>NC_087512.1:53248907-58208907 GCF_036417665.1 Passer domesticus | reverse complement strand
TATAAATCATATATTCTTGTGAGAATACTAATTGCCAAAGTGATGTTTCATGCTTCATCGCTCCCAAACTCACTCTGCAAAATACAGAAAATTAAAATATCAATTTCATTACAAAGAACACCCCTCTGAGTCCCAAGAAGATGGAAACACTACCTATGTTGTGCATCTGGCTTTGCTTGCAGGACAAGATTTAGGCAACACTGTGACTCTACTCAAAGAAATGCTTGGACAGCAATGGGCTTGGACCCAGATAAATCACTACTCTTTGTGCTATGTTTCTTGGAAAATTAAGAAAAAATAAAGCAATGATAAATTACTATGAAATAACAGCACAACAGCAAAGACCACCAGTGTAGTACAGTAAGGCTTTTTGCACAAAAAAATTTCCACAACTTTGTATGCATGTGCATGCAAACACAAATATACTACAACATTGTGTTGTATAATATATTGCAACATTACTCAGGTAGAGCAAGTATGGATATTACTCTAACATCGGTGTCTGTATTTCTGGATGATTTACAAGGCCATGCTAGTAAATACCAAAACTCTCAAGACTTCTGAGTCTGATTTTGCCTGGTTTGGATGTGTTGTGAAGCCAGCAATCCCTGTTGGGGGATTGCTGTAGGTTTTGCAAGAGTCAATTGTTATAATAAACAGGATAATTAAGAGCAAAACATCTTCTGAAACCCCTAAACAGCTTTATGAGAGATGTAAAATCTTTTGTTAACTCAACTGAGAGGATGAAAGAAAAGGGAAGCTTTCAAATTTGTGAACATTTCTTAACATGCCAGTCTCATAAGAGATACAAACTTTCCTGCAAACTTTATCTCTTGCACTGAGGCCATGATAACGACAACAAAATTATTATAAAACTGACTTAGAGAATTTAAATACTTTATTTTTATTGACCTAAAATTAGGGTCTCCATTTTTTGACGCAACCACGTACATTCTTGCTTAGGACATTCATGATTTATAGTGGTCATGTATTCAAACTAAACTGGCTTCAAGGCTGTGTTGCTCTTCTGGTTCTTTCTGTTTTCTTTTCTTTTTGTATTCCATTTTGTCCTGAGAAACCTTTCATTTGAGTGGCTTTTTTCCATTTTGTAGACCTAAATTTTCTATTGATACAATCAGTGAGACCTATGTTGTTGATGGTTGAAGAAGTACAACAAAACGATATTTCTTGGCTAAAATACATCAAGCAAAGGTTTTTTATGTGATTTTTACAGGTGGGTTAATGCAACCTTTTCTTCAACAGATTAACTTGCCTCCTTACTTACACAGCTTGTTATACTTCTCTACTTAAACAAGGAGTAATTATCATAATATTCATCAAAACTTCTTTGCATGAGATCACTCATGGATAAAGGAAATGCCTAGTTGTGCCAATATTGCAAAAATAATGTCTGGCCTTTTTGTGAACGCGTGACAGGGAAAAAAAATCTCTATCCAATAGTTAGGAATAGCACTGGTAATCTGAGACATTTGAATAAATTATATCCAGAAGTCAAATATTTTTATTCCCTCACCATTTTTTGACCAAAAACTCTATATCTGGCCTTAAATGTAGTACTAATTATTTTAAAATTTTTTGTAGCCTGCTAATTGCACCAAATTGTACTCATGCATTGTTGAAGGAAGGTTAATAAACAGTAGGGAAAAAATAGACTTCTGAAACTCAAACTGCAGTTAGTCCAGATTTTGTTATGTTTTTTGTATCTGTAATAAATGCATTTTATGTTGTTCAAAACTATATGTTTTAAATACATTATCTGCTTTTTTAATAAATAGAAATAATTTTAAGAAATAAGATACCTGATGGCACAGTTTAATTTTACCTTTCAAAAACACAAAGCCACACCAAGCAGATTACAAGAGAGAAATTTTGATAATATTTTTTCCTTCATATTAAAACCAGAAAAATAAGAAAGAAAGAAAATAGGAGGGGAGTGGAAAATAAGGGAATAGACAAAGAGGGTGGAAGCATCATATTATTCTAAATAATCTTTGCTGTAAGTTTTAATCTAGAATGAGTATTATTTGATGGGTTTATCCAGTAAATACCAAAATGTATAATCAAGACAACAGAATCTTTTTTACTGAGTAATCTGAAAAACAGGTACTTGGCTCTTAGCAGTGTAAAGTCAGGTAGTGTGCAACTGGCTTGTTTTGTCATAGTAGTGCTAGGAGAGCCTGATAAGGAAAAATAAGAAACCTATTGTTGTGTTAAAAGCTAAGTTAATGCCAAAATAAAGTAAGATTTACCCTGTAGGAGTAGCAGCTGTGTTGTACTATTGAATTCAGTGGTCTACAAGGTTCTTAGCAATGAATACAACCAGCTGTGCCTGGCAAGAACAGGTGACTTGCAGCACCTCAATACAGGCTCAAAATTAAGTCATTTTTAATGGCTGCATAATTTTCCATTTATAAATGGTTTTCAGGTCTTTTCTGTATTCTTGTAACAGATACCTGTACTGGCATCTTGAACATTTTGGGGTTGTTTATTGTTGGCTTGTTGCTGATGGTTAGCAGAAAGGAAATTTTCAGGTTCTGTTTGAGGAACCTCAGGTCTCTATTTTAGGCAGTTCAGCCTAACAGAATTAAGCCTGACATGTTTCAAGTCTAACACTTTGTAAAATAAACATAAGACAATGGTTTAGATTCTAATACAACTCCTGAACAGTATGTGACTCAAACTTTCCCAGTTGCTTTACACACCTATAAATAAAGACCATAAAAGAAGAGTACAACGTGAATTTGAAATCTGCTGCAGCACATTAAATGGTGCAGTCTCACTAAAACAAAAGGTGACCCTGTGGCTTCTTGCAGTTTGAAGCTAATTGTTTTCATCAGGATGGGATCATCTGGATGTCCACTGCAGTGTCCCACCAGTAAGACTTCAGTAACTGAGCTGGCTTGAAGAGAATGAACCCATTTTGCAGCAATACAGCAGGCTCAGACACCACCTATTCTGCTTTCCAAACTGTTATGCATAATAACTTCATTGTGATAAATTGAACTTGAAAGCAACCAAAGGCTATTAGAAGAGAGGCTATGAGAAAAACATGCTGTCAGCACGGGCAAAAGCTGACCTGGAGAGTAGGCTCAGAGACAGGAGGATAAAAGACCAGGACTCATGAACATAGCATACTGTTTCATGTTAAAGTATGATTTCCATACCAGCAAAAATAGCAAATGTGATGTAAATTTATTTTAATAGATTCCACAGCTTAAAAGTTTGCCAGCCGCTCTTATCCAACTTTCCCAGCACTCTGATTTGTTATTTAGAGTGGAAATATAATGACATATAGTCATCATTGTAACAGCTTCTTTGCAGAGACACAATGATGATTAATAGCTAGCAGCAAATTTTCACATGGGCTCTGAAGCACCATAGCATTAAGCAGGCAAACACTCCCAAATCCCCCTTTTCTGTTCCACTGAAAAGTACTCTCCATGTAACTTGCAGATATGAACAAAGCCTATCTTAATTCCAATCAGCTTTTCCTCATTCAAAGAAACTTCCTCTTTTTCATAATTGATTAATGTGCATTTTTCTTTCACATTTCACTGAGCCTGAGACTCTGCTTTTTACTAGGTAGAGACAGGAAATAATTTCAGTAATAACTGATTTGGCTTTGTTTGTCCATCTAAAACATATTTAGAGACTCTTCTCTGTTGATCTAATGCTTATTAAAAAACACAAAACTGAAAAGGAAGCCTTAACTTTCTCTTCACTGAAAGATTATTAAGCACAAGCACTGAGAGATGAGCTCAGAGGAGCAGTTCTAGTTGTGTAAGTCAAAGACTGGAGAGCAACAACAGTAAGCTGCCTCAATTTATTGTATCAATTTCCATTCCCATGAGAAAATTTTAGTTGAAACTGGAATCAATTCACTTTTCCTTGCAGAATTATTTCAAAGATAAGACTTGGAATACATACATTTTATCAGATTTATTAGAAATACATTGTTTTTATATTAATGTTGCATTCACTGATGTGAATTTATAATTTTTCCACAAATGTCCTTGCCATGTTGATGGAGAAAAAATAGGGAAGTTTCAGTGTTCGTTTCAACATTTTTACTGTGGTAAAACTAAACTTGGAGGGAATAACACTTGATTTACATTAGAATAAGCATAGGGCAGAGCAGCAGGATACAATTTTATGTTTTTATTAGGGTAAACACCTTTAAAGAGAAAGGAAAATTTGCACCAGTGCAAAAAAAGCTGAAATTTATGAAGAATGTCAGTTTTGCTGACACTCTGGAAGAACTTCCAAATTCTATAACTCCACATATGTACCACATACACTGTCAGACTTTGCATGTTATTGGTGTTCCACTCATGAACTGATTATTGAATATGTCCAATCCAGGAAAATGTTTCTTGCCCTTTGCATATTTGATATAACATAGATGAAAACTGACTTTGAATGTAACATAGTATCTTGGAATAAGCAGTGTTTGCTGAAATTATTTCATCACCATGTGAGATGAAGAAATAAATACATTTGTCACCAATCTTCTTTTATGTGCATTTTAAAATAACATGATGGTCAAGTTGTCTGTTAATTTGGTAGGTTTATTGTTCAGAAGAAGTTAAAATCTTAACTCTTTTCTCACAAAAAATTATTTCGAAAGAATGCAAAATATTTGTGAGCCATTTCAATAGTTTTTTATTCACATACAATTATTATTTGGTTTGTTTCAGGGACCAAATTTTCTAGTGAGGTGCATGGCTTGGCAGATTTTCATCAGAATTTTCTTACAATTACTTGGGAAATAACATTGCATGTCAAAATCTCTCATAAGATCAGATTTCTACACAATTTCTTTACGTTTCTGCACTTTGTAAACACATTCGCTCCTTCTGTGTGTTTTAGAGGGGTTTTTTTTCCCCGATGTAACTTAGCAGATCTATAGATGATTTAATAAACATGACCCAAAACTTGAATCAGACTCATAGGATTTTTGTCAAGTATTATTAATGCTCAGTGAAGCAAAGGCTGCATTACTGACCTGGGATTCTTCTTCTCTATCAAGTGTGTGACACTCTTTCCTCTTAATTGAAATATACACTGCTTTAAAGAAAAACTTGTGTTGTTTTCCCCTAGCAATTCCACTTTTGACTTTTAATTGAGATTACTCAACAATTAATTGAAAAATTAAACATAATGCAAATTCTAGTAGCTATTAGTGACCTGTATTGAATAATACTTGCATTGGTTTTATTTAAGAGGGACTGTCATTGGAAATATTCCCAGAAACTTGGAAATCTAAGCCTGCATATGGATGATGGAGATCCGTTTACTGGTTTATGTATCCCATGTTCCTCAGTTGTAGTCACAAATTGATCCATTGTCCTCTTTCATTCATTGTTTTTTATTTGAAACTCTGAAATTGGTACAAAAAATGTAAAATCTTGTGTAGTTGGTGAACTCCCCATTGTGCATCTGAGAAGCTTTATGTGTCTTGCAAATACATAGAATTCATGCACACTCCTGATGGCCTCAGGCAATGGTATGCAAATAATTGGTATGGAGGGCTAAAATCACAGATGTCATACCTTTTCCTAGACATGTCAGCACAAGCAAATTAAACGTGTCAACGTGTTCATGCATGCCAATCTGTGTCTTGGAAGGCAGCAGAATCCCAGCACAGCTAGGGTTTCACAGCATTTGTTCTGCTGTGTGGTGATGTGTATGTAGAAGTTCCACAGAGACAAGCTTTAGGTTAATGCAGGGTTAGATGGGGAAACTCCTTTCTCAAGCAGTCCCTAATCATTTGTGGTCACATGTTACTTTACTGTTGGTTTCAGGAGTTGTACTTTTGTTGATTTTTTTCCCTCTTAAGGAATTTTCCCCCATACATGTTGCTAGGATACCTAAGAGAGACAAAAGAAGCTGTCAGAGCTCAGGCCTGAGATTTGGACTGGGAAAATGGGGTTGAGTACAGCCTGTAACAGTCTTGTGCTCTCAGCTTTCAAAGGGGAGAAAGGCTGTGGTCAGTCACTGTGGGGAGAATTCGTCACCACTGCAGGGCTCCGTCTCCTGCTGCCTTTCTTCTACCACGAGTGGAGCTCTGCTCATAAGGGCAGCCTTTGTATTGGAACTTTATTAACACCCTACCTCAGTAAAAGAGACACTTTTCACCATCTGCTCAGGTGCGTCAAGGGAAAACCTCAGGATCCCAAGCTTGCCTTCCCCTGCTCTGCTGGGAGCTGGGTCGCCACTGGTCCCTCCCCACCGCCTTTTTGCCACTGCTCCTAGCTTTCACTCTACTGTGGCCCCACACGCCCTGCTTGCCAAGACATCCAGTGGTTCCTGATACAGCTGTGGAGTTTGATATATCTCATCCACCACCCTTGGGGATTTTTGCTCATTCTTGCTGTTCCAGCTTGCTGCTTCCAAGGGTCCTGCTGGGGCACTTGGATCGACTGCCCCAGGAGGTTTGTGAAACAAAGCCTCTCTTCTGTCCCTTTGTTGTCTAGGACAAAACCGCCATTATCCCTTCCCATCTGGGCCAAGCTGCCACAGCAGCATGCTCCCTGAGCTCACACCTGTGCACCCCCTGCAGCCCCGGGGGAATCACCGCACCTGCCCTGCCCGGCGGGAGCCACCAGCACCCCTGCCGGCTGTGACTGGAACTGCACTGAAGGGGAAAATGCCTGCGGCCAAGAAGGCTGGGACTGGGGTTCTGGTTCTGGTCGTTGTCACTGCCATTGTTGTTGTTTGTTTGCCGTGTTATACATACTAGTAAATCACTGTTGTTCCTATTTTCATATGTCTGCCTGAAAGCTCCTTAATTTCAAAATTATAGTAATTCAGAGGGAAGGGGTTTATGTTTTCCATTTCAAGGGAGGCTCCTGCCTTCCTTTACAGACAGTGTTTCAAACTGAGACAGTTATCTAGCTTGCAAAAAATGTTAGATGGATATTACCCAACCACACAGTCAAATATTCTTAGACCATGCAGAAGCCTAGTTTAGAATTTCAGGCTTGTCAGAGTACCTTATGCTTTGTCTTCTGCTACACAGCGAGCTTTTAAAACACAGACTTCAGCTATCTTCCCTCACTGTGAGGATTGTTAATTCCCTTTCTTCCAACAATCCTGAGATATTGTCATATGCACCAAATCTTTCCACAGCCCTATTCATACACCAGTATATATACCTGAATGAGTACAGCAGTTGCAGGATTGCAGGTTAAATCTAGGAAAATACTGCAGTATAGTCTAGTTTTGCCATCTTGACTCACAATGGATGGTAACTTAAGACTTAAATGGAAAACCTGCTCTAAGTTACTAACCATCAGGAATAGGGAGCAGAATCTACTGCTTCCTGGTTTGGGGAGCTAAAAAGTGGTCATTTTGTTTATTTTTCACTCTTGTTCACACCAAATATATTCCTTTCACATCTCCAGCCTCAGTCTTTTTACATTTTTTGGCTGGAAGAATTTTAAGACAGATATGTAATGTAGGTTCATCAGAAAGCTGACAGTCCACAAAATAAAGTACTGTGAATCCTTCTGCCATAGAACCTATTCTCTCACATGATTCTTCTCTTTTTGCTATGTTTTTTTCCTAGAATCTAGAAAAAAAATACCCTCATTCTTGTTCTCTGGGCAGTCACCCTGACTTCCTTTTTCTACACTCCTTGAAAACTCTCTTCTGCTGAGCTCCAAGACATCAGAGGTCTGTCTGTAAGTCCCTCTTTGGCTTTGGAGCTGCCTTCCACTTCATTGTCTATTTTTTTAATTTGGTGGCAGCATATGGGCTTACCTACTTTCACAGCAGCATTTAGTCACTTCTTATAAGATCAAAGTATTAGATAACAGTGTCACTCTGTGCATTGAAGGTCTCTGACCTGGTATGCCTACTAAAGTGGTGTAACTCTCCCTGTAAGACTACACATTTATAAGGAAGAAGAAACTCTATATTGTTCAGTTCTTCATATCTTAAATTACATTTTCTCATTCCAGGTATACATAGTTCTACGTTTCCAAGTTAGTCTGTTTTATTATCCAGTTCCAGATCACTTCTTGTTTCCTCTGTAGGCTGACAACCTTGTGTTGATTGAACTTAGATTTCCTATCTGTACTAAAATTGTGTCAAATATGGGGAACAAATGCATTCAACTGTCTTGGGAAACAGCCCTGTGAATATATTGGCATTACATTTTGTGCTTAATAGCAGCTGCAACAGCCTGTCTTAAACAAAGATGTCCAAAAGCTGTAAAAGAAAATCTACTTCCATTCAGAGTCCACTCAAGTACCCAGTGCACAGCTTTTTCCTTTTAAATCTCAGCTCTGAAAATAATGAAAAAAACAAGTCTTGCTGAAGATTAACCTAGCATATGCCGCCATCTTCCATTTTTTCTATTTTTATTTTTGCCCTGGTTTCTGCATATTCTTTAGGTCATCAGTAAGAGCAATAGATTATAATTAGTATCATAGACAAAAGTGTCCCATGGTATGATATTTCTTGAACTATATTTTTGGATCCTTGCTGACAATTTCTCTTAGCTGCTCTGAAGACAGATGGTGCTTTCTCCGAGGATTCCACCATTCCTGTTTTCTCTTACTTTCACCTTTAACCTTTTAATTTCTAACTCTCATGGACCACCAACATTTTTATGTTTATCGAATAAAGAACCTTCTGAGAAAGGAATCTTCTCCCAAGTGTAATAGAATTTAGTTCTTCAAACTCTTAAAACAAACAGCTGTCTGCAAAGAAAAAAAAAAAAAAGAAGCACTTCGTACCTCTTAGGAAATAAGAAAGCTAACATGCTGTTCATTAGACTCAGCACATGCTGCATCTTAGCTGAACATGCAAAACAAAGCTGAGTAAAGATATGAATGTGAGTAAACACTGAGGGGACCTCAGTGCCAGGAAACCTCGATGTACTGTGCTATCAGAGGAAAAAAGACTCAGAAAGGACATGGAGAAGGTATGGAGTTTCACAGCTGATGGTAAAAATGAAGACAAAGCAGATGGTTACTGGAGATATCAAAAAGAATTACTAGGATTAGGATACAAAGGCATCCTTTCTTCATCAACTCACAGAAGACAATCTGTTCACACTTTCACATTCAAAAGGATTTTATAAGTTTTGATAGGCACTGGAAAATTGGAGTGGATCCAGTTTGGGGGGGAACAAGTTGATTGTAGTGCTGGGGAACTTGGCATATAGTGAAAGGTTGAAGGAATTGTGTTTGCTCTGCCGGGGGACAATGAAGTTAAGAGGATCAAAGAATCTTGTATCTAAAAGGCATTCATAGAGTCATTTATAGAGTAAAAGCTGTTCTTGCTTCACAGTGATGCATTAATTGTTTCAATGACGTGGTGTATTGAGATGCCCCTGTGAAATAAAAAGCTGTGTTTCATGTCAGGTACATACAGGCAACATGTGTATTTGTGATTGTGATATGTGTGGAAACCAACCATAGGACAGTTTTAAAGACAAATTCTAATAAATAACTGAGGAAGTAAAGCATGGAAGAAGGCATTTACACCTATCCTTTATTTGTAATTAACCTTTATAAGTCTTAAGTTGATTTAGGAGCATTTGAATTAAAGCTTTAAGGGTGTTGCTGTTTGACAGGAACTTTCTGCTTCTAGCTAAGCCTTAAAGAGTTTTGCAATAATAACCTTTTGAAGTATAATTTTAGAATATTTCTTGTAGTAAGGATCTTTGAAACTATAGCTTTAGAATATATAAAAAGAAAACATGCTTATCTCGACGCCTTAGCAAAACAGTGAAAAGCAGCTTGAGAAAGGAAGATGAACATCAACTCAAGGATTGATAGTTTCGACCAAGGGAAGCTGGACATCACTGTTATGAGATTTATAGTCCTTGCAATTAAAAGGTGGACCCACATCTGGAATCTGGACCTCACCAGCCGGGAGACTTCTTTCTTCTTTCGGAAGCCGGACTGTAGCAGGCACAGGGCCTGCACGGCCTCCCTGGCGATCAGAAGCCTGAACTAGGAAATACCAAAGTCAGCATGACTAAGGCTTTAGAAGCCCCTCTCTTCCGCCTTTGGGACCCTGTTTATCTCCCTGTATATCCATAGGTCACTTTTCCCTTGACCCTTACTATTGGACAGTTTTCAATACCCCTGTAAGGTATAAAAACCCCTAACTCTGCCCGGTTCGGCAGAGGAGAGCTGTCACTGGACCCTTCGCGGAGACCTGAATAAAAGAACCCTGCGGAACCCATACAGCGCTTCTCCTCTCTCTCTGCGTCTGCTGCTGCAGCGGTACCGATGGCACCAGGCAAGCTAAAAGAGCTGAAATCACTAAAGAGCTGAGCTGCAAATCACTATAGCTTGCCTGGGTTGCCTGAGCCCCCCGCTGAGCTATCCTGGCCGGCCGGCATTCCCCGCTGGGCTTCTGCCCTGAGGGTAATAGCCACCATACCGGACCACCACCATCTGGGAATACTCCTTTCTGGGATACATCCTGAGAAAAGCTAAATCACAATAGTATATGGAATTGTGACGTAAAAATTTGGAATAGAAACTGCTGAGAAAGCTTATGAGTACGCCTATAAATATCTGTAAGCCTCAACTATCAGTGTGCAGTTGGAGGGGAAACTTCCCCCACTGTACCCAGCGCTGTATTGCTCATACTTTACCATATTAATTAATAAATTGATTCCTGGTTGAATATTGGCCTAGTCAAGCTTCTCATTTATAACAGCCCTAGCTTTTCCAGGTTACACAACATTTGCCCTGTGCACCTGACCTTGTCGGGGTCATTATCATGCTGTCCATCCCTCCCAAAGACGGATATCTTCCAATACTGCCACTTCTCTCAGCTGTTGGATCCCTTCCTCAAGGGTTTTCCAGCGCATTCTATGATGGTGCTCCTGCATTCTCTCTCTGTGGACAAACCTCTCTCTTACACTCATTAAAAGCCGCTCCCAGAGGGAAAGGGACCCTGGCACCCTTACAAAAATCTGATTCATACCTGAGTCCTGGGTCAAGAGTCCCAAATTCCTTACCTCACCACCATTCAGTTGCACGCCTGTATCCATAAGGTCCCAGACCCAAAGTAACCAGGTTGTGTAAGGCTCACGTCCCCATCGTACAATGTCTTTTTACATATTACAGGCACTGCTGTATGACAGGGATCCAACGATGATCTCAGCCTCTGGCTCCCCTGTGGGTTGTGAGCTCCATCCCATTCCCGTGCTGGTTTGATCTTAGACTTCTGCTTTTCCACAGGGGTGACTGCTGCTGGCTGTGACTGCTCCTGCAGTTCAGCTGGAACCTGGGCTGTTGTAACATCTGGCTGTGGATTCCACTGCTGCACCATTAGACTCTCCGTCTTCAAGGTAAGGGGAGGGTTTCCCACCCAGCTGCTGAAGTCTCTTCAGCACCAGGCCCATCTCGCATCTCTCTGTCACCAGAACCCCCACCCAATCCAGGTCTGTGGAAGAGGTTTTACAGTGACTTCTGTGAGCCAAAAAGAAGTTTGATAAGAGGATCCATGTTTATCCCTGGAAGAATTTCCTACCAAGGTCATTGACATAGAAACCAAGAAAGAAGGATAAATAAGAGAAACCTGCAACTGCCTATTCCAATAAGCATGTTGTTTGTCTCTTCTGACCAATGAGTAAAGTGTAAACTTAGCAGTTTTAAAATAATGTATAAAAAGCATGCATGCTAGAACAAAAATGGGTTTGAAGCCTTCTGAAAATGGAGTGTTACTTTATGTTGTCTCCGTCTCAGCTATGACTGTCTCAACTACAACAAATGGTGACCACTCAGGTGATCGGGAAGCAGCTGAAAAGGGCTGCCAGCAGCTGGGAGAGCTGTGACTGTTGGGTTGTGGGGCGAGGCACAGCCAGAGATGGGGCCCCAGTGTAGCTTTTGAGAGCAGCAGGAAGATGTTGCCAGTCTGGATGAGATTGATTTTGACACCTGGAATGCAGGTAAGCCACTGGAAACAACAGGGAGTTACAGTAAACCATAAAGCAGCATGGAGAGCTGCTGTAGGTCCAGACCAAACTTTGACACCTAAAGGTGAGCCACTGGGGAACATAATGGAGAATCAGTTAATACGGGAAGAGAAACTGTTTCAGAGTTTTGCTGAAGAAGAAGAAGAAGGATTTTCAAGCTTTTAATCATGCCCTTCGTGGTGTGTTGTTGTGGAAAATTATAGGACTTTGAAACCGATGCCAGTACTGCCTTTATGTGTCAGAATATGGAAGCAGAACAAGAAATGGGAGTTAATGGGGAACAGCAGAAAGATGGGATTCAGCTTGAGAATGTGTTTTTCCCTGAGGAGTCTGCTGGAGTTGCTTTTGAAGGAATTTTTCCAGCATCTGTTATTGTGGGAGGAGACAGGTGATGCTCCTCTGTGTCTCTCTGAAGAACCGTGTTAAGCCTGTGTGGCTTTCTTTGGCACAACAATCAAACGGAATGCTAAGTTAAAATATGTTACTTCTGCTGAAATGCATTCACAGAAGAGACAAATTGAAGAACAAGCCAAGATGTCTGTCCCACCACTCCCCCCCAAGTGGTCTGTCCCTCCACTCCCTCCCAAACTGAACAGACGAATGGTTTCATTAACTCTGCAATTTTTCGTTGCCTGAAATGCCGGTGATAAGATCTCCTGGTGGGGCCTCTGCCCTTCCACCTCCCCACCCTGAGGGGGTGCGGCTGCCGGCACCCAGGACAGGGTGCTGCGGGTGTGGGGGAGGGACGCGACTGTTCGGGACACCCCTCGAAACCCCTGGGACCTCCCCCCACCCTTGCTGCCCTTTCGGAGGCTGTCCAAGCGGGGTGGGAGCTGTATCCAGACGTAGGGGGATGTGTCTGCTGCACACATTGGAGGAAATCCGTGGGAGCAGGGCTGGAGCCGTCCTGTGCCGTTTCCCTCCCCTTCTTCGGCTGATGGCTGCCCTGGGCCTCTCTCAGTACTCTCAAAAGTGTTGGGAGCCGCTCAGAGCTCTGTGTTGCCTCTCCACCTAGAGGAACCTCAACACCTCCCTCACCCTTTGAAAAGTTTAGAAATTTAATAAGAAACAATCTTTAGATTCTAAAGTCTGATAAAAAACAGTAGAAAAAAAAATCTAAAGGGAACATTACTGAATATTGCAACAATGAAATACTTAGTTTAAAAACCTTTATCATCAGTGTATGTAATGTATTGTATTCAATATTTGTATATTATTTAAAGTATTAATGTACATTTAGGCAACATTGATTCTGAATATGTGGGACAAATTCATGCAATGGTATCTGTTAGAAAACCCCCTGTTACTATTCAAAAAGGAATTTGTATTGTTCAACTTGTTCTTTTTGTGAATTATGCTCCAATTGCAGTGAATCGGAGTCATGGTACAGGAGGTCTTGAATCTACAGGACCACCTCAACTATTTAGGACCCAAAAAGTGACAGATCAATGCCTGGAAAAGGCCTGCATTATTACAGCCAAGGGACATATCCAGAGACCACAATAATAGCAGGTTTGATTAACATGGGAGCAGATGTAACTATAACTTCACAACTTTTTTGGCCTCAGTCATGGTCTCTCACTCAAGCAGGTTTTGGAATCATGGGGCTGAGTGGCTCTACTACAGGCCTATCTGCCATTGTTATTAATGTAAAAAATGCTGATGGCCAACAAGCTAACATCAGGCCTTATGTTGCCAATGCCCCATGTAACTAATTTAGATAAGGAGCTGCAAATGGGAGAAATATAGTCATGACCAGATACCACCCAAACCAGCGTAAGCTAGACCACATGGTGACACTTAACAAGGTTTCTATACACACAACAAATCAGGTTACTCAAGAACTGTCACTCCTTTGTCACCCTTTTTCTCTCAATGCCATTGGGCCCTATGTTGGGTGCCATCTGTCTTGGTATGAAAGACAGGTGTCTGCTATGGAAGGCAGGAGCCTCCCTTGCAATGGAGAATGTAAACCCTCTCCCTCTGAATTATTATGATTTTGAACTAAGGGGCCCTCAGGCAAAGATATGAGGATAGGAGTAACAATTTTTTACTAGTATGTATAACAAGGCAAACAAAACAACAACGACGGCATTAACAAGAAACATAACCAGAACCCCAGTCCCAGCCTTCTTGGCCGCAGGCACTTTCCCCTTGGTGCAGTTCTGGTCACGGCCGGCAGGGGCGCTGGTGGCTCCCGCTGGGCAGGGCAGGTGCAGTGACTCCCCCGGGGCTGCAGGTGGGAGCTCGGGGAGCACTGTGGTGCGAGCTCGGGAAGCGCACTGCTATGGCGGCTTGGCCCAGATGGGAAGGGATTGAAGAAAGGCTTTGCTGCACAAACCCCCTGGGCGAGTCGATCCCGGTGCCCCAGCAGGACTCTTGGAAGCAGCAAGCTGGAATGGCAGGAATAAGCAAAAATCCCTGGCTGGTGGACGAAATGTATCAGAAGCTCCATGGCAGTAGTTGAACCTGTGGGACATCCTGGCAGGGCAGGGGATGTGGGGTCCAGCAGCAGAAAAAAGGCAGCTCCCATCTGGGTTATGGTGGTGGCAGAGAATTCCTTACCCCAAGCTGCAGATGTGACCATCCTACTTTGAAACCCAGAGAGAGTGAGACCAGCTGCGCCCAATCCCATCCTTTATCTGCCCCAAATCTTGCGGTATCTCTCTCCTTGGAGAGAACATCCCAGAGAAAAATAAGTGTAGCCAGATGCTACACTCCTCTCCCAACCCTGGCCACTTTTTTCTTCAATACCCATAAGTACCCAATAATTAGTTTCTCAGCAACTTATGGGAAAAAAAAATCTATAAGTAAAAAAAAAAAGAAACCTACCCACCCCCAACAACTAGTGTTGTAACAGATGCTACTCTTAAATCTCATAAAATTGCCTATATTTTGGTATTTCCTCTATGAGTTCATATTTCCCCATGAAAATATAGTGAAGTCAAAACCAAAAAAATCTTGAATTCTTTTTCATGCTTTTGATAATTTTTAAAAATAATGTTTAATTTGCAGGAACTCTTTAAGCTGCGTGGAACAGGGTATTTTTTGAACTTTCTTTTGTCATCCTCCAAGTAGTTGTTAAAACAAAAAGAAAGCAATTGAGGTATCACCTACACAGTAGACAACTCAATTTGTTGCAAGATAATCTATACATGCTGGGGTATACAGCGAGGTCTCTACCTCTTTTAACGTAATTGCTTCTGGGTGAAATTTTTAGTTGCACAATGTAAAGCTTTGTATACTTTTTGCTGAATTATTAAACTTTTTAAAATAAATTGTTTATTCCGTATGAACTGCTACTTTTTTCTTGATATAATAGCATTTCTCTATTATGCAAAATATACAGAAACCACAATTGCTCTTTCTATTCAAATAGATTTTAATTGAAATTTGTCTGAATGGTCTAGCTTTTGTTATTTTTATAATCTTATAACTTGTTTATATTTTCTTCTTTTCATAGTTCATATGAACTTATTTTAGAGGTATTATGAATGATCATACACACGAAAAAGCAACTTAATTTCTTAACTTTTTGTTCAGAAAACAACAGATTATTGAGTTCAATTTTCTGTTTTACTGGAAAAGAATTACTATTCTGTCAAAAATAAAAGTGGTATTTCAGAGGAAAGATTCACCTTTAGCTAGTTAAAAACTTTCCAGGAGTATTACTTTGTTAATTACATGAAGCATATTTCTTTTTTTGTTGTTGGTTCCTCTCCGTCTCTTCAGTTTGTGCATAGTTCTTTATTTTTCCAAATATTTACTCTTCTTTAGATTTTTATAAAGGGAAGGGGGCAAAGGTGATTGGACAATGTCTGTGTTGAGAATTAGCTACAATAAACTAATGTTAAGAAAGTAACCAGACGCTTAACTAAAATATTTAATACTCTGTGTTAGAGTGAAAAGCTCTTTTTAAGGAAAGGCATGCTTTTGAATTATGACATGGGGAAGTAATTTGGGTGCATGTTTTTGAGATATCTAACTACCCACAGAGGAATTATGCTAAAACTGAAGCTAGTTTCAGGTTTAGTATCTTTCATTGGAAGTTGGACCTTCTGAAATCCATTGCAAGGTAGAATTCACAAGTGGGGATTTTCTTTTTTTTTTTTTATTTGAGGGTGTAATTGTCTTGGTGTGGTAGGTCGACCCTAGTTTTGCGTCCAGCTCTGGGGTCCTCAGCACAAGAAAGGCATGGACCCCCTGGAGTGAGTCTAGATGAGGTCCACAAAGGTGATCACAGAACTGGAGCACCTGTGCAAAGGAGACAGGATGAGAAAGTTGGCAATCCTCAGTCTAGAGAAGAGAAAGCTCCTGGAGACCTAGAGCCCCTTCACCTAAAGATGGCATTGTAAGAGCAAGAATGAATTTTTATGCAGGCAGATAGTGACAGGACCAGGACAAGCAGTTTTAAACTAAAGTGGAGAGATTTAGATTGGGTGTTAAGAAGTTCCTTACTGTGAGGGTGTTGAGGCACTGACACAGATTGCCCAGGGAAACTGGATGGATGCTCCATTCCTGGGAGGCCAGGTTGGACAGGGCTCTAAGCAACCTGCTCTGATGAAAGGTGTCTCTGACATGGTACAGGCTTAGAGTGAGATTATCCATACAGCTCCTTCCAACTCAAACCATCCTGTGATTCTATGAATTGGCCTTCTGGAATTCTCAGGAGGCAGACAAAGCTTGACAAAATACAAACAAATGTTAAGTATTTGCTACAGAAATACAATTTATCTATTCAAGCAGAATGCTCCTATTTGTTTCCAGCTCACACATAAGGGACCACAGTGACGCATTTAAAACCGCAAAATTTACGACAAAACTGTTGAGCAACGCGACTATTTCCCAGTGCTCCTTTGGGACAGACTATCCAGCTGTCTCCCCTTCGGACAGATCCAGGTGGTACGCAGTACTGGCTATTCTGCAAGGAGGACACCTACTTCCCTCGGACCAAGCGACTCTGCCTCGTTCCTCGGAGAGCCGCCCTGGGTACATCTAACCGCGGCCACGACCTGGCACAGGCCCAGCCACCCTTCCGCCCTCAGTCCGCAACGTTGTGCATGCGCAACGTCGGCACGGGAGAGGGAGATGTGACCTCGGCGCATGCGCACGTTCCGCTTCCCCCCACTCCTCCGCCGGGCTCCGTTTACGCTGCCGCCGTGTCGGACCCCTCCCCGCTCCCCCTGCTCCTCTACCGGAGGCTCCGACGGTGCCGTGCCTCACGCGGAGGTCGGGAGCTGGGGAAACTCCACGCTCGGGGCGACCTCCTGCATCACGTGGTTGGGGTCGCGGCGGTGTCCTGCCCGAGACAGGCTGTCCCCGCGACGCCTGACAGGGTTGTCGCTAAGGGGCCCGCGGGCCGTGCGTCACGGCAGGAGCCTCTACCTTCTTCGCTTGTCGCTAGCCGGTGGGGGTACAGCGGTGAGGCCTCGGTTGTCCGTCGCGCGCTGTCTCAGCGCTCCGCGGCCTCGCCCGCGCAGGCGGCTGGTCGGACAGCTCTGAAGGGCCTTGATCGCGGCGGGCTGCTGGCGTGACCTCGGGGCGCGCTGGTCTGGAGCGGCGAGCGGGCGGATTTATGTGCCGGGAGTGGGGCCGAGCTGGACGGCAGCGGCGGCTGGCGGGGCCGACGCGGGCATCATGGTGAGCGGGGTGGCCGGGTCCACTCGTCTCCCTTGGATCGGGGCTAAGCTGTTTCAGGCCCCGGTTCCTGGCTGTTAGGACAGCTCGGAGGTTTGGGCGCGTTGGGTGGGGGCAGGGAGGCAGCGGAGTTGACACCATCGAGCTCTGTAATTGGCGTTCGTGAGCGGAACACCGCGGCGTCTGCTGCCTTCCGCGATCTAACACCGACACGGTTCTACTGCCCACTGGTTGTTTCCCTCTCTGCTGCTTTTCCACTGGGAAGTAAAGTGATCCACTGCACTTAGTGCTCTGTAACGGGGTTAGGATGCCTCTTAATAAATGCACAAGATTTTTCTCCCTCTCTATAACTACCTGACCGTAGGTTGTAGTGGGGTGGGGACTGGTGTCTTCTACCGTGCCCGCAGTGAGATGCGGGGAAATGGCCGCAAGCTAAGACATTGGAAATACAAATTAGACATTAGAAAAAAGAAAATTCATTGTTTGGGTGGTCAGGCATTGGAATAAGTTGCTCAGCGAGGTGGTGGAGTCACGATCCTTGGAAGTGTTTTAGAAACGTTTGGACCTGGTGCTTGGTGATGTGTTTTAGAGGTTCAGGGATTACAGTAGCAGTGCTGGGTTGACGTTTGGTCTTGATGATCATAAGTTCTTTTCCAGCATTGATTCTATAACTGTCTTAAGAGTCTCCTTAAATTTTCTGTGAACCGAGCGTGTATGTGATCTTGGATATATCCAGAAACCTTTGCCAGACGCTTTGTTATTCACTGCCACAAGTTCACTCTTGGTGCTCTGGGTCATGTCACAGCTGCCATGTGTACTGTGGCAGCATGTGAGTATTGTAGGATCACAGAACAGTTGGGGCGGGAGAGGATCTCATGAAAAAAGTCCCACCTCAAATTGCTTTTCACAGCAAATATTTCAGCACAGCTACAATTTATTGGGCTAAATATAGTGCACAATAAATGACCTTGTAACACAGTAGAACAAAGTTTGGTGTAGTTCCTACTAATGATGTAACTTTGTTGGATATATGTTGCTTCAATAGAGCAGGTTAAGTATTTAATGAATATTAAATTATATAAATATATATCTCTATAGATATATGCTGAATTTTGTATTTAGATCTTAGTTAGCATTTAAAACGCTGGAATTTATTGGGTTAGCCTTGAATGTACTTAGACTTGAGATACAAGGAACAGGGTCTGCAGGTATTAGAATTATTTTGTACGTGCCATTAATATATTTCTTTTCCATATGACTGTATGAATGTGTCAATATGTGATTTTAGCTATGGCACCAGTGTCTGTTCGTTGGTCCAAGTCTTAAGAAATGCACTTTACAAGTATATTTTTGATAAAATCTGCCTTTTTACTGTTCTCTACTTAGAAGTTTAATTATGTTGTTCCACTACAGTAGTTTTTATAGTGTAAATTCTTGTATATGAAAGGAATTATATTTTTTTCTCATTGAGTCTTTTCCTTTTTTATTTTTTTAAATTTCTGTTCTGCAGGGGTTAGAATGGTTATTCAAAAGGCCTTGAGATGCTCCTCTCATCTGTAGGAGTCCATGAGAGCTGTGGTCTAGTATGGGAAGCTACATTTGGAAAATTGCAAACAAAAAAGTTTTTCCTTTCAGTGTAGGTCCTTATTTAAATTAATTGAGTGCTTGCTTGTGTTGCCTAATTGAAATATCAGGTCCAGTTTTCTTTACTGTGTGCTGGCAGTGTGGACAAATAAACTTTGTCTGTGATTCCATGACATAAGCAAAGGCAAAAGATGGTAGTCTACTTCTGTGCTGTTTGGAAGCTATATTTTCCAGTTCCAAAGCAACAGGAGAATGAAACATTGATCAGTTTTTTTTGTACCAGGAGGCCTAGAAATCAGGTTATAAACATCAACACCTGCCAGGCTGGGACTGTCAGAACTCTTCTGTTCAGTTGCAATGCCAGTTAGGCCATGACTTTAAGCTCTGCGCAAGTGTCTTAATACTTTTTAAGAACATGGTGTTTTAGACTGTTCAGCAGAGGTGTTAAAGTCTTCTCACTTTTTATACTTGAAATGATTCCTGTAATGGCAGAGCCTGTTCTTTAAAAGGGAAGTCTTCTATAGAGTGGGAACTTCTGTAGTTCCTACTTGTCTTATTTGTGGAAATACTGGGCAAATTAAATTTTTTTAATCTTGGAAAAGTAATAATGGAGTATAACCTTCTTTTCCCTATGTAATATGTAAGTTCTCTGAACTAGTTTTATTTATAATTTAATAATATATATATGTTGGTATTTGCTGCAACAGTTAGTCTGTATTGCCTCTTCAGTAATAATGAGAAATTTGCATTTTTATAAATGCCCTTGTTCCATCCATGAGATTTCTGTAGCAATAACATGATTTGCATAATGACCACTAGTTCTGTAATCTTTGTACTTAGAGAGCCTTAGTGGTAAATGAAGCAAGACTGTCAGGTAAAGTGCTGTTCACTGACTAAAGTTGTTTGGTTTCAAACAAATAACCTTGTCTCAAAGGGAGTCATGCACATCTGAGTCCTTCCACACAGCAGTTTATGGCTCTTCTTTGACTCTGTGGAAAGACAGTGGTCAAGAGAGAAGTGACCTTTGGGTATGAAAGACTCTGTGAGGGTGAGCAGTTAGGTGATGTTATTGAACACCTTGTATATTCTTCATGCCACTTTTAGCATCCTTTTTGTAAACAATGTAGGTATGTGAAAATTCTAATTCAGGGAAGCCTTGATCGTGAGGATAGAAAAAAAAATAACAATCTGATCTTTTAAAAGAGTTCTCTTGGTCCAAAATTAGCTGTATGAATATCTGTTGTCTCCATACCGTATGATTTGAACTGGCTCAGATTGATGATTATCATAATGACTATAGGTATTCTGTGAAAGTAGTTTTTTTCACAGGAAGCATGCACTTTAAGATGTTGCACAGCAAGCTCACTTTTCTTTGGCTGTCTTGTATAATATTTTCTACTGTTTAGGAAACAGTTTTGAATTGCATTTATGTTTCAGGACAACACTGTTTTGCTTTTGCAAGCTGGAGCTTTAGCATGGACATAAACACAGGGAGAAAAATTTGCATGTGGGAAAAGGTCTCATTTACAGCAAAAGCAATAATATGTCAGCTATTAAATGGCATTTCAAAGTGGATTTATCTTCCAGACTTCGCAAATACCATTGCACGTTTAAAATTGCAGGAGATAGGAGTATTTATTTTCTCTTAAAAATCTTGGTGGCCACTATTGTTACAATGCCTTTTCAGTTTCTTACTTGAAAAATCAGCAGCCATGTTCGTGTGTTTGTGTCCTATCATTGAAAGGTATTGTTATGCCCTGTATTAACATCTATAGGATACTCAAGTACAGTTGTGTTAAAATCTTGTTTTTACAAGACTTGCCACTTCAGAAAGTAAGCAGTGGGCATTAAATTTCTGAAGGTGAAGTTGTGAAGGGGATTTTACCAGCTGGTTTTCAGTCGTGCAGTTGTATGCCTACTGCAGTAGTGGTGCATACGGCAGTTGGCTTCAGCTCAAGGCCCTCATCTTGTAATGGAG
Source organism: Passer domesticus (assembly GCF_036417665.1). Lineage (NCBI taxonomy): Eukaryota > Metazoa > Chordata > Aves > Passeriformes > Passeridae > Passer > Passer domesticus. The sequence goes on along the minus strand of NC_087512.1, from coordinate 58,187,737 downwards.
GAGATGGTTACTGTATGAGAACAAGTAGCTTCAAAGTCCTGTGTAAAGCTGGGTATTTGAATTATTTGTCATAGGTAGATAGGTGGTAAAGGGAAGAAAAGACGGAAACCTGTACCCTTTTACTACAGGTAAGGAGGAATAACCTTGGGCAAGGTCAAAATAAGGAGACTGGAGTGATGTCTTTGTATAATACAATCAACCTTGTCTATCTTTGTACTTCATGTTCTATAAATCATATAATGATGAAAAGAAAAATATTCTTTAGGTAGAAGTACTTTTAAAAAATTGTTGTGGTTTTTTTTTTGTTACTGTGAGATAGCTGTTGGTGTTTTATAAGTACACTTACTGTGTAGATAGGAGTATTGTAACTTTATCTTAACTGTTTATTCTTAGTTTTTGTCTGTCTATTAATCAGCAACTGTCTCCAGGTATGTACTATAAAAGACAGTGAAAACCAAAGTCCAGGTTATACTTCAACCTTACACTTTTTCGTTTTTGGCCTGCCATTTCTTTCCTAACAATTTGAAGAAATCATCAAGCTTCACTTTAGTGTAACTGCTAACAATATTCTTGTGGACCACTTAATGTGTTCTCTGCTATGTTTTATTTAAAGCTTTTATGTAAAGTATGTTATGTTACTCAAACAAAGATAGGAATGCCATGGTTGCTGGAGGATCAGGAAGTGAACACAGTCCTCAAGATTTCTGAGACACCTCTCATCAAAGATCTTACTCTGTGGCAGAGAGACAGCCAAACTGCAGTTTATTAGACTGTGTGGTTGCTGCATGGCTGTGCCATTTCAGTCTTTTTGAGCAGGAGGTTGCTTGCCATCTTGTGTTTTGCAGAAAAACTGACTTACATAGTCAGCTTTGGTCCCCATGCTTCCCAGTATTAGAGAGATTGACTGAAATGTCTTTAATCAGCAGAATACAGACCTTTCTCTCTAGTGTCTTGAGGTTGGTTTCAAGTTTCAAGCTGCAAAGCGAAGCATGATGAGGACATGGATGTATGTGGAATCAATGTTGAAGGCCTTATGAAATGGTTTCAATTCCATAGACATTAACTGCAGACACTTTATTTTGTCTGTGCAGCAGTTCCTCATCTCTTAACAGTGAGTAGTGTTTCTCTTAGTTTTGGGTCAACCCAGTCACTGTTTGTGTGCTTATTACTCCAACACAGATCAGGTGGTAGGTTCCAGGGTTTGTTTACGAGAGGTCCGCAAAACCCTCTGTGGTGTCTGCGTTGCCATGGAGCATCTTCTTCCTCAAACACATGTCACTCTATTTCTCATACTCTAGATTTTTAAAGTTGTAGATTTCTGAGTAAGATCTGAATCTGGTGTCTTCCGATTTAGAGTGTGCAAATAGAGGATGTAGGGTATTGGTGGAAACCAGGAACTAGCCTTAATTTGTGGTTCTGAAATGAGTTGTTTTGAATTTAAACTGATACTTGTGTCAAGTGAAGACTCAGAAGTGTGGGGAGACTGGATCTAGACAGAGCCTGAATGGAACCCTGTATTTGGGGATGGAGGGAAAATGTGTTCTAGTGGTGTAATATGGGGTAGTTTGGGGTGTTGTAGATTTTTCTGTAGTGTGTTAGTAAACCTACAAGTAGAGTGTAAACACATCCAGACAAAGAGAGTTGGCAAAAAGTCGTGCTGTGCACATAACATGTTATTTTTACTCACTGTGTCATCTAATGTGTTCCTGTGACTATTGTTCTTGGTAGATTGCAGGAAGATTAATTTAGTGGATTAAAAAAAAAATTTCTTGTGACAGCTTTTCTCTATTAGTATATTGCTTGTGATTGATTACTAACCTTCAGAAATCGAGAAAAATGCCAACATATGGCATGTATGTGTATATATTGATGTATATACATTTTAAAATTGCTTAAAGTTTATAAAAATACCAGAAGGATATTAGGATATTTCCTCCACAAAGTCAAAATTAAGTTTAGAGATGTCATTGGGGTTTTGGGTTTGGTTGTTGTTTTTTTTTTTTTTTTTTTCAAGTGGCTTAAAACTTTATCTAGATTGTTTTTATTTGTACACTGAAAGGTTTGTAAGTGCTTCTATTTTTATCGAATACATCAGTAATTTTATTGGAATGAGCACTATAAATTTCTGATGAAAGGGGTATATAGGGTGCAGAAAGACATTCAGTGGCGAAGAGAAATTGTTCCTCATGGGTTCTACTACAATGTGCAGCCTTTATTTGAGTAAGGAAATTAGTTTCTATTGGTAAACTTTTAAGTAATTGTAAGTATTTTATCTCACCTATTGGACCTGCTGCCCTGTATAAAAAAAACTGCCTTGATTTGCATCTTTTTCCCTTCTCGTCTTAAGGCAATTTCTTTCCCTTACAGATAGGAAACTCTAGGAGTAAATGAAGAGACATACTGGCATCTGATTAGGCTGTGCTTCTAATAAATACATATTCTAGAGAAATATTAATGTAAGTTCACCCTGAGAGAGTGAATTCTGAGAATAAAGGTTTAGTAGAGAGGCTAGATGAAGGGACAGTGATTTCTGTCTTACACTGGGTGGAAGTGGTTATGGAGCTTAGTGTGAGATGGTTAGAAGAAATATTTGATTTTAAAGTGGTTTATGTTGTACCCAAAGAGTATATACTTCCTTAGCAATTTATTCATGTAAGTATGGCATATATACTATGCATGCAGCTGGTAACACTTTTTCGTTAGGAGTGCACTCCCTTAGCTAGGGAGCTGGTGGAATTGGGTTGAGTAATCTATGTACAGAACTATACATAATCCTTAATAAAGCTTGAGTGTCCAAATACATACAGCTCCTGATATCAGTGAAATAGAACATAAACAAAGGTGAGGTTTTACTTTTTGAGATACCTCGAGGAGTTGTTGGCACCAAAATGTAGAAGCAGTAGAAATTCCAAGGAGGGAGAAGGTGAAGAGACTCGAACACCAAAGAAACTTGATGGTATCTGAAACCCCCCTCAAAAGGTGTTACTTCAAAGTATAAATAGTAATACCTCCTTTTATTGATACATTGCACTTTTTTATGAGATGTAGTAACATATTGAAAGTGTTTATAAATATCTAAAGGATAATTTGTGCTATCTCTGTTGCCCTCAATCATGTTGAATTATGGATAATAATGTATATCCAAAAACATTTCATCTGCCTATGTTTTTTAATAAAAGCAGTATCTGCACAATTTGTGTTTTACTAAAGAAGAAAGCATTGAACGAATAAAAGAGTGCATGTACTTTCCTTAGTACATTATTTAGGATAAAAGATTATACTGCTGGTAGGGAGGGGGATAGTTGGTGTAGAGTTGTAGGTTTAACAGCTCATTGCATAGCAGGTGTTGATAGAAGGGAATTGGCTTATGTGACTGTGGGACTCTCTCTTGAGGTGCAAGGACTGCTAAGGCAGAACAGTATTCACCCGACCAAGTGGGATGAGAGCATCTTTGCCAGTAGTGTGGCCAAACTGGTATTTAGACTAGGATTTAGAGAGGAAAGAGGTGATGACCCTCAAATCAAGAGGAAAGGGTGGTGGGCTGAGCTGGTAAAGTAAGGATGAGGATAATGTGGAGAGGAGTCCTTGAAAACAACTAATCTGAGAAGATAGAAACCCACACGTGGGTAAACAAAGAGGAAATGTCTGTACATATATAATAAGGCCAGTATTGTGAGGGGAGGATCTTAGATTAGCTGTAGTGACCTGAGAATGCCTTTTCCCTTTGATGAAGTTTGTAAGTGATTGTAGCAAGTTTCAGAGATTTTTTTTTATATGCTTCAGTATTCTGCCCCCTCACTCCTCCTGTATCATGCCTGTTATACAGACTTAATTACTAAATTATCTTTTTTTTTTTTTTAAAGATACTTCACCAGTTTTTTTAAAACACATACTGACTTGTTATTAACTTACTTCTCTACAGGGTGTGATAAGTGTACAGTTGGTGGTTACCATGGTAATGGCTAGTGTCATACAGAAGATCATACCCCACTATTCTCTTGCTCGTTGGCTTCTCTGTAGTGGCAGGTAAGATAAGTGTGAATATGGTAATGCAATTGTGCATCGGAGTAGTAACAGTAAAACATAGTGATTTTGTTTGGATTTTTTTTAAGTAATTCACTTTTGTTAAATTTATTACCAGAGCATTGTTACACCTGATTTGTGGGCTCAAGGCAAAATGACAGTATTGCTGTAAAAGAAGATAGTTGTTTGTTGCTATTAATTGTATCAGTCATAAAGTTAATTTTGTTCAGCTCTTATATTAAAGGTACTAGGTGCATCCTTTATTATTAAAAAGCTAAATTCAATACAATATACTGAAGAATAAAAGGATTTCCTTTTCCTCTGCACTGTCTCTGTGTTTTTGATAATCTACCTCCTGGATTAGCCTTGCGTATGAAGAGTGCTTAGTTATTTATTAAAAATTCTATTCCTTTTTAATATGTCAAAGGACAGGGTTAATATAAATTTCAGTACACTACTTCCTTATGACAGTAGATCAAACACATGTGAGTTGCAAGCTGAGCATTCCCTGTATCCATAATAACAATGAAAAACATTAGCTGTTTTGAATATAAAACACTATGTTAAATATTAAAAGGAATCATAGATAGTGTTTTTTCATTTGGTAAGAAGAACACTTTGTATGATTAGCAGGTAGTGTGCTGTCTTTTGTAACTGTTAAAATTTTGAGAATATCAAATCCTTACTGCCTACTTTCTGAAGGTTTCTATTATCCTTGAATAATAATGTACTCCATAGGATTATGAACAAGTCTTTGCACTGACTTTTTTCTCTGCATCTCATAATTATCCACTCGTTCCTTTTTAATATTCCAGATTTCATCACCCATCAAGTTGCTAATGAAAAGTGACTGTAAATGTTGTTTAGATGTATGTTAGATATAACAGAAAACAGTAATTGTCGTGGATAACACAAACAGGAATCATACACTTAATTGTAGTGTGAAGTTTCACTGTTACCCATAGCAGGGTGTTAATCACCTTTCTTGTGCTCTAAAAAGAACATGACACTAATCAATATGAAACTGCCTACCATGTATTTTTAAGGTGTGAGAGGTCACCATGACACTCTTTTATTATCAGCAATTATCTGAATTGCATATTGTACTTTTTATGTCTAAGATTGATGTAAACTTTTCTTTGAAAATTTAAGTATCTAATTGCTCTTGCAAAATAATTTGTCAGTATTATGCCCATGTTCTTCACTCTTGTGAAGTTTTCAATTACTGAATCCTTGTTTTAAGGCATGCCATGTGCCAGAGATAGGGAAAAGTGTGTGTTTAATTATTTTTCAAATCCATTTCTCCATTTATCTTTGCGCATCTGCAGATTGATAAATCTGCAGATGCGCAAAGATCTTCAAGCAGGATTTCAGCATTTGTGCTTAGGTAATTTTGCTCTTACTGAAGTCAGTGGGAATTTTATTATTGCCTTCCATGTTAGTAGCCTGTTGCTTTTCAGTTTTCTTTTATGTATCTGGTCGCTATTTTAGTGCATTGTAATTTCAGGCACTCTGAATAATTCCCTGAATACAGGAATTGTATAAAGAGTAAGAAATAATTCTGTGTTCTAGAAATAAAAATAAGTCAGAAGATTCACTGCAACAAGAATTTTAATGGTAGAAAGAAACACAGTTTTTTGCGGTAGAATTTTAATGGTAGAAAGAAAAACAGGTATTTTTTTAGCGAACCTGATAAACTGTCTTTTATTTCTAACCCATTTCTCCATAGTGCTGTCTTTTTGCCAGCAATATTTGACAGACCTGTGTGGGTAGGGTGGTAGAGGGTTTTATACGTGTAAGTGTGCAGCTACAGGCACATTCCTAAAGCAATCCAGCTGTCTAAGAAAAAATTACCACCTGCTCCTCCTTAACGTTTGTTAGTAAACTTCAACTAGTTTTCGGTCTCCAACAGTGGTTTTTAAGTGTCTTTGTTTGAATGTGACTGCAGATAACCCTTGCTAAATGGGAGGGAGGATAAACATGTTATCAGAAAAGACAGAAATATTAAGTGACTAGTTTGTTTAAAGATGCCTGTTTATGGGAAGTCTGTTAAAAGGAAACAAGGACTTCTCAAAATCTGAAAGAATTGTTAGGATAGACAGACTTAAGGTAGTTACTTGTTAATGGAATAAATAGCTGTCATTGAATCTTGAAGCGCAATTTACATAAATTTGTTAAGAAATACAAACTTTTTCAATCAATGCTATTTTCAGAGCTTGAATGCAACTAAATAGATTTATTGAAATATTTGGCAGCCTAAATATCTGCATAGGCCTTGCATAATTTTTAACTAATTGTCCTGGATTAGGGCAAATCTGGGAGAAAACCTCCAAAGGGGGCCGCCCCCCCCCCAGAAAGCAAACCCACATGGCCCTCCCCCATACTGTTTTGGGACGGATTCCAAGTGGAAAGAAGCTGTTTATTTAACAGGCAAAACACCCCCAGCACACAAAGTGAACAATACCAGATGACAACACTCTTTCACCGATCTGAAAAGGATGACAAATTCAGAAAGTCTCTCCTGGGAGTGGTTGTTGTCGCTCCCTCCGGCGTGTCCTCTTGTCGCTCCCTCCAGCACTGGGGATAGCTGCTGCAGCCACAAGATGCAAGCTCTTGGTGTTTCCGAGGTCCCAGTCCAGAGCAGGTTTGGATGGTTCCAAGAAGGGAAAGGAAAAAACAGTCCAGGGAAAAATTTGGACTGCTTAGCTAAACTAACTAACAAGCAAAGCAGGAGCTCAGCAGAAGCAAGAGCAAAGCAAAAAGCAAAGCCAAAAAGCAAAAGTACTGCCCCATCTCTCTGTCCTGCCAGCCGTGGGGGAGCAGGCTGGTAAGAAACTAAAACAAACCTGGCTCTTCAGAGCCAGTCTTGAAGGCACAGAACATAACATCCAGCATTAACAGAACACATGACTGGCGATACAAGCATGGTAACGTCACCCTAGGACACTAATAAAACATTCTCTACCAAAGCATTGCTTTTAAGTCACTCAGCTATTTCAGCTACTATGTTTTGAGGCCATGTCAGGATACAGGGGAAAATGGGTTTTTTGTTGTAGATTCGTTAATGACCTTTATTCAAATTAACTAGGGCATGTCTGTGTGTCTGTTGCTATTCAGACTGACTTGGATATGTCTAAGCCACAAGGTAATCAGTTGTGGGATTTCAGTTTTAAGCATATGTAAGCTAAAACAGATATAAACTACTTTTTATTATCTCTGTCTCTATGAATATGTTTGTTCAAGTCCTTTGGGTTTGAGATTTTAAATGCAAGATGTGCAGAGTTTATCAACTGAAAAACACCAAAACTCTTTATCCTGTTGGTTGTAATTAGATATCACTTGCAATGTCGTTATGTAGTATAATTAGGAGCAAATTGTGGTATAATTTGTGGTTTGATTTATGTTAGCATGCTACACCAAACAAGAATTTTGTCTGTTCTGCTGCATTAGGTACCATTTCTCTGTGCAGGAAAGATTTTGAAAAGTGTCTTTACCGCCTAGGTGGCTTTCATCATTAGCATCCCAAGTGCAGATCAGAGTGATGTGGTAAATGACAAAACAGGATAATAGATCTCTGCTTTTTCACAGTTGCTTTGGGTCATGTGAAGGATAGAAGTTAACATATCCAGAGTAGTTTGATTTCTTGGATGAAAAGCTTGTTTCTCTGGTTTATTTGTGTCTCAGTCTGAAAATCTCTTTTGCAGCAAAGTTTGCAAATCACAGATCCATCAACTGTACTATACATAATAAAAATAAATTAATGAAGTATCTTTCACTCTTACTTATACAAAATTCAGTTCCTTTTTTCCCCATCGAAAACTGTGTTCAAGCAAAATTTGTAATATTTGCCGTTTTCAGTTTTGGAACCGGCAGTGAATTCCTTCAGCAGAAATTTGCGTTGTGTGATGGTGTGATGTTCTGTTGGCTGGTACTAGCGTTCTTTTCTCTTGAAGAGTTCCCTAGATGAAGGAAGCCTTTCTAAAACAGAGCTGAGAATCAAGTGTTATTAAATGGCTTGAGATTGTTTTGAGTTTTGATGCCTTCCGTATTTGCCTTTGCTAACTTTTTGAAATTGGATCTGACATAATTTCTAATTCACCAACATGGATTTGAATAGTCCTACTTGGTGAAGTTTTCTTTATGTGAGGTGGTGGTTGTGGATGCCTTTGTCATGTGTTGACCCGTGTCACCATGGGTGACAGTGGCCTTCTGCCTCTGCACACATTTATCATGTCTGTCCTTTTTAATATTTGGTCTCCTTTACCACAGCATTTCAGAGTGGAGATCACAGTGACATGTGGAGATCATAGTGTCTTCCCACATCTGGACAGAATGTAGAAAAGGCTTGTTTCATCTACCAAGGTTTTTGCCATACTTAGAAATTTAGGTAAAATATATCATCTTAGACACTTAACCATCTCTGTTTGTCCTCTTCAAAATTTCCATGCCATTTCTTGCCTTTTAAATGAATGAGCAGTGAATGCTGCATTGATCTGTGAAAGTGGAAAGGCCTATATGTCAACTATGTGTGATGTTTTTAATAGCACTTTTTCTAGTAGAAGTTGAAGATATTACTGAGAAGGTGTTTAAGGAAAGGGATGTTGATGTTATGATTTGTTCCGCTTAAGAGAAAACATTGGTAATTGATTATTAGGTAATAGTTATTTCAGATTCTGGAAAATTAACTGTGTTAGGCATATAATATACTTTATTAAGTTGTTTAGAATATGGTTCTAATGAGAAATTGTAGTGGTATGATTATTCTAGTGAACTCTCCCAACTTGTATTACTGTGTTTGCTGTATTTGATGATCTCTTTGAAAGTTGGTGTTTAGAGAACTGAAGGGCTTTCATGTGAATGACTTAAGTGGCAAAGCTTTCTAATTATGTATAAATGCCTCATTTGCTGTAGAGAGCTGAACTCTAGTTGTTGTTCAGTTCAGGCAGGGTTGGTACTGACACACAAAGGTGTCTTGCTTAGGGGTGACAAATTACAGGTGTCTTAGTAAGTATATAAATCTATGTTGCTACACAATTTTTTGAAAGCCATGTTCTAAATTGCTAATAATGGTATTGTTTTACTTGAGATTTTCTTTTTCTTTAGCTTAAGGTGGTATCAACATCCCACTGAAGAGGAACTGCGGATTCTTGCAGGGAAGCAAAGGGGGAAAAGTAAAAAAGATAGGTAAATACTTGTTTTAAGCTTGTCTTCCCCCTACCTTTTGGGTTTTTTTCAGCATGATATGGTTCATCTAATAACTTTACCAGCCTACTTTTGTCTTAACATGAGTTAAAAGCTGCTAGTTGCATATGACTGCCCTTCTTGCTTTAATTGTCACAGTTCTTTATGAAAACATGTTTTTTCAGTTTAACAGATATTCTGAAATTATGCAGAACTGGTTAATTTTCTGTTTCCATAAAACAGTCTGTGAAATGCTGATTTCATGGCAAGTTTTTTTTAGTGAATGTATGCATTTAGATAAAAATTGTGGAAACAAATCTTAGTATTATAGCTTTTCATCTTGAAGTGAGGGAAGAAAGATTTGAATATATTAGTTCAACATAGGATTACTATAAGCCACTGCTCTTAACACAGCTGTGAAAAAGGTAAATGGGCTCCTAGGATGTGTTATATGACATGTTTCTAGTGAAGAGAGAGGGAATATTAATCCTCTTGGACAAGACACCAAAGTAGAACTTTATCTGGATTACTGTGTACAGTTCTGATCACTTGTGTTCAGTAAAAATTAATTTTGTATGTGAACAGGTGAAGAGAGCTGCTTAGGATCATTCAGGAAACAAAGTCTGTCTTACTTAAGGGGGCTAAAAAAGCTGGGCTTCCTGAATCTATCAAAAGACAACTGAAAGGATGGAATAGCTGTCTGTCAGCTTAAGCTGGAAATAGATTTCTGGTATTCAGACATGAAATTCTGAACAGCCATACCAGAACTACAGCTGTGTCAAGTACTGAGACATCTTGAGGTGGTGCAGCTGGCCATGTTGATGAAATATGTCTTAATTGGCTTTGTTTATAACCAAACAATCCACTCTGGTTTTCTTTCTGACAACACAGGAGGTTTTTTCTAGCTCTGGTTCTTCTATTCCAGTATGAACTCTCCTATAAATCTTAAGATTTGAATTAATCTCTGCACTGCCCATATAATCTGTTAATTGTAATTTAATTTTTATTCCTGTTTCCTAGCTCTTAAGCAGCATGGTTAGCAATCATACTTGCCTCATTTAGGTTGGAAAAGACCTCTGAGATCAACCCTTGATCCCATGTCAATTGTGGCCCCTAAGGGCCACATCCAGTCATTTCTTAAAAATCTCTAGGGATGATGATTCCACCACATACTGCCCAAGAAGGGCAGCCCATTCCAATTCCATGACAAAATTCCTCTTGAGGTCCATCCTGAACATCCCCTGGCACAGCTTGAAGCTAGGTCCTCTTATCCTGTTAGTAGTTAACATTGAGGAGAGACCATCCCCCGCTTAGCTATCGCTTTCTCTCAGGCAGTTGTAGAGATCAAGAAGGTTCCCTGTGAGCCTCCTTTTCTCCAGGCTGAGTGCCCCCAGCTTCTTCAGCTTCTCCTCATCTAACTTGTACTCCAGACTCTTCCCCAGTTCCGCGGCCCTGGACTTGCTTGAGCACCTCAATGTTTTTCTGGTTGTGAAGGGCCCAAAACTGAACACAGGATTCTAGGTGTGACCTCAGCAGTGCTGACTACAGAATACAGTCACTGCCCTCATCCTGCTGCTCACATTATGTCTGATACAGGCCAGGATGTCCCTGGTCTTCTTGGCCCTCTAGGCCTGAGCTGGCTTATATTCAGTCGCTGTAAACCAGCAGCCCCAGATCCTCTTCCACTGGGCAGTTCTCAGTGATTCTGCCCTCACTGTAGCACTGCATAGGGTTGTTGTGACTCAAGTGTAGGACTCAGCAATTGGACTTGCTGAACCTGATGCCATTGGTGTCAGCCCATCAATCCAGCCTGTCCAGATCCCTCCCCAGAGCCTTCCTGCCCTTCAGGAGATCAACATTCCCATCCAACTTAGTGTTTGGAAATTTACTGAGGGTGTCTTCCATCCCCTTGTCCAGATGATCTATAAAGATCTTGAACAGGACGAGCCCAGTACTGATCCTTATGGAACAATATTAGTGATCCAGCTGCCAACTGGATGCAGCATCATTCACCACCATTCTCTGGGTTAAGTTGTTTGCCGTAAAGGAATTTTTTTTTTTTTTTTTGCAACATTCCGTAAAATTAAGAACCTCTTTTTATCTTAACAGTTTTCTGTGACAAAAATGAGGCAAAATAATTGTGAATAAGAGCATAATTTATAATTGTCCATGTAACCAGTGATATTTATTCATATGTGAAATAACTTTAATTATGTAATTGTACTTTTAAGTCCACCCGTAGGAGTCTTAAACTGAAAAACACAATTGTACTGCCACATAATAATTGTGCCTTTGCTCTTACTGCCTTTCCTCAGCCTTGCCATTCTTTTGCAATAGTAGTAGTAGGTGGTTGTACCAGGGTGAATGTTAATCAAAGGGGGATATAAAACTTCAAAGAAACTTCAGCAGTAATGTGGAGGCTTAAGTGATCTTTGCTTTGCTTTGCTTGTTTAACAGCCAAATGAATGATTAATTTTTTTTTAATGAATGAATGTACCTCTGTGTCCTTGAAAGAAGTGACTGGTTCTTAAAGAACCATAGTTAAGTGGGAATTGTTCCTGTCGAGTTGGTTTGGATTTACTGATTTAGGTTGCACAAAATGGAATGTGTATCTTCTGAGTCATCCCAACAAGGAGATGTGAAACAGATAATGTGGGAGAAATAAGGATGCATCTGTATGATACTCCCCATGATAAAGAATACTTTGCAAGATCAAGAATCTGCTTTGTCAAGACCGTAGTCTTGCAAAGTGTAACACCTGCTCCTTAAATACACTCTCAGTCTGAACTAATTTAAAGAGAAATGATTAAAGGAGATACAAGGAGCTTGCTTGAAGATTTGCCTTAGAAACAGCTGTAGTGTGGAATTTTCATTAGTTTTATTCAGTGCATATTACCCTTCAGTGTATTACACTGTAGGGTTTAGGAGCACAAGAATGTTAGGCAGATTTTCTGCTTCTGAATAGTTTACTATTACTTACTTAAAATTGTTAGGCTAATGAAAAGGTCCATAGGTACTGTAAATTACTTTGAACTAAAGCATTCAATGGTCCTAGGTATGTTCTGTCTGTGCCTCTTGGATTGTGGGACCCTGCCAAGTGTAGGAACACCAGGTTTTATTGATATGAAGTGGCTTCAGTGGTAAAAAATGCTCATCTCACTCAAGATGATAGTACTCCTGGATACAGGCATTAGGAAAATAATCAGGAGTACTGTTGCAGGCATGGAAGTACACAGGAGCCTGCAGGTAGTCCAGTCCTTGGGCAGTGTTTGGGACTTCTTGTGTAGATTTGCACAACTGAATTTTTTGAGTAATGCTTTAGACTCGTATCTACAGTTTGTCCATTACAATTCTTGTGCTTCAGGTTATACTAAGCATTAATATAACCTGAAAACATTTTATTAATGTTTTCTGCTTGTATTTTCCTCTCACATATGAGCTGAGATGAAAGCATTCCTGAAAACTAAGTTCATGATTGATTTGATTGCTTTTTAATGCTTATATCACAATAATTTGTTTTCCTATGGCAAATCCACCTCTCCTTTTCTAATTTCAGTGGTGGCATTCTAAAATGTGGCAGTTTATTGTTTTCTTCTAGCCTTTTAGAGGTCTTAAGTTTTAGGTATGATTTTTTAATCTAACAAAGCATCTTTTGATCTCCTTTAATGATTTTTTTTTAATAGTGTGAGAAGGAAGTTTTACAGTAGTTAGTAATGCTGGTCTACCAGACCAAATTCTTTAACTTTGTTCATCTTCTTTTAAGAGTGTGCTGGGTTTTTTAATTTGAAGTTTTCTAGTATGACTTAATTTCAGGGAAGTGAAAATCAGTATATTGGTATAGTTTGAGAGTGCCAGATGAAAACCACCTTTTGGTCTAAATACACATATTTTTTAGATTAGAAAGATACCTTAAATTGCCTTTGCTTGATGGCTAGTAGGTTGGACCATTCAAGGATCTAGGTTAGTTCAGCTCATGTACTATTTGTTGTGACAAGAGGGACTAATGCAAGGTTTTGGGTTTTTTTCCTTTTTTTTGACCTTGGGAACATCCTGTAGCTCTGAATAGATAAAATCAGTGGGCAGAAATAAATACTGTCCCCAGGATCTTGACCCAACACATACTCAGATTGAAGGATCTAGAAGCCATTTAAATCCACAGCAGTATATCAGTCTGTGAAGTTATAGCTAAGAGCCATTGACGTATCTGGTTGTTTTCCAAGATTTGAACTTAAAGTCCTGCTTTTAGTTAGAGACATAAAAATACTTGTATTTGTAAAAAAAAGCGTTCTGTATTTTTCTAAAATTTTAAATGTCATTCTGTATTGAAAAATTTTATTTTTTTATACCCATGCTTATACTATCTGTTTATTTATTTATTTTACAGAAAATATAATGGTCATATTGAAAACAAACCCTTAACCATTCCAAAAGATATTGATCTTCATCTGGAAACAAAATCTGTAACAGAAAGGGACACTATTGGTAAGAATATGCAGTAATAATACATTATTTCCAATATATCCTGATTCTTTCTATCAAGAGTTTATTTGTAATTAATGCTGAAATATCTTTTTTGTAGACAGTGAATGAATAGAAGCAAAAATGGTCATAAATGAGAAAGCAGGTAGTAGGGCTTAGTCTACTTTATTGTTCTATAAGTGACATTTAACAGCAGTGTTGTGGAAAAGGATGAGAAGACAAAATCCATCATAAAGCACAACTGTTGTATCAGGAATCCATAGCAATATAAGACAGCACTGAAAGAATCACATAATTGTCTATTGAAAATAGAGTTTTTAGCTTTGTACAAAAAAATAACAATTGGCAGATGTCAAGTCATACTTTCTGCTCATCTAACATAGGGTATGTGCTGTAGTATTGGAACCTAAGCCCGTTCAGCCATACATCTCAAGCATTCAGGTAAAATGCTTAAAAACGGCAAGTGACAGTACATAACTATGCAGCATTAAGTGGTTTGGAAGGTTTTGGAAGGAAGCAGAAAGTATGACTATTATTTTTAGATTGCAACTTTATTAAATCATAGTCATTCTGTATAGGAAGGTCATATATGAGTATGTATGTGATACGTATTTTCTACCTACATTTTTAAATTTATGAGTACTCTGGGTAAATATAGAAAGAAAGGATGTATATTCCTATGCAGGAGACTTCTCAGCTTAAATTGTAGGAGACAGCATTTGTGTAACAGAAATGACGTTTTTGAAGTAACTAAACAAAACATTCACAAGTTTCAATTTGTGTTACTTTCCTGAAATTATGTCATGTAATTGTCAACCTGAGTGATACAAGATAGGGTTTGACTGTGTTTGAAAATTAATCTGTATACTTTGAAAATCTAACCAGACTGTTATTTCAAAATACGTGTAGGACTTGGAAATACTTAAGTTTGCCCAATTTAATATCTTTGCCAAGAGGTACCTTATAGTCAAGTCAAACATTCAGTTTTCTCACTTTCAAATTATGTCCATGTAGGGAAGGTGTTTGAGGGAGACAATTTGTGTTGTCACAAATGGTTCTTTGCAGTTTCCAACACCTGTGGGAACTCTCTCCATAACATCCAGCCTGTATGCAACACAGTATGATCCTTGGAATTTTTACAGTGAAATTTACACAACAATTATTGCTTTATAGGATGTGTTAACAAAATCTCAATGAGCAAACCATCAAGTATCTTGGATGGTGGGGTTTGTGAAATAAAAAGAACTGTTTATTTGTAATATAATACATAATAGCCAGTGAGATGTCAATCTTTAACAAAGGGTCAAAACAAAACCTCTTACCTGGAATTGCAGCCAGACTCAGCTGGAAAACTGTTTACTCTCTCTGTTGTGAAATCTAAATTAAGTATGCTTTTTGGATTTAGGATGTTAATGTATAAAAGCTGAGGTGATAAAATAGTAAAACCTCATAGCCTTATAAATTTTAATAGTTATTAAGTATTGGATGACAGAAGTAAAGAATGAAGCTCACATTGTTGAGTAATATTTTCATTGCTGCATTTCACTTAGTTGATCTTGGTCTACCTAAATTTCAATTTAATACACTTAGTACACAATTGAAAACCTCTTTTAATTACTGCTTCATTCTCTATACATCAGTAACTGCCTTAAAACATATCTTTAATATTCACAAACTTATATTTTTCAGCATTGCATTACTTTCCAGAATATCAGTGGTTGGTGGATTTCACTGTTGCAGCTACAGTTGTGTATGTGGTGACAGAAGCCTATTACAGCATTATGAAGCCCTCACAAGAAATGAATATCAGCATAGTGTGGTGTCTGCTTGTCTTGGCTTTTGCAGTGTATCCTTTTCTGTTTTGTTGAATCCTCCTCTACCTGTTCCAAATAGTTTACATCATTCTGCAAATCGTATAAATCTCTGTGCCACTGATGGGTGGGATACAAAAATATTTGGCATTTGGAAAAAGGGTCCTGTAAGCTAATGCCATTGTTGAATCATGTATATGCTGTACATGCTCTTTGCAAATGCTGATGTAAGTAGCTTGCTAACATTAATACCAAACCATTTAGGAGAAAAATACATGTATGCAAATATAGTTAGTGCTCATCTGTAGTATGTAGTGGTTCTAAACTGACTTGATTTTGCTCAGTTTGGTAATCAGAAATAGTTATGTGTACAGAAAGTACAACATTTGAAGAAGTTTGGAAATTTAGTGTGCTCTTTTTTTCAATATGTTTAATATGATGCTTCCTAATCAGACTAGCATAGTGATGTGTATACTAGTTTACTGAAAAAATACATGTGTGAATTCATAATTTTAAAATACATTCCAGGTATTCTGACAGAAAATAAGGTATGTAAACAGTTGTAGAAACTGAACTCTGTGAAAAGCTAAACTTACCTCTGAAACTGAGGGAAACAAGTGAAGTATTTAGGAAATAGGCATTATCTAACCATAAAATGTTTGCTCTGTTATGGGGAAGGCAGTTAATTTTTTAAATTTTTTTACTGGAGAAGGCATTATCAGACACAGATGCTTGCATGGTAATTAAAATTAACTATGTACCAGATACGAATCCAGACACACGCTTTAGGGAAGAAAGTTGCAGTTTAAAGATATGATCGGCGATAAAGCAGTGGAATGTAATAAGGGCTTTCAAGAGAGCAGATTATAGAGAGGTGAACTGGAAAGAGAATTGCTGCAGCTCCTCTGCTCCTTCAGCAGCTGAGAATAGATCAAGTGCTAAGTTACAGCTGATAAAACTCTTGAATTCAAAATTGTTTCCTCTATAAATGCTAGCTTTAGAGATTCTTCATGTGTTGAGGTTTGTTCATTTGGTTTGTAATATCAGCAGTAGTTGGTGGTGTTATGTAAAACCTTGAACTCTAATGCTTGTTTACATTTGGCTAAGACTTCTGAATCTGCTTCATGCTTGCCTGTCCTTGATAATTATTAAAATGTGTGCTGCCTTTATAGTATGGACAGGAGTTCTTTTCTAAGTAGACTGAAGCATAAATCATATAATTTCTCCAGAATTTTTTCCTTGTAATGTATAAAAACTTGCTAGAAGAGAAAGTCAACTCACATTTGGAAAAAAGAAGGTCAGTAGCATGCTTACAGATCAGGTATTTCCCCTTAGACATGTCAGTGAACAGATCTATGGTCTAAAAGGTGATTTTTCTAGTCTACTGTGAGAAGAAAATCAGTGTCTGGCTCTTGGGCACCTTTTAATTGTATTATAGCTATACTATAGGTAATGTATAATTGTTACTGCACATCCTTTGTTTTATATTTTTGGTGTGAGGTTGAGAATTTTAGTTTAGTCTTTGCAGAAGGAAAGAGAAAGAGGTGGATACTGTTTCAAAAATCAGAAGTGATAGCCAACACTTTTCACTTCAATTTTTAAGGATGAGGGGGAGTTTAATAGAACTAATGGAAAAAAGCTTCCAATAAAAAAGCCATAATATACTCTTAGATTTATTGATTACAATGCCTTGTTTTATTAATTTCTTGTATCTCAGGAGTAGTCAATTTAAACAACAGTATGGTAATTGCAATTCTAGGTGAAGCAGAGTTACGAATTATATGTTGTAGGAAAATCCACTGCAGTAACATTTTCTTACCGTGCTTTTGTACACTGTTCTATCATTGCTTTCATTTGTCATCAATTCAGATGACCAAATATTCAAAAATATTTAAGTTGCCTGTCAGTGCAAAATTTTTGTTTTAGTAGTGTGAATGTGCAAATAGCTGTTAGTCTGTGCTTAGTACCTGTGTGAGGAGTTAGTGGCAATGTAGAAGGATGCAGTACCAGGAATCACGGTCTAAACCTTTTATTATTCTTAACGTCTCCATAAATGTGATAGCATAACATATTCAAGGCATTACAGCTTTTGGGGTGAAGGAGATACAATACAGAGGGTATTGGTAACAATTCCTGTGGTCACTTGGAATCTAGTTAGATGAGATTTCAGAAGAGGTTCATTCCTGTGTTACGATATCAGGCTTTTGGGATGCAGAGAATACTTAAAACTCACTCAACTACTCACTAACTCAATATGTCAAGACCAGAAATGATTCTATGATAATGGAAGTTCAGAAAAATTTGGTTACCCTCATATTTTTGATGGAAAGCAGTCAACATGATATGTCAAAGTCAAATACAGAGCAATTTTGTATTTTGTTGACAAGTGTTTTTTCTGTTTCATGCCAGTGTGTTAAGAGGTGAAAAGTTCAAAGCAAGTTTGCAGATGATAGAAAACTGGGAGGAGCTGTTGACTCCCTTGAAGGCAGGATGGCCCTGAAGAGCAACCTCGACAAATTCAAACCCAAAGAGATATGGGCAAACTCCAAGCGTTCTAACTTCAACAAGGGAGAATGCTGGATTCTGCACCTGGGATGGGGCAACCTGGTTATATGGGCAGACCACGGAACAGGAGTCTAGAAAGTAGTGCCATGGAAAAGGACCTGGTGCTGCCAGTTGACAGAAAGTTGAGTGTGAGCCAGAAGTGCCCTGGCAGCCAGGAGGTCAAACTGGCCCAGCCTGGCCAGCCAGGCAAGGGAGGGTATTGTCCTGCACTAAGAAAGATATTCAGCTATTAGAGAGTGTCTAAATAAGCCACAAGGGTGATGAAGGAGGGGAAGCTGCATGAGGAGTGGCTGAGGTTACTTGGTCTGTTCAGGTTACTTAGCCTGAGAGAAGACTGAGGGGAGACCTCATGGCAGTCTACAACTCCCTTGTGGTAGAAAAGGAGGGGCAGACACTGATTCTCCTCTGTGGTGTCCAGTGACAGGACTCAAATAAATGGCCTGAAGTTAAGTGAGAGGAAGTTTAGGTTGAATAGTAGGAAAAAGTTTTCACATGGAGGGTGGTTGATCACTGGAACAGGCTCCCTAGGGAAGTGCTTACAGCACCAAGCCTGACGGTTCAAGAAGCATTTGGACAGTGGTGTCAGGCATGTGGCATGATTCTTGGGGATGGTGCTGTGCAGGCCCAGGAGCTGGATGATCCTATGGGTCCCATCCAGCTCAGAATATTCTCTGCTTCTGTGAATTCACAGTTTTCATGTGTTTTAGTAGGAACAGAAGATTGATCTTTTTCACTTCAACATATGAACTATAAAATTCAAAAATTCCATAATTGCAGCAGTTTAAAAAATAAAATTATTTTTGTAAAAGGGTATACCATAAATTCTACAATGCCTGCAACTATATACAATATGCAAAGTATACAATTCTATAATGCTTCTTGTGGCCAAAAAAAACTGAATGAAAGGGGGAACTGGTGTGGCATTCTATTAACTCAGCACTAAATACTGACAAATTATTCTTTAAGTAGATATTGAATATTAGGTCTTGTTGTGGAAGGAAATGATGAAGCAAGCCATAATTCTTCAATCTTCTCCAACCCAAAAATAGAAGCAGTGGTAATTATTTAACTAACAGAGGGTTTCAGTCATGTATAGTTTGCGTAATCATGGATCTATTCTGAATAGTTCTGAATCTGCACTATAATTGTAATTTATTGTTAGTGTGCTTTCTTCTTCCTCCTTGAATTTTCCAAATCCTTCAGGCACAATCCATACTTGAAGTCATGAAGTATCTAGGGGGTCGTAAATCTGATGATAGATTATGTTAGGTTTGTTGATCACAAACTTATTAAGTCCTTTGTATAACTTCAGGGTGTTTTCAATTTGTGGTTCATGTCCCTAGCTGTAAAAAGAGCCTTGGTTTAAGCATGTATTATTAGAGAAACAAAGTCCAGAACCACAGTCTGGATGATCTATTATATACTTCTTTTTGGGATGACTTAAGTCTTCCTTTTGATGTATCAGTTCTTTCTGTAAAGTATAGAAGGGTCTGAAGGTGATTACATATGAGATTAGAATTACTAGATGCTGTCCTTAGACTACATTGTGCATATTAGAATCTCTCTGCATATACATAAAATTCAGCAGTGTGTATGTTAAATGTGTGCTGCCTGTTGAAGCATAATCATAGTTTCTTGAGAGATTGATGACTGTTCAAATGTATTAATGAATACATACCCCCAAAAATGTTTTCATGTACTCTACATATTAATATTTTTTCAGATTAGAAATAGGCAAATACAACTGCATTATTGCATAGTGGAGGAAAAAAGTTGTACAGATTACTCTTAAAATCTTTTTTTTTCCTCTTTGTCTGTATTTTTTTCAAATCACGTAATGCCTGGAATTATCTCCAAATATTTTATTTAAATCTGGACTGGATATTGCATACCATTTAAATTATAATGAGCTACAGTTCATAGTAATAAGAGTTGACATTGTATCATGAAAAGTTTATCCTAATCTGTTATACTTTAGAACTGATTTAGAAATGTGTAGAAAAAGAATACTTTAAAAGTATTTTTAAAACACCCTGATAACAGAGCAGGTAATTTCTTACATGTTTGTCTTTGTGACAGTGGGGCTAGATAAAAAGATTTGATACGTCGTATGAGATCATAGAGGGGTTTTAAGACTGACTTTGTTTTTCCAAGGTGAACATGGGATAGATTTTTCTTTCCTAGAGAGGACTCAGTGTGCTGTTATCTTAACTCTCTTTGAGCTAAAAGTCTCTAATGTGTGCATAGTTGAAGTGCTTAAGGAAATGGCTTAGTGGTGAACTTGTTGGTGTTAGGTTGATGGTTGGACTTGATATTAAAAGTATTTTCCAAACAAAATGGTTCTATCTGAAAGGAGAGAAATATAAGTTCATTTTTTCATGTGTCTTCTTTCTTACTATATGTAAGCCTAGATAAAAACTCTATTCCAGAGTATTCCTGGCTAGGCATTATGTGATTATTATGCTTTATTGTGTTCTGTAATTTAACCTGAAATTGGCTGAACACATACTACCTTCAAAAGAAAAAAATGCGCATCATAGAACAACCCTGTACACGACCGAAATACAAGATTGTAATTCTTAGTTGTAGTTATTTTACAAACTTAATTTTCCTTGACTTTATTACATAGTAAGGTACTGTTTTCATTGACTACCCACTATTTCAAAGTTGAGGATGGAGGTGAAAGATCAGTCTGTGTCACCTTTGGTTTTTTCTTTTTTGTGAAAGCCATGGCAATACTTATTGTGACAGAAAACTATCTGGAGTTTGGATTGGAATCAGGTAACTCCTTTCTTTAGTGTTTGAAACAGCTGTAGTGATTGTATGATCTGAAAAAAAATATTTTCAGAGTTTTTGAGAAAATCTGTGTTAAAATGAATGGTGTAAGTTACATGCTTATAAGAAAATTTGCTTTGAAATTAAGATTCTAAATAATATCCTGTACATTTTCCTGCTGTTCTCTTAAATAGTCTAATTTTTGCCTAGCTTGTTTGTGTTGTTAATTGTATTTGCCTTCCAGTTACAGATGTAGCCATTTTTGACTTTCATAGTAAAGTGTAGCTCCTCTACTGGAAAAGAATTTTAAGTTATCTTTTTTCATCTTCCCGAAGTGTCCAAATGTTACAGATGTTGTTAATCAAGTTCTATTGTATTGTGGCCAACTAATTATCATATGAAAGAGCTCTGTTAGACATACGAAAAATTGTTCAATAGATGACTTGATACCCACTGTTTTATTTCACAAAAGGGATTCTTCATTTGTACTGTAATAAAATAAATATATGTGTCCCTGCAGGATTCTCGAATTTCTCAGAAAGTGCTATGCAGTTTCTTGAAAAACAAGGTTTGGAATCCCAGTAAGTTTCTGGAAATACACTTGTCTTTTTATATGTGATTTGGATTTTCTTAGCTTTTGTCATGGATGTTTTGTGTTTGTATACGGTTACAATCCCTGCAACGGTTTAAAGACGTTAATGAAAAGATCTGAAAGTACCCACAAGTAACTGAAGTTGCATTAAAGTTTTCATTTTAATATGGAGATAATTTCTGATATTTTGATTGTAGTTATAAAATATAGTTCAAAATTGTAAACACTTTTTTCACAGTGTTTCCCTTTAGCAAGGATTGTTTAAATAGAGAAGTTTTTTTTTGTCATTCCTATGGCATGTAAGAGGAGGAGCATGCAAAAGCTACAAGATGGAGTTTGTGTTAAATTTCACATTAGGAATAAGTTGTGTTGTTCAGTCCTGTTTTCAGGTTGTAGCTCTGTTCCTATCATGCAAAAACTTCTGCTTTCTACAGGACATTCAAGCCTTATATAGACTGTTGAAGGAGTGTGCCATAGCTTGTGATGTTATGTAAATACACAAACACTGTCATAGGCAGCCTTTGTATATTGCAAAATTGATTTCTGTTACAGTTCCTTATACATGCATGCTAAAATTTAGGGACCATTTCATCACTAGGAGCACAACATTGAATTTCTTGCTTGGTAGGTCTCAAGTATCATGCAGAAGCCCTGGCATATCTTTATTCTTGCGGAGCAGAAGTTTCCTCAAACTAGATTAGTGTAATTTATGAATAAACTTATGGGAAACGGTTAACTGAATCCCATGTGTTTCTTAGCCTTTCTTTAATCTGCTTTCCTAAGCTATTGCAAAGTCACTACCTTCTGTATACATTTTCATGTTAAGTGTTTGTTCAGTTATAAAGTATTGCAGTGCTTTGCCTTTTTTAGCAGCACCTGAGGTAATGATGGTGTCTCTTGATAGTTTAGAAAGAATCTGAAGCTCATTTAAATCACTAGATTTGGTTTTGTTCCTCGTTGATCTGTTAGTTACATTTCACTATAACTATGATGTTTTTGTTATTTGAGGGTTTTGTTTTGTTCTCTTTTTTCTTTGTGTAAACCTGTATTTGTTAATTATATAATTAATTCTGTGATTTGTGTTGTATAATTTTTGCTAATTACAATATAAAATTATTCTTTTTTTTTCTTCTTTACTAACAAATTAACATCTCACAGTCAGTAAATTCGGTTTTTTTTGTTTTTCTAGGAAATAAGTAGATTACTTGGTTTGGTTTTGAAAGTATTTTTTTAAATTTTAATTTCTGATTGGTTTTTAATAATACTAGTGCTTTGGGGGAAGCCTACAGAATACTGTTGGCTTTTTTATTAAATGTTAGATACTTTTGGGTTGAAAGTATATCGATACTCCCCGCTTCCCCAACTTCTTCCCCAAGAAAATGCTTACTTCCTTTCTTTTCTTTTAGGGGTCCTGTGTCTAAACTAACCTTCAAATTGTTCCTGGCTGTTCTGTGTTCACTTATTGGTGCTTTTTTGACATTCCCTGGCTTGCGACTGGCTCAAATGCATCTGGATGCTCTGAATTTAGCAACAGAAAAAATAACACAGTAAGAGAAAATATATGCAAATAGGTATATGCTACTCAGTCTTAAATCTTTTATGTCTAAAAATAAACTAAGCAAATTATTCCAACAAGAAGGTAGTGACTTAAGACTTCTGTTGCTGCCTGCTTTTCGTATCTTGAGCAGATTTGCCACCTGCCACTTCCTGCTCAGCCTGTGCTCTGCCAGTCTGTTACATCCTTTACCTTGTAATTAAGAGTCCCATTTAAAGGAGCTTTCCTTTCCTCCTGCAAGAGCTCCACCATGAATGTCTCTGTGTCCAGCTTTCCTTCCCCCATCATGTCTTTCTAGAAGTTAAGATAACCTTCAGGAAGTACAAATATGACCACAGACTGGTTTTTGTCACCTGTACTTACAGCTGGGCATTATTCCTTTAATAAATTTAGCATAGGATAAAATATAGAAATTACCCATAATATTTAATTAGGGTCATATGTTAGTACCAATTTAAAGGAGTATTTTCATTTTCAGCCATCTTTCCGTTTGGTAGTAAAATGTTCTGCCCAATTTAACTATTTCTCTTGAGCATTTTCTGATTGAGAGAGTGACTCTCGAAGTGGCTTTCAGAGATCTTGACTGTTGACGTTTAATACATGATAATGACAGCTTCTGCAGCATAGGGCAGTGTAGGTATTCAGTCTGGTAAATTTCCTAAGAGAACAACTATGTTTTGCAGTAGGAAAATAATTTTTGGTTCAAACTTCACTTTTTTTCTTTCCCTTCAGGAATGTTCAGCTTACAAATTAATCTGTTTGAAGTGAGTCCATCAGTCTTGGTAAATTTATAAGAAGTACACTTGCACTCAATGTTGTCTATGTAGCAGCCAGCTACTGGATTGTTTTATCTGATGTTACATTTCTGTCTGCCTGTAGACTGTGACTGAGTCACTTCCTAATCTGTTTTTTCCAGACAGAGAAACTATTTAGTTCTTAATTGCTATGGTTCTCAATATTTTAAAATTCTTTGTGTTTTTTCTGTAAGTATTCCAGCATCTTCCTTGATCAACAGACATAACATCCTAGGCAGAAATATAAACTCCCAGAAACAAAAACTCATTAATTAAGAGCTAGAGGGAAATTAATATCCACTGAAGTGTGGTTATGAAATATAAGACTTTTCTAGACGATATTTGAACTGGTTGTTGAAGATAACGTTATTCAACACCACCAAGTTATTTTTGAAAGTCTACCAATACTTTGACTATTCAACTGGAAAAATTACATTAAATGGATTAAAACTTGGTAAGGTATCCATATAATTAGGTAAAGCCATTATAAAGAATATTTGTCAAGTGATAAGTTCTAATAAACCTGAAGACTGTAACTTGCCCTTGCTGATACACTTGTTTGACAGTTACTAAAGGGGGGGGGTTGGAAATGAGGATGACTTGTCACTGATGCTGTCTAAGTTGGGTGCTAAAACAATGTCTACCTCTACAGTCAAAGACATACTTTACTTTAAAAACCCCAACCAAAACAACTGCAAAGAAAAAGCTCACCAACTAAACAAAATACAAAACCAACAAAAACCAAAGAAAAAACCGTAATCAAACCAAAAGTGCCCACATCTCTTAAGCTGCCCCAAAAAGGCACAAATCTCCCTTAAAACCCAAGAAAATAACCAGAACTAAACAACTCGAAAATATCCAAAACAAAATGTATTCCTTAATGGAATGGAACACTTAACTTGCAGGGAACACTGACCAAAAAAAGCCCCAAAACTTAAAGGTTAATGATCAAGTACCACTTTACTAATATGTTCAGAATTATTATTGTGATTCTTTTATGAGTGTAGGGAGTAAGTTCACTGGTTTTGAGTAAACAGAATAAAAATCATCTGGTGTCCCTTTCAGTTTTGAGAATTGGTTTGATTTTTTTTCTTTGGCAGTAGTATCCTTCCCTGCATGTATTTGGAGTCTTCTTAACAAAGTTGTACAATTTTCATACACATTTCCTCCTTTGCCAGAGTCTGTATCCAGAGTATTTCAGCCTTTCATGCCTGTTCCATTTAAAAAAAACCCCAAAACCGAAACAAAAACAATGAAAAGGATAGAGCTTCCCACCACCCTTTGGCACATTCCAGTCCATCACTCTAGTCCGTTAACTCAGTAGGATCGCCTAAATAAGTAGAAGTTCAGGTAAAAGGCTTTCACAGTCTAATTAAATGCTTTGGTCTGATCCTTGGTGCTGTTGCATTCCCTAGCACCATTTAATAGTTAGCAGGGCTTGTTTCTTCATCTGAAACCTAAGATTTAAATTTGTGTGTGATGACAGCTTCTGTAACATGCAGACATTTTAGTGGTTTTAGGAAGCTTGATAGTTTGCAATCAAGAAGGTCTTGTGTTCTTTAGAACAATTTTTAGTTACATCATTTTTTCTATAGTGTAGAAGCACTGCAGTGAAGGTGAAGACAAACCTGATTCTGTTAGTGAGGGATTACTGTACTGACGAAACAACCCAGTCCCTTCAACTGTTCTCATTTCATTTTACTAATGAAAAAATATTGGGAAAATGGGCTTAGAAATAGAGAAGAAAATTTAGAACTTTAGAAATAAAGAAGGATATTAATTCAAGAGAGGACTGCAAAAACTGTATCCCCTTTTTAAATTCTGTTTTGTACTCAAAGGTTACTAAAGAATACTACTTTCATTTTTGTTGTGCAGTTTCATACAGTATTTTTTTGGATCTGAGTATCTTTAATTTAAGTACCAAGTTTAATCAGGATTTCGAAGTAAAATGCTTCATTACACTGTGTAATCTGACCTCTGACAACTATTTCTCCTGTTCTTTTTAAAGCCAAAATCCAGTATGATTTCACAATATATAATGTTACCATTTTGTTGAAATGTAAGCCATACCTATAAAATAGGGAAGAAATTTTATTATTTATCTTTCTCCCAACTATTTTAAAGTTAATATTTCTGCTTTTTAATCTTTCTTGCATACTTTATATATTCTTATATACTTTCAACAGTATGGTCATTGTTTTCATTTGCTAAGTTCCCTGTTTTTTTTCTTTTTTCAGAACATTGCTACATATAAACTTCTTGGCACCTTTATTTATGGTTCTACTGTGGGTAAAACCAATCACTAAGGACTACATTATGAGCCCACCTTTGGGCAAAGAGAGCATTCCTTTGTAAGATTTCCTTTAAAAGTTCTTTTGGGGGTATTGAGAACAAAACATTGTCTTAGAGCTCTTTGCAAGTTGGAGAAACATGAAAGACTTTAATAGCATCTGCTGTCAGAGGTATTGTGGTAGGTGCAGCTGAATTATAAGGAGCTTCTGTTATTTCAAAAGAATGAGTTGCAGAATGATGAGTGTTAAGGTGGTGGTTCCCAAAAAACTGCTGTCACTTGACATTTCCTTGGCAGTAGTGTGTTGTTTTTTGTAGGGATGGAATACCACCTCACTACCTGCTGGAACCTTGTGTCTTGCATATTAGTGTAGGAGAGAAGTGGTTTCAGTGAAAACAGTCAAGATATGTTGTCATGAGAACTAAGCTAGGAGGTTTGTCTTTATATTTACATACTGATGAACTGGTATTGAATTGATAGATAAAATATTTAAAACATAAAAAGGGAAAGAGTTTCCAGGAAGAGTGGTATCTGAAATAGTTGATTGTCGTTGTCACAATTATCCTTGCTAATTCAAAATAGACTTGAAAGAGATACATTTCTTGCTTTTTAGAGGTGAGATAAGCTTCTAAAGTGATCCTGTGACCATTGAGCTATTACATAAAACACAACAGATATACATATTTTGTATATTTTCTATTCCTCAGTTCGTCTTAAAATGTGTTGAGCTATTACTGGGTATCTCAGGCAGCTGAAGTACCCATTTACAATCTAGTAAATGGGTACTATTTACTATTTTTACTACTTCTACTATTTTTTACTACTTTTACTGTTTTTACTACTTTACTATTTACTGTCCACTCCTGTGTGTCTGAAAACCTGTAATCATCTGAGCAATCTTCATTTTTAGTGTCCTGCCTTCATTACTCAGAATTTAGGCAGTTAAGAGCTGCTTTTGTTTACAGACAAATGAATACTAATTTGGATCTATGCTGTAGGGCTACTGAGAAGTAGTAGGAAAGAGAAATAGAAGGCAAAAGTAAATATTACTTGCATGTGAAGTTCATAACTGTAGTTTGTGTGTTAACTGCTTTTGACAATTTGCCTCAAGATTACTTTACAGATGATACAAATAAATAACTGTAGCAGTAGGTGGTTTTTGGAAAATAGCATTACCCTTTTTTTATTATCCACAGAATGTCAGAAGATACATTTGATACCGTCAGATTGTGGATTATAATCCTATTGTGTGTTTTACGGTTGGCTATGATGCGTCATCATTTACAGGCCTATCTGAATTTAGCCCAGAAAAGTGTGGATCAGATGAAAAAGGAAGCTGGTAGAATAAGTATGGTTGATTTACAGAAAATGGTAAGTATGGTGGCACTGAAATTATATATTTGTACTATTTCGACTGTGCAAATGATTTTTTTCCAATTTGTTGTCTTCTGTGGCAGCAGAGCTCAAATCTGAATGAAGCTTTCTAGACTATATCTCCTATAAAATAGAATCATTACAGAGAAGTTCTGCAAACCAAAATATGGAGAGATGTATCATCTGTGTTACGCAGATAGTTTGTCCTTGGTTGTTATAAAGATCCTTGGTTGTTAAAAAGAAGTTGTTATAAAAGTTGTTTGTCCTTGGTTGTTATAAAAGATCCCTTCCAATGAGTGGTGATCTGTAACTACAGCATAGGAAAGAAAAAATTGAATTTTTGTAGAATGGTAACATACCGTTACCAGCTGTGATTTTTAAATTGAGGGAAAATTTAAGACGAGGTGGTTATATTTTGGAATTAAATTACATATGTTTAAGTCTGTCAGACCACTTAGAAGTTCACCAGCCTAATTAAAAATTGCCTATCACATTGTGGACAAGGCGAAATTTTTGAGGATTTTTTTTTTAAAGAAAAGCAGTAAAGCATACCTTGAACAAATGGGTGGGGTAGAATGGCTGTTGTATATTGTCTGCAAAATAAACTCAAATTTGTAGTGCTGTATGATAGTGCTGTCTAATGATCCTGCTGAGCTGGGGTCTTTTGCAGGAGGAATATTTGAAGCATGCCGTAAGACAGAGACTCCTCTTCTAGGATTGTCATTATTACACTAAGTGTCTGAATGTCATAGTCTGAAGGTGCCGTAGTTATTTACAAAGTGGCTAGAAATTTGCTCCAGAAAAAATAATTAGGAAGTACATGTAGTAGCAGCTGGTTAGGATGGAACTGTGCCAGTTGCTGTGCCATTTTAATACTGGGAATTTTATTCCTATCTGTAAAACACTTATGTCTTCTCCATGTGGCATTTCTTATATCCATGTCTCCAGTGAAATGGAATGTATGAATCTTCATACATTCTCTTTGAGAAGGCCATAGTCATTAGATGTAGTCTTGTCTTGTTTTACTGATCATATCTGCTTTACCTTTTTTAGGAACTTCTGCAAGTGAATTCTTTCCTGTCTGTCATTCTACAGTGATCATTACTTTTTAATTGGTTATTTTTGTTGTATTACATCAGTTTTTTGACAAATTTTGTCTCGCGCTTTTTCCCGTGTTAGTTTTTTTATGCATGCTCATTAAGAAGCCCTTTGAGACTTGAAAGGTGTTCCCAAAACTGTCATGTCTGTCTTCATAATTTTTGCCAACTTGCATTCTGTTCTTTTATAAAACATGGGTAGTTCTATTTCACTGCTTGCTTGCTGTTGAATTTATTACTTTTTTCCATCTTTATTTGGTTTAATCTTTTAGGTCAATAGCTTGTATGTAATGTTACAGTCTTGAGAAAAATGGAACCTGTGGGAGAGCAGGGGGAGGGATATATCTGAATGGACTTCGATGAACCATAGTGTATGACTGAAATAAAGACCAATTAAATGCTGTTATTGATCTAATGAAAACTCAGCTTATCATTGTTTTAAAATACAAGTGTTTTCCAGTTGGAAATCTTAAAAATATCTCACTGTTGAAAAAGGACACTAATATTAACCAAGCTTTCATGTACTTTTTATGGGGCTTTGTACTGCGACTACTACTTCATTTTTGAAATAGGATTTAGTTTGTAAATTACTTGGAACTTGAAAAATTAAACATATATATTTATTTTTGTTTCTGGTGTATTAAAGTAGGAATCATTGAATGATGGCATACAGTTTGCAGAAGCAAAATTGATTCTCTTTTTTTAACAGAATTGATGTTTTTTAATTATATTATTTCAGCCGTTCTTCTCAGATTTGTAAATGTCCTGAAACTAGAATTCATTATGGGGATTTCTTCATTAGGTCTTCCAAGGGCAATATGTCGCATGCCAAGAATTACTAGAAAATTCTTAAAACAACTTTAATGCATAAGTACTGGATTTTTTTTAATAATTTTTTTTTTTCTAGACATTTTCATAAAGGTCTGCCTTGATCAACCAGGGATCATGAACTTATACTCCTTCTTTTTTCTAGGTGGCTCGGGTATTCTATTATCTCTGTGTAATTGCACTGCAGTATGTTGCACCATTGGTAATGCTGCTTCACACAACTCTGCTCTTGAAAACACTAGGTAGGCAAAATTGGACCAATGGTAGTTTATTCTGTTCTACACAGGGCTTTTTTATTTTTGCCTGACTGAAGAGAATTAGAATTCATGGGTATTTGCAATACAAAAATACCTAGTAGTTTCTTGTACTTTAAAACATTCATATGTGGCTTTTATGTAGTTATTTCTGTTGCTGTGTTTGACATCTTCCAATTGCATGCTAATTTGTTTTATTTATTTCTGAGAAATTATGTCATGCAACCAATTAAACTGTTTACTTCTGTTGAAATATTTGTCTTTTTAGAAGTATTTTAAAAGTGAATTATATAAAGTATGATTGATTTAACTTCATGAGCATCTTACAAAGGAATTTTTCAGCTTTTTTATCATTAGTAGGAAATTGTGAGATTGGGGGTTCGTGTAGTTACTGGGAGATCTGAAGTAGCTCTGGTTTGGGTTTCCTCTTCCTCTTTACTCTTCCTCTTTACTCTTCCTATTTTCCTTTTCTTCTCCTTCTCCATTTCCTTCTTTCTTTTCTGTCCTTCCTGTGAGACATGTCTTTCATAGCCTGCCATGCAGTTGTGTCATTTTCTTTGCAAAAAGGCAGTGGTTAGAGATAGGCTTTAGTAGGTTGTGATTCATCCTGCCTTGGAGTAGTGATGTCCATCTGGTAAGGTCAATCATACCCAGGACATACAGAGGTTTCATGGTAGCTATATCACATGTAGATGTTAGGATGTAAAAATACAAGACGAATCCTACCCCAGGATGAAGTAGGATTGATTAATTCTACTTCCTGGAATGACCAGGATGTCATGCAGATGAATATAGTTTGCATTTACTAAGTTATAAAAACTTCACATTTTTTGTGTGTGTATTAAAAATATTTCAAAGACTGTAGAGTGATTGAATTAACAGAACTTGAATTTAATTCTACAAAAATCTGTTACTTGTTTATTTTTAACAGGTAATTATTCTTGGGGCATCTACCCAGGATTGAATTCTGACTCTTCAGTAGAAAACAGCCTGCTTCCCAATTCTGTTTATTCTGAGTCTCCACCTGCTGATGGAAAGATGAAAGTAGCTGTAGTACAAATAACAATGGCTCTGGGAAGCCTAAAGAGTATTTTCACTCCTCTCCTGTTCCGGGGACTCCTGTCTTTCCTCATTTGGTGGATTGCTGCTTGCCTTTTTTCTACAAGCCTTTTTGGTCTCTTCTATCACCAGTACCTGACTGTGGCATGAGCAAGCCAACTGACAGAGCAAGTGTGAGGTCAGATTCTAGATACAAACCGAGGTACCCAAGAGGAGATGAAGAGAAAAGAAAACTATATATGTGAAGAGAAAACATGTAATAATTATTTTTAAAGACTTCCTTGATGTTCTCAGGGTGAATAATCTTAAAATGTTTAAAATTGCAACTGGGCTTGTTATTTTAGTTACCCAAATGGTAGGTAACTAATTCAGTTATAGTGCTGGGACTGACTGACATTATTGTGTTGTAGATGGTGGTAAGGATGCTGAAAAGATGTGACCTCTGAGTACCTTGGTTTCCACAAACAGCAAGCCAAACTCAAAAATTTGTTTTTTAAGCATCAACAGCCACTAGCTGAACTGCATTCTAAGGGTACTGGACATAGTGATGGTGGCTATTGATTAAGCTGCCTATTGATTAAGTCTTGAAACTGAGCCATACAAGTGAAAGGAGAGAGAGGGGATTTAAAAAAAATTCTGTTGGACAGCTGTTGATCACTTTTCTCCTTGGAAAATTAAAAAATCCAACAGGACAAAAGAGATACTGTATATTACAGTAAGAAAAGTTGTATAAAATTTAAATTTAACAGGAGCAGATGTGTGTACGTGACAGGTATTGCTGCCTGCATATTTTGCAGGAGTGCTTGTGCAGTAAGAAGAGAGTTATAGCAAATATATTATTTCAGTACCTGCAGTAATTTTAAAGTAATGGCCATCTGTATTGGTGCTAGTATTGATCCACACATTGCGTCTGGATCTTTTAAATTTCTTCTTTTGAGGTCGTAGATAAATTCCACTGAATTTACAAAAGAATAGAAAATAATTAGTGACACCAGTCAAACATTTCAAAACAAAATAGTTTAATCCTGCTGACTGATATTGTATGTATATGTGTAATGTACATATATATTATATATCAAATATATAATATATATGAAGGTATGAAATATGGAATCTTTATTTTAAATTCCTGAATGTATCTTACAGTGCTGTGGGAGAGGGGTGTATGTGTATCTAATAATTTCAAGATTGCCTTTTGAAATTAAACTTAATTTTTTCCTTTTTTTTTCTTCTTTTTCTTTTTTTTTTTTTTTAGTTTAGTTGAAAGGGCTATTTGGTTTTTGTGCCTCTTTAGAGGTACTTAGCTATACTAAAGATTTTACACTGTCTTGGAAGTAAAGATCTGCTTAAACTGTTAATCTTAAAATTTCTGTTCTGTCAAATCATCATCTTTGCCGCTTTAATCTGTGCTAACTTGACCACATAATGATAATTACTATATCTTGGCTACATAGATTTTCTGTGTAATAAAACAGCTGTGTAATAAGAAAAAGATCAAAGTATTAACTTTACAATTTTTGCTTAACTGGATTGATAGATTCCACTCATAAAATTATTTACAGTTTTTCAGGTGTTTTGTGTATTTGCAAAACAGGAATGGGGATTTATATGCAGTAGCTTTTTTAAACAGTTATTATTAAACTTCACAGAGGTCAGTGGGTTTTTTAGCTAATACTAGCTGGTTTTATGTTACTGTTCTTTTTCTCTTGAATTTGTGTACAGCTTTGGCGTAAGCATTTATAAATGGAAAAGCTTAACTAAATTTTTAATACGTAGCAAACCTACCATATGGGAGAACAAACTCAATGAATGCAGAAAATCAAGATTTTTAAGCTGGTGATAAACTACCTTGCTGTGTTGAAAGCCTTTTAAGTTAATTATTAGTTTATTAAGTTGCATTTATTGGGAAAAGATATGTGTACACCAGCCTAGTACCTACTGCATGTGTTTGGGATGTGTGAGAACACCTTGCGTGATGCTGCTAGTTTCATTGCACTATTTCAAGCAAGCTTTGTTGTTTTCACACCAACTTTTTGTAACTAATAGGGACAATAGCTTAACCGTGCGTTGGCTTAGAGAATAATATTTGACCTCATAGTTTCAAATTTCAGGCATTCCTTGGAAATATTTTTCAGATGAATAATTGAATGACAAAATATGACAGTCCAACAATACTGCACCCACTTTCATATTAGTTCAAGATACATCGTTACTACAAGATACATCATTGCTAAAGAATTAGTAAGGCCAGCTTTTAAGTTAGAGTTAGGGTGTTCAATGCCAATCTTTGGTCTGAAAAATAAAACAATGCAAAAGAGTTTGCCTCTGATAGTGAACTTACCTGATGAAGCTCACTATATAGGAGATGTAACCTGTTGTTGAAATCTGAAGGATTAAATTTTGGATACTTCAGAATACTTCAAAATAATGTTAAGCAACAGTTTTTGCTGAATTAGTCATTCTGAAAGCTTATAAGTAAAAGTGAACTGTAGTTATATAATAATGCATTCAGCAAAAGTAATAAGGATCATGTAGCTGAACTTCACAAAGCTTTTGCTAAGAAGTTATGCTGACTTATTGTTCAGACATCACACTGATCACAGTGAAAAATATGTACCTAGTGTTATAAACATGAAGTTCAGTGCTTGTAGCCACTGTGCTGTTCAATTGTTCTACAGTCCATTGTTCTGCAGAATTGAATGGTTAACCTTCTGGTCAGCAGTGAGTGGGAGATGGTCTTTCTGTGGATCCATTTAATCCTGACATGATTAAATGAAGGCTTATGAAAAATTTAAATGTGGTAATAAAAGCCTTTGAAACATGGTGACAGTGAAACCAGAGGGACCATATTGCTAAGGTTGTGATCAGTGCTTCTGACAAGTATGTGATACGATCCAAAATGTGTTTTAAAGTAAAGTAGCAACCTGATAGTCCTGACTTCCATATATATTGTGTAAGGTTCAAAGGAATATCTGCTTACTTCTGTAGTAAGTTCCTGCAGCTGGCAAATGATTTGTATGTTTCATGGAGATCTTTATCAGCACCTGGTGATGGGGGGAAAACATCTTTCAGAAATGGAAAAGCAATAAAATGTGACTGAAAGGTTGGTAAGTGTTACTCAGGTTTCTTAAACATTTTGTCTTGCTTTTTGCCCACTACTTAATAAAAAATTGTAGAATGGTTAGGGCTGGAATTGATCTGGAATGGATCACTTTTCACCAGACCAGGTTGCTCCAAGCACCATCAAACATGGCTTTGAACACCTCCAGAGATGGGCAGCCATAGCTTCTCTGGGTAACTTTATCTAGTGCCTCACCACCTTCACAGGCAAGAGTCTCCATCTAACACTTAATCTAAATCTCCCCTCTTCTAGTTTAGAAGTGTTCCCCCTTGTCCCATCACTCCCTGCCTGTGCAAAAAATAATTCTCCCTCTTTTTTATAAGCTCCCTTTAAGTACTTGGAAGCCACAGTGAGATCTCCCTTAGTTTCTGAGAGATTTTAGAAGGAAATGTTCCTTTGGCAAAGAATCCATGTCTGTTTCTTTCTTCTTAAATTCAGATCTCCCTTCCTTTCTTAGTGATGTGACTTCCATTGCCGATCTACAGTGCTGTCCATATGTTCCCTTCTCAGAAGCAAGTAGGCTAAATTTGTTCAAGATTGTATTTTGACTTGTGTTTAGTTTAAATTTGTCTATTTTTTTGAAGGATTAGTTCCTTTAAATAGTTTAAATAACTTAAAATTCCATCTGAAACATGAACAAACTTGTTAACATTTGTTTAAACTCTTCACTTTTATTTTGTGGGTCCCTTTCAACAAAGGGTTAAGGCAGTGAAAAATCCAAGTCTTCCAGCAAGTTGAGGGAGGTCCAGACGTACACTTGGCTATTTCTGAGCTAAGAGAAGTTGATTAAGAACAGGAGAATAAATTATAGAAAGCCTGTTCACTTGGTAGGTGACATTCTCAGGCTGCTCTTGTCCTCTCTTAATTCCTTCTCAAGCTGTAGGTTATACCAGTTTTTGAGGTTTTGTTAGCTGCGCAGTCTTTCCCTCTTCCAGAATTCTCTCGCATAAAGGATCCACGGATTAAATAGTAGCATCAGTACAAGAGAATATCCTTGTACAGAGGATACTTAGGGAAAGTTAATTTCTGTTGCAGTTCTTCTCCTCATTTGGATCACAAGTACTGCAGGGTGTTTAAACAGAGATATGTTCTTCCCTGGATGTAAAGTCAAATTTGTCTTAAGAATAAAAATGCTACCAAGACATCAACTCAACATTTAGGCAGCATAACCTCAGTCTATATAGTGGTTAGCAAGTATGGAAATTTCAGCTAACTTCCAAGGAACAATTCAAAGTGCTGTGCTTCATTACAGTAACTACATCTAAGTGATAATAGGCACTTTGGATATATCAAATAGGAAATTGAACACATCTGATCTTAAAGCTGTTGGAAGATTCTCCAAGATAAAAGGCCTTATGTCTCTTTATTCTCAAATACCAGCTGTACTTTCCACAGAGATAATTTTTATCAGTTCTTAAATACTACGCTTCATTATTTTTCTCATGACACATTTTGCACATTAATTTGTTCAACACAGCCCCTCCACACCTTAACCCCACACACATAACCCCACAGTTAATTTTGTCACTGTCAAGTTCCTAGATACTTTTAGTTAAAGAATTGAGTGCCCAGACAGAATGGAGACATTGAACAAGTATGAGGCCAAAGAAAACTGTGTGTTCTCTTGTGTACGCCTGAGCAAAATCTTAATGGAGGAAGGCAACAGCAGGTTACTTGTATCTTAAATCAAATATTAAATGTGAATTGTGAGTAAGACTGTTATTTTTAACATCTGCAGCCCAAATCCCAAATGGTAAATAGAGCAATATTTTGATGTCACAGATACCTACTCTAAAGAGCATCGAGGCAACAGATGCTTAGAAGCCAGATGTCTGATCTCACTAAGCAGGCTGATTCAGATTGGTCTGTCTATGCTTCAGAGTGATTTTTGTGTCTCCTTTAGGAAGGCCTGCCACGCTTTATGACCTGTGCGCAGCACATACAGTCATGTGCTATATGATGAAGTAGATGGCGTGTCTGTAGTACTCTCTGAGTACTAGACTGAAAGGTCTTCCTCCTCTAGGTGAGATCATGAAGCCAGCATGTCATTTCCAGGCTGCTTTTACTGACATCTGTATATGCTGCACTTAACTTTTTCCAGTCTCTCTCACTGTGGATTGCTAGTGCACTGCATGTTGTTTTGCATGCCAGTGTATATGTATTTTTATACCCTTGATTTCAATAGTGTTTTTAATGGAAATTATTTTTAATCCTAATACCATGGATCATATTTTCATTTTTTTAAAATTAATATTAGTGCCTGCAACTAGAAGTCAAAAACTTTTACTTTTTTTTTTAGCTTGATGTTTAAGCTGAAGTATTAACAGGTATGCATTTTTATAGCAAAGTCCAAAATGCACCTGTAAATACCAGATTTTTTCATGTGATTACACATCAGTCAAGATCCTTAGAATTTGTACTTGCAGCATTTTTTCTCAACAACATACTATCCATATGATCCTGCTATGTATAAAATACACGTCTCAAAAGAACTTTGAATAGCTTTTTACAAACTCCTTAGTAGTAAGTCATTATTCTTTTCTTGTACTGCAATGTATTTTTTAAAACCTGGCTTAAAATTCCTGTGCTTGAAGTCAGACTTATTCTCTATTCCTCTGTTCATAGTAACTCTGCCTCCTGTATGTGTTCTAAGCTTCCAGAATACATATTCACAGTATTTTTCATAAAAACATAGGATGAAGAAAAAGGCATCAAAAATCATGTTTCATAACTACAGTTCATACCCATGTCATGATGTGCCAACAGTTTTTATTTTTCCTATCTTTGATCATTCCTTTGTTCCATTGTTAACAGTATGTAAGGCTTTCTAGGAGGAATATACGTGGAAAAAAATTCTGTAGTAGAAGTTACTCAAAGCTGTCTTCCCGTTTATGTGAGGAAATATTAATGCAAAGATGCTATTAAATAATTTCAGCCTAAAATTTCTCATAAGGTAGACATGTTACAAATTGCACAGGGAATATCTTCCAAGTTGTAAATATTTTATTTTAAATCTTCTACTTGTTTCATTGTTGCTGGGAACACATAAATTCAATGTTGTTCTTCAGTTAATAGTCTTTTTTATTTTTATCTTTAAGTGAAAAGCACATAATACTTTCTACTCTAGAATAAAGACCTAAGACAAAAAGATTCCCCTACCTTCATTTCAGTATTTGCCAAATGGAAAAGACTCTGGTGTTATATATGTAAATTTTAGCTTCTCTTACTGCTACAATACTGTTAAAATATTATTTTTATAGTTACAGCTTTACAAATACTAAGACTATCGTGCTTCACAGTGAGGATAGTGTTAAGTGGTGTTTGCATTATAGGGATCTGGTGTTGCATTAGCTGCTGTTTAAAAACAAATAGGCTCCTATGCTTTTAAATGTCAGTATCTGTGATCAGAAGAGCACAGCACAAGTTGAAAAAGCTCACTTTGGGGTGTCTTTTTGGTTGTTTTGGGTTTTTTTTTTAGCGGTGCAGGTAATACTTGGGTACAACTACTACAGCTAATAAACAATCTCCAGTAATATTCTTTTTGTACACTGTAAAGTACCTAATTGTGGGTGATTCTGGTAGCCCTTGAAATAGGGTTTGCTATGAAATTATTTTTTTCATACATTTTTTGACTTATATAATGTCCGTATGTGGTTTTGTGCTGTTACATATTGGAAACAAATAAGATTTTGAAGAAATGTTTTCCATTCCTCTTACTTAAATGTTAATCTAACCATCTTGCCCATATCTGACTGATAATTGAACACCCCTAGTTTAAATTAATACCCCCTCCCTCTGCCACCTCTGCATTCTTTTCTTGATGACTGAGGGCCAGTATTTACAAGATTTGGAATGGTTTGACTTACAAAATTCTGTAGCGACACTTTGGTGTTAATTATACCTTGGTGCTAATTAACACCTTGGTGTCAATTATACCGTATAGCACATGGGTGATTTCAGACAGGTAAGTAGTTCTGCTTGGGCTCAGAAAGGCAACACTGAAGGTTGCTGAATCCTTATGGATTTGGAGCACAAAGAGTACCAATTGTGATACTGCTGACTGACACCAAGCTTCCAAAACTTACACCTGGGAGAATTTTGTAGAATTCTGTTAAGAGTATTCAGTAGTGAAACCACCCTTACTTTAAAACTGCTTGTCTACCTTCAGGAATGCAAGAGCTGAAGGTAGAACCTGACTGGTTCAGCAAGGAGATTAAAAAAGTGAGGAAACAACAGGCCCCTGCTTCTGAGTTAATTATACATTCTGCATGTGAAGTGCTTGTAAGTTGAGATGGTGTTGCTGGTTCAAATCTACCAAAGGAAGCCTTCTTCTGAGGAAGGCTTGTCACAGCATGTTGAGCTTTTAGCTCTAAAAAGTGGCTATAGAAATCCATACTGTATATAGTACACTGTTTGGGAAAAACTGGTACAATAAGTTTGCTAAATATTTCCTTACACTATTTGTAAGAAGTTACATTACATTTTTTACTGTAGGGCATTTAAGAAGATAGTTTTGCCTTGCTTGTTTTATATTAATGTGAAAATAATAAGAATTGGTTTGTCATTTAAATGCCTAAATTTCTTTAACAGCAGTAAATATCACAAAACTGAAGCAAAGTTATACTTTCTTATTCCCTATTCATTTTGTTGAAATGTTACAGTTTAACTCTGCTTTTATAATGCACACATTATTAAAATAAAATTTATGTCTATTAGTTGCTCATGGTAATACCACAGCAAATCTAAGAGAAACTGTGATATCTGCTGTTTATCAAGTGGCTCCAACTTGCTTGCCTTTGTAAAGCATT
This sequence comes from Passer domesticus, assembly GCF_036417665.1. NCBI lineage: Eukaryota > Metazoa > Chordata > Aves > Passeriformes > Passeridae > Passer > Passer domesticus. Next base: position 58,149,131 of record NC_087512.1, on the reverse strand, counting down.
AACCCATGCTGGACATATAATGTCTACTGCAGTAATGTTCCTAGAGTATTTTAGTATCCTTACATGTACTTTGCATGCCTTGCACTTGTGCACTGTAAAGAATTTTAAAAACCCATTATTTTATATAGTATTTCCCATATCCAAAATAAGACAATTTCTAAAGCCAAAGATCAATAAATGTTTATTGTCTACCAGTGTGCTTTTTTCCTACTTTTGTGATATATACTAGTCTTTATCAGCTTGCAAAATCTCCAAAGAGCATGTAATAACCAGGCTTCATACCATTCTACTAGTCTAAATTGTTTACTTTTAGAAATTATTGAGTAGGCCATTTATTCCCTCCTTCTTTTGGGTGCAGCAGAATAAATACTTTTTGAGTCTAAATGTAGGTAGTGTCTTATTCATGGGAACAGCAGTTTAATCACAAAGAGCCATTAGAGATTTTCATATGAGTGTTTTCATTTTTGTGTATTTCAGAATTTAAATTTTTGAATAATTTCTAGAGGAAGATTGGCTGTACACCATGATAAGTGGAGGAAATTCTGGGTTTTACATTCAAAGGATTTGTCGCCCTTCTTGACTGTTGCCCTTCTTGACTGTTGCCCTTCCTAGTAGGAAATCACTTAGAAAGGGGTTGTGTTTGCTTCTTGTAATAAGAAATGTATTTAAAGGCATTACATGGTCTCTCCTATTTGTTTCATCTTAGTAGCACTAAGAAAGAGTATACTTAATAATCTTAGTAATCTTGTAACCATCTTGAATTTAATTTTTGAAATATCACATTTGGTTATACATGCATTTTCTTTAGATGTGTACAACAAATGCAGGTGAATTATGCCAGAATTGCCCAAATAGTTCCATAGGTATAAAAAAAAAATCCTTGAGTAGACATCCTTCTTTAGCCTAAACCCAAAGTGGTACCAAAGACCCCTTCAGTCCATCAGTTGTGTTGCAGAAGTAAAGTGTGGCATGGTGCTGAGAAGAGCCAGTGTTGACATTTGTCTACAAGTCTACAAGGCATTTGAGCTGTGGGACCCCTTCCTGAAAGTGTAACAATGCTGAGGTTTAAAGTTATGGTTAAGAGGAAAGAACAGAATTATAGTGGGAGATCTGCTTATGTCTCAGAAGGCAGCTTAGCCTTCTACTTTCTCCATGCAGCCTGATGTTTTAGGCTGCCTTTGGAATCCACAATCCCCTGGACTTTGCAGTAGAAATGTTAAGCCCAAAATACAAGAGTGAAAGCCTTGGCAGTATACTTCTGGAATAAAAGCAAGCCTTGGATTTCAAGGGTCACATCAATCCACCAGGTTCACACTGTGTAACTCAAAGGACTTAAAAGGTCTTCAGCTGACCTCTGCTGTCATATGCAGACATGCATGATTCAATGTAGTTCCATAGGGAGTACTCAATTTTTGAAATGTTTATTTTAGCTGAGTATGTGCAGTGGGACAGGAAAGCCTGGAAATATCCTCCAGACAATAGGGTAAGCATCTGGCACCGTCCTGTGCTGTCTGGTCTAGGTAGGGCTGAGAAAATGTTGAAGGTGTTGCTTGTTTGATTCTGATTTTATGACAAATTTTCAAAGAATATGCAGCACAATTATTGTTGCTTGCATTCTTAATAGGCTATTACCTGGTGGACTGTGAAATGGACCAGAAAATCCCTCTTAAAGAGGAATATTCATGTTCCATCTAAATCCATATTTTAAAAAGGTGGGTTTTTTTATACATAACTCTGGAGTTGAGATGAGAGTTTTGCATTCCAGGGGGTGCAGCACTGATGAGTCTGAGGGAAGGTCAGCTTTTCACTTCATGAAATGGGAGCATATGTCTCTTTGTAAAGCAGACAGGAAAATAAAGACTTTTTTCTCTGAATTATGAGCTTTACAAGCTACTTTCAGTTGTTCTGGATAACCAACCTCTTACATATCTTTCAGCTGTCAGATTTTAAAGCAGCTTTTCAATAAGTACAACATTTGTATGATTTCCCGAAGTTGTCATTTCTATAGATATATAGATATATACTGTGTAGAATTTGTGCATTGTCAGAAACTAAAAGAATCCAGACTCTCAGTTGGGGTTAGGTTGGTCTTCAAGCATCAGCAATGTCCATTTGCTTCCCATTCATTTGGCTTATATTGTGCCTAGGACAAACCTTCAAGATTTGGTCCTATAGTCTGGTTTTTTCTTTGAGTGAAATATTGGTATCAGCCTGACAAGAAGAGTGAAATACAAAAATCTTCAGCGCTAACGTCTTTTCTGGATTTCCATTTTCTCTTTCTTCATGAAGTGGGATTAAGCTGTTGCTGCCATTTCACAGACAGCATGAGCTCACAGTATTGGGAAAAGGGACATGGGGAGGGACATCAGCTGAGTTATATATCAAGGAATTTGGGGTGCAATTTACAAAATGAAAACAGTTGTTCTGGACAGGGATTTGTTTTCCACAGGAAACTGCGATGTGGTTATCATGCTAGACATTCCTATGAGGAATGAGTGTTACTAAAAAACACAAGGCCCAAGCTGGAGATTATATTGTGTACTGCAGAACAAGTAGGACTAATGCTGTAAAACTGCAGGATGAGGTGGTGTGTATTGTTTTTCATGTGAGAACCTGGGAAAACTACAGCACCAGGATCAACAAATAAACCGCTATTTAATCAATTTCTATTCTTATGCTTGGAATTTTGGAACTTTTGGATTGGAACCACTGTGGCTGGTTTGCCACACTAAAGGCACAAATCTAATACTTTAACACAGACTATGCATTGCCATTTTTTAAACTGCATTGCTTTTAATGCTTTCAAAAAGTTTTAGTGGTAAAAGATTTTAAAATTTTGCTGGCATCTAGTAAAAAAATAATATAAAATTGAAAGTAAATATAAAGTAAGGTAATACAAAAGTTTTGCTCTGTCTAAAGACCATGTTATCTTAAAAGGCAACCTTTCTGTGAAAATTCACTTTCTAAATGCTGTTGAATTCAACTCCATTGACCACAGTTTTTAGCTGAGGAGTGTTGCTTTCAGTGGAGCAACCTCCAAAGGTGCCAGCTGTGTCCTCCTGCAGACACAGTGGGCCAGGCAGCCCAGGCACATGCTTACCATTTCTTTTTGCATCCCATACCTTTGTCATCCTTTCCCACAAATTGCTCCACCAGGTGCAAATGCTCCTACATGAATCTGTAATTACAGATTTACAAAACTGTTACTTAACCTGTGTATGCTCACACAAAATAGTACTGTGTTCATGGTCTTTTCATGCCACCCCTTATGCTACCCCTGCCAAGATAATAACCTCTCATATACTAGTTAGTCAGCCTTATTAATGCAAATCACAATTAACTTTACTTGTTCTTTTGCAACAACTTTGCAGCTCTGATTCTTACCTGGATATTCAATAATTCTCAGTTTATATGTAAGTTTACATATATGTCTTTTAAGATATAACCACCAACTCCATGGTACCCAGTGACTTTCCTCTGATTATGTCTATACATTTAATTTGTCTTAGTATTCCCTAGTCTTTTTTTCCTGTATCCTGGCCTGCCATTTTGAAAAACAAACAAGAGTATTCCAGCTAATGCCTCTTCCTGATCAGAAAAAAATTGAAAGACAGACATGGTTAGGAGAATAAGGAGTTTTTACCTTGGTATTTTAATAAGGATTCTTATGGTGCTCTGTTTCACCAAGGTGGCAAAGCACACATACGATAGACCGCATGTACAATTTATAGACCTCACAAATTAGCATATCTAACAAGGATGCCCCAATGGAAGGCCTGGATGAATGGCATGGTATTCCCCCATCCGAGGAATACCATTCTGGATGGGCCAAATCTCTAGTTTACAACATATGTGCTAGAGGGGGCCTCTATTTCTCAAGATAGTGTAGGGTTTTCTGGCCTCCTACTACAAGGCCTTTAGGGTGTTTGGTCTTCTGGCCTAACAAAATACTAGGACTACGCAATTATCAGACTTAAGGAATTACAAGTATGCATATAAGAATACTGAGTGTACATGAAGGTTATATAAAATGTATACAAAAGAAAAGGCAAAAAAAAATCATCCTGGCATCCCAGCAGTTTATTTGTTTCATTTCCATCTTAAATGACAGCTATAAATTTTCCTTCTTATTTCTGTTGTCCCTTAGGCATTCTCAGCTTTCTTGGCTTTTTCCCCTATCTTCATGTGGTAGATTGTTACTATGCTTCCTCTTATTTGTGTGCTGTTTGTCTGCTTTTGGTTTGAGTTTGGTTATGAAAGAAATGCAGCTTTCTTCTTGCACTGATTTTTTCCTTCCATGTTACTACTTCTCCCATCCACTGTTATTTATCACCTCTCTTCACTCCCACTAGAAAAGTTACTTTTCTTAGACATTGTAGAGAAAGAACTGTTGCAAGATTTAAAACATACCTAAGTCACCCCACAGCAAGAATTTATCATTTTGGGAAACCGTATTAAGTCCAGACTTGCTGCCTTTTGTAAATACCTCCGATCTCTGCCAGCTCTGTAAGTTCCTGATGTTTGCATCTATATAAAACACAGTTATTCTAAACTCACAGAAAAAATATTTTTGTTACAAAATTAATAGTTACTTTCAGCTTTACCATTATTTTTACCAGATTTTGATTAACACAGTGCTTTCAGTCTGTGTTCTCTTAACTTGATAACACAAAAAGCTTGTAGGTGTTTTCTCTCCATTGCAGAGCTGTACCAAGGAAGGCAGCATTTGCCAGGAAGGCAGTATCTGTGGTGCTCATTAAATACAGATAATTGTGCCCGAAGGTCAGCTGCTGATGCGTGCAATGTCGAGCTATGCTAAATGGAGCAGCTCTTCAGCAGGACAGAAGAAGGACCCTGAAAGTTTGGTTTCTTTGCTGAAGTGGATTTAGTAGTATTCCTGCTTTTTAACAAATAAATTAGGTATATAAACATCAACCTGAAATACTGAAGAGTAAGTTTTGAAGTGGGCAAGATATGCTGCTTAAATAAAATTTATTTCCTCAATTTGCATTCAGTCTCTACAATCCTGTTTTTATTTCTATCTTCTGTAGCTTTTGATTCAACTACATAGAAGAGTGAAGGTTTTATTTTTGTCAAAGTCTTTATTGGGAGACATATACATACATATATCTGAGAAACTGACAATGTACAATATATATTTATATATATTATGTATATATATGTGTATATGTATGTCTATTTATAGATATAGACATATATACAGTGTGCTATATATATCTTACATCTGAGAAAATGACAACCTACAAGTGCCTCATAGACTTAAAAAATAAAATTAGATTTTAAACTGTGTTTTAAAATCTTTTAAAATTACTTGATTGTATTTCATGGTTGTGGTGTCTCTTTAACCTGTCTGCTACTGGGTGTGAAAATTAAGTGTAAGGTGAAAAGGAAGACGTGGAATGTGAATGCTGAAAAAAGCCACTGGTCTTGCATATGAAAAATGATCACTTTGCAAATGACCTTTCTTTAAAAATATTAGAATCATGAGATCACTTTAATATACTTCTAGCAGGTCATTCAATTAAAAAGGTTTTTACATTAAATTTCCTGAACAAGCAATATTGCAACGAATCGGAACTAGCAATGCGTGGGAAAGGCAAGCACAGAGAGTTCCCCACCCTACCACATAGAGATGGATACAGTGTTTCACCTAAGACCTTGGAGAAGGCTTGAAAGTTTAAAATAGAATAGTGAAACAAGCACAAAATAAGAATACAGATTTGTCATTTAAGCAGAAGTGTTTTAAGCAGGAGAATTATGTCTCATGTAAGCAAATAAATTTCTTAAGCAAAAAAATAAAGTCTAACAATAGAACTTGTTATTGAGGTAGAAGTTACAGTATAGCAGTAAGTTTCTGTAGAGTTATATGATTGGATAGAAAAATATGCATTGTGGCAAATTGTGTAAAACGTAGCAATTAGAAATTTATTTATGAAGATGCTAGCAAGCTTTGTGGAAGTAGCTGATTGGATAAGAAATTTATAAAAGACATTGTAATTAGAATTAGAATGGCTCTGATGCAATGGCTTTGGATGAGACTGATTTTGCAATAAACCTTTTTTTAATTGCCTCATCAGTTGACCCCATCTTTTTGTATCCTGAACAATTGGTGCCCACTGTATGAGGAACAAGACTAAATTGTTTGTTTAGTGGGTAAATGTTGGACCATTACATGGTTAGAAACATGTAGAGAGTTTTTTACAGGGTGAAGTGTTCAAGCCTGTGCACCTCAGAATGAGTTTTTAAATATTTGTGGATGCCCTGGTCTTGTTTTGCTAAGACATTTATCACCAAAGGGGTATTGGGGACAGACAAAGGTAATACAGAGACTCCGGTCATCAGAAGGCATGAAAAAAAACAATTTATTATTAGAAATCTACAGATCATCTAGAAACAATGATGAACCTAAGAGCTGATTGGCCTTCAGGAATCTTCCCTCACACTATTGGTGAACTATAAACAGTGCACTCTGGAGAATCATATCTATAAGCAATGGTTTCAGAAAGGGAGATAATAATTGTTTTAATTCTTTCTCTGAGCATTCTCACAGCTTCTCACAGCTTCCCGGGAAAATCCTGGGACATGTTCAGAGAATATGTGATTACCACAGACTTTATACTTGGGAGTAATAGGTACCTCTTCATGCCAGGTGTCATAAGCTCTTGGAGGTCTATAACTCACCCAAGATAGCTCAGCTACCTTTGGAGGCACAAAATCAGAAGGATAGCTTCTGTTGCAGTGTTGGAAACAAAAAGGTTTAATAATAAAAGGCAAAATAACAAACTCTTTACAGAGAAAACCAGTCCAGGTGCAAGAAGTTCTTGCTCCTGGTAAAAAAACCTCACTAAAGCAATTAGTTTCTTTGTTCACTTCTTTTTCGAGTAAATTGTCCAGGCGGGACTTTTTGGCTCCTGTCCAATTAGCTATCCTTAAGTTTGAGGTGAAGTCCCCTAAGCCTATGAGAGGTGCCTTTTCACCTAATAGAGGAGAGAAACTTCTGGGCTTCTTTCCTTTTTAGGGGGACAAAGGATAGTTTTGTCACTCTGTCAACAGGGGGAACATTCCTACATTTGGGCATGTGTCTAACTGGTCTTCTGTTGGCTAAGTTAAAGCACGTTGATACTGGCTTTAGATGTAGCAGTGTTTAGCCCATTGCAAATCACAATTGAATTCTCCTTTATTTTCCCCCATGAACAGTCACCCTTTACAAAAGGGCTGGATATTGCCCCTAGGATGAGGAACAATACAGGAGGCAGTAGGTTCCCCTTCTATGCTCTGGACAAAGATGGGTATGAGATCCATCACTACATGAGAGTTACTTCAGTTGTTTCATGTAGCACATGCGGTTCCTATTCATAGAACTGGTTTTTGAACTCTTGAGTAATGTCACGTAGTTTACTTTTGCTGGCATTTTCTTTTTGTATGCAACCTTCTGAATGATTCCTTTATCCCATACTTTTTCTTAATCTTTGAGAGAATTGGCGTTTTCTGACAGAAGTTCTTTGGTTGTTGTTTTTTGTTGTTGTTGTTGTTGGGTTTTTTTGTTTTATGTTTTTATTCTGGTTGGGTTTTTTGTTTGTTTGTTTTGTTTTGTTTGTTTGGGGTTTTTTTTAAACTTTTGTTTCACTGATAAAATACATGTTTTACAGACTTCATGTGTGGAAAGTTTTTAAGGGGGAATCTGGACACATGCTGTTGGGGTTTTAGGAGTTCTTCTTTTGGATTTTTCCCCTTGAGGAATTTTCCTCCATACAGGTCGCTAGGAAACATTAATGACTGCATACCTAATAGATACAAAATAAGTTGTACTACTCAGAAGCTGGCCACTCTTTACCTGAGGCTTCCAGGGTAGGGCAGAGATCACACTCTGTTTCTGTCTGTCTGTCTCTGTCTCTGTCTCTGTCTCTGTCTCTGTCTCTGTCTCTGTCTCTGTCTCTGTCTCCCTCTCTCTCCCTCTCTCTCGAAGGAGGAGGAGGACGGCCGGAGCTGCTGCCTCGGGCAGAAAATTCGCTGCCGCCACAGCCCAGCCCGATCCCGCTGCCTCAGCTGTGGGGTGAGCCTCTGTTTGTGACAGCAGCCACTGAACTGGGTCCTTATTAGTAGCTGCCTCATTAAAAAAAGGGACTTTTCATCATCTGCTGGGGTGCCCGGGATCCTTTGCCACTGCTCAGAGCTTTGCTACACTGCAGCCGCGCGACCCTGCCTGCTGAGACGCCCCGTAGTTCCAGCTGCAGCTGCGGAGCTTCTCATACAGGTCGTCCGCCATCCCGGGAGTTTTGCTCATTCCTGCGGGCTGTGACCGTAACTACAACAACGGGAAAAGTGCCTGCGGCCAAGAAGACTGTTACTGGGTTTCTGGTTATGGTTTTTGTCACTGCCATTGTTGTTGCTTGTTTGCCTTGTTATCCATACTGGTAATTAACTGTTATTCCGTTTTCCCATAATTTTGCCTGAGAGCCCCTTAATTTCAAAATTACAGTAATTCGGAGGGAAGGGGTTTACATTGTCCATTCCAAGGGAGGCTCCTGCCTTCCGTAGCTGACATCTGTCTTTCAAACCAAGACATGCTCTCTTAGTCCCTGCTGAATCAAAAGGGGTGGTTTTTGATTAATTTGAAAAATACAAGAAACTTAATTTGAAGTTTTTTGCAGTTTAGTGACTGGTTTATTATGTTGTTTGATTCAAAATATATTCCAGAAATTAGTGTTAAATATGTGTTTTTAAACTTACTTGTAAAAACCAAGAGTAAGCACATTTAAAAATTGGTTAGAGCTGCATGAAGCTGTTTCCTAGCAATTTCAATTCTGGGGCATATGCCCTCACAGCTGCCTCACTTGTTGCTGTTTTACCCATTTTGTTTGCAGCTGGGTCACCTTGTTAATTTGTGCTGACCTAGATTTTGTGATTAATTTAGTTGGTGGGAGGGGAGGGAAGAAAGATTAAAAAAAAAAAGGAGATGGGGGCAGAAACAAGGGGGAAAAAAAAAAGAAATAAGTTTTTGCATCCAGTTCTGTTAGTGCATTCATTTTTCTCCCTTGTAGCTTTCTCTGGTTTTTTGCATCTTTTAAGCATGGGATTGCTCATATACCATACTGCCACTGGATGATAATCAGGGCTTCAGCAGATGACTCTTCAGGCCTCTTCTTGGGGCAGAGACAGGAGGATTTTTGGAACAACACTGTGAGCAGAAATGCTTTTCTTGGGAAGATACAGTTATCGTTCATCAGTGAGCAGCATGAGAAGAAGTGGTGTTTTCTTAAAATCAAAATCCAAAGGACCACTCTCCTCAAGGAACTAAGATATTTGTGAATTAAATTAGTAACTGTGATGAAACCCATATTTTCTATTTTTTTATTTTTATTAGAATTTGGGATGTTTTTGTAATTGATTTCTTAATTGAAGCTGAATAAATTTTCCTGTCTTTTTAAGTTATTCTGAAATTTTTCCTCCCACACACCAATATTCTTTTGTTTTAGTAGCTAAACTGAAATAACCTTTATTCACACAACTTCCCATTTAAGAATGTCTGATCTAAACAATTCAGTGCTGCTCTTTGTTGTGTAGTGTAATAGAAAAAAAAGTGGTAATCTTAAGGTATTTTCTAATATATTTCAATTCCCAGCACAACATGCTTCAAGTGTACATCTTCTCCTGATTATAAAACACTTTCAATACTAAAGGAAAATCTCTGAAGATTGTCCAACCACTTAAAGTTTCAAGGTTTTTTTGCTCATGAAGTGGATATTAACTAAAGAAAAATAATTAATGATAGTTTAGGCAATGTTGCATAAAATAACTGATTTTTTTTAATCCAGAAAATAATTTCTTTTTTTTTTGCATCCTATAATCCACTTTTTTACTTGGTGAATAGCAAAAATTACAAAAGAAAAATACAGAACCATTTCATTTCACACCTGCAATTATAGGAGTTGTAATTTTGACTATATTCCTTTTATACATCTGCAATGATTGAGAGACTTTATGGAGTATGAGTATTTGGAGCACAAGTGTTTCAGAGCAATTCAGAATTATTGAAGAGCTACAGGTTTTGTAAAATGCTTCCGTTTGTTAGTGTTGTAATGAGTTTTGTAGGGCTCTTAGCAAGGTTGTATGAACAACCTATAAATGGTCTTGTAATTTTTCCTGTCTTTTTTCCGCATCTGCATGTTGGTGCTATTGCTAGAAGTCTCCCTCAGCTTATATAAATATTCCCGGTGAGCAGCAACATCCCATAGTCTCAGCCTGGCCAGGCAAAAGGGAGGGGGATGAGTGCAGCTCTACCACCATACCCCAATCTTGGTGGTGACAGTATTCATGTGAAAGGGGCATCACCCCCTTGCTGTGGAAAACAAGGGTGTAATATTACCCTCACATATCTGATGACTAAACAGTTTGCAAAAATGAGTTTTTTTAAAAAAACTTGCTAGTTAAAAAACCAAAAACAACCCAAACACAAAAACCCAAAGCTGTCACTTTCTTACTAACTGTCCAGGACATTAAATTATTTTCCTATTCAAAGTTGTCTTAGGAATTGTAGAGAAACTGACTCATCATACGATGGTATGGTTTGGATATTTGAAGTGTAAAGCATGGCTTTCCCTCAATTTTTTTCATCTCGTTTTGAAAAGCAATATGAGAAATAGTTTGATTTGCTCAGCAATTTCAGTTGTCCATCGTAGTTAAGCAGGAATGCCTCAAAACTGTGGATTTATAATATAGATGTTCTGCATTAAAATAACTAGCATTCACAAATCTTATCAATGTGCATTTTCTAGTCAATATTACACAGAATAAAGTAAAATTTCCTAACAAATTTACACAAACTTTTTTGCAAAAACTTGATTTTTTTTTTCAGCATTACACATTTGGAATTATCCGTGTCTTTTTTTTTCATGGGTTGCTTTTAACTTCTGAAATCCAACATCTTCTCAGCTGTGCTTCAAATTGCATTGTGTCTTCTGAATAAGTGTAAAACCCTAGATCATAAACAGAACCACAGTAAGGTTGCAAGGGATCACTGGCAGGGTTATCTGGTCCTACCTCTCTAACCTTATGATTGGTTTGGTTATGTTTGGCCTGTTTGGAGATGTGTGTTTATTTTCTCAAGAGCTGGTTGCCTGGAGGCAAGTGACAGCACTTTGCTTCCATCAGAGTCGATGGGAACATTCACACAAGGGAAAAAGAAAAAAGTATCAACAGTATTCACATAAAATTTGCATTAGTATTCACTCAGGTCTATCCATAATAATGCATCTTTAAACTTTCCTATTTAGACCATTTATGTTAAGGACATGTTTGTGAAATAACATAGATATGCCATACCCTGTGTAGCTATCATTTGAAATACAGTTGGTTAGGCCTAGCAGACTGGTTTTTAGTTGCCATGGATACCTCTGATTTTTTGGTACTAAGAGGAGTGTTAAAGAGAAAAGTGGCAGTAAGTCAAATACAATTATGCACAGTCTTATATACACACACACATAAAATTTAAGATATTCTAGTAATAAGTTGCAAATTCCTGGAGGTTTGAAGTGTTGCAGCTGGGTGGTGAGGAAGGCCTGCTAAGAGCCCCACTCAAAGTGCTCTCAGACTCAGCATGAAGGGTTGAGTGATTTGACAGTTGGAAGGCAACAAAGGCTCATTGACCTTTATTGTGGTGTGCAAAGTTTACCCACCTTTCAGTCAATACATGCCTACCCTATGCCCTGGCTGCCCCCATAACACTGGAAATTTAAATTCCCACTATGGAAGCACAACATGGGGTAACATGAGTGCAAATCCTGGTGAGAGAACGAAGAAGTGATGTCAGGACAGGTGAGAACTCATGTGATAAAGCATCAAGGACAACAAAAAAGGTCTGTACTGTAATTGGTTGCAGAGAAAGTGTAACAATGTGAGATACGCTGCAGGTATTTTTTCCCTCAGATTCGTGCTCTCTGCTGAGGATGGTGGGCAGATGCATTCATTTCAAAATCCTGTTCTGGCTGTGCCAGGTTCTCTATTAGAGCTTATTCCAACAAATCAGAGTAATTAATCTTCTTTAGGGCCACTTTGGATCTTCCAACAATGAGATTTCACAGGTTGTACAAATAACAATCTCAAGGGACCTTCTTTCATCCTCAAGGGGCTTTCTTCCATCACTTTTTCTCTCTTCTGTCAAAATTATTTGTCCTCTTTAGGGTGACAGGTCACTCCACCTCACCAGTATTCCTCACCCTTTCATAGCTTTAAGTTTTCATCACACTCTCCTTTCTGAGAATTTAGCAGCATCATTACCATTTAGGGTACCTCTGCCTGCTCCAGGAATGTTTCTCCCAACCTTGTTCCTCCCTTTGCTGCCGTTGCTAGCATCTTTGGGCAGTAGAGCAGGTCATTTGTCTGTGTGTTATTACATCTTAATTACACCTTCTTTGGAACCCTGATCCCTTCCTATGTATGTATATGTAGGGTTGTGTATATAACAAAGAAAAACAGAAAAATTAGCTCTTGATGTAGTGCTCTCTTTCCATCTGAATGCAGATGAACTGCTGCCATCTCATATATTTATAGTTTGTTTCTAGACTTCACTTCCCAGAAAAAAAATCCCTTCTGAAAGCTGCTGAGCGGTGGCCCAGCAGCAGGATTTTATTGGTAGATGGTTCATTCCCCCACTGAGCTATTAATCAGAGCTTATGGATGTCATGGTGGCAATGCTCACAGGACATGTATGTGTCTCCCTGCATAAGGGTCAAGCCCATCGTCTTCTAAGATAATTTAACTCCCTTAATCTAGTTTTGAGTGATTCAGAGTGCACAGCTGAATTATAGCTGTAGCAGACAGTTATTTTGCTCTTCCCTTTAAATTCTCTTTGCAGCTTAAGCCTGTCTTGGCTGGGTGCTTGGTTTGCCTGTGTGCTCTAAGCTGTTTTGTTAACAAAGAATGACAAAAGTAAGTACATGAAGAGGGAAATCAGGTGAGAAGTGGGGTTTTATTGCTATGGTAGAATGATTTGGTTTGTAGAGGACCTTAAAGCTCATCTCATTCCACACCCATGCCAGGGGGCAAGGACACTTTCCACTGGACCAGGTTGCTCCAATATCCATCCTACCTAGGCATGGACTTTAACAGCTGGGGCACCCACAGCTTCTCTGTCACTGCACAGTTCCTCACACTCACAACAAAGAATGAAGTTGTTATGTAAGAATGCTAACAAAACTGTTCTAGAAACTTTATGCTGCAATGCCATTGCATTGATATTAATAGCCAGCTTCTTGTGCATTGCTTTGAAATTTACAGCTCAGAAAAAACCCTTGCTAAATCACTGTAAGCATAGATGACCATCTATTCAGGACAAAGATCTCAGCAGTGTAAGAATGAGAAACCTTCTCACAGCCACACTTTCAAAGGCAAAAGTTATTTTTTTAATGGGTTTCAAATATTTTTTTCACATATTTTAATTTTTAATTATGTGTGAATATACTGTGAGACCTCTGGTAAGGAACTAAATCTACATGGCCAACCTCAGTGGTCCAAAACAGGGAACTTATCACTGAAATGTAAAATAACTGTCTGACTCTGAATTTTTGTTTTCTTTTTAATTATTTCTTTGTCACGCCAAAATGAAGGAACTAAAAATACCAGTGCTTGGACTCAAATTTTAAGTTAGCTAAAGTTGCCGGGATTAATTTTAGCCATTGGATTGTATAGGCTTTATACTACCAAATGGTCCACATTCAAGAAGTTCACATTTTGAGAAAAGTGAGAGCCTTTGGCTACAAAAGTAAGTATATACCAAAAGGTGAAGGCAATCCATTTTTGCTGTCAGTTTCTCTTGGAATTGACAGGAAAATGCAGTGACAACATCTCCTTGTTTCTCTACAAGTGACTTAAATATATGCATTGATGAAGGGAGCAGAATTACTCACTTTTTGTAATAAGAATAATTAAGTATGTTTAATTGAAATATATTTAATTAAGCATAATTAAATAAACATAATTATTAAAGTGAAAATACTTTTGTAACTGATTGATCACAGTTGAGAGAGTCCAATTCCTAAGAGCCTTATACTTCTGTATCTTTAATCAGCTGCTTAACCAAACAATTTTAAAGACTGATTTATCAAAGCAAAAAGGTATGTTTTAATTTAGAATTGCATTATTTCAGTACTTTGCAGATTTATAGGTTTACAAAATAATTTCCTATACACTCTAATTTAGCTCTGCAAAGTGTGAGCTAAATAAAAATCATAAGAAAAATAGATTTTAAAAAAGAAGGAGAGCCTTCAATTTCCAGTGGCTATAGGTGTACTTTGTTGCTGGCTGCAGGGCTAACCCCAGCAACAAGTTTTCATGTTACTTAACTGACTTGAACATTTGACATTGCTAATAAATTGATTTGGTTCTAATTTTTTTTAGTCTGTGTCATGTTCATGTGGCACATCACATGGGACTACCAAGGGGCTAGGGATACTGTGGCATGCAGAAGTAGCTGAGAACATTCATCACCACTGGTCTGTGGATAAAGGATTTCAATGCTCTTCATTGTCAGTCCTATATCTTTTATGGGAATTTTTTCTGCATTTGATAGCTGACAGTTCACCTGTAATAAGTGGTTCTGCATATGTGAGAACAGCCTCTTGGGAAAAAGATAGAATAATTATAAACACTCAATATTTTAATGAGACAATCCTGCAATGTTTCTTTTTAATCCCATTTGACGCAAGAGAGGGAAAAAACATGTTGGCTCTTCAGGAAGATATGGATTTGTTTTACATTGTTGCTGTTGTTGATGATGACAATAATAAATAACAGCAGCTCATGTGTGGAAAGGAAGAAGCTAATTAGAACTAAGTGAACTTGCTACAAAGGTTCCCACAAGCTTCCAGTATGAAACACTCCAATCCCAGTGACAAAATCAGTAGTGGAGGTAAGGTGTCAGCAGTTACTCCAGAAGTAATCACTAAAAAGTAAAAGACTTTTGAGTCTTTTATTGTCTTGAGTGGTATAGTTGAATGTATAAATGGGACTCTCAAAACACAAACATTAGCAACATTGGTCAGGAAACATCTATGACATGGGTTCAGGCCTTGCCTATGGCTTTACTAAGAATTCACATACAACCAAGGTGAAGGGATAATATCAGCCCCTATGAAATACTCTATGGCAGGCTATAGCAGATTCCACATATTCGAGTTGAAATCCATATGAAGGGGGGACTTGATTTGCAGAAATATCTAATGGCTTTAGGTTCCACTTTGCAGAAGCCCCAGAATTACATTGTGTTATCCAGACCCATAGGACTGGACACACCTGCACATCCCTTCTGGAGACTGGGTCTGTGTTAAGTGGTGAGACAGTGATCATCTACAAGCCAAGAGGAGAGAACCATTCCAATTTCTGCTTAACCACCCTTACCCCAGTCAAAGTTGCTGGCAAAGGACTTTGTATTCACTACTATAGAGTTAAGAAAGCTTCTGCTCTGAAACTGTAAAAGCAGAGACCAATGCAGATGAAGACCTGGTTTAAATTATTCCTCTTCTGTGCCCACCGAACTGTCCACAAAAAAAATTATTCTTGTTTGCATGATACTGTGCATTACTATTGTTAGAATGTTTATTACTGTTTACTACTGTTTATTATTAACATTATTAGACATGTACCTATTATTAGACATTTACTGATAGATATTTACTGTTATTAGATATTTACTGTTATTAGATATTTATCCAGTATTAAATGTTTATTTACTATTAGATATTTATCTGTTGTTAGATGTTTATTATTAGATGTTTATATTGACAGTTGTTTACTATTGTTAGTTACTTCTCTGTTTTCAGGCCCAAGAGCCATAAACAGTGGTGGACTGAAGAGGCAAAAACAGGAAGGAAGTGACTTCATAATCTAAAATTGTAATTGGACAGTTAACTCCAATATGCTAATGGACCAGAACTTATAAAAGTGCGGGACCTCGTGACCAGTGGTCCATTTTGTGACCATATTGGGTGTAGCCCTGGCTGGCCTCTTGTACTACTCACGGTGTATCCATTGAGGCCTTCTAATAAATACCTACTTTATTCTTTGCTTCCATCTAGTCTCTGTTCTAGGTCAGCCTTCACAAGGCATCACTCTGATGCTTGTGCATTGCTTGCTGAAGCAGGTAAGTGTGTGACCAGTGAAGCTGGGCTGTAGGGTGAGCCCTGAGTGATTTGTTCAGGGGCCTCTTGCCCTTACACTCCACCTCCAGTCTGTACAGGGTGATGATATGCTGCCTGGTGCTAGCCTTTCAGGAGTGGCTGTCACTCCACCAGCACATGCTACTGAGAACCCAACATGCTCTAGCATGTAGATAATCAATTAAATAATAGTTTTCTTCACTTGTATATAAACAAGACTAGAAAAACAGAGAACCACTCACCTAGTAAAATGGTGGAATTTTACTGGTGCTTTGCTTTTTTTTAGCAGGGCTTTTTTTTCAGCAAAGCAATGAAGCCTGTGTGGCATTGACTGTATTTAATTAACCTGGTCTTTTTTCTCTCCTTTCTGCCATTCTACATTCATTTCGCTATACAAAATGCCCTATGAATGCAAAAAAGTTCCTGTGTCAGGGATCTGACTGGTTCACATTCCTTCCTATGGAATAACATCAGAAGGAAAGCATGAGAATTGTGAGAAGGTAGGACTTGTGTGCACAGCTCTGTGGCAAAGTTGCTCAACCAAAACCCTGCCAAGTTTTATTCATTTTGGAACACAGACCCAAACATATTTCTGTTTCCCAGAGATGATGGATGTGAATTTTTTCTATGGCTAGAAGAAGAGTACAGAGAGGGAGCATGTACAGCAGCCTCTCTAGACCATCACCTCACAGAAAATTTTGAAACTTAGAAAGATTTCTGCAGGCATATTTTCCAGCTTTTAGATAATTTATAAGTAGCACAAAGCAGCTTCTTTAAAAAGAAAAAAAGAAAAGGAAAAAAGAAGCTGCTCTTCAGTATTTTTATAAAGCTTTTTGTCACCACTTCCTGTCACCACCCCCTCCCAGAGGCTACAAAGGGTATAATGCAACTATTTGGTACGCCAGGCTTCTCTGGGTAAAGTAGAAGGCAGGTCATGGGCTGAATGAAACTACTTTTGCAGGAGAGTCTTCCTAAAATCATACAAAATTGTTTTAGAAGCTTCAGTGATGATTTTGGTGTTTCATCTGTGTGATGTCTACTCTGTCTGCCCATGCAGTTTTGTGCTAAACTGAATCCTACTGACCCAAAACAGAATTTCAGAATATGGCTGAAGAAGGAATTCTTCTTTGTGTTAGTATTCTTGGGGCTTTTAATTACAATTAAATTATTGGGAATACATTATTTTCTATGAATATGTGTCATTTGTTTAGAACTGAAGACACCTTAAAACTTTGTCTGGCTTTGGAATTTTTTTTCTTTTGGGGGTGGGAAAGCCCTACCACTGCAAACTTTTCCTCTCAAACCTCAAAGGATAATGGTTGCAACAGCTGAGATAAACTACTGTGCATTTTGACAGAATCAGGCTGCAATTAAACTTCTTTTGTTTTTTTAACGCTTGGTAAAACTGTTACTCTGGCTGAAGGAAGAAAAAGTTTCTAGCAGTTGTGCAGTCTGCTAACACCTACAAGGACATATCTCACTCAGCCCTTGGTTGTTTAATTGATAAAATGAAGCCTTCATTCTCAAGAAAAAATTGCAAAATAATGAAAAGCATTAATGCACTCAGCTCTGGTGGCCATGTATCCCCTGGCAGAATACTTTCAAGCCACTGCCAGGAGCGGGTGATTCTGACATGACAGACATTTCCCATGAACAAGCTGCACTTTTACCAAAACAAAAAGTATCCCATGGTCTGGAGATGCCAACACAGCTCCCTCTACTTCACACAACGTTTGGTGCTCTGCCAAGCAGCTCTCCATGACCTCTCTCCTCCCTGGACAGAGGAGTTGCCATACCTGCAAAAAGCCTAGGGTTTTTTCCCAGGCAATCTCATTTTATGTTTCAACAAACACAGCAGAAAAGCCCCAGGTGCTCTCAATGATTGAAGCACAAGATTAAAGCAACAGATGAAAAATCCCCGCACAGAAATTTGTTGATTTACGTTCATGGTGGTTTTAACTAACAATTTAAACTTTCATAAAATTGAATGATCCTGGCTTATAATAAGCCAGATATCTGTGTCATTTTGCAAATGCATTTCTTGCTAGCAAAAAAAGGGAAAAAATGTGCACATCCACTCTCGCCTTATTAATTTAATCAGTAGCCATAGTAGTAGTTTTCTGAAAAAGTGGTGGTTAACTTTTGACTAAATCACAATAAAGTTGGTGTTTTTTTAAAATACCATTTGAATTTTTGTAATTCCTTTTCGAATCATGTAGTCTGTACTACTTATTATTAGGAGATTGAGTAAAAATCTCTATACTTATGTTATGAATCTAAACATACAGGAAATAATATTTATTATCCTAATACAATATGCTTTTTTACAAAGTGTTTATTTTGCATTAAAAATATTTAAGCATCTTCCTGGCACCTTTGCTAAAGTGCTTTGGAGCTGTCAGTTCCAAAATGTTGTCATTTGCTATAAAGTGAAAGCACATTGGAAATACATGTAACAATTATGATTTAATTATATTAGTCTGCCATAATTGAAGTGGACTTTGGAAAGAAAGGAACAGGACAGTTTATGTGTTTATAATCATTTAAGGGGAAAACACAGAAGAAAAGAAAGGAAAGAAGTGCAAAATGTCTTTTACATCTGTATTTCATAGTGAATTAAATCACAGTTGTGGCAGAAAAATGCAGGGTTTATGTCACAATTTTTCTCATTGAAGTGTCACTTTTACAAGGCATCCATTGTATAGCAGGTCCTCTTTTAACAATAACAATGCAAACACTGGAATAATTGCAATCTATAAACTATTCTGGATTTCTAAACAGAAAAAAAGAAAAACAAATCAGTAACTCAAACATGAGTATGGATAGAAATATTAAATATGGATATGAAATACATGCAATACATCCAACTTCATGGTCGTGGGGGTGATAGCTATTGCTACTGAATTATTCAGACCTTTTTTTCTCAAAGATATTTTAATCTACTTGAGTAAAAAGCTTTCTGCAGAGCAAAGTACAAACTGCTGTCTTGATATTTACAACCATTAATGTTAAAAAAGGGAGCATATTCCTGGTACTAAAAGTTATTTCAGCATTTATTATAATAAAAAGAAAGGCTTAAAACTTGGGGGCCTGCAGGCCAAGCAGGAGCACTCTTGTCAAGGATGCTGCAGTGCTGGTGCTGGGTCTTCTCCAGCAGTGATGTCCCCGACGTTCAGGTGAGCGGCACACATTTAGTGGGTCAGATGCCCCTTTTTATCCTGGGTTTTTTTGCCCCTCTGGATTGGTTTCTTTTTGGATCCTTCATTTGCATGAACGTTTTAGGCTCTTCATTGGCCCATTACAGTTCTGACCAGGTTGGCTCGTTTCTCTTGGGAAGTGCTGCACTTTGCTTAGGTGTATTATGGTACATTGAGCACCGTATTTCTTACAATTTATAACTAACTTTAAACCCCTTTTACAATATAACAACAAAACTAACAGTACTTGCGTAGCAATGTAAAAAAAATTAGTTTACACTCCTTCAGCTTCAAGTGAGCCAAAGGAGGAAAGGAATGAAAGCACCTGCTTTAAAGAAAATAATAATAGCATTTCGGTGATTTCTCTATCAGGTCAATACCGACATGGATTTTCCAACTCAACCACTCCTGGCAAGAAAGGATGTTCCATACTTACTCCTCCACCATCCTCCTCCTTGCCTCCTGCTTTTCTTCGGTAGTTGCTTTTTAAATTACTTTATTTTATTTTTAGATTCTTTTTCTGTAGCTGTTTGTTTGTTCTTTTTCTTTGTTCTGAAAGGATTAAAAGCATTGTGCCTAGGCATACTTGGGCAAGAGTAAGGTACACTAAAACTAATACAGGAGGTAGCAAATTCTAGCCGCAAGCTAGAGACACAGGATAAAACTTAGCAAGAAACAGGGAACAAAACTTGCAAAATGAAGGACAGAGCTTGCTAAAACCAGTGAGGAAATCGTTGAAACGGCTAAGAGACTGCGCATGCGTAGAGGACAATCGTGAAAAGTCCACGGCAAGAAAGACGTCCAGCCTTCATCAGGAGACCACTGAGGAATTTCCGGAGCCTTCCTCACTGCGATCACCAGGATGTACTGTGCCTGCCCTTCTCGTATGCTAATAACAGTAATAAGTACTAAGAAATAGTTTGCATAACCACATCTTTTCGAAGGAAAACAATGAATATACATTACACAAACAATGAATATACATTACACAATTCAAAACATGAATTACACATTACACATTACATTATATATTACGCCATATATTGCGATTTGCTGTGTGCTCCTCTCCCAGGAGGAGCTGTCCCCCGCACGCCCGGCGCGCTGAAGAAAATACCCACTTCTCG
This sequence comes from Passer domesticus, assembly GCF_036417665.1. NCBI lineage: Eukaryota > Metazoa > Chordata > Aves > Passeriformes > Passeridae > Passer > Passer domesticus. Next base: position 58,128,638 of record NC_087512.1, on the reverse strand, counting down.
GACTTTGTCTCGGAAGTGTCTCTTGGCCTGGTTTGGGGTGATTCAGTTACTTTCCCTTTTGTTGGGTTTGGGGAGAGTGGATGGTGTTTTTTAGGTTTGTCTTTTTCTTTTTCCGGTTTGTCTGGGGAGGGGGGTGGTAGTTCTGAGGGGATGTTGTTTGGTTGTTAAAGTTTGTTTTGGTTTTTTTTAGATTTTTAAGAAATTTATTCCGAAAGACAGTTCTCAGCTGCTGAATAAGTGGCCGGGAGAACTCGAGGAAGGCAAATCCCCGAGGGCCCTCCCCACCCCTTTCTCGACTGACTGCAGCCGCACTGGACAGGCTCTCCCCTCCCAGAGGACGTCCCAAATACTACCCCTGTCCGCAGAGTATCTGAACTGTTCTGTGAGAAACACAGCTTACTCTTTAAAATTTTCTAATGTTTAATAAGGGATAAAGGGACAGTATCCAGTATTGTGGTGCCTTGGCTAAATGCCAGAAGCACACAGTTAGCTTAAAACAATTTTCTTTACCTTATATACCTTTTTAGTACACTGGTTACATACATATTAATAACGTCATACATATATATTCAAACGTTCCTGTAAGTTCTTTTACTTGTTCTGGGATTTTTTTTAGCTTTGTCTGATACTACTTCAATAGTGTAGATCTTATTATGGGGACTCAAATATGTCGTTTCCTTACAATGTGTATTCCTCACGTATATGCCACTTCCTCACAATGACAGACAGCAAATGCAGAGTCAGTAACTGGAGTTTTTCCACATCCTTTTTCTGATATTATCTATGTGGTTCCTTCAATGCTATCTAACCACACAGACAGTTTCAGCTATTTCTAAGTTATTCTCACTATTGTCAGCTAGTTACAAAATGAAAGCATCCTCCAGAAATTAACAAGTTTAGCTAAAGCATAAACTAATATATATTTATCACACTACTATCTGTATGCATACAAAAGCTGACAGATTATACTATATTGAAGTAGTTAAAAGGGGTTGCAAATAGTACTACATCAAAATTGTTGTGATTAATAATAATTTGTAAAAGTCAACACATAACAGCGAAAGCAAATCATTCCACAGTTATGTATAACTGTTTGCACAGTTTTGGGGAAGCAGAGCTAAGGGAAGGCAGTGTGTGTGTGCACGTGTGAGATGCTGTACATGCTCCTTTCCACACCCCTTCTGCCCCCTCGTACCACTCTAGTTGCACACAGGGGCTACAATGTGCAGATCATTTACCTTGTAACTTATTTTTAAAAAAGAAAGAAAAATAGAAAAAAAGAACACCAAAAACAAATAGAAGAAAGGGTGAAAAAAGAAAAAAAAAGAGAGGGAGAAAGGGGAAAAAAGCGAGGGTGAAGGAATAAAAAGGGCCATTGGAGTAGATAAGGAAGGTGTTTTCTAGGGTGATTCCCTTCAGTGTGAGGGAGAGAAGGCATCCACAGAAACAGCAAAGCCTCCCCTAATTCTACCCTGTAGGGAGCTGCATGACAGAAAGAAATTTAAGGGGGATGGGGTGGGGGCAAATCCTGGGGGTGGGGAGAGGAAAGAGAAAGTTCCTGGTGCCCTCTGCCCTGTAGAGGGAGAACAGAGATGATCCAGGCCATGAACTTTGAAAGTTTCCTTTTTTTTTTTTTTTTTTTTTTTGCCTACCAGTCAATGTACATGTCCAGGGAGCCATATAAGGGGAACACAGGATGGAAGGAGAAGCTGGAAGGAATGGGTTAAAACCCTGTGCTTTTTCCCCTTTGCACCGAAGTAGTTGGATGTATTTTGTCCCTTTTGTCTGGTAACTGTTGCTGGACCAATCTGGCAATAATTACTGCATTATTTGTCATCACCTGTTTTTTTCACATATCAGCTTGATACTTCCTTCCTTACTTTTTGCAATGATGATCAGAACCTGAGAAAAATTCCTCTACCTCACAAATGCTTTCCTGTATTTTCAATGTTTCTGATTTCATCTTTACAAGTATCTTGCAGTCCAATACAATGTGGAGTTGATTTTTATCTCTCTCTTTTTAGAGTAAAAACAATTTAACATGGTCTGTTCAAAAAATATTAATTTCCATGCTAGGTTATTTTTGTTATTAAATAATAATTGTTTAATGGCAAATGCAAGTAATGTTTTGATGTTACTACTATCAAATTCTTCTAAAGACACATGATGAAATTATGGAAGAAAATTAGTTTAGTACAATGTGTGAATGAGTTTCAAGAAAAATAAAAGCAATGTGAGAATTCATTATTTTGATACATCTCGGAGGGTGGATTTTTTTCTTCATTAGCAATAACTATAAAACTAACTTTATGTTACAACCACATGGAGGAAATTTTTTTAGAGTCATAGTGATAATAAGTTGTAATGATATTTTATCTTAACTGTGGCAAGAGAAATTACACTTTGTTCTGAAGGAAAAAGAAAACGTTACTGAAGTATCGGTCTTCTCACCTGATCCATAAAAACCCCAGACTCTGCTCTAAATCCCTTTATCCTCAAATATGTTTAGTTATTTTAAGGTTCAAATATTTGAGCAGAATGGCAAAGATGCAGGAAGGCCATGAAAGTTTCTTCTTTCAATAATTCTCTTTGTCAGGATCACCCAGGCAAACTCCACAACATGTATTCTGCTTGTGTACCCTCACTACCAGCAGTGTCACAAAATGACAGGGTTCCTCCATCATGGTTTCATAAAACTTCGCCATCATTCATCTCAATGAGATTATTTACAGACTAGAAGATTACAGTTTTATCTTAAAGTGGTAAGGCAAGCTGTTAAAAATGCCTGCTTGAGTTAGGATCCATTTTCGGGGACCATGTCTTAGTGAGAATTTTTGTGCTTTGAAAATTTATCTTGATCTTCTGTACTGAGGAAGTAAGGCCTGAGCTAGCTTTTAGTGATTTTGAGAAGTGTACTTGTGCTGACACCTTTCCATCACATTCTTCAAAGACAAATAAGCTCTAAAAGATAGGTGAAAAATTATTGGAAATTAAAAGAAAAATAAATTTTACTGAGGAAGGAAACTACATTCCATCTCCACAAGAAATGACTATTTTTAAACATCCTGCCTGTGAGTTAGGAGAGATAGAATGACTGTATAACTATAACATAGTATTGACACAATTCAGTTACTGTTTGAGTTGTGGACTTGCTGTCATTGCCTTTTTTAAACAAACAGGTGAGTTGAACAATCAGAACTTGGTTCTACTGAACAAAAAAAAAACCACAACCACCAAACAAGCAAACACAAAACAACAGAACAAATTAGATGTCTCAAAGTACCCTTTCGTAATATATTTTTTTAAGGCTGGAATGGGGTTCAGAAGTACATTACATCTGTCTCACGTGGAAGTCACTGCATGAATGAAGGCATTCTTCCCCCTGGAAGCAGAATGCTTCACATGGTATGAGACATGAACCAGTAGAAATAGTGAAGCACTGAAATGTTTCTGTATTAACACATGCACAGCAGATCTTCTGGAAGCCTCAGTGTGACAAGCTTGACACTCCGTGTTGCTCTGCAGAAAGTAAAATCAGATTTCAGTGTTTTATAAAACTCAGTCTCTCAGAGTCCTCCGATGAAGGTACCCAAACCAGAGAGAAATAACATCCCAGCATGTGAAAGAAGCCACTTCTGCACAAGAATTGACATTTCAGATACAGATTTATAGACAGTAAACATGATGCTAAGAAATTCTGAGCCTTTACTTCTAAGCTGTACTAAACCAGCAGGACAACTTTTTTTTTCTTTTTTTTTTTTTCAATGCCAGAGCAGTGAAATAGTGAAAGTCAAAGCCTATGTGTAGCCTAACCAAGCAAGGAAAGTCCCTGAACTAGGTTGTTTCAACAGTACCTGACCAAACTGCCTGATGAGCTGAGGAAATGTCATTGTTATCAAGAATTAAATTTAGAGAATCCTTTAGTTTGTGTAAAATATTCTATGCCATTTGAAACTGTACTTGGAGAAAAAGTAGGATGATTTTCAGTTTTAATGTTTAAACACCACTCTTGTTTGCCTTGCTAAATTCGAACAAGCATTCCAAGTGAATATATTTAAAAACAAGCACATTCCTCTATTTACTCTAATATCTACTCAATAATAGGGATATCAGTGCTACAGTTTTTTCTTTTTAGCTTTAAAAAATTCAGCATATATAAAAACATAGGTCACTTTATGTTATCTTTAAAGTGGGCAGTTATTGCATCCTGATCCAATTGGATAAATGTGAAAGTGATGTTCAAGTCCTGTTATGCTGCAGGCTGTTCCAGGTCTGGTACCCAAATAGAGCAAAACCAGCAAGACTCTCAGAGGGTTTTTTGCTTATATGTGGCTCCATTCAACTGCTGTCTTTTTTCTGCTATGACTGCTTGAGACAGCTGCAGTTTGTTCACCATGCCCACCTTCCCAAGCAGAACCGCTGCCTTTCCTCAACAGGAGTCTTTCCTAAAATCCACCTCTCCTGTAACAGGCCTAGCTCCAAGCCCTCACTGTTGCCCACTTTATTCCTCTTTGAGTGCTCCCTGCCATGATAGATGGTGCCAAGGTCTCTTTCGGTCCTTTGGGGATGACGCCAATTATTTCTGATTAGTGGGTAGTGATATTTGCTCAGAAGAGTTAGAGATACACCCTCATGGCTTACAATGGGATAATAATGGGGGCTCCACTGACTCTTTCTCATTTTCAGCTATCTGCTGCACAGCTGGGAGGAGACAGTACTCAATATGCCTTTGTCACTGTTCTACTGGTATACTGAGATGAGAAGAGCTGGAAAGAAAAAATAGATGAAGAAGACAAGCCCTCATGAGGCCCTGCAGAATATCAAAGTGATGAAGAACACCAGGTACTGCTACCACTGTGGTGATGAAAACAGTAGGTTTTTTTGCATCTCTGAGTATTCCTGATCCTTTCTGTGTGTAGGGGGTTGTCTTCCTTTCTAACATCGCTCTCCCTCTACTGTATCACCTTTTTTTCTTCCAGCCTTACCTTCTCTATGGCCAGTCCTTTCCATTTCTTCTATCTTATCTACTCAGACATTTGTAACCTGCAAAAGCTCATTTCCACCTCTGACTTCCTGCTTAAAATCTCCATCTCCATCCCCAGGTCTCTCTGATTTTTCTTTTTTATTAACTCCCTGCAAGAAGGACTGGCAACATCTGAAAGGAATTCTCTGCCCCTTGTCTCTCTCTACTTGTTTACTGCCCTTTCTGATGTGAGCTGCTGCTGTACTTGGAGATTTCCAAAGCCCCTCCAATTCAGATTCCATAACTCAGCCACTTGGCCCACCCATCCCTGTGGAGTTTCTTCTTTCTGTCTTCTACTGATCCCAATTCTGGAGTCTCTGTTTATCCTTCTCCGTGGTGCCCTTGGCATTCAGGAAGCCTGCCATCCTACACCTCCTAAATGATGATAAGAGCTTATTTGTCCTCACTCACACTGTCTCCCTCCCTTGTATTGTCTCCAGCACCCATGGTCCCATTGCTTAATCTTGTAATCTTGATGTCCCAAGTTCTTCCTTCCTCCCTGGCCACTTCTTTAGTATCTGGTCTGAATGTTAAATATTTTTTACCTAACTAGAACCCTCCTATTTTTTTTTATCTTATGAAGAATGGATTATATTTTGTTTAGTTATATATTTTAAAGCAAAATGGGATGTGAAAAGGTAGCATCAACCTGTCCACTCTATATAGTATTTCTGCTTATTAACTTTGTTAATGTCAGTTTTCAGGAGATTTACACTATTGTAATTATTAATACTTTGCCATCATTTATGCCTTGAACTTGACTGCAGAAAGTTATGTAAGAATGGATATTTATGTTTTTTATTGTAACTGTGGAAAGGACTGTGAGCCCAACCCCTCTCTATCTTTTCCCACAATATTTGTTGGTGAAATAAGAGATTTAAACTTTTCCTACAGCCTTGTTTTCTGCATTTGAAAGTGCTCTTCACAGGTACAGCATAATAACATTCCAACCGTGTTCAAGTGCACTCAGAGTTGTGCCAGTAGGTTGAGGTTTCCAGCATAGTTTTTGTGGCTGTTACCTGTTTTCTGCTGATATGAATTATATGTACCTCAAAGCTCTGTACCTCTGAGTGCTGAGGCTTTCTGCTGCAGAGGCTGGGGCAGGGAGACCTCAGAAGCCACAGGATTTGTAATTCTGCATTTGCCACTTTTGAACTCCAGAGAGGGTTGCCAGCTGAGAAAAATATATTTCAAAAATTTAAAGCCCAAATAAAGCTTTAATGCCTGTGGCATTGAAATGATGGGCTTTTGGATAAGTGTTTCATTTCAATTTTCACATTTACTTTTTAGAAAAACTAGATTAGTGTTTTGTGAACTGCAGTTTGTGAACTGCCTTCGTTTCTTGCAAGAACTGAGATGTCCAAACTTAGGAGTTGCAAATAATAGAACTAGAAATTATGTAAGAATAGCCTTTTGCCTATTCCCTCCTTTTTTTTTTTTATGTTATGATGTGTGTTTATTAATTTATTTTTTCCTCCCTGATGGGAGAGGGAAACATCATTGGGTATAGTTAAAATCAGAATCTAGTTGGTTTTGGTTTTATCTGTGCTGCTGAATTAGTTATCATTTTAAATCACTGTATATGTGCTTTCACTGCTCATAACATGAGCAGAGCCCTTCACATAGCATTGCTTTTTAGTCACTGTTGGGCCATCTGTTACTTAGTATCTTATATTGTTATTAAAAAAATAAAACCCCAGAACAGCTGCACTGTGCATCTTTAAAATTTTTTTCTCCCTACAATTTTTAGTGGTGTGGTATGGGTTGGTTTGGTTTGGATTAGCCTGGTTTGATTTGGGTTTTTTAAGCCTGTTTCACAGGTTGGGATACACAGCAATGGTGGCACAGTTGCCGTGCTAACATATGCCTCCGAAATGGAGGAACACTGTGCAATCCTAACAGCTAGGGGCTTGAAAATCCTCAGGAACTTATGAATAGCATTATGAAGACATTTTCCAGCTGAAATGAAAAAGGAAATCCTGCCTGCACACCTGGGGAAATCAGATGGATGTGTATAAGCATATAGATTGTTCTCTGTAGAGCACTCAAGCTAGGTGAGTATGACACATTCCAGTAGTCAAAATGCTGTAATTGAAAAGGCTGTATTTGGGATATTTTTGAGCAGGCACATCTTGCGTGTTGTTGCTAGGTAAGCTCACAGTTGACTTGTAGAGAGACAAAGCTGCGGAGGGTTTAGAATTTCAAGGCAAATTCAATCCCATGTCTCAGCTGGAAATCTCCATTTTATACCTTCTTGTAGTCTGGGTGAGCTGCAGTATGTTTACTCCTTGTGGACCTGAAGCCAAAAGACAAAGCTTACCCTTATTCATACATTACCGGCTGATATGGTAGATTTATATGCTGTAAAGGTTTTTCTGGCCACAGTTCTTACAGTTATTGGTAGCTCGAATAGGGGGTCAAATAGGAATTACAGAATCTCAGAATGGTTTGAATTGGAAGGGATCTTAAAGATCATCTAGTTCAAATTCTCCTGCAATGGGCACCTTCAGCTAGACCAGGTTGCTCAGGTCCCCATCCAGCCTGGCCTGGAACATTTTCAGGGACTGTTCTGCTTAGTTTGGAAGGGGATCTCTGATGTAACATGCAGATAGGTAATGTGACTGGATAAGGTAGGACAGAGCATCTCTTAATAAACAAATCTGTCTGATCCCTCTAGCCTCTGCTCTCTGTGATGCTCGGTCTTCCTCAGCAGTGGTGCAGCCATAGATCCATTTTACCTGTAACATAACCCATGGACAGCCCTTTCACTGTCTTTGTGCGGCAAGGCTAGCAGGTACCTCTGCCTTCCTTCTCACTGTGCAGACATCACATTTACATGTCTTAGTACAACAGGATCACAGTGCATAAGCTTGAGGAAATTATCTTATCTTGAAGAAAGCTTCCAAGGAAAGTCTACCTTTTTAAGGGTGTTCCCATCACTTGACTTCCCCACACCTATCTCTCACAGAAGATCCATTATTAATCCTACAGAAAGATGTAAGCAGCATCAATCATACAACTTGCATAGTATCTGGCTGCAAATTATGACAATACTTTGTCATAATTTGCAGCCAGATGAATAGGAGAATGATGACAACAATGATGATAATAAATTTCAAGACGCAGTAAGAGATGAGAGACTCAAATAGACCTGCCAGATTTGTTTCCATTATGAAAGGGTGGCTTATTTCCCTCCCAAGTTCACTGCGGCTGTCATAAGCCTCTGAATGACCAACTAACGGGGCTGAGAGTAGTGGTTTTGGGACACAGGGCTGGGATAGAACTTTCTGAGGTGTAAGCATTCTCCCACACACAGGCATCCCAGTGAACTGTTCCACCTCTGCCCTCTGTAAGTCACAACCACAAGTAAACCACTGTCACTGAGATGAAAGACTCCTTTTTCTCTGGTCTCTCTGCTATGAAATTACCTCAGTGCCACATTGCATTTTATGCCAAAACCTATTTTATTTTTCAAAACTGAGAAACAATTCAATGGATTATTGCTCCTGCATTCCTGGTGTTGGAGGTAGCCTAGCAACTCCTAGCCTCTCTGGAATACAGTAGCACACTGTCCTGGTGCACATTCATCCTAGTAGCACAGTAGCGAAGCATTCCACTTGCAGATGATTTCACTAAACTCATGGTTCTCATCTCCCTCTAATTTCAGTGATAACAAAGCTCCGTCCCTCCCTCCCCATTTATGCCAAAATGGGATAAAGCTCCCATCCTCAGCACATCCATGGGGAAAAAAAAAAGAAAAAAGAAAAAGAAAATAAAAAGAAAAATAAAAAGAAAAAGAAAGAAAAAAAAGAAAAAGAAAAAGAAAAAGAAAAAGAAAAAGAAAAAGAAAAAGAAAAAGAAAAAGAAAAAGAAAAAGAAAAAGAAAAAGAAAAAGAAAAAGAAAAAGAAAAAGAAAAAGGAGGACAAAATGGCCATAAATTCTTTTATTCTCTTTCTTTTGGGCAGCCCTCATTGTCCAATAGTTTTCAGTGGTTGCTGAAGATGAACAGCTGAAGCTATTTGCATGGGATTTGTAGCCTGCACCTTGTCAACTTGTAATGATTGGAAAAACAAGGTTATGTTCAAAAGCACATTTTCACACTATGCAAGATTTTTCCGACCCTTTCCCACTTATTCCACACAATCATAGAATGGTTTGGATTCGAAGAGACCTGGCAGTTATTTAGTTCCAGTCCCCTCCAGGGACAGAATTCAGTGGCATTGAGTATTTCTTTAAACTGAAACTGGCCTCATTTTGTTAATTTAAAAGTTAAATATTTTCTCCCAGTTTGTTTTATGTTCTTTTGCTTTTCCTATTACCCGATGGTCTGCCCCCTCACCCCCCTTTTTTCATTTTTTTTCCCCCTAGGAAAATTAGTGAAAAAAACCATAAAATAATTCTGACGTAACAGAACACCACACCAAGGTCATTGTTTGGTGAAACATCTGAAATTTCAGTGAATTTGTCCAGCACTTTCAGAGCTGGAAACAGTCCTTTGAACACCTGTGTTGTATTTATTTTTGACTGAAAAAGAAAGTGTATCTGGTTTGACTAGAGAGTTTTTAATCATTGATGTGTATTTCTACATGTCAATATTCTACAAAAAATTAAAATGCTTTCTTTTATTATAGCATGTGTTGCCAATGCCTTTCCCACAAACCTGTCTTTTCAGGTTCACAACAATATTGTGATACTATATTCACTGTCTTTGCCATGCAAAATTAATCTAAGTTTACTAGTATAGACATAAAACACAGCTGACCCAGACTCCTTATTTACTTTGTTCTAACAGATTGAAAAGAACCTTAAATTGTGGATAAGAAAATTTCATTTTCTTCCTTTTTACACAGGCAAATTGGGTAAGACTTCATTTAAAAGAATTAGTATAAATAGGTCCTTTTTCTCATCTCATGCTTACTATTTAAAATCATGTTCTACACATTTTTCTTTTCTAAAAGCCTGTTCACATTTGGATAATAAAAGTTCACTAAATTGTCATCTCCCAGCTTGATGTCTCAATGACTGTAATTTGTGCTGAATAACAAATGACTCATTTCATTAAGCCTGTTGCCACTGACTAGCTGACGCGATGTTAATTATTATTGCTAATGCAATGTATTAGGAAGGTAACAACATTGAAAAGCACAAAGCAGGCTGTCTGGTACCTGGCCAAGAGGTAATCTCAGTCCTGAAATCAACCACATAAAAAAAAAAAAAAAAGGGGTGTGGGGCAGGGGAAGAAAAAGAAGAACATATTGGTCCTTGAAAGTTCCTGAATATTTTAGGAGGTGGGGATTCCCATGATGATCCTTTCAGACACATTTGAAGGCTACCATAGCTCATCATAAGAAAACCAGTATTTGTCTTTTGTATCGAAGTACCACAGAAGTACAAATGGGAGTTAAGCCAATGCCACCTACGGTATCAGGTTCTTTGTTAGGGTATCTGCCAATTGATTAGAGGGTGGCTACTGCTGAAGCAATGGGATGAGGTGTGGTATGCTGAGCAAAGCTAAATGGGGATGAGGAGCTCTACTCTACTAAGCAGCAATGTGGATTTCAAGGCAAGCAAAATCTGACTGCTAAAAATAAATGAAAATTAAAAGGTACTGCTAAATTTGTCATTTCAGGCAGGTGTGTGAATGAGTTGCTGACCAAAGAGAGATAGATACAGTGAGCTCAGTTTGCACCTGGCCTCTTTGCAGTGCCCAAAGATTGCTGGCTTTTAGGAAAAAATGCAGGATAAATTCTGCTGCATTGGGTGGGGCCGTGATGCAAACACCCTCACTGCACATACTTCTTTCAATGAAATCCCAGAGAGATGATTTCTATGGCTGAAGACAAGTCACTTCCAACATTGCATAAAATATTTAATTTCCTTCTTCTCATTATCACTGAGTATGTTTTTCTCTGTGGTTTGTAAAAGGCTTTCCAAGTAACTCTCCAGCACTTTATTTCTCATCAAATGCTACTTTGGAAGAGAGGAAGTCATTCCTTGAAAAGGCAAATTTCAGTGCAAGATCTGATATTTCTTTTCACTTTTATTTTATTCTTTGACCACTCAGCAAAATATATTTTTTAAAAGACAATCATAGGGATAGAAACAGTTATGAACTATTTTTAAAACTTGTGGTAGGAAAAGACCTGGAGTACCTAACAGGTAGGCATATTTAGGCATATTTTTTCCAACCTGGTAATTTGAGATTGATGATTTGGTGATTGGATTGATGTTTCTGTGCCTCAAAACCTGGACAGAGAGCTCCTTGATGCTGGAAAAAGAGCCATTGCACAGCTGACACTGGTTATGCTACACGTCACAATGTTTACAGTAAATAGTAAGAGATACTAAGAAATTCCTCCTCCTCCTAAATTTGGGCACTAATCACGCTGATCCCCTTATTTGCCACTGCAGATCTTTTCACCTGTGCATGAAAGCCCTATGCTTGAGAAAGCCATAGCCAAATCAGCAGCAAGTTACTCAGCAGCAGAAGTGACAGTCCTTATTCCCAGGTCAAACACAAAATTTCTTCCTTAGTCTCCTCCGGACGGGCTGGAAAAGCATCCATTGCCCAGCCATCTTCCTCCCCTGTCACATCTTTGCTCTACTGGGACAGTGCAGGCAAAAGTCTCATCCTCAAGAAAGGAGAGGTAGATATCATTGCTCCAAGCAACCTCACTAGGAATTCAGTGCTACAGAAAATCAGTTCATATAACATATTACCATACAGCATGCTTTTATTTTAGCAGGTAATTTCCTGTATTCTGAAATTTAATGACATTTAATTCTATTTCTTGATCTATTAATAAAGCTTCATATCAGCAGATGTCTGAATAAGCTGACTCAATAAGAACCTTAAGTCTGACCAAATAATACATTTTCTAAGAATGAAACCCCTTCCAGCCCAGAGACATAAAGCCATGTGAGAAAGCATGCTTCCTCCTCCAAACAGCTGAAGATGAGTTACTGTTCCTTTGTATGCAGGGTTCTGACTGCAAATGAATAAAATACTTAAAATTTTGACTGTTATATTTCCACACATGGTTAGGATTGTTTGAGTGATTTTCAATTCCGGGTAATGGCAAGCAAATACACAAAACAGTAGCATATTTATTGAATTTGGCTTTGATAATGTTTTTATAGCTAAAGCCATGTCCTCTTTTTCAAACAAGAATGTTTAATACCTTCAAAGTGCTTCATGTGTTCCTAGATACATTTCTAAGTACTTTTCTAAGTGAGAGCCAGAGACTCTCATGTGAGGCACAAATCCAGAGAAATCAAGCCTCAATAGAAGTGCTGGTCAGTCTTTTTGTTCATGCTTTTGTCATTTGCTTCACATTCTCCTTGTTGTTTCAGCAAACCATTATGAAACCTGCATACCAGACTGACGTAAGCCCGACCTTAATTTTACAGCTATTTCTTAAAGGCACAGCAATCTTCTTAAAACAGCAGGCTGGAAAGTAAATTACGATTATATTTGAGCATAACCCAAATACTAATTCTGAAATTATTATTTATCCACAGTTGAAGTGAACTCCAGCTGAAAGAGCACCAGATTTCAACACCACTATCTCAATAATGAGATTGAAAAATGTTGTGAGGATTTTAGGTCAGCAGTACCTAACACAAGGTACTGTAGGTCTCTGCATCAAAAACTTTGCTAATGCTTGCATGCTAGGCATTGCTTCAGTTTGTTAACATTTCTGGATGTGTTTGGATTGTAATCCTGACAAACCTAAAACAACCTCTAAAACTCTGTGCAGAATCTTGAATCTATAAATTTTTTAATTAAAAAAAAACCCAGAGAATCATACAATGGTTTGGCTTGTAAGGGTCCTTAAGACCATGTATCTATAACCCCCTACTCTGGACTGGGACACCTTCTACTAGACCAGGTTGCTCCAGGTCCTGTTCAATCTGGTCTTAAACACTTCCAAGGAGGTGGTATCCGTAGGTTTTCTGGGAGACATGTGCCAGTGCTTCACCATTCTCGCAACAAAGAACATCCTCCTAATATCTAATCTAAACCTAATTTCTGTCTATTTGAATCCATTCCTACTTGTTCTATCACTCCATGCCTTTGTCAAAAGTCCCTCTCCAATTGTCTTAGAAACCCTATTGTTACTGGAAGGTGCTTTAAGATCTTCCTGAAGATCTCATATGTACAAATACAATCTCTTTCAAACACAAAATACTGAATTCCAGAAAAACTATGTCTACTAATGAGCTTCAGATTCTATTACTCTGAATTCTCTGAATTTGAAAACAGAGAAGTCAAACAATAAATTGGATATATAAGTTCTGAAAATACAGTTTCTGATGTCTAGTTTTGTCTAAATATTGCCTGTTCCTGCAGATGAATGCTAGCTTGTGGGGAGAGACAGGGAGAGGTTACTAGGTTCTCACTGTTACCAAAGCACACAGGGAAACCCTGAAGCTTGCGCTGCATCACACTTCCCTGCTTCTTTTGACACTGTCCAGAAACCATTAGATATAGAGTTATAGAATCAAAGCAACAGGGACGTCTGGGCATGGCACAAAACAACACAAATTGGACAGCAGCGAGAGAAGAAAATATTGTTCTTGAGGAAATTGATGAATATCCAGAAATTTTATGAACATCCATCTCCTCCTGCATGATTCTAGCTCAAACTGCCTTTGGTTTTACAGTCCTAATTTTAGGTTTTTTAATGTTATGAAATGCTTGGTTTGCTAACATATGTATTGCTTTCAAAATAAATACAGCAGAATAAGCAAGAAAAATAAGCTCTTATTGGTCAGCAAAAACAAGTACATAAAATAGCAGTTAATTCAGATAAAATCCTAGGCTAAATCAGTTTCTAAAATTTAGTGAATACTTGCATAAAATTAAATATTCAGTGTAGAGAATCATAAATATATAGCAAGATGCTGTGAATATGGCCATGTGTTGTGAAATGTTTCCTGTAGTAAAGAAGTCAGTCACTTCAGACCAAGTACCAAGCTGAGGTAGTGATCTCTGGGTTGTGGTCCCAGGCAGCATAACCCATGTGCCATGAGTATTGCTCTGAATTCCTAGTACTCCGGACTCTACCACTCATGCCAGTTGAAACATATTTTCCAATAGCTTAAGAAAATAAACTCCTGGTCTTGTATCTCCCAGGCTCACACAATGACTTGGAGGAAGCTAAGCCTTCTGCCTGTGTGTAGAAATCAATATATGCCTTTTCATCAACAGCAAGACTTAAATAGAAGTTAATGAAAAAGGAGGCAGAAAAATGCATTTTCTCTACCATATTGTATTGTCTTTGTACATATTTCCTAGAAGTATATCCTCACCATCTATGGCAAAAACCAGCTTCAAGCTATCTGCAAATCTTAATGATTGTGAAGTACTATAAATTGGTAGGAGACTTATTCCAAGTGTAAGTAAATACACAAAGACCCATGAAAAACAAAATAAATTAACCTACCCCCATAAGGTAGTACCTCTCCTTCCTTTTCCTGTGGGACAGATGATACATGTTTTAAGAAAATATATTCTACTGGCTATGTACCTAGCACATCTCAAGCCAATTAGAAATGTGATCCTATGTCTTCTTTCCGCTTCTACACTAAAGCATCAGTGATGATAGGGTGTAAAAATTAACTGTCTCTCTTCCAACATTCCTGTTGTTGTACCATAACCTGGGCATTCATGCATTGCATTTTTGAGTTTAAAAAAAATCCTTGATGTTACATTTTCCTTAGTCTAAAGAACTTCTAGAAGAGAAGCGGACAACTGCACAGCACCACGTAACAAACCTCATTAAAATGCAGGTAGTATTTTGAGGATCCTAATTCTTTTATAGTGCATATATTAGTTCCCTTTCCACTTTGAGGTTAAATTGATCAATGAATGGAAATCTGGGTGGCAGCAAAAAGAGGTACTGCAGATGATGATGCAGGCAGAAAAATGCCAGGCAAATTTTCAGGAAGAACACAAAATCCAACATTTTCTCCACCTTCCCATGAGTTCCTACTAGCATGCAGTCTGCATATAAGTGTGAAGGTCTCTGCCTTTGCCTCTCAATAGCTTGCCAAGGAATCCCACAGGACATTGCATCTGCGTGTCTCACTCTTGAAATGTATGCTTTATGCGGTGAGCAGCTGGATAAGCCCACATGCATTTGTTCTGACTGCATATTAGTATACTGTGGTGGTTTGGTTTTCTGTTGTAATCTTAAGGTGTTGCTTATTGTGAGCTTATAGTAGTTTGTTCCATGCACCCTGTTTGGTTTCCCTAGTGGTTTTGGCCTGAAGTTGTTTACTGCTATTTTCATGCCTAATCCTATGCCAGTCCCCTTGTCAATCTCCCTTGCACCTCCCTTACTTCCAGACCCTTTCCTGCCAATTCTGGAAGTACTGCCCTTTCTCCTTGTTCATCAAATGTAACCCCACCTCTTTCTCTAGAACCTTCCTTGTCTATCACCCTTCCCTTGAAGGTCCATTGGTGTCCCAAGCCTGATCCCTTTCCATGTTATTCCCTATTGGTTTCCTAGAATCTGATCCCCGCCCTATGTTCCTCCCCTGCTGTTTTACTATTGCTTAAGATTCATATCCTTCCCTTGTACCCTCCCCTGTTCATAAATCGCTGTTACCCTGTTGGAGTTGTCACTTGCCCCTGGACTCTTGGAGATTAAACCCTCTTGAGAACCTATACAAGTGACCTCTCTCATCTGCTTTGCTCTCAATTCCTTGACCCGGGATTTCTAACAGCAGCTGCACAAAGCAGCTTTGCTGCTTCTGAGAGTTGAGCAGCCTGGCTCTACCGTCACCCAAACTGGCCCAAGGGGCAGATGGGGAGCAGCCACTCTTGGTACAGGCCAGGGGTGAGGGCTAGCCAGAAGACATCACCAAGCAACTGCCCATGTCAGTATACCTTACTGTCTGCCAGAGCTACTCCTCACTATGATTACCAGACTGAATAACATCCTGTATTTTCTCCACCAGCAGCACCCCAGGATTCTCCCTGCTGATTTGATTAACCTATCATACTGTTACCAAAAAGCCTCTTAGATAACAATGTGACCCATGTTTCTGGCCTTTACTATTGCGCCATCTGTCTTTTGTGAGAACCACATTTCCTGAACAGAGATAGTGTGTCAAGGCTGAATCTATCACTGGCCACAGTGCTCAGGAAAATGAATCAATACTACTGAGACACAGAAACTTTAAGAAAAACCTGATTATTATGTCATTTACTCGTTTGGCTTTCTGAGGACTAATCTGTATAGGTAGGAGGTGGGGTATCATGGTGCATGGAGAAGAGGAGCTGGACTAGACCTTTTCTTTTCCTGGTTGTGTCTCACAGTGTAAGAGATATCCTGCAGCTCTGACCATGACTATTCTTCCCGTGCTTGCTGGTTCTATCAGTGCTGCTGAGAACATAAATCAAGTGCCAATTTCTACACTGCTCCACTCATGAAAATGCAACCCAACAGTGTATGGAAGTCTTTTAATAAATCCTTCACATACAAGAGGTTGGTTTGGCATGGAGAGAGATCACAGAGGGTTAGTAGTTACCTGGAATGAGGCAACTCTTGAGAGAAGAATTTAACTTGCTAGTATTTCACAAGATGCCTGTTAGCCATGAACCCTCTAAGGGTGAGTGTTCTGTAAGGCTTCTTCATGAGTTGACTTCATGGAGTCAAAGAGCTTCAAATTAGGACTTCAACACTGAAATGGAAGTGAATTCTCAGTTTGGGAACACTTGACAAATATTTTCTCTTCTTCACTAGAGTGATGTTGAACCTAGCACTACCTCATATTTGTTAACCCATTTCTTTAAAACCTTAATTATTTAAGTAGCTAAACGTGTAAATTGAGAAATAATGAAAATTAGGGAAATTGTTTCATTTACTAAAATGGTATAATTCAATGAGTCACATCTCATTTAGATGCTGTTGCAGCAGTCCACTCAGAATCACTAGATAAATTTGTATCTTAAAAATAGCCTAGTAAAAAAATTTAAATATTATCTAACAGTTTAGCATTAAAATATCTGTTAAATAGTCTCCATTAGTATGAAGCAGAATGCAGAGAGGCTCTAATTTTTTGGCCTAACAATTTATTTTTCAATCCACCCTAATTTGCTTCAAAATTACAAAAAAGTAAGGCATTTACCCAATAGCAGATTTTATTTTCTTTTCCTACTATCTGTAATTGAGAAAATGTGTTTAATTATTCTGATTGCTAGAGTGATTGATTTTATGTGAAAAACCTATTTCATTAATTAAATTGCTTTAAGATCCAGATTAATAACAACCAGTTATAGCCTTCTAAATCAGCTAAGTTATTCTAATAATCTACATCCTAGTGGAAAATTCTTGGGTGTGTTGAGTTACTCTCTTATTACTTTCCATAAAAACAGTTCAGAAAGTTCATGAAAGTTCATGAAATTCCATGAAAAAATTCAGGGTTTCTGACACTGTATTTGCTCAGTAGAACAAAGAATTTCTTTTTACCTGCTTTCAACACTGTAAATACATGAATTGCATGCACCAGTTCACAGTTTGATGATGTGGTAATTTCTGCCCATAGGGAAACAGGCAAGGTTCCTTTTGTCCCTCATGAAGTAAACAAATACTAAGCCCGCAAACTCTTCACTCTTGATAAATATGCAGTTCAAAATATCTTAAAAGGTTTTTCATAGGGCTCATTTAAAAATAAATTATTCTAATGAGTTATTACTGTATATCTTCTGTTATTATGGGGAAAGCAGTGCTGCATTTCATATGTAGTCATACTGAGCAGAATAATGCATTACCCTTGACCATTTTTTATACAGACAATAATGAGATTTTATTACTTCAACTAAAATCAGTAGCTACAAAGCAGCTATGAGAAGACCACAATAAAAGAAATACAGTAAACAAACCTTTTACAGAATAAAATATTAAATTGGTGTTGAAAATTAAGATTAATGTTAGAGTGAACAGTGGGAAACTCTTCCTGTTTATGTCTGACTGGTATTTATTTATTTTAATGTGGTTCAGTATAACCCCAAAGTCAGAAGCCTTCAGCAGAGCTGATGAGATCAGTGAGACAGAATCAAGACTAAATTTTCATCAAATTTTGCCGACAGCCTCAGCTGTATGAAGTTGAATATAACGTTGTGCAAAATCATAGTTTATGATGCCATATCCTTTTAACCACAGTCCTCATTCAAACCTGCGTCTATGCATGGATACACTTTAAAAAAAAGACCAAAAAAGTAAAAAAATACACTTTTTCTAACTCAATATTTTGTTTATTTTCACAGAATCAGAGAATCACAGAATCATATATGTTGCAGGAGACCTTAGAGTCCAAACTGTAACCTAACACCATCTTGTCAACGAGACCATGGCACTGAGTGCCACATCCAGTCTTTTCTTATACACCTCCAGGGACAGTGACTCCACCACCTCCCTGAGCAGCCCATTCCAGTGCCAAATCAACCTTTCTGTGAAGAACTTCTTCCTAATATCCAGCCTAAACTTCTTCTGCTGCAGCTTAAGTCTGTGTTCTCTCATCTTGTCACTCGTTGCCTGGGAGAGCAGATCAAGCCCCACCTGGCTACACCCTCCTCTCAGGCAGTTGTAGTGATAAGGTCTCCCTCCAGCCTCCTTTTCTTCAGGATCAACAACCCTAGTTCCGATAGGTACTCCTGATGGGGCTTGTGTTCCATGTCCTTCACTAGCCTTGTTGTCCTCTGAACACACTCCAGCATCTCAATATCCATCCTAAATTGGGGTTGATTTTATTTTATTTTTTTTTTCTTATTGTCTTTTAGTGTGTGGGATTTCTAAAAAGACTGTAGATGACCTAGTAAAGCACCTTCCAGTACCAAAAAAGGCTACAAGAGAATTGCCTTTTGATGAGGGTGTGGAGTGACATGGCAAAGGGGAATGGATTCAAACTGAAATAAATTAATTTTAGGATAGATATTAGGAGGAAGTTCTTTACTGCGAGGGTGGTGACACCCTGGCACATGTTGCTCAGAGAAGCTGTGGATGCCTCATCCCTGGAAGTGTTCAAGGCCAGGTTGGATAGGGCTTGGAGCAACCTGGTCCAGGGAAAGGGGGAATTGAAACTAGATGACTATTAAGATCTCTTACAATCCAAATTAATCTATGATTCAGTGATTTTACAACTAATCTCTGGCATCTCCTATTAAATCTTTACTAGGAGCTGAAGAGACTTAACTGTGTAAACCTGTATTACTAAGATTGTGCTGTAGAGAAATCTGTCTTAGGGATGACTTGTAAAGAGAAAGAAACATACTAGATTCCTCTCTCTTTTTTATTTGTGGTGTGTAAGAAGTGTCTATGAATAGACATTCAAAATTCGAAAAATAGAATATTTTTTTAAAAAATTTCTTTTGGGGTTTTCGTTGGTATATAAATTCAAAATCCATGCCTTAGATATGCTTTTGTTAGAACTTTCTCTGCTAGCTGAAAAAGTTATAGTACTGTCATAGAAAGAATTATCTTCACTACTCCTTTAAAACTTCTTTTCCACCCACAATTATTTTACGTGAGGGCCTTAGAAACCCTCAGGTGTAAAAGATGGTCTTTGTTAAGATTTCTCATTCTCTGCCCTTTGAATGATGTGTTAATATGCTTACAGCCTACATCTTTGAATCCTCCAGTGAGGAGGATCCTTCTGTTCTCCAGAAGGAACCAGAGAAGCAATATCTGAATTTTCCCAAATTTTAATTTAACATGATGATGAGAGAGAGAAATAGGAAGGAAAAAACAAGCAGCAATTTTTATCAAATGGCTTTAGGTTCTTTTACATACATCGTTTAGGAAGAAACAATGTATGTGTCCAGGGAGCCTTTCAAGTAACTCCTTCAGGACCAAAATAATGAGATATTTTGGAGTGGTCATATGAGATGGGAAATGGTTTGAGAGGCACAAGACAAGGGGCTTGGATGGGTTTGACTGTTAAAAAGAGGTATATTCTAACATCTCTGAAGGCCACTTCAAAGAATAAGAATAATAAGGTAAAGCTAAGTTTTTTGCTATTATCCTGAACACTCAGACAGTGAAACCATCACAACTCAAAGATTTATTCAGTGTGTTTTCAAGGGCAACTTTCAAAATGTATTTTTCCATTAAAACTTTCAGTTTTTTAATGCAGTCATAGTTTCAAGGCATAGCAATACAATATTCTGGATGCTTACAGATAATATATTTTGTGTTTATATATTCTCCACACTACAGCTGGTTGCAGTGCTTTTTTTAGAACATCATTGTAAAAAGAAAGGAAATTACAATAAAGATGTTATAAGGAAAGCAGCAAGTGAGATGCCTCATGAGGAGTAGTTTTCTTCAGGTCTCCAGGTGAAAGCTGAAATTCATTCCAACAGTCAGGTTTTCTTTCAGCTACAAATTTCTCATCTGGATGTAGAAAACATGCAATTACATTCTCTAATTTATACTATGACTAAAACAGACTTCACAAAGCTAAAAGCTGGTATGGATCAATTCATAAGTTGCCCTAGCAAATAAAAGAAAACCATATTTTTTTACACTCCATACATATGTAAAGAAATTATCTATCATTTATGCAAAATCTCCAGTCTTTGTATATCATGATAGTATAATGAAATGATTTTTTAAGCAAGGGAATTATTCTTATATGAAAATGCACGATCTTTCTACTCTTCTTATAGCTGTAACAATATTGTAGACAAATTAATTTTTAAAATAAAATATTTTATTATTTTTTTCTGGAGTTATACAGAGAAGAATACGTCCTACCAGAATCATGGACATATTTTGTTTAAGAGGAAGCTTAACCTTGGAAAACTGAACAATAGGTTGTGTGATGAAATTGTCCTAAGTATCTAAAATTTAGATGATAGTTACCAACTCCACTGAAAAAATAAGGTATCTACTTTTCAGAAGCAACTGCTAATCCATCAGTAGCAAATTTCTCCTTCATTCTCTGAGGAATCATTTCTAGATAATATAATGATTTACATCCAAGGTCCAGTGTCTGGAATATGGGCAGGAAGGAGGCCAGTCTGACATAGCACTTAGATATTAATCTGGAGGATTGCATAAACATTTTCTTAGTCAAATGAGAAGTTTAATAAAGACCATCTTTAATAAAGACTGTCTAGAAGCAATGAGACGGAAATTAATGTCTGAATAGATTTTCCTTGTAAATTAGTCTGTAGTGAGCTATATATTATCCATTGCTACTTTTAGTGTCTTTCACAGCATGTCACTGTGCTACAAAGCAACTTTGTATTCTTTGTCCACAAACAAAAAGCATACGAACCCTTTCCAGTTAACTCCTTATCATCAGAGCTCAGGTTCAGCTAATCACTCTGTGTTGTGCCGCACAGCTCTCAGTCTTTACTCTCTTTTTAGGCAAGCTCCTTATGCTTTCCTGAGCAATTAACTCACATTTCTATGTGATTTCTGCATACATTTTTTTAATTAGTTTTTTCTTTGCATTTATAGAGATGGGGAGAGGGACCAATCTAGTTCTTCTTTATGCCTCAACATTACACATGAGGTGAAAGATTCCTATAATGAAAGTCTGACAGTAGTAAGTTGTTAATACAGCCCTTTCTGCTAACAAATATTTATAGACCAATTGGCATCATCCAACCCACAACAATGCAAAATAATTGGCAAAACATGTTTCGGCTGAAATATACTTTGCAATGTTTCATTTAAATTCCATCAAACTATTACTATGTCAGAAGAGATAGTTTAAATATTTCCTTGCTTTGAATTTGGCTCATTTTTCAAATTAGTTTTAGTTATCCTTATTGCTCAAAGCAAAGCAAGCTTTGCTGTTGCATCTAGACCTGTAATAAAGGATGAGTCTAGTAAGCTGAGGAGAGAAAAAGCTGCATTATCATGTTTTTATATATTTTTTACTTGTATTTATTGATTATTGATTTGAACTCAGAAAATTTTATCTTGAAAATTACATATGATAAAAAAACTCAGAGCCAGTACTAACAAACTCTTTCCATTATGACTTTGTAGTGTCATACAACCATATGCTGGCTAAATACCATGTTAACAGCGAAAGCAAAAAAAGTAATTCTGGTCCACCCAGCACAGATTTTTCTCCCAACTTTCTGTGTCTGGGATATAAACCTGCTCTTCAGGCTTGGGCCTGTCTTGGCTTTGGGCCACAGCTGGTTCCTAATTGGTCTGAATTTTGAGGGGGTGTTCAAAAGGGTTCCAGCCCCTCTTGCCACTTGCCTTCACTGCTGGCTATCATCCCATCCTGTGTCCTGACAGTGTTGTTGAATTATGGTCTTTTGATTTGGAAAAGTCCTTAAGGGAAACCATTGCCTTGAAAACTGTGGTAGATACTTGGTTTACAGGCATTGTTATTTATAGCTTACACACATTCAGTTATTTATTTTTCTGTTTTATTATCCTGACTATTGATCAAAAAATGCTTCTTGAGAGATTCTAGTTCAGCTACTTGATCTTTAGTTAAAACTTTATTGCAGCTACAACACTTTTCAGTTTTGGAAACAATTAAAAGTCATTTTTACTCCTTTGTACATGTACAGATAAGCATGCCTATACTGCAAATATCTATGCAAGTAAATAAAACTAAAAAATTATATAAGTACTGTTAAGTTGTTCAGATCATTTTATTCACAGTAAGTCCTTAAATAGAGTTATATTAATAGTCTTATACATGTAAGCAAAGTAGAGAGTGTTTGCTTGATTCAGGAATAGGATTGCAAAATCCCCAATTATTTATTTTGATAGCAAACTAGTACAAAAAAAGAAGTTTAAAAAAGCATCCTTAAAAAATTAAACAGCGGAACCTAACGTACTGCATACAAGTATTTTTTTTTCCAAGAACAAGATTTGTTCCATTTAATTTTCAGTGAAAGCTGCCTCAGTAGACAATTGGCTATTGACAGCAGATTGGTTTGGTTGGGAAGCTAGGCTTTACTGAAAACATATCCAGATGAAAAGTTTCTGATAAGAGTTCTTCAGACAAATTAACATGAATTTTGATATCATGATCTCTAATAGATAATAACATGGCAGAGATTTTTAGACACTTTTTTAGTAAAAAGAAATTGTTCTGGTCACAGCAAGTGCTTGTTCTGATCTGTATATTTCCTCTTAATGACAATAATTTTCTGCTGTCTGTGGTATTATCTATTGTGTGCCTGAGTACTTTGTGTGAAAGCGTGTACCTCATGATCTGAAAATCTATCTCCTGTTGTCTCTCCCTGATGTATGTATGTGTCTGTGTAAACACATACGTAAATGTCTGCAATACATGTACAAACAAAAATTGTCTCCCGAGAGAGCCGGGATTTAAATGGAGCTTAAAAATAAGCAGTCTTGCAAGACTGTAAGGGATTTACCATCCAAGACACAATTGTTGCTCATCACCCCTGTCAGAGATATGATGAGGGTATACAGTCTTGAAGAGAAAATGGTGGGGAAGCATGAGCTGATTAACATATTTTTCTAAAGAAATAAATGCATCCTAAAGAAGGTGGAAATAGTTGTGGAATAATTTATATAAGTGATATAAATATGGTTGATCAAGATTTTATTTTGTAAATACAAAGAAGATACAAATCCCTGCAAAGCACATGCCTCACATTTAATATGTTGAATGTAGACAAATTATGCTTTCCAAAAACACACGGCCAAATGTACAAAGAGCGAAGCTTAGTCAAGTTTCATTTTAAGATCATATAATCAATGCAACCACCAGTCTGGACAACCTCTCAGTAACCTCCCCATACTTCCAGACAAGATTCAGGATCCTTTGTATCCTGATTTGAGTGTAGAAGTGTTAATTTTTTTTAAATAGGAAATTGAACAATCTTGTAAAGTATTATATGAGGGTCACAAAATGGTTCTTCAGATATATTGATGAGGGCTGTTCGGAATTCCTACTCCAAATCTTGCTACAGCAAAAGAGCAGAATGATAAAAGAAAGTAATTCTAAACTCCAGTGAAAATCATGAAACAAACTTTTTGGATTGAGCACTAAAAGGATATATCCTTACATGGTTTAATTTTTCAAGACACCATCTCTCTGTCCCACTGTCAGGAGGCCCTGTAGAACTGGCACTGAAGAAAGCTTGCCCAAGGCTGCAAGGAGCAAGGACGGATTAGGAATGTGTAAAGGAAGACAGACAAGGCAGGCTAGCCAGGTAGCCAGTATGGAGGAAGGCAGGAAGGAGGGGAGAAAGGCAGGAAGGCGGGGAAGGAGGGAGGGAGGGAGGGAGGGAGGGAGGGAGGGAGGAAGGAAGGCAGGAAGGCAGGAAGGCAGGAAGGCAGGAAGGCAGGCAGGAAGGCAGGCAGGAAGGCAGGCAGGCAGGAAGGCAGGCAGGAAGGCAGGCAGGAAGGCAGGAAGGCAGGAAGGCAGGAAGGCAGGAAGGCAGGAAGGCAGGAAGGCAGGAAGGCAGGAAGGAAGGAAGGAAGGAAGGAAGGAAGGAAGGAAGGAAGGAAGGAAGGAAGGAAGGAAGGAAGGAAGGAAGGAAGGAAGGAAGGAAGGAAGGAAGGAAGGAAGGAAGGAAGGAAGGAAGGAAGGAAGGAAGGAAGGAAGGAAGGAAGGAAGGAAGGAAGGAAGGAAGGAAGGAAGGAAGGAAGGAAGGAAGGAAGGAAGGAAGGAAGGAAGGAAGGAAGGAAGGAAGGAAGGAAGGAAGGAAGGAAGGAAGGAAGGAAGGAAGGAAGGAAGGAAGGAAGGAAGGAAGGAAGGAAGGAAGGAAGGAAGGAAGGAAGGAAGGAAGGAAGGAAGGAAGGAAGGAAGTTGTTTTGAACAATCAGATGAACATGTCGTCCACACACAGATGATAGGAGGAACACCGTTTGTGTTTTTGGTAGGTTTTTGGAAGCTGCATGTTCCTGCAGCAGTGATGATCAGAATCTCGAGGACAAGCAGTTGGTTGAATGGGAAGGTTTAGAATGATGGGAGAGGCAGAAGGCCTGCAGACAACACGAATGGGACTTGAATTCACAATGAAGAGGATCTTCATATCTTCATAATTGAGTCTAAACCAAAGATGACTAGTACAGAAGAGGATGTAGTTTCAAGTCTCCAGTCATGTCACCATGCTCAAAAGCCCCGTTATGTCGGTCACCCTCAAGACTAAAAACATTTTAATAATAATTTTATTTTTCCTTTCTTAGTCAGTGAAATTATTCCAGACAGCTGCTTCCTGAGAAGCTGGCTTACTGACCTACTGATATCATTAAAAATAAGCCAACAAAACCCACCAAAAGCAAAAGGAATGGAATAGAATAGATTCAAATCTATTTCAGCAAGAGATTTACAACTATTGAAATACTAACCTTGAAAAATCATGACATATTTGATAATTGAAACTCTGACAAGACCCCTTCCAAATCATTATTGTGGAAGAAAAATATTTTTTATCTGTTTTTATATCAAGTAACAGCAAAGGCCTGATTCACATACCTTGAAAGAGGGCAAGTGGAATTGATGCCTTTTGAAGGCTGACCTAGAACAGAGGCTTGACGGAGTTAACAAATAAAGTAGAATAAAGTAGGTATTTATTAAAAGGCCTCAATGGATACACCTTGGGTGTTGCCGGCAGAGGGCTTTGTAGAAATCACAAATGGGGCACAACTGCTAGGAACTTGCCTTGAGCCATTTTATTTTCCAGCATCAGTCTTATTACATGGTTATGACAATGGGAAGATGCCAGCAGCTCTCTTCCCTGGCACCCTACCCACAAGTTAACATGGTTGGATGATACCCCAGTCTGGGTAAGTCATTGGCCACTTAGCAAAGAAAAGCTTAAGGCACTTGAGGAGCTCATAGAAGAGCAATTGGCCAAAGGGTACATAGAAGAGACAACCAGCCCTTGGAATTCCCAGGTCTTTGTAATAAAAAGCCAGGGAAGGATAAGTGGTGGTTCCTCCATGATCTCTGGGAAATAAACAAAGTAATTGAGGACATGGAGTTACTCAAACCCTCCCCAACAAAGCTTCCCCAAAATTGGCAATTGGCTGTCCTGGGCATCAAGGACTGTTTCTTCCAAATTCCCCTACAGCCAGAAGATGCACCATGATTTGCCTTCTCAGTTCTACTAGCAGTCAAGAAGCCCCAATAAAGTGCTGCCACTGGGAAGTATTGCCTCAAGAAAAGAAATGCAGTCCGTCTGCCAGTGGTACATGGCTTCATTGCTATCCCTGGTGCATGCCCAAAAAAGGGAAGCCGTCATCCTCCACTACATGGATGACGTGCTTGTGTGAATCCCTGATGACACTATACTCCAACACACACTTGACCTAGTCATTAAAGTTTTAACCTCTGCTGGATTCCAACTGCAGGAAGACAAAGTTCAAAGGATGCCACCTTGGAAGTACCTGGGCTTGGAGATAACTGCACAGACTGTTGTTCTGCAGAAATTGGAAATCAGTAGTGATCCCCAAACCCTAGCAGATCTCCATTCCCTGTGTGGGTCTTTGAACTAGGTCAGGCCCTGGCTAGGCCTCACCAACGAGGACCTAGATCCCTATTGGGCAGCTTCCAGCTGGGCTATGCTTACAGTTGACATGGCCAGGATAGCTCAGTGGTGCTCAGCACAGTGTCCGAGTTCCCAAGCAGCTGCTAGCCACAGGCAACCTTAAGCAAGCTCAAGTGATTATCAGCTCTTTGTGATTTCAGCTCTTTAGCTTGCTAGGTGCTGCAGCAGATGCCAGGAGAGAGAGAAGTGCTGTGTGAGGTTACGAAGAATTCTTTATTGGGGATCTCCACAAAGGTTCTCAGTGACAGCTCTTCTGCTAAACCAGGCAGAATTAGGGGTTTATACACCTTACAGGAGTTTTGGAAATTGTCCAATAATAAGGGTCAAGGGAAGGTGACCTATAGGCTTACAGAGAGATACCAGGGTCCAAAAGCCGGAACAGAGGGGCTTCTAAGGCCCAGTCATCATGACTTGGCATTTCCTAGCTCAGGCTTCTGACCTCCAAGGAGGCCTTGCAGGCCCTGGGCCTGCTACTGATTCCCCCCTCAATTTATTGAAGGGGGAGAGAGAGCTAATTTCTCCCAGGGAACTGACCCCAGAGGCAATCCAAAAAGCACAGGAGGCTTTGGCTGAGAGGCAGGCTCATCGTTATCAGCCCGAGCTGCCTTTCAAATTCATTGTCCTGGGAAAGCTTCCATACTTGATATTCCAATGGATTGAAGGGCAGAAGGATTCACTCTTAATCATAGAGTGGGTTTTCCTCTCTCACCAGCAATCCAAAACCATCACACAGCCACCATAGCTAATAGCTCAGCTGATCTGGAAGGCCAGGGTGAGACTGCATGAGCTGGCTGGTTGTGACTTTAAGAGTATTCACCTCCCGGTCAAATTTTCTGAGGAGGGAAAGAACTCTCCGGAGAAGTCGAGCAGCTGCTCCAGAGCAATGCCAACCTCCAGCTATCTCTGGACTGCTACAGTGGACAAATATCACTCCACACCCTGTCACACAAATTGTTTAAAGAGGAATTCCACCTCATTCCTCCTCAGAAAAGGAGTCGTAGGCTGCTCAAAGCTCTCATTGTGTTCACTGATGCATCTGGAGCATCTCACAAGTTGCTGATGACTAGGAGAAATCCACAGACTCAGCATTGGGATACTGATGTGGAATTTGTGGAGGGGACGCCCCAGGTCACTGAACTGGCCACAGTTGTGAGAGCCTTTGAGAAGTTCTCAATTAATTGAGAAGAGCCAATTAATTTGGTCACCAACTAAGCCTGGTCACCTCTATGTGTGTGGGAGTAGTGTCCAGGGTGGAGCAGGCAGTTCTCAAAGACATTGACAACGAGCACCTCTTCAAGTTGCTCTCAAAACTAATTTATTTAGTTTCATGTCAAGACCATCTGTTCTATTTAATGCATGTGAGGTCACATACCAATTTGCCAGGCAAGGTCACAGAAGGTAATCACGAAGAAGATTCCCTGCCACCCCAGCAGAAATGGCACACCTTCTGGACATCTTGCAAGAAGCAACCTAAGTCACCAGCAATACTATCAGAATGTGCCAGGCCTAATCTGTCAGTTCCAACTAACACGGAGTCAGGCTCGAGCCATTGTGGCTATTGGTACAAGTTGCCAGCTCCAGGCTACACCATTGTTGGGTATTGGCATTAACCTCTGAGGCCTTGGAAGCTGCAAAGTGTGGCAAACAGACATTACACACATTCCCAGACTTCTATAATTAAGACAATTCTGTTGTTTTTTTGTTGATAGTTTTCTAATTATGTTAGTATTTGGAATTCTACATCACATAATTTAAAAGCTATCAACTGTTTAATCGCCACTACCTCAGAAGTCAACCACACAGTGTTTGTGGACCAAAGGCAAGCTAACAGGCCTGCCAATCATAAGTGGTGGACCGATTCATATTCTGGATCAAAATAGGCTAGACGCTTTTCTTTTAACTTTGTTTTAACAGAAAAGGGGGAGGTGTTTCTTTAGTTATTATTTTGCAGTGGGTGATTGGAATTATGCACTGAGTAGTTACTATTTTGCACTGAAGTGGTTTATGTTGTATCACATGGTTTGTTCCCCAAAGTCCTGTGGTGGTGGTCTTGCCCCGGGTTTGCCCCTCCCATCAGTTGTATCCCATCGTCTGTGGTCATTCTCCTCTGCCCCCCTTCTCCTGCCATTAGCCATTCTTTCTCTTTCTTTTCCTGGATGGCTCCTTCCCAGATGTCCCTGGAGTGGTTCCACAACAAACTGTGGGACTTTTAGTCCCGAGAAGAAAGAGCACCTCTAGGCTTTTGCTTTTGTCCTTGTCGGTAAAGCTGGGGTCCAGAGCTAGCCAAACCAGACCCCCACGAGGCTTCCAGCCTGATAAGAATGCATATTTTAAAAATCTGATAACATCCTTTGTATCATTTCACAAATAATCTGAAGCCAAAGTCCTTTTCATTAGAAAATTAGGTCAGTTTAGGACATGAACTCTAGGAATTACATTTTCCAAGAGGATTTTTGTCATTCACATGGGCATAGACTATTAGTTAGTATTGTAGCAGGTCTTGGGTAAACCCTACAAGGAGAATCATACTAAATTCAGTTCAAATGAGAAAAACCCAGCTTTTCTGCCTGTGAAGCACTTGAGCTCTGTGAAAAATTAATAACTGAGCAGACACACAGACAGGACCTAAAATGAATTGTGGCAGCATAATGAGCTACCAAATGCTGGCTGACCAATCCTCCCTAATCAGATGTATCCTCTTTGCCCATTCCAATCATGAAGTAATTAACCCACAGTGCAAAAGATTCAGCTGTATTCAATGTGCATTTTAACACCCCTCTTAATGAACAAATCTGTTCCTCTGAAAGCACCACAGAGAGATTTTTACACAAGGTGGGCAAGTTTTTTCCACCTTGCATTTTATCAATTTTACTATTAAATTCTTTCCATCTTACTGCCATAACTGGCACATAAACTGTCCCTATAAGTAAGTAGGAATGGTCAGTACACTTAAGGAGGATAAAGTTGGCAGAAGAAAGGTACTCAGAAAACAGCTATCAATGTACTCCTGTCAAACCAGGAAGATAAAAACTGTGAGACCTTGGAAATTGCTGCCTAGGATCTGATAGCATGTGAGTTTTAATTTTCATTATGGACTTGGTTGACAGAATATAAGGTATGTTAAAGCATCTTCAGGCAATTTCTGCCTGAGAGGTGCTGCCAGTTGATTGGAGACAGGATCAGATTTCAAAATTACCTTAACGAGTAGGAGATATGACTAGAAGCAATAAAATTATCTTCATTATAGGCCAATGCCAAGTGTTGTCCTCCGGAAGGAATAATCAGACTCATGATGGACTGAGGAAAGAATTGACCAGCTGAAGGAGCCAATAATGTATAAGCATAAAGTCTGGTTTCCCATGTCTTAAAAATTCACCTCCAGGTAAATTGTAAGATGTTAAAAAGGCAGCCCCTGTAGTCAAATTCTAATTATCCTAAGTACATCTGGATGAGAACTACCTCTATATCCTACATTTGAGCCATCTGTACAGTCAGAATATACAGCAGTTAGCTACTGTGATTAAAAAGAAAAAAAATATTTTAAAGGATATTTGCTTGGCATTATACTAAAGATACATCTACTCTGTACAGAGGAAGTAGGACTGCTTTTAAATGCTTTTCTTTGGAGGGATAGGAAATAATTCAGGTGAAATAGGCAGTGGAGCACCTATTTCCTTATTTTCTTTTTCAAGAAAATATTAATAGTATCAAACCCTTTTTTGCTTGTTTGTTTCTGTTCAAAGCAACTCTTGGAATATCAATAAAGCATTCAGTCTTAAGTACCTTACTGAAATATGAATGTAGATGGATCAGAGGTCTAGGTTCATATTCATGTTCTTGCAGAAAGGAAACAAGACATCCAAAGATATTGGCTAATAATTTCACAGAAAGATTAATTCTAAAAATATTATTTTATTGTAAAATATACCTCCCAAACCAAAGCTTATTAATAAAACTACAGAATTACTGACCTCAGCTGTTACTGCTGAAGATGTAGAGGAACAATCTCTCAATTAATTTACCAAAAATCTACACTCTTTATAATTTCTATTACACATTTTAAATACAGAAAATTACCTGGCAAACAAGCCTGATCTTTTTTTAAATGTCCCCAAATCAGACATATAAGCCTGAATATGTCAAACTAAAGCTGTTAATTAATTTTAAAGTGGAGGTCTAGCCATAGTCTAGTAGAGCATAGGCAGTCCTCATGCACAGTCATCCCTCTGACTACAGGGACAATGAAAGCTTTATATTTATTTTCGCATATAGTTATTGACATGATAGATGGAAATCTGATGCACAGATGTTACTGGACAAAGTCCAGTCTTCTATTGGATCTCTATTTCTTGAATCACACAAACAGATTTCTGTTTCAGATTCAAATTCTGACCTTAAAATATTAGTTGAAAGAGAGAAATACTGCAAGTCTATATTATTATTAACAAGTCCGTATTATTATTAATAGTTCCAGGGATTTGAGAATCCATCCACAATTACTTCCTAAAGCAGCAGAAGAAAGTGTAGGGAAATAACTGATATTTGAATATATATAATCTTCCCTAGGCATACACATGCCAATGATGAACCATCCAACCAAAAAATCCTGGCTCTTACTCTAAAGTCCTGAAAGGATTTACAAAGTATAATTTATTCACAGGGACACATCAGAGGAAATTCCATCTTTTTCACTAAAGTCTCTTTCATGACTAACCAAGCTGTTACAAAATGAAAATCTTGGAAAGAAGAGGAAGATAAAAAGGTGAAAGCTAAGAAATCTGAGATAACTGCAAGTTAATTGAACTAATCTGGAAATTTTAACTGAATGATGGATGGATAAACCTGTAAGGATAGCTTCTCTTGGATGCAAATACAAATCTTCACCCACTTAGGTTTTTGTTAGCAAGACAATGGGGAAAATCTAGGATGCCACATATTTCCTGAGGAATGTAAGCATCAGTCAACAGAAAATGTTTGTACCTCTTCAACAAAGGGTACTAAAACTAAGGACAGATAATTAGCAACAGTAAAAAACATACAGTTCCATTAAAGTCAGGTTTACCACATGAATTCACAAGCTAAATATCTGTCTACCAGCATTCTGAAAAACTGCTAGAAAAGATTGTCATACCATAAATATATAAATGTGGGTGGCTCCCCAGTAGAAAAGAAAATAACCTTTTCTTCCAGCAAACAGATAGCAGGTTCTGTTAGAGAATCTTTCCTCTCTGGCCATCCAGGAGCTACTCTCTACTTCTCATTTTCACCACCATAGACTGTCACTGCTGCGACCCAGAGTGGCTCCAGTGACCTGATGGGTCCCCTCTTGAATCCCCACACGTCCCATTCACACAGATGAAGTTTCCTCAGTGGTTCAGCCTCAGGTTTCCCACAGCAGATTCTCAGATGTCCACATTCTTAAAGCAATTTATCCACAGCAGAGTAACAGGTAAACAGCTGGAGTGGGTGTCTCAAAGGAGGGTCCCCCAACTAAGGAACCTCTGGGCTTTTATACCCTCACAGTCCATAATGGACTGTGTGTGGTAGTCTGGAGTCTTTCTGGTGAGTCACCCTCTCCTGATCCCATGGTTCATGCCAGAAGTCCCATCCCTTTGCTGTGCAAATGCGTGTTAGACAGAGATCAGAAGCAAGCAGCTGTCACCTCAAAGAGAAGACACTGCCAGAAAGAGGAGGAAAAATCTCCGTAAAAGAGTCAGCTACATTCCGGCAGACCCCTGAACTTTAATGTGTTTTAAAATATTTGTTTTTCCTTTTAGAGAAGAAAATCTACCTCCCACTTAGCCTCACGATGAGCCCTGTCTGAGTTGTCATCCTGTTCCTGTGCTGAGCAGTCTGACAGCTGTGTGGATCATCCCTCAGCCATGCCAGAACATCTGGGTGACTCTGGCATGGATGCTCCAACAGGAAAATATATGCCTGTCCACTGCAGCAGCGAGAGCCCTAAGTCTACCTGCCTGGTAGAGATTCCGTTGCAGACTGGAGAGTTTCCAGCCAAGTTTGACACACCTATGCCTGACTCAGGTCTCAGATCACACCACATACAACCACACAATATCCGTCAGCGGTGGGCTGTAATGATCAAGAACCCCATAGAGGAGTGGCTGCCAAAGTTACTTGTCAGTCTCCACAGACACTTGCGTGCCCAGGTGTTGGTGTGCAGGTCGGCTGACCTCCTTTCCAGAAGAGTCCTTCTAAAACAGAGAGCTTCTTCTTCCAGGATTACTGGCGAGCGAAGGCAGTGACAATTTCAAGAAGAAATGCTGCTCCTCTGAAATGCCAGGTCCAGCATTCAGTTCCGCGGCCAGGATATCTCGGCAGTTCAGATGTCGGTCCAGAGGCCCCGGCTGTTCGGTGCGCCAACTATGGCCAGGTCATTACCCTCAGGGCAGGAGCCCATCAGGGAATGCCGGCCAGCCAGGATAGCTCAGCGGGGGGGGCTCAAGCAACCTAGGCAAGCTATAGTGATTTGCAGTCAGCTCTTTTGTGATTTCAGCCCTTTTAGCTAGCCAGGTGCCATCCTCTATGGGTTCCGCAGGATTCTTTTATTCGGGTCTCCGCGAAGGGTCCAGTGACAGCTCTTCTGCCGAACCGGGCAGAATTAGGGGTTTTTATACCCTACAGGGGTTTTGAAAACTGTCCAATAGTAAGGGTCAGGGGAAAGTGACCTCTGGATTTACAGGGAGATAAGCAGGGTCCGAAAGGCGGAAGAGAGGGGCTTCTAAAGCCTTAGTCATGCTGACTTGGCATTTCCTAGCTCTCAGGCCTCTGATTGCCAAGGAGGCCGTGCAGGCCTTGTGCCTGCTACAGATTTGGACCCAAATTGTGATTCAGAAATTTTTCATTGGGCCAAGTCAAAGCAATTCGCTGTATCCCTGTTCTATCCATGGGTTGCAGCAGCCAAAGCTCTAGGTGAATTGGGCCCTCAGAGTGCTGGGTAGTCAAACAGGCAAACTTGACATCTACGGCCATCAGCTCCCTCCTGGAGGACGAGGAGATTACCCGGCAGGCCACACTCCAGAATTGTGCGGCCATAGATTTCCTCCTGCTGCTGCATGGACGAGTGCCAGGAATTTGAAGGACTTTGCTGCTTGAACTTTGAAATGCTTG
This sequence comes from Passer domesticus, assembly GCF_036417665.1. Taxonomy (NCBI): domain Eukaryota; kingdom Metazoa; phylum Chordata; class Aves; order Passeriformes; family Passeridae; genus Passer; species Passer domesticus. The sequence goes on along the minus strand of NC_087512.1, from coordinate 58,094,963 downwards.
AACATTGAAAGCACCCAACATCCACACAGCTCTCCAAGAAGTAAAAAGCCTGGTTGGACAAGTCAAGCAGGAATCTGAGAACTGGTTCAGCAGACTATTCAAGGACTGGAGACTCTTGGGGTGCTGGGCTTCCATAATTAAGACAATTCTATTGTTTTTTGTTCTATATTCTTCTATTGTTTACTGTTCTTTTTCTAATCATGTTAGCGTTCAGAACTCTATGTCACGTACTTTTAAAAGCTATCAACAGTTTAATCTCCACTACCGCAGAAGTCAACCACACAGACTTTGTAGAGCTAAAGCAAACTGACAGGCCCACAAATCATGAGTGGTGGACAAATTCATAATCTATATCAGAATAGGCCGACACTTTTCCTTTAATTTTTTTTAACAGAAAAAGGGGAGGTGTTGTATTGCACTAAGTGGTTTCTTTAGTTATTGTTTTGCACTGGGTGGTCTTGTTATTTTGCACTGAATAGTTCACATGGTTTGTTCCACACATGCCTCTCCCCCGCAAATCCCATGGTGGTTTGTCCCAAGTTACTCCTCCCCTCGCCACCTCCCCCTCGCCCACTTGTATCCCATTGGCGGTGGTTCCTTTCCTCTGCTCCCCATTCCCCCCGGGATTAAAATATCCTGCCATCAAGCATTCCCTCTCTTTTCCCCCAGGGATATTGCCTGGATTTCCAGGTGACTCCTATCAAGGAATAAACTAGGACTTTGGTTCCAAGGAGAAGAGCACCTCGAGTCTTTTACTTTTGTCCTTGTAAAGCTGCAAGGGGCCAGGGTCCAAAGCTAGCCAGATTGGATCTGAAGGGCCTTGAGATCAGCCTTTACAAATGTTCAGTGCCAGGTCGCAAGCCTCTTGTCTCAGGTTTTCAGCATTTCCCCCATCCAGAGTTTAACTTGTAGCTGCAGACTCAGCTATCTGCACTAAATGTATTCTTCAACAAGTCAGTGTTGGAAATTATTGCCATGCCATCCGTGCGTGGCATCCATGCAGATCAAGAAAATCTCTTTAATCAGGCAAATGCACAGTTTGACTGCCTAAGGATATCATCAGGGCTTCAGAATTGTTTTGGAGTTGTTTTCTATTCCCATGATTGTCTGTTCTATGCCCAGAAATTGTTGCTATAGCTTTAAAGTGGGTCCAGGATAGGGGAGAGCCTTTGGGGCTCTCTTGCGGGCTTCTTCAAAGCCTCACTCCCCAGCCATCCTTCATGCCACGTGGACTGGGCAGACTGCAGCAGCAATCTGTCAGCAGCCTTGTTTTTTTGAACTACTCAGTTTGGTTTTGGTCCAAGATTAGAGAGGACAATCAACAGGAAAAGAATTCACTGGGGACTGGCAGGGGGCCAAGGGGCCACTCTGTCCCAGCCCCAGAACTCAGGAAAGGCAAACCAATGAGAGAAAGGACACCGAATTCACCAGTTTCATCTGCTTTGAAAAGTAGACCAACACCAGAGATTCAACAGGTTCCCATCTGTTTTTCCTGAGCTGATGCATGTTGGGAAGGATGAAAGTTTGACAAGAAAGTCTCACAGTTATGTATGGTTAGCAGAAAGATTTTTGAATGTAGAATCTGAAGAGGGAATAGAGATGCAAGTTTTGATATAGAAGAAAAGAATTGCTGAGCCAGTGTTACTGGATAACCAAGGAAGCAAAGGATATGTTAGTTAGAAGGGGGGTTTTATGACTTAGAGCAAAGGATAAACCCACCCCAAACAAGAAGGTGTTTTTACCATGCAGAAAGTTAGCACAAGCAAACAAGTCGGCAGATGTTGCAAGTAGGAAAAAGGTCTCAGAATTTTCCACTGCAAGATAGCTGAAAAACAACTTCTACCTTAAACTGTAATGTTGTAACTTTGAGTGACTAGAGAATAGTAACGTGAATATGGTAATTATAGTAGTTATGATAGGCTATAGACAAAAGTTAAAGTATAGATTGGTTCTACTGTACTAAGATGCTCAGCAAAGAAAAGTATATAATGCATTTGTAACCTAAACTAAGGGTCTGTAAGCCTGCCTACAGCTACCCTTTGTTTTTTTCCTTCCCAGAGAAAAAAGCCTGGGCCCTTTTTATCTCCTCCCCTACTACATTGCAGCTGTCAGGGGTTTTTTGTTTGTTTGTTTGTTTTTCTTTTCTCTTTGCCTGGAAATTTGTTTTTGGGGGTTTTTTTGGTTGGTTTTTTTTTTTTTTTTGTTGTTGTTGTTGGGGGTTTTTTTTGGTTTTTTTTGTTTGTTTGTTTGTTCCCTTGAGGGTGCTGGGGGTGTTGGTCAGACAATTCAGTATCTAGCACTTAATAATTTTTCTTCTTTGAGCCATGTGGGCACTCTGTTTGTCAATAAATGGTTGAGTTTTTTTCACTGTCATCCACTAATGTTCCTTTTTTTTTATTATTGGCAGAAAGAGATTGTTGGAATCCTTTCTTTAGAGGAAACCCTCATTTCCAGAGTGTTTTTCACCTAAACTTGTCTCTAAACCAAGACAAGGACTCAGATGACTAAAATTGGAATTGATAGTAATAATTTTCAAAATATTTGTTTTTCTCCACTTCCAGTACAGACAAGAATCTGATGAACATCATTATCATTATCATCATCTTCATCAAAAAATAGTCAATAAGAAGATGATACGTTCTTCCGAAGCTGAAAGAGAGGAAAAGATTAAGTGGTTGTGGTAGCTACTTCTCTATAAATAAATTGTGTTTTATCCTCCTAGTAGTTACATAAAAAATTAAAAGTACAAGGAAAAAGAAGTCAGGGAGATAGATTAAAGTCCAAATGCCTTTATTTACTCAGATATCTCATAATCTTAAGATTTGCATCATGATGCTGACCTAAGTGGCAAAGCAATTTTTCCATAGCAGAAGAAAGAAGCTAGTGCTTTTTTGATAGGTCATGTCTTTTTCGTGCTCACAGCAAGGTCTCCTCATGTCAACAGGATGACCAGTGGTTGAGTCTTCTTCAACTGATTTGAAGCCGAGCATCTTTCGTGTAATCATGGGGCCACTGCTAGTAGTAGAACAAATTATACCTTGTTTATCCATTTTCCTTTGTGAAACAGGCTATGCATAAAACAATAACTCTGTTTAAAAATCCTACTGATACTGACATCAATTCAAATTAACTTTGGAAGGCATTTCTGTAGTACTGGAGCAGCTGAGCTCCCAGTTCAAAATGATAATTGTATTGGTTTGGCAAGGTCTGGCTTTTGGCAGCAGGGGAGCCACAAAGATGGCTCCTGCGAGAAGCTGCTGGTAGCTTCTCACTGTGTCCAGCAGAGCCAATGGCTGATGGCTCTGCTGGCCAAAACTGGGCCAATGAGAGAGGTTAGTAATGCCTCTGTGAGACATATTGAAGAAGAAAATTTGAAAAAAGTCAGGAGGTTTTTGCTTCTAGTCAGAAAAGAGGAGGAGATGAGAACATGTGAGGGAAAACAACATGGAGGCACCAAGGTCAGTGGAGAAGGAGAGGGAGAAAGTGCTCCAGGCACCATAGCTGAAATTCCTCTGCAGGCTGTGGTGATGACCACGGTGAGGCAGCTGTGTACCTGCAGCCCATGGGTGCACAGGGAATGCAGAGATCCACCCACAGCCCATGGGGGAGGTGCCCATGCCAGAGCAGGTGAATACCTGGAGGAGGCTGTGATCCAGTGGAAGACAGGAAAGAAGGGGCCCCTGCCTCCAGATTGAAGCTGCCTGTCCTTGGAGGAATGCACCCTGTGGAAAGAGAGAGACCCATGTCGCAGCAGTTTTGGGAGGACTGTCTGCCTGTGGGGGCAGCTCATGCTGCAGAAGGTGAGGTATGGCTGCTGCTTATGAGAGTGGACCCATGCCAGAGAAGTTCATGGAGAGCTGTCACCCATGGGAGGAACTGCATGGCCTCACAGGGAAAGGTTTCCTCTCCCAAAGCAGGAGAAGAAAATCTTGGTGATGAATTGATGAAAACACCCACACCCTGTCTTCCTGCAGTCTGTGGGAAGGGGGACAGGGCTGGGGGGAAACAGTGTTTTAAGGGCTTATTTTACTTCTCATTATTCTTCTCTGATTCTGTTAGTAATAAATTCACTTTGCAACTTATGGTGAGCCTGCTTTGCCCTTGAAATACTTCTCCCAGTCCTTATCTCACTCACTTCATTAATTTTTTTTTTTCCTCTTTTCCCCTCCTCTGCCCAGCTGTAGCAGGGGAAGGTAAGCAAGCAGCTCTTGTGGGTGCCTGGCATTGGACCAGTGTCAAACCGTGACAATAATGTAGAACTGTGTCAAAAACATTATATCAAATCAGAACTGATGAAGTATTGGCTTTCTTGAATCTAATTCAGACAATCATTTAGCTTGCTTTAAGATGCAGGAAAGGCATGCATGTGTGTATGCACTAAAAAACAGTTACGGTCACTTCTACTGATACTGAAATGTTAGTAATTATAGGAAGTCATCCTATAAGTAAATCAGGAGAAAAACTCTGAATCTAAGAACAATACTTGTCAGTCATAGGGAATTGCCATGAAGGAAGTCGTTGTATGGCAGCACTGAACCACCAGCAAAATTAACAAAAGACTTCACAAAACACATCTCTGATACATTCAGGATTAGCATTTGACTCTTCTCATTTAACTTTCCTTCCATGGTAGTAATGTTTTTACTAAATTGTAATAAGTGGGATTGGGAACAGCATCATCCTGAAAACCTCACTTCTCCTGAGTGTGAGATTTTTCAACAGCAAGAGTTTACCCAGCCTCTGGAAGCTTCAATGCATCTTCTTCTACAAGGAAAATGTTTCTGCTCTGTTCCACTGTCCTGCACCCCAGTACAGGACATCACAGCTTTTCAGCATTCAGGTCTGCTCCAGATCTAACAGCCTCTTGCCTTTGAATTGAAGTTAATGGTGAGGAAGCATGCCATCACCAGCACAATATGCCAACAATAGAATCTGTACAATAGAAATAATTGTACAGATACTGAAATGCCACCCACTAAACAGTCTTCTCAGAAAGGAGAGGACCACAAGAATCAAAATCCTTGCAATTAGAGAAAAAGTTTCAGATATTCAGGGTTTTTTTTCATTATTGATTTTATGCAGGATGGAGATACAAAAGGTACATGTGATGGAATGACTTTATGACCCACTTCTGATGAGACTGAGCTCCTTTGTAAGATGCTAAGTACTTAAACAATGTTTTGCACACAAGTTATTGAATACTAGCAAAAAAAAAAAGTAGTTTTAAAGGAAAGGTCTTACTAAGGTTGTTTACCTCTACTGTATCACATATATATTTTATGACAAAAGAATGTTTAAATTAAATTATTTTTTGCAGCAATCACTGTGAAATTAATACAACTGCTCCCCACATCAGGGGCATGACCTAATGACACAGTGGAATCTATGAGTTTTCTGTGCCCCAATAGTTCACAAATTCCTATTTATAATTTCTTGATAAGCATTTTCATTCACTGACTAATCTTCGGTGTACCAGCAGTTTAACACGTGTCCCTGTGTTTCAGTGGTTTGTTTCAGCTCAGTTCACCGTCATGAATTACCATGACGGATATCTCATGACCATTCTGGATTAGCTGATTTGATCACCCTTAGAACCTCAATTTGTCAAGTGATTTGGCCAGCCACTTGCACTTCACTGTGTCAGTAGGATCCAGTTGGACCCATAATCTTGCACATCCAAAATGTCTTTGGGTACTGGAGCTGTGTTTGTGCTCAGATATGCCAGTTTCCAGCTGTGGAAAGCACAGCCACAGCCTCAGCTATTTCTGCTGGCTCCAGCAGAAACCTTCTGGCTTGCGCCCATTGAGATACAGGCTTTAGAGCCTTTCAGTGGTTTTGTTAGCGTTCCGGAATACATAATCATGGAATGATTATATGCAGGTGCTTTTATTGAAGAGCTCTGGGTGTTAGGGGTACAAATCTGACTCTGCCATGGGTTTGGGATGAACATGTTTTTATATTCTATTATTATACTACTTACATATTAATTATTAAACCTACATTGTCCTATTGTACATTAATTTCATCCAAGCATAGGTTTCTCATGATCCCCCCTCAAACCCTTGAACATAGTTTCTCATTCTTCTTCTTATGACTAAACAATAATTATATCTAATTACTGAATAATCATCACATCTAACAATTATATAATTTATCATATACTGGTTACGCAGGTACAATTTCACATGATCAGGCAAACACAAGGCCTAACGTTTCCCAGGGCCTACTTTTAATATTTTCCCAGGGCCTACTAAGCCTAGCTTTCTTTCTAACTCCCCGAATTTTCTATGATTTTTATAACTTTTACTATCAGTTTGATAGACACTGAGAAATTGTTATTCAAGCAGTATCTTTCAAGAATTCTTCTTTATAGGAAACAAAGGATCATCTTCCAGAACATCTTCATTATATTTTCACTATATTAAATGTACAGTATTTGTGGGAAGATCAGAGTCAAATGAAACAAAACAGGTTTTCTCTTTTTTTTTCTTTTTTTTTAAGGTTTAGAATTATTCAATGCACAGGAACTTTCTCCCCTTGCTCCTCATCTGGGAAAAAAAAATTTAAAAGACCACCACCAGCAAAAAGAACCCCCAAAAAACGAGCAACATCCACAACAGAAAAACCCACCCATACCAAAACCAGCAACAACAGAAAAACACCCAAAACCAAAACAAACCTCAAAACCTACGTTCCCCCGACAAATATCACAAGCTAACTTAATTTTCTGTCTTTCCAACAAGTTCAATCACAAAAAAATCTCATCAAAGTCTGATGTAGTGCAAGATTTACTAAAAAAAGAGTCTGAGTTTGTGAACAGAAAACTATTTGGTTTTTTTTGAACAGAAAACTATTTTGGTTTTGTTTTTTGTATTTGTGAACTATTTGGTTAGTAACAAACCATGCACTGGGATTTGCATGTATGTCTTTGAAAGAAAAGCTTCTCTTCTGCAGTGATTCAAAGCATGAAAAGTGCTTTATGCTTTATCAGCTGGTTAAATAGTTTTAATGGACATTTGTGTGTTTTTATGAAAGAACTGATGGTATCACAGAATTAAAACAAAACCCTGCACTAGAAATTTGCAGAGGAATATAAAGGAGTGCTTTCTTTTAAGTATTTCCAGGTGCTTATTAGCAATATTTTGGAATCAATTTTCAAACCAGTAAATAAATAGTAAAGTGCAGGGGTATATGCAGAAAACATAGTTGTTTAAATCATCACTTGTCTTGCACTCTGGGGAGCTCAGAAGTTTTGTTTATTTATTGATTTAATCCCTTATTTGTCTTTGTCAGGACAGGAGTAAGAAAAATAAAGTCTTGTACAAGCAACCTATCAGAAATGAGCTGTCAAGGATGTGAAATACTAAATGCTTGACATCTTGTGTTGATGTTAAAAAAAAGATGTTTCAGCATTGTGTTTTGGTTGCTTAGATATAGTGTGCAATCAGCAGATAAAACTAAAAATTTAGAGAATTATTTATATAAGTAGCAGATGGTTATATGACAGTGTCCTCAGATATTAAAACTATTAATCAAGTCTTACTGTGAGAACTTGTGCAAGACCTAATCATCTACACCTACAACTAAGCATGTTATGAAACTGTTTGCTATAGCAACCTTAGACACTCTCCTATAATAACAAAAGAAAGCAAAAAAAAAAAAATAATTCAAGTAATTTACAGATAAAATTCCTAAAACAAATCTTTCTTGTGCATTTGACTAAAAAAATAGTGAGGTTTATGGGCGAATAGTCAGGCTGGCACACTGACCTTCATTTTATGTCAGGAAAAATGCTACTTTCATCAACATGCCTGAAAAGCTTGCAAAATTATTGTTCATAAATAGCAATAGCTTTCCCTGGTCTTGTTCATAAATGAGGAGAGGAGAGGAGAGGAGAGGAGAGGAGAGGAGAGGAGAGGAGAGGAGAGGAGAGGAGAGGAGAGGAGAGGAGAGGAGAGGAGAGGAGAGGAGAGGAGAGGAGAGGAGAGGAGAGGAGAGGAGAGGAGAGGAGAGGAGAGGAGAGGAGAGGAGAGGAGAGGAGAGGAGAGGAGAGGAGAGGAGAGGAGAGGAGAGGAGAGGAGAGGAGAGGAGAGGAGAGGATCAGGAAAAAAACCCTATTTTCTTTCTGCATAAGCATATAAACTAAGGTATTGCAAAAATAAAAGTAAAACCTTTGTGCACCTTGGTTAACACTGTCCTTTATTAAAAATACAGGCTTAATGTAAGGATAATCTATATGTTATAACAGCATCAACCTGAATGAAAATAATGAATGTATATTTCAGAAGCCATTTCATTCTCCTGGGGAAAAAACCAAAACAATCTAAAATCTCTAAACTAAACTAAAATCTCTAAACTAAACTAAAATCTCTAAACTAAACTAAAATCAAAATCTCTAAACTAAACTAAATCTCTGTATGTTAACTTTTAAAAGTCAGTATATTTCAATTTCTTCAAGTGTTTGTTAGCATTGTTTTGTTACTTTCACTGAGAAACCCTGAGAATCTGATGGTTCTTTACTTATTTTTGCTCATGCTCGTGTTTATACAAATGGTGAAAAAATCCAGCAGTATCCTCAAAAAAACTCCCCCAAAAAACAAACCATAGATCTGACTTAATCCACAAAGGAACAGTCACAGACCTTTTAATGAATTCTTCCCAGGGAAACAAAATCAAGAAGCAGTAATTTCACACAAAACTTTGCAACACAATTGCCTTGAAAAGACTGCAAATATTTCTTGCAAAATTAGTACTGTCCATTCCTGTCAGCCTTTTCAACCTCTGTTGTGTTCCCAGAAGTTACCCGTAATGAGAACAGAGCAGAGCCTATCATATTGTTGTATAAACTACTGAACTGTGGGGGCTAGGAGCCTTGCCTTTAAAATAAGTCTTACACATTTTTCATATACTATGTATTTTTATGTAAATTATCAAAAGCACAAGAGTATACTAAAGCAGAATAAAAAGTAAAACAGTGATGTTAAAATATGAGCAGGGAGATATATATATGAATAGAGAGAGAGAGAGAGAGAGAGAGAGGTGTGTGTGTGTGTGTGTGTATACATGTATATGTATATAGAAAAATTTTAAAATATAAATACCCCTTCTAGGCTGCCTAATTAAAAGCGTGCAGACACATGCCATGTTCTGCAAAGAAAACATATTTCCTGGCTTCCAGAACCAGACATATTTTTCAAAATGTATATGGGAATAAGTATATAAATATAAAACAATATATGTGAGCCTTTCAGTCATTCAGAAAGGCACTGGGAAGGTTTGGTAGTGCTATTTCTAGAGAAGATATATATAGAGAGAGATATAGAGATTAGAGATATAGAGATATATAGAGATATATATGTATTTAAAACTACATAAGGGAATGTGCAGGAAAAATCACCTGCAAATTTATAAAAATAGAAAAAATCTTAAACTTACTCTTTCCAACAAACCCAAAACATTTTTAGGTAAAAGCTGCTTTTTCCATCTTTTTGCTAACTTGCTATTATCAAGGTACATATCCCATCTTCTGAAAGGAAGAGTTTTAAAAAAGATCACATTCAGGGCACAAATGCAGGCAAGGATTAAAATGTTAATTTCATTCACACATTTTAAGTACATTTGACAAAATGAGGAAGAGCATTTACACACTCTGTAGCTGAGTAGCACACATGGCAGAAAAACATTGCTGCTCTTGTATTCATATATTTGCATGAAAAATGTAATATCTTCCTTCTAAAATTAAATTTTACATTATATTATTTCAAAATATAGATCTAACTTAACATGCTATGTTAAGCAATGTAAATGAATATAAAACATAATATATTAAGTGAATGCTACATTACATAAATCATTCTCCTTTTAATTTTTTTAATAAAACTATTGCTTATCCTAAGCTCAGGGTATAACTTAGTAAGTGACTACAGCTATACATTTAACCTGAGCAGGAAATTGTTTTTCTCATCTGTATTGCATTTTTCCCCTAATGCTTTATAACAAAACCACCACTTTTCAGAATACTGCAGATTTGTAACTTTCACCTCAAATAATCTGAGTTTCTTTAAAATCATGGGTATTTTGAGTAATGAGTTTTTCCACACACACCAGAGGTGGAAACAGAAGAAACTTAGTCTCAAGATGTTTCGAGATATGTTTCAAGATATGTTCAAGATATGTTTCAAGTTTCAAGATATGAAAGTAGAAGTTTGAGAGAGACATTTTCCTACTCTACCACAGTGCTGATTTTTGAAAGTTAATATCAGGATTATAATGTGACAATATCTCTGAAACTTTATTGTTGAGCTTGTTTTAGCATGTAGAGAATACTGCAGGAGGCAGTTGGACCCATAATCTTGCAGGACCAAAAATCACTCAGTGAATAACTGCCTTCTAATGCCAAACATCTCCCTCCAAACACTTTTTTTTCCTACATTTTCCTACTTATAGATTAAGAACCTCTCCATCACCATTTTCCTAGAAGTGTATTAAAGAGATCATTTGAGAATGCCCATAATGAAACACATAAGTAAAGGTTTGGGTTGTTACCTGTGCATTAGCATAAAAAATCCCTGAGGGAAGGAGGACCTGTACTACTATATCAATTTTAATGTCTCAGGGTGTAGTCAGAAATGCCCAATGTCACTAAGTCTGAGAATATAGCACTGTAAGTAGTTTTTACTGTTAACCCAGTGATAAGAAGGATCCAGTCAAAAGACTCTCCAGAAGAACCTTCTGTCTTCAGATCCCTCTGAAAAGACTTTGTGTCTCTGAGAACTATGTTGTACAACAAGTCTCAAAATCTCAGACAGCAATTTTTTGATGCAAGCATCTCACAATATTCCAGTGACACAGTACTCAACATCTCTGATACTAGAGTATAAAAGGGTTGGCTGCAGACTTTCCCTAGTATTTTCTGCATATTATATATAGAAACATCAAATCTATCTACATCAGATGTGTAATATGCTGTGTAATATAACAGAAGATTAACATATACCCCTGTTTGATAATATTGTGACTATAAAAGGACTTATTAGGTAAGGAGACCAAACTATATTATGCATTTTTAGGAAGAAATGGATATTTAATTCCCTGCAGGGGCTGCCCTAAGAAAAAGAAACACAGTAAAATTTTGTTTTGACTAGAGTGTGCAAAGTTTCTTTGAGAAAAATTATCAGTTTAGTCCTTGGGAGATATAGATGTCCTAAAATTTTTCAGCCTTTGTTCTTCTTGTTGCAGTACATGCTGACTTGTACTGAACATTAATCTGGTTATAAAAAAGAAATCCAGCCCAGTTCCATAAACCAGCATCTGGGGTGCCTGACAGAGGTTTCAACTAATAACAACTCTCCTAAAATGCAAGCATTTGAATGGTTCAAAGTCTGGGAGGAATGGGGATTAGAACAATGACTGTTTAGAGCTGGGAGCTTTGAATTGCCTATAAAAGCAAGCCCTGAACAATAAATCAGGTTGTTTGGCTGATGAAACAACATCGTCTGTGTTCCCTCTCATGACCATCACATGTCACTTACTGAGGCATTTCAGTTAATGATTGTGTTTCTTGTGTGTTTCTGAAAATAATCTCTCAAGTAGCAACATTAGCGTACTCATCATGGTTCAAAAGAGCAGCTGTCTTCAAACATAACACCCTTCCTTATGCTGAATGTCCTCACTGAAAAGTACTATGACATGTCAAATTAGAAAGAGAAGTTCTGTTCTTTTGAAAAGGTCTCCTTGGTATCCAGTCTGTAGCTTTAGAAGACTGCAATAGTTGACTACAAAGCAGAGACATTTAAATTAGTGGCATTTAGTACAGAAGTAATTTAACAATTATTATGCAATGGTCCTCTTTCAGTTTATGTTTCAGTTCCAATGAATACCCTTCAGAGGCACTTATCTCAGAGGATGGTTATTTGTACAAGGCAGACTCTCTGGGGCTATATGGGACTCAACAGTTCTCCAATACAATTACCTCCATACTCACTAGTGAGTGATGTAATCTAAAAGTACCTGGACAGGTATTCTATGCACAATTTCACAGCCTTATTTTCAAAATGTTTGCAGAAGTACTAGACTTGGAGGTTTTATTTGGATCACTTCAAGTTATGCTGTTAGTACAGAATAACTATGGAGTCTCCAATGCTGCTCTTTCAGGTGCCCAAATGGGGTGGCAAACAAGACACTATAAAAATATAAATGCTAGACAATGCGACAGCACTTGGCACATGTCACTTAAAACTCCTGATGACCTAGCCAGCTCAAGTAAAAAGGACTGCCATCTTGTTGTGGTTATAGGAAAAAGGGTGCCACTATGTGTGTAATCAAATTATGTATTCTACTTCCATCTACATAATGAACTGTCATTTTCAACAGGTGTCTGGTACACACTCTACCCCTCAGACTATGACCTGGGTGTTTGAGATAAGGGAAAAAGAAGAGCTAACCCTGAGAGGCAGGGTAATGACTCAGCCCTGATAGCTCACTCTGAGGATGCACAGTCACACCCATTTTGAGGGGGTCATCCCTGCTAATGGATCATCAAAAACTCAGGGCTACAATGACTATCAAGGACTCCAAAAATATCCTATGACTCATAGGATTATATCATTCTGTTCTGAAACTCCCTGTCCTGGGGGAGGTACCACCTGAATCTGATCACATATAATCTTGACATTTGAGCACTTGGGACACCACCCCCACTGAACATCCATAGGTGGACCCAAACTTCCACAGGAGGACCAGACCTTTCCACAGGATGACCACTTTCAACAAAACCATAACCATCCCTCCAATGGAACTGCAACCACAGCTTAAGTGGACTGTGACCACCACCCTGACCAACAGGGTGTGAGGATGTACTCTGACTTTGTTGGTTTAAGCCAGTGTTTCTGTTGCATTTATTGTAATTGCATTTATTGCAATCATTCTCATAAATTGCAATTCCAACCTGAAATCTTTCTCAAGCTGATTGTGTGGGGGTTCATTTCTCCTGCTGGTTTACCAGCACATACCTCTATTGAGATCTTCTATACACACATAATCCAAATTAGGGCACAAACCTTGCTCTATAACTTGACGTAAAATTTTGGTCAGTAAACACTTGGCGAGAAAGCAGCTGAAGGATGGACTGGGGCTCCTATTCCAATCCTTTCATATGACTTGGGAGAGTTAGATCCAGATAGTGTAGCTTAGTTAAAATTGGAGGACGTAGGTACATCAAAACATATGTGCAGTGGCATTACAACAATGTCTGCTGCAGTCATTGATTGAATGAATACTTAATCAATGAAAAAGTATTTCTAAACACTAAGACAAAAATTTAAAAATCACCAGGGTGGTGAGAGATGATTTCTTTATGAAAATGTCTCTCTCAAATGTATGCTAAGCAGTAATGTGAAAATGGAATTATTGCAAAATGCCACCAATTACTATGCAAATTGTACTTCTGCTGGCATAAAGGTGCAGCTGATTTACATGTAATATGGTTGGAAATGAACAATGTGACACACAAGACTTCAGAAACATCAGACAATCCTGATATAAATTCTACTGGCATAAATACTGCCACTTATAGATCAAAGGCAGCACTGCAACCATTATGTGTTCACTCTAAAACTCTAAAAATACTTGGCTTTTTTTTCAACGGGATTAGAACTGGGAACTCCAATGTAGCAAGGCAATAATGTCTCAAATAAACTAAAGGACCATGTTTTTCAATTTATCATGGGAAGATGGAGATATTTTCAATTAGACTGACAAGATTTTTGGAACAAGAAATTGTGCAGTGAAAGGATAAAAGTCTTCAGGAACTGGATACTCTGACCGAACAATACATACATCATCTCATACTGTTATGTAAAAAGCATTACCATAATAACAGCTTCATCTTACACTGAAACACTGTGATGAATCACAAGGTTTTATACAGAAATGTCCTGTTTGAAATATGCTGATATTTTTTACAAAGCATTGGCTATTCCAAACTATGCTTTAGGAAAGTATCCATGAATGCTGTAACACTGATGCCATGTCAAGAAGAAAAACACATTAAATTTACCTCTTAAAATAAAATAATAAATCCATGTTAGATGCATAAATTACTCTATGATTCCTAAACTAATTTCAGAAAATCATAAATGGCTTGGGTTGGAAGCAACCTTAACAATCATCTGTTTCCAAAACCCATTCCACTAGACCAAGTTGCTCAGAGCAACAAAGTGTTCCCAGGGACATAAACAAAACAGATTAAATGGGACTGTGGTCCCGGATTTCACGGACACAGAAATTTGAGATGCAATGTCTTTGCACCTTTAAGACTGGTTCTGAGAGCAAAGGCCGTGGAGACAAGTGTGCAGTTTGTCCTCAGACACTGCACTCATTCCTTCACATTCCGGCTCCTGGACTCTGTTGTCTGTGGATGGACAGACAGGACAAAGCTCTCCTTTGCTTTTAGTTAGCTTTTAGCTAGCTAAGGCAGAGAAGTTCCCTGGACTGTGGTTTTTCTTTTTCTTGGAACTGTTTAAATGTGCTCTGAACTGAACATCCAGAAAAGCACTCAGAACAGTGTCAATGATGGAGAGACGGGGAAGACTGACTTGGTGATCAGAATCCAATTTTATTGTGGGATACAAATGCTTATATACTATTTCAGGGAGACTAGTAATGTGTACTACAATGATTAGGTTAAAATCACACACATAAAATTATGCATATAGTAACATCTCTTGCTTGCAGAGTTTAATGGGATTTTCTTTTTCCAGTAAACCCATTTGATTTAATCTTCTTGCAATCTAGGTCACTTTAAGGACCTAATGTGCTTTTTCCCCATGGATAAATTGAAAAGAATTTTGAAGACTAAAAGTTATTCCTCCTGGATTATCTGGAATACCACCTGCTTTGACAATGAGTCTTCACAGTTCCATGTTTTGGGGATAAATTTGAATACAAAGATATGCATGTACCGTGGTTCTGTATTAAAGAATATTATTCCCTACAGTATCTCCCGAATTTTACTAATTTTTCATAATGATTATAACTGTACATGGAGGAAGGATGACTAGTAGCACTTTTGTCCTGCCTTCCAACACACAAGGAGTAACCCCATGTTTTCATTTCATATAAACCCATTTTAATTTGGGCATAAAGATCAGTAGCTTCAATAAAAGCAGCCTCTAACACCATAAACACAATTTAAACAGTGTTACCATTGAAGAAGTAAAATAATTTCTTCCCTTTTGTTGTTTTACAGATTTTGAAGGGTGTTTTTTTCATTTGCAGCAGCATTCGAGCAGCACCATAACAGAGATGTAACTCTATTTAACAGTATCAATACTCCAGACTCCAGTCATTCCAAATGACAGCATCAGCATGGACTAGTGGGGGTGAAAGGGCAGTGCAAGTTCAATTTTGAAACAAAACAAGAAAACCAAAAACAAACCCACAAACAAGCAAACAAAAATTTATATGAAAAGGGAGTTGGTTGAAATCTGCTACGCTTTGTTGTCCAATGCATTTCAGATGCTGCAGGCTATCCTGACCCAGCAGGTGGAAATTGGTGGTAGGTGCTAGGGAAACCTGTTTCATTCTTCAAGTCTCTGTATGGGACAGCAGAATTTCTGAGATCTCTCCAAGAGAGGGCAGGGATAAATCTGATCATAGAGAGCAAAACTGTAAGGAAATGTGTGTAGTTTGAGAAGTCTGGGAATAATTAATGCAGTCCACAGTGTCATAGAAATTATCCTGGAAAAAGGTTCAGGCACAGCTAAACTGAACTCATTGTATCTAAAAAATGTTTTTAGCATGCTTAATTACCAGAACATTTATATCAGCAATTATAAAAAACACAGAATAATCATATGACAGCAGAAATTTATTTGAATTAGGTTTGTATCAGGCTTATAGTTTTGTTGTACAGAATTTAGATTCCACTAAATTTTGCTTTATTCACAGTATCAGTAAAACAAATTCCATAATAATAACACTGCAAAACACAGTTTTTAAAATCCTTCATGTGATAGACAACTACATGCAAGACACTGCCTAGATTTTTCACTTTTTTTCTTTTGAAAATAGAATAAAAAGTGTGGAAAATGTTAGAATTTTAATACAATGAGAAAACATGTAGAGAAATTTTTGAATATGCGTGAATAGGTTACAACACATTTTTTAATATACGTGTCATATAACCTGTTTCTACAGATTTTCAATAATGCATAACAGCTGATATCTCCTGAGGTCTATAACAGCTGAAATTTCTGCAGCAAAACCATTTTGGAAACTCAATTCCCTCTTTGAAAAAATCTTATTTCACCGTTCTGTGAATTCACTAAATGCTTGGCAGCAAGACAGAAGATAAAATACTTCAAAGGCCACAGATTCATCCAACCATAGAGTCACATTTATGTTGCAAAATCCAGATTTTCCAAAACTACAAAATGACTGCAAAATACAGTGAAATTAAATTCCAGTGAAGGAGAAACCTACTTGTATCCTAATAACCTGTAGTCTGTGTCACAAATACCTTCTCACAGAAAAAAAAAAAAGTCATTACATTTTGCTACATGATATAACTTGTTGTCTTAGGTTGCAAATGCACGATGTGGTTAGGGGTGTGTATTCTATTGCTGTCTGTTAGAGGTGGGGCAGTGTTTTGGGGTACCTGTTGAAACCAGGTGGGGCAGTTTTCTTTATCTCTTCCCATCACAACCCATCCTCCCTCTGGGGAGATATCTTCTGTTAATGGGCCATTGAGTCTCACTGCATGACTGATAAAATTACATCATCATTGTGAGATGCCCCACCCAGGGGGAGGAGTCAAGAATTCCTACCTGGATATAATCTGAAATTTAGAACACCACAGTCAGCCTTTTCTGCCTGGATTCCCAGAGAAGTATCTTTCTTTTCCACTGGATTCCCAGAGGAAGACCAGGCCCATCAACACTACCACTGAACCTTCAGAGGAAAACTACATCCTTCTACAGGATCACTGCTTCAACAGACCCACATTTGTCACTCCAGGAGGACTGCAGCCACCATTCAATCAGACTGCTACCAGCACCCTGACCAACAGGGTGTCAGGTTGTATTCTGACTCTGTCAATGTTTTTTGGGGTTTTTTTGTATGATTACATTTGTATTTTTAATTTTCCTAGAAAAGAACTGTATTTTCCCATTAAAAAACTGTTATTCCTATTCCCATATCTTTACCTGAAAGCCACTTAATTTCAAAATATTATAATAATTCAGAGGGAGGGGGTTTACATTTTCCATTTCAAGGGAGGCTCCTACCTTCCTTAGCAGACAGATCTTTTCAAATCAAGATACTTGTGCATCACTGAATGGTGGAGGGTGGTGTCACAGAGGGATAGATTGTGACACTCCAAAGCCTGGCTCTCCAACAATACTGGCCTTCCTGGTGTTCTCTTCTGCTGGCTGACCACAGAAATTATGTCTGTGAGGGAAAAGCCTCTTATGCTTCACCCAGCCTCCAGCACAGATAGGAATTCTATGAACTTCTCATTCTTCACCTTCTTAAGTTCAAGAGAATAAGAGCTTCTCTAAAGGTCCAGACCAAATAACAGATAAAGAGTTACTCCTATTACTTGCTAAAAAATCAGTTTTGAAAATATGGCCAGTGAGTTTTTATAATCCTGACTCATTTTTTGGATACAAAAACGCCACATAGCATCTTAAGTATTGGACATCCCTAGTCTGAGACTAAGAGGGATAATCAACAAACACACACAAAAGAACTCTCATTCATCAGTAAACAAGACAAGACACATAGCTACAAAAATGAGGATGCAATGATTTTCCTCCCTCTGAATCTCATGTAGCCATTGTGGACCCTGGTCTCTATTAAACAAAGGATGTTCAGCAAGACAAGCTTTTCTCCAGAAGCCTTTGGCTGACACTTGGATGTAAGGGTAAAGGGAAACTGCTTCAGGAGAAGAGGAAGGAAAAAGCAACCTGAGACTGCATTAAGGAAATAGCCATTTATTTTTTTTTTTTTTTCTCAAGTAAAGGCTTGCTGTGGCCTTTCTAGAGCTGATCATGGCGCTGCCTCTTGTTGGAATGGGAGGCATCTGGGGACCCAGGGGTCCTCCTCTTTCGGCGGTGCTGGGGTGTTGCAGGTGAGGGGTCACTGCCCTGGCTAGGAGCAGAGGAAACTGCAGCCACTCTTGTTTCTCCCAGCTCTTCCTGGAGCTGCTCCTGCTCTGCAGGGATGGACACAGATGAGGAGTGGTTGAGATGCCCATGAAGGGCAGTCTCCAACGTGCTGGCTTCCTCCTCCATGTTGAAATTTGCGATGCCACTGGATGAGGCCTGGCTGAGGGTGGGAGCACCCTCCTGGGAGGCAGGGGAATCAGAGCTGGCAGCAGGGATCTCATCCTCCTCCCTGGCAGTGTGAGAGTGCCGCAGCCTCCAAACCTCTTCCCTGCACTGGGTCTCAATGATATTGAGGATGCCATGGACCAGTGATGCAGTGTATTGCTGGAGACGGGGCTGCAATCTCTGTACCAAGACTTCTCTGTCTGGACCATAGACACAGAGAGCGAGCACAATGCCGCTCTCTGCACTCTTCACCTGATACCACTCACCCCCATATATCATCTCCAGCCCCTGGTGCAGCCATGGCCTCACAGGGTCCAGGAGGTTCCGTCGTCTTCGGAAAAGTTCTGCCCAAAGCTCAGGCAGGATGCCACCCACGGCTTCTGGTCCTGAAGCCTGTTGCTGAGCAGGGTCTGTTATTCCTTGTGGAGAGGAAGCAAGGGAATCTGCAGGGCTGGGGGGTCTGTTTTCAGCCAGGCTTCTAGGAGCTCCTGCTGCCTGGCTGCTCATCTCTGGCAACTCTCTGGGAGGTGTGATAAGACAGTGTAGGTAGTCATCTCCACCATGATCAGAAAACTTCACTGTCAAGATGGATCTTCTGCAGAGTGGGCAGGCAGGATTTCTTTCTGCCCAACGCAGGATGCAGCCAAGACAGAATCGATGGCCACAAGGCATGGCATAAGCGACGTCATCTGGTGTATCGCAGCATATGGGGCAGCTCCACTCCTTCCCTGTGGCCATGTGTGCTTGTTCCCACAGGTTGGCCCAGGCTCTGACAGCACCTGAATTTACAGAGCAACGGATGTGAGGTCACAGTCATAATCTAACACCAGGATTATGATTATTCCTAGGATTATTATTAGGATTACTATCACCTCCACCACCCAATAATGCTACAAAGTGATCTCTGCCCCTGTAGCTCTTGGAAATACACTGCTAGTTGGAGGCTGCCCTCTGCAGGAGTCTCTGCTGCACCCCAGAAAGGACAGAATCACCAACCAATAAGATATGAGTTAATGGATCCATGGCTGTGAAAAACCAGCAAGGTTAAAGTTTGGTCTATCACAGATCAGAAATTCAACACTGGGGGTTCAGGAAACCAAGAAAAGTTTCAGATGGTGCTATGAGGAATGGATGGATTTCACAATCCATGAAGGAGTGTTTCCCAAAATGCATAGATAACCTGGATAGAAGAACTAGAGACATATTGGGAAGGGGACCCTTGCAAGAGAAAAGCATCAGTGCAGCTATATCTACAACATCATGTAAGTTTGACATTGCCTAAATAATGCTGTCCCAGATCCCAAGTCTGGGACCAGATCAGTCCATGTTGGAAGCAATGGGGAAAAGGGTCATTGGGGTGGAGTTGTTTATGTCAGTAGAGGCAGGACTGAAGAAAGTGAAGTGCAAGGGCATTTGAGGAGGGGAAGAGAAGACAGAGCCTTTGGTGATTGGCATGAAATACCTATGGTGAGCAGAAGACATGGATGAGAAGAAGATAAGTAGAAAGTGGACCTGCAGTAGCCTCAGATGTGCAGACATGCAATGGAACATTGGGACAGATATCCCTCGTGCTCCCTTGTGCATCACTGAACTGTGGAGGCTGGCATCACAGAGTGGCAGACTGTGACCCTCCAAAGCCTGGATCTCCAACAATACTGACCTGCCTAATTTTCTCTGCTGCTCATGGCTCCTCTCCAAGTATCATCCTTGTGCTTTCTCAGAAACACTTCATGATCTGGAGCATTGCGGCATTTCTTCCTTGCCTTGTTTGTTCTGATAGATTGGAGAGAGTAGAAAATGAAGAGCTGCTACCCATCACTGGTATCACAAATTGCTGAAGGGTCATGGTCTACTCATGGTCACCAGCTGTCCTGGGAATGGAAAAAATTCAAGAAATGTCCAGACCCTCAGTAATGACATCCTCCTGGTTCCCCAAACCTCAAACTCACCCCAAGGCCAGCCCCATGGAAGCGTTTCCTTGGACAGCTCACCTGCAATGTTACAAGCATTCTGTGGTACCTGGCTACCGGAACTAGGGAGACAGAAACAATGGCTCCTGGATGGGCACTGGTAGCTGATGGCAACCTCCAATGCACCAACCATCACTAGGAAGATCATGGATCAGTCATCCAGACCCTATATACACACTTAGCAGGAGTCCATGAGGCCTCTTGCAAGGCTGGGAACACTCACCTTCATTGTTGTTGGAGACTGCAAATTAAGAGGTTCTTAATACACTTCTGATTTGACAGAAGACAGTTTCAAACTTCACTGAAATTAAAGGAAACTTGTTCTCTAAACTGAAGTATTTGGTGGCTTTCCCCTCCTCATGTGTGAATTCAGAGCCAAAAAGACTTTTTCTTTTTTTTTTTTTTTGCATTGTGAAATAAAAATATATTTGTATTAGTGAGATATATCTATATATCTATATATCTATCTATCTATCTATCTATCTATCTATCTATCTATCTATATATCTATATATCTATATATAGATATCTCCAGACTTTATTGTATAAAATATTAAAAGGACTGCAACTCTCCAAATGCTAAGCATAGATCTAACCCCCAGAGAAGTTGTAGATGCATTTTTAATTATTCCTCCATATTTTTGCCAGTTCTGGACATAGTAGAAGGACATGATGGGGAAATGCCCAGCATTAATTTTTTTTTTTCATTTATTAAGACTGCAGGACCTATAGAGAAATTGAAGTATTCTTAGTTTTCTTCTATAATGAAACTAGCCTCTGTTATTACTCAAGTATATAAAGCTTTTGGTAAACATTGCACTTTAGAGTACTCATAACTCTTCTCCAAGTTTTTGTTGATAATTAGTCACCTATCTTATGGTTATATAAATGTATATTTAGTTACATATCACTGGAAACACAGAAAGGTCCTTAAATAATTATGGTATTCAACTAGATCAAATTAATATTGTTCTGACATTAGGATATACCTTTAATACTCGAGACCAGCTGAATGTTTTGTGTTGTTTAAAAAGCTGAGGTGCTGTGCAGTGTGCTGACTGCCATGTTACCTGAGATGACTGTAGCTTAATTCATTCTGATTACCTAAGCAGCTAGATACATACCAATAGCAACTGATAGAATTTAGCCACTGTCTTCATTTAAACATGCAATAGTATTCACTTTGTATTCATCTCTAAAGCACAGGCCTAATTGAAAAGCCCATATATTTTAGTACACATGGTAGGAGGCCTGTGAATTTACTGAAGAAGGTTAGGAGTGGGAATAGCTGCTTGCTAATACCATGTACAGGCCTTGACTTCAGACATGTTTTACTGCAACCATTGGCCACTGTTTCCATACAGAAACTGAAAATCATACATGGATATTTCCTCACTGAAATGAACCTCAGTGCACAGAGCAATGTAAGATAATCTAAGAAAAACAGGGAATTTATTTAGCTTGAACAATCTGTTTGAATGCACAGGAATTAGCAGAACTTGAGGTAGATTTTGAAATTAAGGCTTTATTTATCTTCCTCATTAAACAAAAGGCTGATAATTAGTATGTTTACATATTGCTGTGTTTGTACCAGAGTTAGGCATATTGACAATATTCTATAGAATACACAAATTCTTTATGTTCTTATTAGTTTGTCTTTATGTATGATGGGATTGCCTTATCTAACGCTCAACATTTGAAGTGTGTATATCTTTCCTTAACATACTAATGCCCAATTGTATGGGGTGGGAGAGGTATGCCCAATTGTATGGTTGAGGAGATGATAAGGTAATAGCTGCATATTTTTCCAGTATTTATTCCAGAGTCTTTTGTGGCACTCATTTCCATAGTAAAATAATAGTTCATGCCCTCATTCTTCATTCTTCTGAAGGTAAACAAGGACTTGAGATTCACAGTTGAAAAACTAAAATATGTCAGAACAGCATTTCTGCACCACAGATAGTACTAAAATTTACATCTCTGTAGTCCTAAACAATTGTTTTAATCCAAATTCATCTAGACCTTTACTAGAGGTGAAAGCAATTAATTAATTATTCACCAAAAAAAAATAATAACCATGGTTTTAATCTGTTAGTGTTTCCCAAATCATCTCCACTTGACTGAGGTACCTACACCAGGGAAAATGAAGAGACAACAGCTGTCATTTGAAACACTTAAGAGAGAATTTTTCATAAATGTTTTCTCAGTCTCAGATCAGGAATTCTGCCTCAGTATGAGGATGTAGAACATGAACTGGATAAACCTAGAAAAGAAGTATCTGTCTCTGGATTACATGGAATGTCCTTTTCTAGAATACCTGATTAGAGGGAATCAGAGTGTTATAAGACAATGCCCTGAAGTAATGGAAGAATGTGTGCAGTGTCAGTAAGTTCAGACCACATATCTTTTCTCGCCATTACATTTTTCTTTAAATTAATCCCTGTGGGGAACACTCACTGTCATGTTGCGCCAATAAGTGTGAGAGGTTTTAGCATCTGCTACAATTTCTTACAGATGGCATCTGTTTCTGAGGAAACTGTGCTCTAGAACAAAGCACACGGGTGTAAAACATTCAGTGTGTTGCAGCATGACTTGAGTTTCTGTAGCAAGGAAGCTCTTTTAGCAGGGAAGCAAACACAGAGTCACTGCCAGGAGCAGGCAGCTGGACGGCGACTGCCGGTTCAGCCACTGCACTTGCAGACCGCAGGATCTGCAAGCTCCTCCTCTCTTGGCCGGGCAGACACCGCTCCTTGCGGTGCGGGAGGCTCCGGAGCTGCCTCTGCTGTCCACAGCATTTTTGTAGCAGACCTGATTTTTCCTCAGGGGCTCCCCCAGAGCTGCCGGATCCCCGCGGCCTCCTTTGCCCTGGAGCTGCCCTGCAGCTGCCCTGCAGCAAGAGAAGACCCCGAGACCCGAGATCTGGCCCCTGCTGCGGGTCGGGCCGGTCCCAAGCCGCTCCGCTCAACGAACGAGAAGGAATGTCTGACTTAGTAATTTTTTTTTTTTTTTTTTTTTTTTTTTTTTTTTTTTTTTTTTTTTTTTGTCATCTGATTTCTGCCAGCGTCTGACGTTTGCCCGGGCCCACCATAACCCTCAGAAAGCTGCTCTCTTCGTGTCCTTTAAGCTGAGAGACCCTGCATCCAGGTGCTCAAGAAGGAGATAATTCTAATTAATTTACTCACTTTGTATTGGAAGTATGCTTATGTATTCAGTTCGTGTGGCCAGGTTTGAGTAGCGGCAATGGGGGAGGGAGGGAAAGAGTGAGGGGTTGCTAAAGGGATGGCTCTCACTTTTAAAGTATATTTCAGGGACACTTAGTTTCCAAAAATCTTTGCAAACATGCCACAACTGCACTTCGTGAATATGAATACAGTTGCATGAGTGACTCAGAAGTCCAGATTCTCAGTTTCTTAACTCCAGAGAGTTCTCAGTTTCTTAACCCATCCAGAAATCCAGTGATGACTTTTTAGCATCGGTATCAATAATTATATTATATTCTTACAAGATGACATATTGGGAGTGAAGTGTGTGAGAAGAATGCAGTTGTTAAGAAATTAAAAACAAAGGTCAAGAACACCAAGGTAAATTCAGTATGGGAAAAACAGAGAAGGAAAAATAAGAAACAAAGGACAGAAGCAGAAGCAACAGAATTTTCTCCATGATGACTGAAGACACACCAGTGAAGAATGGCAAAAATAACCACTCTTCTCCACAAAAGCCAGCTTTGGCTCTTAGGCTTTAGGGAAATCTTGTGCTGACTCCAACAGATGTCTTGCATGGTCTCAAAAGGAATATCCAATTCTGACTGCCCTGTAGGAATTCAGCCCTCCCTGCTGAATTAATGGAATGCTCCAAATTTAAGAACAAACAAATATATCTACTTCCTCATATTTCAGTTTTGCTATTACAATTTGTGATGTCTTAGTATTTTCCTTAGTATTTAAAAATCTAAAGGTCATTAATTCCAAACTGTTGTTTCTCGTACTTTTTTGCTTATTTAAAGTCTGTGCTTCTGCTGAGGATTATAAAGTTTATGTCCCTGAACTGCATATTCAATATAAGGAGTTATAGTTATATATGCATATTTTCTAATGCTTTGAATGACAAGGACACTTTAAGAATTATAATAATGTTCCTTCAATTAAATAATCTCACTGATATCAGTGAGATCAAATAAATGTAAAATACTACTTAGCAAAAGCAAGAAAGGTAATTTGATTTTAACTAGCTGCTAGGACAATTGATAGCTAAACACTGCAAAATCAAGAAGTCCCTGTGATATAAGTATATTCCAAAAGTAAGAATTAAACATAGTATTTAAAATTAGTATTTATATTTAGTTCTACTGATAAATTCTCAGCAGCATGAAATATAGCAAATATTAACATCATATGAGAATAAATCAATGTTTTCACCTCTAAAACCTCTGCAGTGCCATCAGCAATATTAACCCTTTCTTTGAATGTTTTAGGCTACTGAGTATATGCAGTTAGGCTTAGCAATAATGATAATAAAAATTAATAAGAATCAGGAAATTGATTATGTTAATTTAGTTGTATTAATTAAAACTCAGCTGAAGGGCTGTACTCTTGTGTTCACAATCCCCTTCCTCAAGCAGACACTACCAACATCAAATTTGAATGATTTTATGAATGTTTATTTTCAACATAAACTCTACTAAGCCTCTGTGCTTCGGGTACCTTTGCCTTCTTAGAGGATGTGTGTTCTGCCTCTTGGTTCTTTTTGGTCCTCTTTAGAGCCTCCAAGAAATTCTGATTCACTATATCCCCCAAACAGAAGAATAAAGAACACTTACAGCAGCCATGGCTGTCATGGCTGTCATAAAAACTGTCAGGAGGAAAACTTCTGTGGTATTTGCTGATACAAGCAGGAAAATTATGTTGTGTTCTGTATTTAGGTGTGTCTTGGTTTGAAAAGACAGGAGCCTGTGAAGGAAGGCAAAAGCCTCCTGTGAAATGGAGAAGGTAAACCCCCTCCCTCCGAATTATCACAACTTCAGAATTTAAAAAAAGGCTCTCAGGCAAAGATATGGGAAATGGGAATAACAGTTCTTTACTGGAAGAAAAAAAAAACAAAAAACAATGTAATTTAACACAAGCAAAACAACCACTGGCAGAGTGAGAAAAAAACCTGACACCCTGAGAAGTCAGGGTGCTGATAGCAGTCCAGCCAAATGGTGGCTGCTCCTCCTGGAGCGGCGATCTGCAGAAGGGTGTAGATCCCTTCCGAAAATGCGGCGAAGGAGCAGCTGGGCCTCGGTTCCTGATTCCTCTCGGAAATCCAGCGAAGAAGGCTGTCTGTGGTCTCAGAAATGCTTGTTTTATGGTGGCAGGGATGCTTGGCTCCTCCCTCTGGGTGGAGCATCTCCCAAGGGGATGATGTAACTAATCTTACCAGCCACAGTGAGTAATTCAATAGGCCATTAGCAGGACATTATCTTCCTGGCAGTGTCATTGTTCTTGAAAGAGATAAGAAAAACTGCCTAACCCCCAACAGATGTCAAAAAAGAATACATGCTTATTTTACAAGCCAGGACATTATATAGCCCATTAGCAGGACATTGTCTTCTGGGCAGTGTCATTGTTCCTGAAAGAGATAAGAAAAAACTGCCTAACCCCCAACAGATGGCAAAATAGAATACATGCTTATTTTACAAGCCAGGACATTATCCACCCCTTATTCTATTTCCATCTGTGTCACAATGAAATCTTATACTCAGTTTTCACTTAAGACCAGGTTTCCCTGTGGTACACAACGGGTTTCCCCATCTTTCTGCATTACCCACCAAGTGTAACCAGGTCCTTGAGCAAAAACAATCCCACGGATGGGTTTGTCTCTGCCTGAGGTGGGATTAATCCAGACAACTTTCCCTAAAATACCCTTCATATGTACTACAGGGACTTTATCTCCATCTATTGTGTGCAAGGGTTCAGACTGGGCAGGGCCAGCTCGATTGATGGACCCTCGGGTGTTGACCATCCAGGTTGCTTTTGCTAGGTTATTTTCCCAGTTTCTAAATGTTCCCCCACCAAGTGCCTTCAGGGTAGTCTTAAGGAGTCCGTTGCACCGTTCAACCTTGCCAGCAGCTGGAGCATGATAGGGGATATGATATATCCATTCGATACCATGTTCTCTGGCCCAGGTGTTGATAAGGCCGTTCTTGAAATGGGTGCCGTTGTCAGATTCAATCCTTTCAGGTGTGCCATGTCTCCATAGGACTTGCTTTTCCAGGCCTAAGATGGTGCTCCGGGCAGTGGCATGAGGTACAGGGTAGGTCTCTAGCCATCCAGTGGTGGCTTCCACCATGGTCAGCACGTAGCGCTTGCCTTGGCGTGTCTGGGGCAGTGTGATGTAGTCAATCTGCCAGGCCTCCCCATACTTGTACTTGGACCACCGCCCCCCATACCACAGGGGCTTCACCCGCTTGGCCTGTTTGATGGCAGCACATGTCTCACAGTTGTGGATAACCTGAGAAATACTGTCCATGGTTAGATCCACCCCTCGGTCTCGTGCCCACTTGTAGGTGGCATCTCTGCCCTGATGACCCGAGGCATCGTGAGCCCATCGAGCCAGGAACAACTCCCCCTTATGGTGCCAATCTAAGTCTATCTTTGACACTTCTATTCTCGCTGCCTGATCTACCTGCTCGTTGTTTCGGTGTTCCTCATTAGCCCGACTTTTGGGGACATGGGCATCTACATGACGGACTTTCACCGTTAGTTTCTCCACCCGAGAGGCAATGTCTTTCCATATATCAGCAGCCCAGATTGGTTTTCCTTTACGTTGCCAGTTGGCTTTTCTCCACCTTCCCAGCCAGCCCCATAGAGCATTGGCTACCATCCATGAATCAGTATAAAGGTAGAGCTTTGGCCACCTCTCCCTTTCAGCAATGTCCAGGGCCAGCTGAACGGCCTTGAGTTCAGCAAGTTGGCTCGATCCACCTTCTCCTTCGGTAGCTTGTGCAACCTGTCGTGTGGGGCTCCATACGGCTGCTTTCCACTTCCAGTTCATCCCTACAATGCGACAAGAACCGTCAGTGAAAAGAGCGTAGCGTGTTTCCTCTGCTGGTAGTTGGTTATAGGGTGGAGCTTCTTCAGCTCTTCTCGCTTGTACCTGCTCCTCATCGTCAGTGAGACTAAAGTTTTCACCTTCTGGCCAGTTCGTAATTATCTCTAAAATCCCAGGGCGATTCAGGTTTCCAATACGGGCACGCTGGGTGATGAGGGCAATCCATTTGCTCCATGTGGCTTCGGTGGCGTGGTGGGTAGTAGGAACCTTTCCTTTGAACATCCACCCCAGCACTGGTAGTCGGGGTGCCAGGAGGAGTTGTGCTTCCGTGCCAATCACCTCCGAGGCGGCTTGAACTCCTTCATAGGCAGCCAAGATTTCCTTCTCTGTTGGGGTGTAGTTGGCTTCGGACCCTTTGAAACTTCGGCTCCAGAATCCCAATGGTCGACCTCGAGTCTCACCAGGCACCTTCTGCCAAAGGCTCCAGGACAAACCATTGTTTCCGGCTGCAGAGTAGAGCACATTTTTGACTTCTGGTCCCGTTCTGACTGGGCCAAGGGCTACAGCATGAGCGATCTCCTGCTTGATCTGGGTGAAGGCTTGTTGCTGCTCAGGGCCCCAGTGGAAATCGTTCTTTTTGCGGGTAACCAGGTAAAGAGGGCTCACAATCTGGCTATACTCGGGAATGTGCATCCTCCAAAAACCTATGGCACCTAGGAAAGCTTGTGTTTCCTTCTTGCTGGTTGGTGGGGACATAGCGGTGATCTTGTTGATGACCTCAGTAGGAATCTGGCGCCGTCCGTCTTGCCATTTCACTCCCAGGAACTGGATTTCTCGGGCAGGTCCCTTGACTTTGCTCTTCTTGATGGCGAAGCCAGATTCTAGCAGTATCTGGATGATCCTCTTACCTTTCTCAAACACTTCTGCCGCTGTGTTCCCCCACACCATGATGTCATCGATGTACTGCAGGTGTTCTGGAGCCTCACCCTTTTCTAGTGCAGTCTGGATCAGTCCATGGCAGATAGTGGGACTGTGTTTCCACCCCTGGGGCAGTCGGTTCCAGGTGTACTGCACGCCCCTCCAGGTGAAAGCAAACTGAGGCCTGCATTCTGCTGCCAGAGGAATGGAGAAAAACGCATTAGCAATATCAATAGTGGCATACCACTTCGCTGCCTTGGACTCCAGCTCGTACTGGAGTTCCAGCATATCCGGTACAGCGGCGCTCAGCAGTGGAGTCACTTCATTCAAGGCACGATAGCCCACAGTCAATCTCCATTCTCCGTCAGATTTGCGCACAGGCCAGATGGGGCTGTTGAAGGGTGAGTGGGTTTTGCTGACCACCCCTTGGCTCTCCAGCTCACGAATCATTCTGTGGATGGGGATCACGGCATCTCGATCCGTCCGATACTGCCGACGGTGCACTGTCGAGGTCGCAATTGGCACGAGTTGCTCTTCCACCCTCAGGAGTCCTACTGCAGACGGGTTTTCTGACAGTCCAGGCAAGGTGTTCAATTGCTTAATGTCCCCTGCCTCTACAGCAGCAATGCCAAAAGCCCACCTGAGTCCCTTTGGGTCTTTGTAATAGCCGTTCCGGAGGAAGTCTATGCCCAGAATACACGGGGCCTCTGGGCCAGTCACTATAGGATGTTTCTGCCACTCCTTCCCAGTCAGGCTCACCTCGGCTTCCACCAGGGTCAATTGCTGTGATCCCCCTGTCACACCAGCAATAGAAACAGGCTCTGCCCCCACATGTCCCGATGGTATCAGGGTACACTGCGCACCAGTATCAACTAGGGCATCGTATTTTTGTGGCTCTGATGTGCCAGGCCATCGGATCCACACCGTCCAGAAGATCCGGTTTTCCCGTGCCTCTCCCTGGCTAGAGGCAGGGCCCCTCTAACACTGGTTATTATTCCTCTCCTGGGTATACATACTAGAGGTCCCTTCAAGGGGATCTGACAGATCGTACCCAAAAGCTTGGTCATGGGAGGTTGAGGCTACCTTCACCTTGGTGGAACTCCCCCGGTTAGAGTTTCCCTCCTTGAGTTGACGGACCCGTGCTGCCAGGACAGAAGTGGGTTTCCCATCCCACCTCCCCATGTCTTCCCCGTGGTCACGCAGGAAGAACCACAGATTAGCCCTTGGGGTGTACCCTCTCTCTCTAGCTGGGGAATGTTGGGCTCTGACTTTGGGGCCTGTGACTCGTACGGGTGCTGCATTAGCCTTCCTCATTTCCTCCCTCATCTCTTCTTTGAACTCCTTAATCACAGCTGAGATATGAGCCTGCATTGGGCCATTAATCATAATCTCATAATTCCTAAGTTTGTTGGCAACAGAGCCCACTGTCTCTCGGTTAGTGTCAGCATCAATTGTTGCAATGAAAGTGGTGTACTGAGATGGCCCCAGATTTGCCAGACTCCACAGCATTTGTGGAGTGCACCTGACCTTGTCGGGGTCATTATTATGTTGTCCATCCCTCCCAAAGAGTACCTCTAATACTGCCACTTCCCTTAACTGTTGGATCCCTTCCTCCAGGGTCTTCCAACGCATTCTATGGTGGTGCTCCTGCATTCTCTCCCTGTGGACAAACCTCTCTCTGACACTCATTAAAAGCCGCTCCCAGAGAGAAAGGGATCCTGGCTCCCTTACAAAAATCTGATTCATACCTGAGTCCTGGGTTAAGGGTCCCAAGTTCCTTGTCTCACCACCGTCCAGCTGCACACCTGTACCCATAAGGTCCCAGACCCGGAGTAGCCAGGTAGTATAAGCCTCACGCCCTCGTCGCACAATGTCTTTGTGCAGATTATGGAGACTTTCGTATGTCAGGGACTCGGTGATGATCGCAACTTCTGGCTCCCCTGTGGGTTGTGAGGTTCCTCCATTCCTATCTCTATCTGGGTGCTCTGCTTTCATCTTAGACCTCCTTGTTTCTACCGGGGCAACTGCTGCTGGCTGTGACTGCCTTTGTGGTTCAGTTGGAACCTGGACAGTTGTAACATTTGTGGGTTCCACAGCTGTACTATTAGACTGTCCCTCTTCAAGGCAAAAGGCAGGCTTCTCACCAGCTGGTGAAATGCACTCCTTCAGCATCGCTTGCATCTCCTGCATCTCCTTAACCAGCACCCTCACCCAATCTGGGTGGTTCGTTTCTGAGGCAGGCTGTGGGGCAGGGGCAGGCTCTGGAGCAGCAGCATCTCCAGTCTCTGGGGTAGTGTCAGGCTCTGCAGCAGCACCCCTAGTCTCTGGTGTAGGTGTCAGGGTAGTTATCCAGGTTAATCTTCTCTTATCTCTGAGTGCTAAACATAACAGGCATATCAGCAACACCACCCATTGTATGATATCATTAGCACTTAAAGTGGATCTTAACCCTTCGAAAACTGGTGGTGCAGACCCAAAAAGATGGTTAAAAGGTTGGGAGAAAGTTTCCCCCCGTGTCATTTCCTCACAGTAGGTACCATTATTAAAGTAACTCCAAAAACATGCAGTTAGTGTGTGATAGCTCTGAATCCATGTACCTGCCATCCAGAGGAAATTAAAGATCCATGAATCCTTCACCCAGAGGACAAACTTGATAACAGACACAGTGGCCTTAGTTATAGGACCCATATTTAGATAAGGGCCTGTAAATGGGAAGTATACACTTGCGACCACATGCCACCCAAACCAGGGAAAACTGGACCACATGGTGGTACTTACAAATTAAGCTACCTAAGAACTGTTAATCCCCTTTTTTTCTCAATGCCCTCGAGCCTCACGTTGGGCGCCAAAATCTGTCTTGGTTTGAAAAGACAGGAGCCTGTGAAGGAAGGCAAAAGCCTCCTGTGAAATGGAGAAGGTAAACCCCCTCCCTCCGAATTATCACAACTTCAGAATTTAAAAAAAGGCTCTCAGGCAAAGATATGGGAAATGGGAATAACAGTTCTTTACTGGAAGAAAAAAAAAAAAAAACAATGTAATTTAACACAAGCAAAACAACCACTGGCAGAGTGAGAAAAACCTGGCACCCTGAGAAGTCAGGGTGCTGATAGCAGTCCAGCCAAATGGTGGCTGCTCCTCCTGGAGCGGCGATCTGCAGAAGGGTGTAGATCCCTTCCGAAAATGTGGCGAAGGAGCAGCTGGGCCTCGGTTCCTGATTCCTCTCGGAAATCCAGCGAAGAAGGCTGTCTGTGGTCTCAGAAATGCTTGTTTTATGGTGGCAGGGATGCTTGGCTCCTCCCTCTGGGTGGAGCATCTCCCAATGGGATGATGTAACTAATCTTACCAGCCACAGTGAGTAATTCAATAGGCCATTAGCAGGACATTATCTTCCTGGCAGTGTCATTGTTCTTGAAAGAGATAAGAAAAACTGCCTAACCCCCAACAGATGTCAAAAAAGAATACATGCTTATTTTACAAGCCAGGACATTATATAGCCCATCAGCAGGACATTGTCTTCCGGGCAGTGTCATTGTTCCTGAAAGAGATAAGAAAAAACTGCCTAACCCCCAACAGATGGCAAAATAGAATACATGCTTATTTTACAAGCCAGGACAAGGTGGTAGATATTTATTTACACCTTCAGGTAATTTTTCTGAGAAATTGCTGAACATACTAAAATAACTAGGCCACTGGAAGGTTTTTATTAGCTCATAAGTTTTGCTTGGTTACTTTGCTACTTGCATAATTCTGAACAAATATCCCTGCATAACATGTTTAAAACTAGCATAAAGGACAGACTTCAAACATTGACATTTGACTGAGTTGAGCAACTGATTAATAACTCGTACATCTTCACTTTCCAAAAAACCTTTCAGTTCTTGTAATTATCTTTCTGAATGTAGTAAAAAAATTTATACTCACTCTGCACTTTATTAGTGCATTCTATACCATTCTTTGTAGACCTTATTACTTGCACAAAAATCACATTGCAGTATTTCTTCTTTTTATTAACCTCTTCGGCTACAAGATAATATATCAAAATTGTCTTGTGGGTAAGGAGGTTGTGAAAAGCACAATTGTGAAAAAAAAAAACAACAGAGAAGTAGAAACAGTAAATTCCCGTTTCTGTTCATAGCTGGATCACAGACCAAGAACAGGAAGGTTTTTCTGAGTATTTTATGATTACATTTCCAGATATTTTATCTAAATCTGCCTTTGTCCACTTTTAGACTGAATTTTAGAATCACTAATAATTTATCATACCATTTAAAGTTAAGGAAGAACTAAAATCAGCAAAGTCCACAGTAGTTTGGTATGCTTAAACCCATACAACTTTGAAGTACGGATTCTGAAAAGTGATAGGTGTAAAAGAAATGGAGTATTTAAAAAATGAAAAAAAATCTACTTTATCCCGTGTGCTGCTCTTTTTAGAAATTTTCATTCTTATTCCTACATTTTACTCTCAGAGTGATGATGCGAAATAACATATTAACAATAATACTGAGTAAACTGAGTATTAGAATAATGTGCACTCTTTACGAGTTTCTAATTTGTGATGGAACTGTCACAATCAGATGCACAACAACACCCATTTGGTATTTTTTGTACATATGGCTCCTGGAACGCAGATTTGGTCAGATTTCAAACTGTTTATATGTTGGGTGTGCTGATTACTGTAATTTAAAGCAAAATATTGATGGGTTCAGACAATATAGATAATACCATTATTTCTTGTGTAGTTTAGGGAAGGACCTTTGTGATGTCTGCTTGCAAGGAACCACTTCATCACTAAAATCCAGGAAAGAAACTCTCTAACCAGTTTGTTATGTTAGAAAGTTGATATTTTTTCAGTATGTTGGGTGCATGATGATAGCTTCACCTAATATTCACATCCACTTTCAAAACTTTTCACTAGTAATACACTGTAGCAAATAAAGAAATTAATGTTCATCGGCTATAAGTTTCATAATTGTCTTCATTGATTAGTATTCTAGCTCCTATTTGTTTTCTCACTTCTCATGCTAATTAGCCCAGTTCTTCAGTCTTTTTATTATCTTTTTCCCAAACAGCACATCGAGTACAATTGCTGAAATGACTTAGTTATTTTCTTCCTTATCTTGAGTTTCTGCAAAATGTCCTCGTGGTTCATGAATTTTGCATTACTTTTGTCCAGTTTCAACAATAGATGTCTCTGCAAGGCTTTGTTAATGTCCTTTGAGATCATTGAAACCTATCAAAGTGTTGATTACACTTGTTTCAGCAAAACTTGAAAGTTTCAGTCATTTTCCCAAATTATGTTCCCACAATACCAGCTTATGACAACCTGGCTAAATTCTGGCTCCAGTAGCATATGACAGAGTGTAAAATTACATTGCTTGAAACTAATTAAAACAATTAATTAGAAGAGATAATTAAAATAATTAGTAGGAAAATTTTGAGTAAAGTTATATAATTTCCCACACTAATTGGCACAAGGCTTATTAATCACAGATGCAGAGAGTTAAAACAAAGCCACATTTTTCCCTGGTGTTTGTAGTAAGCACTGTATGATACAAACAAAGCATTAATCCTAGATAGAGGTCAAACACTATTGTGCTAAGGTTAAAAGAATTTTCTCCCACTGCTGCATCAACTCCTTTTAAAAGAATGTAATTTGTTGGGTAACACTTTTAACTACAAGTCCTGTGACTGTCCACAAAAGTGTGTTTTACATACTTTCCTCACATACTTCAAATACAAATATTAGACATTACACAGTAATATCTAAAATTTCTGGCTGAAGCATGGAGGCTATGAAATACTGCTTCCTTAAAAGCATAATTGGATTTTATATCTAGTGGTTATCTTTTTAATATCTAGTGGGAAAGCAGGACACTACTGAAGGAACTTAATGGAACAGAATAACAGAATATTCTGACTTGGCAGAGGCCCACCATGATCATAAAGTCCAGTTCCTGGGTGTGAAAAATGCCAATCCCTTCTTTTTTTTAAATTTTAAAACTTTAATTGTAATAAAATGGTTATAAAAATAGTAATATAATTAGAGTAAAAAAAAAATGAACAATTGAGATTAGGACAATATTAGACAAAAAACCCGAAGAGTTACAGACAGTCCAGGTACCTCTTTCTGGACAAAATAAGCCCAAAAAAGGACACACATTAACAGAGGACTAACCCTTAAAAACAATAGCCTGTTGCACATTCATACATCTCATACATGATGCAAAAATTCCATTAAAACAAAGAATTTTTGTCTGGTTAGTGTCAACTCCTTCGTCTTAATCCTAATGGCGTCTTCAGGGCTGAGCAAGGTGGGAAGAAGTTAGTTTCTTCTGATAATGGAGCAATAAATTATCTTTCTACTAAAGACGTAGGTGTCCCATGTCTGCCATCTTGGTGCAAGTACCAAGATACCTCATTCCTTTCTTTAAAAAAATATCCATACATTACAAACATAGTTTCTATTTTAACATTACACTATAACCTAAAACTATATTTAACACACTACTTAAGAAAATTAATACAGCATAACTTTCTAACATATATAATATTCATTTTAATATTTGTGAAAAGCTAATCATAAAATATGCGTTTTTCACACTGGGCCTGTGTGACACAGGACACCCCAAGAATCACACCACGGGCATGAGAGCATTGTCCAAACACTTCTGAATCCATCAGACCTGGTAATGTGACCACTTCCCTGGGGAGTCTGTTTCAGTGGCCAACTACCCTGTGGGCCAAAAACTTTTTCCTGATACCCAACCAAAACCTTCACGGACTTAACTTCATACTATTTACTCAAGTCCTGCCACTGGTCACCACAGAGGAGAGATCAGTGTCTCCCCTCCTTTTCCCTCACAAGGAAGTTGTAGGCTGCAATGAGGTCTCCCCTCAGTCTCTTCCAGACTCAACAATCCAA
The DNA here is from genome assembly GCF_036417665.1 of Passer domesticus. Lineage (NCBI taxonomy): Eukaryota > Metazoa > Chordata > Aves > Passeriformes > Passeridae > Passer > Passer domesticus. The sequence goes on along the minus strand of NC_087512.1, from coordinate 58,059,792 downwards.
GCGATCCGAGCTACTCCTCATGTGACTTCTGCTCCAGACCCTCATCATCCTCATGGCCCTCCTTTGGATGCTCTACAACAGCTTAACGTCTGTCTTACATTGCGGTGCCCAAACTGTCCCCAGCACTCGACGTGAGGCTATACAAGTGCAATGTAGATCTGCAAGTATACATTAATAAAACCAAAAGAGAAACACAAAGACTGCTGCTATTCTGCAAAAGTTAACAACACGCCCTTTTGCCACACCTCCTCCTTAAAAAGGGAAAATTCTGAAAAGGAAACGGAAGCATCCCTCTCCCAGGAGGGAGTGTCCTAGACCCGCCCGCCGCGCCCCACGCGCTCAGGCGGCTCCCGGCGTGCTGCGCGCGGATGCGGCCATGTTGAGGGGCAATGTTCCACAGCAGCACGCAGCGCCGGCACTGGATCTTCCATGGCGAGGAGGAACTGGCGCGGCGCCGCGCTGAGGGGAACCGCCGGGCCCGAGCCAGGGCGGCGGCCAGCGGGAAGGTGCGCGGGGCCGCAGGGATTGCGGAGCGGGAGGGTGAGACTGCGGCGGACTCAGGCGCGGCTTTACTTTTCTCAAGGTGCCGCAGGGCGACCCGGTGCTGCTGGAGCCGCATGAGGAGCTGGCGCTATGCAAGTACTACGAGAAGAGGCTGCTGGACTTCTGCGCCGCATTCAAACCCGCGATGCCGCGGTCCGTTGTGGTAAGCGAGGCGAGAAGGAGCCGCCGCCTCGGCCCTCCTTATTCCTTCGCTTGCTGCCTGCTTGGCTTGTTCTTGAGAGCGCGGGTATCTTTAAATCTCTTTATCTCTTTTCTCTCTTCTGGCACTACAATCTGTGGCCGCTTTTTGTCTTGTTGCGTTTTCTGACACGGGCAGCCATTTCAAAACCTGATGTTTTTCAACGTGATCTTTTGCTTAAACTTGCTTGAGTGGCTGAATTGTTCTGCTTCGCCTTAGGAGAGAGTAGGAGCAAAATAGTCGTAGATGGTTGATGGTAATGTTTGAGGATACAATGAAACAATCTCCCAGTCGCTAAAGGAGACAGTCCCAAATTTGGGTTGTCATTCAGTGTTTCTCCAGCATTAGTGCTTCTCTGACCACAAAATAGGCTGGATTATATACTGGCAAAATATTGGCCTGTAAAGAAGAAATGAAATTACCTTGAAGTTATGTGCATTGAATTCAGAAGGGAGAAGTGGCGACGTGGAGCTGAAGAACATAGTGAAATTGCGCCTCTCTCTCACTAAGACATTAAGATATATGATTTACATTGTCCCCTGTTAGTCCTCCGTTTTCCAAGCAGGTGTGGTGAAGAGTACCATGCTTAAGGGTGCCTTTGAAAGATGGCAGTTGCTGCCATTGCATGTTCTGTGAAGACAGACTGATGTTTGAGAAGTAGCTCCTGCAGAGTCTCATTTTGGGAAGCATCGGCTTTCATGCTGATAAACATGCTGCAAAATGTACTGATGTAAAAAATCAAATAGCTTGAATTGCTTGCAACTTTCAGGATTATTTTTTTCAGCCTTTGATTTTTAAATTTAATTTTAATACCAAGTTCTTTTCATAAAGATACTGTTGATTTTTTAAGCATTGTCTTCTAAAATATGTCTAAAAATAAAGAAAAATATTTTGTATTACAGTCGTAGTGTAAGGTTCTTGCGGGCAAAAATAAAGACTTTGAAATACTTAATGACATATAATGGCTGTATGTGTCTTAGTGCCTCAGTGTATCCTGTGTGCCTTTAGTATATATCCAAATTTTCCTGTTTTGTGGGGTTTTTTTCTTTTTATGTACTTTTTTTCTTAATCCATTTTCATTTTTTCCCCTCCCCATTTTTTTTTTCAATTTAGGGAACAGCTTGCATGTATTTCAAACGTTTTTACCTCAATAACTCAGTGATGGAGCATCATCCTCGGATAATAATGTGAGTTACCAGCACTTCTTGAATTACTCTGTCAAATGGGATATGAGAGGTATGATCTTTATATTTGTAAAGACCTTAAAAAAAACCCAAGAAAATGTGAGAGCTTAAGTAGGAGTAAAGACAAAATATGGTTAGTTTCACTGTCTTTTTCCTGTATTCAGAACATACTTAAAAATACACATTTTCTGAGCAGAACTTTCAGTAGGAGAATGGATGCTGCATATGTCAATTGTTTGCTTTTTTGTTTTTTTCCCTCCTCAAGGCTAACATGCACATTTTTGGCCTGTAAAGTAGATGAATTTAATGTATCCAGTGCACAGTTTGTTGGTAACCTTCGAGAAAGTCCTGTTGGACAGGAAAAAGTTCTTGAACAAATACTGGAATATGAACTGCTACTTATTCAGCAACTGAACTTCCATCTCATCATTCACAATCCATACAGGCCATTTGAGGGATTTCTAATTGATATTAAGGTAATACTCTCTGATATGCTATATGCTCTGTGTAGTAAAGTAATACAAGTCTGTCATGCATTATCTTCAAGAAATTTATTTCCTTTTGTGCCTGTGATTTAAAATATCTAATTTCTATAGTGATAGACAGATACTTGAAAGATAATTGTTTTACTTGTGGTCTTTAAGTCATTTAGGATGTTTCTGGAATAAAAATATGGTCTGCTACTTTTTAGCTTTTTAAAATATTGTTGAATTGTGTCATGAACAGGAATGACAAACAGCTGCTTTTTTTTCTAAATTACTACTTTTTAGACTCGCTATCCAGTGCTGGAAAATCCTGAAGTTTTGAGGAAAACAGCTGATGACTTCCTTAACCGAGTGGCTCTGACAGATGCGTATCTGCTCTTTACTCCCTCACAGATTGCTCTCACTGCCATATTATCTAGTGGCTCAAGAGCAGGAATTAATATGGAAAGGTAGTATTTTCTGTCTTATATGTGTGCTTAAACAATCAGTTTGCTTCTTGTATAAAATTGTTTTGCTCTAGACATTCTTAACTACTAGAATTGTGTATTTACTGATTGCTAGCACTTGGTCTGTTCTTTATGTTTTAGAATGGCAGTGGTACTGTTCATTTTCACAAATAGGTGATGAAAGCAGTTAGTTGCTGTCTGGTTCTTATATTCCTTTGGAAGAAGTTAAAAAAAAACCCTGATGACTTTGCCTTAATTAGAACAGCACAGGATTTTCAGACTCAGTTTGAAGGTTACACAGGGAAGAAAGTGTGAAAATATGGTAGAAACTGAGAGTCAACTGAAATTACACTGAACTGACAGCTAATGGGCATGCTGTATCATACTGTGTTTGGTTGCTGCAGCTGTTCGGTTTCCATGGATATGCACCAGGGCTAAGGTGTTGCTTTAAATCAATCTTTTCTTTCCCTTCTGTGTCCTTGCCACTGTTGTTTGCAGAGGTACTGTCAAACGCTGTCAGACACTTTGCTGTAGTTTGTTTGGTTTAGTTCTCCTACGGACAAAATATATGCTTTTCTTCAGATGAACAGCTGAGGTGTTTGCTGTAAGGAGCTGCACCTGGCATGTTTTAATATAATGCCATTGCCTGTGAGCATTTCACATCTGGAGTGTAACACCTGTTCTGAATCCAAAAAGTTCTTTTAAAATAAAATCTTCTGTCTCTTCTAAATGTATCTCAAATCTCTCTAGTTCTAAAATAAGGAGTATTGGGGGTATTCTTTACAGGATTCACTGTCTTCTGAGAATTGTGTAAAAACATTCAGGTGCTTACTTTAACTTGAAACTTGATCTCATTCTTAGATCTGTATTCTGTAGTGCTCATGCCAAAATTCAGAAAACCGTGCTTGCAAAAAGAATGAAAATAATTTGTAGATAATGTGTGATTCAAGGTGTCTGAACTTTGTTGGCACATTCAGGAAGAATTCAAATCTTTGTAACCTGTCTGCCCTATACAGTTGTTATAACCTTGTCATTTACTGTTTGATGTGAGTTTTTGCTGCCAGACATGAGAAAAGGTGATGGTGCAGCTGATGGTCTGTGGACCTGTGATCAGGTGCAGCTACAGAGGTGGTACAGAGCATGTGGGAATTGAAAACCTGTTGCTGTCATGGGGGAAGGGATATAACTCCTTGGTTGTTGTGGGTGTTGGTAAAGAGGACTGCTCATATCTGTTTTATCCAGACAGTGTGCATTAGTGTTCTTACTAAAGAGAAGTTTGATCTCATTGGAAAGAGGAAGGGACCCATAGGCTCATGCAAGACAGCGTTTAGTAATAGCTTTCAGCTGCCAAAAGAAGCAGGCCTCTCTTGCAGGCTCTGCTGTTGGTCAATCTGAAAACTGCTATAGTATTTGCTTGCCCTGTGGGCATATTGTACCATAGCATGATGTTGTCATAAACTTAATTTGACTTAGCTCTGTGAGGCTTACAAATACTTAGAAGGAAGATGGACACCTAATTTGGCAGTGTTATTTCTACATGACTGGGGGAATATTTTTGTCACCTTTTTAGTGACACATTAGCTTTTTCATCACTTTATAGCACTTAAGTAAACAAAGCATTCTTACTAATCTAATTATGAAGCTCTAGGAGATGTTAATTATAAATAATACACTTTTTACTAACTCACAAATGATTGCCATAAATTATTATGACACTTAAAAAATTTATTCTTCAATGTCTGTTTGCAGCTATTTATCAGAAAGTCTTATGCTGAAAGAGGACAGATCAATCTTATCCAGATTACTAGATGAAATGAAATGTAAGTAAACATTAGAAAAGTATATTAAAGAATATCTCAAAACAAGGAAAAACCATATTTTTCCAAACTAAAAAAGCATTAGATAGAAAGGTCTGCTTCAAATGGTTCTCATCACCTTAAGGCATGCATAAGTAAACTGCAGACAGTAGAATGAACTACCAGCATATGAATGGAAGAGGAAAAAAGACTGAGACAAAATGAACAAATGAATTAAACAAATTAATATGGACAAATTAAATAAATTAACAGACAGGGGACCTGCCTGATGTTTTCACAACGTAAGTGCTAGAGTCAGTTAAGTGCTAGCAGCTGATTCAAAAGTGAGAAATCTATTTTGAGAACTAGATAATGGTATTTGTAGGACAGAACTAAATTGCTTTTTTAAGTCACCATATCTTAAACATTACAGCTTCAGGCAAAGCCTGCATGTAATAACTACTACCACCAGAGGTGTGTTTTGTAAGCTAAATTACTAATGTGATATGCCAGTATTTATACTGCACATCTGTTTTGCAGCTATAAGATGTTTCAGAAGATGCTTAGTTTCACTAGTGTGAGAAATATCTTTGTGTGTGTATATTTTACAAATATTAAGGATACTACCTTGGTTCAGCTAAGCTAAAAGAGAGTGTAGTACCCTGATTACTACCTTTTTGTATTTAAATTAAAAGGCTGTGATACAAAATTCCCAGTAAGTAATCAGTTACTGAATGCATTAAATTAATGCATGCACTTGAAATGGGAGTGGTGGCAGTGAAACTAGGCTGACTGACATGAGGAGTGAATGCACCATACAAGTAACCAGGGTCTACAAATCCAATTTACCTTTAATTTATAAAATTTAGATGTCCTTTACTTTCTGGTCTTCTAACAAATTGGGTCTTCAGACTTCCATTGCTGACATGGAAGGGAATGCTGGAATCACTTACTCTTCACTTCTGTTATTGTAGATGGTAGCTTTAGCCCAAAAGCAGCTCTTGCGTAAACATAAGATGGCTGGAAGGAAATTTTTCAAACATTTGTAAATTACTTCTACAGAGTACTGGTGGTAGAGAAAAAATCTTGTAAATTTAATTTGCATTATTAGAAAGACTGGAACTGGTTTTTTTTAGGACAGCAGGTACAATGTTGATTGCAAAAAATACCTGTGTATTTTGAAGCTTGTTAGCATAGTAGTGTGAACTCTGCCTCAAAGGAAATCCGGAGTCGGTAATGCTGGCGACTTGTTTCAGTGTAGTTACATTGAGGAAAGGAAGGATGAACTGTTGTCTCAAGTCTGCCTATGACATAAGCAGCACTCAGCCACACTGGAGACTGGATAGGATTGTGTGATTCACAAGTGCGGTGGGTTGACCCCAGCTCAATGCCAAGTGACCACCAAAGTTGCCAAGTGACCACCAAAGACCCTATCACTGACCTCCCTAGCTGGGCAGGGGAGAGAAAAGAAAATAAGTTCATGGGCTAAGATAAGAGCAGGGAGAGAGGTCACTTACCAGTTACTGTCATGGGCAAAACAGACACAAGTGGGGGAAATTAATTAATCACAAATCAAATAAGTGTAGGGTAATGAGAAGTGAAAACCACATCTTAAAAAGACCTTTTCCCCCACCCCTCCCTTCTTCTTGGATTCAATTTCACTCCCTCCAGTGCAGGGGGACTGTAGTCAGCTTACCATATGTTCCTGTTGCTCCTTCCTCCTCACATTCTTCCCCTGTCGCAGTGTGGAGTCACTCCCACAGAGATAGTCTTCTACAAATTTTTACAACCTGAGTCCTTCCCTCATGCTACAGTTCTTCATTAACTGCTCTAATGTGGGTCCATTACACAGGATGTAGCCCTTCAGGAGTAGGCTGCTTCAGTGCTGGTCTCCCAGGGGGTCACATGTCTTGCCAGCAAGCCTTCTGTAATGTAGGTTTCCCTTCCCTACACGGTATGATACATAGCATGGTATTCCCAGTGGGTCACAGCCTCCTTCGTGCACGTCTACCTGCTCCACAGTAACTTCCTCTACAGGCTGCAGTTGTATCTGCATACTCCACACTCTCTGTTGACCTCCATGCATGGGCACCACTGCTTCACCATGGTCTGCATGAGCTGCAGGGGAATCTTGTTTCTAGGCCTGGAGCACTTCCTTCCTCATGTTTCTCCCTGACCCTGGTAGATGTAAGGTGTAGATGTTCTCATGTATTCTCATTCCTCTTTTCCAGCAGCCATTAGTGTTGCACCAGGATTTGGATTTTGCCCTTTAAATCTGTTATCACAGATGTACATCCAGTGTCACTTAATAGGCTTGGCCTTGGCCAGTGGTGGATACATCTTAGAGCCATCTGGCATTGCCTCTGTTGTGCATGGGGGAAGCCTCTAGCAGCGCCTCACAGAAGCCACCCCTATAGGCCCCCCCATTACCAACATCTTGCCATGCAGACCCAACAAAACAAGGCAGAGCAGAAATTAGCTGTGTTTACAGCTGTGTTGTTGCCATTTTAGGCATGAAAAATCTCATTAAAAAATATGAACTGCCAAGGCCTGAAGAGATTGCTGCTCTAAAACAGAAGTTAGAGAAGTGTCACAGCTTGGACCTCTCATTTAATACAAACCCGTAAGTATATCTTGGATGTGTTAAACGTTCTCTTTTTTATTGGCATAGGAACATTAATGTTTTCTTAGCTATGTGAGTGATTGAAAATAAAAACCCTTAAATGTGCACACAGTGTTTGCCTGCTTGCTATATCTACTGGAAGCTGAGATTGAAGATTCAAAGTAGTGCTTTCAGTAATAAACAAGTTCTTTTGTGCTGATCTGCATAGCAAGCTGATTATTTTGTAACGCAGAACTGGAATACTGTGGGGCTTCTAAGGTGTGACCACTTGATGTATGTGATGAGAACTAAGGACTTCAAAATTAGGTGATTAAAACAAGAATGTTGTAAAGGCTTAATGTTTTCTTAAGAATTTTGTGGATGGCAAAGGATTGCACTCTGAACTTCCAGCAAGCTGCATGCCAAGGCTCTGATATTTTTTATGGAATAGGTATGTCCATATTGTAATCCTGAGGTCAAATAATGAGAATCTTAACTTAAAAAAATACCTAAGCATTTCACTTTTCTTCTGGGTTAGGAAGAAGAGGAAAGGTTATGAAGATGATGAATATGTCACAAAGAAATGTAAAATGGATGAGGTTAGTAAACCTGTTGTACAAGTTTTTCCTGTTTTTTTTTTTCACTCTTAATGCCAAGACAAAAGTGACACAGCTACTGAGATAAATTTATGCATCTGTAACATAATTTTACTTGTTGCTCAGACTAAACCTTTTTCAACCTTTTTTTTCACTTTAAATGAGCCAGATTTCATACCTGACTATGCTTGGAAGTGTTCTTGAACACCCCTGGCTTTTGTGGAAAGAGGAATGAACATGCAGACCATGCTTCCTGCTGTTTATTGTGCTTTGGAAGTTTTTATTTACTTTATTTGGTTTCTTCACTGCTCAAAGCAGTGTAAAGTTGAACTAAATTTATGTCAGACAATTTGTCTACAAGGCTGTCTGAATTACAGATGGGTTGCTCGTACTTTGTGTTCTAAGACCAGGTATAAATAAGGTGAGATAAACTGACAAGCATGACTCAACCAATACAAACAGTATTAAGGTTGTCCTTCATATCTGAGATGAACACCTTCTAGAGCTTTTGTCTGGACAATGGACAGGAAATTGGAGAGAGTCCACACTGGCAGAGGTGCAGAACCCTTTTTAAATGGACTCATTTTGATACTAAAGATGCTGGATACTGATCGTCTAAGACACACTAAGTATGGCATTTAGAAAAACGTGCTAACATCTAAAGAGGGTCACCTACCAAAATCTGAAGATAAAAGACAAGATTTGTGTCTTGCTATTGGAGATTATCATAGTAGGTTGATAGTATAGTGTCAAATTAGACTCTAAAATATTATTAAAACAAGATTATAATAAAATTGGCAGTGAAAGTGTATTCTAACAAAATGTGGGACCTTGAATTTATTTTATAATTTTATTCCTGCAAAAACTTTTAATAAGTTTTCATTCCAAATGCCAGTCTTCAAAAATGTAATAAAACTGGCAACTCCATAAAGCAGGCTCTTGGAAAACTTTTTATGACAAAATGACTTAGTTAGCTGACATTAGACTGTAATCTGCAAAGCTATGAAAAGCACAGGACATTGGTAGAAGGTGCAGTATGAGCTGTTTTTGAAATCTCTACATAGTTATCCAATATAAAGCTCATGCTTCTTTATCTCAGGAGCTTTATCTGACTTTATGACTCTGTGTCCAGGACTGTAAGCATAGGTATGGATAATGTAGCTTTAAGGTTAAAGGCCTAACTTGCCCCAAGTTAAAATATTTTTTTAGTCTTCTGTTCATGGAATTTTTCTGTAAGTTCTTAAATCCAGACCATAAGGAGCACACCGCCACACAGAGCTGTTACATAAGGTGCTGTGTTTTTTCCTTCTATTAGGAAGAGTGGACTGATGATGATCTTGTGGATTCAGCATTACTTTGAAGGAAGACGGACTCCTACCACTGCAGGAACTACCCTGTGGTGTCAAGTGTGACTGCCTGCCACAGGCTCCTTATTATGTGTCATAAGGTCTTTGTGCTGTTAGTTACCTTGGCACTAAAGCCTTTTACTTTCCTAAAATAAAAAGTTGTAGTTCCATTAAACCCTCATCCATTACAGGTCTAACACTAGCAAGATTTGCTTTGAGAAATCTCACCCTTGTTTTTGGTTCAGAAACAGTTTGCTGTGTCTGCAGTGTAGTGTTATAAGCACCAGCTGATTTATTTTTTATACACCCAGTTAAGAGTTCTACAATATGCACACTTACATGCAGCTTTGGGTTTCATTTCAGCCCCGTTTCATTCTCTTTGCTGCATTTTGTGTGTAACAGGTAAATTAGGTAGGCAGCTCTGTCTTCCAGTTTGTAGTTACCATGTTATATTGCCTGTACCATAGCAACCAAATCCACAAAATAATCCCTTTTACACACTCTGTCAAAGATTTAAGTAGGACACACTGAAAGGTAAATTACTTACTCGTCTGAGATGCAGTTTAACATAGACTTGATATGGTTATGGGACAATCTAAGAAAAAGACTTCTCTAGTAACAAGGTGTTGCAAACACATGTATTGTTACTATGGAAGGGCATCACATGTGTCTGTCTGCCCAGTGCCATACATATGATATTTAGGAGCTTTCACCTTCAAGAAGCTGTTCCAGCTGGAGACCAGGGCAACACAGGGAGAGCCACTTTAATATTACAGCAAAGGTGCAAAAGCAAAGTCTCTGATTTTATGTGACAGAGATGTGGCAGTTCTGGTCGACAGGAACACTCTAGGTGTTGTAAAGGTTTGCAACAGCGTTTGTATGATAAAATTATTCAAGCAGTTATCTCAGTCTTGTCAGTGAATCCTTTTATTCCCTATTATATCACTGCCTAGAACAGAAGACACCGTGATGATGAAGTACTCTTTAAATCAACAGCACATTTTACTCCTCAATTTTTTAACCGTTTATAGCAGTGCAATGGGCAGGAACACCTTCCACTAGACAAGTTTGCTCCAAGCCTCATCCAACGCCACCTTCAACACTTCTTGGGGCTTCTCTGGCATTCTGCCAGTGCCTCACCCCACTCACAGGGAAGAATTCCCTTTTACTAAATCTCAACCTATGTATGGAGTTTTAGCATCTGCTTTCTCACCCAGTGCTGTACAAATTAAGGCATAAGGAGAAGGTAATGCTGTCTGAGGACTCATGCTCAAAAAGTGACACATTGTAACCACTGCAAAGTATGCCACATTGCAGACACTATAAAATTTCCACAGTAGCCATTCAGCTAGTTTCCATAGAGTTAGAAAGATGTAGCTTGATTTATTTTAAAAACTTACTTTTCACTTACAAAAATATTTATGCTAGACTTACAAAAAGACCAAACAATACCTATTTTATAAAATGGTTTAATGAATGCATGCATGTCTGATATAATCAATAAATTTACTGAATTCAAATTATTTACTGTTGTAAACGTTTTACAAAAGCATTGTGATTTATCTGGATATACAGTTCTTGATGGAAAAACTATTCTGACTGAATCAGTGGCACATCAGAAAAATAAAGCTGACAAGATCCATTCTGGATATTCTCTTTCAACATCATTCCAGCAAGAGAAACAGCATGGTATAAAACGTGTACAGTAAAGGTTGTTCCTACCATAACATCAAATTCTGGAAAAAGTAAATAAAAGTTAAAAGTGGTTGAAACAGTCAAAAGTCATAGTTATTGTAACCAGTCAGAAATTACAGTAAGAAATGTTATCCAGTTAGTTATAGGTGGTTGTCAGAACAACGCCTTTCTTCTCATGTCAGTTGATAATTCTTTTCCAATCAGACAGCAAAAACTTTGGCAATCAGAGGTGCTGAAAATTTCGAAGTCCTAGACACAGTCACAGCATTTTCTCTGCAGAAGGTGAACTGTACACGAAGGCTCAGAGGTTGTGAAATTTCATTGTTTCCAAGTGGAAAAAAAAAAGTGCATATGTCCTGCACAGATAGCTTAAAAAAAGCTGCTGGTACAATCATTCACCAACAGGATCTTTGTTTTCTTTTGCATAGTTCACACATCACTGGGAATGTGACAGGGTGTGCTATTTTTGGCAAAAGCAAGAAGGAAGTGATACTGGTGAGAGTTGTCATGTTGGGCGTGCTGGATCCATGCAGAATTCAGGTAGAGAGCTGCTACCTGATGTTGTTAGACACTGAATACTGATTTTGTTTTTGTTGTAGCAGTTCAGTAATGGCCAAAAGCTTCTTAAGAACGTGCTGTAAAAGAGAGTTGAGTCAATAAAACTACATGCTAGCTACTGAAGAGAGAAAAGGCCTCCCTGAGCAGCATTTTCAGCATCAGCCTATCAGACCTATCACTTGAAGTTGAAATATATTACTAAAAAGAGAAAATGTCTGATTCCCTAGCCATTAAGGGTAGTCTTAAAACAATGTTATGGACTTTGCCTGTCCTCCCATGGATCTTTTTGCTTCTTTGTTATTAAGAGGAAGTGTACAGCTAACACACTGTTAAAATTAACCACCAGAGTTTTCCAAGCATACAAGTGTACTGGCAAACTAGTAAGCAGAAATGAGGTATTAATAGAAAGCTAAAGAAAATGATTTTTGGTTCTCAACTGGAAAAAAATCCAAATCTGAAAACTAAGACCCAGAGAATCTGTCAGGGGACAGTAATTTTATGGGTTTAAAGCTTCCTCTAGAAACTTAAAAAACCACCCCAAACCTAGTTGGTTTTATTGCATGGGGGAGCAAAATTATGGATTAAGCATTTCCTTCACAGCTAATAACCCTCTGGTGAAATACATCAGTCATACTGCTACAGAAATACCACAAAAGAATCCCTCCCTATTGAGGAGTAATTCAGGACAAGCACCCCATACCTGTGATTGTGTTAACTCACCTGCATCACCCCTCGCTCGTTGCTGAGCGTCCGGAGCTCATCCGAGTGTGCCACACAGATCTCATGCAAAGCTGCCAGGTCACGGGAGAGGTCAGTTCGAGAGTGCTCTGCAGTGTCTGGAAGCTCAGGAACATTCTTCAACAAAGTAGAAGACAGAGATTTAGGGTGCCAAGACCAACTACGGTCTTTCCAGATAAACCCCCAGTCCACCTTTCTGTTATTAATTATCTGTTTTTCTCCCCTTCACAGGCATGTGTTTTGTGATGGTACTGCAATTTGTAGTGCTGGAAGGATTCTTACTACAAGACCTGGTATTGCTCTGCCTTTGAGCTGACCAGAAACCTACAGCATTCCAAGACTCGAACCCTCTAAATGAAGGGAAGAGCCATCCATTAGGAGCTTTTTTTTTAATCTAAATGAGAGAAAATCAACAAAATTCAGCAAAATCTACTATTACCTATCAAGTTACTCATTAAACCGATGATAAATCAATAATGCTGTAATTAAAACGGCAGAATAATCCAACACGTATTTTCAAACCAACAGTTAGCCAAAACCTCATGTAAAACCTGTCATTTAAAGAAATCTGATGTATCATAATATACAGAAGTTGCTATTTAATCAGAAAAGGATGACATCTGGAACCTACCCAAATGCCACACTTTTTAAGTATTCTGAGATGTCTTCTAGGGCGTTTCTAAAAGATTAATTCAGGATGCTTACCATATTTTTTTCATCTCACTTCTAAAAATTAATTATTTCATTTAAAATACATATATATAAAACATGAGAACCTAATTCCTGTTACAACAATCACACCCACAAAATAGTCACGTGTTATAAGGATACAATGACAGCATTTCACTTTCAAACTAAAATATGTAGAATGCACACAGTGAAGCTTTTGCCAGTGCTAACTGAAATTCATGCTAGTATTACTTCTTTAAAGAAAAATTACTTTCAATAACTGATCAAAACCATGTAATAAGTTATATATAAAAACTTTTGGTTTAAAAACTTGTTTGTGAAATGTTTGTGTTTTTACCCAATATTTCTAATCTCATACCTATAGAATCTCTTTCAGCTTCTCACATTTAGAGAGGCACTAAATTAATAAAGTCGTAAGAAGATAATTGATGGTTTTAACTCTGTATGACAGACCAGTAACTTTTAAATAAGTATTTAAAAATGTACTCAGCTAAAAGCATTCAAAATTATGTGGCAGCTGATTCATTGCTGATCTAGTTAATAAGAGGTGTAAAAAATTTTAATTTACAATTCTGCCATGTAACTTCAGCAAATATTTTTTAAGCACTTACCCCAAGCTCATCCAAAAACATGATCATGCGATGTTTGTTGCTCTTGATGAATGGATTTACTCCTTCCATATATGGCTCCTAATAATTTTTAAAAGTATTCATTAACAAATCATTGCCAAGATAATTGTCACATCTGAGGTGAACACAATGCAGTCAAGCAAATAACACTGCAAAACAAGTATGTAAATGGAAGTAATGCTATCTTTTTTTCAAGTGCACTTCTAATGTCTGGTGTGCAGGCAGTCAAAAGACTGCAGAATTTGGTTTACTTTTATTCAGAAGATAGCCTGTGATTCAGGATTTTTCTTACACATGCATACAGATACAAATTTGCATCAAGGCGAGCATCTCTAAATACCTACCGGCAGTGAACAGATGCTCTGTGTTCAGAGGTATCATCAGAAACAAGTGCCTTCTTTCCTGTTTTGTCATTAACTCTTACATTCAAAGTTCTGTGTGTCAGAGAAACAACCTTCTCACATCAGCCTGAAGGCATGTTAATTATGCTTAAATCAACAGATGTATTTTTAGCAATGTTTCAGCCTGGAAATTGAGACCAGTCACTGCTGGCATTGTCTTCGTGTTTTAATAGAAACTTTACTGAAAGCTTGGGCTTATTAGTGCAATAAGTAACACCTGACTTACTGCTTTCATTATGTCTAACAGTATGACAGTACAAACAAGAGAGCTTTGAAGTGCTCTACCACAGAAAACACCAATCTAACAAGTGATAAATGCAAGGGTCAAAGTGGAGGAAGAGAAAGTCATAGGTTCTGCATGAGAAAATAACAACACATTTTTTGCATGCATTGAACAGGAACATAGGAAAGGTGTACTGGAAGCACAGTTCTCTGTAGGTTGTTCTCTGTATGTAGAATTATATTCACCTTAGCTCCAAATTCAACCAGATTTGCTAAATTCTGCACAGACTTGGCGACCAGCGTCAGTGTTCTTGCAGCAGTGGCGGAAGGAGAATCTGGCAGGAATGCAAAGTAGAGAGTCACTGGCCATTACATTTAAAATTAACAGCAGTCACATGAAAATAAATCCTTTTCCCATTCACATTTTATTGATTTTTTAAGTATAAAACAACTGCATGTGAAAGATGTCACTTCATAAAGTAAAATATATTGCTTTTGTAAATGCCAAAAGCCATGTTAATTCTGATCATCTTATTTTCTGTAAAAGTAGCACACAGAACAAGACAACAAAATAAGTAAGTGTTACTAGGAGTTAGGTGAAATGTAATAATTTGCTCAAAACTTGAGGATTTTTGTTGAAACGAAGATTACTTGTTAAAACATTTTACCTTTGAAATGAAAGGAAAAAAAAAAGAAAGTTTACCTGCTTATACCCACATAAGTGGGCACTGACAAGTTATTTAAGTTACTGGCAGCAGGAAAACAAAGTGAATGTTACATGCAACCATAGCCCGTATTTCCACGAAACTCCAGTCTGTAATGACTGTGACTATAAACACTTCACATTAATCACTGAAGTCAGTTAGAACTTCCTTTTTCAAGGAAAAGTGATGTTACCTAGAAAATTACTTTTCTCTCCAGTTAAAGTAAATTACCTGGTTGAAAACATTCCACTGACAGAGTTTTAGGGTTATATAGTCTGTAAGTTTCCCTTAACAGTAGTCAAGAATACTAGCTTGAGGTAACTCAGCAGGATTGTAATGGACAAACTCAAAAGGCATTACTCAAATTTTTAAGTAGATTTTTACACCTGCAGTCACAGTGGAGGGTACCTAACTTGCAAAGTACCCAAAGATAATAAAATGCCAAAGAAATTATCACTTGGTTTCAGGCAATGTTTCTCAAATGCTCTCTCCAAAACATGTACAGAAATTATTACTGTGTGAGAGAAAGGAACTTTGACACAGTCCTTCTCTTTAGTAGTTTAAAGACTGAAGACAGAAAACAAGCTACATTGTCTTAAAAACTGTCTTTGAATAACAAAAAAAGCTCTTCTGAACCAAATTTTTTAATTTTCTCCTACATTTCCAATTTTTCAGCCTTTCTGAACGCCATCCCTCTCTCATCTTTAAGATTCTATATCTAAGATCAACTGTATTTAATAAGTCAAAACACAGCTCTTAATAGCTGGAAGCCATCTAAGCAGGACATTCAAACAAATTGTTAAGAAAAATTTTCTAGGTGCACAGATGTATTCCAAGCTCTGCAGACACCCATACCAACTTTATAAATCTTGTACATTTCAGAGATACCACTGCATTCAGCTATTAACTCTGGCATTGCACTGTATTCTGCAATGAAAGTGATGTCTGAAGATCCCATAATTACATTTTTCACAGTGCTAAAATACATTAAACAATGCTAGACTTGACTCAAAATGTTATTATTAGATATCACAATCAATGGTTTTTTTGACTTTAAAATTATATTGGGGATATCCACAATCAAGCTGTTGGGGGTAAAAAGCATATACCCGAAGAAGAAGTTAGCCAAATGACATGGATGACTTGAAACACAGCATTCAAAAAAACTTCCTATTTTGCTACATTAAATACTATAGTGATTTCATGTCTCCTGCTGCATAAAGTATAGATTTGATCTGAAGCACATAGTCACCTGAGATGATATTAAACATCCTTGGGTTCAGGATAGCAGGACAAATCAGTCGAAGAAAAACAAAGCCACTGAAATGAAATAAAATTGTATTTTGTTCAAAACCATTAGAAAATGCAAGTAAAATTGTGTAGTCTTTCAGCAATAAAGTTAATGTGAGATCTTGTTGAGACAAACACCAAGAAACTGGCCTGTGCTCTGTAAAAATATAAATCAAGATCATCATGCTACGATTCTATGAACTGTAATGAAATCTGAAAGGAGAGGCACATTGATTTCCCAATAAAGGTGAACAAACTGTTGAAATCATGTAGGAAGAAATTAATTGCCAAGTAATAAGTCCATCCCAGACCATGCTTGTCTCAAAAAGGAGCCACCCTTGGTCTCTGACCTCCCAAAAATTTCTCCACTGTCTGCTACTGCAAGTCATCCATCTCACAGCCAGCCACTTCCCCAAGCCACTCTAAGCTGGAGCACAGGAGTGGATGAGCAAAAAGATCTCTCTTGGTAGAACACACCTTTAGGTCAGCTTCAGCCTATCCATTATCCTGATGATCTACACTTCAGTAGAAAAATGAAGGATCTGCTGCTTTCCACCATGAAAGAACTGCTGCCATTTTAAAAATTGGGTAAAGAGTGCTCTGTTCTGACTGCAGAACTAGGAATTAATTCAACAGGAACTCAGAACAGGCTTCAGCAGCATGAGAAAAATCTACTTTCCTGTTAATACCAGACGTAAAAATCATCACTCAGGTTAACTTCAACTCCAGCTAACTGCTGTATAATGAAGTGAAATACAGACCAATCTCAAATATCTGTAATTTTGTCCTTGGACACCACCAGTAGGCTGGATTTCACCACAGCAATACCAGAGCCTGATTTGTAATAAAAGGAGGAAGGGAACCTTGCCTGTTGTAAAGTACACAGGTAGGGAAATGTCCACATTTCTTTGAAGTGACAAATAGTAGTGAGGTTGATCCACCTTCTGTAAGTCCAAGATATCTAGTATGCTGTTATACAGTTCTATCTTATTTCTAAGAAACACAAGTTATGGGCTGGTAAGAAAACAGTCCTTGGTCAGAGGTTAAGCTAAAATACTTTTTGTGGTGAGAATTCAAAGCTACAGGTCAGTCATTAATTTTGAAGTTTTGGCACATACACCAGTCACTCTTTTAAAAGTGTCCAAATTCAAAGGCCAACAAGGTACACATCTAGCAGAGACCCTGCTGGTAGAGAAGATCTGATATTCCTTACCTTTGTCAACCTGCCTAAACTAGGAATGAGCAAATATCTATATGGGAGGTTCAAACCAGAGAGAAATGGTAGCATATTATGACTGATACAATAGAGAAGATACACAGATATCAAAAACTGCCCATGTGGCTCTGAATACTGAATCATTCTTAAACCAAAAATAGCGCAATGGAAGGTAAAAAACATCACTGAAGGCTGTGAAACTGCACTCCAAAGAGAAATCTCTAGTATCCACTTGTGAAAATGGAACACCACAAAAGCAAGTGATAAAATATTTTTAGCATCCAGTGGAGACACTGGGAAAACTCTGAAAGTGAGCTGTGTGTTCACTATGGAATGCCACATGGTCCTCTTTGGAGCTGGGGAGGAACAGCCAGAGATTGGAGCTAGGGAGGAACAGCCAGAGATATGGAATTCACTACTAACCTTTACAGCCTTCCAGCAGCTTAGCCCCTCAGAGTAAAAGGAGCTCTCAAGTCGGAGCAATGTCCATTTGAAGGCAATGCTGCATCACAGTATGAAACACGTAAGGCTTCTGGTGTCAAAATGATAAATACAAGCCAAAGACAAATACTCTGAAAGATCCTCCATGGGAGATTAACCTCTGCTAACCATACAACTGCCTGACACCACAAAAAGGAAAGCTGAGGCTCTGAATCACTTAAAATCCCTGCCACATTTAGAAAAGTGTCAAGATCACAGCTTTGCCAAATGTTTTTGTCTGACCTGCCCTGGCAATGAACAGAGAGATAGTTTTGTATTGTGCTGGTCTAATAATGTAGGTTGGAGTTTTGGTGGCTGGTGTGAGTTCAGAAGAGCCAAGTTCTGTAACCTCCAGCAGCACTTTCAGAGGAGCTCCAGATTATTTAAACGTAATTGGGCTGCAGTATTGTAAATTCAAAGTTAGAACCATTAAGTAAAGCTATACTGACCTCTACACTACATCATTTTATTCTCACAAGGCTCTTAAGAACAAGACCAAGAATCCAGCAAGCTCAGTCTTTAACTGGGACATTGTGCGTCATCATCATAAATATCTTAAAACACTGCAGCAACCTGTATAAGTTCACACAGTTTTGTCACTGAAAGAAACATAGACAAGCACACTGAAGTATGTCTCCAACAAGGCTTCAAATAAATATTTCCAGAATAAGGTTGACAAGTAACTTACCTAACAACCCTGGTTCTCATGGTAGTATTAGCTGGCCATTTGTTTTGAACAGACTTCTGTAGGCAACCATAAATATATCTCAATGTCCTGCAGAAATAGTAGCCAATTACTCATTCCATTAAACTTAAAGAATCAAAAAAGCTGGTCAGAAGGGACCTAGATCAACCTCCTACTTGATGCAGAACTATTATCAACTTTATATTAATAACTTAGACAAATCTTTAAATTATCAATTAACTCTTAGTTAAAGTCAACAAATTTATAAGAATTCTATTTTAAAATAAGTTGTTTTAAAAAGTAAATTTATAAATTACAAAGCAAAACTAATCTGTGCAATTCTGTGATCATTCAGATGTGCATTAAATATTTTTAACTGTTTACTTAAGTAGTATTCCCTTTTTGAAAAAAGACCACTTTGATGGTTGATTTTTCTTTGTGTTTCTTAACTAAACAAAAGCTTTCTTACCATACATGACACACACAAAAAAAAAGTGAAAAAAGTCAAAAAAGAAAGTTAAGCACCACAGCAACAGTTCTCTCCCATTAAAAAAATATAAATAAAAGGACATTTGTGGTGTATTGCAGAAAATGTTGATCACTGCATCATATACTTAAAAGGACTGCAATTTTCAATGCTAACCTTGCCAGCACTAACACAAAAGAAAATTCCATGCTACTCCAATGACTGAAAATTGAGGGTTTCATATACTTTAAAAGCTATGAAAGGAAACTCTATACTATCCACTTATTATTAGATTATTCAAATCTGAGGTATGAAAACAAGTTACTTTATCAATTAAAAGAAGCAGGGAAAAAATAGCCTCTGCATTTCCCTAGCAGACAAAACCAGGCATAGAATGGTATCACTATTACTACCTATCTGTATTTTTAATATGCTGTTAATAATTCCATGTCTTTCTCAGAGGAGAAAGACTGACAAATACACGTCATTGTCTGCTAACTACCATTGACTTCTACCTTTTTGTAAAAATATGAGATTAATTATTTTATTACTATTTTGTCCCTGATCTCAAGTCAAGTATCTTCTCCTTTAAAAGAAAACCAAATGTGCCAGCCAGAGGCTTTTGTAAAACACTATTAAGATAAATTGCCAGAAGTGTTATTTTCCCCCTATCTATTTTTCTCTGTGTCTATACAGCAACACTAAGATAAATCACTAAGAACATAATTTTAATGTGCAGTGTTATTCATGGAAACACAAATTTTCAAATACAAATCAGAACAGAAAAGTGCAAACTTACGGGGGCAGTATCTCTGCAGCCATGAATATCTTCTCCACCAATTCTGAAAGTATACTGAGTAGATGTGCCAAGTTAGTGTTTACATCTTCATTTTTTTCTAACTTCGAGGGATTTAACTAAAACAAAAAAAGAATATGTTTATTCTTCCATCTAGAACTACATCTATATATATAGTTTTTGAATATTACACATTGAGTACTGTTTCAAAGCAAATGAAATATTCTGGTGCTGTACAAGTCTCTTACAGAACTCAGTCATGTTTCAGTAACTTGTCAGGGAACACGAAGCAACAGTTTTAAGTTCTAATATACATATGTGGCTTTTATCAGCTTGGATATTCACCATTTTTTCACCCGAGTGACTTTTTGTCTCTCTCAATCCAAATTTCTGATGACTCCCATCTTTTCCACAATGAAGTTAAAGTGAAACACAGGAGATACGAGGGTAATTTTAGAAAGAGTACCAAGATCAGTAACAACCATTTAATATGGAATTTTACAATTAAAACAGAAGTTCAGATCTTGATTTCTACAATATTTTGAGCTCAACAAGTTACCTAGATTAGGACACTCAGTAAGAGCTGCAGAATGCCTGTTAAATAATTTAAAAAAACTTGATTATAAAACTTAGTAAGTTCCACTATGAATAATGTTTGAAGCCAAAATCCAGGAAAAAATATAAAAACATCTCTTAATGAATTCAGTTCCTGTATTTCTGATGTAAAAATGTCTCATTCTAAAAAATTATTAAATATCTCTACAACTAATGTTTAATGTAAACATAACAGTTGAAAACCAATGGATTACTGTGTCAACAAACGAAAATGTTTAAAAACACAGTTTAAGGTATCACCTCACAGGACTGCTTGCTCTCCATGATCTTTAATATGGAGTCTTTCAGCGCATGATGAACAAAACTTGTTGCTGTGGCTTTCATATACTGCTCCATAAGTGTGCTTGCTAAAGTGGTGGCACGGAACAAGGTAGTAGCTTCATCTGAAAAAAGAAATTGGAAAGAGAAAAACTGAAAAAAGGAGACATCAAAAAGAGAGGAAGAACATGGTTACTCTGTAACATAAGCTGCAACTAAAGGAGGAGAAAAAAAAGATAGCACCAGAACCATTTTCTCCCCACCTGTCCAGAATTCCAGTAAACTTTTGTGGGATTTAGTGCAGTACCTTCCATACTTATCTCCCTGTCATTTAGTGTTCGTAACAACAAGGACTCAAGCTTTTCATGGAGAAAAATCTTCAGTAAAATGCCAGCCAACAGTGTCCTATCCTGTCCACAAACATGTGATAAGGCATAGACCACATGAAGTTCTTTCTGGAGTATAAGCTGAAAGAAAAACAATTTTAAAATATTCAGAGCTTCTCCTTCCATATAACAGTATAACAGTTTTGGAAAAAAATTGTATTTTATATTTATTTATTTATTTGTAGCTGTTACCTATAAATATTATTTGATTTACATCAACCAGTGTTACTGAGATCCCTCTCAACCAAGGAAAAGTATTAGTTTTGACATATAAATAATGGATGGTTAAGTTCATACCTCTTTAAACTCGTTGTACTCTTCTTCTGGCATGATCTTCTCCATGGAATACCGCGCTCGAACACGCAAAGATCCTGGCTCAATACCCTTTAATGGTACATAGGAACTGAGCTGAAACCACTCATCTGTTGCATGTCCTTTTTGTAATCGGCTTAATTGGCAACGCATGAACACTTAAAAGAAAAAAAGCGTTGTTCAGGTATACGTTATCTCCACCAAAACGATACTACTATTAAATTAAAAAACAGTTTTATTTTCAACATATCATCTTATTTCAGGAAAAAAATACCACCAAGAGTAAACAAAAAGTTTTTTATCAATATATGAATGGATTCATTCTCTCTTCAGTGGCCTAACAGTGTCCTGTAAACCGAAGAAGAAATATATGGCAATCTGTTAAAAATGTATAAATTCAAAAACGCCACATGAATATTGACATAGCTTTCCTTGTAACACCCAAGTAGGATGCAAATCCAGGTAGCAGTCAGAAACTAAAATACAGGTTAAATCTTTAGAGTTCACTACTCCCTTTCCAGCCTTGCCTTCCACCCTGACACTACCATCAGGGTCTGCTCCTATTTGTTATTAAGAGTGCTCCTACAGTATTCCCAAACACTGACATATGTATTACTTTTATAATAATTCCAGTCTAAGTAACAGTTTATCCGTATTAGGTTAAAAAGTGTTCCCAAACACTTGCTAACTAGATAATGAAAGTCAACCCAAGAATAGCCAAATCATTGACTGGTGATGATGGTATGCTAAAATTGCCAAGCAATGACTTGCACTGCAGCTGAAGTCTGGTGCAGCAGCTGGGAGGGAACGCAGGCCCATCCAGAGCAGGAACATGTGCTCCCAAGTGGAGGGGTTTTTTTCCTCAAAGAAAGGCCCAGGACCTTCAGAGACAACGTTGTGTCTGTCAAATACCCACCATGCTCCAAGAGGAGTCCGCAATTAGTTTTATATTTAGCCTATCAGACTGCACCTCTCAGTCAAACACCCTCTCTTTCAATGAGAAAGATATTTGCTTTTACGTTCCTCACGTGAAAAAACAAGGAAGTCCATAAAACCAAGAGCTTTTTTTTTTTATATTTCTGCAAAGCCAGTACACCAATCTGCCTTGCAGAAATTGTAAACAGTTCCAGCAGATTTCACATTGCCCCAGTGCTGCAATACACAGCAGGATACAATTTAACACTCGAACAGAAGAAGATCATATTTATAGTGCCTCATTCAGGACAATTCTGCTGCCTACTTCATATTCTTTGGAGCTGATGAACTGGTAAGTTAATGCATTTGTATCAGTCAGCACGAAAAACCACCTGCTACTTATCACCAGTGTGGATGGAATGTCATTAGACTATGTAATAAATTTACTTTCTTAGCATACTTCTCTCTGGTATCAAAGCTCAGTTTCCACAACTAAGCAATGTTCTTATTTGCTTGCACATATAAGACACATGTACTACAGTGAGAGGAATGGGGAATGAACTACCAGAATAAACTCATTATTTTGTTTTTTTTCTCTGGTCATTGTAGCACTTCATAGCTATAAAATAAATAATATGACTTTACTTTGATTTTTAAAAAAATCATACCAAATACCTGTACAATGACTGCAGAATAGTTATCATAATTTATATTAAATTACTTTAGAGTAGTAAGACTTTTTTCCTGTTTATAATGTTACATTGAATTGGTAGGCTCCTTTCAGCAAGAGACTTCTACTCAACATTAATTAATTTGAAATTAACCACCGTAGTGCAAAACCAAACCAGAGTCTCCACTCCAGTTCAGCACTTTATAGTGTTGTCCTTCAGCACCTACTAATTCAACTATCAATAGCAGCACATGGAAGTCTACTAATAAATTCTAGGACTTTAGATTTTTCAAGCCATATCATATATTTATTTGAGTAAGTCCTTAAGCAATTTACAGTTAGAGAAACAAAAAAAAAGTTAATATAATTAATGCAATTTATGCTGAACTGTTTAGTATCATTTCTGACTATCTGGAATGCTTAAAAAACTCTGAAGTAACATTTGCAATAGACAAACTTCAATGTAAAGACTTGAAAACTCAGGAAATATTTTAAAATACTGAAAAGGTAGCCTTCATTAATGTATTACTTTGGTATTTAGGTTTTGTGTGTTACAATGAAAGAAAGCAGTGAATCCAACAATTACATTTTGGACCTTTAATCTGCATTACATGGAAGGAAAAGCAAGCAGAAAAGGTGAGTTAACCCAATTAAAAACTGGCAAGAGGAATAGCATCAGCTGTACAGGACTGCCACTTCATAGCATTCCACAGGTAACATCTGTGGCTGAAAAGGAAAGGAAAGATGATTGGTTAAGGAAAGGAACCAGTTATCTTGCTTTTGAAGAGTTACAGGTTTATTCTGGCAGTGCAACACAATGTATGTCAGAGAAGATGTGGTTTAACTCATTTTACCCCAATGAACTTCACATACTTCATAGGGCTCGGAACGTAAGTAAGGAGTATGTTCATTCAAGTTGACTTAGCGTAATCTTTATCTAAAAATGAAAGAGTTATGCTGGATTATGCTTATGCTGTAGGAGTGTAGGTAACTGCAGTAAAGAAATTCAGCCAATCCTGCCACTGACCTAGAACAGGAAGCTTTCCATCATCACCTGAATACACAGAACTAACAGCATCTCCTTAATCTGGACAGAGAGGAGTAAAATACAAAAATACTTTCAAAGAAA
Source organism: Passer domesticus (assembly GCF_036417665.1). Taxonomy (NCBI): domain Eukaryota; kingdom Metazoa; phylum Chordata; class Aves; order Passeriformes; family Passeridae; genus Passer; species Passer domesticus. The sequence continues at coordinate 58,035,740 of NC_087512.1, read as the reverse complement.
CTACTGAAGTATCCCTCTCAAGAATTACCATTTTAAGATTCTTTTCCTAACCAAGGCTTTGGTGTAGAGACATAATCAGTTTTCCAGCTCAAATGAATTTACGACGAAGTTCACAACGGCATTTTTACCCCTTAGTCTGTCAGAGAGAATGTATCTTTATTCCTCCTGCTATGCAGAAATTTTTCTAGTGAGAGAAGGATAAAGAGATCTGAAATTGAATCAGGTTCTGCAAGACCATGCAAAATGAGTTGTACATACCTACTTTGGCTAAGGTTTCCCTACAGATCTTAATAAACCCCATAAAACCAAAAATCAATGAAATAGTACTGCCGTAAGTTACAGACCAATAACACAATATATGCAAACTGAAAACAATTGAACTCTGTGATATATACTCTGACTGCCTTGGAACAGACAGCTTGGAACATAATGTGAAAAAAAAATTATCTTGGAACAAATTTGAAGAGGGCAGGGAGAGCCATCCTGCCCTGCAAGGAGCAAAGAGGGGGCACAGGGCTGAAGCTGCTCCAGAACAGGTATATTAGGAAACAAGATACATTGAAGAACAGGGCTGGGGGGGAACCCACAAAAAAAAAAAAAAAAAGAAACCTGAAAGTATTGTGTGGGAAGAGACCTGACCTTAAAAAAAAATTCTACCTAACAGCTTCTAATTCACGCTCTTGTAACTCTTTCTTTTCTAAGAAACTGACAGATTCTACCACCTTGCTGTTGATTTGCTGAAACAGAAAATCGCATTAAAGGAGCACCTATCTGGCTAACACAAGGAGAGGAAAATACAGATCCTTTCCCATTCAAAGGGAAATTGAGGTAACTTCAGATTTAAGCCAAAGTGTGGTAATAAGGGAAGAAGACAGTCGAGGTAAAATGGAAAGAAAAAAAGGGAAGGTTTCTTCAGAGACTGCCAAGATTATTTTTTTTTAAATAAAGAATTGCACCTTTCCCTGTCTCACTGGAAGCAACCAAAAACCTGGAAAGAAATTCTAGGTAGTCAGACTCCATGACACTTACCATTTTATGGAGCATACTAATAAAGAAAATTTCTCTTTGCTCTTCCTTTTTGGTAAGCACAGTCATTATCTAGCAGTAGCTACCATAGAGCATATAACAGACATACAGGACTAGCATAGTGCATTTTACAACTAAAATCAGTGGAAGTTCTCATTATAAAAACATTAATGGAAAGCCAGTACCAGACATCAAAAACATACCCAGGCAGTATGGTGAACATAAAAAATTACTTATTTCTCTTATGACAACCTTTGACAAGATCAATGATAACCACACAAAGTATCCATTGCTGTAATGTATGAATATCTTTTACAGAAAAATACTTACATATATCTGGATCTTTACTTTTCTTTGTTTTGTTACTAAGACTTATCTCAAATCTATTAATATCAGATGAAAGATCACTAGGAGAAAAAACAGACAGCCTCAATTAATACAATACATGGCTGGCACTTAAGCTGTTCCAAATTTCATTTCAATCCCAAGTTATCATTATCAGCCACTTATATTAGCAAAGATAGATGCCTACAGAAAATTCTACCCATGCAGAATTTGTCTGAAATGTTGCTGCTGTATAAGCACATATACAGTATTTTTTTAAATACTGTAAAACTATAAATGAGTGTTAAGAATCTTAAATCCAATACAAATTAAAAGTGTAATTCACTAATTCAAGATAATTAAAACTTACTCAAAGACAAATTCTTCAGACCACACAGGGTTCTGTCCTTCCCTGATATGTGTTTTTGCTACCTGGACACTGTTCAAGTAGATGTTACAATAGGGGTTTGTAAAATGCTTTACTGGGAGTGTATGAGCTTCTTCTACATGCAAAATGAGACTGCTGACCTGAAAAAAAATAAACAATTTATTTTTTGTTGCTAAAATACAAAGCACATGAATGAATTATTTTAATCCTCTATGCAGAGGCTTAATGTGAATACTGAATACCAAACTCCTTATTAGAAGAGTAAAGACAAAGGTACTGGAACATTTTTAAGAAGCATAAAGAACAAAGTAAGAGTAACTCAAATAACTACTGAAAACAAATATCTAGACCCATGTTTTTAAGGCATCTTGGGGTTTTATTTTACAATCATTTTTGAGGCATTAGGATTTGCAAATAACTTTTCCAGACACAGAAGATTTTACTGAAATGGAAGACTGGCACTCTGAGTAAGAGCCATGAACAATTCCAAATACAGTCATTTATTGTTTGGTGCTTTCCTAACAGATTATGTAAAATTCTCTCGTACAACACATTACATTGTATTCTTACAAAGAAAAACACCGTCTTTGCTTTTTGAAGAAAAGAATTCCCTTTTTATTTGGCTTTTGCACAGTGCAGCTCCCAGTTTCACCTGTCACTTCATCTGTAAATTCACCTAATTTAGTTCACTTATTCAGAAGTATCCAAACTTCTGTAATGTTCACAACCAAACAGTTGTCGTTTATTACTTTTTATTCACCATTTTATTCCACTCTCTACTGCCTCTAACAAGTAACTACATTCAATGTTCCAAAGATTAAATCATATCAGGAATTCTTAAAGTATTTCCCTGTTATTCTCCAATCATTACAGATATAGCTATTTAAGACTAATAGCCCTCTCTCTCTCTGAAGAAATTCTGGTGTATATGGCACTTTCAAGAGGCCAAGAGAAATTAAGACACAAGCTTGGCTCAGCATGTATTTGTTACATAAAATGAATATCATTAGTTAAATAACATGTATTTACATGTAAATAAAATGTAAATAATGGGTATTTTATGTATGTGTAATATAACATTTTACACATACATTTTTTATAACATTTTTTGTTGTCATATGAATTTTTAATTTCCCATGTGAGGCATATTTGAAAAGCTGCTGACTTCTTTAGACTTTTATTCAGGATTTGCTGCTGTTGAAAGGAAAAATTCTTTCAGAGAGACTTATTAGTATCATTTTGCACAGAGGAGGCAAAATACTTCTCCACATGCACCTCTAACCCACAATATTAGTTTCACCTGACGTAGACGTTTATTTGATGTTCCTGGACTGGTTTTTCTTAAACTGCAGAACACCTGCAGAGCTTTCATCCAGTCCTAAGAGAGAAGGATACAGTAGAATGTAATGAAACCAAGTCATACAGCTTTCTGCAGTGGAAGAGATGTATCTGCAAAAAGTATCTGACTTTTCACTTTAGCTTGGCAAAACCTAAGTCTTCTGTAATTCCACACTACAAAAGTCTGAATATTAAAGCAAATTTATTATCGTTACTAAGCAAAACCTCATAAATAACTTGCAAATATGAACCACTTTCTCTTTTAGAATTATCAAGCATTACTAATGGATATACAGTGGGACCTTTGCCAATTTTCCAGTGTAGTGATGCTACAAGAAATTGCAAATTGTATATAAAATTAATAAAAAGTTGTTTGCTTCTGATAAAATTACATTTAACAAGCCAAACTGGTCTGATTATTCTCTCCAGTATTGCCATGTGGCAGTCGTAACACTGTATACTTCAAACAAAAACTGAACAATTAACAGAGAAACATAGAGCATATATCCAACATTCTCTAGTTTGTCTTTGGAAGGTGAAATATGTATTATAGCCTCATTCACTAGTTACTGTCTCCCAACAACCATTAAATCCTGCACATTTCTTGCAAAACAAAAAATTTAGATTTTGACCAACAGTCTTCTCTTCAGTCAGTATCTCAAAGATATACTCTCAAAGTACAATTTAATAATGTCATTAAAACCCCCACAACAGTGCTTCAATCATTCTTCACAGCATCTTACACATCTTAAAAATACAGGAATATGTACTGCATCTATTCTCAGCTTTGTGAGTTAGGCTTCAGCTTTCAAATCCTTCCAAGGAAAAGCTTTCAGCTACACCCCACCAAATTTCTATTTTTCTATGAAATGTCAGAAAGTAAAAAAAGCTGAGCTTTCTCAAAAGATAAACACTTGTAAACTTTTCTGGGCCAAAGCCATATTATAAAGAAATCTGAAACAACTGCGTTCTGTATAAAAGCAGTGAACAGCTTGTTAAGCAGTTTCAAAACTTAATTAAACCAAATGTTCAGGAAACAAAACAGGACATTCTATCTTCTACACATTCTTAATTATTTTATTTTTTAGAAAACAAAAGATTTTACAGACATGACAAAAATTAAGGAGCATGGAATTTAACTTATATATTCTCAATTATGATACAGCATACTGCTGCTCGAAGACAGTATACTGACAGTTGTATGACAAATTCCACTACATAATTCTTATGTCATCTCTCCAAATTTAACAAATGGCATTAATTTAAAAAGAAAATCTGTGCTTTCCTTTATATACAGCACACAAAAAAATACTGTATTTATACAGACTTCATGCTCTGGTGAATACAACAGCCCGTTATGAGTGCTCTAAAAAGCTTTCATGCCATTCAAATAACAGCAAATGCAAAGATTAACTTCTAATGCAACATACACATCAGAGCTGTGAACTTGCAGAACTCAAACACAGTATCATTTGGGATACAATCTACTGGTAAACTAATTCTAAGAAGAAAGCTTCTGTCCCACAATTCTTAATCACTGAACATAACTGTTAAGAGAGCTAGTAACTAAAGACAGTATATAAACCCAGAAAACCTTACACTGTGCACCATCAGGGCCAAAGACTATGCATGACTACCAGTTCATATACACAGCAAATAACTGGAAAAGGCAGTTCAATGCACTTTGGTCACTGGCCAGACATACATGCATTAGCGTTTTATTTATTTTATTCTGAAGTAAAACTCTAACTTACTGTGCTGTGTTTTATATCACGGAAAAGACCTGGAGAGTAAATTTCTTCTTCTAAATTGAACTACGTCAAAAAACATGTATGTTCTCCAGAAACAGGTAACAGAAAGTAATGGAAGTTCTGTGCATGGGGCCTGACTGGAATTTGTCAAAACTAAAACCTTGAAGAACAGGTAATACAAGTGCTGGATTTTCAGCACCAACCTTCCCACTCAGAGATCTGCTACCAGTACATTTTAACACCTGCTATATAACCACTAAATATTTGTGATGCATTTGCTTCATGTTTCAGAAGGCCAACATCACTGAACAACACAAGATTAAGAGTTACTTTTTTTACACTTAGCAAATAAAAACTCTCACCTGTGCTTGTTCTGGAGTTTCGCCTGCAAAGTAAAAGATGTAATGCTCTTCACTAAAGTGCTGAACTACTATCTGAAAACAGTTTGGCCTTAAAAATAAAAAAAAGAACAAAAATTAAGTTTAATTAATCTTCACATATTAACAGATACCTTCACTTGATCTGTGCCAAAATGAAGTTTACACTGAACTAACAGATTTCTCCTGGTTTTCTGTAAGGTGCATTGAATAACTGCATCAGTGCTTGTTCATCTACATGTTACCATCACAAATGGAAAGAGGAAGACTTCCAACAAGATTCATCAGATCTTCAAAAACTGCATTTTGGTTTTGAATGTATTGTGTCATTTTAAGAAAACTAACATGCAGCCTGCTTCAGAACACTGACACATCTTTAGAATGCTGTGTACTGAAAAGACATGTATGCTGGCTTACAGTTAAGACAAAATAAACCATCCATCTCAAAACACTTATCAACAAGGATTATTCCTGGAGAGTTTAAAAACAGTGGAAGTTCAGCATTATTTCACAACCAGTTAATCATACATTAAGGATTTTTTCTTTCAGGAAACAGTGCTAACCTAAGGAATCCCCTAGATGAATGTGTCCCACAGCTCTCATGACCAGTAAGATGTGTACTAGATCACACACGAAACATTTGAGTGTATGTGACACAAACCTCTACAACCTTAAGTGCTGAAGAAGTACAGCCTTCACTGTACTTCTGAGGAAAATGCAGAGAGTTTTTAATGAGCTACTTGAAGTGCAGGAGGAACTCTGTCTCAACTGCAGTTCCTCACTAACTCCTTCCTAAGCTGCTGCAACCATGCATGTCCTCCTACACACCTGTAAGTACCACCTAGCACACAACTTGGCTCCAACCCACAACGCGGGTTTAAAAGAAGGAAACAGAATGCTTATTGATTACAATATATACCAAAGCTTTGTGCCTAACTGTCAACTACACAGGGAACATTTCAGCATTTTTTAAAAATAATCTTTAGCTATCTGTGCTCCTCATTCCAGTAGTCAGATGTTGGAGTTTTTTTCAAAGTTATTAAAGACTTTAAAAACCCACAAACAGAGCAAAGCATCAGTCCTTGTAGATCAAGAAATACCACTAATGTTAAACATTTATCTCTAGTTTTTTCACAAAGGAACTAGAAGTTGTCTATATATAATTTTTCAATAAATACTAAGATCTGTAGGATAGCCAGAATTTCTACCACTTATTATATAAGTAAATATAGTTATTTCTTCTATAAAAATTCTATAAAATACAGGCCAGTGGAGTTTTGTAACTACATATGAAAAAATACATAAATGCTCTTCTTAATTTCTAGCAATATCTAACACTTCTGATTCTCAACTTTCTTGCTGATAATCACGTCCCACATGGTCAGCATATTTTGAATATCTAAATATTAGAGTAAGTAAGATTTGATGTGTAAGTAACTCTGAGTATAGTAATTGTGCAAAAACAATCTTTGAGGATGTTTACTTATATGAACTAGTGTGCTACAAACAAAGTGCTTGTTTTTAAATAGTAAAGCACCTACAGACTTCTAACCAAGTTAGCTTTCAAATACCTACCAAAATGATGCAGAACTTTTAGAATTCACAAAAATTCTTTATCTTATTAACTCTTGGTGCAATATGATTAAAAAAACCCCAATGTCCTACCTGCCAAATAAACTGTCATGTACTCCATAGACGGAACACACACTAAGGTCTATTAGTCCTTTGGGTTTTGTGGCTCGTTTTTCACTTTCAAAATAAATAAGCTGGGCATCATTTCCCTCTAATATAAAGTACAAGTTTTTCCATCTCTTTCCTTTACCTGTACAAGAATCAAGCAAATGGTTACAATACTGTCTAAAACAACATGTAAATTTTGTAAATTAAAATACAGAAGAGGGCAGTAAAGCTTCTGTCAAACTCCGAAGAAAAGAACAATGTACAGATAATCACACTTGAGTTATAACATGAATATACACATTCAATTTTATACATGTGACAAAAACCAGATCCTCTTCACAGATGCAGGTAGAGTTGCAAAAGATTCTTCAAACATCCTCAGTGCTTTCAGCAGCATTATGGAAGTGCATATGAACTGCCCCAACAGTGAACTCCTCTCAGTGTTACGCCTGTATCTACACAGATTGCAAATAGTGACAATGTGGACTCCATTCATTCAATTTTTTTTAAGAAATGGACTTTCAACATTAGAAAGTTACTCCTAAACTCTGACCATTGATTGCATTACAATACCTAAAAACATATAGCTGAAGAACAGAAAAGGAAATATTTTATATGCAAACTTAAATCAGAATCAACCCACAAGCACAACCTTATGAAAGAATTTGGCTGGTTCCACTTGCTGCAGAGAAAGGTTCTTTGAATTACAATGGATTAGGAGCATTCTGCAACAAATTAATGCTTAAATCAGGGAACCATTTAGAAGAAATTTTCAGCCTTTATTTTACACTTCAATCATCATAAATCCACTGGGGCCTTAATAAACTAGTAGCTAAATTGTTTCCAAAATACAAATGTAACACTAATTTATTATACTATGACTCCTAGATGGAAGAGGGATTTTATTGCATTCAGTCCATATGTATTACGCGCATCCCTCTACAAGAGAATACTCTGATTTGCCTCTTTTAGCCTAATTTTTCCAAGTCATTCCAATTTCATTCCTTACCCCATGACATGTCTCTACACCTCTGAGAATAAACCTCCTCAACCAATGAGATGCTTCCCTTGTTCTGTTCAGAAGGTATAGTTTGGGGTGGTTTGGGATTTTTTTAATGTCTCTTGTATTAGGCTATATGTAAATTCATACCTTCTTTCTTGCATTTGGTCACTATCCAGATTACCACCTGTAACTTATCCTTCTTGTCATTTGCAGGAATCTTGTTACTGATACGGTTTTTCTGGGTCAAATAATGCTGATTTTTCCAAAAAGTAGAACTATAACACTTGGCAAGGGACCAGCTTCCTCAAAACTTGAAAGACTTGTTCAATGGAAATTCTTCAGGGTAATACTGAAGGTTACACTGAAATAAGTCAAGCTGTCAGCTTTTAATGTGCTTATTGTATGTTATGCTGTGTCAGCATTAGAACCCTAAAAAGTCACCATATCCTTTGTACGGCAGACTGTGCATTTTAAATTTAAGATTGAAAACATACAACCTCACTTGGAATAACAAAATGAAACCAGCTGTTCTCTGCGGTGAATGTACGTATTTACACTACTCTAGCTCTCTCAAACCTCTATCAGCTAGAAACTTAGTGAATTCAACATTAACTACATGCACTTTATGAAAATATATTTCATTTCATGCTTTGAACCCTGCCTTTGACAAGGATGCCCACTTTTTGTACTGTGCTGATTTTTTCAGAACTGCCAACCTAAATTTTCATGCTGCATGTAATTTCATGCATCACACTGATCTATTCATCTACTACTTATGGAAAGAGATCTTTCACACTCCTTATACACTTGCTAGAACCTTTTGCCCACTTCAATTTTGCTCTTTCTAGTACCACTAAATTCATTAAATTCAGTTAGGAGGTGCTGATCTCTGCTCTCTAGTGACCAACAATAGGGCACGAGGAAATAGAACAAAGTTGATGCAGGGAAATTTCAGATTTTCCCTTAGGAAAAAGTTCTTTACTGAGGAGGTGGCTGGTCCTTAGAACAGGGTAGGCAGGAAATGCTCACAGTCTGTCAGGGTTTAAGGAGTGCCTAGATAATGCTCTTAGTCATGTGGTTTAGCTTTCAGTGGACCTGCAAAGAGCATGATCTTTATGACTCCTGTCCAATTTAAGATACTGTATGATTCTATGATCATTATCTGCTTTTTCTCTTCCTTTAAAACATAATAGAGGCAATCATAACTCACTTTTTTTCAGAAGATAACCTTTTTTGACAATATTTTTATAAAAAGCATCCTTTGTTTTCCGACGAATTGTATTGTAGATTTCTTTTCCATCCACTGTATCATTAAGCACTTGTTCTTGGTGCTAGAAAACATGTCAGAAAAACATACTTTAAGCTCAGAAATCACCATTAAAAATGTATCCTATGAAGCTGGAATCAGGATCATCTTACTGAATGCTACCTAACTCATTACTATTTTTCTCTCATGCATTTTACTAAAGCATTCATTTTTCATACAATACACATGCTACAAATGTAACACTTTCCATATTTCCCAAACTGAAAGAAAATAAGGGTTTTCAATGCAGACCAACTTCTACAAAGTAAGTCTTTTTCATGGAAAAACAAAAAACATTATCTTTCACTGTGATTTCAACTGTGTTAAAATTTATGCCAGTCTTTGAAGATTTATCTAGCTTCTAACTTTCTACTACCAAAGCTCATAGGCCTGTGATATCATGGATAAACTCTGAAGCAACAAAAATGGTGCAGATCATAATTAATAATGAGGGGCACAGTCCCTCATTAATCTCATTAGAACCCACATGTTGTAACTGAGCAGAATTCAGGACAAGAGAAGAAAGAAAGAAACGGAAAACAGAAAAAGGATAAATTCATACAAGAAATGATACTATCTAGAAATGCAAGTAATGAATATGACCAAAACCCAAGCCAGGTCTGACCTTACTAAGTAAGATGATGAACAAAAGTTCTTTAGCCATAAAAAACAAAGAAAAGCAAGACTATAAAGTAGTAAGGACATCACTGAAATGAAGAGAGACATATGAACTAGTTTTTATATAATATTCTACTTTTGTTCCTGTGCATATATCTGCAGTAATTATGATTTTGATCAAAACAACAATAGCACGATGAAAACAAAGGTGCAGGTCCTTAGCAGCTCACCAGGGTCAACCCACCACAGAAAATTACATGTATGTTCATTAAGTGCTTTCCAGAGTGAATTATGCATAACATGGTAATATTCCAAAATTGTTCTGATAAATGTTCAAGAAAGGCAAGTTCACACCAAAACTGGTAGCAGCAAGGCAACTATGAAAACATTACAAAGAGACAGGATCAGCTTCTGTGTGCTTAGCTTGGTGAACAGAAGAAATGCTTCTGTTCAATAAAAAAGATGGCACAAAGGGGTATGAATTGACTGCAACTCTCTTTAGGGAGGACAGGAAGAGCAAATTACTGATTTGATGAAACAGGAAAGCTTGGGAACAGAAAAAGAAAAGAATAGGTATTAAATTTTATAACTAGCTATATAAGCTCATGAAAAGCTAAATTATGTGGTATGCTTATAACTGGTGATCTCTTAGAATCAATTTCTGCTATGAGGCAAGTGCACTTCAGAACAAGTGCTGCAGTCATTCCTGAAGCTTTTAAACTCCCTGCAATCACTCCTGAAGCTTTTTGGTGTGTACAGGTTTCCTGTGACAGGAGAAAAACCCCAGACACAGAAGAGAGAAGGCCAGACAGGCTCCCCTTAATATGGGATTAAATCAAATCATTAGCCCAGGAACAGAGCTAGGGGCGCAGAGTAGAGGTCGAACACCTCATCGCATAGACAGAACTTACCATACTTCCTGTTGACTACAAGCCAGTCTTCAGTAAGTGTATGTATTTGAGGATAAAACAAAAGAAACAGAGGAGCTGAAAACATTGAAACTGCTGATGACTGACTACTGGAGATGATGCTGTTTAACTACCACTGGTATCTCTGCTGTAATTTAGTTCATAAATTGATTTGATAGTGATTCAGTCTCTGACTTCAACATCAAAGGCTCAGAGATTAAATCCTACCTGCATTGGAACAGGATCTTTTAAGTAATATCCTTCAACAATCTGTTCTTTTCTGTAGTGCTCAATGATGTCAGCAATACTGTTCCAATAACAAAAAGAATATCGAAATGTTAAACATTAATTTTTCCATTGTTTGAGAATCTGCTTTTCCATAAAACCACAGAAAACATTCCCTCAAAGTTTTAATAAAATCAAGTGTTAATCATCATAATCCTATTTGAAAGGAATGAGATTTACTAATATACTGAAGTCAAGAAGGTTTACAAAACTGTATTCAGAATGTACTAATCCTAAATTTTGCAAAGTATTTTAATGACTTGCTTAAAATGTCAAATGAGGACACTGCACTTTGCACACTCAGGTAGTACATGTGCATTACCATTTTCCAACCAGGCTGAAAAATTGCTATTTCATTGGCAATAGTTTTCCAAGTCCTAGAGTAACTAGCTAAGTGGAATGGGACATACTCTGAGTGAAGTGCAATCTTCTTCTATGAGCACAGGAATAGAAAACATAAAAGGTTGGTAGCAGGCTTATAAAGATTACAACTGGACATCACTGAGCTATCCTTTCAAACACTCATGTCAGCAGCATTCCTCTACAGGGATGCACTCATTATAGTCATCAGATTCAGACTGCAATTGCATTTGGAAAGCTCAGGAGAGAAGTAGTAACAGATACAAGCTGACATTCAAGACATTTAAGTTGCTCTAATTTATTTTTGCACTACTGAAATTTTTGCACTGTAATAACAGCAACAGGGTCATCAACAGAAATTAATCATTTACATGCAAATATCCATCTAGAAAAAGAGCTAAGTAATTAAATAGATAAATATATACTCAGTGTGACTTCTCAGTTTATGCATACTCAGCTGTGTGTTCAAAGATACAAATAAGGCACGTGTGCAACACTGGAACAATAGCTGATACTGTAAAAAATCTCAAAACCTACATAAAGCAAGGTATCTTGGTTAGCTTTTCTATTCCATTCTGAAACTATGAACTAGGAAACTTGATAAAATTATCTTCTCATGAGCACTTTTATTTTTCAGATATGTAAAATGAGATTAATGTTTATTTCAGTTTTAATGAAATCACATAATTAATTTCAATTTTTACTGAGATGCTGTCTACACATGCTGTTTTCTACATAAGAATTTCAACTGCGTCACACTACAAAAAACATTGACTCAGGCATTACATTTCACAGGTTGAATAGCTACTACCAACATTTTCTAATCAATCAAACAGCATTATATTAATTTTCTCACTCATCAAATCAGGAATACCTTGACCTTCAATGCATCATTTGCTTCCTTGATTAAAAATGCTATTAGGAGTTTCTTAATGTAAGGAGCAGGTGCCTGCAAAATTTCTACAATTTTGTAATACTGGCCAAAAATAAATTCAGATGTATTTAAAAAACTCCTTCTGTAGTTAGAGTAACATTTAGACTAGTCTTGATGGAGCACCCAAGGGCTGCATTCTTCATTATATGTTTGAACTTCCAGCAGATTTACCAACCTTACACACACAGAAATTTGAACTGAATATCACCTTAAGAATATAGTGATAATTCTCCCTAACATACAACAAAAACAAAGATATTCGTTGACACTAAGGAAGATCTCTGGAAAACTACATAACAAAATACTGAAAGAAATTCTTAAAGCACTTTATCATAATTTATTGCTGCTTAACTTTAAAATCTTATTTTCTGTTTGGCTGCATAGAATCTCTTTCAGACAAATGTAATCTACATACCAAGTGAATCCAGCATTGTATTATAAAGTAATCTGAAGCAATAACAAGGTAATATATTTCTGAAAGTGTACTATTTAATGCTACAAACCCATTTGAGACTAATAAGAGTTCCTCTAAGTTGATTAATTTGATATCACCAAGGGTGGGGGGCTCCTGGCCTATCATCCTCCCAAACCACACAACTAGAAATTGGCATTTACCTTCATGAAAGGCTGACCCTGCAGCTAGCCTAGTTTTCAGTGAGGATGGCTGGAGGCCAGACTGACTAATGAAGAAGGTATTCAAGCAGCCTGGGTGTGAAATGGGCCTAGGTTCATAAGGATCCATTTAGCCTCACAGCATCATGTGAGTGAAGTCATATGAACAAGTCCACTGAACTTAGTGAGGAGATCGTGATATTTTCTCAGACACACTCAGAAGTGACAGAAATTCTCGACTGGGGTAAGAATGCCCTGGTTCTAAGTGAGCAGGACTGGAAAAATGCTGATTTTTTTTTTTAAGGCAGACAGTGGCCTCTGTTTAAGGAGGAAGGTGAGTTTTTACTACTGAAAAGTCTTCCAGATACAACAACTCTAAAAAAATACTATCAAAGATGAAGGTGTACTGATAGTCTCTCCCACAAAAGGGGAAACACCTCATTATTTCTCTGTTTTCTACAAATTACTAATTTTTTTTGCACTAATGGCAAAAGAAATGCATCTTAAGTTTGTTCACTCTAAATGAACTGATCAGTATTTCTGCTCCAAGTACCATGCACATATTTCAATGTAATTTAGTAACTTTTTCCAACAATTAAGGCATTTTTCCCCGTTCTTGAAAATACCCATTTCTATTATTTGAAAACTCTATTGATTGTCTCAGATAAAATTTGCATTTTTATTTTCCCCGTTTCAAACAGACAAGAATGCATGTAGAAGCTTCCAAGCTGCTTCAAATAGAGTAATCTCTTAATTACAGATACAGAATTTATGGATCCACACGATCCATTCAAACCACAATTTACAGAGTGAAACAACTGGTTGGCAGAACAAGCACAACAAGCACAAATACTTCAAGAGAAACAAGTTACACTTAGGCTATTTAAACTGTAAGAATCTGCTCAGTTAGAAGTAACTACTATGGAAATTAGAGAAAATATTTAGTATAAAGGAAACTACAGTCTTAACATCATAATAGTAAATAATTATCAGGAGCAAGTTATGCAAGCACAAAATATGCATAATTCCTTTTGCCACAAGAACTCACCTATTATAGTATCTGCCTCCCATCATAAACTGATTGTTTGATGTTGGACATATTTTAAAACGCTGAATATTTTCACTGGTCCGGAAATAAAGTGAATAATCACCAGGGGTATTATCTGAAGGCCTCACAAGAAAACTGCACACCTGACCAACTGAAAAGACATCATAAAAGTGTTATTTTTCTTAATGATATATGTAAACCCTTACGAAATCTATTTCTACATAAACTGGAAAGAACCGCACACTTGGAAGAAATACAAACCCTATAGAGGTAAACTCCAGTAGTGATCTCAAATTAGAAGAACTAGTACTCAAGCACCAAAATTAACAAAATATGGTTCAGCTGTAGCCTGCAACCCAGCCACATCTTTTGCCATCTCTTTAAAACATCATACAAAAAATGTTTGGTAACATTTTCAAATCTCTGTGCCAGTATTTAAAGTAATGTATTAAACAATATGGGTCAGAAGTACTGTTTTCATTTAAAGAGATACTTGCTTTATGAATGTGAAATAATTGATTCCACATATAACAATTTAAAAATTCATTAAATCAAAAATAAGTAGATTAACTTTACTTGAGAACATACTCAGTACTGATAGCCATGAAAGTTTTCCTCCGATGTAGTATTCTACTGAGGTAGCATACAGAGAGACTGGGGAATCTAAAACACATTTATGTTTAGACATTAAAGGAAGTTTTACCATAGTTTAGTGATCCTATTAACAGGATCACTTTGTGCCATTTCCCTATCACTGTAATTCACATCAGAAAGACACATACCTGTCATCAGCAAATTGTAAGCTTCTTGTTTGGAGATCTTCCCATGGAACCATCTTAACAAAGATGAAGAAAAAAATTAGAAAGCAAGACTACCAGCTCTCTTTTTTGGTTGTGCTGACATCCAAGGTTCTGGCACCTATGAATTAATCTTTATTTTAAAAGACTCAACATATATACATGAGACAATCAAAATCTATGCTACTTAATGATTCTCTCCTCCCAACGTGAAAAGACTAACACTAAGAGGTATATAAATAAATTGTTTTCAGTGAAACACTTCAGCTGATGTTCAAATACAAGCAAATTTAGAGATTAATATGAATTGTCCAAAAAGTAGGTAATTTGACAGATATTATTTTAAGTCATACAGCAATGTACTAGAATCATGAAATCTGAAGTTCAAACAAGAAGTTATACACAGAAAACCTCAATCTCAAATTTGCCAGAGCTGTAGAAACAAAACCGAGCTTTGTTAGATTAATGAATATAAACTACTTTGATCTCACACCTTGTACTTTCCCAGAGTCTTGTGTCAGGGTAGTACCCCACAGAAGTTCACAGCCTCTGCCTAGTTTTGGCATGATACTTACCACTATTCAGAAAAGCTTGACTTGCTGCAACTTAATAATCTGTATTTAAAGGAAAGCTGAAGATACGGTGCTGTTATAAGAATACACCCCAATTTTTGGCTTTCTTTCTGTATTACCTTCAGATATTAATGTGGATTCCTCTGAAAGGTAAACTGAAAGACAGAATCAAAGCTCCACACAATCCCCTAACAAGCTACTTTCCAAATATGAAATTTCCACATTTGAAGACATCCATACTGCCAAACTGACTAGCAGAACACAGTAAACCAAACAGACCACTGAAATGCCTCCTTCTGCCACCAGCCTCTTGGAAAGTGGGAAACAGCAAAAAACCAGCAAGCAAATGAGGACATCAGATAAGTCATCAAGTCCCTAGACATTTTTCACAACTATCTGCCACTCATCTTCACCTGTGAATGTAATCTATTAACAAACTGACATATCAACATACTGCTGATTCAAAGTTGAATTTTTAAAAATTTTTAAGCAAATAGAAGGAAACTTACCGTCCTGTGACTTTTTCTTCAAACTTTTAAGTGTTATAAGAATCACAGAATTGTAGGAACACAGAATCCTTTGTGTTGGAAAATACCTTTAAGAGCATCATATCCAATCCTTAACACAGCACTGCCAAGGACATCACTTAACCAATGTCCCGAAGTGCCACATCTACACACCTTCTAAATCCCTCCACAGATGGTAATTCTACCACTGCCCTGGGCAGCCTGTTCCAGGGTTTGACAAGCCTTTCAGTGAAGGCACCTTCCCTAATATCCAATCTAATCCTCCCTTGGTGCAACCTGAGCAAGCTTCCTCTTGTCCTATAACTCGCTACCTGGGAGAAGAGACCCCTTCTAGCTACAAGCTCCTTTCTGGCGTGTATAGAAAGCAATGAGCGTCCCCCTGAGCCTCCTTTTCTTCAAGCTGAGCCCCACCAGCTCCCTCAACTGCTTCTCATTAGACTTGTGCTCCAAACCCTTCCCCAGCTCTTTTCTCCCCTCTGGACTCACTGCAGCACCTCAGTATCTTTCTTGCCATGAGAACCCAAAACTGAACCTAGAACTCAAGGTGTGGCCTCACCAATCCTGAGTACAGCAGGACAGTTACTGCCCTGGTCCTGGTGGCCACACTATTGCTGACCCAAGCCAGGATGCCATTGGCTTTCTTGGTCTCCTAGGCCCACACTAGCTAGTGCTGTTCAGCCATTATTGACCAGCACCTCAGGTCCTTTCTGCTGAGCAGCTTTCCAGCCACTGCCCCAGCCTGCAGCACTGCAGGGGTTGTTATGAACCATGGGCAGAAACCATCACTTGGCCTTGTGAGATCTTATACCATTGGCCTTACTGACCCAGCTTATCCAGATTCCTCTGCAGAGCACTCCTACTCTCCAGAAGATCTGCACTCTCACCCATGACATAAACAGGAGACATTGTTCTAACAGTATTTAGAGTTGTTAACTCCAAGGCAACTGTGTTTCAAGAAATACTCCATAAGTGCACATTTTGGCTGAAAGTGATCATACATGGCCTCATTTAAGATTTCAGCACTCCAATATCTATTAACAACAGACACACCTATTACAAGACTTTTTCAAGTTAATTATCCCTGCATCTGCAGCAGCTAGTATATAAAGAAGTCTTGAGATTAAAAAAATAAATCTCTTTGGTCACTTTCTCAACAAGTAGAAATCTCACGGTGGAACTTGACAAACAGTTAAGATTGCTTTCAAACAACAAAACAAAAATCCTTACATTTTGCCTTCATGGGGATCTTCTTCTCTTCCCTGTGAGAAAATTAAGGTATCAAGTGAATGAAAACAGTACAACTCAATTTAAAAAAACATTTTTTAAGTTAAGACCTTCTGTAGAAAAAAAAAAATACATTTAGAAATCTGATGCATTTTTTTACCTAAAGGGCTTACTGCAGCTCTATGAAAAGCTTTCCTCTTCATTCACTAGGTGAAAATTCAGAAAAAATTCAGAAAAAAATTGATAATTACTTCATTCATGATCCAAGTCTTTTAGAAGTGGTAACTTTTTAGAAAGTTTCAACCTTCTCAGCCTTCCAAACACTAAATTAACACTGACCTATCAGTCGACAGATCAACAGTCTAGTACTGCCACTTCAGTTTAGCTATTCACATCCTGACACAGGTCATTTATGAGAAGCATCTCAAGTAACATTGCTATTAGCAAAACATACATACTGTGTAAGAAGATATTACAAAAAAATCTATTTTTTTCCTTTTTTTCTTCTCACCAATATATTTTTAACCCAAATTTCATCCTAGAATAAAGAGAAAGACCTACCACAATGCTAAATTACATTCTGTTGAGTTAGTGTACATTTCACAGCAATTGCAAGAAAGAAATGTAATTTAATGATAATAATAATCTACCAGGACAGTAGATTTTCGGGAAATGCCTAGTAAATTTACAGTACCATTCATTTGCACTTATCTTTGGACAACATATGAATAAACATTTTTTGATAACAAACTATGCTTAAAGGTTTTAGTTTTTTAGAACTACTAGATGAATTTACTAGGTTCAGAAAAGCACATAATTAGAAAACAGGCAATTGTCACTAGTTTTTGTTCAGTATTATTTTATTAAAAAATCCCATTCACTTAAGAAATCTGAATACAAAAATTACTTACCACTTCTTCTACCAGGTCTTCCACAATAAGACCTTGTTCATCTGTCCGTAGGTTTGTAACCCACATCCAGCCATCTTCCAATTCATTATGGACAATAAACATGTCTCCTTTAAGGAAACTGAGGAGGATTACAGCAACATTTAAATCAGAGATACAATCATAATATTTATATATGTTTAATGTTTAATTAACACAATGAATTCTTGAGTATAATTTCCATAAAATATTTGGGAAAACCGATTTGTAAATAAGGCAGGAACTGATAGTCCAAGCACATGTGTATTTTTCCTCACAGCTAAGTGGCTACTATATACAAGTTTTCATACTTTTGATTTATGTTTAGTATGTAATATATGCTTCAGTGTTGTCAACTTCAAAGTGTGCTAATGTATAAAACAAAAATAACACAGCAATATTAATATGCAGTAATATTGCTCTTTTATCAAGAGATCAAATATGCAACACAAATAAAATAACCCTTAGCAGTCTATAAGAAAATAATATTCCTTTCATTGAAAAATTACTTTGCATAATGTAAGTTGTGGAATACCTGTTCATTATGTTCTCATACATGAAGACAAGTGATGCAAAGAGAATACAGAGCAGTTAGCAGAGATACCATGCAACTAGGTACAAGTGTAAGAAGCATTAACATTCAAAATCAGAGAATCACAGAATCAAAAAGGTTGGAAACTACCTCTGAGATGACTGAGTCCAACCTACTACCAAATACCACATGTCAACCAGACAACAGCACTAAGTGCAACATCCAGTCTTTTCGTAAACACTTTCCAAGACACCTCCATCACCTCCATGGGCAGTATTTCAATGTCTAATCACCCTTTCTCTGAATAATTTCCCCTAACCTAAAGCCACCCTGTAAACTAAAGGGGAATTTAAGATTATGTCCTCTTATCCTGTCACTCTTCTTCCATCTGGAAGAACAGACTGAACTCTGCCTGGCTACATGCTTCTTTTAGGGAGTTGTAGAGAGCAATGAGATCTCCCTTGAGACTCCTCCAGGCTGAGGCCCTGCAGCCGCTTATAATAGGACCTGTACTCCAGACACTTTACCAGTTCCATTACCCTTCTCTGGACACACTCCAGGACCTCAGTGTCTTTCCTGAGTTGAATGATTCAGAACTGGACATAGTACTCAAGGTGTGGCCTCACCAGTGTTGAGCACAGGGAAAGAATCACTTTCTTAGTCCTACTGGCTACACCACTGCTGATCCAAGTCAGCATGCCATTGACTCTCCTGGCCACCTGGGCACAGCTGGGTCATCTTCACCCTGCTGCTGACCAGCAATCCCAGGTCCATTTCCACTGGGCAGCTTTCTAGCCCTGCAAAGGGTTTATTGTGGCCAAAGTGCAGGAACTAGCAGCAGGTCTAAGGGAGTTTTCATTTCTGGAAGACTAGCATAAGTTACTCCTTAAGTGTTAAGAACACAAACTCAGCTGCAGCACAGAATTTTTGATCATGTTTCATGATGCATCAAGGTACAGGAAAAACAATAAAGAGAGAAGCTCAT
Organism: Passer domesticus; assembly: GCF_036417665.1. Lineage (NCBI taxonomy): Eukaryota > Metazoa > Chordata > Aves > Passeriformes > Passeridae > Passer > Passer domesticus. The sequence goes on along the minus strand of NC_087512.1, from coordinate 58,016,219 downwards.
CAACTACCATTTCAATTCAAAATTGCATAGCAAATGTCTATGGCACAGCTCTCATTTAACGTAGGCTAACAGAAAAAACAAAACGCAATAAACCACTATCAAAAACAAAGAATAAATTCAACTGCTATTCAGCTTTAACAAATTACAAACAACAAGAGCACACTCCATCACTGCATAGTTACTACATGGAAGACATGTTGAAATTAATTCAGTAATACCTCAAACATAAACATATTTACTATTATATTAAAATTCTAAGTCAATATTCTCTGAAATACATAATTTCTTCAAGAGCATGTTAATTCAATCCAGAACAAATCTGAGAACTCTGGTCTCAGCTATACCACAAACAGAATTATTTTAACCATGTAGACCTCAAAACATAAATATCAACTCTGCATTTCAGCTCGATCCTAAAAGAGGAAGAAAAGGTTTAATTGCCTATAATTTTTGTTGTGATAGCAAACAATAAAATGCTATTTTCTCTTAAGCTGATAGGTTCAATAAGGCCCATAAAGGATTCTTTTTTTGTTGTTGTTGTTCTCACACAGAGTAGGAAGCCTTAGTTGCAATGTGCCATTAGAGAGCCCCTTCCCAGTCTATCACCTTCGTAAAACACATAATTACAAAAACAAATATCCTCATATCATCCTTTAAAGAATCAGACTGGACTGTGAGTCTTGGAATAAATTTCCATCCAAGTGAGGATATAAAGCTCTCATACTTTCCTCTACATTTTAAGATAATAATCTTAAACCTAAGAAAATTCCCAATTCAACTGGTGTATTACATCAGCTTATGAAACCTGTCTCATTAGACAGATTAGGAATCACCACAAAAGACTTTCAAATCTTCCTACATTTTCATCTGGAAAAAATTCTCAAGAAAGCAGTATCAATCCCAAGTAAACAGAAAATGGTCTTCTACTGAAAGACTCACTTCTTCCATTCTTAAATTTGTAAGTAGACAAGGCCCACTTTCTCTTTCTAGTGATCTGAATTGTTTCCCTCAGCTACACATCCAATAATTCTGTGGCAGTTCAGAAAAAAGCCTAGCTCATTTCTTTCACACACTCTGATAAGGCATTTCCATACAGAATTATCTGACACATAAATTTATCCTTTTGGTAAAAATCTAGGGCTTTACAAAACATATTTCAAAATCATCACATTATGAATTTTAATTCTATGTACCTTTATGTACCTTCTGTTCAATTAATACAAATATACTAAGAACAAAATGTCTTATTCTTATTCCCAACCAAATAGAGAGATATCATCTGTTAAACGAACTATGTCAAGTTTAATATGGAACTGGAAAATACTTGCATACACCTACCTAAATTATTACTATTTGTCAATACTCTTGAGAATTTCATAGCTATTACTGTTACTCAAACATACCTTATTTCATCAGTTTCTGGCACTTTGGTGTAAGGCAGAATTGCTCGAACTCTTCTTCTGTCTTCCACAGGCTATAGTTTAAAAAAGAGCAATGTTTTTTTCTTTATACTTTGCACTGTATATTCTATACTGCAGAGTCTTCCTCCCCAGCCTTATGCTATTCTGAGGCAAAGAACACTGCCTTGCCAGTTTTACATTTCCAAAGCTCAAAACCACAGTCAGCTAGAAATATGTAATTTGTTGATTAAGAGCACTTACTTTAATTTTTTTGTTTTCACTTAGAGCAGAAATAATATCCAAAATTTTAACATTAAGAAACATCTTTATTCAGGTTTTGGGATTTGTTACAGTTGATATTTTGCAGTGCGTTTTTTTCATTTTAATTACTGCTGTTGTTTTAAGGATGCATTTTTATACTCCCTACAGTTCCACGTATGCCTATGCAAAACGACACGAAACTTTCTAAATTTTTTTTCCCAAAGAAAATTTTGAATAGTGATTAAAGTTACAAACATTTTAGTAAGTTAGTCTTAAGGATTTTTTTTTACTTGCCTCTGGAGGTGCTACTGGAAATAAGAGCTTTTCTCCTTTCAGCAAGCAGGACACGTGACTGTAATAACCAATCAGGTCTGAGAGTGAAGCAAAGCGACGCCCACCAATGTAATAGTCTCCACACATGGCAATAATCCTGTTAATAAAAAAAAAAACAGAAGCCTGACATTAGAAAAATTTTTGCTACCAATTTTTTTTGAAGAAAAGGAGATTAGGATAATTTTTCATTCTTAAAACACTGCCTAAATTCAGCAAAATATAGTGTTACAGACTCTCTGGAAACATGTAAATAAACCTAAGGATTATTTTAGCAAATATATTTTATGAGCCACCAGTTTTTTATCCAAAGAAAGTGCTGATTCACAGAAAAAGACAGTACATTTGTCAGAACTAAATAAAATTAAAAAAAAAAAAGAAGCGTGAACATCCTGGAAAACTGAAACAATGCATGACTACACAACCGCATTATTACTTGTATCATGCACAACACACACCTTTTATAATAGGCATAAAGTAGCAAAGGTCTTTAACAAATTACTACACTTCAAAACTATACCATGTAGAAAACAAACACCATCAAAAATTAGTCATTTTGTTACAGTTAGTTTAGCATCCATATCAAAAGTTAAGAAATTACTCTGGAATAATCAAAGTATCTCCTGAAACTCAATTAAAAAATTTGGTATCTAACGGGAAAAAGCTCACACAACCATTTCAGTAGTTAATGCATAATTTGAATTAAGCTGTTTCTCCCAAGATGTAATGCAAAATGCATACAAAGATGAATCTTCAGATATTAAGTCCAAGCTCATAAGCATATACCACTGCAACAGGAGTCAGAAAACAATGCTCAGGACATATGCTGAAAGCTGTTTCCAGCAAATCTTTCAATTAGTAAGCATATAATCTACTGGTGTTGTTTGCTTTGGGATTTTTTGTGGCTTCTTTTTGTTTGTTTGGGGTTTTTTTTTTTGTTTGGGGGGGGGTGTTTGTTTGTTGTGAGTGGGGCTTTTTCCCTCAAAATTAAGGAAGCAACCAGATCTGCTAGCACTTTAACTGTGCTAACTACAATCATTATTATGGAACAGACACAATCTCCTTCACTGACTAATGAAACCTGCATGGTACTTTAAATCTATTCAAACCACTTTAGACAAGCTTCTCTATCCATATATTTTTGGTTTCCTCACACTTCAGTTCTCCACCTTACAAAGTAATTTTTAAGTAGCATGATTTAAAACAATCAAATGCAAGTAAAAACCTGTACAATTAAAGCATTAAGAGTCAAAAATACTGCATTATAATACAATCATTGTTCACTTTATTGTGTTCTGAAACAAAAAGTAGATAGATCAAAATATTAAAAATAAAACACTTAATTCTCACCTAAAATGATTGACATTTGTTTTACTAAGGAATGAAAGCACAAATGAACCTGGTCTCCGATCACTCTCTCGAATAAGGTAACTTCCAGGTTTTCCTGCTTGTCGAAGACGTTCTTCTGCAATTGTTCTGTCAAGTTTTCCATGATACCACCTGAAAAAAAGTTACAATGGGTGTCCTTAGAACTTAAGGGTTTTGTTTACTTTCACAAAACAGACCCATGAAATAAAGAAAATCTTTCAGTCAAAACCCATGTAACTCCAAAACTTGGTCAATCACATTGTTACAATTTCAACCTCCTAGTTTACTTATTTCCAATAAACAGCATTTTCAACACAGCAGTTTTTCAGATAACCTACTTTTCCCAAGGAACAACCCTAAGAGGCAGAGGCTCTACACATATCATTGGTTTTATTTCCTCCCTGATTTTTTTACTTTAAAAAAACAGAAACTGAGGTGACTGACCTGACTTGGAAGACTATTGTATTTTAAGCCTACAAAGGTGTCAGTTCAGGCTCAGTATTTCAAAAGCACAAATGGAGAAGTGAATTCTATCAGACTGTTCCTCAGCTGACAGAGATGCAGCTGCAGCAAAGCCGGTAAAGAACTGGACAGCAGTCACCAGGCCACCACCCAGCCCCAAAATCACCTTTCCTAATCACAATGTGCACTCTCTCAATCAAAGGGAGTGTCAATACATGGCAAAACACAAATTGCAAAATATGACATAAGAAATCTTTAATCTACTGCTGCCATTCAAGCATTCAATCACCTATCTCAGTTTATTTACACAGCCTTTGTCAGAACACTTGTTCTACTTCAAATGATCAAGAATAACTTTTACAAGAAAGTAGTGATGGAGAGCAGTTTGCAAAGACAGTCATTGCTCTCATCACCTTCACCAAGCCACACCATGCTCCAGAGCTATATATTGCCATAACTCATTAGCTTCTCCACCTAATTTTGCTTCATTAAACCTTTAATTTTTTACATTCAGAAACAGTCAGCTTCAAAATAGCCAGTGTTTTAGACAATTAAAATCCTCCACCACTTCAGATCACATATGATTTAGTTTTAACAGTTCACAGACTGTTTTGTAACATTCACAAACATGCAATTTAAAAGATACGTAAATGATCTCTTGAACTAATATATGCAAAAAAAAAAAAATTTCACAGCATACAGCTTCAAAAAAATGAAAAAAAAATAAAAGCTGAGTTCTTGATAAAATCTGAACATAAGCAATTTTTTTTCCTACAAAATGGAAACAAAAGCTTTGAGAGCTTTTATCAGAACAGAACCTTGATAAACCAAACCAAAAAACACCATTTCACCAGTAGGAGCAGCATAAGCATAAATACAGTTTAACCTGACAGAACTGGGTACTTGCTGGTATTGCTCCCCTTTACTTCTCTTCCTCACCCTGATCAAAACAACCTAAACCAGTAGAAGCACTGTCGTGTCTGTACAACATTGAAAACTTGAAAGTGCTGCAGGCCTAGTTATATTAGCAAGAGCCTGTGTCATTCCATTCCAGAGCAAAGCAGCTTCATGAACAGAAACCTGTTGTTCAAAGACAGTCCACAAAGTGGTCACACCTTCCGGACGAGGGGAGTCTTTTAGGAAATGAAGCAAAATTAAGACAGTTGATTATAAAGTCAATTATAGGATGAAATATTCTGTGTGTCAGTGTGCACAGCACAGCTGAAACCTGAGTGAGTTTGCTCCCAACACGTCACAACAGGGCATTGCCTTCTTGGATAGACTGACTTTTGTGAGTATTGTGTCTGTCCGAAACCTCCCTCATTTTGTGCCTCTCAATCATCATGAAAGCCAAGACCACTGGGAAACGGAAAAGATCCTGTTCTGAAAATCCAGGTCTGTCTGGTCCACCAAGCCAGATTATCGCCTACGGGTGTATTTGCTCAACTCATGGAACACTGCACCCAAGAAGAGGCAGTGTGCTCTCCTTCGCCTGCACCACCTAGCAACGCTAGTGCTGGAATTTCTCCACCCTTCTGACTTGGCTGGACTTTCTCTCTGGAATGACCTTCCTGGAGGTCACCACTAAAAGACCCTCCATTCACCGTACATCAACCACCGTGACAGACGGACTGAGATGGGAGAAGATTCTCCCCTCAAGGACTGAGACATGCGACCCCTACATGGAAAAGCTCCCCTCTTCTTCCCAAAAGGACTGAGACTGAAATCCCTACCGCAGGGTGAGGGAAGGCATGCGTGGGGACCACAGCAAGTTTTGCAAGCAACCACTGGACCGAGAAGACAATGGTTCTTGCCTACAACATCTGCTGCTGATGACACCTGATGGACTCTTTGTACCCTTTATCAATAGACTATTTTGAAATTCCCCCATTTCAAAAGGACTATAAAAAAGGTTAGAGCTGACTAATACCCTTGAGATCTCCCCTGATGTGAAGACAACAGGCTCTTCATCGACCGGACTTCGAGGGACTTTGTCATCCGCACGTCTGGTAGCTATACACCTCCTTGCCTTTCCTCTCTTCTTTTCCTTATTCTTTCCCTTTTCTCCATTCCCCCTTCTCTCTAACACATCTTTGCTGTGGCTATTCAATAAAAGTATATCTGTTTTGATTTTACTGCAAATCCCCTTGTCATGTCAGTGTTTGCACGCTGAGATCAGTGAAAAAGAACCTTCACGAATCACGTCCTTAGGACGGATCGTGTCAAGTATATAACTCCTCCCTCAGAGACCCAATAAACTTCCCTGATGAAGAAACAAACATTCCATTTCATGAAATCTCTTTTAGACTAATAACAGGTTCACTGAGCTTTTATTTGTTCCTATTTATCACCCACTTGAGGAAAATAATCTTAATTCTATTGAGAGATACATTGCATTAAAATGTCAAATTTAAAGAAAGGCACAATTTCACAATGAAGAAGTGGGAGTCTTAGTATAAATTCAAATTACAAAAAAATAAATTACAGAATAAACAGAAAGACAGGATCATATGCAAATAAAATAATTTTTCTGTAAGGGACCAGGATTTCTAACAACAGCACAGATTTAGGTGCCCCAATTCTCAGTCCAGAAGCTTCAAACAAAAAATACACTCTCCTTGCTGGTGATGGTAATATATATACTGGTATATGCCACATATTGAAGATCATATCTGAACATCACTGAACAGACTATATTTTGTCCCATTCAACATTTTTATATCAAGTGTATCAGAAGACATTTATTACCTGGTAAACCATTTAAGGAAAGGTTTGTTTTCTGAAATAAAAATATTAAGTTAACTTCTGAGTGCAATTAAATTCAGTGAGCTCACATATAAAATGTTAACTTCAGATGGCAAAAAACCACGGTATTTTACAGCTCACTCTGCATTAGTGTAATGTACCAAATTACTCTATAGTATTAGCCGCAGAAATAAATATTAACGCTAAATTTAAAACAAACGACAGTAAAGCAGTCAATATTGAGCCATGATAAGAGAAAACAGCTCAACTGATATCATCAGGAAACCTCTGTATTTTTTATACATCTTTAAAAAAACAGGATACACAATTAAGTGCAAACTCTAGTATAATATCTTTAGAGTATGCAAAATGGTTATCAAGAAATAACTGCATTTTTTCACAGAGCAGAGTTTCATCAATACATAAAAACAGTTTATTCACGTAACATACAATCTCGGACCACTGAAAGATATCATTGTCAAAATCAATGTCTTATAACCCATCCTACTATCACCAGTTTTCAGTATTATAGAGAGATACATTCTGCAACTTCCTATCATAATCTTCAAGGACTTTGATAGCAAACAGTAAACACTGTTTTGTAAAACTGCAGTACTCAATCTCATTTAAGGGTATTGACTAATCTAACGAGCACTACGGAAAGATTTTAAGATCTCTTATGCTGCATTACAAAGGAAGATCCATCCAATAGTCAGTGCTATCCAAAGAAAGCACAACAGAAATGAGTAAACTACAGAGCTAGCCATACTCCTAATTTCATCAGAGAATAGCGCACAGAATACTCTGAAGGATATAAACAGCCTACCATCATTTCTGAAATGAAATAAAGTAACCCCCAGATCCTTTGGTTTTAACCTCCAATCAGGTAGTTGAGTGAAGCCTGATTATTTCTGCAAAAACAAGAAACCACCTCTCTGAGTTTTCTATGTCAAGACTTACAACTTAAATATTTTGCAATCAAAACAGTTTCAAGTTTATTCTTTTCAGTCCAAAGCAGTGCCAACCAGAGATTCTTAATTGATGCAAAAGGAATTGCTATGTATGATGTACTGTAAGTCTGATGAAAGGAATTAAAGTTTGGATGGGAAGCTATTACACTAAAAACCTGCTTAGCTAGTTGCCAAATGAATGTGACTTGCAAGTGCTTACACTCAAAACTCTAACTTGCTACTACTTAGATGTACATCCTCCATCAGTGCCAAAGACAAGGTCCATATAATTTCTCATCAGTCACCTCTGCTTGTTTTCCTGATCCTACCTAGGAACACTTCTGTATTTCTAAAATTACCTTCGTATTTTTCTAAATGCTGACAATCCACTCCTTTCATTGTGTTTTAAGCAAACATAATTCATTTGCATTCTGAATCACAGCTAGTACTCTAACAATGCAGTTGCTGTTATAACATGCATAGAGAGTAAGTAGCCTTACAAACATATGTCATGAAATTATTTAACTATAAAATGTCCTATCAGTTACACATCGCAATTCAGGTGTTTTTTTTCTGTGACTACCTGCTTAACTTGCCTGCTTTAAGAAACCTGTGTAATTGTTCATTATTTTGCTTCCAAGAGAATACCAGTAAAAGGTTTCCATTTTTCAGAAAACTGCCAAAACTGTTCATAAAAATACTCCCATCTGCCAGTTTATTTCAAAAGCAGTATGTTCAAAACTCCAATCTTATCTATTACAATTTAATTACAGCATGCAGACATGCATGCAGACAGAACAAAGACAACAACATCACAAAGAGCCTCTACATCCACACAAGCAACATACAGGTGTGCAGAAGAATGGTGCCTATACCACCACGCTGAGTGGCTGACAACCATATGTCACATCATGAACCACATGGAATGAGCTGCACTGCAGTTAGAGCTGCGGCCTCCGGCCTCCGGTCCACACACAAACAAGAGATTTTTCCATGCTCCATGGAAGATGCTGGCTAGTCACACCAGCCCCATTAGGCCCAGCCAGCCCTTTCTACTGTGAGGACGGATGCACTCAGCAAGTTCACAGTACAGCTACATGGTTTCTGGTCCCTAACACAGCCCCAATACCACAAGGCCTGTGCAAGGAACAAGCCATTCACAAAGAGGTAAAGAGATGGTGAATTTACTATATGGAAGGAGGCAGCTGCTATTAGTGTGGAAGCATGTCACATTGTACAACTAAATCTTTATTTACATATTTCCTTTTTACATGTGGGAAAAGCAAGTGTGAAGTTTTGCCACACAGGCACGCTGCTGGCTTTGTTCATATCCTCATGCCCACATGCTTCTCTGCAGAGCTGTTTTCCAGCTGTTTAGCCCCACCATGTGCTTAGGGTTACTACTCCCTAGTGCCAGAGCTCTGTGTTTCCTTTGTTTAACTACACAAGATCTCCCACAGCCTAATTCTTCAGCCTGTCCACTTCACTCTGGATGTCAGCACAACTACCTGGTGTTTCAGCTGCTCCTCTTTCAGTTTCGCATTATCTGTGAACTTGCTAAGGGTGCATGCACTCTGTCCAAGCAGGACACAGTATTGGATCCTGAAGGCACCCTAGGGAATACCCCCAGTAATTTGCCTCTATCTGGACTCTGAGCTACTCATCATCATGCTCTGTTCCCAGTCATTCAACCACTTTTCAATGCACCTCACGTCCTTTTACCTAATCTATACTCTGTAAGAAGAAGACTACTTCATAGTCTGTAAGAAGACTATGAAGACAATGTCAAGAGCCTTACTAAAGTTATGGTAAACTCTCTTCCTTTCTCCCCGAAACAATGACTACATCACAGAAGGCTCTTAGGTTGGTTAAGCACAATTTTCCCATTATAAATCCATGCTGATTACTCCTCATCACCTTCAGCATTAAATATGATTTAAAGATAAACTAATTTAATAACAGAAACCTTTTTCTGCTCTATTACTAACAAGACGGATAGAGCAGGTATTTTATATAAAAATAAAAACTATTAAAGACCGCCTTCAGTCTTTAAATATTGCATAAAAGTAAATAAAGCAGGTCAAGTGTATAAACTCTGTCAAGCACTGAACATTTTACTAGTACTGACCATACTCTGGAGGGACACTGAGGAATCAACCCTGCAATACTTAAGTGCAGCACAAAGACTATGTTAAAACAAGATGCCTTCTCCTCCCTTCTACTATGCCTATCAACAAGACATATCACAAGATGCTTATTTTTTTGGCGGAGAAAGATATGAAAGAAATGGGAAAACTATTATGGGAATTTTACAAATGTATGCTTGAACCAAAATATGGAGTCCTATTCTTAACAGACCTAAGCCTTCACTAGAAAATTTGTGTTCATCTTCCCTTCACAACCACAGAACATATAGACAAAAAAGCTTGAAAGAACACAGCACAGTATTACATTTCTCAATGGGGTAGGCTAGTAGATGAACTGTCAAAGTCCCACATTGGTATTATGGGACTCAATCAATGACACAAAATAAAAACTAAATAAAGAGCAGGTCAAGAAACCCTAGTTACTGTTTAAACGAAATTACATTATCTAATGTTAACTAGAAATACTGACTAAACTACTGAAAAGTCATCTTCAAACTTCTGGCTTCAAATGCTGTCCTACTTCTGGTTTTATTTCTCTGAAGTTTTCATTTACCTATGAACTAACACACTCAGTTTACTTACTGCTTCACTTGCTGTAGCAGGCTAGGTACAATGTTGTGTCACTGTGTTTAACCACTCATTTAAGACAGTACTTCTAACATCACACATCCAGCTGGAGCGGCCTAGAGTACACTACTCACCAACTTTTGAAAAATAAGGAGCGGCCTAGAGTACACTACTCACCAACTTTTGAAAAATAAGGTGTTGTCTTCCACACAACCGGAACTAATGAAGAAATTCATTATCTAATAAAGACAATATTCTATGCTAACTACATTAACTGCTAAACAAAGAAAGCTCATACACTAAAATCTATTGACATCACATTTCATTTTCTTTATACAGTACCTAACGGAACATGCCAACATTACTTCCTCATAGTTTGCAGTGCAACAGATTCATTCATTAGTCTGGAAAAAGGCCTTCTGCAATTATTCAGAAAAAAATATTTTGATGAGTTACTGAAACAAATGCAGAACTCTCAGCTTGCCACCTTGAACACTCAAGTGAAGATACTAGAACTTCACTCTACAATCAGGCAGAAAAATGGTCTACTTTAATGCAATCCATTCTTATTTAATATTTCTCTACCTGTCTTCATCTTCAGTGCTTTTTCTTATGCTGCCTGAACAAGCTCCAAGAGTGACTGTAAGAATACATCTGCTTTGGGCAAGATTTGTTTTAACCAGAGAGTATTTTGACAGCCTATTTCATTTTGTGTGGTTGATCACTTTCAGATTCCAACTGATTTCCATTTCAAACTAATAAGCACTACTCAAAAAACACTATATGAAAATGCCAGTTTTGCTGCAATACTGGAATGGCTCCTGCCACATTAATGCAACACTAGGACAGAAAATGATTTTGTCAACTAAGATTTTAAATCAAATATATAACAGAATCAGCATTTATTCATTCATTAAATCCAAAGGCATTTCCTTATGCTATTTGAACCTCTGTCACTGAGCCCTGCAAACAGGACAGAAAGCAAGGGGAAAAATGACCTAAACAAATACAGTTGCCCACTTTATTCCCTAACATCCTGCGCATCCCACCTAGCATTAAGCTGCAACATAAACACACCACTGCTGCACTGCATAAAAATGAAAACGCACACGCTGAATAGACAAGCCCCAAGTTAGTTTCACTCCAGATCAAAGATTTAAAAAAATCAATCCAACTGGGGGATTCTGAGTTTGTGAATAAAGAGAAGGGATTATATGCTAGTATCCTTCCACTGCTTGAATATTGAAAATACACACTAATAGAAGACATATTCCCCAGATCTCCCTGAGCAAACTATATTTACAACATCCTTACGGGAAGTTCAGAACCTGCAGGTGCTTCATTTCCCATCTCTCTTGTATTAATTACTACAAAAGCCAGAATGCCAACTTTACACCATTTAAAAGAATACTCGTGTTTAAAAAAGCATTTGTAACATCTTTACAGCCTAAAAATTGGAAGACTAGGAACTCATATTGTGTCTGGTTTGTGTTTGAGCTTCTTTGTTTGCTTTGGGCTTGTTTTTTTAATTTGCAAAACAAGTTCGGAGAAGTTTGTTATAGAAGCTATTATAATTTTATGTCCTACTTAAAATGACAATGGCTCCTGAAATCCTAAGAGTATGTAACATAATGCCAAAGTTAACTCTGTCAGTCAAGTTATGACAGAATATAAAGAATGAATCAAATATTTCACACAGATTTTTAGGTTAACTTTCTGAGCTATCTATATATATATCTTTAAATACAACTGTATGTTACTCCCTAAATTATCCACTACACACAAGAACAACATATTTATAGAAATTATACAAATGAAAAAATATAAGCTTCTGAAACCATTTCATTTTGGGGAGAATATTATAAGGATATGGAAGAAAGGTTTATTTTCTATTCTAACACACTCCTTGGAAGTGCTTTGAGTAAACCTCCAGATTTTCTACAGTGAAATCCAAAGGTTGTATTTAGAGTACTTACTAATTACATGGACTCTATATAATATTATCTGATCTTATGTTTCACACAACTTAAACAAAGAACTAGTCTGCCTCTAGTGGAACATTCTTTCTATTACCAGCACTAAAGGAATCCAAATTAACCCGATGTACGGATAAATACAATAAAACCTAACTATAAGTCTACAGTTTATTCCAAGTGTCTCCTCTCTCCAAGCATAACCTACATAAAAACAACTTTAAATTGGCTGAGCAGCAAGGCAGTTAAAACATTTATAAAAATATCCCTCTGTTAACACTTTTAAAATTAGAAATTATTTTAATTCCTTTTAAATTCATGATTCAAGACTGCCTGAATTTTCAAAAAGATTCAACAAGTGGGCATTACTTTGGCTGTTTCTATATGAAATGGAAAAGATAAGTTGTTTGGAAAAGATAAGTTTTTTTCAGCAGAAAGCAATGCAATAGAAAATGATGACATGGCAGATAAAGTCTTTTACACCATGGACAGTTTTTTTTACTCTATTTACATAAATTAAGTTTATGACTCTACCGAGTAGGGGCTACTAGCGACTGAAAAAGTCTTCCCCAACAATTAGTTTAAACCACAACCGGAATAGTTCACTGTTCCCGGCAGCCTCTGCAGTAGTGCTACGAAAACTTACAAAAAACTAATTCAGCCGCCTTTTTCCCGTGAGCTGACCCCACCCAGTACCGGAGGGGGAGGACCAGCTCCCCCTCAAGTGGAAGGAGTACGACCTCCCTGCTGCCGCCGCTCACTGTCCCGACTTACGGCAGGGCTGCGCTCCACAGGCCCCGGGCACTGTCCTCGTGAAGCAAACTTCCTGCTGGAACGGAAGCGGAGGAGGGAGGGAAGGTGAAGAGGTGGGACGCAAACCTTCTGCGAGACTTCCAGCCGAGTTTGACACACACTCTCCCCGGCTAGCGGTGGGGGCCCGACCGCGCGGTACCCACTCCCCACAGGGATTGAGGCGGGTGCGGTGGGTACTCACTGATTAGTGGGGGGCGCGTTGAGCGGAATGGCCACCTCCTCTTCCTCGTACTCCGGCCCGTCCAGTGAGTCTCCCTCGTCCACTGTCCCCAGCCCCCCGGCCAACGCCGGGGGGGGTGGCAGCGGAGGGAAGCCGGGATCGGCATTCCCAGCGGCCGCTGGAGGGGCTGGCCCCGGGCCCAGCTCCAGCAGCTCCAGAACTGAGCACAAATCCGGCCCGCCTGGGGGGCCGCCGCCGACCAGGAAGGGGCCTTGCGGCTCCGGCGCCCGACCACGGCACAAGACGGGGCAATGCCCCAGCTCCCCGGCCGCGGCTCCCGCTGTCCCGGCCACAACGCCCGAGCCGCCCTCCTCACCCGTGGCCTCGGCCGCCATCATGTTGAGCCTCGCCGGCGGCTTCACGCCGGGGAGGAGGTGACAAAGGGGCTCCGGGCCCCTGCCCCCACCGCGCCCCCCCTCCCCGACGCGGCAGGCAGCGGACCCGGAACGCAGCTAAAACTTCCCGGCGGCGACGGGCCGGGAACAATGCCCGGCTGGGCGGGGGCTGGACTGCTCCACAGGGCCCCGCACGGCTGCCTCGGCCCGCTGCCGCCTCAGGGAAGCGCCGCCCTCCCGGGGAGCTCCGCGCTTGCGCGGCACCTCTACGCTTGCGCGAGAGGCACGGCCTCGGCCGGGCTGTACTGGACTGCGGGCGTGGAGGGAGGCTGTTATACGGGCCCGGGAGACAAAGGGCTCGTTCCGCGGCCGAGGTGCTGGAAACGCGCGTGAGTAGGGTAGGATTCTCTAGTTCAACCCAACATGAGCACTGTAACTCTGAACCCGTATGATCCAGCGCCAGATCCAAATGCCATTTGAATAGTTCCAGGGATGATGACTTCATTTACCTCCCTAGGCAACCTGGTCCAATGCCTGACCACCCTAACAGTGAAGAAAAGCCACTGAGTGTCAGCTCAGCTTATTCTGTGTGATTCTGTGTAATCAGAATCTGCTCCGTCTCGGTTTGAAGCCGGTTCCCTGGCCCTGCCACTGCAGACAGTAGAAGAGACCAGTCCCCACCTCACTATGGCCTCTCTTCAAGTACTGATAGAACAAGTGGAAACAGTTTTATCAAGGGAGAATTAGACTGGATATTAGGAAAAAATATTTCACTGGAAGGGTGGTTAAGCACTGGAACAGGCTCCTGGGGAAACAGTGGACTTGCCATGGTTTCATGGTGGACCTGTCAGTGTTAGGTTGATGGTTAGATTCGATAATCTTGGTGGTATTTTCCAACATTAATGATTCTGATTAAATTCTAACAATAAATTTTAAAAATACATCCTGGTGGTACTGTTTACCTTGTAAGAACTGTGACTGTGTGTCTACTTTACTCTGTACTTCCCTGAAACTGTATTTTTGTCATGTTACTCAAGCTTGCAAGCTCTCAGTCCCACCTTATGCAAACCTATACCTACCTTCAACATCAACCATTTTTCTCCTCCTAAACTAAAGTGTTTATTTGGTACAACAACTTCGCTTCATACCTAAAGACGTTTGGGATTCAGAAGATGTCATGTGATTGCCATTACCAGGCAGTACAGTATGTAGATATTTTAGATATTTTTTTTTTCCTCACAGTGTTAAAAGAGCTTACAAATAGCAGCACACTTACACTTGCATGTTTCTCTACAGTTCTCCAAAGGCATCTAAACACCGAGGTTTTCAAATCTTTGTGTTACCCAAAAGTATTAAGTGAATTTTTCCTGAGGCCACTAAAACAAACTACTGCTTCCATTTTTGCAGCTCTCACGTTCTTTTTATCTACTGAAATTCTTTCATATCTTTCCTTCTGAGGGCAAACTCTGCTTCCAACTTACACTACTAAGACATGTGGAATTATGCTGGTTTTTATTATGAGTAGAAAAGTTGTCCTGTTTTTCAAGTTGCAGAGTTAACAAGTTAAACCAATTGCTGCTAAGTTAGAGTTTTAGCTATTTGTTGTTAATAACTTCGTGTTGTAATCACCTGTTGTTAATAGTTTTTTTCAATTACCTGTTGATGGTTGGAAATCAGCTCAAGTGTCTCCCAGCTGCTTCCTGGAGGATGACACCTGAGACTGCGGGCAGGAGTGACATCAGGGCTGGTATGCACATGAGGAAGCACCTCACCAAATCTTGCAAGAAAACCCCTAAAATAACGTGCCACCATGGAATTAAGAGATCTAAGTGATGTCTAAAGGTGAGGAACTGAATTCAGTATCCGCTAAGATCCTTTTTACCTTTCACCCTAACCCAAAAGGATGTTGGCTAGAAAGAGGACCTCAAATGTCAAACTGAAAAATCGGAATCTCCTGCTGCTCTTGTGAGGATGGGGGCCCCAGCTCTGCCTACATACCAGCAGACACAGCTGCATTCATCCTCCTCCTCCCTGTCACTCCTGCAGAGCAGCGACAGCATGGACGCGACCCATCGGTTCTCTCCACCCAAGCTGATTTTTAATAAAGGCATTAAAAAAGGAGAAAGATCTCCTGCCCTGTTTATTTCAGTTTTGTGCCCAGGATCACAGTGAAAAGAGAAGCTGGCTCTAGCCCTCAGTCTATATCATGATAATACACCCATTTACTGCTGGTTTTCTGCTTTAAGAAATTGTTATTTCAAGGAATATTGTAGGCTGCTCTCTCTGTGGATTTCCCTTTACTGCTTCTTGCTTCCCTCACAGATTTCTAAACAAAATAATTTTAACCTTGTCACTGTAGCAGTAGCAATAAGCCTAAATATAGAAATGCAGTGTTAATATTTTAAAGATTCCCTTTATGAGGCAAGCTTTTCTAAGTGCCTTCCAGGGAAGCAGCATGTGTGTGGGGACATGGGGATTGGACGGACAGCTGTGCTAAGAATTTTACTCAGGAGGGGGTAATGTGTCTGCAACACTCTTTCAGGAGGTTTATTTTGGTGAGAACAGTTTTAAATTTGAAAAGGATTCTGCAGAGAAAGAGTTCCTAGTAATATCAGCTGAGCTGTTATCTCTGTGTGCACCTGACATACCTTTTCTATTCACTTTACAAGCCAAATTGCCTATTTAGAATCATGAAATATCTCGGCTTGGAAGTGATCTATAAGGATCATTGAGTCCAACTCCCTGTTCCTCTCAGGACTACTCAAAACTACAGTTACAAGCCTTCATGGGACTTTTTCATAAATAGATGTTTTTTGATGAAGGGGCAAGCATAACGATATTTTTCTTGATACTTCTTGAGCTTCTGTAAATATGTCTTATTCTAAAATCCCTGGTATAAATGACACTAGGATAGTCAGTCCTTCATCCCTGCTGTGCTGGAATGGTGTCAGGCTAGATTCCCTGAAAAGTACATTTTCATGTTCTCTAGTTTGAGCTATGTTATAACATTTGAACATGTTATAATAGTACATATTGTGAGAATAGTGGCGATGGGGTGGGGCATTCCAGGCAGATGTATGCCTGATTAGGAGCTCAGGTGTTTGGGCTGGGGTTGTCACTGTTTTGTGTGGCATTGTGCAAGTAATTTCAGCAAGGTTATTCTTTCTCCATCAGTGAAATCTATTTCACAGATATGTCAGAGGATCAATTAGGTTTTTTTACAAAATTTGAAAGCTGTTAAACACCCTAATTATTAGGTGTAAAGCTACATAAAGTGGCTTTCAGTTATTAAAAGGGAAGGTGTTACTTTTATAGTAGATACAGATACCACAAAACATTCCTTTCACTCCTTATTTCCTGCTTCTCTCTTCTGCCTGAGCACAATTTATTTCTGCCTTTCTAAAGTTTTGTCCCATTTCAGAAATTAATAGCAGCACAGGAATTTCAGTCTTTCTGTCATAGGATGGAGTGATAAAAAAGCAGCTTTCCTGTACTGAAGAACCTGGAATGCTCCAACTATTCCAGTTCTTCCCCTTGTACTCCCACAGGTATAAAATTAACAGTTACAGAGAGTGTTGCTTCTCCCTACCTGCATAGCTGTCATGCTACATATATTGCTTTTCCACTTTTCGTACACTTGCCATGCTAGCAAGGAAGTTGTGGGTTATGGGGGCTGGGAGGAGACACAGCCAGGACAGGTAACCCTAACTGACTAAATGTGTATTCCAGAACATATGACATCATGCTCAATATATAGAGATAAGAGGAGAAGTGAGAACATTGGGAGTGATGACATTTTTTTTTCCCAAGTCACCGTTACATGTGATGGGGCCCTCTTTCCTGGAGATGGTTGAACAACTGTGTTCCCTTGGGAAGCAGTGGATTGATTCCTTGTTTTGCCTGTGAGCATGAGTTTTGCCTGTGGGCATGAGTTTTGCTTTCCCTCTTAAACTGTATCTCAGCCCATAAGTTTTCTGGATTTACCATTTCAATCCTCTCCCTAGTCCTACTGGTGGGGCAGTAAGCAAGCATCTGCTTAGGGCTTGGCTTCTGGCTGGGCTTTTAAACCATGATGCCCTGTCAACTCAACACCTCTTTAACTGTAGTAGCATAGAAAAAAGTGCTATATGATTGCTCTATCAGTTTTTTTAGTGGCTGTGATCTTTTTACTAAAATTCCATATTATTGTTTGTGTTTAAATGCAAGAGAAACCTTACTATTTATACTTAGCTATATTTATAATTTATGCCTTTATAAAAAGCGTGTTTGCATTCTCCCATGAGCCTGTGTATACTGACTCGAAATATAGATACACTGAACAATTATGTTAGGTTTTAAGAAACACTAAAATTATCCTCATCTTTGGAAGCTGATTTGTTATTGAGTTTTTGGTGTTTTTTTTCTGTATGAAGAAATTAAAAACTGAGTTGCAAAGGACAGCTTTTTTTTTTCAATTTTAAATGTGACGGTATTTGCATGTAATAATTTCCACGTTTAGTTAATTATGTCTAACTTCCATAAGGGTTCTCAGTAATGATGGAGCTTAGGTTTCTACAGTATATTTCTGGCTGTTGATGGACAAAAGTTACATGTTGACAAACATCTTCATGTTTTTGCAGCTGCTTAGGTATCCTTTGGATGGTGCTTCTACAGAAGCTAGGGAAAGGCAAACACATTATAAGAATGAACAAACAGGAAAATATAACTACACTCTTAATACCTACAGAACTTCCTCTGAGAACAGTGATGTAACCTGCGCAGGATAAACCCAGCTGTTGCATGGAGGACTGTCTTTCATTTCAAATTTGGCTAATTTTTTGTGCTGTTTACTCTGAACTCTTTAAATAAACAATTAATAACACCGTTGAAGAATGCATCAGTCTCATAATTTCAATAAAATAATTTCTCAGTTTGTGGTTATTCATTCCAATGACTTAATATAAAGAGTCTACCTATATTTTGTATTTAAATAAAGAATATTTCTGTCAGGCATAGCTATATGTATAACATATAAAAATCAACAAAATTCTTTAATGCATGTATTAATCATATTCTATCTTGATGGTAGAAATTTATGTCCTGCTTAATAGAACAATTAAAGAGTAAAACTCTAGATGTAGATGCAATAAAATGTAGTGTAATATATAAACTATAGATTGGTCTTTTCAAGGAGTGTTTATATAACGAAGCTTATAAAATTATAATAGTGGAAGTTATTTTGAATTTAAAATTTTCATGTAAGTTTCCGGGGGGAAAAAATTAATGTCATTTACCAGGAAAAAAAAATCTTTTTGACCTACATTTTTAAATTACTGTCTCTATGAATTGTGTTACTGAAAACTGAAAAGTAAGGAGAGAAAATACTGATTCATGTAACAGACTTTTTTTATCTAAGGTGTAGCTAGATCTAATTTCCTGGACATCAGATCTATATGAAGCCAATTAAATTTTAAAATGTCTGCTCATGTGGTGCCATCAAATTTTCTGTATGCACTTACTGACTGTACAGAAACTAGTATTTGCATGTGAGACTTACAAAATGTATTTGCAAAATTAGTAACTTTCTAAGGTCATATTTACACATCTAAACCATCCATTCTGAATATGTATGTATATATATATATTTCCTTATGTATATACTCACATGGAACAAGTTCCCTTATATTTTACTCTGGGATAGTTTAGGTGTCCTATTGTTCTATTTACACTTTATTTTCTACATGTCTTCCATCATGGGGTGATTTTTTCCATCAAGACATGTTTCTCAATTAGAAAGAAGAAATTAATTGTTAAAGTCCAATATGCTAACTCCAATTCTTAAAATTTTTGTTTTAGAATTCTATGACTTAAGACACTAAATCTAACTGCAAGATTTAATAGGTAAAAAGCTGTGATTTGTATTATGTAACTGCCCAGACACCTAAACTTCTTGACCTTATAATGTGTTAATTTAAACATTTACTTCTCACATAGTCTATTTATCACTTTTTCCATTACTATTGTGTTTTTTCTTGTGATAGAATTTACTTGTATGAAACAATTTGTTTAAGCTGGTTGTATTTCTGTTGTTGATTTTGAAATCACTTCCAGAAGATGAAACTACTAGGAGTAGGAACATATGTAGTCTATATTTTTGAGGAGTGATGTAACTCATTCTAGAATAACCTAAACATACTTACACAGTGATTATTCAATTTTAACTTACTGTGGATTGAATTCTAAAAGGTATTAAACAATTAAACTAGCTGTCATTTCACTGTTCTATTTAAATCCGAGGTACCTAAATATTTAATGGTGATAATACTTTGAAAGGTATAGAAGTATTATATATATGCTTCAATATAACATTCATGATGATTAGGAAAAAGGGGAAGTTCAAACATTGCATCTGATGTATGGCACCTGCTATATAGGGGCAATTATTGTAGCAGCAGTTAGCTACAAATAATACTAGTTTCATTTGACATTTAAATGGTAACTCATTAACACTGATGAAATTTAATCTAAGATTTTCCAAGATGTGCTGGGATATAGTTGTTCATTTGCTGCTTTTTCAGCAAAGCTTTGCAGCCTTCACTGATATTGCACAATTTGCAGGGATACCCATTTCCTCATAATGAGCAATGGCACAGATTTTTCTAACTTTATTTCTGTAAAACCATGAAAGATGAGCTGTTTGGAGAAGTATATCAATCACAGGGTATATAATATGAATACACGAGGCTTTGGCTGTATTTTGGAAATTGTACTGTGTAAACACCAGTATATGTGCTTATAACAGTAGCAGGTTTTAGCACAGTGAATAGAAAATTAGGGAAGACTAAATACTAGTATCCTTCTAACTAATGAGAAATTGCAGTGTACAAAAGGAATAGGCACATCTAGTCCCTACAGGAGACAGGCATAGGGCCACCATGATGGGAATAAAGGGTTCTGGCTTCAGCTTAAATTCATGCCAGATGGTGGTCAGCAATTCCCAGAGATACAAAGGCAGACTGGCAGATTTCAGACAAGGTTACAGTGCCTTTTGGATGGATTTAGAGCTGGCAGTGGTCTTCACTGGTCTTCACTATGTAGGTATTTGAGCCTACTGCTCCATCTTTTAAATCTGGTTTTCACTGTAGAGAGAGATCTGTCTACACCAGCAGATTAGCTCATGTTTCTTCTGCATAAAAGACAGCGTCCCTTCACACTCAGAAAGGATGCTTCTTAGTATTGGTGCTTCTGAGGTTTAGTGTATTAGGAGGGGAGTGGAGGACTGACAGATCACCTCCTATGGTACTAGTCTCAATTGGGCTTGCCTTTAAAGCCTGGGTATTCCATGCCTCAATTAAAGCATATAATTGAAAAAGTTATGGGCTTGTGTATGTGATTTACAGCAGTGCACATGATACTGTTCCAGTCTACAAATGAACTCGCATATCTGTAACTCACATTTCTTCTGGATAATGTATTCTTGTGGGAATGAAAATTTGCATCAACATAAATTTGTTTAGTTACATCTGTGCCAAACTATCTAGTAATTCTGCATTTGCCTTCCTCCTTTGCTTTCTCACTCTTCCATTCTACTGTCGAAACCAGCCAATCCACTTATTGGCATCACCTCTGTTTCCCAGGGAATAGAGTACCTGGACAAGAGGAATGCTGACATTATCTCCTTGTGTCAATACCAGCATTTGGCCATATTGACACAATATTCTGCCTTTTCTATCCCTCACTTTGGATGCCAGCATAGCAAGAATATACACTATTTTTTTAGAGCTTTACCACGCCTCATCACCTAACTTAAGATTATGGATATGAGACTCTAGGAAGAAATTAAAGTAAATCCTACCTCTCAGGTACAGAAAATATGGCATATTTGAGAGTAATATCATGTCAGTGGAGAAGCAAGGTCTCACATTAATTGATCTGCAGTGCTATAATGAGAGTACTGTACCAACAATTCCATAAGCAGCAATATGAAAACTTTATTATCAGTGTAACATCAAGAGTCTTACACGTTGCCAACTGCTTAAGATCTTAAATTGCTGAGACTCATTGAAAAACAGCAATCCTGTTAACATAGACTTTAATCCAGCCACAGGGTACAAGATACCATGTTTAAGATGTAAAAATTGCTATATTAAAGTAGTAGGAACTGCCAATCTTCATCTTGCTTTCTCAAATACCTTCCAGGGTAATAGCAATTTGTATGAAGGGCCAAGATGCCCACACCTGGAAGGAGGGTTGCTCAGATGTGTCATGAAACCCATTTTCACACTTTCTTCCATTGGAAGAGGAAGGGAGATGGGAAACATGTTCTCTTAGTTTTATTTTTGTAGCTTTGCTTGTGTATGTTGTATCTTCAGTTGGTTTTTTTTTTTTTTTCATGTCTTCCTCTGCCTTCATGAAGAGTTACATTTTCCTTTGCTGTTTTGTTGCACAGATTAGCAAAATATCTTTTGATATTAAGAATAATGTATAATGATGAATTAAACAAGCCTCAAAAGGAAAACGTCTCTTAATGCAATACCATGCTGTAATTATTTTTAAATTGAAAGATAGCACTCAGAGACCTATGCCATCTTTCTGTATCCTTATTTTCAATGAAAAATAGCTCATCTATAATCAAGTGTATCCAATAGGCTGTATTCTGCCAATGGAGGTTATCTCGGAGATGAATGGTTCCACAGCATGCTTTAAAGTACACAGAAAGAGAGGAAGAAAGGGATGTACCCCTCAAATATTTAAAAACAAACCAAAGAACTGAACTACACAAATAGCATTCTGGGAAGACAGAAGTTGTACTAACATTCTCCAGACCCTTTAGTGTTATGGAAATTTAATATTGCAGACTGTTCTCCAAATCCAGAAAGTCACTGATATTAACTGCAGCTCGCTGCTTTATTTTGTTTTTAAAAAGCATGAAAGAAAAGGCCAACAGAAATTCTGAAAATTGTTAAGAACATGGAAAGTTTACTCAGCAGTTCATGTAATCATAGAACTACAAAATGGTTTGGGTTAAAAGGGAACTCAAAGATCATCTAATTCCACCCCTCTGCCATGGGCAAGGACATCTTCCACTATCCCAGGTAGCTTCAAGGCCTGTTCAACCTGGCCTTGAACATTGCCAGGGATGGGGAAATCACAGCTTCCCTGGGCAACCTGTGCCAGGGTCTCACCACCCTTGCACAGAAGAATATTTTCCTAATATTTAACCTAACCCTGTCTTCTGACAATTTAAAGCCATTCTCCCTAGTCCGGTCACTCCATGCCCCTACCAATACTTCCTCTCCAGCTCTTGGGAGCCCCTTTATATGCTGGAAGGGGCTTTAAGGTTTCCCCTTCTCTTTTCCAGGCTGAACACCCTCAACTTTCTCAACCCGTTTCCATAGCAGAGGAGCTCTAGCCCTCTGACCCTCATTGTCACCTCCTCTGGACTTGCTCCAACAGATCCACATCCTTTTTATAATAAGGACTCTAGAGCTGAACACAGTACTACAGGCAGGATCTCACCAGCACAGAGCGGGAAGTTTTTTTTTTTTTAACCTATTCTAAACAATCTCATTTTTCAAGAACTGATTGCCTCTGCACATAGACATGGAGGATGAAAGGTGAAAGAAACCTAAGAAATCCAGATGGAATGTGTCATTCCTTAAAACTTATTTAGGTAAGATAAGGAACAAAGCCTGCTAACAGCGTTCCTGTACAGACCCGCTCATTTTGGAAGAGTCATTTCAATGGAACATCAGAGTAATGCAAAGAAGTCAATACTGAATATTTTAAAAGCTTGTGGGAGCATCACATTTTCAAGATATGGAACAAAGGAGGAATATCAATTCACCGTTGTTTTGTTTGCTTAAGAGACTCTTGCTTTGGGAAATAAATGTTTGTGTTAATTTGAAATAGTTTCGTTCTGTTCTGATTTTCATGATGCATAGTAAGTACAAAACGTTGTGTAGCAGGCACAGGGCCTGCAATGCCTCCATGGCATTTAGCAGCTGAGAAATGCTGAGTCATAATGACTAAGAAGCTTCTCTTCTGCCTTCAGACCCTTGTTATCTCTCTGTAAGAGGATAGGTCACTTTCACCTCGACCCTTACTATTGGACTGTTTTCTAAAACTCCTTTACCCTATATAAACTCCTACTTCTGCTCAGTTTGCTAGAAGAGCTGTCACTGGAACCTTTGCAGAAGACATCAATAACGGACATCTCTGTGGAACCTCATACAGCCTTCTCCTCTCTCTCCTGGCATCTGCCAAAGGCACTTAGCAAGCTAAAGAGCTGAAATCGCTAATGAGCTGATAATCACTAAGAGCTGATCTCACTTAAGAGCTGAGCTTGTTAAGACTGCCTGCAGCTGGGAGCCTACCTGAGGGGCTGGACAGGTTGTGCTTAACTGGACTTCTCTGTCCTGGACACCCAGGGCAGCCAGGGTCGGGGAGACCCCGAAAGTCCCAAAAGCCACATTATAACTTTGTCATAATTAAAAAGGTTGTTATGAATAAGGTTGTAATTCATGCTGGAAACGTAAGATTATTAATGTAATATAAAATAAAGCATTAAGATCATGCCAGCAAAGGGGAGACAGAGATTGCCACACAGAATGACGAAAGCCACAACTCACAGCTGAGGAGGAGGTGCATCATTAACATACAAAGAAAACCTAGGCCACACAGGAGATGGGCACCCCTGATAACATGAACGAGAAAACACCCAGCGATGATGGCCCATGTAGATGTCCATCTCAGATAGATTCCAGGAACTGGAGACAGATACACATTAATTCTCGGATGAGGCTTTATCCAGCACAGGACAGAGTATAGACACTACATAAATATGCAGGACTCCAGGAGGGGACAAAGGGACTCTGCTGCGGGCAAGAAAAAGAGATAAAAATTGAACTCTGACAAGCCTCGGTGGTGAACAGGGGAATTAGGTGTGATAGAGGCTGGATCATCATTCACCAGCTTCGATCCTGCGATCCTGGGGTCGGCGCTGCTTTTTTGATTGTTGGCGGTCGGGACTGTATATCAGTTGTGAATAAATTTAATTTTAATTTTTGATCTAATTGGCTGGATCAATTTTTACCTATAACAAGGTTAATTCAGTCCCTTGAATTTTCTTTTTCAGATATTTTGAGAGGGTAACACAGAGCAAAGCCAAATGCCAAAGCCTCTATATATTTTAAGAAACATTTCAACCTTTTCTGATTTCCACCTGTTATAGGTAAAAATGAAATATGCCCAATTCTGATAAAAACAAAAAAGAATTTATTCACGACCATGATACAGTCCTGACAGTCAACAATCAAACTGGCAGCGCAACACACCCGGGAGATAGGCTGGGTGGACGTAGATCTGGCCTCTATCGTACCAAATCCCCCTTCGTCCACCTTGGCTGCTCCGAGGGAGCAGTTCTTATCCTCTTTATTTTGCCCGCAGCAGAGTCCCTTGGTCTCCTTTCAGAGTTCTTCATATTCAAGTTGGTTCTTTTCTTCAGTCTGAACTGCCCAAAGCCTTCATCCAGGAATTGATTAATGCATTTCCTCAATTCCTGGAATCTTGTATTCAGGTGGCAGGTGTTGATGGTTCTGGTTATCTCAGATGGGTATCTTTTCGGGCCATCATCTTTGGGCGTCACTGGATACATGCCTCCGTGAACGACATGTGCAGCCGAAGTTTTCTTTGTATATAAATGTTATGGTATCTCCTTGCCAGTCTGCCACAGTTTCGTCATTCTGAGAATGAAATTCCTAGCGCCTCCACTATGTACATCTGGTTTGGTTCATATACTTTTTAGAAGTCTATATTTTATCTTCACGAATTACTAGCTATATCCCTAACACCACTCAATGTACACAAAAATGGCATTTTAGTCTCATCCTGATATAAGCTGCTTTTACAACTTTGCTTTCAAATAGGATCCTATTTTCTACAGGCTCTCTGTAGTGAAAACCACATGCAGTTTGACTCACACTTAGAGAGTATGTGTTGCACAATTGTTAATGCCCTCTGAATGTATAATTATGCTTTTTGATTTTGGTTTGTTTGGTTTTTTTTCAATGAAGATCAGTGTGTCTTTTTTTCATAGTATGCAAACTGCTTGGTACTGTTATAGATGAAAAACTAAAAATAGCCAATTTTAATAAAAATATAAAAACCAAAATTTATTTCGCAACCGTAATACAGTCTCAATAGCCACCAACCAAATCGGACAGCATACCACCCCCAGAAGGTGTTGTGGGTGAACGTGAGATTGGCCTTGCTAGTACCAATTCTACCCCATCTACACTGGCTGCTCCAAGGCAGCAGTTCTTATACAGTTTACTTTGCCCTCAGCAGGATGTCTTTGTTTCTTTCTGAGTTCTTCATATTCAAGTTGGTTTCTTTCTCTGGCCCAGGCTGCACAAAGCCTTTGTCCAGGAATAGAATAATATGCTTCCCCGATTCCCATAATCTGGCATTCAGATGGAAGGTGTTGATGACCCTGGTCCTCTCAGATAGGTATCTTGTCTGGGCCATCATCACTTGGGCGTCACTGGGTGCAGGTCCTTGTGAATGCCCATCTCCTGTGCAGCCAGAGTTTTCTTCGAATGCAAATGAGGTGGTGCCTCTTTGTCCATCTGCCGTGGTTTCACCATCCTGGGGAAGAATCTCCTCCCCTCTTGTACACCAGTAGTTTATTTTATACATATATATTTTGATACACCTTTTATTCCCACGAATTACTACCCATATCTATAACAGTAGTATGCCATGAATATGTCTCCCCACATGTCATATCGGCTGGCATTTACATAGAAACAAAAGAAGAGATAGTTGTAAGAGCAGAGATTGTAATAATCCTAAATACTGCCTGGAAGAAAAATTTTACAGATACTCCATCTGAACTACCATATTGCAGTCTTTCCTTTAAAAAACTAAATTATTTGAGTGCAAGTACCTATTTAAACAAACAAACAAAAATCTCAATTAATTTATGTGAAAGCATTCAAATCCTGTGCAGTGAAACATGGCACTAAAGTCTATTGAAATTGTTCCTCTAAAAGCAAGCTAGATTCCCTAAAACCAATATGAAAAACAATGGTTGTTTGAATAGCTGTGAGATGAACATAAAAAGGAGGTAACTGAGAAGGACGAAGAAGAGGCTGGATAAAGTGCTTTAAATCTATGTCCTGCTATTAGAACAACAACAGCAAAATTATATATATTGAATGACTAACATCAAGTTAATTTTCTGCTTTGGACATTTAAGACTTAGTTCTGGTTGCATAAGAGGATGTTTAAAGTTTCATCATTGAAAGGTGTTATGTGTATTTTGGTAATTTGTGCTGATTGAGACTGTATGCGTATGTGTATATTGATAATTCATACATTATGAGTATTCTGTGAGATGTGGTATGAGTATTATATATATATTATATATTTCTAATAAAACAAATCATGAAGGGCACACTAGGCAGAGACAAGGGATTGCTGCAGGGAGTGACGAAACCATGGCTGGCAGCAGAGGAAAGGAATCTGAATTAACACACAAAAAAAAGTGGAGATGGGTGTTATCTCTGGAATGAACCAGGAGCCACTCAGTGATGATGGCCCATTAAGATTTCTGACCTAGATAATCTGTGCCATCAGAAATTTACATCTGAAAGATGTATTCCAGGAACTCTGCAGCCAAAATACATCAATTCTGGATGAGCTTTTTTGGACTTCTGAACAGAGAAAAGAAACTACATGAAACTACATGAGCTATGGGAAAACCTGAAAAAAGACAAGAGTCCTTAATGGAAGACAAGAGACTCTGCCTCGGGCTAGAAAAATTGTATTTAAGCCAGCTTTACCAGGCTGTCTTTGTGAACATTGGGGATTTGCTGCTAGTGAGCTTGGATTCCGTGTTCACCCAGCTCTGATCCTGGGGTCGGTGCTGTTCCTTGATTGTTGGCTGTCAGGACTGTATATTGGTTGCGAATAAATTCTATTTTTATTTTTATTATATTGGCTATATCAATTTTTTACCTATAACAAAAGGTGTGAATAATTTTTTAAATTAAAAAGTGTTATTGCAATTACTTAATATAGATGATAACAGATACATGGAATTGGGGTTTTAAGCATTCTCACTCAGACAAAATCACATTACACAAAAGAAAGATTGTATCTCTTCTCTTTAGCTCTTTGCTATACATACTTTATGTTTATATATCTATATATATAGACACACTTCATATATAAACTTGTACATGGCTATACTTCAATATAACTACTCAGTTATATTAAAGTTAAAATGGGAGGCATGTGAAGTTTTCTTGTGTAGAAGGTGAGTGGACTGAAAAATAGACTGATAATAAAAGTGTTTAAGACTTTTTTCTGCTGCCCCTCCAGCATTTTTCTGACAGAACCATATCCCACACTGTCTGTTGGTAGAGGAAACTGAAATAAATGGGCAGGAGATCTTTCTCCTTTTTAATGCCTTTATTAAGAAGAATCAGCTCAAGTGGGGAGAAATCGACGGGTTGCACCCACACCGCCGTTGCTCCCAGGCGTGGCACAAAGAAGGAGGATGATGCAGCTTTGTCCACTGGTCTGCAGACAGAGCTGGGGACTCTGTCCTCACGGGAGAGTCGTGGAGTCCTTAGCTTGTTTGTTTAAAAACCCGGGGTGTCTCTTTAATCAGTTTCTTTTCAGGTTAGGGTGAGAAAACAAAAAGGTCCAAGCAGGTACGGGACTATGCTCCCATCCTTAGATGTCACTTAAGTCACTTGTTGGCTCGTGATTTTAGGGGTTTTTCTTGTAAAAACTGTAAAACTGTAAAAACCCAGGGTGCAATGCATTTCTCATTTGCATGTTGTCTCTGGTGTCACTGCCCATTCTCTTTACCCTGGAGGGTTTCCCTTGGTAGCTTTTTGGCAAATGGCCAGCATCAGAGGAACAATAGTTAATCACCGGCCATTAACAGGTAATTAGGAACTTTTTCTTTGGCAGCACACCCAAAGAAGTCTGACCGGTTAGACCTTTTTTTTCTTTTTAACTCTGAAACTTAAAAAAAATACAATTTTCTATTCAAAACAGAAACCATCACTAAAGTTAATGTATTAGCTCATCCCTTATTTGGGAATACTCTTATATCAGCTTTTTAATTTTCAGTAAAAACACAAAGTATTCTTGATGTTCTACATAACTGTCATTTATTAGGTATTATGCTATTGAACAAAAGTATTATTTTTCACTGAAAACCTCAGTATCTTTTTTTTTTTGCTTATCTTCCAGAAAAAATGCCACTCTGTCTCACTGATGAGAGAATTAGTGAGTTTTGTATTCAAAGTTTCCTCTCCCATTTAGTTCTAGAGGCAACTGTAAAGGCTTAACATTTGCCCATGAAAGACCACAGCTTTTATGTGTTTGTCTGTATTTTACATTTACTACAGTACTGGGTCATTACTTAAGCTTTTTTTTTTGTTCAATAAGATCTAGTACTATAGAAAAGGGAGAGATTTGTTCAGGGATATACTTATGAATATAACTGTTTGATTGCTAATCTAACAATATAGAGATTTTTCTTTCAATTTTTTGTGTTTCATGGGCTTGGTTTGATCTATCTCATTACTTTTTAAATGAAAAGCAAAAAAGGAAGCAGAAAAGGAGGTCCTCTCTTATTATGTGGATTACATTTTCTTTCCTAAGTACATGTTTCAACCTTGAGTTTTGTCCTATAAATTTGAAATATCAGTTCCTACAAATAGCAAATCTAGTCATTCTGAGTGAAATATATCCAGCTTTTAACAAATGCAAGGGAAAACCAAATGCTTCTAGTGAAATACAGGGTTGTCAGACTGTTTTGGGAGATTAACCTGAAAAGGAAAGAGCTGTCAAGGGAATAAAAAATGCAGAAGTACTGTAGCATTAGAGCTTATATTTATTTGTTTACAAGACCAATCCCATAGTTTCTTGTATTTAGAGCTATGTATTTATAAGTAATCATTAAAAGTTTTTCTTTATTTCAAATGTTATCAGTGGATTTTACAAATCTGAGCAAAAAATGCTGCAATGTAGCTTTCATGTATAAAATCCCAGAAGGGGTAGGGAAGAAACTGTATAATGTATTTAATAATACCAACCTCATATCATACACACACACACCTTCCCCCCCAAAAGAATTTAAAAGTTTGTACCAATACTCCAAATGCTGCCATTTTATCATTCTATTACTCTTAGGTGCTTACTTCAGCAACCTCACTGATGGTTACCTTCTAGTCCAACAGGACTTCTATCAGAGCTGCTTTCCAGCTGCGTGGTCCCAGTATATACTGGTGCCTGGGCTTGTTATTCCCATCTTCAGGACTTTGCATTTCTTGAACTACACAATCTTTATGTCAACCCATTTCTCCATCCCTCTGGATGATAGCACAACCCTCGGGATATCCTCCTACTATCTGCCGATCCTCACAGTGTCATATCAGCAGAAAATTGAGGGTGCACTTTCCACCACCAGTTTGCAAATATTTTAACTCGTGTCATATGATTTGAGGGTAGGAAAGCACTGAATTCATGAGTTATTACCTGTTTTATAAGAGGTCAGGCATAAAAATAAAGTCATATAAGAATAACAAATAGCTGGTTTGACAAGATGTGTGTCGTTGCGGTGTGATGTCATGGTTTACCTCAGAATCCCAGGTCCCTCCCCTTAAGTTTCCTTCCCCAGTTGTGTCAATAACCTCTGCTTTCCCCCACCCTGACCTTTGCCAAGTACTGTCTATCAACCCAGGAATTCCAGGAGAGCATCAAGTGATTGGGCAGATTCAAAAGATGCCCCCCACCCTTTAGAAGGCATTGGATCCAGGCGTCCTTTTCCCCTGAGTCCTCCTCCCCCATACCTGGTTGGTGGTCCCTGAATTCCCTCCCCGCATCTTCTGCCCCAGAATAAAAGCGTGAGCAGAGTATGCAGTTGAGGAGTTCTGTTGGAACTGTGGGCCAGAATAAATACTCTGAATTGAAACCCTCCATCAGAACTGACTCCTTCTTTCACTATTGCCTTAAAGCTTCTCCGGGCACAGGAAAACCTGGGGAGCGACCCTCTACAAGAGTAAGCTCCATCCTGCAACCACTGGACTTCCAGCATGCCTGGACTTGTCTCCACATGCTCAGCTGCAGCTCACAGCTAGCCAAAGGTGTCTCTGAGTGAAACACCACAGTTGCCACTATTTGGTTCAGGAGCAGGGCCAGACAAGACAAGACACATCCCCTTCAGCAATATTGGTAAATTCCAATAGTTTGTATATAAAATTGTTGATGTACTAATTGTACAAATTTTACAAATAGTAAAATATGTTACAAATGTCTGATGTACAAAATTATATAAGAATGTTACCTTACTATGGTCTTCCCTCACAGTCCAATGATAGGGAGTGAAAGCCTGACTTCTCCAAGTCTATGTGTAAAAGGGAATTCAGCAAGTCCTCCATCTAATTCGAAACTATGAGCTTAAACATTTGAAACCCACCAGACTGGAGATTCAACTGAACAAGGTAAACTCTGTCCCATTGCTGTATCCATTGATCCTGGTTTTCTCCAAGCAAATGGTTAGGGGGAAGAATTATTTTTCATCAGAAGAATTTGGCACTTCTTTTTTAAAGCCAGGATTTTATAACTTTGAGGGGCAGTGCCAAACAAACAAGGGAAGACATAACGTCTTTATTGCAGGAGAACTAAGATTAAATTAAATTTAAGGGTTTTTCTCCCACTCCTGTAATGGCAGTATTAAGAAATGTGTTAAGTACTTTGTGCTTATAATTAGGCAACCATAGGTGATTTCCTTAGAGCCCTGAGTACAAGTATGGTGAAGTGTCATGCAACAGTTGATATCTTTTCCCCCAATACAGAAATAACCACTTCCTTTTTAAAAGTAATTCAGAATGTCTGAGTCATTAAGGGTCTGTCTGAGAGTGCTATTTCCACCATGTTACTGTTTTTGTGCTTTGCCTAACATGTGAGTTATCTACACTAGCTTTCCTTCAGTTTTATATTCATGCCCTTGTCATCTCTAGAGGAAAAGAAGAAGATAATATTTTGAAACAAAATACCGTAAAACTCACAGAATATTTAGGGTTAGAAGGGATCTCTCCTGGTCCAACCCCCCTGACAACGCAAGGCAGTGGTGAGTTTTGAATACCTCCAGAGACTCTACATCTTTTTTGGGCAGTCTTTCCCAGTGCTCTGGTACCCACATTGTAAAGAAGTTCTTCCTTATGTTGAGATGTGATGAGATGTTCTTGTGTTTCATGGCCATTATTCCTCATCCTGTTACTGGGCATCACTGAAAAGTGTCTGTCACCTTCCTCTCAGCACCTGACTTAAGGATATTTGTGTGCATTCACAAGCTTCCCTCTCAGTCTTCTCTTCTTTAGACTAAATAGGCTCAGATCCTACAGTCTCTCCCCATGAGAGATGCTCCAGACTCCTCATCATCTTTTGTGGTGACCCATCTGGACCATCTTCAGTAATTCCTTTTCTTTCTTGTACTCTGAAGATCAGAAGTGAACATAATATTCAGGATGTGACCAAACTCAATAAAATATATTATGAATTATTGTAGATATTTGTTCTCTTCCCACCTGCCTCCACTCCCCAGTATTGTTATCTGGCTTTCTCACCAAATGACTGGTGAGGAGGAGGCTGTTCTCTACAAAAACTGTGAAGGTAATCTTAAATAATCCACGAAACCTACTGAGCAAATCAACTAGCATAATTTCATTTTAAATAGATTTAATTAGCACTACTAGTTAAACTTCTTTAGTACTGACAACATAATCACTGACAACATCATCACTATCATCATCAAAATCTCATCATCATTATTAACTATATAATAAATTATCAATAATAATAATAGAAACAAAAAATTACATGTGCCTTAATAGTACCAAACTGCCTTTAATTTCCTCCAGTAACCTTTCTCTCCCTTCCCCTATCATGAGTTCAGTGTCCTTGCTGTCTTTTTCATATCAAAGGCCCAAAACAATTAAACAAACAAGTAGTGCAGCCATTGAATCCTCTCTCTATATTACTTCCTGCCCTACCTTCCATTTAGGATTATAACAACTTCCAGGAAAGTGTTTTGCACTTTGTTACATAACTCAGCTGCTTAAGATCTGATCCTTATCTCATGTTTTACTTAAACATTTGCCCACCTACAAGTCAACAGGTGTTAAAGTTGTCTCATTTCTCTTTGTTATTTCAGTTTGTGTGATTATAATTATATTGCTGTATTTTCTGTGCAAGATAACATTACAAGAGAATTTTTTTGAAAGCATAACTCCCCAATACTTATAGTATAACCTTAAATTTTTTAGCCTTAAGTTATAAGAAGTACAAGTATAGACTCTCTGCCATTGAGGCATATATCCCATGACCATGCACTCATTTTAGGACAGATTCAGGACAGGCAAACTGTAGCTAAACTTGAATCAAGATCTGGAAATGTAATAGACTTCTAAAGGCAGCAGAAAGTGGTGCAATGCATCAAAGAGTGAAAGGGCAATTCCACTCTGAAACAAACATGTTAGATCTCCATAAGTAAATTATTCTCCACAAATACTACTGTATGCCTTAATACAAGTAGCTAAACTTAGGCACAGTACCTCTGCTGAAAATCCATGGAAGCAACTTCCAGAGGTATATGTTGCTCAAAACAAATTCCAGGAACAATCCCAAAGAGTTAAATACAGCAGCTCATTTCTTTGTGAAGCAGAATGTGACACATTGCACTCTGTTTACTTCATTTCTGCTTTTACTCACAATCCTCAAATGTAGAAACAGTACACCAAAAGAAAAAGCACAAAGAGCTGATACAGCTGCTGTACAATGAAAACATATTTCAAACTCTATTAATGGCCTTCAGAGAGAAGAAAAAACCCAGCTTGCATTGAATTTGATTATAATGAGTAAAAATAATCTTAGTAATAACTTCCTGAAATTAATAAGGTGCTTTTCTTTTTTCTTCTTTTTTCCCTTTTCCCCCTCTTTTTCCTTTTTTTCTTTTATTTTTCTTTTTTTTCAATCTTTTTTTCTTTTTTGGTGGGGGGGGGGGGGCTGAAGGAATATTGGTTTTATGTTTTACTAAATACCAAATCTCTGTGTGTGGTGCACTGTAAAGTCTGGGATTTTTTTATAAATGTAAGTTATGGCACTCATATTTAGGCTTTCCTATGAATCTGCTTTAATAATGGGACCAAATATAACACACAAACTAAAAAATTAAATTTAGTTGTTCCTCTTCTTGCCACTGTCAGGTCAAGATCTGTAAGACTAACATGCACCTGATCCTATTTATATATTTATTTTAAATTATCTATTATTGTCGCCCTGATTTTTTAAGACTTTCTACAGCCTTCTGATGTTTGCATTCTTGTATGAAACTTTCTCACACACTTTTCTGTAAACAACTTATTGTTTGCATTCTTTTATGGAGGAGGAGAAATTTGATGGACTGTTGGTTTGTCCAGTGTCCCTTTCACAGGTGGCACTTTCACCTTCCAATCCTCTGTCACCTTTGGAAATCTATAAATGTAGGAGTCAGAAAATAAACTCTCTCTTTTCCCTGTCTGAGAGCAGCAGCGTGTCTGCGTCGTGTTGTCTTGTGTCCTGTAGCGACATCTGGTGACCGCCGAAGTGTACTGAAGCCTAGGCTGGAGGCAGAGAGTTCGGGCTGTCGGGTGAGATTGTGCCGTTTGCCCCCTTCCCTGCTGGGAGCTTGTGGCCTGCTGTCCTGACCAAGGAACGTCCTGAGATGATGTGTGCCCTGTCCATTCCTGGTGTGACGCCGTCGGAGACTCGCCTTCGCGGGCTTCTTGACAGCGGCACTGACATCACGATTCTCTCTCTTGCTGCCTGGCCTCCGGACTGGCCCCTGGATCCGGTGGAGACGCCTGTCAGGGGGCTGGGGGGAACGGCGCAGTGTTACGTGAGCCAGCAGTCCGTGCTGGTCACGAACCCAGAGGGACAGACGGCCTGGATCAGGCCGCATGTTACTTCTACTCCTGTTAACCTCTGGGGGAGGGATGTTCTGTCAGCGTGGGGGGTGCGCATCAGGACGGGTTTTTGATGGGGGCCACTGCGATGAAGGGCGCGGACTGTCCTACGCCTCCTATACGGTGGTTGGTGGACAAACCTGTTTGGGAGAACCAGTGGCCCCTCCCTTGAGATAAATTGGTCGCCCTTCGGAATCTGGTGCAGGAGCAGTTGGACCAGGGTCATTTGGAGCCTTCTACCAGTCCCTGGAACACTCCTGTCTTCTGCATCAAGAAAAAATCTGGGAAATGGAGGTTGTTGCAAGACCTCCGAAAGGTCAATGCTGTGATGGAAGGCATGGGAACATTGCAGGCGGGCATGCCATCGCCTGCCATGCTCCCTGCCGATTGGCCGGTCCTCATTGTGGGTCTGAAGGATTGTTTCTTCACTATTCCTTTGCATCCCAATGACAGACCAAAATTTGCCTTCTCAGTGCCAGCAATTAACAACGCTGAGCCCGCACAGAGGTATCAATGGAGGACCCTTCCTCAGGGCATGCGCAATTCTCCAGCCATATGCCAGTGGTATGTGGCCCGTGCCTTGTCTGGAGTTCATGAGCAGTTTCCTGGTGCACGTCTGTATCATTATATGGACGACATTTTGGTGGCTGCGCCCACCCAGGATGAGCTGCTGAGAATTCAGCCTCGGTTGCTCGATGCTTTAAATGCACATGGACTGCAGGTGGCTCCAGAAAAGGTCCAGCAACAACCGCCTTGGAAGTATTTGGGGGTCAAAATTCTGGAACAGACAATCTGTCACCAGGAGGTGCAATTTGTGCATTCTGTGAAGACACTGAATGATGCCCAAAAGTTGGTAGGTGTCATCACTTGGTTACGTCCATACCTGGGACTAACCGATGCACAACTGTCTCCATTGTATGATTTACTAAAAGGAGACTCTGATCTAAAGTCGCCTCGCTCATTGACCCCTGAGGCACGTCAGGTGCTGGAGGTGGTTCAGCAGTCCATTTTGGCTTGCCAAGTTTACCGCATTGATCCCTCCATTGATGTCACTGTGTTCATCACTGCTCCAGATTCACATCCCACAGGCATCATTGGCCAATGAAGTGACAAATGGTCCGATTCCTTGCACGTTTTGGAATGGGTTTTCCTGCCCCATCAGCCGCAAAAGACGGCGACCCCATTGTCTGAGCTTTTTGCTTGTTTGATAATCAAATGCCGGCAACAGTGCTTGCAATTGATGGGTGCAGATCCCGCAAAGATCATACTCCCAGTACAGCGGGAGGATTTTGACTGGAACTTTGCAAACAGTGTGTCCCTGCAGAGTGCTCTGGAAAATTTTTCAGGGCAGATCACTTACCATCTGCCCAGCCATAGGCTGTTGCATATGGCAAAGTCCACACAAATCTCTTTGCGGCCCAAAAATAGTCAGGAACCTGTGCAAGGACCCACCGTCTTTACCGACGGTTCAGGGAGGACAGGAAAGGCCATTGTCACCTGGAGGGACGGATCTGAGTGGCAGGTTCTGGAAGGTCATGAGGATGGGTCAGCCCAATTGGTTGAATTGAAGGCTGCTGTCATGGCATTTGAGAAATTTTCCCAGGAACCTTTCAACTTGGTCACGGATTCTGCCTATGTGGCCGACATTGCACAGCGGTTGGGTCACTCGGTCTTGAAAGAGGTCAGTAACCCTGCCTTGTTTCATTTGCTGAAGACCTTGTGGTGTGCCATTCAGGCTCGGGTTCATCCTTTCTACGTTCTGCATGTAAGGAGTCACACCAATTTGCCAGGCTTTATAGTGGAAGGTAACGCGAGGGCTGACAAGTTAGCTAACCCAGCGTGGGTAGCCCCTCAAC
Source organism: Passer domesticus (assembly GCF_036417665.1). Taxonomy (NCBI): domain Eukaryota; kingdom Metazoa; phylum Chordata; class Aves; order Passeriformes; family Passeridae; genus Passer; species Passer domesticus. The sequence continues at coordinate 57,979,784 of NC_087512.1, read as the reverse complement.
CTGATACACTCGCGCAGGCCAAGGCATCTCATGGGTTTTTCCACCAGAACGCACATACTCTGCAGAAGCAGTTTCAGCTGACGCCAACTGAGGCTCGTGACATTGTTGAGTCATGTGATGACTGCCATGCACTGGCTCCGCCTTTACTGGCAGGGCTAAACCCCAGGGGCCTTAGGGCCTTGGAGCTTTGGCAAACCGATGTCACCCAGATTGCCGAGTTTGGCCGGCTCAAGTATGTGCATGTCACGGTGGACACATTCTCCTCTGCAATGTGGGCTTCTGCTCACACCAGAGAAAAGGCCCGTGATGTCCTTGCCCACTGGAGGCAGGCCTTTGCCGTTCTGGGCATACCTTCTGCTGTGAAGACCAACAATGGTCCTGCTTACGCATCGCAAAAGGTGCAGCAGTTCCTGCAGCTGTGGGGTGTGTCACACAAGTTTGGTATCCCTCATTCTCCGACTGGCCAAGCTATTGTAGAACGTGCTCATGGTACTCTGAAGTGGGTTCTTCAAAAACAAAAACGGGGAATGCAGGGTGAAACCCCGCACAGTCGGTTGGCAAAAGCATTGTACACCATCAATCATCTTACGGTGCCGCAGAACTCAAATAACCCTGTTGTTTTGAATCACCATCTCTCGTTGCAGGCTGCGGACGAAGCACATCAGCCTCGAGCGAAGGTTCGGGTGCAGAATTTAGTCACCAAAGAGTGGGAAGGTCCCTATGATCTTATCGCTTCGGGGCGTGGGTATGCTTGTGTATCCACAGATACCGGGATGCACTAGGTACCTTCACAGTGTGTTCGCCCTGATGTGCAACCGCAGAGACAGAATCCGACTGACAGGCAAAACAGAAGCCGTGACCAGCCTGAAAGGCGTCAAGTGGGTGAATCATGGAGTGATGATTCGGATGCAGATGACACGAGTGATCACTTCGATGATTCCTCCATGGATGGATGCTGAATTTTGTTCATGGGTTTCTTTCTTTTCACGTTGTTTATTTTTTCCTTTCTTTTTAAAACTGAGAAGGGTGAGATGTCGCCCTGATTTTTTAAGACTTTCTACAGCCTTCTGATGTTTGCATTCTTGTATGAAACTTTCTCACACACTTTTCTGTAAACAACTTATTGTTTGCATTCTTTTATGGAGGAGGAGAAATTTGATGGACTGTTGGTTTGTCCAGTGTCCCTTTCACAGGTGGCACTTTCACCTTCCAATCCTCTGTCACCTTTGGAAATCTATAAATGTAGGAGTCAGAAAATAAACTCTCTCTTTTCCCTGTCTGAGAGCAGCAGCGTGTCTGCGTCGTGTTGTCTTGTGTCCTGTAGCGACATATTATCTGAGATTTTTTTTTGTTACAGCTAATGAGTTAGAGCTTGAAGCCTGAATAACTCATTCTCAGTTTATTTAGGGTTTCTGAAACAGAAAGGATGAGGAAGAGCAAAGCAATAATTTCTTCCTGCCACTTGTGCTGAAATGAAGTTAGTTTAACTTTTCTCTTTGTGTGAAATATTCTTGAGGTACTGCTCTTTTCTTTTTGTATTTTGTTATTCCAGGGCTGTATGTTGCACCCCTCCCTCCTTTTTCTCTCATATACTTCAGTAATGATATTTATTTCTTTGTTCCAGATGAAAGAAAGTTTTGATGCTTTTATTCAAATCCTAGTGAGCTGAACAGGTGTCCAGAGTTTCCTTAAGATACCTTAAGCTTTAATTACTCTCAGCTCATTTGGAGCTTCAGTTCACCTATGTCATAGGAAACAAAAATATTTTACTAACAAGCCTTTAAGTTTTTATAAATGCATGACAGCAGTAATCATTAGCATGTCCTGGGCTATTGTTTGTGTGTTTTGAGTGCATAGTTAAAAACATTAAAGCCCTGAGATATATCCAGGGAAAAAAGTGTGAAAAAAGTACAATAACTGGTGTTTTGACTTTCTCCATTTTACAGACATAGTATTTTGCATCAGTGGTGTATTGAGTTATACTGGAAGTGCTCAAGACCAGTTGGATGAGGTTTGGAGCAACCTGGTCTACTGGAAGACATCCATGCCATGTCATAAATTCATAAATAGCTACAACTAAATAAAATGAGTCCTACTCTCTGTGTGTGTGTGCGTGTGTGTGAGTGTGTGTGTGTGTGTGTGTGTGTGTTTATGCATACAAGTATATTTACATCTATCATGATATATCTTTGAGCACAACCATATCTAACAGACCTTGAAGGGAAGTCCTTTTGTTTAAATCTCGGAATCTGTGTTAGCATCTTTCAGTAGTGCAGGTCTTTATCTGACTCATGTCAGAATTCCTATTTCAGTGTTTTGTGTACATAAAATCATGGACTGATTTGGGTTGGAAGGGTCCTTACAGATCATCCAGTTCCACCCACCTGCCACGGGACACTTTCCACTGGACCACGTTGCTCTAAGCCCTGTGTAACCTGTCTTCAGCACTTCAAAGGATGGGGCAGGCACAGTTTTTCTTGGCAACCAGTGCCAGGACCTTACCACCCTCACAGGGAAGAACTTTTTCCTAATATTTAATGTAAACCTACCCCCTTGTCAGTTTAATGCAAACTTCAAGCTAGCATCCCATTCAGCTTCTGATTTCCCATACAGCAGCCATTTTAGACAGTCATAACTGAAGGATGATCTCTGTCCTCACCTGCCTTCCAAGGCATTTATGGGAGGCCACATGTGCTGGCAGTCTCCTTTTATTTATGCCTTTTTGGGTTTTGCAAAAAGATGCATTAATTTTTTTTACTGCTTTTTCCTATTCATAAGGGCATTAGCACTTAGAGAGATTGTCTGTGAACAGCAGCAGTTGTAAGCATGAGCTTATTGTGATCCACACATCTATCACTTATGAATTAAGAAGAACTAACAAGTAAATCAGGTGGTATTAAAGCAATGCAATAATATATTATTAGATTCTTTTGTTAAAAAAAAAATCTGAAGATTGAAGCAGTATGTGCATGATGTCGCTTCTCATTATGATGAGAATGAACCAACTGCCCTAGACTATTAATGATTTCTTTCAAAACTAAAATCATGTTCTTTTAGTTTCCAGCTAGTGGAAAGGTACCATGCAGAGGAGTGCTATGTGACTTCCACTTTTAAGGCACTATTTAATTAATTACTTTGTAATTACTCTTGCCTATTTGTATTTGTTCAAAGGAACCCATTACATTTATAGTAGAAAAATCTCTGCCTTTCATATGCATAATTTTTATGCAGCAAAGTTCTCATGGTTGATCTTTCTCTGGTGACTTTCATTCAGCTGTTTCTATTTACATATTTTAAATCATCTAAGTTCAAATGCACAGTGTATGCTGGAAGACTTAAAAGTATATCATTAGTTTAAAACTTGTAAGATAAAATGCAGAACGACTTGCGTCAGAGTGGCCAGAGTAAGATTCCCATAAACTACTTGTGACCAGTGTCCAGGTTTTGTTCACCCCATATGCTACACCAGAATGTGCAACTTTCACATCTGTATGACTTTTGCACCCTTGTGTTCTCTGAAGGAAAGATCATAGATTGTAATCACACATGTATTTAAAATATAAGTATACAGATGATATTGTAATTGAATGGCAGAAAAGAGAAGACTGTTATCCCGTCCACTGCAGTTGGGGGAATTCTTTATAAAATCAATACAGGCACATAAGAACCTCCAGTGTGTCATGAGATAGATGTTAAAGAGGGGGTGAATCACCCGTTGGAGATTATCTAGTGACAATACGGGGCACCACTGTAATGTAATGTCAACTTCTAGCTTGCTGTAATATGAACTTCATTTGTTTTCATTCAGAAGCACTAAACCACTTACTGCCAAGATGTTTTGATGCTAGGAAAAGAGAAAAAGCAACTTTTTTTTAAAACTAAGTAGGAATTAGGATTTTATAACTGCAACAAAATGCAGAAAAACGAGATATGTACATTGACTTCAGCAGGCTTTGAATCTTGTCTTCAGATTTTACCAAAGGAGTTCACCATGTGCATAGATGTATTGACAATGTCAAGTAGCTAGCACTCACTATACAAGATTTGTGAATGCTTCTTCTCATCACATAATTTGTCTCTGAGACTTTTTGTTTTGGGGTTTGTGAGATTGCTTGAACAGTAGAATGTCATATTCCAGCAAAAGAGGAAATGTTCCTCTGGGTGAAGCTGAATCAAATAATGTCTGTTAGTCACCGAGGAGCTGTCTGTGTACAGTAGAGTAATAAATGTAAAGCAAGCAATCCTTCCTTCACTTTTTTTGTAAAGACATCAGAAATATTTGTATTTTAAAAAGAACCAAAGTCAAGAAGCAGACAATAACATCCCTTAGGTATGCAACCTTAAGATATGTTTCATCTTCTTCTAAAATGAGAGTGTTTTTCTTTGCTCCAAACCTGACATGCAGCCTTGCATACTTTTTAGTAATGCTGTTAGATTCAATCTCTCCTATTCAGTGTCTTTCACAATGCAGAATTATGGTATGATTTTAATTTTATTTATTTTATACTAACTGGAAATAAGTGCACACCTAGTGGAAGGTGTCCCTTACCATGACATATGCTTTGGAACAAAATTATCTTTAAGGTCCCTTCCAACCCAACCTATTCTATGAAATCTGATCTTGTTTTCTTGTACATTTGTAGCATATATACACAACTCATTTACCTCTTTTCTTCTTCAGCCTGGATGGCTCTTCAGAGCCATAACTATCTGGCAGTCCTGTAGACCTTGCGCTATTTTTTTTTTTCTGTAGAAGAACCAGTAATATTTCTAGACTAGCTCTAATAGAACGCAGTTAAAAAAAAAAAAAAAAAACAGAACCAACAACCAGAAGACTTCTTTCTTCTCTGTGATGCTATTCTTACTGTAAATTTGGTTTATCAATACTTTACCACTTATCAACCAAACTCTGAGTTATATAAGAGATTTATTTGGATAAGAACTGTGGGATAGTTGTGGCTTTGAGTTTGTTGGTGTTTTTTTTAGTGTGGCAAGTAAACCCCATTGGGCTTACTACAGCAGTGCTTCTGGGACTGACTACAAGACATTTCGGCTGTCATTGCTCCTTACAATTCTGGGGTTTGGGTTCTGTTTTCAAAAGAAGATATTAAGCCTTAAGTTGGAATGTAGCAGACATTCATGTGACTGTCTAGTCATACTAATGTTGATTTACAATACTATTTGTTTTACAAGACTGGCAGGAAAGAACACCTTGGCATTTAAATACCCTGCCTGCACGCAGCTCTGACAAAACAAGTTGCAGATTCATTGGACCTTTCCCAATACTTTCAAATGCAAGTACCTCTGGAATAAACTTCTGTAATCAAGTAGGAAAAAAATTCCACAAGCTCATCAGATGGTCCTGGACCTTTTGGCCATTTTCTTCACTTTGAAAGTGTTATTTAGCAGTTACTGAGATGAAATTCTCTTTCTTTAGGCAACCCTTGCTTTCCTAATATTTCACTAATCATTTCTTCTCAGGCTTTGACTTCCACTATTTATTTATTAACCTCAAAAAATATTTGCCTCTTGTAGTGATTTTGCTGATGCAACATTTGTCCTCTACAGATATCTCTGAAAGTATTCCTGAAGCTATCAGAGTCACCAACTAAAAGTGGTGAGGTTCTTGAGGTTAACATGGTCTTATTCTTTTAAAGAGCATTACTTTCCACATCTTAACATTTTTCAGTGTAAGAGCTCTGCCTGTATTTATCTTCCTCCCTTTATATTTATTTATTAAGTACAGTCATGATAATATTTAGCAAAAGAAATCAATGAAATAATTAATTGATAGACTCAAGTGTCTACCCTCTGCTTTTCTACAAAATGTTTGTTTGAAGGGGATTAGTAAGGCTAGGTGATCATTGGGATCAGTCATGTTTTCAGGTATGCAACCATCTCAGAAAGTGTTCTCTCTTGCCTGAGCTAAAGCATTTTTAATGCTGTCATGATGTCATATGGTGCGGAGATATCACTTTGGTCACATTGGGTCAGCTGTGGTGGCTGTGCCCCATGCCAGATTGTTTGTTGTGGGGCAGACGGGTAAACAGAGAAAGCATGAGTATACTGTGAGTGCTGTTAACACTGTTCTGCTATCAAAGCTCCTTTAGCCTGAAATCCAAAGCACATGACTTTATGGGTTCCTATGAAGATAATAATCTCCGTCCCAGCCAATCAGTAATAATGAAAAATCACTTACTATAGGGGAGAAGAGGAAACTATGTAGAGCCATACAATTTATTTTTTAGTGATGTGTCATTTAATTTTTTTTTAAATAATGAAAATATATTCCATCCACTTTGTGTGGGGCAACTGCAAGTAATATCTTTTTGTGGAAGATTTCAGCAAATCTTTATTTCTTCTGAAACAAAGTTAATTTTCTTAGTAGTGAGGAAGGATAAATTGCAAAGCAAGTTCATTACTTTTGCAAGAGGATGCTTTTAAATTTAGTTACCTTACTCCGAGGTGAGCTAGAAGCAATGTATTATTTTAAAGAAAAAACACACACAAAATCCCTCAAACTCTAAACAAAAATACATCCCAAGAACTATATAAATAGCACAGAGGGAAACTGTTTAGGATAAGGTGTAATTTATTCAGTATTATTCAGTTAAATCATAGCTTTATATTGTAATCCAATTTAAATTTTGTGCAAGGTCCACAGATATTGATGTCAGAGTTGAAGGCTATTACAAAAACATCCTGATTGCTAACCTAGGGACAATTAATAACTTAAAATTTTAAACTTTCATTAAAAATCATCTGATTCAGCTTTACCAGACCTAATATATACTCTAGGTTTTTTATACTTTAAGTTTTTTCATCTAGCAGTATTAGGGCTTCTCAGTGAAAGAAAAGTGTCTTTCAGTGTTGAATGCTAGAAATTTGAAGAATGGAGTTAAAGGCAATGGAAAATTAGGAAAAATCTAATTCTAAGGCCTGGAAGCCGCTTCAAATCCCCAATGTACAGTGTACATTTCATAAACTAGCACTGTAATAAAAAATATATAATTATCTGTTGTCTAAAATGGGAAAAATCCAAATGAATACAAATATTGATGTTTGTTATTAATAAGGGGGTAATTCGTGCTGGAAATGTAAGATTATTAATGTAATATAAAATAAAGCCTTAAGATCATGCCAGCAAAGGGGAAAGGGTGATTGCCACACAGGACAGCTTGCAGCCAAATAGGAGGTGCATCATTAACATACAAAGAAAACCTAGCCCACACAGGAGATGGGCACTCCCCAGTGGCATGAACGAGAAAACGCCCAGCAATGATGGCCCATGTAGATGGACATACATCTGAGTGAAGGACTCTGGGAACTGGAGACAGATACACATCAATTCCCACATGTGGCTTTGTCCAGCACAGGACAGAGAATAGACACTGCATGAATATGGAGGACTCCAGGAGGGGACAAAGGGACTCTGCTGCGGGCAAGAAAAAGAGTATAAAACTCAAACTCTGCCAGGCCTCGGTGGTGAACAGGGATTCGCTGTGACAGAGGCCAGATCATAGTTCACCCACTCCGATCCCGAGGCTGGCACTACTTTTTGATTGTTGGTGATCGGGACTGTATATCAGTTGTGAATAAATTTAATTTTTATTTTTGATCTAATTGGCTGGATCAATTTTTACCTATAGCAATCTTGGTGACCCCGACATGATCTGATCCAGTATACTAGGGACATTTCTCTCCGCCCAGGTGGCGCCCTGCTGATTTCAGCTGCTGGGTGAGATTGGGAAACCCGATGGAACCAATCAGAACCATGAACTAAAAGCCAAAGCCACAATCAAAAAGATAAAAACGGGCCCCAGAGCTCTCAAAATCAGAGTGGACCCTCCAAGACCGTGGAATTTTTTCACTCATAAAAGCGACGTGCACAAAGAATCCACACGGGAAAAAGGACCGTAAGTATCGTGTGGTTGAGTGGGGTGTGTGAAACATGACGCCATCACGAAGCAAGTGTGGACCCCAAGATCGCAGTTCCACTCTTCCGTGAGGAAAGTGGTCTGTCAAGGGGGAAGCGGTTGAGAAACTCGTTTCTGCACACACACCAAAACCCTGAAAACCCAGGAAAATTTGGAAGGGGAGGGCATCGATCATGGGCAGGAAAAGGAAGGGGTATGACAAACCTCTGACATTAGGGAATTGGTAACTCCATTGAATCCAGGAAAAGATAAGTACGAGAGCTCATTTACAGGCAAAAATGCACAGACCGGTTCACTGTGTGATTGAAAGGCCCCCCTGGAAGACCAGGGGTATTAGGGAATTTTTTTGTTCTTCTAGTATCTTTCCTTTACAGAAAAGATACGTAAAAGGGAATTTGCTAAATTTAGCAGAATGGGGCAAAGAAAGTGCAAAATCTTAGGGAAAACCCAAGGTAAGACAGAAAAAGGAGAAAAGTACTGTTTGCTGAACATACCTAGGAATAGTCCCTTGGGGTGGATATTAGAGCACTGGGATGAGTGCCCAGCAAAGGTGGAGGGGGTCAAGGGAGAAAATTATTCATTATTGCATGGAGAAATGGGCAAACGCAGAGGTAAAGAAATATTTGTTCTGGCCTATGTTCAGCACCTTTGAAAAGGAGACATGCCGAGCCTTGGATGAGTTAGCTTCTGAGGAGGTGGGGCCAACCAGTGAGGAAAGAGAATATGCCTGACTGTGGGAATATGCCAGCAGAGGACTATTCCCAGTTAGAACCTACAGAAATCAGGCAAACCCTGGGGAAACATGGGAACCTTTAGATAATCTCCCACTGCCTTACCCAATGCCACAAGACCTTCTCCCTCTCCCCGCACCAGTAAATCCTGCGCAACAACCCGCAGTACCCCAAGCACCGCCAGTGGAAGCCTTACCTGTACAAGGATCAGCTTCAGTGGTGCAACATTCTTAAGAACCATCCCCGTCCATTCCTCCCTCACAACAAATAGAAACCACCAGGCCCACTGTTCCCACTGGCAGGAACGGATTCCTGCCTGCTAGTGGAACAAGATGGCGGACTTGGAAGGTAAACTTTGAGGATAGTGAGTACAAGGATGGTCAACAAGGTCTTTTTCCACTAAGGGAGGTTCCAACAGCTCCGGGAGTCATCAGATATGTTAACGTGCTGATAAACTCTGGGGATGTACAGGCATTCAAGAAGGAGATGGGAAAGATAATGGATGATCCACTGGAGGTGGCAGAGAGGCTGGATGAATTTCTGGGGAACAGCATATACTCCTATGATGATATTAGTGCCATACTAAGGTCATTGTTTAATGCAGAGGAAAGGGAGATTAGGCCAGTAGCGATAAAGCACTGGGAGCATAGAAACCCTCAAGGGGCAAGTGAGGAGGCCAAATGGCCTAACCAAAGGCCTTCTTGGAATGCGCAGATGGAAGAGGATAGATGCAAAATGATAGAATTAAGGAATATGGTCATAAAAGATATCAGGGGGGCAGTTCCAAAAGGACAAAATTTGAGCAAGGCACTGGAAGAATGCCAGGGGAGGGATGACATTCCCACTGAGTGGCTGGAGAGGTTAAGAAAAAGTCTCATGTACTGTGGGACAGATCCAGAGTCCCCAGTGGGGGCAGTCTTGCTAAAAACCGAGTTTGTAGCCAAATCATGGGACCATATACATCGAAAACTAGAAAAGATGGAGAATTGGCAAGAAAGAATTCTGCAGGAATTGCTAAGGGAAGCACAGAAGGTTTATATGAGGAGGGAGGATGAAAAGCAGAAGGCACAGGCAAAAGTTTTGGTGGCAGCAGTAAGGGAGGCTCAGAAGCAAGAGAAAGACATGAACACAGGTAAGACTAGTCAGGCACACAAGCCTCAAGAGAAAACTAAGCAACCCCCAAAGGCAGGGGGAGGGACTGGAGTGCTATTACTGCAAGCAAAGAGGTCATTTTAAGAGGGAGTGTAAGAAAAGGCTGAGGGATGAAAGGATCTTTCAGGAGGACTAGATGTATCAGGGCTTTTTAATTTGGGGTCCACAACACCCACAGAGCCCTTGATAAAATTAAAAATAGGACCCTGTAAGCAAGAGTTGGTACCCTTGGTGGATTTAGGAGCTGAGCGGAGTATAGTGCAACAATTACCTAGTGGATGTTCCAAAAGTAAAGATTCCATTATTGTTATTGGAGCAAAAGAAGAGCCCTTTAAGGTACCAGTTATAAAGGTTGTGGTAATTGAATCAGAAACTAAGTTTTGTGTGGGAAACATCCTCTTAGGGGAAGAAGCAGATTATAATTTGCTGGGACGGGATTTGATGGTAGATCTAGGAATTAGCCTGATCGCTCAGGATTCACAGTTTATGGTAAGTTTGTACCAATTGACCATGGAGGATGAGGGAAAAATCAATCCCAAGGTCTGGCATTCAAAGGGAGAAGCAGGGAAATTAGAAATGGAACCAATCTATATTGAAATTGAGAGAACCGAAGATCCCATCCAGATCAAACCATACCGATGTACCCCATACCGACGGAAGGAAGGAGAGGGCTGAAACCAATAATCAAGGATTTAATTAAAAAGGGCACACTGGAACCTTGTATGTCCAGGCACAACACTCCCATCCTAGTGGTACGAAAACCAGATGGGAGTTACAGGTTGGTGCAAGATTTAAGGGGGTTAATCAAAGGACTAAAACACTATTTCCTACAGTCTCAAATCCTTCTACACTATTAAATAACATTTCTCCAGAGAATACCTGGTACAGTGTAATAGATTTAAAAGACGCTTTTTGGACTTGCCCACTAGCAAGGGAAAGTCGGGATTATTTTGCATTTCAATGGGAAGATCCTGACACTAATCATAAACAAAAACTAAGGTGGACTTCCCTGCCTCAGGGGTTTGTAGATTCACCAAACCTCTTCGGCCAAGCTCTTGAGCAGGTATTGAGTGAGTTTGTTCCTGTTAAGGGACCAAACTACTACAATATGTTGATGATTTGCTGGTGGTGGGTCCCCAAGAAGAACTGGTAAGGGTAAGCACTATAACCCTCCTCAGCTTCTTGGGAGACAAGGGTTTGAAAGTTTCAAAATCTAAATTACAATTCACGGAACCTGAAGTCTAGTGCTTGGGGCACTGGCTCACAAAAGGCAAGAAGAAATTAGACCCAGATAGAGTAGCCAGAATAATTGCCTTACCGCCTCCTCAGTTGAAGAGGGAAGTAAGACAGGTACTGGGGCTTGTGGGGTTTTGTAGACAGTGGAATGAGGAACATAGTAAAAAGGTAAAATTTCTTTATGAAAAGCTCACCATGGATAAACAAAAGTGGACCAAGCAAGATGAGAAGAGATTCAAAGAGCTAAAAGAAATGCTTATGACAGCTCCGGTGTTGAGTCTCCCAGACAGACCATTTCAGCTATTTGTGGACGTGAGTAACCATACGGCCTGTGGAGTAGAAATGCGGTATTGCTGCAGGTAAGCACCCCAGAAGTCGAAGGTGGGGAGGTACGAGAATTTCCCCATGACCCTCTCAGAAAGAAATCTAGGCGTATGAGAAGATCGGGGGAAGACTAGAGGAAGGTAAGTGGAAATTGCCAGACGGGAGAGAATTACTATCCAAAGAATATACTAGAAAAATTTTAAAGAGGCTTCACTCACAATAAGCTGAACAAATTATCACAGAACATTTCTATTCAAACAGCAGATACTTTTAATTCCATGTTGATAGATAGTTTTAAGTGTGGTTTGAAACAATCTCCACTACTGCCTGGAGTCTTTTAATTACTTTAATTCAACTGGTAAATTTGCAATGCCCAACCTATAGTTTCCCTTCTTTGAAGGACCTGGATATTTCAAATTTGTTGTATTTTTCATCCTTTTTTAATTCTATCTGGAACCCTGTCAAAAACTCAGGGGGAAAAAAAAAATTTTTTCTTTTTTTATTGTTCTATTCATTACTGACCCTGAGAAGGAAGTCAATGTGGCCTTTTAGTGGAGAAAAGTTACAACTGCTTTTTATTTACCTGACAACTGACAAATCTATCATCTATGAAAGATTATTACAACATTTGATATGCATGTTTTTTATCCCAATACAGCAGTTTGCTGTACACAGCAAAAGCAAATTGCAAATGAAGTGGAATTTTCAAGTTAGGTACATCCACATGTACACATTGTACACATATATATTCACAACCTCAGTTCCTGATGCTACAAGTTGCAATAATTGAAAAATATTTTTTTGGTTTGTTGTATATGTGGACAGGAAGATCTCATTTTTCGTAATTTACAAAGCTGCTTTTAAGAAGGAGGAAGAATTAAAGTCAATTCACAGTATGGAGAACTCTGAGTCCTTTCGAAAACATTTTAATTCCCTCACAAGACACAAAAAAAGTTTAAAAAAAATAAGAGGAGTTATTTCTGTTTAGATATGTATGTAATGTTTAGATATGTATGTAAGAAAAGGAAATCATATGGTTTCTGATGCTATATTGTGCATTAGGACTTGCTTTCAGAGTTATATGAACATAGCAATGCTAGTGTAAGTATTGAATACACCCACATGATAAGAGCTGAGTTACCAAAGTAATCTGCAAAGAATAAATAAATATCTGCTTTGTTTTGTGGGAAATGGATTTGTAGAGAATTTTTAAACTTTAATGGAAGGCTTATATAGTATGTATTTGTATATAAGCTTTGAGATAAGAAATGTTAATTTAGGAATGTTATGGAATAAGATATTATTGAAAGATAAATGGAAGTAGAAATAAGTTTTAAAAGATAGTTTTAGAAATAAGACTAAATACTTTAGAAAAATAAAACTATGAAAGATAGATTGCAGTAAGACTTATGAGGGATAATTTTAGATTATTAGCTTTAAGACATTTACAGTATAGTGTAGTAAAGGTTGATAAGTTAAGAAAAGCTTATAAAGGATTGTAATAAAAAATAACTTCTAATTGTAATAGCATGAATTTTAACACTTGTATTGTCTCACTCTTCATAGGACACTGAAAATATAATAATTTTTAAAACACTTCTCAGTTACCCCATCTCTAAATCAAAAAGGGCATAATCCAACAAATGTCATAAAAATCAGGATATGAATATTTTATCTTCTGGCCAGAGCTCTGCAATGCATTCCTGTGTTTACCCTTGTCCTGTTCTGAAGCCTCAACCAGTTGATAAGCAGGATGTGCTTTCACTGTTAAAAGTTACTACTCAAAAAATTTGTTCTGAGTATTTGCAGCCTGTGGACAACCATACACTAAACAGAATCCCTAGAGCCATGGGGTAACAACTCTAGAAACATATTTTGAGGAGGAAAAGTGAAAACTTTGAAGTTGTACACACATCATGTCTCAGTAATTTTATGAGCCATAAAATGTAGCAGTTTACTTATATTTAATTTTCAAATATTTGAATTTCAATTGATAGAACATCTGTGATATTCTATCAGCCACCTAAATGCCCAGGTTTGCAATCAAAGGATGACAGCTGTGTCACTCATGGGACTGTCTTGCCTTCAGCCATGATGGTGACATACACTAAGCCTGCCTTTGCTGTGCTGTTTGGTGCATATGAGCTAAGCCATGATGTGTCAAAGGGTTGGAGAAGATGGTAAGACTGAAGAATCTCCATCACAAGAGGCTTTCCAGATGTAGACAGGGTGCTAGACAATCTCATGTATGTTTCCTTTTCTATGAAAGGTTAGACCAGGTGATCTCTTGATGTCTCCTCCAGACAGAGCTGTTCTGTAATCCTCATTAACATGCTGAGTGGAGCAGTGTTTAAGCCAGCCTATAGCCATCTTCTTTATTCCCAGCAACATTCCTTATTATCTGTGACCTTATTAAAGGTGGAAATAATTACAGAGAAGCCTCTTGAATATCCTTGATATAAAAAGTCAGTGTTGTCCTCTGTTTAATTCTATTAAATAACACATGGTTATGTGGTTATGCAATATTTTTGACTCAGTTGGTTTTGTCTCAGAACATATTGGTGGAAATTGCTTTGGGAAATTGTGTTCACAGTGGTCATATTTAGAAGAATACAAACCTGATATACATGGCTTGGTGCATTCTCTCACTAAGGTTAATGCACCTGCTGCACACATGCTATTCAATGAGAAGGATAGCAGGTGGCAATAACAATTTGTGGTCTTTTATTTGAGAAGGCTGGTGGTCTGGGACTTACATAATGAGTTGGTACAACTGCTCTGGTATTAAAATTCAAAAATTATTGCAGTTAGTGTGGTTTTAGTTCACAGCGAGCCATTTTATAACACATATAATGTGTTAGGATGTGTGATAAATATATATTAAATCCTCACTTGTAGAAATATATATTAAATCATGTTTATAGAACGTATGTTATAAAAACACCCAGGGTTTAGAAATCTTACACAGGGGTTGGGAAATCTGTTACCTCACTATCACTGGCTGGGGGGTATGTACAAATCATGAATGGGACGGGACTGCTACAAACACCTCCTGAGCCATTTTATTTTCTAGCACCAGTGTCATTACATGGTTATGACAATGGGAAGATGCCAGCAGCTCACATCCCAGGCAGCAGACCAAGAACTTAATGTTACAACTTAGTTTAAAAGCTTTTTGACCTATCACACAAAGCAAAAGCATATTGATAGTAGCTCTATCTAACCACTATAAGCATATGTACCTTCGGTTAAAACAATGCTCGTTTATTTTGAATACTATACCTGTTTGTAAGCTTTAAAACACAATGCACAGAGCTCCATTATTAAGCTTACAACTTCCTAATATCATGCTAGTTTTTGCATATTAGGGAGTTATTCTAGACAACCATTAAAACACAGACCATTGTTCTATTTGTCTTTATTTTTCTACTTTTACATAATTTTTCTGCTGACTTATTTTATGGCTACTGCTTAGCTCTAATAACAGTTCTGCTGTCTCTGAGCCCTGCCTTTCAGAGTTTTCCCAAAACCTCTGATTTTGTGGATTGCCACAATTCCCCCTCTCAGTTCACCTAAAAAGAAACCTTTGTAACCATGTCGTTTATTAACTACTTTGCGTTTTGTAGCTCTACTATAACATATTTGCTTATTACTTACTTAAAGCATCTTTTTGCTTCCACTAAGCATTGCTATATTACAACACAGCAATTTTAATGCTGTGGAAGTCCAGTCAGTTCAAAGGGCATGTCTGATAACAATTACAAGTTATTGTTCAAAAAAGTCTCATTGATTCCAAGGTCTTAATTCAAAACCTTCCTCTGTGTCTATACCTTCATCCACCATCTCCGTGAGATTTCAATAACTCTCTGTGAATCTATTTCTTATCTTTCTCTCTTGTATGATAAAAACTTCTTTGATAGTTTTGTCTGTCATTCATCGCACACACCAAAGTATGCAAGGTATTATTACTAGTATCACCACTAAAACACCTATCACATATAGACTAATCTTACAGAGTTCTCTTAGCTAAGGTGCAAAGCTCCATTCTTGGAACAAATCATCTAACCAGGACCCACCATCTTCTTTAATTTCAGCTGTCAAATCTTTCAGCTTTTGTATGCTTTTGTGGATGGATTCAGAATGATCAGACAGGTTCATACAACACAATCCTTCAAATTCCTCACAACTATGTCTATGTGCTAGTAAAAGAAAATCAATTGCTGCTCCATTTTGAGGGGTAGCATGTCTAACACTATTAACATCTGTCAATATATCACTGATTGCAGTGGATGTGGCATTAGTTTGTTTACTCAGCCAATATCCAACCCGATCTAATTGTTTCAATGTCATTGCTGAAGCCAGTTGGGGTAAAAACAAACCCGCTGAAACTCTTTTCACAGCATTCCATGGCATGAAATCGCTCTTACAATTCTTATCATAATGATGAGCAGATCTCGTTGCCCTGTTCCTTCTTAATGACTGCTTTAGCAATAGGCGCTATCACAGTGAGCATTCCAATGCTACATGGGCCACCATCAAGGCATGATGTAATGCTCTGTCAAGATTTATGTCTACAAATGAACCAATACCCTTTTGGCAATTGTCGTGGATATTGGTCAGCCTTAGAAAGCACATCTTAACTGTTTGAATAATTACACCAACACCTTAAATTTCTGTATGAAAAATAATGAGGAGTAACATTGTACTTTGCAGGATCACTTTCTCGCCAGTCATTAGCTGTAAATGTAAAGCAAAAATCCATTGTTAAAGAACCAAGGATCTCTAGTTCTTGGGGTTCAGATACTGCTCTGGCAAGTTCTTTAGCCCAAATGTTCCAATTCAATACAGGATTGCTCCCATTGTCAATTTCACCAGGCTTACTATTAGATTGCTTTTTGATCACAGACAAATCCTTTACTGGCACACCAAGGTAGACAGGTTGAGAAAGGCTTTTCTGGTTCTGAATTAGACAAACATATGATATCTCAGCCTGCTGCCTTGGTCACCCAAACATTTGGCTCCGGTTGTTCCACAGACAAATCTGCACTACAAGAAGTAATTAAAACCAGCTAATACCAGCATATCATTTGATTTTGCTCCATCTTTTTGTGAGCTAATTTTTGTCAAAAAAATCTTCCCATATATATCAATTTGAAAACCTTACTTTTGACTTTAAAATAAGATTTCGCCTTTGAAAGTCCAATAGGGAGGATCTATAACATAACAAAGCGAAACCCACGCTTTTGCCAAAAATCAGCTCTACAAAACCAACAACTGACACATTTAAAAATAACATAAAATCAGAGTTTTGCAGGTTCCACTAATGAACAAGGAACGCCAGATGCCACCTGGAATCCCTCTATTTGGCTCATGTCTGCGTACTTGCTTCTACAGTCTTGAACTCATCAACATGTTCTGGGGTATGATATGGTTTGATGTTTTTGGCTGGGACCCACTTAATTCCTGCACCTGTAGAGACAGAAACACACTTTGCCCCAAGTGATTAATCGGAAAGGACCTTCAATTTGTCCAGTATCAGGAATTCTAATTAAAACAGGGAGATTTTCTTTCAGTTTTGCCTGTATGTTATTTGAAAAATGCCTAAAAATTGGTGGGTTGGATTCTGCAACAGAGCTGTTAAAAAATTAAAAACATACAAAGCTTTGTTCAACCTCATTTGTGGTGTGACCTCTACTCCCCCCTTCTGTTGATTAAGAATGCGTCTTAATATCTGATGTGTAATAATTGTTTGACTTGTGGGAGAGTGAGGAATACTAAAGATATGACAAACACCTTATTCTTTTAAAAATGTGGCTAATTTTTGAGATATATATGCAGGACTATTGTTAGTTTTTGATTTTTGGGGTACACTTAATGAAGAAAAAGCTTGCAAAAAATGGTGATAGGTATGACTATTTGTTTTATTTGTGTGAAGAGAAGCAAAAACTGCACTAGAGAACGTGTTCATTGAGACATTAATATTTTTAAATTTACTAAAGGAAGGGTATTTAGTGAAATTTGTTTGCTATAACTGCAGGCTTTGCAAGCCTTGTAGGTTGACTGCTCTTGTAGAAACAGGAGGTTTCTCAAGTTGACAGTCAGGGCAAGTATTGACAGTAGCTTTAGTTTGACTTCTGAAAATTTGAAACTAGTGTTTCGCACATATGTTTGTGTGTTTTGGTGAAAAAAGGCATGTTTCAGTTTGGCTTGTTTAAAAATGTTTGACAAAGTGTTGGAAATAACTATTGTCAGTTTCTTTGCTTTTGTGTTTCTTTGTACTAAAAATCTAGGAAGCAAAGAATGAGCTTTAATGTGAGAAACAAAATATAGATTAGTTTTATATTGCAAAGTTATATGAAGACATGAAATCTAATGGCATAAAGTGTTACTTTACTAACATCCTTTGAAGCTGATATTAATAATTTTTAACTATATTAGCAACATAAGAAGAATTATGTGATTAAATTAAAAAGTTGTGGAATGAGCTGAAAAGCTTGAACTACAGCAGCAAGTTTAACAATTTGAGGGGATTTTTCTACTATTTGAATATTTGACTCTCAAGCATTAGTTTTTTGTTTAACTAAATTACAACTAATTTGTGATTTTGCTAGATTTATCAGTGAAGAGAGTTATTTTGTTTAAAGGTTCTTCACTTAACATAGGTTTCTCTCTAAAACTTAGTTTTGCTTGTAATAATTTGTGAGTTGGGTAATGAACAGAACAAACACTTGGGAAGTTTAACAATGCATACTGCAAATCAGCAGAATTTTGCATTGCTTAATTAAGATAATTTTTTTCCAATGGTAAATAGATAATAGTAAATTTTTGATTTGTTAAACTTAACAATTTTGTCCTGGCCTTAATTATAATTTGTGCCATCATCTCTAAAACTGGAGAAATACTTTTTGGAAAATAGTAGAGAAAAAAATTCATTTTATTATTAACAAAAGATCTCTCCCAGAAGGGTCTCACTGAAAAATGAGACTACTAAGTTGCATTTCTTCTCCAAAAATTGTAAAAAAGAAAGGCTTTTCTGGAATACAGCAATGAGCTTGTTGTCTTTAGAGAGTTTTTATGACCTTGTCAAGGGTTGCACGAGTTTTAGGTGTTAAGAGTTTTAGGAGAGTTGATGTTGCAGCTTCCTCTCAGTAAATTGAAAAGTGAATCTAGTTTGTCATTGGTAATTCCCAAAACAGGTTTGACTCAACTGATTTTTCTTAGAAGCTGTTGTAAATCTTGTAGATTGTTCACACTGGTCTGGAGCTGTATCTTCTGTAATGTAATTCTGTAATGCAATTTTTTAAATCATCTTCCATCTTAGATACTTCTAGGGTAGAACTTGGATTTTGGTTATAGAAATTTCAAGTTTAGCATTTTGGATTTTAGTAACAACACTAGCACGGGATTGCTCCATCTTTGTTTGCATCAGAGCAAACAAATGAGCAAATCATCCATGTAGTGTAGAATCATGGATCTTGGATACTTCTGTCAAACTGGAGACAAAGCTTGTGCAACAAAATATTGGCAAATTATAGGTGAATTTCTCATTCTTTGGGGCAATGATTTTCAGTGATATCTCTTTATGGGTTTTCTTTGATTGATGATGGGAACTGAAAAGGCAAATCTTGGAGCATTATCAGGATGAAGTGGGATGTGGAAAAAATAGTCCTTTAAATCAATGATGAGAAGCCAGTGTTTTGGGGTCACTGATAAAGAAGGCAGTCTAGGTTGAAGAGGTCTTCAATTACTTCATTGATCTTCTTTAGGTCATGAAGCAACTTCTAGGATGTCTAGATGTCTTCTTATATATAATGAATACTGGTGAATTTTAGGGATGATTTGTGGGTGTGCCGTGACTTTGCTGTAATTGTTCCTTCACCAATCTTTTAAGGGTATTTAATTTTTTCCTTGTTAAAGGCTATTGATTAATTCATATAGGATGATTACTTTTCTAGGTCAGCTTTAAAGTGTCAGGTTTTGACATGGTTTTTATCATAGGCCCACTTCTAGTTTTGTTCCCCATTGGGACAAGCGTCTCTCCTCCAGATGATGAGAGGCTTCTGAATAACAAAAGGATGCATTGTCGCTGTCTTTCTTTCAGGACTTCTAATTTAGATTGTGTTTTGTTTTTCCCTCTCATCATTCCTGTGTTTGATCCAGAAGAACAGGTAGTGTTGTCACAGTCATCAGTTGTTTCAGGAATCCTGCCAAGAAGCTCTAAGTTTTTCTTGGCAAAAGTGTTGCTGCAGCAACAAACTTTCTTGGGAACTTTGCCAGAAAGTGCTGCGGAGGAGTGCTCCAAGTTTTTGGCAGTAGTGTCAACTGAGCAATATCCCTCCCGGGGAGCCCTGCCAGGAAGGGCAGAGGAGGAGAGCTCCACATCTCTAACAACCCTCCCACTGCTGGAGGTAGTGGTTGAGGGATGTGTTGTATTATAGGAAGAAAGCCAGAGTCTGATAAACCACGTCTCAATCCACTAAATTGGATTTTACTAGAATCATACAAATCAGGATGCTTTCAAACTGCAGATTCCAAATTTGTATTTGTGACACTTTCTAATATACCGTTACAGGTTCCACACTGTATCCCTGCCCATGGGGATACACTTAACTCTCAGCTCCAAGCTGTGATCTCAACATGCTGTTTTACCCCCCAGCAGTGAATGAGACAGGCTTCAAGGCCTCTGTGTCTTCACAGAAACTTTCTTGACCTCTTTTGCCTCCACCTTATGCATCTCTTTGGGCAGAGCCATTTTGGCCTCGCTCGGCCCCTGGCTGCCGCACACTGCCTCTGTCTTCCTCCTTGCCCACTCTTCTATAGGTAGAGCCAAATTCAAAGCTCCCCCACCATTTTAACTGGAGGCTGGGGAATTAAAATTGATAAAACCTTGGAAGAGGAATCTATACAAAAAGAATTTTCAGAACTACAAAGCAATCTGACTGCTTGAGCTTGATCCGAGGGGGTGAATTTCTGGGAAGGGGAAACTGTGGCAGGGGTGACCTTCACAGCTCCTCAGCCAGGGAAAGAGGATCCAGAATCCCCCAAGGCAGAACCCCCTTGCACAACTTCAGAAAAAGATCTGGATGCAACTTGTTTGGAAGAGGAACAGGGCACAGAAACAGCAGCCCCTGTTTTGTAAAACTTCCCAAACTCTCATCTCCTGGACCCACTCAACTCATAAACTCCGCAAAACATGACCTCTGACCCCCCAAATTCTTGGAACACAATGAAAATCCTGAATGCTTTTTTGGGAAACCTGGGGGTGGATTATTTCACAGAGGAATGGGAGGACACCTGGTTGCAGCAGCAGTGATGCAAGGAATTCTGGAAGAAACAGAGGATATGACCAAAGCTGGAAGCTGATCTGATTCCCCCTTCGCAGGGATCGGGGTGCTGTCTATACTGCTTGGAGAAACTTTGGACATGCCAGGAGAAGGGACAGAACCCTGAAGAAAACCCAAGATACCCCCGGAAGAGAACGAAGGCCCAGCACGACTCGGAATTAAAGTCTCAGAACCAGGTAGTCTGTTTTGTTGTTTAAGAAAGTCTCTATTATGATCATTTTGTTTAAAACTCTCCATTAAAGCTCTGGAGACAGGCATTAGTTTGACCAAAGTCTCTTCCTTTTTGAGAGAGACTGGATTATAAATTTTCCAGTTTATCTGATCCCAAAAATCAAAGGTAAATGCAGACTTCAAGTCTATATTTTGAGTATTCGCTTTTATTCAGATTAGTAAGTATTTCAGTTCATGTTTTGAGATGTTTGAATGTCTGTTATTCTGTAGAATTTTCTCAAGCTGGTAAAAAATTCTTTTCTTTTTTAGACAGATGATTTCCCATCTCGTTGCCCAGGAGATCCTGAAGTTTCTACTTATTACTTACAAGGATATCAGCTACAGATGACTAAGGGGATGATCTATTCCTCCTATTAACAGCTTGGGCCTCCAGTGGCTGCACTGTCCACTGTTTTCTTTTTTATTCTTCTAGTCTAACAATCTTCCTCACAGAGGAGCACCACTTATCGCTGGCTGGCGGCTATGTACAAATCACGAATGGGTGGGGACTGCTAAAACTGCATCTTGAGCTGTTTTATTTTCTAGCACCAGTGTCATTACATGGTTATGACAATGGGAAGATGCTATCAGCTCACATCTCAGGCAGTAGACCAAGAACTTAATGTTACAACTTAGTTTAAAAGTTTTTTGACTAATCACGCAAAGTAAAAGCATATTGATAGTAGTTCTATCCAATTACTATAAGTAATTGGATAGTACCTTCGGTTAAAACAATGCTTGCTTATTTTGAATACAATACCTGTTTGTAAGCCTTAAAACACAATGCACAGAGCTCCATCATTAAGCTTAGAACTTCTTAATATCTCACTAGATATACTTTTCTGCAGCTTAGGGAGTTATTCTAGACAACTGTTAATACACAGATCATTGTTCTATTTGTCTTTACTTTTCTACTTCTTACATAATTTTTCTACTGACCTATCTTATGGCTACTGCTTAGCTGTAATCACAGTTCTGCTGTCACTGAGGCTTGACTTTTGCAGCTTTCCCAAAACCTCTGACTTTAAAGACTCCCACAAAGTATTCCCAGAAAGTGTCAGGCATGGGTAAGACATGCAAAAGCGAACTAAGATTTTCCTACGTGATCAAGCAAAGCACTATTTTCTCAACACCCTGATAAAAAACTTTAACAGGGATATGTAAATGGCTTCTTTTATATCTGCCTTCTAGCAGGGACTAAAAGATAGGAAAAAAGAAAAGAAAATGTCATGTGGGAAGAAAATGTAGTTGAAGAGCCAACAGCTTCAACACACTTCTGCTTAGAAATAATGTAAAACAAATCCCTTTATTCCACTATCTGACATTGACATTAAATGTGTGGCAGCTGCTGACTTTATACTTACTGTGAAATTACCCAGTAAGAGTAGAAGATTCCAGGAAACTAATTTTTGTCTGTAGTTATTCTTTAGTTTCTAAACATAGAACAGCAGCAGGAAGCTAAGATCTGCCACATCTCACCCATGCAAATGTCAGCTCTTTTTCTAACTGGATCTGGCCTTTCAGTTGCTTTTCATTTTTTAATTTTTTAATGGTCTCTGATGTTTCTGCTATAGGCAATGCTGCAATGGTTAATAAGTGCTACACATACCTTATTCTTCTACTTGGAAATGTAAATTTATCATTCTGAAAGGATTTCATGTCAGAAAGTATATTCAAAACAAATTGATGCCTCTGAGTCTGCAAAGAAGTCTGCTGAGGAAGAAGAAAAGCAGAGCCAAATGTTACAAATTTAAAAAGGCTTTAAGATAATTAAATTAACCTCATCATTAGGGAAGTATCATATGCTATAACTGAAGAATTGCTTTCCTCTGTGTCCCCTTTCCTCAGTGGTTCTGGCTCAATTTGTAAAATTCTTTCACTCTTGAAGTGCTATTTTAGTTTCATGTTAGTTCTGCAACCCATTTCTTTCTGAGACTGAAACACTCAATATATCCTACAAAATTCCCCTTTAGCTTGAGTGACTAATTCTCAATCTAGTCTGCATTGCAACCCTTTAAAATATTTCTGTCATTAACTATACTGAGGGGTACTAGAAAACAGCTGAACTGGAAAAGAGTAAGTGCCAGCACCGGCAGCTGCAACAGCACAAAGAACAAACCCCCTACAAATAAATCTCTCACACTGTTTAATCCCTGTAATTTCCCCTAATAGCCCGATGTTTCATAAACAACAATTTAAGCATCTCATAAATAAATACTGCACCTCGTATTTAGGCACCTTTTGTGTTAGGTTAGCAGGAACACTCATTCTTAATTTATGTCTTTTTGGTCAGGTTTTAAAGCATAGTAAAATGGGATAATTTCTATGATTTTTCGGTTAAATCCCAGTAGTTTATGTTTCTCATATTTGACTTCTATACATAAAAATAGGATTTCCTGAAATATATGTTACAGACTGAGCTACAAAACAATTCTAAAATATTTCATAAATGGCAAAGATATGAAGTAGCAGAAGAAACAAGACCTCTACAGTAGTGCACCATTGTGTTTTCATGGTTACAAAGCAGAATTTTTCTAATGCAAGTCTCTTCATTTGAACTGGGTTTTTTAACATAAAATTAAGCACAATTAATGAATTAAGCAGAAAGTATATAATACCACCTCCTCACTTCTTTTTGAAATGTCTTCTAGAAACATCTGAAACAAAAGCAGCAAAAGAAATGGTTGTTGGCAAGCCTAACATCTTACTATATTTTCAGAAGAAAGTAAGTGCTTCTGCCAACTTATCCGGAAACTCAAGTTGTCTCTCCACAAGAGACTATAGTTTTTAAAATAAAATATCAAAGGTAGATTTTGTCTCTAATTTGACATTTGTATTACTTGGGAAAGTGTCATGGGTCATTCCACTAAAATTTATTTGTTTAAACTCAATACAATTTGATTTTAGTAGCAGTATTTTCACAGGTAGTTAATGAATCACTCTTGATAATTGTAGGGATACAGGTATTGACTTCAGGATATTTAATTAATGATGAGGCAAGTGATTCATCCTATTCTCCAAAGTCCAGACAAGGAGAAAACAGTGAAAACTAATACCTCTGAAGTGAGAAGAAACAGAAGATTGCTAACACATAGAGTTAAACTGTTTTTAAATCATAGTCTTTATCTGGATAGAAACTGATGTCCTATAGTTTAAATGTCAGCATAAGGGTCCTCTATTTATTTACTAAAAATAGGTAAGCTCCATAACGTATTTTAAGTGTCATACAGAACAAATTTTTGGAAGAATGGAGATGTAAGTTTCCTCCAGGTATGTCAAAATATTGTCAGCTGGATGGATGGTGGTTTAGTACAGGGCAAGATCTTAAAAAACATTTTTTGACAAAGCAAGATACAATTGTGAAAGAATTAAAGTCTGCTGTTGCTTTCTAACCAACAGTGATCTTGACTTAGAAGCAGAAACTCAAATAATTATTTCATTTAGATACTTTTCTTGTAAGTAAATTTGAAGGAGTACATTGGAAATTTGGAGGTTTCCATGCGAACAGAATCAGACCTGAAGCAATACTTAGGACTTACTAAATATGCAGGTTTTTTAATCTGGCATAAACAAATACTGTTTTTCTTACCCCTCTGGCAAAAGAAAAAATGTTGAGGCTCCACTGCAGTCTAAGAAAATACTAAGGAAGAACAAAGAATATAAGAAATTAGTTTTTAAAAAATCAAAAATATAAATAAATATGTAAGACAGTATAAAGTGTCTCAGAGCTTCTTATCAGGCAATTTCATGGACTTGGACAGTGCAAAGAAAGATAATATAACACTGACTTCAATCCCACTTACAAAAATCGTTATAACAAACTACTGAAATTAATAGATTTTTCCCATGTCTTTGCTTTTTCCTATGATTTTTATTTTCTGGGTAATGGGAAAAAAGAAGAAAAAGAAAATAGACTCAAAATTTAAGCAAGGGGACTAAAACATTCAATTATGAAAAAAAAACCCTACTTTTTAAAAAATGAAAGTTTTCAACAAACTTTAATATAGAGATGTCTGTCTCTGCAAGAGGAAAGGGGCGAGAAGGGGAGGGAAGGGAATGGGAAGGAGAAGGGGAGTGGGAAGGTGAAGAGGATGGAAATTTCTGGGAAGGGAAGTGGGAAGGGAAGGGAAGGGAAGGGAAGGGAAGGGAAGGGAAGGGAAGGGAAGGGAAGGGAAGGGAAGGGAAGGGAAGGGAAGGGAAGGGAAGGGAAGGGAAGGGAAGGGAAGGGAAGGGAAGGGAAGGGAAGGGAAGGGAAGGGAAGGGAAGGGAAGGGAAGGGAAGGGAAGGGAAGGGAAGGGAAGGGAAGGGAAGGGAAGGGAAGGGAAGGGAAGGGAAGGGAAGGGAAGGGAAGGGAAGGGAAGGGAAGGGAAGGGAAGGGAAGGGAAGGGAAGGGAAGGGAAGGGAAGGGAAGGGAAGGGAAGGGAAGGGAAGGGAAGGGAAGGGAAGGGAAGAGCAGAAGAGAAACGCCCTAGATGGAGGAGATGATTTGGAGTGGCCTTTTGGCTGGACTTTTCTCTTACATGGCCACGGGACGGAACCAATGTCTTCCTGTAATGTAGAGACTGCACCCTGGGGAGGCGGTTGGCCAGAAGCCAGGAGTGACAAAACCGTTGTGAGAAGAAGTAGAGGGAACAGAGACTGATGGGGAGGGTGTGGTGGAGCCCTCTGCCTTCAGCGGAGAAGGATCTCTGTTCATGAGGCCCCTCGGCCCCAGGGGGTAAAATATGGGGGGGACAGGTGTCCCAAATGGTGAGAGGCGGCCACTTCTTGGAACTGGGCGAGGCAATCTCAAAGGACCTAAGGAGCAGTTTGGATCCATGGACAGTGGTGAGAGCACTGGACATGGAAGGAAGATGGTCACCACGGCAGATTTTCTCTGGGCGGCTGCCACGTGTGACATGGAAGCACAGGAGGTTCCAACTGTGTTTCCTGGGGAGGCCCATGGTGCAAGAGGGGGATTCCTCTCTCCTGATGAACTGGGGGGAAGTTGTGTGAAGGATGGTATTGAATTGAGAATTCAGTGTTAGAGGGGATTGAGTGTTGGAGGGGTGGAGGGAGGAGGAGTGTTTTGGAGGTATTCCATTGTGGATTGTTGTGGGTGTTCTTGTTTGTGTTCCCCCCCTTTTCTTTCCCCTTTTGTCTCTTATGTTGTAGATTAATAAAGTGCTGTGTTTTTCCCTCCAAGTTGGAGGCTCCAAGTTGGAGCCTGCTTTGTTCTGTTTCTGGGTCACATCTCACAGTAACCATTTTGGAAATATACCTTTCATGGGGGCACTGGCATTGTGCCAGGGTCAAACCATGACAAAAGTTTATTATAGTTTTGAGTAGCTGTAATAAATAGGTATGATTCGTGCTGATAAAATTGAAACAGTGATCAATATTGATACAGAAATTAATATTTGGAAATAGTAAAACAGTTAAAGGTGTAATGCCAAGAAAGAAAGGGAGAGGAGGGGCTCTCCCCCCTTCTCCTGCAGATGTTCAGAACAGGAAGAAGCAAGAGATAACTAATACTAAATTTAGTTGGAAGAAGAGGAAAATTTGGTTGGACATCCAGGAAAATGTTAATTATATGAGATTTATTGCTTTGATGCTAGAACATAATATTGGCTTGTATGATAGTAGCTTTGGCTTGCATTATACCAGCTTGGTGCGCATGTGTAATCCAAAAGGTGAATCAAAGTACACTGACAAAGAGGAGAGGCCTTCATCAAAGACAACCCCCAAAGAGTGGTGCGACCACCTAAAAAGTGGTAGAGCATGTGTGGTAAAGGTGATAATGAGGGTGGAGATACAAGTGTGATGAATCGAAAATAGGAGGAGATGGTGATGATATACAGTATGAAAAGGAGAATTTTGGGCTTGGCAATTTGTACGTGAGGGGACAGTGGTCAAACCCTGCACTCCATACCCTGCACTACCCCGCGCAGTTATTTTTGCTTATGCGCTATTATAAGAACCAAATTATCCCTTACCATAACAAATTATATTGTCAATATTTTAAGTGTATTCAATTCTATATATTTTAAGCTACTTAATTAAAATTGCTGCTACATTTGATTTCGTTTGAGGTTTTTTTATGATGGGATAATTGGGCAAATATAACAGTAGCTAAATGGATTAGTAATTTTTCATAATAATTATCCAACATGCTATCAGTTACTTATTGAGGATTTGTCATGGGTAAAGAATCTTTCTGCCTTGGATAAGGAACAATCTCTCCACCTCAGGTAAAGTGTTTCTAAACTCAAGAGGCATCCCAGCTCAAGGTGAGAGTGGAGTGGGCATACAGTCCAGGTGCAGTTTGGGGACAACTCAAATTGGGCTTATCCTGATGTTGATATTTTTAGAATGAAGTAGTTGGTTGCTAATCAGTAGTATGGGCAAGACAGATTGCATTTTAGTACTGTTGCGTTATTTGGTTCATTCCCGATTTCTCCCCTGTTTGTAGTTGCCCCCTAAGTTACCTCCCTTTCCCCAGTGTCAATCCTATCCCTGCTCCTCCCCTATCACTGGAAACTTCCTTGTCAGTCCTCAAATCCCCTCCCCAATGCCTTGTCTGTCACTCATTTCTCTGCCCCCATCCCTGGAAACTTCCATGAAGGGCGTCAAGTGATTGGTCAAGGATCAGGGATCCCTCCCACTAAGTTTCCTAAAAGGTTATTCTAGATTATCTCCCAGTTCACTCCCCCTTGGTCCCCTATTAGTGGGTAGTTGAACTCCTCCTTTGTTGCCGCCCCCGAATAAAAGATACTGCTCCTCTTGTCCCAGGGTCTTTTCTAGAGTTGTAACCCCTGAGGCTGGGAGCTCCTCATGACTCCTAATAAAGCTTTGGAATAATTACCCTCCAAATTGCCTACTCCCTTCCTTCACTATCATCAACCATCTCCTCCCGCAGAAAGGGCTAGCACCCTTAGCTGCTCCTCTGCACTCCCGAGTGTGGAGGAATGTGCTTTGCAGTCTGCAGCGTGGGAGCTGGCAAGGAAGCATCAAGTGGCTGTTTGGTAGACGCCGCGACAGCTGTCTTGTCCTGTACTTTGGTTATCTTGCATTTTTGGGTTTCAAAATCAGTTTTCAAATTATTTTTCAAGGCACCTTCACTCTCTTGAATGTGAGATGGGGTTTTCCAGTTTGCAGGTACACCATAAGGATGTGAGGTTTGTTGCTCTTTAGTGAGTATGGCAAGAAGTGAAGTGCAGCTGTTCCCTCACTTTCACCATCAGTTCCTCTGCCAAGTGCGATACCATCAGGCACCAGCATGACAAAGTTCTATTCAGTACCTGATCAATGTTTCATTCACCATTGACATAAACACCAGCATGAGCCAGGCTCCCTTGTATGCACTATGAGGAACAGTGCCACATGTAACATTGCAAGCACCCTCACAAATGAGGTTCCTGCACCTGCCCTACCAGCTACTGAGCCACCCATGATGTTCTAAGCTTGTTGAAGACCAGAATCCATTTAACATCTTGTCAGCATTCCCACCACCAATAACAAAAAGACCTGAACAAACGTGGTTCACCTGCCAGCCCTATCAGGTGCTCAGCCACAACACATAGCAGTCCTAGGCAAAGCTCCAGTTGTGGAAAAATGTGTCAGGAAGGCTACCCAGTGGAAAAGAACCTGGCAGTGCAGGTCGACAACCAGAAGAAAATGAGCCAGCATGTGCCCAGGTGGCCAGAAAGGCCAATGGCATCCAGGCCTGTATCAGTAATAGAGTGAACAGCAAAACCAGGGAAGTGATTGTCCCCCTGTACAGGAGGGTATGTGATGAGGATGCAGCTCAAATTTTGTTTCGGGCTTGTTTTGGGCTCCTCTCAACAGAAAAACATTGCCCTTGTAAGGATTGTGCTCTCTGTCTACCAGATGTTGGTGCCCCTAAATCCCTGCTGTGAGCACTCCTTCCAACTGTAGCTGAACATTCAAGGAAAACTACCTGTATAGTATCATTCATTCTCTCCATGAAGCTGCTGTGTCCCTGCATGAGGGAGCAGCTGCTGGAGGATATGCTGTCCTTCCTCCACTGCTCTGAGCTGGAGCTCAGGAAAGAACAGGGTCCCAGTCTCCCAGATACCTTCTGTATCAGCCCTTACTTTGTCATGCTTCTGTGGCTTGGCATGTTTTGACTCTGTTGAGACCCTACCATGTAACAGGATGCACTCCAGGTGATCCCACAAGCTCTGGCTGACAACCATTTGACATAGAACTTTCCTTATGGAGGTGATGCTTGGGTTGCCACAAGGTGACTCGAGCACCTTCCTGAGCCTTGAGAATGCAGAAGCCAGTGCTTCCAGCAGCACTTACCCTGGGACCTGATGCCCCTGAAGAGGCCATTTGCAAGAAGCCTCGCAAGAGACAATCCTCCACCCTTCAAGGATGTGCAAGAAGTTAGGCACCAATTTAATGTATTTCATAAATCAAAGAGCGTTCGCACCCTGTTTTTCCAAACTGGGTGGTATGGGAAAGCCATGTCAACAGCTGCACCAGGAGCTGTCCTGAATCCCAAGCGCGATGGTGGTGTTTCCAGCCGCACTGAGGATGCACAGCCACCTGGTGCCGCTGTGAGACAAGGAATGGGCAGGCTCTGACTTAGCTCAGTGCCTGCCCAGGCTCGACAGGGACTACCATCTCAGTGACTATAGGAAGGAAGTAACGGGAAATTTAAAAATTGAATTGGTGGCTTACCCAGTTTACATGCTCTTCCCCCAGTTTTAGCAGCTGAATATAATTTTGAATACTTAAGAGAACAAAGTTTTTTAGGTAGAACTAATTATTCGACAGCTCACTTAAAAAAAAAAAATCCAACAACAAAAAAGGAAAATAAAAATACATGGACATGCAATCTCTTCCTTCTCAGTTACTTATGGTTGAGATCCATTTTTTTTTCTATGAAGCATCAATCACCATATCTGGAGATGCATATGAAATGATTGGATGTGGCAATTAGTGAAATGATTTAACTGATATTGTGTTGTTTGGTCAAAGATTGGACTTTAGGATCTTGGTGGTCTTTTCCAACTTGAATGATTCTATGAGTCTTTGATTCTAAATGAGGAATTTCCAAACATCAGGAAAAGGTTTTCATATGGCAGGGAGCATTTTTCACAGCACAGGGCCTGCATTTTTCACAGCACAGGGCCTGCACGGCCTCCTTGGTGATCAGAGGCCTGAGCTAGGAAATGCCAAAGTCAGCATGACTAAGGCTTTAGAAGCCCCTCTCTTCCGTCTTTCGGACCCTGCTTATCTCCCTGTAAATCCATAGGTCACTTTCCCCTGACCCTTACTATTGGACAGTTTTCAAAACCCCTGTAGGGTATAAAAACCCCTAATCCTGCCCGGTTCGGCAGAAGAGCTGTCACTGGACCCTTTGCGGAGACCCGAATAAAAGAACCCTGCGGAACCCCATACAGCGCTGCTCTCTCTCTCTCTGCGTCTGCTGCGGCAGCACCTAGGGCTGCACCTGGCTAGCTAAAAGAGCTGAAATCACAAAAGAGCTGGCTGCAAATCACTATAGCTTGCCTAGGTTGCCTGAGCCCCCCCACTGAGCTATCCTGGCCGGCCAGCATTCCCCGCTGGGCTTCTGCCCTGAGGGTAATAGCCTGGCCATAGCTGGCGCCCGAACAGCGAGGGGCCTCTGGACTGACATCTGAACTGCTGCGATAGTCTGGTCGTGGAACTGAATGCCGGACCTGGCATTTCAGAGGAGCAGCATTTCTTCTTGAAAGTTTACTGCCTCCGCTCATCAGA
Source organism: Passer domesticus (assembly GCF_036417665.1). Classification (NCBI taxonomy): domain Eukaryota; kingdom Metazoa; phylum Chordata; class Aves; order Passeriformes; family Passeridae; genus Passer; species Passer domesticus. The sequence continues at coordinate 57,949,100 of NC_087512.1, read as the reverse complement.
AATCCTGGAAGAAGAAGCTCTTCATTTTAGAAGGACTCTTCTGGACAGGAGGTCAGCCAAACCGCACACCGACACCTGAACACTTGTTCGTGGAGGCTGACAAGCAGACAACCCCCAGCAGAACTTTGACCCACAACTGGCTGAAGAAGTGTAAGTTCAAAACAGCCTTTCTTGCGCGCAAAATACTTTTTTCCTTGGGTCCTTTTTTTTGGTTTTTTCTTTTTTTTTTCCTCTTTTTTCTGCTGGCGGGAACTGAAAAATGGGATCAAAGCTTAGTACACTTAAGCGATCCCAGAACGAGAGAGATTTATATTCCCTAATCCTAGAAATCCTATCTTCTAACAACTTTTCTTTTTCTAAAGGTAACCTTTGAAAAACTAACCTGAAAAAATTTATAAAGTGGATTCTCTGCCACTTCCCAGATACTAATTCACTTTATATTCTCTGCCACTTCCCAGATACTAATACACAGACTATTACCTTAGACTCCTTTTGGGATACAATTGGGACCTCGATATATAAGTTTCAAACTAACCAAGACTTTTCTGTAACCCGGTTTTTACCTATATTTCACGCTATAACCAAAGCTGTAGAAAAAACTAACAAAAAGATAGTAACTTCAGGGCTAACTTCTGTTGAACAAAACGGGAAGCTCTTATCTGACTCAACAGAAGCCCCTCTTTCAAATGCTAATTGAGCAGATAACACCTCCTTCACCCTGGATTCCAGTACTCCTCTGGGTCCTAGCGTCCTGCCATCCACCACTACCCTTGCGCCGCACCCCCCGGACCCCGCAGCGCCCACAGCCCCTGCCCAACCCCTCCTCCCGGCCGCCTCCCCCTCGAGAGCTACACCCTGCGCGCCTCCTTGCTCTGTGTTATCTCCGAGAGCATCTGCGCCAGTTCCCACCGAGACCGACCCAAACCCCACCCCTCCTGCTGCTCCCCCCGTCCCTGCCGCGGCCCCCCTCACTCCCTCTCCCGCCCCTCCCGCCCTCGCCCCCACCGCCACCATCGCGCCTTTCCCTGCCCCCGGCATCATCCCTGCTGCGGCACGGGATCAGCCCGCCTGCATATCCGCAGCACCCTCCTCCAACCCGGCCGCCTCCTCCCTCCCGCACCCCCCCTGCCCCCATACCCAGGCGTTGCAGCCACACACCCACCCTCAGGGACCCCCGGCCAGGACCCCCCAGACTTCCATCAGTTCTGCCCCCCCTCCCCACGCCCCCCAGTCCTGTGCCTGCTGTATCACGCATTGTACGGCCACTCCAGTCCTGCTGCCTCCCTCTAGCCACGTTCTGCCATGTGCTGCCTTACACCCTGTCCAGCCATATGCACCTCTGCCAAATGTTGCTCCAGCCTGCCATAAAAAACATAAGGCACTGCCTGATAGCGCTCACTTCTCGTCATGTGATGACAGCAGTGACAGCGATTCTGATTCGGAAATAGAGTATATTGATCCATGGGCAAAAATAAAAATGGAAGCAACACAGGCAGGGGACTGGCAATTAGCTCAGAGAATTACTGCCTTTCCAGTAGATTATAAGAAGGGAAAAAGAGGAGGTGCTACTACTAGAAAGACATGGGAACCTATTACAAATAAAGAACTCGTGCAATTAAGAAATACAGCCAAAGAACATGGTAGAAGTTCACATATTTTTAGAAATTTCCTAGAGGCTACGTTCTCAGCACATGTTCTGGTACCCCACGATATTAAAAATATTGCCCAGTGCCTCCTTTCTCCCGCCGAGTACATGCCTTGGGTAAAGGCATTGGAAAAAGCAATTAAAAACATTATCAGATAACTATGCTGCAGATGCTTATAAGTCAAACTTTACACTCGAACAGCTGGCTGGTGAAGGGGATTTGCAGAAACCCTCTGACCAAGCTGATACTTTACCTAAGGCAACACTACAAGACATGGCTTTAGCAGCAAAAACCTCCTTCCTCCTTACCCCTGATGACTCTACCCCTACCCAATACTTTTCTACTATTAAACAAGGAATAGATGAAAGCTTTATCAAATTTGTGGATAGAATTAAGGATGCTCTGGAAAAACAGAGAGAGAGCACAGAGGCAAGAAAAGAACTGTTGTGTAAGCTCGCCATGAGTAATTCAAATGAAAAATGTAAAGCAATTCTGAGAGCCTTACCCTTAGACACAGAACTTACCGTAGAGCAAATGCTGGAAAGCTGCACACGCCACTTGTCTACTGAAGATACAGTGGCCCAAGCAGTAACTAAGGATGTTGCAGAAGGAGTTTCTAGTGCATATGCAGTAATAGCTTCTAAAGACCAGATCCGCTGCTACCACTGCGGAGACTTTGGACATTTTATAAAGGACTGTCACCTCCCAGGTACAGGTGACCAGAGAGGTCACCTCCCAGGTACCCTCGCAATTTCCACCAAAGGCCCCAAAATCAGCAGTACTATCAGCCGTGTCCGGGAAACTTCCATCGGAGCGTGGTGGGGCCCCACGCAAGGACACCAAATCAAAGGCCATCCAGACCCAGTCACGCACCATCCCAGGAGATTCCAGACCACATGAGGAGGACCCAACACACGGAGCGATACCGAAGGGGAACCCGCCGGCTACTGGTAACTGCACTGTCCATTGACTTTAAAAATGACAATGTTTATAGTGTTCCCACAGGCAAACGTGGGCCAAAAGGAGGTCCTTCTAACATCCTAATTATAGGTGATTCTCTCCATAGCCCAAAGGAAATATTTGTTGTTCCAGAAGTACAAACAGTGCACCCGGGACAAGAAATCTTTGCCCAGGTGTACTGCACAGACTTACCTTATTTTCTTCCAAAGGGTACCCCATTCGCACAGGCCTTTCTACTCCCTAAGAATCACAGGGAACAGCTTCCTCTCAACCCCACAGCAATGTGGGCACAAGTTGTGGGACCAAGCAAGCCTGTCATTGAGTGCGGTCTTTCCTGCAGAGGAGAGAAGTTCCACCTACCAGGGATGCTGGACACCGGTGCAGACGTGACCATCATCGCCCGCTCTGAATGGCCAGCACACTGGGAACTGCAACCTGTGGCAGGCATGATTACAGGGATCGGTGGAGCTACAGTTTCCATGTGGAGCAAGAACAACATCCTCGTCGAAGGGCCTGAAGGCAAGTTGGCAACCATCTGCCCGTTTGTGGTAAGGGCCCCCATCACCTTGTATGGACGGGACATTTTGTGTCAGTGGGGTGTCTCCCTACGTATCCCCAGTCCGGATTTCTAGTTGGGGCCACTGAGGAGCGCGCACTGCCAGACACTCCTCGTCTCACCTGGAAATGCCATAACCTGATCTGGATCGAGCAGTGGCCCCTCTCTAAAGTCAAACTGCGCGCACTACATGCCCTTGTGGATGAACAGCTCGCCAAAGGCCACATCGTAGAGACCACCAGCCCTTGGAATTCTCCAGTCTTCGTACTACAAAAGCCTGGAACAGACAGGTGGAGGCTCCTCCACGATCTTCGCAAAATCAACGAGGTCATCGAGGACATGGGTCCCCTCCAGCCTGGCCTGCCCTCACCATCGATGCTGCCTAGAGACTGGACACTTGCTATCATTGATATTAAAGACTGTTTCTTCAGCATCCCGCTGCATCCCCAGGATGCTCCACAGTTTGCCTTCTCCGTCCCCTCTCTTAGCAGAGAGGCTCCACTCAAAAGATATCATTGGCTTTATCTTCCTCAAGGACTTCAATCCAGTCCCAGTATATGCCAGTGGTATGTTGCTCACATTCTGTCTCCTGTTTGGAACCTGTTCCCAGATGCAATCATCACTATATGGACGATATCCTGGTCTGTGCACCAGAAAAAGCTTACTTGGACAAAGTGGTTAAAAGGACTATTGAAACCATAGAAAAGGCAGGATTTGAGATCCGTGAGGACAAAATACAGTACACCAATCCATGGACTTACCTTGGACTCCAGATCCGGGAAAGGACCATCGTACCCCAGCAGCTTGCCATCCCAGACAACCCAAAAACCCTGAGAGACTTACACAGTCTGTGCGGATCCATCAGCTGGGTACGTCCACTGCTAGGAATTACAACAGAGGACCTTGCTCCACTGTTCAACCTTCTTCGGGGCAAGGAGGAGCTGGACTCTCCATGCACTCTAACACCAGAGGCCCGAGATGCCATCACCAAGGTCCAAGAAGCCCTGTCTTCACGCAAAACCCATTGCTTCGAGCCTAGCCTGCCTTTCCAGTTTGTCATTCTGGGAAAAGCACCTCGGTTCTATGGACTGATTTTCCAATTGGACACTCAACTTCGAGACCCTCTACTAATCCTGGAATGGATCTTTACAAATAACCAACCCACAAAGACAATTACTACCTTCCAAGAAATTATGGCACATTTAATAAAAAAGGCTAGAACTTGCCTCCGCTTCCTTGCAGGGTGTGAGTTCACATGCATATATTTGCCAATGCCCACTGGGGACCTGGAACATTTGCTCCAGACCAATGAAAGTCTCCAGTACACCTTAGATAACTATATAGGCCAAATTTCAGTACATATCCCAAAACATAAGCTTTTTAATCGTGATGTAACATTTCATCTGACCCCAAAATTAGTCCAAAGTAGGACACCTCTCAAAGCTCTAACCATCTTTACAGATGGCTCAGGGTCATCCCACAAGTCGGTAATGACATGGAGAGACCCTAAGACCCAAAACTGGGAATCTGACATAAAAATAGTGGAGGGATCTCCACAGATTGCGGAGTTAGCAGCTGTTGTCAGAGCCTTTGAGAAATTCAAAGACGAACCTTTTAATCTGGTCACAGATTCAGTTTATGTTGCTGGCATAGCTATGAGAGCAGAACATGCTCTTCTCAAAGAGGTTTCCAATCCAAAGTTATACCAATTGATTTCCACATTAACACGATTAATTTCCCACAGAAAACAACCTTACTATATAATGCATGTGAGGTCACACACTGACCTCCCAGGTCTCATTACAGAAGGGAACAGGAAAGCAGACACGTTTGCCATGGCAATAGAGACTGCTAATGTCCCTAACATCTTTGCCCAGGCAAAGCTGTCACACTCATTTTTTCATCAAAATGTGCCTGCCCTTATCAGAATATTCAAGCTTTCAAAAGATCAGGCAAAAGCTATTGTTGCCACATGCCCGAACTGTCAAAACTACCAGATACCATCTATGGGGACGGGAGTCAATCCCCGAGGTTTAAACAGCTGCCAGCTGTGGCAGACAGATGTAACCCACTTTGCACCTTTTGGAAGGTCAAAGTACGTGCATGTATCGGTCGATACATTCTCAGGAGCAGTATTTGCATCAACACATCCAGGAGAAACTGCGCAGCACACCATAAAACATTTTCTCCTTGCCTTTGCTACCCTGGGAGTACCAAAGGAGATCAAAACAGACAATGGACCTGCCTATACCTCTCATAAGTTAAAAGAGTTCTTCAGTGAGTGGGGAATACAACACAAGACAGGTATACCTGCAAACCCCACAGGACAATCCATCGTGGAAAGGACACATCAAACTCTCAAAAGAGTCCTCAATCAGCAACAGAGAGGAACAAAAATAATTTCTCCAGTTGAAAGACTTTGCAAGGCTCTCTATGTCATCAACTTCCTGAACTGTACAACCTCAGAGCCTGATCCACCAATACTTCGCCACTTTGCAAATACCACTCAAGCAAAGCTCACGGAGAAACCACCTGTGCTGGTGAAGGACCCAGAAACACATAAAGTCTCTGGACCTTTCGAACTCATTACCTGGGGAAGAGGATATGCGTGTGTTCTGCTACCATCTGGTCCAAGATGGTACCCAGGAAAAGACACAAAACCGTACCTAGCCACTGCAAATACCACTTCCACAAGCAGTGACAAGAATTCTCCTGAGTCAAACACAAGACCTCCTCAAAACCAGACCAGCTCGGCCTGGAGACGAAGATGTCGCCAAACATCCACAGGTGGAGGAGACGACCATCCCATCACACAACAGCAGACAAAACAGAAAGCTGGACAACATTCTGTGGCATCAAGCCCTAGGCCAGGCACAGCCTGAAAACAAAACTGTTCTCTGAATTAGATGTTATTACCCTTTTTACCCTAAAAAAACCCTATTGTCCCTTTTATCTACCCTTACCAAAAGCCTCTAACTTTTACCCACTCCCTCACCCTTAGCATAAAGAAAAAACAAAAACCAATAAAAAACTAAAAATAAATGGGGGGGGGGGGTGGAAGGAACAGAGGAAAGGAACAAGAAAGGAACCCCAATCCTCCCCTCCTACCAAAAAATAACAAATTTTGCTTATATTCCCTATCAGAAGCCCCATTCCTGTCCAAAGATGAAAAATATCTCCGTTGGCGCTGTCCTCACTGCTGCCTGGATGTTCCTCACCGTGCCATGTGCCATCGGTTCGATCAGCCCACAGCCGAGCCATAATGTCTGGGTAACCTTAGCAAGGACATTAAAACAGGATAACATGTGCTTATCCATGGGGAGCGTTGATAACCCATTTTCCACATGTCTAGTAGGAATTCCTTTCGTAGCCAATGACTGGCCCGCCTATAATTCAGAGCTTCTCCCCACCACAGGTAAGCAACCCCACCAGGTAGAAACTTGGACGAGTGGACAAAAATACTGCCCAATGCTCTTGAGGAACCTCAAGAATTGGATCTGTTGGGGTCCTCTAAGGCCACATTCTGTGTCAAATTTTACTTTAGACGTCCAAAGAATAATTTGCCTGAAATTGACCTGAACAAAAACACATACCAAAAAGACATATCGCCAATTAACAAAGCCTACAACCCTTACGACTGGTGTAATTACACTGCTCTTATGATCTCTGTGTCCTCTCTCCATCCCAAAGTTCTACCCAAGGGAACGTTTCTCATCTGTGGTGACAGAGTATGGGCTGGGATCCCCTCACGACTCCAGGGAGGTCCCTGTACCCTAGGAAAACTTTCCACCCTTACTCCAAATATCACCTTGTTGCACAATTGGAAAAAGGAGAGCGAATTAAAACGCCACAAAAGGTCCTACACAGCATTCGATGAAAATTGCGATCCCAAATTATACGATTGGAACAAACCTAAAAAGATAGCGGTCTCTATATTCCTACCATGGGTAGCTGCAGCTAAGGCCCTGGGTGACATAAATCACCTTGGGTGCTGGCTCAGTAAGTAGGCTAACGCTACTTCTACTGCACTGAGCGATCTCTTAAAGGAAGAAGAAACCACAAGACACGCCTCACTCCAAAATCGAGCAGCAATTGACTTCCTGCTGCTTGCCCACGGACATGGCTGCGAGGACTTCGAAGGGATGTGCTGCTTCAATCTCTCTTCACGCTCGGAATCCATCCACGCCAACATCCAGAAACTGAAGGGACTTGTGAAGGACTTAAAAGTAGAACAGACCCCAGACTGGGTCAATGACCTCTTCGGTCAATGGGGATTAACAGGATGGGTTGCATCTTTGGTTAAGGGAATCTTGTGGATTTTTCTTGCAATTGTCATCGTGTTACTTATGTTCTCATGCCTTGTCCACTGTTTTAAAAGAACCATAGGGAACGCCTTTTTTCTAAATACAGAAAGTGGAGTTGTAGCAGGCACAGGGCCTGCACGGCCTCCCTGGCGATCAGAAGCCTGAACTAGGAAATACCAAAGTCAGCATGACTAAGGCTTTAGAAGCCCCTCTCTTCCGCCTTTGGGACCCTGTTTATCTCCCTGTATATCCATAGGTCACTTTTCCCTTGACCCTTACTATTGGACAGTTTTCAATACCCCTGTAAGGTATAAAAACCCCTAACTCTGCCTGGTTCGGCAGAGGAGAGCTGTCACTGGACCCTTCGCGGAGACCCGAATAAAAGAACCCTGTGGAACCCCATACAGCACTTCTCTCTTTCTCTCTCTCTCTGCGTCTGCTGCAGCGGCACTAGGGCTGCACTGGGCAAGCTAAAAGAGCTGAAATCACAAAACAGCTGGCTGCAAATCACTATAGCTTGCCTAGGTTGCCTGAGCCCCCCCCGCTGAGCTATCCTGGCCGGCTGGCATTCCCTGCTGGGCTTCTACCCTGAGGTAATAGCCCGGCCATAGCGAGGAATCATTGTAAGATAGTAAAAAAAATTTGAAATCTTTGCACTTTTAATAACTTTACAGTCTCCTGGCAGTACATCCTAACAGCGCTTAACATGGGGAGGTACTGCAGGCATTGGTCTATCCTGGAGCAGCCTGTCAGGGAAGGTAAGTGAAGGAAGAGAGCCATGAGGATAAGATTGTAAAGAAAGAGCACACTGTACCATTTCTGACAGAGAGGAACACAAAGATGTTCTCTTTGTGTGTCTGGGTGGCCTAGATAAGTTTGGGACCTTGTTTTCACAGATGGCACATACACTTGTGTGCTGAATCCTTGCCTGTGTCTTGGTACTTTAAATAAATTGGTAAGCCTATTGACTCTTTGCAGCTACTGCAAAAGTAGGTTCCCTTTGCACTGGACTTGTTTTGCTTTGCTAGCTGTATCACAGGACACCAACTTCAGGTTCACATAGGTCTTTTTCAATTGTGGAAAAGCTGGAGTCAATTCTCAGAGGAGTAAAATGTACTTTTGCTGATGAAGTTACTATTAACTAGGTCAGGTGATGAAAATGACAGTCAAGACAAGATCCTTTGGATGTTGAAACACGTCTGGCTTCATTTATGTTTTTTTTCTGTTCTGGTAGCAGCAAAACCTTATCTCTAACCCTCTGCCAGGGAAGAAACTGCCACTGGAAACTGGAGCTTAAGGAATGGGGTCTAGGGGAGCAGGTTCAGATATGGACAAAACAGGTGAACTGCTTCCTGGACACAGCCTGGGACAGGCAGGGGTTTGCTAAGGAGCTTCTGCAGGTAAATTGTGGAGCAGCTGCAGGCAACACAATTTTCATAAACATACATGTTTCCCATATTACTTTATGTATAGTTTAGGAGAAGAAGACTCTGGAATTAATGTTGTCTGGCATAAGGGTATGCTCCTCAGCTACACTCCAAGGCATCACATGGCCTCCCTGCAGACTGATGATCTGTCTTGGTGCTTTTACAATGAAAAAAGTAGGATCTTAAAACTGGTTTGTGTTGGAAGGGAACTGTGAAGGTCATCTAGTCCAACCTGCCTGCCATAATTCAGGACCTCTTCAAGTAGAGCAGGTTGCTTAGAGCCCCATTCAACCTGACCTTGGGATGGGGCACCTAGCAGCTCTGTGGGCAGCCTATACCAGTGTTCCATTCCCCTCGTCATAACCAATTTCTTCTTTAGACACAATCTGAATTGACTGTCTTCTAGTTTAAAACCATTTTCCCTGTTTGTATTGCAACAGGCCCTGCTAAAAGCTGTCTCCCCATTTTTCTTGGAAGTCCCCATGATGTCTTTAAGGGTGGGAACAAGCTCTTCCCAGGGCCTGCTCTTCTGCAGGCCGTTCCTCAGATGAGAGCTGCTCCATCCTCAGATCTTCTCTGCATTCCTGTCTTGTGCTTTGAGAATCCATTCAGTTTTACCTGGTTGTAAAAATACCGAAGTAGAATGATGTTGGGCAGGAGGCCTGAAATGGTGGTGGAGTGCCTTGGGTTGTTTTTCTATACCCATGATCACCTGGTTTATGCCCAGAAATGGTTGCTGTAGTTTTAAGATGGGCCCAGGGCAAGGGGGAACCTTGGGGTTCTGGCACAGGCCTTTTCAAAGCCTTTTCAAAGGCGTCCATGGTGTGGGTGGACTGGGCTCTCTTTGTTGCTTAGTTAGCTTAGTTTTTTGTTAGCTTAGGCTGTGGGGGTCGGGGGTGAGAAAGCTGTCTCAGGAATGCCCTGGGAAAGCACCATTGTCTAAGTCAGGAGAAATTAATTCCTTTCCCATGATTTGAATGCTGTACTCCCTTTCACGTCCAGATCATCCTGTACCCTCAGTATCTTTCATAAGTTACTCCTGTGAAAACTTTCCCCCTCCCATCCCCCTCGACATGTAGCTATGCACAAAAACTGTAACTTTCCCCAGAGACTTGGCACTTGCCCTGGTGTCCTTCTGCTTGTTGTTACCCGTCCCTGCTGTCCCTCCAACTCACCGTCCGTCCCTCAGCCTATCCTCTGTGTTTTCCTGTCCCTTTTGGACCCTGCAATAAATAAGCTGAAATTATCCAGGACTCAAGCTGCCCTCCTTCAGTCTGGTGAAGAGAATCATCTAGCCGGGGTCCAGCGGGTGAAAATCCTGACCCCGGCATTAGGCAAAGTAATTTTTTTCCCTTTCCCTGGCCTTGGAGACTGTGACAACAATCCTTTGTCAGTCTTTGTTTTTTCCTGTACTGTTTGATTTGGCCTGAGGCCAAAGAAGACTATTGATGGGATAAACACATGACTGATGGGGAGCCAAGCAGCCACTCCATCCTGGCCCCAGACATCAGAAAATATGACCCAGTGAAAGAAAGGACCCTTAAACCACCAGCTTCATCTGCTGTGAGGAGGAGACCAACAACAGAGATCCACCAGGTTTCCCATATGATTTTTTCCTGAACTGGTGTGTGAAACTTTTGGTCATTTTCGTTCCCTGAGATAAAAGCTGTCGCCATTTATTTCCCCCTCCTTCCTGCGATGTGGCTGGCTGTTTGTTTTCTTCTTTCCCTGGTATTGTGGGATGTTTTTTTTTTGTTTCAGTGTGGGTGTGTGTGCATTTGGGGAAACGAGGTCAAGAGCGGGGGCGTAAGGTTCTAACAATTCAGTATCCAGCATTTGTTCTTTTTTTTCCCCGTGCCTTGTTGGCACTCTGTCAATAAGTGGTTTGGTTTTTTTCACTTTCATCCACTAGTACTCATTTTCTGATTAGCAAAGAGGGATTGTTGAAGCCCCATTTTTTGTTACAGGAAACATTAATTCCAGAGTGTTCTTCTCCTAAACTATACATGTAGTGACATGGGAAACATGTATGTTTATCAAAATCCAGAATTTTAGAAGCATAATATACTTAGACGGGTGGAGGGAAAAAGAAATATAGCTTATTTAGGAAGTTTGCAGAAGTACAGAACACAGCTTGTAACAGGAATGTAATTTGTTAGGCAGAAACAATTTGTAACAGAACATATAGGAATTGAGTTGCTAAGCAAAAGCCATAAAAATAATATGTACATTGTCTAAGCTCAGTAAAACAAGACTTAGGTATTGTCAAAACCCATAAAGCACAACCCAAACCAGCAAGAACCAGGCTCCTGGTTTTGGCCAGAAGCAAATGACCTGGGAGTTAGGCAAACATCCACGGCACTTGCCCAGAAACAAGGTCAAGTAACAAATACCTGAGGGAAGGCCTCTTATTTCATGAGAGGAATCCCTGCCCGTGACCTGCAGGGGGCATGGCACCACAGAAGACTAATTATATCAAGGAGGTGGAGAATGGGCACGGAATGGGTGGGGCAGGGAGGTGTGGGCTTGGGGGATCAATGTGTACTTAAACCTGAAACCTGTCTTGATTAAGTACACACATATGGTGGAAATATCCCTCATGCATCCCAGCTGGAATAAAACATGCCTGCTTTACATTTTTTATTGAAAAGTCCTTATTCCGCAACACAGAAGAGGCCACTGAAACCAGTCCCAGCCAAGTGGTCAGAGAATCGGCTGTGGGGGACTCGCTGTGAACTTCAGAGGGGGTGCAGCTTATCTCTCCTGCCCCACTCTTTGAGGTTTCTGCCACCAAGCCCTGATTGTGGAAGTTTCTGACACTAAAGCAGGGACAGCTGAGTGGGACATTCTCGCTAGTCATTCCGGTGCAGGGCAAGGCTTCCTCCGGCCACTAGAGCTGCAATTAAAAGAAGGCTCTAGGAAGTGCAGCTAACAGGAGCGTGGACAAAGAGGGGCGTGGCACAGTTCTAAGGGCATGGATCAGCAGTTCATGCAGGCAGGGCAAGCTGGCAGAAATGCAGGCATCCTCCTGCTAGTGGTGTTTTTATCCTATTTAGCTTGATTTTGATTGGTGCGTTTTGTTTGTTTTGTTTTTATTGTTGTTTTTTTTCTTCAGCAACGGTCTCCAAATGATCAAAAGCTATAGCTAGTAAAAGGGACCAAGACAAACAGAACCCTCCAAGAAGGACATGTCTGTCCAGACCCCTTCTGTACAGTGTTGAAATAAACAGGGCAGGAGATAATTCTCCTTTTTTAATGCCTTTATTAAAAGTCAGCTCAGGTGCGGAGAACTGATGGGTTGTGCCCACACTGTCGCTGCTCCCAGGAGTGACAGAGAGGAGGAGGATGAATGCAGCTGTGTCTGCTGGTATACAGGCAGAGCTGGGGCTTCTGTCCTCACAAGAGCAGCAGGAGATTCCGATTTTTCAGTTTGACATTCGAGGTTCTCTTTCTAGCCAACATCCTTTTGGGTTAGGGTGAAAGGTAAAAAGGATCTTAGCAGATACTGGATTCAGTTCCTCACCTTTACACATCACTTAGATCTCTTAATTCCATGGTGGTACATTGTTTTAGGGGTTTTTCCTGCAAGATTTGGTGAGGTGCTTCATCATCTGCGTACCAGCTCTGACATCACCCCACAGTCTCAGGTGTCATCCTCCAGGAAGCAGCAGGGGGACACCGACGGAGAGGTATTAGCAACCATGAACAACAGGTAATTAAAGAAAAACTATTAACCACAGGTGATTACAACATGAAGTTATTAACAACAAATAGTTAAAACTCCAACTTAGCAGCAATTGGTTTAACTTGGTAACTCTGCAACTTAAAAAAAATGGACAACTTTTCTATTCATAACAATGTGTTTGTGCCTCCCAGCAGTACCAGGGGATGGTGCAAAAGACATGTGCCTGCAGTGCGAACAGGTGAATGATCTCTGGTGCCTGAGCTTATGGAGAAAGTAGAAAGACTAAGGAGTATTAGGGACAGTGAAAGGGAAATAGACTCGTGGAGTTTCACCCTTCCATCATCCATGACAGAAGCCCACCAGGCATCAGAGGACTCCCATGCCTCCTACCATCAAGCATAGGAAGAGACGTAGTTAATGAGGGGGAATGAAAATGTGTCCCTCTTCGGGAAGGTAATGAAAATTCCTCGCAACCCCCCATCACCTATCCAGATGTCACTTCAGAATAGGTATGAGGCCCTGAATCCAGAGGGTCAGACAGATGACATTGATGAAAACAATCTGCCTGGACAACCTCCCAGTTACACTTCATGTGTCAGATGGATCACTATCTCTAGCATTAGAAAGAAAAGAATGGTAGTTGTAGTAGGTGACTCCCTTTTTGACTTGAGGGGAACAGAGGGGCCTGTATGTCAATTGAACCCGTCCCCCAGTGAAGTCTGCTGACTCCCTGGGGCCTGCTTAATGCATGTCACCAGGAGAGTCCCTGGGCTGATTCAACCCTCTGATTATTATCCACTGCTGATACTACAGGCTGGCAGTGATAAGATTGAAAAGAAGAGCACCAGGGCAATTAAAAGGGACTTCAGGGCTCTGGGTCAAGTGGTTGATGGGACAGGAGCACAGGTGGTGCTCTGCTCAGTCCCTTCAGTGACAGAGACATATGATGAAAAGAACGGGAGAACCCACATTATCAGCAAGTGGCTTAAAGGCTGGTGTCATTGGCAGAATTTTGGGTTCTTTGATCATGGGGCAACTTTCAGGACACCTGGCCTGCTAGAACCAGATGGGCTCCATCTATCTGTTATGTCAAGGGAATTTTAGCCCACAAATTGGCAAAACTCACTCAGAGGGCTTTAAACTATGTTTGGAGGGGGAAGGGGATGCAACTAGGCTCTCCAGAAACAAGCCCAAGGGTGGTAAGCCAGAGTCAGGGGTAAAACCAGCAGCCCAGTTGAAGTGCATGTACACTAACTGACACAGCATGGGTAACAAACAACAGAAGGTGGAAGCCATGGTATAGCATGATGTAGTCATCATCACAGAAACATAGTTGGACAACGCACATAACTGGAGTGCTGCAATGGATGGTTACAAACTCTTGCAGCACAAGGAACAGGAGAGAGAGAAGAGGTGGAGGGGTGACTGTAACAGAAGGAGGTTCTTGACGCTATGGAAATTGAAACTAACAGTGATAACAGTGAGTGCCTATTGCTAAGAATCAGGGGAAGGCTAATAAGGCTAACATCCTGGTGGGAGTCTGTTATAGACCACCCAGCCAGGAAGAAGAGGTGGATAACTTATTCTACAAGCAGCCAGAGGATGTTTCAAGATCACCAGCCCTTGTTCATGTAGGTGACTTTAATCTACCAAATGTGTGCTGGAAACTCAACATAACAGAGAAGAGACAGTCTAGGAGATTCTTAGAGTGTGTGGAGAACAACTTCTTGTCACAGCTGGTGAGTGAGCCTACTAGGGAAGGGACTACACTAGACCTGCTGTTTGCAAACAGAGATGGGCTGGTAGGAGATGAGGTGATTGGAGGTCTTCTGAGGCACAGTCATCATGAAACTATAAAGTTTTCAGTATTTGGTGAAACAAGGAGGGGCATCAATAAAATTGACACATGGGACTTCTGGAGTGCAGACTTTGGCCTAGAGACTTATTTGGAGAGTTCCTTGGGAAGCAGCCCTTAAGAACAGAGGAGTCCAAGAAGGATGGGAGTGCTTCAAAACAGAAATCTTGAAAGCACAGGAACAGACTGTCCCTATATGCTAAAAGATGAGTTGATGAGGAAAACGACCAGCCTGGATAGACAAGGAGCTCTTGAAGGGGGAAGGAAAGAAAAGAGGGCGTATGAGTATGTCTCCTTTGGAAGGAGAGTCAGGTATCTCACAAAATATTAAAGATGATTACTAGGGCACATAGAAAAAAAATTAGAGAGGCAAAAGCCCAGTTAGAACTCAAACTGGAAACTTCTGTGGACAATAAAAAAAATTATAAATGTATTAATGGCAGAAAGAAGGGTAAGGACAACCTCTACTGTCTATTAGATGCAGGACGGAATTTAGTACCTAAAGACGAGGAAAAAGCAGAGGTGCTGAACACCTTCTTTGCCTCGGTTTCCAGCAGAAAGGCAGGTTGTCCTCAGGACAACTGTCCTCCTGGGCTGGTAGATGGTGCCAGGGAGCAGAATAGCCCCCCTATTACCCAGGAGGAAGCAGTCAGAGACTTGCTGAGTCACTTAGATCTTTATAAATCTATGGGACCACGAGATGAGATCCATCCTAGGGTGATAAGGGAGCTAGCAGATGAGCTTGAAAAGCCACTCTCCATCATTTACCATCACTCCCGGCTCACTGGGGAAGTCCCAGATGACTGGAAACTGGCCAATTGACCCATCCATAACAAGGGCCAGAAGGAGGATTCAAGAAACTACAGGCCAGTGGGCCTGACCTCAGTACCTAGCAAGGTTATTGAACCGATCATCTTGAGAGCCATCACATGGCACCTACAGGATGGGTGTTGTAATTGTGAGGGTCCTGGGATGAGTGAAGAGATGAATCTGACTCCACATTCTTAGAAGGCTGATTTATTATATTATGATATTATATTATACTAAAAAAAGCGATACTAAAATCATACTAAACTATAGGGAAAAGGATACATCAGAAGGCTAGAAAAGAATGAATAATAAAAACCTGTGACTCCTCAGAGCCTTGACACAGCTGGCTCATGATTGGTCATTAAATTAAAACAATTCACATGGAACCAATCAAACATGCACCTGTTGGTAAAAAACTTCCAGAACACATACCAAATCAGTCAGATAATTATTTTCTTTCTTTTCTGAGGCCTCTCAGCTTCTCAGGAGAAGAAATCCTGGCAAAGGGATTTTTCAGAAAATATCATGGTGACAGACGGCAATGGTATCAGACCCAGCCAGCATGGGTTTAGGAGGAGTAAGTCGTGCTTGACCAACCTGACCTCCTTTCATGACTAGGTGATCCACCTGGTGGATGCACGAAAGGCTGTTGTGGATGTTGTCTATCTGGACTTCAGCACAGCCTTTGACATTGTCTCCTGCAGCATACTTCTGGAAAAGATAGCAGGCCACAGCTTGGACAGGCGCACTGTTCAATGGGTTAAGAACTGGCTGTGGATGGCCAGGCTCAGAGAGTGGTAGTGAACAGTGCTGCATCTAGTTGGTGGACAGTCACTGGTGGGGTCCCCCAGGGGTAAGTGCTGGGGCCAGTCCTGTTTAATATCTTCACTGATGATCTCGATGAGGGGATTGAATATTCCATCAATAAATTTGCCGGTGACACCAAGCACCAAGCTGGGAGCATGTGTCAATCTGTTGGAGGGTAGGAGGCCTCTGCAAAGCAGCCTGGACAGGCTGGATAGATGGGCTGAGTCCAATAACATGAAGCTTAACAAGTTCAACTGCCGAGTCCTGCACTTTGGCCACAACAACCCCCTGCAATGCTACAGGCTGGGGACAGAGTGGCTGGACAGTGCCCAGGTAGAAAGGGACCTGGGGATACTGGTCAACAGCCAACTGAATATGAGCTAGCAGTGTGCCAGGTGGCCAGAAAGGCCAATGGCATCCTGGTCAGTATCAAAACCAGAAGTAATTCTTCCTCTGTACTCAGCACTGGTGAGGCAGTACCTTGAGTATTATGTCCAGTTCTGGGCCCCTCAGTTTAGGAAGGATGTTGAGATGCTCAAACACCTCCAGAGGAGGACAACAAGGTTGGTGAAGGGCTTGGAACACAAGCCTGTGAAGAACAGCTGAAGGAGGTGGGGTTGTTTATGCTGGAAGAAAGGAGACTCATGGGTGACCTTATCACTCTCTACAACCACCTGGGAGGTGGTTATAGTCAGGTAGGGATCTTCTCCCAGGAAACAACTGACAGAACAAGAGGACACAGTCTTAAGCTGCAAGAGAAGGGAAGTTTAGCTTAGACGTTAGAAAAAAATTCTTCACTGAAAGAGTGATTTCATGCTGCAATCATCTGCCCAGGGAGGTGGTGGAGTCCCCATCCCTGGATTTAAAAAAGATTTGACATGGCACTCAGTGCCATGGTTTGGTTGATGAGGAGGTGTTAGGTCATAGGTAGGACTACATGATCTTAAAGGTCTTTTCCATACTAGTTGATTCTGTGATTCTGTCAACTGTCTCAGACCCATTTGCTGTCTGCCATGGTCAAGTCGAGGAGAACTGTTTCAGGATTACTGCCAGGTTGTGTGACAGAGGGAGCTACAGAACATGCCACTCAGCTCTCTCAGGAAGGAAGGTACCATCCAGCAGAGGAAGGGCAGGGCAAGGAAAGGTAGGCACTGCTCTCCCTGCAAACCACAGCCAAGTCCATTGGCACTGCCTTACTTGCCTCCCTGTTCTTGCCTGGTGGTGAAAACCTTTATCTCAGTGGGCTTCAGAACAACACCTAGGCCTAAATCCTACTGGCATCAACATTTCTTAAGAGTGTTGGAGGTTTCTGAGCAATGGCTTTTTTCCTCTCTTTTTGCAACTCAAATCAGCCCTGTCTGTAGAAAAAAGTCACTCCTGAGTGACTTTTGGAGTTTGCTGAAAGGAACTAATCCCTGGGACAGCAAGAGGCATTCCCACAGTGAAGTTAGGGTAAAAATACTAGCAAACTGAAGATTCCAGGATGAATGGATTAGTGAGGTTACAGACCATATTTGCCTGTCATAACCAGGTCATGAAGATGGAATACAAATGGTCCCCACACTCCTACTTCTGGGTATTTCTGGGCACCAGAGAAATCCTGTTTGAGACTGTGAGGCAGTGAGTTTGGAAAGGAATGGTTTGTTCTGTTTTTTTTGAGCAGCATCTGTTTTTAAAATCAGCCGTTCCTCTGTCCAGCCTGGTATCTCTGGCGATTGCAATGCAATGGCAAGGACCATTTCAGAATGGCTTTCTCAAGTGTCAACTGTCTGAGTGGGACTTGCAGTGAAACTTTGCATCAACACTGTTGGCAGATTGTATTCCTTGTCACCTTGTGTATAAGCTATACATGCTTGTCTGAATTGTCCATTGTTTCTTAAAGATGGAAAGTTCTGTTTCTGGGGGTTTAGGGATGGTTTGGAATTGGGGGTCTCCTTCTTTCATCTGCTCTGTGCTGGATTTGGAATAGGGCTCAGTGCCCAGCTTTTGCCAAGCTATATACTTCTAGATGAGGAAGAAAGGGCAATTGCATTTCCAGAAAAACCCAAGAAAGAGTGGGGTAGCCAAAATATCCTGTACAGATATAGGCTTTCAGCTGTGACTATACAGTGTTTCAATTCCTGCCCAGCGCAGATGGCAGGGACTGCTCTGTAACTGCCCCCCTTCCAGGTGCCCCTGGATAAATAGGTACAAGGCTCTGCAGCAGAACAGAATAAGGTGGGAATGTCTGCTGGCAATAAAGTGCAGAGAAGAGCAAACAATCCAGGAGGTTCCTGGAGCATGTGATAGAGAACTTCTGACACAGCTGGTGTCAGAGTGAGTGAAGTGAAGGATGGTGATCCTGGGCCTGCTGTTTGTGAGCACGGGACTGGTGAGTGACAGGAGGGTTGGATGCTGTCTTGGGTTCAGCAGTCATAAAATGGTAATTTTTGATTCTCTGAGAAGTAAGGATTTGGATGAGCAGAACTGCTGCCTGGGGCTGCTCTGCTGAGTCTGGAGAGGGAGTCCCCACCTCTGCTTGGTGCATAACCCCCAGGAGCCCAGGGCCTGTCACCTAAAACCTAAGCTGGCACTGAAGGCAGCCAGGTGCCTTGGGCTGATGAGACACTACTGCAAAGAGGAGGCAACAGTGGCTGGTGGTTGTTTTGAAAGACAGCACTTTTTGCTGCTGTCTGTCTCATCTGTCCAGCCCAGACTCAGTCATATGAATCAGGTATGGGAACTGCTGCTACTATCACTGAAGTTAGCAAGGATTTTGGAGGTTGGCTGCCATGAGAGCAGAACTAGTTGTTTACAAAGTGGGTGCTTATAGTGCCCTGAGTCTTGAGGCCAGAGGGGTCCCTCAGTTGTGTGGGTGACAGGGAGCTGTCCCTTCTTATTATTCTTTGTCATGAAAAGCTGTGCTGGACCGAAGTGGGTCAATAGAACAAACAGGTAGCATGCATTCTATCTGGATCTTCCGAGATTTTAGACTTTTGAATTTAAGTGACACAAATGCAGTGATTTTTGGTCACTTTGTGGATATCCATGTGAAGTAATGCTGCTGTGTCTGTAGCACATCACCAGAAGAAAAGCTTCTGAGTTCCTCATGTGCATTGTTCCTCAGTCTTTTTATGAGAGAGAGAACAACCAGCCTAAAAGTGATGGGAGGGGGAAAGACCTTCCTTCCTTCCTTCCTTCCTTCCTTCCTTCCTTCCTTCCTTCCTTCCTTCCTTCCTTCCTTCCTTCCTTCCTTCCTTCCTTCCTTCCTTCCTTCCTTCCTTCCTTCCTTCCTTCCTTCCTTCCTTCCTTCCTTCCTTCCTTCCGCCACTTCCTTCCTTCCGCCACTTCCTTCCTTCCGCCACTTCCTTCCTTCCGCCACTTCCTTCCGCCACTTCCTTCCTTCCGCCACTTCCTTCCTTCCGCCACTTCCTTCCTTCCGCCACTTCCTTCCTTCCGCCACTTCCTTCCGCCACTTCCTTCCGCCACTTCCTTCCGCCACTTCCTTCCTTCCGCCACTTCCTTCCTTCCGCCACTTCCTTCCTTCCGCCACTTCCTTCCTTCCGCCACTTCCTTCCTTCCGCCACTTCCTTCCTTCCGCCACTTCCTTCCTTCCTTCCGCCACTTCCTTCCTTCCTTCCGCCACTTCCTTCCTTCCTTCCTTCCGCCACTTCCTTCCTTCCTTCCTTCCTTCCTTCCGCCACTTCCTTCCTTCCTTCCTTCCTTCCTTCCTTCCTTCCGCCACTTCCTTCCGCCACTTCCTTCCTTCCGCCACTTCCTTCCGCCACTTCCTTCCTTCCGCCACTTCCTTCCTTCCGCCACTTCCTTCTGCCACTTCCTTCCTTCCTTCCGCCACTTCCTTCCGCCACTTCCTTCCGCCACTTCCTTCCGCCACTTCCTTCCTTCCGCCACTTCCTTCCGCCACTTCCTTCCGCCACTTCCTTCCTTTACAGATAGATCTCTGTAGCTGACAGATTTGCCCAGGGAAACTCTCAGACACTGTCACATGCCACAGATATTTGCTGGAGATATCATACCACAGCAAGAGCATGTTTCTTGCTTAATGTGTGCAGCAGGTTTCTTGCTTGTCTTTTCCCATTCTTTTCATGAATTTTGGATTCCTAAAGCTTGACTGTCCCCATGACAGTGTAGAGGCTGGAGAGACATTCATCTCATTATGTGTTTGCACAGCTTGACACTTGAATAGTGTTTGTGTTGTCAACACCTCAGGGACACATCCTCTAAGTGCTTGTGTCCTGTGCATGGCAGGGGATCCTTGAAGCAGCCATCAGAATGTGAGTGTATCTGCCCATTCTCCCTACTCTGACCTTTCCTACAGCCTCACAAGTCAGACCTTCTCAAATAAAAGTTCCCTGTCCAGCACTGGACTTCTGGTGCCTTGGCAAAAAGAAGATTCCCTCTTGCCTGTAGGAATCAGATCCCTCAGCAGACATTGCTTTTAAATATCTCTGATTTGATGGATATGTGCTGGATGGCAGCACATTTTTAAATTATTTGCTGAGCTCTAAAATCCAGCCCACAGAAGGTGAGTAAATTTCTGAGATAACTAATCCTCACTGAGTCACAACTTCCATTTTTACAGTGGACATTTGCAGGAACCAAAAGAGGGAAGCACTGTTGGTAGAAAGTGCAGTTTTGTATGGAATTTTCCTCTGTTATTTAATTCTAGATGTCAAAATAAAGTGCTACTGAAAAGAAAAAAGTGATGCAGTGCTGCAGGTGAGAGGAGAAGGTAGCAGGTCAAGCACATGAGTTCAGACCCTGGATAGAGGTAGTCCTGTTTGTGTGTCTGGAAGCAGGAGAATTTTCAAGGCAGGTGAGTCCTTGACACAGCGTGGGGCTGCCAAACAGTACAACAGATTTGTGTAACACAATACAACTCTGAAATTCTTCTCCTTGCTAATTGTGTACATAATGTGACATATTCTATAAAATAATTTGTGCTAAATGAAATAAAATAAAAACCCCACAGCATTCCATATATAGAGAATTCAAACAGGAAGGCAGCTGTTCCCAGAAATGTATGTTCTAGGGGACTGCTCTCATCTGACAGGAGGCATTTTGATAAACATCACCAACAACCACAAACTAAGTGATAGAAATTCAAATACCAGGAATACACTGCCTCCAGAGACATATATTCCAAGGGATTTTTTGTCTGACCAGACTCCAGCAGGAGGCATATTGATAAGCATCATAAGAAGTTCCCCCCGCCACCCAGAAAGCTTTTCCTGACAGGATTCCAGCAATTATCCACCAGTTCTGGAAAATGCAATCATACGCTAAAAAAGAACCCCTTCCAGGGTATGAAAAACTGTATAAAATGGACCCTCTGAGAAATAACCCTCCAGAGAGACACAAGGACTTTGGTACAAAAGGACCGAATCCTAAATCTCCCTGACCCTGATCACCCGGCTCAGAGTCGATTTTAGCTTGTGGCTTATTCCAAATTTATACTTTGATAATTTAATAAATGTCTTTAATTATTGAATTGGAATATTCATTCATAACAATAAGATGTACACTTGGGCTATGAATAGCTTTTTTTTCTGCAGACAAATATCAGAGGCTTTTCAGTGCATACATTCATCCATTCCTCTTCTGACTTTAATGGTTTAGCAGTGATAGTCCCCAGTTTTGTACTCCCACTAAAACGATGCACTTCCTTCCCCCTCCAATTGGAGGCATGAGCACCTGGATGTTTCTGCACATTGTGGAAGGGAATTCTCAGAGGACTCAGAGACACCTGTGGGTCACTGTTGTTTGAATGCAGCTTCTCAGACAAGTCCCTGCATCCTCTGTCTCCTGCAGGAGCTGCTGGCTGTCCTGCACCAGCAAAGACCCACAACAGAAGCTACCTTCCAAAGAGTTGAGAGTGCATGAGCTACATGCTATGCAGCAATCTGTGGCAGAGTACAACCCCATCTGATGTACATATCATATCAGCACTCTGAAAGGTAAGGTTATAATTCTAGAAGCCTGAATTTCTAGACTTCTATGTCTACAGGTATTTAGGTAATCTATTGATATTTGTAGAGTTACATGCTGCTTTTTCACCTCTTTCCCCGCTCTGCTGCCTCTGTCCCCTCTTGTCATGCTGGGATCTAGATTGGCAGGCAGGCCAGGCTGAGCAGCAGTTTCAGCCCAAGGTCCCAGCTGCCCACACCTGACAGTAATGGAAGGAACCTCCAGAGGCACCAGGCACCGACCCCCTTGGGAGTGCGTGGGTTTAGGCCAGCAGGGAGCCACTGGAGGACCAGTACAGCTGAAGGTACCAAGGCTGTCACAGGGGACAGCACCACTGAAGGCATGGTGCTGCTGTGGGTGGTGATGATGACACTGAAAGTGTGAAGGCTGTGGGGGCTGAGAGGAAGTAGTGAAACTGAGGGGTCTGGGGGAGCCGATGGTGATGGCAAGGACTGGGGGGACAGAGAAATGGCATGGGCTGAGAGGGATGGTGGGGCCCAGCGCACTGGAGACACTGAGGGGAATAGCAGCACTGTGGGGGCTGATGGGCTTGGAGGGTCTGAAGGGACTGGGGGAGTTGCATGTGGGCTGAGACTCTGGCGACGCTAAGGGCATGGTGGAGATGACTCAGTATTTCTTTTGCTTTCTAAATCTCTCTCTGCTGTGTTTCCATAAGACTGTTCTGCGCAGGAGGAAGCGACTGAGCGGAATCATGGGGAAATGTGCCAGCTGGGTTTCATCTATATCTTTTTCTCTCCATATCTATATTCAGGTATGTTTCTGTCGATATATACCTATATTTCTACATGTCAAGAGCTGTAGTTCAATTTACCGTTATACTTACTTAGTTACAGTATACAGAGATTTAGATATGTACTTTAGCATCTGCTTACTAATGTACACGCTCACTATGTATGTTGTTATATTTACACAGATGCCAATATATTTATATACCATAGATTGTTATGTTTATATATGTATGGAGTTCCATGTAAAACTGTGTGGAGTTGTAAAATTTAGTGTTGAAGTCAGGTAGAAAAATTACTGAAGAAAAACCTCATCAAATCAGGCCTGCTTTTTAGATCAATGGCTGGCCTGTATTTCTTCTAAGCGCACCTAGTACTTTGCAAGTTCCCATTCGAAAACAATCTTGGTATGAATACTTCATTAACTAATTCAATCTATTACTGAGTGAAAAACAACTAGCACCTGCATAAACATTAAATCTATCCCAAAGAGTTAAGTGAAGAAAATATGTAAACAATTTAAAAATAGAGAGATTTGCCAGACAAGTAAAATACCTTTCACTAACCAATACAGTAATTGGCAAGAAAGGTATTAACCAATTAAAGTTGCACAGGAGGTCTGTAAAAACTGTATAAAAATGTGAATGAAGAAGAGGCTTTTTTCCTGCATGAAAGAAATGGAGTCTTGAGGCAGCTGCCAGAACCTGGTCTAGCTCTTAGAACTGCGGTGTCACACTGCAAGGCTTGCTCACTGCAAGAGCTTGCTAAGGAAAGCTACAATTCCAAGTGTAATTTTGAGAAAGCGAAAGAAATCCCCAATCCAAGAGGACATCTTATTTCTTTCAAGACACCACTACTTTCCCACACAACAAGCAGATAAACATAAATCAACCCCACATACAGTGGGGGTTAAATATACTCTTCAGGTATATTTACACTTGTTATTATTTTGGAGTCCAAGAGATCCTTTGTGCAGTCCACAATGTATTTGTAGATTTGGGTACTCTCTGAGAAATTATTTTTCAAATATGACCCTTAGCACTTTTCAGACACTTTCAGACATGGAAGATAGAGATTTGCCTCAGCTTCTAAATCCCCTTACAAGCTATCTATCCTCCTACTTCTTGAGAATTTTTACTGCATTATTTGGGTGTTTGAATTCTTTAAAAATCTTTAGGAAATTTAGAGATCATGGGAAAAAAATCCTGCTGTAGGTAAAAGCACTCAGTTTTAGTTCTGATTTACATAAACTAGCATGATATAGGATAACATAATCTGGTTCCATAAATCAATGGCTATGCTTATAGAATAAATCAGCATTAGTTAAGGGAACATAATTTTATATATATATATCACCCTGTCAATTATCTTGTTTTCTTTATATTTTTTGCTCCAGTAAGAAAAGTCCATAGCAGTATGAAAAAATTAGATCCTAAGAGAAAAGAAATATGCCATATGACCTCTAATGAAGTATCTTCTTAGGTAAGCTATTTGTTGAGCTAAGTGGTAAGAACAGGATCATGGACATCTAAGGCTGTAGAACTTTGTATACTATGTAGTTCAGCATGAGAAGATTCTGCCTCTGCTCAGATCTGGCCACAGTTCAGCCAGAACCCAAAAAAAGCCTGTGGCCACAGCTGTTACTGTGGCATGGATCTTGTGAGGACAAACCCCCTTTGAGACAGAAGATGGACAGGAAGTCAGCTGCACTAATACAGCTATTTGACTTCTGGAATAAAGGGAGAACAGACAGAGTGAGCCTCCATGAGCCTCCAAAAGAAGCATGTACATGTACCCTTACTGTGACAATGTCACAGTCAAAGACAGCTTCAAGGAACGCAAGTAGCTGTTACTACATTATAGAAATTAAATTAGAGAAATATGAAATTAGAAGGAAGAGTGTTGTCTCTTAGTAGCTTAGTCACTTAGTAGTGAACAGCAGAAAAACTATTCTAAGAGCATTGAAGAAAAAGGAAACCATAGATAATAGTTCTCAGAGCCCCAGCTAGATTAATGAATACTATGTGACCTACAGTAGAAGCCAAAGGTCTTCTTTCTAGGTTGTGGCAATTTACATTAGTTTTAATGGCTATTGAAGCTCAGATTTTTGCTCGGGTTTGGGGGCTTTGGTTGGTTGGGTTTTTTTCAGACATGATTGATAAAATGAACAGTTTGTTTCTTGGATATTTATTTTCCACAAATTTTCTAATAAAGAGAGATCCAAGGGAATCAGTTTGTCTGTTTTGTATTTGTGGTTTTCTTATTTGTGTACAGTATTTTGTATATTGTCCATGCTTTATCACAGAATCACCAACATTGGTTCCTTGATGCAACTTAACACCATTTTCAGTTGCCTTTTCATTTGAGACATGGCAGGAGACCCATCCCCACCTGGTTATAACCTCCTCTCAGGGAGTGGTAAAAAGCAAGAAACTCATCCTCCTTTCCTCCAGGCTGAACACCCCCAGCTCCCTCAGCTGCTTGTCAGAGGACTTGTGCTTCAGACCCTTCCCCAGGATCTGTTTCTCTCCTCTGGATTCCCTCCAGTACCTCAATGTCTTTCTGGATATAAGCAGTCCAAAACTAAACAAAGGATTTGAAGTGTGACCTCACCAGTCCTGAGTACAGGGGGATGGTCCTGCTGGCCACACTATTGCTGACCCAAGCCAGGATGCCCTTGGCCTTCTTGGCCTCCTGTGTCCATGCTGGCTCATGTTCAGCACTGCCAGCCAGAATGCCCAGGCCGTTTTCCCCACGCAGCCTTCCAGCCACTGCCTGACCCAGTAGCACTGCAGGCATTGTGACCCAATGGCAGGACCCAGCACCCAGCCTCGCAACCAACTGGCCTCAGCCAGTCTAGTCTTAGCAGACTGAATTATGTTTGCTAGAAAGGAGAAATAGATTGAAAAAAAACAAACAGCCTGAAAGCAGTATTTTTACTTACATCTGAGATGTTCTGTAGTTCCTCCTGTTAGAATCTTAATGACATACTCAAAGGGAAATTTACCTTTGGATGCTCAAAAAACATCCTGACATGACGGCATTTAGCTTCTCCTGCAGATTCTTTTCCCAGTTCTCACCCCGGTGATGCCCCCTGCTCTGTCTCGGTATCCTGTCATCCACTCCTGTCCCTGTGCTGCTATCTGCTCTGTCCCACTAGTACCCGCTGCTCTGCCCCACCGATGTCCCCCGCCCTGTTCCCAGCAGTGCACCGGTGTTGTCCTTTGCCCTATCCAGCCGTGTCCCCCGTCTGCGCCGGAGGTCTTCGCGTCCCATCCTTGAGCTGTCCCTGTCCTATCCTGGCGGTGCCCCCTTATTCCAGCGGTGTTCCTGACCTATCCCGGCGGGGTCCCCTATCCTCTCCTGGCGGTGTTCCCCACCCTATCCCGGGGTGTTTCCTTTCCTATTCCGGCAATGCCCCCTGGCTGACTCCTGCTACCCGTCCCGCCTCAGTGGTGCTGCTCGCTGTGCGGGCGCACTCAGCCGACAGTGACGCGGCGGCAGCTGCTGCGGCAGGCGGGTCGTTGCCGCCAGGGGCCAGCCGTGACGGACAGCTCAGGTAGCCAATAGCAGTCGTCGCAGCGCGAGGGGAGCCGCGGACGCAGCGCGAGCGCAGGCACCGCCACCGCCTCCCACCCTCCCCCCCCACCCCCATCGAGGGTCCGGCTCTTTGTGCGCGTCGCGTCACCCCCCGTTGCGGTGGCTGCGGCTGCACCGCCGGAGTAGGAGCAGGCGGAGGGGGGAAGCACCGTGGAAAACGTCGCTCGCCCGCCCGCGCTGCCGCCGCCGCCTCATGCCGTGGCGCCATCCTGCTTCTGGCCCGGGGACCTGCATGGCCGGGCATGGGGAGCGCTGTGCCCTCCCGCGCCCCCAGGGCTGAGGCGCCGCTTGCCGCTCTGCGGCGGCTGCTCGCTGCACTGGGGCTACTGCTGCTGGGCGCAGGTACCAGGAGTGTGGGGCTGGGAGGGACAGGAGCGCAGCCGTGTGCGCGCAGACGCGAGGAGGTGGCGGTCCTTTCCCTTCCGGTAGAGCCTTTCATGAGGAGGGATTCGCGAGTTGGGCCTGTATACCCCAGAGAAGGCTGCGAGGGGATCTCGTTAATGCGTATAAATACCTCCGTCCGAGAGGATGGTGCCAGGTTCCTTCATTGGTGCCGAGCGACAGGAAGAGGGACAATGGCTCTAAACTGAAACACAAAAAGCTTCACCTCAGCATGAGGAAGAACTTTGCGTTAAAGCGTAGCAGAGCACCGGAACAGGCTAGCAGGGCGGTCATGGAGTTTCTCTCTCTTAAGACATTCAAACCCTACCTGGACACGTTCCTGTGTCACCTGGTCCAAGTATCATGCCTTGGCAGGGGCATTGGACTTGGTGGTCCCTTCCCGCCCTAAAAGTTCTGTGATTCTGATATTTATCGGGCTGTTTGATAACTTGACAGACTTCCTCAGCTAGCCTGATTTATATGTGATCAAAATAATATTATGAATACAACTGAAGGGAAGTAAAAGTTTTGATGCTTTGAAAGTCTGGCTCTAAACTCAGTATTCCCTCTGTCATTTTGCTTGGTGTGGGTCTTTTTTGTGTATCTGAAAACACAGAAGCTGATTGTTGTTAGGGTTTTTTTTTCTGTGTTCTGCAGAGGTATGTATGGCTTGCACAAAAATTTTCAGCTTACCTACACGAGTCATGGTCGTGTCATGGTTGTGCTTAGTTGTAGGTGAGGAATTCCTCATTCTACTTTGTGTTGTCTTGGGATTTTGTTGGATTTGTGTTAGCTATGTATCACTGGAAAAACATTGCCCTTACAAATTCATGGTTTGGATATTGAGAATAAGTAATGTCAATACTGACTCAGGAAGGTCAGCTGTTTCAGGCAAGCAAAGAAATTGCTGCTAGCCTCTCATCACTGGGTGCACTGCAGAAAACAGCTATTTAAAAATGAAAAATTATGTTATTCAGCCTATTTTCCACTTCTCATGGCTCAGGAGTTTCTCGTGTATTTCATTTTTCAGGTTTATTTTAACTCTTCCATGTGTCTTTGTGGCATTCAAAACCCACTTCATGACAGTGAGAAATTTCAGATAAATGTTCCACAGATGAATTTTATTAGATAGTTTTGCAGACTTGGACAGCTGTTGCATGAAGTTGTGCACCTATTCTTTATGAAGGTCTGTTTTCTCTTTGGATGGCAGGAAGTGTGATGGAGCTCTGATTGCTGTGTAGTAGTGCCGATGTTGTGGGCTTTTCCTGGAAGGTAGGGCTTCACCCATTTTGAAGGTACCCACTTTAATCCTGTGGGGGTGGACATGCAAGCGTATCCACGACCCCATGTTACTAGGTCAAAGGGGCCTTCCACCTTCCAGGTTTCCGGATCTTTTACTAACACAGGGCGTTTTGCCCTTAGGTGCATGTCCTTGTAGGTGTTAAAGTGCCTTGTGATGGGCGGGTTCAGGCACTCAAAACTGCAATTGAGAAAGTTGATGGTAAACAGACCTCTAGTTAACTGGATCTGAGGGGACTCCACCTTCATAGCCCCTTTTTGATGTTCTAAAGTCCTTTTGAGGCTCTGGTGGGCCTGCTCCACCACTGCTTGTCCTGTGGGAGAGTAAGGGATGCCTGTTTTGTGGCTCACCCCCCACTCCTGCAGGAAGCTCCGGAATTCCCTGGAAGTATACCCTGGCCCGTTGTCAGTTTTAATCACCTTGTGTGACCACATTGCAGCAATCAGAGCTCCATCCACATTCTATGGGCAACCCCGAATCCTCCCTAAGGGCTTGTTCCTGATGTGCAGGGACCGAGCGTGGGCTGGCATTCCCTCTCGTCTGTCTGGAGGGCCCTGCACTTTCAGGCGGTTGAAGCTGCTTACACCCAACTACACCCAAATTTTAGATTGGAAAAATAAAAATGTCACACAGAATTCGGCCCGAATTAGAAGAGACACCGCAAATTTGACTCGGAGTATGACACCGAAATTGTACATTGGTCTAAACCCAAAAACATTGTGGTTTCGGTGTTTTTGCCATGGGTGGCCGCAGCAAAGGCACTAGGTCTGTTTTCTCTTTGGATGGCAGGAAGTGTGATCTCTCCTGGGCTGGGGTCCTCCTGGTTTTAACCTGTGTGAAAAGTTTGGCTCTGTTGCCCTTAGTGTGTCTTGTTCATTTAATATTTGCTCCTGGTAAGTTCTTTAGTATAAGTTGCCTTCAGAAAGCTGTTGTTAACTGTCATGAAAATCTGGAAAGATTTCAGATCATACCTGTGAGAACTGTGGAGGAGACAACTGTGAAACATCAATTTGCTTGCAAGGATGTTAACTGTTTTTTTATAGAAATCAGCTAATCAGATAAAATCTGACTGGTTTGCTCATGCAAACTGAACTGTTTAGCAGTTGTATACATCTGATCATTTCTTCAGGCTTTTGTGTGAGAGAGTTTCTCTTCCACCTGTCTAATTACTGAATTATGCTGTGAAAGGTAACAGCTACTGCAATGTGCAGGTGAGTTACCTGAAAACTTGCACTTCAGACAGCTGGGTTTTTTTCACACTTTGGTCCCAAAAAAATGAGCAGTTGAAGCTTTAGCTATGGCAGTGCCGGGGAAGTAAAGCAAACTGTTTGTCCGCTTACCTACCCATTCTCCCCCACCCTGGTTTCTAGAAGGGAAATTTTTGCTGTATTCAGTCTAGTGTTTGTCTAAACATTTTTAGACATTTTACATGTCTAACATCTAAACAATGTCTAAACATCATTACTTTGTTGCCTTTACCACATTCTTCTGAGGGGCAGAATTCTATATAAAAATTCAGTAACTTGTGTAAAGCCCTTAAAAGACTAAATGGAGACTTCCTTATTGACTAAGTGATTAATTTAAATGCAGAATTGCATCATCACCTTGGTATCTGGAATGAAATGTTTGGCTTGTACTTGACAGGACCTAGTGCTCTTAATTTTTATTTGGACAATATGAAGTAATGGATTAAGACATCTTGAGTCCTGTCAGCCTCTAAGATAGTCTCCATTGCTATCCTTCTATCTTTCAACCTCTTCTTTTCTGAAATGCAATGTTTCCCTAATGGGTGAGTACTATCAGTTTAAGTTGCTTTCTATGGTACTTGTGGGAGTGGAAAGGGGTATTGCCACCAAAGAGGTTTGCTTTTATGTCTCTCTGCTGTCTGTTTCGCTCAGGAGACTGTGAGCTGCACACATCTTGTGGAATCCAGAAGTGCACCACTGATTTTGTATCCTTTACTTCACATCTAAACACAGCTCTTGAGGACTTTGATTTGGAGTTCTGCAAGGCCCTGCGGGCATACTCTGTGTGTACCTATCGCAATTCCAAAGCATGCCGTGGAAACTTAGTCTACCATTCTGCAGTGCTTGGGATCAGTGATCTCATGACCCAGAGAAACTGTACCAAAAATGGACCCACATCCTCCACCAACTCTGAAGTGACCCATGATCCTTGCAATTACAGTGGCCACACAGAAGTGAGAGAACATCATGGGGGAGAGAAGACACCTCCTCCTGCTTACCTGTTCTGTGGTTTGTTTGGGGATCCTCATCTGAGGACTTTTAAGGATCACTTCCAGACATGCAAAGTGGAAGGCGCTTGGCCCCTCATAGACAATAAATACTTATCTGTGCAAGTGACCAATGTGCCTGTGGTCCCAGGATTCAGCGCTACTGCTACAAACAAGGTACAGATTATTTTGTGCACTGTGCATGCTCCGAGAAGTAAAAGGCCAAGATGGTTCAGTCAGTCATTTAGCCCTTAACAGTGAAGAAGTGTATTAGCTTGAGAATCTTCTATGCAGTAGTATAAAAAAGTAAAACTCTTAGCATCTTCTTTTATGAGCATCAAAAAAATCAGGTTATTTTATTCTCTCTGCTCCTACTTAAGACAAGAAAACTTGTGCCAATCACCACACAAGGCTGTAATGATACAGGTGTAACACTTTAAAACAGTTATTGATTATTGTACATCTGTGACTGCCTGTGCACTAATTAGAAATTTAAAAAATCATACAATGCTGTGGGTTGGAAGGGAATTTAAAGATGGAAAGAATGTATGTGTCTGCTTTTTATTAATTTTATAAACTTCACAGCTAGAACAGTAGAAAGTGGCTCAAAAAACTGGTTACCAAAACAATGATGATTCAGAGCAAAAACAAGAGGGCGAGCTGCAGAGAACTGAGAGGAGGTGGCAAGCTAAATGCTTGTGACAAGAACTTAGTACCTTAGCTTTACTAAAGAAGCAGTGGCATTAAAATTGTACCAAGAATATTAAACCCTTGTTGAGACAGACAAGATTTAAGATTGCACTCCTCTCAGATACTTTGAGGAGTCTAGAGTAGGAATACATCCACTAGTGTTTAATAACTGATGCCATTTCTTTAACTTAAGAAAAGTCCTTGTCTCTTTCTGCTGGATGCAGGTAGCAAGTGTGTCCGTCAATTACTTAACCATGCATTTGAAGCTCATATTGTCACATATCTCTTTAGGAGTAAAAGGGCTTTTTTAAAAACTGTGGTAGTGTAGCTCTTGTATTGTCAAGCTGTATCAGGCTATATGTACACAGCTTCAAGACATTTACACCAGAGAATTTTGACTGTATTGTTAAGTCTGGAAGTAGGTTTTTTTTAAATTACTGGAGTCAGAAGCACGAGTTGTCTGTCACAGTAGGGTAGAGCCTACACATCCTCTGTGGAGTTGGCTGGGCAGTAGTATTAATATAGGAAAATCAGTTTTGCTATTAAGGTTGTGCTGGGTTCTGAAGTATTGGCTAATGGCAATGCTTGGATGAATGAACAGAATTTGGACTTAAGCTCAGAATTACATTTTCCTAACTTAGGCCAGTTTCAAAAACAGTCTGCATTGTGAATGAGTTCTGAAGGTGTATAAAATAAGGGAATGAGACTAATGTGAGTAAGCTTTGCAAAAGAGACTTAGGTCTCCTGCGATCTAAAGTGGAAGAAAAAAAAAAAGCTGCATTTCATAATCTGCAGTAAGCTTTCATCCTCAGTTTTGCTAAACTCTTGCTGAATTTTCTTTATTTCCTTGTTCCTGGTAGTTGTAGAGGAAAAAGTTGAGATTCTTGTGTACAAATTGTGTGGATGGTTAGGGTGTGGTTGTAGTAGATAGGTGATCTTAAGTTTAGCCACATTCTGAGAATGATTGACTGTGGTAGCACAGTATGCTGGTATATGTCTTTTCAAAGAGGTAAAGAGGAGAGCACCAGAAGTAAATGTACATATCGAGGGAAAGTATTATTTTTAAAACTGTGCCTTCTGTCTTTATTTATTCTCAATAAAGTTGGGGTTTTTGGGTTTTTTTTGTTTGTTTGTTTGTTTGGGGGTTTGGTGGTTTTTTTGTTTTTCATAAAATGGTTTTTTTTTCCTCTTAGTAATCCCTGTCATTGCCCAAGCACAGCTAAGTGTGCAGAAGCAATTAAATAAAACAAGATCTATGGTTTATGATACTAGAAATATTTCTAATGCTGATATGTCTCACAAGTTGCACAGTCCTTGAATTTTTTTCTTTTATTTTTTGGCAGATAACAGAATTTATCACACCTATTGTAGGCAAGGAAGGTTGTTTGAATGTACAAGTGACTTAGAAGATAAGTTTTAATATTTCCATGCCCTTGACTCTGTTATTTCTATAGGAGCAGACTACTATAATGAAATAGAAAAGGCCTGTTAAGCTATATTACTACTGCTTCATTCACTCCAGTAACATTTTCCTCTGCAAGTATTCCATTTTAACTGTGGTTGACTATCTACAGTTGATGTATATAAATTATTTTGGCCACAGGGTAGCTTAAAGGACTTCTATACTTCGGTGACAATTTATCTACATGGAGTAATCCCTGGCTGAGAGCATGCCAATAGGTCTTCTGTCTTCATCATATAAAAAGTTTTCAGACTGTTCCTTTTTGTTAGTCTTGCACGTATTTGAAGTATATGTTTAATGGGAAATACAGGTATATGCTGAACTTAAATTGTATAGAAGCCCAAGCAAATACTAATCTAAATTTCCCTTGAATCCCTTATTTGAAAGAGCACATCTTGTGAGAGTTGTGTACTTACAAAAATGCTCTTGACAATTTGTTTGTAGGTGTTTTGCACATTGGTGTTACTCATAGTAACATATGTATTTCACCATGAGCAGAGCTATTTTGTGTTCTGTGGTCTAGCTGAAACTTCAAAATTCCCATTTTTTGCCTGATGTGCTTATGCCCCTTGGCATAGCATCCTAGGGCCTTTCAGATGTAACAGGGAGATCATCAGCAGTTAACTGGGAAACTGGGTTTAAGTTTAAGCTCTTCTTTCTTTTTCTTTCTGAAAGACTTCCTGCATGTGTTTTGAGTAGGTCACTGGCATTATTAATGTTTGATTTCTGCAGCTCTAGATAAAGAGCTTCCTTGTCTTGGAGATAGTTTTGCAATTCCCTGAGATTAAATGTCTATTCAGGGAGCAGGTAGGAAGGGTATTGTCTAGTGCATTAAATAGAACATTGGGGTTTAAAAATTTTTATTTATTGTGTTCTTTATTTGGAGGAGTACAAAGTCTTTATAGCCTACTGCACCTGTGACTGGTGTTCTGGATATCACTAAAGTAATTGTCCCTGAATAGCAAATGAGGCAGAGATGCTTAGGCTTGCCAATGGAAAGCTTTCCTTCTTGTTTGGAGGTGTCTTCTTGTTTGCATTAATTGGAAATGAGGATTTTCCTGTCCAGGTGTTCTGTAATAGATAACTTGAGGGTGAAAGAGTGAATTTAAGGACACAGAGAAGGAAAAAACACTACAGAGCTTTTTACTGTAGTGATTTATTGGGTATAAACCTTGGAACCTGGGAATTGGTGCTATCAGCAGGGTAAAGGGATTTGAGGGATAAATGTTCTTTTACCCAGAGTCAAAACACTTTAAATATCTCTTTTGTAGCATGGTTTCATTTTTGCAGGAAATTATTGCAGAGTGAGCACAGCATAATAGAAAAATAATTAAAAAGCAATTGGAAGATAAATGTTCTAAATGTTTTAAGAAATAGAAGGATCAGGTAACTTGTCACATGTCATTATTCTTTTCATCTTTATGGACATTTTGCTTAAGGTAGAGATGGATTTGTCTTATTACATAGAATCAACTTTATACTACAGTTTCATTGGAGGCTGCAATAGAATAATTTAGGTTGGAAAAGACCTTTAAGACCATTGAGTCCAGTCGCAAACTGTCAATTCCACCACTAAACATGATCCATAAGTGCCGTGTCCACATGCCTTTAAAACGTTTTTGGGGATGCTGACTGAAGAGGCTGGGAATCCTGCTGCAGTACTCAACAACTCTTCCAGTGAATAAATTTTCCCTAATATTCATTCTAAATCTTCACAGCACAGCTTAAGGTCATTTTTTCTCATCCTGTCACTTGCTGTTTGAGAGGAGAGACTGATTTCCACCTACTACAACATCCTTTCAGAGACTTGTAGAAAGCAGTGAGGTCTTCCTTGAGCTTCCTTTTCTCCAGGCTGAACACCCCAAGCTCTCTCAGCCTCACTTCATCAGGCTTTGCTTCAGTTCCTTCCCAGCTCTGTTTCCCTCCTCTAGACTTGCTCCAGCACCTCAGTGTCTTTCCGGTTATGCGAGGTGCAAAACTGAACACAGGATTTGAGGTGTCACCTCAGCAGTGCTGTGTACAGAGTACAGTCCTGCCTGGTCCATATGGCTACACTTTGTTTGAACCAAGCCAGGATGTCCTTGGTCTTCTTGGCTCCCTTTGCCCACTCTGGCTCATGTTCATCCAGCTGAACAGCCAGCTTCCTTTTCCACTGGACACTTTTTCACTCACTCCTCCACAAGTTTGGCAGTGTTATAATAAAGGTTGAAGTTAATGATATTAGAGATCTTTTTCTAGCCAAACAATTCTAGAATTCTATGAAATGCAATGTAAAATAACAACATAGTGGTACCTTCTTTATTGTAATTGCATTGTGGCACTAGGGAAGCTAGCCTCATTGTCGCTGCTAGAAATGAAGGGATGGGACTACCATCAGGTTAAGAACAATTTATTGCTGAGATAAACATCAGTGTCAGAGGCCATGAGATTTTAGAGGAGCAGGCAGTTGGCCATAGTACAAAGTAGTCATAAGTTTCTTCATTAGAAGGCAGTATATAACTTTCTAAACCAATAGACAGTTGCCACAGGATTTATTTTGCTTTTCTAACCTATCACATTTACTTACTTCTACTGCACTGTGGATACTTTTATCTCACAAGCACACACACAAGCTTTTGTTATAACTTCTAAACTCTTAAGTTTGTTCCATACAACCACACCCCTACATTGTAAATACTTCACACCATTTTACCAGTACATTTTCTCACTTACTTAAGGCATATTGTCACTTACAACTATGGAAATACAAGTTCATGATTCTTCTGCTTAGTATCTCTGTATTGTATTTTCACATCAATCTAGGCTTCTTCTAAGGCTGCAGATCAAACCCTTCTATGTCTGTCTTCTTCTAAGGCTACAGATCAAACCCTTCCATGTCTGATTCCCACAGGAAGTACAAGAACTCAAGAGCTGAAAGTGCTGTTTTTGTTTAAGGCACACAAGCTTTAAATCTTCTACAAACACATTAGGGTCTTCTCTAGAAATGGTAGTTCTACAGTTCAGTAACACCATCTTTGAAAGGTTTTGTATGAGGAGTGGAATTTAAGAAAACTTCAGGATCAGTGTACTCATCAGTACTGGCATCAGTAGGAATGGGAAGATGACGTCCAAAATGAAATGTGTAAATTTTATGTGTGGGATTTCTTTGGTTTAGTAATCTTACTATAGCTGATGTTTGTTTATTGTATCCTCAGATAACCCTCTGGAAAGCTTTATTTTCATCTTTCAGTTGCCGCATTGCAGAAGACCTCTATATATGGCCAAAGAGTAAGGCTGATGCACTGATAGTTTCAAAGATCTTTCTTTATGTGAAGATTATGGCATCTGGATTTTTCCGTCCTAAGTTTAGAAAGGGCAGCTAATCTCTAGTCTGTAAACAGTACTGTATAAGCTGCTTTTTGAAGGTGTTTTTGGGAACCAGACAGAGTACTGAGAAATACTGTAGGTACATAAACATATATAACACATGTTGAGTCTGTAAGAAATAACCATTTTCACTTTTTAATGCTCTCTGATACCTTGAGAATTTAAAGAGAGAAAGCTCTGCAATGACATTTTGCTTCATCTCCCTTTGAACAGGTTCTGAAGTATCTATCAGTACCAGGGCATGATACTGAGATAGGAGTGTGTGATAAGGCAAAGCCCATGCAGCACTCTGGTTTTACTGATCTGGCCAATAGATTAGATGGATGTCACCCAACAGACAACAGAATATTCAAAATCAGTGTCTTGAGCTGCAGAGTTCATATACAAGTATGTCCTTGGAAGATCTTAATGGTCTCTGTTGAGTCTCTGTTTAGAGTGTCCTTGCAACATGGACATGCCTTTATTTATCTAATACTCTTTCAGCTCTCATTCAGCATCCATTGTTATTGCTAATCTTAAAATAGAGTGAAGGCTTCTTGTTCTTTCTCTGTGTTCTAAAATTGTGTGCATTTCATTCTTGCAAATGAGGGAGCTGGAGAGATCAGTTTGGTAGCTTCTTCCTGATAAATTTTGCCAGGTGCCTTGTTTAAATATTTTATCAAGCATCCAGCTCATTATCTCATTAAAACAATGAGACTTCTTTTTGGCTCCAGACTTGTTTGAGTGCTAAGGAGACTTAGACTTCACTTCTGTTGGTGTGTAAATTATTCTTTCCCTGCAGAACAACACAAATGTGCTCAAGGAAATAGCAATGCTTCTTTGTCTGAGCAGGCTGAGATAGAAGTCTGTTTCATCCAAACTGTGTTACACAAAATAAAAGGCCTTTTACTGCATTATGGCCTGGATTATATGCAGAAATACTAATAATTTGAGGGACCTCAAGTTTCTCTTCTGTTGTTTGCTGAGCTTGCTTTACTAAGAGCAAAGCTGTAAGGTCGTCTTTACAGCAACAGGGGCACTTATGTGTTTTCTGGATTTTGGGCATAAGCGTTTCAGCTCAGCTGTGGTTCACAGACATCACTTTACCAAATTATTTGACTACAGATGATCTCAAGGTATATAGCTGATACATCTCATGCTGTATAACTGATTAATGCAAGGAAGAACCATTGGAAAAATCCAGTCAGCACTTGTGAGAACATAGTCAAAATAAGGAGTGTCCGTGTTGTGAGACAAACACTGACAAAGCATCAACCACCTGACATTAACCCAATATTGAAAATAAATGTAATATTATTTAGGATATGTCTGCTTACTCCAAAGAAGAAATGGTTGCAATGGGAGGAGAGAGGTGGGAAAACTTGTGTTTTATACAAGTGGTGTAGAGAGATGGGGCTAAGGAGGGCAGAGGTTTTATTCAAATTGTTTGTAACTAGCTCTTGATTTAACCTCTTGCTCTTAGTTTAAAGCAGAGAAGCAGAAATAAAAGTTGTGCAGAAGTGCGATGGTTAACTGAAACTAAAATGTGAGGTTGCTGTGGAACAGATTTTAGGTTTAACCTTAGTTTAACAATATCTTCTGCTATGTTTTGAAGTAATTTGAGTCTCATAGCAGACTACTTAAATCATAGACTAACTAATTTGAGATAATCAATCAATGGTGAAAATAATTATTAAAATATCTCTTCTTAGTGCAAAATGTCTTTTGACCCTTTCAAGAAGTCATTCCCCTCTAGTCATTCTTCCTCTAAAGGAAGTAGCTTATCTCTTTATAATACTTGGATGTGAATTCTCATTCTAATTTTTGTTTTAGGAAAGCTGCTAAACATTCCAGACTTGGTCTGCCATATAGCCTAGTTATTCCCTTCAAGTAAGAATGGAGGACCTGCTTTTTCTTTTATTGTGACCTACTCCAATAAGTAGAAAATTTTAAAAGACTAGTTCTAATCTTAAAAAAAATTTAAAAAGTGCTTTATGCTAATGATTGTAATGTTCAAAGTCACTCAGTCTTCAAAAGCACATCTTCGGGTGTCTTTCAGTCTTGCTTTTTTTCTCTGTGGGCACATTTTCTAGCACAGTGGACTCAAAGTGTCAAATCTCCCAGTTCCTAGGACTAATGCATCTAGGATCCCTAAGCTGTTTGACTAGTTGTTCTTCTTGGTCTTGATTATACCTTTCTCTGATTTTGCATGGTCTCATACTGGTTTTGCCATAGTTGCCAGTGTTGTGGGAATTACTTGGTCCTTATGCTTCTCTCATTGCAGGATGCATTCCAAAGTGTTCGGAAACTGTGAGGCAGGAGGTGGTTGTTATGCTTAAGTAAATATAAAGTGTTTTCCTTTCCTGACCTCAAGGCTGTTACCACATGCTAAAAGTCTTGCTTCCAGACCAGCAAAAAAACCCCAAATTTAACATTTGCCATCCAGTAAAATACTGCTTTAAGCATGTGTACAGGCTGTTTTCCTTAGGCGTGAGTTGTGGACAACTGTCAGGTTTTAAGGTAGTGGGCAGTTCCAGACATATTCAGTTACAAAATGGAAAAGGGTTTGAGATGATTATTTATTTCTTTCCACTAATTTTGTCCTTTTTTTCCCCTCCCCCACAGATAACTATTATTTTCAAATCATACCAACACTGTACAGATCAGAAAGTATATCAAGCAATGACTGATGATTTGCCTGCAGCTTTTGTTGATGGTACAACAAGTGGAGGAGATGAGAACACCAGGAGCTTGCACATTGTGGAGAAAGTCAGTGGCAAATATGTTGAGATGCATGCAAGGTACATCGGGACCACAGTGTATATCCGCCAGCTTGGGCACTACCTGACCCTGGCCATTCGCATGCCCCAGGAGATGGTCATGGCCTTTGAGGAGAGCCAGGATCTGCAGCTGTGTGTGAATGGCTGCCCTTCCAGTGAACGTATTGATCAGAGTGGCCACTTGCCATTGCCTGTGATGGGAAAGCTGCTTCCTTGGGGTGCTGCATTTCATCCCCAATCAGGGTACACACTGGAAACAGCCACCACCAAATGCCATGAGAAGATGCTTGTGAAGGACATCTATTTTTACT
The DNA here is from genome assembly GCF_036417665.1 of Passer domesticus. Classification (NCBI taxonomy): domain Eukaryota; kingdom Metazoa; phylum Chordata; class Aves; order Passeriformes; family Passeridae; genus Passer; species Passer domesticus. The sequence goes on along the minus strand of NC_087512.1, from coordinate 57,910,235 downwards.
CGTGTGTATTTGACCTACTCACTACTGGCGATGCCAACTTCACAGCTGCTGCTCACAGTGCCTTGCAGGATGTGGAGGCACTGCACCCCAGCAAAGAGCACTGGCATATCTTTCCCAGGAGTGGAGATGATGGTGTGGGCAGGGATAGCAAATTCTTTGTCATTCTTGGACTTCTGTACTTGATCCTTGTTGCATATTTGTACAATTTTTTTTTTTAGACTCCCAACAAAATTTTGAAATATATGTTGTCATAATATATTGAGTAAAGAGGAATATATATGTATATACAATGTATATGAAGGGATGTTTTGTCTTGGGGCATCAATCAGGTAGAATGTTAACTGTTTTCATGTATGTTTGATTCAGTATTCTATGTATCTATTTGTTTTACAGTTGTTGGAAACTTTTATAGTGTTGCTGCATTGAGACCTGATAAAAAGCACTTTATTTTTTACACTTTAGATGTATGTGTGTATCTCAGTAACTATGTGTTACACATTAAATCCTCAATGCTATCTCTTCTCTAAGTACTACTTGGTTTAACACATTTTTTTAAACAGAATTAACTTGTTGGTTTTCCCAAGAGACCATTAGCTAATGCCAAACATATATATTTTGAAGGTAGTGAATGATCTCCAAAGAGAGCTTAAACATAGAAAACTTTGAGGGAACACCTTTTTTTTTTTTTTTTTTTCCTTGACAGGCCCTCCAATTGTCTGTATTCTAGAAGGCTAGATTTATGGTTTTTTCATGCTTGGAAACCCCACAATGTATCAATCTTTGCAAAACGTTGTAGGTATGGTTCATTACTATGCCAGTAAGAATTTGTGTGTGTGTAATAGAATGGCTGTTCAGTGTGTAAGTATTTTAAATTATTATAATAGAAGAACAGTTGTCGTGTCCCATCCCTGCCCCTGATGAGGAATGTCAGTAAGGTGGTATAAGGGACCCCTGGTGGGGTGCACAGAAATTAGAGATATAGACCATGAACTAGGCAGGTAATCTATAAATAAATTCTCAGTTTGTCTCCTAGCCAGATAGGATAGAGGGGATATTGCATAGCTGTGTGCTGAATACAGTTGTTATACTTCTTGCAGATGCTTGTTTCTCTCTGCTATAGAAGATATGTAAATTTATGACCAGCAGCTGCAAACCAGGCCAGTTTATTGAAAAAGATAAGTTTATTGAAAGAGATGAGGAACCATTCCCTCAGGATCAACAACTCCCGAGTTGAACAATTCCTTTGTAGTGTTTGCAGAGATATTTACAAGAATTATAACACAGGGATCTGTGTTACTGCTGCATCCCTCCTGAGAGACTTTATAAAAATCCTCTTTTCAAGTAACCTCAGAACTCTCAGACCAGAAGAACCCTGGAACAAAAAATTATTTTCTTTAAAACTAAAGAAGAGATGGGGAAATTTGAATAAATTATTCAGAAAAGTCCACAAGATTACAGAACTTAGTGTAACAAGATGATCTGCTAAATATATATGGAGTATTTCATCTGCAAGGCTAATCAGACACTGTGAAGGTAAATTGAAAGTGCCAAAACTTACAAGAAGTTATGTCAGATACGTGTGAAGAAATACAGACCTAATAAACCTAACCACAACTGTCAGTGTTGGTTCACTAAGCTTGTATTACAGCTGGGAGTTGAGGTGTGTTAGAAATAATCTTACCTGGAACATGTATCAGTGAAATGAGTTGTGAAAATTGCTGTAGAAGGCAAAAGGAGCTTTAAATATGTATATGTTTACTGTACACAGAAGGCAGCTGTCATACCTGTAGGAACTTACTCACAGGTGTTAATCTTAACACCACAAGCTCTGTAGAAGGCTCTGTAATGTGATCATTGGTATTTTAATGCAACAACCAGTCAGTGATTACTGATGCTATCTGTTTGCTGGCCTTTGTCTTAAGCTACCCTTGGATATTAGTGGCTTACTCAAAAGGGTTTTTTAAGTATCTTCTAGAACACACCTTACCATATGTTTACAGAGCTTCTAACAACAGGTAATGATAGTTCTCTGTAGTTGTGGAGTCTTGACAACTTCCTTAGTAAGCATGTTGCAGGAGTGGCAGAGACTGTATGCCTAATCCTTTATTTTGTGTGTAAAAAAGGCTCCTAAACAAGAGTATTATGAAAAGAAATAGTAGGGTCAATTGCCTGTTAAACAAAAAATTCGGGGTTTTTTGCTGGAAAACCTTTCTGGAAGAAAAATGTGCATAAAGAATCTGTTTAGTGGAATACAACTGGAGACTATGACCTTTTGTTCTTGTGGATCAAGTTACAGACCGTCAGTATTGCGTTTCCTTTCAGATTGCTGTTGTACCGTTAGAAAATAGAATACCAATTATTTACATTCTCCTACTTTAGCATTATGACTACCATGCATTTGTTTTGTGAGTTTTGAGGCTGTGCATCTGTTTACTTATATACATTCCAAAGTAAAGCAAGCAATTCTGCAAGCTTTGTACTACCTATTGAGAGTTTCATTAGTGGACATGTTTTGGAAAAAAGGCTAGGAGCGTCATGGCTTTCTTCTCTTCTGAGAAGAGACAGCACAGTATAAAGTCTTGCATTCATTTTCTTCATGTAGGTACAGTGGTTGTCTTTTACACTGAAATTTTCATGCTTTGGTTATTTAATGCCCATCTCTGTCTTGACTGGTATAAATTCTTTCCTGTCTTTCCTTGTTCCAGCTATACAATATCCAAACAGAACTGATAACAATTCCCTTTTTTTAGCAAGTATTCTGTGTTTTTTACAAGGTAAGCATTCTCTGTATTGTGCTGCTAGTACTCTTGAACTGTATTCAAAGCAAACGGGGATTGTGGGGATCAGTGTTGTCCATTAGATTTTATAGTTCTCATTAATCACCTTGTTATGGAGAGCAACATAGCTACAGATCGAGTACAAGTATTCAGGTAAATTTGTGATGCTGATGTAAAAAAAAATTGCATCTGATCTGATTCCGAATTCTTTATGTTTGTAACTGAACTTCGTTGACATTAAAAGCTGCTATTACTAAATTAACTGTGAACAGTAAGATTGATTACAGTCTTTATGGAGTGGTATCTAAAGCTGAGACACACAGTAAAGCCTTTTCATCTTGAACCCAGATGTTTCTCTGGGATCTCTAATTCTTTCCGTAGTCCAGTAAGCCCCCTTAAACAACCTGTATTTTGCTGCTGAGCAGAGAAACGGAAAGCAGTCTTGAGAGTTATACCTGCACCCCAGCCAGAGTCACATGTTGGTCATCTGCCTGGCTTACTTTGCAGGACTTTTTGGGCAGGTTTGACTTGCTCACTCATGTTTGGCAGGTGATGGCGGAGTTGTTTAGAGTGTAGTGGTGATGAGCATTCTGCTGGAGTTTGGGAAAGCAAGCTGAAATTCCTCTTCTGCCTTGGTCTTTCACATCTTGTGATTAATAGCTGGGAGCTATTATTGAATAAACATAATTTTGTGGTATTACAGGGGGATAGCTTTATCCAGACTTAGGTCCAGAGGTCTTAGGTGCCTCAAAAGAGACTGGAGGCATACTTCAGCACTTGAGAGGTATTTTACCTAAATTCAGCAAACTAAACCTGTAAGCTACTTCTGTAGTTGGTGGAGTGAATGACAACATTCTAGATTGGACCAAATTATCTTCTGGAAATGGCTATTACTATTGTCCAGGAGAGAAGGAGACAGCTATTTTAAGTAGCTGAAGTCAGGTGAAACTAGTCCAGCCCTGATGGGTACATTTTAAATTCCAGCCTAGGTTCACAGCCAGGGACAACCTATGTTCACTAGAGACAAGCCACCTGATCCAGCACTTCCTGCACAACTCCCTGTATCCCAGACCTGGCTGATGGAGATACCTTGGCCTGGGAAAGTCTCACACCAGACCTTGGTCTTGCCTGTAGTCTGAAACCTTCAATGTTTTATTATCTTGAAAGTAGAACTGAAGAAGGCAACCCCATGTTTGTTGTACTGGCCTATTTTCTCTAAGTGCTCTGTGGGTCAGGGGAAGGGTGGAAAAGAGAAATTATGAAGCTCTAGTCAGAGGGTAAAGAGGAGAGTGGACCAAGTGGGTAAGGTCTTAGTGGTAAGTGCTTCTAATCTTATTTTTTGTCTTTAAATCCCAAACTGTTTACATTTTCTAGTGAATGATGTACATGATATAACAAGTGTGTGTAGCTATGATATTTTATGGAAAATCCCTTCCTAGGATTTTTCCGTCCAGTAGCTGAGGGCCTCAGGAAAGAAATGTAAACAATAACTATCTGCTGCTGTAGAATGCAACAGGTGCATCTTCCATTGGTCCATGTGGATTGTTTTCAATTGATGACCAATCACAGCCACCTGTGTTGAGGCTGTGAGCAGTCACAGGATTTTGTTATACATTCTATTCTATTCTTGTTCTTTGTAGCCTTCTGATCATTCTTTTCTCTCTGTTCTTTTAGTATAGTTTTAATGTAGCATTTTAATATAATATGTAAGATAATAAATCAGCCTTCTGAGAAAATGGAGTCAAGCCTCATGTCCCCACACAGGAACATCCACTGCAACAAGTGTGCAGAGGAACAAGGGCTGCATTTTCTAATTACAGAATTTTATCTTTTAGGCTCTTCTTGGATGTGTCCTTGCTGCCATTACCATACAAAGGTTTTACAGAAAGCAAAACAGTTTCAACAGCTGGCAAAACCCTTACATACCCTGCAGCCATGTTATTAATGTATTTGACTAGAAAGTAAGAGGTGTTTGTTTGAATCCCCACTCCAAACTGTGTGAAGGAGATGTGCAAACAAAGGTTTCTTGCCTGCTTGGGTGACTGCAGTAGTAATCCTACTGGGCTTACCATTTTTATCTGAGAATAATCCGTGATAAAAGAGCAAGCTGCTGTCCTTTCTCAGGAAAAATGCTCTGCTTGGAATTGTGTGAGACCTGCCTTCAAACAGTATATTGGATTGAAACTACTCCCACTTGGTGGGGTATGTCAGAGGAATAACTTTCTCTAACACTGTCTGTAGAGATACCTTAGTGGTGGCAAACTCTTGTGGGCAGGTCAAGTTAAAAAATCATGTATATCACTATCTGTGATGCCATCTCTAATCCCTTTCTTCTGACCTTTGTAGTGCCAGTGGTTTGGCATGACAATGCCTTCATCTAGTTCTTCTTCCTTCAGATGCTGCCAGTTGTCACTCACTAGCTTGCCTAAAACATCATGAACAAATTCTCTGTAAAAGTAAGTTGATACTCAGCCATGAGAGAGAATTGTTACCAGAACAGTCTTTTGGGGGGGGGGGGGGGGGGGGGGGGGGGAATTACAATGCTTTAGCAATTATAAATCCTATAAAAAGGCCCTAATCATTAAATTGTGCTTTGCACAGTAGTGTTTGGGGTTCTTTGGAATGCTACCATTTCAGAATGATTTTTTTTTTCAATATGGGATGAGCTTTATGTATGTTAGAGATAAATAAATAGTCCCATTGGGAAATCACAGACAGATACTTCTCTATAATAAGACTAATTGGTAAAAAATCATTACAGATATGCCTGTGCCTATGGCAGTCACAGTCTTCTGCCCTCTGTCCACAACTAGTCTAGGCTTCTTGGCTAAAAAATATGAAATCCTCTGTGTTTGAGTCCTTAAGAGCTTTCCACAATCAGACCTGTCTGTTCATTGACTAAAGTGTTGAGAGTTTCTTCTGTCTCAACAGACCATCAGGTAACTCTTTTAAGACAATGGATTACTTTTTCACTTCCTGTGGATGCATTTTTTTGTATCGTTTTACTCTGATAATAAAATCTGACAATCCCGATGTTGCCGTTTCATGGACAGAAATAGAAGACCCTTAAAAGTGGAAACACTTTCTACTTAAGGGTTTAGACTCAGATAAAAATCCAATTTCACAGTTATAAAAATGAAGCCAAACAGAGCTCTTTTCATAAATGTGTTAGGATGTTGTTCCTACATTGTCTGCTGAGAACAAAGTGTGTAGGCAAATCTCTATTTCTGCACATTTGAGGTGATTTTGCTCTGAGTTTTTTCTACACTAGCTCAAACAAAGCAAACAGCTGTCAGCAGCTGGAGTGCATTACATGATCTTCTAAACATTTCTTTCCATTAGTTCTGCCAGGAAGGATCCATTTCATCCAGTCAGAGATGTGAATCAAATGCAGGGTAAGAGGGAGGACGAAATAAGGAGGTTCTCTTCAATAGTGGAAATCTCACCAGCTCTTTCAATGTTATGCAAATGTCAGTTGTATTGTAATTATAATACAAACCTTTAAAATCTCTGGATAAAAAAAATAATAACCAGAACCCTGCAATCTAAAAGCAGTTCATTAGTCTAATAACCGAAAACCCCTCCCAGTTTCAACTTTAACTAGCCAGTGAAAGTATCCTCTGAGCAAAGTGCCAGTAGTTAAATGGCAATATATTGGCCTCTGATGGAGGCTTTAAATTAACAGCTGCTAACTGCAGTGTAATTGTGCACAATAGGATTGTATTACATTACATTACATTACATTACATTGACAGTCATTAATGAAGTTTCCCAAGGTAACAATTTAAGCAAGATTTTTTACCACTAATTTCACCTTAGTGGGGTTCTTTATTGTATATGTGTGTAGACCACTGTGTACATAGAGAGTCTCTTTGATTTTTAGTGTCCAGATATAGTTTTCTTTTGTGCCAGAGTATTCGGTGGTTTGGAGACTAAAACAATTAGGGTTTTTTCCTCTTGCCTTTTCACCTCTGTTGCTTATGCATAGAGACAGCATTTAGTATCCCACTCCTAAAGAGGGATACAAGCTAGGAATCTGCTACTCTCCCGTGAGGATGGAATCCTCAGCTCTGTCTGCAGACCAGCAGACAAAGCTGCATCATCCTCCTTCTCCGTGACACGCCTGGGAGCAGCAGCGGCGTGGGCGCAACCCGTCGATTTCTCCCCACCTGAGCTGATTCTTCTTAATAAAGGCATTATAAAAGGAGAAAGATCTCCTGCCCATTTATTTCACTGGGTTGCTGGCCAGCTCTCAAAGGAGCTTCACCAGGGAAAGACCCATCATGCCGGATGAAGATATTCCCCATGCACTGTATAAGCCAGTGCTGGACCCTGGTAATCCCTTTCCTGTGGTTTTCATAATTATCCTTGGAAATTTCCTATTTTTCTGTTTCCTTTCTATCCTTCCTTCATGAAAAAATTAGTGAGTTATCACTTTGAATCCAAACGTCTAACCTCGTTTGTGTTTTAATATCGCTTTCAGATATGTCTAGAACCTACTTTGCTCAATTGTGGATCAAATCAAAACTCACCTCACCTTAAGATATGGCTGGTTCTTGAGTTGGCCAGAAACTAGAGAAGCCTTATCAGCCTCCTCATAGTACCCCTGTGAAGCAGCACATCTCCTTTATCCTGACCCAGGGCCAGGTAGGTGGAAGAAGGGAACCTCTGCCCATCCATAGGGAGTTCCACTGTCACTTGCCACCTTCCCCAGCTTCTGTTGAGGGGATTCACTGGCTGCCAGATGGGGGAATGTCCCAGCCCCTCATCTGTTGTTGGGGTAATAAATCCCTTTTGTAGGTACAGACCTGCGGGTGGGGCACAACACCCTTCAGTCTTTGCCCCTTTCATTTCCCACACCTCTATGCATGCATAGACTCTACCTGTGCCCTCAAGGGCGATTCAGGCTGACACAGACAAGATGACAAATCCTTGTTGCTGTCAGAAGTAACGACAAGACAGGGTTAGGCACAGGTTAACAAGACTCACAGGACTGCTCTGAACTGAAATTAAGATCAGTCTATTGCTGGAAATACTCTCCTTTGCTCTGCGTCTGGTTTGCCCTTTTCATGCCCTTCTTTGCCCCCTAAGAGTTTGGCAAGTCTGCCATGGTGTTATCCAAACACATCATGAAAGCTTCACTTTCTATTATCTACCAACTGGAACTTCAGTCCTAAACGTCTTTTCTTAGATTGTGTGATGCTTTGTTCTTCTTGTCTCTCTTGTCTCTGTTTCTGATGCTGTTAACTTTACCTAAAATATTAATTTCAATCAATAAAGTACATTAGAAATAGCCATTATTATACCTTTATACTTGTGCTGTAGTCATTATTTTAGAATCTGATATTTTGGTGGGAAAACAAAATAGGGCTCACTTCAGAGTCTGGACCTGAATCTAACTGTACCAACCATCTACTTCTCTAGTTTTAGTTTTTAGTTTAAGTTTTAGTTTTGGGATTAACTGCAAGAAAGTTGCTACATTCTGGAGCTCAAAATAAAGCTAACATACATATTTTGCATTTGAAATAGGCTTGACAGAAATACACAGACTGTAGGAAGCATGAAAATTTTACTATTCACAAAACTTAAATACAAATTATGGTTAATTATTATATATTTAATATTAAAAATAGTTGAACATTAACAGTGCTCTGGGACAAGAAGTCACCCATATTTCAGGGTGCTGTATTCTTTGACATTACTGACAATTGCTAGCAAGTTTATAGAAATCAATATGTTTTTACACAAGCCTGGTCATGCAGACATTTGTAAATACATTTCATTTAATCATAAAAGAGCTTCACAAGCTTTCACAGTCACATAATCTTAAAGAGGAAACTTTGTGGAAAAATTCAAAATGCCAGAGTTTTATGTCCAAGGAGAAGACATAGGAGTCCTGTAACTTTATTCAAATAAAGGGAGAGGCCATGGGGCATTTCCCCTGGAATCTCTTATAATCGCTGGGGAAAGCAACTCCCTTATTACCCAAAGCTCCCAGCTGTGTCACCCTCTTCCTTTCCCCATTGGCCGAGGTACTTGGAAGGTAGAGACACCCTGAATCACCTTCTCTGTGCCCACTTCTAATATGCACCCCCTTTTTGTTTTTCTTTTGTAACACTATTCATAATTCCATTATGTCTCTGTTCTTTTTCTCTAAGTTCAGGTATTTAACAAAGCCTTGGCTGAGCATCAGTCCACGTCAAGTAGCCAAATTTTTTAGAACTGCTAGTTTCTTTCTTCTGTTACTTCCTTATCTGTCCCTATCTACAAGCAAATTCACATGGTCTGTTTATAAAGACACATTTGTCTTAGTCATTTCAAGCCCTCCTCTTTTTATTTTCTCAATAATTCTTTTGGCAAACCTTAATTATCATTTGTGACAACTATAGCTGGTCTATACATACACAAACAACTCAGCCTTGATAGTTACTTACTCGACCAGCTATCTCCTTAGCTTATTGAAGTACAGAAATCCCCAAGTATGAAAGTGATTGGCTGAATTCAGACTCAAACAAGGCGATCCCAGCCAATTCCTTTGAGCCAAGGATTCACCCACATCATTGGCCAGTAAGCTGGACAGAGTTCAAACCTTTGTGCAATCAACTCTGTAAGAGTCGGAAGTTTGAAGCCCTTGAAGTTTATTGAAGGGGCCCTTCAATAAACAACGGCGGTTGCTGCATGAACGCTGAGTTTGTTTGTTGTCTCCAGAACTGTGACAATAATTGATTTAATATTTTCTTCCTGGGTCTTCTTGGCTTTGCAATTATCCACAGTGACATAATTTTCTGTTCTTTAGCTATTTCTGGATCAGTAGTCATGGCTACCACCTGCATCCCCTTAATTACATGCTGAATGATGTTGAGAGCTTTGTAACAAGCTGGCTCCGAGCTAAAGGTCACAGTGAGATTAATTTGACCGAGATAGAGAATGAGGGGAGTTGCCATTCCAATTAAACTGTGTCCTTGTCCCACGGGATGAAGTAATGCACAGTAACAGGTGGTAAAGCCAAACCTTGGGAAAGTAGTGATAGTTACACCAAAACAGCACGTAGATAGCTGATAACTAATTAGCCAATGGTGAGCTGGGATTTTGCACTATGCATGAGCTAATTGAAAAGTGTAAAACAATTGGCGATTCGGGAATAAAGACGAGACTTGTAGATCATCATCTGGTGAATGAGTCTTCCTTCTCCATCAGAATGAGCTGCACTAAGCAGAGTATCATGCAGGGTAAAAAAAGATTTAAGTTGCTATAGAACATAAAAGGAATAATAGCATTTGTTTAACCCATAGTCCACCAGGTAACCATGAAAACATGTCACATTACTATCCTTTCCATGTTTGGGCTGGTACATGAGTTAATTGTCATATTTCCTTTGCTATCTGTTTTACCACTTTTCTGTTGTCATGCATTTGAAAACAGTAGTTTGAGTAATTTATCTTTCCATGAACTCCTCCTTTTTTGCTAATAGATAATCTAACACCATCCCATGTTTAAATATCACGTTTCTCAACTGAGTGGGTTGATCAGAAAGAAGATCAAAAGCTGTAACTGTCTGGTTGATAATTACTTAAAAGACAGCTTGTAAACTAATTACCTAAGTCAAATTATAAATGGGTTCTCTAGTACCTGATATTAACTTCTTAGGATTCAAAGTGCCTGGTCTGCAGTGCTGTATAATCTGTTCTGGTGGCCATTCATCTTTCTTCTGCTTTGGGGCACTCCCTCCAGCCAGGGATGTGTCAATTGACTGCTTTTTTCTAGTTACATATGCTTTGATTCCAGATTTCCCTGAGCTTGTGGTAGCAAAAATACTCCAACAGTCTAATATAGAATATATAACATATCCCTGACCACTCTGCAGATAACTTGGAATAATCATGTTGGCCACAAATCAAATAATGTCCTTTCAAGTTCCACATTCTGTTGGCAAAGGGGCCTTCCCACTTTTCGTCAACAGTTGGTGGGTCAGAATGCAGCTTTTTTCCTGGGCCTAACGGTATTCCAACAATAGTTGCCCCACCATAAGAGACACAGTATTTGTATTTCTGAGCTCCTAAATGGGGTTTCCATTTACAGTTGCATCCCATGCTGTTTGGTTGGATTTGTATCAGAACTCACTAAAAAGGGTTCAAGTTCTGTTCTGATGTTGCCACTACCACTGATTATCATGGACATCTGTTTTACTTATATAATAGGGGGTCAGAAAACCTGTCCCTAGGGAGGCTGAAGCACTGAAATGCTTTATAGCCTTCAAAATCTCTGTGATAAGTGTGGTAGGATAACTTTACTCAAGTACCATTAGTGAGCTTAATATGCATTTGATTCCATCTCATGAAATACAAAGCTGTGTTTCATGTCAGGTACATACAGGCAATATGTGTATTTGTGATTGTGATATGTGTGGAAACCAACCATGGGACAGTTATAGAGATTAATAAATCACTAAGGAAGTAAAGAATGGAATCTATCCTTTGTTTGCAATTAACCTTTATAAGTCTTAAGTTGATTTAGGAGCATTTAAATTAAAGCTTTAAGGGGGATATTGCTGTTTGACAGGAACTTTCTGCTTCTAGCTAAGCCTTAAAGAGTTTTGCAATAATAACCTTTTGAAGTATAATTTTAGAATATTTCTTGTAGTAAGGATCTTTGAAACTATAGCTTTAGAATATATAAAAAGGAAACATGCTTATCTCAACACCTTAACAAAACAGTGAAAAGCAGCTTGAGAAAGGAAGATGAACATCAACTCGACCAAGGGAAGCTGGACATCACTGTTACGAGATTTATAGTCCTTGCAATTAAAAGGTGGACCCACATCTGGAATCTGGACCTCACCAGCAGGGAGACTTCTTTTTTCTTTCAGAAGCCGGACCACCACCATCTGGGAATACTCCTTTCTGGGATATATCCTGAGAAAAACTAAATCACAATAGTGTATAGAATTGTGACGTAAAAATTTGGAATAGAAACTGCTGAGAAAGCTTATGAGTACCCCTATAAATATCTGTAAGCCTCAACTATTGGTGTGCAGTTGGAGGGAAAACTTCCCCCACCGTACCCAGCGCTGTATTGCTCATACATTACCATATTAATTAATAAATTGATTCCTGGTTGAATATTGGCCTAGTCAAGCTTCTCATTTATAACAATCTGCCTCAAAATTTAGAACAATCATAAGGAAGGCAATTGGGGGTCCAACTGTCATCCCAAAGATACCTATTTATCCTAAAGATAAAGTCCATTCATTTTACAATGTATTAATTTAATTAAAACAAAATGAGGAAGGCTGCACCGTCAAAGGTAACACATCAGATGGAAGCCATATTTTAAAAACTTGTCCAGAACATGTTGGAAGGTGATCTGTTGTGATAGTTCACCTCTCTTCAGTCACTCGCAGAGACATTTGAAAGAAAGAATCATTTTAAAACATCAAACTAGAGAGTGTTGTGCTTTGTTGCTTTTTCATTAAAGCTTATGATGTATCCCTCCTGTGCATATTTTCCTCCAGCATTACAGTTAATGAATAACTTCAACCTCACTCTTCAGATGTGTTTATTTGGAATTTGACATGACTTATTGAACACTTAGAATCTTTGAAAGTGGTTCTCCAGCCTTGTTTTCTTACATGACAAGAAAAAAAAAAAAAAGTTAGACCTTACCCTTCCAGATTTTATAGCTTTGATGGAGTTCTGTGAGGTAGAATTACAATTTTGTATTCTAGATATTTCTAAACTGACCTCCTGCTTATTGTATTCTGGATAGAGGATTCACCTGCAGATTTTATCACAGGAGAAATATAATCAACCCTCCTATGAGATACAACTGCTCACTTTTAAAAAAATGTATTAAACTTTAACTAAAACTACAACAAAAAAGGATGAAATAAGGAAAAATTACAGTACTGGGAGGCTCGGTGACTACTAGCCACGTGCTCCTCTTCAAAATGGATGTTGCCTGTAATAAATAAGGCAGGAGACTTTTCTCCTTTTTAAATGCCTTTATTAAAAAAAGAATCAACTCAGGTGGGGAGAAACCCACGGGTCGTGCCCACGCTGCCGTTGCTCCCAGGAGTGGCACGGAGGAGGAGGGTGATGCAGCTGTGTCCACTGGTCTGCAGGCAGAGCTGGGGCTTCTGTCCTCACAGGAGAGTAGAAGATTCCGCTTTTTCTCATCTAACATTCCAGGTCCTCTCTCTAGTTAACATCTTTTTAGTTTAGGATGAGAAGTAAAAAGGATCTTAGCAGATACTGAATTGAGGAGGATACTGGATTAAGTTCCTCATCTTTAGACATAGGTCTCTTAATTCCATGTTGGCTCATTGTTTTTAGGGTTTTTTTCCTGGAAAATCACAAAATCTGGTGAAATGCATTCTCATCTGCATACTAGGTCTGATGTCACTCCCCTTCCCCTGCTACCTGCGGGGTCTGGTGTCACTCCCTGGCAAGCATCGGGGGAACAATGGCTAATCACCAACTATTAACAGGTAATTGAAGAAGAACTCTTAATAGGTGGCTGCAACATGCAGGTAACCTTCAATTCAACAGCAACTGGTTCAAGTTGTTTTAACTCTGCAACCTTAAAAAAAAAGTGTTATAAGTAAAAATTAAACATGCCCAATTCCAATAAAAATAAAAAGAATTTATTTTACGACCGTAATACAGTCCCGACAGCCAACAATCAAACGGACAGCATAACACTCCTGGGAGGTAAGGTGGGTGAACGTGGATATGGCCTCTACAGCACCAAATCCTCCTTGTCCACACCGGCTGCTCCGAGGCAGCGGTTCTTACACTCTTTAATTTACCCGTGGCAGAGTCCCTTTGTTTCTTTTTAGAGTTGTTCATATTCAAGTTGGTTCTTTTCTTCGGTCCAGGCTGCACAAAGCTTTTGTCCGGGAGTTGATTAATGCGTTTCCAGGATTCCCGGAATCTGGCATTCAGATGGCAGGTGTTATCTCAGATTGGTATCTCGTCCAGGCCATCATCTCTTGGGCATCACTGGACACATGCCTTCATGAATGCCCATCTCCTGTGCAGCCGAGGTTTCCTCCACATGTAAATGTTGTGGTGCCTCCCTGTCCATCTGCTGCGGTTTCGCCATCCTGAGGATGAAAATTCTTCCCTCTCCCTTCCCCTAAGTACAGTTGGTTTGGTTTATATATTTTATACAACTTTATCTGCAATTACTAACTATATCCTTAACAAAAGGATAGCTTTTTACTCATAACATTGCCCCTTTCATATCTCTAGCCCTCTCCTAGAGTCTTGTCAGTCTGTTATGAATAGAAAGTTGTATTTTTTTTTAAGTTTCAGAGTTAAAAAAACCATGCCAGACCAGGTCAGACTCCTTTGGTTTCGCTGCCGAAGAAAAGCTCTTCGAATACCTGTTAATGGCCGGTGATTAACTGATTGTTTCCCTGATGCTGGCCACTTGCCAGGACAGACCCCTCCGAGGTAAAGAAAATAGGAGTGACATCGGAGCCAGTATGCAAATAAGAAATGCAGTGCACCTTGGGTTTTTACAGTTTTACAGTTTTTATAAGAAAAACCCCTAAAATCACGAGCCAACAAGTGACTTAAAGTGACGTCTAAGGATGGGAGCATAGTCCCGTACCTGCTTGGACCTTTTTATTTTCTCACCCTAACCTGAAAAGAAACTGATTAAAGAGACCCCCCAGGTTTTTAAACAAACAAACTAAGGACTCCACGACTCTCCCGTGAGGACAGAGTCCCCAGTTCTGTCTGCAGACCAGCGGACAAAACTGCATCATCCTCCTCCTTCGTGCCACGCCTGGGAGCAACGGCAGCGAGGGCGCAACCCGTCGATTTCTCCCCACCTGAGCTGATTCTTCTTAATAAAGGCATTAAAAAGGAGAAAGATCTCCTGCCCATTTATTTCAGCTTGGGGGATTCGTCTGGGATAGCCACGCCTGAAGAGGACACCAGGACTGGGACGGCCGCCCACCCTGGACCTGCAGGACAGCTGGCTATCGGGACCAGAGAAGATTGGCTTGGGACAGTGACACGGAGCAGCGCCGGACTGGTGAGAATATCCGGCGGCGGGAGAGGGAGGCGAGCGAGTGTGTGTGAGTGAGACGAGAGCCGGCAGCCCGGCCCCTCGAAGCGAGTGAGGACCCCTCAATACCGCGGTTCCGCACCCCCGCGAGGGGGCCGGCCGGGAACAGGGGGAAGCGAGTGGAACTGGTGATTGAGGCGCCTCCAGAGGGGTAAAGAGGACCCCCCTCTGGGCGTGCGGAGGAAATAGCTGTGTGAGTGGCACGCACACCAAAGGCCCTGATACAGGTCCTAACGAAGGAAGTTAGGATTTAGGATATCAGGCAGTTTGGCCCAGACAAAGGAGGTCGGGCACCTCAGAAGCCAGGGTTTCGAGGTTTGACTGTTTGAGCCTTGGCAAGGGAAGGCCAAGGTCTCTCTAAGTCCTGACGAAGGAGGTCAGGCGAACCTCAGAGGTCAAGACCTCGAGGATGTTTTTTTGTAATTTGGTTGTTTGTTGAGTCTTGGCAAGAAGGCCAAGGTCTTAACAAAGTCCTGACGAAAAGGGTCAGTGAAATTGGAGTTTTGGCAGGAGGTCGAGACTTCTTAAATAAGATATATTTCCTTTAGAGAAAAAGACATCTTTGTGATTTGTTTAGAGGCAGAAAATAATGGGAGGGTGCGGTAGTAAGAAAAGTGGCCAAAGATTGAAGAATATACCTCCCCACAGTCCCCTAGGTGAACTATTAGAGAAATGGGACTCTATAGAAGGCACAGAAGGATTAGATAAAGTTAAGATGATTCATTACTGTTCAGAAGTGTGGCCAGAATTAGAAGTGCAAGGAGGATGGCCATGGTGTGGGATGAAAGACAAGTGGATGTGTCAACAGCTGAGTAACTATCTGACGGCTAGAGAAAATACTGATGCTGAGGAATTATTGTATATAGCTTGTTGGTTGAATGCTATAAAGAAAGAAGGAGTGCAAATTTGTAAAGTGCAGAGCAAGAAAGAAAGGAATGAAAGAGGAGATGCTAGAATTAAAGAAATTGGTAAAAGGTGGGACCCCCTAGACTACTTGCCTCCTGATGCCCCTCCACCTTATAACTCTCTCCTTTGAGCACCTCAAATAGCAGATCCAGTTCTTCTCCCAGCTGCTATGGGGGCCATTCCCTCACCACCCCCTTCGACTCCTTCAGCTGCTTCTGCACCACCACTAATACCTACTACACCTGCTGCATGCTCCACCCCTTCTCCAGCTCTACCTAACATGCACCCAAGCTCTTCTCCCCCTCCTACTGCAGTCCCTCCACCTCCTCCTAACTGGGACATAAATACCTCCTTATCTAGTAACCCCTTATCACCAGGTACAGCCGTTAGCCTACAGCAAGTCCAAGCTAATGCTAATGTCCCTCAAATGAACAATCTTGTGTCTGAAGATGGGCCATACTGTAGTACCCGATCCAAGACCTCCAAAGCAGAGAAACTTTTTCCCCTTAGAGAAGTTCCTATGGGAGGAGTAGCAGGAGGTGTTGGTTTTGTAAATGCTCCTCTAACTGCTTCTGAGGTGAGAGGATTCAAGAAGGAGTTAGGGAATCTAGTTGAAGACCCCGTGGGCATTGCTAACCAAGTGGATCAGTTTTTAGGTCCAAATTTCTACACTTGGGGAGAGATGAATTCCATTCTAAATATATTATTTTCCCCAGAAGAGTCCCGAATGATTAGGGCCGCAAGCATAAGAGTTTGGGAAAAAGATAACCGTCCAGGGCCCCAAGTGCCATCAGGAGAAGAAAAATTGCCACTAGTGGATCCCAATTGGAATCCTAACCAGGAGGAAGGGAGGAAGGCCATGATGGAGTACAGGTCCTTGATAATTTGAGGGATAAGAGAATCAATTCCCAAAGGAACCAATACAAAACTGGCATTTGAGGGTATACAGGAGAAAGATGAAACTCAGGCTTAATCGCCTGAGGCGGAACTTTCAATTGTACTCCAAAACAGACCTGGACACCAGCGAAGGTGAAATGCTACTAAAAGTCCATTTTGTTACTAAATCTTGGCCTGATATACGGAGAAAACTGGAAAAGATTGAGGATTGGCAAGAAAAAGATATTAATGAGTTATTGAGGGAAGCATTAAAAGTGTATTTAAGGAGGGAAGAAGAAAAATCAAAAGCCAAAGCCAGGATCATGGTTGCTGTAGCTAGAGAAAGTGGGGGAGTAAACAACCCTTTCCTACAGTACGAGGCCACAAAAGAGTGGGGGGGTCCACCACCAGGAGCAGGCAAGGATACGGCAGTACTGTCAGGGACAGGAGGCATGGAGAGGCCTCGAGTCCCTTTGAGTGAAAGCTGTTGCTATTACTGTGGAGCAACTGGACCCCCCCCCCCCCCGCCAAGACTGTTTAGCCTGAAGTTGTGAAACCTTTGCTAGCTTATCAAGATAGCAAAGGAAGCAGCTTTAAGACCAGAAGATCTGGTAAAAGTTTTTTTAAGCAGAAACCACACCCGAGTAGGGAAAAAGAAAAAAAAAAAAGAACTCATATTTTGTGAAATTTAAAGTTACATCAAAGAGTATGGAAGAGTGGTTAATATCTGACGGACGGGTGTTGCTAAACAAAGCACTTGCTGGGATAGTGCTAACAGAACTACAGAAATTAACCCACTGGGGAGTCCAAGGACTATGTGATTATTTCCTAAGAAATAACCTGTGCATAAGCGTATATGATCTAGCAAAAACAATTATAAAATAGTGTTTACCTTGCCAAAAAGTGAACCAGAACGGAATGGTGAATACCACAGACTCAGACCGAGGTCCACATTTTGTGGCCCAAACATTGCAAATTATAATAAAAGCTTTAGGGACAAAATGGAGATTGCATACTCCGTGGCACCCCCAGAGTTCTGGGAGGGTGGAACGAATGAAAAAAAACTCTCAAAAATGAATTGGCTAAAGTGTTTGCCCCTAGCGCTCTTGCGCATCAGAACAAGACCCCGGTCTGATATAGGGATTTCACCCTATGAAATGATGTTCGGATTGCCATTCTTGTTAACACCCTATAGCACAGGAGACTACCTGGAAGGAGAAGAAGCTACAAGGAAATATTTAGAAGTAATTGGAAGAACTCTAGAAGGACTTAAAAAAAGAAGATACCTCCCCCAGACCTCCCCTCTTGATACAAAAGCACATGACATCAACCCAGGAGATTGGGTTTTAATAAAATCCTGGAATTATAGACCATTAATGTCTAAATTTGAAGGCCCCTTTCAGGTACTCCTCATCGCTAATTCGGCTGTGCGAACCAGAGAAAAAGGTTGGACTCACATTACGAGAATTAAAGGACCAGTCCCACCCCCGGGCATTGGACAAGATTCGTCAGTGTCTCCCTCTGGTATTGGACCAGATTCCACACCACCCTCACACTCTAACTCAGGACAAGATTCAACAGCATCAGGAGTTAATTCAGCTGAGTATACTATTATAAAAGGACCAAATGACTTAAAATTGACATTCAAAAAGACTGATGAACTGTGTAAGAAAAAAGTTTAGAATCATAACATGTCTTGAAGTGTTTTAAGAAATTTGTAAAAGTTAAAAATTGTTAATAAGTAATTCTGGTTAAGTCGTCCCAACTTGGTATCAAAGACCCCAGGTTAATCTTCTCCAGAGTGCTCCCCTAGGGAGGACCAAATTAGCAGGGACAGATCAAGAGAGGTTTAACCAGAGGAGCAAGAGACTCTAAAGAACTTGGAGACTTCTTCTCAGTAAAATCCTCAAGAGGCAAGACCGGGTGGGCAGGCTGTGCAAGATGACCCATACCGGACTCTTGGGAAGGGTAGTAGTGCTAGCTCTGATTGCTGGTGGTGCTCTGGAGAGCCCAGGAGAGCTGTGCAATGAGTACTACCAACCTTTCTATGAGAAAGAAGTAAGCTCCTTGCTGAGAGTCCACAACAATTGTGTTAACCTCTCCCAACTGATCTTTTATCAAGAGAATAAGAAAATATATTGGATGACCCGGAACACCGCCACCTTTAGGCAGCCACTCCTAGGAGAGCACCCTGTAGGAAAAACCTGGTGGTGCTTTGAACGTGATGCTACTGAAGCAAACTTGGTAAATCTGATAAAAGGAAAAAGTATTTCTAAATATTGGGAGGGCACGACAAAAATTAATATCTTTCAGGAAACCCCTAAACACCTGTTTTGGGTCAATGGTACCACAACATCCACTGAATTGCCAAGAGGCTGGTCTAGTGGTGGCATCATTAAAATTATAAAACAAACTGTCTTTATAATACACAAAGAATCTGGATCAAGTTTAAGAGTTCCTATATATGAGGATTTGAGAAAAACAAAACTGAAGGAACAATATATGTTAAACAAAATTTTGAAACTACAATCAGAATTAGAAGTAATATCTAATCAGACCGCATTGGCTCTTAATCATATTAATGACCAACTCAACCAAACCAAAACAGTAGTTTATCAAATCAAATTAATTGTGGCAGTCATTAGAAACACTTTAAATGAAATTAAAAAACTAGCATATTTACGAAATCAAAGGACTCCTACACTTGATTCCAGTTGGTGGGATAATCTATGGATTTTCAAAAAAAATTGGAAAACTATAACCTTCACTGTGGGTACACTTGTTAGTCTGTTCTTATTTCCATGTTTAACAAAAATAGTGACATCTGTTGTACAGAATAACCTAAGGATCTCTAAAGAAATTAACCTGAAAAAACCAAAAAGGGTAATGAAGTTTAGTAAATATGATCACCCGAGTGCTGAAGAAATGTATTATCAATACAAAAAATATAGGAAATTCTATGTTAATGAGCCAAAAATTATAAGTTGATGCAAGCTTAAGCTTGATCAAAGAAAAATAGGGGGGACTGTTATGAATAGAAAGTTGTAATTTTTTTTAAGTTTCAGAGTTAAAAAAACCATGCCAGACCAGGTCAGACTCCTTTGGTTTCGCTGCCGAAGAAAAGCTCTTCGAATACCTGTTAATGGCCGGTGATTAACTGATTGTTTCCCTGATGCTGGCCACTTGCCAGGAGAGACCCCTCCGAGGTAAAGAAAATAGGAGTGACATCAGAGACAACATGCAAATAAGAAATGCAGTGCACCTTGGGTTTTTACAGTTTTACAGTTTTTATAAGAAAAACCCCTAAAATCACGAGCCAACAAGTGACTTAAAGTGACGTCTAAGGATGGGAGCATAGTCCCGTACCTGCTTGGACCTTTTTATTTTCTCACCCTAACCTGAAAAGAAACTGATTAAAGAGACCCCCCCGGGTTTCTAAACCAACAAACCAAGGACTCAACGACTCTCCCGTGAGGACAGAGTCCCCAGTTCTGTCTGCAGACCAGCGGACAAAACTGCATCATCCTCCTCCTTCGTGCCACGCCTGGGAGCAACGGCGGCGAGGGCGCAACCCGTCGATTTCTCCCCACCTGAGCTGATTCTTCTTAATAAAGGCATTAAAAAGGAGAAAGATCTCCTGCCAAGTCGACTCCTTCCTTACCATCCAGTGGTGGAGATCACTTTCCTGCATCTTGATTGGAGGTCAGGTGTTAGTATAGTAACAAGCCAACCCTCCCCAAGTGTGCCGACTACCCAGGCCGACTACCCGACTACCCAGGCCGACTACCCGTGATAACAATGAGGGGAGGAGAAGATGTATTTCAGTAACATAACTATATATCTACAAAACTTCTCTTAACATACATATAATGTTCACTCCTTAATTGTGAGAGCCAACCATCTCATTACTCATCCATAACACTCCCAGGTGAAATTTCGTTAAAATTTAAACTAGAAAGCTGTCTCATATTAACATTTTCTTTGCAAGCAGTGCTAAAAGGAGATGAAACAGTAAGTTCCAGAAAAAAGACT
This sequence comes from Passer domesticus, assembly GCF_036417665.1. NCBI lineage: Eukaryota > Metazoa > Chordata > Aves > Passeriformes > Passeridae > Passer > Passer domesticus. The sequence continues at coordinate 57,889,566 of NC_087512.1, read as the reverse complement.
AAAGGACATTTCAGGCTGTGGACCTGTAACAGCTTTATTATGGATACTTGGTGCCTTGGTATGTTTTATGTTGTTGGGGGTTGGGTTTCTTTCTTTTTTTCTTTTACTTATAGAATTTTCCCCAGTAAGTTGCTAGGAAACTAATTACTGGATACTTATGGGTACTTAAAGACAAAAGAAGTAGCTGAAGTCGGGAAAAGAGTATGGCATCTGGCTACACTTTTTTCTCGGGGAGTTTCTCTTGGAGAGACAGAAGAATAGAGGCAAGTAGAAGACAGGGGCTGGGCCAGCTGCTCTCTCTCGTTCTTTGGCATCAGAGGAGGATGGGGGGCTGTCACTTACTGTGGGAGAATTCACTGGCACTGCTAGAGTTCGACCATCTGCTTGTGTGTCGCCGGAATCCTGAGCTCCGCCTCTCCTCGCCCTGCTGGGAGCCGAGCTGCTGCTGCCCTGTCCCTGCCGTTTCTTCTGTACTGCTCTGGGATTCCCCACGGTATAAACCACAATCTTCTGCCCTGCCAGGACGTCCCAGAGTTCCGGCTACCGCTGCGGAGTTTCTGATACATCCCGTCCACCCCGGGATTTTTTTGCTCATTCCTGCTGTTTTCTACTTGGTGCTCCTCCTGAAGGGGCACTGAGAATTGACTGCTCCAGGGCTTAGTTGAGTAAAGCCGTCCCTCCATTCCTTCCCATCTTGGCCAAGAAGGCTGTCACGGGGGTTCTTGGTTCTGTTTGTTGTTTGTTTGCCTTGTTACACATACCAGTAAAGAACTGTTATTCCTATCATCACATATGTGCCCAAGAGCCCCTTAATTTAAAAATTATAATAATTTGTAGGGAGAAGGTTTACATTCTCCATTTCAAGGCTCCTGTCTTACCCAGCAGACACCTCTCTTTCAAACTAAGACATATGTGTTGCTTAGCCATTGACTGCTTTTCACAGTTCCAAGACTGGAAAAGAATGATGATCTAGTATGCTTACACAAATCAGAGCTTTGAAGTTTGCTGTGCTCCTTAGTGATTAAAAAGAATGTCAAAGTGTCAAATACAGGTAGCCACATATCAATGCTAGAATTAGGGAAACCCAAATCCAGTAACTAATTCTAAGTGATGAGTGAGATTACTTTCCAAATGCTTCAGTTACTGCAGCAAATACTAGTTCTGATGCAAATAAAACACAGTGGAGGTCTAAGGGTACTGCATTAATAAAAGCTTTCTGATTATTTTCTCTCATGTGATCTGTGTCACATGATTTTCTGCCATGATCTGTGTGTTTATTTTCAGAGGAGACAGACTTGCCTGATGAAAAACCTGTGTCATATAAATAATATGTAATGTTCAAGTGTGTTATTCAGGCTTCAGCTTTAGTGGTTGAACTCAATATAGATCTAAAGTTTATGTGTCAAAATGTTATGAACAATTTCATAAATTAATACAATTAGAGCTGTTAATGGTAATCTGAAATTGTAGTAAGTTAATTGTGTTAATTAAATTGTTGTTAAATGTTAAACCTTTACCCCCACTGTTAATCCCCTTACCTTACCGGTAGCCATGTTGCATCTGTCAGATACTGCCTCTGCTGCTCTCCAAAATGGTGCCAGGTAACACCTCTGGGAAATATGCAAATTAAGGGACATTCAAGAAAGTCCAACAGAAGACCCTAAAAACAATGAGCTAGCCGATGATTTAAGGAACCAAGCAACGGGTCCTACTAGCAAGAAGTCCTCCTACTCCACCAGCAAGATTTTAGATGTCACCATGACCTGACTAGAACTGGGTCAGAATGAGTGCCCTATACAACAAGCCAAAAACTATCTTTCTAGTCACACCTGTGAGGAAGAAAGCTCCAGTTCTGCTGGGAACAAAACTGTTCCATCTCCTCTTCTGCATCATCAAAGGGAGCAGCAGCAGAGTGCACGACCCTTCGGGCCCCCACCCAGAGCTGATAATTTAATAAAGGCATCCTAAAGGAGCAGGTCTCCTTGCCTCATTTTCTTCAAGAACATCTCAGAAGTCTTGCAGCAGTGATTTCCAAAGCCTTCAAGAAACATTGAGGATGAAGTAGAGGGGTGGGAATTTGGGGTATAAAAATAGGTGCACTCAGTACAGGCTGGGTCTGGACACTTCAGGTTTGAATAGCAGGCATCAGAGGGACTTGCAGCACCCTGGAGCAGCATTTCCTTTACAGTCACCTGTCTGGCATACAAGAAACATGCACTCACCTGACTCCCTCACATGCATCCTAACACAGCTGAGACTGTCAGCCTTATAGCAAAGCCCTTCTTTTTGTTAGTGCAAACATGGGATCAACTGTGGTAATGCCTCAGTCTCAAGAGTAGTTTTTGAATAGGTTTGTGAAGATGCTACAAATAATTCAAAAATCAGAATTATTTTGTTACGCAAGGTTCAGAAATAGTTGTTTTCTTTTAATCAGGACAACAGCAATTCTTACATCTTTATGCAAATTAACCACCATCACTAAATTTCATATTTTATGCTAATTTTTTTTCACTTGTTAAAAGCTTTAAAAATACAAAAAATAAAATTATTACCAATGAATTGCTAGGGCTATGGGCCTGGAAAATACATGCTAGAAATACTGGTTTTGTGTTGGCCATATCCAAATACACCATGGGAGTTTAAGGATAGGTGGACCAGAAGGTACTTACCATTACTCAGGTGTTTTCCACTTATATCTTAAGGTAAGTAAATAGAATAGAGAGGAAAATAAAAAGCTTAAGAAACAAACAACTAATTCCATGAACTTTCTCTTCATTCTGCTTGTATCAGCATCCCACACAACTGTATTCCATAGCTACTGCTTCTGGCTTTTTCACAAATAAAAGATTCAGCATAAAATTTAAAGAACAAAACTGAAATTTCAGCTGCAGCCACACTAGTTTTTTGGAAGAATGAAGACCTAAAGTGCCAGCACACACATGTCCCAACGGAGTTCAGTAAAACAAAACCTGTTTGGTACAAATGGATTAACTCATACCAGATATTACTATTTTAACATTATTTACTACTCTTTAACAGAAACAAGAAATTGTCTACATTGATTTCTACATTAATTCCTAAGTAATGGTGAGGCAATTTCCTACCAAAAAGAGCTATTGTCACTGAACACACTAGGCACAACACTGGAGATGGAAACAGCTCCTTAAAACTGCTTTAGTACTAGAGTATGTTGTGGAGAACACCCCATGTGTGGAGACATGAGGCTTGACTCCATTTTCTCAGAAGGTTGATATATTATCTTATGATATATATTGTATTAAAATGCTACATTAAAACTATACTAAAAGAACAGAGAGAAAAGAATCATAGGAAGGCTACAAAGAACAGGAATAGAATGCATAACAAAATCTTGTGACTGCTCACAGCCTCAACACAGGTGGCTGTGATTGGTCACCTGTGATTGGTCATCAATTGAAAACAATCCACATGGACCAATGGAAGATTCACCTGTTGCATTCCACAGCAGCAGATAGTTATTGTTTACATTTCTTTCCTGAGGCCCTCAACTCCTCAGGAGGGGAAAAATCCTAGGAAAGGATTTTTCATAAAATATCATGGTTACAAGAGTATTTCCCTGGTATTTTATATTGTAAGTGGAGCCCTGCATTAGGGCTGTGAAACTGACAAGATATGTCCGTGGATGACAAACTATCAAACAGGGATAAAACAAGCCAATCAAGCTTCAAAAGGGCATCAAAGATCCTTATCCTAGGGAGTTGGCGTCTCAAAGGGAGGTCCGGGGCACACTCCTTTCATAGGAGTGTCATGTTAACACTGCAGGAACTGCCAATCCTTCAGTGAGTGGTACCCGAGTCTTTTGCAAGTCCTGCTGATTGTAGTGACTCTCAGAAACCAGCAACTGTCTGAATGCTGCTCAGATACCATGACGTGGAGGATCAAAATGGGAAAAAAACATAGAGCAACTGTGATCAGGTAAATGATGATCATATCATCACTCTTGACAACAGCAACCAGCATATGCATTTCTCTGTCCCTAAAACTTTAAGAGTTGTAATACAGTTTTTAATCTGCTTTTTAATACTTAGCAAGAATCTACTCTTTTTGGGTAGTAGTGGGAATGGTAGACTAGAAATATGTAACAGGATTAAGATGGAAGTCTTAGACTTCCATGCATGGTAGACGAAATGCCTAAAGCCTTTATCACTAACCACCTGAGGACTTTTCTTGCAGTCCTCAGAATTCGTACTTCCCAAAATCTTTGACAGCCAACCTTAGTATCTGATAGATGCTTCAGAACTGGACACACTCCTTGAAGACTTTTCATTAAAAATGAGCAAAAGAAGGATCAAACCTACATTTAGACTGAATGATAAATGGTTCATTTGCAGAGGATATGGTATTGAAAAGATACAGCGTAACAGGCATCAGCAGCACTGAAGAAGACAATTTCCTTCATCTAACTTCAAATACTTACAAAGTAATGGAAACCAGAGGGGAAAAAATTAAACTATTGCAAATGTGGCCTGTGTATCTGTAAATATGACTAAGTTATAGTTACAAAGCATAAGGAGACTAATTCCCAAAGACTGACATCATCAAAGCCATCAAGTATTTCAGAGACCTGAAGTACCTTTGGTGAAAATGTAGACCAATCATGTCATGTGAGGCCGCAGTGTTGTACCACAGCCACACTCATGGAGAACCAGGCTCAGTAGGAATACCCTGTCTGCCTGTGCTCTAGGATACAGTTGTATGGTTCCCAGCCAGGAAGAATTGTGTCCATGGCTGGAGATGATCAAACTTCTGCAATTCCACCCTTAGAAGTGGAATGTGCATGGTACACATGAACAACCTTATCAGACTCTTGCTACCTAAACACTGTTCAAAAATCAAGCTTGAAAACAGAACCACTCAAACCCCTCAGCTCCTGTCAAGATGAAAAGTTAAGAAATGAAGAAGCATTAATTGACCAAGTCCCAGCCTACAATAAATGAGCAGCAACTACTTAATGTGCAGCAACTGTGCCTATAGTAAGATCCTTAGACATATTGTGTGGACAGATCGTGGTTCTATGGAAATGCTTCCATATACACCTGCTTAATTGGAAAAAATACTCCATATTGCAGGAAGAGAGAAAAACTGCAGCACGAGATGCAGCTCCTGCCACCTGATGCCAGGCCAGGTACCTTCTCTACTTATCAGCAGGAATAAAATTCAGTATTTTTAATGTTTTTATGCTAAACTTGGGGAAAAATAACACAGTATAGAAAAACACAGCAGAAAACTAAAAGACCCACATGTCCTTTTAGTTTAAATTTAATTTGTCAGATAGAAGTTATCTATGTACAATCAGTGTGCATTGTAACAATTCTGTCAATAAAGTCGTAATTCAAATATTCTAAAATATTAACTACCTGCATAGCACATTTGACATTATTGCCCATTATGAAGAGGGAACATATGAATTTACAATTAATTTTGATTGATTTGGATACTGAACTGTTCAGGTATTTGACACACCTCCTTTAAAACCAATGCACCTGAAAAGCTTTCCAGAGCACAGTTTAGCTAGATATTTCTTACCATTTCATTACAAACAATCACAACACTGACAGCTTAATACAGAAAAAATAACCTCTCCCCCACCAAAAAAGCCCAGACCCCAAACAAACAACAAAAAAAACCCACCAAAACAAACACACACAAACCCTACCAGCCTAACAACAAAAAAACAAAACCAACAAAACTAAACAAAACAAAACCTAAAAACCCCCACAAAACCACAAACCAAAACATGTATCTAAAGTATCAAAAAAGGGACCACTAAATGCAATAAAATTCCCCTTCCCCATTTTTACATTCTGAATAGTGACTCCATCAAAATCTTTTATTGAAACATATATGTACACTGATTTTGTTTCATAACTGTGACAAGTAGTCCTGAGTTGGTGGGGAAAGGAACAGTCAAAAAAAGCCTGAGGGGGGAAAAAGCTCATTTAATAAATTTACAACAATTTACAGCCATTAGTTTGTGTTTCGCTTTTTTATTTTTTTTTGTTTGTTTTGTAAAAAGGCATTGTAACTGATCACAAACAGGAGAAATCCCAACTATTTTACAGTTATAGGTACAGAATTTAAATATTCAAGCTTGTGATGAAAAGCGGCAAGGTGGTCGCAGTGTACAGTGTAAACAAGTAGCTTTGGAAAGTGAACAAAGTCCTTGAGAGTTCTTTACTAAGAAAAAAAATTATTCTCCCCATTCCCTCCTGAAATATGAGCACAGGTCAGTGTTTAAAAGTTCATTTACAAACATAACTTAAAACATTATCAGCCTCAAACCACTTTGACATGAAGAGTGTTATACTACGATCCAGTCTGAAATGGGCAGTGTTGAGGTCCCTGTAAAAGTAAACATCTTCCATTTCTTAAAAAGAAGTGCCACAGCATTTGCAGCACAGTGCAGCATAAACTTTAAATACAAAAATATTTTTCTTCTGTTGGGATAATAGACCTTGCATCCTGGAAAGAAGTAACAATACTGCTACTGATAGAATATCCCATCTGTATCTTTCAAGTCATGTAAGGCAATTACTGTGTTAATTTACTGTATATGGCTAAAAGAAGGTCCAGAAAATATCAGTCTTTGTTATGTTTTCCGGCTACTCCATGTATGTTCAGGTGTACTTTTGTGATCTGAAGAATGTTCAAATGGAGATCTGTGACCAAGGGGAGATCTTGAACCATAAGGAGACCTCTGATCTAGTGGTGACCTTGGGCCACTACCTGAAGCTCTGTGGTCCATTTGCCAGTCTGAGTGGTACCTATAATCTCTGGGAGATTTATGATGGCTATACTCGGAAGAGGAGCGGTGATCTGAATGTATCCTGTGGTCTGAATGGGAACGGTGATCCAAATGAACCCGGCTGTCTTTTAGATTCCCTTCCAGGCTTGACCTGTGATCTCTGCTCCTGTAGTCATCTAACTTCCTATGTTTACTATCACTGTAGTATCTAAAAAATAAGAACTTATTTGTATTAGAGTTACTGGTAACACATCAAGAGCCACAATTATGTAAAACTGACAGAACTGCATTAGAGAAAGATCATTGTTGTAATTTTGTGTTACTCAGAAAAGATTGTTTGGTGCTTCCTACAAGCACAACTACAAAATTACAAAGGAATTCTGACCAGATTTCACAATTGCTCACCTGCTGTCTTGTTTGTAGTGATCCCAGTCTCTGTGATCTTTTCCATTGCTGAAGGCTGAATAGGGCCTTTTCCTGGAGTCATTTTTCTTGTAAGCATCTCCCTGATACCTGTCCTTATGATGATCATGGTATTGTGACGGATGTCTATCAGAGGAATAGCTGTCCCTGCTACTGTCATCATGGTTTGTATTCTCCTTAAGTCTTTCCACATCTGTGTAATAAAGCAGAGGTTAAAAGGAAATACCATAATATTTTTACTTTACCTAATTCAAACAGCACTTTTACCTGTCAGCTGTAAACCAGTAGGAAATGGACATAATTTAAAAGAAACAAGATCTAAATAGTTGAAAATCAAATGCACTAATGCCAGTGAACAGAAGAAAATCTTAGATTTAAGAGGAAAGAAAGCTAGAATGTAGATGCATAGGACTTGGAAACTGAACTTCTCAACTTCTCCATCCAGTCTATGAAGCTGAGTGTCCAAATGGGCAGTGAGTAGAGGGTACCTTCAGTAGAGCAATTTTAGATAGAATGGCAGCAACTTCCTCTCTAAGAAGGGACAGACTTAGTATGAGTAACAGTTCTAAAGAAACACCTTGTTAGCAAAAAAAATTTTCAGTGATATTCCTAAAATTCCTGATTGTTGCTTTTAATTCCATGACAATATACTTGGAAGCTCAGTAATACAATGTTAAATAAAGCACTACATACAAAAAGGCAGCTGTGGGAACATGTGGGGGGAAAAATCAGTGTTACTGACAACAGTAAAAGACAACCCCTGTAACTAACGACTGTGACAGCCCCTGTCAAACTGCGACTAATAAACTTCTTTCTTTCACCATAGTGATACTGTGACAGCTACACTCTCAGATTTTCTGAGAAGCTTACAGGTTTTAAATAAACCTCTTGCCCACTCCAAAATTTAACATAAGAATTGTTTTTTTAAAGGACGCTCAAATAACCTGGTAAGTACCAGCTTCACTCTGCACTCTGCTAGATTTCACCAGTAAATTAGTGAAGCTTTTAGAATTAGTCTATAAATGTGGTACTTAACTGCGTGGAAAACAGACCCAGAAGATGTGTGAAATTAAATAAACAGGAATACTTAAGGTATTTAATGCAAAAATATACTTAAAAGTTTCTTACCTGGATTTCTAATTACATGTGCATTCACATGACCACTAATATTCTGATCGTTGTGTTGCTAAAAAAGACAAGTACACTGGTAAACGTACTTACTGGTAAATCCCAAAGTTCATTTGACTACATTAGAAAAATACCCTATCAAAAGAGACTACTATACTGCACACACAAATACCAACTTGAAGTGTATTTCCATGTTCTTTATAATCCTCTATATCTAATAAAAGTTGTAATAATTAAAATATATTTTTTGTATTTAAAAAAAATGTGAAAATATTACCTGAGACTCTTGACGTTTTTTGATTGCATGTTTATACAGTTTGTGCAGCTTTCTGGCATCAAATTCTGTAAACTTAGAGACAAAAATCCACAAATTTCTGAGGAAGAAGAAAAGAGAAGCTGTAATTCTTCTCTAAATTTATTTTCCCTATATTATGTAGCAGAAACATGTATTTGACTGAAATTATTTGAATGCCACTTCAGTAAACCTGCTATATAACTTACACAGTATTGCCAAATTGCACAAGAAATTTTATGCAGTTGCAAATGAAATATTTGAAAGATTAATTCCTTTAACAATTTTTCACTTTTTAGTATTTATTTTAAGTACTTCAGAGTGTGAAGTGCATGGACAATAGTACTAATAAGAATTGTTAAATTTTTGTGAAATGTGTATTAAAACATAGCTATCAGTTTATATACACACATATATATATATATGTGTGTGTGTGTGTGTGTGTCTTCTAAAAAATTGTTTGAATTCTGAATATTTACCAGTCTGTAAATTAAAAAATTTACGTACCTAAAGGTAGTAAAAATTCTTTCAAACGTGGAATTTCTTACAGCATAAGACACCTGATACAACAAACCTTACTGTATTCAACCATAAGCAAGAAAAATTTTCCACAGACTTTGAAAGTCTGGTCAAGGCTTGTGAAACCAAGTAAGAGCTGTGAAAGAGGACAGAAGTCATAGGGTAATAAATCTGTGCCAAATCTGTGCTTGAAGGAACCAAAGAAGAGCGAATTAAGTTTTTTTGGCTGTCAAGATGCCAAAATTCTGAAGAAAAATTTTCTTCCATGATCACAGGTAAAGTTTCTTAACAAATACTGATTTTTTAGTGAAATTTGCAGGCTTAGAAAAGTCTGCAGAATAACAGTGTTCAAAAAATTGTGGTGGTTCACAAAGCAACAGTATGCTCCTTCACTGTGATTATTTAAGCATGGTAATTCCTGTCCAGAAGTTTGACTAAGTAGGCAAAACCAAGTGTGTCTAATGAGACCATTCTAACTTTAATATAAACTACTTCTTATCAAATGTAGCTGAAATAATTTTATTTATCTACACATAATATAATAGCATTATTATAAATAACAGCTCTATTACAAGTTTCCACTTAAAATAACAAAAAATTTACCAAGACCTAGGACATGGATCTTGTTCTTGTATCTCAGATGGCCTTACTATTTTCAAGTAAAGAAGTAAAATCAGCAGAAGCATATTACACTAACGGAATTCTTCAAGAAAATGCAACACTTAAGAATTTGATATACATATATATAATCACAGGATGTACTTTCAAGCATAAAGACATTAACTGAACATTCCAACAAAAGTCAGTCAAATTGCATTAAGAACTTATCAATGAAATACACGACCAGTATTTTTTCTTAGTTCTTTTTATACTGTCACCTGATATAGATGCAAACTCTTTGCTCACTTTTGAAGTGCACCTGAGTACATTATGATAAACATCTGTTATCAAGTAATAGTTAATACATAATATGCAATTTCATTTTACAGTACATTAAAAAAAAGAAAGAATTCTACAACTTGGAATCATACATTCAATACTATTTTAGAACTGTATTTTCAACACAAATTATGAAAAAAGCAAAATGACCTGAAGTTGAAAAACCAGATCTTTAAAGGTAAGAATGGTTTTGACTAAACACAGTGACAGTGACAAGTCCCCAGCATTTACTGTCAGTGTTAAGCAGAGAGATGTCTCCACCCTCTGGACAAAATTCAGGGCTCTGCATCAAGGCTTAAAGTCAGTCCATTACAGATCAGAACAATGTATAATCACCTTTTAATAGACTCCTATTTAAACAGCAGAAAGATACAAGAAAGGGGGAAAAATAAACAGGAGAAATAACTAAAACCTACTCTTCTCAATGGAAGCAATTGTAGATTTCCCTTTTTCAAGTAAAACCCAAGAAAATAACTTACTTTCTCCATTGTTTAATTTGTTCAGGATTTGTGTACTCCTTTAGACATTCAGTAATATGATCCCCAATTTTGATAAGACACTGTCTAGTATGTTCCAGCTGTTCTCTTTCAGAAAGGCCCTTCTCTGGTCGATCAAGCTGTTTCAATGCTGCCTTGACAGGTCTCATTCTTTCTTTGCACTGTAAAATGGAAAAAGGAATGTATAGATTCAAAAGAAAAATTTTTTTTCTAAGTATGACCCACCTTTTACTGTGATATATAACCACAGGTGAAGACAGTATTGTTAGAAGCCAAATGAAACACAAGACTTCCTCAGAGGTCTTAAAAAGGTTTTACATGTTCCCTTTGGAAGATTATCAATCCAACTGGAAATTCACTTCTCTATGAAAGCATCAGATTTTACAAAATAATGTATCAAGCTGTAGAAGGTGCTAATGTGTGTATCTCAAGCACCAGGAGCTGGATAGGTGTGAGGCCACTTTTTTTTCTGTTCAAAACCCTACAACAGAGGGTTTGTTGTAGGGTTTGCACTTGGCATTCAACAAAGGATCAAAATTGCTTCTCTGAGCAGTTTTAAACCTCACTCCTTTGAAGATATTAGCAGAAGTTATGCTACCTAGAAGAAAGCTGGTTTGCATATAGCACCATAAAGGTTGGAAACAACCTACAAGATCATGAAATCCAACCTTTGACTGAACACCACCATCCCAACTGAACTATATCAAGTCCCACATCACTTGTTCTTTTGAAACACCTCCAGGCATAGTGACTCTATTTCCTCCCTGAGCAGACTGTTCACTGCTTAACCACTCTTTCACTGAAGAAATCTTTCCTTACATGCAACATAAACCTTCACTGAAACAATTTGGGGCCGTTTCTCCTTGTCCTGTCACTGGTTCCCTGAGAAAAGACATGCTCCCTACCTGGCTACAACCTGCTATCAGGCAGCTATAGGGTGTGGTAAAGTCTCCCCTGATTCTCTCTGGGCTCAAAAACCCCACCTCCCTCAGCCACTTTTTGTAAGACTTGTGCTCCTGACCCTTCTCCAGCTCCATTCCCTTCTCTGGACTTGCTTCAGCACCAAAATGTCCTTTCTGAACTGAGGGGCCCAGAACTGAAGACAGCATGTGAGATGTGGCCACAGGGAATGCCTAGACTAGCCACAGATAAAGGTTGTGCATTCTTGAATTTTTGTATTTCGAATCCAATGTTTTAATATTAAATCCATGTAAAACCAGTTGGCATGGTTTAAATTGCAGGCACTTGCTTAATCATACATTGAACTCCAATAGCATGATACCCATGACTGGAATATCCTCCTTGTCATCAAGGTTACTGTCAATTAAACCTGAACAACATTTCCATTTGACAGTGCCATTTACTATGTTTAATTAGACTGCACCTGACCACGGCATAATGATAAACACCAATCACCTCCTTCCCCCATTACCCCTCGCTAAATGCTACCAAACCTAGAAAAACCAAACAAATACCTGGAATGGAATGAAATGGAATATCACCATTACCAGGTAAGCATCTAGGGACAGCTCAGAAAAACTGGGTAAGCTGTTCCATTGCCATCTCATGCCACTAAGTAATTAAGCATCTGGTTTACATATTAAACTCACCACAGATTAAATTAGTTTTTAAAAAGACAGCTTACAGAGTGCAATTCTTAAATAGAGAAGTGATCGGAAACATTTAACTGCACATGGAAATCAAATTATTTTCTGTCATTAGCCACACTGACATATCCACTTGAATGACTCAAGGCCCACGCTGAAAATCACAGGTGAGTTAAGAATAAACCCATGGACAGTAACTGCCATACTCATAAGAATCCTAGTGGTGCTCTCACCGCCAGCACCCACAATACACCCAACAGACCTGGCAGGCAAAAATACAGCTGTTGAAATCTGAATGACAAAACAACCACAGCTGTTCAAAGTAACTCACTGATACTTTTTCATGGGCCTCAACCCTATAAAACTTCACATAAATTTTGCATATACATTTTTCTCAAATGTTAATTCTATTCTTGTAAGCAGTTGTGATTAAACAAAATTCTTCTGGTGTCAGAGACATTACATTAGCAAGATATTTCTAAGCACTTTAGCATTGCTTCTTCATGTGCTTACTAACTAAGTTTGCAATACTGCAGAAGAGAAGTGCTGAATCCTAGTTTTTCTTGCTATCTTACAAAGAAGAAAAACATATTATAGGATGAAGCCAAAGACTCCATCAATTCCAATTACATTCATTCACATCTGTTCTAAAGAGGCAGGATATACAAGTGATTCTTGAGGATAAATCTTTAGAGTTTATATTCTCAACCTATTAATCCTACAAACTATTGGGTAGGTTTGTCTACTATCTTGCATATATACAGCAAAAATCCAAAATAAAACTGCCAGAACAGAGTCAAAAATCACTTCAGTACACTGTCAATAACATTCACTGATCTGAGACATAGCGTAAGATCACTTGTGTTACTGTGCTAAGTAACACAAGCATTATCAAGAATACCACCAAACTGTCCTCATTTAGACTATTAAGTATACACACTAATTTATTAAAAGGTGACTTACCACACTAAAAGTTTTCTGATCTAGCTCTTCAGATTCTTCTGATATAGGAACTGGTTCACTAGATGCAGTAATATGAACTGGAGTGTCCAGCAATGGAATTTTTTTAGCTTTTTCCTTATTTTCGGATTTGATTTCATTTACCTAAGAACAAGATACAAAAATATTTAAGTACATTTTATTTTGGTTCTGCAATTATAACATGACAATCCCCATAACTACTGCATTCTCTTCAATATATAAGAATAAAATCTGACATTCAGTGACAGTACATTTTACTTTCTCTGTGACATGGAAAAAGAAAATGGAAAAAAAATTTTTGTACACATTCAGTCCAATTAAGAGCTATATCACTGAAGATGTACTTCCCTATTTCAAATGCCTGTCCTAGTGATTTCAGGTAGTAAAAATAAAGCTTCAAATAACATAAAATACTTCAATGAAATGACAACTAATCAGATCCACAATACTTTTTCATCTCAAAATAATTCACATAAACCCGGTGGCCCTCTCTAGCATTATGTAAGATAAGTAAACCTAGTTACCTTCTCTTCCTTTACTTCTTTTTCTTTCTGTGTGGATTCTTTTACTTTGTTTTCTCTCTTTTCTTTAATATCCTTCTCTTTTAATTCTTTCTTATCCTCTTTTTCTTTTTTCTCCCTTTTCAAATCCCTCTTATTTTCCTTTTCTTTTGTCTCTCTTTTTTCTTCAGCTTCCTTCTTTATACCAGTATCTGACTCAGGCTTTTCTTCATTTTCTTTTTCTGCTTTACATTTTTTATGCAGATGTTTCACTGAAACAATCTCATCCTGCAATATGCAAACATATATGTCACATCAAACTGCGTTCCTATCTATACAGGTTTTTCAACTATCAGATTAAAACACTTTTTATCTGTGAACTTTTTATTTCTGGACATAGACTTATCAAATCACCTCTTAAATAGAACTGATGGCAGTTGGTAAAGAAATATGAGAGCTATGCACTCACTTCCTTGATGCGACAAAGCAAGTACTGACTGGCAGAGGAAGTGGGCATGAGAAATTGCATCCAGTTAACTTGGAATGAAGTTTGAATTTGGTCCCTTTAAAGGCGGTTAGACTGAAGAACTGAAATCTAAAAGGAACTATGGTCTTGCAAAACTGACCTGATCAGCCAAGACAGTCAAGTGATGGGAGATGTTAGAAGACCTCTGATCTAATTAGCTTTGTCCCAGTCCCATATTAAACACTCACAGGAGAAGGTAACAGAATACCAACTTTCTCTTTTCCAAAACTGTTCAATTTACTAGGCTTTAAAAAAAATCTTTAATTACAGACTATCTGTTATGTGCCTATTTAACTGTTTGGAGGTGAACAAAGTATTACTCACTACTCTATTATAATATTCACTGAGAAGGTTTGAGATCAAAACTAATACTTTTTCAGACACAGAAAAACACTATAAAGTATTATTATAACACAGATGGATTTGAATTTATTTTAACATACCAGAAAGGCACATACAGAAACTGCTTATCCGTTGCATAAAAACAGATGAAAGACTGTCTAGTACTTGAACTGAACAAGTTACTTAGTAGAAGTAGGAAGTTATGAGCTCGACCAGGGCTAGGTTTTAGTGTTAGGTATCATGGAAACTTTCTAGCAAAAATCCAATGATTTCAAAACTTTCTTGTTAATTCTAGCAGTAGAATAGGTAAGTTTTAAATGCTGCACACAGTATGGAATCGAAGTAGCTACAGCCAGTAATTTAGGAAGGTTGTAATATACAGTCCAGTTTTCAGAAATGCAATTGTTATTCAGTGACCAAAAGTACTGAAGTGATGAGTACCTGTTGTTAACAGAGAGGACAGCATTCTAGACAGTTTCCCAAAACATCATTAAGTCCATCAACTGATGGCAATTTCTTCTCTTTTGAAGGGAGGCGAAGACTAACACTCATTTTTAAAGTAGTCTGAACAATTAATTTGCTTAGTTTTAGGGTCCAGTTGTCCCCATTAATATACTGGGAACTGTGGCAACATTTACAGGTCTTAAGTCTTATGTTCCAGGCAGATTATCATATCTATAAACACAACGCAGTCTACACTGATTTTTTTATTTATTGCTGGCTTCACATTTTATTCTTTATAGTACAATTTAAATACATACACTGAAAGAGTGATTAAAAATGACTATTTTTTCATAGATTTATCACGGCCTTTCTAATGATAACTTTAACTATGTATTCCCATAAGTAATTATAGAAGAATGGCTTGTTACTGTTTGCTTTAAAACACTTAGAGAGTATTTTATTGATTATAGAATTGCAGTGACTTATTTCAACTGCTTTCAAATTAGCTGTGACATGACCCTAAATTTTATCCAAATTTTTATGTATAGTGATTTTGCCATGTGAGAAACAACAAAAATTAAAAGACACAACAAAAGCATAATACCAAGATTAATGATCATAAGTAAAAAAACCCAACAAGGTTAGTCTTTCTGAAAAATGAGACCAATGATGTATACATGAGCATTCATATGCAAATCTTGAAATACAATTTTTTATGCTATGCATTCTAATTGAGCTTGACGACATTTTTCTCAGCCTCAGTAAAAAAGCCTTTACCTTAAGAATCATTACCAGTAGTAGTAACACATGAGCAAAATCCAGTAGTTTTACAACTGTGATTTGCAATTCCAGCAAATACAGGGTCAATGCTTTAAAAAAATGTTGAAACTGAGCAACATCAGTAGTAATCAGACTATAATATTTTAATAACTATTTGGAAAACTCATAATTCCTTATTAGTTTATCATTAAACTGAAATAGATACAGTCTTCCAAGTTCTTGTAGTGATGCAACATCAGTTGTAGTGGCCACAGGAAAAGGATGACATTCAGGTGTTTTAATTTTATTAAAACGAGCAGAAGATGAAATACAAATTGATACTAACAGGAACAACAGAATGTATGGTGAGTATCTTTACCGTGTGAAAGATACTCACCTTGTTATTCTCATCATCTTCATCAGATTTTTCTGAGGGTTGTGAAGAATCACTTTTTATTTCTTCTTTTAATTTTGCAGCCTTCAGCACCTTATTCTTCTTAGTTCTTGTTTTCCTCCTCTTTGAGTTGCCCTGAATGCAAATTGATCTCTTTAACCATGTCAACTGACAAGCATCCTTGCACTATATTTGCAAAATAAGATTTGATTTTACATTAAAGAGAGGGTTCCTTTTATTTTATTTATTGCCACTAATGACCACCACTTTACTCAGGACTGGAGACAGAGCATAGTGCAACAGTATAGAATGCACACAAATAATAAGAGAATAATAGAAAATGAAACTTGCAATTAATATCCTGAGTTTGTCTTACGTTCCACAATTAGGAATAGAGTAATACTACACAAACAAAAAGTGCAGAACCAAAAATGAAAAGGATCAGATGACATGCCAATAACCATACTGTTTTACCTTACTAATGAATGCTACATTTTACTTACTGCTCCAGCAAGCCTTTGTGCTTCCTTCCTCGCAAGGTCTTTATTCAGTAATTTAATGAGGTAGTCTGCACGGGTCTGTAACTGCTTTGCCTGGGGTTTCTTATCTGGATCATCAGGCAAAATCTGAGGAGAAAATAGAAGCATCACAGCTGTGAGTACAGATTATCAACTTCAGATGTTAGCCTGGAGCACACAGAACAGAAAAAGCTGCACAAAAGGATGTGGTAATCCACTCCAACTATACCTAGTAAATACATCAGAATGTTTGAAGAAAAGGAGAATTTCATAAAAGTTTTCATTTCTCTCCAATGAAACCAATGCAAGCAACCAATGCTTTGACTGCAACAATGCTTGGAAAGCAGCGTCTTGGAAATTGCCTCAGGGTTTAAACCAGCTCAAGAAACCAGCCTCAGATTTCTGTCTCCACTCTGATATTTCATCTAAGAAATGATGGGCTCCTGTATCAATCAGTCACAGAACTCCCGGCTCTGATTCATTCATTGTCTAAACGCAGCTGCCAAGAATACAAATACATGGTTTCAAAAGCCAGACAAATTAATGGAAGGCAGGAGTAGGAATCATTACTAAGCAAATTTTGACAGAAACCTGGCTTTTCAAATCCCAAAGCTATAGCTTGTTAGCACTGTCACAAAGTTTACTTCACCCAAGGCTTTTCCTCAGTTTCTGCTGCTCACTATTGCTAAGAAGTTATCGCACTAATTCTAGTACAGCTACTCTCAATGTTCAGAGTGGAAGACAATTTCAACTGAAGAACCTGGGGATTAAGCAGGGATGGAGAAACAAAACCAGAACATCTGAAGTAAAGAAGGAAACAACTGAAAAAAAAATCAAATGACACAAGACCAACCACATGAGAATATGAAAACATAACTGACTGCAAGACTGCATGCTTCAAAATAAATACTCAAGACCCCAAAATCTAGTACTATACCAGGAGAAGGATATGAATTACGTATGAAGTACAACTGACATATAATGTTTCTGCAATTCATTCACCATAAATAAGTTCTTTCAGTAACACTACTTAGCAGTGTCAATACCTAAGCAAACAGTCCTTGATAAACTATTGTAGATGACATACCTTCTGTGTCAAACTGAGATCAGGATCCATTTTTATCATTTCCCAGCTGCCATAACCATATTCATAGATGCCTATCAACAAATTGGAGTCATCTTCCTTACCCCAATCTATATCAAAATGAGCAGCCTTAGTGTGACATGGGATGATGTATCTAGAAGAAATATATCATAAAGAAAAAGATATGATTTTTACATCTGAAATTTAGCGAGGGGAAAGAGAACATACTAAAGGTAATGTAACTAGATTTATTTTCTCTGCTGAGATGCTGGTAAATTTAAGAAATTAATCCAAATATTTATAATAATATTTTCTTAGTATTTCTATAAAATAGTAATTGAAATCAGCACTGGAATGTGCTTTAAAGCTGATTAAGACTAAAATATGAAGAACAGATACCTGTCTGTAGCCATGAGCTGTGTGACAGAATTGGCTAGACACGAATAAAAGCAAAAATTATCATCCAAGTGTTCTAAGTGGATAGTTTAGGAACTGCAATACACAAGGCGGCAAGTTTAGAGGGTAGGAACAACTACTGTTGCACTTTGATACTCCTCTCAAGCAGAGATGACACATTTAGCTCCTCAGCAAGCCTGAATTCTAGTCCCAATTATTATTAGTAAATCAACACAGTTCATAGTGAATACAATTGGCAAGTTAAAGCTGTTACCGGCTTCTGTGGCAAAGGAAGAAAAAAAAGCAAAGTACAGTTGTGGAGCAGATTACTGCTGCCAGTACTTAAAGGGAATAGAGGGACAATGCTTTTAATAGTGTTCGAATCACAGTTGCAAAAAAAAAAAAAAACCAACATAAAAAACCTGAGAAGTTTTCTGTATTACTACTCCCTTAAAAATATGCAAAAATCAGTACCTTTTTCTTTCTTCTGGATCTGAAGGAATGGATTTGTGCAATGGTGCCAACTCTTCTTCATGAGAAATGACTAACTTTGCATTTACTTGCACTCCTGAGATTCGGAATGTTGGGCCTTTAACCTTACCAAGTCTACCTCCTTAAAATAAATGACAACACTATTAAAATATTTACCTTTACAAATAACATCAGAAAAATGTAAGAAAACAATTATATCACATCACCTTCTCTTGACCAAATGATTGAATTAAATGCTTCAGAACTGAAGTCCTTACATAACAGGGGTACATCCAAATTTCACAGCAAATCAAAAATCCATTTCATTTTCCAGTGGTAAGTCATACACAGAAGGGGGGAAAGTCACCTTTCTAAAACTCTGGGTTTTTTAAAATTATCCTGTATGCACCCTAACATTTTTGTTCGTATTTCCTAACAGAATTGTTTTCTGTTATAATCAGAGTAATTAATTTTTCTTGTCATTTTTCACTGTCCCCTCAAGCACCCTGAATACTGTACCTGCTCTTTCTTGTCCAGATGAATTGTCCTTTAAGGCTTTAATGCATCCATTATGTACAAGCTCTCCCAAACGTCTGAGATCTGTCTCTGATTTATCAACTAGCTCAGCATCTCTAGCTACAGCATCTAATCTGAAATAAAAAAAAGATTCACTTTTGTAACTCTGAAAACTTGGCAGTTGTGATTTTGGCAGAAATTATTCCTTCAAACTTCAAAACAAAATATATGATTACATAAGTTAGCAGTCAGCTGTGGTTTCTATTTGGTGTACAATTTTGAACAAAGGAAAAATAACCTTAATGATTGGTATGAGGACAATAAAACAAGAACTGTAAAGAACCCTAACCCTTGTGTTAAATTATTGTACATTTCTTCAGAAAATAAAATTAATCATTAAATCATGCATACATATATATAACATATGATCAGATGCACTATAAATATTTCTAAGGATTAATATTTTTACGGATGGGAAGTTTTTCTTAGAAGAGGAATAATGAAAGAAGCTTAAAAGTTACAATTGACAATATGTAAAATACAAAACTAACTTTGACAGAGTGAATAAACTGATAGGCTTTCAACAGGCTTATCAAACATGACAAGTGAATGATTATCACCACTGAAGAGTAAACAAGTCAGCAGATAAATATGAAAGAAGTATTCCTCCAAATGGCAGTCTGTTGTGTGGCTGTCTGCACACATACATGAAGAAATGCAAGATACTACACTCAAGTCACAGTATATTCAAGATGATGTACTCCCCCTACTGCCTAAAGTTCCATAGAGATTCCAAGTCGCCACACAAATAATAATCAAACAACTTTACCTCTCGAGAGGGCCACCAAATTTCTTGTAACTCTTGATAAACCTAATAACAGAAAATAATTTTACCATTTAAATATAAGCTTAACAAATAGCATTTGTTTTGAAGTTGCATTGACACAATTGTAAATCTTAGTATAATGCTATGTGGACAATGGGGGATAAAAGGATAGAGAGAGTAGAGCAGCTTCATACACTCAGATAACTTAAATAAAATCAGTTTTATAAATAAAACAATAGAAGATATAATTTATTTCAGAAATCACTTTATTAATTTCACAAGATTCTGCAGCTGTATGTATCTAAAAATGAAAACTGAATGTGGATTCACAGTAAATGAAGATTTCAGATATCATGTTAGGTATAGTTATATGGTTACTAAAAAGACCAATCTCCAACAGGTAATTGGAAGACTTAGGAAAATGATATAAAAGATACTCTCTGTTCAAATATCTAAGCAATGGAAAGAAACTGGAGATACGTGGAGGAGAAAGGAAATTAAATATAGTTTTTTCTTAATTGACAAAAAAAAAAAAAGAAAGAAGAAGAAAGAAAACTTCCTCAACAACAAAATTGCTTGCCCAAGCACAAGAATAGCCTTAAAAGAAAGTACCAATTTGCCTTGCTGTCAGATGAGACAGAAAGCCAAAAAGGATCTTTGATGTTATTCCTCTAAAAAAATACTCTGAAGACTTTACAGCAATTGAGGGAAACATGCATACTTCAATTTCAGAAGCAAAGTAGCATTTCACAAAACCAGAAATGCTAACCAAAAGAATTCGTCCCCCTCCTACCAAAACAATACTTCAGCAAATATTCAACATATACAGAAGGGACCAATGATAATACAAGTTTCAAACAGAATTTTATATTTTCTTAATTTTAAAAAAGCAGGATGTAACAATTCAATTATAGTGCCAAGAAGTTTAATAAGAACACAAAATCCAATCAAATTATTTAATTTGTCACCAAACAGATGTAACACAGTCTCTGAACACCGCAGGTTTTAGATAAATTGGTGGAAATCAGATCATTTTGCTTGTTTATTTTTAAAGGAAAGTTCACCCCTCGTAAAATCACTGTCAGTAATTATTCAGTGAAATTACTGCCTTCATAGGCTGCAGGAATTAAAAAAATTAAACCAATCACGCATATTTTTCAAACTTAATTTTATACCTCATTAAAATGGGTTCACAAATTCTTGCTATAGCAGTTCACTATGTCAGCACCACAAGGTAGAAACAATAAATGTCTAGAATAAAAAGATTTCAAACAACTTCAGGGAAAACAGACTACCAGCTGTAGTTTCCAGATTAATAATATTATTAATAAAAAGAATAATAATTTCTTGTTCCTTTAAATATGCATGTCCTCCCATATCTTACCGCCTTATCTCTGCATCACTAAATCCTTTAATATTTTCTCGAGGAATAGTTCGTGGTCTTCCACGTTTTTTTGGCCTTTTTCTTTCTGAGATGGAGTCACTATCAGATCCAGAGTATCTTCTACTCCTACTGCGTCTCCCTTCGCTGCCATTGAAGCTAATCTGGAATTCCAGAGCAAGCAAGCTATGTAAGTAACAAATATAATTAAGTTTTACCTGCTCTGTCAAAAAATGTGTTCAGAAAAGGGAAAAAAAACCCCAAACCCCAAAAGCAACAAACTACACCAAAAGCAACACAGAACTACAATTCAGTCAAAACCAAGAGACACCTGTTTTGCACAGTTTCTCATTCTTGGAAGCATGTATATTTCTTCAAGCTCTTTTTGTCTTTCCTCCTCTTCTATTCTTCGCCTCTGGACCTCCGGAATGATTTCTTCCCAATTTCTTGAATTTCTTTCTGGTTCCAACTCAATATCGTCTTCATCCATATTGGAGAAGTTGGCCACCTTGTACATCAAAACATATACATTTTCATCAAATCAATACATGACATAATTAAAAAAAAACCCCTAATTAACTACTATTTAACGAAAAAAAGTTTACAGATCCCATATTTTATGCATTTATACATATAATATTTACATATTTTATCTATTTATATATATGCTACTGTTTTATAAGATATATATTAAATTTATAAATGCAAAATGTTTCATGAAACAGTGTCTAATGAAAGTACTTTTATTCATTTAGGAAAGACAGACTCCTTTCAGCATGGGCTAAGAAGAGATATAAGGAGAATCGCAGCCCTCACACCTCTGTGACTGTGATTTAAGTTCCTTCAAAACAGGGCTATCAGTATTTAAATGCCTGATTTAATGTGAAACTATAATAATATAAAATTAATCAAACATTAATACAATGCAGATATCAAAATATGCTGAATTAGTGATCAGCAGGAGAGCTATTTAATAATTTCCTGAACTAAACAAACGTATCATGCTCTGCACTATAATTTTTTTCACACATAATATTTTTAACTGATAACACTTAAAAATACCTGGCATTCCAAGTTTACTTTGTGGCTAAAAGCAACTTGGAGAAATGATCAGCAAAGAAACACAAAGAACACATTGCATTTATTGATACTATAGCTCTTTAATAACAAAAACAGTAAATAAAACACAAAATTAAAATTCTAATAATTAACACATTCATAAATACATCTCATTTTATTATCAAAATATATAATATATTTCTAATTGTTTATACTGGTGGTAAGGTATGAGGTATAGGCAGAAACCAGGAAGTGATACAGAGCTGACTTACTGAGGCATCTATTTCTGAAGAATTAAGAGACAGATACATAGAATAGGAATACTACTGTTTCAAAAAGGAAGTATAATTTGGCAGGAAGGAGGGAACAGAGCCATACCTTGAACTGCGAAAGCAACTCATCTCCTACAGTTAATGGACCTGGCTCATTTTCCCGAGTTTCAGCCCTCTTCAATATTTCATCTATATCCATTTCCTGAAGATAAAATAAAGAAGTTTTTCTTTAGAATTAAATAATTCATACATATTTTTGGCTGTTTTATCTACCTAGTCCAGAAGCACTACTTACTTGAGGCTCCTGTTCTTCCCCTTCAGGTTCTTTAAAAAGTTCCTCAGCACCAAATTTCAAAATTGCTGACAACTCCTCCTTATTAAAAGGCGTTGAGCTGAAATAAATGATGTTTCAGGAAAAACATTTTAACTTACAAGCTTGGAAAAGTTTAATCATGAGTCAATTAAGCTTTCTCCTCTACTGTTAAATATAAACTCTTTATATATTTGAGATATGTATTTATTATGCAAATAAAAATCTACAAAGACTTTGTGTCTTCTGTTTGGCCTTTCATTTACAATTGAAATATTCTTAAACGTAAGTTGGTATAGAAACAAACACAAAGGTACCTTGAAGGGGTAGAGCCTGTATGTAACACAGTTTTCCCTGTAGTGTCCATTCTCTGAATTACTAAATGATCTAACACCATCTTTTTCTTAGCTCGTTCAAGAATATCTTCTTCTACTGATCCTTTTGTGACTAGTCGATAAATATTAACCTATGTGTATTTAAAAAATAAAAAAATTAAAAGCAGAAATCTCAGTCTTCATTATATAACTTCTGATTTTTTTTCATCAGTTTAAAATATGAAATACTAATTTAATCACATTACCACAGTCTTTACAGAAATGTTTTATAAAGCCCTAATAAATTGTCTCAGACCTTTCTTTATAAATTTCAGTGACTTGGCACAAGCATTGCCAGAGGCAATAATGTAATATTTCTAATTGTTACTGTATGTCTTCTGTAAGAAGGAAAAAATCCTCTTGAGAACTAGAATATTTAAGCATTGGGGATGTGCCAGATGTAGCAGCTATTTTGTACAATGACATCACACCAATGAATGTAAGTCAGATAAGCTGACAACTCTTCTCCCTCTCCCACCCAAATACCACAGCTGCCATATTATTTCTTCCTGTATAGAGACTTAGGAAAAAAGAAATTAGCATTACTAACATTTCTGGAGATATGCAGAAAGTATCAGTTATTATCAAAAATACTTAAGGACTGAATGGTGCAGACAGAGGGTGGACAGCTGATGCACAGAACTGTCTTTCAGGTCTTCAGCTTAAACTGAGTGTGTTTACCTGTTTCTTCTGTCCAATTCTATGTGCTCTAGCCTGTGCTTGCAGATCATTCTGTGGATTCCAGTCAGAATCAAATATAACCACCGTATCAGCAGATGCCAAGTTGATACCTAATCCTCCAGCTCTGGTAGACAGTAAAAAGCAGAAGTCCTAAAATCATAAAGTAGGAAATAGTTTTATATACAATACTTGTATATTCCTAAAGGAACCAACGTACTTTACAATTCACTTTATGCAGTGTGTGGTGCTACCAAATCCATAATTGCTCTACGCTTAAAACTTCTTTAAATACACTGATTTAAATTAAATCAAATGCTTCTTTAAATCAAATGCTGATTACCAATTTCTTTCATAAAGCTACTGACTACTCAAGTCAGTAACAGTGACTTAAAGGAAGCAGTGTCCTAAATGACGATCATTGAGCAGGACATCCCAACAAAACCAGACTGGCCACAAAAATACCAAATCTTACCGTCAAAGCCTTCAATGTTACAAAAACCCTTTCCCACCCTCCCTGCCCCAAGTCCTGGAGGACTAAACAGTCATGTCAGAGTAGGGAAAGCACTTGAGCCTACACATAACCGATTAAGAGGCAGAAGCAAAAATCTTCTCCCAAGTTCAATGCTGCTCAGCATATTCATGAACAATAGGAAAATGGGTAAGCAACAAGGAGAAAAAAACCCTGTAGGCAATATATACTTATTGAATCAGTCTTTCATAACTATGAAAGACTGTGGAGGATATTGAGGCATGCAAAAAACAACATATAAAATCCAAGCTAAAGTAAAGAAGGTTAAAAAACCCCAACCAAACCATATTTTCAGTACAGTTACAGGAAACTATACCCATTACAATAAGAAAACAGTTAAAGATTTCCAGGTAGCCTGTAGCTCAGTAACACAAAAACTCTACAAAATCCACCCCAAAATATTATGAAATTTTAGGAAACAAAAATAAAACTGAGAGCATTCTTCTTCTTCTTCTTGCTGCACCAATGCAGACTTTGTCTCAATTTTAGAAATGCATAAATTCTTCTTTATCTGAAAAATGTACAGTGTAACTGCTAAGATTTCAGAAAATGCTAAAAATGTCTATGAAAGAAATTTGAAAGAGAGTTAGCTTTTGTATTTAACATGGAGTTTGGTACTTCTCCTTCCACAAAGCAGAAAGAAGCTCAGCAGCAACTAACAAATGCTATCTTCAAATACAAATTAAACCAAACCAACATCAATGACCAACCAACCTCCTCTCCCTCAAATCTGAGTGTGTAGGACAAAAGATTTAAACCAATCCAACAGTATGGAGTAACATGCCTAACAGGAGTGCTAAATAAGGTACAAATATCCCAGTTCACAATCTAAGAGAATCATAACAGATGCCTACATACTCACCAGTTACTCACAAAGAATTGCTAGAAATCAGTACTTTATTTTTTCCATGGCATGTAACAGGTGTCAACAAATGAAGATAACAGCAATGATATTTGAAGCAAGGATATATGAAGTTCTGCCCACTGCCAAAGGATTTTTGGATACTAACTGCTTAAGTTCAGCACTTTTGTAAATATTACTAAATTCTACAGAGGAACAAAGCTGGGGTTAAAATTCTGCAGCATTTATAGAGCAATCAGCCACCACTTTCCTAATTTATGTGTTATCTACTTAATATCTTCTTAAAAAAATGTTATATAAACCTTATACTCCAGGCAGTAGCAATGAATTTTCAACCGTATTGATATATTCCTCACTTTTATCAACTCTCCCTTTTTGTGCAATGTCTTTTGGTACTTGGGAAAAAACAAAACAGATGCCCCAGGAAAAAAATACTGTACCTCTGATCCTTCTGCATTAAAATGATCCAGTGCTTGTTTCCTCAATTCCCCTTTTATTGATCCATCAAGTCTCTAGAGAGATTGAGAACTACAGTTAAAATGTAATTTTATACTGTACTCAATATCAGAGCAATTTCAATTGCCAGCTGCCAAACTATTATGTGAAGGGGAAAAAAAGTAAACAAACAGCTCACATAATATTTAATTAATTTGTTTCACTTCAAAATAACATTCATCATAGAGCCAGTCCCCTTCTAGAAAAAGAAGACATTTTTATTGACCTTTTTCTAATCAAAGGGGTAAAGGCCACATAATCACAAACAAAGGTGAAAGAGACTGCTGAAGTTCATCTTATGTAAATCCTCTACTCAGGCAGGGACAGCTAAACCATGCTGGCGAAGGTCACGTCCAAGCAGCTTTTGTACCTCAACAAGAAATAGAAATTTCATAACCTCTGGAAAACCTGTTCCACTGCTTTGGCACCTTTACAGTAAAGAAAAAAAACCTCAAGATCAAAGCTTCTTAGCAGCTATTGCTAGCAAGTTTCTTACCTGAAATGGAAATTGGCGATATTTCAGATATTCTGCCAGGATGTCCAGCATCCTTACCATCTGTGAGAAAATGAGGACTCTGTTGCCACGTTCTCGCAGACGAATCAGTAGTTTGTCAAGAAGGATTAGTTTCCCACTGCTACGTATTAAATGCTACAAAAAACAATACATTGCAAAATAAATTAATTTCAACACTAATACACACTGGGGTATGTTGGACATCCATCTGAGGTTTGCCTTTCTTTCTATTACTGTGGACAGGAAAATAAAAAGTAAATTCTTACATTCCTGAGGAATTTTACAACTTAAAACATCCATACAATAGTATGTAATTAAAACTGGGCATATTTATTTACTCAATTCTCTGTCAATTATTCAGTTCCAATTAAGAATCAAAAAATACTTCACTGTAAAACCCAACATACACATTTTATGGAAAACCTGTTTTTCCTTAATATACTTCAATAAGAACTAATGAACTGCCAAGGAACTATAAAATTTTGTGAAAACTACAGATGTAAAACTTCTCATTTCTTTTTTTTAATTGAAATGTGACACTACCTGTAAGGCCTCCTGTTTATTATAGAATTCATTATCATCTGGTGGTTTAATGAGGTAGCAATGGTTGCAACACTTCTTGAGTTCCATCATGATATTCAAAAAGCCTGAGGTACTGCCTTTTGAACCTTTGCTAAGGGCTTTGTAATTCCTGGTTAAAATCCACCTATGAAATAAGATGTACAATATTAGTAACTTCTAAATGTATGTGGAAGTAAGACAGATATAGCTGTCAAAATATGAACAAGCTAAAGAAAAAAAGCATCTCCCAAAAGAGTGTATCAATATGCCCAACAAAAGAAAACTACATAAACAGATATTAGACCAATGCAATTCTTGAGCCCTTGCTTCACAGAATTTTATTGTGAAATCCTATCAAAGCCCCAACTTCCATACAGTATACACATCACTGTAATTCAATAAATTTACACAGACATATCACTGAAACAGCAGAATATACAAAGAGTTGGTACATACTTGTAATATTGCTTCTGCAATGCACTCATTTCCATCCTCAGAATTTGCTCAACTTTAGCAGGTAAAGACTTTTCTACATCTTTTTTAACTCTTCTCAGCAGAAATGGTTCAAGTTCTTTGTGAAGACTTGCATAACCACACTCTCTTCCTTTGCCATGCTCCTCTTCAAAATCTTCCCATGAAGAAAACCTTCAACATAAAAAAGTGTAAGCGCAAAATAGTGACATACTGTGAACACCCCGATGAAGCAAAATTCAGGAAGAAAGGTAATACAGACACAGAACATGTATACATACACCACAAAAACATATATACATTCAGATTTCTTCCCTGCTCCCTTCTGTTTCATCCCACTTCTGAATTTTCATATCCCAAGAAATCCCAGATACTGTGCCTGTAAATAGAGTAATGGAATTTTCCAAAAATGTCTACAGAACAAAGACATCTGATTACACAATGGAAATGAAATGTTCTTATTTTTCTGCAAGGACACTTGTCTAGATGGTTGCAGAAAAGTCCATTATTATATTTTATCAAGACAGCACAAAAAGCCAGCTCCACATCCAGAGAGTGTGCAAGAGAACAAGAACATACTTAAAAATTTGTGTCTTTCAGCTTGTACGGTTTAGCTCATGTATAACTATTGTCTGTACTAACAGACTTGGAGAATGGAGTTTATGATCAAACAAATGAATAATGGCTATCCAACCTCAGTGGCTTTGCACGTAATGTTCTGTATAATCCATAGCTCAAATTAAGCAGAGCTATGGTGCTTGGGATTTACAAGATGTCTGACAGGAACATGTGCTTTCACACATGACCTCTAGTTTACCTTAGGTTTAAACAAGTCAGTACAAAATCAGGCCAATGCAATAAACGTACTGTATTCAAAAACACCTGGGAAAACCAGCTATCTGATTGAATTATAGGGTATTTGTCATCTTGACAAATTTGTTTTCATCAATAGTACTACGTATGAAAAATTTCATTCTTCTTCTCCCAGAGCAAATCTACATGGTTTTTCTCTTAGGCTAAGACAAAGCGTTTTTCCCAGGTTCTGACCCACACATCAATTCATCACTTTTGTTAAAATGGAAAAAGGTGACATCTTCTACCAGCATAACTTACCTAAAGCAGCATCAAAAGATACATGCATTTACTTTATGTAGGATATTTAAGTTATCTTTCAGTACAATTCCCTAGTTCTACTGATTCTCACATCACTACACTACTTTGCCATGAACAACTTAATAGAAAACTCTTTCTTACTTTTCTGGCATGATGAAGTGGAGTAAAGACCAAAGCTCTTTGAGGGAGTTTTGCAGAGGTGTTCCAGTAATAAGAAGACGATGGTTAGACTTAAAGTCCATTAAAGTTTTGTACAGGAGAGAGTCATCATTTTTTAAACGATGAGCTTCATCAACTCCTATGAATGCCCAATTCAGACCACCAAGGAATGACTTGAAAAGGAAATGGAGAAGGAGGAAACTTTATTCAAATCAACCCATTATGTGATTTTCCACATAATACAAACAAGCTATAAACCCAATCATTTCTTGATTTATTTTAATAAAATAACAGCTATATGTTTTTAGTACTAATTATGGCTTTTACATTTCCAGGTTCAATGAAAAGCTGCGTATCATCCTAAGAAAACATTTATTATTTTAAAAAATGCCCAGAAGTCTGACCCAATTTTTTTAAAATGGCACAGAATAAAAATCATTATTGACTTCTTCCCATACAAACAAATGAAGGAAACAAAGTCAAGTGCTTCTTGAATATCTCTATCAATTTCCACATACTGTTAGAAGTATTAACAATAACTCTGTGTCCTCTCACTTCACAGGCAGTATTAATACATATGCACATACTACTGTATGCAGAGTATCACAGAAAAACTATATGGGATTTCCTAGTTTTGGGATTAAGGTTCTGTTAGATTCTGTTTCAGTTCCTTGAGGTGGTCTGCAAAGAAGCAGAGCATGAAGCTGACAGGAGATCATTACAGCATTGAGACTCTCAAGCAAACTGAAGAAAATTAAGTGTTACCCACCTCACAAAATGGAAAAAGGCTGAAAGCCTCACCACAGGTATGTAAAATCCAGAAATGCTTAAAATAAGAAAAGACCCCCAAGAAACAAAAACCAAAACCCCAAACTACACACTATCGTAGCAAAAACTATCATATTCTCCATAAATTTAATGGGTCATAAGTCAAATATATGCAAGTCTAAAGCAAATTATTCTATACTGGGGAAATTATTTTTTCTCTTCCCACAGAAGGGCAATTACCTTATCCTTTAGCAAAATTTCATATGTTGTTAAGAGTATGTTAAATTTCAATCGTTTGGTCTGTGGATGCATCCATTCGTGAGTTCTTATCTACAAAAAGAAACAAGTAAACTATAAGCTGCAGAAAAAAGGTCTTGCTAACTGTAATCAATTAAAATACTGCAACAATGTATACATTTACTAGTATAAAGCAATATGATAATGGAACAGAAGGACAACACACACATATATAACATTTATATATATGTAACATATAAACATATATACATGTTAACATATACATTTTATACATAAATATGTACATAAGCATATGCACATGTATATATGTATATATATGTGTGTGTGTATATATATATATATATGTATACATACATACACATACATAACAGACAAGAACTTTTTACTTTAATGGGTAAGATCAATAACATTAACAAACCAATAACCTTTCAGGAAATAAAGTAATATCATGACTGGCATTCTTATATACTTATTTTCACTATATCCACCTAAATAATCACATGGGAGAAGGTAACTGGTTTTCAAATGCAAGACAATTTTTTTTAAATTCTGTCCACTATTAAGCAGAAAGGGAATCTCTCACACACATTTACATGAGATCAAAATCCAAGCCTTCAATTCACATTTTAAAGACATAGGGCTTCAGCAAATATTTGCTCTGTCCCAACCAAAATACTTGAGATACACAGATAATAAAAATATGAAGTATGTCTTGTTTACGTACAAGACTTTCCAATGACAAGGCGAAGTACTCACCATATTTCTACTGGTTATGTCTCCTAAGTAAACTACAGCATTCATCTGAGGAGCCCAGGTTTGAATCTCTCTTTGCCAAGACGTCAAAGTAGAAAGTGGCACAACCAACAAGAAAGGCCCATACAATTGATGCTCATGAAACAGATAGTTCAGAAAAGAAATTGTTTGTATTGTTTTACCCAGACCCATTTCATCTGCGAGAATACAGCTATTCCCTCTAAAGAAAAGAAGAAAAAAAAAGGAAACAAAGCTATTTAGGGGACATGTGGAGATGGAGAAGGTTTGGATAAAAAGAAATCATTATCTTTTGAGCATAAAACCCAATCATAACAGTTTTCAAGATTTTACTACTATACATTTTTAAGATATTTATTTACATTGTTTTTGCATCAAAAGATTTCCAATCCCTCCTAACCCCCTGAATTAACAAAAAGGTTGCAAGTAGTCCTCCTGAGGCTAATTTTTAAATTTTAACAGTAATGCTGACATTCCATATATGTTTGTTTGGCTTTTCTCATTTTACTGTTTTAGGTCTGTCGGTTGTTTTAAAAATATTACTTATTCCATTGAAACTAAAATCAAAGTAATGACATATCTTAGCTGTTTTTTGTTGAGAATGGCCATAAAATGATAACTTGGTACTACTTAGATCAAAACCAGTCCCTTTAGACCTCTATTTGAGGTCTATTTTGAGCTTACAGTATGGAAGTTTCTGATTTAAAAGAACCAAACTACCCAACAGAAAAAAACATTTCAATACTTTACAGACGCTTGCAATTTACAAACAAAATTGAGACTCCTTACTTGCACCATGAGTGAGCAAGCCAATTCAACCCATTTAACTGATAATCTCTTAACTCTAAACTTTCATGTCCTCCAATGTAAGATGGTTGTTTTTTTAGTGCAACAAACCGTGGCCTTTGTTTTAGAACCTGTGAAAAGCAAATTGATCATCAGTCAATGATTGAACTGTAAGTGAAATTACCAAAAGATGTTCCTATAGAAAAAGTAACAGCAGGTATTTACTAGCTCATCAACTCTAGTTTTTATCCAGGCTATATAAAAAACCAGCAAGCAATTATCAAGTTGAAACTAGTTTGATTGCGAATCCAAATGTCACAACATGAGTGACATTAACTCAGTCAAAGTTTTCTTTTAAAATAAACTACAATACTAAACAAATCCATTTCTGAATGCTAGTAAAAATGCAGGGGACTGGCATCTACAAAACCTACCCTCAATAGTGCTATTGTCCATACATCCTACTATACATCATTATTGGTATTCTAAAAAAACTTTTAAAAAAAATCATAATCGGTATTTCATATGAGAATTAAAAAAAAAATAAAAAACAAAAAACAAACACATTTTTACTATTATAACTGATGTGGTAGCTTGAACTTGGCCAGGAGCCAAGCTGCCACCCAACTGCTTACTCACTTTCCACCCTAGAGGGACAAGAGAGAAATGAGAAGGTAAAAGTGAGAAAAAAAATTGTGGGTCAAAATAAGGAGTCTACTGGTGAAGGAAAAACACACACCCAGTTAAAAAACAAAACAAAAAACCATAGAAAAAAAAAATCCCAGAGTGACAGAATGAGTCACACATCAATTCATCAGCAGACTGGTGACCAAAAAATCTCCAGGCAACAGGCAGCCCCTGCTCAGCCCACTCAATTTATTGTTGAGTAAGACATTAAACGGCACCACGCACCTCTTTGGTCAGACGGGGTTCAGCTGTTACTGGTGTGCTCCCTCCCAGCCTACTCATGGTGGGGATGACACAACAGGACACAGAGAAGTCACTGTGCAAGCACTGTTCAGTAACAGCCAATAGGTGTTACCAAAACCATTTGGTCACAAACATAAACCACAGACTGTAAAGGCTGCTATGCAGAAAATTAACCCTATCCTAGTACAGACCCTGTACTGATCATCAGTACAACTCATTATAAATCCATTGTAAATTACCTACTCACCTTGCAATCTTTAAAGGGAGTGGTCTTGGATTGATTCCTGCTGAAGTATTCATCAATGCGTGACTGAAACTTTTTGGCAATGAGAGCTCCATCTTCCCAGCTACATTCAGAATAAGGCAGACCCTGCCACTTACAATAGTAGTCTGGATAACCAGCAGCTGATTTCTGATTTGAATGAGCTGCAAAAATGCACCAGAGTTCTGATCAGCATTTTACTTCTGTACTGTAGGAAAACATTCATTTTACGTAATAATGCAACAGAAGCTAGACCCATACAGACAGCCTGACAGCTCTTCTCTTTACCTGAAGTTTTGTTTTGGATTAAAATTTTGTGATATCAATATTTTACATTTCTTAACTACAAACACAAGACCACTGAGAACATACAGAATCCCTGACATTGATTTCTGTCCACAAGTTTGTAACATACCAATTATTCTTTCCACTATCTGGTATTGTTTATGTAGATCATCTGTAAGCTCCTGCTGGCAGTTGTAATATTCCACATCTTCTGGGGAAGCATTTTTCAGCCTGGAGCAGGAATTAATTCACAACAGTTATTACACCATACACTTCTAAAACTAAGAAAATTCATCAACCGTACAGCTCTGAATGTAATTATCCTACAAATCTTGGCTGGAAAGTTTTTTTGAAGGAACAACTTAAAAATCCCTACTACAAAATGGCTGCATCTGGCCTCAGTGCCTCACCATTAATGACTGAAAATACATTTATCACTGATAATTAGTATTCTCCATTAGTTGCTTGGCTAGTACAACTGGTAGCTGTAGTAGCTATGTCTCTAGATAAGCAGTACACTTTGCAGGTTATTTCCATGGAATAGTAGTCAGGGTGGCTCACTCTGTAAGAATACATCTAATGATTAGTTGCTAAAAATCCCACCACCATTCATTGATTTTATTAAACATAGTAATAAAACTAGGCACCAAAGAGGTGACTTTAAAATGCATATATTTCTTCATGGTTTTTATTCTCAAGCTTCAACCTCAGGTTTCAGTGAAGAAAACTGAATTCTTCAAAGTTACCTGAAATGGCTAATGCACCAAGAAAACATTGATCCTTGCAGCAATTCTTGAAGAAATACAATCAAAATAAAATGGGAAAATTACCAAAAGCTACAATTTATTATTCATTTTTAAATACTACTCATCTTGTTAAAACTCCATTTATACCATACAGACACATACCCCCACACTAGATTCAGAGAATTATGTTACTGGACCATGTTAAAGGGGCTTTGGCTTTCAAAGTTTTTGTCTTCCCATTGCACAGACACACAAAGTTATGTCCTCAAAACCAGGTAACAGGTCTCAGAAACACAACAGAATACCTATAGTGTTTCAAAATAAGTATCATAAAAAGAATAGATTCACCATCGTTTTGTTTCCTGATCCTTTTTCTTGTAATTGTCCAGTTTCTTCATTCCTTTAACATTTTGTTGCTTCAGTGTTTCCTCTGTTTCCCAAGTGTTATGGATGTGTGACCAACCTTTCCATTTAATAAGATATTGTACTTCTGCTGGCTCCTTTGATTTTTCAAACCCAGCATTTGGGTCACCATCTGCCTCAACTGCATATATTGTGGTTGCAGCACCTGTGGCTGAGAAAGAAATCACATCATATGCCTTCAGTAAGTACATTGTCGTAAGTTAACCAGTTAGAAGAAATGCAGTAAAGTAATTGGTGGTAATTTTAGATGAGCATATACTTGACTTGTGTCTACTGCACTAATGTCATTACTATTATTTGAAAGACTATGATGTAGATATATTAAGACATGCACAAGCAGTCAAGAGAATAAAAGAGCAACCAAAACTTCTACACCTACCCTGCAATATCTTACCTTTCCTCATGAAAATTTTATCTGTATTCCTGTATTTAAAGCAGTCACTAGGGAATGCTCCACACTAAAACTGCTTGCCATCTTCTATTACACTACTTATCTCTGAGCATAAAAAAAAAAATCTGATGTTATGTCTGATCAGCCTCAAGACATAAAAAACCTACTAACAGGGACGCTATAAATCTCCTTTTTCCTAAACAAGATTGTTGCTTGTCCTGCCTCTGTTATCTTACGAGGCAAAAATTATAAAGTACAGATTAAATACAGACTGTATTGTAGCTGCAGCACACTAGCAGCAGGAAACAGGCTCATTTTGGTGTGGACAGGTTACAGAATCACAGAATATTCTGGGCTGGGAGGAACCCACAAGGATCATAGAGTCCAACTCTTAAGCCTGTATAGGGATCAAACCCCTGACATTACTACCATCTAGCTCTCACCAAGTGGTGTTGATAAGGAAAGCAAGCTGCTGGAGCAGATAAACTCTAACAGAGAGGCAATGCCAAAAAAGCAGCAACATCATCTGTGTAGGAAGAATGAAAGCAGATTAGTTCCTAAGGCTTTGACCACAGCAGTAACACCATACACTGGATATGAGATAGCATGGGAGAGGGAATTAGAGAGAAAAGAAGAGTACAAGTTCTGAGAAGGGTCAATAATTTAAGACACTAGATACAAGTAATGGAAAAACATAGCCCTGAAGGGGGCTCAGCATTTGGGCAGGGTTTTTTCATGTGTTTGTTTAGATAATTAAGAGTAGTAGGGGAGAACAGGTTACCTGGGACAAGGAACAGGCTGAGGTACTCAACAACTGCTTTGCCTCAGTCTTCACTAGCAAATGACTCAGCCACACCAGAGGAAGAAAAGGCAGGAAGAGAATGGGAGAAGGAAGAATCACCCACTCCAGGAAAAGATCAAGTTTGAGACCAATTAAGGACACTGAAAGTGCACAAGTCCATGGGACCAGATAAGATACATCTACAGGTCCCGAGGGAAATGACGGAGGAAATAACTAAGCCAC
Source organism: Passer domesticus (assembly GCF_036417665.1). Lineage (NCBI taxonomy): Eukaryota > Metazoa > Chordata > Aves > Passeriformes > Passeridae > Passer > Passer domesticus. The sequence continues at coordinate 57,854,195 of NC_087512.1, read as the reverse complement.
AACCATAATCTTTGAGGTCACAGTGGTTCAGGGGAGTTCACACTAACCAGAAAAGGAGAAATATAAACCTCATTTTTGAAAAAGAGAAAAAAGGAAGACCCCAGGCCCTGGGGTCCCCATGGTAAGAAGGATGTGAGCTTTCTGGAGTACATCCAGAGGAGACCACCAACATGGTAAAGAGGGCTGGAACACCTATGGTATGAAAACAGGCTGACAGTTGGGGCTGTTATGCCAGGAGAAGAGAAGGCTCTGGGGAGACCTTGCAGCACCTTCTAGTGCCTAAAGGAAGCTATAAGAAGGCTGGGGAGGGACATTAGACAAGGGTACATAGTAGTAGGACAAGAGGTAATGACTTTAAACTGAAGGAGACTTAGATCAGGTATTAGGAAGAATTCTTTGCTATGAGGGGGGTGAGGCATCATAAGTGGTTGCCCAGCTATACCCAGAGAAGCTGTTGATTCACCATGCCTGGAAGTAAGTGTTCAAGGCCAGGTTAGATGGGTCTTTGACCAAACTGGTGTAGTAGAATGTATACCTCCCAATGACAGAGAAGTTGGAATTAGCTGATTTTTAAGGTCCCTTCCAACCAAAACCATTCTAAGAGTCTATGATTTTAACTTGCAGGCTCAAATACAAAGCATTTTAGATTTTTTTGTAGCCATTCCACACATTGTTCTGTATTTGTACTGCAGTAACTGAAATCCTTATTTCAGTGGTTCAGCCGTACCAACAGTGTCTCACAATGTTCAGACTAGTCAGCTCTCCCATGTAAGTCTGCTTCCTCCACTGCATTGTACATAATGTGTACTGATCAAGTACCACTGAACTGTACAAACAGTGTCATAACAACATGATGTGCACTCATGCAATACAGAGCTATCTTCCACCTGATTTTTATCTTCTACTTAGGTATGCAATTTTTCTGTATTCTGCAATACTTAGAAAGGAATAGAAGCATTCTTATGAATATAAAAGATGACACAGTATGACTTCTTTGTAACTTTAAAACTATTGCTTTTTAACCTATAGATGAGAATATGCATTGAAGTTGCACCATGATCTTAATAAGGATTTTAAAAACACTTTAAAAAAATACCTCCTCTACGGCCAACCCGACTATCCATAAATTTCTCTATAGTTTCAAATTCATCTTCTTCAGGTTGTGGAACATCTTCTCCACAAACTTCTAGCAAATCATCAGAATCCGTCTTGGTTTCTTCAGCTTCTTTGTAACTAATGTTGACTGTTGCCTGGCGACGAGATCCCCTCTTATCATAATCATCATCATCATCCTCCTCATCATCATCATCCTCTGAAGAATCAAGTTGCCTCTTTTTTGGTCCTGCACTCTTTTTCCCAGTTTTTGGCTTAATTCTTCAAGACAATAATGCATGACACAACAATGATGTTTCAACAGAGGCAACAAGAAATTTTCTGCATTGTTTTCTGAATACATGTATTTAATGAATGTTCAATTACTCAGCTTTCGTTTAAAGCAGACAGGAAAAGGTATTCACTAGAAAGCATTAATATATTATCATATTATGTATATTTTAAAAAATCACTTTTTTTTTCCTCTCAGTAAGTATACCACCATTCTCAGGTGCATGCATAGTAGTAGTAAATACTCAATTGTTTTTTAGAAATAGTTTAGAATAGAGCATTCAAATCCCCAACTTCTTACCTGGTTGGAGGTTTCCGGCTTTTGACCTTGTTTTTTGGCTCATAGTCAGATTCACTCTCTTCACAGCTGCTTTTCTCCCTGTCTTCCCCCGATTCAGAATCCGAACCTGTTCCCGACACTGACCCTGATCCTGACATTTGCCAGTCTTCACTGTACATGATGAAAGACAAAACAGGAATTTCATGTTGTTGCATTTTTTAGCACAGTTATTCACCCATGAGGGATCTGCTGTAATTTCAAGACTCTTCACAGAAATAAAAATCTTCTAACAGTTATTTCAATTGATGAGACAGAAATTCATCCTCAGTGAATACTAGGTAAGTTAAAAAAACGTCCAATGGCATCACAGGGATTTGGACTAAGAGGTAGATTTAAAATCTAATATAACAACAAAAATCTGGATTTCTATATAAATTTCAGCATGAAGAAATTAGTTAACATGGCATGCTAGAAAATAAGTCTACCTGCTAAGATACATATTCATCAGAAGTTAGACATGTTCAAATCATGAAGTCCTATCATACTTTATGATTTGAACATGTCTAATATGAGACTCTGGAGAGTCTCGTATTGTCTAATGCCTATGGTCCCATGTGAAGAATCAGCAACTTTGGCACAAGAATTGAAAATTAACAGAGGCAGATTTGAGAAATGCAGAAAAACCTGAACTGCAGCAACTAGTGAGTGGCACTGGCTCCCAAAAGCTTCCACTAAACTCTCACATCAGTGCTTCACAGCCAGGCAAGGTACTATGAGTAAGACACTTGTAACAGAGTAGCAGGAGTTTCTGGTTTCTGCTTAACTGAGATTTTTTACTTTGTGACAGGAAAGATGAGATACAGTATCTTTATTCAAACTCTGACTTTATACAAGATAATTCAATCTTAATAGTTTAAATAACAATTTAATTGAGTTATTTCATATCAAAACTACAATAACTTTTAAGCATGTCCAAGGAAAGGAAAAAAAGGAAACAAAAAGCAATCCACAAAAAGATAAGCCATCTAGCATTAACTAAGGGATTCTAACTTGAATTTTCTTTGAGACAATCTATTTAAGTAGTTTCCTAGGTCTACAAGAATTTTTATGGAGGCCCTCCAACTCAAAAGTAAACTGCAACAAAGTATTTTAGAAATAAAAGCACTGACGTTTTCAAACAATACTGCAGACTTTTTTGCTGAAAAACTAGTGTGATAGAGATGTTCATTTTTAAACTACAAAATTGGAAATGAAAGATCAAGACAAATTAAGAAGAGAATTTAAGCATTTCAAGAGTGAGGAAATCAAACATAAGTTACAAGCATCTGTCTCTATAATAAAAAATGTGTGCTATAACTTAGGAAAATATCTTACTCTTTATGTGTTTTCTTCTTGGAATCACTGGAGGAGTCATCTTCTGAATCTTCACTACTTGAGGAGTCCTGCAGGGGAATGAAATAAACCAAAGGCAATTCATTTTTACAAAAACAATTATGTAAAAATCTTCTAACAGGTAGATTTTGAAAAGATACATCAGTTTCCACTTTCAAATTTGAGGCATATTATTCATATTTTACCCTCTTTATGCCTTGCAATTTAGCTGTTTGAATATTGCTATTGTTTTTGTATTTATTAATCTATGACTACACTGTGCCAATGCCACTCTGGAGAACACCACACGAAACTGCCATCTTAAAAAATCAACATTGTGCCCACACAAAAACAGTCATGGTGTAAGCTGCTCCACATTACTCAAGATGATGTCACTGTAAAATTCCTAATGAAATCTCCTACCCTCAAGAGCTTTCTCACCTTTCATATTCGTTCACATTAAAACACCAGTTTAAGACAATTTTGAGAATAGCATATCCCTTCTTTCTTTACACTAGAAGAAAAAAACAAGAAACTTCTTAAAGCTAGGTTTTCTTAAGGCCAGTCTCATCGCCTTAAACTTAGTTTAGAATAACTTTTATCCTGAAAAGTATCTTTCTGGAAGATAGTGCCAAACAGGTGTAAATTAACATTTCAATGATACATGATTAAGTTTTCTTTTTAAAAGATGAGCTGCTAAATCAGACAAAAACAGAAATTCAACCAAATGAGTGTGACTACATTACAAAGTCTTTGTAATACAAGACAAAAAGACAGCTTTACAAATAAATTACATTTCATAGTTCCAATTAGTGTTCTTAAAAGATATTCCTACTGCAAAAAGTCAGTATTTCTTTAGCCTATGATTTAGGTTTTGAAATACAGGCCTCATTCTTAAAATACAAGAATTCTTTTGCAGTAACTATTACAAGATGTGTAAAAATTAGTTTTCTACTTAATATGGAATTTCTGAAAACTACAGCAGACATCTTTTCCAAAAACACATTGAAAAAATAATTTAGCATTTTTATTGTCTTTACAATAAACTCAAGAAGCTAGAAATACAATGTAAGTCAGTACTGTGTGGTTTGAAAATTTTGTCTAGAGAACACAGAATAGCTACCTAAAAAAAGCGCTTTTTTAGGTAGAATCAAGACTGCTAAAATTTTGGAACAACTCACTTTGGAAACAAGTAACCAGAGGTATCTTTACTTTTCTGCATTAAAATGTCAGTTACTTGAATATTACCTTTGTAGACTAACCCCAGCCTTCTATGCACACTCAGAGAACATGAACTTGCCCTATGTAATTTTATTGCAATGTGTAAGACAATGAGACAGCAATGTGTACATTTTAAAAATTACATTAATCACCTCTTCTGAAACACTGTCTGATGAGGCTGCCTTTTGTTGTTGCTGCTTCTTGAGTACTCCTGATCTTTGCACGGCAAGTATACTTGGACTAGACTTCCAAAACTGAACAGGAAGAGATGCACGAGTCAGATAAACATACTGAAAATCTCCAGTTTACCACACATGCTTTTCCTAAGTAGCATCTTAATTTTATCAATTAAAACATTTCACTACAAAAAAATTCACTACAAAACATTAACATTAACTAACAATATCAGACAGCTTTTTAAAGTCATAAGATTTCTACAAAACAGAATGTTATATGCTAATCACCAGGATAATTACTGATATATGTTTAACTATAGTTGTATAGATAATTGTTAAAACAAAACTTTAAATTCACACAGATAAATTCTTTCAGACTGCTAAACTGCTACGATTTTGTTTCATACAGTAATAGTTAAACATATGGGAAAAAACATAACAGAGAATCCTTAACAGTCTTCAGTTCTTAGTGTGTCTCATCTGTAACTACCTTCATAAATATGGTATACCACTCCTTAAACGTGGGAGAGTACATGTAATTCTGGCCCACTGGATTGAAGAGATTTCTCAACACCACTTTTTTCCTGCTTTTAGCAGACTTCCTTATAAAGCTAACTGTATGAAATTTTTATACAATTATTTATAGATACAATGAAACCAAGCATTTGAGAAACAATATAAAAACAGAATTCAGGAACAACAATACATGTTATCTTTCTCTTCCATAACTTTCAGTAAATTAGCACATGCTTCTGTATGATGAAATCTAGGTAGCCTTTTAACTGAAAATACTCACAAATGTGAGAATTTTAAAAGCACAAATTTAAATACTTATATGAGAAACTTGCCCAATGTTTAAGGCAGCAAAATACACACTTTCACTAACCCAATCAAGCTAAAATCTAATTAAGAACACTTCATTACCTATTTTTTTTATATGAGCATTGCTCTTTAAAGTATTTTTTTAGTATTTCCTTGCCAGCTTTTTAGTATTTCCTTTGCCATTTCCTTGCCAAAGGATTCATTTATGTATCTTGTTTACCTCAGATCCATCAACTTTTGGTGGTTTAGATTGAATTTGTTTCTTCTCTCTAGGTGTGTCAGACTCTGATTCTGACTGAGTGCCTGACTCTGAACCAGAGTCAGAGTCACTGCTGCCTGACTGGCTGCTGCTTCCATCACTACTACTTCCAGAGCTTGAACCAGATCCAGAGGCTGATGCTGATCCAGAATCATCATCTGATCGGCTGCAACGACAAGTCAGTAGGACATTACGCAACTGCCAAAGCAGCAGGATTAAAAGAAAAAAAAAAGGTCACCTTAGCTTTACCTATAACTCAACTGCTAAGTTAGACCAGACAAATGGGTAGCACACAAATGGAGGCAGTTGACAAAATAAGGTGAGTTGAATAAAGCTAAAAATAAACAGGGAATAAGAATTTAAAGTGTAATTACATACTCTATGTGACACATACAGCAGTGTCATACAGGGGAATTAAAAGTGGTAGAAATGCTTGGTAGCCATACAAACTTGAGCTTCACCCCCTTCAAAATCCCTGCTTAGCGCCATCAAATGCCATATTAGCTAATAGTTTAGTCTACTTCACAAAAGACTACCCAGTATTGTTTTCAATATTCATAAAGCCACGGTAGTCCTTAAAACAAAACACTACACAGACCGTGGTGTTCTGTTAAAAGAGAAGCACAAACTTCTCCCACAGAGACAACTCTGATTTTGTCAGAGGTGGTATGACTTCTGCCAAAGCACTTTCCTTGGCATACACTTGAGCTGTCTAAATTATTTAATCTGTATATTCATTTTACACCAGATTTAACATAATTAGAACACACAATAATTAAAGATACTTCTTTTATAATTTTAGCATTTGTTTTTCACAGAGTAGATGAGTTTGAAACTTTAGGAAAATTCCTTACCAGATTAATACTATATTTCAAAAATAACATGAGAAAGAAACACCACATAGCAAAATAATTTCTAATTAAGTACACACTGACATGAATGCTGAAAAACCAGAGTAAACATGACACTGGAACTGAAAATGTTAAAGTCAAAACTGTATCAAAGCCCAGCTGGTCTCTGCCAGCACAACTCATCAGGCTGACAGTCAGCTGGAGGTGAGGTGAGGGAGAGGGAAGATTGATCATTTGTCCCAGAATATACTCAACCGTCTATTTTAGAACTGCAGAACAAAGCAAAATCACTCCTCTTCTTTTGCTGCCACCAACAAAACTGTGCCAGAAAAAAAGAAATGAAGCTATTCATTAACAGATCCCTGCAGAGTGCACCTCCATCACCCATCTGCAACCAGCAACCAGGAAAATGAAGAGCAGCAAACTAAACACAGTGAAGCTTCCTTGCCCTGAAGGGCAAGATGTGGAGAAACATGTTGCTACTGGGTTCCTTGCACTTGCTGAGAGGAAAGCTGGGAAACGAAGGCTGCTCCGAAATTTCTAATTTCTTTCATCAAAGTCTTACTTCAGGCATGGTGGTGTAACACTAACTCCACTTGCCCAAAAAGCAGGTTACAGAATATGATGATACAATATATGACAGGAGGTTAAATTACACCAGAAATTAATGACACTCTGTGATTGTCTTCTTAAGAGAAGTAAAACTATTGTAATAGAGTTTTTGCACACAAATATTACCTTACTTTAAATACTAGGTGAATTGCACCTTTATAAAATAACCATATTTCTCAGCAAAGCAAAGTGCCATAAATATATGGCAGACTACAGAAGGCAGCACTAACTGTAAATGAAGATATATAGAAGAAAACTCAGCATGAGAGACACAAATAAGTACCAGCCAAAGTTCCAGTCATAGAAAGCTACCAAAAACATGTAAATCCCACAGAATCTTGAAGGAGGGGAAAGGAATCAAGTACCTTCATGCAGGACAAGGCTTGCTCAAAGAGGACATTAACAACATGGATTACAATCAAAAACTTATGCAAAACACCAAGCCATATGGATGGTAATTAATTTAGCTTCCATATAGCAGTAAAATAATTCACACATACTAACACAGTACTAACCATAGGTTTAACTGCATACAGAGACAGAGGCAACCAAAACTAAGTGCCAGTTTTCTAAGGTAGCATGGGGAAACTAACAGTGCAATAATACATCTTGGTCAACTTGCTAACACTGCAAACCAGACAGAGAAGAGAATGTTGGAGATAAAAGAAAATACGAAAAAAAATTTAGTTTACTTAGATACATAAGCAAGAATTACACTTATTAGACGGAATCACAGAATCATCAAGATTGGAAGAGACTTTCAAGATCATCCAGTGAACCCAGCATTATCACTGTAATTCCTAAACCCTATCACCCAGCACCAGACCAAATGCCTCTTGGACATCTCCAGGGACAAACAATTGGGGAAATTTTAAGTCGTTTTATGTTCTTCACAGGAATTGAGTGTAAGTTCAAAACCAAAAGGACTAAAACAGGGAAAATCAAAGTCTAGTGGATAATGCTATTTAGCTGGGTTTTTTTTGCATTGAGCTCTACAGCAATGCCAGATTTTCTTATTTACTAAGGGATCAGCTAACTATCATCTAAGGTCTCTGTTAAACAATACCAATGTGTCAACATGTGGATATTGATGTAGATCATACAGTATTCAAAGAAAAGAACATGGGCTCCTTATCTTGCCAGCTAGCTCTCATCAAAGCTCTGAGTCTGGTAATGAATTTCCATTAGGCTTATAAGAAGGATCGGCAAAGTAACAGCTATTCCATAATCCTTGCTTCTCAAAATAGATTGGCCTGATTTGGAGAAGAGCAGCCTAATACAACTCAACTGCATCACAACTCACAGTAACATCGACAAAGAGTAAAAATCTTAATTCAACTGCATTACTAATAAATGCAAGACTACAAAACAAATCTCCACATAGAAGTAAAAGGAATGAGGAGAGAAATTACAAGAAATCACAAGAAGAAAAAACAAATAAAAAAGTTCACCACAACTGATTTAGAGGTGCCCTATATGATAGCATGTATGAAGGACAATGTAGGATCCCTACCAGAGATTAACACATGATACACAAAACAGAAAAAATAGTCAAATGAAATTAAAACATATAGCGCCAATAATAACTTACTAGGCTTTCTTATCCCAGTGTCAAATCAGAACAAGGAAAGGGGAAAAGACAAACTGAGTAGCCTGAAATAATTTTACAACCAGGGTAACAGCAACAACTTGCTGAAACATTTATCAAAGCTTAGTTATCTATGTCAGTTTACATACACGCATAAAACATTTTATATTAACTCATAAAAAGCACTACAGGAGCTCAAACACACACTGCTAGTCTAGGTTGGGAAGAGACTACTTCAACTATAATCATCCAAATTAATGCAGTTGTGTGAAACTTGTGTGAACTGTAAGTTCTGCCTGTGCACCACATAGTCCCAGATATCTTCACGGAACTACAGCATGTATTAAAAAAATAGGTAAGAATAACAAATAGGTTTTCATTTCTACTGTTGACTTAGCAGTTGACTTCTTCCGGTCGACTCGCTACAGAACAAGTAACTGACAGTTTCTTTTATCATGTACTTTCATACACTGAAACTTGGAGGCACAAACTCTACAAAGTCACTATAAGTCAGAAACCTAAAGCTCTTGTTTGCAAAGGAGGTAGAAAGTCGAATAATAAATAAGCTCTGCATAAAGACAATTGCAGATCTTTAAGACAAGCAGCACTGCATGAGATGTAACACCTGCAAATCCCCAATAGCTGTAACAGTCCATACATCAAACGACTTTCCTCCAGAGAAATATGAAGGATTTGAACCAACAGTAACAGAGATGGGGCACATAAGGCAAAAAAACGCACCTACAGCAAGAACTACTGGTTTAGGGCTCAGTTTTCAGTGTGTGAAGTATTTTCAATATTACAGAGAAAATGAGTATTGTTCCTCCTATAAGTCAAGAATCCAAAAGAGAGCATGTTTATGTCAAGATGAAATTTTCTTTTTATACACTTCTGGATGCACACTGTTGTTTTGCTTTTCCCATACATACAAAAAAATTAAAATACTTGTCTAGAACTTCCAATGATAATATTTTGTATAACACAGTAATTTAAAGAAAATATTTTTGTATCAACACAACAACAATAAAACCTCTACTAATAGTCTAACAGGACTAGGTATCTATTCAAACAGAAATTGAATATGATTTTTCAGTCTAAGAATGAATGAATTAGCTTTAAAGCTCTGTATCTACAAGGCAGATAGAAAGAATAGCGTTGATTATCAATTGTTTTTTTTGTTTCTTCACATATCTCACGCAAAGCAATTTTAGACCAATATCAGACTCAACTAATTATCCACTTTCGATATAATGGAGCACCTTATCTGTTTTTCACAAAACACCTGTAAGAAGCAGCAGCAATGAAGTAAAAGCACAGACCTATGTAACTTTTTCTAAAAATGAACAAATCCACCACAATATGCACAGACTTCCTCAGGACAAAGGGAGAAGAGTTACGTAAAAAGGAGAATAAAGAATTACATTTCCCCTTACAACAAATGGAAAAGTTAAATATGTCTGTGGCATTTTCTAGCCACATCTCTTAAGCATTCCATAATTAAAAAGTGGAGCAGTAAAAATTAAGTCTTACTGAAAAGCCAGTGTAGCAGCAGTCTTTCATTTCTACTTCTATTAAGCATAGATACTAGCAGTTTACTATATCATATCACCCTAACACACAGAGACCAATTATTTCTAGCACTTTGCCTCTACAGATGTAACATCACTGGGACATTATCCGTACTTTTATTTTTGTTCCACGTGTAGTCCTGACCTACACAAAGCAATGAGTCGTTGCATTATGGCATGAGCCAGACTGACCTTACCTCAGGACTTAACTGACAAACTATCTCTTAAAGACAGCCTTCCTAGTGATAAAGACAATCCATACTTCAAACTGATGTGAGGAATGCTAGGATTTACCTAAAGGCTTTATCATGGTCTAAGGAGCCAGCCTTGTAGCTGTAGTATTTGCCCTAAGGTGTTCCTTGAAAGAGAAACAGCTCCCCCCTCTCCCAGCCTCACCACACTTCACTGATGAGACAAAACTGTCGCATGAAGACAACGATTTTCAAAGAGGAATGCACACAAGCAGAAAAGACAATTTGTGGAGGTATGTAAAGAATATATTGGAACTGATATTTAGTTTTACTTTTATCTAAAACAAACAAACAAAGCAAAAAATCCCACCCAAACCAAAGTGACAACCCATGAAATGCAAGAAGGAAAGGATGGGAAGGACAGCAAGGGACAGAAAGGAAGGAAGGGGAGGCAGGCCCAAATTCAACTTTACAAACATTCAACTATTTAACAAATGATGTTGGAATGTTGGGGGTACAAGACAGATTACGGACTTTGGACCTGGTTAACATAAGAGATTTGGTAAGAGGATGCCTTAGTAAAAGCAAATGGAACTTTGAAAATTAGACCTAGATTGCAAGAAGATTAAATCAGACAGGTTTACCGGAAAAAAAACCAAAAACCATTACATTCTGCAAGCAAGAGATATTATTATATGCGTAAGTTTGTGTATGTGATTTTAAACTAATCATTGTAGTACACATTACTAGTCTCCCTGAAATAGTATATAAGCATTTGTGTCCCACAATAAAATTGGATTCTGATCACTGAATCAGTCTTCTCAGCCTCCCTTCATTGCCAACAGTTTGACACTTGTAAGCTCACTCAGCCCGTACATCTGATGGGCCAGTGCCACATAAGGCAGTTGAGGGGCCCTGGGGCAAGTATGTGCTCCACAACCCAGACAGGTGACAGTGGCCCGATCGCTCCATTCCTTCTGTGTGCAGTAAGACAGACCTGTGTGCAGTTTGTCTCTGCCTGATGAGGTGGATTCCTGGATAGCATTACTTAGTTTTAACCAAACTAACCCTTACAGAATGGAGTAGTTTAGAAAGAGTCCTGTAAGGAAACAATGGGCTGAAGGCACTCTGAGTGCGTGTGAAAAGAAAATGGCAGCACAGACACCTCTACTACAGTACAAGGTAACAAACAACGACAATTTAATGACATCTGACAAGAAGTTGGATTAAAGAAAATTTCAGTTAACAAGACTATCCAAAATATTACTTACCAATGTTAACAATTACTCAAACCCTAAATGTGCATCATATCTTGAGCCAATGGTAGTATGAAACCACCACAATTAGCAAGACAGCTGAAAACTAACCATCCAGAGCACAAAGATAAACCTTCATTTTTTCCAGCAATGTTTCAAGTAATGCAATAATAGTCAATCTTGTACTTTAAAAAATGTCCTTTAATTCAGTGATAAACATTTAGCAGCCTGCTCTGAGGTTTTCTTACCTAAGATCAAGAGGCAAAAACCATCATGCCATCTGAGAACTGAATTTTTGTTGCTTAAAATAATGCATGGAAAACTACAGTGACAAAATGAAGCACATTTCTTTCAAAAAGAAAGAAATGTTCTGTTCAAAGACATATAGAAAACATTGCTGAAGATTTGAAGAAACAAGTATTAGAACAAATCATCCATTTCAGAATGTTTGCTCTACAGTTGGATGAAAGTACAGATGTTTCTAACATGTCTTGAATTCAGGAATTTCAATAATGAGGTACACAAAAAATTACTTTTCCTAAGCCACTAAAGGAAAAGCATTAGAAAAGTTACTTTATCAACGGTAAACTACTTTTAATTTTAAAAAGTGAAAAAAAAGAAGTTTTATGAAAAAACTATGCAAATGTAACTAGGAACGTGTGGTTGCTTTGACTGGAATAAAAACCAGAGTCTAGTAAGGGTGGTAAGAGATTGCAGTACAAAGTAAATTCATCCACTCCATCAACAATAGGCAAGCTATTGCAGCAAAGAATCTGGAGCCAGAAGAATGCATAAAGTCACTGATGTTCTTAATTTTATGAAAACAAGTCCATTAAATAGTAAAATACCTACTATATTTTGTAACAAGATAGTAAATGAACATAAAGAAGTATTTATACCATAAGAAGTTGAACTGCTAAGAAGCACTGTTGACCAGGAATATTAGTTCTGGGTGAGCTATGAGGGTGTTTGTTTTAAAAAGAAGAGTGCTTGAAATATACTGACCATTTCTGTGGAAATAATTTGTTACCAGTTGTATGCTACCTAACAGATATTTTTGAAAAAAATAAACAGACTTTATATATCCCTTTCCAAATGAAGGTGACATTTTAACAGTGAAAAAGTTAAAAAGAAAGTTTTCAAAAGAAACTCATGCCATAGAGACAGCATTTTGAAAACAGATGTTTGGAAAGGTTTCCATCATTATATGATCTTATTGCTAAAACCAATGCATGTTACCTAAAAAAAGCTATTGTAACTATACACATTAAATGCTGGGAGATAAAAATTTCCAACCTTTTAAAAAATCTTCCAAGAAGTTTCAGTGCGTTTTGAACCCATTTGTTAAAAACATAAAAACTGCAATCCCTTCAGATTAACATGCATGAAATAAATTATTGACAGGGTACTTGGAAATTTACTAGACAAAATTTAATATAAACCTTTGCACAATCAGCTGATAGGATTGAAAAAAATAGTACTACGACTTAGTAAGTGCAGTAAACAATGCACTTCTTCCATCTGAAGCCATATATCGTTGCTAGGTATCTTCTTCGGATGTGCTAGTCATTAAAATAAGGTAACAAAATAAACTTAAGAAGAACCATACCTTCAAGCCGCTGTGTCACAAAATGTTAAACCAAGACATTACTAAACAAGAATATTCTTAACATTTTTCTAGTAAGTGCTAAAAGGTTTCTTTTACCAATAAAAATCTAATATTTTCAAATATTAAATCTTTATCTCATAACTTTAAAATTTTCTAATTCCTGTGTATGTTTTATAAAGGTAGATTCTAGTACAAGTATTATTACATATATACACTTCATAAATGAAATATATATACATTGAGATGCAGGCTGAAATATTGACAGGAGTGCACCAACAACTATTTTGGAAACCACTGCACTAAGGAATAAAAAAAAAAAAAGTAAAGGAGAGATGTCCTGCTTCACCCAGACAAGGAACAAGCCTTGATTACTAAAAACAAATATCCCTCTTGCAAAATTAACTATGACCCTCTTCCACATGAAAAGTAATTCAGATTAAATCCTAGTATGCTAGATGCTAAGCTTAAGAGTAGCAATAGAATTACTTAAGAAGAGCTATATACATTTACACACAGGGATTCAAAGAGGCATTTATATATGTCATCTTCTTATAGTAAAAGGGGAATGCAGAAACAAGAAACAGAACCGTAAAACTTCTCTAACTGCTCCTACCTTTGCTCTAAGTTACAGAAATATTTACACAATTCATACTGGGAACAGTATGCCCTGCCACACTTTGAAAAGACATTCAGTCCTCACCAATACAATACAATATTTGTGAGGATATATAAAAATAACTTTTTCTGACACTGATATTTTTGCCCTCTCTAATGTCCCCTATGGTGTCAGAGAGAAGACAGAGCTTTTCAAAACCACCTCTGTTCCCATAAACATCCTTAAGCATCTATAAAAACGTGCAAGAAACAAGCAGGTATGATCAGGCAGTATTTCTTCAGACTGCTGTCCTGAAACTGAGGCATATACCAGTGGAAAACAACACAGAATCTAGGAAAAAACCCAAAACTGATTTCAAACAAAAAAGTTGTCTATGGTATTATTCCATTTTAGCACATCTATTACATGGTGTAACATCTTCTCTCCTTTCCCCTAGCACATGGAACTGCAGATGAGACAAATAAAACAGGCAACAGCATAGAGAACTTATACCACATCGCAGTGTTTAGCAGGACCACTGCAAATTTAGAGCCCATTTACCAGTTTGTGAAATGCAATTGTATGAGTTTCTGAAGGTCAGAGGAAAATGCATACAGAAGTTTCAGACAGATTTTTAGTAGCTCAGCTGACATTTTCTTCATCTGCTGAAATGGGATACCCCAACAATCAGCTATAACAAGGCAAAAATAATTATCATCAGCTGGAGAGAGGTCTAAAAGCTTTTCAGAGCATGAAGACAAGCAATATTTTATTTTAACAAGTAATCTCTGATTTCAACAACTTGTATTAGAAGAATTGCAGAAATTGTTTACTCTTCCTTGAAGTGGAAAAGGAAAGGAAATATGAAGTAAGAAGAAAATATGTATTTTCTGAAAATATTCAACGGAATATTTGAATCAGCTATTAATGCAAACCAAATTATAAGTGAGAATATTTCATACTGTGCTAAAATTTTACTTTTAAAATCATTGCTACAATAAAGACAAAGAACCTGTCTGATAGAAAGGCAGTTTACCTGCACTTAAGAAACAGAACCTAAGTTCTGTAATGAAGGTATTAAAAATACAGGGAGATAATAGCAGTGAGGTAGTCATAATATCTGGTTGCTCTCGTTTGCATGTTTTCCTATGGGATTCTTTAACTTTACCTGCATTTTTCCAGGCACAGTCTATAAGTAATTTATTTTCCAGCCAAAGAACTTTAAGCATCAGCTGATAAACAGTTTAACTAGGGTCCCTAATTTGACTAACTTTCCTTGCAACAAGTAATACTCATTAGTGCAAAGTAGCACCACTGACTTTCACAAAATTTATCACCTGAATTGACATTACAAATTACTGAGATTCTGGTATCATACTTATAGTGGAAGGCTGTCAAGGAACATTAAGTATTTTCCAAAATACTGACTGGAATACTGTAACAACTACCTGTCTGCTGTTGCATAACGCTATCACACAAATACTGTCTCAGGAACAGGGCTTCTGGTTCCCTCTCTTAAAGGTTCATCTTACAGAAAGAGATGCCAAGTGTGTTATTTCTTGACAATTCTTCTTCCTATACAAGCCAAAGTCTTTGCTTAAATTGCCCTATTGGAAACAGTTCAGCTAAGCACAAAAGTGGATACCTCACCTACACTCCTGTAAATACCTAAAGAAGAACAGGACAGATGGCCAAGATACAACTTAACCAGCCTTTTATTTTGCCTGTGCACCTGTATCTACTTTTTTCTTTCTTCCAAAAAAAGCCTGATTAAAACTGGTAACTACAAGAAAACTCCATTTTTAGGCAGCACAAATTAGGACCTACTTCTGCCTCTCCCTCAGCCTTTCCAAACTTAGTCAAGATGGTCTCTCTACAGGACAGTGAAGAGCTAGAACCTACTTTTTTCATTCAAGTCTCCTGACAGAACAGTCACTTTACCTAACATAATCAGAGGAACTATCAGTGTAACAGCCTTCATTCTCAGTTAACTAAGAATGTTTGTTATGAATATGTGTTTGTCAAATTCACCCTACTTTACCACACCACATTATCTTTATCCCTTCCTTGCTCTGGTCTTGTACTGCTGACCTCCTCAAACCAACTGTACTTTATTGTCCAATTTGACTTTTTTTCTTACCTTCTTCCCAAATGACTACAATTCCAAAAAGCCAAATGGCTCCCGAAATTGTAAACACTATCAAAACCACAACATGAAGCGCAGATGCAAACAGAGCAAAGCAAGTTAAGCTACATTACAGAGGTGTTATTATACTAGATACAGTAATACAATGTTTGCTACAATTAACCACTGAAGACCATTTATGCTTTTAGGCACTTATCTCAACTACTCAAAACGAAATTTAAGCCTGTCTTCTGTGTCACATAAGCCTTTTTCCCTCCTTCACCTCCAAGCAAATTACCTGTAATACTTATTTTTTAAAAGGTAATATGAAAATGTCATTATTTGTTTAAAGAGGCTCCTGAATAAGAAACCTTAAATTGCATTTACTTTGCCCAACTGAAATAGAAAAAATAAACATTCAAAAATCCAACCTCCCCTCTCCAAAATAAACTAAGGCTAGTATAAGACTGCAGAACAGTGGACCCTCATAAGGATACGGAAAATAGAAACAAACATGATGGATAAAGCAATAATCTTTATTGGTATCTCCTTGGTACTGCTGAAGTGAGACTATTTCTTTACTGTGCAAACAAACTCCAGTAACCATGAAAAATTTAACAGTCAGGAGTAACTGCCAGTAGCAGACCAACAACATATACTGAAAATGAACAGCAGGTGTCAGGATGGAAGTTCTACATGAAAATTAGTTTCATGTATGTTGGCAAACTGAGGCGTAAAGCCTACATAGAGCACTTTCCAGGATAGGCACTTAAGAAATCTCTTACCTCTAGCCCTTCATAGTTCCACCTGTACAGCAGCACATGTCAAATCTGATTTGGTATGGAATTTAGACACACCCTGAAAGAATTTGTCTTGTCTGGTTTTTCAACAAACACTGCCTCTGGGTACTCCCTACATGTTCAAATCTGTGCCTGAATGTAGTATTTATTTGTGAACTCTTTGAAAGAAAAGCAACATAGGTTAAAGAAGGTACTAAAGCAGGTAACAGGTTAAAACAAATATAATTTTTTTCAACTTCCCCAAATAAATACCTATGCAATAAAACTGGGAAACACTTTAGGGAAATGACAAGCTTAAAGCAAGCATCCTGCCATGCAGCCATTAGTTTAGCTGCCGCAGTCTTAAGTTCAGCTTCACTAGCTTATCCTTTAGAGCAAATCATACAATCAGAAACTAGGCACTAGGAATACTCATCCTAAAATGGAAAGCTAAACAAGTCACATCGTGAAAGAGCTGACAGAAAATTTAGACTCCTGTCTACGATAATAACTGATCCAAGAACTGCTAATTTAACATCACTGATTTCAAGTGAATTCATTAGATGATGTTACCTTAGTTATATTCTGTTTCAATGCTAGTAAGACAGAGCATAACAATTTAAGCGAACTAAAGCTCAACAGACTAAAAAATAAAGAGATTACTATCTGCAGACTCTTTGAAACTTATCTGAGATGACAATGGACTGTCTCCTTTGATGCTTTGTTGTTGGGTTTTTTAAAACAAGCTGATGGAAGAAAAGCTTAAGGAATATGAAGAGCCCATTCAAAAACTGCAGAAGTAACAAATACTAAATGCCAAACTCATAAAATTGTACGTACGTTTCTATAGACAAATGCTTGTGTAAATAGTAAGAAACTTGTGTAAACAGTAAGCTTTTCGAGTCTTATTTCTTCCAGAAATCTTAACTATTTAACTTAATTACAATGCATAAGGTAGATTTATCTTATTCATCACTGCCAGTTGAGAACAGAAGGCACAAAGAGTATAATGTTCAATCTGCCAAATGTTATTTCCTGTCCTCAGCTATTACAGAGTATGAACTGCATTGAATTTTCCTGGTATGGGCTAACACATTGTGTTTCCTGTCCTGCAGACTAATTATCTGCTGTTACTGCTGCAAACAAAACAATGTTATCAAAATTAAACTGATTACCTACCAACTTTCATGACCCTATGAACTACATTGAAAGTCTTTATTTGAAAGATGCAAGTCACACATCTTAAGAACACAAAGTTGTTCCAGGAACCCTTCACAGGCACGAGGCATCAGTGATTACCCAGGGGTCTACTACTATGTTGTGTAATCTGAGAAACCTTCAACACAGCTGGATCCACCAACAATACAATGATGTCTTTACTAGAAGCTCCTTAGAGACTACCAGCAAAAAAGTATTACATGGAATTTAATAAACAAACAGACAAACAAAAATGAACCTTTAAAACCCCAAACGAACAAACAAACAAAAAACCAACCAAAGAAAACAGCTGAAGCCAGCTGAGGGACCACATCTGGACAAGTCTGATGTATACACTGCTGGTATCACAACACTTCACTTTGTTTTGAGGAACATGAAAAGCCTGCATCTGCTAAAATCTTGAAACTCTTAGAATAAAGGAATTTAATTTAAAATGTGTGATACAGGTATGTGGCATCCAGTTGGGTTAGACAAAACACCAGGATAAACTCAGCAGGGGTAACAAAACCAAACTTAATATCACAGATGCAAATCAAGAACTAGATCATGAATTTTTGATTTTTTCTTTTCATTGGAAAGGTTTCTAGGAAAAAAAATACTTTGGTTTGGATACATGCTGTCTCTGAACTCTTTGAAAAATAAGGGAAAAGATGCTTTTAACCTTATCATGCTTTAGTACACTTAACTCTTTAAGAGATTGTTCCTGATAAAATAACCATTTGTTAATTAAGAAGAAAAATACTGCAAAGAGCTTGCTTTATCCACTAGCTTTATCCACTAGCTGTACATGCTACCAACAGTTTTCTTTATCATTCAGGCACTTTTGTTGATCTGAGAATTCCTGTGCAGCAAATATGCATCTAAATATATACAGTTTTATATATATGCTTTCTCTTGATGTATACATACATTTTCACAAATATCATCTATTAAACTCCTACTAAAAAGAAGCCAGTGCATGCAAGTAATTCTGCAAATATGCTTGTTCAATTTCTATTCTAATTCCCACTTAGTTGTTGCTTTAAACGAATCTTTGTTACTCTCTATGGAAGGCATGCATTTATATAATAAATTGAAGCCTGTTGACCAAGTCTTTACTCTTTACTTAATTACGTGGTCCACAGATTACACAATCCATTAAACAAATTAAACCCACTGAAATTCCTCTCTTCTTTTAATAGCAACTTTCAAGTGTGTAAAGACTTGTAGAAGTCTTTGGTGTAAACAGCTGTTTCCTGCTTACTGCAAAAAATGGCCAGCTACCTTTCACTCAAGCTACACTGAGTCTTTTTACCACAGGAAAGAAAGGTATGCTCAAGTCCTATACACCTTGCTCTGCAGAAACACGTAAGAACAAAGAGATGGAAAATCAGATTGTTATTCAAATAGTGCCAACATTTCAATGCTGCAGTCCTTGCTCTACCTGGCACTTCTCTTGCAATTCAGGTACAACTGTCCTTCCTTGATGATTAAACTTTCTTATTGCTATGTAACTTGAATGTATGTATTCATATTGATGTTTGTATGATGAATTATACTGAATGTTGTCAAGAACGCTATACAAAGATGCTCTGCTTGAGTAAGCTTCTCAGCATACTGCTAATAAGTCTTTGTGTCTACACTCACCTGCTATCCAGATGAACAGTATCTGTAATATTTTACTTTGAGCTACATAAAACCATTATAGAATAGTTATTTCTAGTAAACAAGAAACTGGAAAGTAGACTCCACTGTGATTACTGGACAGAAACTGGAACACCAAGCAACAAGACTAGTTAACAATGTTTACAGTAATTTCCATCATGCCCAGTTCTAGTACTGATTTAGAGCTTCAGAGGCTGAAATAGGCAAACAAACTCCAAATGGTGTGGCCATGCACTTTTCCAACTGCAGCAAAACAGAACTTCAGGACAAACACCTGCAACCACAGAAAGTTTTCTAGTGATCTAGCAGACAGATGAACAGATGCAATGCTGGAAAAATATGAAGCATTGTGGCAAACTGTTCATTCCTCTCACTTCAGAAAAATAATCACCTTCATAGCTAGACACAGTGAATAAAGGCAAGCTACAATCCCTTACCACAGTCCATCAAGTCAAAGGTCTGATCAGTGCCTTCTCCAGCCCTCCTACTGCGGAGAATACCACAAGCTTTCAACAAATTTTTCAAGTCATGGTGTTTCCATAAAACACCATGTGCTGGTGTATTTTTGTAAATCCAGCCATGACCAACTGCTTAACTTTCCGAAGTAATGATGGTAGCTGTGCTACATCAGGATGTATTTATTATCATTCCAGAATGACAGGCACAGAAGTTGACACCATACACCAAAGGCAAGTGAACTGCTTTACTGCACTTCTGAAGTATCAAATTTGCAAACTGACACAAATTTTCAAAGACTTCTCCTACTTAACACCAATGCTGCTGTTTAAATGATCACTGTACTCATCTTCACCTCATCTTTTTTCCTACTAATTCTTGAATTTGATCTTCTTTGCAATTCACTCCCTGCAGCAGCTCTTTCTTCACTTATTTCATTTCTGAATAGAATGGGATCACTATAAGCTTACTAAACGTACTCTGTTGCCGATTTCTACCTCTATTCTCTAAAATTCACACACCCAGATTTGAAGGATAATTACAGCAACACATCCCAAGATACAGTAAAGGATCTCTACAACTGCAGCCTACTAAAGTACCTCACCTCAGAGTGAAAATCATCTAGAGTACTGGAAATCTACACATTAAAGTAAAAAACCACTCAGATATAACCCAAGGATAAGTCATATAAAAATATTCTGCATTATTTTAATAACAGAACTAGGTTAGACAGAAGAGAGTTCCATCATTTAAAATGTCAAAATTTCTCACTTCACTTTGACCAAAAGCTTTCTGATAATAAACATGAAAATAAACTTTCCAAGGCCTGCATTTGAATTAATTACGGGGTTATCAAGTGACACAAGCCTAGGAAAAACAGTTGCTTGGATTTAAAATTTTTTTTTAAGTTTTAAGATGTGCTCATTAGGATGTTTAAGATGAAGAATAAAGTTTCACTTTCCAGGCAAACATGAAGTTTTGAGTACTGTGCATCCTCCTGATATTTATTTTTCATTAAATTCACGGGAACTTTATGACATTTAATATCTTTAGTCTTATGAACTTATGAACTTTTAAATAACTTTTATATACAGATAGTTATGGGCAATGACAGTTCAATACAAAATAGTTTCTCCACAGACTTTCAGCAAGGTGGCTTCTTTCAAGCAGTAAGAAAATACACACTAACTTGTGCCAGGTAGGTTCATGTTCTTTGGAAGGTTTTGTTTTGCCTTTTTTTTTAAAGTAACAAGCAATATTTTGCCCCAGAAGTGACTTTATAATAATTTGTTAACTGTAACAATATCAACTTTATGGGAAGCAGAAATCTTCAAAAATTACTATGCGTTTGAGCTACGAATTATTCACAAAATTGAAAATCTACTTTCTAGTCTGTCTAGGACACCTCTGCATGTCAACATCCTGACATAAATGACTCTGCATGTCATAATCCTGACATAAAAATACCCAAGAATTATAAAAGTGTCTTTAGTTTCACTGTTCATAAATTTCCTTGTGATTTGTACCCAGGGTCACCTAAACAATTCTCTCTTCCCTGTCTTCCCAGTCCATCATACACTGCAGAAGTTTGATGGCCAGCACAGGCTGGCTGATTAGCAGGCAATTACATGTTCTTCTTTCATTTCTTCTCTAGAGACAATAATTCATATCTCTCTCTACCCAGCTGGAAGTTTCATAGTCTGCAGAACGCAGTTTTCTTTACGGCCCTCTGACTGACAGAATTAGCTAACAAGCTGAACAGGTTGTAATCTGACAGGAAGAGGGGCAGAAAAACAGCAGTCACAAACCACCTCTTAGAGGAGAAGTCTAATCCTCACCTTTTATTGGTAAGTTGATTTTTAAACCTTTAGGTTTATAATATTTCTAGTTTTAGAAATCTAACCTTTGAAGCACAGGAGGGGCTTTTTGAACTTGGAACTGTTCGAGTAAGTGAACTTAGTTCCACGCCCTACAAACTGGCTGTCACCCAGGGACACAAGGACATTCTAATCAGACTCTTCCAAACATTTCAATGTTCTGCACTTGACAGAAGATTGTAATTTGACATCAGAGGACTGATTTTAGGTTTGTTTTTAGTTAAGAACATGGCTGGACAACAGCCCTTTCACTCCCAAAAACAAATACAAAATTAACACTTTCAGCTACACAAGTCGGACAGCTCACGAAGAATGACATGAAGAATGACAGAACCATAAAGTATTTAATATCAAAAACTGAAGTGAACCACTGCTCCTTTAAAGATACCCTAGCTAGGGTTTTATACAACGTATATTATGCGTATGTGCCTTCCACTTTACAGAGGATAGCTTTAATACTTTAATTAAATGTTTTTGAATTTGTTTTTGCAGGCATTTTTTTCTCTCAAGAGAGTCACTATGCTGCTGGATGCTGACATGGCTTTAATACTACTTCAGCTTTATTATGTAAGACATACACATGATCACTCCCATTCTTAGCTGAAATGATGTGAATGTAACAGGCAGATTAAGCACCTGTAAGAAAGCAAAGCCAGTTCTAACTATGATCTGCATGCCAACCACCACATTTCAGCATTCAGTTGAAATATAAATTAGTTTTAGTAAACAAAATGTAAGACAATACATAACTAAGAATAACTGAAATAAACAAGTGCTTACCTTGACTCTCCACTACTATTTCCTACACTTTCTTCATCACTGTGCCCATTCATTGTAAATATTAAAAAGTTTAAAAAAATAAATAGAAGTCCACTCAAGGTATAAGGTGGATCTCAGGAATCCACTTCTTGCTACTTTGTATGTCTTCCAGACACTGTACGTGTTTGCTTTAGTGTTCTCAGCGGGTATTCAAGATTTCTCCCAAAACACCTAAAATAGGAAAGGAAAACATTAACACAATCTTAAAGTATGTTTGCAATTAAAGACATTCCAAAAATAAACTTTTTTTTTTTCCACTAACAGTGAAAGGGAGCATGTTTAACATCATGTCTAACTCAAAAATAGCTTTTTTTTGTGTGTGTGTTACCTGCTCATGGCTGAACATTTTATCACCATTTCCTTTTCTGAGGAAAAAATGAAATTCCTGCTGTGAAAACAACAAAAAATAATGTCCAGAGAACAACAGGTCTTCATATTAATTATTTTTAAAAACCTGGAAGATCTAAAGAAAATACCCAAAATGCAGGAAAAAACTGTCTTGCTTTCTGTTTGACTGCAGCAGGGTTCCAGCATACACTTCTTTCTGCCATTATGCTTCTTTATGCAACATTTCATGGATGTTGCTACGAAGACGGCAATTTCTGCTGAACTATTAGCTCCAGAATAGGGAAAATTACAGAAACTATATTTTCTTTATTACTGCGGGATGAGAACAGTTTACTGCCTATCTGCACTATACGTTGTGTCTTAACTTTGGGCATAGTATTGAATTAAGGACAAAACAGATCTCAATATTAAAGAAAAAATGTCTGCTAGAAGAGGTAGGTAAATACTAATGTTCTGCTAAGATCTTCTTAGTAAAATGTATTTCATACACAAAACACAGTGCAAGCATTTCCAGGAACACATGTAATGAAACCCACTTACAGTTGGGAGCAGGAAGATAAAAGACTGTACACGAGCTCCCACAAAATCAAACCAGCAAGAACCCAGAGATGGAATGATCATTATACCATACACATCAGTCTCGTAGGCCTGATTACTGCACAGTCAGTATTCGATGCAGCCAGAGAAAGTTTAGGCTGACGGTAAACGGGCCGCAAGTATAAGCTCAGTGATAATCAGATCAACTCGCGCCCTCATGGACTTAGCGGTGTGAAGGCGATTAGGGTCTTGCCTAGCCCTGGGGTGCTCCCCAAGAACAAGCCACAGCGCAACCCGAGCCCATCGAGGCGGTGGTGAGGGAACTCTCGCTCTGGGGCGGGCGCTGCCCTGCGCTCACACCTCCGGGCCGCTTCGGACCGCGAACAATGGCGATGAGGAACGGCAGCGCGATCGGAAGGAGCCCCGCAGCCACAGCGGGCCCGCGAAGCGCGACTGGGGATCCCGCGTAGAAGTAGAGGGGCGCCGGGCAATCCCGCGACGGCACGAACTGCCGCGCCTTAGGCATCCAGGTAAACATCGCGGGCGTCGGCAAAACTTTGTCCCCGCCGCCCGCTCTCCGCTCCGGGCCGATGCGATCTCGACTCTCATCCTCTACCGCCCGCGCCACTCTCTCGCTGCCCGCCCACAGGGAGCGAGGGCAGCGCCTCCCGCTCGCACCGCAATCGGCGCGGCCTGCACGGCGCCGCTCTCTGGCAGCACTTCCAAGGCCACCGCCGCCGCCCTGCACGATTGCTTCCCCCGGCGCCCCCCACGGCCCGGAGCGGAGCCGCTCTTGGGCCGCCCGGGCGGCTCCGCACTGGCTCCCCCCGCAGGAGCGCGCGGGAGCAGGTCGACCACACCGGCCACCTCGGTCCCGGAGAATCCCTCCCTCTCTCGGCGGAGAACAGGCAGAGGGCCCGGGGAGGCAGCCCGGCGCCGGCCATGGACCCCCGCTCGAGACCGGCAGCAGGGCCGCATTTCCTCCACACCGCCCGCCCCCCTCTAGCTTTCATCTCCCGCAGCTGCACATTTCCCGGCCGGCGAAGGGAGCCATGGCGGCCTTTGCCTACCTGGGGTGCTTGGGACCCGGCCGGCCCAACACTCCCCGGGACCCCTAAGGCCCGAAGCCTCGATGCGCCCTGCGGGGCGTACTGCCGCTCGTACCACAGCCCCAGGTCGCGGGCGGCTCCCGCGGCCGGGCCTGGGCGGCCGCCGCTCCTCTTGCCGGCTCCGCGCTGCCCACGCCGCGGGCTCACTCGCTCTGTCGCTCGAACAATGGGTCAGGACCACTCTGGGAGGGGCGCAGGGAGAACCGGGATGGGCGCAGCTCCGCTCCGCCGCCGACTCCTAAGTCCTGGCGACCGCCGCCATCACACCGCCGCTCCGTTCAGCCTCCCCCTCCCGCGGTCGGATGGAAACCCCGGGCGTGATGTCAGCCCTGCGCCCTGGGACCGACCGGCAGTGGGAGGAGGAGCCTCGGGCGGGGGCTGTGAGCAGTAGTCCCGCCGCCGGGCCTTGCAGGCCACGGCGGAATTTGTGCGGTCGCTTTGGGAGCCGGTGGTCTCCCGCCCGCCATCCGCCGTTACCTCCCTTCTGCCTAGAGCTGGGAATACTCCAATCCCAGTGTACGGGCGCGGGGCACTGCCCGAGGAGCTCTATGACCTGAGCGCCGCAGCCGCAGCCCGAAGTGGGCCGCCTGAACGGCGCTGCGCGGCGCAGGGGTTTTGTTTGCGGTTTTCAGTGTAAAATCACGGCCCGACGACAAACGCAACCGCGTTTCTCACTTCACGAGGTCACAAGCGGTGCTAAAGCGTGCTTAAGGGGATTTGGACTGTCCCTGGCAGGAAGCTGGCCTTCCTCCTTGGATCCAAATATCTACGCCCACTCCTTGCCAGTGATCAGCATGGTTTGACGAGACGCATGCTCGTTATTGGAAAAACCCGAACAACCCAGCCCCAAGAAAAACAACACACAAGCAAAAAAGTATTTTGTGTGTCCAAATGTTCTCAGAGTGGCAAAGGAAAGTATCAGCTAAATGAGAGTGTGCTGTAAACAACACAACATGGCTCTGGAAAGTGGAAGCAGCTTACCTGCCTTTTTCCCCGTGAAAGAACACCTGCGCTGTAAGGCTCTGTCACTCTGTAAGACTATTGAGGGGACATTAGTGACTGACATCTGGCACCAGACCTTTGAACACTCTGCAAAAGGGTGAAAGAGATCAGCAGGAAAACAGTTCCGTCATCAGTAAAGGAGATCTTGAAGGAAGCTACTCACCCTGTGGGTATATGAGAGGGAGATAGTCACAGGTGCCAAATGAATTCAGGCTTGAAGAATTGTGTTGGCCAGGACCCAGATGTGAGCCACAGTCAGTAAAATGGAGACCTTAATTCATGGTTACTCTTCCAGGGTGAGCAATTCTGGCTGCCTTGGTGCTCAGTGATGTGTGGGACAGCTGATATACACACCACCCTGCAGCTGAGTTGGTTAGGTTTCCTGGAGCCTACCAATGAACCTTCAGTGCACCAAGCATAACGTGATGTTGGCTGTCACGCTCGACAATTCCCTGTCTGAGGAGTTGCAGAGGCCAGATAAGGCATATACACTGGCTCAGTTCTCAAGCACTGTATAGGAGATTACCACAAAATCACAGTGATGGATGTCAGAGAAAAAAATTTTCCCTCTGGAGTTAAGAAAGATGCATTTAGGAATTGCTTGGACAAGAAAACAGCTTGAAAGTTTACAACAAGGGAATACTTATACTATGTTCCTTACTGAAGCACTGAACTTTGCCTAAGTCATCTTAATGGAGAATATTTTGGGATAGTTAAGAGTGCTGCAAAGAGAATGGACTCAAGTTTAAACTGACGAGTGTCAAAATGAAAATAACTTTTAAATTAAGGTAAATTTAAAAAAAAATACCTAACCTCTTCCCACAAGCAGGTGGTTGTTCAGCCATCCCTAGGGGAGCAATGCCCTATCACCTATCCCACCATCCTTCTCTTTCCTCAGTTTTATATACTGAGCATAATGCCATATGGTCTGAAACATCCCCATGGTCATTTGGCTAAACTATCCTGGCTTCCACTCCTCGTGCACCTCCAGCTTCCTCACCAGTGGGATGGGATAAGGAGCAAGAAAAGCACTGACTCTGCATAAGCCCTGATCAGCAATAATTAAAACATACTTGTTTTATCAACACTGTTTCCAGCACAAAACCAAAACATAGCCCCATCCCAGCTATTTTGAAGAAAACTAATTTTATCCCAGCCAAAACTAGCACACCTACATGTTTGGTTGTATTTTACTTACTAATCTTCTTGGCTTTTTCAGTTTTCTTTACCTAGATTTGTTTAGTAGAGTTTCTCAGCTCTCAGCCTTGGAAATCCCTTTTGAAGGTATGTTTTCACAATGGTTTAAATAACCAGAGTTAGAACTGCTGTGATACCAACCTCATCTGCTAGGAGAGCCAAAAACTAGCCACTTAACTGTCTGAACTAGGTCACCATGCAGCTGCACATGCAGTGATCCCTGTGCAGTGTGATAGTAGCAGTAGTTGTTACTTAGAGTGCTTAAAAATTGCCAAAACATTGTTTGGAGATGTTTCTCCACTTTCATGTGAGAGAAGGACTCTTCTTTCACATCAGAACTTATTCATGTTGCATCTTTAACCAATTTCTTCTTTCCCAGAGGTCACAGTAAAGTATAGATGACATTCTTATCTTAGCAGCATTTTATAGTGTAAGTAAAACTGACTACTGGTATGTACAGCTTTCAGTCTGCATCAAGAAAGAAGTACACATAATGCACAACATTTTAAGGACAGATGGACAACGCTTTTTGTCATTACAGAAAGCTACCACCTGTGGAAAAATTATATTTAAATATAAAATAAATAACTCTTTCTTTGTGAAGCTGTATTGCAAGTTTCTGGCACCTCACCAGGGTGTGAGTGAGAAAATTTATTGTGCCTAAGCAGTCACTCCACTCTGAGTTGGATTTTTCTTATAGACAAGATAGCTGTACAAGATAGCTGCACTGTTATGCAATGAACAGAATCCCTTTCAATGTCTATGTTTCAGGTTATTTATCTTTCTTACACTGGTAGGGCTTCATGTTTATCACAGTAACTTATGATTAAGAAAAGACTTAGCACTGTTCTATTCTTAACATTTAGAAGTTCTGGATAAAGAAGCTTTTCCTTTTTAAAGTACTAAAGCCTTCAATACAGTATCTTGCAGTGAGGCAAGATAGATGCAAGAAGTAGCCTAAGATTTAATTATGCACTACATTATATTCTGGTTTCTTTGCTTTTTGTTCTCTTTCTAAACAACTCCTTTACCACACTTAGTACTTTGATTCTTTTGCTTCTACCCTTCAGGTAGTTATAAAACATGTCCTGAAAAGCTCAAAGACCACAACTTGAGATATAATTTCGTAGCAAAGATTTTCTTTCTCTTGAGTAGCTGTTAAATGCAGCAGGTATAGTCTAGTTTTCTTCTTTTTCATTCATTTTGTATCCCTACTCTTATTCCATTTAATCTTACATTCTCTCTTCTACTAAGAAGCTGTCAATAGCAATTTATGTAAGTAACACAGTCATTATCCTGTGACTTGCCTTCTTTCTTGCCGCCTTTATCTCTCACACCCCTTTTGTTTTTACCATCCCCAGAATCCTCTCCTCACTTGGGCCCAACAAACCAGCCAGCTGCAAAATGCTAAAGACTAGAGAGATAAGATTTAGAGGAAAACAACAGGGACAAAAAAAACCAAGTTATTTTATAGAATTAGTTGAAAGAAAAAATAAATTGATTCTGTGCATTGAGGTCCAGGGGGGGAAAGCTAGTGAATTTTTTATCAGTTTAGTCTGTGGGCCACTTTCAGATTACTCTTGTCAGAAATCAGTTTAGTTTAGATCTGCGACTTGCTTAGGTCTTCACAAATGGTTGATCAGAAGTGGTTATTCCAAAATAATTTTATGTAAGGTGCAAAGTCTTGTTAGATTTAAATGTCAATTATCTGCCAGTACTTAAAGTGCAGGTAGATTTGTTAACTGCAGTGCACAGAAACTGGAATTGTGAAAGAAAAAAGAAAGAGTGAGTAGTTTAGATACATTGGTTAAGTTTGACCAACGAACCATACAGGTTTTTTTCATTATTTAATTATAAATTTCTTACATTATTTATGTGATTCCTAAAAAAAATGTCAGTACATAATTTAAATTATTTTTAAGTTAAAAATAACACCTGTGGCTGGTACAAATGTATGCATAAAATTTCTTAACTATATGAATTTAATTAAATTGAACAACAAACTGGTCGCTGGACAAGCATGACTAAGGCTTCACTTAAAACGGCACATTGAAATCAACTAAAGTTTTTACAGATTGCTACCTTGTCTGAACATTGTATCTGTACACAACTGGACCTCTACAGAAACACTGTATCTCTACACTGACTGAATATCTTGCTGAAAGCTGAAATGAGTAATATAAACAAGGACATGAGTATGGTTATAATTGAGTCTTTAAAGTTAATACGCATCAGGACAACTGAGAAAAGTTCACACTTTTCTTCAAAATACTGTTTTGTTTGGTCTAAGTTAACAGAGATTTGTTGAAAGCATTAATTCTCTCCAAAAGCATCTGCAGGGTGTAGACCTTAGGTGTCAAATAAGCGTTATGTCTATTACTGTTTCCTTCTCAATGTTTAGCTAACAAAAGTAAAAAATGAGTGTAAAATATATTTTTCTTTCTCTTCTTAGATATTAACCTAAACAATCAAAATATGTCAGGTTAATGTTGGTAGGTTTAATATGCCATAACTCTCCTTTAGAGAACTGTTATACCATTTCTAGTGCAGACTGCCTTTTTCAGGGTTTACAACAGTTATACTATCCAGGTCTTGTTCATCTGGCATCTTTCTTGTTTGCTTGTGGTGTACTTTCCTTGTTTGCTTGGTGGTGTACCATAAACTTCTAGAGGTCTCATTTATGATTTGTCTTCCCAAATTCACATGGCTGGCCAGCAGGCCTGGTTTGTAGAGCATTGATCAGGTACACTTGGCAGGTAGAATGTCACAGCAAAAATTATACTGGGCAGGTCTGATGGAATATGCACCCTTGCTTAATGAGTTCCCATCATAAGGCACTTGTTGTGCTGCAGGCCCTCCTCTGTGACCATGTGTTAGCAGGAACCTGTTTTTAATTTGATAAGCATTGTTATATAGCCTTATGCATAAAATGCCAATTCTTTGTAATGTGTCATTGTAGCGTTAGTTTTTCTAATTTACTACAAGTTAAGAAGCATAAAGTAGCATAACTATATGGTACTATATATAACACCGTATTTACACCTGGAAATTTTATTTGCATGCCTACTTCAGTCATGAGAATCCCCTGCTCACATTCCAATCATACAGAGCCTACATACAAGTGTTTACAAATCCACATGTTCAGAGCTTCCTCTCTGCTACAGGAAGGCCACTCTCAGGCATCAGTTCTAGCAAACCAACATATTTTATACTAGTATATTGGTTACATTTCACCAAAACCTTGAAAATTATGCCCTTTGTACTGGAGTAATGCAATTCTCTTACTGGACCAACTGAAAAAATGTATTACGTTACACTTGGTGCAAGTTCTATCAGACTGGTTTTTTCCTTCTGAATTGTGGCAGTATAATGGCTAGGTCATGTTGGAAGTAATACTAATGAGTAGTCTTTTGGTACTTCAGTACTTCTAGGTATAAATAAGTTTATACAGAGTAACAGTTTTCAGTGTCTGAGTCTCTCTCTGAGAAGAGCTATTAGAATGTGCAGAATTCAGCTCAAAGCTAAGATTTGTTACTTAATCCTAATGCTGTTAGGAAAAATAGATTAAAGAATTTGAAGAAATCATATGTGGCCAGTTTATTCTAGTTACTAAATGGAGGATAAGCAGGAGCACTGTCTGAAAGAAGAATCATGCTTCTGTACTTAACTATATAACATATAAAATATGAAGGGCTGTTTGGAGAAGACCTGTACTATATTGCTGTTTACAACAACCAATTCTTTGATAGAGAGAGTGATCGAAAGCAGTGATTTTGAAGTGGAGAAGAGTTGCAAAAATGCAGAATATATTTATTCCTTCAAAGAGTTTGTACTGTCATTCAGAATTTAATCCTCAATTGTATCCTTTTATTTCTTACTTACTGCAAGAGGCAGTAAGTAAGAAATAAAAGGATACAATAGCACTGGAAGAAAAAATGGCTACAAAGTGTTAACTGCATGTACTTTACAGCAAGACACTGAACTCATAACAGTGTCTCTGTATCTATTTTCTCAGATTGATTTTTAAACTAATTACATAATTCATTTACTGCTAATGTAAATAAAAGAAGGGCAATGGGACCTCCGATTTCTGAGGTCTTGTCTAAGACAAATCATTAATGTATTAAAATATAGATCTCTGTCTCCAGGTCTTACCAACAAGATTGGATAAAAATTCTGTCTGAAATTATTGATACAAAGCCTTAATTCTTCAAAAAGATTATAGAAATTAATGATTCCACTTAGAAGTAGAGCTGAGAACTCAGTTTAGTAGGAAGAAACACCTTAGAGACAGGGATTTGTTACTTGAGGCAGAAGAGAGCTAAGTCAACCCTAAAACTTAAAGAAATGTAAGGGAAATGCCTTTGCTGTCAGACGAGCATGTAAGACTACACTGTCCAATCCTACGGGCAAGGAAGTATAAGAGGATTTATATCACGTGCTAGAAAATATGAAGCTGTGTGTGGGAACAGAAGCAAAAAAGATGAAGTTCTGTGAGTTCTTGGCAGTTGTGAACTGTAAAGTTAGATGCTGTAATAGACTTCCTTAGAACATGTAATGAGTAATAAGAAATGTGAGTTTTAACATGTTCTTTTTTGTTTCTGCTACAGTCTGTAATTTTAAGTGAGCGGGTTATTTTTGTCCTTATAGCTTGTCTGTCAATGAAACCAAATCCTTTTATCTGACTTTTCCATTTCTTCTTTGTGACAAATTGCACTACATGTGGTGGGTTGACTTTGGCTGCCTGCTAGACACCCACAGAGCTGCTTTCTCATTCCTGAACATCAGCAGGATGGGGAGAAATATAGACTAAATTCATGGGTCAAGGCAAATACAGAGAGAAAACCTACTAAGTTACATCACAGGTGAAACAGACTGGACATGGGAGAAACAATTTAATTATTGCCAATTAAAATAGAGCTGGATGGTGGGAAACAAATACAAAATATCTATACTGCCTTCCCTTCATCCTCCTTCTTTTTCTCAGGCTCAATTTCAGTCATTCAATCCTGATTCTTCTCCCTGAGTGGAGCCAGGACACAGGAAATGGCTGCTGGGATCAACCCATAGCAGTTCCTCTCTGCCCCTTTTTCCTTATCACACTCTTCCAGTACTCCCGGGTGGGTCCTTTCTGTGGGATACAGTCCTTCAGAAACTGCTTCAACATAGATTGTACATGGCTCCCAGTTCTATCAAGATAAATTTAGCCCAGCATGGGCTGTAGGGAAATGGCTTGACAAGTGCCTGGAGCACCTTGTCCCATCATTCTCTGGTCTTGGTTTCACATATTTCTCATGCCTCTCTCTCAACTGCTGTGCTGCCTTTTTTACCATTTCTTAAATAAGTTTTCTGAGATGTGCTACCACTTTGACTGCAGAGCTCAGCTCTGCCTTGTGTCCATTGGAGCTGGCTGCTCCTCAGAGAGGCTGTCCTTACAGTCCACTGCAATGATCATAATCTTGCATTGTAGACCCAATGCAGTAAGATACCAAGTCACTTTCACCATAATGAGATTTCCAGAATCTCCAAATGATTTTGTGTTTTACCTCCACTTGAGCTGCTTAGTTGCCTTGAGAGCTGGTACTCCATAATTCTGAGAGTAAGAAGTTTTTTCTGGTGGCTGACATTAGCTGGGTATGCATCCGAGCATTCCTGAGCCTCATAGGAAGTGTGCGGTATTTGTGCTGGAACTGGATAATTCTTCCAAGTACAGGTTGGGAGACAGAATTCAAAACTAGTCTTTGTCCCATGGAGGGCCATGAATTATGCTTTCACAAAGACGTGAGTTATGCAGAAGAGATTTAACAATTTTCTCTTTCTTTTCATCACTCTGACAAAGCAATTTGCTGAGATGCTTCTCTCTTTCCTGAGGAAGTCCTTACAAATTGATAGTTGTGTGGCAAGACTAAGGGATATGATGACTGGAAGTAAGAACACTGTATTGCATTGCAGGAAGTTGTGTTGTTGTATGCTTGCATTTATATATATAAAATGCAAAAGGTCTTGTAGCAGCAGAAGACAGGAGTTATGGAGCTGACTGCAAATACAAGTTGTGCCTCTCCTACTGTAAGGCTGAACACATGCTTGCTTTTAACATGATATTCAAGATAACGTAAGTGAACTTATGTGTTGGGATACTGACATATTTAGATCCTAGACTTTTCAAATTACACATGTGGAATAACAGGACCTCTTGTTAAATTTTCAATGGTATGGCCTCTTAGGTTGAGAAAGTACAAGCACTGCTGTAATTCAGAGACATTTCATCAACTTAGTAAATTATTATGAAGCAGGAAAATGCAATAATATTGTTGGTTAAAGAAAAGCATCACAGAAAATTAATACTTGGCAGGACTGTATTTGGCCATTCTGTGTTTCTAAATTGAGAACATTCAGTGATATGGATACCAAACATACTTGGTAAAGCAAAGTATCATATAATTTGAATGTGGGACTGCGAAGTGACTGCTGGAACCTGGGCTAGCTCTTAGAACTCCGGCGCCATGCCAGGAGTGGGGAACTGCCTTGGTATGGGGATTTACCAGAGGCAGAACTTTTAGAGCCACTTGCTCTAACATGCCAGACACAAACCACAACAGGGACCAGGCAGAAGACAAAGGAGGAGGCTCTCTGTCTTGAGGTTCCACAAGGAACAGTTTATTCCAGGTGAAGGGAGCAGGACAAAAAGCCCCTAGCTGTATTGTGCAAGGGGTTTTGTACGCACACAAGTCAGGGGGTGGACACAAACAGTTTACCAATAGGGAATCCTCAGGGGAGGAGTGAGGAGATTACATAAAGTATCCTGGACCATTTGGGGTAGGAGTGGGGAGGAGGATGGGTCACATGGGCCAATGAGGCTTTGAGGAGTAGGGGAATTCCAAAGGGGTGTTGCAAACAGGGACTGGCCCCAGGTTTAAGTGGCAGAGAAAGTTCAGGAATCAAGGGCTGTGTTGCTTTGACAGGCAGGGAAAGAGCTGGAACAAGAGGTGGGGAATGGCCTGAGGGACAGCTTTGAGGGAGAGTAAAACCCAAGGTAAACCAACTCAGGGAGAACATGGGGGTACTACAGGATGAACCACTTAACAAGAAATCAATAAAATAAATTCGAACTGCAACAGGATTGTCTTTTAAGAGGCTCTTAGTCATTTAAAGAAACCAACAACTTAAAATTCAGAAAGTGTCAACTGACTGTGTCTTAGGTTGGAAATGGGTGTGTGTATTCTATTCCTATCTGTGGAGCAGTTACCTTCTGTTAATTGGGAAGTTTTCTTTATCTCTTCCACAACCAGTCCTCCCTCCAGGGAGATACCTTTTGTTAATGAGGCATTGAGTCTCACTGCATGACTGATAAAATTACATCATGCCATTGTGAGAAGCTCTGCCCAGAAGGAGAAGCCAGGCATTCCTTCCTGGATATAATCAGAGGTTTGGAAGACCACAGGGAGCTTTTTCCACTGGATTCCCAGAGGAAGACCAGGCCCATCTATATCACCACTGGATTTTCAGAGGAAGACTACACCGTTCTACAGGATCAACTGCTTCAACAGAACAACATCAGTCATTCCAGGATGACTGCAGCCACCATTTCAACTGAACTGTTACCAACACCCTGACCTACAGGGTGTCAGATTGTATTCTGACTCTGTCTGTGTTGTTTTGTATTACTACATTTGTTTCAGTTTTTGTTTGGTTCTTTTTTGTTGTTGTTGTTTTGGGGTTTTTTAAAATATTTTCTTCCCTAATAAAAACTGTTATTCCTGCTCCCATATATTTTCCTGAGAGCCCCCTTAATTTCAAAATTATAACAGTTTGGAGGGAGGGGATTTACATTTTCCATTTCAGTGGAGGCTCCTGCCTTCCTTAGCAAACACCTTTTCAACCAAGACTTTTCAAACCAAGGCAAGTATATCTGCAGATTCTTAATTTAAGTTTTTAGTTTGAAGTGCATCTCCAGATACATAAATTAGAAATCCTACCGCAAAAATACATCTGTTTTTAGAATATTCACTTAAAAAAGAAAAAAAACTCCCAACCCCCAAAACTTCACTACTGATGTAACTTGGATTGGGTTTTTTTTTCATCGAAGGCATGAGGAATACAATAATATGACCAAATCAATGAACCGTACCAGGTGTCTTCATTTCAAATAAATCTCTAGTGGTCAGTTAGATAGTTTTCCTGATCAGTCCATGGAATCATGATGATTCTTGCTAGTATTGCAAACTTAATAAAAATGTTCAAATTAAATTACCACCTCGATTTTATTGGTCACACAAAATGGTGCTTTCATTTTTTGTTGTTGATCGAAGATACTTTCATATGCCAGAATTTCTACCACATCTTTCTATAAACAGACTTAAAATACAGAGACTCTGCTTTCCCCTCCCTCATTCTTTTCAATGTCAAAACTTAAAGAAAAACTAAACTCAATTACTGAATTTGAAATAGACAAAGTTCTGAGTTTTAATTAAAGAAAGAAGAAGTCCTAGATCAAGATAAAATGGCAATTTCTGTTTTAAAAGTCCTGGAAAGACAAGTCTAATAGTACTTTTAACTTTGCTAAGAATACCAGACAGGAAAACATTTTCATAATTTTAAATAGGAAGGGAGCGTAGAATAGAAATGAGAGCTATCTTTATTTTTTTTTCATATGGTTCATCAGTTTGATGAATAATTTAAAATCTATGCTGACATTAAGGAAGTACATAGTCAAAGTCATAAGAAAGCTACTTACTTCAGCTGTACATTACTAAATTTTATTCCTGAGCTCCAAAAATAAGAGAAATGCAAAGACTAGTGAGAAAGGGTGCTTCAAGATATAGAATGCCTTTGGTGCAGGGTGCTTTGGTGCATGCTATTGCTATGAAAAAATTCAGAGCTTCATTTATGAAAGTTGGAAGAGAAATAGTAATTGTGAATTGCTTGAGATCACAGAGCTGTGTGAGACAGTTCTGGCAATTAAGCAAAATTTTCCTAAATAAAGGAATGGATTACACTTGATAAATGGACAATAGAAATATACCCTTCAAATAATGCAATTGAGGATTTCTCATACTGATTTTTAAAATAATGTCTATTTTAAAACTTTTTCTTTACTGTCACAATCATGAAGTAAGTCAAACCTGAAAAAAGTTTCTTTAAATTCCAAGACATTATTTCTTCTGTTGAAAAATTAAGGTATGGTTTTGTAACAAAGAATTTCTTCAGTTTGCCCCTAAATAACTGTGTCTTAAAGTCATTCTTCTACTAGCTAAGAAATATTTGCTGTTGCAGTGCTGTGGTTTTGAAGGTTTTATTTGCTTGTTTGTATTTTAAGTATTTTTAAAAATCAGCCCTTCAAAACCAACCTTAGGGGTCCATGTACAGCTTGTAAATGAGAGTGACAATATGTATGTCTCTATCTTTGGTAGAAAAAACCTGGATTATAATATGAATAGGTGTTGCTTCCTTCAATACACACTGAGTATTTAATATCTTTAAGGGATCTGGGACTTGGAAGTAATTGTATTATCCAAAATGGAAGATTGGGAAAGTTGTTTGCAAATGATCATTTTAATAGTGTTTTGCCCTTTGTATTTACGAAGCATATCTCTACCAAAAAGGAAACAGCAGATTGTGTAGTTTCTTCATTACAAGAATGTAACCTTGGGAATCAGCCAGCAGAGGAGCAAAGGATACTTAAGGAAGGGTTAAAAGTAATCAGAAAAGGTACTAAATCCATTGTTTGGCTTCTCCTCTGTCACTTAAAACATTGGTTTAATTTTTTTGTCTCTGACCCAGTAGTAGAATTTGCACATGCATTTTTCTTGTGTGGGAACCTAGTAATTCTACTGTTGGATCTAAGTTCTGGTAGATTTTTCTTGTAAGATTTAATCTTTTTCATTCTGAAATCAGATTTTAACTTCATTTTGGGTAAAGAAGGAAATTCCAAGAGGTTTTTCTTCCAAGAAAATTCAATTAGTCAAAGTCAGCACATGGAAGGAAAACAAGACAGCTAGTGAATACTGCAGCCTATGGTTAAAGTGTTGAGGTAATATGGTATAAAATAATGAGCAAACTGAAACTTAAAAGACTTCAGCTTTCAGCTGGAGTGTGTATTTGTGTAAGAAACAGAGATGATTACTTTCATGTCATTGAGGATCATGTTAAATAATTGAATTGAAAAGAATTGTCAACATTCTGTGACATGTTGAGAAAAGCAGTGCTGTAATTTAAAATCTTAGGGAATTGCCTGTTTTATGCTTATGTGTAAGTGCTAAGTAAGTATGTGGTCATGACTTCTTGAAGTTTCATTTCCAAGTTAAGTTGCCTCCATCCAGGTGGTTCCAATAGCTGTATCATGGTTTCTTTGTACTATAAATTATATTGAGTTCTAAGGTTTGTACTATGCTGTTGGTCATTCTTAAGAAGAAAATTGAATTATTATGGTGGCCAACATTACCTAGCAATAAGAAAATAAAAATTAAATATGCTGCACAGCTGTTCCACTTTGGGAAGCTGTTGGTAAATTAAGAGTAGTAGCTCTTCACTTAGAAATTCTGGATTATTGTGTAGCTGTTTTGCAAAAGTATGTATTCAGTACCTTCTAGTACTTGTGTGTGCCTGAAAACTGAGAGGTAGTTCGTGTGAATTCCTTGCATAAGTAAACATTAGTGATTTTTGAAATGAAATATTCTTTAGTACAGTAAATTTTATTTTATTAAGAAATGTCTTTTACTTCTTGAAGTAACCTGTTCTTCATTGGAAATTCTACTTGGGAACTAATTTAATGTAAGTAGTTTCTCTGTGTTTTTAAACTGTTTTTTTCCAAGTATGTAACTACAGCCTTTCACAGTCAGTTTACAATTGGTAGTAGCTGTTTTAGTAGTATTAGTAATTTTAATTTGTCTGAAATAGTAGTTTTTCATAACACATACTAAAATTCAGGGGGAAATCCCCCACATTATTAACAATTTTGTTATGAAACAAGCTCTGGAAAACTGTAAGTGGAACAATCAGCATTTGTAAAAACTAGAATTGTGGATATTCTCCAATGACAGTGTAACTTTTATTCATTATTAAACTGATCTAGTTCTGTAATGTTGGAACTGTTTATACTAGTAAAGTATCTGCCCTATTTTAGTTTATAATTCATAATAATAATAATGGGAATGGTTTTTGTAATAATTTTTACATCTGTGTTTTAACATTGATGAGTTACAGTGCAAGATACACTGGCACTTGAACTTTAATTCAGACTATATTAAGAAAACCCATTATCTAATATGTTTTTGTGTTTATATTCTGGAACTTGGTGAAATTTGGTACAATTTGATAGTGTGCAATAGAAGGAGCATCAATGAAAATTCCAGCTAGACCCAACAGAATTATTCAATTGAATCTTCAGTATAGTTTTTAAGTTTAGCTAGATTTACATATCTTTGTATTTCTTTGATCAGAACTGATAGTCCTGGAGTAGTCATAGTTGAGCTGTAATAACTCACATGATGATATTCTGCACGAGGTATTTATTAAACTGGTATGTGGGTCCACTAGTTCCAAACCACTGCTGTTGACTTGTCTTTAGATTTTACTGTGTTTATTGTTTTGGGGTTGGTTTTTTTCCTAGATTGTTAAGGGTAACTTAAGATTAACTCAAAAACTGGAAGATCTTACTGCTTTCTAGAAGGATGAAGTCTACAGATAACTGAGAAATATTAAAGCAAAATGACTAAACTAAAAATTGAGACCTTTATCTTTCATCTCTCATTGCTGATCTTTTTGATATCTAATACAACAA
Source organism: Passer domesticus (assembly GCF_036417665.1). NCBI lineage: Eukaryota > Metazoa > Chordata > Aves > Passeriformes > Passeridae > Passer > Passer domesticus. The sequence goes on along the minus strand of NC_087512.1, from coordinate 57,815,523 downwards.
CATGGATACTAGAAAAGGACAAAGAAATGTCTAGTCGGATCACTAACTGGAAAATTATTTGATTTTTAAAAAATGCAGATCTCTTGTCACTGAGAACATAATGGTGAGTCAATTTTGGCATAAGTATTTTACTAACTCTATCCTTCAGAGTGTTGTCATGCTCTTTGTTGATTGAATGAACAGCTCTGGCAAATTACTGCTTAAGCAGGGTGAATTGATTATAGTGAAGAATGATAAAATGCATTAGGACCGTACAAAAATTAAACATTAATTATCTGTAGAGAATCTCAGTATGCTTAATGTTCTTTACAAGGTCTGAAGTAAGGGAGGGAGTTTCATTATAATATTTTGAAACATGAGTTGTTACATAAACCTGTGTGGAAAAAAGGATTTTGTTAGAAGCAGATATCAATCATTCTAATAGAATGTAAGATATGTCACTGGTTTTTGCGTCATAAATTTTAAATCAGTGATAGTGAAAGGTGTTACTTATGGAGAAACATATAGTTACCAATAGTAGTAACCCGGTAAGAAAATCTTATAAAAAAGGTATTCTTGAAAACTAGAGGATTAGGCAGTCACCAATATTATGAAGTTTAACAAGGACAGATGCTGGGCCAGGGCAACCATGGCTGTGTGTATACACTGGGGAATGATGTGCTGGACAGTAGTGCCTTGGAAAGGGACATGGGGTTCTTTGTTGAAGGCAATTTGAATATGAGTCAGCAGTGTCTTGGCAGCCCAAACAGCCAACCATAGCCTGCCCCAGCATTGCCAGCTGCACAAGGGAGGGGATTGTCCCACTCTGCTCTGCAGTAGGGCAGCCTCACCTTGAGCACTGGGGGTAGTTTTGGGCACCGCAGTATAAGAAAGACATGGAACTATTTGAGAGCATCCAAAGGAGGGTCATGAGGATGATGAAGGGTCTGGAGAGGAAGCCCTACAGCTAAGGTCACTTGATCTGACTGAGGAGACACCTCATCAGAGTTTACAACTTCCTTGTGAGGCAAAGAGGAGGAACAGACACTGATCTCTTCTCCGTGGTGAGAGGACTCGAGTAATGGCATGAAGTTGGGTCACGGAAGGTTCTGGCTGGATATCAGGAAAATGTTTTTAACCCACAGGATGGTTGGGCAGTGGAGCAAGATCCCCAGGGGAATCATCACAACACAGAGCCTGAAATAGTTCAAGAAGTGTTTGGACAATGCTCTCAGGCCCATAGTGTGATTCTTGGGATGTCCTGCGCAGGCCCCGGAGTTGGACTCAATGATCAATGATAGGTCCCTTCCAAGTAAGCATATTATGTGATTCTATGATACTATTCGCTAAAATCTCTAAAATAAGGAGTCAAAACTTCAACTCATTCTTTTACTGAAGTATAAAGACCCACAAAATTGCTGCTACTCTTACCAAAACTGAATTTGTTAGTCAAAAATTTTATTTTCATTTTAATAGAATAAAAGATGGGGAAAATTATTTTCTGTATAATTAATTTATTCATGCCAAGAAAATGTGAGGAGGCTACATACAAATTTGACCTAAAGAGTAAATACATTTTCTACATCAACCCCCCACATTCGTCTTCCTCTTGTATGAAAATTCTGCAAGGTGATCCATGGACTGAATAGGCACAATGATTAAAGAGATACTTCTTGCTTTTTGTTTTAAGAAAAAATTACATGTTGAAATAAGAACAGTTAAATAATGAACAAGAGAGAGAAAAAAGAGCAAGTATTGTCATGGCAGTGACTTGCTGTCTCCAAACAGTATGTCAGTGCCCAGCTTGTGTCTGAGGATTGGCTACTTTGGAAAGACTACACCCTCAGATCTGATGCTGAGCATGTCATTGTATGGCATATGGCATTTCCATTTGTTCAGTTGGGGTCACCTGTCTTGGCCACTGCTTCTCCCAGGCTCTTGCTCACCCTTGGCCTGCTTGCTGCAAGGACAGAGTGACAAACAGAGAGGGCCTGGACTGTGCCAGCCCAGTTCAATAACCAAAACATTTTGGTCACAGATGCAGAGTGTAGCATCATACAGGCTGCTATGAGGAAACATAATTATCACAATCAGGGGCAATACAAGTATACAGATGCTAATGCATAACTCTGTTACTATGGTGCAAATTATTATTAGGCAGTCTTTATTTGCTTAGCTGCTACTTCCTCCTTCTGTACTTAGAGAGCTTTATTAGATCTATAATGGGCTTTCAAGCACAGTTCTGTTATGCAAAGTAAGGTTTGAACCCCTTTAGGGTTCACTGACAGAGCTTCCTTAAAAAGTATCCCCAGGTGCATTATGTTTGCACCCAGACTTGGACAGTGCAGAGGTGGATGGTGAAGGGGACAAGGGTGTTGGGCTTTGGAGAGATATTATGGACAAGGAAACTGTGTCATTAACAGACTGCTGTAAGTGCTCTTAAATTCATTAATGTAGCAAAAGGGCAGGAGTGACTATCATGAGTCGTTAGTGCAGAGAGCTGAAGATGCAGTGATCATTAATATGTAGACACAAGATGTGCATTCACAATCTGACACTGTCCAGATCTGAAGATTGAAAGGATTTTATGTTTTGAGTCAATGTTACTTTCTTATCTTTTAGTTTTGTTCAGTTTGTTTTTTGATTAGACCTAGATGATGTTTTAAAATAAAAAATGTTGCCTCCCCTTAATTCCTATAATGTGCAGAAATTTCCACTTTTATGTCCAAATTATTTATGTGATTTCTTGAAACAAGCCTATAATCTTATCAAGCCTTTGCAAGTATATGTCTGCAAGTTCAAAGCACAAATGCAGTGCAATACAGATATCAAAATATGACTTTGCTGTTCTTCTGCTACATTCGCAAATTTATGAGAGTTACTTTTCCCTGGGAAAGGGTAATTATTTCCCCTACTCTCTTTCATGTTTTCCGTCTCCAAAACAATGAGATGGATAAAAAGTAAAACTTGTTTAGGTAAAAAAAAAAATTGAAATTGACTGGGAAAAAAAAGAAAATAATTCTATTAAGGTTCTTGTAAAAGGTATTTTGATGTAGTCAATTAAAATTTTTCTGAAAAACAGCATGACGATTTCCTTCTCAATTAGAAACTAAGACGTTGTTTTCAAGATTAACAAGTGATCAGATGCTATCTTTATTATTATTAACTCTTTTTTTTCCTAACGTCACAGATTCAGAGAATGGTTTGGGTTGGTAGGGACCTTAATGGTCACCTTTTTCCAACAGCATCAGCATTTTTTCCTTGTATCTTTTTCATACAGTAAATAATCTAAAGAAACAGCAATGTGTGATGGTGTATACAATGGGGTTGATGTGAGCTGTTTTTAGTTGTAAATAAATTTTTGTAAACAGCTAAAACCAAATATAAACCAAAAGAGAATAGTAATCTAGATAACAAATGGAAACAAAACTGTCTTTTATAATTTTTTAGAGGCATAAAGAGGATTTATAGCTAAGAAAATGTACATTTGATTTTCTACAACTTAAGGCCATAGTATTCAGAAGTTATTAAGGAGGGGGGGAAAAAAGGAAAGAGGAAAAAAAAGAAAACCTGAAAGAAAACTCCAGACTTTTAAGTCCCCAAATACAGTTCTTTCATTCTTTTTGTGAAGCCTTTTGCCATATACAAATCCAGTATTGCAATATCACTGGAATCATCAAAGATACATATGAAAAAAAAGATCTTTCTCATATTATCAAAATGGTGGAGAAGATCGGTTTTTTAGCCAAAAACTTATTTGAGCATTCTCCTTGTTACACTCAAAATTAGCACTGTGTTCTCCAGCTGTGATCTTATGAACATGGTTAAGCCATGTTTAGTTGTGTAGTTCCCCCAAGTGCTTGCTTGGTGAATGCTGTCTTTGAGTTACTACAAAACATACATGTCATGAAGCCAAGCTGTAGTAATGTTGCTGATCCTGTTCGACAACTACTCATCAGCTCTGAGGTCCGGTACAAAATCTTTGTGTTAGAAGGAGTCCCATAGTTGAGCACTTTGTTGTGCTGTCCCTCATACTTCTTGTACTTCCATATAATCACTACCCTTGTTTTGCCTTGGCAAAACTGAGCCTCAGATATGCCCATCCCATAGCAATTATATTCCAGGAGTAGCACATTTATCTTTTACACAGTAAATGCTAATACAAGGACTGGATTGAAAACTTGGAAATATGATACTTACAACTACATACAGAGGGATTTTGGCTCCCTCTAGTGAAAAAAGGTATTAATATTACTGTGGCAGATTGGCTCACCCATACAGATTCTGATGAGAAAATCATTGAAGGATGTTTGACTAATGCACTGCAGGGCCTCAATTCTGCTGCACAAGGCAATCAATGCAGAATTTCGCTGACATAAAGCTTCAGAACTGGATTATCTTTATTATGCTAAGAGAACTCTCATTCTGCAATTTCCTTAGGAGTTTTTTAATTTATTTATTGCTGTACAAGTATATAGAAGGAAAAGCTGCTGTAGGATTAACACTGTTGGTGTGAAGGGTTTGGTTTTGGTTTTTTGTTTGTGTTTATTTGTGTTTGTTTTAAATTTTAACAGCTATTCCTTTTACATTAAAATACTTGAGAATATCCAAAGGGACAGACAGGTAGATGGAGTGGGAAAAAGAAGGCAGAATTAAAAAAAAAAAAATCACATCTAGTTCTGCAGAGAAGTGGACTCTGAGTACCCCTATTCTGTTTCTAGCTGCCTTATAACCAACTCTATTTTTCTTTTCTTTTTTCTTTTTTTTTTTTTTTTTTGAAAGAAGGATAGAAAAGCCAAGTGAGAGAAGAAAATGAAGTGATATAGGAAAATAACATCTAAAAGAAACAATAACATTGTCAAAGGTACAAAATAATGGCTATTGTTGACAACATCCATCTGAAGAAGAGCCTGTCAGATCAATCTCAAGCTCTGTTGGTGTGGTTTAAACTATTTATTTCTCCTAGATGACACAGCTCTGCTTAAAGTGATTATAACAAATGGCAGAGGCACAAGAAGGTACCATTAATGTTGTTTGAGCAGAAGGCTATCCTTTTCCATAATTTGTCAAGATTTAAAGAAGTTTCTGGTTTCTTTTGTTTTCTTTCTTCCAAGGCAAGGCAGGAAAAGCAAAGCTCCACTCCCAAGTTTTCTGCAAAGATCAAGAAAAAACAAGCTGTTGGGTTTTCTGTTCTTTTTCATCCAATCTATTCAGAAATTAGTAAATGAAGACTTTAGGCAAACTTCATTTTTCACAATAAAGCTTTATTTTCAAATACAATTATTAGCCACCTCTAATATATTTTTTATTGTATTATTCAGGGACATAGAGTTTAAAGTAAACAGAATGAGGGTGAGAAGAAGGACTTAAATCATTGCCAGTCTGAATGTTCTTTTAAACTTCCTTCAATTGCATGTTAAGTAAATCCAGTTCCTTGATGTACTGTTAATTGTCCTAAAGGCATATATCAATTCCAACAGATGATTATTTGAATGGCAGGAAGGATATGGTCACTTTCTTGTTAAGTGCTGTTTTTTCTTTAATGGTTCAGGTTATGGGAATTTATGTGTAGTATCTAGGTAAATGGTTATTTAATTTGAATTCCTTTGTAGCATACATGTATTAGAGTGTAATAAACTATCTTGGATTTGAACACATTAATGGTTGGAGAAGGGAGAAAGGAGGAGGAAGTAAATGCTGGCATAAAAGTCCACAAAAACATGTATCAAGGAGAAAAGCCCAGATCTTCCTAATGTGGTACCTTACTTACAAGCTTTTGCAGAATGCACGGAACTGCTTCCAGGAAAGTTGTGGTTTTTTTCACCTGCACCAAACAAGAGTAAGAGTGCATAAATAAATATGTCTAGGCAGGAATTTTCTTTGGGGGAGAGAAAAAAAATTAAGCCTGGGTTTATCAGAGAACTGATTACCTTGTCTTGGGAAACTGCCTGTGCACAAGAGATGATGGCAGTAAGAAAGAGTCCATGGCTGCTGCTTAATTGCAAATTTTTAATTTTTTTTTTAAGGAGAAAATTAATTCGTCTACGAGGAACTTGAGAAGGGCTTATAAGAATGCTGCAACTTGTTGTAAACTCTCAGATGATGAACTGTTCACAAGTTGGCCCATTTAAGTAAAGGTGTGAGAACAGATTTGAGAACTTGACTATATTTTCTTCAGAGACAGAATGACAAGGATAGGTTTTCCTGCTGTGTCTACAAAAGAGTTCAATACAAGTAAATTAATTTTACAGGAAATGGAAAACTTTGAGAAGAGTATTAATTTACACTTGCTGCTTAGCAGTGTGAAAAAGTTGTTGATTGCAGTATACAAAAGAAGAAAGTTGAAAACTAAAATCAAGTTAGAGTTTGATCATAAACTTGCAACAAAAGAAGCCTATTCTGACAGGTGAGATTTTCACAATAAATAGTATTCAGGGAAGATGATGAAATCATTGTGCACCATATTGAAGCTAGGTTGTAAATAATCAAGGAAAAACTGGAATCAATTTTAAAACTACTTAAGCCTCATGTGTTGTTATAATAATTTGTAATTATATTTAAATTTTTAATGAAACCATTTGCTCAAAGTGCCTAATTGTCCCCTAAATATTACAGAAAAGTATTTTTTCTCTGTTGTTTCTGTTGTTGTTAGTCATGCAGTTGTATCACACTTTGTCCATAATTAAGGTATTACAACCTTCTTATGGAAGCTAAAAGTAGACTTAGTAAGAGAAAAAACAAAGGCAATATAGCTAAAAAAAAAAAAAGGTTGTCAATGCAGAGTAACAAAAAATACAGTACTTGTGCACTGTGTAATAATTCCAGATAATATTGTACTTTTGCACAGTGTAATAATTCCACACCTCTCTGGAATATTGTTAGTCACTGTCCATACATATATATTCTCCATTCATTCAGAAAATGAGCTGTAGATTCTATTAACATCTACTGTTTAAGAACTAGAGAACAACATTGCAAATATTATTGATGGCCAAGTAGATGTAATGTAATGTAATGTAATGCAATGGCCAAGTAATTAACTGGGCAAAGATAACAACTCTGCATACTTGTGACACATTTCTGTCCATAGAAACGACTATGACTATGGGCAGCTGATGGTCAGGACTATATTCCCAGTGTTTCCCAGCATTTGTCACCATGTATCTATTGGAGAATTGCATAATCATGTTTTAGTGGCACTACTAGACTGTGAATTGGTATATTGGCAGTGCAGACAGGCATTTATGCTTTGTGTCTGGCAGAAAGCTAGCATAAAGAAAGTGAGATGTATTTTAAACCACTGCAGCAATATTCCCACTTTTAAAATGCTAACAGAACCTGTACAAAGACATTTATGAAAACTAGTCTGTAGAAGTGACCTAAGGTATATCTGTCATCTGGGTGGAAAAACTTGTGAGAACATATTTACAGTGCTGTCATAAGTAGACTTTATGTAACACAACAAGAATAAATTTGCTTAGACAATGACAAATAGCGGAGGGGATAATATGCCTTTTGCTACTATCTTCTGTCAAATAAATACTAGCCAAATACTTCATCAAATCTTGCTGTGAAGACAGACTGCTAGAAAGGTAGAGAAACGACAAACTTTTACAAGATCCTTGTTCCCATGTGTCTTGGTCAATTTTTATGCAGACCATTTTTCCAGCAGGACTTTTTTGCAACGTTAGTGCACGTTGAACTGAATCCAGTACAAAAGCTGTGACTGTAGAAACTGTTCTCTTTTAATTTGAATGATGATAAAAATGCATATGAAATAAAAGCATTTTGGAGAAGCAGGAAGATTTTATATGTAGGTAGCAAATCATAAAAAGGTGCGTATTTACAGGTTTGGTTCCTTTCAAAATTTACAAGAATTTAACACAAAAAACATAGCTTAGCAAACTGCAAATCTAAATCAAAATCACAGCATTTAGAAAGGTGACATGAAAAATAAGAGGAAGTCAGACAAGAAAACAAGAAAAGAAAACCAAAGGAAGTCAGAAATAAGGCACAACCTCTCCTTTTCTGCTTACTACAGTATCTTAGAAGTACCTTAGAGTGTCTTAACAATCATGTAAGCAGAAAACTGTGCCGAGAGCTATTTTGGAAAACTGTGGAAAAGTGTGCTATGAAAATTGGATTTGCTTTCACAATGATTAAAATCTGCAGGTAATGCGTATGGTAAGGGTATGTTTTGTGTATTCAAAAACAATTTTAAAATATTTTCAAATTGAAAACTTTTTATTTGTTTTGAATTACTTAGATTGATATGGTGCACGTTAAAATACTGCAGACAGCTAGTTCATTTTAGAGTTGCCAACTGCAAAGGAGTTTTGTGCTTAAAAAGTGAAGTATTTTAGAGTGCTTTTGTTACTTGTTCAGAAGGTTAGAATATCTGTAAAATATGCTAGCTGGGAAATATTTGCTGTAAGTTGGTCAATTTGCGTGAGCTTTCAAAAAAAAAAAAAAAGTAGTACTCCATATGCCAATTCTGAAGTAGATTAATACCCCTTAAGCACAATATGGAAGAGGGATATGACCCAAAAGGTTAAGCAGCACTGTGGATGGCAAAAAGCTCATCTGCTTCACATAAACACAAGAGATAAATTACTCCTTTTTCACAAACATTGCTAATCAGATCTTTCCTTGAAAAATTTCAATGACAATCATGAGAGTAAAATTCTGAGCAAGTGTGAGCTAAGTACCTTAAGCAAAGAGTAGCTCAAGCTTGACTTGTATTTGATGTGAAAAAGGCCACCTGGCCTGTGTTTATCATGTCTACTCCATTAAAAAGCTTACTCTGTTTCAGATTCCTTTTCAGGGATACCAATTCAAGCCATGAAACTTCATGAAAATGATGATTTAAAGAAAAATATATTTGAAGAATGGAATAATGCTGAATTTTCTTTTCCTTTCAACTGCTTTGTTTTCCCTTTTTAATTTTTTAAGTCCTTTCTATTATCAGCATGGTAGCACCACAGCAAGTGTCCCACTCTAAGCTGTCCATATTGCTGGCTTCTGCACTACCTTCAGAAAACTTCCCACTGGTTTCAGATAGACATCACAAGCAGTAGAGATGACTAAGACTGCAAAAATCTTCTCATCTCCTTCTACAGCAGGACCATGTCTTTGACCACTCTTAACTAGACAACTTTCATCAGTCGTGAGGGAATCTCACATTCAAGAGCTAAGCAATGACAGCTGTGAATGACAAAAAGTACACTGAAATTCTCTTTGGACTCCAACACAGAGCAATGAAGGAGGTTGAATTTACCTTCTTGGGAAGTTTTAAAATGCACATTAACTTTAGGACTGGAGCTAAGCCATCATAACCTTTATTGAGTATGGCTGTGTAGACAGTCTCAGAGTTTCCATGACTGCAGAAGGAATGTCATTTAACCCACATTATCATCACTACTTGCTCAGCTGCGGTTACTGCAGAGTAACAGCAACATATTTTACAGGGTTGGCTTTTATGTGTAAATCCTGAGAAACATTTCAGAAAGAGGTATTATGTGGGGGGGAAAGCCCCCAACTCTTAAAAGTAAAAAAATATCTAAAATCTTTCATTTCTAGATGTATTACCAGCACAAACAGTACCAGAATTTATGACGCTTTTAGTTATGTCAGCATAACTCTACCGTGGATGTTCTTGCTCTTGAATATTCCTTAAGAAACAAAGCCTTTGTTAGAAATAAAAAAAAGATTAGCTGAATTATTGGACTTGATTTCAAAGGCTATGTACTAAAGGTCAAGCACTTGTAATAGTAATTAGTGGACTAAAAGTTAGATCAATACAGCATAACTTAGGTCAAAGATATCTTGTGTGCTAATGTTCTCACAGAAGACTGTAAAAACCTCTATTTTTCTGTGTTTGTTTTATCCCTTTAGAGGTACCTTACACTTATTCCCACAGTATGAGAATGTTTATGACAGGGTTGGATGACCTCATACAACCTTCTATAAGTAAAGAAAGAGAAGCCAGAAAAGAAAGGCAAAATTGTTAATAGCAGGTGGAAAAAGGGAGGCAGACAAAACTAAAAAAGAAAAATAATAATCAAAACCCCCACCATTTTTTGTGAAAAGTAAAGGCGCAGGCAAGAAAGAACAAGTGCAAAACTCTTTCTAGAAAAACACAATTTATCCAGCTCAAGTATTTTGTGGTATATTTCTTGCTGTTTTCTCATGCCAAATAGCTTAACCACTGAGTGTCTCTTTTCTCTTTCTCTACTACAGCTAGAACAATTGCTGTGTCATTGATGACAAGCTGCTGTTCTCAGAGGTGCCCAGCTGAAAGTCCTATATCAACTGATCTGCTCTGTCACTTTAATATGGCATGACTTCAACCACTTATATTTTTAGCACCTAAGCTGCCCAGCCCTACAGTTCTTCTTTGCCCTTTTGAATGGTCACACTCCTTGACAACTGGTATTTTTAAGTGTGTAAAACTATGCAGAATTTGCACTCTGAGATGATGCCAAATGAGTCACACAAGTAGATTAACTAGGGCATGCAAAGCAGAGAGGGAGAAATGAGAGCATAAGAAGAGAGTACACAAGAAGAGAGTACAATCTACTTTTTTTCTGCAACAGGGCTAACACCGTAGAAATCAAAATTAACACAAATTATCCTAGGAGTAACTCTTGCAAAAGACAAAGACTTCTTTTGGTGTTCAAAGGCCTGGAATATTTAGCTTTCGAATATCCACTCAGTCACAAATGTAACTGCAGGAGTGAGCCACCATTCTTAACAATTTAGCTGTATAACCTTTTGTGGGGGTCTATCTTTGTCACACACATCACATTTTGTAAGAGAAGAGGCACTGTTGAATGGCTTCAGTGAAAAAAATTAAATGTACTCTGAATAGAATTAAGATCCAAAGAAGCAAGTATTTCTAGAAAGCCTGAAATATTGCCAGCAATGTGATCCCTTCTAAGAGGTTTACTTAAGGTACCAAATTCTCCCTGCAAATACTGGCAGATTAGTCAGAGGAGAAAAATGACCTTTTTAAATGGTCCTTTGGGAAGACAGGGCTTGCAGGGAATTTTGTAGTTGCTGGTCTATTGCCTACGTTCCAGGAAAGAGTATTAAATACTGAAATGACCTATAGAAGATGAGGAAATATGCTAAGCTTTCTAATAAAGATGGGCTGAAAAAAATACCATTAATATTCTCAGAGAATATAACAATATAGCATACTTTTTGAAAGCTACATTTCACTGCTTGCTCTGAAAACAGGCTGAAAAATGGTGTGAAGCCATCAACTTTTTAAATGATTGATTTTTAAGGTGATTTCATATGTAATAAAAATGTTAAATTTTTCTTACCACTTTCATTCAATTAAATAGTGCTGCAATGATGCAATCTGATAGATTTATGAAAAAGAATTATATTCTGCAAGATATGATTTTGGTTATAAAATTAATGAGGGCTAAAAAAATCTTCACCTTTAAATGAAACAATCATTTATGGGTGTACTACTGAAATGCATTTATGCAAATGCAAAAGACAGATATTTTGACCAGAATATTTCTTGGAATATTTATATCTCTCCAGCAGACACTTAAATAGCAGTTTTTAGATAGTGGATTCTCTGCAAAGCCCTGCTAAGAACTAACAAAAAGTTCTCCCTATTTTTAACCCTGTGTCCAGCTCAAATTAAAACACAGCCCAGACCTACTTCAGCTGAAACCAGCATAAGAAATTGTCGTGCTTTTCAAAGATGCAAGAATGTTTGGAGTCATAGAAACTCAGGAGACAGTAAAAAACTGTCTCACAGTAGATCTTGCGGGTGTAAACATATCTGCCATCCATTAGTGCCCCTAAGGCTGAAACAACCCACCACAACAAAAAAATTGTATAGCACCACCTCTCCTGAACAGCTTACTCTCTGCTGTGTCTGGCAGCAGTCTGGGAGGGTTAGAGCACATCATTCCTCCACTAATGGTGGAGTACCTGGTTTGTCTCCTCCCTCCATAGACCAGTACATTTTCAGTTACCAGAGTAAAAATAAGAAAACCCCTGCTGTCATAATTAGTTTCTATATTTAAACCTGATGGGGGTTTCTGGCACAGCTAGAGGTGGAAAATCCTTATTTGTAAAGAATTCTGCTTCCCTCAACAGAAGCTTAGGAGTTTATATAGAGTTCGTTTCAAGAAAATTTAACTCTTTCTCCTGGTAAAAGCACAAGTCTCTGATAAAAAAATAATTTAAAGAGAGTATATTTACAGTCAGTTAGTGAAGCTATAAAACCATTGGATTATTTTAGATAGGTAAGCCAATGCAAGATTTATGATCTTATGTAGATTCAATTCCTAAAATAAATTTATTTTTCTTGTTAGCAAGCCCACGGAAAAAAACCTTAGGACAGAGTTACTGAGGCATATTGAATGCCATTCTTTTATTTTCCCGGGATACATATTAAGAATACTATGATTATGTTAGGGAATATAGCTGAGATTCAAGTAAAAGTGTGTTTACATGAATTTATAAAATGTTGCCATGGACTAGAATGACGTATTTCCAAGTAGCTAGGTTTTTCTTGCTTTGAAAATTTAACTTCAGAAAGTGATTTAACAAAACACATTTAAAATTAAAAAAATATTATTAAAATATTGAGAGAATAGTGTAAATGTTATTAATTTTAAATTGCAGCACCCATGAGTAATGTCCGTTTATATTGTAGCAGATGGAAGACCAGCTTAGCAATTACAGAGCAAAATAAAGCTAATTTGATTATTACAGTAGAGAAACTTCCAATCTGTTTTAGGTCTAATACTGACATTGAATTACTTGCCAGTACCATTTTTCTTATGTCCGTGACATTCAATTTTATGCAGATGGGACCACTTCAGTACCAGAACTAGAAATGTAATATTAGAAACAACTTTAAACGAGATGTTGTAGGAAGACTTGCATCTTGTAATGAGCTGACCTACATGTATTTTAAAGGCTGTATTGTTTTCAGTCATTCAAACATGTAAGCTTTTTCATTCGTGCTCCAGCTGACTACATGTATTCTTCTTCACAGTCTCATATTTCTCAATGTGCCTTTGAGGAAAAATGTTACAAATGCACAGTTCTAATACCACTGCACATATATTTTGTTAAAGATTTGGAAAGTGTTGGTGTATCTGAAGAACAGAGTTTCACCTAAACTCTGGCCAGGAAGAAAAGCTATCATAAAAATGCAACATTCAGGAGACCTTTATTAATATTAATCTTGATATAATGATTTGTTGAAAAAACTAGAACTGGTAAAAGTAGTGAAGGAGGTATATATCTTTATTCAGTGCTGGGTGCATACAGGATCGCTCTTTAAAGAACATATGCACTCCTTGAGAGTCTAGACTCCTTTTTTTTGTCTCATTCCCCTCCTTTTCTAGAAAATAAGCAAATTTTTTACTTAATAGAAATCTCTGTGATAATATGTGTCTCTTAAAGTTTTACTGTGTACATTTCACAAGAGGTTAACACTGGTGTTCACTGTAGTATTCTCTAATTCTAAATAAGTATTATAAGATAATTTTAAACTTAATAATGTCAGTAAAATTATAATAAGTTGACACAACGTATTATAAATATTAGTTGCAGTTGGTGACTGTCTAATCCTAGTGACAATATGCATTTTGTTTATTCTTTGCAGAACTCTGCTTTTTTCTCTTGTATCATGATGGACAGTAATTAGAGTTTTCTCTCTATTTTCTTGGGTTTTCTTCAAAAATTTAATTAGGTCTTGGTGTTTAATTAATTGTCCTACTATTTTAAGGTCTATTCTAATATGAGTAGGTGATAACCTGTGATAAATTGTGTGATTGATTTTGATCAGCTAGCAAGATGTTACTGATGCTAGATACAAAGAATCACACTTGATCATCTTAATGAAATTACAAATACAAAAATCATAATAATTTCTACTAGGCAAAGCTACATCTTCGTTATTTATTTCTACAGAGGTACACAAATTTTTTAAGCATACACCACTTTGGCTGGTATACACAGGTACAGTTTTCTGATTACTGACTGGATGAATCTCAAAGGGGCAAATACTTTATTCAGGATCAAGACACACATCTTGAGCATCAAGAGTATGACTTTCATAAATGCACTCTAGTTGTTCCTGGGTAATGTAAGATTCTAAGTTTACTGTTTGTCAGTTCTTATATATTATTCGTGCCCATGCTCTATGTTCTGAGGGGTAGAGCACTGTTCTCTCATGGTTTAGCCTAAGTATAATGATGGGGTGGATACCATAAACAGTGGCTTTACGTATAGTAAGCACAAAGGTAGTGGCTACATTAGAAGCAAAATCGTAGGTAAAATTTACTCTAGCCTACTAAGACAGAAATTTTCTTCCAGACTCAATCTCATTGTCTCAAACTTTTTGAATTTCAACTGGAAATTCACTTTCATTTCTTTCTTATATGATCCAACCTGTTGTTGCCTGCATCTATAACTGTGCTTGTATACAACAGAAAGCTAAAGACACGTTATCTTGAACTATTCTAAGAACAGACATTATTACCTTGTTGTCTTGGTCCTCAGACTTTTCTCATTTTAGTACCACTTTTGAAACCTGTTACTGGCTAGTTCTTAATGTCAATAAAGACGACTGTAGGGGCTGTTTTAGTTTTGATAAATAACTTCTTTTCGTGGCTAGCTTGTTCATTAATAAGTTTCTATTTAGAACTTATTTAAAATCCTGTCCTTAATATTCTAGTTAAATATTTTCTCATTCTGCTCCTGAAGTGTACTTGTCTTTGTAACTGCATTGTGTAGCTCTTGAATGATATCCTTAGGAAAGAGGGGCAGGCTGACTGGATTTCCGATATGTTGATTTGCATTAGCAATTCAACACATTTGAGAGACCACTTTGGATTAAATTGACGCCGCGGCCTGGACCCCGGGAGAAAGGGCGAGCCTCGCAACCAGCGAGCTGTCCAGCCCTTTTCCTCTAAGCGGCACCACCGAGTGGCCGCTCCCCGCCTCGAGCTCCTTTAGCCGGGGCCCAGGGTAGCGGTTCGGCCTTTCGGCTGGAACCTCCCCTTCCACCTGGCCTGGCCGAAGGTGGGCACCCGGAGAGGTTCCTCCTCGATGGTGAGTGACGCAAACGGAGAGAGGGACTCTGGTGGCAAAGTTCCAAAACGTTTATTCTTCCCGGCGGAATGATACAATGAAACAAGCCCCGAGGGAACACACACAGAAGGGAACACAGAACGGGATTACAACAGTTTATAAAGGGGGGCAATCTCCCGGGAGGAGACTTCCTACAACCAATTAGAGATTAGCAAGGACGAACATAGGGTGGGCTTACATTAACATAACACCGATGAGGCAGAAGGAGGGAGGGGTGAATACATAATGCACAAATGGGTGAGAGGGAACAGCATAACTGACACAGAACTTTCTGGTAAGAGGGGTACAGCAAGACCCTAATTGACAAGCTGCAGGGGATGGGTTTAGATGATTGACAAGAGAGGATTTACAAGTATGGGAGGGGTAAAGGGGATTGGCATGAGGGTCAACATAAGGAAGGTTGGGAAAATATGGGGTAGACAACTCTGGGAAGAACTGTTTTTGAAACTGAACAGGGGGTGTGGAAAAAAACATTTCATAACATAGGAAAATCTAACATATTACAGTTTAAACAGTTAAAAATCCAAAAACACACCACAACATTAAATAACTGCTGTTGTTGTCCCATATTATTTACTACCTACTGCCTACTTCATAGACTTTAGTTTTAAATTTAGTTTGGGTTTGGGTTGCTTGACTGCTGGTATGAGTTGTATGAAGCTTTGCTGTTGTAATAGGTGTAGCATCTATTACAAATTTAAATGAGAGCTTGATAACATTATGAACTCAAAGACAAGTCACCTCTACAGGCTGCAGTAATGTGAAATTATACTAACTTGGGCTTGATTCACTTGGGCTATACAAACTTCTTGGTGCTTGTATGCCAGAAAGGCTGAAACACAAATAATTTTATTTGGTTTCTTATGAGTAGTTTGGTTGATCATCTGACATCTTACTCTGATCTCGACTTTAATAATCTCTTGAAGTTACTATAGACTGTCTTTTTACCATTCTTGCCTCTTATATACTGGGTTTCTGTGTATGACCACAGTTGATAGGTTTAAATCTTTTATATCAGAATGTTTTCTCATGGATCTAATCTACTGTACCGAATAAAAGCTGGGGACTAAAGCCATTTAGTATTGTTTTGGATAGAGGTACTTTCCAATTCTAGGACTTTAATTGTGATTACACGCAAAGTAATTATCTTATTTAAACTCTTGTAAATAAAAGTGTTAATTATTCCCAGCTGTAATATGCTTATTTTGCTTGAGTAAGTTTTATTTTCTGTTTATTGTCTCCCACTAACATTGTCTAAGGGGTTTCTATTTCTTCTATTTCTGTCTTTTTTCACTCAAGGGTGGTGAATCCAGGTGTTCTCTTTGATCTCAGTTGCGGTGAAAATAGTAAGAAGCATCTGGAATCGCCTTTTTTACTGTGCTTCTAAAGGTTTTTTTCTGTAAGAGACTTAATATATACATAATCTCTAGGTTGTATGTTATGTACTCATCCATTTAACTCCCTGCTCTGAGTTCCAGCTATATGTTTTTTTTAATTTTCTCTGAGTTGTTTACAGAATGCTGCCATGTATATGGCCATTGTTATCTCTCTATTGTGGGTAGACATTGACATTCTCTTTTGTATTTTATATGGTCTTCTATAAAAGCATTTTAAAGGAACTTAACTTTTCTTTGGCTCTAGGTTTAGTCCAAATCTGCAAAAATGCTAGTGGAAGAGCTTGGGACCAGGGTAAATTTGTTTCCTGCTCTAGCCTTACAATTTGGTGTTTAATCCAATTATTCATTTTCTATACCTGGCTACTCAATTGGGGGTGGTATGGAGTATAAGATTCCTAATCTATGCCTAGGTGCAAATGCTAATCTGCTACATTATTTTTGAAATAAAATGTGATCCTCTGTCTGAAGATGTTGCGATTGGAAGACTGAAGCATAATATTATTTCTTGTAATAATACTCTGGTTACTTCTTGAGCTTTGGTAGTCTTAGTGGGAAAGGTGTCCGCTCACCTTGAAAATATATCTGTCAATACTAATAGTGATAACCCCCTTTTCTTGGGAGTTCTGTAAAGTCAATTTGCCACTGCTGCCTGGGTTTATGGCCCCTCCTAATTTGGCCTAGTTTTGGTTTGGGGATATTCTTAGTGTTAATCTTAAGGTAATTGTCACACTGAAGGGTTACCTGGGTGATGGTGGCATATAAATTCTTTGTAAAAATTCTTTTACTTAAATATGTGTTTGAAGCATCAATTCCTTAGTGGGTGTTCTGATGTTCTTCCCTCACTAATGATTTCTACAAATGAGAAGGAATAACTGGTTTCTTGTTAATAGTAGCTTACCCTTCTATGAAATATATGTATCTTCTTAATTTTGGATTAACTTTCTGTATTTCTTATTATATTCTGCCTTAATTTCAAGGGAAATTTGTCTGTTTGGAATTAGGGCTCTTTTAGTGGGAATCTCACTTTTTGCTGTTCTTTTGCTTCTCTGTCCACCAGATTATTTCTTCTAATTCTGAGCTCACTTTCTGGTGTGCCTTAATATGCATAATTGCTACATTTTCAGGCACGTGAACTGCTTCTTCTAGCAGAATTATCTCCTGTCCATTTGAAATGTTTTTCCCTTCTGAAGTTTGTGGGAGCCAAAGACCTGGCCATAGAAAGGCTTACTGCCCTCTCCTGGAGGGCTAAACCCTCAGCTACCAACTTGTGGTTAGGGTGAGCAAATATCACCCCCAGAGGCCTTTGCAGTTCTATGTTAATCCCTTGTTGCCCATTGGTCCCTCCCCTTATGCTCCGCCCCTAAGCCTGCAGCCTATTGACTCCCAGTTTTGTCCCATGCCTCACCTTCCCTATATAAACCCCTGGTTTTGCCCACTTAGGAATGCTTGTGACCCTGGCTCCCTTTGCAGAGGGCCCTGCTCTTAATAAAGGCTACTACTCTGTGGAATGCCATACAGAGTTCCAATCTCTTTCCTCCTCCTTGCCTGGAAGAAGAAGTCAGAGCTGAACATCACATGCCGGGCTGGGAGAAGGACATCCCTGTGCCCCTGAGCCGTCCTTCCTAGGACGCTCTTCAGGAAGATCGCGGCACGCTTACCACCACTCCACTGCCTTCTCACTCTAAACTGGCTCCATGTGCATGCACAACCACAAATGCATATCTTGAGTCTGTGTATATATTTATTGTCTTCTCTTCTGCCATTTCTAAGGCATGACTTTTTGTGTGGAGGTCCCTGTTAGCAAGGGTCCCAATTTTCTTCTTGCAGGTAGTGACTGCGTATTCAGCATGTCATTTTCTACTGATGATGTAGCCGCTCCCATTAGTAAACCAGGTCTCTGCATCATCTCAAGGAGTGTCTTTTAAATCTGGACTGCTGGAGTAAGTAGCTTTAATAGTACTGCTTCACCCTGAGAAAAGAATCTGGATTGATAATATTAGTTACTACTATCTCAACATCATTTTGTTCTACTATAATGGCCTGGTATTTCAAAAACCTTTGTGGTGAAAGCTAGTGCCCGCCCTTTACTTCCAGCACTGTAGACACTCTATGTGACACTGGCACAGTCATTTTCTGTCCCAGGGTAAATTTGCTTGCTTTTTGGATATTTAGCACAGCTGTTATTACAGCTCTGAGGCAACGTGGCTATCTTTAGGCTGTTGCATCTAGTGGCTTGGAAAAGTTGATAACCACCCCTTGATATGGATTTAAATATTGGGCTAATATTCTCAAGATAGTCTTCTGCTTCTCACGGGAATATAGAAAGAATTGTTAACTCATGTCTGGTAGTTGTCAAGCTGGAGTTGATATGAGGGCACTAACTGGTGAAAGGCCCATGTGGCCTCCCTTGTCTACTGGCGATATCTATTTCTTATAAGTAATAAGAGTATATACGGGGTTTATGAGTAGCTCATAGTTATTAATCTATAGCTGGCACCACTTTGACATCTTTAGAAAGACTCAGAGTTCTTTTATTGTCTGAGGTTTTGGGGTTTGGCATTTAGCTTCCCTCTGAGCTTGCTCTAAAGTCTGTTGTCTTGCACTAACTTAGTATCCGAGGTAGATTACCTTCTCTTTCACTATCTGTGTTTTTTTCTTTGATACTCTGTATTCTTGGAGTCTTAGGAAATGTAAAAGGTTGCCGTCTAAGCCACAGACGCTTTCTTGGGCTGAATGGCTATTAAAAGACCATTTATGTACTGCAATAGCTTTCTTTCTTCCTCTGGAGCGTCTCAGGACTCTAGGCCTTTTGTAAGTTGTTCTCTAAACAGAGTGGGAGAGTTTTTAAAACTTTGAAGCAATATGATCTATGTGAGTTGAGTTTTGCACCCTCTTTTAGGGTTTTCCTCTTCCAGTGCAAAGATTTTCCGGCTGGTTTCGTGGATGGGCAGGCAAAAGAAGGCATCTTTTATATTTAAAACAGTAAACCAGGTTAGCTCACATGTTAAGCGGGTTGGCAAAGTATATGGATTTGCCACCACAGGATATCTTACGTTATCTTGTTGACAGTCTTTAAATTCTGTACTACTCTACAAGACTTATCAGGCTTTCAAACGGGTGAAATGGGAGTATTGAAATCAGACAGGCATTCCTTTAGCAATCCTAACTGTAAAAAGCTCTCAAAGGCTGATCCCTGTCCTGTCTTCCTTTTTCAGGGGTACTGTTTGGTCTTAACTGGTGGTTCCTCTTCTTTAAGTTTGACCACCATGGGAGGGGCATTTTTCATCCTCCTTGGCACATTAGAGGTCTGTAGTCCAAGAGAAAATTGGCATAATACCTCTCCACTGATTTCTTCTTCAGGTTCAATAGTTGTCAGTATTAAACTTAACACTCCTATATACTTTTAATTATTTACTTCTAGAGTAACCTTTTTAGTCTTGAATGTGATGGCTACTTGTAATTATTCCAGTAAGTCTCTCTGTAAAAGCGCCTTTGGCAAATTGGGCAGGTATAAAAATTTGTGTATACCCTACTGTTTCTGCAGTCTATATTTTAGAGATTTATAAAAATATGCCTTTTCAGATTGATCAGTTGTTCCCTGCACTCCAACATAATCATTCCCCACAGGCAATAAAGCTTTATTTTAAACTGAATATGTTGGTACTGTGTCAACAAAAATTTCACTTTCTTCCTCTCTTCTCCTAGCTTCATTATTATAACTAGTGGTTCCGCTTGGGTGAAGTCCCCCTATCCTCCTCAGTCGTCTTGTATATGAGCAACCACCACCCCTTTCTCTTGATGTTCACCTTGTCTCTGCTGTGGCCATTGGCTGTTCTAGTGACTGGTCCTCCTGCAAATTGCACACTGGTCTCTGCCTAACCGAGATGGACCTTGTCTGGGTGGTCCCTGTTTGCGTTTCTCTTACTTTTCCTCTTGTACTACTGCTACTAGCTTTTTCATTTCTCATTTGTATGCTTCTTGCTGGTTACTAGATATTCTCTATGCCTCTTTTAGTAAGGCCTTACTGTTTCTCCTTTCTAGCCCTTGGATTTTTGAAGTTTATGCCTGATATCTTCAGTAGACTGTCCCAAAAATGAATTAACTACATGATTCATTTCTATCTAAGACCCTGGGTCTAATGATATATGGTGATGCATAGCATCCCTCAGACTCTAGAAACTTAGACAGAGTCTTGAAAGGCCCCTGCTTAGTAGAATATAGGGTGTAGCAGGCCCAGGGCCTGCAAGGCCTCCTTGGAGGTCAGAAGCCTGAGCTAGGAAATGCCAGGTCATGATGACTGGGCCTTAGAAGCCCCTCTCTTCTGCCTTTCAGAGCCTGCTTATCTCTCTGTAAGCCTATAGGTCACTTTCCCTTGACCCTTACTATTGGACAATTTCCAAAACTCCTGTAAGGTATATAAACCCCCACTCCTGCCTGGTTTAGTAGAAGAAGCTGTCACTGAGAATCTTCATAGACCAATAAAGAATTCTTCATAACCTCACACAGCACTTCTCCTCTCTCTCCTGGTGTCTGCAGCACCTAGCAAGCTAAAGAGCTGAAATAGAGCTGATAATCACTAAGAGCTGAAATCACTTAAGCCTGCTTAGGTTGCCTGTGGCTGGGAGCTACTTGGGAACTCGGATGCTGTGCTGAGCACCACTGAGCTATCCTGGCCAAGGCAGCTCACCGGGCATAGCCCGGCTGGAAGCTGCCTTCAATATTTCACTTTGGTCTATCCTCATCCCAGCCCTAAACAATCATGCTTCTCTATACTCTTCTCAAGTCACCTGTACTTGCTTCAACTTCCCGTGAATTTGCTTCTTTTCCTTTAGTCTGACCAGCAGGTCCCAGCTCAGCCATGACAGTATCTTGTCTTCCTTGCCTGATTTCTTGCCCCTGGGAATTCACAATTTCTGTGCTCTGTGGAAGACAGGAATGCATGCAGAAACACACACTCCTTAGAAATTTCAAAATCCTCTTTCTATCCCATCAGCCTTTCTTCACCTTTATTCTCATTTAAAATGTGATTGTGCTTGGAGAGCAGATAATAAGTGCACACAAGAAGGAGTACGGGATGTCCTCAGACTGCTGAGCACGCCTCCAGAGAAACTGTCTGGTAGAGAGGAGGTCACATGCTACTTTCCTTGCATCATCACCTGTTATACTTGTCATTTGGAATTGAAATTGCTGACTCAGTCTGAAAGCATTTTATTCAACACAGACCCTGAACTGCTTACCTTACAGAAATGAAAGGAGTAACTGATAGCCTGTCTGTGACAAGGACTGAGTTGCATTGAGTTTGTGCTCCCTTCCCCTCCTGAGGTCCCTTCTTTACCAATGCCACCTATACTATCACTATTATTCTCACCAGAGCCTCTTAGAGTTCATGAGCAGGTTGCTCTGTATTAACCCTCATGGTTTCTGCTAGAGACAGGCACAAGGAACCTACTTGCAGCCCTCTAATGCAATCAGGAAAGGAAAGAGACAGAGCTGATAAATGAGGGGTGCAATATGCACACCATGTTGAGAAAGGTAGGGCAAATAATGCATGAAGGTGAAGGGAGGAGCAAAGCTCCATGCATCAACACCATTGACTCAGTTTTTCTGCAGAGAATAGAGGCAACAGCTGTGGGTATTTGCCTCACACCAACACAAAGGACACTTTTGAAGTGTAGATGTTAGCAAGTGCTGATGGTGCGTGATATCAGCTTCTAGTAGCATTCTGCTTACTGAAGTACTAAGTTATATTTTAGAATACTGGAGTTTTTTGTTAAAGATTTAATTAAAAACACTTCTAATTATGTTTTAAAATAATGTTTTGAAATTTGTATAATGAATGATATAACTATATAAACTGTCACAAGTTTCTCAGAGACAGACACTCGAGTGAGTGAGTGAGTCTCTAAAATGAGCATATAAAATTCTGACTGAGTCTGAAGTATGTTCTGAAAAGCAGTTCTACTACAGGCATCACTTACTGTCAACATATTTCTGCATTACCTCCATCCACAGAGAAAACATTCTCTAACTTTTCTTCTGGATCTTTCTGATACAACATGCTTTCTTACATATGAAAGTTTTGGCATTACAGGGTCATTGAAATGTGGAAGATAATTGTTAAAGTGTTGCAAGCTCAATTTTCTATCATAAACTATCAGATTCAAATACATAAATTGGTATCTTTCTGAAGAGGGTCCTACAGAGAGTCAGCTGAGTAATGACAATCACACCAATATGGCTGCATGTTGTCCTACTTTATTAAGCAACTTTGGCATATTTATGCTTCTCTGTACACTGTTCCACGCCACTACTGCTTAATGCTCATTGATTAAGTGGCTGCATCCATATATACATGTTATTTGCTGATTGGTTGTCACACTATAACCATTTTTAGCTAAGGTGTGCTAAATCAGCAGTTCTCATATTGTGTTTTGCATACAGCTTCGTCCTTACACAATGCTAATTCTTCCTTGTTGTATCTATTCGAGGACAGTACGTGGTCTATCTTGATCTTTTTCGAGGATGGTACGTGATCTTCAAAGTAACTTTGTAATCTGCAGGCCAGGGTTGTCCAGTCCCTAGAGGGGTACAGCATGTTCTTGTTCTGCCAAAAATTCTTCTACATCTTTCCCTGATATTAGAAGACTACAAAGACATTACAATTTTAAAGGTACTTTCAAGCTTTCTGGGAGGCACATTTTTAAAATAAAATTGCACATAAGAGACTATATTTTTAATGTGTTCATTCCCACCCCCTTTTTCTAAGTACTCATCCAATCTACTTTAGATGGAAAAGATAGGTGCTATGACTCTTAAGAACCTAATTTAGCAATGTCAACCGCTTCACTTTATATTTGTCTATAAGGAACTGCAGCGGCGACAGCTAGCCTCTAAGACTCTGACTCCCCGGCACGCTCCGGCCGCGCCGCCGGCAGCACTGAGGGGGGAAGGGCACTCTCCCCCTGGGAGACTTCCTAGGGAGAGTGCTTAAGGCTGAATGCCTTCAGAAGGGCGAGAACCCCCAGAGCCGTTGGAAGAGGAGCTGGGCTGCGACCCACAGGAGAAAGACCGGACCGCGCCGACAGGGAAAACGGGAGGGTTTATTGAAAGTGCGTCGGGCGCGGACAAAAATGCATGCCCGGCAGGGCCTTATAAACAGAATACAATGACCAATCTAAATTTTTGAGAGGAGGGAATAACGCGTAACAAACATTTCGGATCTCCAGTGGGAATAAACTGAGGGTTGAACCCTGACCTCTGGTTCAATCATTCCATGTCCAAGACAGAAGGTTCTGGATGGAAGGGCATGGACACTGAATAACAGACAGGCAGCCAGGGAGGGATTAGGAGAGATAACTCGTAACTGACGGGACAATCAAGAAGAGGGAGAGAGAGAGAGAGATAGCCCGGGCAAAACCATAAACAGGAATGGGGGGTACAGGAATAAACCAACTTAAAACTAATGCACCCTACAAGGAACCTGTACATAGAAGAGTGAGAAAAATTGCCAAAACCCCTCTTGAATCTTTCCTATTGGAAAAGCTGTTAATGATGAGAAGGGTAGACACAGAGGAGGAAACTCACCATAGCAAATTGCTTCCCATACCTGTTGTGGTGCATGGTTCATTTGGTCTGTTCTGTTTCCCCCTAAAGCTATAATGGTTCGGTCCTGGGCCCCCCCCCCCCCCCCGGCAACCCCTCCTTTTGAGAGTGTCAGTTTATTGTTTCCACCCCTGTTCCCCTGGTTACCCTCTGTCAATCCCTCCCCGAGTTCCTGTCCATCACCCACTGTCCCCTTCCCTCTTTCCAGAAAGTTCTCCCCTCTTCGGTGGGTGATTGGATCGGGAACAAGAGTCCCTCCCTGTCACATTTCCTATTGGCTAGCCGGCATGTTTGTCACGAGTTTGTTCCCTCCCAAGTTCTCCCTCATTGGTTGATGTATTGTGTGTTCCGCCCCCTTTATAATCGGCTGTAACCCCACCTCGTGGTCCTGACTCGGCTGGCTTCCCCTGGAGGTGTTAAAGTCTGGACTTTGCCCCCGAGACGCGTCCCTCTTTTCTTACTTCGCCTTCCTGCTGATCACTGCTGCCTCCTGCTGAGGCGCTCCCGGACGTCCCTGGCGCATCTGGGCAGTGCCCCCCGGCTGTCAGCTGCTGTGCCACAGCTCAGCCGGTGCAGACTCCTCCCCAGCCCGGGGAGCAGAGAAAAAACCTCGGACAGCACTCGGCACATACCAAATTACTGTAAGGATTGCAGCATTAAATCACACAATTTAAGACTGAATTTTTGGTAGTAATTAGTTATGGCAGTTGTAGGTTTGTTGCAATAATAACCAGACAGAACTCAATTTCTTCATGCAGAAAAAGCCCATTCATTATTAATGAATAAAAAAAAGCTCATATTTATATGAAATATCAGATGGCACTGTGCTAGATCTAACTGGCTAATGATACACTAACATTCAGTTTATTGTCAGTCAGTCAGTGGCCAGGGTGTATGTCCGTCAAATCTCTCTATTTTTTGTTAATTTACATATTTTGTTTACTGATTCCTATGTGACAGATTTCTTGTTTATTACAGGTGCAAATGAATCTCTTACCAGAATGGTTTATTGTGCTAACAGCTTTCGTTCTTATGATTTTTCAC
Organism: Passer domesticus; assembly: GCF_036417665.1. Taxonomy (NCBI): domain Eukaryota; kingdom Metazoa; phylum Chordata; class Aves; order Passeriformes; family Passeridae; genus Passer; species Passer domesticus. Next base: position 57,790,363 of record NC_087512.1, on the reverse strand, counting down.
ACGGGAAGTTGCAGGCTAACTGCTAGCTTAGCTGGAGTAGCAGGGCCTAAACCACATTTTATAAGGCTTTCCTTTGATAATATCTCTGCCTGTATGCAACATAGTTTCTCTTTTCTGCTATAATATGACTATCAAGAGAACACAATGCAAATGTGTGAGACAATCTTGCTGGTTTACCTCCTTAAAATCCATTATGTACAGTACATCGGTGTCTTGGTGCATTCTCTAGATAGGCCTTATTATGAAATTTTCTGCTTTCTTTAAGGCTGTATTTGATGTCTGCATCTTGGTCATACGACACACTTCACTGGCTTTTTTGCTAAACTTTTATTTTTCAATAAAATGTTACCAATTTTTTTTCTGTCTCTTGCATTTCACTGTTGACAGGTGACAACTCCAAACATTTAAAAATAATTAGAAGTATTATCAGCAAACAAGCACTCTCCATATTTTCAACTACTATCCCAATATGGTCTGCTCTTAATTTCTCTTTTTCATTCAATGTGTCTTTGAAGACAAAGAGTAAGGTGTGATAAAGGTCCAGTTGTAAACTGTGGTTCTTGACACCTGATTAATGAGTGCAAGCTGTGCTTGGAAACATTTCTAACTCATTTTTATGTTGAAAACCGGTTAGTCTTTTAAGACCACTATCTGTTCTACGATTACAAAAAAATTGATAATGAACTCTACTTTCTGCATCTTCAAAGTACAGTTGTGTGTAATCTTGTGAGTTTTAATGTAAATTGGTTGTGTATAATAATACTAAGAATCTAAGCGAGATTTAATTAGTTCTCTGAAAATAATCCAAAGAGTTCTAAGCAGAAAATCATGGCACCATTCCACAATTTCATAGAGGAAATAATATAGATTTCTGTAATTGATAGACCTGTTGTATTTTTTTTTTTTTTGTTCTTAAAACAAGCCCTTTTTTGACAAAACAAGAAAAATGTTAAGAGAATATATTTCTAGTTTGCTTTTTTCTTTTCCCTTTGCTTCCCATCTCATGAAAATCATCTTAAAAAGTATTAAAGCCATGGATAGCATACTTCACCACTGACACAACATATTGAATTCTTGATGCTTTTGCAAGAAAAAATACAAGAAAGCAAAGCATCAAAATTTCAGAAATAGGAAAACATGTAACTTTAAATGGCAAGGAGTAATGCAAACCTAGAGAGTACTTAAATGTGGCTATTAATCAGGAAATTTCTGGCATTTAATGTGAGTGTCATAAATGTAAATCTCTGAAATGGATACATTTGAATTTTAAGAATTAATCAAAGTGGGAAGAAATGCTGTTTATTTTGAAGCTTCAACCTCCAACCTTTTTTAACATACATGCTTTCAGCATCAGGAAACAGCCATAGGCTACTCATCCTTATAGAGAATATTCAGGGTTTCCAGGAAGGGACAGGACTACCATGGATGCATGAAGTATGTGCACTATGCAGAAAGCTTTTACTAGGAGTAGCACATCTGTACAGGTGAGCCTCTGTGTAGTCCAGAGCAGCGTGGAAAATAAATGAGCTATTGTCAATATTAACAACATATATTAACAACAGTCAATATATGGCACTCATGGTGGCTCCCTCTACTGGAGCATTTTTGTCCTTTTGCTAATCATTTGTTCAGAACAGAACTGTTATTTCTGGGGAAGACAGCAGAAGATTTTAACTAAGTGCTGCAGAAGACAGTGCTTGGTAGCAACATGATTTTACTTCAGCTGAGAAGCAGAGTGCCTCTAGGAAGTTTACAGTGTCTCTGTGACAGAGGAAGAGGCTGCAATGGTCCAGAGGCTCAAAACATGGGGGTATCGCAGATTTTGATCAATTAAGTTAGGAAAAAAAAAAAAAAAGCATGGGAACATGAAAGAAGGTCACCTATAACAACAAGCTGGAACTCCTTCTGGCTTTCATCTGTAGATAGATAGCCTAGATTCTCTTAGAAGCTGTTAGACCTGAAGATAAATATGAGACTAAAGAAAGAAAAATACGTTCATCGGAATACCAAAAGATACCATTGTCGAGGAAAACTTGCCAAAGAAGCATTATCTCAGATCAGTAACTCTGGTCGATGCTCTGTGTGAGGACGCTCCCAGGACGAGTGAAGACACGTGAATCTTGACTCCATGTTTCAAAAGGCTGATTTATTATATTATGATATATATTATATTAAAATGATACATTAAAACGATAAAAAAAGAACAGAGAGAAAGGGATTCAGCAGAAGGCTAGAAAGAACAGGAATGGAATGATAACAAAGGCTTGTGACTCTCTGAGAGTCTGAGCCAGCTGACTGTGATTGGCCATTAATTAGAAACAACCAATATGCACCAATCACAGATGCACCTGTTGCATTGCACAACAGCAGATAGTTATTGTTTACATTTCTTTCCTGAGGCCCCTCAACTTCACAGCAGAAAAATCCTAGCAAAGGATTTTCCATAAAATATCATGGCTACACAGTAATAAGAAGTAATTTTAATTTCCTTAAGTAAATTTATTGGTGCTATAAACAACTTTTTAAAAATGTAGTTGTATATTGATAAGGGAAATGAGACATTGCCACATCCCATGATCTGATAAGTAACAGAATGCTGGCAGTACAACCTTGGAGAAGTCCTGGTTGGGGGGCATGTGGGCTGAGCTCTGGGAGCACAGATAGGTAAAAGCAGTCTTGCAAATTGTTGGAAACAAACTGTGCTTGCTCAGAACCAGGGGTCAACCAGCAGACACCACAATCTGGGCATCAAACATCACCAGAGACCCCTGAGGACCAAATAAGGACTTCTGATAGGGATGGAACTATGCAAAAACAGGGCAACGAATATACACATCTAGCAAGCGAGGATACCTGATAAATATGTAAACAATATGTGTAACAAAAAGCTTTCTATGCCTGTCTTTGGTTACACAAGACTAGAAGAAAATTTTCCTTGTGCCCAGCAAGTTGTAGTAAAGAAAGTGTGCTTCTAATACTTAAAACCATGTTAGAAAGTTTATATCCAGCTGAGTTCAGTAAGTTCCAATATAAAATTATTCCTTCTATGAAACAAATTAAAGTAGCTTGTCTACCTTCAGCAACTTGCCATTGTAATACAAGCAGACTCTATCTGGCAGCTCAGTTTTACAAAAACACAATGAAAAGAGTAAAATTTATTGTTAATTCTTATTGTTCCCTTGCTTAAAATAAGAAAGCAGAGAATGCAAAAAAATTCAGTGATTTTATTAGCAAGTTTCACCCCAAAATTCTTTGGGGTGAAAATTAAAAAAGAATATAAATTTATGTGATATATCCTTAAGTATATGTTCATGATTTCAAATAAAAAGCATAAGGGTTTTTTTTTTTTTTTTTTTTTCAGTAGCATTTTTTCCCCCTCTTAATTACTTCATGCTTTTGGGCACAAGTAATTGATCCTGGCACTGTCAGAGCCCTTTAGTAGCACAAGATGAAAAGGTAATAAACAAACATGAGAAAATAATGCTAAACATTATAGCATTTCTTAGTCCCTTCAAGGAATTTTGCAAAAACTTACACAGAAATATAATCAATTATTTTAATTATGATAAGCATTTAGTGTAAGAACACCATGATGAGAACAATATAGAATAGACTAGACTAGACTAGACTAGACTAGACTAGAATAGCAGAGAGTCCCTGGCTCTGTAACTGAACAGGTATAGGAAGTGCCATTCCATAGCTCCTCTGGGGCACATCTATGTGCAGCATCAGAATTCCATTCAAAACCTGGTTTTAGGCATTATTTTCCAGCTTTCAAAATATTCCTTACCTTCACATTAGGTGAAGGTAGATACCACTTTTATGTTCAAGAAGTCATACTCTCTTTTTCACCAAGTTTTCTTTAAATAAAATGGCTCAATTAGTTTTGTCCAGAGCTAATGAAGACATTTCAAATAACAATTATGTAGACCTAAATAGCTAGATTTTTAAAGGCACCTATCTAAAAAGGCACTCATCTGCATCCTAAAAAGCAGTCATGCACCAATCACACATAAATATAAAATGAATCACTTTTTCTTAGAAAAGTTTACAAAGTATAGTTGTAAATTCTTTGCAGAGCATATTGTGCAAAGTTTTGCAACAGACTATAGCTAGTTTGAATATAGTCAGGGGAAGAGTCATTAAAAGAAAAGAGATTTAACTGAAGTTTTTTTAATTGATTACTCAAAAAGATTTCTGATGCATGAAGGGTAAGTTTAAATGTGTGAAAAATGTATATTATATGATTGGCTCTTCACAAATATTGGAAGGAATACTATATGTGTTATGTTGTATTAATTTGTAGTACTGTTAATTAATCCTTTTTAAGTAGTGTGGCAAATCTAGTTTTAGGCTATAACCTAATATTAAAATAGAAACTATGTGAGGTAAGATACTTTTTGTAACTAGCTCAAGGAATGGATAAGATAATCAAGAAATTCTTTGCACAGAGATAACAGGAATGAGACACTAAAATCCAAAGAGAAGAATTATTGCCTCCTTATCAGGAAGAACCAGACTCCTTCCACCTCCTTCCAGACTTTGAGGAGCCAAACAATGATTTACAAGAGGGAAGGGGGGAAGTTGAAATAAATATAAATTAACAGAAAAATAACAGAATAAACAGAAAAATCCCTAGTTTGAAAGGAATGTTTGCATCATATATGAGACATATGAATATGCAAGAGGCTATTGCTTTTAAGGGTTAATCCTTTCTTGCTGGGTATGCTTTTGGAGGGCTTAATGCCCAGGAAGCATCCGGACATCCATAATTCTTTGCTTTTTTATTGTTCTTTATTGTCCTGACTCTGTCCAAATTCTTACTGCTCTAATTGTTATTGCTATTTTTATAACCATTTCACTACTATTAAACTTTTAAAATTTTAAAACAAGTGATTGGTGTTTTTCACAAGACACATTTAGACAAAGATGCCCTCAAATAGCATAAATAATAGAGACTAGAACACGACTTAGAGGCCTAAAGAGCTGGATAGTTTCAGGGTTTAAGAGCTTAATATGGCTTACAGGGACAGCAGGCAGCATGCTGCTCGATAACCTCCTATCAGAGCAGAAACACGTGGTCACCTCTTATGTCTTCTTTTTTCAAAATCACTAGAAAGTCATTCCACAAGGACTTCATAAAGGATGAAAACAAACACTTGAGATTGAGAGTGGTGTTAGCAAACACCAAGGTTGTGGTTTTGATGCTCGTATGGACCTTTCACTTAAGAATTGGACCTAATGATCCTTATAGACCCTTTCCAACACAGAATATTCTATGATATAGACAGGCTGATAGTTGTGAGGGAAAAGGAAATAGATGTGTTGCCCTTTGGTGCTACAAGTATCAGGAACCATATAATAACATTTTAGTTCAACTAGCTAAACAAGAAAAATTGAAAATATACAGAGCTCTTAGGTGCCTTTCTCCAAATTACTGTTTCATTTTCTGATGAGAAGACCTTCTCAGACATCCTTGACATGCAAATAATTGTGTAAAGTAATTTCTGTGCTCTTCCAATTAACCTGCAAGGTCTGGTTTATGGAAGTAGGAAAAAAAAAGTATTTTTTTGTTTTTCTCAAAGGTAAAACTCAAGTAAGCTCCATTATTTTTAACAGGCAACTGTCTCAGGGTCTTTCACTGGCACTCAAATTCTTACCTTTTAGGTATAAGACAAGAAAGTTCCATATTCCTTTTGTAAGTGAAAAAGGTTCTACACTTTAACTCAGAATTTGGAAATATAACCCAAAAAAGCTGCTGTATACCATCACAGAATATCCCAGTTTTTTAAAATTCTGTTTCCTGACTTTGACTCTAACCAATAAATTAGACTCAATTACTAATAGTCAGGAATTCTAAAAAAATCTAAAAATGATTGCCAGTTTCCACACACAGGTTTGAAGTTACATCACAATTCATGAAAAAAATTGTCTCATAGCTGTCTTGAAGCAAATTTTTTGCATTCAAATTTTTTGGATACAAGGTTTTTGTATTTTTACGTGGCTTGAATACTAAACAAATCTATGCATTTCAATGACAGAACAACCCCCACACCAAAGAAACAAACAAATATTCGAGGACATCAATAATTCTTCTTGTTTCAAAATAAAAAACACAAGTTGCTCTACTTTTTTGGTTTCTATCTGAAAACTCAAAGACTACCTTAATCTGCTGATTATTAAGAATACTAGCTTCTGATTCAGGGAAAAAAAAACCTCTATGCAAAAAACTGGAACCCATGGTTTTAAGGATGGCAGTTTTGCCAAGAGGGCATTTAAAAATACTAATATTGCCTTGCTATAGTTTTTACTGACCAAGGCAATCTTATTTTCTTTTCCCCTAATGCTTTGCATCTGACATGCTAAACTGCATGTCACTGTATGTCACTGCATGACACTGTGTGTCATCATATTCACCCTAAGTGAGCAACCCAGCATTGTTAGATTTTACACAGTCCATGAATCAAGAACATTTCTGTAAGACAATTTAACATCAGTGACTATCTTTCTAAGAAATATTCTTCCTTGACTTTAGAATATAACACTTTCCTCTGTCGTATGTCCCTGTGTTGCAAATAAGTTGCTTGGACTTGTCAAGAGAAAATATATCTCACAGGAATTCATAGGATAGAAACATGGTGATACGTATTGGCATTCAGAGGACCTGAATCAGTCAAGTTCTATTGAAGTAATAAACCTTGTAAAAAGTTATCATGGAAGCTTATTCACATGTTCCATGCTCCATCCCTACAGCACCTTCAGCAAAATCTGTTGTTCACATAATCTGAAACATTATTCCCATTAAAAGCCTACAATTTTCAAGGGGGAGACACATGCTATTTAAATCAGTTTTACACTTTCCAAATTCAGGATAATTGTGTGACATTTAATCTGTTTTCTCAGTTAATGAACTGTTAAATTTGTTAACTTGTTAATAAGTTAACTAATCCTGTTTTCACAGTATCTATATGCAATTTTATATGATCCAATACAATTGATACACTGCTAAGTTTAGGCCTCTGTGATAATGAGTCTGCTTCTGAACAAAATCTGACTGTTGCCCCTGTTACTTCAGCTGCAGATATATATCTGCACAAAGTTTCTTTGCTACTCTGACATTTTATTCATTTCCTTCAACACAGTGCCAAATGTCAGAGCTCACCACCAATATGGATATCTCATTCTGTAGGCACAGTATACCCCTGAAATCTTTGCTGAAGTATACAGTAATAAACCAAACAAACAAGCCAAGAAAAAGAATCTTATAATGGATTCTAACAACTAAGGGATTATCCTGTCAGGACAGCGTTTAGTCGAGGAACAATTCGACACAAGAGCAATAAATTTATGGAGAGTAACTCTGTAGCATAGTCAGGGTCCTGTCATCCATGTTCACTGGCTTTGTAATACACTGACTCTTCCATCATCTTCAGCTGTGGTCCGTCTAGAAACAGCCCTTTCTTGGTCTTTCCACCACTGGACCACAGCTGAAGCAAAAATTAGAGTTTTCAGGATCTACCACTTTCCAAATCATCCTTTTTCTTATTGTTGAGGAATACATCTACTACAGGTAGCTCGGCAGCATCGGAGTACCAGGTCTTGCACCGTCAACAAACAAGGCATCTGAGACTGCTGTGGGAAATCCGGACTGACCGCGTGAGTGGTGTGTGTGGGGAGATAAGGGGGGACACATCGGGTCACTGGGTCCGCTGCTGCGAAGGGGCTTCGGTGTCAGCAGTGGCAGCTCTGACATTGGGAATTGGCTGCCAGGGAGTCTCATAAATAGTCACACTGGGAAGTTTCCGTAACATTTGTGTTTTCACTAAAGTCAGTTATAAAATTTCGGTTCTTTTGTACATAGAATCGGGCTAAAACAGAGGACTGGTAAAAAAAAAAAAAATCACAAAAAACCCCCACAAAACTACCCCGCCTTAAATTTGTTACATCCGAAGCAGCCCCTCACTCGCGCTCAAGCTCTACTGACCACCTAGGAGAGGGAGTGGAGGGGCTTCCGCTTCCGGCGGCCGCGCTGCGCGGCCGTGTTGGGCGGGAGGCCCGGGGAGATGCGGTCGCCGGCGCTGCTGCGGCTCCTGGTGGGGCCGCTGCTGGTGTTACTGGTGCTGCTGGAGGCCGCCCGCTGCGGGGAGGCTGCGGCCCCAGGCCCCCGGGACGCCGCCACCGCTTCCCCGCGCCCAACGGAGGCGGCCGGCGGGGCTTCCACGCGGAGCAGCAGCAACAGCAGCAGCAGCAGTAGCCGCCTGGCCGAGGTGTCGGCGCCGCCCGAGCAGGGCCAGCCCATGACCCAGCGCGCCCTCTCCGTGCTGGTGCTGGCCAGCGCCGCCCTCATCGTCTACTTCGTGATCCGGACCGTGCGGTGAGGGCTGGGAGCGGGTGTGTGAGCCCCGGGTGCGCAGCTGCGCGGCCGGGGCTGCGGAGTATGTCGACCCCGCGCCTCCTTGTGGGGCCGGCGAGTGGCGCCCGACTGCTCTGGGAAGCTCCCGGTGCAGTCTCCCCGGTGTGGGTAGCGAGCAGCTCGGTCTGCTCTGCTCGCGTCACAGAGAATCGCGCATCAGTGTTGGGCCTTTCCCGACTCCCTCCTGTGCCCTCCGGGTGGACTTGTCGCTGCTGGCATCCGTCAGCCCATCTAAATTTATTTTGTATGTTCTTGGAGTGATTTTTGATAAGTTTGCAAACTTTTGTATCGCTAAACGACCAAAGCTGTCCTCCCCGACTTTGTCAGTAAACATCTTTCTTCTGTGCTTTCTTTCACAGTTAAATTAACCTATTTTGTGTCTTTTAAAGAAAAGGGCACTTAGGAAGCTTGCTACCACTTACCTGTCTTTCTGTTTCTCACGTATCTCAATGTGCTTTTGCAGTTAAGTACATTGTTTGTCCCTGTATTTTTTTGTCCTGGTAGTTTTACTTCTCTCTCTCATGCTTTAATAACTTGAATTCTTCAGAGCAAGGCCCAAATGTATGATTATGCATAAAGCACCTCAGTTATGGACCAAGTTCTCCATGTACTTTTCATTACATTTAGATATACCTATTGTGTCTAATATCTGCATCATTTAGTTTAGAAAGGCAGTTGAAGGACTGTTCTTTGTGTATCATGTACTAAGATACAAAGTCCAAGTAAACTAGGATATTTTGATTGTTTCATACTTCTTGCAAATCACTCTTGAGAAGCCTTGAGGGCACTTTTCAGTGTTAATGTGTCTTGTAATACCAGCCTTTTGGATTTGGAGATGTGAGGAGTACTGTGGAAAGGCCAAATAGATAAATAAAAGTCTGTCAGTGCAGGAGCTGGAGAGGAAAATTTTCATCTATTGCCATTATTTTCTGGATGAGTAGTAATTACTTGATATTCTGGTTTTGGCAGTATACCTGTTTTGCTATTCTGCATTTGCAGCTGGAGTGCTGTCTTCTAGGTGCTTCTGTAAACTGGAAACTTTACACCTCACATTATTCTGTAATTCCATCTTGCTTCTGAATTTTGGAATAGGTAAAGTGTATGTTTTTGAATTTGAACCTGTAGCTGAAATGTTCTTGCAGTGATTATATAAGAAATACAAGGATTAAGTGCAAATGACCTATTTTTTGAATAGGTTTCCTTGGTATGAAGGCATATCTTGTTGTAAGATGTAAAAACTTTTTTGCAAACTTTCTACTTTCTTGCTTGCCCAGTGGATTAAGGGAAGAAAGTGTGTAGTGTTTCTGGATTTTAGTAAGGCTTTTGGTGCTGTTCTTCACAGTACCCTTCTGGACAAGCTCTGTAGCTGTGGGGTGAGCAAATTTGTGGTGCACTAGTAGAAGAGACAGCTAAATGAGAGGGCTCATAGGGTTGTAGTAAGGAGGGGTGCATCAGGCTGGTGCCCAGTCACCTGCTCCTCAGGTCTCAGTTCTAGGGCCAGTTTTGCTCAATACTCTTATCTAGAGACAGGAGTTGGATGGCCATTAGCAACTTTGCTGATGACACGAAACTGGGAGGTGCAGTTGCATCTCTCAAGGTGCAAGAGGCCTTGCACAGGAATCTAGATAGATTGGCCATTGGGCAATCACCAGTGGAAGGACATATAACGAGAACAAATGCTGGGCTCTGCAGCTGGAACAGGATACTAGTTTTACTTGGGAGAGAAGCAACTGTAGAGCAGCCATGCAGAAAGGGATCTCAGGGTGCTGGTTAACAGCAAGCTCAGTATGAGCCAACATGTGCCCTGGCAGCCAGGAGGGCAACTTCACCCTTGGGTGCATCTCACACAGCACAGCCAAACAGTCAAGAGAGGAGATTGTCCAACTTTATTCAGCATTGTCACTTCTTGTGAGTAACTGTGTACAGTAAGAAGCATACTAAGACATGAATACAACCGGACTGGAGAACCAAGCTGATGAATGAGCTTGAAGGCCTGTCCTCTGAGGAGCAGCTGAGAGATGAGGCCTGAGGTGTGACCTCATTGCTCCCTGAGGTGCCATTGGTCCTTGAGGAAGGAGATGCATATCCCTTCTTGCTGAGATCCTAGCTATAGGATGCATGGGAATGATTCAAAGTTGCACCAAGAGAAGTATAAATTGGACATTAGGAAGCATTTTTTTACAGGTAGTGTGGTCAATGGCTGGAGCAGGCTTCTTAGAAAGGGGATCAGTGTTTAAGAGGTATTTGGACAATACCCATGCTTTAAATTTTGGATTGATCAGGCAGTTGACGTGATAGTAGTTGTAGGTCCCTTCCAATTGAGCGGTTGTCAGTCACAGAGTAAAAGATCTTAAATTATTTTTGTTAACACTCAGGACACTGCTTTAGAGTCATGGCTATGACCATACATGCTTGTTGAGTAAGCATCTCCACTATTCCTACAGCTGTAGTTTTAAAACTACTTACACAGAGAAGGGTTTGAGTTGCAAGTGATTAGTGTTTTTTCAACAGGATTTGCTTGAATCTAAAATCTGTGCCAACTTTGTGATAAGTTTTATTTGCATTTTCTACAACCTAGACATTTGCCATGATTGTCCTAGGTTACTCCCAAATCACAGTAGCCACTTACTTTCCATTTTAATCCATTAAGGGAAAAAGGTAAAATGTAGGGAAAAAGGTAAAATGTAGAGTGAAATTGACAGAAATATTGACTGTTTGAGTAGCATGTACTACCTCTTCTTAATTTTTTTTTTTTGGTGTGTGTGTGTGTGTTTAAAATAGATTCTTATCTGCTAGGCTATTCACAATGCTTGTCGTAGTCCCAATTGCTTAACTTCTACTGTAGTGAAAACCAAAAGGTACAATATGTAAGAAACAACCCTATTTTCATCATACTGTCATCTTAAAAGTTTTAGAATTTTATTCTACTTGGTGCTTTGAAGTAGAACTTCTTTAGAACTTCTTTCTATGTTGAGGAATAAAAACCAGATTAAATAAATGAAGAACATGGAAAAGACTTTGTCTCGAACTGAAAAGTGAAATTTTTGGTTTTGGTAGTAGCCTTAGCTTTAAATGAAAAATCATTTGGCTTTCTTATGGTATTTTGTTCTGGTCTGAAGCACTCAAATGCCTGCGATAACAGTTGCTGCATTTTCACGTAATAATTGAGAGTCGAGGAAATGGCCATGTTAATTATTTCTTATAACATTAGAAATTTGAGAACTTTGAAGAATGGTATGTACTTTATCTCCTTCCCATTCTTACAAGGTTACATTTACTTCTCAGTTCCAAAAGGAGAAACATTTTATACATTGGAGTGTAGTGAAAAGATAAACCAAGATTGAATGCTGTTGTGTGTTCTTTCAAGAAGGGTATTTAAACAAGTTGTGTAAGTGCACTAGAGTTTCAGGGCAGGATTTGAAGCTGAGAATCTCGGTATTGTATTTGATATCTCTTACAAAAAGGTTAAAATGGTGCCTAAACGTGGGACAGAGAAGTCACTATGCACAGTATACAATAGTATAGTATAATGTGTTGTATGTAATATGATAGCAATACTATAATATTGTAATATTAGTAAATTTATTTTATAATAGCACAGAAATGCTCTGTGTTGAAGTTCCTGAATGTTGTAAACATGTTTTGTAGGCACCTAGCTTGGGTTGTAAATTCTGGAATTTCTAAATGAAAGACCTGTTACCACCTTTGCTTTTAGCACTAAGTACCTAGACACAAATTCTTTGGTTTTTTTAAAGTCCTATAGCTTTCATGTATTTGTTAGCCCGTTACTGAAGGTGACTCTGTCAACATTCTGTAAACAGATGTCTTTGCACAGTGTTTGGTGAGTGGCTACTGGTCTGAGTTCCGGAACTTGAGCAAGGCTTGTTCCATGGGTGAAAGAGTAGTTTAGGAAAGCCAAAGGAATGGTTCATTGTGTGGCTGATGCACGTAGGACCCAAGCCCATGCTGAAAGCTGTGGAGAGTGAAAAAAGCAGGTGCAGACAGACTGCTTGTCTGTGATAAGCACTGTGCCTTAATCCTGAAACATGAATTACTGACTCTTCCTTCTGTGCTTTGTGAAGCAGACAAGACATTGACTCTACAAGATCTGTCTTATTCTGAAGTGTAATTATAGGTGATTTTTTGATATCTATAAAAGACTTCACAAATTATAATAAAAATCTCTAGTGTCAGCCATAACTTATGTTACAAGTTACAGCTTTGCTATAGCTGTGTTTTGTTTCTACCTGATTTGATCTGCTATTCTTTACAGATATGTAAGACACATAGAGAATATGTAGCAAGGCAATTTTTTCTCAGTAGAAGTATGCTTTTGCATATATTTTTATTTGGCTCTTATATTTAGATGCTAAGTGCCATTTTGTATTCACTACATTAATCCTGTACAAAACTACAGATGACACTCTTAGTGGCCTTAATAATTTCATGCAAACTGTTGACACTTAGAATTGTCAGACCTCTAAATTTCATAGAGCTAAGCATGTACATTTACCATTTTACCATAGATTTTAGAAAACTTACACTAAGTATCAATATAGCAGTATTTTACATTATTGGATCAGAAGGTAGCAAAAGATTTACATTACTTGAATGTTTTAAAATACTTTTCAGGCTCAGAAGGCAAAATAGAAAAACCCGAAGATACGGAGTTCTGGATACGAACATAGAAAACATGGAGTTGACTCCGTTAGAACAAGATGATGATGATGATGATACAACACTATTTGATGCCAGCCATCCTCGAAGGTTTGTATTTAGAACCTGAATGTACTTCTAGCTATAGAAGTGAAGGAGTGTGGGTGATAAGCAGTTTCTCTGAGAAAGCTCACTACTGTGTTTCATATGCATAGTTGGAGAAGGGATGTCAAGATCACTTGAATTTTAAATGGGCAAGAATTTAGTGGTCAAGAAGATAAACACCATTTGTCTTCAACATGTGAGTTCCAGAGAAATGAAGAGGAAGGTAGGATATTTTTGTTACAAATACAGTATCATTGAAGCTTGTTGTTAAATCAACAACTAGCTGTTACCTTTCTCTTCTCTTTTTTTTTTGTAATTTGGAGGCTCCTCAGTTATTTCTTGGATTCTCACCTATGAGTTCTGCTTCAAGCAGCTTTGCTTCATTTGGCTTTCTTATGGCTAAAGTAGTCAGCAGTTAGTTGCTGATGATCCTGCGCCAGGTTTTACATTTGGTACTGCTGGACTGATTCATATTAAGCTGTTCTCAGAAACTTTGTAGACACAGAAAAATTTTGTTGTATTTTGTTTGAACTTCCAAAACCAAATTTTGTTTGAACTTTTGTTCTGTTTTCTCAGTGTCCTTAAAAATTATAAATTCGAATTTAAATTTATGCAATTCACACTTAAATTTTTTCCTTATTGAGTAATGCTGTCACATTGCATGTGTGAAGATACAATAAAAATAATTGATGGGATTATCACAGTAATAGTTCATAGTAACGTCTATTTGACTACTGTAAAGTGTCAGAAGAGATCTGATTAATTCTTCCAATCACAGCAAGTAATTGATTCACACTGCTTAATGTGAAATCGGATTCAATCTCAAGCAAAACAGTTTGATAAATGCAATACATGATGTCTTGAATTAAAAATATTGGATTGGTATGTCAGGTGTTATGCATTTTATCAGGAGGAACTTTGGATGCAGTTCTGGCACTTGAAGAGAAATGTTCAGTCTGCTTTGTTTCCTTAATGGAAATCTTGCTGATTTAATTTTTTTTTTTCATAAGTAGAAGCCTCTCTTGATTTTTTTTCTCCCCCACACACTAGATTAAAATAGCTAGAGTATCTCAACTTAGCATTCCTCTGCATTTTAGAATTATGTGGCATTTACCATTACCCTGTGTTACTAGTCTTGTTCCAGTACATATATATAATACACACAACATATGTAAAATGTAATAGGTAATTGTCACATTATATCCAGGAATTCCCTCAACATCTTCCTTAAATCTTTTAGCTTCTGTTGTAATTCAGCATACTTGTTTATGTTGAGGTATGTGATGAGAAGTTAACATGATACTCTTATAAATGCTTATTTACAAAGTATCGACTATGTTTTTAGTAGGAAGTAAAATGATAATATAGGTAGTCTTCATTAACAAACAGTATCACAGAATTATAACTTTCAGAGAGCCTATTTCTGATTTTTCTGCCTTCCTGTTTCCTAAACACTTCATTTTGAAGGAGAAGAAAAATTTGTTGAAGTATTTCATAGTAGAAGTATCTAAACTGTTGTTTCAATAGTGCTCTGAAAGTATGTGCTTAAATTATTGAAGTTCTTGTTTTCCTGAGTTCCCAGTATCAAAACAAGGACTTCAGTTAGATTTAGTGAAGATGGTGAATTTTCTCTGGTTTTGTATATTGATATTTTCCTGTGTTCTGTTTTATGGGAAGAAGCTTTTAAAATTTTCATACTTTTTGTATGAAATGATGAAAGGATGAAAGCAATGCTGAACAATGTGAATTTACTCCATAAATCTCCATAAGAGCAGCTTGATAAATGGTGTGCAAACTATGCAAAGCTACATCGTTGCTGGGAGGATAGTTTGAAAACTAGAGTACTTTTTTGTAATCTCGATTGGGAATGTACTTTTAAAAGTTAATTTATTACCCCTTGTTTCAGCTTGTTTGCATCTGCACTGAAACTTAGTAATCCGTATTCACATAACTGCTTAAGCACAATGACCAAAGGGAATACAAAATGTTTAAGTAAGCAAAGACAACTTGATGCTGAGGACAACATCATGAAAATGATACTTGCATATTCTTGGGATATGTCATTACACTTTGTTCTGACATTTATAGTAATTCAGAGGTATGGTTAATTGGGTTTTTTTAAGGTAGCTGAAATATATAGTCAGGCCTGAAACCTGGGAACAAGGAAGAGAGGCTTTTAGTAAACAAAACTTATTTGAGTTTAGTGCTTTGTTAAATAAAGAACATGCAGTTTTACTTAACTTAGACTTAACAGTTGAGCTTATTTAGTGCTTAAGTTCCTTTCCCTTGCAACTCATAATGGAAGGCACTAAAAAACAATACAGTAACAGGAAATTCTTTTCTCCATGTTCATTTACAGTTGTTATTGACATCAAAGTAGTCAAGTTTTGGTATATATATAAAAAAGTATTGTTTTATATATAAAAATATGTCTTCTTTCCTAATTTCTTTGTGACCTGTTAAAAGACTGTAGTGGCACCCAGTCTGCTTTCATTTTTCTTGCTTGAAAATATCAAGCTTTTTTAAGGTGATACTCTACAAAATAGTGTGCCTATATTAGAAATTCCTGTAGGCTTATTTTGGGTTAGCTGTTAATTGTGTTAGACTCTTTGCAGGACTAGACAGAGAAACTGGCTTCTCTCCTAAAAATCACCATGGTAGTGTTAGTATACTGGTGTCCAGATACATTACTGCTTTCAAGGGTTGCTGTTTTCTTTCAGAGCTGTATGAAAAAAGGTCCCTGGTGCCCTCAGCTGTAACATATACACAGTTTAAGTGTACTCCCACTGTGATCATCATCCATGTAACTAGTCTCTGTGCTGCTGCTGACTGGGACAGTTTACCAAAACAGTAGGTTTTAGCCATTTAGCTCAACAGCTTACTATTAAATGCCCAAGTGTGAAATTCTAGCCTTTGTTCTATTGCAATACCACTTTACATACATGCTGCCTGAGGGACAGTACACTATTTCTTGTTTTTCAAAATTATATCACACTACAATCCTCATTGAATTTACAATCCTCATTGAATGACTTCACACAGAAACTACTTGCTCAGTGCTGCAAGGCACAAGGACAGGAATTTATTCTTTTTTTTTTTCTAATATTCCATAACTGGAATGCTACCAGGACTTGCCAGAGTTTCACTAGGAACTCATGAGCCTTGAAGTTTCAAAATATATTTATCATGGTAAATCCCTCTTTATTTTTGTAAATGAGATTTCTCTCTATTTGGAAAGGTTAAATGAATTCATTACTTCACAGTAATATGGTAACTATGAGTTTTTTCAGTCAAATTTAATAATAAAATGTCACATCTCTCTGGGTTCTTTCATAGTGTGTCATTTTTAAATACGTAGGCTAAATTTGCCTTGAAACAGGGCATTTCAGATTAATGCATCTGTTTCTTCTGTTGTAGAGAAGTACGTGCCTTTCAATGAAAGAACTTAATCTTAGAACCAGAGAAGAAGACTGCTTTATGGGAGAAATAAGAAGCAAGAGGGTATGCAAGTGGGGGGAAACTAATTTAATTTGTGTATTTTATGGCATCCTTTTGCATCTTGCAATAAGTAATTATCAATTTGTTGTATCTTTTTGTATATAGAGATTCTCATTGTATAACCTATGGGGAGAGAATACTAACTGTGATAAGATAAAAACCTATTTAAAAGGGAGATTACTTGTAAAACAGGGTATTTTTTGCTTGTTACAAGTCTTGTATGCCATTACAAGTGTGGTATACACTTTTTTTTCTACAGTAACCTGGAATGTTAATTTTTTCTTCTGATATTAAATTGTAAGTAAATAAAGCCACTGTGGACTTCTCAGAATTGTTAGAACATTATTTTAATTGAGGAGATGACATATTGTTTACCAATAAAAAGCCAAACCACTGTCTTCTGTGTTGAGAATTAAAAAAGCTGAATTAACATGTTTTGTTCATGTAAACTTCAGTGAAAAAATAAAATGTGTTTACAGTGCTCCTCGCATTTAGTGTGATGCTCCAACACTGTATGTTTTAAGGATACTTGGGATGTAGCAGGCACAAGGCCTGCAAGGCCCTGGAGATCAGAAGCCTGAGCTAGGAAATACCAAAGTCAGCATGACTAAGGCTTTAGAAGCCCCTCTCTTCCGCCTTTGGGACCCTGTTATCTCTCTGTATATCCATAGGTCACTTTTCCCCTGACCCTTACTATTGGACAGTTTTCAATCCCCCTGTAAGGTATAAAAACCCCTAAACTCTGCCCATTCGGCAGAGGAGAGCTGTCACTGGAACCTTCGCGGAGACCCCAATAAAAGAACCCTGCGGAACCCACACAGCGCTGCTCTCTCTCTCTCTGCGTCTGCTGCGGCGATACTTAGGGCGACGGCCCCAGGCAAGCTGAAAGAGCTGAAATCACTAAAGAGCTGAGCTGCGAATCACTATAGCTTGCCTGGGTTACCTGAGCCCCCCGCTGGGCGATTCTGGACCCTCCGTGAGCTATCCTGGACAACCGGCCTCCCCGCTGGACTGCTGCCCCTGGGGGCCATAGCTGGCGCACCGAACATAGCGGACGCCCGAACAGCGAGGGGCCCCTGGGCCGACATCTGAACCGCCGTGATAGCCTGGCCGCGGAACTGAATGCTGGACCTGGCATTTCAGAGGAGCAGCATTTCTTTGTGAAATTGTCACTGCCTCCGCTCGCCAGAGATCCTGGAAGGAGAAGCTCTTCGTTTTAGAAGGACTCTTCTGAACAGGAGGTCAGCCGACCCGCACCCCGATACCTGAGCACACGAGTGTTCGTGGAGGCTGATGAGCAGACGACCCCCAGCAGAACTTTGACCCACAACAGGCTGAAAAGTGTAAGTTTAACACAGCCTCTCTTGCGCGCAAAAATATTTTTCCTTGGGTCCTTTTTTTTTGGGTTTTTTTCTTTTTTTTTCTCTTTTTTCTGCTGGTGGGAACTGAAACATGGGATCAAAGCTTAGTAAGCGATCCCAGAACGAGAGAGATTTATATTCCCTAATCCTAGAAATCCTATCTTCTAACAACTTTTCTTTTTCTAAAGGTAACCTTTCAAAAACTAACCTGAAACATTTTATAAAGTGGATTCTCTGCCACTTCCCAGACACTAATACACAGACTATTACCTTAGACTCCTTTTGGGATACAATTGGGACCACGATATATAAGTTTCAAACTAACCAAGACTTTTCTGTAACCCGGTTTTTACCTATGTTTCACGCTATCACTAAAGCTGTAGAAAAAACTAACAAAAAGATTTTAACCTTAGGGCTAACTTCTGTCGAACGAAACGAAAAGTTCTTATCTCACTTAACAGAAGCGCCTATTTCAAATGCTAATGGAGGAGATAACACCCCCTCCACCCTGGATTCCAGCACTCCGCTGGGTTCTAGTGCCCTGCCATCTGCGCCGCAACCCCCCGACCCCAGGGCGCCCACGGCCCCTGCCCACCCCCTCCTCCCCCCCCGCCTTCCCCTCGGGAGCCACACCCTGTGCGCCTCCTTGCTCTGTGTTATCTCCGAGAGCATCTGCGCCAGTTCCCGCCGGGACCGACCCAAACCCCACCCCTCCCCCTGCTCCCCCCGACCCTGCTGGGGCCCCCCCCCACCCCCTTTGCCATCCCTCCTGTCCCTGCCGCGTCCGCCCCCACTCCCTCCCCCGCCCTCGCCCCCCCCCGCTACCATCGCGTCTTTCCCTGCCCCCGGCACCGTCCCTGCTGCGGCAGGGGACCAGCCCGCCTGCGCATCCGCGCCCCCCCCCACCATCGCGCCTTTGCCTGCCGCCGGAATCGTATCCGCCGCACCCTCTTCCAGTCCCGCCGCCTCCTACATCCCACACCTCCCCTGCCCCCATACCCTCGCTGCGCAACCCCATACCCACGCTCCGCAGCCCCCGGTCGGGACCCCCCAGACTTCCTTCAGTTCTGCCCCCCCTCCCCACGCCCCCCAGTCCTGTGCGTACTGTATCACGCATTGCACGGCCACTTCGGCAATGCGGCCTTCCTGTAGCCACGTCCTGCCATGTGCTGCCTTATACCCGGTCCAGCCACATGCACCTCTGCCAAATGCAGCTCCAGCCAGCCATAAGAAACATAAGGCAAGGCCTGATAGCTCTCACTTCTCGTCATCTGATGACAGCAGTGACAGCGATTCTGATTTGGAAATAGAATATGTTGATCCATGGGCAAAAATAAAAATGGAAGCCACACAGGCAGGGGACTGGCAATTAGCTCAGAGAATTACTGCCTTTCCAGTAGATTATAAGAAGGGAAAAAGAGGAGGTGCCACTAATAGAAAGACATGGGAACCTATTACAAATAAAGAACTTGTGCAGTTAAGAAATACAGCCACAGAACATGGTAGAAGTTCACATATTTTTAGAAATTTCCTAGAAGCTACGTTCTCAGCACATGTTCTGGTACCCCACGATATTAAAAATATTGCCCAGTGCCTCCTTTCTCCCGCCGAGTACATGCTTTGGGAAAGGCATTGGAAAAAGCAATTAAAAACATTATCAGATAACTATGCTGCAGATGCTGATAAGTCAAATTTTACACTCGAACAGCTGGCTGGTGAAGGGGATTTGCAGAAACCCTCTGACCAAGCTGATACTTTACCTAAGGCAACATTACAAGACGTGGCTATAGCAGAAAAAACCTCCTTACTTCTCACCCCAGATGATTCTACCCCCACCCAATATTTTTCTACTATCAAACAAGGAATAGATGAAAGCTTTATCAAATTTGTGGATAGAATTAAGGATGCTCTGGAAAAACAGATAGAGAGCACAGAGGCAAGAAAAGAACTGTTGTGTAAACTTGCCATGAGTAATGCGAATGAAAAATGTAAAGCAATTCTGAGAGCCTTACCCTTAGACACAGAACCTACCATAGAGCAAATGCTGGAAAGCTGCACACGCCACTTGTCCACTGAAGACACAGTGGCACAAGCAGTAACTAAGGGTGTTGCAGAAGGAGTTTCTAGTGCATATGCAGTAATAGCTTCTAAAGACCAGGTCCGCTGCTACCACTGCGGAGATTTTGGACATTTTATAAAGGACTGTCCAGAGAGGTCACCTCCCAGGTACCCTCGCAATTTCTACCAAAGGCCCCAGAATCAGCAGCACTATCAGCCGCGTCCGGGAAACTTCCATCGGAGCGTGGTGGGGCCCCACGCAAGGACACCAAATCAAAGGCCATCCAGACCCAGTCACGCACCATCCCAGGAGATTCCAGACCACATGAGGAGGATCCAACACACGGAGCAATACCAAAGGGAACGCGCCGCCAGCTGGTAACTGCACTGTCCATTGACTTTAAAAACGACAATGTTTATCGCGTTTCCACAGGCAAACGTGGGCCAAAAGGAGGTCCTTCTAACATCCTAATTATAGGTGATTCTCTCCATAGCCCAAAGGAAATATTTGTTGTTCCAGAAGTACAAACAGTGCACCCGGGACAAGAAATCTTTGTCCAGGTGTACTGCACAGACTTACCATATTTTCTTCCAAAGGGTACCCCATTTGCACAAGCCTTTCTACTCCCTAAGAATCACAGGGAACAGCTTCCTCTCAACCCCACAGCAATGTGGATACAAGTTGTGGGACCGAGTAAGCCTGTCATCGAGTGCGGTCTTACCTGCAGAGGAGAGAAGTTCCACCTACCAGGGATGCTGGACACCGGTGCAGACGTGACCATCATCGCCCGCTCTGAATGGCCAGCACACTGGGAGCTACAACCTGTGGCAGGCATGATCACAGGGATCGGTGGAGCTACAGTTTCCATGCGAAGCAAGAACAACATCCTCGTCGAAGGGCCTGAAGGCAAGTTGGCAACCATCCGCCCATTTGTGGTAAGGGCCCCCATCACCTTGTATGGACGGGACATTTTATGCCAGTGGGGAGCCTCCCTACGTATTCCCAGTCCGGATTTCTAATTGGGGCCACTGAGGAGCGCGCACTGCCAGACACTCCTCGTCTCACCTGGAAATGCCATGACCCGATCTGGATCGAGCAGTGGCCCCTCTCTAAGGTCAAACTGCGCGCACTACATGCCCTTGTGGATGAACAGCTCGCCAAAGGCCACATCGTAGAGGCCACCAGCCCTTGGAATTCTCCAGTCTTCGTACTACAAAAGCCTGGAACAGACAGGTGGAGGCTCCTCCACGATCTTCGCAAAATCAACGAGGTCATCGAGGACATGGGTCCCCTCCAGCCTGGCCTGCCCTCACCATCGATGCTGCCTAGAGACTGGACACTTGCTATCATTGATATTAAAGACTGTTTCTTCAGCATTCCGCTGAATCCCCAGGACGCTCCACGGTTTGCCTTCTCCGTCCACTCTCTTAACAGAGAGGCTCCACTTAAAAGATATCATTGGCTTTTTCGTCCTCAAGGACTAAAGTGCAGTCCAAGTATATGCCAGTGGTATGTTGCTCACATCCTGTCTCCTGTTCGGAACCTATTCCCAGGTGCGATCATCCATCACTATATGGATGATATCCTGGTCTGTGCACCAGAAAAAACGTACTTGGACAAAGCAGTTAAAAGGACTATTGAAACCATAGAAAAGGCAGGATTCGAGATCTGTGAGGACAAAATACAGTACACCAATCCATGGACTTACCTTGGACTCCAGATCCGGGAATGGACCATCGTACCCCAGCAGCTCGCCATCCGAGACGACCCAAAAACCCCGAGAGACTTACACAGTCTGTGCGGATCCATCAACTGGGTACGTCCACTGCTAGGAATTACAACAGAGGACCTCGCTCCACTGTTCAGCCTTCTTCGGGGCAAGGAGAATCTGGACTCTCCATGCACTCTAACACCAGAGGCCCGAGATGCCATCACCAAGGTCCAGGAAGCCCTGTCTTCACTCAAAGCCCATCGCTTTGAGCCCAGCCTGCCTTTCCAGTTCGTCATTCTGGGAAAAGCACCTAGGTTCTATGGACTGATTTTCCAATGGGACACTCAACTTCGAGACCCTCTACTAATCCTGGAGTGGATCTTTACAAATAACCAACCCACAAAAACCATTACCACCTTCCAAGAAATTATGGCACATTTAATAAAAAAGGCTAGAACCCGCCTCCGTTCCCTTGCAGGGTGTGAGTTCACATGCATATATTTGCCAATGACCACTGGGGATCTGGAACATTTGCTCCAGACCAATGAGAGTCTCCAGTATGCCTTAGACAGCTATACAGGCCAAATTTCAGTGCATATCCCAAAACATAAGCTTTTTAATCGTGATGTAACATTTCATCTGACTCCAAAATTAGTCCAAAGTAGGACACCTCTCAAAGCTCTAACCATCTTTACAGATGGCTCAGGGTCATCCCACAAGTCGGTAATGACATGGAGGGACCCTAAAACCCAAAATTGGGAATCTGACATAAAAATAGTGGAGGGATCTCCACAGATTGCGGAGTTAGCAGCTGTTGTCAGAGCCTTTGAGAAATTCAAAGACGAACCTTTTAATCTGGTCACAGATTCAGCTTATGTTGCTGGCATAGCTATGAGAGCAGAACATGCTCTTCTCAAAGAGGTTTCCAATCCAAAGTTATACCAATTGATTTCCACATTAACACGCTTAATTTCCCACAGAAAACAACCTTACTATATAATGCATGTGAGGTCACACACTGACCTCCCAGGTTTCATTGCAGAAGGGAACAGGAAAGCAGACACCTTAGCCATGGCAATAGAGACTGCTAATGTCCCTAACATCTTTGCCCAGGCAAAGTTGTCACACTCATTTTTTCATCAAAATGTGCCTGCCCTTATCAGAATGTTCAAGCTTTCAAAAGATCAGGCAAAAGCTATTGTTGCCACATGCCCGAACTGTCAAAACTACCAGATACCATCTGTGGGGACGGGAGTCAATCCCCGAGGTTTAAACAGCTGCCAGCTGTGGCAGACAGATGTAACCCACTTTGCACCCTTTGGAAGGTCAAAGTACGTGCATGTATCGGTTGATACATTCTCAGGAGCAGTATTCACATCAACACATACAGGAGAAACTGCGCAGCACACCATAAAACATTTTCTCCTCGCATTTGCCACCCTGGGAGTACCAAAGGAGATCAAAACAGACAATGGACCTGCCTATACCTCTCGTAAGTTAAAAGAGTTCTTCAGTGAGTGGGGAATACAACACAAGACAGGTATACCTGCAAACCCCACAGGACAATCCATCGTGGAAAGGACACATCAAACTCTCAAAAGAGTCCTCAATCAGCAGCAGAGAGGAATAAAAATCACATCTCCAGTTGAAAGACTTTGCAAGGCTCTCTATGTCATCAACTTCCTGAACTGTACAACATCAGAGCCTGATCCACCAATACTTCGCCACTTTGCAAATACCACCCAAGCAAAGCTCTCAGAGAAACCACCTGTGCTGGTGAAGGATCCAGAAACACATAAAGTCTCGGGACCTTTTGAACTCATCACGTGGGGAAGAGGATATGCGTGTGTTCTGCTACCATCTGGTCCTAGATGGTACCCAGGGAAAAACATAAAACCATACCTAGGCACTGCAAATACCACTTCCACAAGCAGTGACAAGAATCCTCCTGAGTCAAACACAAGACCTCCTCAAAACCAGACCAGCTCGGCCTGGAGACGAAGACGTCGCCAAACGTCCACAAGTGGAGGAGACGACTGTCCCATCACACAGCAGCAGACAAAACAGAAAGCTGAACAACATTCTGTGGCATCAAGCCCTAGGCCAGGCACAGCCTGAAAACAAACTGTTCTCTGAATTAGATGTTATTACCCTTTTTACCCTAAAAACCCTATTGTCCCTTTTATCTACCCTTACCAAAAGCCTCTAACCTTTTACCTACTCCCCCACCCTTAGCACTGTAGAGAGAAAAAAAAAAAAAAAAAAAAAAAAAAAAAAAAAAAAAAAAAGGGGGGGAGGTGGGAGGAACAGAGGAAAGGAGCAAGAAAGGAACCCTAACCCTCCCCTCCTACCATAAAAATAACAAGTTTTGCTTATATTCCCTATCAGAAGCCCCATTCCTGCCCAAAGATGAAAAATATCTCCGTTGGCGCTGTCCTCACTGCTGCCTGGATGTTCCTCACCGTGCCGTGTGCCGTCGGTTGGATCGGCCCACAGCCGAGCCATAATGTCTGGGTAACCTTAGCAAGAACATTGAAACAGGATAACATGTGCTTATCCATGGGGAGCTTTGATAACCCACTTTCCACATGTCTAGTAGGAATTCCTTTCGTAGCCGATGATTGGCCCGCCTATAATTCAGAGCTTCTCCGCACCACAGGTAAGCGACCCCACCAGGTAGAAACTTGGGACGAGTGGACAAAAATACTGCCCAATGCTCTTGAGGAACCTCAAGAATTGGATTTGTTGGGGTCCTCTAAGGCCACCTTCTGTGTCAAATTTTACTTTAGACGTCCAAAGAATAATTTGCCTGAAATTGACCTGAACAAAAACACATACCGAAAAGACATATCGCCAATTAACAAAGCCTACAACCCTCATGACTGGTGTAATTACACTGCTCGTGTGATCTCTGTGTCCTCTCTCCATCCCAAAGTCCTACCCAAGGGAACGTTTCTCATCTGTGGTGACAGAGTATGGGCTGGGATCCCCTCACGACTCCAGGGAGGTCCCTGTACCCTAGGAAAGCTTTCCACCCTTACTCCAAATATCACCTTGTTGCACGATTGGAAAAAAGAGAGCGAGTTAAAACGCCACAAAAGGTCCTACACAGCATTTGATGAAAATTGCGATCCAAAATTATATGATTGGAACAAACCTAAAAAGATAGCGGTCTCAATATTCCTACCATGGGTAGCTGCAGCAAAGGCCCTGGGTGACATAAATCACCTTGGGTGCTGGCTCAGTAAGCAGGCTAACGCTACTTCTGCTGCCCTGAGCGATCTCTTAAAGGAAGAAGAAACCACAAGACATGCCTCACTCCAAAATCGAGCAGCGATTGACTTCCTGCTGCTTGCCCACGGACATGGCTGCGAGGACTTCAAAGGGATGTGCTGCTTCAATCTCTCTTCACGCTCGGAATCCATCCACGCCAACATCCAGAAACTGAAGGGACTTGTGAAGGACTTAAAAGTAGAACAGACCCCAGACTGGGTCAATGATCTCTTCGGTCAATGGGGATTAACGGGATGGGTTGCATCTTTGGTTAAGGGAATCTTGTGGATTTTTCTTGTAATTGTCATCGTGTTACTTATGTTCTCATGCCTTGTCCATTGTTTTAAAAGAACCATAGGGAACGCCTTTTTTCTAAATACAGAAAGTGGAGTTGTAGCAGGCACAAGGCCTGCAAGGCCCTGGAGATCAGAAGCCTGAGCTAGGAAATACCAAAGTCAGCATGACTAAGGCTTTAGAAGCCCCTCTCTTCCGCCTTTGGGACCCTGTTATCTCTCTGTATATCCATAGGTCACTTTTCCCCTGACCCTTACTATTGGACAGTTTTCAATCCCCCTGTAAGGTATAAAAACCCCTAAACTCTGCCCATTCGGCAGAGGAGAGCTGTCACTGGAACCTTCGCGGAGACCCCAATAAAAGAACCCTGCGGAACCCACACAGCGCTGCTCTCTCTCTCTCTGCGTCTGCTGCGGCGATACTTAGGGCGACGGCCCCAGGCAAGCTGAAAGAGCTGAAATCACTAAAGAGCTGAGCTGCGAATCACTATAGCTTGCCTGGGTTACCTGAGCCCCCCGCTGGGCGATCCTGGACCCTCCGTGAGCTATCCTGGACAACCGGCCTCCCCGCTGGGCTGCTGCCCCTGGGGGCCATATTGGGATATTAATATAATTATGTAAAACATGCTATTGCAACATCTTCTTGCTGTTAAGACTCTTGATTGCAACTGTTCACTTAATTTTTGGTGGGGGTCTGTCTTCAACTTGTGTGAGCAGATACGGCTCAGTGACTTTAGGGTGTTGCTGTGTGATGTCAGTATTCAGACCTGTAGTGAAGCAGAGATAAACCTTTAGGAAAATTCTAAATATTCTGTAACTCTAAAATGAAACACTAACATCAGAAGCAGCTGTTACTGAAATGTGTGGTAGTACTTTCATGAATGTAGTTGACATACAGCAGTTATATCTAGTTTTTGGCTAGTGCCATGAAAATTATTAGAACAATCTTTAAGACCTGGAAGATACACTTTTTTAATGTGTTGCAGTTTCCACCGTAATCTTGATAATGTAGACAAAATGTTCAAATTCTAGTTTAGAATTAATATGTACTTTTTTTGATAATTCCATATATCCCATAAGCTTTCTACAGCAGTATTGGTGGGGGTGATATGTGTCCTCAAAGTGCCTAAGTTATGGGCTATAGAGAAAGAGGAATATTTTTTCTTGATTCTTCACCGTCTTGGTGTTTGAACAAAATTGAAGTACTTTTCTTTGAGGTAATTTCTACAGTGATAGGGTGGGGAGGGAGTCTGCTGTAGATTTTCCTTACTTTTACCAGCTGATTTGTTATATTGAAACCTTCTTACTTGCACTAATAACACTTCAGATGTCAAATCAGCCTCCCAAGGTAATTTTCACCTACAGTTGCCCACGTGCCACATACAGCTGGGAAATAGATTGTATTTACAATAAATGCAAGTCTTTTTTTTGCGTCCTGTTATACATAGCTTTTTCTGCTTATGTGTAAAGATAAAACTAAACTGGAAATGCAGCACTAATTCTTGGAACTGCTTAGTTGTGCAATCTGGAGACAGTAAAGAAGTAGTAAATAGTAAATAACTGGGTTGTAGACTGCAGGTGAGAGAACAGTAAATGACAGACGACAAAGTATGCTGTTTCCATATATAGAGGGGACCATCAGTGTTAAACTAAAAATAATTGAAATCTTTCAGAAGTATAGACTGTTCCTGACATCCTAGAATTCAAACCTGTAGAATCTTTCTAGGCTTTGAGCCACCCTGAAGAGGTGTTATCCATGTTATGCACAGATATTTGAACTGTTCAAGCAAGTTAAAATCACTGAAAATGCAATCACTCTTTAAGCTCTTGTATATGCTGTGGGTAAACCTTATGTTTTCCTGCAGAAAAAAACAAAATGGAACAGATTATTTATGTTTCCATGCAAATTTTTATGGTGGAAAAACCCCCCAGCCATACTGGATTTTACCAATATTACTGAATACTTGGCTTGTCTGGTCCCTGCTGCTGAACCAAATAGTGGCACCTGTGGTCTTTTCTCCCCAGAGATGCTATTTAGCTACCGGTGGGTCGCAGCTGGGCACATGAGGACAAGCCCAGGCATGCCTAAGCTCCAGTGCTTATAGGCTGGAGTTTGTTGGTAGAAGAAGGTCACTCCTCAGGCCTCCCTGTGCTGGAGAAACCTTTTAAGGTGATGGTGAAGAAGGAGTCAGTCCTGATGGAGGATTTAATCCAGAGTTTTTATTCTGGGCCACATGGCCTCTGAATGCAATAACAGCTCCACCAGAACTCCCCCAGCACATGGTGTCCTGTCCTTTTACCCAGGGATGAGGGGGAGGGGAGGGAACACAGGGGCCACCAACCAGGTAAGGGGGGAGGGCATCTCAGGTGAGAGGGACACCTGGATGGGCCAATGGCCCCCCAGGGGGTGGAGAGCATTCTTTGAGCCTGCCAATCAC
Source organism: Passer domesticus (assembly GCF_036417665.1). NCBI lineage: Eukaryota > Metazoa > Chordata > Aves > Passeriformes > Passeridae > Passer > Passer domesticus. The sequence continues at coordinate 57,762,556 of NC_087512.1, read as the reverse complement.
TTGATGCTCCCCTGGAATTTCTGGGTTGATTGACAGTGGTGGAGGGGAGACAGCAGGAGTCAGGGTGGGGGAAAGGATAGGTGATTGACACCTGGGGAAGGAATCTTCAGGGGAGAGACCAGTGAAACTGAGGCACACCATGATAACACACTGCAACATTGCAACAAATTTTCTCAAAAATTTTTTATAGGCTTCTTTCATCCATGCCTCCAAAATCATGATGCTCTATTTACAGGAAAACCATCTGTGAAGCAATCATATGACTGGTAATAAGTTTTGGAACAGATTTGGTTTCTGATATGTCCAATACCATATGGTTGATGGAGCAAGCTTCCTTGGCCTTATTCAGCTTGTATCTAATTTAAGTAGCTGAATTGGTTTTCATTGCATTTGCAGACACTAGTTAGAAAATAATCATGGTTTTGTATATCTTAGTCTTAACTGTTGGAAATTGCAGCTGTGAGTTACATACAGCCCCTGTTGATAGTTGCAACACCATCAGTACCATTTCCCACTGCTTGTGAAAAGCTGTTCGTAGAGCTGTTCTAACATACTTTCAAAAATTTGGGAAAGAATATGCCACCACACAACTGACCCATGCATAAAGAGAAATGAAGTTTATTTCAAGCTTATTTATCACTTTAAAAAAATGAAGACAAGTAATTATGAAATGTGCAACTGAGTAGCTGTGTATGGAAAATTTTATCCCCATTTGAACTAAAATATTAATAGGCCAGTAAAGAATGTGAGCTGATCTGCTGCTGTCCTTGAAGACAGGAGACAGCCCAAGTTTAATGAGAAATAAACTGGGAGAAAGGCTAGATTTCTTCTATAACTTTGAATTTCTGAAGACAGAAAATGGAATGCGGAGAAGAATCTTGGAAGATTTAAAAAAGAATAATGTTTTACAAGTTTTACAGTATTAAGGCTATCACAGCATATCTATTACTGTTAAGGCTATTACTGTATGCTAAGGCTTTGTGACTTTTTTCCTTCAGTATTTTAATTTGAGGCACAGCTTGTACAAGAATATGTAGTTCCTGATCAAGTCTGAATACATTAGTTCAGTCCATTGATAGGATAATGGAGCAGACATCCTGTGATATCATTAATGGGTCCAAGCACGAGAAATCCATGTGACTGAAGAGTCAGAAAGCATTTTTATTTTCTGCGTTGACCAGTAAGAGCCAGGAACAATCTTTTTATACATAAGCCAACTGAAAAACTTTAGTCTCAAAAGATCCAGTATGAGTGGACTGCTTCATAGTTTCGGAATAGACTTCTCTTTGCTGAGTGGGAGATGATGATGTCTCTGCTGACCAGTGAAAGGGCAGATGGGATTGGAAAGAGGTTGCATTCAGTGGAATTCAGGTTGGATGTATGGCGTAGTCTGAGTTCAAAAGTTATGCCAGAGTTCCTTTTGATACCTATTTGTATCAGTCTAGGTAATGGGCACTTTGTTCATCAATTTTCTCTCCTAAGCTTCATCCAGTTTAATAGAAACAAACATCCATTCTTATTAGCTTCAGAAAACTTGATCCATAAAGATAGATTCTCAGCCAAGCATTTAATTGTTCATGTTTTAAAGAAAAGTTAGTTTCAGTTCAACAGCTGATTGGATCATTCATTGCATAAAGAAGTACTCATTTTTAAGAAACAAATTCTTTATTATTTGACAGCTTTTTCTTACAAAAAGAAGATAAATCCAGCCAAAAGCCTGTAGGTAAGGTGATGGCATTTATGAGGAATCTTAAAGAAACTTCTTCAAAATATTACATTATTGAAAGGTCTATATCCCACATTTTGAACCCTGGGAGATTTCACAGGGAATATGTTTGGGCTGATATTGCTCCTTTTATCTGCCTTGGGCATTGTCCAAAAAGAGATGTGTGACTGTGGATTTCTATTCAGACCAAATACAGTAATTTTTATTCTGTGTTCTGATAGAGTCCAAAGGCTTCTCATCTTCCTAAACAGAAAACACTTTATCTTTTACAAAGATAAAGTTTTACAGATTAAATCTGCTGAATCAAAGCAGACATGTGTACCTCAGCATTTTTGTGATGTTTCTGAAAGTTAGCAGTACACTTGCAGTAAGAAGATTGCTCAGACAGGTGGTAAAATTTAATTCAAAGTTTCACTGTCTATTCTGTCAGATCTTTAATTTTGCCTTTCCTGATATGAAAGCTAAATCTTGTTTCTAGTAATTGTAAGCCTATTGCACTGAAGCTACAGTGAATAGTAAAAAGAGCTTTGTTCTGTTGCAGATCTGACATTTCTTTCAATATCATTATATTTCCTCTCCATCTTGTCTGAACAAGACACCCTCAATTTCTTTCCTCTTGTATTGGTTTTGCATTGGTTTTTGGTAGGACGGGTTCTACAGGGGTGGCTCCTGTGAGAAGCTGCTAGAAGCTTCCATCATGTTCAACAGAGCCAACCCCTGGAGTCTACAAAGATAAACATGCTGCTGGCCAAGCCTGGGCCAGTTAGAAATAGTGGTAATGCCTCTGTGATAACACTTCTAAGAAGAAAGATGCGCAACAAGTTGTTGCACAGTTTCAATTCCAGCCAGAGGAGAGCAAGGTGAGAACATGTGAGAGGAACAACAATGCAGACCATAAGGTCAGTGGAGAAGGAGATGGAGGGGGTGCACCAGGTGCTGGAGCTGAGATTCATCTGCAGGCTGTGGTGAAGACCATGGCAAAGCAGCTGTGTCCCTGCAGGTCCATGGGGATGCAGAGATCCACCTGCAGCTCATGGAAGAGCCCTCACCAAAGCAGGTGGATGTCTGAGAGGAAGCTGTGATCCTGTGGGAGATCTGTGGAGAGTGGGATCCTGTTCCTGCACTGGAGCAGCCTGTCCTTGAGGGACTTCACCCCATGGAAGAGTGACCCATGCTGCAGAAGTCTGGGGAGGACAGCTGCCTTTGGGATGGACTCACATTGCAACAGTTTGCAGGGAGCTGTTGCTTATGAGATGGACCTGTGTCAGAGATGTTAATGGAGAACTGTCTCCTATGGGAGAGACCCCATGATGCATTGTCGCCCTGATATTTTAAGATTTTCTAAGCCTTCTGATGTTTGCATTTTTGTACAAACTTTCTCACACACTTTCTGTAAACAATTTACTGTTTTGCATTCTTTTATGGAGGAGGAGAAACTTGATGGACTGTTGGTTTGTCCAGTGTCCTTGGAGAGGTGGCACTTTCACCCTCCAATCCACTGTCACCTTTGGAAATCTATAAATATTGGAGTCAGAAAATAAACTTGCCTTTTTCCTGCCTTGAGAGCAACAGCATGTCTGCATCGTGTTGTCTCGTGTCCTATAGTGACATGTGGTGATCGCCGACGTGTACTGCAGCATAGGCTGGAGGCACAGAGTTCGGGATGTCGAGTGAGATCGTGTTGTTTACCCACCCCCACCCCCACCCCCCCCCCCCCCGTTTGGCGCTTTGTCTGCTGCTCTTGTGATAGCGGCACCCCTATGGGTCTCATGACGGAGTCTGTGGTTTTGGACCTCTGGAGACATTTCCTGGAGTGAAACCAGGTCTCCGTTTCCTGGAGTGATTTTGAAAGATTATTTTTGTGGGCCAAACAGCAGGAGTTCTTTTCCGACCCTGGGGAGGCGCTCTCCGGGGAGACGTGGTCTCTCGTGGGGCGCCGTCTCATGGTCGACGCGTTTGATGATCGTTCTACTGGCGTGAAATTGATGCTGGTGCAGTGGCAGATGTTAAATGTGGTTTGGGGCGCGTCTGGATTTTGTAGCTCTCGGAGGTCCCTGAGGAACCTTTCCGTCTTGATTGGGGACGAAGGGGAATTTGAATTTCTCCGCGACATAGAGGCTTCCCCCGCCCCCCAGGAAGGGGAGCTGGAAGACGGCTCCGCCTCCGAGCGAGATGGTTGGTCCCCCGGGAAGGATCGGGCTCCCAGTCCGCTGGTCCCGGGTGACCAGCCGGAGGGCTGAGTCCCGCAGGCTCCTGGCGGCCCCGGGGAGTCGGGTTGGCCGGGCCGACCCGCCCCGAGCCGCGGAGGCGGCGGAGCCGGGGAGCAGCCGCCCTCCCCTTGTGCCTTCCTGGCACTCGAGGGCGATGGGGAGCCTCTGGATCAGCGTCCGTTTTTGACTGAGCCTGGCTCGGTGACAATGCTCTGTCCGCACTGCGGTAATTCCACAACATATCCCCTGGAGGCGGCGGGAGCAGGGTCGGCCGCTCCAGATTTGGATCCGTCTCCCCGAGGGGCAATTTCTCCTGTTTCTGAACCTGCGCAGCCCGCCGGCCATGCGCAGGCGGTGGAAGCCGCCGGAGGCGGGGCGTTGGTCGGTGGTGCATGGTGGGCGGGCTGCCCGCCTCGCTTTGTTCAGCGGTGGCAGGGTCGGCTGCGGCCGCCCATGATCTGGGGCAGGTGCTGATAGGGGCTGTGCCAACCTCCCTTGTGTCGTCCCTCTGTGGCGTGGATCCGTGCGCTACGTCTCTCTCTGCGTCCCGTCCCTCTCCTGCGCCGGGGGAGGGTGGCTCCGCGTCGGGTTCGCGGTCTGTGCCGGTGCCTGCGTCCACCGCGGCGCCGTCTGCCAGTGCTGTGGCGGACGGCACTGCCGGGCGGCCGGCTGATTCGGCGCCGCAGCCCCCGCCTTCCGCGGGGGCCGCGGTGCGGCAGGGCGCTGGGGTGCTCATCTTTAGCGCGACTGCTGACGCGGCCGGCGGGAGACCGGTGTTTTCCCGGGGCCGCAGATCCTCCCTGCTGGGTGTGTGGACTCTTCCCCCGTGCCAGGTGACCGTGCGATCGAAGGACCCCAGGCGATTCTGGAGGGAAGTCGGAGCTACGGCCGATGAGGTGCGCGAGCCTGCCTCCTCGCAGCGTCTGCGGGATCGCGGAGGAGGCTCCTCTGGCTCTGCTGGTACTGTGGGGGATGCGGCGTCGAGTGCTGTCGCACCGCCTCGCAGTCAGGCAGCTGCTGTTGTTCCCGTGGGGCCCACGGAACGGGACACGGCAGGTGCTGCAGCCTCGCCAGGGGGCCCCCAGGCTTTCCCTGTGATCAGGGGTCTTGCTCATAACACCTATAAACCTCTGTCATTTAAGACATGGATTAAACTCTATGAAATACAAAGCTGTGTTTTGTGTCAGGTACATACAGGCAACGTGTGTACTGTGATTGTGATATGTGTGGAAACTGACCATGGGACAGTTATAAAGACAATTCTAATAAATAACTGAGGAAGTAAAGCATGGAAGAAGGCCTTTGAACCTATCCTTTGTTTGCAATTAACCTTTATAAGTCTTAAGTTGATTTAGGAGCATTCGAATTAAAGCTTTAAGGATGTTGCTGTTTGACAGGAACTTTCTGCTTCTAGCTAAAAAGAGTTTTGCAATAATAACCTTTTGAAGTATAATTTTAGAATATTTCTTGTAGTAAGGATCTTTGAAACTATAGCTTTAGAATGTATAAAAAGGAAACATGCTTATCTCGACGCCTTAACAAAACAGTGAAAAGCAGCTTGAGAAAGGAAGATGAACATCAACTCAAGGATTGATAGTTTCGACCAAGGGAAGCTGGACATCAGTGTTATGAGATTTATAGTCCTTGCAATTAAAAGGTGATCTGGAATCTGGACCTCACCAGCTGGGAGACTTCTTTCGGAAGCTGGACCCCATCATCTGGGGATACTCCTATCTGGAATACATCCTGAGAAAACTAAATCACAATAGTGACGTAAAAATTTGGAATAGAAACTGCTGAGAAAGCTTATGAGTACCCCTATAAATATCTGTAAGTCCCAAATATCGGCATGCAGTTGGAGGGAAAATTTCCCCCACTGTACCCAGCGCTGTATTGCTCATACTTTACCATATTAATTAATAAATTGATTGCTTCTTGAATATTGGCCTAGTCAAGCTTCCCATTTATAACAGACGGTTGCTTGACATGGTGTGGGGTCTACTGAAGTTATGCAAATGCTTCGCATGATTTCTCCTGAGGTGCATACACCTGCCGATGTCCATGAAGTGGCGTGTGCTCTTTTTGACCTGCATTTTGGCGTTTTTGAGACCAAGTGGGTTCACTTGGCAGCCACCGCAGCACAGCACAATGCTACGCTGGGGCCGCAGGATCCCAGGAGTGTGGCTGGCATTGACATGCTGATGGGCACAGGCAATTATACTGATCCTCAGAGACAAGCTGGCTTCCCTCCCCGCGTGCTTGAGTAGTGTCAAGCACTAGGCATGTCAGCAGTGGTTCGGACTGTGGAAATGGCTGCTCCAAGGCAGCTGTTTGCAACCATTGTCCAGAGGACTGATGAGCCTTGCATGACATTTGTGGGAAGGATGACTGCCTCGGTGGAGAGGCAACTGACAAATCCTTTGACAAGGGGGGCTGTGATTGCGGACCTAGCGAGAAGTAACTCTGATGCAGATTGTAAGAGAGTTATAGAGGCTCTTCCTGGTGAGCCTACTGCCTCGCAAATGACAGAGGCCTGTTTGGTCGTAGGCCCCCTGTTCAGAAGATGGCTGCCAGGGCTACTGCTGTACAGCTGCTCTGGGCGGTGCCACAGGGCTGGCAGCGACTGCAGGGGAATGCTCAGCCGGCAAGAAGCAGGAAGAAAGCACAGAAGGCAAAAATTCCCATTACTCTGTGTGGTCGGTGTGGAAGGCCAAACCATATGACAAATGTGTGCAAGGCAACAGTTCATGCTAATGGCCAAGTATTGCCAGGCTCAGGAAACGGGAAGCAAAGTGCAAAGGGGAGACGCACTCAGACACAAGCTTCTCTCCAGACCCCAGAGCCGATGGAGGTTTGCTCAGCCAGCTGGCAGCCAGCACCCATGCCTGAGCAGGTGTGAACGTCTGCACAGCAGCAACAGTTGTTTTAGAATCTTGTCAAGTACACAAGGTTCTCCTGGATGCCTTTGGTCCCTTGGGTGGGGGCATGAGTGCTCTCCTGATGGGGAGGTCTAGTGCCACCCTTCAGGGCATCATTGTGCATTTGGGGCTCATTGATGCAGACTTCATAGGGCAAATATATGCAATGGTTTCCACACCCACCCCCCTGTCACAATCCCGAAAGGGACGTGACTTGCTCAACTTGTGTCTTTTAAGTTCTCTGTTTGCAGGGCAGCTGACCAGTTGCATGGAGCTGGCGGTTTTGGATCCACTGGGCCATCTCAAGTTCACTGGACTGCTGTCCTGACCAAGGAACGTCCCGAGATGATGTGTACCCTGGTGTGACGCCGTCAGAGATCCACCTTCGCGGGCTTCTTGACAGCAGTGCTGACATCACAGTTCTCTTCCTTGCCGCCTGGCCACTGGACTGGCCCCTGAATCCAGTGGAGACGCCTGTCATGGGACTGGGGGGAACGGTGCAGTGTTACATGAGCCAGTGGTCTGTGCTGGTCACAAACTCAGAGGGACAGATGGCCTGGATTAGGCCTCATGTTACTTTTACTCCTGCTAACCTCTGGGGGAGGGATGTTCTGTCAGCGTGGGGGGTGCACATTGGGACGGGTTTTTGACAAGGGCCACTGCGATGAAGGGCGCAGACTGTCCTACGCCTCCTATATGGTGGCTGGTGGACAAACCTGTTTGGGAAAACCAGTGGCCCCTCCCTCAAGATAAATTGGTTGCCCTTCGAAATCTGGTGCAGGAACAGTTGGACCAGGGTCATCTGGAGCCTTCTACCAGTCCCTGGAACACTCCTGTCTTCTGCATCAAGAAAAAATCTGGGAAATGGAGGTTGTTGCAAGACCTCTGAAAGGTCAATACCATGATGGAAGGCATGGGAACATTGCAGGCGGGCATGCCATCGCCTACCATGCTCTCTGCAGACTGGCCAGTCCTCATTGTGGATCTGAAGGATTGTTTCTTCACAATTCCTTTGCATCCCAATGACAGACCAAAATTTGCCTTCTCGGTACCAGCAATGAACAACGCTGAGCCTGTACAGAGATATCAATGGAGGACCCTTCCCCAGGGAATGCACAATTCTCCAGCCATATGCCAATGGTATATGGCCCATGCCTTGTCTGGAGTTTGCAAGCAGTTTCCTGGTGCACATCTGTATCATTATATGGACAACATTTTGGTGGCTGTGTCCACCCAGGATGAGCTGCTGAGGATTCAGCCTCAGTTGCTTGATGCTTTGAATGCGCATGGACTGCAGGTGGCTCCAGAAAAGGTTCAGCAACAACCGCCTTGGAAGTATTTGGGGGTCAAAATTCTGGAAGAGACAATCTGTCTCCAGGAAGTGCAATTTCTGTATTCTGTGAAGACACTGAATGATGCTCAAAAATTGGTAGGTGTCATCACTTGCTTACATCTGTAGCTGGGACTAACCGATGCACTCTGTATGTCTCCTCTGTATGATTTGCTGAAAGGAGACTCTGATCTGAAGTTGCGTTGCACGTTGACCCCTGAGGCACATCAGGTGCTGAAGGTGGTTCAGCAGGCTGTTTCAGCTTGCCAAGTTTATTGCATTGATCCCTCTGTTGATGTCACTGTGTTCATCACCACTCCAGATTCGCATCCCGCGGGCATCATTGGCCAATGGAGTGACATATGGTCTGATTCCTTGCACATCTTGGAATGGGTTTTCCTGCCCCATCAGCTGCAGAAGACGGTGACCCCATTGTCTGAGCTTCTTGCTCGCTTGATAATCAAATGTCGGCAACGGTGTTTGCAATTGATTGGTGCGGATCCCGCAAAGATCATACTTCTGGTACAGCGGGAGGACTTTGACTGGAACTTTGCAAACAGTGTGTCCCTGCAGAGTGCTCTGGAAAACTTTTCAGGGCAGATCACTTACCATCTGCCCAGCCATAGGCTACTGCATATGGCAAAATCCACACAAATCTCTTTGCGGCCCAAAAATAGTCAGGAACCCGTGCAAGGACCCACCGTCTTCACTGATGGTTCAGGGAGGATGGGAAAGGCCATTGTTACCTGGAGGGACGGATCTGAGTGGCAGGTTGTGGAAGGTCATGAGGATGGGTCAGCCCAATTGGTTGAATTGAAGGCTGCTATCATGGCATTTGAGAAATTTGCCCAGGAACCTTTCAATTTCACAGATTCTGCCTGTGTGGCTGATATTGCACAGCGGTTGGGTCATTTGGTTTTGAAGGAGGTCAGTAACCCTGCCTTGTTTCATTTATTGAAGACCTTGTGGTGTGCCATTCAGGCTCGGTTTCATCCTTTCTACGTTCTGCATATGAGGAGTCACACCAATTTGCCAGGCTTTATAGTGGAAGGTAACGCGAGGGCTGACAAGTTGGCTAACCCAGCGTGGGTAGCACCTCAGCCTGATACACTTGTGCAGGCCAAGGCATCGCATGGGTTTTTCCACCCATACTTTGCAGAAGCAGTTTCAGCTGATGCCAACTGAGGCTCATGGCATTGTTGAGTCATGTGATGACTGCCATGCGCTGGCCCTGCCTTTACCGGCAGGGCTAAACCTCAGAGGCCTTATGGCCTTGGAGCTTTGGCAGACCGATGTCACCCAGATTGCCGAGTATGGCTGGCTCAAGTATGTGCCTGTCATGGTGGTCACGTTCTCCTCTGCAATGTGGGCTTCTGCTCACACCAGAGAAAAGGCCCGTGATGTCCTTGCCCACTGGAGGCAGGCCTTTGCCATTCTGGGCATACCTTCTGCTGTGAAAACCAACAATGGTCTTGCTTACGCATCGCAAAAGGTGCAGCAGTTCTTGCAGTTGTGTCGTGTGTCACACAAGTTTGGTATCCCTCATTCTCCGACTGGTCAAGCTATTGTAGAACATGCTCATGGTACTCTGAAGCGGGTTCTTCAAAAACAAAAACAGGGAATGCAGGGTGAAACCCCGCACAGTCGGTTGGCAAAAGCATTGCACACCATCAATCATCTTACAGTGCCGCAGAACTCAAATAACCCTGTCATTTTGAATCACTATCTCTCATTGTAGGCTGCAGACGAGGCACATCAGCCTCGAGTGAAGGTTTGGGTGTGGAATTTAGTCACCAAATAGTGGGAAGGTCCCTATGACCTTATCGCTTTGGGGCGCGGGTATGCTTGTGTATCCACAGATACTGGGGTACGCTGGGTATTTGGAAGTGTGTTCACCCTGACCTGCAACCGCAGAGACAGAATCTGGCCAACGGGCAAAATGGAAACTGTGACCAACCTGAAAGGCATCAAGTGGGTGAATCATTGAGTGATGACTCGGATGCAGATGACGGGAGTGATCACTCCGATGATTTCTCCAGAAATGGACACTGAATCTTATTCATGGTTCTTTTTTCACATTGTTCATTTTTCTTTCCCTTTTCTTTTTTTAAACTGACAAGGGTGAGATGTTGCTCTGATTTTTTAAGATTTTCTAAGCCTTCTGATGTTTGCATTTTTGTACAAACTTTCTCACACACTTTCTGTAAACAACTTACTGTTTTGCATTTTTTTTATGGAGGAGGAGAAACTTGATGGACTGTTGGTTTGTCCAGTGTCCTTGGAGAGGTGGCACTTTCACCCTCCAATCCACTGTCACCTTTGGAAATCTATAAATGCTGGAGTCAGAAAATAAACTTGCCTTTTTCCTGCCTTGAGAGCAACAGCATGTCTGCATCGTGTTGTCTCGTGTCCTATAGTGACAAGGCATCAGTGGGATGACTCCTCTTCCTGAGCAGCAGGAGAAGCCACAAGAGATGAACTGATCATCACCTCTATTCCATGTCTCCTTGCACCGCTGGGGTTGGAGATAGAGCTAAGAAGGAGACAGGGGTGGGGTGAAGGTGCTTTTAAGGGCTTGTGTTACTTCTCATTACCCTGCTGTGATTTTTTTGTTGTTGTTTTTAGTAATAAATTCACTTAATTTAAGTGAATTAAATGTCTAAGTTGAGCCTTTTTTGGCCATGATGGTATTTGATGAGGGATCTCTCCTGATCCTTACCTCAACCCATGAACTCTTTGTTATATTTTCTCTCCTGTGTCCAGCTGCAAAGGGAAGTTATTGAGCAGCTTTCATTGGTAACTAGCATCTGGCCCAGGTCAATTCACAACACCTCCCAAGATAGTTATAATTGACAAGCCGGCTTAATATGCCTGCAAGTCCTGCATCTAAGTCATCTATGAAGACATTGAATAGCACTGGATCTGGAATGGAGCCCTGCGGAACCCCAGCCCCACTAGTGACAGATCACCAGCCTCATGTCATCCTGTTCATTGTCACCCATTGTGCCCAACCCATGAGCCAGTTGCTGTGCTTGTGATGATGTGTCATTCCTCTTGCCCTTCTTGAAAATTTGGATGTTAGCCCGCTTACAGTCATCTGAGACCTTCTGTGATTCTATGTTTCTGTGATTATAGGGTGATGGAAACACATACAAAGGTTGTGCAGCTGTCATACTTTTTGTCTTGAGCTGTATAAATAATTTCCCTCTTCCTCTACCCATACAAATTCTCAATTTTACCCATACATTCTCAATTTTAGCTCTCTAAATAACTTCAGTTGATTTAGAGCCTTAGATTTTGTAGCAGCTTCAGAACCATTTGATACTAGAAAGTAAATGCAGAAAATAGGGTTCTAAATTTAATATGGCTATTAATAATAGGTACTTTATTATGGGTAATTATGTACCCATAATTAATATGGGTACACATGTGCTTTATATCTGCAGGTAGGATAGACATTCTAGACCTTGTTCTGTCCAAGCTGGACATGACAGCATTCATTTTCCCAGAGGCAATATAAGACCAGGGCTTATTTGCCTGAGCAGCTGTGGTGCTTCTGGTCCAATTTTTTATCTTTTCCACTAACATACCATGAAATACCCAGATGCCAGTATGTGATATTGATTTAATTGAAGTATTTGTAGTCTTTTGGATATAAGAGTAGGTACTCATTAAGATTTTAATTTATAATCTGGGCAACTCTAGCTGTCCCCAAGAAAAACCCTTAAACTCACTTGTGTTGGTGTAAGTTTTAGAAAAAGAAAGCTAAAGTAGGATATATTAAAAACTTGTTAATTATAAAACATGTTTTTTTTTTTTTTATGAATACAAACTCTGTTGTCCTCATTGCTGATACATGTCTTCAGTATCGATGAAACTGAAATATTTTCCTCATTTTTTAATACTGTATATGCTGTTCTGCCCGTTTGCATTACTAGATACCATAAATCAGAAACAAAATTATTTGTAATGTTTCAAATTTTAAATTAGAAAAAAATCATGTTAGATTCAGTTTTGTTTTCTTTCTAAATTCATAAAAGGGCAAAATTATTATTAAAAATGCAAGTTTTGGGGTTTTATCTGTGTGCTATTGCTGTAGTAACTGTTCTGTCACCTCAACTGTGGTCTCGAGTGCAAAGTATAATGAAGTAAATGTACTCAAAACCCCTTATGCCAAGCTGTGAGGCTTGCCTTGAATATGACATTCCACAGCAAAATCCTGTTGAAACATTTAGGATTGTCTTTTGTTTCTTTTCTTGCAGCAAACACAAGTTCAGTTTTGGGTAGCATATGCACCATTCTCCAGTGAGCAAAAGCAAGGGAAGGCTACTGTGAATATGTTTTATTCAGCAAAGTAAAATCTACAGCTTCTTAAAATCTTTCTCTGGTTAAATGGCAAGATGATAATAGTTTCATATTTTCAGAATTAATTTGAATATTTTATTCAGAAGCTACTTAAAGTCTAAGATTGACTACAAGCCTTTTGTGTAGAAGAAGCATTATAAACTTGGCTAGTGGTTCATAGTGAAGTTGTAACTCTTAATAGTGGAAGGAAGAGAACATATGCTTTGTCCAAGTTTAGCCCTTGACCAATGACCATTTTGGGTTGTTAAATAGACTGACCTATTTTGACTATTGTTGCATGTGTCAATAATGTCCTTTGCACTTTTCAAAACTGATGACATTTAATCCTAATTCATGGCAGACTTCTCAGGAAGTGCCCATACACTAAAAGACAATATCCCCTTAAAAATTCTGTAGCAAGGTTTCCAAGTGTGTCTCTTTTCTTCCTACCTAGTAATCAGGAATCTAGTTCCTATGATGTTATTTAATCTCAGTAAGAGGTCATATGGATGAAATAGATGTGTTATAAAACTTAACTAGCATGGCAGAATAGTATCTTCCACTTCCACCATCATGAAGTTTACAGAATAAACTGACTCCAACAAGACTTTCACAGGAGTTGTGGATATTCTCAGTTCAGTTGAAGAAAGAACAGTGATAATTTCTCCCAGGCTGAGCCTGGGAATCTTAGAAGAAAGAATTAAAACAATTATTATCACTCTTTCTGTAACCGTTGTTTATAGATAAAGTTCTCTGGAGTGTTGGTGCTATTCATAGTGCACCAATAGTGTGAGATGTTTCTACTTTGAGAACAATCAAGTAGACTCACCTTAATGAGTCGCATTATAAAAAGACCTGCTATTTTCATTAAACACTTTACCTTCTGATCCACCTGAGGACTGGAGTCTTTCTTTCCGTTCCTGACTCAACAGCGTCAAGCAGTGTTATTAACTGTGGAAAGAAAATGAGAGTTTCCCTTGCCTGTTGCAGAAATATAGGCGGTGGGTCAACATTCAGCCTATATTGCCTCAGAAGTTCTGTTACCAACAATGGCAAAAAGAAGTGTTCACAGGCTTTTCCCCTGAGAATATTTCCTAATAATGTCTGTGATATATCTAACGCAGATGTGTGGCAGCAGGTATCCTATTGTCATTGACAGAGCATCCATCTACTAACATTACCAGCGAAAGCCAAGTGCCCACTTTGTTGGGGCTACTGCTAAACAGTAAAATGTTTCTTCTGGAATGTGCTACCTGACACTCTATTACTAACTCTGGCTAAGATGGCTGCTAGACCAAGCCTCTTTTTTTTCTTTATTTTGACTATCTGCTGTCAGGCTGCTTGGACTTTTCTTCAGCAGTATCTCGCAAACTGAATTGTAATCAGCCAGCCTTCCTCTTCCTTATCGCCAAGCACTCAAGAAACATATTTGATTTAGGATTTTGTGAATTTTTCCCCAGGGTCAGGGTGACCCCAAAATGGGCCCCTCTAGCCATTCTGTGAAGCGGCTGCGGACAAGGATTTGGTCAAAGCAGGCAAGCTATGTGAACTACTCCTACTAATATGAGAGGGCAGTACCCTTCAGTTATAAACAACTATCAGTGGAACATGGATGAAGTGCTGCTACACATATTTTGTCCCCTTATATTTAAGTATACATTTGGCACTTTTAGCAACAAAGCAGTTGCATGTTACAACGTACAGGTTTTCTGTCTTAGAAAGGCATTTGTTTTCTTTCTGTCTATGACTTGTAAATGCTGCATTTTATGTTGTTGTGCTGTCTGCTTCTCAAGGATGAGAGGCTGTATTCCAGTAAAGGAATAAGAAATGAAATGGACTGCAGTGGAATATGAAGAGGCCTTTGAGGAGTCATGAAAGGAATGGAAAGGCGAACCTTCTTGCATAGGTATCATACAAAGGTGCTGTTAATGACTGTATGAACCAAGTGATTGCATTTTGCTGGACTATAAACATTTCCCTGTCTTGCCTTCTTCCTTCTTTTCTCCTTCCTCTCTGCCTTCCTTCCTCTTTCAACAAGGGAACCCTCTTCTCTTGTGTACTAAGTGCTGACAAGGAACCATATCCTTCCGATGAAATGCTCTCCCAAGCACAATTGCTATCCAGAATCAAAGCCAACCTGCCAGACATCAGGCCCTGGGTTTCCCATCCCTTATATGTGCACGGGAATGCCTGGGGGCTCAGTTCATGGTTACCTGGCAGAAATTAAGGAAAGTATTTCCAGTAGCATTGATGATTTGAATTGGAGCCATGTTAGCCACTGGAACAGTAGTAGTAATGTAATGCTGTTGACAATGTTGTAGTTGATGTCCCATGTTTGGAACAGGTGCCAACTTATCTGAGGAGACAACTGCTAGAGTTCTGACATGACACACATCAGTGTTTACAGCCAGTATTTTCATGTGACTGTGAATGAAACAGTTCTGCTGAGATGCGGCTGTGACCTCACTGCTCTTTTGATTGAGACTGCAGGCTCCCTGTGTTAGTCACTGGATTTCTTATCTATGGGCTCGCATGATATGTGTCCTCAATTCTGTGGCACTTACACTAAATATTTCAGGTGGTGCCACAGATCTTTGTTGTAACTACATTAACTGCAGTATTGAACTGCTATGAAGCTCATCCCTTCAAAGTTAGTGTTGCTTGCTGGAAGAAAAGCCCAGAAAATGGAGGCTACTAAATTGAACAGAGCACCAGCTCCAAAAACTAGCTCAGGAATGCAACCTTGTGCACCTAGAAATTTATGGGTACAGAAGTTGAGGGGATCAGCCTGTATACCTGTAATTGTTTAACAATGGTGGACGTAGGCTCAAAAACTGTCAGCTCAAAACTGTTCAGACAGCAGCTTAGTATTTTTTTTTTTTTCTGACCAAGTTGCTGTAGATTGAGTGGCTGCCTCTCTCATGCTTTACTAGATGTCTCTTGAAATTCTGCTTGGTAAAAACTCTACCTTATCTACCTCCATCTTGTCATGGCAGCATACTGCCTCAGTGAGATGTGTGTGGTCATTGAAGGTAAATTGGAGGTACACCTTAAAAAACCAAGGTAGATGAGAGAGGAGCTGATGAGTTGGTGAGTTGGTAGTGAAAAGAGGCCCAGAAAAGGCTTGGCAAACTTAAAGCAAATCTTGTAAATTTTGCCTTAAATCATGCCTCTTTAAATCTTGATTTAGTGGTCCCTCTGTTTAGTGGTTTTGTTAGTGTAAGTGTAAGTGAAGATATATTGGTGCTTTTCCATGTGGGAATATTTTGTGCATACAGTTGAAATGTGTAGCCCAAATAAACCCTTGAAAATAATGTCTGGCTGACCTATACATAGTCACTCAGGCATGTGCAGGTCATTGGCTCATATTTGTGACAGATTACTTTTTACAAGGTGAATGCATCTGTGTTAGCTCATTTTACATAGATATCAGCACAGGCAGTTGGCAGATTATAACATTTTCATTTAAAAACTAGATTTGAAGTGAAGGAGCAGTCTAGACATGATGGTTATATCTCATTACCATGTATTTAATTCTCTGTTAAGGAAGTCTAATGGAGATAGACTCTTCTACATTGACAACAGAGTGTACTAAGAGGAGGTCCAGTTTACTTACAAGCTGTGTAAATATTTACCTCCAGAATAGCTGCACTACTCACAGCTTTGCCTTGCAATGTAGGAGAGACATTTTTGTGCTGTTCTTGTGAGCCAGTGAAGGCTTCCTGAAGATAAGGAAAACCTCGTATCTCTCTCAAGGAAGGTACCAAGGCTATCACCATGACAACATGAAGAAAGAGAGAAAGTCAAAAGATATGGACTTTGGTTGGCTTACAGAGTGATGTGGCTCCTTTTCACCTATTGTCACCATGATATTTTCTGAAAAATCTCTTTGCCAGGATTTCTTCTCCTAGGAAGCTGAAAAGCCTCAGAGAGGAATGTAAATAATAATTATCTGATTGCTTCTCCTTGTGTTTTGCTGCTTCGGAATGTGGTAGGTGATTGTTTGATTGGTTCCATGTGAATTGTTTTAACTTAATGACCAATCACCATCAGCTGTGTTGGACTCTGAAGAGTCAGTAATGGGTGTTTATTATTCATTCTTGTTAAGCCTTCTGATGCATCCTTTTCTCTATAGTTTAGTATAGTTTTAGTATATAATATAATATAATATAATATAATATAATATAATATAATATAATATAATATAATATAATATAATATAATATAATATAATATAATATAATATAATATAATATAATATAATATAATATAATATAATATAATATAATATAATATAATATAATATAATATAATATAATATAATATATCAGCCTTCTGAGAACATGGAGTCAGATTAATCTCTTCCCTTGTCCTGAGACCCTCACAAACTCCACAAACTATTGAGAATTTTGTTTCTTTTTCATGACCGGTGGACAGTGTATGTGTTTGTTAAGCAAATGTAAACATCCTGTAAAACTATAAAGGCAACATGTTGCTTTAATAAGTAGCCTATACAGCCTTCTGAGCTGAGTCTTGGTGCTTGTGCCGTGTTGTGCTCTATAGAGACATCTGGTGGCTGCCTGCCATGATTGTAACTGGACTGTAAAAAAGGGGAGAAAAAAAAAAAGAGAGAGAAAAAAAGAAGTTGAAGGGTACTCTAAAATGAATGAAGGCAGCAAGTACGTTGTGGAGGTCCAGACCTAATTCAGATGCCTGATTTGAGTGATCGTTCTGATGATGAATTGCCGATTATAAGTACATCTAGAAAGACGGAGAAATCTATTTTTGTTAGACCTTGTAGCAGATCCAGGCCTGTTGCTTCTTGAACTCTGCCTCCCTGCCAGGTGGCTGTGACTTGTTGACACCCTTTGCAATTTTGGGAGCATGTGAGAATGAAAGCAGCTTAAGTGGGAGATTGGAATTTGTTAGAGAAAATAGGGCCACCTAAAAGGATGGAGACAGGTGCTGCTGCTTCTGTTGGGCCTGTGGCTTTTCCTGTTTTCAAAGCTGCTCCTAATTCAGGACAACAAGATAGGTATCAGGTTTCTGCATGGAGGGTTGTGCAGGATCTCCAGTCAAAAGTAGGTCAGTATGGTGTTAACTCTTCACAGGTGATGCAAGTGATTAATGTTCTAAATGCTGATGTACTTGCGCCTTATGATATTGTTCACCTTGCTATGACTCTGTTTTAGCAGTGCAGTATGGTCTGTCTCAAGCTACCTGGAAACAAATGGTTGAAAGAGTAGCATTGGACAATATGGAGTTACCTCAGCAGGATCCACGTCATGCTGTGGGAATTGATGCCTTGCTGGGCAATGGACCATTCTCTAACCCAGATTTGCAGGCCAGATGGGACACCCTGGTTTTGGCACAGGCCCAGCAGCTGGGTATGAGTGCCTTTCTTAAAACAATGGAAATTGCAGCTCCTAAACCAAGGTATATTACCATCCAGCAAGGGGTGAAGGAACCTTTTCTGCAGATTGTGGAGAGGGTTGCTGCAGCCCTTGAGAAGAAAATAGAAGATGGTAAGTTAAGGAAAATTTCATGCAGACAGTTAGCCCGGAACAACACAAACAATGATTGCAGGAGAATTACTGATTCTTTACGGGGAGATCCCTCGCTGTCTGATCTTGTAGTTGCACGCTCAAAGGTTGGTTTGGTTGAGCATAAAATGGCTGCTTTGGCAATAGTCATGAAGTCTTCACCCAGATGTTCTTCTTGTGAAGAATCAGGGCATGTGAAGACACAATGCCCTCAAACCGCTGGACACTGTACACTCTAGGGTAATTTGGACCAGTAAAGTGCCTTGTTATCATTGCGGTAACTTTGGCCATATTGCTGAATTTTGTAAGTCAAGATCTTTTTCAGGTGGCCAACAAGTGCAGGGAAACTGGAAGAAGAATGCAAAGGGGTGCATGGAGACACAAATACCGCAACAACAATCACAAGCCCTGCCAGCACTGCAAAGCTCTCCATTTGTGAATGATACACAGGAGTCACAAGAGCCTTGCCAGGGATTGATATACCGAGAGCAGACACAGTAACTATTTTGATAAGAGGTATAAGTAAAGTGCCTCTTGATGCCTATGGTCCAATAGGCCAAGGTTTGAGTAGTTTTCTGATGGGAAGATCTAGTAGCACTATTCAAGGTATTAATGTCCATTTAGGTCTTACTCATTCTGATTATGTGGGACAAATTCATGCTATGGTGTCTGTTAGTGAACCTCCTGTTGTTATTCAGAAAGGCACTCGTATTGCTCATCTTGTTCCTTTTATGAGTTCTGTTCCAACTGTAGTGGACCGGAGTCATGGCACTGGAGGTTCTGGATCTACAGGACCACCTGAGGTTCTTTGGACTCAAAAGGTGACAGATGAGCATCCAGAAATACAATGCTTGGTCACTGCTAAGGGATGTCACCCAGAAACTGCAACAGTATCAAGTTTACTTGACACAGGAGCAGACGTAACTATAATTTCACAGTTTGTTTGGCCTCCAACATGGCCCCTCACTCAATCAACCTTTGGAGTTGTTGTGTTAGGTGGGTCAACTGCTGGTGCTTTATCTGTTGTTGTGATTACCGTAACGCATCCTGAAGGCCAAAAAGCTAACATCAGACCTGATGTTACCAATGCTCAACCTAACTTATGGGGACATGATTGCTTAACCCAATGAGGTGTTAAAATTAAAATGGATTTTTAGTGGGTGCCACTGAGATGCAGGGCCTTAAACATCCAGTTATATTCTTGACATGGCTGACAGATAAGCCTGTCTGGATTGATTAGTGGCCCCTGCCTACTGAAAAACTTCTTGCCCTGTGAGGCTTAGTGACAGAACAATTACATGCTGGACATATTGAAAAATTATTTAGCCCATGGAATACACCTGTGTTTGTAATAAAAAAGAAATCAGGTAAATGGACACTTTTTCACAATTTGCGGCGGATAAACGCTGTGATGGCCACAAAGGGTGCTTTCTAATCAGGTCTCCCAACACCTACAATGGTTCCACAAGGATGGGAAATAATTATCATTGATTTGAAAGACTGCTTTTTTACAATTCCCTTGGCTGATCAGGATAATGGAAACTTTGCCTTTAGTGTGCCTTCTTTAAGTCATGAGGAACTGGGCCAAAGATATCAGTGGACAGTTTTGCCTCAAGGAACAGGAAATTCTCCAAGTATTTGTCAATGGTATGTGGCACAGGCTTTATCTAAGGTCCGAGAGCAATTTAGCAATTGTTATTGCTATCACTATATGGATGATATCTTGTTGGCATCCGAAAATAAACTACAATTATCAGCTCTCTAACAATGATCTGTGAAAAATTTACAAGCCTTTGGTTTGCTTATCGTCCCGGAGAAAGTTCAAAGACAGATGCCTTGGAAATATTTGGGGTTGATAATCACCAATACACAAATTGTGCCTCAACCTGTAAAATTGGACATTGAAATTAAAACTGCTGCTGACGTACAGAAATTGTTTGGTGTAATAGGCTGGGTTAGGCCATACTTGAGGATAACTAATCCTCAACTGCAGCCTTTGTATGACCTGTTGTCAGGGATTACTTCCTCTGTCAATGAGAGACATTTGACCGCTATAGAAGAAGTTGAATTGGCCTTGACATTTAAATTTGTTACCAGGATAGATATTAGGTTCTATTTTGTTGGGCCAGGGTTTTATGAGCCTTCAAAAGGGAACCTAATACACCCAAAGATAGCTTAGCTATTACCTTTGGAGGGAAATAATGAGCAGGATGGCTTCTGCTGCAGTGTTAAGAAACAAAAAGGTTTAATAAAAGGCAAAATAACAAACAGAAAATCCGAGCCAGGTACAGAGGTCTGCCCCTGGTACAAACACCTTCACAAAAGCTGTTTACTTCTTTTGTCCTCCTCTTTTTCTACCTTATGGCCCAGGTGGGACTTTTTGGCTTCTATCCAATTAGGTGACCCCAAGCTTTTAGTGAAGTCTCTGGGGTCCTATAAGGTGGCTTTTCACCTGATCGTTGGGAGAAACTTCTGGGCTTCTTTCCTTTTTTGGGGGACAAAGGCTAGCTTTGCCACTCTGTCATTAGGGGGCACTCTCCTACACTCCTACAGATAGATGTTTCCGTTGCTATGCAATTATTTATTTTGAGAGATGATGATGTGGATTGTTGCATCAATGGAATGATAAATATGAAGCCAAATTGCATCTTTTGGAATGGATATTTTTATCTTTCAGGTCCTGAAAAACATCTCCAGGTCTGTATGAGGTTTTTGCAGACATTATTATCAAAGGTCGCAGAGGCTGACATGAAATCTTAGGCCGTGATCCTGTAACTATTGTCATACCCATACAACAATGGTATTTTGAGTGGTGTTTTCAAAACAATCATGAGTTGCTATCCACTTTATCTTCCTTTACAGGTCAAATAGCTTATCATTTGCCTTCTCATCCTGTTTTGAATTTCACTAAGGGGATTCCCTTTCAGGGGAAACAACTTCATTTTCTGTGCCAGTGGAAGTTTTTACAGATAGATCAGGAAAAACTGGAAAAGCTGCTGTAGTCTGGAAGAAGGATGACCACTGGGAATATGAAGTAATGGTTGAAGAAGGGTCTCCTCAGTTAGTTGAACTTTGTGCCATACTTTTGGTTTTTACCTTATTTCTTAGATCTGTAAATATTGTTACTGATTCTGTTTATGTTGCTAATTTAGTGAAACAGTTGGATCAAGCTGTGTTGTATAATGTGAAGGAGAAACCATTATTTGTTATGTTGTTGAAATTGTGGACTGTTATTCGTAATCAAAAATATTCTCATTTTATTTTGCCATACATTGCTGCCTGGATTTTTTGTTGAAGGTAATGCCTATGTGGATTCCCTTGTGGCTGCGTCAGCAGTAAAAACAGTGCCTAATATGTTACAGCAAGCTGTTGTATCTCACCATTTTTTTCATCAGGGTGATCAGGCACGGCAGCAATTTAAATTATCACATAGTGAAGAAAAGTCAATTATTTCTTCTTGTCCTGATTGTCATATGTCTCATGTTTCACAATATTATGGTACTAATCCTAGAGGCTTACTCCCTTTGCAAGAATGGCAAAGAGATGTTACAAAAATGCCTGAATTTGGCTGTCTAAAGTATGTTCATGTTACAACTGGCACCTTTTCTCATGCCATGGTTGCCTCAGTGTTGGCAGGTGAAACAGCTTGGGATGTTTTTTGTCATTTTTGCCGCACCTTTTCAATCTTAGGGGTTCCATCACATGTGAAGACAAATATAGGCCTGGCGTATTTTTCTAAGAAATTGCAAGTGCTTTTTCATGCCTGGGTGTTGATCATTCCACTGGTATTCCTTATGCTTCGATGGGCCAAGCAATTATTGAATGTGTTCATGGTGTGTTGAAGTATCAAGTACAAAAACAAAAATGAGCAATGCAGAGGGGGTCGCCTCAAGTGAGATTAGACAGAGTTGTTTATGTATTAAATGTTCTGTGTCCTTTACCTGACTTACAATTGTCCCCTATATTCTATCCTTTTTTGTCTTTGAATTTTGTCTTTGAATTCAAAACAGCCAAAGTTTCAGAAAGGTGTTAAGGTATGGGTAAATTTTAATCATGGGAAAATGGACTGGCCCAGTGGAATTAGTAACTGGGGAAGAGGATATGCATGTGTTTTAACAGAAAATGACCCTCGTTGGGTCTCGCACATTGTGTTAAACCTTATTTGGAGCACACCGGAAAGGACAGGATGGGTGGTTCTACAGCAGAAGCAAAATAAGTAGGTAATTGCATTGGTTATTAGGTGGATGGAAGCATGGCCCCTCAAAGAATCTGGTAAAAATGGAAATTAGAGACAGAGTAAAGGGAGTTATAGGTTTATGCTGAAAAATCCAAAATTTAAGTTAATGGATGTTACTTTTGCTTCTTTTCCTTGAATCCGCTTACAGAGAGGTTGGTAGTACTGAGAAATGTGTCTTGTACCATTTCCTTTTGCAAGGCACCAATGCTCTCAAAAATAGGGGAATCTGATGACCTGAGGGAGAAGTTTTGCCTTTCCATAGGGGTTGAATTAGTAGCTGAAGTCCACACTTTGAGCAACTAGGTTGGTTGCCCATTATGATAGCAGCAACTAGTTGTAAAGTTAAGTGGATGCTACTAGGTTCTAAGTGGTGACTAGGCAGATGACTTGGTCTCTGACTCCGTGTGGGAGAAAGTTATTTGACTAGAGGTGAAGGTGACATTCTGCTATAAATGTGTCATCTGGAAATTGCGAGGTCTATAACAGTATTTGAAGATCTATTTTTTATGTGCCTTGTTTGTATATGAATGTTAAGATTGTGAGAGTCTGTGTTGTGGAGTTGGTGGAAGTTGGTTATCTGTAAGTGAATGAAGAACGGATCCTCTGTCTGCTTGGATTTTTGCAAGGGCCCTGCAGAAGCCAGTAGCAGTTGCATTTGTGGGTCAAATAGAAGAAGGGGAAATTGTAGGAAAGGCATTTTTGTGCTGTTCTTGTGAGCCAGTGAAGGCTTCCTGAAGATAAGGAAAGCCTCTTATCTCTCTCAAGGAAGGTACCAAGGCTATCACCATGACAACGTGAAGAAAGAGAGCAAGTCAAAAGATATGGACTTTGGTTGGCTCACAGAGTGATGTGGCTCCTTTTCACCTATTGAGAGTTTTGTTTCTTTTTCATGACCAATGGGCAGTGTATGTGTTTTTTAAGCAAGTGTAAACATCCTGTAAAACTATAAAGGCAACCTGTTGCTTTAATAAATAGCCTATACAGCCTTCTGATCCGAGTCTTGGTGCTTGCGCTATGTCACACTCTATAGCGACATTGCAATGTTCTTACTAAGCAAAAATATTGATGCTTATATAAAATAACCAAAGTTACCAAAACACTTACTCATGTGCCTAATTTCCATGGAGGTCAGCTGGATTTAACTTTATGTCTAATGTCTCTGCTTAGCTTGAAGCATTTTAAATTGTAGTAACGGAATTCCAGTTTTTCTGGAAGAATCAGATAACTAGACCAGGCCGCTGCAAAGCCATTCCCTGTCAAAAGTGTGCAGGCAGATACCATACCCTGTTCATGTCAGGGAATTGTGTACTTAGTAGTACTAAGTAAGCCTTATGGCAGAGTTCTGGCTTAATCTGAAGTAGGTGTACTTAAATAAAAATTTGCAACATATGAAGAACTTGCTAACCACTTTGATTATATGTGTTGCTCCCCAGACATTCAGAAGGCCAGATGCTTCAGTGTACAAAAAAGAACACTTGACTTAAAATTTACAGTTACATATTTAATAGTAGTATGAAGTATAAAAAAATTTAGTTACATGTGTTAAACATTATCCTTTGCTTTATACTGAAGTAAAAATTTAATCAATTTTTACAAGACAATAAGATTTTTTATATTGTCAAAAAGAAATTAATTTGCTTGAAGATTCTTGTTTGCTATGAGTCTCTGTATAAGACAGATGGAAATACATGAATTCCTTAATATCTGTTTCAAGTAATCCTCGCTGTTACCATAAGGTGGTGTTTTTGGTCTTAATGATCAGAAGTTTGTGGATTTTTCTGCTGACTTTCATTTACTAAGTGTATCAATGATCTGGTTTTATACACTTGCTATTTTAAATCTTAAATTTTAAATACAAACTTTTTAGAATAACATATTTGATCACTTAGTGGAGAATTGACTGTTGATATTTATAAAGACAGTATTTAAAACAGAAGTCCTCTGACCTTTGTTAGGTTCTTTTGTGGCTTATGTATGTCCTTATTGCCTGTAAAGCAGTTACAATTTACAACAAAAGATCAAGTGCTTAAATTTTGGGGAAAGTACAGATTTTCTCAGCAATCTTATTTTAATTCTCTACACACATAATGGTATTATTAGTGACTGTGTCTCATTTTTCTTTCCACAGGATTTTTCTTGTTTACTGGAAGATGGAGAAATAAATAAACTCTCATTGTACTCTTTTCCTCACACACTTGCATGATTTAGGCCACATTCCAGGTTTCAAATGTTTTTCTACATGAAGAGTAACTAGTTTTTCCTTAGTTTTGTTTCAAGACACCCACATCAATTGTATCTTAGGCCTTCAAATGAATAAAAACTAAATCAATTTTCACAGAAACACCAGAAGTTCTTATTCCCACTCTACAGTTAAGGTACCAAGACCATGAGAAATGAAATTTTTACTAATTTTAGTAAGTTTTCTTCAGTTAAAACAGCTAGAGATGATTTTCCAGGGTGTTGAAACATTTAATATGTTCTGTGTATGTGCTGTTTTTTTCATTTTTGTGTTGTATGAGATTTTATAGACACAGAATGCTAATTTGACTGATCAACAAATGAGAACTACATTGTGAATGGCAAAGTGGACAAATTTTGAGTTAAAAGATTCTTTTGACATCCCTTGGAGACTCAGTGGCAGAGCTTGGAATGGAATCAGTTCCTCTAGAGCATTGTTCACTTTTGTTTTCCTTTTTCCTTTTAAGCTTGAAATAAAGCACATAGATGTGCATCCCTCCTTCATTCCTCAATTGTACCGAGTCTGATATGTTGAATGAAGAGGGAAAAATACTTTCTAATTATGTAACTAAGGGCTGTACTGCCGTGATATGCACAAGGGGGCAACTTTCTTCTGCTATGATTAAAGAAAAGTTATTTGTGTTTGGAGAACTAAGCCACTATTCAGGAGTCAAAAAAACCCACCAAAAACAAAAACAAAAACAAAAAAAAAAAACAAAAAAAAAAAAAAAAAACCCCAATCAACAACCAACCAACCAAACAAAAAAAGGATGAACTTGGCAACTGTTAAATTTGCAATTGTTTTGGAATAGAATACTTTATTAAATATTCCTCTGAAGGAGGAAGGATTTCTTTAAGGGTAGGGGATTTGAGATGATGTTTTCAAGGATAAAAAACAGTCTTTGGAGTGTTTTCCACAGGTTTCAATTTATTTCATTATCCAAGATAAAGTAATTCTGAATTTATTTCCTTTGAATAACCTCTTGCAAATCTGCACCAAAAGGCTGAAGGAACCATTTATCTGCAATTGTAAATTTTAAATTCTCTCTGAGGATATGCTTTATTCCAGTTTCTATGCATATACGTCGGTAATCTGTCTTGCTATGGTGTAGCTATGTGGTCTGTTTGGAGATACCTCTTTTGTTTCCTTCCCAGCTATTGGTATTTGGTTTACTTACAAATAAATATGTCAGACCAAGAGCTTTGAAATTAAGTAAGTGAAGCAGACAAGGTTTAATAGACAAGAAGCAGCAGTGTCTTCAGTTTACCACTATAATATGTAGAGTCCACTATAATCTGCCACAAACTTTGCACCAAGAGGGGCAAACAATAAATTATTTGCTGACCTGGTCTGATCTTTCACTCAAGAAAAGTGAGAGCAGAGGCTTTCCTTTTCCTTTTCCTTTTCCTTTTCCTTTTCCTTTTCCTTTTCCTTTTCCTTTTCCTTTTCCTTTTCCTTTTCCTTTTCCTTTTCCTTTTCCTTTTCCTTTTTTTCCCCTCTTAATGAAGGAGAAATAAAAGAATCATATAAGGATAATTGTTTAAGGCTCAGTTTTAAGTAAGGTGACTTTTCTGAATCAGTGAAAGGTATGTCCCATCTTATCATGTAACATAAATTAGGTGGCTGGGTTCCGGCTTTCTCTGCTAAAGCAGATTCCATAAAATGTCTAACCAGTGTACTTCTGCATAGATGAATAATGAAATATGAGAATAAGAAAGGTTTCTTTTTATTCTGAGTGACAAATCTACCATCAATGACCAAAAATCCAGTTAACAAGGTGGATTCCAGAGGTCACAACTGAGCTACAACCTGTGCAACCCTTGGTCTGTATTAAAATACCAGTTAGGGGACCAGGTAGGAGCCAAGAGGAAATAGCTTCAGCGTATCAGTCCTAGGCATAACTACCAATGTGTGGAGTAAAGTTGAGGAGAAATGTCAAATGCCCACGTGGCCAAGAAGGCCAATGGCATCCTGGCCTGGATCAGCAATACTGTGGCCAACAGGCCAGGGCAGTGGCCACTCCTCTGCACTCAGCACTGGTGAGGCCATAACTTGGGCACTGGATTCAGTTCTGGGCCACTCAATTCAGAACACTGAGGTGTTGAACCAAGTCCAGAGCAATGGACCTGGACAAGGGTCTGGAGCATTTGAAGCACAAGGAAGGGTCTGATGAGGAGCAACTGAGGGATGTTGGGTTGTTTATCCTAATGAAAAGGAGGGTCAGGAGGACCTTATCACTCCGTACAACAATCAGAAAGGAGGTTGTAGCCAGATGGGGATCAGCCTCTTCTCCCAGGCAACAAGTGACATGGTAAAAGGAAATGGCCTCAAGCGGTGCCAGAGAGGTTTAGATTGCATATTAGGAAAAATTCCTTTACAGAATGGGTTGTCAAACATTGAAACAAGCTCTGCAGGGAAGTGGTGAAGTGACCATCCCTGGAAATGTTCAAAGTATGTGTGGATATGGCAATTGAGGATATGGTTTAATAGTGAACATGGTGGTGATGCTGGCTTGACAGTTGGACTTAAGGTTCTTAAAGGTCTTTTCCAATCCTAATGAATCTGTGAATCCATGGTGTAGAAGAATTTTTGGCAGAACAAGGGCATGCTATACCCCTCCAGGGACTGCACAACCCTGGCCTGCAGATTACAGAGTTACTTTGAAGACCATGTACTATCCTCGAATAGATACAACAAGGAAGAATGAGCATTGTGCAAGGACAAAGCCAGATGCCAAACACGATATGAGAACTGCTGATTTAGCATACCTTAGCTAAAAATGCTTATAGCATGATAATCAATCACTAAATAACACGTATGTGTGAATGCAGCCACTTAACCAATGAGCATTAAGCAGTAGTGGCATGAAACAGTGTACAGAGCAGCATAAATATGCCAAAATTGCTTTAAAAAGGAGAACGACATGGAGCCATATTGGTGTGATTGTTGTTACTCAGCCAACTCTCCACGGGACCCTCTTCACCATGGTGTAGAGTACTTCCTCAATAACAAATGGAAACCAATACTGGATCTTATTTCAGTTGTTAGGCAGCAGGTATGAAGATGCCAGGACATAACCTATTGAGAAACATACCAGAAGAAATGTCCAACTTAAGGGGACTGCTTGTAGCCATGATATTTTATGAAAAATCCTTTGCTAGGATTTTTTCTCCTGAGAAGCTGAGGAGCCTCAGGAAAGAAATGTAAACAATGACTATCTGCTGTGGAATGCAACAGGTGCATCTGTGATTGGTGCATGTTGGTTGTTTCTAATTAATGGCCAATCACAGTCAGGTGGCTCGGACACTCTGGGAGTGAGGAGCCTTTGTTATTGCATTCCATTCCTGTTCTTTCTAGCCTTCTGATGAATCCTTTTCTATCTATTCTTTTTGTAGTTTTAATGTATCATTTTAATATAATATATAATATAATAAATCAGCCTTCTGAAACATGGAGTCAAGATTCGCACAACTGCTGTCTGCCCTGTTGCAAAATCTTGAAGGTTGTAGATGTGAATGTAGAGTTAACTTTGTAATGTACTGGAATGTGCTCTAACAAATGTTTTTTTCCCTCTTGAATACTCATGATGAAAAAAAAAAAGAGAAAGAAAATTAAAGCCAGCCAAAAAAGACCCTCCAAAGCAGCAAGTTTGTATACTGATGGAGTGAAGAATGGAATAAACTAAATATGAAGCTAAGAAATGCATATAATTTCAGAGTTTAAAAATCACTAGAGTTTTATTGAAAAGGAGTAAACATTTGTCAGTCTGAAAGGGTGGCTGATTGCCAAAATTTTAAGTACAATCTTTCTTTCAGCCTCAGTTGTTTAAAATTTCAATAGCATGTATTTCTCCAAAGTTTTGTACATTAGGTATTCTGGATGATAGCTTTTCAACCAAGAGCAGAAAACTTGTGCTGCAAAATCATTCAAATATAGGTCAAAAACCTGAAGACCTATTCGAACTTTTAGCAGACTGTATTTATAGAAGGAACGGGCAAATACTCAGTTTACAAAAAGGTGTGATATTTCTGCTCACCTGTGTTTTATTTCCTCTGACACACAGAGGTTCATCACTTTACACAGAATCCTAGAATCTTACACTCATCGAATATGCTGGCTTTGAAGGGACTCATCACGATCGTCTAGTCCAACTCCTGGGCCTGCACAGGGCATCCCAAGAATTCCTGCATGGGCCTGAGAGCATTGTCCAAACACTTCTTGAACTCTGTCAGGCTTGGTGCTGTGATCACTTCCCTAGGATGCCTTTAGTAAAAGCAATATATAATTAAGTGGGTAGAAAGGAGGATGGATGGATGGATGGATGGATGGATGGATGGATGGATGGATGGATGGATGGATGGATGGATGGATGGATGGATGGATGTTAGTCTGATCTACTCCCAAAGAGGAGCAGAAATGTTTACCTGCTCTAGATGAAGAGTTGAGGGAATTTGGAAAAGGAATGCTTCCAGCTAGCAGAGTAATTCTCTGAACATATAATGCAAAAATTTCATATTTTGCAAGAAAAAATAAGTACATGTCTGTGTAGCAGCTCAGTTTCACAAGGTCTGCTCTACCTAGGTTTTGCAGACAGATTTTTGTGTTTGTGTGGTACACCAATAAAAAAGAAAGAATCTGCAGGACAGCTTGTAGGTTCAGAACCAAAATCTCTAACATAAGATCAGGTGTTTTGGGATGAAGGTCAGACATTAAATACTCACATTATTAATAATATATTTTTACTTCACAAGAGTTTCAGATTTTGTCATTGTATTTTTGTATTTCAGTTTTATATTTTTTATAAATCTGAAAAGCTAACAAAGCAAGGAGGAGAGACAGGAATATTCGTCCTTTGGATATTGTTCATCAGCTTTAATTTTCTTTCTGATTCATGTGTTCAGATGCCTATACTGCCTCACCTTCCTAGGTATTTTTGTTCTCTGAAATGAACACTGCTGACTGCATAAGTCATATGCAGATTGCAAACCCTTTGCACGTTACAATGCATTTATGCTTTGATCACCAACTCTGTCATTTCCACTGGTGTTGTATCGTGCTTTTTGTTTTATTAGTAGGTTTATGGTTTGATTTGTGGTTTGGTGGTTTTCCTTGAGGTTGTTTTCCTTTTGTCTCCGCCTTTTCCCAGTTATTTCGTCAGCTAGTTTCTACTTCTCCAAACTTTAGCCATTTATTGAAACCGTTTTTCCTCCCTTGGAAGTTTATTGGTTCACTATTGTTATCCCCGCCTAGGTTTTTTACTCCCAACTCTCCTGATTTGTTGAAAGTTAACGCCTTTTCCTGACCTTCCCCCACATATAAGTCTTTGTTTGCCCCTTGATCAGGGTCCCAGCAGAGGAAAAGGGGAAGTTTACCATCAAATAAAGTTTCCCTGGGACCTGCATG
Source organism: Passer domesticus (assembly GCF_036417665.1). Classification (NCBI taxonomy): domain Eukaryota; kingdom Metazoa; phylum Chordata; class Aves; order Passeriformes; family Passeridae; genus Passer; species Passer domesticus. The sequence continues at coordinate 57,732,606 of NC_087512.1, read as the reverse complement.
TGCTGCCTGTGTTTTATATTGCGCCGAAACAATTGACGACTGGGATTCAACAGAGCTCCAGGGGGAACATGCCGCCCCCCCCCTTCTTGTCATCAGCTAGGCAAGGAAAGAGAAGCGGCACACTGACAGATACTTGTGATGTCAAAACTGACAACAACACTTATTGGCAATGCCTGCAGCAAGCTTATAATGGACAAATGGACATATTTTTGTAAATTGATGCAACCAGTTTGGCAAAGAGAAATAATTTTTTTTCTCTGAATTATCTTTGTTTTACTAGGCGGTACTCCTATTACTGAATTTTTTATGATGAACAAAATAATATTATAATTTTTTATAATTTTCCAGATATTTTTCCTAATTGATTGTGTAAGCCAGCTGCTTTATTTGCTTTATATCTATGCATCCATTCAATGGAGTTTCATGTTTCCTCAAGGTTTGAGCATTTTTTTATATTTGCTCTTCTTTGTCCTCAGCTGGGCCTGCTTTAAATCATACCCCTAGGGAAAAGGCGCTGCATAAGCAACCTCTTTAAGTATTTAGGTCTTTATTGTATGTCCTCTTTAGAATTTCATTTTTGTATTTGTCTTTGGTCTGAAACAGTAAAAGATTCTAAAAATCTCTTTTTAAAATGTCTTTTATTTATTGCACATATCTAACAGAGCTGAATGCCATACTTCAGTTACTTTGGAGAGCATGTTTAATAATCTGCTATATGTTAGAGAACAACCTTTGGTCTAAAGAGCCTTTGCTTTTCACCAGTGAGATTAGCAACATTAGTAAGGTAGAAAATGCCTCTGTAGGCACATGTTCAAAATTTGAAAGGTGTGATAAATATGACATATTAATAAAAATTCTGAGTGTCCAGCATTCTTTTCTGTCTGTAGCTGTTTTTAACAATGGAAAAAATAATTTCTAGTACACACAAACTATCTTGGAAAAGGGTAGCTTTTGAGCATTTTTACATAAGTAGAACTAGTATTTATAAAAAATATACACTCAGAAAATCTTCAGTTTAATGAGAAATCACATATAGTGAGTGAAAGGACATGGAGAAATTTGTAGTCTTCATACAATTATCTGATCCATACATAACCATTCACTCTCTTTCCATTCTTAGTTATATTTCTTAAATACACACAAAGATGCACACTATGGCATTAATGCAGTAGCTTTCTCTGAGAATTTGCAACAGCAATTAAGAATGCATAAGCAACTCATGTATTTCACTGAGCTATAATGTTCATTGTTTTCTATTTCTCTTCAAACAAGCAAACTGGCGCTTTATTGCACATACAGTGAGGCACAAAGAGCTCTCTTGCATCCTGCCCAGTGTCCTGACACTATTTCTGTACTATTATTCAGGAGTCATGTCAATCCTGTGTGCTACTTTCAGTAAAAGCTTTGTGTACTTGTTTGGTGACTAATAAAATCTGAAAAATAATTATATCTGCCAAATTCAGACTATACTTTCTGTTCCTGCCAGAACATCTAATTTGTGGAGGATTCAACAGGACAGAATAAAAAATACCTGAGGAAAGATAAGGACAAGGTCCTCCATTAAGTTTAACCTTGCAGATAGCATTCTTTCCTCCTTTGAAGAACTTTTTTTTTGGTTCTAATACGTATTTTAAATATCATCAAACACATGAAATTGGATTTGGGTTTTTGAGCATAAATGTCTATTGGATAATATTCAAAATGATAAATTTAACATAAATCTGAAGTACTGATATCTCATCATTATGGATAGCAGTTTGTATTTGGATTTACGTTACCAAAAAATGTGTTCCAAAATATGTTTTGGAAATAATAAAATACATAGATGTACACTTTTGTATGATAAATATTTTGTATTACTGGATGGACTGTAAATTATGTTTTTATCTTGATAGAATCCTATTCCTATTTGTATGTAAAATTGCACCTTTTCCAGACATAATTTTTTTTTGTTACAATTACTGTGAAGTTGTCTGTCAAGCAATTTTTTAATGCAAAAAATAATTCCCAGTAGAATGAAACATCAAATATCTCTGCTTTTCTTTGGATCTCAGCTTGATTACACAGTATTGAAGTGGAATTGTGATTTTAAGTTCCTGGGTTTAGCCTATCTTCCTAAGGGAACAAACATGACTGCGTTATCTGCATGGGTACAAAAGTCTTTCTGCTAGCTTCTCTTAATAAAGAAAATACTGGCCCTGAGAAAGGGAGTCCTTGAAGGCATTATCTTCCTATACATAAAAAATAAAAGATAAAAAGTGGTAGTCAAATAGAGAAGAGACAAAAATTTAATCTTTCAAACACAACATCAAGTGTTCTATGGAAACCAGAATGTAAAAGTTCAATTGAATATGGAATTATTTTTTCCTTTGGCCACACTAGCAGTGTACATTCTATCAAACTGCCAAAGCTTTCATTATACATGTATGTATGTATGTATGTATGTATGTGTGAAGAAATTGGGAGTTTAGCCTGAAGAAATTAGGAAAACAGTGTGGACTTTTGTGAGCACAGCAGGTATGCAGACATTTAAGTTCAGTTTTATTCCTGTGAAACTGTTAGGCTGCCTATTTACAACATCTTAGGGCTTTTGCACGACAAAAATCTCAACAGCTTTCCAGCTCCAAAATTCTTTCAAATTATCACTCTGTGCGAACGTAGGATTAAAATTATTTTCTTTTTGATCCATTCTTCCAATGCAATTATTCTTCAGTAGAGAGAGTACTTAAAAAGCAGAAACTTCAAAAGTAGAAATTTCAAATGCAATCATAATTCACCATGTGGTGGTCTGAAACAAACACCAAACTTTTTACAAAGGCCCATACCCATGAAATACACAGGGATTGTTAATCTCAAAAGAAAGATGTTTATTCCAAGAAAATTTATAAATGTGGTAAAAGACTGTGCTTTTGGAGGCAATCTGGTATGGCAGAAGAATAATTTATTTCTGGAATAAAACTTGGCAAAGAACAGGGCAGATACTGGAGGTCCAGTATTAGTAGCATTGCATAAGGATCTAAAATAGACAAAGATATAATAGTTCAGTTGGAGGCGACCTATAGTGACAACGTACTCCAAGTGCCTGAGAAATTCAGGGCTGACCAAAAATTAAAGCATGGTATTAAAAGTACTATCCAAATGCCTCTTAAACACTGACAGGCTTGAGGCATCGACCACCTCCCTAGGAAGCTGTAACTGCCTGCCTGCACATATTCTACAATTCACACTAACTACACATTGCACCTAGCATCTAATGTTTACATTATGGCTGGACTAGATTTTCTTCCCTTTTTCTTTCCAATCCTGTCTTTACCTCTCATTTAGTTTTTTTTTTTTTTTTTTTTTTTTTTTTTGGTTTTTTTTTTTTTTTTTTTTCTCCCCCTGAAGGAGTGAGAGAGATCCTGAGATCCTGTTATTCTCTGATACATTTTTCCAGAGCCGGATGCCATGTCTAGGAAATGGCAGTTGCATTCATGGTTGATTTTGCCTAATTTCACTTTCCAATAATTTCTTATTATGAACTTCTCTGAAAGGCTGAAAAACTCCACAGAATGAATGATCTTTTCTATGTCTGACTTACTGAGTTATTTCTAAACCCATATTAGGGAAATCCAGTAGACTAAATTTTGATCTTCTAACACAGGCACTCCACCCCAGCAGTTGGCATCACACAAATGAGCTGTGATTGGCTAACCATTTGATCATTCAGAACTAAATTTTATTTAATCCCAAAATTTTACTAACAGAATTAATGCAGCATCTCTAGTGCAGCTGGGGATGACTTTCTTAAAATGCTTTGACTATCTCCTATTTCACGAAGCATTTGCTTATGTTAAAAAAAAACACCAAACCAAACCAAACAAACAAAAAAACCCCACAAAAAACACAAAAACAACAAACCCCCCCCCGCCCAAATCAACATAAAAATCAGTTTTGAAGGAGCTGATAGTATTACAAATCCTTAGTTGGTTAAACATATTTATAAGAGTTTACTGAAAAAAATAATGGTTTCCATCTTCATTTTCAGAGGATCAGCTTATCCAATACATGGTAGAAATGAAAAGTAAAGAAAAAGTAGTCAGACCTAGAGGACTCATTAAAGAATAGAAGGGGAAAAACAAGCCCTGACGAAGATCCAAGGTTTAAGTTTTCTTTTTATTTTTCTGATTCATGGTGCTCATTTAGATCTTCCCTTCGCAATTTCCTTTGCTGGTATGGTTAATTAACACAAACTGGGCTGGTTTTTGGCACACTGGCAGTGAACAGTCTTCATTCTTCCTAAAAAGGATAGGAAGCCATCTATTGGAATCAGTTTTCAGAACCCAGTTTCTAAGTATTAAACTGGATCTGAGTTTCTGGCCCCCTAAAATTGCCTTTGGAAAGTTTAACATTGTAACAGAATAGATTTTTGAATTTTATTACTGGAATACTACCTGCGTAATTCATAGCACAAATGAAGTACCGTTGAAAGTCCCAATACCACTTCAAAAAGATATTGGGTAAAGTGTAGGAGTCAACACCTAGCACTCTTCAGACATTTCCTCCAAACATTAGCTACCAAAACCAAAGGCTAGGGCCTTCACAGAGCAGGAGTTCGAGAGGCACTGTCCCTGCTTGGAGGAAGCAAGGATTTGTCATTACTCCTCAGTATCAGCTCTGCCATCAGATGATGCCGCGGCCTGGACCCCGGGAGAAAGGGCGAGCCTCGTAACTAGCGAGCTGCCCAGCCCTTTTCCTCTAAGCGGCACTACCGAGTGGCCGCTCCCCGCCTCGAGCTCCTTTAGCCGGGGCCCAGGGTAGCGGTTTGGCCTTTCGGCTGGAACCTCCCCTTCCACCTGGCCTGGCTGAAGGTGGGCACCCGGAGAGGTTCCTCCTCGATGGTGAGTGACGCAAAGGGAGAGAGGGACTCTCTGGTGGCAAAGTTCCAAGACGTTTATTCTTCCCCCGAGGGAGAAGCGGCGGGATGATACAATGAAACGGAGCACACGCAGAAGAGAACAAAGAGAATGGGATTACAACAGTTTATAAAGGGGGGCAGTCTCCCGGGAGGAGACTTGCTGGGGTCGGCTGTTAGTTGTCTCTTCCCCAGCATGGGAAAAGGTGGTTCCGGGCAGGCCGCACTCTTGAAGAAGGAGTCTGGACTCTTGCTTTTGGTCTTCAGTTGAGTTTATTGTTCCTTATCTACAAAGTTTTTCTGTCTGTCCAGCCGAGGTCTGATCAGCAAGACAGCCAAGAGCACTCTCTCCCGCCCATGGGGCGGTTGTCTCTTTTATAGTGAAAACTACGTATTAGATATTTACCTTTAATTTCCAATACTTTCTGCCCTTGTTGGCAAGTGCACCTTCTCTATGAACCAATCCACACATGCCAACATCATCCTATGTAGCAGGCACAAGGCCTGCAAGGCCTTGGCGATCAGAAGCCTGAGCTAGGAAATACCAAAGTCAGCATGACTAAGGTTTTAGAAGCCCCTCTCTTCTGCCTTTCGGACCCTGTTATCTCCCTGTATATCCATAGGTCACTTTTCCCCTGACCCTTACTATTGGACAGTTTTTCAATACCCCGTAAGGTATAAAAACCCCTAAACTCTGCCCGGTTCGGCAGAGGAGAGCTGTCACTGGACCCTTCGCGGAGACCCCAATAAAAGAACCCTGCGGAACCCATACAGCGCTGCTCCCTCTCTCTCTGCGTCTGCTGCGGCGGCGGTACCGACGGCCCCAGGCGAGCTAAAAGAGCTGAAATCACTAAAGAGCTGAGCTGCAAATCACTATAGCTTGCCTGGGTTGCCTGAGCCCCCCCGCTGGGCGATCCTGGACCCTCGTTGAGCTATCCTGGCCGGCCGGCGTTCCCCGCTGGGCTTCTGCCCTGAGGGGAATAGCCAGTCATAGCTGGCGCACCGAACAGAGCTGGCGCACCGAACATAGCGGACGCCCGAACAAGCGAGGGGCCCCTGGGCCGACATCTGAACCGCCGCGATGTCCTGGCCGCGGAACTGAATGCTGGACCTGGCATTTCAGAGGAGCAGCATTTCTTCGTGAAATTGTCACTGCCTCCGCTCGCCAGGGATCCTGGAAGGAGAAGCTCTTCGTTTTAGAAGGACTTTTCTGAACAGGAGGTCAGCCGACCCGCACCCCAACACCTGGGCACGCGAGTGTCCGTGGAGGCTGACGAGCAGACGACCCCCAGCAGAACTTTGACCCACAACAGGCTGAAAAGTTTAACACAGCCTCTCTTGCGCGCAAAAATATTTTTTCCTTGGGTCCTTTTTTTTTGGGTTTTTTCTTTTTTTTCTCTTTTTTCTGCTGGCGGGAACTGAAAAATGGGATCAAAGCTTAGTACGTTTAAGCGATCCCAGAACGAGAGAGATTTATATTCCCTAATCCTAGAAATCCTATCTTCTAACAACTTTTCTTTTTCTAAAGGTAACCTTTCAAAAACTAACCTGAAAAAATTTATAAAGTGGATTCTCTGCCACTTCCCAGATACTAATACACAGACTATTACCTTAGACTCCTTTTGGGATACAATTGGGACCACGATATATAAGTTTCAAACTAACCAAGACTTTTCTGTAACCCGGTTTTTACGTATATTTCACGCTATCACTAAAGCTGTAGAAAAAACTAACAAAAAGATTGTAACTTCAGGGCTAAATTCTGTCAACGAAACGGAAAGTTCTTATCTGCCTCAACAGAAGCGCCTATTTCAAATGCTAATGGAGGAGATAACACCCCCTCCACCCTGGAATCCAGCACTCCTCTGCGTCCTAGGGTCCCGCCATCTGCGCCGCAATCCCCCGACCCCAGGGCGCCCACGGCCCCTCCCCACCCCCTCTTCCCCCCCGCCTTCCCCTCGGGAGCTACACCCTGCGCGCCTCCTTGCTCTGTGTTATCTCCGAGAGCATCTGCGCCAGTTCCCGCCAGGACCGACCCAAACCCCACCCCTCCCCCTGCTCCCCCCGACCCTGCTGGGGCCCCCCCCCACCCCCTTTGCCGTCCCTCCTGTCCCTGCCGCGCCCGCCCCCACTCCCTCCCCCGCCCTCGCCCCCCCCGCTACCATCGCGTCTTTCCCTGCCCCCGGCATCATCCCTGCTGCGGCACCGGATCAGCCCGCCTGCGCACCCGCGCCCCCCCCCCACCATCGCGCTTTTGCCTGCCGCCGGAATCGTGCCCGCCCGCGTATCCGCCCCAGATCCAAGCCATCCTGTATCCGCCGCACCCTCCCTCAGTCCCGCCGCCTCCTACATCCAGCACCTCCCCTGCCCCCATACCCTTGCTGCGCAACCCCATACCCACGCTCCGCAGCCCCCGGTCGGGACCCCCCAGACTTCCCTCAGTTCTGCCCCCCCTCCCCACGCCCCCCAGTCCTGTGCCTGCTGTATCACGCATTGCACAGCCACCCCGGCCATGCGGCCTCCCTGTAGCCACGTTCTGCCATGTGCTGCCTTATACCCTGTCCAGCCACATGCACCTCTGCCAAATGGTGCTCCAGCCAGCCATAAGAAACATAAGGCACGACTTGCTAGCCCTCACTTGCCGTCATCTGATGACAGCAGTGACAGCGATTCTGATTTGGAAATACAATATGTAGATCCTTGGGCAAAAATAAAAATGGAAGCCACACAGGCAGGGGACTGGCAATTAGCTCAGAGAATTACTGCCTTTCCAGTAGAATATAAGAAGGGAAAACGAGGAGGTGCCACCACTAGAAAGACATGGGAACCTATTACAAATAAAGAACTTGTGCAATTAAGAAATACAGCCACAGAACATGGTAGAAGTTCACATATTTTCAGAAATTTCCTAGAAGCTACGTTCTCAGCACATGTTCTGGTACCCCATGATATTAAAAATATTGCCCAGTGCCTCCTTTCTCCCGCCGAGTACATGCTTTGGGAAAGGCATTGGAAAAAGCAATTAAAAACATTATCAGATAACTATGCTGCAGATGCTGATAAGTCAAATTTTACACTCGAACAGCTGGCTGGTGAAGGGGATTTGCAGAAACCCTCTGACCAAGCTGATACTTTACCTAAGGCAACATTACAAGACGTGGCTATAGCAGAAAAACCTCCTTACTTCTCACCCCAGATGATTCTACCCCCACCCAATATTTTTCTACTATCAAACAAGGAATAGATGAAAGCTTTATCAAATTTGTGGATAGAATTAAGGATGCTCTGGAAAAACAGATAGAGAGCACAGAGGCAAGAAAAGAACTGTTGTGTAAACTTGCCATGAGTAATGCGAATGAAAAATGTAAAGCAATTCTGAGAGCCTTACCCTTAGACACAGAACCTACCATAGAGCAAATGCTGGAAAGCTGCACATGCCACCTGTCCACTGAAGATACAGTGGCCCAAGCAGTTACTAAGGGTGTTACAGAAGGAGTTTCTAGTGCATATGCAGTAATAGCTTCTAAAGACCAGGTCCGCTGCTACCACTGCGGAGATTTTGGACATTTTATAAAGGACCGTCCAGAGAGGTCACCTCCCAGGTACCCTCGCAATTTTTACCAAAGGCCCCAGAATCAGCAGCACTATCAGCCGCGTCCGGGAAACTTCCATCGGAGCGTGGTGGGGCCCCACGCAAGGACACCAAATCAAAGGCCATCCAGACCCAGTCACGCACCATCCCAGGAGATTCCAGACCACATGAGGAGGATCCAACACATGGAGCAATACCAAAGGGAACGCGCCGTCAGCTGGTAACTGCACTGTCCATTGACTTTAAAAATGACAATGTTTATCGTGCTCCCACAGGCAAACGTGGGCCAAAAGGAGGTCCTTCTAACATCCTAATTATAGGTGATTCTCTCCATAGCCCAAAGGAAATATTTGTTGTTCCAGAAGTACAAACAGTGCACCCGGGACAAGAAATCTTTGTCCAGGTGTACTGCACAGACTTACCATATTTTCTTCCAAAGGGTACCCCATTTGCACAGGCCTTTCTACTCCCTAAGAATCACAGGGGACAGCTTCCTCTCAACCCCACAGCAATGTGGATACAAGTTGTGGGACCGAGTAAGCCTGTCATCGAGTGCGGTCTTACCTGCAGAGGAGAGAAGTTCCACCTACCAGGGATGCTGGACACCCGGTGCAGACGTGACCATCATCGCCCGCTCTGAATGGCCAGCGCACTGGGAGCTACAACCTGTGGCAGGCATGATTACAGGGATCGGTGGAGCTACAGTTTCCATGCAGAGCAAGAACAACATCCTCGTCGAAGGGCCTGAAGGCAAGTTGGCAACCATCCGCCCATTCGTGGTAAGGGCCCCCATCACCTTGTATGGACGGCACATTTTATGTCAGTGGGGAGCCTCCCTACGTATTCCCAGTCCGGATTTCTAACTGGGGCCACTGAGGAGCACGCACTGCCAGACACTCCTCGTCTCACCTGGAAATGCCATGACCCGATCTGGATCGAGCCCCTCTCTAAAGTCAAACTGCGCGCACTACATGCCCTTGTGGATGAACAGCTCGCCAAAGGCCACATCGTAGAGACCACCAGCCCTTGGAATTCTCCAGTCTTCGTACTACAAAAGCCTGGAACAGACAGGTGGAGGCTCCTCCACGATCTTCACAAAATCAACGAGGTCATCGAGGACATGGGTCCCCTCCAGCCTGGCCTGCCCTCACCATCGATGCTGCCTAGAGACTGGACACTTGCTATCATTGATATTAAAGACTGTTTCTTCAGCATCCCGCTGCATCCCCAGGACGCTCCACGGTTTGCCTTCTCCGTTCCCTCTCTTAACAGAGAGGCTCCACTCAAAAGGTATCACTGGCGTTTTCTTCCTCAAGGACTTAGATGCAATCCCAGTATATGCCAGTGGTATGTTGCTCACATCCTGTCTCCTGTTCGGAACCTATTCCCAGATGCGATCATCCATCACTATATGGACGATATCCTGGTCTGTGCACCAGAAAAAGCTTACTTGGACAAAGCGGTTAAAAGGACTATTGAAACCATAGAAAAGGCAGAATTTGAGATCCGTGAGGACAAAATACAGTACACCAACCCATGGACTTACCTTGGACTCCAGATCCGGGAACGGACCATCGTACCGCAGCAGCTCACCATCCGAGACGACCCAAAAACCCTGAGAGACTTACACAGTCTGTGCGGATCCATCAACTGGGTACGTCCACTGCTAGGAATTACAACAGAGGACCTCGCTCCACTGTTCAGCCTTCTTCGGGGCAAGGAGAATCTGGACTCTCCATGCACTCTAACACCAGAGGCCCGAGATGCCATCACCAAGGTCCAAGAAGCCCTGTCTTCACGCAAAGCCCATTGCTTCGAGCCCAGCCTGCCTTTCCAGTTCGTCATTCTGGGAAAAGCACCTAGGTTCCATGGACTGATTTTTCAATGGGACACTCAACTTCGAGACCCTCTACTAATCCTGGAGTGGATCTTTACAAATAACCAACCCACAAAAACAATTACCACCTTCCCAGAAATTATGGCACATTTAATAAAAAAGGCTAGAACTCGCCTCTGTTCCCTTGCAGGGTGTGAATTCACATGCATATATTTGCCAATGACCACTGGGGATCTGGAACATTTGCTCCAGACCAATGAGAGTCTCCAGTATGCCTTAGATAGCTATACAGGCCAAATTTCAGTACATATCCCAAAACATAAGCTTTTTAATCGTGATGCGACATTTCATCTGACCCCAAAATTAGTCCAAAGTAGGACACCTCTCAAAGCTCTAACCATCTTTACAGATGGCTCAGGGTCATCCCACAAGTTGGTAATGACATGGAGGGACCCTAAAACCCAAAATTGGGAATCTGACATAGAAATAGTGGAGGGATCTCCACAGATTGCGGAGTTAGCAGCTGTTGTCAGAGCCTTTGAGAAATTCAAAGACGAACCTTTTAATCTGGTCACAGATTCAGCTTATGTTGCGGGCATAGCTATGAGAGCAGAACATGCTCTTCTCAAAGAGGTTTCCAATCCAAAGTTATACCAATTGATTTCTACACTAACCCGCTTAATTTCCCACAGAAAACAACCTTACTATATAATGCATGTGAGGTCACACACTGACCTCCCAGGTTTCATTGCAGAAGGGAACAGGAAAGCAGATACCTTAGCCATGGCAATAGAGACTGCTAATGTCCCTAACATCTTTGCCCAGGCAAAGTTGTCACACTCATTTTTTCATCAAAATGTGCCTGCCCTTATCAGAATGTTCAAGCTTTCAAAAGATCAGGCAAAAGCTATTGTTGCCACATGCCCGAACTGTCAAAACTACCAGATACCATCTGTGGGGACGGGAGTCAATCCCCGAGGTTTAAACAGCTGCCAGCTGTGGCAGACAGATGTAACCCACTTTGCACCTTTTGGAAGGTCAAAGTACGTGCATGTATTGGTTGATACGTTCTCAGGAGCAGTATTTGCATCAACACATACAGGAGAAACTGCGCAGCACGCCATAAAACATTTTCTCCTCGCATTTGCAACCCTGGGAGTACCAAAGGAGATCAAAACAGACAATGGACCTGCCTATACCTCCCGTAAGTTGAAAGAGTTCTTCAGTGAGTGGGGAATACAACACAAGACAGGTATACCTGTAAACCCCACAGGACAATCCATCGTGGAAAGGACACATCAAACTCTCAAAAGAGTCTTCAATCAGCAGCAGAGAGGAACGAAAATCATCTCTCCAGTTGAAAGACTCTGCAAGGCTCTCTATGTCATCAACTTCCTGAACTGTACAACCTCAGAGCCTGATCCACCAATACTTCGCCACTTTGCAAATACCACCCAAGCAAAGCTCACAGAGAAACCACCTGTGCTGGTGAAGGATCCAGAAACACATAAAGTGTCTGGACCTTTTGAACTCATCACGTGGGGAAGAGGATATGCGTGTGTTCTGCTACCATCTGGTCCAAGATGGTACCCAGGAAAAAACATAAAACCATACCTAGGCACTGCAAATACCACTTCCACAAGCAGTGACAAGAATCCTCCTGAGTCAAACACAAGACCTCCTCAAAACCAGACCAGCTCGGCCTGGAGACAAAGACGTCGCCAAACATCCACAAGTGGAGGAGATGACTGTCCCATCACACAGCAGCAGACAAACCAGAAAGCTGGACAACATTCTGTGGCATCAAGCCCTAGGCCAGGCACAGCCTGAAAACAAAACTGTTCTCTGAATTAGATGTTATTATCCTTTTTACCCTAAAAAAACCCTATTGTCCCTTTTATCTACCCTTACCAAAAGCCTCTAACCTTTTACCCACTCCCCCACCCTTAGTACCATAGAAAAACAAACAAAAAAAAAAACAAACAGTAAAAAACTAAAAATAAAGGGGGGAGGTGGAAGGAACAGAGGAAAGGAACAAGAAAGGAACCCTAACCCTCCCCTCCTACCATAAAAATAACAAGTTTTGCTTATATTCCCTATCAGAAGCCCCATTCCTGCCCAAAGATGAAAAATATCTCTGTTGGCGCTGTCCTCACTGCTGCCTGGATGTTCCTCACCGTGCCATGTGCCGTCGGTTGGATCGGCCCACAGCCGAGCCATAATGTCTGGGTAACCTTAGCAAGAACATTAAAACAGGATAACATGTGCTTATCCATGGGGAGCGTTGATAACCCACTTTCCACATGCCTAGTAGGAATTCCTTTCATAGCCGATGAAAGGAAAGCCATGATTGGCCCGCCTATAATTCAGAGCTTCTCCGCACCACAGGTAAGAGACCCCACCAGGTAGAAACTTGGGACGAGTGGACAAAAATACTGCCCAATGCTCTTGAGGAACCTCAAGAATTGGATCTGTTGGGGTCCTCTAAGGCCACATTCTGTGTCAAATTTTACTTTAGACGTCCAAAGAATAATTTGCCTGAAATTGACCTGAACAAAAACACATACCAAAAAGACATATCACCAATTAACAAAGCCTACAACCCTCACGATTGGTGTAATTACACTGCTCGTGTGATCTCTGTGTCCTCTCTCCATCCCAAAGTTCTACCCAAGGGAATGTTTTTCATCTGTGGTGACAGAGTATGGGCTGGGATCCCCTCACGACTCCAGGGAGGTCCCTGTACCCTAGGAAAACTTTCCACCCTTACTCCAAATATCACCTTGTTGCACAATTGGAAAAAAGAGAGCAAATTAAAACGCCACAAAGGGTCCTACACAGCATTTGATGAAAATTGCGATCCCAAATTATACGATTGGAACAAACCTAAAAAGATAGCGGTCTCTATATTCCTACCATGGGTAGCTGCAGCTAAGGCCCTGGGTGACATAAATCACCTTGGGTGCTGGCTCAGTAAGCAAGCTAACGCTACTTCTGCTGCCCTGAGCGATTTCTTAAAGGAAGAAGAAACCACAAGACATGCCTCACTCCAAAATCGAGCAGCGATTGACTTCCTGCTGCTTGCATATGGACATGGCTGCGAGGACTTCAAAGGGATGTGCTGCTTCAATCTCTCTTCACGCTCGGAATCCATCCACGCCAACATCCAGAAACTGAAGGGACTTGTGAAGGACTTAAAAGTAGAACAGACCCCAGACTAGGTCAATGATCTCTTCGGTCAATGGGGATTAACGGGATGGGTTGCATCTTTGGTTAAGGGAATGTTGTGGATTTTTCTTGTAATTGTCATCGTGTTACTTATGTTCTCATGCCTTGTCCATTGTTTTAAAAGAACCATAGGGAACGCCTTTTTTCTAAATACAGAAAGTGGAGTTGTAGCAGGCACAAAGCCTGCAAGGCCTTGGCGATCAGAAGCCTGAGCTAGGAAATACCAAAGTCAGCATGACTAAGGTTTTAGAAGCCCCTCTCTTCTGCCTTTCGGACCCTGTTATCTCCCTGTATATCCATAGGTCACTTTTCCCCTGACCCTTACTATTGGACAGTTTTTCAATACCCCGTAAGGTATAAAAACCCCTAAACTCTGCCCGGTTCGGCAGAGGAGAGCTGTCACTGGACCCTTCGCGGAGACCCCAATAAAAGAACCCTGCGGAACCCATACAGCGCTGCTCCCTCTCTCTCTGCGTCTGCTGCGGCGGCGGTACCGACGGCCCCAGGCGAGCTAAAAGAGCTGAAATCACTAAAGAGCTGAGCTGCAAATCACTATAGCTTGCCTGGGTTGCCTGAGCCCCCCCGCTGGGCGATCCTGGACCCTCGTTGAGCTATCCTGGCCGGCCGGCGTTCCCCGCTGGGCTTCTGCCCTGAGGGGAATAGCCAGTCATAGCTGGCGCACCGAACAGAGCTGGCGCACCGAACATAGCGGACGCCCGAACAAGCGAGGGGCCCCTGGGCCGACATCTGAACCGCCGCGATGTCCTGGCCGCGGAACTGAATGCTGGACCTGGCATTTCAGAGGAGCAGCATTTCTTCGTGAAATTGTCACTGCCTCCGCTCGCCAGGGATCCTGGAAGGAGAAGCTCTTCGTTTTAGAAGGACTTTTCTGAACAGGAGGTCAGCCGACCCGCACCCCAACACCTGGGCACGCGAGTGTCCGTGGAGGCTGACGAGCAGACGACCCCCAGCAGAACTTTGACCCACAACAGGCTGAAAAGTTTAACACAGCCTCTCTTGCGCGCAAAAATATTTTTTCCTTGGGTCCTTTTTTTTTGGGTTTTTTCTTTTTTTTCTCTTTTTTCTGCTGGCGGGAACTGAAAAATGGGATCAAAGCTTAGTACGTTTAAGCGATCCCAGAACGAGAGAGATTTATATTCCCTAATCCTAGAAATCCTATCTTCTAACAACTTTTCTTTTTCTAAAGGTAACCTTTCAAAAACTAACCTGAAAAAATTTATAAAGTGGATTCTCTGCCACTTCCCAGATACTAATACACAGACTATTACCTTAGACTCCTTTTGGGATACAATTGGGACCACGATATATAAGTTTCAAACTAACCAAGACTTTTCTGTAACCCGGTTTTTACGTATATTTCACGCTATCACTAAAGCTGTAGAAAAAACTAACAAAAAGATTGTAACTTCAGGGCTAAATTCTGTCAACGAAACGGAAAGTTCTTATCTGCCTCAACAGAAGCGCCTATTTCAAATGCTAATGGAGGAGATAACACCCCCTCCACCCTGGAATCCAGCACTCCTCTGCGTCCTAGGGTCCCGCCATCTGCGCCGCAATCCCCCGACCCCAGGGCGCCCACGGCCCCTCCCCACCCCCTCTTCCCCCCCGCCTTCCCCTCGGGAGCTACACCCTGCGCGCCTCCTTGCTCTGTGTTATCTCCGAGAGCATCTGCGCCAGTTCCCGCCAGGACCGACCCAAACCCCACCCCTCCCCCTGCTCCCCCCGACCCTGCTGGGGCCCCCCCCACCCCCTTTGCCGTCCCTCCTGTCCCTGCCGCGCCCGCCCCCACTCCCTCCCCCGCCCTCGCCCCCCCCGCTACCATCGCGTCTTTCCCTGCCCCCGGCATCATCCCTGCTGCGGCACCGGATCAGCCCGCCTGCGCACCCGCGCCCCCCCCCCCACCATCGCGCTTTTGCCTGCCGCCGGAATCGTGCCCGCCCGCGTATCCGCCCCAGATCCAAGCCATCCTGTATCCGCCGCACCCTCCCTCAGTCCCGCCGCCTCCTACATCCAGCACCTCCCCTGCCCCCATACCCTTGCTGCGCAACCCCATACCCACGCTCCGCAGCCCCCGGTCGGGACCCCCCAGACTTCCCTCAGTTCTGCCCCCCCTCCCCACGCCCCCCAGTCCTGTGCCTGCTGTATCACGCATTGCACAGCCACCCCGGCCATGCGGCCTCCCTGTAGCCACGTTCTGCCATGTGCTGCCTTATACCCTGTCCAGCCACATGCACCTCTGCCAAATGGTGCTCCAGCCAGCCATAAGAAACATAAGGCACGACTTGCTAGCCCTCACTTGCCGTCATCTGATGACAGCAGTGACAGCGATTCTGATTTGGAAATACAATATGTAGATCCTTGGGCAAAAATAAAAATGGAAGCCACACAGGCAGGGGACTGGCAATTAGCTCAGAGAATTACTGCCTTTCCAGTAGAATATAAGAAGGGAAAACGAGGAGGTGCCACCACTAGAAAGACATGGGAACCTATTACAAATAAAGAACTTGTGCAATTAAGAAATACAGCCACAGAACATGGTAGAAGTTCACATATTTTCAGAAATTTCCTAGAAGCTACGTTCTCAGCACATGTTCTGGTACCCCATGATATTAAAAATATTGCCCAGTGCCTCCTTTCTCCCGCCGAGTACATGCTTTGGGAAAGGCATTGGAAAAAGCAATTAAAAACATTATCAGATAACTATGCTGCAGATGCTGATAAGTCAAATTTTACACTCGAACAGCTGGCTGGTGAAGGGGATTTGCAGAAACCCTCTGACCAAGCTGATACTTTACCTAAGGCAACATTACAAGACGTGGCTATAGCAGAAAAACCTCCTTACTTCTCACCCCAGATGATTCTACCCCCACCCAATATTTTTCTACTATCAAACAAGGAATAGATGAAAGCTTTATCAAATTTGTGGATAGAATTAAGGATGCTCTGGAAAAACAGATAGAGAGCACAGAGGCAAGAAAAGAACTGTTGTGTAAACTTGCCATGAGTAATGCGAATGAAAAATGTAAAGCAATTCTGAGAGCCTTACCCTTAGACACAGAACCTACCATAGAGCAAATGCTGGAAAGCTGCACATGCCACCTGTCCACTGAAGATACAGTGGCCCAAGCAGTTACTAAGGGTGTTACAGAAGGAGTTTCTAGTGCATATGCAGTAATAGCTTCTAAAGACCAGGTCCGCTGCTACCACTGCGGAGATTTTGGACATTTTATAAAGGACCGTCCAGAGAGGTCACCTCCCAGGTACCCTCGCAATTTTTACCAAAGGCCCCAGAATCAGCAGCACTATCAGCCGCGTCCGGGAAACTTCCATCGGAGCGTGGTGGGGCCCCACGCAAGGACACCAAATCAAAGGCCATCCAGACCCAGTCACGCACCATCCCAGGAGATTCCAGACCACATGAGGAGGATCCAACACATGGAGCAATACCAAAGGGAACGCGCCGTCAGCTGGTAACTGCACTGTCCATTGACTTTAAAAATGACAATGTTTATCGTGCTCCCACAGGCAAACGTGGGCCAAAAGGAGGTCCTTCTAACATCCTAATTATAGGTGATTCTCTCCATAGCCCAAAGGAAATATTTGTTGTTCCAGAAGTACAAACAGTGCACCCGGGACAAGAAATCTTTGTCCAGGTGTACTGCACAGACTTACCATATTTTCTTCCAAAGGGTACCCCATTTGCACAGGCCTTTCTACTCCCTAAGAATCACAGGGGACAGCTTCCTCTCAACCCCACAGCAATGTGGATACAAGTTGTGGGACCGAGTAAGCCTGTCATCGAGTGCGGTCTTACCTGCAGAGGAGAGAAGTTCCACCTACCAGGGATGCTGGACACCCGGTGCAGACGTGACCATCATCGCCCGCTCTGAATGGCCAGCGCACTGGGAGCTACAACCTGTGGCAGGCATGATTACAGGGATCGGTGGAGCTACAGTTTCCATGCAGAGCAAGAACAACATCCTCGTCGAAGGGCCTGAAGGCAAGTTGGCAACCATCCGCCCATTCGTGGTAAGGGCCCCCATCACCTTGTATGGACGGCACATTTTATGTCAGTGGGGAGCCTCCCTACGTATTCCCAGTCCGGATTTCTAACTGGGGCCACTGAGGAGCACGCACTGCCAGACACTCCTCGTCTCACCTGGAAATGCCATGACCCGATCTGGATCGAGCCCCTCTCTAAAGTCAAACTGCGCGCACTACATGCCCTTGTGGATGAACAGCTCGCCAAAGGCCACATCGTAGAGACCACCAGCCCTTGGAATTCTCCAGTCTTCGTACTACAAAAGCCTGGAACAGACAGGTGGAGGCTCCTCCACGATCTTCACAAAATCAACGAGGTCATCGAGGACATGGGTCCCCTCCAGCCTGGCCTGCCCTCACCATCGATGCTGCCTAGAGACTGGACACTTGCTATCATTGATATTAAAGACTGTTTCTTCAGCATCCCGCTGCATCCCCAGGACGCTCCACGGTTTGCCTTCTCCGTTCCCTCTCTTAACAGAGAGGCTCCACTCAAAAGGTATCACTGGCGTTTTCTTCCTCAAGGACTTAGATGCAATCCCAGTATATGCCAGTGGTATGTTGCTCACATCCTGTCTCCTGTTCGGAACCTATTCCCAGATGCGATCATCCATCACTATATGGACGATATCCTGGTCTGTGCACCAGAAAAAGCTTACTTGGACAAAGCGGTTAAAAGGACTATTGAAACCATAGAAAAGGCAGAATTTGAGATCCGTGAGGACAAAATACAGTACACCAACCCATGGACTTACCTTGGACTCCAGATCCGGGAACGGACCATCGTACCGCAGCAGCTCACCATCCGAGACGACCCAAAAACCCTGAGAGACTTACACAGTCTGTGCGGATCCATCAACTGGGTACGTCCACTGCTAGGAATTACAACAGAGGACCTCGCTCCACTGTTCAGCCTTCTTCGGGGCAAGGAGAATCTGGACTCTCCATGCACTCTAACACCAGAGGCCCGAGATGCCATCACCAAGGTCCAAGAAGCCCTGTCTTCACGCAAAGCCCATTGCTTCGAGCCCAGCCTGCCTTTCCAGTTCGTCATTCTGGGAAAAGCACCTAGGTTCCATGGACTGATTTTTCAATGGGACACTCAACTTCGAGACCCTCTACTAATCCTGGAGTGGATCTTTACAAATAACCAACCCACAAAAACAATTACCACCTTCCCAGAAATTATGGCACATTTAATAAAAAAGGCTAGAACTCGCCTCTGTTCCCTTGCAGGGTGTGAATTCACATGCATATATTTGCCAATGACCACTGGGGATCTGGAACATTTGCTCCAGACCAATGAGAGTCTCCAGTATGCCTTAGATAGCTATACAGGCCAAATTTCAGTACATATCCCAAAACATAAGCTTTTTAATCGTGATGCGACATTTCATCTGACCCCAAAATTAGTCCAAAGTAGGACACCTCTCAAAGCTCTAACCATCTTTACAGATGGCTCAGGGTCATCCCACAAGTTGGTAATGACATGGAGGGACCCTAAAACCCAAAATTGGGAATCTGACATAGAAATAGTGGAGGGATCTCCACAGATTGCGGAGTTAGCAGCTGTTGTCAGAGCCTTTGAGAAATTCAAAGACGAACCTTTTAATCTGGTCACAGATTCAGCTTATGTTGCGGGCATAGCTATGAGAGCAGAACATGCTCTTCTCAAAGAGGTTTCCAATCCAAAGTTATACCAATTGATTTCTACACTAACCCGCTTAATTTCCCACAGAAAACAACCTTACTATATAATGCATGTGAGGTCACACACTGACCTCCCAGGTTTCATTGCAGAAGGGAACAGGAAAGCAGATACCTTAGCCATGGCAATAGAGACTGCTAATGTCCCTAACATCTTTGCCCAGGCAAAGTTGTCACACTCATTTTTTCATCAAAATGTGCCTGCCCTTATCAGAATGTTCAAGCTTTCAAAAGATCAGGCAAAAGCTATTGTTGCCACATGCCCGAACTGTCAAAACTACCAGATACCATCTGTGGGGACGGGAGTCAATCCCCGAGGTTTAAACAGCTGCCAGCTGTGGCAGACAGATGTAACCCACTTTGCACCTTTTGGAAGGTCAAAGTACGTGCATGTATTGGTTGATACGTTCTCAGGAGCAGTATTTGCATCAACACATACAGGAGAAACTGCGCAGCACGCCATAAAACATTTTCTCCTCGCATTTGCAACCCTGGGAGTACCAAAGGAGATCAAAACAGACAATGGACCTGCCTATACCTCCCGTAAGTTGAAAGAGTTCTTCAGTGAGTGGGGAATACAACACAAGACAGGTATACCTGTAAACCCCACAGGACAATCCATCGTGGAAAGGACACATCAAACTCTCAAAAGAGTCTTCAATCAGCAGCAGAGAGGAACGAAAATCATCTCTCCAGTTGAAAGACTCTGCAAGGCTCTCTATGTCATCAACTTCCTGAACTGTACAACCTCAGAGCCTGATCCACCAATACTTCGCCACTTTGCAAATACCACCCAAGCAAAGCTCACAGAGAAACCACCTGTGCTGGTGAAGGATCCAGAAACACATAAAGTGTCTGGACCTTTTGAACTCATCACGTGGGGAAGAGGATATGCGTGTGTTCTGCTACCATCTGGTCCAAGATGGTACCCAGGAAAAAACATAAAACCATACCTAGGCACTGCAAATACCACTTCCACAAGCAGTGACAAGAATCCTCCTGAGTCAAACACAAGACCTCCTCAAAACCAGACCAGCTCGGCCTGGAGACAAAGACGTCGCCAAACATCCACAAGTGGAGGAGATGACTGTCCCATCACACAGCAGCAGACAAACCAGAAAGCTGGACAACATTCTGTGGCATCAAGCCCTAGGCCAGGCACAGCCTGAAAACAAAACTGTTCTCTGAATTAGATGTTATTATCCTTTTTACCCTAAAAAAACCCTATTGTCCCTTTTATCTACCCTTACCAAAAGCCTCTAACCTTTTACCCACTCCCCCACCCTTAGTACCATAGAAAAACAAACAAAAAAAAAAACAAACAGTAAAAAACTAAAAATAAAGGGGGGAGGTGGAAGGAACAGAGGAAAGGAACAAGAAAGGAACCCTAACCCTCCCCTCCTACCATAAAAATAACAAGTTTTGCTTATATTCCCTATCAGAAGCCCCATTCCTGCCCAAAGATGAAAAATATCTCTGTTGGCGCTGTCCTCACTGCTGCCTGGATGTTCCTCACCGTGCCATGTGCCGTCGGTTGGATCGGCCCACAGCCGAGCCATAATGTCTGGGTAACCTTAGCAAGAACATTAAAACAGGATAACATGTGCTTATCCATGGGGAGCGTTGATAACCCACTTTCCACATGCCTAGTAGGAATTCCTTTCATAGCCGATGAAAGGAAAGCCATGATTGGCCCGCCTATAATTCAGAGCTTCTCCGCACCACAGGTAAGAGACCCCACCAGGTAGAAACTTGGGACGAGTGGACAAAAATACTGCCCAATGCTCTTGAGGAACCTCAAGAATTGGATCTGTTGGGGTCCTCTAAGGCCACATTCTGTGTCAAATTTTACTTTAGACGTCCAAAGAATAATTTGCCTGAAATTGACCTGAACAAAAACACATACCAAAAAGACATATCACCAATTAACAAAGCCTACAACCCTCACGATTGGTGTAATTACACTGCTCGTGTGATCTCTGTGTCCTCTCTCCATCCCAAAGTTCTACCCAAGGGAATGTTTTTCATCTGTGGTGACAGAGTATGGGCTGGGATCCCCTCACGACTCCAGGGAGGTCCCTGTACCCTAGGAAAACTTTCCACCCTTACTCCAAATATCACCTTGTTGCACAATTGGAAAAAAGAGAGCAAATTAAAACGCCACAAAGGGTCCTACACAGCATTTGATGAAAATTGCGATCCCAAATTATACGATTGGAACAAACCTAAAAAGATAGCGGTCTCTATATTCCTACCATGGGTAGCTGCAGCTAAGGCCCTGGGTGACATAAATCACCTTGGGTGCTGGCTCAGTAAGCAAGCTAACGCTACTTCTGCTGCCCTGAGCGATTTCTTAAAGGAAGAAGAAACCACAAGACATGCCTCACTCCAAAATCGAGCAGCGATTGACTTCCTGCTGCTTGCATATGGACATGGCTGCGAGGACTTCAAAGGGATGTGCTGCTTCAATCTCTCTTCACGCTCGGAATCCATCCACGCCAACATCCAGAAACTGAAGGGACTTGTGAAGGACTTAAAAGTAGAACAGACCCCAGACTAGGTCAATGATCTCTTCGGTCAATGGGGATTAACGGGATGGGTTGCATCTTTGGTTAAGGGAATGTTGTGGATTTTTCTTGTAATTGTCATCGTGTTACTTATGTTCTCATGCCTTGTCCATTGTTTTAAAAGAACCATAGGGAACGCCTTTTTTCTAAATACAGAAAGTGGAGTTGTAGCAGGCACAAAGCCTGCAAGGCCTTGGCGATCAGAAGCCTGAGCTAGGAAATACCAAAGTCAGCATGACTAAGGTTTTAGAAGCCCCTCTCTTCTGCCTTTCGGACCCTGTTATCTCCCTGTATATCCATAGGTCACTTTTCCCCTGACCCTTACTATTGGACAGTTTTTCAATACCCCGTAAGGTATAAAAACCCCTAAACTCTGCCCGGTTCGGCAGAGGAGAGCTGTCACTGGACCCTTCGCGGAGACCCCAATAAAAGAACCCTGCGGAACCCATACAGCGCTGCTCCCTCTCTCTCTGCGTCTGCTGCGGCGGCGGTACCGACGGCCCCAGGCGAGCTAAAAGAGCTGAAATCACTAAAGAGCTGAGCTGCAAATCACTATAGCTTGCCTGGGTTGCCTGAGCCCCCCCGCTGGGCGATCCTGGACCCTCGTTGAGCTATCCTGGCCGGCCGGCGTTCCCCGCTGGGCTTCTGCTCTGAGGGGAATAGCCAGTCATAATCCTAAACATAGATGCCACGGAGAAGAAAGAAGAAGGACAGGGCATGCCCAAATTCCTCCATCTTGGGACTCCTGATCCATGCACAGAATTCTAGACTGCCCTGCACAACACATAAAACCCCCCTGTACAGTGCATTATAACTCAAGTTTTAGCAAGTGAATATCATCCCCTCACCATTCAAGCCTGAAATTCTCTCTTTTCCTCATATTCAGGTGTCATTTCTTTAGAAGGATCAAAGTCAAGCCACCAGGTACTTTTGGCAACATTCCAGGACCTCCGAGCCCCCCAAGGGTTGTCTCGGTAGCTCTGGACATCTGGAGTGATGTACTGAGTTCCCACAGAGACTTCCTACAACCAATTAGAGATCAGCAAGGACGAACATAGGGTGGGCTTATATTAACATAACACCAATGAGGCAGAAGGAGGGAGGGGTGAATACATAATGCACAAATGGGTGAGAGGGAACAGCATAACTGACACAGAACTTTCTGGTAAGAGGGGTACAGCAAAACCGTTATTGACAAGCTGCAGGGGATGGGTTTAGATGATTGACAAGGGAGGAGTTAGAGGTATGGGAGGGATAAAGGGGATTGGCATGAGGATCCACATAAGGAAGGGCAGGAAAATAGGGGTAAACAACTCTGGGAAGAACTATTTTGAAACTGAACAGGGGGGTGTGGAACAAACCATTTCATAACCTAAGAAAATCTAACATATTACAGTTTAAACAGTTAAAAATCCAAAACCACACCACAACAATCAGAGCCGAACCTGCTGCAGTCAGGAGCAGGGCTTGTGATGTCCCAGCACCTCTTCCCACTTGAATACTTCCTGTATGTTTGATGTTGTGGTACATAAGTCCTAAATGAGCTCCTTGTAGTTCATTTTGCTTAGACTCAGAGCATAAGAGCATCATGCCTGCAAATATGGCCAAATGCTAATGCCTTCATAGGCAGTGCCGAGGTCTCAAACGACCTCTTTTCTTTTCTTCCTGTTTTATTTTACAGCTATTCAACAAGTTGGTTCAGCTTTTGCTAATGGAGACTATTCTGGCAGTAAAATATTACTCAAAAAACTCTCTAAAGCAAAAGCTCTAGGCTGAACTTCTAGGATATAGGACAATAGGTAATGAATTTCAATGTAATAAACAGACAGACGAAGTTTGGTTGGTGTTTTTTTTTTATTTTTTCCTGTAAGATAGTCTTAAAATATTTTTATTTAATATTTTTTCTATAACTACTACTTAGTTTACAGTTGCATAAGTCTAATTTGTCATGCACATTTACCAGACAATGATTTTCACTTCACTTGCTTTGTATACATATATACCATATATAACTTTTATATTTTTTAATATAGTGTAAGGAATTTTTATTGTCAACAATATCTAAATTCTGAAAAGAATATCTGCAAAGAAGAAACAAATAATAACTTTAAAAGATGTCATTCCACCAATTTCTGTTGAGAGCAAGATTGTTTTTGTTGTTTTACAACCCAATCTTTACTTATGAATTCATTATTTAAATGGTTAAATATTACTTTTCTAGATTCATGCTCTGTACTTAGCTCTTTGCCTTAATTCTAGAACCAAAGACAATCCCTTCACATCTTCCATCACTTCTAATTTTACTGTGAAAACGAAAGTTTTTAATAAATTGTCTAGTCCAATTTAAGTTCGCAAACAAAGCCTTTGTGATAGTTTTCCAGTTTTGTGTGACAGAAGTCCATTCCAAAATCCAGTTTACTTGTATTAAGTGAATGTCTCCTGAATTGTAGTTTCAATAGCAATTAAATTACATTGAATTAAGTTAGAGCACATCTACTATAAAAGTAGCTGCAGAAAAGGAAGGCATCTTCTTACATTTTCTCTAGGAATTTTGGGGAAAGAGGTCTGTTTTATTTTGGGTTTGCTAGAAACAATAAAAGAAAAACCTATCCGTCACTGACAATATGTCAAGATCCCCAACCCAGCAGAAAAATTGACAGTCATAGACAGGGAATGGAACTCATCAGATTTTTTTGCATAAACATATATTCTTCAGTTACTGCCTAATTCACGACAAAAATTGCTTTGATAAATGTAAATTTGAACAGAGGCTGATATTTTGTCTATTCAGATAGACAGGCTGCTTCTAGGTGGAAACAATAAATATGGACTTGAACAAAAAGAAAAGAGAAAGCCAGCCCAGGAAATTTAAAATAATAGCATAATTAGGTGAGGTTTACAATTATTTCTGAATTAAATGTTTAATTATTTTAATAGCACTGTCAGTTTATGAAAATTGACACAATGTTTTCTTACCTAAATTTCTGATTACAAATTATAAAAATCATAAACCCATAAATCCCTCTCTTTTTAATGGATTGAGTAGGTTAACACAGGACATATACTGTTTGCTCATGCACAGTTTAATCTCCATTATTTTTATTAATATAATTCAGTAACAAAATTATAGAAAAATATTGTTTTCTTAAAGAATTAGAGAAAAAAATTATTTTCTACTGCAGAGAGCAAGATTGAATACACAAAAGGAAGTTTCTAAAATAACCTGTTGGAGTCTGTTGACATAATCTCCTAGCCATTTGATATAGTCAAAGGCAGCCCAAAAACCTGTCCAAACCCTCAGCTATTCCATACCTACAGGGTATCAGCAAGACCTGTCATATGATCTTTGCTAGTCACTCGATCAATTTTGTGTGTTTTGTTTAGTTTTATGGTTTATGCTAGTCTGTCAAGGAGTTCAACACATTAAGTTGGCCATTTCATTTTAGTTGAAGTATTATTGGTAATATTACAGATATCTTAGGAAGCATCATTTACTCACATAAAAGGAACACACTGAAAATATGAAAACACAGCAGTGCTTGTTATGATACTGTTTTGGAATACAGATTTAATGATGTCTGTGAATACCAGTAACATTATGAGTTTCCAGTTGTTTCAAATACTTTACAGAAGATGTGTTCTAGTTGAAACAATATTTCTCCATTTCTGAAAATGCAATTTTTAAACTTTTCCATACATATAACAAGTGTTTCAGTACAAAATGAACATTCTCTATTTTTTATGTTGCTTAAAACTATGAGGATGCTGAGAATATATACGTTAGGATACCAGCATTAAAAAAAGATTATATGAGGACATAAGAAAAATATATTGAGTATATTCTGGACTTGATTACAAACTGTAAAGCATATAATCTGGAAGTACATCAAGTGATCCATTATATTCATTAAGTAACACTAGTAAGGATAGCAGTAGTAATAAGATAGTTGTATACTTTTCCAAATATTTATGGGGCTGTTGAGTCTGGCTGCTCAGTATTAAAATCTTATTCAGTTTGCAAACAGGAAGCATGCAGCAGTGCAAGAATAAGAAATTTATTCTGCTCCAAAGTAAACTTTTTTGTTTCTTTTTAAATGTCTTGCACTACTAAAAGGTCTAATTAATCAGAGAAAACTACCAAGAACAAAATTTCAATACTAAGAGAAAGAAAATTCTGTCAAGTTAATCAAGAGCATTATTAAAGATCCCTGAACATTACCTCAAACAGGTACATTGCAAAGCACTCACCATTCCTTTTATGAAAATAAAAAGAGGCTTAGATGAGGTATTAATTAAAATTCTAGAGTGGTGAATTCTTGGAGCATTTGACTGTGATGGTTTTCAAAAAATATTTTATTACCATAAAATATCTCCATTTACCCTTAATAAATATCTCACATATGACACTACTAGACAGAAACTATTTTCTTTCTTAAATATAAATAATAAATAAAGAAATCTATTTTATTTGCTTTAGGTTCATTCCTCTTGGTTAGAAAGCCATTAGTTAAACAGCTCTGGCCAAAACTGACATATGCAGCTCACTCCAATTTCAGCAAAATTCTCACAAGCTGAAGACATGAGAGACAGTGCCCAAGCATTTGGTTTTTCACCTGGCTATTAAGAAATATTACAACATTTGATACAACCAGGACTTACTAAAGACAAACAGCTTACTGGTGTCTCATAAATGTCCCTACAATAATTTTGGTAAAGACTACAGCTGAAATACTAATTTTAACTAATGCTGCCTTGTTTTGGAAAAGTCTTTGTAAACTGCCAAACACTAGGAAATTTGTAAGAGCAAGTCTAGTCTAACTTAGTGCCTGAAGAGCTTTTAATATGTGGCTTTTTTTGTTTTTAATTTTAGGTGGCTCAAATTTTTCACATTTTAAAAATATCAAACATCTCAAAGACCTTTTATGTGCCCACAAAGGCTTTCATATGAATAAGAAGCTGGAAATGTTGAAGCTGTTCATTTGAGAAAGTGAAATTTAGGATTATGTTTAAATGATGGGATTTTTAGGATATTTTTGCAGTTCTTCAAGTCTGTTTACAATAGTTGAAAAACTGAATAGGAATTCAGCTTTCATTCTATTTCTTGTTCATTTTTTAGGTGGAAACATCATCATCATCTCTTGATAAGTTTACAAAGTCAGATTTTGCAGCTTTGTAGAAGAAACACACCCAGTTCTTGTATCAACACACCTGAAGAGAATCAGATTAGGTTTTTCAAGGTGTTTCAATCTGTCTTGCTCTGATACTTTTTCTGCTGTACGGTATCAATACAATTTTGTGATTGTCTTTCATACTGCAATTTCTATAGCAAAATCAGATTCTTTTTACTTTAAGGTGCATGGCATTAGAGCACATAATGGCTGAAGACTTTTTCTCCTTGTGCCTCTCTGCCATGTCACTACTTTCCTTTCTAGGAAGGGAAAGCAGGTTTGGACAGCCCATTACCCACTTTGCATGCATAATACCCAGGTATATGTTTTATGATCAGGTTTGAATAGCTGCTGCTATAGGAACTTGGGTTAATTAGTTTTAGAACTTAGTAATTTCCCCAGGATTTGTGAAGGACCTCAAGTTATGACTTCATCATCAGGCATGGCAAAATCGAAGATGCATATTTCTTGGAAGTGGGAACTTGAAAATTTTAAACCCTGAGCCATAGAGCCACAAAATATCCTTGGAGACTTAGAGAGCTGTCAGTTCTTTCACTGTTTTTAAACAAAAATTTCAAAAAAAGTAGATTCCAAACAGAATTTAAATGGAGAGAAGATGAAATATTATTTATCATTATACTCAGAATAACGTAGTTATTAGGCAGAGTTTCTTACAGAAATGTATCCTTCAAACAATGTCTATAGTCACAAATGTGATGGAAATTCATGGTAAACACTAGTTCACCACTTATTAGAACAACCCTAGATTAAGATGACAGACATCAAAGGAAGTAAATTTGTACTTAACACAGAATTAAAGCTGATTGCCTCACATTTTGCTGCAGAATGCTGTGCCTGAAAAACATAGTCTTAACAAATTAGGAAACTAAAAGTACATACATATGGGATAACCTCTGGGACACAAGAGTCTCAGTAGAATTTCTAACATGTCTGAGCAAATCAAATGGCTGTAACAGGATGACAATGAACCATTAATGACTTTCTTTAGAAACTTCCCCTTTTCTGTGCAATCTTGCTCTTAGGGGGAGTGAACTTCTGAAATAAATCTCTTAAGTGTCCCCTTTTATCATGCTTTAGTTCACACTATGAATGGCAAGATGAAAACTTGTGCTCACATATATGACCCCACAGGACACGTTATCCTGGAAATTTACCTGTTGGGCTCCAGCTACTGGTGGTCATTCAGTCATTAGAACCACAGTGGAACCTGGGGTAAACCCCTGAAAGGCATGTAGGATGGCAGTGGTGTCTCAGCATTAATTTTCTTTTTCCTGTACAAAAGTCCTCCAGCTTGCTAAGGTGAGCGCAACCTTGAAGCAGATAATTTCATTGAGTGGAAAATAATAATAAACTACCTACACTGTCCATGACTGAGATGCTGACTCTTTTCTGAAGCAGAATACATTATCCAGGAGATCTCTTTCCTGCATCAGGAGGGTCAGTCAGACAGCTTCAGATAATACAGTGCAACAGGGTTTTAAAAGCTCTGTTAAATGCCTAACCTAGGAGAAATGCGAACAATGTAAACAGTCAATTAAGTGTAATTGATGTGCACATTTTTTAGTTATGGCAATCTTTGTTGTCATGCAAACTTATAAAGAGTACCAATATCCATCAGTCTGACTATAGAAAAGTTGTTTTGCTTTTGTTTGGTGGTGGTTTTTTTCTTGTTTGGTTTGGTTTGATTGTTTTGTGTATTTTCTTTTTTTGCTTTTTAGTCTGTTTAATTTTTTGTGGTTTTGTTTGTTTGTTGTTTGTTCGTTTGTTTCTTGGGGTGTTGGCTGTTTGTTTTTGTTGGGGTTTTTTTGGTAGCACTTTAAAAATATTTGATTATTATAGTTCCACCAAGGCTTTTCAAAACAATATTTATTCTTAGAGAGTACTTGCTTCTCTGAAATAGCAGAGGCTTTGGAAATGAAAAGGAAATACAGAAGCCAGATAGGCAGATGCCTGAACATCAGAACAAAATTTGCATGGCTGCAAA
This sequence comes from Passer domesticus, assembly GCF_036417665.1. Classification (NCBI taxonomy): domain Eukaryota; kingdom Metazoa; phylum Chordata; class Aves; order Passeriformes; family Passeridae; genus Passer; species Passer domesticus. The sequence continues at coordinate 57,703,546 of NC_087512.1, read as the reverse complement.
TGCACATGAAATGGTTTAAAACACTACTCAAAAATGCCACCCACTGCATATGACTGTCCCTAGATAATGCATTACAAGAGCTCTGCCATGGGTGTGGGGTCCCTCCACAGGGTTCAGATTCACCTCTTACCTCTTTATTCAATTAGCTGTGCTGGGAGATTGCAAAATTCAAGGAGGAGGCCCTAAACAGTCATCTGAAGGAACATGACAGGGAGAGGTTCAGGTATGATGTTTCAGCTCCTTCCTATGTCAATTCATAACAACTGGAGAGAAGTTGTTTGATAATGAAAAAGGACCTAGAAATGTTTTTCTTTCCTTCATTCTGAAGAGTGACAATTGTTTGTTTTCTTGCCTATTTAATGCTCAATAATAAATCCTTGTTGTATCAGGCAGTAAGACCCAAGTGTCTCTTTCCTTATTCAGAAAATGACTGAAAAAATATCCAGGACTTTTCATTCTGGTAGGCTTTTCAATGCTCCAAATAAAATGGGAACTTGGCATGAGTTAAAATTTCAATGCATGCCATTGCTTTCATATCCATCATGCCCAGTAAGAGTCTCTGTTACATTCCGATTCAGAAAGGAAAGGCAGAGTGGAAGTGGAGGCAGAGAGGAACTTGTGGGCTCTAATTTTCCTGTGCTAAAGAAGAAATTACAAAAAGGAAATGGTGCAGCTGTTTAGAAATGCTTACAAAGAGGTACTTGGTTTTGCTAGAATTGTTAATGGAGAAAGTCTAGGTATAACTTTCTGACTTCAGAAGGGAGTTCAATACTTCAAGTGATAAACCTCTGAGATTATCTGGAGTAGATGTGACTGCAGTCTTTCCTCGCAGGGGTTTTGTTCGGCTGTTTAATTCCTCATTTCCTGCCTTGGTTGTTGTGGGGCACCCCCTGAGACATTTATGTTGCTTGACTCATCTAGCCACAACTGATTACATCAGTGGATAAGGGAAGACCTATGGATCTCACTAAACATCTCTAAGGCCTTTATATGCTCCCCTACAACATTCCTATGTCTAAGCTGGAAAAATATGGGTTTGGTGTGGAATGACACAGTCTTGGTATAAAGACAGGCATTTGTTGAGGAAGGCAGGAACTTCCCTTGGAATGAAAAATACTACCCCCTTTCCTCTGAATTATTATAACTTTGAAATTGAGGAGCTTTTAGGCGAAGATATGGGAAAAGGAAAAAACATAAAAAAGTTCTTTACTAGTATGTACATGGATAACAAGGAAAACAAACAACAACAATGGCAGCAACAGCAAAAAACCCCAGAAACCCAGTAATAGCCTTCTCTCAGCTGTAGGGACTTTCCCCTTTCATGTAGTTATCGTCGCAGCCAGTTGGCTCTCAGCTGGGCAGGGCAGGTGCGATGATTCCCTCAACACTCCACGGGGCGCTGTGGCACGAGCTCAGCCATGTCTCCCTCATGTGGTAATGGCAGGTGGGCTGCATGGTGAAATGGGCTGCAGGAACCTTGGAGCAGTGGCTGGGATGGCAATGGCCAGTCATGCCCCCTGCAGTGGCAAACAAAATATAACAGAAAATTCCACAGTCTTAGTAGGAGCTGGAGGTCAGGTGGACAGGGGGTGCTGGATTAGTGTAGTGAAAAAGCCTGAGGCAGTGGCATGGTGCTGAGCAGTGGCAGCCAGGGATTCTCTGTAGCCACTGCCACACAGAGCCAGGGAGATGTGCCCTCCAGGACGGTGGAGGAGCTTCGGGTCCCAGGTTTTCCTCTGAAGCACCCAAAGAGATGGTGAGAGTCCTTTCCAGTAAGATCGGGTGTTACTAAGGTCCCAGTGCAATGGCTGCTCTTACAAGCAACAGCTCACGCTCAGTAAGGAAGAAGCTGTACAAGGCTGAGCCCTGCAGTGACAGTGGATTCTCCCTGTGGTAAGCAACAGTTCGACTGTCCTCTTCTGATGCCAAGGGCCAGGGAGGGAGAGAGGAACCCAGCCCAGCCCATCATCCCCTGTCACCGATGTGGAGACAGGAACGTAACAAGAACATACTGAGTCCACACAGCAACAGGCAAAGTTTGGTTTTGGGCGACCCCTTTTACAGGGGCGTCAAATTTCCTGCATTTACACATGTGATTGGTTGGGGTCTTAACACCCCCCAGCTCACTGGCCAATGATATGTCTTCCTTCATGATTCAATGGAATTGGCTGGGGTCCCCTGTTTGAATTTGAATCTGACCTATAATTATCATACCCAGGGACTTGTTTACTCCTCTTCTCTAACAAGCTAGGCTGGTCTAGTTGGTGTCAGGGCTAATTTATCTGTGAAGTTTACAGACCAGCTGTAACTGCCACAACTCCCAAGCCAAAAACTTATGGTATCTCTGTTCATCTGGAGAGAAAACCCCTCAGGTAAGAGAGAAGCCAGCTGCACCCTTCCCCCTCTTCCTCCTCCCAGCCTTTGTTCTTATAAGTGTTGGCAGTTATTGTCTCAGCAACAAATGGGACAAAATTCCAGAGAGAAAGAAAAAAAGGAAAAATCCTAACCTCCAAGAGAGAGCTAGACAGCCTTGTCCAAAGAGTTACTATCAGTGGTTCAATTCCAAATGGAAAGCAGTAATGAATCGTTTCCGTCAAGACTCAGTATTAGGAACCACGCTATTTAATGAAATAAATGGGCAGGAGATCTTTCTCCTTTTTAATGCCTTTGTTAAGAAGAATCAGCTCAGGTGGGGAGAAATCGACGGGTTGCGCCCACGCCACCACTGCTCCCAGGCGTGTCACGGAGAAGGAGGATGATGCAGCTTTGTCCACTGGTCTGGAGACAGAGCTGAGGATTCTGTCCTCATGGGAGAGTAGCAGATTCCTGCCTTTTTGTCTAACACCCCGGGGTGTTAGACAAACAGCATCTTTTCAGGTTAGGGTGAGAAGCAAAAAGGATCCAAGCAGGCATGGGACTACGCTCCCATCCTTAGACGTCACTTAAGTCACTTGTTGGCTCGTAATTTTAGTGGTTTTTCCTGTAAAAACTGTAAAACTGTAAAAATTCGGGGCGCAATGCATTTCTCATCTGCATACTGGCTCTGATGTCACTGCTATTCTCTTCGTACTTGGAGGGTCTGTCCTGGTGTCCGTCCCTGGCAAGCGGCCAGCATCAGGGGAACAATGGTTAATCACCGGCCATTAACAGGTAATTGACGAGCTCCTCTTTAGTAGTGAAACTAAAGAGGTCTGACTGGTCTGACTTGTTTTTAACTCTGCAACCTAAAAAAAATACAACTTTCTATTCATAACATTTAATAGCTTCATTAATAGCATAAACAAAGGGATCAAGTGGTGGTGGAACCATTCGCATGACCATTTAGTTTGGTGCCATGGGTGGTTTCACAGAAGCATGTCACGTTCTTTAACATAAAAAAGTCTGGTATTTTTCAGCATTTAAATGACCTAGTCATGCAATCAAACAAGGAAATTATTTTCTTGTAACAGACTCCTGAGAAGAGGTTTTAATTTCTTTGGCCTTCAAACAACTGTGAACTCTTGCTCATATTTGGAGGATGCTTTATTCTTTCTTCTACTCACCAAAAAACTACACCTTTCTGCGCACTAAAAGTACAGTGTTCCTCTAAATCATAAATGGCTTTTTTAGTTATACAAGAAGATGCTGTTAGTGGTTCCTCAGCTGGCTGCTGAAAAGATTTAGAATAACTTTACTGAGGAGGTGAACAGAGGAAATATGTGAAAAAGAAATGAAATATCCATAAGGTTTCATTTTATCTCTTTCTCTAAACCTCTTATTTCCCAAGAACACAAATCTCAGACCAGCTATTTCAGTTTCTAAGACAATTTTTTTCTCCATCTTCTTGGGTATTGAAATCAAGACAATTATTTTCTTTAAGTAAATCTTATACCGGATTTGTTTTCTTAAAGTTGTGTTTCAAAATGTTTTCCCTGTAATTTGTGAAATAATACATTCAGAGTTTTTGGATAACTTCTGTGTGGTTTTAATGGTGACTGTCAGAAACAGCAAGCAGAAATGTGTGTTCTCATGTACAGAATTAGGTTTAGATTAAAGTTCACTCATCATAGAGGGCAAAATAAATTCTGATAAGTTATTTATTTAAAAATATTTCAGTGGGCAATAAGACAAAGTTTAATTGAATAAAAATCACCTTTTTGCAGAAGATCATCACAGGACATATACAATACCTGAGCTCATGCTGAGGCTTTAAATGGGTTTATACAGATTTAGAAAGGTAATTGAGAGACTATGTTTGGTTTTTCTATATGCATTGTATCTTCTTATTTGTGCTGCTGAAAATGCAATGTGTGTTTTGCTATGCATGCTATTCTGTACAATCACAGAGGCCACAATTGTCAGGCAACAAAATTTAAGTTGTTTTGAATCTTCTACACATTTTGTACCACAGTCATCACAGTTGTAAAGTCTATTCATGCACCTCATTGATCCATTTTATTTTACTTTATTTTAGGAATCAGTTTTTGTTGGGTTTTGTTTAGAGTTGCCCAATATACAATTTAACTAGATAAAAAGCTAAAATACCTAGCAAAAGTAATTCTTAAAAATTAATTCATTATGAGGCAACTGTGTTTAACCAACTTTATTTAGAAAATAAAACAACTATATATATTGCTCTATGAAAAATTAATAATGCTTGTATTAGATTTACGAAGTAAAGATGATTACATGAGATACTGGTCGATGAGCACTTCCACACAGATATAATATTGGGAATTGCTAAAAAAAGTTGAAGGCAGATTGATTAAAAGATAACTTAGTGAATACATTTGTGATACAGCCTATCAGAGCTCCAGCTAGCTCTGTTGGTACTCTGGCACTGTGCCAGGAGTGGGGAACAGCTGGGGACTGGGTTTTGCCCACAGCTGAATCTGAAAAGCCAGTTGCTCTACAGTGCAGAATCAGCAATGTCAGGGACTGGACAAAGGAGAAAGGAGGAGGCTCTCTGTTCTGAGGTTCCACAGGGATGGGTTTATTCCAGGTGAAGTAGACAGGACAAAAGAGCAAGATAAATACTGTCACAAACCAGGAGATAGATACAAAAAAACCCCAAATAACAGGGAAACTTCAAGGGTAGAGCAAGGGAATTACATCAGTAATTTGGGACTAATCAGGGTGGGGGAAGGAGAGGGAAAGGTCACATGGGCCAATGGGGCATGGTAGATTAGGAGATTTCCAAGTGGGTGTTTCAGTTGGGATTGGCCCAGGGAAGAGAGTGGCAGGGAAGGTTCAGGAAAAAGGGGAAGGGTTGTCTTGACAGGCAAGGTAGGAGCTGGAACAAAGGGAGGGGAATGGCTTGAGGGACAGTTTTGAGGAAGGGTACAACTTCGGGATAAACCAACTTCAGGGACAACATAGGGGAACAATAGAACAAACCACTTAAAAATAACAAAATAAAATATGAACCACAACAAAGGCTTTGCTAGTAAGTATATAAGTGATCCCAGTGAGGTGATTACCTGGCAGAAGTTCTTTAATTTTATCTACCATCTATTTCCTTAGCACTGCTCATATGTTTAAAAGCAGTCAAAACCAGTTGCTGTGGGATTTGAAGAAGGCAACTTTTGCAAATATTTTCACTGAAATGTTTCACTCTAATTTTCCCCAAGTTCCCCAGAGCTGGATGGTTGAGCTCTTGTGGAAGAATTCAAGTTATGTGTTTCCACTGCTCTGCATAACAGAGATGAGTTTGATATTTAAAATACTTTTTACATGTTTATAACATCAGTCCGCTTTGAACCACACGTACCTTGTTTGTCAACATGCGGATTAAAGTCAAAACACTTGTTCAGGTGCATTTTGCATTTCAAAGACCTTTTTTCGTGACTTGGTACAGGCCCTGTGTTTTGCACAGTGTCAAGCTCTTAATTTGGTCATTATATTTCAAACTAATAAAATCTCTCTTTTTTTTCTGAAAAGTTTGTCTTTTGTGGGAATAGCTTAAATGTGAATTATGTGCAGTCAAGTAGAAATGAGTGGGTGCTATAGTTTCCAGTTTTTATAGAGAGAGAGACTCAGACATTCAAGTAGTATTTTGCTTTTCCAATTCTTTTGTGCAGTAAATGGGGATTTACTGTGCAAAATATTTACATTACATTTTGATTTTAATACATTGTACAATGTCCATAAGATTTCATTTTTTCTTTTATTTTCACCTGACTGCATTGTATAATGCTGAAGTTTTATGAAATAACCTTGCTTCTGTATCATACTTACCTTGATACTGACTTTATTAGCAGCTCAGTGATTCACTGGCTAATGACTGGTTTACAAAACAACAGACAAGAAGGACATCAAAGAATTAGCCACATTCATCAAAACTATCTAAATCAAGGGTACAACTTCACTCTGCAAATATTTGATAAGATTAATTACACTGACTTTAAAAGATAATAATAATAATAATGTATTTATGATAGTAAGGTTTATAAGGTATAAGGTTTATAAAAACTGCTTAATCCACAGCCTGAAACACATGCAGAAGCCAAGTGCATTTTCTACCAGCTGTACAGAAGCACAGACCTTTCATGGCAAATGCTGAGAAAAAAGCTAATATATGTTACAGACAATAGATTTCTAAACTGAGAACATGTTATGTCAAAAAGAGAATAATCAGAATGTGCACCTAGTGCTTGGAATTTTGGTTTGTGAGTTTGGGAGTTTGTGATTGTTTGTTTTTTTGTTGTTTTTGTTTGCCTTTTTTGTGGGTTTTTTTTTTTGTTTGTTTGCTTTGCTTTGTTTGTTTGTTTGAATTGGTTGGTTTTTTTGATTTTTTAGCTGGGATTAAAGGTTATGCAGTAAAAAAAGACTGATGAGCTGCAGTCACAAATACATAATTTAAATGCCTTTTCAGACCTTGTACTGTGATCTGTGGTGCGTACGTTAGTATCCTCTAAGCCTTCTTCTCGTTGTCTGGCATAAGTAGCTACCTGGGCTTCAAGGAGAGCTAAGTGTGACGTCTTACACTTTCTGAAAGGTTCAAGTCTGGGACCCTGCTAGAACTGCACTGTCTGTGCAGTGATCTCGCACATAATGATGCATTGTCTCATATAGATTGACCCTTTTGTATTTATTTCAGGGACCTCTGACCCATAGCTCGGAGCCATGTGACAGATCATCTACATACCAGGAGCCCTGGCTCTCATTCTGTCCTTTTAGCTCTGTCTGATTTTTGGCAAGTATTTTGCCTACTTCATTTCTTTCCAACCAAATGTTCAAGACTGAGCAGAACATGAGAACTTCTGTTTACTTACTTGAAACTAAGCGTGGAATAAATATTCACACTGAAATCAGAAAGTTTGGGTCAGAACTGAAGGATGCTCAAATAGATATGTATTGCAGTCTGGCTTGCTGTGAACCCTAGTCCAGCTCGTCTGGGGGGAGCATGGCATAAAATAGAGAAATTGGTGTGGTGAATTTGACTACAAATAAAGATCTTTAACAGCAAAATACAAACACAGACACCACACAGTCCGAGGAGTGATTCAAATACCCGAGCACATGGCGAATGTATCAAGATACAGGGGTTTTCTGAGGGTAAGGGTCCAATCATGAACGTGAACTCGGAATGTGACCTTATATGTGGCAGGTTTCGAACCGACTGAGAACAAGAACCAGAAACATGACTTAATATAGTATAGTTCCATTAACTTCCCACCAACATACTAATTCCTGTGAGCACACTCTTCTGACTAGGTATCTCCCTTTCAATACCCTGCTTCCCATGCTTTCAGGTTGATGCCTCCTGTATGTGCTACCAAGGCTAAGCCACTATTCATCCCAGCCGGCTGTGTTCCCACATATATGGAAGTTTTTGGTTGGTTTTTCCTGAATAGGTGTCACTAAAATTAGGTTTTGCAATACTTCATTCTTTCACTATCACCAAGATCTAAGAACTGTGCTAACAAAATCCCTTTTTGTATATTTTATGTATCTTCATAATGTATCTTCATAATATCTTAAGATATATCACAATTTTTAATATTTTCATCTCTTTCTGCTTTGTATTTCCTTAAGTGACATCGAAGTTGGGATCAAGTGTAACCTTATAAAGTTTGCCAATGATATGAAACTGAGTGGTAAAGTGGGCACATTGGCAGGGAGAGCCATTCTGCAAAAAGACCTGGATTGGCTGAAAGAGTGGGCTAACCAGATAAGTCTGAATTATTTTATCTGGAAAAATACAACTCAGGAGTGCAGAACTCTCAGGATTCCTGCTGTCGGGAGGACCCGAGAGTCCCTTTTTCCCAGCCCACTGGCTGAAGAAAGAGTCAGGATTCTTTGACTTGTGTTCGCAAGGTTGTTTATATCTGTTATCTAAAATACTTTCTCTCTCAGACCTGCAGAGGTCTGATCTGCAGGTCTGTAAAGGGCACACTACACTGCCCTGAGGTGGTGCTGTCTCTTTATACTAAAAAGTACATGTACTTTTTTTACAGTTATTTTCCAGTACCTATCATCTATGTTAGACTGTCTACTTCTACTTTAGGCCAATCTAAATGTGCCAGCATCACCCAGAACATGGAGGTTAGAAAGGAGAAAGAAGAAGGACAGGGAACGCCCAAATTCCTCCATTTTAGGACTCCAAACCCCTATTCTAAAAATCCCAAAATTCTACTTTTCACCCTGTGGCAACTACTATTATGCTACTTAAACTTTTGTGACTTGTAATTCTTCATATAAAGTTGGTAATTGGCTCCATGGGTTACAATTGAAATCCCAAGTGTCTTTGGCTTCCTGCCAGGATCTCTGAGCCCTGCCAGGATTTTGAGCCATCCAGGGCACCCAGAGGGATATCCTGGGTTCTGACACAGAAGAGGCTGGGATCTACCTGGTTGTGGAAAGGACTTGGTGGGAAACAAGCTCATATGAGTGATGCAGGAAAGGAAACCAATGTGATGCTGGGCTGCATTAACAAGGGCGTGACAGCAGAGACAAGAAAGTTATCTTTCTAATTTACCCAGCGCTGGTGAAGCCAGAGATGGAATACGGTGCTCAGTTCTTATGCCCAGTATACAAAAAGATGTGGACAGGCTGGAAAAGGTCCAAGGAAAGGTCACAGAGATGATCAAAAGGCTGGGCTGAGAAGAGAGCTGGGTTGAGATATGTCGAGAGGTTGAGAGAACTAGGTTTGCTTACCTTTGAGTAAAAAAGGCTTAGGGGTGGCCATGTTTCAGTATTTAAAAGGTGACTGCAAAGACAAAGGAAACTCTGTTTTTGTGGGGAGTCATGTGAGAAAGACAAGGGATAATAAGTGCAAGTTACTGTTAGGGAAATTTCAATTAGACATAAGAGGAACATTTTTCACAATCAGAACAGTCAGATATTGTATCTCCCCTGAGAAGTGACTGATTACCCCAACACTGGAAAATTATAAGATAGAATTTTAAGAGGTGTGCTGAATCAGATGATCCTTGAGGTCCCCTTCCAACCTAGTATTCTATGCTTCTATGATTGATATCACCATAAATATTTTAGCTTCCTTCCCTTAACATTCACATGGGGAAAAACAAAGCCAAGTGCTTATATTATAGAAATTCTGTGTCCTCTGTACACATGCCTGCTTGTATGAAGACAAATTCTAATTCCATGATAACTAGACATATAGATAGAAATAGTGTTTTCTGCTTTGAACTTTCAAGAGCTTTTTATTTTGTTTTTCTTATAAAGGAATAGAGAGAATTCAGAGAAGTTACATAGTATTATGTAAATTACATAGTATTATGTAAAAGTCTTTATTACTGAATTTAACAAGGCTCAGAATTTTATAGGAGGAAGTGTTTCCTCACATTTATCCTAGCAGCTGGTATTATAAAATGTAGCTAGTTCTCAGTAATGAAGATAGTTCTTTGTGATGGCTAACAGCTGGCCTGGAAGCCTCCCAGTCATAAGTGATCCTGACCATAACTCAACCAGCCTACACTGTTAAGGGAAAGAAGTAAACATCTATTTGAAGAAGGCACTGAGGAGCTGAGAGATTGAAATTCAAACAACAGCCACCAGCCAGTCCCTGATGAGCATGAACACAGGCAGCTATTGGCCAGTGAGCTGGGTGGTAACCAAATTTTAGCCAACTGAGATCGACCACTTGGTTTTCTGAAAACCCTATAAAAAGGAGGTGTACTCAATAAAATTTACTATTGCCATAGGAACTTAGGAGTGTTGAGTCATGTCCATCTCAATTGCAACACTTCTTTACTGTTTAGACTTTTCTTCTCTGGAATACAGACATGAATCTCAGATAGCAATTTTGGATAACATTTCATATGTATTTTTTAGTAGCATCATCCTGGCAGATAACTCTCAGTCTTGGTGGCAGTGCCAGGCTTTTCTCTTAGTGTGACTAGAATTAGTGGTCTGAATTATCCTCGTACCCAGTATTGCTCAATAATGAATATTTTTCTTTCAGCTACTATGTTTCCAGTTGTGCAACAACTTTCACAGCCTGATATGCAGTACAGAAAAGGCCAGGAATTGCTAGAACATTATGACCAGCTGACCTTGTATAAAACCATTCAATCCCTATCACTTTATTAGCATATGTTTCTGAATTTCTTTTTCTCCCCATTCTTTCCAAATCTCACCTGAAAAAAATGTTTTTTGCTGTTCAAATTATTTCAATGCCTTATCTCAATTTTTAAACATAAATCAGTTCACAAAAAAGCAAGAAAAGTATTTGGCATAGAGCTTAGCTGAAAAAAATTTTGTGAAATATTTCCATATATTGTAAAAACTGCAGTATGATTTTTCTCATTCCATCTCACTGGAATGAGATGGATCTTCACTGGATACTTTCATTTTGCGTCAGATTTTATGTTATTTAAATCACTTTACACCTACTTGTTAGCACATGAGATACCACTTGCTGTGCCATGTTAATCAAGGAAGAGTTTTTTGATCTGATCACTTCTTTTATTCTGAGTATTAATACATAATTAATCCTGGAAAGTGAGCAAACTTTGACCTTACTAACCTTTGAAAGTAAGAACAGTTAGAAATCCTACACAGGCCTGGAATCAAAGTGAGTATTTAACAATCACTCGATCATGGAACCTGGTTAATTGAAATAATCTGTTAGTTTCCCTTGACACTGCTTTGCTACTGGAAGGGAAAGAAGGCAAAATTGCAATTTACTGGAAAGCTCTGGAAAGAAAAATACAAAATTAATTTCTAAAACTTTGTGTTGAGTGCCAAGCATTTATTTATTTGTAGAGGGATTAAGGAATGAATAATTAATAAAATATATATTGACTCTTTCCTATTGAAGAGGAAATGTTTATAAAATAAAAAGTTGCCAGATTTGTCTATTAAGTATTGTGAGTGAACCTGTCATATGCATTTGGGAAAGCTGCCAACAATAGCTGGAGTTTCAAAGAGGCAGAAAGAGAAAAAGGTATGTGTGTGTGAAAGATTAAGAAAATGGCAAGCCAGTTATGTCTAATAAATAACAGAAACGTGAAACCTGAAAACTATTTGCGTGGTTGCATTCTCAGCATCCCCAAACCCTACATTTTCCACAAGAAAAAGAAAATAATGATTTACAATGGAAACTGTGTTTCAGCAATTTTTTAGATTAATGTATCCACCTAGTATGAGTAGTACTGAGCATGTATTCACCAGTAAGCACTGAGCTACTATGCAAAAAGAGGGGATGTCCTCTTACATCTTTTCTGTTTTTGTAAAAGATAAGTGAGCCATTGGTGTAAAAGACATGAGTTAGGTGCTTCACTCTGAAGGGAAATTTGATGGTGAATCCCCAAACTAAATAGTAATCTCCCAGTGTTTTAATTGAGGAGGAGAGAAATTGGAAGATCTCTTGCATGTGTTTAAGTGTTGTAGAAAATATGTCAAATAAATATCAAATGTTTCATCCTGTAATTTTGTAATCATCAATTTGATTGAATGCAGATTGTTTAAAATACCTTAAATAAACTGTGCATTTCTACATGCATCTCTGACTGCTCCACATGTCTTTTGAGAAAATATTCTGTCTCTTTCTTCTGTTCCTCTGCAAGCTAAAAGAATTTCCATACCTGATTCTATAGAAAAAAAGAAAAAAAAAATAAGTAATTTTTTTATTTAACTGCAGCAATATGATCAGAACAATAATTCTTGACTCCAGAGAGAATCCAACCATCTAACATATTAATTGCCATCCATTTTTTCCTATGGAATTGCATCCCTGAAGCATTGTTAAGAAAGGAGATTACTGTGATTGTCACAGTCAAGACAGACACATGACAAAACACTCAAGGTTGATGCGGCAACAGCAAATTTTTATTGAGTACAGTTCCCTTTATATGATTTTTGAAAGCCAGTGAGGTTGTCCTGATTGGCTGAATTTGGTTGCCACCCAGTTTACTGGCCAATAGCTGTCTGCGTCCCCAGCAGCCTAAACTGGTTCCCTAACAGCCTAGAATGGCATTGAGTTATAATTAGGGTTATCTGTGAGGCCTCCAGGCTGGCTGTTAGCCACGATGGAGCAAATTATGATACTGGAGCTTGCTTGGGGAATAACATACCACTACACTGCAATGCTTCAGGGATGACACATCTTGAGTAAAGCATATCCCATACAAAAAATGTGTATTTGGTGGTTGAAAAGCTCTTTGGTTAACACACTTGAGGAAGCTGTTGTCTAATGATTACTAACCTGAAGACTAAATAGATAAGATCTCACATATAAACCACATGAAATTACATGAAGAAAGTGACACTGTTTTCTTTCTTTAGCATCACAACATCAGAGCTTGAATGTTTATAGCTTCTTCAAGCAAGAATCTGAGATATGCTGAACAGAAACACGTTCTCCTAAGCCTAGGTGAATCACAAAATGAAGAACATGCCATTTGGATTTTCACACAAATATCAAGGCTTTTGTATGTTCTTCAGTACTCAAGAACAGCTCTTTTCATCATTGAAGTCTGAGTATTCAGAGTTGAAGGCCCTGTATCTTCTACTCAATTACAGCTCTTTTAAAATACCAGTTCAGTCCATACTTTCTAAGCAATTTTTACTCCCTAAGTACAAGGCCTCTGAAATCTGTTACTGAAAACCATGCTCCTTAGATTTTCCTAAAGCATTTTATATATAGGAAAAACTTCTTCATCAGCATTAAAAGTGGAGTAAAAATACATAATGGTAATGCAGATGTTGACAGAATCAACTCGATATTTGTAAATCTTCACATGAAAGTTGAAGCTGGACATTCACAAATACAAAAGTTTTCATTTATAACAACTACTCTAGAAAACGTTGATCCTGAAATATCATGACAACAGAAACAATATACAGTGAACCTCTTCGGTACATAGAAACAAAAAATAATTCCTCCATGCAATAAAATAAATAGCATGGCGAGAGATTTCGTTTTAGTTATTACTAGCAGATCAGCAGAAGAAGCATTTTTCACTTTTAATTGATGGTGGCACGGAGGAGAAGTGAGATTTGGAGCACCGACTTTCAACTAAAAGAGCATGAAGGATGAAAGCCCCTTCTGGAAATACTGAAGGAGCTTAGTTTGGAGCACAGTGTTTTTTGAAGACAGGCTGCTGTATTTTTCCTGATTTTTAAACATCCGGCAACATCCAGCCAATGTCCATTCACAGCTTGTCATATTGCTTTCTGAAGGCTTACAAATATTTGCAGTCCATCTTTGCATTTTACCTGAAGTCTAAATATCAAAAAAGGGCTCACCACATGTTTTTCACTTATAATTCTTCCCACTTCTCTCCATCGTGTAACTCCAACTTCTTCTAAAAGAAGGCATCCCCTGTCTTCCAGTCCTAACCCAAGTGAGAACAGGATTTGTACATAATGATTGAAGAGGTTTGCTGTGACTCTGATTGTGGGTTCTGGCAAATCCCTCTCAGCAGCAACACCATGACTGTGAGTCCCTGTCTGCCTCACACATTGCCCTGGAACCAGCTGCACTGAATGCCATGGTAATACCAGCCATCTGAGAGCCACAGAAGTCATAGGTGTGATTCTGTTACAGTTTTCTAAATTCAGACTAATTAGTCTCCAATGAGCTAAAAAGCATTTTATTTATATATTAGAATTTATTTCTTTCCTTTCTTCATCCCACTGTTTTAATTGTATAACATAGTGCTACAAAATATGCTTACTTTAATGTTTTGCTTAAAACCCTCCTGACCTCTAACGTTTTGCTTAAAACACACTGTATCAGATTTTCTGATTCTTTTCTAGCTATATATTACATATAATTGAATTTAGCTGCAATAAGTATGTGAGCAAAAGTATTCAACATAGGGGAAAGATGTTCAGAGTAATTTTTGCTTGTGTGATTTATTTATGAACACAAGTTATAATATTTTTAGCAGATTTTTCTGGATTATTTTCCTTAGTTCTTTTTCATTCTCCTACTCTCATTCTCCTAACTTTTTAAACCATATTTCATAAGTCTTCTCTTACTTTTTATATTTTAGTAATAAAGTTGTCCCAGTGGCTCATTTGGGAGTGTAAGGCGTCCACTTACTTGTGGCCAAGACAGAAACTATAATGAAAAGATGTGACTGTACCTCAAATCCCCTGTAACAAGCCAAATGCCACCTCTGACCTCTTTCAGCACAGAGTTCTTGTGCCTGTGTTGTACAAAACAAGGTCTTGCTAGAACAGAAACTCTGCATATATGATGTTTAGTGTATACAAGTTTATAATTTAACTGCATAGCTATGCCATAAGCCCTTCTTAGGCCTCTGTCACGTACCCCAAACCACGAAATCATAAAAAGGGGAAAGACTGGAAATAACCTCCTGGAAGTCATCTGGCCCAGCCTCCTTGATCAAGCAGCGTAGCACAGAGCACATTGCTCAGGATTGTGTCCAAACACACCGCTTGTCTACCTCACATCCGTGACATTGAATTTACCATCTGAAGAGACACCCTAAGTCTTTGTGGACTATGGTCACTTAATCTAGTCCTGATTTGTCAAGAATTAATTTACGGATCCCTCTGTAGAAGGAAGCCAGTTGCACCTTTTGAATATACACTTGGAAATGGCGATTGTGGAGGTGGTGACACAGCTATTGCTTCAGACCAGATTTTGCAGCAGCATTTTGAAAGCCTGGGTGACTTAATGACTCATGAGAGCAAAAACTGTCTTGCTATGAGGATGCAGGGGCTTTGACTGATCTATGACCTACTGACAAACATGGAGGATCAATTAAAGGTTATTAAGTGACTATTACCCAGAGAGATCAAATCAGCCTATTTCAGTCTGTGTAATGAAAGGAGTCCCAGAGCCAAATTAAAAAAAAAAACAACTTTGCATATTCCATGCCATGCTTTTCCAGTTCTCCTACCCTCTGTAGACACATAGTTTTTTCACCATTGTCATGCCATTACTTTCTTGTCTCACAACCATGGTTGTGAACTCAACCTGAATCAATGTATTTTAATTCCTTCCAAAACTTTCAAGAATAATAATTAAAAAAAAAAAACAAAACAAAAACAAAAACACCAAAAAAAAAACCAACATGCTTTTCCTTTCTTTCTTTGCCAGCGTGATTTTTCAGCCTTGAAAGTACTTTTTTTCTTCTGTCAAAAATGAAGATTGGCAAAGATATGTACTTGGATGTTTTAAGTTATTTGATAATGTAAACACACTGACTAAGATAGGCAGACTCCTTGGAATGAGACTATACTTGTGAGAATTTTACTAAAAAGTCTCAGGCTTACAGAGAGTGAGTAAAACAACAGGGATCAGTAGATGCCAAAATTAATGTCATTTCAACTCCCTTAATGGAAAGTGCAGCTTTTACTCACTCATCAGAGTATGTCCTCATGCTGTGAGAAAAAAACAATCACTCCTTTTCTTTGGTGGAGTTCAGTAAGTGAAGGAATGGGACAGCTTTAGGAGGTCTATAACTGCCCAGGTAGATAGGCATTAACAGACACCGACTCGACCAGCCTAGCTCGTTAGAGAAATAGAAGTAAACAAATCCCCAAGTACATTACAGATAGGTCAGGCTCAAACTCAAACAGGGACCTCAGCCAATCCCTTGGAACTATGAATGCACCTATATCATTGGCCAGTGAGCTAGGTGGAGTTAAGACCCTTATCCAAATATGTATGTAAGCATGGAAAGTGTGAAGCTCCTATAAAAAGAGGTGCCCAACAATAAACCTCGGTTGTTGCTGCATGAACATCAGTGTTTTCTTGTCACATTCCTGTCTCCAAAACTAGGACACAGAAATTATGCTTTTTCTTCTCTACAAAGGATATTTGTAACTTAATTATGTTAAATTGATGTGTGTCAACATAGAAACAAAAAAAAGTCAGGAAATACCACTGGCTGATGTCAGAAAGAGATGGAATATGCAAAAATTGGCAGTATCAGAGTAAAGTTTATTGAGGCACCATAGGGAAATATCTAGAGAGGAAAACTTAATTACAGAGAAATGTACAGCATCTTAAAGAAAAAGTCTTCTCAGAGCCACTACCTATTTTCCACCCATTGGTTTTACTTTTTAAAATTTTATTTGCTTTTTATGCCAAACTCTTTCTAAAATGAGGAAGTGGTAGAGTGAAAAACTTACTTTATGCAAATCTGCAAATCATAAAAAACCTAGCCTTTGCTTTTAATAAAATACATCGGTATCTAAGAACAGTAAAACAAGAAACTGTGTTAATTCTGGCATTCATAATTCTGCAGTCTTCATATATATCTCCTCAAGCAACTGACATAGAGGCAGGCTACAGCCCTAAAAGATGATTTTAAGACAAGCCAGCTGGTTACCATTAGTTCAGAGCAGGAATGCTAGAGATAAAATGTGACTTTATGATTACAAACAGAAATGCTTGGACATGGCTGAACCTGTAGGAAATCACCAACAAGTGATGAAATTCTACATTGTTTCCTCAAATGGTATAAATCAGGATGCAGCAAGCACTGTGCAACTGACCCATGAATATAAAGTTTGGTTTTTTTTGTTTTTTTTTTTTAGTTTACAACTCTTGCTTTATTTTTGGAAAGATGAAAGCACAGAATGCACACAAAAGAAAACAAATCAGTAGAAATATAACCACCTTAATATTGTGGTGTAACAAATATCATATTGTAGTTACACTTGTCACTAAAATGTAATCGGCTTGATGTTTATCCACTATTGTTTTAACTGCTCTACTTTTTAGAGCCGACTTGTTTAAGCCTTGTGCAGAGATTGACATCCCTTTGTTATCACTAATTACTATTTCCATTTTCCCCCCCAGGATTTGCTATTTACAAGGTTTTTCCTCAGGAACATATAAAATGGCCTGGGTTGAAAGGGATGCTAAAGATCACCTAGTTTCAGCCATCCCATCATGGTCAGGGATGCCTTCCAGTACCCCAGGTGGGGTCTCTGGTGAAGGGCACCAGAGAAGTAGAGGGGCAGAATTCCCTGCCTGGCCACACTGCTCATCTCTCCCCAAGGTGCATAACTTTGACATGCATTTGGCAGTAGTAATATATGCCTTGCTGCTACAGAAAAACACTTTTACACAGGTCATTGGAAAGATGCACTTTCAGAAAAGATTCTGTATTATTACAGAATTTGTATATAGAATTACAAAATTGTGTATACTTATACAACAATTCTCCATATCCACATTAACCCCTTACAGACTCCACTGATGTGCACTGATTTTGGTGACTGCAGTTATAAAATACAAAGAACTGTATCCAAGCTCAAAAGGCAGTGTATGAGATTAAGAGAATGTTAAAAAGGTGTTTGATGAACTCTGCACTCAGGATACCTTATATTAATCTTTGACAATGGCAGTACTTTTAGCACTAAATATAGCATAATTCAGACAGACATTTCTAGCCTTTTTCTAAATTTAAACACAGTAAAAGGCTCATAAGGAATGCTCCCTTGAGAACAAATGGGAAGAAAGAGCAATTTATCAAATGTTTTTATGTAATATTCTCCCATCTGTAGCTACTTTAAGGTTCAGGAAGATTGATACATGTGACTTAATTGTTTTAGAGGAACAGAAATCAAATATCAAATCAAATACAAAATCAAATATATTTTGCTTTTCCAATAAAATGTATCAAATAGAAAGCAGCATTGTAAGATGCCTTACAATGTTTTTGCATCTCAGTGGTTTCAAATACGAAATAAAGAAACAGACAGGCCATCTTTTTCCCAGCTTGAATTTTTTTCTGAACCAGAACTAATACTTAGGTTCTACAAGAAAACTCAGAAACATAATTTCCATTCAGGCAATCAGCAGCTTTTCCAATGTTGTTCTGAATATACGATCTGCTATGAATGTCTCATCAAATGCAAGCTCCATTTTTCCCTATAAAACCCTTCTCTGTATTTCTGCACTTTGATTATTACATATGTCTGAAAATTGTTATCTCTGCCAAGAATAAAATTACTCTGGTTTGAAAAGATGCATTTTCCATATAAGAATTAAATTTTTATCCTTCAAACTGTTTGTTAAATGAGTATTGCAAGGTTTTTCAATTACTTATGTGCATTTCTCTAGTCCATTGTTACTTAGCTTATCTTCTTTCATTATTTTTTGTTTGTTTGTTTGTTTGTTTTGTGCCTTTTTTTCTGTCTGTGTGTGGAGTTTTTTTGTTGTTTTTTTTTTTTTTTTTTTTTTTTCTGTTTCTATGTAGTTAGCATAATCTTGTCATTCTTCTTTCTTGACATTTTATAATTCTCTTTAAGAAAACTTAGGTGTTAATGGCTCCAGCCCAATAATTAAAGAATTACTTTTTATTCCTTTCACAATAGAGTGCAGTCCCTAAGAATATCTGAACTTCATATCACCGTGATATCCAATTATCCTCATTCATAAATACTTACACAACAAATACCTACTTCTTGTCTCTGTCTCTCTGGGAGCCCCTCAGGAACCCCGGCCAGCCCCGACTCGACAAACAGCGGGGGGGCAACCCGGACAGGGCTGTCAGCGGCGGGACACTGTCTTGTGCCCTCAGGGTACTGAAGGCAGCTAGGCTAGTCGCCTTTGCAGCAGAAGAGACGCTACAGACATTGGTAGAGGATAAAAGGGAAGACTCTGAGCAGGGGTTAACCCAAGGTTTTATTCCGAGGTCCTGGGAGCTTCCACACCTCGGGGGCCTCCTGCTTAGAGCCCCGGGAGAGGTGCCAAGGTTACATTTTAAAGGGAGGGTGCAAACCAAAGGTAGATACATTTGCTGGCCAATAAAAAACTTCAGGGATGGAAACTTAGGGAATAGACATTTGGCATGGCATATGGGGTAGCACTTGGGGGGCTGACCCCTGACAACCTGGACCAAAAGTTCTGGATAGAGAGGATGGGATGCCGAGTGATTGACAGACAGCCAGGGCAGGGGTTTGGGGATGATCTCAACAAAGGAAAGGGATTACACAGGTAGAGGGAAGGGGTACAATCTGGGGTAAACCATCTGGGAAAAATAAGGAGATACAAAGACAAAAACCATTACAAAGTATAAAAACATACTACAACAACTTCTAAGTCTTCCCTTTCTGTTTGATAAATAACAAGTTTCTTCTTGAATACTCTAAACTCCTTCTTCTCCCTATCTAGCTATAGAGGTTTAGCTGAAATCCTTACCTCAGCAACTTTGTTTCAGAACCCGTGTGTGCCTGTTGCCATTTGATGCCATATTTCCTATTGCTTTCATATTTCCCTTTAATTATATTAAATTTAAATTAATTATAGAGTAGTCTTTTAAAATCCTAATTCAATTCACAACTGACCCAAGATGGCTTATCAGCAAAGTTTATTGATTTAATATTGAGTGGAACTGGAATTCAACACACCTTGTATGTGCTTCAGGAGGCACTTTATTTTGGTTCCTTAAGAAACCAGGAAAGGGAATTAGGATTTCAGAACTGAATCTATTTTTGAAGAAGGCAATATGATCTGTTGGAGTCATTAAGCAGCTAAGACACAAAAAATTAATTAAAACAGCTGGAGAAATTCTTCCCAGGAATGCACATGTCAGATAGCCTCTTCTTCTTTTAAGGATAGATTGATCTAACTAGTAAGGGTGAGAGAAAGATTGAAATTTGTCATTACACAGTATTTAAGTATTTAAAAGATGAAGTAAAGTCAAGGGGGGAATTAAATAACTAACCAAATTGATGATCTTGATGTTGGTTAATGGAGTTAAAAGGTGATTAAGAAAATTATATTATGGTTTAATGGATTTGAAATGAAACAGTAATATAGAAGATTTATGTTCCCCAGAACAGAGTTCCCCCAAATTAAACTGGAATCTTTGAACTGCAAATGTCAAAATGAGTGAAAAAACAAAGATTAAAAATAGATGGATTCAAAAATGAAAGCAATAGAAACAATCTGTCATCCTGACCTGCCTGAAGAACTAGGGAAAATAAGAAGAGAAAATTAACAAATACCTCTTTAAAGTTTATTAAAATTTTATGTCTGCATTCTTTGTTTTTGCAAAGAACAGTGAGCAGAGCACATGTTAGCATCCAAAAAGAAATTATAATAAAGTTTCTTAATTACAGAAATATAGATAAGCTGTTACAGCTGGATACACTGAATAAGTCTGATTTATAATTCAGATAAGGACTGCCAATCCTTGATTGCAGTATGAAGATACAAAGGAAGCAGAATCCTTAGAAACTGAGAGGAAGCTTGGGGATTTTAAAATTGAGTGCTTGTTTTATGCTGCTAGGCTTGAAATTGATGTGCATGAAATCAGATTGTTTCTTTTACAGTACAGAAAGATTATCACTTTTGATTTACACAAGAGAGGAACAGACAATATGATTGCAATGACGGAGGATGGATATTCCATATGTCCTAACATAGCCTTTCACAAGTCCTCTCAAGAACAAAGAGTACACAAGGCCTATTCTCATTAGAGTTACTTCTGTTTTAATGACAGTTTAATGGATAATAGCAGTGGAGGACACAACAGTTTCTTGCCTTCTCTCACCTGATTTAATATTAAATAATTTTAATACTAATATTCCTCTTTCTCAAATACCTCTCTCTTTTTGGAGTTGTGGTGCTGGGTACCTACTTGGCATATATTTCAGTAGGCTCTTGGACTCCTACAGAGTACATGCATATACACATACACCCACACATGCACACAGACAGAAAAGAGACACAGTCTCTTTCACAGAATTTAAGTACATCCATCTCTTCAACACTTCCCGGTAGCAGTATTAAGGATTTTGGTGGTCAGTGTGCTGGTTTCTGTGAACACATTTATAAATGTCTGTATCTGTTAAGTTTCCATGGACAATTTAGTTACTTGAACTCAACTTTGTGAATTTTATATCTAAGCAAGAAGTCAATCTTGAAGGTATGACAGTAGAAGGTATCACATTTAATCCTTGCCTGGCATTTGATCCAAGACCTTCACAAAGTCATAAAATGGGAATTATCAAGCTGTTTTAGGAGTCTCTCAGCCCAGGCTCTTGTATGCTCACAAGCTGTCTCACTGGGTAGTGATACCATTTTCAGGTATAGGTATTTCCATTTCCAATTATATTTAAGTTTTCTATCTAAGAATAATGCAATTTGACTAAATATCTTTGCCCTACAATTAAATGTGGAATAAATATTCTATAAATATTTGGTATTACTTTTTCACCTCAGTAATCTCAGAGTAATCTGAGTAATTGATAGGGAGTTAATGGAAAGAGCATTTTTCTCTGTGGTAGCTGTGGTAGTTCTCTTATGGGTTAAACAGCTGGAAATGTGATCAGAGAGATGTCTCTGAGCAATGTCTTTTGAGCTCTGTCCTGGCATGGAACTAGGTACCACATTTCAAAGTTTTATACCTTATCATACCTTAAATCTCTCCAGGAGACAGGTAATATAATGGTCATTAATAATCTATTATTCTGTTTTCTATGTTCATGGGTAAATTGATGAAAGTCTTCTTGATTTCCTTACAAAAATAGAACAGATTAATTATATACAAAGAGTTTTAAAATGAGAAGTCCATTCTGTGGAGGCTGATAAATGAAATTGTACCTCTTGGGTTGATGTAAAATTTTCAAGCATTATGAACCTGTTGTAATTTTTGTGTGAAAGGAAAAATGAGAAAGTAAGGGGACAGAGAGTCAAGCAAGTGAAAACTAGTGAAACTGCCTGCCACAAACAACTTGACTTGCATTACTATGATTTTACTAAAAACTCCCAACTTCAAACAGATAAGCAGATAAGCAGATTGAAAGGATCAAAGACAACATTTGGAGAAACATGTAGCAGCTTGCATCCCTTGATGGTCCCGCAGAAGGCCATGTCTCATAAACCTCTGTCTCAGGTTTATCTAATGAGAAATTGCTAGTTTATGATGGTACTACTATTATATTTCATGATAGATCACAGATAATTTGTAAACCCACAGTAAAATAACTCATTGAATATGCTCAGCTGGAAGGGACCAAAATGGATTATTGATTCTAGCTCCTGGTCCTGCTCAGCACCACCCCCAAGAGTCACACCACAGGCCTGAGAGCATTGTCCAAACACTTCTTGAACTGTCAGACTTGGTGCTGTGAGTACTTCCCTGGGGAGCCTGTTCCAGTGCCCAGCCATGCTGTGGGTGAAAAATGTTTTCCTGATATATAACCTAAACCTCCCCGACACAACTTCATACCATTTACTTTGATTTCTGTCACTGGACACCACAGAAAGGAGATCAGTGTCTGCCTTCCTCTTCCCCTCACAAGGAAATTGTAGACTGCTATGGGGTTTCCCCTCAGTCTCCTCTTTTCTAGGTTGGACAGACCAAGTGACCTCAGCCACTTCTCTTATGACTTCCCCTCCAGACCCTTCATCATCTTCATGGCACTCCTTTGGACACTCTCAAATAGCTGAATAATTTTCTTATAGCTGAATATTTGGTGGTGCCCAAAACTGGCCCCACCACTCAAAGTGCAACTACCCCACTGCAGAGCAGAGCAGGACAATTCCCTTCCTCGCCCAGCTGGTGACGCTGTGCCTGATGGCCCCCGGACACCTCCTGTCTACTGACTCATATTCAACTTGCCATCAACCAGGACATCTGGTCTACGTAGCTCTGCTTTCCAGCATCTCATTCCCCTATCTGTTCATGCTTCCAGGGTTGCTTCACCCCCAGTGCAAAATCTGGCACTTGTTTTCATTAAGCTTCATACAGTTTGTGGTTCCCAGCCCTCAAATTTGTTGACATAACTCTGCAGGGCCTCTCTGCTCTCAAGGTATCATTGAAGAACTTAGTGTGGCTTCGAGTCTTGTATCCAAGCCATTTTATGAAGGTGCTGAAGAGCACTGCACTTGGAATGGAGCCCTGTGGAAGCCCACGAGTTACAGGCTGTGGTATCCTGAATTGCTGCTAGTAAAGTCCAAGGTAAGGAAGCAAAAAGGGCCTTTGCATAGTATCCACAGATATTTAATTTAGCCGTGCAGTAAGATCAGGGTCCAAGGGCACAGTTCAGGGTCCAAGGCACACTCATGGGGAACCTCCTCCTTTCTCGCTCCCTAGGGGAAGGGGGGGTGTCCCCTGGTCTGGAGGCAGTACTAAGATGAGGGCCAATTGGGGAATAGGGAGGGAGTGGCTCAGGGACATAGGAGCAGGAGAATGAGCCAATGGGGTCTCAACAGCTTTTTGAGGGAAGCTTCTTGGGTTTCCCTAACCTAGGGTTGCCTCTCAGGGTCCCTGCAACAGGTCAACATTCTGATGTCACCCCATTCACTGTCACCCTTTGTGCCTGACCCACAAGCCAGTAGCTCGTGATGTCTTTATTATGATGTGTTTGTCCAGGACAAATTGTCTTTACTGAAATTCAGAAAGATTATTACATCAACTGCTTTCACTTGATCAACAAGATCAGGAACCTTGTCATGAAAGAAAATAAAATTTGTACAATAGGACTTTCCCCTTTTGAACCGGTGCTGGCTGTGACTGATGACAATGTAACATTACTTCTTCCAAAGTGATTAAAATTTATTCAGTGTGAGTGAGAGCAAGAGTAAGATTTTAGTGAATTCCCAAAGAACTCCCTTGCCAAAATAATTTTCTGATAATTTTCACGTTATTATTCTGTATTTTTGAAGCCTCTGGCAAAATCTAAACCAATGTCACTTCTTAAATATCATAAGCACAGTCACAATGCATATCATAAGTAGACCTAAAAGTTAAAGATAATTAAAATAAAATAATATAAGAATCTCACAGATTCTTTGGTTTACTTTGATCATTCCCAAAGGTATTAAGCATCTAAGATCCTTCCCCCATTTAAAATTGTTGAGGTATCACAGCCCACATGTTCTTTCCATCCTGGTATGCATTGAAATTTCTGGTTTCATTCGATAGCAAGGAAACATTGGTACTTCAATATAAAACACATATACATGAGAAGGAAGAATACATTTCTGCCTGTTAATACAGAAGAGACTCACCCAAGAAATAACAGACTTCAATAACTGGCCTGATAAGAGTCAGATTCCTCTACTTCCTAGTGACCTATGTGGAAGTTACAATCCAAAAATCACATTTGGAGTTGATTACAGACTGCCATATGGGCCTATGAACAAACTTGCAAGAACAGACATTACTATGAATCCTATGGTAAAGGCAGCCAGGAAACTTCTGTCCCTCCTTCCACAACTCTTTTGTTCTACACTAGGAAGCTTTTGCATTAAAAAGCCAGAAATAATCAGAATTAAACTAGGAGGCAAAGCAAATGTTAGGGTTTCTTTAGAATAGCTTCACAACCTTGGTAGAAATGCAAATGTTTGCATCAATTTTCTGTGGGATTTTTTTCTTCCATTTTCATTTGTCTCCAACATGAATTTTTGACAGTAGTTTTGGGGTTTTTTTTGACAGTAACACTCACATTATTACAATAAAGGCATAATGGCCATGAAAAATAAAATTAATTCTGTGCTATTTTAGTTGCAAATACTACATTTCATGCCTGTATAATCAGTAGTTTTACAAATAACATTGCAAGCAAGACTGTCATTCTGAATAACAATGTATTTTGATGGCTTAAAGTAGAATGGAACAGGAATAAAACTGAGTATATTTGTGTTTGTTAAGAGCACTGATCAGAGTCTCCATTAAGTCACGTGAACTACATTATCTTCTTTTCTATTTATATGATGTGTGAGATTTTCATTTTTCTAATTCAAAGAATATCCCAACAAAACCCTCTGTGCCTGAGCTTGATGTTTAGAAATTTTCTGGTCTGCTCTGAAAGTGAAATCACTTGACAAAAGTGAAATCACATTTCAGAAAAATGTCAAATACAAAATTCAATCAAATATACTGGCATCCAAGACAATCCACTTTGTGTCTATAAATTTTAGGTTCTTGGCTACTGTGACAGAAGTGAAAACTGTAACATTTAGAATATTTTTTCTCCACTATGGTCAGAATAAGTTATAAAACAATTTATCCAAGGAGTACTTCTAATCTTCATAGTTTTTCCTAGATGTAAATAGTATAAATGTGACCTAAGGTTGGTTTAGTCTTCTTTGGTTATCACTATACTGTATTACTGCAGTCAGAAAGACATAGCTTTAAAACCAGAGGACCAACAGCAAAGCAAGTTTTATTGGAAAAGGCCCTTAAAAAGAACTGTGACTACTTGGGCTCATTAAATCTTCTTTTTTACTGTCTTTCTCTTAGATGAAAGCTTTTAAGACACATTTATCTGGAAAATGAATTTTCATGTAATTAAAATAACCACCAGAACTACCAGGAAGGAATCCTTTATGTTATTGTCTTCATTTTGATTTCTTTAGCTCTAATGGGACAGATTGTCAAAGGGGCACATGTGCTAACTTTTTCATTTAAATTAATTATTCTTATGAAGAATAGAATTGTCTGCAAGGCCCATTTTTTTGTGCATTGAGAAATACAAACAGTGATGGCTCTTGAGTAAAAACAATAACTCAAATACAAAGATGAAGCATTTTGCAAGCATTCAAACTGTCATTGTTTCCAAAATGGTACTTTTTCTTCTGTTTAGAATCTTCTGCTTGCTTTCACTTTTTTGCTATTATGATATTTTAAAAAATCCAATACATAGAATGCAGAAATCAGAATAATGTAACAAACAATCTGGTTCTGCTTCTGAGAAATGTCTTTTAGTTCTTCCAGAGTTTCATTGTGTAAGAAGCATTTTCTATTTTGATGCCAGAAGTGCCAGCTGTACTTTCAGTCATTCACATCTCTTGGTTTTTCTCTGAGCTGAAAAACTAATTTCCCATATATATATATATATTACTGTAGATAGACAGGTATAGATACATATCAATCTATGCGGACTTCTCAACTCCTTTCTTTCCTGATTTTTGATATTCTACCTGTTCTCCACAAAATAAAAGGAAGGAGAGAGGCAGGCTTAGCGAGAAGCATAGAGATCACAGACTTCATGCTAGGAGAATGTGGCTTCCAGCCTGGTGTTCTGTTATCTTTCTCTGACGCACAGTGCCATGAAATCTTCCCAATTCTATGCTTTTGTTGTCAAGACACAGTTGGTCAGCAATGGTCACCTCTTAAATGGTGAGGTAGGAATGGAGCCTGAGGGAGCCTACAGTCAACACAAGTAGTACACCTTTATCTAGCTGAGTACAGTTACCTTGAAACCCGCAGCATCTTTGATGCTAAGTTCCCTTCCTGGGGAGTGGGTCTGTAGGACTCAGCACACTGGAGCCACATAGACCTACAAGCCCCCTGAGAAGATACCTGGCAGCAGCATTGTCTTCTTCATAAGCAGATCTGTCTCATGAGGTTAAACAGATGTCTTCAAATGCCTTTTAAGGACAGCTGGTTCCCTCCAGCTGTACCTTTAATTGTCAGAAGGTTAAGTTATGTGACACAAACTCACCTGCACAAATAGAGGAGCATGAAGAAAAAAAGCAAGTGTGGAAGCCCCAGAACACACTGCCTTGCCATTTCTAGGCCCATCATAGGACTCATTAACACATCATCTTCCTGAGTCCAGAAGAGTTCTGGGGCACAAATACAAATGGGAACCCAAGAACCCAGAAAGGCCTCCCTGTTTTGATCTTTGCCAGAGCTGTCCCAGGAGAGACCCAGGTGCTTTGTCCAGGCACTAAATTCTTTATTGTCCAGGCAAGAAACCCTTCAAGATGAAGCAATTCCAGAGCACCTTTCAGACTGCATCATCATTGCCAAAGGGAAACAGGACATATAACAGAATACAGAACAGCATTTTGGGAAAAGTCTACCTATGGGATATATAGTGCAGAAACCGCAGGAAAGGAAAGGCAATGGATTTGAATTATTTAGGACAAACAAGAGTGGGAAAATAGAGGAATAAGTTTATGGAAAAGGGTCAGTTAAGTGTAAACCCTTTGCTGGGAAAAGTGTTCTAGGAAACCTAACTGTATCACAAACATTTACACGCTGTTAAGTCAAAGGTTCAAAAAAAGATTCAAAATAAGATAAAAGAATTTACAATATGCAACAAGTCTAGTAAATTATAGAGGATAAGCTAAATGTACACTTTCCTCTAGAATGGGGGAGAGAGAGGACTGTGTTGGTCTTGTGAGTTACTCTATGTCTTAGACAGCAAATGCTGTTTCTGTAATCCACTTCTTCCATTCACCACCTTGTGTAAATAGGTGTCTTTTCTTTGCAGAGTTAACTAAGATGGTTAATTGTTTGCCCCTCTCAGCCACTTACCTTTTGATAAACCTGATTTTATGGATTGAACTCTGTATTTTGCAAGGATACTGCAAAAACAAAGCAACAATTTCTAGTGTCTTTACTAAATTCCCTCTGTGTTTCCAGAAGAGGCAGAAGTTCTGTACAGGCTACATGCAAGAGATCAGCAGCATAAGAAACCAAGAAATATATCCTAAAGATTAAGCATAGCAAGAGAAAATTACAATACTTGAGCTCATCTAACAGATTGCTATTTCATAAAGGGTGTTATTGATTTAATTAATCCATGTAGTGTAATTTTATCCCTGATGTAATACATACGCAGCAGTAATAAAACTCACTAAATGTCCTCAGTCAAATCAAGGTGTGCGAATTTAAAACAGAAATGCAAGTAAGAGTGAATGGCATTTCTTATAATTCATAGTTTGGCTTTGTTAGATTTTGTTCTAATACTTGAAAGAGACTGGCCCTGCCAGATTCAGCAGAGTTTTTAGGCATAAGAAAGATTGATACTTTGTTCATTATTAAACCCATACAGATAAATTCCAAAGCAAGAACAAAATGCTCATAGCACTTATTATTACAGCATGCTGCTATTCAATTTTTAGACAGCATAAAGCTCTTCATATTAGAAATGTTTATTGTGGATTTTATAAGCTCTGTAGGCTCCCCCATCTCTCCCCACTCCTTCCACCCCCCCTCCCAAAAAAAAAGACATTTAAAGACTGAGTTTTATGGTAATACAACTACTACCCAAAAAGGTAAATTTTATATTCTTGGGCATATTCTACAGCTAGTGCTTCTTCCCTCGTTATTGCTCTTATATTTACCTCAATATAATGTCATGAACACATTTGCACTTCCAGACACACATCTGGGAAATTTCTAAGTATGTGCACTTATTAAATCATACTGATTTGGAGAGTACCACAAATATCTGTATTACTACAGACTAATCACTTTCCTCATACAACTGTCCTTCTGTCATTTCTTATACTCATGACAAGAATGGCTTAGTTGCAGATTACTTAAATTGTCTAGTTAAAGAATTTCAAATTGGTAGAAGGTCCTCTGAAAGGTCCAGACTGCCAAATAGGAAACATTATACTGAGGGATTCAGAAGGAATTGAAGCTACACATAACTTTTTAAACACAGACTTAAGCTTTGAGATCCTTGAAGTTTCAACTCAGAAGCCTTCATTTAGATAATGAAGACATTAAAAATAAGCAACATCTTTTATTTATCTAAATTTATCATCCTGGATCTTAAACTTGTTTTATTGACAACAGTGTACACTAAACACACATTTTCTGTAAGTTCACATTTTTCTCAGGACATTCACTTTATGCCTTCTAGAGTCCATACATTCCCATGTCTTGAATGGCTATAAATGAGTATGTTTAAGATAAACCAAAAAAGTTTCATTTCAGAACTAAAGACGGAGTTAAATTACAGTCATCTGAACTGTCAGTAGCACATACGGAACATAACTTTCAAGCCTTTTCATAAGCTTTTAGCTGACACATTCGTCTGACAGCTATTTAAAATATATAAAAACACAAAGCACACTTTATAAGCAACTTGTGCAATCAAGGTGCAAATTAAAAAGAGAAAGGGAGCTATAATATTAGAGTATTGCAGTAAATTGAAAAATACAACAATGTACATTTGGAATCCAGATCAGCTTTCCAATGTACCTTTGGAATCCAGGTCTTAGAAATGAAAAAAATCACCTAATAGTTGTAAATCTTTCTTACAGTCTTTGTTATATATAGTCATAAAGACAGATATGTATTTTTGTTGTTCTACAGAAAATTGAGCATATATTTCTGTGCATACAGCTTGAAATTCTAGTGAACTAACCAATGTAACTAAAATTTAAAAAATACTGTCCTTTAATATTGAAATCAAATCAGTATATCAATGTACGAATAACAAATTTGAATGAGTCAACTCATTCAAATCCTGGAAAATTACAGGTTATGATGTTATCTGAATTAATATGACCCCTCTAAAACAGAAGGACAGAGCTTGACATCAACATGAGGCTGCAAATGCATGATTTTAGGCTATTGTTTTCCAAGCAACAGGTACAACTAACTCTTATGCTGCCTAAATATTCCTTTTTGACATGGAATCTCTTGCAATCACTCTTACTTCTTGTGGTAAAGTAATTTCACACTGAGCATGCACAGATTATGGCTGTGTTAGTCTTTGTCAGAGTTAGTATGATGTTCAAAGCAGAACAAAAAAATACTATGATTCTGAAATGCTCTACCGCAAAGCAACAAGGAAGGATCAACAACTCCCTGCCTCTGCAGTTAGGAGGGATCACAAGCCATTCTTTTGCATACCACATAGAACCACTTTTAGTTAGAATCTTCAGCTGTGATTTCCTTTGGCTTTGGGCTTGGTACAAGGAGAATTTATCATTTTTTTCTCCTTTTTAGACTGTCAGGACAGTAAAGGCTTCTATTATGATGTAGATGCTGAAGGAAGACACATATTTTTGGTATTTATGAATACCTAGTTTAACAGGTTGCCATTTTCCCCCCTTGGATACTCCCAGAGAATTCTTAAAATCAAAATATATGTTCAGTTGTTTGCGCTGGATCTTAAATCATATATGCATAGCTCAATGATCACTTATTTCTACTGTTTATTCTGATTGTCTCTTGTCTCTATCAGTAAAAATTATTTCAATGATACTATGAGCAATACCTGGAAAGGAGATGTCATCACAGGCACAGCACTAAAGTCATTATCCCATTCCTCTTTGCGATCCTGAACATGCCTAATTTTGTCTCTTTGTTTTTATTTTTTCACTGAAGAACAACTAATATTTTCTCCACACACACAAAATTAATTTTCTTTATAATTTCCATTATCCAAACAAATTAAAAAACATTCATAATATTTCTTGTTTATTTTGAGGAGGCAGAAGTAATTCTCTTTATTTGATCAAATAAAACTAATACTTGGGAATACACATCTTACTTGTGAATCTATATTCTTTATGTATCTGTTAAGTAATAAATTAAGAAAGAGTTTGCTGATTTAATTTTACCCAGAGAAAGCCCTTCTGCTGTATGTCAGCATTGTTATTGTAACACAACTTGCAAAGTCATATTCAAATATCCATTTCTGTGGAATAGTTAGATTTTACTTTGCAAAACTGAATATGTGAAAATAAAACCAGGGTATTTTTAGAAGATTTTTATTTAAGTAGCTGGTATCGTTCTTCTATGCAATTTTTTTTTTACAAATAAGTTTAATTTCACAGTTTTAGTCAATATTTCTGAGTGCAAAATGTGCATTCTACCTCTGCCAAGACTTCAAGTCTAGAACATAAACTGTAGGAATTTTTCTTCATTCTGATTGGTCAACATAAAATATTATTTTTATTTATGAAGAAAGACAGAGTTTCTGTGCTGAACCTTCCACTACTGATCTGATTAACATTTAGTCTTCTTTTCAAATTGAGGTCATCCATGCTTCATTTTTCCCTTCTATATTTAGGAAGTAAAATCAAGCAAGATCAAATACGACACTAGTTTAAAATATGCTGAAGAATTCTCAATTAGCCCAATTTGTAAAATCAGTTTTAAGTTTAGATTAAAGATCAATCTTATGAAGCAGGCAAATTTTCGGGCATCTTTGCAAGTTCTGATATGACCCCAATGGAAATTATCCTTCTGCCGCTACAGCTCAGCTCATTTTTAAAGTTTTCTCAAGTTAAACAAGAACAACTTTCATAAACTCAAGCCAAAAAATTAATCTCACTCTCAGATAAGATAGGTTTTCAATATCAGATGGAACTTCCAAATGCAAACTCTTGCATCATATGAAACCTCTCTTCTCTCACACTGGTGTTTCAACATCATTCAGATAAACACTGATGCAGGAAGTGAAAGAAGCAGCAAGACTTCCATTTCTCTTATAGATCATGTGAACCTTCTTTTGCAGTCTGACCTGAAACTGTTGACTTCTCCCTTTCATTATGTTTTTTCTTCTCTTGGAGGACAATCAAAGAACAATGAAGTGAAATGAGATGAAGTCTGTCTGTGGGAAAGTACATAAGGAAATTTTAACTCAGCTGGGTTAAATCAGCTAGGTTAAATCAATTCCTTTTCCGAGGAAATCTCACAGTGCTCTGGTAATATACCCAGGCTGAAGGACTGCTCTATTTCAAATAAAAATGTAGAGAGAAGTAGGCATGTGGCTAACAAAGGGGCCACCTGCTAAAGTTAAAATAATTGCCTTAGTAATCATTAATGGTGCTGTAGACGATATGCCCCTAATGAAGTATCTACTAACAGACAATATAATAAAAGATTTACTTTTTCTTCTCAGTCTACACATAAGGGGATTCTATACCCTTGATAATCAAAGGAAGATAAAGCTTAGAGGGAAAAAATAATGTGATTAATTGTCTGAGAACAAGTTAACATATAAGACAAAAAAAAAATTGTCACTGATTTATAAGTAACTAAAAAATCCTGTGAGGAATAGATATGCATTTCATTAGGTTTTATGTATAAATATTTAATATACACATATTTATCTTCAAAATATTAGTGTTATATATTTGTTCTATGTATTTGTTTCTATTTATCTATCTATGTGTATTTTCTAAACCTATGAAACACAGTATGTGCAACTGCCCATTCACAGTCAGTAAAGCAAGAAAGTTATTCCATGTCATTTGGGAATTAGCAGAATGCAGAACTTCTGGGGTAAAAATAGAAAAATATTGAAAAAATGCTCTGTGTTGTAGAGAACTTCATCTGAAGCAGACTAGCATCAGGAGGAAGTCAACAGTTTCCTAGTATGTCATAATCCTGAGGTTAAAGAAAATTAAAAAATCTTTGCTGTTCTTCACATGCTGTCAGGAAGTCCTGTGAGTCCTTTGTAGTTGGGCAGGAGAAAAAGCAGACCTAGATATGTGGTCAAGAGTTGCAGATAAAACAAATTAAGAAAGAGTAGGCCATCAAAGCACACCGACCCCACTTAGTCCCATCATTATTTGCCAATAATCATGAAAAAATAAATAGCCTGCTCTTACAGAGAATGGTCATCTTACAGTTCCCCAGACCTCCCCCTTTTTTCCTTGGGATAGCTATGCTCCAGACACCTGTCAAGTTAGATTTTATCCTAGTCCAGCTTAACTCTTTTGGGATCTATCCATTCTCTCCATACCAAAGCTAAGCTCTGAGGCAAGAGGGAGGACTGTAGAATATCATCATTCCAGTCTAGAAAGCCATTTTTCCTTATCACATTCCATCTTTTAAATAGTTTTATTTCTAGGTTTTGAGAGCCTTTAAACTTGGAGAAATGGAACCGTCTTACTTTAAAAGTTAACATTTTTTGTTCAGGTCCCTGTACAAGTATTTGTTACAGTGCTAAATTCAGATATGTACAACGAAAAGCTGAGCTGACAAAGAATGACTATAATATCTGGTCACTGAAAACAGAAGGATTTTTTTAATGAAAAGTAAATCCTCCTTTGTTTAAGTTTTCCTTTGTAGTATCTGGTTTTTTAACATATTTGCTGCGTATCCATGTGTCAATAAAATGCAAGAGTTTGTGAAGAAGGGTTATTTGTGTTATTTGTAATTTGGTAAAGGTTATGCAATTTTTTACTATTTTTCTTTTGACACAAAGTGAGGCCAAGGTGATAATGACTTCTTTTTGTTTTGCTGCCTTTGGAGACTTCAGAGATAGTGTTTAGAAAGGTTTTTAGCCCTGTGAGAGTGAATGTATTTCCTTTCTCATGTGCACAGTTTACAATGCTGTCATTCATATGAAGGAAAGTCCTTTCCCCTTCCATCTTTTTTGGCTTTTGCATACACAAAATCTGCACTAGGTCTGAAGGGAAGTGAAGAGATTCATTCTGTTGTTATTGTGTGGCATGACCTCTGCTGTGTTTTTTTTACCATCCTTGGCCTCCTAGAAACTCAATTTCTTCTTACATTATAATCAAACATGTTCAGTCTTAGACAATAGCACACATTTGTCACTGATGCCAAACACCCACTTTTCCTTTGGATTGCCTAGCAGTGAAATACAGGATCTCTTTTCTTCCCAAATAGCTTGTTCCCTTTAATTGTACTTAATCGTGTTTCTTGAATCCCATTTTTCATTAGAATTCCTCAGCAGAAGTTAAATGATCTCAAGACAAATCTGTAAAAATCAGCTAAAGTAAAGAAGTAGGAGCAAACATCAAGATTACCTGATGCTCCAACAGAGCAACTTCATCTTAGTACTCAGCTGAGAAAGCAATATACTTGGTTGCAATGCTAAACTAGTTATAGACAAGCAAAAGAGAATTACAATTTATATTTCAAACACAACAGGTATTTTAAAATATCATAATCTGGTAGAAATTACTGTTCAAGTCTTACTTACATTACTATTACTTCTTTATTGTTGTAGTTGTTGAGTAAAATTGAAGAATGATTTAAATTTTTTATACTTTTATTTCTTTACTCTCAAGTAAAGAAAAAAAAACCCCAAAACCCTGAACGCTGTCATTCACCCCTCTAAACCACAGTTTCTTGCCAGTAAGTTTTATTTAAAGAAAAAACAGACATAAAAAAGTTAAAATCGGTTAACACAGAAAGAAAAATTAAGCTAAGAAGATAGATTTTTAAGGGAAATAATCACAAGAATTTTACACACACAAGTATGAAATTAAAAAAACCAGATACACACAGACTCTTGCATGACATCACCTACATGTCTAACTAAACAAGAGGCAGTTATAACTTCTTTAACCAGATCATCAGTTAAACAAAAAGCTTATCAACAAGAAAATAATTTTCTCTAAATATTGGCAGTATTTTTTTCCATTCATGGCATTATCTGGATAAGAATTGTAGCCAGACAAAGACAAGTCATTTTTAGAAGAATATGGAATTTTACTTTGTTTCTTGCAGCTCACGCTATTATCTCAATACAGTCTTGTATTGAGATAATTATCCCACAGAAGTAGAGTTATTTATTCTGACAAAAAGGGAATCTAAATCCAAACTGTTTATTTTGTAAATACTATTTTCCTTAAACTTAGGGTAAAAACCAAGTTAACTAGGTGAATTTTCCATTTCTTTACTTTTAGGTAAACTAGAGAGAAAAGGAAGTGGCTCTGGGGGTAAGAAGAGAGGCAGAGCATGAAGGAGAAGTGATTGGATACAGAGAGTATGAGAGAGAGTGAGAAATAGAGTGAGAGAGGCAGGGCTACATGAGAAAAGAGTGAGAAAGAGGGAGGGATGGAGACATAAAAGGAAGAATAGGAGTGCATAGAGACAAAATGTGCATGAGGAAGAGAGGAGCACAAGAAGCAATAATTTTCAATTTACTAGTAAAACTAAGGAGGATTTATGACAACTAATGAAATATAAAAAAACTTCTGAAGGAAATGAAACTTTTTCCTGCCATGCATTTTCTTATTTTTGACTTGGATTTCATCTTCATTCTTAAACCTCACTCATACCTAAAACTTTTCCCCCTTTTGACATCATTTTCAATATACTGTTTCCCCAAACATTATATTAGCTCCAAAGTGTTATAAAGAGAGTTAGTCAGAGGATATTGGATTTGTACTTACATTACAGCAAAGCTATGATATCAAAAGACTTCCAAAAAGGCATTCCTACCAACAAGCAGATCAGTGGGTCTCACTGTGACAGATACAGAGCTTAATCTCCTCTCCACATCTTCTGCTATGAAACTGCATAAATATTTGGGTACTGCTACTTCAGGCACTGTGATCTAAGCATGAAAGCAGTATCTCTATAAAATATGTATACATGAGAATCACACAGTACTATGCTATGATGAGAAAAATCAGAAATGATATTGTAATTTGGAGTACAGAAGCAGGAGTGAAGCAGGAAAAGCTCCCAAAGCCCCATAGACAAACTTCTAGACCAACCAACGTACGTCACCTTCCAAGATTCAGTCTGCAAGAGATGGTTCACTATATGCACTGTGTTCACTAAATAAAATAATCTCTTGTGATTAAAATGAAAACTGTGTTTCAACAAGATGATTTCTGCTGCAACACTTCAGCTGGGCTACAGCTGCTGTCTTTGAAAGACTTTGTTTTGGCTCATCACAGATGTTTTTCTGGGATGTTAACTGCACACTCCAAGCAGAAAAAAATCATTCCTGATGGTGTCTTGCTGCAAACAATGTGGAACAATAGGAATGGAGGCCTCAAAATTGTGACCAAAATGGAATTCAAAGCTTTTATCAGAACAAGTGGACATCCTGCAAGTGAGCAACAGAGATGTGAAGGGTTATTGAGCACTTTCTGGTGAGCTGTCACTAGCTCTGATCAAGTGACCCTAAATTAAATGCTCATTCAATAATTTTTATTCATGTGTGATTTGCATACACATTTCTAAAGGATTTTTCTGATCTCATCTTAAAACATTTGCTAAATTGCAAGCAAAAAAACGTGCAAAATATCCTGCAAACTATAAAGAGATAATTATATGGTTTAATCCAATCCTATGTTCAAACATGGTTAGTAAAGAATGAAAATGACACAATTTCTCTGCCATGTTCATCCTCATTCATGAGGGTGATCATGGCTCATGCTCACCCTCTTTCACCTTTGTAAATGGATGCACAGACTCTTCAGGGAAGAAATCTACCCAAATACAACTGCTCTTCATGTTGATACTGCACAGTAGCCTCTGAAGAGACCAGTATGCCTGAGACACTTGATGCTCAGACAGTAAAGCTCAGCTTATTGCCTTTGACTTCTCAACATTTTTTGAACTTCCTCTAGTTCATCCTACAGACATGGGAAAAGAAAAGGGTGTGGTTGTAAGATTGAATCTCATGGGCTGTTCAGGTCCAATCCTGCTAGCTATGGACCTTAGCCCTTTCAATCTTACATAGGACAGAAACAAAGCATGGAAGCACTCTTCTCCACTTGCTAACACAGTCCTATTTTACTCCTTAATAGGAGACACCAGGTGGTCCAGGTAACTTTCCAGGCGAAAAGAGAGAGATGCCTCATGGCAGGAGATTTTAAACCCAGGGGAATGGGGGGCAGAGGAAGAGGACCACAGCCAATGGGATACAAGTGAGGAGGGAGCGAGTGGAGGAGTAAACCTGGGACAAACCAACACCATGGGGGCTTTTGAGGGAGGGAAAGACCATGTGATATAAGAGGGGAATCTCATGAAGATACAAACATACTATTCTGTGCAATAATACAGAACCCAGTGCAAAACACCTAAGTAACTATTTAGTGCAACACAATATGTGGTCTTCAATAAGAGCTACGGCAGCCCTCTTATCACTTGGATCTTGCATCATGCTGATCCAAACAAATTTAAAGCCCAAAATATTACCCATATCAGATTAACATTCTAATTAAAAAAAAAAATCTATTATTTGAGCCAAATTTTCAGTCTGGAGGAATGTAAACTTTTGAAAAATATTGCTAAGGAGTAAGTATTTTCATTCAAGCAGTAAAAAGCATCAAGTCAATATATGCATTTCTATAATTCTTCTGTGAAAATAGTATTTTAAAACCTACAAGAATGTGAAAGTCATTCACCTGCTAAACACTCTATTAACCTGAGGGTATTTAATGCCATGAGTATTTCCATTACCAGCACTTTCAGAAGCTGTTAGCTTTCTCAGGTTAATAGTGCCAAACCCTCTTCCTATAAGTACATCAGTTTCAAAAGTAATTCACACTCTGGGTAGAGGGATCAAGAATTTGCCCAGATCTTTGCATGCAACCAGCTCTAAAAACTTTCACTTATAGGTCTCTGTTATGTTTGGCTGCTATCAGAAAAAAAATTCCAAACAACTAAACAAACCAGGTGTTGGGTTTTCTATAATGGTTTTCAGTCAGTTCCCTGCAGACAGAGTGTGCAGATTGTACAGAGAGTGCAGATTAAAGGATTTTGTTCTTTGTAGCAGTTCAGTGACTGACAGGACTCTCAAGGCCACTTCAGCTCAGCTTAACTCAGCTCAAAGGTTACTCTAATATTGCTGAGTGGATGATCCATGAACCAGAGAATGGACAAATACATTCTTTGTAGCTTTGTAGTTTGTCCTTTTATCACACAAACTAAAGATACTAGAGCTGCAGCTGTTCCTTTTAATTATATATGTTTGAAATTCACTGCCTTCTGAAAATCTGTATGTTTTATAGAAAAATTGATTAAACACTTCTGTGGAATAACTGAATAGCTTGGTAGAAACAGGATATTATATACTGATAAAAGATAATGAATTAATAAAAGGGTGATATGAATGTTATCTGCTTTTTAAGTACAAAGCATCTGGAAATATAAACAAAAAACATTTTAGATTACATACCCCTTAAGTAACTTTTTTCCCTTTTTAAAGACCTTTAGAACAAAAAGTTTACAATTTTTAAATTTAAATACTCAGAAAAATAAGAAGGATGTAAAGAACATGACATATTGCAATTCTTTAAAATGAAAGTTTATTTTAAGCAGCACTTCAGTAAGGAGCTCCTTTTCCATTGGACTTGAAACATTTAAACATATTAGCCAATTGGTTTTTCAATGGGCTTGTCCTAAAATAATTCTTTTTTATTTTACCTAAAATATTCCTAAACAGCCAGAATGTTTATCTAAAACCCTAAAGCATGTTGTTTCTACTGCTCCAGGAATTACTACAACAGGAGGAAGTGTGTAACATTCAACCATCTGCAGGTATTTTACTCTAAATATTTCTACAATGAACACTTCTGTATCATCAAGTGATTAATATATCTATTGACAAGCTTACAGCTCTCCTAGAAGTTGAGCAGTAATGCAGAACTTTCATTTAAATGTCTAAAAATCAAAATATTCTCCACTCAAAACCAACTAGTTGCACCTACCTTCTGACAGAAGGAAACAGTTCAAATCTACCACTGCTTAACAAACACAACACACACTGCTTAAGCAGCTCTGGAGATGCTTTGTTCTGCAGCCAAATGCATACTGGGACAATGTGTTAATGACAGCTTAAAATATTCAGATTGGCCATTTTTGGTATCTATCTGAATGCTGAAAAATAAGAGGGGTAAAGGTCTAGTGGAAATGAGGGCTTATAGGGCTTAACCCTCATTTAGGATGAAGCATGTGATTTTTAGACCTTTCAGTACATACATTAAAGGTTAGAGTCAATTAGGTTCTTGAGACTTTGCCTAGAATCATGTCACAGTCTCACTGTTAAAGGTCTCTCTTCTCCAAAGTGGCATTTTTCTGCTGAAGAAATGTAGAGTGTGGTGGTTCATTCTGGGTCCTCTGCTGTGACAGTATTCTTGTTTCTCTCTGTTATCATTGTTAAAAATAATGCCACTATCCCTTGAGCACATAATTTCCAAATACCAACCACCTTTACACAGAGTCAATATATTTTGTATTGATTGTGTGTCATAGGTCTCTTCACAAGATAATGTAATTCCTTGTCACCAGTGGGATCTTACTCAGCATATGTCAATTTTATCTGATCACAAGCATAAAATAAATGAGCATACAGACTTTTTGGAGAATCTTTACTTCATCTGCAGTTGCTTTGTACTGAAACTTTAATCAGATTTCTTCTGTGACACATTGCCTGAGAACGCAAACATATGAAAGTTTGTCTTGCCCATATTTTGAGCTAGAGAGAAGGAGTCTGCAGAAAATTAAAATGTTTTGTGAGAAACGACGCTCCCTTTTAAAAGATTTCAAAGGTTTATTAAAAACTTTAACAAAATACAACCAAGACTGAATAAGTAAAAAGGACAGTGTGTGCTGGGAGTGGCGACTCAGCAGCCACAACCTCATTTACAAAATGGCTGCTCCACCTTTTATACCCCTGGGGGTTGCATTAGGCAACCCTGGCCTTGTCCAAAGTCTGTCAGTCAGCTCTTCTTTGCCATTTATTGGTGGAGGCTACTTTCTTATTGGAGGTCAGTGTTGTCATGCTGCGCCTCCTAGTAACAAGCCTTCCCTCCTCCCAAATGCCCCATGCAAGGGGCACAGGTACATGCCCTCCTTCTACATGTTCTGACTACCAAAGCCGTCTCTTGGCAACCATATGGGGGAGCAGGGTGGGGGGAAGAGGACTTTGGGAAGAACAGAGGACATCCAAACAACAAATTACAATAACATCTATTATATGTCATATATATTATATGTTATTATAAATACAATAACATGAATAAAACTTCTCTTAACATACACATAACATTCATCCTTTAATTGCAAGAGCCAATCACCTCATTACTCATCTATAACATGTTTAGTTCTGTTAGCAT
This sequence comes from Passer domesticus, assembly GCF_036417665.1. NCBI lineage: Eukaryota > Metazoa > Chordata > Aves > Passeriformes > Passeridae > Passer > Passer domesticus. Next base: position 57,663,612 of record NC_087512.1, on the reverse strand, counting down.
GTCAATACTAAGTTAATGAATTCTCCTAAGAGGCAGAAGATATTGGTGTAGCAATGGATTTAAGCTGCAATAAAATACTTTCAGGCTCAAATTTGGCTTGGATTCTGGGTACACAGAAAGCGGGCTGCAATTATGTCATTCCTCAAGTGTCCTATATTTCCAGCCTGTGTATTAGGACAATTCATTCTTGTCATGAACCTTTTCCATATTACAAATTTAATCCCCTTGGTGCTGAAAGCTTTTAAGCACTGTAGAAGATCTTGTAAAATGTCAGTGCAGGGTACATTGTACAAGTGAGACCTACCCATCATCATTATTTCATGGTATACAGATCTGCTTAGAAAGTACTTAGGGGAGTAAGAGTGATTTTCTATTGCATTTATTTCCTATAAGACTGCCACAGAAATACAAATTTTCCTCAAGAATGACAGCTTCTTTTCAGCTCAAAGCTCTTGTCTGTATTCTGGTAATATAAATAGCTTCAGCACATCATCTTCTGTTCTTTGAGTCAGTGTACAAAGACCCCACACAGATCCTGCCGGTGTTGGCAAGGGTGGGAGCAGTGCTGAAGGCTTACCTGGTTCTTTTGCAAACAATAATTTCCCAAACTTAATTCTATCTTCATAATGCCTTTGTCTCCATACTCAGCTATCTAAGGCATCCCTTAAGCAGCTCACAAGTTCATACAGCACTCCAAGCATTAACTTTTTACCTCTTTAAACTAAGGAAGTAGTAGACTAATTTCTGTAAAACAAAAAGTATTAAAAAGTTAAGGCAACGACTTTTGGGCTTTTAGACTTTTTCTTTTTTTCTTTCTACTATATTCAGGGGGGTACTTCCTCCAGAAAGGTTTTGTTTGCTCACCTACCACAATTATTAATTTCTAGTGTATGTCAGACTACTTAACCAGCCTCACAGCCAAAATAGCAATTCTTTTCCTGCTGACATTTGTCAATCTTCACTTCTGGCCACTGGTTCCTTTCAAAAACTTTTTTGGCACCTTTAACTCCTGGCACTTTTCCCATGCATGTATATATATGAGATGTTACCATCTCTTGATTATTTCTGCATCCTGCTGGCTTTTCTTATTGGTAGAAAGCACAAGTGCTTCCATGTTTTTTTGCTGTTTGATCTACACAACATCAGAACCCAATCTATCTATCAGCTGTCTCTAAATTGTCATTTCTAGCTTGCTGCAGGAAAGCCTTTAAAGTAAGAGGACAGTCTGATTAGCAAGTAGCAGCGACCCAGAGGTGTCTGCTCAAGAACTCAGTTTTAATTCCAGAGGTTGATTAAGCCTAAATGGTATATTATTTAAAAAAAAAAAAAAAAAGGGTAATGTCTGACAACATGTGGCAATGTAAGAAATATACTTAATGAATAATCCATGTACTTTATCAATGCTAGCCACGGCATAGGGAAAAAAAGTGTTTTTCTCACTCTTTCATTTCAATAGATCTGTGTAACATTATAAGTTATAACTGGCATAAGCTTTCAAGGATCAGTAAACTGAAGGTTAAATGTTTATAAATGCTTATAAAATATATGTTTACAAGGCTTCAGAAGTGATGGATCTCATTCTAACAGTTTCAAACAGCCTAGTGGCTCCAAAAATTTTAATAACTTTATTGGGACGCTACTCTGAAATAAACTCACCCAGATGGTATTTCCCCAGAAAAACTTTAAAAAGCCCCTCCTCTTTCACTTTCCTCTGCCCCCCAAATTTACTCAGACCAAAACTTAGCACCAGCAGTTACAAAGTGCCCCTTGTCTTACCAATGAGAGGAGACTCAAGCAATAATACCTGTCCCAGGTGCTGTAAGGGGACATAGGCACAACTGAGTGCACTTTACTACATGGCAAGAGCAGCAGGATCACACCATTAACATCAGCTCTCTAAACTTTTCTCTCTCCTCTTGCTGTGTTTATGGTCCTTTGGTAATCTGTCACCACATTACTACTCATGGACTCAGACTCTCCAGGACTGTTTCTCTTAATATAGTTCTTTCTACCAGTGGTTTCAGTCATTACTCCAGAATTCCTTTACTAAGGAAACAAAGGCTTTATTCTTCTATTGAAAGTGTTATAAAAATATATAGTTACTCCTATCCTATGCCAAACATCACTGCTTGGTCACCATTCTGAGAAAGAAAGCTGGTCTCATTCACAGAAAAAGTAAACACACCCTATGAGGTTTTTGCTCTGCTGTTTGTATAACACTCACCTATTTTCTACCTGGACTCCTTTTCAGTTTAATTTGTGTTTCCATCATAAGAGAAGAAAAAGAAAAAGCATGCAGAAGAGCTTTTTGTCAGCTGCATTATCAGCTATAGAAGTGACATCAACCATAGGCAAGGGAAAAATCATTTTTTCTGATATATACCCATGTTACTAATGAGCATGGTCTGAAGTCACATGTATTATGGATCATTCCTAAAGTATAAGTTATTCAACATTCAAAAATAAGAGCTTTTGCCTTTGTCAAATTAGAAGCTTGCTTTAAAATCTTAATGATCAACTTCATTGCATGAAGTGTTTTAAGCTACTTTGGGTGGTCAGAAACATTATTATACTTAATAAATTAACTAAATACCTATCTGTATGCTTTATTTGCTCTGTTCTGTAAAATAGTTACTACTTTGTCAAGGGAGGTCAAGAAGAGTTGGCTTAAATTAGAACCTGTATTCTTCTCTTCAACAGCCAAGCAGAACAATGCCACTGCAAGTCAGACTGTTTCCAGATATTCCTGATGTACTGTGTTCAGCCAGACGGTAATGGAACCTCCTGTGAAGTCCAAAGACTGTGATAAATATAGCTGAGTCATTTTTTGTAGATCTTCTACTAGTTCTTTCACATTGCCTGCCTGTTTGACCATTCTCTTCAGGATTTTGGCCTGCAAATAGGAAATGTGTCCATACTATAACTAATTATGCATTTCTTACAATTATTGACTTCTTGTCCCCAGGTTACAGGGTTTTTGTTTCTATGCTGTCCTGTCTAGTGAGGTGGATAGGTAACACGGTGATGTTGCCACCGTATTGCAAAGTGAAATAAATGGGCAGGAGATCTTTCTCCTTTTTAATTCCTTTATTAAGAAGAATCAGCTCTGGTAGGGAGAAATCGATGGGTCGCGCCCATGCCGCTGTTGCTCCCAGGTGTGGCACGGAGAAGGAGGGTGATGCAGCTGTGTCTGCTGGTCTGCAGGCAGAGCTGGGGATTCCATCCTCATGGGAGATTAGCAGATTCCAGCATTTTGGTCTAACACCCCGGGTCGTCTCCTTAAACAACACCTTTTCAGGTTAGGGTGAGAAGCAAAAAGGATCCAAGCAGGTACTGGACTACACTCCCATCCTTAGACGTCACTTAAGTCACTTGCTGGCTCATAATTTTAGGGGTTTTCTTGGGAAAACTGTAAAAATTTGGGGCGCAATGCATTTCTCATCTGCATACTGGCTCTGATGGCACTCCTATCCTCCTGGTACTTGGGAGGGTGCCTGTGTCCTTCCCTGGCAAGCGGCAAGCACCAGGGGGACAATGGTTAATCACCAGCCATTGACAGGTAATTGAGGAATTCTTCTTTAACAGTGAAACTAACTTACAGCAACTGGTCTGACTTGCTTTTAACTCTGCAACCTGAAAAAAAAATAGATAACTTTCTGTTCATAACAGTCCCCCCTCTTTTTCCTTGATCAGGCTTAAGCTTAAGCTTGCAACAACTTATAATTTTTGGCTCATTGACATAGAATTTCCTATATTTTTTGTATTGGTTATAAATTTCCTGAGCACTCTGGTGATCCTATTTACTAAACTTCATTACTTTTTTTGGTTTTTTTCAGGTTAATTTCTTTAAAGATCCTTAGGTTATTCTGTACAACAGATGTCACTATTTTTGTTAAACAGGGAAATAAGAACAGACTAACAAGTGTACACACGGTGAAGGTTATAGTTTTCCAACTTTTTTTGAAAGTCCATAGATTATCCCACCAACTGGAATCAAGTGTAGGAGTCCTTTGATTTCTTAAATATGCTAGTTTTCTTATTTCGTTTAAGGTGTTTCTAATGACTGCTACAATTAATTTGATTTGATAAATTACTGTTTTGGTTTGGTTGAGTTGGTCATTAATATGATTAAGAGCTGATGTGGTCTGATTAGATATTATTTCTAATTCTGATTGTAGTTTCAAAATTTTGTTTAACATATATTGCTTCTTCAGTTTTGTTTTTCTTAAATCTTCATATATAGGAACTCTTAAACTTGATCCAGATTCTTTGTGTATTATAAAGACAGTTTGTTTTATAATTCTAATGATGCAACCACTAGACCAGTCTCTTGGCAATTCAGTGGATGCTGTGGTACCATTGACCCAAAACAGGTGTTTAGGGGTTTCCTGAAAGATATTAGTTTTTGTTGTGCCCTCCCAATATTTAGAAATACCTTTTCCTTTGACCAGATTTACCAGGCTTGCTTTAGTAGTATCACATTCAAAGCACCACCAGGCTTCTCCTACAGGGTGCTCTCCCAGGAGTGGCTGCCTAAAGGTGGCGGTGTTCCGGGTCATCCAATATATTTTCTTATTCTCTTGATAAAAGATCAGTTGGGAGAGGTTAACACAATTGTTGTGGACTCTCAGCAAGGAACTTACTTCTTTCTCATAGAGAGGTTGGTAGTACTCATTGCACAGCTCTCCTGGGCTCTCCAGAGCACCACCAGCAATCAGAGCCATCACTACTACCCTCCCCAAGAGTCCGGTATGGGTCATCTTGCACAGCCTGCCCACCCGGTCTTGCCTCTTGAGGATTTTACTGAGAAGAAGTCTCCAAGCTCTTTAGAGTCTCTTGCTCCTCTGGTTAAACCTCTCTTGATCTGTCCGTGCTAATTTGGTCTCTCCTAGGGGAGCACTCTGGAGAAGATTAACCTGGGGTCTTTGGTACTAAGTTGGGACAACTTAACCAGAATTACTTATTAATAATTTTTAACTTTTACAAATTTCTTAAAACACTTCAAGACATGTTATGATTCTAAACTTTTTTCTTATGCAGTTCATCAGTCTTTTTGAATGTCAACTTTAAGTCATTTGGTCCTTTTATAATAGTATACTCAGCTGAATTAACTCCTGATGCGGTTGAATCCTGTCCCGAGTTAGAGTGTGAGGGTAGTGTAGAATCTGGTCCAATACCAGAGGGAGACACTGACGAATCTTGTCCAATACTCGGGGGTGGGACTGGTCCTTTAATTCTCGTGATGTGGGTCCAACCTTTTTCTCTGGTTCGCACAGCAGAATTAGTGATGAGGAGTATCTGAAAGGGGCCTTCAAATTTAGGCATTAATGGTCTATAATTCCAGGATTTTATTAAAACCCAATCTCCTGGGCTGATGTCGTGTGCTTTTGTGTCAAGAGGGGAGGTTTGGGGGAGGTATCCTCTTTTTCTAAGTCCTTCTAGGGTTCTTCCAATTACTTCTAAATATTTCCTTGTAGCTTCTTCTCCTTCCAGATAGTCTCCTGTGCTATAGGGTGTTGACAAGAATGAAAGTCCAAACATCATTTCATAGGGTGAAATCCCTATATCAGACCGGGGTCTTGTTCTGATGCGCAAGAGTGCTAAGGGCAAATGCTTTAGCCAATTCATTTTTGTTTCTTCGATCAATTTAGTCAATACATTTTTGAGAGTTTTGTTCATTCGTTCCACCCTCCCAGAACTCTGGGGGTGCCATGGAGTATGCAATTTCCATTTTATCCCTAAAGCTTCAATTATATTGTGCAATGTTTGGGCCACAAAATGTGGACCTCAGTCTGAGTCTATGGTATTCACCATTCCATATCTGGGGATAATGTTTTCTAAGATTACTTTTGCCATAACTTGGGCTGTTTCCCTTTTAGTTGGGAAGGCTTCTACCCAGTGAGTGAGATGATCTACTCTAACTAGTAGATATTTGTATCCTTGTACTGGGGGCATCTCAGTAAAATCTATTTGTATGCTCTGGAAAGGTCTTAGAGTTAGCTCCCTCCCTCCAGGTGTTACTTTTCTCATGACTTTCTGGTTTACTTTTTGGCAAATTAAACACCCTTTTGTGATTGCTTTTGCTAGGTCATATACACCTATGCACAGGTTATTTCTTAGGAAATAATCACATAGTCCTTGGACTCCCCAGTGGGTTAATTTCTGTAGTTCTGTTAGCACCATCCCAGCAAGTGCTTTGTTTAGAAACACCCGTCTATCTAATGTTAACCACTCCCCCACTGCCCTTGATATAACTTTAAATTTCACAAAATATGGGTTCTTCTCTTCTTTTTCCATACTCGGGTGTGGTTTCTGGTTAAAAAACTTTTACCAGATCCCCTGGTCCTAAAGCTGCTTCCTTTGCTATCTTGATCAGCTAGCAAAGGTTTCGCAACTTTAGGCTAAACAGTCTGGAGGCGTCCAGTTGCTCCACAGTAATAGCAGCAGCTTTCACTCAAAGGGACTCGAGGCCTCTCCATGCCTCCTGTCCCTGAAAGTACTGGCCTATGCTTGCCTGCTCCTGGTGGTGTGCCCCCCACTCTTTTGTTACCTTGGACTGTGGGAAAGAGTTGCTTGTCCCCACACTTTCTCTAGCTATAGAGACCATGATCCTAGCTTTTGCCTTTGCTTTTTCTTCTTCCCTCCTTAAATACACTTTCAATGCTTCCCTCAATAACTCATTAGCTCTTTTTCTTGCCAATCCTCAATCTTTTCTAGTTTTCTCCGTATATCAGGCCAAGATTTAGTGACAAATTGGACTTTTAGTAGCACTTCACCCTCTTTGGTGTCTGGGTCTATTCTAGAATACAATTGAAAGTTCTGCTTTAGGCGATTAAGCCAAGTAGCAGGAGTTTCATCCCTCTCTTGTGCACCCTCAAATGCCAATTTTGTATTAGTTCCTTTGGGAACTGATTCTCTGATCCCTCGAATTATCAGAGACCTGTACTCCATCATGGCTTTCCTCCCTTCTTCCTGGTTAGGGTTCCAATTGGGATCCACTAGTGGCAATTTGTCTTCACCTGATGGCACTTGGGGTCCTGGACGGTTATCTTTTTCCCAAATTCTTATGCTAGCGGCCCTAATAATTTGGGACTCTTCTGGGGAAAAGAATATATTTAGAATGGAATTCATCTCCCCCCAAGTGTAGATATTTGGACCTAAGAACTGATCCACTTGCTTAGCAATGCCCACGGGGACTTCAACTAAATTCCCTAACTCCTTCTTGAATCCTCTCACCTCAGAAGCAGTTAGAAGAGCATTTACAAAACCAACACCTCCTGCTACTCCTCCCATAGGAACTTCTCAAAGTGGAAAAAGTCTCTCTACCTTGGAGGTCTTGGATTGGGTACCACAGTATGGCCCATCTTCAGACACAAGATTACTCATTTGAGGAGTATTAGCATTAGCTTGGACCTGCTGTAGGTCAACAGCTGTACCTGGTGGTAAGAGGTTACTAGATAAGGAAGCATTTGTGTCCCAGTTAGGAGGAGGTGGAGGGACAGCAGTAGGAGGGGGAGAAGAACTTGGGTGCATGTTAGGTGGAGCTGGAGAAGGGGTGGAGCACACAGCAGGTGGAGTAGGTATTAGTGGTGGTGCAGAAGCAGCTAAAGGAGTCGAAGGGGGTGGTGATGGAATAGCCCCCATAGCAGCCGGGAGAAGAACTGGATCTGCTATTTGAGGTGCTCGAAGGAGAGGATTATAAGGTGGAGGGGCATCAGGAGGCAAAGTAGTCTAGGGGGTCCCACCTTTTACCAATTTCTTTAACTCCAGCATCCCCTCTTTCATTCCCCTCTTTCTTGCTCTGCACTTTACAAATTTGCAATCCTTCATTCTTTATAGCATTCAACCAACAAGCTACATACAATAATTCCTCAGCATCAGTATTTTCTCTAGCCGTCAGATAGTTACTCAGCTGTTGACACATCCACTTGTCTTTTGTCCTACACCACGGTCATCCTCCTTGCACCTCTAATTCTGGCCACACTTCTGAACAGTAGTGAATCATCTTAACTTTATCTAATCCTTCTGTGGCTTCTATAGAGTCCCATTTCTCTAATAGTTCACCTAGGGGACTGTGGGGAGGTATATTCCTCAGTCTTTGGCCACTTTTCTTACTATTGCACCCTCCCATTCCTTCTGCCTCAAAACAAATCACAAAGATGCCTTTTTCTCTAAAGGAAATATCTTATTTAAGAAGTCTCGACCTCCTGCCAAAACTCCAATTTCTCTGACCCTTTTCGTGAGGACTTTGTTGAGACCTTGGCCTTCTCTTGCCAAGACTCACCAAACAAACAAAACAAAAAAAAAATCCTCGAGACCCTGGCCTCTGAGGTTTGCCTGACCTCCTTCGTCAGGACTTGGTTTGCCTCCAGGGCTTTTAAACTTCCCCGAATTCCTCTCGAGACTTGTGAGTTTGCTTGACCTTCTTTGTCAGGACTTTGAGAGATCTCGGCCTCCTCTGCCAAGACTCAACCAGCCAAACCTCGAGACCCTGGCCTCTGAGGTATGCCTGACCTCCTTTGTCAGGACTTAAAACTGCCTGATTTCTAAATCGCCTAACTTCCTTTGTTAGGACCTGTATCAGGGCTTTTGGGGTGCGTGCCACTCCCACAGCTATGTCCTCCGTACGCCCGGAGGGGGGTCCTCTTTACCCCTTTGGAGGCGCCTCAATCACCAATTCCACTCGCTTCCCCGTTCCCAGCCGGCCCCCTCGCGGGGGTGTGGAACCACGGTACTGAGGGGTCTTCACTCGCTTCGAGGGGCCGAGCTGCCGGCCCTCGTCTCACTCACACACACTCACTCGCCTCCCTCTCCCACCGCCAGATATTCTCACCAGTCCGGCGCTCCTCCGTGTCACTGTCCCAAGCCGATCTTCTCTGGTCCTTATAGCCAGCTGTCCTGCAGGTCCAGGGTGGGTGGCCGTCCCAGTCCTGGTGTCCTCTTCAGGCGTGGCTATCCCAGACGAGTCCCCAAGCTGAAATAAATGGGCCCCTGAAGAAGTTTAAGGGTCCAAAGCATTTTTTGTATGAGGAAAGGCTGAAAGAACTGGAACTGTTCAGTCTGCAGAAGGCTCAGGGAGGTCTCAAAAATTGTGTATAAATAAATAATGACTTTAAAGAAAGAAGAAGGAGCCACATTCTTCTCAGTAGAGCACTTTGACAACACAAGAGGGAAAAGGTGCAAATTTAAAACTGGAAATACCATATAAACAGAAGAAAATGTTTTGTGATTTCTTTTTTTGGTTAGGTTTTTGGGTGTTTTTGTATTTGTTGGGGTTTTGTTTGGGTTGTTTTGGTTTTTTTTTTTTTTTGTTGTTGTTGTTGTTGTTGTTGTTGTTGTTGTTGTTGTTTTGGGTTTTTTTTCCTGTGAGAGTGATGAAATAAAGAACCAGGCTGCCCAGGGAAGTTGCGAGTCTTCATCACTGGAGGCTTTCAAAACATAAAATAGTCCTGGGCAAACTGCTATCTGAACCAAGAGACCCTTTCCAAGTAAAATTATTCTCTGATTCCACATCCCTTGATCAAATTCAGCCATATTTTCTAAAGACTATCTGACTGAGACATTTTTAATTCTTAGGAATTTTTGGAAATAAGTAAGTTACAAGGAGGAGGCGAAGAGGGAACAGCATTTTTACTTCTGCAAAACAGACAATTAGCACTCTGCACTCCCTCAGCAGCAACAGTCCCCTAAATGACATTCAGATTTATTAGCATGGGCATATTAGTGCTTGCACAGCTGCCTGGCTTATGAGCTTCTCCTGTCTTTGCGGAACAGGTCCTTTCTTCCCCTTCTACAACAGTGGATACAGCAGGGATATGGGATCATTGGAAGAGGAAGCAGCTCAGTGAGAATGCTCTAGAAGACACTGAAAGTGTAAAGATGGAAGGTGGAAAAGCAGTGATACAGCTGGCATGAGAGGAGCTAAGGTTACCTCAGAACATAACTGTAAAATCAGGCTTTACACATTGATTTGCTTGATAAAAAATTATAGCCATTACAGCACTGAATGTTGCTTGCATCAAGTGACATTTTCTCTGTGCTGTAGAAGCAGAGGAAAAATCATTACCATAATCCATTTCCCAGACAACTCTTTCATTCTTCTTAAAGAAGCAATTCATCTATGTGGAGCACGTTACCGACAATATCTGTTCTTCCTCCAGGCTGGTGCATTGCTACATAACACTGCCTCAGGCTTCAAAGTCTCTCTCCACACACAGATTTAGGACTCAGCTTGCACTTGCCAATGTTTCAGCAGAATGAAGAACGGAGAGCTTGGAGAGAAAGTGGACAGCCCTGGAAAGGAAAGGGTGAATGCCATGCAGCTGGAGATTCAGGAGAGATATTTGAAAGCACCTGTTTTTATTTTGTTACTTTTTAAACTTTTTCTTGCTATTTTTATACACCCATAATGTCATTAACCTTCACTTTGATTCTTGCTTTTCTGCAGTCACAGGATTATATGGCAAAACAACATGTGAATGGCCTGCTCAGACTGTTCTTGAACATGTAAGACCTGAAATATTTTCATGTTAGTGCAACATGGAATTGGCTGGAAAAAAAGGATTTGAATGACCCAGAACAGCTGTTGAGTCATGAAGATAAGCCTAAGAAATGTGATAGTGAATGGAGGCAGGTAAGTTCCCTAATTACTTAATTTAATAGCAGCTGTGAGTCTCTGAAATGAAATGATACTGAGAATAATATTAACGAGACAATAAGGAAGAAAAAGTCCTAGGAATACTATCTGAACATCCCAGCTAATTCATCAAAAAGTTTTTTTGAGGATGTACTTTTTGAGAAAAGATGCTTGCACTTGATTATCTCTGCCATCCAGGGAAGTAGCCTATTTCATCACTTCTGTATTAGCAAAACACTTTGTGAGCGTGAATCCACTTTATCAGGACTTCAGAAGTTGACTGACTGCTTACTAATTTGAGGCAAGAAGACCTACTACAAAAATCCTACATATCTTAAAAGTATTTTTGGGGATACATATCACATAATAGTCACATAAGGATGGTGACTATTTGGAAAGGTTTATTTCATGTACAGAACATATTATAAGGCAGCCTTGGCTGGCTGTCCATGCTCATTCTGCCACTGGAAATAGTAACTGTTTCTGCTTTACATAGGTTTAAGTCTTCATTCCTTGATAGCATCCTTGTGAGTCAACTGGGTTTTTTTGGCAGGGGCATTCCAGGAATGTCTTTTATTGTCCCTTGGACGAAGACTTGTTAAAGGCAGGAGTTGAATTTTTACTTCAGTATACTCATGATTATTCACTGTATGTTATTCACACATTAGCATAATTGCCACAATATGTTGTCAATGAGTCATTAAGGTTGCTTAAATAATCACCATCAAACTTATTAGCGAAAGTAGATTTGATGTAAATAGGCAGAAAAGAGAGTTGGATGGTAAGGCTCACTCTTTTGCTTATTACATGGATGAGACATACAGAGGAAAATCAAGTCAGAAACACTGAAAGAAGAATCACTGCCTGAAATATCTGTGTTGGCTTCTGATCTAGCTCTAAAACAATAAAAGAGCACTGAGACTCAAGCAACATCTCCTTTGCAGAGGGGATCCTTCTTGTTCCTTTTTTGTCATTTTATGTTTCTCATTGTACTTCCCTTGGAATACATTTTATTTTCCAGGAAATAAGTATTCTTTTTGTTTGGGATCTCCAGCTTCTGCAAGGGGCAACAGAACAAACTGAAACACAGAAGTTCCATCTCAGTATGAGGAAAAGCTTTAACTTTGAGGTTGATAAAGCATTGGATGTGGGCTGCACAGGGAGGTTGCAGAGGATCCATCTGTGGAGATATTCTTAAGTCACCTGGTCACTGGGTGAACCTGTTCTGGCAATGGGGTTGGACTAAAGGATCTTCAGAGGTCTCTTCCAACCAGTTGTTCAATGCTACTCTGCTGACCAACTGCATGTGCTCTTGGCTAGCTCTGTTACCACTTGAGCACCATAAAGGGACAACTTACCCAGAAGTGGAAATTACCTGCTTTTTTGTGTTACTCCTTTTGGGAGGACTCCTTTGAAAAGCAGTTTTTCATCTTGTCTATCAGGTTTCTTAAGGCAGCACTTGAATTTCATCAAAAATCTTTAAAGTTTTGCAGTAAGAAAAGGGTGAAAAGATCTCATTGATTTGTGCATTTATTTGGGGATATAAGGAACAGGCAGGAGATAAGGCAAAAACTGAATACAGAAAGGAGAGGTTCATGAAGCCACTTGAAAAAGTGGCAGGAAAAAGTACAGCTGAACAGTGACAGCGTGAGCAGGTCCTCATTACAGTGCAGTAATTTTTCATGAATGAAATTCCTTACTATTAATTATATGTGAGGGCCAGAGAACTGGCAAAGGGAAAGCTGCTGCATTCCCCTGGAGGGCCAACACCTGAGCTACAACCTTGTGGTTAGGGAGAGCAAGAAAATTGTCCACAGAGCCCTTTGTATGTTGATTTCTTCTACCCCCATTGCCCTTCTCCTGCACTCCACCCTTGTGCCCTCATCCCACTGGCCCTGGTATTCTATCCCGCCTCTCGAGATCCCTATATAAAGCCCTGCTTTCCCTGACTAAGTGGCTCTTTTGTCACTGGACCTTTTGAGGAAGAAGCTCAATAAAGGCTCTCCTTGGAACCCCACATGAAGAGCCCATCCTTCAAAGTCCACACGAACCCCACACAAAGTCGCCCAGATCACAGAAGAGCTGAAATCACTTGATGTGAACACAGACATGCCTGTGCCCCCAAGACACTTCTTCGGGAAGGTCACGGCACTCCAGACAACCACCCGCCGCGGCAATTATATGCTTGTATTTTTGCTGTAGTAAGCAACTAAAAGACACCACTTTTAAATAAGAATGGATAGCAATTAAAATAATAGCAATTTAAAATAATCTAATTAATATTACAGAGCCATAAGCAGAATTCAGCAAAATTTGGCCTCTTTTATGCCTCTGTAATGAAAAAGAACACAGTCATAGAATTTTCAAAGACATAAGATCCAACAGTGTGTGAAGACTGAAACTGCAATTACAACTGCAAATCCAACTCATTATAGAAAAAGTTGGGGATATTTTCTAGTATCTAAAACCAGAGTGAAGGTGTATATTTCCTTTTGTGACATGTCTGGTAAAGGTTTAGAAATCTATTATTGTTTTAGTTTATTATTTGTAGGGATGGATTTAATAGTAGGCTTTAAATACACTGTATGGTACTTGCAGTATTAACTATGATTTCCACATTCCTTCATACAATTACTGAGCAAATTTTTTTACATTTTTTCCACTTACCTAAAAATCTAAAGTGCATACAGAGTTTAAATCTAGATCTCACTGAGCCAATTTTTCTCTCATGTGAATTGCTTCCAACATTTTATAATAGAGTCTATTAATGGGGCACTTGGACCAGGACCTCTCCTGCCTGGCTGATATCCAGTGCCTGGGGGCCCAGAGACTGTGCCCAGACTGAGGGCAGTGTTTTTTCCATTTTCAAGCACACAGAGGAGTGAAGCTCAGCACATATTCTCATGACACACAGAGGACACCAACATAGCTGGTCACTCACACTCACACTGGCACTGCACAGTACTCCACGGCTCCCTGCCCTTCCTCCTGGGCTGGCAGGCAGAAGGTCCCATGTGCAACACTCTGGGAACACGCTCCAGGTTCATGAGCATACACCTGCTTATGGAGCCCACTCTGCCTGCCTGGTGCCTCTGCTCCAATCCCAGACCCCCTTGTCACACCCATGTGTCCTCAACCTGCTGGCTGGTCCAGATGGAAATTGGCTAGTGATGGCCACATGCACCCCATCTACACCAAGTTTTGGGAGAGCACAGACACTTCGTCTCAGCAGTTGGCACCACACAGTTGGAACCACTGTGACCTGTGGTTCTACTGCAGCAACCAGCACTGATCCACTCATTTGCCTCACTCATGCAGTGCCTGCCCAGCAGCCGGTTTTGTTAACACCCAGCATTCTCTTCCCCCAAAAGGCAAGGTTACTACTTGCTACAGTGAATCACAGAATCATTAAGGGTGGAAAACACCTCTAAAATCATTGATACAACTGTTAACCCAGCACTGTCAAATCCACCACTATAGCACGTCCCCCAGGTCTGACTCCACCATTTCCCTGGGCAGGCTGCTTAAATGCCTAATTACCCTTACAGTGAAGAAATTTTTCCCTAATATCCAATGCAAACCCCCCTGCCATAAAGCACTTCATTCCAGTAGTTGTAGAGTGACTGAGACCTCCACTACTCACTCCAGCAGCTAACACCACAGGCCAGGGACATCACTCATCAGCACTCCATCAGATGGCACCCAATCCTCTCACAGCAGTCCCCCACTGTCTGGCACTGAGTCCTTCCAGCATGCACATGCATGGGACAGACAGAGAGATGACACAGAGAAGGAGGTATGAAAAAATTTAACGGACTTAAGACAGACTGGGGCAATCAGCCTCTGGAATCTGCCAGACAAGCATACTGACCTGCCATGGTTTACAAGTGACCGGCCCCTTTTCTGTCTATTCCTCTTTTCTTCCTCCCCTGAACATTGTCCCATTTGTAAAGATCCACCAACTCCTCTCCAGCATTCTGGACCCCCAGGATTGCATCCGTATCAGTTGCAAAGTAGCTGTTCAGCATGACTGATGAGGTTGGCTTCTTCTCCTTGTCTCCATTATGATTTGCCTGTCAGGTTTGGGTCTCTACATAGTTTGCTTCCCCCTTCTCCTTAGTATCCCATTTGACAAAATCCTTGATCAGAAAATCATACTGGAATAAAAAAATCCTACACTTCATCCTTACTATTTTGTGTGACTCATCAGTTTTGGTTCTCACCTCTGCCTCCTTTGTTACTGGTCAGACAGATTTGTGTCTCTCTGTTTATGGATTCCTCCTTTTCTTAATATCCCCTTTTGTGTTGAGAAAGTCCCTGATTAAACACCTTAAAGGAGCAGACATTCTTCCAAAGATTCTTACAATTAGTACAAGATTGATTAAATTACCATAACTGTGTTACAAAGAAATATGGAATAGAACATAATAGAAAACATGAAAGGAAATTTTTATTTTTTTCAGTCATACAAATAAAAAACAATCCCCATAGCTGTACTTGAAATAAGACTAACGGTGTCAAACATGGCAATTCTGAGAGAATCTGTATCAATACTTTATACCACAGAAATTGTATGACATACACTCAGTAGCAATAGTACTCTCCTTTATGTACATGTATAATAACTGTGCTTTTCCTTACACAAAGTAACAGTGCTCTTAAAAATAAATAATGTGCAATTTCAGACTTCTATCCTGAAATATGCTAATCTAGATCCCCATCTAAATCCTGGACACGTCTCTCCCAGGAAAGTCACCACAAAGAGTGCTTAGCACTTTGCTAGATTAATCACAAAAAAAGGTACTGAACCTGCATCTGTTTTTCTTCAAATTGTAATTAGAGAAAAAGTACTGACCTCAAACATGTTGCTTATATTGTCTAACAAAAGAATGATACAGTCATTACTACACATCAGACTCAGATCTGAAAGGTTCAGTAGATCTTATATCTGGAGAATGGCTCAGAGCTGTGGAAAAGAAATGTCCTGAAGCAGGAAAATTAACAATCAAACATTTATCTATTATTTGTATGAAATATGATGGACTGTCACAGACACATTAACATGTATCTTAACAAACAATTTACAATAAATTTATCTGAATTAATTCAAGTTGTTTAATGTAAAGCTGCCATAACCTTTGGGCAAATAGACACATTCTGCTGTCTTGATTTAGATTCTAGTTCTTATTTTTAATGTACATTTTGGAGCTACAGCAGGCAATTGATATAGCTGATGAGAGGATAAATTTGAGGAACACTCTGAACACAACTGATTGGCATTTCAGTTGTTCTTCACCGGGGCAGATAACATTACAACATTAGGGGGTCTTTCTTTTTATCCTACTACTTTGTATTAATTGTTGATAGTGTTGGATTTTAAAAGTGGTAATTAAAATATAAATTTATTATCTTCTCTGTGCTGTTGGCAGCAGAGGTGTGAATATAAACAAAACAACATAAATCACCCAAGGCAGCTATGAAGGCTTAAGCTGTTGACTGCTAATCAGTAAAGGACCACAAAGTGAAATCATCCCACCTCAAAAGTCTCTAAACAGCAGTTAAGACTTTGCTGCAATGTCCTGGGTCCCCTTTAAGAAAAAATCACACAGTGGAAGTAATCTATTTTTCCATTTAGGTTCTGAGGTGCCTTAACAGAAATGCTCCAAGAGTGCCAGGCAGTATAAGGGAAAGATAAGAAGGGTGTCTGCAGAGTCCATTGCTACAGCTTCCCAGCTGTAGAATGCAAACAACAAGGAAAGTCCTGGACATTTCTCACCTTAGGTCACCTTTGACCACGCAGTAACTTGTGGTCACAAACCACCTCAAAACAATTTGTTTTTGAAACATCAAACCACACACCAAAGGGCCTCCCAGAATCTTTGGTCTCCACATAGACACAGGTCTTATACAAGAACAAGAGTGTAAAATGACCCTTAGTCCTTGTAAAAACCTATGGAGTCACACTACAACTGCCACTTGTCTCAGACAGTAGTTTGAGACCCACCCCTCACTACATCACACCTAAGCTCAGGATAAAGTGAGGCAGGTGAGAGAAGAGGCGCACTGGTATGGAGCCCCATGGTTTTGGTAAGGAGGCACACCTAGGTGCTGGTTTAAGGGAGAGTGCTGTGAGAAAGATGAATGTGGATGATGGCAAAATGCCCTGAGCCTATGGCTCACAGTGTCCAAGAGTGCAGTACTGAAGGTAGAAAGCCTGCATAAGATGAGGTTAAGGCCCAGTTTTGAGGAGGTATGGGAAAACTCTGGTGTCTGTCAGAGAAATTTAGTGATAGGGTAAAAATCTAGACTCAATGGCTTTTGTACTAAAGTTAACTTCACTTGCAGAAAATCAAATGTGAAGCATGCAAAACCAAGATTTAGGCAAAGATTTAATTTATCTGCTGACTTCTAAAGGCAAATTCTCTCACCTATCTTTCTATTTACATGATATTCTTTTCATGTACTCATTTGCACAAAGATTTTTTTGATGCCAAGGAATACAAGAGTCCCCATTGACTTTGCTTCAGATGCATAATACATTGGCATACTCAAACCTTCCACAGGTGAACAAAATCACCTGTCAGTTAATATTTTAGACTACTTGAGCATGAGGTTTGTCTGTGGCCTGACACTAGAGAGAAGAAAAGACACTCCCAGAAGATAAAGTTGTTGATAAGGATGTTTCTCTGAGCTTCTGAGAGACTGGCAATCTGTGAATTCTTTATTCCAATAGCAATTTTGTCAATGTATATTAAATGTGCTTTAGAAGATCAACAGTAGCAATCAACATTTTCCTAACAGCAAGAACAGGAATATGCTCACCCTTAATTGTAGAAATAATCTTGTACTAAAATGAAGGCGTACATAGTGAACAAATAGCACCCTTTGTTTTATCAATATCAAATTAAACACATTCCAGTCTGCATGACTGTTTAATTCCTCATGATACCTTGGTTTCAGTAAGTTTCATGTTAGGACCTCTTATTGCACATTAGCACGTGGCCAAAGTAAACTGTCGTTAAGTACAAGAGTCTAGTGAATAAGGAAAGATGTTACTGTGTCTTACATATAATATAATTGACTTTCTACTTCCTGTAATATTTGACTGCAAGGCACTGATTTAGCGGCCAATAATTCCAGATCTCCAATCATGCATGATGAGATACATGAACTTAAGAGAAGAAAATGGGTAATGAAGAGCATTTTCAGCAAGTAAATATTTGAGAGTGGTAAAACATATAAAATTGCTCAAACAAATTAAAAATTCAGTAGATAGACTGTATATCATATTTGGAGACCAGGATCTAATGTATCTCTGAAAACATAACAAGAAAAATATCCATACATCATACTGGCATGCCTACTCCTTAGCCAAGAATAACATATGATATGAAATCATGATGTTACCTATTTATGTGCTCCTTTAGCACTAAAATACATCATGGGATGACAAGTTTTGTTTCTTAATGTATGCTGTACTGACACTCCACCCTCTCCTGTGCTCCTGTAATTTCTTGTTTTCTTTTGTTAGAAAGAAGGAAGTGAAAGAACTGTTGAGTTTTTTGACAAACAAGACTGATGATCAAAAAACCAACTGTGAGATAATGTGTTATTTCAGTCAGTTACACATCAGAACATCTAGATTATACAAGAGGTATATTAAATAAACAGATAATGTAACAGCATTAGAAGTTTAAAAGAACTGTATGGTCTATATTTTTGTCCACTAATTGGCTAGGTGGTTTTTTTCACTTTAATTCCACTGTCACCTGAGTTTCTTTAGACTTTTTCTTTCCACCAAGAATAGAACTATATATAGATATATATACACACATACATATAATTGAGTGCATGAAGTAATTTCTTTACTCTTGCAGTTTTTCTGAAGAATTCTATATGTGAAGTCTAAAAGAGGCTTTGAGATACTCTACAAAGAGGCTTTGATTTGAGATGCTTAAAAATAAATAACAAAGAATATGTTCCTTTAAGCAGCAAAGCAACATAAATCCACACAATTTCTCCAAGATAACGGAAAAATGTGTACAATAGTAATCTTTGGCACTGAAAACAAGGGCATCCTCTTGTATGTCTTCAAATATTTACAGGAAAGAAAAACTTATAAATCAGATTAAAATGGTATCTGTGAGGTTTCATGTAATGGGTACTGAAAACAGTAGCTAGAAAAACAATTGGGATGTTAAGGACTGTGTGACAGCAGGATGCAACACAATAACATTTGATAAAATATATTATGTTCCACTGCACCCTCCCATGCTTACAAATCTTTTTTCCTTAAGACAGTTCTGTAAGATAAAAAATGAATTTACTTATAACACCCTTGAAATCTTTTAAGGGCTCCAAAACTTAATAGCAACAAAACCCAACCAACGGCAATAACAAAAAAAAACAACAGAAGCTGAGGTTATAATACAATATCAGAAACAGTTCTCTGACTAAAGGCATTTACTGATTTTTTTCATCTTACAGACTTCACTTTCTCTACTCAAATCCATCGTGATATTTTCTGCCAAAGCCTGATTTATTTACTCAAGTAAATATTCCATCCACTAGGTATTCTTGTGTGGGCTGTCTGACCACAGCTGCAAATTGGCAGGCTCTTTTTCTTCTTTAATTCGTGATGAATGTGTGTGTCACTGCATCCTATAAACGCTACTGAGCATACATTCAAGCTTTGTTCTTAGTGAAAGTGGCACTTGAACCCTTGCAGTCAAGATAGCTTAGTGACTTAACACTTTACAGGTATAATAGCTGGTTATGTACTTCTGATATAACATGTTCTTCCAATGACTCAGTGGATATTGAAACAAATCCCCACTGTGGTCCCATTGCCATTTCATAACATCTTTATGATGAGGTGTGTATTCTGTATTTATTGTACAATACTTGTGCTTTATTGCTGTATGCATTTTCCTGTTGTTAATTTAAGTGCTCCTCTATTATGTAACACATACAATGTTTTAAACTCTAATGGCATCCTATGAGGACTGGCATTAGAAAAATACCGATACTTCAGATCATCATAATAGTGATACTTGACTGGTTTTCCATGTAAATCCTTTGGGAATGGCCAAAATCCGTACAGGTGAATTTCATCACAAAATCTGGTGGCAAGTGTATACATGAGAAGACCAGTGCTGGGTCGCTTAATGTGAACCTTGTTTGTCAGCCAATAGCTGCAAAGAAAGAAAAAGTGCATTAAGAAACTCATATAACTTCATGTGAAGAAATCGTGTGAACTTATTTTATCTACTATGCATTCATTTTACACTATGAATAGTGAAAGTCTCCTTTTTTCTAAACTGAGATCATAATGGTACTGTTCTGGTGCACCTTTATTCCTCCTAGAAGAGGTTAAGGGGGACCTTAGCACAGTGCTAGAAAAAACCTGGCCAACTAAGAGACTTACTTCAGGCTTTAATTCCAACATAATATCATGTCTGCAGAAGCTAGACCAACCTCTTCAGCCGACCAGGGAACAGCCCCTTGCTATAAAGTCTGACCTGTTGCAGTATTCATGTTATCAAGCAAGCCCTATGCTGAATATTTGATTGGTCTGGTGGTTACTTCACAAATTGCTTGTCTAAATAGAAAGCAAATGGAAATTATAAACCTAAGTTAAGAATGTAACTTTCAGAAGTCAGTAAAAGAAAAAGGAAGTATAAAAGATGTACTTCCTTGTGATTAAACACATAAAACTGCCTGTTGTTAAAGGCAGTCTCCAGATAAGCAAAACCTTACACTACCGATTTTTAAAAGGTTTTGTTTTGTACTCAAACATTCACTGGTCCAACTGAGACTACAAGACGATTTTCCTGAGCCAGTACCAAGAAGTTTGGTTATGGCTTTAAAAGCAGTAGAGAGTTTTCAAAGACACAAATGAAAACGTAACTGGATTCCAGCATATAGCTCATGTTACTACCCTCAAAGTCTGTCACCAACATTGTTCTACATCTTTAACCTTTAAAATCATTAAAATAGTGCCAGCTACTGCTGGTAAAACACCTCCCCCAGTGTCTGATTCAATAGAAAGTACACAAGTATTTTCTATGAAAATGAAAATGGTCACTTAGATTATTAAACCTGGTCATTCCTTTGCCTCAGACAAAGAACAACCATGCACACAGCTGTAGAGATCTGACTGCGGAAATGTGTGACTACAAGTGAGGGAAATAAGTATGACTTAGCATGACCACACAAATGTGAAACCATTGCAGTATGCCACTGTACTCCTAGTTGTAGGCTGTGAATTGCTTCTACCACAGTCTAGGCAGAAGGTCAAGTGAGATAAACCCACCAGACCAGAGTTAGCCTTGTTTTAAATGGCATTTCAATGAGGCTGAAACTTAAAATTATACATCCAGAGTGCTATAATGGCATTTGTGATGTAGCAGGAGGAATGTCCCACCATCCAGTATGAGACAGGACAGCAAAACTATGACTTTAATCAAAGTTTAAAGTATGTTAAAAGCAATAGATAAAATGCAACAGTTACATTAACCATCCCATTGAAACTAGCCTTTTCAGTTTCAATCTTTGCCAAAACCATAGCTTTGAATCATAGATAGGTATGCATGTGAAAGCTACTTTGGTATTTTTGGTGAGTTCTTTGATTTTCTTTGTTCTGTTGTTGGCTTTTTTGTTGTTGTTGTTGTTGGGGGTTTTTTTGTTTGTTTGTTTGCATTACACTGAGTTTATTTTTTGAAAACTGAAGGACCCTGCAAGCAGAAAACAGTTCTGAGCTGAGCAACTGCTTCTCCAAAGCCAGCATAGGGAGAATTTCACTTGGGTGTAAAAACAGGATGGTAAAAAGCATATTTAAGGGTGAATGCAGTTGGGAATGGGTACATATACAAATGACACATGAATATAAAATTTTTTATTGTCTTCATAAACACCATTTTTTAGACATAACATGCTAAGCAGTTTTCTTTTCACTCTGACAAACTGCAACTCTAAGACAAGATAAACCAAAGGAGACTCCATTCTAGAAAATAAGTTTATTTATGAAAAAGTTGCTGGAGGAAGAAATCAGAACACTTTTAGCACTTCATATCACAGATACGGCAGAACAGTTTAAAAGCTAATTACTTAATTTTTGTACAAACAGTAGTGGGTACAAACTGGTACCAACTCTTGAGAAGTTGGTACTTTAATCTCATGTAGTCATCCATCTAATATGAGGGTTTCAAGCCAAACAGCAGTCAAAATTGATGCATCTGGTACTACAGGGTACCACCATCATTCCAGCTGAATTTCAACCTTTCAGGAATAGGATGCTCGTGGCAGAAAATTAAATCAGTAAACAGGTAAATATGAAAAGGAAACTACATCTTACTTAAGCATTTCTGTCCAGAAATAAGTATGTAATGAAGGAGTGAGATTCAATGAAGACCCTCTTACAATTTAAGAGCATAAAAACATATATTCTCTCCTGTTTGTTATACTAAGGTATTATACACCAGAAGTTCAACTATTTGGTATTTCTTAAAAGTGAAAAGATACCCAAACTCTCTCTCTCTATATATATATTGAAAATACAGAACTTGATGTAATTAACATAAAATTTTTATAATAATAATGTAAAAATTTTGTAACTTGGGATCAATTATATATCAGATTAAAAAAAAAAAGAAATGCAAAAAATGAAACGGAGCACACAGTGCTCTAGGCTGATGCTTCGTAAAGGTAATTTATCTCTTCAAATTCCTGGCTCCCAACATCTGTTTGAATTAATAGAATTGTCAAGTGGGGACACAAATATCAAGTAGTCTTTGTGATTTTTGTTCTGAAAGATATGTGTCAACTTTTCAGTCACTCAGGTACCTGCTCTAATCTCTGAGTTAAGGCTGATTAGGGGTGGTTGATGTTATAGATGCTTTAAGCAATAAGCATCTTTGTACCGGTTTTTAGTTTCTGGCGTTTTATTATAGCTTTATTTTAAAGCATAAAGATACTGTCCTAATATACTTTTCTGGGATGCACTTATTTTCTGTTCAACTAATATTACATCATGAAGGAGGCAACTAACTATAGAATCAAATAAGAATCTCTCTTGTTTCTCACAACTAATCTCTAGATTTTCACTCATGACCAATTCCTGATTTTCCAGCTGGATACAGCATCAGCTTAACTGACAGGATTGGGTGGATCTCACCATGTGACAAAATAGTCATCACTATGAAGTCTGTAACTGGCTATGCAATGCACCGCCACTCATTTTCTTGATGCCTCATGCTAAAGCAACTTCTGAAGGCTGAATTTATTGAAGATTAGTGAATGTGCCAATGCATAAACACTCTTTAATTCTATAATTCCTGTAACTTGAAGTTGAGTAGCTTGAATTGAAAGAGTTCTCACTTCAAATTACCTTAAAATATATGACTGATGGTAATGTAGTAAAGACACTGGCAAGATAGCATGAAATTCAATTTATGCTCAAAAGTGAAAAGTAATCTCTAGGGTAAGAGAAAAACAGCACAAATAGTATGTTGAACCATCTGCAATGAAAGGAAGGTCAGGTGTGTACTTAGGTCCATGTATTTGCATTTTATAAAATTGCTGTTAATAAATACCATGTTTGCAACAGGTAACTAAAAGCCCTATAATATACTGTAAGAGTAAGGGTCACCCTGCTGACAGCAGGGGACTGCTAAAAATACCTCTTACATGAAAAGAAGGGATATTTGAACAAGTACTGGTTTCTGAAACAATGTCCTTGTGCTCCTACTATCAATCTGTCTAGTTTCACCTCAGCTCCTCATCCCAAATCCAAGCATCTTTGCCTCCAAAATTCTTACCCACTTCAGACACATTAGGTACTGAATCACAGCCACATGTCTGAGAACACTTTCACACAGTCCAATATAGATCTCTCTTCTACAATCCTTTCTTTTTACAGAGCATACACATTTCAAATATATTTCACATGATTTTAAAATCTGAACAATGATCCCTTGCATGTTTCACTGTATTTTACATTAAAAAATTAAAATAATCAAAGACATTTTTGGTATTTCTGTTAGTACTAGAAAGAAATACTGTCACTAATGGATTTCTACCGGCGTTATATTTCAGATGAAAAAAATACTTTCTGATGCTTTAAACATGCATGTTTTTGCTTCCTTTTTATTATTACCTGAATGAAACCTAGTTACTATATGCAGTTCCACATCATAAATAAAAGACATGTTTTACAATTCTGTATGTAGAAATGTATTTTTTGTCAAAGATCCTTCTTTGTCTCCACTAAGATACTACAAAAAGCTATAAAAATTATATAAATAATTGATTGTTAATTGAGGCATTGGTACAAAACCTAAACTTCTCAATAATAATGACTTTTAGAAGTATCATGAGATTATTTGTATTGGAAGGAATGTCAGCAGACCTCTGATAGATCTCAGTCCAATGTCTTTCTCCAAGGAAGACTCCTCAGCCATTGCTGGCTGGGCCTGTGCTCCAGCCCAACCACCTCTGTAGCTCAGTGTTTAGCTTGCTTCAGTTGGCAAATAATTTTTGTGCTTTAAGGGGGCTCAAAGGTGCTTGAGTGGGAAACTCTGTCTACATTTAAAAAAAACAATGGAAAAAGTGAAATTCTGCCCTGATGAATATGGATAAACAAATTATTTACAACCTACAACAATAAGCACTGTTAAAAGACCAATTTGACACATTTGTTTTTGAGTTTATGGAACTTCAATATTTTGGCCTTTAAAAATACTAAACCTGTTTCTACCAGATCAAAATATCACCTATAGTTAAATATACAGTCAAATCCACCAGACTTTCATCTGATACCCTCATATTTATAAAAATGGAATGCTTTACTATCAGCATGACTGCCGCAGCAATGTCAATTGAATAGCATGCTGCTACCTGATAATGACTTCTTGCAGCTATTGACAAAAATTTAATTAAAATAAACACATAAACCCATAGACATCCATTTTAAAAATAGTTAATGTTAAAATGATCTTCTGAGGAGACTCTATTACAATGACTAATACATGCAACTATTGATGCCAATCATCATTACATTATATGAATGGAAATACATATGGGGAATTCAAATTACAATTGTTTATCCTGTTACTGTGGAATAGATGACTTCTGACTAAATTAAAACATGAGATGTGCTTTCTCATGGCTGTACTCAGAGTGAAATGTTGTCTCAGACAAAGAAAATCAGATATGATGAAAATACCGGGTAATTTAGTGTACTTATCATCTTTATTCGCCTTATTTACAAATTCCATAAGCATGATTGTGAAATTGTCATAACATAAAGAGATTCAGAATCTGGTTGCATATATTTCAATGGGTTTTGAATTCCTTGTTCTGGACAGGGCTGAATCTGAGGAAACATATATGTTTAAACTCTGAATAGCTCAAAAGATTATATACCGAGCTCTGTTTCTTGGGATATCCAAGCTGATCTTCAAGCAAACCTACTTAACATACCTGGCTGTCACTGAAATTCTGTTCCTTTTACAGACAGAGAGAATATTTTTTAAAAGAGCTTTCTGAGAAATCATATATGGTATTTGAGAAGTTAAAATATTAACATTAATAGGAAGGTAGGGGAAAAAGATTTTGAAAGATGACAAAACATTTCAGTATTACTCAAGAGTGTCTGTGTGAGAAGCTAGAGGATGCATATTGTCTTGATTACACTTCCTCAAAAAATACTTCAGAACAGGACATGACACAGAGTAAAGCAACATATGCTATTCAAAGAATAAAGTAACCTCTGTATGAGGAGAGCATAGCTTGAAAAAGAGACAACTAGATGGGAAGATGGCAAAACACTCCAAAATTATGAAGTGGTGAAGGTGGCAAATAGGAATTTAATTACTACCTTAACATAAGCACTGTAACCATAAAAAATAACTCACTCAGTAAAGTCATTTATTAGTAGGTCTGAAATAAACACATGAAAGTACTTTTTACACAATGCAACGCTGAACTGGGAATTCAAGACAATAGCATGTTTGGATGCCATTGGCCAACTGACTAAAAAAACTCACAACTTGTCAGTGTTCATAAACCCAGTGGTGCTGATGAAACTCCTTCTCAAAGGTTTGCTAAGCTACAGATGATGCATGTATCACAGGGTAATCTTTCCTCTGTTTCTAACTTCCGCCTTTCTGTGTGGCACCTGGCAGTGGTAAGGCCACAGACTAGAAAGGGATCTCTTAAATAGCCACTTTTATGTTTTTGGACCCAACATCTGTTTTCTAAAGCAAGTGTTAGGGCACTTATCTTTTTCAAATTCAAAGAACAAATCCTTTCCTTGTGCTTTCTTATCTTCAGTGAAATTAATCACACCAATGACAGGAAAAACTCTTCAATTTACCCTCTCAATTTTTGTGGATGTTTTAATTAAAAATGCACTATTTTTGGTTTTCTTACCGAGATATGCTTTGTGCAGATTGTTGCAAAGGAATCTAAAGTGAAAGAATTAAAGTGTGAAAAACAACACAGAAAATGTGACACCGAGCACAAAAGCACTGCTGAGTGCACCAGATCAACTTGAAAGTTTTCAGGGCACAATATTTTCAAAGAGCAGACACAGAAAACCTTTTTCATTAAAAGGAATAATGCACTTTATGAAGAGTTGAAACTCCATCAGAGCTCTATCCAAAAAGTCAAGATTCTGTCCTGATCTGATCTGCCTCTTCAGTAGTTAGAAAAGTTCTCTGTTTTGAGCTGAATACATCATACTACAGGACAATAAGGGAAAGTAAAGCCTACTTACTTATATTTCTATGAAACTTGCCAAGAATATCCATCAACATATTTTAAAAATTATTTCAGCCCTCAGGAATCCATTTACATGAAAAAGAGACCTGACCCTTGCCAGTAAATATGGTTAGTTTTCTACTGAATAGAAGCTGAAACGACTACCCTTGCTTCAGAGTCATCAAAGGCATCAACTGACACTCTAGCACAGTATATGCCACTGCTAAAAAACATTGCTCTCTAAACTCACACACAAAACCATTTTCAAGAGTGAAACATAGCTTAATTTTAGAAGAAGTCATCTATAAATAATTTGAGATTTCAGTTGCACTAGATGTGCACACAGACACATAGCAAAGGTGCAGCAAAACAGACCTAGAATACATTTTACAGGCTCAGAAAGTCAAGAGCGAAATTTCTGGAGAAAAGGTTTTCTTTTCTGACAGATCAGCTCCTTACTGGAATACAACGGAAAGAGATAGATCTTCCAGTGAGGTATTCCATGGTTATCTTATTTCTGTGACATACTTGTACAATAACATATCTGCCTACTGTGCAGATAATGGAGCAAAATATAGAATTCTATTAATTAGAGAATCACAGAATTTATTCAGTTGAGCGGGACCTTTAAGATCAGTTAGTCCTCTCCCCCTGTTCTGGGCATGGACATACTTCACCAGACCAGGTGAAGTTCCATCCAAAGTTCCATCCAACCTGGCCTTGAGTAATTCCAGTGATGGAACATCCACAACCTCCCTGAACAACTTGTTCCAGTGTCTTAACACCCTCATGATAATAATTTCTGCCTTCTGTCTAATCCAAACCTACCTTCTTTCAGACCAAAACCACTGTCCTGTTTCCTGTCTTAGAGAGATCGGTAAAAAGTCTCTCCCTCTCCAGCTTTCTTGTAGACTTCCTTCGAGTACTGGAGGGCCACAGTAAGGTGTCCCTGGAATGTTCTCTTCTCCATCTCAGCAAGCCCATCTCTCCCTGCTCTTCCTCAGAAGGGCGATGCTCCAGCCCTCTGATAATTTGTGTCCCTGCTCTGTACCCACTGCAGCAGGTCCCTGTCTTGTTTCTGCTGAAGACTCCAGAGCCAGATGCAAGACTCCAGGTGGGGTCTCAGCAGAGCAAAATTGTGCAGAATGCACTCCCTTGACTTGCTGGCCATGCTCCTTTTGATGCAGCCCTGGACACCATTGGCTTTCTGGGCTGTGAGTGTATATTTCCAGCTCATATACATATGAAGACATGTTAATGGTTCCTTCAGGTTAAGAAATCCTAATCACTCAAAAAACATTTTCTAAAATCATTTTGTAGCCATACACTAGAATCCACCAGTGATAAACTTGCAGTGTTGCAAGACTGCAACAATTTTTCTTTTACTCCCCACAGAGACATTATAAATTAATGAACTGCCTTCACAACTATAAAATGAAAGTCAACGTGCCAGTGTGTAATTTCAAATAAATCTGGTTTTGATTAATACAGAGTGAACCTGCATCAAGTAAACTACTTTTTGTTACACATTTGTTGAAAACTGCTAGCTCTTTGGGCTTTTTAAAATTCCCTTTACAGTTCTAATGGTTCTAACCACTATTTATTATTTTGTATATTTTCATTTTTACCTTGTTCCATGGAACCATTTAAAAATATGGAAATATTAAGGACTAAGGTAAAACCTTAAAAATGTTGGAGAACATTTGAACAGTGTGACTGGTAGATGTAAAAATGGTGATCAAGAAGCATGCATGATTTTACAAGGATTTGAAATGTCAGATAGGAGATGTTTTCAAATGGTACATAAACAGTCAAATCTAAGTGACATACAATATCTTTAGCAACATACAGTAGCAACGATAAAACACAAAAGAGAGAGCATCTGATAAACTAATAAGAAATAGAAACATCAGGTTGAATATCAATATTAAACAGCTATTTGCCATAATTTTATAGTCCTTCTTTTTCCTTTGCTTCATTCTTTCTGCATGAAACCTCAGAAGATAAACTATTTACCTACGTCTAATTATGAAGCACAGTGACAAAAGAAAAAAACCTTGTATGGAAAAGTTGTGTGGGATTGCCATTCTAGAAAGCACACTGGGCCCAACTCTAAGAATTAGAACCAGCTTATAAAACTAGGTAAAAAGAATGCAACTACATTTTAAATAAACAGGGCTACAAATGGTTTCAGAGGACATCAGTGCCCTTTTTTCCTCTTGTATAGGTTGCAAATATTACTTCTTTTCTTCTCTAGAAAGGGCACTGGTATTAGTTTGGATTAAACAGAAACAATGAAGCAAAGGGATGACTCATAATCAGACTGAAAATGGCATAAAAGTATTTTTTTCGTCTTAAAAACCTGATTTTCTACTCAGTAAAATAGAATTACCTACCACCATTACACACACAGAAACTTACAAAAAGGTCGGAGAAATAAGCTTGAAATGGGAGAAAGTGTCAGGTAAAATCCCTAAAATGGTAGTGTACAGAAAAGCTCCAGCATTTCCTAACAGCAACATGGGAAGGCAGTCACAGGAAACAGATATTTTCAGGTTTTAGGACATTTATAGCCTAAGCTTATATTTTGACTCATGTTCCTGCTGGGTCTGTTTTAGAAGTAGACTCTTCCACTGAAGAAAAAGTTTGGCTGTGAGTGGTAACAACTGCTAGAAAGAATTCCTTTGCTCTCCATCATTTTCTAGGGCTCCTTTTTCATCTACAGGTGGTACATGGCTGCTGTTCCCTATAACTGGAAAATTTTATGGACCCAGAGGTTCATCCAGACCAGCTGTGACGGATGTGGCTAGTGGATTTCCTTGGCAGGGGTTTTGTCTGTGGCATTAGGAAGGTTGTTATCAGCAGCCATCCTCAAGCTGAATGACAGTAACACAAGCCCACTCTGTGACATCTTCTATTTCTGGAGTTAAACTGAGAAATATGAACCCAAGAGTATAACCCACCTGACCCACAGGGTTAACTCTAATAGGCAGAGATCAGGCAAGATGATAAATAAATAGCCTATTTTCTATCAGCCTTATTCCCTTCCTGAAAGTAAACTTATTATACTTAGAGTAGCTATTCAAGCCTCAAAGACTATTGAAGCTGTCCCTTGATAATAACTTAGGTTAGCAAACCATGATAATAACTTAGGTCAGCAAAGGTACCAAGAAATGAATTTGACCCATGTTCTGCATAGTAACTTGGTTACACAGAACCAGTGCCGCTGGGTATGTAAAACCAAATGTTCATACTAATCTTGAACTTCTGTGCTTTGTCAAAATGTGTCCTAGCATTGTGACTTTTTCTGGGAATTGGTGAAGGCATAACAAAATTATATTATTTTTTACATTCCATTAAAAATTACCACCAAAAAAATCTCTCTCCCATACCAAAAATAGGCAAATGGAATGAAAGAGGAATTTGGTTTGTTGAGGAGGGTCCCATGGAGAGTCGGCTGAGTAACAACACTCACAACCAATGTGGCTAAATGTCGTCCCACTTTATTCAGCAACTTTGGCGTATTTATCCTTCTCTATACACTGTCTCATGCCACTAATGCTTAATGCTCATTGGTTAAGTAGCTATATTCACACATACATGTTAATTACTGATTGGTTGTTATGCTACAGCATTTTTAGCTAGGGTGTGCCAAATTAGCAGTTCCCATGATATGCTTGGCATTTGGCTTCATCTTGGCACAATGCTCATTCTTCCTTGTTGTATCTATTCGAGGCCAGTACGTGATCTGTCTTCTTCCAAGGACGGTATGTGGTCTTCAGAGTAACTCTGTAATCTGCAGGCCAGAGCTGTCCAATTCCCGCAGGAGAATATCATGGCCTTGTTCAGCCAAGAATCCCTGTACAGTTTGTAAAAAGTGTGCAACCGATGGGATAAAATTCTTCAACTGTATTAGTGAACGCTTTTCTGGGAAAGCCATGTCAAATTAAGAACATGGAAAAAATCTTCAGTTGGAGCAAAGATATAACAAATTCAGTTTAAGGACAGTAGACTAAAAAACAACTATGCAACCTTAGTGCAAAGTTGTAACAGTCTACCAGAGTGACTAGGGAAATTGCTAAGTGCTTTGAAACACACAGGTGACTTCAGATTAAATTAATAAAATATGGATTTCAAAAACAGACATTAATTTTTAATATTTTACGACATAAAATTAATAATATAAAGTATTAATACTTCATATTTTATGAAGGCATTACAACAGATTATAACTGATTAGCATTTTTCCTATGAAAATTTGATCAGAATATTACTGGAGGGCTGCAATCAAAATGAGTAACTCGCCCTAATTCTAGTTTTCACCATTAGATCTAGTCTTTCCTACTGAGTGAATATCTGTTCTTATGCTAATGGCCAATTAATATATTTCTGTAACAGAAAACAATCCTGTCTAACTAATTTTCTCTCTTTTCAAAACAATGCAAATACAGTCATGTTCAGAAGAAAAATCTAATATATGAAGAATAGGAATAAAATGCAGCATCCGCTATGCATAGTAGGGAATCAGGAAGATAATAATGGAAGGACCCACTTAAATTGTTAAATTCTGCCTTTGATGACTTCAAAATAATTTATCTGTTGCCTAGAACATCCATTCCACAGGCCTGTATTCTTGAAAGCCCATTAAAAAAAAAAATCATCACTTACATCACCTGTTAATTTTACCCTAAAAAAAGAAAAAGCTTGCTAGGAAAAGTTGTGTTGAATTTCCATTTTGGGCCCAATCCTAACAAAACAGTTATAAATGTAGGCGAAAGAAAACAACTCCGTTTTAAGAGGGCTACAAAAGAAAGATGATCCTAGGATGAATACTCTGCCCTCATCTGAAAGCATTTCATTAATGGCACTGATACTGAAAGTAATGTTGATAAGTGCAGCCTGTAAATTTGAGAATATGTTCAGGATGCTTTTTGCTCACTGGACTATAAACAGTTTTAAACTGCTTTCAGCTTGTGCCAAACTGACAGCTGAAGTCAGTAATGTCTAACATCAGGTCTGGATACAGTAAAACAACATGTTCATTGCTATGCTACTTGTTAGACATTTTAAAGTTCTTAAAGTTCTGTATATATAAATACATATAAAACATATTGAAGCTCTACATAACTTCAGTTACATAGAAGAAAATCTGGTCTGTTTTGATTTAATAATAAAAAATAATAATAGTTTTATTTAACTGAAGTCTCCTATTTAGAAATTATTAAAGAAAATATGCATTACAGGACCTTAAATTTGATCAGTGAAATGAACCAGAGCAGATTAATCAGATATAAAAGCTATTGATTTTACTTTCTTTCTTGGAATGATTTATGATGATAGTCTATTCTATGATTGTCTGCTTTATGCCCAAAAATGACTGCTGTACCTTTAAGGCCCAGGACTGGGTATGTGCAGGGCTGGGGATGGGGGGAGCTTACGGGGGTTTTGGTGTACAATTTCAAGGACTCATTGTGGATCTGTTCCATGGCTCTATGAGGTTTGGTTGTGCTTGGCCAGCTTGGTTTTGTTGGTGCAGGCAAAAAGCTTTTCCCTTCCCTGGCTTGAAGAAGCTGCACTAGAGATCTTTCATCTGCCTTGAGGTGAACTCAACAGCTGCAGATCTGAAAATGGAGTGGGACTGGCGGGAGCAGGGCTGCCCTGTTCCAGCCCCAAGCCTCAGGGAGCCAAGGAAGAGAAAGCACACCAAGAGGCTCCAGACCAGGTTTTTTGCCTGCCATGACTGCTGTGGAGAGGAGGTCAATACCAGAGAGCCACCAGGTGTCTTGTCTCCTGCTGGAACTCCTCTGTGGAAGCTCCACTTCCCTCAGAATGAGAGTTGGTGCTACCTTGAACCATGTATTGGGAAGAAGTATTTCTCCAATATTTCCCCCATTTTTCAGGCATTTTTGGGTTTTCATTCCTCTGTGAATGTGAGGCGGAATACAAGCTCTGATGGTTCAGTGTTGTTTTTTCTTCCTTGCATTGCAGGCATTTTGTTGTTAAGAAACTCTTGGAGTTTGGTGGTTTTTTTTGGTTTTGTTTTTTGGTTGTTTTTTTTTGTTTTGTTTTGTTTTGTTTTGGTTTTTTTTTGGGTTTTTTTTGTTTGTTTGTTTTTCCTCCACTTTCTTCTAGTATTAATTTTATACTGGTGCAGGGACATTGTTGGAACTCTTTTAGAGGAGACGACTCATTACAGTGTGTCCTCTCTTAAATTTGTCTTGGAAGCGAGACATCATCAAAAACCCCATGGTCATCACTGAATGAACTAACTGAGAATTAACCAAGCTGGATAGAGGCAGGCTTCATACAAATAGAAGCATACTACTTCAGTAAATGGAGGAGGCAGAAGTTACTCCTTTACCTCCAAAGGTTACACAAAACCTTTGACCAGTCAAAAACATTCACTGAAGCATGTACCAGCATGTGCTGAAGAATGTGTTTGAACAGAAGCAATTTACTGCATCACAACTTCATGTGGAACTCAAAGTGGCAGATTGCCTTACAAAATCCATTAAATATGAAAAGCATACTTGAACATTACAGAGGAATCCACACACCAAAGGACCAGTGTCTTTAAAGAATAAATGAATGCTCACTGTTCACATCCTATTAAATTCTAACTCATTGCAAACAATA
This sequence comes from Passer domesticus, assembly GCF_036417665.1. Lineage (NCBI taxonomy): Eukaryota > Metazoa > Chordata > Aves > Passeriformes > Passeridae > Passer > Passer domesticus. The sequence goes on along the minus strand of NC_087512.1, from coordinate 57,630,578 downwards.
CCAACCAAAATGCCCGTTAAAATGCAATGGGATGTGACTGGAGTTCTGCCAAGCCCATCAACTTGTTTCACAAGGATATGCAATACACAAAGAAAAAAACTGTTTTTAGTCACTTCTACAATATGACACCTATGTGTAAGGCTTCAGATCCCATTATGGATTTTACAAGCAATAACTTCCCAAGAGAAATGTCAAAATGAAGAAGATTAATGGATGCTTTTACTCCACAAAATTTTCTGTCTTTAGCTCGCTTTCTGATCTGACAGCCTTCTGCATCATCTTCTCTTCTGACTATATACAAGATTAGTATAGAGAAAAATGACAAAAGACTTTGCCATTGTTGGCTAGTATTAAAAAAAAATAGAAACATGTCCTCTGTATTGTACAACATGCTTTATTTTCTTTATGTGGGTTTCACACACTTTAAATCTGCACTGCATTAAAGACACATACAGTAGGCAGGTATCTACTATTTTTCACTTTAGTAGTGCTGTTATATATCAAATAAAGAAAAAAGGAATCCTGAACCAAACCATATACCCACTTCACTAGACTGAAAGATTAAAACAAAGCAAATTTAGAAAAAGAAAAAAAAAGGTTGTGTAAATGCATTTAGAATTATTTTAAAAGGAAATAGTTATCACATTACTGGTTAAAGCCTTTAAACAAAATCTGAGCTGTCTTCCTGTTACTTACAATGCTATCATAGCATATTGGCTTTACTAGGTTACCATCAACCATGTAACCTACAGTCATTTGAAGTGAGATCTTCAGTCTGAATTCAAGCTACTCAACTTTAAGTCATCAATGCTATAGAAATAATATGTGTTTACACACTGGCACATTTCCCAGATATTCTGTGCCCAGAACTTGCTTTGCATATTATGAACAAGTTTATAGAATTTGAAAACAAAACCAGAAAGACAGATTTCCTGTTCTCTTTCACCTCTGCTTCAGAGAATGATGATTTTACCAAAATAGCAATGATAGCCTGCAATCTCATGAGTTAACACAAGGAGATCTGAGGCATAATTTTGTACTCTTCACCAGTCTTTATGTATTATCCTTGCTTGTGAGAAGCCTACTGTTCTTTTAACAGATTAATTTGGAAAAGATGTTTGCTACTAACATCTTCAGAGAGCTGACATTAACATATTCATGAACCAAAACTTCCTCTATCCATATCCTCTCAAACCTGTTCTCACTCTCCTGAATTCATCCAGTTCATATTCTAACAGACTCCAGAGCCAGCTAGCATCATCCCTCTGAATCTGCTCCCACTGTGAGACATCCCTGGGGGAAACCCACAAACTACAGCAAATGAACTCTTCTTTGGAAACCCACAACAAACCCCTTGTAGGCAGCAGAAATTCCAATTGCCACCAGTAATCTATGGGTCAATCCTACATTTTATTTCTAGCGCCAGCATGCAGAAGTACTCCTGCAGCAGGCTGAGGTGTCCTATCTGCCTGGCACTCATTTTTTGATAGCACAGCTACACTCCCTGAGTTTCACACATCTTCCAGTGGATGCCTTTTAGAGAGGAGAACACACTGCAGCATGGAGGGAGGGCTTCTCTCCTTGATACTACTGTCTTTATCAGACCTCAGGATTTCTCTTTAGTGATTTTTAAATGACTGTTAGCTTTCTAAAAGAAGATAACACTGAGATTATTTTCTGAAACCTTCTTGTCATTGACAGCTATGTAAACCACCTTTTTTCCTATTGTGTTTCAATGCTCTGTCCATTATAGACTAAAAGGTGAAAAAGGCAAGGCCTCACCTGTAAAGTTTGTGCCACACATGAATCTTTCTACGAACTCGTTAGCCCATCTGTGTGTTACATTTCACCTGAGACTGAATAATTGATACAAGCACAAGCTGTGCCACCTGTTGGTTTCAGTATGACTGCGAAGCACCCATTTACTTCCCCTCTGCCAATTCTGCTAGTGGGTGTGCCCACACTTATATCAAAATGGAAAAAAAAAAAAAAAAAAGGAAACCAAACCCCCCACCTTGTGAGCCTCCAAAATTTCTGAAACCAAGGGCTGCACTTATTTTTGGTATGGCCGTATCTCAGGTTCATTTACAGGTCCTATTTTCTTACAAAAGTAAATGATTACTCATTTTCTTTGGAAAGTCCCCTGTATCCCAGAGGAAGGCAATTAAGTACAAATAAATGTGAAATGAAAAAGCAAGTTCTAGCAAAAACGTTTGCTAAGTCCATTTTCTTTGACTACTTCCCTGAAGACATGATACAAAAATGCAAATTATGACACTTGCTTCCACTAAATACATACTAGAAGACATCAATAAGCTGTTTTGGCAGTTTCACAAACATTAAGTGACTAATACTTAACATTTCTGTATTTTAAGCAATATGGAAATATTGCTTTAGAAGTTAGAAATTAAAGTAATTCCCTTTTACACGTTATAGAAGTAACTATTATTTTCCCAGTTTTTCCTATGGTCTATTAATTCACCTGTTGAAGACAGAAGGCCAGAGCTCAGAAAAGGACTTCAATAGAGCAGTGTTATAGTATTGAATTACTGACGTGATTCCAAACAGCACTAACCTCCCACACGGGTATAGATAGGTCCTCATGGCTACAAATGAGGGTAAGGATAAGGACAAGCATAATACCTAAGAACAGGATTCACGGGAGCAACTTCGGCTGAAAGGGACACACAAGACACAATGGAGAGGGATAGAGACTTCTGTCTAGAATGGGGCGGAAATGAGTACTGGTGAGAGACTTCAAATCTTATTCCATCCAAAACACATGCACTACTAGCATCTACCTCAACTACGGTGAGCCTTCCAACAGCAAAGGAGCACAATCCAGGTTTATCATCTAATGAATCAGTTATTTTCTTTGAAGACATGTTCTGCTCTTAAAACATCACACCAGGCATGTCAGTACTGACCTAACCCTCACAAGGGTCTGAAACAGAGCAATGCTCACCCTTTTTTTCACGTTCTAATTCTTTGATGTAAACTGAAACACGCTAACAGGCTTCCCTTAGCCTCTGAAAAGCCTATATACGACTTGTGTATCATATAAACAAATTCCTTCCCTCACATGGGGGCCTGATACTACCCAGATGCTCTCACTCCCCTCCCCCTCCTCAGTGGGGTGGGAAGAGAACAGGAAGAACAAAACCAAGTCAGAAATGAAGATAAAGACAGCTTTCTAGGTGAATGAAAGAACCATCTCCCACTTTCTTATTCTGCTACCACAGTTGCATTGCTTGCTGAGCATGATGCTGGATTGCATGGCATTTCCTTTGGTGGCAGGGAAGTTTTGAGGCTGTGCAAGTGCCATTCAGGCACAGCCAAAACATTGGTGTGTTATTAACAACTTTTTACCCACAAACAGAACACACAGCACGTACATTTTGGTACAAATGTTCAGGAAGATGGTAGCAGCCATTAGTCTTAGCACTTGGTAACTCCAGACAAAACATCCCCACATACTTCTCAGTGCTTCTGACCTGAAACACTTAAATCTCTCCCTCTATACCACCAAGAACTCAGAGACAAACAAATCCATTTAAACATTCTTGAAGGAACTCATATGCACTAAAAAACAAGGCTACAGAAGACACTAAGCCAAACTGCTCCTTCCTACACTGACACCATTGTTTACGTATGTGCCAGAGTTTTATTTCACTGAAGCACGACTCATGTTAACAGCCCAATGACTTGAATTGACAAAAGCAAAAGGCCAAACCATACAGTGCATATAGCTTTGTTCGCTTATTTCCACATCACCTCAGTAATTAACTAAACATTTGAAGAAATCTGTTAATGGCTGGATGCTTAATACAATCTTTCCTCATCACAGAAGATCAGTAAGATTAAAACTAAATGCAAACATCTTTAAAAACTCTTGGAAGGCATTACAATCAAAATAAAAAGTTGAATGGTTATTATTGCCTTATCTTGGAAGCACCACTTTAAAAAAAGGAAGGAAACCTAACAATTTCCTTTTGCATACATGTTCTAGCCAGAAGCAAAAGATAATTCATCTCATATGTCAAAAATAATCCCAAGACAAGGTATTCTCAATTCTATTAATACTACATGGCCAACATCACTCTCTGTGGATTCCCGTCCTGTTACTGGTTCATCAAAAATTAGACTACAAAAAATGTTTCTAGTTTGCTTCTCCATTGCACAGCTACACGTTTTTTACAGGAGTATGAAATGATCAAATGGGAGTCATAACACATTTATATGGTTTTCAGAAACACAGGTTTTATGTAAGGGAAAATAAATAAAAACAACTTGAAATAAAAAAATAATACAGTAAGTACCAAAATAGGTTTAAAATAAATATAAATTTGCAGATACACTATCTGAATAAAAAATGTGTTACTCCCTGCTTAGCTCCTAGGAGTCATTAGCATTAGTTAGAGCGCTATTGCTCATGGTAGATAACCTAAACAACAAAACTTGGAAATGGAAAATTTCATTCCTACTCTTTCTTATGACTAATTCTGTTGCTCTCACTAGTTGAAACCTGAAATCAATCTGGGAAGAGTAAGTTTTATAAGTGTTAGCTATATAAACATTGCTGAAAAGGAACAAAGCAGTTGCCTCAGTAAGAGATAAAACTGTTCTCCCAAAACAAAAACTTACAGAAGTGTATTGTCAAAAGGTAAATAAGAATTTTAAAAACTGGATAGAAATATCCCTGTTATCATTATAAACTTATCTTGGTTTCCTAGCAGAATGGACCAGGGAGTGAAAAATATAAAAAAGCAGTTTAGTGCATTGTCAGTTCTGCTTTCATGTCCTCTACTTCAACTGTCCTTGCCTCCAATGAAAACTCTCAAAAAGTGTGATATCTCTTGACAGACCTTGCTAAATCTTTCAGAAATGTGATAAAATAGAAGAACTTGTGCCAAGGAAATAAAAGTTCATCCTGTGAAACTTTAAAACAAGATTAGAGCACATCTTTAAGAGATGCAGGGGTGTTGCTGCTCCAGAAAGCAGCTGCTAGACTGAAAAATCAACTCTGGAGTGTTGCCATGTCAGCAAAATCACTTCCTGCTCCCTGCATAGAACTGGATATTGGGATTAGATGAACAACTTTACACAATAGATTAGGTTCTTAAAATCCAAACTAACTGGCTTCCCATTTGTTTGTATAACGTAAAGCCAGTTCCAAGGATACCTTAGGTTAGGGCACAAGGGTATTTATAATGTAAAACTCCTATTTTTAACATCCACATATATAAAAAAACCAGGACTGTACTCCACTGAAAAGTAGCTAGTGTGAATTTTTTTCCCCAGTATTTTGAATATTTATATACATGATGCAAAGGACACAGCAATTTTACATTTAGAATTCTGTTTTCAGTGTAATGGCCATTTTTTTCCCTCAGGTGATTTATTCATCCATCTATTCCAAAACATCTTTTCTTAATAAATACATTTTAGCAGTTAACTGAAAAGGGAAGTCTGTTATCAGGAAGAAAATAAACAGAAGTGTTTATAAATAACTCACAGTAGCTGTTTCTCAATACAGAGCTGCTGGAAAACTACTTGATTTCTGCATGTTTCAGTTTCTGAAAGTATTTCCTCTGTAACTCCCAGAGTAAAGAACTCTGAAGATGTGGTAAAGTTGCACAAAAGGTCACTGCATCCAAAGAATAGCTGTTTGTTTTGACTAATAAAGAAAAAGAGACCCTGCACTTCAAAGTGACCATTAATAGGTACAGCATACTCCTTACATAGACAAAAGTCAGAGATTTCAGCATGAGTTCAGCCATGTTTAATGCAGGATAATACTGTTCTTTCACAGGCAGCATCAAAGAGGAAATAAATAGAGCACAGGCAAATCCCACAGGATCTCCACACAATTGTTCCATACCCAAAACATGAGAAGGAATCTAATGTGAAGCAATTTCAGTGATACTGCTGCTGAGTGACTAATAGTTCAAAATATCCAGTTTCCTACTGGCTCCAATTGGAAGAGCAGCCAAGAAAACATTCTTACACGTCAAGATGAGTGTGAGAACTTTGTTTTGTGAATTTAGGAGAGGAAATACCAGCAAAAACATCACAGAAAACTAGTGTATTTTGAATCTGTATTGCTTGTCAGGGCAAGGGGTTGGTGGTGTTCAGCCTCTTCAACAGACGTCTTCAAATATTCAACAGCAGAAGCACACACACACAAAAAAAGATCTGTGCAAGGCTCTGGGAGTTAACTGACCTCCACTTAATGTACCAACTACATTGGGAAAAAAATCATGCAATGGCTCCCAAATCACTTTCAAAATCTCATATTCAAAACTTACTGATCAAGAAGTGAAAAAGAAAAATAAAGGAAAAATGATCACAGGTAACCACTTGAACTAAATCTATTGAAGAAAAAAAAATCTGAATACAATGGCCATTTATGATACTACTAATTTAAAAAATAGTTATTGTGCTGGACCTTGTATGTATATAATCTGGTTTTAAAACCTAAATTCTTTCTGAGATTCTAGAGAAGCATTCATCACTCACAGCAGCTTTATTAACCATGAAATCAGCAAAACAGTAGTTTCTTTTTCCAATACCACATATACCTTCTTTTTAACCCAAAAAGTGCATAATGGACAGAAAAAACTTTTTAAAATTATCTCAGAATTCAGTCAACTGATCAGTAGAGACTATCTGATCAATAGCAGTTCTGGAACACTATGTGCAGCTCATAACGTTTCTTTCATTAAAAAAGAAGGAAGAACAGGAGTGAGAATTTCAGTGCAGTGCTGTGATTGTAGCCAAACTGACCTGTTACTAGATAAAACTCTAATACAACTTTATACTGCATTAGAAATAAAGAATTTGGCATCATTATATCAGAAGTCTAAGAAAATTTATGTTCTGCCCTTAGAAAGTGCCTAACACCATATGCTTTAAAGGTTAATGAAAGAAAAATTTGACAGTTTGATGCATATTAAAAGGAATACGGACAACACTTTATAAAACCTTGAGCCTGCACCCTTCAGCATAAGACATTCTCTATATGTATTTAACATGTCAGGTTGGAATCATTAACCTTATTGATTATTAGATATAAAATTATTTTGCCCAAAATTCACCATATCTCCATATTTTAATAAAATTTTAGGGTCATTAAATCAAAGAGCTCTTCATATCAATTTAAATTTACTGTGGAGTTTAAAACACAAATTCAGTAACTGCACAAATCTATGCAGTCATATCAGATGACACGGCTAGGTATAATCTAAAATACACTTAATCCACTTAATACACAATAATTCAGATGGCAGAAGTTTTGTTGCCTCATTCAGAGAGACAATATAGGTACTAATACTTTTTTTAAGACAAAGCCCCCTAAAGGACCTTCAAACTGGCCAGTTAAAGACTGCACATTCTGAATTACCATTCACATTTGATAATTTTACCCAGATTTAGCAGATGGAAATTAAAACTGTTGTTTGAAAACTGGAAGCAATCTCAGACAGTTTTATATACACATACAAACAACCATAACTATATACTACAGACATTTTGAATACTGGAAAATTCAACACAATCATGGCCCATAAATAGTTAAAGTCTAAATGTCTGACAAAATTGAGTAACTCAGTAATAAAATACTAGTTTTCTGAAGAATTCCCTAATTTCACAGGCAATAGATCTTTTTCCAGTGCCAGAAGTGCATCACAGAGGGAATGCAGCAGTTAATCTATGAGACATAGAAAAATACCCTGAAGAATAATTTATGCCTAAGCTTTACTTTCATACTACATTGGATAAAGGTTCAAACATCTCTTCTAGACTTATCTCTGCTGCTGTAACAGTAAGTACAGCTACACAATCAGTTAATGGTGTACAAGCCAATAGCAGTACTTTAAGGCATCTTCCTACACCCCACAAACAGCACATTTCAAGGAACTCAAGCTGAATATTACTATACTGACATAATTTGATGTACGAACACACTGCATTACCATCATCTTTTGAATGATTTTCAGGCATAGACCTATATATTTTCAGGCATAGGCCTATATATAGTAGTTACAAAGACACTGGATACTTCATCTGACAGTTTTGTTTAATTATGGGGTTAAAAAGAAAAATATCTGCTTAAAGCATGGATACATCTTTTTTCTAATAAGCGGTTTCATTAACATTTTCGGTGATTCTGATCAATGTTTTTGAATTGCCCAAGCATCTGGCCAAGTTCAAAAGGAGAAAGTTCGCTCCAAATCCCAGATATTTTATGAAGGAGCTCTGTACTTTCAGATCTGCCAGGTTTCATTATTTACAGGGTTGCTTCCTTACCCCTGATGCTGTTTAGATTGTATTTTTTATCTTCACAATTGTTTCCCAAAGAAGACATGTAGCACTTTCATCATACACTGAATTCAGATTATTTTTAAGATTCACTTATCACAAAATGATGATACATTTTTTTAAAAAAAAGCGCATTTGGTAAAGTTATTGTGCAAATGCATTTCAGTTGTTTGCAGCAGAGCTGGCTAAATGAGTGGCCAGCATCTATTACCAAACAAACCTGTCACAAATGCAATCCATTACATCAATATGGAAAATACCATGCTCCTTTTGACACTCATTTTTTTTCTGCTTGCTAGAAATTCTAGTTATGATTTCATTGTGCTGAGGACAGACCAGTCTTTTCCATACACTTACCCTCTGACAGCATGAATAAGTCTCAGTGATGGATAGGCGGTTCGCACTTTCAATTTATTCTTAAGGATTAATGCATTAACCCACTCCACATGCTTCTCTCCACCTTTGACCATGAAAGCTGGGATCCAAAGGACACTGTCATTCAGCATGGATAGTCTACGCACAAATTTTTCTCTGTCACTCTCATTCCGAAAGCCTCCAAATGCTCTTTGTACAACTGATGGGTTCATGGTAATAAAATCAGATTTAGTTCCCACATCGGCAGAATACTCCACCACAGGAGCTAGATTGCACCTGAAGAGGAAGAAATTAATGGAAAAAATGAAAACAAATATGAAATATTAACTCAGAAAAATGTGTGCATGAAGGGAAAGTTAAAAAGGAACATGAAAGCCCAATGCAATGTAATGTAAGAAAATAATATCAGTAAAAAAAGTATGACAATACATAGTATTTTACTTAAGCTGAACAAAGGATGGTAAGAAGCAATCTTGGAATAGGCTCCTCCAAAACATTTGCACATTATCACACTCCTAATATAAACAGCATTCCATTAATTCTGCATTTTTTTTCCATTAGTTTCTGCTAATGTCAGATGTCCAAAGACATAAAATTAAGTCAGCATTACTTAACACCAACTGATTACCTAGTCCTGTCTGATAATACTAATTACCCAGAAAAAAAAAATCATTATGTAATTGGTTAAGAAGTGGTCCTACATTCTTCAGAAAGACGTTCTGAAGACTGTAAAGCAAATATATTCCTAGGAGATAAAGTCCAGGTTTCTGATAACATGTGGGCAGATGTAGACTAAGGAAATAGATTTACACTCTTCATTATTTTTGTACATCTATTCCACAATCCATGTGCATGCATTTCAGGCTGCTAAGAGTAGTATCTTATAGAAAATTGTAGTCAGAGCATAAGAAAAACTCCCACTGAATTTATGAATTTATTTACTAGTCTGAATCTACCTTCCTTCACTTCAAAATTATTGCACCTTGTCCTGATGCAACAGGCTGCGCTAAGAAGTTTATTCCTATACTTCTTATGTGTTTCATGGCTAATAAAACTGGCTATTGTGTATTTGTATATAGACCTGAGTGTATATATAAAGCTTTTACCTGCTTTGGAATTTTTATCTAAAACTCTAATACATCTTTATGCTATGCCATGGTTTCATACTGCTGTTGGAATTTTTAAGGTTATTTTGTTAGAAGATGTCAATGACCTCCCACAAATTCATTATTCATTCAAGAAAACTTGACATTCAGAGGCAAACATAGATATATTAATCTTCTTGTAAGTGAAATGAAGAAGCCTATTAACTGAACAACTTTTAAATAATCAAAGCAATATCCTTCCCTTGTTGTATTTTTAAATTCTAGCTAATTTGCCATAAGGCACAGATGCTAAATATAATCACAACAGGGATGTGGTAGTGAGGGTGTTTCTGCACCAAAAGCATTACATGCCTAGGGATTTATTCACCATAAATGAAACTATACTTTTATTGAGGTTTTTAAAGAAAGAGGAAATTCAGTAAATTTCAATCTTCTATATATTCTTTCTCACATGCCATATTATTAGCGCCTTGGTGCCTTGTAATATATGAATGCATAGGTACAAACTTCTTGCAACATACCATCATTTTCCATTCATTCTAAAAACAACTGCAGTGTTGTCTTCATGTTAGCATGCAAGTAAGCAGGCAACAGGTGAAAGCTGAGCAAGACAAACTTGCTATGCTACTGTTACTAAGAATAAAAGAACAGTAATGAAGAGTCACATTGAGCACTGAAGACTGACTTAATTAAACAAATAGCTAAAAATTTCAGTATTGATAATATATCACATTATAAAAAGGTTTGTAAATCTTCTAGATCTCCTTTCCCTGAGCTAGCTATTGACTGTTTCCAGACATAAAGATGGAACAAGTATTCTCCCAGCAAAAATAATAATCTAAAATAATGGTTTTCATGGGTTCCTTTGCTATTTTTCCCATAAAAATTCAGTATCAGTATATTATTTGAAACAAAGAATCTCATGAATATTTTTTTCAGTATAAAAGCATTTAATCAGAAGCTCTAACTACTACTTCTTTCCCTTGCACAAAACTAGCAAATAAGTTCCCTTACTACTTCTAAGCACTGTCTATGGCAGAAGTATATAGAAAATGGTCAAATGAGATAAAGATTGACACATTTTAGAGAGGGGGTTAGAAAAAGACCTCAGTGTATGGGAAGCATTCATAATTTATGTGATTACTAGTATCATAGGCGCTAATATCCATGGCACCTCAAATTAATGCTGCAGTGCCTGTTCTTCCCAAGATATCAGACCAGACCATAGACAAAACCTCTGCACAGCTATTTCAACAAGGTGGCTACTGTAAACTTAGTATTAAGCATCAATCATATTATTTAGGAAATTTCTAAACTTACAGAAGCACCAACTTACACAAATAGTATGCACAAGCATAATATTAAAAGACAAAAATACCTATAAAATAGTCCTGGTAAAAATACAGGTGTTCCCACACATGAACTTTCAGAGTGATAACAAGAAGATTTTCAACTGAAAAATGCACTGCAACGCTATCACTAAAAAGAACTCTGGGACAAAAGGGAAAAATCAGATAATGTGTGAAATATCATGTAGTATTTGAGCACACATAAAACAACTGAGATACTGAGACACACAGACCAAAATGTCTCAGTGATTGAAAACCTGCTTCTTCCACAAACACCTGTAGCATGTATTAGTTACAGTAGGATAAGTTAAAAAAAAAAGTGGAGAAAAAACTGTTAATGGCTGGAGTTGTATGCCTTGACAAAAAATGAAGAATGGAGTAGGTGCTCCTATACCACACTTTCACCAAACTGGGTGATCATCCCTGGTTTTGCTGTGGCATCTCTATGTCGCAAACATCCATAACATCATAGTCTTTTAGAAATCAAGAGCTTAACAAAGAAAATAATGCAATCAAAATTATAAAAAATATGTTCAAATGAGAAGTCAGTTCAGAGATTCAGTTCAACTTGCTTTTTCATCAGTAAGTATACAGATCATGTATATGAATACAAAGGTCCAGCCACAATATTCATAGACCATATTTCAAGTTAATTTAACATAAAAGCCATTAAAATTTCCTTGAGTAAAATGGTTATAATTTCCATTTTATCTGACATTGAGAGCCAAAAGAATACTTTACCTGCAGTAGAATAATGCAAGAAATGGCCATGAATTTGTGCACTTTGTAATCCTCTACCAATTGGTGGACTTGAAGATTACAAGTTGAAATAAGTACTTTAAAACACTATAAAGCCATGGGAAAGAAGTGATTTTTACCAATGTTTTGTTTAATTAATATCTTCGCTTTATAGAGCTAAGTAGACAAAAAACAAAAATCAGATTGTTGCTGGCAGATATATTAAACCTTTCTGAAACATAAGGCATTACAATAGATTAGTGTCAATAAGATACACTCCTTCCTGAGTAGCCTGCAAAGTTTCATATCCAGATTCATATCCAAATTCTTGTAAGAATCAAAACAGTAGTCTTGAGTTCAGTGGTTCATGCAATTTTTAGGAAATAATTGGACATGAAAGAAAAATTAAAGGCTCGAGCAAGCAGGAGAGAAAAAATGAGTGCAAGACTGAAGAGAACCTCACAGCTGGACTGCACTCAATCTACATGCAAGAAGCACACTACCCTAATACTTGTGTGCATATAGCACATCTTCTCACCTGGTTCTCCAAATAAAGGTGTGCAGCAGTGCTGTGGTAACTTTCACACATGCCCAAAAAAGAGAAATTTACAAAAAAACCCATGCACCAACTTCCTATTTCCCCCAACAAATGCAATTATTAGTAAAGTGTATGGATTCTCACATGTTCTGCATACTTTGGCTACTGAAAAAAACCAAACTTTCTTCAAATTATCACAGGAATAGTAATAGTGAATCCCCTAACATACCCGCTTCATCTCAGTTCTTATCCATGGTACGACAGAGGATGTTTCATGAGAACTGCAAGGTTAGAGGCTCAGGTACAGCACTACAGATTCTATTCACATATAACAATTATGAGGGGGTTTTAGTATGTGCCATGTAATATATTGACTTGACACACCCTTTCACAACACAAGTTCACAAAAATACTAAATTTATGACTTCAGTATGAAGATGGATTTTGTAACATCACCTGCTAAAAAACTTCATTAATCCCTGTTGCCCAGATTAGAACTTATATTGGTAATCAACAAATTCTTTCTTCCCAGCATCTCCCTGAACAGCAGTGACTGAAATCCAAGTTATCAACTGACAGAGCACAGTGGAATGTCAGAAAAAGTCTAAATGGCATTTTAGAAGAAGCTGCAAAACACATTATTTATATCTTTATTGTGTGTACTGCTGCAAAATTACACATGGATTAGATTTGCTGTTCTTCCCAGTATTATTCCTTTGACAAGAAAATAAAGCAATTAATTTCTATCACTGAAAGTTTTTTGCATATATAACAAAATGTATTAAAAAACCCCCACAAAAACTACAGCAGTGAAATATTTTAAATTATATTTTACTGCATGAAAACTAAGAAATGGAACTTAGCAGTATCCTGAATACCCGTGCTTAGACTTTTTATGTGAAAATACCATCACACATTGCTATCTATGAAGAGTATATTCTGTAGGGCTGTAGGAGTGTGCCTCCTAATGACAAGAGTGGCAAAACTAGCCTCTGTCCCACAAGAAAGGAAAGAAGCCCAGAAGTTTCTCTGAATGATTAGGTGAAAAGCCACCTCATAGGACCTCAGAGGCTTTACCAAAAACTGGAGGTCATCTAATTGGATAGAAGCCAAAAAGTCCTGCCTGGCCCATCAGGTAGAAAAGAAGTGAACAAAAGAACTAAACTGCTTTTGGGAAGTGTTTATACCAGGGGCAGACCTCTCTACCTGGCTTGAGTTTTTCTGTTTGTTATTTTGCCTTTTATTAAACCTTTTTTGTTTCTAACACTGCAGCAGAAGCCATCCTGCTTATTATATGCCCCCAAAAGGTAATAGCTAAGCTATCCTTGGGTGTGTTAAGTTCCCTTTGAGGGTTTATAAGACCTGGCCCGAGAAAAAGAAACCTAACATAGGGCAATTATGAAAACCCACATAATTGTTACAATTCTGACACAGAAAATTCAACAAAAAAATTGCAACATTATCAGGACAGAAAGGATTAAAAAAATGATTACCCTTGCAATAAATTCAGAAAAATTTACAATTTTCATTGTTTTGGATAAACACTTTGGGGCTGATAGAATGGAATACAGAAAGCAGCAGTAGTTTGAACTTTCCAAAATGAAGAACAGCTAAAAAGCCAGTCATTTAGATTAAGACTCTTCTGAACCTTTTCACTTCTTAAAAAACAGTCAATGGGGAAAAAAAAAAAAAAAGCATAGTGTTCCTGAGTTTCCAGCCTTAATGAATGAAAGGCTCTGTATTATCTAGACTAGGAGCAAGTGACTTAAAAATAATAGTATCCTTTTTTCTCAGGACAGTTATAAGAAGATTCAAGGAAGATTCAGACTAACCCTATCTGCTCTACATTTGGATGCTTATAGGACATGTATTTACCCAAGCAGCCACTTTTAGAAGCCATGATCATTTGTATATAGGTGTAGAGAAGTCACTTTCTACTGGTATTTCTTGAGCATTCTAGATGCTGTCCTTAAATATCCTCCTAAATCACTTACTTAAGGACTAACTTCTTAAAAACAAAACAAAACAAAACAAAAAACCCCCAAAAACAAAAAACAAACAAACAAAAAAAAAAAAAAAACAAAAAACAAAAAACAACAAACAACAAAACCACAAAACCAAAAAACAAAACAAAAAAAACCACAACCCCAAACAAACAAACAAAAAAACCCCTAAAATGTAGCTACATGAGTCAAGCCTTCTCCAAGGCTCTCCTGAGGTGGTGACTACTCACATCTGGCTGACTGCAACAACTCCACCAGAGTTTCCCTTTTCTTTTCACTCCACTTCCCTTTTCTTAGACACTCAAATCCCTGAGCAAGAACATTGGAAGATGATATCTTTTCTCTGCTTTAATTTAATGTTTCAACGTAGTATGACAAGTTTAAGGAAGAAACAGAAGACAAAAATAGAGCTGCCACATTTGAGTTCTGGAAAGGGTCTAATGAGCTAGTCATGGTGTATTCAGATGTTACATTTAGAGGAAGACTCGTGCTTTAAAATATGTCTGTTAAATTGGCAACTTTGCTTTCAAAGCCAGATCTGCTAGCTCCAAGGATTTAGCTCCACTTGGCATGACGGCCATGGTTCAAACAAGGTGAACTAAAAAAAATGTGAAGATAAAAGCTGATATGAATTACAAAAAACAAGTTCCAGGATATAGGTAAATTAATATTCTAAATACCTTTATTCTGACACATTTATGATGCTTTTTTCCTAGTGCCTGAAGGAACAACACACATTAATGAAGCTACTACTCATTTCTTATTATTAATTTAAATTACTCTACTGAAATAAGATACCACACCTCCACAGTACGATGAGGTGTGTCCTTTTCTCCTGCCAGATCATATCTGCAGTCTTCTGCTCATAACACATACAACGCTTGCTTCTGCATATCACAGAAATAGTCACACATTGCCCACAAAAATCAATATGCTAGGGAGAAAGTCAAATCAGATTATCCTCACCTACATACAGGGCAAACCAAGACATCTGTTAAAGGATGTACTCTTTCCTCTCAAAAGGAAAAAAAAAAAAAAAAAAAAAAAAACCACGGGGACTACAAGCCTTTTCATGTCAACTTCACTAACCACATGGATGGTAAAGTTAAAAAAATAAAAGTCAAAGAATGCCGGAAAAATAGAGCTGAATTTGCCCAGCAAAATTTTATCACCAGTGATGGCAAAAACATCCATTTGGTTCCTAAATGGTGGCAGAGTCACCAGGAAAAACTCCAGTGGGAAAAGAAGAGTTGTAACATATTAACTAGACACTTCCATCCAAAGAAAGAAGCAACTAATATCTTCTCATGGCTGTTCCTTGTCAGAACAGCCCTATCCTACTGAAAAAGCTTCATTCAACAGGCCTCTTCTCCATATTGTCCAACTGAAATGAAAGGGACTTTTCTAGAAGTGGGGTCACCACAAGAAAAAAACACAATATATTTACTAGGGCTTGTTTGACTGGTTGGTTTTAACCAAATTACTCTAAAAATGAACTTGGTCTCTGCTTTTGCATAGGTCTCATCACAAATGTCAAGTAAAATTATTTTGAAAAATAAAAAAAATAACCACTTACTCTGATTTTTGATATTGTTCAAATTCTGAACCCAAAGCTGAACTATTTGGTACATATTGGCTTCCAGAAGAAATTCCAAGTTATTACTCGGCAATGTTATTTTACACTTGCCCAAAATACAACCACCTTTCTCAGAAACTCCTACTTAACCACTGCATTTCAAAATATACCACTTAATTATAGGAAGTTAATCTGCTCTATAGGATGCAACAGTTAACTCAGACCTGGCTTGGTAATTTCAGCATGAGAAAGTGCAGAAATATGGGAACAAGATGTACTTATTAATCTAATCAGATATTTTGGAATATCTGGGTATAGATCAAAATGCAGCACACTGATGCTCGGCACTAGAAGAGAGTAGCAGGGGCGCACAGATCAATAGTTCCTAATGGGGTATAAAAGCATGAGAGGTAAGAAGGCATATGGGAATCAGAAAATAGTTCATAGTCATTACAGTTTGGGATTTTTTTAAAAACAAAGAGTGTCCTTGCTTTCCATTTTAATTAGATGGACTACATTTTCTACTGCCAAAATAGGCATGACTTCACTAAACTTATGAGCCTTCTGCGTGTTTGTCCATTATTACTAACTCTTTCATTACCCTTATAGGATCTTGAGTTAATCAATACTGCAAATATTGTTGCATATCTGTTGTGTCCTATTCATTGTCACAGATCTTCACTGTCAGTTTGTTCAGCAGAAAAAAAAAAATCATTCAGAAAAAATTCTGAATCTTTTCAAAGCAGCAAAAAGTTTTAATATTTAAATTAATGGTATTTCTGGTGTTAACTCTAACCTAAGAACTGCTCCTCTAAGAAAGAACTCTCAGAGACAAAATTTTCCTTCAGATTTCACCCTCTTCCCCTCTCCCCACTGCCCACCCCCCTCCCCATAAAATACAATCAAAATCAAGGGAATATATTTAACCAGAACAGTATGACACACTTGTCACAGCACACAGGCGTAATGCACTTAGTATCAGAAGATTCTACAAAACTGTCCTCCTCCAGCCTATACATTTGGATACATTCAGAAACTACTTTCAAGAATACCATCAGGCGGCACATAAGTGAGGACATTTTAGAGATATCACATAAAAGTAAAAGTATTAAACAGTATCATGGTACATTTTAACATCAGAATCCTAACAAAAATACAGGTAAGGGCTTATGAAGCACTCCAGAACTTCATAATTACACCATATGATCACATATCAAATGATATGCAACTGCAATTTTTCTAAATAGAAGATGATGAATGTAGAAAACTAACTCTGATGAATTTTTTTTTTTCTCTAACTTCAGCTACAAACAAATTCCTTGCTATTTAAACAGATGCTATATAACTATACATGCATAGAGACTTGAATAAATAAGTATCTTATAGTTTAAAATATAATATGTAAATTCTAAAACATCTTAACTTTCATTTGTAAATTTAAAAAACATTTAAAAATCACTGCATTGAAACTCACTATAGGCAGGAGGCCCAAGCATGTTATTCTCAAAACGTTAGAGATTATTAATCAGAATATTGTCAGACTCACTAGTTGTTATACAGATCACTTTAATCTGTCATATACCATATGAGAGATGTTTCATGGAATCACAGAATGGTTTAGGTCGAAAGGGGGCCTTAAAGATTACCTAGTTCTATATCCCCCACCATGGTCAGGGAGACCTTTCACTAGCCAAGGTTGCTCAGAGCCCCATACAACCTGTCAGATAACACTTCCAGGGATGGGACATGCACAGCTTCTCCAGGCAACCTGTTCCATTTCCTCACCATCTTCACAGAACACCCACATCTCTCTCCAGTCTAAACACCTGATTAGCAACAGAAACTTCTTACTGATCCTATTAAACTCCACCACGTCTTTAGAATATTATTTTAACTCTGTGTAGCTGCGTTAGTTAAAACCTCTATCAGATATCATCATCTAGTTTCATGGCTAGTTAAAATGTGTGGAAGAGCATGGGGATGACTGCAAAGAAATTCAGCACATGATTTAAAATAAAGTATGTACCTTGCCTTCTCTATGAAAATTTTAATCTAGAAAATCTAGCATCTAATTTTTTCTGTAGTCCTGTGTCATGGGGCGATGTTATTGTATCCCCTATCACCTGCTTTGTGTCCAAAAATGGGTCCTATAGCTTTAAGCTAAAACCAGAGAGAAAGAAAGAGGAAAGAAAAGCAATAACATAGTTTTGCTACCTGTGTTTAAAAACACTGAGATAAGACTCTTGGTTTCTCCCCAACTCGTGGCTTTTTCTCTCTAAAGAAAAACAGACAGAGCAATTTCTTTCCTTTTAAGCTAGCTTTTCAAGTGTTAATTGAAGGAGTAGTTTTTCCTAGACCTGTAGCTTTGTCTTCTAGAACTATGCAACTTTTCTCCAATAGGAAACATCAAAACATTGTCCAGGGGTTCCCTCAACAATGCACTGCGGCACAGAGGCCAGCTCCAGACTTCGAAAAAGACTGAACCTACAGAAAAAATTCTGTATCTTTTCAAAGCAGCAAAAAGTTTTATTATTTAACATTATTCATTCTTTTCATACCTGTAAACAACTTGCTTGTTAAATAAATAATTTTTTCACTTTCTCCGAGAAAAATCCTTTAAAACCTGTAAGAACCCATACAAAAAAAGTTGCTAAAACCTACTCTTCATTAAAGGATACACCCTTTCAGAACATTTCTTCCTAAATTTGTCCAAAGCCAAGACATCGTGTTAAACAAATCACATTTAATCTCAGCTACACACAGTTTAAAACTGTGGTAATTACTTTTAGATTTCTTCTGCAGTAAGAATGCTAATTTCAATAACTTCAATAGTAAGGAAAAGGAAAGAGAAGTGTGCCATTGCTTCAGGTGCAACTCGTTAAAATAACTTTCAAATTAACTACAAAACTCATGTATATTCTTCTTATATTTATGTACTGTGAAACTGTTATTTTTCTTTTCACTTTCCTTTTACTATTTATTGTCCCCATCATTCTTTAAGATGAAAAAAAAGCAAATAACTCACAATGACTATTATTTCTATATTGCTTTCTGTCACAACCCTCCTGTTTTTTGCCCTTTCACTCTTCTCCAACCAAATAAATTGAAACTTCTGCTTCAAAAGCAGAAGTACTCATCTCTTTTTCAGCATTTTCCACATAATGTCAAGATGTCAAATGAGCTTTGACATGATACATGAAATCCAAAGGCCTACTATTGTGTGTGTTTGAAGAATGAATAAAAAGTAAAACATATAATTTTCCTCCTAACTGCAAGAATAGATTCTTAAACCAACATGAAGGAATATATTAGGGTGACTTCCAACTACCTCAGTAGAATCCTGGTTTAACATCAATATACCACACTGAAATTTTACTATATGTTACAGAAAGGTAATGTAGTAAGTTACAAAAGACCATTTGTGCTGACCAAAAGCTAAAAAATAGTATTCTTAAAAGAGAAACCATTTTGCATTTCCTCTACCAGCACCTCTATAAGAATAATTTTGTCTGGAATAAACATAGCAAAAAGTAAAATTAAGTCATGCAAACCACTCTCCCTTGTTTTATTTTCACAATAATCTTCTTATCAATAACATAGGCATGAATTTAAATTGGGGGAATCACATGTTGGTAGATACTGTTTCAGATTAATTTCTGTAATATAATGCCTGTAATATGTACCTCAGATTAAAACATTTCTCCCAGCTTTTCTGCAAGAAACATAGCAGCCTACATCTTCAACAGCAGTTAAAAACTTACCTTATTACAAAGTCATGGCTGTCAATCTCTTTTCCACAACCACTCTTCAGCAGGACGCCAGAATTCCCAACAACTGCACAGGTTTTAAATCGGCGATTTTTCATTGGGGACACTTCAGGAAGAAGGCTGTGCAAATCCTGAGAAATGTTTAGAGTGCGACGTCTGTCCAGTACATAATGAATTACATCTCCAGGCTTGAAGCTGCTTTTGACCACTGAGACATCTCTTTCAGCATCCAAGAACTGAAGTATGTTCTTCCTGCATTGACAGAAAAATGCAAAGACAAAACCCAACACTCCCTGCTCAAATGGAGTTGAGTTTTATCTAGCAGCAATACAGACTGCACAAGCCACACAACATAAAGCAGAGGGCAGACAGCATCAGTCCTGCTAGGGTAATTTTCCATGCTCTAGGATGGAGATAGGGCAAAGTTTTTAGGATGGAGTTAACAGTGTGGTTACAATGTAACAGAAAAATACTACAGAACTAAAGCTTCATGACTTCTACACACAAAGACAGAGAGACAAAGGAAAGACAAATGAAAATTTGAAGGCATATTGTGCTTGACTATCTTCACAAAATTTTGGAATTAAGACTTTTTAAAAAGAACTGTGGCAGTTTGTTTTCATAAAAACAAACTTAAATACATTAAACATTTGTGATAAGGAAATGTTATGTCTTGCAAATCAGCTTGGCTCAGGAATGACCATGTTTTCTTGTAGATTCTTATTTCACCATAAGAGAAATATATACAGTTTAGCATAAACTTCCTCCTAATTAACCGAAGTTTAACTAAAGCTATCCTAGTTGACTTGATATGAGAACATACCCAGTCTTTTGTACCAATTTGAACAAAATCAGCTTAAAACATAAGCTGCAAATTAAACTACTGAAGCTCAGGGTCCAGTCAAACTGTTAGCTGAACTCAATCTCTTACAAACTCATCAACACTTCGAAACATTGATCATCTTTTCAGCAAAAATTGTTTCAACCATTACACAGGTTAAGACACACATGACCAAATATGAGGGTTTAATAAACTACCATGTATCAAGTGAACTACAGCAGATGAAAAGTTGTATACTCACAGCCCCCAGCAAATAACTGACAAATAATTATGTCAGCTGAAAATGAAGTCATGGTATCTGCTTACAGGGACATCAGGATGCTCTCCCCAAGTGGAGGTAAAGCAGCTCAAACTTGCATCTATTTGCAAAAGTTATCAGTGCTGATGGAGAAGAGGGGTTCACCCTGCTTTTGGTGTTGAAGAATGCTGAAGAATGTTGAAGAATAAGACCAGCCTGACTCATCAATCCCAAAGTTAAACACTCTATTCTGTGAAGAACAGTCTTTCCCATCAGAAACTGATACTGGTGACGATACAGCAGACAGAGCTCCTTATAATGGAACTAACAAGTGACAGTACTGATAATTTAAGTAAAGCTGCTGAGCTGATCTGATACATCTGACTGTCAATCACTTTATAGCACAAAAGTCGAGGCCTTCTTTTTAATGGCAGAGAATTCTGACACACTCCTTCTTGGATGGAGTGTGTGTGTAGCTTCCTTCCTTCCAGGTTACTCCTTAAGGCTGAGTAGAAGAGACTTGCCCATGGTCACTGGTATGGGTAAGTACTATCAATTTCTTCTCAATTATTTTGCTAGCTTTAATATTGTTTCTTCAATATGGCTTCAGTAAACAGTGCACTACACTGGAAGTTATAACGGTACCATGTATTAAATAAAAATGCTCTTTTAGTCTAATTGTTATCATTAATATCATCAATAAATAATTTACTTTAATAACTTAAGTATATTTGGTTTGCCATGCCTTGGCATCCCTTTTGTCCATCTTGTGGACAAAATTGCATAAAGATTCAATTGCATGTGCACAGTCCTTTAAACATAAACTGCTGACCAAGTCTGAGGTGAAGATTAGATCAAACCATACCTTGACTCCTCTCTGAAAAGGGGTTTAACATGCAAGGGGTTTAGAAAACAAGTTCTGTACCTTGTAACTCAGTGGGAGGGATTCTCTAATACACTCTGTCCAAAGCTTCCATTCTGCCCACAACAGCTGGAGACCAGGGTCCAAAAATTGGCATATATTCAATACGTAGATTCAAAAGAGATACTTAATGACTGCAGCGCAACGACTAATGGATACAATGATTGACACCTAAACTGGCAGTGTAGAGCAGTTTTCAGTACACCCTTGACATAAAAAGCTGAAAAAATCCCTAGGCCAGAGATGAAGGAGCCACTGATGGCTCAGGATTGCAAGTGAGCTGTCTTAGGTTGCAAATGCAAAATAGGGCCGGAGATGTGTTTTCTATTGCCATCTGTTAAAACCAGGTGGGAGTTTTCTTTATCTCTTCCACAACCAGTTCTCCCTCTGGGGAGATATCTTCTGTTAATGGACCATTGAGTCTCACAACATGACTGATAAAATTACATCAACCCATTGTGAGATGTTCCACCCAGGGGGAGGAGCCAAGCATTCCTCCCTGGATGTGATCTAAAATTTAGAACACTACAGGCAGCCTTTTCCCACCAGAATCCCAGAAAATAAGCCTCTTCCCTCTAGATTCTCAGAAAAAGACCAGGCCCATCTGCAACACCACTGCACCCTCAGAGAAAACCTACACCCTTTCTACAGAGTCATTGTTTCAACAGAAATACATCTGTCACTCCAGGAGGACTGCAGCCACCACCATATAATCAGACTGCTACCAACAGGGTGTCAGGTCGTATTTTGACTCTGTCACTGATGTTTTATATTACTGAATTTTTATTTTTGTTGATAAAAAACCTGTTATTCCTACACCCATATCTTTACCAAAGAACCCCATAATTTCAAAATTGTAATAATTCAGAGGGAGGGGGTTTACTTTTTCCATTTCAAGAGAAGCTCCTGCCTTCCTTAGCTCCTGCCTTCCTTAGCACCTGTCTTTTCAAACCAAGACATGAGTAAAGCTTTACAAGCTTGTGTCCATCTGTGAAGCAGGTATGTTTGTGAAGAAAGATCACATCTGAACCAAGTACAACACTCTTATGGAACAAACAGGGAATGCTGAGCTGGGGCAGGGTGTTTAGCACATAATAAATCTACTAGCAACTTTTGCCTCTGCAAGTCTACCAAGAAAAGAAGAAAAACAATAACTTAATAATTTTCACTGTTGTCAGTAGGTAAAGTGGAATTTAACACAAAATTGATATTTTGTTGACTAAAAGAATGGTTTTTACATATTAAGCTTTGAAAGAAGAACTTCCATAGAGAACAACCATACAGGAAAACAAAACTAGAAATGTTATTCTAGCAGTTGCAACACTTAGTCACAGCCATATTGAAACAATACCCCACAAATTAAAAGGGATGGTCTATAGAAACACCTATGCTCACTAGTCAGCTCTTGTGTTGCTGCCTCAAGAAAGAAGAGTATGTCTGAATCTTGCAACCAACAACACTAAACACTCACCATGGAACAGATCTTAAAAGTCATAGGCAAAATGAAACATAATAAAAATTGTCTTAAAGTAATTCCTCTCATTTCATAAACTTGGCCAAAAAAAAAAAAAGAAAAAGGAAAGAATATCTGGAATGTGCTGAGCTATCTGTTACAGCTGTCACATACGAAGCAAGCAACCTCAGAGCAAAGGCAACTTATGCTGAGGCATATGAGAGACTCAGAATAATAAAGCAGGATAGACAATCTTAAAATCCTTATTTTACCCTTTGGTAAGGCCAGGCAAAGTATTTCTATAAAAGGAAGATGAAGACTTAAATTTAGCCTTTAAACTGAATGGACTTTAAATCTCCTTGGGTTTGATAGCTTAACTTCATGGGCAACTCTGCAAGTTGATCTGATAGATTAACTGATACAAAACAAAAGAGAACAAGAAAGAAAGAATCACCCAATCCAGAAGCATTAAAATTTACTGCAATTATTCATCACATAGGGCTGTAAAGGATAAAATCAATCCATCAAAAGCTACTAACATCATCAGCCAAGCTACGAGGAAACTCATTTCACATGAACTTTGACTTGAGAAGGGATGACCACTGATGAGTCTCAAAACCTAAAAAAATTATGTGCAATGCACAGAAACTAGATTTACAACTACAAAAAGTCACATGATCACAGACCGTCCCTGTTATCCGAAAAAAACTGGCCTAAAACTGTCCATGTTAGCAAAAGAGTAGCAACATTTGTGCATGAACACAGTATCTTCTGTATTATTTTTAAAAGTAAGAGGAAGGCAGTGAAATTATGTGAACAGTGTCAAAAAAGTTTAAAAGCACATCGGCTTTCATTATTCATTTGGTTGCTTACATTCAAAATTCATTTATCTATATGCTTATAGAAGCCCTCCAGAAAATTTCATGTGGACCTGAATTAGAATCAGATAACCAACTCCTCACTTAACACAGCTGAAATTTCCAAAATGTCTATGAAATTTATTTTTCAGTAAAATGCTGAGATGGTCAGAAGTCTCTCATCTTAGTATCTTCACATATTTAAAAATGTTTTCTTATCTGAAGCTGTCATTAGCGTATTTAGTTAAATGTGCACACAGGTATTGCAGTATGCAGTGGAATCCTTATATAAGAGATATGCAATAATGTTAACATTACAATATTTTTTATTGATTCATCTGACTGCATCCAGGTATATTCTAATACTGAAAGTAATACGATAAATAATGCAGAGTCTATGCTACTGTTTTAAGTTCCTCTGTGCTACTGACTCACTGACACTACGGTGATAACAGTACTTCTGATAATTCACATAAGTGATAAGGATAAAGAAAATACTGAGGGACAAATACATACATGAGTGTCTTAGTCAATCTTGAGGCTGATTAGTAATAATAACTTGTTTAAACCTCTGTTCTGTCCCACAAAGAGTACGAAAAATAGCACAACAAGGTTATTCTGATTAAACAGACATGACAAAATAATGACAAGTAAATGTTAATCCACTTCAAGCTGCATATTAAATTCAAAAGTAAGGTAAACTGCAAGGGAAAAAAGAGCACTATTTTTAGCAAACCTTGAAGAAACAGCATTCTGCAGCCTTAAGCTAAACTGTGTAAACAAACAGTTTCATTTGAGGTGGTTCTCAAGTTTTTTTACAACAAAAAAAACTGTGGGGGTGTGACCTGAGCTGTTTTGTGGGCAGGTGAGACTGACGTGACTCACCCTTAATTGTAACCAAGCAGCTTGGAACATGTCTGCATGACTCAAAAAGCCACAGTGTCACAATCTGTGACTGACTATGGTTTTTCTTTGATAAGCAGAAACAGATCTCCATAATATTTAAGTACCAACTGAAACTCTGGGCTGTCTGATGAGTTCATGCAACAGTAATACCTCTGAACAGCTTTCCAAATTAAGACTATATACCGCTCTGGGGCACCATGGTGAGATTTTTCTCATGATGCATTTTTCTAGTTTTATTTTGTACTGTGGTCTTTGTACCACAAAACTATTATACAATCTCAAACTGTTCTTCATGTGCCTCAGAAGTGTGTGAATGAATGAAATAGACCGCTAGACGATTTGAATTTTAAGATTACAAAACCATGTATATTTTTAGATATTCTTAAGAAAACTGAAATATGACAGTGAGTGAATGCTTTTTCTGGGAAAAATCATTTTTCTAGAGGAAGGCAGTGCCACAAATCATTGCTGCTGGACTTGAGTAGACCCTCAGGTGTAAGGAGAAGCCTCTGGAGTGCATCCTAAGTGCCCAGGAGGGTCCACCAGCAATGACATTATGGAACAGAGATGGACTTGATCCTCTCTGTGCCCACTGAAGATGTGCCTTTATCTACATGTCCCCCAGCCCATGTTTATCTAATATGCTCCTAATAATCCCATGTGGTGGGTACTTAACAACCTCCCCATGCATCTCAGTCAGTGCTTTTCTGGCCTTACTGGAAGCATAGTATTCCTCAGATCGTTTCCACAGCAGCTGAGGCTGCTCTTGCTCCTTATGCCTTGCTTAGGACTACACCTTATTCTTAGCAATATCCTTCATTTACCTGGGGATAAGAAACCACTTAACTTTTTTTTTTAAAAGTTTATGCTGTAGATTTCTAGTCCCTCCCCTTGATCTCCTGCAAACACTCTCTGACAGGCCTTCATAAACAACTCAACTTTCCAACCGTATCAAGTCCTGACTCTGCTTTACATTCTGCAGCTGGAAAGCAGAAGGTGGCTTTCAGCCTTTAGAATCACCAGGAATCACAGCCTACATAAAACATGATTTTTTGCCAGCTAAATTAATTTTAATTAAAAACAACATGAAAGAACAAACTCTATGGTAACAGAAGGTCACAGCTTGCTCTTGTACATGACCAGAGTTCCACTTCCTGTTGGTTTCTTGAGGAGACAGTGGGGACCACAGCTATTTTCACCTGTGCTAGGTTTTACTTTAGTCTAAAAGGATGTTTCAAGAAAAGCTCTTCCAGGAAAGAAGCCTTCAGAAACAGGATAGTTTGTGTTGGAAGAGGACTTGAAAAATCATCTAGATCAACTAACTAATTTGCATTTGTTAAAAACATACCTAGCTGCAAATAACCCTGGAAGAGCTTCTAGGAATTCCAAGCTGATGGAGGCCACACAAACAGAAATGCTGTAATACAAGAGTAGACATGGAAAAGGAAGAGGGATTTTAAACACACCATGACTCAACTACTGCTTATCACAGAAAGGTCATCCATATACAAGCTTTTGAAGAAGATAAGCAAGGTAGAGTAACACATTGGCAAGCAAAAATCTCCTGAGATTTATTATGACGAATCCAGACCAGAGAACCCTGGACTCCATGTCTTTGACACAAAAAACAACCAGAAAGAAACACTGCAAAAGGCTTCAGAACATTGCTCCAAAAGCTTCAGAGCAATTGTAGGGCTCCATTGCTGGTTCCATATTTACTGCTTAGTAATTGTAGTGCTCCTTTGCTGATTCTGTATTTACTACTTGCACTTTGGGGACTTGTCACAGCTGTTTCACACTAACTTGTAAAACAAAAATTGATAATAATCTGAACCTTTTGAAGGAGGAAGATGCTTTTTTTTTAGATGCTGGTGACATCTTACAAATCCTCACACTTTTCTGACAGGAAATAGTCTCTATTACAATGCAGAGATAAATACATCCCCAATGTACTTATGAAAAAATTAGCCTTCCTGCAATTAATAATCTTCTTCTGCTCCTTTCAGCATAAATTCCCAAATTTATTTAAAAGTAAGTAGAAAAAAGTCACAGACATCAAACTGTAGTTCATTTCACACAGGTCACAGATGTGCTGCTGTCAGCCCTGTGTGGAAGACTTTTCCAAACAGGTTAGTACCATCTCTGCCACATCCCTACTATCTGAAACTATAGCCTTCATTACAAATGAAATCTCCTTATTTCTATAAAGAAAACCTTCACATTGCTACAGAGAGTAGAAAGGACATAAGACATAAAACCTTAGCAGATGGTGGACTCCTCTTCATGACTGAAATAACTCAGATAGAAAAGGGAGCTAGGAAAGCAGTCTTCTTCCCTTTGTCACAGGAATTATTAATTCTTCTTCAAAGAAGTTGCCAGCAACGAGAACGTAACATCAGTTGCAAAAATCAGTGTCCCACTAAACCAGTCATTGTAAAGGCAACACATTTCACACCATCCCAGGTAATTATTAATAACGAAACTTTTCATCTCAATCAAAGAAAGTCTAGCTCTTTCTTCTCAAGCCTGCTTAGTATCTCCAAAAGGCTCCTGCCTTCCCAAGAGGGCTGCTACACTCCACAGACTGCCTTGTCTGGCTGCAAAGTTCTAGAGCACCAGAAACCCACTGGAAGCTTTCCATCCTTCAATGGGGTCCTGATAAAGAAGATTTACCATTCATTGACTTTTATCTGAGCCTGGCTTTGCCAATAATTCCTAAGGCCTTTGAGGCTGATAGACACATCGCTAACTTGAGCAAAAATAAAATGGTCAGAGATGATGCCCACAAAGTCAACAAAGCAATAGCAAAGTATAATATTCTAGATGCCAATCGAGATTTGACATATCACTGACCAACAGTCCTTGCACATAGCAAAAAAAGACTTTCTACATTTGAAAATTGCTAATGTGGGTGGCAAGCTGAAGTAGGATACAAAAACATCTGTCATTTATGGGTGACTGTAAGTTCTATGAAATATTTTTATGATGCCCTAATGACTTCACAAAATATTTCTCCACTACTTAGAAATGATAACATTTTTATACATTACTGAACAGGGATTAGCTTGTTTTTTGTTTCTCTCTTACTGTTACTTCCTATGGTCACACCACAAGACTACCAACCACTCTTCATGTTAACAGCTGCGATTATAGACAATGAATCATCTTCATAGTCTATACAGTGCATGTAACATATCATGGAGGGCTAAGCAGCTAGTTAAACCACAAGAATGCTGTATGACTTTGATAGACACTTTTAAGTTAGTCCTGATAGGTGTGTAAGTGTAAAACTACAGCTAAAATGCTTCTTACAGTTGTAACATGGAAGAAAGTGTATAGCAAACCACCTGAAAAAGTGAGAGAATGTACATAATTTAGTCAACATCAGACTGAAAGACATAAGGGGTTGCAGGTAGGTTCCTCAGTGAAAAGCCTCCCGGATATCCCTCCCTCACCACTGAGAACCATAACTGAATGTGCTATGCATGTCAGCAAAGATTTCTGGAAAGATTATGTCTGGCAGATAGCACTCCTTTTGTAGAGTTCATGTCAACTTTTTGCCCTAAGTCACATTAATCTAAAATAATTTTCTGGTTCACACCTACTCCTTGCCCCAGAGTTCATTGAGGTAGCCATTTCCTCCAAAAATACGACTGACTATGTGGACTTCTAAATAATCTCAGCTTTTTGCCCTCTATGGTACTGAAAATCTTACCATGGAAGTATTATGGTGGAACCTCTACTTCTAGTACTTAAGCCAGTGCACAAGACACACTGTTTTCTTCACTATACTAATGAGACAAAAAAGACCCCCTTCCCTGCATGATATTTAAAAAAATCTCACATATAAAAGTGGTTCTTAGGTACACAATAAGCCAGTGCACAAGACACACTGTTTTCTTCACTATACTAATGAGACAAAAAAGACCCCCTTCCCTGCATGATATTTAAAAAAATCTCACATATAAAAGTGGTTCTTAGGTACACAATAGTGATATATTACATAAGAGAAATTTCCCTCTCTGGAAGCAATAAAGAAAAAAGTTATTTTGAATCTCATTAACCTAGTAGATTGAAATGATACACATGTATTAACAGGATGAAAAAATACTAAAGCATTCTCTTCTGGTTCACCTCTTTGTCTGAATTTTTTTATTTATTATTTTTTATTTTATTTATTATATTTTATTATATATTTTTTATTTTATTTTATTTTATTATATAATATATATATTATTTATTTATTATATTTTATTTTATTTATTATTTTTGCATTTGGAACAGGTGGAAAAATGTCAAAACACAAGCTTAATTTTCTCTCTCGATTTTAACCAAAAGGTTATTGTAATATTTTTTCTTGTTGTTTGGCTTGAGCAGCAAAGCATATTGGTTTTAAATGATACTCAAATTTTCAGTAAAATGACTGAAAATAATTGTCTCTACTTATAATCACGCAATCATTTCCAAATCAGCTTACTTCACAAGTAGGAAAAGTTGTTTTCTCCCAACTTTTGGACCCATAACTTATGATACATATCTTTCTGAGCTACCTTTATCTTCTGCATGCTTTAGAATTAAGGACATGAAATAGCAGTCATCAAAAAAATCCCTAAATTTCTCCTTCAGAGAAGCCATGCTTTTATACATGAAAACAATGCCTGATTAAGGGGTTTGTAAACTGTCCTCTAATTAAAAAAAAATTAAAAATAAAAAAAAATTAAAGTAGAAAGAGAAATCACATAGAAACCACATTTTAATTAGAACACATTACTATTCAAAATCTTAATATTCAGAAATCAGGTCTAATCTGCTATGTGATTGTTGTTAAAAATAGCTACTTTCCCTAATTTTTCATATAATGCGACACTCCTAGATCTCCATACTGCCAATCCAGACTCCATATGACTCTCTCATGGGCCATCTTCCTGATGAATATGGGGAAGATATGACACCACACACTCAGAGACATCTTGCTACTCTATGTGGCCCCAAGGTGCAGAGATCCACTGTAGAGCCACATCAGAACGATAACACAAGAGTTCAACTCTGCTACTGGGTTGCTCCCTCAGCATAAGCCTAAGGCTCTTTTTAGCCTGACATCAAAAAAGGAAACTGCTTAAGTCACAGCTATTGTCAGGGTCTGACCCTGTGATGTGGACCAGCCACAGTCTCAAGTGGATTCACAACACTTGATGGCCCAGCTATTGACTCCTGCATCCCATCTGTTTGCCTAAGCTTCCTCTGTAGTCAAGGGAGGAAAACTGGTATGCTTAGGATACTTTCACCTGTTCTATATCAAACTTTTAGAATAAGAGAAAATCAGGTCCTAAAAGCAGTTTCTCACCACTGACTGTGGAAGAATTCTAGACAACCAGCTCAAATATAGACATGAATAATAGAGATTGATTGCACAGGTGTTACAGTCACAGCCATATGAAAACATTTTATTAATTCTTATGAAGGATGACTTTACTTTGAAGCCCAATGTCATGCAGTTGCATTTAACACTGAAACCTAAATAGATACAGTTTAAAAACATCCACCTGCAAATGTAAATCAAATTAGTGTTTTATAGACCAAAGGAATTATAAAGCAATATGAATGAAAATAATCATAGGCAAGGTGAAATTAATTGTTTTTTTATTTAAGAAACTCACCTTATTTCCATTACCAAAGAAGAATTGATTTTCCAACCTTCTGCAGCATGTTGGAAAATTGAGGAGCCACCCTTTCGAATTATCTTATTGGAGCTATTGATCATTGATCTACCCAAATTCAGTGTACCATCTCTGCAATGCAATATAGAAAACACACAATAACATCAAGGTTAACTCCAGTTAAGTCATTTATATCCCATGCACCAGCAATATATCCTTTTATTCACAACGAAAATAAGCAACTATCCCTTCACTTTCTAAAGAAAATAAACAGAAAAAATCTATGACACAGCTATCTGTAATAGCTGAATATGCCAATTAAGAGCTTAAATTTGTTTACATTTGTAATGGAATAGACACTACAAGAACTACAATAAACTCCAAATTGTGAATCTGGACAAAACTCCATTATGATTGTGAGGCAGATTCTGCACTTCTAGATTCCAAATTTCTAGTACTAAACTAAGAATCAAGTGTTACATTTCAAGCTTTTGCCCAGTTCATAATCTGCAATACTGGTTTAACAGATATCTTTGGCCTCCTGCTAAAGATTTTTAAGTATGGAATTCTGGAGCTTAATGGTATACAAAATACAAAATTTCACTAACACTTCATTAAACTTTTACATACACACATCAAAAACACTCCAATCATCTTATCCTGTCCATCCATCTTATGATTGTAACTTTTTGGCAAGGTAACATTAAAAAATAAATACAGTAAGCTTTGGATGATTACCACTGAACATCTGGTGAGCTAGCACAAGTTGCAGTGATATTAGCCAACAGGATAATATAAATGGGACAGAGAAGTCCAAACACTACAAGCATAATTTAAGGTGTTATGACTAAAACTCATTTTTATCTCCACATTTTTCCATTATCATCCATAGTGGATCATCCACAGTCTTTTAGATGCCAGAGCAATGTTCAGATCAGTTCAAACATGGCTGTTAATCACAAATATATCAAAGCTGTTGGATGTAAAAGTCTACCACAAAAAAAAGTCTTGTAACTCACGTGTGCACAGCACAATAACATACAGAAATCTGTTTGTCTGTTAAATAAACATGCTCTGAAATATTGCCAATAACAATAACTTTACTTGGAAACAGAATATCTCACCACAGCCCTTCCATGAACAAAATGGTAAAGATATGAGATTGAAAGCTTTCCAGAATTGCTGACTTTTGTTTTTCTGTGGCTGTAAGCTTTGACAACAATGGTATCAGTGCCTTTAGTAAGAAACACAGCAACATTACTTGCAATATTATTGTAAATAATATTATAAGTATTATTTACAAAAATACTTAGTAAATTTTACAACAGCCTAAACCCAAGCTAACCTGCAACAAGACATTAATTAAGCTAAATTAACAAAACTGGTAGTATGTAGCAATTTCTAATATGTGCTGTCATTGCAAAAGCCCCTATAACTAACAAACCATTACCACACTCTTCACCAAAACCATCCTGCACTACTTTCTCCCTTACCCTCACATGTCAACACCCTGCAGGCCAGACATCACACTGATGCAGAGGTAAGGCTGCCATCTACCAAAAACCTACAACTTTAGGTTCATGACCTGTACGCAAATTACCCAAACCCTGCTACCTTGAAAGCACGGGAAGATGCTGCAGAAGTCCCAAAATCCAATAATACCTTTTGCTATATTAAATTTTTTTATTCTCTGAAACTTTTCCAAATTCATTGTAATAATATTAATTACATACATATTCCTGTATGTATTTTCTACATGCATTTTCTACATGCATCTAAAGGAAAATGACCAAATTACATCCAGGTAAAGCTCTCAGTCTAAGGATACTTTGGAGATGCCTCTAGTTTATTCTAGATTAAATATTATTAAGTACACACTTGAACAGTGAAACAAGTGACAAAACTTAGTAACAAAATGCATTTCCAACACTTAAACCGTAGCACTTGAAATGTGGTTGATTTCCATAGTCACAATATACAACTGCAGTGAGTTACACAGATTGTACATCGAAAAAATGTTAAATTATGTTCTTATGAAACAAGGTCCTAGGCACTTTGTGTTCATGTTATTACTATGAATACAAATGTGCTCATTTAGATGCTCCTCTCTCTTTTATTAGATTAATTTTCACTTAAAGCAATATTAAATAAACTAATACATAAAATCAAAACTTTCTCCAGGTAATTCTTCGTTGTGTAAATAAGTGAAAGAAATGCAGATTATTTTGTATCTTCTGGAATCATTGCAAATCCTTTCTGATGTAATTGAAAAAGCTGCCAAACTGTGGCAGCAACTTACAGCTGACAGTATTAATCACTTTGGATTACTTTGCCTTGGTGACCAATCAGACCTATATAACAAAACTCTCTTCTCATGAAGATAGTTTATTAAATAAAGTAACTGACTTGAAGTGTATTCCATATCAGTAGAAGATGACACTGCCTAAGCAACACTACTCTGCCCATAGCATGCACGTTTCATTACTTGCTTAACCTTTAAAGGCATATTACTGTCTATTTGAATTAGGGTGCGCTTCACAGAAATTGTCCTATTCATTTCTCTATGAAAGCGCACGGTTGGTTTAGAGTTTCTCATGTTATTTGGAACTGTATATAGCCAGTCCATTTTGGACTGTCTGGTGCCGCTAATAACCATAAAATGGGCCACCTTGTACATTCATAACTTCTGAAAGTAAAACAACCCATGGAAAACTGACTTTGCTTGCCCATACGACCAGTCAAAAATAACCCAACATCCCAAACCCCTAATTCAGGAGAAAAGCAAGTGTAACATCAATAGGGGCAGCAGTTATGAGCAATACATTTTTAGGCTACTTTTTCTACTACATACAGTAATGCATGGGATGACAGACTGTGAAGACAAAAAATATTTCAACAGTGGAAGTGAGTAGTACCATACAGTACAAGAAGTCTCCCTAATAAATAAATAGAGATATCACAAATGACTAGTCAGAAGTATATTGCAGCTGTATTTTAAAAAGTTTGTTAGGAACATACGTATTTATAACTAAACACACTTGTTTTCTTCCATTTAATATTAAAACAACAGTTCATTTTAGTAAGATTTTAAGTTGTGTCAAACAATGTGCAGTAAGCAGAAGGCAGTTTTTTCTTTGCAAACTTATATGCACTGATTTCTGAATAATTTCACCAGTTCCTTCTAGTCTGAGAGGAAGGAGCACATACTAAGAAACATGGATATCAATGACAATTTTACTTCACATGTTCATTTTCACGTCTGTTTTTACACAGCTGTAACCTCAAATTTTAAACTTCTGTACATCTCCTAAGAATACAGGTAGCTTTGTGGTAGAAACCGGATATACACCCAGGCTTAACAAGAGGAAGAGATACCAGCAAGTTGTGAAAATCTTGAAAAACAAAGGAAGCAAATATTGCACACAGGCGAGGACAGCCCCTGCCCTCAGCACATGCCAAGGCCACAGCTGCCCAGCCGTGCTCAGCTGCTTGTGTCCCCCTCCCTCACCAGAGTGCTTGAGAAAGGGGGACGTGCTTCCTGTCTTTAACTCCGGAGGCCAAGTAGCCTGTAATTGCCTCAGCTTCCTCCAGGCCTGTATGGGTACTTACAATCCCCTCATGCCTCCTCCTTAAATTAAGGCAAGGGCTTACATAAGAGGACAAAAATCCACTGTGAAAGAATTCTACCTACAGTCGACATGCACGAGTAAACAGAAAGTGTGAGTTCCTACTTAGCTTTTATCGATTACATTGAAAGACCAATAAATTTATGAATTGCTCCAGGGAAATCGAAATCTTATACATCTCCATGGAAAAACCAGCTTGGCTGAAAACCCAGCCAGCTGAAAACTTCAGAGAACAGCTGCAAGTTGGGAAAAAAAAAATGAGGAATGCAGGCTTCACATAAAGAGAAAGCTGAGGTGCAAAGATAAAAATGGCAAGGAACACTCGGCCTTTCGTTTTGAGTCAAGCACAGGCAGCAAAGGGAGAGTATGTAACTGATGGTCTCAGCAAGGGGCCAGACTTTCCAGCGGGGGAAGCTCGAGAGCTAAGGGGGATGACACACACTTCCCTCAGAAAAAGAATCCTTAAGAAAAAGCCAAGTTAGGGAAAGCTTCCAGGCAAACATCAAAGACGGAAGTAGGCGTTCACCAGCATCCCAGCACGCTTGCCTGCGAAAGGCAAGGAACCGAGGCACAATGCGCTCCAGCAACCACAGTCCCGGCCTCTGGGGGCAACCGCGGACAGGTGAAACTTCCCAGGGGCTGAGAGGCAACTTCAGAAGCAGGGCAGCTCCCATCCTTTCCCGAGCACTCATACCCACCCTGCGGCCGTCGAGCCCTGGCAGCAAGCCCCGTTCGCCACTCGTCCCGCAGCGGCATCCGGGCCCACCGATAGCGTCCGCCAGCGAGAGTGCCGAGGTGCGCTTGCATCGCAGGCTGCGGGTCACAGCCCGAGTAGCGCCGGAGCACCTGACAACCCACAGGGCCAGCCGCCCCCTCGGACCGCCCTCCCGTCGCGGCGCCCCGCAGTTACCCGGCGAGAGCTGCCTCCTGCCGCTCCTCCGTCCGTGTTACTTCCTTCGTCTTATAGAAGATGAGAAGAAGACTTATGGTGCACACAGTCCACCTCTTCCTGACGGAACGCATGTCTTCTGCGAAAAGCGGGCCGCCTCCCCCTTTTCCTTTGTTTATCAGGGGTGTGCTGGAACAGCTGCACACGCGGCACGAATTACTTAAAACACGGCGATGTATTTTTTTTTTTCCGAAATAAATACAGAAGATAAAATAAAACCAGGCAGGAACAGAGGCTGGAGGTTCTTTGGCGTTTACTTTGTCTCTCTTTCGCCCTCCCAGACAGCTGGGCTTGCAAGCGGTGACCCACTCCCCTCGGCCGCGGAGAGGAGTCCGCGGCGTCGCTGAGCGTTAGGTGACCAGGGCCCAGACAGGGAGCGCTCCGCGGCTCTCCTCTGCGTCCAGATCCCTTGCGGAGCCGCTCGGCCAAAGGTACGGACCACTGCCGCCCTCGCCGGGGCGGAGATGGGGGCGGGCAAAGCGTGGCCAATGCGGGCAGAGCAGGTGGGGCCTTGGCGTGGGCGGGGGAGAGCGGAAGGACGCGGGCGGTGCTGGCGGGGCGAGAGGAGGGTGGGGGGTTCCGCCGGGAGCTCTGCCGGGAGCTCTGCCGGGTTTGGCGGGCGGGGGGTGTGCACTCCTTGTCTGGGTCACGTCAGTTGTGCCCGTGTCGCCAGTTGGGCGTCTGAAAGTGAGAGTGAAGGACTGCTAATGCTGTGCCGCAGAAAAGGAACACACTTCAGAGAAGGATGAGGAGTTCTGGTAATTTGTTTTTTTTTTTTTTTTTTTTTCCCTCGCTCCCGCTGTGGTTGATTGTGGCTTGAACAAGGCATTGGAGATTTCCCCCGGTCTTGGTGTCCCAAAGCCGCAGGAGAAGGCGGGAGTGTGGAAGGGAAGCGATGTGGCCCCCGCACAGACCCGCCTGGAGTGCTGGAGTCCGGCCAAATCCACCGCCCATGTTGCGCTCCCCAGGGTCTTGTTTCATCCACACCGTCTCAACACTGCCGTTATTTTCCTAATTTCTGCTGCAACAGTTTCTCTGAAATGCCAAAAAACCCCAAAACACGCCCCCCCCCACCAAAAACCAAACAAACAAAAAAAAAAAAAATACAAAAAACCCCGACCCTTTGAGATGGATAATGTAACATGAAAATTAAATTATTGGCTAAATCTGCTTTTCTCAGTGTTGTTTTGCCTTTTTCTAAGTGAGTGAACTGCCCTGGAGCTGTGCTTATTCTGTGTGACAGGGATCTGCCCACAGCTCTGAAGTTTGCTTTTGTAGAACAAGCAAGACCAATATGACACTTCTCCCACCAGGACCCACGAAGGGTTTCTGGTAAATCTAGCGTGACTTCTCTTTCCTGGCTTAGATTACAAGCAAGAGCTCATGGGATGACAGAACCTTCCCTGGTCTATTTGGTCTGATATCTTGTGTCCAAAACTGATCTGTAACAGACATTTCACAGGAGGATGCAAAGAAATTTGGAAGTAAGTACAGATTTTTCCTTTCCAGGAGAGTACTCCCTCATAGGCATGAGGAGTGAAGAAAGATTAGAGAAGTTGTTGAAAATCTTAAGGCTGCTAATAGTTGTTACATCAGAAAATCAGTTGCATGTAGTAAAAAACTTAATTTAGTCTCAGTGGAATGGAACGGAAATTGCAGTTTCCTTCCACACAAGCCAGATCAAGCTGCATTTTCTGTGCTCTTCTCTGCTGTGGCTCTGACAACTTAGTCTCAGAAATGATCTCTCTAAGGCATCAACAGCAAAAGGAGAAAAACTCATTCTATCTGTGAGAATGAATTTCAAATTTCCCATTTTATAATACCTGACATTCTTTTCTAAAAAACTAAAAAGTTTATTACAAGCAAAACCCTACTTAATACCTTTGTAAAAACTATATCACATGGTCAGCCTAAAAGTCAGAATTCTGTCAATTCTGTTGAATATCTGTGATAATTTTTAATACCTTACATGATTTTTGTATATTAGATTATTTTTTTTATTTAGGTGGACTAACTGAAAATTGAAAAGGTGTTGAAAATGTATATAGAGGATCCCGAATTCACATGTCTTCAGAGGTGGTTTTACTAGATTCCATCCTCAACTCCAAAGGCAGCTTGTGATAGTTAGCCACAGCAGCTCTTTGGTTTCATGCCAGGCCACATGTAGGTTCAGAAGAAAACAGTGTTACCTCCATCTTCTTCTTCTCCTCTCCCTACTGCTGCACTTCTTCCTCCCTGAAGGTTAAAACCCAGCTCCCCTGCTGCTTCATGAGAACTAATCTTCACCCCATGCAAGAAATCCCTGCCTGCATCTAAGACAATTGAGAACTGACAGTGATGATCCTGCCGTGCCCAGCAGAGCCCTTTTCTCTCCCTGCCCAATATGGTTGCAACAGTCCAACTGAAATTCACCAAAAAAGTTCAGTCTCCTAACCATCAAGACTCAAAAGGATTTTTCCAGTTACTGCAATGTAAAACTGTCAGTTCATACTTGGGTAAAATATGGAGAAAACCACTTCTTAACAAAAGTCCAATGCACATAACAACCTGTGGCATCTTCCAGAAAATTTCAGCTGTTCCCATGCCTGTCATTCTACTACCATGAAAATATACTTTTGGGTCAGAAAAGGACTATGGCATCCTGAGAAGTAAACCAGCTCATCCCCTACAGTGATTCACTGTCTTCACCTTCTATCCATGCCATTGAAAGCTCCGATGTTATCTATGTAACAGGGACCCAGAGTCTCAGAAGCTGCTTAAAAGTGGAGCCAGAGCAAGTTCCCAATTTGTTTATTCCTCTTCCAAATCACTCCTGAGCTTTCATTCAGAAATAGACTTACAGCTGTGACTACAGTGAGGAGGACCCCTCTCTTAGTTGTTCTGCCCTTCCTTAGGTTTCCCTCCTGGTATAGTTTTATTCTCTACTGTATTCTCAAGTAACAGGCAGACACAAATAATACATATATGTATAGCACATAGGTAATATAATGCAGCCAGATGTTACATTTCATTTACAATGATAGAATTAATTTTTTTACAGAAAATGAGTTTACTGTGCAGAGTTTAATTACTCATATTTAGTATTTCACCAATTCCTTTATCTTTCTTTAATGTGCCATCTACAGCAGTTCATACCTCTAAAAAGCTAGCTAAATTATGCCTTGAAATTATTCTTTCTCATACATCCTAGTGATATTTAAATCATTAATCAATTTAAATATTTGAATAGCATTTGTATCAAATAGTATGGTTTATTTTACATTAATTAGAGGCATAGTTTAGCTCTGTGAACCAGAAACATGTTCAGTAAATCCTATTTCATGGCATCTGGTGATAAAAATAGAATTTCTTTCACTAAGACTATTGGAGGAGCAAAAATGTGAATAATACAAATAATCATGCATTTAAGCATTTCAAATTTCAGAGAGCTGATTAGTTTCTATGACAAAGAGTTCTTTAAGAACTGCATTTCATGCTGAATATGGTGGCTAGAAACATGAAACATTTATGTTTGTTAATGCATATTACCATATGAAGTCCCTTTTTCATTAAGAATATTTCATGTTTTATGTGGGTGGCCAGATATCTCTTCTGAATTAATTTAGCTTGTTTTATCACTGAGGACAAAAAACACTAGAAGAGATTTGCTGGGGAAGCTAGCAAATCCCTAGTTGTCTTTAGGACCAAGTTACAAAAATCTGGATTTTTAACTCAAGGTGGAAGGATGAATGAGGTAAGTTTGTGAGGTACCCTCCAAGTATTTTTTAACATATAATTTTAATGTCAATCTATTAAATTACAGTGAATACAGATTTCTGATTGCTATATAGTAACTTTCAACAAAATACACAACATTATGGAAAGGTCATGTGTTTATA
Source organism: Passer domesticus (assembly GCF_036417665.1). Lineage (NCBI taxonomy): Eukaryota > Metazoa > Chordata > Aves > Passeriformes > Passeridae > Passer > Passer domesticus. The sequence continues at coordinate 57,591,480 of NC_087512.1, read as the reverse complement.
CATGCATTTGTTTCAGGAGCAGGCAAGGCTGATGAGGCATTATTGCATTTGCTTAACAACATTAATTCTGATTGAATCCTATGGAATGTATTTAATAGTATTAACCATTCAAAAATTTTTGGAAAAAAACGCAGCTAAAACAATGAATGGTGCTTTATGAATTTATAAGTACTACTGCTACTTCAGTCTGTTGGCATTGCTGACTCCAATATCCTTCAATATTTTCATTAATAGCTCAAGCAAAGGCAGCAGACATCCCAATAGTTGCTTATGACTAATGTGCACAGAACACTTAAACCTACAGAATTGCTCATACAGCCTAAATTTGAATATTTTCTATGCTTCTGATTGTCGTCATCTATCATAGTTTCATCAAAATGTACACCTCTTGAAATAGTTCTTCTTCCTCTTGTAGCAGAAGTCCACTATTCCATTTTTTGCATTACTGGCATTAAAAATAGCAGCACATCAAATACTTAATAATTATAATGCAACAGCTTTTCCATAGGGAGCAGAATAAAAGATAATGCACTAAGCTGCATTTTTGCATAGTTATTATACCATATAGGACTCAAGATTTAGGTTGGTGGATGTTAAATTTCTCATGATGTTCAGAGTCCAGAAAGGGAGCAAGAACCTACTTAAATGGTAGGTTACAGTGTAAGATGTATCCAAAAGTGTATATTCTATGTATATTCTGTTACTGTCTTCATAAAATGTTAAAACAGGTGGGGCAGTGTTCTTTATTCCTACCATGAGACAGCCCTGAAAACTCCCTCCAGAGGGCTGTCTCTGCAAATGGGCCATCAAGGTCTCACAGAATGACTCATAAAATTACACCATCCCATGGTGAGATGCTCCGCCCAGGGGGAGGAACCAAACCGTTCTACCTGTGTGTAATATGAGGTTTAGAACACCGGAGTAGCACCACTGGATTCCCACAGGAAAAGAGCATCATTATCACCACTGGAGCTCCACAGAAGGACCAGGCTTTACTACAGGATCACTGCTTTGACAGAACCACACCATCACTTCAACCTGACTACAGCCACCATTTAACTGGACTTCTCCCATCATGTTAACCAACAGGGTGTCAGGTTGTATTCTGACTCTATCAGGTTAAGCTAGTGTTTCTATACTATTGTCTTTATTTAAATTTTCCTATTAAATTGTAGTTCTGACTTGGAATCTTCCACTGGTTTGCCTTCAAACTAGTGCAAATGGAGAAGTATGACTAATTCAGGCATACTGAATAAACAAGGTAAGAAATGCATATAGCTGTGTCTGGTTTTTGTCTTGATCTGTCCTTCTTGCAAGAATACACCCCTTGTCTCCCTTACTTAAATGTGCCTGTGCCTGTGGTCAAGCCCTAAATTCACTTCATTGATCAGATACAATTCTGTTTTGGACTCCGAATGAAGAATTTTTCTTTCTAGAAGATAAAATATGACTTGGCCAGAAGACTGCTTTTTACTTAGGTGTTTCTTTTAGGTAAAATGAAAGAAAATGAAGTCAATTTCTGGCCATATTTCCATGCTTGTAGTTTAACTTGTAAATTGCAAACACATCTAAAATGTAACTAGATAAACATTTACAACACCAGAAAGCAATTTTCTTTCTGATTACATCAAACCTCCATTCCTCTTTTCATTAGGGCAACAGGGAAGCTTTTCCTTCAAATTTTGAAACTAGCAAAAATGATTTAAAGTATTTACAGGTAAGACTTAGGGAATCAGTCAATATAACCTACACTATTGTCCAGCCCTGCTGAGACATTCCTTATGAGTTAGGGGGTATTCCTGAGAGTTCAAAGGTCTCTACATATTGCTGAAGGAGAGAAGAATTAAAAACAGCTATATGTTATCATTGGGTTAATTTTAATGTGTTTGTGCTTGGTCATCCCTGCAGTGAAATCTTGTCCAAAGTCTTTCCTCTTAGGTGTTAAGGTTAGGGTTTAGGTTTGGAGTGAGTAGTCAGGATTGGGTTTGGGGTTAGGGTTGAGGTGCCTAGAATTAGGGTTGTGATCATTGCAGTTTAGGGTTATGGTTAGGGTGGTAGGGTTAGGTGTTGGGCCTAGGGGTTACAGGTTAAGGTTGGGGATTAAGGGTTATGTTTTGGATAAGGTTCAACTCAGTTTTAGATGTCTTAGATCAGTGAATCCTGCAGAGTCCCTTACTCCATCAACAACCAAGAAGGCCTGAAACTGTTTGCCCTATGTACTGGTTTTGACCGTTACAATTTTTTTCATCTGATAAGCTAATATGTTTTGCATTTATGCTGAATACAGGCTTGATAGTATAAAGATGTTTTTGTTATTGCATACTAAAGACCTTTTTTCTTTTCCATACCGACACACTGACAAGGAAGTCGGAGATATGTGATAAGATGGGAGGAGACGTGGCCAGGATGGGTGCCCATATTTACCAAAGACATCATGCTCAGTATGCAAAGTGGATGAAGAAGGGGGGAAAGGTGATGTGAGGGGATGTTTGCAATGATGGCATTTGATGTTTACCTTTCCAAATTACCGTTATGCATTATGGGGCTCTGCTCTCCCCGATGTGGCTGAACATTTACCTATCCATGGGAAGCAGTGAATTAATACCTTGTTTTGTTTGCTTGTGTGTGTGGCTTTTGCTTTCCTTATTAAACTACCTTCATCTCAGCCCTGAAGTTCTCTGGTTTTTACCCTTTGAGTTAGCTTCCCCTGTTCTACTGGTGGGGCAGTGAGTGAGGGACTGGGTTGCTAGCTGGAGTTTAAAGCACAACACCCTGTATTGATCTTGTGGTGTTTTCAATGGCCCTCCTGAGCTAAGAAGTGAGATCAGACATGTCAAGATGACATCAGGCATGTCATCTCTGCTTTTGCAAACTCTTTTAACATGGCACAAAATATCCAGGTTGATTTTTTTTCTCCTAATATTCAGGCAAGCTTCTAGGGCAGAAAGGCCTGGAATCACAGCAAGGTGAACTTGGGTTCCCACACAATCCCAAACCCCTGCACAACAGTGTGATTAGTTATAGTTAAGAAATGGTGTCAACACACCTGCTAGCAGTCTTCTCTTCAGTTGTTACTGCAAAAATGAAGTTTAAGGAATTATCTCATAGTCATAAAATAATACTCACTTTTCATTTATTAATGTAGAGTTTGCATGTTGATTTCTTTTTCAGAGTGAGTAACCGTGGTTGTAAAAGCTGACTTTGTCCTTCATTTGGGAGGCTATGCTTTAGTTTCATTTATTTATATCTCTAACACATTAGTGCATGAAGTGAAAATTTATTTCCTAAGAACATTTTTGTGAAATTATGAGCGATTACTTTATGAGTTCTCCATGACTGAGAATGGGAAAGAGATTTTCTGAGAAGCTAAATGGTGGATTTGTGAGGTTCTCTTATATATATTTTAAAAACAGTGAATAGCCTCCCAGTGAGAACCATCATTTTAATAAAATTTTACAGCCAGATACTCACCTAGACTACAGATTTGAAGATGGGGAAAGAATGTTTTTTTTCTGAATTCCAGCCACAGCAACAGCTATTCAGTCTTTGGGAACTAATTCCCATTTTTATTACTACAATTTTAAATTTTGCTTAATTTAATGCTGATTAAATTATATAGCTAGACAGTACAAAATTGCTTGGCTTTTATTACTTTGTGCTAGATGAAGTCATACAAAAGAGTTTCCCACGCTTTCAACTATGTTTTCTTACATATTTCTTTGACAGTAACACTTTAAGGCATTTACTGAGTTTGACATTTTGTTGAGATTTTTTTTCCTTTCTTTTTCCTAAATGGAAAAGCGTAGTTCAACAACACTGTTACGGCATCCTTATAAGTTTCAACAAAAAGAAATCTTCTCCACATCCAAAACTGAATTTCTGCTCATTGGGACAGGTCAGACCTTACATTAATTTAGCCTGTTCTGCACTGACCTGGCATACAAAGCCTATAAAAAAAGGATTTTTTCTCTGTCTTCATCAGCAGTTTATAGACCTTACAGACCTTAAGGTAAACAAGCAAGCCCTTTTGATTGGCAGCTAAAATACCTTAACATAATAATGTATTTGCTGCAGACAAAAGCATGTGTTTGAATTTTTACTGCATAATTAACAGATGCTCTAGGTTTACAGTACACTCTCTGCTGTGGTAAATTGTGAAACTAATTCTCAGCCTGCATTGTTATGATCAAGTTCGTCTTTATTGACTGCTTTCAATGACAGTTTTACAGTGTAAGTGAGACAAACTGGTTTACAACAAGACCTGGCGCAAAAAACAAGAACCCCCACTTCATCTACTCCATTCTAAGAGTAAGTAAGTAGTATCCTCTTCAGGTCAAGTCATTCTGTTAGATGCAAGGATGTCCATATTTTCCCCCTTCTATGTTTTATTTCTTTGCAAATGAGGATTTGGCTCCACTCACAGGTGACCAGAGTCCTAGGTGTTTAAATTCCTATGGGAAAGCCTGCACCAGAAATTTTCAGTCTGCAGGGAAGACACCAGCACCAACCTGGGCAAGATAAACCCACAGGGAAATTACATTTCCCATGTCCCCCAGGTCAATTGGAAGACATGTGAAGGAGATCTAAGATTGTGTTGCTGATCTGCTGATGTTAGTGTTAAATTTTGATTGACTTCAGCAGTGTTAGGGTATCCCTTCATCTCACCTAACTTCTAGTAATATAGTCAAGATAGGCAGCCACTGAATTTTAAAATGACAATATATCAATAAAGATATTTCTTAGTGTTCTCTAGTATTTTTCATTAAATCTCTTGAACTAAAAAGTTTTAAAAATCACAAATAATGCAACTTTATCACATAAAAATTGAAGTAATAATTGAATCCTATTACTTAGGATTAGGTAGTCTCCTCAAAGACAGTATTGAGGGCAGTTATTTTTTTTTGTGACAGTAATTTCGATGACTCAGGAAAAGTATGCAAATTCTTAACCAGACACAGTTATAGAAGTCCTTTAGAAGCTTTGCAATGCTGAGACTATTTCTTCTAAGGAAGTATAAGAATTGTATCAATTTCAGACCTAGTCTTTTGACTTCTATAAATATGATTAGCATTAAATTAAAGGCAGAAGACTTTTTAGTTTGGCTTTGACAACTTTATTTTCTAGTGCTCTTTAGAGAATATTATGTCACAAAATAGCTCTTTTTGATAGAAACGAAGAGCACCATTATTTTTTAGTTAGAGGAATGCTATGGAAACTAAATTTGATTTACCAAGCTAATCACAGACTGTGAACTTTAACATTAGAGCAGAAGAAATAATTCATTTTGAAATCATTGGCTTAGCCCTAAATGAAACAAAGTAGTATTGTGAAAGGAAGAAAAAGTATATATGTGAACAAACACTTGTAAAGGACTGTAAGTCACAAGGTGTAAATATTCTCTAATTACAGAATTACAGAGGAAGAGACAAATCTAGTCTGAAGTGCTTGAACAGGAAATCAACACTTAGCTCGGCAGATTTTTGGGATATTTTCCATGTTTTCACATACCTGTTTTTTCTGACTGGAAAGTGGGAAAAATTGTGTTTGTCTTAGGCTAAAGAAAGATATGATAAATCCAGGTTTGTGTCCAGAAACAGGTACTTAGAAATTATTTTTCTCAGTTGTTGCAAAGTGCTGTAGTCTTGTTGTTTGCACTCAGTGGAGAATTTCCACAATGCAAAACACGGATGTGCCACATCTAGGTCTGTTCTCATTTCCATGTCCTTTTCTCAAAATAAAAAATAACATGCCAAGCAGAGAATAGACAGAAGTGTAGTGTACAATGACAATCCTCTCTAGCAGTGACTGGAAGTTGCTTTGTAGTGAGATAAGTCCTACCAGCTCAAGCTCTGGCACAGAGCACAAAAACATTCTGTGCTCTCAGAATAAGACATTAGGAAGCCCTTTTTTTTCACAGGAGTGTAATATTTATTATGAGTTCCAGGTGACATTTGCTTCCTCCAAATCAATGGCTTTCAGATTTTATAGTATGTTATAGGGATATCACTTGGCACTTACAGGTGCATTGACATTCAGCTTTCAAAAGCACCTGTGATACCTTAGTCTGCTTGAACCACACCACTACAAATGGGATTTAGCAGCATCTTTCCCTGAATCTTGAGCTGGACAAATTAATCCTGGACATATCTTACATCCAGGACTCCTAGCATTTCGGTCAGCATCTCAGATTGTAAAGATTTGAGCTGTGCATCCTGCAAAGAAGTATTGTTAGGGCAATGGTTTTAGAATTCAGGTTGATGTTTTTGCAAGAAAAACTTGCTTATTTGGAGTGAACTTAGTACATTTTCATTCCAGGGAAGCAAGTAAATTGCTAATGAATGAGCTCAGGCTTGCTACCAAAGAAATCCTTGCTCTTTGCTGGGTTAACTCTTAACTCTTTCACATGACATTCTGTGCTCTTCCCCTGTGAAATTCTTTCCACAGGGCAACCCAGAAAGCAATTTGATGATATGGACTTTCTTCAGATGAAACATCGTTATGTATTCACAGATCTCCTTCTCCACTGACAGATCCTACACCATACAAATGCTCCTTGCTTTTTATCCTCAACAGATACACCTCTTCTGTCAGGCTACCAGTTCTTTGGATTTGTGAACACAATGTTTTTTTCCTTTGTCTTGAGTCCCTATATCTATGACATTACATACTGGTTTTGCTCTGTCTCCTCTACAGCACTCTATATTTTTAAGCTAACTGAATTTTGTGTCATTTGCTCAGTTTCATCTTTAGATTTGGCTTAGTAATTGCTTCCTAAAGGCTGGAAGATATACCCAAACTCTGGCAAAACCAATTGGATCCTTTGCCAATCAAGTGAAAGTAGCATTTTCATAAGGTGAAACTTTATAACCATGCTGAATAATCTTCAGCAGTGTTCTTAACAGTATAGTCCTGTATTTAACCATAGGTTTTCTTATATTCCACCAGAGAGGTGAAAGTAGAGCTGAAAACACTACATTTCTGCGTGTTCTGCAGGCCCTTTCTCAACCCACCCTGTGCATGCTCAGTAGTACTGAACAACCCATGCAAACCACAAAACACATGGCTGGCACCTTTGCTTCCATGCATCATGTAATACCCTGGCTTCCTGGCTGTCACAGCCTGTATCTCGTCATCTCCTTGGTACTGATATTTACATTTCAACACTAGAATTTTATTTTTTGAGCCAATTTGAGCTCACAGTTGTTGTATCAAAGTACTGTTAATTCTTATCTCCAAGTTTCTTCTTGGCTTAGTGAGTTTTAGAAAGTTTTAGCTATCTCCCTTTTAAATTGGCAGCTCTGTATTCCAACTACTATCATTGCTCTCCAGAAGGATTTATTTAAATCAATTAAGACTGCAAGACTTCTTTGTTATGTTAGTAATTCTACTTTTCAGTTGAAAACCAATATGTTCCCTTTCCATATTAAGTAAAGCAGACCTTCAGTTTCTGTCTCAGGTCTCAAGTGAATATTAACTGAAGCTACAATTTCAGTCAGCCCCTCATAACTATCACATTTTAATTCTGCTGCAACACTTGCCTGGCCTTTCCTTCCAGTCACGACATGTTTATGTGTCTGTGGGAAGGCTCTTCTGTGGGTAGTCAGTCCATAGCTGCTCTGCCCTTTTTCAGGCAAGAGTGAAAGAACTCTGCCAGTCTCCCTGTAACTTGTCTGTGTGTTAATGATATCCTTTTTTAGAGTTTCTCTATCTGAGAAGTGAAACACTTAAAATCCAGGGGTCCTGATTGAAACAGTACCTACTTTTGCAGTTGGTCTTCTCAGCTGTTCAAGTGAGGTTGAAACAGAAGGGAAGGTATCTCAGCAGAAGCCAAAGTGATACCTGGGCTTTTCCTTCATTCCTCTAGAAAAAAATGAAAGGTGGCAAAGAAAATTTAGTTCCCTTGTTCTTTTGAACTTGCTTTAATTCTTAGTGATCTCCTTCAGTGCAACAATGCAATCTTTTGGATGCTTTTCTCACCAAGTTTCTGGACCATGTGGCTAAGGAGATCTGTCAGAGTAGATATTTAATTCAGCAGTTTCCAGCAACAGTGACTCCTTATGCTGTGAAATGTTTGACCGGGCCCAGAAAATAAAAATTTCCTCTTGCTATCACTTCTTTATGCCATATTTCCATTACATGGTTTGAGAAATAAAACAAACACTTAGCAAAAGTGAAATAAAATCTCCTATATCGGTCAGTCTGACCCTCTGTAAAGTTTGGAGGTTTTTTTCTGTTTAAAGCAAATTGCAATGTAAAGAGATTGCATATGTGAAATACTATATGTCTAAAAATTCAGGAACCTATGAAGTATTCCATCTAGATTAAGTTACTCAAAATTTAAAGAATTCTTTGATCTGTGCCTAAGAGGTTGTTTTGAGGGGGAAGTGCAAGGTGGCCTGTGAAACTGCAGACACATCTTTCTAAAAACCTGCAATATAACTGTCATTATAGTTGAATATCACAGAATTTATTCAGTGACCATATTTGTCATGACATGAAAGGCAACATACAAAGTTAGTCAGAGGAAAGAGGCTTACTCTACAAATCTCGACAAATACCTCCAAGGCTAGTGTAAACTGTGCTTCACAAATGCTCTTGTTATAAAGCAAAATAAGAAAGAAACTCCAGATAATTAAATGTAGGTATTATAACCAGAGTCACAGAAGGGTAAATCACTAACTAGAACAAGGCATCTCTGTAATAAATGTGTCAGTTCTTAAAGAGAAGTGCTGAGCAATGCAGGACAAAAGAGAATAAATTACACAGTCCATAACAGCAGCAATAACAACATGTGCTGTCTAAAAAATACTGCTGATGAAAAAAGCAAATAATTTGAAGTTGGTAGTGATGCAGAAGTATTTGTTGGTTAGGATTCATTGTAGATATACAAGAAGATATTCTGCAATTAACTCATTTATTACAGCAAAATATAAGTATGAACTAAAGTTTTTACAGAGTATCCTTGGTTGGCTGTGGAGATGGTGAAGGTCCTTGAGGGGAAGATATATAAGCATTGGCTGAGGTCACTTGACCTGTTCAGCCTGGAGAAGAGGAGACTGAGGGGAGACCTCATTGCAGACTACAACTGCCTTGTGAGGGAAGAGGAGAGGCAGACACTGATCTCTTCTCTGTGGTGCCCAGTGACAGGACTCTACTAAATGGCATGAAGTTAAGTCAGGAGAGGTTTAGTATCACCGGCCAGGGGCTATGTGCAAATCACAAATGGAACTGGACTGCTAGGAATGTGTCTTGAGCAGTTTTATTTTCCAGCACCAGTCTCATTACAATGGGAAGATGCCAGCAGCTCACATCCCAGGCAGCAGACCAAGGACTTAATGTTACAACTTACTTTATAAGTTTTTTGAGCAATCACACAAAGCAAGAGCATATTGACAGTAGTTCTATCCAACCACTCTAAGCACATTTACCTTCGGTTAAAACAATGCTTGCTTATTTAGAATACAATACCTGTTTGTAAGCCTTAAAACACAATGCACAGATCTCCGTTAGTAAACTTAGAACTTCCTAATATCTTGAGAGATATACTTTTCTGCAGATTAGGGAGTTATTCTAGACAAGCGTTAATACAGAGACCATTGTTCCATTTGTCCTTACTTTTCTACTTTTTACATAAGTTTTCTGCTGACTTATTTTATGGCTACTTCTTAGCTCTAATCACAGTTCTGCTGTCTCTGAGGCCTGCCTTTCACAGCTTTCCCAAAACCTTCTGATTTTATGGATTCCCACAGTTTAGTTTTTGATGAACAGGGTGGTTTGGCACTGGAACAGACTCCCCTGTGGAAGTGCTCACAGCACCAAACCTGACAGAGTTCAAGAAGTGTTTAGGCAATGCTCTCAGGCCCATGGTGTGATTCTTGGGGATGGTTCTTTGCAGGATGAGGAGTTGGACTTGATGATTGTGATGGGTCCTTTCCAACTTAGAATATTTTGTGATTCTGTATAGACTTAAAGTTCTCTTTGTTCTGGATGCATTTTGCTTTTTCATGAGATGAGCTATTTTATCACTCAGGGTTTAAAAATGTTTTCAAATTTTAGGCAAAACAATAGTTTGCTAGAAGAAAGTCCATTCCAATAATTTTTACTCTTGGTAGACCTAAATCAGTTTGCCACAAAAAAGATTGACTCCAATGCACCATTTGAAGAGAACTTCTGTTTGTAGAAAATGGTCTATACTAAGTTTTCTTTAATGTATAGAGGTTAACTTAGGCTCATTTATGAAAAATAAATATATTCTCCTGTTTACTAAGTTTTAAACATATATTTAAGCACAGATTTACTTATGTTGTAACATTTTTATTTCAGCAGTAACAGAATCTCTGAAAGCTGATGTGGTTGAAATATTACCCTGATCAACTCTCTTTTCTCCATGTGTATTTTAGGATTTTCAGTTCAGCCTAAAATCAATTACATTCACTTAAATAAACAGTATGGGGGAAATACATAACACTGCTCCTCTGCATACATGCACTGGCTATTAAAGAGCTTTTTTAGAAGTAATTTCCTGAGGCTTTGTGGATACTCTTCTGTATCTCTAAGCATTACATTAACAGCATATTTATAGTCATGTGCATATAAATCAATCACTACAGTTGGGTTTTAAATACTGGCCAGTGCCTGTAAGTGTGTTATATGAAGTGATTTCTAAGTCAATATCAAGTGTGTTCTTTACTGCTGTTTATAGTTGGCCTGTGAACAACAGCTGCTGAGTTCTCTTAGAACTCAGAACTGGGGTGACAGGTACTTCAGAAAAGATTCTATCACACTTTACAGGCAGCAGAGAAAATCAGACAGGTTTAATCTTCAGTGTCCTTAGTACTTTTTAGTCCTAACAGATAATACTGTCTTTATATTCCTTCTCAGGGGGTTTTGGCTTTTAGGTGTTTTTTTGAGGGTTTTTTGTGTGGTGGTTTTTGGTGGGGTTTTTTGTGTTTGTTTGTTTGTTTGTTTGTTTGTTTGTTTGTGGGGTTTTTTTGTTTGTTTGGGGTTTTTTGTTTGTTTTTTTGGATTTTTTTTTAATGAGTTCATTTAAGAACAGGTAGAGATATTTTAAAATGGCATAGTTCTAGTTACAATCTAAAATTACTAACAGGGTGCATGTGTGGTCCAATATTTATAGAAATAAATACAGATTAAGGAGATATGCCAAGTATAGGAGGAGTTTTGTGCATTAAAATCCATATTCAATTTCCATGCTTCAGAAAAACCTCATTGAATGCATACACTCCAGCTATCACATTATTTTTAGCAGCTCTGCTTTGGAAGGACTCTCATAGTGCAGCTATTTAATCAACATTTTTCATTATTTATATGGAGAAATTTAACTAGCTGTTGAATTAATCAATCAAGAACTTGAACCTCTGAAGTGGAGCAGCACCCAGCCAATATTACAGAAGCTAGCTCAGTCTACACATGTTCTTACCACATTAACTGAAAACAGCAGAATCAAGTCATATCTCACTTGAATTTTACCTTCATGCCATCCTAAGTACCTACTCATCAGTCCTGGTCAATTGACTGTGGACATGTTTTCTACTCGAGGGCCTGGATTAAAGACTGAACGATGGATAATAGTTTAAAGATAAAGTACTTACTTCTTAATTAATTCCTGCTAAAGAGGAAATATTGTGTTAATCCCATCATCTTCCCATCATCAGATTAAAAATGCAAAAATACAAAAGTAGACAGGGATGTTTATAGTACTGCAACTGGCTTCTTTCTAAAGGCTATACTCTATTCCATTTGAACAGTTTCCAAAAAAGCATACTCTGAGAATATCTCTTATTTAAAATCTTAACAATCAAGATGGGAATGAACTACAACCCTGGCAGTTAAATAGACATAAGGTCTGAATAATAACTCAAAAAACATATAGATTTTTAAGTAGTGTCTAAACATACTGTTTTAACATTAAAGTGTTTGAGCTCTTCTGCCCAACCCCAACCTCCCCAGCTAAGTCATCTGATATATTTGCCTCATACTTTTTTTTTTTTTTCAAACTATTGCTGAAGCATTTTGGCTTCTTGTTAAATTTATTCTTGTTATTATTTTATTTTTAATGTGTAAGAATTAAAAATTGCACAACTGTTTTGCTTTTTTCCCGTGTAGATCTAATTCAGATAATCATTCACATAATAACAATTTTCTGAACAGGAATGGTTTTTTTCCAATCAAGACCAAAAAAAAAAAAAAAAGTAAAAAATATAAATGCAAAAAAAAAACCAAAAAACTTCTTTCCAATCCTTCTCTACTCCCCCGGGCAGGGGAGGAGACTGCACCGGCCAAGCTGTGGCACAGCAGCTGACAGCGTGGGGGCACTTCCCAGATGCGCCAGGGGCGTCAGGGGAGCGCCTCAGCAGGAGGCAGTGGTGGGCAGCAGGGAGGCGAAGTGAAGAGAAGAAAAGAGGGACTCTTCTCGGGGGCACAGTCCAGAAGTTTTATTTGCTTCCGGGGAAGCCAGCCAGGAAGAGACCTCAAGGAAGGGGGTGCAACAATATATAAAGGGGGTGGAACACTCGGGTGGGGATTACACAATAACCTATAAGGGAATACTTAGGAGGGAACAAACTTATAACAGACATGTTGGCTACACCACGACACTTCTTGAACTGATGAATCTCTTTCTGTTTTCAAAATATCTTCCATATGTATATTAATAATTCTTAGACTCATGGTAAGTGCAATGTGAGTAAACTGCAACCTTATGTTAATACACAAAAAGATTATATATGTCTGCAGATGATCTTGTTCTTTGAAGTTGTATAACATGGAATAGAGAAAGGTCTCCCCATTTCTCCTCTTCAGCTGTCTAATAACTGCTAAAAAGTAGTTTCATCCACTTTTTCAAACACAGACTCACTGGACTGATTAGACTTCTGGTGGGTCATATCATCCAGACAGCATTTAATTTTTGATGTTCAAGTAGAAAACAGATTAAAAAAAGAAAAAAGAAAAAAACAATAAATTTATATCTGCAAGTTCACTAAAAAACTTTTATGTAAATTCCAAATTATGGGCAATTTCTAATTTTTTTCCTGCTATCTGTAATAGCACCTGTAGCTCTTTTCTCTGCTATAAGTGCTGTAAATTGCCTTTTTTCTTCAGTTAAACTTGAAACCACATCTGTATCTACAACACTGACCAATGAAATGGGAGTTTTTTTAAACCTTAACTGAGAGTCAGAAATTAAGTCAGCACTTAAAGTCTATTTTTCATGAAAAAAACAAAGTTTTTTCTTTTAGTAAAGTTAAAAGACTATCATTTTGCCAGGAATATGAGTAAAACAGGCAGATGATTTTTAAATTTGTCAGGACTTCAATTAGTCCTAACTGTTACAGTAATAAATTCTCAAGGGGCTGACCTGCTAAAGATGAAATAAGATTTCAGAGCTGTATTTTGCCTTTCACTTACGTGAAAATAATTCCAACTTTTCAGTATTTATTTATATAAAGTTGACAATTTTAAACATGTACTGTCAGGATCAGAAGAAAACTTACAGTGTAAATTGGACAATCTTGTTGTTAGATAGACTCAGCCTCTAGAGCCTTCTTTTTCTTGTACATCACCATTTTTACTACTATAATTTTTTTCTGTAAGTGGCCTACACTGACTATAAGGTGACAACAGATCTTTAAATACCCAGACCAGGCAATCAGAATAAATATAATTTATGCAAAATAACCTCTAGTATTTCCTTTTTACAACTGCAGCAGGGATCTCACTCCTTTGCCTCCAGTGCTACTTAGGCTAGCAAAAAGCACCCCTAAAATGGAAATTCAGTCACCACACAAAAACCTCTAGTACTGGAGTTCATGAAAATGAAAATGAAATCCAACCCCCCTTTGGTATTTTAGTGCTTGTAACTAGATCCTTTTGAAATAAAGCAGATACTTACCAGACTCTAAGATTTTTTCTGATCTACTGAGAAATTTGTGTTTGGGTGAGAATGATGTGATCAATGAACACACTTAAACAAAATAATCATTATTACTTACCAAGATAACTGTCTATAAAGTGATATTTTAAATTTCATCATAATCCTTTTTATTTATGTTATTCAACTTCCATTTTAAAAGCTGCATTTACTTCCATGTCAAGGAAGTACAAGGGGAGTAAGTGCAATAGAACATTTGTTTAAGAACTGCAACTTGAGAGAATACATTCCTGACAATTTAAGTGCTTTACTTCAAATAAAAAACATGTTATAAAGTTAATGTGTTTTAGTTGATGTTCTCCTTACATTTCTATTAAAAGTTACTACTATAGGAGCACAGCATGAATATTGAACATTAAAGATATTAATGTCTGGAGCAGAGAGCCAGATGAGTGCTAAATGCTGGAGCTAACAAATACATATTTTAGGGCAAAGTTGTGTTCTATGCAATTCCCACTTTTTTTTTTCCTTTGTGGAGAAAAAACAGTATTTTAAGTAATTTTTAGAAAATGTTTGAAAATGTTGCTGTATTTTCTGATGGCAATCTTTGTTTGTCACTGATCACTGCACTGTTGTCCCACTTAGACAAAATTTCCTGACTTAGACAGTGCCTTACATGTAATACCATGCTCTATCTTCCTTAATTAATGTGTAATGAGGTTTATCTCCAGCCATCATCTAAGTACCAAGAAGTTACTCACTCACTCACTCACTCAGGAAAAAAAACCAACCCAAAACCAAACCTAAACAAAAGAAAAAAAAAAAACAAACAAACAAAAAAAACAAACCTCATGGGTTGGCATCAAAACAGTTTGATAACTGGGTGGATATAATTGGGATTTATTAAGAATAAGGTATAAGTGTTTGGAGTGAAGCTATGTGAATGGAGAGCACTGAAAAACTTATGCTGAGTAATATTTACAGAGATAAAACCTATGAAATCAACAAAGAAGAGAAGTCCAAAGTAAATAGGTTGAGATGAGCTGTATTTTTGTCATAAATGATAAAATAAATGTGCAGAAAAGACTGTAATTTCTTTTAGTTATTTATTCATCACACTGTACACTTAAAAAGAAGCTGAAACTTGGTGTTGCAGTCAATACTACCTACAAACCACCCAAACTGGAACTAAAACATTCCATGACAGATCCTTTGCAGAGAAACAAACAGAAGATTTGAAATATTTTTCAGGTATGGTTGGGGGTCCTCAGCAGTGCAGAGAGAGATAAGATAGAATTGAGCTACACGCTGTGGAAAGCACCTGCAGAACACCATGCCAGCACAGAAAAGTTTTTCTCCTTCTGACCTTATGGGGAGAAGATGCGATGTGGCCAGATGCCCTGAGCAGAGAGGAGCTTACTGGAAGTTGCCTGAGCAGCATGTGATCACCAAATATAAGGACATTAAGAAAGCATGTTGCTGACATTGCAGTATGTGATAGGTAGCTTAGTGAAAAATACTGTATAAGGAAATACTGTGTCTTGAATAAGTGTATAAAACTATTTTTTCATTTGTCTGAAAAAATGTCTCAGCATCCCTCGTTGTCTGAGTACCTGCCTCAGTAGTTACACAGCATAGTTTGAATAGCTTTCAAAGGAAAAGGTGCTGATTTATAGTTGTACCACAGTCCAATACTCTCTGACTGGGTCCTTTTAGATATTCCACAGAGGAAAGGCTATATTTAATGTAAAATGTACTTATTTGAAGATGATATTACATGGGACTTCTGTTTTACTAGATAAATCAAATGAAACAAAATGATGAAACAATGAAATAAAATGTACTGAAAACACAATACAAATGTAGGTTTATCAGTCACTCCATACGTTATTCCATGCTGCATTGTGGTACATTTGTGGTTACGTATTAGGTTCTGTTTTGTCGGGCCAGGGTTTTATGAGCCCTTAAAAGGGAACCTAATACACCCAAGGATAGCTTAGCTATTACCTTTGGAGGCAAATAATGAGCAGGATGGCTTCTGCTGCAGTGTTAGAAACAGAAAGGTTTAATAAAAGGAAAAACAATAAACAGAAAATCCCAGCCAGGTACAGAGGTCTGATCCTGGTAGAAACACCTTCACAAAAGCCTCGTGGTTCCTTTGTTCTCTCTTTTTCTACCTTATGGCCCAGGCGGGACCTTTTGGCTTCTATCCAATTAGGTGACCCCAAGGTTTTAGTGATGTCTCAGGGGTCCTATAAGGTGGCTTTTCACCTGATCGTTGGGAGAAACTTCTGGGCTTCCTTCCTTTTTTGGGGGACAAAGGCTAGTTTCCCCCCTTTCATTGGGGGTATCCTCCTACACTCCTTCAGTTACATTGCCTTTGTTCATCTCCTGTGAGCCTTCTTCCATATTAGGGTTTTTTTTGTCAGTAACAGGTAACTGTACAGCTGGTACTGCAATTTTATTTTCCTACTGCCCTCTCACATTTTCTGGGAGGAAAAAAGGTAATGAGAATAGAATGCAAAACTTAGGCCTGCAACTTATCAACAGGGGAAAAAGAGAGAAAAAGAGGTAAAATGGAAAGGTTGTTTTCTTTAGTAAATATGTATTTCAATGGAATTAGGCTAAAGTAAGGCTCTTCCCCATATTTTGTGTTCAAGAACTGTTGTGTTGGTTCAGACCATTGGCCAAAAACTTGCCTTCAGTAGTGTCCTGCAAAGCCTGCTCTCTAAGTCTTGTTTACAAGGTCATGCATCTGCTGGTGTTCCTTCCCAGGAATCAGTAATTTTATGACATCCTGAACTAAGTGATCACATTAGTTAGTCCCCATGGACTTTTGTTCCACTAATTCGCCTAATCTTTTTTTTCAGATTAATTTGCACTTTTTCTGTTAATGACCTCCTGTGGAAATTAATTCCACAGTTTGATGTTAAGCACACTGTGAAAAAGCACTTCCCCTTCAAAAAAAGCCCAGGAAAATGTTGCCTGCTTATCTCAGTGGGAGCCTGCCAGGTTGTTTTGTGCTAAGAGGAATAATGAATAGTCTATATTTACCTTCTCTGTAGCGTACCTGATTTGGAGGGAGGGAGGGATATATCATCTATTGCTCTTGTTCTTTATTAATTTTTGAGGTTTTACAGTTCCTTTCTCTCTAAAAATCATGGTACAACTTTAGCCATAATTGAAGAAAATGAGGCAAGGAGACCTGCTCCTTTAATACGCCTTTATTAAATGATCAGCTCTGGATGGGGGTCCAAGGGGTCACACACACCACCACTGCTTTCTTTGGCAACACAGAGGAAGACATGGACAGTTTTGCTTCCCAGCAGAACTGGGACTTCCATCCCCACAGGCAGGCCTAGGAAGACGCCTTTTTGGTTGGTCGTCTAGAGTCCCCATTTTGACCCAGTTCTAGTTAGGTCACAGTGACATCCGAAACCTTGCTGGTGGAGTAAAAGGACTTCTCACTAGTAGGACCCTTTGTTTAGTTCCTTAAATTTTTGGTTAATTCATCATTTTTAGGGTATTTTGTTGGATTTTCTTGAATGTGTCTTAATTTGCATATTTCCCAGGGATGTTACCCGGCGCCATTTTGGGGAGCAGTGGAGGCAGTACCAAACAGATGCAACAAGGGTACCGGTAAGGTAAGGGGATTAACAGTGGGGGTAATACAAAGGTTTAACATTTAACAACAATTTAATTAACACAATTAACTTATTGCAATTTCAGATTAACATTAACAGCTCTGATTGTATTAACTTATGAACTTGTTCATAACAACAGTTGTTACTCTTCTGTGCATTTTCGTGCTTCAGTATTTTGAAAAAGCGTTACAATGCACGTAGTGTTCAAGATGTGACAGTACAATAGTGATATTTTCTGGTTTATTCTTCCCTAACATTTCCTAGATTTTTGGACTGAGCTGCCCACCATTCCTGGCAAAATTGTGCTATAACAAGTAGTTCTCAACTGACAAAGCAGAGTCCCAGGTCCTCTTCCTTTTGTTCATCATAGTGCCTTTTTCACTTCTGCATGTCCTCTATCCTGCTATCTCCTCACCAGCTAGTTTCTAGAACCATTTGCAGAGATCTTAGTTTGTCTTTTTGAAAATTTTGAAAATTTTGAAGCAGCAGCCACCTTAATCCCTGTTCTGGGTGCAGGTGCCCAGGTGCTGGTGGTGAGTGGCTTCAGAGGAACCTCTGAAAGGGGAGAGTGAGACTGCTCTGTGCAGTTTCAGTTGGCTCCAGTGGACCCCCTTTTAGGCCATGTCTGAATCCTTCAGCCAGAGTGGTTGTACCTTTGTACAAAAATATTTAAGGAAGCAATAGGAACAATGGGGAAAGAGAGGAGGAGGAAAGAAAGCAGGAGTAAGAAAAAATGGTGGAAGAACTATGGTAAGAGAAGAAGGAGGTGCTTCCCTAAAGAAACTGCAGCTTCCAGAGGACCCACAACAGGATGGAGAAAAACTACGAAAATAAGGAGCAGCAATGAAGAAAATGCTGACTTCAAATACACTGTGCCGTTCAACAGCCTCATTGAAGGGAAAATGTGTAGCCTGCGATACTATCAGGAGTCAGGAGTCTGGAGTGAAAGTGAGGTGGGAGTACGGGGGAGCTTTTTTTCTTGATATGTTTTTGGCTTTGCTTTTGTTTCCCTAAACAATCTTACTCACTTTAGAGAGAGGTTTTTGAAATACCAGAGAAAAGTGGGACAGCAGCCAGGAAACGCCCTGTTGTGAAAAATCACATTCTCAGCTTTATTATTATCCCTAATCTGTTGTTAATAAGAAGATTGTCTTTTTATCCTAAGAAAGTGCTGGAGTGACTTTATGATGCTGGTATTCCCATCACCTGGCTTTTTGCTCAGAAATGGGTCCTGTAGCTTTAAGCTAGGCCCACAGAGAGAGAGACAGGGGAGCGGTGGAAATTTTTCGTGGCTCGTGTTCAAAACACAGAGAGATAAGGAGTGCAGTGCTGAATTCTCGGCTTTTGCAGAGGGAGGGACAGGAAGATTTTCTTTGCTTTTTTCGCTGGTTTTCCTCGTTAGCTACGGCGAGGAAGGTCTTCCCAGGACTGTGTCTTTTTTTCTGGAACTGTTCGGCTTCTCTCCGGTCCAGAACACCAGGACAGTCGCTCGAGGGGGGTCCTCCAAGATGTTCTGAGGCCTGGGCACTGGGTCCAAGCCTGGAGGGCCTGAGAGAGGCTGAACAGAATAAGACATATCCACAGAGGACTCTCAGAACTAGAGAAGCACTCTCTCTGAATTTGCCATCTCTTCAGAGCAATGGTCTTATCTGTTTGATTGTTTTCTATTATTCTTTTTTTTTTTTTTTTTTTTTGTGCTTGTGAATGCTTTCCTTGTTAAAAAAACCCAGGTTTTTTACACTTTTCTCCAATGATATTTTTCTCCTGAAACAGTTGGAGAAGGAGCTGCAGGAATTAGTTTTTAAAGGAGACCCCCTTTGGGAAATTTCATCATAAATTTTGTCCCAAAGCAGGACAGAAAGGTAAGTTTTTCTTAACTGTCTTTAGTGATGGATATGTTAAAATTTGCTTTAATATGGGAATAGTACATTATCTTGTTTTACTTCATTGGAACTATTTATCTTTTTTTATTATCCTTTCAAACCATTTCCCTAGTAAGTAAACCTTAGTCAACAATTCTCCACAATTCTCTGAAATCTGTTTTTAAGGTTGGCGAATATAGTTTTGTTTCTGATCTGATGCTGAGGCTTCAGGAAACTAGAAATTATGGCTAACAATTTTGCAGTTCCACGTTTGAATTTCTTTCTTACTTTTGACTCTTCCACTTTGGATGTTGAGTATTTTTTACTGTGTATTTCATTGATTAGATTGATTTCGTTAATATGATGATGTCACTGATTAGATGTTCTTTTTAGGATAATGTGTTAGATTGTTTCCTCAGAAAAAAATGGTTCCAAGGTGAGGCAGCTCTCTAGATGATTCTAATAGAGAAGGGATTCTAGATGATGCCAGCACGTTTTCTCCATTTATCAATCTCTTCTCTAATGCAGTATAATGTCAGTGTGAGAAATACTAAGTTAGACCATGTACCCTGAAATATTCAAGAATACAAAAATATCTGTTAGCACACTTTGCAGGTCACAGCCCATCCTCAGTAATGTGGTTGATCAGTTATTTTTTTCACTATGAAGCTGGGGGAACATGTTCTGCATTCCTGATTTCCACAGTTTTTAGCTGTCAAGAAAAGAAATGTAGTCCTGCATTCTTTGAAGGACAGAGATGGAAAATCCCACCCTTCCTCCATGGAACAACAATGAAACACTAGTGACGTTTTCAGAAACTGACAACCACAAAGCTTCCTAGATGACACAAATTATCTAAAATAAAATTATCCCATGGCCTGAGCTCAAATTATTGACTCAGAGTATTGGAGTACACCTGGTATTTTAAAGTGGACCTAAACTTGCTCTTTCATTTGCCTAAATCAAATCAGACAGGCATAAAGAGATTAAACCAGGCCTAAACCATTCCCAGAAATACTATATATCTGTCAAAAATAAGTGTAGCAGTCTTACAGCCAGCCCAGCCTTCTCCAAACATGCAGAGTTGATAAGACAGCTAAACCCAAAAAATTTAAATTAGAAAGGGGCAACTAAAACAATCTGGCATAAACAAATCTGCTCTAAAACTTTATATTAAATTCACAAGGCAGGCTTACAGTCAATACTAAATTGTAATTTATTACATTCAGATCGTGATCCTTTACCATCTAAATAGGAAATGGAGAGCATCTGGTCTTAGTGTGCACAATACATGCAGAATGTATGTACTTTGAAAAGATCTTAGTGTCTAGTAATTACTTCATTTTACCTGAACAGCACATTATTTACATACAAAAGCTACATTAAAAACAAGCAGATGATGTAAGGGTACTCCAGCTAGAACCAATAATAAAAAATTGCTAGTTCTGCTGTGGACTCTGTTAAAAATTGTAAGAATGGAAAATGTAAGAAGATAAGAACACCTGTGACATTAAATAAAGGATTATCCTTATTTGCAAGGAATCAGAGAAAAATATTTACAGTGTTAACATTTAAGTTAGTCATAAAATAATATTTGGTACATTAGTGCTTAAAAAAACATAGCCAAATCTCTTGTCCATATATAAGGTCACATCAGGTCTGGTTCTAGCTTGAAAGCTATGTGACTTTGTATATACAAAATTACATATTCATTTATATGTGTGTAGATACACATTGCTTCTTCATTCCCCTGCCCCAACCCCCCCCCCCCCCCCCCCCCCAAAAAAAAAAGGATACTGGATCCAAAATGGAAGAAGATACCTCATGACTCCTTGTAGTCATTTAAAGGAAGGAGAAGTGGCTATCTTTTTGTGAATCTGCAACTTTGGACAAATGTTTTCTTATTTTTGGATTGAATTTAGGCATGCTAATTTAACACATAAATTGCAAGGGAAAACATGCTTCTCTCAGTAAAAGCTTTGAGTGATTATCTTAAACCCAGCTAGCTTCGAGTTGCCTCATACTAAGGAATCTGACTTTTGAAGCTGTTACCAAGCTTTCAGATTCAAAAAACAAGGCAGGTAAGACCATCAACACTTGCAGAATTATGATGTATGCAGGAATTGTTTAAAGGAAGTTTAAACATTCCCCCCTGGTTAAAAAGCTGACATAATTCTCACTCCAATACTACCCATTTTTAGCATTAAATAATGTTTTAATTTTTTGTAAAGCTCATTACAATCTCCCAGGCTACGCTCAAACTTGATTCCATTATTTTACTAAAAGCAGTTCAATTTTACCATTTTCTATTTTATTACTTCCTTGCTGATTTTCACAAGTTAAAATTTAAAGCAGTGATTCCAATGCTTACAGAATGCAGGGGGCTCTCCTTGAGGTGAAGATGAGAAAATAACAGATACAGCCTCTGTGACAGTGAGCCCCTGCAGTGATGATGTATATGAGAAAAGTATAAGAGAAAAGCTTAAAAAATGTTTTTAAGGGACATTAAATTTAATTTTCCATTCAGTCCAAATTTCTCTGAAATGATTTTTCAATCTGTAAATCCAAGTCCACAATGTTGTGTTACCAAGCAAATATTTTTTAATAAAAGCTCCTTTAAGAATTTCAGTTTACTAGTGAGAAATTTGAAAAGACCGATTATTTATTATATTTTATGACATTAAACATGACATAAAAAATATAATTTCATTGCCTTCTGTCATGGATTGACCCTGGCACAGTGTTAGTGCTCTCATGAAAGGTATATTT
Organism: Passer domesticus; assembly: GCF_036417665.1. Taxonomy (NCBI): domain Eukaryota; kingdom Metazoa; phylum Chordata; class Aves; order Passeriformes; family Passeridae; genus Passer; species Passer domesticus. The sequence goes on along the minus strand of NC_087512.1, from coordinate 57,569,314 downwards.
CCAACATGATTACTGTAAGATGTGACTTAGAAACAGAACAAAGCAGGTTCTAACTTGGGAATGGAGAAAACAACAACAATTTATTAATCTACAACACAAAGATAAGTCCCTCTGGGAATCCTCTGCTTTCAATCCCTGTGTGTTCTCAGAGGCATATCCAGGTCCCCAGTGGCTACACCAGGCGCTAATTTTCAAATCTAGCTACTGAATGGTTTGACTACAACTTTTCCAGAAACTCACTTCCTGGTCAAACCATGACACCTTCATACTTTATTTTATGTACATACATATAAGTTAAATTTGTCCAAAGTAGTGTAAAATGTCTTCTGGAATGCTTTTTATGTAATTGCCTGGGCTTGGGTATTTTTTAAAGGTATTTTTTTGTTTGGTAAGGTGTGTTTGTTTCCTTGTTTGGTGTGGGGTTTTGTCTCTTTAATTGGTTGGGGTTTTTTTTTTAGGGATGGATGAGTGGGTGGGTGGGCTTTTGTGTAGCTTTCTCTTACCCTATTACAATACAGACATCATGTTAATTTTTGCATAAGTCCATCAGAATATAACTACATTCCTAAAAGTGAAAGAAAATTAATTGAAAGATCAAGCTACCAATGCTTATGATACAGTGAAGTACTGTAAACCAGCAGTTAAGTTAGGGTCAAAACATCATCAGGCAGAGAAACAGCTTTCAGCAGTTGTTTCACAGTCTTTTTCACCTCAGAGTTATCACAGATGCAATTTGTGTCACCAAAGCAAAATATGGAAATAATGTTATCATTAGTGAGACAATGTAACTGTTTCTGCCAAGGCAAGACTCTAAAGCTAGGAAATACTGCTATCAAGCTGGTCACACCTTGATTTAGTTCCCATAGTTCCTAGGGAAAACATGGTAGTTATTCCCTTACTCTTCCTTCTACTTAATTCAGTGTGTTTTGTTCTCATAGAGGACTGGAATGAATGAAGTAGAATATTTTATGTGAGAATGGGGCAAGAGAAAGGCCCTGGAAAGTTTGATCCCTCGTCATTTGGCCCTAGGGTTCCTTCCAGTAAGCACCACCTTATTTACTGGGAAATACAATAGAGATCCTGTGGCTATGCTGATGCAAAACATATCCCAGTTCTCAGGGCTATGGCATAAGGCTCCAGTGTTGTCATGCATTAAAAGATTTCTAGATTTCTCTTAAACTTTGTAGGGTTTGGCAAGGGATGACTAAGATTTGTCTGTCAGATATCATTCACGGACAGTGCTGGGAATGGGGAGCTGGGCCACCCTGGGTATCTTTGAAAGAGGAGAAAAAGAGGAAGGGGATTGGAGGGCTCTTGAATTAGGATTGCAAACCAAATAAATACAGACTCTGATTTGCAGTAGCAAACATTCTTTACTGACGTCAGAGGTGTACTTGTGCACAATGAAAAGGGACATCTCTGATCCTAGCACTTCAGTGTAGGTAGCCAAATGTTTCGGCCAATTCTGATATCTCTGAATTTGGGATTAGTGTCTCTCCCTCACCTCAAAGCTATGCTGTGAAAATAATTAATTAATATTGTAATCCTAATGATAAATATCAGAGAAATTCTGAAAGTAGGTTATTAACATTGTCCACAGAGCACAGTTTGAAAGTTTTTTAATTGAACAGTATCTGCTACTAACACTGAATGAAATGGGAGACTCATGGAAAATGTGCACTCAGTCAGATGAACTACATTTCCATAGCAAATACTCATTCTGCTATTTTCTAACTGTCAAGTAATTAATTCTGAAATCCTATTAATTTTCTTTTAACAATTTTGTTGTTCTTTAATAATCAAGCACACTACAACTAATACACTAATTTCAGTAGGGACCTGCCAGTTTGAGAAAAGGCATTTGATCAACACCTGCACTCCACAATTGTGAATTGGATTACCCAATTTACTGATGTCCTAGGGTTACTTTATCATTCTTGTATCCCCAGTCATCTGCTCTTTTTATGCTGGATATTGTATTCTGTGCCTTCAAGACTGGCTCTGACAGGGGAGAAAAAGCACAGTTTTTGTTATCAGCCTCACTCACTCCTCCACATTCAGCTGGAATGTGTTGTCTGGGCATGGATGGGGCAGAACACTGTGCTCCTTTTACTTGTTAGTTTGCTAGCTGAGGCAGTCTGAGGAGTCTGAGCTTTCCCTGGACTGTTTTGCTTTCCCTTTTCTTGGAACCATTTGATCCTGCTCCAGACCGGGACCCGGGGAAACACCGAGAACACTGCAGACTGCCCGGACCCACTGTGCAGCCTTTCCTAGGACCAGAGAGACTGATAACAGAGCAACCCCCCACTGGAGAGACTTTCTGAATTTGTCCTCTCTTCAGAGCTGTGAATGAGTTTTGTTCATTTTGTGTGCTGGGGAGTGCTTTGCCCGTTAAATAAACAGGTTCTTTCCACTTCTCTCTGAGGAATCCTTCCTGAACCGGTTGTGGGGGAGAGGCCGTGTCAGTTTGCTTTCTGGAGAAGCCTCCCTTTGGAGATTTTCTCCCAAATTTGGCCTAAACAGGACAACTGAGTACCTAGTTCCAGTAAAAATGCTAGATTATTTTATTTGTCTTGAGACCTGAGAATGCGTAAGTAACAGAACTCATGCCTTATATATAAATCTATACCTATACTGCCAAAGAAATCTGAAATTAAGCCTTACTCAGAGCTGAAAAAAAATCATTATATTTAAATACAAGGATTTACTGACTGATTTAGTTAAAGACAGTTAAAGATATTTAGTTAAAGTTATTTAAAAGTACAAGAAGAAAAGGAAAGTAACAATTCATCATAAATTACAATAGATCCTTTTTGGAAAAAAAATCTGCAAAGTAACAAAATGTAATACAAGAAGGCTTTTAATAAAGATTATTTTATAAAATAATTTCAAAGTCAAACATAGTAACTGCTTTCTTACTAAATCAGCCATTCCTTCACTATCTGAAGCCTAAACAAATTAAAATATTGGCCTGTATTGTTCCACTAAATATAAAGCAATGCTTTACACTGATTAATTTGTTTAGGAGTGATGGCATATCTCTGTCTACTTTTAAAAGTAGATTAAGGTCAGTTTCAGTAATATTCAGAAACATAGACCACTTCAAGTGGGTAATGATGTTATGATGTATATAAAATAAATGTACTGTTATAATAGCATATGATAATACATTAATTTAAGTAGGCTATTATGTCCATCTTAGTTTTAATGTGTGACCCACTAAACTTCTTTTTCAGAACTATACCACCTATTTTGATGTAAGCTGTCAATGTAATGTTAATAGAAAAAGACCTTAAAATAAGTTGAAAACAAAACCCAAATACAATTACAATGCATTTCAAGTCTACTGTAAAGGTTACAAGAAGAGTTTTGGAGTCTGCCTTCTTGGAAAGTTTTAAACTTAAATAGACATCAATTCAGAGAATCATTATGGAGCAGATCCCTTGAGGGAAAAAATTGTTTTGGACAGCATTTTCTAGATAACATTGCGTAGCATAGGGTAAAGTATGGCTGTAGTCCATTGAAAAGTATCTTTCATGCATAATTTGACATTTGACAAATAGTCAGGTTTACTTGTAATATTTGTTCTCTGCTGATCAATCGTTAACTGAGATCTATAGGTCTAGCAGGCAGAAATATTTTTCCACTGAGCATCCTTTCCTGGTCTAATCCTTCCTGAGAAGCATCTAAAAGAGCTGTAATTACAGGAAAAGTGTTCATTTAAATAACTGTAAAAAAATGATGATTCTGAGTCTGGTCTCTTGATCATTCTTGGGCAGGCTTTGCCTCCTTCAGCCTCTGAGAGCCTCTGGGCTGAGAAAACAGCTTTGCTTGAAGACAACCTCATCCAACAATGGCTGAATTTATTTGAAGTAGATCAGTTTCAATAAAAGAACTCCCACAAGAGCCACCCCAGAAAGGTGACCAATATGTCCAATATATTAATCAGAAGTTATTTGTGATTCATATACAATAAATGTATCTTCAGCCATTTATTGGTTTTTACCAATATTACTGAACGGGATGCGCCTTGGCTTGTCTGGTCCCTGCTGCTGAACGAAATAGCAGCAACTGTGGTCTTTTCTCCCCAGAGATGCTATTTAGCTACCGGTGGGTTGCAGCTGGGCACATGAGGACAAGCCCAGGCATGCCCAAGCTCCAGTGCTTATAGGCTGGAGTTTGTTGGTAGAAGAGGGTCACTCCTCAGGCCTCCCTGTGCTGGAGAAACCTTTTAAGGTGATGGTGAAGAAGGAGTCAGTCCTGATGGAGGGTTTAATCCAGAGTTTTTATTCTGGGCCACATGGCCTCTGAATGTAATAACAGCTCCAGTCGGACTTCTCCCGAACATGGTCTCCTAGGCCTTTTAACCAGGGGACAGGGGGAGGGGAGAGAACACAGGGACCACCAATCCAGGTACATCTGGATGGGCCAATGGCCTCCCAGGGGGTGGAGAGCATCCTCTGAACCTGCCAATCACTTGATGCTCCCCTGGAATTTCTGGATTGATAGACAGTGCCCAGCAGGAGTCAGGGTGGGGAAAAGGCGAGGTGATTGACTCCTGGGGAAGAACCTGGGTAACTGAGGCAAGCCATGACATCACAATTCAACCGCCATTCTTTCACAGAACAGAGGGAGAACTGTAATTTTATGTAGTGCTGTTGTAGTCTAATTTTGGTAGTGAAGTACCAACTTTCACACAGCATTTCCTGTTTAAATGCCTCACCCTGATAGTGAGATCTGGACTGAATTTCCTCCTTCCCTTGAAGAGATGAAAAGGAAAATCCTGCTGTTTGCTACAATGCTCTGACAGTGTTACTCCGAAAAAAAATATCTTTGAAACTGTCATCACACAGAAATTTTTATACAAAAGTGAAGAGGATGTGCCCAAAAGCCCCACAGAAACTAAGCAGTGTCTAGAGCACACTTAAGTTTTTACTTTGATACCTTCACTCTGCCTAAAATTTCCACTTCTGCAAATTTTCATGGATTTTGTTGTATTGTTAGTGACTTCAACTGAATATTTCACATAGTGATAAGTAGGTTTCTTATGAAACACTGAGTACATTTTAGCTCCACTTCTGACCTTGAACAAGTTTTGTCTCACTGAAGTCTATGAAATGCACCAGATTTAAAAGTGGCAAGTATTAGGCAGATTTTGATGCCCAGATGTCAATAAATTGTAAATAAGAGAATTTCTGCTGCTCAGTCTGGAAATAAAGACCACAGACATTAATGACTTTTGGTTGTAGAACAGCTTCCAAAGTTCTTCTTGTGGAAGACCTTAATACATTTAAATTGAACTCAAAGTTCTACATTAAAATATTTGGTTATCAAGCTTGATAATACTGCAGTTCTACAAGGTAGGTAAGTGCTCTTGGAGTGTTTTTTCAAGGTCCAAAGTTAATTTAAAAAGAAAGACTTACAGGCAGACTTTATCTTATTTTATATTGAAGATTCACACTGTATTCCATCTGGTTCATGATTTTCACTAAGGAAAAATCTCTAGTGAACCAAACACACCATGAACGTCAAACAAATAACAAAGGTAAGTACTGGACTTCTTTATCAATTATATTAGCTTTTGTTTGGCTTTTTTCCCCTTTTATAAAAAGGTTCAACTTAAATTAATATGTTCATGTTGCTTTTAAACTAGTGTTTGGTTTAACCCCAGTCAGCAATCAAGTACTATGCAGCCACTCCTCTTCTTGCCCTCAGTGCCATGTGGCTGTAAGATTTTCACTTGTCAGTTGAAGAGATAGCTACAAACTGTAGCTAGGACAAAATTGTCTTAGCAATTTCCCTTAGTTTAGTGCTTGCTTAGTTTATAGAGTACTGAATATATTTAAGTTATCTAATAAAAATTGTGCTGCTTAATGAAGAACTTACCAAGATAATTCTTAATGAAAAATTCATCACAGGATGAGGACATACTTTTTTCCTTTTTTTTTTTAATGATATTTTATCCTAAGTTTTAATATCTTAAAGAAGTATCTTAACCATCACATTTCTGATTGTATTACTTCAGAGCAGTGGAGGATGTCAATATTTTGTGTTTAAAATCCAATTCATTCAGCAACTACTCTTTAATATCTGAATAATTCTTTGGAAATGGAAAGCTTTTCTTACTTGCAATTTTCCAGGCTAACATCCTCTTTATCAAATTTCTCTGTGATGAGATTTGAATTTTTATTATTTTCATTTTTCATTATGGTATTAGAAGCAGATTTTTATTTCACAAGGGCAAGATTTTCTATATGCATTAAAATTACATATGCGTGGAGAGTGAGATGTGCTTAGCCACTTATATTCTTCCATTATTTCTTTTCTAGTTTTAAGCCCATTGACCAATCAGCAAACTAATATTGTCTTGGTAACACAAGACTAATAACTGAAGAGACCACCACTTAGAAAACAGCTAAGGCCCAAACTTAATTGTTGGAAGATTTAAGCAGCTAAATGAAAAGCTTATGCTAGGATTAAATCGCTTAAGACCAAAAATGTAAATGAAAACCAATCAGGTTTCCTCTCACCATTACTTCTTCATAAATATAAAGAAATTATCTAGTTATTTAGCGCTATTGGTTTAGGAAGGCTAAATGCAAACTTACACGTTTGGGTCTTGGGCAGAATCTTGGAATGCTTGTTTCCTTGCTGTGTCACAGACTTCTGGAGAAGTCAGTTGTGCCCAGATCCTCCAAAGACTATTTATTTGCCTGTCACTGATCACAATATCAAATAATCAACTTCACAGAAGCAGCAACGAATTGAAAAACACTATGATGATGCATAGTGTGTTAAATATGCTACAGATTGGCTGGTGCATGAATGTGGGGGGGGCAGTGTAACATTGGTGAAGCACGTATAAATGACTTAGGAAAAAATGATTTTTTGGATTTACACCTCAGATTGATGAGTACACATAAAAAATTATACATGTCCACACTCCTGAATTAAACTTTAAGATCAGAAAAGAAGGTAAAGTAATTGTATTCAACATCACAACACAGCATGCTTTTCCACTTTTAGGAACATGCAACTGGGAAATATATTTAGAAACATAATACCCCAAAAAAAAAAAAAAAAAAAAAAAAAAAACCACCAAAAAAAACCCAACCTTGTGTAAAATTGCATCTATGAAACTAGTGAATTAACCTCCAGTCTAAAAAGGCAATGCACAAGGTTTATCATGCATTTTCAAGCAGGGACTGTCAGGAGTCCTAAATACAGCACTGGTTATTTATGTTCAGTTAAAAAGGTAGTAACAAAAGTCACCTGCAGTTGAAGCAATTGTACTGTACCTGCTGTGGTGTCTCTGGGAACTGTGACAATCCATCCACCCTGCCTCAGTTTCTCTGTCTGATAGCCCAGACCTTCTAGGAAGATTGTCAGGTTCCCAAAACAAAATGCTGCAAGGAGCTAATTGATTCTCTTGACAGGAAAAGTGAACAATCATTTGTTATAGTGACTTACCTCTTTTATAAAATTATAATATTTATAATTAAAATAAATATTTATCCTCTCTTGGCTCTACTTTCAACATCCTCCTTATTGGTTGGTCCTTAGCTGAAACAGACTCATCTTCCTCTTATCAACAAACAAATCTTTAACCAAATCTGGCTAGACCTCTTGTCTCATACCAAATCTCAAAAACGGAATATTTGGTTCAATTAATTGGAAAACAGTGGTGTACTTTCCTTTCTGTGATTATAGATGTTTCTGTAATTCCATGGACAATTTTCTGTGGGGGAGGAAATTTTGCACCATTGTGTTCTGGTAAAAAAGGGTGACAAATGTGACAAAGGGTGACAATAGGGTTCCCATTAGTATTCTGCTCCTATGTATTTAAGGATATGCTGGAAGTTGACTTGCTACAGTAGTTAACTAGTAACCAGATGTAACCTCTGACTTCACTGTTAAACTCTTTAAAAAGCTTCCACAGCTGCGTCCCAGACTTGTTTTCCTACCCCACACTAACTTCTAACACATACACTTAAAGACAAGAGAAAGCTCTATTTGACACAGACCCCCAAAAAACCAAATAAAGACTGGGAAAAAATAATGACAGCTCTTTTTTCTAATTACTTAGTAGTAGATAGGATTGAATTCAATTGCCTAGGAGTTTATCTTCTCCATATTGTACCAATATGATAGAACTGTATTGTCTTCTGTATTTTAAACCCTGCTACATTTTCCCAAGAAGATCTGCCTGCTTTGGAGAGAATACAGTTTCAAATTTTATGGCTTTAAACTGTAATGCATGAGCATTTCTTTGTGTATGTCAGACTCTTTAATGTGCACATGGCAGCATCTAAATTAGATTTGTTCTCTGAAAGGTAATGCTTTAAATGTTTTCTCTAAGAGGTAATGCCTTAAATTCCTTTATGATATCCTTCACATTCTCAATGACTAATTAATTCCTTTATGTTTTGCTGTGACAGAGATTACAGACTCTCTAAGAAATGATTTAACATCATCTTCTAGGATAAAGAAGCTGTCAGTAATACTTGGTGTCTCAGTAAGTAGTCCAAAATAACTTTGTGAACAAATAATGAAATAGGGGTCACTTTTGCTCTTTGGAACTTCTCTCTCTTCTGCTTCAACAGAAGCAGCTGGAGCTGTAGTACAACAGGAAGTGAAAAAACTGCCAGTATCAGTACAACAGCTGCTGGCATTCTGTAAGTTTTCAAGGAGTGCATGTTAGAACAAAATACTCTGGAGGCAGCAAAAGGATACTAAAAGGGAAGAACAGAGTTCATTGCTACTCTTGTTAGCCTTAGGACCGAAAGCAGAACTTGGGTATACTTTAGCTGAGGATTTCTACGTTGAGTTGACTGGTGGTAGCTCACTACAAATGCACTCCCTAGGTACTAGAAGCAATGATAAACTAATCGGGATAAACTAGACCAAGTAGCCAGTAAGGGCAACTGAGAAGCTGCTGGAAAAAGTACCCATCTTTTTGTAACTCACATATAGACTGAAGCACAGACTTCAAGTTTTGTACTACATACATGCTGAATTCAGGTTTTTAACTCAAGTAATTGCCTACTTATAAGACAAAGTTTTTAGTTGTGACATTTTCGTACCATCTATAATACTTTAATACTTTGCCTCTGGAACATGGGAATGACCTTGATCCATGTGTATTCTGAAAGACAGTGCTGTAACTGGATGTTTTCTTCTTGTTATGGTTACCAGATGCATTACAATTTCTTTGGAAATAACAGTGAGCCGCTTTAAGTACACAGTTTTTGTGTTAGTGCTAAGCTAAAGTGATTATTGTACATATGATGATCTCCTTTCTAGTATTAACTACAACCCATATCTCATACAATAGTGGAAAAGGAGTTTTATATTACATTATTGCAAAATTGAGTGGATATTGTTATGAATAGAAAGTTGTATTTTTTTTTAAGTTTCAGAGTTAAAAAAACCAAGTCAGACCGGGTCAGACTCCTTTAGTTTCGCTGCCGAAGAAAAGCCCTTAATCACTCGTTAATGGCGGGTGATTAACTGATTGTTTCCCTGATTCTGGCCGTATGCAAAGAAGACACCAAGGGAAACCCTCCAGGGTAAAGAGAATGGGCAGTGACACCAGAGACAACATGCAAATAAGAAATGCATTGCACCCTGGGTTTTTACAGTTTTACAGTTTTTACAAGAAAAAAACCCCTAAAATCACGAGCCAACAAGTGACTTAAAGTGACATCTAAGGATGAGAGCATTGTCCCGTACCTGCTTGAATCTTTTTATTTCTCACCCTAACCTGAAAAGAAACTGATTAAAGAGACCCCCCCGGGTTTCTAAACCAACAAACTGAGGACTCAACGACTCTCCCGTGAGGACAGAGTCCCCAGTTCTGTCTGCAGACCAGCGGACAAAACTGCATCATCCTCCTCCTTCGTGCCACGCCTGGGAGCAACGGCGGCGAGGGTGCAACCCGTCGATTTCTCCCCACCTGAGCTGATTCTTCTTAATAAAGGCATTAAAAAGGAGAAAGATCTCCTGCCCATTTATTTCAGATATTTTATATATTACACAAAAATATATTAAAACTACTTTTTCCATCTATGCCCTATGATAAAGAGAAGTTGAATTCCAGAAGGGAAACAAACTCTTCTGTGGGAACAGATATAGTAATTAATGAACTATGTCAAGGTTCATGTCAAGTAACATAAATTGCTAACAGATGAATAGAGAAATATTATCTTGAAATGAAAATGTGTAATCCTAACTGCCATCTAACAGGACTTTGTTCATAACCAGAAGTCTAGATCTTCCAACAATTAGAAGACCAGATGAATACTCCTAAAACTTGTTGTCTGGCTTTCAGACAGCTGTCACACTGTAATCTGTCAGAGAAAAACACTAATAAGTGTTGGGGTCGGCTGTTAATTGTCTCTGCCCCAACACGGGAAAAAGTGGTTCTGGGCAGGCCGCGCTTTGAAGAAAGAGTCTGGACTCTTGAGTTTTCGGTCTTCGGTTGTGTTTATTGTTTCTTATCTACAAAGTCTTTCTGTCTGCCCAGAAGGGGTCTGATCAGCAAGACAGCCAAAGGCACTGTCTCCCGCCCACAGGGCAGTTGTCTCTTTTATAGTGAAAACTACGTATAGGATATTTACCTTCTGTTTCCAATACTTTTCGCCCTTGTTAACAAGTGCACCTTCACCATGAACCAATCCACATGTGCCAACATCATCCTGAACATGGATGCCAAGGAGAAGAAAGAAGAAGGACAGGGCACGCCCAAATCCCTCCATCTTGGGACTCCTGACCCCCATGTACAGGATTCCAAACCCCCCTGTACTACACACAAAACCCACCCTGTACAGTGCATTAAAATCTATGTTTCACCCAGTGAATATCATCCCTTCACTATTCAAACTTGAAATTCTCTCATCTCCTCATACTCAGGTGTCACTTCTTTAGAAGCATCAAAGTCAAGCCACCAGGCACTTTTGGCAACATTCCAAGACTTCCAAGCCCTCCAAGGGTTGTCTCGGTAGCTCTGGACATCCGGAGTGATGTACTGAGTTCCCACAAATAAGCTCTGAATAAGACAATAAAGACAGAACCAGATTGTATACTGTGTATACTTATTCTTACTTTACCACCCTTCATATATACTTCATTCAAATATATTTACATAAATGCTGTAAAAGCACTGTAAAATATTTATGTAAATTCTGTAAAAAAGTTGTAAAAGAGGGTCTAAAAAGAATTCTTGAAATCACACCAAAAGAATTGAAATGGGCTATATTTTGTGTTGCCCTCTTTTTCATGAGCCATATCCACCATCTGTCATAAATACAATACTGAGCAAGCCAATACCATCCTAAGGTCACAAGAACTGATTTTCAATATCTAAGAAAAGAAACAGAGTAGCAAAAATAATCATAACTTGTCACTGAGTACAAAATATCCCATCCATGTCAAAAAGCAGCTCTGACTTTGATATGGGAACTGATGATGTAATGATTATAGTATCAATAACAACTGCAACATAAACTGAGTATCACTTGACCAAGAATCTAAAGGTGCTAAAGAAATTACATGGGAGAAAGAAAGCTAAAAATCTACACTACTCTGTGGGATAAATTTACTCACATAATTTGCAGTTTTAAGGCTAAACAGAGCACATTGCTTAAATATAAAAAAATAAAATTAGTCCTTTGTGCCTTTTCTCTAACTTTTAGAGTAAATAGCAGATAAATATATGTATATACAACTCCTTTTCATCTCATAACACCAGACATGGGCTACACAGGACATATGCTTAATTTTTTGAGTTTTTAAGAACTGAAGATTGAATGAAAACATTCCTAAATGTTTGCATCTCAGAGACTTCTTGCTGTCAGAATACCATTCAAATTTATTTATTTATTTATTTTTGATTTTCACCTTATCTTTCACATTGTTTTGCTATAAAGTGACGCATCTATTTCCTCTGTCATACTGGAATTTATGCACTTCAAGCTCAGTATTAATTGGTTTTATTTTGGTTGTGGTTATACTGCAAACCCAGTTCCTCTTCCTCGCACCACTATGTAGATATCCAAAGGTTGAATTTAATATGACCAAAACCTGCTTGAGTTTAGTTGCATCATTGGTACTCTAGATGGAAACTCTAGTCCTTGTGGCAGTTAGCAATACACAAAGCAAGTGGCCTGTTCCTTACAATATTTCTCCACAACTGTCAAGCATTTGCAAGCTTCCAAGAATCTGGTTTAAAGTTTGTATCTTAAGGGATAAAAAAAAACAATGAAAGGAAACAGATAAAATCTTAGCAAAAGGATTTCTAACGCAAATATACTTAATTGATACAGCACAAAATAATACCTATTATTTTGAGATCAAATATATTAATTAATATATTTGCAGCTCTGTCTGGTCCTGGCATAGCAGAGCAGTTTCCAATGACCTGTATCTGTGCAGTCCCTGATTTGGCAACTAAAGCCAATGGTCCAGGCAGCTTTATTGGGGGGTAACATTTCTTACAGTAGACTATTTTTGTTAGACACATAGCTGCCTTAATCAAGGATGATGTATCAGCGGAGGGCAGAAAGGTTTAGCAAAATATTAGCATGAGATGGTGAAGTTGATGTCAGTTTAATTTAGATATTATTTGTGATAGTAAAATAATGTTTTGTAGTAATTTAAATCAATGACTAACAAGATGGGGTTTTTTTCTGCACTGTAGTGGGTAGACATACTCGGTCTACTCTTTAACTTAAAATATTAGGTACCATACACTGCTCTCTTAGATAGCTCATCTGTTTCTGAGATGGGGATGCTCTATTTCCAGCTCTACAGTGTAACATTATAATCATACCACTGAAAATTAGTTTGCATTATGACTGTCACAGCTTCAACTGTTGAAGGTCCTAAATTACACTAAAATACAATAATTTAATTGATATTGTCTTTGAATAAGATTCCAGGATAGTAGTTTCCAGAAAAAGCACAAGTCTTTGCTGAAAATTGAGCTTGGGAACTCTGCCGGTGTTGAATATTAAAGCAGCTGTGCTGGCAAATCTTCTATGATCACTTAGACTTAAGCTTTCCACCACCCCTTTGGAAAAAGTGGTTGTCTGAAAAGTTCTTTTAGCTCATACACTTTGATTTAGAACACTTATACATTATTGAAATCAGGGACCAGACTAATTTCAAGCAGTATTTAACAAAATCCATCAATATTTCTGTTTTATTATTTAGCAATTAATTTCATATATATTTCCAGATAACTTGAAAATTAAGGAAAATTTTGTTTGGTTTGCAAACTTCTTTTTCTTTTTGTATCAAGATGGGGGAGGAGAAGAAGAAATTTAGTTTAAAACCTTTGTTAGCTACTGGAAGCTAACATGATTAGTTCTTAGATGCATATGAATGTCATAGTTAGTGATATATTCCTGAAATATTGACATTCCTACCTTTCTACAGGGAAGATACCTTTTTAGAGAAAAATGAAGTCTTTATTGGAGCTACATCTATGTTTTTTTTCAATTTCTATATCTCCCGGTTCTGAACAAAATTGAAAATTCATATTTCATCAGGAGAAAAATATCAGACAATCTGAAAATTACCTAACCTTTTTAAATTGCCTTTCTATTCTTTTTGCTATTAAAAAATATTAAAAAATTGGCAAATATGTCAGTTAACCTTCACCAAATAAGTCTGCTTTCTCGCAGAGAAAGCAAAATTGCTACACAGGGCTTCTACTAATACACTGTTTTCCAGTATTTACTTCTGTACCAAAAAATGCTTCTGCAAATATAATGTTGATCTAGTGAGTGGCCAGTACAAGCAGATGTAGCAAGCCTAATCATAAGAAAAATTGAGCTGTTTGGTTATGCCAAGATGAATCTGCTAAACATGCAAACAAACCCATCACACCAACACAGGAGTCGCAGAACATGCAAGATCCTACAGAGCCATTGCTCCTTTGCCAGAAAAGCAATGAGTGTGGTGTGCCCTCCCTCACCAATAAAACGCTATTTCTCATCAACCACAAAGCCAGCTTCAATACCATGAAAATATAATTTGCTCTAGTTCCCATGCTGTTTATAGCACCCCAATTTAATCACATCATCAGCTCATTAACCATCAAAGGACTTCTGAAAATTTGTGTGCAAGAGGCTTTGAAGCCTCAGTCTTGTTTACAAAATTGATTTAATTATTTGAAATCTAAGTTCCTTTGCCATGAAATAAGGTAGAAAGACTGACACAAAGTAATGAGAGGAAAATTAGAACAATTGTCTGAAAGTTTGGGGTCGTATTTCATCATGCTTTTTAAAAAATAAGTGGGATACCTTTCCAAATGATAGGATTTGTGAATTTAGAATAGGTCATGATACTCCTGGTTTCTGCTTGTTGGAATGCAAGAAGCCTCTCTGAGTTCCTCAGAGAGAGAGATGAATGCAGGAGTTGAATTAAAGCCTTTAGAGAAATTAAGATACATTTAGCCACATAGATATGAAGTAGAAGTGTAGGTTTAAGTTTTAAGCAAGTGGAAGTTATACAGTAAGTTAGCTCCAGACACAACAAAAATACAACAGAACTTTGCTTGTGCCTCTGGAACAGGTAGAACTATATACGCAAATAGAACTATTCACATAAATAGATAAACTTATATACAGATATTTTAAGTAAGAAAACAGTATACTTGCTTAAATAGATAATAATATAAACGTAGTTCTTTAGGTAAGAATTGACACTACTTTCTTACCACTTGCACACATTAGGATCAAGTTTAGATTGGTTTAGAAACAATGTTTTAGAATCATGTTTTTAGATGATTGGATGTTTTATGAATAAAATGCCCAGTAATAGGATGAAAGAAAAAACAACCACAACAACAACAAGAGGAAGGAAGAACAAGAAGAAGAAGAAGAAAAGAAAGAAGAAGAAAAGGCTATGGTCCCTGCTGTTGCTGCTCAGAACATTGGACTTTATGCCAGGAAATAACTGTTGCTGCTGCTGCTGCTGTTCCTGCATGGAACCCGGGACTCTATACCAGAGAGCAGCCTTGGAGCAGCAACTTTTGCTTGGACTATATGCCAGAAAGCTTTTGCAATGGACTTTAATGCCTTAAAAATCCTTGCCTTTGAGACTGATGTATTCATGCAATAAACAACTTTATAGCAAGCAAAAACTGCTCTGGTCTCTTTGAAGACCTGAGGCCCAAAATAAGCTTGACCCTACTAATTTCCCTGAGTTCCTGTCAAAACATTGTGTTTTTCTCTCCCAAATAAAATATGCAGGTATTTTACATTTTTGAAATTACAATTAGACTCACCCCTAGTTCCACCAGTTTGATATGTTAATATGTGTATTTCTCAGGTATGACACCTCTTTACCCTATTTCAAATGCTTATGTTTTTGCACCCACATAAAAGACTGAAACAATTAAAACTAATATAAATATGTCTACAAGCAATCTGTGTTCTTAAATATGTCTACTATCATTACCCAATCATACTCCTCTGCATACTGCTTGCAACTCCTCTAGGTCACTTACTTCTGTACGTTGCAAATAAATACAAAGGTAATAATCTATCACATCAGGAAATTATGAGTACAGAAGAATTCTTTTGAGGCACTGGTGGGATAAACCATCCATGAGGTTTAGTTGTGTGATTTTTGTTGTGACAAGGAACAATCATTCTCTCAGCTAACATGGGAAGTCCAACACAGCAGCTGCCATATAAAGGCAGAAAATATGAATGGTTTTCTCTGCCTAATCATATAGCCTATACATTTTTCAGTGTATTTCTATGAACTATAGATATTTATCAACATATGTACTTGTTTTTTAAAATTCCTTTACCTTCAGAAGGTATTTTATTCAACCCTAGAATATGAACCTATGATGAACAGTAGCACTACTTTCTGGAGATGACCATCTGCTGGTTACAGATAATCCAGGTCAAGCCAGAGACCTGAGTTCTACACAACTGCCATGCAGAGATTGGAATTCTAAAGGATTTACATACACTTTTTCTTCATTTACACTTCTTATCTGTGATAATCAATACACTTAGGAAAAAGTGAGCTGAATTTTATCCCTTTCTGTACAAGATCAGATTATTGCATAACAGAAGTGTCAGTCAGTAGGACCTCTGTACAAACAGTGACATCATTTAAAGCAATTTTCTTTTATGAGTTAAATGAAGGTTTAATGCATAATTCTTTATTCTTGATCATATTGTCCAGAAAAAAATAAGCATAGACTTATTTTCAAAACCTAAGATGTCACTGCATAGTATTATAAACATTAAAAGAATACTGTTGAAAAATGAGAGATAATTAAGTTCAACTATATCAATGGGACTGCTCATTTGAGAAGTTGCTTGCAGATTGAAAACTGTTATAATTCTAATAAATTTCTGGGCTATTTCATGCCTTACATCTTGCCTAGATTGTCTAAATAGATACACAAAGATACAGACTTTACAAAATTAAGTAGAAATATGAATGTATAATGATTGCTGCATAATAATTTTAAAATCTGCATGTTCTCAATCCTCATTATGCTCATGGGATTTTTTTAGGTTGAGAAACAAAGTAAAAATGAGAAATTAACTGATCCAAATTTGATGTTGCTTGCTCTGATGGCATTGCCTTGGCCTCCCACCAAGTTGCTCTTTCATTCCCCCTTCTTAACAGAATGGGGGTTGAAAGTAGGATGGAAAAAATTCATGGGTTAATATAAAGAAATTGAGATCCCTTACCAATTGCCATCTTGAGCAAAACAGTCTCAATTTAGGGAGTATTAATTTATGAATATTGATATTTAAAATTTATTTGAATGGCCAGAAACAAAGACAAAAGCTAAAACTTCATCGCTGTCTCACTTTTCCCCAAAGCCATCTGCTTGTTTCTGATTTCTTCTATTGAAGAACACAGAGGGGTGGGGAGTCAGGGCTGAGGTCAGTCCGTAACAATTCTTCTCTGCTACTCCTTCCCCCTCATACTTTTCCCCTCTTCCTGAGTGGGTCCCCACCATAAGCTGCAGTTTCTTTAATGAAATACTCACCTACTCCAGTGTGGTCCTCCATGGGCTGTAGAGGACAAATTACTTTAACATGATATTCCCAGGCTTCAAGAGAATCTGTGCCCCAGGGTCTGGAGCACCTCCTCCCTCTCCTTCACCAACGTTGGTGAAGGCAGGGCCGTTTCTCATAGCTGTTTTCATCACTCCTATCTCTCTTGTGCAGTGTTTTGCCATCTCTGTAATGTGTTTTCCCAAAGGCATGAGCATCTTGGCAGTGGGGTTCAACTGTGCCTGGTAGTCTCGTTGGAGAAGGCTGCAACCAGATATATCTGGTGCTGGACAGCCCCAGTTCCTACCAATACATGGGCACCTACACCAGGAATAGGAACATAATTCTGTTATTCCTATCCTTGCAATAGGGATGAAAAATGATGAAAATCTGTAGCAGGAGAAAGAATTTTGAAAGAACATTTTACTGTTGCTGCCAACAACTCATTAGACATGCTAAATACACAAAACTTCTTCCTCTAGGAAAGTTTTTAATCATAGTAACTCTTTTACTCTTTAAGTAAAAAATTATTACTCCTAACAAGCACAAATATGAAGGATCGTACATAATCTTTTCCCCTGAATTTCTTAACACTGTGATAAATATAGCATTGCCATATGTGAATATCAATCACTCCTCCTTTGGCTACACTGGAGGTTCTCAGACTTCATCTGGCTTCCAAACACTATTATTATATGTTCTAGAAATAAACACAACATGCATGTAAGTGAGTTCCTATGTAAATTTCCAAAAATTAGGGTGTGCTTCCAAGTTATCTCTGATGTCAAGCTGTACTATTAAAGACCTAAGAGATCTCTCCTAAAATTCTTCCAGAAATAGGAAAAAACCCCAGAAATTAACAAGAGAAAATGTGATAGAATAGGGTGCTCCTGTAGATCCTTGTTCCAAGCATGAAATCTCTATGTCATTCTATTAAGAATTAATATTTACTGACTGACCTGCTCTTGTTTAAGCTGAGCCCCCTTGTGTGAGGACACGAGGCTTGACTCCATTTTCATCAGAAGGCTGATTTATTATGTTATATTAAAATACTACATTAAAACTATACTAAAAGAACAGAGAGAAGAGGATCAGAAGGCTACCAAGACAAGAATAGAATAGGAATCAATAACAAAAATCCTGTGACTGCTCACAGCCTTGGCACAGGTGGCTGTGATTGGTCACTAATTGAAAACACATGGACCAATGACAGATGCACCTGTGGCCTTCCACAGCAGCAGATAGTTATTGTTTACATTTCTTTCCTGAGGCTCTCAGCTCCTCAGGACAGGAAAAATCCTAGCAGAGGAATTTTCACTAAAATATCATGGCTACAACCTGCACATATGAATGTGAAGACATACTTACTGATGAGATCCAAACAAATGATAGCCATGTAATTTCTAAAGTAGGAGACCAAAAAAAAAAAATCTTGTAGACTGTCAAAAGTCCTTATTTGTGTAGTACATCAGGATTTATCATGTGCAATATTACAATGTGAAGTGTGCAAAATTTCATTGAAAGGGAGGCTACCTCACCATATAACAAAAAGATATGTAAGTATCAGTATAAATCGTCCAAGAAAAAGAATCCTTTTACCTCTTGTTACTTCATGGTTATGAAGTAACTAATTCAAAACTGTTTAAATTATTATTTATCTCTTATTTTTTGGATATGCCACCATCTGAAGAATACTCTATCAATTGTTATCAGTGTATTTTGAGCAGTTTATATGTACAAAATGCAAATTTCTTTAGTTCTAATTTTCATCTTAAAACAGTGTTGTCACCGTCTTTCATGTTTCAGTGCATGAAAATATTTAATCCATTGATACAAGTATGATCTGCTATTTTTCCACTGTTACAAAGCAGACAACCTATTACATATACTCAGTTCAATATTCTCAAATAAAAGATATTCCTTAGAGTCACTTGTCACTGTAAAATGCCTGAATCTGAATGAGATGAGGAAGAAAAAGATAAAGAAAAAGTCATAATAGTGAAGTATTGTCAGAAGCATATTTCAGCAGTCAAGAAAGGAAGACACACAAGCAGAAGGAATCTGACAACACTACAGTGACTCATGCAGCTCTGCCTCTTTCTTTTGGGAATATGAAAAGTTCAACTACGAATCATCTTTCAAAGAAGATTTTCAAGATTTTGAATAGTGCACAGCTGTTACCATTGCAATATAGAAATTATGCATGGAAAAGAAAGGCTGGGAAAATAAGAAAAAGAAGCTCCAGCTACAGAATTCATTCAGCATCAGATGCTGTTATGATTTAGTAGCTTAATATCATCCAGAAGTTTCCTTCAAATTATATTATATCAATATCTAATTTGTAAGAATCATGAAAAATATTATTTATTTTAATAAGGAAAAGTTACATTATGTCTTCAGGCAGAAACATGGATCTTTTATCAACAACTATAATCACTCAAAGCCCCTACAATAGTGTGAATGCTGACTTTTCTAGTAAGCACTTCAAATAACTAAGCTATCTTAAGATTTGTTGTCCAAGTACACAGCTTTTCTTACCAGCAAGATGTGGGATTCTTCTTTGAATACTCATTGTTTTAAACAGAAAGATGCATTTAAGTAACAAAAAAATGTATTCCACTGACCAGTTTACTCAGCTCATGCAAAAGATATCAAGAAACAAAACCGAATATTATACAACAGTATTACTTTAGTCTTTCTCCTTTAAATCTCATAATGTATCTGAAATTATCAAATTATAGAGACAAGATACTATCTGATAGATATGGGATTTTAACAAAAATTAAATTTGTTATTCTAAAAGGGCTTAAACCCTGACAGCAGCTATGTACTATGTAGCTGTTCACTGCCCCTTGCCCTTGGAGAGATGAGTGGGATAATCAGAAAAGAAGTGAAACTTGTGAAATAATAACTTTATTAGTTAAAACAAATTTTACTAATAATGTTAATGCTAATAATAATAATAAAAATACTTACACTATTGGAATGAAAATAAGAGAGAGAAAGGAATAAAACCCAACAGATTGAGACAATGCACTATACAATTTCTTACCACCCACTGACTGATGCCCAGCAAGCCTCCAAGCAGCACTTGGCCTCTGCCAGCCATCTGCCCCCAATTTATATATTGGCCTTGATTTTCTATGGTATTGGAATATCCCTTTGGCCATTCACCTGTCTTGGCTGTGCTCCCTCCTGGCTTCTTGTCCAGTCCCTCACTGGCAGAGCATAAAACACTAACTCCTTCACTTAGAGTAAGAATTACTTAGCAAGAGCCAAAGCATCAGTGTGTTATCAACACAATTCGCACACTGTATACAAAGAATAGCACCGTACCAGCTACAAATGAGGAAAACCAACTCTAGCCCCACCAAAATTAGGACATTCACACTTTTTGTGTGTAATGACACATCTGGCAATGATTAGTTATTTATGGTCAGTACCACCTACTGAGAATGTCTTCTACATCTTCAGTAAAAAAACATGGATTGTCTATAGTTCTGCAAGGAACGACTAAGCTTCAGGAAGATCACAACACCCATAAAAAGGAAATTAAAATTAAGACACATTGTACATTATAACTGTGTTTTGCTCAGCAGTAATAACTGCAGGAATACTTTCCTTGTGACAGTCCATCCTCTTCCTTGACTTTCCTCAGTTAACAGAGAAAAGTTTTGGGGAGTGGAGCAGCTAGTATGTCCACATGCTAGAAATGCTGCACATTGCTAATGTTACAGATATCCCCATGTAAATATTAAAATAAAGAAGATTGCTTCTAGGAATAAAGCAAAGGTGATGAGGGTTTCCAACAGCACCAAGCTCTCTCTAACAGCAGCAGTATGTTAAAAGAAAGTGCCCAGGACTTACATTTGGACTGATCAGGAGACATTTTGGCATCCTGATCAGAAGAACAGTCAGGCAAATAACTTCAAAAATTTTCACACAAAAGCTGAAAATGCACCATTCTTTCTCTACTTTTCTTAAGACTCAGAATTTCCAAGAACACAGTTAGCACTTTTGTTTCAAGTCCTTGCTTGCTATGTATAACTTCTGAGACTTACCAACAACAGAATGCAATTTTCTTTGCTGTATTATTAGCATATTCTTTCTTTTCAGGCTAAATCAAGAGCTGTCATCACCTATGAGCTACATTCTGCTCTTTCACCTTTATATAAACAGTGATGGTATCATGTCTTTTCCTGTTACAACAGGCTAAATTCAGTCTGAAGAATATGTATTGCTTTTGCTGTTGGTATTTATTCACAGAGATCTAAAATACATTTATCATCCATGCTTAGAGAGTATGCATAAAATGAAAACAGTAATATATTGTTCATATGCCACAAAAATTATTTGAAACAAGAGTGACTAATGCAATTTATTTTTATTACTGCTTTCTTATATATTGAAAACAGAAGATCTGTGAAACTACTTCAGTGGTCCATTGAGAAATCTGTGGAATCTGCGAGCAGTGAACAAAGCAAAATAATTGGTATTTACTGCTGTAAACATTTTTAAACATTTCAACATAGAGTAAACTAGGTGACACTCCTAAAAGAGTTTTTAGAAAACACCAATAATGTCAATTTTACAAAGATGATTGAAGGCAAAAAATAATAGAGAAGATTCACATTTGCAACCCATCTGCTTTTGCTACTTGGTTACTAAAAAATACCAAAAATGCATATGAAAAGAACCAGTTAAGATTGGACTTGTGATTGAGAGTTATCTCAATTTACTGAAGTATAATTAGCATAACTTTCATGGAACAAAATTCTTAATATCTGAAATGTCTCAATAAAAGACCAATTTTAGCATTGCTTTCCTTAAGGAAGATGACCATCATTATTTCTGATTCAGAGTTGCGGAAAATTAAATAGAACAACTGTCATGACTTGCAAAACAATGGTTTTGGACAGTTACAGGCATTTAGGCTCTCATTTCAGAGGCCAGCATAAGAACCCACAGATACCTGTGTAGATCTTTCAAATTCTGTATGCAACAGCTGTCCCAGATTGCAGGACAAGATGTATTCTGTTTGCCATCTGTATGGCTGTTGTCTTCTGTTAAGTGAGCAATTGTCCTTATCTCTTATACACACACATCTGCTGATAACAGAATGTCACTGCGTGACTGATAAGAGCTATAGCATCCCGTTGTGAGATGCTCCACCCAGGGGGAGGAGCCAAGCATTCTATCCAGACACAATCTGGAGTTTCTGGAATACCAACACAGCTTTTCCACTGGATTTCCCAGAGGAACAGCAGCTGCCCCTTCTTCCATTGGATCTTCAGCAGAAGACTACACCTTTTTTCTACAGGATCTCTGCTCCAGCAGAACCACACCTGACACTCCAGTAGGACTGCAGCCACATTTCCAATTGGACTGCTACCAACACCCTGACCAACATGGTGTCAGGTTGTGTTCTGACTCTGTCAGTGTTGTTTTAGTTTACTGCATTGTTCATTTTATCCTTTTATTTTCTTCCCTCTTAAAGAACTGTTAGTTCCTGCCCCCATATTTGTTACCTGAGAGCCCCCTAATGTAAAATTGATAGCAATTTCGAGGGGGGGGGGTTTCACATTCTACATGTCAGGGGAGGCTCCTGCCTTCCTTAGCAGACACCTGTCTTCCAAACCAAGAAAACATCCAAGTCTTATCAGGACTTAAATTTAAGAAATGGATCTGGTAAAAAAAAAAAGAATATTAGTACCTAAGCATTGCCCAGAATCAAGGCCTCCAAAGCTCTGTTTGTTACCTTAATAAATTCATGAGTAGCAAAAGATGAAAATCTATATACCAGGTTGTCCTGGGTTGACTATATGATGCTTTTATCCCCAGTCATCTTGTTCTGTTTATACAGAATAATGAGTTTTATATCTTTAAGACTCTCTTCCAGAGAGTGAAGAGGGGAGGGAAGAAGCATGCAGTTTGTTTTCAGACTGCACTCACTCCTCCACATTCCTGCTCCTGGACTGTGTTGTCTGTGGATGAACAGACAGCAGGACAGAGCTCTCTTTTGCGTTTAGTTAGTTTTAGCTAGCTGAGGAAAAGAAGTTCCCTGGACTGTGGTTTTTCTTTTTGTTGGACCTGTCAAACCTGCTCTGGACTGAACACCCAGAAGAGCACCAGCAGCTCCACTGTGGCCCACCGGGCCAGGCCTGGGCCGTAGCATTTCCAGCGCCAGAGTGACTGATCAGAGACTGAGTGAGCCGAGCTGCAGCCCGGGGAGGAGACTGTTCTGAGTTTGTAATCTTTTTTTTTGGAGCAGCAAGAGGTTTTATTGTTTAATATTGTTTGTGTTCTATTGTTTAATAAACAGGTTTCTTTCCACTTTTCTCCAAGGAGACATTTTCTCCCGAACCAGCTGGGGGAAGGGGCCAATTGAATCTGCTTTTGTAGAGGAGCCCCTTTGGGGGTTATCTCCCAAATTTGCCCTGAACCAGGACACAGGTTTACTACTAACCATGTAGTTTCATATTTGTCTATGATAGCTTATAATTTTTAAAAAAATAAAAATTGTCTCTAACTGGAAGACAGACAAAAACTGCACACAAATATAAAAAAAGGATGTATCCAGGTTAAGGCAACTCCCAGCAGGACTCCCTGAGTAAATACAGTGCAGTAGTGATTGCTCAGTAAATAACTTCTAATGTAGTTTTTTTTTCATTATTCCCAGTAAGTTCAGGGTTAAGAATTCTGAAAGCCTCACTGACAGAATACTGACATTTGATCTTGACTACCAAGAAAACCATTGAAAATCCTTTTAATAATATCACAGGATGTAACAGTGGTAGTGAGTAGTATACTGCTTAAAGTTGTGTGAAAGGAAGTCCATGACAATATTTTCCCATTGATTTTAACAGTTCTTAGCATGATACAAGAATTTTATGAATCTCATCTGAAATGTATGCAATGTGAGTATCTGGTATAAATACATGTCTGTGCATAGTTACATTTAGGGAAACATGACATAGCACCCTGCTTTCCAAGTTCTTATATGGTCTAGAAGGTATTTCAGGGTTCATTTATATACTTGTGGAACAATAGATTTGTATCAATGAGATGATTGTATGTTATAGTACCCTCTGCCATCACTGGCCTAAAGTACACATTAAAAGCCTAAATATCACAAAATAAAAGAACTTAGATCAGTACAACAGCATAAATTCTTGTGGGAACAACAATGTATTATAAAAAGAAGCTTCCAGATCATTGGTCGCTTAGAGGATCACAGTAACACAGAGGAGAAGCTTTCAAGTCACTTATAAAAGACATTTTCAGTGTTCTCTGTCTTTCTATTGTAAGCAAGTGTAGTTCTTAAGCAAAGTTACTTTAAACATTATCCCATGGAATTTGATCACTCTTCCTCTATACTGAGCAAACCTATCAAAGATTAAAATGAATATTGTCCTGTCCCCATGTCAACTATCATTAGCTGCTTGAACTGATGTTGCAAAATCACTCAAGTCTGTTTCAGTTTGAAAGATATGACACTGGGGATTAGCCTCTTGTTTCCAATTTCAATATGCATCAGTTTAAGGTTACAGATGAATAAATGAAGAGTTTTCTGTATGTCCTGTATGTCTTCAATAATAAAAAGTAATAAATATAAAATAAATGGAAAGAGATCGATCTAGTGTGCAACAAAACCATATAATCGATTTAATAGTGAGCTGAAGTCCATACAGTCACTGAAATGAAACAGCTTTTCCCTCTACTTATTTTAGTGACTACTTGACTTTTTGAAATGTATTTTCAGATCCTTTTCTCCTACTGTTCTGTGAAAATAGTCTTGTGCTAGTATTTGATAACTAAGGCTATATGTTTAGGAAATCTTACTTCTTACGTGTTAGAAAAAGGCAGAATATGTGCTGTGATCATTCTTTCTGCACAATAATTTAGAAGATGCAGGTTTCAGAGACTTTGAAGAAAATTTTTTCCTAATGCCTTTTATCACGGCAGTTACCCTTCCGGGCTGATGCCCAGCGGGGGGTGCCGGAGCCAGGATAACTCAGCGGGAGCTTAGGCAACCTAGTCAAGCTATAGTGATTTTCAGCTTTTAGTGATTATCAGCTCAGTGATTTCAGCTCGTAGCTTGCTAGGTGCCGCAGCAGCAGACACAGGGAGAAAGAGGAGAAACGCCGTATGAGGTTCCGCAGAATTCTTTATTCTTCAGGTGTTCTGTGAAGGTTCCCAGTGACAGCTCTTCTGCCGAACCAGGCAGAATCAGGGGTTTTTATATCCTACAGGGGTTTTGAAAACTGTCCAATAGTAAGGGTCAGGGGAAAGTAACCTATGGGCTTACAGAGAGATAAGCAGGGTCCGAAGGAGGAAGAGAGGGGCTGCTAGGGTCTAGTCATGCTGACTTTGGCATTTCCTAGCTTTAGGCCTCTGACCGCCAAGGCCTCACAGGCCCTAGGTCTACTACAGCCTTTGAAGACAATTTTTTCTTAGTGCCATGTGTCACAACACTACTACAAAGACTTCAGAGACTATATATGTTAAACAAAAAAAACCTGCTCTGCTTGGAAGAAAGAGATCTCTAATGAATGGATTTGCAAGGCAATGATCAGCTATTGTTCATGAAGTAGATTAGAGGACTGAATAACTCATATCAACCTTGGACCAAAATCTGAACTCTGATCCTAGTCATCTCCACAAACTTTGTTTGGCTGGACAATTTGAAAGAGATTCAGCTCTACATCTGTGGCCTGAATTTTATGAATTAAATTAATAAACGGAATCCATTTACGCCAACATTGCTCATTTCTGGAGGAAGATGATTCCAAAGGTCCGTGTAATTATGGATCTCAGAACAGGAATCAGTGTGGTCGCTTCAATAATGTTGTGTAAAATGGTCTTTAATGAGAAGAATACCCAGAAGAGAGAACGCATTTTTGCATTCTAGTCTGACTTTCATGCCTTTTTGACACATACCTTATATCAGCAAAAATGTACTTCTGTTTTGTCTCATTAACCAATAGAAACCAAACAGTATTTATAGCTATTACTGACTAAAACATCAAACAAGAAAGTAGTTTTGTCATTATTTTGTAAAGTCTGGGAAGAAGGGTAAAATGTCAACTCTTGGTAAAGCCTATCATAAAGACAGAATATTCTCTGTCTAGATGATGATGGCATTCCTGTATCATTCTTCAGTTCCTAAATCCTGGGATCCCTGTGTACTTCCTCCCTGGGCAGCTTCATTGTCCTTGTTGTGGAGATTAATTTGAACTGTACAAGAGGAATTAGAGAAATGCAGCCAGTAAGGAAAGCCTCTCCTCTGTCCTCTAACTTGCCTGTGAGTCACTCATAGTTGATGAAATAATGTTAATCAGCAGAGAAATTATGGCATCTTTTCTTTCATTTGTTTAATACATTTTAATAACGAGATTCTAATGGCAACCATGTGTCCTGGATATAGTGTTACTGATGACTGAAAGGAGGAAAGAAATTGTTGTCTTCCAGAGGAAGCTGTGGCAGGACTTCCTACCCCACTTCCCCAGATGACTGGTGCAGATGGGAGGGATAAACCAGTCAGGTCAAAGGCCAAAGAGGTCATCTCCTGGTGCCAAAAGGTCTGCAGTCCAACTGAGAATCAGCATCTTGGTGTGGAGAGCAGATGTGGGAAGAGATAAAGAAAACTAAGTATTAATGACTAAAAGGCATTTTCTTTCACTATAAAAGCCACAAAAGTTATCACAGAGGTAGAAGCATCTTACACATTCCCTGGAAACGTGTAAGATGGCTACTCCCTGAAACTGGATACATCTTCATGGTTACTTTTCTGGAAATTGAGGGAAAGGATTTCAATGTGTGCCCTGTTGAGTAGCTGGTTGGGGGTCTGATGGCTCAACCGGGATGCCACAACCTTCCCAGAGAGAGGTCCTGCAAGAGACAAGTTTCTAGGTGTCTCAGGCAGTCCTTCAGCCACTGGGTAACCTCAGCAAGGGGCAGGCAGTTCAGCTCTTCGCAGTGCTTTTCAGCTCATTGTGATTTCAGCTCTGCCTTGTGAGGTGCACCCTGGCCAAAGAGACAGGAGCACCATGTAGTTATTCTGCAGAGGTCCAGCACCCTGCTAAGGATGCCAGCTGCCTCCTGAACAGGGCAGTAACTGGGATTTTTATGGGGGGTGGTACAAAGTGGGGGAAAACCAATCAGTCACAATGAATCTACATGGAACTCCAAAGCATGTTGGGAACTCACCATGACCACAGAGGATTTCTCAGTCCAGGAGAGCTTGAGAACATCTTATCATATCCCATTCAAGAGACACCTCTCCAAGGGAGAGGGTTGACACACCTACCTATCTGACTCCATAATGCCCCATCAGCAACTGGATAGTAAGATACATTGAATCCTATACTATTTCTTTGCTAGCTGAAATAATTGGTATCTTGTCGGAACCCAGAGCATCTCTCTGGATACCCTGGATGTCTCAAAGCCCTGGCAGGGGCTCGGAGACCCTGGCAGGAAGCCAAAGACACCTGAATGTGAGGAAATGAGAGAATTTCAGGCCTGCATGGTGAGGGGATAATATTCACTTGATAAAACTTGAATGATAATGCACTGTACAGGGGGGTTTTATATGTTGTACAGGGGGGTTTAGAATTCTGTACATGGGTCGGGAGTCCCAAGATGGAGGAATTTGGGCGTGCCCTGTCCTTCTTCTTTCTTCTCCTTGGCATCCATGTTCAGGATGATGTTGGCATGTGTGGATTGACTCATAGGGAAAGTGCACTTGCCAACAAGGGCAAAAAGTATTGGAAATTAAAGGTAAATATCTTATACGTAGTTTTTACTATAAAAGAGACAACCGCCCCGTGGGCGGGAGAGAGTGCCCTTGGCTGTCTTGCTGATCAGACCTCGGCTGGACAGACAGAAAAACTTTGTAGATAAGGAACAATAAACTCAACTGAAGACCAAAAGCAAGAGTCCAGACTCCTTCTTCGAGAGCGCGGCCTGCCCAGAACCACCTTTTCCCGTGCTGGGGCAGAGACAACTGACAGCTGACCCCGGCAGCATCTCTATTGTGCACTGTATGTTATCTACTGGTAGTTTTCATTTGTTTTGTTTTATTCCTGTGTAGTAAATAGTCTGTTTAAAGTCTTATGTGAGAGTGGGTTTTAGGGTGCTGGCCACCCCAATAAGGTTACTGTATGCTGCCAGAAGTCTTGACAAAAGGTAAGGATTTATCTAAACGCTCATATCTATTTGTAACAGAAGCCATGGCTCAAGACTTTTTCTTACCCATCCTTTTCCTTTAACAAAACAAAATAACCCAAACCAACCAACCAATCAGTCAACCAACCAACCAACCAACCAACCAAATGCCTCCTGCACTGTTGAGAGCTTTGTAACAAGCTGGATCCGAGCTAAAGGTCACAGTGAGATTAATTTGACCGAGATAGAGAATGAGGGGAGTTGCCATTCCAATTAAACTGTGTCCTTGTCCCACGGATGAAGCAATGCACAAAACAGGTGGTAAAGCAAAACAGCTTGGGAAAGTAGTAGTAGTTGCACCAAAACAGCATGTAGATAGCTGATAACTAATTAGCCAATGGTGAGCTGGGATTTTGCATTATGCATGAGCTAATTAAAAGGTGTATAATAATTGGCGATTCGGGAATAAAGATGAGACTTGTAGATCATCATCTGGTGAACGAGTCTTCCTTCTCCATCACCGCACCACAATTCAAACATCAAAACTGCCATCACCACCAAAACCACCAACCAACCAAAAAAAAAAAAAATCCAGCAGCAAAGGGTTGCAGGAACACTGTGAAAGAAGCAGCAAACTGGCAGGACAGTTTTACATCGGTGTAGTACATTTAGATGTTGGCCAGCTTCCAACACCTTTGTCAAAGGAGTTTTATCAAAGTAACATCCTCATATATGTTATATTGATGCAGGAAATCTCTGATGCCTGTGGAAATAATACATTTCCTCTGTAACACCTGGAATATTATGATATGGTACGTAGGTAGAATTCATTGTTAAGCACAATACATGTTTAGAAGATTCAAAACCCAGTTGTGACCTATATGTATTTCCAGAATATTTCTTCAATGCCATGCTTTTTGCAGCATTTTAATGTAATTGTAACACGCAAATGCTAATAGTCTCTACAAATTTTCAGCCATCTAGTCTCTCTCTTCATCATGTAATTTCTTAATACACAGGAGAAGTCAATATTTATGAACAGCTTTGGTGAAGCTGAAGATTAATAGTGAGATACATTATTCCATAACTTCTTTTTGATTAATCAAATTGAGCCTTTAAATTTGCATCCAGTTTGATCCTACTTGGTTCATTATTAAATTTCATAAATATTCCCTCCAAACAAATGCCAATTATTAAATGTTAAAACATCTATCAGACATTTTCTATTCACAATTAATAGAAGGATTATTTTTGTTATTCACATGAAGGTCTTTCTGGACATATACAAAATTAACCAGAAATAAAATTAAATCTTTAAATATGTTAAAACTATATATTAGACATAGCTTACAGTTCTATCAGTTGTCCCAATAGTGGCCATTTTTGTAATTTCAGAATTAATTTCCTGTATTACACAGAAGAACACAGTAAAATAAAGGAATTTCACATGATTTGATGTACAGATTTCCACAAGGATACCTGCCAGGAGTCTTTGTACAGAGTTATAGAAAAGATCAGTCATATCAAAACTGGATACAGGATTTGATGTGTAATGTCATCAATGCTGAATACAGGAGTACAGTGTATGCCCTGATTCTGCTGGTCACACTAAACTGCTGTTTTCCAGCTACACAACGGCTTCTAACTCCTCTTCTTTGTTGCCCATACTGCATTCATTGGTGTAGATGCACCCCAGTTGAGCTATTAATCCATTTACCCATGGTGACTGGGGAGGGCATTTCAGGATCTTTCTTTAAAACGCTTGTAATAAAAGCTTACTTATTTAGAAAAACTTACTATAAGGTGCTATTCTGAACAGATAGATCAGAATCTATCTTCTTGCATTCTACTTACTGGCCCATCATGGTGGAGTAAATAAAGACCCATTAAGAAAGAATTTTAAGAAATACCTGAAAATATACACAAGTATGTGAAATGTTAGTTCAATATGTACTGGTTACTGTCATAAACTGTAGAAGCATGGAGGAAAAAAGAAAGTAGAGCGAGGAATACCTTGCTAAGCTGTGCTTAACCATGCTGCCAGTGATGTCCAACAAGACAATTTTGGACATTAAGAGGGCAGTGACAGAGAACAGAACTATTCCAAGAGATTGATATATAGTTATTCCTAAGGGACCTTTTGCGATCACCTTGAGTGACTTGCAATAATGCCTTTTTCAATCCAGAAATGGAACAACAAACTTTTGAGATAATATTAGTATAAGAGATAATATAAAAGCTGGTCTTTATTGGAGGCCTCCAAGGGCAGTTATGGAAAAATGTCCACAAAAGCCCACCTACACGGGGGTGCATACAATTTTATAAGTTTGGTAAATTAGCTTAATTGACAAAAAAGCACCAGTTAGGAGTACAAGTGATGATGCAATTCCCCTCACAGATAAAGCCCCTTCTAAGTCCTCCCCCCTCAGATGGAAACTGAACTTGTTTATGAAAATGTGTCTTGAAGAGCTGGTTTTGGCCTGGATTCCTAAGAAAAACCAAGATAGGATAGGGGCTTTGGAATATGTTTGGTCTTTTTGCCTATCAGGACAGGAAAAGCACTAGGAAAACTAGCTACAGATGCAATAATAGGCTACAGATCTCCAAATATATGTGTGAAGAATACAGAGAATATATAAAAGAAAAAAAGGTAAAAATCAGTAGATATCACTAGCTCAGCAAAAGCTCCAGGTTTTAATTAATTATTTGTTGCTGATCACTGGCAATATGCCAGGAGAAACCAGGATTTAAATTTTCGAGACAAAGTTGATGCAATGTCTTTAGTATCCATGTTCATGAGCTTTTTAAAAGGAGGTGATATTTTTTCTTTCACTTGCTTTACATTTGGATAGTAGTACCTTACTGACCCTTGCCTGATGGGCTGAGAAGTTTCTGTTTGCTACATTTATACTTATTATTAAAAGAC
Source organism: Passer domesticus (assembly GCF_036417665.1). NCBI lineage: Eukaryota > Metazoa > Chordata > Aves > Passeriformes > Passeridae > Passer > Passer domesticus. The sequence continues at coordinate 57,538,183 of NC_087512.1, read as the reverse complement.
CTACAAATTGGTTAAAATAAGTACTACAAATGTATTTGTTTCATATATGGATTAATAATTAATATGATTCTTGCTCAATATTCTTCAGTTGATGGAGACCTTGAAGAATTTGTGGACATGTGAGCTGGATGTATTATTTAAAAATAAATTATATATGTGCTTTCAAAATCTCACATTTATTTAATTATCCTTGTATGTCCAAACTTTATTCAGAACACTTCACAACAACTTAGAATCCTACCCTTCAAGACAACAGAAACTACTTCTGTACTTCCTAATGTATCACTTTGAATATCGATATATAAATGAATATTGTTGCTTATTTTCACATTACCAAGTAGTCCAGATCCACCAGTATATCTTTCATTATTTAAATTTTCTCAGTAGCTCTGTGATAATCTTTACTAATCTTTACATGATAATTATATGTTTTCTTCTAAGGTATCGATAAAAATCAAGATAACCAATATCACACAAACATAAAGAACTCTTTGGTGAAGGCTATTTTCTCACCTAGAAGTCTATACTTGAATATTCTTGTTGTTTTCCCCTCCCTCAAAGATGATTTCAGTGTTCCATGATTTATCAGTGATTCAGCTAAGCAGCTCCTGAAATTTTATTAGAATCTGCTGCTTAACATCCATGCAAGTTTTTGTTACACTTGAAAGCATTGTAATAGCTACTCTCCCCTTCATACAAAACAAACTCCTAATTATTAGAACATACCTTCTTCCCAGAAGGTCTCATAATGGTGTCATTGAAAGTTTTTTGTTTCTTGTATAGTTCCCAGAAAAAAGAAGAAATTATCTAATTCCCAAATGCCAGTATAATCTTTGAAACTATATCCCTTGTTGATTTACAGAAACTTTACTTTCTAATTTATATTAATGACCAACAATCTCCTTTTAGTTTCAAGAGTAATAGATCTCTTTTATATTTCAGTGTCTTGGTTTGAAAAGGACAGGTGTCTGCTAAGGAACGCAGGAGGCTCCCTTAAAATGGAAAAGGTAAACCCCCCCTCCCTCCAAATTATTATAATCTTGAAATTAAGGGGGTCTCAGGCAAAGATATGGGAATAAGAATAACAGTTCATTACTAGGAAAATTAAAATACAAACGCAATATTACAACAAACAAACAATAAAAAAACCTGATTGTTGAAGGTTCTTACTAACCACCCCTTGGCTCTCCAGCTCACAGATAATTTTGTGGATGGGGATCATGGCATCTCTATTCAACCAATGCTGCCGGTGGTGTACAGTTGAGGTATCAATTGGTACTTGTTGCTCTTCCACCCTCAGGAGTCCTCAGGAGCAGGTGGGTTTTCTGATAGTCCAGGCAAGGTGTTCTGTGGCATTCTGAAAAATCCCTTCGCCAAGGATTTTTTTCTTGGGAAGCTGAGAAGCCTCATAGAAAAAGGAAAACAATTATTATCTCATTTGCTTCTCCTGTGTCTTGGTCCTTTGGAATGTGGCTGGAGATTGTTTACCCACAGGTGATAGTCTCATTGGTTTCTGTTGTGAGTGTTTTGACTCAATGGCCAACCAGTGCCAAGCTGTGTCAGGGCTCTGGGAAGAGTAATGAGTTTTGATGATTGTCTTTTATTGTTCTGTAAGTATCCTTCCTGTGTTCTTTAGTATAGTTTAGTATAGTATTCTTTAATATAATATAGTATCATAAAATAATAAATCAGCCTTCTGAGAACATGGAGTCAGATTCATCATTCCTTCCTTCATCTGCAAATACAATACCCTTCCATCTTCTCCATTCTATTTAGTGTGGGTATACAGGGCAGTAGGTAGAAGAGATTTTGATAGATACATATATAATATTTTAAAGCACCAAAGTTTCCTTCTATTGTGTTCAGTTTGATTCTAAATATGATCTGACATTCTGAATCAGAGATGCATTTAGAACAGCCCTACTTAAAGTAATTTTATGGTAACTGTGTTACCAATTTTAGCAGTTAGCTGATGGGAGCATCTAATTTTTCTCATTGTAAGAGACTAAAACTTCATTATAGTATTTCTAAGCAAAGTATTTATTTCTGTATATTAGTGTGCATCATAGTTCATAACCACAGAGAATTCTGTCAACAATGAACACTGGTATGTCAGACCTATAAGAAGAAATGGCATGCTGAATGTTCTGTATGTTTCACTAATTCTTCATGGTAACTTTGAGTTTGATCTCTTCATTCGAAGATTATTAGCTAGCTAGCTGATTATTCCTGGAGATTAATTTTGGCACTATATAATACCTAGAATGATATTCTCTATGCTGAAAAAAATATTACAATTTAATAGCAGACAGAGATGAAAAGATAAGACTGTGAACAACATGACAACTGAGTTGGGGAGGGTAGTTACTTAATTTGATTTCTTACCACAGGTTATGTTTATTGAAAGGTGACAACCAGTCATTTAAGGATTTTTTAAAACAGGCTTTTAAGCATCAGGATCATGAATTTTTGCATTTCTGTGTGAAAACCAATGTAAATTCTAGTCTTGGGAGTTACAATACAATTGTATTGTATTGTATATGCCTTCACAGAAGCTTATACAATATGTGAGTCTTCAACTTGGTTCTGTCTAATCAATAGATCCTTCTTATGCCGTATAAAGAATGATTGAACCCTATTCAAAATTTTTACTTGTCTGCAAACAAACAAATATCTGAAATGTGTTCCTCTTCTGCTCAAAGACATGAGTCATATTTTCATCTTCCCTTACAGGAGGCTAAGGGAAATATACAAAAATTTATTGCTAGATAGAAATTCAAAACAGTGAAAAAAAAGGATATCCTCTGGCAATATGAGATCTCCCTCATGGTTTTTTGGTGCTGAAAATATCAAGGTGCATCTGAAGATTTTGTGTGACACAGGAGAATAAATTTGGAAAGGTGCTCAATACCTCTACAAGTGGAACATCAAATCTGAACAATGGATAATTCTTTAAATGATCAGACAGTCACTCCAAAATGAAAAAGTGTTTTTTGTCTTTTCAAGTGCCATTGTTATTTTATGTTCTTTTTCCATCAAACAACTGAGAATAATCTCTAGGGTTTTGGTACTGGGCTAGCCAGGATAGCTTTGATGTCTGACACTCAGGACAAGCCTTTCAAGTATTTTTATGAATTTAAAGGGATGTGGTGTTGATGCGGGCTTATTGTTTATTTGGTGTTGGGGTTTTTTGGGGGAATTGAATTGCGGTTTTTTGTCATTGTGGGTTTTTTCCTGTTTGAAAGGCATCTTTAAAGGAAAAAGGAAGTGTGTACTTTAATTGAGATCCACTCATGAATCTTAATGCAATATGTAATATGCAATAGGCTTGCTAGCACTATGGTAGTGGCTTTTGCTAGTGAGTGTACACACTAAGAAAAGGTCCAACAGTACTGCTTGACTGTTCTGTGTTCAGCATGCCTCTTTTAGATGTGACTTTGCATAAAATCAGCATCTTTGACAAACCTTTGTGTAAAAGCGTCAGTGCAGATAAAGCATAGAAATAAATAAGCAAAAAGCTAGTCAGCAATACAGATTATAAAAAAAATAATAATAATCTGCATTTATCTTTTATTTGTCTGTCTCTGTATAATTACCTCAAAATTGAAGAGGATTCTAACATTTCCTTATTTTATTTCTACATTTTTAGTTGAAATCAATTATTGCTTGGGTTTTTCATGCTCCTAAATAGCATTAATAGAATTTAATTCAAATATGCAACAGACATAAAGCAAATGATTTTACATTTAGCTCAGAATATAAAAATTCTGAGTCAGATATATTGTGTTGATCAATTCCACTTGCTGCATATATGAAACCAAATATATGCATATCTTTTTGTTTTGCTCCTATTTAGTAAACAAATGTTTAAGTTAGTGCATTTTATACATGTTTCCCAGCAAAGACATTTTATTTCAGTGCTAAATTTTTGAAGTATACTTTGGGTAGACACATCACTGTTAGTTATAATACCATTCTATGACTTAGTTTGGGTGCTGTAGAACATTTGTTTCATAAAAGTACCATGATTTGCAGAATTTTCTTGCACTTACTTTATTGACTACTTTTGAAATGGTGTGACATATTTTATATTCATTAATATTTTGCATGCATTTATATAGATTAGTACTAGTAGAGGAGAAATAAATATGTTTATTTATACTTTACACATCACACTATAAATCTGTTGAAAGCAAGATAGTTCTGTGTTTTGTTAAGGAGAGCAACTTAAGCATCTCTGACTTTAATGTGGTATTGCTAATAGATACAGTCCTATAACAATAAAATTAAATTTGCAAAAATGATAGTATTTACAGTTAGAATCCTCCGATTACAAGTCAGAATTTGATGTTTTCTACTTATGCTCTTTATTATTCAAACTGATCTTGGTGTTAAAATGTTGCAACACTTCTATTGCTATCTGAGGTTTTAGTAGACATGCTATAAAATACATTACAAAACTAAATGCAACTGAAATATTTAGAAAGATTTTTGACATACTGTATTCCAGAAAAAGGCTGTTTGTTGGGTTTCTTTGTTTGTCTTGTTGGTTTTTAAAATAAAACTTTCAGGGCATAAGCAAAAAGAAGTTTCAAATATTACACTTTAGTCTGTACATGCTGTAGACAAAGCAGTCTTAATAATTATCTCAGATTTCATCTCAAGACTGGACAGATTGTCTTGCCAGCCCTTCTAATTCTAAGGTGATCAGAACATTTTGCTATCAAAACTTCTGGTCAGAAAAAAAATAGCATTACTGTTTCCATATATTTATAGCTGTATAATTATTTCTTTCCTCGTAGGATCAATGAAAACAAATTTTGAATAATTTTATAATTTTACTTGACTTTTTATTTCTTCCTTAGTGTTCTTGTGACTTTTTGTTGATTTATAGTGCTGTACATTGTCTCTCCATTTACAGCACTTTGAGCCTCTTTAATTTACTGTTATGCATATATGCTTCGTAGACTGCTTCATACCTCCATGGGCAATTGTCTTCTCTTGTCTGAAGCTCACATGGGGATTCAGTGCAGTGGATAAGAGCTGATGTATAACAGAAGCAGGACTTCTGCTGAGGAACCCATTTCTGTGTTCTTAGAGTGCTCAGCCACCAGTGTGCACAGGCATTCCAACCCAGATCTGTTTATGGATAGTTGTATTTGTTAGAGTGATTTAATCACAATTAGAGTGTTTGTCATACCCAATTCTTAGTACCCATTGCTGCTCCAAAGGGTAACCTGCAGTACAAGATGGTAGACCAGGAAGAAGGTAAAGAAGATGTTTCCCAGGAGCAAGGGTTGTTCTTCAAAAGTGCTTCTTCATTTTATCTTTCAATGTCAGAATTGGATTATCAATTTGTAAATTGATAAAGTCATTATTTGAAATTTCGTCCAAATGTTTAAGCTTTTACCCATGACAGCTATATGTGAAAATGATTCGTTATTTGTCCAAGAATTGCTGAGAAGTTGTCTTCACTGACTTTATTTTTCAATTAATCAACCTTTTGATAATTGATTGTTAATGTAACTAATTGCTAGATGTTATAAACATCAATGGGCTGCAGGCACACACAGTATAATTGAATATGAACACTTCAGCAGAAGGGAAATATGAAAGATTACAAGCAATGTACTTGTCATCTGGACTTCTCAACAGATGATACCCTGTTATTTGAAACTTAGTCAATCAACTGCTAGAGCTGTGAAAATATATTTTTAAAATGCCATAATTTTCTGTCTGTCTCTCTGTGCAAGATAAAGACTGGAAAAAGGAGTTCTGTGAATCCTCTGACTCCTCCCCCTCTGGGAAATCCCCAAAGCCTTGCCTTGGAAGACTATATGATAGAGTTTTCCCCACCTAGGCCAATAGAGAAGACTTAACCCATAATGCTCTACAGCACTACTGCCAAGCTAATCTAATTAGATTGCCTCCCCCATTGGCCAGTTGACACTTCCCACCCCAATTATCCATTCCTCATTCCCCCTACAGGTTCCTGCCCTTTGCCCTGCCCTTTGCCCGCCCTGTGCCCTCAGGTCATTGATCACTGACCTCACACTCAAGTTGTGCAGACTGCATGGTTTTGTCTTTTGTCTGTGGTACCTTTGGCATGGTCGGTGCAATAAACCCTCGCTGGAATATATCATACAAAGACTTCCTGTCTTTCCTTTGCTGAGCTATATGTGGTATGTGTGTGTGCATTGACTTGAAATGGCTGCTCTTGTGGCCTTATGCCTTATTCTGAGTGGCTTCTGAAGGAGACATTTCAAAGAAGGCTGTATCATTTCTGTCACCCTACCACACTGCAAGAGAGCTCCTAATACAAAACACATGCAATATATTGTCAATAGAGTAAACAAGAAAAAGATGCAAGGGAAATAGCTCTTTTCATCTGAAATAAAATCACATCCAGAGTGATGTGAGGAGACTGCTGCAGAGCCCGAGGTCATAAAATTGTACAAAGACACTCCACATACCCTTACCAGTTAGTGCGATTGACAAGATTTGTTTTTTCTTTCTCCCTTATCATTGCACTAAAAGGTTTGTGTCTGTGGTTTTATTTCTGACTTCCTCTTTTTCTGAAAATGTTTCTATTGAAAAGGCCCTTGAACACTTAACGTTAAAGGACTAGCCACTCTCCTTCCACTTAACCTTACATGAACCACTGCAATTTTTCAAGACCTGCAACACAGGCCAGATACTGACAGACGAATTTATTGAAGTCAAATTATATATCTTTTAAGTGGCTAATAACAGTGAGGATTGGACCATATGACTCACTTGTGGTCCCTTCCAACCTTAGCTATTCTGTATGATTCTGTGAATTTTAAGGACATTAGTGAACTTTGTCATTTTGTGCTTAAATTGTTCCTTAAAATATTTCAGAAGTCTCAGGCTTTCAGTGCAGTCAAGCAGAAATTTTTAAATATGTAATCATAAGGAGTTTTTCAAAGTCAAGCAACCAGCAAAATTTGAAATGTAATTCTTTATTTGCACTTGTATTTTTTTATTAGAGTTGTGTTTAGAAAACTGGAGAATAAATATTGGAAAGGATAAATTGAACCTACTGCATTATTATCACTCAACATTTAAATGCTCCATATATGCTTTTGTTATTTAGCTTTGTTTTTCAGGGCTGCAGGTGATTTTCAGTGTGAATTTCTAGTGTTCTTAGTAATGCTACTGGCTAGCTACATTCTGTTGCTAAAGGATAAGCATCCAGTGTTGTGTACAGTGGCTTACTATAACAGCACTCTCTATGATAGAAAAAAAACGTATAATCAAATCAGAGACAGTAGAAGTGTTTCATGGTCTTGCTGCTCTTGCTAATAAATTTGCATTAACATAGTCTTTACCTTTAGCAAACAATTCAGTCTGTAATAATAGACCTAGTATTGTTATCATCTCTAAAAGTATTTACTCACTTTTTATAAGTTAATCGAGTTATATTTACTTCTGTAAATGGTTATGCCATTTGAAGTTATTCATGTCTTGTAGCTCCTGGTTTCCCTATATCAACTGGATCTTAACAGGGCCCATTTTGTGCACTTTGGAACAAATAACCCCATTAGCTACTTAGCTGCTTAGTCTAATATGGCCAACTTTACAGGGAACTGGATAAATGACAACTGCATTGTGCTTCTTGTGTAACCTCTTTGCAGCTGGCTCCTGCTTGCTACTGATTCTGGAGTGATTTTGCTATTTCCACTAGCTGTGTTTTTATCTTGGCCTCTAGTTAGGTTCCTAGCACTTGCTAACAGACAGGAATATGTTCAAATTGAGAGAGTTCTGACTTAGAAAACAACCTAATTTCTTATTTAATTTATATGAATAATTAAAACATTTTCAGAACACTTAAGTGGTTGGTCTGGTACTGTAATTCCATTTTACTACTTGAAAAAGTCACCTAAGATTTTAATCTTGCTAAGCAGTTAAGCTGAAGATCACACTGGAGGAAGCTGCTATCATATTTCTATGAAAAAAAAAAAAATTGAGATACATTAGAGAAAGGCAAAACTGAGTTTTGTTTTGAAACTAATGAGGAACAGTAAAAAAACCCTACTTTCTTAGCAGAAAATTGAGGGACTTTTAACTCATTTTAAACTTCAGAAGAGAGAGAGTCAGATGAATAGGCAAAATACTGTAAATCCTTTATCTAAAGAACAGTTTGGGCCATAAGAACAAAGGACTGCAGTTTGAAAGGAAAAATAAAGCAGGGTTGAAGATTCTATATATGTAAGAGAAGAGATCTCATTGATTTGTGGGGTTTTTTTGACAAATCGTTAACAAATATTTTCTATGACATGCATCATAGTACCACTACCCTCAGTACTTGAAAGCTGATTTTAAAAACACACTAGAAATTAAATAATCATACATGTATACATGTGACTGGAGATGAATGTGTTCCCTGAATCTTCAAGTTCACTCAAAGGTTGAATAAAAGAGACCCTCTTCCTCTTAATTTCAGCTCTGAGTTAATTCTGAGAAGTATGGGAGACCTATAATAAAACTTCGTGTAGCAGTCTTGTACAGATCAAGAGCTACCTGGAATCAAAAGTTTCAGTAAGTGCAGGGCAACGATAAGTCTGGATCAATTATCCATCTGGACTGATTCACCTTGTGTCTCAGTTTGAAAAGACAGGTGTCTGCTAAAGAAGGCAGGAGCCTCTTTTGGAACAGAAGTTATAACGTGTTTCCCTCTGTATTATTATACTTTTGAAATTAAGCGGCTTTCAGGCAAGGATATGAAAATAAGAATAGCAGTTATTTACTAGTATGTATAACATGGCAAACTTCAACAACAACAATGGCAGTGACAACGACCAGAACCAGAACCCCAGTCCCAGCCTTTTCGGCTGTGGCACTTTCCCCTTTGGTGCAGTTCTCATCACAGCCAGCAGGGGCGCTGGTGGCTCCCGCTGGGCAGGGCAGGGCAGGTGCAGAGATCCCCCGTGGTGAATCGCAGCTGCAGGGGGCGCTGTGGTGGGAGCTCAGGGAGCACGCTGTCATGGCAGCTTGGCCCAGACGGAAAGGGATGGAGAAGAGGCTTTGCTGCACAAACCCCCTTGGGCAGTCAATCCTGGTGCCCCAGCAGGACTCTCAGAAGCAGCAAGCTGGAATGGCAGGAATGCGCAAAAACTCTGGGGGTGGTGGATGAGATGTATCAGAAGCTCTACAGTTGTCGCAGGAACCACTCGACTTCTAGGCAGGCAGGGGTGCAGGGCTACAGTGCAGTGAATGTTCTGAGCAGTGGGAAAGAAGTGGCAGGAGCAGAGCAGCAGCCACCCAGCTCCCAGCAGGGCAGGGAAAGGCAAGCTTGGGATCCTGGGGTTTTCCCCTGAGGCACCTGAGCAGATGGTGAAAAGTCCAAGTGCAAAGACTGCTCTTAGGAACAAAGTTCCACTCATGGTAGAAGAAAGGCAGCTGGAGATGGAACCCCACCATGGTGATGAATTCTCCCCATAATGACAGCAGCCACTCTCTGTGCAGAGTGTAAAAGAGAGTTAGGGGCTGCACACAACCCCATTTTCTCAGTCCAAATCTCTGCCCTCCAGGAGAAACCCCATGTAAAAAGAGAGACCTGCATTCCTCCCCTGAGCTGTGACACCTTTTGTCTCTGTCAAGTATCCAGTGGTTACTGTCTCCTAGCAACATGTATGGGGGAAAATTACTTATGAGGGGAAAAAAAAAAAACAAAAAAAAACCCAAACAAACAAAAAGAGAACTCCTAAAACCCTAAAACCTTGGAAGATGGTTGTGCAGAAAAATGAAATTAGTATTATAAGTAGATAAAGTCTATATAATATTGAAGAAAGAAACACAGGAAATGTGGAAAATGCTGTTCACTTTTGTTAAAATTATAGAAGTTTAATAGTAATGAAAATAGTCATAAAAATTACGATAATAAGAGTACACCAAAAAGCAAAGAATTACGGACGTCATCTGGGTGCCTGGCAATCTGCCACAAAGCATACCTTGCTAACAAAGGATTATTCCTTAAAAGTAATAGCCTATTGCATATTCATATATCTCATACATGATTCAAACATTCCTCTCACACTAGAGTGTTTCTGCTTAATTTTAGCTCACACCCCATCTTGGTTTCTCAAAGTCTGAACTTTCTCGATAAGGAGGTAATAATTATTTTCTTGGAATTTTGGTGTCTTGTTGCTGTTATCTCTACCCAGATAGGATAATACAAAGAATTTCTTGATTATCTTTTCCATTTATTGCGCTAGTTAAAAAAGTATCTTATATCACATAATATTATGCTATAGCCTAAAATTTATATCTACCACATTACTTAAAAGAGATTAATAAGGACTACCAACATTACTACATGAAAACTTTGAAACATAGCACATATAGTGTTAATTTTAATATTTGTGAAGAGCCAATCATATCATATGCATTTTTCACAGAAAATGATTTTAATTCTTTAGACCATTTCTGTTCAGAAGGATCACAATGGTTCAGAAGGTGGAATTTGTCAAATCACCTACCTGATATACCCATAATAATTCTCATCAATTCATACATTGGGCTTCAAAGAGCTAAATATTGTTCTGAAAAATATGTCTGTTTTATTCTGTTTTCCTTCTAAGCATTCTTCTGTAAGGAGTTCATGGAAAACATTCCTGAGATTCTTTCTAGTCTTCCTGCAGCACTCCGTGGAAAATCTTGCGCTTGCTTTCAGCACAGACACGCAAAACAATTCAGGAACATCTAATGCAAGACCAAACGAAGCTGGCTATGCTGTCAGAGTATCCCCTTGCAAGGAGATGTAGTGTAAAAACTTTTCTATAAGATGCAGATGACAAGAGATGCAGAAGACGGAGATACAGAGCTTTCAAAATAAAGTTGCGGATGCTGGGCATCTTTCAGCAGAAGACGTGCACCAGAGCCCACAGCAACAGGCACAACGATCTGCGCACGAAGCAGCCAATTCTTCGCCTCTGGGAAACGAAGAGCACCGCAGCTTCCAGGAGGCAAAAACAAAGTTGCACAACAGCGGCATTGTGTGCGCAGCTTCCAAGCTGCTAGAGGATGGCAGCCACCTACTCGCCTACCTCTTCAATTCAAATTGGCATTGTTGAGGAAGGAGTTGATAGACAGCATTCCTGAGCTTCTTGCTAGTCCTCCTGAAGCCCTCCATGGAAAATCTTGCACTTCCTTCTAAACTCTGAGATGCAAACAACTTCTAATGCAAGATCGGGCACACTGGCTTTTCTGTCAGCTTCTCCTTGCAAGATGTATGCCGGGGTCGGCTGTTGCTTGTCTCTGCCCCAGCACGGGAAAAAGTGGTTCTGGGTAGGCCGCGCTCTCGAAGAAGGAGTCTGGACTCTTGCTTTAGGTCTTCAGTCGAGTTTATTATTTCTTATCTACAAAGATTTTCTGTCTGTCCAGCCGAGGTCTGATCAGCAAGACAGCCAAAGGCACTCTCTCCCGCCCACAAGGCGGTTATCTCTTTTATAATGAAAGTTACGTATTCGATATTTACCTTCACTTCCCAATACTTTCTGCCCTTGTTGGCAAGTGTACTCTTTCTATGAACCAATCCACACATGCCAACATCATCCTGAACATGGATGCCAAGGAGAAGAAAGAAGAAGGACAGGGCACGCCCAAATTCCTCCATCTTGGGACTCCTGATCCATGTACAGAATTCTAGACCCCCCTGTACAACACATAAAACCCCCCTGTACAGTGCATTCTAACTTAAGTTCTAACAAGTGAATAACATCCCCTCACCATTCAGACCTGAAATTCTCTCATCTCCTCACCTTCAGGTGTCATTTCTTTAAAAGGATCAAAGTCAAGCCACCAGGTACTTTTGGCAACATTCCAGGGCCTCCAAGCCCCCCAAGGGTTGTCTTGGTAGCTCTGGACATCGGGAGTGATGTACTGAGTTCCCACATCTCCCGCTTCTGTTTGCACCAAAAGCACCCTCTTTACAACTCGACTCATGACACCCCGCACACACAAAAGAATGCATGGGATTACAATCAAGAGGACTATGAGAATCACCAAAATTTGAAACCCTATCTTTAAAAATTCTTTTCCCAAAGGTGAAAGATCAAAAAACTTTGCCATGTCCTCAATCCAAGATCCAGTGATCTCGCCAAGTTTCTTCACACTCTCCTCTATTTTTTCAATATTTTCATGAATTGACCTGGAATGGTCGGAGAGATTCATACAGCACATTCCTTCAAATTCTTTGCACCCATGGCCGTGAGCAAGCAAAAGATAATCGATTGCTGCTCTGTTTTGCAGAGTTGCCTGTCTTACACTGTTCATGTCTTGCAACATGTCACTCAGTGCAAGAGAGACTGATTGAGCATGCTTGCTCAGCCAACAACCCATACGATCCAACTGAGTCAAAGCAATTCCTGATGCTGCCTGAGGTGAGAAAATTGCTATCGCAATTCTCCTTGCCTTGCTCCAAGTGTAAACCCTGTCATCACAATTCTCATCGAAATGCTGTAAAGATCTTTTTTCTTTATGTTTTTGTTCTCTCTGCATCTTTAAATCTGGTGTCAGCATTGAAATTCTTCCAATGCTGCATGGACCTCCCTTGGCATTCGCAGGAATACCATGCCAAATCCTGTCTCCACAAATCAAAAAGAATCCCCTTGGCAGTTGCACTGGGACTTGGAGTGACCCTTTGTCTGTCACCATGGTGTTGTTGCACCAGGCTGACGCATTTCTGTAGAATTCATGACTGGGAGTAACATCAATAGTTTTGTTTGGCTTTGCTGTACCTGAAATCTCAAATTTCATGCATACATTCATTGTCATGGACCCAAAAATCTCCAATTCCTGAGGTTCAGAAGAAGCCACAGGAAGAGAATGCGTCCAAGTATACCATTCATTCACAGGATCTTTAACGACCTGTGAGATCTCGATTGCAGTGTGTCCTGGAATTGGCCATTCACTCACTGGCAATCCAATCATGCATGCTGAAAATGGCCTCCCTGGTCTGGAGTGCGTCAGGCAAATGCTATCTAAATCTGCTGCCTGGGCTAAAGCTTCCCAAACATTTTTCTCTGGCTGATTGACTGGTAAATTTGCTTTGTTGTTCAAAACCATTGGCAATGAGACAAAACACATGAACATTGCAAAGTGCATCACCCCACCTTTCTGACTAAATATCACCATTTTCCACCCAAAGCTTTTCAGAAAACCCCCCAAAGTCTTTTATTCTTCTGTTTCTTCTAGATTATTGCTTGTAGTTTGAGTCTCCTCCTCTGTCTGAGTACTTGTCTCTCTGTTTCCGGGATTTGTGTTCTTTTGTTCTTGCGTTCGAAACGGCTTCACGTGTCGTGCCGACACCCACTTCGGACCTTGCTCTGTGGAAACACAAGCGAAACCCTTGCCCCAAGTGATTAGTTTGAAAGGACCTTCTATCTGTCCTGATTCTGGGTTTCTGACCAAAACTAAAGGATTCTCCCTTAATCTTGCCTGTGAACTGTTTGAGAAATGTCTCAAGATTGGAGGATTGGGTTCTGAGGATGAACTATTTAGGAAATTCAACACATACAATGCTTTATTTAGTTTCATGTGTGGCGTCGCCTCTGGCTCCCCCCTCCTCTGTCTGTCTAGAAGGGATTTTAAGGTATGGTGTGTTCTTTCAATGATTGCTTGACCTGTGGGTGTATGTGGAATACCAAAGGTATGTCTGACACCCCATTTTTTCAAAAATTTGTCAAGCACCCTGCCTGTATAAGTTGGACCATTATCTGTTTTTATTTCCTGAGGCACACCCAATGACACAAATGCTTGTAGAAAGTGTCGACAAGCATGGTCTGCTGTTTCCCCTGCATGTGCTGAAGCAAAGACTGCTCCCGAAAATGTATCAACTGAAACATGAACATTTTTGAGCCTCCCAAATGAGGGATATTTCGTGACATCTGTTTGCCACAGTTCAAGACTTTCCAGTCCTCGCGGATTGACCGCTCCTGTTGAGGCTGGTGGCTGTACAAGTTGACAATCTGGACAAGCATTGATGATCTCTCTTGCCTGAGTTTTTGTGAGACGAAAGGATTCCATCAATGCATGTGCATTCTGATGAAAAAAACTGTGACTCAATTTTGCCTGCTCAAAAATGTCTGGGAGTGTCCGTGAAATGGGCATTGTCAACCTGTCTGCTCGAGCATTCCCCTCTGCTAAAAATCCTGGAAGTGTTGTGTGAGCTCTGATGTGTGTGATAAAATATTCATGTTCTCTATTTTCTAACAAAGTTTTCATGCTCACCAAATATGAATACAATACTTCATTGTTGGCCTCTTTCAAGAGTGAACCTTCCAAGCGTCTGACTACCCCCGCGACATATGCGGAATCCGTAATCAAATTGAGAGGTTGTTCAAACAATTGAAATGCTCGAGTGACTGCTGCCAATTCCACAATTTGTGGAGAACCCTGAATCATCCTCACATCCGAGTCCCATTTCCCTGTCTCTGAGTTCACCCATGTGATCACTGACTTGTGTGTCTTCCCTGAGCCATCAGTGAATACTGTGATCCCGTCCAGAGGTTCTTCACTTATTCTTGGCTTTGCTCTGTAACATATTTGTGACTGCAGCACTCTGTGTTGTGGAAAATGAATTGTGCAAGTTCCTGGGAAAGCTAACAATGCAATTATTAAACCTTTTGATTTCTGCATCGCCCATTTAAAATAATCTTTTTTCAATGGTAAATGAATGATTGAAAATTCTCGTCCTGCCATTGTCAATAACCTTGTTCTCCCCTTGATGATGATTTGCGCCATCATTTCTAGATCTGTAGGAATTGTTTTTGAAGGCCTGTGTCACTGTCCTCTTGGTGGATTGTTTTTCTTTTTGATGATTGCAAGAATTTCATTCTGCTGTTGAAATATTTTGTCCAGCATCTCTTCTTCTGATCGTTTTCCCGAGTGTTCTCTCAGCTGGTTTTCCCACTCTCCTTTCTATTCATCTCTCACGATCGACGCAACATGCTGAGGTGTTCCCACCTTGCTGCATGCTTCCACCATCTCTGCCAAGGATGGCCGTCCTGGCATTGCAGTGATGACCCGTTGACAATCCAGGTTGGCATTGCCGAATGCGAGACTTTCCAGGAGTGGTCGCTTCGCAGCTTCGATGGTCACCTGCCGATCCACCGCTTGCGTGAGTCGATCTATGAATTATGAATATGGTTCTGTGGGACCTTGTCTGATGGTTGAAAATGGAACATCTGGAACTCCTGCTGGAGCGATCTGCAAGATCGCTTTCCGTGCCGCTTCCTTGATGTCATTCAACACTCGCCTTGGAAGATGTACCGCTTGCTCTGCTGGATTGTCATCTGGAGGATCTCCTGCCAACTGTGTTTCAGTGAGGTTCGCGTTTGGCCCGCCTTGATAATTGTTCCTCAACTCTGTGAGATATCTTCGCCATCTTCTTTCCCAGATGAGATTCTGCGTGTCTGTGAGAATCATTGACACAAGGCTTCGAATATCAAATGGCGTCAGGTCATACATGTTAAATGTCCCCCTCAGGAGCTGTTTAAAGTATGGTGAATCCAGTCCATTGCGTTGAACAGCTCTCGCTAAGTCTTTGATCACATCGTGATTCAACCTTTCCCACCTTGGATTCTGCCCCTGCGCATCATATGTCACTGGCATTGTCAGATCTCCTGATCCTTGCAGCAAAGCTTCTTCTGTCAGTTCTTTTTTGACCTGTTTCCAATCCACCATTTTCATTGGTTGTTCCTCTTCTTCCTGTAGAAATTCTTTTGGCAATTGCATACACAATGGAGTCTTTGATGTCAACAGTGATTGTTTTTCAAACAGTCTTTGACTCGAGGTCTTTGGCCTCGCTCCTGGACTTAAATAAGGAATTTGAAACTCTTGTGTCTGCATCCTTTTCATCGCATCAAATGATGGCATATATCCTTTTCTTGCTTCTGCTGCTGAAAACATCCATGCCGGAATTCCCTCTGATGCTGCGATTCGTATCACGTCTTCTTCTTGCCCTTGATCCTCGTATAATGTATCTTTAAGTTCTAACTGTGGTATTGTTTTCTTTAACGTTGCCTTCCCTTTATATGCTGTTGGAAAAAACTGCTGCATGGTTGCAGTCCTGCCACAAGATAACGTTGTGGCTCTGCCCTTCATTTCGGTCATCCCCCCATTGGGTTGCCTGGACAGGTGCGATGACGTCACGAGCTCGATCGGCTCCTCAGCCGTATCGATTGGCTGCAGCAGTTGTGTTTGTGGAACCTGAGCCTGCACGGATTTTGACTGAGCCAGCAATGGAGGTTGAACACCTGAGCACCGCCCTGAGATGGGAGTGGTCTGAACCACAGGGGTTGGGATCGAGGAAACCGGAACCGGAGAAGGGGTGGAGCCCCGGGACACGGAGCCCCGAGATCGGCCCCTCCTCGCCCGAGATGTCACCGAGGATCGGACCCGCCCCCGACCGCGCTCCGTCCGCATTTTCCGCGTGTGCGCTTTTTCGGGAATGCTTCCCGTCTCCCCTGGACTGACGTCACTGTCTCCGCCCCGCTCCCCTTCTGATGTCTCCTCCCCAGTGTCTGTTCCCCGACTCCTCCCTCTCTGATGCTGTGTCCACACCCCGTCCCCGTGTGTACGATCCCTGCTTCGCCCGTGCCCGTATTTGCTCCGCGATGCGAGCTGACCGCCGCGGTTCGACTTCCGGGTCCTGCGTCACCGCCGTGCGTCCCCTACGTCTACTTACGGGTGCTGCTCGGAATTCCGCAGCTGCTCCGAACTTGTTCCCCGCGTCTGACGTGGACGCTGTGATTTGGGAGCCCTTCCCGGATGTCCCGCGTGTCTCGCCCCCTGCGTGCGTCTTTGGCACGGCGCCCGCCAAGGCCGCCACCCCCGGTGTGGGTCCCCCAAAACCCGTGCCAAAACTCGTGTTCCCCACCGCTTCCGCGCCCCCCCGCCGGTCGCGACCGCCGCCGTCGCCGCCGCGCCGCCGCGAGAAAGCGTTTCCCCATCCCCCTTCAATCCCCCGCGGACCCCCCTTCCCGATTCTTCCGCCTCCCCCACCCCTTCGTCCCCCGAGATTCGAAATTCAGGAACAATCGTCCCCGACCCCTCGATCTCGCTGGGTGAAGATCTTAGCTCTTCTGGGGTTGGGATTGTATTTGCGTCTGAATCGGAGCCTGAACCCCCCTCAGTTTCTGGGGTTTCAGGGCGTTTTGGAGGTCTCTTGGGACTTTGGGATGAAAGGGCTGAAAGCAGTGCCTTTTCCCCTTGCTCCTCTCCGTCGGGAGCTGTCCCCCCCAGGCCAATTGGAACCAGAGCCAATCTCTGCACCGAGCCATGCTCTTTTTTCCCCGCCCTTGTGGGAGTTGTGGAACCTAATTCCCTGGCTGATCTCCGACACCTTGCAGAGATAGCCTCTAACATAATTCTCGCTGGAGATAACAGCTTGAAAGCCGTCTCTTCCTTTCTGGCAGCTAAAAAATATAAATGTCTGTTAACTTCTTGCCAAAAGCCCACCTCAAACAACACATGTGTTTCTGCAAATGGATAATTATATCTGACCCACAATAATAACTCTTTGAGCTCCTTTTTAGAAACCCCCTCTGCGTACGCTTCTGTCACGCCTTGTAAGGCTGACAATGTTTCTATTTGTTCCTGTGTGAGTGTGTTCCCCATGTTTCTTAATTTTGACTTTCTCACCGAATTTATGTCGTCAGAGCAGTCTGGAGGCTCCCGGTTCCCGTCCAGCAGGTCACAGGAGATGAATTCGGAGGCGCCTTTCCGATTCCGATCCGGGCTGTTCTGATACGAGGTTTCTTCGGGAGAAGTGGAGTGCGGTGTTCTCTCTTTGGCTGCTGCTTCTTCGGACTCTTCTGGCTGCCTTCCCAAGGAGTTATCAGTGCTCTCCTGGGAATGAGTCCAGCTCCGGGAACTGCCCGCCTGGGAGCTGCCCGCTCGGGTGCTGCCCACCTGGGTGTTCTCTTTGCAGCTCACTCTTCGGCTCTCCTCTCGAGCTGTTGCTCTTCGTGCCCACCTTCGGGCCCCCCTTCGAGCCCACCCAGGGACGCCAGATGCCGGGGTCGGCTGTTGCTTGTCTCTGCCCCAGCACGGGAAAAAGTGGTTCTGGGTAGGCCGCGCTCTCGAAGAAGGAGTCTGGACTCTTGCTTTAGGTCTTCAGTCGAGTTTATTATTTCTTATCTACAAAGATTTTCTGTCTGTCCAGCCGAGGTCTGATCAGCAAGACAGCCAAAGGCACTCTCTCCCTCCCACAAGGCGGTTGTCTCTTTTATAATGAAAATTACGTATTCGATATTTACCTTTACTTCCCAATACTTTCTGCCGTTGTTGGCAAGTGTACTCTTTCTATGAACCAATCCACACATGCCAACATCATCCTGAACATGGATGCCAAGGAGAAGAAAGAAGAAGGACAGGGCACGCCCAAATTCCTCCATCTTGGGACTCCTGATCCATGTACAGAATTCTAGACCCCCCTGTACAACACATAAAACCCCCCTGTACAGTGCATTCTAACTTAAGTTCTAACAAGTGAATAACATCCCCTCACCATTCAGACCTGAAATTCTCTCATCTCCTCACCTTCAGGTGTCATTTCTTTAAAAGGATCAAAGTCAAGCCACCAGGTACTTTTGGCAACATTCCAGGGCCTCCAAGCCCCCCAAGGGTTGTCTTGGTAGCTCTGGACATCGGGAGTGATGTACTGACTTCCCACAGATGTAGTGGAAAAGATTTTCACTAAGATGCAGATGACAAGAGTCACAGAAGAGAGAGGCAGTGAACTGTCCAAAGGTAAGTACACTAGAAGGTGTGTTTCGGCAGAAGCAGCGCTCAGGACCACACCAAAAATAACCCACGGATCTGTTCACAAAGCAGCCGCTCCTTAACCTGAGGGAGAGAGAGAGCACGGCAGCATTCAGAAAGTGAAAATGCAGTCGCACAAACAGCGGGATTCTGCGAGCAGTTTCCAAGCAGCTAGAACACGGTGGCTTGACAAAAGGCTGCGTCTGCAATTTACATTATATTCTTCTGGAAGTAGTACATAGACAAATTTCCTAAGATTCTTGCTAGTCCTGCTGCATCCACTGATAGAAAAACCGGCATTTTCTATATGCTATAAGATGCAGAGGACACAATGAACTGCTAATGCAAGATTGGGGGACATTGGCTTTACTATACCAGTTTCTCCTTGCAAGACAGAGTGGAAAAGCTTTTCACTAAGATGCTGATAACAAGAGTCACGGAAGACATAAAGCCAGCTGCCCGAAGGTAAGTGCCGCAGCCAGGCATGTTTCAGCAGAAGTTGCGCTGGGGAGCGCACAGTAACTGGCGAAAGCATCTGGCGCACGAACTAGCAGCTTCTTCCCCTCTGCTAGCCAGAGAGCACGGCAACTTCCAGGAGGCGAAGAACAAAGACGCACTCACAGCGGCATGGTGTGCGCAGCTTCCAAGCTGCTAGAAAACGGTGGCTTGACAATCGGCTGCGTTCTGCAATTGACATTAGCATTCTTCAGGAAGGAGTTGATGGACAACGTTCCTAAGCTTCTTGCTAATCTTCCTGCAGCTCCCGATAGAAAAACTTGCACTTCCTTCTAGGCTCTAAGACATAAAGAACTCCATGTACTTCTACTGCAACGTCGGGGGACGTTGCCTTTGCTGTCCCAGTTTCTGCTTGAAAGACGTCGTTGTCGGAAAAGTTTTTCACTAAGATGAGGAGAACAAGAGTCACAGAAGACGGAGATAAGGAGCCGTCCGACAGAAGCAGCGCTGCGGAACGCACCGTAACCGGCACAAGGGTCTGTGCACGCAGCAACCACTTCTTTGCCTCTGGCAGTTGGAGAACACGGCAGATTCCAGGAGGCGATGAATGAAGCCGCACCAAGAGCTAGATTGATTGTGCGGCTTCCAAGCTACTAGAACACGGTGGCTTGACAATCGGCTGCATCTGCAATTGACATTAGCATTCTTCAGGAAGGAGTTGATGGACAGCTTTCCTAAGCGTCTTGCCAGCCTTCCTACATCCCCCGATTGAAAATCATGCACTTCTTTCTAAGCTCTTAGACACAAGGAACACGATGAAATTCTAATGCACGACTGGGGCACATTGGCTTTACTATACCAGTTTCTCCTTGCAAGACAGAGTGGAAAAGCTTTTCACTAAGATGCCGATGACAAGAGTCACAGAAGACATAAAGCGAGCTGTCCGAAGGTAAGTGCCGCAGCCAGGCATGTTTCAGCAGAAGTGGCGCTGGGGAGCGCACAGTAACTGGCAAAAGCATCTGTGCACGAACTAGCAGCTTCTTCCCCTCTGCTAGCCAGAGAGCACGGCAACTTCCAGGACGCGAAGAACAAAGACAAACCAACAGCGGCATGGTGTGCGCAGCTTCCAAGCTGCTAGAAAACGGTGGCTTGACAATCGGCTGCGTCTGCAATTGACATTAGCATTCTTCAGGAAGGAGTTGATGGACAGCTTTCCTAAGCTTCTTGCTACTCCTGCTGCAGCACCCGATAAAAAAACGGGCATTTTCTATACGCTATGAGATGCAAAGGACTCAATGACATGCAAATGCACGACTGGGGCACATTGGCTTTACTATACCAGTTTCTCCTTGCAAGACAGAGTGGAAAAGCTTTTCACTAAGATGCCGATGACAAGAGTCACAGAAGACATAAAGCCAGCTGTCCGAAGGTAAGTGCCGCAGCCAGGCATGTTTCAGCAGAAGTGGCGCTGGGGAGCGCACAGTAACTGGCAAAAGCATCTGTGCACAAACTAGCAGCTTCTTCCCCTCTGCTAGCCAGAGAGGACGGCAACTTCCAGGAGGCGAAGAACAAAGCCGCACCAACAGCGGCATTGTGTGCGCAGCTTCCAAGCTGCTAGAAAACGGTGGATTGACAATCAGCTACGTCTGCAATTGACATTAGCATTCTTCAGGAAGGAGTTGATGGACAACGTTCCTAAGCTTCTTGCTAATCCTCCTGCAGCACCCGATAGAAAAACTCACACTTCCTTCTAAGCTCTGAGACACAAAGAACTCGATGAACTGCTAATGCAACGTTGGGCGACGTTGGCTTTGCTGTCCCAGTTTCTGCTTGAAAGACGTCGTTGTCGGAAAAGTTTTTCACTAAGATGAGGAGAACAAGAGTCACAGAAGACGGAGATAAGGAGCCGTCCGACAGTAGCAGCGCTGCGGAACGCACCGTAACCGGCACAAGGGTCTGTGCAAGCAGCAACCACTTCTTTGCCTCTGGCAGTTGGAGAACACGGCAGATTCCAGGAGGCGATGAATGAAGCCACACCAAGAGCTAGATTGATTGTGCGGCTTCCAAGATACTAGAACACGGTGGCTTGACAATCGGCTGCATCTGCAATTGACATTAGCATTCTTCAGGAAGGAGTTGATGGACAGCTTTCCTAAGCTTCTTGCCAGCCTTCCTACAACCCCCAATTGAAAATCGTGCACTTCTTTCTAAGCTCTTAGACACAAGGAATACGATGAACTTCTAATGCACGATTGGGGGACATTGGCTTTACTATACCAGTTTCTCCTTGCAAGACAGAGTGGAAAAGCTTTTCACTAAGATGCCGATGACAAGAGTCACAGAAGACATAAAGCGAGCTGTCCGAAGGTAAGTGCCGTAGCCAGGCATGTTTCAGCAGAAGTGGCGCTGGGGAGCACACAGTAACTGGCGAAAGCATCTGTGCACGAACTAGCAGCTTCTTCCCCTCTGCTAGCCAGAGAGCACAGCAACTTCCAGGAGGCGAAGAACAAAGCCGCACCAACAGCGGCATTGTGTGCGCAGCTTCCAAGCTGCTAGAAAACGGTGGATTGACAATCAGCTACGTCTGCAATTGACATTAGCATTCTTCAGGAAGGAGTTGATGGACAGCTTTCCTAAGCTTCTTGCCAGCCTTCCTACAACCCCCAATTGAAAATCGTGCACTTCTTTCTAAGCTCTTAGACACAAGGAATACGATGAACTTTTAATGCACGATTGGGGGGCATTGGCTTTACTATACCAGTTTCTCCTTGCAAGACAGAGTGGAAAAGCTTTTCACTAAGATGCCGATGACAAGAGTCACAGAAGACATAAAGCCAGCTGTCCGAAGGTAAGTGCCGCAGCCAGGCATGTTTCAGCAGAAGTGGCGCTGGGGAGCGCACAGTAACTGGCAAAAGCATCTGTGCACGAACTAGCAGCTTCTTCCCCTCTGCTAGCCAGAGAGGACGGCAACTTCCAGGAGGCGAAGAACAAAGCCGCACCAACAGCGGCATTGTGTGCGCAGCTTCCAAGCTGCTAGAAAACGGTGGCTTGACAATCAGCTACGTCTGCAATTGACATTAGCATTCTTCAGGAAGGAGTTGATGGACAACGTTCCTAAGCTTCTTGCTAATCCTCCTGCAGCACCCGATAGAAAAACTCACACTTCCTTCTAAGCTCTGAGACACAAAGAACTCGATGAACTGCTAATGCAACGTTGGGCGACGTTGGCTTTGCTGTCCCAGTTTCTGCTTGAAAGACGTCGTTGTCGGAAAAGTTTTTCACTAAGATGAGGAGAACAAGAGTCACAGAAGACGGAGATAAGGAGCCGTCCGACAGAAGCAGCGCTGCGGAACGCACCGTAACCGGCACAAGGGTCTGTGCAAGCAGCAACCACTTCTTTGCCTCTGGCAGTTGGAGAACACGGCAGATTCCAGGAGGCGATGAATGAAGCCGCACCAAGAGCTAGATTGATTGTGCGGCTTCCAAGCTACTAGAACACGGTGGCTTGACAATCGGCTGCATCTGCAATTGACATTAGCATTCTTCAGGAAGGAGTTGATGGACAGCTTTCCTAAGCGTCTTGCCAGCCTTCCTACATCCCCCGATTGAAAATCATGCACTTCTTTCTAAGCTCTTAGACACAAGGAACACGATGAAATTCTAATGCACGACTGGGGCACATTGGCTTTACTATACCAGTTTCTCCTTGCAAGACAGAGTGGAAAAGCTTTTCACTAAGATGCCGATGACAAGAGTCACAGAAGACATAAAGCGAGCTGTCCGAAGGTAAGTGCCGCAGCCAGGCATGTTTCAGCAGAAGTGGCGCTGGGGAGCGCACAGTAACTGGCAAAAGCATCTGTGCACGAACTAGCAGCTTCTTCCCCTCTGCTAGCCAGAGAGCACGGCAACTTCCAGGAGGCGAAGAACAAAGCCGCACTCACAGCGGCATGGTGTGCGCAGCTTCCAAGCTGCTAGAAAACGGTGGCTTGACAATCGGCTGCGTCTGCAATTGACATTAGCATTCTTCAGGAAGGAGTTGATGGACAGCTTTCCTAAGCTTCTTGCTACTCCTGCTGCAGCACCCGATAAAAAAACGGGCATTTTCTATACGCTATGAGATGCAAAGGACTCAATGACATGCAAATGCACGACTGGGGCACATTGGCTTTACTATACCAGTTTCTCCTTGCAAGACAGAGTGGAAAAGCTTTTCACTAAGATGCCGATGACAAGAGTCACAGAAGACATAAAGCCAGCTGTCCGAAGGTAAGTGCCGCAGCCAGGCATGTTTCAGCAGAAGTGGCGCTGGGGAGCGCACAGTAACTGGCAAAAGCATCTGTGCACGAACTAGCAGCTTCTTCCCCTCTGCTAGCCAGAGAGGACGGCAACTTCCAGGAGGCGAAGAACAAAGCCGCACCAACAGCGGCATTGTGTGCGCAGCTTCCAAGCTGCTAGAAAACGGTGGATTGACAATCAGCTACGTCTGCAATTGACATTAGCATTCTTCAGGAAGGAGTTGATGGACAACGTTCCTAAGCTTCTTGCTAATCCTCCTGCAGCACCCGATAGAAAAACTCACACTTCCTTCTAAGCTCTGAGACACAAAGAACTCGATGAACTGCTAATGCAACGTTGGGCGACGTTGGCTTTGCTGTCCCAGTTTCTGCTTGAAAGACGTCGTTGTCGGAAAAGTTTTTCACTAAGATGAGGAGAACAAGAGTCACAGAAGACGGAGATAAGGAGCCGTCCGACAGAAGCAGCGCTGCGGAACGCACCGTAACCGGCACAAGGGTCTGTGCAAGCAGCAACCACTTCTTTGCCTCTGGCAGTTGGAGAACACGGCAGATTCCAGGAGGCGATGAATGAAGCCACACCAAGAGCTAGATTGATTGTGCGGCTTCCAAGATACTAGAACACGGTGGCTTGACAATCGGCTGCATCTGCAATTGACATTAGCATTCTTCAGGAAGGAGTTGATGGACAGCTTTCCTAAGCTTCTTGCCAGCCTTCCTACAACCCCCAATTGAAAATCGTGCACTTCTTTCTAAGCTCTTAGACACAAGGAATACGATGAACTTCTAATGCACGATTGGGGGACATTGGCTTTACTATACCAGTTTCTCCTTGCAAGACAGAGTGGAAAAGCTTTTCACTAAGATGCCGATGACAAGAGTCACAGAAGACATAAAGCGAGCTGTCCGAAGGTAAGTGCCGTAGCCAGGCATGTTTCAGCAGAAGTGGCGCTGGGGAGCACACAGTAACTGGCGAAAGCATCTGTGCACGAACTAGCAGCTTCTTCCCCTCTGCTAGCCAGAGAGCACAGCAACTTCCAGGAGGCGAAGAACAAAGCCGCACCAACAGCGGCATTGTGTGCGCAGCTTCCAAGCTGCTAGAAAACGGTGGATTGACAATCAGCTACGTCTGCAATTGACATTAGCATTCTTCAGGAAGGAGTTGATGGACAGCTTTCCTAAGCTTCTTGCCAGCCTTCCTACAACCCCCAATTGAAAATCGTGCACTTCTTTCTAAGCTCTTAGACACAAGGAATACGATGAACTTTTAATGCACGATTGGGGGGCATTGGCTTTACTATACCAGTTTCTCCTTGCAAGACAGAGTGGAAAAGCTTTTCACTAAGATGCCGATGACAAGAGTCACAGAAGACATAAAGCCAGCTGTCCGAAGGTAAGTGCCGCAGCCAGGCATGTTTCAGCAGAAGTGGCGCTGGGGAGCGCACAGTAACTGGCAAAAGCATCTGTGCACGAACTAGCAGCTTCTTCCCCTCTGCTAGCCAGAGAGGACGGCAACTTCCAGGAGGCGAAGAACAAAGCCGCACCAACAGCGGCATTGTGTGCGCAGCTTCCAAGCTGCTAGAAAACGGTGGATTGACAATCAGCTACGTCTGCAATTGACATTAGCATTCTTCAGGAAGGAGTTGATGGACAACGTTCCTAAGCTTCTTGCTAATCCTCCTGCAGCACCCGATAGAAAAACTCACACTTCCTTCTATGCTCTGAGACACAAAGAACTCGATGAACTGCTAATGCAACGTTGGGCGACGTTGGCTTTGCTGTCCCAGTTTCTGCTTGAAAGACGTCGTTGTCGGAAAAGTTTTTCACTAAGATGAGGAGAACAAGAGTCACAGAAGACGGAGATAAGGAGCCGTCCGACAGAAGCAGCGCTGCGGAACGCACCGTAACCGGCACAAGGGTCTGTGCAAGCAGCAACCACTTCTTTGCCTCTGGCAGTTGGAGAACACGGCAGATTCCAGGAGGCGATGAATGAAGCCGCACCAAGAGCTAGATTGATTGTGCGGCTTCCAAGCTACTAGAACACGGTGGCTTGACAATCGGCTGCATCTGCAATTGACATTAGCATTCTTCAGGAAGGAGTTGATGGACAGCTTTCCTAAGCGTCTTGCCAGCCTTCCTACATCCCCCGATTGAAAATCATGCACTTCTTTCTAAGCTCTTAGACACAAGGAACACAATGAAATTCTAATGCACGACTGGGGCACATTGGCTTTACTATACCAGTTTCTCCTTGCAAGACAGAGTGGAAAAGCTTTTCACTAAGATGCCGATGACAAGAGTCACAGAAGACATAAAGCGAGCTGTCCGAAGGTAAGTGCCGCAGCCAGGCATGTTTCAGCAGAAGTGGCGCTGGGGAGCGCACAGTAACTGGCAAAAGCATCTGTGCACGAACTAGCAGCTTCTTCCCCTCTGCTAGCCAGAGAGCACGGCAACTTCCAGGAGGCGAAGAACAAAGCCGCACTCACAGCGGCATGGTGTGCGCAGCTTCCAAGCTGCTAGAAAACGGTGGCTTGACAATCGGCTGCGTCTGCAATTGACATTAGCATTCTTCAGGAAGGAGTTGATGGACAGCTTTCCTAAGCTTCTTGCTACTCCTGCTGCAGCACCCGATAAAAAAACGGGCATTTTCTATACGCTATGAGATGCAAAGGACTCAATGACATGCAAATGCACGACTGGGGCACATTGGCTTTACTATACCAGTTTCTCCTTGCAAGACAGAGTGGAAAAGCTTTTCACTAAGATGCTGATGACAAGAGTCACAGAAGACATAAAGCGAGCTGTCCGAAGGTAAGTGCCGCAGCCAGGCATGTTTCAGCAGAACTGGCGCTGGGGAGCGCACAGTAACTGGCAAAAGCGTCTGTGCACGAACTAGCAGCTTCTTCCCCTCTGCTAGCCAGAGAGGACGGCAACTTCCAGGAGGCGAAGAACAAACCCTCACCAACAGCGGCATTGTGTGCGCAGCGTCCAAGCAGCTAGAAAACGGTGGCTTGACAATCGGCTGCGTCTGCAATTGACATTAGCATTCTTCAGGAAGGAGTTGATGGACAACGTTACTAAGCTTCTTGCTAGTCCTCCTGCAGCACACGATAGAAAAACTTGCACTTCCTTCTAAGCTCTAAGACACAAAGAACTCGATGAACTGCTAATGCAACCTCGGGGGACGTTGCCTTTGCTGTCCCAGTTTCTGCTTGAAAGACGTCGTTGTTGGAAAAGTTTTTCACTAATATGAGGATGACAAGAGTCATAGAAGACGGAGATAACGAGCCATCCAACAGAAGGAGCTCTCCGGAACACACCGTAACCGGCACAAGGGTCTGTGCACAAAGTAGCATCTTCCTCGCCTCTGGGAGACGGAGAGCACGGCAGCTTCCAGGAGGCGATGAA
Organism: Passer domesticus; assembly: GCF_036417665.1. Classification (NCBI taxonomy): domain Eukaryota; kingdom Metazoa; phylum Chordata; class Aves; order Passeriformes; family Passeridae; genus Passer; species Passer domesticus. The sequence continues at coordinate 57,511,238 of NC_087512.1, read as the reverse complement.
TGAAGCCGCACCAAGAGTTAGATTGATTGTGCGGCTTCCAAGCTACTAGAACACGGTACCTTGACAATCGGCTGCATCTGCAATTGACATTAGCATTCTTCAGGAAGGAGTTGATGGACAACTTTCCTAAGCTCCTTGCTAATCCTCCTGCAGCTCCCGATAGAAAAACTTGCAATTCCTTCTGAGCTTTGAGACACAAAGAACTCGATGAACTGCTAATGCAACGTCGGGGGACGTTGCCTTTGCTGTCCCAGTTTCTGCTTGAAAGACGTCGCTGGAAAAGTTTTTCACTAAGATGCCGATGATAAGAGTCACAGAAGACGGAGATAACGAGCCATCCAACTGAAGCAGTGCTCTGGAACCCACTTTAACCGGCACAAGGGTACGTGCACAAAGTAGCATCTTCCTCGCCTCTGGGAGACGGAGAGCACGGCAGCTTCCAGGAGGCGATGAATGAAGCCGCATCAACAGCGGCATTGTGTGCGCAGCTTCCAAGTTCCTAGAAGACGGCACCTTGACAATCAGCTGCATCCGCAATTGACATTAGCATTCTTCAGGAAGGAGTTGATGGACAGCTTTCCTAAGCTTCTTGCCAGCCTTCCTACAACCCCCAATTGAAAATCGTGCACTTCTTTCTAAGCTCTTAGACACAAGGAATACGATGAACTTCTAATGCACGATTGGGGGACATTGGCTTTACTATACCAGTTTCTCCTTGCAAGACAGAGTGGAAAAGCTTTTCACTAAGATGCCGATGACAAGAGTCACAGAAGACATAAAGCCAGCTGTCCGAAGGTAAGTGCCGCAGCCAGGCATGTTTCAGCAGAAGTGGCGCTGGGGAGCGCACAGTAACTGGCAAAAGCATCTGTGCACGAACTAGCAGCTTCTTCCCCTCTGCTAGCCAGAGAGGACGGCAACTTCCAGGAGGCGAAGAACAAAGCCGCACCAACAGCGGCATTGTGTGCGCAGCTTCCAAGCTGCTAGAAAACGGTGGATTGACAATCAGCTACGTCTGCAATTGACATTAGCATTCTTCAGGAAGGAGTTGATGGACAACGTTCCTAAGCTTCTTGCTAATCCTCCTGCAGCACCCGATAGAAAAACTCACACTTCCTTCTAAGCTCTGAGACACAAAGAACTCGATGAACTGCTAATGCAACGTTGGGCGACGTTGGCTTTGCTGTCCCAGTTTCTGCTTGAAAGACGTCGTTGTCGGAAAAGTTTTTCACTAAGATGAGGAGAACAAGAGTCACAGAAGACGGAGATAAGGAGCCGTCCGACAGAAGCAGCGCTGCGGAACGCACCGTAACCGGCACAAGGGTCTGTGCAAGCAGCAACCACTTCTTTGCCTCTGGCAGTTGGAGAACACGGCAGATTCCAGGAGGCGATGAATGAAGCCGCACCAAGAGCTAGATTGATTGTGCGGCTTCCAAGCTACTAGAACACGGTGGCTTGACAATCGGCTGCATCTGCAATTGACATTAGCATTCTTCAGGAAGGAGTTGATGGACAGCTTTCCTAAGCGTCTTGCCAGCCTTCCTACATCCCCCGATTGAAAATCATGCACTTCTTTCTAAGCTCTTAGACACAAGGAACACAATGAAATTCTAATGCACGACTGGGGCACATTGGCTTTACTATACCAGTTTCTCCTTGCAAGACAGAGTGGAAAAGCTTTTCACTAAGATGCCGATGACAAGAGTCACAGAAGACATAAAGCGAGCTGTCCGAAGGTAAGTGCCGCAGCCAGGCATGTTTCAGCAGAAGTGGCGCTGGGGAGCGCACAGTAACTGGCAAAAGCATCTGTGCACGAACTAGCAGCTTCTTCCCCTCTGCTAGCCAGAGAGCACGGCAACTTCCAGGAGGCGAAGAACAAAGCCGCACTCACAGCGGCATGGTGTGCGCAGCTTCCAAGCTGCTAGAAAACGGTGGCTTGACAATCGGCTGCGTCTGCAATTGACATTAGCATTCTTCAGGAAGGAGTTGATGGACAGCTTTCCTAAGCTTCTTGCTACTCCTGCTGCAGCACCCGATAAAAAAACGGGCATTTTCTATACGCTATGAGATGCAAAGGACTCAATGACATGCAAATGCACGACTGGGGCACATTGGCTTTACTATACCAGTTTCTCCTTGCAAGACAGAGTGGAAAAGCTTTTCACTAAGATGCTGATGACAAGAGTCACAGAAGACATAAAGCGAGCTGTCCGAAGGTAAGTGCCGCAGCCAGGCATGTTTCAGCAGAACTGGCGCTGGGGAGCGCACAGTAACTGGCAAAAGCATCTGTGCACGAACTAGCAGCTTCTTCCCCTCTGCTAGCCAGAGAGGACGGCAACTTCCAGGAGGCGAAGAACAAACCCTCACCAACAGCGGCATTGTGTGCGCAGCGTCCAAGCAGCTAGAAAACGGTGGCTTGACAATCGGCTGCGTCTGCAATTGACATTAGCATTCTTCAGGAAGGAGTTGATGGACAACGTTACTAAGCTTCTTGCTAGTCCTCCTGCAGCACACGATAGAAAAACTTGCACTTCCTTCTAAGCTCTAAGACACAAAGAACTCGATGAACTGCTAATGCAACCTCGGGGGACGTTGCCTTTGCTGTCCCAGTTTCTGCTTGAAAGACGTCGTTGTTGGAAAAGTTTTTCACTAATATGAGGATGACAAGAGTCATAGAAGACGGAGATAACGAGCCATCCAACAGAAGGAGCTCTCCGGAACACACCGTAACCGGCACAAGGGTCTGTGCACAAAGTAGCATCTTCCTCGCCTCTGGGAGACGGAGAGCACGGCAGCTTCCAGGAGGCGATGAATGAAGCCGCACCAAGAGTTAGATTGATTGTGCGGCTTCCAAGCTACTAGAACACGGTACCTTGACAATCGGCTGCATCTGCAATTGACATTAGCATTCTTCAGGAAGGAGTTGATGGACAACTTTCCTAAGCTCCTTGCTAATCCTCCTGCAGCTCCCGATAGAAAAACTTGCAATTCCTTCTGAGCTTTGAGACACAAAGAACTCGATGAACTGCTAATGCAACGTCGGGGGACGTTGCCTTTGCTGTCCCAGTTTCTGCTTGAAAGACGTCGCTGGAAAAGTTTTTCACTAAGATGCCGATGATAAGAGTCACAGAAGACGGAGATAACGAGCCATCCAACTGAAGCAGTGCTCTGGAACCCACTTTAACCGGCACAAAGGTACGTGCACAAAGTAGCATCTTCCTCGCCTCTGGGAGACGGAGAGCACGGCAGCTTCCAGGAGGCGATGAATGAAGCCGCATCAACAGCGGCATTGTGTGCGCAGCTTCCAAGTTCCTAGAAGACGGCACCTTGACAATCAGCTGCATCCGCAATTGACATTAGCATTCTTCAGGAAGGAGTTGATGGACAGCTTTCCTAAGCTTCTTGCCAGCCTTCCTACAACCCCCAATTGAAAATCGTGCACTTCTTTCTAAGCTCTTAGACACAAGGAATACGATGAACTTCTAATGCACGATTGGGGGACATTGGCTTTACTATACCAGTTTCTCCTTGCAAGACAGAGTGGAAAAGCTTTTCACTAAGATGCCGATGACAAGAGTCACAGAAGACATAAAGCCAGCTGTCCGAAGGTAAGTGCCGCAGCCAGGCATGTTTCAGCAGAAGTGGCGCTGGGGAGCGCACAGTAACTGGCAAAAGCATCTGTGCACGAACTAGCAGCTTCTTCCCCTCTGCTAGCCAGAGAGGACGGCAACTTCCAGGAGGCGAAGAACAAAGCCGCACCAACAGCGGCATTGTGTGCGCAGCTTCCAAGCTGCTAGAAAACGGTGGCTTGACAATCAGCTACGTCTGCAATTGACATTAGCATTCTTCAGGAAGGAGTTGATGGACAACGTTCCTAAGCTTCTTGCTAATCCTCCTGCAGCACCCGATAGAAAAACTCACACTTCCTTCTAAGCTCTGAGACACAAAGAACTCGATGAACTGCTAATGCAACGTTGGGCGACGTTGGCTTTGCTGTCCCAGTTTCTGCTTGAAAGACGTCGTTGTCGGAAAAGTTTTTCACTAAGATGAGGAGAACAAGAGTCACAGAAGATGGAGATAAGGAGCCGTCCGACAGAAGCAGCGCTGCGGAACGCACCGTAACCGGCACAAGGGTCTGTGCAAGCAGCAACCACTTCTTTGCCTCTGGCAGTTGGAGAACACGGCAGATTCCAGGAGGCGATGAATGAAGCCACACCAAGAGCTAGATTGATTGTGCGGCTTCCAAGATACTAGAACACGGTGGCTTGACAATCGGCTGCATCTGCAATTGACATTAGCATTCTTCAGGAAGGAGTTGATGGACAGCTTTCCTAAGCTTCTTGCCAGCCTTCCTACAACCCCCAATTGAAAATCGTGCACTTCTTTCTAAGCTCTTAGACACAAGGAATACGATGAACTTCTAATGCACGATTGGGGGACATTGGCTTTACTATACCAGTTTCTCCTTGCAAGACAGAGTGGAAAAGCTTTTCACTAAGATGCCGATGACAAGAGTCACAGAAGACATAAAGCGAGCTGTCCGAAGGTAAGTGCCGTAGCCAGGCATGTTTCAGCAGAAGTGGCGCTGGGGAGCACACAGTAACTGGCGAAAGCATCTGTGCACGAACTAGCAGCTTCTTCCCCTCTGCTAGCCAGAGAGCACAGCAACTTCCAGGAGGCGAAGAACAAAGCCGCACCAACAGCGGCATTGTGTGCGCAGCTTCCAAGCTGCTAGAAAACGGTGGATTGACAATCAGCTACGTCTGCAATTGACATTAGCATTCTTCAGGAAGGAGTTGATGGACAGCTTTCCTAAGCTTCTTGCTACTCCTGCTGCAGCACCCGATAAAAAAACGGGCATTTTCTATACGCTATGAGATGCAAAGGACTCAATGACATGCAAATGCACGACTGGGGCACATTGGCTTTACTATACCAGTTTCTCCTTGCAAGACAGAGTGGAAAAGCTTTTCACTAAGATGCTGATGACAAGAGTCACAGAAGACATAAAGCGAGCTGTCCGAAGGTAAGTGCCGCAGCCAGGCATGTTTCAGCAGAACTGGCGCTGGGGAGCGCACAGTAACTGGCAAAAGCGTCTGTGCACGAACTAGCAGCTTCTTCCCCTCTGCTAGCCAGAGAGGACGGCAACTTCCAGGAGGCGAAGAACAAACCCTCACCAACAGCGGCATTGTGTGCGCAGCGTCCAAGCAGCTAGAAAACGGTGGCTTGACAATCGGCTGCGTCTGCAATTGACATTAGCATTCTTCAGGAAGGAGTTGATGGACAACGTTACTAAGCTTCTTGCTAGTCCTCCTGCAGCACACGATAGAAAAACTTGCACTTCCTTCTAAGCTCTAAGACACAAAGAACTCGATGAACTGCTAATGCAACCTCGGGGGACGTTGCCTTTGCTGTCCCAGTTTCTGCTTGAAAGACGTCGTTGTTGGAAAAGTTTTTCACTAATATGAGGATGACAAGAGTCATAGAAGACGGAGATAACGAGCCATCCAACAGAAGGAGCTCTCCGGAACACACCGTAACCGGCACAAGGGTCTGTGCACAAAGTAGCATCTTCCTCGCCTCTGGGAGACGGAGAGCACGGCAGCTTCCAGGAGGCGATGAATGAAGCCGCACCAAGAGTTAGATTGATTGTGCGGCTTCCAAGCTACTAGAACACGGTACCTTGACAATCGGCTGCATCTGCAATTGACATTAGCATTCTTCAGGAAGGAGTTGATGGACAACTTTCCTAAGCTCCTTGCTAATCCTCCTGCAGCTCCCGATAGAAAAACTTGCAATTCCTTCTGAGCTTTGAGACACAAAGAACTCGATGAACTGCTAATGCAACGTCGGGGGACGTTGCCTTTGCTGTCCCAGTTTCTGCTTGAAAGACGTCGCTGGAAAAGTTTTTCACTAAGATGCCGATGATAAGAGTCACAGAAGACGGAGATAACGAGCCATCCAACTGAAGCAGTGCTCTGGAACCCACTTTAACCGGCACAAGGGTACGTGCACAAAGTAGCATCTTCCTCGCCTCTGGGAGACGGAGAGCACGGCAGCTTCCAGGAGGCGATGAATGAAGCCGCATCAACAGCGGCATTGTGTGCGCAGCTTCCAAGTTCCTAGAAGACGGCACCTTGACAATCAGCTGCATCCGCAATTGACATTAGCATTCTTCAGGAAGGAGTTGATGGACAGCTTTCCTAAGCTTCTTGCCAGCCTTCCTACAACCCCCAATTGAAAATCGTGCACTTCTTTCTAAGCTCTTAGACACAAGGAATACGATGAACTTCTAATGCACGATTGGGGGACATTGGCTTTACTATACCAGTTTCTCCTTGCAAGACAGAGTGGAAAAGCTTTTCACTAAGATGCCGATGACAAGAGTCACAGAAGACATAAAGCCAGCTGTCCGAAGGTAAGTGCCGCAGCCAGGCATGTTTCAGCAGAAGTGGCGCTGGGGAGCGCACAGTAACTGGCAAAAGCATCTGTGCACGAACTAGCAGCTTCTTCCCCTCTGCTAGCCAGAGAGGACGGCAACTTCCAGGAGGCGAAGAACAAAGCCGCACCAACAGCGGCATTGTGTGCGCAGCTTCCAAGCTGCTAGAAAACGGTGGATTGACAATCAGCTACGTCTGCAATTGACATTAGCATTCTTCAGGAAGGAGTTGATGGACAGCTTTCCTAAGCTTCTTGCTACTCCTGCTGCAGCACCCGATAAAAAAACGGGCATTTTCTATACGCTATGAGATGCAAAGGACTCAATGACATGCAAATGCACGACTGGGGCACATTGGCTTTACTATACCAGTTTCTCCTTGCAAGACAGAGTGGAAAAGCTTTTCACTAAGATGCTGATGACAAGAGTCACAGAAGACATAAAGCGAGCTGTCCGAAGGTAAGTGCCGCAGCCAGGCATGTTTCAGCAGAACTGGCGCTGGGGAGCGCACAGTAACTGGCAAAAGCGTCTGTGCACGAACTAGCAGCTTCTTCCCCTCTGCTAGCCAGAGAGGACGGCAACTTCCAGGAGGCGAAGAACAAACCCTCACCAACAGCGGCATTGTGTGCGCAGCGTCCAAGCAGCTAGAAAACGGTGGCTTGACAATCGGCTGCGTCTGCAATTGACATTAGCATTCTTCAGGAAGGAGTTGATGGACAACGTTACTAAGCTTCTTGCTAGTCCTCCTGCAGCACACGATAGAAAAACTTGCACTTCCTTCTAAGCTCTAAGACACAAAGAACTCGATGAACTGCTAATGCAACCTCGGGGGACGTTGCCTTTGCTGTCCCAGTTTCTGCTTGAAAGACGTCGTTGTTGGAAAAGTTTTTCACTAATATGAGGATGACAAGAGTCATAGAAGACGGAGATAACGAGCCATCCAACAGAAGGAGCTCTCCGGAACACACCGTAACCGGCACAAGGGTCTGTGCACAAAGTAGCATCTTCCTCGCCTCTGGGAGACGGAGAGCACGGCAGCTTCCAGGAGGCGATGAATGAAGCCGCACCAAGAGTTAGATTGATTGTGCGGCTTCCAAGCTACTAGAACACGGTACCTTGACAATCGGCTGCATCTGCAATTGACATTAGCATTCTTCAGGAAGGAGTTGATGGACAACTTTCCTAAGCTCCTTGCTAATCCTCCTGCAGCTCCCGATAGAAAAACTTGCAATTCCTTCTGAGCTTTGAGACACAAAGAACTCGATGAACTGCTAATGCAACGTCGGGGGACGTTGCCTTTGCTGTCCCAGTTTCTGCTTGAAAGACGTCGCTGGAAAAGTTTTTCACTAAGATGCCGATGATAAGAGTCACAGAAGACGGAGATAACGAGCCATCCAACTGAAGCAGTGCTCTGGAACCCACTTTAACCGGCACAAGGGTACGTGCACAAAGTAGCATCTTCCTCGCCTCTGGGAGACGGAGAGCACGGCAGCTTCCAGGAGGCGATGAATGAAGCCGCATCAACAGCGGCATTGTGTGCGCAGCTTCCAAGTTCCTAGAAGACGGCACCTTGACAATCAGCTGCATCCGCAATTGACATTAGCATTCTTCAGGAAGGAGTTGATGGACAGCTTTCCTAAGCTTCTTGCCAGCCTTCCTACAACCCCCAATTGAAAATCGTGCACTTCTTTCTAAGCTCTTAGACACAAGGAATACGATGAACTTCTAATGCACGATTGGGGGACATTGGCTTTACTATACCAGTTTCTCCTTGCAAGACAGAGTGGAAAAGCTTTTCACTAAGATGCCGATGACAAGAGTCACAGAAGACATAAAGCCAGCTGTCCGAAGGTAAGTGCCGCAGCCAGGCATGTTTCAGCAGAAGTGGCGCTGGGGAGCGCACAGTAACTGGCAAAAGCATCTGTGCACGAACTAGCAGCTTCTTCCCCTCTGCTAGCCAGAGAGGACGGCAACTTCCAGGAGGCGAAGAACAAAGCCGCACCAACAGCGGCATTGTGTGCGCAGCTTCCAAGCTGCTAGAAAACGGTGGCTTGACAATCAGCTACGTCTGCAATTGACATTAGCATTCTTCAGGAAGGAGTTGATGGACAACGTTCCTAAGCTTCTTGCTAATCCTCCTGCAGCACCCGATAGAAAAACTCACACTTCCTTCTAAGCTCTGAGACACAAAGAACTCGATGAACTGCTAATGCAACGTTGGGCGACGTTGGCTTTGCTGTCCCAGTTTCTGCTTGAAAGACGTCGTTGTCGGAAAAGTTTTTCACTAAGATGAGGAGAACAAGAGTCACAGAAGACGGAGATAAGGAGCCGTCCGACAGAAGCAGCGCTGCGGAACGCACCGTAACCGGCACAAGGGTCTGTGCAAGCAGCAACCACTTCTTTGCCTCTGGCAGTTGGAGAACACGGCAGATTCCAGGAGGCGATGAATGAAGCCGCACCAAGAGCTAGATTGATTGTGCGGCTTCCAAGCTACTAGAACACGGTGGCTTGACAATCGGCTGCATCTGCAATTGACATTAGCATTCTTCAGGAAGGAGTTGATGGACAGCTTTCCTAAGCGTCTTGCCAGCCTTCCTACATCCCCCGATTGAAAATCATGCACTTCTTTCTAAGCTCTTAGACACAAGGAACACAATGAAATTCTAATGCACGACTGGGGCACATTGGCTTTACTATACCAGTTTCTCCTTGCAAGACAGAGTGGAAAAGCTTTTCACTAAGATGCCGATGACAAGAGTCACAGAAGACATAAAGCGAGCTGTCCGAAGGTAAGTGCCGCAGCCAGGCATGTTTCAGCAGAAGTGGCGCTGGGGAGCGCACAGTAACTGGCAAAAGCATCTGTGCACGAACTAGCAGCTTCTTCCCCTCTGCTAGCCAGAGAGCACGGCAACTTCCAGGAGGCGAAGAACAAAGCCGCACTCACAGCGGCATGGTGTGCGCAGCTTCCAAGCTGCTAGAAAACGGTGGCTTGACAATCGGCTGCGTCTGCAATTGACATTAGCATTCTTCAGGAAGGAGTTGATGGACAGCTTTCCTAAGCTTCTTGCTACTCCTGCTGCAGCACCCGATAAAAAAACGGGCATTTTCTATACGCTATGAGATGCAAAGGACTCAATGACATGCAAATGCACGACTGGGGCACATTGGCTTTACTATACCAGTTTCTCCTTGCAAGACAGAGTGGAAAAGCTTTTCACTAAGATGCTGATGACAAGAGTCACAGAAGACATAAAGCGAGCTGTCCGAAGGTAAGTGCCGCAGCCAGGCATGTTTCAGCAGAACTGGCGCTGGGGAGCGCACAGTAACTGGCAAAAGCGTCTGTGCACGAACTAGCAGCTTCTTCCCCTCTGCTAGCCAGAGAGGACGGCAACTTCCAGGAGGCGAAGAACAAACCCTCACCAACAGCGGCATTGTGTGCGCAGCGTCCAAGCAGCTAGAAAACGGTGGCTTGACAATCGGCTGCGTCTGCAATTGACATTAGCATTCTTCAGGAAGGAGTTGATGGACAACGTTACTAAGCTTCTTGCTAGTCCTCCTGCAGCACACGATAGAAAAACTTGCACTTCCTTCTAAGCTCTAAGACACAAAGAACTCGATGAACTGCTAATGCAACCTCGGGGGACGTTGCCTTTGCTGTCCCAGTTTCTGCTTGAAAGACGTCGTTGTTGGAAAAGTTTTTCACTAATATGAGGATGACAAGAGTCATAGAAGACGGAGATAACGAGCCATCCAACAGAAGGAGCTCTCCGGAACACACCGTAACCGGCACAAGGGTCTGTGCACAAAGTAGCATCTTCCTCGCCTCTGGGAGACGGAGAGCACGGCAGCTTCCAGGAGGCGATGAATGAAGCCGCACCAAGAGTTAGATTGATTGTGCGGCTTCCAAGCTACTAGAACACGGTACCTTGACAATCGGCTGCATCTGCAATTGACATTAGCATTCTTCAGGAAGGAGTTGATGGACAACTTTCCTAAGCTCCTTGCTAATCCTCCTGCAGCTCCCGATAGAAAAACTTGCAATTCCTTCTGAGCTTTGAGACACAAAGAACTCGATGAACTGCTAATGCAACGTCGGGGGACGTTGCCTTTGCTGTCCCAGTTTCTGCTTGAAAGACGTCGCTGGAAAAGTTTTTCACTAAGATGCCGATGATAAGAGTCACAGAAGACGGAGATAACGAGCCATCCAACTGAAGCAGTGCTCTGGAACCCACTTTAACCGGCACAAGGGTACGTGCACAAAGTAGCATCTTCCTCGCCTCTGGGAGACGGAGAGCACGGCAGCTTCCAGGAGGCGATGAATGAAGCCGCATCAACAGCGGCATTGTGTGCGCAGCTTCCAAGTTCCTAGAAGACGGCACCTTGACAATCAGCTGCATCCGCAATTGACATTAGCATTCTTCAGGAAGGAGTTGATGGACAGCTTTCCTAAGCTTCTTGCCAGCCTTCCTACAACCCCCAATTGAAAATCGTGCACTTCTTTCTAAGCTCTTAGACACAAGGAATACGATGAACTTCTAATGCACGATTGGGGGACATTGGCTTTACTATACCAGTTTCTCCTTGCAAGACAGAGTGGAAAAGCTTTTCACTAAGATGCCGATGACAAGAGTCACAGAAGACATAAAGCCAGCTGTCCGAAGGTAAGTGCCGCAGCCAGGCATGTTTCAGCAGAAGTGGCGCTGGGGAGCGCACAGTAACTGGCAAAAGCATCTGTGCACGAACTAGCAGCTTCTTCCCCTCTGCTAGCCAGAGAGGACGGCAACTTCCAGGAGGCGAAGAACAAAGCCGCACCAACAGCGGCATTGTGTGCGCAGCTTCCAAGCTGCTAGAAAACGGTGGCTTGACAATCAGCTACGTCTGCAATTGACATTAGCATTCTTCAGGAAGGAGTTGATGGACAACGTTCCTAAGCTTCTTGCTAATCCTCCTGCAGCACCCGATAGAAAAACTCACACTTCCTTCTAAGCTCTGAGACACAAAGAACTCGATGAACTGCTAATGCAACGTTGGGCGACGTTGGCTTTGCTGTCCCAGTTTCTGCTTGAAAGACGTCGTTGTCGGAAAAGTTTTTCACTAAGATGAGGAGAACAAGAGTCACAGAAGACGGAGATAAGGAGCCGTCCGACAGAAGCAGCGCTGCGGAACGCACCGTAACCGGCACAAGGGTCTGTGCAAGCAGCAACCACTTCTTTGCCTCTGGCAGTTGGAGAACACGGCAGATTCCAGGAGGCGATGAATGAAGCCACACCAAGAGCTAGATTGATTGTGCGGCTTCCAAGATACTAGAACACGGTGGCTTGACAATCGGCTGCATCTGCAATTGACATTAGCATTCTTCAGGAAGGAGTTGATGGACAGCTTTCCTAAGCTTCTTGCCAGCCTTCCTACAACCCCCAATTGAAAATCGTGCACTTCTTTCTAAGCTCTTAGACACAAGGAATACGATGAACTTCTAATGCACGATTGGGGGACATTGGCTTTACTATACCAGTTTCTCCTTGCAAGACAGAGTGGAAAAGCTTTTCACTAAGATGCCGATGACAAGAGTCACAGAAGACATAAAGCGAGCTGTCCGAAGGTAAGTGCCGTAGCCAGGCATGTTTCAGCAGAAGTGGCGCTGGGGAGCACACAGTAACTGGCAAAAGCATCTGTGCACGAACTAGCAGCTTCTTCCCCTCTGCTAGCCAGAGAGCACAGCAACTTCCAGGAGGCGAAGAACAAAGCCGCACCAACAGCGGCATTGTGTGCGCAGCTTCCAAGCAGCTAGAAAACGGTGGATTGACAATCAGCTACGTCTGCAATTGACATTAGCATTCTTCAGGAAGGAGTTGATGGACAGCTTTCCTAAGCTTCTTGCTACTCCTGCTGCAGCACCCGATAAAAAAACGGGCATTTTCTATACGCTATGAGATGCAAAGGACTCAATGACATGCAAATGCACGACTGGGGCACATTGGCTTTACTATACCAGTTTCTCCTTGCAAGACAGAGTGGAAAAGCTTTTCACTAAGATGCTGATGACAAGAGTCACAGAAGACATAAAGCCAGCTGTCCGAAGGTAAGTGCCGCAGCCAGGCATGTTTCAGCAGAACTGGCGCTGGGGAGCGCACAGTAACTGGCAAAAGCATCTGTGCACGAACTAGCAGCTTCTTCCCCTCTGCTAGCCAGAGAGGACGGCAACTTCCAGGAGGCGAAGAACAAACCCTCACCAACAGCGGCATTGTGTGCGCAGCGTCCAAGCAGCTAGAAAACGGTGGCTTGACAATCGGCTGCGTCTGCAATTGACATTAGCATTCTTCAGGAAGGAGTTGATGGACAACGTTACTAAGCTTCTTGCTAGTCCTCCTGCAGCACACGATAGAAAAACTTGCACTTCCTTCTAAGCTCTAAGACACAAAGAACTCGATGAACTGCTAATGCAACCTCGGGGGACGTTGCCTTTGCTGTCCCAGTTTCTGCTTGAAAGACGTCGTTGTTGGAAAAGTTTTTCACTAATATGAGGATGACAAGAGTCATAGAAGACGGAGATAACGAGCCATCCAACAGAAGGAGCTCTCCGGAACACACCGTAACCGGCACAAGGGTCTGTGCACAAAGTAGCATCTTCCTCGCCTCTGGGAGACGGAGAGCACGGCAGCTTCCAGGAGGCGATGAATGAAGCCGCACCAAGAGTTAGATTGATTGTGCGGCTTCCAAGCTACTAGAACACGGTACCTTGACAATCGGCTGCATCTGCAATTGACATTAGCATTCTTCAGGAAGGAGTTGATGGACAACTTTCCTAAGCTCCTTGCTAATCCTCCTGCAGCTCCCGATAGAAAAACTTGCAATTCCTTCTGAGCTTTGAGACACAAAGAACTCGATGAACTGCTAATGCAACGTCGGGGGACGTTGCCTTTGCTGTCCCAGTTTCTGCTTGAAAGACGTCGCTGGAAAAGTTTTTCACTAAGATGCCGATGATAAGAGTCACAGAAGACGGAGATAACGAGCCATCCAACTGAAGCAGTGCTCTGGAACCCACTTTAACCGGCACAAGGGTACGTGCACAAAGTAGCATCTTCCTCGCCTCTGGGAGACGGAGAGCACGGCAGCTTCCAGGAGGCGATGAATGAAGCCGCATCAACAGCGGCATTGTGTGCGCAGCTTCCAAGTTCATAGAAGACGGCACCTTGACAATCAGCTGCATCCGCAATTGACATTAGCATTCTTCAGGAAGGAGTTGATGGACAGCTTTCCTAAGCTTCTTGCCAGCCTTCCTACAACCCCCAATTGAAAATCGTGCACTTCTTTCTAAGCTCTTAGACACAAGGAATACGATGAACTTCTAATGCACGATTGGGGGACATTGGCTTTACTATACCAGTTTCTCCTTGCAAGACAGAGTGGAAAAGCTTTTCACTAAGATGCCGATGACAAGAGTCACAGAAGACATAAAGCCAGCTGTCCGAAGGTAAGTGCCGCAGCCAGGCATGTTTCAGCAGAAGTGGCGCTGGGGAGCGCACAGTAACTGGCAAAAGCATCTGTGCACGAACTAGCAGCTTCTTCCCCTCTGCTAGCCAGAGAGGACGGCAACTTCCAGGAGGCGAAGAACAAAGCCGCACCAACAGCGGCATTGTGTGCGCAGCTTCCAAGCTGCTAGAAAACGGTGGATTGACAATCAGCTACGTCTGCAATTGACATTAGCATTCTTCAGGAAGGAGTTGATGGACAACGTTCCTAAGCTTCTTGCTAATCCTCCTGCAGCACCCGATAGAAAAACTCACACTTCCTTCTAAGCTCTGAGACACAAAGAACTCGATGAACTGCTAATGCAACGTTGGGCGACGTTGGCTTTGCTGTCCCAGTTTCTGCTTGAAAGACGTCGTTGTCGGAAAAGTTTTTCACTAAGATGAGGAGAACAAGAGTCACAGAAGACGGAGATAAGGAGCCGTCCGACAGAAGCAGCGCTGCGGAACGCACCGTAACCGGCACAAGGGTCTGTGCAAGCAGCAACCACTTCTTTGCCTCTGGCAGTTGGAGAACACGGCAGATTCCAGGAGGCGATGAATGAAGCCACACCAAGAGCTAGATTGATTGTGCGGCTTCCAAGCTACTAGAACACGGTGGCTTGACAATCGGCTGCATCTGCAATTGACATTAGCATTCTTCAGGAAGGAGTTGATGGACAGCTTTCCTAAGCTTCTTGCCAGCCTTCCTACAACCCCCAATTGAAAATCGTGCACTTCTTTCTAAGCTCTTAGACACAAGGAATACGATGAACTTCTAATGCACGATTGGGGGACATTGGCTTTACTATACCAGTTTCTCCTTGCAAGACAGAGTGGAAAAGCTTTTCACTAAGATGCCGATGACAAGAGTCACAGAAGACATAAAGCCAGCTGTCCGAAGGTAAGTGCCGTAGCCAGGCATGTTTCAGCAGAAGTGGCGCTGGGGAGCGCACAGTAACTGGCAAAAGCATCTGTGCACGAACTAGCAGCTTCTTCCCCTCTGCTAGCCAGAGAGCACAGCAACTTCCAGGAGGCGAAGAACAAAGCCGCACCAACAGCGGCATTGTGTGCGCAGCTTCCAAGCTGCTAGAAAACGGTGGATTGACAATCAGCTACGTCTGCAATTGACATTAGCATTCTTCAGGAAGGAGTTGATGGACAACGTTCCTAAGCTTCTTGCTAATCCTCCTGCAGCACCCGATAGAAAAACTCACACTTCCTTCTAAGCTCTGAGACACAAAGAACTCGATGAACTGCTAATGCAACGTTGGGCGACGTTGGCTTTGCTGTCCCAGTTTCTGCTTGAAAGACATCGTTGTCGGAAAAGTTTTTCACTAAGATGAGGAGAACAAGAGTCACAGAAGACGGAGATAAGGAGCCGTCCGACAGAAGCAGCGCTGCGGAACGCACCGTAACCGGCACAAGGGTCTGTGCACGCAGCAACCACTTCTTTGCCTCTGGCAGTTGGAGAACACGGCAGATTCCAGGAGGCGATGAATGAAGCCGCACCAAGAGCTAGATTGATTGCGCGGCTTCCAAGCTACTAGAACACGGTGGCTTGACAATCAGCTGCATCCGCAATTGACATTAGCATTCTTCAGGAAGGAGTTGATGGACAGCTTTCCTAAGCGTCTTGCCAGCCTTCCTACATCCCCCGATTGAAAATCATGCACTTCTTTCTAAGCTCTTAGACACAAGGAACACAATGAAATTCTAATGCACGACTGGGGCACATTGGCTTTACTATACCAGTTTCTCCTTGCAAGACAGAGTGGAAAAGCTTTTCACTAAGATGCCGATGACAAGAGTCACAGAAGACATAAAGCGAGCTGTCCGAAGGTAAGTGCCGCAGCCAGGCATGTTTCAGCAGAAGTTGTGCTCGGGAGCGCACAGTAACTGGCAAAAGCATCTGTGCATGAACTAGCAGCTTCTTCCCCTCTTCTAGCCAGAGAAGATGGCAACTTCCAGGAAGCAAAGCACAAAGCCTCACCAACAGCGGCATTGTGTGCGCAGCTTCCAAGCTGCTAGAAAACGGTGGCTTGACAATCGGCTGCGTCTGCAATTGACATTAGCATTCTTCAGGAAGGAGTTGATGGACAGCTTTCCTAAGCTTCTTGCTACTCCTGCTGCAGCACCCGATAAAAAAACGGGCATTTTCTATACGCTATGAGATGCAAAGGACTCAATGACATGCAAATGCACGACTGGGGCACATTGGCTTTACTATACCAGTTTCTCCTTGCAAGACAGAGTGGAAAAGCTTTTCGCTAAGATGCCGATGACAAGAGTCACAGAAGACATAAAGCGAGCTGTCCGAAGGTAAGTGCCGCAGCCAGGCATGTTTCAGCAGAAGTGGCGCTGGGGAGCGCACAGTAACTGGCAAAAGCATCTGTGCACGAACTAGCATCTTCTTCCCCACAGGTAGCCAGAGAGGACGGCAACTTCCAGGAGGCGAAGAACAAAGCCGCACCAACAGCGGCATTGTGTGCGCAGCTTCCAAGCTGCTAGAAAACGGTGGCTTGACAATCGGCTGCGTCTGCAATTGACATTAGCATTCTTCAGGAAGGAGTTGATGGACAGCTTTCCTAAGCTTCTTGTCAGCCTTCCTACATCCCCAATTGAAAATCATGCACATCTTTCTAAGCTCTTAGACACAAGGAATATGATGAACTGCTAATGGACGACTGGGGGACATTGGCTTTACTATACCAGTTTCTTCTTGCAAGACAGAGTGGAAAAGCTTTTCACTAAGATGCCGATGACAAGAGTCACAGAAGACATAAAGCGAGCTGTCCGAAGGTAAGTGCCGCAGCCAGGCATGTTTCAGCAGAAGTGGCGCTGGGGAGCGCACAGTAACTGGCAAAAGCATCTGTGCACCAACTAGCAGGTTCTTCCCCTCTGCTAGCCAGAGAGCAAGGCAACTTCCAGGAGGCGAAGAACAAAGCCGCACCAACAGCGGCATTGTGTGCGCAGCTTCCAACCTACTAGAAAACGGTGGCTTGACAATTGGCTGCGTCTGCAATTGACATTAGCATTCTTCAGGAAGGAGTTGATGGACAACTTTCCTAAGCTCCTTGCTAATCCTCCTGCAGCACCCGATAGAAAAACTTGCACTTCCTTCTAAGCTCTGAGACACAAAGAACTCGATGAACTGCTAATGCAATATTAGGGGACGCTGGCTTTGCTGTCCCAGTTTCTGCTTGAAAGACGTCGTTGGAAAAGTTTTTCACTAAGATGAGGATGACAAGAGTCACAGAAGACGGAGATAACGAGCCGTCCGACAGAAGCAGCTCTCCGGAACACACCGTAAGCGTCACAAGGGTCTGTGCAGGAAGCAACCACTTCTTCGCATCTGGCAGCTGGAGAATACGGCAGCTTCCAGGAGGCGAAGAATGAAGCCGCACCAACAGCTAGATTGTGGGCTCGGCTTCCAAGCTACTAGAACACGGTGGCTTGACAATCGGCTGCATCTGCAATTGACATTAGCATTCTTCAAGAAGGAGTTGATGGACAGCTTCCCTAGGGTTCTTGCTTGTCGTGCTGCATCCACCGATAGAATAACTGGCATTTTCTATATGCTATGAGATACAAAGTACTCAATGACCTGCTCATGCACGATTGGGGGACATTGACTTTACAATACCTGTTTCTCCTTGCAAGACAGAGTGGAAAAGCTTTTCACTAAGATGCCGATGACAAGAGACACAGAAGACATAAAGCGAGCTGTCCGAAGGTAAGTGCCGCAGCCAGGCATGTTTCAGCAGAAGTTGTGCTCGGGAGCGCACAGTAACTGGCAAAAGCATCTGTGCACGAGCTAGCAGCTTCTTCCCCTCTGCTAGCCAGAGAGCACGGCAACTTCCAGGAGGCGAAGAACAAAGCCGCACCAACAGCGGCATTGTGTGCGCAGCTTCCAAGCTGCTAGAAAACGGTGGCTTGACAATCGGCTGCGTCTGCAATTGACATTAGCATTCTTCAGGAAGGAGTTGATGGACAGCTTTCCTAAGCTTCTTGCCAGCCTTCCTACATCCCCAATTGAAAATCATGCACATCTTTCTAAGCTCTTAGACACAAGGAATATGATGAACTGCTAATGCACGACTGGGGGACATTGGCTTTACTATACCAGTTTCTCCTTGCAAGATAGAGTGGAAAAGCTTTTCACTAAGATGCCGATGACAAGAGTCACAGAAGACATAAAGCCAGCTGTCCGAAGGTAAGTGCCGCAGCCAGGCATGTTTCAGCAGAAGTGGCGCTCGGGAGCGCACAGTAACTGGCGAAAGCATCTGTGCACGAACTAGCAGCTTCTTCCCCTCTGCTAGCCAGAGAGCACAGCAACTTCCAGGAGGCGAAGAACAAAGCCGCACCAACAGCGGCATTGTGTGCGCAGCTTCCAAGCTGCTAGAAAACGGTGGCTTGACAATCAGCTGCGTCTGCAATTGACATAAGCATTCTTCAGGAAGGAGTTGATGGACAACGTTCCTAAGTTTCTTGCTAATCCTCCTGCAGCACCCGATAGAAAATCTTGCAATTCCTTCTGAGCTTTGAGACACTAAGAACTCGATGAACTGCTAATGCAACGTTGGGCGACGTTGGCTTTCTGTCCCAGTTTCTGCTTGAAAGACGTCGTTGTCGGAAAAGTTTTTCACTAAGATGAGGAGAACAAGAGTCACAGAAGACGGAGATAAGGAGCCGTCCGACAGAAGGAGCACTCCGGAACACACCGTAACCGGCACAAGGGTCTGTGCACAAAGTAGCATCTTCCTCGCCTCTGGGAGACGGAGAGCACGGCAGCTTCCAGGAGGCGATGAATGAAGCCGCACCAAGAGTTAGATTGATTGTGCGGCTTCCAAGCTACTAGAACACGGTGGCTTGACAATTGGCTGCATCTGCAATTGACATTAGCATTCTTCAGGAAGGAGTTGATGGACAGCTTTCCTAAGCTTCTTGCCAGCCTTCCTACATCCCCCGATTGAAAATCATGCACTTCTTTCTAAGCTCTTAGACACAAGGAACACGATGAAATTCTAATGCACGACTGGGGCACATTGGCTTTACTATACCAGTTTCTCCTTGCAAGACAGAGTGGAAAAGCTTTTCACTAAGATGCCGATGACAAGAGTCACAGAAGACATAAAGCGAGCTGTCCGAAGGTAAGTGCTGCAGCCAGGCATGTTTCAGCAGAAGTTGTGCTCAGGAGCGCACAGTAACTGGCGAAAGCATCTGTGCATGAACTAGCAGCTTCTTCCCCTCTGCTAGCCAGAGAGCACGGCTGCTTCCAGGAGGCGAAGAACAAAGCCGCACCAACAGCGGCATTGTGTGCGCAGCTTCCAAGCTGCTAGAACAAGGTAGCTTGACAATCGGCTGCGTCTGCAATTGACATTAGCATTCTTCAGGAAGGAGTTGATGGACAACTTTCGTAAGCTTCTTGCTAGTCCTCCTGCAGCACCCGATAGAAAAACTCACACTTCCTTCTAAGCTCTGAGACACAAAGAACTCGATGAACTGCTAATGCAACATTGGGCGAGGTTGGCTTTGCTGTCCCAGTTTCTGCTTGAAAGACGTTGTTGTCGGAAAAGTTTTTCACTAAGATGAGGAGAACAAGAGTCACAGAAGACGGAGATAAGGAGTCGTCCGACAGAAGCAGCGCTGCGGAACGCACCGTAACCGGCACAAGGGTCTGTGCACGCAGCAACCATTTCTTTGCCTCTGGCAGTTGGAGAACACGGCAGATTCCAGGAGGCAATGAATGAAGCCGCACCAAGAGCTAGATTAATTGCGTGGCTTCCAAGCTACTAGAACACTGTGGCTTGACAATCGGCTGCATCTGCAATTGACATTAGCATTCTTCAGGAAGGAGTTGATGGACAGCTTTCCTAAGCGTCTTGCCAGCCTTCCTACATCCCCCGATTGAAAATCATGCACTTCTTTCTAAGCTCTTAGACACAAGGAACACGATGAAATTCTAATGCACGACTGGGGCACATTGGCTTTACTATACCAGTTTCTCCTTGCAAGACAGAGCGGAAAAGCTTTTCACTAAGATGCCGATGACAAGAGTCACAGAAGACATAAAGCGAGCTGTCCGAAGGTAAGTGCCGCAGCCAGGCATGTTTCAGCAGAAGTGGCGCTGGGGAGTGCACAGTAACTGGCAAAAGCATCTGTGCACCAACTAGCAGCTTCTTCCCCTCTGCTAGCCAGAGAGGACGGCAACTTCCAGGAGGCGAAGAACAAAGCCGCACCAACAGCGGCATTGTGTGCGCAGCGTCCGAGCAGCTAGAAAACGGTGGCTTGACAATCGGCTGCGTCTGCAATTGACATTAGCATTCTTCAGGAAGGAGTTGATGGACAACTTTCCTAAGCTTCTTGCTAGTCCTCCTGCAGCACACGATAGAAAAACTTGCACTTCCTTCTCAGCTCTAAGACACAAAGAACTCGATGAGCTGCTAATGCAACCTCGGGGGACGTTGCCTTTGCTGTCCCAGTTTCTGCTTGAAAGACGTCGTTGGAAAAGTTTTTCACTAAGATGAGGATGACAAGACTCATAGAAGACGGAGATAACGAGCCATCCAACAGAAGCAGCTCTCCAGAACACACCGTAAGCGGCACAAGGGTCTGTGCAGGAAGCAACCACTTCTTCGCCTCTGGCAGCTGGAGAATATGGCAGCTTCAGGAGGCGATGAATGAAGCCGCAACAACAGCCAGATTGTGTGTGCGGCTTCCAAGCTACTAGAACACGGTACCTTGACAATCGGCTGCATCTGCAATTGACATTAGCATTCTTCAGGAAGGAGTTGATGGACAACTTTCCTAAGCTCCTTGCTAATCCTCCTGCAGCACCCGATAGAAAAACTCACACTTCCTTCTAAGCTCTGAGACACAAAGAACTCGATGAGCTGCTAATGCAACATTGGGGGACGCTGGCTTTGCTGTCCCAGTTTCTGCTGGAAAGACGTTATTGGAAAAGTTTTTCACTAAGATGAGGAGGACAAGAGTCACAGAAGACGGAGATAACGAGCCGTCCGACAGAAGCAGCTCTCCGGAACACACCGTAAGCGGCACAAGGGTCTGTGCAGGAAGCAACCACTTCTTCGCCTCTGGCAGCTGGAGAATACGGCAGCTTCCAGGAGGCGAAGAATGAAGCCGCACCAACAGCTAGATTGTGGGCTCGGCTTCCAAGCTACTAGAACATGGTGGCTTGACAATCGGCTGCATCTGCAATTGACATTAGCATTCTTCAAGAAGGAGTTGATGGACAGCTTCCCTAGGGTTCTTGCTTGTCGTGCTGCATCCACCGATAGAAAAACTGGCATTTTCTATATGCTATGAGATAAAAAGTACTCAATGACCTGCTAATGCACGATTGGGGGACATTGACTTTACAATACCTGTTTCTACTTGCAAGACAGAGTGGAAAAGCTTTTCACTAAGATGCCGATGACAAGAGACACAGAAGACATAAAGCCAGCTGTCCGAAGGTAAGTGCCGCAGCCAGGCATGTTTCAGCAGAAGTGGCGCTCGGGAGCGCACAGTAACTGGCGAAAGCATCTGTGCACGAACTAGCAGCTTCTTCCCCTCTGCTAGCCAGAGAGCACAGCAACTTCCAGGAGGCGAAGAACAAAGCCGCACTCACAGCGGTATGGTGTGCGCAGCTTCCAAGCTGCTAGAAAACGGTGGCTTGACAATCGGCTGCGTCTGCAATTGACATTAACATTCTTCAGGAAGGAGTTGATGGACAACTTTCCTAAGCTTCTTGCTAGTCCTCCTGCAGCTCCCGATAGAAAATCTTGCACTTCCTTCTAAGCTCTCAGACACAAAGAACTCGATAAACTGCTAAGGCAGCTTCGGGGGACGTTGACTTTGCTGTCCCAGTTTCTGCTTGAAAGACGTCGTTGTTGGAAAAGTTTTTCTCTAAGATGAGGAGGACAAGAGTCACAGAAGACGGAGATAAGGAGCCGTCCGACAGAAGGAGCTCTCTGGAACACACCGTAACCGGCACAAGGGTCTGTGCACAAAGTAGCATCTTCCTCGCCTCTGGGAGACGGAGAGCACGGCAGCTTCCAGGAGGCGATGAATGAAGCCGCACCAAGAGTTAGATTGATTGTGCGGCTTCCAAGCTACTAGAACACGGTGGCTTGACAATTGGCTGCATCTGCAATTGACATTAGCATTCTTCAGGAAGGAGTTGATGGACAGCTTTCCTAAGCTTCTTGCCAGCCTTCCTACATCCCCCGATTGAAAATCATGCACTTCTTTCTAAGCTCTTAGACACAAGGAACACAATGAAATTCTAATGCACGCCTGGGGGACATTGGCTTTACTATACCAGTTTCTCCTTGCAAGACAGAGTGGAAAAGCTTTTCACTAAGATGCCGATGACAAGAGTCACAGAAGACATAAAGCGAGCTGTCCGAAGGTAAGTGCTGCAGCCAGGCATGTTTCAGCAGAAGTTGTGCTCAGGAGCGCACAGTAACTGGCGAAAGCATCTGTGCATGAACTAGCAGCTTCTTCCCCTCTGCTAGCCAGAGAGCACGGCAACTTCCAGGAGGCGAAGAACAAAGCCGCACCAACAGCGGCATTGTGTGCGCAGCTTCCAAGCTGCTCGAAAACGGTGGCTTGACAATGGGCTGCGACTGCAATTGACATTAGCATTCTTCAGGAAGGAGTTGATGGACAACTTTCCTAAGCTCCTTGCTAATCCTCCTGCAGCACCCGATAGAAAAACTCACACTTCCTTCTAAGCTCTGAGACACAAAGAACTCGATGAGCTGCTAATGCAACGTTGGGGGACGCTGGCTTTGCTGTCCCAGTTTCTGCTTGAAAGACGTCATTGGAAAAGTTTTTCACTAAGATGAGGAGGACAAGAGTCACAGAAGACGGAGATAACGAGCCGTCCGACAGAAGCAGCTCTCCGGAACACACCGTAAGCGGCACAAGGGTCTGTGCAGGAAGCAACCACTTCTTCGCCTCTGGCAGCTGGAGAATACGGCAGCTTCCAGGAGGCGAAGAATGAAGCCGCACCAACAGCTAGATTGTGGGCTCGGCTTCCAAGCTACTAGAACACGGTGGCTTGACAATCGGCTGCATCTGCAATTGACATTAGCATTCTTCAAGAAGGAGTTGATGGACAGCTTCCCTAGGGTTCTTGCTTGTCGTGCTACATCCACCGATAGAAAAACTGGCATTTTCTATATGCTATGAGATACAAAGTACTCAATGACCTGCTAATGCACGATTGGGGGACATTGACTTTACAATACCTGTTTCTACTTGCAAGACAGAGTGGAAAAGCTTTTCACTAAGATGCCGATGACAAGAGACACAGAAGACATAAAGCAAGCTGTCCGAAGGTAAGTGCCGCAGCCAGGCATGTTTCAGCAGAAGTGGCGCTGGGGAGCGCACAGTAACTGGCAAAAGCATCTGTGCACGAACTAGCAGCTTCTTCCCCTCTGCTAGCCAGAGAGCACGGCAACTTCCAGGAGGCGAAGAACAAAGCCGCACTCACAGCGGTATGGTGTGCGCAGCTTCCAAGCTGCTAGAAAACGGTGGCTTGACAATCGGCTGCGTCTGCAATTGACATTAGCATTCTTCAGGAAGGAGATGATGGACAACTTTCCTAAGCTTCTTGCTAATCCTCCTGCAGCTCCCGATAGAAAAACTTGCACTTCCTTCTAAGCTCTCAGACACAAAGAACTCGATAAACTGCTAAGGCAGCTTCGGGGGACGTTGACTTTGCTGTCCCAGTTTCTGCTTGAAAGACGTCGTTGTTGGAAAAGTTTTTCACTAAGATGAGGAGGACAAGAGTCACAGAAGACGGAGATAAGGAGCCGTCCGACAGAAGGAGCACTCCGGAACACACCGTAACCGGCACAAGGGTCTGTGCACAAAGTAGCATCTTCCTCGCCTCTGGGAGACGGAGAGCACGGCAGCTTCCAGGAGGCGATGAATGAAGCCGCACCAAGAGTTAGATTGATTGTGCGGCTTCCAAGCTACTAGAACACGGTGGCTTGACAATTGGCTGCATCTGCAATTGACATTAGCATTCTTCAGGAAGGAGTTGATGGACAGCTTTCCTAAGCTTCTTGCCAGCCTTCCTACATCCCCCGATTGAAAATCATGCACTTCTTTCTAAGCTCTTAGACACAAGGAACACAATGAAATTCTAATGCACGACTGGGGCACATTGGCTTTACTATACCAGTTTCTCCTTGCAAGACAGAGTGGAAAAGCTTTTCACTAAGATGCCGATGACAAGAGTCACAGAAGACATAAAGCGAGCTGTCCGAAGGTAAGTGCTGCAGCCAGGCATGTTTCAGCAGAAGTTGTGCTCAGGAGCGCACAGTAACTGGCGAAAGCATCTGTGCATGAACTAGCAGCTTCTTCCCCTCTTCTAGCCAGAGAGCACGGCTACTTCCAGGAGGCGAAGAACAAAGCCACACCAACAGCGGCATTGTGTGCGCAGCTTCCAAGCTGCTAGAACAAGGTAGCTTGACAATCGGCTGCGTCTGCAATTGACATTAGCATTCTTCAGGAAGGAGTTGATGGACAACTTTCGTAAGCTTCTTGCTAGTCCTCCTGCAGCACCCGATAGAAAAACTCACACTTCCTTCTAAGCTCTGAGACACAAAGAACTCGATGACCTGCTAATGCAACATTGGGCGACGTTGGCTTTGCTGTCCCAGTTTCTGCTTGAAAGACGTCGTTGTCGGAAAAGTTTTTCACTAAGATGAGGAGAACAAGAGTCACAGAAGACGGAGATAAGGAGCCGTCCGACAGAAGCAGCGCTGCGGAACGCACCGTAACCGGCACAAGGGTCTGTGTACGCAGCAACCATTTCTTTGCCTCTGGCAGTTGGAGAACACGGCAGATTCCAGGAGGCAATGAATGAAGACGCACCAAGAGCTAGATTAATTGCGTGGCTTCCAAGCTACTAGAACACTGTGGCTTGACAATCGGCTGCATCTGCAATTGACATTAGCATTCTTCAGGAAGGAGTTGATGGACAGCTTTCCTAAGCGTCTTGCCAGCCTTCCTACATCCCCCGATTGAAAATCATGCACTTCTTTCTAAGCTCTTAGACACAAGGAACACGATGAAATTCTAATGCACGACTGGGGCACATTGGCTTTACTATACCAGTTTCTCCTTGCAAGACAGAGCGGAAAAGCTTTTCACTAAGATGCCGATGACAAGAGTCACAGAAGACATAAAGCGAGCTGTCCGAAGGTAAGTGCCGCAGCCAGGCATGTTTCAGCAGAAGTGGCGCTGGGGAGTGCACAGTAACTGGCAAAAGCATCTGTGCACCAACTAGCAGCTTCTTCCCCTCTGCTAGCCAGAGAGGACGGCAACTTCCAGGAGGCGAAGAACAAAGACGCACTCACAGCGGCATTGTGTGCGCAGCGTCCAAGCAGCTAGAAAACGGTGGCTTGACAATCGGCTGCGTCTGCAATTGACATTAGCATTCTTCAGGAAGGAGTTGATGGACAACTTTCCTAAGCTTCTTGCTAGTCCTCCTGCAGCACACGATGGAAAAACTTGCACTTTCTTCTCAGCTCTAAGACACAAAGAACTCGATGAGCTGCTAATGCAACCTCGGGGGACGTTGCCTTTGCTGTCCCAGTTTCTGCTTGAAAGACGTCGTTGGAAAAGTTTTTCACTAAGATGAGGATGACAAGACTCATAGAAGACGGAGATAACGAGCCATCCAACAGAAGCAGCTCTCCAGAACACACCGTAAGCGGCACAAGGGTCTGTGCAGGAAGCAACCACTTCTTCGCCTCTGGCAGCTGGAGAATATGGCAGCTTCAGGAGGCGATGAATGAAGCCGCAACAACAGCCAGATTGTGTGTGCGGCTTCCAAGCTACTAGAACACGGTACCTTGACAATCGGCTGCATCTGCAATTGACATTAGCATTCTTCAGGAAGGAGTTGATGGACAACTTTCCTAAGCTCCTTGCTAATCCTCCTGCAGCTCCCGATAGAAAAACTTGCAATTCCTTCTGAGCTTTGAGACACAAAGAACTCGATGAACTGCTAATGCAACGTCGGGGGACGTTGGCTTTTCTGTCCCAGTTTCTGCTTGAAAGACGTCGCTGGAAAAGTTTTTCACTAAGATGAGGATGACGAGAGTCACAGAAGATGGAGATAACGAGCCATCCAACTGAAGCAGTGCTCTGGAACCCACTTTAACCGGCACAAGGGTACGTGCACAAAGTAGCATCTTCCTCGCCTCTGGGAGACGGAGAGCACGGCAGCTTCCAGGAGGCGATGAATGAAGCCGCACCAACAGCGGCATTGTGTGCGCAGCTTCCAAGTTCCTAGAAGACGGCACCTTGACAATCAGCTGCATCCGCAATTGACAATAGCATTCTTCAGGAAGGAGTTGATGGACAGCTTTCCTAAGCTGCTTGCCAGCCTTCCTACAACCCCCAATTGAAAATCGTGCACTTTTGCTAAGCTCTTAGACACAAGGAATACGATGAACTTCTAATGCAAGATTGGGGGACATTGGCTTTACTATACCAGTTTCTCCTTGCAAGACAGAGTGGAAAAGCTTTTCACTAAGATGCCGATGACAAGAGTCACAGAAGACATAAAGCGAGCTGTCCGAAGGTAAGTGCCGCAGCCAGGCATGTTTCAGCAGAAGTGGCGCTGGGGAGCGCACAGTAACTGGCAAAAGCCTCTGTGCACGAACTAGCAGCTTCTTCCCCTCTGCTAGCCAGAGAACACGGCAACTTCCAGGAGGCGAAGAACAAAGCCGCACCAACAGCGGCATTGTGTGCGCAGCTTCCAAGCTGCTAGAAAACGGTGGATTGACAATCAGCTACGTCTGCAATTGACATTAGCATTCTTCAGGAAGGAGTTGATGGACAACGTTCCTAAGCTTCTTGCTAATCCTACTGCAGCACACGATAGAAAAACTCACACTTCCTTCTAAGCTCTGAGACACAAAGAACTCGATGAACTGCTAATGCAACGTTGGGCGACGTTGGCTTTGCTGTCCCAGTTTCTGCTTGAAAGACGTCGTTGTCGGAAAAGATTTTCACTAAGATGTGGAGAACAAGAGTCACAGAAGACGGAGATAAGGAGCCGTCCGACAGAAGCCGCGCTGCGGAACGCACCGTAACCGGCACAAGGGTCTGTGCACGCAGCAACCACTTCTTTGCCTCTGGCAGTTGGAGAACACGGCAGATTCCAGGAGGCGATGAATGAAGCCGCACCAAGAGCTAGATTGATTGTGCGGCTTCCAAGCTACTAGAACACGGTGGCTTGACAATCGGCTGCATCTGCAATTGACATTAGCATTCTTCAGGAAGGACTTGATGGACAGCTTTCCTAAGCGTCTTGCCAGCCTTCCTACATCCCCCGATTGAAAATCATGCACTTCTTTCTAAGCTCTTAGACACAAGGAACACGATGAAATTCTAATGCACGACTGGGGCACATTGGCTTTACTATACCAGTTTCTCCTTGCAAGACAGAGTGGAAAAGCTTTTCTCTAAGATGCCGATGACAAGAGTCACAGAAGACATAAAGCCA
The DNA here is from genome assembly GCF_036417665.1 of Passer domesticus. Classification (NCBI taxonomy): domain Eukaryota; kingdom Metazoa; phylum Chordata; class Aves; order Passeriformes; family Passeridae; genus Passer; species Passer domesticus. Next base: position 57,483,757 of record NC_087512.1, on the reverse strand, counting down.
GCTGTCTGAAGGTAAGTGCCGCAGCCAGGCATGTTTCAGCAGAAGTGGCGCTGGGGAGCGCACAGTAACTGGCGAAAGCATCTGTGCACGAACTAGCAGCTTCTTCCCCTCTGCTAGCCAGAGAGCACGGCAACTTCCAGGAGGCGAAGAACAAAGCCGCACCAACAGCGGCATTGTGTGCGCAGCTTCCAAGCTGCTAGAAAACTGTGGCTTGACAATCGGCTGCGACTGCAATTGACATTAGCATTCTTCAGGAAGGAGTTGATGGACAACTTTCCTAAGCTCCTTGCTAATCCTCCTGCAGCACCCGATAGAAAAACTCACACTTCCTTCTAAGCTCTGAGACACAAAGAACTCGATGAGCTGCTAATGCAACGTTGGGGGACGCTGGCTTTGCTGTCCCAGTTTCTGCTGGAAAGACGTCATTGGAAAAGTTTTTCACTAAGATGAGGAGGACAAGAGTCACAGAAGACGGAGATAACGAGCCGTCCGACAGAAGCAGCTCTCCGGAACACACCGTAAGCGGCACAAGGGTCTGTGCAGGAAGCAACCACTTCTTCGCCTCTGGCAGCTGGAGAATACGGCAGCTTCCAGGAGGCGAAGAATGAAGCCGCACCAACAGCTAGATTGTGGGCTCGGCTTCCAAGCTACTAGAACACGGTGGCTTGACAATCGGCTGCATCTGCAATTGACATTAGCATTCTTCAGGAAGGAGTTGATGGACAGATTTCTTAAGCTTCTTGCCAGCCTTCCTACATCCCCCGATTGAAAATCATGCACTTCTTTCTAAGCTCTTAGACACAAGGAACACAATGAAATTCTAATGCACGCCTGGGGGACATTGGCTTTACTATACCAGTTTCTCCTTGCAAGACAGAGTGGAAAAGCTTTTCACTAAGATGCCGATGACAAGAGACACAGAAGACATAAAGCGAGCTGTCCGAATGTAAGTGCCGCAGCCAGGCATGTTTCAGCAGAAGTGGCGCTGGGGAGCGCACAGTAACTGGCAAAAGCATCTGTGCACGAACTAGCAGCTTCTTCCCCTCTGCTAGCCAGAGAGCACAGCAACTTCCAGGAGGCGAAGAACAAAGCCGCACTCACAGCGGTATGGTGTGCGCAGCTTCCAAGCTGCTAGAAAACGGTGGCTTGACAATCGGCTGCGTCTGCAATTGACATTAGCATTCTTCAGGAAGGAGTTGATGGACAACTTTCCTAAGCTTCTTGCTAGTCCTCCTGCAGCTCCCGATAGAAAATCTTGCACTTCCTTCTAAGCTCTCAGACACAAAGAACTCGATAAACTGCTAAGGCAGCTTCGGGGGACGTTGACTTTGCTGTCCCAGTTTCTGCTTGAAAGACGTCGTTGTTGGAAAAGTTTTTCTCTAAGATGAGGAGGACAAGAGTCACAGAAGACGGAGATAAGGAGCCGTCCGACAGAAGGAGCTCTCCGGAACACACCGTAACCGGCACAAGGGTCTGTGCACAAAGTAGCATCTTCCTCGCCTCTGGGAGATGGAGAGCACGGCAGCTTCCAGGAGGCGATGAATGAAGCCGCACCAAGAGTTAGATTGATTGTGCGGCTTCCAAGCTACTAGAACACGGTGGCTTGACAATTGGCTGCATCTGCAATTGACATTAGCATTCTTCAGGAAGGAGTTGATGGACAGCTTTCCTAAGCTTCTTGCCAGCCTTCCTACATCCCCCGAATGAAAATCATGCACTTCTTTCTAAGCTCTTAGACACAAGGAACACAATGAAATTCTAATGCACGACTGGGGCACATTGGCTTTACTATACCAGTTTCTCCTTGCAAGACAGAGTGGAAAAGCTTTTCACTAAGATGCCGATGACAAGAGTCACAGAAGACATAAAGCGAGCTGTCCGAAGGTAAGTGCTGCAGCCAGGCATGTTTCAGCAGAAGTTGTGCTCAGGAGCGCACAGTAACTGGCGAAAGCATCTGTGCATGAACTAGCAGCTTCTTCCCCTCTGCTAGCCAGAGTGCACGGCTGCTTCCAGGAGGCGAAGAACAAAGCCGCACCAACAGCGGCATTGTGTGCGCAGCTTCCAAGCTGCTAGAACAAGGTAGCTTGACAATCGGCTGCGTCTGCAATTGACATTAGCATTCTTCAGGAAGGAGTTGATGGACAACTTTCGTAAGCTTCTTGCTAGTCCTCCTGCAGCACCCGATAGAAAAACTCACACTTCCTTCTAAGCTCTGAGACACAAAGAACTCGATGAACTGCTAATGCAACATTGGGCGACGTTGGCTTTGCTGTCCCAGTTTCTGCTTGAAAGACGTCGTTGTCGGAAAAGTTTTTCACTAAGATGAGGAGAACAAGAGTCACAGAAGACGGAGATAAGGAGCCGTCCGACAGAAGCAGCGCTGCGGAACGCACCGTAACCGGCACAAGGGTCTGTGCACGCAGCAACCATTTCTTTGCCTCTGGCAGTTGGAGAACACGGCAGATTCCAGGAGGCAATGAATGAAGCCGCACCAAGAGCTAGATTAATTGCGTGGCTTCCAAGCTACTAGAACACTGTGGCTTGACAATCGGCTGCATCTGCAATTGACATTAGCATTCTTCAGGAAGGAGTTGATGGACAGCTTTCCTAAGCGTCTTGCCAGCCTTCCTACATCCCCCGATTGAAAATCATGCACTTCTTTCTAAGCTCTTAGACACAAGGAACACGATGAAATTCTAATGCACGACTGGGGCACATTGGCTTTACTATACCAGTTTCTCCTTGCAAGACAGAGCGGAAAAGCTTTTCACTAAGATGCCGATGACAAGAGTCACAGAAGACATAAAGCGAGCTGTCCGAAGGTAAGTGCCGCAGCCAGGCATGTTTCAGCAGAAGTGGCGCTGGGGAGTGCACAGTAACTGGCAAAAGCATCTGTGCACCAACTAGCAGCTTCTTCCCCTCTGCTAGCCAGAGAGGACGGCAACTTCCAGGAGGCGAAGAACAAAGACGCACTCACAGCGGCATTGTGTGCGCAGCGTCCAAGCAGCTAGAAAACGGTGGCTTGACAATCGGCTGCGTCTGCAATTGACATTAGCATTCTTCAGGAAGGAGTTGATGGACAACTTTCCTAAGCTTCTTGCTAGTCCTCCTGCAGCACACGATGGAAAAACTTGCACTTTCTTCTCAGCTCTAAGACACAAAAAACTCGATGAGCTGCTAATGCAACCTCGGGGGACGTTGCCTTTGCTGTCCCAGTTTCTGCTTGAAAGACGTCGTTGTTGGAAAAGTTTTTCTCTAAGATGAGGAGGACAAGACTCATAGAAGACGGAGATAACGAGCCATCCAACAGAAGCAGCTCTCCAGAACACACCGTAAGCGGCACAAGGGTCTGTGCAGGAAGCAACCACTTCTTCGCCTCTGGCAGCTGGAGAATATGGCAGCTTCAGGAGGCGATGAATGAAGCCGCAACAACAGCCAGATTGTGTGTGCGGCTTCCAAGCTACTAGAACACGGTGGCTTGACAATCGGCTGCATCTGCAATTGACATTAGCATTCTTCAGGAAGGAGTTGATGGACAACTTTCCTAAGCTCCTTGCTAATCCTCCTGCAGCTCCCGATAGAAAAACTTGCAATTCCTTCTGAGCTTTGAGACACAAAGAACTCGATGAACTGCTAATGCAACGTCGGGGGACGTTGGCTTTCCTGTCCCAGTTTCTGCTTGAAAGACGTCGCTGGAAAAGTTTTTCACTAAGATGAGGATGACGAGAGTCACAGAAGATGGAGATAACGAGCCATCCAACTGAAGCAGTGCTCTGGAACCCACTTTAACCGGCACAAGGGTACGTGCACAAAGTAGCATCTTCCTCGCCTCTGGGAGACGGAGAGCACGGCAGCTTCCAGGAGGCGATGAATGAAGCCGCACCAACAGCGGCATTGTGTGCGCAGCTTCCAAGTTCCTAGAAGACGGCACCTTGACAATCAGCTGCATCCGCAATTGACAATAGCATTCTTCAGGAAGGAGTTGATGGACAGCTTTCCTAAGCTGCTTGCCAGCCTTCCTACAACCCCCAATTGAAAATCGTGCACTTTTGCTAAGCTCTTAGACACAAGGAATACGATGAACTTCTAATGCAAGATTGGGGGACATTGGCTTTACTATACCAGTTTCTCCTTGCAAGACAGAGTGGAAAAGCTTTTCACTAAGATGCCGATGACAAGAGTCACAGAAGACATAAAGCGAGCTGTCCGAAGGTAAGTGCCGTAGCCAGGCATGTTTCAGCAGAAGTGGCGCTGGGGAGCGCACAGTAACTGGCAAAAGCCTCTGTGCACGAACTAGCAGCTTCTTCCCCTCTGCTAGCCAGAGAACACGGCAACTTCCAGGAGGCGAAGAACAAAGCCGCACCAACAGCGGCATTGTGTGCGCAGCTTCCAAGCTGCTAGAAAACGGTGGATTGACAATCAGCTACGTCTGCAATTGACATTAGCATTCTTCAGGAAGGAGTTGATGGACAACGTTCCTAAGCTTCTTGCTAATCCTACTGCAGCACACGATAGAAAAACTCACACTTCCTTCTAAGCTCTGAGACACAAAGAACTCGATGAACTGCTAATGCAACATTGGGCGACGTTGGCTTTGCTGTCCCAGTTTCTGCTTGAAAGACGTCGTTGTCGGAAAAGATTTTCACTAAGATGTGGAGAACAAGAGTCACAGAAGACGGAGATAAGGAGCCGTCCGACAGAAGCCGCGCTGCGGAACGCACCGTAACCGGCACAAGGGTCTGTGCACGCAGCAACCACTTCTTTGCCTCTGGCAGTTGGAGAACACGGCAGATTCCAGGAGGCGATGAATGAAGCCGCACCAAGAGCTAGATTGATTGTGCGGCTTCCAAGCTACTAGAACACGGTGGCTTGACAATCGGCTGCATCTGCAATTGACATTAGCATTCTTCAGGAAGGACTTGATGGACAGCTTTCCTAAGCGTCTTGCCAGCCTTCCTACATCCCCCGATTGAAAATCATGCACTTCTTTCTAAGCTCTTAGACACAAGGAACACGATGAAATTCTAATGCACGACTGGGGCACATTGGCTTTACTATACCAGTTTCTCCTTGCAAGACAGAGTGGAAAAGCTTTTCACTAAGATGCCGATGACAAGAGTCACAGAAGACATAAAGCCAGCTGTCTGAAGGTAAGTGCCGCAGCCAGGCATGTTTCAGCAGAAGTGGCGCTGGGGAGCGCACAGTAACTGGCGAAAGCATCTGTGCACGAACTAGCAGCTTCTTCCCCTCTGCTAGCCAGAGAGCACGGCAACTTCCAGGAGGCGAAGAACAAAGCCGCACCAACAGCGGCATTGTGTGCGCAGCTTCCAAGCTGCTAGAAAACTGTGGCTTGACAATCGGCTGCGACTGCAATTGACATTAGCATTCTTCAGGAAGGAGTTGATGGACAACTTTCCTAAGCTCCTTGCTAATCCTCCTGCAGCACCCGATAGAAAAACTCACACTTCCTTCTAAGCTCTGAGACACAAAGAACTCGATGAGCTGCTAATGCAACATTGGGGGACGCTGGCTTTGCTGTCCCAGTTTCTGCTGGAAAGACGTCATTGGAAAAGTTTTTCACTAAGATGAGGAGGACAAGAGTCACAGAAGACGGAGATAACGAGCCGTCCGACAGAAGCAGCTCTCCGGAACACACCGTAAGCGGCACAAGGGTCTGTGCAGGAAGCAACCACTTCTTCGCCTCTGGCAGCTGGAGAATACGGCAGCTTCCAGGAGGCGAAGAATGAAGCCGCACCAACAGCTAGATTGTGGGCTCGGCTTCCAAGCTACTAGAACACGGTGGCTTGACAATCGGCTGCATCTGCAATTGACATTAGCATTCTTCAGGAAGGAGTTGATGGACAGATTTCTTAAGCTTCTTGCCAGCCTTCCTACATCCCCCGATTGAAAATCATGCACTTCTTTCTAAGCTCTTAGACACAAGGAACACAATGAAATTCTAATGCACGCCTGGGGGACATTGGCTTTACTATACCAGTTTCTCCTTGCAAGACAGAGTGGAAAAGCTTTTCACTAAGATGCCGATGACAAGAGACACAGAAGACATAAAGCGAGCTGTCCGAATGTAAGTGCCGCAGCCAGGCATGTTTCAGCAGAAGTGGCGCTGGGGAGCGCACAGTAACTGGCAAAAGCATCTGTGCACGAACTAGCAGCTTCTTCCCCTCTGCTAGCCAGAGAGCACAGCAACTTCCAGGAGGCGAAGAACAAAGCCGCACTCACAGCGGTATGGTGTGCGCAGCTTCCAAGCTGCTAGAAAACGGTGGCTTGACAATCGGCTGCGTCTGCAATTGACATTAGCATTCTTCAGGAAGGAGTTGATGGACAACTTTCCTAAGCTTCTTGCTAGTCCTCCTGCAGCTCCCGATAGAAAATCTTGCACTTCCTTCTAAGCTCTCAGACACAAAGAACTCGATAAACTGCTAAGGCAGCTTCGGGGGACGTTGACTTTGCTGTCCCAGTTTCTGCTTGAAAGACGTCGTTGTTGGAAAAGTTTTTCTCTAAGATGAGGAGGACAAGACTCATAGAAGACGGAGATAACGAGCCATCCAACAGAAGCAGCTCTCCAGAACACACCGTAAGCGGCACAAGGGTCTGTGCAGGAAGCAACCACTTCTTCGCCTCTGGCAGCTGGAGAATATGGCAGCTTCAGGAGGCGATGAATGAAGCCGCAACAACAGCCAGATTGTGTGTGCGGCTTCCAAGCTACTAGAACACGGTACCTTGACAATCGGCTGCATCTGCAATTGACATTAGCATTCTTCAGGAAGGAGTTGATGGACAACTTTCCTAAGCTCCTTGCTAATCCTCCTGCAGCTCCCGATAGAAAAACTTGCAATTCCTTCTGAGCTTTGAGACACAAAGAACTCGATGAACTGCTAATGCAACGTCGGGGGACGTTGGCTTTCCTGTCCCAGTTTCTGCTTGAAAGACGTCGCTGGAAAAGTTTTTCACTAAGATGAGGATGACGAGAGTCACAGAAGATGGAGATAACGAGCCATCCAACTGAAGCAGTGCTCTGGAACCCACTTTAACCGGCACAAGGGTACGTGCACAAAGTAGCATCTTCCTCGCCTCTGGGAGACGGAGAGCACGGCAGCTTCCAGGAGGCGATGAATGAAGCCGCACCAACAGCGGCATTGTGTGCGCAGCTTCCAAGTTCCTAGAAGACGGCACCTTGACAATCAGCTGCATCCGCAATTGACAATAGCATTCTTCAGGAAGGAGTTGATGGACAGCTTTCCTAAGCTGCTTGCCAGCCTTCCTACAACCCCCAATTGAAAATCGTGCACTTTTTCTAAGCTCTTAGACACAAGGAATACGATGAACTTCTAATGCAAGATTGGGGGACATTGGCTTTACTATACCAGTTTCTCCTTGCAAGACAGAGTGGAAAAGCTTTTCACTAAGATGCCGATGACAAGAGTCACAGAAGACATAAAGCGAGCTGTCCGAAGGTAAGTGCCGCAGCCAGGCATGTTTCAGCAGAAGTGGCGTTGGGGAGCGCACAGTAACTGGCAAAAGCATCTGTGCACGAACTAGCAGCTTCTTCCCCTCTGCTAGCCAGAGAGCACAGCAACTTCCAGGAGGCGAAGAACAAAGCCGCACTCACAGCGGTATGGTGTGCGCAGCTTCCAAGCTGCTAGAAAACGGTGGCTTGACAATCGGCTGCGTCTGCAATTGACATTAGCATTCTTCAGGAAGGAGTTGATGGACAACTTTCCTAAGCTTCTTGCTAGTCCTCCTGCAGCTCCCGATAGAAAATCTTGCACTTCCTTCTAAGCTCTCAGACACAAAGAACTCGATAAACTGCTAAGGCAGCTTCGGGGGACGTTGACTTTGCTGTCCCAGTTTCTGCTTGAAAGACGTCGTTGTTGGAAAAGTTTTTCTCTAAGATGAGGAGGACAAGAGTCACAGAAGACGGAGATAAGGAGCCGTCCGACAGAAGGAGCTCTCCGGAACACACCGTAACCGGCACAAGGGTCTGTGCACAAAGTAGCATCTTCCTCGCCTCTGGGAGATGGAGAGCACGGCAGCTTCCAGGAGGCGATGAATGAAGCCGCACCAAGAGTTAGATTGATTGTGCGGCTTCCAAGCTACTAGAACACGGTGGCTTGACAATTGGCTGCATCTGCAATTGACATTAGCATTCTTCAGGAAGGAGTTGATGGACAGCTTTCCTAAGCTTCTTGCCAGCCTTCCTACATCCCCCGAATGAAAATCATGCACTTCTTTCTAAGCTCTTAGACACAAGGAACACAATGAAATTCTAATGCACGACTGGGGCACATTGGCTTTACTATACCAGTTTCTCCTTGCAAGACAGAGTGGAAAAGCTTTTCACTAAGATGCCGATGACAAGAGTCACAGAAGACATAAAGCGAGCTGTCCGAAGGTAAGTGCTGCAGCCAGGCATGTTTCAGCAGAAGTTGTGCTCAGGAGCGCACAGTAACTGGCGAAAGCATCTGTGCATGAACTAGCAGCTTCTTCCCCTCTGCTAGCCAGAGAGCACGGCAACTTCCAGGAGGCGAAGAACAAAGCCGCACCAACAGCGGCATTGTGTGCGCAGCTTCCAAGCTGCTCGAAAACGGTGGCTTGACAATCGGCTGCGACTGCAATTGACATTAGCATTCTTCAGGAAGGAGTTGATGGACAACTTTCCTAAGCTCCTTGCTAATCCTCCTGCAGCACCCGATAGAAAAACTCACACTTCCTTCTAAGCTCTGAGACACAAAGAACTCGATGAGCTGCTAATGCAACGTTGGGGGACGCTGGCTTTGCTGTCCCAGTTTCTGCTTGAAAGACGTCATTGGAAAAGTTTTTCACTAAGATGAGGAGGACAAGAGTCACAGAAGACGGAGATAAGGAGCCATCCGACAGAAGCAGCTCTCCGGAACACACCGTAAGCGGCACAAGGGTCTGTGCAGGAAGCAACCACTTCTTCGCCTCTGGCAGCTGGAGAATACGGCAGCTTCCAGGAGGCGAAGAATGAAGCCGCACCAACAGCTAGATTGTGGGCTCGGCTTCCAAGCTACTAGAACACGGTGGCTTGACAATCGGCTGCATCTGCAATTGACATTAGCATTCTTCAAGAAGGAGTTGATGGACAGCTTCCCTAGGGTTCTTGCTTGTCGTGCTACATCCACCGATAGAAAAACTGGCATTTTCTATATGCTATGAGATAAAAAGTACTCAATGACCTGCTAATGCACGATTGGGGGACATTGACTTTACAATACCTGTTTCTACTTGCAAGACAGAGTGGAAAAGCTTTTCACTAAGATGCCGATGACAAGAGACACAGAAGACATAAAGCGAGCTGTCCGAAGGTAAGTGCCGCAGCCAGGCATGTTTCAGCAGAAGTGGCGCTGGGGAGCGCACAGTAACTGGCAAAAGCATCTGTGCACGAACTAGCAGCTTCTTCCCCTCTGCTAGCCAGAGAGCACGGCAACTTCCAGGAGGCGAAGAACAAAGCCGCACTCACAGCGGTATGGTGTGCGCAGCTTCCAAGCTGCTAGAAAACGGTGGCTTGACAATCGGCTGCGTCTGCAATTGACATTAGCATTCTTCAGGAAGGAGTTGATGGACAACTTTCCTAAGCTTCTTGCTAGTCCTCCTGCAGCTCCCGATAGAAAATCTTGCACTTCCTTCTAAGCTCTCAGACACAAAGAACTCGATAAACTGCTAAGGCAGCTTCGGGGGACGTTGACTTTGCTGTCCCAGTTTCTGCTTGAAAGACGTCGTTGTTGGAAAAGTTTTTCTCTAAGATGAGGAGGACAAGAGTCACAGAAGACGGAGATAAGGAGCCGTCCGACAGAAGGAGCTCTCCGGAACACACCGTAACCGGCACAAGGGTCTGTGCACAAAGTAGCATCTTCCTCGCCTCTGGGAGATGGAGAGCACGGCAGCTTCCAGGAGGCGATGAATGAAGCCGCACCAAGAGTTAGATTGATTGTGCGGCTTCCAAGCTACTAGAACACGGTGGCTTGACAATTGGCTGCATCTGCAATTGACATTAGCATTCTTCAGGAAGGAGTTGATGGACAGCTTTCCTAAGCTTCTTGCCAGCCTTCCTACATCCCCCAATTGAAAATCATGCACTTCTTTCTAAGCTCTTAGACACAAGGAACACAATGAAATTCTAATGCACGACTGGGGGACATTGGCTTTACTATACCAGTTTCTCCTTGCAAGACAGAGTGGAAAAGCTTTTCACTAAGATGCCGATGACAAGAGTCACAGAAGACATAAAGCGAGCTGTCCGAAGGTAAGTGCTGCAGCCAGGCATGTTTCAGCAGAAGTTGTGCTCAGGAGCGCACAGTAACTGGCGAAAGCATCTGTGCATGAACTAGCAGCTTCTTCCCCTCTGCTAGCCAGAGAGCACAGCAACTTCCAGGAGGCGAAGAACAAAGCCGCACTCACAGCGGTATGGTGTGCGCAGCTTCCAAGCTGCTAGAAAACGGTGGCTTGACAATCGGCTGCGTCTGCAATTGACATTAGCATTCTTCAGGAAGGAGTTGATGGACAACTTTCCTAAGCTTCTTGCTAGTCCTCCTGCAGCTCCCGATAGAAAATCTTGCACTTCCTTCTAAGCTCTCAGACACAAAGAACTCGATAAACTGCTAAGGCAGCTTCGGGGGACGTTGACTTTGCTGTCCCAGTTTCTGCTTGAAAGACGTCGTTGTTGGAAAAGTTTTTCTCTAAGATGAGGAGGACAAGACTCATAGAAGACGGAGATAACGAGCCATCCAACAGAAGCAGCTCTCCAGAACACACCGTAAGCGGCACAAGGGTCTGTGCAGGAAGCAACCACTTCTTCGCCTCTGGCAGCTGGAGAATATGGCAGCTTCAGGAGGCGATGAATGAAGCCGCAACAACAGCCAGATTGTGTGTGCGGCTTCCAAGCTACTAGAACACGGTACCTTGACAATCGGCTGCATCTGCAATTGACATTAGCATTCTTCAGGAAGGAGTTGATGGACAACTTTCCTAAGCTCCTTGCTAATCCTCCTGCAGCTCCCGATAGAAAAACTTGCAATTCCTTCTGAGCTTTGAGACACAAAGAACTCGATGAACTGCTAATGCAACGTCGGGGGACGTTGGCTTTCCTGTCCCAGTTTCTGCTTGAAAGACGTCGCTGGAAAAGTTTTTCACTAAGATGAGGATGACGAGAGTCACAGAAGATGGAGATAACGAGCCATCCAACTGAAGCAGTGCTCTGGAACCCACTTTAACCGGCACAAGGGTACGTGCACAAAGTAGCATCTTCCTCGCCTCTGGGAGACGGAGAGCACGGCAGCTTCCAGGAGGCGATGAATGAAGCCGCACCAACAGCGCCATTGTGTGCGCAGCTTCCAAGTTCCTAGAAGACGGCACCTTGACAATCAGCTGCATCCGCAATTGACAATAGCATTCTTCAGGAAGGAGTTGATGGACAGCTTTCCTAAGCTGCTTGCCAGCCTTCCTACAACCCCCAATTGAAAATCGTGCACTTTTTCTAAGCTCTTAGACACAAGGAATACGATGAACTTCTAATGCAAGATTGGGGGACATTGGCTTTACTATACCAGTTTCTCCTTGCAAGACAGAGTGGAAAAGCTTTTCACTAAGATGCCGATGACAAGAGTCACAGAAGACATAAAGCGAGCTGTCCGAAGGTAAGTGCTGCAGCCAGGCATGTTTCAGCAGAAGTTGTGCTCAGGAGCGCACAGTAACTGGCGAAAGCATCTGTGCATGAACTAGCAGCTTCTTCCCCTCTGCTAGCCAGAGAGCACAGCAACTTCCAGGAGGCGAAGAACAAAGCCGCACTCACAGCGGTATGGTGTGCGCAGCTTCCAAGCTGCTAGAAAACGGTGGCTTGACAATCGGCTGCGTCTGCAATTGACATTAGCATTCTTCAGGAAGGAGTTGATGGACAACTTTCCTAAGCTTCTTGCTAGTCCTCCTGCAGCTCCCGATAGAAAATCTTGCACTTCCTTCTAAGCTCTCAGACACAAAGAACTCGATAAACTGCTAAGGCAGCTTCGGGGGACGTTGACTTTGCTGTCCCAGTTTCTGCTTGAAAGACGTCGTTGTTGGAAAAGTTTTTCTCTAAGATGAGGAGGACAAGACTCATAGAAGACGGAGATAACGAGCCATCCAACAGAAGCAGCTCTCCAGAACACACCGTAAGCGGCACAAGGGTCTGTGCAGGAAGCAACCACTTCTTCGCCTCTGGCAGCTGGAGAATATGGCAGCTTCAGGAGGCGATGAATGAAGCCGCAACAACAGCCAGATTGTGTGTGCGGCTTCCAAGCTACTAGAACACGGTACCTTGACAATCGGCTGCATCTGCAATTGACATTAGCATTCTTCAGGAAGGAGTTGATGGACAACTTTCCTAAGCTCCTTGCTAATCCTCCTGCAGCTCCCGATAGAAAAACTTGCAATTCCTTCTGAGCTTTGAGACACAAAGAACTCGATGAACTGCTAATGCAACGTCGGGGGACGTTGGCTTTCCTGTCCCAGTTTCTGCTTGAAAGACGTCGCTGGAAAAGTTTTTCACTAAGATGAGGATGACGAGAGTCACAGAAGATGGAGATAACGAGCCATCCAACTGAAGCAGTGCTCTGGAACCCACTTTAACCGGCACAAGGGTACGTGCACAAAGTAGCATCTTCCTCGCCTCTGGGAGACGGAGAGCACGGCAGCTTCCAGGAGGCGATGAATGAAGCCGCACCAACAGCGGCATTGTGTGCGCAGCTTCCAAGTTCCTAGAAGACGGCACCTTGACAATCAGCTGCATCCGCAATTGACAATAGCATTCTTCAGGAAGGAGTTGATGGACAGCTTTCCTAAGCTGCTTGCCAGCCTTCCTACAACCCCCAATTGAAAATCGTGCACTTTTTCTAAGCTCTTAGACACAAGGAATACGATGAACTTCTAATGCAAGATTGGGGGACATTGGCTTTACTATACCAGTTTCTCCTTGCAAGACAGAGTGGAAAAGCTTTTCACTAAGATGCCGATGACAAGAGTCACAGAAGACATAAAGCGAGCTGTCCGAAGGTAAGTGCCGCAGCCAGGCATGTTTCAGCAGAAGTGGCGCTGGGGAGCGCACAGTAACTGGCAAAAGCATCTGTGCACGAACTAGCAGCTTCTTCCCCTCTGCTAGCCAGAGAGCACAGCAACTTCCAGGAGGCGAAGAACAAAGCCGCACTCACAGCGGTATGGTGTGCGCAGCTTCCAAGCTGCTAGAAAACGGTGGCTTGACAATCGGCTGCGTCTGCAATTGACATTAGCATTCTTCAGGAAGGAGTTGATGGACAACTTTCCTAAGCTTCTTGCTAGTCCTCCTGCAGCTCCCGATAGAAAATCTTGCACTTCCTTCTAAGCTCTCAGACACAAAGAACTCGATAAACTGCTAAGGCAGCTTCGGGGGACGTTGACTTTGCTGTCCCAGTTTCTGCTTGAAAGACGTCGTTGTTGGAAAAGTTTTTCTCTAAGATGAGGAGGACAAGAGTCACAGAAGACGGAGATAAGGAGCCGTCCGACAGAAGGAGCTCTCCGGAACACACCGTAACCGGCACAAGGGTCTGTGCACAAAGTAGCATCTTCCTCGCCTCTGGGAGATGGAGAGCACGGCAGCTTCCAGGAGGCGATGAATGAAGCCGCACCAAGAGTTAGATTGATTGTGCGGCTTCCAAGCTACTAGAACACGGTGGCTTGACAATTGGCTGCATCTGCAATTGACATTAGCATTCTTCAGGAAGGAGTTGATGGACAGCTTTCCTAAGCTTCTTGCCAGCCTTCCTACATCCCCCGAATGAAAATCATGCACTTCTTTCTAAGCTCTTAGACACAAGGAACACAATGAAATTCTAATGCACGACTGGGGCACATTGGCTTTACTATACCAGTTTCTCCTTGCAAGACAGAGTGGAAAAGCTTTTCACTAAGATGCCGATGACAAGAGTCACAGAAGACATAAAGCGAGCTGTCCGAAGGTAAGTGCTGCAGCCAGGCATGTTTCAGCAGAAGTTGTGCTCAGGAGCGCACAGTAACTGGCGAAAGCATCTGTGCATGAACTAGCAGCTTCTTCCCCTCTGCTAGCCAGAGAGCACGGCAACTTCCAGGAGGCGAAGAACAAAGCCGCACCAACAGCGGCATTGTGTGCGCAGCTTCCAAGCTGCTCGAAAACGGTGGCTTGACAATCGGCTGCGACTGCAATTGACATTAGCATTCTTCAGGAAGGAGTTGATGGACAACTTTCCTAAGCTCCTTGCTAATCCTCCTGCAGCACCCGATAGAAAAACTCACACTTCCTTCTAAGCTCTGAGACACAAAGAACTCGATGAGCTGCTAATGCAACGTTGGGGGACGCTGGCTTTGCTGTCCCAGTTTCTGCTTGAAAGACGTCATTGGAAAAGTTTTTCACTAAGATGAGGAGGACAAGAGTCACAGAAGACGGAGATAAGGAGCCGTCCGACAGAAGCAGCTCTCCGGAACACACCGTAAGCGGCACAAGGGTCTGTGCAGGAAGCAACCACTTCTTCGCCTCTGGCAGCTGGAGAATACGGCAGCTTCCAGGAGGCGAAGAATGAAGCCGCACCAACAGCTAGATTGTGGGCTCGGCTTCCAAGCTACTAGAACACGGTGGCTTGACAATCGGCTGCATCTGCAATTGACATTAGCATTCTTCAAGAAGGAGTTGATGGACAGCTTCCCTAGGGTTCTTGCTTGTCGTGCTACATCCACCGATAGAAAAACTGGCATTTTCTATATGCTATGAGATAAAAAGTACTCAATGACCTGCTAATGCACGATTGGGGGACATTGACTTTACAATACCTGTTTCTACTTGCAAGACAGAGTGGAAAAGCTTTTCACTAAGATGCCGATGACAAGAGACACAGAAGACATAAAGCGAGCTGTCCGAAGGTAAGTGCCGCAGCCAGGCATGTTTCAGCAGAAGTGGCGCTGGGGAGCGCACAGTAACTGGCAAAAGCATCTGTGCACGAACTAGCAGCTTCTTCCCCTCTGCTAGCCAGAGAGCACGGCAACTTCCAGGAGGCGAAGAACAAAGCCGCACCAACAGCGGTATGGTGTGCGCAGCTTCCAAGCTGCTAGAAAACGGTGGCTTGACAATCGGCTGCGTCTGCAATTGACATTAGCATTCTTCAGGAAGGAATTGATGGACAACTTTCCTAAGCTTCTTGCTAGTCCTCCTGCAGCTCCCGATAGAAAATCTTGCACTTCCTTCTAAGCTCTCAGACACAAAGAACTCGATAAACTGCTAAGGCAGCTTCGGGGGACGTTGACTTTGCTGTCCCAGTTTCTGCTTGAAAGACGTCGTTGTTGGAAAAGTTTTTCTCTAAGATGAGGAGGACAAGAGTCACAGAAGACGGAGATAAGGAGCCGTCCGACAGAAGGAGCTCTCCGGAACACACCGTAACCGGCACAAGGGTCTGTGCACAAAGTAGCATCTTCCTCGCCTCTGGGAGATGGAGAGCACGGCAGCTTCCAGGAGGCGATGAATGAAGCCGCACCAAGAGTTAGATTGATTGTGCGGCTTCCAAGCTACTAGAACACGGTGGCTTGACAATTGGCTGCATCTGCAATTGACATTAGCATTCTTCAGGAAGGAGTTGATGGACAGCTTTCCTAAGCTTCTTGCCAGCCTTCCTACATCCCCCAATTGAAAATCATGCACTTCTTTCTAAGCTCTTAGACACAAGGAACACAATGAAATTCTAATGCACGACTGGGGGACATTGGCTTTACTATACCAGTTTCTCCTTGCAAGACAGAGTGGAAAAGCTTTTCACTAAGATGCCGATGACAAGAGTCACAGAAGACATAAAGCGAGCTGTCCGAAGGTAAGTGCTGCAGCCAGGCATGTTTCAGCAGAAGTTGTGCTCAGGAGCGCACAGTAACTGGCGAAAGCATCTGTGCATGAACTAGCAGCTTCTTCCCCTCTGCTAGCCAGAGAGCAAGGCAACTTCCAGGAGGCGAAGAACAAAGCCGCACCAACAGCGGCATTGTGTGCGCAGATTCCAAGCTGCTAGAAAACGGTGGCTTGACAATGGGCTGCGTCTGCAATTGACATTAGCATTCTTCAGGAAGGAGTTGATGGACAACTTTCCTAAGCTCCTTGCTAATCCTCCTGCAGCACCCGATAGAAAAACTCACACTTCCTTCTAAGCTCTGAGACACAAAGAACTCGATGAGCTGCTAATGCAACATTGGGGGACGCTGGCTTTGCTGTCCCAGTTTCTGCTGGAAAGACGTCATTGGAAAAGTTTTTCACTAAGATGAGGAGGACAAGAGTCACAGAAGACGGAGATAACGAGCCGTCCGACAGAAGCAGCTCTCCGGAACACACCGTAAGCGGCACAAGGGTCTGTGCAGGAAGCAACCACTTCTTCGCCTCTGGCAGCTGGAGAATACGGCAGCTTCCAGGAGGCGAAGAATGAAGCCGCACCAACAGCTAGATTGTGGGCTTGGCTTCCAAGCTACTAGAACACGGTGGCTTGACAATCGGCTGCATCTGCAATTGACATTAGCATTCTTCAAGAAGGAGTTGATGGACAGCTTCCCTAGGGTTCTTGCTTGTCGTGCTGCATCCACCGATAGAAAAACTGGCATTTTCTATATGCTATGAGATAAAAAGTACTCAATGACCTGCTAATGCACGATTGGGGGACATTGACTTTACAATACCTGTTTCTACTTGCAAGACAGAGTGGAAAAGCTTTTCACTAAGATGCCGATGACAAGAGACACAGAAGACATAAATCGAGCTGTCCGAAGGTAAGTGCCGCAGCCAGGCATGTTTCAGCAGAAGTGGCGCTCGGGAGCGCACAGTAACTGGCAAAAGCATCTGTGCACGAACTAGCAGCTTCTTCCCCTCTGCTAGCCAGAGAGCACAGCAACTTCCAGGAGGCGAAGAACAAAGCCGCACCAACAGCGGTATGGTGTGCGCAGCTTCCAAGCTGCTAGAAAACGGTGGCTTGACAATCGGCTGCGTCTGCAATTGACATTAGCATTCTTCAGGAAGGAGTTGATGGACAACTTTCCTAAGCTTCTTGCTAGTCCTCCTGCAGCTCCCGATAGAAAATCTTGCACTTCCTTCTAAGCTCTCAGACACAAAGAACTCGATAAACTGCTAAGGCAGCTTCGGGGGACGTTGACTTTGCTGTCCCAGTTTCTGCTTGAAAGACGTCGTTGTTGGAAAAGTTTTTCTCTAAGATGAGGAGGACAAGAGTCACAGAAGACGGAGATAAGGAGCCGTCCGACAGAAGGAGCTCTCCGGAACACACCGTAACCGGCACAAGGGTCTGTGCACAAAGTAGCATCTTCCTCGCCTCTGGGAGATGGAGAGCACGGCAGCTTCCAGGAGGCGATGAATGAAGCCGCACCAAGAGTTAGATTGATTGTGCGGCTTCCAAGCTACTAGAACACGGTGGCTTGACAATTGGCTGCATCTGCAATTGACATTAGCATTCTTCAGGAAGGAGTTGATGGACAGCTTTCCTAAGCTTCTTGCCAGCCTTCCTACATCCCCCAATTGAAAATCATGCACTTCTTTCTAAGCTCTTAGACACAAGGAACACAATGAAATTCTAATGCACGACTGGGGGACATTGGCTTTACTATACCAGTTTCTCCTTGCAAGACAGAGTGGAAAAGCTTTTCACTAAGATGCCGATGACAAGAGTCACAGAAGACATAAAGCGAGCTGTCCGAAGGTAAGTGCTGCAGCCAGGCATGTTTCAGCAGAAGTTGTGCTCAGGAGCGCACAGTAACTGGCGAAAGCATCTGTGCATGAACTAGCAGCTTCTTCCCCTCTGCTAGCCAGAGAGCAAGGCAACTTCCAGGAGGCGAAGAACAAAGCCGCACCAACAGCGGCATTGTGTGCGCAGATTCCAAGCTGCTAGAAAACGGTGGCTTGACAATCGGCTGCGTCTGCAATTGACATTAGCATTCTTCAGGAAGGAGTTGATGGACAACTTTCCTAAGCTTCTTGCTAGTCCTCCTGCAGCTCCCGATAGAAAATCTTGCACTTCCTTCTAAGCTCTCAGACACAAAGAACTCGATAAACTGCTAAGGCAGCTTCGGGGGACGTTGACTTTGCTGTCCCAGTTTCTGCTTGAAAGACGTCGTTGTTGGAAAAGTTTTTCTCTAAGATGAGGAGGACAAGACTCATAGAAGACGGAGATAACGAGCCATCCAACAGAAGCAGCTCTCCAGAACACACCGTAAGCGGCACAAGGGTCTGTGCAGGAAGCAACCACTTCTTCGCCTCTGGCAGCTGGAGAATATGGCAGCTTCAGGAGGCGATGAATGAAGCCGCAACAACAGCCAGATTGTGTGTGCGGCTTCCAAGCTACTAGAACACGGTACCTTGACAATCGGCTGCATCTGCAATTGACATTAGCATTCTTCAGGAAGGAGTTGATGGACAACTTTCCTAAGCTCCTTGCTAATCCTCCTGCAGCTCCCGATAGAAAAACTTGCAATTCCTTCTGAGCTTTGAGACACAAAGAACTCGATGAACTGCTAATGCAACGTCGGGGGACGTTGGCTTTCCTGTCCCAGTTTCTGCTTGAAAGACGTCGCTGGAAAAGTTTTTCACTAAGATGAGGATGACGAGAGTCACAGAAGATGGAGATAACGAGCCATCCAACTGAAGCAGTGCTCTGGAACCCACTTTAACCGGCACAAGGGTACGTGCACAAAGTAGCATCTTCCTCGCCTCTGGGAGACGGAGAGCACGGCAGCTTCCAGGAGGCGATGAATGAAGCCGCACCAACAGCGCCATTGTGTGCGCAGCTTCCAAGTTCCTAGAAGACGGCACCTTGACAATCAGCTGCATCCGCAATTGACAATAGCATTCTTCAGGAAGGAGTTGATGGACAGCTTTCCTAAGCTGCTTGCCAGCCTTCCTACAACCCCCAATTGAAAATCGTGCACTTTTTCTAAGCTCTTAGACACAAGGAATACGATGAACTTCTAATGCAAGATTGGGGGACATTGGCTTTACTATACCAGTTTCTCCTTGCAAGACAGAGTGGAAAAGCTTTTCACTAAGATGCCGATGACAAGAGTCACAGAAGACATAAAGCGAGCTGTCCGAAGGTAAGTGCTGCAGCCAGGCATGTTTCAGCAGAAGTTGTGCTCAGGAGCGCACAGTAACTGGCGAAAGCATCTGTGCATGAACTAGCAGCTTCTTCCCCTCTGCTAGCCAGAGAGCACAGCAACTTCCAGGAGGCGAAGAACAAAGCCGCACTCACAGCGGTATGGTGTGCGCAGCTTCCAAGCTGCTAGAAAACGGTGGCTTGACAATCGGCTGCGTCTGCAATTGACATTAGCATTCTTCAGGAAGGAGTTGATGGACAACTTTCCTAAGCTTCTTGCTAGTCCTCCTGCAGCTCCCGATAGAAAATCTTGCACTTCCTTCTAAGCTCTCAGACACAAAGAACTCGATAAACTGCTAAGGCAGCTTCGGGGGACGTTGACTTTGCTGTCCCAGTTTCTGCTTGAAAGACGTCGTTGTTGGAAAAGTTTTTCTCTAAGATGAGGAGGACAAGACTCATAGAAGACGGAGATAACGAGCCATCCAACAGAAGCAGCTCTCCAGAACACACCGTAAGCGGCACAAGGGTCTGTGCAGGAAGCAACCACTTCTTCGCCTCTGGCAGCTGGAGAATATGGCAGCTTCAGGAGGCGATGAATGAAGCCGCAACAACAGCCAGATTGTGTGTGCGGCTTCCAAGCTACTAGAACACGGTACCTTGACAATCGGCTGCATCTGCAATTGACATTAGCATTCTTCAGGAAGGAGTTGATGGACAACTTTCCTAAGCTCCTTGCTAATCCTCCTGCAGCTCCCGATAGAAAAACTTGCAATTCCTTCTGAGCTTTGAGACACAAAGAACTCGATGAACTGCTAATGCAACGTCGGGGGACGTTGGCTTTCCTGTCCCAGTTTCTGCTTGAAAGACGTCGCTGGAAAAGTTTTTCACTAAGATGAGGATGACGAGAGTCACAGAAGATGGAGATAACGAGCCATCCAACTGAAGCAGTGCTCTGGAACCCACTTTAACCGGCACAAGGGTACGTGCACAAAGTAGCATCTTCCTCGCCTCTGGGAGACGGAGAGCACGGCAGCTTCCAGGAGGCGATGAATGAAGCCGCACCAACAGCGGCATTGTGTGCGCAGCTTCCAAGTTCCTAGAAGACGGCACCTTGACAATCAGCTGCATCCGCAATTGACAATAGCATTCTTCAGGAAGGAGTTGATGGACAGCTTTCCTAAGCTGCTTGCCAGCCTTCCTACAACCCCCAATTGAAAATCGTGCACTTTTTCTAAGCTCTTAGACACAAGGAATACGATGAACTTCTAATGCAAGATTGGGGGACATTGGCTTTACTATACCAGTTTCTCCTTGCAAGACAGAGTGGAAAAGCTTTTCACTAAGATGCCGATGACAAGAGTCACAGAAGACATAAAGCGAGCTGTCCGAAGGTAAGTGCCGCAGCCAGGCATGTTTCAGCAGAAGTGGCGCTGGGGAGCGCACAGTAACTGGCAAAAGCATCTGTGCACGAACTAGCAGCTTCTTCCCCTCTGCTAGCCAGAGAGCACAGCAACTTCCAGGAGGCGAAGAACAAAGCCGCACTCACAGCGGTATGGTGTGCGCAGCT
Source organism: Passer domesticus (assembly GCF_036417665.1). NCBI lineage: Eukaryota > Metazoa > Chordata > Aves > Passeriformes > Passeridae > Passer > Passer domesticus. The sequence continues at coordinate 57,463,054 of NC_087512.1, read as the reverse complement.
TCCAAGCTGCTAGAAAACGGTGGCTTGACAATCGGCTGCGTCTGCAATTGACATTAGCATTCTTCAGGAAGGAGTTGATGGACAACTTTCCTAAGCTTCTTGCTAGTCCTCCTGCAGCTCCCGATAGAAAATCTTGCACTTCCTTCTAAGCTCTCAGACACAAAGAACTCGATAAACTGCTAAGGCAGCTTCGGGGGACGTTGACTTTGCTGTCCCAGTTTCTGCTTGAAAGACGTCGTTGTTGGAAAAGTTTTTCTCTAAGATGAGGAGGACAAGAGTCACAGAAGACGGAGATAAGGAGCCGTCCGACAGAAGGAGCTCTCCGGAACACACCGTAACCGGCACAAGGGTCTGTGCACAAAGTAGCATCTTCCTCGCCTCTGGGAGATGGAGAGCACGGCAGCTTCCAGGAGGCGATGAATGAAGCCGCACCAAGAGTTAGATTGATTGTGCGGCTTCCAAGCTACTAGAACACGGTGGCTTGACAATTGGCTGCATCTGCAATTGACATTAGCATTCTTCAGGAAGGAGTTGATGGACAGCTTTCCTAAGCTTCTTGCCAGCCTTCCTACATCCCCCGAATGAAAATCATGCACTTCTTTCTAAGCTCTTAGACACAAGGAACACAATGAAATTCTAATGCACGACTGGGGCACATTGGCTTTACTATACCAGTTTCTCCTTGCAAGACAGAGTGGAAAAGCTTTTCACTAAGATGCCGATGACAAGAGTCACAGAAGACATAAAGCGAGCTGTCCGAAGGTAAGTGCTGCAGCCAGGCATGTTTCAGCAGAAGTTGTGCTCAGGAGCGCACAGTAACTGGCGAAAGCATCTGTGCATGAACTAGCAGCTTCTTCCCCTCTGCTAGCCAGAGAGCACGGCAACTTCCAGGAGGCGAAGAACAAAGCCGCACCAACAGCGGCATTGTGTGCGCAGCTTCCAAGCTGCTCGAAAACGGTGGCTTGACAATCGGCTGCGACTGCAATTGACATTAGCATTCTTCAGGAAGGAGTTGATGGACAACTTTCCTAAGCTCCTTGCTAATCCTCCTGCAGCACCCGATAGAAAAACTCACACTTCCTTCTAAGCTCTGAGACACAAAGAACTCGATGAGCTGCTAATGCAACGTTGGGGGACGCTGGCTTTGCTGTCCCAGTTTCTGCTTGAAAGACGTCATTGGAAAAGTTTTTCACTAAGATGAGGAGGACAAGAGTCACAGAAGACGGAGATAAGGAGCCGTCCGACAGAAGCAGCTCTCCGGAACACACCGTAAGCGGCACAAGGGTCTGTGCAGGAAGCAACCACTTCTTCGCCTCTGGCAGCTGGAGAATACGGCAGCTTCCAGGAGGCGAAGAATGAAGCCGCACCAACAGCTAGATTGTGGGCTCGGCTTCCAAGCTACTAGAACACGGTGGCTTGACAATCGGCTGCATCTGCAATTGACATTAGCATTCTTCAAGAAGGAGTTGATGGACAGCTTCCCTAGGGTTCTTGCTTGTCGTGCTACATCCACCGATAGAAAAACTGGCATTTTCTATATGCTATGAGATAAAAAGTACTCAATGACCTGCTAATGCACGATTGGGGGACATTGACTTTACAATACCTGTTTCTACTTGCAAGACAGAGTGGAAAAGCTTTTCACTAAGATGCCGATGACAAGAGACACAGAAGACATAAAGCGAGCTGTCCGAAGGTAAGTGCCGCAGCCAGGCATGTTTCAGCAGAAGTGGCGCTGGGGAGCGCACAGTAACTGGCAAAAGCATCTGTGCACGAACTAGCAGCTTCTTCCCCTCTGCTAGCCAGAGAGCACGGCAACTTCCAGGAGGCGAAGAACAAAGCCGCACCAACAGCGGTATGGTGTGCGCAGCTTCCAAGCTGCTAGAAAACGGTGGCTTGACAATCGGCTGCGTCTGCAATTGACATTAGCATTCTTCAGGAAGGAATTGATGGACAACTTTCCTAAGCTTCTTGCTAGTCCTCCTGCAGCTCCCGATAGAAAATCTTGCACTTCCTTCTAAGCTCTCAGACACAAAGAACTCGATAAACTGCTAAGGCAGCTTCGGGGGACGTTGACTTTGCTGTCCCAGTTTCTGCTTGAAAGACGTCGTTGTTGGAAAAGTTTTTCTCTAAGATGAGGAGGACAAGAGTCACAGAAGACGGAGATAAGGAGCCGTCCGACAGAAGGAGCTCTCCGGAACACACCGTAACCGGCACAAGGGTCTGTGCACAAAGTAGCATCTTCCTCGCCTCTGGGAGATGGAGAGCACGGCAGCTTCCAGGAGGCGATGAATGAAGCCGCACCAAGAGTTAGATTGATTGTGCGGCTTCCAAGCTACTAGAACACGGTGGCTTGACAATTGGCTGCATCTGCAATTGACATTAGCATTCTTCAGGAAGGAGTTGATGGACAGCTTTCCTAAGCTTCTTGCCAGCCTTCCTACATCCCCCAATTGAAAATCATGCACTTCTTTCTAAGCTCTTAGACACAAGGAACACAATGAAATTCTAATGCACGACTGGGGGACATTGGCTTTACTATACCAGTTTCTCCTTGCAAGACAGAGTGGAAAAGCTTTTCACTAAGATGCCGATGACAAGAGTCACAGAAGACATAAAGCGAGCTGTCCGAAGGTAAGTGCTGCAGCCAGGCATGTTTCAGCAGAAGTTGTGCTCAGGAGCGCACAGTAACTGGCGAAAGCATCTGTGCATGAACTAGCAGCTTCTTCCCCTCTGCTAGCCAGAGAGCAAGGCAACTTCCAGGAGGCGAAGAACAAAGCCGCACCAACAGCGGCATTGTGTGCGCAGATTCCAAGCTGCTAGAAAACGGTGGCTTGACAATGGGCTGCGTCTGCAATTGACATTAGCATTCTTCAGGAAGGAGTTGATGGACAACTTTCCTAAGCTCCTTGCTAATCCTCCTGCAGCACCCGATAGAAAAACTCACACTTCCTTCTAAGCTCTGAGACACAAAGAACTCGATGAGCTGCTAATGCAACATTGGGGGACGCTGGCTTTGCTGTCCCAGTTTCTGCTGGAAAGACGTCATTGGAAAAGTTTTTCACTAAGATGAGGAGGACAAGAGTCACAGAAGACGGAGATAACGAGCCGTCCGACAGAAGCAGCTCTCCGGAACACACCGTAAGCGGCACAAGGGTCTGTGCAGGAAGCAACCACTTCTTCGCCTCTGGCAGCTGGAGAATACGGCAGCTTCCAGGAGGCGAAGAATGAAGCCGCACCAACAGCTAGATTGTGGGCTTGGCTTCCAAGCTACTAGAACACGGTGGCTTGACAATCGGCTGCATCTGCAATTGACATTAGCATTCTTCAAGAAGGAGTTGATGGACAGCTTCCCTAGGGTTCTTGCTTGTCGTGCTGCATCCACCGATAGAAAAACTGGCATTTTCTATATGCTATGAGATAAAAAGTACTCAATGACCTGCTAATGCACGATTGGGGGACATTGACTTTACAATACCTGTTTCTACTTGCAAGACAGAGTGGAAAAGCTTTTCACTAAGATGCCGATGACAAGAGACACAGAAGACATAAATCGAGCTGTCCGAAGGTAAGTGCCGCAGCCAGGCATGTTTCAGCAGAAGTGGCGCTCGGGAGCGCACAGTAACTGGCAAAAGCATCTGTGCACGAACTAGCAGCTTCTTCCCCTCTGCTAGCCAGAGAGCACAGCAACTTCCAGGAGGCGAAGAACAAAGCCGCACCAACAGCGGTATGGTGTGCGCAGCTTCCAAGCTGCTAGAAAACGGTGGCTTGACAATCGGCTGCGTCTGCAATTGACATTAGCATTCTTCAGGAAGGAGTTGATGGACAACTTTCCTAAGCTTCTTGCTAGTCCTCCTGCAGCTCCCGATAGAAAATCTTGCACTTCCTTCTAAGCTCTCAGACACAAAGAACTCGATAAACTGCTAAGGCAGCTTCGGGGGACGTTGACTTTGCTGTCCCAGTTTCTGCTTGAAAGACGTCGTTGTTGGAAAAGTTTTTCTCTAAGATGAGGAGGACAAGAGTCACAGAAGACGGAGATAAGGAGCCGTCCGACAGAAGGAGCTCTCCGGAACACACCGTAACCGGCACAAGGGTCTGTGCACAAAGTAGCATCTTCCTCGCCTCTGGGAGATGGAGAGCACGGCAGCTTCCAGGAGGCGATGAATGAAGCCGCACCAAGAGTTAGATTGATTGTGCGGCTTCCAAGCTACTAGAACACGGTGGCTTGACAATTGGCTGCATCTGCAATTGACATTAGCATTCTTCAGGAAGGAGTTGATGGACAGCTTTCCTAAGCTTCTTGCCAGCCTTCCTACATCCCCCAATTGAAAATCATGCACTTCTTTCTAAGCTCTTAGACACAAGGAACACAATGAAATTCTAATGCACGACTGGGGGACATTGGCTTTACTATACCAGTTTCTCCTTGCAAGACAGAGTGGAAAAGCTTTTCACTAAGATGCCGATGACAAGAGTCACAGAAGACATAAAGCGAGCTGTCCGAAGGTAAGTGCTGCAGCCAGGCATGTTTCAGCAGAAGTTGTGCTCAGGAGCGCACAGTAACTGGCGAAAGCATCTGTGCATGAACTAGCAGCTTCTTCCCCTCTGCTAGCCAGAGAGCAAGGCAACTTCCAGGAGGCGAAGAACAAAGCCGCACCAACAGCGGCATTGTGTGCGCAGATTCCAAGCTGCTAGAAAACGGTGGCTTGACAATGGGCTGCGTCTGCAATTGACATTAGCATTCTTCAGGAAGGAGTTGATGGACAACTTTCCTAAGCTCCTTGCTAATCCTCCTGCAGCACCCGATAGAAAAACTCACACTTCCTTCTAAGCTCTGAGACACAAAGAACTCGATGAGCTGCTAATGCAACATTGGGGGACGCTGGCTTTGCTGTCCCAGTTTCTGCTGGAAAGACGTCATTGGAAAAGTTTTTCACTAAGATGAGGAGGACAAGAGTCACAGAAGACGGAGATAACGAGCCGTCCGACAGAAGAAGCTCTCCGGAACACACCGTAAGCGGCACAAGGGTCTGTGCAGGAAGCAACCACTTCTTCGCCTCTGGCAGCTGGAGAATACAGCAGCTTCCAGGAGGCGAAGAATGAAGCCGCACCAACAGCTAGATTGTGGGCTCGGCTTCCAAGCTACTAGAACACGGTGGCTTGACAATCGGCTGCATCTGCAATTGACATTAGCATTCTTCAAGAAGGAGTTGATGGACAGCTTCCCTAGGGTTCTTGCTTGTCGTGCTGCATCCACCGATAGAAAAACTAGCATTTTCTATATGCTATGAGATAAAAAGTACTCAATGACCTGCTAATGCACGATTGGGGGACATTGACTTTACAATACCTGTTTCTACTTGCAAGACAGAGTGGAAAAGCTTTTCACTAAGATGCCGATGACAAGAGACACAGAAGACATAAAGCGAGCTGTCCGAAGGTAAGTGCCGCAGCCAGGCATGTTTCAGCAGAAGTGGCGCTGGGGAGCGCACAGTAACTGGCAAAAGCATCTGTGCACGAACTAGCAGCTTCTTCCCCTCTGCTAGCCAGAGAGCACAGCAACTTCCAGGAGGCGAAGAACAAAGCCGCACTCACAGCGGTATGGTGTGCGCAGCTTCCAAGCTGCTAGAAAACGGTGGCTTGACAATCGGCTGCGTCTGCAATTGACATTAGCATTCTTCAGGAAGGAGTTGATGGACAACTTTCCTAAGCTTCTTGCTAGTCCTCCTGCAGCTCCCGATAGAAAATCTTGCACTTCCTTCTAAGCTCTCAGACACAAAGAACTCGATAAACTGCTAAGGCAGCTTCGGGGGACGTTGACTTTGCTGTCCCAGTTTCTGCTTGAAAGACGTCGTTGTTGGAAAAGTTTTTCTCTAAGATGAGGAGGACAAGAGTCACAGAAGACGGAGATAAGGAGCCGTCCGACAGAAGGAGCTCTCCGGAACACACCGTAACCGGCACAAGGGTCTGTGCACAAAGTAGCATCTTCCTCGCCTCTGGGAGATGGAGAGCACGGCAGCTTCCAGGAGGCGATGAATGAAGCCGCACCAAGAGTTAGATTGATTGTGCGGCTTCCAAGCTACTAGAACACGGTGGCTTGACAATTGGCTGCATCTGCAATTGACATTAGCATTCTTCAGGAAGGAGTTGATGGACAGCTTTCCTAAGCTTCTTGCCAGCCTTCCTACATCCCCCGAATGAAAATCATGCACTTCTTTCTAAGCTCTTAGACACAAGGAACACAATGAAATTCTAATGCACGACTGGGGCACATTGGCTTTACTATACCAGTTTCTCCTTGCAAGACAGAGTGGAAAAGCTTTTCACTAAGATGCCGATGACAAGAGTCACAGAAGACATAAAGCGAGCTGTCCGAAGGTAAGTGCTGCAGCCAGGCATGTTTCAGCAGAAGTTGTGCTCAGGAGCGCACAGTAACTGGCGAAAGCATCTGTGCATGAACTAGCAGCTTCTTCCCCTCTGCTAGCCAGAGAGCACAGCAACTTCCAGGAGGCGAAGAACAAAGCCGCACTCACAGCGGTATGGTGTGCGCAGCTTCCAAGCTGCTAGAAAACGGTGGCTTGACAATCGGCTGCGTCTGCAATTGACATTAGCATTCTTCAGGAAGGAGTTGATGGACAACTTTCCTAAGCTTCTTGCTAGTCCTCCTGCAGCTCCCGATAGAAAATCTTGCACTTCCTTCTAAGCTCTCAGACACAAAGAACTCGATAAACTGCTAAGGCAGCTTCGGGGGACGTTGACTTTGCTGTCCCAGTTTCTGCTTGAAAGACGTCGTTGTTGGAAAAGTTTTTCTCTAAGATGAGGAGGACAAGACTCATAGAAGACGGAGATAACGAGCCATCCAACAGAAGCAGCTCTCCAGAACACACCGTAAGCGGCACAAGGGTCTGTGCAGGAAGCAACCACTTCTTCGCCTCTGGCAGCTGGAGAATATGGCAGCTTCAGGAGGCGATGAATGAAGCCGCAACAACAGCCAGATTGTGTGTGCGGCTTCCAAGCTACTAGAACACGGTACCTTGACAATCGGCTGCATCTGCAATTGACATTAGCATTCTTCAGGAAGGAGTTGATGGACAACTTTCCTAAGCTCCTTGCTAATCCTCCTGCAGCTCCCGATAGAAAAACTTGCAATTCCTTCTGAGCTTTGAGACACAAAGAACTCGATGAACTGCTAATGCAACGTCGGGGGACGTTGGCTTTCCTGTCCCAGTTTCTGCTTGAAAGACGTCGCTGGAAAAGTTTTTCACTAAGATGAGGATGACGAGAGTCACAGAAGATGGAGATAACGAGCCATCCAACTGAAGCAGTGCTCTGGAACCCACTTTAACCGGCACAAGGGTACGTGCACAAAGTAGCATCTTCCTCGCCTCTGGGAGACGGAGAGCACGGCAGCTTCCAGGAGGCGATGAATGAAGCCGCACCAACAGCGGCATTGTGTGCGCAGCTTCCAAGTTCCTAGAAGACGGCACCTTGACAATCAGCTGCATCCGCAATTGACAATAGCATTCTTCAGGAAGGAGTTGATGGACAGCTTTCCTAAGCTGCATGCCAGCCTTCCTACAACCCCCAATTGAAAATCGTGCACTTTTTCTAAGCTCTTAGACACAAGGAATACGATGAACTTCTAATGCAAGATTGGGGGACATTGGCTTTACTATACCAGTTTCTCCTTGCAAGACAGAGTGGAAAAGCTTTTCACTAAGATGCCGATGACAAGAGTCACAGAAGACATAAAGCGAGCTGTCCGAAGGTAAGTGCCGCAGCCAGGCATGTTTCAGCAGAAGTGGCGCTGGGGAGCGCACAGTAACTGGCAAAAGCATCTGTGCACGAACTAGCAGCTTCTTCCCCTCTGCTAGCCAGAGAGCACAGCAACTTCCAGGAGGCGAAGAACAAAGCCGCACTCACAGCGGTATGGTGTGCGCAGCTTCCAAGCTGCTAGAAAACGGTGGCTTGACAATCGGCTGCGTCTGCAATTGACATTAGCATTCTTCAGGAAGGAGTTGATGGACAACTTTCCTAAGCTTCTTGCTAGTCCTCCTGCAGCTCCCGATAGAAAATCTTGCACTTCCTTCTAAGCTCTCAGACACAAAGAACTCGATAAACTGCTAAGGCAGCTTCGGGGGACGTTGACTTTGCTGTCCCAGTTTCTGCTTGAAAGACGTCGTTGTTGGAAAAGTTTTTCTCTAAGATGAGGAGGACAAGAGTCACAGAAGACGGAGATAAGGAGCCGTCCGACAGAAGGAGCTCTCCGGAACACACCGTAACCGGCACAAGGGTCTGTGCACAAAGTAGCATCTTCCTCGCCTCTGGGAGATGGAGAGCACGGCAGCTTCCAGGAGGCGATGAATGAAGCCGCACCAAGAGTTAGATTGATTGTGCGGCTTCCAAGCTACTAGAACACGGTGGCTTGACAATTGGCTGCATCTGCAATTGACATTAGCATTCTTCAGGAAGGAGTTGATGGACAGCTTTCCTAAGCTTCTTGCCAGCCTTCCTACATCCCCCGAATGAAAATCATGCACTTCTTTCTAAGCTCTTAGACACAAGGAACACAATGAAATTCTAATGCACGACTGGGGCACATTGGCTTTACTATACCAGTTTCTCCTTGCAAGACAGAGTGGAAAAGCTTTTCACTAAGATGCCGATGACAAGAGTCACAGAAGACATAAAGCGAGCTGTCCGAAGGTAAGTGCTGCAGCCAGGCATGTTTCAGCAGAAGTTGTGCTCAGGAGCGCACAGTAACTGGCGAAAGCATCTGTGCATGAACTAGCAGCTTCTTCCCCTCTGCTAGCCAGAGAGCACGGCAACTTCCAGGAGGCGAAGAACAAAGCCGCACCAACAGCGGCATTGTGTGCGCAGCTTCCAAGCTGCTCGAAAACGGTGGCTTGACAATCGGCTGCGACTGCAATTGACATTAGCATTCTTCAGGAAGGAGTTGATGGACAACTTTCCTAAGCTCCTTGCTAATCCTCCTGCAGCACCCGATAGAAAAACTCACACTTCCTTCTAAGCTCTGAGACACAAAGAACTCGATGAGCTGCTAATGCAACGTTGGGGGACGCTGGCTTTGCTGTCCCAGTTTCTGCTTGAAAGACGTCATTGGAAAAGTTTTTCACTAAGATGGGGAGGACAAGAGTCACAGAAGACGGAGATAAGGAGCCGTCCGACAGAAGCAGCTCTCCGGAACACACCGTAAGCGGCACAAGGGTCTGTGCAGGAAGCAACCACTTCTTCGCCTCTGGCAGCTGGAGAATACGGCAGCTTCCAGGAGGCGAAGAATGAAGCCGCACCAACAGCTAGATTGTGGGCTCGGCTTCCAAGCTACTAGAACACGGTGGCTTGACAATCGGCTGCATCTGCAATTGACATTAGCATTCTTCAAGAAGGAGTTGATGGACAGCTTCCCTAGGGTTCTTGCTTGTCGTGCTACATCCACCGATAGAAAAACTGGCATTTTCTATATGCTATGAGATAAAAAGTACTCAATGACCTGCTAATGCACGATTGGGGGACATTGACTTTACAATACCTGTTTCTACTTGCAAGACAGAGTGGAAAAGCTTTTCACTAAGATGCCGATGACAAGAGACACAGAAGACATAAAGCGAGCTGTCCGAAGGTAAGTGCCGCAGCCAGGCATGTTTCAGCAGAAGTGGCGCTGGGGAGCGCACAGTAACTGGCAAAAGCATCTGTGCACGAACTAGCAGCTTCTTCCCCTCTGCTAGCCAGAGAGCACGGCAACTTCCAGGAGGCGAAGAACAAAGCCGCACCAACAGCGGTATGGTGTGCGCAGCTTCCAAGCTGCTAGAAAACGGTGGCTTGACAATCGGCTGCGTCTGCAATTGACATTAGCATTCTTCAGGAAGGAATTGATGGACAACTTTCCTAAGCTTCTTGCTAGTCCTCCTGCAGCTCCCGATAGAAAATCTTGCACTTCCTTCTAAGCTCTCAGACACAAAGAACTCGATAAACTGCTAAGGCAGCTTCGGGGGACGTTGACTTTGCTGTCCCAGTTTCTGCTTGAAAGACGTCGTTGTTGGAAAAGTTTTTCTCTAAGATGAGGAGGACAAGAGTCACAGAAGACGGAGATAAGGAGCCGTCCGACAGAAGGAGCTCTCCGGAACACACCGTAACCGGCACAAGGGTCTGTGCACAAAGTAGCATCTTCCTCGCCTCTGGGAGATGGAGAGCACGGCAGCTTCCAGGAGGCGATGAATGAAGCCGCACCAAGAGTTAGATTGATTGTGCGGCTTCCAAGCTACTAGAACACGGTGGCTTGACAATTGGCTGCATCTGCAATTGACATTAGCATTCTTCAGGAAGGAGTTGATGGACAGCTTTCCTAAGCTTCTTGCCAGCCTTCCTACATCCCCCAATTGAAAATCATGCACTTCTTTCTAAGCTCTTAGACACAAGGAACACAATGAAATTCTAATGCACGACTGGGGGACATTGGCTTTACTATACCAGTTTCTCCTTGCAAGACAGAGTGGAAAAGCTTTTCACTAAGATGCCGATGACAAGAGTCACAGAAGACATAAAGCGAGCTGTCCGAAGGTAAGTGCTGCAGCCAGGCATGTTTCAGCAGAAGTTGTGCTCAGGAGCGCACAGTAACTGGCGAAAGCATCTGTGCATGAACTAGCAGCTTCTTCCCCTCTGCTAGCCAGAGAGCAAGGCAACTTCCAGGAGGCGAAGAACAAAGCCGCACCAACAGCGGCATTGTGTGCGCAGATTCCAAGCTGCTAGAAAACGGTGGCTTGACAATGGGCTGCGTCTGCAATTGACATTAGCATTCTTCAGGAAGGAGTTGATGGACAACTTTCCTAAGCTCCTTGCTAATCCTCCTGCAGCACCCGATAGAAAAACTCACACTTCCTTCTAAGCTCTGAGACACAAAGAACTCGATGAGCTGCTAATGCAACATTGGGGGACGCTGGCTTTGCTGTCCCAGTTTCTGCTGGAAAGACGTCATTAGAAAAGTTTTTCACTAAGATGAGGAGGACAAGAGTCACAGAAGACGGAGATAACGAGCCGTCCGACAGAAGCAGCTCTCCGGAACACACCGTAAGCGGCACAAGGGTCTGTGCAGGAAGCAACCACTTCTTCGCCTCTGGCAGCTGGAGAATACGGCAGCTTCCAGGAGGCGAAGAATGAAGCCGCACCAACAGCTAGATTGTGGGCTTGGCTTCCAAGCTACTAGAACACGGTGGCTTGACAATCGGCTGCATCTGCAATTGACATTAGCATTCTTCAAGAAGGAGTTGATGGACAGCTTCCCTAGGGTTCTTGCTTGTCGTGCTGCATCCACCGATAGAAAAACTGGCATTTTCTATATGCTATGAGATAAAAAGTACTCAATGACCTGCTAATGCACGATTGGGGGACATTGACTTTACAATACCTGTTTCTACTTGCAAGACAGAGTGGAAAAGCTTTTCACTAAGATGCCGATGACAAGAGACACAGAAGACATAAATCGAGCTGTCCGAAGGTAAGTGCCGCAGCCAGGCATGTTTCAGCAGAAGTGGCGCTCGGGAGCGCACAGTAACTGGCAAAAGCATCTGTGCACGAACTAGCAGCTTCTTCCCCTCTGCTAGCCAGAGAGCACAGCAACTTCCAGGAGGCGAAGAACAAAGCCGCACCAACAGCGGTATGGTGTGCGCAGCTTCCAAGCTGCTAGAAAACGGTGGCTTGACAATCGGCTGCGTCTGCAATTGACATTAGCATTCTTCAGGAAGGAGTTGATGGACAACTTTCCTAAGCTTCTTGCTAATCCTCCTGCAGCTCCCGATAGAAAATCTTGCACTTCCTTCTAAGCTCTCAGACACAAAGAACTCGATAAACTGCTAAGGCAGCTTCGGGGGACGTTGATTTTGCTGTCCCAGTTTCTGCTTGAAAGACGTCGTTGTTGGAAAAGTTTTTCTCTAAGATGAGGAGGACAAGAGTCACAGAAGACGGAGATAAGGAGCCGTCCGACAGAAGGAGCTCTCCGGAACACACCGTAACCGGCACAAGGGTCTGTGCACAAAGTAGCATCTTCCTCGCCTCTGGGAGACGGAGAGCACGGCAGATTCCAGGAGGCGATGAATGAAGCCGCACCAAGAGTTAGATTGATTGTGCGGCTTCCAAGCTACTAGAACACGGTGGCTTGACAATTGGCTGCATCTGCAATTGACATTAGCATTCTTCAGGAAGGAGTTGATGGACAGCTTTCTTAAGCTTCTTGCCAGCCTTCCTACATCCCCCGATTGAAAATCATGCACTTCTTTCTAAGCTCTTAGACACAAGGAACACAATGAAATTCTAATGCACGCCTGGGGGACATTGGCTTTACTATACCAGTTTCTCCTTGCAAGACAGAGTGGAAAAGCTTTTCACTAAGATGCCGATGACAAGAGTCACAGAAGACATAAAGCGAGCTGTCCGAAGGTAAGTGCTGCAGCCAGGCATGTTTCAGCAGAAGTTGTGCTCAGGAGCGCACAGTAACTGGCAAAAGCATCTGTGCATGAACTAGCAGCTTCTTCCCCTCTGCTAGCCAGAGAGCACGGCAACTTCCAGGAGGCGAAGAACAAAACCGCACTCACAGCGGTATGGTGTGCGCAGCTTCCAAGCTGCTAGAACAAGGTAGCTTGACAATCGGCTGCGTCTGCAATTGACATTAGCATTCTTCAGGAAGGAGTTGATGGACAGCTTCCCTAGGGTTCTTGCTTGTCGTGCTACATCCACCGATAGAAAAACTGGCATTTTCTATATGCTATGAGATAAAAAGTACTCAATGACCTGCTAATGCACGATTGGGGGACATTGACTTTACAATACCTGTTTCTACTTGCAAGACAGAGTGGAAAAGCTTTTCACTAAGATGCCGATGACAAGAGACACAGAAGACATAAAGCGAGCTGTCCGAAGGTAAGTGCCGCAGCCAGGCATGTTTCAGCAGAAGTGGCGCTGGGGAGCGCACAGTAACTGGCAAAAGCATCTGTGCACGAACTAGCAGCTTCTTCCCCTCTGCTAGCCAGAGAGCACAGCAACTTCCAGGAGGCGAAGAACAAAGCCGCACTCACAGCGGTATGGTGTGCGCAGCTTCCAAGCTGCTAGAAAACGGTGGCTTGACAATCGGCTGCGTCTGCAATTGACATTAGCATTCTTCAGGAAGGAGTTGATGGACAACTTTCCTAAGCTTCTTGCTAGTCCTCCTGCAGCTCCCGATAGAAAATCTTGCACTTCCTTCTAAGCTCTCAGACACAAAGAACTCGATAAACTGCTAAGGCAGCTTCGGGGGACGTTGACTTTGCTGTCCCAGTTTCTGCTTGAAAGACGTCGTTGTTGGAAAAGTTTTTCTCTAAGATGAGGAGGACAAGAGTCACAGAAGACGGAGATAAGGAGCCGTCCGACAGAAGGAGCTCTCCGGAACACACCGTAACCGGCACAAGGGTCTGTGCACAAAGTAGCATCTTCCTCGCCTCTGGGAGATGGAGAGCACGGCAGCTTCCAGGAGGCGATGAATGAAGCCGCACCAAGAGTTAGATTGATTGTGCGGCTTCCAAGCTACTAGAACACGGTGGCTTGACAATTGGCTGCATCTGCAATTGACATTAGCATTCTTCAGGAAGGAGTTGATGGACAGCTTTCCTAAGCTTCTTGCCAGCCTTCCTACATCCCCCGAATGAAAATCATGCACTTCTTTCTAAGCTCTTAGACACAAGGAACACAATGAAATTCTAATGCACGACTGGGGCACATTGGCTTTACTATACCAGTTTCTCCTTGCAAGACAGAGTGGAAAAGCTTTTCACTAAGATGCCGATGACAAGAGTCACAGAAGACATAAAGCGAGCTGTCCGAAGGTAAGTGCTGCAGCCAGGCATGTTTCAGCAGAAGTTGTGCTCAGGAGCGCACAGTAACTGGCAAAAGCATCTGTGCATGAACTAGCAGCTTCTTCCCCTCTGCTAGCCAGAGAGCACGGCAACTTCCAGGAGGCGAAGAACAAAGCCGCACCAACAGCGGCATTGTGTGCGCAGCTTCCAAGCTGCTCGAAAACGGTGGCTTGACAATCGGCTGCGACTGCAATTGACATTAGCATTCTTCAGGAAGGAGTTGATGGACAACTTTCCTAAGCTCCTTGCTAATCCTCCTGCAGCACCCGATAGAAAAACTCACACTTCCTTCTAAGCTCTGAGACACAAAGAACTCGATGAGCTGCTAATGCAACGTTGGGGGACGCTGGCTTTGCTGTCCCAGTTTCTGCTTGAAAGACGTCATTGGAAAAGTTTTTCACTAAGATGAGGAGGACAAGAGTCACAGAAGACGGAGATAACGAGCCGTCCGACAGAAGCAGCTCTCCGGAACACACCGTAAGCGGCACAAGGGTCTGTGCAGGAAGCAACCACTTCTTCGCCTCTGGCAGCTGGAGAATACGGCAGCTTCCAGGAGGCAAAGAATGAAGCCGCACCAACAGCTAGATTGTGGGCTCGGCTTCCAAGCTACTAGAACACGGTGGCTTGACAATCGGCTGCATCTGCAATTGACATTAGCATTCTTCAAGAAGGAGTTGATGGACAGCTTCCCTAGGGTTCTTGCTTGTCGTGCTACATCCACCGATAGAAAAACTGGCATTTTCTATATGCTATGAGATAAAAAGTACTCAATGACCTGCTAATGCACGATTGGGGGACATTGACTTTACAATACCTGTTTCTACTTGCAAGACAGAGTGGAAAAGCTTTTCACTAAGATGCCGATGACAAGAGACACAGAAGACATAAAGCGAGCTGTCCGAAGGTAAGTGCCGCAGCCAGGCATGTTTCAGCAGAAGTGGCGCTCGGGAGCGCACAGTAACTGGCAAAAGCATCTGTGCACGAACTAGCAGCTTCTTCCCCTCTGCTAGCCAGAGAGCACAGCAACTTCCAGGAGGCGAAGAACAAAGCCGCACTCACAGCGGTATGGTGTGCGCAGCTTCCAAGCTGCTAGAAAACGGTGGCTTGACAATCGGCTGCGTCTGCAATTGACATTAGCATTCTTCAGGAAGGAGTTGATGGACAACTTTCCTAAGCTTCTTGCTAGTCCTCCTGCAGCTCCCGATAGAAAATCTTGCACTTCCTTCTAAGCTCTCAGACACAAAGAACTCGATAAACTGCTAAGGCAGCTTCGGGGGACGTTGACTTTGCTGTCCCAGTTTCTGCTTGAAAGACGTCGTTGTTGGAAAAGTTTTTCTCTAAGATGAGGAGGACAAGAGTCACAGAAGACGGAGATAAGGAGCCGTCCGACAGAAGGAGCTCTCCGGAACACACCGTAACCGGCACAAGGGTCTGTGCACAAAGTAGCATCTTCCTCGCCTCTGGGAGATGGAGAGCACGGCAGCTTCCAGGAGGCGATGAATGAAGCCGCACCAAGAGTTAGATTGATTGTGCGGCTTCCAAGCTACTAGAACACGGTGGCTTGACAATTGGCTGCATCTGCAATTGACATTAGCATTCTTCAGGAAGGAGTTGATGGACAGCTTTCCTAAGCTTCTTGCCAGCCTTCCTACATCCCCCAATTGAAAATCATGCACTTCTTTCTAAGCTCTTAGACACAAGGAACACAATGAAATTCTAATGCACGACTGGGGGACATTGGCTTTACTATACCAGTTTCTCCTTGCAAGACAGAGTGGAAAAGCTTTTCACTAAGATGCCGATGACAAGAGTCACAGAAGACATAAAGCCAGCTGTCCGAAGGTAAGTGCTGCAGCCAGGCATGTTTCAGCAGAAGTTGTGCTCAGGAGCGCACAGTAACTGGCGAAAGCATCTGTGCATGAACTAGCAGCTTCTTCCCCTCTGCTAGCCAGAGAGCAAGGCAACTTCCAGGAGGCGAAGAACAAAGCCGCACCAACAGCGGCATTGTGTGCGCAGATTCCAAGCTGCTAGAAAACGGTGGCTTGACAATGGGCTGCGTCTGCAATTGACATTAGCATTCTTCAGGAAGGAGTTGATGGACAACTTTCCTAAGCTCCTTGCTAATCCTCCTGCAGCACCCGATAGAAAAACTCACACTTCCTTCTAAGCTCTGAGACACAAAGAACTCGATGAGCTGCTAATGCAACATTGGGGGACGCTGGCTTTGCTGTCCCAGTTTCTGCTGGAAAGACGTCATTGGAAAAGTTTTTCACTAAGATGAGGAGGACAAGAGTCACAGAAGACGGAGATAACGAGCCGTCCGACAGAAGAAGCTCTCCGGAACACACCGTAAGCGGCACAAGGGTCTGTGCAGGAAGCAACCACTTCTTCGCCTCTGGCAGCTGGAGAATACAGCAGCTTCCAGGAGGCGAAGAATGAAGCCGCACCAACAGCTAGATTGTGGGCTCGGCTTCCAAGCTACTAGAACACGGTGGCTTGACAATCGGCTGCATCTGCAATTGACATTAGCATTCTTCAAGAAGGAGTTGATGGACAGCTTCCCTAGGGTTCTTGCTTGTCGTGCTGCATCCACCGATAGAAAAACTGGCATTTTCTATATGCTATGAGATAAAAAGTACTCAATGACCTGCTAATGCACGATTGGGGGACATTGACTTTACAATACCTGTTTCTACTTGCAAGACAGAGTGGAAAAGCTTTTCACTAAGATGCCGATGACAAGAGACACAGAAGACATAAAGCGAGCTGTCCGAAGGTAAGTGCCGCAGCCAGGCATGTTTCAGCAGAAGTGGCGCTGGGGAGCGCACAGTAACTGGCAAAAGCATCTGTGCACGAACTAGCAGCTTCTTCCCCTCTGCTAGCCAGAGAGCACAGCAACTTCCAGGAGGCGAAGAACAAAGCCGCACTCACAGCGGTATGGTGTGCGCAGCTTCCAAGCTGCTAGAAAACGGTGGCTTGACAATCGGCTGCGTCTGCAATTGACATTAGCATTCTTCAGGAAGGAGTTGATGGACAACTTTCCTAAGCTTCTTGCTAGTCCTCCTGCAGCTCCCGATAGAAAATCTTGCACTTCCTTCTAAGCTCTCAGACACAAAGAACTCGATAAACTGCTAAGGCAGCTTCGGGGGACGTTGACTTTGCTGTCCCAGTTTCTGCTTGAAAGACGTCGTTGTTGGAAAAGTTTTTCTCTAAGATGAGGAGGACAAGAGTCACAGAAGACGGAGATAAGGAGCCGTCCGACAGAAGGAGCTCTCCGGAACACACCGTAACCGGCACAAGGGTCTGTGCACAAAGTAGCATCTTCCTCGCCTCTGGGAGATGGAGAGCACGGCAGCTTCCAGGAGGCGATGAATGAAGCCGCACCAAGAGTTAGATTGATTGTGCGGCTTCCAAGCTACTAGAACACGGTGGCTTGACAATTGGCTGCATCTGCAATTGACATTAGCATTCTTCAGGAAGGAGTTGATGGACAGCTTTCCTAAGCTTCTTGCCAGCCTTCCTACATCCCCCGAATGAAAATCATGCACTTCTTTCTAAGCTCTTAGACACAAGGAACACAATGAAATTCTAATGCACGACTGGGGCACATTGGCTTTACTATACCAGTTTCTCCTTGCAAGACAGAGTGGAAAAGCTTTTCACTAAGATGCCGATGACAAGAGTCACAGAAGACATAAAGCGAGCTGTCCGAAGGTAAGTGCTGCAGCCAGGCATGTTTCAGCAGAAGTTGTGCTCAGGAGCGCACAGTAACTGGCGAAAGCATCTGTGCATGAACTAGCAGCTTCTTCCCCTCTGCTAGCCAGAGAGCACGGCAACTTCCAGGAGGCGAAGAACAAAGCCGCACCAACAGCGGCATTGTGTGCGCAGCTTCCAAGCTGCTCGAAAACGGTGGCTTGACAATCGGCTGCGACTGCAATTGACATTAGCATTCTTCAGGAAGGAGTTGATGGACAACTTTCCTAAGCTCCTTGCTAATCCTCCTGCAGCACCCGATAGAAAAACTCACACTTCCTTCTAAGCTCTGAGACACAAAGAACTCGATGAGCTGCTAATGCAACGTTGGGGGACGCTGGCTTTGCTGTCCCAGTTTCTGCTTGAAAGACGTCATTGGAAAAGTTTTTCACTAAGATGAGGAGGACAAGAGTCACAGAAGACGGAGATAAGGAGCCGTCCGACAGAAGCAGCTCTCCGGAACACACCGTAAGCGGCACAAGGGTCTGTGCAGGAAGCAACCACTTCTTCGCCTCTGGCAGCTGGAGAATACGGCAGCTTCCAGGAGGCAAAGAATGAAGCCGCACCAACAGCTAGATTGTGGGCTCGGCTTCCAAGCTACTAGAACACGGTGGCTTGACAATCGGCTGCATCTGCAATTGACATTAGCATTCTTCAAGAAGGAGTTGATGGACAGCTTCCCTAGGGTTCTTGCTTGTCGTGCTACATCCACCGATAGAAAAACTGGCATTTTCTATATGCTATGAGATAAAAAGTACTCAATGACCTGCTAATGCACGATTGGGGGACATTGACTTTACAATACCTGTTTCTACTTGCAAGACAGAGTGGAAAAGCTTTTCACTAAGATGCCGATGACAAGAGACACAGAAGACATAAAGCCAGCTGTCCGAAGGTAAGTGCCGCAGCCAGGCATGTTTCAGCAGAAGTGGCGCTGGGGAGCGCACAGTAACTGGCAAAAGCATCTGTGCACGAACTAGCAGCTTCTTCCCCTCTGCTAGCCAGAGAGCACAGCAACTTCCAGGAGGCGAAGAACAAAGCCGCACTCACAGCGGTATGGTGTGCGCAGCTTCCAAGCTGCTAGAAAACGGTGGCTTGACAATCGGCTGCGTCTGCAATTGACATTAGCATTCTTCAGGAAGGAGTTGATGGACAACTTTCCTAAGCTTCTTGCTAGTCCTCCTGCAGCTCCCGATAGAAAATCTTGCACTTCCTTCTAAGCTCTCAGACACAAAGAACTCGATAAACTGCTAAGGCAGCTTCGGGGGACGTTGACTTTGCTGTCCCAGTTTCTGCTTGAAAGACGTCGTTGTTGGAAAAGTTTTTCTCTAAGATGAGGAGGACAAGAGTCACAGAAGACGGAGATAAGGAGCCGTCCGACAGAAGGAGCTCTCCGGAACACACCGTAACCGGCACAAGGGTCTGTGCACAAAGTAGCATCTTCCTCGCCTCTGGGAGACGGAGAGCACGGCAGCTTCCAGGAGGCGATGAATGAAGCCGCACCAAGAGTTAGATTGATTGTGCGGCTTCCAAGCTACTAGAACACGGTGGCTTGACAATTGGCTGCATCTGCAATTGACATTAGCATTCTTCAGGAAGGAGTTGATGGACAGCTTTCCTAAGCTTCTTGCCAGCCTTCCTACATCCCCCAATTGAAAATCATGCACTTCTTTCTAAGCTCTTAGACACAAGGAACACAATGAAATTCTAATGCACGACTGGGGGACATTGGCTTTACTATACCAGTTTCTCCTTGCAAGACAGAGTGGAAAAGCTTTTCACTAAGATGCCGATGACAAGAGTCACAGAAGACATAAAGCCAGCTGTCCGAAGGTAAGTGCTGCAGCCAGGCATGTTTCAGCAGAAGTTGTGCTCAGGAGCGCACAGTAACTGGCGAAAGCATCTGTGCATGAACTAGCAGCTTCTTCCCCTCTGCTAGCCAGAGAGCACGGCAACTTCCAGGAGGCGAAGAACAAAGCCGCACTCACAGTGGTATGGTGTGCGCAGCTTCCAAGCTGCTAGAACAAGGTAGCTTGACAATCGGCTGCGTCTGCAATTGACATTAGCATTCTTCAGGAAGGAGTTGATGGACAACTTTCCTAAGCTTCTTGCTAGTCCTCCTGCAGCACCCGATAGAAAAACTCACACTTCCTTCTAAGCTCTGAGACACAAAGAACTCGATGAACTGCTAATGCAACGTTGGGCGACGTTGGCTTTGCTGTCCCAGTTTCTGCTTGAAAGACGTCGTTGTCGGAAAAGTTTTTCACTAAGATGAGGAGAACAAGAGTCACAGAAGACGGAGATAAGGAGCCGTCCGACAGAAGCAGCGCTGCGGAACGCACCGTAACCGGCACAAGGGTCTGTGCACGCAGCAACCACTTCTTTGCCTCTGGCAGTTGGAGAACACGGCAGATTCCAGGAGGCGATGAATGAAGCCGCACCAAGAGCTAGATTAATTGCGCGGCTTCCAAGCTACTAGAACACGGTGGCTTGACAATCGGCTGCATCTGCAATTGACATTAGCATTCTTCAGGAAGGAGTTGATGGACAGCTTTCCTAAGCTTCTTGCCAGCCTTCCTACATCCCCCGATTGAAAATCATGCACTTCTTTCTAAGCTCTTAGACACAAGGAACACGATGAAATTCTAATGCACGACTGGGGCACATTGGCTTTACTATACCAGTTTCTCCTTGCAAGACAGAGTGGAAAAGCTTTTCACTAAGATGCCGATGACAAGAGTCACAGAAGACATAAAGCCAGCTGTCCGAAGGTAAGTGCCGCAGCCAGGCATGTTTCAGCAGAAGTGGCGCTGGGGAGCGCACAGTAACTGGCAAAAGCATCTGTGCACGAACTAGCAGCTTCTTCCCCTCTGCTAGCCAGAGAGGATGGCAACTTCCAGGAGGCGAAGAACAAAGACGCACTCAAAGCGGCATGGTGTGCGCAGCTTCCAAGCTGCTAGAAAACGGTGGCTTGACAATCGGCTGCGTCTGCAATTGACATTAGCATTCTTCAGGAAGGAGTTGATGGACAGCTTTCCTAAGCTTCTTGCTACCCCTGCTGCAGCACCCGATAAAAAAACGGGCATTTTCTATACGCTATGAGATGCAAAGGACTCAATGACATGCAAATGCACGACTGGGGCACATTGGCTTTACTATACCAGTTTCTCCTTGCAAGACAGAGTGGAAAAGCTTTTCACTAAGATGCCGATGACAAGAGTCACAGAAGACATAAAGCGAGCTGTCCGAAGGTAAGTGCCACAGCCAGGCATGTTTCAGCAGAAGTGGCGCTGGGGAGCGCACAGTAACTGGCAAAAGCATCTGTGCACCAACTAGCAGCTTCTTCCCCTCTGCTAGCCAGAGAGCACGGCAACTTCCAGGAGGCGAAGAACAAAGCCGCACCAACAGCGGCATTGTGTGCGCAGCTTCCAAGCTGCTAGAAAACGGTGGCTTGACAATGGGCTGCGTCTGCAATTGACATTAGCATTCTTCAGGAAGGAGTTGATGGACAGCTTTCCTAAGCTTCTTGCCAGCCTTCCTACATCCCCAATTGAAAATCATGCACATCTTTCTAAGCTCTTAGACACAAGGAATATGATGAACTGCTAATGCACGACTGGGGGACATTGGCTTTACTATACCAGTTTCTCCTTGCAAGACAGAGTGGAAAAGCTTTTCACTAAGATGCCGATGACAGGAGTCACAGAAGACATAAAGCCAGCTGTCCGAAGGTAAGTGCCGCAGCCAGGCATGTTTCAGCAGAAGTGGCGCTCGGGAGCGCACAGTAACTGGCGAAAGCATCTGTGCACGAACTAGCAGCTTCTTCCCCTCTGCTAGCCAGAGAGCACAGCAACTTCCAGGAGGCGAAGAACAAAGCCGCACCAACAGCGGCATTGTGTGCGCAGCTTCCAAGCTGCTCGAAAACGGTGGCTTGACAATGGGCTGCGTCTGCAATTGACATTAGCATTCTTCAGGAAGGAGTTGATGGACAACATTCCTAAGTTTCTTGCTAATCCTCCTGCAGCACCCGATATAAAATCTTGCAATTCCTTCTGAGCTTTGAGACACTAAGAACTCGATGAACTGCTAATGCAACTTCGGGGGACGTTGCCTTTGCTGTCCCAGTTTCTGCTTGAAAGACGTCGTTGGAAAAGTTTTTCACTAAGATGAGGATGACAAGAGTCACAGAAGACGGAGATAACGAGCCATCCAACTGAAGCAGTGCTCTGGAACCCACTTTAACCGGCACAAGTGTACGTGCACAAAGTAGCATCTTCCTCGCCTCTGGGAGACGGAGAGAACGGCAGCTTCCAGGAGGCGATGAATGAAGCCGCACCAACAGCGGTATTGTGTGCGCAGCTTCCAAGTTCCTAGAAGACAGCACCTTGACAATCAGCTGCATCCGCAATTGACATTAGCATTCTTCAGGAAGGAGTTGATGGACAGCTTTCCTAAGCTTCTTGCCAACCTTCCTACAACCCCCAATTGAAACTCGTGCACTTCTTTCTAAGCTCTTAGACACAAGGAATACGATGAACTTCTAATGCACGATTGGGGCACATTGGCTTTACTATACCAGTTTCTCCTTGCAAGACAGAGTGGAAAAGCTTTTCGCTAAGATGCCGATGACAAGAGTCACAGAAGACATAAAGCGAGCCGTCCGAAGGTAAGTGCCGCAGCCAGGCATGTTTCAGCAGAAGTGGCGCTGGGGAGCGCACAGTAACTGGCAAAAGCATCTGTGCACGAACTAGCAGCTTCTTCCCCACGGGTAGCCAGAGAGGACGGCAACTTCCAGGAGGCGAAGAACAAAGCCGCACCAACAGCGGCATTGTGTGCGCAGCTTCCAAGCTGCTAGAAAACGGTGGCTTGACAATGGGCTGCGTCTGCAATTGACATTAGCATTCTTCAGGAAGGAGTTGATGGACAGCTTTCCTAAGCTTCTTGCCAGCCTTCCTACATCCCCAATTGAAAATCATGCACATCTTTCTAAGCTCTTAGACACAAGGAATATGATGAACTGCTAATGCACGACTGGGGGACATTGGCTTTACTATACCAGTTTCTCCTTGCAAGACAGAGTGGAAAAGCTTTTCACTAAGATGCCGATGACAAGAGTCACAGAAGACATAAAGCCAGCTGTCCGAAGGTAAGTGCCGCAGCCAGGCATGTTTCAGCAGAAGTGGCGCTCGGGAGCGCACAGTAACTGGCGAAAGCATCTGTGCACGAACTAGCAGCTTCTTCCCCTCTGCTAGCCAGAGAGCAAGGCAACTTCCAGGAGGCGAAGAACAAAGCCGCACTCACAGCGGTATGGTGTGCGCAGCTTCCAAGCTGCTAGAAAACGGTGGCTTGACAATCGGCTGCGTCTGCAATTGACATTAGCATTCTTCAGGAAGGAGTTGATGGACAACTTTCCTAAGCTTCTTGCTAGTCCTCCTGCAGCTCCCGATAGAAAATCTTGCACTTCCTTCTAAGCTCTCAGACACAAAGAACTCGATAAACTGCTAAGGCAGCTTCGGGGGACGTTGACTTTGCTGTCCCAGTTTCTGCTTGAAAGACGTCGTTGTTGGAAAAGTTTTTCTCTAAGATGAGGAGGACAAGAGTCACAGAAGACGGAGATAAGGAGCCGTCCGACAGAAGGAGCTCTCCGGAACACACCGTAACCGGCACAAGGGTCTGTGCACAAAGTAGCATCTTCCTCGCCTCTGGGAGACGGAGAGCACGGCAGCTTCCAGGAGGCGATGAATGAAGCCGCACCAAGAGTTAGATTGATTGTGCGGCTTCCAAGCTACTAGAACACGGTGGCTTGACAATTGGCTGCATCTGCAATTGACATTAGCATTCTTCAGGAAGGAGTTGATGGACAGCTTTCCTAAGCTTCTTGCCAGCCTTCCTACATCCCCCGATTGAAAATCATGCACTTCTTTCTAAGCTCTTAGACACAAGGAACACAATGAAATTCTAATGCACGCCTGGGGGACATTGGCTTTACTATACCAGTTTCTCCTTGCAAGACAGAGTGGAAAAGCTTTTCACTAAGATGCCGATGACAAGAGTCACAGAAGACATAAAGCCAGCTGTCCGAAGGTAAGTGCTGCAGCCAGGCATGTTTCAGCAGAAGTTGTGCTCAGGAGCGCACAGTAACTGGCGAAAGCATCTGTGCATGAACTAGCAGCTTCTTCCCCTCTGCTAGCCAGAGAGCACGGCAACTTCCAGGAGGTGAAGAACAAAGCCGCACCAACAGCGGCATTGTGTGCGCAGCTTCTAAGCTGCTAGAAAACGGTGGCTTGACAATCGGCTGCGTCTGCAATTGACATTAGCATTCTTCAGGAAGGAGTTGATGGACAACTTTCCTAAGCTTCTTGCTAGTCCTCCTGCAGCACCCGATAGAAAAACTCACACTTCCTTCTAAGCTCTGAGACACAAAGAACTCGATGAACTGCTAATGCAACGTTGGGCGACGTTGGCTTTGCTGTCCCAGTTTCTGCTTGAAAGACGTCGTTGTCGGAAAAGTTTTTCACTAAGATGAGGAGAACAAGAGTCACAGAAGACGGAGATAAGGAGCCGTCCGACAGAAGCAGCGCTGCGGAACGCACCGTAACCGGCACAAGGGTCTGTGCACGCAGCAACCACTTCTTTGCCTCTGGCAGTTGGAGAACACGGCAGATTCCAGGAGGCGATGAATGAAGCCGCACCAAGAGCTAGATTAATTGCGCGGCTTCCAAGCTACTAGAACACGGTGGCTTGACAATCGGCTGCATCTGCAATTGACATTAGCATTCTTCAGGAAGGAGTTGATGGACAGCTTTCCTAAGTGTCTTGCCAGCCTTCCTACATCCCCCGATTGAAAATCATGCACTTCTTTCTAAGCTCTTAGACACAAGGAACACGATGAAATTCTAATGCACGACTGGGGCACATTGGCTTTACTATACCAGTTTCTCCTTGCAAGACAGAGTGGAAAAGCTTTTCACTAAGATGCCGATGACAAGAGTCACAGAAGACATAAAGCCAGCTGTCCGAAGGTAAGTGCCGCAGCCAGGCATATTTCAGCAGAAGTGGCGCTGGGGAGCGCACAGTAACTGGCAAAAGCATCTGTGCACGAACTAGCAGCTTCTTCCCCTCTGCTAGCCAGAGAGCAAGGCAACTTCCAGGAGGCGAAGAACAAAGACGCACTCAAAGCGGCATGGTGTGCGCAGCTTCCAAGCTGCTAGAAAACGGTGGCTTGACAATCGGCTGCGTCTGCAATTGACATTAGCATTCTTCAGGAAGGAGTTGATGGACAGCTTTCCTAAGCTTCTTGCTACTCCTGCTGCAGCACCCGATAAAAAAACGGGCATTTTCTATACGCTATGAGATGCAAAGGACTCAATGACATGCAAATGCACGACTGGGGCACATTGGCTTTACTATACCAGTTTCTCCTTGCAAGACAGAGTGGAAAAGCTTTTCACTAAGATGCCGATGACAAGAGTCACAGAAGACATAAAGCGAGCTGTCCGAAGGTAAGTGCCACAGCCAGGCATGTTTCAGCAGAAGTGGCGCTGGGGAGCGCACAGTAACTGGCAAAAGCATCTGTGCACCAACTAGCAGCTTCTTCCCCTCTGCTAGCCAGAGAGCACGGCAACTTCCAGGAGGCGAAGAACAAAGCCGCACCAACAGCGGCATTGTGTGCGCAGCTTCCAAGCTGCTCGAAAACGGTGGCTTGACAATCGGCTGCGTCTGCAATTGACATTAGCATTCTTCAGGAAGGAGTTGATGGACAACATTCCTAAGTTTCTTGCTAATCCTCCTGCAGCACCCGATATAAAATCTTGCAATTCCTTCTGAGCTTTGAGACACTAAGAACTCGATGAACTGCTAATGCAACTTCGGGGGACGTTGCCTTTGCTGTCCCAGTTTCTGCTTGAAAGACGTCGTTGGAAAAGTTTTTCACTAAGATGAGGATGACAAGAGTCACAGAAGACGGAGATAACGAGCCATCCAACTGAAGCAGTGCTCTGGAACCCACTTTAACCGGCACAAGTGTACGTGCACAAAGTAGCATCTTCCTCGCCTCTGGGAGACGGAGAGCACGGCAGCTTCCAGGAGGCGATGAATGAAGCCGCACCAACAGCGGTATTGTGTGTGCAGCTTCCAAGTTCCTAGAAGACAGCACCTTGACAATCAGCTGCATCCGCAATTGACATTAGCATTCTTCAGGAAGGAGTTGATGGACAGCTTTCCTAAGCTTCTTGCCAGCCTTCCTACAACCCCCAATTGAAAATCGTGCACTTCTTTCTAAGCTCTTAGACACAAGGAATACGATGAACTTCTAATGCACGATTTGGGCACATTGGCTTTACTATACCAGTTTCTCCTTGCAAGACAGAGTGGAAAAGCTTTTCGCTAAGATGCCGATGACAAGAGTCACAGAAGACATAAAGCCAGCTGTCCGAAGGTAAGTGCCGCAGCCAGGCATGTTTCAGCAGAAGTGGCGCTGGGGAGCGCACAGTAACTGGCAAAAGCATCTGTGCACGAACTAGCAGCTTCTTCCCCACTGGTAGCCAGAGAGGACGGCAACTTCCAGGAGGCGAAGAACTAAGTCGCACCAACAGCGGCATTGTGTGCGCAGCTTCCAAGCTGCTAGAAAACGGTGGCTTGACAATCGGCTGCGTCTGCAATTGACATTAGCATTCTTCAGGAAGGAGTTGATGGACAGCTTTCCTAAGCTTCTTGCCAGCCTTCCTACATCCCCAATTGAAAATCATGCACATCTTTCTAAGCTCTTAGACACAAGGAATATGATGAACTGCTAATGCACGACTGGGGGACATTGGCTTTACTATACCAGTTTCTCCTTGCAAGACAGAGTGGAAAAGCTTTTCACTAAGATGCCGATGACAAGAGTCACAGAAGACATAAAGCCAGCTGTCCGAAGGTAAGTGCCGCAGCCAGGCATGTTTCAGCAGAAGTGGCGCTCGGGAGCGCACAGTAACTGGCGAAAGCATCTGTGCACGAACTAGCAGCTTCTTCCCCTCTGCTAGCCAGAGAGCAAGGCAACTTCCAGGAGGCGAAGAACAAAGCCGCACTCACAGCGGTATGGTGTGCGCAGCTTCCAAGCTGCTAGAAAACGGTGGCTTGACAATCGGCTGCGTCTGCAATTGACATTAGCATTCTTCAGGAAGGAGTTGATGGACAACTTTCCTAAGCTTCTTGCTAGTCCTCCTGCAGCTCCCGATAGAAAATCTTGCACTTCCTTCTAAGCTCTCAGACACAAAGAACTCGATAAACTGCTAAGGCAGCTTCGGGGGACGTTGACTTTGCTGTCCCAGTTTCTGCTTGAAAGACGTCGTTGTTGGAAAAGTTTTTCTCTAAGATGAGGAGGACAAGAGTCACAGAAGACGGAGATAAGGAGCCGTCCGACAGAAGGAGCTCTCCGGAACACACCGTAACCGGCACAAGGGTCTGTGCACAAAGTAGCATCTTCCTCGCCTCTGGGAGATGGAGAGCACGGCAGCTTCCAGGAGGCGATGAATGAAGCCGCACCAAGAGTTAGATTGATTGTGCGGCTTCCAAGCTACTAGAACACGGTGGCTTGACAATTGGTTGCATCTGCAATTGACATTAGCATTCTTCAGGAAGGAGTTGATGGACAGCTTTCCTAAGCTTCTTGCCAGCCTTCCTACATCCCCCGATTGAAAATCATGCACTTCTTTCTAAGCTCTTAGACACAAGGAACACAATGAAATTCTAATGCACGACTGGGGCACATTGGCTTTACTATACCAGTTTCTCCTTGCAAGACAGAGTGGAAAAGCTTTTCACTAAGATGCCGATGACAAGAGTCACAGAAGACATAAAGCGAGCTGTCTGAAGGTAAGTGCTGCAGCCAGGCATGTTTCAGCAGAAGTTGTGCTCAGGAGCGCACAGTAACTGGCGAAAGCATCTGTGCATGAACTAGCAGCTTCTTCCCCTCTGCTAGCCAGAGAGCACGGCAACTTCCAGGAGGTGAAGAACAAAGCCGCACCAACAGCGGCATTGTGTGCGCAGCTTCTAAGCTGCTAGAAAACGGTGGCTTGACAATGGGCTGCGTCTGCAATTGACATTAGCATTCTTCAGGAAGGAGTTGATGGACAACTTTCCTAAGCTCCTTGCTAATCCTCCTGCAGCACCCGATAGAAAAACTCACACTTCCTTCTAAGCTCTGAGACACAAAGAACTCGATGAGCTGCTAATGCAACATTGGGGGACGCTGGCTTTGCTGTCCCAGTTTCTGCTGGAAAGACGTCATTGGAAAAGTTTTTCACTAAGATGAGGAGGACAAGAGTCACAGAAGACGGAGATAACGAGCCGTCCGACAGAAGCAGCTCTCCGGAACACACCGTAAGCGGCACAAGGGTCTGTGCCGGAAGCAACCACTTCTTCGCCTCTGGCAGCTGGAGAATACGGCAGCTTCCAGGAGGCGAAGAATGAAGCCGCACCAACAGCTAGATTGTGGGCTCGGCTTCCAAGCTACTAGAACACGGTGGCTTGACAATCGGCTGCATCTGCAATTGACATTAGCATTCTTCAAGAAGGAGTTGATGGACAGCTTCCCTAGGGTTCTTGCTTGTCGTGCTGCATCCACCGATAGAAAAACTGGCATTTTCTATATGCTATGAGATAAAAAGTACTCAATGACCTGCTAATGCACGATTGGGGGACATTGACTTTACAATACCTGTTTCTACTTGCAAGACAGAGTGGAAAAGCTTTTCACTAAGATGCCGATGACAAGAGACACAGAAGACATAAATCGAGCTGTCCGAAGGTAAGTGCCGCAGCCAGGCATGTTTCAGCAGAAGTGGCGCTCGGGAGCGCACAGTAACTGGCAAAAGCCTCTGTGCACGAACTAGCAGCTTCTTCCCCTCTGCTAGCCAGAGAGCACAGCAACTTCCAGGAGGCGAAGAACAAAGCCGCACCAACAGCGGTATGGTGTGCGCAGCTTCCAAGCTGCTAGAAAACGGTGGCTTGACAATCGGCTGCGTCTGCAATTGACATTAGCATTCTTCAGGAAGGAGTTGATGGACAACTTTCCTAAGCTTCTTGCTAGTCCTCCTGCAGCTCCCGATAGAAAATCTTGCACTTCCTTCTAAGCTCTCAGACACAAAGAACTCGATAAACTGCTAAGGCAGCTTCGGGGGACGTTGACTTTGCTGTCCCAGTTTCTGCTTGAAAGACGTCGTTGTTGGAAAAGTTTTTCTCTAAGATGAGGATGACAAGAGTCACAGAAGACGGAGATAAGGAGCCGTCCGACAGAAGGAGCTCTCCGGAACACACCGTAACCGGCACAAGGGTCTGTGCACAAAGTAGCATCTTCCTCGCCTCTGGGAGACGGAGAGCACGGCAGCTTCCAGGAGGCGATGAATGAAGCCGCACCAAGAGTTAGATTGATTGTGCGGCTTCCAAGCTACTAGAACACGGTGGCTTGACAATTGGCTGCATCTGCAATTGACATTAGCATTCTTCAGGAAGGAGTTGATGGACAACTTTCCTAAGCTCCTTGCTAATCCTCCTGCAGCTCCCGATAGAAAAACTTGCAATTCCTTCTGAGCTTTGAGACACAAAGAACTCGATGAACTGCTAATGCAACGTCGGGGGACGTTGGCTTTCCTGTCCCAGTTTCTGCTTGAAAGACGTCGCTGGAAAAGTTTTTCACTAAGATGAGGATGACAAGAGTCACAGAAGACGGAGATAACGAGCCATCCAACTGAAGCAGTGCTCTGGAACCCACTTTAACCGGCACAAGGGTACGTGCACAAAGTAGCATCTTCCTCGCCTCTGGGAGACGGAGAGCACGGCAGCTTCCAGGAGGCGATGAATGAAGCCGCACCAACAGCGGCATTGTGTGCGCAGCTTCCAAGTTCCTAGAAGACGGCACCTTGACAATCAGCTGCATCCGCAATTGACATTAGCATTCTTCAGGAAGGAGTTGATGGACAGCTTTCCTAAGCTGCTTGCCAGCCTTCCTACAACCCCCAATTGAAAATCGTGCACTTTTTCTAAGCTCTTAGACACAAGGAATACGATGAACTTCTAATGCAAGATTGGGGGACATTGGCTTTACTATACCAGTTTCTCCTTGCAAGACAGAGTGGAAAAGCTTTTCACTAAGATGCCGATGACAAGAGTCACAGAAGACATAAAGCGAGCTGTCCGAAGGTAAGTGCCGTAGCCAGGCATGTTTCAGCAGAAGTGGCGCTGGGGAGCGCACAGTAACTGGCAAAAGCATCTGTGCACGAACTAGCAGCTTCTTCCCCTCTGCTAGCCAGAGAGCACGGCAACTTCCAGGAGGCGAAGAACAAAGCCGCACCAACAGCGGCATTGTGTGCGCAGCTTCCAAGCTGCTAGAAAACGGTGGATTGACAATCAGCTACGTCTGCAATTGACATTAGCATTCTTCAGGAAGGAGTTGATGGACAACGTTCCTAAGCTTCTTGCTAATCCTCCTGCAGCACCCGATAGAAAAACTCACACTTCCTTCTAAGCTCTGAGACACAAAGAACTCGATGAACTGCTAATGCAACGTTGGGCGACGTTGGCTTTACTGTCCCAGTTTCTGCTTGAAAGACGTCGTTGTCGGAAAAGATTTTCACTAAGATGTGGAGAACAAGAGTCACAGAAGACGGAGATAAGGAGCCGTCCGACAGAAGCAGCGCTGCGGAACGCACCGTAACCGGCACAAGGGTCTGTGCACGCAGCAACCACTTCTTTGCCTCTGGCAGTTGGAGAACACGGCAGATTCCAGGAGGCGATGAATGAAGCCGCACCAAGAGCTAGATTGATTGTGCGGCTTCCAAGCTACTAGAACACGGTGGCTTGACAATTGGCTGCATCTGCAATTGACATTAGCATTCTTCAGGAAGGAGTTGATGGACAGCTTTCCTAAGCGTCTTGCCAGCCTTCCTACATCCCCCGATTGAAAATCATGCACTTCTTTCTAAGCTCTTAGACACAAGGAACACGATGAAATTCTAATGCACGACTGGGGCACATTGGCTTTACTATACCAGTTTCTCCTTGCAAGACAGAGTGGAAAAGCTTTTCACTAAGATGCCGATGACAAGAGTCACAGAAGACATAAAGCGAGCTGTCCGAAGGTAAGTGCCGCAGCCAGGCATGTTTCAGCAGAAGTGGCGCTGGGGAGCGCACAGTAACTGGCAAAAGCATCTGTGCACGAACTAGCAGCTTCTTCCCCTCTGCTAGCCAGAGAGCAAGGCAACTTCCAGGAGGCGAAGAACAAAGCCGCACCAACAGCGGCATTGTGTGCGCAGCTTCCAAGCTGCTAGAAAACGGTGGCTTGACAATCGGCTGCGACTGCAATTGACATTAGCATTCTTCAGGAAGGAGTTGATGGACAACTTTCCTAAGCTCCTTGCTAATCCTCCTGCAGCACCCGATAGAAAAACTCACACTTCCTTCTAAGCTCTGAGACACAAAGAACTCGATGAGCTGCTAATGCAACATTGGGGGATGCTGGCTTTGCTGTCCCAGTTTCTGCTTGAAAGACGTCATTGGAAAAGTTTTTCACTAAGATGAGGAGGACAAGAGTCACAGAAGACGGAGATAACGAGCCGTCCGACAGAAGCAGCTCTCCGGAACACACCGTAAGCGGCACAAGGGTCTGTGCAGGAAGCAACCACTTCTTCGCCTCTGGCAGCTGGAGAATACGGCAGCTTCCAGGAGGCGAAGAATGAAGCCGCACCAACAGCTAGATTGTGGGCTCGGCTTCCAAGCTACTAGAACACGGTGGCTTGACAATCGGCTGCATCTGCAATTGACATTAGCATTCTTCAAGAAGGAGTTGATGGACAGCTTCCCTAGGGTTCTTGCTTGTCGTGCTGCATCCACCGATAGAAAAACTGGCATTTTCTATATGCTATGAGATAAAAAGTACTCAATGACCTGCTAATGCACGATTGGGGGACATTGACTTTGCAATACCTGTTTCTACTTGCAAGACAGAGTGGAAAAGCTTTTCACTAAGATGCCGATGACAAGAGACACAGAAGACATAAATCGAGCTGTCCGAAGGTAAGTGCCGCAGCCAGGCATGTTTCAGCAGAAGTGGCGCTGGGGAGCGCACAGTAACTGGCAAAAGCATCTGTGCACCAACTAGCAGCTTCTTCCCCTCTGCTAGCCAGAGAGCACAGCAACTTCCAGGAGGCGAAGAACAAAGCCGCACCAACAGCGGCATTGTGTGCGCAGCTTCCAAGCTGCTCGAAAACGGTGGCTTGACAATGGGCTGCGTCTGCAATTGACATTAGCATTCTTCAGGAAGGAGTTGATGGACAACATTCCTAAGTTTCTTGCTAATCCTCCTGCAGCACCCGATATAAAATCTTGCAATTCCTTCTGAGCTTTGAGACACTAAGAACTTGATGAACTGCTAATGCAACGTCGGGGGACGTTGCCTTTGCTGTCCCAGTTTCTGCTTGAAAGACGTCGTTGGAAAAGTTTTTCACTAAGATGAGGATGACAAGAGTCACAGAAGACGGAGATAACGAGCCATCCAACTGAAGCAGTGCTCTGGAACCCACTTTAACCGGCACAAGTGTACGTGCACAAAGTAGCATCTTCCTCGCCTCTGGGAGACGGAGAGAACGGCAGCTTCCAGGAGGCGATGAATGAAGCCGCACCAACAGCGGTATTGTGTGTGCAGCTTCCAAGTTCCTAGAAGACAGCACCTTGACAATCAGCTGCATCCGCAATTGACATTAGCATTCTTCAGGAAGGAGTTGATGGACAGCTTTCCTAAGCTTCTTGCCAGCCTTCCTACAACCCCCAATTGAAAATCGTGCACTTCTTTCTAAGCTCTTAGACACAAGGAATACGATGAACTTCTAATGCACGATTTGGGCACATTGGCTTTACTATACCAGTTTCTCCTTGCAAGACAGAGTGGAAAAGCTTATCGCTAAGATGCCGATGACAAGAGTCACAGAAGACATAAAGCCAGCTGTCCGAAGGTAAGTGCCGCAGCCAGGCATGTTTCAGCAGAAGTGGCGCTGGGGAGCGCACAGTAACTGGCAAAAGCATCTGTGCACGAACTAGCAGCTTCTTCCCCACTGGTAGCCAGAGAGGACGGCAACTTCCAGGAGGCGAAGAACAAAGCCGCACCAACAGCGGCATTGTGTGCGCAGCTTCCAAGCTGCTAGAAAACGGTGGCTTGACAATGGGCTGCGTCTGCAATTGACATTAGCATTCTTCAGGAAGGACTTGATGGACAGCTTTCCTAAGCTTCTTGCCAGCCTTCCTACATCCCCAATTGAAAATCATGCACATCTTTCTAAGCTCTTAGACACAAGGAATATGATGAACTGCTAATGCACGACTGGGGGACATTGGCTTTACTATACCAGTTTCTCCTTGCAAGACAGAGTGGAAAAGCTTTTCACTAAGATGCCGATGACAAGAGTCACAGAAGACATAAAGCCAGCTGTCCGAAGGTAAGTGCCGCAGCCAGGCATGTTTCAGCAGAAGTGGCGCTCGGGAGCGCACAGTAACTGGCGAAAGCATCTGTGCACGAACTAGCAGCTTCTTCCCCTCTGCTAGCCAGAGAGCAAGGCAACTTCCAGGAGGCGAAGAACAAAGCCGCACTCACAGCGGCATTGTGTGCGCAGCTTCCAAGCTGCTAGAAAACGGTGGCTTGACAATCGGCTGCGTCTGCAATTGACATTAGCATTCTTCAGGAAGGAGTTGATGGACAACTTTCCTAAGCTTCTTGCTAGTCCTCCTGCAGCTCCCGATAGAAAATCTTGCACTTCCTTCTAAGCTCTCAGACACAAAGAACTCGATAAACTGCTAAGGCAGCTTCGGGGGACGTTGACTTTGCTGTCCCAGTTTCTGCTTGAAAGACGTCGTTGTTGGAAAAGTTTTTCACTAAGATGAGGAGGACAAGAGTCACAGAAGACGGAGATAAGGAGCCGTCCGACAGAAGGAGCTCTCCGGAACACACCGTAACCGGCACAAGGGTCTGTGCACAAAGTAGCATCTTCCTCGCCTCTGGGAGATGGAGAGCACGGCAGCTTCCAGGAGGCGATGAATGAAGCCGCACCAAGAGTTAGATTGATTGTGCGGCTTCCAAGATACTAGAACACGGTGGCTTGACAATTGGCTGCATCTGCAATTGACATTAGCATTCTTCAGGAAGGAGTTGATGGACAGCTTTCCTAAGCTTCTTGCCAGCCTTCCTACATCCCCCGATTGAAAATCATGCACTTCTTTCTAAGCTCTTAGACACAAGGAACACAATGAAATTCTAATGCACGACTGGGGCACATTGGCTTTACTATACCAGTTTCTCCTTGCAAGACAGAGTGGAAAAGCTTTTCACTAAGATGCCGATGACAAGAGTCACAGAAGACATAAAGCGAGCTGTCTGAAGGTAAGTGCTGCAGCCAGGCATGTTTCAGCAGAAGTTGTGCTCAGGAGCGCACAGTAACTGGCGAAAGCATCTGTGCATGAACTAGCAGCTTCTTCCCCTCTGCTAGCCAGAGAGCACGGCAACTTCCAGGAGGTGAAGAACAAAGCCGCACCAACAGCGGCATTGTGTGCGCAGCTTCTAAGCTGCTAGAAAACGGTGGCTTGACAATCGGCTGCGTCTGCAATTGACATTAGCATTCTTCAGGAAGGAGTTGATGGACAACTTTCCTAAGCTCCTTGCTAATCCTCCTGCAGCACCCGATAGAAAAACTCACACTTCCTTCTAAGCTCTGAGACACAAAGAACTCGATGAGCTGCTAATGCAACATTGGGGGACGCTGGCTTTGCTGTCCCAGTTTCTGCTGGAAAGACGTCGTTGTTGGAAAAGTTTTTCACTAAGATGAGGAGGACAAGAGTCACAGAAGACGGCGATAACGAGCCGTCCGACAGAAGCAGCTCTCCGGAACACACCGT
The DNA here is from genome assembly GCF_036417665.1 of Passer domesticus. Lineage (NCBI taxonomy): Eukaryota > Metazoa > Chordata > Aves > Passeriformes > Passeridae > Passer > Passer domesticus. The sequence goes on along the minus strand of NC_087512.1, from coordinate 57,428,486 downwards.
AAGCGGCACAAGGGTCTGTGCAGGAAGCAACCACTTCTTCGCCTCTGGCAGCTGGAGAATACGGCAGCTTCCAGGAGGCGAAGAATGAAGCCGCACCAACAGCTAGATTGTGGGCTCGGCTTCCAAGCTACTAGAACACGGTTGCTTGACAATCGGCTGCATCTGCAATTGACATTAGCATTCTTCAAGAAGGAGTTGATGGACAGCTTCCCTAGGGTTCTTGCTTGTCGTGCTGCATCCACCGATAGAAAAACTGGCATTTTCTATATGCTATGAGATAAAAAGTACTCAATGACCTGCTAATGCACGATTGGGGGACATTGACTTTACAATACCTGTTTCTACTTGCAAGACAGAGTGGAAAAGCTTTTCACTAAGATGCCGATGACAAGAGACACAGAAGACATAAATCGAGCTGTCCGAAGGTAAGTGCCGCAGCCAGGCATGTTTCAGCAGAAGTGGCGCTCGGGAGCGCACAGTAACTGGCAAAAGCCTCTGTGCACGAACTAGCAGCTTCTTCCCCTCTGCTAGCCAGAGAGCACAGCAACTTCCAGGAGGCGAAGAACAAAGCCGCACCAACAGCGGTATGGTGTGCGCAGCTTCCAAGCTGCTAGAAAACGGTGGCTTGACAATCGGCTGCGTCTGCAATTGACATTAGCATTCTTCAGGAAGGAGTTGATGGACAACTTTCCTAAGCTTCTTGCTAGTCCTCCTGCAGCTCCCGATAGAAAATCTTGCACTTCCTTCTAAGCTCTCAGACACAAAGAACTCGATAAACTGCTAAGGCAGCTTCGGGGGACGTTGACTTTGCTGTCCCAGTTTCTGCTTGAAAGACGTCGTTGTTGGAAAAGTTTTTCTCTAAGATGAGGATGACAAGAGTCACAGAAGACGGAGATAAGGAGCCGTCCGACAGAAGGAGCTCTCCGGAACACACCGTAACCGGCACAAGGGTCTGTGCACAAAGTAGCATCTTCCTCGCCTCTGGGAGACGGAGAGCACGGCAGCTTCCAGGAGGCGATGAATGAAGCCGCACCAAGAGTTAGATTGATTGTGCGGCTTCCAAGCTACTAGAACACGGTGGCTTGACAATTGGCTGCATCTGCAATTGACATTAGCATTCTTCAGGAAGGAGTTGATGGACAACATTCCTAAGTTTCTTGCTAATCCTCCTGCAGCACCCGATATAAAATCTTGCAATTCCTTCTGAGCTTTGAGACACTAAGAACTCGATGAACTGCTAATGCAACTTCGGGGGACGTTGCCTTTGCTGTCCCAGTTTCTGCTTGAAAGACGTCGTTGGAAAAGTTTTTCACTAAGATGAGGATGACAAGAGTCACAGAAGACGGAGATAACGAGCCATCCAACTGAAGCAGTGCTCTGGAACCCACTTTAACCGGCACAAGTGTACGTGCACAAAGTAGCATCTTCCTCGCCTCTGGGAGACGGAGAGAACGGCAGCTTCCAGGAGGCGATGAATGAAGCCGCACCAACAGCGGTATTGTGTGTGCAGCTTCCAAGTTCCTAGAAGACAGCACCTTGACAATCAGCTGCATCCGCAATTGACATTAGCATTCTTCAGGAAGGAGTTGATGGACAGCTTTCCTAAGCTTCTTGCCAACCTTCCTACAACCCCCAATTGAAAATCGTGCACTTCTTTCTAAGCTCTTAGACACAAGGAATACGATGAACTTCTAATGCACGATTTGGGCACATTGGCTTTACTATACCAGTTTCTCCTTGCAAGACAGAGTGGAAAAGCTTTTCGCTAAGATGCCGATGACAAGAGTCACAGAAGACATAAAGCCAGCTGTCCGAAGGTAAGTGCCGCAGCCAGGCATGTTTCAGCAGAAGTGGCGCTGGGGAGCGCACAGTAACTGGCAAAAGCATCTGTGCACGAACTAGCAGCTTCTTCCCCACTGGTAGCCAGAGAGGACGGCAACTTCCAGGAGGCGAAGAACAAAGCCGCACCAACAGCGGCATTGTGTGCGCAGCTTCCAAGCTGCTAGAAAACGGTGGCTTGACAATCGGCTGCGTCTGCAATTGACATTAGCATTCTTCAGGAAGGAGTTGATGGACAACTTTCCTAAGCTTCTTGCTAGTCCTCCTGCAGCTCCCGATAGAAAATCTTGCACTTCCTTCTAAGCTCTCAGACACAAAGAACTCGATAAACTGCTAAGGCAGCTTCGGGGGACGTTGACTTTGCTGTCCCAGTTTCTGCTTGAAAGACGTCGTTGTTGGAAAAGTTTTTCACTAAGATGAGGAGGACAAGAGTCACAGAAGACGGAGATAAGGAGCCGTCCGACAGAAGGAGCTCTCCGGAACACACCGTAACCGGCACAAGGGTCTGTGCACAAAGTAGCATCTTCCTCGCCTCTGGGAGATGGAGAGCACGGCAGATTCCAGGAGGCGATGAATGAAGCCGCACCAAGAGTTAGATTGATTGTGCGGCTTCCAAGATACTAGAACACGGTGGCTTGACAATTGGCTGCATCTGCAATTGACATTAGCATTCTTCAGGAAGGAGTTGATGGACAGCTTTCCTAAGCTTCTTGCCAGCCTTCCTACATCCCCCGATTGAAAATCATGCACTTCTTTCTAAGCTCTTAGACACAAGGAACACAATGAAATTCTAATGCACGACTGGGGCACATTGGCTTTACTATACCAGTTTCTCCTTGCAAGACAGAGTGGAAAAGCTTTTCACTAAGATGCCGATGACAAGAGTCACAGAAGACATAAAGCGAGCTGTCTGAAGGTAAGTGCTGCAGCCAGGCATGTTTCAGCAGAGGTTGTGCTCAGGAGCGCACAGTAACTGGCGAAAGCATCTGTGCATGAACTAGCAGCTTCTTCCCCTCTGCTAGCCAGAGAGCACGGCAACTTCCAGGAGGTGAAGAACAAAGCCGCACCAACAGCGGCATTGTGTGCGCAGCTTCTAAGCTGCTAGAAAACGGTGGCTTGACAATCGGCTGCGTCTGCAATTGACATTAGCATTCTTCAGGAAGGAGTTGATGGACAACTTTCCTAAGCTCCTTGCTAATCCTCCTGCAGCACCCGATAGAAAAACTCACACTTCCTTCTAAGCTCTGAGACACAAAGAACTCGATGAGCTGCTAATGCAACATTGGGGGACGCTGGCTTTGCTCTCCCAGTTTCTGCTGGAAAGACGTCATTGGAAAAGTTTTTCATTAAGATGAGGAGGACAAGAGTCACAGAAGACGGCGATAACGAGCCGTCCGACAGAAGCAGCTCTCCGGAACACACCGTAAGCGGCACAAGGGTCTGTGCAGGAAGCAACCACTTCTTCGCCTCTGGCAGCTGGAGAATACGGCACCTTCCAGGAGGCGAAGAATGAAGCCGCACCAACAGCTAGATTGTGGGCTCGGCTTCCAAGCTACTAGAACACGGTGGCTTGACAATCGGCTGCATCTGCAATTGACATTAGCATTCTTCAAGAAGGAGTTGATGGACAGCTTCCCTAGGGTTCTTGCTTGTCGTGCTGCATCCACCGATAGAAAAACTGGCATTTTCTATATGCTATGAGATAAAAAGTACTCAATGACCTGCTAATGCACGATTGGGGGACATTGACTTTACAATACCAGTTTCTCCTTGCAAGACAGAGTGGAAAAGCTTTTCACTAAGATGCCGATGACAAGAGTCACAGAAGACATAAAGCCAGCTGTCCGAAGGTAAGTGCCGCAGCCAGGCATGTTTCAGCAGAAGTGGCGCTCGGGAGCGCACAGTAACTGGCGAAAGCATCTGTGCACGAACTAGCAGCTTCTTCCCCTCTGCTAGCCAGAGAGCAAGGCAACTTCCAGGAGGCGAAGAACAAAGCCGCACTCACAGCGGTATGGTGTGCGCAGCTTCCAAGCTGCTAGAAAACGGTGGCTTGACAATCGGCTGCGTCTGCAATTGACATTAGCATTCTTCAGGAAGGAGTTGATGGACAACTTTCCTAAGCTTCTTGCTAGTCCTCCTGCAGCTCCCGATAGAAAATCTTGCACTTCCTTCTAAGCTCTCAGACACAAAGAACTCGATAAACTGCTAAGGCAGCTTCGGGGGACGTTGACTTTGCTGTCCCAGTTTCTGCTTGAAAGACGTCGTTGTTGGAAAAGTTTTTCACTAAGATGAGGAGGACAAGAGTCACAGAAGACGGAGATAAGGAGCCGTCCGACAGAAGGAGCTCTCCGGAACACACCGTAACCGGCACAAGGGTCTGTGCACAAAGTAGCATCTTCCTCGCCTCTGGGAGATGGAGAGCACGGCAGCTTCCAGGAGGCGATGAATGAAGCCGCACCAAGAGTTAGATTGATTGTGCGGCTTCCAAGCTACTAGAACACGGTGGCTTGACAATTGGCTGCATCTGCAATTGACATTAACATTCTTCAGGAAGGAGTTGATGGACAGCTTTCCTAAGCTTCTTGCCAGCCTTCCTACATCCCCCGATTGAAAATCATGCACTTCTTTCTAAGCTCTTAGACACAAGGAACACAATGAAATTCTAATGCACGACTGGGGCACATTGGCTTTACTATACCAGTTTCTCCTTGCAAGACAGAGTGGAAAAGCTTTTCACTAAGATGCCGATGACAAGAGTCACAGAAGACATAAAGCGAGCTGTCTGAAGGTAAGTGCTGCAGCCAGGCATGTTTCAGCAGAAGTTGTGCTCAGGAGCGCACAGTAACTGGCGAAAGCATCTGTGCATGAACTAGCAGCTTCTTCCCCTCTGCTAGCCAGAGAGCACGGCAACTTCCAGGAGGTGAAGAACAAAGCCGCACCAACAGCGGCATTGTGTGCGCAGCTTCTAAGCTGCTAGAAAACGGTGGCTTGACAATCGGCTGCGTCTGCAATTGACATTAGCATTCTTCAGGAAGGAGTTGATGGACAACTTTCCTAAGCTCCTTGCTAATCCTCCTGCAGCACCCGATAGAAAAACTCACACTTCCTTCTAAGCTCTGAGACACAAAGAACTCGATGAGCTGCTAATGCAACATTGGGGGACGCTGGCTTTGCTGTCCCAGTTTCTGCTGGAAAGACGTCATTGGAAAAGTTTTTCACTAAGATGAGGAGGACAAGAGTCACAGAAGACGGCGATAACGAGCCGTCCGACAGAAGCAGCTCTCCGGAACACACCGTAAGCGGCACAAGGGTCTGTGCAGGAAGCAACCACTTCTTCGCCTCTGGCAGCTGGAGAATACGGCAGCTTCCAGGAGGCGAAGAATGAAGCCGCACCAACAGCTAGATTGTGGGCTCGGCTTCCAAGCTACTAGAACACGGTTGCTTGACAATCGGCTGCATCTGCAATTGACATTAGCATTCTTCAAGAAGGAGTTGATGGACAGCTTCCCTAGGGTTCTTGCTTGTCGTGCTGCATCCACCGATAGAAAAACTGGCATTTTCTATATGCTATGAGATAAAAAGTACTCAATGACCTGCTAATGCACGATTGGGGGACATTGACTTTACAATACCTGTTTCTACTTGCAAGACAGAGTGGAAAAGCTTTTCACTAAGATGCCGATGACAAGAGACACAGAAGACATAAATCGAGCTGTCCGAAGGTAAGTGCCGCAGCCAGGCATGTTTCAGCAGAAGTGGCGCTCGGGAGCGCACAGTAACTGGCAAAAGCCTCTGTGCACGAACTAGCAGCTTCTTCCCCTCTGCTAGCCAGAGAGCACAGCAACTTCCAGGAGGCGAAGAACAAAGCCGCACCAACAGCGGTATGGTGTGCGCAGCTTCCAAGCTGCTAGAAAACGGTGGCTTGACAATCGGCTGCGTCTGCAATTGACATTAGCATTCTTCAGGAAGGAGTTGATGGACAACTTTCCTAAGCTTCTTGCTAGTCCTCCTGCAGCTCCCGATAGAAAATCTTGCACTTCCTTCTAAGCTCTCAGACACAAAGAACTCGATAAACTGCTAAGGCAGCTTCGGGGGACGTTGACTTTGCTGTCCCAGTTTCTGCTTGAAAGACGTCGTTGTTGGAAAAGTTTTTCTCTAAGATGAGGATGACAAGAGTCACAGAAGACGGAGATAAGGAGCCGTCCGACAGAAGGAGCTCTCCGGAACACACCGTAACCGGCACAAGGGTCTGTGCACAAAGTAGCATCTTCCTCGCCTCTGGGAGACGGAGAGCACGGCAGCTTCCAGGAGGCGATGAATGAAGCCGCACCAAGAGTTAGATTGATTGTGCGGCTTCCAAGCTACTAGAACACGGTGGCTTGACAATTGGCTGCATCTGCAATTGACATTAGCATTCTTCAGGAAGGAGTTGATGGACAACATTCCTAAGTTTCTTGCTAATCCTCCTGCAGCACCCGATATAAAATCTTGCAATTCCTTCTGAGCTTTGAGACACTAAGAACTCGATGAACTGCTAATGCAACTTCGGGGGACGTTGCCTTTGCTGTCCCAGTTTCTGCTTGAAAGACGTCGTTGGAAAAGTTTTTCACTAAGATGAGGATGACAAGAGTCACAGAAGACGGAGATAACGAGCCATCCAACTGAAGCAGTGCTCTGGAACCCACTTTAACCGGCACAAGTGTACGTGCACAAAGTAGCATCTTCCTCGCCTCTGGGAGACGGAGAGAACGGCAGCTTCCAGGAGGCGATGAATGAAGCCGCACCAACAGCGGTATTGTGTGTGCAGCTTCCAAGTTCCTAGAAGACAGCACCTTGACAATCAGCTGCATCCGCAATTGACATTAGCATTCTTCAGGAAGGAGTTGATGGACAGCTTTCCTAAGCTTCTTGCCAGCCTTCCTACAACCCCCAATTGAAAATCGTGCACTTCTTTCTAAGCTCTTAGACACAAGGAATACGATGAACTTCTAATGCACGATTTGGGCACATTGGCTTTACTATACCAGTTTCTCCTTGCAAGACAGAGTGGAAAAGCTTTTCGCTAAGATGCCGATGACAAGAGTCACAGAAGACATAAAGCCAGCTGTCCGAAGGTAAGTGCCGCAGCCAGGCATGTTTCAGCAGAAGTGGCGCTGGGGAGCGCACAGTAACTGGCAAAAGCATCTGTGCACGAACTAGCAGCTTCTTCCCCACTGGTAGCCAGAGAGGACGGCAACTTCCAGGAGGCGAAGAACAAAGCCGCACCAACAGCGGCATTGTGTGCGCAGCTTCCAAGCTGCTAGAAAACGGTGGCTTGACAATCGGCTGCGTCTGCAATTGACATTAGCATTCTTCAGGAAGGACTTGATGGACAGCTTTCCTAAGCTTCTTGCCAGCCTTCCTACATCCCCAATTGAAAATCATGCACATCTTTCTAAGCTCTTAGACACAAGGAATATGATGAACTGCTAATGCACGACTGGGGGACATTGGCTTTACTATACCAGTTTCTCCTTGCAAGACAGAGTGGAAAAGCTTTTCACTAAGATGCCGATGACAAGAGTCACAGAAGACATAAAGCCAGCTGTCCGAAGGTAAGTGCCGCAGCCAGGCATGTTTCAGCAGAAGTGGCGCTCGGGAGCGCACAGTAACTGGCGAAAGCATCTGTGCACGAACTAGCAGCTTCTTCCCCTCTGCTAGCCAGAGAGCAAGGCAACTTCCAGGAGGCGAAGAACAAAGCCGCACTCACAGCGGTATGGTGTGCGCAGCTTCCAAGCTGCTAGAAAACGGTGGCTTGACAATCGGCTGCGTCTGCAATTGACATTAGCATTCTTCAGGAAGGAGTTGATGGACAACTTTCCTAAGCTTCTTGCTAGTCCTCCTGCAGCTCCCGATAGAAAATCTTGCACTTCCTTCTAAGCTCTCAGACACAAAGAACTCGATAAACTGCTAAGGCAGCTTCGGGGGACGTTGACTTTGCTGTCCCAGTTTCTGCTTGAAAGACGTCGTTGTTGGAAAAGTTTTTCACTAAGATGAGGAGGACAAGAGTCACAGAAGACGGAGATAAGGAGCCGTCCGACAGAAGGAGCTCTCCGGAACACACCGTAACCGGCACAAGGGTCTGTGCACAAAGTAGCATCTTCCTCGCCTCTGGGAGATGGAGAGCACGGCAGATTCCAGGAGGCGATGAATGAAGCCGCACCAAGAGTTAGATTGATTGTGCGGCTTCCAAGCTACTAGAACACGGTGGCTTGACAATTGGCTGCATCTGCAATTGACATTAGCATTCTTCAGGAAGGAGTTGATGGACAGCTTTCCTAAGCTTCTTGCCAGCCTTCCTACATCCCCCGATTGAAAATCATGCACTTCTTTCTAAGCTCTTAGACACAAGGAACACAATGAAATTCTAATGCACGACTGGGGCACATTGGCTTTACTATACCAGTTTCTCCTTGCAAGACAGAGTGGAAAAGCTTTTCACTAAGATGCCGATGACAAGAGTCACAGAAGACATAAAGCGAGCTGTCTGAAGGTAAGTGCTGCAGCCAGGCATGTTTCAGCAGAAGTTGTGCTCAGGAGCGCACAGTAACTGGCGAAAGCATCTGTGCATGAACTAGCAGCTTCTTCCCCTCTGCTAGCCAGAGAGCACGGCAACTTCCAGGAGGTGAAGAACAAAGCCGCACCAACAGCGGCATTGTGTGCGCAGCTTCTAAGCTGCTAGAAAACGGTGGCTTGACAATCGGCTGCGTCTGCAATTGACATTAGCATTCTTCAGGAAGGAGTTGATGGACAACTTTCCTAAGCTCCTTGCTAATCCTCCTGCAGCACCCGATAGAAAAACTCACACTTCCTTCTAAGCTCTGAGACACAAAGAACTCGATGAGCTGCTAATGCAACATTGGGGGACGCTGGCTTTGCTGTCCCAGTTTCTGCTGGAAAGACGTCATTGGAAAAGTTTTTCACTAAGATGAGGAGGACAAGAGTCACAGAAGACGGCGATAACGAGCCGTCCGACAGAAGCAGCTCTCCGGAACACACCGTAAGCGGCACAAGGGTCTGTGCAGGAAGCAACCACTTCTTCGCCTCTGGCAGCTGGAGAATACGGCAGCTTCCAGGAGGCGAAGAATGAAGCCGCACCAACAGCTAGATTGTGGGCTCGGCTTCCAAGCTACTAGAACACGGTGGCTTGACAATCGGCTGCATCTGCAATTGACATTAGCATTCTTCAAGAAGGAGTTGATGGACAGCTTCCCTAGGGTTCTTGCTTGTCGTGCTGCATCCACCGATAGAAAAACTGGCATTTTCTATATGCTATGAGATAAAAAGTACTCAATGACCTGCTAATGCACGATTGGGGGACATTGACTTTACAATACCTGTTTCTACTTGCAAGACAGAGTGGAAAAGCTTTTCACTAAGATGCCGATGACAAGAGACACAGAAGACATAAATCGAGCTGTCCGAAGGTAAGTGCCGCAGCCAGGCATGTTTCAGCAGAAGTGGCGCTCGGGAGCGCACAGTAACTGGCAAAAGCCTCTGTGCACGAACTAGCAGCTTCTTCCCCTCTGCTAGCCAGAGAGCACAGCAACTTCCAGGAGGCGAAGAACAAAGCCGCACCAACAGCGGTATGGTGTGCGCAGCTTCCAAGCTGCTAGAAAACGGTGGCTTGACAATCGGCTGCGTCTGCAATTGACATTAGCATTCTTCAGGAAGGAGTTGATGGACAACTTTCCTAAGCTTCTTGCTAGTCCTCCTGCAGCTCCCGATAGAAAATCTTGCACTTCCTTCTAAGCTCTCAGACACAAAGAACTCGATGAACTCCTAAGGCAGCTTCGGGGGACGTTGACTTTGCTGTCCCAGTTTCTGCTTGAAAGACGTCGTTGTTGGAAAAGTTTTTCTCTAAGATGAGGATGACAAGAGTCACAGAAGACGGAGATAAGGAGCCGTCCGACAGAAGGAGCTCTCCGGAACACACCGTAACCGGCACAAGGGTCTGTGCAAAAGTAGCATCTACCTCGCCTCTGGGAGACGGAGAGCACGGCAGCTTCCAGGAGGCGATGAATGAAGCCGCACCAAGAGTTAGATTGATTGTGCGGCTTCCAAGCTACTAGAACACGGTGGCTTGACAATTGGCTGCATCTGCAATTGACATTAGCATTCTTCAGGAAGGAGTTGATGGACAACTTTCCTAAGCTCCTTGCTAATCCTCCTGCAGCTCCCGATAGAAAAACTTGCAATTCCTTCTGAGCTTTGAGACACAAAGAACTCGATGAACTGCTAATGCAACGTCGGGGGACGTTGGCTTTCCTGTCCCAGTTTCTGCTTGAAAGACGTCGTTGGAAAAGTTTTTCACTAAGATGAGGATGACAAGAGTCACAGAAGACGGAGATAACGAGCCATCCAACTGAAGCAGTGCTCTGGAACCCACTTTAACCGGCACAAGTGTACGTGCACAAAGTAGCATCTTCCTCGCCTCTGGGAGACGGAGAGCACGGCAGCTTCCTGGAGGCGATGAATGAAGCCGCATCAACAGCGGCATTGTGTGCGCAGCTTCCAAGTTCCTAGAAGACGGCACCTTGACAATCAGCTGCATCCGCAATTGACATTAGCATTCTTCAGGAAGGAGTTGATGGACAGCTTTCCTAAGCTTCTTGCCAGCCTTCCTACAACCCCCAATTGAAAATCGTGCACTTTTTCTAAGCTCTTAGACACAAGGAATACGATGAACTTCTAATGCAAGATTGGGGGACATTGGCTTTACTATACCAGTTTCTCCTTGCAAGACAGAGTGGAAAAGCTTTTCACTAAGATGCCGATGACAAGAGTCACAGAAGACATAAAGCGAGCTGTCCGAAGGTAAGTGCCGTAGCCAGGCATGTTTCAGCAGAAGTGGCGCTGGGGAGCGCACAGTAACTGGCAAAAGCATCTGTGCACGAACTAGCAGCTTCTTCCCCTCTGCTAGCCAGAGAGCACGGCAACTTCCAGGAGGCGAAGAACAAAGCCGCACCAACAGCGGCATTGTGTGCGCAGCTTCCAAGCTGCTAGAAAACGGTGGATTGACAGACAGCTACGTCTGCAATTGACATTAGCATTCTTCAGGAAGGAGTTGATGGACAACGTTCCTAAGCTTCTTGCTAATCCTCCTGCAGCACCCGATAGAAAAACTCACACTTCCTTCTAAGCTCTGAGACACAAAGAACTCGATGAACTGCTAATGCAACGTTGGGCGACGTTGGCTTTACTGTCCCAGTTTCTGCTTGAAAGACGTCGTTGTCGGAAAAGATTTTCACTAAGATGTGGAGAACAAGAGTCACAGAAGACGGAGATAAGGAGCCGTCCGACAGAAGCAGCGCTGCGGAACGCACCGTACCCGGCACAAGGGTCTGTGCACGCAGCAACCACTTCTTTGCCTCTGGCAGTTGGAGAACACGGCAGATTCCAGGAGGCGATGAATGAAGCCGCACCAAGAGCTAGATTGATTGTGCGGCTTCCAAGCTACTAGAACACGGTGGCTTGACAATCGGCTGCATCTGCAATTGACATTAGCATTCTTCAGGAAGGACTTGATGGACAGCTTTCCTAAGCGTCTTGCCAGCCTTCCTACATCCCCCGATTGAAAATCATGCACTTCTTTCTAAGCTCTTAGACACAAGGAACACGATGAAATTCTAATGCACGACTGGGGCACATTGGCTTTACTATACCAGTTTCTCCTTGCAAGACAGAGTGGAAAAGCTTTTCACTAAGATGCCGATGACAAGAGTCACAGAAGACATAAAGCCAGCTGTCCGAAGGTAAGTGCTGCAGCCAGGCATGTTTCAGCAGAAGTTGTGCTCAGGAGCGCACAGTAACTGGCGAAAGCATCTGTGCATGAACTAGCAGCTTCTTCCCCTCTGCTAGCCAGAGAGCACAGCAACTTCCAGGAGGCGAAGAACAAAGCCGCACTCACAGTGGTATGGTGTGCGCAGCTTCCAAGCTGCTAGAAAAAGGTGGCTTGACAATCGGCTGCGTCTGCAATTGACATTAGCATTCTTCAGGAAGGAATTGATGGACAACTTTCCTAAGCTTCTTGCTAGTCCTCCTGCAGCTCCCGATAGAAAATCTTGCACTTCCTTCTAAGCTCTCAGACACAAAGAACTCGATAAACTGCTAAGGCAGCTTCGGGGGACGTTGACTTTGCTGTCCCAGTTTCTGCTTGAAAGACGTCGTTGTTGGAAAAGTTTTTCACTAAGATGAGGAGGACAAGAGTCACAGAAGACGGAGATAAGGAGCCGTCCGACAGAAGGAGCTCTCCGGAACACACCGTAACCGGCACAAGGGTCTGTGCACAAAGTAGCATCTTCCTCGCCTCTGGGAGATGGAGAGCACGGCAGCTTCCAGGAGGCGATGAATGAAGCCGCACCAAGAGTTAGATTGATTGTGCGGCTTCCAAGCTACTAGAACACGGTGGCTTGACAATCGGCTGCATCTGCAATTGACATTAGCATTCTTCAGGAAGGACTTGATGGACAGCTTTCCTAAGCTTCTTGCCAGCCTTCCTACATCCCCCGATTGAAAATCATGCACTTCTTTCTAAGCTCTTAGACACAAGGAACACAATGAAATTCTAATGCACGACTGGGGCACATTGGCTTTACTATACCAGTTTCTCCTTGCAAGACAGAGTGGAAAAGCTTTTCACTAAGATGCCGATGACAAGAGTCACAGAAGACATAAAGCGAGCTGTCCGAAGGTAAGTGCCGTAGCCAGGCATGTTTCAGCAGAAGTGGCGCTGGGGAGCGCACAGTAACTGGCAAAAGCATCTGTGCACGAACTAGCAGCTTCTTCCCCTCTGCTAGCCAGAGAGCACGGCAACTTCCAGGAGGCGAAGAACAAAGCCGCACCAACAGCGGCATTGTGTGCGCAGCTTCCAAGCTGCTAGAAAACGGTGGATTGACAATCAGCTACGTCTGCAATTGACATTAGCATTCTTCAGGAAGGAGTTGATGGACAACGTTCCTAAGCTTCTTGCTAATCCTCCTGCAGCACCCGATAGAAAAACTCACACTTCCTTCTAAGCTCTGAGACACAAAGAACTCGATGAACTGCTAATGCAACGTTGGGCGACGTTGGCTTTACTGTCCCAGTTTCTGCTTGAAAGACGTCGTTGTCGGAAAAGATTTTCACTAAGATGTGGAGAACAAGAGTCACAGAAGACGGAGGTAAGGAGCCGTCCGACAGAAGCAGCGCTGCGGAACGCACCGTAACCGGCACAAGGGTCTGTGCACGCAGCAACCACTTCTTTGCCTCTGGCAGTTGGAGAACACGGCAGATTCCAGGAGGCGATGAATGAAGCCGCACCAAGAGCTAGATTGATTGTGCGGCTTCCAAGCTACTAGAACACGGTGGCTTGACAATCGGCTGCATCTGCAATTGACATTAGCATTCTTCAGGAAGGACTTGATGGACAGCTTTCCTAAGCGTCTTGCCAGCCTTCCTACATCCCCCGATTGAAAATCATGCACTTCTTTCTAAGCTCTTAGACACAAGGAACACGATGAAATTCTAATGCACGACTGGGGCACATTGGCTTTACTATACCAGTTTCTCCTTGCAAGACAGAGTGGAAAAGCTTTTCACTAAGATGCCGATGACAAGAGTCACAGAAGACATAAAGCGAGCTGTCCGAAGGTAAGTGCCGCAGCCAGGCATGTTTCAGCAGAAGTGGCGCTGGGGAGCGCACAGTAACTGGCAAAAGCATCTGTGCACGAACTAGCAGCTTCTTCCCCTCTGCTAGCCAGAGAGCAAGGCAACTTCCAGGAGGCGAAGAACAAAGCCGCACCAACAGCGGCATTGTGTGCGCAGCTTCCAAGCTGCTCGAAAACGGTGGCTTGACAATCGGCTGCGACTGCAATTGACATTAGCATTCTTCAGGAAGGAGTTGATGGACAACTTTCCTAAGCTCCTTGCTAATCCTCCTGCAGCACCCGATAGAAAAACTCACACTTCCTTCTAAGCTCTGAGACACAAAGAACTCGATGAGCTGCTAATGCAACATTGGGGGACGCTGGCTTTGCTGTCCCAGTTTCTGCTGGAAAGACGTCATTGGAAAAGTTTTTCACTAAGATGAGGAGGACAAGAGTCACAGAAGACGGAGATAAGGAGCCGTCCGACAGAAGGAGCTCTCCGGAACACACCGTAAGCGGCACAAGGGTCTGTGCAGGAAGCAACCACTTCTTCGCCTCTGGCAGCTGGAGAATACGGCAGCTTCCAGGAGGCGAAGAATGAAGCCGCACCAACAGCTAGATTGTGGGCTCGGCTTCCAAGCTACTAGAACACGGTTGCTTGACAATCGGCTGCATCTGCAATTGACATTAGCATTCTTCAAGAAGGAGTTGGTGGACAGCTTCCCTAGGGTTCTTGCTTGTCGTGCTGCATCCACCGATAGAAAAACAGGCATTTTCTATATGCTATGAGATAAAAAGTACTCAATGACCTGCTAATGCACGATTGGGGGACATTGACTTTACAATACCTGTTTCTACTTGCAAGACAGAGTGGAAAAGCTTTTCACTAAGATGCCGATGACAAGAGACACAGAAGACATAAATCGAGCTGTCCGAAGGTAAGTGCCGCAGCCAGGCATGTTTCAGCAGAAGTGGCGCTGGGGAGCGCACAGTAACTGGCAAAAGCATCTGTGCACCAACTAGCAGCTTCTTCCCCTCTGCTAGCCAGAGAGCACAGCAACTTCCAGGAGGCGAAGAACAAAGCCGCACTCACAGCGGTATGGTGTGCGCAGCTTCCAAGCTGCTAGAAAACGGTGGCTTGACAATCGGCTGCGTCTGCAATTGACATTAGCATTCTTCAGGAAGGAATTGATGGACAACTTTCCTAAGCTTCTTTCTAGTCCTCCTGCAGCTCCCGATAGAAAATCTTGCACTTCCTTCTAAGCTCTCAGACACAAAGAACTCGATGAGCTGCTAATGCAACGTCGGGGGACGTTGCCTTTGCTGTCCCAGTTTCTGCTTGAAAGACGTCGTTGGAAAAGTTTTTCACTAAGATGAGGATGACAAGACTCATAGAAGACGGAGATAACGAGCCATCCAACAGAAGCAGCTCTCCAGAACACACCGTAAGCGGCACAAGGGTCTGTGCAGGAAGCAACCACTTCTTCGCCTCTGGCAGCTGGAGAATATGGCAGCTTCAGGAGGCGATGAATGAAGCCGCAACAACAGCCAGATTGTGTGTGCGGCTTCCAAGCTACTAGAACACGGTACCTTGACAATCGGCTGCATCTGCAATTGACATTAGCATTCTTCAGGAAGGAGTTGATGGACAACTTTCCTAAGCTCCTTGCTAATCCTCCTGCAGCTCCCGATAGAAAAACTTGCAATTCCTTCTGAGCTTTGAGACACAAAGAACTCGATGAACTGCTAATGCAACGTCGGGGGACGTTGGCTTTCCTGTCCCAGTTTCTGCTTGAAAGACGTCGCTGGAAAAGTTTTTCACTAAGATGAGGATGACAAGAGTCACAGAAGACGGAGATAACGAGCCATCCAACTGAAGCAGTGCTCTGGAACCCACTTTAACCGGCACAAGGGTACGTGCACAAAGTAGCATCTTCCTCGCCTCTGGGAGACGGAGAGCACGGCAGCTTCCAGGAGGCGATGAATGAAGCCGCACCAACAGCGGCATTGTGTGCGCAGCTTCCAAGTTCCTAGAAGACGGCACCTTGACAATCAGCTGCATCCGCAATTGACATTAGCATTCTTCAGGAAGGAGTTGATGGACAGCTTTCCTAAGCTGCTTGCCAGCCTTCCTACAACCCCCAATTGAAAATCGTGCACTTTTTCTAAGCTCTTAGACACAAGGAATACGATGAACTTCTAATGCAAGATTGGGGGACATTGGCTTTACTATACCAGTTTCTCCTTGCAAGACAGAGTGGAAAAGCTTTTCACTAAGATGCCGATGACAAGAGTCACAGAAGACATAAAGCGAGCTGTCCGAAGGTAAGTGCCGTAGCCAGGCATGTTTCAGCAGAAGTGGCGCTGGGGAGCGCACAGTAACTGGCAAAAGCATCTGTGCACGAACTAGCAGCTTCTTCCCCTCTGCTAGCCAGAGAGCACGGCAACTTCCAGGAGGCGAAGAACAAAGCCGCACCAACAGCGGCATTGTGTGCGCAGCTTCCAAGCTGCTAGAAAACGGTGGATTGACAATCAGCTACGTCTGCAATTGACATTAGCATTCTTCAGGAAGGAGTTGATGGACAACGTTCCTAAGCTTCTTGCTAATCCTCCTGCAGCACCCGATAGAAAAACTCACACTTCCTTCTAAGCTCTGAGACACAAAGAACTCGATGAACTGCTAATGCAACGTTGGGCGACGTTGGCTTTACTGTCCCAGTTTCTGCTTGAAAGACGTCGTTGTCGGAAAAGATTTTCACTAAGATGTGGAGAACAAGAGTCACAGAAGACGGAGATAAGGAGCCGTCCGACAGAAGCAGCGCTGCGGAACGCACCGTAACCGGCACAAGGGTCTGTGCACGCAGCAACCACTTCTTTGCCTCTGGCAGTTGGAGAACACGGCAGATTCCAGGAGGCGATGAATGAAGCCACACCAAGAGCTAGATTGATTGTGCGGCTTCCAAGCTACTAGAACACGGTGGCTTGACAATCGGCTGCATCTGCAATTGACATTAGCATTCTTCAGGAAGGACTTGATGGACAGCTTTCCTAAGCGTCTTGCCAGCCTTCCTACATCCCCCGATTGAAAATCATGCACTTCTTTCTAAGCTCTTAGACACAAGGAACACGATGAAATTCTAATGCACGACTGGGGCACATTGGCTTTACTATACCAGTTTCTCCTTGCAAGACAGAGTGGAAAAGCTTTTCACTAAGATGCCGATGACAAGAGTCACAGAAGACATAAAGCGAGCTGTCCGAAGGTAAGTGCCGCAGCCAGGCATGTTTCAGCAGAAGTGGCGCTGGGGAGCGCACAGTAACTGGCAAAAGCATCTGTGCACGAACTAGCAGCTTCTTCCCCTCTGCTAGCCAGAGAGCAAGGCAACTTCCAGGAGGCGAAGAACAAAGCCGCACCAACAGCGGCATTGTGTGCGCAGCTTCCAAGCTGCTAGAAAACGGTGGCTTGACAATCGGCTGCGACTGCAATTGACATTAGCATTCTTCAGGAAGGAGTTGATGGACAACTTTCCTAAGCTCCTTGCTAATCCTCCTGCAGCACCCGATAGAAAAACTCACACTTCCTTCTAAGCTCTGAGACACAAAGAACTCGATGAGCTGCTAATGCAACATTGGGGGACGCTGGCTTTGCTGTCCCAGTTTCTGCTTGAAAGACGTCGTTGTTGGAAAAGTTTTTCACTAAGATGAGGAGGACAAGAGTCACAGAAGACGGAGATAAGGAGCCGTCCGACAGAAGGAGCTCTCCGGAACACACCGTAACCGGCACAAGGGTCTGTGCACAAAGTAGCATCTTCCTCGCCTCTGGGAGATGGAGAGCACGGCAGCTTCCAGGAGGCGATGAATGAAGCCGCACCAAGAGTTAGATTGATTGTGCGGCTGCCAAGCTACTAGAACACGGTGGCTTGACAATCGGCTGCATCTGCAATTGACATTAGCATTCTTCAGGAAGGAGTTGATGGACAGCTTTCCTAAGCTTCTTGCCAGCCTTCCTACATCCCCCGATTGAAAATCATGCACTTCTTTCTAAGCTCTTAGACACAAGGAACACAATGAAATTCTAATGCACGACTGGGGGACATTGGCTTTACTATACCAGTTTCTCCTTGCAAGACAGAGTGGAAAAGCTTTTCACTAAGATGCCGATGACAAGAGTCACAGAAGACATAAAGCGAGCTGTCCGAAGGTAAGTGCTGCAGCCAGGCATGTTTCAGCAGAAGTTGTGCTCAGGAGCGCACAGTAACTGGCGAAAGCATCTGTGCATGAACTAGCAGCTTCTTCCCCTCTGCTAGCCAGAGAGCACGGCAACTTCCAGGAGGCGAAGAACAAAGCCGCACCAACAGCGGCATTGTGTGCGCAGCTTCCAAGCTGCTCGAAAACGGTGGCTTGACAATCGGCTGCGACTGCAATTGACATTAGCATTCTTCAGGAAGGAGTTGATGGACAACTTTCCTAAGCTCCTTGCTAATCCTCCTGCAGCACCCGATAGAAAAACTCACACTTCCTTCTAAGCTCTGAGACACAAAGAACTCGATGAGCTGCTAATGCAACGTTGGGGGACGCTGGCTTTGCTGTCCCAGTTTCTGCTTGAAAGACGTCATTGGAAAAGTTTTTCACTAAGATGAGGAGGACAAGAGTCACAGAAGACGGAGATAAGGAGCCGTCCGACAGAAGGAGCTCTCCGGAACACACCGTAAGCGGCACAAGGGTCTGTGCAGGAAGCAACCACTTCTTCGCCTCTGGCAGCTGGAGAATACGGCAGCTTCCAGGAGGCGAAGAATGAAGCCGCACCAACAGCTAGATTGTGGGCTCGGCTTCCAAGCTACTAGAACACGGTGGCTTGACAATCGGCTGCATCTGCAATTGACATTAGCATTCTTCAAGAAGGAGTTGATGGACAGCTTCCCTAGGGTTCTTGCTTGTCGTGCTGCATCCACCGATAGAAAAACTAGCATTTTCTATATGCTATGAGATAAAAAGTACTCAATGACCTGCTAATGCACGATTGGGGGACATTGACTTTACAATACCTGTTTCTACTTGCAAGACAGAGTGGAAAAGCTTTTCACTAAGATGCCGATGACAAGAGACACAGAAGACATAAATCGAGCTGTCCGAAGGTAAGTGCCGCAGCCAGGCATGTTTCAGCAGAAGTGGCGCTGGGGAGCGCACAGTAACTGGCAAAAGCATCTGTGCACCAACTAGCAGCTTCTTCCCCTCTGCTAGCCAGAGAGCACAGCAACTTCCAGGAGGCGAAGAACAAAGCCGCACTCACAGCGGTATGGTGTGCGCAGCTTCCAAGCTGCTAGAAAACGGTGGCTTGACAATCGGCTGCGTCTGCAATTGACATTAGCATTCTTCAGGAAGGAATTGATGGACAACTTTCCTAAGCTTCTTGCTAGTCCTCCTGCAGCTCCCGATAGAAAATCTTGCACTTCCTTCTAAGCTCTCAGACACAAAGAACTCGATAAACTGCTAAGGCAGCTTCGGGGGACGTTGACTTTGCTGTCCCAGTTTCTGCTTGAAAGACGTCGTTGTTGGAAAAGTTTTTCACTAAGATGAGGAGGACAAGAGTCACAGAAGACGGAGATAAGGAGCCGTCCGACAGAAGGAGCTCTCCGGAACACACCGTAACCGGCACAAGGGTCTGTGCACAAAGTAGCATCTTCCTCGCCTCTGGGAGATGGAGAGCACGGCAGCTTCCAGGAGGCGATGAATGAAGCCGCACCAAGAGCTAGATTGATTGTGCGGCTTCCAAGCTACTAGAACACGGTGGCTTGACAATCGGCTGCATCTGCAATTGACATAAGCATTCTTCAGGAAGGACTTGATGGACAGCTTTCCTAAGCGTCTTGCCAGCCTTCCTACATCCCCCGATTGAAAATCATGCACTTCTTTCTACGCTCTTAGACACAAGGAACACAATGAAATTCTAATGCACGACTGGGGGACATTGGCTGTACTATACCAGTTTCTCCTTGCAAGACAGAGTTGAGAAGCTTTTCACTAAGATGCCGATGACAAGAGTCACAGAAAACATAAAGCCAGCTGTCCGAAGGTAAGTGCTGTAGCCAGGCATGTTTCAGCAGAAGTTGTGCTCAGGAGCGCACAGTAACTGGCGAAAGCATCTGTGCATGAACTAGCAGCTTCTTCCCCTCTGCTAGCCAGAGAGGATGGCAACTTCCAGGAGGTGAAGAACAAAGCCGCACTCACAGCGGTATGGTGTGCGCAGCTTCCAAGCTGCTAGAACAAGGTAGCTTGACAATCGGCTGCGTCTGCAATTGACATTAGCATTCTTCAGGAAGGAGTTGATGGACAACTTTCCTAAGCTTCTTGCTAGTCCTCCTGCAGCACCCGATAGAAAAACTCACACTTCCTTCTAAGCTCTGAGACACAAAGAACTCGATGAACTGCTAATGCAACGTTGGGCGACGTTGGCTTTGCTGTCCCAGTTTCTGCTTGAAAGACGTCGTTGTTGGAAAAGTTTTTCACTAAGATGAGGAGAACAAGAGTCACAGAAGACGGAGATAAGGAGCCGTCCGACAGAAGCAGCGCTGCGGAACGCACCGTAACCGGCACAAGGGTCTGTGCACGCAGCAACCACTTCTTTGCCTCTGGCAGTTGGAGAACACGGCAGATTCCAGGAGGCGATGAATGAAGCCGCACCAAGAGCTAGATTGATTGCGCGGCTTCCAAGCTACTAGAACACGGTGGCTTGACAATCGGCTGCATCTGCAATTGACATTAGCATTCTTCAGGAAGGAGTTGATGGACAGCTTTCCTAAGCGTCTTGCCAGCCTTCCTACATCCCCCGATTGAAAATCATGCACTTCTTTCTAAGCTCTTAGACACAAGGAACACGATGAAATTCTAATGCACGACTGGGGCACATTGGCTTTACTATACCAGTTTCTCCTTGCAAGACAGAGTGGAAAAGCTTTTCACTAAGATGCCGATGACAAGAGTCACAGAAGACATAAAGCGAGCTGTCCGAAGGTAAGTGCCGCAGCCAGGCATGTTTCACCAGAAGTTGTGCTCGGGAGCGCACAGTAACTGGCAAAAGCATCTGTGCACGAACTAGCAGCTTCTTCCCCTCTGCTAGCCAGAGAGGATGGCAACTTCCAGGAGGCGAAGAACAAAGCCGCACCAACAGCGGCATTGTGTGCGCAGCTTCCAAGCTGCTAGAAAACGGTGGCTTGACAATCGGCTGCGTCTGCAATTGACATTAGCATTCTTCAGGAAGGAGTTGATGGACAGCTTTCCTAAGCTTCTTGCTACTCCTGCTGCAGCACCCGATAAAAAAACGGGCATTTTCTATACGCTATGAGATGCAAAGGACTCAATGACATGCAAATGCACGACTGGGGCACATTGGCTTTACTATACCAGTTTCTCCTTGCAAGACAGAGTGGAAAAGCTTTTCGCTAAGATGCCGATGACAAGAGTCACAGAAGACATAAAGCCAGCTGTCCGAAGGTAAGTGCCGCAGCCAGGCATGTTTCAGCAGAAGTGGCGCTGGGGAGCGCACAGTAACTGGCAAAAGCATCTGTGCACCAACTAGCAGCTTCTTCCCCTCTGCTAGCCAGAGAGGACGGCAACTTCCAGGAGGCGAAGAACAAAGCCGCACCAACAGCGGCATTGTGTGCGCAGCTTCCAAGCTGCTAGAAAACGGTGGCTTGACAATGGGCTGCGTCTGCAATTGACATTAGCATTCTTCAGGAAGGAGTTGATGGACAACTTTCCTAAGCTTCTTGCCAGCCTTCCTACATCCCCAATTGAAAATCATGCACATCTTTCTAAGCTCTTAGACACAAGGAATATGATGAACTGCTAATGCACGACTGGGGGACATTGGCTTTACTATATCAGTTTCTCCTTGCAAGACAGAGTGGAAAAGCTTTTCACTAAGATGCCGATGACAAGAGTCACAGAAGACATAAAGCCAGCTGTCCGAAGGTAAGTGCCGCAGCCAGGCATGTTTCAGCAGAAGTGGCGCTGGGGAGCGCACAGTAACTGGCAAAAGCATCTGTGCACGAACTAGCAGCTTCTTCCCCTCTGCTAGCCAGAGAGGACGGCAACTTCCAGGAGGCGAAGAACAAAGCCGCACCAACAGCGGCATTGTGTGCGCAGCTTCCAAGCTGCTAGAAAGCGGTGGCTTGACAATCAGCTGCGTCTGCAATTGACATAAGCATTCTTCAGGAAGGAGTTGATGGACAACGTTCCTAAGTTTCTTGCTAATCCTCCTGCAGCACCCGATAGAAAATCTTGCAATTCCTTCTGAGCTTTGAGACACTAAGAACTCGATGAACTGCTAATGCAACGTTGGGCGACGTTGGCTTTCTGTCCCAGTTTCTGCTTGAAAGACGACGTTGTCGGAATAGTTTTTCACTAAGATGAGGAGAACAAGAGTCACAGAAGATGGAGATAAGGAGCCGTCCGACAGAAGCAGCGCTGCGGAACGCTCCGTAACCGGCACAAGGGTCTGTGCACGCAGCAACCACTTCCTTGCCTCTGGCAGTTGGAGAACACGGCAGATTCCAGGAGGCGATGAATGAAGCCGCACCAAGAGCTAGATTGATTGCGCGGCTTCCAAGCTACTAGAACACGGTGGCTTGACAATCGGCTGCATCTGCAATTGACATTAGCATTCTTCAGGAAGGAGTTGATGGACAGCTTTCCTAAGCGTCTTGCCAGCCTTCCTACATCCCCCGATTGAAAATCATGCACTTCTTTCTAAGCTCTTAGACACAAGGAACACAATGAAATTCTAATGCACGACTGGGGGACATTGGCTTTACTATACCAGTTTCTCCTTGCAAGACAGAGTGGAAAAGCTTTTCACTAAGATGCCGATGACAAGAGTCACAGAAGACATAAAGCGAGCTGTCCGAAGGTAAGTGCCGCAGCCAGGCATGTTTCAGCAGAAGTTGTGCTCGGGAGCGCACAGTTACTGGCAAAAGCATCTGTGCATGAACTAGCAGCTTCTTCCCCTCTGCTAGCCAGAGAGGATGGCAACTTCCAGGAGGCGAAGAACAAAGCCGCACCAACAGCGGCATTGTGTGCGCAGCTTCCAAGCTGCTAGAAAACGGTGGCTTGACAATGGGCTGTGTCTGCAATTGACATTAGCATTCTTCAGGAAGGAGTTGATGGACAGCTTTCCTAAGCTTCTTGCTACTCCTGCTGCAGCACCCGATAAAAAAACGGGCATTTTCTATACGCTATGAGATGCAAAGGACTCAATGACATGCAAATGCACGACTGGGGCACATTGGCTTTACTATACCAGTTTCTCCTTGCAAGACAGAGTGGAAAAGCTTTTCGCTAAGATGCCGATGACAAGAGTCACAGAAGACATAAAGCCAGCTGTCCGAAGGTAAGTGCCGCAGCCAGGCATGTTTCAGCAGAAGTGGCGCTGGGGAGCGCACAGTAACTGGCAAAAGCATCTGTGCACGAACTAGCAGCTTCTTCCCCTCTGCTAGCCAGAGAGCAAGGCAACTTCCAGGAGGCGAAGAACAAAGCCGCACCAACAGCGGCATTGTGTGCGCAGCTTCCAAGCTGCTAGAAAACGGTGGCTTGACAATCAGCTGCGTCTGCAATTGACATAAGCATTCTTCAGGAAGGAGTTGATGGACAACGTTCCTAAGTTTCTTGCTAACCCTCCTGCAGCACCCGATAGAAAATCTTGCAATTCCTTCTGAGCTTTGAGACACTAAGAACTTGATGAACTGCTAATGCAACGTCGGGGGACGTTGCCTTTGCTGTCCCAGTTTCTGCTTGAAAGACGTCGTTGGAAAAGTTTTTCACTAAGATGAGGATGACAAGAGTCACAGAAGACGGAGATAACGAGCCATCCAACTGAAGCAGTGCTCTGGAACCCACTTTAACCGGCACAAGTGTACGTGCACAAAGTAGCATCTTCCTCGCCTCTGGGAGACGGAGAGCACGGCAGCTTCCAGGAGGCGATGAATGAAGCCGCACCAACAGCGGTATTGTGTGTGCAGCTTCCAAGTTCCTAGAAGACAGCACCTTGACAATCAGCTGCATCCGCAATTGACATTAGCATTCTTCAGGAAGGAGTTGATGGACAACTTTCCTAAGCTTCTTGCCAGCCTTCCTACATCCCCAATTGAAAATCATGCACATCTTTCTAAGCTCTTAGACACAAGGAATATGATGAACTGCTAATGCACGACTGGGGGACATTGGCTTTACTATATCAGTTTCTCCTTGCAAGACAGAGTGGAAAAGCTTTTCACTAAGATGCCGATGACAAGAGTCACAGAAGACATAAAGCCAGCTGTCCGAAGGTAAGTGCCGCAGCCAGGCATGTTTCAGCAGAAGTGGCGCTGGGGAGCGCACAGTAACTGGCAAAAGCATCTGTGCACGAACTAGCAGCTTCTTCCCCTCTGCTAGCCAGAGAGGACGGCAACTTCCAGGAGGCGAAGAACAAAGCCGCACCAACAGCGGCATTGTGTGCGCAGCTTCCAAGCTGCTAGAAAGCGGTGGCTTGACAATCAGCTGCGTCTGCAATTGACATAAGCATTCTTCAGGAAGGAGTTGATGGACAACGTTCCTAAGTTTCTTGCTAATCCTCCTGCAGCACCCGATAGAAAATCTTGCAATTCCTTCTGAGCTTTGAGACACTAAGAACTCGATGAACTGCTAATGCAACGTTGGGCGACGTTGGCTTTCTGTCCCAGTTTCTGCTTGAAAGACGACGTTGTCGGAATAGTTTTTCACTAAGATGAGGAGAACAAGAGTCACAGAAGATGGAGATAAGGAGCCGTCCGACAGAAGCAGCGCTGCGGAACGCTCCGTAACCGGCACAAGGGTCTGTGCACGCAGCAACCACTTCCTTGCCTCTGGCAGTTGGAGAACACGGCAGATTCCAGGAGGCGATGAATGAAGCCGCACCAAGAGCTAGATTGATTGCGCGGCTTCCAAGCTACTAGAACACGGTGGCTTGACAATCGGCTGCATCTGCAATTGACATTAGCATTCTTCAGGAAGGAGTTGATGGACAGCTTTCCTAAGCGTCTTGCCAGCCTTCCTACATCCCCCGATTGAAAATCATGCACTTCTTTCTAAGCTCTTAGACACAAGGAACACAATGAAATTCTAATGCACGACTGGGGGACATTGGCTTTACTATACCAGTTTCTCCTTGCAAGACAGAGTGGAAAAGCTTTTCACTAAGATGCCGATGACAAGAGTCACAGAAGACATAAAGCGAGCTGTCCGAAGGTAAGTGCCGCAGCCAGGCATGTTTCAGCAGAAGTTGTGCTCGGGAGCGCACAGTTACTGGCAAAAGCATCTGTGCATGAACTAGCAGCTTCTTCCCCTCTGCTAGCCAGAGAGGATGGCAACTTCCAGGAGGCGAAGAACAAAGCCGCACCAACAGCGGCATTGTGTGCGCAGCTTCCAAGCTGCTAGAAAACGGTGGCTTGACAATGGGCTGTGTCTGCAATTGACATTAGCATTCTTCAGGAAGGAGTTGATGGACAGCTTTCCTAAGCTTCTTGCTACTCCTGCTGCAGCACCCGATAAAAAAACGGGCATTTTCTATACGCTATGAGATGCAAAGGACTCAATGACATGCAAATGCACGACTGGGGCACATTGGCTTTACTATACCAGTTTCTCCTTGCAAGACAGAGTGGAAAAGCTTTTCGCTAAGATGCCGATGACAAGAGTCACAGAAGACATAAAGCCAGCTGTCCGAAGGTAAGTGCCGCAGCCAGGCATGTTTCAGCAGAAGTGGCGCTGGGGAGCGCACAGTAACTGGCAAAAGCATCTGTGCACGAACTAGCAGCTTCTTCCCCTCTGCTAGCCAGAGAGCAAGGCAACTTCCAGGAGGCGAAGAACAAAGCCGCACCAACAGCGGCATTGTGTGCGCAGCTTCCAAGCTGCTAGAAAACGGTGGCTTGACAATCAGCTGCGTCTGCAATTGACATAAGCATTCTTCAGGAAGGAGTTGATGGACAACGTTCCTAAGTTTCTTGCTAACCCTCCTGCAGCACCCGATAGAAAATCTTGCAATTCCTTCTGAGCTTTGAGACACTAAGAACTTGATGAACTGCTAATGCAACGTCGGGGGACGTTGCCTTTGCTGTCCCAGTTTCTGCTTGAAAGACGTCGTTGGAAAAGTTTTTCACTAAGATGAGGATGACAAGAGTCACAGAAGACGGAGATAACGAGCCATCCAACTGAAGCAGTGCTCTGGAACCCACTTTAACCGGCACAAGTGTACGTGCACAAAGTAGCATCTTCCTCGCCTCTGGGAGACGGAGAGCACGGCAGCTTCCAGGAGGCGATGAATGAAGCCGCACCAACAGCGGTATTGTGTGTGCAGCTTCCAAGTTCCTAGAAGACAGCACCTTGACAATCAGCTGCATCCGCAATTGACATTAGCATTCTTCAGGAAGGAGTTGATGGACAGCTTTCCTAAGCTTCTTGCCAGCCTTCCTACAACCCCCAATTGAAAATCGTGCACTTCTTTCTAAGCTCTTAGACACAAGGAATACGATGAACTTCTAATGCACGATTGGGGCACATTGGCTTTACTATACCAGTTTCTCCTTGCAAGACAGAGTGGAAAAGCTTTTCGCTAAGATGCCGATGACAAGAGTCACAGAAGACATAAAGCGAGCCGTCCGAAGGTAAGTGCCGCAGCCAGGCATGTTTCAGCAGAAGTGGCGCTGGGGAGCGCACAGTAACTGGCAAAAGCATCTGTGCACCAACTAGCAGCTTCTTCCCCACTGGTAGCCAGAGAGGACGGCAACTTCCAGGAGGCGAAGAACTAAGCCGCACCAACAGCGGCATTGTGTGCGCAGCTTCCAAGCTGCTAGAAAACGGTGGCTTGACAATGGGCTGCGTCTGCAATTGACATTAGCATTCTTCAGGAAGGAGTTGATGGACAGCTTTCCTAAGCTTCTTGCCAGCCTTCCTACATCCCCAATTGAAAATCATGCACATCTTTCTAAGCTCTTAGACACAAGGAATATGATGAACTGCTAATGCACGACTGGGGGACATTGGCTTTACTATACCAGTTTCTCCTTGCAAGACAGAGTAGAAAAGCTTTTCACTAAGATGCCGATGACAAGAGTCACAGAAGACATAAAGCCAGCTGTCCGAAGGTAAGTGCCGCAGCCAGGCATGTTTCAGCAGAAGTTGCGCTCGGGAGCGCACAGTAACTGGCAAAAGCATCTGTGCACGAACTAGCAGCTTCTTCCCCTCTGCTAGCCAGAGAGCAAGGCAACTTCCAGGAGGCGAAGAACAAAGCCGCACCAACAGCGGCATTGTGTGCGCAGCTTCCAAGCTGCTAGAAAGCGGTGGCTTGACAATCAGCTGCGTCTGCAATTGACATAAGCATTCTTCAGGAAGGAGTTGATGGACAACGTTCCTAAGTTTCTTGCTAATCCTCCTGCAGCACCCGATAGAAAATCTTGCAATTCCTTCTGAGCTTTGAGACACTAAGAACTCGATGAACTGCTAATGCAACGTTGGGCGACGTTGGCTTTCTGTCCCAGTTTCTGCTTGAAAGACGACGTTGTCGGAATAGTTTTTCACTAAGATGAGGAGAACAAGAGTCACAGAAGATGGAGATAAGGAGCCGTCCGACAGAAGCAGCGCTGCGGAACGCTCCGTAACCGGCACAAGGGTCTGTGCACGCAGCAACCACTTCCTTGCCTCTGGCAGTTGGAGAACACGGCAGATTCCAGGAGGCGATGAATGAAGCCGCACCAAGAGCTAGATTGATTGCGCGGCTTCCAAGCTACTAGAACACGGTGGCTTGACAATCGGCTGCATCTGCAATTGACATTAGCATTCTTCAGGAAGGAGTTGATGGACAGCTTTCCTAAGCGTCTTGCCAGCCTTCCTACATCCCCCGATTGAAAATCATGCACTTCTTTCTAAGCTCTTAGACACAAGGAACACAATGAAATTCTAATGCACGACTGGGGGACATTGGCTTTACTATACCAGTTTCTCCTTGCAAGACAGAGTGGAAAAGCTTTTCACTAAGATGCCGATGACAAGAGTCACAGAAGACATAAAGCGAGCTGTCCGAAGGTAAGTGCCGCAGCCAGGCATGTTTCAGCAGAAGTTGTGCTCGGGAGCGCACAGTTACTGGCAAAAGCATCTGTGCATGAACTAGCAGCTTCTTCCCCTCTGCTAGCCAGAGAGGATGGCAACTTCCAGGAGGCGAAGAACAAAGCCGCACCAACAGCGGCATTGTGTGCGCAGCTTCCAAGCTGCTAGAAAACGGTGGCTTGACAATGGGCTGTGTCTGCAATTGACATTAGCATTCTTCAGGAAGGAGTTGATGGACAGCTTTCCTAAGCTTCTTGCTACTCCTGCTGCAGCACCCGATAAAAAAACGGGCATTTTCTATACGCTATGAGATGCAAAGGACTCAATGACATGCAAATGCACGACTGGGGCACATTGGCTTTACTATACCAGTTTCTCCTTGCAAGACAGAGTGGAAAAGCTTTTCGCTAAGATGCCGATGACAAGAGTCACAGAAGACATAAAGCCAGCTGTCCGAAGGTAAGTGCCGCAGCCAGGCATGTTTCAGCAGAAGTGGCGCTGGGGAGCGCACAGTAACTGGCAAAAGCATCTGTGCACGAACTAGCAGCTTCTTCCCCTCTGCTAGCCAGAGAGCAAGGCAACTTCCAGGAGGCGAAGAACAAAGCCGCACCAACAGCGGCATTGTGTGCGCAGCTTCCAAGCTGCTAGAAAACGGTGGCTTGACAATGGGCTGCGTCTGCAATTGACATTAGCATTCTTCAGGAAGGAGTTGATGGTCAGCTTTCCTAAGCTTCTTGCCAGCCTTCCTACATCCCCAATTGAAAATCATGCACATCTTTCTAAGCTCTTAGACACAAGGAATATGATGAACTGCTAATGCACGACTGGGGGACATTGGCTTTACTATACCAGTTTCTCCTTGCAAGACAGAGTGGAAAAGCTTTTCACTAAGATGCCGATGACAAGAGTCACAGAAGACATAAAGCCAGCTGTCCGAAGGTAAGTGCCGCAGCCAGGCATGTTTCAGCAGAAGTGGCGCTGGGGAGCGCACAGTAACTGGCAAAAGCATCTGTGCACGAACTAGCAGCTTCTTCCCCTCTGCTAGCCAGAGAGGACGGCAACTTCCAGGAGGCGAAGAACAAAGCCGCACCAACAGCGGCATTGTGTGCGCAGCTTCCAAGCTGCTAGAAAACGGTGGCTTGACAATCAGCTGCGTCTGCAATTGACATAAGCATTCTTCAGGAAGGAGTTGATGGACAACGTTCCTAAGTTTCTTGCTAATCCTCCTGCAGCACCCGATAGAAAATCTTGCAATTCCTTCTGAGCTTTGAGACACTAAGAACTTGATGAACTGCTAATGCAACGTCGGGGGACGTTGCCTTTGCTGTCCCAGTTTCTGCTTGAAAGACGTCGTTGGAAAAGTTTTTCACTAAGATGAGGATGACAAGAGTCACAGAAGACGGAGATAACGAGCCATCCAACTGAAGCAGTGCTCTGGAACCCACTTTAACCGGCACAAGTGTACGTGCACAAAGTAGCATCTTCCTCGCCTCTGGGAGACGGAGAGCACGGCAGCTTCCAGGAGGCGATGAATGAAGCCGCACCAACAGCGGTATTGTGTGTGCAGCTTCCAAGTTCCTAGAAGACAGCACCTTGACAATCAGCTGCATCCGCAATTGACATTAGCATTCTTCAGGAAGGAGTTGATGGACAGCTTTCCTAAGCTTCTTGCCAGCCTTCCTACAACCCCCAATTGAAAATCGTGCACTTCTTTCTAAGCTCTTAGACACAAGGAATACGATGAACTTCTAATGCACGATTGGGGCACATTGGCTTTACTATACCAGTTTCTCCTTGCAAGACAGAGTGGAAAAGCTTTTCGCTAAGATGCCGATGACAAGAGTCACAGAAGACATAAAGCGAGCCGTCCGAAGGTAAGTGCCGCAGCCAGGCATGTTTCAGCAGAAGTGGCGCTGGGGAGCGCACAGTAACTGGCAAAAGCATCTGTGCACGAACTAGCAGCTTCTTCCCCACTGGTAGCCAGAGAGGACGGCAACTTCCAGGAGGCGAAGAACTAAGCCGCACCAACAGCGGCATTGTGTGCGCAGCTTCCAAGCTGCTAGAAAACGGTGGCTTGACAATGGGCTGCGTCTGCAATTGACATTAGCATTCTTCAGGAAGGAGTTGATGGACAGCTTTCCTAAGCTTCTTGCCAGCCTTCCTACATCCCCAATTGAAAATCATGCACATCTTTCTAAGCTCTTAGACACAAGGAATATGATGAACTGCTAATGCACGACTGGGGGACATTGGCTTTACTATACCAGTTTCTCCTTGCAAGACAGAGTGGAAAAGCTTTTCACTAAGATGCTGATGACAAGAGTCACAGAAGACATAAAGCCAGCTGTCCGAAGGTAAGTGCCGCAGCCAGGCATGTTTCAGCAGAAGTTGCGCTCGGGAGCGCACAGTAACTGGCAAAAGCATCTGTGCACGAACTAGCAGCTTCTTCCCCTCTGCTAGCCAGAGAGCAAGGCAACTTCCAGGAGGCGAAGAACAAAGCCGCACCAACAGCGGCATTGTGTGCGCAGCTTCCAAGCTGCTAGAAAACGGTGGCTTGACAATCAGCTGCGTCTGCAATTGACATAAGCATTCTTCAGGAAGGAGTTGATGGACAACGTTCCTAAGTTTCTTGCTAACCCTCCTGCAGCACCCGATAGAAAATCTTGCAATTCCTTCTGAGCTTTGAGACACTAAGAACTTGATGAACTGCTAATGCAACCTCGGGGGACGTTGCCTTTGCTGTCCCAGTTTCTGCTTGAAAGACGTCGTTGTCGGAAAAGTTTTTCACTAAGATGAGGATGACAAGAGTCACAGAAGACGGAGATAAGGAGCCGTCCGACAGAAGCAGCGCTGCGGAACGCACCGTAACCGGCACAAGGGTCTGTGCAAGCAGCAACCACTTCTTTGCCTCTGGCAGTTGGAGAACACGGCAGCTTCCAGGAGGCGATGAATGAAGCCGCACCAAGAGCTAGATTGATTGCGCGGCTTCCAAGCTACTAGAACACGGTGGCTTGACAATCGGCTGCATCTGCAATTGACATTAGCATTCTTCAGGAAGGAGTTGATGGACAGCTTTCCTAAGCGTCTTGCCAGCCTTCCTACATCCCCCGATTGAAAATCATGCACTTCTTTCTAAGCTCTTAGACACAAGGAACACGATGAAATTCTAATGCACGACTGGGGCACATTGGCTTTACTATACCAGTTTCTCCTTGCAAGACAGAGTGGAAAAGCTTTTCACTAAGATGCCGATGACAAGAGTCACAGAAGACATAAAGCGAGCTGTCCGAAGGTAAGTGCCGCAGCCAGGCATGTTTCACCAGAAGTTGTGCTCGGGAGCGCACAGTAACTGGCAAAAGCATCTGTGCATGAACTAGCAGCTTCTTCCCCTCTGCTAGCCAGAGAGGATGGCAACTTCCAGGAGGCGAAGAACAAAGCCGCACCAACAGCGGCATTGTGTGCGCAGCTTCCAAGCTGCTAGAAAACG
The DNA here is from genome assembly GCF_036417665.1 of Passer domesticus. Lineage (NCBI taxonomy): Eukaryota > Metazoa > Chordata > Aves > Passeriformes > Passeridae > Passer > Passer domesticus. The sequence goes on along the minus strand of NC_087512.1, from coordinate 57,397,382 downwards.
GTGGCTTGACAATTGGCTGCGTCTGCAATTGACATTAGCATTCTTCAGGAAGGAGTTGATGGTCAGCTTTCCTAAGCTTCTTGCCAGCCTTCCTACATCCCCAATTGAAAATCATGCACATCTTTCTAAGCTCTTAGACACAAGGAATATGATGAACTGCTAATGCACGACTGGGGGACATTGGCTTTACTATACCAGTTTCTCCTTGCAAGACAGAGTGGAAAAGCTTTTCACTAAGATGCCGATGACAAGAGTCACAGAAGACATAAAGCCAGCTGTCTGAAGGTAAGTGCCGCAGCCAGGCATGTTTCAGCAGAAGTGGCGCTGGGGAGCGCACAGTAACTGGCAAAAGCATCTGTGCACGAACTAGCAGCTTCTTCCCCTCTGCTAGCCAGAGAGCAAGGCAACTTCCAGGAGGCGAAGAACAAAGCCGCACCAACAGCGGCATTGTGTGCGCAGCTTCCAAGCTGCTAGAAAACGGTGGCTTGACAATCAGCTGCGTCTGCAATTGACATAAGCATTCTTCAGGAAGGAGTTGATGGACAACGTTCCTAAGTTTCTTGCTAATCCTCCTGCAGCACCCGATAGAAAATCTTGCAATTCCTTCTGAGCTTTGAGACACTAAGAACTCGATGAACTGCTAATGCAACGTCGGGGGACGTTTCCTTTGCTGTCCCAGTTTCTGCTTGAAAGACGTCGTTGGAAAAGTTTTTCACTAAGATGAGGATGACAAGAGTCACAGAAGACGGAGATAACGAGCCATCCAACTGAAGCAGTGCTCTGGAACCCACTTTAACCGGCACAAGTGTACGTGCACAAAGTAGCATCTTCCTCGCCTCTGGGAGACGGAGAGCACGGCAGCTTCCAGGAGGCGATGAATGAAGCCGCACCAACAGCGGTATTGTGTGTGCAGCTTCCAAGTTCCTAGAAGACAGCACCTTGACAATCAGCTGCATCCGCAATGACATTAGCATTCTTCAGGAAGGAGTTGATGGACAGCTTTCCTAAGCTTCTTGCCAGCCTTCCTACAACCCCCAATTGAAAATCGTGCACTTCTTTCTAAGCTCTTAGACACAAGGAATACGATGAAATTCTAATGCACGATTGGGGCACATTGGCTTTACTATACCAGTTTCTCCTTGCAAGACAGAGTGGAAAAGCTTTTCGCTAAGATGCCGATGACAAGAGTCACAGAAGACATAAAGCCAGCTGTCCGAAGGTAAGTGCCGCAGCCAGGCATGTTTCAGCAGAAGTGGCGCTGGGGAGCGCACAGTAACTGGCAAAAGCATCTGTGCACGAACTAGCAGCTTCTTCCCCACGGGTAGCCAGAGAGGACGGCAACTTCCAGGAGGCGAAGAACTAAGCCGCACCAACAGCGGCATTGTGTGCGCAGCTTCCAAGCTGCTAGAAAACGGTGGCTTGACAATGGGCTGTGTCTGCAATTGACATTAGCATTCTTCAGGAAGGAGTTGATGGACAGCTTTCCTAAGCTTCTTGCCAGCCTTCCTACATCCCCAATTGAAAATCATGCACATCTTTCTAAGCTCTTAGACACAAGGAATATGATGAACTGCTAATGCACGACTGGGGGACATTGGCTTTACTATACCAGTTTCTCCTTGCAAGACAGAGTGGAAAAGCTTTTCACTAAGATGCCGATGACAAGAGTCACAGAAGACATAAAGCGAGCTGTCCGAAGGTAAGTGCCGCAGCCAGGCATGTTTCAGCAGAAGTGGCACTCGGGAGCGCACAGTAACTGGCGAAAGCATCTGTGCACGAACTAGCAGCTTCTTCCCCTCTGCTAGCCAGAGAGCAAGGCAACTTCCAGGAGGCGAAGAACAAAGCCGCACCAACAGCGGCATTGTGTGCGCAGGTTCCAAGCTGCTAGAAAACGGTGGCTTGACAATCAGCTGCGTCTGCAATTGACATAAGCATTCTTCAGGAAGGAGTTGATGGACAACGTTCCTAAGTTTCTTGCTAACCCTCCTGCAGCACCCGATAGAAAATCTTGCAATTCCCTCTGAGCTTTGAGACACTAAGAACTTGATGAACTGCTAATGCAACCTCGGGGGACGTTGCCTTTGCTGTCCCAGTTTCTGCTTGAAAGACGTCGTTGTCGGAAAAGTTTTTCACTAAGATGAGGATGACAAGAGTCACAGAAGACGGAGATAAGGAGCCGTCCGACAGAAGCAGCGCTGCGGAACGCACCGTAACCGGCACAAGGGTCTGTGCACGCAGCAACCACTTCCTTGCCTCTGGCAGTTGGAGAACACGGCAGCTTCCAGGAGGCGATGAATGAAGCCGCACCAAGAGCTAGATTGATTGCGCGGCTTCCAAGCTACTAGAACACGGTGGCTTGACAATCGGCTGCATCTGCAATTGACATTAGCATTCTTCAGGAAGGAGTTGATGGACAGCTTTCCTAAGCGTCTTGCCAGCCTTCCTACATCCCCCGATTGAAAATCATGCACTTCTTTCTAAGCTCTTAGACACAAGGAACACGATGAAATTCTAATGCACGACTGGGGCACATTGGCTTTACTATACCAGTTTCTCCTTGCAAGACAGAGTGGAAAAGCTTTTCACTAAGATGCCGATGACAAGAGTCACAGAAGACATAAAGCGAGCTGTCCGAAGGTAAGTGCCGCAGCCAGGCATGTTTCACCAGAAGTTGTGCTCGGGAGCGCACAGTAACTGGCAAAAGCATCTGTGCATGAACTAGCAGCTTCTTCCCCTCTGCTAGCCAGAGAGGATGGCAACTTCCAGGAGGCGAAGAACAAAGCCGCACCAACAGCGGCATTGTGTGCGCAGCTTCCAAGCTGCTAGAAAACGGTGGCTTGACAATCGGCTGCGTCTGCAATTGACATTAGCATTCTTCAGGAAGGAGTTGATGGACAGCTTTCCTAAGCTTCTTGCTACTCCTGCTGCAGCACCCGATAAAAAAACGGGCATTTTCTATACGCTATGAGATGCAAAGGACTCAATGACATGCAAATGCACGACTGGGGCACATTGGCTTTACTATACCAGTTTCTCCTTGCAAGACAGAGTGGAAAAGCTTTTCGCTAAGATGCCGATGACAAGAGTCACAGAAGACATAAAGCGAGCTGTCCGAAGGTAAGTGCCGCAGCCAGGCATGTTTCAGCAGAAGTGGCGCTGGGGAGCGCACAGTAACTGGCAAAAGCATCTGTGCACGAACTAGCAGCTTCTTCCCCTCTGCTAGCCAGAGAGGACGGCAACTTCCAGGAGGCGAAGAACAAAGCCGCACCAACAGCGGCATTGTGTGCGCAGCTTCCAAGCTGCTAGAAAACGGTGGCTTGACAATCGGCTGCGTCTGCAATTGACATTAGCATTCTTCAGGAAGGAGTTGATGGTCAGCTTTCCTAAGCTTCTTGCCAGCCTTCCTACATCCCCAATTGAAAATCATGCACATCTTTCTAAGCTCTTAGACACAAGGAATATGATGAACTGCTAATGCACGACTGGGGGACATTGGCTTTACTATACCAGTTTCTCCTTGCAAGACAGAGTGGAAAAGCTTTTCACTAAGATGCTGATGACAAGAGTCACAGAAGACATAAAGCCAGCTGTCTGAAGGTAAGTGCCGCAGCCAGGCATGTTTCAGCAGAAGTGGCGCTGGGGAGCGCACAGTAACTGGCAAAAGCATCTGTGCACGAACTAGCAGCTTCTTCCCCTCTGCTAGCCAGAGAGCAAGGCAACTTCCAGGAGGCGAAGAACAAAGCCGCACCAACAGCGGCATTGTGTGCGCAGCTTCCAAGCTGCTAGAAAACGGTGGCTTGACAATCAGCTGCGTCTGCAATTGACATAAGCATTCTTCAGGAAGGAGTTGATGGACAACGTTCCTAAGTTTCTTGCTAATCCTCCTGCAGCACCCGATAGAAAATCTTGCAATTCCTTCTGAGCTTTGAGACACTAAGAACTCGATGAACTGCTAATGCAACGTCGGGGGACGTTGCCTTTGCTGTCCCAGTTTCTGCTTGAAAGACGTCGTTGGAAAAGTTTTTCACTAAGATGAGGATGACAAGAGTCACAGAAGACGGAGATAACGAGCCATCCAACTGAAGCAGTGCTCTGGAACCCACTTTAACCGGCACAAGTGTACGTGCACAAAGTAGCGTCTTCCTCACCTCTGGGAGACGGAGAGCACGGCAGCTTCCAGGAGGCGATGAATGAAGCCGCACCAACAGCGGTATTGTGTGTGCAGCTTCCAAGTTCCTAGAAGACAGCACCTTGACAATCAGCTGCATCCGCAATGACATTAGCATTCTTCAGGAAGGAGTTGATGGACAGCTTTCCTAAGCTTCTTGCCAGCCTTCCTACAACCCCCAATTGAAAATCGTGCACTTCTTTCTAAGCTCTTAGACACAAGGAATACGATGAAATTCTAATGCACGATTGGGGCACATTGGCTTTACTATACCAGTTTCTCCTTGCAAGACAGAGTGGAAAAGCTTTTCGCTAAGATGCCGATGACAAGAGTCACAGAAGACATAAAGCCAGCTGTCCGAAGGTAAGTGCCGCAGCCAGGCATGTTTCAGCAGAAGTGGCGCTGGGGAGCGCACAGTAACTGGCAAAAGCATCTGTGCACGAACTAGCAGCTTCTTCCCCACGGGTAGCCAGAGAGGACGGCAACTTCCAGGAGGCGAAGAACTAAGCCGCACCAACAGCGGCATTGTGTGCGCAGCTTCCAAGCTGCTAGAAAACGGTGGCTTGACAATGGGCTGTGTCTGCAATTGACATTAGCATTCTTCAGGAAGGAGTTGATGGACAGCTTTCCTAAGCTTCTTGCCAGCCTTCCTACATCCCCAATTGAAAATCATGCACATCTTTCTAAGCTCTTAGACACAAGGAATATGATGAACTGCTAATGCACGACTGGGGGACATTGGCTTTACTATACCAGTTTCTCCTTGCAAGACAGAGTGGAAAAGCTTTTCACTAAGATGCCAATGACAAGAGTCACAGAAGACATAAAGCGAGCTGTCCGAAGGTAAGTGCCGCAGCCAGGCATGTTTCAGCAGAAGTGGCACTCGGGAGCGCACAGTAACTGGCGAAAGCATCTGTGCACGAACTAGCAGCTTCTTCCCCTCTGCTAGCCAGAGAGCAAGGCAACTTCCAGGAGGCGAAGAACAAAGCCGCACCAACAGCGGCATTGTGTGCGCAGCTTCCAAGCTGCTAGAAAACGGTGGCTTGACAATCAGCTGCGTCTGCAATTGACATAAGCATTCTTCAGGAAGGAGTTGATGGACAACGTTCCTAAGTTTCTTGCTAACCCTCCTGCAGCACCCGATAGAAAATCTTGCAATTCCTTCTGAGCTTTGAGACACTAAGAACTTGATGAACTGCTAATGCAACCTCGGGGGACGTTGCCTTTGCTGTCCCAGTTTCTGCTTGAAAGACGTCGTTGTCGGAAAAGTTTTTCACTAAGATGAGGATGACAAGAGTCACAGAAGACGGAGATAAGGAGCCGTCCGACAGAAGCAGCGCTGCGGAACGCACCGTAACCGGCACAAGGGTCTGTGCAAGCCGCAACCACTTCTTTGCCTCTGGCAGTTGGAGAACACGGCAGATTCCAGGAGGCGATGAATGAAGCCGCACCAAGAGCTAGATTGATTGCGCGGCTTCCAAGCTACTAGAACACGGTGGCTTGACAATCGGCTGCATCTGCAATTGACATTAGCATTCTTCAGGAAGGAGTTGATGGACAGATTTCCTAAGCGTCTTGCCAGCCTTCCTACATCCCCCGATTGAAAATCATGCACTTCTTTCTAAGCTCTTAGACACAAGGAACACGATGAAATTCTAATGCACGACTGGGGCACATTGGCTTTACTATACCAGTTTCTCCTTGCAAGACAGAGTGGAAAAGCTTTTCACTAAGATGCCGATGACAAGAGTCACAGAAGACATAAAGCGAGCCGTCCGAAGGTAAGTGCCGCAGCCAGGCATGTTTCAGCAGAAGTTGTGCTCGGGAGCGCACAGTAACTGGCAAAAGCATCTGTGCATGAACGAGCAGCTTCTTCCCCTCTGCTAGCCAGAGAGCACAGCAACTTCCAGGAGGCGAAGAACAAAGCCGCACCAACAGCGGCATTGTGTGCGCAGCTTCCAAGCTGCTAGAAAACGGTGGCTTGACAATCGGCTGCGTCTGCAATTGACATTAGCATTCTTCAGGAAGGAGTTGATGGACAGCTTTCCTAAGCTTCTTGCTACTCCTGCTGCAGCACCCGATAAAAAAACGGGCATTTTCTATACGCTATGAGATGCAAAGGACTCAATGACATGCAAATGCACGACTGGGGCACATTGGCTTTACTATACCAGTTTCTCCTTGCAAGACAGAGTGGAAAAGCTTTTCGCTAAGATGCCGATGACAAGAGTCACAGAAGACATAAAGCGAGCCGTCCGAAGGTAAGTGCCGCAGCCAGGCATGTTTCAACAGTCACAGCGCAGAAGTTGCGCTGGGGAGCGCACAGTAACTGGCAAAAGCATCTGTGCACGAACTAGCAGCTTCTTCCCCACGGGTAGCCAGAGAGGACGGCAACTTCCAGGAGGCGAAGAACTAAGCCGCACCAACAGCGGCATTGTGTGCGCAGCTTCCAAGCTGCTAGAAAACGGTGGCTTGACAATGGGCTGTGTCTGCAATTGACATTAGCATTCTTCAGGAAGGAGTTGATGGACAGCTTTCCTAAGCTTCTTGCCAGCCTTCCTACATCCCCAATTGAAAATCATGCACATCTTTCTAAGCTCTTAGACACAAGGAATATGATGAACTGCTAATGCACGACTGGGGGACATTGGCTTTACTATACCAGTTTCTCCTTGCAAGACAGAGTGGAAAAGCTTTTCACTAAGATGCCGATGACAAGAGTCACAGAAGACATAAAGCCAGCTGTCCGAAGGTAAGTGCCGCAGCCAGGCATGTTTCAGCAGAAGTGGCACTCGGGAGCGCACAGTAACTGGCGAAAGCATCTGTGCACGAACTAGCAGCTTCTTCCCCTCTGCTAGCCAGAGAGCAAGGCAACTTCCAGGAGGCGAAGAACAAAGCCGCACCAACAGCGGCATTGTGTGCGCAGCTTCCAAGCTGCTAGAAAACGGTGGCTTGACAATCAGCTGCGTCTGCAATTGACATAAGCATTCTTCAGGAAGGAGTTGATGGACAACGTTCCTAAGTTTCTTGCTAACCCTCCTGCAGCACCCGATAGAAAATCTTGCAATTCCTTCTGAGCTTTGAGACACTAAGAACTTGATGAACTGCTAATGCAACCTCGGGGGACGTTGCCTTTGCTGTCCCAGTTTCTGCTTGAAAGACGTCGTTGTCGGAAAAGTTTTTCACTAAGATGAGGATGACAAGAGTCACAGAAGACGGAGATAAGGAGCCGTCCGACAGAAGCAGCGCTGCGGAACGCACCGTAACCGGCACAAGGGTCTGTGCACGCAGCAACCACTTCCTTGCCTCTGGCAGTTGGAGAACACGGCAGCTTCCAGGAGGCGATGAATGAAGCCGCACCAAGAGCTAGATTGATTGCGCGGCTTCCAAGCTACTAGAACACGGTGGCTTGACAATCGGCTGCATCTGCAATTGACATTAGCATTCTTCAGGAAGGAGTTGATGGACAGCTTTCCTAAGCGTCTTGCCAGCCTTCCTACATCCCCCGATTGAAAATCATGCACTTCTTTCTAAGCTCTTAGACACAAGGAACACGATGAAATTCTAATGCACGACTGGGGCACATTGGCTTTACTATACCAGTTTCTCCTTGCAAGACAGAGTGGAAAAGCTTTTCACTAAGATGCCGATGACAAGAGTCACAGAAGACATAAAGCGAGCTGTCCGAAGGTAAGTGCCGCAGCCAGGCATGTTTCACCAGAAGTTGTGCGCGGGAGCGCACAGTAACTGGCAAAAGCATCTGTGCATGAACTAGCAGCTTCTTCCCCTCTGCTAGCCAGAGAGGATGGCAACTTCCAGGAGGCGAAGAACAAAGCCGCACCAACAGCGGCATTGTGTGCGCAGCTTCCAAGCTGCTAGAAAACGGTGGCTTGACAATCGGCTGCGTCTGCAATTGACATTAGCATTCTTCAGGAAGGAGTTGATGGACAGCTTTCCTAAGCTTCTTGCTACTCCTGCTGCAGCACCCGATAAAAAAACGGGCATTTTCTATACGCTATGAGATGCAAAGGACTCAATGACATGCAAATGCACGACTGGGGCACATTGGCTTTACTATACCAGTTTCTCCTTGCAAGACAGAGTGGAAAAGCTTTTCGCTAAGATGCCGATGACAAGAGTCACAGAAGACATAAAGCCAGCCGTCCGAAGGTAAGTGCCGCAGCCAGGCATGTTTCAGCAGAAGTGGCGCTGGGGAGCGCACAGTAACTGGCAAAAGCATCTGTGCACCAACTAGCAGCTTCTTCCCCTCTGCTAGCCAGAGAGGACGGCAACTTCCAGGAGGCGAAGAACTAAGCCGCACCAACAGCGGCATTGTGTGCGCAGCTTCCAAGCTGCTAGAAAACGGTGGCTTGACAATGGGCTGTGTCTGCAATTGACATTAGCATTCTTCAGGAAGGAGTTGATGGACAGCTTTCCTAAGCTTCTTGCCAGCCTTCCTACATCCCCAATTGAAAATCATGCACATCTTTCTAAGCTCTTAGACACAAGGAATATGATGAACTGCTAATGCACGACTGGGGGACATTGGCTTTACTATACCAGTTTCTCCTTGCAAGACAGAGTGGAAAAGCTTTTCACTAAGATGCCGATGACAAGAGTCACAGAAGACATAAAGCCAGCTGTCCGAAGGTAAGTGCCGCAGCCAGGCATGTTTCAGCAGAAGTGGCGCTCGGGAGCGCACAGTAACTGGCAAAAGCATCTGTGCACGAACTAGCAGCTTCTTCCCCTCTGCTAGCCAGAGAGCAAGGCAACTTCCAGGAGGCGAAGAACAAAGCCGCACCAACAGCGGCATTGTGTGCGCAGCTTCCAAGCTGCTAGAAAACGGTGGCTTGACAATCAGCTGCGTCTGCAATTGACATAAGCATTCTTCAGGAAGGAGTTGATGGACAACGTTCCTAAGTTTCTTGCTACTCCTGCTGCAGCACCCGATAGAAAATCTTGCAATTCCTTCTGAGCTTTGAGACACTAAGAACTTGATGAACTGCTAATGCAACGTCGGGGGACGTTGCCTTTGCTGTCCCAGTTTCTGCTTGAAAGACGTCGTTGGAAAAGTTTTTCACTAAGATGAGGATGACAAGAGTCACAGAAGACGGAGATAACGAGCCATCCAACTGAAGCAGTGCTCTGGAACCCACTTTAACCGGCACAAGTGTACGTGCACAAAGTAGCATCTTCCTCGCCTCTGGGAGACGGAGAGCACGGCAGCTTCCAGGAGGCGATGAATGAAGCCGCACCAACAGCGGTATTGTGTGTGCAGCTTCCAAGTTCCTAGAAGACAGCACCTTGACAATCAGCTGCATCCGCAATTGACATTAGCATTCTTCAGGAAGGAGTTGATGGACAGCTTTCCTAAGCTTCTTGCCAGCCTTCCTACAACCCCCAATTGAAAATCGTGCACTTCTTTCTAAGCTCTTAGACACAAGGAATACGATGAACTTCTAATGCACGATTGGGGCACATTGGCTTTACTATACCAGTTTCTCCTTGCAAGACAGAGTGGAAAAGCTTTTCGCTAAGATGCCGATGACAAGAGTCACAGAAGACATAAAGCCAGCTGTCCGAAGGTAAGTGCCGCAGCCAGGCATGTTTCAGCAGAAGTGGCGCTGGGGAGCGCACAGTAACTGGCAAAAGCATCTGTGCACGAACTAGCAGCTTCTTCCCCACGGGTAGCCAGAGAGGACGGCAACTTCCAGGAGGCGAAGAACTAAGCCGCACCAACAGCGGCATTGTGTGCGCAGCTTCCAAGCTGCTAGAAAACGGTGGCTTGACAATGGGCTGTGTCTGCAATTGACATTAGCATTCTTCAGGAAGGAGTTGATGGACAGCTTTCCTAAGCTTCTTGCCAGCCTTCCTACATCCCCAATTGAAAATCATGCACATCTTTCTAAGCTCTTAGACACAAGGAATATGATGAACTGCTAATGCACGACTGGGGGACATTGGCTTTACTATACCAGTTTCTCCTTGCAAGACAGAGTGGAAAAGCTTTTCGCTAAGATGCCGATGACAAGAGTCACAGAAGACATAAAGCCAGCTGTCCGAAGGTAAGTGCCGCAGCCAGGCATGTTTCAGCAGAAGTGGCGCTGGGGAGCGCACAGTAACTGGCAAAAGCATCTGTGCACGAACTAGCAGCTTCTTCCCCTCTGCTAGCCAGAGAGCAAGGCAACTTCCAGGAGGCGAAGAACAAAGCCGCACCAACAGCGGCATTGTGTGCGCAGGTTCCAAGCTGCTAGAAAACGGTGGCTTGACAATCAGCTGCGTCTGCAATTGACATAAGCATTCTTCAGGAAGTAGTTGATGGACAACGTTCCTAAGTTTCTTGCTAACCCTCCTGCAGCACCCGATAGAAAATCTTGCAATTCCTTCTGAGCTTTGAGACACTAAGAACTTGATGAACTGCTAATGCAACCTCGGGGGACGTTGCCTTTGCTGTCCCAGTTTCTGCTTGAAAGACGTCGTTGTCGGAAAAGTTTTTCACTAAGATGAGGATGACAAGAGTCACAGAAGACGGAGATAAGGAGCCGTCCGACAGAAGCAGCGCTGCGGAACGCACCGTAACCGGCACAAGGGTCTGTGCAAGCAGCAACCACTTCTTTGCCTCTGGCAGTTGGAGAACACGGCAGATTCCAGGAGGCGATGAATGAAGCCGCACCAAGAGCTAGATTGATTGCGCGGCTTCCAAGCTACTAGAACACGGTGGCTTGACAATCGGCTGCATCTGCAATTGACATTAGCATTCTTCAGGAAGGAGTTGATGGACAGCTTTCCTAAGCGTCTTGCCAGCCTTCCTACATCCCCCGATTGAAAATCATGCACTTCTTTCTAAGCTCTTAGACACAAGGAACACGATGAAATTCTAATGCACGACTGGGGCACATTGGCTTTACTATACCAGTTTCTCCTTGCAAGACAGAGTGGAAAAGCTTTTCACTAAGATGCCGATGACAAGAGTCACAGAAGACATAAAGCGAGCCGTCCGAAGGTAAGTGCCGCAGCCAGGCATGTTTCAGGAGAAGTTGTGCTCGGGAGCGCACAGTAACTGGCAAAAGCATCTGTGCATGAACGAGCAGCTTCTTCCCCTCTGCTAGCCAGAGAGCACAGCAACTTCCAGGAGGCGAAGAACAAAGCCGCACCAACAGCGGCATTGTGTGCGCAGCTTCCAAGCTGCTAGAAAACGGTGGCTTGACAATGGGCTGCGTCTGCAATTGACATTAGTATTCTTCAGGAAGGAGTTGATGGACAGCTTTCCTAAGCTTCTTGCTACTCCTGCTGCAGCACCCGATAAAAAAACGGGCATTTTCTATACGCTATGAGATGCAAAGGACTCAATGACATGCAAATGCACGACTGGGGCACATTGGCTTTACTATACCAGTTTCTCCTTGCAAGACAGAGTGGAAAAGCTTTTCACTAAGATGCCGATGACAAGAGTCACAGAAGACATAAAGCCAGCTGTCCGAAGGTAAGTGCCGCAGCCAGGCATGTTTCAGCAGAAGTGGCGCTGGGGAGCGCACAGTAACTGGCAAAAGCATCTGTGCACCAACTAGCAGCTTCTTCCCCTCTGCTAGCCAGAGAGGACGGCAACTTCCAGGAGGCGAAGAACAAAGCCGCACCAACAGCGGCATTGTGTGCGCAGCTTCCAAGCTGCTAGAAAACGGTGGCTTGACAATCAGCTGCGTCTGCAAATGACATAAGCATTCTTCAGGAAGGAGTTGATGGACAACGTTCCTAAGTTTCTTGCTAATCCTCCTGCAGCACCCGATAGAAAATCTTGCAATTCCTTCTGAGCTTTGAGACACTAAGAACTTGATGAACTGCTAATGCAACGTCGGGGGACGTTGCCTTTGCTGTCCCAGTTTCTGCTTGAAAGACGTCGTTGGAAAAGTTTTTCACTAAGATGAGGATGACAAGAGTCACAGAAGACGGAGATAACGAGCCATCCAACTGAAGCAGTGCTCTGGAACCCACTTTAACCGGCACAAGTGTACGTGCACAAAGTAGCATCTTCCTCGCCTCTGGGAGACGGAGAGCACGGCAGCTTCCAGGAGGCGATGAATGAAGCCGCACCAACAGCGGTATTGTGTGTGCAGCTTCCAAGTTCCTAGAAGACAGCACCTTGACAATCAGCTGCATCCGCAATTGACATTAGCATTCTTCAGGAAGGAGTTGATGGACAGCTTTCCTAAGCTTCTTGCCAGCCTTCCTACAACCCCCAATTGAAAATCGTGCACTTCTTTCTAAGCTCTTAGACACAAGGAATACGATGAACTTCTAATGCACGATTGGGGCACATTGGCTTTACTATACCAGTTTCTCCTTGCAAGACAGAGTGGAAAAGCTTTTCGCTAAGATGCCGATGACAAGAGTCACAGAAGACATAAAGCCAGCTGTCCGAAGGTAAGTGCCGCAGCCAGGCATGTTTCAGCAGAAGTGGCGCTGGGGAGCGCACAGTAACTGGCAAAAGCATCTGTGCACGAACTAGCAGCTTCTTCCCCTCTGCTAGCCAGAGAGGACGGCAACTTCCAGGAGGCGAAGAACTAAGCCGCACCAACAGCGGCATTGTGTGCGCAGCTTCCAAGCTGCTAGAAAACGGTGGCTTGACAATGGGCTGTGTCTGCAATTGACATTAGCATTCTTCAGGAAGGAGTTGATGGACAGCTTTCCTAAGCTTCTTGCCAGCCTTCCTACATCCCCAATTGAAAATCATGCACATCTTTCTAAGCTCTTAGACACAAGGAATATGATGAACTGCTAATGCACGACTGGGGGACATTGGCTTTACTATACCAGTTTCTCCTTGCAAGACAGAGTGGAAAAGCTTTTCACTAAGATGCCGATGACAAGAGTCACAGAAGACATAAAGCGAGCTGTCCGAAGGTAAGTGCCGCAGCCAGGCATGTTTCAGCAGAAGTGGCGCTCGGGAGCGCACAGTAACTGGCGAAAGCATCTGTGCACGAACTAGCAGCTTCTTCCCCTCTGCTAGCCAGAGAGCAAGGCAACTTCCAGGAGGCGAAGAACAAAGCCGCACCAACAGCGGCATTGTGTGCGCAGCTTCCAAGCTGCTAGAAAACGGTGGCTTGACAATCAGCTGCGTCTGCAATTGACATAAGCATTCTTCAGGAAGGAGTTGATGGACAACGTTCCTAAGTTTCTTGCTAACCCTCCTGCAGCACCCGATAGAAAATCTTGCAATTCCTTCTGAGCTTTGAGACACTAAGAACTTGATGAACTGCTAATGCAACCTCGGGGGACGTTGCCTTTGCTGTCCCAGTTTCTGCTTGAAAGACGTCGTTGTCGGAAAAGTTTTTCACTAAGATGAGGATGACAAGAGTCACAGAAGACGGAGATAAGGAGCCGTCCGACAGAAGCAGCGCTGCGGAACGCACCGTAACCGGCACAAGGGTCTGTGCAAGCAGCAACCACTTCTTTGCCTCTGGCAGTTGGAGAACACGGCAGATTCCAGGAGGCGATGAATGAAGCCGCACCAAGAGCTAGATTGATTGCGCGGCTTCCAAGCTACTAGAACACGGTGGCTTGACAATCGGCTGCATCTGCAATTGACATTAGCATTCTTCAGGAAGGAGTTGATGGACAGATTTCCTAAGCGTCTTGCCAGCCTTCCTACATCCCCCGATTGAAAATCATGCACTTCTTTCTAAGCTCTTAGACACAAGGAACACGATGAAATTCTAATGCACGACTGGGGCACATTGGCTTTACTATACCAGTTTCTCCTTGCAAGACAGAGTGGAAAAGCTTTTCACTAAGATGCCGATGACAAGAGTCACAGAAGACATAAAGCGAGCCGTCCGAAGGTAAGTGCCGCAGCCAGGCATGTTTCAGCAGAAGTTGTGCTCGGGAGCGCACAGTAACTGGCAAAAGCATCTGTGCATGAACGAGCAGCTTCTTCCCCTCTGCTAGCCAGAGAGCACAGCAACTTCCAGGAGGCGAAGAACAAAGCCGCACCAACAGCGGCATTGTGTGCGCAGCTTCCAAGCTGCTAGAAAACGGTGGCTTGACAATCGGCTGCGTCTGCAATTGACATAAGCATTCTTCAGGAAGGAGTTGATGGACAACGTTCCTAAGTTTCTTGCTAATCCTCCTGCAGCACCCGATAGAAAATCTTGCAATTCCTTCTGAGCTTTGAGACACTAAGAACTTGATGAACTGCTAATGCAACGTCGGGGGACGTTGCCTTTGCTGTCCCAGTTTCTGCTTGAAAGACGTCGTTGGAAAAGTTTTTCACTAAGATGAGGATGACAAGAGTCACAGAAGACGGAGATAACGAGCCATCCAACTGAAGCAGTGCTCTGGAACCCACTTTAACCGGCACAAGTGTACGTGCACAAAGTAGCATCTTCCTCGCCTCTGGGAGACGGAGAGCACGGCAGCTTCCAGGAGGCGATGAATGAAGCCGCACCAACAGCGGTATTGTGTGTGCAGCTTCCAAGTTCCTAGAAGACAGCACCTTGACAATCAGCTGCATCCGCAATTGACATTAGCATTCTTCAGGAAGGAGTTGATGGACAGCTTTCCTAAGCTTCTTGCCAGCCTTCCTACAACCCCCAATTGAAAATCGTGCACTTCTTTCTAAGCTCTTAGACACAAGGAATACGATGAACTTCTAATGCACGATTGGGGCACATTGGCTTTACTATACCAGTTTCTCCTTGCAAGACAGAGTGGAAAAGCTTTTCGCTAAGATGCCGATGACAAGAGTCACAGAAGACATAAAGCCAGCTGTCCGAAGGTAAGTGCCGCAGCCAGGCATGTTTCAGCAGAAGTGGCGCTGGGGAGCGCACAGTAACTGGCAAAAGCATCTGTGCACCAACTAGCAGCTTCTTCCCCACGGGTAGCCAGAGAGGACGGCAACTTCCAGGAGGCGAAGAACTAAGCCGCACCAACAGCGGCATTGTGTGCGCAGCTTCCAAGCTGCTAGAAAACGGTGGCTTGACAATGGGCTGTGTCTGCAATTGACATTAGCATTCTTCAGGAAGGAGTTGATGGACAGCTTTCCTAAGCTTCTTGCCAGCCTTCCTACATCCCCAATTGAAAATCATGCACATCTTTCTAAGCTCTTAGACACAAGGAATATGATGAACTGCTAATGCACGACTGGGGGACATTGGGTTTACTATACCAGTTTCTCCTTGCAAGACAGAGTGGAAAAGCTTTTCGCTAAGATGCCGATGACAAGAGTCACAGAAGACATAAAGCCAGCTGTCCGAAGGTAAGTGCCGCAGCCAGGCATGTTTCAGCAGAAGTGGCGCTCGGGAGCGCACAGTAACTGGCAAAAGCATCTGTGCACGAACTAGCAGCTTCTTCCCCTCTGCTAGCCAGAGAGCAAGGCAACTTCCAGGAGGCGAAGAACAAAGCCGCACCAACAGCGGCATTGTGTGCGCAGCTTCCAAGCTGCTAGAACACGGTGGCTTGACAATCAGCTGCATCTGCAATTGACATTAGCATTCTTCAGGAAGGAGTTGATGGACAACGTTCCTGAGCTTCTTGCTAACCCTCCTGCAGCACCCGATAGAAAATCTTGCAATTCCTTCTGAGCTTTGAGACACTAAGAACTTGATGAACTGCTAATGCAACGTCGGGGGACGTTGCCTTTGCTGTCCCAGTTTCTGCTTGAAAGACGTCGTTGTCGGAAAAGTTTTTCACTAAGATGAGGATGACAAGAGTCACAGAAGACGGAGATAAGGAGCCGTCCGACAGAAGCAGCGCTGCGGAACGCACCGTAACCGGCACAAGGGTCTGTGCAAGCAGCAACCACTTCTTTGCCTCTGGCAGTTGGAGAACACGGCAGATTCCAGGAGGCGATGAATGAAGCCGCACCAAGAGCTAGATTGATTGCGCGGCTTCCAAGCTACTAGAACACGGTGGCTTGACAATCGGCTGCATCTGCAATTGACATTAGCATTCTTCAGGAAGGAGTTGATGGACAGATTTCCTAAGCGTCTTGCCAGCCTTCCTACATCCCCCGATTGAAAATCATGCACTTCTTTCTAAGCTCTTAGACACAAGGAACACGATGAAATTCTAATGCACGACTGGGGCACATTGGCTTTACTATACAAGTTTCTCCTTGCAAGACAGAGTGGAAAAGCTTTTCACTAAGATGCCGATGACAAGAGTCACAGAAGACATAAAGCGAGCCGTCCGAAGGTAAGTGCCGCAGCCAGGCATGTTTCAGCAGAAGTTGTGCTCGGGAGCGCACAGTAACTGGCAAAAGCATCTGTGCATGAACGAGCAGCTTCTTCCCCTCTGCTAGCCAGAGAGGACGGCAACTTCCAGGAGGCGAAGAACAAAGCCGCACCAACAGCGGCATTGTGTGCGCAGCTTCCAAGCGGCTAGAAAACGGTGGCTTGACAATCAGCTGCGTCTGCAATTGACATTAGCATTCTTCAGGAAGGAGTTGATGGACAGCTTTCCTAAGCTTCTTGCCAGCCTTCCTACATCCCCAATTGAAAATCATGCACATCTTTCTAAGCTCTTAGACACAAGGAATATGATGAACTGCTAATGCACGACTGGGGGACATTGGCTTTACTATACCAGTTTCTCCTTGCAAGACAGAGTGGAAAAGCTTTTCACTAAGATGCCGATGACAAGAGTCACAGAAGACATAAAGCCAGCTGTCCGAAGGTAAGTGCCGCAGCCAGGCATGTTTCAGCAGAAGTGGCGCTGGGGAGCGCACAGTAACTGGCAAAAGCATCTGTGCACGAACTAGCAGCTTCTTCCCCTCTGCTAGCCAGAGAGCAAGGCAACTTCCAGGAGGCGAAGAACAAAGCCGCACCAACAGCGGAATTGTGTGCGCAGCTTCCAAGCTGCTAGAAAACGGTGGCTTGACAATCAGCTGCGTCTGCAATTGACATTAGCATTCTTCAGGAAGGAGTTGATGGACAGCTTTCCTAAGCTTCTTGCCAGCCTTCCTACATCCCCAATTGAAAATCATGCACATCTTTCTAAGCTCTTAGACACAAGGAATATGATGAACTGCTAATGCACGACTGGGGGACATTGGCTTTACTATACCAGTTTCTCCTTGCAAGACAGAGTGGAAAAGCTTTTCGCTAAGATGCCGATGACAAGAGTCACAGAAGACATAAAGCCAGCTGTCCGAAGGTAAGTGCCGCAGCCAGGCATGTTTCAGCAGAAGTGGCGCTGGGGAGCGCACAGTAACTGGCAAAAGCATCTGTGCACGAACTAGCAGCTTCTTCCCCTCTGCTAGCCAGAGAGCAAGGCAACTTCCAGGAGGCGAAGAACAAAGCCGCACCAACAGCGGCATTGTGTGCGCAGCTTCCAAGCTGCTAGAAAACGGTGGCTTGACAATCAGCTGCGTCTGCAATTGACATAAGCATTCTTCAGGAAGGAGTTGATGGACAACGTTCCTAAGTTTCTTGCTAACCCTCCTGCAGCACCCGATAGAAAATCTTGCAATTCCTTCTGAGCTTTGAGACACTAAGAACTTGATGAACTGCTAATGCAACCTCGGGGGACGTTGCCTTTGCTGTCCCAGTTTCTGCTTGAAAGACGTCGTTGTCGGAAAAGTTTTTCACTAAGATGCCGATGACAAGAGTCACAGAAGACGGAGATAAGGAGCCGTCCGACAGAAGCAGCGCTGCGGAACGCACCGTAACCGGCACAAGGGTCTGTGCAAGCAGCAACCACTTCTTTGCCTCTGGCAGTTGGAGAACACGGCAGATTCCAGGAGGCGATGAATGAAGCCGCACCAAGAGCTAGATTGATTGCGCGGCTTCCAAGCTACTAGAACACGGTGGCTTGACAATCGGCTGCATCTGCAATTGACATTAGCATTCTTCAGGAAGGAGTTGATGGACAGATTTCCTAAGCGTCTTGCCAGCCTTCCTACATCCCCCGATTGAAAATCATGCACTTCTTTCTAAGCTCTTAGACACAAGGAACACGATGAAATTCTAATGCACGACTGGGGCACATTGGCTTTACTATACCAGTTTCTCCTTGCAAGACAGAGTGGAAAAGCTTTTCACTAAGATGCCGATGACAAGAGTCACAGAAGACATAAAGCGAGCCGTCCGAAGGTAAGTGCCGCAGCCAGGCATGTTTCAGCAGAAGTTGTGCTCGGGAGCGCACAGTAACTGGCAAAAGCATCTGTGCATGAACGAGCAGCTTCTTCCCCTCTGCTAGCCAGAGAGCACAGCAACTTCCAGGAGGCGAAGAACAAAGCCGCACCAACAGCGGCATTGTGTGCGCAGCTTCCAAGCTGCTAGAAAACGGTGGCTTGACAATCGGCTGCGTCTGCAATTGACATAAGCATTCTTCAGGAAGGAGTTGATGGACAACGTTCCTAAGTTTCTTGCTAATCCTCCTGCAGCACCCGATAGAAAATCTTGCAATTCCTTCT
This sequence comes from Passer domesticus, assembly GCF_036417665.1. Lineage (NCBI taxonomy): Eukaryota > Metazoa > Chordata > Aves > Passeriformes > Passeridae > Passer > Passer domesticus. The sequence goes on along the minus strand of NC_087512.1, from coordinate 57,378,804 downwards.
GAGCTTTGAGACACTAAGAACTTGATGAACTGCTAATGCAACGTCGGGGGACGTTGCCTTTGCTGTCCCAGTTTCTGCTTGAAAGACGTCGTTGGAAAAGTTTTTCACTAAGATGAGGATGACAAGAGTCACAGAAGACGGAGATAACGAGCCATCCAACTGAAGCAGTGCTCTGGAACCCACTTTAACCGGCACAAGTGTACGTGCACAAAGTAGCATCTTCCTCGCCTCTGGGAGACGGAGAGCACGGCAGCTTCCAGGAGGCGATGAATGAAGCCGCACCAACAGCGGTATTGTGTGTGCAGCTTCCAAGTTCCTAGAAGACAGCACCTTGACAATCAGCTGCATCCGCAATTGACATTAGCATTCTTCAGGAAGGAGTTGATGGACAGCTTTCCTAAGCTTCTTGCCAGCCTTCCTACAACCCCCAATTGAAAATCGTGCACTTCTTTCTAAGCTCTTAGACACAAGGAATACGATGAACTTCTAATGCACGATTGGGGCACATTGGCTTTACTATACCAGTTTCTCCTTGCAAGACAGAGTGGAAAAGCTTTTCGCTAAGATGCCGATGACAAGAGTCACAGAAGACATAAAGCCAGCTGTCCGACGGTAAGTGCCGCAGCCAGGCATGTTTCAGCAGAAGTGGCGCTGGGGAGCGCACAGTAACTGGCAAAAGCATCTGTGCACCAACTAGCAGCTTCTTCCCCACAGGTAGCCAGAGAGGACGGCAACTTCCAGGAGGCGAAGAACTAAGCCGCACCAACAGCGGCATTGTGTGCGCAGCTTCCAAGCTGCTAGAAAACGGTGGCTTGACAATGGGCTGTGTCTGCAATTGACATTAGCATTCTTCAGGAAGGAGTTGATGGACAGCTTTCCTAAGCTTCTTGCCAGCCTTCCTACATCCCCAATTGAAAATCATGCACATCTTTCTAAGCTCTTAGACACAAGGAATATGATGAACTGCTAATGCACGACTGGGGGACATTGGCTTTACTATACCAGTTTCTCCTTGCAAGACAGAGTGGAAAAGCTTTTCGCTAAGATGCCGATGACAAGAGTCACAGAAGACATAAAGCCAGCTGTCCGAAGGTAAGTGCCGCAGCCAGGCATGTTTCAGCAGAAGTGGCGCTCGGGAGCGCACAGTAACTGGCAAAAGCATCTGTGCACGAACTAGCAGCTTCTTCCCCTCTGCTAGCCAGAGAGCAAGGCAACTTCCAGGAGGCGAAGAACAAAGCCGCACCAACAGCGGCATTGTGTGCGCAGCTTCCAAGCTGCTAGAACACGGTGGCTTGACAATCGGCTGCATCTGCAATTGACATTAGCATTCTTCAGGAAGGAGTTGATGGACAACGTTCCTGAGCTTCTTGCTAACCCTCCTGCAGCACCCGATAGAAAATCTTGCAATTCCTTCTGAGCTTTGAGACACTAAGAACTTGATGAACTGCTAATGCAACGTCGGGGGACGTTGCCTTTGCTGTCCCAGTTTCTGCTTGAAAGACGTCGTTGTCGGAAAAGTTTTTCACTAAGATGAGGATGACAAGAGTCACAGAAGACGGAGATAAGGAGCCGTCCGACAGAAGCAGCGCTGCGGAACGCACCGTAACCGGCACAAGGGTCTGTGCAAGCAGCAACCACTTCTTTGCCTCTGGCAGTTGGAGAACACGGCAGATTCCAGGAGGCGATGAATGAAGCCGCACCAAGAGCTAGATTGATTGCGCGGCTTCCAAGCTACTAGAACACGGTGGCTTGACAATCGGCTGCATCTGCAATTGACATTAGCATTCTTCAGGAAGGAGTTGATGGACAGATTTCCTAAGCGTCTTGCCAGCCTTCCTACATCCCCCGATTGAAAATCATGCACTTCTTTCTAAGCTCTTAGACACAAGGAACACGATGAAATTCTAATGCACGACTGGGGCACATTGGCTTTACTATACAAGTTTCTCCTTGCAAGACAGAGTGGAAAAGCTTTTCACTAAGATGCCGATGACAAGAGTCACAGAAGACATAAAGCGAGCCGTCCGAAGGTAAGTGCCGCAGCCAGGCATGTTTCAGCAGAAGTTGTGCTCGGGAGCGCACAGTAACTGGCAAAAGCATCTGTGCATGAACGAGCAGCTTCTTCCCCTCTGCTAGCCAGAGAGGACGGCAACTTCCAGGAGGCGAAGAACTAAGCCGCACCAACAGCGGCATTGTGTGCGCAGCTTCCAAGCGGCTAGAAAACGGTGGCTTGACAATCAGCTGCGTCTGCAATTGACATTAGCATTCTTCAGGAAGGAGTTGATGGACAGCTTTCCTAAGCTTCTTGCCAGCCTTCCTACATCCCCAATTGAAAATCATGCACATCTTTCTAAGCTCTTAGACACAAGGAATATGATGAACTGCTAATGCACGACTGGGGGACATTGGCTTTACTATACCAGTTTCTCCTTGCAAGACAGAGTGGAAAAGCTTTTCACTAAGATGCCGATGACAAGAGTCACAGAAGACATAAAGCCAGCTGTCCGAAGGTAAGTGCCGCAGCCAGGCATGTTTCAGCAGAAGTGGCGCTGGGGAGCGCACAGTAACTGGCAAAAGCATCTGTGCACGAACTAGCAGCTTCTTCCCCTCTGCTAGCCAGAGAGCAAGGCAACTTCCAGGAGGCGAAGAACAAAGCCGCACCAACAGCGGAATTGTGTGCGCAGCTTCCAAGCTGCTAGAAAACGGTGGCTTGACAATCAGCTGCGTCCGCAATTGACATTAGCATTCTTCAGGAAGGAGTTGATGGACAGCTTTCCTAAGCTTCTTGCCAGCCTTCCTACATCCCCAATTGAAAATCATGCACATCTTTCTAAGCTCTTAGACACAAGGAATATGATGAACTGCTAATGCACGACTGGGGGACATTGGCTTTACTATACCAGTTTCTCCTTGCAAGACAGAGTGGAAAAGCTTTTCGCTAAGATGCCGATGACAAGAGTCACAGAAGACATAAAGCCAGCTGTCCGAAGGTAAGTGCCGCAGCCAGGCATGTTTCAGCAGAAGTGGCGCTGGGGAGCGCACAGTAACTGGCAAAAGCATCTGTGCACGAACTAGCAGCTTCTTCCCCTCTGCTAGCCAGAGAGCAAGGCAACTTCCAGGAGGCGAAGAACAAAGCCGCACCAACAGCGGCATTGTGTGCGCAGCTTCCAAGCTGCTAGAAAACGGTGGCTTGACAATCAGCTGCGTCTGCAATTGACATAAGCATTCTTCAGGAAGGAGTTGATGGACAACGTTCCTAAGTTTCTTGCTAACCCTCCTGCAGCACCCGATAGAAAATCTTGCAATTCCTTCTGAGCTTTGAGACACTAAGAACTTGATGAACTGCTAATGCAACCTCGGGGGACGTTGCCTTTGCTGTCCCAGTTTCTGCTTGAAAGACGTCGTTGTCGGAAAAGTTTTTCACTAAGATGAGGATGACAAGAGTCACAGAAGACGGAGATAAGGAGCCGTCCGACAGAAGCAGCGCTGCGGAACGCACCGTAACCGGCACAAGGGTCTGTGCAAGCAGCAACCACTTCTTTGCCTCTGGCAGTTGGAGAACACGGCAGATTCCAGGAGGCGATGAATGAAGCCGCACCAAGAGCTAGATTGATTGCGCGGCTTCCAAGCTACTAGAACACGGTGGCTTGACAATCGGCTGCATCTGCAATTGACATTAGCATTCTTCAGGAAGGAGTTGATGGACAGATTTCCTAAGCGTCTTGCCAGCCTTCCTACATCCCCCGATTGAAAATCATGCACTTCTTTCTAAGCTCTTAGACACAAGGAACACGATGAAATTCTAATGCACGACTGGGGCACATTGGCTTTACTATACCAGTTTCTCCTTGCAAGACAGAGTGGAAAAGCTTTTCACTAAGATGCCGATGACAAGAGTCACAGAAGACATAAAGCGAGCCGTCCGAAGGTAAGTGCCGCAGCCAGGCATGTTTCAGCAGAAGTTGTGCTCGGGAGCGCACAGTAACTGGCAAAAGCATCTGTGCATGAACGAGCAGCTTCTTCCCCTCTGCTAGCCAGAGAGCACAGCAACTTCCAGGAGGCGAAGAACAAAGCCGCACCAACAGCGGCATTGTGTGCGCAGCTTCCAAGCTGCTAGAAAACGGTGGCTTGACAATCGGCTGCGTCTGCAATTGACATAAGCATTCTTCAGGAAGGAGTTGATGGACAACGTTCCTAAGTTTCTTGCTAATCCTCCTGCAGCACCCGATAGAAAATCTTGCAATTCCTTCTGAGCTTTGAGACACTAAGAACTTGATGAACTGCTAATGCAACGTCGGGGGACGTTGCCTTTGCTGTCCCAGTTTCTGCTTGAAAGACGTCGTTGGAAAAGTTTTTCACTAAGATGAGGATGACAAGAGTCACAGAAGACGGAGATAACGAGCCATCCAACTGAAGCAGTGCTCTGGAACCCACTTTAACCGGCACAAGTGTACGTGCACAAAGTAGCATCTTCCTCGCCTCTGGGAGACGGAGAGCACGGCAGCTTCCAGGAGGCGATGAATGAAGCCGCACCAACAGCGGTATTGTGTGTGCAGCTTCCAAGTTCCTAGAAGACAGCACCTTGACAATCAGCTGCATCCGCAATTGACATTAGCATTCTTCAGGAAGGAGTTGATGGACAGCTTTCCTAAGCTTCTTGCCAGCCTTCCTACAACCCCCAATTGAAAATCGTGCACTTCTTTCTAAGCTCTTAGACACAAGGAATACGATGAACTTCTAATGCACGATTGGGGCACATTGGCTTTACTATACCAGTTTCTCCTTGCAAGACAGAGTGGAAAAGCTTTTCGCTAAGATGCCGATGACAAGAGTCACAGAAGACATAAAGCCAGCTGTCCGACGGTAAGTGCCGCAGCCAGGCATGTTTCAGCAGAAGTGGCGCTGGGGAGCGCACAGTAACTGGCAAAAGCATCTGTGCACCAACTAGCAGCTTCTTCCCCACAGGTAGCCAGAGAGGACGGCAACTTCCAGGAGGCGAAGAACTAAGCCGCACCAACAGCGGCATTGTGTGCGCAGCTTCCAAGCTGCTAGAAAACGGTGGCTTGACAATGGGCTGTGTCTGCAATTGACATTAGCATTCTTCAGGAAGGAGTTGATGGACAGCTTTCCTAAGCTTCTTGCCAGCCTTCCTACATCCCCAATTGAAAATCATGCACATCTTTCTAAGCTCTTAGACACAAGGAATATGATGAACTGCTAATGCACGACTGGGGGACATTGGCTTTACTATACCAGTTTCTCCTTGCAAGACAGAGTGGAAAAGCTTTTCGCTAAGATGCCGATGACAAGAGTCACAGAAGACATAAAGCCAGCTGTCCGAAGGTAAGTGCCGCAGCCAGGCATGTTTCAGCAGAAGTGGCGCTCGGGAGCGCACAGTAACTGGCAAAAGCATCTGTGCACGAACTAGCAGCTTCTTCCCCTCTGCTAGCCAGAGAGCAAGGCAACTTCCAGGAGGCGAAGAACAAAGCCGCACCAACAGCGGCATTGTGTGCGCAGCTTCCAAGCTGCTAGAACACGGTGGCTTGACAATCGGCTGCATCTGCAATTGACATTAGCATTCTTCAGGAAGGAGTTGATGGACAACGTTCCTAAGCTTCTTGCTAATCCTCCTGCAGCACCCGATAGAAAATCTTGCAATTCCTTCTGAGCTTTGAGACACTAAGAACTCGATGAACTGCTAATGCAACGTCGGGGGACGTTGCCTTTGCTGTCCCAGTTTCTGCTTGAAAGACGTCGTTGGAAAAGTTTTTCACTAAGATGAGGATGACAAGAGTCACAGAAGACGGAGATAAGGAGCCGTCCGACAGAAGCAGCGCTGCGGAACGCACCGTAACCGGCACAAGGGTCTGTGCAAGCAGCAACCACTTCTTTGCCTCTGGCAGTTGGAGAACACGGCAGATTCCAGGAGGCGATGAATGAAGCCGCACCAAGAGCTAGATTGATTGCGCGGCTTCCAAGCTACTAGAACACGGTGGCTTGACAATCGGCTGCATCTGCAATTGACATTAGCATTCTTCAGGAAGGAGTTGATGGACAGATTTCCTAAGCGTCTTGCCAGCCTTCCTACATCCCCCGATTGAAAATCATGCACTTCTTTCTAAGCTCTTAGACACAAGGAACACGATGAAATTCTAATGCACGACTGGGGCACATTGGCTTTACTATACAAGTTTCTCCTTGCAAGACAGAGTGGAAAAGCTTTTCACTAAGATGCCGATGACAAGAGTCACAGAAGACATAAAGCCAGCTGTCCGAAGGTAAGTGCCGCAGCCAGGCATGTTTCACCAGAAGTTGTGCTCGGGAGCGCACAGTAACTGGCAAAAGCATCTGTGCACCAACTAGCAGCTTCTTCCCCTCTGCTAGCCAGAGAGGATGGCAACTTCCAGGAGGCGAAGAACAAAGCCGCACCAACAGTGGCATTGTGTGCGCAGCTTCCAAGCTGCTAGAAAACGGTGGCTTGACAATGGGCTGCGTCTGCAATTGACATTAGTATTCTTCAGGAAGGAGTTGATGGACAGCTTTCCTAAGCTTCTTGCTACTCCTGCTGCAGCACCCGATAAAAAAACGGGCATTTTCTATACGCTATGAGATGCAAAGGACTCAATGACATGCAAATGCACGACTGGGGCACATTGGCTTTACTATACCAGTTTCTCCTTGCAAGACAGAGTGGAAAAGCTTTTCGCTAAGATGCCGATGACAAGAGTCACAGAAGACATAAAGCGAGCTGTCCGAAGGTAAGTGCCGCAGCCAGGCATGTTTCAGCAGAAGTGGCGCTGGGGAGCGCACAGTAACTGGCAAAAGCATCTGTGCACCAACTAGCAGCTTCTTCCCCTCTGCTAGCCAGAGAGGACGGCAACTTCCAGGAGGCGAAGAACAAAGCCGCACCAACAGCGGCATTGTGTGCGCAGCTTCCAAGCGGCTAGAAAACGGTGGCTTGACAATGGGCTGCGTCTGCAATTGACATTAGCATTCTTCAGGAAGGAGTTGATGGACAGCTTTCCTAAGCTTCTTGCCAGCCTTCCTACATCCCCAATTGAAAATCATGCACATCTTTCTAAGCTCTTAGACACAAGGAATATGATGAACTGCTAATGCACGACTGGGGGACATTGGCTTTACTATACCAGTTTCTCCTTGCAAGACAGAGTGGAAAAGCTTTTCACTAAGATGCCGATGACAAGAGTCACAGAAGACATAAAGCCAGCTGTCCGAAGGTAAGTGCCGCAGCCAGGCATGTTTCAGCAGAAGTGGCCCTGGGGAGCGCACAGTAACTGGCAAAAGCATCTGTGCACGAACTAGCAGCTTCTTCCCCTCTGCTAGCCAGAGAGCAAGGCAACTTCCAGGAGGCGAAGAACAAAGCCGCACCAACAGCGGCATTGTGTGCGCAGCTTCCAAGCTGCTAGAAAACGGTGGCTTGACAATGGGCTGCGTCTGCAATTGACATTAGCATTCTTCAGGAAGGAGTTGATGGACAGCTTTCCTAAGCTTCTTGCCAGCCTTCCTACATCCCCAATTGAAAATCATGCACATCTTTCTAAGCTCTTAGACACAAGGAATATGATGAACTGCTAATGCACGACTGGGGGACATTGGCTTTACTATACCAGTTTCTCCTTGCAAGACAGAGTGGAAAAGCTTTTCGCTAAGATGCCGATGACAAGAGTCACAGAAGACATAAAGCCAGCTGTCCGAAGGTAAGTGCCGCAGCCAGGCATGTTTCAGCAGAAGTGGCACTGGGGAGCGCACAGTAACTGGCAAAAGCATCTGTGCACGAACTAGCAGCTTCTTCCCCTCTGCTAGCCAGAGAGCAAGGCAACTTCCAGGAGGCGAAGAACAAAGCCGCACCAACAGCGGCATTGTGTGCGCAGCTTCCAAGCTGCTAGAAAACGGTGGCTTGACAATCAGCTGCGTCTGCAATTGACATAAGCATTCTTCAGGAAGGAGTTGATGGACAACGTTCCTAAGTTTCTTGCTAATCCTCCTGCAGCACCCGATAGAAAATCTTGCAATTCCTTCTGAGCTTTGAGACACTAAGAACTTGATGAACTGCTAATGCAACGTCGGGGGACGTTGCCTTTGCTGTCCCAGTTTCTGCTTGAAAGACGTCGTTGGAAAAGTTTTTCACTAAGATGAGGATGACAAGAGTCACAGAAGACGGAGATAACGAGCCATCCAACTGAAGCAGTGCTCTGGAACCCACTTTAACCGGCACAAGTGTACGTGCACATAGTAGCATCTTCCTCGCCTCTGGGAGACGGAGAGCACGGCAGCTTCCAGGAGGCGATGAATGAAGCCGCACCAACAGCGGTATTGTGTGTGCAGCTTCCAAGTTCCTAGAAGACAGCACCTTGACAATCAGCTGCATCCGCAATTGACATTAGCATTCTTCAGGAAGGAGTTGATGGACAGCTTTCCTAAGCTTCTTGCCAGCCTTCCTACAACCCCCAATTGAAAATCGTGCACTTCTTTCTAAGCTCTTAGACACAAGGAATACGATGAACTTCTAATGCACGATTGGGGCACATTGGCTTTACTATACCAGTTTCTCCTTGCAAGACAGAGTGGAAAAGCTTTTCGCTAAGATGCCGATGACAAGAGTCACAGAAGACATAAAGCCAGCTGTCCGAAGGTAAGTGCCGCAGCCAGGCATGTTTCAGCAGAAGTGGCGCTGGGGAGCGCACAGTAACTGGCAAAAGCATCTGTGCACGAACTAGCAGCTTCTTCCCCACGGGTAGCCAGAGAGGACGGCAACTTCCAGGAGGCGAAGAACTAAGCCGCACCAACAGCGGCATTGTGTGCGCAGCTTCCAAGCTGCTAGAAAACGGTGGCTTGACAATGGGCTGTGTCTGCAATTGACATTAGCATTCTTCAGGAAGGAGTTGATGGACAGCTTTCCTAAGCTTCTTGCCAGCCTTCCTACATCCCCAATTGAAAATCATGCACATCTTTCTAAGCTCTTAGACACAAGGAATATGATGAACTGCTAATGCACGACTGGGGGACATTGGCTTTACTATACCAGTTTCTCCTTGCAAGACAGAGTGGAAAAGCTTTTCACTAAGATGCCGATGACAAGAGTCACAGAAGACATAAAGCCAGCTGTCCGAAGGTAAGTGCCGCAGCCAGGCATGTTTCAGCAGAAGTGGCGCTCGGGAGCGCACAGTAACTGGCGAAAGCATCTGTGCACGAACTAGCAGCTTCTTCCCCTCTGCTAGCCAGAGAGGACGGCAACTTCCAGGAGGCGAAGAACAAAGCCGCACCAACAGCGGCATTGTGTGCGCAGCTTCCAAGCTGCTAGAACACGGTGGCTTGACAATCGGCTGCATCTGCAATTGACATTAGCATTCTTCAGGAAGGAGTTGATGGACAACGTTCCTAAGCTTCTTGCTAACCCTCCTGCAGCACCCGATAGAAAATCTCGCAATACCTTCTGAGCTTTGAGACACTAAGAACTCGATGAACTGCTAATGCAACGTCGGGGGACGTTGCCTTTGCTGTCCCAGTTTCTCCTTGCAAGACGTCGTTGTCGGAAAAGTTTTTCACTAAGATGAGGATGACAAGAGTCACAGAAGACGGAGATAAGGAGCCGTCCGACAGAAGCAGCGCTGCGGAACGCACCGTAACCGGCACAAGGGTCTGTGCAAGCAGCAACCACTTCTTTGCCTCTGGCAGTTGGAGAACACGGCAGATTCCAGGAGGCGATGAATGAAGCCGCACCAACAGCGGTATTGTGTGTGCAGCTTCCAAGTTCCTAGAAGACAGCACCTTGACAATCAGCTGCATCCGCAATTGACATTAGCATTCTTCAGGAAGGAGTTGATGGACAGCTTTCCTAAGCTTCTTGCCAACCTTCCTACAACCCCCAATTGAAAATCGTGCACTTCTTTCTAAGCTCTTAGACACAAGGAATACGATGAACTTCTAATGCACGATTGGGGCACATTGGCTTTACTATACCAGTTTCTCCTTGCAAGACAGAGTGGAAAAGCTTTTCGCTAAGATGCCGATGACAAGAGTCACAGAAGACATAAAGCGAGCCGTCCGACGGTAAGTGCCGCAGCCAGGCATGTTTCAGCAGAAGTGGCGCTGGGGAGCGCACAGTAACTGGCAAAAGCATCTGTGCACGAACTAGCAGCTTCTTCCCCTCTGCTAGCCAGAGAGGACGGCAACTTCCAGGAGGCGAAGAACTAAGCCGCACCAACAGCGGCATTGTGTGCGCAGCTTCCAAGCTGCTAGAAAACGGTGGCTTGACAATCGGCTGCGTCTGCAATTGACATAAGCATTCTTCAGGAAGGAGTTGATGGACAACGTTCCTAAGTTTCTTGCTAATCCTCCTGCAGCACCCGATAGAAAATCTTGCAATTCCTTCTGAGCTTTGAGACACTAAGAACTTGATGAACTGCTAATGCAACGTCGGGGGACGTTGCCTTTGCTGTCCCAGTTTCTGCTTGAAAGACGTCGTTGGAAAAGTTTTTCACTAAGATGAGGATGACAAGAGTCACAGAAGACGGAGATAACGAGCCATCCAACTGAAGCAGTGCTCTGGAACCCACTTTAACCGGCACAAGTGTACGTGCACAAAGTAGCATCTTCCTCGCCTCTGGGAGACGGAGAGCACGGCAGCTTCCAGGAGGCGATGAATGAAGCCGCACCAACAGCGGTATTGTGTGTGCAGCTTCCAAGTTCCTAGAAGACAGCACCTTGACAATCAGCTGCATCCGCAATTGACATTAGCATTCTTCAGGAAGGAGTTGATGGACAGCTTTCCTAAGCTTCTTGCCAGCCTTCCTACAACCCCCAATTGAAAATCGTGCACTTCTTTCTAAGCTCTTAGACACAAGGAATACGATGAACTTCTAATGCACGACTGGGGGACATTGGCTTTACTATACCAGTTTCTCCTTGCAAGACAGAGTGGAAAAGCTTTTCGCTAAGATGCCGATGACAAGAGTCACAGAAGACATAAAGCCAGCTGTCCGAAGGTAAGTGCCGCAGCCAGGCATGTTTCAGCAGAAGTGGCGCTGGGGAGCGCACAGTAACTGGCAAAAGCATCTGTGCACCAACTAGCAGCTTCTTCCCCACGGGTAGCCAGAGAGGACGGCAACTTCCAGGAGGCGAAGAACTAAGCCGCACCAACAGCGGCATTGTGTGCGCAGCTTCCAAGCTGCTAGAAAACGGTGGCTTGACAATGGGCTGTGTCTGCAATTGACATTAGCATTCTTCAGGAAGGAGTTGATGGACAGCTTTCCTAAGCTTCTTGCCAGCCTTCCTACATCCCCAATTGAAAATCATGCACATCTTTCTAAGCTCTTAGACACAAGGAATATGATGAACTGCTAATGCACGACTGGGGGACATTGGCTTTACTATACCAGTTTCTCCTTGCAAGACAGAGTGGAAAAGCTTTTCGCTAAGATGCCGATGACAAGAGTCACGGAAGACATAAAGCCAGCTGTCCGAAGGTAAGTGCCGCAGCCAGGCATGTTTCAGCAGAAGTGGCGCTGGGGAGCGCACAGTAACTGGCAAAAGCATCTGTGCACGAACTAGCAGCTTCTTCCCCTCTGCTAGCCAGAGAGCAAGGCAACTTCCAGGAGGCGAAGAACAAAGCCGCACCAACAGCGGCATTGTGTGCGCAGCTTCCAAGCTGCTAGAACACGGTGGCTTGACAATCGGCTGCATCTGCAATTGACATTAGCATTCTTCAGGAAGGAGTTGATGGACAACGTTCCTAAGCTTCTTGCTAACCCTCCTGCAGCACCCGATAGAAAATCTCGCAATACCTTCTGAGCTTTGAGACACTAAGAACTCGATGAACTGCTAATGCAACGTCGGGGGACGTTGCCTTTGCTGTCCCAGTTTCTCCTTGCAAGACGTCGTTGTCGGAAAAGTTTTTCACTAAGATGAGGATGACAAGAGTCACAGAAGACGGAGATAAGGAGCCGTCCGACAGAAGCAGCGCTGCGGAACGCACCGTAACCGGCACAAGGGTCTGTGCAAGCAGCAACCACTTCTTTGCCTCTGGCAGTTGGAGAACACGGCAGATTCCAGGAGGCGATGAATGAAGCCGCACCAACAGCGGTATTGTGTGTGCAGCTTCCAAGTTCCTAGAAGACAGCACCTTGACAATCAGCTGCATCCGCAATTGACATTAGCATTCTTCAGGAAGGAGTTGATGGACAGCTTTCCTAAGCTTCTTGCCAACCTTCCTACAACCCCCAATTGAAAATCGTGCACTTCTTTCTAAGCTCTTAGACACAAGGAATACGATGAACTTCTAATGCACGATTGGGGCACATTGGCTTTACTATACCAGTTTCTCCTTGCAAGACAGAGTGGAAAAGCTTTTCGCTAAGATGCCGATGACAAGAGTCACAGAAGACATAAAGCGAGCCGTCCGACGGTAAGTGCCGCAGCCAGGCATGTTTCAGCAGAAGTGGCGCTGGGGAGCGCACAGTAACTGGCAAAAGCATCTGTGCACGAACTAGCAGCTTCTTCCCCACTGGTAGCCAGAGAGGACGGCAACTTCCAGGAGGCGAAGAACTAAGCCGCACCAACAGCGGCATTGTGTGCGCAGCTTCCAAGCTGCTAGAAAACGGTGGCTTGACAATCGGCTGCGTCTGCAATTGACATAAGCATTCTTCAGGAAGGAGTTGATGGACAACGTTCCTAAGTTTCTTGCTAATCCTCCTGCAGCACCCGATAGAAAATCTTGCAATTCCTTCTGAGCTTTGAGACACTAAGAACTTGATGAACTGCTAATGCAACGTCGGGGGACGTTGCCTTTGCTGTCCCAGTTTCTGCTTGAAAGACGTCGTTGGAAAAGTTTTTCACTAAGATGAGGATGACAAGAGTCACAGAAGACGGAGATAACGAGCCATCCAACTGAAGCAGTGCTCTGGAACCCACTTTAACCGGCACAAGTGTACGTGCACAAAGTAGCATCTTCCTCGCCTCTGGGAGACGGAGAGCACGGCAGCTTCCAGGAGGCGATGAATGAAGCCGCACCAACAGCGGTATTGTGTGTGCAGCTTCCAAGTTCCTAGAAGACAGCACCTTGACAATCAGCTGCATCCGCAATTGACATTAGCATTCTTCAGGAAGGAGTTGATGGACAGCTTTCCTAAGCTTCTTGCCAGCCTTCCTACAACCCCCAATTGAAAATCGTGCACTTCTTTCTAAGCTCTTAGACACAAGGAATACGATGAACTTCTAATGCACGACTGGGGGACATTGGCTTTACTATACCAGTTTCTCCTTGCAAGACAGAGTGGAAAAGCTTTTCGCTAAGATGCCGATGACAAGAGTCACAGAAGACATAAAGCCAGCTGTCCGAAGGTAAGTGCCGCAGCCAGGCATGTTTCAGCAGAAGTGGCGCTGGGGAGCGCACAGTAACTGGCAAAAGCATCTGTGCACGAACTAGCAGCTTCTTCCCCACGGGTAGCCAGAGAGGACGGCAACTTCCAGGAGGCGAAGAACTAAGCCGCACCAACAGCGGCATTGTGTGCGCAGCTTCCAAGCTGCTAGAAAACGGTGGCTTGACAATGGGCTGTGTCTGCAATTGACATTAGCATTCTTCAGGAAGGAGTTGATGGACAGCTTTCCTAAGCTTCTTGCCAGCCTTCCTACATCCCCAATTGAAAATCATGCACATCTTTCTAAGCTCTTAGACACAAGGAATATGATGAACTGCTAATGCACGACTGGGGGACATTGGCTTTACTATACCAGTTTCTCCTTGCAAGACAGAGTGGAAAAGCTTTTCGCTAAGATGCCGATGACAAGAGTCACAGAAGACATAAAGCCAGCTGTCCGAAGGTAAGTGCCGCAGCCAGGCATGTTTCAGCAGAAGTGGCGCTCGGGAGCGCACAGTAACTGGCAAAAGCATCTGTGCACGAACTAGCAGCTTCTTCCCCTCTGCTAGCCAGAGAGCAAGGCAACTTCCAGGAGGCGAAGAACAAAGCCGCACCAACAGCGGCATTGTGTGCGCAGCTTCCAAGCTGCTAGAACACGGTGGCTTGACAATCGGCTGCATCTGCAATTGACATTAGCATTCTTCAGGAAGGAGTTGATGGACAACGTTCCTAAGCTTCTTGCTAACCCTCCTGCAGCACCCGATAGAAAAGCTCGCAATACCTTCTGAGCTTTGAGACACTAAGAACTCGATGAACTGCTAATGCAACGTCGGGGGACGTTGCCTTTGCTGTCCCAGTTTCTCCTTGCAAGACGTCGTTGTCGGAAAAGTTTTTCACTAAGATGAGGATGACAAGAGTCACAGAAGACGGAGATAAGGAGCCGTCCGACAGAAGCAGCGCTGCGGAACGCACCGTAACCGGCACAAGGGTCTGTGCAAGCAGCAACCACTTCTTTGCCTCTGGCAGTTGGAGAACACGGCAGATTCCAGGAGGCGATGAATGAAGCCGCACCAACAGCGGTATTGTGTGTGCAGCTTCCAAGTTCCTAGAAGACAGCACCTTGACAATCAGCTGCATCCGCAATTGACATTAGCATTCTTCAGGAAGGAGTTGATGGACAGCTTTCCTAAGCTTCTTGCCAACCTTCCTACAACCCCCAATTGAAAATCGTGCACTTCTTTCTAAGCTCTTAGACACAAGGAATACGATGAACTTCTAATGCACGATTGGGGCACATTGGCTTTACTATACCAGTTTCTCCTTGCAAGACAGAGTGGAAAAGCTTTTCGCTAAGATGCCGATGACAAGAGTCACAGAAGACATAAAGCGAGCCGTCCGACGGTAAGTGCCGCAGCCAGGCATGTTTCACCAGAAGTGGCGCTGGGGAGCGCACAGTAACTGGCAAAAGCATCTGTGCACGAACTAGCAGCTTCTTCCCCACTGCTAGCCAGAGAGGACGGCAACTTCCAGGAGGCGAAGAACTAAGCCGCACCAACAGCGGCATTGTGTGCGCAGCTTCCAAGCTGCTAGAAAACGGTGGCTTGACAATCGGCTGCGTCTGCAATTGACATAAGCATTCTTCAGGAAGGAGTTGATGGACAACGTTCCTAAGTTTCTTGCTAATCCTCCTGCAGCACCCGATAGAATATCTTGCAATTCCTTCTGAGCTTTGAGACACTAAGAACTTGATGAACTGCTAATGCAACGTCGGGGGACGTTGCCTTTGCTGTCCCAGTTTCTGCTTGAAAGACGTCGTTGGAAAAGTTTTTCACTAAGATGAGGATGACAAGAGTCACAGAAGACGGAGATAACGAGCCATCCAACTGAAGCAGTGCTCTGGAACCCACTTTAACCGGCACAAGTGTACGTGCACAAAGTAGCATCTTCCTCGCCTCTGGGAGACGGAGAGCACGGCAGCTTCCAGGAGGCGATGAATGAAGCCGCACCAACAGCGGTATTGTGTGTGCAGCTTCCAAGTTCCTAGAAGACAGCACCTTGACAATCAGCTGCATCCGCAATTGACATTAGCATTCTTCAGGAAGGAGTTGATGGACAGCTTTCCTAAGCTTCTTGCCAGCCTTCCTACAACCCCCAATTGAAAATCGTGCACTTCTTTCTAAGCTCTTAGACACAAGGAATACGATGAACTTCTAATGCACGATTGGGGCACATTGGCTTTACTATACCAGTTTCTCCTTGCAAGACAGAGTGGAAAAGCTTTTCGCTAAGATGCCGATGACAAGAGTCACAGAAGACATAAAGCCAGCTGTCCGAAGGTAAGTGCCGCAGCCAGGCATGTTTCAGCAGAAGTGGCGCTGGGGAGCGCACAGTAACTGGCAAAAGCATCTGTGCACCAACTAGCAGCTTCTTCCCCACGGGTAGCCAGAGAGGACGGCAACTTCCAGGAGGCGAAGAACTAAGCCGCACCAACAGCGGCATTGTGTGCGCAGCTTCCAAGCTGCTAGAAAACGGTGGCTTGACAATGGGCTGTGTCTGCAATTGACATTAGCATTCTTCAGGAAGGAGTTGATGGACAGCTTTCCTAAGCTTCTTGCCAGCCTTCCTACATCCCCAATTGAAAATCATGCACATCTTTCTAAGCTCTTAGACACAAGGAATATGATGAACTGCTAATGCACGACTGGGGGACATTGGCTTTACTATACCAGTTTCTCCTTGCAAGACAGAGTGGAAAAGCTTTTCGCTAAGATGCCGATGACAAGAGTCACAGAAGACATAAAGCCAGCTGTCCGAAGGTAAGTGCCGCAGCCAGGCATGTTTCAGCAGAAGTGGCGCTCGGGAGCGCACAGTAACTGGCAAAAGCATCTGTGCACGAACTAGCAGCTTCTTCCCCTCTGCTAGCCAGAGAGCAAGGCAACTTCCAGGAGGCGAAGAACAAAGCCGCACCAACAGCGGCATTGTGTGCGCAGCTTCCAAGCTGCTAGAACACGGTGGCTTGACAATCGGCTGCATCTGCAATTGACATTAGCATTCTTCAGGAAGGAGTTGATGGACAACGTTCCTAAGCTTCTTGCTAGTCCTCCTGCAGCACCCGATAGAAAATCTCGCAATACCTTCTGAGCTTTGAGACACTAAGAACTCGATGAACTGCTAATGCAACGTCGGGGGACGTTGCCTTTGCTGTCCCAGTTTCTCCTTGCAAGACGTCGTTGTCGGAAAAGTTTTTCACTAAGATGAGGATGACAAGAGTCACAGAAGACGGAGATAAGGAGCCGTCCGACAGAAGCAGCGCTGCGGAACGCACCGTAACCGGCACAAGGGTCTGTGCAAGCAGCAACCACTTCTTTGCCTCTGGCAGTTGGAGAACACGGCAGATTCCAGGAGGCGATGAATGAAGCCGCACCAACAGCGGTATTGTGTGTGCAGCTTCCAAGTTCCTAGAAGACAGCACCTTGACAATCAGCTGCATCCGCAATTGACATTAGCATTCTTCAGGAAGGAGTTGATGGACAGCTTTCCTAAGCTTCTTGCCAACCTTCCTACAACCCCCAATTGAAAATCGTGCACTTCTTTCTAAGCTCTTAGACACAAGGAATACGATGAACTTCTAATGCACGATTGGGGCACATTGGCTTTACTATACCAGTTTCTCCTTGCAAGACAGAGTGGAAAAGCTTTTCGCTAAGATGCCGATGACAAGAGTCACAGAAGACATAAAGCGAGCCGTCCGACGGTAAGTGCCGCAGCCAGGCATGTTTCAGCAGAAGTGGCGCTGGGGAGCGCACAGTAACTGGCAAAAGCATCTGTGCACGAACTAGCAGCTTCTTCCCCACTGCTAGCCAGAGAGGACGGCAACTTCCAGGAGGCGAAGAACTAAGCCGCACCAACAGCGGCATTGTGTGCGCAGCTTCCAAGCTGCTAGAAAACGGTGGCTTGACAATCGGCTGCGTCTGCAATTGACATAAGCATTCTTCAGGAAGGAGTTGATGGACAACGTTCCTAAGTTTCTTGCTAATCCTCCTGCAGCACCCGATAGAATATCTTGCAATTCCTTCTGAGCTTTGAGACACTAAGAACTTGATGAACTGCTAATGCAATGTCGGGGGACGTTGCCTTTGCTGTCCCAGTTTCTGCTTGAAAGACGTCGTTGGAAAAGTTTTTCACTAAGATGAGGATGACAAGAGTCACAGAAGACGGAGATAACGAGCCATCCAACTGAAGCAGTGCTCTGGAACCCACTTTAACCGGCACAAGTGTACGTGCACAAAGTAGCATCTTCCTCGCCTCTGGGAGACGGAGAGCACGGCAGCTTCCAGGAGGCGATGAATGAAGCCGCACCAACAGCGGTATTGTGTGTGCAGCTTCCAAGTTCCTAGAAGACAGCACCTTGACAATCAGCTGCATCCGCAATTGACATTAGCATTCTTCAGGAAGGAGTTGATGGACAGCTTTCCTAAGCTTCTTGCCAGCCTTCCTACAACCCCCAATTGAAAATCGTGCACTTCTTTCTAAGCTCTTAGACACAAGGAATACGATGAACTTCTAATGCACGATTGGGGCACATTGGCTTTACTATACCAGTTTCTCCTTGCAAGACAGAGTGGAAAAGCTTTTCGCTAAGATGCCGATGACAAGAGTCACAGAAGACATAAAGCCAGCTGTCCGAAGGTAAGTGCCGCAGCCAGGCATGTTTCAGCAGAAGTGGCGCTGGGGAGCGCACAGTAACTGGCAAAAGCATCTGTGCACCAACTAGCAGCTTCTTCCCCACGGGTAGCCAGAGAGGACGGCAACTTCCAGGAGGCGAAGAACTAAGCCGCACCAACAGCGGCATTGTGTGCGCAGCTTCCAAGCTGCTAGAAAACGGTGGCTTGACAATGGGCTGTGTCTGCAATTGACATTAGCATTCTTCAGGAAGGAGTTGATGGACAGCTTTCCTAAGCTTCTTGCCAGCCTTCCTACATCCCCAATTGAAAATCATGCACATCTTTCTAAGCTCTTAGACACAAGGAATATGATGAACTGCTAATGCACGACTGGGGGACATTGGCTTTACTATACCAGTTTCTCCTTGCAAGACAGAGTGGAAAAGCTTTTCGCTAAGATGCCGATGACAAGAGTCACAGAAGACATAAAGCCAGCTGTCCGAAGGTAAGTGCCGCAGCCAGGCATGTTTCAGCAGAAGTGGCGCTCGGGAGCGCACAGTAACTGGCAAAAGCATCTGTGCACGAACTAGCAGCTTCTTCCCCTCTGCTAGCCAGAGAGCAAGGCAACTTCCAGGAGGCGAAGAACAAAGCCGCACCAACAGCGGCATTGTGTGCGCAGCTTCCAAGCTGCTAGAACACGGTGGCTTGACAATCGGCTGCATCTGCAATTGACATTAGCATTCTTCAGGAAGGAGTTGATGGACAACGTTCCTAAGCTTCTTGCTAACCCTCCTGCAGCACCCGATAGAAAATCTTGCAATTCCTTCTGAGCTTTGAGACACTAAGAACTCGATGAACTGCTAATGCAACGTCGGGGGACGTTGCCTTTGCTGTCCCAGTTTCTGCTTGAAAGACGTCGTTGTCGGAAAAGTTTTTCACTAAGATGAGGATGACAAGAGTCACAGAAGACGGAGATAAGGAGCCGTCCGACAGAAGCAGCGCTGCGGAACGCACCGTAACCGGCACAAGGGTCTGTGCAAGCAGCAACCACTTCTTTGCCTCTGGCAGTTGGAGAACACGGCAGATTCCAGGAGGCGATGAATGAAGCCGCACCAACAGCGGTATTGTGTGTGCAGCTTCCAAGTTCCTAGAAGACAGCACCTTGACAATCAGCTGCATCCGCAATTGACATTAGCATTCTTCAGGAAGGAGTTGATGGACAGCTTTCCTAAGCGTCTTGCCAGCCTTCCTACATCCCCCGATTGAAAATCATGGACTTCTTTCTAAGCTCTTAGACACAAGGAACACGATGAAATTCTAATGCACGACTGGGGCACATTGGCTTTACTATACCAGTTTCTCCTTGCAAGACAGAGTGGAAAAGCTTTTCACTAAGATGCCGATGACAAGAGTCACAGAAGACATAAAGCGAGCTGTCCGAAGGTAAGTGCCGCAGCCAGGCATGTTTCAGCAGAAGTTGTGCTCGGGAGCGCACAGTAACTGGCAAAAGCATCTGTGCACGAACTAGCAGCTTCTTCCCCTCTGCTAGCCAGAGAGGATGGCAACTTCCAGGAGGCGAAGAACAAAGCCGCACCAACAGCGGCATTGTGTGCGCAGCTTCCAAGCTGCTAGAAAACGGTGGCTTGACAATGGGCTGCGTCCGCAATTGACATTAGCATTCTTCAGGAAGGAGTTGATGGACAGCTTTCCTAAGCTTCTTGCTACTCCTGCTGCAGCACCCGATAAAAAAACGGGCATTTTCTATACGCTATGAGATGCAAAGGACTCAATGACATGCAAATGCACGACTGGGGCACATTGGCTTTACTATACCAGTTTCTCCTTGCAAGACAGAGTGGAAAAGCTTTTCGCTAAGATGCCGATGACAAGAGTCACAGAAGACATAAAGCGAGCCGTCCGAAGGTAAGTGCCGCAGCCAGGCATGTTTCAGCAGAAGTTGTGCTCGGGAGCGCACAGTAACTGGCAAAAGCATCTGTGCATGAACGAGCAGCTTCTTCCCCTCTGCTAGCCAGAGAGCACAGCAACTTCCAGGAGGCGAAGAACAAAGCCGCACCAACAGCGGCATTGTGTGCGCAGCTTCCAAGCTGCTAGAAAACGGTGGCTTGACAATCAGCTGCGTCTGCAATTGACATAAGCATTCTTCAGGAAGGAGTTGATGGACAACGTTCCTAAGTTTCTTGCTAATCCTCCTGCAGCACCCGATAGAAAATCTTGCAATTCCTTCTGAGCTTTGAGACACTAAGAACTTGATGAACTGCTAATGCAACGTCGGGGGACGTTGCCTTTGCTGTCCCAGTTTCTGCTTGAAAGACGTCGTTGGAAAAGTTTTTCACTAAGATGAGGATGACAAGAGTCACAGAAGACGGAGATAACGAGCCATCCAACTGAAGCAGTGCTCTGGAACCCACTTTAACCGGCACAAGTGTACGTGCACAAAGTAGCATCTTCCTCGCCTCTGGGAGACGGAGAGCACGGCAGCTTCCAGGAGGCGATGAATGAAGCCGCACCAACAGCGGTATTGTGTGTGCAGCTTCCAAGTTCCTAGAAGACAGCACCTTGACAATCAGCTGCATCGGCAATTGACATTAGCATTCTTCAGGAAGGAGTTGATGGACAACGTTCCTAAGTTTCTTGCTAATCCTCCTGCAGCACCCGATAGAAAATCTTGCAATTCCTTCTGAGCTTTGAGACACTAAGAACTCGATGAACTGCTAATGCAACGTTGGGCGACGTTGGCTTTCTGTCCCAGTTTCTGCTTGAAAGACGTCGTTGTCGGAAAAGTTTTTCACTAAGATGAGGAGAACAAGAGTCACAGAAGATGGAGATAAGGAGCCGTCCGACAGAAGCAGCGCTGCGGAACGCTCCGTAACCGGCACAAGGGTCTGTGCACGCAGCAACCACTTCCTTGCCTCTGGCAGTTGGAGAACACGGCAGATTCCAGGAGGCGATGAATGAAGCCGCACCAAGAGCTAGATTGATTGCGCGGCTTCCAAGCTACTAGAACACGGTGGCTTGACAATCGGCTGCATCTGCAATTGACATTAGCATTCTTCAGGAAGGAGTTGATGGACAGATTTCCTAAGCGTCTTGCCAGCCTTCCTACATCCCCCGATTGAAAAATATGCACTTCTTTCTAAGCTCTTAGACACAAGGAACACGATGAAATTCTAATGCACGACTGGGGCACATTGGCTTTACTATACCAGTTTCTCCTTGCAAGACAGAGTGGAAAAGCTTTTCACTAAGATGCCGATGACAAGAGTCACAGAAGACATAAAGCGAGCCGTCCGAAGGTAAGTGCCGCAGCCAGGCATGTTTCAGCAGAAGTTGTGCTCGGGAGCGCACAGTAACTGGCAAAAGCATCTGTGCATGAACGAGCAGCTTCTTCCCCTCTGCTAGCCAGAGAGCACAGCAACTTCCAGGAGGCGAAGAACAAAGCCGCACCAACAGCGGCATTGTGTGCGCAGCTTCCAAGCTGCTAGAAAACGGTGGCTTGACAATCAGCTGCGTCTGCAATTGACATAAGCATTCTTCAGGAAGGAGTTGATGGACAACGTTCCTAAGTTTCTTGCTAATCCTCCTGCAGCACCCGATAGAAAATCTTGCAATTCCTTCTGAGCTTTGAGACACTAAGAACTTGATGAACTGCTAATGCAACGTCGGGGGACGTTGCCTTTGCTGTCCCAGTTTCTGCTTGAAAGACGTCGTTGGAAAAGTTTTTCCCTAAGATGAGGATGACAAGAGTCACAGAAGACGGAGATAACGAGCCATCCAACTGAAGCAGTGCTCTGGAACCCACTTTAACCGGCACAAGTGTACGTGCACAAAGTAGCATCTTCCTCGCCTCTGGGAGACGGAGAGCACGGCAGCTTCCAGGAGGCGATGAATGAAGCCGCACCAACAGCGGTATTGTGTGTGCAGCTTCCAAGTTCCTAGAAGACAGCACCTTGACAATCAGCTGCATCGGCAATTGACATTAGCATTCTTCAGGAAGGAGTTGATGGACAACGTTCCTAAGTTTCTTGCTAATCCTCCTGCAGCACCCGATAGAAAATCTTGCAATTCCCTCTGAGCTTTGAGACACTAAGAACTCGATGAACTGCTAATGCAACGTTGGGCGACGTTGGCTTTCTGTCCCAGTTTCTGCTTGAAAGACGTCGTTGTCGGAAAAGTTTTTCACTAAGATGAGGAGAACAAGAGTCACAGAAGATGGAGATAAGGAGCCGTCCGACAGAAGCAGCGCTGCGGAACGCTCCGTAACCGGCACAAGGGTCTGTGCACGCAGCAACCACTTCCTTGCCTCTGGCAGTTGGAGAACACGGCAGATTCCAGGAGGCGATGAATGAAGCCGCACCAAGAGCTAGATTGATTGCGCGGCTTCCAAGCTACTAGAACACGGTGGCTTGACAATCGGCTGCATCTGCATTTGACATAAGCATTCTTCAGGAAGGAGTTGATGGACAACGTTCCTAAGTTTCTTGCTAATCCTCCTGCAGCACCCGATAGAAAATCTTGCAATTCCTTCTGAGCTTTGAGACACTAAGAACTTGATGAACTGCTAATGCAACGTCGGGGGACGTTGCCTTTGCTGTCCCAGTTTCTGCTTGAAAGACGTCGTTGGAAAAGTTTTTCACTAAGATGAGGATGACAAGAGTCACAGAAGACGGAGATAACGAGCCATCCAACTGAAGCAGTGCTCTGGAACCCACTTTAACCGGCACAAGTGTACGTGCACAAAGTAGCATCTTCCTCGCCTCTGGGAGACGGAGAGCACGGCAGCTTCCAGGAGGCGATGAATGAAGCCGCACCAACAGCGGTATTGTGTGTGCAGCTTCCAAGTTCCTAGAAGACAGCACCTTGACAATCAGCTGCATCCGCAATTGACATTAGCATTCTTCAGGAAGGAGTTGATGGACAGCTTTCCTAAGCTTCTTGCCAGCCTTCCTACATCCCCAATTGAAAATCATGCACATCTTTCTAAGCTCTTAGACACAAGGAATATGATGAACTGCTAATGCACGACTGGGGGACATTGGCTTTACTATACCAGTTTCTCCTTGCAAGACAGAGTGGAAAAGCTTTTCACTAAGATGCCGATGACAAGAGTCACAGAAGACATAAAGCGAGCTGTCCGAAGGTAAGTGCCGCAGCCAGGCATGTTTCAGCAGAAGTGGCGCTCGGGAGCGCACAGTAACTGGCGAAAGCATCTGTGCACGAACTAGCAGCTTCTTCCCCTCTGCTAGCCAGAGAGGACGGCAACTTCCAGGAGGCGAAGAACTAAGCCGCACCAACAGCGGCATTGTGTGCGCAGCTTCCAAGCGGCTAGAAAACGGTGGCTTGACAATGGGCTGAGTCTGCAATTGACATAAGCATTCTTCAGGAAGGAGTTGATGGACAGCTTTCCTAAGCGTCTTGCCAGCCTTCCTACATCCCCCGATTGAAAATCATGCACTTCTTTCTAAGCTCTTAGACACAAGGAACACGATGAAATTCTAATGCACGACTGGGGCACATTGGCTTTACTATACCAGTTTCTCCTTGCAAGACAGAGTGGAAAAGCTTTTCACTAAGATGCCGATGACAAGAGTCACAGAAGACATAAAGCGAGCTGTCCGAAGGTAAGTGCCGCAGCCAGGCATGTTTCACCAGAAGTTGTGCTCGGGAGCGCACAGTAACTGGCAAAAGCATCTGTGCATGAACTAGCAGCTTCTTCCCCTCTGCTAGCCAGAGAGGATGGCAACTTCCAGGAGGCGAAGAACAAAGCCGCACCAACAGCGGCATTGTGTGCGCAGCTTCCAAGCTGCTAGAAAACGGTGGCTTGACAATCGGCTGCGTCTGCAATTGACATTAGCATTCTTCAGGAAGGAGTTGATGGACAGCTTTCCTAAGCTTCTTGCTACACCTGCTGCAGCACCCGATAAAAAAACGGGCATTTTCTATACGCTATGAGATGCAAAGGACTCAATGACATGCAAATGCACGACTGGGGCACATTGGCTTTACTATACCAGTTTCTCCTTGCAAGACAGAGTGGAAAAGCTTTTCGCTAAGATGCCGATGACAAGAGTCACAGAAGACATAAAGCGAGCCGTCCGAAGGTAAGTGCCGCAGCCAGGCATGTTTCAGCAGAAGTTGTGCTCGGGAGCGCACAGTATCTGGCAAAAGCATCTGTGCATGAACGAGCAGCTTCTTCCCCTCTGCTAGCCAGAGAGCACAGCAACTTCCAGGAGGCGAAGAACAAAGCCGCACCAACAGCGGCATTGTGTGCGCAGCTTCCAAGCTGCTAGAAAACGGTGGCTTGACAATCAGCTGCGTCTGCAATTGACATAAGCATTCTTCAGGAAGGAGTTGATGGACAACGTTCCTAAGTTTCTTGCTAATCCTCCTGCAGCACCCGATAGAAAATCTTGCAATTCCTTCTGAGCTTTGAGACACTAAGAACTTGATGAACTGCTAATGCAACGTCGGGGGACGTTGCCTTTGCTGTCCCAGTTTCTGCTTGAAAGACGTCGTTGGAAAAGTTTTTCCCTAAGATGAGGATGACAAGAGTCACAGAAGACGGAGATAACGAGCCATCCAACTGAAGCAGTGCTCTGGAACCCACTTTAACCGGCACAAGTGTACGTGCACAAAGTAGCATCTTCCTCGCCTCTGGGAGACGGAGAGCACGGCAGCTTCCAGGAGGCGATGAATGAAGCCGCACCAACAGCGGTATTGTGTGTGCAGCTTCCAAGTTCCTAGAAGACAGCACCTTGACAATCAGCTGCATCCGCAATTGACATTAGCATTCTTCAGGAAGGAGTTGATGGACAACGTTCCTAAGTTTCTTGCTAATCCTCCTGCAGCACCCGATAGAAAATCTTGCAATTCCTTCTGAGCTTTGAGACACTAAGAACTCGATGAACTGCTAATGCAACGTTGGGCGACGTTGGCTTTCTGTCCCAGTTTCTGCTTGAAAGACGTCGTTGTCGGAAAAGTTTTTCACTAAGATGAGGAGAACAAGAGTCACAGAAGATGGAGATAAGGAGCCGTCCGACAGAAGCAGCGCTGCGGAACGCTCCGTAACCGGCACAAGGGTCTGTGCACGCAGCAACCACTTCCTTGCCTCTGGCAGTTGGAGAACACGGCAGATTCCAGGAGGCGATGAATGAAGCCGCACCAAGAGCTAGATTGACTGCGCGGCTTCCAAGCTACTAGAACACGGTGGCTTGACAATCGGCTGCATCTGCAATTGACATTAGCATTCTTCAGGAAGGAGTTGATGGACAGATTTCCTAAGCGTCTTGCCAGCCTTCCTACATCCCCCGATTGAAAATCATGCACTTCTTTCTAAGCTCTTAGACACAAGGAACACGATGAAATTCTAATGCACGACTGGGGCACATTGGCTTTACTATACCAGTTTCTCCTTGCAAGACAGAGTGGAAAAGCTTTTCACTAAGATGCCGATGACAAGAGTCACAGAAGACATAAAGCGAGCCGTCCGAAGGTAAGTGCCGCAGCCAGGCATGTTTCAGCAGAAGTTGTGCTCGGGAGCGCACAGTAACTGGCAAAAGCATCTGTGCACGAACTAGCAGCTTCTTCCCCTCTGCTAGCCAGAGAGCAAGGCAACTTCCAGGAGGCGAAGAACAAAGCCGCACCAACAGCGGCATTGTGTGCGCAGCTTCCAAGCTGCTAGAAAACGGTGGCTTGACAATCAGCTGCGTCTGCAATTGACATAAGCATTCTTCAGGAAGGAGTTGATGGACAACGTTCCTAAGTTTCTTGCTAATCCTCCTGCAGCACCCGATAGAAAATCTTGCAATTCCTTCTGAGCTTTGAGACACTAAGAACTTGATGAACTGCTAATGCAACGTCGGGGGACGTTGCCTTTGCTGTCCCAGTTTCTGCTTGAAAGACGTCGTTGGAAAAGTTTTTCACTAAGATGAGGATGACAAGAGTCACAGAAGACGGAGATAACGAGCCATCCAACTGAAGCAGTGCTCTGGAACCCACTTTAACCGGCACAAGTGTACGTGCACAAAGTAGCATCTTCCTCGCCTCTGGGAGACGGAGAGCACGGCAGCTTCCAGGAGGCGATGAATGAAGCCGCACCAACAGCGGTATTGTGTGTGCAGCTTCCAAGTTCCTAGAAGACAGCACCTTGACAATCAGCTGCATCCGCAATTGACATTAGCATTCTTCAGGAAGGAGTTGATGGACAGCTTTCCTAAGCTTCTTGCCAACCTTCCTACAACCCCCAATTGAAAATCGTGCACTTCTTTCTAAGCTCTTAGACACAAGGAATACGATGAACTTCTAATGCACGATTGGGGCACATTGGCTTTACTATACCAGTTTCTCCTTGCAAGACAGAGTGGAAAAGCTTTTCGCTAAGATGCCGATGACAAGAGTCACAGAAGACATAAAGCGAGCCGTCCGAAGGTAAGTGCCGCAGCCAGGCATGTTTCAGCAGAAGTGGCGCTGGGGAGCGCACAGTAACTGGCAAAAGCATCTGTGCACGAACTAGCAGCTTCTTCCCCACTGGTAGCCAGAGAGGACGGCAACTTCCAGGAGGCGAAGAACTAAGCCGCACCAACAGCGGCATTGTGTGCGCAGCTTCCAAGCTGCTAGAAAACGGTGGCTTGACAATCGGCTGTGTCTGCAATTGACATTAGCATTCTTCAGGAAGGAGTTGATGGACAGCTTTCTAAGCTTCTTGCCAGCCTTCCTACATCCCCAATTGAAAATCATGCACATCTTTCTAAGCTCTTAGACACAAGGAATATGATGAACTGCTAATGCACGACTGGGGGACATTGGCTTTACTATACCAGTTTCTCCTTGCAAGACAGAGTGGAAAAGCTTTTCACTAAGATGCCGATGACAAGAGTCACAGAAGACATAAAGCCAGCTGTCCGAAGGTAAGTGCCGCAGCCAGGCATGTTTCAGCAGAAGTGGCGCTCGGGAGCGCACAGTAACTGGCAAAAGCATCTGTGCACGAACTAGCAGCTTCTTCCCCTCTGCTAGCCAGAGAGGACGGCAACTTCCAGGAGGCGAAGAACAAAGCCGCGCCAACAGCGGAATTGTGTGCGCAGCTTCCAAGCTGCTAGAAAACGGTGGCTTGACAAACAGCTGCGTCTGCAATTGACATAAGCATTCTTCAGGAAGGAGTTGATGGACAACGTTCCTAAGTTTCTTGCTAATCCTCCTGCAGCACCCGATAGAAAATCTTGCAATTCCTTCTGAGCTTTGAGACACTAAGAACTCGATGAACTGCTAATGCAACGTTGGGCGACGTTGGCTTTCTGTCCCAGTTTCTGCTTGAAAGACGTCGTTGTCGGAAAAGTTTTTCACTAAGATGAGGAGAACAAGAGTCACAGAAGATGGAGATAACGAGCCGTCCGACAGAAGCAGCGCTGCGGAACGCTCCGTAACCGGCACAAGGGTCTGTGCACGCAGCAACCACTTCCTTGCCTCTGGCAGTTGGAGAACACGGCAGATTCCAGGAGGCGATGAATGAAGCCGCACCAAGAGCTAGATTGATTGCGCGGCTTCCAAGCTACTAGAACACGGTGGCTTGACAATCGGCTGCATCTGCAATTGACATTAGCATTCTTCAGGAAGGAGTTGATGGACAGATTTCCTAAGCGTCTTGCCAGCCTTCCTACATCCCCCGATTGAAAATCATGCACTTCTTTCTAAGCTCTTAGACACAAGGAACACGATGAAATTCTAATGCACGACTGGGGCACATTGGCTTTACTATACCAGTTTCTCCTTGCAAGACAGAGTGGAAAAGCTTTTCACTAAGATGCCGATGACAAGAGTCACAGAAGACATAAAGCGAGCCGTCCGAAGGTAAGTGCCGCAGCCAGGCATGTTTCAGCAGAAGTTGTGCTCGGGAGCGCACAGTAACTGGCAAAAGCATCTGTGCACGAACTAGCAGCTTCTTCCCCTCTGCTAGCCAGAGAGCAAGGCAACTTCCAGGAGGCGAAGAACAAAGCCGCACCAACAGCGGCATTGTGTGCGCAGCTTCCAAGCTGCTAGAAAACGGTGGCTTGACAATCAGCTGCGTCTGCAATTGACATAAGCATTCTTCAGGAAGGAGTTGATGGACAACGTTCCTAAGTTTCTTGCTAATCCTCCTGCAGCACCCGATAGAAAATCTTGCAATTCCTTCTGAGCTTTGAGACACTAAGAACTTGATGAACTGCTAATGCAACGTCGGGGGACGTTGCCTTTGCTGTCCCAGTTTCTGCTTGAAAGACGTCGTTGGAAAAGTTTTTCACTAAGATGAGGATGACAAGAGTCACAGAAGACGGAGATAACGAGCCATCCAACTGAAGCAGTGCTCTGGAACCCACTTTAACCGGCACAAGTGTACGTGCACAAAGTAGCATCTTCCTCGCCTCTGGGAGACGGAGAGCACGGCAGCTTCCAGGAGGCGATGAATGAAGCCGCACCAACAGCGGTATTGTGTGCGCAGCTTCCAAGTTCCTAGAAGACAGCACCTTGACAATCAGCTGCATCGGCAATTGACATTAGCATTCTTCAGGAAGGAGTTGATGGACAACGTTCCTAAGTTTCTTGCTAATCCTCCTGCAGCACCCGATAGAAAATCTTGCAATTCCTTCTGAGCTTTGAGACACTAAGAACTCGATGAACTGCTAATGCAACGTTGGGCGACGTTGCCTTTGCTGTCCCAGTTTCTGCTTGAAAGACGTCGTTGTCGGAAAAGTTTTTCACTAAGATGAGGAGAACAAGAGTCACAGAAGATGGAGATAAGGAGCCGTCCGACAGAAGCAGCGCTGCGGAACGCTCCGTAACCGGCACAAGGGTCTGTGCACGCAGCAACCACTTCCTTGCCTCTGGCAGTTGGAGAACACGGCAGATTCCAGGAGGCGATGAATGAAGCCGCACCAAGAGCTAGATTGATTGCGCGGCTTCCAAGCTACTAGAACACGGTGGCTTGACAATCGGCTGCATCTGCAATTGACATTAGCATTCTTCAGGAAGGAGTTGATGGACAGATTTCCTAAGCGTCTTGCCAGCCTTCCTACATCCCCCGATTGAAAATCATGCACTTCTTTCTAAGCTCTTAGACACAAGGAACACGATGAAATTCTAATGCACGACTGGGGCACATTGGCTTTACTATACCAGTTTCTCCTTGCAAGACAGAGTGGAAAAGCTTTTCACTAAGATGCCGATGACAAGAGTCACAGAAGACATAAAGCGAGCCGTCCGAAGGTAAGTGCCGCAGCCAGGCATGTTTCAGCAGAAGTTGTGCTCGGGAGCGCACAGTAACTGGCAAAAGCATCTGTGCACGAACTAGCAGCTTCTTCCCCTCTGCTAGCCAGAGAGCAAGGCAACTTCCAGGAGGCGAAGAACAAAGCCGCACCAACAGCGGCATTGTGTGCGCAGCTTCCAAGCTGCTAGAAAACGGTGGCTTGACAATCAGCTGCGTCTGCAATTGACATAAGCATTCTTCAGGAAGGAGTTGATGGACAACGTTCCTAAGTTTCTTGCTAATCCTCCTGCAGCACCCGATAGAAAATCTTGCAATTCCTTCTGAGCTTTGAGACACTAAGAACTTGATGAACTGCTAATGCAACGTCGGGGGACGTTGCCTTTGCTGTCCCAGTTTCTGCTTGAAAGACGTCGTTGGAAAAGTTTTTCACTAAGATGAGGATGACAAGAGTCACAGAAGACGGAGATAACGAGCCATCCAACTGAAGCAGTGCTCTGGAACCCACTTTAACCGGCACAAGTGTACGTGCACAAAGTAGCATCTTCCTCGCCTCTGGGAGACGGAGAGCACGGCAGCTTCCAGGAGGCGATGAATGAAGCCGCACCAACAGCGGTATTGTGTGCGCAGCTTCCAAGTTCCTAGAAGACAGCACCTTGACAATCAGCTGCATCGGCAATTGACATTAGCATTCTTCAGGAAGGAGTTGATGGACAACGTTCCTAAGTTTCTTGCTAATCCTCCTGCAGCACCCGATAGAAAATCTTGCAATTCCTTCTGAGCTTTGAGACACTAAGAACTCGATGAACTGCTAATGCAACGTTGGGCGACGTTGCCTTTGCTGTCCCAGTTTCTGCTTGAAAGACGTCGTTGTCGGAAAAGTTTTTCACTAAGATGAGGAGAACAAGAGTCACAGAAGATGGAGATAAGGAGCCGTCCGACAGAAGCAGCGCTGCGGAACGCTCCGTAACCGGCACAAGGGTCTGTGCACGCAGCAACCACTTCCTTGCCTCTGGCAGTTGGAGAACACGGCAGATTCCAGGAGGCGATGAATGAAGCCGCACCAAGAGCTAGATTGATTGCGCGGCTTCCAAGCTACTAGAACACGGTGGCTTGACAATCGGCTGCATCTGCAATTGACATTAGCATTCTTCAGGAA
Organism: Passer domesticus; assembly: GCF_036417665.1. NCBI lineage: Eukaryota > Metazoa > Chordata > Aves > Passeriformes > Passeridae > Passer > Passer domesticus. Next base: position 57,348,354 of record NC_087512.1, on the reverse strand, counting down.
GGAGTTGATGGACAGATTTCCTAAGCGTCTTGCCAGCCTTCCTACATCCCCCGATTGAAAATCATGCACTTCTTTCTAAGCTCTTAGACACAAGGAACACGATGAAATTCTAATGCACGACTGGGGCACATTGGCTTTACTATACCAGTTTCTCCTTGCAAGACAGAGTGGAAAAGCTTTTCACTAAGATGCCGATGACAAGAGTCACAGAAGACATAAAGCGAGCCGTCCGAAGGTAAGTGCCGCAGCCAGGCATGTTTCAGCAGAAGTTGTGCTCGGGAGCGCACAGTAACTGGCAAAAGCATCTGTGCACGAACTAGCAGCTTCTTCCCCTCTGCTAGCCAGAGAGCAAGGCAACTTCCAGGAGGCGAAGAACAAAGCCGCACCAACAGCGGCATTGTGTGCGCAGCTTCCAAGCTGCTAGAAAACGGTGGCTTGACAATCAGCTGCGTCTGCAATTGACATAAGCATTCTTCAGGAAGGAGTTGATGGACAACGTTCCTAAGTTTCTTGCTAATCCTCCTGCAGCACCCGATAGAAAATCTTGCAATTCCTTCTGAGCTTTGAGACACTAAGAACTTGATGAACTGCTAATGCAACGTCGGGGGACGTTGCCTTTGCTGTCCCAGTTTCTGCTTGAAAGACGTCGTTGGAAAAGTTTTTCCCTAAGATGAGGATGACAAGAGTCACAGAAGACGGAGATAACGAGCCATCCAACTGAAGCAGTGCTCTGGAACCCACTTTAACCGGCACAAGTGTACGTGCACAAAGTAGCATCTTCCTCGCCTCTGGGAGACGGAGAGCACGGCAGCTTCCAGGAGGCGATGAATGAAGCCGCACCAACAGCGGTATTGTGTGTGCAGCTTCCAAGTTCCTAGAAGACAGCACCTTGACAATCAGCTGCATCGGCAATTGACATTAGCATTCTTCAGGAAGGAGTTGATGGACAACGTTCCTAAGTTTCTTGCTAATCCTCCTGCAGCACCCGATAGAAAATCTTGCAATTCCTTCTGAGCTTTGAGACACTAAGAACTCGATGAACTGCTAATGCAACGTTGGGCGACGTTGGCTTTCTGTCCCAGTTTCTGCTTGAAAGACGTCGTTGTCGGAAAAGTTTTTCACTAAGATGAGGAGAACAAGAGTCACAGAAGATGGAGATAAGGAGCCGTCCGACAGAAGCAGCGCTGCGGAACGCTCCGTAACCGGCACAAGGGTCTGTGCACGCAGCAACCACTTCCTTGCCTCTGGCAGTTGGAGAACACGGCAGATTCCAGGAGGCGATGAATGAAGCCGCACCAAGAGCTAGATTGACTGCGCGGCTTCCAAGCTACTAGAACACGGTGGCTTGACAATCGGCTGCATCTGCAATTGACATTAGCATTCTTCAGGAAGGAGTTGATGGACAGATTTCCTAAGCGTCTTGCCAGCCTTCCTACATCCCCCGATTGAAAATCATGCACTTCTTTCTAAGCTCTTAGACACAAGGAACACGATGAAATTCTAATGCACGACTGGGGCACATTGGCTTTACTATACCAGTTTCTCCTTGCAAGACAGAGTGGAAAAGCTTTTCACTAAGATGCCGATGACAAGAGTCACAGAAGACATAAAGCGAGCCGTCCGAAGGTAAGTGCCGCAGCCAGGCATGTTTCAGCAGAAGTTGTGCTCGGGAGCGCACAGTAACTGGCAAAAGCATCTGTGCACGAACTAGCAGCTTCTTCCCCTCTGCTAGCCAGAGAGCAAGGCAACTTCCAGGAGGCGAAGAACAAAGCCGCACCAACAGCGGCATTGTGTGCGCAGCTTCCAAGCTGCTAGAAAACGGTGGCTTGACAATCAGCTGCGTCTGCAATTGACATAAGCATTCTTCAGGAAGGAGTTGATGGACAACGTTCCTAAGTTTCTTGCTAATCCTCCTGCAGCACCCGATAGAAAATCTTGCAATTCCTTCTGAGCTTTGAGACACTAAGAACTTGATGAACTGCTAATGCAACGTCGGGGGACGTTGCCTTTGCTGTCCCAGTTTCTGCTTGAAAGACGTCGTTGGAAAAGTTTTTCACTAAGATGAGGATGACAAGAGTCACAGAAGACGGAGATAACGAGCCATCCAACTGAAGCAGTGCTCTGGAACCCACTTTAACCGGCACAAGTGTACGTGCACAAAGTAGCATCTTCCTCGCCTCTGGGAGACGGAGAGCACGGCAGCTTCCAGGAGGCGATGAATGAAGCCGCACCAACAGCGGTATTGTGTGTGCAGCTTCCAAGTTCCTAGAAGACAGCACCTTGACAATCAGCTGCATCCGCAATTGACATTAGCATTCTTCAGGAAGGAGTTGATGGACAGCTTTCCTAAGCTTCTTGCCAACCTTCCTACAACCCCCAATTGAAAATCGTGCACTTCTTTCTAAGCTCTTAGACACAAGGAATACGATGAACTTCTAATGCACGATTGGGGCACATTGGCTTTACTATACCAGTTTCTCCTTGCAAGACAGAGTGGAAAAGCTTTTCGCTAAGATGCCGATGACAAGAGTCACAGAAGACATAAAGCGAGCCGTCCGAAGGTAAGTGCCGCAGCCAGGCATGTTTCAGCAGAAGTGGCGCTGGGGAGCGCACAGTAACTGGCAAAAGCATCTGTGCACGAACTAGCAGCTTCTTCCCCACTGGTAGCCAGAGAGGACGGCAACTTCCAGGAGGCGAAGAACTAAGCCGCACCAACAGCGGCATTGTGTGCGCAGCTTCCAATCTGCTAGAAAACGGTGGCTTGACAATCGGCTGTGTCTGCAATTGACATTAGCATTCTTCAGGAAGGAGTTGATGGACAGCTTTCTAAGCTTCTTGCCAGCCTTCCTACATCCCCAATTGAAAATCATGCACATCTTTCTAAGCTCTTAGACACAAGGAATATGATGAACTGCTAATGCACGACTGGGGGACATTGGCTTTACTATACCAGTTTCTCCTTGCAAGACAGAGTGGAAAAGCTTTTCACTAAGATGCCGATGACAAGAGTCACAGAAGACATAAAGCCAGCTGTCCGAAGGTAAGTGCCGCAGCCAGGCATGTTTCAGCAGAAGTGGCGCTGGGGAGCGCACAGTAACTGGCAAAAGCATCTGTGCACGAACTAGCAGCTTCTTCCCCACGGGTAGCCAGAGAGGACGGCAACTTCCAGGAGGCAAAGAACAAAGCCGCACCAACAGCGGAATTGTGTGCGCAGCTTCCAAGCTGCTAGAAAACGGTGGCTTGACAATCAGCTGCGTCTGCAATTGACATAAGCATTCTTCAGGAAGGAGTTGATGGACAACGTTCCTAAGTTTCTTGCTAATCCTCCTGCAGCACCCGATAGAAAATCTTGCAATTCCTTCTGAGCTTTGAGACACTAAGAACTCGATGAACTGCTAATGCAACGTTGGGCGACGTTGGCTTTCTGTCCCAGTTTCTGCTTGAAAGACGTCGTTGTCGGAAAAGTTTTTCACTAAGATGAGGAGAACAAGAGTCACAGAAGATGGAGATAAGGAGCCGTCCGACAGAAGCAGCGCTGCGGAACGCTCCGTAACCGGCACAAGGGTCTGTGCACGCAGCAACCACTTCCTTGCCTCTGGCAGTTGGAGAACACGGCAGATTCCAGGAGGCGATGAATGAAGCCGCACCAAGAGCTAGATTGATTGCGCGGCTTCCAAGCTACTAGAACACGGTGGCTTGACAATCGGCTGCATCTGCAATTGACATTAGCATTCTTCAGGAAGGAGTTGATGGACAGATTTCCTAAGCGTCTTGCCAGCCTTCCTACATCCCCCGATTGAAAATCATGCACTTCTTTCTAAGCTCTTAGACACAAGGAACACGATGAAATTCTAATGCACGACTGGGGCACATTGGCTTTACTATACCAGTTTCTCCTTGCAAGACAGAGTGGAAAAGCTTTTCGCTAAGATGCCGATGACAAGAGTCACAGAAGACAATAAAGCGAGCCGTCCGAAGGTAAGTGCCGCAGCCAGGCATGTTTCAGCAGAAGTTGTGCTCGGGAGGGCACAGTAACTGGCAAAAGCATCTGTGCATGAACGAGCAGCTTCTTCCCCTCTGCTAGCCAGAGAGCACAGCAACTTCCAGGAGGCGAAGAACAAAGCCGCACCAACAGCGGCATTGTGTGCGCAGCTTCCAAGCTGCTAGAAAACGGTGGCTTGACAATCGGCTGCGTCTGCAATTGACATAAGCATTCTTCAGGAAGGAGTTGATGGACAACGTTCCTAAGTTTCTTGCTAACCCTCCTGCAGCACCCGATAGAAAATCTTGCAATTCCTTCTGAGCTTTGAGACACTAAGAACTTGATGAACTGCTAATGCAACGTCGGGGGACGTTGCCTTTGCTGTCCCAGTTTCTGCTTGAAAGACGTCGTTGTCGGAAAAGTTTTTCACTAAGATGAGGATGACAAGAGTCACAGAAGACGGAGATAAGGAGCCGTCCGACAGAAGCAGCGCTGCGGAACGCACCGTAACCGGCACAAGGGTCTGTGCAAGCAGCAACCACTTCTTTGCCTCTGGCAGTTGGAGAACACGGCAGATTCCAGGAGGCGATGAATGAAGCCGCACCAAGAGCTAGATTGATTGCGCGGCTTCCAAGCTACTAGAACACGGTGGCTTGACAATCGGCTGCATCTGCAATTGACATTAGCATTCTTCAGGAAGGAGTTGATGGACAGATTTCCTAAGCGTCTTGCCAGCCTTCCTACATCCCCCGATTGAAAATCATGCACTTCTTTCTAAGCTCTTAGACACAAGGAACACGATGAAATTCTAATGCACGACTGGGGCACATTGGCTTTACTATACCAGTTTCTCCTTGCAAGACAGAGTGGAAAAGCCTTTCACTAAGATGCCGATGACAAGAGTCACAGAAGACATAAAGTGAGCCGTCCGAAGGCAAGTGCCGCAGCCAGGCATGTTTCAGCAGAAGTTGTGCTCGGGAGCGCACAGTAACTGGCAAAAGCATCTGTGCATGAACGAGCAGCTTCTTCCCCTCTGCTAGCCAGAGAGGACGGCAACTTCCAGGAGGCGAAGAACAAAGCCGCACCAACAGCGGCATTGTGCGCGCAGCTTCCAAGCTGCTAGAAAACGGTGGCTTGACAATGGGCTGCGTCTGCAATTGACATTAGCATTCTTCAGGAAGGAGTTGATGGACAGCTTTCCTACGCTTCTTGCCAGCCTTCCTACATCCCCAATTGAAAATCATGCACATCTTTCTAAGCTCTTAGACACAAGGAATATGATGAACTGCTAATGCACGACTGGGGGACATTGGCTTTACTATACCAGTTTCTCCTTGCAAGACAGAGTGGAAAAGCTTTTCACTAAGATGCCGATGACAAGAGTCACAGAAGACATAAAGCCAGCTGTCCGAAGGTAAGTGCCGCAGCCAGGCATGTTTCAGCAGAAGTGGCGCTGGGGAGCGCACAGTAACTGGCAAAAGCATCTGTGCACGAACTAGCAGCTTCTTCCCCTCTGCTAGCCAGAGAGCAAGGCAACTTCCAGGAGGCGAAGAACAAAGCCGCACCAACAGCGGCATTGTGTGCGCAGCTTCCAAGCTGCTAGAAAACGGTGGCTTGACAATCAGCTGCGTCTGCAATTGACATAAGCATTCTTCAGGAAGGAGTTGATGGACAACGTTCCTAAGTTTCTTGCTAATCCTCCTGCAGCACCCGATAGAAAAACTTGCAATTCCTTCTGAGCTTTGAGACACTAAGAACTTGATGAACTGCTAATGCAACGTCGGGGGACGTTGCCTTTGCTGTCCCAGTTTCTGCTTGAAAGACGTCGTTGGAAAAGTTTTTCCCTAAGATGAGGATGACAAGAGTCACAGAAGACGGAGATAACGAGCCATCCAACTGAAGCAGTGCTCTGGAACCCACTTTAACCGGCACAAGTGTACGTGCACAAAGTAGCATCTTCCTCGCCTCTGGGAGACGGAGAGCACGGCAGCTTCCAGGAGGCGATGAATGAAGCCGCACCAACAGCGGTATTGTGTGTGCAGCTTCCAAGTTCCTAGAAGACAGCACCTTGACAATCAGCTGCATCCGCAATTGACATTAGCATTCTTCAGGAAGGAGTTGATGGACAGCTTTCCTAAGCTTCTTGCCAGCCTTCCTACAACACCCAATTGAAAATCGTGCACTTCTTTCTAAGCTCTTAGACACAAGGAATACGATGAACTTCTAATGCACGATTGGGGCACATTGGCTTTACTATACCAGTTTCTCCTTGCAAGACAGAGTGGAAAAGCTTTTCGCTAAGATGCCGATGACAAGAGTCACAGAAGACATAAAGCCAGCTGTCCGAAGGTAAGTGCCGCAGCCAGGCATGTTTCAGCAGAAGTGGCGCTGGGGAGCGCACAGTAACTGGCAAAAGCATCTGTGCACGAACTAGCAGCTTCTTCCCCACGGGTAGCCAGAGAGGACGGCAACTTCCAGGAGGCGAAGAACTAAGCCGCACCAACAGCGGCATTGTGCGCGCAGCTTCCAAGCTGCTAGAAAACGGTGGCTTGACAATGGGCTGCGTCTGCAATTGACATTAGCATTCTTCAGGAAGGAGTTGATGGACAGCTTTCCTAAGCTTCTTGCCAGCCTTCCTACATCCCCAATTGAAAATCATGCACATCTTTCTAAGCTCTTAGACACAAGGAATATGATGAACTGCTAATGCACGACTGGGGGACATTGGCTTTACTATACCAGTTTCTCCTTGCAAGACAGAGTGGAAAAGCTTTTCACTAAGATGCCGATGACAAGAGTCACAGAAGACATAAAGCCAGCTGTCCGAAGGTAAGTGCCGCAGCCAGGCATGTTTCAGCAGAAGTGGCGCTGGGGAGCGCACAGTAACTGGCAAAAGCATCTGTGCACGAACTAGCAGCTTCTTCCCCTCTGCTAGCCAGAGAGGACGGCAACTTCCAGGAGGCGAAGAACAAAGCCGCACCAACAGCGGCATTGTGTGCGCAGCTTCCAAGCTGCTAGAAAACGGTGGCTTGACAATCAGCTGCGTCTGCAATTGACATAAGCATTCTTCAGGAAGGAGTTGATGGACAACGTTCCTAAGTTTCTTGCTAATCCTCCTGCAGCACCCGATAGAAAATCTTGCAATTCCTTCTGAGCTTTGAGACACTAAGAACTTGATGAACTGCTAATGCAACGTCGGGGGACGTTGCCTTTGCTGTCCCAGTTTCTGCTTGAAAGACGTCGTTGGAAAAGTTTTTCCCTAAGATGAGGATGACAAGAGTCACAGAAGACGGAGATAACGAGCCATCCAACTGAAGCAGTGCTCTGGAACCCACTTTAACCGGCACAAGTGTACGTGCACAAAGTAGCATCTTCCTCGCCTCTGGGAGACGGAGAGCACGGCAGCTTCCAGGAGGCGATGAATGAAGCCGCACCAACAGCGGTATTGTGTGTGCAGCTTCCAAGCTGCTAGAAAACGGTGGCTTGACAATGGGCTGTGTCTGCAATTGACATTAGCATTCTTCAGGAAGGAGTTGATGGACAGCTTTCCTAAGCTTCTTGCCAGCCTTCCTACATCCCCAATTGAAAATCATGCACATCTTTCTAAGCTCTTAGACACAAGGAATATGATGAACTGCTAATGCACGACTGGGGGACATTGGCTTTACTATACCAGTTTCTCCTTGCAAGACAGAGTGGAAAAGCTTTTCACTAAGATGCCGATGACAAGAGTCACAGAAGACATAAAGCGAGCTGTCCGAAGGTAAGTGCCGCAGCCAGGCATGTTTCAGCAGAAGTGGCGCTCGGGAGCGCACAGTAACTGGCGAAAGCATCTGTGCACGAACTAGCAGCTTCTTCCCCTCTGCTAGCCAGAGAGGACGGCAACTTCCAGGAGGCGAAGAACTAAGCCGCACCAACAGCGGCATTGTGTGCGCAGCTTCCAAGCGGCTAGAAAACGGTGGCTTGACAATGGGCTGCGTCTGCAATTGACATTAGCATTCTTCAGGAAGGAGTTGATGGACAGCTTTCCTAAGCTTCTTGCCAGCCTTCCTACATCCCCAATTGAAAATCATGCACATCTTTCTAAGCTCTTAGACACAAGGAATATGATGAACTGCTAATGCACAATTGGGGCACATTGGCTTTACTATACCAGTTTCTCCTTGCAAGACAGAGTGGAAAAGCTTTTCACTAAGATGCCGATGACAAGAGTCACAGAAGACATAAAGCCAGCTGTCCGAAGGTAAGTGCCGCAGCCAGGCATGTTTCAGCAGAAGTGGCGCTGGGGAGCGCACAGTAACTGGCAAAAGCATCTGTGCACGAACTAGCAGCTTCTTCCCCTCTGCTAGCCAGAGAGGACGGCAACTTCCAGGAGGCGAAGAACAAAGCCGCACCAACAGCGGCATTGTGTGCGCAGCTTCCAAGCTGCTAGAAAACGGTGGCTTGACAATCAGCTGCGTCTGCAATTGACATAAGCATTCTTCAGGAAGGAGTTGATGGACAACGTTCCTAAGTTTCTTGCTAATCCTCCTGCAGCACCCGATAGAAAATCTTGCAATTCCTTCTGAGCTTTGAGACACTAAGAACTTGATGAACTGCTAATGCAACGTCGGGGGACGTTGCCTTTGCTGTCCCAGTTTCTGCTTGAAAGACGTCGTTGGAAAAGTTTTTCACTAAGATGAGGATGACAAGAGTCACAGAAGACGGAGATAACGAGCCATCCAACTGAAGCAGTGCTCTGGAACCCACTTTAACCGGCACAAGTGTACGTGCACAAAGTAGCATCTTCCTCGCCTCTGGGAGACGGAGAGCACGGCAGCTTCCAGGAGGCGATGAATGAAGCCGCACCAACAGCGGTATTGTGTGTGCAGCTTCCAAGTTCCTAGAAGACAGCACCTTGACAATCAGCTGCATCCGCAATTGACATTAGCATTCTTCAGGAAGGAGTTGATGGACAGCTTTCCTAAGCTTCTTGCCAGCCTTCCTACAACCCCCAATTGAAAATCGTGCACTTCTTTCTAAGCTCTTAGACACAAGGAATACGATGAACTTCTAATGCACGATTGGGGCACATTGGCTTTACTATACCAGTTTCTCCTTGCAAGACAGAGTGGAAAAGCTTTTCGCTACGATGCCGATGACAAGAGTCACAGAAGACATAAAGCGAGCCGTCCGAAGGTAAGTGCCGCAGCCAGGCATGTTTCAGCAGAAGTGGCGCTGGGGAGCGCACAGTAACTGGCAAAAGCATCTGTGCACGAACTAGCAGCTTCTTCCCCACGGGTAGCCAGAGAGGACGGCAACTTCCAGGAGGCGAAGAACTAAGCCGCACCAACAGCGGCATTGTGTGCGCAGCTTCCAAGCTGCTAGAAAACGGTGGCTTGACAATGGGCTGTGTCTGCAATTGACATTAGCATTCTTCAGGAAGGAGTTGATGGACAGCTTTCCTAAGCTTCTTGCCAGCCTTCCTACATCCCCAATTGAAAATCATGCACATCTTTCTAAGCTCTTAGACACAAGGAATATGATGAACTGCTAATGCACGACTGGGGGACATTGGCTTTACTATACCAGTTTCTCCTTGCAAGACAGAGTGGAAAAGCTTTTCACTAAGATGCCGATGACAAGAGTCACAGAAGACATAAAGCCAGCTGTCCGAAGGTAAGTGCCGCAGCCAGGCATGTTTCAGCAGAAGTGGCGCTGGGGAGCGCACAGTAACTGGCAAAAGCATCTGTGCACGAACTAGCAGCTTCTTCCCCTCTGCTAGCCAGAGAGCAAGGCAACTTCCAGGAGGCGAAGAACAAAGCCGCACCAACAGCGGCATTGTGTGCGCAGCTTCCAAGCTGCTAGAAAACGGTGGCTTGACAATCAGCTGCGTCTGCAATTGACATAAGCATTCTTCAGGAAGGAGTTGATGGACAACGTTCCTAAGTTTCTTGCTAATCCTCCTGCAGCACCCGATAGAAAATCTTGCAATTCCTTCTGAGCTTTGAGACACTAAGAACTTGATGAACTGCTAATGCAACGTCGGGGGACGTTGCCTTTGCTGTCCCAGTTTCTGCTTGAAAGACGTCGTTGTCGGAAAAGTTTTTCACTAAGATGAGGATGACAAGAGTCACAGAAGACGGAGATAAGGAGCCGTCCGACAGAAGCAGCGCTGCGGAACGCACCGTAACCGGCACAAGGGTCTGTGCAAGCAGCAACCACTTCTTTGCCTCTGGCAGTTGGAGAACACGGCAGATTCCAGGAGGCGATGAATGAAGCCGCACCAAGAGCTAGATTGATTGCGCGGCTTCCAAGCTACTAGAACACGGTGGCTTGACAATCGGCTGCATCTGCAATTGACATTAGCATTCTTCAGGAAGGAGTTGATGGACAGATTTCCTAAGCGTCTTGCCAGCCTTCCTACATCCCCCGATTGAAAATCATGCACTTCTTTCTAAGCTCTTAGACACAAGGAACACGATGAAATTCTAATGCACGACTGGGGCACATTGGCTTTACTATACAAGTTTCTCCTTGCAAGACAGAGTGGAAAAGCTTTTCGCTAAGATGCCGATGACAAGAGTCACAGAAGACATAAAGCCAGCTGTCCGAAGGTAAGTGCCGCAGCCAGGCATGTTTCAGCAGAAGTGGCGCTGGGGAGCGCACAGTAACTGGCAAAAGCATCTGTGCACGAACTAGCAGCTTCTTCCCCTCTGCTAGCCAGAGAGGACGGCAACTTCCAGGAGGCGAAGAACAAAGCCGCACCAACAGCGGCATTGTGTGCGCAGCTTCCAAGCTGCTAGAACACGGTGGCTTGACAATCGGCTGCGTCTGCAATTGACATTAGCATTCTTCAGGAAGGAGTTGATGGACAGCTTTCCTAAGCTTCTTGCCAGCCTTCCTACATCCCCAATTGAAAATCATGCACATCTTTCTAAGCTCTTAGACACAAGGAATATGATGAACTGCTAATGCACGACTGGGGGACATTGGCTTTACTATACCAGTTTCTCCTTGCAAGACAGAGTGGAAAAGCTTTTCGCTAAGATGCCGATGACAAGAGTCACAGAAGACATAAAGCCAGCTGTCCGAAGGTAAGTGCCGCAGCCAGGCATGTTTCAGCAGAAGTGGCGCTCGGGAGCGCACAGTAACTGGCAAAAGCATCTGTGCACGAACTAGCAGCTTCTTCCCCTCTGCTAGCCAGAGAGCAAGGCAACTTCCAGGAGGCGAAGAACAAAGCCGCACCAACAGCGGCATTGTGTGCGCAGCTTCCAAGCTGCTAGAACACGGTGGCTTGACAATCGGCTGCATCTGCAATTGACATTAGCATTCTTCAGGAAGGAGTTGATGGACAACGTTCCTAAGCTTCTTGCTAACCCTCCTGCAGCACCCGATAGAAAATCTTGCAATTCCTTCTGAGCTTTGAGACACTAAGAACTCGATGAACTGCTTATGCAACGTCGGGGGACGTTGCCTTTGCTGTCCCAGTTTCTGCTTGAAAGACGTCGTTGTCGGAAAAGTTTTTCACTAAGATGAGGATGACAAGAGTCACAGAAGACGGAGATAAGGAGCCGTCCGACAGAAGCAGCGCTGCGGAACGCACCGTAACCGGCACAAGGGTCTGTGCAAGCAGCAACCACTTCTTTGCCTCTGGCAGTTGGAGAACACGGCAGATTCCAGGAGGCGATGAATGAAGCCGCACCAACAGCGGTATTGTGTGTGCAGCTTCCAAGTTCCTAGAAGACAGCACCTTGACAATCAGCTGCATCCGCAATTGACATTAGCATTCTTCAGGAAGGAGTTGATGGACAGCTTTCCTAAGCTTCTTGCCAACCTTCCTACAACCCCCAATTGAAAATCGTGCACTTCTTTCTAAGCTCTTAGACACAAGGAATACGATGAACTTCTAATGCACGATTGGGGCACATTGGCTTTACTATACCAGTTTCTCCTTGCAAGACAGAGTGGAAAAGCTTTTCGCTAAGATGCCGATGACAAGAGTCACAGAAGACATAAAGCGAGCCGTCCGACGGTAAGTGCCGCAGCCAGGCATGTTTCAGCAGAAGTGGCGCTGGGGAGCGCACAGTAACTGGCAAAATCATCTGTGCACCAACTAGCAGCTTCTTCCCCACTGGTAGCCAGAGAGGACGGCAACTTCCAGGAGGCGAAGAACTAAGCCGCACCAACAGCGGCATTGTGTGCGCAGCTTCCAAGCTGCTAGAAAACGGTGGCTTGACAATCGGCTGCGTCTGCAATTGACATTAGCATTCTTCAGGAAGGAGTTGATGGACAGCTTTCCTAAGCTTCTTGCCAGCCTTCCTACATCCCCAATTGAAAATCATGCACATCTTTCTAAGCTCTTAGACACAAGGAATATGATGAACTGCTAATGCACGACTGGGGGACATTGGCTTTACTATACCAGTTTCTCCTTGCAAGACAGAGTAGAAAAGCTTTTCACTAAGATGCCGATGACAAGAGTCACAGAAGACATAAAGCCAGCTGTCCGAAGGTAAGTGCCGCAGCCAGGCATGTTTCAGCAGAAGTTGCGCTCGGGAGCGCACAGTAACTGGCGAAAGCATCTGTGCACGAACTAGCAGCTTCTTCTCCTCTGCTAGCCAGAGAGCAAGGCAACTTCCAGGAGGCGAAGAACAAAGCCGCACCAACAGCGGCATTGTGTGCGCAGCTTCCAAGCTGCTAGAAAGCGGTGGCTTGACAATCAGCTGCGTCTGCAATTGACATAAGCATTCTTCAGGAAGGAGTTGATGGACACCGTTCCTAAGTTTCTTGCTAATCCTCCTGCAGCACCCGATAGAAAATCTTGCAATTCCTTCTGAGCTTTGAAACACTAAGAACTTGATGAACTGCTAATGCAACGTTGGGCGACGTTGGCTTTCTGTCCCAGTTTCTGCTTGAAAGACGTCGTTGTCGGAAAAGTTTTTCACTAAGATGAGGAGAACAAGAGTCACAGAAGATGGAGATAAGGAGCCGTCCGACAGAAGCAGCGCTGCGGAACGCTCCGTAACCGGCACAAGGGTCTGTGCACGCAGCAACCACTTCCTTGCCTCTGGCAGTTGGAGAACACGGCAGATTCCAGGAGGCGATGAATGAAGCCGCACCAAGAGCTAGATTGATTGCGCGGCTTCCAAGCTACTAGAACACGGTGGCTTGACAATCGGCTGCATCTGCAATTGACATTAGCATTCTTCAGGAAGGAGTTGATGGACAGCTTTCCTAAGCGTCTTGCCAGCCTTCCTACATCCCCCGATTGAAAATCATGCACTTCTTTCTAAGCTCTTAGACACAAGGAACACGATGAAATTCTAATGCACGACTGGGGCACATTGGCTTTACTATACCAGTTTCTCCTTGCAAGACAGAGTGGAAAAGCTTTTCACTAAGATGCCGATGACAAGAGTCACAGAAGACATAAAGCCAGCTGTCCGAAGGTAAGTGCCGCAGCCAGGCATGTTTCAGCAGAAGTGGCGCTGGGGAGCGCACAGTAACTGGCAAAAGCATCTGTGCACGAACTAGCAGCTTCTTCCCCTCTGCTAGCCAGAGAGGACGGCAACTTCCAGGAGGCGAAGAACAAAGCCGCACCAACAGCGGCATTGTGCGCGCAGCTTCCAAGCTGCTAGAAAACGGTGGCTTGACAATGGGCTGCGTCTGCAATTGACATTAGCATTCTTCAGGAAGGAGTTGATGGACAGCTTTCCTAAGCTTCTTGCTACTCCTGCTGCAGCACCCGATAAAAAAACGGGCATTTTCTATACGCTATGAGATGCAAAGGACTCAATGACATGCAAATGCACGACTGGGGCACATTGGCTTTACTATACCAGTTTCTCCTTGCAAGACAGAGTGGAAAAGCTTTTCACTAAGATGCCGATGACAAGAGTCACAGAAGACATAAAGCGAGCCGTCCGAAGGTAAGTGCCGCAGCCAGGCATGTTTCAGCAGAAGTTGTGCTCGGGAGCGCACAGTAACTGGCAAAAGCATCTGTGCATGAACGAGCAGCTTCTTCCCCTCTGCTAGCCAGAGAGCACAGCAACTTCCAGGAGGCGAAGAACAAAGCCGCACCAACAGCGGCATTGTGTGCGCAGCTTCCAAGCTGCTAGAAAACGGTGGCTTGACAATGGGCTGTGTCTGCAATGGACATTAGCATTCTTCAGGAAGGAGTTGATGGACAGCTTTCCTAAGCTTCTTGCCAGCCTTCCTACATCCCCAATTGAAAATCATGCACATCTTTCTAAGCTCTTAGACACAAGGAATATGATGAACTGCTAATGCACGACTGGGGGACATTGGCTTTACTATACCAGTTTCTCCTTGCAAGACAGAGTGGAAAAGCTTTTCGCTAAGATGCCGATGACAAGAGTCACAGAAGACATAAAGCCAGCTGTCCGAAGGTAAGTGCCGCAGCCAGGCATGTTTCAGCAGAAGTGGCGCTCGGGAGCGCACAGTAACTGGCAAAAGCATCTGTGCACGAACTAGCAGCTTCTTCCCCTCTGCTAGCCAGAGAGCAAGGCAACTTCCAGGAGGCGAAGAACAAAGCCGCACCAACAGCGGCATTGTGTGCGCAGCTTCCAAGCTGCTAGAACACGGTGGCTTGACAATCGGCTGCGTCTGCAATTGACATTAGCATTCTTCAGGAAGGAGTTGATGGACAGCTTTCCTAAGCTTCTTGCCAGCCTTCCTACATCCCCAATTGAAAATCATGCACATCTTTCTAAGCTCTTAGACACAAGGAATATGATGAACTGCTAATGCACGACTGGGGGACATTGGCTTTACTATACCAGTTTCTCCTTGCAAGACAGAGTGGAAAAGCTTTTCGCTAAGATGCCGATGACAAGAGTCACAGAAGACATAAAGCCAGCTGTCCGAAGGTAAGTGCCGCAGCCAGGCATGTTTCAGCAGAAGTGGCGCTCGGGAGCGCACAGTAACTGGCAAAAGCATCTGTGCACGAACTAGCAGCTTCTTCCCCTCTGCTAGCCAGAGAGCAAGGCAACTTCCAGGAGGCGAAGAACAAAGCCGCACCAACAGCGGCATTGTGTGCGCAGCTTCCAAGCTGCTAGAACACGGTGGCTTGACAATCGGCTGCATCTGCAATTGACATTAGCATTCTTCAGGAAGGAGTTGATGGACAACGTTCCTAAGCTTCTTGCTAACCCTCCTGCAGCACCCGATAGAAAATCTTGCAATTCCTTCTGAGCTTTGAGACACTAAGAACTCGATGAACTGCTAATGCAACGTCGGGGGACGTTGCCTTTGCTGTCCCAGTTTCTCCTTGCAAGACGTCGTTGTCGGAAAAGTTTTTCACTAAGATGAGGATGACAAGAGTCACAGAAGACGGAGATAAGGAGCCGTCCGACAGAAGCAGCGCTGCGGAACGCACCGTAACCGGCACAAGGGTCTGTGCAAGCAGCAACCACTTCTTTGCCTCTGGCAGTTGGAGAACACGGCAGATTCCAGGAGGCGATGAATGAAGCCGCACCAACAGCGGTATTGTGTGTGCAGCTTCCAAGTTCCTAGAAGACAGCACCTTGACAATCAGCTGCATCCGCAATTGACATTAGCATTCTTCAGGAAGGAGTTGATGGACAGCTTTCCTAAGCTTCTTGCCAACCTTCCTACAACCCCCAATTGAAAATCGTGCACTTCTTTCTAAGCTCTTAGACACAAGGAATACGATGAACTTCTAATGCACGATTGGGGCACATTGGCTTTACTATACCAGTTTCTCCTTGCAAGACAGAGTGGAAAAGCTTTTCGCTAAGATGCCGATGACAAGAGTCACAGAAGACATAGAGCGAGCCGTCCGAATGTAAGTGCCGCAGCCAGGCATGTTTCAGCAGAAGTGGCGCTGGGGAGCGCACAGTAACTGGCAAAAGCATCTGTGCACGAACTAGCAGCTTCTTCCCCACTGGTAGCCAGAGAGGACGGCAACTTCCAGGAGGCGAAGAACTAAGCCGCACCAACAGCGGCATTGTGTGCGCAGCTTCCAAGCTGCTAGAAAACGGTGGCTTGACAATCGGCTGTGTCTGCAATTGACATTAGCATTCTTCAGGAAGGAGTTGATGGACAGCTTTTTAGCTTCTTGCCAGCCTTCCTACATCCCCAATTGAAAATCATGCACATCTTTCTAAGCTCTTAGACACAAGGAATATGATGAACTGCTAATGCACGACTGGGGGACATTGGCTTTACTATACCAGTTTCTCCTTGCAAGACAGAGTGGAAAAGCTTTTCGCTAAGATGCCGATGACAAGAGTCACAGAAGACATAAAGCCAGCTGTCCGAAGGTAAGTGCCGCAGCCAGGCATGTTTCAGCAGAAGTGGCGCTCGGGAGCGCACAGTAACTGGCAAAAGCATCTGTGCACGAACTAGCAGCTTCTTCCCCTCTGCTAGCCAGAGAGCAAGGCAACTTCCAGGAGGCGAAGAACAAAGCCGCACCAACAGCGGCATTGTGTGCGCAGCTTCCAAGCTGCTAGAACACGGTGGCTTGACAATCGGCTGCATCTGCAATTGACATTAGCATTCTTCAGGAAGGAGTTGATGGACAACGTTCCTAAGCTTCTTGCTAACCCTCCTGCAGCACCCGATAGAAAATCTTGCAATTCCTTCTGAGCTTTGAGACACTAAGAACTCGATGAACTGCTAATGCAACGTCGGGGGACGTTGCCTTTGCTGTCCCAGTTTCTGCTTGAAGGACGTCGTTGTCGCAAAAGTTTTTCACTAAGATGAGGATGACAAGAGTCACAGAAGACGGAGATAAGGAGCCGTCCGACAGAAGCAGCGCTGCGGAACGCTCCGTAACCGGCACAAGGGTCTGTGCAAGCAGCAACCACTTCTTTGCCTCTGGCAGTTGGAGAACACGGCAGATTCCAGGAGGCGATGAATGAAGCCGCACCAAGAGCTAGATTGATTGCGCGGCTTCCAAGCTACTAGAACACGGTGGCTTGACAATCGGCTGCATCTGCAATTGACATTAGCATTCTTCAGGAAGGAGTTGATGGACAGATTTCCTAAGCGTCTTGCCAGCCTTCCTACATCCCCCGATTGAAAATCATGCACTTCTTTCTAAGCTCTTAGACACAAGGAACACGATGAAATTCTAATGCACGACTGGGGCACATTGGCTTTACTATACCAGTTTCTCCTTGCAAGACAGAGTGGAAAAGCCTTTCACTAAGATGCCGATGACAAGAGTCACAGAAGACATAAAGCGAGCCGTCCGAAGGTAAGTGCCGCAGCCAGGCATGTTTCAGCAGAAGTTGTGCTCGGGAGCGCACAGTAACTGGCAAAAGCATCTGTGCATGAACGAGCAGCTTCTTCCCCTCTGCTAGCCAGAGAGGACGGCAACTTCCAGGAGGCGAAGAACAAAGCCGCACCAACAGCGGCATTGTGTGCGCAGCTTCCAAGCTGCTAGAAAACGGTGGCTTGACAATGGGCTGCGTCTGCAATTGACATTAGTATTCTTCAGGAAGGAGTTGATGGACAGCTTTCCTAAGCTTCTTGCTACTCCTGCTGCAGCACCCGATAAAAAAACGGGCATTTTCTATACGCTATGAGATGCAAAGGACTCAATGACATGCAAATGCACGACTGGGGCACATTGGCTTTACTATACCAGTTTCTCCTTGCAAGACAGAGTGGAAAAGCTTTTCGCTAAGATGCCGATGACAAGAGTCACAGAAGACATAAAGCCAGCTGTCCGAAGGTAAGTGCCGCAGCCAGGCATGTTTCAGCAGAAGTGGCGCTGGGGAGCGCACAGTAACTGGCAAAAGCATCTGTGCACCAACTAGCAGCTTCTTCCCCTCTGCTAGCCAGAGAGGACGGCAACTTCCAGGAGGCGAAGAACAAAGCCGCACCAACAGCGGCATTGTGCGCGCAGCTTCCAAGCTGCTAGAAAACGGTGGCTTGACAATCAGCTGCGTCTGCAATTGACATTAGCATTCTTCAGGAAGGAGTTGATGGACAGCTTTCCTAAGCTTCTTGCCAGCCTTCCTACATCCCCAATTGAAAATCATGCACATCTTTCTAAGCTCTTAGACACAAGGAATATGATGAACTGCTAATGCACGACTGGGGGACATTGGCTTTACTATACCAGTTTCTCCTTGCAAGACAGAGTGGAAAAGCTTTTCACTAAGATGCCGATGACAAGAGTCACAGAAGACATAAAGCCAGCTGTCCGAAGGTAAGTGCCGCAGCCAGGCATGTTTCAGCAGAAGTGGCGCTGGGGAGCGCACAGTAACTGGCAAAAGCATCTGTGCACCAACTAGCAGCTTCTTCCCCTCTGCTAGCCAGAGAGGACGGCAACTTCCAGGAGGCGAAGAACAAAGCCGCACCAACAGCGGCATTGTGCGCGCAGCTTCCAAGCTGCTAGAAAACGGTGGCTTGACAATCAGCTGCGTCTGCAATTGACATTAGCATTCTTCAGGAAGGAGTTGATGGACAGCTTTCCTAAGCTTCTTGCCAGCCTTCCTACATCCCCAATTGAAAATCATGCACATCTTTCTAAGCTCTTAGACACAAGGAATATGATGAACTGCTAATGCACGACTGGGGGACATTGGCTTTACTATACCAGTTTCTCCTTGCAAGACAGAGTGGAAAAGCTTTTCACTAAGATGCCGATGACAAGAGTCACAGAAGACATAAAGCCAGCTGTCCGAAGGTAAGTGCCGCAGCCAGGCATGTTTCAGCAGAAGTGGCGCTGGGGAGCGCACAGTAACTGGCAAAAGCATCTGTGCACGAACTAGCAGCTTCTTCCCCTCTGCTAGCAGGAGAGCAAGGCAACTTCCAGGAGGCGAAGAACAAAGCCGCACCAACAGCGGCATTGTGTGCGCAGCTTCCAAGCTGCTAGAAAACGGTGGCTTGACAATCAGCTGCGTCTGCAATTGACATAAGCATTCTTCAGGAAGGAGTTGATGGACAACGTTCCTAAGTTTCTTGCTAATCCTCCTGCAGCACCCGATAGAAAATCTTGCAATTCCTTCTGAGCTTTGAGACACTAAGAACTTGATGAACTGCTAATGCAACGTCGGGGGACGTTGCCTTTGCTGTCCCAGTTTCTGCTTGAAAGACGTCGTTGGAAAAGTTTTTCACTAAGATGAGGATGACAAGAGTCACAGAAGACGGAGATAACGAGCCATCCAACTGAAGCAGTGCTCTGGAACCCACTTTAACCGGCACAAGTGTACGTGCACAAAGTAGCATCTTCCTCGCCTCTGGGAGACGGAGAGCACGGCAGCTTCCAGGAGGCGATGAATGAAGCCGCACCAACAGCGGTATTGTGTGTGCAGCTTCCAAGTTCCTAGAAGACAGCACCTTGACAATCAGCTGCATCCGCAATTGACATTAGCATTCTTCAGGAAGGAGTTGATGGACAGCTTTCCTAAGCTTCTTGCCAGCCTTCCTACAACACCCAATTGAAAATCGTGCACTTCTTTCTAAGCTCTTAGACACAAGGAATACGATGAACTTCTAATGCACGATTGGGGCACATTGGCTTTACTATACCAGTTTCTCCTTGCAAGACAGAGTGGAAAAGCTTTTCGCTAAGATGCCGATGACAAGAGTCACAGAAGACATAAAGCCAGCTGTCCGAAGGTAAGTGCCGCAGCCAGGCATGTTTCAGCAGAAGTGGCGCTCGGGAGCGCACAGTAACTGGCGAAAGCATCTGTGCACGAACTAGCAGCTTCTTCCCCTCTGCTAGCCAGAGAGGACGGCAACTTCCAGGAGGCGAAGAACTAAGCCGCACCAACAGCGGCATTGTGTGCGCAGCTTCCAAGCGGCTAGAAAACGGTGGCTTGACAATGGGCTGCGACTGCAATTGACATTAGCATTCTTCAGGAAGGAGTTGATGGACAGCTTTCCTAAGCTTCTTGCCAGCCTTCCTACATCCCCAATTGAAAATCATGCACATCTTTCTAAGCTCTTAGACACAAGGAATATGATGAACTGCTAATGCACGACTGGGGGACATTGGCTTTACTATACCAGTTTCTCCTTGCAAGACAGAGTGGAAAAGCTTTTCACTAAGATGCCGATGACAAGAGTCACAGAAGACATAAAGCCAGCTGTCCGAAGGTAAGTGCCGCAGCCAGGCATGTTTCAGCAGAAGTGGCGCTGGGGAGCGCACAGTAACTGGCGAAAGCATCTGTGCACGAACTAGCAGCTTCTTCCCCTCTGCTAGCCAGAGAGGACGGCAACTTCCAGGAGGCGAAGAACAAAGCCGCACCAACAGCGGCATTGTGTGCGCAGCTTCCAAGCTGCTAGAAAACGGTGGCTTGACAATCAGCTGCGTCTGCAATTGACATAAGCATTCTTCAGGAAGGAGTTGATGGACAACATTCCTAAGTTTCTTGCTAACCCTCCTGCAGCACCCGATAGAAAATCTTGCAATTCCTTCTGAGCTTTGAGACACTAAGAACTTGATGAACTGCTAATGCAACGTCGGGGGACGTTGCCTTTGCTGTCCCAGTTTCTGCTTGAAAGACGTCGTTGTCGGAAAAGTTTTTCACTATGATGAGGATGACAAGAGTCACAGAAGACGGAGATAAGGAGCCGTCCGACAGAAGCAGCGCTGCGGAACGCACCGTAACCGGCACAAGGGTCTGTGCAAGCAGCAACCACTTCTTTGCCTCTGGCAGTTGGAGAACACGGCAGATTCCAGGAGGCGATGAATGAAGCCGCACCAAGAGCTAGATTGATTGCGCGGCTTCCAAGCTACTAGAACACGGTGGCTTGACAATCGGCTGCATCTGCAATTGACATTAGCATTCTTCAGGAAGGAGTTGATGGACAGATTTCCTAAGCGTCTTGCCAGCCTTCCTACATCCCCCGATTGAAAATCATGCACTTCTTTCTAAGCTCTTAGACACAAGGAACACGATGAAATTCTAATGCACGACTGGGGCACATTGGCTTTACTATACCAGTTTCTCCTTGCAAGACAGAGTGGAAAAGCTTTTCACTAAGATGCCGATGACAAGAGTCACAGAAGACATAAAGCGAGCCGTCCGAAGGTAAGTGCCGCAGCCAGGCATGTTTCAGCAGAAGTTGTGCTCGGGAGCGCACAGTAACTGGCAAAAGCATCTGTGCACGAACTAGCAGCTTCTTCCCCACGGGTAGCCAGAGAGGACGGCAACTTCCAGGAGGCGAAGAACTAAGCCGCACCAACAGCGGCATTGTGTGCGCAGCTTCCAAGCTGCTAGAAAACGGTGGCTTGACAATGGGCTGTGTCTGCAATTGACATTAGCATTCTTCAGGAAGGAGTTGATGGACAGCTTTCCTAAGCTTCTTGCCAGCCTTCCTACATCCCCAATTGAAAATCATGCACATCTTTCTAAGCTCTTAGACACAAGGAATATGATGAACTGCTAATGCACGACTGGGGGACATTGGCTTTACTATACCAGTTTCTCCTTGCAAGACAGAGTAGAAAACCTTTTCACTAAGATGCCGATGACAAGAGTCACAGAAGACATAAAGCCAGCTGTCCGAAGGTAAGTGCCGCAGCCAGGCATGTTTCAGCAGAAGTTGCGCTCGGGAGCGCACAGTAACTGGCGAAAGCATCTGTGCACGAACTAGCAGCTTCTTCTCCTCTGCTAGCCAGAGAGCAAGGCAACTTCCAGGAGGCGAAGAACAAAGCCGCACCAACAGCGGCATTGTGTGCGCAGCTTCCAAGCTGCTAGAAAGCGGTGGCTTGACAATCAGCTGCGTCTGCAATTGACATAAGCATTCTTCAGGAAGGAGTTGATGGACAACGTTCCTAAGCTTCTTGCTAACCCTCCTGCAGCACCCGATAGAAAATCTTGCAATTCCTTCTGAGCTTTGAAACACTAAGAACTCGATGAACTGCTAATGCAACGTTGGGCGACGTTGGCTTTCTGTCCCAGTTTCTGCTTGAAAGACGTCGTTGTCGGAAAAGTTTTTCACTAAGATGAGGAGAACAAGAGTCACAGAAGATGGAGATAAGGAGCCGTCCGACAGAAGCAGCGCTGCGGAACGCTCCGGAACCGGCACAAGGGTCTGTGCACGCAGCAACCACTTCCTTGCCTCTGGCAGTTGGAGAACACGGCAGATTCCAGGAGGCGATGAATGAAGCCGCACCAAGAGCTAGATTGATTGCGCGGCTTCCAAGCTACTAGAACACGGTGGCTTGACAATCGGCTGCATCTGCAATTGACATTAGCATTCTTCAGGAAGGAGTTGATGGACAGATTTCCTAAGCGTCTTGCCAGCCTTCCTACATCCCCCGATTGAAAATCATGCACTTCTTTCTAAGCTCTTAGACACAAGGAACACGATGAAATTCTAATGCACGACTGGGGCACATTGGCTTTACTATACAAGTTTCTCCTTGCAAGACAGAGTGGAAAAGCTTTTCACTAAGATGCCGATGACAAGAGTCACAGAAGACATAAAGCGAGCCGTCCGAAGGTAAGTGCCGCAGCCAGGCATGTTTCAGCAGAAGTTGTGCTCGGGAGCGCACAGTAACTGGCAAAAGCATCTGTGCACGAACTAGCAGCTTCTTCCCCACGGGTAGCCAGAGAGGACGGCAACTTCCAGGAGGCGAAGAACTAAGCCGCACCAACAGCGGCATTGTGTGCGCAGCTTCCAAGCTGCTAGAAAACGGTGGCTTGACAATGGGCTGTGTCTGCAATTGACATTAGCATTCTTCAGGAAGGAGTTGATGGACAGCTTTCCTAAGCTTCTTGCCAGCCTTCCTACATCCCCAATTGAAAATCATGCACATCTTTCTAAGCTCTTAGACACAAGGAATATGATGAACTGCTAATGCACGACTGGGGGACATTGGCTTTACTATACCAGTTTCTCCTTGCAAGACAGAGTGGAAAAGCTTTTCACTAAGATGCCGATGACAAGAGTCACAGAAGACATAAAGCCAGCTGTCCGAAGGTAAGTGCCGCAGCCAGGCATGTTTCAGCAGAAGTGGCGCTGGGGAGCGCACAGTAACTGGCAAAAGCATCTGTGCATGAACTAGCAGCTTCTTCCCCTCTGCTAGCCAGAGAGCAAGGCAACTTCCAGGAGGCGAAGAACAAAGCCGCACCAACAGCGGCATTGTGTGCGCAGCTTCCAAGCTGCTAGAAAACGGTGGCTTGACAATCAGCTGCGTCTGCAATTGACATAAGCATTCTTCAGGAAGGAGTTGATGGACAACGTTCCTAAGTTTCTTGCTAATCCTCCTGCAGCACCCGATAGAAAATCTTGCAATTCCTTCTGAGCTTTGAGACACTAAGAACTTGATGAACTGCTAATGCAACGTCGGGGGACGTTGCCTTTGCTGTCCCAGTTTCTGCTTGAAAGACGTCGTTGGAAAAGTTTTTCACTAAGATGAGGATGACAAGAGTCACAGAAGACGGAGATAACGAGCCATCCAACTGAAGCAGTGCTCTGGAACCCACTTTAACCGGCACAAGTGTACGTGCACAAAGTAGCATCTTCCTCGCCTCTGGGAGACGGAGAGCACGGCAGCTTCCAGGAGGCGATGAATGAAGCCGCACCAACAGCGGTATTGTGTGTGCAGCTTCCAAGTTCCTAGAAGACAGCACCTTGACAATCAGCTGCATCCGCAATTGACATTAGCATTCTTCAGGAAGGAGTTGATGGACAGCTTTCTAAGCTTCTTGCCAGCCTTCCTACATCCCCAATTGAAAATCATGCACATCTTTCTAAGCTCTTAGACACAAGGAATATGATGAACTGCTAATGCACGACTGGGGGACATTGGCTTTACTATACCAGTTTCTCCTTGCAAGACAGAGTGGAAAAGCTTTTCACTAAGATGCCGATGACAAGAGTCACAGAAGACATAAAGCCAGCTGTCCGAAGGTAAGTGCCGCAGCCAGGCATGTTTCAGCAGAAGTGGCGCTGGGGAGCGCACAGTAACTGGCGAAAGCATCTGTGCACGAACTAGCAGCTTCTTCCCCTCTGCTAGCCAGAGAGGACGGCAACTTCCAGGAGGCGAAGAACAAAGCCGCACCAACAGCGGAATTGTGTGCGCAGCTTCCAAGCTGCTAGAAAACGGTGGCTTGACAATCAGCTGCGTCTGCAATTGACATAAGCATTCTTCAGGAAGGAGTTGATGGACAACGTTCCTAAGTTTCTTGCTAATCCTCCTGCAGCACCCGATAGAAAATCTTGCAATTCCTTCTGAGCTTTGAGACACTAAGAACTCGATGAACTGCTAATGCAACGTTGGGCGACGTTGGCTTTCTGTCCCAGTTTCTGCTTGAAAGACGTCGTTGTCGGAAAAGTTTTTCACTAAGATGAGGAGAACAAGAGTCACAGAAGATGGAGATAAGGAGCCGTCCGACAGAAGCAGCGCTGCGGAACGCTCCGTAACCGGCACAAGGGTCTGTGCACGCAGCAACCACTTCCTTGCCTCTGGCAGTTGGAGAACACGGCAGATTCCAGGAGGCGATGAATGAAGCCGCACCAAGAGCTAGATTGATTGCGCGGCTTCCAAGCTACTAGAACACGGTGGCTTGACAATCGGCTGCATCTGCAATTGACATTAGCATTCTTCAGGAAGGAGTTGATGGACAGATTTCCAAGGCGTCTTGCCAGCCTTCCTACATCCCCCGATTGAAAATCATGCACTTCTTTCTAAGCTCTTAGACACAAGGAACACGATGAAATTCTAATGCACGACTGGGGCACATTGGCTTTACTATACCAGTTTCTCCTTGCAAGACAGAGTGGAAAAGCTTTTCGCTAAGATGCCGATGACAAGAGTCACAGAAGACAATAAAGCGAGCCGTCCGAAGGTAAGTGCCGCAGCCAGGCATGTTTCAGCAGAAGTTGTGCTCGGGAGGGCACAGTAACTGGCAAAAGCATCTGTGCATGAACGAGCAGCTTCTTCCCCTCTGCCAGAGAGCACAGCAACTTCCAGGAGGCGAAGAACAAAGCCGCACCAACAGCGGCATTGTGTGCGCAGCTTCCAAGCTGCTAGAAAACGGTGGCTTGACAATCGGCTGCGTCTGCAATTGACATAAGCATTCTTCAGGAAGGATTTGATGGACAACGTTCCTAAGTTTCTTGCTAATCCTCCTGCAGCACCCGATAGAAAATCTTGCAATTCCTTCTGAGCTTTGAGACACTAAGAACTTGATGAACTGCTAATGCAACGTTGGGGGACGTTGCCTTTGCTGTCCCAGTTTCTGCTTGAAAGACGTCGTTGGAAAAGTTTTTCACTAAGATGAGGATGACAAGAGTCACAGAAGACGGAGATAACGAGCCATCCAACTGAAGCAGTGCTCTGGAACCCACTTTAACCGGCACAAGTGTACGTGCACAAAGTAGCATCTTCTTCGCCTCTGGGAGACGGAGAGCACGGCAGCTTCCAGGAGGCGATGAATGAAGCCGCACCAACAGCGGTATTGTGTGTGCAGCTTCCAAGTTCCTAGAAGACAGCACCTTGACAATCAGCTGCATCCGCAATTGACATTAGCATTCTTCAGGAAGGAGTTGATGGACAGCTTTCCTAAGCTTCCTGCCAGTCTTCCTACAACCCCCAATTGAAAATCGTGCACTTCTTTCTAAGCTCTTAGACACAAGGAATATGATGAACTGCTAATGCACGACTGGGGGACATTGGCTTTACTATACCAGTTTCTCCTTGCAAGACAGAGTGGAAAAGCTTTTCACTAAGATGCCGATGACAAGAGTCACAGAAGACATAAAGCCAGCTGTCCGAAGGTAAGTGCCGCAGCCAGGCATGTTTCAGCAGAAGTGGCGCTGGGGAGCGCACAGTAACTGGCAAAAGCATCTGTGCACGAACTAGCAGCTTCTTCCCCTCTGCTAGCCAGAGAGCAAGGCAACTTCCAGGAGGCGAAGAACAAAGCCGCACCAACAGCGGAATTGTGTGCGCAGCTTCCAAGCTGCTAGAAAACGGTGGCTTGACAATCAGCTGCGTCTGCAATTGACATAAGCATTCTTCAGGAAGGAGTTGATGGACAACGTTCCTAAGTTTCTTGCTAATCCTCCTGCAGCACCCGATAGAAAATCTTGCAATTCCTTCTGAGCTTTGAGACACTAAGAACTCGATGAACTGCTAATGCAACGTTGGGCGACGTTGGCTTTCTGTCCCAGTTTCTGCTTGAAAGACGTCGTTGTCGGAAAAGTTTTTCACTAAGATGAGGAGAACAAGAGTCACAGAAGATGGAGATAAGGAGCCGTCCGACAGAAGCAGCGCTGCGGAACGCTCCGGAACCGGCACAAGGGTCTGTGCACGCAGCAACCACATCTTTGCCTCTGGCAGTTGGAGAACACGGCAGATTCCAGGAGGCGATGAATGAAGCCGCACCAAGAGCTAGATTGATTGCGCGGCTTCCAAGCTACTAGAACACGGTGGCTTGACAATCGGCTGCATCTGCAATTGACATTAGCATTCTTCAGGAAGGAGTTGATGGACAGATTTCCAAGGCGTCTTGCCAGCCTTCCTACATCCCCCGATTGAAAATCATGCACTTCTTTCTAAGCTCTTAGACACAAGGAACACGATGAAATTCTAATGCACGACTGGGGCACATTGGCTTTACTATACCAGTTTCTCCTTGCAAGACAGAGTGGAAAAGCTTTTCGCTAAGATGCCGATGACAAGAGTCACAGAAGACAATAAAGCGAGCCGTCCGAAGGTAAGTGCCGCAGCCAGGCATGTTTCAGCAGAAGTTGTGCTCGGGAGGGCACAGTAACTGGCAAAAGCATCTGTGCATGAACGAGCAGCTTCTTCCCCTCTGCCAGAGAGCACAGCAACTTCCAGGAGGCGAAGAACAAAGCCGCACCAACAGCGGCATTGTGTGCGCAGCTTCCAAGCTGCTAGAAAACGGTGGCTTGACAATGGGCTGCGTCTGCAATTGACATAAGCATTCTTCAGGAAGGATTTGATGGACAACGTTCCTAAGTTTCTTGCTAATCCTCCTGCAGCACCCGATAGAAAATCTTGCAATTCCTTCTGAGCTTTGAGACACTAAGAACTTGATGAACTGCTAATGCAACGTTGGGGGACGTTGCCTTTGCTGTCCCAGTTTCTGCTTGAAAGACGTCGTTGGAAAAGTTTTTCACTAAGATGAGGATGACAAGAGTCACAGAAGACGGAGATAACGAGCCATCCAACTGAAGCAGTGCTCTGGAACCCACTTTAACCGGCACAAGTGTACGTGCACAAAGTAGCATCTTCTTCGCCTCTGGGAGACGGAGAGCACGGCAGCTTCCAGGAGGCGATGAATGAAGCCGCACCAACAGCGGTATTGTGTGTGCAGCTTCCAAGTTCCTAGAAGACAGCACCTTGACAATCAGCTGCATCCGCAATTGACATTACCATTCTTCAGGAAGGAGTTGATGGACAGCTTTCCTAAGCTTCCTGCCAGTCTTCCTACAACCCCCAATTGAAAATCGTGCACTTCTTTCTAAGCTCTTAGACACAAGGAATACGATGAACTTCTAATGCACGATTGGGGCACATTGGCTTTACTATACCAGTTTCTCCTTGCAAGACAGAGTGGAAAAGCTTTTCACTAAGATGCCGATGACAAGAGTCACAGAAGACATAAAGCGAGCCGTCCGAAGGTAAGTGCCGCAGCCAGGCATGTTTCAGCAGAAGTTGTGCTCGGGAGCGCACAGTAACTGGCAAAAGCATCTGTGCATGAACGAGCAGCTTCTTCCCCTCTGCTAGCCAGAGAGCACAGCAACTTCCAGGAGGCGAAGAACAAAGCCGCACCAACAGCGGCATTGTGTGCGCAGCTTCCAAGCTGCTAGAAAACGGTGGCTTGACAATCAGCTGCGTCTGCAATTGACATAAGCATTCTTCAGGAAGGAGTTGATGGACAACGTTCCTAAGTTTCTTGCTAATCCTCCTGCAGCACCCGATAGAAAATCTTGCAATTCCTTCTGAGCTTTGAGACACTAAGAACTTGATGAACTGCTAATGCAACGTCGGGGGACGTTGCCTTTGCTGTCCCAGTTTCTGCTTGAAAGACGTCGTTGGAAAAGTTTTTCACTAAGATGAGGATGACAAGAGTCACAGAAGACGGAGATAACGAGCCATCCAACTGAAGCAGTGCTCTGGAACCCACTTTAACCGGCACAAGGGTACGTGCACAAAGTAGCATCTTCCTCGCCTCTGGGAGACGGAGAGCACGGCAGCTTCCAGGAGGCGATGAATGAAGCCGCACCAACAGCGGCATTGTGTGCGCAGCTTCCAAGCTGCTAGAAAACGGTGGCTTGACAATCGGCTGTGTCTGCAATTGACATTAGCATTCTTCAGGAAGGAGTTGATGGACAGCTTTCTAAGCTTCTTGCCAGCCTTCCTACATCCCCAATTGAAAATCATGCACATCTTTCTAAGCTCTTAGACACAAGGAATATGATGAACTGCTAATGCACGACTGGGGGACATTGGCTTTACTATACCAGTTTCTCCTTGCAAGACAGAGTGGAAAAGCTTTTCACTAAGATGCCGATGACAAGAGTCACAGAAGACATAAAGCCAGCTGTCCGAAGGTAAGTGCCGCAGCCAGGCATGTTTCAGCAGAAGTGGCGCTGGGGAGCGCACAGTAACTGGCGAAAGCATCTGTGCACGAACTAGCAGCTTCTTCCCCTCTGCTAGCCAGAGAGGACGGCAACTTCCAGGAGGCGAAGAACAAAGCCGCACCAACAGCGGAATTGTGTGCGCAGCTTCCAAGCTGCTAGAAAACGGTGGCTTGACAATCAGCTGCGTCTGCAATTGACATAAGCATTCTTCAGGAAGGAGTTGATGGACAACGTTCCTAAGTTTCTTGCTAATCCTCCTGCAGCACCCGATAGAAAATCTTGCAATTCCTTCTGAGCTTTGAGACACTAAGAACTCGATGAACTGCTAATGCAACGTTGGGCGACGTTGGCTTTCTGTCCCAGTTTCTGCTTGAAAGACGTCGTTGTCGGAAAAGTTTTTCACTAAGATGAGGAGAACAAGAGTCACAGAAGATGGAGATAAGGAGCCGTCCGACAGAAGCAGCGCTGCGGAACGCTCCGGAACCGGCACAAGGGTCTGTGCACGCAGCAACCACTTCCTTGCCTCTGGCAGTTGGAGAACACGGCAGATTCCAGGAGGCGATGAATGAAGCCGCACCAAGAGCTAGATTGATTGCGCGGCTTCCAAGCTACTAGAACACGGTGGCTTGACAATCGGCTGCATCTGCAATTGACATTAGCATTCTTCAGGAAGGAGTTGATGGACAGATTTCCAAGGCGTCTTGCCAGCCTTCCTACATCCCCCGATTGAAAATCATGCACTTCTTTCTAAGCTCTTAGACACAAGGAACACGATGAAATTCTAATGCACGACTGGGGCACATTGGCTTTACTATACCAGTTTCTCCTTGCAAGACAGAGTGGAAAAGCTTTTCGCTAAGATGCCGATGACAAGAGTCACAGAAGACAATAAAGCGAGCCGTCCGAAGGTAAGTGCCGCAGCCAGGCATGTTTCAGCAGAAGTTGTGCTCGGGAGGGCACAGTAACTGGCAAAAGCATCTGTGCATGAACGAGCAGCTTCTTCCCCTCTGCCAGAGAGCACAGCAACTTCCAGGAGGCGAAGAACAAAGCCGCACCAACAGCGGCATTGTGTGCGCAGCTTCCAAGCTGCTAGAAAACGGTGGCTTGACAATCGGCTGCGTCTGCAATTGACATAAGCATTCTTCAGGAAGGATTTGATGGACAACGTTCCTAAGTTTCTTGCTAATCCTCCTGCAGCACCCGATAGAAAATCTTGCAATTCCTTCTGAGCTTTGAGACACTAAGAACTTGATGAACTGCTAATGCAACGTTGGGGGACGTTGCCTTTGCTGTCCCAGTTTCTGCTTGAAAGACGTCGTTGGAAAAGTTTTTCACTAAGATGAGGATGACAAGAGTCACAGAAGACGGAGATAACGAGCCATCCAACTGAAGCAGTGCTCTGGAACCCACTTTAACCGGCACAAGTGTACGTGCACAAAGTAGCATCTTCTTCGCCTCTGGGAGACGGAGAGCACGGCAGCTTCCAGGAGGCGATGAATGAAGCCGCACCAACAGCGGTATTGTGTGTGCAGCTTCCAAGTTCCTAGAAGACAGCACCTTGACAATCAGCTGCATCCGCAATTGACATTAGCATTCTTCAGGAAGGAGTTGATGGACAGCTTTCCTAAGCTTCCTGCCAGTCTTCCTACAACCCCCAATTGAAAATCGTGCACTTCTTTCTAAGCTCTTAGACACAAGGAATACGATGAACTTCTAATGCACGATTGGGGCACATTGGCTTTACTATACCAGTTTCTCCTTGCAAGACAGAGTGGAAAAGCTTTTCGCTAAGATGCCGATGACAAGAGTCACAGAAGACATAAAGCCAGCTGTCCGAAGGTAAGTGCCGCAGCCAGGCATGTTTCAGCAGAAGTGGCGCTGGGGAGCGCACAGTAACTGGCAAAAGCATCTGTGCACCAACTAGCAGCTTCTTCCCCTCTGCTAGCCAGAGAGGACGGCAACTTCCAGGAGGCGAAGAACAAAGCCGCACCAACAGCGGCATTGTGCGCGCAGCTTCCAAGCTGCTAGAAAACGGTGGCTTGACAATCAGCTGCGTCTGCAATTGACATTAGCATTCTTCAGGAAGGAGTTGATGGACAGCTTTCCTAAGCTTCTTGCCAGCCTTCCTACATCCCCAATTGAAAATCATGCACATCTTTCTAAGCTCTTAGACACAAGGAATATGATGAACTGCTAATGCACGACTGGGGGACATTGGCTTTACTATACCAGTTTCTCCTTGCAAGACAGAGTGGAAAAGCTTTTCACTAAGATGCCGATGACAAGAGTCACAGAAGACATAAAGCCAGCTGTCCGAAGGTAAGTGCCGCAGCCAGGCATGTTTCAGCAGAAGTGGCGCTGGGGAGCGCACAGTAACTGGCAAAAGCATCTGTGCACGAACTAGCAGCTTCTTCCCCTCTGCTAGCCAGAGAGCAAGGCAACTTCCAGGAGGCGAAGAACAAAGCCGCACCAACAGCGGCATTGTGTGCGCAGCTTCCAAGCTGCTAGAAAACGGTGGCTTGACAATCAGCTGCGTCTGCAATTGACATAAGCATTCTTCAGGAAGGAGTTGATGGACAACGTTCCTAAGTTTCTTGCTACTCCTGCTGCAGCACCCGATAGAAAATCTTGCAATTCCTTCTGAGCTTTGAGACACTAAGAACTTGATGAACTGCTAATGCAACGTCGGGGGACGTTGCCTTTGCTGTCCCAGTTTCTGCTTGAAAGACGTCGTTGTCGGAAAAGTTTTTCACTAAGATGAGGATGACAAGAGTCACAGAAGACGGAGATAAGGAGCCGTCCGACAGAAGCAGCGCTGCGGAACGCTCCGTAACCGGCACAAGGGTCTGTGCACGCAGCAACCACTTCCTTGCCTCTGGCAGTTGGAGAACACGGCAGATTCCAGGAGGCGATGAATGAAGCCGCACCAAGAGCTAGATTGATTGCGCGGCTTCCAAGCTACTAGAACACGGTGGCTTGACAATCGGCTGCATCTGCAATTGACATTAGCATTCTTCAGGAAGGAGTTGATGGACAGATTTCCTAAGCGTCTTGCCAGCCTTCCTACATCCCCCGATTGAAAATCATGCACTTCTTTCTAAGCTCTTAGACACAAGGAACACGATGAAATTCTAATGCACGACTGGGGCACATTGGCTTTACTATACCAGTTTCTCCTTGCAAGACAGAGTGGAAAAGCCTTTCACTAAGATGCCGATGACAAGAGTCACAGAAGACATAAAGCGAGCCGTCCGAAGGTAAGTGCCGCAGGCAGGCATGTTTCAGCAGAAGTTGTGCTCGGAAGCGCACAGTAACTGGCAAAAGCATCTGTGCATGAACGAGCAGCTTCTTCCCCTCTGCTAGCCAGAGAGGACGGCAACTTCCAGGAGGCGAAGAACAAAGCCGCACCAACAGCGGCATTGTGTGCGCAGCTTCCAAGCTGCTAGAAAACGGTGGCTTGACAATGGGCTGCGTCTGCAATTGACATTAGTATTCTTCAGGAAGGAGTTGATGGACAGCTTTCCTAAGCTTCTTGCTACTCCTGCTGCAGCACCCGATAAAAAAACGGGCATTTTCTATACGCTATGAGATGCAAAGGACTCAATGACATGCAAATGCACGACTGGGGCACATTGGCTTTACTATACCAGTTTCTCCTTGCAAGACAGAGTGGAAAAGCTTTTCGCTAAGATGCCGATGACAAGAGTCACAGAAGACATAAAGCGAGCTGTCCGAAGGTAAGTGCCGCAGCCAGGCATGTTTCAGCAGAAGTGGCGCTGGGGAGCGCACAGTAACTGGCAAAAGCATCTGTGCACCAACTAGCAGCTTCTTCCCCTCTGCTAGCCAGAGAGGACGGCAACTTCCAGGAGGCGAAGAACAAAGCCGCACCAACAGCGGCATTGTGCGCGCAGCTTCCAAGCTGCTAGAAAACGGTGGCTTGACAATCAGCTGCGTCTGCAATTGACATTAGCATTCTTCAGGAAGGAGTTGATGGACAGCTTTCCTAAGCTTCTTGCCAGCCTTCCTACATCCCCAATTGAAAATCATGCACATCTTTCTAAGCTCTTAGACACAAGGAATATGATGAACTGCTAATGCACGACTGGGGGACATTGGCTTTACTATACCAGTTTCTCCTTGCAAGACAGAGTGGAAAAGCTTTTCACTAAGATGCCGATGACAAGAGTCACAGAAGACATAAAGCCAGCTGTCCGAAGGTAAGTGCCGCAGCCAGGCATGTTTCAGCAGAAGTGGCGCTGGGGAGCGCACAGTAACTGGCAAAAGCATCTGTGCACGAACTAGCAGCTTCTTCCCCTCTGCTAGCAGGAGAGCAAGGCAACTTCCAGGAGGCGAAGAACAAAGCCGCACCAACAGCGGCATTGTGTGCGCAGCTTCCAAGCTGCTAGAAAACGGTGGCTTGACAATCAGCTGCGTCTGCAATTGACATAAGCATTCTTCAGGAAGGAGTTGATGGACAACGTTCCTAAGTTTCTTGCTAATCCTCCTGCAGCACCCGATAGAAAATCTTGCAATTCCTTCTGAGCTTTGAGACACTAAGAACTTGATGAACTGCTAATGCAACGTCGGGGGACGTTGCCTTTGCTGTCCCAGTTTCTGCTTGAAAGACGTCGTTGGAAAAGTTTTTCCCTAAGATGAGGATGACAAGAGTCACAGAAGACGGAGATAACGAGCCATCCAACTGAAGCAGTGCTCTGGAACCCACTTTAACCGGCACAAGTGTACGTGCACAAAGTAGCATCTTCCTCGCCTCTGGGAGACGGAGAGCACGGCAGCTTCCAGGAGGCGATGAATGAAGCCGCACCAACAGCGGTATTGTGTGTGCAGCTTCCAAGTTCCTAGAAGACAGCACCTTGACAATCAGCTGCATCCGCAATTGACATTAGCATTCTTCAGGAAGGAGTTGATGGACAGCTTTCCTAAGCTTCTTGCCAGCCTTCCTACAACACCCAATTGAAAATCGTGCACTTCTTTCTAAGCTCTTAGACACAAGGAATACGATGAACTTCTAATGCACGATTGGGGCACATTGGCTTTACTATACCAGTTTCTCCTTGCAAGACAGAGTGGAAAAGCTTTTCACTAAGATGCCGATGACAAGAGTCACAGAAGACATAAAGCCAGCTGTCCGAAGGTAAGTGCCGCAGCCAGGCATGTTTCAGCAGAAGTGGCGCTGGGGAGCGCACAGTAACTGGCAAAAGCATCTGTGCACGAACTAGCAGCTTCTTCCCCACGGGTAGCCAGAGAGGACGGCAACTTCCAGGAGGCGAAGAACTAAGCCGCACCAACAGCGGCATTGTGTGCGCAGCTTCCAAGCTGCTAGAAAACGGTGGCTTGACAATGGGCTGTGTCTGCAATTGACATTAGCATTCTTCAGGAAGGAGTTGATGGACAGCTTTCCTAAGCTTCTTGCCAGCCTTCCTACATCCCCAATTGAAAATCATGCACATCTTTCTAAGCTCTTAGACACAAGGAATATGATGAACTGCTAATGCACGACTGGGGGACATTGGCTTTACTATACCAGTTTCTCCTTGCAAGACAGAGTGGAAAAGCTTTTCACTAAGATGCCGATGACAAGAGTCACAGAAGACATAAAGCCAGCTGTCCGAAGGTAAGTGCCGCAGCCAGGCATGTTTCAGCAGAAGTGGCGCTCGGGAGCGCACAGTAACTGGCGAAAGCATCTGTGCACGAACTAGCAGCTTCTTCCCCTCTGCTAGCCAGAGAGGACGGCAACTTCCAGGAGGCGAAGAACTAAGCCGCACCAACAGCGGCATTGTGTGCGCAGCTTCCAAGCGGCTAGAAAACGGTGGCTTGACAATGGGCTGCGTCTGCAATTGACATTAGCATTCTTCAGGAAGGAGTTGATGTACAGCTTTCCTAAGCTTCTTGCCAGCCTTCCTACATCCCCAATTGAAAATCATGCACATCTTTCTAAGCTCTTAGACACAAGGAATATGATGAACTGCTAATGCACGACTGGGGGACATTGGCTTTACTATACCAGTTTCTCCTTGCAAGACAGAGTGGAAAAGCTTTTCACTAAGATGCCGATGACAAGAGTCACAGAAGACATAAAGCCAGCTGTCCGAAGGTAAGTGCCGCAGCCAGGCATGTTTCAGCAGAAGTGGCGCTGGGGAGCGCACAGTAACTGGCAAAAGCATCTGTGCACGAACTAGCAGCTTCTTCCCCTCTGCTAGCCAGAGAGGACGGCAACTTCCAGGAGGCGAAGAACAAAGCCGCACCAACAGTGGCATTGTGTGCGCAGCTTCCAAGCTGCTAGAAAACGGTGGCTTGACAATCAGCTGCGTCTGCAATTGACATAAGCATTCTTCAGGAAGGAGTTGATGGACAACGTTCCTAAGTTTCTTGCTAATCCTCCTGCAGCACCCGATAGAAAATCTTGCAATTCCTTCTGAGCTTTGAGACACTAAGAACTTGATGAACTGCTAATGCAACGTCGGGGGACGTTGCCTTTGCTGTCCCAGTTTCTGCTTGAAAGACGTCGTTGGAAAAGTTTTTCACTAAGATGAGGATGACAAGAGTCACAGAAGACGGAGATAACGAGCCATCCAACTGAAGCAGTGCTCTGGAACCCACTTTAACCGGCACAAGTGTACGTGCACAAAGTAGCATCTTCCTCGCCTCTGGGAGACGGAGAGCACGGCAGCTTCCAGGAGGCGATGAATGAAGCCGCACCAACAGCGGTATTGTGTGTGCAGCTTCCAAGTTCCTAGAAGACAGCACCTTGACAATCAGCTGCATCCGCAATTGACATTAGCATTCTTCAGGAAGGAGTTGATGGACAGCTTTCCTAAGCTTCTTGCCAGCCTTCCTACAACCCCCAATTGAAAATCGTGCACTTCTTTCTAAGCTCTTAGACACAAGGAATACGATGAACTTCTAATGCACGATTGGGGCACATTGGCTTTACTATACCAGTTTCTCCTTGCAAGACAGAGTGGAAAAGCTTTTCGCTAAGATGCCGATGACAAGAGTCACAGAAGACATAAAGCCAGCTGTCCGAAGGTAAGTGCCGCAGCCAGGCATGTTTCAGCAGAAGTGGCGCTGGGGAGCGCACAGTAACTGGCAAAAGCATCTGTGCACCAACTAGCAGCTTCTTCCCCACGGGTAGCCAGAGAGGACGGCAACTTCCAGGAGGCGAAGAACTAAGCCGCACCAACAGCGGCATTGTGTGCGCAGCTTCCAAGCTGCTAGAAAACGGTGGCTTGACAATGGGCTGTGTCTGCAATTGACATTAGCATTCTTCAGGAAGGAGTTGATGGACAGCTTTCCTAAGCTTCTTGCCAGCCTTCCTACATCCCCAATTGAAAATCATGCACATCTTTCTAAGCTCTTAGACACAAGCAATATGATGAACTGCTAATGCACGACTGGGGGACATTGGCTTTACTATACCAGTTTCTCCTTGCAAGACAGAGTGGAAAAGCTTTTCACTAAGATGCTGATGACAAGAGTCACAGAAGACATAAAGCCAGCTGTCCGAAGGTAAGTGCCGCAGCCAGGCATGTTTCAGCAGAAGTGGCGCTCGGGAGCGCACAGTAACTGGCGAAAGCATCTGTGCACGAACTAGCAGCTTCTTCCCCTCTGCTAGCCAGAGAGCAAGGCAACTTCCAGGAGGCGAAGAACAAAGCCGCACCAACAGCGGCATTGTGTGCGCAGCTTCCAAGCTGCTAGAAAACGGTGGCTTGACAATCAGCTGCGTCTGCAATTGACATTAGCATTCTTCAGGAAGGAGTTGATGGACAACGTTCCTAAGTTTCTTGCTAACCCTCCTGCAGCACCCGATAGAAAATCTTGCAATTCCTTCTGAGCTTTGAGACACTAAGAACTTGATGAACTGCTAATGCAACGTCGGGGGACGTTGCCTTTGCTGTCCCAGTTTCTGCTTGAAAGACGTCGTTGTCGGAAAAGTTTTTCACTAAGATGAGGATGACAAGAGTCACAGAAGACGGAGATAAGGAGCCGTCCGACAGAAGCAGCGCTGCGGAACGCACCGTAACCGGCACAAGGGTCTGTGCAAGCAGCAACCACTTCTTTGCCTCTGGCAGTTGGAGAACACGGCAGATTCCAGGAGGCGATGAATGAAGCCGCACCAAGAGCTAGATTGATTGCGCGGCTTCCAAGCTACTAGAACACGGTGGCTTGACAATCGGCTGCATCTGCAATTGACATTAGCATTCTTCAGGAAGGAGTTGATGGACAG
Source organism: Passer domesticus (assembly GCF_036417665.1). Lineage (NCBI taxonomy): Eukaryota > Metazoa > Chordata > Aves > Passeriformes > Passeridae > Passer > Passer domesticus. Next base: position 57,311,578 of record NC_087512.1, on the reverse strand, counting down.
ATTTCCTAAGCGTCTTGCCAGCCTTCCTACATCCCCCGATTGAAAATCATGCACTTCTTTCTAAGCTCTTAGACACAAGGAACACGATGAAATTCTAATGCACGACTGGGGCACATTGGCTTTACTATACCAGTTTCTCCTTGCAAGACAGAGTGGAAAAGCCTTTCACTAAGATGCCGATGACAAGAGTCACAGAAGACATAAAGCGAGCCGTCCGAAGGTAAGTGCCGCAGCCAGGCATGTTTCAGCAGAAGTTGTGCTCGGGAGCGCACAGTAACTGGCAAAAGCATCTGTGCATGAACGAGCAGCTTCTTCCCCTCTGCTAGCCAGAGAGGACGGCAACTTCCAGGAGGCGAAGAACAAAGCCGCACCAACAGCGGCATTGTGTGCGCAGCTTCCAAGCGGCTAGAAAACGGTGGCTTGACAATGGGCTGCGTCTGCAATTGACATTAGTATTCTTCAGGAAGGAGTTGATGGACAGCTTTCCTAAGCTTCTTGCTACTCCTGCTGCAGCACCCGATAAAAAAACGGGCATTTTCTATACGCTATGAGATGCAAAGGACTCAATGACATGCAAATGCACGACTGGGGCACATTGGCTTTACTATACCAGTTTCTCCTTGCAAGACAGAGTGGAAAAGCTTTTCGCTAAGATGCCGATGACAAGAGTCACAGAAGACATAAAGCGAGCTGTCCGAAGGTAAGTGCCGCAGCCAGGCATGTTTCAGCAGAAGTGGCGCTGGGGAGCGCACAGTAACTGGCAAAAGCATCTGTGCACCAACTAGCAGCTTCTTCCCCTCTGCTAGCCAGAGAGGACGGCAACTTCCAGGAGGCGAAGAACAAAGCCGCACCAACAGCGGCATTGTGCGCGCAGCTTCCAAGCTGCTAGAAAACGGTGGCTTGACAATCAGCTGCGTCTGCAATTGACATTAGCATTCTTCAGGAAGGAGTTGATGGACAGCTTTCCTAAGCTTCTTGCCAGCCTTCCTACATCCCCAATTGAAAATCATGCACATCTTTCTAAGCTCTTAGACACAAGGAATATGATGAACTGCTAATGCACGACTGGGGGACATTGGCTTTACTATACCAGTTTCTCCTTGCAAGACAGAGTGGAAAAGCTTTTCACTAAGATGCCGATGACAAGAGTCACAGAAGACATAAAGCCAGCTGTCCGAAGGTAAGTGCCGCAGCCAGGCATGTTTCAGCAGAAGTGGCGCTGGGGAGCGCACAGTAACTGGCAAAAGCATCTGTGCACGAACTAGCAGCTTCTTCCCCTCTGCTAGCAGGAGAGCAAGGCAACTTCCAGGAGGCGAAGAACAAAGCCGCACCAACAGCGGCATTGTGTGCGCAGCTTCCAAGCTGCTAGAAAACGGTGGCTTGACAATCAGCTGCGTCTGCAATTGACATAAGCATTCTTCAGGAAGGAGTTGATGGACAACGTTCCTAAGTTTCTTGCTAATCCTCCTGCAGCACCCGATAGAAAATCTTGCAATTCCTTCTGAGCTTTGAGACACTAAGAACTTGATGAACTGCTAATGCAACGTCGGGGGACGTTGCCTTTGCTGTCCCAGTTTCTGCTTGAAAGACGTCGTTGGAAAAGTTTTTCCCTAAGATGAGGATGACAAGAGTCACAGAAGACGGAGATAACGAGCCATCCAACTGAAGCAGTACTCTGGAACCCACTTTAACCGGCACAAGTGTACGTGCACAAAGTAGCATCTTCCTCGCCTCTGGGAGACGGAGAGCACGGCAGCTTCCAGGAGGCGATGAATGAAGCCGCACCAACAGCGGTATTGTGTGTGCAGCTTCCAAGTTCCTAGAAGACAGCACCTTGACAATCAGCTGCATCCGCAATTGACATTAGCATTCTTCAGGAAGGAGTTGATGGACAGCTTTCCTAAGCTTCTTGCCAGCCTTCCTACAACCCCCAATTGAAAATCGTGCACTTCTTTCTAAGCTCTTAGACACAAGGAATACGATGAACTTCTAATGCACGATTGGGGCACATTGGCTTTACTATACCAGTTTCTCCTTGCAAGACAGAGTGGAAAAGCTTTTCACTAAGATGCCGATGACAAGAGTCACAGAAGACATAAAGCCAGCTGTCCGAAGGTAAGTGCCGCAGCCAGGCATGTTTCAGCAGAAGTGGCGCTGGGGAGCGCACAGTAACTGGCAAAAGCATCTGTGCACGAACTAGCAGCTTCTTCCCCACGGGTAGCCAGAGAGGACGGCAACTTCCAGGAGGCGAAGAACTAAGCCGCACCAACAGCGGCATTGTGTGCGCAGCTTCCAAGCTGCTAGAAAACGGTGGCTTGACAATGGGCTGTGTCTGCAATTGACATTAGCATTCTTCAGGAAGGAGTTGATGGACAGCTTTCCTAAGCTTCTTGCCAGCCTTCCTACATCCCCAATTGAAAATCATGCACATCTTTCTAAGCTCTTAGACACAAGGAATATGATGAACTGCTAATGCACGACTGGGGGACATTGGCTTTACTATACCAGTTTCTCCTTGCAAGACAGAGTGGAAAAGCTTTTCACTAAGATGCCGATGACAAGAGTCACAGAAGACATAAAGCCAGCTGTCCGAAGGTAAGTGCCGCAGCCAGGCATGTTTCAGCAGAAGTGGCGCTCGGGAGCGCACAGTAACTGGCGAAAGCATCTGTGCACGAACTAGCAGCTTCTTCCCCTCTGCTAGCCAGAGAGGACGGCAACTTCCAGGAGGCGAAGAACTAAGCCGCACCAACAGCGGCATTGTGTGCGCAGCTTCCAAGCGGCTAGAAAACGGTGGCTTGACAATGGGCTGCGTCTGCAATTGACATTAGCATTCTTCAGGAAGGAGTTGATGGACAGCTTTCCTAAGCTTCTTGCCAGCCTTCCTACATCCCCAATTGAAAATCATGCACATCTTTCTAAGCTCTTAGACACAAGGAATATGATGAACTGCTAATGCACGACTGGGGGACATTGGCTTTACTATACCAGTTTCTCCTTGCAAGACAGAGTGGAAAAGCTTTTCACTAAGATGCCGATGACAAGAGTCACAGAAGACATAAAGCCAGCTGTCCGAAGGTAAGTGCCGCAGCCAGGCATGTTTCAGCAGAAGTGGCGCTGGGGAGCGCACAGTAACTGGCGAAAGCATCTGTGCACGAACTAGCAGCTTCTTCCCCTCTGCTAGCCAGAGAGCAAGGCAACTTCCAGGAGGCGAAGAACAAAGCCGCACCAACAGCGGCATTGTGTGCGCAGCTTCCAAGCTGCTAGAAAACGGTGGCTTGACAATCAGCTGCGTCTGCAATTGACATAAGCATTCTTCAGGAAGGAGTTGATGGACAACGTTCCTAAGTTTCTTGCTAATCCTCCTGCAGCACCCGATAGAAAATCTTGCAATTCCTTCTGAGCTTTGAGACACTAAGAACTTGATGAACTGCTAATGCAACGTCGGGGGACGTTGCCTTTGCTGTCCCAGTTTCTGCTTGAAAGACGTCGTTGGAAAAGTTTTTCACTAAGATGAGGATGACAAGAGTCACAGAAGACGGAGATAACGAGCCATCCAACTGAAGCAGTGCTCTGGAACCCACTTTAACCGGCACAAGTGTACGTGCACAAAGTAGCATCTTCCTCGCCTCTGGGAGACGGAGAGCACGGCAGCTTCCAGGAGGCGATGAATGAAGCCGCACCAACAGCGGTATTGTGTGTGCAGCTTCCAAGTTCCTAGAAGACAGCACCTTGACAATCAGCTGCATCCGCAATTGACATTAGCATTCTTCAGGAAGGAGTTGATGGACAGCTTTCCTAAGCTTCTTGCCAGCCTTCCTACAACCCCCAATTGAAAATCGTGCACTTCTTTCTAAGCTCTTAGACACAAGGAATACGATGAACTTCTAATGCACGATTGGGGCACATTGGCTTTACTATACCAGTTTCTCCTTGCAAGACAGAGTGGAAAAGCTTTTCACTAAGATGCCGATGACAAGAGTCACAGAAGACATAAAGCGAGCTGTCCGAAGGTAAGTGCCGCAGCCAGGCATGTTTCAGCAGAAGTGGCGCTGGGGAGCGCACAGTAACTGGCAAAAGCATCTGTGCACGAACTAGCAGCTTCTTCCCCACGGGTAGCCAGAGAGGACGGCAACTTCCAGGAGGCGAAGAACTAAGCCGCACCAACAGCGGCATTGTGTGCGCAGCTTCCAAGCTGCTAGAAAACGGTGGCTTGACAATGGGCTGTGTCTGCAATTGACATTAGCATTCTTCAGGAAGGAGTTGATGGACAGCTTTCCTAAGCTTCTTGCCAGCCTTCCTACATCCCCAATTGAAAATCATGCACATCTTTCTAAGCTCTTAGACACAAGGAATATGATGAACTGCTAATGCACGACTGGGGGACATTGGCTTTACTATACCAGTTTCTCCTTGCAAGACAGAGTGGAAAAGCTTTTCACTAAGATGCCGATGACAAGAGTCACAGAAGACATAAAGCCAGCTGTCCGAAGGTAAGTGCCGCAGCCAGGCATGTTTCAGCAGAAGTGGCGCTCGGGAACGCACAGTAACTGGCGAAAGCATCTGTGCACGAACTAGCAGCTTCTTCCCCTCTGCTAGCCAGAGAGGACGGCAACTTCCAGGAGGCGAAGAACAAAGCCGCACCAACAGCGGCATTGTGTGCGCAGCTTCCAAGCTGCTAGAAAACGGTGGCTTGACAATCAGCTGTGTCTGCAATTGACATAAGCATTCTTCAGGAAGGAGTTGATGGACAACGTTCCTAAGTTTCTTGCTAACCCTCCTGCAGCACCCGATAGAAAATCTTGCAATTCCTTCTGAGCTTTGAGACACTAAGAACTTGATGAACTGCTAATGCAACGTCGGGGGACGTTGCCTTTGCTGTCCCAGTTTCTGCTTGAAAGACGTCGTTGTCGGAAAAGTTTTTCACTAAGATGAGGATGACAAGAGTCACAGAAGACGGAGATAAGGAGCCGTCCGACAGAAGCAGCGCTGCGGAACGCTCCGTAACCGGCACAAGGGTCTGTGCACGCAGCAACCACTTCCTTGCCTCTGGCAGTTGGAGAACACGGCAGATTCCAGGAGGCGATGAATGAAGCCGCACCAAGAGCTAGATTGATTGCGCGGCTTCCAAGCTACTAGAACACGGTGGCTTGACAATCGGCTGCATCTGCAATTGACATTAGCATTCTTCAGGAAGGAGTTGATGGACAGATTTCCTAAGCGTCTTGCCAGCCTTCCTACATCCCCCGATTGAAAATCATGCACTTCTTTCTAAGCTCTTAGACACAAGGAACACGATGAAATTCTAATGCACGACTGGGGCACATTGGCTTTACTATACAAGTTTCTCCTTGCAAGACAGAGTGGAAAAGCTTTTCACTAAGATGCCGATGACAAGAGTCACAGAAGACATAAAGCGAGCCGTCCGAAGGTAAGTGCCGCAGCCAGGCATGTTTCAGCAGAAGTTGTGCTCGGGAGCGCACAGTAACTGGCAAAAGCATCGGTGCACCAACTAGCAGCTTCTTCCCCACGGGTAGCCAGAGAGGACGGCAACTTCCAGGAGGCGAAGAACTAAGCCGCACCAACAGCGGCATTGTGTGCGCAGCTTCCAAGCTGCTAGAAAACGGTGGCTTGACAATGGGCTGTGTCTGCAATTGACATTAGCATTCTTCAGGAAGGAGTTGATGGACAGCTTTCCTAAGCTTCTTGCCAGCCTTCCTACATCCCCAATTGAAAATCATGCACATCTTTCTAAGCTCTTAGACACAAGGAATATGATGAACTGCTAATGCACGACTGGGGGACATTGGCTTTACTATACCAGTTTCTCCTTGCAAGACAGAGTGGAAAAGCTTTTCACTAAGATGCCGATGACAAGAGTCACAGAAGACATAAAGCGAGCTGTCCGAAGGTAAGTGCCGCAGCCAGGCATGTTTCAGCAGAAGTGGCGCTGGGGAGCGCACAGTAACTGGCAAAAGCATCTGTGCACGAACTAGCAGCTTCTTCCCCTCTGCTAGCCAGAGAGCAAGGCAACTTCCAGGAGGCGAAGAACAAAGCCGCACCAACAGCGGCATTGTGTGCGCAGCTTCCAAGCTGCTAGAAAACGGTGGCTTGACAATCAGCTGCGTCTGCAATTGACATAAGCATTCTTCAGGAAGGAGTTGATGGACAACGTTCCTAAGTTTCTTGCTAATCCTCCTGCAGCACCCGATAGAAAATCTTGCAATTCCTTCTGAGCTTTGAGACACTAAGAACTTGATGAACTGCTAATGCAACGTCGGGGGACGTTGCCTTTGCTGTCCCAGTTTCTGCTTGAAAGACGTCGTTGGAAAAGTTTTTCACTAAGATGAGGATGACAAGAGTCACAGAAGACGGAGATAACGAGCCATCCAACTGAAGCAGTGCTCTGGAACCCACTTTAACCGGCACAAGTGTACGTGCACAAAGTAGCATCTTCCTCGCCTCTGGGAGACGGAGAGCACGGCAGCTTCCAGGAGGCGATGAATGAAGCCGCACCAACAGCGGTATTGTGTGTGCAGCTTCCAAGTTCCTAGAAGACAGCACCTTGACAATCAGCTGCATCCGCAATTGACATTAGCATTCTTCAGGAAGGAGTTGATGGACAGCTTTCCTAAGCTTCTTGCCAGCCTTCCTACAACCCCCAATTGAAAATCGTGCACTTCTTTCTAAGCTCTTAGACACAAGGAATACGATGAACTTCTAATGCACGATTGGGGCACATTGGCTTTACTATACCAGTTTCTCCTTGCAAGACAGAGTGGAAAAGCTTTTCGCTAAGATGCCGATGACAAGAGTCACAGAAGACATAAAGCGAGCTGTCCGAAGGTAAGTGCCGCAGCCAGGCATGTTTCAGCAGAAGTGGCGCTGGGGAGCGCACAGTAACTGGCAAAAGCATCTGTGCACGAACTAGCAGCTTCTTCCCCACGGGTAGCCAGAGAGGACGGCAACTTCCAGGAGGCGAAGAACTAAGCCGCACCAACAGCGGCATTGTGTGCGCAGCTTCCAAGCTGCTAGAAAACGGTGGCTTGACAATGGGCTGTGTCTGCAATTGACATTAGCATTCTTCAGGAAGGAGTTGATGGACAGATTTCCTAAGCTTCTTGCCAGCCTTCCTACATCCCCAATTGAAAATCATGCACATCTTTCTAAGCTCTTAGACACAAGGAATATGATGAACTGCTAATGCACGACTGGGGGACATTGGCTTTACTATACCAGTTTCTCCTTGCAAGACAGAGTGGAAAAGCTTTTCACTAAGATGCCGATGACAAGAGTCACAGAAGACATAAAGCCAGCTGTCCGAAGGTAAGTGCCGCAGCCAGGCATGTTTCAGCAGAAGTGGCGCTGGGGAGCGCACAGTAACTGGCAAAAGCATCTGTGCACGAACTAGCAGCTTCTTCCCCTCTGCTAGCCAGAGAGCAAGGCAACTTCCAGGAGGCGAAGAACAAAGCCGCACCAACAGCGGCATTGTGTGCGCAGCTTCCAAGCTGCTAGAAAACGGTGGCTTGACAATCAGCTGCGTCTGCAATTGACATAAGCATTCTTCAGGAAGGAGTTGATGGACAACGTTCCTAAGTTTCTTGCTAATCCTCCTGCAGCACCCGATAGAAAATCTTGCAATTCCTTCTGAGCTTTGAGACACTAAGAACTTGATGAACTGCTAATGCAACGTCGGGGGACGTTGCCTTTGCTGTCCCAGTTTCTGCTTGAAAGACGTCGTTGGAAAAGTTTTTCACTAAGATGAGGATGACAAGAGTCACAGAAGACGGAGATAACGAGCCATCCAACTGAAGCAGTGCTCTGGAACCCACTTTAACCGGCACAAGTGTACGTGCACAAAGTAGCATCTTCCTCGCCTCTGGGAGACGGAGAGCACGGCAGCTTCCAGGAGGCGATGAATGAAGCCGCACCAACAGCGGTATTGTGTGTGCAGCTTCCAAGTTCCTAGAAGACAGCACCTTGACAATCAGCTGCATCCGCAATTGACATTAGCATTCTTCAGGAAGGAGTTGATGGACAGCTTTCCTAAGCTTCTTGCCAGCCTTCCTACAACCCCCAATTGAAAATCGTGCACATCTTTCTAAGCTCTTAGACACAAGGAATACGATGAACTTCTAATGCACGATTGGGGCACATTGGCTTTACTATACCAGTTTCTCCTTGCAAGACAGAGTGGAAAAGCTTTTCACTAAGATGCCGATGACAAGAGTCACAGAAGACATAAAGCCAGCTGTCCGAAGGTAAGTGCCGCAGCCAGGCATGTTTCAGCAGAAGTGGCGCTGGGGAGCGCACAGTAACTGGCAAAAGCATCTGTGCACGAACTAGCAGCTTCTTCCCCACGGGTAGCCAGAGAGGACGGCAACTTCCAGGAGGCGAAGAACTAAGCCGCACCAACAGCGGCATTGTGTGCGCAGCTTCCAAGCTGCTAGAAAACGGTGGCTTGACAATGGGCTGTGTCTGCAATTGACATTAGCATTCTTCAGGAAGGAGTTGATGGACAGCTTTCCTAAGCTTCTTGCCAGCCTTCCTACATCCCCAATTGAAAATCATGCACATCTTTCTAAGCTCTTAGACACAAGGAATATGATGAACTGCTAATGCACCACTGGGGGACATTGGCTTTACTATACCAGTTTCTCCTTGCAAGACAGAGTGGAAAAGCTTTTCACTAAGATGCCGATGACAAGAGTCACAGAAGACATAAAGCCAGCTGTCCGAAGGTAAGTGCCGCAGCCAGGCATGTTTCAGCAGAAGTGGCGCTCGGGAGCGCACAGTAACTGGCGAAAGCATCTGTGCACGAACTAGCAGCTTCTTCCCCTCTGCTAGCCAGAGAGGACGGCAACTTCCAGGAGGCGAAGAACAAAGCCGCACCAACAGCGGCATTGTGTGCGCAGCTTCCAAGCTGCTAGAAAACGGTGGCTTGACAATCAGCTGTGTCTGCAATTGACATAAGCATTCTTCAGGAAGGAGTTGATGGACAACGTTCCTAAGTTTCTTGCTAACCCTCCTGCAGCACCCGATAGAAAATCTTGCAATTCCTTCTGAGCTTTGAGACACTAAGAACTTGATGAACTGCTAATGCAACGTCGGGGGACGTTGCCTTTGCTGTCCCAGTTTCTGCTTGAAAGACGTCGTTGTCGGAAAAGTTTTTCACTAAGATGAGGATGACAAGAGTCACAGAAGACGGAGATAAGGAGCCGTCTGACAGAAGCAGCGCTGCGGAACGCTCCGTAACCGGCACAAGGGTCTGTGCACGCAGCAACCACTTCCTTGCCTCTGGCAGTTGGAGAACACGGCAGATTCCAGGAGGCGATGAATGAAGCCGCACCAAGAGCTAGATTGATTGCGCGGCTTCCAAGCTACTAGAACACGGTGGCTTGACAATCGGCTGCATCTGCAATTGACATTAGCATTCTTCAGGAAGGAGTTGATGGACAGATTTCCTAAGCGTCTTGCCAGCCTTCCTACATCCCCCGATTGAAAATCATGCACTTCTTTCTAAGCTCTTAGACACAAGGAACACGATGAAATTCTAATGCACGACTGGGGCACATTGGCTTTACTATACAAGTTTCTCCTTGCAAGACAGAGTGGAAAAGCTTTTCACTAAGATGCCGATGACAAGAGTCACAGAAGACATAAAGCGAGCCGTCCGAAGGTAAGTGCCGCAGCCAGGCATGTTTCAGCAGAAGTTGTGCTCGGGAGCGCACAGTAACTGGCAAAAGCATCTGTGCACGAACTAGCAGCTTCTTCCCCACGGGTAGCCAGAGAGGACGGCAACTTCCAGGAGGCGAAGAACTAAGCCGCACCAACAGCGGCATTGTGTGCGCAGCTTCCAAGCTGCTAGAAAACGGTGGCTTGACAATGGGCTGTGTCTGCAATTGACATTAGCATTCTTCAGGAAGGAGTTGATGGACAGCTTTCCTAAGCTTCTTGCCAGCCTTCCTACATCCCCAATTGAAAATCATGCACATCTTTCTAAGCTCTTAGACACAAGGAATATGATGAACTGCTAATGCACGACTGGGGGACATTGGCTTTACTATACCAGTTTCTCCTTGCAAGACAGAGTGGAAAAGCTTTTCACTAAGATGCCGATGACAAGAGTCACAGAAGACATAAAGCCAGCTGTCCGAAGGTAAGTGCCGCAGCCAGGCATGTTTCAGCAGAAGTGGCGCTGGGGAGCGCACAGTAACTGGCAAAAGCATCTGTGCACGAACTAGCAGCTTCTTCCCCTCTGCTAGCCAGAGAGCAAGGCAACTTCCAGGAGGCGAAGAACAAAGCCGCACCAACAGCGGCATTGTGTGCGCAGCTTCCAAGCTGCTAGAAAACGGTGGCTTGACAATCAGCTGCGTCTGCAATTGACATAAGCATTCTTCAGGAAGGAGTTGATGGACAACGTTCCTAAGTTTCTTGCTAATCCTCCTGCAGCACCCGATAGAAAATCTTGCAATTCCTTCTGAGCTTTGAGACACTAAGAACTTGATGAACTGCTAATGCAACGTCGGGGGACGTTGCCTTTGCTGTCCCAGTTTCTGCTTGAAAGACGTCGTTGGAAAAGTTTTTCACTAAGATGAGGATGACAAGAGTCACAGAAGACGGAGATAACGAGCCATCCAACTGAAGCAGTGCTCTGGAACCCACTTTAACCGGCACAAGTGTACGTGCACAAAGTAGCATCTTCCTCGCCTCTGGGAGACGGAGAGCACGGCAGCTTCCAGGAGGCGATGAATGAAGCCGCACCAACAGCGGTATTGTGTGTGCAGCTTCCAAGTTCCTAGAAGACAGCACCTTGACAATCAGCTGCATCCGCAATTGACATTAGCATTCTTCAGGAAGGAGTTGATGGACAGCTTTCCTAAGCTTCTTGCCAGCCTTCCTACAACCCCCAATTGAAAATCGTGCACTTCTTTCTAAGCTCTTAGACACAAGGAATACGATGAACTTCTAATGCACGATTGGGGCACATTGGCTTTACTATACCAGTTTCTCCTTGCAAGACAGAGTGGAAAAGCTTTTCGCTAAGATGCCGATGACAAGAGTCACAGAAGACATAAAGCCAGCTGTCCGAAGGTAAGTGCCGCAGCCAGGCATGTTTCAGCAGAAGTGGCGCTGGGGAGCGCACAGTAACTGGCAAAAGCATCTGTGCACGAACTAGCAGCTTCTTCCCCACGGGTAGCCAGAGAGGACGGCAACTTCCAGGAGGCGAAGAACTAAGCCGCACCAACAGCGGCATTGTGTGCGCAGCTTCCAAGCTGCTAGAAAACGGTGGCTTGACAATGGGCTGTGTCTGCAATTGACATTAGCATTCTTCAGGAAGGAGTTGATGGACAGCTTTCCTAAGCTTCTTGCCAGCCTTCCTACATCCCCAATTGAAAATCATGCACATCTTTCTAAGCTCTTAGACACAAGGAATATGATGAACTGCTAATGCACGACTGGGGGACATTGGCTTTACTATACCAGTTTCTCCTTGCAAGACAGAGTGGAAAAGCTTTTCACTAAGATGCCGATGACAAGAGTCACAGAAGACATAAAGCCAGCTGTCCGAAGGTAAGTGCCGCAGCCAGGCATGTTTCAGCAGAAGTGGCGCTGGGGAGCGCACAGTAACTGGCGAAAGCATCTGTGCACGAACTAGCAGCTTCTTCCCCTCTGCTAGCCAGAGAGGACGGCAACTTCCAGGAGGCGAAGAACAAAGCCGCACCAACAGCGGCATTGTGTGCGCAGCTTCCAAGCTGCTAGAAAACGGTGGCTTGACAATCAGCTGCGTCTGCAATTGACATAAGCATTCTTCAGGAAGGAGTTGATGGACAACGTTCCTAAGTTTCTTGCTAACCCTCCTGCAGCACCCGATAGAAAATCTTGCAATTCCTTCTGAGCTTTGAGACACTAAGAACTTGATGAACTGCTAATGCAACGTCGGGGGACGTTGCCTTTGCTGTCCCAGTTTCTGCTTGAAAGACGTCGTTGTCGGAAAAGTTTTTCACTAAGATGAGGATGACAAGAGTCACAGAAGACGGAGATAAGGAGCCGTCCGACAGAAGCAGCGCTGCGGAACGCACCGTAACCGGCACAAGGGTCTGTGCAAGCAGCAACCACTTCTTTGCCTCTGGCAGTTGGAGAACACGGCAGATTCCAGGAGGCGATGAATGAAGCCGCACCAAGAGCTAGATTGATTGCGCGGCTTCCAAGCTACTAGAACACGGTGGCTTGACAATCGGCTGCATCTGCAATTGACATTAGCATTCTTCAGGAAGGAGTTGATGGACAGATTTCCTAAGCGTCTTGCCAGCCTTCCTACATCCCCCGATTGAAAATCATGCACTTCTTTCTAAGCTCTTAGACACAAGGAACACGATGAAATTCTAATGCACGACTGGGGCACATTGGCTTTACTATACCAGTTTCTCCTTGCAAGACAGAGTGGAAAAGCCTTTCACTAAGATGCCGATGACAAGAGTCACAGAAGACATAAAGCGAGCCGTCCGAAGGTAAGTGCCGCAGCCAGGCATGTTTCAGCAGAAGTTGTGCTCGGGAGCGCACAGTAACTGGCAAAAGCATCTGTGCATGAACGAGCAGCTTCTTCCCCTCTGCTAGCCAGAGAGGACGGCAACTTCCAGGAGGCGAAGAACAAAGCCGCACCAACAGCGGCATTGTGTGCGCAGCTTCCAAGCTGCTAGAAAACGGTGGCTTGACAATGGGCTGCGTCTGCAATTGACATTAGTATTCTTCAGGAAGGAGTTGATGGACAGCTTTCCTAAGCTTCTTGCTACTCCTGCTGCAGCACCCGATAAAAAAACGGGCATTTTCTATACGCTATGAGATGCAAAGGACTCAATGACATGCAAATGCACGACTGGGGCACATTGGCTTTACTATACCAGTTTCTCCTTGCAAGACAGAGTGGAAAAGCTTTTCGCTAAGATGCCAATGACAAGAGTCACAGAAGACATAAAGCCAGCTGTCCGAAGGTAAGTGCCGCAGCCAGGCATGTTTCAGCAGAAGTGGCGCTGGGGAGCGCACAGTAACTGGCAAAAGCATCTGTGCACCAACTAGCAGCTTCTTCCCCTCTGCTAGCCAGAGAGGACGGCAACTTCCAGGAGGCGAAGAACAAAGCCGCACCAACAGCGGCATTGTGCGCGCAGCTTCCAAGCTGCTAGAAAACGGTGGCTTGACAATCAGCTGCGTCTGCAATTGACATAAGCATTCTTCAGGAAGGAGTTGATGGACAACGTTCCTAAGTTTCTTGCTAATCCTCCTGCAGCACCCGATAGAAAATCTTGCAATTCCTTCTGAGCTTTGAGACACTAAGAACTTGATGAACTGCTAATGCAACGTCGGGGGACGTTGCCTTTGCTGTCCCAGTTTCTGCTTGAAAGACGTCGTTGTCGGAAAAGTTTTTCACTAAGATGAGGATGACAAGAGTCACAGAAGACGGAGATAAGGAGCCGTCCGACAGAAGCAGCGCTGCGGAACGCACCGTAACCGGCACAAGGGTCTGTGCAAGCAGCAACCACTTCTTTGCCTCTGGCAGTTGGAGAACACGGCAGATTCCAGGAGGCGATGAATGAAGCCGCACCAAGAGCTAGATTGATTGCGCGGCTTCCAAGCTACTAGAACACGGTGGCTTGACAATCGGCTGCATCTGCAATTGACATTAGCATTCTTCAGGAAGGAGTTGATGGACAGATTTCCTAAGCGTCTTGCCAGCCTTCCTACATCCCCCGATTGAAAATCATGCACTTCTTTCTAAGCTCTTAGACACAAGGAACACGATGAAATTCTAATGCACGACTGGGGCACATTGGCTTTACTATACCAGTTTCTCCTTGCAAGACAGAGTGGAAAAGCCTTTCACTAAGATGCCGATGACAAGAGTCACAGAAGACATAAAGCGAGCCGTCCGAAGGTAAGTGCCGCAGCCAGGCATGTTTCAGCAGAAGTTGTGCTCGGGAGCGCACAGTAACTGGCAAAAGCATCTGTGCATGAACGAGCAGCTTCTTCCCCTCTGCTAGCCAGAGAGGACGGCAACTTCCAGGAGGCGAAGAACAAAGCCGCACCAACAGCGGCATTGTGTGCGCAGCTTCCAAGCTGCTAGAAAACGGTGGCTTGACAATGGGCTGCGTCTGCAATTGACATTAGTATTCTTCAGGAAGGAGTTGATGGACAGCTTTCCTAAGCTTCTTGCTACTCCTGCTGCAGCACCCGATAAAAAAACGGGCATTTTCTATACGCTATGAGATGCAAAGGACTCAATGACATGCAAATGCACGACTGGGGCACATTGGCTTTACTATACCAGTTTCTCCTTGCAAGACAGAGTGGAAAAGCTTTTCGCTAAGATGCCGATGACAAGAGTCACAGAAGACATAAAGCCAGCTGTCCGAAGGTAAGTGCCGCAGCCAGGCATGTTTCAGCAGAAGTGGCGCTGGGGAGCGCACAGTAACTGGCAAAAGCATCTGTGCACCAACTAGCAGCTTCTTCCCCTCTGCTAGCCAGAGAGGACGGCAACTTCCAGGAGGCGAAGAACAAAGCCGCACCAACAGCGGCATTGTGCGCGCAGCTTCCAAGCTGCTAGAAAACGGTGGCTTGACAATCAGCTGCGTCTGCAATTGACATTAGCATTCTTCAGGAAGGAGTTGATGGACAGCTTTCCTAAGCTTCTTGCCAGCCTTCCTACATCCCCAATTGAAAATCATGCACATCTTTCTAAGCTCTTAGACACAAGGAATATGATGAACTGCTAATGCACGACTGGGGGACATTGGCTTTACTATACCAGTTTCTCCTTGCAAGACAGAGTGGAAAAGCTTTTCACTAAGATGCCGATGACAAGAGTCACAGAAGACATAAAGCCAGCTGTCCGAAGGTAAGTGCCGCAGCCAGGCATGTTTCAGCAGAAGTGGCCCTGGGGAGCGCACAGTAACTGGCAAAAGCATCTGTGCACGAACTAGCAGCTTCTTCCCCTCTGCTAGCAGGAGAGCAAGGCAACTTCCAGGAGGCGAAGAACAAAGCCGCACCAACAGCGGCATTGTGTGCGCAGCTTCCAAGCTGCTAGAAAACGGTGGCTTGACAATCAGCTGCGTCTGCAATTGACATAAGCATTCTTCAGGAAGGAGTTGATGGACAACGTTCCTAAGTTTCTTGCTAATCCTCCTGCAGCACCCGATAGAAAATCTTGCAATTCCTTCTGAGCTTTGAGACACTAAGAACTTGATGAACTGCTAATGCAACGTCGGGGGACGTTGCCTTTGCTGTCCCAGTTTCTGCTTGAAAGACGTCGTTGGAAAAGTTTTTCCCTAAGATGAGGATGACAAGAGTCACAGAAGACGGAGATAACGAGCCATCCAACTGAAGCAGTGCTCTGGAACCCACTTTAACCGGCACAAGTGTACGTGCACAAAGTAGCATCTTCCTCGCCTCTGGGAGACGGAGAGCACGGCAGCTTCCAGGAGGCGATGAATGAAGCCGCACCAACAGCGGTATTGTGTGTGCAGCTTCCAAGTTCCTAGAAGACAGCACCTTGACAATCAGCTGCATCCGCAATTGACATTAGCATTCTTCAGGAAGGAGTTGATGGACAGCTTTCCTAAGCTTCTTGCCAGCCTTCCTACAACCCCCAATTGAAAATCGTGCACTTCTTTCTAAGCTCTTAGACACAAGGAATACGATGAACTTCTAATGCACGATTGGGGCACATTGGCTTTACTATACCAGTTTCTCCTTGCAAGACAGAGTGGAAAAGCTTTTCGCTAAGATGCCGATGACAAGAGTCACAGAAGACATAAAGCGAGCCGTCCGAAGGTAAGTGCCGCAGCCAGGCATGTTTCAGCAGAAGTGGCGCTGGGGAGCGCACAGTAACTGGCAAAAGCATCTGTGCACGAACTAGCAGCTTCTTCCCCACGGGTAGCCAGAGAGGACGGCAACTTCCAGGAGGCGAAGAACTAAGCCGCACCAACAGCGGCATTGTGTGCGCAGCTTCCAAGCTGCTAGAAAACGGTGGCTTGACAATGGGCTGTGTCTGCAATTGACATTAGCATTCTTCAGGAAGGAGTTGATGGACAGCTTTCCTAAGCTTCTTGCCAGCCTTCCTACATCCCCAATTGAAAATCATGCACATCTTTCTAAGCTCTTAGACACAAGGAATATGATGAACTGCTAATGCACGACTGGGGGACATTGGCTTTACTATACCAGTTTCTCCTTGCAAGACAGAGTGGAAAAGCTTTTCACTAAGATGCCGATGACAAGAGTCACAGAAGACATAAAGCCAGCTGTCCGAAGGTAAGTGCCGCAGCCAGGCATGTTTCTGCAGAAGTGGCGCTCGGGAGCGCACAGTAACTGGCGAAAGCATCTGTGCACGAACTAGCAGCTTCTTCCCCTCTGCTAGCCAGAGAGGACGGCAACTTCCAGGAGGCGAAGAACTAAGCCGCACCAACAGCGGCATTGTGTGCGCAGCTTCCAAGCGGCTAGAAAACGGTGGCTTGACAATGGGCTGCGTCTGCAATTGACATTAGCATTCTTCAGGAAGGAGTTGATGGACAGCTTTCCTAAGCTTCTTGCCAGCCTTCCTACATCCCCAATTGAAAATCATGCACATCTTTCTAAGCTCTTAGACACAAGGAATATGATGAACTGCTAATGCACGACTGGGGGACATTGGCTTTACTATACCAGTTTCTCCTTGCAAGACAGAGTGGAAAAGCTTTTCACTAAGATGCCGATGACAAGAGTCACAGAAGACATAAAGCCAGCTGTCCGAAGGTAAGTGCCGCAGCCAGGCATGTTTCAGCAGAAGTGGCGCTGGGGAGCGCACAGTAACTGGCAAAAGCATCTGTGCACGAACTAGCAGCTTCTTCCCCTCTGCTAGCCAGAGAGCAAGGCAACTTCCAGGAGGCGAAGAACAAAGCCGCACCAACAGCGGCATTGTGTGCGCAGCTTCCAAGCTGCTAGAAAACGGTGGCTTGACAATCAGCTGCGTCTGCAATTGACATAAGCATTCTTCAGGAAGGAGTTGATGGACAACGTTCCTAAGTTTCTTGCTAATCCTCCTGCAGCACCCGATAGAAAATCTTGCAATTCCTTCTGAGCTTTGAGACACTAAGAACTTGATGAACTGCTAATGCAACGTCGGGGGACGTTGCCTTTGCTGTCCCAGTTTCTGCTTGAAAGACGTCGTTGGAAAAGTTTTTCACTAAGATGAGGATGACAAGAGTCACAGAAGACGGAGATAACGAGCCATCCAACTGAAGCAGTGCTCTGGAACCCACTTTAACCGGCACAAGTGTACGTGCACAAAGTAGCATCTTCCTCGCCTCTGGGAGACGGAGAGCACGGCAGCTTCCAGGAGGCGATGAATGAAGCCGCACCAACAGCGGTATTGTGTGTGCAGCTTCCAAGTTCCTAGAAGACAGCACCTTGACAATCAGCTGCATCCGCAATTGACATTAGCATTCTTCAGGAAGGAGTTGATGGACAGCTTTCCTAAGCTTCTTGCCAACCTTCCTACAACCCCCAATTGAAAATCGTGCACTTCTTTCTAAGCTCTTAGACACAAGGAATACGATGAACTTCTAATGCACGATTGGGGCACATTGGCTTTACTATACCAGTTTCTCCTTGCAAGACAGAGTGGAAAAGCTTTTCGCTAAGATGCCGATGACAAGAGTCACAGAAGACATAAAGCGAGCCGTCCGAAGGTAAGTGCCGCAGCCAGGCATGTTTCAGCAGAAGTGGCGCTGGGGAGCGCACAGTAACTGGCAAAAGCATCTGTGCACGAACTAGCAGCTTCTTCCCCACTGGTAGCCAGAGAGGACGGCAACTTCCAGGAGGCGAAGAACTAAGCCGCACCAACAGCGGCATTGTGTGCGCAGCTTCCAAGCTGCTAGAAAACGGTGGCTTGACAATCGGCTGTGTCTGCAATTGACATTAGCATTCTTCAGGAAGGAGTTGATGGACAGCTTTCTAAGCTTCTTGCCAGCCTTCCTACATCCCCAATTGAAAATCATGCACATCTTTCTAAGCTCTTAGACACAAGGAATATGATGAACTGCTAATGCACGACTGGGGGACATTGGCTTTACTATACCAGTTTCTCCTTGCAAGACAGAGTGGAAAAGCTTTTCGCTAAGATGCCGATGACAAGAGTCACAGAAGACATAAAGCCAGCTGTCCGAAGGTAAGTGCCGCAGCCAGGCATGTTTCAGCAGAAGTGGCGCTGGGGAGCGCACAGTAACTGGCAAAAGCATCTGTGCACGAACTAGCAGCTTCTTCCCCACTGGTAGCCAGAGAGGACGGCAACTTCCAGGAGGCGAAGAACTAAGCCGCACCAACAGCGGCATTGTGTGCGCAGCTTCCAAGCTGCTAGAAAACGGTGGCTTGACAATCGGCTGCGTCTGCAATTGACATTAGCATTCTTCAGGAAGGAGTTGATGGACAGCTTTCCTAAGCTTCTTGCTACTCCTGCTGCAGCACCCGATAAAAAAACGGGCATTTTCTATACGCTATGAGATGCAAAGGACTCAATGACATGCAAATGCACGACTGGGGCACATTGGCTTTACTATACCAGTTTCTCCTTGCAAGACAGAGTGGAAAAGCTTTTCGCTAAGATGCCGATGACAAGAGTCACAGAAGACATAAAGCCAGCTGTCCGAAGGTAAGTGCCGCAGCCAGGCATGTTTCAGCAGAAGTGGCGCTGGGGAGCGCACAGTAACTGGCAAAAGCATCTGTGCACGAACTAGCAGCTTCTTCCCCTCTGCTAGCCAGAGAGGACGGCAACTTCCAGGAGGCGAAGAACAAAGCCGCACCAACAGCGGCATTGTGTGCGCAGCTTCCAAGCTGCTAGAACACGGTGGCTTGACAATCGGCTGCATCTGCAATTGACATTAGCATTCTTCAGGAAGGAGTTGATGGACAACGTTCCTAAGCTTCTTGCTGACCCCCCTGCAGCACCCGATAGAAAATCTTGCAATTCCTTCTGAGCTTTGAGACACTAAGAACTCGATGAACTGCTAATGCAACGTTGGGCGACGTTGGCTTTCTGTCCCAGTTTCTGCTTGAAAGACGTCGTTGTCGGAAAAGTTTTTCACTAAGATGAGGAGAACAAGAGTCACAGAAGATGGAGATAAGGAGCCGTCCGACAGAAGCAGCGCTGCGGAACGCTCCGTAACCGGCACAAGGGTCTGTGCACGCAGCAACCACTTCCTTGCCTCTGGCAGTTGGAGAACACGGCAGATTCCAGGAGGCGATGAATGAAGCCGCACCAAGAGCTAGATTGATTGCGCGGCTTCCAAGCTACTAGAACACGGTGGCTTGACAATCGGCTGCATCTGCAATTGACATTAGCATTCTTCAGGAAGGAGTTGATGGACAGCTTTCCTAAGCGTCTTGCCAGCCTTCCTACATCCCCCGATTGAAAATCATGCACTTCTTTCTAAGCTCTTAGACACAAGGAACACGATGAAATTCTAATGCACGACTGGGGCACATTGGCTTTACTATACCAGTTTCTCCTTGCAAGACAGAGTGGAAAAGCTTTTCACTAAGATGCCGATGACAAGAGTCACAGAAGACATAAAGCGAGCTGTCCGAAGGTAAGTGCCGCAGCCAGGCATGTTTCAGCAGAAGTTGTGCTCGGGAGCGCACAGTAACTGGCAAAAGCATCTGTGCATGAATTAGCAGCTTCTTCCCCTCTGCTAGCCAGAGAGGATGGCAACTTCCAGGAGGCGAAGAGCAAAGCCGCACCAACAGCGGCATTGTGTGCGCAGCTTCCAAGCTGCTAGAAAACGGTGGCTTGACAATCGGCTGCGTCTGCAATTGACATTAGCATTCTTCAGGAAGGAGTTGATGGACAGCTTTCCTAAGCTTCTTGCTACTCCTGCTGCAGCACCCGATAAAAAAACGGGCATTTTCTATACGCTATGAGATGCAAAGGACTCAATGACATGCAAATGCACGACTGGGGCACATTGGCTTTACTATACCAGTTTCTCCTTGCAAGACAGAGTGGAAAAGCTTTTCGCTAAGATGCCGATGACAAGAGTCACAGAAGACATAAAGCCAGCTGTCCGAAGGTAAGTGCCGCAGCCAGGCATGTTTCAGCAGAAGTGGCGCTGGGGAGCGCACAGTAACTGGCAAAAGCATCTGTGCACGAACTAGCAGCTTCTTCCCCTCTGCTAGCCAGAGAGGACGGCAACTTCCAGGAGGCGAAGAACAAAGCCGCACCAACAGCGGCATTGTGTGCGCAGCTTCCAAGCTGCTAGAACACGGTGGCTTGACAATCGGCTGCATCTGCAATTGACATTAGCATTCTTCAGGAAGGAGTTGATGGTCAGCTTTCCTAAGCTTCTTGCTGACCCCCCTGCAGCACCCGATAGAAAATCTTGCAATTCCTTCTGAGCTTTGAGACACTAAGAACTCGATGAACTGCTAATGCAACGTTGGGCGACGTTGGCTTTCTGTCCCAGTTTCTGCTTGAAAGACGTCGTTGTCGGAAAAGTTTTTCACTAAGATGAGGAGAACAAGAGTCACAGAAGATGGAGATAAGGAGCCGTCCGACAGAAGCAGCGCTGCGGAACGCTCCGTAACCGGCACAAGGGTCTGTGCACGCAGCAACCACTTCCTTGCCTCTGGCAGTTGGAGAACACGGCAGATTCCAGGAGGCGATGAATGAAGCCGCACCAAGAGCTAGATTGATTGCGCGGCTTCCAAGCTACTAGAAAACGGTGGCTTGACAATCGGCTGCATCTGCAATTGACATTAGCATTCTTCAGGAAGGAGTTGATGGACAGCTTTCCTAAGCGTCTTGCCAGCCTTCCTACATCCCCCGATTGAAAATCATGCACTTCTTTCTAAGCTCTTAGACACAAGGAACACGATGAAATTCTAATGCACGACTGGGGCACATTGGCTTTACTATACCAGTTTCTCCTTGCAAGACAGAGTGGAAAAGCTTTTCACTAAGATGCCGATGACAAGAGTCACAGAAGACATAAAGCGAGCTGTCCGAAGGTAAGTGCCGCAGCCAGGCATGTTTCAGCAGAAGTTGTGCTCGGGAGCGCACAGTAACTGGCAAAAGCATCTGTGCATGAATTAGCAGCTTCTTCCCCTCTGCTAGCCAGAGAGGATGGCAACTTCCAGGAGGCGAAGAGCAAAGCCGCACCAACAGCGGCATTGTGTGCGCAGCTTCCAAGCTGCTAGAAAACGGTGGCTTGACAATCGGCTGCGTCTGCAATTGACATTAGCATTCTTCAGGAAGGAGTTGATGGACAGCTTTCCTAAGCTTCTTGCTACTCCTGCTGCAGCACCCGATAAAAAAACGGGCATTTTCTATACGCTATGAGATGCAAAGGACTCAATGACATGCAAATGCACGACTGGGGCACATTGGCTTTACTATACCAGTTTCTCCTTGCAAGACAGAGTGGAAAAGCTTTTCGCTAAGATGCCGATGACAAGAGTCACAGAAGACATAAAGCCAGCTGTCCGAAGGTAAGTGCCGCAGCCAGGCATGTTGCAGCAGAAGTGGCGCTGGGGAGCGCACAGTAACTGGCAAAAGCATCTGTGCACGAACTAGCAGCTTCTTCCCCTCTGCTAGCCAGAGAGGACGGCAACTTCCAGGAGGCGAAGAACAAAGCCGCACCAACAGCGGCATTGTGTGCGCAGCTTCCAAGCTGCTAGAAAACGGTGGCTTGACAATCGGCTGTGTCTGCAATTGACATTAGCATTCTTCAGGAAGGAGTTGATGGTCAGCTTTCCTAAGCTTCTTGCCAGCCTTCCTACATCCCCAATTGAAAATCATGCACATCTTTCTAAGCTCTTAGACACAAGGAATATGATGAACTGCTAATGCACGACTGGGGGACATTGGCTTTACTATACCAGTTTCTCCTTGCAAGACAGAGTAGAAAAGCTTTTCACTAAGATGCCGATGACAAGAGTCACAGAAGACATAAAGCGAGCCGTCCGAAGGTAAGTGCCGCAGCCAGGCATGTTTCAGCAGAAGTTGTGCTCGGGAGCGCACAGTAACTGGCAAAAGCATCTGTGCATGAACGAGCAGCTTCTTCCCCTCTGCTAGCCAGAGAGCACAGCAACTTCCAGGAGGCGAAGAACAAAGCCGCACCAACAGCGGCATTGTGTGCGCAGCTTCCAAGCTGCTAGAAAGCGGTGGCTTGACAATCAGCTGCGTCTGCAATTGACATAAGCATTCTTCAGGAAGGAGTTGATGGACAACGTTCCTAAGTTTCTTGCTAATCCTCCTGCAGCACCCGATAGAAAATCTTGCAATTCCTTCTGAGCTTTGAGACACTAAGAACTTGATGAACTGCTAATGCAACGTCGGGGGACGTTGCCTTTGCTGTCCCAGTTTCTGCTTGAAAGACGTCGTTGGAAAAGTTTTTCACTAAGATGAGGATGACAAGAGTCACAGAAGACGGAGATAACGAGCCATCCAACTGAAGCAGTGCTCTGGAACCCACTTTAACCGGCACAAGTGTACGTGCACAAAGTAGCATCTTCCTCGCCTCTGGGAGACGGAGAGCACGGCAGCTTCCAGGAGGCGATGAATGAAGCCGCACCAACAGCGGTATTGTGTGTGCAGCTTCCAAGTTCCTAGAAGACAGCACCTTGACAATCAGCTGCATCCGCAATTGACATTAGCATTCTTCAGGAAGGAGTTGATGGACAGCTTTCCTAAGCTTCTTGCCAACCTTCCTACAACCCCCAATTGAAAATCGTGCACTTCTTTCTAAGCTCTTAGACACAAGGAATACGATGAACTTCTAATGCACGATTGGGGCACATTGGCTTTACTATACCAGTTTCTCCTTGCAAGACAGAGTGGAAAAGCTTTTCGCTAAGATGCCGATGACAAGAGTCACAGAAGACATAAAGCGAGCCGTCCGAAGGTAAGTGCCGCAGCCAGGCATGTTTCAGCAGAAGTGGCGCTGGGGAGCGCACAGTAACTGGCAAAAGCATCTGTGCACGAACTAGCAGCTTCTTCCCCACTGGTAGCCAGAGAGGACGGCAACTTCCAGGAGGCGAAGAACTAAGCCGCACCAACAGCGGCATTGTGTGCGCAGCTTCCAAGCTGCTAGAAAACGGTGGCTTGACAATCGGCTGTGTCTGCAATTGACATTAGCATTCTTCAGGAAGGAGTTGATGGACAGCTTTCTAAGCTTCTTGCCAGCCTTCCTACATCCCCAATTGAAAATCATGCACATCTTTCTAAGCTCTTAGACACAAGGAATATGATGAACTGCTAATGCACGACTGGGGGACATTGGCTTTACTATACCAGTTTCTCCTTGCAAGACAGAGTGGAAAAGCTTTTCACTAAGATGCCGATGACAAGAGTCACAGAAGACATAAAGCCAGCTGTCCGAAGGTAAGTGCCGCAGCCAGGCATGTTGCAGCAGAAGTGGCGCTCGGGAGCGCACAGTAACTGGCGAAAGCATCTGTGCACGAACTAGCAGCTTCTTCCCCTCTGCTAGCCAGAGAGGACGGCAACTTCCAGGAGGCGAAGAACAAAGCCGCACCAACAGCGGAATTGTGTGCGCAGCTTCCAAGCTGCTAGAAAACGGTGGCTTGACAATCAGCTGCGTCTGCAATTGACATAAGCATTCTTCAGGAAGGAGTTGATGGACAACGTTCCTAAGTTTCTTGCTAATCCTCCTGCAGCACCCGATAGAAAATCTTGCAATTCCTTCTGAGCTTTGAGACACTAAGAACTTGATGAACTGCTAATGCAACGTCGGGGGACGTTGCCTTTGCTGTCCCAGTTTCTGCTTGAAAGACGTCGTTGTCGGAAAAGTTTTTCACTAAGATGAGGATGACAAGAGTCACAGAAGACGGAGATAAGGAGCCGTCCGACAGAAGCAGCGCTGCGGAACGCACCGTAACCGGCACAAGGGTCTGTGCAAGCAGCAACCACTTCTTTGCCTCTGGCAGTTGGAGAACACGGCAGATTCCAGGAGGCGATGAATGAAGCCGCACCAAGAGCTAGATTGATTGCGCGGCTTCCAAGCTACTAGAACACGGTGGCTTGACAATCGGCTGCATCTGCAATTGACATTAGCATTCTTCAGGAAGGAGTTGATGGACAGCTTTCCTAAGCGTCTTGCCAGCCTTCCTACATCCCCCGATTGAAAATCATGCACTTCTTTCTAAGCTCTTAGACACAAGGAACACGATGAAATTCTAATGCACGACTGGGGCACATTGGCTTTACTATACCAGTTTCTCCTTGCAAGACAGAGTGGAAAAGCTTTTCACTAAGATGCCGATGACAAGAGTCACAGAAGACATAAAGCGAGCTGTCCGAAGGTAAGTGCCGCAGCCAGGCATGTTTCAGCAGAAGTGGTGCTCGGGAGCGCACAGTAACTGGCAAAAGCATCTGTGCATGAATTAGCAGCTTCTTCCCCTCTGCTAGCCAGAGAGGATGGCAACTTCCAGGAGGCGAAGAGCAAAGCCGCACCAACAGCGGCATTGTGTGCGCAGCTTCCAAGCTGCTAGAAAACGGTGGCTTGACAATCGGCTGCGTCTGCAATTGACATTAGCATTCTTCAGGAAGGAGTTGATGGACAGCTTTCCTAAGCTTCTTGCTACTCCTGCTGCAGCACCCGATAAAAAAACGGGCATTTTCTATACGCTATGAGATGCAAAGGACTCAATGACATGCAAATGCACGACTGGGGCACATTGGCTTTACTATACCAGTTTCTCCTTGCAAGACAGAGTGGAAAAGCTTTTCGCTAAGATGCCGATGACAAGAGTCACAGAAGACATAAAGCCAGCTGTCCGAAGGTAAGTGCCGCAGCCAGGCATGTTTCAGCAGAAGTGGCGCTGGGGAGCGCACAGTAACTGGCAAAAGCATCTGTGCACGAACTAGCAGCTTCTTCCCCTCTGCTAGCCAGAGAGGACGGCAACTTCCAGGAGGCGAAGAACAAAGCCGCACCAACAGCGGCATTGTGTGCGCAGCTTCCAAGCTGCTAGAAAACGGTGGCTTGACAATCGGCTGTGTCTGCAATTGACATTAGCATTCTTCAGGAAGGAGTTGATGGTCAGCTTTCCTAAGCTTCTTGCCAGCCTTCCTACATCCCCAATTGAAAATCATGCACATCTTTCTAAGCTCTTAGACACAAGGAATATGATGAACTGCTAATGCACGACTGGGGGACATTGGCTTTACTATACCAGTTTCTCCTTGCAAGACAGAGTAGAAAAGCTTTTCACTAAGATGCCGATGACAAGAGTCACAGAAGACATAAAGCCAGCTGTCCGAAGGTAAGTGCCGCAGCCAGGCATGTTTCAGCAGAAGTTGTGCTCGGGAGCGCACAGTAACTGGCAAAAGCATCTGTGCATGAACGAGCAGCTTCTTCCCCTCTGCTAGCCAGAGAGCACAGCAACTTCCAGGAGGCGAAGAACAAAGCCGCACCAACAGCGGCATTGTGTGCGCAGCTTCCAAGCTGCTAGAAAACGGTGGCTTGACAATCGGCTGTGTCTGCAATTGACATAAGCATTCTTCAGGAAGGAGTTGATGGACAACGTTCCTAAGTTTCTTGCTAATCCTCCTGCAGCACCCGATAGAAAATCTTGCAATTCCTTCTGAGCTTTGAGACACTAAGAACTTGATGAACTGCTAATGCAACGTCGGGGGACGTTGCCTTTGCTGTCCCAGTTTCTGCTTGAAAGACGTCGTTGGAAAAGTTTTTCACTAAGATGAGGATGACAAGAGTCACAGAAGACGGAGATAACGAGCCATCCAACTGAAGCAGTGCTCTGGAACCCACTTTAACCGGCACAAGTGTACGTGCACAAAGTAGCATCTTCCTCGCCTCTGGGAGACGGAGAGCACGGCAGCTTCCAGGAGGCGATGAATGAAGCCGCACCAACAGCGGTATTGTGTGTGCAGCTTCCAAGTTCCTAGAAGACAGCACCTTGACAATCAGCTGCATCCGCAATTGACATTAGCATTCTTCAGGAAGGAGTTGATGGACAGCTTTCCTAAGCTTCTTGCCAACCTTCCTACAACCCCCAATTGAAAATCGTGCACTTCTTTCTAAGCTCTTAGACACAAGGAATACGATGAACTTCTAATGCACGATTGGGGCACATTGGCTTTACTATACCAGTTTCTCCTTGCAAGACAGAGTGGAAAAGCTTTTCGCTAAGATGCCGATGACAAGAGTCACAGAAGACATAAAGCGAGCCGTCCGAAGGTAAGTGCCGCAGCCAGGCATGTTTCAGCAGAAGTGGCGCTGGGGAGCGCACAGTAACTGGCAAAAGCATCTGTGCACGAACTAGCAGCTTCTTCCCCACTGGTAGCCAGAGAGGACGGCAACTTCCAGGAGGCGAAGAACTAAGCCGCACCAACAGCGGCATTGTGTGCGCAGCTTCCAAGCTGCTAGAAAACGGTGGCTTGACAATCGGCTGTGTCTGCAATTGACATTAGCATTCTTCAGGAAGGAGTTGATGGACAGCTTTCTAAGCTTCTTGCCAGCCTTCCTACATCCCCAATTGAAAATCATGCACATCTTTCTAAGCTCTTAGACACAAGGAATATGATGAACTGCTAATGCACGACTGGGGGACATTGGCTTTACTATACCAGTTTCTCCTTGCAAGACAGAGTGGAAAAGCTTTTCGCTAAGATGCCGATGACAAGAGTCACAGAAGACATAAAGCCAGCTGTCCGAAGGTAAGTGCCGCAGCCAGGCATGTTTCAGCAGAAGTGGCGCTGGGGAGCGCACAGTAACTGGCGAAAGCATCTGTGCACGAACTAGCAGCTTCTTCCCCTCTGCTAGCCAGAGAGGACGGCAACTTCCAGGAGGCGAAGAACAAAGCCGCACCAACAGCGGAATTGTGTGCGCAGCTTCCAAGCTGCTAGAAAACGGTGGCTTGACAATCAGCTGCGTCTGCAATTGACATAAGCATTCTTCAGGAAGGAGTTGATGGACAACGTTCCTAAGTTTCTTGCTAATCCTCCTGCAGCACCCGATAGAAAATCTTGCAATTCCTTCTGAGCTTTGAGACACTAAGAACTCGATGAACTGCTAATGCAACGTTGGGCGACGTTGGCTTTCTGTCCCAGTTTCTGCTTGAAAGACGTCGTTGTCGGAAAAGTTTTTCACTAAGATGAGGAGAACAAGAGTCACAGAAGATGGAGATAAGGAGCCGTCCGACAGAAGCAGCGCTGCGGAACGCTCCGTAACCGGCACAAGGGTCTGTGCACGCAGCAACCACTTCCTTGCCTCTGGCAGTTGGAGAACACGGCAGATTCCAGGAGGCGATGAATGAAGCCGCACCAAGAGCTAGATTGATTGCGCGGCTTCCAAGCTACTAGAACACGGTGGCTTGACAATCGGCTGCATCTGCAATTGACATTAGCATTCTTCAGGAAGGAGTTGATGGACAGCTTTCCTAAGCGTCTTGCCAGCCTTCCTACATCCCCCGATTGAAAATCATGCACTTCTTTCTAAGCTCTTAGACACAAGGAACACGATGAAATTCTAATGCACGACTGGGGCACATTGGCTTTACTATACCAGTTTCTCCTTGCAAGACAGAGTGGAAAAGCTTTTCACTAAGATGCCGATGACAAGAGTCACAGAAGACATAAAGCGAGCTGTCCGAAGGTAAGTGCCGCAGCCAGGCATGTTTCACCAGAAGTTGTGCTCGGGAGCGCACAGTAACTGGCAAAAGCATCTGTGCATGAACTAGCAGCTTCTTCCCCTCTGCTAGCCAGAGAGGATGGCAACTTCCAGGAGGCGAAGAACAAAGCCGCACCAACAGCGGCACTGTGTGCGCAGCTTCCAAGCTGCTAGAAAACGGTGGCTTGACAATCAGCTGCGTCTGCAATTGACATAAGCATTCTTCAGGAAGGAGTTGATGGACAACGTTCCTAAGTTTCTTGCTACTCCTGCTGCAGCACCCGATAAAAAAACGGGCATTTTCTATACGCTATGAGATGCAAAGGACTCAATGACATGCAAATACACGACTGGGGCACATTGGCTTTACTATACCAGTTTCTCCTTGCAAGACAGAGTGGAAAAGCTTTTCGCTAAGATGCCGATGACAAGAGTCACAGAAGACATAAAGCCAGCTGTCCGAAGGTAAGTGCCGCAGCCAGGCATGTTTCAGCAGAAGTGGCGCTGGGGAGCGCACAGTAACTGGCAAAAGCATCTGTGCACGAACTAGCAGCTTCTTCCCCTCTGCTAGCCAGAGAGGACGGCAACTTCCAGGAGGCGAAGAACAAAGCCGCACCAACAGCGGCATTGTGTGCGCAGCTTCCAAGCTGCTAGAAAACGGTGGCTTGACAACCGGCTGCGTCTGCAATTGACATTAGCATTCTTCAGGAAGGAGTTGATGGACAGCTTTCCTAAGTTTCTTGCTACTCCTGCTGCAGCACCCGATAAAAAAACGGGCATTTTCTATACGCTATGAGATGCAAAGGACACAATGACATGCAAATGCACGACTGGGGCACATTGGCTTTACTATACCAGTTTCTCCTTGCAAGACAGAGTGGAAAAGCTTTTCACTAAGATGCCGATGACAAGAGTCACAGAAGACATAAAGCCAGCTGTCCGAAGGTAAGTGCCGCAGCCAGGCATGTTTCAGCAGAAGTGGCGCTGGGGAGCGCACAGTAACTGGCAAAAGCATCTGTGCACGAACTAGCAGCTTCTTCCCCTCTGCTAGCCAGAGAGGACGGCAACTTCCAGGAGGCGAAGAACAAAGCCGCACCAACAGCGGCATTGTGTGCGCAGCTTCCAAGCTGCTAGAAAACGGTGGCTTGACAATCGGCTGTGTCTGCAATTGACATTAGCATTCTTCAGGAAGGAGTTGATGGTCAGCTTTCCTAAGCTTCTTGCCAGCCTTCCTACATCCCCAATTGAAAATCATGCACATCTTTCTAAGCTCTTAGACACAAGGAATATGATGAACTGCTAATGCACGACTGGGGGACATTGGCTTTACTATACCAGTTTCTCCTTGCAAGACAGAGTAGAAAAGCTTTTCACTAAGATGCCGATGACAAGAGTCACAGAAGACATAAAGCGAGCCGTCCGAAGGTAAGTGCCGCAGCCAGGCATGTTTCAGCAGAAGTTGTGCTCGGGAGCGCACAGTAACTGGCAAAAGCATCTGTGCATGAACGAGCAGCTTCTTCCCCTCTGCTAGCCAGAGAGCACAGCAACTTCCAGGAGGCGAAGAACAAAGCCGCACCAACAGCGGCATTGTGTGCGCAGCTTCCAAGCTGCTAGAAAACGGTGGCTTGACAATCAGCTGCGTCTGCAATTGACATAAGCATTCTTCAGGAAGGAGTTGATGGACAACGTTCCTAAGTTTCTTGCTAATCCTCCTGCAGCACCCGATAGAAAATCTTGCAATTCCTTCTGAGCTTTGAGACACTAAGAACTTGATGAACTGCTAATGCAACGTCGGGGGACGTTGCCTTTGCTGTCCCAGTTTCTGCTTGAAAGACGTCGTTGGAAAAGTTTTTCACTAAGATGAGGATGACAAGAGTCACAGAAGACGGAGATAACGAGCCATCCAACTGAAGCAGTGCTCTGGAACCCACTTTAACCGGCACAAGTGTACGTGCACAAAGTAGCATCTTCCTCGCCTCTGGGAGACGGCGAGCACGGCAGCTTCCAGGAGGCGATGAATGAAGCCGCACCAACAGCGGTATTGTGTGTGCAGCTTCCAAGTTCCTAGAAGACAGCACCTTGACAATCAGCTGCATCCGCAATTGACATTAGCATTCTTCAGGAAGGAGTTGATGGACAGCTTTCCTAAGCTTCTTGCCAACCTTCCTACAACCCCCAATTGAAAATCGTGCACTTCTTTCTAAGCTCTTAGACACAAGGAATACGATGAACTTCTAATGCACGATTGGGGCACATTGGCTTTACTATACCAGTTTCTCCTTGCAAGACAGAGTGGAAAAGCTTTTCGCTAAGATGCCGATGACAAGAGTCACAGAAGACATAAAGCGAGCCGTCCGAAGGTAAGTGCCGCAGCCAGGCATGTTTCAGCAGAAGTGGCGCTGGGGAGCGCACAGTAACTGGCAAAAGCATCTGTGCACGAACTAGCAGCTTCTTCCCCACTGGTAGCCAGAGAGGACGGCAACTTCCAGGAGGCGAAGAACTAAGCCGCACCAACAGCGGCATTGTGTGCGCAGCTTCCAAGCTGCTAGAAAACGGTGGCTTGACAATCGGCTGTGTCTGCAATTGACATTAGCATTCTTCAGGAAGGAGTTGATGGACAGCTTTCTAAGCTTCTTGCCAGCCTTCCTACATCCCCAATTGAAAATCATGCACATCTTTCTAAGCTCTTAGACACAAGGAATATGATGAACTGCTAATGCACGACTGGGGGACATTGGCTTTACTATACCAGTTTCTCCTTGCAAGACAGAGTGGAAAAGCTTTTCACTAAGATGCCGATGACAAGAGTCACAGAAGACATAAAGCCAGCTGTCCGAAGGTAAGTGCCGCAGCCAGGCATGTTGCAGCAGAAGTGGCGCTGGGGAGCGCACAGTAACTGGCGAAAGCATCTGTGCACGAACTAGCAGCTTCTTCCCCTCTGCTAGCCAGAGAGGACGGCAACTTCCAGGAGGCGAAGAACAAAGCCGCACCAACAGCGGAATTGTGTGCGCAGCTTCCAAGCTGCTAGAAAACGGTGGCTTGACAATCAGCTGCGTCTGCAATTGACATAAGCATTCTTCAGGAAGGAGTTGATGGACAACGTTCCTAAGTTTCTTGCTAATCCTCCTGCAGCACCCGATAGAAAATCTTGCAATTCCTTCTGAGCTTTGAGACACTAAGAACTTGATGAACTGCTAATGCAACGTCGGGGGACGTTGCCTTTGCTGTCCCAGTTTCTGCTTGAAAGACGTCGTTGTCGGAAAAGTTTTTCACTAAGATGAGGATGACAAGAGTCACAGAAGATGGAGATAAGGAGCCGTCCGACAGAAGCAGCGCTGCGGAACGCACCGTAACCGGCACAAGGGTCTGTGCAAGCAGCAACCACTTCTTTGCCTCTGGCAGTTGGAGAACACGGCAGATTCCAGGAGGCGATGAATGAAGCCGCACCAAGAGCTAGATTGATTGCCCGGCTTCCAAGCTACTAGAACACGGTGGCTTGACAATCGGCTGCATCTGCAATTGACATTAGCATTCTTCAGGAAGGAGTTGATGGACAGCTTTCCTAAGCGTCTTGCCAGCCTTCCTACATCCCCCGATTGAAAATCATGCACTTCTTTCTAAGCTCTTAGACACAAGGAACACGATGAAATTCTAATGCACGACTGGGGCACATTGGCTTTACTATACCAGTTTCTCCTTGCAAGACAGAGTGGAAAAGCTTTTCACTAAGATGCCGATGACAAGAGTCACAGAAGACATAAAGCGAGCTGTCCGAAGGTAAGTGCCGCAGCCAGGCATGTTTCAGCAGAAGTGGCGCTGGGGAGCGCACAGTAACTGGCAAAAGCATCTGTGCATGAATTAGCAGCTTCTTCCCCTCTGCTAGCCAGAGAGGATGGCAACTTCCAGGAGGCGAAGAGCAAAGCCGCACCAACAGCGGCATTGTGTGCGCAGCTTCCAAGCTGCTAGAAAACGGTGGCTTGACAATCGGCTGCGTCTGCAATTGACATTAGCATTCTTCAGGAAGGAGTTGATGGACAGCTTTCCTAAGCTTCTTGCTACTCCTGCTGCAGCACCCGATAAAAAAACGGGCATTTTCTATACGCTATGAGATGCAAAGGACTCAATGACATGCAAATGCACGACTGGGGCACATTGGCTTTACTATACCAGTTTCTCCTTGCAAGACAGAGTGGAAAAGCTTTTCGCTAAGATGCCGATGACAAGAGTCACAGAAGACATAAAGCCAGCTGTCCGAAGGTAAGTGCCGCAGCCAGGCATGTTTCAGCAGAAGTGGCGCTGGGGAGCGCACAGTAACTGGCAAAAGCATCTGTGCACGAACTAGCAGCTTCTTCCCCTCTGCTAGCCAGAGAGGACGGCAACTTCCAGGAGGCGAAGAACAAAGCCGCACCAACAGCGGCATTGTGTGCGCAGCTTCCAAGCTGCTAGAAAACGGTGGCTTGACAATCGGCTGTGTCTGCAATTGACATTAGCATTCTTCAGGAAGGAGTTGATGGTCAGCTTTCCTAAGCTTCTTGCCAGCCTTCCTACATCCCCAATTGAAAATCATGCACATCTTTCTAAGCTCTTAGACACAAGGAATATGATGAACTGCTAATGCACGACTGGGGGACATTGGCTTTACTATACCAGTTTCTCCTTGCAAGACAGAGTAGAAAAGCTTTTCACTAAGATGCCGATGACAAGAGTCACAGAAGACATAAAGCCAGCTGTCCGAAGGTAAGTGCCGCAGCCAGGCATGTTTCAGCAGAAGTTGTGCTCGGGAGCGCACAGTAACTGGCAAAAGCATCTGTGCATGAACGAGCAGCTTCTTCCCCTCTGCTAGCCAGAGAGCACAGCAACTTCCAGGAGGCGAAGAACAAAGCCGCACCAACAGCGGCATTGTGTGCGCAGCTTCCAAGCTGCTAGAAAACGGTGGCTTGACAATCGGCTGTGTCTGCAATTGACATAAGCATTCTTCAGGAAGGAGTTGATGGACAACGTTCCTAAGTTTCTTGCTAATCCTCCTGCAGCACCCGATAGAAAATCTTGCAATTCCTTCTGAGCTTTGAGACACTAAGAACTTGATGAACTGCTAATGCAACGTCGGGGGACGTTGCCTTTGCTGTCCCAGTTTCTGCTTGAAAGACGTCGTTGGAAAAGTTTTTCACTAAGATGAGGATGACAAGAGTCACAGAAGACGGAGATAACGAGCCATCCAACTGAAGCAGTGCTCTGGAACCCACTTTAACCGGCACAAGTGTACGTGCACAAAGTAGCATCTTCCTCGCCTCTGGGAGACGGAGAGCACGGCAGCTTCCAGGAGGCGATGAATGAAGCCGCACCAACAGCGGTATTGTGTGTGCAGCTTCCAAGTTCCTAGAAGACAGCACCTTGACAATCAGCTGCATCCGCAATTGACATTAGCATTCTTCAGGAAGGAGTTGATGGACAGCTTTCCTAAGCTTCTTGCCAACCTTCCTACAACCCCCAATTGAAAATCGTGCACTTCTTTCTAAGCTCTTAGACACAAGGAATACGATGAACTTCTAATGCACGATTGGGGCACATTGGCTTTACTATACCAGTTTCTCCTTGCAAGACAGAGTGGAAAAGCTTTTCGCTAAGATGCCGATGACAAGAGTCACAGAAGACATAAAGCGAGCCGTCCGAAGGTAAGTGCCGCAGCCAGGCATGTTTCAGCAGAAGTGGCGCTGGGGAGCGCACAGTAACTGGCAAAAGCATCTGTGCACGAACTAGCAGCTTCTTCCCCACTGGTAGCCAGAGAGGACGGCAACTTCCAGGAGGCGAAGAACTAAGCCGCACCAACAGCGGCATTGTGTGCGCAGCTTCCAAGCTGCTAGAAAACGGTGGCTTGACAATCGGCTGTGTCTGCAATTGACATTAGCATTCTTCAGGAAGGAGTTGATGGACAGCTTTCTAAGCTTCTTGCCAGCCTTCCTACATCCCCAATTGAAAATCATGCACATCTTTCTAAGCTCTTAGACACAAGGAATATGATGAACTGCTAATGCACGACTGGGGGACATTGGCTTTACTATACCAGTTTCTCCTTGCAAGACAGAGTGGAAAAGCTTTTCGCTAAGATGCCGATGACAAGAGTCACAGAAGACATAAAGCCAGCTGTCCGAAGGTAAGTGCCGCAGCCAGGCATGTTTCAGCAGAAGTGGCGCTGGGGAGCGCACAGTAACTGGCGAAAGCATCTGTGCACGAACTAGCAGCTTCTTCCCCTCTGCTAGCCAGAGAGGACGGCAACTTCCAGGAGGCGAAGAACAAAGCCGCACCAACAGCGGAATTGTGTGCGCAGCTTCCAAGCTGCTAGAAAACGGTGGCTTGACAATCAGCTGCGTCTGCAATTGACATAAGCATTCTTCAGGAAGGAGTTGATGGACAACGTTCCTAAGTTTCTTGCTAATCCTCCTGCAGCACCCGATAGAAAATCTTGCAATTCCTTCTGAGCTTTGAGACACTAAGAACTCGATGAACTGCTAATGCAACGTTGGGCGACGTTGGCTTTCTGTCCCAGTTTCTGCTTGAAAGACGTCGTTGTCGGAAAAGTTTTTCACTAAGATGAGGAGAACAAGAGTCACAGAAGATGGAGATAAGGAGCCGTCCGACAGAAGCAGCGCTGCGGAACGCTCCGTAACCGGCACAAGGGTCTGTGCACGCAGCAACCACTTCCTTGCCTCTGGCAGTTGGAGAACACGGCAGATTCCAGGAGGCGATGAATGAAGCCGCACCAAGAGCTAGATTGATTGCGCGGCTTCCAAGCTACTAGAACACGGTGGCTTGACAATCGGCTGCATCTGCAATTGACATTAGCATTCTTCAGGAAGGAGTTGATGGACAGCTTTCCTAAGCGTCTTGCCAGCCTTCCTACATCCCCCGATTGAAAATCATGCACTTCTTTCTAAGCTCTTAGACACAAGGAACACGATGAAATTCTAATGCACGACTGGGGCACATTGGCTTTACTATACCAGTTTCTCCTTGCAAGACAGAGTGGAAAAGCTTTTCACTAAGATGCCGATGACAAGAGTCACAGAAGACATAAAGCGAGCTGTCCGAAGGTAAGTGCCGCAGCCAGGCATGTTTCACCAGAAGTTGTGCTCGGGAGCGCACAGTAACTGGCAAAAGCATCTGTGCATGAACTAGCAGCTTCTTCCCCTCTGCTAGCCAGAGAGGATGGCAACTTCCAGGAGGCGAAGAACAAAGCCGCACCAACAGCGGCACTGTGTGCGCAGCTTCCAAGCTGCTAGAAAACGGTGGCTTGACAATCAGCTGCGTCTGCAATTGACATAAGCATTCTTCAGGAAGGAGTTGATGGACAACGTTCCTAAGTTTCTTGCTACTCCTGCTGCAGCACCCGATAAAAAAACGGGCATTTTCTATACGCTATGAGATGCAAAGGACTCAATGACATGCAAATACACGACTGGGGCACATTGGCTTTACTATACCAGTTTCTCCTTGCAAGACAGAGTGGAAAAGCTTTTCGCTAAGATGCCGATGACAAGAGTCACAGAAGACATAAAGCCAGCTGTCCGAAGGTAAGTGCCGCAGCCAGGCATGTTTCAGCAGAAGTGGCGCTGGGGAGCGCACAGTAACTGGCAAAAGCATCTGTGCACGAACTAGCAGCTTCTTCCCCTCTGCTAGCCAGAGAGGACGGCAACTTCCAGGAGGCGAAGAACAAAGCCGCACCAACAGCGGCATTGTGTGCGCAGCTTCCAAGCTGCTAGAAAACGGTGGCTTGACAACCGGCTGCGTCTGCAATTGACATTAGCATTCTTCAGGAAGGAGTTGATGGACAGCTTTCCTAAGTTTCTTGCTACTCCTGCTGCAGCACCCGATAAAAAAACGGGCATTTTCTATACGCTATGAGATGCAAAGGACACAATGACATGCAAATGCACGACTGGGGCACATTGGCTTTACTATACCAGTTTCTCCTTGCAAGACAGAGTGGAAAAGCTTTTCACTAAGATGCCGATGACAAGAGTCACAGAAGACATAAAGCGAGCTGTCCGAAGGTAAGTGCCGCAGCCAGGCATGTTTCAGCAGAAGTGGCGCTCGGGAGCGCACAGTAACTGACGAAAGCATCTGTGCACGAACTAGCAGCTTCTTCCCCTCTGCTAGCCAGAGAGCAAGGCAACTTCCAGGAGGCGAAGAACAAAGCCGCACCAACAGCGGCATTGTGTGCGCAGCTTCCAAGCTGCTAGAAAACGGTGGCTTGACAATCAGCTGCGTCTGCAATTGACATAAGCATTCTTCAGGAAGGAGTTGATGGACAACGTTCCTAAGCTTCTTGCTAATCCTCCTGCAGCACCCGATAGAAAATCTTGCAATTCCTTCTGAGCTTTGAGACACTAAGAACTCGATGAACTGCTAATGCAACGTCGGGGGACGTTGCCTTTGCTGTCCCAGTTTCTGCTTGAAAGACGTCGTTGGAAAAGTTTTTCACTAAGATGAGGATGACAAGAGTCACAGAAGACGGAGATAACGAGCCATCCAACTGAAGCAGTGCTCTGGAACCCACTTTAACCGGCACAAGTGTACGTGCACAAAGTAGCATCTTCCTCGCCTCTGGGAGACGGAGAGCACGGCAGCTTCCAGGAGGCGATGAATGAAGCCGCACCAACAGCGGTATTGTGTGTGCAGCTTCCAAGTTCCTAGAAGACAGCACCTTGACAATCAGCTGCATCCGCAATTGACATTAGCATTCTTCAGGAAGGAGTTGATGGACATCTTTCCTAAGCTTCTTGCCAGCCTTCCTACAACCCCCAATTGAAAATCGTGCACTTCTTTCTAAGCTCTTAGACACAAGGAATACGATGAACTTCTAATGCACGATTGGGGCACATTGGCTTTACTATACCAGTTTCTCCTTGCAAGACAGAGTGGAAAAGCTTTTCGCTAAGATGCCGATGACAAGAGTCACAGAAGACATAAAGCGAGCTGTCCGAAGGTAAGTGCCGCAGCCAGGCATGTTTCAGCAGAAGTGGCGCTGGGGAGCGCACAGTAACTGGCAAAAGCATCTGTGCACGAACTAGCAGCTTCTTCCCCACGGGTAGCCAGAGAGGACGGCAACTTCCAGGAGGTGAAGAACTAAGCCGCACCAACAGCGGCATTGTGTGCGCAGCTTCCAAGCTGCTAGAAAACGGTGGCTTGACAATCGGCTGTGTCTGCAATTGACATTAGCATTCTTCAGGAAGGAGTTGATGGACAGCTTTCCTAAGCTTCTTGCCAGCCTTCCTACATCCTCAATTGAAAATCATGCACATCTTTCTAAGCTCTTAGACACAAGGAATATGATGAACTGCTAATGCACGACTGGGGGACATTGGCTTTACTATACCAGTTTCTCCTTGCAAGAGAGAGTGGAAAAGCTTTTCACTAAGATGCCGATGACAAGAGTCACAGAAGACATAAAGCCAGCTGTCCGAAGGTAAGTGCCGCAGCCAGGCATGTTTCAGCAGAAGTGGCGCTCGGGAGCGCACAGTAACTGGCGAAAGCATCTGTGCACGAACTAGCAGCTTCTTCCCCTCTGCTAGCCAGAGAGGACGGCAACTTCCAGGAGGCGAAGAACAAAGCCGCACCAACAGCGGCATTGTGTGCGCAGCTTCCAAGCTGCTAGAAAACGGTGGCTTGACAATCAGCTGTGTCTGCAATTGACATAAGCATTCTTCAGGAAGGAGTTGATGGACAACGTTCCTAAGTTTCTTGCTAACCCTCCTGCAGCACCCGATAGAAAATCTTGCAATTCCTTCTGAGCTTTGAGACACTAAGAACTTGATGAACTGCTAATGCAACGTCGGGGGACGTTGCCTTTGCTGTCCCAGTTTCTGCTTGAAAGACGTCGTTGTCGGAAAAGTTTTTCACTAAGATGAGGATGACAAGAGTCACAGAAGACGGAGATAAGGAGCCGTCCGACAGAAGCAGCGCTGCGGAACGCACCGTAACCGGCACAAGGGTCTTTGCAAGCAGCAACCACTTCTTTGCCTCTGGCAGTTGGAGAACACGGCAGATTCCAGGAGGCGATGAATGAAGCCGCACCAAGAGCTAGATTGATTGCGCGGCTTCCAAGCTACTAGAACACGGTGGCTTGACAATCGGCTGTGTCTGCAATTGACATTAGCATTCTTCAGGAAGGAGTTGATGGACAGCTTTCCTAAGCGTCTTGCCAGCCTTCCTACATCCCCCGATTGAAAATCATGCACTTCTTTCTAAGCTCTTAGACACAAGGAACACGATGAAATTCTAATGCACGACTGGGGCACATTGGCTTTACTATACCAGTTTCTCCTTGCAAGACAGAGTGGAAAAGCTTTTCACTAAGATGCCGATGACAAGAGTCACAGAAGACATAAAGCGAGCTGTCCGAAGGTAAGTGCCGCAGCCAGGCATGTTTCACCAGAAGTTGTGCTCGGGAGCGCACAGTAACTGGCAAAAGCATCTGTGCATGAATTAGCAGCTTCTTCCCCTCTGCTAGCCAGAGAGCAAGGCAACTTCCAGGAGGCGAAGAACAAAGCCGCACCAACAGCGGCATTGTGTGCGCAGCTTCCAAGCTGCTAGAAAACGGTGGCTTGACAATCGGCTGCGTCTGCAATTGACATTAGCATTCTTCAGGAAGGAGTTGATGGACAGCTTTCCTAAGCTTCTTGCTACTCCTGCTGCAGCACCCGATAAAAAAACGGGCATTTTCTATACGCTATGAGATGCAAAGGACTCAATGACATGCAAATGCACGACTGGGGCACATTGGCTTTACTATACCAGTTTCTCCTTGCAAGACAGAGTGGAAAAGCTTTTCGCTAAGATGCCGATGACAAGAGTCACAGAAGACATAAAGCCAGCTGTCCGAAGGTAAGTGCCGCAGCCAGGCATGTTTCAGCAGAAGTGGCGCTGGGGAGCGCACAGTAACTGGCAAAAGCATCTGTGCACGAACTAGCAGCTTCTTCCCCTCTGCTAGCCAGAGAGGACGGCAACTTCCAGGAGGCGAAGAACAAAGCCGCACCAACAGCGGCATTGTGTGCGCAGCTTCCAAGCTGCTAGAAAACGGTGGCTTGACAATCGGCTGCGTCTGCAATTGACATTAGCATTCTTCAGGAAGGAGTTGATGGTCAGCTTTCCTAAGCTTCTTACTGACCCCCCTGCAGCACCCGATAGAAAATCTTGCAATTCCTTCTGAGCTTTGAGACACTAAGAACTCGATGAACTGCTAATGCAACGTCGGGGGACGTTGCCTTTGCTGTCCCAGTTTCTGCTTGAAAGACGTCGTTGTCGGAAAAGTTTTTCACTAAGATGAGGATGACAAGAGTCACAGAAGACGGAGATAAGGAGCCGTCCGACAGAAGCAGCGCTGCGGAACGCACCGTAACCGGCACAAGGGTCTGTGCAAGCAGCAACCACATCTTTGCCTCTGGCAGTTGGAGAACACGGCAGATTCCAGGAGGCGATGAATGAAGCCGCACCAACAGCGGTATTGTGTGTGCAGCTTCCAAGTTCCTAGAAGACAGCACCTTGACAATCAGCTGCATCCGCAATTGACATTAGCATTCTTCAGGAAGGAGTTGATGGACAGCTTTCCTAAGCTTCTTGCCAACCTTCCTACAACCCCCAATTGAAAATCGTGCACTTCTTTCTAAGCTCTTAGACACAAGGAATACGATGAACTTCTAATGCACGATTGGGGCACATTGGCTTTACTATACCAGTTTCTCCTTGCAAGACAGAGTGGAAAAGCTTTTCGCTAAGATGCCGATGACAAGAGTCACAGAAGACATAAAGCCAGCTGTCCGAAGGTAAGTGCCGCAGCCAGGCATGTTTCAGCAGAAGTGGCGCTGGGGAGCGCACAGTAACTGGCAAAAGCATCTGTGCACGAACTAGCAGCTTCTTCCCCTCTGCTAGCCAGAGAGGACGGCAACTTCCAGGAGGCGAAGAACTAAGCCGCACCAACAGCGGCATTGTGTGCGCAGCTTCCAAGCTGCTAGAAAACGGTGGCTTGACAATCGGCTGCGTCTGCAATTGACATTAGCATTCTTCAGGAAGGAGTTGATGGACAGCTTTCCTAAGCTTCTTGCCAGCCTTCCTACATCCCCAATTGAAAATCATGCACATCTTTCTAAGCTCTTAGACACAAGGAATATGATGAACTGCTAATGCACGACTGGGGGACATTGGCTTTACTATACCAGTTTCTCCTTGCAAGACAGAGTAGAAAAGCTTTTCACTAAGATGCCGATGACAAGAGTCACAGAAGACATAAAGCCAGCTGTCCGAAGGTAAGTGCCGCAGCCAGGCATGTTTCAGCAGAAGTTGCGCTCGGGAGCGCACAGTAACTGGCGAAAGCATCTGTGCACGAACTAGCAGCTTCTTCTCCTCTGCTAGCCAGAGAGCAAGGCAACTTCCAGGAGGCGAAGAACAAAGCCGCACCAACAGCGGCATTGTGTGCGCAGCTTCCAAGCTGCTAGAAAGCGGTGGCTTGACAATCAGCTGCGTCTGCAATTGACATAAGCATTCTTCAGGAAGGAGTTGATGGACAACGTTCCTAAGTTTCTTGCTAATCCTCCTGCAGCACCCGATAGAAAATCTTGCAATTCCTTCTGAGCTTTGAGACACTAAGAACTCGATGAACTGCTAATGCAACGTTGGGCGACGTTGGCTTTCTGTCCCAGTTTCTGCTTGAAAGACGTCGTTGTCGGAAAAGTTTTTCACTAAGATGAGGAGAACAAGAGTCACAGAAGATGGAGATAAGGAGCCGTCCGACAGAAGCAGCGCTGCGGAACGCTCCGTAACCGGCACAAGGGTCTGTGCACGCAGCAACCACTTCCTTGCCTCTGGCAGTTGGAGAACACGGCAGATTCCAGGAGGCGATGAATGAAGCCGCACCAAGAGCTAGATTGATTGCGCGGCTTCCAAGCTACTAGAACACGGTGGCTTGACAATCGGCTGCATCTGCAATTGACATTAGCATTCTTCAGGAAGGAGTTGATGGACAGCTTTCCTAAGCGTCTTGCCAGCCTTCCTACATCCCCCGATTGAAAATCATGCACTTCTTTCTAAGCTCTTAGACACAAGGAACACGATGAAATTCTAATGCACGACTGGGGCACATTGGCTTTACTATACCAGTTTCTCCTTGCAAGACAGAGTGGAAAAGCTTTTCACTAAGATGCCGATGACAAGAGTCACAGAAGACATAAAGCGAGCTGTCCGAAGGTAAGTGCCGCAGCCAGGCATGTTTCAGCAGAAGTTGTGCTCGGGAGCGCACAGTAACTGGCAAAAGCATCTGTGCATGAATTAGCAGCTTCTTCCCCTCTGCTAGCCAGAGAGGATGGCAACTTCCAGGAGGCGAAGAGCAAAGCCGCACCAACAGCGGCATTGTGTGCGCAGCTTCCAAGCTGCTAGAAAACGGTGGCTTGACAATCGGCTGCGTCTGCAATTGACATTAGCATTCTTCAGGAAGGAGTTGATGGACAGCTTTCCTAAGCTTCTTGCTACTCCTGCTGCAGCACC
The DNA here is from genome assembly GCF_036417665.1 of Passer domesticus. Lineage (NCBI taxonomy): Eukaryota > Metazoa > Chordata > Aves > Passeriformes > Passeridae > Passer > Passer domesticus. The sequence goes on along the minus strand of NC_087512.1, from coordinate 57,270,377 downwards.
CGATAAAAAAACGGGCATTTTCTATACGCTATGAGATGCAAAGGACTCAATGACATGCAAATGCACGACTGGGGCACATTGGCTTTACTATACCAGTTTCTCCTTGCAAGACAGAGTGGAAAAGCTTTTCGCTAAGATGCCGATGACAAGAGTCACAGAAGACATAAAGCCAGCTGTCCGAAGGTAAGTGCCGCAGCCAGGCATGTTTCAGCAGAAGTGGCGCTGGGGAGCGCACAGTAACTGGCAAAAGCATCTGTGCACGAACTAGCAGCTTCTTCCCCTCTGCTAGCCAGAGAGGACGGCAACTTCCAGGAGGCGAAGAACAAAGCCGCACCAACAGCGGCATTGTGTGCGCAGCTTCCAAGCTGCTAGAAAACGGTGGCTTGACAATCGGCTGTGTCTGCAATTGACATTAGCATTCTTCAGGAAGGAGTTGATGGTCAGCTTTCCTAAGCTTCTTGCCAGCCTTCCTACATCCCCAATTGAAAATCATGCACATCTTTCTAAGCTCTTAGACACAAGGAATATGATGAACTGCTAATGCACGACTGGGGGACATTGGCTTTACTATACCAGTTTCTCCTTGCAAGACAGAGTAGAAAAGCTTTTCACTAAGATGCCGATGACAAGAGTCACAGAAGACATAAAGCGAGCCGTCCGAAGGTAAGTGCCGCAGCCAGGCATGTTTCAGCAGAAGTTGTGCTCGGGAGCGCACAGTAACTGGCAAAAGCATCTGTGCATGAACGAGCAGCTTCTTCCCCTCTGCTAGCCAGAGAGCACAGCAACTTCCAGGAGGCGAAGAACAAAGCCGCACCAACAGCGGCATTGTGTGCGCAGCTTCCAAGCTGCTAGAAAACGGTGGCTTGACAATCAGCTGCGTCTGCAATTGACATAAGCATTCTTCAGGAAGGAGTTGATGGACAACGTTCCTAAGTTTCTTGCTAATCCTCCTGCAGCACCCGATAGAAAATCTTGCAATTCCTTCTGAGCTTTGAGACACTAAGAACTTGATGAACTGCTAATGCAACGTCGGGGGACGTTGCCTTTGCTGTCCCAGTTTCTGCTTGAAAGACGTCGTTGGAAAAGTTTTTCACTAAGATGAGGATGACAAGAGTCACAGAAGACGGAGATAACGAGCCATCCAACTGAAGCAGTGCTCTGGAACCCACTTTAACCGGCACAAGTGTACGTGCACAAAGTAGCATCTTCCTCGCCTCTGGGAGACGGAGAGCACGGCAGCTTCCAGGAGGCGATGAATGAAGCCGCACCAACAGCGGTATTGTGTGTGCAGCTTCCAAGTTCCTAGAAGACAGCACCTTGACAATCAGCTGCATCCGCAATTGACATTAGCATTCTTCAGGAAGGAGTTGATGGACAGCTTTCCTAAGCTTCTTGCCAACCTTCCTACAACCCCCAATTGAAAATCGTGCACTTCTTTCTAAGCTCTTAGACACAAGGAATACGATGAACTTCTAATGCACGATTGGGGCACATTGGCTTTACTATACCAGTTTCTCCTTGCAAGACAGAGTGGAAAAGCTTTTCGCTAAGATGCCGATGACAAGAGTCACAGAAGACATAAAGCGAGCCGTCCGAAGGTAAGTGCCGCAGCCAGGCATGTTTCAGCAGAAGTGGCGCTGGGGAGCGCACAGTAACTGGCAAAAGCATCTGTGCACGAACTAGCAGCTTCTTCCCCACTGGTAGCCAGAGAGGACGGCAACTTCCAGGAGGCGAAGAACTAAGCCGCACCAACAGCGGCATTGTGTGCGCAGCTTCCAAGCTGCTAGAAAACGGTGGCTTGACAATCGGCTGCGTCTGCAATTGACATTAGCATTCTTCAGGAAGGAGTTGATGGACAGCTTTCCTAAGCTTCTTGCTACTCCTGCTGCAGCACCCGATAAAAAAACGGGCATTTTCTATACGCTATGAGATGCAAAGGACTCAATGACATGCAAATGCACGACTGGGGCACATTGGCTTTACTATACCAGTTTCTCCTTGCAAGACAGAGTGGAAAAGCTTTTCGCTAAGATGCCGATGACAAGAGTCACAGAAGACATAAAGCCAGCTGTCCGAAGGTAAGTGCCGCAGCCAGGCATGTTTCAGCAGAAGTGGCGCTGGGGAGCGCACAGTAACTGGCAAAAGCATCTGTGCACGAACTAGCAGCTTCTTCCCCTCTGCTAGCCAGAGAGGACGGCAACTTCCAGGAGGCGAAGAACAAAGCCGCACCAACAGCGGCATTGTGTGCGCAGCTTCCAAGCTGCTAGAACACGGTGGCTTGACAATCGGCTGCATCTGCAATTGACATTAGCATTCTTCAGGAAGGAGTTGATGGACAACGTTCCTAAGCTTCTTGCTGACCCCCCTGCAGCACCCGATAGAAAATCTTGCAATTCCTTCTGAGCTTTGAGACACTAAGAACTCGATGAACTGCTAATGCAACGTTGGGCGACGTTGGCTTTCTGTCCCAGTTTCTGCTTGAAAGACGTCGTTGTCGGAAAAGTTTTTCACTAAGATGAGGAGAACAAGAGTCACAGAAGATGGAGATAAGGAGCCGTCCGACAGAAGCAGCGCTGCGGAACGCTCCGTAACCGGCACAAGGGTCTGTGCACGCAGCAACCACTTCCTTGCCTCTGGCAGTTGGAGAACACGGCAGATTCCAGGAGGCGATGAATGAAGCCGCACCAAGAGCTAGATTGATTGCGCGGCTTCCAAGCTACTAGAACACGGTGGCTTGACAATCGGCTGCATCCGCAATTGACATTAGCATTCTTCAGGAAGGAGTTGATGGACAGCTTTCCTAAGCGTCTTGCCAGCCTTCCTACATCCCCCGATTGAAAATCATGCACTTCTTTCTAAGCTCTTAGACACAAGGAACACGATGAAATTCTAATGCACGACTGGGGCACATTGGCTTTACTATACCAGTTTCTCCTTGCAAGACAGAGTGGAAAAGCTTTTCACTAAGATGCCGATGACAAGAGTCACAGAAGACATAAAGCGAGCTGTCCGAAGGTAAGTGCCGCAGCCAGGCATGTTTCAGCAGAAGTTGTGCTCGGGAGCGCACAGTAACTGGCAAAAGCATCTGTGCATGAATTAGCAGCTTCTTCCCCTCTGCTAGCCAGAGAGGATGGCAACTTCCAGGAGGCGAAGAACAAAGCCGCACCAACAGCGGCATTGTGTGCGCAGCTTCCAAGCTGCTAGAAAACGGTGGCTTGACAATGGGCTGCGTCTGCAATTGACATTAGCATTCTTCAGGAAGGAGTTGATGGACAGCTTTCCTAAGCTTCTTGCTACTCCTGCTGCAGCACCCGATAAAAAAACGGGCATTTTCTATACGCTATGAGATGCAAAGGACTCAATGACATGCAAATGCACGACTGGGGCACATTGGCTTTACTATACCAGTTTCTCCTTGCAAGACAGAGTGGAAAAGCTTTTCGCTAAGATGCCGATGACAAGAGTCACAGAAGACATAAAGCCAGCTGTCCGAAGGTAAGTGCCGCAGCCAGGCATGTTTCAGCAGAAGTGGCGCTGGGGAGCGCACAGTAACTGGCAAAAGCATCTGTGCACGAACTAGCAGCTTCTTCCCCTCTGCTAGCCAGAGAGGACGGCAACTTCCAGGAGGCGAAGAACAAAGCCGCACCAACAGCGGCATTGTGTGCGCAGCTTCCAAGCTGCTAGAAAGCGGTGGCTTGACAATCAGCTGCGTCTGCAATTGACATAAGCATTCTTCAGGAAGGAGTTGATGGACAACGTTCCTAAGTTTCTTGCTAATCCTCCTGCAGCACCCGATAGAAAATCTTGCAATTCCTTCTGAGCTTTGAGACACTAAGAACTTGATGAACTGCTAATGCAACGTCGGGGGACGTTGCCTTTGCTGTCCCAGTTTCTGCTTGAAAGACGTCGTTGGAAAAGTTTTTCACTAAGATGAGGATGACAAGAGTCACAGAAGACGGAGATAACGAGCCATCCAACTGAAGCAGTGCTCTGGAACCCACTTTAACCGGCACAAGTGTACGTGCACAAAGTAGCATCTTCCTCGCCTCTGGGAGACGGAGAGCACGGCAGCTTCCAGGAGGCGATGAATGAAGCCGCACCAACAGCGGTATTGTGTGTGCAGCTTCCAAGTTCCTAGAAGACAGCACCTTGACAATCAGCTGCATCCGCAATTGACATTAGCATTCTTCAGGAAGGAGTTGATGGACAGCTTTCCTAAGCTTCTTGCCAACCTTCCTACAACCCCCAATTGAAAATCGTGCACTTCTTTCTAAGCTCTTAGACACAAGGAATACGATGAACTTCTAATGCACGATTGGGGCACATTGGCTTTACTATACCAGTTTCTCCTTGCAAGACAGAGTGGAAAAGCTTTTCGCTAAGATGCCGATGACAAGAGTCACAGAAGACATAAAGCGAGCCGTCCGAAGGTAAGTGCCGCAGCCAGGCATGTTTCAGCAGAAGTGGCGCTGGGGAGCGCACAGTAACTGGCAAAAGCATCTGTGCACCAACTAGCAGCTTCTTCCCCACTGGTAGCCAGAGAGGACGGCAACTTCCAGGAGGCGAAGAACTAAGCCGCACCAACAGCGGCATTGTGTGCGCAGCTTCCAAGCTGCTAGAAAACGGTGGCTTGACAATCGGCTGTGTCTGCAATTGACATTAGCATTCTTCAGGAAGGAGTTGATGGACAGCTTTCTAAGCTTCTTGCCAGCCTTCCTACATCCCCAATTGAAAATCATGCACATCTTTCTAAGCTCTTAGACACAAGGAATATGATGAACTGCTAATGCACGACTGGGGGACATTGGCTTTACTATACCAGTTTCTCCTTGCAAGACAGAGTGGAAAAGCTTTTCACTAAGATGCCGATGACAAGAGTCACAGAAGACATAAAGCCAGCTGTCCGAAGGTAAGTGCCGCAGCCAGGCATGTTGCAGCAGAAGTGGCGCTGGGGAGCGCACAGTAACTGGCGAAAGCATCTGTGCACGAACTAGCAGCTTCTTCCCCTCTGCTAGCCAGAGAGGACGGCAACTTCCAGGAGGCGAAGAACAAAGCCGCACCAACAGCGGAATTGTGTGCGCAGCTTCCAAGCTGCTAGAAAACGGTGGCTTGACAATCAGCTGCGTCTGCAATTGACATAAGCATTCTTCAGGAAGGAGTTGATGGACAACGTTCCTAAGTTTCTTGCTAATCCTCCTGCAGCACCCGATAGAAAATCTTGCAATTCCTTCTGAGCTTTGAGACACTAAGAACTTGATGAACTGCTAATGCAACGTCGGGGGACGTTGCCTTTGCTGTCCCAGTTTCTGCTTGAAAGACGTCGTTGGAAAAGTTTTTCACTAAGATGAGGATGACAAGAGTCACAGAAGACGGAGATAACGAGCCATCCAACTGAAGCAGTGCTCTGGAACCCACTTTAACCGGCACAAGTGTACGTGCACAAAGTAGCATCTTCCTCGCCTCTGGGAGACGGAGAGCACGGCAGCTTCCAGGAGGCGATGAATGAAGCCGCACCAACAGCGGTATTGTGTGTGCAGCTTCCAAGTTCCTAGAAGACAGCACCTTGACAATCAGCTGCATCCGCAATTGACATTAGCATTCTTCAGGAAGGAGTTGATGGACAGCTTTCCTAAGCTTCTTGCCAACCTTCCTACAACCCCCAATTGAAAATCGTGCACTTCTTTCTAAGCTCTTAGACACAAGGAATACGATGAACTTCTAATGCACGATTGGGGCACATTGGCTTTACTATACCAGTTTCTCCTTGCAAGACAGAGTGGAAAAGCTTTTCGCTAAGATGCCGATGACAAGAGTCACAGAAGACATAAAGCGAGCCGTCCGAAGGTAAGTGCCGCAGCCAGGCATGTTTCAGCAGAAGTGGCGCTGGGGAGCGCACAGTAACTGGCAAAAGCATCTGTGCACGAACTAGCAGCTTCTTCCCCACTGGTAGCCAGAGAGGACGGCAACTTCCAGGAGGCGAAGAACTAAGCCGCACCAACAGCGGCATTGTGTGCGCAGCTTCCAAGCTGCTAGAAAACGGTGGCTTGACAATCGGCTGCGTCTGCAATTGACATTAGCATTCTTCAGGAAGGAGTTGATGGACAGCTTTCCTAAGCTTCTTGCTACTCCTGCTGCAGCACCCGATAAAAAAACGGGCATTTTCTATACGCTATGAGATGCAAAGGACTCAATGACATGCAAATGCACGACTGGGGCACATTGGCTTTACTATACCAGTTTCTCCTTGCAAGACAGAGTGGAAAAGCTTTTCGCTAAGATGCCGATGACAAGAGTCACAGAAGACATAAAGCCAGCTGTCCGAAGGTAAGTGCCGCAGCCAGGCATGTTTCAGCAGAAGTGGCGCTGGGGAGCGCACAGTAACTGGCAAAAGCATCTGTGCACGAACTAGCAGCTTCTTCCCCTCTGCTAGCCAGAGAGGACGGCAACTTCCAGGAGGCGAAGAACAAAGCCGCACCAACAGCGGCATTGTGTGCGCAGCTTCCAAGCTGCTAGAACACGGTGGCTTGACAATCGGCTGCATCTGCAATTGACATTAGCATTCTTCAGGAAGGAGTTGATGGACAACGTTCCTAAGCTTCTTGCTGACCCCCCTGCAGCACCCGATAGAAAATCTTGCAATTCCTTCTGAGCTTTGAGACACTAAGAACTCGATGAACTGCTAATGCAACGTTGGGCGACGTTGGCTTTCTGTCCCAGTTTCTGCTTGAAAGACGTCGTTGTCGGAAAAGTTTTTCACTAAGATGAGGAGAACAAGAGTCACAGAAGATGGAGATAAGGAGCCGTCCGACAGAAGCAGCGCTGCGGAACGCTCCGTAACCGGCACAAGGGTCTGTGCACGCAGCAACCACTTCCTTGCCTCTGGCAGTTGGAGAACACGGCAGATTCCAGGAGGCGATGAATGAAGCCGCACCAAGAGCTAGATTGATTGCGCGGCTTCCAAGCTACTAGAACACGGTGGCTTGACAATCGGCTGCATCTGCAATTGACATTAGCATTCTTCAGGAAGGAGTTGATGGACAGCTTTCCTAAGCGTCTTGCCAGCCTTCCTACATCCCCCGATTGAAAATCATGCACTTCTTTCTAAGCTCTTAGACACAAGGAACACGATGAAATTCTAATGCACGACTGGGGCACAGGCGAAGAGCAAAGCCGCACCAACAGCGGCATTGTGTGCGCAGCTTCCAAGCTGCTAGAAAACGGTGGCTTGACAATCGGCTGCGTCTGCAATTGACATTAGCATTCTTCAGGAAGGAGTTGATGGACAGCTTTCCTAAGCTTCTTGCTACTCCTGCTGCAGCACCCGATAAAAAAACGGGCATTTTCTATACGCTATGAGATGCAAAGGACTCAATGACATGCAAATGCACGACTGGGGCACATTGGCTTTACTATACCAGTTTCTCCTTGCAAGACAGAGTGGAAAAGCTTTTCGCTAAGATGCCGATGACAAGAGTCACAGAAGACATAAAGCCAGCTGTCCGAAGGTAAGTGCCGCAGCCAGGCATGTTTCAGCAGAAGTGGCGCTGGGGAGCGCACAGTAACTGGCAAAAGCATCTGTGCACGAACTAGCAGCTTCTTCCCCTCTGCTAGCCAGAGAGGACGGCAACTTCCAGGAGGCGAAGAACAAAGCCGCACCAACAGCGGCATTGTGTGCGCAGCTTCCAAGCTGCTAGAAAACGGTGGCTTGACAATCGGCTGTGTCTGCAATTGACATTAGCATTCTTCAGGAAGGAGTTGATGGTCAGCTTTCCTAAGCTTCTTGCCAGCCTTCCTACATCCCCAATTGAAAATCATGCACATCTTTCTAAGCTCTTAGACACAAGGAATATGATGAACTGCTAATGCACGACTGGGGGACATTGGCTTTACTATACCAGTTTCTCCTTGCAAGACAGAGTAGAAAAGCTTTTCACTAAGATGCCGATGACAAGAGTCACAGAAGACATAAAGCGAGCCGTCCGAAGGTAAGTGCCGCAGCCAGGCATGTTTCAGCAGAAGTTGTGCTCGGGAGCGCACAGTAACTGGCAAAAGCATCTGTGCATGAACGAGCAGCTTCTTCCCCTCTGCTAGCCAGAGAGCACAGCAACTTCCAGGAGGCGAAGAACAAAGCCGCACCAACAGCGGCATTGTGTGCGCAGCTTCCAAGCTGCTAGAAAACGGTGGCTTGACAATCAGCTGCGTCTGCAATTGACATAAGCATTCTTCAGGAAGGAGTTGATGGACAACGTTCCTAAGTTTCTTGCTAATCCTCCTGCAGCACCCGATAGAAAATCTTGCAATTCCTTCTGAGCTTTGAGACACTAAGAACTTGATGAACTGCTAATGCAACGTCGGGGGACGTTGCCTTTGCTGTCCCAGTTTCTGCTTGAAAGACGTCGTTGGAAAAGTTTTTCACTAAGATGAGGATGACAAGAGTCACAGAAGACGGAGATAACGAGCCATCCAACTGAAGCAGTGCTCTGGAACCCACTTTAACCGGCACAAGTGTACGTGCACAAAGTAGCATCTTCCTCGCCTCTGGGAGACGGAGAGCACGGCAGCTTCCAGGAGGCGATGAATGAAGCCGCACCAACAGCGGTATTGTGTGTGCAGCTTCCAAGTTCCTAGAAGACAGCACCTTGACAATCAGCTGCATCCGCAATTGACATTAGCATTCTTCAGGAAGGAGTTGATGGACAGCTTTCCTAAGCTTCTTGCCAACCTTCCTACAACCCCCAATTGAAAATCGTGCACTTCTTTCTAAGCTCTTAGACACAAGGAATACGATGAACTTCTAATGCACGATTGGGGCACATTGGCTTTACTATACCAGTTTCTCCTTGCAAGACAGAGTGGAAAAGCTTTTCGCTAAGATGCCGATGACAAGAGTCACAGAAGACATAAAGCGAGCCGTCCGAAGGTAAGTGCCGCAGCCAGGCATGTTTCAGCAGAAGTGGCGCTGGGGAGCGCACAGTAACTGGCAAAAGCATCTGTGCACCAACTAGCAGCTTCTTCCCCACTGGTAGCCAGAGAGGACGGCAACTTCCAGGAGGCGAAGAACTAAGCCGCACCAACAGCGGCATTGTGTGCGCAGCTTCCAAGCTGCTAGAAAACGGTGGCTTGACAATCGGCTGTGTCTGCAATTGACATTAGCATTCTTCAGGAAGGAGTTGATGGACAGCTTTCTAAGCTTCTTGCCAGCCTTCCTACATCCCCAATTGAAAATCATGCACATCTTTCTAAGCTCTTAGACACAAGGAATATGATGAACTGCTAATGCACGACTGGGGGACATTGGCTTTACTATACCAGTTTCTCCTTGCAAGACAGAGTGGAAAAGCTTTTCACTAAGATGCCGATGACAAGAGTCACAGAAGACATAAAGCCAGCTGTCCGAAGGTAAGTGCCGCAGCCAGGCATGTTTCAGCAGAAGTGGCGCTCGGGAGCGCACAGTAACTGGCGAAAGCATCTGTGCACGAACTAGCAGCTTCTTCCCCTCTGCTAGCCAGAGAGCAAGGCAACTTCCAGGAGGCGAAGAACAAAGCCGCACCAACAGCGGCATTGTGTGCGCAGCTTCCAAGCTGCTAGAAAACGGTGGCTTGACAATCAGCTGCGTCTGCAATTGACATAAGCATTCTTCAGGAAGGAGTTGATGGACAACGTTCCTAAGTTTCTTGCTAATCCTCCTGCAGCACCCGATAGAAAATCTTGCAATTCCTTCTGAGCTTTGAGACACTAAGAACTTGATGAACTGCTAATGCAACGTCGGGGGACGTTGCCTTTGCTGTCCCAGTTTCTGCTTGAAAGACGTCGTTGTCGGAAAAGTTTTTCACTAAGATGAGGATGACAAGAGACACAGAAGACGGAGATAAGGAGCCGTCCGACAGAAGCAGCGCTGCGGAACGCACCGTAACCGGCACAAGGGTCTGTGCAAGCAGCAACCACTTCTTTGCCTCTGGCAGTTGGAGAACACGGCAGATTCCAGGAGGCGATGAATGAAGCCGCACCAAGAGCTAGATTGATTGCCCGGCTTCCAAGCTACTAGAACACGGTGGCTTGACAATCGGCTGCATCTGCAATTGACATTAGCATTCTTCAGGAAGGAGTTGATGGACAGCTTTCCTAAGCGTCTTGCCAGCCTTCCTACATCCCCCGATTGAAAATCATGCACTTCTTTCTAAGCTCTTAGACACAAGGAACACGATGAAATTCTAATGCACGACTGGGGCACATTGGCTTTACTATACCAGTTTCTCCTTGCAAGACAGAGTGGAAAAGCTTTTCACTAAGATGCCGATGACAAGAGTCACAGAAGACATAAAGCGAGCTGTCCGAAGGTAAGTGCCGCAGCCAGGCATGTTTCAGCAGAAGTTGTGCTCGGGAGCGCACAGTAACTGGCAAAAGCATCTGTGCATGAATTAGCAGCTTCTTCCCCTCTGCTAGCCAGAGAGGATGGCAACTTCCAGGAGGCGAAGAGCAAAGCCGCACCAACAGCGGCATTGTGTGCGCAGCTTCCAAGCTGCTAGAAAACGGTGGCTTGACAATCGGCTGCGTCTGCAATTGACATTAGCATTCTTCAGGAAGGAGTTGATGGACAGCTTTCCTAAGCTTCTTGCCAGCCTTCCTACATCCCCAATTGAAAATCATGCACATCTTTCTAAGCTCTTAGACACAAGGAATATGATGAACTGCTAATGCACGACTGGGGGACATTGGCTTTACTATACCAGTTTCTCCTTGCAAGACAGAGTAGAAAAGCTTTTCACTAAGATGCCGATGACAAGAGTCACAGAAGACATAAAGCCAGCTGTCCGAAGGTAAGTGCCGCAGCCAGGCATGTTTCAGCAGAAGTTGCGCTCGGGAGCGCACAGTAACTGGCGAAAGCATCTGTGCACGAACTAGCAGCTTCTTCTCCTCTGCTAGCCAGAGAGCAAGGCAACTTCCAGGAGGCGAAGAACAAAGCCGCACCAACAGCGGCATTGTGTGCGCAGCTTCCAAGCTGCTAGAAAGCGGTGGCTTGACAATCAGCTGCGTCTGCAATTGACATAAGCATTCTTCAGGAAGGAGTTGATGGACAACGTTCCTAAGTTTCTTGCTAATCCTCCTGCAGCACCCGATAGAAAATCTTGCAATTCCTTCTGAGCTTTGAGACACTAAGAACTCGATGAACTGCTAATGCAACGTTGGGCGACGTTGGCTTTCTGTCCCAGTTTCTGCTTGAAAGACGTCGTTGTCGGAAAAGTTTTTCACTAAGATGAGGAGAACAAGAGTCACAGAAGATGGAGATAAGGAGCCGTCCGACAGAAGCAGCGCTGCGGAACGCTCCGTAACCGGCACAAGGGTCTGTGCACGCAGCAACCACTTCCTTGCCTCTGGCAGTTGGAGAACACGGCAGATTCCAGGAGGCGATGAATGAAGCCGCACCAAGAGCTAGATTGATTGCGCGGCTTCCAAGCTACTAGAACACGGTGGCTTGACAATCGGCTGCATCTGCAATTGACATTAGCATTCTTCAGGAAGGAGTTGATGGACAGCTTTCCTAAGCGTCTTGCCAGCCTTCCTACATCCCCCGATTGAAAATCATGCACTTCTTTCTAAGCTCTTAGACACAAGGAACACGATGAAATTCTAATGCACGACTGGGGCACATTGGCTTTACTATACCAGTTTCTCCTTGCAAGACAGAGTGGAAAAGCTTTTCACTAAGATGCCGATGACAAGAGTCACAGAAGACATAAAGCGAGCTGTCCGAAGGTAAGTGCCGCAGCCAGGCATGTTTCAGCAGAAGTTGTGCTCGGGAGCGCACAGTAACTGGCAAAAGCATCTGTGCATGAATTAGCAGCTTCTTCCCCTCTGCTAGCCAGAGAGGACGGCAACTTCCAGGAGGCGAAGAACTAAGCCGCACCAACAGCGGCATTGTGTGCGCAGCTTCCAAGCTGCTAGAAAACGGTGGCTTGACAATCGGCTGTGTCTGCAATTGACATTAGCATTCTTCAGGAAGGAGTTGATGGACAGCTTTCTAAGCTTCTTGCCAGCCTTCCTACATCCCCAATTGAAAATCATGCACATCTTTCTAAGCTCTTAGACACAAGGAATATGATGAACTGCTAATGCACGACTGGGGGACATTGGCTTTACTATACCAGTTTCTCCTTGCAAGACAGAGTGGAAAAGCTTTTCACTAAGATGCCGATGACAAGAGTCACAGAAGACATAAAGCCAGCTGTCCGAAGGTAAGTGCCGCAGCCAGGCATGTTTCAGCAGAAGTGGCGCTCGGGAGCGCACAGTAACTGGCGAAAGCATCTGTGCACGAACTAGCAGCTTCTTCCCCTCTGCTAGCCAGAGAGCAAGGCAACTTCCAGGAGGCGAAGAACAAAGCCGCACCAACAGCGGCATTGTGTGCGCAGCTTCCAAGCTGCTAGAAAACGGTGGCTTGACAATCAGCTGCGTCTGCAATTGACATAAGCATTCTTCAGGAAGGAGTTGATGGACAACGTTCCTAAGTTTCTTGCTAATCCTCCTGCAGCACCTGATAGAAAATCTTGCAATTCCTTCTGAGCTTTGAGACACTAAGAACTTGATGAACTGCTAATGCAACGTCGGGGGACGTTGCCTTTGCTGTCCCAGTTTCTGCTTGAAAGACGTCGTTGTCGGAAAAGTTTTTCACTAAGATGAGGATGACAAGAGTCACAGAAGACGGAGATAAGGAGCCGTCCGACAGAAGCAGCGCTGCGGAACGCACCGTATCCGGCACAAGGGTCTGTGCAAGCAGCAACCACTTCTTTGCCTCTGGCAGTTGGAGAACACGGCAGATTCCAGGAGGCGATGAATGAAGCCGCACCAAGAGCTAGATTGATTGCCCGGCTTCCAAGCTACTAGAACACGGTGGCTTGACAATCGGCTGCATCTGCAATTGACATTAGCATTCTTCAGGAAGGAGTTGATGGACAGCTTTCCTAAGCGTCTTGCCAGCCTTCCTACATCCCCCGATTGAAAATCATGCACTTCTTTCTAAGCTCTTAGACACAAGGAACACGATGAAATTCTAATGCACGACTGGGGCACATTGGCTTTACTATACCAGTTTCTCCTTGCAAGACAGAGTGGAAAAGCTTTTCACTAAGATGCCGATGACAAGAGTCACAGAAGACATAAAGCGAGCTGTCCGAAGGTAAGTGCCGCAGCCAGGCATGTTTCAGCAGAAGTTGTGCTCGGGAGCGCACAGTAACTGGCAAAAGCATCTGTGCATGAATTAGCAGCTTCTTCCCCTCTGCTAGCCAGAGAGCAAGGCAACTTCCAGGAGGCGAAGAACAAAGCCGCACCAACAGCGGCATTGTGTGCGCAGCTTCCAAGCTGCTAGAAAACGGTGGCTTGACAATCGGCTGCGTCTGCAATTGACATTAGCATTCTTCAGGAAGGAGTTGATGGACAGCTTTCCTAAGCTTCTTGCTACTCCTGCTGCAGCACCCGATAAAAAAACGGGCATTTTCTATACGCTATGAGATGCAAAGGACTCAATGACATGCAAATGCACGACTGGGGCACATTGGCTTTACTATACCAGTTTCTCCTTGCAAGACAGAGTGGAAAAGCTTTTCGCTAAGATGCCGATGACAAGAGTCACAGAAGACATAAAGCCAGCTGTCCGAAGGTAAGTGCCGCAGCCAGGCATGTTGCAGCAGAAGTGGCGCTGGGGAGCGCACAGTAACTGGCAAAAGCATCTGTGCACGAACTAGCAGCTTCTTCCCCTCTGCTAGCCAGAGAGGACGGCAACTTCCAGGAGGCGAAGAACAAAGCCCCACCAACAGCGGCATTGTGTGCGCAGCTTCCAAGCTGCTAGAACACGGTGGCTTGACAATCGGCTGCATCTGCAATTGACATTAGCATTCTTCAGGAAGGAGTTGATGGACAACGTTCCTAAGCTTCTTGCTGACCCCCCTGCAGCACCCGATAGAAAATCTTGCAATTCCTTCTGAGCTTTGAGACACTAAGAACTCGATGAACTGCTAATGCAACGTCGGGGGACGTTGCCTTTGCTGTCCCAGTTTCTGCTTGAAAGACGTCGTTGTCGGAAAAGTTTTTCACTAAGATGAGGATGACAAGAGTCACAGAAGACGGAGATAAGGAGCCGTCCGACAGAAGCAGCGCTGCGGAACGCACCGTAACCGGCACAAGGGTCTGTGCAAGCAGCAACCACATCTTTGCCTCTGGCAGTTGGAGAACACGGCAGATTCCAGGAGGCGATGAATGAAGCCGCACCAACAGCGGTATTGTGTGTGCAGCTTCCAAGTTCCTAGAAGACAGCACCTTGACAATCAGCTGCATCCGCAATTGACATTAGCATTCTTCAGGAAGGAGTTGATGGACAGCTTTCCTAAGCTTCTTGCCAACCTTCCTACAACCCCCAATTGAAAATCGTGCACTTCTTTCTAAGCTCTTAGACACAAGGAATACGATGAACTTCTAATGCACGATTGGGGCACATTGGCTTTACTATACCAGTTTCTCCTTGCAAGACAGAGTGGAAAAGCTTTTCGCTAAGATGCCGATGACAAGAGTCACAGAAGACATAAAGCGAGCCGTCCGACGGTAAGTGCCGCAGCCAGGCGTGTTTCAGCAGAAGTGGCGCTGGGGAGCGCACAGTAACTGGCAAAAGCATCGGTGCACCAACTAGCAGCTTCTTCCCCTCTGCTAGCCAGAGAGGACGGCAACTTCCAGGAGGCGAAGAACTAAGCCGCACCAACAGCGGCATTGTGTGCGCAGCTTCCAAGCTGCTAGAAAACGGTGGCTTGACAATCGGCTGCGTCTGCAATTGACATTAGCATTCTTCAGGAAGGAGTTGATGGACAGCTTTCCTAAGCTTCTTGCCAGCCTTCCTACATCCCCAATTGAAAATCATGCACATCTTTCTAAGCTCTTAGACACAAGGAATATGATGAACTGCTAATGCACGACTGGGGGACATTGGCTTTACTATACCAGTTTCTCCTTGCAAGACAGAGTAGAAAAGCTTTTCACTAAGATGCCGATGACAAGAGTCACAGAAGACATAAAGCCAGCTGTCCGAAGGTAAGTGACGCAGCCAGGCATGTTTCAGCAGAAGTTGCGCTCGGGAGCGCACAGTAACTGGCGAAAGCATCTGTGCACGAACTAGCAGCTTCTTCTCCTCTGCTAGCCAGAGAGCAAGGCAACTTCCAGGAGGCGAAGAACAAAGCCGCACCAACAGCGGCATTGTGTGCGCAGCTTCCAAGCTGCTAGAAAGCGGTGGCTTGACAATCAGCTGCGTCTGCAATTGACATAAGCATTCTTCAGGAAGGAGTTGATGGACAACGTTCCTAAGTTTCTTGCTAATCCTCCTGCAGCACCCGATAGAAAATCTTGCAATTCCTTCTGAGCTTTGAGACACTAAGAACTCGATGAACTGCTAATGCAACGTTGGGCGACGTTGGCTTTCTGTCCCAGTTTCTGCTTGAAAGACGTCGTTGTCGGAAAAGTTTTTCACTAAGATGAGGAGAACAAGAGTCACAGAAGATGGAGATAAGGAGCCGTCCGACAGAAGCAGCGCTGCGGAACGCTCCGTAACCGGCACAAGGGTCTGTGCACGCAGCAACCACTTCCTTGCCTCTGGCAGTTGGAGAACACGGCAGATTCCAGGAGGCGATGAATGAAGCCGCACCAAGAGCTAGATTGATTGCGCGGCTTCCAAGCTACTAGAACACGGTGGCTTGACAATCGGCTGCATCTGCAATTGACATTAGCATTCTTCAGGAAGGAGTTGATGGACAGCTTTCCTAAGCGTCTTGCCAGCCTTCCTACATCCCCCGATTGAAAATCATGCACTTCTTTCTAAGCTCTTAGACACAAGGAACACGATGAAATTCTAATGCACGACTGGGGCACATTGGCTTTACTATACCAGTTTCTCCTTGCAAGACAGAGTGGAAAAGCTTTTCACTAAGATGCCGATGACAAGAGTCACAGAAGACATAAAGCCAGCTGTCCGAAGGTAAGTGCCGCAGCCAGGCATGTTTCAGCAGAAGTTGTGCTCGGGAGCGCACAGTAACTGGCAAAAGCATCTGTGCATGAATTAGCAGCTTCTTCCCCTCTGCTAGCCAGAGAGGATGGCAACTTCCAGGAGGCGAAGAGCAAAGCCGCACCAACAGCGGCATTGTGTGCGCAGCTTCCAAGCTGCTAGAAAACGGTGGCTTGACAATCGGCTGCGTCTGCAATTGACATTAGCATTCTTCAGGAAGGAGTTGATGGACAGCTTTCCTAAGCTTCTTGCTACTCCTGCTGCAGCACCCGATAAAAAAACGGGCATTTTCTATACGCTATGAGATGCAAAGGACTCAATGACATGCAAATGCACGACTGGGGCACATTGGCTTTACTATACCAGTTTCTCCTTGCAAGACAGAGTGGAAAAGCTTTTCGCTAAGATGCCGATGACAAGAGTCACAGAAGACATAAAGCCAGCTGTCCGAAGGTAAGTGCCGCAGCCAGGCATGTTTCAGCAGAAGTGGCGCTGGGGAGCGCACAGTAACTGGCAAAAGCATCTGTGCACGAACTAGCAGCTTCTTCCCCTCTGCTAGCCAGAGAGGACGGCAACTTCCAGGAGGCGAAGAACAAAGCCGCACCAACAGCGGCATTGTGTGCGCAGCTTCCAAGCTGCTAGAAAACGGTGGCTTGACAATCGGCTGTGTCTGCAATTGACATTAGCATTCTTCAGGAAGGAGTTGATGGTCAGCTTTCCTAAGCTTCTTGCCAGCCTTCCTACATCCCCAATTGAAAATCTTGCACATCTTTCTAAGCTCTTAGACACAAGGAATATGATGAACTGCTAATGCACGACTGGGGGACATTGGCTTTACTATACTAGTTTCTCCTTGCAAGACAGAGTAGAAAAGCTTTTCACTAAGATGCCGATGACAAGAGTCACAGAAGACATAAAGCGAGCCGTCCGAAGGTAAGTGCCGCAGCCAGGCATGTTTCAGCAGAAGTTGTGCTCGGGAGCGCACAGTAACTGGCAAAAGCATCTGTGCATGAACGAGCAGCTTCTTCCCCTCTGCTAGCCAGAGAGCACAGCAACTTCCAGGAGGCGAAGAACAAAGCCGCACCAACAGCGGCATTGTGTGCGCAGCTTCCAAGCTGCTAGAAAACGGTGGCTTGACAATCAGCTGCGTCTGCAATTGACATAAGCATTCTTCAGGAAGGAGTTGATGGACAACGTTCCTAAGTTTCTTGCTAATCCTCCTGCAGCACCCGATAGAAAATCTTGCAATTCCTTCTGAGCTTTGAGACACTAAGAACTTGATGAACTGCTAATGCAACGTCGGGGGACGTTGCCTTTGCTGTCCCAGTTTCTGCTTGAAAGACGTCGTTGGAAAAGTTTTTCACTAAGATGAGGATGACAAGAGTCACAGAAGACGGAGATAACGAGCCATCCAACTGAAGCAGTGCTCTGGAACCCACTTTAACCGGCACAAGTGTACGTGCACAAAGTAGCATCTTCCTCGCCTCTGGGAGACGGAGAGCACGGCAGCTTCCAGGAGGCGATGAATGAAGCCGCACCAACAGCGGTATTGTGTGTGCAGCTTCCAAGTTCCTAGAAGACAGCACCTTGACAATCAGCTGCATCCGCAATTGACATTAGCATTCTTCAGGAAGGAGTTGATGGACAGCTTTCCTAAGCTTCTTGCCAACCTTCCTACAACCCCCAATTGAAAATCGTGCACTTCTTTCTAAGCTCTTAGACACAAGGAATACGATGAACTTCTAATGCACGATTGGGGCACATTGGCTTTACTATACCAGTTTCTCCTTGCAAGACAGAGTGGAAAAGCTTTTCGCTAAGATGCCGATGACAAGAGTCACAGAAGACATAAAGCGAGCCGTCCGAAGGTAAGTGCCGCAGCCAGGCATGTTTCAGCAGAAGTGGCGCTGGGGAGCGCACAGTAACTGGCAAAAGCATCTGTGCACGAACTAGCAGCTTCTTCCCCACTGGTAGCCAGAGAGGACGGCAACTTCCAGGAGGCGAAGAACTAAGCCGCACCAACAGCGGCATTGTGTGCGCAGCTTCCAAGCTGCTAGAAAACGGTGGCTTGACAATCGGCTGTGTCTGCAATTGACATTAGCATTCTTCAGGAAGGAGTTGATGGACAGCTTTCTAAGCTTCTTGCCAGCCTTCCTACATCCCCAATTGAAAATCATGCACATCTTTCTAAGCTCTTAGACACAAGGAATATGATGAACTGCTAATGCACGACTGGGGGACATTGGCTTTACTATACCAGTTTCTCCTTGCAAGACAGAGTGGAAAAGCTTTTCACTAAGATGCTGATGACAAGAGTCACAGAAGACATAAAGCCAGCTGTCCGAAGGTAAGTGCCGCAGCCAGGCATGTTTCAGCAGAAGTGGCGCTGGGGAGCGCACAGTAACTGGCAAAAGCATCTGTGCACGAACTAGCAGCTTCTTCCCCTCTGCTAGCCAGAGAGGACGGCAACTTCCAGGAGGCGAAGAACAAAGCCGCACCAACAGCGGAATTGTGTGCGCAGCTTCCAAGCTGCTAGAAAACGGTGGCTTGATAATCAGCTGCGTCTGCAATTGACATAAGCATTCTTCAGGAAGGAGTTGATGGACAACGTTCCTAAGTTTCTTGCTAATCCTCCTGCAGCACCCGATAGAAAATCTTGCAATTCCTTCTGAGCTTTGAGACACTAAGAACTCGATGAACTGCTAATGCAACGTTGGGCGACGTTGGCTTTCTGTCCCAGTTTCTGCTTGAAAGACGTCGTTGTCGGAAAAGTTTTTCACTAAGATGAGGAGAACAAGAGTCACAGAAGATGGAGATAAGGAGCCGTCCGACAGAAGCAGCGCTGCGGAACGCTCCGTAACCGGCACAAGGGTCTGTGCACGCAGCAACCACTTCCTTGCCTCTGGCAGTTGGAGAACACGGCAGATTCCAGGAGGCGATGAATGAAGCCGCACCAAGAGCTAGATTGATTGCGCGGCTTCCAAGCTACTAGAACACGGTGGCTTGACAATCGGCTGCATCTGCAATTGACATTAGCATTCTTCAGGAAGGAGTTGATGGACAGCTTTCCTAAGCGTCTTGCCAGCCTTCCTACATCCCCCGATTGAAAATCATGCACTTCTTTCTAAGCTCTTAGACACAAGGAACACGATGAAATTCTAATGCACGACTGGGGCACATTGGCTTTACTATACCAGTTTCTCCTTGCAAGACAGAGTGGAAAAGCTTTTCACTAAGATGCCGATGACAAGAGTCACAGAAGACATAAAGCGAGCTGTCCGAAGGTAAGTGCCGCAGCCAGGCATGTTTCACCAGAAGTTGTGCTCGGGAGCGCACAGTAACTGGCAAAAGCATCTGTGCATGAACTAGCAGCTTCTTCCCCTCTGCTAGCCAGAGAGGATGGCAACTTCCAGGAGGCGAAGAACAAAGCCGCACCAACAGCGGCACTGTGTGCGCAGCGTCCAAGCTGCTAGAAAACGGTGGCTTGACAATCAGCTGCGTCTGCAATTGACATAAGCATTCTTCAGGAAGGAGTTGATGGACAACGTTCCTAAGTTTCTTGCTACTCCTGCTGCAGCACCCGATAAAAAAACGGGCATTTTCTATACGCTATGAGATGCAAAGGACTCAAATGACATGCAAATGCACGACTGGGGCACATTGGCTTTACTATACCAGTTTCTCCTTGCAAGACAGAGTGGAAAAGCTTTTCGCTAAGATGCCGATGACAAGAGTCACAGAAGACATAAAGCCAGCTGTCCGAAGGTAAGTGCCGCAGCCAGGCATGTTTCAGCAGAAGTGGCGCTGGGGAGCGCACAGTAACTGGCAAAAGCATCTGTGCACGAACTAGCAGCTTCTTCCCCTCTGCTAGCCAGAGAGGACGGCAACTTCCAGGAGGCGAAGAACAAAGCCGCACCAACAGCGGCATTGTGTGCGCAGCTTCCAAGCTGCTAGAAAACGGTGGCTTGACAATCAGCTGCGTCTGCAATTGACATTAGCATTCTTCAGGAAGGAGTTGATGGTCAGCTTTCCTAAGCTTCTTGCCAGCCTTCCTACATCCCCAATTGAAAATCATGCACATCTTTCTAAGCTCTTAGACACAAGGAATATGATGAACTGCTAATGCACGACTGGGGGACATTGGCTTTACTATACCAGTTTCTCCTTGCAAGACAGAGTGGAAAAGCTTTTCACTAAGATGCCGATGACAAGAGTCACAGAAGACATAAAGCCAGCTGTCCGAAGGTAAGTGCCGCAGCCAGGCATGTTTCAGCAGAAGTGGCGCTGGGGAGCGCACAGTAACTGGCAAAAGCATTTGTGCATGAACGAGCAGCTTCTTCCCCTCTGCTAGCCAGAGAGCAAGGCAACTTCGAGGAAGCGAAGCACAAAGCCGCACCAACAGCGGCATTGTGTGCACAGCTTCCAAGCTGCTAGAAAACGGTGGCTTGACAATCGGCTGCGTCTGCAATTGACATTAGCATTCTTCAGGAAGGAGTTGATGGACAGCTTTCCTAAGTTTCTTGCTACTCCTGCTGCAGCACCCGATAAAAAAACGGGCATTTTCTATACGCTATGAGATGCAAAGGACACAATGACATGCAAATGCACGACTGGGGCACATTGGCTTTACTATACCAGTTTCTCCTTGCAAGACAGAGTGGAAAAGCTTTTCACTAAGATGCCGATGACAAGAGTCACAGAAGACATAAAGCGAGCTGTCCGAAGGTAAGTGCCGCAGCCAGGCATGTTTCAGCAGAAGTGGCGCTCGGGAGCGCACAGTAACTGGCGAAAGCATCTGTGCACGAACTAGCAGCTTCTTCCCCTCTGCTAGCCAGAGAGCAAGGCAACTTCCAGGAGGCGAAGAACAAAGCCGCACCAACAGCGGCATTGTGTGCGCAGCTTCCAAGCTGCTAGAAAACGGTGGCTTGACAATCAGCTGCGTCTGCAATTGACATAAGCATTCTTCAGGAAGGAGTTGATGGACAACGTTCCTAAGCTTCTTGCTAATCCTCCTGCAGCACCCGATAGAAAATCTTGCAATTCCTTCTGAGCTTTGAGACACTAAGAACTCGATGAACTGCTAATGCAACGTTGGGGGACGTTGCCTTTGCTGTCCCAGTTTCTGCTTGAAAGACGTCGTTGGAAAAGTTTTTCACTAAGATGAGGATGACAAGAGTCACAGAAGATGGAGATAACGAGCCATCCAACTGAAGCAGTGCTCTGGAACCCACTTTAACCGGCACAAGGGTACGTGCACAAAGTAGCATCTTCCTCGCCTCAGGGAGACGGAGAGCACAGCAGCTTCCAGGTGGCGATGAATGAAGCCGCACCAACAGCGGCATTGTGTGCGCAGCTTCCAAGTTCCTAGAAGTTGGTGTCTTGACAATCGCCTGCATCCGCAATTGACATTAGCATTCTTCAGGAAGGAGTTGATGGACAGCTTTCCTAAGCTTCTTGCTAGTCCTCCTGCAGCACCCAATAGAAAAACTTGCACTTCCTTCTAAGCTCTAAGACACAATAACCTCCATGAACTGCTAATGCAACGTCGGAGAATGTTGCCTTTGTTGTCCCATTTTCTGCTTGAAAGACGTCGCTGGAAAAGTTTTTCACTAAGATGAGGATGATAAGAGTCACAGAAGATGGAGATAACGAGCCGTCTGACAGACGCAGCGTTCTGGAACACACCATATCAGGCACAAGGATGTGTGCAGGAAGCAACCACTTCTTTGCCTCTGGCAGCTGGAGAACATGGCAGCTTCTGGGAGGCACAGAATGGAGCCGCACCATCAGCTAGATTGTGGGTGTGGCTTCCAAGCTACTAGAAGACGGTGGCTTGACAATCGGCTGCGTCTGCAATTGACATTAGCATTCTTCAGGAAGGAGTTGATGGACAGCTTTCCTAAGCTTCTTGCTACTCCTGCTGCAGCACCCGATAAAAAAACGGGCATTTTCTATACGCTATGAGATGCAAAGGACTCAATGACATGCAAATGCACGACTGGGGCACATTGGCTTTACTATACCAGTTTCTCCTTGCAAGACAGAGTGGAAAAGCTTTTCGCTAAGATGCCGATGACAAGAGTCACAGAAGACATAAAGCCAGCTGTCCGAAGGTAAGTGCCGCAGCCAGGCATGTTTCAGCAGAAGTGGCGCTGGGGAGCGCACAGTAACTGGCAAAAGCATCTGTGCACGAACTAGCAGCTTCTTCCCCTCTGCTAGCCAGAGAGGACGGCAACTTCCAGGAGGCGAAGAACAAAGCCGCACCAACAGCGGCATTGTGTGCGCAGCTTCCAAGCTGCTAGAACACGGTGGCTTGACAATCGGCTGCATCTGCAATTGACATTAGCATTCTTCAGGAAGGAGTTGATGGACAACGTTCCTAAGCTTCTTGCTAACCCTCCTGCAGCACCCGATAGAAAATCTTGCAATTCCTTCTGAGCTTTGAGACACTAAGAACTCGATGAACTGCTAATGCAACGTCGGGGGACGTTGCCTTTGCTGTCCCAGTTTCTGCTTGAAAGACGTCGTTGTCGGAAAAGTTTTTCACTAAGATGAGGAGAACAAGAGTCACAGAAGACGGAGATAAGGAGCCGTCCGACAGAAGCAGCGCTGCGGAACGCACCGTAACCGGCACAAGGGTCTGTGCAAGCAGCAACCACATCTTTGCCTCTGGCAGTTGGAGAACACGGCAGATTCCAGGAGGCGATGAATGAAGCCGCACCAACAGCGGTATTGTGTGTGCAGCTTCCAAGTTCCTAGAAGACAGCACCTTGACAATCAGCTGCATCCGCAATTGACATTAGCATTCTTCAGGAAGGAGTTGATGGACAGCTTTCCTAAGCTTCTTGCCAACCTTCCTACAACCCCCAATTGAAAATCGTGCACTTCTTTCTAAGCTCTTAGACACAAGGAATACGATGAACTTCTAATGCACGATTGGGGCACATTGGCTTTACTATACCAGTTTCTCCTTGCAAGACAGAGTGGAAAAGCTTTTCGCTAAGATGCCGATGACAAGAGTCACAGAAGACATAAAGCGAGCCGTCCGACGGTAAGTGCCGCAGCCAGGCATGTTTCAGCAGAAGTGGCGCTGGGGAGCGCACAGTAACTGGCAAAAGCATCTGTGCACCAACTAGCAGCTTCTTCCCCACTGGTAGCCAGAGAGGACGGCAACTTCCAGGAGGCGAAGAACTAAGCCGCACCAACAGCGGCATTGTGTGCGCAGCTTCCAAGCTGCTAGAAAACGGTGGCTTGACAATCGGCTGCGTCTGCAATTGACATTAGCATTCTTCAGGAAGGAGTTGATGGACAGCTTTCCTAAGCTTCTTGCCAGCCTTCCTACATCCCCAATTGAAAATCATGCACATCTTTCTAAGCTCTTAGACACAAGGAATATGATGAACTGCTAATGCACGACTGGGGGACATTGGCTTTACTATACCAGTTTCTCCTTGCAAGACAGAGTAGAAAAGCTTTTCACTAAGATGCCGATGACAAGAGTCACAGAAGACATAAAGCCAGCTGTCCGAAGGTAAGTGCCGCAGCCAGGCATGTTTCAGCAGAAGTTGCGCTCGGGAGCGCACAGTAACTGGCGAAAGCATCTGTGCACGAACTAGCAGCTTCTTCTCCTCTGCTAGCCAGAGAGCAAGGCAACTTCCAGGAGGCGAAGAACAAAGCCGCACCAACAGCGGCATTGTGTGCGCAGCTTCCAAGCTGCTAGAAAGCGGTGGCTTGACAATCAGCTGCGTCTGCAATTGACATAAGCATTCTTCAGGAAGGAGTTGATGGACAACGTTCCTAAGCTTCTTGCTAACCCTCCTGCAGCACCCGATAGAAAATCTTGCAATTCCTTCTGAGCTTTGAAACACTAAGAACTCGATGAACTGCTAATGCAACGTTGGGCGACGTTGGCTTTCTGTCCCAGTTTCTGCTTGAAAGACGTCGTTGTCGGAAAAGTTTTTCACTAAGATGAGGAGAACAAGAGTCACAGAAGATGGAGATAAGGAGCCGTCCGACAGAAGCAGCGCTGCGGAACGCTCCGTAACCGGCACAAGGGTCTGTGCACGCAGCAACCACTTCCTTGCCTCTGGCAGTTGGAGAACACGGCAGATTCCAGGAGGCGATGAATGAAGCCGCACCAAGAGCTAGATTGATTGCGCGGCTTCCAAGCTACTAGAACACGGTGGCTTGACAATCGGCTGCATCTGCAATTGACATTAGCATTCTTCAGGAAGGAGTTGATGGACAGCTTTCCTAAGCGTCTTGCCAGCCTTCCTACATCCCCCGATTGAAAATCATGCACTTCTTTCTAAGCTCTTAGACACAAGGAACACGATGAAATTCTAATGCACGACTGGGGCACATTGGCTTTACTATACCAGTTTCTCCTTGCAAGACAGAGTGGAAAAGCTTTTCACTAAGATGCCGATGACAAGAGTCACAGAAGACATAAAGCGAGCTGTCCGAAGGTAAGTGCCGCAGCCAGGCATGTTTCAGCAGAAGTTGTGCTCGGGAGCGCACAGTAACTGGCAAAAGCATCTGTGCATGAATTAGCAGCTTCTTCCCCTCTGCTAGCCAGAGAGGATGGCAACTTCCAGGAGGCGAAGAGCAAAGCCGCACCAACAGCGGCATTGTGTGCGCAGCTTCCAAGCTGCTAGAAAACGGTGGCTTGACAATCGGCTGCGTCTGCAATTGACATTAGCATTCTTCAGGAAGGAGTTGATGGACAGCTTTCCTAAGCTTCTTGCTACTCCTGCTGCAGCACCCGATAAAAAAACGGGCATTTTCTATACGCTATGAGATGCAAAGGACTCAATGACATGCAAATGCACGACTGGGGCACATTGGCTTTACTATACCAGTTTCTCCTTGCAAGACAGAGTGGAAAAGCTTTTCGCTAAGATGCCGATGACAAGAGTCACAGAAGACATAAAGCCAGCTGTCCGAAGGTAAGTGCCGCAGCCAGGCATGTTTCAGCAGAAGTGGCGCTGGGGAGCGCACAGTAACTGGCAAAAGCATCTGTGCACCAACTAGCAGCTTCTTCCCCTCTGCTAGCCAGAGAGGACGGCAACTTCCAGGAGGCGAAGAACAAAGCCGCACCAACAGCGGCATTGTGTGCGCAGCTTCCAAGCTGCTAGAAAACGGTGGCTTGACAATCGGCTGTGTCTGCAATTGACATTAGCATTCTTCAGGAAGGAGTTGATGGACAGCTTTCCTAAGCTTCTTGCCAGCCTTCCTACATCCCCAATTGAAAATCATGCACATCTTTCTAAGCTCTTAGACACAAGGAATATGATGAACTGCTAATGCACGACTGGGGGACATTGGCTTTACTATACCAGTTTCTCCTTGCAAGAGAGAGTGGAAAAGCTTTTCACTAAGATGCCGATGACAAGAGTCACAGAAGACATAAAGCCAGCTGTCCGAAGGTAAGTGCCGCAGCCAGGCATGTTTCAGCAGAAGTGGCGCTCGGGAGCGCACAGTAACTGGCGAAAGCATCTGTGCACCAACTAGCAGCTTCTTCCCCTCTGCTAGCCAGAGAGGACGGCAACTTCCAGGAGGCGAAGAACAAAGCCGCACCAACAGCGGCATTGTGTGCGCAGCTTCCAAGCTGCTAGAAAACGGTGGCTTGACAATCAGCTGCGTCTGCAATTGACATAAGCATTCTTCAGGAAGGAGTTGATGGACAACGTTCCTAAGTTTCTTGCTAATCCTCCTGCAGCACCCGATAGAAAATCTTGCAATTCCTTCTGAGCTTTGAGACACTAAGAACTCGATGAACTGCTAATGCAACGTTGGGCGACGTTGGCTTTCTGTCCCAGTTTCTGCTTGAAAGACGTCGTTGTCGGAAAAGTTTTTCACTAAGATGAGGAGAACAAGAGTCACAGAAGATGGAGATAAGGAGCCGTCCGACAGAAGCAGCGCTGCGGAACGCTCCGTAACCGGCACAAGGGTCTGTGCACGCAGCAACCACTTCCTTGCCTCTGGCAGTTGGAGAACACGGCAGATTCCAGGAGGCGATGAATGAAGCCGCACCAAGAGCTAGATTGATTGCGCGGCTTCCAAGCTACTAGAACACGGTGGCTTGACAATCGGCTGCATCTGCAATTGACATTAGCATTCTTCAGGAAGGAGTTGATGGACAGCTTTCCTAAGCGTCTTGCCAGCCTTCCTACATCCCCCGATTGAAAATCATGCACTTCTTTCTAAGCTCTTAGACACAAGGAACACGATGAAATTCTAATGCACGACTGGGGCACATTGGCTTTACTATACCAGTTTCTCCTTGCAAGACAGAGTGGAAAAGCTTTTCACTAAGATGCCGATGACAAGAGTCACAGAAGACATAAAGCGAGCTGTCCGAAGGTAAGTGCCGCAGCCAGGCATGTTTCACCAGAAGTTGTGCTCGGGAGCGCACAGTAACTGGCAAAAGCATCTGTGCATGAACTAGCAGCTTCTTCCCCTCTGCTAGCCAGAGAGGATGGCAACTTCCAGGAGGCGAAGAACAAAGCCGCACCAACAGCGGCACTGTGTGCGCAGCTTCCAAGCTGCTAGAAAACGGTGGCTTGACAATCAGCTGCGTCTGCAATTGACATAAGCATTCTTCAGGAAGGAGTTGATGGACAACGTTCCTAAGTTTCTTGCTACTCCTGCTGCAGCACCCGATAAAAAAACGGGCATTTTCTATACGCTATGAGATGCAAAGGACTCAATGACATGCAAATGCACGACTGGGGCACATTGGCTTTACTATACCAATTTCTCCTTGCAAGACAGAGTGGAAAAGCTTTTCGCTAAGATGCCGATGACAAGAGTCACAGAAGACATAAAGCCAGCTGTCCGAAGGTAAGTGCCGCAGCCAGGCATGTTTCAGCAGAAGTGGCGCTGGGGAGCGCACAGTAACTGGCAAAAGCATCTGTGCACGAACTAGCAGCTTCTTCCCCTCTGCTAGCCAGAGAGGACGGCAACTTCCAGGAGGCGAAGAACAAAGCCGCACCAACAGCGGCATTGTGTGCGCAGCTTCCAAGCTGCTAGAAAACGGTGGCTTGACAATCGGCTGCGTCTGCAATTGACATTAGCATTCTTCAGGAAGGAGTTGATGGTCAGCTTTCCTAAGCTTCTTGCCAGCCTTCCTACATCCCCAATTGAAAATCATGCACATCTTTCTAAGCTCTTAGACACAAGGAATATGATGAACTGCTAATGCACGACTGGGGGACATTGGCTTTACTATACCAGTTTCTCCTTGCAAGACAGAGTGGAAAAGCTTTTCACTAAGATGCCGATGACAAGAGTCACAGAAGACATAAAGCGAGCTGTCCGAAGGTAAGTGCCGCAGCCAGGCATGTTTCACCAGAAGTTGTGCTCGGGAGCGCACAGTAACTGGCAAAAGCATCTGTGCACGAACTAGCAGCTTCTTCCCCTCTGCTAGCCAGAGAGGATGGCAACTTCCAGGAGGCGAAGAACAAAGCCGCACCAACAGCGGCATTGTGTGCGCAGCTTCCAAGCTGCTAGAAAACGGTGGCTTGACAATCAGCTGCGTCTGCAATTGACATTAGCATTCTTCAGGAAGGAGTTGATGGACAGCTTTCCTAAGCTTCTTGCTACTCCTGCTGCAGCACCCGATAAAAAAACGGGCATTTTCTATACGCTATGAGATGCAATGGACTCAATGACATGCAAATGCACGACTGGGGCACATTGGCTTTACTATACCAGTTTCTCCTTGCAAGACAGAGTTGAAAAGCTTTTCGCTAAGATGCCGATGACAAGAGTCACAGAAGACATAAAGCCAGCTGTCCGAAGGTAAGTGCCGCAGCCAGGCATGTTTCAGCAGAAGTGGCGCTGGGGAGCGCACAGTAACTGGCAAAAGCATCTGTGCACGAACTAGCAGCTTCTTCCCCTCTGCTAGCCAGAGAGGACGGCAACTTCCAGGAGGCGAAGAACAAAGCCGCACCAACAGCGGCATTGTGTGCGCAGCTTCCAAGCTGCTAGAACACGGTGGCTTGACAATCGGCTGCATCTGCAATTGACATTAGCATTCTTCAGGAAGGAGTTGATGGACAACGTTCCTAAGCTTCTTGCTGACCCCCCTGCAGCACCCGATAGAAAATCTTGCAATTCCTTCTGAGCTTTGAGACACTAAGAACTCGATGAACTGCTAATGCAACGTCGGGGGACGTTGCCTTTGCTGTCCCAGTTTCTGCTTGAAAGACGTCGTTGGAAAAGTTTTTCACTAAGATGAGGATGACAAGAGTCACAGAAGACGGAGATAAGGAGCCGTCCGACAGAAGCAGCGCTGCGGAACGCACCGTAACCGGCACAAGGGTCTGTGCAAGCAGCAACCACATCTTTGCCTCTGGCAGTTGGAGAACACGGCAGATTCCAGGAGGCGATGAATGAAGCCGCACCAACAGCGGTATTGTGTGTGCAGCTTCCAAGTTCCTAGAAGACAGCACCTTGACAATCAGCTGCATCCGCAATTGACATTAGCATTCTTCAGGAAGGAGTTGATGGACAGCTTTCCTAAGCTTCTTGCCAACCTTCCTACAACCCCCAATTGAAAATCGTGCACTTCTTTCTAAGCTCTTAGACACAAGGAATACGATGAACTTCTAATGCACGATTGGGGCACATTGGCTTTACTATACCAGTTTCTCCTTGCAAGACAGAGTGGAAAAGCTTTTCGCTAAGATGCCGATGACAAGAGTCACAGAAGACATAAAGCGAGCCGTCCGAAGGTAAGTGCCGCAGCCAGGCATGTTTCAGCAGAAGTGGCGCTGGGGAGCGCACAGTAACTGGCAAAAGCATCTGTGCACGAACTAGCAGCTTCTTCCCCACTGGTAGCCAGAGAGGACGGCAACTTCCAGGAGGCGAAGAACTAAGCCGCACCAACAGCGGCATTGTGTGCGCAGCTTCCAAGCTGCTAGAAAACGGTGGCTTGACAATCGGCTGTGTCTGCAATTGACATTAGCATTCTTCAGGAAGGAGTTGATGGACAGCTTTCTAAGCTTCTTGCCAGCCTTCCTACATCCCCAATTGAAAATCATGCACATCTTTCTAAGCTCTTAGACACAAGGAATATGATGAACTGCTAATGCACGACTGGGGGACATTGGCTTTACTATACCAGTTTCTCCTTGCAAGACAGAGTGGAAAAGCTTTTCACTAAGATGCCGATGACAAGAGTCACAGAAGACATAAAGCGAGCTGTCCGAAGGTAAGTGCCGCAGCCAGGCATGTTTCAGCAGAAGTGGCGCTCGGGAGCGCACAGTAACTGGCGAAAGCATCTGTGCACGAACTAGCAGCTTCTTCCCCTCTGCTAGCCAGAGAGGACGGCAACTTCCAGGAGGCGAAGAACAAAGCCGCACCAACAGCGGCATTGTGTGCGCAGCTTCCAAGCTGCTAGAAAACGGTGGCTTGACAATCAGCTGCGTCTGCAATTGACATAAGCATTCTTCAGGAAGGAGTTGATGGACAACGTTCCTAAGCTTCTTGCTAATCCTCCTGCAGCACCCGATAGAAAATCTTGCAATTCCTTCTGAGCTTTGAGACACTAAGAACTCGATGAACTGCTAATGCAACGTTGGGGGACGTTGCCTTTGCTGTCCCAGTTTCTGCTTGAAAGACGTCGTTGTCGGAAAAGTTTTTCCCTAAGATGAGGATGACAAGAGTCACAGAAGATGGAGATAACGAGCCATCCAACTGAAGCAGTGCTCTGGAACCCACTTTAACCGGCACAAGGGTACGTGCACAAAGTAGCATCTTCCTCGCCTCAGGGAGACGGAGAGCACAGCAGCTTCCAGGTGGCGATGAATGAAGCCGCACCAACAGCGGCATTGTGTGCGCAGCTTCCAAGTTCCTAGAAGTTGGTGTCTTGACAATCGCCTGCATCCGCAATTGACATTAGCATTCTTCAGGAAGGAGTTGATGGACAGCTTTCCTAAGCTTCTTGCTAGTCCTCCTGCAGCACCCAATAGAAAAACTTGCACTTCCTTCTAAGCTCTAAGACACAATAACCTCCATGAACTGCTAATGCAACGTCGGAGAATGTTGCCTTTGTTGTCCCATTTTCTGCTTGAAAGACGTCGCTGGAAAAGTTTTTCACTAAGATGAGGATGATAAGAGTCACAGAAGACGGAGATAACGAGCCGTCTGACAGACGCAGCGTTCTGGAACACACCATATCAGGCACAAGGATGTGTGCAGGAAGCAACCACTTCTTTGCCTCTGGCAGCTGGAGAACATGGCAGCTTCTGGGAGGCACAGAATGGAGCCGCACCATCAGCTAGATTGTGGGTGTGGCTTCCAAGCTACTAGAAGACGGTGGCTTGACAATCGGCTGCGTCTGCAATTGACATTAGCATTCTTCAGGAAGGAGTTGATGGACAGCTTTCCTAAGCTTCTTGCTACTCCTGCTGCAGCACCCGATAAAAAAACGGGCATTTTCTATACGCTATGAGATGCAAAGGACTCAATGACATGCAAATGCACGACTGGGGCACATTGGCTTTACTATACCAGTTTCTCCTTGCAAGACAGAGTGGAAAAGCTTTTCGCTAAGATGCCGATGACAAGAGTCACAGAAGACATAAAGCCAGCTGTCCGAAGGTAAGTGCCGCAGCCAGGCATGTTTCAGCAGAAGTGGCGCTGGGGAGCGCACAGTAACTGGCAAAAGCATCTGTGCACGAACTAGCAGCTTCTTCCCCTCTGCTAGCCAGAGAGGACGGCAACTTCCAGGAGGCGAAGAACAAAGCCGCACCAACAGCGGCATTGTGTGCGCAGCTTCCAAGCTGCTAGAACACGGTGGCTTGACAATCGGCTGCATCTGCAATTGACATTAGCATTCTTCAGGAAGGAGTTGATGGACAACGTTCCTAAGCTTCTTGCTAACCCTCCTGCAGCACCCGATAGAAAATCTTGCAATTCCTTCTGAGCTTTGAGACACTAAGAACTCGATGAACTGCTAATGCAACGTCGGGGGACGTTGCCTTTGCTGTCCCAGTTTCTGCTTGAAAGACGTCGTTGTCGGAAAAGTTTTTCACTAAGATGAGGAGAACAAGAGTCACAGAAGACGGAGATAAGGAGCCGTCCGACAGAAGCAGCGCTGCGGAACGCACCGTAACCGGCACAAGGGTCTGTGCAAGCAGCAACCACATCTTTGCCTCTGGCAGTTGGAGAACACGGCAGATTCCAGGAGGCGATGAATGAAGCCGCACCAACAGCGGTATTGTGTGTGCAGCTTCCAAGTTCCTAGAAGACAGCACCTTGACAATCAGCTGCATCCGCAATTGACATTAGCATTCTTCAGGAAGGAGTTGATGGACAGCTTTCCTAAGCTTCTTGCCAACCTTCCTACAACCCCCAATTGAAAATCGTGCACTTCTTTCTAAGCTCTTAGACACAAGGAATACGATGAACTTCTAATGCACGATTGGGGCACATTGGCTTTACTATACCAGTTTCTCCTTGCAAGACAGAGTGGAAAAGCTTTTCGCTAAGATGCCGATGACAAGAGTCACAGAAGACATAAAGCGAGCCGTCCGACGGTAAGTGCCGCAGGCAGGCATGTTTCAGCAGAAGTGGCGCTGGGGAGCGCACAGTAACTGGCAAAAGCATCTGTGCACCAACTAGCAGCTTCTTCCCCACTGGTAGCCAGAGAGGACGGCAACTTCCAGGAGGCGAAGAACTAAGCCGCACCAACAGCGGCATTGTGTGCGCAGCTTCCAAGCTGCTAGAAAACGGTGGCTTGACAATCGGCTGCGTCTGCAATTGACATTAGCATTCTTCAGGAAGGAGTTGATGGACAGCTTTCCTAAGCTTCTTGCCAGCCTTCCTACATCCCCAATTGAAAATCATGCACATCTTTCTAAGCTCTTAGACACAAGGAATATGATGAACTGCTAATGCACGACTGGGGGACATTGGCTTTACTATACCAGTTTCTCCTTGCAAGACAGAGTAGAAAAGCTTTTCACTAAGATGCCGATGACAAGAGTCACAGAAGACATAAAGCCAGCTGTCCGAAGGTAAGTGCCGCAGCCAGGCATGTTTCAGCAGAAGTTGCGCTCGGGAGCGCACAGTAACTGGCGAAAGCATCTGTGCACGAACTAGCAGCTTCTTCCCCTCTGCTAGCCAGAGAGCAAGGCAACTTCCAGGAGGCGAAGAACAAAGCCGCACCAACAGCGGCATTGTGTGCGCAGCTTCCAAGCTGCTAGAAAGCGGTGGCTTGACAATCAGCTGCGTCTGCAATTGACATAAGCATTCTTCAGGAAGGAGTTGATGGACAACGTTCCTAAGCTTCTTGCTAACCCTCCTGCAGCACCCGATAGAAAATCTTGCAATTCCTTCGGAGCTTTGAAACACTAAGAACTCGATGAACTGCTAATGCAACGTTGGGCGACGTTGGCTTTCTGTCCCAGTTTCTGCTTGAAAGACGTCGTTGTCGGAAAAGTTTTTCACTAAGATGAGGAGAACAAGAGTCACAGAAGATGGAGATAAGGAGCCGTCCGACAGAAGCAGTGCTCTGGAACGCTCCGTAACCGGCACAAGGGTCTGTGCACGCAGCAACCACTTCCTTGCCTCTGGCAGTTGGAGAACACGGCAGATTCCAGGAGGCGATGAATGAAGCCGCACCAAGAGCTAGATTGATTGCGCGGCTTCCAAGCTACTAGAACACGGTGGCTTGACAATCGGCTGCATCTGCAATTGACATTAGCATTCTTCAGGAAGGAGTTGATGGACAGCTTTCCTAAGCGTCTTGCCAGCCTTCCTACATCCCCCGATTGAAAATCATGCACTTCTTTCTAAGCTCTTAGACACAAGGAACACGATGAAATTCTAATGCACGACTGGGGCACATTGGCTTTACTATACCAGTTTCTCCTTGCAAGACAGAGTGGAAAAGCTTTTCACTAAGATGCCGATGACAAGAGTCACAGAAGACATAAAGCGAGCTGTCCGAAGGTAAGTGCCGCAGCCAGGCATGTTTCACCAGAAGTTGTGCTCGGGAGCGCACAGTAACTGGCAAAAGCATCTGTGCATGAATTAGCAGCTTCTTCCCCTCTGCTAGCCAGAGAGGATGGCAACTTCCAGGAGGCGAAGAGCAAAGCCGCACCAACAGCGGCATTGTGTGCGCAGCTTCCAAGCTGCTAGAAAACGGTGGCTTGACAATCGGCTGCGTCTGCAATTGACATTAGCATTCTTCAGGAAGGAGTTGATGGACAGCTTTCCTAAGCTTCTTGCTACTCCTGCTGCAGCACCCGATAAAAAAACGGGCATTTTCTATACGCTATGAGATGCAAAGGACTCAATGACATGCAAATGCACGACTGGGGCACATTGGCTTTACTATACCAGTTTCTCCTTGCAAGACAGAGTGGAAAAGCTTTTCGCTAAGATGCCGATGACAAGAGTCACAGAAGACATAAAGCCAGCTGTCCGAAGGTAAGTGCCGCAGCCAGGCATGTTTCAGCAGAAGTGGCGCTGGGGAGCGCACAGTAACTGGCAAAAGCATCTGTGCACGAACTAGCAGCTTCTTCCCCTCTGCTAGCCAGAGAGGACGGCAACTTCCAGGAGGCGAAGAACAAAGCCGCACCAACAGCGGCATTGTGTGCGCAGCTTCCAAGCTGCTAGAAAACGGTGGCTTGACAATCGGCTGTGTCTGCAATTGACATTAGCATTCTTCAGGAAGGAGTTGATGGTCAGCTTTCCTAAGCTTCTTGCCAGCCTTCCTACATCCCCAATTGAAAATCATGCACATCTTTCTAAGCTCTTAGACACAAGGAATATGATGAACTGCTAATGCACGACTGGGGGACATTGGCTTTACTATACTAGTTTCTCCTTGCAAGACAGAGTAGAAAAGCTTTTCACTAAGATGCCGATGACAAGAGTCACAGAAGACATAAAGCGAGCCGTCCGAAGGTAAGTGCCGCAGCCAGGCATGTTTCAGCAGAAGTTGTGCTCGGGAGCGCACAGTAACTGGCAAAAGCATCTGTGCATGAACGAGCAGCTTCTTCCCCTCTGCTAGCCAGAGAGCACAGCAACTTCCAGGAGGCGAAGAACAAAGCCGCACCAACAGCGGCATTGTGTGCGCAGCTTCCAAGCTGCTAGAAAGCGGTGGCTTGACAATCAGCTGCGTCTGCAATTGACATAAGCATTCTTCAGGAAGGAGTTGATGGACAACGTTCCTAAGTTTCTTGCTAATCCTCCTGCAGCACCCGATAGAAAATCTTGCAATTCCTTCTGAGCTTTGAGACACTAAGAACTTGATGAACTGCTAATGCAACGTCGGGGGACGTTGCCTTTGCTGTCCCAGTTTCTGCTTGAAAGACGTCGTTGGAAAAGTTTTTCACTAAGATGAGGATGACAAGAGTCACAGAAGACGGAGATAACGAGCCATCCAACTGAAGCAGTGCTCTGGAACCCACTTTAACCGGCACAAGTGTACGTGCACAAAGTAGCATCTTCCTCGCCTCTGGGAGACGGAGAGCACGGCAGCTTCCAGGAGGCGATGAATGAAGCCGCACCAACAGCGGTATTGTGTGTGCAGCTTCCAAGTTCCTAGAAGACAGCACCTTGACAATCAGCTGCATCCGCAATTGACATTAGCATTCTTCAGGAAGGAGTTGATGGACAGCTTTCCTAAGCTTCTTGCCAACCTTCCTACAACCCCCAATTGAAAATCGTGCACTTCTTTCTAAGCTCTTAGACACAAGGAATACGATGAACTTCTAATGCACGATTGGGGCACATTGGCTTTACTATACCAGTTTCTCCTTGCAAGACAGAGTGGAAAAGCTTTTCGCTAAGATGCCGATGACAAGAGTCACAGAAGACATAAAGCGAGCCGTCCGAAGGTAAGTGCCGCAGCCAGGCATGTTTCAGCAGAAGTGGCGCTGGGGAGCGCACAGTAACTGGCAAAAGCATCTGTGCACGAACTAGCAGCTTCTTCCCCACTGGTAGCCAGAGAGGACGGCAACTTCCAGGAGGCGAAGAACTAAGCCGCACCAACAGCGGCATTGTGTGCGCAGCTTCCAAGCTGCTAGAAAACGGTGGCTTGACAATCGGCTGTGTCTGCAATTGACATTAGCATTCTTCAGGAAGGAGTTGATGGACAGCTTTCTAAGCTTCTTGCCAGCCTTCCTACATCCCCAATTGAAAATCATGCACATCTTTCTAAGCTCTTAGACACAAGGAATATGATGAACTGCTAATGCACGACTGGGGGACATTGGCTTTACTATACCAGTTTCTCCTTGCAAGACAGAGTGGAAAAGCTTTTCGCTAAGATGCCGATGACAAGAGTCACAGAAGACATAAAGCCAGCTGTCCGAAGGTAAGTGCCGCAGCCAGGCATGTTTCAGCAGAAGTGGCGCTGGGGAGCGCACAGTAACTGGCGAAAGCATCTGTGCACGAACTAGCAGCTTCTTCCCCTCTGCTAGCCAGAGAGGACGGCAACTTCCAGGAGGCGAAGAACAAAGCCGCACCAACAGCGGAATTGTGTGCGCAGCTTCCAAGCTGCTAGAAAACGGTGGCTTGACAATCAGCTGCGTCTGCAATTGACATAAGCATTCTTCAGGAAGGAGTTGATGGACAACGTTCCTAAGTTTCTTGCTAATCCTCCTGCAGCACCCGATAGAAAATCTTGCAATTCCTTCTGAGCTTTGAGACACTAAGAACTCGATGAACTGCTAATGCAACGTTGGGCGACGTTGGCTTTCTGTCCCAGTTTCTGCTTGAAAGACGTCGTTGTCGGAAAAGTTTTTCACTAAGATGAGGAGAACAAGAGTCACAGAAGATGGAGATAAGGAGCCGTCCGACAGAAGCAGCGCTGCGGAACGCTCCGTAACCGGCACAAGGGTCTGTGCACGCAGCAACCACTTCCTTGCCTCTGGCAGTTGGAGAACACGGCAGATTCCAGGAGGCGATGAATGAAGCCGCACCAAGAGCTAGATTGATTGCGCGGCTTCCAAGCTACTAGAACACGGTGGCTTGACAATCGGCTGCATCTGCAATTGACATTAGCATTCTTCAGGAAGGAGTTGATGGACAGCTTTCCTAAGCGTCTTGCCAGCCTTCCTACATCCCCCGATTGAAAATCATGCACTTCTTTCTAAGCTCTTAGACACAAGGAACACGATGAAATTCTAATGCACGACTGGGGCACATTGGCTTTACTATACCAGTTTCTCCTTGCAAGACAGAGTGGAAAAGCTTTTCACTAAGATGCC
Source organism: Passer domesticus (assembly GCF_036417665.1). Taxonomy (NCBI): domain Eukaryota; kingdom Metazoa; phylum Chordata; class Aves; order Passeriformes; family Passeridae; genus Passer; species Passer domesticus. The sequence goes on along the minus strand of NC_087512.1, from coordinate 57,234,110 downwards.
GATGACAAGAGTCACAGAAGACATAAAGCGAGCTGTCCGAAGGTAAGTGCCGCAGCCAGGCATGTTTCACCAGAAGTTGTGCTCGGGAGCGCACAGTAACTGGCAAAAGCATCTGTGCATGAACTAGCAGCTTCTTCCCCTCTGCTAGCCAGAGAGGATGGCAACTTCCAGGAGGCGAAGAACAAAGCCGCACCAACAGCGGCACTGTGTGCGCAGCTTCCAAGCTGCTAGAAAACGGTGGCTTGACAATCAGCTGCGTCTGCAATTGACATAAGCATTCTTCAGGAAGGAGTTGATGGACAACGTTCCTAAGTTTCTTGCTACTCCTGCTGCAGCACCCGATAAAAAAACGGGCATTTTCTATACGCTATGAGATGCAAAGGACTCAATGACATGCAAATGCACGACTGGGGCACATTGGCTTTACTATACCAGTTTCTCCTTGCAAGACAGAGTGGAAAAGCTTTTCGCTAAGATGCCGATGACAAGAGTCACAGAAGACATAAAGCCAGCTGTCCGAAGGTAAGTGCCGCAGCCAGGCATGTTTCAGCAGAAGTGGCGCTGGGGAGCGCACAGTAACTGGCAAAAGCATCTGTGCACGAACTAGCAGCTTCTTCCCCTCTGCTAGCCAGAGAGGACGGCAACTTCCAGGAGGCGAAGAACAAAGCCGCACCAACAGCGGCATTGTGTGCGCAGCTTCCAAGCTGCTAGAAAACGGTGGCTTGACAATCGGCTGCGTCTGCAATTGACATTAGCATTCTTCAGGAAGGAGTTGATGGTCAGCTTTCCTAAGCTTCTTGCCAGCCTTCCTACATCCCCAATTGAAAATCATGCACATCTTTCTAAGCTCTTAGACACAAGGAATATGATGAACTGCTAATGCACGACTGGGGGACATTGGCTTTACTATACCAGTTTCTCCTTGCAAGACAGAGTGGAAAAGCTTTTCACTAAGATGCCGATGACAAGAGTCACAGAAGACATAAAGCGAGCTGTCCGAAGGTAAGTGCCGCAGCCAGGCATGTTTCAGCAGAAGTGGCGCTGGGGAGCGCACAGTAACTGGCAAAAGCATTTGTGCATGAACGAGCAGCTTCTTCCCCTCTGCTAGCCAGAGAGGACGGCAACTTCCAGGAGGCGAAGAACAAAGCCGCACCAACAGCGGCATTGTGTGCGCAGCTTCCAAGCTGCTAGAACACGGTGGCTTGACAATCGGCTGCATCTGCAATTGACATTAGCATTCTTCAGGAAGGAGTTGATGGACAACGTTCCTAAGCTTCTTGCTAACCCTCCTGCAGCACCCGATAGAAAATCTTGCAATTCCTTCTGAGCTTTGAGACACTAAGAACTCGATGAACTGCTAATGCAACGTCGGGGGACGTTGCCTTTGCTGTCCCAGTTTCTGCTTGAAAGACGTCGTTGTCGGAAAAGTTTTTCACTAAGATGAGGAGAACAAGAGTCACAGAAGACGGAGATAAGGAGCCGTCCGACAGAAGCAGCGCTGCGGAACGCACCGTAACCGGCACAAGGGTCTGTGCAAGCAGCAACCACATCTTTGCCTCTGGCAGTTGGAGAACACGGCAGATTCCAGGAGGCGATGAATGAAGCCGCACCAACAGCGGTATTGTGTGTGCAGCTTCCAAGTTCCTAGAAGACAGCACCTTGACAATCAGCTGCATCCGCAATTGACATTAGCATTCTTCAGGAAGGAGTTGATGGACAGCTTTCCTAAGCTTCTTGCCAACCTTCCTACAACCCCCAATTGAAAATCGTGCACTTCTTTCTAAGCTCTTAGACACAAGGAATACGATGAACTTCTAATGCACGATTGGGGCACATTGGCTTTACTATACCAGTTTCTCCTTGCAAGACAGAGTGGAAAAGCTTTTCGCTAAGATGCCGATGACAAGAGTCACAGAAGACATAAAGCGAGCCGTCCGACGGTAAGTGCCGCAGGCAGGCATGTTTCAGCAGAAGTGGCGCTGGGGAGCGCACAGTAACTGGCAAAAGCATCTGTGCACCAACTAGCAGCTTCTTCCCCACTGGTAGCCAGAGAGGACGGCAACTTCCAGGAGGCGAAGAACTAAGCCGCACCAACAGCGGCATTGTGTGCGCAGCTTCCAAGCTGCTAGAAAACGGTGGCTTGACAATCGGCTGCGTCTGCAATTGACATTAGCATTCTTCAGGAAGGAGTTGATGGACAGCTTTCCTAAGCTTCTTGCCAGCCTTCCTACATCCCCAATTGAAAATCATGCACATCTTTCTAAGCTCTTAGACACAAGGAATATGATGAACTGCTAATGCACGACTGGGGGACATTGGCTTTACTATACCAGTTTCTCCTTGCAAGACAGAGTAGAAAAGCTTTTCACTAAGATGCCGATGACAAGAGTCACAGAAGACATAAAGCCAGCTGTCCGAAGGTAAGTGCCGCAGCCAGGCATGTTTCAGCAGAAGTTGCGCTCGGGAGCGCACAGTAACTGGCGAAAGCATCTGTGCACGAACTAGCAGCTTCTTCCCCTCTGCTAGCCAGAGAGCAAGGCAACTTCCAGGAGGCGAAGAACAAAGCCGCACCAACAGCGGCATTGTGTGCGCAGCTTCCAAGCTGCTAGAAAGCGGTGGCTTGACAATCAGCTGCGTCTGCAATTGACATAAGCATTCTTCAGGAAGGAGTTGATGGACAACGTTCCTAAGCTTCTTGCTAACCCTCCTGCAGCACCCGATAGAAAATCTTGCAATTCCTTCGGAGCTTTGAAACACTAAGAACTCGATGAACTGCTAATGCAACGTTGGGCGACGTTGGCTTTCTGTCCCAGTTTCTGCTTGAAAGACGTCGTTGTCGGAAAAGTTTTTCACTAAGATGAGGAGAACAAGAGTCACAGAAGATGGAGATAAGGAGCCGTCCGACAGAAGCAGTGCTCTGGAACGCTCCGTAACCGGCACAAGGGTCTGTGCACGCAGCAACCACTTCCTTGCCTCTGGCAGTTGGAGAACACGGCAGATTCCAGGAGGCGATGAATGAAGCCGCACCAAGAGCTAGATTGATTGCGCGGCTTCCAAGCTACTAGAACACGGTGGCTTGACAATCGGCTGCATCTGCAATTGACATTAGCATTCTTCAGGAAGGAGTTGATGGACAGCTTTCCTAAGCGTCTTGCCAGCCTTCCTACATCCCCCGATTGAAAATCATGCACTTCTTTCTAAGCTCTTAGACACAAGGAACACGATGAAATTCTAATGCACGACTGGGGCACATTGGCTTTACTATACCAGTTTCTCCTTGCAAGACAGAGTGGAAAAGCTTTTCACTAAGATGCCGATGACAAGAGTCACAGAAGACATAAAGCGAGCTGTCCGAAGGTAAGTGCCGCAGCCAGGCATGTTTCACCAGAAGTTGTGCTCGGGAGCGCACAGTAACTGGCAAAAGCATCTGTGCATGAATTAGCAGCTTCTTCCCCTCTGCTAGCCAGAGAGGATGGCAACTTCCAGGAGGCGAAGAGCAAAGCCGCACCAACAGCGGCATTGTGTGCGCAGCTTCCAAGCTGCTAGAAAACGGTGGCTTGACAATCGGCTGCGTCTGCAATTGACATTAGCATTCTTCAGGAAGGAGTTGATGGACAGCTTTCCTAAGCTTCTTGCTACTCCTGCTGCAGCACCCGATAAAAAAACGGGCATTTTCTATACGCTATGAGATGCAAAGGACTCAATGACATGCAAATGCACGACTGGGGCACATTGGCTTTACTATACCAGTTTCTCCTTGCAAGACAGAGTGGAAAAGCTTTTCGCTAAGATGCCGATGACAAGAGTCACAGAAGACATAAAGCCAGCTGTCCGAAGGTAAGTGCCGCAGCCAGGCATGTTTCAGCAGAAGTGGCGCTGGGGAGCGCACAGTAACTGGCAAAAGCATCTGTGCACGAACTAGCAGCTTCTTCCCCTCTGCTAGCCAGAGAGGACGGCAACTTCCAGGAGGCGAAGAACAAAGCCGCACCAACAGCGGCATTGTGTGCGCAGCTTCCAAGCTGCTAGAAAACGGTGGCTTGACAATCGGCTGTGTCTGCAATTGACATTAGCATTCTTCAGGAAGGAGTTGATGGTCAGCTTTCCTAAGCTTCTTGCCAGCCTTCCTACATCCCCAATTGAAAATCATGCACATCTTTCTAAGCTCTTAGACACAAGGAATATGATGAACTGCTAATGCACGACTGGGGGACATTGGCTTTACTATACTAGTTTCTCCTTGCAAGACAGAGTAGAAAAGCTTTTCACTAAGATGCCGATGACAAGAGTCACAGAAGACATAAAGCGAGCCGTCCGAAGGTAAGTGCCGCAGCCAGGCATGTTTCAGCAGAAGTTGTGCTCGGGAGCGCACAGTAACTGGCAAAAGCATCTGTGCATGAACGAGCAGCTTCTTCCCCTCTGCTAGCCAGAGAGCACAGCAACTTCCAGGAGGCGAAGAACAAAGCCGCACCAACAGCGGCATTGTGTGCGCAGCTTCCAAGCTGCTAGAAAGCGGTGGCTTGACAATCAGCTGCGTCTGCAATTGACATAAGCATTCTTCAGGAAGGAGTTGATGGACAACGTTCCTAAGTTTCTTGCTAATCCTCCTGCAGCACCCGATAGAAAATCTTGCAATTCCTTCTGAGCTTTGAGACACTAAGAACTTGATGAACTGCTAATGCAACGTCGGGGGACGTTGCCTTTGCTGTCCCAGTTTCTGCTTGAAAGACGTCGTTGGAAAAGTTTTTCACTAAGATGAGGATGACAAGAGTCACAGAAGACGGAGATAACGAGCCATCCAACTGAAGCAGTGCTCTGGAACCCACTTTAACCGGCACAAGTGTACGTGCACAAAGTAGCATCTTCCTCGCCTCTGGGAGACGGAGAGCACGGCAGCTTCCAGGAGGCGATGAATGAAGCCGCACCAACAGCGGTATTGTGTGTGCAGCTTCCAAGTTCCTAGAAGACAGCACCTTGACAATCAGCTGCATCCGCAATTGACATTAGCATTCTTCAGGAAGGAGTTGATGGACAGCTTTCCTAAGCTTCTTGCCAACCTTCCTACAACCCCCAATTGAAAATCGTGCACTTCTTTCTAAGCTCTTAGACACAAGGAATACGATGAACTTCTAATGCACGATTGGGGCACATTGGCTTTACTATACCAGTTTCTCCTTGCAAGACAGAGTGGAAAAGCTTTTCGCTAAGATGCCGATGACAAGAGTCACAGAAGACATAAAGCGAGCCGTCCGAAGGTAAGTGCCGCAGCCAGGCATGTTTCAGCAGAAGTGGCGCTGGGGAGCGCACAGTAACTGGCAAAAGCATCTGTGCACGAACTAGCAGCTTCTTCCCCACTGGTAGCCAGAGAGGACGGCAACTTCCAGGAGGCGAAGAACTAAGCCGCACCAACAGCGGCATTGTGTGCGCAGCTTCCAAGCTGCTAGAAAACGGTGGCTTGACAATCGGCTGTGTCTGCAATTGACATTAGCATTCTTCAGGAAGGAGTTGATGGACAGCTTTCTAAGCTTCTTGCCAGCCTTCCTACATCCCCAATTGAAAATCATGCACATCTTTCTAAGCTCTTAGACACAAGGAATATGATGAACTGCTAATGCACGACTGGGGGACATTGGCTTTACTATACCAGTTTCTCCTTGCAAGACAGAGTGGAAAAGCTTTTCGCTAAGATGCCGATGACAAGAGTCACAGAAGACATAAAGCCAGCTGTCCGAAGGTAAGTGCCGCAGCCAGGCATGTTTCAGCAGAAGTGGCGCTGGGGAGCGCACAGTAACTGGCGAAAGCATCTGTGCACGAACTAGCAGCTTCTTCCCCTCTGCTAGCCAGAGAGGACGGCAACTTCCAGGAGGCGAAGAACAAAGCCGCACCAACAGCGGAATTGTGTGCGCAGCTTCCAAGCTGCTAGAAAACGGTGGCTTGACAATCAGCTGCGTCTGCAATTGACATAAGCATTCTTCAGGAAGGAGTTGATGGACAACGTTCCTAAGTTTCTTGCTAATCCTCCTGCAGCACCCGATAGAAAATCTTGCAATTCCTTCTGAGCTTTGAGACACTAAGAACTCGATGAACTGCTAATGCAACGTTGGGCGACGTTGGCTTTCTGTCCCAGTTTCTGCTTGAAAGACGTCGTTGTCGGAAAAGTTTTTCACTAAGATGAGGAGAACAAGAGTCACAGAAGATGGAGATAAGGAGCCGTCCGACAGAAGCAGCGCTGCGGAACGCTCCGTAACCGGCACAAGGGTCTGTGCACGCAGCAACCACTTCCTTGCCTCTGGCAGTTGGAGAACACGGCAGATTCCAGGAGGCGATGAATGAAGCCGCACCAAGAGCTAGATTGATTGCGCGGCTTCCAAGCTACTAGAACACGGTGGCTTGACAATCGGCTGCATCTGCAATTGACATTAGCATTCTTCAGGAAGGAGTTGATGGACAGCTTTCCTAAGCGTCTTGCCAGCCTTCCTACATCCCCCGATTGAAAATCATGCACTTCTTTCTAAGCTCTTAGACACAAGGAACACGATGAAATTCTAATGCACGACTGGGGCACATTGGCTTTACTATACCAGTTTCTCCTTGCAAGACAGAGTGGAAAAGCTTTTCACTAAGATGCCGATGACAAGAGTCACAGAAGACATAAAGCGAGCTGTCCGAAGGTAAGTGCCGCAGCCAGGCATGTTTCACCAGAAGTTGTGCTCGGGAGCGCACAGTAACTGGCAAAAGCATCTGTGCATGAACTAGCAGCTTCTTCCCCTCTGCTAGCCAGAGAGGATGGCAACTTCCAGGAGGCGAAGAACAAAGCCGCACCAACAGCGGCACTGTGTGCGCAGCTTCCAAGCTGCTAGAAAACGGTGGCTTGACAATCAGCTGCGTCTGCAATTGACATAAGCATTCTTCAGGAAGGAGTTGATGGACAACGTTCCTAAGTTTCTTGCTACTCCTGCTGCAGCACCCGATAAAAAAACGGGCATTTTCTATACGCTATGAGATGCAAAGGACTCAATGACATGCAAATGCACGACTGGGGCACATTGGCTTTACTATACCAGTTTCTCCTTGCAAGACAGAGTGGAAAAGCTTTTCGCTAAGATGCCGATGACAAGAGTCACAGAAGACATAAAGCCAGCTGTCCGAAGGTAAGTGCCGCAGCCAGGCATGTTTCAGCAGAAGTGGCGCTGGGGAGCGCACAGTAACTGGCAAAAGCATCTGTGCACGAACTAGCAGCTTCTTCCCCTCTGCTAGCCAGAGAGGACGGCAACTTCCAGGAGGCGAAGAACAAAGCCGCACCAACAGCGGCATTGTGTGCGCAGCTTCCAAGCTGCTAGAAAACGGTGGCTTGACAATCGGCTGCGTCTGCAATTGACATTAGCATTCTTCAGGAAGGAGTTGATGGTCAGCTTTCCTAAGCTTCTTGCCAGCCTTCCTACATCCCCAATTGAAAATCATGCACATCTTTCTAAGCTCTTAGACACAAGGAATATGATGAACTGCTAATGCACGACTGGGGGACATTGGCTTTACTATACCAGTTTCTCCTTGCAAGACAGAGTGGAAAAGCTTTTCACTAAGATGCCGATGACAAGAGTCACAGAAGACATAAAGCGAGCTGTCCGAAGGTAAGTGCCGCAGCCAGGCATGTTTCAGCAGAAGTGGCGCTGGGGAGCGCACAGTAACTGGCAAAAGCATTTGTGCATGAACGAGCAGCTTCTTCCCCTCTGCTAGCCAGAGAGCAAGGCAACTTCGAGGAAGCGAAGCACAAAGCCGCACCAACAGCGGCATTGTGTGCACAGCTTCCAAGCTGCTAGAAAACGGTGGCTTGACAATCGGCTGTGTCTGCAATTGACATTAGCATTCTTCAGGAAGGAGTTGATGGACAGCTTTCCTAAGTTTCTTGCTACTCCTGCTGCAGCACCCGATAAAAAAACGGGCATTTTCTATACGCTATGAGATGCAAAGGACACAATGACATGCAAATGCACGACTGGGGCACATTGGCTTTACTATACCAGTTTCTCCTTGCAAGACAGAGTGGAAAAGCTTTTCACTAAGATGCCGATGACAAGAGTCACAGAAGACATAAAGCCAGCTGTCCGAAGGTAAGTGCCGCAGCCAGGCATGTTTCAGCAGAAGTGGCGCTCGGGAGCGCACAGTAACTGGCGAAAGCATCTGTGCACGAACTAGCAGCTTCTTCCCCTCTGCTAGCCAGAGAGGACGGCAACTTCCAGGAGGCGAAGAACAAAGCCGCACCAACAGCGGCATTGTGTGCGCAGCTTCCAAGCTGCTAGAAAACGGTGGCTTGACAATCAGCTGCGTCTGCAATTGACATAAGCATTCTTCAGGAAGGAGTTGATGGACAACGTTCCTAAGCTTCTTGCTAATCCTCCTGCAGCACCCGATAGAAAATCTTGCAATTCCTTCTGAGCTTTGAGACACTAAGAACTCGATGAACTGCTAATGCAACGTTGGGGGACGTTGCCTTTGCTGTCCCAGTTTCTGCTTGAAAGACGTCGTTGGAAAAGTTTTTCCCTAAGATGAGGATGACAAGAGTCACAGAAGATGGAGATAACGAGCCATCCAACTGAAGCAGTGCTCTGGAACCCACTTTAACCGGCACAAGGGTACGTGCACAAAGTAGCATCTTCCTCGCCTCAGGGAGACGGAGAGCACAGCAGCTTCCAGGTGGCGATGAATGAAGCCGCACCAACAGCGGCATTGTGTGCGCAGCTTCCAAGTTCCTAGAAGTTGGTGTCTTGACAATCGCCTGCATCCGCAATTGACATTAGCATTCTTCAGGAAGGAGTTGATGGACAGCTTTCCTAAGCTTCTTGCTAGTCCTCCTGCAGCACCCAATAGAAAAACTTGCACTTCCTTCTAAGCTCTAAGACACAATAACCTCCATGAACTGCTAATGCAACGTCGGAGAATGTTGCCTTTGTTGTCCCATTTTCTGCTTGAAAGACGTCGCTGGAAAAGTTTTTCACTAAGATGAGGATGATAAGAGTCACAGAAGACGGAGATAACGAGCCGTCTGACAGACGCAGCGTTCTGGAACACACCATATCAGGCACAAGGATGTGTGCAGGAAGCAACCACTTCTTTGCCTCTGGCAGCTGGAGAACATGGCAGCTTCTGGGAGGCACAGAATGGAGCCGCACCATCAGCTAGATTGTGGGTGTGGCTTCCAAGCTACTAGAAGACGGTGGCTTGACAATCGGCTGCGTCTGCAATTGACATTAGCATTCTTCAGGAAGGAGTTGATGGACAGCTTTCCTAAGCTTCTTGCTACTCCTGCTGCAGCACCCGATAAAAAAACGGGCATTTTCTATACGCTATGAGATGCAAAGGACTCAATGATATGCAAATGCACGACTGGGGCACATTGGCTTTACTATACCAGTTTCTCCTTGCAAGACAGAGTGGAAAAGCTTTTCGCTAAGATGCCGATGACAAGAGTCACAGAAGACATAAAGCCAGCTGTCCGAAGGTAAGTGCCGCAGCCAGGCATGTTTCAGCAGAAGTGGCGCTGGGGAGCGCACAGTAACTGGCAAAAGCATCTGTGCACGAACTAGCAGCTTCTTCCCCTCTGCTAGCCAGAGAGCAAGGCAACTTCCAGGAGGCGAAGAACAAAGCCGCACCAACAGCGGCATTGTGTGCGCAGCTTCCAAGCTGCTAGAAAACGGTGGCTTGACAATCGGCTGCATCTGCAATTGACATTAGCATTCTTCAGGAAGGAGTTGATGGACAACGTTCCTAAGCTTCTTGCTAACCCTCCTGCAGCACCCGATAGAAAATCTTGCAATTCCTTCTGAGCTTTGAGACACTAAGAACTCGATGAACTGCTAATGCAACGTCGGGGGACGTTGCCTTTGCTGTCCCAGTTTCTGCTTGAAAGACGTCGTTGTCGGAAAAGTTTTTCACTAAGATGAGGAGAACAAGAGTCACAGAAGACGGAGATAAGGAGCCGTCCGACAGAAGCAGCGCTGCGGAACGCACCGTAACCGGCACAAGGGTCTGTGCAAGCAGCAACCACATCTTTGCCTCTGGCAGTTGGAGAACACGGCAGATTCCAGGAGGCGATGAATGAAGCCGCACCAACAGCGGTATTGTGTGTGCAGCTTCCAAGTTCCTAGAAGACAGCACCTTGACAATCAGCTGCATCCGCAATTGACATTAGCATTCTTCAGGAAGGAGTTGATGGACAGCTTTCCTAAGCTTCTTGCCAACCTTCCTACAACCCCCAATTGAAAATCGTGCACTTCTTTCTAAGCTCTTAGACACAAGGAATACGATGAACTTCTAATGCACGATTGGGGCACATTGGCTTTACTATACCAGTTTCTCCTTGCAAGACAGAGTGGAAAAGCTTTTCGCTAAGATGCCGATGACAAGAGTCACAGAAGACATAAAGCGAGCCGTCCGACGGTAAGTGCCGCAGCCAGGCATGTTTCAGCAGAAGTGGCGCTGGGGAGCGCACAGTAACTGGCAAAAGCATCTGTGCACCAACTAGCAGCTTCTTCCCCACTGGTAGCCAGAGAGGACGGCAACTTCCAGGAGGCGAAGAACTAAGCCGCACCAACAGCGGCATTGTGTGCGCAGCTTCCAAGCTGCTAGAAAACGGTGGCTTGACAATCGGCTGCGTCTGCAATTGACATTAGCATTCTTCAGGAAGGAGTTGATGGACAGCTTTCCTAAGCTTCTTGCCAGCCTTCCTACATCCCCAATTGAAAATCATGCACATCTTTCTAAGCTCTTAGACACAAGGAATATGATGAACTGCTAATGCACGACTGGGGGACATTGGCTTTACTATACCAGTTTCTCCTTGCAAGACAGAGTAGAAAAGCTTTTCACTAAGATGCCGATGACAAGAGTCACAGAAGACATAAAGCCAGCTGTCCGAAGGTAAGTGCCGCAGCCAGGCATGTTTCAGCAGAAGTTGCGCTCGGGAGCGCACAGTAACTGGCGAAAGCATCTGTGCACGAACTAGCAGCTTCTTCTCCTCTGCTAGCCAGAGAGCAAGGCAACTTCCAGGAGGCGAAGAACAAAGCCGCACCAACAGCGGCATTGTGTGCGCAGCTTCCAAGCTGCTAGAAAGCGGTGGCTTGACAATCAGCTGCGTCTGCAATTGACATAAGCATTCTTCAGGAAGGAGTTGATGGACAACGTTCCTAAGCTTCTTGCTAACCCTCCTGCAGCACCCGATAGAAAATCTTGCAATTCCTTCTGAGCTTTGAAACACTAAGAACTCGATGAACTGCTAATGCAACGTTGGGCGACGTTGGCTTTCTGTCCCAGTTTCTGCTTGAAAGACGTCGTTGTTGGAAAAGTTTTTCACTAAGATGAGGAGAACAAGAGTCACAGAAGATGGAGATAAGGAGCCGTCCGACAGAAGCAGCGCTGCGGAACGCTCCGTAACCGGCACAAGGGTCTGTGCACGCAGCAACCACTTCCTTGCCTCTGGCAGTTGGAGAACACGGCAGATTCCAGGAGGCGATGAATGAAGCCGCACCAAGAGCTAGATTGATTGCGCGGCTTCCAAGCTACTAGAACACGGTGGCTTGACAATCGGCTGCATCTGCAATTGACATTAGCATTCTTCAGGAAGGAGTTGATGGACAGCTTTCCTAAGCGTCTTGCCAGCCTTCCTACATCCCCCGATTGAAAATCATGCACTTCTTTCTAAGCTCTTAGACACAAGGAACACGATGAAATTCTAATGCACGACTGGGGCACATTGGCTTTACTATACCAGTTTCTCCTTGCAAGACAGAGTGGAAAAGCTTTTCACTAAGATGCCGATGACAAGAGTCACAGAAGACATAAAGCGAGCTGTCCGAAGGTAAGTGCCGCAGCCAGGCATGTTTCAGCAGAAGTTGTGCTCGGGAGCGCACAGTAACTGGCAAAAGCATCTGTGCATGAATTAGCAGCTTCTTCCCCTCTGCTAGCCAGAGAGGATGGCAACTTCCAGGAGGCGAAGAGCAAAGCCGCACCAACAGCGGCATTGTGTGCGCAGCTTCCAAGCTGCTAGAAAACGGTGGCTTGACAATCGGCTGCGTCTGCAATTGACATTAGCATTCTTCAGGAAGGAGTTGATGGACAGCTTTCCTAAGCTTCTTGCTACTCCTGCTGCAGCACCCGATAAAAAAACGGGCATTTTCTATACGCTATGAGATGCAAAGGACTCAATGATATGCAAATGCACGACTGGGGCACATTGGCTTTACTATACCAGTTTCTCCTTGCAAGACAGAGTGGAAAAGCTTTTCGCTAAGATGCCGATGACAAGAGTCACAGAAGACATAAAGCCAGCTGTCCGAAGGTAAGTGCCGCAGCCAGGCATGTTTCAGCAGAAGTGGCGCTGGGGAGCGCACAGTAACTGGCAAAAGCATCTGTGCACGAACTAGCAGCTTCTTCCCCTCTGCTAGCCAGAGAGCAAGGCAACTTCCAGGAGGCGAAGAACAAAGCCGCACCAACAGCGGCATTGTGTGCGCAGCTTCCAAGCTGCTAGAAAACGGTGGCTTGACAATCGGCTGCATCTGCAATTGACATTAGCATTCTTCAGGAAGGAGTTGATGGACAACGTTCCTAAGCTTCTTGCTAACCCTCCTGCAGCACCCGATAGAAAATCTTGCAATTCCTTCTGAGCTTTGAGACACTAAGAACTCGATGAACTGCTAATGCAACGTCGGGGGACGTTGCCTTTGCTGTCCCAGTTTCTGCTTGAAAGACGTCGTTGTCGGAAAAGTTTTTCACTAAGATGAGGAGAACAAGAGTCACAGAAGACGGAGATAAGGAGCCGTCCGACAGAAGCAGCGCTGCGGAACGCACCGTAACCGGCACAAGGGTCTGTGCAAGCAGCAACCACATCTTTGCCTCTGGCAGTTGGAGAACACGGCAGATTCCAGGAGGCGATGAATGAAGCCGCACCAACAGCGGTATTGTGTGTGCAGCTTCCAAGTTCCTAGAAGACAGCACCTTGACAATCAGCTGCATCCGCAATTGACATTAGCATTCTTCAGGAAGGAGTTGATGGACAGCTTTCCTAAGCTTCTTGCCAACCTTCCTACAACCCCCAATTGAAAATCGTGCACTTCTTTCTAAGCTCTTAGACACAAGGAATACGATGAACTTCTAATGCACGATTGGGGCACATTGGCTTTACTATACCAGTTTCTCCTTGCAAGACAGAGTGGAAAAGCTTTTCGCTAAGATGCCGATGACAAGAGTCACAGAAGACATAAAGCGAGCCGTCCGACGGTAAGTGCCGCAGCCAGGCATGTTTCAGCAGAAGTGGCGCTGGGGAGCGCACAGTAACTGGCAAAAGCATCTGTGCACCAACTAGCAGCTTCTTCCCCACTGGTAGCCAGAGAGGACGGCAACTTCCAGGAGGCGAAGAACTAAGCCGCACCAACAGCGGCATTGTGTGCGCAGCTTCCAAGCTGCTAGAAAACGGTGGCTTGACAATCGGCTGCGTCTGCAATTGACATTAGCATTCTTCAGGAAGGAGTTGATGGACAGCTTTCCTAAGCTTCTTGCCAGCCTTCCTACATCCCCAATTGAAAATCATGCACATCTTTCTAAGCTCTTAGACACAAGGAATATGATGAACTGCTAATGCACGACTGGGGGACATTGGCTTTACTATACCAGTTTCTCCTTGCAAGACAGAGTAGAAAAGCTTTTCACTAAGATGCCGATGACAAGAGTCACAGAAGACATAAAGCCAGCTGTCCGAAGGTAAGTGCCGCAGCCAGGCATGTTTCAGCAGAAGTTGCGCTCGGGAGCGCACAGTAACTGGCGAAAGCATCTGTGCACGAACTAGCAGCTTCTTCTCCTCTGCTAGCCAGAGAGCAAGGCAACTTCCAGGAGGCGAAGAACAAAGCCGCACCAACAGCGGCATTGTGTGCGCAGCTTCCAAGCTGCTAGAAAGCGGTGGCTTGACAATCAGCTGCGTCTGCAATTGACATAAGCATTCTTCAGGAAGGAGTTGATGGACAACGTTCCTAAGCTTCTTGCTAACCCTCCTGCAGCACCCGATAGAAAATCTTGCAATTCCTTCTGAGCTTTGAAACACTAAGAACTCGATGAACTGCTAATGCAACGTTGGGCGACGTTGGCTTTCTGTCCCAGTTTCTGCTTGAAAGACGTCGTTGTTGGAAAAGTTTTTCACTAAGATGAGGAGAACAAGAGTCACAGAAGATGGAGATAAGGAGCCGTCCGACAGAAGCAGCGCTGCGGAACGCTCCGTAACCGGCACAAGGGTCTGTGCACGCAGCAACCACTTCCTTGCCTCTGGCAGTTGGAGAACACGGCAGATTCCAGGAGGCGATGAATGAAGCCGCACCAAGAGCTAGATTGATTGCGCGGCTTCCAAGCTACTAGAACACGGTGGCTTGACAATCGGCTGCATCTGCAATTGACATTAGCATTCTTCAGGAAGGAGTTGATGGACAGCTTTCCTAAGCGTCTTGCCAGCCTTCCTACATCCCCCGATTGAAAATCATGCACTTCTTTCTAAGCTCTTAGACACAAGGAACACGATGAAATTCTAATGCACGACTGGGGCACATTGGCTTTACTATACCAGTTTCTCCTTGCAAGACAGAGTGGAAAAGCTTTTCACTAAGATGCCGATGACAAGAGTCACAGAAGACATAAAGCGAGCTGTCCGAAGGTAAGTGCCGCAGCCAGGCATGTTTCAGCAGAAGTTGTGCTCGGGAGCGCACAGTAACTGGCAAAAGCATCTGTGCATGAATTAGCAGCTTCTTCCCCTCTGCTAGCCAGAGAGGATGGCAACTTCCAGGAGGCGAAGAGCAAAGCCGCACCAACAGCGGCATTGTGTGCGCAGCTTCCAAGCTGCTAGAAAACGGTGGCTTGACAATCGGCTGCGTCTGCAATTGACATTAGCATTCTTCAGGAAGGAGTTGATGGACAGCTTTCCTAAGCTTCTTGCTACTCCTGCTGCAGCACCCGATAAAAAAACGGGCATTTTCTATACGCTATGAGATGCAAAGGACTCAATGACATGCAAATGCACGACTGGGGCACATTGGCTTTACTATACCAGTTTCTCCTTGCAAGACAGAGTGGAAAAGCTTTTCGCTAAGATGCCGATGACAAGAGTCACAGAAGACATAAAGCCAGCTGTCCGAAGGTAAGTGCCGCAGCCAGGCATGTTTCAGCAGAAGTGGCGCTGGGGAGCGCACAGTAACTGGCAAAAGCATCTGTGCACGAACTAGCAGCTTCTTCCCCTCTGCTAGCCAGAGAGGACGGCAACTTCCAGGAGGCGAAGAACAAAGCCGCACCAACAGCGGCATTGTGTGCGCAGCTTCCAAGCTGCTAGAAAACGGTGGCTTGACAATCGGCTGTGTCTGCAATTGACATTAGCATTCTTCAGGAAGGAGTTGATGGACAGCTTTCCTAAGCTTCTTGCCAGCCTTCCTACATCCCCAATTGAAAATCATGCACATCTTTCTAAGCTCTTAGACACAAGGAATATGATGAACTGCTAATGCACGACTGGGGGACATTGGCTTTACTATACCAGTTTCTCCTTGCAAGAGAGAGTGGAAAAGCTTTTCACTAAGATGCCGATGACAAGAGTCACAGAAGACATAAAGCCAGCTGTCCGAAGGTAAGTGCCGCAGCCAGGCATGTTTCAGCAGAAGTGGCGCTCGGGAGCGCACAGTAACTGGCGAAAGCATCTGTGCACCAACTAGCAGCTTCTTCCCCTCTGCTAGCCAGAGAGGACGGCAACTTCCAGGAGGCGAAGAACAAAGCCGCACCAACAGCGGCATTGTGTGCGCAGCTTCCAAGCTGCTAGAAAACGGTGGCTTGACAATCAGCTGCGTCTGCAATTGACATAAGCATTCTTCAGGAAGGAGTTGATGGACAACGTTCCTAAGTTTCTTGCTAATCCTCCTGCAGCACCCGATAGAAAATCTTGCAATTCCTTCTGAGCTTTGAGACACTAAGAACTCGATGAACTGCTAATGCAACGTTGGGCGACGTTGGCTTTCTGTCCCAGTTTCTGCTTGAAAGACGTCGTTGTCGGAAAAGTTTTTCACTAAGATGAGGAGAACAAGAGTCACAGAAGATGGAGATAAGGAGCCGTCCGACAGAAGCAGCGCTGCGGAACGCTCCGTAACCGGCACAAGGGTCTGTGCACGCAGCAACCACTTCCTTGCCTCTGGCAGTTGGAGAACACGGCAGATTCCAGGAGGCGATGAATGAAGCCGCACCAAGAGCTAGATTGATTGCGCGGCTTCCAAGCTACTAGAACACGGTGGCTTGACAATCGGCTGCATCTGCAATTGACATTAGCATTCTTCAGGAAGGAGTTGATGGACAGCTTTCCTAAGCGTCTTGCCAGCCTTCCTACATCCCCCGATTGAAAATCATGCACTTCTTTCTAAGCTCTTAGACACAAGGAACACGATGAAATTCTAATGCACGACTGGGGCACATTGGCTTTACTATACCAGTTTCTCCTTGCAAGACAGAGTGGAAAAGCTTTTCACTAAGATGCCGATGACAAGAGTCACAGAAGACATAAAGCGAGCTGTCCGAAGGTAAGTGCCGCAGCCAGGCATGTTTCACCAGAAGTTGTGCTCGGGAGCGCACAGTAACTGGCAAAAGCATCTGTGCATGAACTAGCAGCTTCTTCCCCTCTGCTAGCCAGAGAGGATGGCAACTTCCAGGAGGCGAAGAACAAAGCCGCACCAACAGCGGCACTGTGTGCGCAGCTTCCAAGCTGCTAGAAAACGGTGGCTTGACAATCAGCTGCGTCTGCAATTGACATAAGCATTCTTCAGGAAGGAGTTGATGGACAACGTTCCTAAGTTTCTTGCTACTCCTGCTGCAGCACCCGATAAAAAAACGGGCATTTTCTATACGCTATGAGATGCAAAGGACTCAATGACATGCAAATGCACGACTGGGGCACATTGGCTTTACTATACCAGTTTCTCCTTGCAAGACAGAGTAGAAAAGCTTTTCGCTAAGATGCCGATGACAAGAGTCACAGAAGACATAAAGCCAGCTGTCCGAAGGTAAGTGCCGCAGCCAGGCATGTTTCAGCAGAAGTGGCGCTGGGGAGCGCACAGTAACTGGCAAAAGCATCTGTGCACGAACTAGCAGCTTCTTCCCCTCTGCTAGCCAGAGAGGACGGCAACTTCCAGGAGGCGAAGAACAAAGCCGCACCAACAGCGGCATTGTGTGCGCAGCTTCCAAGCTGCTAGAAAACGGTGGCTTGACAATCGGCTGCGTCTGCAATTGACATTAGCATTCTTCAGGAAGGAGTTGATGGTCAGCTTTCCTAAGCTTCTTGCCAGCCTTCCTACATCCCCAATTGAAAATCATGCACATCTTTCTAAGCTCTTAGACACAAGGAATATGATGAACTGCTAATGCACGACTGGGGGACATTGGCTTTACTATACCAGTTTCTCCTTGCAAGACAGAGTGGAAAAGCTTTTCACTAAGATGCCGATGACAAGAGTCACAGAAGACATAAAGCGAGCTGTCCGAAGGTAAGTGCCGCAGCCAGGCATGTTTCACCAGAAGTTGTGCTCGGGAGCGCACAGTAACTGGCAAAAGCATCTGTGCATGAATTAGCAGCTTCTTCCCCTCTGCTAGCCAGAGAGGATGGCAACTTCCAGGAGGCGAAGAACAAAGCCGCACCAACAGCGGCATTGTGTGCGCAGCTTCCAAGCTGCTAGAAAACGGTGGCTTGACAATCGGCTGCGCCTGCAATTGACATTAGCATTCTTCAGGAAGGAGTTGATGGACAGCTTTCCTAAGCTTCTTGCTACTCCTGCTGCAGCACCCGATAAAAAAACGGGCATTTTCTATACGCTATGAGATGCAAAGGACTCAATGACATGCAAATGCACGACTGGGGCACATTGGCTTTACTATACCAGTTTCTCCTTGCAAGACAGAGTTGAAAAGCTTTTCGCTAAGATGCCGATGACAAGAGTCACAGAAGACATAAAGCCAGCTGTCCGAAGGTAAGTGCCGCAGCCAGGCATGTTTCAGCAGAAGTGGCGCTGGGGAGCGCACAGTAACTGGCAAAAGCATCTGTGCACGAACTAGCAGCTTCTTCCCCTCTGCTAGCCAGAGAGGACGGCAACTTCCAGGAGGCGAAGAACAAAGCCGCACCAACAGCGGCATTGTGTGCGCAGCTTCCAAGCTGCTAGAACACGGTGGCTTGACAATCGGCTGCATCTGCAATTGACATTAGCATTCTTCAGGAAGGAGTTGATGGACAACGTTCCTAAGCTTCTTGCTGACCCCCCTGCAGCACCCGATAGAAAATCTTGCAATTCCTTCTGAGCTTTGAGACACTAAGAACTCGATGAACTGCTAATGCAACGTCGGGGGACGTTGCCTTTGCTGTCCCAGTTTCTGCTTGAAAGACGTCGTTGGAAAAGTTTTTCACTAAGATGAGGATGACAAGAGTCACAGAAGACGGAGATAAGGAGCCGTCCGACAGAAGCAGCGCTGCGGAACGCACCGTAACCGGCACAAGGGTCTGTGCAAGCAGCAACCACATCTTTGCCTCTGGCAGTTGGAGAACACGGCAGATTCCAGGAGGCGAAGAACAAAGCCGCACCAACAGCGGTATTGTGTGTGCAGCTTCCAAGTTCCTAGAAGACAGCACCTTGACAATCAGCTGCATCCGCAATTGACATTAGCATTCTTCAGGAAGGAGTTGATGGACAGCTTTCCTAAGCTTCTTGCCAACCTTCCTACAACCCCCAATTGAAAATCGTGCACTTCTTTCTAAGCTCTTAGACACAAGGAATACGATGAACTTCTAATGCACGATTGGGGCACATTGGCTTTACTATACCAGTTTCTCCTTGCAAGACAGAGTGGAAAAGCTTTTCGCTAAGATGCCGATGACAAGAGTCACAGAAGACATAAAGCGAGCCGTCCGAAGGTAAGTGCCGCAGCCAGGCATGTTTCAGCAGAAGTGGCGCTGGGGAGCGCACAGTAACTGGCAAAAGCATCTGTGCACGAACTAGCAGCTTCTTCCCCACTGGTAGCCAGAGAGGACGGCAACTTCCAGGAGGCGAAGAACTAAGCCGCACCAACAGCGGCATTGTGTGCGCAGCTTCCAAGCTGCTAGAAAACGGTGGCTTGACAATCGGCTGTGTCTGCAATTGACATTAGCATTCTTCAGGAAGGAGTTGATGGACAGCTTTCTAAGCTTCTTGCCAGCCTTCCTACATCCCCAATTGAAAATCATGCACATCTTTCTAAGCTCTTAGACACAAGGAATATGATGAACTGCTAATGCACGACTGGGGGACATTGGCTTTACTATACCAGTTTCTCCTTGCAAGACAGAGTGGAAAAGCTTTTCACTAAGATGCCGATGACAAGAGTCACAGAAGACATAAAGCCAGCTGTCCGAAGGTAAGTGCCGCAGCCAGGCATGTTTCAGCAGAAGTGGCGCTCGGGAGCGCACAGTAACTGGCGAAAGCATCTGTGCACGAACTAGCAGCTTCTTCCCCTCTGCTAGCCAGAGAGCAAGGCAACTTCCAGGAGGCGAAGAACAAAGCCGCACCAACAGCGGCATTGTGTGCGCAGCTTCCAAGCTGCTAGAAAACGGTGGCTTGACAATCAGCTGCGTCTGCAATTGACATAAGCATTCTTCAGGAAGGAGTTGATGGACAACGTTCCTAAGCTTCTTGCTAATCCTCCTGCAGCACCCGATAGAAAATCTTGCAATTCCTTCTGAGCTTTGAGACACTAAGAACTCGATGAACTGCTAATGCAACGTTGGGGGACGTTGCCTTTGCTGTCCCAGTTTCTGCTTGAAAGACGTCGTTGGAAAAGTTTTTCCCTAAGATGAGGATGACAAGAGTCACAGAAGATGGAGATAACGAGCCATCCAACTGAAGCAGTGCTCTGGAACCCACTTTAACCGGCACAAGGGTACGTGCACAAAGTAGCATCTTCCTCGCCTCAGGGAGACGGAGAGCACAGCAGCTTCCAGGTGGCGATGAATGAAGCCGCACCAACAGCGGCATTGTGTGCGCAGCTTCCAAGTTCCTAGAAGTTGGTGTCTTGACAATCGCCTGCATCCGCAATTGACATTAGCATTCTTCAGGAAGGAGTTGATGGACAGCTTTCCTAAGCTTCTTGCTAGTCCTCCTGCAGCACCCAATAGAAAAACTTGCACTTCCTTCTAAGCTCTAAGACACAATAACCTCCATGAACTGCTAATGCAACGTCGGAGAATGTTGCCTTTGTTGTCCCATTTTCTGCTTGAAAGACGTCGCTGGAAAAGTTTTTCACTAAGATGAGGATGATAAGAGTCACAGAAGACGGAGATAACGAGCCGTCTGACAGACGCAGCGTTCTGGAACACACCATATCAGGCACAAGGATGTGTGCAGGAAGCAACCACTTCTTTGCCTCTGGCAGCTGGAGAACATGGCAGCTTCTGGGAGGCACAGAATGGAGCCGCACCATCAGCTAGATTGTGGGTGTGGCTTCCAAGCTACTAGAAGACGGTGGCTTGACAATCGGCTGCGTCTGCAATTGACATTAGCATTCTTCAGGAAGGAGTTGATGGACAGCTTTCCTAAGCTTCTTGCTACTCCTGCTGCAGCACCCGATAAAAAAACGGGCATTTTCTATACGCTATGAGATGCAAAGGACTCAATGACATGCAAATGCACGACTGGGGCACATTGGCTTTACTATACCAGTTTCTCCTTGCAAGACAGAGTGGAAAAGCTTTTCGCTAAGATGCCGATGACAAGAGTCACAGAAGACATAAAGCCAGCTGTCCGAAGGTAAGTGCCGCAGCCAGGCATGTTTCAGCAGAAGTGGCGCTGGGGAGCGCACAGTAACTGGCAAAAGCATCTGTGCACGAACTAGCAGCTTCTTCCCCTCTGCTAGCCAGAGAGGACGGCAACTTCCAGGAGGCGAAGAACAAAGCCGCACCAACAGCGGCATTGTGTGCGCAGCTTCCAAGCTGCTAGAACACGGTGGCTTGACAATCGGCTGCATCTGCAATTGACATTAGCATTCTTCAGGAAGGAGTTGATGGACAACGTTCCTAAGCTTCTTGCTAACCCTCCTGCAGCACCCGATAGAAAATCTTGCAATTCCTTCTGAGCTTTGAGACACTAAGAACTCGATGAACTGCTAATGCAACGTCGGGGGACGTTGCCTTTGCTGTCCCAGTTTCTGCTTGAAAGACGTCGTTGTCGGAAAAGTTTTTCACTAAGATGAGGATGACAAGAGTCACAGAAGACGGAGATAAGGAGCCGTCCGACAGAAGCAGCGCTGCGGAACGCACCGTAACCGGCACAAGGGTCTGTGCAAGCAGCAACCACATCTTTGCCTCTGGCAGTTGGAGAACACGGCAGATTCCAGGAGGCGATGAATGAAGCCGCACCAACAGCGGTATTGTGTGTGCAGCTTCCAAGTTCCTAGAAGACAGCACCTTGACAATCAGCTGCATCCGCAATTGACATTAGCATTCTTCAGGAAGGAGTTGATGGACAGCTTTCCTAAGCTTCTTGCCAACCTTCCTACAACCCCCAATTGAAAATCGTGCACTTCTTTCTAAGCTCTTAGACACAAGGAATACGATGAACTTCTAATGCACGATTGGGGCACATTGGCTTTACTATACCAGTTTCTCCTTGCAAGACAGAGTGGAAAAGCTTTTCGCTAAGATGCCGATGACAAGAGTCACAGAAGACATAAAGCGAGCCGTCCGACGGTAAGTGCCGCAGCCAGGCGTGTTTCAGCAGAAGTGGCGCTGGGGAGCGCACAGTAACTGGCAAAAGCATCGGTGCACCAACTAGCAGCTTCTTCCCCACTGGTAGCCAGAGAGGACGGCAACTTCCAGGAGGCGAAGAACTAAGCCGCACCAACAGCGGCATTGTGTGCGCAGCTTCCAAGCTGCTAGAAAACGGTGGCTTGACAATCGGCTGCGTCTGCAATTGACATTAGCATTCTTCAGGAAGGAGTTGATGGACAGCTTTCCTAAGCTTCTTGCCAGCCTTCCTACATCCCCAATTGAAAATCATGCACATCTTTCTAAGCTCTTAGACACAAGGAATATGATGAACTGCTAATGCACGACTGGGGGACATTGGCTTTACTATACCAGTTTCTCCTTGCAAGACAGAGTAGAAAAGCTTTTCACTAAGATGCCGATGACAAGAGTCACAGAAGACATAAAGCCAGCTGTCCGAAGGTAAGTGCCGCAGCCAGGCATGTTTCAGCAGAAGTTGCGCTCGGGAGCGCACAGTAACTGGCGAAAGCATCTGTGCACGAACTAGCAGCTTCTTCTCCTCTGCTAGCCAGAGAGCAAGGCAACTTCCAGGAGGCGAAGAACAAAGCCGCACCAACAGCGGCATTGTGTGCGCAGCTTCCAAGCTGCTAGAAAGCGGTGGCTTGACAATCAGCTGCGTCTGCAATTGACATAAGCATTCTTCAGGAAGGAGTTGATGGACAACGTTCCTAAGTTTCTTGCTAATCCTCCTGCAGCACCCGATAGAAAATCTTGCAATTCCTTCTGAGCTTTGAGACACTAAGAACTCGATGAACTGCTAATGCAACGTTGGGCGACGTTGGCTTTCTGTCCCAGTTTCTGCTTGAAAGACGTCGTTGTCGGAAAAGTTTTTCACTAAGATGAGGAGAACAAGAGTCACAGAAGATGGAGATAAGGAGCCGTCCGACAGAAGCAGCGCTGCGGAACGCTCCGTAACCGGCACAAGGGTCTGTGCACGCAGCAACCACTTCCTTGCCTCTGGCAGTTGGAGAACACGGCAGATTCCAGGAGGCGATGAATGAAGCCGCACCAAGAGCTAGATTGATTGCGCGGCTTCCAAGCTACTAGAACACGGTGGCTTGACAATCGGCTGCATCTGCAATTGACATTAGCATTCTTCAGGAAGGAGTTGATGGACAGCTTTCCTAAGCGTCTTGCCAGCCTTCCTACATCCCCCGATTGAAAATCATGCACTTCTTTCTAAGCTCTTAGACACAAGGAACACGATGAAATTCTAATGCACGACTGGGGCACATTGGCTTTACTATACCAGTTTCTCCTTGCAAGACAGAGTGGAAAAGCTTTTCACTAAGATGCCGATGACAAGAGTCACAGAAGACATAAAGCGAGCTGTCCGAAGGTAAGTGCCGCAGCCAGGCATGTTTCAGCAGAAGTTGTGCTCGGGAGCGCACAGTAACTGGCAAAAGCATCTGTGCATGAATTAGCAGCTTCTTCCCCTCTGCTAGCCAGAGAGGATGGCAACTTCCAGGAGGCGAAGAGCAAAGCCGCACCAACAGCGGCATTGTGTGCGCAGCTTCCAAGCTGCTAGAAAACGGTGGCTTGACAATCGGCTGCGTCTGCAATTGACATTAGCATTCTTCAGGAAGGAGTTGATGGACAGCTTTCCTAAGCTTCTTGCTACTCCTGCTGCAGCACCCGATAAAAAAACGGGCATTTTCTATACGCTATGAGATGCAAAGGACTCAATGACATGCAAATGCACGACTGGGGCACATTGGCTTTACTATACCAGTTTCTCCTTGCAAGACAGAGTGGAAAAGCTTTTCGCTAAGATGCCGATGACAAGAGTCACAGAAGACATAAAGCCAGCTGTCCGAAGGTAAGTGCCGCAGCCAGGCATGTTTCAGCAGAAGTGGCGCTGGGGAGCGCACAGTAACTGGCAAAAGCATCTATGCACGAACTAGCAGCTTCTTCCCCTCTGCTAGCCAGAGAGGACGGCAACTTCCAGGAGGCGAAGAACAAAGCCGCACCAACAGCGGCATTGTGTGCGCAGCTTCCAAGCTGCTAGAAAACGGTGGCTTGACAATCAGCTGCGTCTGCAATTGACATAAGCATTCTTCAGGAAGGAGTTGATGGACAACGTTCCTAAGTTTCTTGCTAATCCTCCTGCAGCACCCGATAGAAAATCTTGCAATTCCTTCTGAGCTTTGAGACACTAAGAACTTGATGAACTGCTAATGCAACGTCGGGGGACGTTGCCTTTGCTGTCCCAGTTTCTGCTTGAAAGACGTCGTTGGAAAAGTTTTTCACTAAGATGAGGATGACAAGAGTCACAGAAGACGGAGATAACGAGCCATCCAACTGAAGCAGTGCTCTGGAACCCACTTTAACCGGCACAAGTGTACGTGCACAAAGTAGCATCTTCCTCGCCTCTGGGAGACGGAGAGCACGGCAGCTTCCAGGAGGCGATGAATGAAGCCGCACCAACAGCGGTATTGTGTGTGCAGCTTCCAAGTTCCTAGAAGACAGCACCTTGACAATCAGCTGCATCCGCAATTGACATTAGCATTCTTCAGGAAGGAGTTGATGGACAGCTTTCCTAAGCTTCTTGCCAACCTTCCTACAACCCCCAATTGAAAATCGTGCACTTCTTTCTAAGCTCTTAGACACAAGGAATACGATGAACTTCTAATGCACGATTGGGGCACATTGGCTTTACTATACCAGTTTCTCCTTGCAAGACAGAGTGGAAAAGCTTTTCGCTAAGATGCCGATGACAAGAGTCACAGAAGACATAAAGCGAGCCGTCCGAAGGTAAGTGCCGCAGCCAGGCATGTTTCAGCAGAAGTGGCGCTGGGGAGCGCACAGTAACTGGCAAAAGCATCTGTGCACGAACTAGCAGCTTCTTCCCCACTGGTAGCCAGAGAGGACGGCAACTTCCAGGAGGCGAAGAACTAAGCCGCACCAACAGCGGCATTGTGTGCGCAGCTTCCAAGCTGCTAGAAAACGGTGGCTTGACAATCGGCTGTGTCTGCAATTGACATTAGCATTCTTCAGGAAGGAGTTGATGGACAGCTTTCCTAAGCTTCTTGCCAGCCTTCCTACATCCCCAATTGAAAATCATGCACATCTTTCTAAGCTCTTAGACACAAGGAATATGATGAACTGCTAATGCACGACTGGGGGACATTGGCTTTACTATACCAGTTTCTCCTTGCAAGACAGAGTGGAAAAGCTTTTCACTAAGATGCTGATGACAAGAGTCACAGAAGACATAAAGCCAGCTGTCCGAAGGTAAGTGCCGCAGCCAGGCATGTTTCAGCAGAAGTGGCGCTGGGGAGCGCACAGTAACTGGCGAAAGCATCTGTGCACGAACTAGCAGCTTCTTCCCCTCTGCTAGCCAGAGAGGACGGCAACTTCCAGGAGGCGAAGAACAAAGCCGCACCAACAGCGGAATTGTGTGCGCAGCTTCCAAGCTGCTAGAAAACGGTGGCTTGACAATCAGCTGCGTCTGCAATTGACATAAGCATTCTTCAGGAAGGAGTTGATGGACAACGTTCCTAAGTTTCTTGCTAATCCTCCTGCAGCACCCGATAGAAAATCTTGCAATTCCTTCTGAGCTTTGAGACACTAAGAACTCGATGAACTGCTAATGCAACGTTGGGCGACGTTGGCTTTCTGTCCCAGTTTCTGCTTGAAAGACGTCGTTGTCGGAAAAGTTTTTCACTAAGATGAGGAGAACAAGAGTCACAGAAGATGGAGATAAGGAGCCGTCCGACAGAAGCAGCGCTGCGGAACGCTCCGTAACCGGCACAAGGGTCTGTGCACGCAGCAACCACTTCCTTGCCTCTGGCAGTTGGAGAACACGGCAGATTCCAGGAGGCGATGAATGAAGCCGCACCAAGAGCTAGATTGATTGCGCGGCTTCCAAGCTACTAGAACACGGTGGCTTGACAATCGGCTGCATCTGCAATTGACATTAGCATTCTTCAGGAAGGAGTTGATGGACAGCTTTCCTAAGCGTCTTGCCAGCCTTCCTACATCCCCCGATTGAAAATCATGCACTTCTTTCTAAGCTCTTAGACACAAGGAACACGATGAAATTCTAATGCACGACTGGGGCACATTGGCTTTACTATACCAGTTTCTCCTTGCAAGACAGAGTGGAAAAGCTTTTCACTAAGATGCCGATGACAAGAGTCACAGAAGACATAAAGCCAGCTGTCCGAAGGTAAGTGCCGCAGCCAGGCATGTTTCACCAGAAGTTGTGCTCGGGAGCGCACAGTAACTGGCAAAAGCATCTGTGCATGAACTAGCAGCTTCTTCCCCTCTGCTAGCCAGAGAGGATGGCAACTTCCAGGAGGCGAAGAACAAAGCCGCACCAACAGCGGCACTGTGTGCGCAGCTTCCAAGCTGCTAGAAAACGGTGGCTTGACAATCAGCTGCGTCTGCAATTGACATAAGCATTCTTCAGGAAGGAGTTGATGGACAACGTTCCTAAGTTTCTTGCTACTCCTGCTGCAGCACCCGATAAAAAAACGGGCATTTTCTATACGCTATGAGATGCAAAGGACTCAATGACATGCAAATGCACGACTGGGGCACATTGGCTTTACTATACCAGTTTCTCCTTGCAAGACAGAGTGGAAAAGCTTTTCGCTAAGATGCCGATGACAAGAGTCACAGAAGACATAAAGCCAGCTGTCCGAAGGTAAGTGCCGCAGCCAGGCATGTTTCAGCAGAAGTGGCGCTGGGGAGCGCACAGTAACTGGCAAAAGCATCTGTGCACGAACTAGCAGCTTCTTCCCCTCTGCTAGCCAGAGAGGACGGCAACTTCCAGGAGGCGAAGAACAAAGCCGCACCAACAGCGGCATTGTGTGCGCAGCTTCCAAGCTGCTAGAAAACGGTGGCTTGACAATCAGCTGCGTCTGCAATTGACATAAGCATTCTTCAGGAAGGAGTTGATGGACAACGTTCCTAAGCTTCTTGCTAATCCTCCTGCAGCACCCGATAGAAAATCTTGCAATTCCTTCTGAGCTTTGAGACACTAAGAACTCGATGAACTGCTAATGCAACGTTGGGGGACGTTGCCTTTGCTGTCCCAGTTTCTGCTTGAAAGACGTCGTTGGAAAAGTTTTTCCCTAAGATGAGGATGACAAGAGTCACAGAAGATGGAGATAACGAGCCATCCAACTGAAGCAGTGCTCTGGAACCCACTTTAACCGGCACAAGGGTACGTGCACAAAGTAGCATCTTCCTCGCCTCAGGGAGACGGAGAGCACAGCAGCTTCCAGGTGGCGATGAATGAAGCCGCACCAACAGCGGCATTGTGTGCGCAGCTTCCAAGTTCCTAGAAGTTGGTGTCTTGACAATCGCCTGCATCCGCAATTGACATTAGCATTCTTCAGGAAGGAGTTGATGGACAGCTTTCCTAAGCTTCTTGCTAGTCCTCCTGCAGCACCCAATAGAAAAACTTGCACTTCCTTCTAAGCTCTAAGACACAATAACCTCCATGAACTGCTAATGCAACGTCGGAGAATGTTGCCTTTGTTGTCCCATTTTCTGCTTGAAAGACGTCGCTGGAAAAGTTTTTCACTAAGATGAGGATGATAAGAGTCACAGAAGACGGAGATAACGAGCCGTCTGACAGACGCAGCGTTCTGGAACACACCATATCAGGCACAAGGATGTGTGCAGGAAGCAACCACTTCTTTGCCTCTGGCAGCTGGAGAACATGGCAGCTTCTGGGAGGCACAGAATGGAGCCGCACCATCAGCTAGATTGTGGGTGTGGCTTCCAAGCTACTAGAAGACGGTGGCTTGACAATCGGCTGCGTCTGCAATTGACATTAGCATTCTTCAGGAAGGAGTTGATGGACAGCTTTCCTAAGCTTCTTGCTACTCCTGCTGCAGCACCCGATAAAAAAACGGGCATTTTCTATACGCTATGAGATGCAAAGGACTCAATGACATGCAAATGCACGACTGGGGCACATTGGCTTTACTATACCAGTTTCTCCTTGCAAGACAGAGTGGAAAAGCTTTTCGCTAAGATGCCGATGACAAGAGTCACAGAAGACATAAAGCCAGCTGTCCGAAGGTAAGTGCCGCAGCCAGGCATGTTTCAGCAGAAGTGGCGCTGGGGAGCGCACAGTAACTGGCAAAAGCATCTGTGCACGAACTAGCAGCTTCTTCCCCTCTGCTAGCCAGAGAGGACGGCAACTTCCAGGAGGCGAAGAACAAAGCCGCACCAACAGCGGCATTGTGTGCGCAGCTTCCAAGCTGCTAGAACACGGTGGCTTGACAATCGGCTGCATCTGCAATTGACATTAGCATTCTTCAGGAAGGAGTTGATGGACAACGTTCCTAAGCTTCTTGCTAACCCTCCTGCAGCACCCGATAGAAAATCTTGCAATTCCTTCTGAGCTTTGAGACACTAAGAACTCGATGAACTGCTAATGCAACGTCGGGGGACGTTGCCTTTGCTGTCCCAGTTTCTGCTTGAAAGACGTCGTTGTCGGAAAAGTTTTTCACTAAGATGAGGATGACAAGAGTCACAGAAGACGGAGATAAGGAGCCGTCCGACAGAAGCAGCGCTGCGGAACGCACCGTAACCGGCACAAGGGTCTGTGCAAGCAGCAACCACATCTTTGCCTCTGGCAGTTGGAGAACACGGCAGATTCCAGGAGGCGATGAATGAAGCCGCACCAACAGCGGTATTGTGTGTGCAGCTTCCAAGTTCCTAGAAGACAGCACCTTGACAATCAGCTGCATCCGCAATTGACATTAGCATTCTTCAGGAAGGAGTTGATGGACAGCTTTCCTAAGCTTCTTGCCAACCTTCCTACAACCCCCAATTGAAAATCGTGCACTTCTTTCTAAGCTCTTAGACACAAGGAATACGATGAACTTCTAATGCACGATTGGGGCACATTGGCTTTACTATACCAGTTTCTCCTTGCAAGACAGAGTGGAAAAGCTTTTCGCTAAGATGCCGATGACAAGAGTCACAGAAGACATAAAGCGAGCCGTCCGACGGTAAGTGCCGCAGCCAGGCGTGTTTCAGCAGAAGTGGCGCTGGGGAGCGCACAGTAACTGGCAAAAGCATCGGTGCACCAACTAGCAGCTTCTTCCCCACTGGTAGCCAGAGAGGACGGCAACTTCCAGGAGGCGAAGAACTAAGCCGCACCAACAGCGGCATTGTGTGCGCAGCTTCCAAGCTGCTAGAAAACGGTGGCTTGACAATCGGCTGCGTCTGCAATTGACATTAGCATTCTTCAGGAAGGAGTTGATGGACAGCTTTCCTAAGCTTCTTGCCAGCCTTCCTACATCCCCAATTGAAAATCATGCACATCTTTCTAAGCTCTTAGACACAAGGAATATGATGAACTGCTAATGCACGACTGGGGGACATTGGCTTTACTATACCAGTTTCTCCTTGCAAGACAGAGTAGAAAAGCTTTTCACTAAGATGCCGATGACAAGAGTCACAGAAGACATAAAGCCAGCTGTCCGAAGGTAAGTGCCGCAGCCAGGCATGTTTCAGCAGAAGTTGCGCTCGGGAGCGCACAGTAACTGGCGAAAGCATCTGTGCACGAACTAGCAGCTTCTTCTCCTCTGCTAGCCAGAGAGCAAGGCAACTTCCAGGAGGCGAAGAACAAAGCCGCACCAACAGCGGCATTGTGTGCGCAGCTTCCAAGCTGCTAGAAAGCGGTGGCTTGACAATCAGCTGCGTCTGCAATTGACATAAGCATTCTTCAGGAAGGAGTTGATGGACAACGTTCCTAAGTTTCTTGCTAATCCTCCTGCAGCACCCGATAGAAAATCTTGCAATTCCTTCTGAGCTTTGAGACACTAAGAACTCGATGAACTGCTAATGCAACGTTGGGCGACGTTGGCTTTCTGTCCCAGTTTCTGCTTGAAAGACGTCGTTGTCGGAAAAGTTTTTCACTAAGATGAGGAGAACAAGAGTCACAGAAGATGGAGATAAGGAGCCGTCCGACAGAAGCAGCGCTGCGGAACGCTCCGTAACCGGCACAAGGGTCTGTGCACGCAGCAACCACTTCCTTGCCTCTGGCAGTTGGAGAACACGGCAGATTCCAGGAGGCGATGAATGAAGCCGCACCAAGAGCTAGATTGATTGCGCGGCTTCCAAGCTACTAGAACACGGTGGCTTGACAATCGGCTGCATCTGCAATTGACATTAGCATTCTTCAGGAAGGAGTTGATGGACAGCTTTCCTAAGCGTCTTGCCAGCCTTCCTACATCCCCCGATTGAAAATCATGCACTTCTTTCTAAGCTCTTAGACACAAGGAACACGATGAAATTCTAATGCACGACTGGGGCACATTGGCTTTACTATACCAGTTTCTCCTTGCAAGACAGAGTGGAAAAGCTTTTCACTAAGATGCCGATGACAAGAGTCACAGAAGACATAAAGCGAGCTGTCCGAAGGTAAGTGCCGCAGCCAGGCATGTTTCAGCAGAAGTTGTGCTCGGGAGCGCACAGTAACTGGCAAAAGCATCTGTGCATGAATTAGCAGCTTCTTCCCCTCTGCTAGCCAGAGAGGATGGCAACTTCCAGGAGGCGAAGAGCAAAGCCGCACCAACAGCGGCATTGTGTGCGCAGCTTCCAAGCTGCTAGAAAACGGTGGCTTGACAATCGGCTGCGTCTGCAATTGACATTAGCATTCTTCAGGAAGGAGTTGATGGACAGCTTTCCTAAGCTTCTTGCTACTCCTGCTGCAGCACCCGATAAAAAAACGGGCATTTTCTATACGCTATGAGATGCAAAGGACTCAATGACATGCAAATGCACGACTGGGGCACATTGGCTTTACTATACCAGTTTCTCCTTGCAAGACAGAGTGGAAAAGCTTTTCGCTAAGATGCCGATGACAAGAGTCACAGAAGACATAAAGCCAGCTGTCCGAAGGTAAGTGCCGCAGCCAGGCATGTTTCAGCAGAAGTGGCGCTGGGGAGCGCACAGTAACTGGCAAAAGCATCTATGCACGAACTAGCAGCTTCTTCCCCTCTGCTAGCCAGAGAGGACGGCAACTTCCAGGAGGCGAAGAACAAAGCCGCACCAACAGCGGCATTGTGTGCGCAGCTTCCAAGCTGCTAGAAAACGGTGGCTTGACAATCAGCTGCGTCTGCAATTGACATAAGCATTCTTCAGGAAGGAGTTGATGGACAACGTTCCTAAGTTTCTTGCTAATCCTCCTGCAGCACCCGATAGAAAATCTTGCAATTCCTTCTGAGCTTTGAGACACTAAGAACTTGATGAACTGCTAATGCAACGTCGGGGGACGTTGCCTTTGCTGTCCCAGTTTCTGCTTGAAAGACGTCGTTGGAAAAGTTTTTCACTAAGATGAGGATGACAAGAGTCACAGAAGACGGAGATAACGAGCCATCCAACTGAAGCAGTGCTCTGGAACCCACTTTAACCGGCACAAGTGTACGTGCACAAAGTAGCATCTTCCTCGCCTCTGGGAGACGGAGAGCACGGCAGCTTCCAGGAGGCGATGAATGAAGCCGCACCAACAGCGGTATTGTGTGTGCAGCTTCCAAGTTCCTAGAAGACAGCACCTTGACAATCAGCTGCATCCGCAATTGACATTAGCATTCTTCAGGAAGGAGTTGATGGACAGCTTTCCTAAGCTTCTTGCCAACCTTCCTACAACCCCCAATTGAAAATCGTGCACTTCTTTCTAAGCTCTTAGACACAAGGAATACGATGAACTTCTAATGCACGATTGGGGCACATTGGCTTTACTATACCAGTTTCTCCTTGCAAGACAGAGTGGAAAAGCTTTTCGCTAAGATGCCGATGACAAGAGTCACAGAAGACATAAAGCGAGCCGTCCGAAGGTAAGTGCCGCAGCCAGGCATGTTTCAGCAGAAGTGGCGCTGGGGAGCGCACAGTAACTGGCAAAAGCATCTGTGCACGAACTAGCAGCTTCTTCCCCACTGGTAGCCAGAGAGGACGGCAACTTCCAGGAGGCGAAGAACTAAGCCGCACCAACAGCGGCATTGTGTGCGCAGCTTCCAAGCTGCTAGAAAACGGTGGCTTGACAATCGGCTGTGTCTGCAATTGACATTAGCATTCTTCAGGAAGGAGTTGATGGACAGCTTTCTAAGCTTCTTGCCAGCCTTCCTACATCCCCAATTGAAAATCATGCACATCTTTCTAAGCTCTTAGACACAAGGAATATGATGAACTGCTAATGCACGACTGGGGGACATTGGCTTTACTATACCAGTTTCTCCTTGCAAGACAGAGTGGAAAAGCTTTTCACTAAGATGCTGATGACAAGAGTCACAGAAGACATAAAGCCAGCTGTCCGAAGGTAAGTGCCGCAGCCAGGCATGTTTCAGCAGAAGTGGCGCTGGGGAGCGCACAGTAACTGGCGAAAGCATCTGTGCACGAACTAGCAGCTTCTTCCCCTCTGCTAGCCAGAGAGGACGGCAACTTCCAGGAGGCGAAGAACAAAGCCGCACCAACAGCGGAATTGTGTGCGCAGCTTCCAAGCTGCTAGAAAACGGTGGCTTGACAATCAGCTGCGTCTGCAATTGACATAAGCATTCTTCAGGAAGGAGTTGATGGACAACGTTCCTAAGTTTCTTGCTAATCCTCCTGCAGCACCCGATAGAAAATCTTGCAATTCCTTCTGAGCTTTGAGACACTAAGAACTCGATGAACTGCTAATGCAACGTTGGGCGACGTTGGCTTTCTGTCCCAGTTTCTGCTTGAAAGACGTCGTTGTCGGAAAAGTTTTTCACTAAGATGAGGAGAACAAGAGTCACAGAAGATGGAGATAAGGAGCCGTCCGACAGAAGCAGCGCTGCGGAACGCTCCGTAACCGGCACAAGGGTCTGTGCACGCAGCAACCACTTCCTTGCCTCTGGCAGTTGGAGAACACGGCAGATTCCAGGAGGCGATGAATGAAGCCGCACCAAGAGCTAGATTGATTGCGCGGCTTCCAAGCTACTAGAACACGGTGGCTTGACAATCGGCTGCATCTGCAATTGACATTAGCATTCTTCAGGAAGGAGTTGATGGACAGCTTTCCTAAGCGTCTTGCCAGCCTTCCTACATCCCCCGATTGAAAATCATGCACTTCTTTCTAAGCTCTTAGACACAAGGAACACGATGAAATTCTAATGCACGACTGGGGCACATTGGCTTTACTATACCAGTTTCTCCTTGCAAGACAGAGTGGAAAAGCTTTTCACTAAGATGCCGATGACAAGAGTCACAGAAGACATAAAGCCAGCTGTCCGAAGGTAAGTGCCGCAGCCAGGCATGTTTCACCAGAAGTTGTGCTCGGGAGCGCACAGTAACTGGCAAAAGCATCTGTGCATGAACTAGCAGCTTCTTCTCCTCTGCTAGCCAGAGAGCAAGGCAACTTCCAGGAGGCGAAGAACAAAGCCGCACCAACAGCGGCACTGTGTGCGCAGCTTCCAAGCTGCTAGAAAACGGTGGCTTGACAATCAGCTGCGTCTGCAATTGACATAAGCATTCTTCAGGAAGGAGTTGATGGACAACGTTCCTAAGTTTCTTGCTACTCCTGCTGCAGCACCCGATAAAAAAACGGGCATTTTCTATACGCTATGAGATGCAAAGGACTCAATGACATGCAAATGCACGACTGGGGCACATTGGCTTTACTATACCAGTTTCTCCTTGCAAGACAGAGTGGAAAAGCTTTTCGCTAAGATGCCGATGACAAGAGTCACAGAAGACATAAAGCCAGCTGTCCGAAGGTAAGTGCCGCAGCCAGGCATGTTTCAGCAGAAGTGGCGCTGGGGAGCGCACAGTAACTGGCAAAAGCATCTGTGCACGAACTAGCAGCTTCTTCCCCTCTGCTAGCCAGAGAGGACGGCAACTTCCAGGAGGCGAAGAACAAAGCCGCACCAACAGCGGCATTGTGTGCGCAGCTTCCAAGCTGCTAGAAAACGGTGGCTTGACAATCAGCTGCGTCTGCAATTGACATTAGCATTCTTCAGGAAGGAGTTGATGGTCAGCTTTCCTAAGCTTCTTGCCAGCCTTCCTACATCCCCAATTGAAAATCATGCACATCTTTCTAAGCTCTTAGACACAAGGAATATGATGAACTGCTAATGCACGACTGGGGGACATTGGCTTTACTATACCAGTTTCTCCTTGCAAGACAGAGTGGAAAAGCTTTTCACTAAGATGCCGATGACAAGAGTCACAGAAGACATAAAGCCAGCTGTCCGAAGGTAAGTGCCGCAGCCAGGCATGTTTCAGCAGAAGTGGCGCTGGGGAGCGCACAGTAACTGGCAAAAGCATTTGTGCATGAACGAGCAGCTTCTTCCCCTCTGCTAGCCAGAGAGCAAGGCAACTTCGAGGAAGCGAAGCACAAAGCCGCACCAACAGCGGCATTGTGTGCACAGCTTCCAAGCTGCTAGAAAACGGTGGCTTGACAATCGGCTGCGTCTGCAATTGACATTAGCATTCTTCAGGAAGGAGTTGATGGACAGCTTTCCTAAGTTTCTTGCTACTCCTGCTGCAGCACCCGATAAAAAAACGGGCATTTTCTATACGCTATGAGATGCAAAGGACACAATGACATGCAAATGCACGACTGGGGCACATTGGCTTTACTATACCAGTTTCTCCTTGCAAGACAGAGTGGAAAAGCTTTTCACTAAGATGCCGATGACAAGAGTCACAGAAGACATAAAGCGAGCTGTCCGAAGGTAAGTGCCGCAGCCAGGCATGTTTCAGCAGAAGTGGCGCTGGGGAGCGCACAGTAACTGGCAAAAGCATCTGTGCACGAACTAGCAGCTTCTTCCCCTCTGCTAGCCAGAGAGCAAGGCAACTTCCAGGAGGCGAAGAACAAAGCCGCACCAACAGCGGCATTGTGTGCGCAGCTTCCAAGCTGCTAGAAAACGGTGGCTTGACAATCAGCTGCGTCTGCAATTGACATAAGCATTCTTCAGGAAGGAGTTGATGGACAACGTTCCTAAGCTTCTTGCTAATCCTCCTGCAGCACCCGATAGAAAATCTTGCAATTCCTTCTGAGCTTTGAGACACTAAGAACTCGATGAACTGCTAATGCAACGTTGGGGGACGTTGCCTTTGCTGTCCCAGTTTCTGCTTGAAAGACGTCGTT
This sequence comes from Passer domesticus, assembly GCF_036417665.1. Lineage (NCBI taxonomy): Eukaryota > Metazoa > Chordata > Aves > Passeriformes > Passeridae > Passer > Passer domesticus. The sequence continues at coordinate 57,199,188 of NC_087512.1, read as the reverse complement.
GGAAAAGTTTTTCACTAAGATGAGGATGACAAGAGTCACAGAAGATGGAGATAACGAGCCATCCAACTGAAGCAGTGCTCTGGAACCCACTTTAACCGGCACAAGGGTACGTGCACAAAGTAGCATCTTCCTCGCCTCAGGGAGACGGAGAGCACAGCAGCTTCCAGGTGGCGATGAATGAAGCCGCACCAACAGCGGCATTGTGTGCGCAGCTTCCAAGTTCCTAGAAGTTGGTGTCTTGACAATCGCCTGCATCCGCAATTGACATTAGCATTCTTCAGGAAGGAGTTGATGGACAGCTTTCCTAAGCTTCTTGCTAGTCCTCCTGCAGCACCCAATAGAAAAACTTGCACTTCCTTCTAAGCTCTAAGACACAATAACCTCCATGAACTGCTAATGCAACGTCGGAGAATGTTGCCTTTGTTGTCCCATTTTCTGCTTGAAAGACGTCGCTGGAAAAGTTTTTCACTAAGATGAGGATGATAAGAGTCACAGAAGACGGAGATAACGAGCCGTCTGACAGACGCAGCGTTCTGGAACACACCATATCAGGCACAAGGATGTGTGCAGGAAGCAACCACTTCTTTGCCTCTGGCAGCTGGAGAACATGGCAGCTTCTGGGAGGCACAGAATGGAGCCGCACCATCAGCTAGATTGTGGGTGTGGCTTCCAAGCTACTAGAAGACGGTGGCTTGACAATCGGCTGCGTCTGCAATTGACATTAGCATTCTTCAGGAAGGAGTTGATGGACAGCTTTCCTAAGCTTCTTGCTACTCCTGCTGCAGCACCCGATAAAAAAACGGGCATTTTCTATACGCTATGAGATGCAAAGGACTCAATGATATGCAAATGCACGACTGGGGCACATTGGCTTTACTATACCAGTTTCTCCTTGCAAGACAGAGTGGAAAAGCTTTTCGCTAAGATGCCGATGACAAGAGTCACAGAAGACATAAAGCCAGCTGTCCGAAGGTAAGTGCCGCAGCCAGGCATGTTTCAGCAGAAGTGGCGCTGGGGAGCGCACAGTAACTGGCAAAAGCATCTGTGCACGAACTAGCAGCTTCTTCCCCTCTGCTAGCCAGAGAGGACGGCAACTTCCAGGAGGCGAAGAACAAAGCCGCACCAACAGCGGCATTGTGTGCGCAGCTTCCAAGCTGCTAGAACACGGTGGCTTGACAATCGGCTGCATCTGCAATTGACATTAGCATTCTTCAGGAAGGAGTTGATGGACAACGTTCCTAAGCTTCTTGCTAACCCTCCTGCAGCACCCGATAGAAAATCTTGCAATTCCTTCTGAGCTTTGAGACACTAAGAACTCGATGAACTGCTAATGCAACGTCGGGGGACGTTGCCTTTGCTGTCCCAGTTTCTGCTTGAAAGACGTCGTTGTCGGAAAAGTTTTTCACTAAGATGAGGAGAACAAGAGTCACAGAAGACGGAGATAAGGAGCCGTCCGACAGAAGCAGCGCTGCGGAACGCACCGTAACCGGCACAAGGGTCTGTGCAAGCAGCAACCACATCTTTGCCTCTGGCAGTTGGAGAACACGGCAGATTCCAGGAGGCGATGAATGAAGCCGCACCAACAGCGGTATTGTGTGTGCAGCTTCCAAGTTCCTAGAAGACAGCACCTTGACAATCAGCTGCATCCGCAATTGACATTAGCATTCTTCAGGAAGGAGTTGATGGACAGCTTTCCTAAGCTTCTTGCCAACCTTCCTACAACCCCCAATTGAAAATCGTGCACTTCTTTCTAAGCTCTTAGACACAAGGAATACGATGAACTTCTAATGCACGATTGGGGCACATTGGCTTTACTATACCAGTTTCTCCTTGCAAGACAGAGTGGAAAAGCTTTTCGCTAAGATGCCGATGACAAGAGTCACAGAAGACATAAAGCGAGCCGTCCGACGGTAAGTGCCGCAGCCAGGCATGTTTCAGCAGAAGTGGCGCTGGGGAGCGCACAGTAACTGGCAAAAGCATCTGTGCACCAACTAGCAGCTTCTTCCCCACTGGTAGCCAGAGAGGACGGCAACTTCCAGGAGGCGAAGAACTAAGCCGCACCAACAGCGGCATTGTGTGCGCAGCTTCCAAGCTGCTAGAAAACGGTGGCTTGACAATCGGCTGCGTCTGCAATTGACATTAGCATTCTTCAGGAAGGAGTTGATGGACAGCTTTCCTAAGCTTCTTGCCAGCCTTCCTACATCCCCAATTGAAAATCATGCACATCTTTCTAAGCTCTTAGACACAAGGAATATGATGAACTGCTAATGCACGACTGGGGGACATTGGCTTTACTATACCAGTTTCTCCTTGCAAGACAGAGTAGAAAAGCTTTTCACTAAGATGCCGATGACAAGAGTCACAGAAGACATAAAGCCAGCTGTCCGAAGGTAAGTGCCGCAGCCAGGCATGTTTCAGCAGAAGTTGCGCTCGGGAGCGCACAGTAACTGGCGAAAGCATCTGTGCACGAACTAGCAGCTTCTTCTCCTCTGCTAGCCAGAGAGCAAGGCAACTTCCAGGAGGCGAAGAACAAAGCCGCACCAACAGCGGCATTGTGTGCGCAGCTTCCAAGCTGCTAGAAAGCGGTGGCTTGACAATCAGCTGCGTCTGCAATTGACATAAGCATTCTTCAGGAAGGAGTTGATGGACAACGTTCCTAAGCTTCTTGCTAACCCTCCGGCAGCACCCGATAGAAAATCTTGCAATTCCTTCTGAGCTTTGAAACACTAAGAACTCGATGAACTGCTAATGCAACGTTGGGCGACGTTGGCTTTCTGTCCCAGTTTCTGCTTGAAAGACGTCGTTGTCGGAAAAGTTTTTCACTAAGATGAGGAGAACAAGAGTCACAGAAGATGGAGATAAGGAGCCGTCCGACAGAAGCAGCGCTGCGGAACGCTCCGTAACCGGCACAAGGGTCTGTGCACGCAGCAACCACTTCCTTGCCTCTGGCAGTTGGAGAACACGGCAGATTCCAGGAGGCGATGAATGAAGCCGCACCAAGAGCTAGATTGATTGCGCGGCTTCCAAGCTACTAGAACACGGTGGCTTGACAATCGGCTGCATCTGCAATTGACATTAGCATTCTTCAGGAAGGAGTTGATGGACAGCTTTCCTAAGCGTCTTGCCAGCCTTCCTACATCCCCCGATTGAAAATCATGCACTTCTTTCTAAGCTCTTAGACACAAGGAACACGATGAAATTCTAATGCACGACTGGGGCACATTGGCTTTACTATACCAGTTTCTCCTTGCAAGACAGAGTGGAAAAGCTTTTCACTAAGATGCCGATGACAAGAGTCACAGAAGACATAAAGCGAGCTGTCCGAAGGTAAGTGCCGCAGCCAGGCATGTTTCAGCAGAAGTTGTGCTCGGGAGCGCACAGTAACTGGCAAAAGCATCTGTGCATGAATTAGCAGCTTCTTCCCCTCTGCTAGCCAGAGAGGATGGCAACTTCCAGGAGGCGAAGAGCAAAGCCGCACCAACAGCGGCATTGTGTGCGCAGCTTCCAAGCTGCTAGAAAACGGTGGCTTGACAATCGGCTGCGTCTGCAATTGACATTAGCATTCTTCAGGAAGGAGTTGATGGACAGCTTTCCTAAGCTTCTTGCTACTCCTGCTGCAGCACCCGATAAAAAAACGGGCATTTTCTATACGCTATGAGATGCAAAGGACTCAATGACATGCAAATGCACGACTGGGGCACATTGGCTTTACTATACCAGTTTCTCCTTGCAAGACAGAGTGGAAAAGCTTTTCGCTAAGATGCCGATGACAAGAGTCACAGAAGACATAAAGCCAGCTGTCCGAAGGTAAGTGCCGCAGCCAGGCATGTTTCAGCAGAAGTGGCGCTGGGGAGCGCACAGTAACTGGCAAAAGCATCTGTGCACGAACTAGCAGCTTCTTCCCCTCTGCTAGCCAGAGAGGACGGCAACTTCCAGGAGGCGAAGAACAAAGCCGCACCAACAGCGGCATTGTGTGCGCAGCTTCCAAGCTGCTAGAAAACGGTGGCTTGACAATCGGCTGTGTCTGCAATTGACATTAGCATTCTTCAGGAAGGAGTTGATGGACAGCTTTCCTAAGCTTCTTGCCAGCCTTCCTACATCCCCAATTGAAAATCATGCACATCTTTCTAAGCTCTTAGACACAAGGAATATGATGAACTGCTAATGCACGACTGGGGGACATTGGCTTTACTATACCAGTTTCTCCTTGCAAGACAGAGTGGAAAAGCTTTTCACTAAGATGCCGATGACAAGAGTCACAGAAGACATAAAGCGAGCTGTCCGAAGGTAAGTGCCGCAGCCAGGCATGTTTCAGCAGAAGTGGCGCTGGGGAGCGCACAGTAACTGGCGAAAGCATCTGTGCACCAACTAGCAGCTTCTTCCCCTCTGCTAGCCAGAGAGGACGGCAACTTCCAGGAGGCGAAGAACAAAGCCGCACCAACAGCGGCATTGTGTGCGCAGCTTCCAAGCTGCTAGAAAACGGTGGCTTGACAATCAGCTGCGTCTGCAATTGACATAAGCATTCTTCAGGAAGGAGTTGATGGACAACGTTCCTAAGTTTCTTGCTAATCCTCCTGCAGCACCCGATAGAAAATCTTGCAATTCCTTCTGAGCTTTGAGACACTAAGAACTCGATGAACTGCTAATGCAACGTTGGGCGACGTTGGCTTTCTGTCCCAGTTTCTGCTTGAAAGACGTCGTTGTCGGAAAAGTTTTTCACTAAGATGAGGAGAACAAGAGTCACAGAAGATGGAGATAAGGAGCCGTCCGACAGAAGCAGCGCTGCGGAACGCTCCGTAACCGGCACAAGGGTCTGTGCACGCAGCAACCACTTCCTTGCCTCTGGCAGTTGGAGAACACGGCAGATTCCAGGAGGCGATGAATGAAGCCGCACCAAGAGCTAGATTGATTGCGCGGCTTCCAAGCTACTAGAACACGGTGGCTTGACAATCGGCTGCATCTGCAATTGACATTAGCATTCTTCAGGAAGGAGTTGATGGACAGCTTTCCTAAGCGTCTTGCCAGCCTTCCTACATCCCCCGATTGAAAATCATGCACTTCTTTCTAAGCTCTTAGACACAAGGAACACGATGAAATTCTAATGCACGACTGGGGCACATTGGCTTTACTATACCAGTTTCTCCTTGCAAGACAGAGTGGAAAAGCTTTTCGCTAAGATGCCGATGACAAGAGTCACAGAAGACATAAAGCCAGCTGTCCGAAGGTAAGTGCCGCAGCCAGGCATGTTTCAGCAGAAGTTGTGCTCGGGAGCGCACAGTAACTGGCAAAAGCATCTGTGCATGAATTAGCAGCTTCTTCCCCTCTGCTAGCCAGAGAGGATGGCAACTTCCAGGAGGCGAAGAGCAAAGCCGCACCAACAGCGGCATTGTGTGCGCAGCTTCCAAGCTGCTAGAAAACGGTGGCTTGACAATCGGCTGCGTCTGCAATTGACATTAGCATTCTTCAGGAAGGAGTTGATGGACAGCTTTCCTAAGCTTCTTGCTACTCCTGCTGCAGCACCCGATAAAAAAACGGGCATTTTCTATACGCTATGAGATGCAAAGGACTCAATGACATGCAAATGCACGACTGGGGCACATTGGCTTTACTATACCAGTTTCTCCTTGCAAGACAGAGTGGAAAAGCTTTTCGCTAAGATGCCGATGACAAGAGTCACAGAAGACATAAAGCCAGCTGTCCGAAGGTAAGTGCCGCAGCCAGGCATGTTTCAGCAGAAGTGGCGCTGGGGAGCGCACAGTAACTGGCAAAAGCATCTGTGCACGAACTAGCAGCTTCTTCCCCTCTGCTAGCCAGAGAGGACGGCAACTTCCAGGAGGCGAAGAACAAAGCCGCACCAACAGCGGCATTGTGTGCGCAGCTTCCAAGCTGCTAGAAAACGGTGGCTTGACAATCGGCTGTGTCTGCAATTGACATTAGCATTCTTCAGGAAGGAGTTGATGGACAGCTTTCCTAAGCTTCTTGCCAGCCTTCCTACATCCCCAATTGAAAATCATGCACATCTTTCTAAGCTCTTAGACACAAGGAATATGATGAACTGCTAATGCACGACTGGGGGACATTGGCTTTACTATACCAGTTTCTCCTTGCAAGAGAGAGTGGAAAAGCTTTTCACTAAGATGCCGATGACAAGAGTCACAGAAGACATAAAGCCAGCTGTCCGAAGGTAAGTGCCGCAGCCAGGCATGTTTCAGCAGAAGTGGCGCTCGGGAGCGCACAGTAACTGGCGAAAGCATCTGTGCACCAACTAGCAGCTTCTTCCCCTCTGCTAGCCAGAGAGGACGGCAACTTCCAGGAGGCGAAGAACAAAGCCGCACCAACAGTGGCATTGTGTGCGCAGCTTCCAAGCTGCTAGAAAACGGTGGCTTGACAATCAGCTGCGTCTGCAATTGACATAAGCATTCTTCAGGAAGGAGTTGATGGACAACGTTCCTAAGTTTCTTGCTAATCCTCCTGCAGCACCCGATAGAAAATCTTGCAATTCCTTCTGAGCTTTGAGACACTAAGAACTCGATGAACTGCTAATGCAACGTTGGGCGACGTTGGCTTTCTGTCCCAGTTTCTGCTTGAAAGACGTCGTTGTCGGAAAAGTTTTTCACTAAGATGAGGAGAACAAGAGTCACAGAAGATGGAGATAAGGAGCCGTCCGACAGAAGCAGCGCTGCGGAACGCTCCGTAACCGGCACAAGGGTCTGTGCACGCAGCAACCACTTCCTTGCCTCTGGCAGTTGGAGAACACGGCAGATTCCAGGAGGCGATGAATGAAGCCGCACCAAGAGCTAGATTGATTGCGCGGCTTCCAAGCTACTAGAACACGGTGGCTTGACAATCGGCTGCATCTGCAATTGACATTAGCATTCTTCAGGAAGGAGTTGATGGACAGCTTTCCTAAGCGTCTTGCCAGCCTTCCTACATCCCCCGATTGAAAATCATGCACTTCTTTCTAAGCTCTTAGACACAAGGAACACGATGAAATTCTAATGCACGACTGGGGCACATTGGCTTTACTATACCAGTTTCTCCTTGCAAGACAGAGTGGAAAAGCTTTTCACTAAGATGCCGATGACAAGAGTCACAGAAGACATAAAGCGAGCTGTCCGAAGGTAAGTGCCGCAGCCAGGCATGTTTCACCAGAAGTTGTGCTCGGGAGCGCACAGTAACTGGCAAAAGCATCTGTGCATGAACTAGCAGCTTCTTCCCCTCTGCTAGCCAGAGAGGATGGCAACTTCCAGGAGGCGAAGAACAAAGCCGCACCAACAGCGGCACTGTGTGCGCAGCTTCCAAGCTGCTAGAAAACGGTGGCTTGACAATCAGCTGCGTCTGCAATTGACATAAGCATTCTTCAGGAAGGAGTTGATGGACAACGTTCCTAAGTTTCTTGCTACTCCTGCTGCAGCACCCGATAAAAAAACGGGCATTTTCTATACGCTATGAGATGCAAAGGACTCAATGACATGCAAATGCACGACTGGGGCACATTGGCTTTACTATACCAGTTTCTCCTTGCAAGACAGAGTGGAAAAGCTTTTCGCTAAGATGCCGATGACAAGAGTCACAGAAGACATAAAGCCAGCTGTCCGAAGGTAAGTGCCGCAGCCAGGCATGTTTCAGCAGAAGTGGCGCTCGGGAGCGCACAGTAACTGGCGAAAGCATCTGTGCACCAACTAGCAGCTTCTTCCCCTCTGCTAGCCAGAGAGGACGGCAACTTCCAGGAGGCGAAGAACAAAGCCGCACCAACAGCGGCATTGTGTGCGCAGCTTCCAAGCTGCTAGAAAACGGTGGCTTGACAATCGGCTGCGTCTGCAATTGACATTAGCATTCTTCAGGAAGGAGTTGATGGTCAGCTTTCCTAAGCTTCTTGCCAGCCTTCCTACATCCCCAATTGAAAATCATGCACATCTTTCTAAGCTCTTAGACACAAGGAATATGATGAACTGCTAATGCACGACTGGGGGACATTGGCTTTACTATACCAGTTTCTCCTTGCAAGACAGAGTGGAAAAGCTTTTCACTAAGATGCCGATGACAAGAGTCACAGAAGACATAAAGCGAGCTGTCCGAAGGTAAGTGCCGCAGCCAGGCATGTTTCACCAGAAGTTGTGCTCGGGAGCGCACAGTAACTGGCAAAAGCATCTGTGCATGAATTAGCAGCTTCTTCCCCTCTGCTAGCCAGAGAGGATGGCAACTTCCAGGAGGCGAAGAACAAAGCCGCACCAACAGCGGCATTGTGTGCGCAGCTTCCAAGCTGCTAGAAAACGGTGGCTTGACAATCGGCTGCGTCTGCAATTGACATTAGCATTCTTCAGGAAGGAGTTGATGGACAGCTTTCCTAAGCTTCTTGCTACTCCTGCTGCAGCACCCGATAAAAAAACGGGCATTTTCTATACGCTATGAGATGCAAAGGACTCAATGACATGCAAATGCACGACTGGGGCACATTGGCTTTACTATACCAGTTTCTCCTTGCAAGACAGAGTTGAAAAGCTTTTCGCTAAGATGCCGATGACAAGAGTCACAGAAGACATAAAGCCAGCTGTCCGAAGGTAAGTGCCGCAGCCAGGCATGTTTCAGCAGAAGTGGCGCTGGGGAGCGCACAGTAACTGGCAAAAGCATCTGTGCACGAACTAGCAGCTTCTTCCCCTCTGCTAGCCAGAGAGGACGGCAACTTCCAGGAGGCGAAGAACAAAGCCGCACCAACAGCGGCATTGTGTGCGCAGCTTCCAAGCTGCTAGAACACGGTGGCTTGACAATCGGCTGCATCTGCAATTGACATTAGCATTCTTCAGGAAGGAGTTGATGGACAACGTTCCTAAGCTTCTTGCTGACCCCCCTGCAGCACCCGATAGAAAATCTTGCAATTCCTTCTGAGCTTTGAGACACTAAGAACTCGATGAACTGCTAATGCAACGTCGGGGGACGTTGCCTTTGCTGTCCCAGTTTCTGCTTGAAAGACGTCGTTGGAAAAGTTTTTCACTAAGATGAGGATGACAAGAGTCACAGAAGACGGAGATAAGGAGCCGTCCGACAGAAGCAGCGCTGCGGAACGCACCGTAACCGGCACAAGGGTCTGTGCAAGCAGCAACCACATCTTTGCCTCTGGCAGTTGGAGAACACGGCAGATTCCAGGAGGCGATGAATGAAGCCGCACCAACAGCGGTATTGTGTGTGCAGCTTCCAAGTTCCTAGAAGACAGCACCTTGACAATCAGCTGCATCCGCAATTGACATTAGCATTCTTCAGGAAGGAGTTGATGGACAGCTTTCCTAAGCTTCTTGCCAACCTTCCTACAACCCCCAATTGAAAATCGTGCACTTCTTTCTAAGCTCTTAGACACAAGGAATACGATGAACTTCTAATGCACGATTGGGGCACATTGGCTTTACTATACCAGTTTCTCCTTGCAAGACAGAGTGGAAAAGCTTTTCGCTAAGATGCCGATGACAAGAGTCACAGAAGACATAAAGCGAGCCGTCCGAAGGTAAGTGCCGCAGCCAGGCATGTTTCAGCAGAAGTGGCGCTGGGGAGCGCACAGTAACTGGCAAAAGCATCTGTGCACGAACTAGCAGCTTCTTCCCCACTGGTAGCCAGAGAGGACGGCAACTTCCAGGAGGCGAAGAACTAAGCCGCACCAACAGCGGCATTGTGTGCGCAGCTTCCAAGCTGCTAGAAAACGGTGGCTTGACAATCGGCTGTGTCTGCAATTGACATTAGCATTCTTCAGGAAGGAGTTGATGGACAGCTTTCTAAGCTTCTTGCCAGCCTTCCTACATCCCCAATTGAAAATCATGCACATCTTTCTAAGCTCTTAGACACAAGGAATATGATGAACTGCTAATGCACGACTGGGGGACATTGGCTTTACTATACCAGTTTCTCCTTGCAAGACAGAGTGGAAAAGCTTTTCACTAAGATGCCGATGACAAGAGTCACAGAAGACATAAAGCGAGCTGTCCGAAGGTAAGTGCCGCAGCCAGGCATGTTTCAGCAGAAGTGGCGCTCGGGAGCGCACAGTAACTGGCGAAAGCATCTGTGCACCAACTAGCAGCTTCTTCCCCTCTGCTAGCCAGAGAGCAAGGCAACTTCCAGGAGGCGAAGAACAAAGCCGCACCAACAGCGGCATTGTGTGCGCAGCTTCCAAGCTGCTAGAAAACGGTGGCTTGACAATCAGCTGCGTCTGCAATTGACATAAGCATTCTTCAGGAAGGAGTTGATGGACAACGTTCCTAAGCTTCTTGCTAACCCTCCTGCAGCACCCGATAGAAAATCTTGCAATTCCTTCTGAGCTTTGAGACACTAAGAACTCGATGAACTGCTAATGCAACGTTGGGGGACGTTGCCTTTGCTGTCCCAGTTTCTGCTTGAAAGACGTCGTTGGAAAAGTTTTTCCCTAAGATGAGGATGACAAGAGTCACAGAAGATGGAGATAACGAGCCATCCAACTGAAGCAGTGCTCTGGAACCCACTTTAACCGGCACAAGGGTACGTGCACAAAGTAGCATCTTCCTCGCCTCAGGGAGACGGAGAGCACAGCAGCTTCCAGGTGGCGATGAATGAAGCCGCACCAACAGCGGCATTGTGTGCGCAGCTTCCAAGTTCCTAGAAGTTGGTGTCTTGACAATCGCCTGCATCCGCAATTGACATTAGCATTCTTCAGGAAGGAGTTGATGGACAGCTTTCCTAAGCTTCTTGCTAGTCCTCCTGCAGCACCCAATAGAAAAACTTGCACTTCCTTCTAAGCTCTAAGACACAATAACCTCCATGAACTGCTAATGCAACGTCGGAGAATGTTGCCTTTGTTGTCCCATTTTCTGCTTGAAAGACGTCGCTGGAAAAGTTTTTCACTAAGATGAGGATGATAAGAGTCACAGAAGACGGAGATAACGAGCCGTCTGACAGACGCAGCGTTCTGGAACACACCATATCAGGCACAAGGATGTGTGCAGGAAGCAACCACTTCTTTGCCTCTGGCAGCTGGAGAACATGGCAGCTTCTGGGAGGCACAGAATGGAGCCGCACCATCAGCTAGATTGTGGGTGTGGCTTCCAAGCTACTAGAAGACGGTGGCTTGACAATCGGCTGCGTCTGCAATTGACATTAGCATTCTTCAGGAAGGAGTTGATGGACAGCTTTCCTAAGCTTCTTGCTACTCCTGCTGCAGCACCCGATAAAAAAACGGGCATTTTCTATACGCTATGAGATGCAAAGGACTCAATGACATGCAAATGCACGACTGGGGCACATTGGCTTTACTATACCAGTTTCTCCTTGCAAGACAGAGTGGAAAAGCTTTTCGCTAAGATGCCGATGACAAGAGTCACAGAAGACATAAAGCCAGCTGTCCGAAGGTAAGTGCCGCAGCCAGGCATGTTTCAGCAGAAGTGGCGCTGGGGAGCGCACAGTAACTGGCAAAAGCATCTGTGCACGAACTAGCAGCTTCTTCCCCTCTGCTAGCCAGAGAGGACGGCAACTTCCAGGAGGCGAAGAACAAAGCCGCACCAACAGCGGCATTGTGTGCGCAGCTTCCAAGCTGCTAGAACACGGTGGCTTGACAATCGGCTGCATCTGCAATTGACATTAGCATTCTTCAGGAAGGAGTTGATGGACAACGTTCCTAAGCTTCTTGCTAACCCTCCTGCAGCACCCGATAGAAAATCTTGCAATTCCTTCTGAGCTTTGAGACACTAAGAACTCGATGAACTGCTAATGCAACGTCGGGGGACGTTGCCTTTGCTGTCCCAGTTTCTGCTTGAAAGACGTCGTTGTCGGAAAAGTTTTTCACTAAGATGAGGAGAACAAGAGTCACAGAAGACGGAGATAAGGAGCCGTCCGACAGAAGCAGCGCTGCGGAACGCACCGTAACCGGCACAAGGGTCTGTGCAAGCAGCAACCACATCTTTGCCTCTGGCAGTTGGAGAACACGGCAGATTCCAGGAGGCGATGAATGAAGCCGCACCAACAGCGGTATTGTGTGTGCAGCTTCCAAGTTCCTAGAAGACAGCACCTTGACAATCAGCTGCATCCGCAATTGACATTAGCATTCTTCAGGAAGGAGTTGATGGACAGCTTTCCTAAGCTTCTTGCCAACCTTCCTACAACCCCCAATTGAAAATCGTGCACTTCTTTCTAAGCTCTTAGACACAAGGAATACGATGAACTTCTAATGCACGATTGGGGCACATTGGCTTTACTATACCAGTTTCTCCTTGCAAGACAGAGTGGAAAAGCTTTTCGCTAAGATGCCGATGACAAGAGTCACAGAAGACATAAAGCGAGCCGTCCGACGGTAAGTGCCGCAGCCAGGCATGTTTCAGCAGAAGTGGCGCTGGGGAGCGCACAGTAACTGGCAAAAGCATCTGTGCACCAACTAGCAGCTTCTTCCCCACTGGTAGCCAGAGAGGACGGCAACTTCCAGGAGGCGAAGAACTAAGCCGCACCAACAGCGGCATTGTGTGCGCAGCTTCCAAGCTGCTAGAAAACGGTGGCTTGACAATCGGCTGCGTCTGCAATTGACATTAGCATTCTTCAGGAAGGAGTTGATGGACAGCTTTCCTAAGCTTCTTGCCAGCCTTCCTACATCCCCAATTGAAAATCATGCACATCTTTCTAAGCTCTTAGACACAAGGAATATGATGAACTGCTAATGCACGACTGGGGGACATTGGCTTTACTATACCAGTTTCTCCTTGCAAGACAGAGTAGAAAAGCTTTTCACTAAGATGCCGATGACAAGAGTCACAGAAGACATAAAGCCAGCTGTCCGAAGGTAAGTGCCGCAGCCAGGCATGTTTCAGCAGAAGTTGCGCTCGGGAGCGCACAGTAACTGGCGAAAGCATCTGTGCACGAACTAGCAGCTTCTTCTCCTCTGCTAGCCAGAGAGCAAGGCAACTTCCAGGAGGCGAAGAACAAAGCCGCACCAACAGCGGCATTGTGTGCGCAGCTTCCAAGCTGCTAGAAAGCGGTGGCTTGACAATCAGCTGCGTCTGCAATTGACATAAGCATTCTTCAGGAAGGAGTTGATGGACAACGTTCCTAAGCTTCTTGCTAACCCTCCTGCAGCACCCGATAGAAAATCTTGCAATTCCTTCTGAGCTTTGAAACACTAAGAACTCGATGAACTGCTAATGCAACGTTGGGCGACGTTGGCTTTCTGTCCCAGTTTCTGCTTGAAAGACGTCGTTGTCGGAAAAGTTTTTCACTAAGATGAGGAGAACAAGAGTCACAGAAGATGGAGATAAGGAGCCGTCCGACAGAAGCAGCGCTGCGGAACGCTCCGTAACCGGCACAAGGGTCTGTGCACGCAGCAACCACTTCCTTGCCTCTGGCAGTTGGAGAACACGGCAGATTCCAGGAGGCGATGAATGAAGCCGCACCAAGAGCTAGATTGATTGCGCGGCTTCCAAGCTACTAGAACACGGTGGCTTGACAATCGGCTGCATCTGCAATTGACATTAGCATTCTTCAGGAAGGAGTTGATGGACAGCTTTCCTAAGCGTCTTGCCAGCCTTCCTACATCCCCCGATTGAAAATCATGCACTTCTTTCTAAGCTCTTAGACACAAGGAACACGATGAAATTCTAATGCACGACTGGGGCACATTGGCTTTACTATACCAGTTTCTCCTTGCAAGACAGAGTGGAAAAGCTTTTCACTAAGATGCCGATGACAAGAGTCACAGAAGACATAAAGCGAGCTGTCCGAAGGTAAGTGCCGCAGCCAGGCATGTTTCAGCAGAAGTTGTGCTCGGGAGCGCACAGTAACTGGCAAAAGCATCTGTGCATGAATTAGCAGCTTCTTCCCCTCTGCTAGCCAGAGAGGATGGCAACTTCCAGGAGGCGAAGAGCAAAGCCGCACCAACAGCGGCATTGTGTGCGCAGCTTCCAAGCTGCTAGAAAACGGTGGCTTGACAATCGGCTGCGTCTGCAATTGACATTAGCATTCTTCAGGAAGGAGTTGATGGACAGCTTTCCTAAGCTTCTTGCTACTCCTGCTGCAGCACCCGATAAAAAAACGGGCATTTTCTATACGCTATGAGATGCAAAGGACTCAATGACATGCAAATGCACGACTGGGGCACATTGGCTTTACTATACCAGTTTCTCCTTGCAAGACAGAGTGGAAAAGCTTTTCGCTAAGATGCCGATGACAAGAGTCACAGAAGACATAAAGCCAGCTGTCCGAAGGTAAGTGCCGCAGCCAGGCATGTTTCAGCAGAAGTGGCGCTGGGGAGCGCACAGTAACTGGCAAAAGCATCTGTGCACGAACTAGCAGCTTCTTCCCCTCTGCTAGCCAGAGAGGACGGCAACTTCCAGGAGGCGAAGAACAAAGCCGCACCAACAGCGGCATTGTGTGCGCAGCTTCCAAGCTGCTAGAAAACGGTGGCTTGACAATCGGCTGTGTCTGCAATTGACATTAGCATTCTTCAGGAAGGAGTTGATGGACAGCTTTCCTAAGCTTCTTGCCAGCCTTCCTACATCCCCAATTGAAAATCATGCACATCTTTCTAAGCTCTTAGACACAAGGAATATGATGAACTGCTAATGCACGACTGGGGGACATTGGCTTTACTATACCAGTTTCTCCTTGCAAGAGAGAGTGGAAAAGCTTTTCACTAAGATGCCGATGACAAGAGTCACAGAAGACATAAAGCCAGCTGTCCGAAGGTAAGTGCCGCAGCCAGGCATGTTTCAGCAGAAGTGGCGCTCGGGAGCGCACAGTAACTGGCGAAAGCATCTGTGCACCAACTAGCAGCTTCTTCCCCTCTGCTAGCCAGAGAGGACGGCAACTTCCAGGAGGCGAAGAACAAAGCCGCACCAACAGCGGCATTGTGTGCGCAGCTTCCAAGCTGCTAGAAAACGGTGGCTTGACAATCAGCTGCGTCTGCAATTGACATAAGCATTCTTCAGGAAGGAGTTGATGGACAACGTTCCTAAGTTTCTTGCTAATCCTCCTGCAGCACCCGATAGAAAATCTTGCAATTCCTTCTGAGCTTTGAGACACTAAGAACTCGATGAACTGCTAATGCAACGTTGGGCGACGTTGGCTTTCTGTCCCAGTTTCTGCTTGAAAGACGTCGTTGTCGGAAAAGTTTTTCACTAAGATGAGGAGAACAAGAGTCACAGAAGATGGAGATAAGGAGCCGTCCGACAGAAGCAGCGCTGCGGAACGCTCCGTAACCGGCACAAGGGTCTGTGCACGCAGCAACCACTTCCTTGCCTCTGGCAGTTGGAGAACACGGCAGATTCCAGGAGGCGATGAATGAAGCCGCACCAAGAGCTAGATTGATTGCGCGGCTTCCAAGCTACTAGAACACGGTGGCTTGACAATCGGCTGCATCTGCAATTGACATTAGCATTCTTCAGGAAGGAGTTGATGGACAGCTTTCCTAAGCGTCTTGCCAGCCTTCCTACATCCCCCGATTGAAAATCATGCACTTCTTTCTAAGCTCTTAGACACAAGGAACACGATGAAATTCTAATGCACGACTGGGGCACATTGGCTTTACTATACCAGTTTCTCCTTGCAAGACAGAGTGGAAAAGCTTTTCACTAAGATGCCGATGACAAGAGTCACAGAAGACATAAAGCGAGCTGTCCGAAGGTAAGTGCCGCAGCCAGGCATGTTTCAGTAGAAGTTGTGCTCGGGAGCGCACAGTAACTGGCAAAAGCATCTGTGCATGAACTAGCAGCTTCTTCCCCTCTGCTAGCCAGAGAGGATGGCAACTTCCAGGAGGCGAAGAACAAAGCCGCACCAACAGCGGCACTGTGTGCGCAGCTTCCAAGCTGCTAGAAAACGGTGGCTTGACAATCAGCTGCGTCTGCAATTGACATAAGCATTCTTCAGGAAGGAGTTGATGGACAACGTTCCTAAGTTTCTTGCTACTCCTGCTGCAGCACCCGATAAAAAAACGGGCATTTTCTATACGCTATGAGATGCAAAGGACTCAATGACATGCAAATGCACGACTGGGGCACATTGGCTTTACTATACCAGTTTCTCCTTGCAAGACAGAGTGGAAAAGCTTTTCGCTAAGATGCCGATGACAAGAGTCACAGAAGACATAAAGCCAGCTGTCCGAAGGTAAGTGCCGCAGCCAGGCATGTTTCAGCAGAAGTGGCGCTGGGGAGCGCACAGTAACTGGCAAAAGCATCTGTGCACGAACTAGCAGCTTCTTCCCCTCTGCTAGCCAGAGAGGACGGCAACTTCCAGGAGGCGAAGAACAAAGCCGCACCAACAGCGGCATTGTGTGCGCAGCTTCCAAGCTGCTAGAAAACGGTGGCTTGACAATCGGCTGCGTCTGCAATTGACATTAGCATTCTTCAGGAAGGAGTTGATGGTCAGCTTTCCTAAGCTTCTTGCCAGCCTTCCTACATCCCCAATTGAAAATCATGCACATCTTTCTAAGCTCTTAGACACAAGGAATATGATGAACTGCTAATGCACGACTGGGGGACATTGGCTTTACTATACCAGTTTCTCCTTGCAAGACAGAGTGGAAAAGCTTTTCACTAAGATGCCGATGACAAGAGTCACAGAAGACATAAAGCGAGCTGTCCGAAGGTAAGTGCCGCAGCCAGGCATGTTTCACCAGAAGTTGTGCTCGGGAGCGCACAGTAACTGGCAAAAGCATCTGTGCATGAATTAGCAGCTTCTTCCCCTCTGCTAGCCAGAGAGGATGGCAACTTCCAGGAGGCGAAGAACAAAGCCGCACCAACAGCGGCATTGTGTGCGCAGCTTCCAAGCTGCTAGAAAACGGTGGCTTGACAATCGGCTGCGTCTGCAATTGACATTAGCATTCTTCAGGAAGGAGTTGATGGACAGCTTTCCTAAGCTTCTTGCTACTCCTGCTGCAGCACCCGATAAAAAAACGGGCATTTTCTATACGCCATGAGATGCAAAGGACTCAATGACATGCAAATGCACGACTGGGGCACATTGGCTTTACTATACCAGTTTCTCCTTGCAAGACAGAGTTGAAAAGCTTTTCGCTAAGATGCCGATGACAAGAGTCACAGAAGACATAAAGCCAGCTGTCCGAAGGTAAGTGCCGCAGCCAGGCATGTTTCAGTAGAAGTGGCGCTGGGGAGCGCACAGTAACTGGCAAAAGCATCTGTGCACGAACTAGCAGCTTCTTCCCCTCTGCTAGCCAGAGAGGACGGCAACTTCCAGGAGGCGAAGAACAAAGCCGCACCAACAGCGGCATTGTGTGCGCAGCTTCCAAGCTGCTAGAACACGGTGGCTTGACAATCGGCTGCATCTGCAATTGACATTAGCATTCTTCAGGAAGGAGTTGATGGACAACGTTCCTAAGCTTCTTGCTGACCCCCCTGCAGCACCCGATAGAAAATCTTGCAATTCCTTCTGAGCTTTGAGACACTAAGAACTCGATGAACTGCTAATGCAACGTCGGGGGACGTTGCCTTTGCTGTCCCAGTTTCTGCTTGAAAGACGTCGTTGGAAAAGTTTTTCACTAAGATGAGGATGACAAGAGTCACAGAAGACGGAGATAAGGAGCCGTCCGACAGAAGCAGCGCTGCGGAACGCACCGTAACCGGCACAAGGGTCTGTGCAAGCAGCAACCACATCTTTGCCTCTGGCAGTTGGAGAACACGGCAGATTCCAGGAGGCGATGAATGAAGCCGCACCAACAGCGGTATTGTGTGTGCAGCTTCCAAGTTCCTAGAAGACAGCACCTTGACAATCAGCTGCATCCGCAATTGACATTAGCATTCTTCAGGAAGGAGTTGATGGACAGCTTTCCTAAGCTTCTTGCCAACCTTCCTACAACCCCCAATTGAAAATCGTGCACTTCTTTCTAAGCTCTTAGACACAAGGAATACGATGAACTTCTAATGCACGATTGGGGCACATTGGCTTTACTATACCAGTTTCTCCTTGCAAGACAGAGTGGAAAAGCTTTTCGCTAAGATGCCGATGACAAGAGTCACAGAAGACATAAAGCCAGCTGTCCGAAGGTAAGTGCCGCAGCCAGGCATGTTTCAGCAGAAGTGGCGCTGGGGAGCGCACAGTAACTGGCAAAAGCATCTGTGCACGAACTAGCAGCTTCTTCCCCTCTGCTAGCCAGAGAGGACGGCAACTTCCAGGAGGCGAAGAACAAAGCCGCACCAACAGCGGCATTGTGTGCGCAGCTTCCAAGCTGCTAGAAAACGGTGGCTTGACAATCGGCTGTGTCTGCAATTGACATTAGCATTCTTCAGGAAGGAGTTGATGGACAGCTTTCCTAAGCTTCTTGCCAGCCTTCCTACATCCCCAATTGAAAATCATGCACATCTTTCTAAGCTCTTAGACACAAGGAATATGATGAACTGCTAATGCACGACTGGGGGACATTGGCTTTACTATACCAGTTTCTCCTTGCAAGAGAGAGTGGAAAAGCTTTTCACTAAGATGCCGATGACAAGAGTCACAGAAGACATAAAGCCAGCTGTCCGAAGGTAAGTGCCGCAGCCAGGCATGTTTCAGCAGAAGTGGCGCTCGGGAGCGCACAGTAACTGGCGAAAGCATCTGTGCACCAACTAGCAGCTTCTTCCCCTCTGCTAGCCAGAGAGGACGGCAACTTCCAGGAGGCGAAGAACAAAGCCGCACCAACAGCGGCATTGTGTGCGCAGCTTCCAAGCTGCTAGAAAACGGTGGCTTGACAATCAGCTGCGTCTGCAATTGACATAAGCATTCTTCAGGAAGGAGTTGATGGACAACGTTCCTAAGTTTCTTGCTAATCCTCCTGCAGCACCCGATAGAAAATCTTGCAATTCCTTCTGAGCTTTGAGACACTAAGAACTCGATGAACTGCTAATGCAACGTTGGGCGACGTTGGCTTTCTGTCCCAGTTTCTGCTTGAAAGACGTCGTTGTCGGAAAAGTTTTTCACTAAGATGAGGAGAACAAGAGTCACAGAAGATGGAGATAAGGAGCCGTCCGACAGAAGCAGCGCTGCGGAACGCTCCGTAACCGGCACAAGGGTCTGTGCACGCAGCAACCACTTCCTTGCCTCTGGCAGTTGGAGAACACGGCAGATTCCAGGAGGCGATGAATGAAGCCGCACCAAGAGCTAGATTGATTGCGCGGCTTCCAAGCTACTAGAACACGGTGGCTTGACAATCGGCTGCATCTGCAATTGACATTAGCATTCTTCAGGAAGGAGTTGATGGACAGCTTTCCTAAGCGTCTTGCCAGCCTTCCTACATCCCCCGATTGAAAATCATGCACTTCTTTCTAAGCTCTTAGACACAAGGAACACGATGAAATTCTAATGCACGACTGGGGCACATTGGCTTTACTATACCAGTTTCTCCTTGCAAGACAGAGTGGAAAAGCTTTTCACTAAGATGCCGATGACAAGAGTCACAGAAGACATAAAGCGAGCTGTCCGAAGGTAAGTGCCGCAGCCAGGCATGTTTCACCAGAAGTTGTGCTCGGGAGCGCACAGTAACTGGCAAAAGCATCTGTGCATGAACTAGCAGCTTCTTCCCCTCTGCTAGCCAGAGAGGATGGCAACTTCCAGGAGGCGAAGAACAAAGCCGCACCAACAGCGGCACTGTGTGCGCAGCTTCCAAGCTGCTAGAAAACGGTGGCTTGACAATCAGCTGCGTCTGCAATTGACATAAGCATTCTTCAGGAAGGAGTTGATGGACAACGTTCCTAAGTTTCTTGCTACTCCTGCTGCAGCACCCGATAAAAAAACGGGCATTTTCTATACGCTATGAGATGCAAAGGACTCAATGACATGCAAATGCACGACTGGGGCACATTGGCTTTACTATACCAGTTTCTCCTTGCAAGACAGAGTGGAAAAGCTTTTCGCTAAGATGCCGATGACAAGAGTCACAGAAGACATAAAGCCAGCTGTCCGAAGGTAAGTGCCGCAGCCAGGCATGTTTCAGCAGAAGTGGCGCTGGGGAGCGCACAGTAACTGGCAAAAGCATCTGTGCACGAACTAGCAGCTTCTTCCCCTCTGCTAGCCAGAGAGGACGGCAACTTCCAGGAGGCGAAGAACAAAGCCGCACCAACAGCGGCATTGTGTGCGCAGCTTCCAAGCTGCTAGAAAACGGTGGCTTGACAATCGGCTGTGTCTGCAATTGACATTAGCATTCTTCAGGAAGGAGTTGATGGACAGCTTTCCTAAGCTTCTTGCCAGCCTTCCTACATCCCCAATTGAAAATCATGCACATCTTTCTAAGCTCTTAGACACAAGGAATATGATGAACTGCTAATGCACGACTGGGGGACATTGGCTTTACTATACCAGTTTCTCCTTGCAAGAGAGAGTGGAAAAGCTTTTCACTAAGATGCCGATGACAAGAGTCACAGAAGACATAAAGCCAGCTGTCCGAAGGTAAGTGCCGCAGCCAGGCATGTTTCAGCAGAAGTGGCGCTCGGGAGCGCACAGTAACTGGCGAAAGCATCTGTGCACCAACTAGCAGCTTCTTCCCCTCTGCTAGCCAGAGAGGACGGCAACTTCCAGGAGGCGAAGAACAAAGCCGCACCAACAGCGGCATTGTGTGCGCAGCTTCCAAGCTGCTAGAAAACGGTGGCTTGACAATCAGCTGCGTCTGCAATTGACATAAGCATTCTTCAGGAAGGAGTTGATGGACAACGTTCCTAAGTTTCTTGCTAATCCTCCTGCAGCACCCGATAGAAAATCTTGCAATTCCTTCTGAGCTTTGAGACACTAAGAACTCGATGAACTGCTAATGCAACGTTGGGCGACGTTGGCTTTCTGTCCCAGTTTCTGCTTGAAAGACGTCGTTGTCGGAAAAGTTTTTCACTAAGATGAGGAGAACAAGAGTCACAGAAGATGGAGATAAGGAGCCGTCCGACAGAAGCAGCGCTGCGGAACGCTCCGTAACCGGCACAAGGGTCTGTGCACGCAGCAACCACTTCCTTGCCTCTGGCAGTTGGAGAACACGGCAGATTCCAGGAGGCGATGAATGAAGCCGCACCAAGAGCTAGATTGATTGCGCGGCTTCCAAGCTACTAGAACACGGTGGCTTGACAATCGGCTGCATCTGCAATTGACATTAGCATTCTTCAGGAAGGAGTTGATGGACAGCTTTCCTAAGCGTCTTGCCAGCCTTCCTACATCCCCCGATTGAAAATCATGCACTTCTTTCTAAGCTCTTAGACACAAGGAACACGATGAAATTCTAATGCACGACTGGGGCACATTGGCTTTACTATACCAGTTTCTCCTTGCAAGACAGAGTGGAAAAGCTTTTCACTAAGATGCCGATGACAAGAGTCACAGAAGACATAAAGCGAGCTGTCCGAAGGTAAGTGCCGCAGCCAGGCATGTTTCACCAGAAGTTGTGCTCGGGAGCGCACAGTAACTGGCAAAAGCATCTGTGCATGAACTAGCAGCTTCTTCCCCTCTGCTAGCCAGAGAGGATGGCAACTTCCAGGAGGCGAAGAACAAAGCCGCACCAACAGCGGCACTGTGTGCGCAGCTTCCAAGCTGCTAGAAAACGGTGGCTTGACAATCAGCTGCGTCTGCAATTGACATAAGCATTCTTCAGGAAGGAGTTGATGGACAACGTTCCTAAGTTTCTTGCTACTCCTGCTGCAGCACCCGATAAAAAAACGGGCATTTTCTATACGCTATGAGATGCAAAGGACTCAATGACATGCAAATGCACGACTGGGGCACATTGGCTTTACTATACCAGTTTCTCCTTGCAAGACAGAGTGGAAAAGCTTTTCGCTAAGATGCCGATGACAAGAGTCACAGAAGACATAAAGCCAGCTGTCCGAAGGTAAGTGCCGCAGCCAGGCATGTTTCAGCAGAAGTGGCGCTGGGGAGCGCACAGTAACTGGCAAAAGCATCTGTGCACGAACTAGCAGCTTCTTCCCCTCTGCTAGCCAGAGAGGACGGCAACTTCCAGGAGGCGAAGAACAAAGCCGCACCAACAGCGGCATTGTGTGCGCAGCTTCCAAGCTGCTAGAAAACGGTGGCTTGACAATCGGCTGCGTCTGCAATTGACATTAGCATTCTTCAGGAAGGAGTTGATGGACAGCTTTCCTAAGCTTCTTGCTACTCCTGCTGCAGCACCCGATAAAAAAACGGGCATTTTCTATACGCTATGAGATGCAAAGGACTCAATGACATGCAAATGCACGACTGGGGCACATTGGCTTTACTATACCAGTTTCTCCTTGCAAGACAGAGTTGAAAAGCTTTTCGCTAAGATGCCGATGACAAGAGTCACAGAAGACATAAAGCCAGCTGTCCGAAGGTAAGTGCCGCAGCCAGGCATGTTTCAGCAGAAGTGGCGCTGGGGAGCGCACAGTAACTGGCAAAAGCATCTGTGCACGAACTAGCAGCTTCTTCCCCTCTGCTAGCCAGAGAGGACGGCAACTTCCAGGAGGCGAAGAACAAAGCCGCACCAACAGCGGCATTGTGTGCGCAGCTTCCAAGCTGCTAGAACACGGTGGCTTGACAATCGGCTGCATCTGCAATTGACATTAGCATTCTTCAGGAAGGAGTTGATGGACAACGTTCCTAAGCTTCTTGCTGACCCCCCTGCAGCACCCGATAGAAAATCTTGCAATTCCTTCTGAGCTTTGAGACACTAAGAACTCGATGAACTGCTAATGCAACGTCGGGGGACGTTGCCTTTGCTGTCCCAGTTTCTGCTTGAAAGACGTCGTTGGAAAAGTTTTTCACTAAGATGAGGATGACAAGAGTCACAGAAGACGGAGATAAGGAGCCGTCCGACAGAAGCAGCGCTGCGGAACGCACCGTAACCGGCACAAGGGTCTGTGCAAGCAGCAACCACATCTTTGCCTCTGGCAGTTGGAGAACACGGCAGATTCCAGGAGGCGATGAATGAAGCCGCACCAACAGCGGTATTGTGTGTGCAGCTTCCAAGTTCCTAGAAGACAGCACCTTGACAATCAGCTGCATCCGCAATTGACATTAGCATTCTTCAGGAAGGAGTTGATGGACAGCTTTCCTAAGCTTCTTGCCAACCTTCCTACAACCCCCAATTGAAAATCGTGCACTTCTTTCTAAGCTCTTAGACACAAGGAATACGATGAACTTCTAATGCACGATTGGGGCACATTGGCTTTACTATACCAGTTTCTCCTTGCAAGACAGAGTGGAAAAGCTTTTCGCTAAGATGCCGATGACAAGAGTCACAGAAGACATAAAGCGAGCCGTCCGAAGGTAAGTGCCGCAGCCAGGCATGTTTCAGCAGAAGTGGCACTGGGGAGCGCACAGTAACTGGCAAAAGCATCTGTGCACGAACTAGCAGCTTCTTCCCCACTGGTAGCCAGAGAGGACGGCAACTTCCAGGAGGCGAAGAACTAAGCCGCACCAACAGCGGCATTGTGTGCGCAGCTTCCAAGCTGCTAGAAAACGGTGGCTTGACAATCGGCTGTGTCTGCAATTGACATTAGCATTCTTCAGGAAGGAGTTGATGGACAGCTTTCTAAGCTTCTTGCCAGCCTTCCTACATCCCCAATTGAAAATCATGCACATCTTTCTAAGCTCTTAGACACAAGGAATATGATGAACTGCTAATGCACGACTGGGGGACATTGGCTTTACTATACCAGTTTCTCCTTGCAAGACAGAGTGGAAAAGCTTTTCACTAAGATGCCGATGACAAGAGTCACAGAAGACATAAAGCGAGCTGTCCGAAGGTAAGTGCCGCAGCCAGGCATGTTTCAGCAGAAGTGGCGCTCGGGAGCGCACAGTAACTGGCGAAAGCATCTGTGCACGAACTAGCAGCTTCTTCCCCTCTGCTAGCCAGAGAGCAAGGCAACTTCCAGGAGGCGAAGAACAAAGCCGCACCAACAGCGGCATTGTGTGCGCAGCTTCCAAGCTGCTAGAAAACGGTGGCTTGACAATCAGCTGCGTCTGCAATTGACATAAGCATTCTTCAGGAAGGAGTTGATGGACAACGTTCCTAAGTTTCTTGCTAATCCTCCTGCAGCACCCGATAGAAAATCTTGCAATTCCTTCTGAGCTTTGAGACACTAAGAACTCGATGAACTGCTAATGCAACGTTGGGGGACGTTGCCTTTGCTGTCCCAGTTTCTGCTTGAAAGACGTCGTTGGAAAAGTTTTTCCCTAAGATGAGGATGACAAGAGTCACAGAAGATGGAGATAACGAGCCATCCAACTGAAGCAGTGCTCTGGAACCCACTTTAACCGGCACAAGGGTACGTGCACAAAGTAGCATCTTCCTCGCCTCAGGGAGACGGAGAGCACAGCAGCTTCCAGGTGGCGATGAATGAAGCCGCACCAACAGCGGCATTGTGTGCGCAGCTTCCAAGTTCCTAGAAGTTGGTGTCTTGACAATCGCCTGCATCCGCAATTGACATTAGCATTCTTCAGGAAGGAGTTGATGGACAGCTTTCCTAAGCTTCTTGCTAGTCCTCCTGCAGCACCCAATAGAAAAACTTGCACTTCCTTCTAAGCTCTAAGACACAATAACCTCCATGAACTGCTAATGCAACGTCGGAGAATGTTGCCTTTGTTGTCCCATTTTCTGCTTGAAAGACGTCGCTGGAAAAGTTTTTCACTAAGATGAGGATGATAAGAGTCACAGAAGACGGAGATAACGAGCCGTCTGACAGACGCAGCGTTCTGGAACACACCATATCAGGCACAAGGATGTGTGCAGGAAGCAACCACTTCTTTGCCTCTGGCAGCTGGAGAACATGGCAGCTTCTGGGAGGCACAGAATGGAGCCGCACCATCAGCTAGATTGTGGGTGTGGCTTCCAAGCTACTAGAAGACGGTGGCTTGACAATCGGCTGCGTCTGCAATTGACATTAGCATTCTTCAGGAAGGAGTTGATGGACAGCTTTCCTAAGCTTCTTGCTACTCCTGCTGCAGCACCCGATAAAAAAACGGGCATTTTCTATACGCTATGAGATGCAAAGGACTCAATGACATGCAAATGCACGACTGGGGCACATTGGCTTTACTATACCAGTTTCTCCTTGCAAGACAGAGTGGAAAAGCTTTTCGCTAAGATGCCGATGACAAGAGTCACAGAAGACATAAAGCCAGCTGTCCGAAGGTAAGTGCCGCAGCCAGGCATGTTTCAGCAGAAGTGGCACTGGGGAGCGCACAGTAACTGGCAAAAGCATCTGTGCACGAACTAGCAGCTTCTTCCCCTCTGCTAGCCAGAGAGGACGGCAACTTCCAGGAGGCGAAGAACAAAGCCGCACCAACAGCGGCATTGTGTGCGCAGCTTCCAAGCTGCTAGAACACGGTGGCTTGACAATCGGCTGCATCTGCAATTGACATTAGCATTCTTCAGGAAGGAGTTGATGGACAACGTTCCTAAGCTTCTTGCTAACCCTCCTGCAGCACCCGATAGAAAATCTTGCAATTCCTTCTGAGCTTTGAGACACTAAGAACTCGATGAACTGCTAATGCAACGTCGGGGGACGTTGCCTTTGCTGTCCCAGTTTCTGCTTGAAAGACGTCGTTGTCGGAAAAGTTTTTCACTAAGATGAGGAGAACAAGAGTCACAGAAGACGGAGATAAGGAGCCGTCCGACAGAAGCAGCGCTGCGGAACGCACCGTAACCGGCACAAGGGTCTGTGCAAGCAGCAACCACATCTTTGCCTCTGGCAGTTGGAGAACACGGCAGATTCCAGGAGGCGATGAATGAAGCCGCACCAACAGCGGTATTGTGTGTGCAGCTTCCAAGTTCCTAGAAGACAGCACCTTGACAATCAGCTGCATCCGCAATTGACATTAGCATTCTTCAGGAAGGAGTTGATGGACAGCTTTCCTAAGCTTCTTGCCAACCTTCCTACAACCCCCAATTGAAAATCGTGCACTTCTTTCTAAGCTCTTAGACACAAGGAATACGATGAACTTCTAATGCACGATTGGGGCACATTGGCTTTACTATACCAGTTTCTCCTTGCAAGACAGAGTGGAAAAGCTTTTCGCTAAGATGCCGATGACAAGAGTCACAGAAGACATAAAGCGAGCCGTCCGACGGTAAGTGCCGCAGCCAGGCATGTTTCAGCAGAAGTGGCGCTGGGGAGCGCACAGTAACTGGCAAAAGCATCTGTGCACCAACTAGCAGCTTCTTCCCCACTGGTAGCCAGAGAGGACGGCAACTTCCAGGAGGCGAAGAACTAAGCCGCACCAACAGCGGCATTGTGTGCGCAGCTTCCAAGCTGCTAGAAAACGGTGGCTTGACAATCGGCTGCGTCTGCAATTGACATTAGCATTCTTCAGGAAGGAGTTGATGGACAGCTTTCCTAAGCTTCTTGCCAGCCTTCCTACATCCCCAATTGAAAATCATGCACATCTTTCTAAGCTCTTAGACACAAGGAATATGATGAACTGCTAATGCACGACTGGGGGACATTGGCTTTACTATACCAGTTTCTCCTTGCAAGACAGAGTAGAAAAGCTTTTCACTAAGATGCCGATGACAAGAGTCACAGAAGACATAAAGCCAGCTGTCCGAAGGTAAGTGCCGCAGCCAGGCATGTTTCAGCAGAAGTTGCGCTCGGGAGCGCACAGTAACTGGCGAAAGCATCTGTGCACGAACTAGCAGCTTCTTCTCCTCTGCTAGCCAGAGAGCAAGGCAACTTCCAGGAGGCGAAGAACAAAGCCGCACCAACAGCGGCATTGTGTGCGCAGCTTCCAAGCTGCTAGAAAGCGGTGGCTTGACAATCAGCTGCGTCTGCAATTGACATAAGCATTCTTCAGGAAGGAGTTGATGGACAACGTTCCTAAGCTTCTTGCTAACCCTCCTGCAGCACCCGATAGAAAATCTTGCAATTCCTTCTGAGCTTTGAAACACTAAGAACTCGATGAACTGCTAATGCAACGTTGGGCGACGTTGGCTTTCTGTCCCAGTTTCTGCTTGAAAGACGTCGTTGTCGGAAAAGTTTTTCACTAAGATGAGGAGAACAAGAGTCACAGAAGATGGAGATAAGGAGCCGTCCGACAGAAGCAGCGCTGCGGAACGCTCCGTAACCGGCACAAGGGTCTGTGCACGCAGCAACCACTTCCTTGCCTCTGGCAGTTGGAGAACACGGCAGATTCCAGGAGGCGATGAATGAAGCCGCACCAAGAGCTAGATTGATTGCGCGGCTTCCAAGCTACTAGAACACGGTGGCTTGACAATCGGCTGCATCTGCAATTGACATTAGCATTCTTCAGGAAGGAGTTGATGGACAGCTTTCCTAAGCGTCTTGCCAGCCTTCCTACATCCCCCGATTGAAAATCATGCACTTCTTTCTAAGCTCTTAGACACAAGGAACACGATGAAATTCTAATGCACGACTGGGGCACATTGGCTTTACTATACCAGTTTCTCCTTGCAAGACAGAGTGGAAAAGCTTTTCACTAAGATGCCGATGACAAGAGTCACAGAAGACATAAAGCGAGCTGTCCGAAGGTAAGTGCCGCAGCCAGGCATGTTTCAGCAGAAGTTGTGCTCGGGAGCGCACAGTAACTGGCAAAAGCATCTGTGCATGAATTAGCAGCTTCTTCCCCTCTGCTAGCCAGAGAGGATGGCAACTTCCAGGAGGCGAAGAGCAAAGCCGCACCAACAGCGGCATTGTGTGCGCAGCTTCCAAGCTGCTAGAAAACGGTGGCTTGACAATCGGCTGCGTCTGCAATTGACATTAGCATTCTTCAGGAAGGAGTTGATGGACAGCTTTCCTAAGCTTCTTGCTACTCCTGCTGCAGCACCCGATAAAAAAACGGGCATTTTCTATACGCTATGAGATGCAAAGGACTCAATGACATGCAAATGCACGACTGGGGCACATTGGCTTTACTATACCAGTTTCTCCTTGCAAGACAGAGTGGAAAAGCTTTTCGCTAAGATGCCGATGACAAGAGTCACAGAAGACATAAAGCCAGCTGTCCGAAGGTAAGTGCCGCAGCCAGGCATGTTTCAGCAGAAGTGGCGCTGGGGAGCGCACAGTAACTGGCAAAAGCATCTGTGCACGAACTAGCAGCTTCTTCCCCTCTGCTAGCCAGAGAGGACGGCAACTTCCAGGAGGCGAAGAACAAAGCCGCACCAACAGCGGCATTGTGTGCGCAGCTTCCAAGCTGCTAGAAAACGGTGGCTTGACAATCGGCTGTGTCTGCAATTGACATTAGCATTCTTCAGGAAGGAGTTGATGGTCAGCTTTCCTAAGCTTCTTGCCAGCCTTCCTACATCCCCAATTGAAAATCATGCACATCTTTCTAAGCTCTTAGACACAAGGAATATGATGAACTGCTAATGCACGACTGGGGGACATTGGCTTTACTATACTAGTTTCTCCTTGCAAGACAGAGTAGAAAAGCTTTTCACTAAGATGCCGATGACAAGAGTCACAGAAGACATAAAGCGAGCCGTCCGACGGTAAGTGCCGCAGCCAGGCATGTTTCAGCAGAAGTTGTGCTCGGGAGCGCACAGTAACTGGCAAAAGCATCTGTGCATGAACGAGCAGCTTCTTCCCCTCTGCTAGCCAGAGAGCACAGCAACTTCCAGGAGGCGAAGAACAAAGCCGCACCAACAGCGGCATTGTGTGCGCAGCTTCCAAGCTGCTAGAACACTGTGGCTTGACAATCAGCTGCATCTGCAATTGACATAAGCATTCTTCAGGAAGGAGTTGATGGACAACGTTCCTAAGTTTCTTGCTAATCCTCCTGCAGCACCCGATAGAAAATCTTGCAATTCCTTCTGAGCTTTGAGACACTAAGAACTTGATGAACTGCTAATGCAACGTCGGGGGACGTTGCCTTTGCTGTCCCAGTTTCTGCTTGAAAGACGTCGTTGGAAAAGTTTTTCACTAAGATGAGGATGACAAGAGTCACAGAAGACGGAGATAACGAGCCATCCAACTGAAGCAGTGCTCTGGAACCCACTTTAACCGGCACAAGTGTACGTGCACAAAGTAGCATCTTCCTCGCCTCTGGGAGACGGAGAGCACGGCAGCTTCCAGGAGGCGATGAATGAAGCCGCACCAACAGCGGTATTGTGTGTGCAGCTTCCAAGTTCCTAGAAGACAGCACCTTGACAATCAGCTGCATCCGCAATTGACATTAGCATTCTTCAGGAAGGAGTTGATGGACAGCTTTCCTAAGCTTCTTGCCAACCTTCCTACAACCCCCAATTGAAAATCGTGCACTTCTTTCTAAGCTCTTAGACACAAGGAATACGATGAACTTCTAATGCACGATTGGGGCACATTGGCTTTACTATACCAGTTTCTCCTTGCAAGACAGAGTGGAAAAGCTTTTCGCTAAGATGCCGATGACAAGAGTCACAGAAGACATAAAGCGAGCCGTCCGAAGGTAAGTGCCGCAGCCAGGCATGTTTCAGCACAAGTGGCGCTGGGGAGCGCACAGTAACTGGCAAAAGCATCTGTGCACGAACTAGCAGCTTCTTCCCCACTGGTAGCCAGAGAGGACGGCAACTTCCAGGAGGCGAAGAACTAAGCCGCACCAACAGCGGCATTGTGTGCGCAGCTTCCAAGCTGCTAGAAAACGGTGGCTTGACAATCGGCTGTGTCTGCAATTGACATTAGCATTCTTCAGGAAGGATTTGATGGACAGCTTTCTAAGCTTCTTGCCAGCCTTCCTACATCCCCAATTGAAAATCATGCACATCTTTCTAAGCTCTTAGACACAAGGAATATGATGAACTGCTAATGCACGACTGGGGGACATTGGCTTTACTATACCAGTTTCTCCTTGCAAGACAGAGTGGAAAAGCTTTTCACTAAGATGCTGATGACAAGAGTCACAGAAGACATAAAGCCAGCTGTCCGAAGGTAAGTGCCGCAGCCAGGCATGTTTCAGCAGAAGTGGCGCTGGGGAGCGCACAGTAACTGGCGAAAGCATCTGTGCACGAACTAGCAGCTTCTTCCCCTCTGCTAGCCAGAGAGCAAGGCAACTTCCAGGAGGCGAAGAACAAAGCCGCACCAACAGCGGAATTGTGTGCGCAGCTTCCAAGCTGCTAGAAAACGGTGGCTTGACAATCAGCTGCGTCTGCAATTGACATAAGCATTCTTCAGGAAGGAGTTGATGGACAACGTTCCTAAGTTTCTTGCTAATCCTCCTGCAGCACCCGATAGAAAATCTTGCAATTCCTTCTGAGCTTTGAGACACTAAGAACTCGATGAACTGCTAATGCAACGTTGGGCGACGTTGGCTTTCTGTCCCAGTTTCTGCTTGAAAGACGTCGTTGTCGGAAAAGTTTTTCACTAAGATGAGGAGAACAAGAGTCACAGAAGATGGAGATAAGGAGCCGTCCGACAGAAGCAATGCTGCGGAACGCTCCGTAACCGGCACAAGGGTCTGTGCACGCAGCAACCACTTCCTTGCCTCTGGCAGTTGGAGAACACGGCAGATTCCAGGAGGCGATGAATGAAGCCGCACCAAGAGCTAGATTGATTGCGCGGCTTCCAAGCTACTAGAACACGGTGGCTTGACAATCGGCTGCATCTGCAATTGACATTAGCATTCTTCAGGAAGGAGTTGATGGACAGCTTTCCTAAGCGTCTTGCCAGCCTTCCTACATCCCCCGATTGAAAATCATGCACTTCTTTCTAAGCTCTTAGACACAAGGAACACGATGAAATTCTAATGCACGACTGGGGCACATTGGCTTTACTATACCAGTTTCTCCTTGCAAGACAGAGTGGAAAAGCTTTTCACTAAGATGCCGATGACAAGAGTCACAGAAGACATAAAGCGAGCTGTCCGAAGGTAAGTGCCGCAGCCAGGCATGTTTCACCAGAAGTTGTGCTCGGGAGCGCACAGTAACTGGCAAAAGCATCTGTGCATGAACTAGCAGCTTCTTCCCCTCTGCTAGCCAGAGAGGATGGCAACTTCCAGGAGGCGAAGAACAAAGCCGCACCAACAGCGGCACTGTGTGCGCAGCTTCCAAGCTGCTAGAAAACGGTGGCTTGACAATCAGCTGCGTCTGCAATTGACATAAGCATTCTTCAGGAAGGAGTTGATGGACAACGTTCCTAAGTTTCTTGCTACTCCTGCTGCAGCACCCGATAAAAAAACGGGCATTTTCTATACGCTATGAGATGCAAAGGACTCAATGACATGCAAATGCACGACTGGGGCACATTGGCTTTACTATACCAGTTTCTCCTTGCAAGACAGAGTGGAAAAGCTTTTCGCTAAGATGCCGATGACAAGAGTCACAGAAGACATAAAGCCAGCTGTCCGAAGGTAAGTGCCGCAGCCAGGCATGTTTCAGCAGAAGTGGCGCTGGGGAGCGCACAGTAACTGGCAAAAGCATCTGTGCACGAACTAGCAGCTTCTTCCCCTCTGCTAGCCAGAGAGGACGGCAACTTCCAGGAGGCGAAGAACAAAGCCGCACCAACAGCGGCATTGTGTGCGCAGCTTCCAAGCTGCTAGAAAACGGTGGCTTGACAATCAGCTGCGTCTGCAATTGACATTAGCATTCTTCAGGAAGGAGTTGATGGTCAGCTTTCCTAAGCTTCTTGCCAGCCTTCCTACATCCCCAATTGAAAATCATGCACATCTTTCTAAGCTCTTAGACACAAGGAATATGATGAACTGCTAATGCACGACTGGGGGACATTGGCTTTACTATACCAGTTTCTCCTTGCAAGACAGAGTGGAAAAGCTTTTCACTAAGATGCCGATGACAAGAGTCACAGAAGACATAAAGCCAGCTGTCCGAAGGTAAGTGCCGCAGCCAGGCATGTTTCAGCAGAAGTGGCGCTGGGGAGCGCACAGTAACTGGCAAAAGCATTTGTGCATGAACGAGCAGCTTCTTCCCCTCTGCTAGCCAGAGAGCAAGGCAACTTCGAGGAAGCGAAGCACAAAGCCGCACCAACAGCGGCATTGTGTGCACAGCTTCCAAGCTGCTAGAAAACGGTGGCTTGACAATCGGCTGCGTCTGCAATTGACATTAGCATTCTTCAGGAAGGAGTTGATGGACAGCTTTCCTAAGTTTCTTGCTACTCCTGCTGCAGCACCCGATAAAAAAACGGGCATTTTCTATACGCTATGAGATGCAAAGGACACAATGACATGCAAATGCACGACTGGGGCACATTGGCTTTACTATACCAGTTTCTCCTTGCAAGACAGAGTGGAAAAGCTTTTCACTAAGATGCCGATGACAAGAGTCACAGAAGACATAAAGCGAGCTGTCCGAAGGTAAGTGCCGCAGCCAGGCATGTTTCAGCAGAAGTGGCGCTCGGGAGCGCACAGTAACTGGCGAAAGCATCTGTGCACGAACTAGCAGCTTCTTCCCCTCTGCTAGCCAGAGAGCAAGGCAACTTCCAGGAGGCGAAGAACAAAGCCGCACCAACAGCGGCATTGTGTGCGCAGCTTCCAAGCTGCTAGAAAACGGTGGCTTGACAATCAGCTGCGTCTGCAATTGACATAAGCATTCTTCAGGAAGGAGTTGATGGACAACGTTCCTAAGCTTCTTGCTAATCCTCCTGCAGCACCCGATAGAAAATCTTGCAATTCCTTCTGAGCTTTGAGACACTAAGAACTCGATGAACTGCTAATGCAACGTCGGGGGACGTTGCCTTTGCTGTCCCAGTTTCTGCTTGAAAGACGTCGTTGGAAAAGTTTTTCACTAAGATGAGGATGACAAGAGTCACAGAAGATGGAGATAACGAGCCATCCAACTGAAGCAGTGCTCTGGAACCCACTTTAACCGGCACAAGGGTACGTGCACAAAGTAGCATCTTCCTCGCCTCAGGGAGACGGAGAGCACAGCAGCTTCCAGGTGGCGATGAATGAAGCCGCACCAACAGCGGCATTGTGTGCGCAGCTTCCAAGTTCCTAGAAGTTGGTGTCTTGACAATCGCCTGCATCCGCAATTGACATTAGCATTCTTCAGGAAGGAGTTGATGGACAGCTTTCCTAAGCTTCTTGCTAGTCCTCCTGCAGCACCCAATAGAAAAACTTGCACTTCCTTCTAAGCTCTAAGACACAATAACCTCCATGAACTGCTAATGCAACGTCGGAGAATGTTGCCTTTGTTGTCCCATTTTCTGCTTGAAAGACGTCGCTGGAAAAGTTTTTCACTAAGATGAGGATGATAAGAGTCACAGAAGACGGAGATAACGAGCCGTCTGACAGACGCAGCGTTCTGGAACACACCATATCAGGCACAAGGATGTGTGCAGGAAGCAACCACTTCTTTGCCTCTGGCAGCTGGAGAACATGGCAGCTTCTGGGAGGCACAGAATGGAGCCGCACCATCAGCTAGATTGTGGGTGTGGCTTCCAAGCTACTAGAAGACGGTGGCTTGACAATCGGCTGCGTCTGCAATTGACATTAGCATTCTTCAGGAAGGAGTTGATGGACAGCTTTCCTAAGCTTCTTGCTACTCCTGCTGCAGCACCCGATAAAAAAACGGGCATTTTCTATACGCTATGAGATGCAAAGGACTCAATGATATGCAAATGCACGACTGGGGCACATTGGCTTTACTATACCAGTTTCTCCTTGCAAGACAGAGTGGAAAAGCTTTTCGCTAAGATGCCGATGACAAGAGTCACAGAAGACATAAAGCCAGCTGTCCGAAGGTAAGTGCCGCAGCCAGGCATGTTTCAGCAGAAGTGGCGCTGGGGAGCGCACAGTAACTGGCAAAAGCATCTGTGCACGAACTAGCAGCTTCTTCCCCTCTGCTAGCCAGAGAGGACGGCAACTTCCAGGAGGCGAAGAACAAAGCCGCACCAACAGCGGCATTGTGTGCGCAGCTTCCAAGCTGCTAGAACACGGTGGCTTGACAATCGGCTGCATCTGCAATTGACATTAGCATTCTTCAGGAAGGAGTTGATGGACAACGTTCCTAAGCTTCTTGCTAACCCTCCTGCAGCACCCGATAGAAAATCTTGCAATTCCTTCTGAGCTTTGAGACACTAAGAACTCGATGAACTGCTAATGCAACGTCGGGGGACGTTGCCTTTGCTGTCCCAGTTTCTGCTTGAAAGACGTCGTTGTCGGAAAAGTTTTTCACTAAGATGAGGAGAACAAGAGTCACAGAAGACGGAGATAAGGAGCCGTCCGACAGAAGCAGCGCTGCGGAACGCACCGTAACCGGCACAAGGGTCTGTGCAAGCAGCAACCACATCTTTGCCTCTGGCAGTTGGAGAACACGGCAGATTCCAGGAGGCGATGAATGAAGCCGCACCAACAGCGGTATTGTGTGTGCAGCTTCCAAGTTCCTAGAAGACAGCACCTTGACAATCAGCTGCATCCGCAATTGACATTAGCATTCTTCAGGAAGGAGTTGATGGACAGCTTTCCTAAGCTTCTTGCCAACCTTCCTACAACCCCCAATTGAAAATCGTGCACTTCTTTCTAAGCTCTTAGACACAAGGAATACGATGAACTTCTAATGCACGATTGGGGCACATTGGCTTTACTATACCAGTTTCTCCTTGCAAGACAGAGTGGAAAAGCTTTTCGCTAAGATGCCGATGACAAGAGTCACAGAAGACATAAAGCGAGCCGTCCGACGGTAAGTGCCGCAGCCAGGCATGTTTCAGCAGAAGTGGCGCTGGGGAGCGCACAGTAACTGGCAAAAGCATCTGTGCACCAACTAGCAGCTTCTTCCCCACTGGTAGCCAGAGAGGACGGCAACTTCCAGGAGGCGAAGAACTAAGCCGCACCAACAGCGGCATTGTGTGCGCAGCTTCCAAGCTGCTAGAAAACGGTGGCTTGACAATCGGCTGCGTCTGCAATTGACATTAGCATTCTTCAGGAAGGAGTTGATGGACAGCTTTCCTAAGCTTCTTGCCAGCCTTCCTACATCCCCAATTGAAAATCATGCACATCTTTCTAAGCTCTTAGACACAAGGAATATGATGAACTGCTAATGCACGACTGGGGGACATTGGCTTTACTATACCAGTTTCTCCTTGCAAGACAGAGTAGAAAAGCTTTTCACTAAGATGCCGATGACAAGAGTCACAGAAGACATAAAGCCAGCTGTCCGAAGGTAAGTGCCGCAGCCAGGCATGTTTCAGCAGAAGTTGCGCTCGGGAGCGCACAGTAACTGGCGAAAGCATCTGTGCACGAACTAGCAGCTTCTTCTCCTCTGCTAGCCAGAGAGCAAGGCAACTTCCAGGAGGCGAAGAACAAAGCCGCACCAACAGCGGCATTGTGTGCGCAGCTTCCAAGCTGCTAGAAAGCGGTGGCTTGACAATCAGCTGCGTCTGCAATTGACATAAGCATTCTTCAGGAAGGAGTTGATGGACAACGTTCCTAAGCTTCTTGCTAACCCTCCTGCAGCACCCGATAGAAAATCTTGCAATTCCTTCTGAGCTTTGAAACACTAAGAACTCGATGAACTGCTAATGCAACGTTGGACGACGTTGGCTTTCTGTCCCAGTTTCTGCTTGAAAGACGTCGTTGTCGGAAAAGTTTTTCACTAAGATGAGGAGAACAAGAGTCACAGAAGATGGAGATAAGGAGCCGTCCGACAGAAGCAGCGCTGCGGAACGCTCCGTAACCGGCACAAGGGTCTGTGCACGCAGCAACCACTTCCTTGCCTCTGGCAGTTGGAGAACACGGCAGATTCCAGGAGGCGATGAATGAAGCCGCACCAAGAGCTAGATTGATTGCGCGGCTTCCAAGCTACTAGAACACGGTGGCTTGACAATCGGCTGCATCTGCAATTGACATTAGCATTCTTCAGGAAGGAGTTGATGGACAGCTTTCCTAAGCGTCTTGCCAGCCTTCCTACATCCCCCGATTGAAAATCATGCACTTCTTTCTAAGCTCTTAGACACAAGGAACACGATGAAATTCTAATGCACGACTGGGGCACATTGGCTTTACTATACCAGTTTCTCCTTGCAAGACAGAGTGGAAAAGCTTTCCACTAAGATGCCGATGACAAGAGTCACAGAAGACATAAAGCGAGCTGTCCGAAGGTAAGTGCCGCAGCCAGGCATGTTTCAGCAGAAGTTGTGCTCGGGAGCGCACAGTAACTGGCAAAAGCATCTGTGCATGAATTAGCAGCTTCTTCCCCTCTGCTAGCCAGAGAGGATGGCAACTTCCAGGAGGCGAAGAGCAAAGCCGCACCAACAGCGGCATTGTGTGCGCAGCTTCCAAGCTGCTAGAAAACGGTGGCTTGACAATCGGCTGCGTCTGCAATTGACATTAGCATTCTTCAGGAAGGAGTTGATGGACAGCTTTCCTAAGCTTCTTGCTACTCCTGCTGCAGCACCCGATAAAAAAACGGGCATTTTCTATACGCTATGAGATGCAAAGGACTCAATGACATGCAAATGCACGACTGGGGCACATTGGCTTTACTATACCAGTTTCTCCTTGCAAGACAGAGTGGAAAAGCTTTTCGCTAAGATGCCGATGACAAGAGTCACAGAAGACATAAAGCCAGCTGTCCGAAGGTAAGTGCCGCAGCCAGGCATGTTTCAGCAGAAGTGGCGCTGGGGAGCGCACAGTAACTGGCAAAAGCATCTGTGCACGAACTAGCAGCTTCTTCCCCTCTGCTAGCCAGAGAGGACGGCAACTTCCAGGAGGCGAAGAACAAAGCCGCACCAACAGCGGC
Source organism: Passer domesticus (assembly GCF_036417665.1). Lineage (NCBI taxonomy): Eukaryota > Metazoa > Chordata > Aves > Passeriformes > Passeridae > Passer > Passer domesticus. The sequence goes on along the minus strand of NC_087512.1, from coordinate 57,162,632 downwards.
ATTGTGTGCGCAGCTTCCAAGCTGCTAGAAAACGGTGGCTTGACAATCGGCTGTGTCTGCAATTGACATTAGCATTCTTCAGGAAGGAGTTGATGGACAGCTTTCCTAAGCTTCTTGCCAGCCTTCCTACATCCCCAATTGAAAATCATGCACATCTTTCTAAGCTCTTAGACACAAGGAATATGATGAACTGCTAATGCACGACTGGGGGACATTGGCTTTACTATACCAGTTTCTCCTTGCAAGAGAGAGTGGAAAAGCTTTTCACTAAGATGCCGATGACAAGAGTCACAGAAGACATAAAGCCAGCTGTCCGAAGGTAAGTGCCGCAGCCAGGCATGTTTCAGCAGAAGTGGCGCTCGGGAGCGCACAGTAACTGGCGAAAGCATCTGTGCACCAACTAGCAGCTTCTTCTCCTCTGCTAGCCAGAGAGGACGGCAACTTCCAGGAGGCGAAGAACAAAGCCGCACCAACAGCGGCATTGTGTGCGCAGCTTCCAAGCTGCTAGAAAACGGTGGCTTGACAATCAGCTGCGTCTGCAATTGACATAAGCATTCTTCAGGAAGGAGTTGATGGACAACGTTCCTAAGTTTCTTGCTAATCCTCCTGCAGCACCCGATAGAAAATCTTGCAATTCCTTCTGAGCTTTGAGACACTAAGAACTCGATGAACTGCTAATGCAACGTTGGGCGACGTTGGCTTTCTGTCCCAGTTTCTGCTTGAAAGACGTCGTTGTCGGAAAAGTTTTTCACTAAGATGAGGAGAACAAGAGTCACAGAAGATGGAGATAAGGAGCCGTCCGACAGAAGCAGCGCTGCGGAACGCTCCGTAACCGGCACAAGGGTCTGTGCACGCAGCAACCACTTCCTTGCCTCTGGCAGTTGGAGAACACGGCAGATTCCAGGAGGCGATGAATGAAGCCGCACCAAGAGCTAGATTGATTGCGCGGCTTCCAAGCTACTAGAACACGGTGGCTTGACAATCGGCTGCATCTGCAATTGACATTAGCATTCTTCAGGAAGGAGTTGATGGACAGCTTTCCTAAGCGTCTTGCCAGCCTTCCTACATCCCCCGATTGAAAATCATGCACTTCTTTCTAAGCTCTTAGACACAAGGAACACGATGAAATTCTAATGCACGACTGGGGCACATTGGCTTTACTATACCAGTTTCTCCTTGCAAGACAGAGTGGAAAAGCTTTTCACTAAGATGCCGATGACAAGAGTCACAGAAGACATAAAGCCAGCTGTCCGAAGGTAAGTGCCGCAGCCAGGCATGTTTCACCAGAAGTTGTGCTCGGGAGCGCACAGTAACTGGCAAAAGCATCTGTGCATGAACTAGCAGCTTCTTCCCCTCTGCTAGCCAGAGAGGATGGCAACTTCCAGGAGGCGAAGAACAAAGCCGCACCAACAGCGGCACTGTGTGCGCAGCTTCCAAGCTGCTAGAAAACGGTGGCTTGACAATCAGCTGCGTCTGCAATTGACATAAGCATTCTTCAGGAAGGAGTTGATGGACAACGTTCCTAAGTTTCTTGCTACTCCTGCTGCAGCACCCGATAAAAAAACGGGCATTTTCTATACGCTATGAGATGCAAAGGACTCAATGACATGCAAATGCACGACTGGGGCACATTGGCTTTACTATACCAGTTTCTCCTTGCAAGACAGAGTGGAAAAGCTTTTCGCTAAGATGCCGATGACAAGAGTCACAGAAGACATAAAGCCAGCTGTCCGAAGGTAAGTGCCGCAGCCAGGCATGTTTCAGCAGAAGTGGCGCTGGGGAGCGCACAGTAACTGGCAAAAGCATCTGTGCACGAACTAGCAGCTTCTTCCCCTCTGCTAGCCAGAGAGGACGGCAACTTCCAGGAGGCGAAGAACAAAGCCGCACCAACAGCGGCATTGTGTGCGCAGCTTCCAAGCTGCTAGAAAACGGTGGCTTGACAATCGGCTGCGTCTGCAATTGACATTAGCATTCTTCAGGAAGGAGTTGATGGTCAGCTTTCCTAAGCTTCTTGCCAGCCTTCCTACATCCCCAATTGAAAATCATGCACATCTTTCTAAGCTCTTAGACACAAGGAATATGATGAACTGCTAATGCACGACTGGGGGACATTGGCTTTACTATACCAGTTTCTCCTTGCAAGACAGAGTGGAAAAGCTTTTCACTAAGATGCCGATGACAAGAGTCACAGAAGACATAAAGCGAGCTGTCCGAAGGTAAGTGCCGCAGCCAGGCATGTTTCACCAGAAGTTGTGCTCGGGAGCGCACAGTAACTGGCAAAAGCATCTGTGCATGAATTAGCAGCTTCTTCCCCTCTGCTAGCCAGAGAGGATGGCAACTTCCAGGAGGCGAAGAACAAAGCCGCACCAACAGCGGCATTGTGTGCGCAGCTTCCAAGCTGCTAGAAAACGGTGGCTTGACAATCGGCTGCGTCTGCAATTGACATTAGCATTCTTCAGGAAGGAGTTGATGGACAGCTTTCCTAAGCTTCTTGCTACTCCTGCTGCAGCACCCGATAAAAAAACGGGCATTTTCTATACGCTATGAGATGCAAAGGACTCAATGACATGCAAATGCACGACTGGGGCACATTGGCTTTACTATACCAGTTTCTCCTTGCAAGACAGAGTTGAAAAGCTTTTCGCTAAGATGCCGATGACAAGAGTCACAGAAGACATAAAGCCAGCTGTCCGAAGGTAAGTGCCGCAGCCAGGCATGTTTCAGCAGAAGTGGCGCTGGGGAGCGCACAGTAACTGGCAAAAGCATCTGTGCACGAACTAGCAGCTTCTTCCCCTCTGCTAGCCAGAGAGGACGGCAACTTCCAGGAGGCGAAGAACAAAGCCGCACCAACAGCGGCATTGTGTGCGCAGCTTCCAAGCTGCTAGAACACGGTGGCTTGACAATCGGCTGCATCTGCAATTGACATTAGCATTCTTCAGGAAGGAGTTGATGGACAACGTTCCTAAGCTTCTTGCTGACCCCCCTGCAGCACCCGATAGAAAATCTTGCAATTCCTTCTGAGCTTTGAGACACTAAGAACTCGATGAACTGCTAATGCAACGTCGGGGGACGTTGCCTTTGCTGTCCCAGTTTCTGCTTGAAAGACGTCGTTGGAAAAGTTTTTCACTAAGATGAGGATGACAAGAGTCACAGAAGACGGAGATAAGGAGCCGTCCGACAGAAGCAGCGCTGCGGAACGCACCGTAACCGGCACAAGGGTCTGTGCAAGCAGCAACCACATCTTTGCCTCTGGCAGTTGGAGAACACGGCAGATTCCAGGAGGCGATGAATGAAGCCGCACCAACAGCGGTATTGTGTGTGCAGCTTCCAAGTTCCTAGAAGACAGCACCTTGACAATCAGCTGCATCCGCAATTGACATTAGCATTCTTCAGGAAGGAGTTGATGGACAGCTTTCCTAAGCTTCTTGCCAACCTTCCTACAACCCCCAATTGAAAATCGTGCACTTCTTTCTAAGCTCTTAGACACAAGGAATACGATGAACTTCTAATGCACGATTGGGGCACATTGGCTTTACTATACCAGTTTCTCCTTGCAAGACAGAGTGGAAAAGCTTTTCGCTAAGATGCCGATGACAAGAGTCACAGAAGACATAAAGCGAGCCGTCCGAAGGTAAGTGCCGCAGCCAGGCATGTTTCAGCAGAAGTGGCGCTGGGGAGCGCACAGTAACTGGCAAAAGCATCTGTGCACGAACTAGCAGCTTCTTCCCCACTGGTAGCCAGAGAGGACGGCAACTTCCAGGAGGCGAAGAACTAAGCCGCACCAACAGCGGCATTGTGTGCGCAGCTTCCAAGCTGCTAGAAAACGGTGGCTTGACAATCGGCTGTGTCTGCAATTGACATTAGCATTCTTCAGGAAGGAGTTGATGGACAGCTTTCTAAGCTTCTTGCCAGCCTTCCTACATCCCCAATTGAAAATCATGCACATCTTTCTAAGCTCTTAGACACAAGGAATATGATGAACTGCTAATGCACGACTGGGGGACATTGGCTTTACTATACCAGTTTCTCCTTGCAAGACAGAGTGGAAAAGCTTTTCACTAAGATGCCGATGACAAGAGTCACAGAAGACATAAAGCGAGCTGTCCGAAGGTAAGTGCCGCAGCCAGGCATGTTTCAGCAGAAGTGGCGCTCGGGAGCGCACAGTAACTGGCGAAAGCATCTGTGTACGAACTAGCAGCTTCTTCCCCTCTGCTAGCCAGAGAGCAAGGCAACTTCCAGGAGGCGAAGAACAAAGCCGCACCAACAGCGGCATTGTGTGCGCAGCTTCCAAGCTGCTAGAAAACGGTGGCTTGACAATCAGCTGCGTCTGCAATTGACATAAGCATTCTTCAGGAAGGAGTTGATGGACAACGTTCCTAAGCTTCTTGCTAATCCTCCTGCAGCACCCGATAGAAAATCTTGCAATTCCTTCTGAGCTTTGAGACACTAAGAACTCGATGAACTGCTAATGCAACGTTGGGGGACGTTGCCTTTGCTGTCCCAGTTTCTGCTTGAAAGACGTCGTTGGAAAAGTTTTTCCCTAAGATGAGGATGACAAGAGTCACAGAAGATGGAGATAACGAGCCATCCAACTGAAGCAGTGCTCTGGAACCCACTTTAACCGGCACAAGGGTACGTGCACAAAGTAGCATCTTCCTCGCCTCAGGGAGACGGAGAGCACAGCAGCTTCCAGGTGGCGATGAATGAAGCCGCACCAACAGCGGCATTGTGTGCGCAGCTTCCAAGTTCCTAGAAGTTGGTGTCTTGACAATCGCCTGCATCCGCAATTGACATTAGCATTCTTCAGGAAGGAGTTGATGGACAGCTTTCCTAAGCTTCTTGCTAGTCCTCCTGCAGCACCCAATAGAAAAACTTGCACTTCCTTCTAAGCTCTAAGACACAATAACCTCCATGAACTGCTAATGCAACGTCGGAGAATGTTGCCTTTGTTGTCCCATTTTCTGCTTGAAAGACGTCGCTGGAAAAGTTTTTCACTAAGATGAGGATGATAAGAGTCACAGAAGACGGAGATAACGAGCCGTCTGACAGACGCAGCGTTCTGGAACACACCATATCAGGCACAAGGATGTGTGCAGGAAGCAACCACTTCTTTGCCTCTGGCAGCTGGAGAACATGGCAGCTTCTGGGAGGCACAGAATGGAGCCGCACCATCAGCTAGATTGTGGGTGTGGCTTCCAAGCTACTAGAAGACGGTGGCTTGACAATCGGCTGCGTCTGCAATTGACATTAGCATTCTTCAGGAAGGAGTTGATGGACAGCTTTCCTAAGCTTCTTGCTACTCCTGCTGCAGCACCCGATAAAAAAACGGGCATTTTCTATACGCTATGAGATGCAAAGGACTCAATGACATGCAAATGCACGACTGGGGCACATTGGCTTTACTATACCAGTTTCTCCTTGCAAGACAGAGTGGAAAAGCTTTTCGCTAAGATGCCGATGACAAGAGTCACAGAAGACATAAAGCCAGCTGTCCGAAGGTAAGTGCCGCAGCCAGGCATGTTTCAGCAGAAGTGGCGCTGGGGAGCGCACAGTAACTGGCAAAAGCATCTGTGCACGAACTAGCAGCTTCTTCCCCTCTGCTAGCCAGAGAGGACGGCAACTTCCAGGAGGCGAAGAACAAAGCCGCACCAACAGCGGCATTGTGTGCGCAGCTTCCAAGCTGCTAGAACACGGTGGCTTGACAATCGGCTGCATCTGCAATTGACATTAGCATTCTTCAGGAAGGAGTTGATGGACAACGTTCCTAAGCTTCTTGCTAACCCTCCTGCAGCACCCGATAGAAAATCTTGCAATTCCTTCTGAGCTTTGAGACACTAAGAACTCGATGAACTGCTAATGCAACGTCGGGGGACGTTGCCTTTGCTGTCCCAGTTTCTGCTTGAAAGACGTCGTTGTCGGAAAAGTTTTTCACTAAGATGAGGATGACAAGAGTCACAGAAGACGGAGATAAGGAGCCGTCCGACAGAAGCAGCGCTGCGGAACGCACCGTAACCGGCACAAGGGTCTGTGCAAGCAGCAACCACATCTTTGCCTCTGGCAGTTGGAGAACACGGCAGATTCCAGGAGGCGATGAATGAAGCCGCACCAACAGCGGTATTGTGTGTGCAGCTTCCAAGTTCCTAGAAGACAGCACCTTGACAATCAGCTGCATCCGCAATTGACATTAGCATTCTTCAGGAAGGAGTTGATGGACAGCTTTCCTAAGCTTCTTGCCAACCTTCCTACAACCCCCAATTGAAAATCGTGCACTTCTTTCTAAGCTCTTAGACACAAGGAATACGATGAACTTCTAATGCACGATTGGGGCACATTGGCTTTACTATACCAGTTTCTCCTTGCAAGACAGAGTGGAAAAGCTTTTCGCTAAGATGCCGATGACAAGAGTCACAGAAGACATAAAGCGAGCCGTCCGACGGTAAGTGCCGCAGCCAGGCGTGTTTCAGCAGAAGTGGCGCTGGGGAGCGCACAGTAACTGGCAAAAGCATCGGTGCACCAACTAGCAGCTTCTTCCCCACTGGTAGCCAGAGAGGACGGCAACTTCCAGGAGGCGAAGAACTAAGCCGCACCAACAGCGGCATTGTGTGCGCAGCTTCCAAGCTGCTAGAAAACGGTGGCTTGACAATCGGCTGCGTCTGCAATTGACATTAGCATTCTTCAGGAAGGAGTTGATGGACAGCTTTCCTAAGCTTCTTGCCAGCCTTCCTACATCCCCAATTGAAAATCATGCACATCTTTCTAAGCTCTTAGACACAAGGAATATGATGAACTGCTAATGCACGACTGGGGGACATTGGCTTTACTATACCAGTTTCTCCTTGCAAGACAGAGTAGAAAAGCTTTTCACTAAGATGCCGATGACAAGAGTCACAGAAGACATAAAGCCAGCTGTCCGAAGGTAAGTGCCGCAGCCAGGCATGTTTCAGCAGAAGTTGCGCTCGGGAGCGCACAGTAACTGGCGAAAGCATCTGTGCACGAACTAGCAGCTTCTTCTCCTCTGCTAGCCAGAGAGCAAGGCAACTTCCAGGAGGCGAAGAACAAAGCCGCACCAACAGCGGCATTGTGTGCGCAGCTTCCAAGCTGCTAGAAAGCGGTGGCTTGACAATCAGCTGCGTCTGCAATTGACATAAGCATTCTTCAGGAAGGAGTTGATGGACAACGTTCCTAAGCTTCTTGCTAATCCTCCTGCAGCACCCGATAGAAAATCTTGCAATTCCTTCTGAGCTTTGAGACACTAAGAACTCGATGAACTGCTAATGCAACGTTGGGCGACGTTGGCTTTCTGTCCCAGTTTCTGCTTGAAAGACGTCGTTGTCGGAAAAGTTTTTCACTAAGATGAGGAGAACAAGAGTCACAGAAGATGGAGATAAGGAGCCGTCCGACAGAAGCAGCGCTGCGGAACGCTCCGTAACCGGCACAAGGGTCTGTGCACGCAGCAACCACTTCCTTGCCTCTGGCAGTTGGAGAACACGGCAGATTCCAGGAGGCGATGAATGAAGCCGCACCAAGAGCTAGATTGATTGCGCGGCTTCCAAGCTACTAGAACACGGTGGCTAAACAATCGGCTGCATCTGCAATTGACATTAGCATTCTTCAGGAAGGAGTTGATGGACAGCTTTCCTAAGCGTCTTGCCAGCCTTCCTACATCCCCCGATTGAAAATCATGCACTTCTTTCTAAGCTCTTAGACACAAGGAACACGATGAAATTCTAATGCACGACTGGGGCACATTGGCTTTACTATACCAGTTTCTCCTTGCAAGACAGAGTGGAAAAGCTTTTCACTAAGATGCCGATGACAAGAGTCACAGAAGACATAAAGCGAGCTGTCCGAAGGTAAGTGCCGCAGCCAGGCATGTTTCAGCAGAAGTTGTGCTCGGGAGCGCACAGTAACTGGCAAAAGCATCTGTGCATGAATTAGCAGCTTCTTCCCCTCTGCTAGCCAGAGAGGATGGCAACTTCCAGGAGGCGAAGAGCAAAGCCGCACCAACAGCGGCATTGTGTGCGCAGCTTCCAAGCTGCTAGAAAACGGTGGCTTGACAATCGGCTGCGTCTGCAATTGACATTAGCATTCTTCAGGAAGGAGTTGATGGACAGCTTTCCTAAGCTTCTTGCTACTCCTGCTGCAGCACCCGATAAAAAAACGGGCATTTTCTATACGCTATGAGATGCAAAGGACTCAATGACATGCAAATGCACGACTGGGGCACATTGGCTTTACTATACCAGTTTCTCCTTGCAAGACAGAGTGGAAAAGCTTTTCGCTAAGATGCCGATGACAAGAGTCACAGAAGACATAAAGCCAGCTGTCCGAAGGTAAGTGCCGCAGCCAGGCATGTTTCAGCAGAAGTGGCGCTGGGGAGCGCACAGTAACTGGCAAAAGCATCTGTGCACGAACTAGCAGCTTCTTCTCCTCTGCTAGCCAGAGAGGACGGCAACTTCCAGGAGGCGAAGAACAAAGCCGCACCAACAGCGGCATTGTGTGCGCAGCTTCCAAGCTGCTAGAAAACGGTGGCTTGACAATCGGCTGTGTCTGCAATTGACATTAGCATTCTTCAGGAAGGAGTTGATGGTCAGCTTTCCTAAGCTTCTTGCCAGCCTTCCTACATCCCCAATTGAAAATCATGCACATCTTTCTAAGCTCTTAGACACAAGGAATATGATGAACTGCTAATGCACGACTGGGGGACATTGGCTTTACTATACTAGTTTCTCCTTGCAAGACAGAGTAGAAAAGCTTTTCACTAAGATGCCGATGACAAGAGTCACAGAAGACATAAAGCGAGCCGTCCGAAGGTAAGTGCCGCAGCCAGGCATGTTTCAGCAGAAGTTGTGCTCGGGAGCGCACAGTAACTGGCAAAAGCATCTGTGCATGAACGAGCAGCTTCTTCCCCTCTGCTAGCCAGAGAGCACAGCAACTTCCAGGAGGCGAAGAACAAAGCCGCACCAACAGCGGCATTGTGTGCGCAGCTTCCAAGCTGCTAGAAAACGGTGGCTTGACAATCAGCTGCGTCTGCAATTGACATAAGCATTCTTCAGGAAGGAGTTGATGGACAACGTTCCTAAGTTTCTTGCTAATCCTCCTGCAGCACCCGATAGAAAATCTTGCAATTCCTTCTGAGCTTTGAGACACTAAGAACTTGATGAACTGCTAATGCAACGTCGGGGGACGTTGCCTTTGCTGTCCCAGTTTCTGCTTGAAAGACGTCGTTGGAAAAGTTTTTCACTAAGATGAGGATGACAAGAGTCACAGAAGACGGAGATAACGAGCCATCCAACTGAAGCAGTGCTCTGGAACCCACTTTAACCGGCACAAGTGTACGTGCACAAAGTAGCATCTTCCTCGCCTCTGGGAGACGGAGAGCACGGCAGCTTCCAGGAGGCGATGAATGAAGCCGCACCAACAGCGGTATTGTGTGTGCAGCTTCCAAGTTCCTAGAAGACAGCACCTTGACAATCAGCTGCATCCGCAATTGACATTAGCATTCTTCAGGAAGGAGTTGATGGACAGCTTTCCTAAGCTTCTTGCCAACCTTCCTACAACCCCCAATTGAAAATCGTGCACTTCTTTCTAAGCTCTTAGACACAAGGAATACGATGAACTTCTAATGCACGATTGGGGCACATTGGCTTTACTATACCAGTTTCTCCTTGCAAGACAGAGTGGAAAAGCTTTTCGCTAAGATGCCGATGACAAGAGTCACAGAAGACATAAAGCGAGCCGTCCGAAGGTAAGTGCCGCAGCCAGGCATGTTTCAGCAGAAGTGGCGCTGGGGAGCGCACAGTAACTGGCAAAAGCATCTGTGCACGAACTAGCAGCTTCTTCCCCACTGGTAGCCAGAGAGGACGGCAACTTCCAGGAGGCGAAGAACTAAGCCGCACCAACAGCGGCATTGTGTGCGCAGCTTCCAAGCTGCTAGAAAACGGTGGCTTGACAATCGGCTGTGTCTGCAATTGACATTAGCATTCTTCAGGAAGGAGTTGATGGACAGCTTTCTAAGCTTCTTGCCAGCCTTCCTACATCCCCAATTGAAAATCATGCACATCTTTCTAAGCTCTTAGACACAAGGAATATGATGAACTGCTAATGCACGACTGGGGGACATTGGCTTTACTATACCAGTTTCTCCTTGCAAGACAGAGTGGAAAAGCTTTTCACTAAGATGCTGATGACAAGAGTCACAGAAGACATAAAGCCAGCTGTCCGAAGGTAAGTGCCGCAGCCAGGCATGTTTCAGCAGAAGTGGCGCTGGGGAGCGCACAGTAACTGGCAAAAGCATCTGTGCACGAACTAGCAGCTTCTTCCCCTCTGCTAGCCAGAGAGGACGGCAACTTCCAGGAGGCGAAGAACAAAGCCGCACCAACAGCGGCATTGTGTGCGCAGCTTCCAAGCTGCTAGAAAACGGTGGCTTGACAATCAGCTGCGTCTGCAATTGACATAAGCATTCTTCAGGAAGGAGTTGATGGACAACGTTCCTAAGTTTCTTGCTAATCCTCCTGCAGCACCCGATAGAAAATCTTGCAATTCCTTCTGAGCTTTGAGACACTAAGAACTCGATGAACTGCTAATGCAACGTTGGGCGACGTTGGCTTTCTGTCCCAGTTTCTGCTTGAAAGACGTCGTTGTCGGAAAAGTTTTTCACTAAGATGAGGAGAACAAGAGTCACAGAAGATGGAGATAAGGAGCCGTCCGACAGAAGCAGCGCTGCGGAACGCTCCGTAACCGGCACAAGGGTCTGTGCACGCAGCAACCACTTCCTTGCCTCTGGCAGTTGGAGAACACGGCAGATTCCAGGAGGCGATGAATGAAGCCGCACCAAGAGCTAGATTGATTGCGCGGCTTCCAAGCTACTAGAACACGGTGGCTTGACAATCGGCTGCATCTGCAATTGACATTAGCATTCTTCAGGAAGGAGTTGATGGACAGCTTTCCTAAGCGTCTTGCCAGCCTTCCTACATCCCCCGATTGAAAATCATGCACTTCTTTCTAAGCTCTTAGACACAAGGAACACGATGAAATTCTAATGCACGACTGGGGCACATTGGCTTTACTATACCAGTTTCTCCTTGCAAGACAGAGTGGAAAAGCTTTTCACTAAGATGCCGATGACAAGAGTCACAGAAGACATAAAGCGAGCTGTCCGAAGGTAAGTGCCGCAGCCAGGCATGTTTCACCAGAAGTTGTGCTCGGGAGCGCACAGTAACTGGCAAAAGCATCTGTGCATGAACTAGCAGCTTCTTCCCCTCTGCTAGCCAGAGAGGATGGCAACTTCCAGGAGGCGAAGAACAAAGCCGCACCAACAGCGGCACTGTGTGCGCAGCTTCCAAGCTGCTAGAAAACGGTGGCTTGACAATCAGCTGCGTCTGCAATTGACATAAGCATTCTTCAGGAAGGAGTTGATGGACAACGTTCCTAAGTTTCTTGCTACTCCTCCTGCAGCACCCGATAAAAAAACGGGCATTTTCTATACGCTATGAGATGCAAAGGACTCAATGACATGCAAATGCACGACTGGGGCACATTGGCTTTACTATACCAGTTTCTCCTTGCAAGACAGAGTGGAAAAGCTTTTCGCTAAGATGCCGATGACAAGAGTCACAGAAGACATAAAGCCAGCTGTCCGAAGGTAAGTGCCGCAGCCAGGCATGTTTCAGCAGAAGTGGCGCTGGGGAGCGCACAGTAACTGGCAAAAGCATCTGTGCACGAACTAGCAGCTTCTTCCCCTCTGCTAGCCAGAGAGGACGGCAACTTCCAGGAGGCGAAGAACAAAGCCGCACCAACAGCGGCATTGTGTGCGCAGCTTCCAAGCTGCTAGAAAACGGTGGCTTGACAATCAGCTGCGTCTGCAATTGACATTAGCATTCTTCAGGAAGGAGTTGATGGTCAGCTTTCCTAAGCTTCTTGCCAGCCTTCCTACATCCCCAATTGAAAATCATGCACATCTTTCTAAGCTCTTAGACACAAGGAATATGATGAACTGCTAATGCACGACTGGGGGACATTGGCTTTACTATACCAGTTTCTCCTTGCAAGACAGAGTGGAAAAGCTTTTCACTAAGATGCCGATGACAAGAGTCACAGAAGACATAAAGCCAGCTGTCCGAAGGTAAGTGCCGCAGCCAGGCATGTTTCAGCAGAAGTGGCGCTGGGGAGCGCACAGTAACTGGCAAAAGCATTTGTGCATGAACGAGCAGCTTCTTCCCCTCTGCTAGCCAGAGAGCAAGGCAACTTCGAGGAAGCGAAGCACAAAGCCGCACCAACAGCGGCATTGTGTGCACAGCTTCCAAGCTGCTAGAAAACGGTGGCTTGACAATCGGCTGCGTCTGCAATTGACATTAGCATTCTTCAGGAAGGAGTTGATGGACAGCTTTCCTAAGTTTCTTGCTACTCCTGCTGCAGCACCCGATAAAAAAACGGGCATTTTCTATACGCTATGAGATGCAAAGGACACAATGACATGCAAATGCACGACTGGGGCTCATTGGCTTTACTATACCAGTTTCTCCTTGCAAGACAGAGTGGAAAAGCTTTTCACTAAGATGCCGATGACAAGAGTCACAGAAGACATAAAGCGAGCTGTCCGAAGGTAAGTGCCGCAGCCAGGCATGTTTCAGCAGAAGTGGCGCTCAGGAGCGCACAGTAACTGGCGAAAGCATCTGTGCACGAACTAGCAGCTTCTTCCCCTCTGCTAGCCAGAGAGCAAGGCAACTTCCAGGAGGCGAAGAACAAAGCCGCACCAACAGCGGCATTGTGTGCGCAGCTTCCAAGCTGCTAGAAAACGGTGGCTTGACAATCAGCTGCGTCTGCAATTGACATAAGCATTCTTCAGGAAGGAGTTGATGGACAACGTTCCTAAGCTTCTTGCTAATCCTCCTGCAGCACCCGATAGAAAATCTTGCAATTCCTTCTGAGCTTTGAGACACTAAGAACTCGATGAACTGCTAATGCAACGTTGGGGGACGTTGCCTTTGCTGTCCCAGTTTCTGCTTGAAAGACGTCGTTGGAAAAGTTTTTCCCTAAGATGAGGATGACAAGAGTCACAGAAGATGGAGATAACGAGCCATCCAACTGAAGCAGTGCTCTGGAACCCACTTTAACCGGCACAAGGGTACGTGCACAAAGTAGCATCTTCCTCGCCTCAGGGAGACGGAGAGCACAGCAGCTTCCAGGTGGCGATGAATGAAGCCGCACCAACAGCGGCATTGTGTGCGCAGCTTCCAAGTTCCTAGAAGTTGGTGTCTTGACAATCGCCTGCATCCGCAATTGACATTAGCATTCTTCAGGAAGGAGTTGATGGACAGCTTTCCTAAGCTTCTTGCTAGTCCTCCTGCAGCACCCAATAGAAAAACTTGCACTTCCTTCTAAGCTCTAAGACACAATAACCTCCATGAACTGCTAATGCAACGTCGGAGAATGTTGCCTTTGTTGTCCCATTTTCTGCTTGAAAGACGTCGCTGGAAAAGTTTTTCACTAAGATGAGGATGATAAGAGTCACAGAAGACGGAGATAACGAGCCGTCTGACAGACGCAGCGTTCTGGAACACACCATATCAGGCACAAGGATGTGTGCAGGAAGCAACCACTTCTTTGCCTCTGGCAGCTGGAGAACATGGCAGCTTCTGGGAGGCACAGAATGGAGCCGCACCATCAGCTAGATTGTGGGTGTGGCTTCCAAGCTACTAGAAGACGGTGGCTTGACAATCGGCTGCGTCTGCAATTGACATTAGCATTCTTCAGGAAGGAGTTGATGGACAGCTTTCCTAAGCTTCTTGCTACTCCTGCTGCAGCACCCGATAAAAAAACGGGCATTTTCTATACGCTATGAGATGCAAAGGACTCAATGATATGCAAATGCACGACTGGGGCACATTGGCTTTACTATACCAGTTTCTCCTTGCAAGACAGAGTGGAAAAGCTTTTCGCTAAGATGCCGATGACAAGAGTCACAGAAGACATAAAGCCAGCTGTCCGAAGGTAAGTGCCGCAGCCAGGCATGTTTCAGCAGAAGTGGCGCTGGGGAGCGCACAGTAACTGGCAAAAGCATCTGTGCACGAACTAGCAGCTTCTTCCCCTCTGCTAGCCAGAGAGGACGGCAACTTCCAGGAGGCGAAGAACAAAGCCGCACCAACAGCGGCATTGTGTGCGCAGCTTCCAAGCTGCTAGAACACGGTGGCTTGACAATCGGCTGCATCTGCAATTGACATTAGCATTCTTCAGGAAGGAGTTGATGGACAACGTTCCTAAGCTTCTTGCTAACCCTCCTGCAGCACCCGATAGAAAATCTTGCAATTCCTTCTGAGCTTTGAGACACTAAGAACTCGATGAACTGCTAATGCAACGTCGGGGGACGTTGCCTTTGCTGTCCCAGTTTCTGCTTGAAAGACGTCGTTGTCGGAAAAGTTTTTCACTAAGATGAGGAGAACAAGAGTCACAGAAGACGGAGATAAGGAGCCGTCCGACAGAAGCAGCGCTGCGGAACGCACCGTAACCGGCACAAGGGTCTGTGCAAGCAGCAACCACATCTTTGCCTCTGGCAGTTGGAGAACACGGCAGATTCCAGGAGGCGATGAATGAAGCCGCACCAACAGCGGTATTGTGTGTGCAGCTTCCAAGTTCCTAGAAGACAGCACCTTGACAATCAGCTGCATCCGCAATTGACATTAGCATTCTTCAGGAAGGAGTTGATGGACAGCTTTCCTAAGCTTCTTGCCAACCTTCCTACAACCCCCAATTGAAAATCGTGCACTTCTTTCTAAGCTCTTAGACACAAGGAATACGATGAACTTCTAATGCACGATTGGGGCACATTGGCTTTACTATACCAGTTTCTCCTTGCAAGACAGAGTGGAAAAGCTTTTCGCTAAGATGCCGATGACAAGAGTCACAGAAGACATAAAGCGAGCCGTCCGAAGGTAAGTGCCGCAGCCAGGCATGTTTCAGCAGAAGTGGCGCTGGGGAGCGCACAGTAACTGGCAAAAGCATCTGTGCACGAACTAGCAGCTTCTTCCCCTCTGCTAGCCAGAGAGGACGGCAACTTCCAGGAGGCGAAGAACAAAGCCGCACCAACAGCGGCATTGTGTGCGCAGCTTCCAAGCTGCTAGAAAACGGTGGCTTGACAATCAGCTGCGTCTGCAATTGACATAAGCATTCTTCAGGAAGGAGTTGATGGACAACGTTCCTAAGTTTCTTGCTAATCCTCCTGCAGCACCCGATAGAAAATCTTGCAATTCCTTCTGAGCTTTGAGACACTAAGAACTCGATGAACTGCTAATGCAACGTTGGGCGACGTTGGCTTTCTGTCCCAGTTTCTGCTTGAAAGACGTCGTTGTCGGAAAAGTTTTTCACTAAGATGAGGAGAACAAGAGTCACAGAAGATGGAGATAAGGAGCCGTCCGACAGAAGCAGCGCTGCGGAACGCTCCGTAACCGGCACAAGGGTCTGTGCACGCAGCAACCACTTCCTTGCCTCTGGCAGTTGGAGAACACGGCAGATTCCAGGAGGCGATGAATGAAGCCGCACCAAGAGCTAGATTGATTGCGCGGCTTCCAAGCTACTAGAACACGGTGGCTTGACAATCGGCTGCATCTGCAATTGACATTAGCATTCTTCAGGAAGGAGTTGATGGACAGCTTTCCTAAGCGTCTTGCCAGCCTTCCTACATCCCCCGATTGAAAATCATGCACTTCTTTCTAAGCTCTTAGACACAAGGAACACGATGAAATTCTAATGCACGACTGGGGCACATTGGCTTTACTATACCAGTTTCTCCTTGCAAGACAGAGTGGAAAAGCTTTTCACTAAGATGCCGATGACAAGAGTCACAGAAGACATAAAGCGAGCTGTCCGAAGGTAAGTGCCGCAGCCAGGCATGTTTCACCAGAAGTTGTGCTCGGGAGCGCACAGTAACTGGCAAAAGCATCTGTGCATGAACTAGCAGCTTCTTCCCCTCTGCTAGCCAGAGAGGATGGCAACTTCCAGGAGGCGAAGAACAAAGCCGCACCAACAGCGGCACTGTGTGCGCAGCTTCCAAGCTGCTAGAAAACGGTGGCTTGACAATCAGCTGCGTCTGCAATTGACATAAGCATTCTTCAGGAAGGAGTTGATGGACAACGTTCCTAAGTTTCTTGCTACTCCTCCTGCAGCACCCGATAAAAAAACGGGCATTTTCTATACGCTATGAGATGCAAAGGACTCAATGACATGCAAATGCACGACTGGGGCACATTGGCTTTACTATACCAGTTTCTCCTTGCAAGACAGAGTGGAAAAGCTTTTCGCTAAGATGCCGATGACAAGAGTCACAGAAGACATAAAGCCAGCTGTCCGAAGGTAAGTGCCGCAGCCAGGCATGTTTCAGCAGAAGTGGCGCTGGGGAGCGCACAGTAACTGGCAAAAGCATCTGTGCACGAACTAGCAGCTTCTTCCCCTCTGCTAGCCAGAGAGGACGGCAACTTCCAGGAGGCGAAGAACAAAGCCGCACCAACAGCGGCATTGTGTGCGCAGCTTCCAAGCTGCTAGAAAACGGTGGCTTGACAATCAGCTGCGTCTGCAATTGACATTAGCATTCTTCAGGAAGGAGTTGATGGTCAGCTTTCCTAAGCTTCTTGCCAGCCTTCCTACATCCCCAATTGAAAATCATGCACATCTTTCTAAGCTCTTAGACACAAGGAATATGATGAACTGCTAATGCACGACTGGGGGACATTGGCTTTACTATACCAGTTTCTCCTTGCAAGACAGAGTGGAAAAGCTTTTCACTAAGATGCCGATGACAAGAGTCACAGAAGACATAAAGCCAGCTGTCCGAAGGTAAGTGCCGCAGCCAGGCATGTTTCAGCAGAAGTGGCGCTGGGGAGCGCACAGTAACTGGCAAAAGCATTTGTGCATGAACGAGCAGCTTCTTCCCCTCTGCTAGCCAGAGAGCAAGGCAACTTCGAGGAAGCGAAGCACAAAGCCGCACCAACAGCGGCATTGTGTGCACAGCTTCCAAGCTGCTAGAAAACGGTGGCTTGACAATCGGCTGCGTCTGCAATTGACATTAGCATTCTTCAGGAAGGAGTTGATGGACAGCTTTCCTAAGTTTCTTGCTACTCCTGCTGCAGCACCCGATAAAAAAACGGGCATTTTCTATACGCTATGAGATGCAAAGGACACAATGACATGCAAATGCACGACTGGGGCTCATTGGCTTTACTATACCAGTTTCTCCTTGCAAGACAGAGTGGAAAAGCTTTTCACTAAGATGCCGATGACAAGAGTCACAGAAGACATAAAGCGAGCTGTCCGAAGGTAAGTGCCGCAGCCAGGCATGTTTCAGCAGAAGTGGCGCTCAGGAGCGCACAGTAACTGGCGAAAGCATCTGTGCACGAACTAGCAGCTTCTTCCCCTCTGCTAGCCAGAGAGCAAGGCAACTTCCAGGAGGCGAAGAACAAAGCCGCACCAACAGCGGCATTGTGTGCGCAGCTTCCAAGCTGCTAGAAAACGGTGGCTTGACAATCAGCTGCGTCTGCAATTGACATAAGCATTCTTCAGGAAGGAGTTGATGGACAACGTTCCTAAGCTTCTTGCTAATCCTCCTGCAGCACCCGATAGAAAATCTTGCAATTCCTTCTGAGCTTTGAGACACTAAGAACTCGATGAACTGCTAATGCAACGTTGGGGGACGTTGCCTTTGCTGTCCCAGTTTCTGCTTGAAAGACGTCGTTGGAAAAGTTTTTCCCTAAGATGAGGATGACAAGAGTCACAGAAGATGGAGATAACGAGCCATCCAACTGAAGCAGTGCTCTGGAACCCACTTTAACCGGCACAAGGGTACGTGCACAAAGTAGCATCTTCCTCGCCTCAGGGAGACGGAGAGCACAGCAGCTTCCAGGTGGCGATGAATGAAGCCGCACCAACAGCGGCATTGTGTGCGCAGCTTCCAAGTTCCTAGAAGTTGGTGTCTTGACAATCGCCTGCATCCGCAATTGACATTAGCATTCTTCAGGAAGGAGTTGATGGACAGCTTTCCTAAGCTTCTTGCTAGTCCTCCTGCAGCACCCAATAGAAAAACTTGCACTTCCTTCTAAGCTCTAAGACACAATAACCTCCATGAACTGCTAATGCAACGTCGGAGAATGTTGCCTTTGTTGTCCCATTTTCTGCTTGAAAGACGTCGCTGGAAAAGTTTTTCACTAAGATGAGGATGATAAGAGTCACAGAAGACGGAGATAACGAGCCGTCTGACAGACGCAGCGTTCTGGAACACACCATATCAGGCACAAGGATGTGTGCAGGAAGCAACCACTTCTTTGCCTCTGGCAGCTGGAGAACATGGCAGCTTCTGGGAGGCACAGAATGGAGCCGCACCATCAGCTAGATTGTGGGTGTGGCTTCCAAGCTACTAGAAGACGGTGGCTTGACAATCGGCTGCGTCTGCAATTGACATTAGCATTCTTCAGGAAGGAGTTGATGGACAGCTTTCCTAAGCTTCTTGCTACTCCTGCTGCAGCACCCGATAAAAAAACGGGCATTTTCTATACGCTATGAGATGCAAAGGACTCAATGATATGCAAATGCACGACTGGGGCACATTGGCTTTACTATACCAGTTTCTCCTTGCAAGACAGAGTGGAAAAGCTTTTCGCTAAGATGCCGATGACAAGAGTCACAGAAGACATAAAGCCAGCTGTCCGAAGGTAAGTGCCGCAGCCAGGCATGTTTCAGCAGAAGTGGCGCTGGGGAGCGCACAGTAACTGGCAAAAGCATCTGTGCACGAACTAGCAGCTTCTTCCCCTCTGCTAGCCAGAGAGGACGGCAACTTCCAGGAGGCGAAGAACAAAGCCGCACCAACAGCGGCATTGTGTGCGCAGCTTCCAAGCTGCTAGAACACGGTGGCTTGACAATCGGCTGCATCTGCAATTGACATTAGCATTCTTCAGGAAGGAGTTGATGGACAACGTTCCTAAGCTTCTTGCTAACCCTCCTGCAGCACCCGATAGAAAATCTTGCAATTCCTTCTGAGCTTTGAGACACTAAGAACTCGATGAACTGCTAATGCAACGTCGGGGGACGTTGCCTTTGCTGTCCCAGTTTCTGCTTGAAAGACGTCGTTGTCGGAAAAGTTTTTCACTAAGATGAGGAGAACAAGAGTCACAGAAGACGGAGATAAGGAGCCGTCCGACAGAAGCAGCGCTGCGGAACGCACCGTAACCGGCACAAGGGTCTGTGCAAGCAGCAACCACATCTTTGCCTCTGGCAGTTGGAGAACACGGCAGATTCCAGGAGGCGATGAATGAAGCCGCACCAACAGCGGTATTGTGTGTGCAGCTTCCAAGTTCCTAGAAGACAGCACCTTGACAATCAGCTGCATCCGCAATTGACATTAGCATTCTTCAGGAAGGAGTTGATGGACAGCTTTCCTAAGCTTCTTGCCAACCTTCCTACAACCCCCAATTGAAAATCGTGCACTTCTTTCTAAGCTCTTAGACACAAGGAATACGATGAACTTCTAATGCACGATTGGGGCACATTGGCTTTACTATACCAGTTTCTCCTTGCAAGACAGAGTGGAAAAGCTTTTCGCTAAGATGCCGATGACAAGAGTCACAGAAGACATAAAGCGAGCCGTCCGAAGGTAAGTGCCGCAGCCAGGCATGTTTCAGCAGAAGTGGCGCTGGGGAGCGCACAGTAACTGGCAAAAGCATCTGTGCACCAACTAGCAGCTTCTTCCCCACTGGTAGCCAGAGAGGACGGCAACTTCCAGGAGGCGAAGAACTAAGCCGCACCAACAGCGGCATTGTGTGCGCAGCTTCCAAGCTGCTAGAAAACGGTGGCTTGACAATCGGCTGCGTCTGCAATTGACATTAGCATTCTTCAGGAAGGAGTTGATGGACAGCTTTCCTAAGCTTCTTGCCAGCCTTCCTACATCCCCAATTGAAAATCATGCACATCTTTCTAAGCTCTTAGACACAAGGAATATGATGAACTGCTAATGCACGACTGGGGGACATTGGCTTTACTATACCAGTTTCTCCTTGCAAGACAGAGTAGAAAAGCTTTTCACTAAGATGCCGATGACAAGAGTCACAGAAGACATAAAGCCAGCTGTCCGAAGGTAAGTGCCGCAGCCAGGCATGTTTCAGCAGAAGTTGCGCTCGGGAGCGCACAGTAACTGGCGAAAGCATCTGTGCACGAACTAGCAGCTTCTTCTCCTCTGCTAGCCAGAGAGCAAGGCAACTTCCAGGAGGCGAAGAACAAAGCCGCACCAACAGCGGCATTGTGTGCGCAGCTTCCAAGCTGCTAGAAAGCGGTGGCTTGACAATCAGCTGCGTCTGCAATTGACATAAGCATTCTTCAGGAAGGAGTTGATGGACAACGTTCCTAAGCTTCTTGCTAACCCTCCTGCAGCACCCGATAGAAAATCTTGCAATTCCTTCTGAGCTTTGAAACACTAAGAACTCGATGAACTGCTAATGCAACGTTGGGCGACGTTGGCTTTCTGTCCCAGTTTCTGCTTGAAAGACGTCGTTGTCGGAAAAGTTTTTCACTAAGATGAGGAGAACAAGAGTCACAGAAGATGGAGATAAGGAGCCGTCCGACAGAAGCAGCGCTGCGGAACGCTCCGTAACCGGCACAAGGGTCTGTGCACGCAGCAACCACTTCCTTGCCTCTGGCAGTTGGAGAACACGGCAGATTCCAGGAGGCGATGAATGAAGCCGCACCAAGAGCTAGATTGATTGCGCGGCTTCCAAGCTACTAGAACACGGTGGCTTGACAATCGGCTGCATCTGCAATTGACATTAGCATTCTTCAGGAAGGAGTTGATGGACAGCTTTCCTAAGCGTCTTGCCAGCCTTCCTACATCCCCCGATTGAAAATCATGCACATCTTTCTAAGCTCTTAGACACAAGGAACACGATGAAATTCTAATGCACGACTGGGGCACATTGGCTTTACTATACCAGTTTCTCCTTGCAAGACAGAGTGGAAAAGCTTTTCACTAAGATGCCGATGACAAGAGTCACAGAAGACATAAAGCCAGCTGTCCGAAGGTAAGTGCCGCAGCCAGGCATGTTTCAGCAGAAGTTGTGCTCGGGAGCGCACAGTAACTGGCAAAAGCATCTGTGCATGAATTAGCAGCTTCTTCCCCTCTGCTAGCCAGAGAGGATGGCAACTTCCAGGAGGCGAAGAGCAAAGCCGCACCAACAGCGGCATTGTGTGCGCAGCTTCCAAGCTGCTAGAAAACGGTGGCTTGACAATCGGCTGCGTCTGCAATTGACATTAGCATTCTTCAGGAAGGAGTTGATGGACAGCTTTCCTAAGCTTCTTGCTACTCCTGCTGCAGCACCCGATAAAAAAACGGGCATTTTCTATACGCTATGAGATGCAAAGGACTCAATGACATGCAAATGCACGACTGGGGCACATTGGCTTTACTATACCAGTTTCTCCTTGCAAGACAGAGTGGAAAAGCTTTTCGCTAAGATGCCGATGACAAGAGTCACAGAAGACATAAAGCCAGCTGTCCGAAGGTAAGTGCCGCAGCCAGGCATGTTTCAGCAGAAGTGGCGCTGGGGAGCGCACAGTAACTGGCAAAAGCATCTGTGCACGAACTAGCAGCTTCTTCCCCTCTGCTAGCCAGAGAGGACGGCAACTTCCAGGAGGCGAAGAACAAAGCCGCACCAACAGCGGCATTGTGTGCGCAGCTTCCAAGCTGCTAGAAAACGGTGGCTTGACAATCGGCTGTGTCTGCAATTGACATTAGCATTCTTCAGGAAGGAGTTGATGGACAGCTTTCCTAAGCTTCTTGCCAGCCTTCCTACATCCCCAATTGAAAATCATGCACATCTTTCTAAGCTCTTAGACACAAGGAATATGATGAACTGCTAATGCACGACTGGGGGACATTGGCTTTACTATACCAGTTTCTCCTTGCAAGAGAGAGTGGAAAAGCTTTTCACTAAGATGCCGATGACAAGAGTCACAGAAGACATAAAGCGAGCTGTCCGAAGGTAAGTGCCGCAGCCAGGCATGTTTCACCAGAAGTTGTGCTCGGGAGCGCACAGTAACTGGCAAAAGCATCTGTGCATGAATTAGCAGCTTCTTCCCCTCTGCTAGCCAGAGAGGATGGCAACTTCCAGGAGGCGAAGAACTAAGCCGCACCAACAGCGGCATTGTGTGCGCAGCTTCCAAGCTGCTAGAAAACGGTGGCTTGACAATCGGCTGCGTCTGCAATTGACATTAGCATTCTTCAGGAAGGAGTTGATGGACAGCTTTCCTAAGCTTCTTGCTACTCCTGCTGCAGCACCCGATAAAAAAACGGGCATTTTCTATACGCTATGAGATGCAAAGGACTCAATGACATGCAAATGCACGACTGGGGCACATTGGCTTTACTATACCAGTTTCTCCTTGCAAGACAGAGTTGAAAAGCTTTTCGCTAAGATGCCGATGACAAGAGTCACAGAAGACATAAAGCCAGCTGTCCGAAGGTAAGTGCCGCAGCCAGGCATGTTTCAGCAGAAGTGGCGCTGGGGAGCGCACAGTAACTGGCAAAAGCATCTGTGCACGAACTAGCAGCTTCTTCCCCTCTGCTAGCCAGAGAGGACGGCAACTTCCAGGAGGCGAAGAACAAAGCCGCACCAACAGCGGCATTGTGTGCGCAGCTTCCAAGCTGCTAGAAAACGGTGGCTTGACAATCGGCTGTGTCTGCAATTGACATTAGCATTCTTCAGGAAGGAGTTGATGGTCAGCTTTCCTAAGCTTCTTGCCAGCCTTCCTACATCCCCAATTGAAAATCATGCACATCTTTCTAAGCTCTTAGACACAAGGAATATGATGAACTGCTAATGCACGACTGGGGGACATTGGCTTTACTATACTAGTTTCTCCTTGCAAGACAGAGTAGAAAAGCTTTTCACTAAGATGCCGATGACAAGAGTCACAGAAGACATAAAGCGAGCCGTCCGAAGGTAAGTGCCGCAGCCAGGCATGTTTCAGCAGAAGTTGTGCTCGGGAGCGCACAGTAACTGGCAAAAGCTTCTGTGCATGAACGAGCAGCTTCTTCCCCTCTGCTAGCCAGAGAGCACAGCAACTTCCAGGAGGCGAAGAACAAAGCCGCACCAACAGCGGCATTGTGTGCGCAGCTTCCAAGCTGCTAGAAAACGGTGGCTTGACAATCAGCTGCGTCTGCAATTGACATAAGCATTCTTCAGGAAGGAGTTGATGGACAACGTTCCTAAGTTTCTTGCTAATCCTCCTGCAGCACCCGATAGAAAATCTTGCAATTCCTTCTGAGCTTTGAGACACTAAGAACTTGATGAACTGCTAATGCAACGTCGGGGGACGTTGCCTTTGCTGTCCCAGTTTCTGCTTGAAAGACGTCGTTGGAAAAGTTTTTCACTAAGATGAGGATGACAAGAGTCACAGAAGACGGAGATAACGAGCCATCCAACTGAAGCAGTGCTCTGGAACCCACTTTAACCGGCACAAGTGTACGTGCACAAAGTAGCATCTTCCTCGCCTCTGGGAGACGGAGAGCACGGCAGCTTCCAGGAGGCGATGAATGAAGCCGCACCAACAGCGGTATTGTGTGTGCAGCTTCCAAGTTCCTAGAAGACAGCACCTTGACAATCAGCTGCATCCGCAATTGACATTAGCATTCTTCAGGAAGGAGTTGATGGACAGCTTTCCTAAGCTTCTTGCCAACCTTCCTACAACCCCCAATTGAAAATCGTGCACTTCTTTCTAAGCTCTTAGACACAAGGAATACGATGAACTTCTAATGCACGATTGGGGCACATTGGCTTTACTATACCAGTTTCTCCTTGCAAGACAGAGTGGAAAAGCTTTTCGCTAAGATGCCGATGACAAGAGTCACAGAAGACATAAAGCGAGCCGTCCGAAGGTAAGTGCCGCAGCCAGGCATGTTTCAGCAGAAGTGGCGCTGGGGAGCGCACAGTAACTGGCGAAAGCATCTGTGCACGAACTAGCAGCTTCTTCCCCTCTGCTAGCCAGAGAGGACGGCAACTTCCAGGAGGCGAAGAACAAAGCCGCACCAACAGCGGAATTGTGTGCGCAGCTTCCAAGCTGCTAGAAAACGGTGGCTTGACAATCAGCTGCGTCTGCAATTGACATAAGCATTCTTCAGGAAGGAGTTGATGGACAACGTTCCTAAGTTTCTTGCTAATCCTCCTGCAGCACCCGATAGAAAATCTTGCAATTCCTTCTGAGCTTTGAGACACTAAGAACTTGATGAACTGCTAATGCAACGTCGGGGGACGTTGCCTTTGCTGTCCCAGTTTCTGCTTGAAAGACGTCGTTGGAAAAGTTTTTCACTAAGATGAGGATGACAAGAGTCACAGAAGACGGAGATAACGAGCCATCCAACTGAAGCAGTGCTCTGGAACCCACTTTAACCGGCACAAGTGTACGTGCACAAAGTAGCATCTTCCTCGCCTCTGGGAGACGGAGAGCACGGCAGCTTCCAGGAGGCGATGAATGAAGCCGCACCAACAGCGGTATTGTGTGTGCAGCTTCCAAGTTCCTAGAAGACAGCACCTTGACAATCAGCTGCATCCGCAATTGACATTAGCATTCTTCAGGAAGGAGTTGATGGACAGCTTTCCTAAGCTTCTTGCCAACCTTCCTACAACCCCCAATTGAAAATCGTGCACTTCTTTCTAAGCTCTTAGACACAAGGAATACGATGAACTTCTAATGCACGATTGGGGCACATTGGCTTTACTATACCAGTTTCTCCTTGCAAGACAGAGTGGAAAAGCTTTTCGCTAAGATGCCGATGACAAGAGTCACAGAAGACATAAAGCGAGCCGTCCGAAGGTAAGTGCCGCAGCCAGGCATGTTTCAGCAGAAGTGGCGCTGGGGAGCGCACAGTAACTGGCGAAAGCATCTGTGCACGAACTAGCAGCTTCTTCCCCTCTGCTAGCCAGAGAGGACGGCAACTTCCAGGAGGCGAAGAACAAAGCCGCACCAACAGCGGAATTGTGTGCGCAGCTTCCAAGCTGCTAGAAAACGGTGGCTTGACAATCAGCTGCGTCTGCAATTGACATAAGCATTCTTCAGGAAGGAGTTGATGGACAACGTTCCTAAGTTTCTTGCTAATCCTCCTGCAGCACCCGATAGAAAATCTTGCAATTCCTTCTGAGCTTTGAGACACTAAGAACTCGATGAACTGCTAATGCAACGTTGGGCGACGTTGGCTTTCTGTCCCAGTTTCTGCTTGAAAGACGTCGTTGTCGGAAAAGTTTTTCACTAAGATGAGGAGAACAAGAGTCACAGAAGATGGAGATAAGGAGCCGTCCGACAGAAGCAGCGCTGCGGAACGCTCCGTAACCGGCACAAGGGTCTGTGCACGCAGCAACCACTTCCTTGCCTCTGGCAGTTGGAGAACACGGCAGATTCCAGGAGGCGATGAATGAAGCCGCACCAAGAGCTAGATTGATTGCGCGGCTTCCAAGCTACTAGAACACGGTGGCTTGACAATCGGCTGCATCTGCAATTGACATTAGCATTCTTCAGGAAGGAGTTGATGGACAGCTTTCCTAAGCGTCTTGCCAGCCTTCCTACATCCCCCGATTGAAAATCATGCACTTCTTTCTAAGCTCTTAGACACAAGGAACACGATGAAATTCTAATGCACGACTGGGGCACATTGGCTTTACTATACCAGTTTCTCCTTGCAAGACAGAGTGGAAAAGCTTTTCACTAAGATGCCGATGACAAGAGTCACAGAAGACATAAAGCCAGCTGTCCGAAGGTAAGTGCCGCAGCCAGGCATGTTTCAGCAGAAGTTGTGCTCGGGAGCGCACAGTAACTGGCAAAAGCATCTGTGCATGAACTAGCAGCTTCTTCCCCTCTGCTAGCCAGAGAGGATGGCAACTTCCAGGAGGCGAAGAACAAAGCCGCACCAACAGCGGCACTGTGTGCGCAGCTTCCAAGCTGCTAGAAAACGGTGGCTTGACAATCAGCTGCGTCTGCAATTGACATAAGCATTCTTCAGGAAGGAGTTGATGGACAACGTTCCTAAGTTTCTTGCTACTCCTGCTGCAGCACCCGATAAAAAAACGGGCATTTTCTATACGCTATGAGATGCAAAGGACTCAATGACATGCAAATGCACGACTGGGGCACATTGGCTTTACTATACCAGTTTCTCCTTGCAAGACAGAGTGGAAAAGCTTTTCGCTAAGATGCCGATGACAAGAGTCACAGAAGACATAAAGCCAGCTGTCCGAAGGTAAGTGCCGCAGCCAGGCATGTTTCAGCAGAAGTGGCGCTGGGGAGCGCACAGTAACTGGCAAAAGCATCTGTGCACGAACTAGCAGCTTCTTCCCCTCTGCTAGCCAGAGAGGACGGCAACTTCCAGGAGGCGAAGAACAAAGCCGCACCAACAGCGGCATTGTGTGCGCAGCTTCCAAGCTGCTAGAAAACGGTGGCTTGACAATCAGCTGCGTCTGCAATTGACATTAGCATTCTTCAGGAAGGAGTTGATGGTCAGCTTTCCTAAGCTTCTTGCCAGCCTTCCTACATCCCCAATTGAAAATCATGCACATCTTTCTAAGCTCTTAGACACAAGGAATATGATGAACTGCTAATGCACGACTGGGGGACATTGGCTTTACTATACCAGTTTCTCCTTGCAAGACAGAGTGGAAAAGCTTTTCACTAAGATGCCGATGACAAGAGTCACAGAAGACATAAAGCCAGCTGTCCGAAGGTAAGTGCCGCAGCCAGGCATGTTTCAGCAGAAGTGGCGCTGGGGAGCGCACAGTAACTGGCAAAAGCATTTGTGCATGAACGAGCAGCTTCTTCCCCTCTGCTAGCCAGAGAGCAAGGCAACTTCGAGGAAGCGAAGCACAAAGCCGCACCAACAGCGGCATTGTGTGCACAGCTTCCAAGCTGCTAGAAAACGGTGGCTTGACAATCGGCTGCGTCTGCAATTGACATTAGCATTCTTCAGGAAGGAGTTGATGGACAGCTTTCCTAAGTTTCTTGCTACTCCTGCTGCAGCACCCGATAAAAAAACGGGCATTTTCTATACGCTATGAGATGCAAAGGACACAATGACATGCAAATGCACGACTGGGGCACATTGGCTTTACTATACCAGTTTCTCCTTGCAAGACAGAGTGGAAAAGCTTTTCACTAAGATGCCGATGACAAGAGTCACAGAAGACATAAAGCGAGCTGTCCGAAGGTAAGTGCCGCAGCCAGGCATGTTTCAGCAGAAGTGGCGCTCGGGAGCGCACAGTAACTGGCGAAAGCATCTGTGCACGAACTAGCAGCTTCTTCCCCTCTGCTAGCCAGAGAGGACGGCAACTTCCAGGAGGCGAAGAACAAAGCCGCACCAACAGCGGCATTGTGTGCGCAGCTTCCAAGCTGCTAGAAAACGGTGGCTTGACAATCAGCTGCGTCTGCAATTGACATAAGCATTCTTCAGGAAGGAGTTGATGGACAACGTTCCTAAGCTTCTTGCTAATCCTCCTGCAGCACCCGATAGAAAATCTTGCAATTCCTTCTGAGCTTTGAGACACTAAGAACTCGATGAACTGCTAATGCAACGTTGGGGGACGTTGCCTTTGCTGTCCCAGTTTCTGCTTGAAAGACGTCGTTGGAAAAGTTTTTCACTAAGATGAGGATGACAAGAGTCACAGAAGATGGAGATAACGAGCCATCCAACTGAAGCAGTGCTCTGGAACCCACTTTAACCGGCACAAGGGTACGTGCACAAAGTAGCATCTTCCTCGCCTCAGGGAGACGGAGAGCACAGCAGCTTCCAGGTGGCGATGAATGAAGCCGCACCAACAGCGGCATTGTGTGCGCAGCTTCCAAGTTCCTAGAAGTTGGTGTCTTGACAATCGCCTGCATCCGCAATTGACATTAGCATTCTTCAGGAAGGAGTTGATGGACAGCTTTCCTAAGCTTCTTGCTAGTCCTCCTGCAGCACCCAATAGAAAAACTTGCACTTCCTTCTAAGCTCTAAGACACAATAACCTCCATGAACTGCTAATGCAACGTCGGAGAATGTTGCCTTTGTTGTCCCATTTTCTGCTTGAAAGACGTCGCTGGAAAAGTTTTTCACTAAGATGAGGATGATAAGAGTCACAGAAGACGGAGATAACGAGCCGTCTGACAGACGCAGCGTTCTGGAACACACCATATCAGGCACAAGGATGTGTGCAGGAAGCAACCACTTCTTTGCCTCTGGCAGCTGGAGAACATGGCAGCTTCTGGGAGGCACAGAATGGAGCCGCACCATCAGCTAGATTGTGGGTGTGGCTTCCAAGCTACTAGAAGACGGTGGCTTGACAATCGGCTGCGTCTGCAATTGACATTAGCATTCTTCAGGAAGGAGTTGATGGACAGCTTTCCTAAGCTTCTTGCTACTCCTGCTGCAGCACCCGATAAAAAAACGGGCATTTTCTATACGCTATGAGATGCAAAGGACTCAATGATATGCAAATGCACGACTGGGGCACATTGGCTTTACTATACCAGTTTCTCCTTGCAAGACAGAGTGGAAAAGCTTTTCGCTAAGATGCCGATGACAAGAGTCACAGAAGACATAAAGCCAGCTGTCCGAAGGTAAGTGCCGCAGCCAGGCATGTTTCAGCAGAAGTGGCGCTGGGGAGCGCACAGTAACTGGCAAAAGCATCTGTGCACGAACTAGCAGCTTCTTCCCCTCTGCTAGCCAGAGAGGACGGCAACTTCCAGGAGGCGAAGAACAAAGCCGCACCAACAGCGGCATTGTGTGCGCAGCTTCCAAGCTGCTAGAACACGGTGGCTTGACAATCGGCTGCATCTGCAATTGACATTAGCATTCTTCAGGAAGGAGTTGATGGACAACGTTCCTAAGCTTCTTGCTAACCCTCCTGCAGCACCCGATAGAAAATCTTGCAATTCCTTCTGAGCTTTGAGACACTAAGAACTCGATGAACTGCTAATGCAACGTCGGGGGACGTTGCCTTTGCTGTCCCAGTTTCTGCTTGAAAGACGTCGTTGTCGGAAAAGTTTTTCACTAAGATGAGGAGAACAAGAGTCACAGAAGACGGAGATAAGGAGCCGTCCGACAGAAGCAGCGCTGCGGAACGCACCGTAACCGGCACAAGGGTCTGTGCAAGCAGCAACCACATCTTTGCCTCTGGCAGTTGGAGAACACGGCAGATTCCAGGAGGCGATGAATGAAGCCGCACCAACAGCGGTATTGTGTGTGCAGCTTCCAAGTTCCTAGAAGACAGCACCTTGACAATCAGCTGCATCCGCAATTGACATTAGCATTCTTCAGGAAGGAGTTGATGGACAGCTTTCCTAAGCTTCTTGCCAACCTTCCTACAACCCCCAATTGAAAATCGTGCACTTCTTTCTAAGCTCTTAGACACAAGGAATACGATGAACTTCTAATGCACGATTGGGGCACATTGGCTTTACTATACCAGTTTCTCCTTGCAAGACAGAGTGGAAAAGCTTTTCGCTAAGATGCCGATGACAAGAGTCACAGAAGACATAAAGCGAGCCGTCCGACGGTAAGTGCCGCAGCCAGGCGTGTTTCAGCAGAAGTGGCGCTGGGGAGCGCACAGTAACTGGCAAAAGCATCGGTGCACCAACTAGCAGCTTCTTCCCCACTGGTAGCCAGAGAGGACGGCAACTTCCAGGAGGCGAAGAACTAAGCCGCACCAACAGCGGCATTGTGTGCGCAGCTTCCAAGCTGCTAGAAAACGGTGGCTTGACAATCGGCTGCGTCTGCAATTGACATTAGCATTCTTCAGGAAGGAGTTGATGGACAGCTTTCCTAAGCTTCTTGCCAGCCTTCCTACATCCCCAATTGAAAATCATGCACATCTTTCTAAGCTCTTAGACACAAGGAATATGATGAACTGCTAATGCACGACTGGGGGACATTGGCTTTACTATACCAGTTTCTCCTTGCAAGACAGAATAGAAAAGCTTTTCACTAAGATGCCGATGACAAGAGTCACAGAAGACATAAAGCCAGCTGTCCGAAGGTAAGTGCCGCAGCCAGGCATGTTTCAGCAGAAGTTGCGCTCGGGAGCGCACAGTAACTGGCGAAAGCATCTGTGCACGAACTAGCAGCTTCTTCTCCTCTGCTAGCCAGAGAGCAAGGCAACTTCCAGGAGGCGAAGAACAAAGCCGCACCAACAGCGGCATTGTGTGCGCAGCTTCCAAGCTGCTAGAAAGCGGTGGCTTGACAATCAGCTGCGTCTGCAATTGACATAAGCATTCTTCAGGAAGGAGTTGATGGACAACGTTCCTAAGTTTCTTGCTAATCCTCCTGCAGCACCCGATAGAAAATCTTGCAATTCCTTCTGAGCTTTGAGACACTAAGAACTCGATGAACTGCTAATGCAACGTTGGGCGACGTTGGCTTTCTGTCCCAGTTTCTGCTTGAAAGACGTCGTTGTCGGAAAAGTTTTTCACTAAGATGAGGAGAACAAGAGTCACAGAAGATGGAGATAAGGAGCCGTCCGACAGAAGCAGCGCTGCGGAACGCTCCGTAACCGGCACAAGGGTCTGTGCACGCAGCAACCACTTCCTTGCCTCTGGCAGTTGGAGAACACGGCAGATTCCAGGAGGCGATGAATGAAGCCGCACCAAGAGCTAGATTGATTGCGCGGCTTCCAAGCTACTAGAACACGGTGGCTTGACAATCGGCTGCATCTGCAATTGACATTAGCATTCTTCAGGAAGGAGTTGATGGACAGCTTTCCTAAGCGTCTTGCCAGCCTTCCTACATCCCCCGATTGAAAATCATGCACTTCTTTCTAAGCTCTTAGACACAAGGAACACGATGAAATTCTAATGCACGACTGGGGCACATTGGCTTTACTATACCAGTTTCTCCTTGCAAGACAGAGTGGAAAAGCTTTTCACTAAGATGCCGATGACAAGAGTCACAGAAGACATAAAGCGAGCTGTCCGAAGGTAAGTGCCGCAGCCAGGCATGTTTCAGCAGAAGTTGTGCTCGGGAGCGCACAGTAACTGGCAAAAGCATCTGTGCATGAATTAGCAGCTTCTTCCCCTCTGCTAGCCAGAGAGGATGGCAACTTCCAGGAGGCGAAGAGCAAAGCCGCACCAACAGCGGCATTGTGTGCGCAGCTTCCAAGCTGCTAGAAAACGGTGGCTTGACAATCGGCTGCGTCTGCAATTGACATTAGCATTCTTCAGGAAGGAGTTGATGGACAGCTTTCCTAAGCTTCTTGCTACTCCTGCTGCAGCACCCGATAAAAAAACGGGCATTTTCTATACGCTATGAGATGCAAAGGACTCAATGACATGCAAATGCACGACTGGGGCACATTGGCTTTACTATACCAGTTTCTCCTTGCAAGACAGAGTGGAAAAGCTTTTCGCTAAGATGCCGATGACAAGAGTCACAGAAGACATAAAGCCAGCTGTCCGAAGGTAAGTGCCGCAGCCAGGCATGTTTCAGCAGAAGTGGCGCTGGGGAGCGCACAGTAACTGGCAAAAGCATCTGTGCACGAACTAGCAGCTTCTTCCCCTCTGCTAGCCAGAGAGGACGGCAACTTCCAGGAGGCGAAGAACAAAGCCGCACCAACAGCGGCATTGTGTGCGCAGCTTCCAAGCTGCTAGAAAACGGTGGCTTGACAATCGGCTGTGTCTGCAATTGACATTAGCATTCTTCAGGAAGGAGTTGATGGTCAGCTTTCCTAAGCTTCTTGCCAGCCTTCCTACATCCCCAATTGAAAATCATGCACATCTTTCTAAGCTCTTAGACACAAGGAATATGATGAACTGCTAATGCACGACTGGGGGACATTGGCTTTACTATACTAGTTTCTCCTTGCAAGACAGAGTAGAAAAGCTTTTCACTAAGATGCCGATGACAAGAGTCACAGAAGACATAAAGCGAGCCGTCCGAAGGTAAGTGCCGCAGCCAGGCATGTTTCAGCAGAAGTTGTGCTCGGGAGCGCACAGTAACTGGCAAAAGCATCTGTGCATGAACGAGCAGCTTCTTCCCCTCTGCTAGCCAGAGAGCACAGCAACTTCCAGGAGGCGAAGAACAAAGCCGCACCAACAGCGGCATTGTGTGCGCAGCTTCCAAGCTGCTAGAAAACGGTGGCTTGACAATCAGCTGCGTCTGCAATTGACATAAGCATTCTTCAGGAAGGAGTTGATGGACAACGTTCCTAAGTTTCTTGCTAATCCTCCTGCAGCACCCGATAGAAAATCTTGCAATTCCTTCTGAGCTTTGAGACACTAAGAACTTGATGAACTGCTAATGCAACGTCGGGGGACGTTGCCTTTGCTGTCCCAGTTTCTGCTTGAAAGACGTCGTTGGAAAAGTTTTTCACTAAGATGAGGATGACAAGAGTCACAGAAGACGGAGATAACGAGCCATCCAACTGAAGCAGTGCTCTGGAACCCACTTTAACCGGCACAAGTGTACGTGCACAAAGTAGCATCTTCCTCGCCTCTGGGAGACGGAGAGCACGGCAGCTTCCAGGAGGCGATGAATGAAGCCGCACCAACAGCGGTATTGTGTGTGCAGCTTCCAAGTTCCTAGAAGACAGCACCTTGACAATCAGCTGCATCCGCAATTGACATTAGCATTCTTCAGGAAGGAGTTGATGGACAGCTTTCCTAAGCTTCTTGCCAACCTTCCTACAACCCCCAATTGAAAATCGTGCACTTCTTTCTAAGCTCTTAGACACAAGGAATACGATGAACTTCTAATGCACGATTGGGGCACATTGGCTTTACTATACCAGTTTCTCCTTGCAAGACAGAGTGGAAAAGCTTTTCGCTAAGATGCCGATGACAAGAGTCACAGAAGACATAAAGCGAGCCGTCCGAAGGTAAGTGCCGCAGCCAGGCATGTTTCAGCAGAAGTGGCGCTGGGGAGCGCACAGTAACTGGCAAAAGCATCTGTGCACGAACTAGCAGCTTCTTCCCCACTGGTAGCCAGAGAGGACGGCAACTTCCAGGAGGCGAAGAACTAAGCCGCACCAACAGCGGCATTGTGTGCGCAGCTTCCAAGCTGCTAGAAAACGGTGGCTTGACAATCGGCTGTGTCTGCAATTGACATTAGCATTCTTCAGGAAGGAGTTGATGGACAGCTTTCTAAGCTTCTTGCCAGCCTTCCTACATCCCCAATTGAAAATCATGCACATCTTTCTAAGCTCTTAGACACAAGGAATATGATGAACTGCTAATGCACGACTGGGGGACATTGGCTTTACTATACCAGTTTCTCCTTGCAAGACAGAGTGGAAAAGCTTTTCACTAAGATGCTGATGACAAGAGTCACAGAAGACATAAAGCCAGCTGTCCGAAGGTAAGTGCCGCAGCCAGGCATGTTTCAGCAGAAGTGGCGCTGGGGAGCGCACAGTAACTGGCAAAAGCATCTGTGCACGAACTAGCAGCTTCTTCCCCTCTGCTAGCCAGAGAGGACGGCAACTTCCAGGAGGCGAAGAACAAAGCCGCACCAACAGCGGAATTGTGTGCGCAGCTTCCAAGCTGCTAGAAAACGGTGGCTTGACAATCAGCTGCGTCTGCAATTGACATAAGCATTCTTCAGGAAGGAGTTGATGGACAACGTTCCTAAGTTTCTTGCTAATCCTCCTGCAGCACCCGATAGAAAATCTTGCAATTCCTTCTGAGCTTTGAGACACTAAGAACTCGATGAACTGCTAATGCAACGTTGGGCGACGTTGGCTTTCTGTCCCAGTTTCTGCTTGAAAGACGTCGTTGTCGGAAAAGTTTTTCACTAAGATGAGGAGAACAAGAGTCACAGAAGATGGAGATAAGGAGCCGTCCGACAGAAGCAATGCTGCGGAACGCTCCGTAACCGGCACAAGGGTCTGTGCACGCAGCAACCACTTCCTTGCCTCTGGCAGTTGGAGAACACGGCAGATTCCAGGAGGCGATGAATGAAGCCGCACCAAGAGCTAGATTGATTGCGCGGCTTCCAAGCTACTAGAACACGGTGGCTTGACAATCGGCTGCATCTGCAATTGACATTAGCATTCTTCAGGAAGGAGTTGATGGACAGCTTTCCTAAGCGTCTTGCCAGCCTTCCTACATCCCCCGATTGAAAATCATGCACTTCTTTCTAAGCTCTTAGACACAAGGAACACGATGAAATTCTAATGCACGACTGGGGCACATTGGCTTTACTATACCAGTTTCTCCTTGCAAGACAGAGTGGAAAAGCTTTTCACTAAGATGCCGATGACAAGAGTCACAGAAGACATAAAGCGAGCTGTCCGAAGGTAAGTGCCGCAGCCAGGCATGTTTCACCAGAAGTTGTGCTCGGGAGCGCACAGTAACTGGCAAAAGCATCTGTGCATGAACTAGCAGCTTCTTCCCCTCTGCTAGCCAGAGAGGATGGCAACTTCCAGGAGGCGAAGAACAAAGCCGCACCAACAGCGGCACTGTGTGCGCAGCTTCCAAGCTGCTAGAAAACGGTGGCTTGACAATCAGCTGCGTCTGCAATTGACATAAGCATTCTTCAGGAAGGAGTTGATGGACAACGTTCCTAAGTTTCTTGCTACTCCTGCTGCAGCACCCGATAAAAAAACGGGCATTTTCTATACGCTATGAGATGCAAAGGACTCAATGACATGCAAATGCACGACTGGGGCACATTGGCTTTACTATACCAGTTTCTCCTTGCAAGACAGAGTGGAAAAGCTTTTCGCTAAGATGCCGATGACAAGAGTCACAGAAGACATAAAGCCAGCTGTCCGAAGGTAAGTGCCGCAGCCAGGCATGTTTCAGCAGAAGTGGCGCTGGGGAGCGCACAGTAACTGGCAAAAGCATCTGTGCACGAACTAGCAGCTTCTTCCCCTCTGCTAGCCAGAGAGGACGGCAACTTCCAGGAGGCGAAGAACAAAGCCGCACCAACAGCGGCATTGTGTGCGCAGCTTCCAAGCTGCTAGAAAACGGTGGCTTGACAATCAGCTGCGTCTGCAATTGACATTAGCATTCTTCAGGAAGGAGTTGATGGTCAGCTTTCCTAAGCTTCTTGCCAGCCTTCCTACATCCCCAATTGAAAATCATGCACATCTTTCTAAGCTCTTAGACACAAGGAATATGATGAACTGCTGATGCACGACTGGGGGACATTGGCTTTACTATACCAGTTTCTCCTTGCAAGACAGAGTGGAAAAGCTTTTCACTAAGATGCCGATGACAAGAGTCACAGAAGACATAAAGCCAGCTGTCCGAAGGTAAGTGCCGCAGCCAGGCATGTTTCAGCAGAAGTGGCGCTGGGGAGCGCACAGTAACTGGCAAAAGCATTTGTGCATGAACGAGCAGCTTCTTCCCCTCTGCTAGCCAGAGAGCAAGGCAACTTCGAGGAAGCGAAGCACAAAGCCGCACCAACAGCGGCATTGTGTGCACAGCTTCCAAGCTGCTAGAAAACGGTGGCTTGACAATCGGCTGCGTCTGCAATTGACATTAGCATTCTTCAGGAAGGAGTTGATGGACAGCTTTCCTAAGTTTCTTGCTACTCCTGCTGCAGCACCCGATAAAAAAACGGGCATTTTCTATACGCTATGAGATGCAAAGGACACAATGACATGCAAATGCACGACTGGGGCACATTGGCTTTACTATACCAGTTTCTCCTTGCAAGACAGAGTGGAAAAGCTTTTCACTAAGATGCCGATGACAAGAGTCACAGAAGACATAAAGCGAGCTGTCCGAAGGTAAGTGCCGCAGCCAGGCATGTTTCAGCAGAAGTGGCGCTCGGGAGCGCACAGTAACTGGCGAAAGCATCTGTGCACGAACTAGCAGCTTCTTCCCCTCTGCTAGCCAGAGAGCAAGGCAACTTCCAGGAGGCGAAGAACAAAGCCGCACCAACAGCGGCATTGTGTGCGCAGCTTCCAAGCTGCTAGAAAACGGTGGCTTGACAATCAGCTGCGTCTGCAATTGACATAAGCATTCTTCAGGAAGGAGTTGATGGACAACGTTCCTAAGCTTCTTGCTAATCCTCCTGCAGCACCCGATAGAAAATCTTGCAATTCCTTCTGAGCTTTGAGACACTAAGAACTCGATGAACTGCTAATGCAACGTTGGGGGACGTTGCCTTTGCTGTCCCAGTTTCTGCTTGAAAGACGTCGTTGGAAAAGTTTTTCACTAAGATGAGGATGACAAGAGTCACAGAAGATGGAGATAACGAGCCATCCAACTGAAGCAGTGCTCTGGAACCCACTTTAACCGGCACAAGGGTACGTGCACAAAGTAGCATCTTCCTCGCCTCAGGGAGACGGAGAGCACAGCAGCTTCCAGGTGGCGATGAATGAAGCCGCACCAACAGCGGCATTGTGTGCGCAGCTTCCAAGTTCCTAGAAGTTGGTGTCTTGACAATCGCCTGCATCCGCAATTGACATTAGCATTCTTCAGGAAGGAGTTGATGGACAGCTTTCCTAAGCTTCTTGCTAGTCCTCCTGCAGCACCCAATAGAAAAACTTGCACTTCCTTCTAAGCTCTAAGACACAATAACCTCCATGAACTGCTAATGCAACGTCGGAGAATGTTGCCTTTGTTGTCCCATTTTCTGCTTGAAAGACGTCGCTGGAAAAGTTTTTCACTAAGATGAGGATGATAAGAGTCACAGAAGACGGAGATAACGAGCCGTCTGACAGACGCAGCGTTCTGGAACACACCATATCAGGCACAAGGATGTGTGCAGGAAGCAACCACTTCTTTGCCTCTGGCAGCTGGAGAACATGGCAGCTTCTGGGAGGCACAGAATGGAGCCGCACCATCAGCTAGATTGTGGGTGTGGCTTCCAAGCTACTAGAAGACGGTGGCTTGACAATCGGCTGCGTCTGCAATTGACATTAGCATTCTTCAGGAAGGAGTTGATGGACAGCTTTCCTAAGCTTCTTGCTACTCCTGCTGCAGCACCCGATAAAAAAACGGGCATTTTCTATACGCTATGAGATGCAAAGGACTCAATGATATGCAAATGCACGACTGGGGCACATTGGCTTTACTATACCAGTTTCTCCTTGCAAGACAGAGTGGAAAAGCTTTTCGCTAAGATGCCGATGACAAGAGTCACAGAAGACATAAAGCCAGCTGTCCGAAGGTAAGTGCCGCAGCCAGGCATGTTTCAGCAGAAGTGGCGCTGGGGAGCGCACAGTAACTGGCAAAAGCATCTGTGCACGAACTAGCAGCTTCTTCCCCTCTGCTAGCCAGAGAGGACGGCAACTTCCAGGAGGCGAAGAACAAAGCCGCACCAACAGCGGCATTGTGTGCGCAGCTTCCAAGCTGCTAGAACACGGTGGCTTGACAATCGGCTGCATCTGCAATTGACATTAGCATTCTTCAGGAAGGAGTTGATGGACAACGTTCCTAAGCTTCTTGCTAACCCTCCTGCAGCACCCGATAGAAAATCTTGCAATTCCTTCTGAGCTTTGAGACACTAAGAACTCGATGAACTGCTAATGCAACGTCGGGGGACGTTGCCTTTGCTGTCCCAGTTTCTGCTTGAAAGACGTCGTTGTCGGAAAAGTTTTTCACTAAGATGAGGAGAACAAGAGTCACAGAAGACGGAGATAAGGAGCCGTCCGACAGAAGCAGCGCTGCGGAACGCACCGTAACCGGCACAAGGGTCTGTGCAAGCAGCAACCACATCTTTGCCTCTGGCAGTTGGAGAACACGGCAGATTCCAGGAGGCGATGAATGAAGCCGCACCAACAGCGGTATTGTGTGTGCAGCTTCCAAGTTCCTAGAAGACAGCACCTTGACAATCAGCTGCATCCGCAATTGACATTAGCATTCTTCAGGAAGGAGTTGATGGACAGCTTTCCTAAGCTTCTTGCCAACCTTCCTACAACCCCCAATTGAAAATCGTGCACTTCTTTCTAAGCTCTTAGACACAAGGAATACGATGAACTTCTAATGCACGATTGGGGCACATTGGCTTTACTATACCAGTTTCTCCTTGCAAGACAGAGTGGAAAAGCTTTTCGCTAAGATGCCGATGACAAGAGTCACAGAAGACATAAAGCGAGCCGTCCGACGGTAAGTGCCGCAGCCAGGCATGTTTCAGCAGAAGTGGCGCTGGGGAGCGCACAGTAACTGGCAAAAGCATCTGTGCACCAACTAGCAGCTTCTTCCCCACTGGTAGCCAGAGAGGACGGCAACTTCCAGGAGGCGAAGAACTAAGCCGCACCAACAGCGGCATTGTGTGCGCAGCTTCCAAGCTGCTAGAAAACGGTGGCTTGACAATCGGCTGCGTCTGCAATTGACATTAGCATTCTTCAGGAAGGAGTTGATGGACAGCTTTCCTAAGCTTCTTGCCAGCCTTCCTACATCCCCAATTGAAAATCATGCACATCTTTCTAAGCTCTTAGACACAAGGAATATGATGAACTGCTAATGCACGACTGGGGGACATTGGCTTTACTATACCAGTTTCTCCTTGCAAGACAGAGTAGAAAAGCTTTTCACTAAGATGCCGATGACAAGAGTCACAGAAGACATAAAGCCAGCTGTCCGAAGGTAAGTGCCGCAGCCAGGCATGTTTCAGCAGAAGTGGCGCTCGGGAGCGCACAGTAACTGGCGAAAGCATCTGTGCACGAACTAGCAGCTTCTTCTCCTCTGCTAGCCAGAGAGCAAGGCAACTTCCAGGAGGCGAAGAACAAAGCCGCACCAACAGCGGCATTGTGTGCGCAGCTTCCAAGCTGCTAGAAAGCGGTGGCTTGACAATCAGCTGCGTCTGCAATTGACATAAGCATTCTTCAGGAAGGAGTTGATGGACAACGTTCCTAAGCTTCTTGCTAACCCTCCTGCAGCACCCGATAGAAAATCTTGCAATTCCTTCTGAGCTTTGAAACACTAAGAACTCGATGAACTGCTAATGCAACGTTGGGCGACGTTGGCTTTCTGTCCCAGTTTCTGCTTGAAAGACGTCGTTGTCGGAAAAGTTTTTCACTAAGATGAGGAGAACAAGAGTCACAGAAGATGGAGATAAGGAGCCGTCCGACAGAAGCAGCGCTGCGGAACGCTCCGTAACCGGCACAAGGGTCTGTGCACGCAGCAACCACTTCCTTGCCTCTGGCAGTTGGAGAACACGGCAGATTCCAGGAGGCGATGAATGAAGCCGCACCAAGAGCTAGATTGATTGCGCGGCTTCCAAGCTACTAGAACACGGTGGCTTGACAATCGGCTGCATCTGCAATTGACATTAGCATTCTTCAGGAAGGAGTTGATGGACAGCTTTCCTAAGCGTCTTGCCAGCCTTCCTACATCCCCCGATTGAAAATCATGCACTTCTTTCTAAGCTCTTAGACACAAGGAACACGATGAAATTCTAATGCACGACTGGGGCACATTGGCTTTACTATACCAGTTTCTCCTTGCAAGACAGAGTGGAAAAGCTTTTCGCTAAGATGCCGATGACAAGAGTCACAGAAGACATAAAGCCAGCTGTCCGAAGGTAAGTGCCGCAGCCAGGCATGTTTCAGCAGAAGTTGTGCTCGGGAGCGCACAGTAACTGGCAAAAGCATCTGTGCATGAACTAGCAGCTTCTTCCCCTCTGCTAGCCAGAGAGGATGGCAACTTCCAGGAGGCGAAGAGCAAAGCCGCACCAACAGCGGCATTGTGTGCGCAGCTTCCAAGCTGCTAGAAAACGGTGGCTTGACAATCGGCTGCGTCTGCAATTGACATTAGCATTCTTCAGGAAGGAGTTGATGGACAGCTTTCCTAAGCTTCTTGCTACTCCTGCTGCAGCACCCGATAAAAAAACGGGCATTTTCTATACGCTATGAGATGCAAAGGACTCAATGACATGCAAATGCACGACTGGGGCACATTGGCTTTACTATACCAGTTTCTCCTTGCAAGACAGAGTGGAAAAGCTTTTCGCTAAGATGCCGATGACAAGAGTCACAGAAGACATAAAGCCAGCTGTCCGAAGGTAAGTGCCGCAGCCAGGCATGTTTCAGCAGAAGTGGCGCTGGGGAGCGCACAGTAACTGGCAAAAGCATCTGTGCACGAACTAGCAGCTTCTTCCCCTCTGCTAGCCAGAGAGGACGGCAACTTCCAGGAGGCGAAGAACAAAGCCGCACCAACAGCGGCATTGTGTGCGCAGCTTCCAAGCTGCTAGAAAACGGTGGCTTGACAATCGGCTGTGTCTGCAATTGACATTAGCATTCTTCAGGAAGGAGTTGATGGACAGCTTTCCTAAGCTTCTTGCCAGCCTTCCTACATCCCCAATTGAAAATCATGCACATCTTTCTAAGCTCTTAGACACAAGGAATATGATGAACTGCTAATGCACGACTGGGGGACATTGGCTTTACTATACCAGTTTCTCCTTGCAAGAGAGAGTGGAAAAGCTTTTCACTAAGATGCCGATGACAAGAGTCACAGAAGACATAAAGCCAGCTGTCCGAAGGTAAGTGCCGCAGCCAGGCATGTTTCAGCAGAAGTGGCGCTCGGGAGCGCACAGTAACTGGCGAAAGCATCTGTGCACCAACTAGCAGCTTCTTCCCCTCTGCTAGCCAGAGAGGACGGCAACTTCCAGGAGGCGAAGAACAAAGCCGCACCAACAGCGGCATTGTGTGCGCAGCTTCCAAGCTGCTAGAAAACGGTGGCTTGACAATCAGCTGCGTCTGCAATTGACATAAGCATTCTTCAGGAAGGAGTTGATGGACAACGTTCCTAAGTTTCTTGCTAATCCTCCTGCAGCACCCGATAGAAAATCTTGCAATTCCTTCTGAGCTTTGAGACACTAAGAACTCGATGAACTGCTAATGCAACGTTGGGCGACGTTGGCTTTCTGTCCCAGTTTCTGCTTGAAAGACGTCGTTGTCGGAAAAGTTTTTCACTAAGATGAGGAGAACAAGAGTCACAGAAGATGGAGATAAGGAGCCGTCCGACAGAAGCAGCGCTGCGGAACGCTCCGTAACCGGCACAAGGGTCTGTGCACGCAGCAACCACTTCCTTGCCTCTGGCAGTTGGAGAACACGGCAGATTCCAGGAGGCGATGAATGAAGCCGCACCAAGAGCTAGATTGATTGCGCGGCTTCCAAGCTACTAGAACACGGTGGCTTGACAATCGGCTGCATCTGCAATTGACATTAGCATTCTTCAGGAAGGAGTTGATGGACAGCTTTCCTAAGCGTCTTGCCAGCCTTCCTACATCCCCCGATTGAAAATCATGCACTTCTTTCTAAGCTCTTAGACACAAGGAACACGATGAAATTCTAATGCACGACTGGGGCACATTGGCTTTACTATACCAGTTTCTCCTTGCAAGACAGAGTGGAAAAGCTTTTCACTAAGATGCCGATGACAAGAGTCACAGAAGACATAAAGCGAGCTGTCCGAAGGTAAGTGCCGCAGCCAGGCATGTTTCACCAGAAGTTGTGCTCGGGAGCGCACAGTAACTGGCAAAAGCATCTGTGCATGAACTAGCAGCTTCTTCCCCTCTGCTAGCCAGAGAGGATGGCAACTTCCAGGAGGCGAAGAACAAAGCCGCACCAACAGCGGCACTGTGTGCGCAGCTTCCAAGCTGCTAGAAAACGGTGGCTTGACAATCAGCTGCGTCTGCAATTGACATAAGCATTCTTCAGGAAGGAGTTGATGGACAACGTTCCTAAGTTTCTTGCTACTCCTGCTGCAGCACCCGATAAAAAAACGGGCATTTTCTATACGCTATGAGATGCAAAGGACTCAATGACATGCAAATGCACGACTGGGGCACATTGGCTTTACTATACCAGTTTCTCCTTGCAAGACAGAGTGGAAAAGCTTTTCACTAAGATGCCGATGACAAGAGTCACAGAAGACATAAAGCCAGCTGTCCGAAGGTAAGTGCCGCAGCCAGGCATGTTTCACCAGAAGTTGTGCTCGGGAGCGCACAGTAACTGGCAAAAGCATCTGTGCATGAATTAGCAGCTTCTTCCCCTCTGCTAGCCAGAGAGGATGGCAACTTCCAGGAGGCGAAGAACAAAGCCGCACCAACAGCGGCATTGTGTGCGCAGCTTCCAAGCTGCTAGAAAACGGTGGCTTGACAATCGGCTGCGTCTGCAATTGACATTAGCATTCTTCAGGAAGGAGTTGATGGACAGCTTTCCTAAGCTTCTTGCCAGCCTTCCTACATCCCCAATTGAAAATCATGCACATCTTTCTAAGCTCTTAGACACAAGGAATATGATGAACTGCTAATGCACGACTGGGGGACATTGGCTTTACTATACCAGTTTCTCCTTGCAAGACAGAGTAGAAAAGCTTTTCACTAAGATGCCGATGACAAGAGTCACAGAAGACATAAAGCCAGCTGTCCGAAGGTAAGTGCCGCAGCCAGGCATGTTTCAGCAGAAGTTGCGCTCGGGAGCGCACAGTAACTGGCGAAAGCATCTGTGCACGAACTAGCAGCTTCTTCTCCTCTGCTAGCCAGAGAGCAAGGCAACTTCCAGGAGGCGAAGAACAAAGCCGCACCAACAGCGGCATTGTGTGCGCAGCTTCCAAGCTGCTAGAAAGCGGTGGCTTGACAATCAGCTGCGTCTGCAATTGACATAAGCATTCTTCAGGAAGGAGTTGATGGACAACGTTCCTAAGCTTCTTGCTAACCCTCCTGCAGCACCCGATAGAAAATCTTGCAATTCCTTCTGAGCTTTGAAACACTAAGAACTCGATGAACTGCTAATGCAACGTTGGGCGACGTTGGCTTTCTGTCCCAGTTTCTGCTTGAAAGACGTCGTTGTCGGAAAAGTTTTTCACTAAGATGAGGAGAACAAGAGTCACAGAAGATGGAGATAAGGAGCCGTCCGACAGAAGCAGCGCTGCGGAACGCTCCGTAACCGGCACAAGGGTCTGTGCACGCAGCAACCACTTCCTTGCCTCTGGCAGTTGGAGAACACGGCAGATTCCAGGAGGCGATGAATGAAGCCGCACCAAGAGCTAGATTGATTGCGCGGCTTCCAAGCTACTAGAACACGGTGGCTTGACAATCGGCTGCATCTGCAATTGACATTAGCATTCTTCAGGAAGGAGTTGATGGACAGCTTTCCTAAGCGTCTTGCCAGCCTTCCTACATCCCCCGATTGAAAATCATGCACTTCTTTCTAAGCTCTTAGACACAAGGAACACGATGAAATTCTAATGCACGACTGGGGCACATTGGCTTTACTATACCAGTTTCTCCTTGCAAGACAGAGTGGAAAAGCTTTTCGCTAAGATGCCGATGACAAGAGTCACAGAAGACATAAAGCCAGCTGTCCGAAGGTAAGTGCCGCAGCCAGGCATGTTTCAGCAGAAGTTGTGCTCGGGAGCGCACAGTAACTGGCAAAAGCATCTGTGCATGAACTAGCAGCTTCTTCCCCTCTGCTAGCCAGAGAGGATGGCAACTTCCAGGAGGCGAAGAGCAAAGCCGCACCAACAGCGGCATTGTGTGCGCAGCTTCCAAGCTGCTAGAAAACGGTGGCTTGACAATCGGCTGCGTCTGCAATTGACATTAGCATTCTTCAGGAAGGAGTTGATGGACAGCTTTCCTAAGCTTCTTGCTACTCCTGCTGCAGCACCCGATAAAAAAACGGGCATTTTCTATACGCTATGAGATGCAAAGGACTCAATG
Source organism: Passer domesticus (assembly GCF_036417665.1). Lineage (NCBI taxonomy): Eukaryota > Metazoa > Chordata > Aves > Passeriformes > Passeridae > Passer > Passer domesticus. The sequence goes on along the minus strand of NC_087512.1, from coordinate 57,119,035 downwards.
ACATGCAAATGCACGACTGGGGCACATTGGCTTTACTATACCAGTTTCTCCTTGCAAGACAGAGTGGAAAAGCTTTTCGCTAAGATGCCGATGACAAGAGTCACAGAAGACATAAAGCCAGCTGTCCGAAGGTAAGTGCCGCAGCCAGGCATGTTTCAGCAGAAGTGGCGCTGGGGAGCGCACAGTAACTGGCAAAAGCATCTGTGCACGAACTAGCAGCTTCTTCCCCTCTGCTAGCCAGAGAGGACGGCAACTTCCAGGAGGCGAAGAACAAAGCCGCACCAACAGCGGCATTGTGTGCGCAGCTTCCAAGCTGCTAGAAAACGGTGGCTTGACAATCGGCTGTGTCTGCAATTGACATTAGCATTCTTCAGGAAGGAGTTGATGGACAGCTTTCCTAAGCTTCTTGCCAGCCTTCCTACATCCCCAATTGAAAATCATGCACATCTTTCTAAGCTCTTAGACACAAGGAATATGATGAACTGCTAATGCACGACTGGGGGACATTGGCTTTACTATACCAGTTTCTCCTTGCAAGAGAGAGTGGAAAAGCTTTTCACTAAGATGCCGATGACAAGAGTCACAGAAGACATAAAGCCAGCTGTCCGAAGGTAAGTGCCGCAGCCAGGCATGTTTCAGCAGAAGTGGCGCTCGGGAGCGCACAGTAACTGGCGAAAGCATCTGTGCACCAACTAGCAGCTTCTTCCCCTCTGCTAGCCAGAGAGGACGGCAACTTCCAGGAGGCGAAGAACAAAGCCGCACCAACAGCGGCATTGTGTGCGCAGCTTCCAAGCTGCTAGAAAGCGGTGGCTTGACAATCAGCTGCGTCTGCAATTGACATAAGCATTCTTCAGGAAGGAGTTGATGGACAACGTTCCTAAGCTTCTTGCTAACCCTCCTGCAGCACCCGATAGAAAATCTTGCAATTCCTTCTGAGCTTTGAAACACTAAGAACTCGATGAACTGCTAATGCAACGTTGGGCGACGTTGGCTTTCTGTCCCAGTTTCTGCTTGAAAGACGTCGTTGTCGGAAAAGTTTTTCACTAAGATGAGGAGAACAAGAGTCACAGAAGATGGAGATAAGGAGCCGTCCGACAGAAGCAGCGCTGCGGAACGCTCCGTAACCGGCACAAGGGTCTGTGCACGCAGCAACCACTTCCTTGCCTCTGGCAGTTGGAGAACACGGCAGATTCCAGGAGGCGATGAATGAAGCCGCACCAAGAGCTAGATTGATTGCGCGGCTTCCAAGCTACTAGAACACGGTGGCTTGACAATCGGCTGCATCTGCAATTGACATTAGCATTCTTCAGGAAGGAGTTGATGGACAGCTTTCCTAAGCGTCTTGCCAGCCTTCCTACATCCCCCGATTGAAAATCATGCACTTCTTTCTAAGCTCTTAGACACAAGGAACACGATGAAATTCTAATGCACGACTGGGGCACATTGGCTTTACTATACCAGTTTCTCCTTGCAAGACAGAGTGGAAAAGCTTTTCGCTAAGATGCCGATGACAAGAGTCACAGAAGACATAAAGCCAGCTGTCCGAAGGTAAGTGCCGCAGCCAGGCATGTTTCAGCAGAAGTTGTGCTCGGGAGCGCACAGTAACTGGCAAAAGCATCTGTGCATGAACTAGCAGCTTCTTCCCCTCTGCTAGCCAGAGAGGATGGCAACTTCCAGGAGGCGAAGAGCAAAGCCGCACCAACAGCGGCATTGTGTGCGCAGCTTCCAAGCTGCTAGAAAACGGTGGCTTGACAATCGGCTGCGTCTGCAATTGACATTAGCATTCTTCAGGAAGGAGTTGATGGACAGCTTTCCTAAGCTTCTTGCTACTCCTGCTGCAGCACCCGATAAAAAAACGGGCATTTTCTATACGCTATGAGATGCAAAGGACTCAATGACATGCAAATGCACGACTGGGGCACATTGGCTTTACTATACCAGTTTCTCCTTGCAAGACAGAGTGGAAAAGCTTTTCGCTAAGATGCCGATGACAAGAGTCACAGAAGACATAAAGCCAGCTGTCCGAAGGTAAGTGCCGCAGCCAGGCATGTTTCAGCAGAAGTGGCGCTGGGGAGCGCACAGTAACTGGCAAAAGCATCTGTGCACGAACTAGCAGCTTCTTCCCCTCTGCTAGCCAGAGAGGACGGCAACTTCCAGGAGGCGAAGAACAAAGCCGCACCAACAGCGGCATTGTGTGCGCAGCTTCCAAGCTGCTAGAAAACGGTGGCTTGACAATCGGCTGTGTCTGCAATTGACATTAGCATTCTTCAGGAAGGAGTTGATGGACAGCTTTCCTAAGCTTCTTGCCAGCCTTCCTACATCCCCAATTGAAAATCATGCACATCTTTCTAAGCTCTTAGACACAAGGAATATGATGAACTGCTAATGCACGACTGGGGGACATTGGCTTTACTATACCAGTTTCTCCTTGCAAGAGAGAGTGGAAAAGCTTTTCACTAAGATGCCGATGACAAGAGTCACAGAAGACATAAAGCCAGCTGTCCGAAGGTAAGTGCCGCAGCCAGGCATGTTTCAGCAGAAGTGGCGCTCGGGAGCGCACAGTAACTGGCGAAAGCATCTGTGCACCAACTAGCAGCTTCTTCCCCTCTGCTAGCCAGAGAGGACGGCAACTTCCAGGAGGCGAAGAACAAAGCCGCACCAACAGCGGCATTGTGTGCGCAGCTTCCAAGCTGCTAGAAAACGGTGGCTTGACAATCAGCTGCGTCTGCAATTGACATAAGCATTCTTCAGGAAGGAGTTGATGGACAACGTTCCTAAGTTTCTTGCTAATCCTCCTGCAGCACCCGATAGAAAATCTTGCAATTCCTTCTGAGCTTTGAGACACTAAGAACTCGATGAACTGCTAATGCAACGTTGGGCGACGTTGGCTTTCTGTCCCAGTTTCTGCTTGAAAGACGTCGTTGTCGGAAAAGTTTTTCACTAAGATGAGGAGAACAAGAGTCACAGAAGATGGAGATAAGGAGCCGTCCGACAGAAGCAGCGCTGCGGAACGCTCCGTAACCGGCACAAGGGTCTGTGCACGCAGCAACCACTTCCTTGCCTCTGGCAGTTGGAGAACACGGCAGATTCCAGGAGGCGATGAATGAAGCCGCACCAAGAGCTAGATTGATTGCGCGGCTTCCAAGCTACTAGAACACGGTGGCTTGACAATCGGCTGCATCTGCAATTGACATTAGCATTCTTCAGGAAGGAGTTGATGGACAGCTTTCCTAAGCGTCTTGCCAGCCTTCCTACATCCCCCGATTGAAAATCATGCACTTCTTTCTAAGCTCTTAGACACAAGGAACACGATGAAATTCTAATGCACGACTGGGGCACATTGGCTTTACTATACCAGTTTCTCCTTGCAAGACAGAGTGGAAAAGCTTTTCACTAAGATGCCGATGACAAGAGTCACAGAAGACATAAAGCGAGCTGTCCGAAGGTAAGTGCCGCAGCCAGGCATGTTTCACCAGAAGTTGTGCTCGGGAGCGCACAGTAACTGGCAAAAGCATCTGTGCATGAACTAGCAGCTTCTTCCCCTCTGCTAGCCAGAGAGGATGGCAACTTCCAGGAGGCGAAGAACAAAGCCGCACCAACAGCGGCACTGTGTGCGCAGCTTCCAAGCTGCTAGAAAACGGTGGCTTGACAATCAGCTGCGTCTGCAATTGACATAAGCATTCTTCAGGAAGGAGTTGATGGACAACGTTCCTAAGTTTCTTGCTACTCCTGCTGCAGCACCCGATAAAAAAACGGGCATTTTCTATACGCTATGAGATGCAAAGGACTCAATGACATGCAAATGCACGACTGGGGCACATTGGCTTTACTATACCAGTTTCTCCTTGCAAGACAGAGTGGAAAAGCTTTTCACTAAGATGCCGATGACAAGAGTCACAGAAGACATAAAGCCAGCTGTCCGAAGGTAAGTGCCGCAGCCAGGCATGTTTCACCAGAAGTTGTGCTCGGGAGCGCACAGTAACTGGCAAAAGCATCTGTGCATGAATTAGCAGCTTCTTCCCCTCTGCTAGCCAGAGAGGATGGCAACTTCCAGGAGGCGAAGAACAAAGCCGCACCAACAGCGGCATTGTGTGCGCAGCTTCCAAGCTGCTAGAAAACGGTGGCTTGACAATCGGCTGCGTCTGCAATTGACATTAGCATTCTTCAGGAAGGAGTTGATGGACAGCTTTCCTAAGCTTCTTGCCAGCCTTCCTACATCCCCAATTGAAAATCATGCACATCTTTCTAAGCTCTTAGACACAAGGAATATGATGAACTGCTAATGCACGACTGGGGGACATTGGCTTTACTATACCAGTTTCTCCTTGCAAGACAGAGTAGAAAAGCTTTTCACTAAGATGCCGATGACAAGAGTCACAGAAGACATAAAGCCAGCTGTCCGAAGGTAAGTGCCGCAGCCAGGCATGTTTCAGCAGAAGTTGCGCTCGGGAGCGCACAGTAACTGGCGAAAGCATCTGTGCACGAACTAGCAGCTTCTTCTCCTCTGCTAGCCAGAGAGCAAGGCAACTTCCAGGAGGCGAAGAACAAAGCCGCACCAACAGCGGCATTGTGTGCGCAGCTTCCAAGCTGCTAGAAAACGGTGGCTTGACAATCAGCTGCGTCTGCAATTGACATAAGCATTCTTCAGGAAGGAGTTGATGGACAACGTTCCTAAGCTTCTTGCTAACCCTCCTGCAGCACCCGATAGAAAATCTTGCAATTCCTTCTGAGCTTTGAAACACTAAGAACTCGATGAACTGCTAATGCAACGTTGGGCGACGTTGGCTTTCTGTCCCAGTTTCTGCTTGAAAGACGTCGTTGTCGGAAAAGTTTTTCACTAAGATGAGGAGAACAAGAGTCACAGAAGATGGAGATAAGGAGCCGTCCGACAGAAGCAGCGCTGCGGAACGCTCCGTAACCGGCACAAGGGTCTGTGCACGCAGCAACCACTTCCTTGCCTCTGGCAGTTGGAGAACACGGCAGATTCCAGGAGGCGATGAATGAAGCCGCACCAAGAGCTAGATTGATTGCGCGGCTTCCAAGCTACTAGAACACGGTGGCTTGACAATCGGCTGCATCTGCAATTGACATTAGCATTCTTCAGGAAGGAGTTGATGGACAGCTTTCCTAAGCGTCTTGCCAGCCTTCCTACATCCCCCGATTGAAAATCATGCACTTCTTTCTAAGCTCTTAGACACAAGGAACACGATGAAATTCTAATGCACGACTGGGGCACATTGGCTTTACTATACCAGTTTCTCCTTGCAAGACAGAGTGGAAAAGCTTTTCGCTAAGATGCCGATGACAAGAGTCACAGAAGACATAAAGCCAGCTGTCCGAAGGTAAGTGCCGCAGCCAGGCATGTTTCAGCAGAAGTTGTGCTCGGGAGCGCACAGTAACTGGCAAAAGCATCTGTGCATGAACTAGCAGCTTCTTCCCCTCTGCTAGCCAGAGAGGATGGCAACTTCCAGGAGGCGAAGAGCAAAGCCGCACCAACAGCGGCATTGTGTGCGCAGCTTCCAAGCTGCTAGAAAACGGTGGCTTGACAATCGGCTGCGTCTGCAATTGACATTAGCATTCTTCAGGAAGGAGTTGATGGACAGCTTTCCTAAGCTTCTTGCTACTCCTGCTGCAGCACCCGATAAAAAAACGGGCATTTTCTATACGCTATGAGATGCAAAGGACTCAATGACATGCAAATGCACGACTGGGGCACATTGGCTTTACTATACCAGTTTCTCCTTGCAAGACAGAGTGGAAAAGCTTTTCGCTAAGATGCCGATGACAAGAGTCACAGAAGACATAAAGCCAGCTGTCCGAAGGTAAGTGCCGCAGCCAGGCATGTTTCAGCAGAAGTGGCGCTGGGGAGCGCACAGTAACTGGCAAAAGCATCTGTGCACGAACTAGCAGCTTCTTCCCCTCTGCTAGCCAGAGAGGACGGCAACTTCCAGGAGGCGAAGAACAAAGCCGCACCAACAGCGGCATTGTGTGCGCAGCTTCCAAGCTGCTAGAAAACGGTGGCTTGACAATCGGCTGTGTCTGCAATTGACATTAGCATTCTTCAGGAAGGAGTTGATGGACAGCTTTCCTAAGCTTCTTGCCAGCCTTCCTACATCCCCAATTGAAAATCATGCACATCTTTCTAAGCTCTTAGACACAAGGAATATGATGAACTGCTAATGCACGACTGGGGGACATTGGCTTTACTATACCAGTTTCTCCTTGCAAGAGAGAGTGGAAAAGCTTTTCACTAAGATGCCGATGACAAGAGTCACAGAAGACATAAAGCCAGCTGTCCGAAGGTAAGTGCCGCAGCCAGGCATGTTTCAGCAGAAGTTGCGCTCGGGAGCGCACAGTAACTGGCGAAAGCATCTGTGCACGAACTAGCAGCTTCTTCTCCTCTGCTAGCCAGAGAGGACGGCAACTTCCAGGAGGCGAAGAACAAAGCCGCACCAACAGCGGCATTGTGTGCGCAGCTTCCAAGCTGCTAGAAAACGGTGGCTTGACAATCAGCTGTGTCTGCAATTGACATAAGCATTCTTCAGGAAGGAGTTGATGGACAACGTTCCTAAGCTTCTTGCTAACCCTCCTGCAGCACCCGATAGAAAATCTTGCAATTCCTTCTGAGCTTTGAAACACTAAGAACTCGATGAACTGCTAATGCAACGTTGGGCGACGTTGGCTTTCTGTCCCAGTTTCTGCTTGAAAGACGTCGTTGTCGGAAAAGTTTTTCACTAAGATGAGGAGAACAAGAGTCACAGAAGATGGAGATAAGGAGCCGTCCGACAGAAGCAGCGCTGCGGAACGCTCCGTAACCGGCACAAGGGTCTGTGCACGCAGCAACCACTTCCTTGCCTCTGGCAGTTGGAGAACACGGCAGATTCCAGGAGGCGATGAATGAAGCCGCACCAAGAGCTAGATTGATTGCGCGGCTTCCAAGCTACTAGAACACGGTGGCTTGACAATCGGCTGCATCTGCAATTGACATTAGCATTCTTCAGGAAGGAGTTGATGGACAGCTTTCCTAAGCGTCTTGCCAGCCTTCCTACATCCCCCGATTGAAAATCATGCACTTCTTTCTAAGCTCTTAGACACAAGGAACACGATGAAATTCTAATGCACGACTGGGGCACATTGGCTTTACTATACCAGTTTCTCCTTGCAAGACAGAGTGGAAAAGCTTTTCACTAAGATGCCGATGACAAGAGTCACAGAAGACATAAAGCGAGCTGTCCGAAGGTAAGTGCCGCAGCCAGGCATGTTTCAGCAGAAGTTGTGCTCGGGAGCGCACAGTAACTGGCAAAAGCATCTGTGCATGAATTAGCAGCTTCTTCCCCTCTGCTAGCCAGAGAGGATGGCAACTTCCAGGAGGCGAAGAGCAAAGCCGCACCAACAGCGGCATTGTGTGCGCAGCTTCCAAGCTGCTAGAAAACGGTGGCTTGACAATCGGCTGCGTCTGCAATTGACATTAGCATTCTTCAGGAAGGAGTTGATGGACAGCTTTCCTAAGCTTCTTGCTACTCCTGCTGCAGCACCCGATAAAAAAACGGGCATTTTCTATACGCTATGAGATGCAAAGGACTCAATGACATGCAAATGCACGACTGGGGCACATTGGCTTTACTATACCAGTTTCTCCTTGCAAGACAGAGTGGAAAAGCTTTTCGCTAAGATGCCGATGACAAGAGTCACAGAAGACATAAAGCCAGCTGTCCGAAGGTAAGTGCCGCAGCCAGGCATGTTTCAGCAGAAGTGGCGCTGGGGAGCGCACAGTAACTGGCAAAAGCATCTGTGCACGAACTAGCAGCTTCTTCCCCTCTGCTAGCCAGAGAGGACGGCAACTTCCAGGAGGCGAAGAACAAAGCCGCACCAACAGCGGCATTGTGTGCGCAGCTTCCAAGCTGCTAGAAAACGGTGGCTTGACAGTCGGCTGTGTCTGCAATTGACATTAGCATTCTTCAGGAAGGAGTTGATGGACAGCTTTCCTAAGCTTCTTGCCAGCCTTCCTACATCCCCAATTGAAAATCATGCACATCTTTCTAAGCTCTTAGACACAAGGAATATGATGAACTGCTAATGCACGACTGGGGGACATTGGCTTTACTATACCAGTTTCTCCTTGCAAGAGAGAGTGGAAAAGCTTTTCACTAAGATGCCGATGACAAGAGTCACAGAAGACATAAAGCCAGCTGTCCGAAGGTAAGTGCCGCAGCCAGGCATGTTTCAGCAGAAGTGGCGCTCGGGAGCGCACAGTAACTGGCGAAAGCATCTGTGCACCAACTAGCAGCTTCTTCCCCTCTGCTAGCCAGAGAGGACGGCAACTTCCAGGAGGCGAAGAACAAAGCCGCACCAACAGCGGCATTGTGTGCGCAGCTTCCAAGCTGCTAGAAAACGGTGGCTTGACAATCAGCTGCGTCTGCAATTGACATAAGCATTCTTCAGGAAGGAGTTGATGGACAACGTTCCTAAGTTTCTTGCTAATCCTCCTGCAGCACCCGATAGAAAATCTTGCAATTCCTTCTGAGCTTTGAGACACTAAGAACTCGATGAACTGCTAATGCAACGTTGGGCGACGTTGGCTTTCTGTCCCAGTTTCTGCTTGAAAGACGTCGTTGTCGGAAAAGTTTTTCACTAAGATGAGGAGAACAAGAGTCACAGAAGATGGAGATAAGGAGCCGTCCGACAGAAGCAGCGCTGCGGAACGCTCCGTAACCGGCACAAGGGTCTGTGCACGCAGCAACCACTTCCTTGCCTCTGGCAGTTGGAGAACACGGCAGATTCCAGGAGGCGATGAATGAAGCCGCACCAAGAGCTAGATTGATTGCGCGGCTTCCAAGCTACTAGAACACGGTGGCTTGACAATCGGCTGCATCTGCAATTGACATTAGCATTCTTCAGGAAGGAGTTGATGGACAGCTTTCCTAAGCGTCTTGCCAGCCTTCCTACATCCCCCGATTGAAAATCATGCACTTCTTTCTAAGCTCTTAGACACAAGGAACACGATGAAATTCTAATGCACGACTGGGGCACATTGGCTTTACTATACCAGTTTCTCCTTGCAAGACAGAGTGGAAAAGCTTTTCACTAAGATGCCGATGACAAGAGTCACAGAAGACATAAAGCGAGCTGTCCGAAGGTAAGTGCCGCAGCCAGGCATGTTTCAGCAGAAGTTGTGCTCGGGAGCGCACAGTAACTGGCAAAAGCATCTGTGCATGAACTAGCAGCTTCTTCCCCTCTGCTAGCCAGAGAGGATGGCAACTTCCAGGAGGCGAAGAACAAAGCCGCACCAACAGCGGCACTGTGTGCGCAGCTTCCAAGCTGCTAGAAAACGGTGGCTTGACAATCAGCTGCGTCTGCAATTGACATAAGCATTCTTCAGGAAGGAGTTGATGGACAACGTTCCTAAGTTTCTTGCTACTCCTGCTGCAGCACCCGATAAAAAAACGGGCATTTTCTATACGCTATGAGATGCAAAGGACTCAATGACATGCAAATGCACGACTGGGGCACATTGGCTTTACTATACCAGTTTCTCCTTGCAAGACAGAGTGGAAAAGCTTTTCGCTAAGATGCCGATGACAAGAGTCACAGAAGACATAAAGCCAGCTGTCCGAAGGTAAGTGCCGCAGCCAGGCATGTTTCAGCAGAAGTGGCGCTGGGGAGCGCACAGTAACTGGCAAAAGCATCTGTGCACGAACTAGCAGCTTCTTCCCCTCTGCTAGCCAGAGAGGACGGCAACTTCCAGGAGGCGAAGAACAAAGCCGCACCAACAGCGGCATTGTGTGCGCAGCTTCCAAGCTGCTAGAAAACGGTGGCTTGACAATCGGCTGCGTCTGCAATTGACATTAGCATTCTTCAGGAAGGAGTTGATGGTCAGCTTTCCTAAGCTTCTTGCCAGCCTTCCTACATCCCCAATTGAAAATCATGCACATCTTTCTAAGCTCTTAGACACAAGGAATATGATGAACTGCTAATGCACGACTGGGGGACATTGGCTTTACTATACCAGTTTCTCCTTGCAAGACAGAGTGGAAAAGCTTTTCACTAAGATGCCGATGACAAGAGTCACAGAAGACATAAAGCCAGCTGTCCGAAGGTAAGTGCCGCAGCCAGGCATGTTTCAGCAGAAGTGGCGCTGGGGAGCGCACAGTAACTGGCAAAAGCATCTGTGCATGAACGAGCAGCTTCTTCCCCTCTGCTAGCCAGAGAGCAAGGCAACTTCGAGGAAGCGAAGCACAAAGCCGCACCAACAGCGGCATTGTGTGCACAGCTTCCAAGCTGCTAGAAAACGGTGGCTTGACAATCGGCTGCGTCTGCAATTGACATTAGCATTCTTCAGGAAGGAGTTGATGGACAGCTTTCCTAAGCTTCTTGCTACTCCTGCTGCAGCACCCGATAAAAAAACGGGCATTTTCTATACGCTATGAGATGCAAAGGACTCAATGACATGCAAATGCACGACTGGGGCACATTGGCTTTACTATACCAGTTTCTCCTTGCAAGACAGAGTGGAAAAGCTTTTCGCTAAGATGCCGATGACAAGAGTCACAGAAGACATAAAGCCAGCTGTCCGAAGGTAAGTGCCGCAGCCAGGCATGTTTCAGCAGAAGTGGCGCTGGGGAGCGCACAGTAACTGGCAAAAGCATCTGTGCACGAACTAGCAGCTTCTTCCCCTCTGCTAGCCAGAGAGGACGGCAACTTCCAGGAGGCGAAGAACAAAGCCGCACCAACAGCGGCATTGTGTGCGTAGCTTCCAAGCTGCTAGAAAACGGTGGCTTGACAATCGGCTGCGTCTGCAATTGACATTAGCATTCTTCAGGAAGGAGTTGATGGTCAGCTTTCCTAAGCTTCTTGCCAGCCTTCCTACATCCCCAATTGAAAATCATGCACATCTTTCTAAGCTCTTAGACACAAGGAATATGATGAACTGCTAATGCACGACTGGGGGACATTGGCTTTACTATACCAGTTTCTCCTTGCAAGACAGAGTGGAAAAGCTTTTCACTAAGATGCCGATGACAAGAGTCACAGAAGACATAAAGCCAGCTGTCCGAAGGTAAGTGCCGCAGCCAGGCATGTTTCACCAGAAGTTGTGCTCGGGAGCGCACAGTAACTGGCAAAAGCATCTGTGCATGAATTAGCAGCTTCTTCCCCTCTGCTAGCCAGAGAGGATGGCAACTTCCAGGAGGCGAAGAACAAAGCCGCACCAACAGCGGCATTGTGTGCGCAGCTTCCAAGCTGCTAGAAAACGGTGGCTTGACAATCGGCTGCGTCTGCAATTGACATTAGCATTCTTCAGGAAGGAGTTGATGGACAGCTTTCCTAAGCTTCTTGCTACTCCTGCTGCAGCACCCGATAAAAAAACGGGCATTTTCTATACGCTATGAGATGCAAAGGACTCAATGACATGCAAATGCACGACTGGGGCACATTGGCTTTACTATACCAGTTTCTCCTTGCAAGACAGAGTTGAAAAGCTTTTCGCTAAGATGCCGATGACAAGAGTCACAGAAGACATAAAGCCAGCTGTCCGAAGGTAAGTGCCGCAGCCAGGCATGTTTCAGTAGAAGTGGCGCTGGGGAGCGCACAGTAACTGGCAAAAGCATCTGTGCACGAACTAGCAGCTTCTTCCCCTCTGCTAGCCAGAGAGGACGGCAACTTCCAGGAGGCGAAGAACAAAGCCGCACCAACAGCGGCATTGTGTGCGCAGCTTCCAAGCTGCTAGAAAACGGTGGCTTGACAATCGGCTGCGTCTGCAATTGACATTAGCATTCTTCAGGAAGGAGTTGATGGTCAGCTTTCCTAAGCTTCTTGCCAGCCTTCCTACATCCCCAATTGAAAATCATGCACATCTTTCTAAGCTCTTAGACACAAGGAATATGATGAACTGCTAATGCACGACTGGGGGACATTGGCTTTACTATACCAGTTTCTCCTTGCAAGACAGAGTGGAAAAGCTTTTCACTAAGATGCCGATGACAAGAGTCACAGAAGACATAAAGCCAGCTGTCCGAAGGTAAGTGCCGCAGCCAGGCATGTTTCAGCAGAAGTGGCGCTGGGGAGCGCACAGTAACTGGCAAAAGCATCTGTGCATGAACGAGCAGCTTCTTCCCCTCTGCTAGCCAGAGAGCAAGGCAACTTCGAGGAAGCGAAGCACAAAGCCGCACCAACAGCGGCATTGTGTGCACAGCTTCCAAGCTGCTAGAAAACGGTGGCTTGACAATCGGCTGCGTCTGCAATTGACATTAGCATTCTTCAGGAAGGAGTTGATGGACAGCTTTCCTAAGCTTCTTGCTACTCCTGCTGCAGCACCCGATAAAAAAACGGGCATTTTCTATACGCTATGAGATGCAAAGGACTCAATGACATGCAAATGCACGACTGGGGCACATTGGCTTTACTATACCAGTTTCTCCTTGCAAGACAGAGTGGAAAAGCTTTTCGCTAAGATGCCGATGACAAGAGTCACAGAAGACATAAAGCCAGCTGTCCGAAGGTAAGTGCCGCAGCCAGGCATGTTTCAGCAGAAGTGGCGCTGGGGAGCGCACAGTAACTGGCAAAAGCATCTGTGCACGAACTAGCAGCTTCTTCCCCTCTGCTAGCCAGAGAGGACGGCAACTTCCAGGAGGCGAAGAACAAAGCCGCACCAACAGCGGCATTGTGTGCGCAGCTTCCAAGCTGCTAGAAAACGGTGGCTTGACAATCGGCTGCGTCTGCAATTGACATTAGCATTCTTCAGGAAGGAGTTGATGGTCAGCTTTCCTAAGCTTCTTGCCAGCCTTCCTACATCCCCAATTGAAAATCATGCACATCTTTCTAAGCTCTTAGACACAAGGAATATGATGAACTGCTAATGCACGACTGGGGGACATTGGCTTTACTATACCAGTTTCTCCTTGCAAGACAGAGTGGAAAAGCTTTTCACTAAGATGCCGATGACAAGAGTCACAGAAGACATAAAGCGAGCTGTCCGAAGGTAAGTGCCGCAGCCAGGCATGTTTCACCAGAAGTTGTGCTCGGGAGCGCACAGTAACTGGCAAAAGCATCTGTGCATGAATTAGCAGCTTCTTCCCCTCTGCTAGCCAGAGAGGATGGCAACTTCCAGGAGGCGAAGAACAAAGCCGCACCAACAGCGGCATTGTGTGCGCAGCTTCCAAGCTGCTAGAAAACGGTGGCTTGACAATCGGCTGCGTCTGCAATTGACATTAGCATTCTTCAGGAAGGAGTTGATGGACAGCTTTCCTAAGCTTCTTGCCAGCCTTCCTACATCCCCAATTGAAAATCATGCACATCTTTCTAAGCTCTTAGACACAAGGAATATGATGAACTGCTAATGCACGACTGGGGGACATTGGCTTTACTATACCAGTTTCTCCTTGCAAGAGAGAGTGGAAAAGCTTTTCACTAAGATGCCGATGACAAGAGTCACAGAAGACATAAAGCCAGCTGTCCGAAGGTAAGTGCCGCAGCCAGGCATGTTTCAGCAGAAGTGGCGCTCGGGAGCGCACAGTAACTGGCGAAAGCATCTGTGCACCAACTAGCAGCTTCTTCCCCTCTGCTAGCCAGAGAGGACGGCAACTTCCAGGAGGCGAAGAACAAAGCCGCACCAACAGCGGCATTGTGTGCGCAGCTTCCAAGCTGCTAGAAAACGGTGGCTTGACAATCAGCTGCGTCTGCAATTGACATAAGCATTCTTCAGGAAGGAGTTGATGGACAACGTTCCTAAGTTTCTTGCTAATCCTCCTGCAGCACCCGATAGAAAATCTTGCAATTCCTTCTGAGCTTTGAGACACTAAGAACTCGATGAACTGCTAATGCAACGTTGGGCGACGTTGGCTTTCTGTCCCAGTTTCTGCTTGAAAGACGTCGTTGTCGGAAAAGTTTTTCACTAAGATGAGGAGAACAAGAGTCACAGAAGATGGAGATAAGGAGCCGTCCGACAGAAGCAGCGCTGCGGAACGCTCCGTAACCGGCACAAGGGTCTGTGCACGCAGCAACCACTTCCTTGCCTCTGGCAGTTGGAGAACACGGCAGATTCCAGGAGGCGATGAATGAAGCCGCACCAAGAGCTAGATTGATTGCGCGGCTTCCAAGCTACTAGAACACGGTGGCTTGACAATCGGCTGCATCTGCAATTGACATTAGCATTCTTCAGGAAGGAGTTGATGGACAGCTTTCCTAAGCGTCTTGCCAGCCTTCCTACATCCCCCGATTGAAAATCATGCACTTCTTTCTAAGCTCTTAGACACAAGGAACACGATGAAATTCTAATGCACGACTGGGGGACATTGGCTTTACTATACCAGTTTCTCCTTGCAAGACAGAGTGGAAAAGCTTTTCACTAAGATGCCGATGACAAGAGTCACAGAAGACATAAAGCGAGCTGTCCGAAGGTAAGTGCCGCAGCCAGGCATGTTTCAGCAGAAGTTGTGCTCGGGAGCGCACAGTAACTGGCAAAAGCATCTGTGCATGAACTAGCAGCTTCTTCCCCTCTGCTAGCCAGAGAGGATGGCAACTTCCAGGAGGCGAAGAACAAAGCCGCACCAACAGCGGCACTGTGTGCGCAGCTTCCAAGCTGCTAGAAAACGGTGGCTTGACAATCAGCTGCGTCTGCAATTGACATAAGCATTCTTCAGGAAGGAGTTGATGGACAACGTTCCTAAGTTTCTTGCTACTCCTGCTGCAGCACCCGATAAAAAAACGGGCATTTTCTATACGCTATGAGATGCAAAGGACTCAATGACATGCAAATGCACGACTGGGGCACATTGGCTTTACTATACCAGTTTCTCCTTGCAAGACAGAGTGGAAAAGCTTTTCGCTAAGATGCCGATGACAAGAGTCACAGAAGACATAAAGCCAGCTGTCCGAAGGTAAGTGCCGCAGCCAGGCATGTTTCAGCAGAAGTGGCGCTGGGGAGCGCACAGTAACTGGCAAAAGCATCTGTGCACGAACTAGCAGCTTCTTCCCCTCTGCTAGCCAGAGAGGACGGCAACTTCCAGGAGGCGAAGAACAAAGCCGCACCAACAGCGGCATTGTGTGCGCAGCTTCCAAGCTGCTAGAAAACGGTGGCTTGACAATCGGCTGCGTCTGCAATTGACATTAGCATTCTTCAGGAAGGAGTTGATGGTCAGCTTTCCTAAGCTTCTTGCCAGCCTTCCTACATCCCCAATTGAAAATCATGCACATCTTTCTAAGCTCTTAGACACAAGGAATATGATGAACTGCTAATGCACGACTGGGGGACATTGGCTTTACTATACCAGTTTCTCCTTGCAAGACAGAGTGGAAAAGCTTTTCACTAAGATGCCGATGACAAGAGTCACAGAAGACATAAAGCCAGCTGTCCGAAGGTAAGTGCCGCAGCCAGGCATGTTTCAGCAGAAGTGGCGCTGGGGAGCGCACAGTAACTGGCAAAAGCATCTGTGCATGAACGAGCAGCTTCTTCCCCTCTGCTAGCCAGAGAGCAAGGCAACTTCGAGGAAGCGAAGCACAAAGCCGCACCAACAGCGGCATTGTGTGCACAGCTTCCAAGCTGCTAGAAAACGGTGGCTTGACAATCGGCTGCGTCTGCAATTGACATTAGCATTCTTCAGGAAGGAGTTGATGGACAGCTTTCCTAAGCTTCTTGCTACTCCTGCTGCAGCACCCGATAAAAAAACGGGCATTTTCTATACGCTATGAGATGCAAAGGACTCAATGACATGCAAATGCACGACTGGGGCACATTGGCTTTACTATACCAGTTTCTCCTTGCAAGACAGAGTGGAAAAGCTTTTCGCTAAGATGCCGATGACAAGAGTCACAGAAGACATAAAGCCAGCTGTCCGAAGGTAAGTGCCGCAGCCAGGCATGTTTCAGCAGAAGTGGCGCTGGGGAGCGCACAGTAACTGGCAAAAGCATCTGTGCACGAACTAGCAGCTTCTTCCCCTCTGCTAGCCAGAGAGGACGGCAACTTCCAGGAGGCGAAGAACAAAGCCGCACCAACAGCGGCATTGTGTGCGTAGCTTCCAAGCTGCTAGAAAACGGTGGCTTGACAATCGGCTGCGTCTGCAATTGACATTAGCATTCTTCAGGAAGGAGTTGATGGTCAGCTTTCCTAAGCTTCTTGCCAGCCTTCCTACATCCCCAATTGAAAATCATGCACATCTTTCTAAGCTCTTAGACACAAGGAATATGATGAACTGCTAATGCACGACTGGGGGACATTGGCTTTACTATACCAGTTTCTCCTTGCAAGACAGAGTGGAAAAGCTTTTCACTAAGATGCCGATGACAAGAGTCACAGAAGACATAAAGCGAGCTGTCCGAAGGTAAGTGCCGCAGCCAGGCATGTTTCACCAGAAGTTGTGCTCGGGAGCGCACAGTAACTGGCAAAAGCATCTGTGCATGAATTAGCAGCTTCTTCCCCTCTGCTAGCCAGAGAGGATGGCAACTTCCAGGAGGCGAAGAACAAAGCCGCACCAACAGCGGCATTGTGTGCGCAGCTTCCAAGCTGCTAGAAAACGGTGGCTTGACAATCGGCTGCGTCTGCAATTGACATTAGCATTCTTCAGGAAGGAGTTGATGGACAGCTTTCCTAAGCTTCTTGCTACTCCTGCTGCAGCACCCGATAAAAAAACGGGCATTTTCTATACGCTATGAGATGCAAAGGACTCAATGACATGCAAATGCACGACTGGGGCACATTGGCTTTACTATACCAGTTTCTCCTTGCAAGACAGAGTTGAAAAGCTTTTCGCTAAGATGCCGATGACAAGAGTCACAGAAGACATAAAGCCAGCTGTCCGAAGGTAAGTGCCGCAGCCAGGCATGTTTCAGTAGAAGTGGCGCTGGGGAGCGCACAGTAACTGGCAAAAGCATCTGTGCACGAACTAGCAGCTTCTTCCCCTCTGCTAGCCAGAGAGGACGGCAACTTCCAGGAGGCGAAGAACAAAGCCGCACCAACAGCGGCATTGTGTGCGCAGCTTCCAAGCTGCTAGAAAACGGTGGCTTGACAATCGGCTGCGTCTGCAATTGACATTAGCATTCTTCAGGAAGGAGTTGATGGTCAGCTTTCCTAAGCTTCTTGCCAGCCTTCCTACATCCCCAATTGAAAATCATGCACATCTTTCTAAGCTCTTAGACACAAGGAATATGATGAACTGCTAATGCACGACTGGGGGACATTGGCTTTACTATACCAGTTTCTCCTTGCAAGACAGAGTGGAAAAGCTTTTCACTAAGATGCCGATGACAAGAGTCACAGAAGACATAAAGCCAGCTGTCCGAAGGTAAGTGCCGCAGCCAGGCATGTTTCAGCAGAAGTGGCGCTGGGGAGCGCACAGTAACTGGCAAAAGCATCTGTGCATGAACGAGCAGCTTCTTCCCCTCTGCTAGCCAGAGAGCAAGGCAACTTCGAGGAAGCGAAGCACAAAGCCGCACCAACAGCGGCATTGTGTGCACAGCTTCCAAGCTGCTAGAAAACGGTGGCTTGACAATCGGCTGCGTCTGCAATTGACATTAGCATTCTTCAGGAAGGAGTTGATGGACAGCTTTCCTAAGCTTCTTGCTACTCCTGCTGCAGCACCCGATAAAAAAACGGGCATTTTCTATACGCTATGAGATGCAAAGGACTCAATGACATGCAAATGCACGACTGGGGCACATTGGCTTTACTATACCAGTTTCTCCTTGCAAGACAGAGTGGAAAAGCTTTTCGCTAAGATGCCGATGACAAGAGTCACAGAAGACATAAAGCCAGCTGTCCGAAGGTAAGTGCCGCAGCCAGGCATGTTTCAGCAGAAGTGGCGCTGGGGAGCGCACAGTAACTGGCAAAAGCATCTGTGCACGAACTAGCAGCTTCTTCCCCTCTGCTAGCCAGAGAGGACGGCAACTTCCAGGAGGCGAAGAACAAAGCCGCACCAACAGCGGCATTGTGTGCGCAGCTTCCAAGCTGCTAGAAAACGGTGGCTTGACAATCGGCTGCGTCTGCAATTGACATTAGCATTCTTCAGGAAGGAGTTGATGGTCAGCTTTCCTAAGCTTCTTGCCAGCCTTCCTACATCCCCAATTGAAAATCATGCACATCTTTCTAAGCTCTTAGACACAAGGAATATGATGAACTGCTAATGCACGACTGGGGGACATTGGCTTTACTATACCAGTTTCTCCTTGCAAGACAGAGTGGAAAAGCTTTTCACTAAGATGCCGATGACAAGAGTCACAGAAGACATAAAGCGAGCTGTCCGAAGGTAAGTGCCGCAGCCAGGCATGTTTCACCAGAAGTTGTGCTCGGGAGCGCACAGTAACTGGCAAAAGCATCTGTGCATGAATTAGCAGCTTCTTCCCCTCTGCTAGCCAGAGAGGATGGCAACTTCCAGGAGGCGAAGAACAAAGCCGCACCAACAGCGGCATTGTGTGCGCAGCTTCCAAGCTGCTAGAAAACGGTGGCTTGACAATCGGCTGCGTCTGCAATTGACATTAGCATTCTTCAGGAAGGAGTTGATGGACAGCTTTCCTAAGCTTCTTGCTACTCCTGCTGCAGCACCCGATAAAAAAACGGGCATTTTCTATACGCTATGAGATGCAAAGGACTCAATGACATGCAAATGCACGACTGGGGCACATTGGCTTTACTATACCAGTTTCTCCTTGCAAGACAGAGTTGAAAAGCTTTTCGCTAAGATGCCGATGACAAGAGTCACAGAAGACATAAAGCCAGCTGTCCGAAGGTAAGTGCCGCAGCCAGGCATGTTTCAGTAGAAGTGGCGCTGGGGAGCGCACAGTAACTGGCAAAAGCATCTGTGCACGAACTAGCAGCTTCTTCCCCTCTGCTAGCCAGAGAGGACGGCAACTTCCAGGAGGCGAAGAACAAAGCCGCACCAACAGCGGCATTGTGTGCGCAGCTTCCAAGCTGCTAGAACACGGTGGCTTGACAATCGGCTGCATCTGCAATTGACATTAGCATTCTTCAGGAAGGAGTTGATGGACAACGTTCCTAAGCTTCTTGCTGACCCCCCTGCAGCACCCGATAGAAAATCTTGCAATTCCTTCTGAGCTTTGAGACACTAAGAACTCGATGAACTGCTAATGCAACGTCGGGGGACGTTGCCTTTGCTGTCCCAGTTTCTGCTTGAAAGACGTCGTTGTCGGAAAAGTTTTTCACTAAGATGAGGAGAACAAGAGTCACAGAAGACGGAGATAAGGAGCCGTCCGACAGAAGCAGCGCTGCGGAACGCACCGTAACCGGCACAAGGGTCTGTGCAAGCAGCAACCACATCTTTGCCTCTGGCAGTTGGAGAACACGGCAGATTCCAGGAGGCGATGAATGAAGCCGCACCAACAGCGGTATTGTGTGTGCAGCTTCCAAGTTCCTAGAAGACAGCACCTTGACAATCAGCTGCATCCGCAATTGACATTAGCATTCTTCAGGAAGGAGTTGATGGACAGCTTTCCTAAGCTTCTTGCCAACCTTCCTACAACCCCCAATTGAAAATCGTGCACTTCTTTCTAAGCTCTTAGACACAAGGAATACGATGAACTTCTAATGCACGATTGGGGCACATTGGCTTTACTATACCAGTTTCTCCTTGCAAGACAGAGTGGAAAAGCTTTTCGCTAAGATGCCGATGACAAGAGTCACAGAAGACATAAAGCGAGCCGTCCGACGGTAAGTGCCGCAGCCAGGCATGTTTCAGCAGAAGTGGCGCTGGGGAGCGCACAGTAACTGGCAAAAGCATCTGTGCACCAACTAGCAGCTTCTTCCCCACTGGTAGCCAGAGAGGACGGCAACTTCCAGGAGGCGAAGAACTAAGCCGCACCAACAGCGGCATTGTGTGCGCAGCTTCCAAGCTGCTAGAAAACGGTGGCTTGACAATCGGCTGCGTCTGCAATTGACATTAGCATTCTTCAGGAAGGAGTTGATGGACAGCTTTCCTAAGCTTCTTGCCAGCCTTCCTACATCCCCAATTGAAAATCATGCACATCTTTCTAAGCTCTTAGACACAAGGAATATGATGAACTGCTAATGCACGACTGGGGGACATTGGCTTTACTATACCAGTTTCTCCTTGCAAGACAGAGTAGAAAAGCTTTTCACTAAGATGCCGATGACAAGAGTCACAGAAGACATAAAGCCAGCTGTCCGAAGGTAAGTGCCGCAGCCAGGCATGTTTCAGCAGAAGTTGCGCTCGGGAGCGCACAGTAACTGGCGAAAGCATCTGTGCACGAACTAGCAGCTTCTTCTCCTCTGCTAGCCAGAGAGCAAGGCAACTTCCAGGAGGCGAAGAACAAAGCCGCACCAACAGCGGCATTGTGTGCGCAGCTTCCAAGCTGCTAGAAAGCGGTGGCTTGACAATCAGCTGCGTCTGCAATTGACATAAGCATTCTTCAGGAAGGAGTTGATGGACAACGTTCCTAAGCTTCTTGCTAACCCTCCTGCAGCACCCGATAGAAAATCTTGCAATTCCTTCTGAGCTTTGAAACACTAAGAACTCGATGAACTGCTAATGCAACGTTGGGCGACGTTGGCTTTCTGTCCCAGTTTCTGCTTGAAAGACGTCGTTGTCGGAAAAGTTTTTCACTAAGATGAGGAGAACAAGAGTCACAGAAGATGGAGATAAGGAGCCGTCCGACAGAAGCAGCGCTGCGGAACGCTCCGTAACCGGCACAAGGGTCTGTGCACGCAGCAACCACTTCCTTGCCTCTGGCAGTTGGAGAACACGGCAGATTCCAGGAGGCGATGAATGAAGCCGCACCAAGAGCTAGATTGATTGCGCGGCTTCCAAGCTACTAGAACACGGTGGCTTGACAATCGGCTGCATCTGCAATTGACATTAGCATTCTTCAGGAAGGAGTTGATGGACAGCTTTCCTAAGCGTCTTGCCAGCCTTCCTACATCCCCCGATTGAAAATCATGCACTTCTTTCTAAGCTCTTAGACACAAGGAACACGATGAAATTCTAATGCACGACTGGGGCACATTGGCTTTACTATACCAGTTTCTCCTTGCAAGACAGAGTGGAAAAGCTTTTCACTAAGATGCCGATGACAAGAGTCACAGAAGACATAAAGCGAGCTGTCCGAAGGTAAGTGCCGCAGCCAGGCATGTTTCAGCAGAAGTTGTGCTCGGGAGCGCACAGTAACTGGCAAAAGCATCTGTGCATGAATTAGCAGCTTCTTCCCCTCTGCTAGCCAGAGAGGATGGCAACTTCCAGGAGGCGAAGAGCAAAGCCGCACCAACAGCGGCATTGTGTGCGCAGCTTCCAAGCTGCTAGAAAACGGTGGCTTGACAATCGGCTGCGTCTGCAATTGACATTAGCATTCTTCAGGAAGGAGTTGATGGACAGCTTTCCTAAGCTTCTTGCTACTCCTGCTGCAGCACCCGATAAAAAAACGGGCATTTTCTATACGCTATGAGATGCAAAGGACTCAATGACATGCAAATGCACGACTGGGGCACATTGGCTTTACTATACCAGTTTCTCCTTGCAAGACAGAGTGGAAAAGCTTTTCGCTAAGATGCCGATGACAAGAGTCACAGAAGACATAAAGCCAGCTGTCCGAAGGTAAGTGCCGCAGCCAGGCATGTTTCAGCAGAAGTGGCGCTGGGGAGCGCACAGTAACTGGCAAAAGCATCTGTGCACGAACTAGCAGCTTCTTCCCCTCTGCTAGCCAGAGAGGACGGCAACTTCCAGGAGGCGAAGAACAAAGCCGCACCAACAGCGGCATTGTGTGCGCAGCTTCCAAGCTGCTAGAAAACGGTGGCTTGACAATCGGCTGTGTCTGCAATTGACATTAGCATTCTTCAGGAAGGAGTTGATGGACAGCTTTCCTAAGCTTCTTGCCAGCCTTCCTACATCCCCAATTGAAAATCATGCACATCTTTCTAAGCTCTTAGACACAAGGAATATGATGAACTGCTAATGCACGACTGGGGGACATTGGCTTTACTATACCAGTTTCTCCTTGCAAGAGAGAGTGGAAAAGCTTTTCACTAAGATGCCGATGACAAGAGTCACAGAAGACATAAAGCCAGCTGTCCGAAGGTAAGTGCCGCAGCCAGGCATGTTTCAGCAGAAGTGGCGCTGGGGAGCGCACAGTAACTGGCGAAAGCATCTGTGCACCAACTAGCAGCTTCTTCCCCTCTGCTAGCCAGAGAGGACGGCAACTTCCAGGAGGCGAAGAACAAAGCCGCACCAACAGCGGCATTGTGTGCGCAGCTTCCAAGCTGCTAGAAAACGGTGGCTTGACAATCAGCTGCGTCTGCAATTGACATAAGCATTCTTCAGGAAGGAGTTGATGGACAACGTTCCTAAGCTTCTTGCTAATCCTCCTGCAGCACCCGATAGAAAATCTTGCAATTCCTTCTGAGCTTTGAGACACTAAGAACTCGATGAACTGCTAATGCAACGTTGGGCGACGTTGGCTTTCTGTCCCAGTTTCTGCTTGAAAGACGTCGTTGTCGGAAAAGTTTTTCACTAAGATGAGGAGAACAAGAGTCACAGAAGATGGAGATAAGGAGCCGTCCGACAGAAGCAGCGCTGCGGAACGCTCCGTAACCGGCACAAGGGTCTGTGCACGCAGCAACCACTTCCTTGCCTCTGGCAGTTGGAGAACACGGCAGATTCCAGGAGGCGATGAATGAAGCCGCACCAAGAGCTAGATTGATTGCGCGGCTTCCAAGCTACTAGAACACGGTGGCTTGACAATCGGCTGCATCTGCAATTGACATTAGCATTCTTCAGGAAGGAGTTGATGGACAGCTTTCCTAAGCGTCTTGCCAGCCTTCCTACATCCCCCGATTGAAAATCATGCACTTCTTTCTAAGCTCTTAGACACAAGGAACACGATGAAATTCTAATGCACGACTGGGGCACATTGGCTTTACTATACCAGTTTCTCCTTGCAAGACAGAGTGGAAAAGCTTTTCACTAAGATGCCGATGACAAGAGTCACAGAAGACATAAAGCGAGCTGTCCGAAGGTAAGTGCCGCAGCCAGGCATGTTTCACCAGAAGTTGTGCTCGGGAGCGCACAGTAACTGGCAAAAGCATCTGTGCATGAACTAGCAGCTTCTTCCCCTCTGCTAGCCAGAGAGGATGGCAACTTCCAGGAGGCGAAGAACAAAGCCGCACCAACAGCGGCACTGTGTGCGCAGCTTCCAAGCTGCTAGAAAACGGTGGCTTGACAATCAGCTGCGTCTGCAATTGACATAAGCATTCTTCAGGAAGGAGTTGATGGACAACGTTCCTAAGTTTCTTGCTACTCCTGCTGCAGCACCCGATAAAAAAACGGGCATTTTCTATACGCTATGAGATGCAAAGGACTCAATGACATGCAAATGCACGACTGGGGCACATTGGCTTTACTATACCAGTTTCTCCTTGCAAGACAGAGTGGAAAAGCTTTTCGCTAAGATGCCGATGACAAGTGTCACAGAAGACATAAAGCCAGCTGTCCGAAGGTAAGTGCCGCAGCCAGGCATGTTTCAGCAGAAGTGGCGCTGGGGAGCGCACAGTAACTGGCAAAAGCATCTGTGCACGAACTAGCAGCTTCTTCCCCTCTGCTAGCCAGAGAGGACGGCAACTTCCAGGAGGCGAAGAACAAAGCCGCACCAACAGCGGCATTGTGTGCGCAGCTTCCAAGCTGCTAGAAAACGGTGGCTTGACAATCGGCTGTGTCTGCAATTGACATTAGCATTCTTCAGGAAGGAGTTGATGGTCAGCTTTCCTAAGCTTCTTGCCAGCCTTCCTACATCCCCAATTGAAAATCATGCACATCTTTCTAAGCTCTTAGACACAAGGAATATGATGAACTGCTAATGCACGACTGGGGGACATTGGCTTTACTATACCAGTTTCTCCTTGCAAGACAGAGTGGAAAAGCTTTTCACTAAGATGCCGATGACAAGAGTCACAGAAGACATAAAGCGAGCTGTCCGAAGGTAAGTGCCGCAGCCAGGCATGTTTCACCAGAAGTTGTGCTCGGGAGCGCACAGTAACTGGCAAAAGCATCTGTGCATGAATTAGCAGCTTCTTCCCCTCTGCTAGCCAGAGAGGATGGCAACTTCCAGGAGGCGAAGAACAAAGCCGCACCAACAGCGGCATTGTGTGCGCAGCTTCCAAGCTGCTAGAAAACGGTGGCTTGACAATCGGCTGCGTCTGCAATTGACATTAGCATTCTTCAGGAAGGAGTTGATGGACAGCTTTCCTAAGCTTCTTGCTACTCCTGCTGCAGCACCCGATAAAAAAACGGGCATTTTCTATACGCTATGAGATGCAAAGTACTCAATGACATGCAAATGCACGACTGGGGTACATTGGCTTTACTATACCAGTTTCTCCTTGCAAGACAGAGTTGAAAAGCTTTTCGCTAAGATGCCGATGACAAGAGTCACAGAAGACATAAAGCCAGCTGTCCGAAGGTAAGTGCCGCAGCCAGGCATGTTTCAGCAGAAGTGGCGCTGGGGAGCGCACAGTAACTGGCAAAAGCATCTGTGCACGAACTAGCAGCTTCTTCCCCTCTGCTAGCCAGAGAGGACGGCAACTTCCAGGAGGCGAAGAACAAAGCCGCACCAACAGCGGCATTGTGTGCGCAGCTTCCAAGCTGCTAGAACACGGTGGCTTGACAATCGGCTGCATCTGCAATTGACATTAGCATTCTTCAGGAAGGAGTTGATGGACAACGTTCCTAAGCTTCTTGCTGACCCCCCTGCAGCACCCGATAGAAAATCTTGCAATTCCTTCTGAGCTTTGAGACACTAAGAACTCGATGAACTGCTAATGCAACGTCGGGGGACGTTGCCTTTGCTGTCCCAGTTTCTGCTTGAAAGACGTCGTTGGAAAAGTTTTTCACTAAGATGAGGATGACAAGAGTCACAGAAGACGGAGATAAGGAGCCGTCCGACAGAAGCAGCGCTGCGGAACGCACCGTAACCGGCACAAGGGTCTGTGCAAGCAGCAACCACATCTTTGCCTCTGGCAGTTGGAGAACACGGCAGATTCCAGGAGGCGATGAATGAAGCCGCACCAACAGCGGTATTGTGTGTGCAGCTTCCAAGTTCCTAGAAGACAGCACCTTGACAATCAGCTGCATCCGCAATTGACATTAGCATTCTTCAGGAAGGAGTTGATGGACAGCTTTCCTAAGCTTCTTGCCAACCTTCCTACAACCCCCAATTGAAAATCGTGCACTTCTTTCTAAGCTCTTAGACACAAGGAATACGATGAACTTCTAATGCACGATTGGGGCACATTGGCTTTACTATACCAGTTTCTCCTTGCAAGACAGAGTGGAAAAGCTTTTCGCTAAGATGCCGATGACAAGAGTCACAGAAGACATAAAGCGAGCCGTCCGAAGGTAAGTGCCGCAGCCAGGCATGTTTCAGCAGAAGTGGCGCTGGGGAGCGCACAGTAACTGGCAAAAGCATCTGTGCACGAACTAGCAGCTTCTTCCCCACTGGTAGCCAGAGAGGACGGCAACTTCCAGGAGGCGAAGAACTAAGCCGCACCAACAGCGGCATTGTGTGCGCAGCTTCCAAGCTGCTAGAAAACGGTGGCTTGACAATCGGCTGTGTCTGCAATTGACATTAGCATTCTTCAGGAAGGAGTTGATGGACAGCTTTCTAAGCTTCTTGCCAGCCTTCCTACATCCCCAATTGAAAATCATGCACATCTTTCTAAGCTCTTAGACACAAGGAATATGATGAACTGCTAATGCACGACTGGGGGACATTGGCTTTACTATACCAGTTTCTCCTTGCAAGACAGAGTGGAAAAGCTTTTCACTAAGATGCCGATGACAAGAGTCACAGAAGACATAAAGCCCGCTGTCCGAAGGTAAGTGCCGCAGCCAGGCATGTTTCAGCAGAAGTGGCGCTCGGGAGCGCACAGTAACTGGCGAAAGCATCTGTGCACGAACTAGCAGCTTCTTCCCCTCTGCTAGCCAGAGAGCAAGGCAACTTCCAGGAGGCGAAGAACAAAGCCGCACCAACAGCGGCATTGTGTGCGCAGCTTCCAAGCTGCTAGAAAACGGTGGCTTGACAATCAGCTGCGTCTGCAATTGACATAAGCATTCTTCAGGAAGGAGTTGATGGACAACGTTCCTAAGCTTCTTGCTAATCCTCCTGCAGCACCCGATAGAAAATCTTGCAATTCCTTCTGAGCTTTGAGACACTAAGAACTCGATGAACTGCTAATGCAACGTTGGGGGACGTTGCCTTTGCTGTCCCAGTTTCTGCTTGAAAGACGTCGTTGGAAAAGTTTTTCCCTAAGATGAGGATGACAAGAGTCACAGAAGATGGAGATAACGAGCCATCCAACTGAAGCAGTGCTCTGGAACCCACTTTAACCGGCACAAGGGTACGTGCACAAAGTAGCATCTTCCTCGCCTCAGGGAGACGGAGAGCACAGCAGCTTCCAGGTGGCGATGAATGAAGCCGCACCAACAGCGGCATTGTGTGCGCAGCTTCCAAGTTCCTAGAAGTTGGTGTCTTGACAATCGCCTGCATCCGCAATTGACATTAGCATTCTTCAGGAAGGAGTTGATGGACAGCTTTCCTAAGCTTCTTGCTAGTCCTCCTGCAGCACCCAATAGAAAAACTTGCACTTCCTTCTAAGCTCTAAGACACAATAACCTCCATGAACTGCTAATGCAACGTCGGAGAATGTTGCCTTTGTTGTCCCATTTTCTGCTTGAAAGACGTCGCTGGAAAAGTTTTTCACTAAGATGAGGATGATAAGAGTCACAGAAGACGGAGATAACGAGCCGTCTGACAGACGCAGCGTTCTGGAACACACCATATCAGGCACAAGGATGTGTGCAGGAAGCAACCACTTCTTTGCCTCTGGCAGCTGGAGAACATGGCAGCTTCTGGGAGGCACAGAATGGAGCCGCACCATCAGCTAGATTGTGGGTGTGGCTTCCAAGCTACTAGAAGACGGTGGCTTGACAATCGGCTGCGTCTGCAATTGACATTAGCATTCTTCAGGAAGGAGTTGATGGACAGCTTTCCTAAGCTTCTTGCTACTCCTGCTGCAGCACCCGATAAAAAAACGGGCATTTTCTATACGCTATGAGATGCAAAGGACTCAATGACATGCAAATGCACGACTGGGGCACATTGGCTTTACTATACCAGTTTCTCCTTGCAAGACAGAGTGGAAAAGCTTTTCGCTAAGATGCCGATGACAAGAGTCACAGAAGACATAAAGCCAGCTGTCCGAAGGTAAGTGCCGCAGCCAGGCATGTTTCAGCAGAAGTGGCGCTGGGGAGCGCACAGTAACTGGCAAAAGCATCTGTGCACGAACTAGCAGCTTCTTCCCCTCTGCTAGCCAGAGAGCAAGGCAACTTCCAGGAGGCGAAGAACAAAGCCGCACCAACAGCGGCATTGTGTGCGCAGCTTCCAAGCTGCTAGAACACGGTGGCTTGACAATCGGCTGCATCTGCAATTGACATTAGCATTCTTCAGGAAGGAGTTGATGGACAACGTTCCTAAGCTTCTTGCTAACCCTCCTGCAGCACCCGATAGAAAATCTTGCAATTCCTTCTGAGCTTTGAGACACTAAGAACTCGATGAACTGCTAATGCAACGTCGGGGGACGTTGCCTTTGCTGTCCCAGTTTCTGCTTGAAAGACGTCGTTGTCGGAAAAGTTTTTCACTAAGATGAGGAGAACAAGAGTCACAGAAGACGGAGATAAGGAGCCGTCCGACAGAAGCAGCGCTGCGGAACGCACCGTAACCGGCACAAGGGTCTGTGCAAGCAGCAACCACATCTTTGCCTCTGGCAGTTGGAGAACACGGCAGATTCCAGGAGGCGATGAATGAAGCCGCACCAACAGCGGTATTGTGTGTGCAGCTTCCAAGTTCCTAGAAGACAGCACCTTGACAATCAGCTGCATCCGCAATTGACATTAGCATTCTTCAGGAAGGAGTTGATGGACAGCTTTCCTAAGCTTCTTGCCAACCTTCCTACAACCCCCAATTGAAAATCGTGCACTTCTTTCTAAGCTCTTAGACACAAGGAATACGATGAACTTCTAATGCACGATTGGGGCACATTGGCTTTACTATACCAGTTTCTCCTTGCAAGACAGAGTGGAAAAGCTTTTCGCTAAGATGCCGATGACAAGAGTCACAGAAGACATAAAGCGAGCCGTCCGACGGTAAGTGCCGCAGCCAGGCATGTTTCAGCAGAAGTGGCGATGGGGAGCGCACAGTAACTGGCAAAAGCATCTGTGCACCAACTAGCAGCTTCTTCCCCACTGGTAGCCAGAGAGGACGGCAACTTCCAGGAGGCGAAGAACTAAGCCGCACCAACAGCGGCATTGTGTGCGCAGCTTCCAAGCTGCTAGAAAACGGTGGCTTGACAATCGGCTGCGTCTGCAATTGACATTAGCATTCTTCAGGAAGGAGTTGATGGACAGCTTTCCTAAGCTTCTTGCCAGCCTTCCTACATCCCCAATTGAAAATCATGCACATCTTTCTAAGCTCTTAGACACAAGGAATATGATGAACTGCTAATGCACGACTGGGGGACATTGGCTTTACTATACCAGTTTCTCCTTGCAAGACAGAGTGGAAAAGCTTTTCACTAAGATGCCGATGACAAGAGTCACAGAAGACATAAAGCCCGCTGTCCGAAGGTAAGTGCCGCAGCCAGGCATGTTTCAGCAGAAGTGGCGCTCGGGAGCGCACAGTAACTGGCGAAAGCATCTGTGCACGAACTAGAAGCTTCTTCCCCTCTGCTAGCCAGAGAGCAAGGCAACTTCCAGGAGGCGAAGAACAAAGCCGCACCAACAGCGGCATTGTGTGCGCAGCTTCCAAGCTGCTAGAAAACGGTGGCTTGACAATCAGCTGCGTCTGCAATTGACATAAGCATTCTTCAGGAAGGAGTTGATGGACAACGTTCCTAAGCTTCTTGCTAATCCTCCTGCAGCACCCGATAGAAAATCTTGCAATTCCTTCTGAGCTTTGAGACACTAAGAACTCGATGAACTGCTAATGCAACGTTGGGGGACGTTGCCTTTGCTGTCCCAGTTTCTGCTTGAAAGACGTCGTTGGAAAAGTTTTTCCCTAAGATGAGGATGACAAGAGTCACAGAAGATGGAGATAACGAGCCATCCAACTGAAGCAGTGCTCTGGAACCCACTTTAACCGGCACAAGGGTACGTGCACAAAGTAGCATCTTCCTCGCCTCAGGGAGACGGAGAGCACAGCAGCTTCCAGGTGGCGATGAATGAAGCTGCACCAACAGCGGCATTGTGTGCGCAGCTTCCAAGTTCCTAGAAGTTGGTGTCTTGACAATCGCCTGCATCCGCAATTGACATTAGCATTCTTCAGGAAGGAGTTGATGGACAGCTTTCCTAAGCTTCTTGCTAGTCCTCCTGCAGCACCCAATAGAAAAACTTGCACTTCCTTCTAAGCTCTAAGACACAATAACCTCCATGAACTGCTAATGCAACGTCGGAGAATGTTGCCTTTGTTGTCCCATTTTCTGCTTGAAAGACGTCGCTGGAAAAGTTTTTCACTAAGATGAGGATGATAAGAGTCACAGAAGACGGAGATAACGAGCCGTCTGACAGACGCAGCGTTCTGGAACACACCATATCAGGCACAAGGATGTGTGCAGGAAGCAACCACTTCTTTGCCTCTGGCAGCTGGAGAACATGGCAGCTTCTGGGAGGCACAGAATGGAGCCGCACCATCAGCTAGATTGTGGGTGTGGCTTCCAAGCTACTAGAAGACGGTGGCTTGACAATCGGCTGCGTCTGCAATTGACATTAGCATTCTTCAGGAAGGAGTTGATGGACAGCTTTCCTAAGCTTCTTGCTACTCCTGCTGCAGCACCCGATAAAAAAACGGGCATTTTCTATACGCTATGAGATGCAAAGGACTCAATGACATGCAAATGCACGACTGGGGCACATTGGCTTTACTATACCAGTTTCTCCTTGCAAGACAGAGTGGAAAAGCTTTTCGCTAAGATGCCGATGACAAGAGTCACAGAAGACATAAAGCCAGCTGTCCGAAGGTAAGTGCCGCAGCCAGGCATGTTTCAGCAGAAGTTGCGCTCGGGAGCGCACAGTAACTGGCAAAAGCATCTGTGCACGAACTAGCAGCTTCTTCTCCTCTGCTAGCCAGAGAGCAAGGCAACTTCCAGGAGGCGAAGAACAAAGCCGCACCAACAGCGGCATTGTGTGCGCAGCTTCCAAGCTGCTAGAAAGCGGTGGCTTGACAATCAGCTGCGTCTGCAATTGACATAAGCATTCTTCAGGAAGGAGTTGATGGACAACGTTCCTAAGCTTCTTGCTAACCCTCCTGCAGCACCCGATAGAAAATCTTGCAATTCCTTCTGAGCTTTGAAACACTAAGAACTCGATGAACTGCTAATGCAACGTTGGGCGACGTTGGCTTTCTGTCCCAGTTTCTGCTTGAAAGACGTCGTTGTCGGAAAAGTTTTTCACTAAGATGAGGAGAACAAGAGTCACAGAAGATGGAGATAAGGAGCCGTCCGACAGAAGCAGCGCTGCGGAACGCTCCGTAACCGGCACAAGGGTCTGTGCACGCAGCAACCACTTCCTTGCCTCTGGCAGTTGGAGAACACGGCAGATTCCAGGAGGCGATGAATGAAGCCGCACCAAGAGCTAGATTGATTGCGCGGCTTCCAAGCTACTAGAACACGGTGGCTTGACAATCGGCTGCATCTGCAATTGACATTAGCATTCTTCAGGAAGGAGTTGATGGACAGCTTTCCTAAGCGTCTTGCCAGCCTTCCTACATCCCCCGATTGAAAATCATGCACTTCTTTCTAAGCTCTTAGACACAAGGAACACGATGAAATTCTAATGCACGACTGGGGCACATTGGCTTTACTATACCAGTTTCTCCTTGCAAGACAGAGTGGAAAAGCTTTTCACTAAGATGCCGATGACAAGAGTCACAGAAGACATAAAGCGAGCTGTCCGAAGGTAAGTGCCGCAGCCAGGCATGTTTCACCAGAAGTTGTGCTCGGGAGCGCACAGTAACTGGCAAAAGCATCTGTGCATGAACTAGCAGCTTCTTCCCCTCTGCTAGCCAGAGAGGATGGCAACTTCCAGGAGGCGAAGAACAAAGCCGCACCAACAGCGGCACTGTGTGCGCAGCTTCCAAGCTGCTAGAAAACGGTGGCTTGACAATCAGCTGCGTCTGCAATTGACATAAGCATTCTTCAGGAAGGAGTTGATGGACAACGTTCCTAAGTTTCTTGCTACTCCTGCTGCAGCACCCGATAAAAAAACGGGCATTTTCTATACGCTATGAGATGCAAAGGACTCAATGACATGTAAATGCACGACTGGGGCACATTGGCTTTACTATACCAGTTTCTCCTTGCAAGACAGAGTGGAAAAGCTTTTCGCTAAGATGCCGATGACAAGAGTCACAGAAGACATAAAGCCAGCTGTCCGAAGGTAAGTGCCGCAGCCAGGCATGTTTCAGCAGAAGTGGCGCTGGGGAGCGCACAGTAACTGGCAAAAGCATCTGTGCACGAACTAGCAGCTTCTTCCCCTCTGCTAGCCAGAGAGGACGGCAACTTCCAGGAGGCGAAGAACAAAGCCGCACCAACAGCGGCATTGTGTGCGCAGCTTCCAAGCTGCTAGAAAACGGTGGCTTGACAATCAGCTGCGTCTGCAATTGACATAAGCATTCTTCAGGAAGGAGTTGATGGACAACGTTCCTAAGCTTCTTGCTAATCCTCCTGCAGCACCCGATAGAAAATCTTGCAATTCCTTCTGAGCTTTGAGACACTAAGAACTCGATGAACTGCTAATGCAACGTTGGGGGACGTTGCCTTTGCTGTCCCAGTTTCTGCTTGAAAGACGTCGTTGGAAAAGTTTTTCCCTAAGATGAGGATGACAAGAGTCACAGAAGATGGAGATAACGAGCCATCCAACTGAAGCAGTGCTCTGGAACCCACTTTAACCGGCACAAGGGTACGTGCACAAAGTAGCATCTTCCTCGCCTCAGGGAGACGGAGAGCACAGCAGCTTCCAGGTGGCGATGAATGAAGCTGCACCAACAGCGGCATTGTGTGCGCAGCTTCCAAGTTCCTAGAAGTTGGTGTCTTGACAATCGCCTGCATCCGCAATTGACATTAGCATTCTTCAGGAAGGAGTTGATGGACAGCTTTCCTAAGCTTCTTGCTAGTCCTCCTGCAGCACCCAATAGAAAAACTTGCACTTCCTTCTAAGCTCTAAGACACAATAACCTCCATGAACTGCTAATGCAACGTCGGAGAATGTTGCCTTTGTTGTCCCATTTTCTGCTTGAAAGACGTCGCTGGAAAAGTTTTTCACTAAGATGAGGATGATAAGAGTCACAGAAGACGGAGATAACGAGCCGTCTGACAGACGCAGCGTTCTGGAACACACCATATCAGGCACAAGGATGTGTGCAGGAAGCAACCACTTCTTTGCCTCTGGCAGCTGGAGAACATGGCAGCTTCTGGGAGGCACAGAATGGAGCCGCACCATCAGCTAGATTGTGGGTGTGGCTTCCAAGCTACTAGAAGACGGTGGCTTGACAATCGGCTGCGTCTGCAATTGACATTAGCATTCTTCAGGAAGGAGTTGATGGACAGCTTTCCTAAGCTTCTTGCTACTCCTGCTGCAGCACCCGATAAAAAAACGGGCATTTTCTATACGCTATGAGATGCAAAGGACTCAATGACATGCAAATGCACGACTGGGGCACATTGGCTTTACTATACCAGTTTCTCCTTGCAAGACAGAGTGGAAAAGCTTTTCGCTAAGATGCCGATGACAAGAGTCACAGAAGACATAAAGCCAGCTGTCCGAAGGTAAGTGCCGCAGCCAGGCATGTTTCAGCAGAAGTTGCGCTCGGGAGCGCACAGTAACTGGCAAAAGCATCTGTGCACGAACTAGCAGCTTCTTCTCCTCTGCTAGCCAGAGAGCAAGGCAACTTCCAGGAGGCGAAGAACAAAGCCGCACCAACAGCGGCATTGTGTGCGCAGCTTCCAAGCTGCTAGAAAGCGGTGGCTTGACAATCAGCTGCGTCTGCAATTGACATAAGCATTCTTCAGGAAGGAGTTGATGGACAACGTTCCTAAGCTTCTTGCTAACCCTCCTGCAGCACCCGATAGAAAATCTTGCAATTCCTTCTGAGCTTTGAAACACTAAGAACTCGATGAACTGCTAATGCAACGTTGGGCGACGTTGGCTTTCTGTCCCAGTTTCTGCTTGAAAGACGTCGTTGTCGGAAAAGTTTTTCACTAAGATGAGGAGAACAAGAGTCACAGAAGATGGAGATAAGGAGCCGTCCGACAGAAGCAGCGCTGCGGAACGCTCCGTAACCGGCACAAGGGTCTGTGCACGCAGCAACCACTTCCTTGCCTCTGGCAGTTGGAGAACACGGCAGATTCCAGGAGGCGATGAATGAAGCCGCACCAAGAGCTAGATTGATTGCGCGGCTTCCAAGCTACTAGAACACGGTGGCTTGACAATCGGCTGCATCTGCAATTGACATTAGCATTCTTCAGGAAGGAGTTGATGGACAGCTTTCCTAAGCGTCTTGCCAGCCTTCCTACATCCCCCGATTGAAAATCATGCACTTCTTTCTAAGCTCTTAGACACAAGGAACACGATGAAATTCTAATGCACGACTGGGGCACATTGGCTTTACTATACCAGTTTCTCCTTGCAAGACAGAGTGGAAAAGCTTTTCACTAAGATGCCGATGACAAGAGTCACAGAAGACATAAAGCGAGCTGTCCGAAGGTAAGTGCCGCAGCCAGGCATGTTTCACCAGAAGTTGTGCTCGGGAGCGCACAGTAACTGGCAAAAGCATCTGTGCATGAACTAGCAGCTTCTTCCCCTCTGCTAGCCAGAGAGGATGGCAACTTCCAGGAGGCGAAGAACAAAGCCGCACCAACAGCGGCACTGTGTGCGCAGCTTCCAAGCTGCTAGAAAACGGTGGCTTGACAATCAGCTGCGTCTGCAATTGACATAAGCATTCTTCAGGAAGGAGTTGATGGACAACGTTCCTAAGTTTCTTGCTACTCCTGCTGCAGCACCCGATAAAAAAACGGGCATTTTCTATACGCTATGAGATGCAAAGGACTCAATGACATGTAAATGCACGACTGGGGCACATTGGCTTTACTATACCAGTTTCTCCTTGCAAGACAGAGTGGAAAAGCTTTTCGCTAAGATGCCGATGACAAGAGTCACAGAAGACATAAAGCCAGCTGTCCGAAGGTAAGTGCCGCAGCCAGGCATGTTTCAGCAGAAGTGGCGCTGGGGAGCGCACAGTAACTGGCAAAAGCATCTGTGCACGAACTAGCAGCTTCTTCCCCTCTGCTAGCCAGAGAGGACGGCAACTTCCAGGAGGCGAAGAACAAAGCCGCACCAACAGCGGCATTGTGTGCGCAGCTTCCAAGCTGCTAGAAAACGGTGGCTTGACAATCGGCTGTGTCTGCAATTGACATTAGCATTCTTCAGGAAGGAGTTGATGGTCAGCTTTCCTAAGCTTCTTGCCAGCCTTCCTACATCCCCAATTGAAAATCATGCACATCTTTCTAAGCTCTTAGACACAAGGAATATGATGAACTGCTAATGCACGACTGGGGGACATTGGCTTTACTATACCAGTTTCTCCTTGCAAGACAGAGTGGAAAAGCTTTTCACTAAGATGCCGATGACAAGAGTCACAGAAGACATAAAGCGAGCTGTCCGAAGGTAAGTGCCGCAGCCAGGCATGTTTCACCAGAAGTTGTGCTCGGGAGCGCACAGTAACTGGCAAAAGCATCTGTGCATGAATTAGCAGCTTCTTCCCCTCTGCTAGCCAGAGAGGATGGCAACTTCCAGGAGGCGAAGAACAAAGCCGCACCAACAGCGGCATTGTGTGCGCAGCTTCCAAGCTGCTAGAAAACGGTGGCTTGACAATCGGCTGCGTCTGCAATTGACATTAGCATTCTTCAGGAAGGAGTTGATGGACAGCTTTCCTAAGCTTCTTGCTACTCCTGCTGCAGCACCCGATAAAAAAACGGGCATTTTCTATACGCTATGAGATGCAAAGGACTCAATGACATGCAAATGCACGACTGGGGCACATTGGCTTTACTATACCAGTTTCTCCTTGCAAGACAGAGTTGAAAAGCTTTTCGCTAAGATGCCGATGACAAGAGTCACAGAAGACATAAAGCCCGCTGTCCGAAGGTAAGTGCCGCAGCCAGGCATGTTTCAGCAGAAGTGGCGCTGGGGAGCGCACAGTAACTGGCAAAAGCATCTGTGCACGAACTAGCAGCTTCTTCCCCTCTGCTAGCCAGAGAGGACGGCAACTTCCAGGAGGCGAAGAACAAAGCCGCACCAACAGCGGCATTGTGTGCGCAGCTTCCAAGCTGCTAGAACACGGTGGCTTGACAATCGGCTGCATCTGCAATTGACATTAGCATTCTTCAGGAAGGAGTTGATGGACAACGTTCCTAAGCTTCTTGCTGACCCCCCTGCAGCACCCGATAGAAAATCTTGCAATTCCTTCTGAGCTTTGAGACACTAAGAACTCGATGAACTGCTAATGCAACGTCGGGGGACGTTGCCTTTGCTGTCCCAGTTTCTGCTTGAAAGACGTCGTTGGAAAAGTTTTTCACTAAGATGAGGATGACAAGAGTCACAGAAGACGGAGATAAGGAGCCGTCCGACAGAAGCAGCGCTGCGGAACGCACCGTAACCGGCACAAGGGTCTGTGCAAGCAGCAACCACATCTTTGCCTCTGGCAGTTGGAGAACACGGCAGATTCCAGGAGGCGATGAATGAAGCCGCACCAACAGCGGTATTGTGTGTGCAGCTTCCAAGTTCCTAGAAGACAGCACCTTGACAATCAGCTGCATCCGCAATTGACATTAGCATTCTTCAGGAAGGAGTTGATGGACAGCTTTCCTAAGCTTCTTGCCAACCTTCCTACAACCCCCAATTGAAAATCGTGCACTTCTTTCTAAGCTCTTAGACACAAGGAATACGATGAACTTCTAATGCACGATTGGGGCACATTGGCTTTACTATACCAGTTTCTCCTTGCAAGACAGAGTGGAAAAGCTTTTCGCTAAGATGCCGATGACAAGAGTCACAGAAGACATAAAGCGAGCCGTCCGAAGGTAAGTGCCGCAGCCAGGCATGTTTCAGCAGAAGTGGCGCTGGGGAGCGCACAGTAACTGGCAAAAGCATCTGTGCACGAACTAGCAGCTTCTTCCCCACTGGTAGCCAGAGAGGACGGCAACTTCCAGGAGGCGAAGAACTAAGCCGCACCAACAGCGGCATTGTGTGCGCAGCTTCCAAGCTGCTAGAAAACGGTGGCTTGACAATCGGCTGTGTCTGCAATTGACATTAGCATTCTTCAGGAAGGAGTTGATGGACAGCTTTCTAAGCTTCTTGCCAGCCTTCCTACATCCCCAATTGAAAATCATGCACTTCTTTCTAAGCTCTTAGACACAAGGAATATGATGAACTGCTAATGCACGACTGGGGGACATTGGCTTTACTATACCAGTTTCTCCTTGCAAGACAGAGTGGAAAAGCTTTTCACTAAGATGCCGATGACAAGAGTCACAGAAGACATAAAGCCCGCTGTCCGAAGGTAAGTGCCGCAGCCAGGCATGTTTCACCAGAAGTGGCGCTCGGGAGCGCACAGTAACTGGCGAAAGCATCTGTGCACGAACTAGCAGCTTCTTCCCCTCTGCTAGCCAGAGAGCAAGGCAACTTCCAGGAGGCGAAGAACAAAGCCGCACCAACAGCGACATTGTGTGCGCAGCTTCCAAGCTGCTAGAAAACGGTGGCTTGACAATCAGCTGCGTCTGCAATTGACATAAGCATTCTTCAGGAAGGAGTTGATGGACAACGTTCCTAAGCTTCTTGCTAATCCTCCTGCAGCACCCGATAGAAAATCTTGCAATTCCTTCTGAGCTTTGAGACACTAAGAACTCGATGAACTGCTAATGCAACGTTGGGGGACGTTGCCTTTGCTGTCCCAGTTTCTGCTTGAAAGACGTCGTTGGAAAAGTTTTTCCCTAAGATGAGGATGACAAGAGTCACAGAAGATGGAGATAACGAGCCATCCAACTGAAGCAGTGCTCTGGAACCCACTTTAACCGGCACAAGGGTACGTGCACAAAGTAGCATCTTCCTCGCCTCAGGGAGACGGAGAGCACAGCAGCTTCCAGGTGGCGATGAATGAAGCCGCACCAACAGCGGCATTGTGTGCGCAGCTTCCAAGTTCCTAGAAGTTGGTGTCTTGACAATCGCCTGCATCCGCAATTGACATTAGCATTCTTCAGGAAGGAGTTGATGGACAGCTTTCCTAAGCTTCTTGCTAGTCCTCCTGCAGCACCCAATAGAAAAACTTGCACTTCCTTCTAAGCTCTAAGACACAATAACCTCCATGAACTGCTAATGCAACGTCGGAGAATGTTGCCTTTGTTGTCCCATTTTCTGCTTGAAAGACGTCGCTGGAAAAGTTTTTCACTAAGATGAGGATGATAAGAGTCACAGAAGACGGAGATAACGAGCCGTCTGACAGACGCAGCGTTCTGGAACACACCATATCAGGCACAAGGATGTGTGCAGGAAGCAACCACTTCTTTGCCTCTGGCAGCTGGAGAACATGGCAGCTTCTGGGAGGCACAGAATGGAGCCGCACCATCAGCTAGATTGTGGGTGTGGCTTCCAAGCTACTAGAAGACGGTGGCTTGACAATCGGCTGCGTCTGCAATTGACATTAGCATTCTTCAGGAAGGAGTTGATGGACAGCTTTCCTAAGCTTCTTGCTACTCCTGCTGCAGCACCCGATAAAAAAACGGGCATTTTCTATACGCTATGAGATGCAAAGGACTCAATGACATGCAAATGCACGACTGGGGCACATTGGCTTTACTATACCAGTTTCTCCTTGCAAGACAGAGTGGAAAAGCTTTTCGCTAAGATGCCGATGACAAGAGTCACAGAAGACATAAAGCCAGCTGTCCGAAGGTAAGTGCCGCAGCCAGGCATGTTTCAGCAGAAGTGGCGCTGGGGAGCGCACAGTAACTGGCAAAAGCATCTGTGCACGAACTAGCAGCTTCTTCCCCTCTGCTAGCCAGAGAGGACGGCAACTTCCAGGAGGCGAAGAACAAAGCCGCACCAACAGCGGCATTGTGTGCGCAGCTTCCAAGCTGCTAGAACACGGTGGCTTGACAATCGGCTGCATCTGCAATTGACATTAGCATTCTTCAGGAAGGAGTTGATGGACAACGTTCCTAAGCTTCTTGCTAACCCTCCTGCAGCACCCGATAGAAAATCTTGCAATTCCTTCTGAGCTTTGAGACACTAAGAACTCGATGAACTGCTAATGCAACGTCGGGGGACGTTGCCTTTGCTGTCCCAGTTTCTGCTTGAAAGACGTCGTTGTCGGAAAAGTTTTTCACTAAGATGAGGAGAACAAGAGTCACAGAAGACGGAGATAAGGAGCCGTCCGACAGAAGCAGCGCTGCGGAACGCACCGTAACCGGCACAAGGGTCTGTGCAAGCAGCAACCACATCTTTGCCTCTGGCAGTTGGAGAACACGGCAGATTCCAGGAGGCGATGAATGAAGCCGCACCAACAGCGGTATTGTGTGTGCAGCTTCCAAGTTCCTAGAAGACAGCACCTTGACAATCAGCTGCATCCGCAATTGACATTAGCATTCTTCAGGAAGGAGTTGATGGACAGCTTTCCTAAGCTTCTTGCCAACCTTCCTACAACCCCCAATTGAAAATCGTGCACTTCTTTCTAAGCTCTTAGACACAAGGAATACGATGAACTTCTAATGCACGATTGGGGCACATTGGCTTTACTATACCAGTTTCTCCTTGCAAGACAGAGTGGAAAAGCTTTTCGCTAAGATGCCGATGACAAGAGTCACAGAAGACATAAAGCGAGCCGTCCGACGGTAAGTGCCGCAGCCAGGCATGTTTCAGCAGAAGTGGCGCTGGGGAGCGCACAGTAACTGGCAAAAGCATCTGTGCACCAACTAGCAGCTTCTTCCCCACTGGTAGCCAGAGAGGACGGCAACTTCCAGGAGGCGAAGAACTAAGCCGCACCAACAGCGGCATTGTGTGCGCAGCTTCCAAGCTGCTAGAAAACGGTGGCTTGACAATCGGCTGCGTCTGCAATTGACATTAGCATTCTTCAGGAAGGAGTTGATGGACAGCTTTCCTAAGCTTCTTGCCAGCCTTCCTACATCCCCAATTGAAAATCATGCACATCTTTCTAAGCTCTTAGACACAAGGAATATGATGAACTGCTAATGCACGACTGGGGGACATTGGCTTTACTATACCAGTTTCTCCTTGCAAGACAGAGTGGAAAAGCTTTTCACTAAGATGCCGATGACAAGAGTCACAGAAGACATAAAGCCCGCTGTCCGAAGGTAAGTGCCGCAGCCAGGCATGTTTCAGCAGAAGTGGCGCTCGGGAGCGCACAGTAACTGGCGAAAGCATCTGTGCACGAACTAGCAGCTTCTTCCCCTCTGCTAGCCAGAGAGCAAGGCAACTTCCAGGAGGCGAAGAACAAAGCCGCACCAACAGCGGCATTGTGTGCGCAGCTTCCAAGCTGCTAGAAAACGGTGGCTTGACAATCAGCTGCGTCTGCAATTGACATAAGCATTCTTCAGGAAGGAGTTGATGGACAACGTTCCTAAGCTTCTTGCTAATCCTCCTGCAGCACCCGATAGAAAATCTTGCAATTCCTTCTGAGCTTTGAGACACTAAGAACTCGATGAACTGCTAATGCAACGTTGGGGGACGTTGCCTTTGCTGTCCCAGTTTCTGCTTGAAAGACGTCGTTGGAAAAGTTTTTCCCTAAGATGAGGATGACAAGAGTCACAGAAGATGGAGATAACGAGCCATCCAACTGAAGCAGTGCTCTGGAACCCACTTTAACCGGCACAAGGGTACGTGCACAAAGTAGCATCTTCCTCGCCTCAGGGAGACGGAGAGCACAGCAGCTTCCAGGTGGCGATGAATGAAGCCGCACCAACAGCGGCATTGTGTGCGCAGCTTCCAAGTTCCTAGAAGTTGGTGTCTTGACAATCGCCTGCATCCGCAATTGACATTAGCATTCTTCAGGAAGGAGTTGATGGACAGCTTTCCTAAGCTTCTTGCTAGTCCTCCTGCAGCACCCAATAGAAAAACTTGCACTTCCTTCTAAGCTCTAAGACACAATAACCTCCATGAACTGCTAATGCAACGTCGGAGAATGTTGCCTTTGTTGTCCCATTTTCTGCTTGAAAGACGTCGCTGGAAAAGTTTTTCACTAAGATGAGGATGATAAGAGTCACAGAAGACGGAGATAACGAGCCGTCTGACAGACGCAGCGTTCTGGAACACACCATATCAGGCACAAGGATGTGTGCAGGAAGCAACCACTTCTTTGCCTCTGGCAGCTGGAGAACATGGCAGCTTCTGGGAGGCACAGAATGGAGCCGCACCATCAGCTAGATTGTGGGTGTGGCTTCCAAGCTACTAGAAGACGGTGGCTTGACAATCGGCTGCGTCTGCAATTGACATTAGCATTCTTCAGGAAGGAGTTGATGGACAGCTTTCCTAAGCTTCTTGCTACTCCTGCTGCAGCACCCGATAAAAAAACGGGCATTTTCTATACGCTATGAGATGCAAAGGACTCAATGACATGCAAATGCACGACTGGGGCACATTGGCTTTACTATACCAGTTTCTCCTTGCAAGACAGAGTGGAAAAGCTTTTCGCTAAGATGCCGATGACAAGAGTCACAGAAGACATAAAGCCAGCTGTCCGAAGGTAAGTGCCGCAGCCAGGCATGTTTCAGCAGAAGTTGCGCTCGGGAGCGCACAGTAACTGGCGAAAGCATCTGTGCACGAACTAGCAGCTTCTTCTCCTCTGCTAGCCAGAGAGCAAGGCAACTTCCAGGAGGCGAAGAACAAAGCCGCACCAACAGCGGCATTGTGTGCGCAGCTTCCAAGCTGCTAGAAAGCGGTGGCTTGACAATCAGCTGCGTCTGCAATTGACATAAGCATTCTTCAGGAAGGAGTTGATGGACAACGTTCCTAAGCTTCTTGCTAACCCTCCTGCAGCACCCGATAGAAAATCTTGCAATTCCTTCTGAGCTTTGAAACACTAAGAACTCGATGAACTGCTAATGCAACGTTGGGGGACGTTGCCTTTGCTGTCCCAGTTTCTGCTTGAAAGACGTCGTTGGAAAAGTTTTTCCCTAAGATGAGGATGACAAGAGTCACAGAAGATGGAGATAACGAGCCATCCAACTGAAGCAGTGCTCTGGAACCCACTTTAACCGGCACAAGGGTACGTGCACAAAGTAGCATCTTCCTCGCCTCAGGGAGACGGAGAGCACAGCAGCTTCCAGGTGGCGATGAATGAAGCCGCACCAACAGCGGCATTGTGTGCGCAGCTTCCAAGTTCCTAGAA
The DNA here is from genome assembly GCF_036417665.1 of Passer domesticus. Classification (NCBI taxonomy): domain Eukaryota; kingdom Metazoa; phylum Chordata; class Aves; order Passeriformes; family Passeridae; genus Passer; species Passer domesticus. Next base: position 57,077,587 of record NC_087512.1, on the reverse strand, counting down.
GTTGGTGTCTTGACAATCGCCTGCATCCGCAATTGACATTAGCATTCTTCAGGAAGGAGTTGATGGACAGCTTTCCTAAGCTTCTTGCTAGTCCTCCTGCAGCACCCAATAGAAAAACTTGCACTTCCTTCTAAGCTCTAAGACACAATAACCTCCATGAACTGCTAATGCAACGTCGGAGAATGTTGCCTTTGTTGTCCCATTTTCTGCTTGAAAGACGTCGCTGGAAAAGTTTTTCACTAAGATGAGGATGATAAGAGTCACAGAAGACGGAGATAACGAGCCGTCTGACAGACGCAGCGTTCTGGAACACACCATATCAGGCACAAGGATGTGTGCAGGAAGCAACCACTTCTTTGCCTCTGGCAGCTGGAGAACATGGCAGCTTCTGGGAGGCACAGAATGGAGCCGCACCATCAGCTAGATTGTGGGTGTGGCTTCCAAGCTACTAGAAGACGGTGGCTTGACAATCGGCTGCGTCTGCAATTGACATTAGCATTCTTCAGGAAGGAGTTGATGGACAGCTTTCCTAAGCTTCTTGCTACTCCTGCTGCAGCACCCGATAAAAAAACGGGCATTTTCTATACGCTATGAGATGCAAAGGACTCAATGACATGCAAATGCACGACTGGGGCACATTGGCTTTACTATACCAGTTTCTCCTTGCAAGACAGAGTGGAAAAGCTTTTCGCTAAGATGCCGATGACAAGAGTCACAGAAGACATAAAGCCAGCTGTCCGAAGGTAAGTGCCGCAGCCAGGCATGTTTCAGCAGAAGTTGCGCTCGGGAGCGCACAGTAACTGGCGAAAGCATCTGTGCACGAACTAGCAGCTTCTTCTCCTCTGCTAGCCAGAGAGCAAGGCAACTTCCAGGAGGCGAAGAACAAAGCCGCACCAACAGCGGCATTGTGTGCGCAGCTTCCAAGCTGCTAGAAAGCGGTGGCTTGACAATCAGCTGCGTCTGCAATTGACATAAGCATTCTTCAGGAAGGAGTTGATGGACAACGTTCCTAAGCTTCTTGCTAACCCTCCTGCAGCACCCGATAGAAAATCTTGCAATTCCTTCTGAGCTTTGAAACACTAAGAACTCGATGAACTGCTAATGCAACGTTGGGCGACGTTGGCTTTCTGTCCCAGTTTCTGCTTGAAAGACGTCGTTGTCGGAAAAGTTTTTCACTAAGATGAGGAGAACAAGAGTCACAGAAGATGGAGATAAGGAGCCGTCCGACAGAAGCAGCGCTGCGGAACGCTCCGTAACCGGCACAAGGGTCTGTGCACGCAGCAACCACTTCCTTGCCTCTGGCAGTTGGAGAACACGGCAGATTCCAGGAGGCGATGAATGAAGCCGCACCAAGAGCTAGATTGATTGCGCGGCTTCCAAGCTACTAGAACACGGTGGCTTGACAATCGGCTGCATCTGCAATTGACATTAGCATTCTTCAGGAAGGAGTTGATGGACAGCTTTCCTAAGCGTCTTGCCAGCCTTCCTACATCCCCCGATTGAAAATCATGCACTTCTTTCTAAGCTCTTAGACACAAGGAACACGATGAAATTCTAATGCACGACTGGGGCACATTGGCTTTACTATACCAGTTTCTCCTTGCAAGACAGAGTGGAAAAGCTTTTCACTAAGATGCCGATGACAAGAGTCACAGAAGACATAAAGCGAGCTGTCCGAAGGTAAGTGCCGCAGCCAGGCATGTTTCACCAGAAGTTGTGCTCGGGAGCGCACAGTAACTGGCAAAAGCATCTGTGCATGAATTAGCAGCTTCTTCCCCTCTGCTAGCCAGAGAGGATGGCAACTTCCAGGAGGCGAAGAGCAAAGCCGCACCAACAGCGGCATTGTGTGCGCAGCTTCCAAGCTGCTAGAAAACGGTGGCTTGACAATCGGCTGCGTCTGCAATTGACATTAGCATTCTTCAGGAAGGAGTTGATGGACAGCTTTCCTAAGCTTCTTGCTACTCCTGCTGCAGCACCCGATAAAAAAACGGGCATTTTCTATACGCTATGAGATGCAAAGGACTCAATGACATGCAAATGCACGACTGGGGCACATTGGCTTTACTATACCAGTTTCTCCTTGCAAGACAGAGTGGAAAAGCTTTTCGCTAAGATGCCGATGACAAGAGTCACAGAAGACATAAAGCCAGCTGTCCGAAGGTAAGTGCCGCAGCCAGGCATGTTTCAGCAGAAGTGGCGCTGGGGAGCGCACAGTAACTGGCAAAAGCATCTGTGCACGAACTAGCAGCTTCTTCCCCTCTGCTAGCCAGAGAGGACGGCAACTTCCAGGAGGCGAAGAACAAAGCCGCACCAACAGCGGCATTGTGTGCGTAGCTTCCAAGCTGCTAGAAAACGGTGGCTTGACAGTCGGCTGTGTCTGCAATTGACATTAGCATTCTTCAGGAAGGAGTTGATGGACAGCTTTCCTAAGCTTCTTGCCAGCCTTCCTACATCCCCAATTGAAAATCATGCACATCTTTCTAAGCTCTTAGACACAAGGAATATGATGAACTGCTAATGCACGACTGGGGGACATTGGCTTTACTATACCAGTTTCTCCTTGCAAGAGAGAGTGGAAAAGCTTTTCACTAAGATGCCGATGACAAGAGTCACAGAAGACATAAAGCCAGCTGTCCGAAGGTAAGTGCCGCAGCCAGGCATGTTTCAGCAGAAGTGGCGCTCGGGAGCGCACAGTAACTGGCGAAAGCATCTGTGCACCAACTAGCAGCTTCTTCCCCTCTGCTAGCCAGAGAGGACGGCAACTTCCAGGAGGCGAAGAACAAAGCCGCACCAACAGCGGCATTGTGTGCGCAGCTTCCAAGCTGCTAGAAAACGGTGGCTTGACAATCAGCTGCGTCTGCAATTGACATAAGCATTCTTCAGGAAGGAGTTGATGGACAACGTTCCTAAGTTTCTTGCTAATCCTCCTGCAGCACCCGATAGAAAATCTTGCAATTCCTTCTGAGCTTTGAGACACTAAGAACTCGATGAACTGCTAATGCAACGTTGGGCGACGTTGGCTTTCTGTCCCAGTTTCTGCTTGAAAGACGTCGTTGTCGGAAAAGTTTTTCACTAAGATGAGGAGAACAAGAGTCACAGAAGATGGAGATAAGGAGCCGTCCGACAGAAGCAGCGCTGCGGAACGCTCCGTAACCGGCACAAGGGTCTGTGCACGCAGCAACCACTTCCTTGCCTCTGGCAGTTGGAGAACACGGCAGATTCCAGGAGGCGATGAATGAAGCCGCACCAAGAGCTAGATTGATTGCGCGGCTTCCAAGCTACTAGAACACGGTGGCTTGACAATCGGCTGCATCTGCAATTGACATTAGCATTCTTCAGGAAGGAGTTGATGGACAGCTTTCCTAAGCGTCTTGCCAGCCTTCCTACATCCCCCGATTGAAAATCATGCACTTCTTTCTAAGCTCTTAGACACAAGGAACACGATGAAATTCTAATGCACGACTGGGGCACATTGGCTTTACTATACCAGTTTCTCCTTGCAAGACAGAGTGGAAAAGCTTTTCACTAAGATGCCGATGACAAGAGTCACAGAAGACATAAAGCGAGCTGTCCGAAGGTAAGTGCCGCAGCCAGGCATGTTTCACCAGAAGTTGTGCTCGGGAGCGCACAGTAACTGGCAAAAGCATCTGTGCATGAACTAGCAGCTTCTTCCCCTCTGCTAGCCAGAGAGGATGGCAACTTCCAGGAGGCGAAGAACAAAGCCGCACCAACAGCGGCACTGTGTGCGCAGCTTCCAAGCTGCTAGAAAACGGTGGCTTGACAATCAGCTGCGTCTGCAATTGACATAAGCATTCTTCAGGAAGGAGTTGATGGACAACGTTCCTAAGTTTCTTGCTACTCCTGCTGCAGCACCCGATAAAAAAACGGGCATTTTCTATACGCTATGAGATGCAAAGGACTCAATGACATGCAAATGCACGACTGGGGCACATTGGCTTTACTATACCAGTTTCTCCTTGCAAGACAGAGTGGAAAAGCTTTTCGCTAAGATGCCGATGACAAGAGTCACAGAAGACATAAAGCCAGCTGTCCGAAGGTAAGTGCCGCAGCCAGGCATGTTTCAGCAGAAGTGGCGCTGGGGAGCGCACAGTAACTGGCAAAAGCATCTGTGCACGAACTAGCAGCTTCTTCCCCTCTGCTAGCCAGAGAGGACGGCAACTTCCAGGAGGCGAAGAACAAAGCCGCACCAACAGCGGCATTGTGTGCGCAGCTTCCAAGCTGCTAGAAAACGGTGGCTTGACAATCGGCTGCGTCTGCAATTGACATTAGCATTCTTCAGGAAGGAGTTGATGGTCAGCTTTCCTAAGCTTCTTGCCAGCCTTCCTACATCCCCAATTGAAAATCATGCACATCTTTCTAAGCTCTTAGACACAAGGAATATGATGAACTGCTAATGCACGACTGGGGGACATTGGCTTTACTATACCAGTTTCTCCTTGCAAGACAGAGTGGAAAAGCTTTTCACTAAGATGCCGATGACAAGAGTCACAGAAGACATAAAGCGAGCTGTCCGAAGGTAAGTGCCGCAGCCAGGCATGTTTCACCAGAAGTTGTGCTCGGGAGCGCACAGTAACTGGCAAAAGCATCTGTGCATGAATTAGCAGCTTCTTCCCCTCTGCTAGCCAGAGAGGATGGCAACTTCCAGGAGGCGAAGAACAAAGCCGCACCAACAGCGGCATTGTGTGCGCAGCTTCCAAGCTGCTAGAAAACGGTGGCTTGACAATCGGCTGCGTCTGCAATTGACATTAGCATTCTTCAGGAAGGAGTTGATGGACAGCTTTCCTAAGCTTCTTGCTACTCCTGCTGCAGCACCCGATAAAAAAACGGGCATTTTCTATACGCCATGAGATGCAAAGGACTCAATGACATGCAAATGCACGACTGGGGCACATTGGCTTTACTATACCAGTTTCTCCTTGCAAGACAGAGTGGAAAAGCTTTTCGCTAAGATGCCGATGACAAGAGTCACAGAAGACATAAAGCCAGCTGTCCGAAGGTAAGTGCCGCAGCCAGGCATGTTTCAGTAGAAGTGGCGCTGGGGAGCGCACAGTAACTGGCAAAAGCATCTGTGCACGAACTAGCAGCTTCTTCCCCTCTGCTAGCCAGAGAGCAAGGCAACTTCCAGGAGGCGAAGAACAAAGCCGCACCAACAGCGGCATTGTGTGCGCAGCTTCCAAGCTGCTAGAAAACGGTGGCTTGACAATCAGCTGCGTCTGCAATTGACATAAGCATTCTTCAGGAAGGAGTTGATGGACAACGTTCCTAAGTTTCTTGCTAATCCTCCTGCAGCACCCGATAGAAAATCTTGCAATTCCTTCTGAGCTTTGAGACACTAAGAACTCGATGAACTGCTAATGCAACGTTGGGCGACGTTGGCTTTCTGTCCCAGTTTCTGCTTGAAAGACGTCGTTGTCGGAAAAGTTTTTCACTAAGATGAGGAGAACAAGAGTCACAGAAGATGGAGATAAGGAGCCGTCCGACAGAAGCAGCGCTGCGGAACGCTCCGTAACCGGCACAAGGGTCTGTGCACGCAGCAACCACTTCCTTGCCTCTGGCAGTTGGAGAACACGGCAGATTCCAGGAGGCGATGAATGAAGCCGCACCAAGAGCTAGATTGATTGCGCGGCTTCCAAGCTACTAGAACACGGTGGCTTGACAATCGGCTGCATCTGCAATTGACATTAGCATTCTTCAGGAAGGAGTTGATGGACAGCTTTCCTAAGCGTCTTGCCAGCCTTCCTACATCCCCCGATTGAAAATCATGCACTTCTTTCTAAGCTCTTAGACACAAGGAACACGATGAAATTCTAATGCACGACTGGGGCACATTGGCTTTACTATACCAGTTTCTCCTTGCAAGACAGAGTGGAAAAGCTTTTCACTAAGATGCCGATGACAAGAGTCACAGAAGACATAAAGCCAGCTGTCCGAAGGTAAGTGCCGCAGCCAGGCATGTTTCAGCAGAAGTGGCGCTGGGGAGCGCACAGTAACTGGCAAAAGCATCTGTGCACGAACTAGCAGCTTCTTCCCCTCTGCTAGCCAGAGAGGACGGCAACTTCCAGGAGGCGAAGAACAAAGCCGCACCAACAGCGGCATTGTGTGCGCAGCTTCCAAGCTGCTAGAAAACGGTGGCTTGACAATCGGCTGTGTCTGCAATTGACATTAGCATTCTTCAGGAAGGAGTTGATGGTCAGCTTTCCTAAGCTTCTTGCCAGCCTTCCTACATCCCCAATTGAAAATCATGCACATCTTTCTAAGCTCTTAGACACAAGGAATATGATGAACTGCTAATGCACGACTGGGGGACATTGGCTTTACTATACCAGTTTCTCCTTGCAAGACAGAGTGGAAAAGCTTTTCACTAAGATGCCGATGACAAGAGTCACAGAAGACATAAAGCGAGCTGTCCGAAGGTAAGTGCCGCAGCCAGGCATGTTTCACCAGAAGTTGTGCTCGGGAGCGCACAGTAACTGGCAAAAGCATCTGTGCATGAATTAGCAGCTTCTTCCCCTCTGCTAGCCAGAGAGGATGGCAACTTCCAGGAGGCGAAGAACAAAGCCGCACCAACAGCGGCATTGTGTGCGCAGCTTCCAAGCTGCTAGAAAACGGTGGCTTGACAATCGGCTGCGTCTGCAATTGACATTAGCATTCTTCAGGAAGGAGTTGATGGACAGCTTTCCTAAGCTTCTTGCTACTCCTGCTGCAGCACCCGATAAAAAAACGGGCATTTTCTATACGCTATGAGATGCAAAGGACTCAATGACATGCAAATGCACGACTGGGGTACATTGGCTTTACTATACCAGTTTCTCCTTGCAAGACAGAGTTGAAAAGCTTTTCGCTAAGATGCCGATGACAAGAGTCACAGAAGACATAAAGCCAGCTGTCCGAAGGTAAGTGCCGCAGCCAGGCATGTTTCAGCAGAAGTGGCGCTGGGGAGCGCACAGTAACTGGCAAAAGCATCTGTGCACGAACTAGCAGCTTCTTCCCCTCTGCTAGCCAGAGAGGACGGCAACTTCCAGGAGGCGAAGAACAAAGCCGCACCAACAGCGGCATTGTGTGCGCAGCTTCCAAGCTGCTAGAACACGGTGGCTTGACAATCGGCTGCATCTGCAATTGACATTAGCATTCTTCAGGAAGGAGTTGATGGACAACGTTCCTAAGCTTCTTGCTGACCCCCCTGCAGCACCCGATAGAAAATCTTGCAATTCCTTCTGAGCTTTGAGACACTAAGAACTCGATGAACTGCTAATGCAACGTCGGGGGACGTTGCCTTTGCTGTCCCAGTTTCTGCTTGAAAGACGTCGTTGGAAAAGTTTTTCACTAAGATGAGGATGACAAGAGTCACAGAAGACGGAGATAAGGAGCCGTCCGACAGAAGCAGCGCTGCGGAACGCACCGTAACCGGCACAAGGGTCTGTGCAAGCAGCAACCACATCTTTGCCTCTGGCAGTTGGAGAACACGGCAGATTCCAGGAGGCGATGAATGAAGCCGCACCAACAGCGGTATTGTGTGTGCAGCTTCCAAGTTCCTAGAAGACAGCACCTTGACAATCAGCTGCATCCGCAATTGACATTAGCATTCTTCAGGAAGGAGTTGATGGACAGCTTTCCTAAGCTTCTTGCCAACCTTCCTACAACCCCCAATTGAAAATCGTGCACTTCTTTCTAAGCTCTTAGACACAAGGAATACGATGAACTTCTAATGCACGATTGGGGCACATTGGCTTTACTATACCAGTTTCTCCTTGCAAGACAGAGTGGAAAAGCTTTTCGCTAAGATGCCGATGACAAGAGTCACAGAAGACATAAAGCGAGCCGTCCGAAGGTAAGTGCCGCAGCCAGGCATGTTTCAGCAGAAGTGGCGCTGGGGAGCGCACAGTAACTGGCAAAAGCATCTGTGCACGAACTAGCAGCTTCTTCCCCACTGGTAGCCAGAGAGGACGGCAACTTCCAGGAGGCGAAGAACTAAGCCGCACCAACAGCGGCATTGTGTGCGCAGCTTCCAAGCTGCTAGAAAACGGTGGCTTGACAATCGGCTGTGTCTGCAATTGACATTAGCATTCTTCAGGAAGGAGTTGATGGACAGCTTTCTAAGCTTCTTGCCAGCCTTCCTACATCCCCAATTGAAAATCATGCACATCTTTCTAAGCTCTTAGACACAAGGAATATGATGAACTGCTAATGCACGACTGGGGGACATTGGCTTTACTATACCAGTTTCTCCTTGCAAGACAGAGTGGAAAAGCTTTTCACTAAGATGCCGATGACAAGAGTCACAGAAGACATAAAGCCCGCTGTCCGAAGGTAAGTGCCGCAGCCAGGCATGTTTCAGCAGAAGTGGCGCTCGGGAGCGCACAGTAACTGGCGAAAGCATCTGTGCACGAACTAGCAGCTTCTTCCCCTCTGCTAGCCAGAGAGCAAGGCAACTTCCAGGAGGCGAAGAACAAAGCCGCACCAACAGCGGCATTGTGTGCGCAGCTTCCAAGCTGCTAGAAAACGGTGGCTTGACAATCAGCTGCGTCTGCAATTGACATAAGCATTCTTCAGGAAGGAGTTGATGGACAACGTTCCTAAGCTTCTTGCTAATCCTCCTGCAGCACCCGATAGAAAATCTTGCAATTCCTTCTGAGCTTTGAGACACTAAGAACTCGATGAACTGCTAATGCAACGTTGGGGGACGTTGCCTTTGCTGTCCCAGTTTCTGCTTGAAAGACGTCGTTGGAAAAGTTTTTCCCTAAGATGAGGATGACAAGAGTCACAGAAGATGGAGATAACGAGCCATCCAACTGAAGCAGTGCTCTGGAACCCACTTTAACCGGCACAAGGGTACGTGCACAAAGTAGCATCTTCCTCGCCTCAGGGAGACGGAGAGCACAGCAGCTTCCAGGTGGCGATGAATGAAGCCGCACCAACAGCGGCATTGTGTGCGCAGCTTCCAAGTTCCTAGAAGTTGGTGTCTTGACAATCGCCTGCATCCGCAATTGACATTAGCATTCTTCAGGAAGGAGTTGATGGACAGCTTTCCTAAGCTTCTTGCTAGTCCTCCTGCAGCACCCAATAGAAAAACTTGCACTTCCTTCTAAGCTCTAAGACACAATAACCTCCATGAACTGCTAATGCAACGTCGGAGAATGTTGCCTTTGTTGTCCCATTTTCTGCTTGAAAGACGTCGCTGGAAAAGTTTTTCACTAAGATGAGGATGATAAGAGTCACAGAAGACGGAGATAACGAGCCGTCTGACAGACGCAGCGTTCTGGAACACACCATATCAGGCACAAGGATGTGTGCAGGAAGCAACCACTTCTTTGCCTCTGGCAGCTGGAGAACATGGCAGCTTCTGGGAGGCACAGAATGGAGCCGCACCATCAGCTAGATTGTGGGTGTGGCTTCCAAGCTACTAGAAGACGGTGGCTTGACAATCGGCTGCGTCTGCAATTGACATTAGCATTCTTCAGGAAGGAGTTGATGGACAGCTTTCCTAAGCTTCTTGCTACTCCTGCTGCAGCACCCGATAAAAAAACGGGCATTTTCTATACGCTATGAGATGCAAAGGACTCAATGACATGCAAATGCACGACTGGGGCACATTGGCTTTACTATACCAGTTTCTCCTTGCAAGACAGAGTGGAAAAGCTTTTCGCTAAGATGCCGATGACAAGAGTCACAGAAGACATAAAGCCCGCTGTCCGAAGGTAAGTGCCGCAGCCAGGCATGTTTCAGCAGAAGTGGCGCTGGGGAGCGCACAGTAACTGGCAAAAGCATCTGTGCACGAACTAGCAGCTTCTTCCCCTCTGCTAGCCAGAGAGGACGGCAACTTCCAGGAGGCGAAGAACAAAGCCGCACCAACAGCGGCATTGTGTGCGCAGCTTCCAAGCTGCTAGAACACGGTGGCTTGACAATCGGCTGCATCTGCAATTGACATTAGCATTCTTCAGGAAGGAGTTGATGGACAACGTTCCTAAGCTTCTTGCTGACCCCCCTGCAGCACCCGATAGAAAATCTTGCAATTCCTTCTGAGCTTTGAGACACTAAGAACTCGATGAACTGCTAATGCAACGTCGGGGGACGTTGCCTTTGCTGTCCCAGTTTCTGCTTGAAAGACGTCGTTGGAAAAGTTTTTCACTAAGATGAGGATGACAAGAGTCACAGAAGACGGAGATAAGGAGCCGTCCGACAGAAGCAGCGCTGCGGAACGCACCGTAACCGGCACAAGGGTCTGTGCAAGCAGCAACCACATGTTTGCCTCTGGCAGTTGGAGAACACGGCAGATTCCAGGAGGCGATGAATGAAGCCGCACCAACAGCGGTATTGTGTGTGCAGCTTCCAAGTTCCTAGAAGACAGCACCTTGACAATCAGCTGCATCCGCAATTGACATTAGCATTCTTCAGGAAGGAGTTGATGGACAGCTTTCCTAAGCTTCTTGCCAACCTTCCTACAACCCCCAATTGAAAATCGTGCACTTCTTTCTAAGCTCTTAGACACAAGGAATACGATGAACTTCTAATGCACGATTGGGGCACATTGGCTTTACTATACCAGTTTCTCCTTGCAAGACAGAGTGGAAAAGCTTTTCGCTAAGATGCCGATGACAAGAGTCACAGAAGACATAAAGCGAGCCGTCCGAAGGTAAGTGCCGCAGCCAGGCATGTTTCAGCAGAAGTGGCGCTGGGGAGCGCACAGTAACTGGCAAAAGCATCTGTGCACCAACTAGCAGCTTCTTCCCCACTGGTAGCCAGAGAGGACGGCAACTTCCAGGAGGCGAAGAACTAAGCCGCACCAACAGCGGCATTGTGTGCGCAGCTTCCAAGCTGCTAGAAAACGGTGGCTTGACAATCGGCTGCGTCTGCAATTGACATTAGCATTCTTCAGGAAGGAGTTGATGGACAGCTTTCCTAAGCTTCTTGCCAGCCTTCCTACATCCCCAATTGAAAATCATGCACATCTTTCTAAGCTCTTAGACACAAGGAATATGATGAACTGCTAATGCACGACTGGGGGACATTGGCTTTACTATACCAGTTTCTCCTTGCAAGACAGAGTGGAAAAGCTTTTCACTAAGATGCCGATGACAAGAGTCACAGAAGACATAAAGCCCGCTGTCCGAAGGTAAGTGCCGCAGCCAGGCATGTTTCAGCAGAAGTGGCGCTCGGGAGCGCACAGTAACTGGCGAAAGCATCTGTGCACGAACTAGCAGCTTCTTCCCCTCTGCTAGCCAGAGAGGACGGCAACTTCCAGGAGGCGAAGAACAAAGCCGCACCAACAGCGGCATTGTGTGCGCAGCTTCCAAGCTGCTAGAAAACGGTGGCTTGACAATCAGCTGCGTCTGCAATTGACATAAGCATTCTTCAGGAAGGAGTTGATGGACAACGTTCCTAAGCTTCTTGCTAATCCTCCTGCAGCACCCGATAGAAAATCTTGCAATTCCTTCTGAGCTTTGAGACACTAAGAACTCGATGAACTGCTAATGCAACGTTGGGGGACGTTGCCTTTGCTGTCCCAGTTTCTGCTTGAAAGACGTCGTTGGAAAAGTTTTTCCCTAAGATGAGGATGACAAGAGTCACAGAAGATGGAGATAACGAGCCATCCAACTGAAGCAGTGCTCTGGAACCCACTTTAACCGGCACAAGGGTACGTGCACAAAGTAGCATCTTCCTCGCCTCAGGGAGACGGAGAGCACAGCAGCTTCCAGGTGGCGATGAATGAAGCTGCACCAACAGCGGCATTGTGTGCGCAGCTTCCAAGTTCCTAGAAGTTGGTGTCTTGACAATCGCCTGCATCCGCAATTGACATTAGCATTCTTCAGGAAGGAGTTGATGGACAGCTTTCCTAAGCTTCTTGCTAGTCCTCCTGCAGCACCCAATAGAAAAACTTGCACTTCCTTCTAAGCTCTAAGACACAATAACCTCCATGAACTGCTAATGCAACGTCGGAGAATGTTGCCTTTGTTGTCCCATTTTCTGCTTGAAAGACGTCGCTGGAAAAGTTTTTCACTAAGATGAGGATGATAAGAGTCACAGAAGACGGAGATAACGAGCCGTCTGACAGACGCAGCGTTCTGGAACACACCATATCAGGCACAAGGATGTGTGCAGGAAGCAACCACTTCTTTGCCTCTGGCAGCTGGAGAACATGGCAGCTTCTGGGAGGCACAGAATGGAGCCGCACCATCAGCTAGATTGTGGGTGTGGCTTCCAAGCTACTAGAAGACGGTGGCTTGACAATCGGCTGCGTCTGCAATTGACATTAGCATTCTTCAGGAAGGAGTTGATGGACAGCTTTCCTAAGCTTCTTGCTACTCCTGCTGCAGCACCCGATAAAAAAACGGGCATTTTCTATACGCTATGAGATGCAAAGGACTCAATGACATGCAAATGCACGACTGGGGCACATTGGCTTTACTATACCAGTTTCTCCTTGCAAGACAGAGTGGAAAAGCTTTTCGCTAAGATGCCGATGACAAGAGTCACAGAAGACATAAAGCCAGCTGTCCGAAGGTAAGTGCCGCAGCCAGGCATGTTTCAGCAGAAGTTGCGCTCGGGAGCGCACAGTAACTGGCAAAAGCATCTGTGCACGAACTAGCAGCTTCTTCTCCTCTGCTAGCCAGAGAGCAAGGCAACTTCCAGGAGGCGAAGAACAAAGCCGCACCAACAGCGGCATTGTGTGCGCAGCTTCCAAGCTGCTAGAAAGCGGTGGCTTGACAATCAGCTGCGTCTGCAATTGACATAAGCATTCTTCAGGAAGGAGTTGATGGACAACGTTCCTAAGCTTCTTGCTAACCCTCCTGCAGCACCCGATAGAAAATCTTGCAATTCCTTCTGAGCTTTGAAACACTAAGAACTCGATGAACTGCTAATGCAACGTTGGGCGACGTTGGCTTTCTGTCCCAGTTTCTGCTTGAAAGACGTCGTTGTCGGAAAAGTTTTTCACTAAGATGAGGAGAACAAGAGTCACAGAAGATGGAGATAAGGAGCCGTCCGACAGAAGCAGCGCTGCGGAACGCTCCGTAACCGGCACAAGGGTCTGTGCACGCAGCAACCACTTCCTTGCCTCTGGCAGTTGGAGAACACGGCAGATTCCAGGAGGCGATGAATGAAGCCGCACCAAGAGCTAGATTGATTGCGCGGCTTCCAAGCTACTAGAACACGGTGGCTTGACAATCGGCTGCATCTGCAATTGACATTAGCATTCTTCAGGAAGGAGTTGATGGACAGCTTTCCTAAGCGTCTTGCCAGCCTTCCTACATCCCCCGATTGAAAATCATGCACTTCTTTCTAAGCTCTTAGACACAAGGAACACGATGAAATTCTAATGCACGACTGGGGCACATTGGCTTTACTATACCAGTTTCTCCTTGCAAGACAGAGTGGAAAAGCTTTTCACTAAGATGCCGATGACAAGAGTCACAGAAGACATAAAGCGAGCTGTCCGAAGGTAAGTGCCGCAGCCAGGCATGTTTCACCAGAAGTTGTGCTCGGGAGCGCACAGTAACTGGCAAAAGCATCTGTGCATGAACTAGCAGCTTCTTCCCCTCTGCTAGCCAGAGAGGATGGCAACTTCCAGGAGGCGAAGAACAAAGCCGCACCAACAGCGGCACTGTGTGCGCAGCTTCCAAGCTGCTAGAAAACGGTGGCTTGACAATCAGCTGCGTCTGCAATTGACATAAGCATTCTTCAGGAAGGAGTTGATGGACAACGTTCCTAAGTTTCTTGCTACTCCTGCTGCAGCACCCGATAAAAAAACGGGCATTTTCTATACGCTATGAGATGCAAAGGACTCAATGACATGCAAATGCACGACTGGGGCACATTGGCTTTACTATACCAGTTTCTCCTTGCAAGACAGAGTGGAAAAGCTTTTCGCTAAGATGCCGATGACAAGAGTCACAGAAGACATAAAGCCAGCTGTCCGAAGGTAAGTGCCGCAGCCAGGCATGTTTCAGCAGAAGTGGCGCTGGGGAGCGCACAGTAACTGGCAAAAGCATCTGTGCACGAACTAGCAGCTTCTTCCCCTCTGCTAGCCAGAGAGGACGGCAACTTCCAGGAGGCGAAGAACAAAGCCGCACCAACAGCGGCATTGTGTGCGCAGCTTCCAAGCTGCTAGAACACGGTGGCTTGACAATCGGCTGCATCTGCAATTGACATTAGCATTCTTCAGGAAGGAGTTGATGGACAACGTTCCTAAGCTTCTTGCTGACCCCCCTGCAGCACCCGATAGAAAATCTTGCAATTCCTTCTGAGCTTTGAGACACTAAGAACTCGATGAACTGCTAATGCAACGTCGGGGGACGTTGCCTTTGCTGTCCCAGTTTCTGCTTGAAAGACGTCGTTGGAAAAGTTTTTCACTAAGATGAGGATGACAAGAGTCACAGAAGACGGAGATAAGGAGCCGTCCGACAGAAGCAGCGCTGCGGAACGCACCGTAACCGGCACAAGGGTCTGTGCAAGCAGCAACCACATCTTTGCCTCTGGCAGTTGGAGAACACGGCAGATTCCAGGAGGCGATGAATGAAGCCGCACCAACAGCGGTATTGTGTGTGCAGCTTCCAAGTTCCTAGAAGACAGCACCTTGACAATCAGCTGCATCCGCAATTGACATTAGCATTCTTCAGGAAGGAGTTGATGGACAGCTTTCCTAAGCTTCTTGCCAACCTTCCTACAACCCCCAATTGAAAATCGTGCACTTCTTTCTAAGCTCTTAGACACAAGGAATACGATGAACTTCTAATGCACGATTGGGGCACATTGGCTTTACTATACCAGTTTCTCCTTGCAAGACAGAGTGGAAAAGCTTTTCGCTAAGATGCCGATGACAAGAGTCACAGAAGACATAAAGCGAGCCGTCCGAAGGTAAGTGCCGCAGCCAGGCATGTTTCAGCAGAAGTGGCGCTGGGGAGCGCACAGTAACTGGCAAAAGCATCTGTGCACGAACTAGCAGCTTCTTCCCCACTGGTAGCCAGAGAGGACGGCAACTTCCAGGAGGCGAAGAACTAAGCCGCACCAACAGCGGCATTGTGTGCGCAGCTTCCAAGCTGCTAGAAAACGGTGGCTTGACAATCGGCTGTGTCTGCAATTGACATTAGCATTCTTCAGGAAGGAGTTGATGGACAGCTTTCTAAGCTTCTTGCCAGCCTTCCTACATCCCCAATTGAAAATCATGCACATCTTTCTAAGCTCTTAGACACAAGGAATATGATGAACTGCTAATGCACGACTGGGGGACATTGGCTTTACTATACCAGTTTCTCCTTGCAAGACAGAGTGGAAAAGCTTTTCACTAAGATGCCGATGACAAGAGTCACAGAAGACATAAAGCCCGCTGTCCGAAGGTAAGTGCCGCAGCCAGGCATGTTTCAGCAGAAGTGGCGCTCGGGAGCGCACAGTAACTGGCGAAAGCATCTGTGCACGAACTAGCAGCTTCTTCCCCTCTGCTAGCCAGAGAGCAAGGCAACTTCCAGGAGGCGAAGAACAAAGCCGCACCAACAGCGGCATTGTGTGCGCAGCTTCCAAGCTGCTAGAAAACGGTGGCTTGACAATCAGCTGCGTCTGCAATTGACATAAGCATTCTTCAGGAAGGAGTTGATGGACAACGTTCCTAAGCTTCTTGCTAATCCTCCTGCAGCACCCGATAGAAAATCTTGCAATTCCTTCTGAGCTTTGAGACACTAAGAACTCGATGAACTGCTAATGCAACGTTGGGGGACGTTGCCTTTGCTGTCCCAGTTTCTGCTTGAAAGACGTCGTTGGAAAAGTTTTTCCCTAAGATGAGGATGACAAGAGTCACAGAAGATGGAGATAACGAGCCATCCAACTGAAGCAGTGCTCTGGAACCCACTTTAACCGGCACAAGGGTACGTGCACAAAGTAGCATCTTCCTCGCCTCAGGGAGACGGAGAGCACAGCAGCTTCCAGGTGGCGATGAATGAAGCCGCACCAACAGCGGCATTGTGTGCGCAGCTTCCAAGTTCCTAGAAGTTGGTGTCTTGACAATCGCCTGCATCCGCAATTGACATTAGCATTCTTCAGGAAGGAGTTGATGGACAGCTTTCCTAAGCTTCTTGCTAGTCCTCCTGCAGCACCCAATAGAAAAACTTGCACTTCCTTCTAAGCTCTAAGACACAATAACCTCCATGAACTGCTAATGCAACGTCGGAGAATGTTGCCTTTGTTGTCCCATTTTCTGCTTGAAAGACGTCGCTGGAAAAGTTTTTCACTAAGATGAGGATGATAAGAGTCACAGAAGACGGAGATAACGAGCCGTCTGACAGACGCAGCGTTCTGGAACACACCATATCAGGCACAAGGATGTGTGCAGGAAGCAACCACTTCTTTGCCTCTGGCAGCTGGAGAACATGGCAGCTTCTGGGAGGCACAGAATGGAGCCGCACCATCAGCTAGATTGTGGGTGTGGCTTCCAAGCTACTAGAAGACGGTGGCTTGACAATCGGCTGCGTCTGCAATTGACATTAGCATTCTTCAGGAAGGAGTTGATGGACAGCTTTCCTAAGCTTCTTGCTACTCCTGCTGCAGCACCCGATAAAAAAACGGGCATTTTCTATACGCTATGAGATGCAAAGGACTCAATGACATGCAAATGCACGACTGGGGCACATTGGCTTTACTATACCAGTTTCTCCTTGCAAGACAGAGTGGAAAAGCTTTTCGCTAAGATGCCGATGACAAGAGTCACAGAAGACATAAAGCCAGCTGTCCGAAGGTAAGTGCCGCAGCCAGGCATGTTTCAGCAGAAGTGGCGCTGGGGAGCGCACAGTAACTGGCAAAAGCATCTGTGCACGAACTAGCAGCTTCTTCCCCTCTGCTAGCCAGAGAGCAAGGCAACTTCCAGGAGGCGAAGAACAAAGCCGCACCAACAGCGGCATTGTGTGCGCAGCTTCCAAGCTGCTAGAACACGGTGGCTTGACAATCGGCTGCATCTGCAATTGACATTAGCATTCTTCAGGAAGGAGTTGATGGACAACGTTCCTAAGCTTCTTGCTAACCCTCCTGCAGCACCCGATAGAAAATCTTGCAATTCCTTCTGAGCTTTGAGACACTAAGAACTCGATGAACTGCTAATGCAACGTCGGGGGACGTTGCCTTTGCTGTCCCAGTTTCTGCTTGAAAGACGTCGTTGTCGGAAAAGTTTTTCACTAAGATGAGGAGAACAAGAGTCACAGAAGACGGAGATAAGGAGCCGTCCGACAGAAGCAGCGCTGCGGAACGCACCGTAACCGGCACAAGGGTCTGTGCAAGCAGCAACCACATCTTTGCCTCTGGCAGTTGGAGAACACGGCAGATTCCAGGAGGCGATGAATGAAGCCGCACCAACAGCGGTATTGTGTGTGCAGCTTCCAAGTTCCTAGAAGACAGCACCTTGACAATCAGCTGCATCCGCAATTGACATTAGCATTCTTCAGGAAGGAGTTGATGGACAGCTTTCCTAAGCTTCTTGCCAACCTTCCTACAACCCCCAATTGAAAATCGTGCACTTCTTTCTAAGCTCTTAGACACAAGGAATACGATGAACTTCTAATGCACGATTGGGGCACATTGGCTTTACTATACCAGTTTCTCCTTGCAAGACAGAGTGGAAAAGCTTTTCGCTAAGATGCCGATGACAAGAGTCACAGAAGACATAAAGCGAGCCGTCCGACGGTAAGTGCCGCAGCCAGGCATGTTTCAGCAGAAGTGGCGCTGGGGAGCGCACAGTAACTGGCAAAAGCATCTGTGCACCAACTAGCAGCTTCTTCCCCACTGGTAGCCAGAGAGGACGGCAACTTCCAGGAGGCGAAGAACTAAGCCGCACCAACAGCGGCATTGTGTGCGCAGCTTCCAAGCTGCTAGAAAACGGTGGCTTGACAATCGGCTGCGTCTGCAATTGACATTAGCATTCTTCAGGAAGGAGTTGATGGACAGCTTTCCTAAGCTTCTTGCCAGCCTTCCTACATCCCCAATTGAAAATCATGCACATCTTTCTAAGCTCTTAGACACAAGGAATATGATGAACTGCTAATGCACGACTGGGGGACATTGGCTTTACTATACCAGTTTCTCCTTGCAAGACAGAGTGGAAAAGCTTTTCACTAAGATGCCGATGACAAGAGTCACAGAAGACATAAAGCCCGCTGTCCGAAGGTAAGTGCCGCAGCCAGGCATGTTTCAGCAGAAGTGGCGCTCGGGAGCGCACAGTAACTGGCAAAAGCATCTGTGCACGAACTAGCAGCTTCTTCCCCTCTGCTAGCCAGAGAGCAAGGCAACTTCCAGGAGGCGAAGAACAAAGCCGCACCAACAGCGGCATTGTGTGCGCAGCTTCCAAGCTGCTAGAAAACGGTGGCTTGACAATCAGCTGCGTCTGCAATTGACATAAGCATTCTTCAGGAAGGAGTTGATGGACAACGTTCCTAAGCTTCTTGCTAATCCTCCTGCAGCACCCGATAGAAAATCTTGCAATTCCTTCTGAGCTTTGAGACACTAAGAACTCGATGAACTGCTAATGCAACGTTGGGGGACGTTGCCTTTGCTGTCCCAGTTTCTGCTTGAAAGACGTCGTTGGAAAAGTTTTTCCCTAAGATGAGGATGACAAGAGTCACAGAAGATGGAGATAACGAGCCATCCAACTGAAGCAGTGCTCTGGAACCCACTTTAACCGGCACAAGGGTACGTGCACAAAGTAGCATCTTCCTCGCCTCAGGGAGACGGAGAGCACAGCAGCTTCCAGGTGGCGATGAATGAAGCTGCACCAACAGCGGCATTGTGTGCGCAGCTTCCAAGTTCCTAGAAGTTGGTGTCTTGACAATCGCCTGCATCCGCAATTGACATTAGCATTCTTCAGGAAGGAGTTGATGGACAGCTTTCCTAAGCTTCTTGCTAGTCCTCCTGCAGCACCCAATAGAAAAACTTGCACTTCCTTCTAAGCTCTAAGACACAATAACCTCCATGAACTGCTAATGCAACGTCGGAGAATGTTGCCTTTGTTGTCCCATTTTCTGCTTGAAAGACGTCGCTGGAAAAGTTTTTCACTAAGATGAGGATGATAAGAGTCACAGAAGACGGAGATAACGAGCCGTCTGACAGACGCAGCGTTCTGGAACACACCATATCAGGCACAAGGATGTGTGCAGGAAGCAACCACTTCTTTGCCTCTGGCAGCTGGAGAACATGGCAGCTTCTGGGAGGCACAGAATGGAGCCGCACCATCAGCTAGATTGTGGGTGTGGCTTCCAAGCTACTAGAAGACGGTGGCTTGACAATCGGCTGCGTCTGCAATTGACATTAGCATTCTTCAGGAAGGAGTTGATGGACAGCTTTCCTAAGCTTCTTGCTACTCCTGCTGCAGCACCCGATAAAAAAACGGGCATTTTCTATACGCTATGAGATGCAAAGGACTCAATGACATGCAAATGCACGACTGGGGCACATTGGCTTTACTATACCAGTTTCTCCTTGCAAGACAGAGTGGAAAAGCTTTTCGCTAAGATGCCGATGACAAGAGTCACAGAAGACATAAAGCCAGCTGTCCGAAGGTAAGTGCCGCAGCCAGGCATGTTTCAGCAGAAGTTGCGCTCGGGAGCGCACAGTAACTGGCAAAAGCATCTGTGCACGAACTAGCAGCTTCTTCTCCTCTGCTAGCCAGAGAGCAAGGCAACTTCCAGGAGGCGAAGAACAAAGCCGCACCAACAGCGGCATTGTGTGCGCAGCTTCCAAGCTGCTAGAAAGCGGTGGCTTGACAATCAGCTGCGTCTGCAATTGACATAAGCATTCTTCAGGAAGGAGTTGATGGACAACGTTCCTAAGCTTCTTGCTAACCCTCCTGCAGCACCCGATAGAAAATCTTGCAATTCCTTCTGAGCTTTGAAACACTAAGAACTCGATGAACTGCTAATGCAACGTTGGGCGACGTTGGCTTTCTGTCCCAGTTTCTGCTTGAAAGACGTCGTTGTCGGAAAAGTTTTTCACTAAGATGAGGAGAACAAGAGTCACAGAAGATGGAGATAAGGAGCCGTCCGACAGAAGCAGCGCTGCGGAACGCTCCGTAACCGGCACAAGGGTCTGTGCACGCAGCAACCACTTCCTTGCCTCTGGCAGTTGGAGAACACGGCAGATTCCAGGAGGCGATGAATGAAGCCGCACCAAGAGCTAGATTGATTGCGCGGCTTCCAAGCTACTAGAACACGGTGGCTTGACAATCGGCTGCATCTGCAATTGACATTAGCATTCTTCAGGAAGGAGTTGATGGACAGCTTTCCTAAGCGTCTTGCCAGCCTTCCTACATCCCCCGATTGAAAATCATGCACTTCTTTCTAAGCTCTTAGACACAAGGAACACGATGAAATTCTAATGCACGACTGGGGCACATTGGCTTTACTATACCAGTTTCTCCTTGCAAGACAGAGTGGAAAAGCTTTTCACTAAGATGCCGATGACAAGAGTCACAGAAGACATAAAGCGAGCTGTCCGAAGGTAAGTGCCGCAGCCAGGCATGTTTCACCAGAAGTTGTGCTCGGGAGCGCACAGTAACTGGCAAAAGCATCTGTGCATGAACTAGCAGCTTCTTCCCCTCTGCTAGCCAGAGAGGATGGCAACTTCCAGGAGGCGAAGAACAAAGCCGCACCAACAGCGGCACTGTGTGCGCAGCTTCCAAGCTGCTAGAAAACGGTGGCTTGACAATCAGCTGCGTCTGCAATTGACATAAGCATTCTTCAGGAAGGAGTTGATGGACAACGTTCCTAAGTTTCTTGCTACTCCTGCTGCAGCACCCGATAAAAAAACGGGCATTTTCTATACGCTATGAGATGCAAAGGACTCAATGACATGCAAATGCACGACTGGGGCACATTGGCTTTACTATACCAGTTTCTCCTTGCAAGACAGAGTGGAAAAGCTTTTCACTAAGATGCCGATGACAAGAGTCACAGAAGACATAAAGCGAGCTGTCCGACGGTAAGTGCCGCAGCCAGGCATGTTTCACCAGAAGTTGTGCTCGGGAGCGCACAGTAACTGGCAAAAGCATCTGTGCACGAACTAGCAGCTTCTTCCCCTCTGCTAGCCAGAGAGGACGGCAACTTCCAGGAGGCGAAGAACAAAGCCGCACCAACAGCGGCATTGTGTGCGCAGCTTCCAAGCTGCTAGAACACGGTGGCTTGACAATCGGCTGCATCTGCAATTGACATTAGCATTCTTCAGGAAGGAGTTGATGGACAACGTTCCTAAGCTTCTTGCTGACCCCCCTGCAGCACCCGATAGAAAATCTTGCAATTCCTTCTGAGCTTTGAGACACTAAGAACTCGATGAACTGCTAATGCAACGTCGGGGGACGTTGCCTTTGCTGTCCCAGTTTCTGCTTGAAAGACGTCGTTGGAAAAGTTTTTCACTAAGATGAGGATGACAAGAGTCACAGAAGACGGAGATAAGGAGCCGTCCGACAGAAGCAGCGCTGCGGAACGCACCGTAACCGGCACAAGGGTCTGTGCAAGCAGCAACCACATCTTTGCCTCTGGCAGTTGGAGAACACGGCAGATTCCAGGAGGCGATGAATGAAGCCGCACCAACAGCGGTATTGTGTGTGCAGCTTCCAAGTTCCTAGAAGACAGCACCTTGACAATCAGCTGCATCCGCAATTGACATTAGCATTCTTCAGGAAGGAGTTGATGGACAACGTTCCTAAGTTTCTTGCTAATCCTCCTGCAGCACCCGATAGAAAATCTTGCAATTCCTTCTGAGCTTTGAGACACTAAGAACTCGATGAACTGCTAATGCAACGTTGGGCGACGTTGGCTTTCTGTCCCAGTTTCTGCTTGAAAGACGTCGTTGTCGGAAAAGTTTTTCACTAAGATGAGGAGAACAAGAGTCACAGAAGATGGAGATAAGGAGCCGTCCGACAGAAGCAGCGCTGCGGAACGCTCCGTAACCGGCACAAGGGTCTGTGCACGCAGCAACCACTTCCTTGCCTCTGGCAGTTGGAGAACACGGCAGATTCCAGGAGGCGATGAATGAAGCCGCACCAAGAGCTAGATTGATTGCGCGGCTTCCAAGCTACTAGAACACGGTGGCTTGACAATCGGCTGCATCTGCAATTGACATTAGCATTCTTCAGGAAGGAGTTGATGGACAGCTTTCCTAAGCGTCTTGCCAGCCTTCCTACATCCCCCGATTGAAAATCATGCACTTCTTTCTAAGCTCTTAGACACAAGGAACACGATGAAATTCTAATGCACGACTGGGGCACATTGGCTTTACTATACCAGTTTCTCCTTGCAAGACAGAGTGGAAAAGCTTTTCACTAAGATGCCGATGACAAGAGTCACAGAAGACATAAAGCGAGCTGTCCGAAGGTAAGTGCCGCAGCCAGGCATGTTTCACCAGAAGTTGTGCTCGGGAGCGCACAGTAACTGGCAAAAGCATCTGTGCATGAACTAGCAGCTTCTTCCCCTCTGCTAGCCAGAGAGGATGGCAACTTCCAGGAGGCGAAGAACAAAGCCGCACCAACAGCGGCACTGTGTGCGCAGCTTCCAAGCTGCTAGAAAACGGTGGCTTGACAATCAGCTGCGTCTGCAATTGACATAAGCATTCTTCAGGAAGGAGTTGATGGACAACGTTCCTAAGTTTCTTGCTACTCCTGCTGCAGCACCCGATAAAAAAACGGGCATTTTCTATACGCTATGAGATGCAAAGGACTCAATGACATGCAAATGCACGACTGGGGCACATTGGCTTTACTATACCAGTTTCTCCTTGCAAGACAGAGTGGAAAAGCTTTTCGCTAAGATGCCGATGACAAGAGTCACAGAAGACATAAAGCCAGCTGTCCGAAGGTAAGTGCCGCAGCCAGGCATGTTTCAGCAGAAGTGGCGCTGGGGAGCGCACAGTAACTGGCAAAAGCATCTGTGCACGAACTAGCAGCTTCTTCCCCTCTGCTAGCCAGAGAGGACGGCAACTTCCAGGAGGCGAAGAACAAAGCCGCACCAACAGCGGCATTGTGTGCGCAGCTTCCAAGCTGCTAGAAAACGGTGGCTTGACAATCGGCTGTGTCTGCAATTGACATTAGCATTCTTCAGGAAGGAGTTGATGGTCAGCTTTCCTAAGCTTCTTGCCAGCCTTCCTACATCCCCAATTGAAAATCATGCACATCTTTCTAAGCTCTTAGACACAAGGAATATGATGAACTGCTAATGCACGACTGGGGGACATTGGCTTTACTATACCAGTTTCTCCTTGCAAGACAGAGTGGAAAAGCTTTTCACTAAGATGCCGATGACAAGAGTCACAGAAGACATAAAGCGAGCTGTCCGAAGGTAAGTGCCGCAGCCAGGCATGTTTCACCAGAAGTTGTGCTCGGGAGCGCACAGTAACTGGCAAAAGCATCTGTGCATGAATTAGCAGCTTCTTCCCCTCTGCTAGCCAGAGAGGATGGCAACTTCCAGGAGGCGAAGAACAAAGCCGCACCAACAGCGGCATTGTGTGCGCAGCTTCCAAGCTGCTAGAAAACGGTGGCTTGACAATCGGCTGCGTCTGCAATTGACATTAGCATTCTTCAGGAAGGAGTTGATGGACAGCTTTCCTAAGCTTCTTGCTACTCCTGCTGCAGCACCCGATAAAAAAACGGGCATTTTCTATACGCTATGAGATGCAAAGGACTCAATGACATGCAAATGCACGACTGGGGCACATTGGCTTTACTATACCAGTTTCTCCTTGCAAGACAGAGTTGAAAAGCTTTTCGCTAAGATGCCGATGACAAGAGTCACAGAAGACATAAAGCCCGCTGTCCGAAGGTAAGTGCCGCAGCCAGGCATGTTTCAGCAGAAGTGGCGCTGGGGAGCGCACAGTAACTGGCAAAAGCATCTGTGCACGAACTAGCAGCTTCTTCCCCTCTGCTAGCCAGAGAGGACGGCAACTTCCAGGAGGCGAAGAACAAAGCCGCACCAACAGCGGCATTGTGTGCGCAGCTTCCAAGCTGCTAGAACACGGTGGCTTGACAATCGGCTGCATCTGCAATTGACATTAGCATTCTTCAGGAAGGAGTTGATGGACAACGTTCCTAAGCTTCTTGCTGACCCCCCTGCAGCACCCGATAGAAAATCTTGCAATTCCTTCTGAGCTTTGAGACACTAAGAACTCGATGAACTGCTAATGCAACGTCGGGGGACGTTGCCTTTGCTGTCCCAGTTTCTGCTTGAAAGACGTCGTTGGAAAAGTTTTTCACTAAGATGAGGATGACAAGAGTCACAGAAGACGGAGATAAGGAGCCGTCCGACAGAAGCAGCGCTGCGGAACGCACCGTAACCGGCACAAGGGTCTGTGCAAGCAGCAACCACATCTTTGCCTCTGGCAGTTGGAGAACACGGCAGATTCCAGGAGGCGATGAATGAAGCCGCACCAACAGCGGTATTGTGTGTGCAGCTTCCAAGTTCCTAGAAGACAGCACCTTGACAATCAGCTGCATCCGCAATTGACATTAGCATTCTTCAGGAAGGAGTTGATGGACAGCTTTCCTAAGCTTCTTGCCAACCTTCCTACAACCCCCAATTGAAAATCGTGCACTTCTTTCTAAGCTCTTAGACACAAGGAATACGATGAACTTCTAATGCACGATTGGGGCACATTGGCTTTACTATACCAGTTTCTCCTTGCAAGACAGAGTGGAAAAGCTTTTCGCTAAGATGCCGATGACAAGAGTCACAGAAGACATAAAGCGAGCCGTCCGAAGGTAAGTGCCGCAGCCAGGCATGTTTCAGCAGAAGTGGCGCTGGGGAGCGCACAGTAACTGGCAAAAGCATCTGTGCACGAACTAGCAGCTTCTTCCCCACTGGTAGCCAGAGAGGACGGCAACTTCCAGGAGGCGAAGAACTAAGCCGCACCAACAGCGGCATTGTGTGCGCAGCTTCCAAGCTGCTAGAAAACGGTGGCTTGACAATCGGCTGTGTCTGCAATTGACATTAGCATTCTTCAGGAAGGAGTTGATGGACAGCTTTCTAAGCTTCTTGCCAGCCTTCCTACATCCCCAATTGAAAATCATGCACTTCTTTCTAAGCTCTTAGACACAAGGAATATGATGAACTGCTAATGCACGACTGGGGGACATTGGCTTTACTATACCAGTTTCTCCTTGCAAGACAGAGTGGAAAAGCTTTTCACTAAGATGCCGATGACAAGAGTCACAGAAGACATAAAGCCCGCTGTCCGAAGGTAAGTGCCGCAGCCAGGCATGTTTCAGCAGAAGTGGCGCTCGGGAGCGCACAGTAACTGGCGAAAGCATCTGTGCACGAACTAGCAGCTTCTTCCCCTCTGCTAGCCAGAGAGCAAGGCAACTTCCAGGAGGCGAAGAACAAAGCCGCACCAACAGCGACATTGTGTGCGCAGCTTCCAAGCTGCTAGAAAACGGTGGCTTGACAATCAGCTGCGTCTGCAATTGACATAAGCATTCTTCAGGAAGGAGTTGATGGACAACGTTCCTAAGCTTCTTGCTAATCCTCCTGCAGCACCCGATAGAAAATCTTGCAATTCCTTCTGAGCTTTGAGACACTAAGAACTCGATGAACTGCTAATGCAACGTTGGGGGACGTTGCCTTTGCTGTCCCAGTTTCTGCTTGAAAGACGTCGTTGGAAAAGTTTTTCCCTAAGATGAGGATGACAAGAGTCACAGAAGATGGAGATAACGAGCCATCCAACTGAAGCAGTGCTCTGGAACCCACTTTAACCGGCACAAGGGTACGTGCACAAAGTAGCATCTTCCTCGCCTCAGGGAGACGGAGAGCACAGCAGCTTCCAGGTGGCGATGAATGAAGCCGCACCAACAGCGGCATTGTGTGCGCAGCTTCCAAGTTCCTAGAAGTTGGTGTCTTGACAATCGCCTGCATCCGCAATTGACATTAGCATTCTTCAGGAAGGAGTTGATGGACAGCTTTCCTAAGCTTCTTGCTAGTCCTCCTGCAGCACCCAATAGAAAAACTTGCACTTCCTTCTAAGCTCTAAGACACAATAACCTCCATGAACTGCTAATGCAACGTCGGAGAATGTTGCCTTTGTTGTCCCATTTTCTGCTTGAAAGACGTCGCTGGAAAAGTTTTTCACTAAGATGAGGATGATAAGAGTCACAGAAGACGGAGATAACGAGCCGTCTGACAGACGCAGCGTTCTGGAACACACCATATCAGGCACAAGGATGTGTGCAGGAAGCAACCACTTCTTTGCCTCTGGCAGCTGGAGAACATGGCAGCTTCTGGGAGGCACAGAATGGAGCCGCACCATCAGCTAGATTGTGGGTGTGGCTTCCAAGCTACTAGAAGACGGTGGCTTGACAATCGGCTGCGTCTGCAATTGACATTAGCATTCTTCAGGAAGGAGTTGATGGACAGCTTTCCTAAGCTTCTTGCTACTCCTGCTGCAGCACCCGATAAAAAAACGGGCATTTTCTATACGCTATGAGATGCAAAGGACTCAATGACATGCAAATGCACGACTGGGGCACATTGGCTTTACTATACCAGTTTCTCCTTGCAAGACAGAGTGGAAAAGCTTTTCGCTAAGATGCCGATGACAAGAGTCACAGAAGACATAAAGCCAGCTGTCCGAAGGTAAGTGCCGCAGCCAGGCATGTTTCAGCAGAAGTGGCGCTGGGGAGCGCACAGTAACTGGCAAAAGCATCTGTGCACGAACTAGCAGCTTCTTCCCCTCTGCTAGCCAGAGAGGACGGCAACTTCCAGGAGGCGAAGAACAAAGCCGCACCAACAGCGGCATTGTGTGCGCAGCTTCCAAGCTGCTAGAACACGGTGGCTTGACAATCGGCTGCATCTGCAATTGACATTAGCATTCTTCAGGAAGGAGTTGATGGACAACGTTCCTAAGCTTCTTGCTAACCCTCCTGCAGCACCCGATAGAAAATCTTGCAATTCCTTCTGAGCTTTGAGACACTAAGAACTCGATGAACTGCTAATGCAACGTCGGGGGACGTTGCCTTTGCTGTCCCAGTTTCTGCTTGAAAGACGTCGTTGTCGGAAAAGTTTTTCACTAAGATGAGGAGAACAAGAGTCACAGAAGACGGAGATAAGGAGCCGTCCGACAGAAGCAGCGCTGCGGAACGCACCGTAACCGGCACAAGGGTCTGTGCAAGCAGCAACCACATCTTTGCCTCTGGCAGTTGGAGAACACGGCAGATTCCAGGAGGCGATGAATGAAGCCGCACCAACAGCGGTATTGTGTGTGCAGCTTCCAAGTTCCTAGAAGACAGCACCTTGACAATCAGCTGCATCCGCAATTGACATTAGCATTCTTCAGGAAGGAGTTGATGGACAGCTTTCCTAAGCTTCTTGCCAACCTTCCTACAACCCCCAATTGAAAATCGTGCACTTCTTTCTAAGCTCTTAGACACAAGGAATACGATGAACTTCTAATGCACGATTGGGGCACATTGGCTTTACTATACCAGTTTCTCCTTGCAAGACAGAGTGGAAAAGCTTTTCGCTAAGATGCCGATGACAAGAGTCACAGAAGACATAAAGCGAGCCGTCCGACGGTAAGTGCCGCAGCCAGGCATGTTTCAGCAGAAGTGGCGCTGGGGAGCGCACAGTAACTGGCAAAAGCATCTGTGCACCAACTAGCAGCTTCTTCCCCACTGGTAGCCAGAGAGGACGGCAACTTCCAGGAGGCGAAGAACTAAGCCGCACCAACAGCGGCATTGTGTGCGCAGCTTCCAAGCTGCTAGAAAACGGTGGCTTGACAATCGGCTGCGTCTGCAATTGACATTAGCATTCTTCAGGAAGGAGTTGATGGACAGCTTTCCTAAGCTTCTTGCTAATCCTCCTGCAGCACCCGATAGAAAATCTTGCAATTCCTTCTGAGCTTTGAGACACTAAGAACTCGATGAACTGCTAATGCAACGTTGGGGGACGTTGCCTTTGCTGTCCCAGTTTCTGCTTGAAAGACGTCGTTGGAAAAGTTTTTCCCTAAGATGAGGATGACAAGAGTCACAGAAGATGGAGATAACGAGCCATCCAACTGAAGCAGTGCTCTGGAACCCACTTTAACCGGCACAAGGGTACGTGCACAAAGTAGCATCTTCCTCGCCTCAGGGAGACGGAGAGCACAGCAGCTTCCAGGTGGCGATGAATGAAGCCGCACCAACAGCGGCATTGTGTGCGCAGCTTCCAAGTTCCTAGAAGTTGGTGTCTTGACAATCGCCTGCATCCGCAATTGACATTAGCATTCTTCAGGAAGGAGTTGATGGACAGCTTTCCTAAGCTTCTTGCTAGTCCTCCTGCAGCACCCAATAGAAAAACTTGCACTTCCTTCTAAGCTCTAAGACACAATAACCTCCATGAACTGCTAATGCAACGTCGGAGAATGTTGCCTTTGTTGTCCCATTTTCTGCTTGAAAGACGTCGCTGGAAAAGTTTTTCACTAAGATGAGGATGATAAGAGTCACAGAAGACGGAGATAACGAGCCGTCTGACAGACGCAGCGTTCTGGAACACACCATATCAGGCACAAGGATGTGTGCAGGAAGCAACCACTTCTTTGCCTCTGGCAGCTGGAGAACATGGCAGCTTCTGGGAGGCACAGAATGGAGCCGCACCATCAGCTAGATTGTGGGTGTGGCTTCCAAGCTACTAGAAGACGGTGGCTTGACAATCGGCTGCGTCTGCAATTGACATTAGCATTCTTCAGGAAGGAGTTGATGGACAGCTTTCCTAAGCTTCTTGCTACTCCTGCTGCAGCACCCGATAAAAAAACGGGCATTTTCTATACGCTATGAGATGCAAAGGACTCAATGACATGCAAATGCACGACTGGGGCACATTGGCTTTACTATACCAGTTTCTCCTTGCAAGACAGAGTGGAAAAGCTTTTCGCTAAGATGCCGATGACAAGAGTCACAGAAGACATAAAGCCAGCTGTCCGAAGGTAAGTGCCGCAGCCAGGCATGTTTCAGCAGAAGTTGCGCTCGGGAGCGCACAGTAACTGGCGAAAGCATCTGTGCACGAACTAGCAGCTTCTTCTCCTCTGCTAGCCAGAGAGCAAGGCAACTTCCAGGAGGCGAAGAACAAAGCCGCACCAACAGCGGCATTGTGTGCGCAGCTTCCAAGCTGCTAGAAAGCGGTGGCTTGACAATCAGCTGCGTCTGCAATTGACATAAGCATTCTTCAGGAAGGAGTTGATGGACAACGTTCCTAAGCTTCTTGCTAACCCTCCTGCAGCACCCGATAGAAAATCTTGCAATTCCTTCTGAGCTTTGAAACACTAAGAACTCGATGAACTGCTAATGCAACGTTGGGGGACGTTGCCTTTGCTGTCCCAGTTTCTGCTTGAAAGACGTCGTTGGAAAAGTTTTTCCCTAAGATGAGGATGACAAGAGTCACAGAAGATGGAGATAACGAGCCATCCAACTGAAGCAGTGCTCTGGAACCCACTTTAACCGGCACAAGGGTACGTGCACAAAGTAGCATCTTCCTCGCCTCAGGGAGACGGAGAGCACAGCAGCTTCCAGGTGGCGATGAATGAAGCCGCACCAACAGCGGCATTGTGTGCGCAGCTTCCAAGTTCCTAGAAGTTGGTGTCTTGACAATCGCCTGCATCCGCAATTGACATTAGCATTCTTCAGGAAGGAGTTGATGGACAGCTTTCCTAAGCTTCTTGCTAGTCCTCCTGCAGCACCCAATAGAAAAACTTGCACTTCCTTCTAAGCTCTAAGACACAATAACCTCCATGAACTGCTAATGCAACGTCGGAGAATGTTGCCTTTGTTGTCCCATTTTCTGCTTGAAAGACGTCGCTGGAAAAGTTTTTCACTAAGATGAGGATGATAAGAGTCACAGAAGACGGAGATAACGAGCCGTCTGACAGACGCAGCGTTCTGGAACACACCATATCAGGCACAAGGATGTGTGCAGGAAGCAACCACTTCTTTGCCTCTGGCAGCTGGAGAACATGGCAGCTTCTGGGAGGCACAGAATGGAGCCGCACCATCAGCTAGATTGTGGGTGTGGCTTCCAAGCTACTAGAAGACGGTGGCTTGACAATCGGCTGCGTCTGCAATTGACATTAGCATTCTTCAGGAAGGAGTTGATGGACAGCTTTCCTAAGCTTCTTGCTACTCCTGCTGCAGCACCCGATAAAAAAACGGGCATTTTCTATACGCTATGAGATGCAAAGGACTCAATGACATGCAAATGCACGACTGGGGCACATTGGCTTTACTATACCAGTTTCTCCTTGCAAGACAGAGTGGAAAAGCTTTTCGCTAAGATGCCGATGACAAGAGTCACAGAAGACATAAAGCCAGCTGTCCGAAGGTAAGTGCCGCAGCCAGGCATGTTTCAGCAGAAGTTGCGCTCGGGAGCGCACAGTAACTGGCGAAAGCATCTGTGCACGAACTAGCAGCTTCTTCTCCTCTGCTAGCCAGAGAGCAAGGCAACTTCCAGGAGGCGAAGAACAAAGCCGCACCAACAGCGGCATTGTGTGCGCAGCTTCCAAGCTGCTAGAAAGCGGTGGCTTGACAATCAGCTGCGTCTGCAATTGACATAAGCATTCTTCAGGAAGGAGTTGATGGACAACGTTCCTAAGCTTCTTGCTAACCCTCCTGCAGCACCCGATAGAAAATCTTGCAATTCCTTCTGAGCTTTGAAACACTAAGAACTCGATGAACTGCTAATGCAACGTTGGGCGACGTTGGCTTTCTGTCCCAGTTTCTGCTTGAAAGACGTCGTTGTCGGAAAAGTTTTTCACTAAGATGAGGAGAACAAGAGTCACAGAAGATGGAGATAAGGAGCCGTCCGACAGAAGCAGCGCTGCGGAACGCTCCGGAACCGGCACAAGGGTCTGTGCACGCAGCAACCACTTCCTTGCCTCTGGCAGTTGGAGAACACGGCAGATTCCAGGAGGCGATGAATGAAGCCGCACCAAGAGCTAGATTGATTGCGCGGCTTCCAAGCTACTAGAACACGGTGGCTTGACAATCGGCTGCATCTGCAATTGACATTAGCATTCTTCAGGAAGGAGTTGATGGACAGCTTTCCTAAGCGTCTTGCCAGCCTTCCTACATCCCCCGATTGAAAATCATGCACTTCTTTCTAAGCTCTTAGACACAAGGAACACGATGAAATTCTAATGCACGACTGGGGCACATTGGCTTTACTATACCAGTTTCTCCTTGCAAGACAGAGTGGAAAAGCTTTTCACTAAGATGCCGATGACAAGAGTCACAGAAGACATAAAGCGAGCTGTCCGAAGGTAAGTGCCGCAGCCAGGCATGTTTCACCAGAAGTTGTGCTCGGGAGCGCACAGTAACTGGCAAAAGCATCTGTGCATGAATTAGCAGCTTCTTCCCCTCTGCTAGCCAGAGAGGATGGCAACTTCCAGGAGGCGAAGAGCAAAGCCGCACCAACAGCGGCATTGTGTGCGCAGCTTCCAAGCTGCTAGAAAACGGTGGCTTGACAATCGGCTGCGTCTGCAATTGACATTAGCATTCTTCAGGAAGGAGTTGATGGACAGCTTTCCTAAGCTTCTTGCTACTCCTGCTGCAGCACCCGATAAAAAAACGGGCATTTTCTATACGCTATGAGATGCAAAGGACTCAATGACATGCAAATGCACGACTGGGGCACATTGGCTTTACTATACCAGTTTCTCCTTGCAAGACAGAGTGGAAAAGCTTTTCGCTAAGATGCCGATGACAAGAGTCACAGAAGACATAAAGCCAGCTGTCCGAAGGTAAGTGCCGCAGCCAGGCATGTTTCAGCAGAAGTGGCGCTGGGGAGCGCACAGTAACTGGCAAAAGCATCTGTGCACGAACTAGCAGCTTCTTCCCCTCTGCTAGCCAGAGAGGACGGCAACTTCCAGGAGGCGAAGAACAAAGCCGCACCAACAGCGGCATTGTGTGCGTAGCTTCCAAGCTGCTAGAAAACGGTGGCTTGACAGTCGGCTGTGTCTGCAATTGACATTAGCATTCTTCAGGAAGGAGTTGATGGACAGCTTTCCTAAGCTTCTTGCCAGCCTTCCTACATCCCCAATTGAAAATCATGCACATCTTTCTAAGCTCTTAGACACAAGGAATATGATGAACTGCTAATGCACGACTGGGGGACATTGGCTTTACTATACCAGTTTCTCCTTGCAAGAGAGAGTGGAAAAGCTTTTCACTAAGATGCCGATGACAAGAGTCACAGAAGACATAAAGCCAGCTGTCCGAAGGTAAGTGCCGCAGCCAGGCATGTTTCAGCAGAAGTGGCGCTCGGGAGCGCACAGTAACTGGCGAAAGCATCTGTGCACCAACTAGCAGCTTCTTCCCCTCTGCTAGCCAGAGAGGACGGCAACTTCCAGGAGGCGAAGAACAAAGCCGCACCAACAGCGGCATTGTGTGCGCAGCTTCCAAGCTGCTAGAAAACGGTGGCTTGACAATCAGCTGCGTCTGCAATTGACATAAGCATTCTTCAGGAAGGAGTTGATGGACAACGTTCCTAAGTTTCTTGCTAATCCTCCTGCAGCACCCGATAGAAAATCTTGCAATTCCTTCTGAGCTTTGAGACACTAAGAACTCGATGAACTGCTAATGCAACGTTGGGCGACGTTGGCTTTCTGTCCCAGTTTCTGCTTGAAAGACGTCGTTGTCGGAAAAGTTTTTCACTAAGATGAGGAGAACAAGAGTCACAGAAGATGGAGATAAGGAGCCGTCCGACAGAAGCAGCGCTGCGGAACGCTCCGTAACCGGCACAAGGGTCTGTGCACGCAGCAACCACTTCCTTGCCTCTGGCAGTTGGAGAACACGGCAGATTCCAGGAGGCGATGAATGAAGCCGCACCAAGAGCTAGATTGATTGCGCGGCTTCCAAGCTACTAGAACACGGTGGCTTGACAATCGGCTGCATCTGCAATTGACATTAGCATTCTTCAGGAAGGAGTTGATGGACAGCTTTCCTAAGCGTCTTGCCAGCCTTCCTACATCCCCCGATTGAAAATCATGCACTTCTTTCTAAGCTCTTAGACACAAGGAACACGATGAAATTCTAATGCACGACTGGGGCACATTGGCTTTACTATACCAGTTTCTCCTTGCAAGACAGAGTGGAAAAGCTTTTCACTAAGATGCCGATGACAAGAGTCACAGAAGACATAAAGCGAGCTGTCCGAAGGTAAGTGCCGCAGCCAGGCATGTTTCACCAGAAGTTGTGCTCGGGAGCGCACAGTAACTGGCAAAAGCATCTGTGCATGAACTAGCAGCTTCTTCCCCTCTGCTAGCCAGAGAGGATGGCAACTTCCAGGAGGCGAAGAACAAAGCCGCACCAACAGCGGCACTGTGTGCGCAGCTTCCAAGCTGCTAGAAAACGGTGGCTTGACAATCAGCTGCGTCTGCAATTGACATAAGCATTCTTCAGGAAGGAGTTGATGGACAACGTTCCTAAGTTTCTTGCTACTCCTGCTGCAGCACCCGATAAAAAAACGGGCATTTTCTATACGCTATGAGATGCAAAGGACTCAATGACATGCAAATGCACGACTGGGGCACATTGGCTTTACTATACCAGTTTCTCCTTGCAAGACAGAGTGGAAAAGCTTTTCGCTAAGATGCCGATGACAAGAGTCACAGAAGACATAAAGCCAGCTGTCCGAAGGTAAGTGCCGCAGCCAGGCATGTTTCAGCAGAAGTGGCGCTGGGGAGCGCACAGTAACTGGCAAAAGCATCTGTGCACGAACTAGCAGCTTCTTCCCCTCTGCTAGCCAGAGAGGACGGCAACTTCCAGGAGGCGAAGAACAAAGCCGCACCAACAGCGGCATTGTGTGCGCAGCTTCCAAGCTGCTAGAAAACGGTGGCTTGACAATCGGCTGCGTCTGCAATTGACATTAGCATTCTTCAGGAAGGAGTTGATGGTCAGCTTTCCTAAGCTTCTTGCCAGCCTTCCTACATCCCCAATTGAAAATCATGCACATCTTTCTAAGCTCTTAGACACAAGGAATATGATGAACTGCTAATGCACGACTGGGGGACATTGGCTTTACTATACCAGTTTCTCCTTGCAAGACAGAGTGGAAAAGCTTTTCACTAAGATGCCGATGACAAGAGTCACAGAAGACATAAAGCGAGCTGTCCGAAGGTAAGTGCCGCAGCCAGGCATGTTTCACCAGAAGTTGTGCTCGGGAGCGCACAGTAACTGGCAAAAGCATCTGTGCATGAATTAGCAGCTTCTTCCCCTCTGCTAGCCAGAGAGGATGGCAACTTCCAGGAGGCGAAGAACAAAGCCGCACCAACAGCGGCATTGTGTGCGCAGCTTCCAAGCTGCTAGAAAACGGTGGCTTGACAATCGGCTGCGTCTGCAATTGACATTAGCATTCTTCAGGAAGGAGTTGATGGACAGCTTTCCTAAGCTTCTTGCTACTCCTGCTGCAGCACCCGATAAAAAAACGGGCATTTTCTATACGCCATGAGATGCAAAGGACTCAATGACATGCAAATGCACGACTGGGGCACATTGGCTTTACTATACCAGTTTCTCCTTGCAAGACAGAGTGGAAAAGCTTTTCGCTAAGATGCCGATGACAAGAGTCACAGAAGACATAAAGCCAGCTGTCCGAAGGTAAGTGCCGCAGCCAGGCATGTTTCAGTAGAAGTGGCGCTGGGGAGCGCACAGTAACTGGCAAAAGCATCTGTGCACGAACTAGCAGCTTCTTCCCCTCTGCTAGCCAGAGAGGACGGCAACTTCCAGGAGGCGAAGAACAAAGCCGCACCAACAGCGGCATTGTGTGCGCAGCTTCCAAGCTGCTAGAACACGGTGGCTTGACAATCGGCTGCATCTGCAATTGACATTAGCATTCTTCAGGAAGGAGTTGATGGACAACGTTCCTAAGCTTCTTGCTGACCCCCCTGCAGCACCCGATAGAAAATCTTGCAATTCCTTCTGAGCTTTGAGACACTAAGAACTCGATGAACTGCTAATGCAACGTCGGGGGACGTTGCCTTTGCTGTCCCAGTTTCTGCTTGAAAGACGTCGTTGGAAAAGTTTTTCACTAAGATGAGGATGACAAGAGTCACAGAAGACGGAGATAAGGAGCCGTCCGACAGAAGCAGCGCTGCGGAACGCACCGTAACCGGCACAAGGGTCTGTGCAAGCAGCAACCACATCTTTGCCTCTGGCAGTTGGAGAACACGGCAGATTCCAGGAGGCGATGAATGAAGCCGCACCAACAGTGGTATTGTGTGTGCAGCTTCCAAGTTCCTAGAAGACAGCACCTTGACAATCAGCTGCATCCGCAATTGACATTAGCATTCTTCAGGAAGGAGTTGATGGACAGCTTTCCTAAGCTTCTTGCCAACCTTCCTACAACCCCCAATTGAAAATCGTGCACTTCTTTCTAAGCTCTTAGACACAAGGAATACGATGAACTTCTAATGCACGATTGGGGCACATTGGCTTTACTATACCAGTTTCTCCTTGCAAGACAGAGTGGAAAAGCTTTTCGCTAAGATGCCGATGACAAGAGTCACAGAAGACATAAAGCGAGCCGTCCGAAGGTAAGTGCCGCAGCCAGGCATGTTTCAGCAGAAGTGGCGCTGGGGAGCGCACAGTAACTGGCAAAAGCATCTGTGCACGAACTAGCAGCTTCTTCCCCACTGGTAGCCAGAGAGGACGGCAACTTCCAGGAGGCGAAGAACTAAGCCGCACCAACAGCGGCATTGTGTGCGCAGCTTCCAAGCTGCTAGAAAACGGTGGCTTGACAATCGGCTGTGTCTGCAATTGACATTAGCATTCTTCAGGAAGGAGTTGATGGACAGCTTTCTAAGCTTCTTGCCAGCCTTCCTACATCCCCAATTGAAAATCATGCACATCTTTCTAAGCTCTTAGACACAAGGAATATGATGAACTGCTAATGCACGACTGGGGGACATTGGCTTTACTATACCAGTTTCTCCTTGCAAGACAGAGTGGAAAAGCTTTTCACTAAGATGCCGATGACAAGAGTCACAGAAGACATAAAGCGAGCTGTCCGAAGGTAAGTGCCGCAGCCAGGCATGTTTCACCAGAAGTTGTGCTCGGGAGCGCACAGTAACTGGCAAAAGCATCTGTGCATGAATTAGCAGCTTCTTCCCCTCTGCTAGCCAGAGAGGATGGCAACTTCCAGGAGGCGAAGAGCAAAGCCGCACCAACAGCGGCATTGTGTGCGCAGCTTCCAAGCTGCTAGAAAACGGTGGCTTGACAATCGGCTGCGTCTGCAATTGACATTAGCATTCTTCAGGAAGGAGTTGATGGACAGCTTTCCTAAGCTTCTTGCTACTCCTGCTGCAGCACCCGATAAAAAAACGGGCATTTTCTATACGCTATGAGATGCAAAGGACTCAATGACATGCAAATGCACGACTGGGGCACATTGGCTTTACTATACCAGTTTCTCCTTGCAAGACAGAGTGGAAAAGCTTTTCGCTAAGATGCCGATGACAAGAGTCACAGAAGACATAAAGCCAGCTGTCCGAAGGTAAGTGCCGCAGCCAGGCATGTTTCAGCAGAAGTGGCGCTGGGGAGCGCACAGTAACTGGCAAAAGCATCTGTGCACGAACTAGCAGCTTCTTCCCCTCTGCTAGCCAGAGAGGACGGCAACTTCCAGGAGGCGAAGAACAAAGCCGCACCAACAGCGGCATTGTGTGCGCAGCTTCCAAGCTGCTAGAAAACGGTGGCTTGACAGTCGGCTGTGTCTGCAATTGACATTAGCATTCTTCAGGAAGGAGTTGATGGACAGCTTTCCTAAGCTTCTTGCCAGCCTTCCTACATCCCCAATTGAAAATCATGCACATCTTTCTAAGCTCTTAGACACAAGGAATATGATGAACTGCTAATGCACGACTGGGGGACATTGGCTTTACTATACCAGTTTCTCCTTGCAAGAGAGAGTGGAAAAGCTTTTCACTAAGATGCCGATGACAAGAGTCACAGAAGACATAAAGCCAGCTGTCCGAAGGTAAGTGCCGCAGCCAGGCATGTTTCAGCAGAAGTGGCGCTCGGGAGCGCACAGTAACTGGCGAAAGCATCTGTGCACCAACTAGCAGCTTCTTCCCCTCTGCTAGCCAGAGAGGACGGCAACTTCCAGGAGGCGAAGAACAAAGCCGCACCAACAGCGGCATTGTGTGCGCAGCTTCCAAGCTGCTAGAAAACGGTGGCTTGACAATCAGCTGCGTCTGCAATTGACATAAGCATTCTTCAGGAAGGAGTTGATGGACAACGTTCCTAAGTTTCTTGCTAATCCTCCTGCAGCACCCGATAGAAAATCTTGCAATTCCTTCTGAGCTTTGAGACACTAAGAACTCGATGAACTGCTAATGCAACGTTGGGCGACGTTGGCTTTCTGTCCCAGTTTCTGCTTGAAAGACGTCGTTGTCGGAAAAGTTTTTCACTAAGATGAGGAGAACAAGAGTCACAGAAGATGGAGATAAGGAGCCGTCCGACAGAAGCAGCGCTGCGGAACGCTCCGTAACCGGCACAAGGGTCTGTGCACGCAGCAACCACTTCCTTGCCTCTGGCAGTTGGAGAACACGGCAGATTCCAGGAGGCGATGAATGAAGCCGCACCAAGAGCTAGATTGATTGCGCGGCTTCCAAGCTACTAGAACACGGTGGCTTGACAATCGGCTGCATCTGCAATTGACATTAGCATTCTTCAGGAAGGAGTTGATGGACAGCTTTCCTAAGCGTCTTGCCAGCCTTCCTACATCCCCCGATTGAAAATCATGCACTTCTTTCTAAGCTCTTAGACACAAGGAACACGATGAAATTCTAATGCACGACTGGGGCACATTGGCTTTACTATACCAGTTTCTCCTTGCAAGACAGAGTGGAAAAGCTTTTCACTAAGATGCCGATGACAAGAGTCACAGAAGACATAAAGCGAGCTGTCCGAAGGTAAGTGCCGCAGCCAGGCATGTTTCACCAGAAGTTGTGCTCGGGAGCGCACAGTAACTGGCAAAAGCATCTGTGCATGAACTAGCAGCTTCTTCCCCTCTGCTAGCCAGAGAGGATGGCAACTTCCAGGAGGCGAAGAACAAAGCCGCACCAACAGCGGCACTGTGTGCGCAGCTTCCAAGCTGCTAGAAAACGGTGGCTTGACAATCAGCTGCGTCTGCAATTGACATAAGCATTCTTCAGGAAGGAGTTGATGGACAACGTTCCTAAGTTTCTTGCTACTCCTGCTGCAGCACCCGATAAAAAAACGGGCATTTTCTATACGCTATGAGATGCAAAGGACTCAATGACATGCAAATGCACGACTGGGGCACATTGGCTTTACTATACCAGTTTCTCCTTGCAAGACAGAGTGGAAAAGCTTTTCGCTAAGATGCCGATGACAAGAGTCACAGAAGACATAAAGCCAGCTGTCCGAAGGTAAGTGCCGCAGCCAGGCATGTTTCAGCAGAAGTGGCGCTGGGGAGCGCACAGTAACTGGCAAAAGCATCTGTGCACGAACTAGCAGCTTCTTCCCCTCTGCTAGCCAGAGAGGACGGCAACTTCCAGGAGGCGAAGAACAAAGCCGCACCAACAGCGGCATTGTGTGCGCAGCTTCCAAGCTGCTAGAAAACGGTGGCTTGACAATCGGCTGCGTCTGCAATTGACATTAGCATTCTTCAGGAAGGAGTTGATGGTCAGCTTTCCTAAGCTTCTTGCCAGCCTTCCTACATCCCCAATTGAAAATCATGCACATCTTTCTAAGCTCTTAGACACAAGGAATATGATGAACTGCTAATGCACGACTGGGGGACATTGGCTTTACTATACCAGTTTCTCCTTGCAAGACAGAGTGGAAAAGCTTTTCACTAAGATGCCGATGACAAGAGTCACAGAAGACATAAAGCGAGCTGTCCGAAGGTAAGTGCCGCAGCCAGGCATGTTTCACCAGAAGTTGTGCTCGGGAGCGCACAGTAACTGGCAAAAGCATCTGTGCATGAATTAGCAGCTTCTTCCCCTCTGCTAGCCAGAGAGGATGGCAACTTCCAGGAGGCGAAGAACAAAGCCGCACCAACAGCGGCATTGTGTGCGCAGCTTCCAAGCTGCTAGAAAACGGTGGCTTGACAATCGGCTGCGTCTGCAATTGACATTAGCATTCTTCAGGAAGGAGTTGATGGACAGCTTTCCTAAGCTTCTTGCTACTCCTGCTGCAGCACCCGATAAAAAAACGGGCATTTTCTATACGCTATGAGATGCAAAGGACTCAATGACATGCAAATGCACGACTGGGGCACATTGGCTTTACTATACCAGTTTCTCCTTGCAAGACAGAGTTGAAAAGCTTTTCGCTAAGATGCCGATGACAAGAGTCACAGAAGACATAAAGCCCGCTGTCCGAAGGAAGGTGCCGCAGCCAGGCATGTTTCAGCAGAAGTGGCGCTGGGGAGCGCACAGTAACTGGCAAAAGCATCTGTGCACGAACTAGCAGCTTCTTCCCCTCTGCTAGCCAGAGAGCAAGGCAACTTCCAGGAGGCGAAGAACAAAGCCGCACCAACAGCGGCATTGTGTGCGCAGCTTCCAAGCTGCTAGAACACGGTGGCTTGACAATCGGCTGCATCTGCAATTGACATTAGCATTCTTCAGGAAGGAGTTGATGGACAACGTTCCTAAGCTTCTTGCTGACCCCCCTGCAGCACCCGATAGAAAATCTTGCAATTCCTTCTGAGCTTTGAGACACTAAGAACTCGATGAACTGCTAATGCAACGTCGGGGGACGTTGCCTTTGCTGTCCCAGTTTCTGCTTGAAAGACGTCGTTGTCGGAAAAGTTTTTCACTAAGATGAGGATGACAAGAGTCACAGAAGACGGAGATAAGGAGCCGTCCGACAGAAGCAGCGCTGCGGAACGCACCGTAACCGGCACAAGGGTCTGTGCAAGCAGCAACCACATCTTTGCCTCTGGCAGTTGGAGAACACGGCAGATTCCAGGAGGCGATGAATGAAGCCGCACCAAGAGCTAGATTGATTGCGCGGCTTCCAAGCTACTAGAACACGGTGGCTTGACAATCGGCTGCATCTGCAATTGACATTAGCATTCTTCAGGAAGGAGTTGATGGACAGCTTTCCTAAGCGTCTTGCCAGCCTTCCTACATCCCCCGATTGAAAATCATGCACTTCTTTCTAAGCTCTTAGACACAAGGAACACGATGAAATTCTAATGCACGACTGGGGCACATTGGCTTTACTATACCAGTTTCTCCTTGCAAGACAGAGTGGAAAAGCTTTTCACTAAGATGCCGATGACAAGAGTCACAGAAGACATAAAGCGAGCTGTCCGAAGGTAAGTGCCGCAGCCAGGCATGTTTCACCAGAAGTTGTGCTCGGGAGCGCACAGTAACTGGCAAAAGCATCTGTGCATGAATTAGCAGCTTCTTCCCCTCTGCTAGCCAGAGAGGATGGCAACTTCCAGGAGGCGAAGAGCAAAGCCGCACCAACAGCGGCATTGTGTGCGCAGCTTCCAAGCTGCTAGAAAACGGTGGCTTGACAATCGGCTGCGTCTGCAATTGACATTAGCATTCTTCAGGAAGGAGTTGATGGACAGCTTTCCTAAGCTTCTTGCTACTCCTGCTGCAGCACCCGATAAAAAAACGGGCATTTTCTATACGCTATGAGATGC
The DNA here is from genome assembly GCF_036417665.1 of Passer domesticus. NCBI lineage: Eukaryota > Metazoa > Chordata > Aves > Passeriformes > Passeridae > Passer > Passer domesticus. The sequence goes on along the minus strand of NC_087512.1, from coordinate 57,036,980 downwards.
AAAGGACTCAATGACATGCAAATGCACGACTGGGGCACATTGGCTTTACTATACCAGTTTCTCCTTGCAAGACAGAGTGGAAAAGCTTTTCGCTAAGATGCCGATGACAAGAGTCACAGAAGACATAAAGCCAGCTGTCCGAAGGTAAGTGCCGCAGCCAGGCATGTTTCAGCAGAAGTGGCGCTGGGGAGCGCACAGTAACTGGCAAAAGCATCTGTGCACGAACTAGCAGCTTCTTCCCCTCTGCTAGCCAGAGAGGACGGCAACTTCCAGGAGGCGAAGAACAAAGCCGCACCAACAGCGGCATTGTGTGCGTAGCTTCCAAGCTGCTAGAAAACGGTGGCTTGACAGTCGGCTGTGTCTGCAATTGACATTAGCATTCTTCAGGAAGGAGTTGATGGACAGCTTTCCTAAGCTTCTTGCCAGCCTTCCTACATCCCCAATTGAAAATCATGCACATCTTTCTAAGCTCTTAGACACAAGGAATATGATGAACTGCTAATGCACGACTGGGGGACATTGGCTTTACTATACCAGTTTCTCCTTGCAAGAGAGAGTGGAAAAGCTTTTCACTAAGATGCCGATGACAAGAGTCACAGAAGACATAAAGCCAGCTGTCCGAAGGTAAGTGCCGCAGCCAGGCATGTTTCAGCAGAAGTGGCGCTCGGGAGCGCACAGTAACTGGCGAAAGCATCTGTGCACCAACTAGCAGCTTCTTCCCCTCTGCTAGCCAGAGAGGACGGCAACTTCCAGGAGGCGAAGAACAAAGCCGCACCAACAGCGGCATTGTGTGCGCAGCTTCCAAGCTGCTAGAAAACGGTGGCTTGACAATCAGCTGCGTCTGCAATTGACATAAGCATTCTTCAGGAAGGAGTTGATGGACAACGTTCCTAAGTTTCTTGCTAATCCTCCTGCAGCACCCGATAGAAAATCTTGCAATTCCTTCTGAGCTTTGAGACACTAAGAACTCGATGAACTGCTAATGCAACGTTGGGCGACGTTGGCTTTCTGTCCCAGTTTCTGCTTGAAAGACGTCGTTGTCGGAAAAGTTTTTCACTAAGATGAGGAGAACAAGAGTCACAGAAGATGGAGATAAGGAGCCGTCCGACAGAAGCAGCGCTGCGGAACGCTCCGTAACCGGCACAAGGGTCTGTGCACGCAGCAACCACTTCCTTGCCTCTGGCAGTTGGAGAACACGGCAGATTCCAGGAGGCGATGAATGAAGCCGCACCAAGAGCTAGATTGATTGCGCGGCTTCCAAGCTACTAGAACACGGTGGCTTGACAATCGGCTGCATCTGCAATTGACATTAGCATTCTTCAGGAAGGAGTTGATGGACAGCTTTCCTAAGCGTCTTGCCAGCCTTCCTACATCCCCCGATTGAAAATCATGCACTTCTTTCTAAGCTCTTAGACACAAGGAACACGATGAAATTCTAATGCACGACTGGGGCACATTGGCTTTACTATACCAGTTTCTCCTTGCAAGACAGAGTGGAAAAGCTTTTCACTAAGATGCCGATGACAAGAGTCACAGAAGACATAAAGCGAGCTGTCCGAAGGTAAGTGCCGCAGCCAGGCATGTTTCACCAGAAGTTGTGCTCGGGAGCGCACAGTAACTGGCAAAAGCATCTGTGCATGAATTAGCAGCTTCTTCCCCTCTGCTAGCCAGAGAGGATGGCAACTTCCAGGAGGCGAAGAGCAAAGCCGCACCAACAGCGGCATTGTGTGCGCAGCTTCCAAGCTGCTAGAAAACGGTGGCTTGACAATCGGCTGCGTCTGCAATTGACATTAGCATTCTTCAGGAAGGAGTTGATGGACAGCTTTCCTAAGCTTCTTGCTACTCCTGCTGCAGCACCCGATAAAAAAACGGGCATTTTCTATACGCTATGAGATGCAAAGGACTCAATGACATGCAAATGCACGACTGGGGCACATTGGCTTTACTATACCAGTTTCTCCTTGCAAGACAGAGTGGAAAAGCTTTTCGCTAAGATGCCGATGACAAGAGTCACAGAAGACATAAAGCCAGCTGTCCGAAGGTAAGTGCCGCAGCCAGGTATGTTTCAGCAGAAGTGGCGCTGGGGAGCGCACAGTAACTGGCAAAAGCATCTGTGCACGAACTAGCAGCTTCTTCCCCTCTGCTAGCCAGAGAGGACGGCAACTTCCAGGAGGCGAAGAACAAAGCCGCACCAACAGCGGCATTGTGTGCGTAGCTTCCAAGCTGCTAGAAAACGGTGGCTTGACAGTCGGCTGTGTCTGCAATTGACATTAGCATTCTTCAGGAAGGAGTTGATGGACAGCTTTCCTAAGCTTCTTGCCAGCCTTCCTACATCCCCAATTGAAAATCATGCACATCTTTCTATGCTCTTAGACACAAGGAATATGATGAACTGCTAATGCACGACTGGGGGACATTGGCTTTACTATACCAGTTTCTCCTTGCAAGAGAGAGTGGAAAAGCTTTTCACTAAGATGCCGATGACAAGAGTCACAGAAGACATAAAGCCAGCTGTCCGAAGGTAAGTGCCGCAGCCAGGCATGTTTCAGCAGAAGTGGCGCTCGGGAGCGCACAGTAACTGGCGAAAGCATCTGTGCACCAACTAGCAGCTTCTTCCCCTCTGCTAGCCAGAGAGGACGGCAACTTCCAGGAGGCGAAGAACAAAGCCGCACCAACAGCGGCATTGTGTGCGCAGCTTCCAAGCTGCTAGAAAACGGTGGCTTGACAATCAGCTGCGTCTGCAATTGACATAAGCATTCTTCAGGAAGGAGTTGATGGACAACGTTCCTAAGTTTCTTGCTAATCCTCCTGCAGCACCCGATAGAAAATCTTGCAATTCCTTCTGAGCTTTGAGACACTAAGAACTCGATGAACTGCTAATGCAACGTTGGGCGACGTTGGCTTTCTGTCCCAGTTTCTGCTTGAAAGACGTCGTTGTCGGAAAAGTTTTTCACTAAGATGAGGAGAACAAGAGTCACAGAAGATGGAGATAAGGAGCCGTCCGACAGAAGCAGCGCTGCGGAACGCTCCGTAACCGGCACAAGGGTCTGTGCACGCAGCAACCACTTCCTTGCCTCTGGCAGTTGGAGAACACGGCAGATTCCAGGAGGCGATGAATGAAGCCGCACCAAGAGCTAGATTGATTGCGCGGCTTCCAAGCTACTAGAACACGGTGGCTTGACAATCGGCTGCATCTGCAATTGACATTAGCATTCTTCAGGAAGGAGTTGATGGACAGCTTTCCTAAGCGTCTTGCCAGCCTTCCTACATCCCCCGATTGAAAATCATGCACTTCTTTCTAAGCTCTTAGACACAAGGAACACGATGAAATTCTAATGCACGACTGGGGCACATTGGCTTTACTATACCAGTTTCTCCTTGCAAGACAGAGTGGAAAAGCTTTTCACTAAGATGCCGATGACAAGAGTCACAGAAGACATAAAGCGAGCTGTCCGAAGGTAAGTGCCGCAGCCAGGCATGTTTCACCAGAAGTTGTGCTCGGGAGCGCACAGTAACTGGCAAAAGCATCTGTGCATGAACTAGCAGCTTCTTCCCCTCTGCTAGCCAGAGAGGATGGCAACTTCCAGGAGGCGAAGAACAAAGCCGCACCAACAGCGGCACTGTGTGCGCAGCTTCCAAGCTGCTAGAAAACGGTGGCTTGACAATCAGCTGCGTCTGCAATTGACATAAGCATTCTTCAGGAAGGAGTTGATGGACAACGTTCCTAAGTTTCTTGCTACTCCTGCTGCAGCACCCGATAAAAAAACGGGCATTTTCTATACGCTATGAGATGCAAAGGACTCAATGACATGCAAATGCACGACTGGGGCACATTGGCTTTACTATACCAGTTTCTCCTTGCAAGACAGAGTGGAAAAGCTTTTCGCTAAGATGCCGATGACAAGAGTCACAGAAGACATAAAGCGAGCCGTCCGAAGGTAAGTGCCGCAGCCAGGCATGTTTCAGCAGAAGTGGCGCTGGGGAGCGCACAGTAACTGGCAAAAGCATCTGTGCACGAACTAGCAGCTTCTTCCCCTCTGCTAGCCAGAGAGGACGGCAACTTCCAGGAGGCGAAGAACAAAGCCGCACCAACAGCGGCATTGTGTGCGCAGCTTCCAAGCTGCTAGAAAACGGTGGCTTGACAATCGGCTGCGTCTGCAATTGACATTAGCATTCTTCAGGAAGGAGTTGATGGTCAGCTTTCCTAAGCTTCTTGCCAGCCTTCCTACATCCCCAATTGAAAATCATGCACATCTTTCTAAGCTCTTAGACACAAGGAATATGATGAACTGCTAATGCACGACTGGGGGACATTGGCTTTACTATACCAGTTTCTCCTTGCAAGACAGAGTGGAAAAGCTTTTCACTAAGATGCCGATGACAAGAGTCACAGAAGACATAGAGCGAGCTGTCCGAAGGTAAGTGCCGCAGCCAGGCATGTTTCACCAGAAGTTGTGCTCGGGAGCGCACAGTAACTGGCAAAAGCATCTGTGCATGAATTAGCAGCTTCTTCCCCGCTGCTAGCCAGAGAGGATGGCAACTTCCAGGAGGCGAAGAACAAAGCCGCACCAACAGCGGCATTGTGTGCGCAGCTTCCAAGCTGCTAGAAAACGGTGGCTTGACAATCGGCTGCGTCTGCAATTGACATTAGCATTCTTCAGGAAGGAGTTGATGGACAGCTTTCCTAAGCTTCTTGCTACTCCTGCTGCAGCACCCGATAAAAAAACGGGCATTTTCTATACGCTATGAGATGCAAAGGACTCAATGACATGCAAATGCACGACTGGGGCACATTGGCTTTACTATACCAGTTTCTCCTTGCAAGACAGAGTGGAAAAGCTTTTCGCTAAGATGCCGATGACAAGAGTCACAGAAGACATAAAGCCAGCTGTCCGAAGGTAAGTGCCGCAGCCAGGCATGTTTCAGTAGAAGTGGCGCTGGGGAGCGCACAGTAACTGGCAAAAGCATCTGTGCACCAACTAGCAGCTTCTTCCCCTCTGCTAGCCAGAGAGGACGGCAACTTCCAGGAGGCGAAGAACAAAGCCGCACCAACAGCGGCATTGTGTGCGCAGCTTCCAAGCTGCTAGAACACGGTGGCTTGACAATCGGCTGCATCTGCAATTGACATTAGCATTCTTCAGGAAGGAGTTGATGGACAACGTTCCTAAGCTTCTTGCTGACCCCCCTGCAGCACCCGATAGAAAATCTTGCAATTCCTTCTGAGCTTTGAGACACTAAGAACTCGATGAACTGCTAATGCAACGTCGGGGGACGTTGCCTTTGCTGTCCCAGTTTCTGCTTGAAAGACGTCGTTGGAAAAGTTTTTCACTAAGATGAGGATGACAAGAGTCACAGAAGACGGAGATAAGGAGCCGTCCGACAGAAGCAGCGCTGCGGAACGCACCGTAACCGGCACAAGGGTCTGTGCAAGCAGCAACCACATCTTTGCCTCTGGCAGTTGGAGAACACGGCAGATTCCAGGAGGCGATGAATGAAGCCGCACCAACAGTGGTATTGTGTGTGCAGCTTCCAAGTTCCTAGAAGACAGCACCTTGACAATCAGCTGCATCCGCAATTGACATTAGCATTCTTCAGGAAGGAGTTGATGGACAGCTTTCCTAAGCTTCTTGCCAACCTTCCTACAACCCCCAATTGAAAATCGTGCACTTCTTTCTAAGCTCTTAGACACAAGGAATACGATGAAATTCTAATGCACGATTGGGGCACATTGGCTTTACTATACCAGTTTCTCCTTGCAAGACAGAGTGGAAAAGCTTTTCGCTAAGATGCCGATGACAAGAGTCACAGAAGACATAAAGCGAGCCGTCCGAAGGTAAGTGCCGCAGCCAGGCATGTTTCAGCAGAAGTGGCGCTGGGGAGCGCACAGTAACTGGCAAAAGCATCTGTGCACGAACTAGCAGCTTCTTCCCCACTGGTAGCCAGAGAGGACGGCAACTTCCAGGAGGCGAAGAGCAAAGCCGCACCAACAGCGGCATTGTGTGCGCAGCTTCCAAGCTGCTAGAAAACGGTGGCTTGACAATCGGCTGTGTCTGCAATTGACATTAGCATTCTTCAGGAAGGAGTTGATGGACAGCTTTCTAAGCTTCTTGCCAGCCTTCCTACATCCCCAATTGAAAATCATGCACATCTTTCTAAGCTCTTAGACACAAGGAATATGATGAACTGCTAATGCACGACTGGGGGACATTGGCTTTACTATACCAGTTTCTCCTTGCAAGACAGAGTGGAAAAGCTTTTCACTAAGATGCCGATGACAAGAGTCACAGAAGACATAAAGCGAGCTGTCCGAAGGTAAGTGCCGCAGCCAGGCATGTTTCACCAGAAGTTGTGCTCGGGAGCGCACAGTAACTGGCAAAAGCATCTGTGCATGAATTAGCAGCTTCTTCCCCTCTGCTAGCCAGAGAGGATGGCAACTTCCAGGAGGCGAAGAGCAAAGCCGCACCAACAGCGGCATTGTGTGCGCAGCTTCCAAGCTGCTAGAAAACGGTGGCTTGACAATCGGCTGCGTCTGCAATTGACATTAGCATTCTTCAGGAAGGAGTTGATGGACAGCTTTCCTAAGCTTCTTGCTACTCCTGCTGCAGCACCCGATAAAAAAACGGGCATTTTCTATACGCTATGAGATGCAAAGGACTCAATGACATGCAAATGCACGACTGGGGCACATTGGCTTTACTATACCAGTTTCTCCTTGCAAGACAGAGTGGAAAAGCTTTTCGCTAAGATGCCGATGACAAGAGTCACAGAAGACATAAAGCCAGCTGTCCGAAGGTAAGTGCCGCAGCCAGGCATGTTTCAGCAGAAGTGGCGCTGGGGAGCGCACAGTAACTGGCAAAAGCATCTGTGCACGAACTAGCAGCTTCTTCCCCTCTGCTAGCCAGAGAGGACGGCAACTTCCAGGAGGCGAAGAACAAAGCCGCACCAACAGCGGCATTGTGTGCGCAGCTTCCAAGCTGCTAGAAAACGGTGGCTTGACAATCGGCTGCGTCTGCAATTGACATTAGCATTCTTCAGGAAGGAGTTGATGGACAGCTTTCCTAAGCTTCTTGCCAGCCTTCCTACATCCCCAATTGAAAATCATGCACATCTTTCTAAGCTCTTAGACACAAGGAATATGATGAACTGCTAATGCACGACTGGGGGACATTGGCTTTACTATACCAGTTTCTCCTTGCAAGAGAGAGTGGAAAAGCTTTTCACTAAGATGCCGATGACAAGAGTCACAGAAGACATAAAGCCAGCTGTCCGAAGGTAAGTGCCGCAGCCAGGCATGTTTCAGCAGAAGTGGCGCTCGGGAGCGCACAGTAACTGGCGAAAGCATCTGTGCACCAACTAGCAGCTTCTTCCCCTCTGCTAGCCAGAGAGGACGGCAACTTCCAGGAGGCGAAGAACAAAGCCGCACCAACAGCGGCATTGTGTGCGCAGCTTCCAAGCTGCTAGAAAACGGTGGCTTGACAATCAGCTGCGTCTGCAATTGACATAAGCATTCTTCAGGAAGGAGTTGATGGACAACGTTCCTAAGTTTCTTGCTAATCCTCCTGCAGCACCCGATAGAAAATCTTGCAATTCCTTCTGAGCTTTGAGACACTAAGAACTCGATGAACTGCTAATGCAACGTTGGGCGACGTTGGCTTTCTGTCCCAGTTTCTGCTTGAAAGACGTCGTTGTCGGAAAAGTTTTTCACTAAGATGAGGAGAACAAGAGTCACAGAAGATGGAGATAAGGAGCCGTCCGACAGAAGCAGCGCTGCGGAACGCTCCGTAACCGGCACAAGGGTCTGTGCACGCAGCAACCACTTCCTTGCCTCTGGCAGTTGGAGAACACGGCAGATTCCAGGAGGCGATGAATGAAGCCGCACCAAGAGCTAGATTGATTGCGCGGCTTCCAAGCTACTAGAACACGGTGGCTTGACAATCGGCTGCATCTGCAATTGACATTAGCATTCTTCAGGAAGGAGTTGATGGACAGCTTTCCTAAGCGTCTTGCCAGCCTTCCTACATCCCCCGATTGAAAATCATGCGCTTCTTTCTAAGCTCTTAGACACAAGGAACACGATGAAATTCTAATGCACGACTGGGGCACATTGGCTTTACTATACCAGTTTCTCCTTGCAAGACAGAGTGGAAAAGCTTTTCACTAAGATGCCGATGACAAGAGTCACAGAAGACATAAAGCGAGCTGTCCGAAGGTAAGTGCCGCAGCCAGGCATGTTTCACCAGAAGTTGTGCTCGGGAGCGCACAGTAACTGGCAAAAGCATCTGTGCATGAACTAGCAGCTTCTTCCCCTCTGCTAGCCAGAGAGGATGGCAACTTCCAGGAGGCGAAGAACAAAGCCGCACCAACAGCGGCACTGTGTGCGCAGCTTCCAAGCTGCTAGAAAACGGTGGCTTGACAATCAGCTGCGTCTGCAATTGACATAAGCATTCTTCAGGAAGGAGTTGATGGACAACGTTCCTAAGTTTCTTGCTACTCCTGCTGCAGCACCCGATAAAAAAACGGGCATTTTCTATACGCTATGAGATGCAAAGGACTCAATGACATGCAAATGCACGACTGGGGCACATTGGCTTTACTATACCAGTTTCTCCTTGCAAGACAGAGTGGAAAAGCTTTTCGCTAAGATGCCGATGACAAGAGTCACAGAAGACATAAAGCCAGCTGTCCGAAGGTAAGTGCCGCAGCCAGGCATGTTTCAGCAGAAGTGGCGCTGGGGAGCGCACAGTAACTGGCAAAAGCATCTGTGCACGAACTAGCAGCTTCTTCCCCTCTGCTAGCCAGAGAGGACGGCAACTTCCAGGAGGCGAAGAACAAAGCCGCACCAACAGCGGCATTGTGTGCGCAGCTTCCAAGCTGCTAGAAAACGGTGGCTTGACAATCGGCTGCGTCTGCAATTGACATTAGCATTCTTCAGGAAGGAGTTGATGGTCAGCTTTCCTAAGCTTCTTGCCAGCCTTCCTACATCCCCAATTGAAAATCATGCACATCTTTCTAAGCTCTTAGACACAAGGAATATGATGAACTGCTAATGCACGACTGGGGGACATTGGCTTTACTATACCAGTTTCTCCTTGCAAGACAGAGTGGAAAAGCTTTTCACTAAGATGCCGATGACAAGAGTCACAGAAGACATAAAGCGAGCTGTCCGAAGGTAAGTGCCGCAGCCAGGCATGTTTCACCAGAAGTTGTGCTCGGGAGCGCACAGTAACTGGCAAAAGCATCTGTGCATGAATTAGCAGCTTCTTCCCCTCTGCTAGCCAGAGAGGATGGCAACTTCCAGGAGGCGAAGAACAAAGCCGCACCAACAGCGGCATTGTGTGCGCAGCTTCCAAGCTGCTAGAAAACGGTGGCTTGACAATCGGCTGCGTCTGCAATTGACATTAGCATTCTTCAGGAAGGAGTTGATGGACAGCTTTCCTAAGCTTCTTGCTACTCCTGCTGCAGCACCCGATAAAAAAACGGGCATTTTCTATACGCTATGAGATGCAAAGGACTCAATGACATGCAAATGCACGACTGGGGCACATTGGCTTTACTATACCAGTTTCTCCTTGCAAGACAGAGTTGAAAAGCTTTTCGCTAAGATGCCGATGACAAGAGTCACAGAAGACATAAAGCCCGCTGTCCGAAGGTAAGTGCCGCAGCCAGGCATGTTTCAGCAGAAGTGGCGCTGGGGAGCGCACAGTAACTGGCAAAAGCATCTGTGCACGAACTAGCAGCTTCTTCCCCTCTGCTAGCCAGAGAGGACGGCAACTTCCAGGAGGCGAAGAACAAAGCCGCACCAACAGCGGCATTGTGTGCGCAGCTTCCAAGCTGCTAGAACACGGTGGCTTGACAATCGGCTGCATCTGCAATTGACATTAGCATTCTTCAGGAAGGAGTTGATGGACAACGTTCCTAAGCTTCTTGCTGACCCCCCTGCAGCACCCGATAGAAAATCTTGCAATTCCTTCTGAGCTTTGAGACACTAAGAACTCGATGAACTGCTAATGCAACGTCGGGGGACGTTGCCTTTGCTGTCCCAGTTTCTGCTTGAAAGACGTCGTTGGAAAAGTTTTTCACTAAGATGAGGATGACAAGAGTCACAGAAGACGGAGATAAGGAGCCGTCCGACAGAAGCAGCGCTGCGGAACGCACCGTAACCGGCACAAGGGTCTGTGCAAGCAGCAACCACATCTTTGCCTCTGGCAGTTGGAGAACACGGCAGATTCCAGGAGGCGATGAATGAAGCCGCACCAACAGCGGTATTGTGTGTGCAGCTTCCAAGTTCCTAGAAGACAGCACCTTGACAATCAGCTGCATCCGCAATTGACATTAGCATTCTTCAGGAAGGAGTTGATGGTCAGCTTTCCTAAGCTTCTTGCCAGCCTTCCTACATCCCCAATTGAAAATCATGCACATCTTTCTAAGCTCTTAGACACAAGGAATATGATGAACTGCTAATGCACGACTGGGGCACATTGGCTTTACTATACCAGTTTCTCCTTGCAAGACAGAGTGGAAAAGCTTTTCGCTAAGATGCCGATGACAAGAGTCACAGAAGACATAAAGCGAGCCGTCCGAAGGTAAGTGCCGCAGCCAGGCATGTTTCAGCAGAAGTGGCGCTGGGGAGCGCACAGTAACTGGCAAAAGCATCTGTGCACGAACTAGCAGCTTCTTCCCCACTGGTAGCCAGAGAGGACGGCAACTTCCAGGAGGCGAAGAACTAAGCCGCACCAACAGCGGCATTGTGTGCGCAGCTTCCAAGCTGCTAGAAAACGGTGGCTTGACAATCGGCTGTGTCTGCAATTGACATTAGCATTCTTCAGGAAGGAGTTGATGGACAGCTTTCTAAGCTTCTTGCCAGCCTTCCTACATCCCCAATTGAAAATCATGCACATCTTTCTAAGCTCTTAGACACAAGGAATATGATGAACTGCTAATGCACGACTGGGGGACATTGGCTTTACTATACCAGTTTCTCCTTGCAAGACAGAGTGGAAAAGCTTTTCACTAAGATGCCGATGACAAGAGTCACAGAAGACATAAAGCCAGCTGTCCGAAGGTAAGTGCCGCAGCCAGGCATGTTTCAGCAGAAGTGGCGCTGGGGAGCGCACAGTAACTGGCGAAAGCATCTGTGCACGAACTAGCAGCTTCTTCCCCTCTGCTAGCCAGAGAGGACGGCAACTTCCAGGAGGCGAAGAACAAAGCCGCACCAACAGCGGAATTGTGTGCGCAGCTTCCAAGCTGCTAGAAAACGGTGGCTTGACAATCAGCTGCGTCTGCAATTGACATAAGCATTCTTCAGGAAGGAGTTGATGGACAACGTTCCTAAGTTTCTTGCTAATCCTCCTGCAGCACCCGATAGAAAATCTTGCAATTCCTTCTGAGCTTTGAGACACTAAGAACTCGATGAACTGCTAATGCAACGTTGGGCGACGTTGGCTTTCTGTCCCAGTTTCTGCTTGAAAGACGTCGTTGTCGGAAAAGTTTTTCACTAAGATGAGGAGAACAAGAGTCACAGAAGATGGAGATAAGGAGCCGTCCGACAGAAGAAGCGCTGCGGAACGCTCCGTAACCGGCACAAGGGTCTGTGCACGCAGCAACCACTTCCTTGCCTCTGGCAGTTGGAGAACACGGCAGATTCCAGGAGGCGATGAATGAAGCCGCACCAAGAGCTAGATTGATTGCGCGGCTTCCAAGCTACTAGAACACGGTGGCTTGACAATCGGCTGCATCTGCAATTGACATTAGCATTCTTCAGGAAGGAGTTGATGGACAGCTTTCCTAAGCGTCTTGCCAGCCTTCCTACATCCCCCGATTGAAAATCATGCACTTCTTTCTAAGCTCTTAGACACAAGGAACACGATGAAATTCTAATGCACGACTGGGGCACATTGGCTTTACTATACCAGTTTCTCCTTGCAAGACAGAGTGGAAAAGCTTTTCACTAAGATGCCGATGACAAGAGTCACAGAAGACATAAAGCGAGCTGTCCGAAGGTAAGTGCCGCAGCCAGGCATGTTTCACCAGAAGTTGTGCTCGGGAGCGCACAGTAACTGGCAAAAGCATCTGTGCATGAATTAGCAGCTTCTTCCCCTCTGCTAGCCAGAGAGGATGGCAACTTCCAGGAGGCGAAGAGCAAAGCCGCACCAACAGCGGCATTGTGTGCGCAGCTTCCAAGCTGCTAGAAAACGGTGGCTTGACAATCGGCTGCGTCTGCAATTGACATTAGCATTCTTCAGGAAGGAGTTGATGGACAGCTTTCCTAAGCTTCTTGCTACTCCTGCTGCAGCACCCGATAAAAAAACGGGCATTTTCTATACGCTATGAGATGCAAAGGACTCAATGACATGCAAATGCACGACTGGGGCACATTGGCTTTACTATACCAGTTTCTCCTTGCAAGACAGAGTGGAAAAGCTTTTCGCTAAGATGCCGATGACAAGAGTCACAGAAGACATAAAGCCAGCTGTCCGAAGGTAAGTGCCGCAGCCAGGCATGTTTCAGCAGAAGTGGCGCTGGGGAGCGCACAGTAACTGGCAAAAGCATCTGTGCACGAACTAGCAGCTTCTTCCCCTCTGCTAGCCAGAGAGGACGGCAACTTCCAGGAGGCGAAGAACAAAGCCGCACCAACAGCGGCATTGTGTGCGTAGCTTCCAAGCTGCTAGAAAACGGTGGCTTGACAGTCGGCTGTGTCTGCAATTGACATTAGCATTCTTCAGGAAGGAGTTGATGGACAGCTTTCCTAAGCTTCTTGCCAGCCTTCCTACATCCCCAATTGAAAATCATGCACATCTTTCTAAGCTCTTAGACACAAGGAATATGATGAACTGCTAATGCACGACTGGGGGACATTGGCTTTACTATACCAGTTTCTCCTTGCAAGAGAGAGTGGAAAAGCTTTTCACTAAGATGCCGATGACAAGAGTCACAGAAGACATAAAGCCAGCTGTCCGAAGGTAAGTGCCGCAGCCAGGCATGTTTCAGCAGAAGTGGCGCTCGGGAGCGCACAGTAACTGGCGAAAGCATCTGTGCACCAACTAGCAGCTTCTTCCCCTCTGCTAGCCAGAGAGGACGGCAACTTCCAGGAGGCGAAGAACAAAGCCGCACCAACAGCGGCATTGTGTGCGCAGCTTCCAAGCTGCTAGAAAACGGTGGCTTGACAATCAGCTGCGTCTGCAATTGACATAAGCATTCTTCAGGAAGGAGTTGATGGACAACGTTCCTAAGTTTCTTGCTAATCCTCCTGCAGCACCCGATAGAAAATCTTGCAATTCCTTCTGAGCTTTGAGACACTAAGAACTCGATGAACTGCTAATGCAACGTTGGGCGACGTTGGCTTTCTGTCCCAGTTTCTGCTTGAAAGACGTCGTTGTCGGAAAAGTTTTTCACTAAGATGAGGAGAACAAGAGTCACAGAAGATGGAGATAAGGAGCCGTCCGACAGAAGCAGCGCTGCGGAACGCTCCGTAACCGGCACAAGGGTCTGTGCACGCAGCAACCACTTCCTTGCCTCTGGCAGTTGGAGAACACGGCAGATTCCAGGAGGCGATGAATGAAGCCGCACCAAGAGCTAGATTGATTGCGCGGCTTCCAAGCTACTAGAACACGGTGGCTTGACAATCGGCTGCATCTGCAATTGACATTAGCATTCTTCAGGAAGGAGTTGATGGACAGCTTTCCTAAGCGTCTTGCCAGCCTTCCTACATCCCCCGATTGAAAATCATGCACTTCTTTCTAAGCTCTTAGACACAAGGAACACGATGAAATTCTAATGCACGACTGGGGCACATTGGCTTTACTATACCAGTTTCTCCTTGCAAGACAGAGTGGAAAAGCTTTTCACTAAGATGCCGATGACAAGAGTCACAGAAGACATAAAGCGAGCTGTCCGAAGGTAAGTGCCGCAGCCAGGCATGTTTCACCAGAAGTTGTGCTCGGGAGCGCACAGTAACTGGCAAAAGCATCTGTGCATGAACTAGCAGCTTCTTCCCCTCTGCTAGCCAGAGAGGATGGCAACTTCCAGGAGGCGAAGAACAAAGCCGCACCAACAGCGGCACTGTGTGCGCAGCTTCCAAGCTGCTAGAAAACGGTGGCTTGACAATCAGCTGCGTCTGCAATTGACATAAGCATTCTTCAGGAAGGAGTTGATGGACAACGTTCCTAAGTTTCTTGCTACTCCTGCTGCAGCACCCGATAAAAAAACGGGCATTTTCTATACGCTATGAGATGCAAAGGACTCAATGACATGCAAATGCACGACTGGGGCACATTGGCTTTACTATACCAGTTTCTCCTTGCAAGACAGAGTGGAAAAGCTTTTCGCTAAGATGCCGATGACAAGAGTCACAGAAGACATAAAGCGAGCCGTCCGAAGGTAAGTGCCGCAGCCAGGCATGTTTCAGCAGAAGTGGCGCTGGGGAGCGCACAGTAACTGGCAAAAGCATCTGTGCACGAACTAGCAGCTTCTTCCCCTCTGCTAGCCAGAGAGGACGGCAACTTCCAGGAGGCGAAGAACAAAGCCGCACCAACAGCGGCATTGTGTGCGCAGCTTCCAAGCTGCTAGAAAACGGTGGCTTGACAATCGGCTGCGTCTGCAATTGACATTAGCATTCTTCAGGAAGGAGTTGATGGTCAGCTTTCCTAAGCTTCTTGCCAGCCTTCCTACATCCCCAATTGAAAATCATGCACATCTTTCTAAGCTCTTAGACACAAGGAATATGATGAACTGCTAATGCACGACTGGGGGACATTGGCTTTACTATACCAGTTTCTCCTTGCAAGACAGAGTGGAAAAGCTTTTCACTAAGATGCCGATGACAAGAGTCACAGAAGACATAAAGCGAGCTGTCCGAAGGTAAGTGCCGCAGCCAGGCATGTTTCACCAGAAGTTGTGCTCGGGAGCGCACAGTAACTGGCAAAAGCATCTGTGCATGAATTAGCAGCTTCTTCCCCTCTGCTAGCCAGAGAGGATGGCAACTTCCAGGAGGCGAAGAACAAAGCCGCACCAACAGCGGCATTGTGTGCGCAGCTTCCAAGCTGCTAGAAAACGGTGGCTTGACAATCGGCTGCGTCTGCAATTGACATTAGCATTCTTCAGGAAGGAGTTGATGGACAGCTTTCCTAAGCTTCTTGCTACTCCTGCTGCAGCACCCGATAAAAAAACGGGCATTTTCTATACGCTATGAGATGCAAAGGACTCAATGACATGCAAATGCACGACTGGGGCACATTGGCTTTACTATACCAGTTTCTCCTTGCAAGACAGAGTGGAAAAGCTTTTCGCTAAGATGCCGATGACAAGAGTCACAGAAGACATAAAGCCAGCTGTCCGAAGGTAAGTGCCGCAGCCAGGCATGTTTCAGTAGAAGTGGCGCTGGGGAGCGCACAGTAACTGGCAAAAGCATCTGTGCACGAACTAGCAGCTTCTTCCCCTCTGCTAGCCAGAGAGGACGGCAACTTCCAGGAGGCGAAGAACAAAGCCGCACCAACAGCGGCATTGTGTGCGCAGCTTCCAAGCTGCTAGAACACGGTGGCTTGACAATCGGCTGCATCTGCAATTGACATTAGCATTCTTCAGGAAGGAGTTGATGGACAACGTTCCTAAGCTTCTTGCTGACCCCCCTGCAGCACCCGATAGAAAATCTTGCAATTCCTTCTGAGCTTTGAGACACTAAGAACTCGATGAACTGCTAATGCAACGTTGGGGGACGTTGCCTTTGCTGTCCCAGTTTCTGCTTGAAAGACGTCGTTGGAAAAGTTTTTCACTAAGATGAGGATGACAAGAGTCACAGAAGACGGAGATAAGGAGCCGTCCGACAGAAGCAGCGCTGCGGAACGCACCGTAACCGGCACAAGGGTCTGTGCAAGCAGCAACCACATCTTTGCCTCTGGCAGTTGGAGAACACGGCAGATTCCAGGAGGCGATGAATGAAGCCGCACCAACAGCGGTATTGTGTGTGCAGCTTCCAAGTTCCTAGAAGACAGCACCTTGACAATCAGCTGCATCCGCAATTGACATTAGCATTCTTCAGGAAGGAGTTGATGGACAGCTTTCCTAAGCTTCTTGCCAACCTTCCTACAACCCCCAATTGAAAATCGTGCACTTCTTTCTAAGCTCTTAGACACAAGGAATACGATGAAATTCTAATGCACGATTGGGGCACATTGGCTTTACTATACCAGTTTCTCCTTGCAAGACAGAGTGGAAAAGCTTTTCGCTAAGATGCCGATGACAAGAGTCACAGAAGACATAAAGCGAGCTGTCCGAAGGTAAGTGCCGCAGCCAGGCATGTTTCACCAGAAGTTGTGCTCGGGAGCGCACAGTAACTGGCAAAAGCATCTGTGCATGAACTAGCAGCTTCTTCCCCTCTGCTAGCCAGAGAGGATGGCAACTTCCAGGAGGCGAAGAACAAAGCCGCACCAACAGCGGCACTGTGTGGGCAGCTTCCAAGCTGCTAGAAAACGGTGGCTTGACAATCAGCTGCGTCTGCAATTGACATAAGCATTCTTCAGGAAGGAGTTGATGGACAACGTTCCTAAGTTTCTTGCTACTCCTGCTGCAGCACCCGATAAAAAAACGGGCATTTTCTATACGCTATGAGATGCAAAGGACTCAATGACATGCAAATGCACGACTGGGGCACATTGGCTTTACTATACCAGTTTCTCCTTGCAAGACAGAGTGGAAAAGCTTTTCGCTAAGATGCCGATGACAAGAGTCACAGAAGACATAAAGCCAGCTGTCCGAAGGTAAGTGCCGCAGCCAGGCATGTTTCAGCAGAAGTGGCGCTGGGGAGCGCACAGTAACTGGCAAAAGCATCTGTGCACGAACTAGCAGCTTCTTCCCCTCTGCTAGCCAGAGAGGACGGCAACTTCCAGGAGGCGAAGAACAAAGCCGCACCAACAGCGGCATTGTGTGCGCAGCTTCCAAGCTGCTAGAAAACGGTGGCTTGACAATCGGCTGCGTCTGCAATTGACATTAGCATTCTTCAGGAAGGAGTTGATGGTCAGCTTTCCTAAGCTTCTTGCCAGCCTTCCTACATCCCCAATTGAAAATCATGCACATCTTTCTAAGCTCTTAGACACAAGGAATATGATGAACTGCTAATGCACGACTGGGGGACATTGGCTTTACTATACCAGTTTCTCCTTGCAAGACAGAGTGGAAAAGCTTTTCACTAAGATGCCGATGACAAGAGTCACAGAAGACATAAAGCGAGCTGTCCGAAGGTAAGTGCCGCAGCCAGGCATGTTTCACCAGAAGTTGTGCTCGGGAGCGCACAGTAACTGGCAAAAGCATCTGTGCATGAATTAGCAGCTTCTTCCCCTCTGCTAGCCAGAGAGGATGGCAACTTCCAGGAGGCGAAGAACAAAGCCGCACCAACAGCGGCATTGTGTGCGCAGCTTCCAAGCTGCTAGAAAACGGTGGCTTGACAATCGGCTGCGTCTGCAATTGACATTAGCATTCTTCAGGAAGGAGTTGATGGACAGCTTTCCTAAGCTTCTTGCTACTCCTGCTGCAGCACCCGATAAAAAAACGGGCATTTTCTATACGCTATGAGATGCAAAGGACTCAATGACATGCAAATGCACGACTGGGGCACATTGGCTTTACTATACCAGTTTCTCCTTGCAAGACAGAGTGGAAAAGCTTTTCGCTAAGATGCCGATGACAAGAGTCACAGAAGACATAAAGCCAGCTGTCCGAAGGTAAGTGCCGCAGCCAGGCATGTTTCAGTAGAAGTGGCGCTGGGGAGCGCACAGTAACTGGCAAAAGCATCTGTGCACGAACTAGCAGCTTCTTCCCCTCTGCTAGCCAGAGAGGACGGCAACTTCCAGGAGGCGAAGAACAAAGCCGCACCAACAGCGGCATTGTGTGCGCAGCTTCCAAGCTGCTAGAACACGGTGGCTTGACAATCGGCTGCATCTGCAATTGACATTAGCATTCTTCAGGAAGGAGTTGATGGACAACGTTCCTAAGCTTCTTGCTGACCCCCCTGCAGCACCCGATAGAAAATCTTGCAATTCCTTCTGAGCTTTGAGACACTAAGAACTCGATGAACTGCTAATGCAACGTTGGGGGACGTTGCCTTTGCTGTCCCAGTTTCTGCTTGAAAGACGTCGTTGGAAAAGTTTTTCACTAAGATGAGGATGACAAGAGTCACAGAAGACGGAGATAAGGAGCCGTCCGACAGAAGCAGCGCTGCGGAACGCACCGTAACCGGCACAAGGGTCTGTGCAAGCAGCAACCACATCTTTGCCTCTGGCAGTTGGAGAACACGGCAGATTCCAGGAGGCGATGAATGAAGCCGCACCAACAGCGGTATTGTGTGTGCAGCTTCCAAGTTCCTAGAAGACAGCACCTTGACAATCAGCTGCATCCGCAATTGACATTAGCATTCTTCAGGAAGGAGTTGATGGACAGCTTTCCTAAGCTTCTTGCCAACCTTCCTACAACCCCCAATTGAAAATCGTGCACTTCTTTCTAAGCTCTTAGACACAAGGAATACGATGAAATTCTAATGCACGATTGGGGCACATTGGCTTTACTATACCAGTTTCTCCTTGCAAGACAGAGTGGAAAAGCTTTTCGCTAAGATGCCGATGACAAGAGTCACAGAAGACATAAAGCGAGCCGTCCGAAGGTAAGTGCCGCAGCCAGGCATGTTTCAGCAGAAGTGGCGCTGGGGAGCGCACAGTAACTGGCAAAAGCATCTGTGCACGAACTAGCAGCTTCTTCCCCACTGGTAGCCAGAGAGGACGGCAACTTCCAGGAGGCGAAGAACTAAGCCGCACCAACAGCGGCATTGTGTGCGCAGCTTCCAAGCTGCTAGAAAACGGTGGCTTGACAATCGGCTGTGTCTGCAATTGACATTAGCATTCTTCAGGAAGGAGTTGATGGACAGCTTTCTAAGCTTCTTGCCAGCCTTCCTACATCCCCAATTGAAAATCATGCACATCTTTCTAAGCTCTTAGACACAAGGAATATGATGAACTGCTAATGCACGACTGGGGGACATTGGCTTTACTATACCAGTTTCTCCTTGCAAGACAGAGTGGAAAAGCTTTTCACTAAGATGCCGATGACAAGAGTCACAGAAGACATAAAGCGAGCTGTCCGAAGGTAAGTGCCGCAGCCAGGCATGTTTCACCAGAAGTTGTGCTCGGGAGCGCACAGTAACTGGCAAAAGCATCTGTGCATGAATTAGCAGCTTCTTCCCCTCTGCTAGCCAGAGAGGATGGCAACTTCCAGGAGGCGAAGAGCAAAGCCGCACCAACAGCGGCATTGTGTGCGCAGCTTCCAAGCTGCTAGAAAACGGTGGCTTGACAATCGGCTGCGTCTGCAATTGACATTAGCATTCTTCAGGAAGGAGTTGATGGACAGCTTTCCTAAGCTTCTTGCTACTCCTGCTGCAGCACCCGATAAAAAAACGGGCATTTTCTATACGCTATGAGATGCAAAGGACTCAATGACATGCAAATGCACGACTGGGGCACATTGGCTTTACTATACCAGTTTCTCCTTGCAAGACAGAGTGGAAAAGCTTTTCGCTAAGATGCCGATGACAAGAGTCACAGAAGACATAAAGCCAGCTGTCCGAAGGTAAGTGCCGCAGCCAGGCATGTTTCAGCAGAAGTGGCGCTGGGGAGCGCACAGTAACTGGCAAAAGCATCTGTGCACGAACTAGCAGCTTCTTCCCCTCTGCTAGCCAGAGAGGACGGCAACTTCCAGGAGGCGAAGAACAAAGCCGCACCAACAGCGGCATTGTGTGCGCAGCTTCCAAGCTGCTAGAAAACGGTGGCTTGACAATCGGCTGCGTCTGCAATTGACATTAGCATTCTTCAGGAAGGAGTTGATGGACAGCTTTCCTAAGCTTCTTGCCAGCCTTCCTACATCCCCAATTGAAAATCATGCACATCTTTCTAAGCTCTTAGACACAAGGAATATGATGAACTGCTAATGCACGACTGGGGGACATTGGCTTTACTATACCAGTTTCTCCTTGCAAGAGAGAGTGGAAAAGCTTTTCACTAAGATGCCGATGACAAGAGTCACAGAAGACATAAAGCCAGCTGTCCGAAGGTAAGTGCCGCAGCCAGGCATGTTTCAGCAGAAGTGGCGCTCGGGAGCGCACAGTAACTGGCGAAAGCATCTGTGCACCAACTAGCAGCTTCTTCCCCTCTGCTAGCCAGAGAGGACGGCAACTTCCAGGAGGCGAAGAACAAAGCCGCACCAACAGCGGCATTGTGTGCGCAGCTTCCAAGCTGCTAGAAAACGGTGGCTTGACAATCAGCTGCGTCTGCAATTGACATAAGCATTCTTCAGGAAGGAGTTGATGGACAACGTTCCTAAGTTTCTTGCTAATCCTCCTGCAGCACCCGATAGAAAATCTTGCAATTCCTTCTGAGCTTTGAGACACTAAGAACTCGATGAACTGCTAATGCAACGTTGGGCGACGTTGGCTTTCTGTCCCAGTTTCTGCTTGAAAGACGTCGTTGTCGGAAAAGTTTTTCACTAAGATGAGGAGAACAAGAGTCACAGAAGATGGAGATAAGGAGCCGTCCGACAGAAGCAGCGCTGCGGAACGCTCCGTAACCGGCACAAGGGTCTGTGCACGCAGCAACCACTTCCTTGCCTCTGGCAGTTGGAGAACACGGCAGATTCCAGGAGGCGATGAATGAAGCCGCACCAAGAGCTAGATTGATTGCGCGGCTTCCAAGCTACTAGAACACGGTGGCTTGACAATCGGCTGCATCTGCAATTGACATTAGCATTCTTCAGGAAGGAGTTGATGGACAGCTTTCCTAAGCGTCTTGCCAGCCTTCCTACATCCCCCGATTGAAAATCATGCGCTTCTTTCTAAGCTCTTAGACACAAGGAACACGATGAAATTCTAATGCACGACTGGGGCACATTGGCTTTACTATACCAGTTTCTCCTTGCAAGACAGAGTGGAAAAGCTTTTCACTAAGATGCCGATGACAAGAGTCACAGAAGACATAAAGCGAGCTGTCCGAAGGTAAGTGCCGCAGCCAGGCATGTTTCACCAGAAGTTGTGCTCGGGAGCGCACAGTAACTGGCAAAAGCATCTGTGCATGAACTAGCAGCTTCTTCCCCTCTGCTAGCCAGAGAGGATGGCAACTTCCAGGAGGCGAAGAACAAAGCCGCACCAACAGCGGCACTGTGTGCGCAGCTTCCAAGCTGCTAGAAAACGGTGGCTTGACAATCAGCTGCGTCTGCAATTGACATAAGCATTCTTCAGGAAGGAGTTGATGGACAACGTTCCTAAGTTTCTTGCTACTCCTGCTGCAGCACCCGATAAAAAAACGGGCATTTTCTATACGCTATGAGATGCAAAGGACTCAATGACATGCAAATGCACGACTGGGGCACATTGGCTTTACTATACCAGTTTCTCCTTGCAAGACAGAGTGGAAAAGCTTTTCGCTAAGATGCCGATGACAAGAGTCACAGAAGACATAAAGCCAGCTGTCCGAAGGTAAGTGCCGCAGCCAGGCATGTTTCAGCAGAAGTGGCGCTGGGGAGCGCACAGTAACTGGCAAAAGCATCTGTGCACGAACTAGCAGCTTCTTCCCCTCTGCTAGCCAGAGAGGACGGCAACTTCCAGGAGGCGAAGAACAAAGCCGCACCAACAGCGGCATTGTGTGCGCAGCTTCCAAGCTGCTAGAAAACGGTGGCTTGACAATCGGCTGCGTCTGCAATTGACATTAGCATTCTTCAGGAAGGAGTTGATGGTCAGCTTTCCTAAGCTTCTTGCCAGCCTTCCTACATCCCCAATTGAAAATCATGCACATCTTTCTAAGCTCTTAGACACAAGGAATATGATGAACTGCTAATGCACGACTGGGGGACATTGGCTTTACTATACCAGTTTCTCCTTGCAAGACAGAGTGGAAAAGCTTTTCACTAAGATGCCGATGACAAGAGTCACAGAAGACATAAAGCGAGCTGTCCGAAGGTAAGTGCCGCAGCCAGGCATGTTTCACCAGAAGTTGTGCTCGGGAGCGCACAGTAACTGGCAAAAGCATCTGTGCATGAATTAGCAGCTTCTTCCCCTCTGCTAGCCAGAGAGGATGGCAACTTCCAGGAGGCGAAGAACAAAGCCGCACCAACAGCGGCATTGTGTGCGCAGCTTCCAAGCTGCTAGAAAACGGTGGCTTGACAATCGGCTGCGTCTGCAATTGACATTAGCATTCTTCAGGAAGGAGTTGATGGACAGCTTTCCTAAGCTTCTTGCTACTCCTGCTGCAGCACCCGATAAAAAAACGGGCATTTTCTATACGCTATGAGATGCAAAGGACTCAATGACATGCAAATGCACGACTGGGGCACATTGGCTTTACTATACCAGTTTCTCCTTGCAAGACAGAGTTGAAAAGCTTTTCGCTAAGATGCCGATGACAAGAGTCACAGAAGACATAAAGCCCGCTGTCCGAAGGTAAGTGCCGCAGCCAGGCATGTTTCAGCAGAAGTGGCGCTGGGGAGCGCACAGTAACTGGCAAAAGCATCTGTGCACGAACTAGCAGCTTCTTCCCCTCTGCTAGCCAGAGAGGACGGCAACTTCCAGGAGGCGAAGAACAAAGCCGCACCAACAGCGGCATTGTGTGCGCAGCTTCCAAGCTGCTAGAACACGGTGGCTTGACAATCGGCTGCATCTGCAATTGACATTAGCATTCTTCAGGAAGGAGTTGATGGACAACGTTCCTAAGCTTCTTGCTGACCCCCCTGCAGCACCCGATAGAAAATCTTGCAATTCCTTCTGAGCTTTGAGACACTAAGAACTCGATGAACTGCTAATGCAACGTCGGGGGACGTTGCCTTTGCTGTCCCAGTTTCTGCTTGAAAGACGTCGTTGGAAAAGTTTTTCACTAAGATGAGGATGACAAGAGTCACAGAAGACGGAGATAAGGAGCCGTCCGACAGAAGCAGCGCTGCGGAACGCACCGTAACCGGCACAAGGGTCTGTGCAAGCAGCAACCACATCTTTGCCTCTGGCAGTTGGAGAACACGGCAGATTCCAGGAGGCGATGAATGAAGCCGCACCAACAGCGGTATTGTGTGTGCAGCTTCCAAGTTCCTAGAAGACAGCACCTTGACAATCAGCTGCATCCGCAATTGACATTAGCATTCTTCAGGAAGGAGTTGATGGACAGCTTTCCTAAGCTTCTTGCCAACCTTCCTACAACCCCCAATTGAAAATCGTGCACTTCTTTCTAAGCTCTTAGACACAAGGAATACGATGAACTTCTAATGCACGATTGGGGCACATTGGCTTTACTATACCAGTTTCTCCTTGCAAGACAGAGTGGAAAAGCTTTTCGCTAAGATGCCGATGACAAGAGTCACAGAAGACATAAAGCGAGCCGTCCGAAGGTAAGTGCCGCAGCCAGGCATGTTTCAGCAGAAGTGGCGCTGGGGAGCGCACAGTAACTGGCAAAAGCATCTGTGCACGAACTAGCAGCTTCTTCCCCACTGGTAGCCAGAGAGGACGGCAACTTCCAGGAGGCGAAGAACTAAGCCGCACCAACAGCGGCATTGTGTGCGCAGCTTCCAAGCTGCTAGAAAACGGTGGCTTGACAATCGGCTGTGTCTGCAATTGACATTAGCATTCTTCAGGAAGGAGTTGATGGACAGCTTTCTAAGCTTCTTGCCAGCCTTCCTACATCCCCAATTGAAAATCATGCACATCTTTCTAAGCTCTTAGACACAAGGAATATGATGAACTGCTAATGCACGACTGGGGGACATTGGCTTTACTATACCAGTTTCTCCTTGCAAGACAGAGTGGAAAAGCTTTTCACTAAGATGCCGATGACAAGAGTCACAGAAGACATAAAGCCAGCTGTCCGAAGGTAAGTGCCGCAGCCAGGCATGTTTCAGCAGAAGTGGCGCTGGGGAGCGCACAGTAACTGGCGAAAGCATCTGTGCACGAACTAGCAGCTTCTTCCCCTCTGCTAGCCAGAGAGGACGGCAACTTCCAGGAGGCGAAGAACAAAGCCGCACCAACAGCGGAATTGTGTGCGCAGCTTCCAAGCTGCTAGAAAACGGTGGCTTGACAATCAGCTGCGTCTGCAATTGACATAAGCATTCTTCAGGAAGGAGTTGATGGACAACGTTCCTAAGTTTCTTGCTAATCCTCCTGCAGCACCCGATAGAAAATCTTGCAATTCCTTCTGAGCTTTGAGACACTAAGAACTCGATGAACTGCTAATGCAACGTTGGGCGACGTTGGCTTTCTGTCCCAGTTTCTGCTTGAAAGACGTCGTTGTCGGAAAAGTTTTTCACTAAGATGAGGAGAACAAGAGTCACAGAAGATGGAGATAAGGAGCCGTCCGACAGAAGAAGCGCTGCGGAACGCTCCGTAACCGGCACAAGGGTCTGTGCACGCAGCAACCACTTCCTTGCCTCTGGCAGTTGGAGAACACGGCAGATTCCAGGAGGCGATGAATGAAGCCGCACCAAGAGCTAGATTGATTGCGCGGCTTCCAAGCTACTAGAACACGGTGGCTTGACAATCGGCTGCATCTGCAATTGACATTAGCATTCTTCAGGAAGGAGTTGATGGACAGCTTTCCTAAGCGTCTTGCCAGCCTTCCTACATCCCCCGATTGAAAATCATGCACTTCTTTCTAAGCTCTTAGACACAAGGAACACGATGAAATTCTAATGCACGACTGGGGCACATTGGCTTTACTATACCAGTTTCTCCTTGCAAGACAGAGTGGAAAAGCTTTTCACTAAGATGCCGATGACAAGAGTCACAGAAGACATAAAGCGAGCTGTCCGAAGGTAAGTGCCGCAGCCAGGCATGTTTCACCAGAAGTTGTGCTCGGGAGCGCACAGTAACTGGCAAAAGCATCTGTGCATGAATTAGCAGCTTCTTCCCCTCTGCTAGCCAGAGAGGATGGCAACTTCCAGGAGGCGAAGAGCAAAGCCGCACCAACAGCGGCATTGTGTGCGCAGCTTCCAAGCTGCTAGAAAACGGTGGCTTGACAATCGGCTGCGTCTGCAATTGACATTAGCATTCTTCAGGAAGGAGTTGATGGACAGCTTTCCTAAGCTTCTTGCTACTCCTGCTGCAGCACCCGATAAAAAAACGGGCATTTTCTATACGCTATGAGATGCAAAGGACTCAATGACATGCAAATGCACGACTGGGGCACATTGGCTTTACTATACCAGTTTCTCCTTGCAAGACAGAGTGGAAAAGCTTTTCGCTAAGATGCCGATGACAAGAGTCACAGAAGACATAAAGCCAGCTGTCCGAAGGTAAGTGCCGCAGCCAGGCATGTTTCAGCAGAAGTGGCGCTGGGGAGCGCACAGTAACTGGCAAAAGCATCTGTGCACGAACTAGCAGCTTCTTCCCCTCTGCTAGCCAGAGAGGACGGCAACTTCCAGGAGGCGAAGAACAAAGCCGCACCAACAGCGGCATTGTGTGCGCAGCTTCCAAGCTGCTAGAAAACGGTGGCTTGACAATCGGCTGCGTCTGCAATTGACATTAGCATTCTTCAGGAAGGAGTTGATGGTCAGCTTTCCTAAGCTTCTTGCCAGCCTTCCTACATCCCCAATTGAAAATCATGCACATCTTTCTAAGCTCTTAGACACAAGGAATATGATGAACTGCTAATGCACGACTGGGGGACATTGGCTTTACTATACCAGTTTCTCCTTGCAAGACAGAGTGGAAAAGCTTTTCACTAAGATGCCGATGACAAGAGTCACAGAAGACATAAAGCGAGCTGTCCGAAGGTAAGTGCCGCAGCCAGGCATGTTTCACCAGAAGTTGTGCTCGGGAGCGCACAGTAACTGGCAAAAGCATCTGTGCATGAATTAGCAGCTTCTTCCCCTCTGCTAGCCAGAGAGGATGGCAACTTCCAGGAGGCGAAGAACAAAGCCGCACCAACAGCGGCATTGTGTGCGCAGCTTCCAAGCTGCTAGAAAACGGTGGCTTGACAATCGGCTGCGTCTGCAATTGACATTAGCATTCTTCAGGAAGGAGTTGATGGACAGCTTTCCTAAGCTTCTTGCTACTCCTGCTGCAGCACCCGATAAAAAAACGGGCATTTTCTATACGCTATGAGATGCAAAGGACTCAATGACATGCAAATGCACGACTGGGGCACATTGGCTTTACTATACCAGTTTCTCCTTGCAAGACAGAGTGGAAAAGCTTTTCGCTAAGATGCCGATGACAAGAGTCACAGAAGACATAAAGCCAGCTGTCCGAAGGTAAGTGCCGCAGCCAGGCATGTTTCAGTAGAAGTGGCGCTGGGGAGCGCACAGTAACTGGCAAAAGCATCTGTGCACGAACTAGCAGCTTCTTCCCCTCTGCTAGCCAGAGAGGACGGCAACTTCCAGGAGGCGAAGAACAAAGCCGCACCAACAGCGGCATTGTGTGCGCAGCTTCCAAGCTGCTAGAAAACGGTGGCTTGACAATCGGCTGCATCTGCAATTGACATTAGCATTCTTCAGGAAGGAGTTGATGGACAACGTTCCTAAGCTTCTTGCTGACCCCCCTGCAGCACCCGATAGAAAATCTTGCAATTCCTTCTGAGCTTTGAGACACTAAGAACTCGATGAACTGCTAATGCAACGTCGGGGGACGTTGCCTTTGCTGTCCCAGTTTCTGCTTGAAAGACGTCGTTGGAAAAGTTTTTCACTAAGATGAGGATGACAAGAGTCACAGAAGACGGAGATAAGGAGCCGTCCGACAGAAGCAGCGCTGCGGAACGCACCGTAACCGGCACAAGGGTCTGTGCAAGCAGCAACCACATCTTTGCCTCTGGCAGTTGGAGAACACGGCAGATTCCAGGAGGCGATGAATGAAGCCGCACCAACAGTGGTATTGTGTGTGCAGCTTCCAAGTTCCTAGAAGACAGCACCTTGACAATCAGCTGCATCCGCAATTGACATTAGCATTCTTCAGGAAGGAGTTGATGGACAGCTTTCCTAAGCTTCTTGCCAACCTTCCTACAACCCCCAATTGAAAATCGTGCACTTCTTTCTAAGCTCTTAGACACAAGGAATACGATGAACTTCTAATGCACGATTGGGGCACATTGGCTTTACTATACCAGTTTCTCCTTGCAAGACAGAGTGGAAAAGCTTTTCGCTAAGATGCCGATGACAAGAGTCACAGAAGACATAAAGCGAGCCGTCCGAAGGTAAGTGCCGCAGCCAGGCATGTTTCAGCAGAAGTGGCGCTGGGGAGCGCACAGTAACTGGCAAAAGCATCTGTGCACGAACTAGCAGCTTCTTCCCCACTGGTAGCCAGAGAGGACGGCAACTTCCAGGAGGCGAAGAACTAAGCCGCACCAACAGCGGCATTGTGTGCGCAGCTTCCAAGCTGCTAGAAAACGGTGGCTTGACAATCGGCTGTGTCTGCAATTGACATTAGCATTCTTCAGGAAGGAGTTGATGGACAGCTTTCTAAGCTTCTTGCTACTCCTGCTGCAGCACCCGATAAAAAAACGGGCATTTTCTATACGCTATGAGATGCAAAGGACTCAATGACATGCAAATGCACGACTGGGGCACATTGGCTTTACTATACCAGTTTCTCCTTGCAAGACAGAGTGGAAAAGCTTTTCGCTAAGATGCCGATGACAAGAGTCACAGAAGACATAAAGCCAGCTGTCCGAAGGTAAGTGCCGCAGCCAGGCATGTTTCAGCAGAAGTGGCGCTGGGGAGCGCACAGTAACTGGCAAAAGCATCTGTGCACGAACTAGCAGCTTCTTCCCCTCTGCTAGCCAGAGAGGACGGCAACTTCCAGGAGGCGAAGAACAAAGCCGCACCAACAGCGGCATTGTGTGCGCAGCTTCCAAGCTGCTAGAAAACGGTGGCTTGACAGTCGGCTGTGTCTGCAATTGACATTAGCATTCTTCAGGAAGGAGTTGATGGACAGCTTTCCTAAGCTTCTTGCCAGCCTTCCTACATCCCCAATTGAAAATCATGCACATCTTTCTAAGCTCTTAGACACAAGGAATATGATGAACTGCTAATGCACGACTGGGGGACATTGGCTTTACTATACCAGTTTCTCCTTGCAAGAGAGAGTGGAAAAGCTTTTCACTAAGATGCCGATGACAAGAGTCACAGAAGACATAAAGCCAGCTGTCCGAAGGTAAGTGCCGCAGCCAGGCATGTTTCAGCAGAAGTGGCGCTCGGGAGCGCACAGTAACTGGCGAAAGCATCTGTGCACCAACTAGCAGCTTCTTCCCCTCTGCTAGCCAGAGAGGACGGCAACTTCCAGGAGGCGAAGAACAAAGCCGCACCAACAGCGGCATTGTGTGCGCAGCTTCCAAGCTGCTAGAAAACGGTGGTTTGACAATCAGCTGCGTCTGCAATTGACATAAGCATTCTTCAGGAAGGAGTTGATGGACAACGTTCCTAAGTTTCTTGCTAATCCTCCTGCAGCACCCGATAGAAAATCTTGCAATTCCTTCTGAGCTTTGAGACACTAAGAACTCGATGAACTGCTAATGCAACGTTGGGCGACGTTGGCTTTCTGTCCCAGTTTCTGCTTGAAAGACGTCGTTGTCGGAAAAGTTTTTCACTAAGATGAGGAGAACAAGAGTCACAGAAGATGGAGATAAGGAGCCGTCCGACAGAAGCAGCGCTGCGGAACGCTCCGTAACCGGCACAAGGGTCTGTGCACGCAGCAACCACTTCCTTGCCTCTGGCAGTTGGAGAACACGGCAGATTCCAGGAGGCGATGAATGAAGCCGCACCAAGAGCTAGATTGATTGCGCGGCTTCCAAGCTACTAGAACACGGTGGCTTGACAATCGGCTGCATCTGCAATTGACATTAGCATTCTTCAGGAAGGAGTTGATGGACAGCTTTCCTAAGCGTCTTGCCAGCCTTCCTACATCCCCCGATTGAAAATCATGCACTTCTTTCTAAGCTCTTAGACACAAGGAACACGATGAAATTCTAATGCACGACTGGGGCACATTGGCTTTACTATACCAGTTTCTCCTTGCAAGACAGAGTGGAAAAGCTTTTCACTAAGATGCCGATGACAAGAGTCACAGAAGACATAAAGCGAGCTGTCCGAAGGTAAGTGCCGCAGCCAGGCATGTTTCACCAGAAGTTGTGCTCGGGAGCGCACAGTAACTGGCAAAAGCATCTGTGCATGAATTAGCAGCTTCTTCCCCTCTGCTAGCCAGAGAGGATGGCAACTTCCAGGAGGCGAAGAGCAAAGCCGCACCAACAGCGGCATTGTGTGCGCAGCTTCCAAGCTGCTAGAAAACGGTGGCTTCACAATCGGCTGCGTCTGCAATTGACATTAGCATTCTTCAGGAAGGAGTTGATGGACAGCTTTCCTAAGCTTCTTGCTACTCCTGCTGCAGCACCCGATAAAAAAACGGGCATTTTCTATACGCTATGAGATGCAAAGGACTCAATGACATGCAAATGCACGACTGGGGCACATTGGCTTTACTATACCAGTTTCTCCTTGCAAGACAGAGTGGAAAAGCTTTTCGCTAAGATGCCGATGACAAGAGTCACAGAAGACATAAAGCCAGCTGTCCGAAGGTAAGTGCCGCAGCCAGGCATGTTTCAGCAGAAGTGGCGCTGGGGAGCGCACAGTAACTGGCAAAAGCATCTGTGCACGAACTAGCAGCTTCTTCCCCTCTGCTAGCCAGAGAGGACGGCAACTTCCAGGAGGCGAAGAACAAAGCCGCACCAACAGCGGCATTGTGTGCGCAGCTTCCAAGCTGCTAGAAAACGGTGGCTTGACAATCGGCTGCGTCTGCAATTGACATTAGCATTCTTCAGGAAGGAGTTGATGGTCAGCTTTCCTAAGCTTCTTGCCAGCCTTCCTACATCCCCAATTGAAAATCATGCACATCTTTCTAAGCTCTTAGACACAAGGAATATGATGAACTGCTAATGCACGACTGGGGGACATTGGCTTTACTATACCAGTTTCTCCTTGCAAGACAGAGTGGAAAAGCTTTTCACTAAGATGCCGATGACAAGAGTCACAGAAGACATAAAGCGAGCTGTCCGAAGGTAAGTGCCGCAGCCAGGCATGTTTCACCAGAAGTTGTGCTCGGGAGCGCACAGTAACTGGCAAAAGCATCTGTGCATGAATTAGCAGCTTCTTCCCCTCTGCTAGCCAGAGAGGATGGCAACTTCCAGGAGGCGAAGAACAAAGCCGCACCAACAGCGGCATTGTGTGCGCAGCTTCCAAGCTGCTAGAAAACGGTGGCTTGACAATCGGCTGCGTCTGCAATTGACATTAGCATTCTTCAGGAAGGAGTTGATGGACAGCTTTCCTAAGCTTCTTGCTACTCCTGCTGCAGCACCCGATAAAAAAACGGGCATTTTCTATACGCTATGAGATGCAAAGGACTCAATGACATGCAAATGCACGACTGGGGCACATTGGCTTTACTATACCAGTTTCTCCTTGCAAGACAGAGTGGAAAAGCTTTTCGCTAAGATGCCGATGACAAGAGTCACAGAAGACATAAAGCCAGCTGTCCGAAGGTAAGTGCCGCAGCCAGGCATGTTTCAGTAGAAGTGGCGCTGGGGAGCGCACAGTAACTGGCAAAAGCATCTGTGCACGAACTAGCAGCTTCTTCCCCTCTGCTAGCCAGAGAGGACGGCAACTTCCAGGAGGCGAAGAACAAAGCCGCACCAACAGCGGCATTGTGTGCGCAGCTTCCAAGCTGCTAGAAAACGGTGGCTTGACAATCGGCTGCATCTGCAATTGACATTAGCATTCTTCAGGAAGGAGTTGATGGACAACGTTCCTAAGCTTCTTGCTGACCCCCCTGCAGCACCCGATAGAAAATCTTGCAATTCCTTCTGAGCTTTGAGACACTAAGAACTCGATGAACTGCTAATGCAACGTCGGGGGACGTTGCCTTTGCTGTCCCAGTTTCTGCTTGAAAGACGTCGTTGGAAAAGTTTTTCACTAAGATGAGGATGACAAGAGTCACAGAAGACGGAGATAAGGAGCCGTCCGACAGAAGCAGCGCTGCGGAACGCACCGTAACCGGCACAAGGGTCTGTGCAAGCAGCAACCACATCTTTGCCTCTGGCAGTTGGAGAACACGGCAGATTCCAGGAGGCGATGAATGAAGCCGCACCAACAGTGGTATTGTGTGTGCAGCTTCCAAGTTCCTAGAAGACAGCACCTTGACAATCAGCTGCATCCGCAATTGACATTAGCATTCTTCAGGAAGGAGTTGATGGACAGCTTTCCTAAGCTTCTTGCCAACCTTCCTACAACCCCCAATTGAAAATCGTGCACTTCTTTCTAAGCTCTTAGACACAAGGAATACGATGAACTTCTAATGCACGATTGGGGCACATTGGCTTTACTATACCAGTTTCTCCTTGCAAGACAGAGTGGAAAAGCTTTTCGCTAAGATGCCGATGACAAGAGTCACAGAAGACATAAAGCGAGCCGTCCGAAGGTAAGTGCCGCAGCCAGGCATGTTTCAGCAGAAGTGGCGCTGGGGAGCGCACAGTAACTGGCAAAAGCATCTGTGCACGAACTAGCAGCTTCTTCCCCACTGGTAGCCAGAGAGGACGGCAACTTCCAGGAGGCGAAGAACTAAGCCGCACCAACAGCGGCATTGTGTGCGCAGCTTCCAAGCTGCTAGAAAACGGTGGCTTGACAATCGGCTGTGTCTGCAATTGACATTAGCATTCTTCAGGAAGGAGTTGATGGACAGCTTTCTAAGCTTCTTGCTACTCCTGCTGCAGCACCCGATAAAAAAACGGGCATTTTCTATACGCTATGAGATGCAAAGGACTCAATGACATGCAAATGCACGACTGGGGCACATTGGCTTTACTATACCAGTTTCTCCTTGCAAGACAGAGTGGAAAAGCTTTTCGCTAAGATGCCGATGACAAGAGTCACAGAAGACATAAAGCCAGCTGTCCGAAGGTAAGTGCCGCAGCCAGGCATGTTTCAGCAGAAGTGGCGCTGGGGAGCGCACAGTAACTGGCAAAAGCATCTGTGCACGAACTAGCAGCTTCTTCCCCTCTGCTAGCCAGAGAGGACGGCAACTTCCAGGAGGCGAAGAACAAAGCCGCACCAACAGCGGCATTGTGTGCGCAGCTTCCAAGCTGCTAGAAAACGGTGGCTTGACAGTCGGCTGTGTCTGCAATTGACATTAGCATTCTTCAGGAAGGAGTTGATGGACAGCTTTCCTAAGCTTCTTGCCAGCCTTCCTACATCCCCAATTGAAAATCATGCACATCTTTCTAAGCTCTTAGACACAAGGAATATGATGAACTGCTAATGCACGACTGGGGGACATTGGCTTTACTATACCAGTTTCTCCTTGCAAGAGAGAGTGGAAAAGCTTTTCACTAAGATGCCGATGACAAGAGTCACAGAAGACATAAAGCCAGCTGTCCGAAGGTAAGTGCCGCAGCCAGGCATGTTTCAGCAGAAGTGGCGCTCGGGAGCGCACAGTAACTGGCGAAAGCATCTGTGCACCAACTAGCAGCTTCTTCCCCTCTGCTAGCCAGAGAGGACGGCAACTTCCAGGAGGCGAAGAACAAAGCCGCACCAACAGCGGCATTGTGTGCGCAGCTTCCAAGCTGCTAGAAAACGGTGGCTTGACAATCAGCTGCGTCTGCAATTGACATAAGCATTCTTCAGGAAGGAGTTGATGGACAACGTTCCTAAGTTTCTTGCTAATCCTCCTGCAGCACCCGATAGAAAATCTTGCAATTCCTTCTGAGCTTTGAGACACTAAGAACTCGATGAACTGCTAATGCAACGTTGGGCGACGTTGGCTTTCTGTCCCAGTTTCTGCTTGAAAGACGTCGTTGTCGGAAAAGTTTTTCACTAAGATGAGGAGAACAAGAGTCACAGAAGATGGAGATAAGGAGCCGTCCGACAGAAGCAGCGCTGCGGAACGCTCCGTAACCGGCACAAGGGTCTGTGCACGCAGCAACCACTTCCTTGCCTCTGGCAGTTGGAGAACACGGCAGATTCCAGGAGGCGATGAATGAAGCCGCACCAAGAGCTAGATTGATTGCGCGGCTTCCAAGCTACTAGAACACGGTGGCTTGACAATCGGCTGCATCTGCAATTGACATTAGCATTCTTCAGGAAGGAGTTGATGGACAGCTTTCCTAAGCGTCTTGCCAGCCTTCCTACATCCCCCGATTGAAAATCATGCACTTCTTTCTAAGCTCTTAGACACAAGGAACACGATGAAATTCTAATGCACGACTGGGGCACATTGGCTTTACTATACCAGTTTCTCCTTGCAAGACAGAGTGGAAAAGCTTTTCACTAAGATGCCGATGACAAGAGTCACAGAAGACATAAAGCCAGCTGTCCGAAGGTAAGTGCCGCAGCCAGGCATGTTTCAGTAGAAGTGGCGCTGGGGAGCGCACAGTAACTGGCAAAAGCATCTGTGCACGAACTAGCAGCTTCTTCCCCTCTGCTAGCCAGAGAGGACGGCAACTTCCAGGAGGCGAAGAACAAAGCCGCACCAACAGCGGCATTGTGTGCGCAGCTTCCAAGCTGCTAGAAAACGGTGGCTTGACAATCGGCTGCGTCTGCAATTGACATTAGCATTCTTCAGGAAGGAGTTGATGGACAGCTTTCCTAAGCTTCTTGCCAGCCTTCCTACATCCCCAATTGAAAATCATGCACATCTTTCTAAGCTCTTAGACACAAGGAATATGATGAACTGCTAATGCACGACTGGGGGACATTGGCTTTACTATACCAGTTTCTCCTTGCAAGACAGAGTGGAAAAGCTTTTCACTAAGATGCCGATGACAAGAGTCACAGAAGACATAAAGCGAGCTGTCCGAAGGTAAGTGCCGCAGCCAGGCATGTTTCACCAGAAGTTGTGCTCGGGAGCGCACAGTAACTGGCAAAAGCATCTGTGCATGAATTAGCAGCTTCTTCCCCTCTGCTAGCCAGAGAGGATGGCAACTTCCAGGAGGCGAAGAACAAAGCCGCACCAACAGCGGCATTGTGTGCGCAGCTTCCAAGCTGCTAGAAAACGGTGGCTTGACAATCGGCTGCGTCTGCAATTGACATTAGCATTCTTCAGGAAGGAGTTGATGGACAGCTTTCCTAAGCTTCTTGCTACTCCTGCTGCAGCACCCGATAAAAAAACGGGCATTTTCTATACGCTATGAGATGCAAAGGACTCAATGACATGCAAATGCACGACTGGGGCACATTGGCTTTACTATACCAGTTTCTCCTTGCAAGACAGAGTGGAAAAGCTTTTCGCTAAGATGCCGATGACAAGAGTCACAGAAGACATAAAGCCAGCTGTCCGAAGGTAAGTGCCGCAGCCAGGCATGTTTCAGCAGAAGTGGCGCTGGGGAGCGCACAGTAACTGGCAAAAGCATCTGTGCACGAACTAGCAGCTTCTTCCCCTCTGCTAGCCAGAGAGGACGGCAACTTCCAGGAGGCGAAGAACAAAGCCGCACCAACAGCGGCATTGTGTGCGCAGCTTCCAAGCTGCTAGAAAACGGTGGCTTGACAGTCGGCTGTGTCTGCAATTGACATTAGCATTCTTCAGGAAGGAGTTGATGGACAGCTTTCCTAAGCTTCTTGCCAGCCTTCCTACATCCCCAATTGAAAATCATGCACATCTTTCTAAGCTCTTAGACACAAGGAATATGATGAACTGCTAATGCACGACTGGGGGACATTGGCTTTACTATACCAGTTTCTCCTTGCAAGAGAGAGTGGAAAAGCTTTTCACTAAGATGCCGATGACAAGAGTCACAGAAGACATAAAGCCAGCTGTCCGAAGGTAAGTGGCGCAGCCAGGCATGTTTCAGCAGAAGTGGCGCTCGGGAGCGCACAGTAACTGGCGAAAGCATCTGTGCACCAACTAGCAGCTTCTTCCCCTCTGCTAGCCAGAGAGGACGGCAACTTCCAGGAGGCGAAGAACAAAGCCGCACCAACAGCGGCATTGTGTGCGCAGCTTCCAAGCTGCTAGAAAACGGTGGCTTGACAATCAGCTGCGTCTGCAATTGACATAAGCATTCTTCAGGAAGGAGTTGATGGACAACGTTCCTAAGTTTCTTGCTAATCCTCCTGCAGCACCCGATAGAAAATCTTGCAATTCCTTCTGAGCTTTGAGACACTAAGAACTCGATGAACTGCTAATGCAACGTTGGGCGACGTTGGCTTTCTGTCCCAGTTTCTGCTTGAAAGACGTCGTTGTCGGAAAAGTTTTTCACTAAGATGAGGAGAACAAGAGTCACAGAAGATGGAGATAAGGAGCCGTCCGACAGAAGCAGCGCTGCGGAACGCTCCGTAACCGGCACAAGGGTCTGTGCACGCAGCAACCACTTCCTTGCCTCTGGCAGTTGGAGAACAC
This sequence comes from Passer domesticus, assembly GCF_036417665.1. NCBI lineage: Eukaryota > Metazoa > Chordata > Aves > Passeriformes > Passeridae > Passer > Passer domesticus. Next base: position 57,001,612 of record NC_087512.1, on the reverse strand, counting down.
GGCAGATTCCAGGAGGCGATGAATGAAGCCGCACCAAGAGCTAGATTGATTGCGCGGCTTCCAAGCTACTAGAACACGGTGGCTTGACAATCGGCTGCATCTGCAATTGACATTAGCATTCTTCAGGAAGGAGTTGATGGACAGCTTTCCTAAGCGTCTTGCCAGCCTTCCTACATCCCCCGATTGAAAATCATGCACTTCTTTCTAAGCTCTTAGACACAAGGAACACGATGAAATTCTAATGCACGACTGGGGCACATTGGCTTTACTATACCAGTTTCTCCTTGCAAGACAGAGTGGAAAAGCTTTTCACTAAGATGCCGATGACAAGAGTCACAGAAGACATAAAGCGAGCTGTCCGAAGGTAAGTGCCGCAGCCAGGCATGTTTCACCAGAAGTTGTGCTCGGGAGCGCACAGTAACTGGCAAAAGCATCTGTGCATGAACTAGCAGCTTCTTCCCCTCTGCTAGCCAGAGAGGATGGCAACTTCCAGGAGGCGAAGAACAAAGCCGCACCAACAGCGGCACTGTGTGCGCAGCTTCCAAGCTGCTAGAAAACGGTGGCTTGACAATCAGCTGCGTCTGCAATTGACATAAGCATTCTTCAGGAAGGAGTTGATGGACAACGTTCCTAAGTTTCTTGCTACTCCTGCTGCAGCACCCGATAAAAAAACGGGCATTTTCTATACGCTATGAGATGCAAAGGACTCAATGACATGCAAATGCACGACTGGGGCACATTGGCTTTACTATACCAGTTTCTCCTTGCAAGACAGAGTGGAAAAGCTTTTCGCTAAGATGCCGATGACAAGAGTCACAGAAGACATAAAGCCAGCTGTCCGAAGGTAAGTGCCGCAGCCAGGCATGTTTCAGCAGAAGTGGCGCTGGGGAGCGCACAGTAACTGGCAAAAGCATCTGTGCACGAACTAGCAGCTTCTTCCCCTCTGCTAGCCAGAGAGGACGGCAACTTCCAGGAGGCGAAGAACAAAGCCGCACCAACAGCGGCATTGTGTGCGCAGCTTCCAAGCTGCTAGAAAACGGTGGCTTGACAATCGGCTGCGTCTGCAATTGACATTAGCATTCTTCAGGAAGGAGTTGATGGTCAGCTTTCCTAAGCTTCTTGCCAGCCTTCCTACATCCCCAATTGAAAATCATGCACATCTTTCTAAGCTCTTAGACACAAGGAATATGATGAACTGCTAATGCACGACTGGGGGACATTGGCTTTACTATACCAGTTTCTCCTTGCAAGACAGAGTGGAAAAGCTTTTCACTAAGATGCCGATGACAAGAGTCACAGAAGACATAAAGCCAGCTGTCCGAAGGTAAGTGCCGCAGCCAGGCATGTTTCAGCAGAAGTGGCGCTGGGGAGCGCACAGTAACTGGCAAAAGCATCTGTGCATGAACGAGCAGCTTCTTCCCCTCTGCTAGCCAGAGAGCAAGGCAACTTCGAGGAAGCGAAGCACAAAGCCGCACCAACAGCGGCATTGTGTGCACAGCTTCCAAGCTGCTAGAAAACGGTGGCTTGACAATCGGCTGCGTCTGCAATTGACATTAGCATTCTTCAGGAAGGAGTTGATGGACAGCTTTCCTAAGTTTCTTGCTACTCCTGCTGCAGCACCCGATAAAAAAACGGGCATTTTCTATACGCTATGAGATGCAAAGGACTCAATGACATGCAAATGCACGACTGGGGCACATTGGCTTTACTATACCAGTTTCTCCTTGCAAGACAGAGTGGAAAAGCTTTTCACTAAGATGCCGATGACAAGAGTCACAGAAGACATAAAGCGAGCTGTCCGAAGGTAAGTGCCGCAGCCAGGCATGTTTCAGCAGAAGTGGCGCTCGGGAGCGCACAGTAACTGGCGAAAGCATCTGTGCACGAACTAGCAGCTTCTTCCCCTCTGCTAGCCAGAGAGGACGGCAACTTCCAGGAGGCGAAGAACAAAGCCGCACCAACAGCGGCATTGTGTGCGCAGCTTCCAAGCTGCTAGAAAACGGTGGCTTGACAATCAGCTGCGTCTGCAATTGACATAAGCATTCTTCAGGAAGGAGTTGATGGACAACGTTCCTAAGTTTCTTGCTAATCCTCCTGCAGCACCCGATAGAAAATCTTGCAATTCCTTCTGAGCTTTGAGACACTAAGAACTCGATGAACTGCTAATGCAACGTTGGGCGACGTTGGCTTTCTGTCCCAGTTTCTGCTTGAAAGACGTCGTTGTCGGAAAAGTTTTTCACTAAGATGAGGAGAACAAGAGTCACAGAAGATGGAGATAAGGAGCCGTCCGACAGAAGCAGCGCTGCGGAACGCTCCGTAACCGGCACAAGGGTCTGTGCACGCAGCAACCACTTCCTTGCCTCTGGCAGTTGGAGAACACGGCAGATTCCAGGAGGCGATGAATGAAGCCGCACCAAGAGCTAGATTGATTGCGCGGCTTCCAAGCTACTAGAACACGGTGGCTTGACAATCGGCTGCATCTGCAATTGACATTAGCATTCTTCAGGAAGGAGTTGATGGACAGCTTTCCTAAGCGTCTTGCCAGCCTTCCTACATCCCCCGATTGAAAATCATGCACTTCTTTCTAAGCTCTTAGACACAAGGAACACGATGAAATTCTAATGCACGACTGGGGCACATTGGCTTTACTATACCAGTTTCTCCTTGCAAGACAGAGTGGAAAAGCTTTTCACTAAGATGCCGATGACAAGAGTCACAGAAGACATAAAGCGAGCTGTCCGAAGGTAAGTGCCGCAGCCAGGCATGTTTCACCAGAAGTTGTGCTCGGGAGCGCACAGTAACTGGCAAAAGCATCTGTGCATGAACTAGCAGCTTCTTCCCCTCTGCTAGCCAGAGAGGATGGCAACTTCCAGGAGGCGAAGAACAAAGCCGCACCAACAGCGGCACTGTGTGGGCAGCTTCCAAGCTGCTAGAAAACGGTGGCTTGACAATCAGCTGCGTCTGCAATTGACATAAGCATTCTTCAGGAAGGAGTTGATGGACAACGTTCCTAAGTTTCTTGCTACTCCTGCTGCAGCACCCGATAAAAAAACGGGCATTTTCTATACGCTATGAGATGCAAAGGACTCAATGACATGCAAATGCACGACTGGGGCACATTGGCTTTACTATACCAGTTTCTCCTTGCAAGACAGAGTGGAAAAGCTTTTCGCTAAGATGCCGATGACAAGAGTCACAGAAGACATAAAGCCAGCTGTCCGAAGGTAAGTGCCGCAGCCAGGCATGTTTCAGCAGAAGTGGCGCTGGGGAGCGCACAGTAACTGGCAAAAGCATCTGTGCACGAACTAGCAGCTTCTTCCCCTCTGCTAGCCAGAGAGGACGGCAACTTCCAGGAGGCGAAGAACAAAGCCGCACCAACAGCGGCATTGTGTGCGCAGCTTCCAAGCTGCTAGAAAACGGTGGCTTGACAATCGGCTGCGTCTGCAATTGACATTAGCATTCTTCAGGAAGGAGTTGATGGTCAGCTTTCCTAAGCTTCTTGCCAGCCTTCCTACATCCCCAATTGAAAATCATGCACATCTTTCTAAGCTCTTAGACACAAGGAATATGATGAACTGCTAATGCACGACTGGGGGACATTGGCTTTACTATACCAGTTTCTCCTTGCAAGACAGAGTGGAAAAGCTTTTCACTAAGATGCCGATGACAAGAGTCACAGAAGACATAAAGCGAGCTGTCCGAAGGTAAGTGCCGCAGCCAGGCATGTTTCACCAGAAGTTGTGCTCGGGAGCGCACAGTAACTGGCAAAAGCATCTGTGCATGAATTAGCAGCTTCTTCCCCTCTGCTAGCCAGAGAGGATGGCAACTTCCAGGAGGCGAAGAACAAAGCCGCACCAACAGCGGCATTGTGTGCGCAGCTTCCAAGCTGCTAGAAAACGGTGGCTTGACAATCGGCTGCGTCTGCAATTGACATTAGCATTCTTCAGGAAGGAGTTGATGGACAGCTTTCCTAAGCTTCTTGCTACTCCTGCTGCAGCACCCGATAAAAAAACGGGCATTTTCTATACGCCATGAGATGCAAAGGACTCAATGACATGCAAATGCACGACTGGGGCACATTGGCTTTACTATACCAGTTTCTCCTTGCAAGACAGAGTTGAAAAGCTTTTCGCTAAGATGCCGATGACAAGAGTCACAGAAGACATAAAGCCAGCTGTCCGAAGGTAAGTGCCGCAGCCAGGCATGTTTCAGCAGAAGTGGCGCTGGGGAGCGCACAGTAACTGGCAAAAGCATCTGTGCACGAACTAGCAGCTTCTTCCCCTCTGCTAGCCAGAGAGGACGGCAACTTCCAGGAGGCGAAGAACAAAGCCGCACCAACAGCGGCATTGTGTGCGCAGCTTCCAAGCTGCTAGAACACGGTGGCTTGACAATCGGCTGCATCTGCAATTGACATTAGCATTCTTCAGGAAGGAGTTGATGGACAACGTTCCTAAGCTTCTTGCTGACCCCCCTGCAGCACCCGATAGAAAATCTTGCAATTCCTTCTGAGCTTTGAGACACTAAGAACTCGCTGAACTGCTAATGCAACGTCGGGGGACGTTGCCTTTGCTGTCCCAGTTTCTGCTTGAAAGACGTCGTTGGAAAAGTTTTTCACTAAGATGAGGATGACAAGAGTCACAGAAGATGGAGATAAGGAGCCGTCCGACAGAAGCAGCGCTGCGGAACGCACCGTAACCGGCACAAGGGTCTGTGCAAGCAGCAACCACATCTTTGCCTCTGGCAGTTGGAGAACACGGCAGATTCCAGGAGGCGATGAATGAAGCCGCACCAACAGCGGTATTGTGTGTGCAGCTTCCAAGTTCCTAGAAGACAGCACCTTGACAATCAGCTGCATCCGCAATTGACATTAGCATTCTTCAGGAAGGAGTTGATGGACAACGTTCCTAAGTTTCTTGCTAATCCTCCTGCAGCACCCGATAGAAAATCTTGCAATTCCTTCTGAGCTTTGAGACACTAAGAACTCGATGAACTGCTAATGCAACGTTGGGCGACGTTGGCTTTCTGTCCCAGTTTCTGCTTGAAAGACGTCGTTGTCGGAAAAGTTTTTCACTAAGATGAGGAGAACAAGAGTCACAGAAGATGGAGATAAGGAGCCGTCCGACAGAAGCAGCGCTGCGGAACGCTCCGTAACCGGCACAAGGGTCTGTGCACGCAGCAACCACTTCCTTGCCTCTGGCAGTTGGAGAACACGGCAGATTCCAGGAGGCGATGAATGAAGCCGCACCAAGAGCTAGATTGATTGCGCGGCTTCCAAGCTACTAGAACACGGTGGCTTGACAATCGGCTGCATCTGCAATTGACATTAGCATTCTTCAGGAAGGAGTTGATGGACAGCTTTCCTAAGCGTCTTGCCAGCCTTCCTACATCCCCCGATTGAAAATCATGCACTTCTTTCTAAGCTCTTAGACACAAGGAACACGATGAAATTCTAATGCACGACTGGGGCACATTGGCTTTACTATACCAGTTTCTCCTTGCAAGACAGAGTGGAAAAGCTTTTCACTAAGATGCCGATGACAAGAGTCACAGAAGACATAAAGCGAGCTGTCCGAAGGTAAGTGCCGCAGCCAGGCATGTTTCACCAGAAGTTGTGCTCGGGAGCGCACAGTAACTGGCAAAAGCATCTGTGCATGAACTAGCAGCTTCTTCCCCTCTGCTAGCCAGAGAGGATGGCAACTTCCAGGAGGCGAAGAACAAAGCCGCACCAACAGCGGCACTGTGTGCGCAGCTTCCAAGCTGCTAGAAAACGGTGGCTTGACAATCAGCTGCGTCTGCAATTGACATAAGCATTCTTCAGGAAGGAGTTGATGGACAACGTTCCTAAGTTTCTTGCTACTCCTGCTGCAGCACCCGATAAAAAAACGGGCATTTTCTATACGCTATGAGATGCAAAGGACTCAATGACATGCAAATGCACGACTGGGGCACATTGGCTTTACTATACCAGTTTCTCCTTGCAAGACAGAGTGGAAAAGCTTTTCGCTAAGATGCCGATGACAAGAGTCACAGAAGACATAAAGCCAGCTGTCCGAAGGTAAGTGCCGCAGCCAGGCATGTTTCAGCAGAAGTGGCGCTGGGGAGCGCACAGTAACTGGCAAAAGCATCTGTGCACGAACTAGCAGCTTCTTCCCCTCTGCTAGCCAGAGAGGACGGCAACTTCCAGGAGGCGAAGAACAAAGCCGCACCAACAGCGGCATTGTGTGCGCAGCTTCCAAGCTGCTAGAAAACGGTGGCTTGACAATCGGCTGCGTCTGCAATTGACATTAGCATTCTTCAGGAAGGAGTTGATGGTCAGCTTTCCTAAGCTTCTTGCCAGCCTTCCTACATCCCCAATTGAAAATCATGCACATCTTTCTAAGCTCTTAGACACAAGGAATATGATGAACTGCTAATGCACGACTGGGGGACATTGGCTTTACTATACCAGTTTCTCCTTGCAAGACAGAGTGGAAAAGCTTTTCACTAAGATGCCGATGACAAGAGTCACAGAAGACATAAAGCGAGCTGTCCGAAGGTAAGTGCCGCAGCCAGGCATGTTTCACCAGAAGTTGTGCTCGGGAGCGCACAGTAACTGGCAAAAGCATCTGTGCATGAATTAGCAGCTTCTTCCCCTCTGCTAGCCAGAGAGGATGGCAACTTCCAGGAGGCGAAGAACAAAGCCGCACCAACAGCGGCATTGTGTGCGCAGCTTCCAAGCTGCTAGAAAACGGTGGCTTGACAATCGGCTGCGTCTGCAATTGACATTAGCATTCTTCAGGAAGGAGTTGATGGACAGCTTTCCTAAGCTTCTTGCTACTCCTGCTGCAGCACCCGATAAAAAAACGGGCATTTTCTATACGCCATGAGATGCAAAGGACTCAATGACATGCAAATGCACGACTGGGGCACATTGGCTTTACTATACCAGTTTCTCCTTGCAAGACAGAGTTGAAAAGCTTTTCGCTAAGATGCCAAGAGTCACAGAAGACATAAAGCCAGCTGTCCGAAGGTAAGTGCCGCAGCCAGGCATGTTTCAGTAGAAGTGGCGCTGGGGAGCGCACAGTAACTGGCAAAAGCATCTGTGCACGAACTAGCAGCTTCTTCCCCTCTGCTAGCCAGAGAGGACGGCAACTTCCAGGAGGCGAAGAACAAAGCCGCACCAACAGCGGCATTGTGTGCGCAGCTTCCAAGCTGCTAGAAAACGGTGGCTTGACAATCGGCTGCGTCTGCAATTGACATTAGCATTCTTCAGGAAGGAGTTGATGGTCAGCTTTCCTAAGCTTCTTGCCAGCCTTCCTACATCCCCAATTGAAAATCATGCACATCTTTCTAAGCTCTTAGACACAAGGAATATGATGAACTGCTAATGCACGACTGGGGGACATTGGCTTTACTATACCAGTTTCTCCTTGCAAGAGAGAGTGGAAAAGCTTTTCACTAAGATGCCGATGACAAGAGTCACAGAAGACATAAAGCCAGCTGTCCGAAGGTAAGTGCCGCAGCCAGGCATGTTTCAGCAGAAGTGGCGCTCGGGAGCGCACAGTAACTGGCGAAAGCATCTGTGCACCAACTAGCAGCTTCTTCCCCTCTGCTAGCCAGAGAGGACGGCAACTTCCAGGAGGCGAAGAACAAAGCCGCACCAACAGCGGCATTGTGTGCGCAGCTTCCAAGCTGCTAGAAAACGGTGGTTTGACAATCAGCTGCGTCTGCAATTGACATAAGCATTCTTCAGGAAGGAGTTGATGGACAACGTTCCTAAGTTTCTTGCTAATCCTCCTGCAGCACCCGATAGAAAATCTTGCAATTCCTTCTGAGCTTTGAGACACTAAGAACTCGATGAACTGCTAATGCAACGTTGGGCGACGTTGGCTTTCTGTCCCAGTTTCTGCTTGAAAGACGTCGTTGTCGGAAAAGTTTTTCACTAAGATGAGGAGAACAAGAGTCACAGAAGATGGAGATAAGGAGCCGTCCGACAGAAGCAGCGCTGCGGAACGCTCCGTAACCGGCACAAGGGTCTGTGCACGCAGCAACCACTTCCTTGCCTCTGGCAGTTGGAGAACACGGCAGATTCCAGGAGGCGATGAATGAAGCCGCACCAAGAGCTAGATTGATTGCGCGGCTTCCAAGCTACTAGAACACGGTGGCTTGACAATCGGCTGCATCTGCAATTGACATTAGCATTCTTCAGGAAGGAGTTGATGGACAGCTTTCCTAAGCGTCTTGCCAGCCTTCCTACATCCCCCGATTGAAAATCATGCACTTCTTTCTAAGCTCTTAGACACAAGGAACACGATGAAATTCTAATGCACGACTGGGGCACATTGGCTTTACTATACCAGTTTCTCCTTGCAAGACAGAGTGGAAAAGCTTTTCACTAAGATGCCGATGACAAGAGTCACAGAAGACATAAAGCCAGCTGTCCGAAGGTAAGTGCCGCAGCCAGGCATGTTTCAGTAGAAGTGGCGCTGGGGAGCGCACAGTAACTGGCAAAAGCATCTGTGCACGAACTAGCAGCTTCTTCCCCTCTGCTAGCCAGAGAGGACGGCAACTTCCAGGAGGCGAAGAACAAAGCCGCACCAACAGCGGCATTGTGTGCGCAGCTTCCAAGCTGCTAGAAAACGGTGGCTTGACAATCGGCTGCGTCTGCAATTGACATTAGCATTCTTCAGGAAGGAGTTGATGGTCAGCTTTCCTAAGCTTCTTGCCAGCCTTCCTACATCCCCAATTGAAAATCATGCACATCTTTCTAAGCTCTTAGACACAAGGAATATGATGAACTGCTAATGCACGACTGGGGGACATTGGCTTTACTATACCAGTTTCTCCTTGCAAGACAGAGTGGAAAAGCTTTTCACTAAGATGCCGATGACAAGAGTCACAGAAGACATAAAGCGAGCTGTCCGAAGGTAAGTGCCGCAGCCAGGCATGTTTCACCAGAAGTTGTGCTCGGGAGCGCACAGTAACTGGCAAAAGCATCTGTGCATGAATTAGCAGCTTCTTCCCCTCTGCTAGCCAGAGAGGATGGCAACTTCCAGGAGGCGAAGAACAAAGCCGCACCAACAGCGGCATTGTGTGCGCAGCTTCCAAGCTGCTAGAAAACGGTGGCTTGACAATCGGCTGCGTCTGCAATTGACATTAGCATTCTTCAGGAAGGAGTTGATGGACAGCTTTCCTAAGCTTCTTGCTACTCCTGCTGCAGCACCCGATAAAAAAACGGGCATTTTCTATACGCTATGAGATGCAAAGGACTCAATGACATGCAAATGCACGACTGGGGCACATTGGCTTTACTATACCAGTTTCTCCTTGCAAGACAGAGTGGAAAAGCTTTTCGCTAAGATGCCGATGACAAGAGTCACAGAAGACATAAAGCCAGCTGTCCGAAGGTAAGTGCCGCAGCCAGGCATGTTTCAGCAGAAGTGGCGCTGGGGAGCGCACAGTAACTGGCAAAAGCATCTGTGCACGAACTAGCAGCTTCTTCCCCTCTGCTAGCCAGAGAGGACGGCAACTTCCAGGAGGCGAAGAACAAAGCCGCACCAACAGCGGCATTGTGTGCGCAGCTTCCAAGCTGCTAGAAAACGGTGGCTTGACAGTCGGCTGTGTCTGCAATTGACATTAGCATTCTTCAGGAAGGAGTTGATGGACAGCTTTCCTAAGCTTCTTGCCAGCCTTCCTACATCCCCAATTGAAAATCATGCACATCTTTCTAAGCTCTTAGACACAAGGAATATGATGAACTGCTAATGCACGACTGGGGGACATTGGCTTTACTATACCAGTTTCTCCTTGCAAGAGAGAGTGGAAAAGCTTTTCACTAAGATGCCGATGACAAGAGTCACAGAAGACATAAAGCCAGCTGTCCGAAGGTAAGTGCCGCAGCCAGGCATGTTTCAGCAGAAGTGGCGCTCGGGAGCGCACAGTAACTGGCGAAAGCATCTGTGCACCAACTAGCAGCTTCTTCCCCTCTGCTAGCCAGAGAGGACGGCAACTTCCAGGAGGCGAAGAACAAAGCCGCACCAACAGCGGCATTGTGTGCGCAGCTTCCAAGCTGCTAGAAAACGGTGGCTTGACAATCAGCTGCGTCTGCAATTGACATAAGCATTCTTCAGGAAGGAGTTGATGGACAACGTTCCTAAGTTTCTTGCTAATCCTCCTGCAGCACCCGATAGAAAATCTTGCAATTCCTTCTGAGCTTTGAGACACTAAGAACTCGATGAACTGCTAATGCAACGTTGGGCGACGTTGGCTTTCTGTCCCAGTTTCTGCTTGAAAGACGTCGTTGTCGGAAAAGTTTTTCACTAAGATGAGGAGAACAAGAGTCACAGAAGATGGAGATAAGGAGCCGTCCGACAGAAGCAGCGCTGCGGAACGCTCCGTAACCGGCACAAGGGTCTGTGCACGCAGCAACCACTTCCTTGCCTCTGGCAGTTGGAGAACACGGCAGATTCCAGGAGGCGATGAATGAAGCCGCACCAAGAGCTAGATTGATTGCGCGGCTTCCAAGCTACTAGAACACGGTGGCTTGACAATCGGCTGCATCTGCAATTGACATTAGCATTCTTCAGGAAGGAGTTGATGGACAGCTTTCCTAAGCGTCTTGCCAGCCTTCCTACATCCCCCGATTGAAAATCATGCACTTCTTTCTAAGCTCTTAGACACAAGGAACACGATGAAATTCTAATGCACGACTGGGGCACATTGGCTTTACTATACCAGTTTCTCCTTGCAAGACAGAGTGGAAAAGCTTTTCACTAAGATGCCGATGACAAGAGTCACAGAAGACATAAAGCGAGCTGTCCGAAGGTAAGTGCCGCAGCCAGGCATGTTTCACCAGAAGTTGTGCTCGGGAGCGCACAGTAACTGGCAAAAGCATCTGTGCATGAACTAGCAGCTTCTTCCCCTCTGCTAGCCAGAGAGGATGGCAACTTCCAGGAGGCGAAGAACAAAGCCGCACCAACAGCGGCACTGTGTGCGCAGCTTCCAAGCTGCTAGAAAACGGTGGCTTGACAATCAGCTGCGTCTGCAATTGACATAAGCATTCTTCAGGAAGGAGTTGATGGACAACGTTCCTAAGTTTCTTGCTACTCCTGCTGCAGCACCCGATAAAAAAACGGGCATTTTCTATACGCTATGAGATGCAAAGGACTCAATGACATGCAAATGCACGACTGGGGCACATTGGCTTTACTATACCAGTTTCTCCTTGCAAGACAGAGTGGAAAAGCTTTTCGCTAAGATGCCGATGACAAGAGTCACAGAAGACATAAAGCCAGCTGTCCGAAGGTAAGTGCCGCAGCCAGGCATGTTTCAGCAGAAGTGGCGCTGGGGAGCGCACAGTAACTGGCAAAAGCATCTGTGCACGAACTAGCAGCTTCTTCCCCTCTGCTAGCCAGAGAGGACGGCAACTTCCAGGAGGCGAAGAACAAAGCCGCACCAACAGCGGCATTGTGTGCGCAGCTTCCAAGCTGCTAGAAAACGGTGGCTTGACAATCGGCTGCGTCTGCAATTGACATTAGCATTCTTCAGGAAGGAGTTGATGGTCAGCTTTCCTAAGCTTCTTGCCAGCCTTCCTACATCCCCAATTGAAAATCATGCACATCTTTCTAAGCTCTTAGACACAAGGAATATGATGAACTGCTAATGCACGACTGGGGGACATTGGCTTTACTATACCAGTTTCTCCTTGCAAGACAGAGTGGAAAAGCTTTTCACTAAGATGCCGATGACAAGAGTCACAGAAGACATAAAGCCAGCTGTCCGAAGGTAAGTGCCGCAGCCAGGCATGTTTCAGCAGAAGTGGCGCTGGGGAGCGCACAGTAACTGGCAAAAGCATCTGTGCATGAACGAGCAGCTTCTTCCCCTCTGCTAGCCAGAGAGCAAGGCAACTTCGAGGAAGCGAAGCACAAAGCCGCACCAACAGCGGCATTGTGTGCACAGCTTCCAAGCTGCTAGAAAACGGTGGCTTGACAATCGGCTGCGTCTGCAATTGACATTAGCATTCTTCAGGAAGGAGTTGATGGTCAGCTTTCCTAAGCTTCTTGCCAGCCTTCCTACATCCCCAATTGAAAATCATGCACATCTTTCTAAGCTCTTAGACACAAGGAATATGATGAACTGCTAATGCACGACTGGGGGACATTGGCTTTACTATACCAGTTTCTCCTTGCAAGACAGAGTGGAAAAGCTTTTCACTAAGATGCCGATGACAAGAGTCACAGAAGACATAAAGCGAGCTGTCCGAAGGTAAGTGCCGCAGCCAGGCATGTTTCACCAGAAGTTGTGCTCGGGAGCGCACAGTAACTGGCAAAAGCATCTGTGCATGAATTAGCAGCTTCTTCCCCTCTGCTAGCCAGAGAGGATGGCAACTTCCAGGAGGCGAAGAACAAAGCCGCACCAACAGCGGCATTGTGTGCGCAGCTTCCAAGCTGCTAGAAAACGGTGGCTTGACAATCGGCTGCGTCTGCAATTGACATTAGCATTCTTCAGGAAGGAGTTGATGGACAGCTTTCCTAAGCTTCTTGCTACTCCTGCTGCAGCACCCGATAAAAAAACGGGCATTTTCTATACGCCATGAGATGCAAAGGACTCAATGACATGCAAATGCACGACTGGGGCACATTGGCTTTACTATACCAGTTTCTCCTTGCAAGACAGAGTTGAAAAGCTTTTCGCTAAGATGCCGATGACAAGAGTCACAGAAGACATAAAGCCAGCTGTCCGAAGGTAAGTGCCGCAGCCAGGCATGTTTCAGCAGAAGTGGCGCTGGGGAGCGCACAGTAACTGGCAAAAGCATCTGTGCACGAACTAGCAGCTTCTTCCCCTCTGCTAGCCAGAGAGGATGGCAACTTCCAGGAGGCGAAGAACAAAGCCGCACCAACAGCGGCATTGTGTGCGCAGCTTCCAAGCTGCTAGAACACGGTGGCTTGACAATCGGCTGCATCTGCAATTGACATTAGCATTCTTCAGGAAGGAGTTGATGGACAACGTTCCTAAGCTTCTTGCTGACCCCCCTGCAGCACCCGATAGAAAATCTTGCAATTCCTTCTGAGCTTTGAGACACTAAGAACTCGATGAACTGCTAATGCAACGTCGGGGGACGTTGCCTTTGCTGTCCCAGTTTCTGCTTGAAAGACGTCGTTGGAAAAGTTTTTCACTAAGATGAGGATGACAAGAGTCACAGAAGACGGAGATAAGGAGCCGTCCGACAGAAGCAGCGCTGCGGAACGCACCGTAACCGGCACAAGGGTCTGTGCAAGCAGCAACCACATCTTTGCCTCTGGCAGTTGGAGAACACGGCAGATTCCAGGAGGCGATGAATGAAGCCGCACCAACAGCGGTATTGTGTGTGCAGCTTCCAAGTTCCTAGAAGACAGCACCTTGACAATCAGCTGCATCCGCAATTGACATTAGCATTCTTCAGGAAGGAGTTGATGGACAACGTTCCTAAGTTTCTTGCTAATCCTCCTGCAGCACCCGATAGAAAATCTTGCAATTCCTTCTGAGCTTTGAGACACTAAGAACTCGATGAACTGCTAATGCAACGTTGGGCGACGTTGGCTTTCTGTCCCAGTTTCTGCTTGAAAGACGTCGTTGTCGGAAAAGTTTTTCACTAAGATGAGGAGAACAAGAGTCACAGAAGATGGAGATAAGGAGCCGTCCGACAGAAGCAGCGCTGCGGAACGCTCCGTAACCGGCACAAGGGTCTGTGCACGCAGCAACCACTTCCTTGCCTCTGGCAGTTGGAGAACACGGCAGATTCCAGGAGGCGATGAATGAAGCCGCACCAAGAGCTAGATTGATTGCGCGGCTTCCAAGCTACTAGAACACGGTGGCTTGACAATCGGCTGCATCTGCAATTGACATTAGCATTCTTCAGGAAGGAGTTGATGGACAGCTTTCCTAAGCGTCTTGCCAGCCTTCCTACATCCCCCGATTGAAAATCATGCACTTCTTTCTAAGCTCTTAGACACAAGGAACACGATGAAATTCTAATGCACGACTGGGGCACATTGGCTTTACTATACCAGTTTCTCCTTGCAAGACAGAGTGGAAAAGCTTTTCACTAAGATGCCGATGACAAGAGTCACAGAAGACATAAAGCGAGCTGTCCGAAGGTAAGTGCCGCAGCCAGGCATGTTTCACCAGAAGTTGTGCTCGGGAGCGCACAGTAACTGGCAAAAGCATCTGTGCATGAACTAGCAGCTTCTTCCCCTCTGCTAGCCAGAGAGGATGGCAACTTCCAGGAGGCGAAGAACAAAGCCGCACCAACAGCGGCACTGTGTGCGCAGCTTCCAAGCTGCTAGAAAACGGTGGCTTGACAATCAGCTGCGTCTGCAATTGACATAAGCATTCTTCAGGAAGGAGTTGATGGACAACGTTCCTAAGTTTCTTGCTACTCCTGCTGCAGCACCCGATAAAAAAACGGGCATTTTCTATACGCTATGAGATGCAAAGGACTCAATGACATGCAAATGCACGACTGGGGCACATTGGCTTTACTATACCAGTTTCTCCTTGCAAGACAGAGTGGAAAAGCTTTTCGCTAAGATGCCGATGACAAGAGTCACAGAAGACATAAAGCCAGCTGTCCGAAGGTAAGTGCCGCAGCCAGGCATGTTTCAGCAGAAGTGGCGCTGGGGAGCGCACAGTAACTGGCAAAAGCATCTGTGCACGAACTAGCAGCTTCTTCCCCTCTGCTAGCCAGAGAGGACGGCAACTTCCAGGAGGCGAAGAACAAAGCCGCACCAACAGCGGCATTGTGTGCGCAGCTTCCAAGCTGCTAGAAAACGGTGGCTTGACAATCGGCTGCGTCTGCAATTGACATTAGCATTCTTCAGGAAGGAGTTGATGGTCAGCTTTCCTAAGCTTCTTGCCAGCCTTCCTACATCCCCAATTGAAAATCATGCACATCTTTCTAAGCTCTTAGACACAAGGAATATGATGAACTGCTAATGCACGACTGGGGGACATTGGCTTTACTATACCAGTTTCTCCTTGCAAGACAGAGTGGAAAAGCTTTTCACTAAGATGCCGATGACAAGAGTCACAGAAGACATAAAGCGAGCTGTCCGAAGGTAAGTGCCGCAGCCAGGCATGTTTCACCAGAAGTTGTGCTCGGGAGCGCACAGTAACTGGCAAAAGCATCTGTGCATGAATTAGCAGCTTCTTCCCCTCTGCTAGCCAGAGAGGATGGCAACTTCCAGGAGGCGAAGAACAAAGCCGCACCAACAGCGGCATTGTGTGCGCAGCTTCCAAGCTGCTAGAAAACGGTGGCTTGACAATCGGCTGCGTCTGCAATTGACATTAGCATTCTTCAGGAAGGAGTTGATGGACAGCTTTCCTAAGCTTCTTGCTACTCCTGCTGCAGCACCCGATAAAAAAACGGGCATTTTCTATACGCCATGAGATGCAAAGGACTCAATGACATGCAAATGCACGACTGGGGCACATTGGCTTTACTATACCAGTTTCTCCTTGCAAGACAGAGTTGAAAAGCTTTTCGCTAAGATGCCGATGACAAGAGTCACAGAAGACATAAAGCCAGCTGTCCGAAGGTAAGTGCCGCAGCCAGGCATGTTTCAGCAGAAGTGGCGCTGGGGAGCGCACAGTAACTGGCAAAAGCATCTGTGCACGAACTAGCAGCTTCTTCCCCTCTGCTAGCCAGAGAGGACGGCAACTTCCAGGAGGCGAAGAACAAAGCCGCACCAACAGCGGCATTGTGTGCGCAGCTTCCAAGCTGCTAGAACACGGTGGCTTGACAATCGGCTGCATCTGCAATTGACATTAGCATTCTTCAGGAAGGAGTTGATGGACAACGTTCCTAAGCTTCTTGCTGACCCCCCTGCAGCACCCGATAGAAAATCTTGCAATTCCTTCTGAGCTTTGAGACACTAAGAACTCGATGAACTGCTAATGCAACGTCGGGGGACGTTGCCTTTGCTGTCCCAGTTTCTGCTTGAAAGACGTCGTTGGAAAAGTTTTTCACTAAGATGAGGATGACAAGAGTCACAGAAGACGGAGATAAGGAGCCGTCCGACAGAAGCAGCGCTGCGGAACGCACCGTAACCGGCACAAGGGTCTGTGCAAGCAGCAACCACATCTTTGCCTCTGGCAGTTGGAGAACACGGCAGATTCCAGGAGGCGATGAATGAAGCCGCACCAACAGCGGTATTGTGTGTGCAGCTTCCAAGTTCCTAGAAGACAGCACCTTGACAATCAGCTGCATCCGCAATTGACATTAGCATTCTTCAGGAAGGAGTTGATGGACAACGTTCCTAAGTTTCTTGCTAATCCTCCTGCAGCACCCGATAGAAAATCTTGCAATTCCTTCTGAGCTTTGAGACACTAAGAACTCGATGAACTGCTAATGCAACGTTGGGCGACGTTGGCTTTCTGTCCCAGTTTCTGCTTGAAAGACGTCGTTGTCGGAAAAGTTTTTCACTAAGATGAGGAGAACAAGAGTCACAGAAGATGGAGATAAGGAGCCGTCCGACAGAAGCAGCGCTGCGGAACGCTCCGTAACCGGCACAAGGGTCTGTGCACGCAGCAACCACTTCCTTGCCTCTGGCAGTTGGAGAACACGGCAGATTCCAGGAGGCGATGAATGAAGCCGCACCAAGAGCTAGATTGATTGCGCGGCTTCCAAGCTACTAGAACACGGTGGCTTGACAATCGGCTGCATCTGCAATTGACATTAGCATTCTTCAGGAAGGAGTTGATGGACAGCTTTCCTAAGCGTCTTGCCAGCCTTCCTACATCCCCCGATTGAAAATCATGCACTTCTTTCTAAGCTCTTAGACACAAGGAACACGATGAAATTCTAATGCACGACTGGGGCACATTGGCTTTACTATACCAGTTTCTCCTTGCAAGACAGAGTGGAAAAGCTTTTCACTAAGATGCCGATGACAAGAGTCACAGAAGACATAAAGCGAGCTGTCCGAAGGTAAGTGCCGCAGCCAGGCATGTTTCACCAGAAGTTGTGCTCGGGAGCGCACAGTAACTGGCAAAAGCATCTGTGCATGAACTAGCAGCTTCTTCCCCTCTGCTAGCCAGAGAGGATGGCAACTTCCAGGAGGCGAAGAACAAAGCCGCACCAACAGCGGCACTGTGTGCGCAGCTTCCAAGCTGCTAGAAAACGGTGGCTTGACAATCAGCTGCGTCTGCAATTGACATAAGCATTCTTCAGGAAGGAGTTGATGGACAACGTTCCTAAGTTTCTTGCTACTCCTGCTGCAGCACCCGATAAAAAAACGGGCATTTTCTATACGCTATGAGATGCAAAGGACTCAATGACATGCAAATGCACGACTGGGGCACATTGGCTTTACTATACCAGTTTCTCCTTGCAAGACAGAGTGGAAAAGCTTTTCGCTAAGATGCCGATGACAAGAGTCACAGAAGACATAAAGCCAGCTGTCCGAAGGTAAGTGCCGCAGCCAGGCATGTTTCAGCAGAAGTGGCGCTGGGGAGCGCACAGTAACTGGCAAAAGCATCTGTGCACGAACTAGCAGCTTCTTCCCCTCTGCTAGCCAGAGAGGACGGCAACTTCCAGGAGGCGAAGAACAAAGCCGCACCAACAGCGGCATTGTGTGCGCAGCTTCCAAGCTGCTAGAAAACGGTGGCTTGACAATCGGCTGCGTCTGCAATTGACATTAGCATTCTTCAGGAAGGAGTTGATGGTCAGCTTTCCTAAGCTTCTTGCCAGCCTTCCTACATCCCCAATTGAAAATCATGCACATCTTTCTAAGCTCTTAGACACAAGGAATATGATGAACTGCTAATGCACGACTGGGGGACATTGGCTTTACTATACCAGTTTCTCCTTGCAAGACAGAGTGGAAAAGCTTTTCACTAAGATGCCGATGACAAGAGTCACAGAAGACATAAAGCGAGCTGTCCGAAGGTAAGTGCCGCAGCCAGGCATGTTTCACCAGAAGTTGTGCTCGGGAGCGCACAGTAACTGGCAAAAGCATCTGTGCATGAATTAGCAGCTTCTTCCCCTCTGCTAGCCAGAGAGGATGGCAACTTCCAGGAGGCGAAGAACAAAGCCGCACCAACAGCGGCATTGTGTGCGCAGCTTCCAAGCTGCTAGAAAACGGTGGCTTGACAATCGGCTGCGTCTGCAATTGACATTAGCATTCTTCAGGAAGGAGTTGATGGACAGCTTTCCTAAGCTTCTTGCTACTCCTGCTGCAGCACCCGATAAAAAAACGGGCATTTTCTATACGCCATGAGATGCAAAGGACTCAATGACATGCAAATGCACGACTGGGGCACATTGGCTTTACTATACCAGTTTCTCCTTGCAAGACAGAGTTGAAAAGCTTTTCGCTAAGATGCCGATGACAAGAGTCACAGAAGACATAAAGCCAGCTGTCCGAAGGTAAGTGCCGCAGCCAGGCATGTTTCAGCAGAAGTGGCGCTGGGGAGCGCACAGTAACTGGCAAAAGCATCTGTGCACGAACTAGCAGCTTCTTCCCCTCTGCTAGCCAGAGAGGACGGCAACTTCCAGGAGGCGAAGAACAAAGCCGCACCAACAGCGGCATTGTGTGCGCAGCTTCCAAGCTGCTAGAACACGGTGGCTTGACAATCGGCTGCATCTGCAATTGACATTAGCATTCTTCAGGAAGGAGTTGATGGACAACGTTCCTAAGCTTCTTGCTGACCCCCCTGCAGCACCCGATAGAAAATCTTGCAATTCCTTCTGAGCTTTGAGACACTAAGAACTCGATGAACTGCTAATGCAACGTCGGGGGACGTTGCCTTTGCTGTCCCAGTTTCTGCTTGAAAGACGTCGTTGGAAAAGTTTTTCACTAAGATGAGGATGACAAGAGTCACAGAAGACGGAGATAAGGAGCCGTCCGACAGAAGCAGCGCTGCGGAACGCACCGTAACCGGCACAAGGGTCTGTGCAAGCAGCAACCACATCTTTGCCTCTGGCAGTTGGAGAACACGGCAGATTCCAGGAGGCGATGAATGAAGCCGCACCAACAGCGGTATTGTGTGTGCAGCTTCCAAGTTCCTAGAAGACAGCACCTTGACAATCAGCTGCATCCGCAATTGACATTAGCATTCTTCAGGAAGGAGTTGATGGACAACGTTCCTAAGTTTCTTGCTAATCCTCCTGCAGCACCCGATAGAAAATCTTGCAATTCCTTCTGAGCTTTGAGACACTAAGAACTCGATGAACTGCTAATGCAACGTTGGGCGACGTTGGCTTTCTGTCCCAGTTTCTGCTTGAAAGACGTCGTTGTCGGAAAAGTTTTTCACTAAGATGAGGAGAACAAGAGTCACAGAAGATGGAGATAAGGAGCCGTCCGACAGAAGCAGCGCTGCGGAACGCTCCGTAACCGGCACAAGGGTCTGTGCACGCAGCAACCACTTCCTTGCCTCTGGCAGTTGGAGAACACGGCAGATTCCAGGAGGCGATGAATGAAGCCGCACCAAGAGCTAGATTGATTGCGCGGCTTCCAAGCTACTAGAACACGGTGGCTTGACAATCGGCTGCATCTGCAATTGACATTAGCATTCTTCAGGAAGGAGTTGATGGACAGCTTTCCTAAGCGTCTTGCCAGCCTTCCTACATCCCCCGATTGAAAATCATGCACTTCTTTCTAAGCTCTTAGACACAAGGAACACGATGAAATTCTAATGCACGACTGGGGCACATTGGCTTTACTATACCAGTTTCTCCTTGCAAGACAGAGTGGAAAAGCTTTTCACTAAGATGCCGATGACAAGAGTCACAGAAGACATAAAGCGAGCTGTCCGAAGGTAAGTGCCGCAGCCAGGCATGTTTCACCAGAAGTTGTGCTCGGGAGCGCACAGTAACTGGCAAAAGCATCTGTGCATGAACTAGCAGCTTCTTCCCCTCTGCTAGCCAGAGAGGATGGCAACTTCCAGGAGGCGAAGAACAAAGCCGCACCAACAGCGGCACTGTGTGCGCAGCTTCCAAGCTGCTAGAAAACGGTGGCTTGACAATCAGCTGCGTCTGCAATTGACATAAGCATTCTTCAGGAAGGAGTTGATGGACAACGTTCCTAAGTTTCTTGCTACTCCTGCTGCAGCACCCGATAAAAAAACGGGCATTTTCTATACGCTATGAGATGCAAAGGACTCAATGACATGCAAATGCACGACTGGGGCACATTGGCTTTACTATACCAGTTTCTCCTTGCAAGACAGAGTGGAAAAGCTTTTCGCTAAGATGCCGATGACAAGAGTCACAGAAGACATAAAGCCAGCTGTCCGAAGGTAAGTGCCGCAGCCAGGCATGTTTCAGCAGAAGTGGCGCTGGGGAGCGCACAGTAACTGGCAAAAGCATCTGTGCACGAACTAGCAGCTTCTTCCCCTCTGCTAGCCAGAGAGGACGGCAACTTCCAGGAGGCGAAGAACAAAGCCGCACCAACAGCGGCATTGTGTGCGCAGCTTCCAAGCTGCTAGAAAACGGTGGCTTGACAATCGGCTGCGTCTGCAATTGACATTAGCATTCTTCAGGAAGGAGTTGATGGTCAGCTTTCCTAAGCTTCTTGCCAGCCTTCCTACATCCCCAATTGAAAATCATGCACATCTTTCTAAGCTCTTAGACACAAGGAATATGATGAACTGCTAATGCACGACTGGGGGACATTGGCTTTACTATACCAGTTTCTCCTTGCAAGACAGAGTGGAAAAGCTTTTCACTAAGATGCCGATGACAAGAGTCACAGAAGACATAAAGCGAGCTGTCCGAAGGTAAGTGCCGCAGCCAGGCATGTTTCACCAGAAGTTGTGCTCGGGAGCGCACAGTAACTGGCAAAAGCATCTGTGCATGAATTAGCAGCTTCTTCCCCTCTGCTAGCCAGAGAGGATGGCAACTTCCAGGAGGCGAAGAACAAAGCCGCACCAACAGCGGCATTGTGTGCGCAGCTTCCAAGCTGCTAGAAAACGGTGGCTTGACAATCGGCTGCGTCTGCAATTGACATTAGCATTCTTCAGGAAGGAGTTGATGGACAGCTTTCCTAAGCTTCTTGCTACTCCTGCTGCAGCACCCGATAAAAAAACGGGCATTTTCTATACGCCATGAGATGCAAAGGACTCAATGACATGCAAATGCACGACTGGGGCACATTGGCTTTACTATACCAGTTTCTCCTTGCAAGACAGAGTTGAAAAGCTTTTCGCTAAGATGCCGATGACAAGAGTCACAGAAGACATAAAGCCAGCTGTCCGAAGGTAAGTGCCGCAGCCAGGCATGTTTCAGCAGAAGTGGCGCTGGGGAGCGCACAGTAACTGGCAAAAGCATCTGTGCACGAACTAGCAGCTTCTTCCCCTCTGCTAGCCAGAGAGGACGGCAACTTCCAGGAGGCGAAGAACAAAGCCGCACCAACAGCGGCATTGTGTGCGCAGCTTCCAAGCTGCTAGAACACGGTGGCTTGACAATCGGCTGCATCTGCAATTGACATTAGCATTCTTCAGGAAGGAGTTGATGGACAACGTTCCTAAGCTTCTTGCTGACCCCCCTGCAGCACCCGATAGAAAATCTTGCAATTCCTTCTGAGCTTTGAGACACTAAGAACTCGATGAACTGCTAATGCAACGTCGGGGGACGTTGCCTTTGCTGTCCCAGTTTCTGCTTGAAAGACGTCGTTGGAAAAGTTTTTCACTAAGATGAGGATGACAAGAGTCACAGAAGACGGAGATAAGGAGCCGTCCGACAGAAGCAGCGCTGCGGAACGCACCGTAACCGGCACAAGGGTCTGTGCAAGCAGCAACCACATCTTTGCCTCTGGCAGTTGGAGAACACGGCAGATTCCAGGAGGCGATGAATGAAGCCGCACCAACAGCGGTATTGTGTGTGCAGCTTCCAAGTTCCTAGAAGACAGCACCTTGACAATCAGCTGCATCCGCAATTGACATTAGCATTCTTCAGGAAGGAGTTGATGGACAACGTTCCTAAGTTTCTTGCTAATCCTCCTGCAGCACCCGATAGAAAATCTTGCAATTCCTTCTGAGCTTTGAGACACTAAGAACTCGATGAACTGCTAATGCAACGTTGGGCGACGTTGGCTTTCTGTCCCAGTTTCTGCTTGAAAGACGTCGTTGTCGGAAAAGTTTTTCACTAAGATGAGGAGAACAAGAGTCACAGAAGATGGAGATAAGGAGCCGTCCGACAGAAGCAGCGCTGCGGAACGCTCCGTAACCGGCACAAGGGTCTGTGCACGCAGCAACCACTTCCTTGCCTCTGGCAGTTGGAGAACACGGCAGATTCCAGGAGGCGATGAATGAAGCCGCACCAAGAGCTAGATTGATTGCGCGGCTTCCAAGCTACTAGAACACGGTGGCTTGACAATCGGCTGCATCTGCAATTGACATTAGCATTCTTCAGGAAGGAGTTGATGGACAGCTTTCCTAAGCGTCTTGCCAGCCTTCCTACATCCCCCGATTGAAAATCATGCACTTCTTTCTAAGCTCTTAGACACAAGGAACACGATGAAATTCTAATGCACGACTGGGGCACATTGGCTTTACTATACCAGTTTCTCCTTGCAAGACAGAGTGGAAAAGCTTTTCACTAAGATGCCGATGACAA
Organism: Passer domesticus; assembly: GCF_036417665.1. Taxonomy (NCBI): domain Eukaryota; kingdom Metazoa; phylum Chordata; class Aves; order Passeriformes; family Passeridae; genus Passer; species Passer domesticus. The sequence continues at coordinate 56,979,042 of NC_087512.1, read as the reverse complement.
GAGTCACAGAAGACATAAAGCGAGCTGTCCGAAGGTAAGTGCCGCAGCCAGGCATGTTTCACCAGAAGTTGTGCTCGGGAGCGCACAGTAACTGGCAAAAGCATCTGTGCATGAACTAGCAGCTTCTTCCCCTCTGCTAGCCAGAGAGGATGGCAACTTCCAGGAGGCGAAGAACAAAGCCGCACCAACAGCGGCACTGTGTGCGCAGCTTCCAAGCTGCTAGAAAACGGTGGCTTGACAATCAGCTGCGTCTGCAATTGACATAAGCATTCTTCAGGAAGGAGTTGATGGACAACGTTCCTAAGTTTCTTGCTACTCCTGCTGCAGCACCCGATAAAAAAACGGGCATTTTCTATACGCTATGAGATGCAAAGGACTCAATGACATGCAAATGCACGACTGGGGCACATTGGCTTTACTATACCAGTTTCTCCTTGCAAGACAGAGTGGAAAAGCTTTTCGCTAAGATGCCGATGACAAGAGTCACAGAAGACATAAAGCCAGCTGTCCGAAGGTAAGTGCCGCAGCCAGGCATGTTTCAGCAGAAGTGGCGCTGGGGAGCGCACAGTAACTGGCAAAAGCATCTGTGCACGAACTAGCAGCTTCTTCCCCTCTGCTAGCCAGAGAGGACGGCAACTTCCAGGAGGCGAAGAACAAAGCCGCACCAACAGCGGCATTGTGTGCGCAGCTTCCAAGCTGCTAGAAAACGGTGGCTTGACAATCGGCTGCGTCTGCAATTGACATTAGCATTCTTCAGGAAGGAGTTGATGGTCAGCTTTCCTAAGCTTCTTGCCAGCCTTCCTACATCCCCAATTGAAAATCATGCACATCTTTCTAAGCTCTTAGACACAAGGAATATGATGAACTGCTAATGCACGACTGGGGGACATTGGCTTTACTATACCAGTTTCTCCTTGCAAGACAGAGTGGAAAAGCTTTTCACTAAGATGCCGATGACAAGAGTCACAGAAGACATAAAGCGAGCTGTCCGAAGGTAAGTGCCGCAGCCAGGCATGTTTCACCAGAAGTTGTGCTCGGGAGCGCACAGTAACTGGCAAAAGCATCTGTGCATGAATTAGCAGCTTCTTCCCCTCTGCTAGCCAGAGAGGATGGCAACTTCCAGGAGGCGAAGAACAAAGCCGCACCAACAGCGGCATTGTGTGCGCAGCTTCCAAGCTGCTAGAAAACGGTGGCTTGACAATCGGCTGCGTCTGCAATTGACATTAGCATTCTTCAGGAAGGAGTTGATGGACAGCTTTCCTAAGCTTCTTGCTACTCCTGCTGCAGCACCCGATAAAAAAACGGGCATTTTCTATACGCCATGAGATGCAAAGGACTCAATGACATGCAAATGCACGACTGGGGCACATTGGCTTTACTATACCAGTTTCTCCTTGCAAGACAGAGTTGAAAAGCTTTTCGCTAAGATGCCGATGACAAGAGTCACAGAAGACATAAAGCCAGCTGTCCGAAGGTAAGTGCCGCAGCCAGGCATGTTTCAGCAGAAGTGGCGCTGGGGAGCGCACAGTAACTGGCAAAAGCATCTGTGCACGAACTAGCAGCTTCTTCCCCTCTGCTAGCCAGAGAGGACGGCAACTTCCAGGAGGCGAAGAACAAAGCCGCACCAACAGCGGCATTGTGTGCGCAGCTTCCAAGCTGCTAGAACACGGTGGCTTGACAATCGGCTGCATCTGCAATTGACATTAGCATTCTTCAGGAAGGAGTTGATGGACAACGTTCCTAAGCTTCTTGCTGACCCCCCTGCAGCACCCGATAGAAAATCTTGCAATTCCTTCTGAGCTTTGAGACACTAAGAACTCGATGAACTGCTAATGCAACGTCGGGGGACGTTGCCTTTGCTGTCCCAGTTTCTGCTTGAAAGACGTCGTTGGAAAAGTTTTTCACTAAGATGAGGATGACAAGAGTCACAGAAGACGGAGATAAGGAGCCGTCCGACAGAAGCAGCGCTGCGGAACGCACCGTAACCGGCACAAGGGTCTGTGCAAGCAGCAACCACATCTTTGCCTCTGGCAGTTGGAGAACACGGCAGATTCCAGGAGGCGATGAATGAAGCCGCACCAACAGCGGTATTGTGTGTGCAGCTTCCAAGTTCCTAGAAGACAGCACCTTGACAATCAGCTGCATCCGCAATTGACATTAGCATTCTTCAGGAAGGAGTTGATGGACAACGTTCCTAAGTTTCTTGCTAATCCTCCTGCAGCACCCGATAGAAAATCTTGCAATTCCTTCTGAGCTTTGAGACACTAAGAACTCGATGAACTGCTAATGCAACGTTGGGCGACGTTGGCTTTCTGTCCCAGTTTCTGCTTGAAAGACGTCGTTGTCGGAAAAGTTTTTCACTAAGATGAGGAGAACAAGAGTCACAGAAGATGGAGATAAGGAGCCGTCCGACAGAAGCAGCGCTGCGGAACGCTCCGTAACCGGCACAAGGGTCTGTGCACGCAGCAACCACTTCCTTGCCTCTGGCAGTTGGAGAACACGGCAGATTCCAGGAGGCGATGAATGAAGCCGCACCAAGAGCTAGATTGATTGCGCGGCTTCCAAGCTACTAGAACACGGTGGCTTGACAATCGGCTGCATCTGCAATTGACATTAGCATTCTTCAGGAAGGAGTTGATGGACAGCTTTCCTAAGCGTCTTGCCAGCCTTCCTACATCCCCCGATTGAAAATCATGCACTTCTTTCTAAGCTCTTAGACACAAGGAACACGATGAAATTCTAATGCACGACTGGGGCACATTGGCTTTACTATACCAGTTTCTCCTTGCAAGACAGAGTGGAAAAGCTTTTCACTAAGATGCCGATGACAAGAGTCACAGAAGACATAAAGCCAGCTGTCCGAAGGTAAGTGCCGCAGCCAGGCATGTTTCACCAGAAGTTGTGCTCGGGAGCGCACAGTAACTGGCAAAAGCATCTGTGCATGAATTAGCAGCTTCTTCCCCTCTGCTAGCCAGAGAGGATGGCAACTTCCAGGAGGCGAAGAACAAAGCCGCACCAACAGCGGCATTGTGTGCGCAGCTTCCAAGCTGCTAGAAAACGGTGGCTTGACAATCGGCTGCGTCTGCAATTGACATTAGCATTCTTCAGGAAGGAGTTGATGGACAGCTTTCCTAAGCTTCTTGCTACTCCTGCTGCAGCACCCGATAAAAAAACGGGCATTTTCTATACGCCATGAGATGCAAAGGACTCAATGACATGCAAATGCACGACTGGGGCACATTGGCTTTACTATACCAGTTTCTCCTTGCAAGACAGAGTTGAAAAGCTTTTCGCTAAGATGCCAAGAGTCACAGAAGACATAAAGCCAGCTGTCCGAAGGTAAGTGCCGCAGCCAGGCATGTTTCAGTAGAAGTGGCGCTGGGGAGCGCACAGTAACTGGCAAAAGCATCTGTGCACGAACTAGCAGCTTCTTCCCCTCTGCTAGCCAGAGAGGACGGCAACTTCCAGGAGGCGAAGAACAAAGCCGCACCAACAGCGGCATTGTGTGCGCAGCTTCCAAGCTGCTAGAAAACGGTGGCTTGACAATCGGCTGCGTCTGCAATTGACATTAGCATTCTTCAGGAAGGAGTTGATGGTCAGCTTTCCTAAGCTTCTTGCCAGCCTTCCTACATCCCCAATTGAAAATCATGCACATCTTTCTAAGCTCTTAGACACAAGGAATATGATGAACTGCTAATGCACGACTGGGGCACATTGGCTTTACTATACCAGTTTCTCCTTGCAAGAGAGAGTGGAAAAGCTTTTCACTAAGATGCCGATGACAAGAGTCACAGAAGACATAAAGCCAGCTGTCCGAAGGTAAGTGCCGCAGCCAGGCATGTTTCAGCAGAAGTGGCGCTCGGGAGCGCACAGTAACTGGCGAAAGCATCTGTGCACCAACTAGCAGCTTCTTCCCCTCTGCTAGCCAGAGAGGACGGCAACTTCCAGGAGGCGAAGAACAAAGCCGCACCAACAGCGGCATTGTGTGCGCAGCTTCCAAGCTGCTAGAAAACGGTGGTTTGACAATCAGCTGCGTCTGCAATTGACATAAGCATTCTTCAGGAAGGAGTTGATGGACAACGTTCCTAAGTTTCTTGCTAATCCTCCTGCAGCACCCGATAGAAAATCTTGCAATTCCTTCTGAGCTTTGAGACACTAAGAACTCGATGAACTGCTAATGCAACGTTGGGCGACGTTGGCTTTCTGTCCCAGTTTCTGCTTGAAAGACGTCGTTGTCGGAAAAGTTTTTCACTAAGATGAGGAGAACAAGAGTCACAGAAGATGGAGATAAGGAGCCGTCCGACAGAAGCAGCGCTGCGGAACGCTCCGTAACCGGCACAAGGGTCTGTGCACGCAGCAACCACTTCCTTGCCTCTGGCAGTTGGAGAACACGGCAGATTCCAGGAGGCGATGAATGAAGCCGCACCAAGAGCTAGATTGATTGCGCGGCTTCCAAGCTACTAGAACACGGTGGCTTGACAATCGGCTGCATCTGCAATTGACATTAGCATTCTTCAGGAAGGAGTTGATGGACAGCTTTCCTAAGCGTCTTGCCAGCCTTCCTACATCCCCCGATTGAAAATCATGCACTTCTTTCTAAGCTCTTAGACACAAGGAACACGATGAAATTCTAATGCACGACTGGGGCACATTGGCTTTACTATACCAGTTTCTCCTTGCAAGACAGAGTGGAAAAGCTTTTCACTAAGATGCCGATGACAAGAGTCACAGAAGACATAAAGCCAGCTGTCCGAAGGTAAGTGCCGCAGCCAGGCATGTTTCAGTAGAAGTGGCGCTGGGGAGCGCACAGTAACTGGCAAAAGCATCTGTGCACGAACTAGCAGCTTCTTCCCCTCTGCTAGCCAGAGAGGACGGCAACTTCCAGGAGGCGAAGAACAAAGCCGCACCAACAGCGGCATTGTGTGCGCAGCTTCCAAGCTGCTAGAAAACGGTGGCTTGACAATCGGCTGCGTCTGCAATTGACATTAGCATTCTTCAGGAAGGAGTTGATGGTCAGCTTTCCTAAGCTTCTTGCCAGCCTTCCTACATCCCCAATTGAAAATCATGCACATCTTTCTAAGCTCTTAGACACAAGGAATATGATGAACTGCTAATGCACGACTGGGGGACATTGGCTTTACTATACCAGTTTCTCCTTGCAAGACAGAGTGGAAAAGCTTTTCACTAAGATGCCGATGACAAGAGTCACAGAAGACATAAAGCGAGCTGTCCGAAGGTAAGTGCCGCAGCCAGGCATGTTTCACCAGAAGTTGTGCTCGGGAGCGCACAGTAACTGGCAAAAGCATCTGTGCATGAATTAGCAGCTTCTTCCCCTCTGCTAGCCAGAGAGGATGGCAACTTCCAGGAGGCGAAGAACAAAGCCGCACCAACAGCGGCATTGTGTGCGCAGCTTCCAAGCTGCTAGAAAACGGTGGCTTGACAATCGGCTGCGTCTGCAATTGACATTAGCATTCTTCAGGAAGGAGTTGATGGACAGCTTTCCTAAGCTTCTTGCTACTCCTGCTGCAGCACCCGATAAAAAAACGGGCATTTTCTATACGCTATGAGATGCAAAGGACTCAATGACATGCAAATGCACGACTGGGGCACATTGGCTTTACTATACCAGTTTCTCCTTGCAAGACAGAGTGGAAAAGCTTTTCGCTAAGATGCCGATGACAAGAGTCACAGAAGACATAAAGCCAGCTGTCCGAAGGTAAGTGCCGCAGCCAGGCATGTTTCAGCAGAAGTGGCGCTGGGGAGCGCACAGTAACTGGCAAAAGCATCTGTGCACGAACTAGCAGCTTCTTCCCCTCTGCTAGCCAGAGAGGACGGCAACTTCCAGGAGGCGAAGAACAAAGCCGCACCAACAGCGGCATTGTGTGCGCAGCTTCCAAGCTGCTAGAAAACGGTGGCTTGACAATCAGCTGCGTCTGCAATTGACATAAGCATTCTTCAGGAAGGAGTTGATGGACAACGTTCCTAAGTTTCTTGCTAATCCTCCTGCAGCACCCGATAGAAAATCTTGCAATTCCTTCTGAGCTTTGAGACACTAAGAACTCGATGAACTGCTAATGCAACGTTGGGCGACGTTGGCTTTCTGTCCCAGTTTCTGCTTGAAAGACGTCGTTGTCGGAAAAGTTTTTCACTAAGATGAGGAGAACAAGAGTCACAGAAGATGGAGATAAGGAGCCGTCCGACAGAAGCAGCGCTGCGGAACGCTCCGTAACCGGCACAAGGGTCTGTGCACGCAGCAACCACTTCCTTGCCTCTGGCAGTTGGAGAACACGGCAGATTCCAGGAGGCGATGAATGAAGCCGCACCAAGAGCTAGATTGATTGCGCGGCTTCCAAGCTACTAGAACACGGTGGCTTGACAATCGGCTGCATCTGCAATTGACATTAGCATTCTTCAGGAAGGAGTTGATGGACAGCTTTCCTAAGCGTCTTGCCAGCCTTCCTACATCCCCCGATTGAAAATCATGCACTTCTTTCTAAGCTCTTAGACACAAGGAACACGATGAAATTCTAATGCACGACTGGGGCACATTGGCTTTACTATACCAGTTTCTCCTTGCAAGACAGAGTGGAAAAGCTTTTCACTAAGATGCCGATGACAAGAGTCACAGAAGACATAAAGCGAGCTGTCCGAAGGTAAGTGCCGCAGCCAGGCATGTTTCACCAGAAGTTGTGCTCGGGAGCGCACAGTAACTGGCAAAAGCATCTGTGCATGAACTAGCAGCTTCTTCCCCTCTGCTAGCCAGAGAGGATGGCAACTTCCAGGAGGCGAAGAACAAAGCCGCACCAACAGCGGCACTGTGTGCGCAGCTTCCAAGCTGCTAGAAAACGGTGGCTTGACAATCAGCTGCGTCTGCAATTGACATAAGCATTCTTCAGGAAGGAGTTGATGGACAACGTTCCTAAGTTTCTTGCTACTCCTGCTGCAGCACCCGATAAAAAAACGGGCATTTTCTATACGCTATGAGATGCAAAGGACTCAATGACATGCAAATGCACGACTGGGGCACATTGGCTTTACTATACCAGTTTCTCCTTGCAAGACAGAGTGGAAAAGCTTTTCGCTAAGATGCCGATGACAAGAGTCACAGAAGACATAAAGCCAGCTGTCCGAAGGTAAGTGCCGCAGCCAGGCATGTTTCAGCAGAAGTGGCGCTGGGGAGCGCACAGTAACTGGCAAAAGCATCTGTGCACGAACTAGCAGCTTCTTCCCCTCTGCTAGCCAGAGAGGACGGCAACTTCCAGGAGGCGAAGAACAAAGCCGCACCAACAGCGGCATTGTGTGCGCAGCTTCCAAGCTGCTAGAAAACGGTGGCTTGACAATCGGCTGCGTCTGCAATTGACATTAGCATTCTTCAGGAAGGAGTTGATGGTCAGCTTTCCTAAGCTTCTTGCCAGCCTTCCTACATCCCCAATTGAAAATCATGCACATCTTTCTAAGCTCTTAGACACAAGGAATATGATGAACTGCTAATGCACGACTGGGGGACATTGGCTTTACTATACCAGTTTCTCCTTGCAAGACAGAGTGGAAAAGCTTTTCACTAAGATGCCGATGACAAGAGTCACAGAAGACATAAAGCCAGCTGTCCGAAGGTAAGTGCCGCAGCCAGGCATGTTTCAGCAGAAGTGGCGCTGGGGAGCGCACAGTAACTGGCAAAAGCATCTGTGCATGAACGAGCAGCTTCTTCCCCTCTGCTAGCCAGAGAGCAAGGCAACTTCGAGGAAGCGAAGCACAAAGCCGCACCAACAGCGGCATTGTGTGCACAGCTTCCAAGCTGCTAGAAAACGGTGGCTTGACAATCGGCTGCGTCTGCAATTGACATTAGCATTCTTCAGGAAGGAGTTGATGGACAGCTTTCCTAAGTTTCTTGCTACTCCTGCTGCAGCACCCGATAAAAAAACGGGCATTTTCTATACGCTATGAGATGCAAAGGACTCAATGACATGCAAATGCACGACTGGGGCACATTGGCTTTACTATACCAGTTTCTCCTTGCAAGACAGAGTGGAAAAGCTTTTCACTAAGATGCCGATGACAAGAGTCACAGAAGACATAAAGCGAGCTGTCCGAAGGTAAGTGCCGCAGCCAGGCATGTTTCAGCAGAAGTGGCGCTCGGGAGCGCACAGTAACTGGCGAAAGCATCTGTGCACGAACTAGCAGCTTCTTCCCCTCTGCTAGCCAGAGAGGACGGCAACTTCCAGGAGGCGAAGAACAAAGCCGCACCAACAGCGGCATTGTGTGCGCAGCTTCCAAGCTGCTAGAAAACGGTGGCTTGACAATCAGCTGCGTCTGCAATTGACATAAGCATTCTTCAGGAAGGAGTTGATGGACAACGTTCCTAAGTTTCTTGCTAATCCTCCTGCAGCACCCGATAGAAAATCTTGCAATTCCTTCTGAGCTTTGAGACACTAAGAACTCGATGAACTGCTAATGCAACGTTGGGCGACGTTGGCTTTCTGTCCCAGTTTCTGCTTGAAAGACGTCGTTGTCGGAAAAGTTTTTCACTAAGATGAGGAGAACAAGAGTCACAGAAGATGGAGATAAGGAGCCGTCCGACAGAAGCAGCGCTGCGGAACGCTCCGTAACCGGCACAAGGGTCTGTGCACGCAGCAACCACTTCCTTGCCTCTGGCAGTTGGAGAACACGGCAGATTCCAGGAGGCGATGAATGAAGCCGCACCAAGAGCTAGATTGATTGCGCGGCTTCCAAGCTACTAGAACACGGTGGCTTGACAATCGGCTGCATCTGCAATTGACATTAGCATTCTTCAGGAAGGAGTTGATGGACAGCTTTCCTAAGCGTCTTGCCAGCCTTCCTACATCCCCCGATTGAAAATCATGCACTTCTTTCTAAGCTCTTAGACACAAGGAACACGATGAAATTCTAATGCACGACTGGGGCACATTGGCTTTACTATACCAGTTTCTCCTTGCAAGACAGAGTGGAAAAGCTTTTCACTAAGATGCCGATGACAAGAGTCACAGAAGACATAAAGCGAGCTGTCCGAAGGTAAGTGCCGCAGCCAGGCATGTTTCACCAGAAGTTGTGCTCGGGAGCGCACAGTAACTGGCAAAAGCATCTGTGCATGAACTAGCAGCTTCTTCCCCTCTGCTAGCCAGAGAGGATGGCAACTTCCAGGAGGCGAAGAACAAAGCCGCACCAACAGCGGCACTGTGTGCGCAGCTTCCAAGCTGCTAGAAAACGGTGGCTTGACAATCAGCTGCGTCTGCAATTGACATAAGCATTCTTCAGGAAGGAGTTGATGGACAACGTTCCTAAGTTTCTTGCTACTCCTGCTGCAGCACCCGATAAAAAAACGGGCATTTTCTATACGCTATGAGATGCAAAGGACTCAATGACATGCAAATGCACGACTGGGGCACATTGGCTTTACTATACCAGTTTCTCCTTGCAAGACAGAGTGGAAAAGCTTTTCGCTAAGATGCCGATGACAAGAGTCACAGAAGACATAAAGCCAGCTGTCCGAAGGTAAGTGCCGCAGCCAGGCATGTTTCAGCAGAAGTGGCGCTGGGGAGCGCACAGTAACTGGCAAAAGCATCTGTGCACGAACTAGCAGCTTCTTCCCCTCTGCTAGCCAGAGAGGACGGCAACTTCCAGGAGGCGAAGAACAAAGCCGCACCAACAGCGGCATTGTGTGCGCAGCTTCCAAGCTGCTAGAAAACGGTGGCTTGACAATCGGCTGCGTCTGCAATTGACATTAGCATTCTTCAGGAAGGAGTTGATGGTCAGCTTTCCTAAGCTTCTTGCCAGCCTTCCTACATCCCCAATTGAAAATCATGCACATCTTTCTAAGCTCTTAGACACAAGGAATATGATGAACTGCTAATGCACGACTGGGGGACATTGGCTTTACTATACCAGTTTCTCCTTGCAAGACAGAGTGGAAAAGCTTTTCACTAAGATGCCGATGACAAGAGTCACAGAAGACATAAAGCGAGCTGTCCGAAGGTAAGTGCCGCAGCCAGGCATGTTTCACCAGAAGTTGTGCTCGGGAGCGCACAGTAACTGGCAAAAGCATCTGTGCATGAATTAGCAGCTTCTTCCCCTCTGCTAGCCAGAGAGGATGGCAACTTCCAGGAGGCGAAGAACAAAGCCGCACCAACAGCGGCATTGTGTGCGCAGCTTCCAAGCTGCTAGAAAACGGTGGCTTGACAATCGGCTGCGTCTGCAATTGACATTAGCATTCTTCAGGAAGGAGTTGATGGACAGCTTTCCTAAGCTTCTTGCTACTCCTGCTGCAGCACCCGATAAAAAAACGGGCATTTTCTATACGCCATGAGATGCAAAGGACTCAATGACATGCAAATGCACGACTGGGGCACATTGGCTTTACTATACCAGTTTCTCCTTGCAAGACAGAGTTGAAAAGCTTTTCGCTAAGATGCCGATGACAAGAGTCACAGAAGACATAAAGCCAGCTGTCCGAAGGTAAGTGCCGCAGCCAGGCATGTTTCAGCAGAAGTGGCGCTGGGGAGCGCACAGTAACTGGCAAAAGCATCTGTGCACGAACTAGCAGCTTCTTCCCCTCTGCTAGCCAGAGAGGACGGCAACTTCCAGGAGGCGAAGAACAAAGCCGCACCAACAGCGGCATTGTGTGCGCAGCTTCCAAGCTGCTAGAACACGGTGGCTTGACAATCGGCTGCATCTGCAATTGACATTAGCATTCTTCAGGAAGGAGTTGATGGACAACGTTCCTAAGCTTCTTGCTGACCCCCCTGCAGCACCCGATAGAAAATCTTGCAATTCCTTCTGAGCTTTGAGACACTAAGAACTCGATGAACTGCTAATGCAACGTCGGGGGACGTTGCCTTTGCTGTCCCAGTTTCTGCTTGAAAGACGTCGTTGGAAAAGTTTTTCACTAAGATGAGGATGACAAGAGTCACAGAAGACGGAGATAAGGAGCCGTCCGACAGAAGCAGCGCTGCGGAACGCACCGTAACCGGCACAAGGGTCTGTGCAAGCAGCAACCACATCTTTGCCTCTGGCAGTTGGAGAACACGGCAGATTCCAGGAGGCGATGAATGAAGCCGCACCAACAGCGGTATTGTGTGTGCAGCTTCCAAGTTCCTAGAAGACAGCACCTTGACAATCAGCTGCATCCGCAATTGACATTAGCATTCTTCAGGAAGGAGTTGATGGACAACGTTCCTAAGTTTCTTGCTAATCCTCCTGCAGCACCCGATAGAAAATCTTGCAATTCCTTCTGAGCTTTGAGACACTAAGAACTCGATGAACTGCTAATGCAACGTTGGGCGACGTTGGCTTTCTGTCCCAGTTTCTGCTTGAAAGACGTCGTTGTCGGAAAAGTTTTTCACTAAGATGAGGAGAACAAGAGTCACAGAAGATGGAGATAAGGAGCCGTCCGACAGAAGCAGCGCTGCGGAACGCTCCGTAACCGGCACAAGGGTCTGTGCACGCAGCAACCACTTCCTTGCCTCTGGCAGTTGGAGAACACGGCAGATTCCAGGAGGCGATGAATGAAGCCGCACCAAGAGCTAGATTGATTGCGCGGCTTCCAAGCTACTAGAACACGGTGGCTTGACAATCGGCTGCATCTGCAATTGACATTAGCATTCTTCAGGAAGGAGTTGATGGACAGCTTTCCTAAGCGTCTTGCCAGCCTTCCTACATCCCCCGATTGAAAATCATGCACTTCTTTCTAAGCTCTTAGACACAAGGAACACGATGAAATTCTAATGCACGACTGGGGCACATTGGCTTTACTATACCAGTTTCTCCTTGCAAGACAGAGTGGAAAAGCTTTTCACTAAGATGCCGATGACAAGAGTCACAGAAGACATAAAGCGAGCTGTCCGAAGGTAAGTGCCGCAGCCAGGCATGTTTCACCAGAAGTTGTGCTCGGGAGCGCACAGTAACTGGCAAAAGCATCTGTGCATGAACTAGCAGCTTCTTCCCCTCTGCTAGCCAGAGAGGATGGCAACTTCCAGGAGGCGAAGAACAAAGCCGCACCAACAGCGGCACTGTGTGCGCAGCTTCCAAGCTGCTAGAAAACGGTGGCTTGACAATCAGCTGCGTCTGCAATTGACATAAGCATTCTTCAGGAAGGAGTTGATGAACAACGTTCCTAAGTTTCTTGCTACTCCTGCTGCAGCACCCGATAAAAAAACGGGCATTTTCTATACGCTATGAGATGCAAAGGACTCAATGACATGCAAATGCACGACTGGGGCACATTGGCTTTACTATACCAGTTTCTCCTTGCAAGACAGAGTGGAAAAGCTTTTCGCTAAGATGCCGATGACAAGAGTCACAGAAGACATAAAGCCAGCTGTCCGAAGGTAAGTGCCGCAGCCAGGCATGTTTCAGCAGAAGTGGCGCTGGGGAGCGCACAGTAACTGGCAAAAGCATCTGTGCACGAACTAGCAGCTTCTTCCCCTCTGCTAGCCAGAGAGGACGGCAACTTCCAGGAGGCGAAGAACAAAGCCGCACCAACAGCGGCATTGTGTGCGCAGCTTCCAAGCTGCTAGAAAACGGTGGCTTGACAATCGGCTGCGTCTGCAATTGACATTAGCATTCTTCAGGAAGGAGTTGATGGTCAGCTTTCCTAAGCTTCTTGCCAGCCTTCCTACATCCCCAATTGAAAATCATGCACATCTTTCTAAGCTCTTAGACACAAGGAATATGATGAACTGCTAATGCACGACTGGGGGACATTGGCTTTACTATACCAGTTTCTCCTTGCAAGACAGAGTGGAAAAGCTTTTCACTAAGATGCCGATGACAAGAGTCACAGAAGACATAAAGCGAGCTGTCCGAAGGTAAGTGCCGCAGCCAGGCATGTTTCACCAGAAGTTGTGCTCGGGAGCGCACAGTAACTGGCAAAAGCATCTGTGCATGAATTAGCAGCTTCTTCCCCTCTGCTAGCCAGAGAGGATGGCAACTTCCAGGAGGCGAAGAACAAAGCCGCACCAACAGCGGCATTGTGTGCGCAGCTTCCAAGCTGCTAGAAAACGGTGGCTTGACAATCGGCTGCGTCTGCAATTGACATTAGCATTCTTCAGGAAGGAGTTGATGGACAGCTTTCCTAAGCTTCTTGCTACTCCTGCTGCAGCACCCGATAAAAAAACGGGCATTTTCTATACGCCATGAGATGCAAAGGACTCAATGACATGCAAATGCACGACTGGGGCACATTGGCTTTACTATACCAGTTTCTCCTTGCAAGACAGAGTTGAAAAGCTTTTCGCTAAGATGCCAAGAGTCACAGAAGACATAAAGCCAGCTGTCCGAAGGTAAGTGCCGCAGCCAGGCATGTTTCAGTAGAAGTGGCGCTGGGGAGCGCACAGTAACTGGCAAAAGCATCTGTGCACGAACTAGCAGCTTCTTCCCCTCTGCTAGCCAGAGAGGACGGCAACTTCCAGGAGGCGAAGAACAAAGCCGCACCAACAGCGGCATTGTGTGCGCAGCTTCCAAGCTGCTAGAAAACGGTGGCTTGACAATCAGCTGCGTCTGCAATTGACATAAGCATTCTTCAGGAAGGAGTTGATGGACAACGTTCCTAAGTTTCTTGCTAATCCTCCTGCAGCACCCGATAGAAAATCTTGCAATTCCTTCTGAGCTTTGAGACACTAAGAACTCGATGAACTGCTAATGCAACGTTGGGCGACGTTGGCTTTCTGTCCCAGTTTCTGCTTGAAAGACGTCGTTGTCGGAAAAGTTTTTCACTAAGATGAGGAGAACAAGAGTCACAGAAGATGGAGATAAGGAGCCGTCCGACAGAAGCAGCGCTGCGGAACGCTCCGTAACCGGCACAAGGGTCTGTGCACGCAGCAACCACTTCCTTGCCTCTGGCAGTTGGAGAACACGGCAGATTCCAGGAGGCGATGAATGAAGCCGCACCAAGAGCTAGATTGATTGCGCGGCTTCCAAGCTACTAGAACACGGTGGCTTGACAATCGGCTGCATCTGCAATTGACATTAGCATTCTTCAGGAAGGAGTTGATGGACAGCTTTCCTAAGCGTCTTGCCAGCCTTCCTACATCCCCCGATTGAAAATCATGCACTTCTTTCTAAGCTCTTAGACACAAGGAACACGATGAAATTCTAATGCACGACTGGGGCACATTGGCTTTACTATACCAGTTTCTCCTTGCAAGACAGAGTGGAAAAGCTTTTCACTAAGATGCCGATGACAAGAGTCACAGAAGACATAAAGCGAGCTGTCCGAAGGTAAGTGCCGCAGCCAGGCATGTTTCACCAGAAGTTGTGCTCGGGAGCGCACAGTAACTGGCAAAAGCATCTGTGCATGAACTAGCAGCTTCTTCCCCTCTGCTAGCCAGAGAGGATGGCAACTTCCAGGAGGCGAAGAACAAAGCCGCACCAACAGCGGCACTGTGTGCGCAGCTTCCAAGCTGCTAGAAAACGGTGGCTTGACAATCAGCTGCGTCTGCAATTGACATAAGCATTCTTCAGGAAGGAGTTGATGGACAACGTTCCTAAGTTTCTTGCTACTCCTGCTGCAGCACCCGATAAAAAAACGGGCATTTTCTATACGCTATGAGATGCAAAGGACTCAATGACATGCAAATGCACGACTGGGGCACATTGGCTTTACTATACCAGTTTCTCCTTGCAAGACAGAGTGGAAAAGCTTTTCGCTAAGATGCCGATGACAAGAGTCACAGAAGACATAAAGCCAGCTGTCCGAAGGTAAGTGCCGCAGCCAGGCATGTTTCAGCAGAAGTGGCGCTGGGGAGCGCACAGTAACTGGCAAAAGCATCTGTGCACGAACTAGCAGCTTCTTCCCCTCTGCTAGCCAGAGAGGACGGCAACTTCCAGGAGGCGAAGAACAAAGCCGCACCAACAGCGGCATTGTGTGCGCAGCTTCCAAGCTGCTAGAAAACGGTGGCTTGACAATCGGCTGCGTCTGCAATTGACATTAGCATTCTTCAGGAAGGAGTTGATGGTCAGCTTTCCTAAGCTTCTTGCCAGCCTTCCTACATCCCCAATTGAAAATCATGCACATCTTTCTAAGCTCTTAGACACAAGGAATATGATGAACTGCTAATGCACGACTGGGGGACATTGGCTTTACTATACCAGTTTCTCCTTGCAAGACAGAGTGGAAAAGCTTTTCACTAAGATGCCGATGACAAGAGTCACAGAAGACATAAAGCGAGCTGTCCGAAGGTAAGTGCCGCAGCCAGGCATGTTTCACCAGAAGTTGTGCTCGGGAGCGCACAGTAACTGGCAAAAGCATCTGTGCATGAATTAGCAGCTTCTTCCCCTCTGCTAGCCAGAGAGGATGGCAACTTCCAGGAGGCGAAGAACAAAGCCGCACCAACAGCGGCATTGTGTGCGCAGCTTCCAAGCTGCTAGAAAACGGTGGCTTGACAATCGGCTGCGTCTGCAATTGACATTAGCATTCTTCAGGAAGGAGTTGATGGACAGCTTTCCTAAGCTTCTTGCTACTCCTGCTGCAGCACCCGATAAAAAAACGGGCATTTTCTATACGCTATGAGATGCAAAGGACTCAATGACATGCAAATGCACGACTGGGGCACATTGGCTTTACTATACCAGTTTCTCCTTGCAAGACAGAGTTGAAAAGCTTTTCGCTAAGATGCCGATGACAAGAGTCACAGAAGACATAAAGCCCGCTGTCCGAAGGTAAGTGCCGCAGCCAGGCATGTTTCAGCAGAAGTGGCGCTGGGGAGCGCACAGTAACTGGCAAAAGCATCTGTGCACGAACTAGCAGCTTCTTCCCCTCTGCTAGCCAGAGAGGACGGCAACTTCCAGGAGGCGAAGAACAAAGCCGCACCAACAGCGGCATTGTGTGCGCAGCTTCCAAGCTGCTAGAAAACGGTGGCTTGACAATCAGCTGCGTCTGCAATTGACATAAGCATTCTTCAGGAAGGAGTTGATGGACAACGTTCCTAAGTTTCTTGCTAATCCTCCTGCAGCACCCGATAGAAAATCTTGCAATTCCTTCTGAGCTTTGAGACACTAAGAACTCGATGAACTGCTAATGCAACGTTGGGCGACGTTGGCTTTCTGTCCCAGTTTCTGCTTGAAAGACGTCGTTGTCGGAAAAGTTTTTCACTAAGATGAGGAGAACAAGAGTCACAGAAGATGGAGATAAGGAGCCGTCCGACAGAAGCAGCGCTGCGGAACGCTCCGTAACCGGCACAAGGGTCTGTGCACGCAGCAACCACTTCCTTGCCTCTGGCAGTTGGAGAACACGGCAGATTCCAGGAGGCGATGAATGAAGCCGCACCAAGAGCTAGATTGATTGCGCGGCTTCCAAGCTACTAGAACACGGTGGCTTGACAATCGGCTGCATCTGCAATTGACATTAGCATTCTTCAGGAAGGAGTTGATGGACAGCTTTCCTAAGCGTCTTGCCAGCCTTCCTACATCCCCCGATTGAAAATCATGCACTTCTTTCTAAGCTCTTAGACACAAGGAACACGATGAAATTCTAATGCACGACTGGGGCACATTGGCTTTACTATACCAGTTTCTCCTTGCAAGACAGAGTGGAAAAGCTTTTCACTAAGATGCCGATGACAAGAGTCACAGAAGACATAAAGCCAGCTGTCCGAAGGTAAGTGCCGCAGCCAGGCATGTTTCAGCAGAAGTGGCGCTGGGGAGCGCACAGTAACTGGCAAAAGCATCTGTGCACGAACTAGCAGCTTCTTCCCCTCTGCTAGCCAGAGAGGACGGCAACTTCCAGGAGGCGAAGAACAAAGCCGCACCAACAGCGGCATTGTGTGCGCAGCTTCCAAGCTGCTAGAAAACGGTGGCTTGACAATCGGCTGTGTCTGCAATTGACATAAGCATTCTTCAGGAAGGAGTTGATGGACAACGTTCCTAAGTTTCTTGCTACTCCTGCTGCAGCACCCGATAAAAAAACGGGCATTTTCTATACGCTATGAGATGCAAAGGACTCAATGACATGCAAATGCACGACTGGGGCACATTGGCTTTACTATACCAGTTTCTCCTTGCAAGACAGAGTGGAAAAGCTTTTCGCTAAGATGCCGATGACAAGAGTCACAGAAGACATAAAGCGAGCCGTCCGAAGGTAAGTGCCGCAGCCAGGAATGTTTCAGCAGAAGTGGCGCTGGGGAGCGCACAGTAACTGGCAAAAGCATCTGTGCACGAACTAGCAGCTTCTTCCCCACTGGTAGCCAGAGAGGACGGCAACTTCCAGGAGGCGAAGAACTAAGCCGCACCAACAGCGGCATTGTGTGCGCAGCTTCCAAGCTGCTAGAAAACGGTGGCTTGACAATCGGCTGTGTCTGCAATTGACATTAGCATTCTTCAGGAAGGAGTTGATGGACAGCTTTCTAAGCTTCTTGCCAGCCTTCCTACATCCCCAATTGAAAATCATGCACATCTTTCTAAGCTCTTAGACACAAGGAATATGATGAACTGCTAATGCACGACTGGGGGACATTGGCTTTACTATACCAGTTTCTCCTTGCAAGACAGAGTGGAAAAGCTTTTCACTAAGATGCCGATGACAAGAGTCACAGAAGACATAAAGCCAGCTGTCCGAAGGTAAGTGCCGCAGCCAGGCATGTTTCAGCAGAAGTGGCGCTGGGGAGCGCACAGTAACTGGCGAAAGCATCTGTGCACGAACTAGCAGCTTCTTCCCCTCTGCTAGCCAGAGAGGACGGCAACTTCCAGGAGGCGAAGAACAAAGCCGCACCAACAGCGGAATTGTGTGCGCAGCTTCCAAGCTGCTAGAAAACGGTGGCTTGACAATCAGCTGCGTCTGCAATTGACATAAGCATTCTTCAGGAAGGAGTTGATGGACAACGTTCCTAAGTTTCTTGCTAATCCTCCTGCAGCACCCGATAGAAAATCTTGCAATTCCTTCTGAGCTTTGAGACACTAAGAACTCGATGAACTGCTAATGCAACGTTGGGCGACGTTGGCTTTCTGTCCCAGTTTCTGCTTGAAAGACGTCGTTGTCGGAAAAGTTTTTCACTAAGATGAGGAGAACAAGAGTCACAGAAGATGGAGATAAGGAGCCGTCCGACAGAAGAAGCGCTGCGGAACGCTCCGTAACCGGCACAAGGGTCTGTGCACGCAGCAACCACTTCCTTGCCTCTGGCAGTTGGAGAACACGGCAGATTCCAGGAGGCGATGAATGAAGCCGCACCAAGAGCTAGATTGATTGCGCGGCTTCCAAGCTACTAGAACACGGTGGCTTGACAATCGGCTGCATCTGCAATTGACATTAGCATTCTTCAGGAAGGAGTTGATGGACAACGTTCCTAAGCTTCTTGCTGACCCCCCTGCAGCACCCGATAGAAAATCTTGCAATTCCTTCTGAGCTTTGAGACACTAAGAACTCGATGAACTGCTAATGCAACGTCGGGGGACGTTGCCTTTGCTGTCCCAGTTTCTGCTTGAAAGACGTCGTTGGAAAAGTTTTTCACTAAGATGAGGATGACAAGAGTCACAGAAGACGGAGATAAGGAGCCGTCCGACAGAAGCAGCGCTGCGGAACGCACCGTAACCGGCACAAGGGTCTGTGCAAGCAGCAACCACATCTTTGCCTCTGGCAGTTGGAGAACACGGCAGATTCCAGGAGGCGATGAATGAAGCCGCACCAACAGCGGTATTGTGTGTGCAGCTTCCAAGTTCCTAGAAGACAGCACCTTGACAATCAGCTGCATCCGCAATTGACATTAGCATTCTTCAGGAAGGAGTTGATGGACAACGTTCCTAAGTTTCTTGCTAATCCTCCTGCAGCACCCGATAGAAAATCTTGCAATTCCTTCTGAGCTTTGAGACACTAAGAACTCGATGAACTGCTAATGCAACGTTGGGCGACGTTGGCTTTCTGTCCCAGTTTCTGCTTGAAAGACGTCGTTGTCGGAAAAGTTTTTCACTAAGATGAGGAGAACAAGAGTCACAGAAGATGGAGATAAGGAGCCGTCCGACAGAAGCAGCGCTGCGGAACGCTCCGTAACCGGCACAAGGGTCTGTGCACGCAGCAACCACTTCCTTGCCTCTGGCAGTTGGAGAACACGGCAGATTCCAGGAGGCGATGAATGAAGCCGCACCAAGAGCTAGATTGATTGCGCGGCTTCCAAGCTACTAGAACACGGTGGCTTGACAATCGGCTGCATCTGCAATTGACATTAGCATTCTTCAGGAAGGAGTTGATGGACAGCTTTCCTAAGCGTCTTGCCAGCCTTCCTACATCCCCCGATTGAAAATCATGCACTTCTTTCTAAGCTCTTAGACACAAGGAACACGATGAAATTCTAATGCACGACTGGGGCACATTGGCTTTACTATACCAGTTTCTCCTTGCAAGACAGAGTGGAAAAGCTTTTCACTAAGATGCCGATGACAAGAGTCACAGAAGACATAAAGCGAGCTGTCCGAAGGTAAGTGCCGCAGCCAGGCATGTTTCACCAGAAGTTGTGCTCGGGAGCGCACAGTAACTGGCAAAAGCATCTGTGCATGAACTAGCAGCTTCTTCCCCTCTGCTAGCCAGAGAGGATGGCAACTTCCAGGAGGCGAAGAACAAAGCCGCACCAACAGCGGCACTGTGTGCGCAGCTTCCAAGCTGCTAGAAAACGGTGGCTTGACAATCAGCTGCGTCTGCAATTGACATAAGCATTCTTCAGGAAGGAGTTGATGGACAACGTTCCTAAGTTTCTTGCTACTCCTGCTGCAGCACCCGATAAAAAAACGGGCATTTTCTATACGCTATGAGATGCAAAGGACTCAATGACATGCAAATGCACGACTGGGGCACATTGGCTTTACTATACCAGTTTCTCCTTGCAAGACAGAGTGGAAAAGCTTTTCGCTAAGATGCCGATGACAAGAGTCACAGAAGACATAAAGCCAGCTGTCCGAAGGTAAGTGCCGCAGCCAGGCATGTTTCAGCAGAAGTGGCGCTGGGGAGCGCACAGTAACTGGCAAAAGCATCTGTGCACGAACTAGCAGCTTCTTCCCCTCTGCTAGCCAGAGAGGACGGCAACTTCCAGGAGGCGAAGAACAAAGCCGCACCAACAGCGGCATTGTGTGCGCAGCTTCCAAGCTGCTAGAAAACGGTGGCTTGACAATCGGCTGCGTCTGCAATTGACATTAGCATTCTTCAGGAAGGAGTTGATGGTCAGCTTTCCTAAGCTTCTTGCCAGCCTTCCTACATCCCCAATTGAAAATCATGCACATCTTTCTAAGCTCTTAGACACAAGGAATATGATGAACTGCTAATGCACGACTGGGGGACATTGGCTTTACTATACCAGTTTCTCCTTGCAAGACAGAGTGGAAAAGCTTTTCACTAAGATGCTGATGACAAGAGTCACAGAAGACATAAAGCCAGCTGTCCGAAGGTAAGTGCCGCAGCCAGGCATGTTTCAGCAGAAGTGGCGCTGGGGAGCGCACAGTAACTGGCAAAAGCATCTGTGCATGAACGAGCAGCTTCTTCCCCTCTGCTAGCCAGAGAGCAAGGCAACTTCGAGGAAGCGAAGCACAAAGCCGCACCAACAGCGGCATTGTGTGCACAGCTTCCAAGCTGCTAGAAAACGGTGGCTTGACAATCGGCTGCGTCTGCAATTGACATTAGCATTCTTCAGGAAGGAGTTGATGGACAGCTTTCCTAAGTTTCTTGCTACTCCTGCTGCAGCACCCGATAAAAAAACGGGCATTTTCTATACGCTATGAGATGCAAAGGACTCAATGACATGCAAATGCACGACTGGGGCACATTGGCTTTACTATACCAGTTTCTCCTTGCAAGACAGAGTGGAAAAGCTTTTCACTAAGATGCCGATGACAAGAGTCACAGAAGACATAAAGCGAGCTGTCCGAAGGTAAGTGCCGCAGCCAGGCATGTTTCAGCAGAAGTGGCGCTCGGGAGCGCACAGTAACTGGCGAAAGCATCTGTGCACGAACTAGCAGCTTCTTCCCCTCTGCTAGCCAGAGAGGACGGCAACTTCCAGGAGGCGAAGAACAAAGCCGCACCAACAGCGGAATTGTGTGCGCAGCTTCCAAGCTGCTAGAAAACGGTGGCTTGACAATCAGCTGCGTCTGCAATTGACATAAGCATTCTTCAGGAAGGAGTTGATGGACAACGTTCCTAAGTTTCTTGCTAATCCTCCTGCAGCACCCGATAGAAAATCTTGCAATTCCTTCTGAGCTTTGAGACACTAAGAACTCGATGAACTGCTAATGCAACGTTGGGCGACGTTGGCTTTCTGTCCCAGTTTCTGCTTGAAAGACGTCGTTGTCGGAAAAGTTTTTCACTAAGATGAGGAGAACAAGAGTCACAGAAGATGGAGATAAGGAGCCGTCCGACAGAAGCAGCGCTGCGGAACGCTCCGTAACCGGCACAAGGGTCTGTGCACGCAGCAACCACTTCCTTGCCTCTGGCAGTTGGAGAACACGGCAGATTCCAGGAGGCGATGAATGAAGCCGCACCAAGAGCTAGATTGATTGCGCGGCTTCCAAGCTACTAGAACACGGTGGCTTGACAATCGGCTGCATCTGCAATTGACATTAGCATTCTTCAGGAAGGAGTTGATGGACAGCTTTCCTAAGCGTCTTGCCAGCCTTCCTACATCCCCCGATTGAAAATCATGCACTTCTTTCTAAGCTCTTAGACACAAGGAACACGATGAAATTCTAATGCACGACTGGGGCACATTGGCTTTACTATACCAGTTTCTCCTTGCAAGACAGAGTGGAAAAGCTTTTCACTAAGATGCCGATGACAAGAGTCACAGAAGACATAAAGCGAGCTGTCCGAAGGTAAGTGCCGCAGCCAGGCATGTTTCACCAGAAGTTGTGCTCGGGAGCGCACAGTAACTGGCAAAAGCATCTGTGCATGAACTAGCAGCTTCTTCCCCTCTGCTAGCCAGAGAGGATGGCAACTTCCAGGAGGCGAAGAACAAAGCCGCACCAACAGCGGCACTGTGTGCGCAGCTTCCAAGCTGCTAGAAAACGGTGGCTTGACAATCAGCTGCGTCTGCAATTGACATAAGCATTCTTCAGGAAGGAGTTGATGGACAACGTTCCTAAGTTTCTTGCTACTCCTGCTGCAGCACCCGATAAAAAAACGGGCATTTTCTATACGCTATGAGATGCAAAGGACTCAATGACATGCAAATGCACGACTGGGGCACATTGGCTTTACTATACCAGTTTCTCCTTGCAAGACAGAGTGGAAAAGCTTTTCGCTAAGATGCCGATGACAAGAGTCACAGAAGACATAAAGCCAGCTGTCCGAAGGTAAGTGCCGCAGCCAGGCATGTTTCAGCAGAAGTGGCGCTGGGGAGCGCACAGTAACTGGCAAAAGCATCTGTGCACGAACTAGCAGCTTCTTCCCCTCTGCTAGCCAGAGAGGACGGCAACTTCCAGGAGGCGAAGAACAAAGCCGCACCAACAGCGGCATTGTGTGCGCAGCTTCCAAGCTGCTAGAAAACGGTGGCTTGACAATCGGCTGCGTCTGCAATTGACATTAGCATTCTTCAGGAAGGAGTTGATGGTCAGCTTTCCTAAGCTTCTTGCCAGCCTTCCTACATCCCCAATTGAAAATCATGCACATCTTTCTAAGCTCTTAGACACAAGGAATATGATGAACTGCTAATGCACGACTGGGGGACATTGGCTTTACTATACCAGTTTCTCCTTGCAAGACAGAGTGGAAAAGCTTTTCACTAAGATGCCGATGACAAGAGTCACAGAAGACATAAAGCCAGCTGTCCGAAGGTAAGTGCCGCAGCCAGGCATGTTTCACCAGAAGTTGTGCTCGGGAGCGCACAGTAACTGGCAAAAGCATCTGTGCATGAATTAGCAGCTTCTTCCCCTCTGCTAGCCAGAGAGGATGGCAACTTCCAGGAGGCGAAGAACAAAGCCGCACCAACAGCGGCATTGTGTGCGCAGCTTCCAAGCTGCTAGAAAACGGTGGCTTGACAATCGGCTGCGTCTGCAATTGACATTAGCATTCTTCAGGAAGGAGTTGATGGACAGCTTTCCTAAGCTTCTTGCTACTCCTGCTGCAGCACCCGATAAAAAAACGGGCATTTTCTATACGCTATGAGATGCAAAGGACTCAATGACATGCAAATGCACGACTGGGGCACATTGGCTTTACTATACCAGTTTCTCCTTGCAAGACAGAGTTGAAAAGCTTTTCGCTAAGATGCCGATGACAAGAGTCACAGAAGACATAAAGCCAGCTGTCCGAAGGTAAGTGCCGCAGCCAGGCATGTTTCAGCAGAAGTGGCGCTGGGGAGCGCACAGTAACTGGCAAAAGCATCTGTGCACGAACTAGCAGCTTCTTCCCCTCTGCTAGCCAGAGAGGACGGCAACTTCCAGGAGGCGAAGAACAAAGCCGCACCAACAGCGGCATTGTGTGCGCAGCTTCCAAGCTGCTAGAACACGGTGGCTTGACAATCGGCTGCATCTGCAATTGACATTAGCATTCTTCAGGAAGGAGTTGATGGACAACGTTCCTAAGCTTCTTGCTGACCCCCCTGCAGCACCCGATAGAAAATCTTGCAATTCCTTCTGAGCTTTGAGACACTAAGAACTCGATGAACTGCTAATGCAACGTCGGGGGACGTTGCCTTTGCTGTCCCAGTTTCTGCTTGAAAGACGTCGTTGGAAAAGTTTTTCACTAAGATGAGGATGACAAGAGTCACAGAAGACGGAGATAAGGAGCCGTCCGACAGAAGCAGCGCTGCGGAACGCACCGTAACCGGCACAAGGGTCTGTGCAAGCAGCAACCACATCTTTGCCTCTGGCAGTTGGAGAACACGGCAGATTCCAGGAGGCGATGAATGAAGCCGCACCAACAGCGGTATTGTGTGTGCAGCTTCCAAGTTCCTAGAAGACAGCACCTTGACAATCAGCTGCATCCGCAATTGACATTAGCATTCTTCAGGAAGGAGTTGATGGACAACGTTCCTAAGTTTCTTGCTAATCCTCCTGCAGCACCCGATAGAAAATCTTGCAATTCCTTCTGAGCTTTGAGACACTAAGAACTCGATGAACTGCTAATGCAACGTTGGGCGACGTTGGCTTTCTGTCCCAGTTTCTGCTTGAAAGACGTCGTTGTCGGAAAAGTTTTTCACTAAGATGAGGAGAACAAGAGTCACAGAAGATGGAGATAAGGAGCCGTCCGACAGAAGCAGCGCTGCGGAACGCTCCGTAACCGGCACAAGGGTCTGTGCACGCAGCAACCACTTCCTTGCCTCTGGCAGTTGGAGAACACGGCAGATTCCAGGAGGCGATGAATGAAGCCGCACCAAGAGCTAGATTGATTGCGCGGCTTCCAAGCTACTAGAACACGGTGGCTTGACAATCGGCTGCATCTGCAATTGACATTAGCATTCTTCAGGAAGGAGTTGATGGACAGCTTTCCTAAGCGTCTTGCCAGCCTTCCTACATCCCCCGATTGAAAATCATGCACTTCTTTCTAAGCTCTTAGACACAAGGAACACGATGAAATTCTAATGCACGACTGGGGCACATTGGCTTTACTATACCAGTTTCTCCTTGCAAGACAGAGTGGAAAAGCTTTTCACTAAGATGCCGATGACAAGAGTCACAGAAGACATAAAGCGAGCTGTCCGAAGGTAAGTGCCGCAGCCAGGCATGTTTCACCAGAAGTTGTGCTCGGGAGCGCACAGTAACTGGCAAAAGCATCTGTGCATGAACTAGCAGCTTCTTCCCCTCTGCTAGCCAGAGAGGATGGCAACTTCCAGGAGGCGAAGAACAAAGCCGCACCAACAGCGGCACTGTGTGCGCAGCTTCCAAGCTGCTAGAAAACGGTGGCTTGACAATCAGCTGCGTCTGCAATTGACATAAGCATTCTTCAGGAAGGAGTTGATGGACAACGTTCCTAAGTTTCTTGCTACTCCTGCTGCAGCACCCGATAAAAAAACGGGCATTTTCTATACGCTATGAGATGCAAAGGACTCAATGACATGCAAATGCACGACTGGGGCACATTGGCTTTACTATACCAGTTTCTCCTTGCAAGACAGAGTGGAAAAGCTTTTCGCTAAGATGCCGATGACAAGAGTCACAGAAGACATAAAGCCAGCTGTCCGAAGGTAAGTGCCGCAGCCAGGCATGTTTCAGCAGAAGTGGCGCTGGGGAGCGCACAGTAACTGGCAAAAGCATCTGTGCACGAACTAGCAGCTTCTTCCCCTCTGCTAGCCAGAGAGGACGGCAACTTCCAGGAGGCGAAGAACAAAGCCGCACCAACAGCGGCATTGTGTGCGCAGCTTCCAAGCTGCTAGAAAACGGTGGCTTGACAATCGGCTGCGTCTGCAATTGACATTAGCATTCTTCAGGAAGGAGTTGATGGTCAGCTTTCCTAAGCTTCTTGCCAGCCTTCCTACATCCCCAATTGAAAATCATGCACATCTTTCTAAGCTCTTAGACACAAGGAATATGATGAACTGCTAATGCACGACTGGGGGACATTGGCTTTACTATACCAGTTTCTCCTTGCAAGACAGAGTGGAAAAGCTTTTCACTAAGATGCCGATGACAAGAGTCACAGAAGACATAAAGCGAGCTGTCCGAAGGTAAGTGCCGCAGCCAGGCATGTTTCACCAGAAGTTGTGCTCGGGAGCGCACAGTAACTGGCAAAAGCATCTGTGCATGAATTAGCAGCTTCTTCCCCTCTGCTAGCCAGAGAGGATGGCAACTTCCAGGAGGCGAAGAACAAAGCCGCACCAACAGCGGCATTGTGTGCGCAGCTTCCAAGCTGCTAGAAAACGGTGGCTTGACAATCGGCTGCGTCTGCAATTGACATTAGCATTCTTCAGGAAGGAGTTGATGGACAGCTTTCCTAAGCTTCTTGCTACTCCTGCTGCAGCACCCGATAAAAAAACGGGCATTTTCTATACGCCATGAGATGCAAAGGACTCAATGACATGCAAATGCACGACTGGGGCACATTGGCTTTACTATACCAGTTTCTCCTTGCAAGACAGAGTTGAAAAGCTTTTCGCTAAGATGCCGATGACAAGAGTCACAGAAGACATAAAGCCAGCTGTCCGAAGGTAAGTGCCGCAGCCAGGCATGTTTCAGTAGAAGTGGCGCTGGGGAGCGCACAGTAACTGGCAAAAGCATCTGTGCACGAACTAGCAGCTTCTTCCCCTCTGCTAGCCAGAGAGGACGGCAACTTCCAGGAGGCGAAGAACAAAGCCGCACCAACAGCGGCATTGTGTGCGCAGCTTCCAAGCTGCTAGAAAACGGTGGCTTGACAATCAGCTGCGTCTGCAATTGACATAAGCATTCTTCAGGAAGGAGTTGATGGACAACGTTCCTAAGTTTCTTGCTAATCCTCCTGCAGCACCCGATAGAAAATCTTGCAATTCCTTCTGAGCTTTGAGACACTAAGAACTCGATGAACTGCTAATGCAACGTTGGGCGACGTTGGCTTTCTGTCCCAGTTTCTGCTTGAAAGACGTCGTTGTCGGAAAAGTTTTTCACTAAGATGAGGAGAACAAGAGTCACAGAAGATGGAGATAAGGAGCCGTCCGACAGAAGCAGCGCTGCGGAACGCTCCGTAACCGGCACAAGGGTCTGTGCACGCAGCAACCACTTCCTTGCCTCTGGCAGTTGGAGAACACGGCAGATTCCAGGAGGCGATGAATGAAGCCGCACCAAGAGCTAGATTGATTGCGCGGCTTCCAAGCTACTAGAACACGGTGGCTTGACAATCGGCTGCATCTGCAATTGACATTAGCATTCTTCAGGAAGGAGTTGATGGACAGCTTTCCTAAGCGTCTTGCCAGCCTTCCTACATCCCCCGATTGAAAATCATGCACTTCTTTCTAAGCTCTTAGACACAAGGAACACGATGAAATTCTAATGCACGACTGGGGCACATTGGCTTTACTATACCAGTTTCTCCTTGCAAGACAGAGTGGAAAAGCTTTTCACTAAGATGCCGATGACAAGAGTCACAGAAGACATAAAGCGAGCTGTCCGAAGGTAAGTGCCGCAGCCAGGCATGTTTCAGCAGAAGTGGCGCTGGGGAGCGCACAGTAACTGGCAAAAGCATCTGTGCACGAACTAGCAGCTTCTTCCCCTCTGCTAGCCAGAGAGGACGGCAACTTCCAGGAGGCGAAGAACAAAGCCGCACCAACAGCGGCATTGTGTGCGCAGCTTCCAAGCTGCTAGAAAACGGTGGCTTGACAATCGGCTGTGTCTGCAATTGACATAAGCATTCTTCAGGAAGGAGTTGATGGACAACGTTCCTAAGTTTCTTGCTACTCCTGCTGCAGCACCCGATAAAAAAACGGGCATTTTCTATACGCTATGAGATGCAAAGGACTCAATGACATGCAAATGCACGACTGGGGCACATTGGCTTTACTATACCAGTTTCTCCTTGCAAGACAGAGTGGAAAAGCTTTTCGCTAAGATGCCGATGACAAGAGTCACAGAAGACATAAAGCGAGCCGTCCGAAGGTAAGTGCCGCAGCCAGGCATGTTTCAGCAGAAGTGGCGCTGGGGAGCGCACAGTAACTGGCAAAAGCATCTGTGCACGAACTAGCAGCTTCTTCCCCACTGGTAGCCAGAGAGGACGGCAACTTCCAGGAGGCGAAGAACTAAGCCGCACCAACAGCGGCATTGTGTGCGCAGCTTCCAAGCTGCTAGAAAACGGTGGCTTGACAATCGGCTGTGTCTGCAATTGACATTAGCATTCTTCAGGAAGGAGTTGATGGACAGCTTTCCTAAGCTTCTTGCCAGCCTTCCTACATCCCCAATTGAAAATCATGCACATCTTTCTAAGCTCTTAGACACAAGGAATATGATGAACTGCTAATGCACGACTGGGGGACATTGGCTTTACTATACCAGTTTCTCCTTGCAAGACAGAGTGGAAAAGCTTTTCACTAAGATGCCGATGACAAGAGTCACAGAAGACATAAAGCGAGCTGTCCGAAGGTAAGTGCCGCAGCCAGGCATGTTTCACCAGAAGTTGTGCTCGGGAGCGCACAGTAACTGGCAAAAGCATCTGTGCATGAATTAGCAGCTTCTTCCCCTCTGCTAGCCAGAGAGGATGGCAACTTCCAGGAGGCGAAGAACAAAGCCGCACCAACAGCGGCATTGTGTGCGCAGCTTCCAAGCTGCTAGAAAACGGTGGCTTGACAATCGGCTGCGTCTGCAATTGACATTAGCATTCTTCAGGAAGGAGTTGATGGACAGCTTTCCTAAGCTTCTTGCTACTCCTGCTGCAGCACCCGATAAAAAAACGGGCATTTTCTATACGCCATGAGATGCAAAGGACTCAATGACATGCAAATGCACGACTGGGGCACATTGGCTTTACTATACCAGTTTCTCCTTGCAAGACAGAGTTGAAAAGCTTTTCGCTAAGATGCCGATGACAAGAGTCACAGAAGACATAAAGCCAGCTGTCCGAAGGTAAGTGCCGCAGCCAGGCATGTTTCAGTAGAAGTGGCGCTGGGGAGCGCACAGTAACTGGCAAAAGCATCTGTGCACGAACTAGCAGCTTCTTCCCCTCTGCTAGCCAGAGAGGACGGCAACTTCCAGGAGGCGAAGAACAAAGCCGCACCAACAGCGGCATTGTGTGCGCAGCTTCCAAGCTGCTAGAAAACGGTGGCTTGACAATCAGCTGCGTCTGCAATTGACATAAGCATTCTTCAGGAAGGAGTTGATGGACAACGTTCCTAAGTTTCTTGCTAATCCTCCTGCAGCACCCGATAGAAAATCTTGCAATTCCTTCTGAGCTTTGAGACACTAAGAACTCGATGAACTGCTAATGCAACGTTGGGCGACGTTGGCTTTCTGTCCCAGTTTCTGCTTGAAAGACGTCGTTGTCGGAAAAGTTTTTCACTAAGATGAGGAGAACAAGAGTCACAGAAGATGGAGATAAGGAGCCGTCCGACAGAAGCAGCGCTGCGGAACGCTCCGTAACCGGCACAAGGGTCTGTGCACGCAGCAACCACTTCCTTGCCTCTGGCAGTTGGAGAACACGGCAGATTCCAGGAGGCGATGAATGAAGCCGCACCAAGAGCTAGATTGATTGCGCGGCTTCCAAGCTACTAGAACACGGTGGCTTGACAATCGGCTGCATCTGCAATTGACATTAGCATTCTTCAGGAAGGAGTTGATGGACAGCTTTCCTAAGCGTCTTGCCAGCCTTCCTACATCCCCCGATTGAAAATCATGCACTTCTTTCTAAGCTCTTAGACACAAGGAACACGATGAAATTCTAATGCACGACTGGGGCACATTGGCTTTACTATACCAGTTTCTCCTTGCAAGACAGAGTGGAAAAGCTTTTCACTAAGATGCCGATGACAAGAGTCACAGAAGACATAAAGCGAGCTGTCCGAAGGTAAGTGCCGCAGCCAGGCATGTTTCAGCAGAAGTGGCGCTGGGGAGCGCACAGTAACTGGCAAAAGCATCTGTGCACGAACTAGCAGCTTCTTCCCCTCTGCTAGCCAGAGAGGACGGCAACTTCCAGGAGGCGAAGAACAAAGCCGCACCAACAGCGGCATTGTGTGCGCAGCTTCCAAGCTGCTAGAAAACGGTGGCTTGACAATCGGCTGTGTCTGCAATTGACATTAGCATTCTTCAGGAAGGAGTTGATGGACAACGTTCCTAAGTTTCTTGCTACTCCTGCTGCAGCACCCGATAAAAAAACGGGCATTTTCTATACGCTATGAGATGCAAAGGACTCAATGACATGCAAATGCACGACTGGGGCACATTGGCTTTACTATACCAGTTTCTCCTTGCAAGACAGAGTGGAAAAGCTTTTCGCTAAGATGCCGATGACAAGAGTCACAGAAGACATAAAGCGAGCCGTCCGAAGGTAAGTGCCGCAGCCAGGCATGTTTCAGCAGAAGTGGCGCTGGGGAGCGCACAGTAACTGGCAAAAGCATCTGTGCACGAACTAGCAGCTTCTTCCCCACTGGTAGCCAGAGAGGACGGCAACTTCCAGGAGGCGAAGAACTAAGCCGCACCAACAGCGGCATTGTGTGCGCAGCTTCCAAGCTGCTAGAAAACGGTGGCTTGACAATCGGCTGTGTCTGCAATTGACATTAGCATTCTTCAGGAAGGAGTTGATGGACAGCTTTCTAAGCTTCTTGCCAGCCTTCCTACATCCCCAATTGAAAATCATGCACATCTTTCTAAGCTCTTAGACACAAGGAATATGATGAACTGCTAATGCACGACTGGGGGACATTGGCTTTACTATACCAGTTTCTCCTTGCAAGACAGAGTGGAAAAGCTTTTCACTAAGATGCCGATGACAAGAGTCACAGAAGACATAAAGCCAGCTGTCCGAAGGTAAGTGCCGCAGCCAGGCATGTTTCAGCAGAAGTGGCGCTGGGGAGCGCACAGTAACTGGCGAAAGCATCTGTGCACGAACTAGCAGCTTCTTCCCCTCTGCTAGCCAGAGAGGACGGCAACTTCCAGGAGGCGAAGAACAAAGCCGCACCAACAGCGGAATTGTGTGCGCAGCTTCCAAGCTGCTAGAAAACGGTGGCTTGACAATCAGCTGCGTCTGCAATTGACATAAGCATTCTTCAGGAAGGAGTTGATGGACAACGTTCCTAAGTTTCTTGCTAATCCTCCTGCAGCACCCGATAGAAAATCTTGCAATTCCTTCTGAGCTTTGAGACACTAAGAACTCGATGAACTGCTAATGCAACGTTGGGCGACGTTGGCTTTCTGTCCCAGTTTCTGCTTGAAAGACGTCGTTGTCGGAAAAGTTTTTCACTAAGATGAGGAGAACAAGAGTCACAGAAGATGGAGATAAGGAGCCGTCCGACAGAAGCAGCGCTGCGGAACGCTCCGTAACCGGCACAAGGGTCTGTGCACGCAGCAACCACTTCCTTGCCTCTGGCAGTTGGAGAACACGGCAGATTCCAGGAGGCGATGAATGAAGCCGCACCAAGAGCTAGATTGATTGCGCGGCTTCCAAGCTACTAGAACACGGTGGCTTGACAATCGGCTGCATCTGCAATTGACATTAGCATTCTTCAGGAAGGAGTTGATGGACAGCTTTCCTAAGCGTCTTGCCAGCCTTCCTACATCCCCCGATTGAAAATCATGCACTTCTTTCTAAGCTCTTAGACACAAGGAACACGATGAAATTCTAATGCACGACTGGGGCACATTGGCTTTACTATACCAGTTTCTCCTTGCAAGACAGAGTGGAAAAGCTTTTCACTAAGATGCCGATGACAAGAGTCACAGAAGACATAAAGCGAGCTGTCCGAAGGTAAGTGCCGCAGCCAGGCATGTTTCACCAGAAGTTGTGCTCGGGAGCGCACAGTAACTGGCAAAAGCATCTGTGCATGAACTAGCAGCTTCTTCCCCTCTGCTAGCCAGAGAGGATGGCAACTTCCAGGAGGCGAAGAACAAAGCCGCACCAACAGCGGCACTGTGTGCGCAGCTTCCAAGCTGCTAGAAAACGGTGGCTTGACAATCAGCTGCGTCTGCAATTGACATAAGCATTCTTCAGGAAGGAGTTGATGGACAACGTTCCTAAGTTTCTTGCTACTCCTGCTGCAGCACCCGATAAAAAAACGGGCATTTTCTATACGCTATGAGATGCAAAGGACTCAATGACATGCAAATGCACGACTGGGGCACATTGGCTTTACTATACCAGTTTCTCCTTGCAAGACAGAGTGGAAAAGCTTTTCGCTAAGATGCCGATGACAAGAGTCACAGAAGACATAAAGCCAGCTGTCCGAAGGTAAGTGCCGCAGCCAGGCATGTTTCAGCAGAAGTGGCGCTGGGGAGCGCACAGTAACTGGCAAAAGCATCTGTGCACGAACTAGCAGCTTCTTCCCCTCTGCTAGCCAGAGAGGACGGCAACTTCCAGGAGGCGAAGAACAAAGCCGCACCAACAGCGGCATTGTGTGCGCAGCTTCCAAGCTGCTAGAAAACGGTGGCTTGACAATCGGCTGCGTCTGCAATTGACATTAGCATTCTTCAGGAAGGAGTTGATGGTCAGCTTTCCTAAGCTTCTTGCCAGCCTTCCTACATCCCCAATTGAAAATCATGCACATCTTTCTAAGCTCTTAGACACAAGGAATATGATGAACTGCTAATGCACGACTGGGGGACATTGGCTTTACTATACCAGTTTCTCCTTGCAAGACAGAGTGGAAAAGCTTTTCACTAAGATGCTGATGACAAGAGTCACAGAAGACATAAAGCCAGCTGTCCGAAGGTAAGTGCCGCAGCCAGGCATGTTTCAGCAGAAGTGGCGCTGGGGAGCGCACAGTAACTGGCAAAAGCATCTGTGCATGAACGAGCAGCTTCTTCCCCTCTGCTAGCCAGAGAGCAAGGCAACTTCGAGGAAGCGAAGCACAAAGCCGCACCAACAGCGGCATTGTGTGCACAGCTTCCAAGCTGCTAGAAAACGGTGGCTTGACAATCGGCTGCGTCTGCAATTGACATTAGCATTCTTCAGGAAGGAGTTGATGGACAGCTTTCCTAAGTTTCTTGCTACTCCTGCTGCAGCACCCGATAAAAAAACGGGCATTTTCTATACGCTATGAGATGCAAAGGACTCAATGACATGCAAATGCACGACTGGGGCACATTGGCTTTACTATACCAGTTTCTCCTTGCAAGACAGAGTGGAAAAGCTTTTCACTAAGATGCCGATGACAAGAGTCACAGAAGACATAAAGCGAGCTGTCCGAAGGTAAGTGCCGCAGCCAGGCATGTTTCAGCAGAAGTGGCGCTCGGGAGCGCACAGTAACTGGCGAAAGCATCTGTGCACGAACTAGCAGCTTCTTCCCCTCTGCTAGCCAGAGAGGACGGCAACTTCCAGGAGGCGAAGAACAAAGCCGCACCAACAGCGGCATTGTGTGCGCAGCTTCCAAGCTGCTAGAAAACGGTGGCTTGACAATCAGCTGCGTCTGCAATTGACATAAGCATTCTTCAGGAAGGAGTTGATGGACAACGTTCCTAAGTTTCTTGCTAATCCTCCTGCAGCACCCGATAGAAAATCTTGCAATTCCTTCTGAGCTTTGAGACACTAAGAACTCGATGAACTGCTAATGCAACGTTGGGCGACGTTGGCTTTCTGTCCCAGTTTCTGCTTGAAAGACGTCGTTGTCGGAAAAGTTTTTCACTAAGATGAGGAGAACAAGAGTCACAGAAGATGGAGATAAGGAGCCGTCCGACAGAAGCAGCGCTGCGGAACGCTCCGTAACCGGCACAAGGGTCTGTGCACGCAGCAACCACTTCCTTGCCTCTGGCAGTTGGAGAACACGGCAGATTCCAGGAGGCGATGAATGAAGCCGCACCAAGAGCTAGATTGATTGCGCGGCTTCCAAGCTACTAGAACACGGTGGCTTGACAATCGGCTGCATCTGCAATTGACATTAGCATTCTTCAGGAAGGAGTTGATGGACAGCTTTCCTAAGCGTCTTGCCAGCCTTCCTACATCCCCCGATTGAAAATCATGCACTTCTTTCTAAGCTCTTAGACACAAGGAACACGATGAAATTCTAATGCACGACTGGGGCACATTGGCTTTACTATACCAGTTTCTCCTTGCAAGACAGAGTGGAAAAGCTTTTCACTAAGATGCCGATGACAAGAGTCACAGAAGACATAAAGCGAGCTGTCCGAAGGTAAGTGCCGCAGCCAGGCATGTTTCAGCAGAAGTTGTGCTCGGGAGCGCACAGTAACTGGCAAAAGCATCTGTGCATGAACTAGCAGCTTCTTCCCCTCTGCTAGCCAGAGAGGATGGCAACTTCCAGGAGGCGAAGAACAAAGCCGCACCAACAGCGGCACTGTGTGCGCAGCTTCCAAGCTGCTAGAAAACGGTGGCTTGACAATCAGCTGCGTCTGCAATTGACATAAGCATTCTTCAGGAAGGAGTTGATGGACAACGTTCCTAAGTTTCTTGCTACTCCTGCTGCAGCACCCGATAAAAAAACGGGCATTTTCTATACGCTATGAGATGCAAAGGACTCAATGACATGCAAATGCACGACTGGGGCACATTGGCTTTACTATACCAGTTTCTCCTTGCAAGACAGAGTGGAAAAGCTTTTCGCTAAGATGCCGATGACAAGAGTCACAGAAGACATAAAGCCAGCTGTCCGAAGGTAAGTGCCGCAGCCAGGCATGTTTCAGCAGAAGTGGCGCTGGGGAGCGCACAGTAACTGGCAAAAGCATCTGTGCACGAACTAGCAGCTTCTTCCCCTCTGCTAGCCAGAGAGGACGGCAACTTCCAGGAGGCGAAGAACAAAGCCGCACCAACAGCGGCATTGTGTGCGCAGCTTCCAAGCTGCTAGAAAACGGTGGCTTGACAATCGGCTGCGTCTGCAATTGACATTAGCATTCTTCAGGAAGGAGTTGATGGTCAGCTTTCCTAAGCTTCTTGCCAGCCTTCCTACATCCCCAATTGAAAATCATGCACATCTTTCTAAGCTCTTAGACACAAGGAATATGATGAACTGCTAATGCACGACTGGGGGACATTGGCTTTACTATACCAGTTTCTCCTTGCAAGACAGAGTGGAAAAGCTTTTCACTAAGATGCTGATGACAAGAGTCACAGAAGACATAAAGCCAGCTGTCCGAAGGTAAGTGCCGCAGCCAGGCATGTTTCAGCAGAAGTGGCGCTGGGGAGCGCACAGTAACTGGCAAAAGCATCTGTGCATGAACGAGCAGCTTCTTCCCCTCTGCTAGCCAGAGAGCAAGGCAACTTCGAGGAAGCGAAGCACAAAGCCGCACCAACAGCGGCATTGTGTGCACAGCTTCCAAGCTGCTAGAAAACGGTGGCTTGACAATCGGCTGCGTCTGCAATTGACATTAGCATTCTTCAGGAAGGAGTTGATGGACAGCTTTCCTAAGTTTCTTGCTACTCCTGCTGCAGCACCCGATAAAAAAACGGGCATTTTCTATACGCTATGAGATGCAAAGGACTCAATGACATGCAAATGCACGACTGGGGCACATTGGCTTTACTATACCAGTTTCTCCTTGCAAGACAGAGTGGAAAAGCTTTTCACTAAGATGCCGATGACAAGAGTCACAGAAGACATAAAGCGAGCTGTCCGAAGGTAAGTGCCGCAGCCAGGCATGTTTCAGCAGAAGTGGCGCTGGGGAGCGCACAGTAACTGGCGAAAGCATCTGTGCACGAACTAGCAGCTTCTTCCCCTCTGCTAGCCAGAGAGGACGGCAACTTCCAGGAGGCGAAGAACAAAGCCGCACCAACAGCGGCATTGTGTGCGCAGCTTCCAAGCTGCTAGAAAACGGTGGCTTGACAATCAGCTGCGTCTGCAATTGACATAAGCATTCTTCAGGAAGGAGTTGATGGACAACGTTCCTAAGTTTCTTGCTAATCCTCCTGCAGCACCCGATAGAAAATCTTGCAATTCCTTCTGAGCTTTGAGACACTAAGAACTCGATGAACTGCTAATGCAGCGTTGGGCGACGTTGGCTTTCTGTCCCAGTTTCTGCTTGAAAGACGTCGTTGTCGGAAAAGTTTTTCACTAAGATGAGGAGAACAAGAGTCACAGAAGATGGAGATAAGGAGCCGTCCGACAGAAGCAGCGCTGCGGAACGCTCCGTAACCGGCACAAGGGTCTGTGCACGCAGCAACCACTTCCTTGCCTCTGGCAGTTGGAGAACACGGCAGATTCCAGGAGGCGATGAATGAAGCCGCACCAAGAGCTAGATTGATTGCGCGGCTTCCAAGCTACTCGAACACGGTGGCTTGACAATCGGCTGCATCTGCAATTGACATTAGCATTCTTCAGGAAGGAGTTGATGGACAGCTTTCCTAAGCGTCTTGCCAGCCTTCCTACATCCCCCGATTGAAAATCATGCACTTCTTTCTAAGCTCTTAGACACAAGGAACACGATGAAATTCTAATGCACGACTGGGGCACATTGGCTTTACTATACCAGTTTCTCCTTGCAAGACAGAGTGGAAAAGCTTTTCACTAAGATGCCGATGACAAGAGTCACAGAAGACATAAAGCGAGCTGTCCGAAGGTAAGTGCCGCAGCCAGGCATGTTTCACCAGAAGTTGTGCTCGGGAGCGCACAGTAACTGGCAAAAGCATCTGTGCATGAACTAGCAGCTTCTTCCCCTCTGCTAGCCAGAGAGGATGGCAACTTCCAGGAGGCGAAGAACAAAGCCGCACCAACAGCGGCACTGTGTGCGCAGCTTCCAAGCTGCTAGAAAACGGTGGCTTGACAATCAGCTGCGTCTGCAATTGACATAAGCATTCTTCAGGAAGGAGTTGATGGACAACGTTCCTAAGTTTCTTGCTACTCCTGCTGCAGCACCCGATAAAAAAACGGGCATTTTCTATACGCTATGAGATGCAAAGGACTCAATGACATGCAAATGCACGACTGGGGCACATTGGCTTTACTATACCAGTTTCTCCTTGCAAGACAGAGTGGAAAAGCTTTTCGCTAAGATGCCGATGACAAGAGTCACAGAAGACATAAAGCCAGCTGTCCGAAGGTAAGTGCCGCAGCCAGGCATGTTTCAGCAGAAGTGGCGCTGGGGAGCGCACAGTAACTGGCAAAAGCATCTGTGCACGAACTAGCAGCTTCTTCCCCTCTGCTAGCCAGAGAGGACGGCAACTTCCAGGAGGCGAAGAACAAAGCCGCACCAACAGCGGCATTGTGTGCGCAGCTTCCAAGCTGCTAGAAAACGGTGGCTTGACAATCGGCTGCGTCTGCAATTGACATTAGCATTCTTCAGGAAGGAGTTGATGGTCAGCTTTCCTAAGCTTCTTGCCAGCCTTCCTACATCCCCAATTGAAAATCATGCACATCTTTCTAAGCTCTTAGACACAAGGAATATGATGAACTGCTAATGCACGACTGGGGGACATTGGCTTTACTATACCAGTTTCTCCTTGCAAGACAGAGTGGAAAAGCTTTTCACTAAGATGCCGATGACAAGAGTCACAGAAGACATAAAGCCAGCTGTCCGAAGGTAAGTGCCGCAGCCAGGCATGTTTCAGCAGAAGTGGCGCTGGGGAGCGCACAGTAACTGGCAAAAGCATCTGTGCATGAACGAGCAGCTTCTTCCCCTCTGCTAGCCAGAGAGCAAGGCAACTTCGAGGAAGCGAAGCACAAAGCCGCACCAACAGCGGCATTGTGTGCACAGCTTCCAAGCTGCTAGAAAACGGTGGCTTGACAATCGGCTGCGTCTGCAATTGACATTAGCATTCTTCAGGAAGGAGTTGATGGACAGCTTTCCTAAGTTTCTTGCTACTCCTGCTGCAGCACCCGATAAAAAAACGGGCATTTTCTATACGCTATGAGATGCAAAGGACTCAATGACATGCAAATGCACGACTGGGGCACATTGGCTTTACTATACCAGTTTCTCCTTGCAAGACAGAGTGGAAAAGCTTTTCACTAAGATGCCGATGACAAGAGTCACAGAAGACATAAAGCGAGCTGTCCGACGGTAAGTGCCGCAGCCAGGCATGTTTCACCAGAAGTTGTGCTCGGGAGCGCACAGTAACTGGCAAAAGCATCTGTGCACGAACTAGCAGCTTCTTCCCCTCTGCTAGCCAGAGAGGACGGCAACTTCCAGGAGGCGAAGAACAAAGCCGCACCAACAGCGGCATTGTGTGCGCAGCTTCCAAGCTGCTAGAACACGGTGGCTTGACAATCGGCTGCATCTGCAATTGACATTAGCATTCTTCAGGAAGGAGTTGATGGACAACGTTCCTAAGCTTCTTGCTGACCCCCCTGCAGCACCCGATAGAAAATCTTGCAATTCCTTCTGAGCTTTGAGACACTAAGAACTCGATGAACTGCTAATGCAACGTCGGGGGACGTTGCCTTTGCTGTCCCAGTTTCTGCTTGAAAGACGTCGTTGGAAAAGTTTTTCACTAAGATGAGGATGACAAGAGTCACAGAAGACGGAGATAAGGAGCCGTCCGACAGAAGCAGCGCTGCGGAACGCACCGTAACCGGCACAAGGGTCTGTGCAAGCAGCAACCACATCTTTGCCTCTGGCAGTTGGAGAACACGGCAGATTCCAGGAGGCGATGAATGAAGCCGCACCAACAGCGGTATTGTGTGTGCAGCTTCCAAGTTCCTAGAAGACAGCACCTTGACAATCAGCTGCATCCGCAATTGACATTAGCATTCTTCAGGAAGGAGTTGATGGACAACGTTCCTAAGTTTCTTGCTAATCCTCCTGCAGCACCCGATAGAAAATCTTGCAATTCCTTCTGAGCTTTGAGACACTAAGAACTCGATGAACTGCTAATGCAACGTTGGGCGACGTTGGCTTTCTGTCCCAGTTTCTGCTTGAAAGACGTCGTTGTCGGAAAAGTTTTTCACTAAGATGAGGAGAACAAGAGTCACAGAAGATGGAGATAAGGAGCCGTCCGACAGAAGCAGCGCTGCGGAACGCTCCGTAACCGGCACAAGGGTCTGTGCACGCAGCAACCACATCTTTGCCTCTGGCAGTTGGAGAACACGGCAGATTCCAGGAGGCGATGAATGAAGCCGCACCAACAGTGGTATTGTGTGTGCAGCTTCCAAGTTCCTAGAAGACAGCACCTTGACAATCAGCTGCATCCGCAATTGACATTAGCATTCTTCAGGAAGGAGTTGATGGACAGCTTTCCTAAGCTTCTTGCCAACCTTCCTACAACCCCCAATTGAAAATCGTGCACTTCTTTCTAAGCTCTTAGACACAAGGAATACGATGAACTTCTAATGCACGATTGGGGCACATTGGCTTTACTATACCAGTTTCTCCTTGCAAGACAGAGTGGAAAAGCTTTTCGCTAAGATGCCGATGACAAGAGTCACAGAAGACATAAAGCGAGCCGTCCGAAGGTAAGTGCCGCAGCCAGGCATGTTTCAGCAGAAGTGGCGCTGGGGAGCGCACAGTAACTGGCAAAAGCATCTGTGCACGAACTAGCAGCTTCTTCCCCACTGGTAGCCAGAGAGGACGGCAACTTCCAGGAGGCGAAGAACTAAGCCGCACCAACAGCGGCATTGTGTGCGCAGCTTCCAAGCTGCTAGAAAACGGTGGCTTGACAATCGGCTGTGTCTGCAATTGACATTAGCATTCTTCAGGAAGGAGTTGATGGACAGCTTTCTAAGCTTCTTGCCAGCCTTCCTACATCCCCAATTGAAAATCATGCACATCTTTCTAAGCTCTTAGACACAAGGAATATGATGAACTGCTAATGCACGACTGGGGGACATTGGCTTTACTATACCAGTTTCTCCTTGCAAGACAGAGTGGAAAAGCTTTTCACTAAGATGCCGATGACAAGAGTCACAGAAGACATAAAGCCAGCTGTCCGAAGGTAAGTGCCGCAGCCAGGCATGTTTCAGCAGAAGTGGCGCTGGGGAGCGCACAGTAACTGGCGAAAGCATCTGTGCACGAACTAGCAGCTTCTTCCCCTCTGCTAGCCAGAGAGGACGGCAACTTCCAGGAGGCGAAGAACAAAGCCGCACCAACAGCGGAATTGTGTGCGCAGCTTCCAAGCTGCTAGAAAACGGTGGCTTGACAATCAGCTGCGTCTGCAATTGACATAAGCATTCTTCAGGAAGGAGTTGATGGACAACGTTCCTAAGTTTCTTGCTAATCCTCCTGCAGCACCCGATAGAAAATCTTGCAATTCCTTCTGAGCTTTGAGACACTAAGAACTCGATGAACTGCTAATGCAACGTTGGGCGACGTTGGCTTTCTGTCCCAGTTTCTGCTTGAAAGACGTCGTTGTCGGAAAAGTTTTTCACTAAGATGAGGAGAACAAGAGTCACAGAAGATGGAGATAAGGAGCCGTCCGACAGAAGCAGCGCTGCGGAACGCTCCGTAACCGGCACA
This sequence comes from Passer domesticus, assembly GCF_036417665.1. Taxonomy (NCBI): domain Eukaryota; kingdom Metazoa; phylum Chordata; class Aves; order Passeriformes; family Passeridae; genus Passer; species Passer domesticus. The sequence continues at coordinate 56,939,184 of NC_087512.1, read as the reverse complement.
AGGGTCTGTGCACGCAGCAACCACTTCCTTGCCTCTGGCAGTTGGAGAACACGGCAGATTCCAGGAGGCGATGAATGAAGCCGCACCAAGAGCTAGATTGATTGCGCGGCTTCCAAGCTACTAGAACACGGTGGCTTGACAATCGGCTGCATCTGCAATTGACATTAGCATTCTTCAGGAAGGAGTTGATGGACAGCTTTCCTAAGCGTCTTGCCAGCCTTCCTACATCCCCCGATTGAAAATCATGCACTTCTTTCTAAGCTCTTAGACACAAGGAACACGATGAAATTCTAATGCACGACTGGGGCACATTGGCTTTACTATACCAGTTTCTCCTTGCAAGACAGAGTGGAAAAGCTTTTCACTAAGATGCCGATGACAAGAGTCACAGAAGACATAAAGCGAGCTGTCCGAAGGTAAGTGCCGCAGCCAGGCATGTTTCACCAGAAGTTGTGCTCGGGAGCGCACAGTAACTGGCAAAAGCATCTGTGCATGAACTAGCAGCTTCTTCCCCTCTGCTAGCCAGAGAGGATGGCAACTTCCAGGAGGCGAAGAACAAAGCCGCACCAACAGCGGCACTGTGTGCGCAGCTTCCAAGCTGCTAGAAAACGGTGGCTTGACAATCAGCTGCGTCTGCAATTGACATAAGCATTCTTCAGGAAGGAGTTGATGGACAGCTTTCCTAAGTTTCTTGCTACTCCTGCTGCAGCACCCGATAAAAAAACGGGCATTTTCTATACGCTATGAGATGCAAAGGACTCAATGACATGCAAATGCACGACTGGGGCACATTGGCTTTACTATACCAGTTTCTCCTTGCAAGACAGAGTGGAAAAGCTTTTCGCTAAGATGCCGATGACAAGAGTCACAGAAGACATAAAGCCAGCTGTCCGAAGGTAAGTGCCGCAGCCAGGCATGTTTCAGCAGAAGTGGCGCTGGGGAGCGCACAGTAACTGGCAAAAGCATCTGTGCACGAACTAGCAGCTTCTTCCCCTCTGCTAGCCAGAGAGGACGGCAACTTCCAGGAGGCGAAGAACAAAGCCGCACCAACAGCGGCATTGTGTGCGCAGCTTCCAAGCTGCTAGAAAACGGTGGCTTGACAATCGGCTGCGTCTGCAATTGACATTAGCATTCTTCAGGAAGGAGTTGATGGTCAGCTTTCCTAAGCTTCTTGCCAGCCTTCCTACATCCCCAATTGAAAATCATGCACATCTTTCTAAGCTCTTAGACACAAGGAATATGATGAACTGCTAATGCACGACTGGGGGACATTGGCTTTACTATACCAGTTTCTCCTTGCAAGACAGAGTGGAAAAGCTTTTCACTAAGATGCCGATGACAAGAGTCACAGAAGACATAAAGCCAGCTGTCCGAAGGTAAGTGCCGCAGCCAGGCATGTTTCAGCAGAAGTGGCGCTGGGGAGCGCACAGTAACTGGCAAAAGCATCTGTGCATGAACGAGCAGCTTCTTCCCCTCTGCTAGCCAGAGAGCAAGGCAACTTCGAGGAAGCGAAGCACAAAGCCGCACCAACAGCGGCATTGTGTGCACAGCTTCCAAGCTGCTAGAAAACGGTGGCTTGACAATCGGCTGCGTCTGCAATTGACATTAGCATTCTTCAGGAAGGAGTTGATGGACAGCTTTCCTAAGTTTCTTGCTACTCCTGCTGCAGCACCCGATAAAAAAACAGGCATTTTCTATACGCTATGAGATGCAAAGGACTCAATGACATGCAAATGCACGACTGGGGCACATTGGCTTTACTATACCAGTTTCTCCTTGCAAGACAGAGTGGAAAAGCTTTTCACTAAGATGCCGATGACAAGAGTCACAGAAGACATAAAGCGAGCTGTCCGAAGGTAAGTGCCGCAGCCAGGCATGTTTCAGCAGAAGTGGCGCTCGGGAGCGCACAGTAACTGGCGAAAGCATCTGTGCACGAACTAGCAGCTTCTTCCCCTCTGCTAGCCAGAGAGGACGGCAACTTCCAGGAGGCGAAGAACAAAGCCGCACCAACAGCGGCATTGTGTGCGCAGCTTCCAAGCTGCTAGAAAACGGTGGCTTGACAATCAGCTGCGTCTGCAATTGACATAAGCATTCTTCAGGAAGGAGTTGATGGACAACGTTCCTAAGTTTCTTGCTAATCCTCCTGCAGCACCCGATAGAAAATCTTGCAATTCCTTCTGAGCTTTGAGACACTAAGAACTCGATGAACTGCTAATGCAACGTTGGGCGACGTTGGCTTTCTGTCCCAGTTTCTGCTTGAAAGACGTCGTTGTCGGAAAAGTTTTTCACTAAGATGAGGAGAACAAGAGTCACAGAAGATGGAGATAAGGAGCCGTCCGACAGAAGCAGCGCTGCGGAACGCTCCGTAACCGGCACAAGGGTCTGTGCACGCAGCAACCACTTCCTTGCCTCTGGCAGTTGGAGAACACGGCAGATTCCAGGAGGCGATGAATGAAGCCGCACCAAGAGCTAGATTGATTGCGCGGCTTCCAAGCTACTAGAACACGGTGGCTTGACAATCGGCTGCATCTGCAATTGACATTAGCATTCTTCAGGAAGGAGTTGATGGACAGCTTTCCTAAGCGTCTTGCCAGCCTTCCTACATCCCCCGATTGAAAATCATGCACTTCTTTCTAAGCTCTTAGACACAAGGAACACGATGAAATTCTAATGCACGACTGGGGCACATTGGCTTTACTATACCAGTTTCTCCTTGCAAGACAGAGTGGAAAAGCTTTTCACTAAGATGCCGATGACAAGAGTCACAGAAGACATAAAGCGAGCTGTCCGAAGGTAAGTGCCGCAGCCAGGCATGTTTCACCAGAAGTTGTGCTCGGGAGCGCACAGTAACTGGCAAAAGCATCTGTGCATGAACTAGCAGCTTCTTCCCCTCTGCTAGCCAGAGAGGATGGCAACTTCCAGGAGGCGAAGAACAAAGCCGCACCAACAGCGGCACTGTGTGCGCAGCTTCCAAGCTGCTAGAAAACGGTGGCTTGACAATCAGCTGCGTCTGCAATTGACATAAGCATTCTTCAGGAAGGAGTTGATGGACAACGTTCCTAAGTTTCTTGCTACTCCTGCTGCAGCACCCGATAAAAAAACGGGCATTTTCTATACGCTATGAGATGCAAAGGACTCAATGACATGCAAATGCACGACTGGGGCACATTGGCTTTACTATACCAGTTTCTCCTTGCAAGACAGAGTGGAAAAGCTTTTCGCTAAGATGCCGATGACAAGAGTCACAGAAGACATAAAGCCAGCTGTCCGAAGGTAAGTGCCGCAGCCAGGCATGTTTCAGCAGAAGTGGCGCTGGGGAGCGCACAGTAACTGGCAAAAGCATCTGTGCACGAACTAGCAGCTTCTTCCCCTCTGCTAGCCAGAGAGGACGGCAACTTCCAGGAGGCGAAGAACAAAGCCGCACCAACAGCGGCATTGTGTGCGCAGCTTCCAAGCTGCTAGAAAACGGTGGCTTGACAATCGGCTGCGTCTGCAATTGACATTAGCATTCTTCAGGAAGGAGTTGATGGTCAGCTTTCCTAAGCTTCTTGCCAGCCTTCCTACATCCCCAATTGAAAATCATGCACATCTTTCTAAGCTCTTAGACACAAGGAATATGATGAACTGCTAATGCACGACTGGGGGACATTGGCTTTACTATACCAGTTTCTCCTTGCAAGACAGAGTGGAAAAGCTTTTCACTAAGATGCCGATGACAAGAGTCACAGAAGACATAAAGCGAGCTGTCCGAAGGTAAGTGCCGCAGCCAGGCATGTTTCACCAGAAGTTGTGCTCGGGAGCGCACAGTAACTGGCAAAAGCATCTGTGCATGAATTAGCAGCTTCTTCCCCTCTGCTAGCCAGAGAGGATGGCAACTTCCAGGAGGCGAAGAACAAAGCCGCACCAACAGCGGCATTGTGTGCGCAGCTTCCAAGCTGCTAGAAAACGGTGGCTTGACAATCGGCTGCGTCTGCAATTGACATTAGCATTCTTCAGGAAGGAGTTGATGGACAGCTTTCCTAAGCTTCTTGCTACTCCTGCTGCAGCACCCGATAAAAAAACGGGCATTTTCTATACGCTATGAGATGCAAAGGACTCAATGACATGCAAATGCACGACTGGGGCACATTGGCTTTACTATACCAGTTTCTCCTTGCAAGACAGAGTTGAAAAGCTTTTCGCTAAGATGCCGATGACAAGAGTCACAGAAGACATAAAGCCAGCTGTCCGAAGGTAAGTGCCGCAGCCAGGCATGTTTCAGCAGAAGTGGCGCTGGGGAGCGCACAGTAACTGGCAAAAGCATCTGTGCACGAACTAGCAGCTTCTTCCCCTCTGCTAGCCAGAGAGGACGGCAACTTCCAGGAGGCGAAGAACAAAGCCGCACCAACAGCGGCATTGTGTGCGCAGCTTCCAAGCTGCTAGAACACGGTGGCTTGACAATCGGCTGCATCTGCAATTGACATTAGCATTCTTCAGGAAGGAGTTGATGGACAACGTTCCTAAGCTTCTTGCTGACCCCCCTGCAGCACCCGATAGAAAATCTTGCAATTCCTTCTGAGCTTTGAGACACTAAGAACTCGATGAACTGCTAATGCAACGTCGGGGGACGTTGCCTTTGCTGTCCCAGTTTCTGCTTGAAAGACGTCGTTGGAAAAGTTTTTCACTAAGATGAGGATGACAAGAGTCACAGAAGACGGAGATAAGGAGCCGTCCGACAGAAGCAGCGCTGCGGAACGCACCGTAACCGGCACAAGGGTCTGTGCAAGCAGCAACCACATCTTTGCCTCTGGCAGTTGGAGAACACGGCAGATTCCAGGAGGCGATGAATGAAGCCGCACCAACAGCGGTATTGTGTGTGCAGCTTCCAAGTTCCTAGAAGACAGCACCTTGACAATCAGCTGCATCCGCAATTGACATTAGCATTCTTCAGGAAGGAGTTGATGGACAACGTTCCTAAGTTTCTTGCTAATCCTCCTGCAGCACCCGATAGAAAATCTTGCAATTCCTTCTGAGCTTTGAGACACTAAGAACTCGATGAACTGCTAATGCAACGTTGGGCGACGTTGGCTTTCTGTCCCAGTTTCTGCTTGAAAGACGTCGTTGTCGGAAAAGTTTTTCACTAAGATGAGGAGAACAAGAGTCACAGAAGATGGAGATAAGGAGCCGTCCGACAGAAGCAGCGCTGCGGAACGCTCCGTAACCGGCACAAGGGTCTGTGCACGCAGCAACCACTTCCTTGCCTCTGGCAGTTGGAGAACACGGCAGATTCCAGGAGGCGATGAATGAAGCCGCACCAAGAGCTAGATTGATTGCGCGGCTTCCAAGCTACTAGAACACGGTGGCTTGACAATCGGCTGCATCTGCAATTGACATTAGCATTCTTCAGGAAGGAGTTGATGGACAGCTTTCCTAAGCGTCTTGCCAGCCTTCCTACATCCCCCGATTGAAAATCATGCACTTCTTTCTAAGCTCTTAGACACAAGGAACACGATGAAATTCTAATGCACGACTGGGGCACATTGGCTTTACTATACCAGTTTCTCCTTGCAAGACAGAGTGGAAAAGCTTTTCACTAAGATGCCGATGACAAGAGTCACAGAAGACATAAAGCGAGCTGTCCGAAGGTAAGTGCCGCAGCCAGGCATGTTTCACCAGAAGTTGTGCTCGGGAGCGCACAGTAACTGGCAAAAGCATCTGTGCATGAACTAGCAGCTTCTTCCCCTCTGCTAGCCAGAGAGGATGGCAACTTCCAGGAGGCGAAGAACAAAGCCGCACCAACAGCGGCACTGTGTGCGCAGCTTCCAAGCTGCTAGAAAACGGTGGCTTGACAATCAGCTGCGTCTGCAATTGACATAAGCATTCTTCAGGAAGGAGTTGATGGACAACGTTCCTAAGTTTCTTGCTACTCCTGCTGCAGCACCCGATAAAAAAACGGGCATTTTCTATACGCTATGAGATGCAAAGGACTCAATGACATGCAAATGCACGACTGGGGCACATTGGCTTTACTATACCAGTTTCTCCTTGCAAGACAGAGTGGAAAAGCTTTTCGCTAAGATGCCGATGACAAGAGTCACAGAAGACATAAAGCCAGCTGTCCGAAGGTAAGTGCCGCAGCCAGGCATGTTTCAGCAGAAGTGGCGCTGGGGAGCGCACAGTAACTGGCAAAAGCATCTGTGCACGAACTAGCAGCTTCTTCCCCTCTGCTAGCCAGAGAGGACGGCAACTTCCAGGAGGCGAAGAACAAAGCCGCACCAACAGCGGCATTGTGTGCGCAGCTTCCAAGCTGCTAGAAAACGGTGGCTTGACAATCGGCTGCGTCTGCAATTGACATTAGCATTCTTCAGGAAGGAGTTGATGGTCAGCTTTCCTAAGCTTCTTGCCAGCCTTCCTACATCCCCAATTGAAAATCATGCACATCTTTCTAAGCTCTTAGACACAAGGAATATGATGAACTGCTAATGCACGACTGGGGGACATTGGCTTTACTATACCAGTTTCTCCTTGCAAGACAGAGTGGAAAAGCTTTTCACTAAGATGCCGATGACAAGAGTCACAGAAGACATAAAGCCAGCTGTCCGAAGGTAAGTGCCGCAGCCAGGCATGTTTCAGCAGAAGTGGCGCTGGGGAGCGCACAGTAACTGGCAAAAGCATCTGTGCATGAACGAGCAGCTTCTTCCCCTGTGCTAGCCAGAGAGCAAGGCAACTTCGAGGAAGCGAAGCACAAAGCCGCACCAACAGCGGCATTGTGTGCACAGCTTCCAAGCTGCTAGAAAACGGTGGCTTGACAATCGGCTGCGTCTGCAATTGACATTAGCATTCTTCAGGAAGGAGTTGATGGACAGCTTTCCTAAGTTTCTTGCTACTCCTGCTGCAGCACCCGATAAAAAAACGGGCATTTTCTATACGCTATGAGATGCAAAGGACTCAATGACATGCAAATGCACGACTGGGGCACATTGGCTTTACTATACCAGTTTCTCCTTGCAAGACAGAGTGGAAAAGCTTTTCACTAAGATGCCGATGACAAGAGTCACAGAAGACATAAAGCGAGCTGTCCGAAGGTAAGTGCCGCAGCCAGGCATGTTTCAGCAGAAGTGGCGCTCGGGAGCGCACAGTAACTGGCGAAAGCATCTGTGCACGAACTAGCAGCTTCTTCCCCTCTGCTAGCCAGAGAGGACGGCAACTTCCAGGAGGCGAAGAACAAAGCCGCACCAACAGCGGCATTGTGTGCGCAGCTTCCAAGCTGCTAGAAAACGGTGGCTTGACAATCGGCTGCGTCTGCAATTGACATTAGCATTCTTCAGGAAGGAGTTGATGGTCAGCTTTCCTAAGCTTCTTGCCAGCCTTCCTACATCCCCAATTGAAAATCATGCACATCTTTCTAAGCTCTTAGACACAAGGAATATGATGAACTGCTAATGCACGACTGGGGGACATTGGCTTTACTATACCAGTTTCTCCTTGCAAGACAGAGTGGAAAAGCTTTTCACTAAGATGCCGATGACAAGAGTCACAGAAGACATAAAGCGAGCTGTCCGAAGGTAAGTGCCGCAGCCAGGCATGTTTCACCAGAAGTTGTGCTCGGGAGCGCACAGTAACTGGCAAAAGCATCTGTGCATGAATTAGCAGCTTCTTCCCCTCTGCTAGCCAGAGAGGATGGCAACTTCCAGGAGGCGAAGAACAAAGCCGCACCAACAGCGGCATTGTGTGCGCAGCTTCCAAGCTGCTAGAAAACGGTGGCTTGACAATCGGCTGCGTCTGCAATTGACATTAGCATTCTTCAGGAAGGAGTTGATGGACAGCTTTCCTAAGCTTCTTGCTACTCCTGCTGCAGCACCCGATAAAAAAACGGGCATTTTCTATACGCCATGAGATGCAAAGGACTCAATGACATGCAAATGCACGACTGGGGCACATTGGCTTTACTATACCAGTTTCTCCTTGCAAGACAGAGTTGAAAAGCTTTTCGCTAAGATGCCGATGACAAGAGTCACAGAAGACATAAAGCCAGCTGTCCGAAGGTAAGTGCCGCAGCCAGGCATGTTTCAGTAGAAGTGGCGCTGGGGAGCGCACAGTAACTGGCAAAAGCATCTGTGCACGAACTAGCAGCTTCTTCCCCTCTGCTAGCCAGAGAGGACGGCAACTTCCAGGAGGCGAAGAACAAAGCCGCACCAACAGCGGCATTGTGTGCGCAGCTTCCAAGCTGCTAGAAAACGGTGGCTTGACAATCAGCTGCGTCTGCAATTGACATAAGCATTCTTCAGGAAGGAGTTGATGGACAACGTTCCTAAGTTTCTTGCTAATCCTCCTGCAGCACCCGATAGAAAATCTTGCAATTCCTTCTGAGCTTTGAGACACTAAGAACTCGATGAACTGCTAATGCAACGTTGGGCGACGTTGGCTTTCTGTCCCAGTTTCTGCTTGAAAGACGTCGTTGTCGGAAAAGTTTTTCACTAAGATGAGGAGAACAAGAGTCACAGAAGATGGAGATAAGGAGCCGTCCGACAGAAGCAGCGCTGCGGAACGCTCCGTAACCGGCACAAGGGTCTGTGCACGCAGCAACCACTTCCTTGCCTCTGGCAGTTGGAGAACACGGCAGATTCCAGGAGGCGATGAATGAAGCCGCACCAAGAGCTAGATTGATTGCGCGGCTTCCAAGCTACTAGAACACGGTGGCTTGACAATCGGCTGCATCTGCAATTGACATTAGCATTCTTCAGGAAGGAGTTGATGGACAGCTTTCCTAAGCGTCTTGCCAGCCTTCCTACATCCCCCGATTGAAAATCATGCACTTCTTTCTAAGCTCTTAGACACAAGGAACACGATGAAATTCTAATGCACGACTGGGGCACATTGGCTTTACTATACCAGTTTCTCCTTGCAAGACAGAGTGGAAAAGCTTTTCACTAAGATGCCGATGACAAGAGTCACAGAAGACATAAAGCGAGCTGTCCGAAGGTAAGTGCCGCAGCCAGGCATGTTTCAGCAGAAGTGGCGCTGGGGAGCGCACAGTAACTGGCAAAAGCATCTGTGCACGAACTAGCAGCTTCTTCCCCTCTGCTAGCCAGAGAGGACGGCAACTTCCAGGAGGCGAAGAACAAAGCCGCACCAACAGCGGCATTGTGTGCGCAGCTTCCAAGCTGCTAGAAAACGGTGGCTTGACAATCGGCTGTGTCTGCAATTGACATAAGCATTCTTCAGGAAGGAGTTGATGGACAACGTTCCTAAGTTTCTTGCTACTCCTGCTGCAGCACCCGATAAAAAAACGGGCATTTTCTATACGCTATGAGATGCAAAGGACTCAATGACATGCAAATGCACGACTGGGGCACATTGGCTTTACTATACCAGTTTCTCCTTGCAAGACAGAGTGGAAAAGCTTTTCGCTAAGATGCCGATGACAAGAGTCACAGAAGACATAAAGCGAGCCGTCCGAAGGTAAGTGCCGCAGCCAGGCATGTTTCAGCAGAAGTGGCGCTGGGGAGCGCACAGTAACTGGCAAAAGCATCTGTGCACCAACTAGCAGCTTCTTCCCCACTGGTAGCCAGAGAGGACGGCAACTTCCAGGAGGCGAAGAACTAAGCCGCACCAACAGCGGCATTGTGTGCGCAGCTTCCAAGCTGCTAGAAAACGGTGGCTTGACAATCGGCTGTGTCTGCAATTGACATTAGCATTCTTCAGGAAGGAGTTGATGGACAGCTTTCCTAAGCTTCTTGCCAGCCTTCCTACATCCCCAATTGAAAATCATGCACATCTTTCTAAGCTCTTAGACACAAGGAATATGATGAACTGCTAATGCACGACTGGGGTACATTGGCTTTACTATACCAGTTTCTCCTTGCAAGACAGAGTGGAAAAGCTTTTCACTAAGATGCCGATGACAAGAGTCACAGAAGACATAAAGCGAGCTGTCCGAAGGTAAGTGCCGCAGCCAGGCATGTTTCACCAGAAGTTGTGCTCGGGAGCGCACAGTAACTGGCAAAAGCATCTGTGCATGAATTAGCAGCTTCTTCCCCTCTGCTAGCCAGAGAGGATGGCAACTTCCAGGAGGCGAAGAACAAAGCCGCACCAACAGCGGCATTGTGTGCGCAGCTTCCAAGCTGCTAGAAAACGGTGGCTTGACAATCGGCTGCGTCTGCAATTGACATTAGCATTCTTCAGGAAGGAGTTGATGGACAGCTTTCCTAAGCTTCTTGCTACTCCTGCTGCAGCACCCGATAAAAAAACGGGCATTTTCTATACGCCATGAGATGCAAAGGACTCAATGACATGCAAATGCACGACTGGGGGACATTGGCTTTACTATACCAGTTTCTCCTTGCAAGACAGAGTTGAAAAGCTTTTCGCTAAGATGCCGATGACAAGAGTCACAGAAGACATAAAGCCAGCTGTCCGAAGGTAAGTGCCGCAGCCAGGCATGTTTCAGTAGAAGTGGCGCTGGGGAGCGCACAGTAACTGGCAAAAGCATCTGTGCACGAACTAGCAGCTTCTTCCCCTCTGCTAGCCAGAGAGGACGGCAACTTCCAGGAGGCGAAGAACAAAGCCGCACCAACAGCGGCATTGTGTGCGCAGCTTCCAAGCTGCTAGAAAACGGTGGCTTGACAATCAGCTGCGTCTGCAATTGACATAAGCATTCTTCAGGAAGGAGTTGATGGACAACGTTCCTAAGTTTCTTGCTAATCCTCCTGCAGCACCCGATAGAAAATCTTGCAATTCCTTCTGAGCTTTGAGACACTAAGAACTCGATGAACTGCTAATGCAACGTTGGGCGACGTTGGCTTTCTGTCCCAGTTTCTGCTTGAAAGACGTCGTTGTCGGAAAAGTTTTTCACTAAGATGAGGAGAACAAGAGTCACAGAAGATGGAGATAAGGAGCCGTCCGACAGAAGCAGCGCTGCGGAACGCTCCGTAACCGGCACAAGGGTCTGTGCACGCAGCAACCACTTCCTTGCCTCTGGCAGTTGGAGAACACGGCAGATTCCAGGAGGCGATGAATGAAGCCGCACCAAGAGCTAGATTGATTGCGCGGCTTCCAAGCTACTAGAACACGGTGGCTTGACAATCGGCTGCATCTGCAATTGACATTAGCATTCTTCAGGAAGGAGTTGATGGACAGCTTTCCTAAGCGTCTTGCCAGCCTTCCTACATCCCCCGATTGAAAATCATGCACTTCTTTCTAAGCTCTTAGACACAAGGAACACGATGAAATTCTAATGCACGACTGGGGCACATTGGCTTTACTATACCAGTTTCTCCTTGCAAGACAGAGTGGAAAAGCTTTTCACTAAGATGCCGATGACAAGAGTCACAGAAGACATAAAGCGAGCTGTCCGAAGGTAAGTGCCGCAGCCAGGCATGTTTCAGCAGAAGTGGCGCTGGGGAGCGCACAGTAACTGGCAAAAGCATCTGTGCACGAACTAGCAGCTTCTTCCCCTCTGCTAGCCAGAGAGGACGGCAACTTCCAGGAGGCGAAGAACAAAGCCGCACCAACAGCGGCATTGTGTGCGCAGCTTCCAAGCTGCTAGAAAACGGTGGCTTGACAATCGGCTGTGTCTGCAATTGACATTAGCATTCTTCAGGAAGGAGTTGATGGACAACGTTCCTAAGTTTCTTGCTACTCCTGCTGCAGCACCCGATAAAAAAACGGGCATTTTCTATACGCTATGAGATGCAAAGGACTCAATGACATGCAAATGCACGACTGGGGCACATTGGCTTTACTATACCAGTTTCTCCTTGCAAGACAGAGTGGAAAAGCTTTTCGCTAAGATGCCGATGACAAGAGTCACAGAAGACATAAAGCGAGCCGTCCGAAGGTAAGTGCCGCAGCCAGGCATGTTTCAGCAGAAGTGGCGCTGGGGAGCGCACAGTAACTGGCAAAAGCATCTGTGCACGAACTAGCAGCTTCTTCCCCACTGGTAGCCAGAGAGGACGGCAACTTCCAGGAGGCGAAGAACTAAGCCGCACCAACAGCGGCATTGTGTGCGCAGCTTCCAAGCTGCTAGAAAACGGTGGCTTGACAATCGGCTGTGTCTGCAATTGACATTAGCATTCTTCAGGAAGGAGTTGATGGACAGCTTTCTAAGCTTCTTGCCAGCCTTCCTACATCCCCAATTGAAAATCATGCACATCTTTCTAAGCTCTTAGACACAAGGAATATGATGAACTGCTAATGCACGACTGGGGGACATTGGCTTTACTATACCAGTTTCTCCTTGCAAGACAGAGTGGAAAAGCTTTTCACTAAGATGCCGATGACAAGAGTCACAGAAGACATAAAGCGAGCTGTCCGAAGGTAAGTGCCGCAGCCAGGCATGTTTCAGCAGAAGTGGCGCTGGGGAGCGCACAGTAACTGGCGAAAGCATCTGTGCACGAACTAGCAGCTTCTTCCCCTCTGCTAGCCAGAGAGGACGGCAACTTCCAGGAGGCGAAGAACAAAGCCGCACCAACAGCGGAATTGTGTGCGCAGCTTCCAAGCTGCTAGAAAACGGTGGCTTGACAATCAGCTGCGTCTGCAATTGACATAAGCATTCTTCAGGAAGGAGTTGATGGACAACGTTCCTAAGTTTCTTGCTAATCCTCCTGCAGCACCCGATAGAAAATCTTGCAATTCCTTCTGAGCTTTGAGACACTAAGAACTCGATGAACTGCTAATGCAACGTTGGGCGACGTTGGCTTTCTGTCCCAGTTTCTGCTTGAAAGACGTCGTTGTCGGAAAAGTTTTTCACTAAGATGAGGAGAACAAGAGTCACAGAAGATGGAGATAAGGAGCCGTCCGACAGAAGCAGCGCTGCGGAACGCTCCGTAACCGGCACAAGGGTCTGTGCACGCAGCAACCACTTCCTTGCCTCTGGCAGTTGGAGAACACGGCAGATTCCAGGAGGCGATGAATGAAGCCGCACCAAGAGCTAGATTGATTGCGCGGCTTCCAAGCTACTAGAACACGGTGGCTTGACAATCGGCTGCATCTGCAATTGACATTAGCATTCTTCAGGAAGGAGTTGATGGACAGCTTTCCTAAGCGTCTTGCCAGCCTTCCTACATCCCCCGATTGAAAATCATGCACTTCTTTCTAAGCTCTTAGACACAAGGAACACGATGAAATTCTAATGCACGACTGGGGCACATTGGCTTTACTATACCAGTTTCTCCTTGCAAGACAGAGTGGAAAAGCTTTTCACTAAGATGCCGATGACAAGAGTCACAGAAGACATAAAGCGAGCTGTCCGAAGGTAAGTGCCGCAGCCAGGCATGTTTCACCAGAAGTTGTGCTCGGGAGCGCACAGTAACTGGCAAAAGCATCTGTGCATGAACTAGCAGCTTCTTCCCCTCTGCTAGCCAGAGAGGATGGCAACTTCCAGGAGGCGAAGAACAAAGCCGCACCAACAGCGGCACTGTGTGCGCAGCTTCCAAGCTGCTAGAAAACGGTGGCTTGACAATCAGCTGCGTCTGCAATTGACATAAGCATTCTTCAGGAAGGAGTTGATGGACAGCTTTCCTAAGTTTCTTGCTACTCCTGCTGCAGCACCCGATAAAAAAACAGGCATTTTCTATACGCTATGAGATGCAAAGGACTCAATGACATGCAAATGCACGACTGGGGCACATTGGCTTTACTATACCAGTTTCTCCTTGCAAGACAGAGTGGAAAAGCTTTTCGCTAAGATGCCGATGACAAGAGTCACAGAAGACATAAAGCCAGCTGTCCGAAGGTAAGTGCCGCAGCCAGGCATGTTTCAGCAGAAGTGGCGCTGGGGAGCGCACAGTAACTGGCAAAAGCATCTGTGCACGAACTAGCAGCTTCTTCCCCTCTGCTAGCCAGAGAGGACGGCAACTTCCAGGAGGCGAAGAACAAAGCCGCACCAACAGCGGCATTGTGTGCGCAGCTTCCAAGCTGCTAGAAAACGGTGGCTTGACAATCGGCTGCGTCTGCAATTGACATTAGCATTCTTCAGGAAGGAGTTGATGGTCAGCTTTCCTAAGCTTCTTGCCAGCCTTCCTACATCCCCAATTGAAAATCATGCACATCTTTCTAAGCTCTTAGACACAAGGAATATGATGAACTGCTAATGCACGACTGGGGGACATTGGCTTTACTATACCAGTTTCTCCTTGCAAGACAGAGTGGAAAAGCTTTTCACTAAGATGCCGATGACAAGAGTCACAGAAGACATAAAGCCAGCTGTCCGAAGGTAAGTGCCGCAGCCAGGCATGTTTCAGCAGAAGTGGCGCTGGGGAGCGCACAGTAACTGGCAAAAGCATCTGTGCATGAACGAGCAGCTTCTTCCCCTCTGCTAGCCAGAGAGCAAGGCAACTTCGAGGAAGCGAAGCACAAAGCCGCACCAACAGCGGCATTGTGTGCACAGCTTCCAAGCTGCTAGAAAACGGTGGCTTGACAATCGGCTGCGTCTGCAATTGACATTAGCATTCTTCAGGAAGGAGTTGATGGACAGCTTTCCTAAGTTTCTTGCTACTCCTGCTGCAGCACCCGATAAAAAAACAGGCATTTTCTATACGCTATGAGATGCAAAGGACTCAATGACATGCAAATGCACGACTGGGGCACATTGGCTTTACTATACCAGTTTCTCCTTGCAAGACAGAGTGGAAAAGCTTTTCACTAAGATGCCGATGACAAGAGTCACAGAAGACATAAAGCGAGCTGTCCGAAGGTAAGTGCCGCAGCCAGGCATGTTTCAGCAGAAGTGGCGCTCGGGAGCGCACAGTAACTGGCGAAAGCATCTGTGCACGAACTAGCAGCTTCTTCCCCTCTGCTAGCCAGAGAGGACGGCAACTTCCAGGAGGCGAAGAACAAAGCCGCACCAACAGCGGCATTGTGTGCGCAGCTTCCAAGCTGCTAGAAAACGGTGGCTTGACAATCAGCTGCGTCTGCAATTGACATAAGCATTCTTCAGGAAGGAGTTGATGGACAACGTTCCTAAGTTTCTTGCTAATCCTCCTGCAGCACCCGATAGAAAATCTTGCAATTCCTTCTGAGCTTTGAGACACTAAGAACTCGATGAACTGCTAATGCAACGTTGGGCGACGTTGGCTTTCTGTCCCAGTTTCTGCTTGAAAGACGTCGTTGTCGGAAAAGTTTTTCACTAAGATGAGGAGAACAAGAGTCACAGAAGATGGAGATAAGGAGCCGTCCGACAGAAGCAGCGCTGCGGAACGCTCCGTAACCGGCACAAGGGTCTGTGCACGCAGCAACCACTTCCTTGCCTCTGGCAGTTGGAGAACACGGCAGATTCCAGGAGGCGATGAATGAAGCCGCACCAAGAGCTAGATTGATTGCGCGGCTTCCAAGCTACTAGAACACGGTGGCTTGACAATCGGCTGCATCTGCAATTGACATTAGCATTCTTCAGGAAGGAGTTGATGGACAGCTTTCCTAAGCGTCTTGCCAGCCTTCCTACATCCCCCGATTGAAAATCATGCACTTCTTTCTAAGCTCTTAGACACAAGGAACACGATGAAATTCTAATGCACGACTGGGGCACATTGGCTTTACTATACCAGTTTCTCCTTGCAAGACAGAGTGGAAAAGCTTTTCACTAAGATGCCGATGACAAGAGTCACAGAAGACATAAAGCGAGCTGTCCGAAGGTAAGTGCCGCAGCCAGGCATGTTTCACCAGAAGTTGTGCTCGGGAGCGCACAGTAACTGGCAAAAGCATCTGTGCATGAACTAGCAGCTTCTTCCCCTCTGCTAGCCAGAGAGGATGGCAACTTCCAGGAGGCGAAGAACAAAGCCGCACCAACAGCGGCACTGTGTGCGCAGCTTCCAAGCTGCTAGAAAACGGTGGCTTGACAATCAGCTGCGTCTGCAATTGACATAAGCATTCTTCAGGAAGGAGTTGATGGACAACGTTCCTAAGTTTCTTGCTACTCCTGCTGCAGCACCCGATAAAAAAACGGGCATTTTCTATACGCTATGAGATGCAAAGGACTCAATGACATGCAAATGCACGACTGGGGCACATTGGCTTTACTATACCAGTTTCTCCTTGCAAGACAGAGTGGAAAAGCTTTTCGCTAAGATGCCGATGACAAGAGTCACAGAAGACATAAAGCCAGCTGTCCGAAGGTAAGTGCCGCAGCCAGGCATGTTTCAGCAGAAGTGGCGCTGGGGAGCGCACAGTAACTGGCAAAAGCATCTGTGCACGAACTAGCAGCTTCTTCCCCTCTGCTAGCCAGAGAGGACGGCAACTTCCAGGAGGCGAAGAACAAAGCCGCACCAACAGCGGCATTGTGTGCGCAGCTTCCAAGCTGCTAGAAAACGGTGGCTTGACAATCGGCTGCGTCTGCAATTGACATTAGCATTCTTCAGGAAGGAGTTGATGGTCAGCTTTCCTAAGCTTCTTGCCAGCCTTCCTACATCCCCAATTGAAAATCATGCACATCTTTCTAAGCTCTTAGACACAAGGAATATGATGAACTGCTAATGCACGACTGGGGGACATTGGCTTTACTATACCAGTTTCTCCTTGCAAGACAGAGTGGAAAAGCTTTTCACTAAGATGCCGATGACAAGAGTCACAGAAGACATAAAGCGAGCTGTCCGAAGGTAAGTGCCGCAGCCAGGCATGTTTCACCAGAAGTTGTGCTCGGGAGCGCACAGTAACTGGCAAAAGCATCTGTGCATGAATTAGCAGCTTCTTCCCCTCTGCTAGCCAGAGAGGATGGCAACTTCCAGGAGGCGAAGAACAAAGCCGCACCAACAGCGGCATTGTGTGCGCAGCTTCCAAGCTGCTAGAAAACGGTGGCTTGACAATCGGCTGCGTCTGCAATTGACATTAGCATTCTTCAGGAAGGAGTTGATGGACAGCTTTCCTAAGCTTCTTGCTACTCCTGCTGCAGCACCCGATAAAAAAACGGGCATTTTCTATACGCTATGAGATGCAAAGGACTCAATGACATGCAAATGCACGACTGGGGCACATTGGCTTTACTATACCAGTTTCTCCTTGCAAGACAGAGTTGAAAAGCTTTTCGCTAAGATGCCGATGACAAGAGTCACAGAAGACATAAAGCCAGCTGTCCGAAGGTAAGTGCCGCAGCCAGGCATGTTTCAGCAGAAGTGGCGCTGGGGAGCGCACAGTAACTGGCAAAAGCATCTGTGCACGAACTAGCAGCTTCTTCCCCTCTGCTAGCCAGAGAGGACGGCAACTTCCAGGAGGCGAAGAACAAAGCCGCACCAACAGCGGCATTGTGTGCGCAGCTTCCAAGCTGCTAGAACACGGTGGCTTGACAATCGGCTGCATCTGCAATTGACATTAGCATTCTTCAGGAAGGAGTTGATGGACAACGTTCCTAAGCTTCTTGCTGACCCCCCTGCAGCACCCGATAGAAAATCTTGCAATTCCTTCTGAGCTTTGAGACACTAAGAACTCGATGAACTGCTAATGCAACGTCGGGGGACGTTGCCTTTGCTGTCCCAGTTTCTGCTTGAAAGACGTCGTTGGAAAAGTTTTTCACTAAGATGAGGATGACAAGAGTCACAGAAGACGGAGATAAGGAGCCGTCCGACAGAAGCAGCGCTGCGGAACGCACCGTAACCGGCACAAGGGTCTGTGCAAGCAGCAACCACATCTTTGCCTCTGGCAGTTGGAGAACACGGCAGATTCCAGGAGGCGATGAATGAAGCCGCACCAACAGCGGTATTGTGTGTGCAGCTTCCAAGTTCCTAGAAGACAGCACCTTGACAATCAGCTGCATCCGCAATTGACATTAGCATTCTTCAGGAAGGAGTTGATGGACAACGTTCCTAAGTTTCTTGCTAATCCTCCTGCAGCACCCGATAGAAAATCTTGCAATTCCTTCTGAGCTTTGAGACACTAAGAACTCGATGAACTGCTAATGCAACGTTGGGCGACGTTGGCTTTCTGTCCCAGTTTCTGCTTGAAAGACGTCGTTGTCGGAAAAGTTTTTCACTAAGATGAGGAGAACAAGAGTCACAGAAGATGGAGATAAGGAGCCGTCCGACAGAAGCAGCGCTGCGGAACGCTCCGTAACCGGCACAAGGGTCTGTGCACGCAGCAACCACTTCCTTGCCTCTGGCAGTTGGAGAACACGGCAGATTCCAGGAGGCGATGAATGAAGCCGCACCAAGAGCTAGATTGATTGCGCGGCTTCCAAGCTACTAGAACACGGTGGCTTGACAATCGGCTGCATCTGCAATTGACATTAGCATTCTTCAGGAAGGAGTTGATGGACAGCTTTCCTAAGCGTCTTGCCAGCCTTCCTACATCCCCCGATTGAAAATCATGCACTTCTTTCTAAGCTCTTAGACACAAGGAACACGATGAAATTCTAATGCACGACTGGGGCACATTGGCTTTACTATACCAGTTTCTCCTTGCAAGACAGAGTGGAAAAGCTTTTCACTAAGATGCCGATGACAAGAGTCACAGAAGACATAAAGCGAGCTGTCCGAAGGTAAGTGCCGCAGCCAGGCATGTTTCAGCAGAAGTTGTGCTCGGGAGCGCACAGTAACTGGCAAAAGCATCTGTGCATGAACTAGCAGCTTCTTCCCCTCTGCTAGCCAGAGAGGATGGCAACTTCCAGGAGGCGAAGAACAAAGCCGCACCAACAGCGGCACTGTGTGCGCAGCTTCCAAGCTGCTAGAAAACGGTGGCTTGACAATCAGCTGCGTCTGCAATTGACATAAGCATTCTTCAGGAAGGAGTTGATGGACAACGTTCCTAAGTTTCTTGCTACTCCTGCTGCAGCACCCGATAAAAAAACGGGCATTTTCTATACGCTATGAGATGCAAAGGACTCAATGACATGCAAATGCACGACTGGGGCACATTGGCTTTACTATACCAGTTTCTCCTTGCAAGACAGAGTGGAAAAGCTTTTCGCTAAGATGCCGATGACAAGAGTCACAGAAGACATAAAGCCAGCTGTCCGAAGGTAAGTGCCGCAGCCAGGCATGTTTCAGCAGAAGTGGCGCTGGGGAGCGCACAGTAACTGGCAAAAGCATCTGTGCACGAACTAGCAGCTTCTTCCCCTCTGCTAGCCAGAGAGGACGGCAACTTCCAGGAGGCGAAGAACAAAGCCGCACCAACAGCGGCATTGTGTGCGCAGCTTCCAAGCTGCTAGAAAACGGTGGCTTGACAATCGGCTGCGTCTGCAATTGACATAAGCATTCTTCAGGAAGGAGTTGATGGTCAGCTTTCCTAAGCTTCTTGCCAGCCTTCCTACATCCCCAATTGAAAATCATGCACATCTTTCTAAGCTCTTAGACACAAGGAATATGATGAACTGCTAATGCACGACTGGGGGACATTGGCTTTACTATACCAGTTTCTCCTTGCAAGACAGAGTGGAAAAGCTTTTCACTAAGATGCCGATGACAAGAGTCACAGAAGACATAAAGCCAGCTGTCCGAAGGTAAGTGCCGCAGCCAGGCATGTTTCAGCAGAAGTGGCGCTGGGGAGCGCACAGTAACTGGCAAAAGCATCTGTGCATGAACGAGCAGCTTCTTCCCCTCTGCTAGCCAGAGAGCAAGGCAACTTCGAGGAAGCGAAGCACAAAGCCGCACCAACAGCGGCATTGTGTGCACAGCTTCCAAGCTGCTAGAAAACGGTGGCTTGACAATCGGCTGCGTCTGCAATTGACATTAGCATTCTTCAGGAAGGAGTTGATGGACAGCTTTCCTAAGTTTCTTGCTACTCCTGCTGCAGCACCCGATAAAAAAACAGGCATTTTCTATACGCTATGAGATGCAAAGGACTCAATGACATGCAAATGCACGACTGGGGCACATTGGCTTTACTATACCAGTTTCTCCTTGCAAGACAGAGTGGAAAAGCTTTTCACTAAGATGCCGATGACAAGAGTCACAGAAGACATAAAGCGAGCTGTCCGAAGGTAAGTGCCGCAGCCAGGCATGTTTCAGCAGAAGTGGCGCTCGGGAGCGCACAGTAACTGGCGAAAGCATCTGTGCACGAACTAGCAGCTTCTTCCCCTCTGCTAGCCAGAGAGGACGGCAACTTCCAGGAGGCGAAGAACAAAGCCGCACCAACAGCGGCATTGTGTGCGCAGCTTCCAAGCTGCTAGAAAACGGTGGCTTGACAATCAGCTGCGTCTGCAATTGACATAAGCATTCTTCAGGAAGGAGTTGATGGACAACGTTCCTAAGTTTCTTGCTAATCCTCCTGCAGCACCCGATAGAAAATCTTGCAATTCCTTCTGAGCTTTGAGACACTAAGAACTCGATGAACTGCTAATGCAACGTTGGGCGACGTTGGCTTTCTGTCCCAGTTTCTGCTTGAAAGACGTCGTTGTCGGAAAAGTTTTTCACTAAGATGAGGAGAACAAGAGTCACAGAAGATGGAGATAAGGAGCCGTCCGACAGAAGCAGCGCTGCGGAACGCTCCGTAACCGGCACAAGGGTCTGTGCACGCAGCAACCACTTCCTTGCCTCTGGCAGTTGGAGAACACGGCAGATTCCAGGAGGCGATGAATGAAGCCGCACCAAGAGCTAGATTGATTGCGCGGCTTCCAAGCTACTAGAACACGGTGGCTTGACAATCGGCTGCATCTGCAATTGACATTAGCATTCTTCAGGAAGGAGTTGTTGGACAGCTTTCCTAAGCGTCTTGCCAGCCTTCCTACATCCCCCGATTGAAAATCATGCACTTCTTTCTAAGCTCTTAGACACAAGGAACACGATGAAATTCTAATGCACGACTGGGGCACATTGGCTTTACTATACCAGTTTCTCCTTGCAAGACAGAGTGGAAAAGCTTTTCACTAAGATGCCGATGACAAGAGTCACAGAAGACATAAAGCGAGCTGTCCGAAGGTAAGTGCCGCAGCCAGGCATGTTTCACCAGAAGTTGTGCTCGGGAGCGCACAGTAACTGGCAAAAGCATCTGTGCATGAACTAGCAGCTTCTTCCCCTCTGCTAGCCAGAGAGGATGGCAACTTCCAGGAGGCGAAGAACAAAGCCGCACCAACAGCGGCACTGTGTGCGCAGCTTCCAAGCTGCTAGAAAACGGTGGCTTGACAATCAGCTGCGTCTGCAATTGACATAAGCATTCTTCAGGAAGGAGTTGATGG
Source organism: Passer domesticus (assembly GCF_036417665.1). Taxonomy (NCBI): domain Eukaryota; kingdom Metazoa; phylum Chordata; class Aves; order Passeriformes; family Passeridae; genus Passer; species Passer domesticus. The sequence goes on along the minus strand of NC_087512.1, from coordinate 56,918,108 downwards.
ACAACGTTCCTAAGTTTCTTGCTACTCCTGCTGCAGCACCCGATAAAAAAACGGGCATTTTCTATACGCTATGAGATGCAAAGGACTCAATGACATGCAAATGCACGACTGGGGCACATTGGCTTTACTATACCAGTTTCTCCTTGCAAGACAGAGTGGAAAAGCTTTTCGCTAAGATGCCGATGACAAGAGTCACAGAAGACATAAAGCCAGCTGTCCGAAGGTAAGTGCCGCAGCCAGGCATGTTTCAGCAGAAGTGGCGCTGGGGAGCGCACAGTAACTGGCAAAAGCATCTGTGCACGAACTAGCAGCTTCTTCCCCTCTGCTAGCCAGAGAGGACGGCAACTTCCAGGAGGCGAAGAACAAAGCCGCACCAACAGCGGCATTGTGTGCGCAGCTTCCAAGCTGCTAGAAAACGGTGGCTTGACAATCGGCTGCGTCTGCAATTGACATTAGCATTCTTCAGGAAGGAGTTGATGGTCAGCTTTCCTAAGCTTCTTGCCAGCCTTCCTACATCCCCAATTGAAAATCATGCACATCTTTCTAAGCTCTTAGACACAAGGAATATGATGAACTGCTAATGCACGACTGGGGGACATTGGCTTTACTATACCAGTTTCTCCTTGCAAGACAGAGTGGAAAAGCTTTTCACTAAGATGCCGATGACAAGAGTCACAGAAGACATAAAGCGAGCTGTCCGAAGGTAAGTGCCGCAGCCAGGCATGTTTCACCAGAAGTTGTGCTCGGGAGCGCACAGTAACTGGCAAAAGCATCTGTGCATGAATTAGCAGCTTCTTCCCCTCTGCTAGCCAGAGAGGATGGCAACTTCCAGGAGGCGAAGAACAAAGCCGCACCAACAGCGGCATTGTGTGCGCAGCTTCCAAGCTGCTAGAAAACGGTGGCTTGACAATCGGCTGCGTCTGCAATTGACATTAGCATTCTTCAGGAAGGAGTTGATGGACAGCTTTCCTAAGCTTCTTGCTACTCCTGCTGCAGCACCCGATAAAAAAACGGGCATTTTCTATACGCTATGAGATGCAAAGGACTCAATGACATGCAAATGCACGACTGGGGCACATTGGCTTTACTATACCAGTTTCTCCTTGCAAGACAGAGTTGAAAAGCTTTTCGCTAAGATGCCGATGACAAGAGTCACAGAAGACATAAAGCCAGCTGTCCGAAGGTAAGTGCCGCAGCCAGGCATGTTTCAGCAGAAGTGGCGCTGGGGAGCGCACAGTAACTGGCAAAAGCATCTGTGCACGAACTAGCAGCTTCTTCCCCTCTGCTAGCCAGAGAGGACGGCAACTTCCAGGAGGCGAAGAACAAAGCCGCACCAACAGCGGCATTGTGTGCGCAGCTTCCAAGCTGCTAGAACACGGTGGCTTGACAATCGGCTGCATCTGCAATTGACATTAGCATTCTTCAGGAAGGAGTTGATGGACAACGTTCCTAAGCTTCTTGCTGACCCCCCTGCAGCACCCGATAGAAAATCTTGCAATTCCTTCTGAGCTTTGAGACACTAAGAACTCGATGAACTGCTAATGCAACGTCGGGGGACGTTGCCTTTGCTGTCCCAGTTTCTGCTTGAAAGACGTCGTTGGAAAAGTTTTTCACTAAGATGAGGATGACAAGAGTCACAGAAGACGGAGATAAGGAGCCGTCCGACAGAAGCAGCGCTGCGGAACGCACCGTAACCGGCACAAGGGTCTGTGCAAGCAGCAACCACATCTTTGCCTCTGGCAGTTGGAGAACACGGCAGATTCCAGGAGGCGATGAATGAAGCCGCACCAACAGCGGTATTGTGTGTGCAGCTTCCAAGTTCCTAGAAGACAGCACCTTGACAATCAGCTGCATCCGCAATTGACATTAGCATTCTTCAGGAAGGAGTTGATGGACAACGTTCCTAAGTTTCTTGCTAATCCTCCTGCAGCACCCGATAGAAAATCTTGCAATTCCTTCTGAGCTTTGAGACACTAAGAACTCGATGAACTGCTAATGCAACGTTGGGCGACGTTGGCTTTCTGTCCCAGTTTCTGCTTGAAAGACGTCGTTGTCGGAAAAGTTTTTCACTAAGATGAGGAGAACAAGAGTCACAGAAGATGGAGATAAGGAGCCGTCCGACAGAAGCAGCGCTGCGGAACGCTCCGTAACCGGCACAAGGGTCTGTGCACGCAGCAACCACTTCCTTGCCTCTGGCAGTTGGAGAACACGGCAGATTCCAGGAGGCGATGAATGAAGCCGCACCAAGAGCTAGATTGATTGCGCGGCTTCCAAGCTACTAGAACACGGTGGCTTGACAATCGGCTGCATCTGCAATTGACATTAGCATTCTTCAGGAAGGAGTTGATGGACAGCTTTCCTAAGCGTCTTGCCAGCCTTCCTACATCCCCCGATTGAAAATCATGCACTTCTTTCTAAGCTCTTAGACACAAGGAACACGATGAAATTCTAATGCACGACTGGGGCACATTGGCTTTACTATACCAGTTTCTCCTTGCAAGACAGAGTGGAAAAGCTTTTCACTAAGATGCCGATGACAAGAGTCACAGAAGACATAAAGCGAGCTGTCCGAAGGTAAGTGCCGCAGCCAGGCATGTTTCACCAGAAGTTGTGCTCGGGAGCGCACAGTAACTGGCAAAAGCATCTGTGCATGAACTAGCAGCTTCTTCCCCTCTGCTAGCCAGAGAGGATGGCAACTTCCAGGAGGCGAAGAACAAAGCCGCACCAACAGCGGCACTGTGTGCGCAGCTTCCAAGCTGCTAGAAAACGGTGGCTTGACAATCAGCTGCGTCTGCAATTGACATAAGCATTCTTCAGGAAGGAGTTGATGGACAACGTTCCTAAGTTTCTTGCTACTCCTGCTGCAGCACCCGATAAAAAAACGGGCATTTTCTATACGCTATGAGATGCAAAGGACTCAATGACATGCAAATGCACGACTGGGGCACATTGGCTTTACTATACCAGTTTCTCCTTGCAAGACAGAGTGGAAAAGCTTTTCGCTAAGATGCCGATGACAAGAGTCACAGAAGACATAAAGCCAGCTGTCCGAAGGTAAGTGCCGCAGCCAGGCATGTTTCAGCAGAAGTGGCGCTGGGGAGCGCACAGTAACTGGCAAAAGCATCTGTGCACGAACTAGCAGCTTCTTCCCCTCTGCTAGCCAGAGAGGACGGCAACTTCCAGGAGGCGAAGAACAAAGCCGCACCAACAGCGGCATTGTGTGCGCAGCTTCCAAGCTGCTAGAAAACGGTGGCTTGACAATCGGCTGCGTCTGCAATTGACATTAGCATTCTTCAGGAAGGAGTTGATGGTCAGCTTTCCTAAGCTTCTTGCCAGCCTTCCTACATCCCCAATTGAAAATCATGCACATCTTTCTAAGCTCTTAGACACAAGGAATATGATGAACTGCTAATGCACGACTGGGGGACATTGGCTTTACTATACCAGTTTCTCCTTGCAAGACAGAGTGGAAAAGCTTTTCACTAAGATGCCGATGACAAGAGTCACAGAAGACATAAAGCCAGCTGTCCGAAGGTAAGTGCCGCAGCCAGGCATGTTTCAGCAGAAGTGGCGCTGGGGAGCGCACAGTAACTGGCAAAAGCATCTGTGCATGAACGAGCAGCTTCTTCCCCTCTGCTAGCCAGAGAGCAAGGCAACTTCGAGGAAGCGAAGCACAAAGCCGCACCAACAGCGGCATTGTGTGCACAGCTTCCAAGCTGCTAGAAAACGGTGGCTTGACAATCGGCTGCGTCTGCAATTGACATTAGCATTCTTCAGGAAGGAGTTGATGGACAGCTTTCCTAAGTTTCTTGCTACTCCTGCTGCAGCACCCGATAAAAAAACGGGCATTTTCTATACGCTATGAGATGCAAAGGACTCAATGACATGCAAATGCACGACTGGGGCACATTGGCTTTACTATACCAGTTTCTCCTTGCAAGACAGAGTGGAAAAGCTTTTCACTAAGATGCCGATGACAAGAGTCACAGAAGACATAAAGCGAGCTGTCCGAAGGTAAGTGCCGCAGCCAGGCATGTTTCAGCAGAAGTGGCGCTCGGGAGCGCACAGTAACTGGCGAAAGCATCTGTGCACGAACTAGCAGCTTCTTCCCCTCTGCTAGCCAGAGAGGACGGCAACTTCCAGGAGGCGAAGAACAAAGCCGCACCAACAGCGGCATTGTGTGCGCAGCTTCCAAGCTGCTAGAAAACGGTGGCTTGACAATCGGCTGCGTCTGCAATTGACATTAGCATTCTTCAGGAAGGAGTTGATGGTCAGCTTTCCTAAGCTTCTTGCCAGCCTTCCTACATCCCCAATTGAAAATCATGCACATCTTTCTAAGCTCTTAGACACAAGGAATATGATGAACTGCTAATGCACGACTGGGGGACATTGGCTTTACTATACCAGTTTCTCCTTGCAAGACAGAGTGGAAAAGCTTTTCACTAAGATGCCGATGACAAGAGTCACAGAAGACATAAAGCGAGCTGTCCGAAGGTAAGTGCCGCAGCCAGGCATGTTTCACCAGAAGTTGTGCTCGGGAGCGCACAGTAACTGGCAAAAGCATCTGTGCATGAATTAGCAGCTTCTTCCCCTCTGCTAGCCAGAGAGGATGGCAACTTCCAGGAGGCGAAGAACAAAGCCGCACCAACAGCGGCATTGTGTGCGCAGCTTCCAAGCTGCTAGAAAACGGTGGCTTGACAATCGGCTGCGTCTGCAATTGACATTAGCATTCTTCAGGAAGGAGTTGATGGACAGCTTTCCTAAGCTTCTTGCTACTCCTGCTGCAGCACCCGATAAAAAAACGGGCATTTTCTATACGCCATGAGATGCAAAGGACTCAATGACATGCAAATGCACGACTGGGGCACATTGGCTTTACTATACCAGTTTCTCCTTGCAAGACAGAGTTGAAAAGCTTTTCGCTAAGATGCCGATGACAAGAGTCACAGAAGACATAAAGCCAGCTGTCCGAAGGTAAGTGCCGCAGCCAGGCATGTTTCAGTAGAAGTGGCGCTGGGGAGCGCACAGTAACTGGCAAAAGCATCTGTGCACGAACTAGCAGCTTCTTCCCCTCTGCTAGCCAGAGAGGACGGCAACTTCCAGGAGGCGAAGAACAAAGCCGCACCAACAGCGGCATTGTGTGCGCAACTTCCAAGCTGCTAGAAAACGGTGGCTTGACAATCAGCTGCGTCTGCAATTGACATAAGCATTCTTCAGGAAGGAGTTGATGGACAACGTTCCTAAGTTTCTTGCTAATCCTCCTGCAGCACCCGATAGAAAATCTTGCAATTCCTTCTGAGCTTTGAGACACTAAGAACTCGATGAACTGCTAATGCAACGTTGGGCGACGTTGGCTTTCTGTCCCAGTTTCTGCTTGAAAGACGTCGTTGTCGGAAAAGTTTTTCACTAAGATGAGGAGAACAAGAGTCACAGAAGATGGAGATAAGGAGCCGTCCGACAGAAGCAGCGCTGCGGAACGCTCCGTAACCGGCACAAGGGTCTGTGCACGCAGCAACCACTTCCTTGCCTCTGGCAGTTGGAGAACACGGCAGATTCCAGGAGGCGATGAATGAAGCCGCACCAAGAGCTAGATTGATTGCGCGGCTTCCAAGCTACTAGAACACGGTGGCTTGACAATCGGCTGCATCTGCAATTGACATTAGCATTCTTCAGGAAGGAGTTGATGGACAGCTTTCCTAAGCGTCTTGCCAGCCTTCCTACATCCCCCGATTGAAAATCATGCACTTCTTTCTAAGCTCTTAGACACAAGGAACACGATGAAATTCTAATGCACGACTGGGGCACATTGGCTTTACTATACCAGTTTCTCCTTGCAAGACAGAGTGGAAAAGCTTTTCACTAAGATGCCGATGACAAGAGTCACAGAAGACATAAAGCGAGCTGTCCGAAGGTAAGTGCCGCAGCCAGGCATGTTTCAGCAGAAGTGGCGCTGGGGAGCGCACAGTAACTGGCAAAAGCATCTGTGCACGAACTAGCAGCTTCTTCCCCTCTGCTAGCCAGAGAGGACGGCAACTTCCAGGAGGCGAAGAACAAAGCCGCACCAACAGCGGCATTGTGTGCGCAGCTTCCAAGCTGCTAGAAAACGGTGGCTTGACAATCGGCTGTGTCTGCAATTGACATAAGCATTCTTCAGGAAGGAGTTGATGGACAACGTTCCTAAGTTTCTTGCTACTCCTGCTGCAGCACCCGATAAAAAAACGGGCATTTTCTATACGCTATGAGATGCAAAGGACTCAATGACATGCAAATGCACGACTGGGGCACATTGGCTTTACTATACCAGTTTCTCCTTGCAAGACAGAGTGGAAAAGCTTTTCGCTAAGATGCCGATGACAAGAGTCACAGAAGACATAAAGCGAGCCGTCCGAAGGTAAGTGCCGCAGCCAGGCATGTTTCAGCAGAAGTGGCGCTGGGGAGCGCACAGTAACTGGCAAAAGCATCTGTGCACGAACTAGCAGCTTCTTCCCCACTGGTAGCCAGAGAGGACGGCAACTTCCAGGAGGCGAAGAACTAAGCCGCACCAACAGCGGCATTGTGTGCGCAGCTTCCAAGCTGCTAGAAAACGGTGGCTTGACAATCGGCTGTGTCTGCAATTGACATTAGCATTCTTCAGGAAGGAGTTGATGGACAGCTTTCCTAAGCTTCTTGCCAGCCTTCCTACATCCCCAATTGAAAATCATGCACATCTTTCTAAGCTCTTAGACACAAGGAATATGATGAACTGCTAATGCACGACTGGGGGACATTGGCTTTACTATACCAGTTTCTCCTTGCAAGACAGAGTGGAAAAGCTTTTCACTAAGATGCCGATGACAAGAGTCACAGAAGACATAAAGCGAGCTGTCCGAAGGTAAGTGCCGCAGCCAGGCATGTTTCACCAGAAGTTGTGCTCGGGAGCGCACAGTAACTGGCAAAAGCATCTGTGCATGAATTAGCAGCTTCTTCCCCTCTGCTAGCCAGAGAGGATGGCAACTTCCAGGAGGCGAAGAACAAAGCCGCACCAACAGCGGCATTGTGTGCGCAGCTTCCAAGCTGCTAGAAAACGGTGGCTTGACAATCGGCTGCGTCTGCAATTGACATTAGCATTCTTCAGGAAGGAGTTGATGGACAGCTTTCCTAAGCTTCTTGCTACTCCTGCTGCAGCACCCGATAAAAAAACGGGCATTTTCTATACGCCATGAGATGCAAAGGACTCAATGACATGCAAATGCACGACTGGGGCACATTGGCTTTACTATACCAGTTTCTCCTTGCAAGACAGAGTTGAAAAGCTTTTCGCTAAGATGCCGATGACAAGAGTCACAGAAGACATAAAGCCAGCTGTCCGAAGGTAAGTGCCGCAGCCAGGCATGTTTCAGTAGAAGTGGCGCTGGGGAGCGCACAGTAACTGGCAAAAGCATCTGTGCACGAACTAGCAGCTTCTTCCCCTCTGCTAGCCAGAGAGGACGGCAACTTCCAGGAGGCGAAGAACAAAGCCGCACCAACAGCGGCATTGTGTGCGCAGCTTCCAAGCTGCTAGAAAACGGTGGCTTGACAATCAGCTGCGTCTGCAATTGACATAAGCATTCTTCAGGAAGGAGTTGATGGACAACGTTCCTAAGTTTCTTGCTAATCCTCCTGCAGCACCCGATAGAAAATCTTGCAATTCCTTCTGAGCTTTGAGACACTAAGAACTCGATGAACTGCTAATGCAACGTTGGGCGACGTTGGCTTTCTGTCCCAGTTTCTGCTTGAAAGACGTCGTTGTCGGAAAAGTTTTTCACTAAGATGAGGAGAACAAGAGTCACAGAAGATGGAGATAAGGAGCCGTCCGACAGAAGCAGCGCTGCGGAACGCTCCGTAACCGGCACAAGGGTCTGTGCACGCAGCAACCACTTCCTTGCCTCTGGCAGTTGGAGAACACGGCAGATTCCAGGAGGCGATGAATGAAGCCGCACCAAGAGCTAGATTGATTGCGCGGCTTCCAAGCTACTAGAACACGGTGGCTTGACAATCGGCTGCATCTGCAATTGACATTAGCATTCTTCAGGAAGGAGTTGATGGACAGCTTTCCTAAGCGTCTTGCCAGCCTTCCTACATCCCCCGATTGAAAATCATGCACTTCTTTCTAAGCTCTTAGACACAAGGAACACGATGAAATTCTAATGCACGACTGGGGCACATTGGCTTTACTATACCAGTTTCTCCTTGCAAGACAGAGTGGAAAAGCTTTTCACTAAGATGCCGATGACAAGAGTCACAGAAGACATAAAGCGAGCTGTCCGAAGGTAAGTGCCGCAGCCAGGCATGTTTCAGCAGAAGTGGCGCTGGGGAGCGCACAGTAACTGGCAAAAGCATCTGTGCACGAACTAGCAGCTTCTTCCCCTCTGCTAGCCAGAGAGGACGGCAACTTCCAGGAGGCGAAGAACAAAGCCGCACCAACAGCGGCATTGTGTGCGCAGCTTCCAAGCTGCTAGAAAACGGTGGCTTGACAATCGGCTGTGTCTGCAATTGACATAAGCATTCTTCAGGAAGGAGTTGATGGACAACGTTCCTAAGTTTCTTGCTACTCCTGCTGCAGCACCCGATAAAAAAACGGGCATTTTCTATACGCTATGAGATGCAAAGGACTCAATGACATGCAAATGCACGACTGGGGCACATTGGCTTTACTATACCAGTTTCTCCTTGCAAGACAGAGTGGAAAAGCTTTTCGCTAAGATGCCGATGACAAGAGTCACAGAAGACATAAAGCGAGCCGTCCGAAGGTAAGTGCCGCAGCCAGGCATGTTTCAGCAGAAGTGGCGCTGGGGAGCGCACAGTAACTGGCAAAAGCATCTGTGCACGAACTAGCAGCTTCTTCCCCACTGGTAGCCAGAGAGGACGGCAACTTCCAGGAGGCGAAGAACTAAGCCGCACCAACAGCGGCATTGTGTGCGCAGCTTCCAAGCTGCTAGAAAACGGTGGCTTGACAATCGGCTGTGTCTGCAATTGACATTAGCATTCTTCAGGAAGGAGTTGATGGACAGCTTTCTAAGCTTCTTGCCAGCCTTCCTACATCCCCAATTGAAAATCATGCACATCTTTCTAAGCTCTTAGACACAAGGAATATGATGAACTGCTAATGCACGACTGGGGGACATTGGCTTTACTATACCAGTTTCTCCTTGCAAGACAGAGTGGAAAAGCTTTTCACTAAGATGCCGATGACAAGAGTCACAGAAGACATAAAGCGAGCTGTCCGAAGGTAAGTGCCGCAGCCAGGCATGTTTCAGCAGAAGTGGCGCTGGGGAGCGCACAGTAACTGGCGAAAGCATCTGTGCACGAACTAGCAGCTTCTTCCCCTCTGCTAGCCAGAGAGGACGGCAACTTCCAGGAGGCGAAGAACAAAGCCGCACCAACAGCGGAATTGTGTGCGCAGCTTCCAAGCTGCTAGAAAACGGTGGCTTGACAATCAGCTGCGTCTGCAATTGACATAAGCATTCTTCAGGAAGGAGTTGATGGACAACGTTCCTAAGTTTCTTGCTAATCCTCCTGCAGCACCCGATAGAAAATCTTGCAATTCCTTCTGAGCTTTGAGACACTAAGAACTCGATGAACTGCTAATGCAACGTTGGGCGACGTTGGCTTTCTGTCCCAGTTTCTGCTTGAAAGACGTCGTTGTCGGAAAAGTTTTTCACTAAGATGAGGAGAACAAGAGTCACAGAAGATGGAGATAAGGAGCCGTCCGACAGAAGCAGCGCTGCGGAACGCTCCGTAACCGGCACAAGGGTCTGTGCACGCAGCAACCACTTCCTTGCCTCTGGCAGTTGGAGAACACGGCAGATTCCAGGAGGCGATGAATGAAGCCGCACCAAGAGCTAGATTGATTGCGCGGCTTCCAAGCTACTAGAACACGGTGGCTTGACAATCGGCTGCATCTGCAATTGACATTAGCATTCTTCAGGAAGGAGTTGATGGACAGCTTTCCTAAGCGTCTTGCCAGCCTTCCTACATCCCCCGATTGAAAATCATGCACTTCTTTCTAAGCTCTTAGACACAAGGAACACGATGAAATTCTAATGCACGACTGGGGCACATTGGCTTTACTATACCAGTTTCTCCTTGCAAGACAGAGTGGAAAAGCTTTTCACTAAGATGCCGATGACAAGAGTCACAGAAGACATAAAGCGAGCTGTCCGAAGGTAAGTGCCGCAGCCAGGCATGTTTCAGCAGAAGTGGCGCTGGGGAGCGCACAGTAACTGGCGAAAGCATCTGTGCACGAACTAGCAGCTTCTTCCCCTCTGCTAGCCAGAGAGGACGGCAACTTCCAGGAGGCGAAGAACAAAGCCGCACCAACAGCGGAATTGTGTGCGCAGCTTCCAAGCTGCTAGAAAACGGTGGCTTGACAATCAGCTGCGTCTGCAATTGACATAAGCATTCTTCAGGAAGGAGTTGATGGACAACGTTCCTAAGTTTCTTGCTAATCCTCCTGCAGCACCCGATAGAAAATCTTGCAATTCCTTCTGAGCTTTGAGACACTAAGAACTCGATGAACTGCTAATGCAACGTTGGGCGACGTTGGCTTTCTGTCCCAGTTTCTGCTTGAAAGACGTCGTTGTCGGAAAAGTTTTTCACTAAGATGAGGAGAACAAGAGTCACAGAAGATGGAGATAAGGAGCCGTCCGACAGAAGCAGCGCTGCGGAACGCTCCGTAACCGGCACAAGGGTCTGTGCACGCAGCAACCACTTCCTTGCCTCTGGCAGTTGGAGAACACGGCAGATTCCAGGAGGCGATGAATGAAGCCGCACCAAGAGCTAGATTGATTGCGCGGCTTCCAAGCTACTAGAACACGGTGGCTTGACAATCGGCTGCATCTGCAATTGACATTAGCATTCTTCAGGAAGGAGTTGATGGACAGCTTTCCTAAGCGTCTTGCCAGCCTTCCTACATCCCCCGATTGAAAATCATGCACTTCTTTCTAAGCTCTTAGACACAAGGAACACGATGAAATTCTAATGCACGACTGGGGCACATTGGCTTTACTATACCAGTTTCTCCTTGCAAGACAGAGTGGAAAAGCTTTTCACTAAGATGCCGATGACAAGAGTCACAGAAGACATAAAGCGAGCTGTCCGAAGGTAAGTGCCGCAGCCAGGCATGTTTCACCAGAAGTTGTGCTCGGGAGCGCACAGTAACTGGCAAAAGCATCTGTGCATGAACTAGCAGCTTCTTCCCCTCTGCTAGCCAGAGAGGATGGCAACTTCCAGGAGGCGAAGAACAAAGCCGCACCAACAGCGGCACTGTGTGCGCAGCTTCCAAGCTGCTAGAAAACGGTGGCTTGACAATCAGCTGCGTCTGCAATTGACATAAGCATTCTTCAGGAAGGAGTTGATGGACAACGTTCCTAAGTTTCTTGCTACTCCTGCTGCAGCACCCGATAAAAAAACGGGCATTTTCTATACGCTATGAGATGCAAAGGACTCAATGACATGCAAATGCACGACTGGGGCACATTGGCTTTACTATACCAGTTTCTCCTTGCAAGACAGAGTGGAAAAGCTTTTCGCTAAGATGCCGATGACAAGAGTCACAGAAGACATAAAGCCAGCTGTCCGAAGGTAAGTGCCGCAGCCAGGCATGTTTCAGCAGAAGTGGCGCTGGGGAGCGCACAGTAACTGGCAAAAGCATCTGTGCACGAACTAGCAGCTTCTTCCCCTCTGCTAGCCAGAGAGGACGGCAACTTCCAGGAGGCGAAGAACAAAGCCGCACCAACAGCGGCATTGTGTGCGCAGCTTCCAAGCTGCTAGAAAACGGTGGCTTGACAATCGGCTGCGTCTGCAATTGACATTAGCATTCTTCAGGAAGGAGTTGATGGTCAGCTTTCCTAAGCTTCTTGCCAGCCTTCCTACATCCCCAATTGAAAATCATGCACATCTTTCTAAGCTCTTAGACACAAGGAATATGATGAACTGCTAATGCACGACTGGGGGACATTGGCTTTACTATACCAGTTTCTCCTTGCAAGACAGAGTGGAAAAGCTTTTCACTAAGATGCTGATGACAAGAGTCACAGAAGACATAAAGCCAGCTGTCCGAAGGTAAGTGCCGCAGCCAGGCATGTTTCAGCAGAAGTGGCGCTGGGGAGCGCACAGTAACTGGCAAAAGCATCTGTGCATGAACGAGCAGCTTCTTCCCCTCTGCTAGCCAGAGAGCAAGGCAACTTCGAGGAAGCGAAGCACAAAGCCGCACCAACAGCGGCATTGTGTGCACAGCTTCCAAGCTGCTAGAAAACGGTGGCTTGACAATCGGCTGCGTCTGCAATTGACATTAGCATTCTTCAGGAAGGAGTTGATGGACAGCTTTCCTAAGTTTCTTGCTACTCCTGCTGCAGCACCCGATAAAAAAACGGGCATTTTCTATACGCTATGAGATGCAAAGGACTCAATGACATGCAAATGCACGACTGGGGCACATTGGCTTTACTATACCAGTTTCTCCTTGCAAGACAGAGTGGAAAAGCTTTTCACTAAGATGCCGATGACAAGAGTCACAGAAGACATAAAGCGAGCTGTCCGAAGGTAAGTGCCGCAGCCAGGCATGTTTCAGCAGAAGTGGCGCTGGGGAGCGCACAGTAACTGGCGAAAGCATCTGTGCACGAACTAGCAGCTTCTTCCCCTCTGCTAGCCAGAGAGGACGGCAACTTCCAGGAGGCGAAGAACAAAGCCGCACCAACAGCGGCATTGTGTGCGCAGCTTCCAAGCTGCTAGAAAACGGTGGCTTGACAATCAGCTGCGTCTGCAATTGACATAAGCATTCTTCAGGAAGGAGTTGATGGACAACGTTCCTAAGTTTCTTGCTAATCCTCCTGCAGCACCCGATAGAAAATCTTGCAATTCCTTCTGAGCTTTGAGACACTAAGAACTCGATGAACTGCTAATGCAACGTTGGGCGACGTTGGCTTTCTGTCCCAGTTTCTGCTTGAAAGACGTCGTTGTCGGAAAAGTTTTTCACTAAGATGAGGAGAACAAGAGTCACAGAAGATGGAGATAAGGAGCCGTCCGACAGAAGCAGCGCTGCGGAACGCTCCGTAACCGGCACAAGGGTCTGTGCACGCAGCAACCACTTCCTTGCCTCTGGCAGTTGGAGAACACGGCAGATTCCAGGAGGCGATGAATGAAGCCGCACCAAGAGCTAGATTGATTGCGCGGCTTCCAAGCTACTAGAACACGGTGGCTTGACAATCGGCTGCATCTGCAATTGACATTAGCATTCTTCAGGAAGGAGTTGATGGACAGCTTTCCTAAGCGTCTTGCCAGCCTTCCTACATCCCCCGATTGAAAATCATGCACTTCTTTCTAAGCTCTTAGACACAAGGAACACGATGAAATTCTAATGCACGACTGGGGCACATTGGCTTTACTATACCAGTTTCTCCTTGCAAGACAGAGTGGAAAAGCTTTTCACTAAGATGCCGATGACAAGAGTCACAGAAGACATAAAGCGAGCTGTCCGAAGGTAAGTGCCGCAGCCAGGCATGTTTCACCAGAAGTTGTGCTCGGGAGCGCACAGTAACTGGCAAAAGCATCTGTGCATGAACTAGCAGCTTCTTCCCCTCTGCTAGCCAGAGAGGATGGCAACTTCCAGGAGGCGAAGAACAAAGCCGCACCAACAGCGGCACTGTGTGCGCAGCTTCCAAGCTGCTAGAAAACGGTGGCTTGACAATCAGCTGCGTCTGCAATTGACATAAGCATTCTTCAGGAAGGAGTTGATGGACAACGTTCCTAAGTTTCTTGCTACTCCTGCTGCAGCACCCGATAAAAAAACGGGCATTTTCTATACGCTATGAGATGCAAAGGACTCAATGACATGCAAATGCACGACTGGGGCACATTGGCTTTACTATACCAGTTTCTCCTTGCAAGACAGAGTGGAAAAGCTTTTCGCTAAGATGCCGATGACAAGAGTCACAGAAGACATAAAGCCAGCTGTCCGAAGGTAAGTGCCGCAGCCAGGCATGTTTCAGCAGAAGTGGCGCTGGGGAGCGCACAGTAACTGGCAAAAGCATCTGTGCACGAACTAGCAGCTTCTTCCCCTCTGCTAGCCAGAGAGGACGGCAACTTCCAGGAGGCGAAGAACAAAGCCGCACCAACAGCGGCATTGTGTGCGCAGCTTCCAAGCTGCTAGAAAACGGTGGCTTGACAATCGGCTGCGTCTGCAATTGACATTAGCATTCTTCAGGAAGGAGTTGATGGTCAGCTTTCCTAAGCTTCTTGCCAGCCTTCCTACATCCCCAATTGAAAATCATGCACATCTTTCTAAGCTCTTAGACACAAGGAATATGATGAACTGCTAATGCACGACTGGGGGACATTGGCTTTACTATACCAGTTTCTCCTTGCAAGACAGAGTGGAAAAGCTTTTCACTAAGATGCCGATGACAAGAGTCACAGAAGACATAAAGCCAGCTGTCCGAAGGTAAGTGCCGCAGCCAGGCATGTTTCAGCAGAAGTGGCGCTGGGGAGCGCACAGTAACTGGCAAAAGCATCTGTGCATGAACGAGCAGCTTCTTCCCCTCTGCTAGCCAGAGAGCAAGGCAACTTCGAGGAAGCGAAGCACAAAGCCGCACCAACAGCGGCATTGTGTGCACAGCTTCCAAGCTGCTAGAAAACGGTGGCTTGACAATCGGCTGCGTCTGCAATTGACATTAGCATTCTTCAGGAAGGAGTTGATGGACAGCTTTCCTAAGTTTCTTGCTACTCCTGCTGCAGCACCCGATAAAAAAACGGGCATTTTCTATACGCTATGAGATGCAAAGGACTCAATGACATGCAAATGCACGACTGGGGCACATTGGCTTTACTATACCAGTTTCTCCTTGCAAGACAGAGTGGAAAAGCTTTTCACTAAGATGCCGATGACAAGAGTCACAGAAGACATAAAGCGAGCTGTCCGAAGGTAAGTGCCGCAGCCAGGCATGTTTCAGCAGAAGTGGCGCTGGGGAGCGCACAGTAACTGGCGAAAGCATCTGTGCACGAACTAGCAGCTTCTTCCCCTCTGCTAGCCAGAGAGGACGGCAACTTCCAGGAGGCGAAGAACAAAGCCGCACCAACAGCGGCATTGTGTGCGCAGCTTCCAAGCTGCTAGAAAACGGTGGCTTGACAATCAGCTGCGTCTGCAATTGACATAAGCATTCTTCAGGAAGGAGTTGATGGACAACGTTCCTAAGTTTCTTGCTAATCCTCCTGCAGCACCCGATAGAAAATCTTGCAATTCCTTCTGAGCTTTGAGACACTAAGAACTCGATGAACTGCTAATGCAGCGTTGGGCGACGTTGGCTTTCTGTCCCAGTTTCTGCTTGAAAGACGTCGTTGTCGGAAAAGTTTTTCACTAAGATGAGGAGAACAAGAGTCACAGAAGATGGAGATAAGGAGCCGTCCGACAGAAGCAGCGCTGCGGAACGCTCCGTAACCGGCACAAGGGTCTGTGCACGCAGCAACCACTTCCTTGCCTCTGGCAGTTGGAGAACACGGCAGATTCCAGGAGGCGATGAATGAAGCCGCACCAAGAGCTAGATTGATTGCGCGGCTTCCAAGCTACTAGAACACGGTGGCTTGACAATCGGCTGCATCTGCAATTGACATTAGCATTCTTCAGGAAGGAGTTGATGGACAGCTTTCCTAAGCGTCTTGCCAGCCTTCCTACATCCCCCGATTGAAAATCATGCACTTCTTTCTA
The DNA here is from genome assembly GCF_036417665.1 of Passer domesticus. Classification (NCBI taxonomy): domain Eukaryota; kingdom Metazoa; phylum Chordata; class Aves; order Passeriformes; family Passeridae; genus Passer; species Passer domesticus. The sequence goes on along the minus strand of NC_087512.1, from coordinate 56,902,390 downwards.
AGCTCTTAGACACAAGGAACACGATGAAATTCTAATGCACGACTGGGGCACATTGGCTTTACTATACCAGTTTCTCCTTGCAAGACAGAGTGGAAAAGCTTTTCACTAAGATGCCGATGACAAGAGTCACAGAAGACATAAAGCGAGCTGTCCGAAGGTAAGTGCCGCAGCCAGGCATGTTTCACCAGAAGTTGTGCTCGGGAGCGCACAGTAACTGGCAAAAGCATCTGTGCATGAACTAGCAGCTTCTTCCCCTCTGCTAGCCAGAGAGGATGGCAACTTCCAGGAGGCGAAGAACAAAGCCGCACCAACAGCGGCACTGTGTGCGCAGCTTCCAAGCTGCTAGAAAACGGTGGCTTGACAATCAGCTGCGTCTGCAATTGACATAAGCATTCTTCAGGAAGGAGTTGATGGACAACGTTCCTAAGTTTCTTGCTACTCCTGCTGCAGCACCCGATAAAAAAACGGGCATTTTCTATACGCTATGAGATGCAAAGGACTCAATGACATGCAAATGCACGACTGGGGCACATTGGCTTTACTATACCAGTTTCTCCTTGCAAGACAGAGTGGAAAAGCTTTTCGCTAAGATGCCGATGACAAGAGTCACAGAAGACATAAAGCCAGCTGTCCGAAGGTAAGTGCCGCAGCCAGGCATGTTTCAGCAGAAGTGGCGCTGGGGAGCGCACAGTAACTGGCAAAAGCATCTGTGCACGAACTAGCAGCTTCTTCCCCTCTGCTAGCCAGAGAGGACGGCAACTTCCAGGAGGCGAAGAACAAAGCCGCACCAACAGCGGCATTGTGTGCGCAGCTTCCAAGCTGCTAGAAAACGGTGGCTTGACAATCGGCTGCGTCTGCAATTGACATTAGCATTCTTCAGGAAGGAGTTGATGGTCAGCTTTCCTAAGCTTCTTGCCAGCCTTCCTACATCCCCAATTGAAAATCATGCACATCTTTCTAAGCTCTTAGACACAAGGAATATGATGAACTGCTAATGCACGACTGGGGGACATTGGCTTTACTATACCAGTTTCTCCTTGCAAGACAGAGTGGAAAAGCTTTTCACTAAGATGCCGATGACAAGAGTCACAGAAGACATAAAGCCAGCTGTCCGAAGGTAAGTGCCGCAGCCAGGCATGTTTCAGCAGAAGTGGCGCTGGGGAGCGCACAGTAACTGGCAAAAGCATCTGTGCATGAACGAGCAGCTTCTTCCCCTCTGCTAGCCAGAGAGCAAGGCAACTTCGAGGAAGCGAAGCACAAAGCCGCACCAACAGCGGCATTGTGTGCACAGCTTCCAAGCTGCTAGAAAACGGTGGCTTGACAATCGGCTGCGTCTGCAATTGACATTAGCATTCTTCAGGAAGGAGTTGATGGACAGCTTTCCTAAGTTTCTTGCTACTCCTGCTGCAGCACCCGATAAAAAAACGGGCATTTTCTATACGCTATGAGATGCAAAGGACTCAATGACATGCAAATGCACGACTGGGGCACATTGGCTTTACTATACCAGTTTCTCCTTGCAAGACAGAGTGGAAAAGCTTTTCACTAAGATGCCGATGACAAGAGTCACAGAAGACATAAAGCGAGCTGTCCGACGGTAAGTGCCGCAGCCAGGCATGTTTCACCAGAAGTTGTGCTCGGGAGCGCACAGTAACTGGCAAAAGCATCTGTGCACGAACTAGCAGCTTCTTCCCCTCTGCTAGCCAGAGAGGACGGCAACTTCCAGGAGGCGAAGAACAAAGCCGCACCAACAGCGGCATTGTGTGCGCAGCTTCCAAGCTGCTAGAACACGGTGGCTTGACAATCGGCTGCATCTGCAATTGACATTAGCATTCTTCAGGAAGGAGTTGATGGACAACGTTCCTAAGCTTCTTGCTGACCCCCCTGCAGCACCCGATAGAAAATCTTGCAATTCCTTCTGAGCTTTGAGACACTAAGAACTCGATGAACTGCTAATGCAACGTCGGGGGACGTTGCCTTTGCTGTCCCAGTTTCTGCTTGAAAGACGTCGTTGGAAAAGTTTTTCACTAAGATGAGGATGACAAGAGTCACAGAAGACGGAGATAACGAGCCGTCCGACAGAAGCAGCGCTGCGGAACGCACCGTAACCGGCACAAGGGTCTGTGCAAGCAGCAACCACATCTTTGCCTCTGGCAGTTGGAGAACACGGCAGATTCCAGGAGGCGATGAATGAAGCCGCACCAACAGCGGTATTGTGTGTGCAGCTTCCAAGTTCCTAGAAGACAGCACCTTGACAATCAGCTGCATCCGCAATTGACATTAGCATTCTTCAGGAAGGAGTTGATGGACAGCTTTCCTAAGCTTCTTGCCAACCTTCCTACAACCCCCAATTGAAAATCCTGCACTTCTTTCTAAGCTCTTAGACACAAGGAATACGATGAACTTCTAATGCACGATTGGGGCACATTGGCTTTACTATACCAGTTTCTCCTTGCAAGACAGAGTGGAAAAGCTTTTCGCTAAGATGCCGATGACAAGAGTCACAGAAGACATAAAGCGAGCCGTCCGAAGGTAAGTGCCGCAGCCAGGCATGTTTCAGCAGAAGTGGCGCTGGGGAGCGCACAGTAACTGGCAAAAGCATCTGTGCACGAACTAGCAGCTTCTTCCCCACTGGTAGCCAGAGAGGACGGCAACTTCCAGGAGGCGAAGAACTAAGCCGCACCAACAGCGGCATTGTGTGCGCAGCTTCCAAGCTGCTAGAAAACGGTGGCTTGACAATCGGCTGTGTCTGCAATTGACATTAGCATTCTTCAGGAAGGAGTTGATGGACAGCTTTCTAAGCTTCTTGCCAGCCTTCCTACATCCCCAATTGAAAATCATGCACATCTTTCTAAGCTCTTAGACACAAGGAATATGATGAACTGCTAATGCACGACTGGGGGACATTGGCTTTACTATACCAGTTTCTCCTTGCAAGACAGAGTGGAAAAGCTTTTCACTAAGATGCCGATGACAAGAGTCACAGAAGACATAAAGCCAGCTGTCCGAAGGTAAGTGCCGCAGCCAGGCATGTTTCAGCAGAAGTGGCGCTGGGGAGCGCACAGTAACTGGCGAAAGCATCTGTGCACGAACTAGCAGCTTCTTCCCCTCTGCTAGCCAGAGAGGACGGCAACTTCCAGGAGGCGAAGAACAAAGCCGCACCAACAGCGGAATTGTGTGCGCAGCTTCCAAGCTGCTAGAAAACGGTGGCTTGACAATCAGCTGCGTCTGCAATTGACATAAGCATTCTTCAGGAAGGAGTTGATGGACAACGTTCCTAAGTTTCTTGCTAATCCTCCTGCAGCACCCGATAGAAAATCTTGCAATTCCTTCTGAGCTTTGAGACACTAAGAACTCGATGAACTGCTAATGCAACGTTGGGCGACGTTGGCTTTCTGTCCCAGTTTCTGCTTGAAAGACGTCGTTGTCGGAAAAGTTTTTCACTAAGATGAGGAGAACAAGAGTCACAGAAGATGGAGATAAGGAGCCGTCCGACAGAAGCAGCGCTGCGGAACGCTCCGTAACCGGCACAAGGGTCTGTGCACGCAGCAACCACTTCCTTGCCTCTGGCAGTTGGAGAACACGGCAGATTCCAGGAGGCGATGAATGAAGCCGCACCAAGAGCTAGATTGATTGCGCGGCTTCCAAGCTACTAGAACACGGTGGCTTGACAATCGGCTGCATCTGCAATTGACATTAGCATTCTTCAGGAAGGAGTTGATGGACAGCTTTCCTAAGCGTCTTGCCAGCCTTCCTACATCCCCCGATTGAAAATCATGCACTTCTTTCTAAGCTCTTAGACACAAGGAACACGATGAAATTCTAATGCACGACTGGGGCACATTGGCTTTACTATACCAGTTTCTCCTTGCAAGACAGAGTGGAAAAGCTTTTCACTAAGATGCCGATGACAAGAGTCACAGAAGACATAAAGCGAGCTGTCCGAAGGTAAGTGCCGCAGCCAGGCATGTTTCACCAGAAGTTGTGCTCGGGAGCGCACAGTAACTGGCAAAAGCATCTGTGCATGAACTAGCAGCTTCTTCCCCTCTGCTAGCCAGAGAGGATGGCAACTTCCAGGAGGCGAAGAACAAAGCCGCACCAACAGCGGCACTGTGTGCGCAGCTTCCAAGCTGCTAGAAAACGGTGGCTTGACAATCAGCTGCGTCTGCAATTGACATAAGCATTCTTCAGGAAGGAGTTGATGGACAGCTTTCCTAAGTTTCTTGCTACTCCTGCTGCAGCACCCGATAAAAAAACGGGCATTTTCTATACGCTATGAGATGCAAAGGACTCAATGACATGCAAATGCACGACTGGGGCACATTGGCTTTACTATACCAGTTTCTCCTTGCAAGACAGAGTGGAAAAGCTTTTCACTAAGATGCTGATGACAAGAGTCACAGAAGACATAAAGCCAGCTGTCCGAAGGTAAGTGCCGCAGCCAGGCATGTTTCAGCAGAAGTGGCGCTGGGGAGCGCACAGTAACTGGCAAAAGCATCTGTGCATGAACGAGCAGCTTCTTCCCCTCTGCTAGCCAGAGAGCAAGGCAACTTCGAGGAAGCGAAGCACAAAGCCGCACCAACAGCGGCATTGTGTGCACAGCTTCCAAGCTGCTAGAAAACGGTGGCTTGACAATCGGCTGCGTCTGCAATTGACATTAGCATTCTTCAGGAAGGAGTTGATGGACAGCTTTCCTAAGTTTCTTGCTACTCCTGCTGCAGCACCCGATAAAAAAACGGGCATTTTCTATACGCTATGAGATGCAAAGGACTCAATGACATGCAAATGCACGACTGGGGCACATTGGCTTTACTATACCAGTTTCTCCTTGCAAGACAGAGTGGAAAAGCTTTTCACTAAGATGCCGATGACAAGAGTCACAGAAGACATAAAGCGAGCTGTCCGAAGGTAAGTGCCGCAGCCAGGCATGTTTCAGCAGAAGTGGCGCTCGGGAGCGCACAGTAACTGGCGAAAGCATCTGTGCACGAACTAGCAGCTTCTTCCCCTCTGCTAGCCAGAGAGGACGGCAACTTCCAGGAGGCGAAGAACAAAGCCGCACCAACAGCGGCATTGTGTGCGCAGCTTCCAAGCTGCTAGAAAACGGTGGCTTGACAATCAGCTGCGTCTGCAATTGACATAAGCATTCTTCAGGAAGGAGTTGATGGACAACGTTCCTAAGTTTCTTGCTAATCCTCCTGCAGCACCCGATAGAAAATCTTGCAATTCCTTCTGAGCTTTGAGACACTAAGAACTCGATGAACTGCTAATGCAACGTTGGGCGACGTTGGCTTTCTGTCCCAGTTTCTGCTTGAAAGACGTCGTTGTCGGAAAAGTTTTTCACTAAGATGAGGAGAACAAGAGTCACAGAAGATGGAGATAAGGAGCCGTCCGACAGAAGCAGCGCTGCGGAACGCTCCGTAACCGGCACAAGGGTCTGTGCACGCAGCAACCACTTCCTTGCCTCTGGCAGTTGGAGAACACGGCAGATTCCAGGAGGCGATGAATGAAGCCGCACCAAGAGCTAGATTGATTGCGCGGCTTCCAAGCTACTAGAACACGGTGGCTTGACAATCGGCTGCATCTGCAATTGACATTAGCATTCTTCAGGAAGGAGTTGATGGACAGCTTTCCTAAGCGTCTTGCCAGCCTTCCTACATCCCCCGATTGAAAATCATGCACTTCTTTCTAAGCTCTTAGACACAAGGAACACGATGAAATTCTAATGCACGACTGGGGCACATTGGCTTTACTATACCAGTTTCTCCTTGCAAGACAGAGTGGAAAAGCTTTTCACTAAGATGCCGATGACAAGAGTCACAGAAGACATAAAGCGAGCTGTCCGAAGGTAAGTGCCGCAGCCAGGCATGTTTCAGCAGAAGTTGTGCTCGGGAGCGCACAGTAACTGGCAAAAGCATCTGTGCATGAACTAGCAGCTTCTTCCCCTCTGCTAGCCAGAGAGGATGGCAACTTCCAGGAGGCGAAGAACAAAGCCGCACCAACAGCGGCACTGTGTGCGCAGCTTCCAAGCTGCTAGAAAACGGTGGCTTGACAATCAGCTGCGTCTGCAATTGACATAAGCATTCTTCAGGAAGGAGTTGATGGACAACGTTCCTAAGTTTCTTGCTACTCCTGCTGCAGCACCCGATAAAAAAACGGGCATTTTCTATACGCTATGAGATGCAAAGGACTCAATGACATGCAAATGCACGACTGGGGCACATTGGCTTTACTATACCAGTTTCTCCTTGCAAGACAGAGTGGAAAAGCTTTTCGCTAAGATGCCGATGACAAGAGTCACAGAAGACATAAAGCCAGCTGTCCGAAGGTAAGTGCCGCAGCCAGGCATGTTTCAGCAGAAGTGGCGCTGGGGAGCGCACAGTAACTGGCAAAAGCATCTGTGCACGAACTAGCAGCTTCTTCCCCTCTGCTAGCCAGAGAGGACGGCAACTTCCAGGAGGCGAAGAACAAAGCCGCACCAACAGCGGCATTGTGTGCGCAGCTTCCAAGCTGCTAGAAAACGGTGGCTTGACAATCGGCTGCGTCTGCAATTGACATTAGCATTCTTCAGGAAGGAGTTGATGGTCAGCTTTCCTAAGCTTCTTGCCAGCCTTCCTACATCCCCAATTGAAAATCATGCACATCTTTCTAAGCTCTTAGACACAAGGAATATGATGAACTGCTAATGCACGACTGGGGGACATTGGCTTTACTATACCAGTTTCTCCTTGCAAGACAGAGTGGAAAAGCTTTTCACTAAGATGCTGATGACAAGAGTCACAGAAGACATAAAGCCAGCTGTCCGAAGGTAAGTGCCGCAGCCAGGCATGTTTCAGCAGAAGTGGCGCTGGGGAGCGCACAGTAACTGGCAAAAGCATCTGTGCATGAACGAGCAGCTTCTTCCCCTCTGCTAGCCAGAGAGCAAGGCAACTTCGAGGAAGCGAAGCACAAAGCCGCACCAACAGCGGCATTGTGTGCACAGCTTCCAAGCTGCTAGAAAACGGTGGCTTGACAATCGGCTGCGTCTGCAATTGACATTAGCATTCTTCAGGAAGGAGTTGATGGACAGCTTTCCTAAGTTTCTTGCTACTCCTGCTGCAGCACCCGATAAAAAAACGGGCATTTTCTATACGCTATGAGATGCAAAGGACTCAATGACATGCAAATGCACGACTGGGGCACATTGGCTTTACTATACCAGTTTCTCCTTGCAAGACAGAGTGGAAAAGCTTTTCACTAAGATGCCGATGACAAGAGTCACAGAAGACATAAAGCGAGCTGTCCGAAGGTAAGTGCCGCAGCCAGGCATGTTTCAGCAGAAGTGGCGCTCGGGAGCGCACAGTAACTGGCGAAAGCATCTGTGCACGAACTAGCAGCTTCTTCCCCTCTGCTAGCCAGAGAGGACGGCAACTTCCAGGAGGCGAAGAACAAAGCCGCACCAACAGCGGCATTGTGTGCGCAGCTTCCAAGCTGCTAGAAAACGGTGGCTTGACAATCAGCTGCGTCTGCAATTGACATAAGCATTCTTCAGGAAGGAGTTGATGGACAACGTTCCTAAGTTTCTTGCTAATCCTCCTGCAGCACCCGATAGAAAATCTTGCAATTCCTTCTGAGCTTTGAGACACTAAGAACTCGATGAACTGCTAATGCAACGTTGGGCGACGTTGGCTTTCTGTCCCAGTTTCTGCTTGAAAGACGTCGTTGTCGGAAAAGTTTTTCACTAAGATGAGGAGAACAAGAGTCACAGAAGATGGAGATAAGGAGCCGTCCGACAGAAGCAGCGCTGCGGAACGCTCCGTAACCGGCACAAGGGTCTGTGCACGCAGCAACCACTTCCTTGCCTCTGGCAGTTGGAGAACACGGCAGATTCCAGGAGGCGATGAATGAAGCCGCACCAAGAGCTAGATTGATTGCGCGGCTTCCAAGCTACTAGAACACGGTGGCTTGACAATCGGCTGCATCTGCAATTGACATTAGCATTCTTCAGGAAGGAGTTGATGGACAGCTTTCCTAAGCGTCTTGCCAGCCTTCCTACATCCCCCGATTGAAAATCATGCACTTCTTTCTAAGCTCTTAGACACAAGGAACACGATGAAATTCTAATGCACGACTGGGGCACATTGGCTTTACTATACCAGTTTCTCCTTGCAAGACAGAGTGGAAAAGCTTTTCACTAAGATGCCGATGACAAGAGTCACAGAAGACATAAAGCGAGCTGTCCGAAGGTAAGTGCCGCAGCCAGGCATGTTTCACCAGAAGTTGTGCTCGGGAGCGCACAGTAACTGGCAAAAGCATCTGTGCATGAACTAGCAGCTTCTTCCCCTCTGCTAGCCAGAGAGGATGGCAACTTCCAGGAGGCGAAGAACAAAGCCGCACCAACAGCGGCACTGTGTGCGCAGCTTCCAAGCTGCTAGAAAACGGTGGCTTGACAATCAGCTGCGTCTGCAATTGACATAAGCATTCTTCAGGAAGGAGTTGATGGACAACGTTCCTAAGTTTCTTGCTACTCCTGCTGCAGCACCCGATAAAAAAACGGGCATTTTCTATACGCTATGAGATGCAAAGGACTCAATGACATGCAAATGCACGACTGGGGCACATTGGCTTTACTATACCAGTTTCTCCTTGCAAGACAGAGTGGAAAAGCTTTTCGCTAAGATGCCGATGACAAGAGTCACAGAAGACATAAAGCCAGCTGTCCGAAGGTAAGTGCCGCAGCCAGGCATGTTTCAGCAGAAGTGGCGCTGGGGAGCGCACAGTAACTGGCAAAAGCATCTGTGCACGAACTAGCAGCTTCTTCCCCTCTGCTAGCCAGAGAGGACGGCAACTTCCAGGAGGCGAAGAACAAAGCCGCACCAACAGCGGCATTGTGTGCGCAGCTTCCAAGCTGCTAGAAAACGGTGGCTTGACAATCGGCTGCGTCTGCAATTGACATTAGCATTCTTCAGGAAGGAGTTGATGGTCAGCTTTCCTAAGCTTCTTGCCAGCCTTCCTACATCCCCAATTGAAAATCATGCACATCTTTCTAAGCTCTTAGACACAAGGAATATGATGAACTGCTAATGCACGACTGGGGGACATTGGCTTTACTATACCAGTTTCTCCTTGCAAGACAGAGTGGAAAAGCTTTTCACTAAGATGCCGATGACAAGAGTCACAGAAGACATAAAGCCAGCTGTCCGAAGGTAAGTGCCGCAGCCAGGCATGTTTCAGCAGAAGTGGCGCTGGGGAGCGCACAGTAACTGGCAAAAGCATCTGTGCATGAACGAGCAGCTTCTTCCCCTCTGCTAGCCAGAGAGCAAGGCAACTTCGAGGAAGCGAAGCACAAAGCCGCACCAACAGCGGCATTGTGTGCACAGCTTCCAAGCTGCTAGAAAACGGTGGCTTGACAATCGGCTGCGTCTGCAATTGACATTAGCATTCTTCAGGAAGGAGTTGATGGACAGCTTTCCTAAGTTTCTTGCTACTCCTGCTGCAGCACCCGATAAAAAAACGGGCATTTTCTATACGCTATGAGATGCAAAGGACTCAATGACATGCAAATGCACGACTGGGGCACATTGGCTTTACTATACCAGTTTCTCCTTGCAAGACAGAGTGGAAAAGCTTTTCACTAAGATGCCGATGACAAGAGTCACAGAAGACATAAAGCGAGCTGTCCGAAGGTAAGTGCCGCAGCCAGGCATGTTTCAGCAGAAGTGGCGCTGGGGAGCGCACAGTAACTGGCGAAAGCATCTGTGCACGAACTAGCAGCTTCTTCCCCTCTGCTAGCCAGAGAGGACGGCAACTTCCAGGAGGCGAAGAACAAAGCCGCACCAACAGCGGCATTGTGTGCGCAGCTTCCAAGCTGCTAGAAAACGGTGGCTTGACAATCAGCTGCGTCTGCAATTGACATAAGCATTCTTCAGGAAGGAGTTGATGGACAACGTTCCTAAGTTTCTTGCTAATCCTCCTGCAGCACCCGATAGAAAATCTTGCAATTCCTTCTGAGCTTTGAGACACTAAGAACTCGATGAACTGCTAATGCAGCGTTGGGCGACGTTGGCTTTCTGTCCCAGTTTCTGCTTGAAAGACGTCGTTGTCGGAAAAGTTTTTCACTAAGATGAGGAGAACAAGAGTCACAGAAGATGGAGATAAGGAGCCGTCCGACAGAAGCAGCGCTGCGGAACGCTCCGTAACCGGCACAAGGGTCTGTGCACGCAGCAACCACTTCCTTGCCTCTGGCAGTTGGAGAACACGGCAGATTCCAGGAGGCGATGAATGAAGCCGCACCAAGAGCTAGATTGATTGCGCGGCTTCCAAGCTACTAGAACACGGTGGCTTGACAATCGGCTGCATCTGCAATTGACATTAGCATTCTTCAGGAAGGAGTTGATGGACAGCTTTCCTAAGCGTCTTGCCAGCCTTCCTACATCCCCCGATTGAAAATCATGCACTTCTTTCTAAGCTCTTAGACACAAGGAACACGATGAAATTCTAATGCACGACTGGGGCACATTGGCTTTACTATACCAGTTTCTCCTTGCAAGACAGAGTGGAAAAGCTTTTCACTAAGATGCCGATGACAAGAGTCACAGAAGACATAAAGCGAGCTGTCCGAAGGTAAGTGCCGCAGCCAGGCATGTTTCACCAGAAGTTGTGCTCGGGAGCGCACAGTAACTGGCAAAAGCATCTGTGCATGAACTAGCAGCTTCTTCCCCTCTGCTAGCCAGAGAGGATGGCAACTTCCAGGAGGCGAAGAACAAAGCCGCACCAACAGCGGCACTGTGTGCGCAGCTTCCAAGCTGCTAGAAAACGGTGGCTTGACAATCAGCTGCGTCTGCAATTGACATAAGCATTCTTCAGGAAGGAGTTGATGGACAACGTTCCTAAGTTTCTTGCTACTCCTGCTGCAGCACCCGATAAAAAAACGGGCATTTTCTATACGCTATGAGATGCAAAGGACTCAATGACATGCAAATGCACGACTGGGGCACATTGGCTTTACTATACCAGTTTCTCCTTGCAAGACAGAGTGGAAAAGCTTTTCGCTAAGATGCCGATGACAAGAGTCACAGAAGACATAAAGCCAGCTGTCCGAAGGTAAGTGCCGCAGCCAGGCATGTTTCAGCAGAAGTGGCGTTGGGGAGCGCACAGTAACTGGCAAAAGCATCTGTGCACGAACTAGCAGCTTCTTCCCCTCTGCTAGCCAGAGAGGACGGCAACTTCCAGGAGGCGAAGAACAAAGCCGCACCAACAGCGGCATTGTGTGCGCAGCTTCCAAGCTGCTAGAAAACGGTGGCTTGACAATCGGCTGCGTCTGCAATTGACATTAGCATTCTTCAGGAAGGAGTTGATGGTCAGCTTTCCTAAGCTTCTTGCCAGCCTTCCTACATCCCCAATTGAAAATCATGCACATCTTTCTAAGCTCTTAGACACAAGGAATATGATGAACTGCTAATGCACGACTGGGGGACATTGGCTTTACTATACCAGTTTCTCCTTGCAAGACAGAGTGGAAAAGCTTTTCACTAAGATGCCGATGACAAGAGTCACAGAAGACATAAAGCCAGCTGTCCGAAGGTAAGTGCCGCAGCCAGGCATGTTTCAGCAGAAGTGGCGCTGGGGAGCGCACAGTAACTGGCAAAAGCATCTGTGCATGAACGAGCAGCTTCTTCCCCTCTGCTAGCCAGAGAGCAAGGCAACTTCGAGGAAGCGAAGCACAAAGCCGCACCAACAGCGGCATTGTGTGCACAGCTTCCAAGCTGCTAGAAAACGGTGGCTTGACAATCGGCTGCGTCTGCAATTGACATTAGCATTCTTCAGGAAGGAGTTGATGGACAGCTTTCCTAAGTTTCTTGCTACTCCTGCTGCAGCACCCGATAAAAAAACGGGCATTTTCTATACGCTATGAGATGCAAAGGACTCAATGACATGCAAATGCACGACTGGGGCACATTGGCTTTACTATACCAGTTTCTCCTTGCAAGACAGAGTGGAAAAGCTTTTCACTAAGATGCCGATGACAAGAGTCACAGAAGACATAAAGCGAGCTGTCCGACGGTAAGTGCCGCAGCCAGGCATGTTTCACCAGAAGTTGTGCTCGGGAGCGCACAGTAACTGGCAAAAGCATCTGTGCACGAACTAGCAGCTTCTTCCCCTCTGCTAGCCAGAGAGGACGGCAACTTCCAGGAGGCGAAGAACAAAGCCGCACCAACAGCGGCATTGTGTGCGCAGCTTCCAAGCTGCTAGAACACGGTGGCTTGACAATCGGCTGCATCTGCAATTGACATTAGCATTCTTCAGGAAGGAGTTGATGGACAACGTTCCTAAGCTTCTTGCTGACCCCCCTGCAGCACCCGATAGAAAATCTTGCAATTCCTTCTGAGCTTTGAGACACTAAGAACTCGATGAACTGCTAATGCAACGTCGGGGGACGTTGCCTTTGCTGTCCCAGTTTCTGCTTGAAAGACGTCGTTGGAAAAGTTTTTCACTAAGATGAGGATGACAAGAGTCACAGAAGACGGAGATAACGAGCCGTCCGACAGAAGCAGCGCTGCGGAACGCACCGTAACCGGCACAAGGGTCTGTGCAAGCAGCAACCACATCTTTGCCTCTGGCAGTTGGAGAACACGGCAGATTCCAGGAGGCGATGAATGAAGCCGCACCAACAGCGGTATTGTGTGTGCAGCTTCCAAGTTCCTAGAAGACAGCACCTTGACAATCAGCTGCATCCGCAATTGACATTAGCATTCTTCAGGAAGGAGTTGATGGACAGCTTTCCTAAGCTTCTTGCCAACCTTCCTACAACCCCCAATTGAAAATCCTGCACTTCTTTCTAAGCTCTTAGACACAAGGAATACGATGAACTTCTAATGCACGATTGGGGCACATTGGCTTTACTATACCAGTTTCTCCTTGCAAGACAGAGTGGAAAAGCTTTTCGCTAAGATGCCGATGACAAGAGTCACAGAAGACATAAAGCGAGCCGTCCGAAGGTAAGTGCCGCAGCCAGGCATGTTTCAGCAGAAGTGGCGCTGGGGAGCGCACAGTAACTGGCAAAAGCATCTGTGCACGAACTAGCAGCTTCTTCCCCACTGGTAGCCAGAGAGGACGGCAACTTCCAGGAGGCGAAGAACTAAGCCGCACCAACAGCGGCATTGTGTGCGCAGCTTCCAAGCTGCTAGAAAACGGTGGCTTGACAATCGGCTGTGTCTGCAATTGACATTAGCATTCTTCAGGAAGGAGTTGATGGACAGCTTTCTAAGCTTCTTGCCAGCCTTCCTACATCCCCAATTGAAAATCATGCACATCTTTCTAAGCTCTTAGACACAAGGAATATGATGAACTGCTAATGCACGACTGGGGGACATTGGCTTTACTATACCAGTTTCTCCTTGCAAGACAGAGTGGAAAAGCTTTTCACTAAGATGCCGATGACAAGAGTCACAGAAGACATAAAGCCAGCTGTCCGAAGGTAAGTGCCGCAGCCAGGCATGTTTCAGCAGAAGTGGCGCTGGGGAGCGCACAGTAACTGGCGAAAGCATCTGTGCACGAACTAGCAGCTTCTTCCCCTCTGCTAGCCAGAGAGGACGGCAACTTCCAGGAGGCGAAGAACAAAGCCGCACCAACAGCGGAATTGTGTGCGCAGCTTCCAAGCTGCTAGAAAACGGTGGCTTGACAATCAGCTGCGTCTGCAATTGACATAAGCATTCTTCAGGAAGGAGTTGATGGACAACGTTCCTAAGTTTCTTGCTAATCCTCCTGCAGCACCCGATAGAAAATCTTGCAATTCCTTCTGAGCTTTGAGACACTAAGAACTCGATGAACTGCTAATGCAACGTTGGGCGACGTTGGCTTTCTGTCCCAGTTTCTGCTTGAAAGACGTCGTTGTCGGAAAAGTTTTTCACTAAGATGAGGAGAACAAGAGTCACAGAAGATGGAGATAAGGAGCCGTCCGACAGAAGCAGCGCTGCGGAACGCTCCGTAACCGGCACAAGGGTCTGTGCACGCAGCAACCACTTCCTTGCCTCTGGCAGTTGGAGAACACGGCAGATTCCAGGAGGCGATGAATGAAGCCGCACCAAGAGCTAGATTGATTGCGCGGCTTCCAAGCTACTAGAACACGGTGGCTTGACAATCGGCTGCATCTGCAATTGACATTAGCATTCTTCAGGAAGGAGTTGATGGACAGCTTTCCTAAGCGTCTTGCCAGCCTTCCTACATCCCCCGATTGAAAATCATGCACTTCTTTCTAAGCTCTTAGACACAAGGAACACGATGAAATTCTAATGCACGACTGGGGCACATTGGCTTTACTATACCAGTTTCTCCTTGCAAGACAGAGTGGAAAAGCTTTTCACTAAGATGCCGATGACAAGAGTCACAGAAGACATAAAGCGAGCTGTCCGAAGGTAAGTGCCGCAGCCAGGCATGTTTCACCAGAAGTTGTGCTCGGGAGCGCACAGTAACTGGCAAAAGCATCTGTGCATGAACTAGCAGCTTCTTCCCCTCTGCTAGCCAGAGAGGATGGCAACTTCCAGGAGGCGAAGAACAAAGCCGCACCAACAGCGGCACTGTGTGCGCAGCTTCCAAGCTGCTAGAAAACGGTGGCTTGACAATCAGCTGCGTCTGCAATTGACATAAGCATTCTTCAGGAAGGAGTTGATGGACAGCTTTCCTAAGTTTCTTGCTACTCCTGCTGCAGCACCCGATAAAAAAACGGGCATTTTCTATACGCTATGAGATGCAAAGGACTCAATGACATGCAAATGCACGACTGGGGCACATTGGCTTTACTATACCAGTTTCTCCTTGCAAGACAGAGTGGAAAAGCTTTTCACTAAGATGCTGATGACAAGAGTCACAGAAGACATAAAGCCAGCTGTCCGAAGGTAAGTGCCGCAGCCAGGCATGTTTCAGCAGAAGTGGCGCTGGGGAGCGCACAGTAACTGGCAAAAGCATCTGTGCATGAACGAGCAGCTTCTTCCCCTCTGCTAGCCAGAGAGCAAGGCAACTTCGAGGAAGCGAAGCCCAAAGCCGCACCAACAGCGGCATTGTGTGCACAGCTTCCAAGCTGCTAGAAAACGGTGGCTTGACAATCGGCTGCGTCTGCAATTGACATTAGCATTCTTCAGGAAGGAGTTGATGGACAGCTTTCCTAAGTTTCTTGCTACTCCTGCTGCAGCACCCGATAAAAAAACGGGCATTTTCTATACGCTATGAGATGCAAAGGACTCAATGACATGCAAATGCACGACTGGGGCACATTGGCTTTACTATACCAGTTTCTCCTTGCAAGACAGAGTGGAAAAGCTTTTCACTAAGATGCCGATGACAAGAGTCACAGAAGACATAAAGCGAGCTGTCCGAAGGTAAGTGCCGCAGCCAGGCATGTTTCAGCAGAAGTGGCGCTCGGGAGCGCACAGTAACTGGCGAAAGCATCTGTGCACGAACTAGCAGCTTCTTCCCCTCTGCTAGCCAGAGAGGACGGCAACTTCCAGGAGGCGAAGAACAAAGCCGCACCAACAGCGGCATTGTGTGCGCAGCTTCCAAGCTGCTAGAAAACGGTGGCTTGACAATCAGCTGCGTCTGCAATTGACATAAGCATTCTTCAGGAAGGAGTTGATGGACAACGTTCCTAAGTTTCTTGCTAATCCTCCTGCAGCACCCGATAGAAAATCTTGCAATTCCTTCTGAGCTTTGAGACACTAAGAACTCGATGAACTGCTAATGCAACGTTGGGCGACGTTGGCTTTCTGTCCCAGTTTCTGCTTGAAAGACGTCGTTGTCGGAAAAGTTTTTCACTAAGATGAGGAGAACAAGAGTCACAGAAGATGGAGATAAGGAGCCGTCCGACAGAAGCAGCGCTGCGGAACGCTCCGTAACCGGCACAAGGGTCTGTGCACGCAGCAACCACTTCCTTGCCTCTGGCAGTTGGAGAACACGGCAGATTCCAGGAGGCGATGAATGAAGCCGCACCAAGAGCTAGATTGATTGCGCGGCTTCCAAGCTACTAGAACACGGTGGCTTGACAATCGGCTGCATCTGCAATTGACATTAGCATTCTTCAGGAAGGAGTTGATGGACAGCTTTCCTAAGCGTCTTGCCAGCCTTCCTACATCCCCCGATTGAAAATCATGCACTTCTTTCTAAGCTCTTAGACACAAGGAACACGATGAAATTCTAATGCACGACTGGGGCACATTGGCTTTACTATACCAGTTTCTCCTTGCAAGACAGAGTGGAAAAGCTTTTCACTAAGATGCCGATGACAAGAGTCACAGAAGACATAAAGCGAGCTGTCCGAAGGTAAGTGCCGCAGCCAGGCATGTTTCACCAGAAGTTGTGCTCGGGAGCGCACAGTAACTGGCAAAAGCATCTGTGCATGAACTAGCAGCTTCTTCCCCTCTGCTAGCCAGAGAGGATGGCAACTTCCAGGAGGCGAAGAACAAAGCCGCACCAACAGCGGCACTGTGTGCGCAGCTTCCAAGCTGCTAGAAAACGGTGGCTTGACAATCAGCTGCGTCTGCAATTGACATAAGCATTCTTCAGGAAGGAGTTGATGGACAACGTTCCTAAGTTTCTTGCTACTCCTGCTGCAGCACCCGATAAAAAAACGGGCATTTTCTATACGCTATGAGATGCAAAGGACTCAATGACATGCAAATGCACGACTGGGGCACATTGGCTTTACTATACCAGTTTCTCCTTGCAAGACAGAGTGGAAAAGCTTTTCGCTAAGATGCCGATGACAAGAGTCACAGAAGACATAAAGCCAGCTGTCCGAAGGTAAGTGCCGCAGCCAGGCATGTTTCAGCAGAAGTGGCGCTGGGGAGCGCACAGTAACTGGCAAAAGCATCTGTGCACGAACTAGCAGCTTCTTCCCCTCTGCTAGCCAGAGAGGACGGCAACTTCCAGGAGGCGAAGAACAAAGCCGCACCAACAGCGGCATTGTGTGCGCAGCTTCCAAGCTGCTAGAAAACGGTGGCTTGACAATCGGCTGCGTCTGCAATTGACATTAGCATTCTTCAGGAAGGAGTTGATGGTCAGCTTTCCTAAGCTTCTTGCCAGCCTTCCTACATCCCCAATTGAAAATCATGCACATCTTTCTAAGCTCTTAGACACAAGGAATATGATGAACTGCTAATGCACGACTGGGGGACATTGGCTTTACTATACCAGTTTCTCCTTGCAAGACAGAGTGGAAAAGCTTTTCACTAAGATGCTGATGACAAGAGTCACAGAAGACATAAAGCCAGCTGTCCGAAGGTAAGTGCCGCAGCCAGGCATGTTTCAGCAGAAGTGGCGCTGGGGAGCGCACAGTAACTGGCAAAAGCATCTGTGCATGAACGAGCAGCTTCTTCCCCTCTGCTAGCCAGAGAGCAAGGCAACTTCGAGGAAGCGAAGCACAAAGCCGCACCAACAGCGGCATTGTGTGCACAGCTTCCAAGCTGCTAGAAAACGGTGGCTTGACAATCGGCTGCGTCTGCAATTGACATTAGCATTCTTCAGGAAGGAGTTGATGGACAGCTTTCCTAAGTTTCTTGCTACTCCTGCTGCAGCACCCGATAAAAAAACGGGCATTTTCTATACGCTATGAGATGCAAAGGACTCAATGACATGCAAATGCACGACTGGGGCACATTGGCTTTACTATACCAGTTTCTCCTTGCAAGACAGAGTGGAAAAGCTTTTCACTAAGATGCCGATGACAAGAGTCACAGAAGACATAAAGCGAGCTGTCCGAAGGTAAGTGCCGCAGCCAGGCATGTTTCACCAGAAGTTGTGCTCGGGAGCGCACAGTAACTGGCAAAAGCATCTGTGCATGAACTAGCAGCTTCTTCCCCTCTGCTAGCCAGAGAGGATGGCAACTTCCAGGAGGCGAAGAACAAAGCCGCACCAACAGCGGCACTGTGTGCGCAGCTTCCAAGCTGCTAGAAAACGGTGGCTTGACAATCAGCTGCGTCTGCAATTGACATAAGCATTCTTCAGGAAGGAGTTGATGGACAACGTTCCTAAGTTTCTTGCTACTCCTGCTGCAGCACCCGATAAAAAAACGGGCATTTTCTATACGCTATGAGATGCAAAGGACTCAATGACATGCAAATGCACGACTGGGGCACATTGGCTTTACTATACCAGTTTCTCCTTGCAAGACAGAGTGGAAAAGCTTTTCGCTAAGATGCCGATGACAAGAGTCACAGAAGACATAAAGCCAGCTGTCCGAAGGTAAGTGCCGCAGCCAGGCATGTTTCAGCAGAAGTGGCGCTGGGGAGCGCACAGTAACTGGCAAAAGCATCTGTGCACGAACTAGCAGCTTCTTCCCCTCTGCTAGCCAGAGAGGACGGCAACTTCCAGGAGGCGAAGAACAAAGCCGCACCAACAGCGGCATTGTGTGCGCAGCTTCCAAGCTGCTAGAAAACGGTGGCTTGACAATCGGCTGCGTCTGCAATTGACATTAGCATTCTTCAGGAAGGAGTTGATGGTCAGCTTTCCTAAGCTTCTTGCCAGCCTTCCTACATCCCCAATTGAAAATCATGCACATCTTTCTAAGCTCTTAGACACAAGGAATATGATGAACTGCTAATGCACGACTGGGGGACATTGGCTTTACTATACCAGTTTCTCCTTGCAAGACAGAGTGGAAAAGCTTTTCACTAAGATGCCGATGACAAGAGTCACAGAAGACATAAAGCCAGCTGTCCGAAGGTAAGTGCCGCAGCCAGGCATGTTTCAGCAGAAGTGGCGCTGGGGAGCGCACAGTAACTGGCAAAAGCATCTGTGCATGAACGAGCAGCTTCTTCCCCTCTGCTAGCCAGAGAGCAAGGCAACTTCGAGGAAGCGAAGCACAAAGCCGCACCAACAGCGGCATTGTGTGCACAGCTTCCAAGCTGCTAGAAAACGGTGGCTTGACAATCGGCTGCGTCTGCAATTGACATTAGCATTCTTCAGGAAGGAGTTGATGGACAGCTTTCCTAAGTTTCTTGCTACTCCTGCTGCAGCACCCGATAAAAAAACAGGCATTTTCTATACGCTATGAGATGCAAAGGACTCAATGACATGCAAATGCACGACTGGGGCACATTGGCTTTACTATACCAGTTTCTCCTTGCAAGACAGAGTGGAAAAGCTTTTCACTAAGATGCCGATGACAAGAGTCACAGAAGACATAAAGCGAGCTGTCCGAAGGTAAGTGCCGCAGCCAGGCATGTTTCAGCAGAAGTGGCGCTCGGGAGCGCACAGTAACTGGCGAAAGCATCTGTGCACGAACTAGCAGCTTCTTCCCCTCTGCTAGCCAGAGAGGACGGCAACTTCCAGGAGGCGAAGAACAAAGCCGCACCAACAGCGGCATTGTGTGCGCAGCTTCCAAGCTGCTAGAAAACGGTGGCTTGACAATCAGCTGCGTCTGCAATTGACATAAGCATTCTTCAGGAAGGAGTTGATGGACAACGTTCCTAAGTTTCTTGCTAATCCTCCTGCAGCACCCGATAGAAAATCTTGCAATTCCTTCTGAGCTTTGAGACACTAAGAACTCGATGAACTGCTAATGCAACGTTGGGCGACGTTGGCTTTCTGTCCCAGTTTCTGCTTGAAAGACGTCGTTGTCGGAAAAGTTTTTCACTAAGATGAGGAGAACAAGAGTCACAGAAGATGGAGATAAGGAGCCGTCCGACAGAAGCAGCGCTGCGGAACGCTCCGTAACCGGCACAAGGGTCTGTGCACGCAGCAACCACTTCCTTGCCTCTGGCAGTTGGAGAACACGGCAGATTCCAGGAGGCGATGAATGAAGCCGCACCAAGAGCTAGATTGATTGCGCGGCTTCCAAGCTACTAGAACACGGTGGCTTGACAATCGGCTGCATCTGCAATTGACATTAGCATTCTTCAGGAAGGAGTTGATGGACAGCTTTCCTAAGCGTCTTGCCAGCCTTCCTACATCCCCCGATTGAAAATCATGCACTTCTTTCTAAGCTCTTAGACACAAGGAACACGATGAAATTCTAATGCACGACTGGGGCACATTGGCTTTACTATACCAGTTTCTCCTTGCAAGACAGAGTGGAAAAGCTTTTCGCTAAGATGCCGATGACAAGAGTCACAGAAGACATAAAGCCAGCTGTCCGAAGGTAAGTGCCGCAGCCAGGCATGTTTCAGCAGAAGTGGCGCTCGGGAGCGCACAGTAACTGGCAAAAGCATCTGTGCACGAACTAGCAGCTTCTTCCCCTCTGCTAGCCAGAGAGGACGGCAACTTCCAGGAGGCGAAGAACAAAGCCGCACCAACAGCGGCATTGTGTGCGCAGCTTCCAAGCTGCTAGAAAACGGTGGCTTGACAATCGGCTGCGTCTGCAATTGACATTAGCATTCTTCAGGAAGGAGTTGATGGTCAGCTTTCCTAAGCTTCTTGCCAGCCTTCCTACATCCCCAATTGAAAATCATGCACATCTTTCTAAGCTCTTAGACACAAGGAATATGATGAACTGCTAATGCACGACTGGGGGACATTGGCTTTACTATACCAGTTTCTCCTTGCAAGACAGAGTGGAAAAGCTTTTCACTAAGATGCCGATGACAAGAGTCACAGAAGACATAAAGCCAGCTGTCCGAAGGTAAGTGCCGCAGCCAGGCATGTTTCAGCAGAAGTTGTGCTCGGGAGCGCACAGTAACTGGCAAAAGCATCTGTGCATGAATTAGCAGCTTCTTCCCCTCTGCTAGCCAGAGAGGATGGCAACTTCCAGGAGGCGAAGAGCAAAGCCGCACCAACAGCGGCATTGTGTGCGCAGCTTCCAAGCTGCTAGAAAACGGTGGCTTGACAATCGGCTGCGTCTGCAATTGACATTAGCATTCTTCAGGAAGGAGTTGATGGACAGCTTTCCTAAGCTTCTTGCTACTCCTGCTGCAGCACCCGATAAAAAAACGGGCATTTTCTATACGCTATGAGATGCAAAGGACTCAATGACATGCAAATGCACGACTGGGGCACATTGGCTTTACTATACCAGTTTCTCCTTGCAAGACAGAGTGGAAAAGCTTTTCACTAAGATGCCGATGACAAGAGTCACAGAAGACATAAAGCGAGCTGTCCGAAGGTAAGTGCCGCAGCCAGGCATGTTTCAGCAGAAGTGGCGCTGGGGAGCGCACAGTAACTGGCAAAAGCATCTGTGCACGAACTAGCAGCTTCTTCCCCTCTGCTAGCCAGAGAGGACGGCAACTTCCAGGAGGCGAAGAACAAAGCCGCACCAACAGCGGCATTGTGTGCGCAGCTTCCAAGCTGCTAGAACACGGTGGCTTGACAATCGGCTGCATCTGCAATTGACATTAGCATTCTTCAGGAAGGAGTTGATGGACAACGTTCCTAAGCTTCTTGCTGACCCCCCTGCAGCACCCGATAGAAAATCTTGCAATTCCTTCTGAGCTTTGAGACACTAAGAACTCGATGAACTGCTAATGCAACGTCGGGGGACGTTGCCTTTGCTGTCCCAGTTTCTGCTTGAAAGACGTCGTTGGAAAAGTTTTTCACTAAGATGAGGATGACAAGAGTCACAGAAGACGGAGATAAGGAGCCGTCCGACAGAAGCAGCGCTGCGGAACGCACCGTAACCGGCACAAGGGTCTGTGCAAGCAGCAACCACATCTTTGCCTCTGGCAGTTGGAGAACACGGCAGATTCCAGGAGGCGATGAATGAAGCCGCACCAACAGCGGTATTGTGTGTGCAGCTTCCAAGTTCCTAGAAGACAGCACCTTGACAATCAGCTGCATCCGCAATTGACATTAGCATTCTTCAGGAAGGAGTTGATGGACAGCTTTCCTAAGCTTCTTGCCAACCTTCCTACAACCCCCAATTGAAAATCGTGCACTTCTTTCTAAGCTCTTAGACACAAGGAATACGATGAACTTCTAATGCACGATTGGGGCACATTGGCTTTACTATACCAGTTTCTCCTTGCAAGACAGAGTGGAAAAGCTTTTCGCTAAGATGCCGATGACAAGAGTCACAGAAGACATAAAGCGAGCCGTCCGAAGGTAAGTGCCGCAGCCAGGCATGTTTCAGCAGAAGTGGCGCTGGGGAGCGCACAGTAACTGGCGAAAGCATCTGTGCACGAACTAGCAGCTTCTTCCCCTCTGCTAGCCAGAGAGGACGGCAACTTCCAGGAGGCGAACAAAGCCGCACCAACAGCGGCATTGTGTGCGCAGCTTCCAAGCTGCTAGAAAACGGTGGCTTGACAATCGGCTGTGTCTGCAATTGACATAAGCATTCTTCTGGAAGGAGTTGATGGACAACGTTCCTAAGTTTCTTGCTACTCCTGCTGCAGCACCCGATAAAAAAACGGGCATTTTCTATACGCTATGAGATGCAAAGGACTCAATGACATGCAAATGCACGACTGGGGCACATTGGCTTTACTATACCAGTTTCTCCTTGCAAGACAGAGTGGAAAAGCTTTTCACTAAGATGCCGATGACAAGAGTCACAGAAGACATAAAGCGAGCTGTCCGAAGGTAAGTGCCGCAGCCAGGCATGTTTCAGCAGAAGTGGCGCTGGGGAGCGCACAGTAACTGGCAAAAGCATCTGTGCACGAACTAGCAGCTTCTTCCCCTCTGCTAGCCAGAGAGGACGGCAAGTTCCAGGAGGCGAAGAACAAAGCCGCACCAACAGCGGCATTGTGTGCGCAGCTTCCAAGCTGCTAGAAAACGGTGGCTTGACAATCGGCTGTGTCTGCAATTGACATAAGCATTCTTCAGGAAGGAGTTGATGGACAACGTTCCTAAGTTTCTTGCTACTCCTGCTGCAGCACCCGATAAAAAAACGGGCATTTTCTATACGCTATGAGATGCAAAGGACTCAATGACATGCAAATGCACGACTGGGGCACATTGGCTTTACTATACCAGTTTCTCCTTGCAAGACAGAGTGGAAAAGCTTTTCGCTAAGATGCCGATGACAAGAGTCACAGAAGACATAAAGCGAGCCGTCCGAAGGTAAGTGCCGCAGCCAGGCATGTTTCAGCAGAAGTGGCGCTGGGGAGCGCACAGTAACTGGCAAAAGCATCTGTGCACGAACTAGCAGCTTCTTCCCCACTGGTAGCCAGAGAGGACGGCAACTTCCAGGAGGCGAAGAACTAAGCCGCACCAACAGCGGCATTGTGTGCGCAGCTTCCAAGCTGCTAGAAAACGGTGGCTTGACAATCGGCTGTGTCTGCAATTGACATTAGCATTCTTCAGGAAGGAGTTGATGGACAGCTTTCTAAGCTTCTTGCCAGCCTTCCTACATCCCCAATTGAAAATCATGCACATCTTTCTAAGCTCTTAGACACAAGGAATATGATGAACTGCTAATGCACGACTGGGGGACATTGGCTTTACTATACCAGTTTCTCCTTGCAAGACAGAGTGGAAAAGCTTTTCACTAAGATGCCGATGACAAGAGTCACAGAAGACATAAAGCCAGCTGTCCGAAGGTAAGTGCCGCAGCCAGGCATGTTTCAGCAGAAGTGGCGCTGGGGAGCGCACAGTAACTGGCGAAAGCATCTGTGCACGAACTAGCAGCTTCTTCCCCTCTGCTAGCCAGAGAGGACGGCAACTTCCAGGAGGCGAAGAACAAAGCCGCACCAACAGCGGAATTGTGTGCGCAGCTTCCAAGCTGCTAGAAAACGGTGGCTTGACAATCAGCTGCGTCTGCAATTGACATAAGCATTCTTCAGGAAGGAGTTGATGGACAACGTTCCTAAGTTTCTTGCTAATCCTCCTGCAGCACCCGATAGAAAATCTTGCAATTCCTTCTGAGCTTTGAGACACTAAGAACTCGATGAACTGCTAATGCAACGTTGGGCGACGTTGGCTTTCTGTCCCAGTTTCTGCTTGAAAGACGTCGTTGTCGGAAAAGTTTTTCACTAAGATGAGGAGAACAAGAGTCACAGAAGATGGAGATAAGGAGCCGTCCGACAGAAGCAGCGCTGCGGAACGCTCCGTAACCGGCACAAGGGTCTGTGCACGCAGCAACCACTTCCTTGCCTCTGGCAGTTGGAGAACACGGCAGATTCCAGGAGGCGATGAATGAAGCCGCACCAAGAGCTAGATTGATTGCGCGGCTTCCAAGCTACTAGAACACGGTGGCTTGACAATCGGCTGCATCTGCAATTGACATTAGCATTCTTCAGGAAGGAGTTGATGGACAGCTTTCCTAAGCGTCTTGCCAGCCTTCCTACATCCCCCGATTGAAAATCATGCACTTCTTTCTAAGCTCTTAGACACAAGGAACACGATGAAATTCTAATGCACGACTGGGGCACATTGGCTTTACTATACCAGTTTCTCCTTGCAAGACAGAGTGGAAAAGCTTTTCACTAAGATGCCGATGACAAGAGTCACAGAAGACATAAAGCGAGCTGTCCGAAGGTAAGTGCCGCAGCCAGGCATGTTTCACCAGAAGTTGTGCTCGGGAGCGCACAGTAACTGGCAAAAGCATCTGTGCATGAACTAGCAGCTTCTTCCCCTCTGCTAGCCAGAGAGGATGGCAACTTCCAGGAGGCGAAGAACAAAGCCGCACCAACAGCGGCACTGTGTGCGCAGCTTCCAAGCTGCTAGAAAACGGTGGCTTGACAATCAGCTGCGTCTGCAATTGACATAAGCATTCTTCAGGAAGGAGTTGATGGACAACGTTCCTAAGTTTCTTGCTACTCCTGCTGCAGCACCCGATAAAAAAACGGGCATTTTCTATACGCTATGAGATGCAAAGGACTCAATGACATGCAAATGCACGACTGGGGCACATTGGCTTTACTATACCAGTTTCTCCTTGCAAGACAGAGTGGAAAAGCTTTTCGCTAAGATGCCGATGACAAGAGTCACAGAAGACATAAAGCCAGCTGTCCGAAGGTAAGTGCCGCAGCCAGGCATGTTTCAGCAGAAGTGGCGCTGGGGAGCGCACAGTAACTGGCAAAAGCATCTGTGCACGAACTAGCAGCTTCTTCTCCTCTGCTAGCCAGAGAGGACGGCAACTTCCAGGAGGCGAAGAACAAAGCCGCACCAACAGCGGCATTGTGTGCGCAGCTTCCAAGCTGCTAGAAAACGGTGGCTTGACAATCGGCTGCGTCTGCAATTGACATTAGCATTCTTCAGGAAGGAGTTGATGGTCAGCTTTCCTAAGCTTCTTGCCAGCCTTCCTACATCCCCAATTGAAAATCATGCACATCTTTCTAAGCTCTTAGACACAAGGAATATGATGAACTGCTAATGCACGACTGGGGGACATTGGCTTTACTATACCAGTTTCTCCTTGCAAGACAGAGTGGAAAAGCTTTTCACTAAGATGCCGATGACAAGAGTCACAGAAGACATAAAGCCAGCTGTCCGAAGGTAAATGCCGCAGCCAGGCATGTTTCAGCAGAAGTGGCGCTGGGGAGCGCACAGTAACTGGCAAAAGCATCTGTGCATGAACGAGCAGCTTCTTCCCCTCTGCTAGCCAGAGAGCAAGGCAACTTCGAGGAAGCGAAGCACAAAGCCGCACCAACAGCGGCATTGTGTGCACAGCTTCCAAGCTGCTAGAAAACGGTGGCTTGACAATCGGCTGCGTCTGCAATTGACATTAGCATTCTTCAGGAAGGAGTTGATGGACAGCTTTCCTAAGTTTCTTGCTACTCCTGCTGCAGCACCCGATAAAAAAACGGGCATTTTCTATACGCTATGAGATGCAAAGGACTCAATGACATGCAAATGCACGACTGGGGCACATTGGCTTTACTATACCAGTTTCTCCTTGCAAGACAGAGTGGAAAAGCTTTTCACTAAGATGCCGATGACAAGAGTCACAGAAGACATAAAGCGAGCTGTCCGAAGGTAAGTGCCGCAGCCAGGCATGTTTCAGCAGAAGTGGCGTTCGGGAGCGCACAGTAACTGGCAAAAGCATCTGTGCACGAACTAGCAGCTTCTTCCCCTCTGCTAGCCAGAGAGGACGGCAACTTCCAGGAGGCGAAGAACAAAGCCGCACCAACAGCGGCATTGTGTGCGCAGCTTCCAAGCTGCTAGAACACGGTGGCTTGACAATCGGCTGCATCTGCAATTGACATTAGCATTCTTCAGGAAGGAGTTGATGGACAACGTTCCTAAGCTTCTTGCTGACCCCCCTGCAGCACCCGATAGAAAATCTTGCAATTCCTTCTGAGCTTTGAGACACTAAGAACTCGATGAACTGCTAATGCAACGTCGGGGGACGTTGCCTTTGCTGTCCCAGTTTCTGCTTGAAAGACGTCGTTGGAAAAGTTTTTCACTAAGATGAGGATGACAAGAGTCACAGAAGACGGAGATAAGGAGCCGTCCGACAGAAGCAGCGCTGCGGAACGCACCGTAACCGGCACAAGGGTCTGTGCAAGCAGCAACCACATCTTTGCCTCTGGCAGTTGGAGAACACGGCAGATTCCAGGAGGCGATGAATGAAGCCGCACCAACAGCGGTATTGTGTGTGCAGCTTCCAAGTTCCTAGAAGACAGCACCTTGACAATCAGCTGCATCCGCAATTGACATTAGCATTCTTCAGGAAGGAGTTGATGGACAGCTTTCCTAAGCTTCTTGCCAACCTTCCTACAACCCCCAATTGAAAATCGTGCACTTCTTTCTAAGCTCTTAGACACAAGGAATACGATGAACTTCTAATGCACGATTGGGGCACATTGGCTTTACTATACCAGTTTCTCCTTGCAAGACAGAGTGGAAAAGCTTTTCGCTAAGATGCCGATGACAAGAGTCACAGAAGACATAAAGCGAGCCGTCCGAAGGTAAGTGCCGCAGCCAGGCATGTTTCAGCAGAAGTGGCGCTGGGGAGCGCACAGTAACTGGCAAAAGCATCTGTGCACCAACTAGCAGCTTCTTCCCCACTGGTAGCCAGAGAGGACGGCAACTTCCAGGAGGCGAAGAACTAAGCCGCACCAACAGCGGCATTGTGTGCGCAGCTTCCAAGCTGCTAGAAAACGGTGGCTTGACAATCGGCTGTGTCTGCAATTGACATTAGCATTCTTCAGGAAGGAGTTGATGGACAGCTTTCTAAGCTTCTTGCCAGCCTTCCTACATCCCCAATTGAAAATCATGCACATCTTTCTAAGCTCTTAGACACAAGGAATATGATGAACTGCTAATGCACGACTGGGGGACATTGGCTTTACTATACCAGTTTCTCCTTGCAAGACAGAGTGGAAAAGCTTTTCACTAAGATGCCGATGACAAGAGTCACAGAAGACATAAAGCCAGCTGTCCGAAGGTAAGTGCCGCAGCCAGGCATGTTTCAGCAGAAGTTGTGCTCGGGAGCGCACAGTAACTGGCAAAAGCATCTGTGCACGAACTAGCAGCTTCTTCCCCTCTGCTAGCCAGAGAGGACGGCAAGTTCCAGGAGGCGAAGAACAAAGCCGCACCAACAGCGGCATTGTGTGCGCAGCTTCCAAGCTGCTAGAAAACGGTGGCTTGACAATCAGCTGTGTCTGCAATTGACATAAGCATTCTTCAGGAAGGAGTTGATGGACAACGTTCCTAAGTTTCTTGCTACTCCTGCTGCAGCACCCGATAAAAAAACGGGCATTTTCTATACGCTATGAGATGCAAAGGACTCAATGACATGCAAATGCACGACTGGGGCACATTGGCTTTACTATACCAGTTTCTCCTTGCAAGACAGAGTGGAAAAGCTTTTCGCTAAGATGCCGATGACAAGAGTCACAGAAGACATAAAGCGAGCCGTCCGAAGGTAAGTGCCGCAGCCAGGCATGTTTCAGCAGAAGTGGCGCTGGGGAGCGCACAGTAACTGGCAAAAGCATCTGTGCACCAACTAGCAGCTTCTTCCCCACTGGTAGCCAGAGAGGACGGCAACTTCCAGGAGGCGAAGAACTAAGCCGCACCAACAGCGGCATTGTGTGCGCAGCTTCCAAGCTGCTAGAAAACGGTGGCTTGACAATCGGCTGTGTCTGCAATTGACATTAGCATTCTTCAGGAAGGAGTTGATGGACAGCTTTCTAAGCTTCTTGCCAGCCTTCCTACATCCCCAATTGAAAATCATGCACATCTTTCTAAGCTCTTAGACACAAGGAATATGATGAACTGCTAATGCACGACTGGGGGACATTGGCTTTACTATACCAGTTTCTCCTTGCAAGACAGAGTGGAAAAGCTTTTCACTAAGATGCCGATGACAAGAGTCACAGAAGACATAAAGCCAGCTGTCCGAAGGTAAGTGCCGCAGCCAGGCATGTTTCAGCAGAAGTGGCGCTGGGGAGCGCACAGTAACTGGCGAAAGCATCTGTGCACGAACTAGCAGCTTCTTCCCCTCTGCTAGCCAGAGAGGACGGCAACTTCCAGGAGGCGAAGAACAAAGCCGCACCAACAGCGGAATTGTGTGCGCAGCTTCCAAGCTGCTAGAAAACGGTGGCTTGACAATCAGCTGCGTCTGCAATTGACATAAGCATTCTTCAGGAAGGAGTTGATGGACAACGTTCCTAAGTTTCTTGCTAATCCTCCTGCAGCACCCGATAGAAAATCTTGCAATTCCTTCTGAGCTTTGAGACACTAAGAACTCGATGAACTGCTAATGCAACGTTGGGCGACGTTGGCTTTCTGTCCCAGTTTCTGCTTGAAAGACGTCGTTGTCGGAAAAGTTTTTCACTAAGATGAGGAGAACAAGAGTCACAGAAGATGGAGATAAGGAGCCGTCCGACAGAAGCAGCGCTGCGGAACGCTCCGTAACCGGCACAAGGGTCTGTGCACGCAGCAACCACTTCCTTGCCTCTGGCAGTTGGAGAACACGGCAGATTCCAGGAGGCGATGAATGAAGCCGCACCAAGAGCTAGATTGATTGCGCGGCTTCCAAGCTACTAGAACACGGTGGCTTGACAATCGGCTGCATCTGCAATTGACATTAGCATTCTTCAGGAAGGAGTTGATGGACAGCTTTCCTAAGCGTCTTGCCAGCCTTCCTACATCCCCCGATTGAAAATCATGCACTTCTTTCTAAGCTCTTAGACACAAGGAACACGATGAAATTCTAATGCACGACTGGGGCACATTGGCTTTACTATACCAGTTTCTCCTTGCAAGACAGAGTGGAAAAGCTTTTCACTAAGATGCCGATGACAAGAGTCACAGAAGACATAAAGCGAGCTGTCCGAAGGTAAGTGCCGCAGCCAGGCATGTTTCACCAGAAGTTGTGCTCGGGAGCGCACAGTAACTGGCAAAAGCATCTGTGCATGAACTAGCAGCTTCTTCCCCTCTGCTAGCCAGAGAGGATGGCAACTTCCAGGAGGCGAAGAACAAAGCCGCACCAACAGCGGCACTGTGTGCGCAGCTTCCAAGCTGCTAGAAAACGGTGGCTTGACAATCAGCTGCGTCTGCAATTGACATAAGCATTCTTCAGGAAGGAGTTGATGGACAACGTTCCTAAGTTTCTTGCTACTCCTGCTGCAGCACCCGATAAAAAAACGGGCATTTTCTATACGCTATGAGATGCAAAGGACTCAATGACATGCAAATGCACGACTGGGGCACATTGGCTTTACTATACCAGTTTCTCCTTGCAAGACAGAGTGGAAAAGCTTTTCGCTAAGATGCCGATGACAAGAGTCACAGAAGACATAAAGCCAGCTGTCCGAAGGTAAGTGCCGCAGCCAGGCATGTTTCAGCAGAAGTGGCGCTGGGGAGCGCACAGTAACTGGCAAAAGCATCTGTGCACGAACTAGCAGCTTCTTCTCCTCTGCTAGCCAGAGAGGACGGCAACTTCCAGGAGGCGAAGAACAAAGCCGCACCAACAGCGGCATTGTGTGCGCAGCTTCCAAGCTGCTAGAAAACGGTGGCTTGACAATCGGCTGCGTCTGCAATTGACATTAGCATTCTTCAGGAAGGAGTTGATGGTCAGCTTTCCTAAGCTTCTTGCCAGCCTTCCTACATCCCCAATTGAAAATCATGCACATCTTTCTAAGCTCTTAGACACAAGGAATATGATGAACTGCTAATGCACGACTGGGGGACATTGGCTTTACTATACCAGTTTCTCCTTGCAAGACAGAGTGGAAAAGCTTTTCACTAAGATGCCGATGACAAGAGTCACAGAAGACATAAAGCCAGCTGTCCGAAGGTAAGTGCCGCAGCCAGGCATGTTTCAGCAGAAGTGGCGCTGGGGAGCGCACAGTAACTGGCAAAAGCATCTGTGCATGAACGAGCAGCTTCTTCCCCTCTGCTAGCCAGAGAGCAAGGCAACTTCGAGGAAGCGAAGCACAAAGCCGCACCAACAGCGGCATTGTGTGCACAGCTTCCAAGCTGCTAGAAAACGGTGGCTTGACAATCGGCTGCGTCTGCAATTGACATTAGCATTCTTCAGGAAGGAGTTGATGGACAGCTTTCCTAAGTTTCTTGCTACTCCTGCTGCAGCACCCGATAAAAAAACGGGCATTTTCTATACGCTATGAGATGCAAAGGACTCAATGACATGCAAATGCACGACTGGGGCACATTGGCTTTACTATACCAGTTTCTCCTTGCAAGACAGAGTGGAAAAGCTTTTCACTAAGATGCCGATGACAAGAGTCACAGAAGACATAAAGCGAGCTGTCCGAAGGTAAGTGCCGCAGCCAGGCATGTTTCAGCAGAAGTGGCGTTCGGGAGCGCACAGTAACTGGCAAAAGCATCTGTGCACGAACTAGCAGCTTCTTCCCCTCTGCTAGCCAGAGAGGACGGCAACTTCCAGGAGGCGAAGAACAAAGCCGCACCAACAGCGGCATTGTGTGCGCAGCTTCCAAGCTGCTAGAACACGGTGGCTTGACAATCGGCTGCATCTGCAATTGACATTAGCATTCTTCAGGAAGGAGTTGATGGACAACGTTCCTAAGCTTCTTGCTGACCCCCCTGCAGCACCCGATAGAAAATCTTGCAATTCCTTCTGAGCTTTGAGACACTAAGAACTCGATGAACTGCTAATGCAACGTCGGGGGACGTTGCCTTTGCTGTCCCAGTTTCTGCTTGAAAGACGTCGTTGGAAAAGTTTTTCACTAAGATGAGGATGACAAGAGTCACAGAAGACGGAGATAAGGAGCCGTCCGACAGAAGCAGCGCTGCGGAACGCACCGTAACCGGCACAAGGGTCTGTGCAAGCAGCAACCACATCTTTGCCTCTGGCAGTTGGAGAACACGGCAGATTCCAGGAGGCGATGAATGAAGCCGCACCAACAGCGGTATTGTGTGTGCAGCTTCCAAGTTCCTAGAAGACAGCACCTTGACAATCAGCTGCATCCGCAATTGACATTAGCATTCTTCAGGAAGGAGTTGATGGACAGCTTTCCTAAGCTTCTTGCCAACCTTCCTACAACCCCCAATTGAAAATCGTGCACTTCTTTCTAAGCTCTTAGACACAAGGAATACGATGAACTTCTAATGCACGATTGGGGCACATTGGCTTTACTATACCAGTTTCTCCTTGCAAGACAGAGTGGAAAAGCTTTTCGCTAAGATGCCGATGACAAGAGTCACAGAAGACATAAAGCGAGCCGTCCGAAGGTAAGTGCCGCAGCCAGGCATGTTTCAGCAGAAGTGGCGCTGGGGAGCGCACAGTAACTGGCAAAAGCATCTGTGCACCAACTAGCAGCTTCTTCCCCACTGGTAGCCAGAGAGGACGGCAACTTCCAGGAGGCGAAGAACTAAGCCGCACCAACAGCGGCATTGTGTGCGCAGCTTCCAAGCTGCTAGAAAACGGTGGCTTGACAATCGGCTGTGTCTGCAATTGACATTAGCATTCTTCAGGAAGGAGTTGATGGACAGCTTTCTAAGCTTCTTGCCAGCCTTCCTACATCCCCAATTGAAAATCATGCACATCTTTCTAAGCTCTTAGACACAAGGAATATGATGAACTGCTAATGCACGACTGGGGGACATTGGCTTTACTATACCAGTTTCTCCTTGCAAGACAGAGTGGAAAAGCTTTTCACTAAGATGCCGATGACAAGAGTCACAGAAGACATAAAGCCAGCTGTCCGAAGGTAAGTGCCGCAGCCAGGCATGTTTCAGCAGAAGTTGTGCTCGGGAGCGCACAGTAACTGGCAAAAGCATCTGTGCACGAACTAGCAGCTTCTTCCCCTCTGCTAGCCAGAGAGGACGGCAAGTTCCAGGAGGCGAAGAACAAAGCCGCACCAACAGCGGCATTGTGTGCGCAGCTTCCAAGCTGCTAGAAAACGGTGGCTTGACAATCGGCTGTGTCTGCAATTGACATAAGCATTCTTCAGGAAGGAGTTGATGGACAACGTTCCTAAGTTTCTTGCTACTCCTGCTGCAGCACCCGATAAAAAAACGGGCATTTTCTATACGCTATGAGATGCAAAGGACTCAATGACATGCAAATGCACGACTGGGGCACATTGGCTTTACTATACCAGTTTCTCCTTGCAAGACAGAGTGGAAAAGCTTTTCGCTAAGATGCCGATGACAAGAGTCACAGAAGACATAAAGCGAGCCGTCCGAAGGTAAGTGCCGCAGCCAGGCATGTTTCAGCAGAAGTGGCGCTGGGGAGCGCACAGTAACTGGCAAAAGCATCTGTGCACCAACTAGCAGCTTCTTCCCCACTGGTAGCCAGAGAGGACGGCAACTTCCAGGAGGCGAAGAACTAAGCCGCACCAACAGCGGCATTGTGTGCGCAGCTTCCAAGCTGCTAGAAAACGGTGGCTTGACAATCGGCTGTGTCTGCAATTGACATTAGCATTCTTCAGGAAGGAGTTGATGGACAGCTTTCTAAGCTTCTTGCCAGCCTTCCTACATCCCCAATTGAAAATCATGCACATCTTTCTAAGCTCTTAGACACAAGGAATATGATGAACTGCTAATGCACGACTGGGGGACATTGGCTTTACTATACCAGTTTCTCCTTGCAAGACAGAGTGGAAAAGCTTTTCACTAAGATGCCGATGACAAGAGTCACAGAAGACATAAAGCCAGCTGTCCGAAGGTAAGTGCCGCAGCCAGGCATGTTTCAGCAGAAGTGGCGCTGGGGAGCGCACAGTAACTGGCGAAAGCATCTGTGCACGAACTAGCAGCTTCTTCCCCTCTGCTAGCCAGAGAGGACGGCAACTTCCAGGAGGCGAAGAACAAAGCCGCACCAACAGCGGAATTGTGTGCGCAGCTTCCAAGCTGCTAGAAAACGGTGGCTTGACAATCAGCTGCGTCTGCAATTGACATAAGCATTCTTCAGGAAGGAGTTGATGGACAACGTTCCTAAGTTTCTTGCTAATCCTCCTGCAGCACCCGATAGAAAATCTTGCAATTCCTTCTGAGCTTTGAGACACTAAGAACTCGATGAACTGCTAATGCAACGTTGGGCGACGTTGGCTTTCTGTCCCAGTTTCTGCTTGAAAGACGTCGTTGTCGGAAAAGTTTTTCACTAAGATGAGGAGAACAAGAGTCACAGAAGATGGAGATAAGGAGCCGTCCGACAGAAGCAGCGCTGCGGAACGCTCCGTAACCGGCACAAGGGTCTGTGCACGCAGCAACCACTTCCTTGCCTCTGGCAGTTGGAGAACACGGCAGATTCCAGGAGGCGATGAATGAAGCCGCACCAAGAGCTAGATTGATTGCGCGGCTTCCAAGCTACTAGAACACGGTGGCTTGACAATCGGCTGCATCTGCAATTGACATTAGCATTCTTCAGGAAGGAGTTGATGGACAGCTTTCCTAAGCGTCTTGCCAGCCTTCCTACATCCCCCGATTGAAAATCATGCACTTCTTTCTAAGCTCTTAGACACAAGGAACACGATGAAATTCTAATGCACGACTGGGGCACATTGGCTTTACTATACCAGTTTCTCCTTGCAAGACAGAGTGGAAAAGCTTTTCACTAAGATGCCGATGACAAGAGTCACAGAAGACATAAAGCGAGCTGTCCGAAGGTAAGTGCCGCAGCCAGGCATGTTTCACCAGAAGTTGTGCTCGGGAGCGCACAGTAACTGGCAAAAGCATCTGTGCATGAACTAGCAGCTTCTTCCCCTCTGCTAGCCAGAGAGGATGGCAACTTCCAGGAGGCGAAGAACAAAGCCGCACCAACAGCGGCACTGTGTGCGCAGCTTCCAAGCTGCTAGAAAACGGTGGCTTGACAATCAGCTGCGTCTGCAATTGACATAAGCATTCTTCAGGAAGGAGTTGATGGACAACGTTCCTAAGTTTCTTGCTACTCCTGCTGCAGCACCCGATAAAAAAACGGGCATTTTCTATACGCTATGAGATGCAAAGGACTCAATGACATGCAAATGCACGACTGGGGCACATTGGCTTTACTATACCAGTTTCTCCTTGCAAGACAGAGTGGAAAAGCTTTTCGCTAAGATGCCGATGACAAGAGTCACAGAAGACATAAAGCCAGCTGTCCGAAGGTAAGTGCCGCAGCCAGGCATGTTTCAGCAGAAGTGGCGCTGGGGAGCGCACAGTAACTGGCAAAAGCATCTGTGCACGAACTAGCAGCTTCTTCCCCTCTGCTAGCCAGAGAGGACGGCAACTTCCAGGAGGCGAAGAACAAAGCCGCACCAACAGCGGCATTGTGTGCGCAGCTTCCAAGCTGCTAGAAAACGGTGGCTTGACAATCGGCTGCGTCTGCAATTGACATTAGCATTCTTCAGGAAGGAGTTGATGGTCAGCTTTCCTAAGCTTCTTGCCAGCCTTCCTACATCCCCAATTGAAAATCATGCACATCTTTCTAAGCTCTTAGACACAAGGAATATGATGAACTGCTAATGCACGACTGGGGGACATTGGCTTTACTATACCAGTTTCTCCTTGCAAGACAGAGTGGAAAAGCTTTTCACTAAGATGCCGATGACAAGAGTCACAGAAGACATAAAGCCAGCTGTCCGAAGGTAAGTGCCGCAGCCAGGCATGTTTCAGCAGAAGTGGCGCTGGGGAGCGCACAGTAACTGGCAAAAGCATCTGTGCATGAACGAGCAGCTTCTTCCCCTCTGCTAGCCAGAGAGCAAGGCAACTTCGAGGAAGCGAAGCACAAAGCCGCACCAACAGCGGCATTGTGTGCGCAGCTTCCAAGCTGCTAGAAAACGGTGGCTTGACAATCGGCTGTGTCTGCAATTGACATAAGCATTCTTCAGGAAGGAGTTGATGGACAACGTTCCTAAGTTTCTTGCTACTCCTGCTGCAGCACCCGATAAAAAAACGGGCATTTTCTATACGCTATGAGATGCAAAGGACTCAATGACATGCAAATGCACGACTGGGGCACATTGGCTTTACTATACCAGTTTCTCCTTGCAAGACAGAGTGGAAAAGCTTTTCACTAAGATGCCGATGACAAGAGTCACAGAAGACATAAAGCGAGCTGTCCGAAGGTAAGTGCCGCAGCCAGGCATGTTTCAGCAGAAGTGGCGTTCGGGAGCGCACAGTAACTGGCAAAAGCATCTGTGCACGAACTAGCAGCTTCTTCCCCTCTGCTAGCCAGAGAGGACGGCAACTTCCAGGAGGCGAAGAACAAAGCCGCACCAACAGCGGCATTGTGTGCGCAGCTTCCAAGCTGCTAGAACACGGTGGCTTGACAATCGGCTGCATCTGCAATTGACATTAGCATTCTTCAGGAAGGAGTTGATGGACAACGTTCCTAAGCTTCTTGCTGACCCCCCTGCAGCACCCGATAGAAAATCTTGCAATTCCTTCTGAGCTTTGAGACACTAAGAACTCGATGAACTGCTAATGCAACGTCGGGGGACGTTGCCTTTGCTGTCCCAGTTTCTGCTTGAAAGACGTCGTTGGAAAAGTTTTTCACTAAGATGAGGATGACAAGAGTCACAGAAGACGGAGATAAGGAGCCGTCCGACAGAAGCAGCGCTGCGGAACGCACCGTAACCGGCACAAGGGTCTGTGCAAGCAGCAACCACATCTTTGCCTCTGGCAGTTGGAGAACACGGCAGATTCCAGGAGGCGATGAATGAAGCCGCACCAACAGCGGTATTGTGTGTGCAGCTTCCAAGTTCCTAGAAGACAGCACCTTGACAATCAGCTGCATCCGCAATTGACATTAGCATTCTTCAGGAAGGAGTTGATGGACAGCTTTCCTAAGCTTCTTGCCAACCTTCCTACAACCCCCAATTGAAAATCGTGCACTTCTTTCTAAGCTCTTAGACACAAGGAATACGATGAACTTCTAATGCACGATTGGGGCACATTGGCTTTACTATACCAGTTTCTCCTTGCAAGACAGAGTGGAAAAGCTTTTCGCTAAGATGCCGATGACAAGAGTCACAGAAGACATAAAGCGAGCCGTCCGAAGGTAAGTGCCGCAGCCAGGCATGTTTCAGCAGAAGTGGCGCTGGGGAGCGCACAGTAACTGGCAAAAGCATCTGTGCACGAACTAGCAGCTTCTTCCCCACTGGTAGCCAGAGAGGACGGCAACTTCCAGGAGGCGAAGAACTAAGCCGCACCAACAGCGGCATTGTGTGCGCAGCTTCCAAGCTGCTAGAAAACGGTGGCTTGACAATCGGCTGTGTCTGCAATTGACATTAGCATTCTTCAGGAAGGAGTTGATGGACAGCTTTCTAAGCTTCTTGCCAGCCTTCCTACATCCCCAATTGAAAATCATGCACATCTTTCTAAGCTCTTAGACACAAGGAATATGATGAACTGCTAATGCACGACTGGGGGACATTGGCTTTACTATACCAGTTTCTCCTTGCAAGACAGAGTGGAAAAGCTTTTCACTAAGATGCCGATGACAAGAGTCACAGAAGACATAAAGCCAGCTGTCCGAAGGTAAGTGCCGCAGCCAGGCATGTTTCAGCAGAAGTTGTGCTCGGGAGCGCACAGTAACTGGCAAAAGCATCTGTGCATGAATTAGCAGCTTCTTCCCCTCTGCTAGCCAGAGAGGATGGCAACTTCCAGGAGGCGAAGAGCAAAGCCGCACCAACAGCGGCATTGTGTGCGCAGCTTCCAAGCTGCTAGAAAACGGTGGCTTGACAATCGGCTGCGTCTGCAATTGACATTAGCATTCTTCAGGAAGGAGTTGATGGACAGCTTTCCTAAGCTTCTTTCTACTCCTGCTGCAGCACCCGATAAAAAAACGGGCATTTTCTATACGCTATGAGATGCAAAGGACTCAATGACATGCAAATGCACGACTGGGGCACATTGGCTTTACTATACCAGTTTCTCCTTGCAAGACAGAGTGGAAAAGCTTTTCACTAAGATGCCGATGACAAGAGTCACAGAAGACATAAAGCGAGCTGTCCGAAGGTAAGTGCCGCAGCCAGGCATGTTTCAGCAGAAGTGGCGCTGGGGAGCGCACAGTAACTGGCAAAAGCATCTGTGCACGAACTAGCAGCTTCTTCCCCTCTGCTAGCCAGAGAGGACGGCAAGTTCCAGGAGGCGAAGAACAAAGCCGCACCAACAGCGGCATTGTGTGCGCAGCTTCCAAGCTGCTAGAAAACGGTGGCTTGACAATCGGCTGTGTCTGCAATTGACATAAGCATTCTTCAGGAAGGAGTTGATGGACAACGTTCCTAAGTTTCTTGCTACTCCTGCTGCAGCACCCGATAAAAAAACGGGCATTTTCTATACGCTATGAGATGCAAAGGACTCAATGACATGCAAATGCACGACTGGGGCACATTGGCTTTACTATACCAGTTTCTCCTTGCAAGACAGAGTGGAAAAGCTTTTCACTAAGATGCCGATGACAAGAGTCACAGAAGACATAAAGCCAGCTGTCCGAAGGTAAGTGCCGCAGCCAGGCATGTTTCAGCAGAAGTGGCGCTGGGGAGCGCACAGTAACTGGCGAAAGCATCTGTGCACGAACTAGCAGCTTCTTCCCCTCTGCTAGCCAGAGAGGACGGCAACTTCCAGGAGGCGAAGAACAAAGCCGCACCAACAGCGGAATTGTGTGCGCAGCTTCCAAGCTGCTAGAAAACGGTGGCTTGACAATCAGCTGCGTCTGCAATTGACATAAGCATTCTTCAGGAAGGAGTTGATGGACAACGTTCCTAAGTTTCTTGCTAATCCTCCTGCAGCACCCGATAGAAAATCTTGCAATTCCTTCTGAGCTTTGAGACACTAAGAACTCGATGAACTGCTAATGCAACGTTGGGCGACGTTGGCTTTCTGTCCCAGTTTCTGCTTGAAAGACGTCGTTGTCGGAAAAGTTTTTCACTAAGATGAGGAGAACAAGAGTCACAGAAGATGGAGATAAGGAGCCGTCCGACAGAAGCAGCGCTGCGGAACGCTCCGTAACCGGCACAAGGGTCTGTGCACGCAGCAACCACTTCCTTGCCTCTGGCAGTTGGAGAACACGGCAGATTCCAGGAGGCGATGAATGAAGCCGCACCAAGAGCTAGATTGATTGCGCGGCTTCCAAGCTACTAGAACACGGTGGCTTGACAATCGGCTGCATCTGCAATTGACATTAGCATTCTTCAGGAAGGAGTTGATGGACAGCTTTCCTAAGCGTCTTGCCAGCCTTCCTACATCCCCCGATTGAAAATCATGCACTTCTTTCTAAGCTCTTAGACACAAGGAACACGATGAAATTCTAATGCACGACTGGGGCACATTGGCTTTACTATACCAGTTTCTCCTTGCAAGACAGAGTGGAAAAGCTTTTCACTAAGATGCCGATGACAAGAGTCACAGAAGACATAAAGCGAGCTGTCCGAAGGTAAGTGCCGCAGCCAGGCATGTTTCACCAGAAGTTGTGCTCGGGAGCGCACAGTAACTGGCAAAAGCATCTGTGCATGAACTAGCAGCTTCTTCCCCTCTGCTAGCCAGAGAGGATGGCAACTTCCAGGAGGCGAAGAACAAAGCCGCACCAACAGCGGCACTGTGTGCGCAGCTTCCAAGCTGCTAGAAAACGGTGGCTTGACAATCAGCTGCGTCTGCAATTGACATAAGCATTCTTCAGGAAGGAGTTGATGGACAACGTTCCTAAGTTTCTTGCTACTCCTGCTGCAGCACCCGATAAAAAAACGGGCATTTTCTATACGCTATGAGATGCAAAGGACTCAATGACATGCAAATGCACGACTGGGGCACATTGGCTTTACTATACCAGTTTCTCCTTGCAAGACAGAGTGGAAAAGCTTTTCGCTAAGATGCCGATGACAAGAGTCACAGAAGACATAAAGCCAGCTGTCCGAAGGTAAGTGCCGCAGCCAGGCATGTTTCAGCAGAAGTGGCGCTGGGGAGCGCACAGTAACTGGCAAAAGCATCTGTGCACGAACTAGCAGCTTCTTCCCCTCTGCTAGCCAGAGAGGACGGCAACTTCCAGGAGGCGAAGAACAAAGCCGCACCAACAGCGGCATTGTGTGCGCAGCTTCCAAGCTGCTAGAAAACGGTGGCTTGACAATCGGCTGCGTCTGCAATTGACATTAGCATTCTTCAGGAAGGAGTTGATGGTCAGCTTTCCTAAGCTTCTTGCCAGCCTTCCTACATCCCCAATTGAAAATCATGCACATCTTTCTAAGCTCTTAGACACAAGGAATATGATGAACTGCTAATGCACGACTGGGGGACATTGGCTTTACTATACCAGTTTCTCCTTGCAAGACAGAGTGGAAAAGCTTTTCACTAAGATGCCGATGACAAGAGTCACAGAAGACATAAAGCCAGCTGTCCGAAGGTAAGTGCCGCAGCCAGGCATGTTTCAGCAGAAGTGGCGCTGGGGAGCGCACAGTAACTGGCAAAAGCATCTGTGCACGAACTAGCAGCTTCTTCCCCTCTGCTAGCCAGAGAGCAAGGCAACTTCGAGGAAGCGAAGCACAAAGCCGCACCAACAGCGGCATTGTGTGCACAGCTTCCAAGCTGCTAGAAAACGGTGGCTTGACAATCGGCTGCGTCTGCAATTGACATTAGCATTCTTCAGGAAGGAGTTGATGGACAGCTTTCCTAAGTTTCTTGCTACTCCTGCTGCAGCACCCGATAAAAAAACGGGCATTTTCTATACGCTATGAGATGCAAAGGACTCAATGACATGCAAATGCACGACTGGGGGACATTGGCTTTACTATACCAGTTTCTCCTTGCAAGACAGAGTGGAAAAGCTTTTCACTAAGATGCCGATGACAAGAGTCACAGAAGACATAAAGCGAGCTGTCCGAAGGTAAGTGCCGCAGCCAGGCATGTTTCAGCAGAAGTGGCGCTCGGGAGCGCACAGTAACTGGCGAAAGCATCTGTGCACGAACTAGCAGCTTCTTCCCCTCTGCTAGCCAGAGAGGACGGCAACTTCCAGGAGGCGAAGAACAAAGCCGCACCAACAGCGGCATTGTGTGCGCAGCTTCCAAGCTGCTAGAAAACGGTGGCTTGACAATCAGCTGCGTCTGCAATTGACATAAGCATTCTTCAGGAAGGAGTTGATGGACAACGTTCCTAAGTTTCTTGCTAATCCTCCTGCAGCACCCGATAGAAAATCTTGCAATTCCTTCTGAGCTTTGAGACACTAAGAACTCGATGAACTGCTAATGCAACGTTGGGCGACGTTGGCTTTCTGTCCCAGTTTCTGCTTGAAAGACGTCGTTGTCGGAAAAGTTTTTCACTAAGATGAGGGGAACAAGAGTCACAGAAGATGGAGATAAGGAGCCGTCCGACAGAAGCAGCGCTGCGGAACGCTCCGTAACCGGCACAAGGCTCTGTGCACGCAGCAACCACTTCCTTGCCTCTGGCAGTTGGAGAACACGGCAGATTCCAGGAGGCGATGAATGAAGCCGCACCAAGAGCTAGATTGATTGCGCGGCTTCCAAGCTACTAGAACACGGTGGCTTGACAATCGGCTGCATCTGCAATTGACATTAGCATTCTTCAGGAAGGAGTTGATGGACAGCTTTCCTAAGCGTCTTGCCAGCCTTCCTACATCCCCCGATTGAAAATCATGCACTTCTTTCTAAGCTCTTAGACACAAGGAACACGATGAAATTCTAATGCACGACTGGGGCACATTGGCTTTACTATACCAGTTTCTCCTTGCAAGACAGAGTGGAAAAGCTTTTCACTAAGATGCCGATGACAAGAGTCACAGAAGACATAAAGCGAGCTGTCCGAAGGTAAGTGCCGCAGCCAGGCATGTTTCACCAGAAGTTGTGCTCGGGAGCGCACAGTAACTGGCAAAAGCATCTGTGCATGAACTAGCAGCTTCTTCCCCTCTGCTAGCCAGAGAGGATGGCAACTTCCAGGAGGCGAAGAACAAAGCCGCACCAACAGCGGCACTGTGTGCGCAGCTTCCAAGCTGCTAGAAAACGGTGGCTTGACAATCGGCTGCGTCTGCAATTGACATAAGCATTCTTCAGGAAGGAGTTGATGGACAACGTTCCTAAGTTTCTTGCTACTCCTGCTGCAGCACCCGATAAAAAAACGGGCATTTTCTATACGCTATGAGATGCAAAGGACTCAATGACATGCAAATGCACGACTGGGGCACATTGGCTTTACTATACCAGTTTCTCCTTGCAAGACAGAGTGGAAAAGCTTTTCGCTAAGATGCCGATGACAAGAGTCACAGAAGACATAAAGCCAGCTGTCCGAAGGTAAGTGCCGCAGCCAGGCATGTTTCAGCAGAAGTGGCGCTGGGGAGCGCACAGTAACTGGCAAAAGCATCTGTGCACGAACTAGCAGCTTCTTCCCCTCTGCTAGCCAGAGAGGACGGCAACTTCCAGGAGGCGAAGAACAAAGCCGCACCAACAGCGGCATTGTGTGCGCAGCTTCCAAGCTGCTAGAAAACGGTGGCTTGACAATCGGCTGCGTCTGCAATTGACATTAGCATTCTTCAGGAAGGAGTTGATGGTCAGCTTTCCTAAGCTTCTTGCCAGCCTTCCTACATCCCCCATTGAAAATCATGCACATCTTTCTAAGCTCTTAGACACAAGGAATATGATGAACTGCTAATGCACGACTGGGGGACATTGGCTTTACTATACCAGTTTCTCCTTGCAAGACAGAGTGGAAAAGCTTTTCACTAAGATGCCGATGACAAGAGTCACAGAAGACATAAAGCGAGCTGTCCGAAGGTAAGTGCCGCAGCCAGGCATGTTTCACCAGAAGTTGTGCTCGGGAGCGCACAGTAACTGGCAAAAGCATCTGTGCATGAATTAGCAGCTTCTTCCCCTCTGCTAGCCAGAGAGGATGGCAACTTCCAGGAGGCGAAGAACAAAGCCGCACCAACAGCGGCATTGTGTGCGCAGCTTCCAAGCTGCTAGAAAACGGTGGCTTGACAATCGGCTGCGTCTGCAATTGACATTAGCATTCTTCAGGAAGGAGTTGATGGACAGCTTTCCTAAGCTTCTTGCTACTCCTGCTGCAGCACCCGATAAAAAAACGGGCATTTTCTATACGCTATGAGATGCAAAGGACTCAATGACATGCAAATGCACGACTGGGGCACATTGGCTTTACTATACCAGTTTCTCCTTGCAAGACAGAGTTGAAAAGCTTTTCGCTAAGATGCCGATGACAAGAGTCACAGAAGACATAAAGCCAGCTGTCCGAAGGTAAGTGCCGCAGCCAGGCATGTTTCAGCAGAAGTGGCGCTGGGGAGCGCACAGTAACTGGCAAAAGCATCTGTGCACGAACTAGCAGCTTCTTCCCCTCTGCTAGCCAGAGAGGACGGCAACTTCCAGGAGGCGAAGAACAAAGCCGCACCAACAGCGGCATTGTGTGCGCAGCTTCCAAGCTGCTAGAACACGGTGGCTTGACAATCGGCTGCATCTGCAATTGACATTAGCATTCTTCAGGAAGGAGTTGATGGACAACGTTCCTAAGCTTCTTGCTGACCCCCCTGCAGCACCCGATAGAAAATCTTGCAATTCCTTCTGAGCTTTGAGACACTAAGAACTCGATGAACTGCTAATGCAACGTCGGGGGACGTTGCCTTTGCTGTCCCAGTTTCTGCTTGAAAGACGTCGTTGGAAAAGTTTTTCACTAAGATGAGGATGACAAGAGTCACAGAAGACGGAGATAAGGAGCCGTCCGACAGAAGCAGCGCTGCGGAACGCACCGTAACCGGCACAAGGGTCTGTGCAAGCAGCAACCACATCTTTGCCTCTGGCAGTTGGAGAACACGGCAGATTCCAGGAGGCGATGAATGAAGCCGCACCAACAGCGGTATTGTGTGTGCAGCTTCCAAGTTCCTAGAAGACAGCACCTTGACAATCAGCTGCATCCGCAATTGACATTAGCCTTCTTCAGGAAGGAGTTGATGGACAGCTTTCCTAAGCTTCTTGCCAACCTTCCTACAACCCCCAATTGAAAATCGTGCACTTCTTTCTAAGCTCTTAGACACAAGGAATACGATGAACTTCTAATGCATGATTGGGGCACATTGGCTTTACTATACCAGTTTCTCCTTGCAAGACAGAGTGGAAAAGCTTTTCACTAAGATGCCGATGACAAGAGTCACAGAAGACATAAAGCCAGCTGTCCGAAGGTAAGTGCCGCAGCCAGGCATGTTTCAGCAGAAGTGGCGCTGGGGAGCGCACAGTAACTGGCAAAAGCATCTGTGCACGAACTAGCAGCTTCTTCCCCACTGGTAGCCAGAGAGGACGGCAACTTCCAGGAGGCGAAGAACTAAGCCGCACCAACAGCGGCATTGTGTGCGCAGCTTCCAAGCTGCTAGAAAACGGTGGCTTGACAATCGGCTGTGTCTGCAATTGACATTAGCATTCTTCAGGAAGGAGTTGATGGACAGGTTTCTAAGCTTCTTGCCAGCCTTCCTACATCCCCAATTGAAAATCATGCACATCTTTCTAAGCTCTTAGACACAAGGAATATGATGAACTGCTAATGCACGACTGGGGGACATTGGCTTTACTATACCAGTTTCTCCTTGCAAGACAGAGTGGAAAAGCTTTTCACTAAGATGCCGATGACAAGAGTCACAGAAGACATAAAGCCAGCTGTCCGAAGGTAAGTGCCGCAGCCAGGCATGTTTCAGCAGAAGTGGCGCTCGGGAGCGCACAGTAACTGGCGAAAGCATCTGTGCACGAACTAGCAGCTTCTTCCCCTCTGCTAGCCAGAGAGGACGGCAACTTCCAGGAGGCGAAGAACAAAGCCGCACCAACAGCGGCATTGTGTGCGCAGCTTCCAAGCTGCTAGAAAACGGTGGCTTGACAATCAGCTGCGTCTGCAATTGACATAAGCATTCTTCAGGAAGGAGTTGATGGACAACGTTCCTAAGTTTCTTGCTAATCCTCCTGCAGCACCCGATAGAAAATCTTGCAATTCCTTCTGAGCTTTGAGACACTAAGAACTCGATGAACTGCTAATGCAACGTTGGGCGACGTTGGCTTTCTGTCCCAGTTTCTGCTTGAAAGACGTCGTTGTCGGAAAAGTTTTTCACTAAGATGAGGGGAACAAGAGTCACAGAAGATGGAGATAAGGAGCCGTCCGACAGAAGCAGCGCTGCGGAACGCTCCGTAACCGGCACAAGGGTCTGTGCACGCAGCAACCACTTCCTTGCCTCTGGCAGTTGGAGAACACGGCAGATTC
Organism: Passer domesticus; assembly: GCF_036417665.1. Classification (NCBI taxonomy): domain Eukaryota; kingdom Metazoa; phylum Chordata; class Aves; order Passeriformes; family Passeridae; genus Passer; species Passer domesticus. The sequence goes on along the minus strand of NC_087512.1, from coordinate 56,857,954 downwards.
CAGGAGGCGATGAATGAAGCCGCACCAAGAGCTAGATTGATTGCGCGGCTTCCAAGCTACTAGAACACGGTGGCTTGACAATCGGCTGCATCTGCAATTGACATTAGCATTCTTCAGGAAGGAGTTGATGGACAGCTTTCCTAAGCGTCTTGCCAGCCTTCCTACATCCCCCGATTGAAAATCATGCACTTCTTTCTAAGCTCTTAGACACAAGGAACACGATGAAATTCTAATGCACGACTGGGGCACATTGGCTTTACTATACCAGTTTCTCCTTGCAAGACAGAGTGGAAAAGCTTTTCACTAAGATGCCGATGACAAGAGTCACAGAAGACATAAAGCGAGCTGTCCGAAGGTAAGTGCCGCAGCCAGGCATGTTTCACCAGAAGTGGCGCTGGGGAGCGCACAGTAACTGGCAAAAGCATCTGTGCACGAACTAGCAGCTTCTTCCCCTCTGCTAGCCAGAGAGGACGGCAACTTCCAGGAGGCGAACAAAGCCGCACCAACAGCGGCATTGTGTGCGCAGCTTCCAAGCTGCTAGAAAACGGTGGCTTGACAATCGGCTGTGTCTGCAATTGACATAAGCATTCTTCTGGAAGGAGTTGATGGACAACGTTCCTAAGTTTCTTGCTACTCCTGCTGCAGCACCCGATAAAAAAACGGGCATTTTCTATACGCTATGAGATGCAAAGGACTCAATGACATGCAAATGCACGACTGGGGCACATTGGCTTTACTATACCAGTTTCTCCTTGCTAGACAGAGTGGAAAAGCTTTTCACTAAGATGCCGATGACAAGAGTCACAGAAGACATAAAGCCAGCTGTCCGAAGGTAAGTGCCGCAGCCAGGCATGTTTCAGCAGAAGTGGCGCTGGGGAGCGCACAGTAACTGGCAAAAGCATCTGTGCACGAACTAGCAGCTTCTTCCCCTCTGCTAGCCAGAGAGGACGGCAAGTTCCAGGAGGCGAAGAACAAAGCCGCACCAACAGCGGCATTGTGTGCGCAGCTTCCAAGCTGCTAGAAAACGGTGGCTTGACAATCGGCTGTGTCTGCAATTGACATAAGCATTCTTCAGGAAGGAGTTGATGGACAACGTTCCTAAGTTTCTTGCTACTCCTGCTGCAGCACCCGATAAAAAAACGGGCATTTTCTATACGCTATGAGATGCAAAGGACTCAATGACATGCAAATGCACGACTGGGGCACATTGGCTTTACTATACCAGTTTCTCCTTGCAAGACAGAGTGGAAAAGCTTTTCGCTAAGATGCCGATGACAAGAGTCACAGAAGACATAAAGCGAGCCGTCCGAAGGTAAGTGCCGCAGCCAGGCATGTTTCAGCAGAAGTGGCGCTGGGGAGCGCACAGTAACTGGCAAAAGCATCTGTGCACGAACTAGCAGCTTCTTCCCCACTGGTAGCCAGAGAGGACGGCAACTTCCAGGAGGCGAAGAACTAAGCCGCACCAACAGCGGCATTGTGTGCGCAGCTTCCAAGCTGCTAGAAAACGGTGGCTTGACAATCGGCTGTGTCTGCAATTGACATTAGCATTCTTCAGGAAGGAGTTGATGGACAGCTTTCTAAGCTTCTTGCCAGCCTTCCTACATCCCCAATTGAAAATCATGCACATCTTTCTAAGCTCTTAGACACAAGGAATATGATGAACTGCTAATGCACGACTGGGGGACATTGGCTTTACTATACCAGTTTCTCCTTGCAAGACAGAGTGGAAAAGCTTTTCACTAAGATGCCGATGACAAGAGTCACAGAAGACATAAAGCCAGCTGTCCGAAGGTAAGTGCCGCAGCCAGGCATGTTTCAGCAGAAGTGGCGCTCGGGAGCGCACAGTAACTGGCGAAAGCATCTGTGCACGAACTAGCAGCTTCTTCCCCTCTGCTAGCCAGAGAGGACGGCAACTTCCAGGAGGCGAAGAACAAAGCCGCACCAACAGCGGAATTGTGTGCGCAGCTTCCAAGCTGCTAGAAAACGGTGGCTTGACAATCAGCTGCGTCTGCAATTGACATAAGCATTCTTCAGGAAGGAGTTGATGGACAACGTTCCTAAGTTTCTTGCTAATCCTCCTGCAGCACCCGATAGAAAATCTTGCAATTCCTTCTGAGCTTTGAGACACTAAGAACTCGATGAACTGCTAATGCAACGTTGGGCGACGTTGGCTTTCTGTCCCAGTTTCTGCTTGAAAGACGTCGTTGTCGGAAAAGTTTTTCACTAAGATGAGGAGAACAAGAGTCACAGAAGATGGAGATAAGGAGCCGTCCGACAGAAGCAGCGCTGCGGAACGCTCCGTAACCGGCACAAGGGTCTGTGCACGCAGCAACCACTTCCTTGCCTCTGGCAGTTGGAGAACACGGCAGATTCCAGGAGGCGATGAATGAAGCCGCACCAAGAGCTAGATTGATTGCGCGGCTTCCAAGCTACTAGAACACGGTGGCTTGACAATCGGCTGCATCTGCAATTGACATTAGCATTCTTCAGGAAGGAGTTGATGGACAGCTTTCCTAAGCGTCTTGCCAGCCTTCCTACATCCCCCGATTGAAAATCATGCACTTCTTTCTAAGCTCTTAGACACAAGGAACACGATGAAATTCTAATGCACGACTGGGGCACATTGGCTTTACTATACCAGTTTCTCCTTGCAAGACAGAGTGGAAAAGCTTTTCACTAAGATGCCGATGACAAGAGTCACAGAAGACATAAAGCGAGCTGTCCGAAGGTAAGTGCCGCAGCCAGGCATGTTTCACCAGAAGTTGTGCTCGGGAGCGCACAGTAACTGGCAAAAGCATCTGTGCATGAACTAGCAGCTTCTTCCCCTCTGCTAGCCAGAGAGGATGGCAACTTCCAGGAGGCGAAGAACAAAGCCGCACCAACAGCGGCACTGTGTGCGCAGCTTCCAAGCTGCTAGAAAACGGTGGCTTGACAATCGGCTGCGTCTGCAATTGACATAAGCATTCTTCAGGAAGGAGTTGATGGACAACGTTCCTAAGTTTCTTGCTACTCCTGCTGCAGCACCCGATAAAAAAACGGGCATTTTCTATACGCTATGAGATGCAAAGGACTCAATGACATGCAAATGCACGACTGGGGCACATTGGCTTTACTATACCAGTTTCTCCTTGCAAGACAGAGTGGAAAAGCTTTTCGCTAAGATGCCGATGACAAGAGTCACAGAAGACATAAAGCCAGCTGTCCGAAGGTAAGTGCCGCAGCCAGGCATGTTTCAGCAGAAGTGGCGCTGGGGAGCGCACAGTAACTGGCAAAAGCATCTGTGCACGAACTAGCAGCTTCTTCCCCTCTGCTAGCCAGAGAGGACGGCAACTTCCAGGAGGCGAAGAACAAAGCCGCACCAACAGCGGCATTGTGTGCGCAGCTTCCAAGCTGCTAGAAAACGGTGGCTTGACAATCGGCTGCGTCTGCAATTGACATTAGCATTCTTCAGGAAGGAGTTGATGGTCAGCTTTCCTAAGCTTCTTGCCAGCCTTCCTACATCCCCCATTGAAAATCATGCACATCTTTCTAAGCTCTTAGACACAAGGAATATGATGAACTGCTAATGCACGACTGGGGGACATTGGCTTTACTATACCAGTTTCTCCTTGCAAGACAGAGTGGAAAAGCTTTTCACTAAGATGCCGATGACAAGAGTCACAGAAGACATAAAGCCAGCTGTCCGAAGGTAAGTGCCGCAGCCAGGCATGTTTCAGCAGAAGTGGCGCTGGGGAGCGCACAGTAACTGGCAAAAGCATCTGTGCATGAACGAGCAGCTTCTTCCCCTCTGCTAGCCAGAGAGCAAGGCAACTTCGAGGAAGCGAAGCACAAAGCCGCACCAACAGCGGCATTGTGTGCACAGCTTCCAAGCTGCTAGAAAACGGTGGCTTGACAATCGGCTGCGTCTGCAATTGACATTAGCATTCTTCAGGAAGGAGTTGATGGACAGCTTTCCTAAGTTTCTTGCTACTCCTGCTGCAGCACCCGATAAAAAAACGGGCATTTTCTATACGCTATGAGATGCAAAGGACTCAATGACATGCAAATGCACGACTGGGGCACATTGGCTTTACTATACCAGTTTCTCCTTGCAAGACAGAGTGGAAAAGCTTTTCACTAAGATGCCGATGACAAGAGTCACAGAAGACATAAAGCGAGCTGTCCGAAGGTAAGTGCCGCAGCCAGGCATGTTTCAGCAGAAGTGGCGTTCGGGAGCGCACAGTAACTGGCGAAAGCATCTGTGCACGAACTAGCAGCTTCTTCCCCTCTGCTAGCCAGAGAGCAAGGCAACTTCCAGGAGGCGAAGAACAAAGCCGCACCAACAGCGGCATTGTGTGCGCAGCTTCCAAGCTGCTAGAAAACGGTGGCTTGACAATCAGCTGCGTCTGCAATTGACATAAGCATTCTTCAGGAAGGAGTTGATGGACAACGTTCCTAAGCTTCTTGCTAATCCTCCTGCAGCACCCGATAGAAAATCTTGCAATTCCTTCTGAGCTTTGAGACACTAAGAACTCGATGAACTGCTAATGCAACGTTGGGGGACGTTGCCTTTGCTGTCCCAGTTTCTGCTTGAAAGACGTCGTTGGAAAAGTTTTTCCCTAAGATGAGGATGACAAGAGTCACAGAAGATGGAGATAACGAGCCATCCAACTGAAGCAGTGCTCTGGAACCCACTTTAACCGGCACAAGGGTACGTGCACAAAGTAGCATCTTCCTCGCCTCTGGGAGACGGAGAGCACAGCAGCTTCCAGGTGGCGATGAATGAAGCCGCACCAACAGCGGCATTGTGTGCGCAGCTTCCAAGTTCCTAGAAGTTGGTGTCTTGACAATCGCCTGCATCCGCAATTGACATTAGCATTCTTCAGGAAGGACTTGTTGGACAGCTTTCCTAAGCTTCTTGCCAGCCTTCCTACATCCCCCGATTGTAAATCATCCACTTCTTTCTAAGCTCTTAGACACAAGGAATACGATGAACTTCTAATGCAAGATTGGGGGACATTGGCTTTACTATACCAGTTTCTCCTTGCAAGACAGAGTGGAAAGGTTTTCACTAAGATGCCGATGACAAGAGTCACAGAAGACATAAAGCGAGCTGTCCGAAGGTAAGTGCCGCAGAGAGGCATGTTTCAGCAGAAGTGGCGCTGGGGAGCGCACAGTAACTGGCAAAAGCATCTGTGCACGAACTAGCAGCTTCTTCCCCTCTGCTAGCCAGAGAGGACGGCAACTTCCAGGAGGCGAACAAAGCCGCACCAACAGCGGCATTGTGTGCGCAGCTTCCAAGCTGCTAGAAAACGGTGGCTTGACAATCGGCTGTGTCTGCAATTGACATAAGCATTCTTCTGGAAGGAGTTGATGGACAACGTTCCTAAGTTTCTTGCTACTCCTGCTGCAGCACCCGATAAAAAAACGGGCATTTTCTATACGCTATGAGATGCAAAGGACTCAATGACATGCAAATGCACGACTGGGGCACATTGGCTTTACTATACCAGTTTCTCCTTGCAAGACAGAGTGGAAAAGCTTTTCGCTAAGATGCCGATGACAAGAGTCACAGAAGACATAAAGCGAGCCGTCCGAAGGTAAGTGCCGCAGCCAGGCATGTTTCAGCAGAAGTGGCGCTGGGGAGCGCACAGTAACTGGCAAAAGCATCTGTGCACGAACTAGCAGCTTCTTCCCCACTGGTAGCCAGAGAGGACGGCAACTTCCAGGAGGCGAAGAACTAAGCCGCACCAACAGCGGCATTGTGTGCGCAGCTTCCAAGCTGCTAGAAAACGGTGGCTTGACAATCGGCTGTGTCTGCAATTGACATTAGCATTCTTCAGGAAGGAGTTGATGGACAGCTTTCTAAGCTTCTTGCCAGCCTTCCTACATCCCCAATTGAAAATCATGCACATCTTTCTAAGCTCTTAGACACAAGGAATATGATGAACTGCTAATGCACGACTGGGGGACATTGGCTTTACTATACCAGTTTCTCCTTGCAAGACAGAGTGGAAAAGCTTTTCACTAAGATGCCGATGACAAGAGTCACAGAAGACATAAAGCCAGCTGTCCGAAGGTAAGTGCCGCAGCCAGGCATGTTTCAGCAGAAGTGGCGCTGGGGAGCGCACAGTAACTGGCGAAAGCATCTGTGCACGAACTAGCAGCTTCTTCCCCTCTGCTAGCCAGAGAGGACGGCAACTTCCAGGAGGCGAAGAACAAAGCCGCACCAACAGCGGAATTGTGTGCGCAGCTTCCAAGCTGCTAGAAAACGGTGGCTTGACAATCAGCTGCGTCTGCAATTGACATAAGCATTCTTCAGGAAGGAGTTGATGGACAACGTTCCTAAGTTTCTTGCTAATCCTCCTGCAGCACCCGATAGAAAATCTTGCAATTCCTTCTGAGCTTTGAGACACTAAGAACTCGATGAACTGCTAATGCAACGTTGGGCGACGTTGGCTTTCTGTCCCAGTTTCTGCTTGAAAGACGTCGTTGTCGGAAAAGTTTTTCTCTAAGATGAGGAGAACAAGAGTCACAGAAGATGGAGATAAGGAGCCGTCCGACAGAAGCAGCGCTGCGGAACGCTCCGTAACCGGCACAAGGGTCTGTGCACGCAGCAACCACTTCCTTGCCTCTGGCAGTTGGAGAACACGGCAGATTCCAGGAGGCGATGAATGAAGCCGCACCAAGAGCTAGATTGATTGCGCGGCTTCCAAGCTACTAGAACACGGTGGCTTGACAATCGGCTGCATCTGCAATTGACATTAGCATTCTTCAGGAAGGAGTTGATGGACAGCTTTCCTAAGCGTCTTGCCAGCCTTCCTACATCCCCCGATTGAAAATCATGCACTTCTTTCTAAGCTCTTAGACACAAGGAACACGATGAAATTCTAATGCACGACTGGGGCACATTGGCTTTACTATACCAGTTTCTCCTTGCAAGACAGAGTGGAAAAGCTTTTCACTAAGATGCCGATGACAAGAGTCACAGAAGACATAAAGCGAGCTGTCCGAAGGTAAGTGCCGCAGCCAGGCATGTTTCAGCAGAAGTTGTGCTCGGGAGCGCACAGTAACTGGCAAAAGCATCTGTGCATGAACTAGCAGCTTCTTCCCCTCTGCTAGCCAGAGAGGATGGCAACTTCCAGGAGGCGAAGAACAAAGCCGCACCAACAGCGGCACTGTGTGCGCAGCTTCCAAGCTGCTAGAAAACGGTGGCTTGACAATCAGCTGCGTCTGCAATTGACATAAGCATTCTTCAGGAAGGAGTTGATGGACAACGTTCCTAAGTTTCTTGCTACTCCTGCTGCAGCACCCGATAAAAAAACGGGCATTTTCTATACGCTATGAGATGCAAAGGACTCAATGACATGCAAATGCACGACTGGGGCACATTGGCTTTACTATACCAGTTTCTCCTTGCAAGACAGAGTGGAAAAGCTTTTCGCTAAGATGCCGATGACAAGAGTCACAGAAGACATAAAGCCAGCTGTCCGAAGGTAAGTGCCGCAGCCAGGCATGTTTCAGCAGAAGTGGCGCTGGGGAGCGCACAGTAACTGGCAAAAGCATCTGTGCACGAACTAGCAGCTTCTTCTCCTCTGCTAGCCAGAGAGGACGGCAAGTTCCAGGAGGCGAAGAACAAAGCCGCACCAACAGCGGCATTGTGTGCGCAGCTTCCAAGCTGCTAGAAAACGGTGGCTTGACAATCGGCTGCGTCTGCAATTGACATTAGCATTCTTCAGGAAGGAGTTGATGGTCAGCTTTCCTAAGCTTCTTGCCAGCCTTCCTACATCCCCAATTGAAAATCATGCACATCTTTCTAAGCTCTTAGACACAAGGAATATGATGAACTGCTAATGCACGACTGGGGGACATTGGCTTTACTATACCAGTTTCTCCTTGCAAGACAGAGTGGAAAAGCTTTTCACTAAGATGCCGATGACAAGAGTCACAGAAGACATAAAGCCAGCTGTCCGAAGGTAAGTGCCGCAGCCAGGCATGTTTCAGCAGAAGTGGCGCTGGGGAGCGCACAGTAACTGGCAAAAGCATCTGTGCATGAACGAGCAGCTTCTTCCCCTCTGCTAGCCAGAGAGCAAGGCAACTTCGAGGAAGCGAAGCACAAAGCCGCACCAACAGCGGCATTGTGTGCACAGCTTCCAAGCTGCTAGAAAACGGTGGCTTGACAATCGGCTGCGTCTGCAATTGACATTAGCATTCTTCAGGAAGGAGTTGATGGACAGCTTTCCTAAGTTTCTTGCTACTCCTGCTGCAGCACCCGATAAAAAAACGGGCATTTTCTATACGCTATGAGATGCAAAGGACTCAATGACATGCAAATGCACGACTGGGGCACATTGGCTTTACTATACCAGTTTCTCCTTGCAAGACAGAGTGGAAAAGCTTTTCACTAAGATGCCGATGACAAGAGTCACAGAAGACATAAAGCGAGCTGTCCGAAGGTAAGTGCCGCAGCCAGGCATGTTTCAGCAGAAGTGGCGCTCGGGAGCGCACAGTAACTGGCGAAAGCATCTGTGCACGAACTAGCAGCTTCTTCCCCTCTGCTAGCCAGAGAGCAAGGCAACTTCCAGGAGGCGAAGAACAAAGCCGCACCAACAGCGGCATTGTGTGCGCAGCTTCCAAGCTGCTAGAAAACGGTGGCTTGACAATCAGCTGCGTCTGCAATTGACATAAGCATTCTTCAGGAAGGAGTTGATGGACAACGTTCCTAAGCTTCTTGCTAATCCTCCTGCAGCACCCGATAGAAAATCTTGCAATTCCTTCTGAGCTTTGAGACACTAAGAACTCGATGAACTGCTAATGCAACGTTGGGGGACGTTGCCTTTGCTGTCCCAGTTTCTGCTTGAAAGACGTCGTTGGAAAAGTTTTTCCCTAAGATGAGGATGACAAGAGTCACAGAAGATGGAGATAACGAGCCATCCAACTGAAGCAGTGCTCTGGAACCCACTTTAACCGGCACAAGGGTACGTGCACAAAGTAGCATCTTCCTCGCCTCTGGGAGACGGAGAGCACAGCAGCTTCCAGGTGGCGATGAATGAAGCCGCACCAACAGCGGCATTGTGTGCGCAGCTTCCAAGTTCCTAGAAGTTGGTGTCTTGACAATCGCCTGCATCCGCAATTGACATTAGCATTCTTCAGGAAGGACTTGTTGGACAGCTTTCCTAAGCTTCTTGCCAGCCTTCCTACATCCCCCGATTGTAAATCATCCACTTCTTTCTAAGCTCTTAGACACAAGGAATACGATGAACTTCTAATGCAAGATTGGGGGACATTGGCTTTACTATACCAGTTTCTCCTTGCAAGACAGAGTGGAAAAGCTTTTCACTAAGATGCCGATGACAAGAGTCACAGAAGACATAAAGCGAGCTGTCCGAAGGTAAGTGCCGCAGCCAGGCATGTTTCACCAGAAGTGGCGCTGGGGAGCGCACAGTAACTGGCAAAAGCATCTGTGCATGAACTAGCAGCTTCTTCCCCTCTGCTAGCCAGAGAGGATGGCAACTTCCAGGAGGCGAAGAACAAAGCCGCACCAACAGCGGCACTGTGTGCGCAGCTTCCAAGCTGCTAGAAAACGGTGGCTTGACAATCAGCTGCGTCTGCAATTGACATAAGCATTCTTCAGGAAGGAGTTGATGGACAACGTTCCTAAGTTTCTTGCTACTCCTGCTGCAGCACCCGATAAAAAAACGGGCATTTTCTATACGCTATGAGATGCAAAGGACTCAATGACATGCAAATGCACGACTGGGGCACATTGGCTTTACTATACCAGTTTCTCCTTGCAAGACAGAGTGGAAAAGCTTTTCACTAAGATGCCGATGACAAGAGTCACAGAAGACATAAAGCCAGCTGTCCGAAGGTAAGTGCCGCAGCCAGGCATGTTTCAGCAGAAGTGGCGCTGGGGAGCGCACAGTAACTGGCAAAAGCATCTGTGCACGAACTAGCAGCTTCTTCCCCTCTGCTAGCCAGAGAGGACGGCAAGTTCCAGGAGGCGAAGAACAAAGCCGCACCAACAGCGGCATTGTGTGCGCAGCTTCCAAGCTGCTAGAAAACGGTGGCTTGACAATCGGCTGTGTCTGCAATTGACATAAGCATTCTTCAGGAAGGAGTTGATGGACAGCTTTCTAAGCTTCTTGCCAGCCTTCCTACATCCCCAATTGAAAATCATGCACATCTTTCTAAGCTCTTAGACACAAGGAATATGATGAACTGCTAATGCACGACTGGGGGACATTGGCTTTACTATACCAGTTTCTCCTTGCAAGACAGAGTGGAAAGGTTTTCACTAAGATGCCGATGACAAGAGTCACAGAAGACATAAAGCCAGCTGTCCGAAGGTAAGTGCCGCAGCCAGGCATGTTTCAGCAGAAGTGGCGCTGGGGAGCGCACAGTAACTGGCGAAAGCATCTGTGCACGAACTAGCAGCTTCTTCCCCTCTGCTAGCCAGAGAGGACGGCAACTTCCAGGAGGCGAAGAACAAAGCCGCACCAACAGCGGAATTGTGTGCGCAGCTTCCAAGCTGCTAGAAAACGGTGGCTTGACAATCAGCTGCGTCTGCAATTGACATAAGCATTCTTCAGGAAGGAGTTGATGGACAACGTTCCTAAGTTTCTTGCTAATCCTCCTGCAGCACCCGATAGAAAATCTTGCAATTCCTTCTGAGCTTTGAGACACTAAGAACTCGATGAACTGCTAATGCAACGTTGGGCGACGTTGGCTTTCTGTCCCAGTTTCTGCTTGAAAGACGTCGTTGTCGGAAAAGTTTTTCACTAAGATGAGGAGAACAAGAGTCACAGAAGATGGAGATAAGGAGCCGTCCGACAGAAGCAGCGCTGCGGAACGCTCCGTAACCGGCACAAGGGTCTGTGCACGCAGCAACCACTTCCTTGCCTCTGGCAGTTGGAGAACACGGCAGATTCCAGGAGGCGATGAATGAAGCCGCACCAAGAGCTAGATTGATTGCGCGGCTTCCAAGCTACTAGAACACGGTGGCTTGACAATCGGCTGCATCTGCAATTGACATTAGCATTCTTCAGGAAGGAGTTGATGGACAGCTTTCCTAAGCGTCTTGCCAGCCTTCCTACATCCCCCGATTGAAAATCATGCACTTCTTTCTAAGCTCTTAGACACAAGGAACACGATGAAATTCTAATGCACGACTGGGGCACATTGGCTTTACTATACCAGTTTCTCCTTGCAAGACAGAGTGGAAAAGCTTTTCACTAAGATGCCGATGACAAGAGTCACAGAAGACATAAAGCGAGCTGTCCGAAGGTAAGTGCCGCAGCCAGGCATGTTTCACCAGAAGTTGTGCTCGGGAGCGCACAGTAACTGGCAAAAGCATCTGTGCATGAACTAGCAGCTTCTTCCCCTCTGCTAGCCAGAGAGGATGGCAACTTCCAGGAGGCGAAGAACAAAGCCGCACCAACAGCGGCACTGTGTGCGCAGCTTCCAAGCTGCTAGAAAACGGTGGCTTGACAATCAGCTGCGTCTGCAATTGACATAAGCATTCTTCAGGAAGGAGTTGATGGACAACGTTCCTAAGTTTCTTGCTACTCCTGCTGCAGCACCCGATAAAAAAACGGGCATTTTCTATACGCTATGAGATGCAAAGGACTCAATGACATGCAAATGCACGACTGGGGCACATTGGCTTTACTATACCAGTTTCTCCTTGCAAGACAGAGTGGAAAAGCTTTTCACTAAGATGCCGATGACAAGAGTCACAGAAGACATAAAGCCAGCTGTCCGAAGGTAAGTGCCGCAGCCAGGCATGTTTCAGCAGAAGTGGCGCTGGGGAGCGCACAGTAACTGGCAAAAGCATCTGTGCACGAACTAGCAGCTTCTTCCCCTCTGCTAGCCAGAGAGGACGGCAAGTTCCAGGAGGCGAAGAACAAAGCCGCACCAACAGCGGCATTGTGTGCGCAGCTTCCAAGCTGCTAGAAAACGGTGGCTTGACAATCGGCTGTGTCTGCAATTGACATAAGCATTCTTCAGGAAGGAGTTGATGGACAACGTTCCTAAGTTTCTTGCTACTCCTGCTGCAGCACCCGATAAAAAAACGGGCATTTTCTATACGCTATGAGATGCAAAGGACTCAATGACATGCAAATGCACGACTGGGGCACATTGGCTTTACTATACCAGTTTCTCCTTGCAAGACAGAGTGGAAAAGCTTTTCGCTAAGATGCCGATGACAAGAGTCACAGAAGACATAAAGCGAGCCGTCCGAAGGTAAGTGCCGCAGCCAGGCATGTTTCAGCAGAAGTGGCGCTGGGGAGCGCACAGTAACTGGCAAAAGCATCTGTGCACGAACTAGCAGCTTCTTCCCCACTGGTAGCCAGAGAGGACGGCAACTTCCAGGAGGCGAAGAACTAAGCCGCACCAACAGCGGCATTGTGTGCGCAGCTTCCAAGCTGCTAGAAAACGGTGGCTTGACAATCGGCTGTGTCTGCAATTGACATTAGCATTCTTCAGGAAGGAGTTGATGGACAGCTTTCTAAGCTTCTTGCCAGCCTTCCTACATCCCCAATTGAAAATCATGCACATCTTTCTAAGCTCTTAGACACAAGGAATATGATGAACTGCTAATGCACGACTGGGGGACATTGGCTTTACTATACCAGTTTCTCCTTGCAAGACAGAGTGGAAAAGCTTTTCACTAAGATGCCGATGACAAGAGTCACAGAAGACATAAAGCCAGCTGTCCGAAGGTAAGTGCCGCAGCCAGGCATGTTTCAGCAGAAGTGGCGCTGGGGAGCGCACAGTAACTGGCGAAAGCATCTGTGCACGAACTAGCAGCTTCTTCCCCTCTGCTAGCCAGAGAGGACGGCAACTTCCAGGAGGCGAAGAACAAAGCCGCACCAACAGCGGAATTGTGTGCGCAGCTTCCAAGCTGCTAGAAAACGGTGGCTTGACAATCAGCTGCGTCTGCAATTGACATAAGCATTCTTCAGGAAGGAGTTGATGGACAACGTTCCTAAGTTTCTTGCTAATCCTCCTGCAGCACCCGATAGAAAATCTTGCAATTCCTTCTGAGCTTTGAGACACTAAGAACTCGATGAACTGCTAATGCAACGTTGGGCGACGTTGGCTTTCTGTCCCAGTTTCTGCTTGAAAGACGTCGTTGTCGGAAAAGTTTTTCACTAAGATGAGGAGAACAAGAGTCACAGAAGATGGAGATAAGGAGCCGTCCGACAGAAGCAGCGCTGCGGAACGCTCCGTAACCGGCACAAGGGTCTGTGCACGCAGCAACCACTTCCTTGCCTCTGGCAGTTGGAGAACACGGCAGATTCCAGGAGGCGATGAATGAAGCCGCACCAAGAGCTAGATTGATTGCGCGGCTTCCAAGCTACTAGAACACGGTGGCTTGACAATCGGCTGCATCTGCAATTGACATTAGCATTCTTCAGGAAGGAGTTGATGGACAGCTTTCCTAAGCGTCTTGCCAGCCTTCCTACATCCCCCGATTGAAAATCATGCACTTCTTTCTAAGCTCTTAGACACAAGGAACACGATGAAATTCTAATGCACGACTGGGGCACATTGGCTTTACTATACCAGTTTCTCCTTGCAAGACAGAGTGGAAAAGCTTTTCACTAAGATGCCGATGACAAGAGTCACAGAAGACATAAAGCGAGCTGTCCGAAGGTAAGTGCCGCAGCCAGGCATGTTTCACCAGAAGTTGTGCTCGGGAGCGCACAGTAACTGGCAAAAGCATCTGTGCATGAACTAGCAGCTTCTTCCCCTCTGCTAGCCAGAGAGGATGGCAACTTCCAGGAGGCGAAGAACAAAGCCGCACCAACAGCGGCACTGTGTGCGCAGCTTCCAAGCTGCTAGAAAACGGTGGCTTGACAATCAGCTGCGTCTGCAATTGACATAAGCATTCTTCAGGAAGGAGTTGATGGACAACGTTCCTAAGTTTCTTGCTACTCCTGCTGCAGCACCCGATAAAAAAACGGGCATTTTCTATACGCTATGAGATGCAAAGGACTCAATGACATGCAAATGCACGACTGGGGCACATTGGCTTTACTATACCAGTTTCTCCTTGCAAGACAGAGTGGAAAAGCTTTTCGCTAAGATGCCGATGACAAGAGTCACAGAAGACATAAAGCGAGCCGTCCGAAGGTAAGTGCCGCAGCCAGGCATGTTTCAGCAGAAGTGGCGCTGGGGAGCGCACAGTAACTGGCAAAAGCATCTGTGCACGAACTAGCAGCTTCTTCCCCACTGGTAGCCAGAGAGGACGGCAACTTCCAGGAGGCGAAGAACTAAGCCGCACCAACAGCGGCATTGTGTGCGCAGCTTCCAAGCTGCTAGAAAACGGTGGCTTGACAATCGGCTGTGTCTGCAATTGACATTAGCATTCTTCAGGAAGGAGTTGATGGACAGCTTTCTAAGCTTCTTGCCAGCCTTCCTACATCCCCAATTGAAAATCATGCACATCTTTCTAAGCTCTTAGACACAAGGAATATGATGAACTGCTAATGCACGACTGGGGGACATTGGCTTTACTATACCAGTTTCTCCTTGCAAGACAGAGTGGAAAAGCTTTTCACTAAGATGCCGATGACAAGAGTCACAGAAGACATAAAGCCAGCTGTCCGAAGGTAAGTGCCGCAGCCAGGCATGTTTCAGCAGAAGTGGCGCTGGGGAGCGCACAGTAACTGGCGAAAGCATCTGTGCACGAACTAGCAGCTTCTTCCCCTCTGCTAGCCAGAGAGGACGGCAACTTCCAGGAGGCGAAGAACAAAGCCGCACCAACAGCGGAATTGTGTGCGCAGCTTCCAAGCTGCTAGAAAACGGTGGCTTGACAATCAGCTGCGTCTGCAATTGACATAAGCATTCTTCAGGAAGGAGTTGATGGACAACGTTCCTAAGTTTCTTGCTAATCCTCCTGCAGCACCCGATAGAAAATCTTGCAATTCCTTCTGAGCTTTGAGACACTAAGAACTCGATGAACTGCTAATGCAACGTTGGGCGACGTTGGCTTTCTGTCCCAGTTTCTGCTTGAAAGACGTCGTTGTCGGAAAAGTTTTTCACTAAGATGAGGAGAACAAGAGTCACAGAAGATGGAGATAAGGAGCCGTCCGACAGAAGCAGCGCTGCGGAACGCTCCGTAACCGGCACAAGGGTCTGTGCACGCAGCAACCACTTCCTTGCCTCTGGCAGTTGGAGAACACGGCAGATTCCAGGAGGCGATGAATGAAGCCGCACCAAGAGCTAGATTGATTGCGCGGCTTCCAAGCTACTAGAACACGGTGGCTTGACAATCGGCTGCATCTGCAATTGACATTAGCATTCTTCAGGAAGGAGTTGATGGACAGCTTTCCTAAGCGTCTTGCCAGCCTTCCTACATCCCCCGATTGAAAATCATGCACTTCTTTCTAAGCTCTTAGACACAAGGAACACGATGAAATTCTAATGCACGACTGGGGCACATTGGCTTTACTATACCAGTTTCTCCTTGCAAGACAGAGTGGAAAAGCTTTTCACTAAGATGCCGATGACAAGAGTCACAGAAGACATAAAGCGAGCTGTCCGAAGGTAAGTGCCGCAGCCAGGCATGTTTCACCAGAAGTTGTGCTCGGGAGCGCACAGTAACTGGCAAAAGCATCTGTGCATGAACTAGCAGCTTCTTCCCCTCTGCTAGCCAGAGAGGATGGCAACTTCCAGGAGGCGAAGAACAAAGCCGCACCAACAGCGGCACTGTGTGCGCAGCTTCCAAGCTGCTAGAAAACGGTGGCTTGACAATCAGCTGCGTCTGCAATTGACATAAGCATTCTTCAGGAAGGAGTTGATGGACAACGTTCCTAAGTTTCTTGCTACTCCTGCTGCAGCACCCGATAAAAAAACGGGCATTTTCTATACGCTATGAGATGCAAAGGACTCAATGACATGCAAATGCACGACTGGGGCACATTGGCTTTACTATACCAGTTTCTCCTTGCAAGACAGAGTGGAAAAGCTTTTCGCTAAGATGCCGATGACAAGAGTCACAGAAGACATAAAGCCAGCTGTCCGAAGGTAAGTGCCGCAGCCAGGCATGTTTCAGCAGAAGTGGCGCTGGGGAGCGCACAGTAACTGGCAAAAGCATCTGTGCACGAACTAGCAGCTTCTTCTCCTCTGCTAGCCAGAGAGGACGGCAACTTCCAGGAGGCGAAGAACAAAGCCGCACCAACAGCGGCATTGTGTGCGCAGCTTCCAAGCTGCTAGAAAACGGTGGCTTGACAATCGGCTGCGTCTGCAATTGACATTAGCATTCTTCAGGAAGGAGTTGATGGTCAGCTTTCCTAAGCTTCTTGCCAGCCTTCCTACATCCCCAATTGAAAATCATGCACATCTTTCTAAGCTCTTAGACACAAGGAATATGATGAACTGCTAATGCACGACTGGGGGACATTGGCTTTACTATACCAGTTTCTCCTTGCAAGACAGAGTGGAAAAGCTTTTCACTAAGATGCCGATGACAAGAGTCACAGAAGACATAAAGCCAGCTGTCCGAAGGTAAGTGCCGCAGCCAGGCATGTTTCAGCAGAAGTGGCGCTGGGGAGCGCACAGTAACTGGCAAAAGCATCTGTGCATGAACGAGCAGCTTCTTCCCCTCTGCTAGCCAGAGAGCAAGGCAACTTCGAGGAAGCGAAGCACAAAGCCGCACCAACAGCGGCATTGTGTGCACAGCTTCCAAGCTGCTAGAAAACGGTGGCTTGACAATCGGCTGCGTCTGCAATTGACATTAGCATTCTTCAGGAAGGAGTTGATGGACAGCTTTCCTAAGTTTCTTGCTACTCCTGCTGCAGCACCCGATAAAAAAACGGGCATTTTCTATACGCTATGAGATGCAAAGGACTCAATGACATGCAAATGCACGACTGGGGCACATTGGCTTTACTATACCAGTTTCTCCTTGCAAGACAGAGTGGAAAAGCTTTTCACTAAGATGCCGATGACAAGAGTCACAGAAGACATAAAGCGAGCTGTCCGAAGGTAAGTGCCGCAGCCAGGCATGTTTCAGCAGAAGTGGCGTTCGGGAGCGCACAGTAACTGGCGAAAGCATCTGTGCACGAACTAGCAGCTTCTTCCCCTCTGCTAGCCAGAGAGCAAGGCAACTTCCAGGAGGCGAAGAACAAAGCCGCACCAACAGCGGCATTGTGTGCGCAGCTTCCAAGCTGCTAGAAAACGGTGGCTTGACAATCAGCTGCGTCTGCAATTGACATAAGCATTCTTCAGGAAGGAGTTGATGGACAACGTTCCTAAGCTTCTTGCTAATCCTCCTGCAGCACCCGATAGAAAATCTTGCAATTCCTTCTGAGCTTTGAGACACTAAGAACTCGATGAACTGCTAATGCAACGTTGGGGGACGTTGCCTTTGCTGTCCCCGTTTCTGCTTGAAAGACGTCGTTGGAAAAGTTTTTCCCTAAGATGAGGATGACAAGAGTCACAGAAGATGGAGATAACGAGCCATCCAACTGAAGCAGTGCTCTGGAACCCACTTTAACCGGCACAAGGGTACGTGCACAAAGTAGCATCTTCCTCGCCTCTGGGAGACGGAGAGCACAGCAGCTTCCAGGTGGCGATGAATGAAGCCGCACCAACAGCGGCATTGTGTGCGCAGCTTCCAAGTTCCTAGAAGTTGGTGTCTTGACAATCGCCTGCATCCGCAATTGACATTAGCATTCTTCAGGAAGGACTTGTTGGACAGCTTTCCTAAGCTTCTTGCCAGCCTTCCTACATCCCCCGATTGTAAATCATCCACTTCTTTCTAAGCTCTTAGACACAAGGAATACGATGAACTTCTAATGCAAGATTGGGGGACATTGGCTTTACTATACCAGTTTCTCCTTGCAAGACAGAGTGGAAAGGTTTTCACTAAGATGCCGATGACAAGAGTCACAGAAGACATAAAGCGAGCTGTCCGAAGGTAAGTGCCGCAGAGAGGCATGTTTCAGCAGAAGTGGCGCTGGGGAGCGCACAGTAACTGGCAAAAGCATCTGTGCACGAACTAGCAGCTTCTTCCCCTCTGCTAGCCAGAGAGGACGGCAACTTCCAGGAGGCGAACAAAGCCGCACCAACAGCGGCATTGTGTGCGCAGCTTCCAAGCTGCTAGAAAACGGTGGCTTGACAATCGGCTGTGTCTGCAATTGACATAAGCATTCTTCTGGAAGGAGTTGATGGACAACGTTCCTAAGTTTCTTGCTACTCCTGCTGCAGCACCCGATAAAAAAACGGGCATTTTCTATACGCTATGAGATGCAAAGGACTCAATGACATGCAAATGCACGACTGGGGCACATTGGCTTTACTATACCAGTTTCTCCTTGCAAGACAGAGTGGAAAAGCTTTTCGCTAAGATGCCGATGACAAGAGTCACAGAAGACATAAAGCGAGCCGTCCGAAGGTAAGTGCCGCAGCCAGGCATGTTTCAGCAGAAGTGGCGCTCGGGAGCGCACAGTAACTGGCAAAAGCATCTGTGCACGAACTAGCAGCTTCTTCCCCACTGGTAGCCAGAGAGGACGGCAACTTCCAGGAGGCGAAGAACTAAGCCGCACCAACAGCGGCATTGTGTGCTCAGCTTCCAAGCTGCTAGAAAACGGTGGCTTGACAATCGGCTGTGTCTGCAATTGACATTAGCATTCTTCAGGAAGGAGTTGATGGACAGCTTTCTAAGCTTCTTGCCAGCCTTCCTACATCCCCAATTGAAAATCATGCACATCTTTCTAAGCTCTTAGACACAAGGAATATGATGAACTGCTAATGCACGACTGGGGGACATTGGCTTTACTATACCAGTTTCTCCTTGCAAGACAGAGTGGAAAAGCTTTTCACTAAGATGCCGATGACAAGAGTCACAGAAGACATAAAGCCAGCTGTCCGAAGGTAAGTGCCGCAGCCAGGCATGTTTCAGCAGAAGTGGCGCTGGGGAGCGCACAGTAACTGGCGAAAGCATCTGTGCACGAACTAGCAGCTTCTTCCCCTCTGCTAGCCAGAGAGGACGGCAACTTCCAGGAGGCGAAGAACAAAGCCGCACCAACAGCGGAATTGTGTGCGCAGCTTCCAAGCTGCTAGAAAACGGTGGCTTGACAATCAGCTGCGTCTGCAATTGACATAAGCATTCTTCAGGAAGGAGTTGATGGACAACGTTCCTAAGTTTCTTGCTAATCCTCCTGCAGCACCCGATAGAAAATCTTGCAATTCCTTCTGAGCTTTGAGACACTAAGAACTCGATGAACTGCTAATGCAACGTTGGGCGACGTTGGCTTTCTGTCCCAGTTTCTGCTTGAAAGACGTCGTTGTCGGAAAAGTTTTTCACTAAGATGAGGAGAACAAGAGTCACAGAAGATGGAGATAAGGAGCCGTCCGACAGAAGCAGCGCTGCGGAACGCTCCGTAACCGGCACAAGGGTCTGTGCACGCAGCAACCACTTCCTTGCCTCTGGCAGTTGGAGAACACGGCAGATTCCAGGAGGCGATGAATGAAGCCGCACCAAGAGCTAGATTGATTGCGCGGCTTCCAAGCTACTAGAACACGGTGGCTTGACAATCGGCTGCATCTGCAATTGACATTAGCATTCTTCAGGAAGGAGTTGATGGACAGCTTTCCTAAGCGTCTTGCCAGCCTTCCTACATCCCCCGATTGAAAATCATGCACTTCTTTCTAAGCTCTTAGACACAAGGAACACGATGAAATTCTAATGCACGACTGGGGCACATTGGCTTTACTATACCAGTTTCTCCTTGCAAGACAGAGTGGAAAAGCTTTTCACTAAGATGCCGATGACAAGAGTCACAGAAGACATAAAGCGAGCTGTCCGAAGGTAAGTGCCGCAGCCAGGCATGTTTCACCAGAAGTTGTGCTCGGGAGCGCACAGTAACTGGCAAAAGCATCTGTGCATGAACTAGCAGCTTCTTCCCCTCTGCTAGCCAGAGAGGATGGCAACTTCCAGGAGGCGAAGAACAAAGCCGCACCAACAGCGGCACTGTGTGCGCAGCTTCCAAGCTGCTAGAAAACGGTGGCTTGACAATCAGCTGCGTCTGCAATTGACATAAGCATTCTTCAGGAAGGAGTTGATGGACAACGTTCCTAAGTTTCTTGCTACTCCTGCTGCAGCACCCGATAAAAAAACGGGCATTTTCTATACGCTATGAGATGCAAAGGACTCAATGACATGCAAATGCACGACTGGGGCACATTGGCTTTACTATACCAGTTTCTCCTTGCAAGACAGAGTGGAAAAGCTTTTCGCTAAGATGCCGATGACAAGAGTCACAGAAGACATAAAGCCAGCTGTCCGAAGGTAAGTGCCGCAGCCAGGCATGTTTCAGCAGAAGTGGCGCTGGGGAGCGCACAGTAACTGGCAAAAGCATCTGTGCATGAACGAGCAGCTTCTTCCCCTCTGCTAGCCAGAGAGCAAGGCAACTTCGAGGAAGCGAAGCACAAAGCCGCACCAACAGCGGCATTGTGTGCACAGCTTCCAAGCTGCTAGAAAACGGTGGCTTGACAATCGGCTGCGTCTGCAATTGACATTAGCATTCTTCAGGAAGGAGTTGATGGACAGCTTTCCTAAGTTTCTTGCTACTCCTGCTGCAGCACCCGATAAAAAAACGGGCATTTTCTATACGCTATGAGATGCAAAGGACTCAATGACATGCAAATGCACGACTGGGGCACATTGGCTTTACTATACCAGTTTCTCCTTGCAAGACAGAGTGGAAAAGCTTTTCACTAAGATGCCGATGACAAGAGTCACAGAAGACATAAAGCGAGCTGTCCGAAGGTAAGTGCCGCAGCCAGGCATGTTTCAGCAGAAGTGGCGTTCGGGAGCGCACAGTAACTGGCGAAAGCATCTGTGCACGAACTAGCAGCTTCTTCCCCTCTGCTAGCCAGAGAGCAAGGCAACTTCCAGGAGGCGAAGAACAAAGCCGCACCAACAGCGGCATTGTGTGCGCAGCTTCCAAGCTGCTAGAAAACGGTGGCTTGACAATCAGCTGCGTCTGCAATTGACATAAGCATTCTTCAGGAAGGAGTTGATGGACAACGTTCCTAAGCTTCTTGCTAATCCTCCTGCAGCACCCGATAGAAAATCTTGCAATTCCTTCTGAGCTTTGAGACACTAAGAACTCGATGAACTGCTAATGCAACGTTGGGGGACGTTGCCTTTGCTGTCCCCGTTTCTGCTTGAAAGACGTCGTTGGAAAAGTTTTTCCCTAAGATGAGGATGACAAGAGTCACAGAAGATGGAGATAACGAGCCATCCAACTGAAGCAGTGCTCTGGAACCCACTTTAACCGGCACAAGGGTACGTGCACAAAGTAGCATCTTCCTCGCCTCTGGGAGACGGAGAGCACAGCAGCTTCCAGGTGGCGATGAATGAAGCCGCACCAACAGCGGCATTGTGTGCGCAGCTTCCAAGTTCCTAGAAGTTGGTGTCTTGACAATCGCCTGCATCCGCAATTGACATTAGCATTCTTCAGGAAGGACTTGTTGGACAGCTTTCCTAAGCTTCTTGCCAGCCTTCCTACATCCCCCGATTGTAAATCATCCACTTCTTTCTAAGCTCTTAGACACAAGGAATACGATGAACTTCTAATGCAAGATTGGGGGACATTGGCTTTACTATACCAGTTTCTCCTTGCAAGACAGAGTGGAAAGGTTTTCACTAAGATGCCGATGACAAGAGTCACAGAAGACATAAAGCGAGCTGTCCGAAGGTAAGTGCCGCAGAGAGGCATGTTTCAGCAGAAGTGGCGCTGGGGAGCGCACAGTAACTGGCAAAAGCATCTGTGCACGAACTAGCAGCTTCTTCCCCTCTGCTAGCCAGAGAGGACGGCAACTTCCAGGAGGCGAACAAAGCCGCACCAACAGCGGCATTGTGTGCGCAGCTTCCAAGCTGCTAGAAAACGGTGGCTTGACAATCGGCTGTGTCTGCAATTGACATAAGCATTCTTCTGGAAGGAGTTGATGGACAACGTTCCTAAGTTTCTTGCTACTCCTGCTGCAGCACCCGATAAAAAAACGGGCATTTTCTATACGCTATGAGATGCAAAGGACTTAATGACATGCAAATGCACGACTGGGGCACATTGGCTTTACTATACCAGTTTCTCCTTGCAAGACAGAGTGGAAAAGCTTTTCGCTAAGATGCCGATGACAAGAGTCACAGAAGACATAAAGCGAGCCGTCCGAAGGTAAGTGCCGCAGCCAGGCATGTTTCAGCAGAAGTGGCGCTCGGGAGCGCACAGTAACTGGCAAAAGCATCTGTGCACGAACTAGCAGCTTCTTCCCCACTGGTAGCCAGAGAGGACGGCAACTTCCAGGAGGCGAAGAACTAAGCCGCACCAACAGCGGCATTGTGTGCTCAGCTTCCAAGCTGCTAGAAAACGGTGGCTTGACAATCGGCTGTGTCTGCAATTGACATTAGCATTCTTCAGGAAGGAGTTGATGGACAGCTTTCTAAGCTTCTTGCCAGCCTTCCTACATCCCCAATTGAAAATCATGCACATCTTTCTAAGCTCTTAGACACAAGGAATATGATGAACTGCTAATGCACGACTGGGGGACATTGGCTTTACTATACCAGTTTCTCCTTGCAAGACAGAGTGGAAAAGCTTTTCACTAAGATGCCGATGACAAGAGTCACAGAAGACATAAAGCCAGCTGTCCGAAGGTAAGTGCCGCAGCCAGGCATGTTTCAGCAGAAGTGGCGCTGGGGAGCGCACAGTAACTGGCGAAAGCATCTGTGCACGAACTAGCAGCTTCTTCCCCTCTGCTAGCCAGAGAGGACGGCAACTTCCAGGAGGCGAAGAACAAAGCCGCACCAACAGCGGAATTGTGTGCGCAGCTTCCAAGCTGCTAGAAAACGGTGGCTTGACAATCAGCTGCGTCTGCAATTGACATAAGCATTCTTCAGGAAGGAGTTGATGGACAACGTTCCTAAGTTTCTTGCTAATCCTCCTGCAGCACCCGATAGAAAATCTTGCAATTCCTTCTGAGCTTTGAGACACTAAGAACTCGATGAACTGCTAATGCAACGTTGGGCGACGTTGGCTTTCTGTCCCAGTTTCTGCTTGAAAGACGTCGTTGTCGGAAAAGTTTTTCACTAAGATGAGGAGAACAAGAGTCACAGAAGATGGAGATAAGGAGCCGTCCGACAGAAGCAGCGCTGCGGAACGCTCCGTAACCGGCACAAGGGTCTGTGCACGCAGCAACCACTTCCTTGCCTCTGGCAGTTGGAGAACACGGCAGATTCCAGGAGGCGATGAATGAAGCCGCACCAAGAGCTAGATTGATTGCGCGGCTTCCAAGCTACTAGAACACGGTGGCTTGACAATCGGCTGCATCTGCAATTGACATTAGCATTCTTCAGGAAGGAGTTGATGGACAGCTTTCCTAAGCGTCTTGCCAGCCTTCCTACATCCCCCGATTGAAAATCATGCACTTCTTTCTAAGCTCTTAGACACAAGGAACACGATGAAATTCTAATGCACGACTGGGGCACATTGGCTTTACTATACCAGTTTCTCCTTGCAAGACAGAGTGGAAAAGCTTTTCACTAAGATGCCGATGACAAGAGTCACAGAAGACATAAAGCGAGCTGTCCGAAGGTAAGTGCCGCAGCCAGGCATGTTTCACCAGAAGTTGTGCTCGGGAGCGCACAGTAACTGGCAAAAGCATCTGTGCATGAACTAGCAGCTTCTTCCCCTCTGCTAGCCAGAGAGGATGGCAACTTCCAGGAGGCGAAGAACAAAGCCGCACCAACAGCGGCACTGTGTGCGCAGCTTCCAAGCTGCTAGAAAACGGTGGCTTGACAATCAGCTGCGTCTGCAATTGACATAAGCATTCTTCAGGAAGGAGTTGATGGACAACGTTCCTAAGTTTCTTGCTACTCCTGCTGCAGCACCCGATAAAAAAACGGGCATTTTCTATACGCTATGAGATGCAAAGGACTCAATGACATGCAAATGCACGACTGGGGCACATTGGCTTTACTATACCAGTTTCTCCTTGCAAGACAGAGTGGAAAAGCTTTTCGCTAAGATGCCGATGACAAGAGTCACAGAAGACATAAAGCCAGCTGTCCGAAGGTAAGTGCCGCAGCCAGGCATGTTTCAGCAGAAGTGGCGCTGGGGAGCGCACAGTAACTGGCAAAAGCATCTGTGCACGAACTAGCAGCTTCTTCCCCTCTGCTAGCCAGAGAGGACGGCAACTTCCAGGAGGCGAAGAACAAAGCCGCACCAACAGCGGCATTGTGTGCGCAGCTTCCAAGCTGCTAGAAAACGGTGGCTTGACAATCGGCTGCGTCTGCAATTGACATTAGCATTCTTCAGGAAGGAGTTGATGGTCAGCTTTCCTAAGCTTCTTGCCAGCCTTCCTACATCCCCAATTGAAAATCATGCACATCTTTCTAAGCTCTTAGACACAAGGAATATGATGAACTGCTAATGCACGACTGGGGGACATTGGCTTTACTATACCAGTTTCTCCTTGCAAGACAGAGTGGAAAAGCTTTTCACTAAGATGCCGATGACAAGAGTCACAGAAGACATAAAGCCAGCTGTCCGAAGGTAAGTGCCGCAGCCAGGCATGTTTCAGCAGAAGTGGCGCTGGGGAGCGCACAGTAACTGGCAAAAGCATCTGTGCATGAACGAGCAGCTTCTTCCCCTCTGCTAGCCAGAGAGCAAGGCAACTTCGAGGAAGCGAAGCACAAAGCCGCACCAACAGCGGCATTGTGTGCACAGCTTCCAAGCTGCTAGAAAACGGTGGCTTGACAATCGGCTGCGTCTGCAATTGACATTAGCATTCTTCAGGAAGGAGTTGATGGACAGCTTTCCTAAGTTTCTTGCTACTCCTGCTGCAGCACCCGATAAAAAAACGGGCATTTTCTATACGCTATGAGATGCAAAGGACTCAATGACATGCAAATGCACGACTGGGGCACATTGGCTTTACTATACCAGTTTCTCCTTGCAAGACAGAGTGGAAAAGCTTTTCACTAAGATGCCGATGACAAGAGTCACAGAAGACATAAAGCGAGCTGTCCGACGGTAAGTGCCGCAGCCAGGCATGTTTCACCAGAAGTTGTGCTCGGGAGCGCACAGTAACTGGCAAAAGCATCTGTGCACGAACTAGCAGCTTCTTCCCCTCTGCTAGCCAGAGAGGACGGCAACTTCCAGGAGGCGAAGAACAAAGCCGCACCAACAGCGGCATTGTGTGCGCAGCTTCCAAGCTGCTAGAAAACGGTGGCTTGACAATCGGCTGCGTCTGCAATTGACATTAGCATTCTTCAGGAAGGAGTTGATGGTCAGCTTTCCTAAGCTTCTTGCCAGCCTTCCTACATCCCCAATTGAAAATCATGCACATCTTTCTAAGCTCTTAGACACAAGGAATATGATGAACTGCTAATGCACGACTGGGGGACATTGGCTTTACTATACCAGTTTCTCCTTGCAAGACAGAGTGGAAAAGCTTTTCACTAAGATGCCGATGACAAGAGTCACAGAAGACATAAAGCCAGCTGTCCGAAGGTAAGTGCCGCAGCCAGGCATGTTTCAGCAGAAGTGGCGCTGGGGAGCGCACAGTAACTGGCGAAAGCATCTGTGCACGAACTAGCAGCTTCTTCCCCTCTGCTAGCCAGAGAGGACGGCAACTTCCAGGAGGCGAACAAAGCCGCACCAACAGCGGCATTGTGTGCGCAGCTTCCAAGCTGCTAGAAAACGGTGGCTTGACAATCGGCTGTGTCTGCAATTGACATAAGCATTCTTCTGGAAGGAGTTGATGGACAACGTTCCTAAGTTTCTTGCTACTCCTGCTGCAGCACCCGATAAAAAAACGGGCATTTTCTATACGCTATGAGATGCAAAGGACTCAATGACATGCAAATGCACGACTGGGGCACATTGGCTTTACTATACCAGTTTCTCCTTGCAAGACAGAGTGGAAAAGCTTTTCGCTAAGATGCCGATGACAAGAGTCACAGAAGACATAAAGCGAGCCGTCCGAAGGTAAGTGCCGCAGCCAGGCATGTTTCAGCAGAAGTGGCGCTCGGGAGCGCACAGTAACTGGCAAAAGCATCTGTGCACGAACTAGCAGCTTCTTCCCCACTGGTAGCCAGAGAGGACGGCAACTTCCAGGAGGCGAAGAACTAAGCCGCACCAACAGCGGCATTGTGTGCTCAGCTTCCAAGCTGCTAGAAAACGGTGGCTTGACAATCGGCTGTGTCTGCAATTGACATTAGCATTCTTCAGGAAGGAGTTGATGGACAGCTTTCTAAGCTTCTTGCCAGCCTTCCTACATCCCCAATTGAAAATCATGCACATCTTTCTAAGCTCTTAGACACAAGGAATATGATGAACTGCTAATGCACGACTGGGGGACATTGGCTTTACTATACCAGTTTCTCCTTGCAAGACAGAGTGGAAAAGCTTTTCACTAAGATGCCGATGACAAGAGTCACAGAAGACATAAAGCCAGCTGTCCGAAGGTAAGTGCCGCAGCCAGGCATGTTTCAGCAGAAGTGGCGCTGGGGAGCGCACAGTAACTGGCGAAAGCATCTGTGCACGAACTAGCAGCTTCTTCCCCTCTGCTAGCCAGAGAGGACGGCAACTTCCAGGAGGCGAAGAACAAAGCCGCACCAACAGCGGAATTGTGTGCGCAGCTTCCAAGCTGCTAGAAAACGGTGGCTTGACAATCAGCTGCGTCTGCAATTGACATAAGCATTCTTCAGGAAGGAGTTGATGGACAACGTTCCTAAGTTTCTTGCTAATCCTCCTGCAGCACCCGATAGAAAATCTTGCAATTCCTTCTGAGCTTTGAGACACTAAGAACTCGATGAACTGCTAATGCAACGTTGGGCGACGTTGGCTTTCTGTCCCAGTTTCTGCTTGAAAGACGTCGTTGTCGGAAAAGTTTTTCACTAAGATGAGGAGAACAAGAGTCACAGAAGATGGAGATAAGGAGCCGTCCGACAGAAGCAGCGCTGCGGAACGCTCCGTAACCGGCACAAGGGTCTGTGCACGCAGCAACCACTTCCTTGCCTCTGGCAGTTGGAGAACACGGCAGATTCCAGGAGGCGATGAATGAAGCCGCACCAAGAGCTAGATTGATTGCGCGGCTTCCAAGCTACTAGAACACGGTGGCTTGACAATCGGCTGCATCTGCAATTGACATTAGCATTCTTCAGGAAGGAGTTGATGGACAGCTTTCCTAAGCGTCTTGCCAGCCTTCCTACATCCCCCGATTGAAAATCATGCACTTCTTTCTAAGCTCTTAGACACAAGGAACACGATGAAATTCTAATGCACGACTGGGTCACATTGGCTTTACTATACCAGTTTCTCCTTGCAAGACAGAGTGGAAAAGCTTTTCACTAAGATGCCGATGACAAGAGTCACAGAAGACATAAAGCGAGCTGTCCGAAGGTAAGTGCCGCAGCCAGGCATGTTTCACCAGAAGTTGTGCTCGGGAGCGCACAGTAACTGGCAAAAGCATCTGTGCATGAACTAGCAGCTTCTTCCCCTCTGCTAGCCAGAGAGGATGGCAACTTCCAGGAGGCGAAGAACAAAGCCGCACCAACAGCGGCACTGTGTGCGCAGCTTCCAAGCTGCTAGAAAACGGTGGCTTGACAATCAGCTGCGTCTGCAATTGACATAAGCATTCTTCAGGAAGGAGTTGATGGACAACGTTCCTAAGTTTCTTGCTACTCCTGCTGCAGCACCCGATAAAAAAACGGGCATTTTCTATACGCTATGAGATGCAAAGGACTCAATGACATGCAAATGCACGACTGGGGCACATTGGCTTTACTATACCAGTTTCTCCTTGCAAGACAGAGTGGAAAAGCTTTTCGCTAAGATGCCGATGACAAGAGTCACAGAAGACATAAAGCCAGCTGTCCGAAGGTAAGTGCCGCAGCCAGGCATGTTTCAGCAGAAGTGGCGCTGGGGAGCGCACAGTAACTGGCAAAAGCATCTGTGCACGAACTAGCAGCTTCTTCCCCTCTGCTAGCCAGAGAGGACGGCAACTTCCAGGAGGCGAAGAACAAAGCCGCACCAACAGCGGCATTGTGTGCGCAGCTTCCAAGCTGCTAGAAAACGGTGGCTTGACAATCGGCTGCGTCTGCAATTGACATTAGCATTCTTCAGGAAGGAGTTGATGGTCAGCTTTCCTAAGCTTCTTGCCAGCCTTCCTACATCCCCAATTGAAAATCATGCACATCTTTCTAAGCTCTTAGACACAAGGAATATGATGAACTGCTAATGCACGACTGGGGGACATTGGCTTTACTATACCAGTTTCTCCTTGCAAGACAGAGTGGAAAAGCTTTTCACTAAGATGCCGATGACAAGAGTCACAGAAGACATAAAGCCAGCTGTCCGAAGGTAAGTGCCGCAGCCAGGCATGTTTCAGCAGAAGTGGCGCTGGGGAGCGCACAGTAACTGGCAAAAGCATCTGTGCATGAACGAGCAGCTTCTTCCCCTCTGCTAGCCAGAGAGCAAGGCAACTTCGAGGAAGCGAAGCACAAAGCCGCACCAACAGCGGCATTGTGTGCACAGCTTCCAAGCTGCTAGAAAACGGTGGCTTGACAATCGGCTGCGTCTGCAATTGACATTAGCATTCTTCAGGAAGGAGTTGATGGACAGCTTTCCTAAGTTTCTTGCTACTCCTGCTGCAGCACCCGATAAAAAAACGGGCATTTTCTATACGCTATGAGATGCAAAGGACTCAATGACATGCAAATGCACGACTGGGGCACATTGGCTTTACTATACCAGTTTCTCCTTGCAAGACAGAGTGGAAAAGCTTTTCACTAAGATGCCGATGACAAGAGTCACAGAAGACATAAAGCGAGCTGTCCGACGGTAAGTGCCGCAGCCAGGCATGTTTCACCAGAAGTTGTGCTCGGGAGCGCACAGTAACTGGCAAAAGCATCTGTGCACGAACTAGCAGCTTCTTCCCCTCTGCTAGCCAGAGAGGACGGCAACTTCCAGGAGGCGAAGAACAAAGCCGCACCAACAGCGGCATTGTGTGCGCAGCTTCCAAGCTGCTAGAAAACGGTGGCTTGACAATCGGCTGCGTCTGCAATTGACATTAGCATTCTTCAGGAAGGAGTTGATGGTCAGCTTTCCTAAGCTTCTTGCCAGCCTTCCTACATCCCCAATTGAAAATCATGCACATCTTTCTAAGCTCTTAGACACAAGGAATATGATGAACTGCTAATGCACGACTGGGGGACATTGGCTTTACTATACCAGTTTCTCCTTGCAAGACAGAGTGGAAAAGCTTTTCACTAAGATGCCGATGACAAGAGTCACAGAAGACATAAAGCCAGCTGTCCGAAGGTAAGTGCCGCAGCCAGGCATGTTTCAGCAGAAGTGGCGCTGGGGAGCGCACAGTAACTGGCGAAAGCATCTGTGCACGAACTAGCAGCTTCTTCCCCTCTGCTAGCCAGAGAGGACGGCAACTTCCAGGAGGCGAAGAACAAAGCCGCACCAACAGCGGAATTGTGTGCGCAGCTTCCAAGCTGCTAGAAAACGGTGGCTTGACAATCAGCTGCGTCTGCAATTGACATAAGCATTCTTCAGGAAGGAGTTGATGGACAACGTTCCTAAGTTTCTTGCTAATCCTCCTGCAGCACCCGATAGAAAATCTTGCAATTCCTTCTGAGCTTTGAGACACTAAGAACTCGATGAACTGCTAATGCAACGTTGGGCGACGTTGGCTTTCTGTCCCAGTTTCTGCTTGAAAGACGTCGTTGTCGGAAAAGTTTTTCACTAAGATGAGGAGAACAAGAGTCACAGAAGATGGAGATAAGGAGCCGTCCGACAGAAGCAGCGCTGCGGAACGCTCCGTAACCGGCACAAGGGTCTGTGCACGCAGCAACCACTTCCTTGCCTCTGGCAGTTGGAGAACACGGCAGATTCCAGGAGGCGATGAATGAAGCCGCACCAAGAGCTAGATTGATTGCGCGGCTTCCAAGCTACTAGAACACGGTGGCTTGACAATCGGCTGCATCTGCAATTGACATTAGCATTCTTCAGGAAGGAGTTGATGGACAGCTTTCCTAAGCGTCTTGCCAGCCTTCCTACATCCCCCGATTGAAAATCATGCACTTCTTTCTAAGCTCTTAGACACAAGGAACACGATGAAATTCTAATGCACGACTGGGGCACATTGGCTTTACTATACCAGTTTCTCCTTGCAAGACAGAGTGGAAAAGCTTTTCACTAAGATGCCGATGACAAGAGTCACAGAAGACATAAAGCGAGCTGTCCGAAGGTAAGTGCCGCAGCCAGGCATGTTTCACCAGAAGTTGTGCTCGGGAGCGCACAGTAACTGGCAAAAGCATCTGTGCATGAACTAGCAGCTTCTTCCCCTCTGCTAGCCAGAGAGGATGGCAACTTCCAGGAGGCGAAGAACAAAGCCGCACCAACAGCGGCACTGTGTGCGCAGCTTCCAAGCTGCTAGAAAACGGTGGCTTGACAATCAGCTGCGTCTGCAATTGACATAAGCATTCTTCAGGAAGGAGTTGATGGACAACGTTCCTAAGTTTCTTGCTACTCCTGCTGCAGCACCCGATAAAAAAACGGGCATTTTCTATACGCTATGAGATGCAAAGGACTCAATGACATGCAAATGCACGACTGGGGCACATTGGCTTTACTATACCAGTTTCTCCTTGCAAGACAGAGTGGAAAAGCTTTTCGCTAAGATGCCGATGACAAGAGTCACAGAAGACATAAAGCCAGCTGTCCGAAGGTAAGTGCCGCAGCCAGGCATGTTTCAGCAGAAGTGGCGCTGGGGAGCGCACAGTAACTGGCAAAAGCATCTGTGCACGAACTAGCAGCTTCTTCTCCTCTGCTAGCCAGAGAGGACGGCAACTTCCAGGAGGCGAAGAACAAAGCCGCACCAACAGCGGCATTGTGTGCGCAGCTTCCAAGCTGCTAGAAAACGGTGGCTTGACAATCGGCTGCGTCTGCAATTGACATTAGCATTCTTCAGGAAGGAGTTGATGGTCAGCTTTCCTAAGCTTCTTGCCAGCCTTCCTACATCCCCAATTGAAAATCATGCACATCTTTCTAAGCTCTTAGACACAAGGAATATGATGAACTGCTAATGCACGACTGGGGGACATTGGCTTTACTATACCAGTTTCTCCTTGCAAGACAGAGTGGAAAAGCTTTTCACTAAGATGCCGATGACAAGAGTCACAGAAGACATAAAGCCAGCTGTCCGAAGGTAAGTGCCGCAGCCAGGCATGTTTCAGCAGAAGTGGCGCTGGGGAGCGCACAGTAACTGGCAAAAGCATCTGTGCATGAACGAGCAGCTTCTTCCCCTCTGCTAGCCAGAGAGCAAGGCAACTTCGAGGAAGCGAAGCACAAAGCCGCACCAACAGCGGCATTGTGTGCACAGCTTCCAAGCTGCTAGAAAACGGTGGCTTGACAATCGGCTGCGTCTGCAATTGACATTAGCATTCTTCAGGAAGGAGTTGATGGACAGCTTTCCTAAGTTTCTTGCTACTCCTGCTGCAGCACCCGATAAAAAAACGGGCATTTTCTATACGCTATGAGATGCAAAGGACTCAATGACATGCAAATGCACGACTGGGGCACATTGGCTTTACTATACCAGTTTCTCCTTGCAAGACAGAGTGGAAAAGCTTTTCACTAAGATGCCGATGACAAGAGTCACAGAAGACATAAAGCGAGCTGTCCGAAGGTAAGTGCCGCAGCCAGGCATGTTTCAGCAGAAGTGGCGTTCGGGAGCGCACAGTAACTGGCGAAAGCATCTGTGCACGAACTAGCAGCTTCTTCCCCTCTGCTAGCCAGAGAGCAAGGCAACTTCCAGGAGGCGAAGAACAAAGCCGCACCAACAGCGGCATTGTGTGCGCAGCTTCCAAGCTGCTAGAAAACGGTGGCTTGACAATCAGCTGCGTCTGCAATTGACATAAGCATTCTTCAGGAAGGAGTTGATGGACAACGTTCCTAAGCTTCTTGCTAATCCTCCTGCAGCACCCGATAGAAAATCTTGCAATTCCTTCTGAGCTTTGAGACACTAAGAACTCGATGAACTGCTAATGCAACGTTGGGGGACGTTGCCTTTGCTGTCCCCGTTTCTGCTTGAAAGACGTCGTTGGAAAAGTTTTTCCCTAAGATGAGGATGACAAGAGTCACAGAAGATGGAGATAACGAGCCATCCAACTGAAGCAGTGCTCTGGAACCCACTTTAACCGGCACAAGGGTACGTGCACAAAGTAGCATCTTCCTCGCCTCTGGGAGACGGAGAGCACAGCAGCTTCCAGGTGGCGATGAATGAAGCCGCACCAACAGCGGCATTGTGTGCGCAGCTTCCAAGTTCCTAGAAGTTGGTGTCTTGACAATCGCCTGCATCCGCAATTGACATTAGCATTCTTCAGGAAGGACTTGTTGGACAGCTTTCCTAAGCTTCTTGCCAGCCTTCCTACATCCCCCGATTGTAAATCATCCACTTCTTTCTAAGCTCTTAGACACAAGGAATACGATGAACTTCTAATGCAAGATTGGGGGACATTGGCTTTACTATACCAGTTTCTCCTTGCAAGACAGAGTGGAAAGGTTTTCACTAAGATGCCGATGACAAGAGTCACAGAAGACATAAAGCGAGCTGTCCGAAGGTAAGTGCCGCAGAGAGGCATGTTTCAGCAGAAGTGGCGCTGGGGAGCGCACAGTAACTGGCAAAAGCATCTGTGCACGAACTAGCAGCTTCTTCCCCTCTGCTAGCCAGAGAGGACGGCAACTTCCAGGAGGCGAACAAAGCCGCACCAACAGCGGCATTGTGTGCGCAGCTTCCAAGCTGCTAGAAAACGGTGGCTTGACAATCGGCTGTGTCTGCAATTGACATAAGCATTCTTCTGGAAGGAGTTGATGGACAACGTTCCTAAGTTTCTTGCTACTCCTGCTGCAGCACCCGATAAAAAAACGGGCATTTTCTATACGCTATGAGATGCAAAGGACTCAATGACATGCAAATGCACGACTGGGGCACATTGGCTTTACTATACCAGTTTCTCCTTGCAAGACAGAGTGGAAAAGCTTTTCGCTAAGATGCCGATGACAAGAGTCACAGAAGACATAAAGCGAGCCGTCCGAAGGTAAGTGCCGCAGCCAGGCATGTTTCAGCAGAAGTGGCGCTCGGGAGCGCACAGTAACTGGCAAAAGCATCTGTGCACGAACTAGCAGCTTCTTCCCCACTGGTAGCCAGAGAGGACGGCAACTTCCAGGAGGCGAAGAACTAAGCCGCACCAACAGCGGCATTGTGTGCTCAGCTTCCAAGCTGCTAGAAAACGGTGGCTTGACAATCGGCTGTGTCTGCAATTGACATTAGCATTCTTCAGGAAGGAGTTGATGGACAGCTTTCTAAGCTTCTTGCCAGCCTTCCTACATCCCCAATTGAAAATCATGCACATCTTTCTAAGCTCTTAGACACAAGGAATATGATGAACTGCTAATGCACGACTGGGGGACATTGGCTTTACTATACCAGTTTCTCCTTGCAAGACAGAGTGGAAAAGCTTTTCACTAAGATGCCGATGACAAGAGTCACAGAAGACATAAAGCCAGCTGTCCGAAGGTAAGTGCCGCAGCCAGGCATGTTTCAGCAGAAGTGGCGCTGGGGAGCGCACAGTAACTGGCGAAAGCATCTGTGCACGAACTAGCAGCTTCTTCCCCTCTGCTAGCCAGAGAGGACGGCAACTTCCAGGAGGCGAAGAACAAAGCCGCACCAACAGCGGAATTGTGTGCGCAGCTTCCAAGCTGCTAGAAAACGGTGGCTTGACAATCAGCTGCGTCTGCAATTGACATAAGCATTCTTCAGGAAGGAGTTGATGGACAACGTTCCTAAGTTTCTTGCTAATCCTCCTGCAGCACCCGATAGAAAATCTTGCAATTCCTTCTGAGCTTTGAGACACTAAGAACTCGATGAACTGCTAATGCAACGTTGGGCGACGTTGGCTTTCTGTCCCAGTTTCTGCTTGAAAGACGTCGTTGTCGGAAAAGTTTTTCACTAAGATGAGGAGAACAAGAGTCACAGAAGATGGAGATAAGGAGCCGTCCGACAGAAGCAGCGCTGCGGAACGCTCCGTAACCGGCACAAGGGTCTGTGCACGCAGCAACCACTTCCTTGCCTCTGGCAGTTGGAGAACACGGCAGATTCCAGGAGGCGATGAATGAAGCCGCACCAAGAGCTAGATTGATTGCGCGGCTTCCAAGCTACTAGAACACGGTGGCTTGACAATCGGCTGCATCTGCAATTGACATTAGCATTCTTCAGGAAGGAGTTGATGGACAGCTTTCCTAAGCGTCTTGCCAGCCTTCCTACATCCCCCGATTGAAAATCATGCACTTCTTTCTAAGCTCTTAGACACAAGGAACACGATGAAATTCTAATGCACGACTGGGGCACATTGGCTTTACTATACCAGTTTCTCCTTGCAAGACAGAGTGGAAAAGCTTTTCACTAAGATGCCGATGACAAGAGTCACAGAAGACATAAAGCGAGCTGTCCGAAGGTAAGTGCCGCAGCCAGGCATGTTTCACCAGAAGTTGTGCTCGGGAGCGCACAGTAACTGGCAAAAGCATCTGTGCATGAACTAGCAGCTTCTTCCCCTCTGCTAGCCAGAGAGGATGGCAACTTCCAGGAGGCGAAGAACAAAGCCGCACCAACAGCGGCACTGTGTGCGCAGCTTCCAAGCTGCTAGAAAACGGTGGCTTGACAATCAGCTGCGTCTGCAATTGACATAAGCATTCTTCAGGAAGGAGTTGATGGACAACGTTCCTAAGTTTCTTGCTACTCCTGCTGCAGCACCCGATAAAAAAACGGGCATTTTCTATACGCTATGAGATGCAAAGGACTCAATGACATGCAAATGCACGACTGGGGCACATTGGCTTTACTATACCAGTTTCTCCTTGCAAGACAGAGTGGAAAAGCTTTTCGCTAAGATGCCGATGACAAGAGTCACAGAAGACATAAAGCCAGCTGTCCGAAGGTAAGTGCCGCAGCCAGGCATGTTTCAGCAGAAGTGGCGCTGGGGAGCGCACAGTAACTGGCAAAAGCATCTGTGCATGAACGAGCAGCTTCTTCCCCTCTGCTAGCCAGAGAGCAAGGCAACTTCGAGGAAGCGAAGCACAAAGCCGCACCAACAGCGGCATTGTGTGCACAGCTTCCAAGCTGCTAGAAAACGGTGGCTTGACAATCGGCTGCGTCTGCAATTGACATTAGCATTCTTCAGGAAGGAGTTGATGGACAGCTTTCCTAAGTTTCTTGCTACTCCTGCTGCAGCACCCGATAAAAAAACGGGCATTTTCTATACGCTATGAGATGCAAAGGACTCAATGACATGCAAATGCACGACTGGGGCACATTGGCTTTACTATACCAGTTTCTCCTTGCAAGACAGAGTGGAAAAGCTTTTCACTAAGATGCCGATGACAAGAGTCACAGAAGACATAAAGCGAGCTGTCCGAAGGTAAGTGCCGCAGCCAGGCATGTTTCAGCAGAAGTGGCGTTCGGGAGCGCACAGTAACTGGCGAAAGCATCTGTGCACGAACTAGCAGCTTCTTCCCCTCTGCTAGCCAGAGAGCAAGGCAACTTCCAGGAGGCGAAGAACAAAGCCGCACCAACAGCGGCATTGTGTGCGCAGCTTCCAAGCTGCTAGAAAACGGTGGCTTGACAATCAGCTGCGTCTGCAATTGACATAAGCATTCTTCAGGAAGGAGTTGATGGACAACGTTCCTAAGCTTCTTGCTAATCCTCCTGCAGCACCCGATAGAAAATCTTGCAATTCCTTCTGAGCTTTGAGACACTAAGAACTCGATGAACTGCTAATGCAACGTTGGGGGACGTTGCCTTTGCTGTCCCCGTTTCTGCTTGAAAGACGTCGTTGGAAAAGTTTTTCCCTAAGATGAGGATGACAAGAGTCACAGAAGATGGAGATAACGAGCCATCCAACTGAAGCAGTGCTCTGGAACCCACTTTAACCGGCACAAGGGTACGTGCACAAAGTAGCATCTTCCTCGCCTCTGGGAGACGGAGAGCACAGCAGCTTCCAGGTGGCGATGAATGAAGCCGCACCAACAGCGGCATTGTGTGCGCAGCTTCCAAGTTCCTAGAAGTTGGTGTCTTGACAATCGCCTGCATCCGCAATTGACATTAGCATTCTTCAGGAAGGACTTGTTGGACAGCTTTCCTAAGCTTCTTGCCAGCCTTCCTACATCCCCCGATTGTAAATCATCCACTTCTTTCTAAGCTCTTAGACACAAGGAATACGATGAACTTCTAATGCAAGATTGGGGGACATTGGCTTTACTATACCAGTTTCTCCTTGCAAGACAGAGTGGAAAGGTTTTCACTAAGATGCCGATGACAAGAGTCACAGAAGACATAAAGCGAGCTGTCCGAAGGTAAGTGCCGCAGAGAGGCATGTTTCAGCAGAAGTGGCGCTGGGGAGCGCACAGTAACTGGCAAAAGCATCTGTGCACGAACTAGCAGCTTCTTCCCCTCTGCTAGCCAGAGAGGACGGCAACTTCCAGGAGGCGAACAAAGCCGCACCAACAGCGGCATTGTGTGCGCAGCTTCCAAGCTGCTAGAAAACGGTGGCTTGACAATCGGCTGTGTCTGCAATTGACATAAGCATTCTTCTGGAAGGAGTTGATGGACAACGTTCCTAAGTTTCTTGCTACTCCTGCTGCAGCACCCGATAAAAAAACGGGCATTTTCTATACGCTATGAGATGCAAAGGACTCAATGACATGCAAATGCACGACTGGGGCACATTGGCTTTACTATACCAGTTTCTCCTTGCAAGACAGAGTGGAAAAGCTTTTCGCTAAGATGCCGATGACAAGAGTCACAGAAGACATAAAGCGAGCCGTCCGAAGGTAAGTGCCGCAGCCAGGCATGTTTCAGCAGAAGTGGCGCTCGGGAGCGCACAGTAACTGGCAAAAGCATCTGTGCACGAACTAGCAGCTTCTTCCCCACTGGTAGCCAGAGAGGACGGCAACTTCCAGGAGGCGAAGAACTAAGCCGCACCAACAGCGGCATTGTGTGCTCAGCTTCCAAGCTGCTAGAAAACGGTGGCTTGACAATCGGCTGTGTCTGCAATTGACATTAGCATTCTTCAGGAAGGAGTTGATGGACAGCTTTCTAAGCTTCTTGCCAGCCTTCCTACATCCCCAATTGAAAATCATGCACATCTTTCTAAGCTCTTAGACACAAGGAATATGATGAACTGCTAATGCACGACTGGGGGACATTGGCTTTACTATACCAGTTTCTCCTTGCAAGACAGAGTGGAAAAGCTTTTCACTAAGATGCCGATGACAAGAGTCACAGAAGACATAAAGCCAGCTGTCCGAAGGTAAGTGCCGCAGCCAGGCATGTTTCAGCAGAAGTGGCGCTGGGGAGCGCACAGTAACTGGCGAAAGCATCTGTGCACGAACTAGCAGCTTCTTCCCCTCTGCTAGCCAGAGAGGACGGCAACTTCCAGGAGGCGAAGAACAAAGCCGCACCAACAGCGGAATTGTGTGCGCAGCTTCCAAGCTGCTAGAAAACGGTGGCTTGACAATCAGCTGCGTCTGCAATTGACATAAGCATTCTTCAGGAAGGAGTTGATGGACAACGTTCCTAAGTTTCTTGCTAATCCTCCTGCAGCACCCGATAGAAAATCTTGCAATTCCTTCTGAGCTTTGAGACACTAAGAACTCGATGAACTGCTAATGCAACGTTGGGTGACGTTGGCTTTCTGTCCCAGTTTCTGCTTGAAAGACGTCGTTGTCGGAAAAGTTTTTCACTAAGATGAGGAGAACAAGAGTCACAGAAGATGGAGATAAGGAGCCGTCCGACAGAAGCAGCGCTGCGGAACGCTCCGTAACCGGCACAAGGGTCTGTGCACGCAGCAACCACTTCCTTGCCTCTGGCAGTTGGAGAACACGGCAGATTCCAGGAGGCGATGAATGAAGCCGCACCAAGAGCTAGATTGATTGCGCGGCTTCCAAGCTACTAGAACACGGTGGCTTGACAATCGGCTGCATCTGCAATTGACATTAGCATTCTTCAGGAAGGAGTTGATGGACAGCTTTCCTAAGCGTCTTGCCAGCCTTCCTACATCCCCCGATTGAAAATCATGCACTTCTTTCTAAGCTCTTAGACACAAGGAACACGATGAAATTCTAATGCACGACTGGGGCACATTGGCTTTACTATACCAGTTTCTCCTTGCAAGACAGAGTGGAAAAGCTTTTCACTAAGATGCCGATGACAAGAGTCACAGAAGACATAAAGCGAGCTGTCCGAAGGTAAGTGCCGCAGCCAGGCATGTTTCACCAGAAGTTGTGCTCGGGAGCGCACAGTAACTGGCAAAAGCATCTGTGCATGAACTAGCAGCTTCTTCCCCTCTGCTAGCCAGAGAGGATGGCAACTTCCAGGAGGCGAAGAACAAAGCCGCACCAACAGCGGCACTGTGTGCGCAGCTTCCAAGCTGCTAGAAAACGGTGGCTTGACAATCAGCTGCGTCTGCAATTGACATAAGCATTCTTCAGGAAGGAGTTGATGGACAACGTTCCTAAGTTTCTTGCTACTCCTGCTGCAGCACCCGATAAAAAAACGGGCATTTTCTATACGCTATGAGATGCAAAGGACTCAATGACATGCAAATGCACGACTGGGGCACATTGGCTTTACTATACCAGTTTCTCCTTGCAAGACAGAGTGGAAAAGCTTTTCGCTAAGATGCCGATGACAAGAGTCACAGAAGACATAAAGCCAGCTGTCCGAAGGTAAGTGCCGCAGCCAGGCATGTTTCAGCAGAAGTGGCGCTGGGGAGCGCACAGTAACTGGCAAAAGCATCTGTGCACGAACTAGCAGCTTCTTCTCCTCTGCTAGCCAGAGAGGACGGCAACTTCCAGGAGGCGAAGAACAAAGCCGCACCAACAGCGGCATTGTGTGCGCAGCTTCCAAGCTGCTAGAAAACGGTGGCTTGACAATCGGCTGCGTCTGCAATTGACATTAGCATTCTTCAGGAAGGAGTTGATGGTCAGCTTTCCTAAGCTTCTTGCCAGCCTTCCTACATCCCCAATTGAAAATCATGCACATCTTTCTAAGCTCTTAGACACAAGGAATATGATGAACTGCTAATGCACGACTGGGGGACATTGGCTTTACTATACCAGTTTCTCCTTGCAAGACAGAGTGGAAAAGCTTTTCACTAAGATGCCGATGACAAGAGTCACAGAAGACATAAAGCCAGCTGTCCGAAGGTAAGTGCCGCAGCCAGGCATGTTTCAGCAGAAGTGGCGCTGGGGAGCGCACAGTAACTGGCAAAAGCATCTGTGCATGAACGAGCAGCTTCTTCCCCTCTGCTAGCCAGAGAGCAAGGCAACTTCGAGGAAGCGAAGCACAAAGCCGCACCAACAGCGGCATTGTGTGCACAGCTTCCAAGCTGCTAGAAAACGGTGGCTTGACAATCGGCTGCGTCTGCAATTGACATTAGCATTCTTCAGGAAGGAGTTGATGGACAGCTTTCCTAAGTTTCTTGCTACTCCTGCTGCAGCACCCGATAAAAAAACGGGCATTTTCTATACGCTATGAGATGCAAAGGACTCAATGACATGCAAATGCACGACTGGGGCACATTGGCTTTACTATACCAGTTTCTCCTTGCAAGACAGAGTGGAAAAGCTTTTCACTAAGATGCCGATGACAAGAGTCACAGAAGACATAAAGCGAGCTGTCCGAAGGTAAGTGCCGCAGCCAGGCATGTTTCAGCAGAAGTGGCGTTCGGGAGCGCACAGTAACTGGCGAAAGCATCTGTGCACGAACTAGCAGCTTCTTCCCCTCTGCTAGCCAGAGAGCAAGGCAACTTCCAGGAGGCGAAGAACAAAGCCGCACCAACAGCGGCATTGTGTGCGCAGCTTCCAAGCTGCTAGAAAACGGTGGCTTGACAATCAGCTGCGTCTGCAATTGACATAAGCATTCTTCAGGAAGGAGTTGATGGACAACGTTCCTAAGCTTCTTGCTAATCCTCCTGCAGCACCCGATAGAAAATCTTGCAATTCCTTCTGAGCTTTGAGACACTAAGAACTCGATGAACTGCTAATGCAACGTTGGGGGACGTTGCCTTTGCTGTCCCCGTTTCTGCTTGAAAGACGTCGTTGGAAAAGTTTTTCCCTAAGATGAGGATGACAAGAGTCACAGAAGATGGAGATAACGAGCCATCCAACTGAAGCAGTGCTCTGGAACCCACTTTAACCGGCACAAGGGTACGTGCACAAAGTAGCATCTTCCTCGCCTCTGGGAGACGGAGAGCACAGCAGCTTCCAGGTGGCGATGAATGAAGCCGCACCAACAGCGGCATTGTGTGCGCAGCTTCCAAGTTCCTAGAAGTTGGTGTCTTGACAATCGCCTGCATCCGCAATTGACATTAGCATTCTTCAGGAAGGACTTGTTGGACAGCTTTCCTAAGCTTCTTGCCAGCCTTCCTACATCCCCCGATTGTAAATCATCCACTTCTTTCTAAGCTCTTAGACACAAGGAATACGATGAACTTCTAATGCAAGATTGGGGGACATTGGCTTTACTATACCAGTTTCTCCTTGCAAGACAGAGTGGAAAGGTTTTCACTAAGATGCCGATGACAAGAGTCACAGAAGACATAAAGCGAGCTGTCCGAAGGTAAGTGCCGCAGAGAGGCATGTTTCAGCAGAAGTGGCGCTGGGGAGCGCACAGTAACTGGCAAAAGCATCTGTGCACGAACTAGCAGCTTCTTCCCCTCTGCTAGCCAGAGAGGACGGCAACTTCCAGGAGGCGAACAAAGCCGCACGAACAGCGGCATTGTGTGCGCAGCTTCCAAGCTGCTAGAAAACGGTGGCTTGACAATCGGCTGTGTCTGCAATTGACATAAGCATTCTTCTGGAAGGAGTTGATGGACAACGTTCCTAAGTTTCTTGCTACTCCTGCTGCAGCACCCGATAAAAAAACGGGCATTTTCTATACGCTATGAGATGCAAAGGACTCAATGACATGCAAATGCACGACTGGGGCACATTGGCTTTACTATACCAGTTTCTCCTTGCAAGACAGAGTGGAAAAGCTTTTCGCTAAGATGCCGATGACAAGAGTCACAGAAGACATAAAGCGAGCCGTCCGAAGGTAAGTGCCGCAGCCAGGCATGTTTCAGCAGAAGTGGCGCTCGGGAGCGCACAGTAACTGGCAAAAGCATCTGTGCACGAACTAGCAGCTTCTTCCCCACTGGTAGCCAGAGAGGACGGCAACTTCCAGGAGGCGAAGAACTAAGCCGCACCAACAGCGGCATTGTGTGCTCAGCTTCCAAGCTGCTAGAAAACGGTGGCTTGACAATCGGCTGTGTCTGCAATTGACATTAGCATTCTTCAGGAAGGAGTTGATGGACAGCTTTCTAAGCTTCTTGCCAGCCTTCCTACATCCCCAATTGAAAATCATGCACATCTTTCTAAGCTCTTAGACACAAGGAATATGATGAACTGCTAATGCACGACTGGGGGACATTGGCTTTACTATACCAGTTTCTCCTTGCAAGACAGAGTGGAAAAGCTTTTCACTAAGATGCCGATGACAAGAGTCACAGAAGACATAAAGCCAGCTGTCCGAAGGTAAGTGCCGCAGCCAGGCATGTTTCAGCAGAAGTGGCGCTGGGGAGCGCACAGTAACTGGCGAAAGCATCTGTGCACGAACTAGCAGCT
Source organism: Passer domesticus (assembly GCF_036417665.1). NCBI lineage: Eukaryota > Metazoa > Chordata > Aves > Passeriformes > Passeridae > Passer > Passer domesticus. Next base: position 56,816,219 of record NC_087512.1, on the reverse strand, counting down.
TCTTCCCCTCTGCTAGCCAGAGAGGACGGCAACTTCCAGGAGGCGAAGAACAAAGCCGCACCAACAGCGGAATTGTGTGCGCAGCTTCCAAGCTGCTAGAAAACGGTGGCTTGACAATCAGCTGCGTCTGCAATTGACATAAGCATTCTTCAGGAAGGAGTTGATGGACAACGTTCCTAAGTTTCTTGCTAATCCTCCTGCAGCACCCGATAGAAAATCTTGCAATTCCTTCTGAGCTTTGAGACACTAAGAACTCGATGAACTGCTAATGCAACGTTGGGCGACGTTGGCTTTCTGTCCCAGTTTCTGCTTGAAAGACGTCGTTGTCGGAAAAGTTTTTCACTAAGATGAGGAGAACAAGAGTCACAGAAGATGGAGATAAGGAGCCGTCCGACAGAAGCAGCGCTGCGGAACGCTCCGTAACCGGCACAAGGGTCTGTGCACGCAGCAACCACTTCCTTGCCTCTGGCAGTTGGAGAACACGGCAGATTCCAGGAGGCGATGAATGAAGCCGCACCAAGAGCTAGATTGATTGCGCGGCTTCCAAGCTACTAGAACACGGTGGCTTGACAATCGGCTGCATCTGCAATTGACATTAGCATTCTTCAGGAAGGAGTTGATGGACAGCTTTCCTAAGCGTCTTGCCAGCCTTCCTACATCCCCCGATTGAAAATCATGCACTTCTTTCTAAGCTCTTAGACACAAGGAACACGATGAAATTCTAATGCACGACTGGGGCACATTGGCTTTACTATACCAGTTTCTCCTTGCAAGACAGAGTGGAAAAGCTTTTCACTAAGATGCCGATGACAAGAGTCACAGAAGACATAAAGCGAGCTGTCCGAAGGTAAGTGCCGCAGCCAGGCATGTTTCACCAGAAGTTGTGCTCGGGAGCGCACAGTAACTGGCAAAAGCATCTGTGCATGAACTAGCAGCTTCTTCCCCTCTGCTAGCCAGAGAGGATGGCAACTTCCAGGAGGCGAAGAACAAAGCCGCACCAACAGCGGCACTGTGTGCGCAGCTTCCAAGCTGCTAGAAAACGGTGGCTTGACAATCAGCTGCGTCTGCAATTGACATAAGCATTCTTCAGGAAGGAGTTGATGGACAACGTTCCTAAGTTTCTTGCTACTCCTGCTGCAGCACCCGATAAAAAAACGGGCATTTTCTATACGCTATGAGATGCAAAGGACTCAATGACATGCAAATGCACGACTGGGGCACATTGGCTTTACTATACCAGTTTCTCCTTGCAAGACAGAGTGGAAAAGCTTTTCACTAAGATGCCGATGACAAGAGTCACAGAAGACATAAAGCCAGCTGTCCGAAGGTAAGTGCCGCAGCCAGGCATGTTTCAGCAGAAGTGGCGCTGGGGAGCGCACAGTAACTGGCAAAAGCATCTGTGCACGAACTAGCAGCTTCTTCCCCTCTGCTAGCCAGAGAGGACGGCAAGTTCCAGGAGGCGAAGAACAAAGCCGCACCAACAGCGGCATTGTGTGCGCAGCTTCCAAGCTGCTAGAAAACGGTGGCTTGACAATCGGCTGTGTCTGCAATTGACATAAGCATTCTTCAGGAAGGAGTTGATGGACAACGTTCCTAAGTTTCTTGCTACTCCTGCTGCAGCACCCGATAAAAAAACGGGCATTTTCTATACGCTATGAGATGCAAAGGACTCAATGACATGCAAATGCACGACTGGGGCACATTGGCTTTACTATACCAGTTTCTCCTTGCAAGACAGAGTGGAAAAGCTTTTCGCTAAGATGCCGATGACAAGAGTCACAGAAGACATAAAGCGAGCCGTCCGAAGGTAAGTGCCGCAGCCAGGCATGTTTCAGCAGAAGTGGCGCTGGGGAGCGCACAGTAACTGGCAAAAGCATCTGTGCACGAACTAGCAGCTTCTTCCCCACTGGTAGCCAGAGAGGACGGCAACTTCCAGGAGGCGAAGAACTAAGCCGCACCAACAGCGGCATTGTGTGCGCAGCTTCCAAGCTGCTAGAAAACGGTGGCTTGACAATCGGCTGTGTCTGCAATTGACATTAGCATTCTTCAGGAAGGAGTTGATGGACAGCTTTCTAAGCTTCTTGCCAGCCTTCCTACATCCCCAATTGAAAATCATGCACATCTTTCTAAGCTCTTAGACACAAGGAATATGATGAACTGCTAATGCACGACTGGGGGACATTGGCTTTACTATACCAGTTTCTCCTTGCAAGACAGAGTGGAAAAGCTTTTCACTAAGATGCCGATGACAAGAGTCACAGAAGACATAAAGCCAGCTGTCCGAAGGTAAGTGCCGCAGCCAGGCATGTTTCAGCAGAAGTGGCGCTGGGGAGCGCACAGTAACTGGCGAAAGCATCTGTGCACGAACTAGCAGCTTCTTCCCCTCTGCTAGCCAGAGAGGACGGCAACTTCCAGGAGGCGAAGAACAAAGCCGCACCAACAGCGGAATTGTGTGCGCAGCTTCCAAGCTGCTAGAAAACGGTGGCTTGACAATCAGCTGCGTCTGCAATTGACATAAGCATTCTTCAGGAAGGAGTTGATGGACAACGTTCCTAAGTTTCTTGCTAATCCTCCTGCAGCACCCGATAGAAAATCTTGCAATTCCTTCTGAGCTTTGAGACACTAAGAACTCGATGAACTGCTAATGCAACGTTGGGCGACGTTGGCTTTCTGTCCCAGTTTCTGCTTGAAAGACGTCGTTGTCGGAAAAGTTTTTCACTAAGATGAGGAGAACAAGAGTCACAGAAGATGGAGATAAGGAGCCGTCCGACAGAAGCAGCGCTGCGGAACGCTCCGTAACCGGCACAAGGGTCTGTGCACGCAGCAACCACTTCCTTGCCTCTGGCAGTTGGAGAACACGGCAGATTCCAGGAGGCGATGAATGAAGCCGCACCAAGAGCTAGATTGATTGCGCGGCTTCCAAGCTACTAGAACACGGTGGCTTGACAATCGGCTGCATCTGCAATTGACATTAGCATTCTTCAGGAAGGAGTTGATGGACAGCTTTCCTAAGCGTCTTGCCAGCCTTCCTACATCCCCCGATTGAAAATCATGCACTTCTTTCTAAGCTCTTAGACACAAGGAACACGATGAAATTCTAATGCACGACTGGGGCACATTGGCTTTACTATACCAGTTTCTCCTTGCAAGACAGAGTGGAAAAGCTTTTCACTAAGATGCCGATGACAAGAGTCACAGAAGACATAAAGCGAGCTGTCCGAAGGTAAGTGCCGCAGCCAGGCATGTTTCACCAGAAGTTGTGCTCGGGAGCGCACAGTAACTGGCAAAAGCATCTGTGCATGAACTAGCAGCTTCTTCCCCTCTGCTAGCCAGAGAGGATGGCAACTTCCAGGAGGCGAAGAACAAAGCCGCACCAACAGCGGCACTGTGTGCGCAGCTTCCAAGCTGCTAGAAAACGGTGGCTTGACAATCAGCTGCGTCTGCAATTGACATAAGCATTCTTCAGGAAGGAGTTGATGGACAACGTTCCTAAGTTTCTTGCTACTCCTGCTGCAGCACCCGATAAAAAAACGGGCATTTTCTATACGCTATGAGATGCAAAGGACTCAATGACATGCAAATGCACGACTGGGGCACATTGGCTTTACTATACCAGTTTCTCCTTGCAAGACAGAGTGGAAAAGCTTTTCGCTAAGATGCCGATGACAAGAGTCACAGAAGACATAAAGCCAGCTGTCCGAAGGTAAGTGCCGCAGCCAGGCATGTTTCAGCAGAAGTGGCGCTGGGGAGCGCACAGTAACTGGCAAAAGCATCTGTGCACGAACTAGCAGCTTCTTCTCCTCTGCTAGCCAGAGAGGACGGCAACTTCCAGGAGGCGAAGAACAAAGCCGCACCAACAGCGGCATTGTGTGCGCAGCTTCCAAGCTGCTAGAAAACGGTGGCTTGACAATCGGCTGCGTCTGCAATTGACATTAGCATTCTTCAGGAAGGAGTTGATGGTCAGCTTTCCTAAGCTTCTTGCCAGCCTTCCTACATCCCCAATTGAAAATCATGCACATCTTTCTAAGCTCTTAGACACAAGGAATATGATGAACTGCTAATGCACGACTGGGGGACATTGGCTTTACTATACCAGTTTCTCCTTGCAAGACAGAGTGGAAAAGCTTTTCACTAAGATGCCGATGACAAGAGTCACAGAAGACATAAAGCCAGCTGTCCGAAGGTAAGTGCCGCAGCCAGGCATGTTTCAGCAGAAGTGGCGCTGGGGAGCGCACAGTAACTGGCAAAAGCATCTGTGCATGAACGAGCAGCTTCTTCCCCTCTGCTAGCCAGAGAGCAAGGCAACTTCGAGGAAGCGAAGCACAAAGCCGCACCAACAGCGGCATTGTGTGCACAGCTTCCAAGCTGCTAGAAAACGGTGGCTTGACAATCGGCTGCGTCTGCAATTGACATTAGCATTCTTCAGGAAGGAGTTGATGGACAGCTTTCCTAAGTTTCTTGCTACTCCTGCTGCAGCACCCGATAAAAAAACGGGCATTTTCTATACGCTATGAGATGCAAAGGACTCAATGACATGCAAATGCACGACTGGGGCACATTGGCTTTACTATACCAGTTTCTCCTTGCAAGACAGAGTGGAAAAGCTTTTCACTAAGATGCCGATGACAAGAGTCACAGAAGACATAAAGCGAGCTGTCCGAAGGTAAGTGCCGCAGCCAGGCATGTTTCACCAGAAGTTGTGCTCGGGAGCGCACAGTAACTGGCAAAAGCATCTGTGCATGAACTAGCAGCTTCTTCCCCTCTGCTAGCCAGAGAGGATGGCAACTTCCAGGAGGCGAAGAACAAAGCCGCACCAACAGCGGCACTGTGTGCGCAGCTTCCAAGCTGCTAGAAAACGGTGGCTTGACAATCAGCTGCGTCTGCAATTGACATAAGCATTCTTCAGGAAGGAGTTGATGGACAACGTTCCTAAGTTTCTTGCTACTCCTGCTGCAGCACCCGATAAAAAAACGGGCATTTTCTATACGCTATGAGATGCAAAGGACTCAATGACATGCAAATGCACGACTGGGGCACATTGGCTTTACTATACCAGTTTCTCCTTGCAAGACAGAGTGGAAAAGCTTTTCGCTAAGATGCCGATGACAAGAGTCACAGAAGACATAAAGCCAGCTGTCCGAAGGTAAGTGCCGCAGCCAGGCATGTTTCAGCAGAAGTGGCGCTGGGGAGCGCACAGTAACTGGCAAAAGCATCTGTGCACGAACTAGCAGCTTCTTCTCCTCTGCTAGCCAGAGAGGACGGCAACTTCCAGGAGGCGAAGAACAAAGCCGCACCAACAGCGGCATTGTGTGCGCAGCTTCCAAGCTGCTAGAAAACGGTGGCTTGACAATCGGCTGCGTCTGCAATTGACATTAGCATTCTTCAGGAAGGAGTTGATGGTCAGCTTTCCTAAGCTTCTTGCCAGCCTTCCTACATCCCCAATTGAAAATCATGCACATCTTTCTAAGCTCTTAGACACAAGGAATATGATGAACTGCTAATGCACGACTGGGGGACATTGGCTTTACTATACCAGTTTCTCCTTGCAAGACAGAGTGGAAAAGCTTTTCACTAAGATGCCGATGACAAGAGTCACAGAAGACATAAAGCCAGCTGTCCGAAGGTAAGTGCCGCAGCCAGGCATGTTTCAGCAGAAGTGGCGCTGGGGAGCGCACAGTAACTGGCAAAAGCATCTGTGCATGAACGAGCAGCTTCTTCCCCTCTGCTAGCCAGAGAGCAAGGCAACTTCGAGGAAGCGAAGCACAAAGCCGCACCAACAGCGGCATTGTGTGCACAGCTTCCAAGCTGCTAGAAAACGGTGGCTTGACAATCGGCTGCGTCTGCAATTGACATTAGCATTCTTCAGGAAGGAGTTGATGGACAGCTTTCCTAAGTTTCTTGCTACTCCTGCTGCAGCACCCGATAAAAAAACGGGCATTTTCTATACGCTATGAGATGCAAAGGACTCAATGACATGCAAATGCACGACTGGGGCACATTGGCTTTACTATACCAGTTTCTCCTTGCAAGACAGAGTGGAAAAGCTTTTCACTAAGATGCCGATGACAAGAGTCACAGAAGACATAAAGCGAGCTGTCCGAAGGTAAGTGCCGCAGCCAGGCATGTTTCACCAGAAGTTGTGCTCGGGAGCGCACAGTAACTGGCAAAAGCATCTGTGCATGAACTAGCAGCTTCTTCCCCTCTGCTAGCCAGAGAGGATGGCAACTTCCAGGAGGCGAAGAACAAAGCCGCACCAACAGCGGCACTGTGTGCGCAGCTTCCAAGCTGCTAGAAAACGGTGGCTTGACAATCAGCTGCGTCTGCAATTGACATAAGCATTCTTCAGGAAGGAGTTGATGGACAACGTTCCTAAGCTTCTTGCTAATCCTCCTGCAGCACCCGATAGAAAATCTTGCAATTCCTTCTGAGCTTTGAGACACTAAGAACTCGATGAACTGCTAATGCAACGTTGGGGGACGTTGCCTTTGCTGTCCCCGTTTCTGCTTGAAAGACGTCGTTGGAAAAGTTTTTCCCTAAGATGAGGATGACAAGAGTCACAGAAGATGGAGATAACGAGCCATCCAACTGAAGCAGTGCTCTGGAACCCACTTTAACCGGCACAAGGGTACGTGCACAAAGTAGCATCTTCCTCGCCTCTGGGAGACGGAGAGCACAGCAGCTTCCAGGTGGCGATGAATGAAGCCGCACCAACAGCGGCATTGTGTGCGCAGCTTCCAAGTTCCTAGAAGTTGGTGTCTTGACAATCGCCTGCATCCGCAATTGACATTAGCATTCTTCAGGAAGGACTTGTTGGACAGCTTTCCTAAGCTTCTTGCCAGCCTTCCTACATCCCCCGATTGTAAATCATCCACTTCTTTCTAAGCTCTTAGACACAAGGAATACGATGAACTTCTAATGCAAGATTGGGGGACATTGGCTTTACTATACCAGTTTCTCCTTGCAAGACAGAGTGGAAAGGTTTTCACTAAGATGCCGATGACAAGAGTCACAGAAGACATAAAGCGAGCTGTCCGAAGGTAAGTGCCGCAGAGAGGCATGTTTCAGCAGAAGTGGCGCTGGGGAGCGCACAGTAACTGGCAAAAGCATCTGTGCACGAACTAGCAGCTTCTTCCCCTCTGCTAGCCAGAGAGGACGGCAACTTCCAGGAGGCGAACAAAGCCGCACCAACAGCGGCATTGTGTGCGCAGCTTCCAAGCTGCTAGAAAACGGTGGCTTGACAATCGGCTGTGTCTGCAATTGACATAAGCATTCTTCTGGAAGGAGTTGATGGACAACGTTCCTAAGTTTCTTGCTACTCCTGCTGCAGCACCCGATAAAAAAACGGGCATTTTCTATACGCTATGAGATGCAAAGGACTCAATGACATGCAAATGCACGACTGGGGCACATTGGCTTTACTATACCAGTTTCTCCTTGCAAGACAGAGTGGAAAAGCTTTTCGCTAAGATGCCGATGACAAGAGTCACAGAAGACATAAAGCGAGCCGTCCGAAGGTAAGTGCCGCAGCCAGGCATGTTTCAGCAGAAGTGGCGCTCGGGAGCGCACAGTAACTGGCAAAAGCATCTGTGCACGAACTAGCAGCTTCTTCCCCACTGGTAGCCAGAGAGGACGGCAACTTCCAGGAGGCGAAGAACTAAGCCGCACCAACAGCGGCATTGTGTGCTCAGCTTCCAAGCTGCTAGAAAACGGTGGCTTGACAATCGGCTGTGTCTGCAATTGACATTAGCATTCTTCAGGAAGGAGTTGATGGACAGCTTTCTAAGCTTCTTGCCAGCCTTCCTACATCCCCAATTGAAAATCATGCACATCTTTCTAAGCTCTTAGACACAAGGAATATGATGAACTGCTAATGCACGACTGGGGGACATTGGCTTTACTATACCAGTTTCTCCTTGCAAGACAGAGTGGAAAAGCTTTTCACTAAGATGCCGATGACAAGAGTCACAGAAGACATAAAGCCAGCTGTCCGAAGGTAAGTGCCGCAGCCAGGCATGTTTCAGCAGAAGTGGCGCTGGGGAGCGCACAGTAACTGGCGAAAGCATCTGTGCACGAACTAGCAGCTTCTTCCCCTCTGCTAGCCAGAGAGGACGGCAACTTCCAGGAGGCGAAGAACAAAGCCGCACCAACAGCGGAATTGTGTGCGCAGCTTCCAAGCTGCTAGAAAACGGTGGCTTGACAATCAGCTGCGTCTGCAATTGACATAAGCATTCTTCAGGAAGGAGTTGATGGACAACGTTCCTAAGTTTCTTGCTAATCCTCCTGCAGCACCCGATAGAAAATCTTGCAATTCCTTCTGAGCTTTGAGACACTAAGAACTCGATGAACTGCTAATGCAACGTTGGGCGACGTTGCCTTTGCTGTCCCAGTTTCTGCTTGAAAGACGTCGTTGTCGGAAAAGTTTTTCACTAAGATGAGGAGAACAAGAGTCACAGAAGATGGAGATAAGGAGCCGTCCGACAGAAGCAGCGCTGCGGAACGCTCCGTAACCGGCACAAGGGTCTGTGCACGCAGCAACCACTTCCTTGCCTCTGGCAGTTGGAGAACACGGCAGATTCCAGGAGGCGATGAATGAAGCCGCACCAAGAGCTAGATTGATTGCGCGGCTTCCAAGCTACTAGAACACGGTGGCTTGACAATCGGCTGCATCTGCAATTGACATTAGCATTCTTCAGGAAGGAGTTGATGGACAGCTTTCCTAAGCGTCTTGCCAGCCTTCCTACATCCCCCGATTGAAAATCATGCACTTCTTTCTAAGCTCTTAGACACAAGGAACACGATGAAATTCTAATGCACGACTGGGGCACATTGGCTTTACTATACCAGTTTCTCCTTGCAAGACAGAGTGGAAAAGCTTTTCACTAAGATGCCGATGACAAGAGTCACAGAAGACATAAAGCGAGCTGTCCGAAGGTAAGTGCCGCAGCCAGGCATGTTTCACCAGAAGTTGTGCTCGGGAGCGCACAGTAACTGGCAAAAGCATCTGTGCATGAACTAGCAGCTTCTTCCCCTCTGCTAGCCAGAGAGGATGGCAACTTCCAGGAGGCGAAGAACAAAGCCGCACCAACAGCGGCACTGTGTGCGCAGCTTCCAAGCTGCTAGAAAACGGTGGCTTGACAATCAGCTGCGTCTGCAATTGACATAAGCATTCTTCAGGAAGGAGTTGATGGACAACGTTCCTAAGTTTCTTGCTACTCCTGCTGCAGCACCCGATAAAAAAACGGGCATTTTCTATACGCTATGAGATGCAAAGGACTCAATGACATGCAAATGCACGACTGGGGCACATTGGCTTTACTATACCAGTTTCTCCTTGCAAGACAGAGTGGAAAAGCTTTTCACTAAGATGCCGATGACAAGAGTCACAGAAGACATAAAGCCAGCTGTCCGAAGGTAAGTGCCGCAGCCAGGCATGTTTCAGCAGAAGTGGCGCTGGGGAGCGCACAGTAACTGGCAAAAGCATCTGTGCACGAACTAGCAGCTTCTTCCCCTCTGCTAGCCAGAGAGGACGGCAACTTCCAGGAGGCGAAGAACAAAGCCGCACCAACAGCGGCATTGTGTGCGCAGCTTCCAAGCTGCTAGAAAACGGTGGCTTGACAATCGGCTGCGTCTGCAATTGACATTAGCATTCTTCAGGAAGGAGTTGATGGTCAGCTTTCCTAAGCTTCTTGCCAGCCTTCCTACATCCCCAATTGAAAATCATGCACATCTTTCTAAGCTCTTAGACACAAGGAATATGATGAACTGCTAATGCACGACTGGGGGACATTGGCTTTACTATACCAGTTTCTCCTTGCAAGACAGAGTGGAAAAGCTTTTCACTAAAATGCCGATGACAAGAGTCACAGAAGACATAAAGCCAGCTGTCCGAAGGTAAGTGCCGCAGCCAGGCATGTTTCAGCAGAAGTGGCGCTGGGGAGCGCACAGTAACTGGCAAAAGCATCTGTGCATGAACGAGCAGCTTCTTCCCCTCTGCTAGCCAGAGAGCAAGGCAACTTCGAGGAAGCGAAGCACAAAGCCGCACCAACAGCGGCATTGTGTGCACAGCTTCCAAGCTGCTAGAAAACGGTGGCTTGACAATCGGCTGCGTCTGCAATTGACATTAGCATTCTTCAGGAAGGAGTTGATGGACAGCTTTCCTAAGTTTCTTGCTACTCCTGCTGCAGCACCCGATAAAAAAACGGGCATTTTCTATACGCTATGAGATGCAAAGGACTCAATGACATGCAAATGCACGACTGGGGCACATTGGCTTTACTATACCAGTTTCTCCTTGCAAGACAGAGTGGAAAAGCTTTTCACTAAGATGCCGATGACAAGAGTCACAGAAGACATAAAGCGAGCTGTCCGAAGGTAAGTGCCGCAGCCAGGCATGTTTCAGCAGAAGTGGCGTTCGGGAGCGCACAGTAACTGGCGAAAGCATCTGTGCACGAACTAGCAGCTTCTTCCCCTCTGCTAGCCAGAGAGCAAGGCAACTTCCAGGAGGCGAAGAACAAAGCCGCACCAACAGCGGCATTGTGTGCGCAGCTTCCAAGCTGCTAGAAAACGGTGGCTTGACAATCAGCTGCGTCTGCAATTGACATAAGCATTCTTCAGGAAGGAGTTGATGGACAACGTTCCTAAGCTTCTTGCTAATCCTCCTGCAGCACCCGATAGAAAATCTTGCAATTCCTTCTGAGCTTTGAGACACTAAGAACTCGATGAACTGCTAATGCAACGTTGGGGGACGTTGCCTTTGCTGTCCCAGTTTCTGCTTGAAAGACGTCGTTGGAAAAGTTTTTCCCTAAGATGAGGATGACAAGAGTCACAGAAGATGGAGATAACGAGCCATGCAACTGAAGCAGTGCTCTGGAACCCACTTTAACCGGCACAAGGGTACGTGCACAAAGTAGCATCTTCCTCGCCTCTGGGAGACGGAGAGCACAGCAGCTTCCAGGTGGCGATGAATGAAGCCGCACCAACAGCGGCATTGTGTGCGCAGCTTCCAAGTTCCTAGAAGTTGGTGTCTTGACAATCGCCTGCATCCGCAATTGACATTAGCATTCTTCAGGAAGGACTTGTTGGACAGCTTTCCTAAGCTTCTTGCCAGCCTTCCTACATCCCCCGATTGTAAATCATCCACTTCTTTCTAAGCTCTTAGACACAAGGAATACGATGAACTTCTAATGCAAGATTGGGGGACATTGGCTTTACTATACCAGTTTCTCCTTGCAAGACAGAGTGGAAAGGTTTTCACTAAGATGCCGATGACAAGAGTCACAGAAGACATAAAGCGAGCTGTCCGAAGGTAAGTGCCGCAGCCAGGCATGTTTCAACAGTCACAGCGCAGAAGTTGCGCTGGGGAGCGCACAGTAACTGGCAAAAGCATCTGTGCACGAACTAGCAGCTTCTTCCCCTCTGCTAGCCAGAGAGCAAGCCAGGTTCCAGGAGGCGAAGAACAAAGCCGCACCAACAGCGGCATTGTGTGCGCAGCTTCCAAGCTGCTAGAACAAGGTAGCTTCACAATGAGCTGCGTCTGCAATTGACATTAGCATTCTTCAGGAAGGAGTTGATGGACAACTTTCCTAAGCTTCTTGCTAGTCCTCCTGCAGCACCCAATAGAAAAACTTGCACTTCCTTCTAAGCTCTAAGACACAATAACCTCCATGAACTGCTAATGCAACGTCGGAGAATGTTGCCTTTGTTGTCCCATTTTCTGCTTGAAAGACGTCGCTGGAAAAGTTTTTCACTAAGATGAGGATGATAAGAGTCACAGAAGACGGAGATAACGAGCCGTCTGACAGACGCAGCGTTCTGGAACACACCATATCAGGCACAAGGATGTGTGCAGGAAGCAACCACTTCTTTGCCTCTGGCAGCTGGAGAACATGGCAGCTTCTGGGAGGCACAGAATGGAGCCGCACCATCAGCTAGATTGTGGGTGTGGCTTCCAAGCTACTAGAAGACGGTGGCTTGACAATCGGCTGCGTCTGCAATTGACATTAGCATTCTTCAGGAAGGAGTTGAGGGACAGCTTCCCTAAGCTTCTTGCTACTCCTGCTGCATCCACCGATAGAAAAACTGGCATTTTCTATATGCTATGAGATGCAAAGGACACAATGACCTGCAAATGCAAGATTGGGGGACATTGGCTTTACTATACCAGTTTCTCCTTGCAAGACAGAGTGGAAAAGCTTTTTGCTAAGATGCCGATGACAACAGTCACAGAAGACATAAAGCGAGCTGTCCGACGGTAAGTGCCGCAGCCAGGCATGTTTCAGCAGAAGTTGCGCTGGGGAGCGCACAGTAACTGGCAAAAGCATCTGTGCACCAACTAGCAGCTTCTTCCCCTCTGCTAGCCAGAGAGCACGCCAGCTTCCAGGAGGCGAAAAACAAAGCCGCACCAACAGCGGCATTGTGTGCGCAGCTTCCAATCTGCTAGAAAACGGTAGCATGACAATCGGTTGCGTCTGCAATTGACATTAGCATTCTTCAAGAAGGAGTTGATGGACAACTTTCCTAAGCTTCTTGCTAGTCCTCCTGCAGCTCTCGATAGAAAAACTTGTACTTCCTTCTAGGCTCTAAAACACAAAGAAATCCATGTACTTCTACTGCAACCTCGGGGGATGTTGCCTTTGCTGTCCCAGTTTCTGCTTGAAAGACGGCGCTGGAAAAGTTTTTCACTAAGATGAGGATGATAAGAGTCACAGAAGACGGAGATAACGAGCCGTCCAAAAGAAGCAGTGCTCTGGAACACACTGTAACCGGCAAAAGGGTCCGTGCAAAAAGTAGCATCTTCCTCGCCTCTGGGAGACGGAGAGCACGGCAGCTTCCAGGAGGCGATGAATGAAGCCGCACCAACAGCGGCATTGTGTGCGTAGCTTCCAAGTTCCTAGAAGCTGGCGTATTGACAATCGCCTGCATCCGCAATTGACATTAGCATTCTTCAGGAAGGAGTTGATGGACAACTTTCCTAAGCTTCTTGCTAGTCCTCCTGCAGCACCCGATAGGAAAAACTTGCACTTCCTTCTAGGCTCTAAGACACAAAGAACTCCATGAACTTCTACTGCAACCTCGGGGGACGTTGCCTTTGCTGTCCCAGTTTCTGCTTGAAAGACATCGTTGGAAAAGTTTTTCACTATGATGAGGATGATAAGAGTCACTGAAGACGGAGATAACGAGCCGTCTGACAGACGCAGCGTTCTGGAACACACCATATCCGGAACAAGGATGTGTGCAGGAAGCAACCACTTCTTTGCCTCTGGCAGCTGGAGAACACGGCAGCTTCTGGGAGGCACAGAATGGAGCCGCACCAACAGCTAGATTGTGGGCGCGGCTTCCAAGCTACTAGAAGACGGTGGCTTGACAATCGGCTGCGTCTGCAATTGACATTAGCATTCTTCAGGAAGGAGTTGATGGACAGCTTCCCTAAGCTTCTTGCTACTCCTGCTGCAGCACCCGATAGAAAATCTTGCAATTCCTTCTGAGCTTTGAGACACTAAGAACTCGATGAACTGCTAATGCAACGTTGGGGGACGTTGCCTTTGCTGTCCCAGTTTCTGCTTGAAAGACGTCGTTGGAAAAGTTTTTCCCTAAGATGAGGATGACAAGAGTCACAGAAGACGGAGATAACGAGCCATCCAACTGAAGCAGTGCTCTGGAACCCACTTTAACCGGCACAAGGGTACGTGCACAAAGTAGCATCTTCCTCGCCTCTGGGAGACGGAGAGCACAGCAGCTTCCAGGTGGCGATGAATGAAGCCGCACCAACAGCGGCATTGTGTGCGCAGCTTCCAAGCTGCTAGAAAACGGTGGCTTGACAATCAGCTGCGTCTGCAATTGACATAAGCATTCTTCAGGAAGGAGTTGATGGACAACGTTCCTAAGTTTCTTGCTAATCCTCCTGCAGCACCCGATAGAAAATCTTGCAATTCCTTCTGAGCTTTGAGACACTAAGAACTCGATGAACTGCTAATGCAACGTTGGGCGACGTTGGCTTTCTGTCCCAGTTTCTGCTTGAAAGACGTCGTTGTCGGAAAAGTTTTTCACTAAGAAGAGGAGAACAAGAGTCACAGAAGATGGAGATAAGGAGCCGTCCGACAGAAGCAGCGCTGCGGAACGCTCCGTAACCGGCACAAGGGTCTGTGCAAGCAGCAACCACTTCCTTGCCTCTGGCAGTTGGAGAACACGGCAGATTCCAGGAGGCGATGAATGAAGCCGCACCAAGAGCTAGATTGATTGCGCGGCTTCCAAGCTACTAGAACACGGTGACTTGACAATCGGCTGCATCTGCAATTGACATTAGCATTCTTCAGGAAGGAGTTGATGGACAGCTTTCCTAAGCGTCTTGCCAGCCTTCCTACATCCCCCGATTGAAAATCATGCACTTCTTTCTAAGCTCTTAGACACAAGGAACACGATGAAATTCTAATGCACGACTGGGGCACATTGGCTTTACTATACCAGTTTCTCCTTGCAAGACAGAGTGGAAAAGCTTTTCACTAAGATGCCGATGACAAGAGTCACAGAAGACATAAAGCGAGCCGTCCGAAGGTAAGTGCCGCAGCCAGGCATGTTTCAGCAGAAGTTGTGCTCGGGAGCGCACAGTAACTGGCAAAAGCATCTGTGCATGAACGAGCAGCTTCTTCCCCTCTGCTAGCCAGAGAGCAAGGCAACTTCGAGGAAGCGAAGCACAAAGCCGCACCAACAGCGGCATTGTGTGCACAGCTTCCAAGCTGCTAGAAAACGGTGGCTTGACAATCGGCTGCGTCTGCAATTGACATTAGCATTCTTCAGGAAGGAGTTGATGGACAGCTTTCCTAAGTTTCTTGCTACTCCTGCTGCAGCACCCGATAAAAAAACGGGCATTTTCTATACGCTATGAGATGCAAAGGACTCAATGACATGCAAATGCACGACTGGGGCACATTGGCTTTACTATACCAGTTTCTCCTTGCAAGACAGAGTGGAAAAGCTTTTCACTAAGATGCCGATGACAAGAGTCACAGAAGACATAAAGCGAGCTGTCCGAAGGTAAGTGCCGCAGCCAGGCATGTTTCAGCAGAAGTGGCGCTCGGGAGCGCACAGTAACTGGCGAAAGCATCTGTGCACGAACTAGCAGCTTCTTCCCCTCTGCTAGCCAGAGAGCAAGGCAACTTCCAGGAGGCGAAGAACAAAGCCGCACCAACAGCGGCATTGTGTGCGCAGCTTCCAAGCTGCTAGAAAACGGTGGCTTGACAATCAGCTGCGTCTGCAATTGACATAAGCATTCTTCAGGAAGGAGTTGATGGACAACGTTCCTAAGCTTCTTGCTAATCCTCCTGCAGCACCCGATAGAAAATCTTGCAATTCCTTCTGAGCTTTGAGACACTAAGAACTCGATGAACTGCTAATGCAACGTTGGGGGACGTTGCCTTTGCTGTCCCAGTTTCTGCTTGAAAGACGTCGTTGGAAAAGTTTTTCCCTAAGATGAGGATGACAAGAGTCACAGAAGATGGAGATAACGAGCCATCCAACTGAAGCAGTGCTCTGGAACCCACTTTAACCGGCACAAGGGTACGTGCACAAAGTAGCATCTTCCTCGCCTCTGGGAGACGGAGAGCACAGCAGCTTCCAGGTGGCGATGAATGAAGCCGCACCAACAGCGGCATTGTGTGCGCAGCTTCCAAGTTCCTAGAAGTTGGTGTCTTGACAATCGCCTGCATCCGCAATTGACATTAGCATTCTTCAGGAAGGACTTGTTGGACAGCTTTCCTAAGCTTCTTGCCAGCCTTCCTACATCCCCCGATTGTAAATCATCCACTTCTTTCTAAGCTCTTAGACACAAGGAATACGATGAACTTCTAATGCAAGATTGGGGGACATTGGCTTTACTATACCAGTTTCTCCTTGCAAGACAGAGTGGAAAGGTTTTCACTAAGATGCCGATGACAAGAGTCACAGAAGACATAAAGCGAGCTGTCCGAAGGTAAGTGCCGCAGAGAGGCATGTTTCAGCAGAAGTGGCGCTGGGGAGCGCACAGTAACTGGCAAAAGCATCTGTGCACGAACTAGCAGCTTCTTCCCCTCTGCTAGCCAGAGAGGACGGCAACTTCCAGGAGGCGAACAAAGCCGCACCAACAGCGGCATTGTGTGCGCAGCTTCCAAGCTGCTAGAAAACGGTGGCTTGACAATCGGCTGTGTCTGCAATTGACATAAGCATTCTTCTGGAAGGAGTTGATGGACAACGTTCCTAAGTTTCTTGCTACTCCTGCTGCAGCACCCGATAAAAAAACGGGCATTTTCTATACGCTATGAGATGCAAAGGACTCAATGACATGCAAATGCACGACTGGGGCACATTGGCTTTACTATACCAGTTTCTCCTTGCAAGACAGAGTGGAAAAGCTTTTCGCTAAGATGCCGATGACAAGAGTCACAGAAGACATAAAGCGAGCCGTCCGAAGGTAAGTGCCGCAGCCAGGCATGTTTCAGCAGAAGTGGCGCTGGGGAGCGCACAGTAACTGGCAAAAGCATCTGTGCACGAACTAGCAGCTTCTTCCCCACTGGTAGCCAGAGAGGACGGCAACTTCCAGGAGGCGAAGAACTAAGCCGCACCAACAGCGGCATTGTGTGCTCAGCTTCCAAGCTGCTAGAAAACGGTGGCTTGACAATCGGCTGTGTCTGCAATTGACATTAGCATTCTTCAGGAAGGAGTTGATGGACAGCTTTCTAAGCTTCTTGCCAGCCTTCCTACATCCCCAATTGAAAATCATGCACATCTTTCTAAGCTCTTAGACACAAGGAATATGATGAACTGCTAATGCACGACTGGGGGACATTGGCTTTACTATACCAGTTTCTCCTTGCAAGACAGAGTGGAAAAGCTTTTCACTAAGATGCCGATGACAAGAGTCACAGAAGACATAAAGCCAGCTGTCCGAAGGTAAGTGCCGCAGCCAGGCATGTTTCAGCAGAAGTGGCGCTGGGGAGCGCACAGTAACTGGCGAAAGCATCTGTGCACGAACTAGCAGCTTCTTCCCCTCTGCTAGCCAGAGAGGACGGCAACTTCCAGGAGGCGAAGAACAAAGCCGCACCAACAGCGGAATTGTGTGCGCAGCTTCCAAGCTGCTAGAAAACGGTGGCTTGACAATCAGCTGCGTCTGCAATTGACATAAGCATTCTTCAGGAAGGAGTTGATGGACAACGTTCCTAAGTTTCTTGCTAATCCTCCTGCAGCACCCGATAGAAAATCTTGCAATTCCTTCTGAGCTTTGAGACACTAAGAACTCGATGAACTGCTAATGCAACGTTGGGCGACGTTGGCTTTCTGTCCCAGTTTCTGCTTGAAAGACGTCGTTGTCGGAAAAGTTTTTCACTAAGATGAGGAGAACAAGAGTCACAGAAGATGGAGATAAGGAGCCGTCCGACAGAAGCAGCGCTGCGGAACGCTCCGTAACCGGCACAAGGGTCTGTGCACGCAGCAACCACTTCCTTGCCTCTGGCAGTTGGAGAACACGGCAGATTCCAGGAGGCGATGAATGAAGCCGCACCAAGAGCTAGATTGATTGCGCGGCTTCCAAGCTACTAGAACACGGTGGCTTGACAATCGGCTGCATCTGCAATTGACATTAGCATTCTTCAGGAAGGAGTTGATGGACAGCTTTCCTAAGCGTCTTGCCAGCCTTCCTACATCCCCCGATTGAAAATCATGCACTTCTTTCTAAGCTCTTAGACACAAGGAACACGATGAAATTCTAATGCACGACTGGGGCACATTGGCTTTACTATACCAGTTTCTCCTTGCAAGACAGAGTGGAAAAGCTTTTCACTAAGATGCCGATGACAAGAGTCACAGAAGACATAAAGCGAGCTGTCCGAAGGTAAGTGCCGCAGCCAGGCATGTTTCACCAGAAGTTGTGCTCGGGAGCGCACAGTAACTGGCAAAAGCATCTGTGCATGAACTAGCAGCTTCTTCCCCTCTGCTAGCCAGAGAGGATGGCAACTTCCAGGAGGCGAAGAACAAAGCCGCACCAACAGCGGCACTGTGTGCGCAGCTTCCAAGCTGCTAGAAAACGGTGGCTTGACAATCAGCTGCGTCTGCAATTGACATAAGCATTCTTCAGGAAGGAGTTGATGGACAACGTTCCTAAGTTTCTTGCTACTCCTGCTGCAGCACCCGATAAAAAAACGGGCATTTTCTATACGCTATGAGATGCAAAGGACTCAATGACATGCAAATGCACGACTGGGGCACATTGGCTTTACTATACCAGTTTCTCCTTGCAAGACAGAGTGGAAAAGCTTTTCACTAAGATGCCGATGACAAGAGTCACAGAAGACATAAAGCCAGCTGTCCGAAGGTAAGTGCCGCAGCCAGGCATGTTTCAGCAGAAGTGGCGCTGGGGAGCGCACAGTAACTGGCAAAAGCATCTGTGCACGAACTAGCAGCTTCTTCCCCTCTGCTAGCCAGAGAGGACGGCAACTTCCAGGAGGCGAAGAACAAAGCCGCACCAACAGCGGCATTGTGTGCGCAGCTTCCAAGCTGCTAGAAAACGGTGGCTTGACAATCGGCTGCGTCTGCAATTGACATTAGCATTCTTCAGGAAGGAGTTGATGGTCAGCTTTCCTAAGCTTCTTGCCAGCCTTCCTACATCCCCAATTGAAAATCATGCACATCTTTCTAAGCTCTTAGACACAAGGAATATGATGAACTGCTAATGCACGACTGGGGGACATTGGCTTTACTATACCAGTTTCTCCTTGCAAGACAGAGTGGAAAAGCTTTTCACTAAGATGCCGATGACAAGAGTCACAGAAGACATAAAGCGAGCTGTCCGAAGGTAAGTGCCGCAGCCAGGCATGTTTCAACAGTCACAGCGCAGAAGTTGCGCTGGGGAGCGCACAGTAACTGGCAAAAGCATCTGTGCACGAACTAGCAGCTTCTTCCCCTCTGCTAGCCAGAGAGCAAGCCAGGTTCCAGGAGGCGAAGAACAAAGCCGCACCAACAGCGGCATTGTGTGCGCAGCTTCCAAGCTGCTAGAACAAGGTAGCTTCACAATGAGCTGCGTCTGCAATTGACATTAGCATTCTTCAGGAAGGAGTTGATGGACAACTTTCCTAAGCTTCTTGCTAGTCCTCCTGCAGCACCCAATAGAAAAACTTGCACTTCCTTCTAAGCTCTAAGACACAATAACCTCCATGAACTGCTAATGCAACGTCGGAGAATGTTGCCTTTGTTGTCCCATTTTCTGCTTGAAAGACGTCGCTGGAAAAGTTTTTCACTAAGATGAGGATGATAAGAGTCACAGAAGACGGAGATAACGAGCGGTCTGACAGACGCAGCGTTCTGGAACACACCATATCAGGCACAAGGATGTGTGCAGGAAGCAACCACTTCTTTGCCTCTGGCAGCTGGAGAACATGGCAGCTTCTGGGAGGCACAGAATGGAGCCGCACCATCAGCTAGATTGTGGGTGTGGCTTCCAAGCTACTAGAAGACGGTGGCTTGACAATCGGCTGCGTCTGCAATTGACATTAGCATTCTTCAGGAAGGAGTTGAGGGACAGCTTCCCTAAGCTTCTTGCTACTCCTGCTGCATCCACCGATAGAAAAACTGGCATTTTCTATATGCTATGAGATGCAAAGGACACAATGACCTGCAAATGCAAGATTGGGGGACATTGGCTTTACTATACCAGTTTCTCCTTGCAAGACAGAGTGGAAAAGCTTTTTGCTAAGATGCCGATGACAACAGTCACAGAAGACATAAAGCGAGCTGTCCGACGGTAAGTGCCGCAGCCAGGCATGTTTCAGCAGAAGTTGCGCTGGGGAGCGCACAGTAACTGGCAAAAGCATCTGTGCACCAACTAGCAGCTTCTTCCCCTCTGCTAGCCAGAGAGCACGCCAGCTTCCAGGAGGCGAAAAACAAAGCCGCACCAACAGCGGCATTGTGTGCGCAGCTTCCAATCTGCTAGAAAACGGTAGCATGACAATCGGTTGCGTCTGCAATTGACATTAGCATTCTTCAAGAAGGAGTTGATGGACAACTTTCCTAAGCTTCTTGCTAGTCCTCCTGCAGCTCTCGATAGAAAAACTTGTACTTCCTTCTAGGCTCTAAAACACAAAGAAATCCATGTACTTCTACTGCAACCTCGGGGGATGTTGCCTTTGCTGTCCCAGTTTCTGCTTGAAAGACGGCGCTGGAAAAGTTTTTCACTAAGATGAGGATGATAAGAGTCACAGAAGACGGAGATAACGAGCCGTCCAAAAGAAGCAGTGCTCTGGAACACACTGTAACCGGCAAAAGGGTCCGTGCAAAAAGTAGCATCTTCCTCGCCTCTGGGAGACGGAGAGCACGGCAGCTTCCAGGAGGCGATGAATGAAGCCGCACCAACAGCGGCATTGTGTGCGTAGCTTCCAAGTTCCTAGAAGCTGGCGTCTTGACAATCGCCTGCATCCGCAATTGACATTAGCATTCTTCAGGAAGGAGTTGATGGACAACTTTCCTAAGCTTCTTGCTAGTCCTCCTGCAGCACCCGATAGGAAAAACTTGCACTTCCTTCTAGGCTCTAAGACACAAAGAACTCCATGAACTTCTACTGCAACCTCGGGGGACGTTGCCTTTGCTGTCCCAGTTTCTGCTTGAAAGACATCGTTGGAAAAGTTTTTCACTATGATGAGGATGATAAGAGTCACTGAAGACGGAGATAACGAGCCGTCTGACAGACGCAGCGTTCTGGAACACACCATATCCGGAACAAGGATGTGTGCAGGAAGCAACCACTTCTTTGCCTCTGGCAGCTGGAGAACACGGCAGCTTCTGGGAGGCACAGAATGGAGCCGCACCAACAGCTAGATTGTGGGCGCGGCTTCCAAGCTACTAGAAGACGGTGGCTTGACAATCGGCTGCGTCTGCAATTGACATTAGCATTCTTCAGGAAGGAGTTGATGGACAGCTTCCCTAAGCTTCTTGCTACTCCTGCTGCAGCACCCGATAGAAAATCTTGCAATTCCTTCTGAGCTTTGAGACACTAAGAACTCGATGAACTGCTAATGCAACGTTGGGGGACGTTGCCTTTGCTGTCCCAGTTTCTGCTTGAAAGACGTCGTTGGAAAAGTTTTTCCCTAAGATGAGGATGACAAGAGTCACAGAAGACGGAGATAACGAGCCATCCAACTGAAGCAGTGCTCTGGAACCCACTTTAACCGGCACAAGGGTACGTGCACAAAGTAGCATCTTCCTCGCCTCTGGGAGACGGAGAGCACAGCAGCTTCCAGGTGGCGATGAATGAAGCCGCACCAACAGCGGCATTGTGTGCGCAGCTTCCAAGCTGCTAGAAAACGGTGGCTTGACAATCAGCTGCGTCTGCAATTGACATAAGCATTCTTCAGGAAGGAGTTGATGGACAACGTTCCTAAGTTTCTTGCTAATCCTCCTGCAGCACCCGATAGAAAATCTTGCAATTCCTTCTGAGCTTTGAGACACTAAGAACTCGATGAACTGCTAATGCAACGTTGGGCGACGTTGGCTTTCTGTCCCAGTTTCTGCTTGAAAGACGTCGTTGTCGGAAAAGTTTTTCACTAAGAAGAGGAGAACAAGAGTCACAGAAGATGGAGATAAGGAGCCGTCCGACAGAAGCAGCGCTGCGGAACGCTCCGTAACCGGCACAAGGGTCTGTGCAAGCAGCAACCACTTCCTTGCCTCTGGCAGTTGGAGAACACGGCAGATTCCAGGAGGCGATGAATGAAGCCGCACCAAGAGCTAGATTGATTGCGCGGCTTCCAAGCTACTAGAACACGGTGACTTGACAATCGGCTGCATCTGCAATTGACATTAGCATTCTTCAGGAAGGAGTTGATGGACAGCTTTCCTAAGCGTCTTGCCAGCCTTCCTACATCCCCCGATTGAAAATCATGCACTTCTTTCTAAGCTCTTAGACACAAGGAACACGATGAAATTCTAATGCACGACTGGGGCACATTGGCTTTACTATACCAGTTTCTCCTTGCAAGACAGAGTGGAAAAGCTTTTCACTAAGATGCCGATGACAAGAGTCACAGAAGACATAAAGCGAGCCGTCCGAAGGTAAGTGCCGCAGCCAGGCATGTTTCAGCAGAAGTTGTGCTCGGGAGCGCACAGTAACTGGCAAAAGCATCTGTGCATGAACGAGCAGCTTCTTCCCCTCTGCTAGCCAGAGAGCAAGGCAACTTCGAGGAAGCGAAGCACAAAGCCGCACCAACAGCGGCATTGTGTGCACAGCTTCCAAGCTGCTAGAAAACGGTGGCTTGACAATCGGCTGCGTCTGCAATTGACATTAGCATTCTTCAGGAAGGAGTTGATGGACAGCTTTCCTAAGTTTCTTGCTACTCCTGCTGCAGCACCCGATAAAAAAACGGGCATTTTCTATACGCTATGAGATGCAAAGGACTCAATGACATGCAAATGCACGACTGGGGCACATTGGCTTTACTATACCAGTTTCTCCTTGCAAGACAGAGTGGAAAAGCTTTTCACTAAGATGCCGATGACAAGAGTCACAGAAGACATAAAGCGAGCTGTCCGAAGGTAAGTGCCGCAGCCAGGCATGTTTCAGCAGAAGTGGCGCTCGGGAGCGCACAGTAACTGGCGAAAGCATCTGTGCACGAACTAGCAGCTTCTTCCCCTCTGCTAGCCAGAGAGCAAGGCAACTTCCAGGAGGCGAAGAACAAAGCCGCACCAACAGCGGCATTGTGTGCGCAGCTTCCAAGCTGCTAGAAAACGGTGGCTTGACAATCAGCTGCGTCTGCAATTGACATAAGCATTCTTCAGGAAGGAGTTGATGGACAACGTTCCTAAGCTTCTTGCTAATCCTCCTGCAGCACCCGATAGAAAATCTTGCAATTCCTTCTGAGCTTTGAGACACTAAGAACTCGATGAACTGCTAATGCAACGTTGGGGGACGTTGCCTTTGCTGTCCCAGTTTCTGCTTGAAAGACGTCGTTGGAAAAGTTTTTCCCTAAGATGAGGATGACAAGAGTCACAGAAGACGGAGATAACGAGCCATCCAACTGAAGCAGTGCTCTGGAACCCACTTTAACCGGCACAAGGGTACGTGCACAAAGTAGCATCTTCCTCGCCTCTGGGAGACGGAGAGCACAGCAGCTTCCAGGTGGCGATGAATGAAGCCGCACCAACAGCGGCATTGTGTGCGCAGCTTCCAAGTTCCTAGAAGTTGGTGTCTTGACAATCGCCTGCATCCGCAATTGACATTAGCATTCTTCAGGAAGGACTTGTTGGACAGCTTTCCTAAGCTTCTTGCCAGCCTTCCTACATCCCCCGATTGTAAATCATCCACTTCTTTCTAAGCTCTTAGACACAAGGAATACGATGAACTTCTAATGCAAGATTGGGGGACATTGGCTTTACTATACCAGTTTCTCCTTGCAAGACAGAGTGGAAAGGTTTTCACTAAGATGCCGATGACAAGAGTCACAGAAGACATAAAGCGAGCTGTCCGAAGGTAAGTGCCGCAGCCAGGCATGTTTCAACAGTCACAGCGCAGAAGTTGCGCTGGGGAGCGCACAGTAACTGGCAAAAGCATCTGTGCACGAACTAGCAGCTTCTTCCCCTCTGCTAGCCAGAGAGCAAGGCAACTTCCAGGAGGCGAAGAACAAAGCCGCACCAACAGCGGCATTGTGTGCGCAGCTTCCAAGCTGCTAGAACAAGGTAGCTTCACAATGAGCTGCGTCTGCAATTGACATTAGCATTCTTCAGGAAGGAGTTGATGGACAACTTTCCTAAGCTTCTTGCTAGTCCTCCTGCAGCACCCAATAGAAAAACTTGCACTTCCTTCTAAGCTCTAAGACACAATGACCTCCATGAACTGCTAATGCAACGTCGGAGAATGTTGCCTTTGTTGTCCCATTTTCTGCTTGAAAGACGTCGCTGGAAAAGTTTTTCACTAAGATGAGGATGATAAGAGTCACAGAAGACGGAGATAACGAGCCGTCTGACAGACGCAGCGTTCTGGAACACACCATATCAGGCACAAGGATGTGTGCAGGAAGCAACCACTTCTTTGCCTCTGGCAGCTGGAGAACATGGCAGCTTCTGGGAGGCACAGAATGGAGCCGCACCATCAGCTAGATTGTGGGTGTGGCTTCCAAGCTACTAGAAGACGGTGGCTTGACAATCGGCTGCGTCTGCAATTGACATTAGCATTCTTCAGGAAGGAGTTGAGGGACAGCTTCCCTAAGCTTCTTGCTACTCCTGCTGCATCCACCGATAGAAAAACTGGCATTTTCTATATGCTATGAGATGCAAAGGACACAATGACCTGCAAATGCACGATTGGGGGACATTGGCTTTACTATACCAGTTTCTCCTTGCAAGACAGAGTGGAAAAGCTTTTCGCTAAGATGCCGATGACAACAGTCACAGAAGACATAAAGCGAGCTGTCCGACGGTAAGTGCCGCAGCCAGGCATGTTTCAGCAGAAGTTGCGCTGGGGAGCGCACAGTAACTGGCAAAAGCATCTGTGCACCAACTAGCAGCTTCTTCCCCTCTGCTAGCCAGAGAGCACGCCAGCTTCCAGGAGGCGAAAAACAAAGCCGCACCAACAGCGGCATTGTGTGCGCAGCTTCCAATCTGCTAGAAAATGGTAGCATGACAATCGGTTGCGTCTGCAATTGACATTAGCATTCTTCAAGAAGGAGTTGATGGACAACTTTCCTAAGCTTCTTGCTAGTCCTCCTGCAGCTCTCGATAGAAAAACTTGTACTTCCTTCTAGGCTCTAAAACACAAAGAAATCCATGTACTTCTACTGCAACCTCGGGGGATGTTGCCTTTGCTGTCCCAGTTTCTGCTTGAAAGACGGCGCTGGAAAAGTTTTTCACTAAGATGAGGATGATAAGAGTCACAGAAGACGGAGATAACGAGCCGTCCAAAAGAAGCAGTGCTCTGGAACACACTGTAACCGGCAAAAGGGTCCGTGCAAAAAGTAGCATCTTCCTCGCCTCTGGGAGACGGAGAGCACGGCAGCTTCCAGGAGGCGATGAATGAAGCCGCACCAACAGCGGCATTGTGTGCGTAGCTTCCAAGTTCCTAGAAGCTGGCGTCTTGACAATCGCCTGCATCCGCAATTGACATTAGCATTCTTCAGGAAGGAGTTGATGGACAACTTTCCTAAGCTTCTTGCTAGTCCTCCTGCAGCACCCGATAGGAAAAACTTGCACTTCCTTCTAGGCTCTAAGACACAAAGAACTCCATGAACTTCTACTGCAACCTCGGGGGACGTTGCCTTTGCTGTCCCAGTTTCTGCTTGAAAGACATCGTTGGAAAAGTTTTTCACTATGATGAGGATGATAAGAGTCACTGAAGACGGAGATAACGAGCCGTCTGACAGACGCAGCGTTCTGGAACACACCATATCCGGAACAAGGATGTGTGCAGGAAGCAACCACTTCTTTGCCTCTGGCAGCTGGAGAACACGGCAGCTTCTGGGAGGCACAGAATGGAGCCGCACCAACAGCTAGATTGTGGGCGCGGCTTCCAAGCTACTAGAAGACGGTGGCTTGACAATCGGCTGCGTCTGCAATTGACATTAGCATTCTTCAGGAAGGAGTTGATGGACAGCTTCCCTAAGCTTCTTGCTACTCCTGCTGCAGCACCCGATAGAAAATCTTGCAATTCCTTCTGAGCTTTGAGACACTAAGAACTCGATGAACTGCTAATGCAACGTTGGGGGACGTTGCCTTTGCTGTCCCAGTTTCTGCTTGAAAGACGTCGTTGGAAAAGTTTTTCCCTAAGATGAGGATGACAAGAGTCACAGAAGACGGAGATAACGAGCCATCCAACTGAAGCAGTGCTCTGGAACCCACTTTAACCGGCACAAGGGTACGTGCACAAAGCAGCATCTTCCTCGCCTCTGGGAGACGGAGAGCACAGCAGCTTCCAGGTGGCGATGAATGAAGCCGCACCAACAGCGGCATTGTGTGCGCAGCTTCCAAGTTCCTAGAAGTTGGTGTCTTGACAATCGCCTGCATCCGCAATTGACATTAGCATTCTTCAGGAAGGACTTGTTGGACAGCTTTCCTAAGCTTCTTGCCAGCCTTCCTACATCCCCCGATTGTAAATCATCCACTTCTTTCTAAGCTCTTAGACACAAGGAATACGATGAACTTCTAATGCAAGATTGGGGGACATTGGCTTTACTATACCAGTTTCTCCTTGCAAGACAGAGTGGAAAGGTTTTCACTAAGATGCCGATGACAAGAGTCACAGAAGACATAAAGCGAGCTGTCCGAAGGTAAGTGCCGCAGCCAGGCATGTTTCAACAGTCACAGCGCAGAAGTTGCGCTGGGGAGCGCACAGTAACTGGCAAAAGCATCTGTGCACGAACTAGCAGCTTCTTCCCCTCTGCTAGCCAGAGAGCAAGCCAGGTTCCAGGAGGCGAAGAACAAAGCCGCACCAACAGCGGCATTGTGTGCGCAGCTTCCAAGCTGCTAGAACAAGGTAGCTTCACAATGAGCTGCGTCTGCAATTGACATTAGCATTCTTCAGGAAGGAGTTGATGGACAACTTTCCTAAGCTTCTTGCTAGTCCTCCTGCAGCACCCAATAGAAAAACTTGCACTTCCTTCTAAGCTCTAAGACACAATAACCTCCATGAACTGCTAATGCAACGTCGGAGAATGTTGCCTTTGTTGTCCCATTTTCTGCTTGAAAGACGTCGCTGGAAAAGTTTTTCACTAAGATGAGGATGATAAGAGTCACAGAAGACGGAGATAACGAGCGGTCTGACAGACGCAGCGTTCTGGAACACACCATATCAGGCACAAGGATGTGTGCAGGAAGCAACCACTTCTTTGCCTCTGGCAGCTGGAGAACATGGCAGCTTCTGGGAGGCACAGAATGGAGCCGCACCATCAGCTAGATTGTGGGTGTGGCTTCCAAGCTACTAGAAGACGGTGGCTTGACAATCGGCTGCGTCTGCAATTGACATTAGCATTCTTCAGGAAGGAGTTGAGGGACAGCTTCCCTAAGCTTCTTGCTACTCCTGCTGCATCCACCGATAGAAAAACTGGCATTTTCTATATGCTATGAGATGCAAAGGACACAATGACCTGCAAATGCAAGATTGGGGGACATTGGCTTTACTATACCAGTTTCTCCTTGCAAGACAGAGTGGAAAAGCTTTTCGCTAAGATGCCGATGACAACAGTCACAGAAGACATAAAGCGAGCTGTCCGACGGTAAGTGCCGCAGCCAGGCATGTTTCAGCAGAAGTTGCGCTGGGGAGCGCACAGTAACTGGCAAAAGCATCTGTGCACCAACTAGCAGCTTCTTCCCCTCTGCTAGCCAGAGAGCACGCCAGCTTCCAGGAGGCGAAAAACAAAGCCGCACCAACAGCGGCATTGTGTGCGCAGCTTCCAATCTGCTAGAAAACGGTAGCATGACAATCGGTTGCGTCTGCAATTGACATTAGCATTCTTCAAGAAGGAGTTGATGGACAACTTTCCTAAGCTTCTTGCTAGTCCTCCTGCAGCTCTCGATAGAAAAACTTGTACTTCCTTCTAGGCTCTAAAACACAAAGAAATCCATGTACTTCTACTGCAACCTCGGGGGATGTTGCCTTTGCTGTCCCAGTTTCTGCTTGAAAGACGGCGCTGGAAAAGTTTTTCACTAAGATGAGGATGATAAGAGTCACAGAAGACGGAGATAACGAGCCGTCCAAAAGAAGCAGTGCTCTGGAACACACTGTAACCGGCAAAAGGGTCCGTGCAAAAAGTAGCATCTTCCTCGCCTCTGGGAGACGGAGAGCACGGCAGCTTCCAGGAGGCGATGAATGAAGCCGCACCAACAGCGGCATTGTGTGCGCAGCTTCCAAGTTCCTAGAAGTTGGTGTCTTGACAATCGCCTGCATCCGCAATTGACATTAGCATTCTTCAGGAAGGACTTGTTGGACAGCTTTCCTAAGCTTCTTGCCAGCCTTCCTACATCCCCCGATTGTAAATCATCCACTTCTTTCTAAGCTCTTAGACACAAGGAATACGATGAACTTCTAATGCAAGATTGGGGGACATTGGCTTTACTATACCAGTTTCTCCTTGCAAGACAGAGTGGAAAGGTTTTCACTAAGATGCCGATGACAAGAGTCACAGAAGACATAAAGCGAGCTGTCCGAAGGTAAGTGCCGCAGCCAGGCATGTTTCAACAGTCACAGCGCAGAAGTTGCGCTGGGGAGCGCACAGTAACTGGCAAAAGCATCTGTGCACGAACTAGCAGCTTCTTCCCCTCTGCTAGCCAGAGAGCAAGCCAGGTTCCAGGAGGCGAAGAACAAAGCCGCACCAACAGCGGCATTGTGTGCGCAGCTTCCAAGCTGCTAGAACAAGGTAGCTTCACAATGAGCTGCGTCTGCAATTGACATTAGCATTCTTCAGGAAGGAGTTGATGGACAACTTTCCTAAGCTTCTTGCTAGTCCTCCTGCAGCACCCAATAGAAAAACTTGCACTTCCTTCTAAGCTCTAAGACACAATAACCTCCATGAACTGCTAATGCAACGTCGGAGAATGTTGCCTTTGTTGTCCCATTTTCTGCTTGAAAGACGTCGCTGGAAAAGTTTTTCACTAAGATGAGGATGATAAGAGTCACAGAAGACGGAGATAACGAGCCGTCTGACAGACGCAGCGTTCTGGAACACACCATATCAGGCACAAGGATGTGTGCAGGAAGCAACCACTTCTTTGCCTCTGGCAGCTGGAGAACATGGCAGCTTCTGGGAGGCACAGAATGGAGCCGCACCATCAGCTAGATTGTGGGTGTGGCTTCCAAGCTACTAGAAGACGGTGGCTTGACAATCGGCTGCGTCTGCAATTGACATTAGCATTCTTCAGGAAGGAGTTGAGGGACAGCTTCCCTAAGCTTCTTGCTACTCCTGCTGCATCCACCGATAGAAAAACTGGCATTTTCTATATGCTATGAGATGCAAAGGACACAATGACCTGCAAATGCAAGATTGGGGGACATTGGCTTTACTATACCAGTTTCTCCTTGCAAGACAGAGTGGAAAAGCTTTTCGCTAAGATGCCGATGACAACAGTCACAGAAGACATAAAGCGAGCTGTCCGACGGTAAGTGCCGCAGCCAGGCATGTTTCAGCAGAAGTTGCGCTGGGGAGCGCACAGTAACTGGCAAAAGCATCTGTGCACCAACTAGCAGCTTCTTCCCCTCTGCTAGCCAGAGAGCACGCCAGCTTCCAGGAGGCGAAAAACAAAGCCGCACCAACAGCGGCATTGTGTGCGCAGCTTCCAATCTGCTAGAAAACGGTAGCATGACAATCGGTTGCGTCTGCAATTGACATTAGCATTCTTCAAGAAGGAGTTGATGGACAACTTTCCTAAGCTTCTTGCTAGTCCTCCTGCAGCTCTCGATAGAAAAACTTGTACTTCCTTCTAGGCTCTAAAACACAAAGAAATCCATGTACTTCTACTGCAACCTCGGGGGATGTTGCCTTTGCTGTCCCAGTTTCTGCTTGAAAGACGGCGCTGGAAAAGTTTTTCACTAAGATGAGGATGATAAGAGTCACAGAAGACGGAGATAACGAGCCGTCCAAAAGAAGCAGTGCTCTGGAACACACTGTAACCGGCAAAAGGGTCCGTGCAAAAAGTAGCATCTTCCTCGCCTCTGGGAGACGGAGAGCACGGCAGCTTCCAGGAGGCGATGAATGAAGCCGCACCAACAGCGGCATTGTGTGCGTAGCTTCCAAGTTCCTAGAAGCTGGCGTCTTGACAATCGCCTGCATCCGCAATTGACATTAGCATTCTTCAGGAAGGAGTTGATGGACAACTTTCCTAAGCTTCTTGCTAGTCCTCCTGCAGCACCCGATAGGAAAAACTTGCACTTCCTTCTAGGCTCTAAGACACAAAGAACTCCATGAACTTCTACTGCAACCTCGGGGGACGTTGCCTTTGCTGTCCCAGTTTCTGCTTGAAAGACATCGTTGGAAAAGTTTTTCACTATGATGAGGATGATAAGAGTCACTGAAGACGGAGATAACGAGCCGTCTGACAGACGCAGCGTTCTGGAACACACCATATCCGGAACAAGGATGTGTGCAGGAAGCAACCACTTCTTTGCCTCTGGCAGCTGGAGAACACGGCAGCTTCTGGGAGGCACAGAATGGAGCCGCACCAACAGCTAGATTGTGGGCGCGGCTTCCAAGCTACTAGAAGACGGTGGCTTGACAATCGGCTGCGTCTGCAATTGACATTAGCATTCTTCAGGAAGGAGTTGATGGACAGCTTCCCTAAGCTTCTTGCTACTCCTGCTGCAGCACCCGATAGAAAATCTTGCAATTCCTTCTGAGCTTTGAGACACTAAGAACTCGATGAACTGCTAATGCAACGTTGGGGGACGTTGCCTTTGCTGTCCCAGTTTCTGCTTGAAAGACGTCGTTGGAAAAGTTTTTCCCTAAGATGAGGATGACAAGAGTCACAGAAGACGGAGATAACGAGCCATCCAACTGAAGCAGTGCTCTGGAACCCACTTTAACCGGCACAAGGGTACGTGCACAAAGCAGCATCTTCCTCGCCTCTGGGAGACGGAGAGCACAGCAGCTTCCAGGTGGCGATGAATGAAGCCGCACCAACAGCGGCATTGTGTGCGCAGCTTCCAAGTTCCTAGAAGTTGGTGTCTTGACAATCGCCTGCATCCGCAATTGACATTAGCATTCTTCAGGAAGGACTTGTTGGACAGCTTTCCTAAGCTTCTTGCCAGCCTTCCTACATCCCCCGATTGTAAATCATCCACTTCTTTCTAAGCTCTTAGACACAAGGAATACGATGAACTTCTAATGCAAGATTGGGGGACATTGGCTTTACTATACCAGTTTCTCCTTGCAAGACAGAGTGGAAAGGTTTTCACTAAGATGCCGATGACAAGAGTCACAGAAGACATAAAGCGAGCTGTCCGAAGGTAAGTGCCGCAGCCAGGCATGTTTCAACAGTCACAGCGCAGAAGTTGCGCTGGGGAGCGCACAGTAACTGGCAAAAGCATCTGTGCACGAACTAGCAGCTTCTTCCCCTCTGCTAGCCAGAGAGCAAGCCAGGTTCCAGGAGGCGAAGAACAAAGCCGCACCAACAGCGGCATTGTGTGCGCAGCTTCCAAGCTGCTAGAACAAGGTAGCTTCACAATGAGCTGCGTCTGCAATTGACATTAGCATTCTTCAGGAAGGAGTTGATGGACAACTTTCCTAAGCTTCTTGCTAGTCCTCCTGCAGCACCCAATAGAAAAACTTGCACTTCCTTCTAAGCTCTAAGACACAATAACCTCCATGAACTGCTAATGCAACGTCGGAGAATGTTGCCTTTGTTGTCCCATTTTCTGCTTGAAAGACGTCGCTGGAAAAGTTTTTCACTAAGATGAGGATGATAAGAGTCACAGAAGACGGAGATAACGAGCCGTCTGACAGACGCAGCGTTCTGGAACACACCATATCAGGCACAAGGATGTGTGCAGGAAGCAACCACTTCTTTGCCTCTGGCAGCTGGAGAACATGGCAGCTTCTGGGAGGCACAGAATGGAGCCGCACCATCAGCTAGATTGTGGGTGTGGCTTCCAAGCTACTAGAAGACGGTGGCTTGACAATCGGCTGCGTCTGCAATTGACATTAGCATTCTTCAGGAAGGAGTTGAGGGACAGCTTCCCTAAGCTTCTTGCTACTCCTGCTGCATCCACCGATAGAAAAACTGGC
Organism: Passer domesticus; assembly: GCF_036417665.1. NCBI lineage: Eukaryota > Metazoa > Chordata > Aves > Passeriformes > Passeridae > Passer > Passer domesticus. The sequence continues at coordinate 56,784,510 of NC_087512.1, read as the reverse complement.
ATTTTCTATATGCTATGAGATGCAAAGGACACAATGACCTGCAAATGCAAGATTGGGGGACATTGGCTTTACTATACCAGTTTCTCCTTGCAAGACAGAGTGGAAAAGCTTTTCGCTAAGATGCCGATGACAACAGTCACAGAAGACATAAAGCGAGCTGTCCGACGGTAAGTGCCGCAGCCAGGCATGTTTCAGCAGAAGTTGCGCTGGGGAGCGCACAGTAACTGGCAAAAGCATCTGTGCACCAACTAGCAGCTTCTTCCCCTCTGCTAGCCAGAGAGCACGCCAGCTTCCAGGAGGCGAAAAACAAAGCCGCACCAACAGCGGCATTGTGTGCGCAGCTTCCAATCTGCTAGAAAACGGTAGCATGACAATCGGTTGCGTCTGCAATTGACATTAGCATTCTTCAAGAAGGAGTAGATGGACAACTTTCCTAAGCTTCTTGCTAGTCCTCCTGCAGCTCTCGATAGAAAAACTTGTACTTCCTTCTAGGCTCTAAAACACAAAGAAATCCATGTACTTCTACTGCAACCTCGGGGGATGTTGCCTTTGCTGTCCCAGTTTCTGCTTGAAAGACGGCGCTGGAAAAGTTTTTCACTAAGATGAGGATGATAAGAGTCACAGAAGACGGAGATAACGAGCCGTCCAAAAGAAGCAGTGCTCTGGAACACACTGTAACCGGCAAAAGGGTCCGTGCAAAAAGTAGCATCTTCCTCGCCTCTGGGAGACGGAGAGCACGGCAGCTTCCAGGAGGCGATGAATGAAGCCGCACCAACAGCGGCATTGTGTGCGTAGCTTCCAAGTTCCTAGAAGCTGGCGTCTTGACAATCGCCTGCATCCGCAATTGACATTAGCATTCTTCAGGAAGGAGTTGATGGACAACTTTCCTAAGCTTCTTGCTAGTCCTCCTGCAGCACCCGATAGGAAAAACTTGCACTTCCTTCTAGGCTCTAAGACACAAAGAACTCCATGAACTTCTACTGCAACCTCGGGGGACGTTGCCTTTGCTGTCCCAGTTTCTGCTTGAAAGACATCGTTGGAAAAGTTTTTCACTATGATGAGGATGATAAGAGTCACTGAAGACGGAGATAACGAGCCGTCTGACAGACGCAGCGTTCTGGAACACACCATATCCGGAACAAGGATGTGTGCAGGAAGCAACCACTTCTTTGCCTCTGGCAGCTGGAGAACACGGCAGCTTCTGGGAGGCACAGAATGGAGCCGCACCAACAGCTAGATTGTGGGCGCGGCTTCCAAGCTACTAGAAGACGGTGGCTTGACAATCGGCTGCGTCTGCAATTGACATTAGCATTCTTCAGGAAGGAGTTGATGGACAGCTTCCCTAAGCTTCTTGCTACTCCTGCTGCAGCACCCGATAGAAAATCTTGCAATTCCTTCTGAGCTTTGAGACACTAAGAACTCGATGAACTGCTAATGCAACGTTGGGGGACGTTGCCTTTGCTGTCCCAGTTTCTGCTTGAAAGACGTCGTTGGAAAAGTTTTTCCCTAAGATGAGGATGACAAGAGTCACAGAAGACGGAGATAACGAGCCATCCAACTGAAGCAGTGCTCTGGAACCCACTTTAACCGGCACAAGGGTACGTGCACAAAGTAGCATCTTCCTCGCCTCTGGGAGACGGAGAGCACAGCAGCTTCCAGGTGGCGATGAATGAAGCCGCACCAACAGCGGCATTGTGTGCGCAGCTTCCAAGCTGCTAGAAAACGGTGGCTTGACAATCAGCTGCGTCTGCAATTGACATAAGCATTCTTCAGGAAGGAGTTGATGGACAACGTTCCTAAGTTTCTTGCTAATCCTCCTGCAGCACCCGATAGAAAATCTTGCAATTCCTTCTGAGCTTTGAGACACTAAGAACTCGATGAACTGCTAATGCAACGTTGGGCGACGTTGGCTTTCTGTCCCAGTTTCTGCTTGAAAGACGTCGTTGGAAAAGTTTTTCCCTAAGATGAGGATGACAAGAGTCACAGAAGACGGAGATAACGAGCCATCCAACTGAAGCAGTGCTCTGGAACCCACTTTAACCGGCACAAGGGTACGTGCACAAAGCAGCATCTTCCTCGCCTCTGGGAGACGGAGAGCACAGCAGCTTCCAGGTGGCGATGAATGAAGCCGCACCAACAGCGGCATTGTGTGCGCAGCTTCCAAGTTCCTAGAAGTTGGTGTCTTGACAATCGCCTGCATCCGCAATTGACATTAGCATTCTTCAGGAAGGACTTGTTGGACAGCTTTCCTAAGCTTCTTGCCAGCCTTCCTACATCCCCCGATTGTAAATCATCCACTTCTTTCTAAGCTCTTAGACACAAGGAATACGATGAACTTCTAATGCAAGATTGGGGGACATTGGCTTTACTATACCAGTTTCTCCTTGCAAGACAGAGTGGAAAGGTTTTCACTAAGATGCCGATGACAAGAGTCACAGAAGACATAAAGCGAGCTGTCCGAAGGTAAGTGCCGCAGCCAGGCATGTTTCAACAGTCACAGCGCAGAAGTTGCGCTGGGGAGCGCACAGTAACTGGCAAAAGCATCTGTGCACGAACTAGCAGCTTCTTCCCCTCTGCTAGCCAGAGAGCAAGCCAGGTTCCAGGAGGCGAAGAACAAAGCCGCACCAACAGCGGCATTGTGTGCGCAGCTTCCAAGCTGCTAGAACAAGGTAGCTTCACAATGAGCTGCGTCTGCAATTGACATTAGCATTCTTCAGGAAGGAGTTGATGGACAACTTTCCTAAGCTTCTTGCTAGTCCTCCTGCAGCACCCAATAGAAAAACTTGCACTTCCTTCTAAGCTCTAAGACACAATAACCTCCATGAACTGCTAATGCAACGTCGGAGAATGTTGCCTTTGTTGTCCCATTTTCTGCTTGAAAGACGTCGCTGGAAAAGTTTTTCACTAAGATGAGGATGATAAGAGTCACAGAAGACGGAGATAACGAGCGGTCTGACAGACGCAGCGTTCTGGAACACACCATATCAGGCACAAGGATGTGTGCAGGAAGCAACCACTTCTTTGCCTCTGGCAGCTGGAGAACATGGCAGCTTCTGGGAGGCACAGAATGGAGCCGCACCATCAGCTAGATTGTGGGTGTGGCTTCCAAGCTACTAGAAGACGGTGGCTTGACAATCGGCTGCGTCTGCAATTGACATTAGCATTCTTCAGGAAGGAGTTGAGGGACAGCTTCCCTAAGCTTCTTGCTACTCCTGCTGCATCCACCGATAGAAAAACTGGCATTTTCTATATGCTATGAGATGCAAAGGACACAATGACCTGCAAATGCAAGATTGGGGGACATTGGCTTTACTATACCAGTTTCTCCTTGCAAGACAGAGTGGAAAAGCTTTTCGCTAAGATGCCGATGACAACAGTCACAGAAGACATAAAGCGAGCTGTCCGACGGTAAGTGCCGCAGCCAGGCATGTTTCAGCAGAAGTTGCGCTGGGGAGCGCACAGTAACTGGCAAAAGCATCTGTGCACCAACTAGCAGCTTCTTCCCCTCTGCTAGCCAGAGAGCACGCCAGCTTCCAGGAGGCGAAAAACAAAGCCGCACCAACAGCGGCATTGTGTGCGCAGCTTCCAATCTGCTAGAAAACGGTAGCATGACAATCGGTTGCGTCTGCAATTGACATTAGCATTCTTCAAGAAGGAGTTGATGGACAACTTTCCTAAGCTTCTTGCTAGTCCTCCTGCAGCTCTCGATAGAAAAACTTGTACTTCCTTCTAGGCTCTAAAACACAAAGAAATCCATGTACTTCTACTGCAACCTCGGGGGATGTTGCCTTTGCTGTCCCAGTTTCTGCTTGAAAGACGGCGCTGGAAAAGTTTTTCACTAAGATGAGGATGATAAGAGTCACAGAAGACGGAGATAACGAGCCGTCCAAAAGAAGCAGTGCTCTGGAACACACTGTAACCGGCAAAAGGGTCCGTGCAAAAAGTAGCATCTTCCTCGCCTCTGGGAGACGGAGAGCACGGCAGCTTCCAGGAGGCGATGAATGAAGCCGCACCAACAGCGGCATTGTGTGCGTAGCTTCCAAGTTCCTAGAAGCTGGCGTCTTGACAATCGCCTGCATCCGCAATTGACATTAGCATTCTTCAGGAAGGAGTTGATGGACAACTTTCCTAAGCTTCTTGCTAGTCCTCCTGCAGCACCCGATAGGAAAAACTTGCACTTCCTTCTAGGCTCTAAGACACAAAGAACTCCATGAACTTCTACTGCAACCTCGGGGGACGTTGCCTTTGCTGTCCCAGTTTCTGCTTGAAAGACATCGTTGGAAAAGTTTTTCACTATGATGAGGATGATAAGAGTCACTGAAGACGGAGATAACGAGCCGTCTGACAGACGCAGCGTTCTGGAACACACCATATCCGGAACAAGGATGTGTGCAGGAAGCAACCACTTCTTTGCCTCTGGCAGCTGGAGAACACGGCAGCTTCTGGGAGGCACAGAATGGAGCCGCACCAACAGCTAGATTGTGGGCGCGGCTTCCAAGCTACTAGAAGACGGTGGCTTGACAATCGGCTGCGTCTGCAATTGACATTAGCATTCTTCAGGAAGGAGTTGATGGACAGCTTCCCTAAGCTTCTTGCTACTCCTGCTGCAGCACCCGATAGAAAATCTTGCAATTCCTTCTGAGCTTTGAGACACTAAGAACTCGATGAACTGCTAATGCAACGTTGGGGGACGTTGCCTTTGCTGTCCCAGTTTCTGCTTGAAAGACGTCGTTGGAAAAGTTTTTCCCTAAGATGAGGATGACAAGAGTCACAGAAGACGGAGATAACGAGCCATCCAACTGAAGCAGTGCTCTGGAACCCACTTTAACCGGCACAAGGGTACGTGCACAAAGTAGCATCTTCCTCGCCTCTGGGAGACGGAGAGCACAGCAGCTTCCAGGTGGCGATGAATGAAGCCGCACCAACAGCGGCATTGTGTGCGCAGCTTCCAAGCTGCTAGAAAACGGTGGCTTGACAATCAGCTGCGTCTGCAATTGACATAAGCATTCTTCAGGAAGGAGTTGATGGACAACGTTCCTAAGTTTCTTGCTAATCCTCCTGCAGCACCCGATAGAAAATCTTGCAATTCCTTCTGAGCTTTGAGACACTAAGAACTCGATGAACTGCTAATGCAACGTTGGGCGACGTTGGCTTTCTGTCCCAGTTTCTGCTTGAAAGACGTCGTTGTCGGAAAAGTTTTTCACTAAGAAGAGGAGAACAAGAGTCACAGAAGATGGAGATAAGGAGCCGTCCGACAGAAGCAGCGCTGCGGAACGCTCCGTAACCGGCACAAGGGTCTGTGCAAGCAGCAACCACTTCCTTGCCTCTGGCAGTTGGAGAACACGGCAGATTCCAGGAGGCGATGAATGAAGCCGCACCAAGAGCTAGATTGATTGCGCGGCTTCCAAGCTACTAGAACACGGTGACTTGACAATCGGCTGCATCTGCAATTGACATTAGCATTCTTCAGGAAGGAGTTGATGGACAGCTTTCCTAAGCGTCTTGCCAGCCTTCCTACATCCCCCGATTGAAAATCATGCACTTCTTTCTAAGCTCTTAGACACAAGGAACACGATGAAATTCTAATGCACGACTGGGGCACATTGGCTTTACTATACCAGTTTCTCCTTGCAAGACAGAGTGGAAAAGCTTTTCACTAAGATGCCGATGACAAGAGTCACAGAAGACATAAAGCGAGCCGTCCGAAGGTAAGTGCCGCAGCCAGGAATGTTTCAGCAGAAGTTGTGCTCGGGAGCGCACAGTAACTGGCAAAAGCATCTGTGCATGAACGAGCAGCTTCTTCCCCTCTGCTAGCCAGAGAGCAAGGCAACTTCGAGGAAGCGAAGCACAAAGCCGCACCAACAGCGGCATTGTGTGCACAGCTTCCAAGCTGCTAGAAAACGGTGGCTTGACAATCGGCTGCGTCTGCAATTGACATTAGCATTCTTCAGGAAGGAGTTGATGGACAGCTTTCCTAAGTTTCTTGCTACTCCTGCTGCAGCACCCGATAAAAAAACGGGCATTTTCTATACGCTATGAGATGCAAAGGACTCAATGACATGCAAATGCACGACTGGGGCACATTGGCTTTACTATACCAGTTTCTCCTTGCAAGACAGAGTGGAAAAGCTTTTCGCTAAGATGCCGATGACAAGAGTCACAGAAGACATAAAGCGAGCTGTCCGAAGGTAAGTGCCGCAGCCAGGCATGTTTCAGCAGAAGTGGCGCTCGGGAGCGCACAGTAACTGGCGAAAGCATCTGTGCACGAACTAGCAGCTTCTTCCCCTCTGCTAGCCAGAGAGCAAGGCAACTTCCAGGAGGCGAAGAACAAAGCCGCACCAACAGCGGCATTGTGTGCGCAGCTTCCAAGCTGCTAGAAAACGGTGGCTTGACAATCAGCTGCGTCTGCAATTGACATAAGCATTCTTCAGGAAGGAGTTGATGGACAACGTTCCTAAGCTTCTTGCTAATCCTCCTGCAGCACCCGATAGAAAATCTTGCAATTCCTTCTGAGCTTTGAGACACTAAGAACTCGATGAACTGCTAATGCAACGTTGGGGGACGTTGCCTTTGCTGTCCCAGTTTCTGCTTGAAAGACGTCGTTGGAAAAGTTTTTCCCTAAGATGAGGATGACAAGAGTCACAGAAGACGGAGATAACGAGCCATCCAACTGAAGCAGTGCTCTGGAACCCACTTTAACCGGCACAAGGGTACGTGCACAAAGTAGCATCTTCCTCGCCTCTGGGAGACGGAGAGCACAGCAGCTTCCAGGTGGCGATGAATGAAGCCGCACCAACAGCGGCATTGTGTGCGCAGCTTCCAAGTTCCTAGAAGTTGGTGTCTTGACAATCGCCTGCATCCGCAATTGACATTAGCATTCTTCAGGAAGGACTTGTTGGACAGCTTTCCTAAGCTTCTTGCCAGCCTTCCTACATCCCCCGATTGTAAATCATCCACTTCTTTCTAAGCTCTTAGACACAAGGAATACGATGAACTTCTAATGCAAGATTGGGGGACATTGGCTTTACTATACCAGTTTCTCCTTGCAAGACAGAGTGGAAAGGTTTTCACTAAGATGCCGATGACAAGAGTCACAGAAGACATAAAGCGAGCTGTCCGAAGGTAAGTGCCGCAGCCAGGCATGTTTCAACAGTCACAGCGCAGAAGTTGCGCTGGGGAGCGCACAGTAACTGGCAAAAGCATCTGTGCACGAACTAGCAGCTTCTTCCCCTCTGCTAGCCAGAGAGCAAGCCAGGTTCCAGGAGGCGAAGAACAAAGCCGCACCAACAGCGGCATTGTGTGCGCAGCTTCCAAGCTGCTAGAACAAGGTAGCTTCACAATGAGCTGCGTCTGCAATTGACATTAGCATTCTTCAGGAAGGAGTTGATGGACAACTTTCCTAAGCTTCTTGCTAGTCCTCCTGCAGCACCCAATAGAAAAACTTGCACTTCCTTCTAAGCTCTAAGACACAATAACCTCCATGAACTGCTAATGCAACGTCGGAGAATGTTGCCTTTGTTGTCCCATTTTCTGCTTGAAAGACGTCGCTGGAAAAGTTTTTCACTAAGATGAGGATGATAAGAGTCACAGAAGACGGAGATAACGAGCCGTCTGACAGACGCAGCGTTCTGGAACACACCATATCAGGCACAAGAATGTGTGCAGGAAGCAACCACTTCTTTGCCTCTGGCAGCTGGAGAACACGGCAGCTTCTGGGAGGCACAGAATGGAGCCGCACCATCAGCTAGATTGTGGGTGTGGCTTCCAAGCTACTAGAAGACGGTGGCTTGACAATCGGCTGCGTCTGCAATTGACATTAGCATTCTTCAGGAAGGAGTTGAGGGACAGCTTCCCTAAGCTTCTTGCTACTCCTGCTGCATCCACCGATAGAAAAACTGGCATTTTCTATATGCTATGAGATGCAAAGGACACAATGACCTGCAAATGCAAGATTGGGGGACATTGGCTTTACTATACCAGTTTCTCCTTGCAAGACAGAGTGGAAAAGCTTTTCGCTAAGATGCCGATGACAACAGTCACAGAAGACATAAAGCGAGCTGTCCGACGGTAAGTGCCGCAGCCAGGCATGTTTCAGCAGAAGTTGCGCTGGGGAGCGCACAGTAACTGGCAAAAGCATCTGTGCACCAACTAGCAGCTTCTTCCCCTCTGCTAGCCAGAGAGCACGCCAGCTTCCAGGAGGCGAAAAACAAAGCCGCACCAACAGCGGCATTGTGTGCGCAGCTTCCAAGCTGCTAGAAAACGGTAGCATGACAATCGGTTGCGTCTGCAATTGACATTAGCATTCTTCAAGAAGGAGTTGATGGACAACTTTCCTAAGCTTCTTGCTAGTCCTCCTGCAGCTCTCGATAGAAAAACTTGTACTTCCTTCTAGGCTCTAAAACACAAAGAAATCCATGTACTTCTACTGCAACCTCGGGGGATGTTGCCTTTGCTGTCCCAGTTTCTGCTTGAAAGACGGCGCTGGAAAAGTTTTTCACTAAGATGAGGATGATAAGAGTCACAGAAGACGGAGATAACGAGCCGTCCAAAAGAAGCAGTGCTCTGGAACACACTGTAACCGGCAAAAGGGTCCGTGCAAAAAGTAGCATCTTCCTCGCCTCTGGGAGACGGAGAGCACGGCAGCTTCCAGGAGGCGATGAATGAAGCCGCACCAACAGCGGCATTGTGTGCGTAGCTTCCAAGTTCCTAGAAGCTGGCGTATTGACAATCGCCTGCATCCGCAATTGACATCAGCATTCTTCAGGAAGGAGTTGATGGACAACTTTCCTAAGCTTCTTGCTAGTCCTCCTGCAGCACCCGATAGGAAAAACTTGCACTTCCTTCTAGGCTCTAAGACACAAAGAACTCCATGAACTTCTACTGCAACCTCGGGGGACGTTGCCTTTGCTGTCCCAGTTTCTGCTTGAAAGACATCGTTGGAAAAGTTTTTCACTATGATGAGGATGATAAGAGTCACTGAAGACGGAGATAACGAGCCGTCTGACAGACGCAGCGTTCTGGAACACACCATATCCGGAACAAGGATGTGTGCAGGAAGCAACCACTTCTTTGCCTCTGGCAGCTGGAGAACACGGCAGCTTCTGGGAGGCACAGAATGGAGCCGCACCAACAGCTAGATTGTGGGCGCGGCTTCCAAGCTACTAGAAGACGGTGGCTTGACAATCGGCTGCGTCTGCAATTGACATTAGCATTCTTCAGGAAGGAGTTGATGGACAGCTTCCCTAAGCTTCTTGCTACTCCTGCTGCAGCACCCGATAGAAAATCTTGCAATTCCTTCTGAGCTTTGAGACACTAAGAACTCGATGAACTGCTAATGCAACGTTGGGGGACGTTGCCTTTGCTGTCCCAGTTTCTGCTTGAAAGACGTCGTTGGAAAAGTTTTTCCCTAAGATGAGGATGACAAGAGTCACAGAAGACGGAGATAACGAGCCATCCAACTGAAGCAGTGCTCTGGAACCCACTTTAACCGGCACAAGGGTACGTGCACAAAGTAGCATCTTCCTCGCCTCTGGGAGACGGAGAGCACAGCAGCTTCCAGGTGGCGATGAATGAAGCCGCACCAACAGCGGCATTGTGTGCGCAGCTTCCAAGCTGCTAGAAAACGGTGGCTTGACAATCAGCTGCGTCTGCAATTGACATAAGCATTCTTCAGGAAGGAGTTGATGGACAACGTTCCTAAGTTTCTTGCTAATCCTCCTGCAGCACCCGATAGAAAATCTTGCAATTCCTTCTGAGCTTTGAGACACTAAGAACTCGATGAACTGCTAATGCAACGTTGGGCGACGTTGGCTTTCTGTCCCAGTTTCTGCTTGAAAGACGTCGTTGTCGGAAAAGTTTTTCACTAAGAAGAGGAGAACAAGAGTCACAGAAGATGGAGATAAGGAGCCGTCCGACAGAAGCAGCGCTGCGGAACGCTCCGTAACCGGCACAAGGGTCTGTGCAAGCAGCAACCACTTCCTTGCCTCTGGCAGTTGGAGAACACGGCAGATTCCAGGAGGCGATGAATGAAGCCGCACCAAGAGCTAGATTGATTGCGCGGCTTCCAAGCTACTAGAACACGGTGACTTGACAATCGGCTGCATCTGCAATTGACATTAGCATTCTTCAGGAAGGAGTTGATGGACAGCTTTCCTAAGCGTCTTGCCAGCCTTCCTACATCCCCCGATTGAAAATCATGCACTTCTTTCTAAGCTCTTAGACACAAGGAACACGATGAAATTCTAATGCACGACTGGGGCACATTGGCTTTACTATACCAGTTTCTCCTTGCAAGACAGAGTGGAAAAGCTTTTCACTAAGATGCCGATGACAAGAGTCACAGAAGACATAAAGCGAGCCGTCCGAAGGTAAGTGCCGCAGCCAGGCATGTTTCAGCAGAAGTTGTGCTCGGGAGCGCACAGTAACTGGCAAAAGCATCTGTGCATGAACGAGCAGCTTCTTCCCCTCTGCTAGCCAGAGAGCAAGGCAACTTCGAGGAAGCGAAGCACAATTCCGCACCAACAGCGGCATTGTGTGCACAGCTTCCAAGCTGCTAGAAAACGGTGGCTTGACAATCGGCTGCGTCTGCAATTGACATTAGCATTCTTCAGGAAGGAGTTGATGGACAGCTTTCCTAAGTTTCTTGCTACTCCTGCTGCAGCACCCGATAAAAAAACGGGCATTTTCTATACGTTATGAGATGCAAAGGACTCAATGACATGCAAATGCACGACTGGGGCACATTGGCTTTACTATACCAGTTTCTCCTTGCAAGACAGAGTGGAAAAGCTTTTCACTAAGATGCCGATGACAAGAGTCACAGAAGACATAAAGCGAGCTGTCCGAAGGTAAGTGCCGCAGCCAGGCATGTTTCAGCAGAAGTGGCGCTCGGGAGCGCACAGTAACTGGCGAAAGCATCTGTGCACGAACTAGCAGCTTCTTCCCCTCTGCTAGCCAGAGAGCAAGGCAACTTCCAGGAGGCGAAGAACAAAGCCGCACCAACAGCGGCATTGTGTGCGCAGCTTCCAAGCTGCTAGAAAACGGTGGCTTGACAATCAGCTGCGTCTGCAATTGACATAAGCATTCTTCAGGAAGGAGTTGATGGACAACGTTCCTAAGCTTCTTGCTAATCCTCCTGCAGCACCCGATAGAAAATCTTGCAATTCCTTCTGAGCTTTGAGACACTAAGAACTCGATGAACTGCTAATGCAACGTTGGGGGACGTTGCCTTTGCTGTCCCAGTTTCTGCTTGAAAGACGTCGTTGGAAAAGTTTTTCCCTAAGATGAGGATGACAAGAGTCACAGAAGACGGAGATAACGAGCCATCCAACTGAAGCAGTGCTCTGGAACCCACTTTAACCGGCACAAGGGTACGTGCACAAAGTAGCATCTTCCTCGCCTCTGGGAGACGGAGAGCACAGCAGCTTCCAGGTGGCGATGAATGAAGCCGCACCAACAGCGGCATTGTGTGCGCAGCTTCCAAGTTCCTAGAAGTTGGTGTCTTGACAATCGCCTGCATCCGCAATTGACATTAGCATTCTTCAGGAAGGACTTGTTGGACAGCTTTCCTAAGCTTCTTGCCAGCCTTCCTACATCCCCCGATTGTAAATCATCCACTTCTTTCTAAGCTCTTAGACACAAGGAATACGATGAACTTCTAATGCAAGATTGGGGGACATTGGCTTTACTATACCAGTTTCTCCTTGCAAGACAGAGTGGAAAGGTTTTCACTAAGATGCCGATGACAAGAGTCACAGAAGACATAAAGCGAGCTGTCCGAAGGTAAGTGCCGCAGCCAGGCATGTTTCAACAGTCACAGCGCAGAAGTTGCGCTGGGGAGCGCACAGTAACTGGCAAAAGCATCTGTGCACGAACTAGCAGCTTCTTCCCCTCTGCTAGCCAGAGAGCAAGCCAGGTTCCAGGAGGCGAAGAACAAAGCCGCACCAACAGCGGCATTGTGTGCGCAGCTTCCAAGCTGCTAGAACAAGGTAGCTTCACAATGAGCTGCGTCTGCAATTGACATTAGCATTCTTCAGGAAGGAGTTGATGGACAACTTTCCTAAGCTTCTTGCTAGTCCTCCTGCAGCACCCAATAGAAAAACTTGCACTTCCTTCTAAGCTCTAAGACACAATAACCTCCATGAACTGCTAATGCAACGTCGGAGAATGTTGCCTTTGTTGTCCCATTTTCTGCTTGAAAGACGTCGCTGGAAAAGTTTTTCACTAAGATGAGGATGATAAGAGTCACAGAAGACGGAGATAACGAGCCGTCTGACAGACGCAGCGTTCTGGAACACACCATATCAGGCACAAGAATGTGTGCAGGAAGCAACCACTTCTTTGCCTCTGGCAGCTGGAGAACACGGCAGCTTCTGGGAGGCACAGAATGGAGCCGCACCATCAGCTAGATTGTGGGTGTGGCTTCCAAGCTACTAGAAGACGGTGGCTTGACAATCGGCTGCGTCTGCAATTGACATTAGCATTCTTCAGGAAGGAGTTGAGGGACAGCTTCCCTAAGCTTCTTGCTACTCCTGCTGCATCCACCGATAGAAAAACTGGCATTTTCTATATGCTATGAGATGCAAAGGACACAATGACCTGCAAATGCAAGATTGGGGGACATTGGCTTTACTATACCAGTTTCTCCTTGCAAGACAGAGTGGAAAAGCTTTTCGCTAAGATGCCGATGACAAGAGTCACAGAAGACATAAAGCGAGCTGTCCGACGGTAAGTGCCGCAGCCAGGCATGTTTCAGCAGAAGTTGCGCTGGGGAGCGCACAGTAACTGGCAAAAGCATCTGTGCACCAACTAGCAGCTTCTTCCCCTCTGCTAGCCAGAGAGCACGCCAGCTTCCAGGAGGCGAAAAACAAAGCCGCACCAACAGCGGCATTGTGTGCGCAGCTTCCAAGCTGCTAGAAAACGGTAGCATGACAATCGGTTGCGTCTGCAATTGACATTAGCATTCTTCAAGAAGGAGTTGATGGACAACTTTCCTAAGCTTCTTGCTAGTCCTCCTGCAGCTCTCGATAGAAAAACTTGTACTTCCTTCTAGGCTCTAAAACACAAAGAAATCCATGTACTTCTACTGCAACCTCGGGGGATGTTGCCTTTGCTGTCCCAGTTTCTGCTTGAAAGACGGCGCTGGAAAAGTTTTTCACTAAGATGAGGATGATAAGAGTCACAGAAGACGGAGATAACGAGCCGTCCAAAAGAAGCAGTGCTCTGGAACACACTGTAACCGGCAAAAGGGTCCGTGCAAAAAGTAGCATCTTCCTCGCCTCTGGGAGACGGAGAGCACGGCAGCTTCCAGGAGGCGATGAATGAAGCCGCACCAACAGCGGCATTGTGTGCGTAGCTTCCAAGTTCCTAGAAGCTGGCGTATTGACAATCGCCTGCATCCGCAATTGACATCAGCATTCTTCAGGAAGGAGTTGATGGACAACTTTCCTAAGCTTCTTGCTAGTCCTCCTGCAGCACCCGATAGGAAAAACTTGCACTTCCTTCTAGGCTCTAAGACACAAAGAACTCCATGAACTTCTACTGCAACCTCGGGGGACGTTGCCTTTGCTGTCCCAGTTTCTGCTTGAAAGACATCGTTGGAAAAGTTTTTCACTATGATGAGGATGATAAGAGTCACTGAAGACGGAGATAACGAGCCGTCTGACAGACGCAGCGTTCTGGAACACACCATATCCGGAACAAGGATGTGTGCAGGAAGCAACCACTTCTTTGCCTCTGGCAGCTGGAGAACACGGCAGCTTCTGGGAGGCACAGAATGGAGCCGCACCAACAGCTAGATTGTGGGCGCGGCTTCCAAGCTACTAGAAGACGGTGGCTTGACAATCGGCTGCGTCTGCAATTGACATTAGCATTCTTCAGGAAGGAGTTGATGGACAGCTTCCCTAAGCTTCTTGCTACTCCTGCTGCAGCACCCGATAGAAAATCTTGCAATTCCTTCTGAGCTTTGAGACACTAAGAACTCGATGAACTGCTAATGCAACGTTGGGGGACGTTGCCTTTGCTGTCCCAGTTTCTGCTTGAAAGACGTCGTTGGAAAAGTTTTTCCCTAAGATGAGGATGACAAGAGTCACAGAAGACGGAGATAACGAGCCATCCAACTGAAGCAGTGCTCTGGAACCCACTTTAACCGGCACAAGGGTACGTGCACAAAGTAGCATCTTCCTCGCCTCTGGGAGACGGAGAGCACAGCAGCTTCCAGGTGGCGATGAATGAAGCCGCACCAACAGCGGCATTGTGTGCGCAGCTTCCAAGCTGCTAGAAAACGGTGGCTTGACAATCAGCTGCGTCTGCAATTGACATAAGCATTCTTCAGGAAGGAGTTGATGGACAACGTTCCTAAGTTTCTTGCTAATCCTCCTGCAGCACCCGATAGAAAATCTTGCAATTCCTTCTGAGCTTTGAGACACTAAGAACTCGATGAACTGCTAATGCAACGTTGGGCGACGTTGGCTTTCTGTCCCAGTTTCTGCTTGAAAGACGTCGTTGTCGGAAAAGTTTTTCACTAAGAAGAGGAGAACAAGAGTCACAGAAGATGGAGATAAGGAGCCGTCCGACAGAAGCAGCGCTGCGGAACGCTCCGTAACCGGCACAAGGGTCTGTGCAAGCAGCAACCACTTCCTTGCCTCTGGCAGTTGGAGAACACGGCAGATTCCAGGAGGCGATGAATGAAGCCGCACCAAGAGCTAGATTGATTGCGCGGCTTCCAAGCTACTAGAACACGGTGACTTGACAATCGGCTGCATCTGCAATTGACATTAGCATTCTTCAGGAAGGAGTTGATGGACAGCTTTCCTAAGCGTCTTGCCAGCCTTCCTACATCCCCCGATTGAAAATCATGCACTTCTTTCTAAGCTCTTAGACACAAGGAACACGATGAAATTCTAATGCACGACTGGGGCACATTGGCTTTACTATACCAGTTTCTCCTTGCAAGACAGAGTGGAAAAGCTTTTCACTAAGATGCCGATGACAAGAGTCACAGAAGACATAAAGCGAGCCGTCCGAAGGTAAGTGCCGCAGCCAGGCATGTTTCAGCAGAAGTTGTGCTCGGGAGCGCACAGTAACTGGCAAAAGCATCTGTGCATGAACGAGCAGCTTCTTCCCCTCTGCTAGCCAGAGAGCAAGGCAACTTCGAGGAAGCGAAGCACAATTCCGCACCAACAGCGGCATTGTGTGCACAGCTTCCAAGCTGCTAGAAAACGGTGGCTTGACAATCGGCTGCGTCTGCAATTGACATTAGCATTCTTCAGGAAGGAGTTGATGGACAGCTTTCCTAAGTTTCTTGCTACTCCTGCTGCAGCACCCGATAAAAAAACGGGCATTTTCTATACGTTATGAGATGCAAAGGACTCAATGACATGCAAATGCACGACTGGGGCACATTGGCTTTACTATACCAGTTTCTCCTTGCAAGACAGAGTGGAAAAGCTTTTCACTAAGATGCCGATGACAAGAGTCACAGAAGACATAAAGCGAGCTGTCCGAAGGTAAGTGCCGCAGCCAGGCATGTTTCAGCAGAAGTGGCGCTCGGGAGCGCACAGTAACTGGCGAAAGCATCTGTGCACGAACTAGCAGCTTCTTCCCCTCTGCTAGCCAGAGAGCAAGGCAACTTCCAGGAGGCGAAGAACAAAGCCGCACCAACAGCGGCATTGTGTGCGCAGCTTCCAAGCTGCTAGAAAACGGTGGCTTGACAATCAGCTGCGTCTGCAATTGACATAAGCATTCTTCAGGAAGGAGTTGATGGACAACGTTCCTAAGCTTCTTGCTAATCCTCCTGCAGCACCCGATAGAAAATCTTGCAATTCCTTCTGAGCTTTGAGACACTAAGAACTCGATGAACTGCTAATGCAACGTTGGGGGACGTTGCCTTTGCTGTCCCAGTTTCTGCTTGAAAGACGTCGTTGGAAAAGTTTTTCCCTAAGATGAGGATGACAAGAGTCACAGAAGACGGAGATAACGAGCCATCCAACTGAAGCAGTGCTCTGGAACCCACTTTAACCGGCACAAGGGTACGTGCACAAAGTAGCATCTTCCTCGCCTCTGGGAGACGGAGAGCACAGCAGCTTCCAGGTGGCGATGAATGAAGCCGCACCAACAGCGGCATTGTGTGCGCAGCTTCCAAGTTCCTAGAAGTTGGTGTCTTGACAATCGCCTGCATCCGCAATTGACATTAGCATTCTTCAGGAAGGACTTGTTGGACAGCTTTCCTAAGCTTCTTGCCAGCCTTCCTACATCCCCCGATTGTAAATCATCCACTTCTTTCTAAGCTCTTAGACACAAGGAATACGATGAACTTCTAATGCAAGATTGGGGGACATTGGCTTTACTATACCAGTTTCTCCTTGCAAGACAGAGTGGAAAGGTTTTCACTAAGATGCCGATGACAAGAGTCACAGAAGACATAAAGCGAGCTGTCCGAAGGTAAGTGCCGCAGCCAGGCATGTTTCAACAGTCACAGCGCAGAAGTTGCGCTGGGGAGCGCACAGTAACTGGCAAAAGCATCTGTGCACGAACTAGCAGCTTCTTCCCCTCTGCTAGCCAGAGAGCAAGCCAGGTTCCAGGAGGCGAAGAACAAAGCCGCACCAACAGCGGCATTGTGTGCGCAGCTTCCAAGCTGCTAGAACAAGGTAGCTTCACAATGAGCTGCGTCTGCAATTGACATTAGCATTCTTCAGGAAGGAGTTGATGGACAACTTTCCTAAGCTTCTTGCTAGTCCTCCTGCAGCACCCAATAGAAAAACTTGCACTTCCTTCTAAGCTCTAAGACACAATAACCTCCATGAACTGCTAATGCAACGTCGGAGAATGTTGCCTTTGTTGTCCCATTTTCTGCTTGAAAGACGTCGCTGGAAAAGTTTTTCACTAAGATGAGGATGATAAGAGTCACAGAAGACGGAGATAACGAGCCGTCTGACAGACGCAGCGTTCTGGAACACACCATATCAGGCACAAGAATGTGTGCAGGAAGCAACCACTTCTTTGCCTCTGGCAGCTGGAGAACACGGCAGCTTCTGGGAGGCACAGAATGGAGCCGCACCATCAGCTAGATTGTGGGTGTGGCTTCCAAGCTACTAGAAGACGGTGGCTTGACAATCGGCTGCGTCTGCAATTGACATTAGCATTCTTCAGGAAGGAGTTGAGGGACAGCTTCCCTAAGCTTCTTGCTACTCCTGCTGCATCCACCGATAGAAAAACTGGCATTTTCTATATGCTATGAGATGCAAAGGACACAATGACCTGCAAATGCAAGATTGGGGGACATTGGCTTTACTATACCAGTTTCTCCTTGCAAGACAGAGTGGAAAAGCTTTTCGCTAAGATGCCGATGACAACAGTCACAGAAGACATAAAGCGAGCTGTCCGACGGTAAGTGCCGCAGCCAGGCATGTTTCAGCAGAAGTTGCGCTGGGGAGCGCACAGTAACTGGCAAAAGCATCTGTGCACCAACTAGCAGCTTCTTCCCCTCTGCTAGCCAGAGAGCACGCCAGCTTCCAGGAGGCGAAAAACAAAGCCGCACCAACAGCGGCATTGTGTGCGCAGCTTCCAAGCTGCTAGAAAACGGTAGCATGACAATCGGTTGCGTCTGCAATTGACATTAGCATTCTTCAAGAAGGAGTTGATGGACAACTTTCCTAAGCTTCTTGCTAGTCCTCCTGCAGCTCTCGATAGAAAAACTTGTACTTCCTTCTAGGCTCTAAAACACAAAGAAATCCATGTACTTCTACTGCAACCTCGGGGGATGTTGCCTTTGCTGTCCCAGTTTCTGCTTGAAAGACGGCGCTGGAAAAGTTTTTCACTAAGATGAGGATGATAAGAGTCACAGAAGACGGAGATAACGAGCCGTCCAAAAGAAGCAGTGCTCTGGAACACACTGTAACCGGCAAAAGGGTCCGTGCAAAAAGTAGCATCTTCCTCGCCTCTGGGAGACGGAGAGCACGGCAGCTTCCAGGAGGCGATGAATGAAGCCGCACCAACAGCGGCATTGTGTGCGTAGCTTCCAAGTTCCTAGAAGCTGGCGTATTGACAATCGCCTGCATCCGCAATTGACATCAGCATTCTTCAGGAAGGAGTTGATGGACAACTTTCCTAAGCTTCTTGCTAGTCCTCCTGCAGCACCCGATAGGAAAAACTTGCACTTCCTTCTAGGCTCTAAGACACAAAGAACTCCATGAACTTCTACTGCAACCTCGGGGGACGTTGCCTTTGCTGTCCCAGTTTCTGCTTGAAAGACATCGTTGGAAAAGTTTTTCACTATGATGAGGATGATAAGAGTCACTGAAGACGGAGATAACGAGCCGTCTGACAGACGCAGCGTTCTGGAACACACCATATCCGGAACAAGGATGTGTGCAGGAAGCAACCACTTCTTTGCCTCTGGCAGCTGGAGAACACGGCAGCTTCTGGGAGGCACAGAATGGAGCCGCACCAACAGCTAGATTGTGGGCGCGGCTTCCAAGCTACTAGAAGACGGTGGCTTGACAATCGGCTGCGTCTGCAATTGACATTAGCATTCTTCAGGAAGGAGTTGATGGACAGCTTCCCTAAGCTTCTTGCTACTCCTGCTGCAGCACCCGATAGAAAATCTTGCAATTCCTTCTGAGCTTTGAGACACTAAGAACTCGATGAACTGCTAATGCAACGTTGGGGGACGTTGCCTTTGCTGTCCCAGTTTCTGCTTGAAAGACGTCGTTGGAAAAGTTTTTCCCTAAGATGAGGATGACAAGAGTCACAGAAGACGGAGATAACGAGCCATCCAACTGAAGCAGTGCTCTGGAACCCACTTTAACCGGCACAAGGGTACGTGCACAAAGTAGCATCTTCCTCGCCTCTGGGAGACGGAGAGCACAGCAGCTTCCAGGTGGCGATGAATGAAGCCGCACCAACAGCGGCATTGTGTGCGCAGCTTCCAAGTTCCTAGAAGTTGGTGTCTTGACAATCGCCTGCATCCGCAATTGACATTAGCATTCTTCAGGAAGGACTTGTTGGACAGCTTTCCTAAGCTTCTTGCCAGCCTTCCTACATCCCCCGATTGTAAATCATCCACTTCTTTCTAAGCTCTTAGACACAAGGAATACGATGAACTTCTAATGCAAGATTGGGGGACATTGGCTTTACTATACCAGTTTCTCCTTGCAAGACAGAGTGGAAAGGTTTTCACTAAGATGCCGATGACAAGAGTCACAGAAGACATAAAGCGAGCTGTCCGAAGGTAAGTGCCGCAGCCAGGCATGTTTCAACAGTCACAGCGCAGAAGTTGCGCTGGGGAGCGCACAGTAACTGGCAAAAGCATCTGTGCACGAACTAGCAGCTTCTTCCCCTCTGCTAGCCAGAGAGCAAGCCAGGTTCCAGGAGGCGAAGAACAAAGCCGCACCAACAGCGGCATTGTGTGCGCAGCTTCCAAGCTGCTAGAACAAGGTAGCTTCACAATGAGCTGCGTCTGCAATTGACATTAGCATTCTTCAGGAAGGAGTTGATGGACAACTTTCCTAAGCTTCTTGCTAGTCCTCCTGCAGCACCCAATAGAAAAACTTGCACTTCCTTCTAAGCTCTAAGACACAATAACCTCCATGAACTGCTAATGCAACGTCGGAGAATGTTGCCTTTGTTGTCCCATTTTCTGCTTGAAAGACGTCGCTGGAAAAGTTTTTCACTAAGATGAGGATGATAAGAGTCACAGAAGACGGAGATAACGAGCCGTCTGACAGACGCAGCGTTCTGGAACACACCATATCAGGCACAAGGATGTGTGCAGGAAGCAACCACTTCTTTGCCTCTGGCAGCTGGAGAACATGGCAGCTTCTGGGAGGCACAGAATGGAGCCGCACCAACAGCTAGATTGTGGGCGCGGCTTCCAAGCTACTAGAAGACGGTGGCTTGACAATCGGCTGCGTCTGCAATTGACATTAGCATTTTTCAGGAAGGAGTTGATGGACAGCTTCCCTAAGCTTCTTGCTACTCCTGCTGCATCCACCGACAGAAAAACTGGCATTTTCTATATGCTATGAGATGCAAAGGACAAAATGACCTGCAAATGCACGATTGGGGGACATTGGCTTTACTATACCAGTTTCTCCTTGCAAGACAGAGTGGAAAAGCTTTTCACTAAGATGCTGATGACAAGAGTCACAGAAGACATAAAGCGAGCTGTCCGAAGGTAAGTGCCGCAGCCAGGCATGTTTCAGCAGAAGTTGCGCTGGGGAGCGCACAGTAACTGGCAAAAGCATCTGTGCACCAACTAGCAGCTTCTTCCCCTCTGCTAGCCAGAGAGCACGCCAGCTTCCAGGAGGCGAAGAACAGAGACGCACCAACAGCGGCATTGTGTGCGCAGCTTCCAAGCTGCTAGAACAAGGTAGCTTGACAATCAGCTGCGTCTGCAATTGACATTAGCATTCTTCAGGAAGGAGTTGATGGACAACTTTCCTAAGCTTCTCTTGCTCGTCCTGCTGCAGCACCCGATAGAAAAACTTGCACTTCCTTCTAGGCTCTAAGACAAAGAACTCCATGTACTTCTGCTGCAACCTCGGGGGACGTTGCCTTTGCTGTCCCAGTTTCTGCTTGAAAGACGTCGCTGGAAAAGTTTTTCACTAAGATGAGGATGATAAGAGTCACAGAAGACGGAGATAACGAGCCGTCCAACAGAAGCAGTGCTCTGGAACGCACTGTAACTGGCAAAAGGCGCCGTGCACAAAGTAGCCTCTTCCTCGCCTCTGGGAGACGGAGAGCACGGCAGCTTCCAGGAGGCGATGAATGAAGCCGCACCAACAGCGGCATTGTGTGCGCAGCTTCCAAGTTCCTAGAAGTTGGCGTCTTGACAATCGCCTGCATCCGCAATTGACATTAGCATTCTTCAGGAAGGAGTTGTTGGACAGCTTTCCTAAGCTTCATGCCAGCCTTCCTACATCCCCCGATTGTAAATCATCCACTTCTTTCTAAGCTCTTAGACACAAGGAATACGATGAACTTCTAATGCAAGATTGGGGGACATTGGCTTTACTATACCAGTTTCTCCTTGCAAGACAGAGTGGAAAGGTTTTCACTAAGATGCCGATGACAAGAGTCACAGAAGACATAAAGCCAGCTGTCCGAAGGTAAGTGCCGCAGCCAGGCATGTTTCAACAGTCACAGCGCAGAAGTTGCGCTGGGGAGCGCACAGTAACTGGCAAAAGCATCTGTGCACCAACTAGCAGCTCCTTCCCCTCTGCTAGCCAGAGAGCACGCCAGCTTCCAGGAGGCGAAGAACAAAGCCGCACCAACAGCAGCACTGTGTGCGCAGCTTCCAAGCTGCTAGAACAAGGTAGCTTGACAATCAGCTGCGTCTGCAATTGACATTAGCATTCTTCAGGAAGGAGTTGATGGACAACTTTCCTAAGCTTCTTGCTAGTCCTCCTGCAGCACCCGATAGAAAAACTTGCACTTCCTTCTAAGCTCTAAGACACAATAAACTCCATGAACTGCTAATGCAACATCGGAGAATGTTGCCTTTGCTGTCCCAGTTTCTGCTTGAAAGACATCGTTGGAAAAGTTTTTCACTAAGATGAGGATGATAAGAGTCACAGAAGATGGAGATAACGAGCCGTCCAACATAAGCAGCGCTCCGGAACACATCATATCCAGCACAAGGATGTGTGCAGGAAGCAACCACTTCTTTGCCTCTGGCAGCTGGAGAACACGGCAGCTTCTGGGAGGCACCAACAGCTAGATTGTGGGTGTGGCTTCCAAGCTACTAGAAGACGGTGGCTTGACAATCGGCTGCGTCTGCAATTGACATTAGCATTCTTCAGGAAGGAGTTGAGGGACAGCTTCCCTAAGCTTCTTGCTACTCCTGCTGCATCCACCGATAGAAAAACTGGCATTTTCTATATGCTATGAGATGCAAAGGACACAATGACCTGCAAATGCAAGATTGGGGGACATTGGCTTTACTATACCAGTTTCTCCTTGCAAGACAGAGTGGAAAAGCTTTTCGCTAAGATGCCGATGACAACAGTCACAGAAGACATAAAGCGAGCTGTCCGACGGTAAGTGCCGCAGCCAGGCATGTTTCAGCAGAAGTTGCGCTGGGGAGCGCACAGTAACTGGCAAAAGCATCTGTGCACCAACTAGCAGCTTCTTCCCCTCTGCTAGCCAGAGAGCACGCCAGCTTCCAGGAGGCGAAAAACAAATCCGCACCAACAGCGGCATTGTGTGCGCAGCTTCCAAGCTGCTAGAAAACGGTAGCATGACAATCGGTTGCGTCTGCAATTGACATTAGCATTCTTCAAGAAGGAGTTGATGGACAACTTTCCTAAGCTTCTTGCTAGTCCTCCTGCAGCTCTCGATAGAAAAACTTGTACTTCCTTCTAGGCTCTAAAACACAAAGAAATCCATGTACTTCTACTGCAACCTCGGGGGATGTTGCCTTTGCTGTCCCAGTTTCTGCTTGAAAGACGGCGCTGGAAAAGTTTTTCACTAAGATGAGGATGATAAGAGTCACAGAAGACGGAGATAACGAGCCGTCCAAAAGAAGCAGTGCTCTGGAACACACTGTAACCGGCAAAAGGGTCCGTGCAAAAAGTAGCATCTTCCTCGCCTCTGGGAGACGGAGAGCACGGCAGCTTCCAGGAGGCGATGAATGAAGCCGCACCAACAGCGGCATTGTGTGCGTAGCTTCCAAGTTCCTAGAAGCTGGCGTCTTGACAATCGCCTGCATCCGCAATTGACATTAGCATTCTTCAGGAAGGAGTTGATGGACAACTTTCCTAAGCTTCTTGCTAGTCCTCCTGCAGCACCCGATAGGAAAAACTTGCACTTCCTTCTAGGCTCTAAGACACAAAGAACTCCATGAACTTCTACTGCAACCTCGGGGGGCGTTGCCTTTGCTGTCCCAGTTTCTGCTTGAAAGACATCGTTGGAAAAGTTTTTCACTATGATGAGGATGATAAGAGTCACTGAAGACGGAGATAACGAGCCGTCTGACAGACGCAGCGTTCTGGAACACACCATATCCGGAACAAGGATGTGTGCAGGAAGCAACCACTTCTTTGCCTCTGGCAGCTGGAGAACACGGCAGCTTCTGGGAGGCACAGAATGGAGCCGCACCAACAGCTAGATTGTGGGCGCGGCTTCCAAGCTACTAGAAGACGGTGGCTTGACAATCGGCTGCGTCTGCAATTGACATAAGCATTCTTCAGGAAGGAGTTGATGGACAACGTTCCTAAGTTTCTTGCTAATCCTCCTGCAGCACCCGATAGAAAATCTTGCAATTCCTTCTGAGCTTTGAGACACTAAGAACTCGATGAACTGCTAATGCAACGTTGGGTGACGTTGGCTTTCTGTCCCAGTTTCTGCTTGAAAGACGTCGTTGTCGGAAAAGTTTTTCACTAAGAAGAGGAGAACAAGAGTCACAGAAGATGGAGATAAGGAGCCGTCCGACAGAAGCAGCGCTGCGGAACGCTCCGTAACCGGCACAAGGGTCTGTGCAAGCAGCAACCACTTCCTTGCCTCTGGCAGTTGGAGAACACGGCAGATTCCAGGAGGCGATGAATGAAGCCGCACCAAGAGCTAGATTGATTGCGCGGCTTCCAAGCTACTAGAACACGGTGACTTGACAATCGGCTGCATCTGCAATTGACATTAGCATTCTTCAGGAAGGAGTTGATGGACAGCTTTCCTAAGCGTCTTGCCAGCCTTCCTACATCCCCCGATTGAAAATCATGCACTTCTTTCTAAGCTCTTAGACACAAGGAACACGATGAAATTCTAATGCACGACTGGGGCACATTGGCTTTACTATACCAGTTTCTCCTTGCAAGACAGAGTGGAAAAGCTTTTCACTAAGATGCCGATGACAAGAGTCACAGAAGACATAAAGCGAGCTGTCCGAAGGTAAGTGCCGCAGCCAGGCATGTTTCAGCAGAAGTGGCGCTCGGGAGCGCACAGTAACTGGCGAAAGCATCTGTGCACGAACTAGCAGCTTCTTCCCCTCTGCTAGCCAGAGAGGACGGCAACTTCCAGGAGGCGAAGAACAAAGCCGCACCAACAGCGGCATTGTGTGCGCAGCTTCCAAGCTGCTAGAAAACGGTGGCTTGACAATCAGCTGCGTCTGCAATTGACATAAGCATTCTTCAGGAAGGAGTTGATGGACAACGTTCCTAAGTTTCTTGCTAATCCTCCTGCAGCACCCGATAGAAAATCTTGCAATTCCTTCTGAGCTTTGAGACACTAAGAACTCGATGAACTGCTAATGCAACGTTGGGCGACGTTGGCTTTCTGTCCCAGTTTCTGCTTGAAAGACGTCGT
Source organism: Passer domesticus (assembly GCF_036417665.1). NCBI lineage: Eukaryota > Metazoa > Chordata > Aves > Passeriformes > Passeridae > Passer > Passer domesticus. Next base: position 56,760,213 of record NC_087512.1, on the reverse strand, counting down.
TGTCGGAAAAGTTTTTCACTAAGAAGAGGAGAACAAGAGTCACAGAAGATGGAGATAAGGAGCCGACCGACAGAAGCAGCGCTGCGGAACGCTCCGTAACCGGCACAAGGGTCTGTGCAAGCAGCAACCACTTCCTTGCCTCTGGCAGTTGGAGAACACGGCAGATTCCAGGAGGCGATGAATGAAGCCGCACCAAGAGCTAGATTGATTGCGCGGCTTCCAAGCTACTAGAACACGGTGACTTGACAATCGGCTGCATCTGCAATTGACATTAGCATTCTTCAGGAAGGAGTTGATGGACAGCTTTCCTAAGCGTCTTGCCAGCCTTCCTACATCCCCCGATTGAAAATCATGCACTTCTTTCTAAGCTCTTAGACACAAGGAACACGATGAAATTCTAATGCACGACTGGGGCACATTGGCTTTACTATACCAGTTTCTCCTTGCAAGACAGAGTGGAAAAGCTTTTCACTAAGATGCCGATGACAAGAGTCACAGAAGACATAAAGCGAGCCGTCCGAAGGTAAGTGCCGCAGCCAGGCATGTTTCAGCAGAAGTTGTGCTCGGGAGCGCACAGTAACTGGCAAAAGCATCTGTGCATGAACGAGCAGCTTCTTCCCCTCTGCTAGCCAGAGAGCAAGGCAACTTCGAGGAAGCGAAGCACAATTCCGCACCAACAGCGGCATTGTGTGCACAGCTTCCAAGCTGCTAGAAAACGGTGGCTTGACAATCGGCTGCGTCTGCAATTGACATTAGCATTCTTCAGGAAGGAGTTGATGGACAGCTTTCCTAAGTTTCTTGCTACTCCTGCTGCAGCACCCGATAAAAAAACGGGCATTTTCTATACGTTATGAGATGCAAAGGACTCAATGACATGCAAATGCACGACTGGGGCACATTGGCTTTACTATACCAGTTTCTCCTTGCAAGACAGAGTGGAAAAGCTTTTCACTAAGATGCCGATGACAAGAGTCACAGAAGACATAAAGCGAGCTGTCCGAAGGTAAGTGCCGCAGCCAGGCATGTTTCAGCAGAAGTGGCGCTCGGGAGCGCACAGTAACTGGCGAAAGCATCTGTGCACGAACTAGCAGCTTCTTCCCCTCTGCTAGCCAGAGAGCAAGGCAACTTCCAGGAGGCGAAGAACAAAGCCGCACCAACAGCGGCATTGTGTGCGCAGCTTCCAAGCTGCTAGAAAACGGTGGCTTGACAATCAGCTGCGTCTGCAATTGACATAAGCATTCTTCAGGAAGGAGTTGATGGACAACGTTCCTAAGCTTCTTGCTAATCCTCCTGCAGCACCCGATAGAAAATCTTGCAATTCCTTCTGAGCTTTGAGACACTAAGAACTCGATGAACTGCTAATGCAACGTTGGGGGACGTTGCCTTTGCTGTCCCAGTTTCTGCTTGAAAGACGTCGTTGGAAAAGTTTTTCCCTAAGATGAGGATGACAAGAGTCACAGAAGACGGAGATAACGAGCCATCCAACTGAAGCAGTGCTCTGGAACCCACTTTAACCGGCACAAGGGTACGTGCACAAAGTAGCATCTTCCTCGCCTCTGGGAGACGGAGAGCACAGCAGCTTCCAGGTGGCGATGAATGAAGCCGCACCAACAGCGGCATTGTGTGCGCAGCTTCCAAGTTCCTAGAAGTTGGTGTCTTGACAATCGCCTGCATCCGCAATTGACATTAGCATTCTTCAGGAAGGACTTGTTGGACAGCTTTCCTAAGCTTCTTGCCAGCCTTCCTACATCCCCCGATTGTAAATCATCCACTTCTTTCTAAGCTCTTAGACACAAGGAATACGATGAACTTCTAATGCAAGATTGGGGGACATTGGCTTTACTATACCAGTTTCTCCTTGCAAGACAGAGTGGAAAGGTTTTCACTAAGATGCCGATGACAAGAGTCACAGAAGACATAAAGCGAGCTGTCCGAAGGTAAGTGCCGCAGCCAGGCATGTTTCAACAGTCACAGCGCAGAAGTTGCGCTGGGGAGCGCACAGTAACTGGCAAAAGCATCTGTGCACGAACTAGCAGCTTCTTCCCCTCTGCTAGCCAGAGAGCAAGCCAGGTTCCAGGAGGCGAAGAACAAAGCCGCACCAACAGCGGCATTGTGTGCGCAGCTTCCAAGCTGCTAGAACAAGGTAGCTTCACAATGAGCTGCGTCTGCAATTGACATTAGCATTCTTCAGGAAGGAGTTGATGGACAACTTTCCTAAGCTTCTTGCTAGTCCTCCTGCAGCACCCAATAGAAAAACTTGCACTTCCTTCTAAGCTCTAAGACACAATAACCTCCATGAACTGCTAATGCAACGTCGGAGAATGTTGCCTTTGTTGTCCCATTTTCTGCTTGAAAGACGTCGCTGGAAAAGTTTTTCACTAAGATGAGGATGATAAGAGTCACAGAAGACGGAGATAACGAGCCGTCTGACAGACGCAGCGTTCTGGAACACACCATATCAGGCACAAGAATGTGTGCAGGAAGCAACCACTTCTTTGCCTCTGGCAGCTGGAGAACACGGCAGCTTCTGGGAGGCACAGAATGGAGCCGCACCATCAGCTAGATTGTGGGTGTGGCTTCCAAGCTACTAGAAGACGGTGGCTTGACAATCGGCTGCGTCTGCAATTGACATTAGCATTCTTCAGGAAGGAGTTGATGGACAGCTTCCCTAAGCTTCTTGCTACTCCTGCTGCATCCACCGATAGAAAAACTGGCATTTTCTATATGCTATGAGATGCAAAGGACACAATGACCTGCAAATGCAAGATTGGGGGACATTGGCTTTACTATACCAGTTTCTCCTTGCAAGACAGAGTGGAAAAGCTTTTTGCTAAGATGCCGATGACAACAGTCACAGAAGACATAAAGCGAGCTGTCCGACGGTAAGTGCCGCAGCCAGGCATGTTTCAGCAGAAGTTGCGCTGGGGAGCGCACAGTAACTGGCAAAAGCATCTGTGCACCAACTAGCAGCTTCTTCCCCTCTGCTAGCCAGAGAGCACGCCAGCTTCCAGGAGGCGAAAAACAAAGCCGCACCAACAGCGGCATTGTGTGCGCAGCTTCCAAGCTGCTAGAAAACGGTAGCATGACAATCGGTTGCGTCTGCAATTGACATTAGCATTCTTCAAGAAGGAGTTGATGGACAACTTTCCTAAGCTTCTTGCTAGTCCTCCTGCAGCTCTCGATAGAAAAACTTGTACTTCCTTCTAGGCTCTAAAACACAAAGAAATCCATGTACTTCTACTGCAACCTCGGGGGATGTTGCCTTTGCTGTCCCAGTTTCTGCTTGAAAGACGGCGCTGGAAAAGTTTTTCACTAAGATGAGGATGATAAGAGTCACAGAAGACGGAGATAACGAGCCGTCCAAAAGAAGCAGTGCTCTGGAACACACTGTAACCGGCAAAAGGGTCCGTGCAAAAAGTAGCATCTTCCTCGCCTCTGGGAGACGGAGAGCACGGCAGCTTCCAGGAGGCGATGAATGAAGCCGCACCAACAGCGGCATTGTGTGCGTAGCTTCCAAGTTCCTAGAAGCTGGCGTATTGACAATCGCCTGCATCCGCAATTGACATCAGCATTCTTCAGGAAGGAGTTGATGGACAACTTTCCTAAGCTTCTTGCTAGTCCTCCTGCAGCACCCGATAGGAAAAACTTGCACTTCCTTCTAGGCTCTAAGACACAAAGAACTCCATGAACTTCTACTGCAACCTCGGGGGACGTTGCCTTTGCTGTCCCAGTTTCTGCTTGAAAGACATCGTTGGAAAAGTTTTTCACTATGATGAGGATGATAAGAGTCACTGAAGACGGAGATAACGAGCCGTCTGACAGACGCAGCGTTCTGGAACACACCATATCCGGAACAAGGATGTGTGCAGGAAGCAACCACTTCTTTGCCTCTGGCAGCTGGAGAACACGGCAGCTTCTGGGAGGCACAGAATGGAGCCGCACCAACAGCTAGATTGTGGGCGCGGCTTCCAAGCTACTAGAAGACGGTGGCTTGACAATCGGCTGCGTCTGCAATTGACATTAGCATTCTTCAGGAAGGAGTTGATGGACAGCTTCCCTAAGCTTCTTGCTACTCCTGCTGCAGCACCCGATAGAAAATCTTGCAATTCCTTCTGAGCTTTGAGACACTAAGAACTCGATGAACTGCTAATGCAACGTTGGGGGACGTTGCCTTTGCTGTCCCAGTTTCTGCTTGAAAGACGTCGTTGGAAAAGTTTTTCCCTAAGATGAGGATGACAAGAGTCACAGAAGACGGAGATAACGAGCCATCCAACTGAAGCAGTGCTCTGGAACCCACTTTAACCGGCACAAGGGTACGTGCACAAAGTAGCATCTTCCTCGCCTCTGGGAGACGGAGAGCACAGCAGCTTCCAGGTGGCGATGAATGAAGCCGCACCAACAGCGGCATTGTGTGCGCAGCTTCCAAGTTCCTAGAAGTTGGTGTCTTGACAATCGCCTGCATCCGCAATTGACATTAGCATTCTTCAGGAAGGACTTGTTGGACAGCTTTCCTAAGCTTCTTGCCAGCCTTCCTACATCCCCCGATTGTAAATCATCCACTTCTTTCTAAGCTCTTAGACACAAGGAATACGATGAACTTCTAATGCAAGATTGGGGGACATTGGCTTTACTATACCAGTTTCTCCTTGCAAGACAGAGTGGAAAGGTTTTCACTAAGATGCCGATGACAAGAGTCACAGAAGACATAAAGCGAGCTGTCCGAAGGTAAGTGCCGCAGCCAGGCATGTTTCAACAGTCACAGCGCAGAAGTTGCGCTGGGGAGCGCACAGTAACTGGCAAAAGCATCTGTGCACGAACTAGCAGCTTCTTCCCCTCTGCTAGCCAGAGAGCAAGCCAGGTTCCAGGAGGCGAAGAACAAAGCCGCACCAACAGCGGCATTGTGTGCGCAGCTTCCAAGCTGCTAGAACAAGGTAGCTTCACAATGAGCTGCGTCTGCAATTGACATTAGCATTCTTCAGGAAGGAGTTGATGGACAACTTTCCTAAGCTTCTTGCTAGTCCTCCTGCAGCACCCAATAGAAAAACTTGCACTTCCTTCTAAGCTCTAAGACACAATAACCTCCATGAACTGCTAATGCAACGTCGGAGAATGTTGCCTTTGTTGTCCCATTTTCTGCTTGAAAGACGTCGCTGGAAAAGTTTTTCACTAAGATGAGGATGATAAGAGTCACAGAAGACGGAGATAACGAGCCGTCTGACAGACGCAGCGTTCTGGAACACACCATATCAGGCACAAGGATGTGTGCAGGAAGCAACCACTTCTTTGCCTCTGGCAGCTGGAGAACATGGCAGCTTCTGGGAGGCACAGAATGGAGCCGCACCAACAGCTAGATTGTGGGCGCGGCTTCCAAGCTACTAGAAGACGGTGGCTTGACAATCGGCTGCGTCTGCAATTGACATTAGCATTTTTCAGGAAGGAGTTGATGGACAGCTTCCCTAAGCTTCTTGCTACTCCTGCTGCATCCACCGACAGAAAAACTGGCATTTTCTATATGCTATGAGATGCAAAGGACAAAATGACCTGCAAATGCACGATTGGGGGACATTGGCTTTACTATACCAGTTTCTCCTTGCAAGACAGAGTGGAAAAGCTTTTCACTAAGATGCCGATGACAACAGTCACAGAAGACATAAAGCGAGCTGTCCGAAGGTAAGTGCCGCAGCCAGGCATGTTTCAGCAGAAGTTGCGCTGGGGAGCGCACAGTAACTGGCAAAAGCATCTGTGCACCAACTAGCAGCTTCTTCCCCTCTGCTAGCCAGAGAGCACGCCAGCTTCCAGGAGGCGAAGAACAGAGACGCACCAACAGCGGCATTGTGTGCGCAGCTTCCAAGCTGCTAGAACAAGGTAGCTTGACAATCAGCTGCGTCTGCAATTGACATTAGCATTCTTCAGGAAGGAGTTGATGGACAACTTTCCTAAGCTTCTCTTGCTCGTCCTGCTGCAGCACCCGATAGAAAAACTTGCACTTCCTTCTAGGCTCTAAGACAAAGAACTCCATGTACTTCTGCTGCAACCTCGGGGGACGTTGCCTTTGCTGTCCCAGTTTCTGCTTGAAAGACGTCGCTGGAAAAGTTTTTCACTAAGATGAGGATGATAAGAGTCACAGAAGACGGAGATAACGAGCCGTCCAACAGAAGCAGTGCTCTGGAACGCACTGTAACTGGCAAAAGGCGCCGTGCACAAAGTAGCCTCTTCCTCGCCTCTGGGAGACGGAGAGCACGGCAGCTTCCAGGAGGCGATGAATGAAGCCGCACCAACAGCGGCATTGTGTGCGCAGCTTCCAAGTTCCTAGAAGTTGGCGTCTTGACAATCGCCTGCATCCGCAATTGACATTAGCATTCTTCAGGAAGGAGTTGTTGGACAGCTTTCCTAAGCTTCATGCCAGCCTTCCTACATCCCCCGATTGTAAATCATCCACTTCTTTCTAAGCTCTTAGACACAAGGAATACGATGAACTTCTAATGCAAGATTGGGGGACATTGGCTTTACTATACCAGTTTCTCCTTGCAAGACAGAGTGGAAAGGTTTTCACTAAGATGCCGATGACAAGAGTCACAGAAGACATAAAGCCAGCTGTCCGAAGGTAAGTGCCGCAGCCAGGCATGTTTCAACAGTCACAGCGCAGAAGTTGCGCTGGGGAGCGCACAGTAACTGGCAAAAGCATCTGTGCACCAACTAGCAGCTCCTTCCCCTCTGCTAGCCAGAGAGCACGCCAGCTTCCAGGAGGCGAAGAACAAAGCCGCACCAACAGCAGCACTGTGTGCGCAGCTTCCAAGCTGCTAGAACAAGGTAGCTTGACAATCAGCTGCGTCTGCAATTGACATTAGCATTCTTCAGGAAGGAGTTGATGGACAACTTTCCTAAGCTTCTTGCTAGTCCTCCTGCAGCACCCGATAGAAAAACTTGCACTTCCTTCTAAGCTCTAAGACACAATAAACTCCATGAACTGCTAATGCAACATCGGAGAATGTTGCCTTTGCTGTCCCAGTTTCTGCTTGAAAGACATCGTTGGAAAAGTTTTTCACTAAGATGAGGATGATAAGAGTCACAGAAGATGGAGATAACGAGCCGTCCAACATAAGCAGCGCTCCGGAACACATCATATCCAGCACAAGGATGTGTGCAGGAAGCAACCACTTCTTTGCCTCTGGCAGCTGGAGAACACGGCAGCTTCTGGGAGGCACCAACAGCTAGATTGTGGGTGTGGCTTCCAAGCTACTAGAAGACGGTGGCTTGACAATCGGCTGCGTCTGCAATTGACATTAGCATTCTTCAGGAAGGAGTTGAGGGACAGCTTCCCTAAGCTTCTTGCTACTCCTGCTGCATCCACCGATAGAAAAACTGGCATTTTCTATATGCTATGAGATGCAAAGGACACAATGACCTGCAAATGCAAGATTGGGGGACATTGGCTTTACTATACCAGTTTCTCCTTGCAAGACAGAGTGGAAAAGCTTTTCGCTAAGATGCCGATGACAACAGTCACAGAAGACATAAAGCGAGCTGTCCGACGGTAAGTGCCGCAGCCAGGCATGTTTCAGCAGAAGTTGCGCTGGGGAGCGCACAGTAACTGGCAAAAGCATCTGTGCACCAACTAGCAGCTTCTTCCCCTCTGCTAGCCAGAGAGCACGCCAGCTTCCAGGAGGCGAAAAACAAATCCGCACCAACAGCGGCATTGTGTGCGCAGCTTCCAAGCTGCTAGAAAACGGTAGCATGACAATCGGTTGCGTCTGCAATTGACATTAGCATTCTTCAAGAAGGAGTTGATGGACAACTTTCCTAAGCTTCTTGCTAGTCCTCCTGCAGCTCTCGATAGAAAAACTTGTACTTCCTTCTAGGCTCTAAAACACAAAGAAATCCATGTACTTCTACTGCAACCTCGGGGGATGTTGCCTTTGCTGTCCCAGTTTCTGCTTGAAAGACGGCGCTGGAAAAGTTTTTCACTAAGATGAGGATGATAAGAGTCACAGAAGACGGAGATAACGAGCCGTCCAAAAGAAGCAGTGCTCTGGAACACACTGTAACCGGCAAAAGGGTCCGTGCAAAAAGTAGCATCTTCCTCGCCTCTGGGAGACGGAGAGCACGGCAGCTTCCAGGAGGCGATGAATGAAGCCGCACCAACAGCGGCATTGTGTGCGTAGCTTCCAAGTTCCTAGAAGCTGGCGTCTTGACAATCGCCTGCATCCGCAATTGACATTAGCATTCTTCAGGAAGGAGTTGATGGACAACTTTCCTAAGCTTCTTGCTAGTCCTCCTGCAGCACCCGATAGGAAAAACTTGCACTTCCTTCTAGGCTCTAAGACACAAAGAACTCCATGAACTTCTACTGCAACCTCGGGGGGCGTTGCCTTTGCTGTCCCAGTTTCTGCTTGAAAGACATCGTTGGAAAAGTTTTTCACTATGATGAGGATGATAAGAGTCACTGAAGACGGAGATAACGAGCCGTCTGACAGACGCAGCGTTCTGGAACACACCATATCCGGAACAAGGATGTGTGCAGGAAGCAACCACTTCTTTGCCTCTGGCAGCTGGAGAACACGGCAGCTTCTGGGAGGCACAGAATGGAGCCGCACCAACAGCTAGATTGTGGGCGCGGCTTCCAAGCTACTAGAAGACGGTGGCTTGACAATCGGCTGCGTCTGCAATTGACATAAGCATTCTTCAGGAAGGAGTTGATGGACAACGTTCCTAAGTTTCTTGCTAATCCTCCTGCAGCACCCGATAGAAAATCTTGCAATTCCTTCTGAGCTTTGAGACACTAAGAACTCGATGAACTGCTAATGCAACGTTGGGGGACGTTGCCTTTGCTGTCCCAGTTTCTGCTTGAAAGACGTCGTTGTCGGAAAAGTTTTTCACTAAGAAGAGGAGAACAAGAGTCACAGAAGATGGAGATAAGGAGCCGTCCGACAGAAGCAGCGCTGCGGAACGCTCCGTAACCGGCACAAGGGTCTGTGCAAGCAGCAACCACTTCCTTGCCTCTGGCAGTTGGAGAACACGGCAGATTCCAGGAGGCGATGAATGAAGCCGCACCAAGAGCTAGATTGATTGCGCGGCTTCCAAGCTACTAGAACACGGTGACTTGACAATCGGCTGCATCTGCAATTGACATTAGCATTCTTCAGGAAGGAGTTGATGGACAGCTTTCCTAAGCGTCTTGCCAGCCTTCCTACATCCCCCGATTGAAAATCATGCACTTCTTTCTAAGCTCTTAGACACAAGGAACACGATGAAATTCTAATGCACGACTGGGGCACATTGGCTTTACTATACCAGTTTCTCCTTGCAAGACAGAGTGGAAAAGCTTTTCACTAAGATGCCGATGACAAGAGTCACAGAAGACATAAAGCGAGCTGTCCGAAGGTAAGTGCCGCAGCCAGGCATGTTTCAGCAGAAGTGGCGCTCGGGAGCGCACAGTAACTGGCGAAAGCATCTGTGCACGAACTAGCAGCTTCTTCCCCTCTGCTAGCCAGAGAGCAAGGCAACTTCCAGGAGGCGAAGAACAAAGCCGCACCAACAGCGGCATTGTGTGCGCAGCTTCCAAGCTGCTAGAAAACGGTGGCTTGACAATCAGCTGCGTCTGCAATTGACATAAGCATTCTTCAGGAAGGAGTTGATGGACAGCTTCCCTAAGCTTCTTGCTACTCCTGCTGCAGCACCCGATAGAAAATCTTGCAATTCCTTCTGAGCTTTGAGACACTAAGAACTCGATGAACTGCTAATGCAACGTTGGGGGACGTTGCCTTTGCTGTCCCAGTTTCTGCTTGAAAGACGTCGTTGGAAAAGTTTTTCCCTAAGATGAGGATGACAAGAGTCACAGAAGACGGAGATAACGAGCCATCCAACTGAAGCAGTGCTCTGGAACCCACTTTAACCGGCACAAGGGTACGTGCACAAAGTAGCATCTTCCTCGCCTCTGGGAGACGGAGAGCACAGCAGCTTCCAGGTGGCGATGAATGAAGCCGCACCAACAGCGGCATTGTGTGCGCAGCTTCCAAGTTCCTAGAAGTTGGTGTCTTGACAATCGCCTGCATCCGCAATTGACATTAGCATTCTTCAGGAAGGACTTGTTGGACAGCTTTCCTAAGCTTCTTGCCAGCCTTCCTACATCCCCCGATTGTAAATCATCCACTTCTTTCTAAGCTCTTAGACACAAGGAATACGATGAACTTCTAATGCAAGATTGGGGGACATTGGCTTTACTATACCAGTTTCTCCTTGCAAGACAGAGTGGAAAGGTTTTCACTAAGATGCCGATGACAAGAGTCACAGAAGACATAAAGCGAGCTGTCCGAAGGTAAGTGCCGCAGCCAGGCATGTTTCAACAGTCACAGCGCAGAAGTTGCGCTGGGGAGCGCACAGTAACTGGCAAAAGCATCTGTGCACGAACTAGCAGCTTCTTCCCCTCTGCTAGCCAGAGAGCAAGCCAGGTTCCAGGAGGCGAAGAACAAAGCCGCACCAACAGCGGCATTGTGTGCGCAGCTTCCAAGCTGCTAGAACAAGGTAGCTTCACAATGAGCTGCGTCTGCAATTGACATTAGCATTCTTCAGGAAGGAGTTGATGGACAACTTTCCTAAGCTTCTTGCTAGTCCTCCTGCAGCACCCAATAGAAAAACTTGCACTTCCTTCTAAGCTCTAAGACACAATAACCTCCATGAACTGCTAATGCAACGTCGGAGAATGTTGCCTTTGTTGTCCCATTTTCTGCTTGAAAGACGTCGCTGGAAAAGTTTTTCACTAAGATGAGGATGATAAGAGTCACAGAAGACGGAGATAACGAGCCGTCTGACAGACGCAGCGTTCTGGAACACACCATATCAGGCACAAGGATGTGTGCAGGAAGCAACCACTTCTTTGCCTCTGGCAGCTGGAGAACATGGCAGCTTCTGGGAGGCACAGAATGGAGCCGCACCATCAGCTAGATTGTGGGTGTGGCTTCCAAGCTACTAGAAGACGGTGGCTTGACAATCGGCTGCGTCTGCAATTGACATTAGCATTCTTCAGGAAGGAGTTGAGGGACAGCTTCCCTAAGCTTCTTGCTACTCCTGCTGCATCCACCGATAGAAAAACTGGCATTTTCTATATGCTATGAGATGCAAAGGACACAATGACCTGCAAATGCAAGATTGGGGGACATTGGCTTTACTATACCAGTTTCTCCTTGCAAGACAGAGTGGAAAAGCTTTTCGCTAAGATGCCGATGACAACAGTCACAGAAGACATAAAGCGAGCTGTCCGACGGTAAGTGCCGCAGCCAGGCATGTTTCAGCAGAAGTTGCGCTGGGGAGCGCACAGTAACTGGCAAAAGCATCTGTGCACCAACTAGCAGCTTCTTCCCCTCTGCTAGCCAGAGAGCACGCCAGCTTCCAGGAGGCGAAAAACAAATCCGCACCAACAGCGGCATTGTGTGCGCAGCTTCCAAGCTGCTAGAAAACGGTAGCATGACAATCGGTTGCGTCTGCAATTGACATTAGCATTCTTCAAGAAGGAGTTGATGGACAACTTTCCTAAGCTTCTTGCTAGTCCTCCTGCAGCTCTCGATAGAAAAACTTGTACTTCCTTCTAGGCTCTAAAACACAAAGAAATCCATGTACTTCTACTGCAACCTCGGGGGATGTTGCCTTTGCTGTCCCAGTTTCTGCTTGAAAGACGGCGCTGGAAAAGTTTTTCACTAAGATGAGGATGATAAGAGTCACAGAAGACGGAGATAACGAGCCGTCCAAAAGAAGCAGTGCTCTGGAACACACTGTAACCGGCAAAAGGGTCCGTGCAAAAAGTAGCATCTTCCTCGCCTCTGGGAGACGGAGAGCACGGCAGCTTCCAGGAGGCGATGAATGAAGCCGCACCAACAGCGGCATTGTGTGCGTAGCTTCCAAGTTCCTAGAAGCTGGCGTCTTGACAATCGCCTGCATCCGCAATTGACATTAGCATTCTTCAGGAAGGAGTTGATGGACAACTTTCCTAAGCTTCTTGCTAGTCCTCCTGCAGCACCCGATAGGAAAAACTTGCACTTCCTTCTAGGCTCTAAGACACAAAGAACTCCATGAACTTCTACTGCAACCTCGGGGGGCGTTGCCTTTGCTGTCCCAGTTTCTGCTTGAAAGACATCGTTGGAAAAGTTTTTCACTATGATGAGGATGATAAGAGTCACTGAAGACGGAGATAACGAGCCGTCTGACAGACGCAGCGTTCTGGAACACACCATATCCGGAACAAGGATGTGTGCAGGAAGCAACCACTTCTTTGCCTCTGGCAGCTGGAGAACACGGCAGCTTCTGGGAGGCACAGAATGGAGCCGCACCAACAGCTAGATTGTGGGCGCGGCTTCCAAGCTACTAGAAGACGGTGGCTTGACAATCGGCTGCGTCTGCAATTGACATAAGCATTCTTCAGGAAGGAGTTGATGGACAACGTTCCTAAGTTTCTTGCTAATCCTCCTGCAGCACCCGATAGAAAATCTTGCAATTCCTTCTGAGCTTTGAGACACTAAGAACTCGATGAACTGCTAATGCAACGTTGGGGGACGTTGCCTTTGCTGTCCCAGTTTCTGCTTGAAAGACGTCGTTGTCGGAAAAGTTTTTCACTAAGAAGAGGAGAACAAGAGTCACAGAAGATGGAGATAAGGAGCCGTCCGACAGAAGCAGCGCTGCGGAACGCTCCGTAACCGGCACAAGGGTCTGTGCAAGCAGCAACCACTTCCTTGCCTCTGGCAGTTGGAGAACACGGCAGATTCCAGGAGGCGATGAATGAAGCCGCACCAAGAGCTAGATTGATTGCGCGGCTTCCAAGCTACTAGAACACGGTGACTTGACAATCGGCTGCATCTGCAATTGACATTAGCATTCTTCAGGAAGGAGTTGATGGACAGCTTTCCTAAGCGTCTTGCCAGCCTTCCTACATCCCCCGATTGAAAATCATGCACTTCTTTCTAAGCTCTTAGACACAAGGAACACGATGAAATTCTAATGCACGACTGGGGCACATTGGCTTTACTATACCAGTTTCTCCTTGCAAGACAGAGTGGAAAAGCTTTTCACTAAGATGCCGATGACAAGAGTCACAGAAGACATAAAGCGAGCTGTCCGAAGGTAAGTGCCGCAGCCAGGCATGTTTCAGCAGAAGTGGCGCTCGGGAGCGCACAGTAACTGGCGAAAGCATCTGTGCACGAACTAGCAGCTTCTTCCCCTCTGCTAGCCAGAGAGCAAGGCAACTTCCAGGAGGCGAAGAACAAAGCCGCACCAACAGCGGCATTGTGTGCGCAGCTTCCAAGCTGCTAGAAAACGGTGGCTTGACAATCAGCTGCGTCTGCAATTGACATAAGCATTCTTCAGGAAGGAGTTGATGGACAGCTTCCCTAAGCTTCTTGCTACTCCTGCTGCAGCACCCGATAGAAAATCTTGCAATTCCTTCTGAGCTTTGAGACACTAAGAACTCGATGAACTGCTAATGCAACGTTGGGGGACGTTGCCTTTGCTGTCCCAGTTTCTGCTTGAAAGACGTCGTTGGAAAAGTTTTTCCCTAAGATGAGGATGACAAGAGTCACAGAAGACGGAGATAACGAGCCATCCAACTGAAGCAGTGCTCTGGAACCCACTTTAACCGGCACAAGGGTACGTGCACAAAGTAGCATCTTCCTCGCCTCTGGGAGACGGAGAGCACAGCAGCTTCCAGGTGGCGATGAATGAAGCCGCACCAACAGCGGCATTGTGTGCGCAGCTTCCAAGTTCCTAGAAGTTGGTGTCTTGACAATCGCCTGCATCCGCAATTGACATTAGCATTCTTCAGGAAGGACTTGTTGGACAGCTTTCCTAAGCTTCTTGCCAGCCTTCCTACATCCCCCGATTGTAAATCATCCACTTCTTTCTAAGCTCTTAGACACAAGGAATACGATGAACTTCTAATGCAAGATTGGGGGACATTGGCTTTACTATACCAGTTTCTCCTTGCAAGACAGAGTGGAAAGGTTTTCACTAAGATGCCGATGACAAGAGTCACAGAAGACATAAAGCGAGCTGTCCGAAGGTAAGTGCCGCAGCCAGGCATGTTTCAACAGTCACAGCGCAGAAGTTGCGCTGGGGAGCGCACAGTAACTGGCAAAAGCATCTGTGCACGAACTAGCAGCTTCTTCCCCTCTGCTAGCCAGAGAGCAAGCCAGGTTCCAGGAGGCGAAGAACAAAGCCGCACCAACAGCGGCATTGTGTGCGCAGCTTCCAAGCTGCTAGAACAAGGTAGCTTCACAATGAGCTGCGTCTGCAATTGACATTAGCATTCTTCAGGAAGGAGTTGATGGACAACTTTCCTAAGCTTCTTGCTAGTCCTCCTGCAGCACCCAATAGAAAAACTTGCACTTCCTTCTAAGCTCTAAGACACAATAACCTCCATGAACTGCTAATGCAACGTCGGAGAATGTTGCCTTTGTTGTCCCATTTTCTGCTTGAAAGACGTCGCTGGAAAAGTTTTTCACTAAGATGAGGATGATAAGAGTCACAGAAGACGGAGATAACGAGCCGTCTGACAGACGCAGCGTTCTGGAACACACCATATCAGGCACAAGGATGTGTGCAGGAAGCAACCACTTCTTTGCCTCTGGCAGCTGGAGAACATGGCAGCTTCTGGGAGGCACAGAATGGAGCCGCACCATCAGCTAGATTGTGGGTGTGGCTTCCAAGCTACTAGAAGACGGTGGCTTGACAATCGGCTGCGTCTGCAATTGACATTAGCATTCTTCAGGAAGGAGTTGAGGGACAGCTTCCCTAAGCTTCTTGCTACTCCTGCTGCATCCACCGATAGAAAAACTGGCATTTTCTATATGCTATGAGATGCAAAGGACACAATGACCTGCAAATGCAAGATTGGGGGACATTGGCTTTACTATACCAGTTTCTCCTTGCAAGACAGAGTGGAAAAGCTTTTCGCTAAGATGCCGATGACAACAGTCACAGAAGACATAAAGCGAGCTGTCCGACGGTAAGTGCCGCAGCCAGGCATGTTTCAGCAGAAGTTGCGCTGGGGAGCGCACAGTAACTGGCAAAAGCATCTGTGCACCAACTAGCAGCTTCTTCCCCTCTGCTAGCCAGAGAGCACGCCAGCTTCCAGGAGGCGAAAAACAAATCCGCACCAACAGCGGCATTGTGTGCGCAGCTTCCAAGCTGCTAGAAAACGGTAGCATGACAATCGGTTGCGTCTGCAATTGACATTAGCATTCTTCAAGAAGGAGTTGATGGACAACTTTCCTAAGCTTCTTGCTAGTCCTCCTGCAGCTCTCGATAGAAAAACTTGTACTTCCTTCTAGGCTCTAAAACACAAAGAAATCCATGTACTTCTACTGCAACCTCGGGGGATGTTGCCTTTGCTGTCCCAGTTTCTGCTTGAAAGACGGCGCTGGAAAAGTTTTTCACTAAGATGAGGATGATAAGAGTCACAGAAGACGGAGATAACGAGCCGTCCAAAAGAAGCAGTGCTCTGGAACACACTGTAACCGGCAAAAGGGTCCGTGCAAAAAGTAGCATCTTCCTCGCCTCTGGGAGACGGAGAGCACGGCAGCTTCCAGGAGGCGATGAATGAAGCCGCACCAACAGCGGCATTGTGTGCGTAGCTTCCAAGTTCCTAGAAGCTGGCGTCTTGACAATCGCCTGCATCCGCAATTGACATTAGCATTCTTCAGGAAGGAGTTGATGGACAACTTTCCTAAGCTTCTTGCTAGTCCTCCTGCAGCACCCGATAGGAAAAACTTGCACTTCCTTCTAGGCTCTAAGACACAAAGAACTCCATGAACTTCTACTGCAACCTCGGGGGACGTTGCCTTTGCTGTCCCAGTTTCTGCTTGAAAGACATCGTTGGAAAAGTTTTTCACTATGATGAGGATGATAAGAGTCACTGAAGACGGAGATAACGAGCCGTCTGACAGACGCAGCGTTCTGGAACACACCATATCCGGAACAAGGATGTGTGCAGGAAGCAACCACTTCTTTGCCTCTGGCAGCTGGAGAACACGGCAGCTTCTGGGAGGCACAGAATGGAGCCGCACCAACAGCTAGATTGTGGGCGCGGCTTCCAAGCTACTAGAAGACGGTGGCTTGACAATCGGCTGCGTCTGCAATTGACATTAGCATTTTTCAGGAAGGAGTTGATGGACAGCTTCCCTAAGCTTCTTGCTACTCCTGCTGCATCCACCGACAGAAAAACTGGCATTTTCTATATGCTATGAGATGCAAAGGACAAAATGACCTGCAAATGCACGATTGGGGGACATTGGCTTTACTATACCAGTTTCTCCTTGCAAGACAGAGTGGAAAAGCTTTTCACTAAGATGCCGATGACAACAGTCACAGAAGACATAAAGCGAGCTGTCCGAAGGTAAGTGCCGCAGCCAGGCATGTTTCAGCAGAAGTTGCGCTGGGGAGCGCACAGTAACTGGCAAAAGCATCTGTGCACCAACTAGCAGCTTCTTCCCCTCTGCTAGCCAGAGAGCACGCCAGCTTCCAGGAGGCGAAGAACAGAGACGCACCAACAGCGGCATTGTGTGCGCAGCTTCCAAGCTGCTAGAACAAGGTAGCTTGACAATCAGCTGCGTCTGCAATTGACATTAGCATTCTTCAGGAAGGAGTTGATGGACAACTTTCCTAAGCTTCTCTTGCTCGTCCTGCTGCAGCACCCGATAGAAAAACTTGCACTTCCTTCTAGGCTCTAAGACAAAGAACTCCATGTACTTCTGCTGCAACCTCGGGGGACGTTGCCTTTGCTGTCCCAGTTTCTGCTTGAAAGACGTCGCTGGAAAAGTTTTTCACTAAGATGAGGATGATAAGAGTCACAGAAGACGGAGATAACGAGCCGTCCAACAGAAGCAGTGCTCTGGAACGCACTGTAACTGGCAAAAGGCGCCGTGCACAAAGTAGCCTCTTCCTCGCCTCTGGGAGACGGAGAGCACGCCAGCTTCCAGGAGGCGATGAATGAAGCCGCACCAACAGCGGCATTGTGTGCGCAGCTTCCAAGTTCCTAGAAGTTGGCGTCTTGACAATCGCCTGCATCCGCAATTGACATTAGCATTCTTCAGGAAGGAGTTGTTGGACAGCTTTCCTAAGCTTCATGCCAGCCTTCCTACATCCCCCGATTGTAAATCATCCACTTCTTTATAAGCTCTTAGACACAAGGAATACGATGAACTTCTAATGCAAGATTGGGGGACATTGGCTTTACTATACCAGTTTCTCCTTGCAAGACAGAGTGGAAAGGTTTTCACTAAGATGCCGATGACAAGAGTCACAGAAGACATAAAGCGAGCTGTCCGAAGGTAAGTGCCGCAGCCAGGCATGTTTCAACAGTCACAGCGCAGAAGTTGCGCTGGGGAGCGCACAGTAACTGGCAAAAGCATCTGTGCACCAACTAGCAGCTCCTTCCCCTCTGCTAGCCAGAGAGCACGCCAGCTTCCAGGAGGCGAAGAACAAAGCCGCACCAACAGCAGCACTGTGTGCGCAGCTTCCAAGCTGCTAGAACAAGGTAGCTTCACAATGAGCTGCGTCTGCAATTGACATTAGCATTCTTCAGGAAGGAGTTGATGGACAACTTTCCTAAGCTTCTTGCTAGTCCTCCTGCAGCACCCGATAGAAAAACTTGCACTTCCTTCTAAGCTCTAAGACACAATAAACTCCATGAACTGCTAATGCAACATCGGAGAATGTTGCCTTTGCTGTCCCAGTTTCTGCTTGAAAGACATCGTTGGAAAAGTTTTTCACTAAGATGAGGATGATAAGAGTCACAGAAGATGGAGATAACGAGCCGTCCAACATAAGCAGCGCTCCGGAACACATCATATCCAGCACAAGGATGTGTGCAGGAAGCAACCACTTCTTTGCCTCTGGCAGCTGGAGAACACGGCAGCTTCTGGGAGGCACCAACAGCTAGATTGTGGGTGTGGCTTCCAAGCTACTAGAAGACGGTGGCTTGACAATCGGCTGCGTCTGCAATTGACATTAGCATTCTTCAGGAAGGAGTTGAGGGACAGCTTCCCTAAGCTTCTTGCTACTCCTGCTGCATCCACCGATAGAAAAACTGGCATTTTCTATATGCTATGAGATGCAAAGGACACAATGACCTGCAAATGCAAGATTGGGGGACATTGGCTTTACTATACCAGTTTCTCCTTGCAAGACAGAGTGGAAAAGCTTTTCGCTAAGATGCCGATGACAACAGTCACAGAAGACATAAAGCGAGCTGTCCGACGGTAAGTGCCGCAGCCAGGCATGTTTCAGCAGAAGTTGCGCTGGGGAGCGCACAGTAACTGGCAAAAGCATCTGTGCACCAACTAGCAGCTTCTTCCCCTCTGCTAGCCAGAGAGCACGCCAGCTTCCAGGAGGCGAAAAACAAATCCGCACCAACAGCGGCATTGTGTGCGCAGCTTCCAAGCTGCTAGAAAACGGTAGCATGACAATCGGTTGCGTCTGCAATTGACATTAGCATTCTTCAAGAAGGAGTTGATGGACAACTTTCCTAAGCTTCTTGCTAGTCCTCCTGCAGCTCTCGATAGAAAAACTTGTACTTCCTTCTAGGCTCTAAAACACAAAGAAATCCATGTACTTCTACTGCAACCTCGGGGGATGTTGCCTTTGCTGTCCCAGTTTCTGCTTGAAAGACGGCGCTGGAAAAGTTTTTCACTAAGATGAGGATGATAAGAGTCACAGAAGACGGAGATAACGAGCCGTCCAAAAGAAGCAGTGCTCTGGAACACACTGTAACCGGCAAAAGGGTCCGTGCAAAAAGTAGCATCTTCCTCGCCTCTGGGAGACGGAGAGCACGGCAGCTTCCAGGAGGCGATGAATGAAGCCGCACCAACAGCGGCATTGTGTGCGTAGCTTCCAAGTTCCTAGAAGCTGGCGTCTTGACAATCGCCTGCATCCGCAATTGACATTAGCATTCTTCAGGAAGGAGTTGATGGACAACTTTCCTAAGCTTCTTGCTAGTCCTCCTGCAGCACCCGATAGGAAAAACTTGCACTTCCTTCTAGGCTCTAAGACACAAAGAACTCCATGAACTTCTACTGCAACCTCGGGGGGCGTTGCCTTTGCTGTCCCAGTTTCTGCTTGAAAGACATCGTTGGAAAAGTTTTTCACTATGATGAGGATGATAAGAGTCACTGAAGACGGAGATAACGAGCCGTCTGACAGACGCAGCGTTCTGGAACACACCATATCCGGAACAAGGATGTGTGCAGGAAGCAACCACTTCTTTGCCTCTGGCAGCTGGAGAACACGGCAGCTTCTGGGAGGCACAGAATGGAGCCGCACCAACAGCTAGATTGTGGGCGCGGCTTCCAAGCTACTAGAAGACGGTGGCTTGACAATCGGCTGCGTCTGCAATTGACATTAGCATTCTTCAGGAAGGAGTTGATGGACAGCTTCCCTAAGCTTCTTGCTACTCCTGCTGCAGCACCCGATAGAAAATCTTGCAATTCCTTCTGAGCTTTGAGACACTAAGAACTCGATGAACTGCTAATGCAACGTTGGGGGACGTTGCCTTTGCTGTCCCAGTTTCTGCTTGAAAGACGTCGTTGGAAAAGTTTTTCCCTAAGATGAGGATGACAAGAGTCACAGAAGACGGAGATAACGAGCCATCCAACTGAAGCAGTGCTCTGGAACCCACTTTAACCGGCACAAGGGTACGTGCACAAAGTAGCATCTTCCTCGCCTCTGGGAGACGGAGAGCACAGCAGCTTCCAGGTGGCGATGAATGAAGCCGCACCAACAGCGGCATTGTGTGCGCAGCTTCCAAGTTCCTAGAAGTTGGTGTCTTGACAATCGCCTGCATCC
Organism: Passer domesticus; assembly: GCF_036417665.1. Classification (NCBI taxonomy): domain Eukaryota; kingdom Metazoa; phylum Chordata; class Aves; order Passeriformes; family Passeridae; genus Passer; species Passer domesticus. The sequence continues at coordinate 56,740,392 of NC_087512.1, read as the reverse complement.
GCAATTGACATTAGCATTCTTCAGGAAGGACTTGTTGGACAGCTTTCCTAAGCTTCTTGCCAGCCTTCCTACATCCCCCGATTGTAAATCATCCACTTCTTTCTAAGCTCTTAGACACAAGGAATACGATGAACTTCTAATGCAAGATTGGGGGACATTGGCTTTACTATACCAGTTTCTCCTTGCAAGACAGAGTGGAAAGGTTTTCACTAAGATGCCGATGACAAGAGTCACAGAAGACATAAAGCGAGCTGTCCGAAGGTAAGTGCCGCAGCCAGGCATGTTTCAACAGTCACAGCGCAGAAGTTGCGCTGGGGAGCGCACAGTAACTGGCAAAAGCATCTGTGCACGAACTAGCAGCTTCTTCCCCTCTGCTAGCCAGAGAGCAAGCCAGGTTCCAGGAGGCGAAGAACAAAGCCGCACCAACAGCGGCATTGTGTGCGCAGCTTCCAAGCTGCTAGAACAAGGTAGCTTCACAATGAGCTGCGTCTGCAATTGACATTAGCATTCTTCAGGAAGGAGTTGATGGACAACTTTCCTAAGCTTCTTGCTAGTCCTCCTGCAGCACCCAATAGAAAAACTTGCACTTCCTTCTAAGCTCTAAGACACAATAACCTCCATGAACTGCTAATGCAACGTCGGAGAATGTTGCCTTTGTTGTCCCATTTTCTGCTTGAAAGACGTCGCTGGAAAAGTTTTTCACTAAGATGAGGATGATAAGAGTCACAGAAGACGGAGATAACGAGCCGTCTGACAGACGCAGCGTTCTGGAACACACCATATCAGGCACAAGAATGTGTGCAGGAAGCAACCACTTCTTTGCCTCTGGCAGCTGGAGAACATGGCAGCTTCTGGGAGGCACAGAATGGAGCCGCACCATCAGCTAGATTGTGGGTGTGGCTTCCAAGCTACTAGAAGACGGTGGCTTGACAATCGGCTGCGTCTGCAATTGACATTAGCATTCTTCAGGAAGGAGTTGAGGGACAGCTTCCCTAAGCTTCTTGCTACTCCTGCTGCATCCACCGATAGAAAAACTGGCATTTTCTATATGCTATGAGATGCAAAGGACACAATGACCTGCAAATGCACGATTGGGGGACATTGGCTTTACTATACCAGTTTCTCCTTGCAAGACAGAGTGGAAAAGCTTTTTGCTAAGATGCCGATGACAACAGTCACAGAAGACATAAAGCGAGCTGTCCGACGGTAAGTGCCGCAGCCAGGCATGTTTCAGCAGAAGTTGCGCTGGGGAGCGCACAGTAACTGGCAAAAGCATCTGTGCACCAACTAGCAGCTTCTTCCCCTCTGCTAGCCAGAGAGCACGCCAGCTTCCAGGAGGCGAAAAACAAAGCCGCACCAACAGCGGCATTGTGTGCGCAGCTTCCAAGCTGCTAGAAAACGGTAGCATGACAATCGGTTGCGTCTGCAATTGACATTAGCATTCTTCAAGAAGGAGTTGATGGACAACTTTCCTAAGCTTCTTGCTAGTCCTCCTGCAGCTCTCGATAGAAAAACTTGTACTTCCTTCTAGGCTCTAAAACACAAAGAAATCCATGTACTTCTACTGCAACCTCGGGGGATGTTGCCTTTGCTGTCCCAGTTTCTGCTTGAAAGACGGCGCTGGAAAAGTTTTTCACTAAGATGAGGATGATAAGAGTCACAGAAGACGGAGATAACGAGCCGTCCAAAAGAAGCAGTGCTCTGGAACACACTGTAACCGGCAAAAGGGTCCGTGCAAAAAGTAGCATCTTCCTCGCCTCTGGGAGACGGAGAGCACGGCAGCTTCCAGGAGGCGATGAATGAAGCCGCACCAACAGCGGCATTGTGTGCGTAGCTTCCAAGTTCCTAGAAGCTGGCGTCTTGACAATCGCCTGCATCCGCAATTGACATTAGCATTCTTCAGGAAGGAGTTGATGGACAACTTTCCTAAGCTTCTTGCTAGTCCTCCTGCAGCACCCGATAGGAAAAACTTGCACTTCCTTCTAGGCTCTAAGACACAAAGAACTCCATGAACTTCTACTGCAACCTCGGGGGACGTTGCCTTTGCTGTCCCAGTTTCTGCTTGAAAGACATCGTTGGAAAAGTTTTTCACTATGATGAGGATGATAAGAGTCACTGAAGACGGAGATAACGAGCCGTCTGACAGACGCAGCGTTCTGGAACACACCATATCCGGAACAAGGATGTGTGCAGGAAGCAACCACTTCTTTGCCTCTGGCAGCTGGAGAACACGGCAGCTTCTGGGAGGCACAGAATGGAGCCGCACCAACAGCTAGATTGTGGGCGCGGCTTCCAAGCTACTAGAAGACGGTGGCTTGACAATCGGCTGCGTCTGCAATTGACATTAGCATTCTTCAGGAAGGAGTTGATGGACAGCTTCCCTAAGCTTCTTGCTACTCCTGCTGCATCCACCGACAGAAAAACTGGCATTTTCTATATGCTATGAGATGCAAAGGACAAAATGACCTGCAAATGCACGATTGGGGGACATTGGCTTTACTATACCAGTTTCTCCTTGCAAGACAGAGTGGAAAAGCTTTTCACTAAGATGCCGATGACAACAGTCACAGAAGACATAAAGCGAGCTGTCCGAAGGTAAGTGCCGCAGCCAGGCATGTTTCAGCAGAAGTTGCGCTGGGGAGCGCACAGTAACTGGCAAAAGCATCTGTGCACCAACTAGCAGCTTCTTCCCCTCTGCTAGCCAGAGAGCACGCCAGCTTCCAGGAGGCGAAGAACAGAGACGCACCAACAGCGGCATTGTGTGCGCAGCTTCCAAGCTGCTAGAACAAGGTAGCTTGACAATCAGCTGCGTCTGCAATTGACATTAGCATTCTTCAGGAAGGAGTTGATGGACAACTTTCCTAAGCTTCTCTTGCTCGTCCTGCTGCAGCACCCGATAGAAAAACTTGCACTTCCTTCTAGGCTCTAAGACAAAGAACTCCATGTACTTCTGCTGCAACCTCGGGGGACGTTGCCTTTGCTGTCCCAGTTTCTGCTTGAAAGACGTCGCTGGAAAAGTTTTTCACTAAGATGAGGATGATAAGAGTCACAGAAGACGGAGATAACGAGCCGTCCAACAGAAGCAGTGCTCTGGAACGCACTGTAACTGGCAAAAGGCGCCGTGCACAAAGTAGCCTCTTCCTCGCCTCTGGGAGACGGAGAGCACGCCAGCTTCCAGGAGGCGATGAATGAAGCCGCACCAACAGCGGCATTGTGTGCGCAGCTTCCAAGTTCCTAGAAGTTGGCGTCTTGACAATCGCCTGCATCCGAAATTGACATTAGCATTCTTCAGGAAGGAGTTGTTGGACAGCTTTCCTAAGCTTCATGCCAGCCTTCCTACATCCCCCGATTGTAAATCATCCACTTCTTTCTAAGCTCTTAGACACAAGGAATACGATGAACTTCTAATGCAAGATTGGGGGACATTGGCTTTACTATACCAGTTTCTCCTTGCAAGACAGAGTGGAAAGGTTTTCACTAAGATGCCGATGACAAGAGTCACAGAAGACATAAAGCGAGCTGTCCGAAGGTAAGTGCCGCAGCCAGGCATGTTTCAACAGTCACAGCGCAGAAGTTGCGCTGGGGAGCGCACAGTAACTGGCAAAAGCATCTGTGCACCAACTAGCAGCTCCTTCCCCTCTGCTAGCCAGAGAGCACGCCAGCTTCCAGGAGGCGAAGAACAAAGCCGCACCAACAGCAGCACTGTGTGCGCAGCTTCCAAGCTGCTAGAACAAGGTAGCTTGACAATCAGCTGCGTCTGCAATTGACATTAGCATTCTTCAGGAAGGAGTTGATGGACAACTTTCCTAAGCTTCTTGCTAGTCCTCCTGCAGCACCCGATAGAAAAACTTGCACTTCCTTCTAAGCTCTAAGACACAATAAACTCCATGAACTGCTAATGCAACATCGGAGAATGTTGCCTTTGCTGTCCCAGTTTCTGCTTGAAAGACATCGTTGGAAAAGTTTTTCACTAAGATGAGGATGATAAGAGTCACAGAAGATGGAGATAACGAGCCGTCCAACATAAGCAGCGCTCCGGAACACATCATATCCAGCACAAGGATGTGTGCAGGAAGCAACCACTTCTTTGCCTCTGGCAGCTGGAGAACACGGCAGCTTCTGGGAGGCACCAACAGCTAGATTGTGGGTGTGGCTTCCAAGCTACTAGAAGACGGTGGCTTGACAATCGGCTGCGTCTGCAATTGACATTAGCATTCTTCAGGAAGGAGTTGATGGACAGCTTCCCTAAGCTTCTTGCTACTCCTGCTGCATCCACCGATGGAAAAACTGGCATTTTCTATATGCTATGAGATGCAAAGGACTCAATGACCTGCAAATGCAAGATTGGGGGATATTGGCTTTACTATACCAGTTTCTCCTTGCAAGACAGAGTGGAAAAGTTTTCACTAAGATGCCGATGACAAGAGTCACAGAAGACATAAAGCGAGCTGTCCGACGGTAAGTGCCGCAGCCAGGCATGTTTCAGCAGAAGTTGCGCTGGGGAGCGCACAGTAACTGGCAAAAGCATCTGTGCACCAACTAGCAGCTTCTTCCCCTCTGCTAGCCAGAGAGCACGCCAGCTTCCAATAGGCGAAAAACAAATCCGCACCAACAGCGGCATTGTGTGCGCAGCTTCCAAGCTGCTAGAAAACGGTAGCATGACAATCGGTTGCGTCTGCAATTGACATTAGCATTCTTCAAGAAGGAGTTGATGGACAACTTTCCTAAGCTTCTTGCTAGTCCTCCTGCAGCTCTCGATAGAAAAACTTGTACTTCCTTCTAGGCTCTAAAACACAAAGAAATCCATGTACTTCTACTGCAACCTCGGGGGATGTTGCCTTTGCTGTCCCAGTTTCTGCTTGAAAGACGGCGCTGGAAAAGTTTTTCACTAAGATGAGGATGATAAGAGTCACAGAAGACGGAGATAACGAGCCGTCCAAAAGAAGCAGTGCTCTGGAACACACTGTAACCGGCAAAAGGGTCCGTGCAAAAAGTAGCATCTTCCTCGCCTCTGGGAGACGGAGAGCACGGCAGCTTCCAGGAGGCGATGAATGAAGCCGCACCAACAGCGGCATTGTGTGCGTAGCTTCCAAGTTCCTAGAAGCTGGCGTCTTGACAATCGCCTGCATCCGCAATTGACATTAGCATTCTTCAGGAAGGAGTTGATGGACAACTTTCCTAAGCTTCTTGCTAGTCCTCCTGCAGCACCCGATAGGAAAAACTTGCACTTCCTTCTAGGCTCTAAGACACAAAGAACTCCATGAACTTCTACTGCAACCTCGGGGGACGTTGCCTTTGCTGTCCCAGTTTCTGCTTGAAAGACATCGTTGGAAAAGTTTTTCACTATGATGAGGATGATAAGAGTCACTGAAGACGGAGATAACGAGCCGTCTGACAGACGCAGCGTTCTGGAACACACCATATCCGGAACAAGGATGTGTGCAGGAAGCAACCACTTCTTTGCCTCTGGCAGCTGGAGAACACGGCAGCTTCTGGGAGGCACAGAATGGAGCCGCACCAACAGCTAGATTGTGGACGCGGCTTCCAAGCTACTAGAAGACGGTGGCTTGACAATCGGCTGCGTCTGCAATTGACATTAGCATTCTTCAGGAAGGAGTTGATGGACAGCTTCCCTAAGCTTCTTGCTACTCCTGCTGCATCCACCGACAGAAAAACTGGCATTTTCTATATGCTATGAGATGCAAAGGACAAAATGACCTGCAAATGCACGATTGGGGGACATTGGCTTTACTATACCAGTTTCTCCTTGCAAGACAGAGTGGAAAAGCTTTTCACTAAGATGCCGATGACAACAGTCACAGAAGACATAAAGCCAGCTGTCCGAAGGTAAGTGCCGCAGCCAGGCATGTTTCAGCAGAAGTGGCGCTGGGGAGCGCACAGTAACTGGCAAAAGCATCTGTGCACGAACTAGCAGCTTCTTCCCCTCTGCTAGCCAGAGAGCACGCCAGCTTCCAGGAGGCGAAGAACAAAGCCGCACCAACAGCGGCATTGTGTGCGCAGCTTCCAAGCTGCTAGAAAACGGTGGCTTGACAATCAGCTGCGTCTGCAATTGACATAAGCATTCTTCAGGAAGGAGTTGATGGACAACGTTCCTAAGTTTCTTGCTAATCCTCCTGCAGCACCCGATAGAAAATCTTGCAATTCCTTCTGAGCTTTGAGACACTAAGAACTCGATGAACTGCTAATGCAATGTTGGGCGACGTTGGCTTTCTGTCCCAGTTTCTGCTTGAAAGACGTCGTTGTCGGAAAAGTTTTTCACTAAGAAGAGGAGAACAAGAGTCACAGAAGATGGAGATAAGGAGCCGTCCGACAGAAGCAGCGCTGCGGAACGCTCCGTAACCGGCACAAGGGTCTGTGCAAGCAGCAACCACTTCCTTGCCTCTGGCAGTTGGAGAACACGGCAGATTCCAGGAGGCGATGAATGAAGCCGCACCAAGAGCTAGATTGATTGCGCGGCTTCCAAGCTACTAGAACACGGTGACTTGACAATCGGCTGCATCTGCAATTGACATTAGCATTCTTCAGGAAGGAGTTGATGGACAGCTTTCCTAAGCGTCTTGCCAGCCTTCCTACATCCCCCGATTGAAAATCATGCACTTCTTTCTAAGCTCTTAGACACAAGGAACACGATGAAATTCTAATGCACGACTGGGGCACATTGGCTTTACTATACCAGTTTCTCCTTGCAAGACAGAGTGGAAAAGCTTTTCACTAAGATGCCGATGACAAGAGTCACAGAAGACATAAAGCGAGCCGTCCGAAGGTAAGTGCCGCAGCCAGGCATGTTTCAGCAGAAGTTGTGCTCGGGAGCGCACAGTAACTGGCAAAAGCATCTGTGCATGAACGAGCAGCTTCTTCCCCTCTGCTAGCCAGAGAGCAAGGCAACTTCGAGGAAGCGAAGCACAAAGCCGCACCAACAGCGGCATTGTGTGCACAGCTTCCAAGCTGCTAGAAAACGGTGGCTTGACAATCGGCTGCGTCTGCAATTGACATTAGCATTCTTCAGGAAGGAGTTGATGGACAGCTTTCCTAAGTTTCTTGCTACTCCTGCTGCAGCACCCGACAGGAAAAACGGGCATTTTCTATACGCTATGAGATGCAAAGGACTCAATGACATGCAAATGCACGACTGGGGCACATTGGCTTTACTATACCAGTTTCTCCTTGCAAGACAGAGTGGAAAAGCTTTTCACTAAGATGCCGATGACAAGAGTCACAGAAGACATAAAGCGAGCTGTCCGAAGGTAAGTGCCGCAGCCAGGCATGTTTCAGCAGAAGTGGCGCTCGGGAGCGCACAGTAACTGGCGAAAGCATCTGTGCACGAACTAGCAGCTTCTTCCCCTCTGCTAGCCAGAGAGCAAGGCAACTTCCAGGAGGCGAAGAACAAAGCCGCACCAACAGCGGCATTGTGTGCGCAGCTTCCAAGCTGCTAGAAAACGGTGGCTTGACAATCAGCTGCGTCTGCAATTGACATAAGCATTCTTCAGGAAGGAGTTGATGGACAACGTTCCTAAGCTTCTTGCTAATCCTCCTGCAGCACCCGATAGAAAATCTTGCAATTCCTTCTGAGCTTTGAGACACTAAGAACTCGATGAACTGCTAATGCAACGTTGGGGGACGTTGCCTTTGCTGTCCCAGTTTCTGCTTGAAAGACGTCGTTGGAAAAGTTTTTCCCTAAGATGAGGATGACAAGAGTCACAGAAGACGGAGATAACGAGCCATCCAACTGAAGCAGTGCTCTGGAACCCACTTTAACCGGCACAAGGGTACGTGCACAAAGTAGCATCTTCCTCGCCTCTGGGAGACGGAGAGCACAGCAGCTTCCAGGTGGCGATGAATGAAGCCGCACCAACAGCGGCATTGTGTGCGCAGCTTCCAAGTTCCTAGAAGTTGGTGTCTTGACAATCGCCTGCATCCGCAATTGACATTAGCATTCTTCAGGAAGGACTTGTTGGACAGCTTTCCTAAGCTTCTTGCCAGCCTTCCTACATCCCCCGATTGTAAATCATCCACTTCTTTCTAAGCTCTTAGACACAAGGAATACGATGAACTTCTAATGCAAGATTGGGGGACATTGGCTTTACTATACCAGTTTCTCCTTGCAAGACAGAGTGGAAAGGTTTTCACTAAGATGCCGATGACAAGAGTCACAGAAGACATAAAGCGAGCTGTCCGAAGGTAAGTGCCGCAGCCAGGCATGTTTCAACAGTCACAGCGCAGAAGTTGCGCTGGGGAGCGCACAGTAACTGGCAAAAGCATCTGTGCACGAACTAGCAGCTTCTTCCCCTCTGCTAGCCAGAGAGCAAGGCAACTTCCAGGAGGCGAAGAACAAAGCCGCACCAACAGCGGCATTGTGTGCGCAGCTTCCAAGCTGCTAGAACAAGGTAGCTTCACAATGAGCTGCGTCTGCAATTGACATTAGCATTCTTCAGGAAGGAGTTGATGGACAACTTTCCTAAGCTTCTTGCTAGTCCTCCTGCAGCACCCAATAGAAAAACTTGCACTTCCTTCTAAGCTCTAAGACACAATAACCTCCATGAACTGCTAATGCAACGTCGGAGAATGTTGCCTTTGCTGTCCCATTTTCTGCTTGAAAGACGTCGCTGGAAAAGTTTTTCACTAAGATGAGGATGATAAGAGTCACAGAAGACGGAGATAACGAGCCGTCTGACAGACGCAGCGTTCTGGAACACACCATATCAGGCACAAGGATGTGTGCAGGAAGCAACCACTTCTTTGCCTCTGGCAGCTGGAGAACATGGCAGCTTCTGGGAGGCACAGAATGGAGCCGCACCATCAGCTAGATTGTGGGTGTGGCTTCCAAGCTACTAGAAGACGGTGGCTTGACAATCGGCTGCGTCTGCAATTGACATTAGCATTCTTCAGGAAGGAGTTGAGGGACAGCTTCCCTAAGCTTCTTGCTACTCCTGCTGCATCCACCGATAGAAAAACTGGCATTTTCTATATGCTATGAGATGCAAAGGACACAATGACCTGCAAATGCAAGATTGGGGGACATTGGCTTTACTATACCAGTTTCTCCTTGCAAGACAGAGTGGAAAAGCTTTTCGCTAAGATGCCGATGACAACAGTCACAGAAGACATAAAGCGAGCTGTCCGACGGTAAGTGCCGCAGCCAGGCATGTTTCAGCAGAAGTTGCGCTGGGGAGCGCACAGTAACTGGCAAAAGCATCTGTGCACCAACTAGCAGCTTCTTCCCCTCTGCTAGCCAGAGAGCACGCCAGCTTCCAGGAGGCGAAAAACAAAGCCGCACCAACAGCGGCATTGTGTGCGCAGCTTCCAAGCTGCTAGAAAACGGTAGCATGACAATCGGTTGCGTCTGCAATTGACATTAGCATTCTTCAAGAAGGAGTTGATGGACAACTTTCCTAAGCTTCTTGCTAGTCCTCCTGCAGCTCTCGATAGAAAAACTTGTACTTCCTTCTAGGCTCTAAAACACAAAGAAATCCATGTACTTCTACTGCAACCTCGGGGGATGTTGCCTTTGCTGTCCCAGTTTCTGCTTGAAAGACGGCGCTGGAAAAGTTTTTCACTAAGATGAGGATGATAAGAGTCACAGAAGACGGAGATAACGAGCCGTCCAAAAGAAGCAGTGCTCTGGAACACACTGTAACCGGCAAAAGGGTCCGTGCAAAAAGTAGCATCTTCCTCGCCTCTGGGAGACGGAGAGCACGGCAGCTTCCAGGAGGCGATGAATGAAGCCGCACCAACAGCGGCATTGTGTGCGTAGCTTCCAAGTTCCTAGAAGCTGGCGTCTTGACAATCGCCTGCATCCGCAATTGACATTAGCATTCTTCAGGAAGGAGTTGATGGACAACTTTCCTAAGCTTCTTGCTAGTCCTCCTGCAGCACCCGATAGGAAAAACTTGCACTTCCTTCTAGGCTCTAAGACACAAAGAACTCCATGAACTTCTACTGCAACCTCGGGGGACGTTGCCTTTGCTGTCCCAGTTTCTGCTTGAAAGACATCGTTGGAAAAGTTTTTCACTATGATGAGGATGATAAGAGTCACTGAAGACGGAGATAACGAGCCGTCTGACAGACGCAGCGTTCTGGAACACACCATATCCGGAACAAGGATGTGTGCAGGAAGCAACCACTTCTTTGCCTCTGGCAGCTGGAGAACACGGCAGCTTCTGGGAGGCACAGAATGGAGCCGCACCAACAGCTAGATTGTGGGCGCGGCTTCCAAGCTACTAGAAGACGGTGGCTTGACAATCGGCTGCGTCTGCAATTGACATTAGCATTCTTCAGGAAGGAGTTGATGGACAGCTTCCCTAAGCTTCTTGCTACTCCTGCTGCATCCACCGACAGAAAAACTGGCATTTTCTATATGCTATGAGATGCAAAGGACAAAATGACCTGCAAATGCACGATTGGGGGACATTGGCTTTACTATACCAGTTTCTCCTTGCAAGACAGAGTGGAAAAGCTTTTCACTAAGATGCCGATGACAACAGTCACAGAAGACATAAAGCCAGCTGTCCGAAGGTAAGTGCCGCAGCCAGGCATGTTTCAGCAGAAGTGGCGCTGGGGAGCGCACAGTAACTGGCAAAAGCATCTGTGCACGAACTAGCAGCTTCTTCCCCTCTGCTAGCCAGAGAGCACGCCAGCTTCCAGGAGGCGAAGAACAAAGCCGCACCAACAGCGGCATTGTGTGCGCAGCTTCCAAGCTGCTAGAAAACGGTGGCTTGACAATCAGCTGCGTCTGCAATTGACATAAGCATTCTTCAGGAAGGAGTTGATGGACAACGTTCCTAAGTTTCTTGCTAATCCTCCTGCAGCACCCGATAGAAAATCTTGCAATTCCTTCTGAGCTTTGAGACACTAAGAACTCGATGAACTGCTAATGCAATGTTGGGCGACGTTGGCTTTCTGTCCCAGTTTCTGCTTGAAAGACGTCGTTGTCGGAAAAGTTTTTCACTAAGAAGAGGAGAACAAGAGTCACAGAAGATGGAGATAAGGAGCCGTCCGACAGAAGCAGCGCTGCGGAACGCTCCGTAACCGGCACAAGGGTCTGTGCAAGCAGCAACCACTTCCTTGCCTCTGGCAGTTGGAGAACACGGCAGATTCCAGGAGGCGATGAATGAAGCCGCACCAAGAGCTAGATTGATTGCGCGGCTTCCAAGCTACTAGAACACGGTGACTTGACAATCGGCTGCATCTGCAATTGACATTAGCATTCTTCAGGAAGGAGTTGATGGACAGCTTTCCTAAGCGTCTTGCCAGCCTTCCTACATCCCCCGATTGAAAATCATGCACTTCTTTCTAAGCTCTTAGACACAAGGAACACGATGAAATTCTAATGCACGACTGGGGCACATTGGCTTTACTATACCAGTTTCTCCTTGCAAGACAGAGTGGAAAAGCTTTTCACTAAGATGCCGATGACAAGAGTCACAGAAGACATAAAGCGAGCCGTCCGAAGGTAAGTGCCGCAGCCAGGCATGTTTCAGCAGAAGTTGTGCTCGGGAGCGCACAGTAACTGGCAAAAGCATCTGTGCATGAACGAGCAGCTTCTTCCCCTCTGCTAGCCAGAGAGCAAGGCAACTTCGAGGAAGCGAAGCACAAAGCCGCACCAACAGCGGCATTGTGTGCACAGCTTCCAAGCTGCTAGAAAACGGTGGCTTGACAATCGGCTGCGTCTGCAATTGACATTAGCATTCTTCAGGAAGGAGTTGATGGACAGCTTTCCTAAGTTTCTTGCTACTCCTGCTGCAGCACCCGACAGGAAAAACGGGCATTTTCTATACGCTATGAGATGCAAAGGACTCAATGACATGCAAATGCACGACTGGGGCACATTGGCTTTACTATACCAGTTTCTCCTTGCAAGACAGAGTGGAAAAGCTTTTCACTAAGATGCCGATGACAAGAGTCACAGAAGACATAAAGCGAGCTGTCCGAAGGTAAGTGCCGCAGCCAGGCATGTTTCAGCAGAAGTGGCGCTCGGGAGCGCACAGTAACTGGCGAAAGCATCTGTGCACGAACTAGCAGCTTCTTCCCCTCTGCTAGCCAGAGAGCAAGGCAACTTCCAGGAGGCGAAGAACAAAGCCGCACCAACAGCGGCATTGTGTGCGCAGCTTCCAAGCTGCTAGAAAACGGTGGCTTGACAATCAGCTGCGTCTGCAATTGACATAAGCATTCTTCAGGAAGGAGTTGATGGACAACGTTCCTAAGCTTCTTGCTAATCCTCCTGCAGCACCCGATAGAAAATCTTGCAATTCCTTCTGAGCTTTGAGACACTAAGAACTCGATGAACTGCTAATGCAACGTTGGGGGACGTTGCCTTTGCTGTCCCAGTTTCTGCTTGAAAGACGTCGTTGGAAAAGTTTTTCCCTAAGATGAGGATGACAAGAGTCACAGAAGACGGAGATAACGAGCCATCCAACTGAAGCAGTGCTCTGGAACCCACTTTAACCGGCACAAGGGTACGTGCACAAAGTAGCATCTTCCTCGCCTCTGGGAGACGGAGAGCACAGCAGCTTCCAGGTGGCGATGAATGAAGCCGCACCAACAGCGGCATTGTGTGCGCAGCTTCCAAGTTCCTAGAAGTTGGTGTCTTGACAATCGCCTGCATCCGCAATTGACATTAGCATTCTTCAGGAAGGACTTGTTGGACAGCTTTCCTAAGCTTCTTGCCAGCCTTCCTACATCCCCCGATTGTAAATCATCCACTTCTTTCTAAGCTCTTAGACACAAGGAATACGATGAACTTCTAATGCAAGATTGGGGGACATTGGCTTTACTATACCAGTTTCTCCTTGCAAGACAGAGTGGAAAGGTTTTCACTAAGATGCCGATGACAAGAGTCACAGAAGACATAAAGCGAGCTGTCCGAAGGTAAGTGCCGCAGCCAGGCATGTTTCAACAGTCACAGCGCAGAAGTTGCGCTGGGGAGCGCACAGTAACTGGCAAAAGCATCTGTGCACGAACTAGCAGCTTCTTCCCCTCTGCTAGCCAGAGAGCAAGGCAACTTCCAGGAGGCGAAGAACAAAGCCGCACCAACAGCGGCATTGTGTGCGCAGCTTCCAAGCTGCTAGAACAAGGTAGCTTCACAATGAGCTGCGTCTGCAATTGACATTAGCATTCTTCAGGAAGGAGTTGATGGACAACTTTCCTAAGCTTCTTGCTAGTCCTCCTGCAGCACCCAATAGAAAAACTTGCACTTCCTTCTAAGCTCTAAGACACAATAACCTCCATGAACTGCTAATGCAACGTCGGAGAATGTTGCCTTTGCTGTCCCATTTTCTGCTTGAAAGACGTCGCTGGAAAAGTTTTTCACTAAGATGAGGATGATAAGAGTCACAGAAGACGGAGATAACGAGCCGTCTGACAGACGCAGCGTTCTGGAACACACCATATCAGGCACAAGGATGTGTGCAGGAAGCAACCACTTCTTTGCCTCTGGCAGCTGGAGAACATGGCAGCTTCTGGGAGGCACAGAATGGAGCCGCACCATCAGCTAGATTGTGGGTGTGGCTTCCAAGCTACTAGAAGACGGTGGCTTGACAATCGGCTGCGTCTGCAATTGACATTAGCATTCTTCAGGAAGGAGTTGAGGGACAGCTTCCCTAAGCTTCTTGCTACTCCTGCTGCATCCACCGATAGAAAAACTGGCATTTTCTATATGCTATGAGATGCAAAGGACACAATGACCTGCAAATGCAAGATTGGGGGACATTGGCTTTACTATACCAGTTTCTCCTTGCAAGACAGAGTGGAAAAGCTTTTCGCTAAGATGCCGATGACAACAGTCACAGAAGACATAAAGCGAGCTGTCCGACGGTAAGTGCCGCAGCCAGGCATGTTTCAGCAGAAGTTGCGCTGGGGAGCGCACAGTAACTGGCAAAAGCATCTGTGCACCAACTAGCAGCTTCTTCCCCTCTGCTAGCCAGAGAGCACGCCAGCTTCCAGGAGGCGAAAAACAAATCCGCACCAACAGCGGCATTGTGTGCGCAGCTTCCAAGCTGCTAGAAAACGGTAGCATGACAATCGGTTGCGTCTGCAATTGACATTAGCATTCTTCAAGAAGGAGTTGATGGACAACTTTCCTAAGCTTCTTGCTAGTCCTCCTGCAGCTCTCGATAGAAAAACTTGTACTTCCTTCTAGGCTCTAAAACACAAAGAAATCCATGTACTTCTACTGCAACCTCGGGGGATGTTGCCTTTGCTGTCCCAGTTTCTGCTTGAAAGACGGCGCTGGAAAAGTTTTTCACTAAGATGAGGATGATAAGAGTCACAGAAGACGGAGATAACGAGCCGTCCAAAAGAAGCAGTGCTCTGGAACACACTGTAACCGGCAAAAGGGTCCGTGCAAAAAGTAGCATCTTCCTCGCCTCTGGGAGACGGAGAGCACGGCAGCTTCCAGGAGGCGATGAATGAAGCCGCACCAACAGCGGCATTGTGTGCGTAGCTTCCAAGTTCCTAGAAGCTGGCGTCTTGACAATCGCCTGCATCCGCAATTGACATTAGCATTCTTCAGGAAGGAGTTGATGGACAACTTTCCTAAGCTTCTTGCTAGTCCTCCTGCAGCACCCGATAGGAAAAACTTGCACTTCCTTCTAGGCTCTAAGACACAAAGAACTCCATGAACTTCTACTGCAACCTCGGGGGACGTTGCCTTTGCTGTCCCAGTTTCTGCTTGAAAGACATCGTTGGAAAAGTTTTTCACTATGATGAGGATGATAAGAGTCACTGAAGACGGAGATAACGAGCCGTCTGACAGACGCAGCGTTCTGGAACACACCATATCCGGAACAAGGATGTGTGCAGGAAGCAACCACTTCTTTGCCTCTGGCAGCTGGAGAACACGGCAGCTTCTGGGAGGCACAGAATGGAGCCGCACCAACAGCTAGATTGTGGACGCGGCTTCCAAGCTACTAGAAGACGGTGGCTTGACAATCGGCTGCGTCTGCAATTGACATTAGCATTCTTCAGGAAGGAGTTGATGGACAGCTTCCCTAAGCTTCTTGCTACTCCTGCTGCATCCACCGACAGAAAAACTGGCATTTTCTATATGCTATGAGATGCAAAGGACAAAATGACCTGCAAATGCACGATTGGGGGACATTGGCTTTACTATACCAGTTTCTCCTTGCAAGACAGAGTGGAAAAGCTTTTCACTAAGATGCCGATGACAAGAGTCACAGAAGACATAAAGCGAGCTGTCCGAAGGTAAGTGCCGCAGCCAGGCATGTTTCAGCAGAAGTTGCGCTGGGGAGCGCACAGTAACTGGCAAAAGCATCTGTGCACCAACTAGCAGCTTCTTCCCCTCTGCTAGCCAGAGAGCACGCCAGCTTCCAGGAGGCGAAGAACAGAGACGCACCAACAGCGGCATTGTGTGCGCAGCTTCCAAGCTGCTAGAACAAGGTAGCTTGACAATCAGCTGCGTCTGCAATTGACATTAGCATTCTTCAGGAAGGAGTTGATGGACAACTTTCCTAAGCTTCTCTTGCTCGTCCTGCTGCAGCACCCGATAGAAAAACTTGCACTTCCTTCTAGGCTCTAAGACAAAGAACTCCATGTACTTCTGCTGCAACCTCGGGGGACGTTGCCTTTGCTGTCCCAGTTTCTGCTTGAAAGACGTCGCTGGAAAAGTTTTTCACTAAGATGAGGATGATAAGAGTCACAGAAGACGGAGATAACGAGCCGTCCAACAGAAGCAGTGCTCTGGAACGCACTGTAACTGGCAAAAGGCGCCGTGCACAAAGTAGCCTCTTCCTCGCCTCTGGGAGACGGAGAGCACGCCAGCTTCCAGGAGGCGATGAATGAAGCCGCACCAACAGCGGCATTGTGTGCGCAGCTTCCAAGTTCCTAGAAGTTGGCGTCTTGACAATCGCCTGCATCCGCAATTGACATTAGCATTCTTCAGGAAGGAGTTGTTGGACAGCTTTCCTAAGCTTCATGCCAGCCTTCCTACATCCCCCGATTGTAAATCATCCACTTCTTTCTAAGCTCTTAGACACAAGGAATACGATGAACTTCTAATGCAAGATTGGGGGACATTGGCTTTACTATACCAGTTTCTCCTTGCAAGACAGAGTGGAAAGGTTTTCACTAAGATGCCGATGACAAGAGTCACAGAAGACATAAAGCGAGCTGTCCGAAGGTAAGTGCCGCAGCCAGGCATGTTTCAACAGTCACAGCGCAGAAGTTGCGCTGGGGAGCGCACAGTAACTGGCAAAAGCATCTGTGCACCAACTAGCAGCTCCTTCCCCTCTGCTAGCCAGAGAGCACGCCAGCTTCCAGGAGGCGAAGAACAAAGCCGCACCAACAGCAGCACTGTGTGCGCAGCTTCCAAGCTGCTAGAACAAGGTAGCTTGACAATCAGCTGCGTCTGCAATTGACATTAGCATTCTTCAGGAAGGAGTTGATGGACAACTTTCCTAAGCTTCTTGCTAGTCCTCCTGCAGCACCCGATAGAAAAACTTGCACTTCCTTCTAAGCTCTAAGACACAATAAACTCCATGAACTGCTAATGCAACATCGGAGAATGTTGCCTTTGCTGTCCCAGTTTCTGCTTGAAAGACATCGTTGGAAAAGTTTTTCACTAAGATGAGGATGATAAGAGTCACAGAAGATGGAGATAACGAGCCGTCCAACATAAGCAGCGCTCCGGAACACATCATATCCAGCACAAGGATGTGTGCAGGAAGCAACCACTTCTTTGCCTCTGGCAGCTGGAGAACACGGCAGCTTCTGGGAGGCACCAACAGCTAGATTGTGGGTGTGGCTTCCAAGCTACTAGAAGACGGTGGCTTGACAATCGGCTGCGTCTGCAATTGACATTAGCATTCTTCAGGAAGGAGTTGATGGACAGCTTCCCTAAGCTTCTTGCTACTCCTGCTGCATCCACCGATGGAAAAACTGGCATTTTCTATATGCTATGAGATGCAAAGGACTCAATGACCTGCAAATGCAAGATTGGGGGATATTGGCTTTACTATACCAGTTTCTCCTTGCAAGACAGAGTGGAAAAGTTTTCACTAAGATGCCGATGACAAGAGTCACAGAAGACATAAAGCGAGCTGTCCGAAGGTAAGTGCCGCAGCCAGGCATGTTTCAGCAGAAGTTGCGCTGGGGAGCGCACAGTAACTGGCAAAAGCATCTGTGCACCAACTAGCAGCTTCTTCCCCTCTGCTAGCCAGAGAGCACGCCAGCTTCCAGGAGGCGAAAAACAAATCCGCACCAACAGCGGCATTGTGTGCGCAGCTTCCAAGCTGCTAGAAAACGGTAGCATGACAATCGGTTGCGTCTGCAATTGACATTAGCATTCTTCAAGAAGGAGTTGATGGACAACTTTCCTAAGCTTCTTGCTAGTCCTCCTGCAGCTCTCGATAGAAAAACTTGTACTTCCTTCTAGGCTCTAAAACACAAAGAAATCCATGTACTTCTACTGCAACCTCGGGGGATGTTGCCTTTGCTGTCCCAGTTTCTGCTTGAAAGACGGCGCTGGAAAAGTTTTTCACTAAGATGAGGATGATAAGAGTCACAGAAGACGGAGATAACGAGCCGTCCAAAAGAAGCAGTGCTCTGGAACACACTGTAACCGGCAAAAGGGTCCGTGCAAAAAGTAGCATCTTCCTCGCCTCTGGGAGACGGAGAGCACGGCAGCTTCCAGGAGGCGATGAATGAAGCCGCACCAACAGCGGCATTGTGTGCGTAGCTTCCAAGTTCCTAGAAGCTGGCGTCTTGACAATCGCCTGCATCCGCAATTGACATTAGCATTCTTCAGGAAGGAGTTGATGGACAACTTTCCTAAGCTTCTTGCTAGTCCTCCTGCAGCACCCGATAGGAAAAACTTGCACTTCCTTCTAGGCTCTAAGACACAAAGAACTCCATGAACTTCTACTGCAACCTCGGGGGGCGTTGCCTTTGCTGTCCCAGTTTCTGCTTGAAAGACATCGTTGGAAAAGTTTTTCACTATGATGAGGATGATAAGAGTCACTGAAGACGGAGATAACGAGCCGTCTGACAGACGCAGCGTTCTGGAACACACCATATCCGGAACAAGGATGTGTGCAGGAAGCAACCACTTCTTTGCCTCTGGCAGCTGGAGAACACGGCAGCTTCTGGGAGGCACAGAATGGAGCCGCACCAACAGCTAGATTGTGGGCGCGGCTTCCAAGCTACTAGAAGACGGTGGCTTGACAATCGGCTGCGTCTGCAATTGACATTAGCATTCTTCAGGAAGGAGTTGATGGACAGCTTCCCTAAGCTTCTTGCTACTCCTGCTGCATCCACCGACAGAAAAACTGGCATTTTCTATATGCTATGAGATGCAAAGGACAAAATGACCTGCAAATGCACGATTGGGGGACATTGGCTTTACTATACCAGTTTCTCCTTGCAAGACAGAGTGGAAAAGCTTTTCACTAAGATGCCGATGACAACAGTCACAGAAGACATAAAGCCAGCTGTCCGAAGGTAAGTGCCGCAGCCAGGCATGTTTCAGCAGAAGTGGCGCTGGGGAGCGCACAGTAACTGGCAAAAGCATCTGTGCACGAACTAGCAGCTTCTTCCCCTCTGCTAGCCAGAGAGCACGCCAGCTTCCAGGAGGCGAAGAACAAAGCCGCACCAACAGCGGCATTGTGTGCGCAGCTTCCAAGCTGCTAGAAAACGGTGGCTTGACAATCAGCTGCGTCTGCAATTGACATAAGCATTCTTCAGGAAGGAGTTGATGGACAACGTTCCTAAGTTTCTTGCTAATCCTCCTGCAGCACCCGATAGAAAATCTTGCAATTCCTTCTGAGCTTTGAGACACTAAGAACTCGATGAACTGCTAATGCAACGTTGGGCGACGTTGGCTTTCTGTCCCAGTTTCTGCTTGAAAGACGTCGTTGTCGGAAAAGTTTTTCACTAAGAAGAGGAGAACAAGAGTCACAGAAGATGGAGATAAGGAGCCGTCCGACAGAAGCAGCGCTGCGGAACGCTCCGTAACCGGCACAAGGGTCTGTGCAAGCAGCAACCACTTCCTTGCCTCTGGCAGTTGGAGAACACGGCAGATTCCAGGAGGCGATGAATGAAGCCGCACCAAGAGCTAGATTGATTGCGCGGCTTCCAAGCTACTAGAACACGGTGACTTGACAATCGGCTGCATCTGCAATTGACATTAGCATTCTTCAGGAAGGAGTTGATGGACAGCTTTCCTAAGCGTCTTGCCAGCCTTCCTACATCCCCCGATTGAAAATCATGCACTTCTTTCTAAGCTCTTAGACACAAGGAACACGATGAAATTCTAATGCACGACTGGGGCACATTGGCTTTACTATACCAGTTTCTCCTTGCAAGACAGAGTGGAAAAGCTTTTCACTAAGATGCCGATGACAAGAGTCACAGAAGACATAAAGCGAGCCGTCCGAAGGTAAGTGCCGCAGCCAGGCATGTTTCAGCAGAAGTTGTGCTCGGGAGCGCACAGTAACTGGCAAAAGCATCTGTGCATGAACGAGCAGCTTCTTCCCCTCTGCTAGCCAGAGAGCAAGGCAACTTCGAGGAAGCGAAGCACAAAGCCGCACCAACAGCGGCATTGTGTGCACAGCTTCCAAGCTGCTAGAAAACGGTGGCTTGACAATCGGCTGCGTCTGCAATTGACATTAGCATTCTTCAGGAAGGAGTTGATGGACAGCTTTCCTAAGTTTCTTGCTACTCCTGCTGCAGCACCCGATAAAAAAACGGGCATTTTCTATACGCTATGAGATGCAAAGGACTCAATGACATGCAAATGCACGACTGGGGCACATTGGCTTTACTATACCAGTTTCTCCTTGCAAGACAGAGTGGAAAAGCTTTTCGCTAAGATGCCGATGACAACAGTCACAGAAGACATAAAGCGAGCTGTCCGACGGTAAGTGCCGCAGCCAGGCATGTTTCAGCAGAAGTTGCGCTGGGGAGCGCACAGTAACTGGCAAAAGCATCTGTGCACCAACTAGCAGCTTCTTCCCCTCTGCTAGCCAGAGAGCACGCCAGCTTCCAGGAGGCGAAAAACAAAGCCGCACCAACAGCGGCATTGTGTGCGCAGCTTCCAATCTGCTAGAAAACGGTAGCATGACAATCGGTTGCGTCTGCAATTGACATTAGCATTCTTCAAGAAGGAGTTGATGGACAACTTTCCTAAGCTTCTTGCTAGTCCTCCTGCAGCTCTCGATAGAAAAACTTGTACTTCCTTCTAGGCTCTAAAACACAAAGAAATCCATGTACTTCTACTGCAACCTCGGGGGATGTTGCCTTTGCTGTCCCAGTTTCTGCTTGAAAGACGGCGCTGGAAAAGTTTTTCACTAAGATGAGGATGATAAGAGTCACAGAAGACGGAGATAACGAGCCGTCCAAAAGAAGCAGTGCTCTGGAACACACTGTAACCGGCAAAAGGGTCCGTGCAAAAAGTAGCATCTTCCTCGCCTCTGGGAGACGGAGAGCACGGCAGCTTCCAGGAGGCGATGAATGAAGCCGCACCAACAGCGGCATTGTGTGCGTAGCTTCCAAGTTCCTAGAAGCTGGCGTCTTGACAATCGCCTGCATCCGCAATTGACATTAGCATTCTTCAGGAAGGAGTTGATGGACAACTTTCCTAAGCTTCTTGCTAGTCCTCCTGCAGCACCCGATAGGAAAAACTTGCACTTCCTTCTAGGCTCTAAGACACAAAGAACTCCATGAACTTCTACTGCAACCTCGGGGGACGTTGCCTTTGCTGTCCCAGTTTCTGCTTGAAAGACATCGTTGGAAAAGTTTTTCACTATGATGAGGATGATAAGAGTCACTGAAGACGGAGATAACGAGCCGTCTGACAGACGCAGCGTTCTGGAACACACCATATCCGGAACAAGGATGTGTGCAGGAAGCAACCACTTCTTTGCCTCTGGCAGCTGGAGAACACGGCAGCTTCTGGGAGGCACAGAATGGAGCCGCACCAACAGCTAGATTGTGGGCGCGGCTTCCAAGCTACTAGAAGACGGTGGCTTGACAATCGGCTGCGTCTGCAATTGACATTAGCATTCTTCAGGAAGGAGTTGATGGACAGCTTCCCTAAGCTTCTTGCTACTCCTGCTGCAGCACCCGATAGAAAATCTTGCAATTCCTTCTGAGCTTTGAGACACTAAGAACTCGATGAACTGCTAATGCAACGTTGGGGGACGTTGCCTTTGCTGTCCCAGTTTCTGCTTGAAAGACGTCGTTGGAAAAGTTTTTCCCTAAGATGAGGATGACAAGAGTCACAGAAGACGGAGATAACGAGCCATCCAACTGAAGCAGTGCTCTGGAACCCACTTTAACCGGCACAAGGGTACGTGCACAAAGTAGCATCTTCCTCGCCTCTGGGAGACGGAGAGCACAGCAGCTTCCAGGTGGCGATGAATGAAGCCGCACCAACAGCGGCATTGTGTGCGCAGCTTCCAAGCTGCTAGAAAACGGTGGCTTGACAATCAGCTGCGTCTGCAATTGACATAAGCATTCTTCAGGAAGGAGTTGATGGACAACGTTCCTAAGTTTCTTGCTAATCCTCCTGCAGCACCCGATAGAAAATCTTGCAATTCCTTCTGAGCTTTGAGACACTAAGAACTCGATGAACTGCTAATGCAACGTTGGGCGACGTTGGCTTTCTGTCCCAGTTTCTGCTTGAAAGACGTCGTTGTCGGAAAAGTTTTTCACTAAGAAGAGGAGAACAAGAGTCACAGAAGATGGAGATAAGGAGCCGTCCGACAGAAGCAGCGCTGCGGAACGCTCCGTAACCGGCACAAGGGTCTGTGCAAGCAGCAACCACTTCCTTGCCTCTGGCAGTTGGAGAACACGGCAGATTCCAGGAGGCGATGAATGAAGCCGCACCAAGAGCTAGATTGATTGCGCGGCTTCCAAGCTACTAGAACACGGTGACTTGACAATCGGCTGCATCTGCAATTGACATTAGCATTCTTCAGGAAGGAGTTGATGGACAGCTTTCCTAAGCGTCTTGCCAGCCTTCCTACATCCCCCGATTGAAAATCATGCACTTCTTTCTAAGCTCTTAGACACAAGGAACACGATGAAATTCTAATGCACGACTGGGGCACATTGGCTTTACTATACCAGTTTCTCCTTGCAAGACAGAGTGGAAAAGCTTTTCACTAAGATGCCGATGACAAGAGTCACAGAAGACATAAAGCGAGCCGTCCGAAGGTAAGTGCCGCAGCCAGGCATGTTTCAGCAGAAGTTGTGCTCGGGAGCGCACAGTAACTGGCAAAAGCATCTGTGCATGAACGAGCAGCTTCTTCCCCTCTGCTAGCCAGAGAGCAAGGCAACTTCGAGGAAGCGAAGCACAATTCCGCACCAACAGCGGCATTGTGTGCACAGCTTCCAAGCTGCTAGAAAACGGTGGCTTGACAATCGGCTGCGTCTGCAATTGACATTAGCATTCTTCAGGAAGGAGTTGATGGACAGCTTTCCTAAGTTTCTTGCTACTCCTGCTGCAGCACCCGATAAAAAAACGGGCATTTTCTATACGCTATGAGATGCAAAGGACTCAATGACATGCAAATGCACGACTGGGGCACATTGGCTTTACTATACCAGTTTCTCCTTGCAAGACAGAGTGGAAAAGCTTTTCACTAAGATGCCGATGACAAGAGTCACAGAAGACATAAAGCGAGCTGTCCGAAGGTAAGTGCCGCAGCCAGGCATGTTTCAGCAGAAGTGGCGCTCGGGAGCGCACAGTAACTGGCGAAAGCATCTGTGCACGAACTAGCAGCTTCTTCCCCTCTGCTAGCCAGAGAGCAAGGCAACTTCCAGGAGGCGAAGAACAAAGCCGCACCAACAGCGGCATTGTGTGCGCAGCTTCCAAGCTGCTAGAAAACGGTGGCTTGACAATCAGCTGCGTCTGCAATTGACATAAGCATTCTTCAGGAAGGAGTTGATGGACAACGTTCCTAAGCTTCTTGCTAATCCTCCTGCAGCACCCGATAGAAAATCTTGCAATTCCTTCTGAGCTTTGAGACACTAAGAACTCGATGAACTGCTAATGCAACGTTGGGGGACGTTGCCTTTGCTGTCCCAGTTTCTGCTTGAAAGACGTCGTTGGAAAAGTTTTTCCCTAAGATGAGGATGACAAGAGTCACAGAAGACGGAGATAACGAGCCATCCAACTGAAGCAGTGCTCTGGAACCCACTTTAACCGGCACAAGGGTACGTGCACAAAGTAGCATCTTCCTCGCCTCTGGGAGACGGAGAGCACAGCAGCTTCCAGGTGGCGATGAATGAAGCCGCACCAACAGCGGCATTGTGTGCGCAGCTTCCAAGTTCCTAGAAGTTGGTGTCTTGACAATCGCCTGCATCCGCAATTGACATTAGCATTCTTCAGGAAGGACTTGTTGGACAGCTTTCCTAAGCTTCTTGCCAGCCTTCCTACATCCCCCGATTGTAAATCATCCACTTCTTTCTAAGCTCTTAGACACAAGGAATACGATGAACTTCTAATGCAAGATTGGGGGACATTGGCTTTACTATACCAGTTTCTCCTTGCAAGACAGAGTGGAAAGGTTTTCACTAAGATGCCGATGACAAGAGTCACAGAAGACATAAAGCGAGCTGTCCGAAGGTAAGTGCCGCAGCCAGGCATGTTTCAACAGTCACAGCGCAGAAGTTGCGCTGGGGAGCGCACAGTAACTGGCAAAAGCATCTGTGCACGAACTAGCAGCTTCTTCCCCTCTGCTAGCCAGAGAGCAAGGCAACTTCCAGGAGGCGAAGAACAAAGCCGCACCAACAGCGGCATTGTGTGCGCAGCTTCCAAGCTGCTAGAACAAGGTAGCTTCACAATGAGCTGCGTCTGCAATTGACATTAGCATTCTTCAGGAAGGAGTTGATGGACAACTTTCCTAAGCTTCTTGCTAGTCCTCCTGCAGCACCCAATAGAAAAACTTGCACTTCCTTCTAAGCTCTAAGACACAATAACCTCCATGAACTGCTAATGCAACGTCGGAGAATGTTGCCTTTGTTGTCCCATTTTCTGCTTGAAAGACGTCGCTGGAAAGGTTTTTCACTAAGATGAGGATGATAAGAGTCACAGAAGACGGAGATAACGAGCCGTCTGACAGACGCAGCGTTCTGGAACACACCATATCAGGCACAAGGATGTGTGCAGGAAGCAACCACTTCTTTGCCTCTGGCAGCTGGAGAACATGGCAGCTTCTGGGAGGCACAGAATGGAGCCGCACCATCAGCTAGATTGTGGGTGTGGCTTCCAAGCTACTAGAAGACGGTGGCTTGACAATCGGCTGCGTCTGCAATTGACATTAGCATTCTTCAGGAAGGAGTTGAGGGACAGCTTCCCTAAGCTTCTTGCTACTCCTGCTGCATCCACCGATAGAAAAACTGGCATTTTCTATATGCTATGAGATGCAAAGGACACAATGACCTGCAAATGCAAGATTGGGGGACATTGGCTTTACTATACCAGTTTCTCCTTGCAAGACAGAGTGGAAAAGCTTTTTGCTAAGATGCCGATGACAAGAGTCACAGAAGACATAAAGCGAGCTGTCCGACGGTAAGTGCCGCAGCCAGGCATGTTTCAGCAGAAGTTGCGCTGGGGAGCGCACAGTAACTGGCAAAAGCATCTGTGCACCAACTAGCAGCTTCTTCCCCTCTGCTAGCCAGAGAGCACGCCAGCTTCCAGGAGGCGAAAAACAAAGCCGCA
The DNA here is from genome assembly GCF_036417665.1 of Passer domesticus. Lineage (NCBI taxonomy): Eukaryota > Metazoa > Chordata > Aves > Passeriformes > Passeridae > Passer > Passer domesticus. Next base: position 56,715,695 of record NC_087512.1, on the reverse strand, counting down.
CCAACAGCGGCATTGTGTGCGCAGCTTCCAAGCTGCTAGAAAACGGTAGCATGACAATCGGTTGCGTCTGCAATTGACATTAGCATTCTTCAAGAAGGAGTTGATGGACAACTTTCCTAAGCTTCTTGCTAGTCCTCCTGCAGCTCTCGATAGAAAAACTTGTACTTCCTTCTAGGCTCTAAAACACAAAGAAATCCATGTACTTCTACTGCAACCTCGGGGGATGTTGCCTTTGCTGTCCCAGTTTCTGCTTGAAAGACGGCGCTGGAAAAGTTTTTCACTAAGATGAGGATGATAAGAGTCACAGAAGACGGAGATAACGAGCCGTCCAAAAGAAGCAGTGCTCTGGAACACACTGTAACCGGCAAAAGGGTCCGTGCAAAAAGTAGCATCTTCCTCGCCTCTGGGAGACGGAGAGCACGGCAGCTTCCAGGAGGCGATGAATGAAGCCGCACCAACAGCGGCATTGTGTGCGTAGCTTCCAAGTTCCTAGAAGCTGGCGTCTTGACAATCGCCTGCATCCGCAATTGACATTAGCATTCTTCAGGAAGGAGTTGATGGACAACTTTCCTAAGCTTCTTGCTAGTCCTCCTGCAGCACCCGATAGGAAAAACTTGCACTTCCTTCTAGGCTCTAAGACACAAAGAACTCCATGAACTTCTACTGCAACCTCGGGGGACGTTGCCTTTGCTGTCCCAGTTTCTGCTTGAAAGACATCGTTGGAAAAGTTTTTCACTATGATGAGGATGATAAGAGTCACTGAAGACGGAGATAACGAGCCGTCTGACAGACGCAGCGTTCTGGAACACACCATATCCGGAACAAGGATGTGTGCAGGAAGCAACCACTTCTTTGCCTCTGGCAGCTGGAGAACACGGCAGCTTCTGGGAGGCACAGAATGGAGCCGCACCAACAGCTAGATTGTGGGCGCGGCTTCCAAGCTACTAGAAGACGGTGGCTTGACAATCGGCTGCGTCTGCAATTGACATTAGCATTCTTCAGGAAGGAGTTGATGGACAGCTTCCCTAAGCTTCTTGCTACTCCTGCTGCATCCACCGACAGAAAAACTGGCATTTTCTATATGCTATGAGATGCAAAGGACAAAATGACCTGCAAATGCACGATTGGGGGACATTGGCTTTACTATACCAGTTTCTCCTTGCAAGACAGAGTGGAAAAGCTTTTCACTAAGATGCCGATGACAACAGTCACAGAAGACATAAAGCGAGCTGTCCGAAGGTAAGTGCCGCAGCCAGGCATGTTTCAGCAGAAGTTGCGCTGGGGAGCGCACAGTAACTGGCAAAAGCATCTGTGCACCAACTAGCAGCTTCTTCCCCTCTGCTAGCCAGAGAGCACGCCAGCTTCCAGGAGGCGAAGAACAGAGACGCACCAACAGCGGCATTGTGTGCGCAGCTTCCAAGCTGCTAGAACAAGGTAGCTTGACAATCAGCTGCGTCTGCAATTGACATTAGCATTCTTCAGGAAGGAGTTGATGGACAACTTTCCTAAGCTTCTCTTGCTCGTCCTGCTGCAGCACCCGATAGAAAAACTTGCACTTCCTTCTAGGCTCTAAGACAAAGAACTCCATGTACTTCTGCTGCAACCTCGGGGGACGTTGCCTTTGCTGTCCCAGTTTCTGCTTGAAAGACGTCGCTGGAAAAGTTTTTCACTAAGATGAGGATGATAAGAGTCACAGAAGACGGAGATAACGAGCCGTCCAACAGAAGCAGTGCTCTGGAACGCACTGTAACTGGCAAAAGGCGCCGTGCACAAAGTAGCCTCTTCCTCGCCTCTGGGAGACGGAGAGCACGCCAGCTTCCAGGAGGCGATGAATGAAGCCGCACCAACAGCGGCATTGTGTGCGCAGCTTCCAAGTTCCTAGAAGTTGGCGTCTTGACAATCGCCTGCATCCGAAATTGACATTAGCATTCTTCAGGAAGGAGTTGTTGGACAGCTTTCCTAAGCTTCATGCCAGCCTTCCTACATCCCCCGATTGTAAATCATCCACTTCTTTCTAAGCTCTTAGACACAAGGAATACGATGAACTTCTAATGCAAGATTGGGGGACATTGGCTTTACTATACCAGTTTCTCCTTGCAAGACAGAGTGGAAAGGTTTTCACTAAGATGCCGATGACAAGAGTCACAGAAGACATAAAGCGAGCTGTCCGAAGGTAAGTGCCGCAGCCAGGCATGTTTCAACAGTCACAGCGCAGAAGTTGCGCTGGGGAGCGCACAGTAACTGGCAAAAGCATCTGTGCACCAACTAGCAGCTCCTTCCCCTCTGCTAGCCAGAGAGCACGCCAGCTTCCAGGAGGCGAAGAACAAAGCCGCACCAACAGCAGCACTGTGTGCGCAGCTTCCAAGCTGCTAGAACAAGGTAGCTTGACAATCAGCTGCGTCTGCAATTGACATTAGCATTCTTCAGGAAGGAGTTGATGGACAACTTTCCTAAGCTTCTTGCTAGTCCTCCTGCAGCACCCGATAGAAAAACTTGCACTTCCTTCTAAGCTCTAAGACACAAAGAACTCCATGAACTGCTAATGCAACATCGGAGAATGTTGCCTTTGCTGTCCCAGTTTCTGCTTGAAAGACATCGTTGGAAAAGTTTTTCACTAAGATGAGGATGATAAGAGTCACAGAAGATGGAGATAACGAGCCGTCCAACATAAGCAGCGCTCCGGAACACATCATATCCAGCACAAGGATGTGTGCAGGAAGCAACCACTTCTTTGCCTCTGGCAGCTGGAGAACACGGCAGCTTCTGGGAGGCACCAACAGCTAGATTGTGGGTGTGGCTTCCAAGCTACTAGAAGACGGTGGCTTGACAATCGGCTGCGTCTGCAATTGACATTAGCATTCTTCAGGAAGGAGTTGATGGACAGCTTCCCTAAGCTTCTTGCTACTCCTGCTGCATCCACCGATGGAAAAACTGGCATTTTCTATATGCTATGAGATGCAAAGGACTCAATGACCTGCAAATGCAAGATTGGGGGATATTGGCTTTACTATACCAGTTTCTCCTTGCAAGACAGAGTGGAAAAGTTTTCACTAAGATGCCGATGACAAGAGTCACAGAAGACATAAAGCGAGCTGTCCGACGGTAAGTGCCGCAGCCAGGCATGTTTCAGCAGAAGTTGCGCTGGGGAGCGCACAGTAACTGGCAAAAGCATCTGTGCACCAACTAGCAGCTTCTTCCCCTCTGCTAGCCAGAGAGCACGCCAGCTTCCAATAGGCGAAAAACAAATCCGCACCAACAGCGGCATTGTGTGCGCAGCTTCCAAGCTGCTAGAAAACGGTAGCATGACAATCGGTTGCGTCTGCAATTGACATTAGCATTCTTCAAGAAGGAGTTGATGGACAACTTTCCTAAGCTTCTTGCTAGTCCTCCTGCAGCTCTCGATAGAAAAACTTGTACTTCCTTCTAGGCTCTAAAACACAAAGAAATCCATGTACTTCTACTGCAACCTCGGGGGATGTTGCCTTTGCTGTCCCAGTTTCTGCTTGAAAGACGGCGCTGGAAAAGTTTTTCACTAAGATGAGGATGATAAGAGTCACAGAAGACGGAGATAACGAGCCGTCCAAAAGAAGCAGTGCTCTGGAACACACTGTAACCGGCAAAAGGGTCCGTGCAAAAAGTAGCATCTTCCTCGCCTCTGGGAGACGGAGAGCACGGCAGCTTCCAGGAGGCGATGAATGAAGCCGCACCAACAGCGGCATTGTGTGCGTAGCTTCCAAGTTCCTAGAAGCTGGCGTATTGACAATCGCCTGCATCCGCAATTGACATTAGCATTCTTCAGGAAGGAGTTGATGGACAACTTTCCTAAGCTTCTTGCTAGTCCTCCTGCAGCACCCGATAGGAAAAACTTGCACTTCCTTCTAGGCTCTAAGACACAAAGAACTCCATGAACTTCTACTGCAACCTCGGGGGACGTTGCCTTTGCTGTCCCAGTTTCTGCTTGAAAGACATCGTTGGAAAAGTTTTTCACTATGATGAGGATGATAAGAGTCACTGAAGACGGAGATAACGAGCCGTCTGACAGACGCAGCGTTCTGGAACACACCATATCCGGAACAAGGATGTGTGCAGGAAGCAACCACTTCTTTGCCTCTGGCAGCTGGAGAACACGGCAGCTTCTGGGAGGCACAGAATGGAGCCGCACCAACAGCTAGATTGTGGGCGCGGCTTCCAAGCTACTAGAAGACGGTGGCTTGACAATCGGCTGCGTCTGCAATTGACATTAGCATTCTTCAGGAAGGAGTTGATGGACAGCTTCCCTAAGCTTCTTGCTACTCCTGCTGCATCCACCGACAGAAAAACTGGCATTTTCTATATGCTATGAGATGCAAAGGACAAAATGACCTGCAAATGCACGATTGGGGGACATTGGCTTTACTATACCAGTTTCTCCTTGCAAGACAGAGTGGAAAAGCTTTTCACTAAGATGCCGATGACAACAGTCACAGAAGACATAAAGCGAGCTGTCCGAAGGTAAGTGCCGCAGCCAGGCATGTTTCAGCAGAAGTTGCGCTGGGGAGCGCACAGTAACTGGCAAAAGCATCTGTGCACCAACTAGCAGCTTCTTCCCCTCTGCTAGCCAGAGAGCACGCCAGCTTCCAGGAGGCGAAGAACAGAGACGCACCAACAGCGGCATTGTGTGCGCAGCTTCCAAGCTGCTAGAACAAGGTAGCTTGACAATCAGCTGCGTCTGCAATTGACATTAGCATTCTTCAGGAAGGAGTTGATGGACAACTTTCCTAAGCTTCTCTTGCTCGTCCTGCTGCAGCACCCGATAGAAAAACTTGCACTTCCTTCTAGGCTCTAAGACAAAGAACTCCATGTACTTCTGCTGCAACCTCGGGGGACGTTGCCTTTGCTGTCCCAGTTTCTGCTTGAAAGACGTCGCTGGAAAAGTTTTTCACTAAGATGAGGATGATAAGAGTCACAGAAGACGGAGATAACGAGCCGTCCAACAGAAGCAGTGCTCTGGAACGCACTGTAACTGGCAAAAGGCGCCGTGCACAAAGTAGCCTCTTCCTCGCCTCTGGGAGACGGAGAGCACGCCAGCTTCCAGGAGGCGATGAATGAAGCCGCACCAACAGCGGCATTGTGTGCGCAGCTTCCAAGTTCCTAGAAGTTGGCGTCTTGACAATCGCCTGCATCCGCAATTGACATTAGCATTCTTCAGGAAGGAGTTGTTGGACAGCTTTCCTAAGCTTCATGCCAGCCTTCCTACATCCCCCGATTGTAAATCATCCACTTCTTTCTAAGCTCTTAGACACAAGGAATACGATGAACTTCTAATGCAAGATTGGGGGACATTGGCTTTACTATACCAGTTTCTCCTTGCAAGACAGAGTGGAAAGGTTTTCACTAAGATGCCGATGACAAGAGTCACAGAAGACATAAAGCGAGCTGTCCGAAGGTAAGTGCCGCAGCCAGGCATGTTTCAACAGTCACAGCGCAGAAGTTGCGCTGGGGAGCGCACAGTAACTGGCAAAAGCATCTGTGCACCAACTAGCAGCTCCTTCCCCTCTGCTAGCCAGAGAGCACGCCAGCTTCCAGGAGGCGAAGAACAAAGCCGCACCAACAGCAGCACTGTGTGCGCAGCTTCCAAGCTGCTAGAACAAGGTAGCTTGACAATCAGCTGCGTCTGCAATTGACATTAGCATTCTTCAGGAAGGAGTTGATGGACAACTTTCCTAAGCTTCTTGCTAGTCCTCCTGCAGCACCCGATAGAAAAACTTGCACTTCCTTCTAAGCTCTAAGACACAAAGAACTCCATGAACTGCTAATGCAACATCGGAGAATGTTGCCTTTGCTGTCCCAGTTTCTGCTTGAAAGACATCGTTGGAAAAGTTTTTCACTAAGATGAGGATGATAAGAGTCACAGAAGATGGAGATAACGAGCCGTCCAACATAAGCAGCGCTCCGGAACACATCATATCCAGCACAAGGATGTGTGCAGGAAGCAACCACTTCTTTGCCTCTGGCAGCTGGAGAACACGGCAGCTTCTGGGAGGCACCAACAGCTAGATTGTGGGTGTGGCTTCCAAGCTACTAGAAGACGGTGGCTTGACAATCGGCTGCGTCTGCAATTGACATTAGCATTCTTCAGGAAGGAGTTGATGGACAGCTTCCCTAAGCTTCTTGCTACTCCTGCTGCATCCACCGATGGAAAAACTGGCATTTTCTATATGCTATGAGATGCAAAGGACTCAATGACCTGCAAATGCAAGATTGGGGGATATTGGCTTTACTATACCAGTTTCTCCTTGCAAGACAGAGTGGAAAAGTTTTCACTAAGATGCCGATGACAAGAGTCACAGAAGACATAAAGCGAGCTGTCCGACGGTAAGTGCCGCAGCCAGGCATGTTTCAGCAGAAGTTGCGCTGGGGAGCGCACAGTAACTGGCAAAAGCATCTGTGCACCAACTAGCAGCTTCTTCCCCTCTGCTAGCCAGAGAGCACGCCAGCTTCCAATAGGCGAAAAACAAATCCGCACCAACAGCGGCATTGTGTGCGCAGCTTCCAAGCTGCTAGAAAACGGTAGCATGACAATCGGTTGCGTCTGCAATTGACATTAGCATTCTTCAAGAAGGAGTTGATGGACAACTTTCCTAAGCTTCTTGCTAGTCCTCCTGCAGCTCTCGATAGAAAAACTTGTACTTCCTTCTAGGCTCTAAAACACAAAGAAATCCATGTACTTCTACTGCAACCTCGGGGGATGTTGCCTTTGCTGTCCCAGTTTCTGCTTGAAAGACGGCGCTGGAAAAGTTTTTCACTAAGATGAGGATGATAAGAGTCACAGAAGACGGAGATAACGAGCCGTCCAAAAGAAGCAGTGCTCTGGAACACACTGTAACCGGCAAAAGGGTCCGTGCAAAAAGTAGCATCTTCCTCGCCTCTGGGAGACGGAGAGCACGGCAGCTTCCAGGAGGCGATGAATGAAGCCGCACCAACAGCGGCATTGTGTGCGTAGCTTCCAAGTTCCTAGAAGCTGGCGTATTGACAATCGCCTGCATCCGCAATTGACATTAGCATTCTTCAGGAAGGAGTTGATGGACAACTTTCCTAAGCTTCTTGCTAGTCCTCCTGCAGCACCCGATAGGAAAAACTTGCACTTCCTTCTAGGCTCTAAGACACAAAGAACTCCATGAACTTCTACTGCAACCTCGGGGGGCGTTGCCTTTGCTGTCCCAGTTTCTGCTTGAAAGACATCGTTGGAAAAGTTTTTCACTATGATGAGGATGATAAGAGTCACTGAAGACGGAGATAACGAGCCGTCTGACAGACGCAGCGTTCTGGAACACACCATATCCGGAACAAGGATGTGTGCAGGAAGCAACCACTTCTTTGCCTCTGGCAGCTGGAGAACACGGCAGCTTCTGGGAGGCACAGAATGGAGCCGCACCAACAGCTAGATTGTGGGCGCGGCTTCCAAGCTACTAGAAGACGGTGGCTTGACAATCGGCTGCGTCTGCAATTGACATTAGCATTCTTCAGGAAGGAGTTGATGGACAGCTTCCCTAAGCTTCTTGCTACTCCTGCTGCATCCACCGACAGAAAAACTGGCATTTTCTATATGCTATGAGATGCAAAGGACAAAATGACCTGCAAATGCACGATTGGGGGACATTGGCTTTACTATACCAGTTTCTCCTTGCAAGACAGAGTGGAAAAGCTTTTCACTAAGATGCCGATGACAACAGTCACAGAAGACATAAAGCCAGCTGTCCGAAGGTAAGTGCCGCAGCCAGGCATGTTTCAGCAGAAGTGGCGCTGGGGAGCGCACAGTAACTGGCAAAAGCATCTGTGCACGAACTAGCAGCTTCTTCCCCTCTGCTAGCCAGAGAGCACGCCAGCTTCCAGGAGGCGAAGAACAAAGCCGCACCAACAGCGGCATTGTGTGCGCAGCTTCCAAGCTGCTAGAAAACGGTGGCTTGACAATCAGCTGCGTCTGCAATTGACATAAGCATTCTTCAGGAAGGAGTTGATGGACAACGTTCCTAAGTTTCTTGCTAATCCTCCTGCAGCACCCGATAGAAAATCTTGCAATTCCTTCTGAGCTTTGAGACACTAAGAACTCGATGAACTGCTAATGCAATGTTGGGCGACGTTGGCTTTCTGTCCCAGTTTCTGCTTGAAAGACGTCGTTGTCGGAAAAGTTTTTCACTAAGAAGAGGAGAACAAGAGTCACAGAAGATGGAGATAAGGAGCCGTCCGACAGAAGCAGCGCTGCGGAACGCTCCGTAACCGGCACAAGGGTCTGTGCAAGCAGCAACCACTTCCTTGCCTCTGGCAGTTGGAGAACACGGCAGATTCCAGGAGGCGATGAATGAAGCCGCACCAAGAGCTAGATTGATTGCGCGGCTTCCAAGCTACTAGAACACGGTGACTTGACAATCGGCTGCATCTGCAATTGACATTAGCATTCTTCAGGAAGGAGTTGATGGACAGCTTTCCTAAGCGTCTTGCCAGCCTTCCTACATCCCCCGATTGAAAATCATGCACTTCTTTCTAAGCTCTTAGACACAAGGAACACGATGAAATTCTAATGCACGACTGGGGCACATTGGCTTTACTATACCAGTTTCTCCTTGCAAGACAGAGTGGAAAAGCTTTTCACTAAGATGCCGATGACAAGAGTCACAGAAGACATAAAGCGAGCCGTCCGAAGGTAAGTGCCGCAGCCAGGCATGTTTCAGCAGAAGTTGTGCTCGGGAGCGCACAGTAACTGGCAAAAGCATCTGTGCATGAACGAGCAGCTTCTTCCCCTCTGCTAGCCAGAGAGCAAGGCAACTTCGAGGAAGCGAAGCACAAAGCCGCACCAACAGCGGCATTGTGTGCACAGCTTCCAAGCTGCTAGAAAACGGTGGCTTGACAATCGGCTGCGTCTGCAATTGACATTAGCATTCTTCAGGAAGGAGTTGATGGACAGCTTTCCTAAGTTTCTTGCTACTCCTGCTGCAGCACCCGATAAAAAAACGGGCATTTTCTATACGCTATGAGATGCAAAGGACTCAATGACATGCAAATGCACGACTGGGGCACATTGGCTTTACTATACCAGTTTCTCCTTGCAAGACAGAGTGGAAAAGCTTTTCACTAAGATGCCGATGACAAGAGTCACAGAAGACATAAAGCGAGCTGTCCGAAGGTAAGTGCCGCAGCCAGGCATGTTTCAGCAGAAGTGGCGCTCGGGAGCGCACAGTAACTGGCGAAAGCATCTGTGCACGAACTAGCAGCTTCTTCCCCTCTGCTAGCCAGAGAGCAAGGCAACTTCCAGGAGGCGAAGAACAAAGCCGCACCAACAGCGGCATTGTGTGCGCAGCTTCCAAGCTGCTAGAAAACGGTGGCTTGACAATCAGCTGCGTCTGCAATTGACATAAGCATTCTTCAGGAAGGAGTTGATGGACAACGTTCCTAAGCTTCTTGCTAATCCTCCTGCAGCACCCGATAGAAAATCTTGCAATTCCTTCTGAGCTTTGAGACACTAAGAACTCGATGAACTGCTAATGCAACGTTGGGGGACGTTGCCTTTGCTGTCCCAGTTTCTGCTTGAAAGACGTCGTTGGAAAAGTTTTTCCCTAAGATGAGGATGACAAGAGTCACAGAAGACGGAGATAACGAGCCATCCAACTGAAGCAGTGCTCTGGAACCCACTTTAACCGGCACAAGGGTACGTGCACAAAGTAGCATCTTCCTCGCCTCTGGGAGACGGAGAGCACAGCAGCTTCCAGGTGGCGATGAATGAAGCCGCACCAACAGCGGCATTGTGTGCGCAGCTTCCAAGTTCCTAGAAGTTGGTGTCTTGACAATCGCCTGCATCCGCAATTGACATTAGCATTCTTCAGGAAGGACTTGTTGGACAGCTTTCCTAAGCTTCTTGCCAGCCTTCCTACATCCCCCGATTGTAAATCATCCACTTCTTTCTAAGCTCTTAGACACAAGGAATACGATGAACTTCTAATGCAAGATTGGGGGACATTGGCTTTACTATACCAGTTTCTCCTTGCAAGACAGAGTGGAAAGGTTTTCACTAAGATGCCGATGACAAGAGTCACAGAAGACATAAAGCGAGCTGTCCGAAGGTAAGTGCCGCAGCCAGGCATGTTTCAACAGTCACAGCGCAGAAGTTGCGCTGGGGAGCGCACAGTAACTGGCAAAAGCATCTGTGCACGAACTAGCAGCTTCTTCCCCTCTGCTAGCCAGAGAGCAAGGCAACTTCCAGGAGGCGAAGAACAAAGCCGCACCAACAGCGGCATTGTGTGCGCAGCTTCCAAGCTGCTAGAACAAGGTAGCTTCACAATGAGCTGCGTCTGCAATTGACATTAGCATTCTTCAGGAAGGAGTTGATGGACAACTTTCCTAAGCTTCTTGCTAGTCCTCCTGCAGCACCCAATAGAAAAACTTGCACTTCCTTCTAAGCTCTAAGACACAATAACCTCCATGAACTGCTAATGCAACGTCGGAGAATGTTGCCTTTGCTGTCCCATTTTCTGCTTGAAAGACGTCGCTGGAAAAGTTTTTCACTAAGATGAGGATGATAAGAGTCACAGAAGACGGAGATAACGAGCCGTCTGACAGACGCAGCGTTCTGGAACACACCATATCAGGCACAAGGATGTGTGCAGGAAGCAACCACTTCTTTGCCTCTGGCAGCTGGAGAACATGGCAGCTTCTGGGAGGCACAGAATGGAGCCGCACCATCAGCTAGATTGTGGGTGTGGCTTCCAAGCTACTAGAAGACGGTGGCTTGACAATCGGCTGCGTCTGCAATTGACATTAGCATTCTTCAGGAAGGAGTTGAGGGACAGCTTCCCTAAGCTTCTTGCTACTCCTGCTGCATCCACCGATAGAAAAACTGGCATTTTCTATATGCTATGAGATGCAAAGGACACAATGACCTGCAAATGCAAGATTGGGGGACATTGGCTTTACTATACCAGTTTCTCCTTGCAAGACAGAGTGGAAAAGCTTTTCGCTAAGATGCCGATGACAACAGTCACAGAAGACATAAAGCGAGCTGTCCGACGGTAAGTGCCGCAGCCAGGCATGTTTCAGCAGAAGTTGCGCTGGGGAGCGCACAGTAACTGGCAAAAGCATCTGTGCACCAACTAGCAGCTTCTTCCCCTCTGCTAGCCAGAGAGCACGCCAGCTTCCAGGAGGCGAAAAACAAAGCCGCACCAACAGCGGCATTGTGTGCGCAGCTTCCAAGCTGCTAGAAAACGGTAGCATGACAATCGGTTGCGTCTGCAATTGACATTAGCATTCTTCAAGAAGGAGTTGATGGACAACTTTCCTAAGCTTCTTGCTAGTCCTCCTGCAGCTCTCGATAGAAAAACTTGTACTTCCTTCTAGGCTCTAAAACACAAAGAAATCCATGTACTTCTACTGCAACCTCGGGGGATGTTGCCTTTGCTGTCCCAGTTTCTGCTTGAAAGACGGCGCTGGAAAAGTTTTTCACTAAGATGAGGATGATAAGAGTCACAGAAGACGGAGATAACGAGCCGTCCAAAAGAAGCAGTGCTCTGGAACACACTGTAACCGGCAAAAGGGTCCGTGCAAAAAGTAGCATCTTCCTCGCCTCTGGGAGACGGAGAGCACGGCAGCTTCCAGGAGGCGATGAATGAAGCCGCACCAACAGCGGCATTGTGTGCGTAGCTTCCAAGTTCCTAGAAGCTGGCGTCTTGACAATCGCCTGCATCCGCAATTGACATTAGCATTCTTCAGGAAGGAGTTGATGGACAACTTTCCTAAGCTTCTTGCTAGTCCTCCTGCAGCACCCGATAGGAAAAACTTGCACTTCCTTCTAGGCTCTAAGACACAAAGAACTCCATGAACTTCTACTGCAACCTCGGGGGACGTTGCCTTTGCTGTCCCAGTTTCTGCTTGAAAGACATCGTTGGAAAAGTTTTTCACTATGATGAGGATGATAAGAGTCACTGAAGACGGAGATAACGAGCCGTCTGACAGACGCAGCGTTCTGGAACACACCATATCCGGAACAAGGATGTGTGCAGGAAGCAACCACTTCTTTGCCTCTGGCAGCTGGAGAACACGGCAGCTTCTGGGAGGCACAGAATGGAGCCGCACCAACAGCTAGATTGTGGACGCGGCTTCCAAGCTACTAGAAGACGGTGGCTTGACAATCGGCTGCGTCTGCAATTGACATTAGCATTCTTCAGGAAGGAGTTGATGGACAGCTTCCCTAAGCTTCTTGCTACTCCTGCTGCATCCACCGACAGAAAAACTGGCATTTTCTATATGCTATGAGATGCAAAGGACAAAATGACCTGCAAATGCACGATTGGGGGACATTGGCTTTACTATACCAGTTTCTCCTTGCAAGACAGAGTGGAAAAGCTTTTCACTAAGATGCCGATGACAAGAGTCACAGAAGACATAAAGCGAGCTGTCCGAAGGTAAGTGCCGCAGCCAGGCATGTTTCAGCAGAAGTTGCGCTGGGGAGCGCACAGTAACTGGCAAAAGCATCTGTGCACCAACTAGCAGCTTCTTCCCCTCTGCTAGCCAGAGAGCACGCCAGCTTCCAGGAGGCGAAGAACAGAGACGCACCAACAGCGGCATTGTGTGCGCAGCTTCCAAGCTGCTAGAACAAGGTAGCTTGACAATCAGCTGCGTCTGCAATTGACATTAGCATTCTTCAGGAAGGAGTTGATGGACAACTTTCCTAAGCTTCTCTTGCTCGTCCTGCTGCAGCACCCGATAGAAAAACTTGCACTTCCTTCTAGGCTCTAAGACAAAGAACTCCATGTACTTCTGCTGCAACCTCGGGGGACGTTGCCTTTGCTGTCCCAGTTTCTGCTTGAAAGACGTCGCTGGAAAAGTTTTTCACTAAGATGAGGATGATAAGAGTCACAGAAGACGGAGATAACGAGCCGTCCAACAGAAGCAGTGCTCTGGAACGCACTGTAACTGGCAAAAGGCGCCGTGCACAAAGTAGCCTCTTCCTCGCCTCTGGGAGACGGAGAGCACGCCAGCTTCCAGGAGGCGATGAATGAAGCCGCACCAACAGCGGCATTGTGTGCGCAGCTTCCAAGTTCCTAGAAGTTGGCGTCTTGACAATCGCCTGCATCCGCAATTGACATTAGCATTCTTCAGGAAGGAGTTGTTGGACAGCTTTCCTAAGCTTCATGCCAGCCTTCCTACATCCCCCGATTGTAAATCATCCACTTCTTTCTAAGCTCTTAGACACAAGGAATACGATGAACTTCTAATGCAAGATTGGGGGACATTGGCTTTACTATACCAGTTTCTCCTTGCAAGACAGAGTGGAAAGGTTTTCACTAAGATGCCGATGACAAGAGTCACAGAAGACATAAAGCGAGCTGTCCGAAGGTAAGTGCCGCAGCCAGGCATGTTTCAACAGTCACAGCGCAGAAGTTGCGCTGGGGAGCGCACAGTAACTGGCAAAAGCATCTGTGCACCAACTAGCAGCTCCTTCCCCTCTGCTAGCCAGAGAGCACGCCAGCTTCCAGGAGGCGAAGAACAAAGCCGCACCAACAGCAGCACTGTGTGCGCAGCTTCCAAGCTGCTAGAACAAGGTAGCTTGACAATCAGCTGCGTCTGCAATTGACATTAGCATTCTTCAGGAAGGAGTTGATGGACAACTTTCCTAAGCTTCTTGCTAGTCCTCCTGCAGCACCCGATAGAAAAACTTGCACTTCCTTCTAAGCTCTAAGACACAATAAACTCCATGAACTGCTAATGCAACATCGGAGAATGTTGCCTTTGCTGTCCCAGTTTCTGCTTGAAAGACATCGTTGCAAAAGTTTTTCACTAAGATGAGGATGATAAGAGTCACAGAAGATGGAGATAACGAGCCGTCCAACATAAGCAGCGCTCCGGAACACATCATATCCAGCACAAGGATGTGTGCAGGAAGCAACCACTTCTTTGCCTCTGGCAGCTGGAGAACACGGCAGCTTCTGGGAGGCACCAACAGCTAGATTGTGGGTGTGGCTTCCAAGCTACTAGAAGACGGTGGCTTGACAATCGGCTGCGTCTGCAATTGACATTAGCATTCTTCAGGAAGGAGTTGATGGACAGCTTCCCTAAGCTTCTTGCTACTCCTGCTGCATCCACCGATGGAAAAACTGGCATTTTCTATATGCTATGAGATGCAAAGGACTCAATGACCTGCAAATGCAAGATTGGGGGATATTGGCTTTACTATACCAGTTTCTCCTTGCAAGACAGAGTGGAAAAGTTTTCACTAAGATGCCGATGACAAGAGTCACAGAAGACATAAAGCGAGCTGTCCGAAGGTAAGTGCCGCAGCCAGGCATGTTTCAGCAGAAGTTGCGCTGGGGAGCGCACAGTAACTGGCAAAAGCATCTGTGCACCAACTAGCAGCTTCTTCCCCTCTGCTAGCCAGAGAGCACGCCAGCTTCCAGGAGGCGAAAAACAAATCCGCACCAACAGCGGCATTGTGTGCGCAGCTTCCAAGCTGCTAGAAAACGGTAGCATGACAATCGGTTGCGTCTGCAATTGACATTAGCATTCTTCAAGAAGGAGTTGATGGACAACTTTCCTAAGCTTCTTGCTAGTCCTCCTGCAGCTCTCGATAGAAAAACTTGTACTTCCTTCTAGGCTCTAAAACACAAAGAAATCCATGTACTTCTACTGCAACCTCGGGGGATGTTGCCTTTGCTGTCCCAGTTTCTGCTTGAAAGACGGCGCTGGAAAAGTTTTTCACTAAGATGAGGATGATAAGAGTCACAGAAGACGGAGATAACGAGCCGTCCAAAAGAAGCAGTGCTCTGGAACACAGTGTAACCGGCAAAAGGGTCCGTGCAAAAAGTAGCATCTTCCTCGCCTCTGGGAGACGGAGAGCACGGCAGCTTCCAGGAGGCGATGAATGAAGCCGCACCAACAGCGGCATTGTGTGCGTAGCTTCCAAGTTCCTAGAAGCTGGCGTCTTGACAATCGCCTGCATCCGCAATTGACATTAGCATTCTTCAGGAAGGAGTTGATGGACAACTTTCCTAAGCTTCTTGCTAGTCCTCCTGCAGCACCCGATAGGAAAAACTTGCACTTCCTTCTAGGCTCTAAGACACAAAGAACTCCATGAACTTCTACTGCAACCTCGGGGGGCGTTGCCTTTGCTGTCCCAGTTTCTGCTTGAAAGACATCGTTGGAAAAGTTTTTCACTATGATGAGGATGATAAGAGTCACTGAAGACGGAGATAACGAGCCGTCTGACAGACGCAGCGTTCTGGAACACACCATATCCGGAACAAGGATGTGTGCAGGAAGCAACCACTTCTTTGCCTCTGGCAGCTGGAGAACACGGCAGCTTCTGGGAGGCACAGAATGGAGCCGCACCAACAGCTAGATTGTGGGCGCGGCTTCCAAGCTACTAGAAGACGGTGGCTTGACAATCGGCTGCGTCTGCAATTGACATTAGCATTCTTCAGGAAGGAGTTGATGGACAGCTTCCCTAAGCTTCTTGCTACTCCTGCTGCATCCACCGACAGAAAAACTGGCATTTTCTATATGCTATGAGATGCAAAGGACAAAATGACCTGCAAATGCACGATTGGGGGACATTGGCTTTACTATACCAGTTTCTCCTTGCAAGACAGAGTGGAAAAGCTTTTCACTAAGATGCCGATGACAACAGTCACAGAAGACATAAAGCCAGCTGTCCGAAGGTAAGTGCCGCAGCCAGGCATGTTTCAGCAGAAGTGGCGCTGGGGAGCGCACAGTAACTGGCAAAAGCATCTGTGCACGAACTAGCAGCTTCTTCCCCTCTGCTAGCCAGAGAGCACGCCAGCTTCCAGGAGGCGAAGAACAAAGCCGCACCAACAGCGGCATTGTGTGCGCAGCTTCCAAGCTGCTAGAAAACGGTGGCTTGACAATCAGCTGCGTCTGCAATTGACATAAGCATTCTTCAGGAAGGAGTTGATGGACAACGTTCCTAAGTTTCTTGCTAATCCTCCTGCAGCACCCGATAGAAAATCTTGCAATTCCTTCTGAGCTTTGAGACACTAAGAACTCGATGAACTGCTAATGCAACGTTGGGCGACGTTGGCTTTCTGTCCCAGTTTCTGCTTGAAAGACGTCGTTGTCGGAAAAGTTTTTCACTAAGAAGAGGAGAACAAGAGTCACAGAAGATGGAGATAAGGAGCCGTCCGACAGAAGCAGCGCTGCGGAACGCTCCGTAACCGGCACAAGGGTCTGTGCAAGCAGCAACCACTTCCTTGCCTCTGGCAGTTGGAGAACACGGCAGATTCCAGGAGGCGATGAATGAAGCCGCACCAAGAGCTAGATTGATTGCGCGGCTTCCAAGCTACTAGAACACGGTGACTTGACAATCGGCTGCATCTGCAATTGACATTAGCATTCTTCAGGAAGGAGTTGATGGACAGCTTTCCTAAGCGTCTTGCCAGCCTTCCTACATCCCCCGATTGAAAATCATGCACTTCTTTCTAAGCTCTTAGACACAAGGAACACGATGAAATTCTAATGCACGACTGGGGCACATTGGCTTTACTATACCAGTTTCTCCTTGCAAGACAGAGTGGAAAAGCTTTTCACTAAGATGCCGATGACAAGAGTCACAGAAGACATAAAGCGAGCCGTCCGAAGGTAAGTGCCGCAGCCAGGCATGTTTCAGCAGAAGTTGTGCTCGGGAGCGCACAGTAACTGGCAAAAGCATCTGTGCATGAACGAGCAGCTTCTTCCCCTCTGCTAGCCAGAGAGCAAGGCAACTTCGAGGAAGCGAAGCACAAAGCCGCACCAACAGCGGCATTGTGTGCACAGCTTCCAAGCTGCTAGAAAACGGTGGCTTGACAATCGGCTGCGTCTGCAATTGACATTAGCATTCTTCAGGAAGGAGTTGATGGACAGCTTTCCTAAGTTTCTTGCTACTCCTGCTGCAGCACCCGATAAAAAAACGGGCATTTTCTATACGCTATGAGATGCAAAGGACTCAATGACATGCAAATGCACGACTGGGGCACATTGGCTTTACTATACCAGTTTCTCCTTGCAAGACAGAGTGGAAAAGCTTTTCACTAAGATGCCGATGACAAGAGTCACAGAAGACATAAAGCGAGCTGTCCGAAGGTAAGTGCCGCAGCCAGGCATGTTTCAGCAGAAGTGGCGCTCGGGAGCGCACAGTAACTGGCGAAAGCATCTGTGCACGAACTAGCAGCTTCTTCCCCTCTGCTAGCCAGAGAGCAAGGCAACTTCCAGGAGGCGAAGAACAAAGCCGCACCAACAGCGGCATTGTGTGCGCAGCTTCCAAGCTGCTAGAAAACGGTGGCTTGACAATCAGCTGCGTCTGCAATTGACATAAGCATTCTTCAGGAAGGAGTTGATGGACAACGTTCCTAAGCTTCTTGCTAATCCTCCTGCAGCACCCGATAGAAAATCTTGCAATTCCTTCTGAGCTTTGAGACACTAAGAACTCGATGAACTGCTAATGCAACGTTGGGGGACGTTGCCTTTGCTGTCCCAGTTTCTGCTTGAAAGACGTCGTTGGAAAAGTTTTTCCCTAAGATGAGGATGACAAGAGTCACAGAAGACGGAGATAACGAGCCATCCAACTGAAGCAGTGCTCTGGAACCCACTTTAACCGGCACAAGGGTACGTGCACAAAGTAGCATCTTCCTCGCCTCTGGGAGACGGAGAGCACAGCAGCTTCCAGGTGGCGATGAATGAAGCCGCACCAACAGCGGCATTGTGTGCGCAGCTTCCAAGTTCCTAGAAGTTGGTGTCTTGACAATCGCCTGCATCCGCAATTGACATTAGCATTCTTCAGGAAGGACTTGTTGGACAGCTTTCCTAAGCTTCTTGCCAGCCTTCCTACATCCCCCGATTGTAAATCATCCACTTCTTTCTAAGCTCTTAGACACAAGGAATACGATGAACTTCTAATGCAAGATTGGGGGACATTGGCTTTACTATACCAGTTTCTCCTTGCAAGACAGAGTGGAAAGGTTTTCACTAAGATGCCGATGACAAGAGTCACAGAAGACATAAAGCGAGCTGTCCGAAGGTAAGTGCCGCAGCCAGGCATGTTTCAACAGTCACAGCGCAGAAGTTGCGCTGGGGAGCGCACAGTAACTGGCAAAAGCATCTGTGCACGAACTAGCAGCTTCTTCCCCTCTGCTAGCCAGAGAGCAAGGCAACTTCCAGGAGGCGAAGAACAAAGCCGCACCAACAGCGGCATTGTGTGCGCAGCTTCCAAGCTGCTAGAACAAGGTAGCTTCACAATGAGCTGCGTCTGCAATTGACATTAGCATTCTTCAGGAAGGAGTTGATGGACAACTTTCCTAAGCTTCTTGCTAGTCCTCCTGCAGCACCCAATAGAAAAACTTGCACTTCCTTCTAAGCTCTAAGACACAATAACCTCCATGAACTGCTAATGCAACGTCGGAGAATGTTGCCTTTGCTGTCCCATTTTCTGCTTGAAAGACGTCGCTGGAAAAGTTTTTCACTAAGATGAGGATGATAAGAGTCACAGAAGACGGAGATAACGAGCCGTCTGACAGACGCAGCGTTCTGGAACACACCATATCAGGCACAAGGATGTGTGCAGGAAGCAACCACTTCTTTGCCTCTGGCAGCTGGAGAACATGGCAGCTTCTGGGAGGCACAGAATGGAGCCGCACCATCAGCTAGATTGTGGGTGTGGCTTCCAAGCTACTAGAAGACGGTGGCTTGACAATCGGCTGCGTCTGCAATTGACATTAGCATTCTTCAGGAAGGAGTTGAGGGACAGCTTCCCTAAGCTTCTTGCTACTCCTGCTGCATCCACCGATAGAAAAACTGGCATTTTCTATATGCTATGAGATGCAAAGGACACAATGACCTGCAAATGCAAGATTGGGGGACATTGGCTTTACTATACCAGTTTCTCCTTGCAAGACAGAGTGGAAAAGCTTTTCGCTAAGATGCCGATGACAACAGTCACAGAAGACATAAAGCGAGCTGTCCGACGGTAAGTGCCGCAGCCAGGCATGTTTCAGCAGAAGTTGCGCTGGGGAGCGCACAGTAACTGGCAAAAGCATCTGTGCACCAACTAGCAGCTTCTTCCCCTCTGCTAGCCAGAGAGCACGCCAGCTTCCAGGAGGCGAAAAACAAAGCCGCACCAACAGCGGCATTGTGTGCGCAGCTTCCAATCTGCTAGAAAACGGTAGCATGACAATCGGTTGCGTCTGCAATTGACATTAGCATTCTTCAAGAAGGAGTTGATGGACAACTTTCCTAAGCTTCTTGCTAGTCCTCCTGCAGCTCTCGATAGAAAAACTTGTACTTCCTTCTAGGCTCTAAAACACAAAGAAATCCATGTACTTCTACTGCAACCTCGGGGGATGTTGCCTTTGCTGTCCCAGTTTCTGCTTGAAAGACGGCGCTGGAAAAGTTTTTCACTAAGATGAGGATGATAAGAGTCACAGAAGACGGAGATAACGAGCCGTCCAAAAGAAGCAGTGCTCTGGAACACACTGTAACCGGCAAAAGGGTCCGTGCAAAAAGTAGCATCTTCCTCGCCTCTGGGAGACGGAGAGCACGGCAGCTTCCAGGAGGCGATGAATGAAGCCGCACCAACAGCGGCATTGTGTGCGTAGCTTCCAAGTTCCTAGAAGCTGGCGTCTTGACAATCGCCTGCATCCGCAATTGACATTAGCATTCTTCAGGAAGGAGTTGATGGACAACTTTCCTAAGCTTCTTGCTAGTCCTCCTGCAGCACCCGATAGGAAAAACTTGCACTTCCTTCTAGGCTCTAAGACACAAAGAACTCCATGAACTTCTACTGCAACCTCGGGGGACGTTGCCTTTGCTGTCCCAGTTTCTGCTTGAAAGACATCGTTGGAAAAGTTTTTCACTATGATGAGGATGATAAGAGTCACTGAAGACGGAGATAACGAGCCGTCTGACAGACGCAGCGTTCTGGAACACACCATATCCGGAACAAGGATGTGTGCAGGAAGCAACCACTTCTTTGCCTCTGGCAGCTGGAGAACACGGCAGCTTCTGGGAGGCACAGAATGGAGCCGCACCAACAGCTAGATTGTGGGCGCGGCTTCCAAGCTACTAGAAGACGGTGGCTTGACAATCGGCTGCGTCTGCAATTGACATTAGCATTCTTCAGGAAGGAGTTGATGGACAGCTTCCCTAAGCTTCTTGCTACTCCTGCTGCAGCACCCGATAGAAAATCTTGCAATTCCTTCTGAGCTTTGAGACACTAAGAACTCGATGAACTGCTAATGCAACGTTGGGGGACGTTGCCTTTGCTGTCCCAGTTTCTGCTTGAAAGACGTCGTTGGAAAAGTTTTTCCCTAAGATGAGGATGACAAGAGTCACAGAAGACGGAGATAACGAGCCATCCAACTGAAGCAGTGCTCTGGAACCCACTTTAACCGGCACAAGGGTACGTGCACAAAGTAGCATCTTCCTCGCCTCTGGGAGACGGAGAGCACAGCAGCTTCCAGGTGGCGATGAATGAAGCCGCACCAACAGCGGCATTGTGTGCGCAGCTTCCAAGCTGCTAGAAAACGGTGGCTTGACAATCAGCTGCGTCTGCAATTGACATAAGCATTCTTCAGGAAGGAGTTGATGGACAACGTTCCTAAGTTTCTTGCTAATCCTCCTGCAGCACCCGATAGAAAATCTTGCAATTCCTTCTGAGCTTTGAGACACTAAGAACTCGATGAACTGCTAATGCAACGTTGGGCGACGTTGGCTTTCTGTCCCAGTTTCTGCTTGAAAGACGTCGTTGTCGGAAAAGTTTTTCACTAAGAAGAGGAGAACAAGAGTCACAGAAGATGGAGATAAGGAGCCGTCCGACAGAAGCAGCGCTGCGGAACGCTCCGTAACCGGCACAAGGGTCTGTGCAAGCAGCAACCACTTCCTTGCCTCTGGCAGTTGGAGAACACGGCAGATTCCAGGAGGCGATGAATGAAGCCGCACCAAGAGCTAGATTGATTGCGCGGCTTCCAAGCTACTAGAACACGGTGACTTGACAATCGGCTGCATCTGCAATTGACATTAGCATTCTTCAGGAAGGAGTTGATGGACAGCTTTCCTAAGCGTCTTGCCAGCCTTCCTACATCCCCCGATTGAAAATCATGCACTTCTTTCTAAGCTCTTAGACACAAGGAACACGATGAAATTCTAATGCACGACTGGGGCACATTGGCTTTACTATACCAGTTTCTCCTTGCAAGACAGAGTGGAAAAGCTTTTCACTAAGATGCCGATGACAAGAGTCACAGAAGACATAAAGCGAGCCGTCCGAAGGTAAGTGCCGCAGCCAGGCATGTTTCAGCAGAAGTTGTGCTCGGGAGCGCACAGTAACTGGCAAAAGCATCTGTGCATGAACGAGCAGCTTCTTCCCCTCTGCTAGCCAGAGAGCAAGGCAACTTCGAGGAAGCGAAGCACAAAGCCGCACCAACAGCGGCATTGTGTGCACAGCTTCCAAGCTGCTAGAAAACGGTGGCTTGACAATCGGCTGCGTCTGCAATTGACATTAGCATTCTTCAGGAAGGAGTTGATGGACAGCTTTCCTAAGTTTCTTGCTACTCCTGCTGCAGCACCCGATAAAAAAACGGGCATTTTCTATACGCTATGAGATGCAAAGGACTCAATGACATGCAAATGCACGACTGGGGCACATTGGCTTTACTATACCAGTTTCTCCTTGCAAGACAGAGTGGAAAAGCTTTTCACTAAGATGCCGATGACAAGAGTCACAGAAGACATAAAGCGAGCTGTCCGAAGGTAAGTGCCGCAGCCAGGCATGTTTCAGCAGAAGTGGCGCTCGGGAGCGCACAGTAACTGGCGAAAGCATCTGTGCACGAACTAGCAGCTTCTTCCCCTCTGCTAGCCAGAGAGCAAGGCAACTTCCAGGAGGCGAAGAACAAAGCCGCACCAACAGCGGCATTGTGTGCGCAGCTTCCAAGCTGCTAGAAAACGGTGGCTTGACAATCAGCTGCGTCTGCAATTGACATAAGCATTCTTCAGGAAGGAGTTGATGGACAACGTTCCTAAGCTTCTTGCTAATCCTCCTGCAGCACCCGATAGAAAATCTTGCAATTCCTTCTGAGCTTTGAGACACTAAGAACTCGATGAACTGCTAATGCAACGTTGGGGGACGTTGCCTTTGCTGTCCCAGTTTCTGCTTGAAAGACGTCGTTGGAAAAGTTTTTCCCTAAGATGAGGATGACAAGAGTCACAGAAGACGGAGATAACGAGCCATCCAACTGAAGCAGTGCTCTGGAACCCACTTTAACCGGCACAAGGGTACGTGCACAAAGTAGCATCTTCCTCGCCTCTGGGAGACGGAGAGCACAGCAGCTTCCAGGTGGCGATGAATGAAGCCGCACCAACAGCGGCATTGTGTGCGCAGCTTCCAAGTTCCTAGAAGTTGGTGTCTTGACAATCGCCTGCATCCGCAATTGACATTAGCATTCTTCAGGAAGGACTTGTTGGACAGCTTTCCTAAGCTTCTTGCCAGCCTTCCTACATCCCCCGATTGTAAATCATCCACTTCTTTCTAAGCTCTTAGACACAAGGAATACGATGAACTTCTAATGCAAGATTGGGGGACATTGGCTTTACTATACCAGTTTCTCCTTGCAAGACAGAGTGGAAAGGTTTTCACTAAGATGCCGATGACAAGAGTCACAGAAGACATAAAGCGAGCTGTCCGAAGGTAAGTGCCGCAGCCAGGCATGTTTCAACAGTCACAGCGCAGAAGTTGCGCTGGGGAGCGCACAGTAACTGGCAAAAGCATCTGTGCACCAACTAGCAGCTTCTTCCCCTCTGCTAGCCAGAGAGCAAGCCAGGTTCCAGGAGGCGAAGAACAAAGCCGCACCAACAGCGGCATTGTGTGCGCAGCTTCCAAGCTGCTAGAACAAGGTAGCTTCACAATGAGCTGCGTCTGCAATTGACATTAGCATTCTTCAGGAAGGAGTTGATGGACAACTTTCCTAAGCTTCTTGCTAGTCCTCCTGCAGCACCCAATAGAAAAACTTGCACTTCCTTCTAAGCTCTAAGACACAATAACCTCCATGAACTGCTAATGCAACGTCGGAGAATGTTGCCTTTGTTGTCCCATTTTCTGCTTGAAAGACGTCGCTGGAAAAGTTTTTCACTAAGATGAGGATGATAAGAGTCACAGAAGATGGAGATAACGAGCCGTCTGACAGACGCAGCGTTCTGGAACACACCATATCCAGCACAAGGATGTGTGCAGGAAGCAACCACTTCTTTGCCTCTGGCAGCTGGAGAACACGGCAGCTTCTGGGAGGCACCAACAGCTAGATTGTGGGTGTGGCTTCCAAGCTACTAGAAGACGGTGGCTTGACAATCGGCTGCGTCTGCAATTGACATTAGCATTCTTCAGGAAGGAGTTGATGGACAGCTTCCCTAAGCTTCTTGCTACTCCTGCTGCATCCACCGATGGAAAAACTGGCATTTTCTATATGCTATGAGATGCAAAGGACTCAATGACCTGCAAATGCAAGATTGGGGGATATTGGCTTTACTATACCAGTTTCTCCTTGCAAGACAGAGTGGAAAAGTTTTCACTAAGATGCCGATGACAAGAGTCACAGAAGACATAAAGCGAGCTGTCCGAAGGTAAGTGCCGCAGCCAGGCATGTTTCAGCAGAAGTTGCGCTGGGGAGCGCACAGTAACTGGCAAAAGCATCTGTGCACCAACTAGCAGCTTCTTCCCCTCTGCTAGCCAGAGAGCACGCCAGCTTCCAGGAGGCGAAAAACAAATCCGCACCAACAGCGGCATTGTGTGCGCAGCTTCCAAGCTGCTAGAAAACGGTAGCATGACAATCGGTTGCGTCTGCAATTGACATTAGCATTCTTCAAGAAGGAGTTGATGGACAACTTTCCTAAGCTTCTTGCTAGTCCTCCTGCAGCTCTCGATAGAAAAACTTGTACTTCCTTCTAGGCTCTAAAACACAAAGAAATCCATGTACTTCTACTGCAACCTCGGGGGATGTTGCCTTTGCTGTCCCAGTTTCTGCTTGAAAGACGGCGCTGGAAAAGTTTTTCACTAAGATGAGGATGATAAGAGTCACAGAAGACGGAGATAACGAGCCGTCCAAAAGAAGCAGTGCTCTGGAACACACTGTAACCGGCAAAAGGGTCCGTGCAAAAAGTAGCATCTTCCTCGCCTCTGGGAGACGGAGAGCACGGCAGCTTCCAGGAGGCGATGAATGAAGCCGCACCAACAGCGGCATTGTGTGCGTAGCTTCCAAGTTCCTAGAAGCTGGCGTATTGACAATCGCCTGCATCCGCAATTGACATTAGCATTCTTCAGGAAGGAGTTGATGGACAACTTTCCTAAGCTTCTTGCTAGTCCTCCTGCAGCACCCGATAGGAAAAACTTGCACTTCCTTCTAGGCTCTAAGACACAAAGAACTCCATGAACTTCTACTGCAACCTCGGGGGACGTTGCCTTTGCTGTCCCAGTTTCTGCTTGAAAGACATCGTTGGAAAAGTTTTTCACTATGATGAGGATGATAAGAGTCACTGAAGACGGAGATAACGAGCCGTCTGACAGACGCAGCGTTCTGGAACACACCATATCCGGAACAAGGATGTGTGCAGGAAGCAACCACTTCTTTGCCTCTGGCAGCTGGAGAACACGGCAGCTTCTGGGAGGCACAGAATGGAGCCGCACCAACAGCTAGATTGTGGGCGCGGCTTCCAAGCTACTAGAAGACGGTGGCTTGACAATCGGCTGCGTCTGCAATTGACATTAGCATTCTTCAGGAAGGAGTTGATGGACAGCTTCCCTAAGCTTCTTGCTACTCCTGCTGCAGCACCCGATAGAAAATCTTGCAATTCCTTCTGAGCTTTGAGACACTAAGAACTCGATGAACTGCTAATGCAACGTTGGGGGACGTTGCCTTTGCTGTCCCAGTTTCTGCTTGAAAGACGTCGTTGGAAAAGTTTTTCCCTAAGATGAGGATGACAAGAGTCACAGAAGACGGAGATAACGAGCCATCCAACTGAAGCAGTGCTCTGGAACCCACTTTAACCGGCACAAGGGTACGTGCACAAAGTAGCATCTTCCTCGCCTCTGGGAGACGGAGAGCACAGCAGCTTCCAGGTGGCGATGAATGAAGCCGCACCAACAGCGGCATTGTGTGCGCAGCTTCCAAGTTCCTAGAAGTTGGTGTCTTGACAATCGCCTGCATCCGCAATTGACATTAGCATTCTTCAGGAAGGACTTGTTGGACAGCTTTCCTAAGCTTCTTGCCAGCCTTCCTACATCCCCCGATTGTAAATCATCCACTTCTTTCTAAGCTCTTAGACACAAGGAATACGATGAACTTCTAATGCAAGATTGGGGGACATTGGCTTTACTATACCAGTTTCTCCTTGCAAGACAGAGTGGAAAGGTTTTCACTAAGATGCCGATGACAAGAGTCACAGAAGACATAAAGCGAGCTGTCCGAAGGTAAGTGCCGCAGCCAGGCATGTTTCAACAGTCACAGCGCAGAAGTTGCGCTGGGGAGCGCACAGTAACTGGCAAAAGCATCTGTGCACGAACTAGCAGCTTCTTCCCCTCTGCTAGCCAGAGAGCAAGGCAACTTCCAGGAGGCGAAGAACAAAGCCGCACCAACAGCGGCATTGTGTGCGCAGCTTCCAAGCTGCTAGAACAAGGTAGCTTCACAATGAGCTGCGTCTGCAATTGACATTAGCATTCTTCAGGAAGGAGTTGATGGACAACTTTCCTAAGCTTCTTGCTAGTCCTCCTGCAGCACCCAATAGAAAAACTTGCACTTCCTTCTAAGCTCTAAGACACAATAACCTCCATGAACTGCTAATGCAACGTCGGAGAATGTTGCCTTTGTTGTCCCATTTTCTGCTTGAAAGACGTCGCTGGAAAAGTTTTTCACTAAGATGAGGATGATAAGAGTCACAGAAGACGGAGATAACGAGCCGTCTGACAGACGCAGCGTTCTGGAACACACCATATCAGGCACAAGGATGTGTGCAGGAAGCAACCACTTCTTTGCCTCTGGCAGCTGGAGAACATGGCAGCTTCTGGGAGGCACAGAATGGAGCCGCACCATCAGCTAGATTGTGGGTGTGGCTTCCAAGCTACTAGAAGACGGTGGCTTGACAATCGGCTGCGTCTGCAATTGACATTAGCATTCTTCAGGAAGGAGTTGATGGACAGCTTCCCTAAGCTTCTTGCTACTCCTGCTGCATCCACCGATAGAAAAACTGGCATTTTCTATATGCTATGAGATGCAAAGGACACAATGACCTGCAAATGCAAGATTGGGGGACATTGGCTTTACTATACCAGTTTCTCCTTGCAAGACAGAGTGGAAAAGCTTTTCGCTAAGATGCCGATGACAACAGTCACAGAAGACATAAAGCGAGCTGTCCGACGGTAAGTGCCGCAGCCAGGCATGTTTCAGCAGAAGTTGCGCTGGGGAGCGCACAGTAACTGGCAAAAGCATCTGTGCACCAACTAGCAGCTTCTTCCCCTCTGCTAGCCAGAGAGCACGCCAGCTTCCAGGAGGCGAAAAACAAAGCCGCACCAACAGCGGCATTGTGTGCGCAGCTTCCAAGCTGCTAGAAAACGGTAGCATGACAATCGGTTGCGTCTGCAATTGACATTAGCATTCTTCAAGAAGGAGTTGATGGACAACTTTCCTAAGCTTCTTGCTAGTCCTCCTGCAGCTCTCGATAGAAAAACTTGTACTTCCTTCTAGGCTCTAAAACACAAAGAAATCCATGTACTTCTACTGCAACCTCGGGGGATGTTGCCTTTGCTGTCCCAGTTTCTGCTTGAAAGACGGCGCTGGAAAAGTTTTTCACTAAGATGAGGATGATAAGAGTCACAGAAGACGGAGATAACGAGCCGTCCAAAAGAAGCAGTGCTCTGGAACACACTGTAACCGGCAAAAGGGTCCGTGCAAAAAGTAGCATCTTCCTCGCCTCTGGGAGACGGAGAGCACGGCAGCTTCCAGGAGGCGATGAATGAAGCCGCACCAACAGCGGCATTGTGTGCGTAGCTTCCAAGTTCCTAGAAGCTGGCGTCTTGACAATCGCCTGCATCCGCAATTGACATTAGCATTCTTCAGGAAGGAGTTGATGGACAACTTTCCTAAGCTTCTTGCTAGTCCTCCTGCAGCACCCGATAGGAAAAACTTGCACTTCCTTCTAGGCTCTAAGACACAAAGAACTCCATGAACTTCTACTGCAACCTCGGGGGACGTTGCCTTTGCTGTCCCAGTTTCTGCTTGAAAGACATCGTTGGAAAAGTTTTTCACTATGATGAGGATGATAAGAGTCACTGAAGACGGAGATAACGAGCCGTCTGACAGACGCAGCGTTCTGGAACACACCATATCCGGAACAAGGATGTGTGCAGGAAGCAACCACTTCTTTGCCTCTGGCAGCTGGAGAACACGGCAGCTTCTGGGAGGCACAGAATGGAGCCGCACCAACAGCTAGATTGTGGGCGCAGATTCCAAGCTACTAGAAGACGGTGGCTTGACAATCGGCTGCGTCTGCAATTGACATTAGCATTCTTCAGGAAGGAGTTGATGGACAGCTTCCCTAAGCTTCTTGCTACTCCTGCTGCATCCACCGACAGAAAAACTGGCATTTTCTATATGCTATGAGATGCAAAGGACAAAATGACCTGCAAATGCACGATTGGGGGACATTGGCTTTACTATACCAGTTTCTCCTTGCAAGACAGAGTGGAAAAGCTTTTCACTAAGATGCCGATGACAACAGTCACAGAAGACATAAAGCGAGCTGTCCGAAGGTAAGTGCCGCAGCCAGGCATGTTTCAGCAGAAGTTGCGCTGGGGAGCGCACAGTAACTGGCAAAAGCATCTGTGCACCAACTAGCAGCTTCTTCCCCTCTGCTAGCCAGAGAGCACGCCAGCTTCCAGGAGGCGAAGAACAAAGCCGCACCAACAGCGGCATTGTGTGCGCAGCTTCCAAGCTGCTAGAACAAGGTAGCTTGACAATCAGCTGCGTCTGCAATTGACATTAGCATTCTTCAGGAAGGAGTTGATGGACAACTTTCCTAAGCTTCTTGCTAGTCCTCCTGCAGCACTCAATAGAAAAACTTGCACTTCCTTCTAAGCTCTAAGACACAATAAACTCCATGAACTGCTAATGCAACGTCGGAGAATGCTGCCTTTGCTGTCCCAGTTTCTGCTTGAAATACATCGTTGGAAAAGTTTTTCACTAAGATGAGGATGATAAGAGTCACAGAAGACGGAGATAACGAGCCGTCTGACAGACACAGCGTTCTGGAGCACACCATATCCTGCACAAGGATGTGTGCAGGAAGCAACCACTTCTTTGCCTCTGGCAGCTGGAGAACACGGCAGCTTCTGGGAGGCACAGAATGGAGCCGCACCAACAGCTAGATTGTGGGCGCAGATTCCAAGCTACTAGAAGACGGTGGCTTGACAATCGGCTGCGTCTGCAATTGACATTAGCATTCTTCAGGAAGGAGTTGATGGACAGCTTCCCTAAGCTTCTTGCTAATCCTGCTGCATCCACCGATAGAAAAACTGGCATTTTCTATATGCTATGAGATGCAAAGGACACAATGACCTGCAAATGCACGATTGGGGGACATTGGCTTTACTATACCAGTTTCTCCTTGCAAGACAGAGTGGAAAAGCTTTTCGCTAAGATGCCGATAACAAGAGTCACAGAAGACATAAAGCGAGCTGTCCGACGGTAAGTGCCGCAGCAAGGCATGTTTCAGCAGAAGTTGCGCTGGGGAGCGCACAGTAACTGGCAAAAGCATCTGTGCACCAACTAGCAGCTTCTTCCCCTCTGCTAGCCAGAGAGCACGCCAACTTCCAGGAGGCGAAGAACAAAGCCGCACCAACAGCGGCATTGTGTGCGCAGCTTCCAAGCAGCTAGAACAAGGTAGCTTGACAATCAGCTGCGTCTGCAATTGACATTAGCATTCTTCAGGAAGGAGTTGATGGACAACTTTCCTAAGCTTCTTGCTAGTCCTCCTGCAGCACCCGATAGAAAAACTTGCACTTCCTTCTAGGCTCTAAGACATTAAGAACTCCATGTACTTCTACTGCAACCTCGGGGGATGTTGCCTTTGCTGTCCCAGTTTCTGCTTGAAAGACGTCGCTGGAAAAGTTTTTCACTAAGATGAGGATGATAAGAGTCACAGAAGACGGAGATAACGAGCCGTCCAACAGAAGCAGTGCTCTGGAACACACCATATCCGGCACAAGGGTCTGTGCAGGAAGCAACCACTTCTTTGCCTCTGGGAGACGGAGAGCACGGCAGCTTCCAGGTGGCGATGAATGAAGCCGCACCAACAGCGGGATTGTGTGCGCAGCTTCCAAGTTCCTAGAAGCTGGCGTCTTGACAATCGCCTGCATCCGCAATTGACATTAGCATTCTTCAGGAAGGAGTTGTTGGACAGCTTTCCTAAGCTTCATGCCAGCCTTCCTACATCCCCCGATTGTAAATCATCCACTTATTTCTAAGCTCTTAGACACAAGGAATACGATGAACTTCTAATGCAAGATTGGGGGACATTGGCTTTACTATACCAGTTTCTCCTTGCAAGACAGAGTGGAAAGGTTTTCACTAAGATGCCGATGACAAGAGTCACAGAAGACATAAAGCGAGCTGTCCGAATGTAAGTGCCGCAGCCAGGCATGTTTCAAGAGTCACAGCGCAGAAGTTGCGCTGGGGAGCGCACAGTAACTGGCAAAAGCATCTGTGCACCAACTAGCAGCTCCTTCCCCTCTGCTAGCCAGAGAGCACGCCAGCTTCCAGGAGGCGAAGAACAAAGCCGCACCAACAGCGGCACTGTGTGTGCAGCTTCCAAGCTGCTAGAACAAGGTAGCTTGACAATCAGCTGCGTCTGCAATTGACATTAGCATTCTTCAGGAAGGAGTTGATGGACAACTTTCCTAAGCTTCTTGCTAGTCCTCCTGCAGCACCCGATAGAAAAACTTGCACTTCCTTCTAAGCTCTAAGACACAATAAACTCCATGAACTGCTAATGCAACATCGGAGAATGTTGCCTTTGCTGTCCCAGTTTCTGCTTGAAAGACATCGTTGGAAAAGTTTTTCACTAAGATGAGGATGATAAGAGTCAGAGAAGACGGAGATAACGAGCCGTCCAACATAAGCAGCGCTCCGGAACACATCATATCCTGCACAAGGATGTGTGCAGGAAGCAACCACTTCTTTGCCTCTGGCAGCTGGAGAACACGGCAGCTTCTGGGAGGCACCAACAGCTAGATTGTGGGTGTGGCTTCCAAGCTACTAGAAGACGGTGGCTTGACAATCGGCTGCGTCTGCAATTGACATTAGCATTCTTCAGGAAGGAGTTGATGGACAGCTTCCCTAAGCTTCTTGCTACTCCTGCTGCATCCACCGATGGAAAAACTGGCATTTTCTATATGCTATGAGATGCAAAGGACTCAATGACCTGCAAATGCAAGATTGGGGGATATTGGCTTTACTATACCAGTTTCTCCTTGCAAGACAGAGTGGAAAAGTTTTCACTAAGATGCCGATGACAAGAGTCACAGAAGACATAAAGCGAGCTGTCCGAAGGTAAGTGCCGCAGCCAGGCATGTTTCAGCAGAAGTTGCGCTGGGGAGCGCACAGTAACTGGCAAAAGCATCTGTGCACCAACTAGCAGCTTCTTCCCCTCTGCTAGCCAGAGAGCACGCCAGCTTCCAGGAGGCGAAGAACAAATCCGCACCAACAGCGGCATTGTGTGCGCAGCTTCCAAGCTGCTAGAACAAGGTAGCTTGACAATCAGCTGCGTCTGCAATTGACATTAGCATTCTTCAAGAAGGAGTTGATGGACAACTTTCCTAGCTTCTTGCTAGTCCTCCTGCAGCTCCCGATAGAAAAACTTGCACTTCCTTCTAGGCTCTAAGACATAAAGAACTCCATGTACTTCTACTGCAACCTCGGGGGACGTTGCCTGTGCTGTCCCAGTTTCTGCTTGAAAGATGTTGTTGAAAAGCTTTTCACTAAGATGAGGATGATAAGAGTCACAGAAGACGGAGATAACGAGCCGTCTGACAGACGCAGTGCTCTGGAACACACTGTAACCGGCAAAATGGTCCGTGCAAAAAGTAGCATCTTCCTCGCCTCTGGGAGACGGAGAGCACGGCAGCTTCCAGGAGGCGATGAATGAAGCCGCACCAACAGCGGCATTGTGTGCGTAGCTTCCAAGTTCCTAGAAGCTGGCGTCTTGACAATCGCCTGCATCCGCAATTGACATTAGCATTCTTCAGGAAGGAGTTGATGGACAACTTTCCTAAGCTTCTTGCTAGTCCTCCTGCAGCACCCGATAGAAAAACTTGCACTTCTTTCTAGGCTCTAAGACACAAAGAACTCCATGAACTTCTACTGCAACCTCGGGGGACGTTGCCTTTGCTGTCCCAGTTTCTGCTTGAAAGACATCGTTGGAAAAGTTTTTCACTAAGATGAGGATGATAAGAGTCACAGAAGACGGAGATAACGAGCCGTCTGACAGACGCAGCGTTCTGGAACACACCATATCCGGAACAAGGATGTGTGCAGGAAGCAACCACTTCTTTGCCTCTGGCAGCTGGAGAACACGGCAGCTTCTGGGAGGCACAGAATGGAGCCGCACCAACAGCTAGATTGTGGGCGCGGCTTCCAAGCTACTAGAACACGGTGGCTTGACAATCGGCTGCGTCTGCAATTGACATTAGCATTTTTCAGGAAGGAGTTGATGGACAGCTTCCCTAAGCTTCTTGCTACTCCTGCTGCATCCACCGATAGAAAAACTGGCATTTTCTATATGCTATGAGATGCAAAGGACAAAATGACCTGCAAATGCACGACTGGGGGACATTGGCTTTACTATACCAGTTTCTCCTTGCAAGACAGAGTGGAAAAGCTTTTCACTAAGATGCCGATGACAAGAGTCACAGAAGACATAAAGCGAGCTGTCCGACGGTAAGTGCCGCAGCCAGGCATGTTTCAGCAGAAGTTGCGCTGGGGAGCGCACAGTAACTGGCAAAAGCATCTGTGCACCAACTAGCAGCTACTTCCCCTCTGCTAGCCAGAGAGCACGCCAGCTTCCAGGAGGCGAAGAACAGAGACGCACCAACAGCGGCATTGTGTGCGCAGCTTCCAAGTTCCTAGAAGTTGGTGTCTTGACAATCGCCTGCATCCGCAATCGACATTAGCATTCTTCAGGAAGGACTTGTTGGACAGCTTCCCTAAGCTTCTTGCCAGCCTTCCTACATCCCCCGATTGTAAATCATCCACTTCTTTCTAAGCTCTTAGACACAAGGAATACGATGAACTTCTAATGCAAGATTGGGGGACATTGGCTTTACTATACCAGTTTCTCCTTGCAAGACAGAGTGGAAAGGTTTTCACTAAGATGCCGATGACAACAGTCACAGAAGACATAAAGCGAGCTGTCCGAAGGTAAGTGCTGCAGCCAGGCATGTTTCAGCAGAAGTTGCGCTCGGGAGCGCACAGTAACTGGCAAAAGCATCTGTGCACGAACTAGCAGCTTCTTCCCCTCTGCTAGCCAGAGAGCACGGCAGCTACTGGGAGGCACAGAATGGAGCCGCACCAACAGCGGCATTGTGTGCGCAGCTTCCAAGCTGCTAGAACACGGTGGCTTGACAATCGGCTGCATCTGCAATTGACATTAGCATTCTTCAGGAAGGAGTTGATGGACAACTTCCCTAAGCTTCTTGCTACTCCTGCTGCATCCACCGATAGAAAAACTGGCATTTTATATATGCTATGAGATGCAAAGGACACAATGAACTGCAAATGCAAGATGGGGCACATTGTCTTTACTATACCAGTTTCTCCTTGCAAGACAGAGTGGAAAAGCTTTTCGCTAAGATGCCGATAACAAGAGTCACAGAAGGCATAAAGCGAGCTGTCCGACGGTAAGTGCCGCAGCCAGGCATGTTTCAGCAGAAGTTGCGCTGGGGAGCGCACAGTAACTGGCAAAAGCATCTGTGCACCAACTAGCAGCTTCTTCCCCTCTGCTAGCCAGAGAGCACGCCAGCTTCCAGGAGGCGAAGAACAGAGACGCACCAACAGCGGCATTGTGTGCGCAGCTTCCAAGCTGCTAGAACAAGGTACCTTGACAATCAGCTGCGTCTGCAATTGACATTAGCATTCTTCAGGAAGGAGTGGATGGACAACTTTCCTAAGGTTCTCTTGCTCGTCCTGCCGCAGCACCCCATAGAAAAACTTGCACTTTCTTCTAAGCTCTAAGACACAATAAACTCCATGAACTGCTAATGCAACGTTGGAGAATGTTGCCTTTGCTGTCCCAGTTTCTCCTTGCAAGACATCGTTGGAAAAGTTTTTCACTAAGATGAGGATGATAAGAGTCACAGAAGATGGAGATAATGAGCCGTCTGACAGACGCAGCGCTCCGGAACACACCATATCCGGCACAAGGATGTGTGCAGGAAGCAACCACTTCTTTGCCTCTGGCAGCTGGAGAACACGGCAGCTTCTGGGAGGCATAGAATGGAGCCGCACCAACAGCTAGATTGTGGGCGCAGATTCCAAGCTACTAGAAGACGGTGGCTTGACAATCGGCTGCGTCTGCAATTGACATTAGCATTCTTCAGGAAGGAGTTGATGGACAGCTTCCCTAAGCTTCTTGCTACTCCTGCTGCATCCACCGATGGAAAAACTGGCATTTTCTATATGCTATGAGATGCAAAGGACTCAATGACCTGCAAATGCAAGATTGGGGGATATTGGCTTTACTATACCAGTTTCTCCTTGCAAGACAGAGTGGAAAAGTTTTCACTAAGATGCCGATGACAAGAGTCACAGAAGACATAAAGCGAGCTGTCCGAAGGTAAGTGCCGCAGCCAGGCATGTTTCAGCAGAAGTTGCGCTGGGGAGCGCACAGTAACTGGCAAAAGCATCTGTGCACCAACTAGCAGCTTCTTCCCCTCTGCTAGCCAGAGAGCACGCCAGCTTCCAGGAGGCGAAGAACAAATCCGCACCAACAGCGGCATTGTGTGCGCAGCTTCCAAGCTGCTAGAACAAGGTAGCTTGACAATCAGCTGCGTCTGCAATGGACATTAGCATTCTTCAGGAAGGAGTTGTTGGACAGCTTTCCTAAGCTTCATGCCAGCCTTCCTACATCCCCTGATTGTAAATCATCCACTTCTTTCTAAGCTCTTAGACACAAGGAATACGATGAACTTCTAATGCAAGATTGGGGGACATTGGCTTTACTATACCAGTTTCTCCTTGCAAGACAGAGTGGAAAGGTTTTCACTAAGATGCCGATGACAAGAGTCACAGAAGACATAAAGCGAGCTGTCCGAAGGTAAGTGCCGCAGCCAGGCATGTTTCAACAGTCACAGCGCAGAAGTTGCGCTGGGGAGCGCACAGTAACTGGCAAAAGCATCTGTGCACCAACTAGCAGCTTCTTCCCCTCTGCTAGCCAGAGAGCACGCCAGCTTCCAGGAGGCGAAGAACAAATCCGCACCAACAGCGGCATTGTGTGCGCAGCTTCCAAGCTGCTAGAACAAGGTAGCTTGACAATGAGCTGCGTCTGCAATTGACATTAGCATTCTTCAGGAAGGAGTTGATGGACAACTTTCCTAAGCTTCTTGCTAGTCCTCCTGCAGCACTCAATAGAAAAACTTGCACTTCCTTCTAAGCTCTAAGACACAATAAACTCCATGAACTGCTAATGCAACGTCGGAGAATGCTGCCTTTGCTGTCCCAGTTTCTGCTTGAAAGACATCGTTGGAAAAGTTTTTCACTAAGATGAGGATGATAAGAGTCACAGAAGACGGAGATAACGAGCCGTCCAACAGAAGCAGTGCTCTGGAACGCACTGTAACCGGCAAAATGGTCCGTGCACAATGTAGCATCTTCCTCGCCTCTGGGAGACGGAGAGCACGGCAGCTTCCAGGAGGCGATGAATGAAGCCGCACCAACAGCGGCATTGTGTGCGCAGCTTCCAAGTTCCTAGAAGTTGGCGTCTTGACAATCGCCTGCATCCGCAATTGACATTAGCATTCTCCAGGAAGGAGTTGATGGACAACTTTCCTAAGCTTCTTGCTAGTCCTCCTGCAGCACCCGATAGAAAAACTTGCACTTCCTTCTAGGCTCTAAGACACAAAGAACTCCATGAACTTCTACTGCAACCTCGGGGGACGTTGCCTTTGCTGTCCCAGTTTCTGCTTGAAAGACATCGTTGGAAAAGTTTTTCACTATGATGAGGATGATAAGAGTCACTGAAGACGGAGATAACGAGCCGTCTGACAGACGCAGCGTTCTGGAACACACCATATCCGGAACAAGGATGTGTGCAGGAAGCAACCACTTCTTTGCCTCTGGCAGCTGGAGAACACGGCAGCTTCTGGGAGGCACAGAATGGAGCCGCACCAACAGCTAGATTGTGGGCGCAGATTCCAAGCTACTAGAAGACGGTGGCTTGACAATCGGCTGCGTCTGCAATTGACATTAGCATTCTTCAGGAAGGAGTTGATGGACAGCTTCCCTAAGCTTCTTGCTACTCCTGCTGCATCCACCGACAGAAAAACTGGCATTTTCTATATGCTATGAGATGCAAAGGACAAAATGACCTGCAAATGCACGATTGGGGGACATTGGCTTTACTATACCAGTTTCTCCTTGCAAGACAGAGTGGAAAAGCTTTTCACTAAGATGCCGATGACAACAGTCACAGAAGACATAAAGCGAGCTGTCCGAAGGTAAGTGCCGCAGCCAGGCATGTTTCAGCAGAAGTTGCGCTGGGGAGCGCACAGTAACTGGCAAAAGCATCTGTGCACCAACTAGCAGCTTCTTCCCCTCTGCTAGCCAGAGAGCACGCCAGCTTCCAGGAGGCGAAGAACAAAGCCGCACCAACAGCGGCATTGTGTGCGCAGCTTCCAAGCTGCTAGAACAAGGTAGCTTGACAATCAGCTGCGTCTGCAATTGACATTAGCATTCTTCAGGAAGGAGTTGATGGACAACTTTCCTAAGCTTCTTGCTAGTCCTCCTGCAGCACCCGATAGAAAAACTTGCACTTCCTTCTAGGCTCTAAGACATTAAGAACTCCATGTACTTCTACTGCAACCTCGGGGGATGTTGCCTTTGCTGTCCCAGTTTCTGCTTGAAAGACGTCGCTGGAAAAGTTTTTCACTAAGATGAGGATGATAAGAGTCACAGAAGACGGAGATAACGAGCCGTCCAACAGAAGCAGTGCTCTGGAACACACCATATCCGGCACAAGGGTCTGTGCAGGAAGCAACCACTTCTTTGCCTCTGGGAGACGGAGAGCACGGCAGCTTCCAGGTGGCGATGAATGAAGCCGCACCAACAGCGGGATTGTGTGCGCAGCTTCCAAGTTCCTAGAAGCTGGCGTCTTGACAATCGCCTGCATCCGCAATTGACATTAGCATTCTTCAGGAAGGAGTTGTTGGACAGCTTTCCTAAGCTTCATGCCAGCCTTCCTACATCCCCCGATTGTAAATCATCCACTTATTTCTAAGCTCTTAGACACAAGGAATACGATGAACTTCTAATGCAAGATTGGGGGACATTGGCTTTACTATACCAGTTTCTCCTTGCAAGACAGAGTGGAAAGGTTTTCACTAAGATGCCGATGACAAGAGTCACAGAAGACATAAAGCGAGCTGTCCGAATGTAAGTGCCGCAGCCAGGCATGTTTCAAGAGTCACAGCGCAGAAGTTGCGCTGGGGAGCGCACAGTAACTGGCAAAAGCATCTGTGCACCAACTAGCAGCTCCTTCCCCTCTGCTAGCCAGAGAGCACGCCAGCTTCCAGGAGGCGAAGAACAAAGCCGCACCAACAGCGGCACTGTGTGTGCAGCTTCCAAGCTGCTAGAACAAGGTAGCTTGACAATCAGCTGCGTCTGCAATTGACATTAGCATTCTTCAGGAAGGAGTTGATGGACAACTTTCCTAAGCTTCTTGCTAGTCCTCCTGCAGCACCCGATAGAAAAACTTGCACTTCCTTCTAAGCTCTAAGACACAATAAACTCCATGAACTGCTAATGCAACATCGGAGAATGTTGCCTTTGCTGTCCCAGTTTCTGCTTGAAAGACATCGTTGGAAAAGTTTTTCACTAAGATGAGGATGATAAGAGTCAGAGAAGACGGAGATAACGAGCCGTCCAACATAAGCAGCGCTCCGGAACACATCATATCCTGCACAAGGATGTGTGCAGGAAGCAACCACTTCTTTGCCTCTGGCAGCTGGAGAACACGGCAGCTTCTGGGAGGCACCAACAGCTAGATTGTGGGTGTGGCTTCCAAGCTACTAGAAGACGGTGGCTTGACAATCGGCTGCGTCTGCAATTGACATTAGCATTCTTCAGGAAGGAGTTGATGGACAGCTTCCCTAAGCTTCTTGCTACTCCTGCTGCATCCACCGATGGAAAAACTGGCATTTTCTATATGCTATGAGATGCAAAGGACTCAATGACCTGCAAATGCAAGATTGGGGGATATTGGCTTTACTATACCAGTTTCTCCTTGCAAGACAGAGTGGAAAAGTTTTCACTAAGATGCCGATGACAAGAGTCACAGAAGACATAAAGCGAGCTGTCCGAAGGTAAGTGCCGCAGCCAGGCATGTTTCAGCAGAAGTTGCGCTGGGGAGCGCACAGTAACTGGCAAAAGCATCTGTGCACCAACTAGCAGCTTCTTCCCCTCTGCTAGCCAGAGAGCACGCCAGCTTCCAGGAGGCGAAGAACAAATCCGCACCAACAGCGGCATTGTGTGCGCAGCTTCCAAGCTGCTAGAACAAGGTAGCTTGACAATCAGCTGCGTCTGCAATTGACATTAGCATTCTTCAAGAAGGAGTTGATGGACAACTTTCCTAGCTTCTTGCTAGTCCTCCTGCAGCTCCCGATAGAAAAACTTGCACTTCCTTCTAGGCTCTAAGACATAAAGAACTCCATGTACTTCTACTGCAACCTCGGGGGACGTTGCCTGTGCTGTCCCAGTTTCTGCTTGAAAGATGTTGTTGAAAAGCTTTTCACTAAGATGAGGATGATAAGAGTCACAGAAGACGGAGATAACGAGCCGTCTGACAGACGCAGTGCTCTGGAACACACTGTAACCGGCAAAATGGTCCGTGCAAAAAGTAGCATCTTCCTCGCCTCTGGGAGACGGAGAGCACGGCAGCTTCCAGGAGGCGATGAATGAAGCCGCACCAACAGCGGCATTGTGTGCGTAGCTTCCAAGTTCCTAGAAGCTGGCGTCTTGACAATCGCCTGCATCCGCAATTGACATTAGCATTCTTCAGGAAGGAGTTGATGGACAACTTTCCTAAGCTTCTTGCTAGTCCTCCTGCAGCACCCGATAGAAAAACTTGCACTTCTTTCTAGGCTCTAAGACACAAAGAACTCCATGAACTTCTACTGCAACCTCGGGGGACGTTGCCTTTGCTGTCCCAGTTTCTGCTTGAAAGACATCGTTGGAAAAGTTTTTCACTAAGATGAGGATGATAAGAGTCACAGAAGACGGAGATAACGAGCCGTCTGACAGACGCAGCGTTCTGGAACACACCATATCCGGAACAAGGATGTGTGCAGGAAGCAACCACTTCTTTGCCTCTGGCAGCTGGAGAACACGGCAGCTTCTGGGAGGCACAGAATGGAGCCGCACCAACAGCTAGATTGTGGGCGCGGCTTCCAAGCTACTAGAACACGGTGGCTTGACAATCGGCTGCGTCTGCAATTGACATTAGCATTTTTCAGGAAGGAGTTGATGGACAGCTTCCCTAAGCTTCTTGCTACTCCTGCTGCATCCACCGATAGAAAAACTGGCATTTTCTATATGCTATGAGATGCAAAGGACAAAATGACCTGCAAATGCACGATTGGGGGACATTGGCTTTACTATACCAGTTTCTCCTTGCAAGACAGAGTGGAAAAGCTTTTCACTAAGATGCCGATGACAAGAGTCACAGAAGACATAAAGCGAGCTGTCCGACGGTAAGTGCCGCAGCCAGGCATGTTTCAGCAGAAGTTGCGCTGGGGAGCGCACAGTAACTGGCAAAAGCATCTGTGCACCAACTAGCAGCTACTTCCCCTCTGCTAGCCAGAGAGCACGCCAGCTTCCAGGAGGCGAAGAACAGAGACGCACCAACAGCGGCATTGTGTGCGCAGCTTCCAAGTTCCTAGAAGTTGGTGTCTTGACAATCGCCTGCATCCGCAATCGACATTAGCATTCTTCAGGAAGGACTTGTTGGACAGCTTCCCTAAGCTTCTTGCCAGCCTTCCTACATCCCCCGATTGTAAATCATCCACTTCTTTCTAAGCTCTTAGACACAAGGAATACGATGAACTTCTAATGCAAGATTGGGGGACATTGGCTTTACTATACCAGTTTCTCCTTGCAAGACAGAGTGGAAAGGTTTTCACTAAGATGCCGATGACAACAGTCACAGAAGACATAAAGCGAGCTGTCCGAAGGTAAGTGCTGCAGCCAGGCATGTTTCAGCAGAAGTTGCGCTCGGGAGCGCACAGTAACTGGCAAAAGCATCTGTGCACGAACTAGCAGCTTCTTCCCCTCTGCTAGCCAGAGAGCACGGCAGCTACTGGGAGGCACAGAATGGAGCCGCACCAACAGCGGCATTGTGTGCGCAGCTTCCAAGCTGCTAGAACACGGTGGCTTGACAATCGGCTGCATCTGCAATTGACATTAGCATTCTTCAGGAAGGAGTTGATGGACAACTTCCCTAAGCTTCTTGCTACTCCTGCTGCATCCACCGATAGAAAAACTGGCATTTTATATATGCTATGAGATGCAAAGGACACAATGAACTGCAAATGCAAGATGGGGCACATTGTCTTTACTATACCAGTTTCTCCTTGCAAGACAGAGTGGAAAAGCTTTTCGCTAAGATGCCGATAACAAGAGTCACAGAAGGCATAAAGCGAGCTGTCCGACGGTAAGTGCCGCAGCCAGGCATGTTTCAGCAGAAGTTGCGCTGGGGAGCGCACAGTAACTGGCAAAAGCATCTGTGCACCAACTAGCAGCTTCTTCCCCTCTGCTAGCCAGAGAGCACGCCAGCTTCCAGGAGGCGAAGAACAGAGACGCACCAACAGCGGCATTGTGTGCGCAGCTTCCAAGCTGCTAGAACAAGGTACCTTGACAATCAGCTGCGTCTGCAATTGACATTAGCATTCTTCAGGAAGGAGTGGATGGACAACTTTCCTAAGGTTCTCTTGCTCGTCCTGCCGCAGCACCCCATAGAAAAACTTGCACTTTCTTCTAAGCTCTAAGACACAATAAACTCCATGAACTGCTAATGCAACGTTGGAGAATGTTGCCTTTGCTGTCCCAGTTTCTCCTTGCAAGACATCGTTGGAAAAGTTTTTCACTAAGATGAGGATGATAAGAGTCACAGAAGATGGAGATAATGAGCCGTCTGACAGACGCAGCGCTCCGGAACACACCATATCCGGCACAAGGATGTGTGCAGGAAGCAACCACTTCTTTGCCTCTGGCAGCTGGAGAACACGGCAGCTTCTGGGAGGCATAGAATGGAGCCGCACCAACAGCTAGATTGTGGGTGTGGCTTCCAAGCTACTAGAAGACGGTGGCTTGACAATCGGCTGCGTCTGCAATTGACATTAGCATTCTTCAGGAAGGAGTTGATGGACAGCTTCCCTAAGCTTCTTGCTACTCCTGCTGCATCCACCGATGGAAAAACTGGCATTTTCTATATGCTATGAGATGCAAAGGACTCAATGACCTGCAAATGCAAGATTGGGGGATATTGGCTTTACTATACCAGTTTCTCCTTGCAAGACAGAGTGGAAAAGTTTTCACTAAGATGCCGATGACAAGAGTCACAGAAGACATAAAGCGAGCTGTCCGAAGGTAAGTGCCGCAGCCAGGCATGTTTCAGCAGAAGTTGCGCTGGGGAGCGCACAGTAACTGGCAAAAGCATCTGTGCACCAACTAGCAGCTTCTTCCCCTCTGCTAGCCAGAGAGCACGCCAGCTTCCAGGAGGCGAAGAACAAATCCGCACCA
This sequence comes from Passer domesticus, assembly GCF_036417665.1. Lineage (NCBI taxonomy): Eukaryota > Metazoa > Chordata > Aves > Passeriformes > Passeridae > Passer > Passer domesticus. The sequence goes on along the minus strand of NC_087512.1, from coordinate 56,674,647 downwards.
ACAGCGGCATTGTGTGCGCAGCTTCCAAGCTGCTAGAACAAGGTAGCTTGACAATCAGCTGCGTCTGCAATGGACATTAGCATTCTTCAGGAAGGAGTTGTTGGACAGCTTTCCTAAGCTTCATGCCAGCCTTCCTACATCCCCTGATTGTAAATCATCCACTTCTTTCTAAGCTCTTAGACACAAGGAATACGATGAACTTCTAATGCAAGATTGGGGGACATTGGCTTTACTATACCAGTTTCTCCTTGCAAGACAGAGTGGAAAGGTTTTCACTAAGATGCCGATGACAAGAGTCACAGAAGACATAAAGCGAGCTGTCCGAAGGTAAGTGCCGCAGCCAGGCATGTTTCAACAGTCACAGCGCAGAAGTTGCGCTGGGGAGCGCACAGTAACTGGCAAAAGCATCTGTGCACCAACTAGCAGCTTCTTCCCCTCTGCTAGCCAGAGAGCACGCCAGCTTCCAGGAGGCGAAGAACAAATCCGCACCAACAGCGGCATTGTGTGCGCAGCTTCCAAGCTGCTAGAACAAGGTAGCTTCACAATGAGCTGCGTCTGCAATTGACATTAGCATTCTTCAGGAAGGAGTTGATGGACAACTTTCCTAAGCTTCTTGCTAGTCCTCCTGCAGCACTCAATAGAAAAACTTGCACTTCCTTCTAAGCTCTAAGACACAATAAACTCCATGAACTGCTAATGCAACGTCGGAGAATGCTGCCTTTGCTGTCCCAGTTTCTGCTTGAAAGACATCGTTGGAAAAGTTTTTCACTAAGATGAGGATGATAAGAGTCACAGAAGACGGAGATAACGAGCCGTCCAACAGAAGCAGTGCTCTGGAACGCACTGTAACCGGCAAAATGGTCCGTGCACAATGTAGCATCTTCCTCGCCTCTGGGAGACGGAGAGCACGGCAGCTTCCAGGAGGCGATGAATGAAGCCGCACCAACAGCGGCATTGTGTGCGCAGCTTCCAAGTTCCTAGAAGTTGGTGTCTTGACAATCGCCTGCATCCGCAATTGACATTAGCATTCTCCAGGAAGGAGTTGATGGACAACTTTCCTAAGCTTCTTGCTAGTCCTCCTGCAGCACCCGATAGAAAAACTTGCACTTCCTTCTAGGCTCTAAGACACAAAGAACTCCATGAACTTCTACTGCAACCTCGGGGGACGTTGCCTTTGCTGTCCCAGTTTCTGCTTGAAAGACATCGTTGGAAAAGTTTTTCACTAAGATGAGGATGATAAGAGTCACAGAAGACGGAGATAACGAGCCGTCTGACAGACGCAGCGTTCTGGAGCACACCATATCCGGCACAAGGATGTGTGCAGGAAGCAACCACTTCTTTGCCTCTGGCAGCTGGAGAACACGGCAGCTTCTGGGAGGCACAGAATGGAGCCGCACCAACAGCTAGATTGTGGGCGCAGATTCCAAGCTACTAGAAGACGGTGGCTTGACAATCGGCTGCGTCTGCAATTGACATTAGCATTCTTCAGGAAGGAGTTGATGGACAGCTTCCCTAAGCTTCTTGCTAATCCTGCTGCATCCACCGATAGAAAAACTGGCATTTTATATATGCTATGAGATGCAAAGGACACAATGACCTGCAAATGCACGATTGGGGGACATTGGCTTTACTATACCAGTTTCTCCTTGCAAGACAGAGTGGAAAATCTTTTCGCTAAGATGCCGATAACAAGAGTCACAGAAGACATAAAGCGAGCTGTCCGACGGTAAGTGCCGCAGCAAGGCATGTTTCAGCAGAAGTTGCGCTGGGGAGCGCACAGTAACTGGCAAAAGCATCTGTGCACCAACTAGCAGCTTCTTCCCCTCTGCTAGCCAGAGAGCACGCCAGCTTCCAGGAGGCGAAGAACAAAGCCGCACCAACAGCGGCATTGTGTGCGCAGCTTCCAAGCTGCTAGAACAAGGTAGCTTGACAATCAGCTGCGTCTGCAATTGACATTAGCATTCTTCAGGAAGGAGTTGATGGACAACTTTCCTAAGCTTCTTGCTAGTCCTCCTGCAGCACTCAATAGAAAAACTTGCACTTCCTTCTAAGCTCTAAGACACAATAAACTCCATGAACTGCTAATGCAACGTCGGAGAATGCTGCCTTTGCTGTCCCAGTTTCTGCTTGAAATACATCGTTGGAAAAGTTTTTCACTAAGATGAGGATGATAAGAGTCACAGAAGACGGAGATAACGAGCCGTCTGACAGACACAGCGTTCTGGAGCACACCATATCCTGCACAAGGATGTGTGCAGGAAGCAACCACTTCTTTGCCTCTGGCAGCTGGAGAACACGGCAGCTTCTGGGAGGCACAGAATGGAGCCGCACCAACAGCTAGATTGTGGGCGCAGATTCCAAGCTACTAGAAGACGGTGGCTTGACAATCGGCTGCGTCTGCAATTGACATTAGCATTCTTCAGGAAGGAGTTGATGGACAGCTTCCCTAAGCTTCTTGCTAATCCTGCTGCATCCACCGATAGAAAAACTGGCATTTTCTATATGCTATGAGATGCAAAGGACACAATGACCTGCAAATGCACGATTGGGGGACATTGGCTTTACTATACCAGTTTCTCCTTGCAAGACAGAGTGGAAAAGCTTTTCGCTAAGATGCCGATAACAAGAGTCACAGAAGACATAAAGCGAGCTGTCCGACGGTAAGTGCCGCAGCAAGGCATGTTTCAGCAGAAGTTGCGCTGGGGAGCGCACAGTAACTGGCAAAAGCATCTGTGCACCAACTAGCAGCTTCTTCCCCTCTGCTAGCCAGAGAGCACGCCAACTTCCAGGAGGCGAAGAACAAAGCCGCACCAACAGCGGCATTGTGTGCGCAGCTTCCAAGCAGCTAGAACAAGGTAGCTTGACAATCAGCTGCGTCTGCAATTGACATTAGCATTCTTCAGGAAGGAGTTGATGGACAACTTTCCTAAGCTTCTTGCTAGTCCTCCTGCAGCACCCGATAGAAAAACTTGCACTTCCTTCTAGGCTCTAAGACATTAAGAACTCCATGTACTTCTACTGCAACCTCGGGGGATGTTGCCTTTGCTGTCCCAGTTTCTGCTTGAAAGACGTCGCTGGAAAAGTTTTTCACTAAGATGAGGATGATAAGAGTCACAGAAGACGGAGATAACGAGCCGTCCAACAGAAGCAGTGCTCTGGAACACACCATATCCGGCACAAGGGTCTGTGCAGGAAGCAACCACTTCTTTGCCTCTGGGAGACGGAGAGCACGGCAGCTTCCAGGTGGCGATGAATGAAGCCGCACCAACAGCGGGATTGTGTGCGCAGCTTCCAAGTTCCTAGAAGCTGGCGTCTTGACAATCGCCTGCATCCGCAATTGACATTAGCATTCTTCAGGAAGGAGTTGTTGGACAGCTTTCCTAAGCTTCATGCCAGCCTTCCTACATCCCCCGATTGTAAATCATCCACTTATTTCTAAGCTCTTAGACACAAGGAATACGATGAACTTCTAATGCAAGATTGGGGGACATTGGCTTTACTATACCAGTTTCTCCTTGCAAGACAGAGTGGAAAGGTTTTCACTAAGATGCCGATGACAAGAGTCACAGAAGACATAAAGCGAGCTGTCCGAAGGTAAGTGCCGCAGCCAGGCATGTTTCAAGAGTCACAGCGCAGAAGTTGCGCTGGGGAGCGCACAGTAACTGGCAAAAGCATCTGTGCACCAACTAGCAGCTTCTTCCCCTCTGCTAGCCAGAGAGCACGCCAGCTTCCAGGAGGCGAAGAACAAAGCCGCACCAACAGCGGCACTGTGTGTGCAGCTTCCAAGCTGCTAGAACAAGGTAGCTTGACAATCAGCTGCGTCTGCAATTGACATTAGCATTCTTCAGGAAGGAGTTGATGGACAACTTTCCTAAGCTTCTTGCTAGTCCTCCTGCAGCACCCGATAGAAAAACTTGCACTTCCTTCTAAGCTCTAAGACACAATAAACTCCATGAACTGCTAATGCAACATCGGAGAATGTTGCCTTTGCTGTCCCAGTTTCTGCTTGAAAGACATCGTTGGAAAAGTTTTTCACTAAGATGAGGATGATAAGAGTCAGAGAAGACGGAGATAACGAGCCGTCCAACATAAGCAGCGCTCCGGAACACATCATATCCTGCACAAGGATGTGTGCAGGAAGCAACCACTTCTTTGCCTCTGGCAGCTGGAGAACACGGCAGCTTCTGGGAGGCACCAACAGCTAGATTGTGGGTGTGGCTTCCAAGCTACTAGAAGACGGTGGCTTGACAATCGGCTGCGTCTGCAATTGACATTAGCATTCTTCAGGAAGGAGTTGATGGACAGCTTCCCTAAGCTTCTTGCTACTCCTGCTGCATCCACCGATGGAAAAACTGGCATTTTCTATATGCTATGAGATGCAAAGGACTCAATGACCTGCAAATGCAAGATTGGGGGATATTGGCTTTACTATACCAGTTTCTCCTTGCAAGACAGAGTGGAAAAGTTTTCACTAAGATGCCGATGACAAGAGTCACAGAAGACATAAAGCGAGCTGTCCGAAGGTAAGTGCCGCAGCCAGGCATGTTTCAGCAGAAGTTGCGCTGGGGAGCGCACAGTAACTGGCAAAAGCATCTGTGCACCAACTAGCAGCTTCTTCCCCTCTGCTAGCCAGAGAGCACGCCAGCTTCCAGGAGGCGAAGAACAAATCCGCACCAACAGCGGCATTGTGTGCGCAGCTTCCAAGTTCCTAGAAGCTGGCGTCTTGACAATCGCCTGCATCCGCAATTGACATTAGCATTCTTCAGGAAGGAGTTGATGGACAACTTTCCTAAGCTTCTTGCTAGTCCTCCTGCAGCACCCGATAGAAAAACTTGCACTTCTTTCTAGGCTCTAAGACACAAAGAACTCCATGAACTTCTACTGCAACCTCGGGGGACGTTGCCTTTGCTGTCCCAGTTTCTGCTTGAAAGACATCGTTGGAAAAGTTTTTCACTAAGATGAGGATGATAAGAGTCACAGAAGACGGAGATAACGAGCCGTCTGACAGACGCAGCGTTCTGGAACACACCATATCCGGAACAAGGATGTGTGCAGGAAGCAACCACTTCTTTGCCTCTGGCAGCTGGAGAACACGGCAGCTTCTGGGAGGCACAGAATGGAGCCGCACCAACAGCTAGATTGTGGGCGCGGCTTCCAAGCTACTAGAACACGGTGGCTTGACAATCGGCTGCGTCTGCAATTGACATTAGCATTTTTCAGGAAGGAGTTGATGGACAGCTTCCCTAAGCTTCTTGCTACTCCTGCTGCATCCACCGATAGAAAAACTGGCATTTTCTATATGCTATGAGATGCAAAGGACAAAATGACCTGCAAATGCACGATTGGGGGACATTGGCTTTACTATACCAGTTTCTCCTTGCAAGACAGAGTGGAAAAGCTTTTCACTAAGATGCCGATGACAAGAGTCACAGAAGACATAAAGCGAGCTGTCCGACGGTAAGTGCCGCAGCCAGGCATGTTTCAGCAGAAGTTGCGCTGGGGAGCGCACAGTAACTGGCAAAAGCATCTGTGCACCAACTAGCAGCTACTTCCCCTCTGCTAGCCAGAGAGCACGCCAGCTTCCAGGAGGCGAAGAACAGAGACGCACCAACAGCGGCATTGTGTGCGCAGCTTCCAAGTTCCTAGAAGTTGGTGTCTTGACAATCGCCTGCATCCGCAATCGACATTAGCATTCTTCAGGAAGGACTTGTTGGACAGCTTCCCTAAGCTTCTTGCCAGCCTTCCTACATCCCCCGATTGTAAATCATCCACTTCTTTCTAAGCTCTTAGACACAAGGAATACGATGAACTTCTAATGCAAGATTGGGGGACATTGGCTTTACTATACCAGTTTCTCCTTGCAAGACAGAGTGGAAAGGTTTTCACTAAGATGCCGATGACAACAGTCACAGAAGACATAAAGCGAGCTGTCCGAAGGTAAGTGCTGCAGCCAGGCATGTTTCAGCAGAAGTTGCGCTCGGGAGCGCACAGTAACTGGCAAAAGCATCTGTGCACGAACTAGCAGCTTCTTCCCCTCTGCTAGCCAGAGAGCACGGCAGCTACTGGGAGGCACAGAATGGAGCCGCACCAACAGCGGCATTGTGTGCGCAGCTTCCAAGCTGCTAGAACACGGTGGCTTGACAATCGGCTGCATCTGCAATTGACATTAGCATTCTTCAGGAAGGAGTTGATGGACAACTTCCCTAAGCTTCTTGCTACTCCTGCTGCATCCACCGATAGAAAAACTGGCATTTTATATATGCTATGAGATGCAAAGGACACAATGAACTGCAAATGCAAGATGGGGCACATTGTCTTTACTATACCAGTTTCTCCTTGCAAGACAGAGTGGAAAAGCTTTTCGCTAAGATGCCGATAACAAGAGTCACAGAAGGCATAAAGCGAGCTGTCCGACGGTAAGTGCTGCAGCCAGGCATGTTTCAGCAGAAGTTGCGCTGGGGAGCGCACAGTAACTGGCAAAAGCATCTGTGCACCAACTAGCAGCTTCTTCCCCTCTGCTAGCCAGAGAGCACGCCAGCTTCCAGGAGGCGAAGAACAAAGCCGCACCAACAGCGGCATTGTGTGCGCAGCTTCCAAGCTGCTAGAACAAGGTACCTTGACAATCAGCTGCGTCTGCAATTGACATTAGCATTCTTCAGGAAGGAGTGGATGGACAACTTTCCTAAGGTTCTCTTGCTCGTCCTGCCGCAGCACCCCATAGAAAAACTTGCACTTTCTTCTAAGCTCTAAGACACAATAAACTCCATGAACTGCTAATGCAACGTTGGAGAATGTTGCCTTTGCTGTCCCAGTTTCTCCTTGCAAGACATCGTTGGAAAAGTTTTTCACTAAGATGAGGATGATAAGAGTCACAGAAGATGGAGATAATGAGCCGTCTGACAGACGCAGCGCTCCGGAACACACCATATCCGGCACAAGGATGTGTGCAGGAAGCAACCACTTCTTTGCCTCTGGCAGCTGGAGAACACGGCAGCTTCTGGGAGGCATAGAATGGAGCCGCACCAACAGCTAGATTGTGGGCGCAGATTCCAAGCTACTAGAAGACGGTGGCTTGACAATCGGCTGCGTCTGCAATTGACATTAGCATTCTTCAGGAAGGAGTTGATGGACAGCTTCCCTAAGCTTCTTGCTACTCCTGCTGCATCCACCGATGGAAAAACTGGCATTTTCTATATGCTATGAGATGCAAAGGACTCAATGACCTGCAAATGCAAGATTGGGGGATATTGGCTTTACTATACCAGTTTCTCCTTGCAAGACAGAGTGGAAAAGTTTTCACTAAGATGCCGATGACAAGAGTCACAGAAGACATAAAGCGAGCTGTCCGAAGGTAAGTGCCGCAGCCAGGCATGTTTCAGCAGAAGTTGCGCTGGGGAGCGCACAGTAACTGGCAAAAGCATCTGTGCACCAACTAGCAGCTTCTTCCCCTCTGCTAGCCAGAGAGCACGCCAGCTTCCAGGAGGCGAAGAACAAATCCGCACCAACAGCGGCATTGTGTGCGCAGCTTCCAAGCTGCTAGAACAAGGTAGCTTGACAATCAGCTGCGTCTGCAATGGACATTAGCATTCTTCAGGAAGGAGTTGTTGGACAGCTTTCCTAAGCTTCATGCCAGCCTTCCTACATCCCCTGATTGTAAATCATCCACTTCTTTCTAAGCTCTTAGACACAAGGAATACGATGAACTTCTAATGCAAGATTGGGGGACATTGGCTTTACTATACCAGTTTCTCCTTGCAAGACAGAGTGGAAAGGTTTTCACTAAGATGCCGATGACAAGAGTCACAGAAGACATAAAGCGAGCTGTCCGAAGGTAAGTGCCGCAGCCAGGCATGTTTCAACAGTCACAGCGCAGAAGTTGCGCTGGGGAGCGCACAGTAACTGGCAAAAGCATCTGTGCACCAACTAGCAGCTTCTTCCCCTCTGCTAGCCAGAGAGCACGCCAGCTTCCAGGAGGCGAAGAACAAATCCGCACCAACAGCGGCATTGTGTGCGCAGCTTCCAAGCTGCTAGAACAAGGTAGCTTGACAATCAGCTGCGTCTGCAATTGACATTAGCATTCTTCAGGAAGGAGTTGATGGACAACTTTCCTAAGCTTCTTGCTAGTCCTCCTGCAGCACTCAATAGAAAAACTTGCACTTCCTTCTAAGCTCTAAGACACAATAAACTCCATGAACTGCTAATGCAACGTCGGAGAATGCTGCCTTTGCTGTCCCAGTTTCTGCTTGAAAGACATCGTTGGAAAAGTTTTTCACTAAGATGAGGATGATAAGAGTCACAGAAGACGGAGATAACGAGCCGTCCAACAGAAGCAGTGCTCTGGAACGCACTGTAACCGGCAAAATGGTCCGTGCACAATGTAGCATCTTCCTCGCCTCTGGGAGACGGAGAGCACGGCAGCTTCCAGGAGGCGATGAATGAAGCCGCACCAACAGCGGCATTGTGTGCGCAGCTTCCAAGTTCCTAGAAGTTGGCGTCTTGACAATCGCCTGCATCCGCAATTGACATTAGCATTCTCCAGGAAGGAGTTGATGGACAACTTTCCTAAGCTTCTTGCTAGTCCTCCTGCAGCACCCGATAGAAAAACTTGCACTTCCTTCTAGGCTCTAAGACACAAAGAACTCCATGAACTTCTACTGCAACCTCGGGGGACGTTGCCTTTGCTGTCCCAGTTTCTGCTTGAAAGACATCGTTGGAAAAGTTTTTCACTAAGATGAGGATGATAAGAGTCACAGAAGACGGAGATAACGAGCCGTCTGACAGACGCAGCGTTCTGGAGCACACCATATCCGGCACAAGGATGTGTGCAGGAAGCAACCACTTCTTTGCCTCTGGCAGCTGGAGAACACGGCAGCTTCTGGGAGGCACAGAATGGAGCCGCACCAACAGCTAGATTGTGGGCGCAGATTCCAAGCTACTAGAAGACGGTGGCTTGACAATCGGCTGCGTCTGCAATTGACATTAGCATTCTTCAGGAAGGAGTTGATGGACAGCTTCCCTAAGCTTCTTGCTAATCCTGCTGCATCCACCGATAGAAAAACTGGCATTTTCTATATGCTATGAGATGCAAAGGACACAATGACCTGCAAATGCACGATTGGGGGACATTGGCTTTACTATACCAGTTTCTCCTTGCAAGACAGAGTGGAAAATCTTTTCGCTAAGATGCCGATAACAAGAGTCACAGAAGACATAAAGCGAGCTGTCCGACGGTAAGTGCCGCAGCAAGGCATGTTTCAGCAGAAGTTGCGCTGGGGAGCGCACAGTAACTGGCAAAAGCATCTGTGCACCAACTAGCAGCTTCTTCCCCTCTGCTAGCCAGAGAGCACGCCAGCTTCCAGGAGGCGAAGAACAAAGCCGCACCAACAGCGGCATTGTGTGCGCAGCTTCCAAGCTGCTAGAACAAGGTAGCTTGACAATCAGCTGCGTCTGCAATTGACATTAGCATTCTTCAGGAAGGAGTTGATGGACAACTTTCCTAAGCTTCTTGCTAGTCCTCCTGCAGCACCCGATAGAAAAACTTGCACTTCCTTCTAGGCTCTAAGACATTAAGAACTCCATGTACTTCTACTGCAACCTCGGGGGATGTTGCCTTTGCTGTCCCAGTTTCTGCTTGAAAGACGTCGCTGGAAAAGTTTTTCACTAAGATGAGGATGATAAGAGTCACAGAAAACGGAGATAACGAGCCGCCCAACAGAAGCAGTGCTCTGGAACACACCATATCCGGCACAAGGGTCTGTGCAGGAAGCAACCACTTCTTTGCCTCTGGGAGACGGAGAGCACGGCAGCTTCCAGGTGGCGATGAATGAAGCCGCACCAACAGCGGGATTGTGTGCGCAGCTTCCAAGTTCCTAGAAGCTGGCGTCTTGACAATCGCCTGCATCCGCAATTGACATTAGCATTCTTCAGGAAGGAGTTGTTGGACAGCTTTCCTAAGCTTCATGCCAGCCTTCCTACATCCCCCGATTGTAAATCATCCACTTCTTTCTAAGCTCTTAGACACAAGGAATACGATGAACTTCTAATGCAAGATTGGGGGACATTGGCTTTACTATACCAGTTTCTCCTTGCAAGACAGAGTGGAAAGGTTTTCACTAAGATGCCGATGACAAGAGTCACAGAAGACATAAAGCAAGCTGTCCGAAGGTAAGTGCCGCAGCCAGGCATGTTTCAACAGTCACAGCGCAGAAGTTGCGCTGGGGAGCGCACAGTAACTGGCAAAAGCATCTGTGCACCAACTAGCAGCTCCTTCCCCTCTGCTAGCCAGAGAGCACGCCAGCTTCCAGGAGGCGAAGAACAAAGCCGCACCAACAGCAGCACTGTGTGCGCAGCTTCCAAGCTGCTAGAACAAGGTAGCTTGACAATCAGCTGCGTCTGCAATTGACATTAGCATTCTTCAGGAAGGAGTTGATGGACAACTTTCCTAAGCTTCTTGCTAGTCCTCCTGCAGCACCCGATAGAAAAACTTGCACTTCCTTCTAAGCTCTAAGACACAATAAACTCCATGAACTGCTAATGCAACATCGGAGAATGTTGCCTTTGCTGTCCCAGTTTCTGCTTGAAAGACATCGTTGGAAAAGTTTTTCACTAAGATGAGGATGATAAGAGTCACAGAAGACGGAGATAACGAGCCGTCCAACATAAGCAGCGCTCCGGAACACATCATATCCTGCACAAGGATGTGTGCAGGAAGCAACCACTTCTTTGCCTCTGGCAGCTGGAGAACACGGCAGCTTCTGGGAGGCACCAACAGCTAGGTTGTGGGTGTGGCTTCCAAGCTACTAGAAGACGGTGGCTTGACAATCGGCTGCGTCTGCAATTGACATTAGCATTCTTCAGGAAGGAGTTGATGGACAGCTTCCCTAAGCTTCTTGCTACTCCTGCTGCATCCACCGATGGAAAAACTGGCATTTTCTATATGCTATGAGATGCAAAGGACTCAATGACCTGCAAATGCAAGATTGGGGGATATTGGCTTTACTATACCAGTTTCTCCTTGCAAGACAGAGTGGAAAAGTTTTCACTAAGATGCCGATGACAAGAGTCACAGAAGACATAAAGCGAGCTGTCCGAAGGTAAGTGCCGCAGCCAGGCATGTTTCAGCAGAAGTTGCGCTGGGGAGCGCACAGTAACTGGCAAAAGCATCTGTGCACCAACTAGCAGCTTCTTCCCCTCTGCTAGCCAGAGAGCACGCCAGCTTCCAGGAGGCGAAGAACAAATCCGCACCAACAGCGGCATTGTGTGCGCAGCTTCCAAGCTGCTAGAACAAGGTAGCTTGACAATCAGCTGCGTCTGCAATTGACATTAGCATTCTTCAAGAAGGAGTTGATGGACAACTTTCCTAGCTTCTTGCTAGTCCTCCTGCAGCTCCCGATAGAAAAACTTGCACTTCCTTCTAGGCTCTAAGACATAAAGAACTCCATGTACTTCTACTGCAACCTCGGGGGACGTTGCCTGTGCTGTCCCAGTTTCTGCTTGAAAGATGTTGTTGAAAAGCTTTTCACTAAGATGAGGATGATAAGAGTCACAGAAGACGGAGATAACGAGCCGTCTGACAGACGCAGTGCTCTGGAACACACTGTAACCGGCAAAAGGGTCCGTGCAAAAAGTAGCATCTTCCTCGCCTCTGGGAGACGGAGAGCACGGCAGCTTCCAGGAGGCGATGAATGAAGCCGCACCAACAGCGGCATTGTGTGCGTAGCTTCCAAGTTCCTAGAAGCTGGCGTCTTGACAATCGCCTGCATCCGCAATTGACATTAGCATTCTTCAGGAAGGAGTTGATGGACAACTTTCCTAAGCTTCTTGCTAGTCCTCCTGCAGCACCCGATAGAAAAACTTGCACTTCTTTCTAGGCTCTAAGACACAAAGAACTCCATGAACTTCTACTGCAACCTCGGGGGACGTTGCCTTTGCTGTCCCAGTTTCTGCTTGAAAGACATCGTTGGAAAAGTTTTTCACTAAGATGAGGATGATAAGAGTCACAGAAGACGGAGATAACGAGCCGTCTGACAGACGCAGCGTTCTGGAACACACCATATCCGGAAAAAGGATGTGTGCAGGAAGCAACCACTTCTTTGCCTCTGGCAGCTGGAGAACACGGCAGCTTCTGGGAGGCACAGAATGGAGCCGCACCAACAGCTAGATTGTGGGCGCGGCTTCCAAGCTACTAGAAGACGGTGGCTTGACAATCGGCTGCGTCTGCAATTGACATTAGCATTTTTCAGGAAGGAGTTGATGGACAGCTTCCCTAAGCTTCTTGCTACTCCTGCTGCATCCACCGATAGAAAAACTGGCATTTTCTATATGCTATGAGATGCAAAGGACAAAATGACCTGCAAATGCACGATTGGGGGACATTGGCTTTACTATACCAGTTTCTCCTTGCAAGACAGAGTGGAAAAGCTTTTCACTAAGATGCCGATGACAAGAGTCACAGAAGACATAAAGCGAGCTGTCCGACGGTAAGTGCCGCAGCCAGGCATGTTTCAGCAGAAGTTGCGCTGGGGAGCGCACAGTAACTGGCAAAAGCATCTGTGCACCAACTAGCAGCTTCTTCCCCTCTGCTAGCCAGAGAGCACGCCAGCTTCCAGGAGGCGAAGAACAGAGACGCACCAACAGCGGCATTGTGTGCGCAGCTTCCAAGTTCCTAGAAGTTGGCGTCTTGACAATCGCCTGCATCCGCAATCGACATTAGCATTCTTCAGGAAGGAGTTGTTGGACAGCTTCCCTAAGCTTCTTGCCAGCCATCCTACATCCCCCGATTGTAAATCATCCACTTATTTCTAAGCTCTTAGACACAAGGAATACGATGAACTTCTAATGCAAGATTGGGGGACATTGGCTTTACTATACCAGTTTCTCCTTGCAAGACAGAGTGGAAAGGTTTTCACTAAGATGCCGATGACAAGAGTCACAGAAGACATAAAGCGAGCTGTCCGAAGGTAAGTGCTGCAGCCAGGCATGTTTCAGCAGAAGTTGCGCTCGGGAGCGCACAGTAACTGGCAAAAGCATCTGTGCACGAACTAGCAGCTTCTTCCCCTCTGCTAGCCAGAGAGCACGGCAGCTACTGGGAGGCACAGAATGGAGCCGCACCAACAGCGGCATTGTGTGCGCAGCTTCCAAGCTGCTAGAACACGGTGGCTTGACAATCGGCTGCATCTGCAATTGACATTAGCATTCTTCAGGAAGGAGTTGATGGACAACTTCCCTAAGCTTCTTGCTACTCCTGCTGCATCCACCGATAGAAAAACTGGCATTTTATATATGCTATGAGATGCAAAGGACTCAATGACCTACAAATGCAATATTGGGGGATATTGGCTTTACTATACCAGTTTCTCCTTGCAAGACAGAGTGGAAAAGTTTTCACTAAGATGCCGATGACAACAGTCACAGAAGACATAAAGCGAGCTGTCCGAAGGTAAGTGCCGCAGCCAGGCATGTTTCAGCAGAAGTTGCGCTGGGGAGCGCACAGTAACTGGCAAAAGCATCTGTGCACCAACTAGCAGCTTCTTCCCCTCTGCTAGCCAGAGAGCACGCCAGCTTCCAGGAGGCGAAGAACAAATCCGCACCAACAGCGGCATTGTGTGCGCAGCTTCCAAGCTGCTAGAACAAGGTAGCTTGACAATCAGCTGCGTCTGCAATTGACATTAGCATTCTTCAGGAAGGAGTTGTTGGACAGCTTTCCTAAGCTTCATGCCAGCCTTCCTACATCCCCTGATTGTAAATCATCCACTTCTTTCTAAGCTCTTAGACACAAGGAATATGATGAACTTCTAATGCAAGATTGGGGGACATTGGCTTTACTATACCAGTTTCTCCTTGCAAGACAGAGTGGAAAGGTTTTCACTAAGATGCCGATGACAACAGTCACAGAAGACATAAAGCAAGCTGTCCGAAGGTAAGTGCCGCAGCCAGGCATGTTTCAACAGTCACAGCGCAGAAGTTGCGCTGGGGAGCGCACAGTAACTGGCAAAAGCATCTGTGCACCAACTAGCAGCTCCTTCCCCTCTGCTAGCCAGAGAGCACGCCAGCTTCCAGGAGGCGAAGAACAAATCCGCACCAACAGCGGCATTTTGTGCGCAGCTTCCAAGCTGCTAGAACAAGGTAGCTTGACAATGAGCTGCGTCTGCAATTGACATTAGCATTCTTCAGGAAGGAGTTGATGGACAACTTTCCTAAGCTTCTTGCTAGTCCTCCTGCAGCACCCGATAGAAAAACTTGCACTTCCTTCTAGGCTCTAAGACACAAAGAACTCCATGAACTTCTACTGCAACCTCGGGGGACGTTGCCTTTGCTGTCCCAGTTTCTGCTTGAAAGACATCGTTGGAAAAGTTTTTCACTAAGATGAGGATGATAAGAGTCACAGAAGACGGAGATAACGAGCCGTCTGACAGACGCAGCGTTCTGGAGCACACCATATCCGGCACAAGGATGTGTGCAGGAAGCAACCACTTCTTTGCCTCTGGCAGCTGGAGAACACGGCAGCTTCTGGGAGGCACAGAATGGAGCCGCACCAACAGCTAGATTGTGGGCGCAGATTCCAAGCTACTAGAAGACGGTGGCTTGACAATCGGCTGCGTCTGCAATTGACATTAGCATTCTTCAGGAAGGAGTTGATGGACAGCTTCCCTAAGCTTCTTGCTAATCCTGCTGCATCCACCGATAGAAAAACTGGCATTTTCTATATGCTATGAGATGCAAAGGACACAATGACCTGCAAATGCACGATTGGGGGACATTGGCTTTACTATACCAGTTTCTCCTTGCAAGACAGAGTGGAAAAGCTTTTCGCTAAGATGCCGATAACAAGAGTCACAGAAGACATAAAGCGAGCTGTCCGACGGTAAGTGCCGCAGCAAGGCATGTTTCAGCAGAAGTTGCGCTGGGGAGCGCACAGTAACTGGCAAAAGCATCTGTGCACCAACTAGCAGCTTCTTCCCCTCTGCTAGCCAGAGAGCACGCCAGCTTCCAGGAGGCGAAGAACAAAGCCGCACCAACAGCGGCATTGTGTGCGCAGCTTCCAAGTTCCTAGAAGTTGGCGTCTTGACAATCGCCTGCATCCGCAATCGACATTAGCATTCTTCAGGAAGGAGTTGTTGGACAGCTTCCCTAAGCTTCTTGCCAGCCATCCTACATCCCCCGATTGTAAATCATCCACTTCTTTCTAAGCTCTTAGACACAAGGAATACGATGAACTTCTAATGCAAGATTGGGGGACATTGGCTTTACTATACCAGTTTCTCCTTGCAAGACAGAGTGGAAAGGTTTTCACTAAGATGCCGATGACAAGAGTCACAGAAGACATAAAGCGAACTGTCCGAAGGTAAGTGCTGCAGCCAGGCATGTTTCAGCAGAAGTTGCGCTCGGGAGCGCACAGTAACTGGCAAAAGCATCTGTGCACGAACTAGCAGCTTCTTCCCCTCTGCTAGCCAGAGAGCACGGCAGCTACTGGGAGGCACAGAATGGAGCCGCACCAACAGCGGCATTGTGTGCGCAGCTTCCAAGCTGCTAGAATACGGTGGCTTGACAATCGGCTGCATCTGCAATTGACATTAGCATTCTTCAGGAAGGAGTTGATGGACAACTTCCCTAAGCTTCTTGCTACTCCTGCTGCATCCACCGATAGAAAAACTGGCATTTTATATATGCTATGAGATGCAAAGGACACAATGAACTGCAAATGCAAGATGGGGCACATTGTCTTTACTATACCAGTTTCTCCTTGCAAGACAGAGTGGAAAAGCTTTTCGCTAAGATGCCGATAACAAGAGTCACAGAAGACATAAAGCGAGCTGTCCGACGGTAAGTGCTGCAGCCAGGCATGTTTCAGCAGAAGTTGCGCTGGGGAGCGCACAGTAACTGGCAAAAGCATCTGTGCACCAACTAGCAGCTTCTTCCCCTCTGCTAGCCAGAGAGCACGCCAGCTTCCAGGAGGCGAAGAACAAATCCGCACCAACAGCGGCATTGTGTGCGCAGCTTCCAAGCTGCTAGAACAAGGTACCTTGACAATCAGCTGCGTCTGCAATTGACATTAGCATTCTTCAGGAAGGAGTGGATGGACAACTTTCCTACGGTTCTCTTGCTCGTCCTGCCGCAGCACCCCATAGAAAAACTTGCACTTTCTTCTAAGCTCTAAGACACAATAAACTCCATGAACTGCTAATGCAACGTTGGAGAATGTTGCCTTTGCTGTCCCAGTTTCTCCTTGCAAGACATCGTTGGAAAAGTTTTTCACTAAGATGAGGATGATAAGAGTCACAGAAGATGGAGATAATGAGCCGTCTGACAGACGCAGCGCTCCGGAACACACCATATCCGGCACAAGGATGTGTGCAGGAAGCAACCACTTCTTTGCCTCTGGCAGCTGGAGAACACGGCAGCTTCTGGGAGGCATAGAATGGAGCCGCACCAACAGCTAGATTGTGGGTGTGGGTTCCAAGCTACTAGAAGACGGTGGCTTGACAATCGGCTGCGTCTGCAATTGACATTAGCATTCTTCAGGAAGGAGTTGATGGACAGCTTCCCTAAGCTTCTTGCTACTCCTGCTGCATCCACCGACAGAAAAACTGGCATTTTCTATATGCTATGAGATGCAAAGGACTCAATGACCTACAAATGCAATATTGGGGGATATTGGCTTTACTATACCAGTTTCTCCTTGCAAGACAGAGTGGAAAAGTTTTCACTAAGATGCCGATGACAAGAGTCACAGAAGACATAAAGCGAGCTGTCCGAAGGTAAGTGCCGCAGCCAGGCATGTTTCAGCAGAAGTTGCGCTGGGGAGCGCACAGTAACTGGCAAAAGCATCTGTGCACCAACTAGCAGCTTCTTCCCCTCTGCTAGCCAGAGAGCACGCCAGCTTCCAGGAGGCGAAGAACAAATCCGCACCAACAGCGGCATTGTGTGCGCAGCTTCCAAGCTGCTAGAACAAGGTAGCTTGACAATCAGCTGCGTCTGCAATTGACATTAGCATTCTTCAGGAAGGAGTTGTTGGACAGCTTTCCTAAGCTTCATGCCAGCCTTCCTACATCCCCTGATTGTAAATCATCCACTTCTTTCTAAGCTCTTAGACACAAGGAATACGATGAACTTCTAATGCAAGATTGGGGGACATTGGCTTTACTATACCAGTTTCTCCTTGCAAGGCAGAGTGGAAAGGTTTTCACTAAGATGCCGATGACAAGAGTCACAGAAGACATAAAGCGAGCTGTCCGAAGGTAAGTGCCGCAGCCAGGCATGTTTCAAGAGTCACAGCGCAGAAGTTGCGCTGGGGAGCGCACAGTAACTGGCAAAAGCATCTGTGCACCAACTAGCAGCTTCTTCCCCTCTGCTAGCCAGAGAGCACGCCAGCTTCCAGGAGGCGAAGAACAGAGACGCACCAACAGCGGCATTGTGTGCGCAGCTTCCAAGTTCCTAGAAGTTGGCGTCTTGACAATCGCCTGCATCCGCAATCGACATTAGCATTCTTCAGGAAGGAGTTGTTGGACAGCTTCCCTAAGCTTCTTGCCAGCCATCCTACATCCCCCGATTGTAAATCATCCACTTATTTCTAAGCTCTTAGACACAAGGAATACGATGAACTTCTAATGCAAGATTGGGGGACATTGGCTTTACTATACCAGTTTCTCCTTGCAAGACAGAGTGGAAAGTTTTTCACTAAGATGCCGATGACAAGAGTCACAGAAGACATAAAGCGAGCTGTCCGAAGGTAAGTGCTGCAGCCAGGCATGTTTCAGCAGAAGTTGCGCTCGGGAGCGCACAGTAACTGGCAAAAGCATCTGTGCACGAACTAGCAGCTTCTTCCCCTCTGCTAGCCAGAGAGCACGGCAGCTACTGGGAGGCACAGAATGGAGCCGCACCAACAGCGGCATTGTGTGCGCAGCTTCCAAGCTGCTAGAACACGGTGGCTTGACAATCGGCTGCATCTGCAATTGACATTAGCATTCTTCAGGAAGGAGTTGATGGACAACTTCCCTAAGCTTCTTGCTACTCCTGCTGCATCCACCGATAGAAAAACTGGCATTTTATATATGCTATGAGATGCAAAGGACTCAATGACCTACAAATGCAATATTGGGGGATATTGGCTTTACTATACCAGTTTCTCCTTGCAAGACAGAGTGGAAAAGTTTTCACTAAGATGCCGATGACAACAGTCACAGAAGACATAAAGCGAGCTGTCCGAAGGTAAGTGCCGCAGCCAGGCATGTTTCAGCAGAAGTTGCGCTGGGGAGCGCACAGTAACTGGCAAAAGCATCTGTGCACCAACTAGCAGCTTCTTCCCCTCTGCTAGCCAGAGAGCACGCCAGCTTCCAGGAGGCGAAGAACAAATCCGCACCAACAGCGGCATTGTGTGCGCAGCTTCCAAGCTGCTAGAACAAGGTAGCTTGACAATCAGCTGCGTCTGCAATTGACATTAGCATTCTTCAGGAAGGAGTTGTTGGACAGCTTTCCTAAGCTTCATGCCAGCCTTCCTACATCCCCTGATTGTAAATCATCCACTTCTTTCTAAGCTCTTAGACACAAGGAATATGATGAACTTCTAATGCAAGATTGGGGGACATTGGCTTTACTATACCAGTTTCTCCTTGCAAGACAGAGTGGAAAGGTTTTCACTAAGATGCCGATGACAACAGTCACAGAAGACATAAAGCAAGCTGTCCGAAGGTAAGTGCCGCAGCCAGGCATGTTTCAACAGTCACAGCGCAGAAGTTGCGCTGGGGAGCGCACAGTAACTGGCAAAAGCATCTGTGCACCAACTAGCAGCTCCTTCCCCTCTGCTAGCCAGAGAGCACGCCAGCTTCCAGGAGGCGAAGAACAAATCCGCACCAACAGCGGCATTTTGTGCGCAGCTTCCAAGCTGCTAGAACAAGGTAGCTTGACAATGAGCTGCGTCTGCAATTGACATTAGCATTCTTCAGGAAGGAGTTGATGGACAACTTTCCTAAGCTTCTTGCTAGTCCTCCTGCAGCACCCGATAGAAAAACTTGCACTTCCTTCTAGGCTCTAAGACACAAAGAACTCCATGAACTGCTAATGCAACCTCGGGGGACGTTGCCTTTGCTGTCCCAGTTTCTGCTTGAAAGACATCGTTGGAAAAGTTTTTCACTAAGATGAGGATGATAAGAGTCACAGAAGACGGAGATAACGAGCCGTCTGACAGACGCAGCGTTCTGGAGCACACCATATCCGGCACAAGGATGTGTGCAGGAAGCAACCACTTCTTTGCCTCTGGCAGCTGGAGAACACGGCAGCTTCTGGGAGGCACAGAATGGAGCCGCACCAACAGCTAGATTGTGGGCGCAGATTCCAAGCTACTAGAAGACGGTGGCTTGACAATCGGCTGCGTCTGCAATTGACATTAGCATTCTTCAGGAAGGAGTTGATGGACAGCTTCCCTAAGCTTCTTGCTAATCCTGCTGCATCCACCGATAGAAAAACTGGCATTTTCTATATGCTATGAGATGCAAAGGACACAATGACCTGCAAATGCACGATTGGGGGACATTGGCTTTACTATACCAGTTTCTCCTTGCAAGACAGAGTGGAAAAGCTTTTCGCTAAGATGCCGATAACAAGAGTCACAGAAGACATAAAGCGAGCTGTCCGACGGTAAGTGCCGCAGCAAGGCATGTTTCAGCAGAAGTTGCGCTGGGGAGCGCACAGTAACTGGCAAAAGCATCTGTGCACCAACTAGCAGCTTCTTCCCCTCTGCTAGCCAGAGAGCACGCCAGCTTCCAGGAGGCGAAGAACAAAGCCGCACCAACAGCGGCATTGTGTGCGCAGCTTCCAAGCTGCTAGAACAAGGTAGCTTGACAATCAGCTGCGTCTGCAATTGACATTAGCATTCTTCAGGAAGGAGTTGATGGACAACTTTCCTAAGCTTCTTGCTAGTCCTCCTGCAGCACCCGATAGAAAAACTTGCACTTCCTTCTAGGCTCTAAGACATTAAGAACTCCATGTACTTCTACTGCAACCTCGGGGGATGTTGCCTTTGCTGTCCCAGTTTCTGCTTGAAAGACGTCGCTGGAAAAGTTTTTCACTAAGATGAGGATGATAAGAGTCACAGAAGACGGAGATAACGAGCCGTCCAACAGAAGCAGTGCTCTGGAACACACCATATCCGGCACAAGGGTCTGTGCAGGAAGCAACCACTTCTTTGCCTCTGGGAGACGGAGAGCACGGCAGCTTCCAGGTGGCGATGAATGAAGCCGCACCAACAGCGGGATTGTGTGCGCAGCTTCCAAGTTCCTAGAAGCTGGCGTCTTGACAATCGCCTGCATCCGCAATTGACATTAGCATTCTTCAGGAAGGAGTTGTTGGACAGCTTTCCTAAGCTTCATGCCAGCCTTCCTACATCCCCCGATTGTAAATCATCCACTTCTTTCTAAGCTCTTAGACACAAGGAATACGATGAACTTCTAATGCAAGATTGGGGGACATTGGCTTTACTATACCAGTTTCTCCTTGCAAGACAGAGTGGAAAGGTTTTCACTAAGATGCCGATGACAAGAGTCACAGAAGACATAAAGCAAGCTGTCCGAAGGTAAGTGCCGCAGCCAGGCATGTTTCAACAGTCACAGCGCAGAAGTTGCGCTGGGGAGCGCACAGTAACTGGCAAAAGCATCTGTGCACCAACTAGCAGCTTCTTCCCCTCTGCTAGCCAGAGAGCACGGCAGCTACTGGGAGGCACAGAATGGAGCCGCACCAACAGCGGCATTGTGTGCGCAGCTTCCAAGCTGCTAGAATACGGTGGCTTGACAATCGGCTGCATCTGCAATTGACATTAGCATTCTTCAGGAAGGAGTTGATGGACAACTTCCCTAAGCTTCTTGCTACTCCTGCTGCATCCACCGATAGAAAAACTGGCATTTTATATATGCTATGAGATGCAAAGGACACAATGAACTGCAAATGCAAGATGGGGCACATTGTCTTTACTATACCAGTTTCTCCTTGCAAGACAGAGTGGAAAAGCTTTTCGCTAAGATGCCGATAACAAGAGTCACAGAAGACATAAAGCGAGCTGTCCGACGGTAAGTGCTGCAGCCAGGCATGTTTCAGCAGAAGTTGCGCTGGGGAGCGCACAGTAACTGGCAAAAGCATCTGTGCACCAACTAGCAGCTTCTTCCCCTCTGCTAGCCAGAGAGCACGCCAGCTTCCAGGAGGCGAAGAACAAATCCGCACCAACAGCGGCATTGTGTGCGCAGCTTCCAAGCTGCTAGAACAAGGTACCTTGACAATCAGCTGCGTCTGCAATTGACATTAGCATTCTTCAGGAAGGAGTGGATGGACAACTTTCCTAAGGTTCTCTTGCTCGTCCTGCCGCAGCACCCCATAGAAAAACTTGCACTTTCTTCTAAGCTCTAAGACACAATAAACTCCATGAACTGCTAATGCAACGTTGGAGAATGTTGCCTTTGCTGTCCCAGTTTCTCCTTGCAAGACATCGTTGGAAAAGTTTTTCACTAAGATGAGGATGATAAGAGTCACAGAAGATGGAGATAATGAGCCGTCTGACAGACGCAGCGCTCCGGAACACACCATATCCGGCACAAGGATGTGTGCAGGAAGCAACCACTTCTTTGCCTCTGGCAGCTGGAGAACACGGCAGCTTCTGGGAGGCATAGAATGGAGCCGCACCAACAGCTAGATTGTGGGTGTGGCTTCCAAGCTACTAGAAGACGGTGGCTTGACAATCGGCTGCGTCTGCAATTGACATTAGCATTCTTCAGGAAGGAGTTGATGGACAGCTTCCCTAAGCTTCTTGCTACTCCTGCTGCATCCACCGACAGAAAAACTGGCATTTTCTATATGCTATGAGATGCAAAGGACTCAATGACCTGCAAATGCAATATTGGGGGATATTGGCTTTACTATACCAGTTTCTCCTTGCAAGACAGAGTGGAAAAGTTTTCACTAAGATGCCGATGACAAGAGTCACAGAAGACATAAAGCGAGCTGTCCGAAGGTAAGTGCCGCAGCCAGGCATGTTTCAGCAGAAGTTGCGCTGGGGAGCGCACAGTAACTGGCAAAAGCATCTGTGCACCAACTAGCAGCTTCTTCCCCTCTGCTAGCCAGAGAGCACGCCAGCTTCCAGGAGGCGAAGAACAAATCCGCACCAACAGCGGCATTGTGTGCGCAGCTTCCAAGCTGCTAGAACAAGGTAGCTTGACAATCAGCTGCGTCTGCAATTGACATTAGCATTCTTCAGGAAGGAGTTGTTGGACAGCTTTCCTAAGCTTCATGCCAGCCTTCCTACATCCCCTGATTGTAAATCATCCACTTCTTTCTAAGCTCTTAGACACAAGGAATACGATGAACTTCTAATGCAAGATTGGGGGACATTGGCTTTACTATACCAGTTTCTCCTTGCAAGGCAGAGTGGAAAGGTTTTCACTAAGATGCCGATGACAAGAGTCACAGAAGACATAAAGCGAGCTGTCCGAAGGTAAGTGCCGCAGCCAGGCATGTTTCAAGAGTCACAGCGCAGAAGTTGCGCTGGGGAGCGCACAGTAACTGGCAAAAGCATCTGTGCACCAACTAGCAGCTCCTTCCCCTCTGCTAGCCAGAGAGCACGCCAGCTTCCAGGAGGCGAAGAACAAAGCCGCACCAACAGCGGCATTGTGTGCGCAGCTTCCAAGCTGCTAGAACAAGGTAGCTTGACAATGAGCTGCGTCTGCAATTGACATTAGCATTCTTCAGGAAGGAGTTGATGGACAACTTTCCTAGCTTCTTGCTAGTCCTCCTGCAGCACTCAATAGAAAAACTTGCACTTCCTTCTAAGCTCTAAGACACAATAAACTCCATGAACTGCTAATGCAACGTCGGAGAATGCTGCCATTGCTGTCCCAGTTTCTGCTTGAAAGACATCGTTGGAAAAGTTTTTCACTAAGATGAGGATGATAAGAGTCACAGAAGACGGAGATAACGAGCCGTCCAACAGAAGCAGTGCTCTGGAGCACACCATATCCGGCACAAGGATGTGTGCAGGAAGCAACCACTTCTTTGCCTCTGGCAGCTGGAGAACACGGCAGCTTCTGGGAGGCACAGAATGGAGCCGCACCAACAGCTAGATTGTGGGCGCAGATTCCAAGCTACTAGAAGACGGTGGCTTGACAATCGGCTGCGTCTGCAATTGACATTAGCATTCTTCAGGAAGGAGTTGATGGACAGCTTCCCTAAGCTTCTTGCTACTCCTGCTGCATCCACCGATAGAAAAACTGGCATTTTCTATATGCTATGAGATGCAAAGGACACAATGACCTGCAAATGCACGATTGGGGGACATTGGCTTTACTATCCCAGTTTCTCCTTGCAAGACAGAGTGGAAAAGCTTTTCGCTAAGATGCCGATAACAAGAGTCACAGAAGACATAAAGCGAGCTGTCCGACGGTAAGTGCCGCAGCAAGGCATGTTTCAGCAGAAGTTGCGCTGGGGAGCGCACAGTAACTGGCAAAAGCATCTGTGCACCAACTAGCAGCTTCTTCCCCTCTGCTAGCCAGAGAGCACGCCAGCTTCCAGGAGGCGAAGAACAAATCCGCACCAACAGCGGCATTGTGTGCGCAGCTTCCAAGCTGCTAGAACAAGGTAGCTTGACAATCAGCTGCGTCTGCAATTGACATTAGCATTCTTCAGGAAGGAGTTGATGGACAACTTTCCTAAGCTTCTTGCTAGTCCTCCTGCAGCACCCGATAGAAAAACTTGCACTTCCTTCTAGGCTCTAAGACATTAAGAACTCCATGTACTTCTACTGCAACCTCGGGGGATGTTGCCTTTGCTGTCCCAGTTTCTGCTTGAAAGACGTCGCTGGAAAAGTTTTTCACTAAGATGAGGATGATAAGAGTCACAGAAGACGGAGATAACGAGCCGTCCAACAGAAGCAGTGCTCTGGAACACACCATATCCGGCACAAGGGTCTGTGCAGGAAGCAACCACTTCTTTGCCTCTGGGAGACGGAGAGCACGGCAGCTTCCAGGTGGCGATGAATGAAGCCGCACCAACAGCGGGATTGTGTGCGCAGCTTCCAAGTTCCTAGAAGCTGGCGTCTTGACAATCGCCTGCATCCGCAATTGACATTAGCATTCTTCAGGAAGGAGTTGTTAGACAGCATTCCTAAGCTTCTTGCCAGCCTTCCTACATCCCCCGATTGTAAATCATGCACTTCTTTCTAATCTCTTAGACACAAGGAATACGTTGAACTTCTAATGCAAGATTGGGGGATATTGGCTTTACTATACCAGTTTCTCCTTGCAAGACAGAGTGGAAAGGTTTTCACTAAGATGCCGATGACAAGAGTCACAGAAGACATAAAGCGAGCTGTCCGACGGTAAGTGCCGCAGCCAGGCATGTTTCAACAGTTACAGCGCAGAAGTTGCGCTGGGGAGCGCACAGTAACTGGCAAAAGCATCTGTGCACCAACTAGCAGCTTCTTCCCCTCTGCTAGCCAGAGAGCACACCAGCTTCCAGGAGGCGAAGAACAAAGCCGCACCAACAGCGGCATTGTGTGCGCAGCTTCCAAGCTGCTAGAACAAGGTAGCTTGACAATTAGCTGAGTCTGCAATTGACATTAGCATTCTTCAGGAAGGAGTTGATGGACAACTTTCCTAGCTTCTTGCTAGTCCTCCTGCAGCACCCGATAGAAAAACTTGCACTTCCTTCTAGGCTCTAAGACATAAAGAACTCCATGTACTTCTACTGCAACCTCGGGGGACATTTCCTGTGCTGTCCCAGTTTCTGCTTGAAAGATGTTGTTGAAAAGCTTTTCACTAAGATGAGGATGATAAGAGTCACAGAAGACGGAGATAACGAGCTGTCTGACAGACGCAGCGTTCTGGAACACACCATATCCGGAACAAGGATTTGTGCAGGAAGCAACCACTTCTTTGCCTCTGGCAGCTGGAGAACACGGCAGCTTCTGGGAGGCACAGAATGGAGCCGCACCAACAGCTAGATTGTGGGCGCGGCTTCCAAGCTACTAGAACACGGTGGCTTGACAATCGGCTGCATCTGCAATTGACACTAGCATTTTTCAGGAAGGAGTTGATGGACAGCTTCCCTAAGCTTCTTGCTACTCCTGCTGCATCCACCGATAGAAAAACTGGCATTTTCTATATGCTATGAGATGCAAAGGACAAAATGACCTGCAAATGCACGATTGGGGGACATTGGCTTTACTATACCAGTTTCTCCTTGCAAGACAGAGTGGAAAAGCTTTTCGCTAAGATGCCGATGACAACAGTCACAGAAGACATAAAGCGAGCTGTCCGACGGTAAGTGCCCCAGCCAGGCATGTTTCAGCAGAAGTTGCGCTGGGGAGCGCACAGTAACTGGCAAAAGCATCTGTGCACCAACTAGCAGCTTCTTCCCCTCTGCTAGCCAGAGAGCACGCCAGCTTCCAGGAGGCGAAGAACAAATCGGCACCAACAGCGGCATTGTGTGCGCAGCTTCCAAGCTGCTAGAAAACGGTAGCATGACAATCGGTTGCGTCTGCAATTGACATTAGCATTCTTCAAGAAGGAGTTGATGGACAACTTTCCTAAGCTTCTTGCTAGTCCTCCTGCAGCTCCCGATAGAAAAACTTGCACTTCCTTCTAGGCTCTAAGACAAAATGAACTCCATGTACTTCTACTGCAACCTCGGGGGACGTTGCCTTTGCTGTCCCAGTTTCTGCTTGAAATACTTCGCTGGAAAAGTTTTTCACTAAGATGAGGATGATAAGAGTCACAGAAGACGGAGATAACGAGCCGTCCAACAGAAGCAGTGCTCTGGAACGCACTGTAACCGGCAAAAGGCTCCGTGCACAAAGTAGCCTCTTCCTCGCCTCTGGGAGACGGAGAGCACGGTAGCTTCCAGGAGGCGATGAATGAAGCCGCACCAACAGCGGCATTGTGTGCACAGCTTCCAAGTTCCTAGAAGTTGGTGTCTTGACAATCGCCTGCATCCGCAATTGACATTAGCATTCTCCAGGAAGGAGTTTTTGAACTGCTTTCCTAAGCTTCTTGCCAGCCTTCCTACATCCCCCGATTGTAAATCATCCACTTCTTTCTAAGCTCTTAGACACAAGGAATACGATGGACTTCTAATGCAAGATTGGGGGACATTGGCTTTACTATACCGGTTTCTCCTTTGAAGACAGAGTGGAAAGGTTTTCGCTAAGATGCTGATAACAAGAGTCACAGAAGACATAAAGCGAGCTGTCCGAAGGTAAGTGCCGCAGCCAGGCATGTTTCAGCAGAAGTTGCGCTGGGGAGCGCACAGTAACTGGCAAAAGCATCTGTGCACCAACTAGCAGCTTCTTCCCCTCTGCTAGGCAGAGAGCATGCCAGCTTCCAGGAGGCGAAGAACAAATCCGCACCAACAGCGGCATTTTGTGCGCAGCTTCCAAGCTGCTAGAACAAGGTAGCTTGACAATCAGCTGCGTCTGCAATTGACATTAACATTCTTCAGGAAGGAGTTGATGGACAACTTTCCTAAGCTTCTTGCTAGTCCTCCTGCAGCTCCCGATAGAAAAACTTGCACTTCCTTCTAGGCTCTAAGACACAAAGAACTCCATGTACTTCTACTGCAACCTCGGGGGACGTTGCCTTTGTTGTCCCAGTTTCTGCTTGAAAGACGTCGCTGGAAAAGTTTTTCACTAAGATGAGGATGATAAGAATCACAGAAGACGGAGATAACAAGCCGTCCAACAGAAGCAGTGCTCTGGAACGCACTGTAACCGGCAAAAGGCTCCGTGCACAAAGTAGCCTCTTCCTCGCCTCTGGGAGACGGAGAGCACGCCAGCTTCCAGGAGGCAATGAATGAAGCCGCACCAACAGCGGCATTGTGTGCGCAGCTTCCAAGTTCCTAGAAGTTGGCGTCTTGACAATCGTCTGCATCCGCAATTGACATTAGCATTCTTCAGGAAGGAGCTGATGGACAGCTTTCCTAAGCTTCTTGCCAGCCTTCCTACATCCCCCGATAGTAAATCATGCACTTCTTTCTAAGCTCTTAGACACAAGGAATACGATGAACTTCTAATGCAAGATTGGGGGACATTGGCTTTACTATACCAGTTTCTCCTTGCAAGACAGAGTGGAAAGGTTTTCGCTAAGATGCCGATGACAAGAGTCACAGAAGACATAAAGCGAGCTGTCGGATGGTAAGTGCCGCAGCCAGGCATGTTTCAGCAGAAGTTGCGCTGGGGAGCGCACAGTAACTGGCAAAAGCATCTGTGCACCAACTAGCAGCTTCTTCCCCTCTGCTAGCCAGAGAGCACGCCAGCTACTGGGAGGCACAGAATGGAGCCGCACCAACAGCGGCATTGTGTGCGCAGCTTCCAAGCTGCTAGAACACGGTGGCTTGACAATCGGCTGCATCTGCAATTGACATTAGCATTCTTCAGGAAGGAGTTGATGGACAGCTTCCCTAAGCTTCTTGCTACTCCTTCTGCATTCACTGATAGAAAAACTGGCATTTTCTATATGCTATGAGATGCAAAGGACACAATGAACTGCAAATGCATGATTGGGCCCATTGGCTTTACCATACCAATTTCTTCTTGCAAGACAGATTGGAAAAGCTTTTCGCTAAGATGCCGATGACAAGAGTCACAGAAGACATAAAGCGAGCTGTCCGAAGGTAAGTGCCGCAGCCAGGCATGTTTCAGCAGAAGTTGCGCTGGGGAGCACAGAGTAACTGGCAAAAGCATCTGTGCACCAACTAGCAGCTTCTTCCCCTCTGCTAGCCAGAGAGCACGCCAGCTTCCAGGAGGCGAAGAACAAAGCCGCACCAACAGCGGCATTGTGTGCGCAGCTTCCAAGCTGCTAGAACAAGGTAGCTTCACAATGAGCTGCGTCTGCAATTGACATTAGCATTCTTCAGGAAGGAGTTGATGGACAACTTTCCTAAGCTTCTTGCTAGTCCTCCTGCAGCACCCGATAGAAAAACTTGGAATTCCTTCTAAGCTCTGAGACACAAAGAACTCGATGAACATCTTTTTTTACCTCCTCCCATTCTCTTGGTTGTATCTCTGTCCTCCCCTTCACCGTCTCCACCGCCCCCCAGCCCAGGAGAGAAATTCCCAAAAGCCAAAATTGTTTCCCCTCCCCACCATCAGTGCTTATATTGCAACTCAATCGGAACAAAATTCCACAGCAAACAAGGAAAGAACAGAAGAATCCCATCCCCCAGCAGGCTGTGGGAACAATAAAAAGAGCTTTTAAAAACATGTTAACAGCTAAATGTAGTGTAGAAATAAATATTAGAAATAATATTGGCCAGTCATATCATGGAGAGGATCACTTCACTGAACAGGGACATGCACAAAACAGAGATGTTTAAAATTTTCTTTGCTTTGGAATCAAGGGAATGACACAAAGCTCTGCCAAGAGAGGGTTATGCTGTCCTGGGCCAGGAGTTTGATTCAGTGATCCTTGTGGGTCAGTTCCAATTCAGCATATTCTGTGATTCTGTGATTCTATGGAAATCACAGTCAAGAATTAAGGATTAAGCAAAGATAATGATGAAGTGAATGATAGATGAGTAAGTTTTGCGTCTTGACTCAGTGAGATATGGCATTAATGCTCATCAGACTTCCTACCCTCAAAGGCATGGTGGGTATCATCCCACTAATGCGTAATACTTGTCAGGACAATTAATCCACAAACATCAGAGGTTTATGGAGGAATTCTTTTCTTTTATTTGACTAAAGAGAGAGGCCATGGGGCATTCCCCTGGGGTCTCTCAAATTTTTGGAGGATGCAGCATCCTATTTATCCTTTTTATCCTAATTTCCTGGCCACATTTCCCTTCTTTTTCCCCATTCGCTGAGGTACTTGAGAGTGTGATAAATAGTATAAATTCTTGTTCACATATATACATATATATACATATATCTATATATATATAATAAATCATGCCTGTAGAATTTATGTTATAAAAAAGCACCAAGGTTTAGAAATCTTACACTGGGGTTGGGAAAGAGATTACAATCACTGGATTGTAAAAACACAGGTGATCACTGAATAGAAATCCTAATTAGCAAGTGAAGGAGCTAGCTCCTGCAGAAAATCTGGGCATGTCTCTGAACACCCAAACCATGATCAGCCAATAACGACCCCAGATAACCGAGGACAGCCCTGGACTCACATTTGAATGACTAGTTCCTTTAACTTGGAATTTACATGTATCTGTTCCCGGACTCTATATTGTTTTCCCAAAGACATTTTTGTCCGACCAGGAGACAGGATTCTTCCAACACCCAACAGAGGATAGAGAACTACATGAATATTTGTCGCGGCAAGGGTGGCTATGTGCCCCTGGGCCCGGTGACGGCGACGACAGGGGCGCGACAGATCCCCCTGGCAGACCCCGCAGAATTCCAGTTGCCAGCAGAGGTTCGATACAGATGAACAAAGAGGCAGCAGCACGGGTCTTGGGGTTGGAACATGGGTAGCTTTATTTAGCAACAAAACTCCCCAGATCCAAGCTCCCAAGACACTGAACCAAGGGCAGGCACTAACTTAAAAACAGGGGTGGTCTCGGGGGAGGATACAATTTTTAACCGATCGGAAAACTGAGGGTGGAACACAAAGTGGGGCAATACAATCTGTAAACCAATAGAGGACCTTAAGGGAGGGGAAAGGCTTAAGCAAACCAATGGGGTTTCAAAGGATACAAAACTGACACAGAAGGTTCTGGAGGGAAGGGCAGGCTTAGGGAAGGATTGACGTCTAAGAAGGGAGGGGCAGGGAAGGTTTTGGGGGGAAAAAAGGGTAGGGACAAGAGGGATTGACAACTTCCCAGGGAGTGGCCAAGCAACAAACAAGAACTGACAGTTAATTGAGGTGAATAACAATGAAGGAGCGAGTGTAAATTTAGCAACATAAAATACAAAATGGGGAACCTGTGCCACTCCAAAGGCAGGGAGAAAAACACAGAGGGATTAAAAAACCACAAATCAAGCAGTAAAATATATCAAATAAAGAACACACCACAACAAATATTCAGGAAATAAACAATAGAACAAAAGACACTTCGGTCCAGGCAAGAAAAACAGTACATAGCCAAGGCTCACCAAATGGACTTTGTGAACTCCATAGGTCTGATGCAAGAGGAGGTCAGATCTGTGTTCACCCAGTATCAAGTCCTGGGCTCAGCGCTGTCCCTTTGATTGTAGATGTCAGAGATTGTATTTTGATTCACAAAATAAAATCTATCTTCTTTTAATTTTAATTTGGTTTTATCATATTATTGATTCAGCCTTATCTGGTTGTTATCTATAACAAGAGGTACAGACTTCCCAAAACACCTGATACTGAAGCTTTCCCTCTAATGTATAACCCTCTCTTTTAATTATTAATTCTTATGGAATTTAGGGTTTTCCCTCTGTTAGGGATATAGTTAGTAATTCGTGCAGATAAATTATAGACTTCTATAAAGTATATGAACCAAACCAGCTGTACATAGTGGGGGGAGGGGGTGGTTGGGGCTAGGAATTTCATTCGCAGGATAACGAAACTGTGGCAGACTGACAAGGAGATACCATGATATTTACATATGAAGGAAACCTCTGCTGCACAGGAGACGGTCATTCACGAGGCATGTATCCAGAGATGCCCAAAGACAATGGCCCGAAAAGGTACCTATCTGAGATAACCAGAGCCATCGACACCTGCCACCTGAATACAGGATTCCGGGAATCGGGGAGATGCATTAATCAATTCCCAGATGAAGGCTTTATGCAGTTAAGACTTGTTTTAAGTAAAAATGAAAATATGCCCAATTATAATAAAAATATAAAAAAGAATTTATTTCACAATCATAATACAGTCCCAACAGCCAACAATCAAACAGACAGCATAACACTCCTGGGAGGTAAGCTGGGTGAACGCAGAAATAGCCTCTATCGCACCAAATCCCCCTTGTCCACACCGGCTGCTCCGAGGCAGCAATTCTTATACTCTTTCATTTGCCTGCGGCAGAGTCCCTTTGTTTTTTTCTGAGTTCTTCATATTCAAGTTGGTTTCATTCTTCAGTCCGGGCTGCACAAAGCCTTTGTCTGGGAATTGATTAATACACTTCCCCGATTCCCGGAATCTGGCATTCAGATGGTAGGTGTTGATGGCTCTGGTTATCTCAGATAGGTATCTTGTCCGGGCCATCATCTCTTGGGCATCACTGGGCACTTACTTTCGTGCATGTCCATCTCCTGTGCAGCCGAGGTTTCCTTCGCATGTAAATATTGTGGTGCCTCTTTAACCATCTGCTGTGGTTTCGCCATCCTGAGGATAAAAATTCCTCCCTCTCCTTTCCCCTATGTACAGTAGGTTAGTTTTAAATATATTGTAAAAAATCATAGTCTTCTCCCTTCTAAAAGCTACAGGTCTGTTTTATTATGGTTGTACGTCCATTTAGTTCCAAATTACTTTACCAGCAAGAAAAGGTGCCACTTTGTTTTTCTGTCTGCTTACAATAAATTAGAGATGCTTTTACACATATTCCTTTTATATAATTCTATCTGTATGAATTACTAACTATATCACTAACAGTTCCCCCCCTTTTTTTTTTATAAACAAACTAATTCATGCAGTTTTCTAAAAATTTACTCACAAGTTTTAGTTTTAGCCTTTTCCATGTTTTTAGTACACCCGTGTAATTTATATATGTTTGTGACCTTTTTTACCATTCCTTCTCTCTCTGATCATCTTGAGGTAATTTCTGGTACTCTCTAAATTCTGACTTTTTGCCTTCTATTTGTTTTTCAAATTGTGCTAGAGCATTAGCCGCCCACTGATGTGGAGCATCCTCTAATTTCATAATTTTTGAAACCAGATTGGTTTTCCCTGTTGCAAGCTCTGGGTCCATAGGCATGGCTGCGATTTGCGTCCCTTGTACGACTGAATGTATTAGTCGGATGAAACATGGGATGAGACAAGGTAGAAAAATTACTCCAGCTATGGAACAAAGTATAAAGAAAATTAACTTTTTCCACCAGGCTCCATTAAACAGATTGTCCCACCAAGAGGCATTTAGGATTGAATTACATTTCTGGATGGGCACATGGGCAACCCTTTTTATTTCAGCTGCGAGTCCTCATATGGTCTCTCTGTAATCGTCAATCTCAATACAACATTCGGACTCGTTGAATTTCCCACAGACTCCCCCTTCCTCTGCTAATAGGTAATCCAATGCAATTCTATTCTGATAGACAAAAGCGCTCATCTGGGAATGCTGCTTTGATAGTAGTCCAAGAGTGTCTGCAGTGTGGTTGGATACGATCTCTACCACTGCCTGGAGTCCAATCAGGTGGTTAAGGAGGTATATTGGGGTACAGTAGCCCCAGCTACCATCCTGGGCCTAAGTGGCAGGCCCGTAGTATTCAATGATATGCTTTACAGGCCATTCTTCTTCTCCCCATTTTTGGCTTCCTTCAAAGATAGGGAATTTCTTCTTTACCTCCCTCTTCTGACAGTCCAAGGTCTCATATAAGCCCCCAGTGAGCTACTCTCTGATCAGGGCAAGGTAAAGAAAGCCGGTCTGATTAGTCCTAGGGTGCATGACCCTTTCTATTTCCAAGGCAGTTCACTGTACACCTTTTTCCCACAAATCCAATATATTCCATTTGGTGCTTTCCAATTCTTTATATCCTTTGGTTTATTCCAGAAGTCCCTTAATTCCCTTATGGATTGGAAAGGGTTAACCCCAGCAATTTTGTTCCAGCAAAGGCCAATTTTCTCACTCCAATCGCATTTATCATTTTCCCCTTGGCTCCAGTACCCCAAGGGAGGTTCTGGCTGCCAATTTTGGCTTTTATTATCTGAGTTTAATGTTAGCGTGGAAATACAGGGTGTGTATCTCACAATTTCCGTGTATTCTTTCCCCTCCCAGCTTATGCAAATAGTTCCAATTTGTCCAGGGCCCATCCTTCAGGTTGTTGTATAATTTTGGAAATTTTGGTGTTGTCCCACTTTAACAGCTGCTCCAGGGTTAATCCTTCTCCTTTCCAAGGCCATTTTTCAGCTGATTTTAGCTCCCCACATATCCAACAATTTGACAGACCCAATTCTGTAGCTATTTCTTGCATAAGATCTATAAATAGGTTTCTGTCTGATGTGGGTAAACCAAAATCATTGTACTGTTTTTCCAATTGATCGTATTGATCACTCAAGGTTTTTAATCTTTCTTGTTCTATTCTGCACTTCCTCATTTCAGATTCCTGCCTTTTCAGCTCCTGAGCAACCTGTTGGATCTTACTTTCTGGGTCTACTCCCTCCTTGTTCCTAGAGAAACAAAAAGTCTTGTCATACTGCAGGCAGACTCGATCATCGTGATCATCAAGTAAATAGATGATAACAGGTTCTTTTCTCAAAGGGATCTTGTTTTCATACTTCACATTTTTGCCCACCCAGTAGGTCTTTCCTCCCATGGCACACATTCCCAACTGTTCATTTTTATAGCATAACTTATTCACCTGATAATATCCTACAAAAATTGATTCAATTTTTCCCCCTGTCCAGACGGTATGATTGCATTTATCACATACAGGAATTTTGACAGGTTCAATATTGCGCTTTTGCCTTACATGGGTTGACTTACCCTTTCTGGACGCTACCTCTGGCGGGATGCAGACTTCTTCCCCCTCTGCTACACAAGCCTTATGTTGAGTGCCGTTGAACCAATAGTACCTGCTTACTGTGCCCTCCATGCAGTCCCTGGAGGTGAGGTTGGTAGAAGCCTCCGCCTCACCCTGACCTCCCTCAGGGCCCTCAGTGCAGACTCTACAAGTTTAGCTGGGGTTCCACTGTTCCAAATTGATTTGGTTTTTGGCATACGCACTAGTCCTGAGGCACATGACTAGACTCAGGCTCATCAGAATCACTCCTACTATCATTCCTCTGCCGCCACTCTCACCCACTGGGTTGCCACTAGCGGCGGGGAGAACCATCTTCTTGGTAGGAGGAAGTAGTTTCGTGGAGATCATAACTAGCCCGAGCTGCATACCTTTGCTTAAATACTCCCCACCAGCGGAATCTCACTGGCAGGGCGCTGCAGGGTACTTTGATTTGTTTCCGGCACTTGACAGGTAGAATTTGGGCCCAATACTGAAGCTTTCCCCTTAGTCTCTTTTTGGAAGAGCCTAAACCACACTAGAGAGTCTGCCTCAGTCACCCGCAGTTCTGTGAGGAGCGTCAAAAACAGGTTAGTCAAGCGCACTTCGTGATTAAAACAATCTTCACACAGCCCCCTATGTCTCACCCCCCTTTCGCAGTGCACTACCCACAATTCTTTACAATAGAAGCACTTAAATATCGCAAATGGGTGGCATGGGCAGTCGGGCTCTTGACACTTTATCCGATCGATCTCGGTGATCAGCGTGGTTTGCGCAGTGTAAGCTTCAGATCTCCAAGGGGAGAAATGACTTCCCACTCTGGTGTGAAGTTCAAGGTTCCACCCGCTTGATCCTTGATGCGTGGGTCCACCCCTTCTCAGCTGTTTGCACTGCTGTGTCTGTGGTTAAGAAAACAAGAAAAGGCCCTTCCCAATGAGGGGATAATGGTATGTCTCTCCACATTTTTATGAGGACGTGATCTCCGGGTCGGACCAGGTGAATGGCAAAACCTAAAGGAGTCCCTTGTATTATCACTCCTTGTTTTCTTAGCTCCTGCAAGTTCCTGTTAATAGCTATAAGGTAAGGTCTTATCTGTTCATCCTCAATTTTGGGGTGCCCTATCGACATCCTGTGTTCATACAGCATTCCGTATAACATCTCAAAAGGTGATATTCCTGTCTCTGAATTTGGCAGAGTCCTGATATTCAGTAGGGCCAGAGGAAGGCATTTGACCCAGGACATCTTGGTTTCTAGTGTCAATTTTGACAATTGTGCCTTTAAAGTCTGGTTCATCCGTGTGACCTGACCGGAACTTTGTGGGTGCCAAGGGGTATGATATTTCCAGCGGATTCCCAAGGCTTCGGCCATCTGTTTTATCACCCTTGAGGTAAAGTGTGTACCTTGATCCGAGTGAATATATTTTATCAAACCACACCTGGGTATTATTTCTTCTAATAATATTTTAGATACCACCTGTGCTGTGGCCCAGGAGCTCGGAAATGCCTCCATCCAGTGTGTCAATTTATCCGCTATTAGTAATAGGCATTGGTATCTGCCTACCTTTGGTAAATCTTTGAAGTCCACCTGGACTCTCTCAAAGGGTCTGTATGCTACTGGACGGCTTCCCCGTGCCGTCTGCTTGGCCTGATTCTGGTTTATTTTCTGACATATCATGCATCCCTGCACCTCTTGTTTTGCTAATTCATATATTCCTTTGCCTCCGAAAAACTTTAGGAACTGTTCTGCTAAAGCCTGTGCCCCCCAATGAGTTTGAACGTGTAATCTTCTTAAGATTTTTCATGCGTATTCCTTAGATACTAATTCCCTCCCATCTGGCAATTTTCACTTACCTCCGTCTAATTTTCCCCCCATCCTCTCATATCCTTTGATTTCCTTTTCAGAGAATTGGGGGGGAAATTCCTGTGCTTCCCCTCCACAAATTTCTGGGGTACTTATATGTAAAAGTGCTGCGTGTTTGGCTTCTTGGTCTGCCAAATTGTTACCTCTCATCCTAAATTGTGCACTGGTTTGGTGCCCTTTTACATGTGCTACCGCAATTCCTTCAGGTCCTCTGATGGCTGCCGGAATTTGTTCTATTAATTCTTCGTGAATTAACCCCTTTCCTTTAGTGCTAATTAATCCCCTTTTTCCCCAGATTTTTCCAAAGGTGTGCACAACCCCGTAGGCATATTTTGAGTCTGTGTAAATGGTTCCTATCTTACCTTTTAATCGCAGCAAGGCTCTTAGCACTGCATATAATTTGCATGCCTGGGGTGACCAACTCGTGTTTAAAGGACCCAATTCCACCGTTTCCCCGGTTATTCCGTTTCTCATAACATACACAGTTTTTTGTTTTCCCTT
Organism: Passer domesticus; assembly: GCF_036417665.1. NCBI lineage: Eukaryota > Metazoa > Chordata > Aves > Passeriformes > Passeridae > Passer > Passer domesticus. The sequence goes on along the minus strand of NC_087512.1, from coordinate 56,638,676 downwards.
TATAACTCTGGCGGATCCATCTACAAACCATTTTTCCCCTTCTTCCAATTCCTCTTCCTTTAAATCGGGCCTGATTTTGGTCTGTAGCTGAACAATTTCTGCACAATTGTGGGTGGGTATATCTAAGGCTTCTCCATATAGAAACTGAGCCGGGTTTTGGGCTGCTGTGGTCTTAAGTTCCAAATCGTCGGAATGGATTAAGATGGCTTCATATTTCAGAAGTTGTGCATCAGTGAGCCATTTCTTTGCTTTTGCTGCAAAATGTTCCTGACATTGTGTGGAGAATATACTTCCAATGGAGCCCCAAAGATTATCTTTTTGGCTTCCTCCACCAACACAGCCATAGCCATGATAGCCTGGAGGCACGTAGGCCACCCCCTGCTGACAGGGTCCAGAAGTTTGGATACATAACCCACTGGTTTTTTTGATCCTGCCCAATTTTGTGTTAATACTCCGTAAGCAGTGTGATTGTTTACATCTATGAATAATTGAAAAGGTCTCTTTACATCTGGCAGGCTCAATACCGGAGCTACAATGAGAGACTATTAATTCCCTAAAGTTCTTTTCATCCTGTTCGTTCCACTTGGGTTTTTCTGTAGTTAATTTTTCATATAAAAATTTTTCTTTTTCACTGTACCCCTCGATCCATTGTCGGCAAAAACCCAAAAGTCCCAAAATTTGTCTTGCCTCCCGTTTTGACTGAGGAGAAGGCAGGGAGATAATTCCGGCTATTCTATCAGGGTCTAACTTTTTCTTCCCCTCTACCAGCCAGTGACCCAAATATTTTACCTCGGCTTCCGTGAATTGTAGTTTGGACTTTGAGACTTTTAGACCTTTGTTTCCCAAGAAGTTTAGAAGGGAAATGGTGGTTGACCACACTCCCTCCTCATCGGGACATGTCGTCTACATATTGTTGTAATTTGGTTCCCTTTTCCGGGACAAATTCGTTTAAGAGCTGTTCGAGAGCCTGGCTGAACAGGTTTGGTGAGTCTACGAACCCCTGTGGCAGAGAGGTCCACCTGAGTTGCTGTTTATGATTTGTCTTCGGATCCTCCCATTGAAAGACAAAATACTTTTGGCTCTCTTCTGCCAGAGGGCAGGTCCAAAAAGCGTCTTTTAAATCAATTACGCTACACCAGATATCTTCTGGTGACACATTGTTTAGTAGGGTATACGGATTAGGGACAGTAGGAAACAAAGTCTTAGTCCTTTGGTTAACAGCTCTCAGATCCTGAACCAGGTGATAGCTCCCATCTGATTTCCAGACAGCAAGAATGGGAGTATTGTGCCTGGACATACACGGTTCTAAAGTACCTTTCTTTATTAAATCTTCTGTGATTGGTTTTAGACCCCACTGACTCTCCAGGGGCAGTGGTTACTGTTTCACCCTAATGAGGTCCTCCGGTTTCTCAATCTCTATATATATAGGTTCCATTTCCACCTTCCCTGCCTCCCCTTCCTTATGCCATACCTTAGGGTTGATTTTTCCCTCATCTTCTGAAGTTAGCTTATATAAACTTACCACGAGTTGTGATTCTTGAGCTATCAGGCTAACGCCTAAGTTTACCATCAAATCCCTTCCCAACAGGTTATAGTCAGCTTCTTCTACGAGCAACATATTTCCCTAAGCATGTTCTATTTTTCTATTCTACTTCTACGTCTTTTATCACCAGTACCTTAAAGGATTCCCCCTTCGCCCCGATTACTATCATGAAATCTTCACTTTTAGAACATCCCCATGGAAGATGTTGTACGGTGCTCCTCTCAGCTCCAGAATCCACTAAAAATATCATCTCCTGCTTATGGGGTCCAATCTTAAGTTTTATCAAGGGCTCGCTTGATGTTATAGACCCTATATTAAAAAGCCCCTGACACCCCTAGTCTTCTTGGAACATCTTCTCATCCTTCATCCTTTTTTTGCATTCTCTTTTAAAGTGTCCTTTTTGCTTGCAGTAGTAGCACTCCGGCGCCTCCTTTTGCCGGGGTGCAGGTTTCCTTGGTGGGTACGCGGGTCTCCCCGTGGGTTTCTGCGCCTGTGCCACCTTCCTGGTGGTTAGATTCTTTTCCTGCTTCTGGGCTTCCTTTACTGCTGCCACCAGAACCTTTGCTTGAATCTTTTGTTTTTCGTCCTCCCTCCGCATGTATACTTTTTGTGCCTCCCGCAATAGCTCCTGCAACATCTTCTCCTGCCACTCTTCCAATTTTTGTAACTTCTTCCGTATATCTTCCCATGACTTGGTTATGAATTGTGTTTTTAGTAGTATGGCTCCTACCAGAGAGTCAGAGTCCGTACCCAAATACATTTGGAGACCCTTCCTTAGCCTTTCTAGTCATTCGGTAGGAGTTTCATCTTTCCCCTGACATTCCCCCAAAGCTTTCCCCAAATTCTGTCCCTTCAGCACCGCCCCCCGGATACCCTGGATAACCATGTTCCTTAGTTCTATCATCTTCTGCCGATCCCCTTCTACCTGGGCATTCCAGGATGGTCACTGGCTGGGCCATTTATCCTCCCTGCTCCCCCCTTGTGGGTTTCTGCATTCCCAATCCTTTACCACAGCCGCTCGTATCATGTCCCGCTCCTCCACATTAAACAGTGACCTCATAATAGCACAAATATCATATGAATAAATGCTGTTCCCTAGAAATTCATCCAGCCACTCCCCCACCCCCAACAGATCATACATGATCCTTCCCATCTCCTTTTCAAATGCCCGCACATCTCCTGAATTTATTGGCACGTTTACATAACCAATAACCCCCAGAGCGGTTGGGACTTCCCTGAGAGGGAAGAGACCCTGTTGTCCCTCCTCGTCTTCGCTATCGCCCTGGTGCATTTTCCAGGTTTTGCATCTTGTGCAACTGGCGGGTGGGGATTCCTTACGATGTATGTGTGCGTGCAAAGCTCTCCTCTGGTTGTGCTGGAGGAGGAAGGGATGAGGTCCATTCCAGTGGGGATGGGATTGCTGACGCTTGCTCTTGTGGGGATGGGACTTCTGCTGGTGGCATCTGCGGTGTTACCTGGTGGTGTCCAGGCTTCTCGGGTTCAGGGAGGAGTCCTTGCATCTGAGGGTTTGGGTACGGAGGCGGAAGGTTCTCCAGGGGTTCCCAGGTCTTTACTAAATCCTTTTGTTGCTTGCAAGTTCTGACGGGGAATAACCCGATACTGGCGTATTCCCACAAATGAGCATACTCCATTTCTTCCCCCGTAGACCCCTCCTCAAACACAAGCTCCCCCAGTGCTCTGCATATTTCTTTGTCAAATGACCCGAACCAGAATATATATTTCCTAATTTCCATATCAGCCCATTTTTCCACGCAATAGTAGATTATCTTTTCTTTAGATTTTTGCCTCCTTGTAGGGCAATTCTTCCAATGTTCTAACATCCACCCCAGAGGACTGTGCCTCGGTATGTTAGGAGTATCATATCTTCCCCTCCTTCCTGATTTTCCAGGGGTCTTTCCCTGGATCTTGCTCTTTTTCAACCCCATCTTTTTATACTTACCTTCCTTGTTACTAAGCTTATTTAGTAGCCAAACTGGTTTTTTTCTGGTTTTACTGGTATACAAAAAAAAAACCCCAAAAAACCCAAAAAAACAAAAAAACACCCCACCCCAAACCAACAACAACAACAAAAACCAAAACAAACAAACAAAAAACCAACAACAACAACAACAAAAACCCCACAAAACCCACAAAAAAACCCCTACCCCTGTTGCTGACTTACTGGTCGCGCAGTGAACTGATCTGCGGATTTTTAGTCAACAAAATGAAGAGCTCTCTTACCTATCCCTGGATCCAGTGACGTCTCGTCATTCCTTGGTTGTTGATGAACTTCCCGTTCCCTCCAGATCCAGCCCGTGATCGATAAAACAACCCCCTTTCCCCTTTAGTTTCCCGGGGCTTTTTGGGTTGGTGTGTGTTCCAAACGAGCTTTTCACCCACTTCCCCTGCGACCAACCATTTTCCTCACGGAAGAGTGGAACTGTGATCTTGGGGTCCACTCTCGCTTCGTGATGATATCACGTCTCACATACACTTGATCACTCCCCACTCAACCACGCAATACTTACGGTTCGTTTTCCCACATGGAGTCTTCGTACATGTCGTTTTTGCGAGTAAAAATTGCTGGCTTTACGGAGAATTATCTCCGTCCTCAAGAGCTCTGGGCCCATTTTTACCTTTCGATTGTGGCTTTCTTTTTTAGGCTACAAAAAGTTCGTATAATCTGATCGGTTCCACTGGGCTATCCCAATCTCGTCTGCCTGCTGAATTCTGTGGGGCGCCACCCAGACCTCGAGAGGGGACCCTGGAATCCTTATCAGATCATGTCAGGCAGGTCACCAAATTTGTTGTAAGTAAAAATGAAAATATGCCCAATTATAATAAAAATATAAAAAAGAATTTATTTCACAATCATAATACAGTCCCAACAGCCAACAATCAAACAGACAGCATAACACTCCTGGGAGGTAAGCTGGGTGAACGCAGAAATGGCCTCTATCGCACCAAATCCCCCTTGTCCACACCGGCTGCTCCGAGGCAGCAATTCTTATACTCTTTCATTTGCCTGCGGCAGAGTCCCTTTGTTTCTTTCGGAGTTCTGAGTTCTTCATATTCAAGTTGGTTTCTTTCTTCAGTCCGGGCTGCACAAAGCCTTTGTCTGGGAATTAATACACTTCCCCAATTCCCAGAATCTGGCATTCAGATGGTAGGTGTTGATGGCTCTGGTTATCTCAGATAGGTATCTTGTCCGGGCCATCATCTCTTGGGCATCACTGGGCACTTGCTCTCATGAATTCCCATCTCCTGTGCAGCCGAGGTTTCCTTCGCATGTAAATGTTGTGGTGCCTCTTTAACCATCTGCCGTGGTTTCGCCATCCTGAGGATAAAAATTCCTCCCTCTCCTTTCCCCTATGTACAGTAGGTTAGTTTTAAATATATTGTATAAAATCATAGTCTTCTCCCTTCTAAAAGCTACAGGTCTGTTTTATTATGGTTGTACGTCCATTTAGTTCCAAATTACTTTACCAGCAAGAAAAGGTGCCACTTTGTTTTTCTGTCTGCTTACAATAAATTAGAGATGCTTTTACACATATTCCTTTTATATAATTCTATCTGTATGAATTACTAACTATATCCCTAACAAGACTGAAGAAAAGAACCAACTTGAATATGAAGAACTCTAAAAGGAGACAGAGGGACTCTGCTGCGGGCAAAATAAAGAGTATAAGAACAACTCCCTTGGAGCAGCCAGTGTGGACGAAGGAGTATTTGGTGCAATAGAGGCCAAATCTGCATTCACCCAGCCCATCTCCCGAGGGTGTTGCGCTGTCAGTTTGATTGTTGGCTGTCGGAACAGTGTCACGGTCGCAAATAATTTCTTTTTGTTTTCATTAGAATTGGGCATATTTAATTTTCACATATAACACCCCCATTGTTTCTTTCATCTTTCAATATCCAATTTAATTTATCAGCAAACCTAAAGTTTATTTGTAAAAGCAAATATATTTTCATCAATCAGTGGAATCCTTCCCATCTTTTATCTTTCAGTGCTAATTTTATTTACCAGCAGACCCACAGCTGGTTTGTAAAGACAAATCCGTCACTCCTGTCAGACTGAGCTCACACTAAATCCACCAAATACTATCAGAAGGTCATCCCTTCATCATCCTACTCCTTGCCCACCACCTTTTTTAGAACTACAACAACCACTTATTTTTACCAGCATAATATTTTGGTGAGGAAATCAAGTTGCAAAGATGACCAGATTAAAGCTACATCTGAGAGGCAGTTAAAGCTTTGAAGAATATGATGACTGCAGCCTGAAGTTACTGAAAAACTGCAATTGTGCCCTATATGTCCTGTGTGGGCTGTTCTGCTCTGATCTGGAAGCTTAAACAAAAAATAAATATGGAATGCCAAGACATCATTTTCACAAAAAGACCTTCCCAACGTTGCTTTACATATTTTTTTTACAGCCATGTTTTGGTTTGTTGTTTTATTGTCTATTTTATTGTGAATTTCTCTATGTATTGTATTTTCTCCTAATAATAAAGTTCCTTTTCCATTTATGGAATACAAAGTGAAAAAATGTAAGAAGAAAAGTTTGCAGCAGACAGTGTATATTCAGCCTTTTCTATTCAGCAGAATGTATGGAACCATTCAGTATTTGCTGCTCACAGAAATTGCAGGTACAGGACTGTGTCAGGTGCTTCCTGTGTACTGAGCTATGCAGTCACATTGACATGGTGGTGAGCATGGGTTACAGTATCTTTTCTTTCAGCAATAATTATCAATTTTGCCTTATTACCACATTCGTGTCAGATGTAATTTTTGTTAAATCAGAACAAGAGCAGATCTGATTTCCAGCTGCTTACTACACACCATGACAATGCATTCATTAAACCTTTTGTTAGGACCATTAGCTAGAAGGTAGGATGTGTATTCTGACTCCAGTTAGAACAAAAATATTACTACTTCAAATACAATTAATGATATTTACCTGGAGATGCATCTTTAACCATCTGTAGAAGCTTACACAAACACAAACTCAGGTAACACTGGACTTTGGATGTTTCCTGAGATAGACAACAACCACTTGGGGATATACGTATTCCAAAATTCTGACTTCTGTCCCAAACACAACTTTCTTCCTGGAGGTTCTACCTTTGTCTCAGTGTTATCAACCTTGTGATGGCATTACAATCCTCTGAGTCTAGCTCCCCCTGTGTTCTCAATGCCTTTATGAAACAGGAAAATGTATTTCTGAATTACACCATTATGGCATTAGAAGTCATTATGGCATCAGAGAAGCTGGACTACTGTTTTTATTATTTTTCTCATACTAAAGAGAAAGTATCTTCATCAGTATGCTTTTTTCTAGACATGATACCTACAACTGGCATGAAAGCATGAATTTAAAACAGACCATAACTGAACTGAGACAAACACTGACCCATGGCTGCCCCCTTGGTGTTGGAAGTCTATATAGTCTTTCCACAAGCAAAGCGTGAGATGCTTGAGTGAGTCACACTAAAGAATGAATAAAAGAACCCCCAATCAAAACACAAATCGCTCCTCTAACTTGGTCTCGTAATGTGGAAACACAGTGTTGTCTACTGTAAAATGAAGATAGTATAAACTTGCCTGTGGTAAAAATATAAAATTATGCCTCAATGGATGACTTAAATCAAACAGGGATAAGTTGGTCATTAGTGAAGGCTGGGAAAAAAAAAGACAACCAAGGCCATATCCTAATTTTTTTTTAACCTCAGTCTGCAATCAGGTTGTTTCACAATAAAACACAGTCTTGGGTTCCCTCTGGTTGAGATGATCCCAAGGTGTGTTGAAAAAGTCTTTTTTCCCCAACCCGCTGTCCAAAAAGAAATCAGACATCTTTGGCTGTTATTGTCAAGGCTGTTTATTATTTCTTATCTAAAACATTTTCTGTCTGGCCTGCCAAGGCCTGTTCTGCAGGTTGGTCTGAGGCACACACCCCGCCCATGGGGCTGGTGTTGTCTTTTATACTACAAACTATGTATTCAATATTTACAGTTATTTTCCAATACCTATCACCTATGTTAGACAGTGACTTTCTACTCTAAACCAATCCCAAAATGCCAGCATCACCAAGAAGATGGAGGCTAGGAAGAAGAAGGAAGAAGAACAGGACAATGCCCAAATCCCTCCATTTTGCCTCCTGGACCCCCAGAGTAAAATTCTTTAAAATTTCACCTTTCGCCCTGTGACAACTACTTTTACATTACCTAAACTTTTGTAACCTTTAATTCTTCATACAAAGGTGGCAATTTGTTCCATGGGTTGAACTCAAAGCCATGGGGGTCTTTGGCTGCATGCCAGGGTCTCCCACCCCCCTGCCAGGGCTTCAAAGCCCCCTGGCTGGGGATCAGATCATCCAGGACCATTAGGGGGACGTCATGGGTTCTTACATCAGTCTTCTAAAGGTCCCTCTCAATGGCAGCAGTCAGCAAGTTTATCAGTCACTTGCCCAGTGCACAATATATCCTGTCATTCAGGTCATCATGAAAGAGTTGAATTTTACTAGCCCCAGTATTGATCTGTGGGGTTCAGCACTAGTGACTTGACTCAACCTGGACTTTGTTCTCTGACACTCTGGGCACAGCTATTGGGCCAGTTTTTAGCTCACCCTTCCTGTCTGGATATACACAACATACTTGTCTGTGATGTTTACATTTACTTTGTGAAAGCTCTGACACAACATCTAGTTGTCTCCACTATGTATTGCTGTGAATTGCTGTGAAACAAGGTAAATGGATAAACTTCTATTTGGTCCGTCTTCTAGTCACTGCAATACTCCTAAACCAGCAAGAGAAATCTTTAATGGGTCATAAAGGTAGATTATAAATTAACAGCAATTCTTCTTTCCTTCTTCCCCTAAATAACCACTCCAGAGCAAGACTGCTGATAACTTCAGAAGAGAAAGCTCTCATTGCCCTGCCCACAAGTTTTGTACTCTATGCAACCACATTAAGCAGCAGAAACTAAACTATGATCTCAGAGTCTAGGACAGAACAAAGAGACAAGTTCACCAGTTGAGCTACAGTACTATATGTCCTTTAATGATCTGCTACACCCCACACAAACCATATCAGAGCTAGAAAAATCAGAATTTTAGGCCACATTGCCAAACATTAAGGAGGATCAGTATTTAATTCTTTCAGGAATAGTTAATCTCCTGCTATGAGCCCATTCATCAGGAAACAAGAACAAAACTTATCAGAAAACATTTATCTATATTGAAGCAAGCAAATCCTACCCTTCTCTCCCTCAAAAGCCATCAAGTCTTGTGCTTTCACATAAGGTGTAGTCAATTTTATTTCCTGAATTGTTATTTATAAATACAGGATCTTCTTGAGTTGCATACTTAACCTCTACCTAATTTAATATCTGTATTTAAAGAATTAGATTAAACTTGAGCCACATGTCATAATCCTTTGTTCTAGCACTTGTTTAAAAATCTTGACTGAGTCACTGAACACAGTCCTTGTAACCCAAGGAAGAGGGCACACAGTTTCATAAGAGTGACATGAACAGCCAATGAAACAAAAAAAAAAATACTACCAAAGTAAAGCAAGTGTAGAGGGTATCTTACTTATTAAAATTTTCCTGTCAATATTGAATGATACTTCAGTAGTAGGCAACATTGGTCACAAGTTAGCCACTGTTACCAGACATTAAACAATTGCATTGTGCTATACAAATATGGCTTTAATATCATGACTCCTAACTCAATGTAACATAAGTAAAAAAAAAATGAAGCTGTACTTTAGTTTTGATGCTTCCATACACACTCTTGCTAGCCTTCATCATTGTGTTTCTTGGAGTCAAGAACTCAGTCACATTTTGAAATGACAAAGCATACACAGATGCAGTAAGAAAATAGGTTTTATTTTAAAATTTTATAGAAACATTTTCAGAATACTTAAATAAAGCAGCTGGACAGCAAGTTTCTGTATATATTCCAGACAGAAACTCAAGTACCTAAATTAACAAATACTTTGATTTTGCAACACAACTATTCTAACTATTTACATTTTCTTACAAATACTAAAATAGGAACTGATGCCATTAAGATAACATGTAAAAATATTTCTAAAACAGCCTAACTCACACACTGCCAAGTGTTCCTACAGAAAAATTCCCAAAGGCATTAGCCCAGATTATGTGCACATTAAGTCCTTTTTAAAAATATACAGTTCCCTTCAACATACCAAGTTATTTGTTTTCTCCCACTACAGTAACATTTAGGGACAAACAGGGCTCAGTCAGCGCAGTTCAATTTATTTTTCCTTTTTTATATCAGAGTATTCCATCTTATTTCAATTAAATTACATACTAGACTTTTAAAATTAGACAGCAAATTTCAGTGTAACTTCTTTGGATAGCCACAATGGAATACCAAACAATCAAATTAGAGAATAGTACAGATTCAAAATATTTCAAGTTGTTCAAATGTTGAATATGATCTTTTATATTTAGGCAATGGTGTACAAGAACTTTGGTCCAAGTGTTGTAATAATGCCTATTTTTACAGTTTTCTTTCAAAAGTTTCTGATTTGCTCATAATTTATGTGTGTATAACAGATATCTTTCCTGAAGTCTTTCGTGGCAGGGCTTTAGTTAATGGTGGAGGCTTGTAGAAATACACTGCCATGATCACAAAGATGATTGTGACGATTTTGCAAGCAGCACCTGAATGCAAAGAACAGGAGAGTTTTTACACTCACACTCTACACTCACCTTCAGTAGCAGACGCAGTGTTTCACTCATTTATAGAACTTTATATGGTAAGTTACACAGACCCGGTAAGACTGAAATTCATAGCTTCTATTTAAATGTACTCTACCTATGTGACAAAGGGCAGATAAAGACAGTCATACAGGTAAATTTAGACCCCCTCCATCTGCCTGCCAATTTTTGCTTTGCTCCAGTTCTGTATTTCTTCACCCCATTCTAGCCTGAAGTGCAAATCTTTCTTATTTCCTTGTTTCAGTACTGTTAGTTGTTATATCAATATTCTCTTTTCCAGAAACTAAACCTTCCCACATGGAATACCTGTTAAGTATTCTCTTGTCAACTGTCTTAAAAGGTTATAGCTGTCTTAAAAGGTTATAGAAAGGTGTTTGTGCAACTTGGAAGGCCAAGGAAAAGGGCAAAACAAAAGCGATTGTATTTGATCACAAATATGCCTTGAGATCCTTAACCTCAAGTTGTGACTACTGCTTTTTCAGTTTCAGGATTAGACCTCAGTACTTCAGTTTAAACACTGTAAATATCACATTTGCTGGAAGACAGGACATCTGCCCTTAATCTCAAATGCAAGCTTAGCCTATTCCCTCTCTCCCACTGGCATATATACCTGAAAGAACAAATTGTTAAACAAGTCAAGAAACCCAGGTAACTACAGAATGATTTCAGTTGGAAGGGAATCTAAAGTCTGTCTACTTCCAACTGTTGTGCTGGGGGCAGGCACACCTTTCCCTAGATCAGACTGCTCAGGACCCCGTATCTTGAACACTTCCAGGCCTGGGGCACCTATAATTTGTCTGTGCAACCTGTTCTTGTGCATGGCCACCCTCTCAGTAAATAGTTTCTTCCTAATATCTAACCAAAACCTACCATCTGAGTTTCAATCCATTACCCCTTGTTCCATCACTATGCTCTCTTATAGAGTCCTTCTCCTTCTCTATCTATCTCTCTTGCAGGCTTTGCTTCAGATAATGAAAGGCCTCAATAAGGTCAGCTTGGAGACATCACTTTCCCAGGCTGAACAAACCCAATTCTCTCAGCCTTTTCTTTATAGGAGAGGTGCTCCATCCCTCTCATCATCTTCACACCCCTCATCATGCTCATTGCCCTGAAGACAGATTGAAGTATGAGCCAGTACCTTAAAAATGTAGTAAATCAAGTGTGACAATGAAGCAAGATCAAAGACCAAAACTATTTAGTGTAATTATTAAAAGGGTTTTTTAAATAACCTTTAATATTTACTTACTGTGCTGTTTCTCATTCCATAATATTTTGCTGATCATTTATGAAAATAAGTTAAAAAACACTGCCACCAAAAGTGAAAAGTGTAAGGTTTTATATAAAAATAATTCCCATCTAGCAGACAAGGTCAGTATATATATATTACCTAATATATGTATTTAATATAAAAGACTTACTTATGCCCATCAGCAAATAAGCCATTCTTTCATTGTCATATACCCAGCAAACTCCTTTAGTTTCACATTCATTAATATCCCACAGAGTACAACTGTTGTCTATAGCAACACCAAACAAAATTGGTCCAGGAATAGTACCTAAAAAACACAGGAACATGTTAGAATGTTTGACTTACTTGGCATACTAGTTTTCATGCATACAGTGAATTTCCAAGCTGGTGGGGAAAATAAAATGAGAGAACCAAACACTAAACATAACATTTTAATCAAAGTCATAGGTGTCATATTACATAGTAAGTCTGCATCTAAAATCGCTCTCAGTTAATAGGTAGGGTGCAGAGAGTTAATTTATTATACAGCTCTCACTTTATTAAGCAAGAAATTTATCCAAAGACTTGAGCTTCTTAAGTTCTTCTGTCTTCACTGGAAAAAAGTAATTAAAATCAATGGTGAAAAAAGCTAATCAAGAAATCAGGAATTTAACTGAAAGGAATAAAGTTCCTTTCTTTTGATCATACACACCAATCTGTTCCAAAATTAAGAGAACTAAAGTATCATTATGAAAAATGTTCATGTACACATTTCTCACCATTCCTCAGATGTAGCAAAGCTTCCAGTAAAAATTTCACAAAAAAAAGCGGTGTTTAAAATTATTCTTGCAGAGATTTTATTAACTCCGTGTGATTTTTGTGTGTTATAATTCACAAGTGTTTTCCATCCAAGTATAGCAAATTTTAGAATAAACACACCAGGTACATCACTGCATGTCTACACAAGGCTTAAACTCTCCTAGAGCTATGCCCCTCACTAGGTTTTCAGCCTAAGACCCCGGTGTGATTCTTAAAGCCTACAGCAAAAATATTTTGCTGGTAAGTAATGCTGTTAATTACTGCCTTCTTCAGTCATAGTACAGGCAGTGCAAAAAGTTCTATCACTCCACAGTGAAGTCAGGAGTTAAGAGATATAGCATAAATATCTGAACTCTGAATAAAGTGAAACAAAGGGACCCTCATACAACACTGATCCAGCTTATTTCTACCTGTGAGGATGTTTGCTTTTATTACACTTGATCAGCAGAATGACTTAGATTAATCACGGTTTGAATACAGCAAGGCAGAACTCACACTGCGAGTGTTAGATATGCAATCTCAAAGGAGAGGGAATAGCTGCAGTACTAAATATTGGCAAAAAAGTCCAATCAGCAACTGTGTCTTGTCCCAGTCTTGAATTAAATATGCCATTTAAAAACTGTTTAATACTAAAACAAGAATTTTCATTATGCCTGAGAAAATTCAAATGCTTGTGGACCAGATAATACATACACTTAGCTTTGTTTTACTTAAGGAGATTCATTTGTCTTACTGAAATGCTGGGGATGCTTAGATATAGAATTTAAGTACTGTATTTCCCACATCACACTCTAATTATTTATGTACAATTATCTACAATCTAAATAAATGCTAAAGTTAGTCAAAGACATTTTAAACGAAGGAAGACGAGGAAAATCTCCACATATATGCACCTTTCTTTTAACTTCTGGATTTCAGATGTTACATGAAACTGTTTTCTGTTACATCAGTTCTTCTTATTTCAGCTTTCAGAATAGGCCTTCTTCTGGGGAAAGTAGCCCCAGATGTTTTTTACTGAAAGAATGACAGTTACCTGTATTTGGTTTATGCTCCTAAGAGTGAGAATGCCCTATTAACAATGAATTTGAATCCAGATATTACCTTACAAGTGTATCCTATAAGCCAATGACAGACTGCTTCAAGCGCCTCTGAAAGCTTTTTAAGGCATTATTTTAAATCTAGGGAAAAAGTCTAGAAAAAAAGTCAAATAAGTAGATTATTCAGAGGCAAATATTTCAACAAGAAAGTCATACCTAGTAGTCGCAGAAACACTAACTGTACTCCAAGAGCAAATGAGCGCTGTTTATCTGGCACACACCTGTAAACAAGATTTGCAGTTTAACACAGAGTAAACAAGTTCCGCTTCTGTTCTGTGTCCCTCAGTGAATATGCTTTTTCTCTATATACTATTTTAATCTGTTAATTGCTGAAGGGTTTAGAAATCCAGTGTGCAGAAGAAGTAATTCAACTATTTCAAGTGGTGTTCAGAAAAAACAGAAAAAACGCCAGTATCGCATTAAGAAATTGCAGATGTAACTAGTTTAACAAAATAGTATAAATAAAAAGGAAGCTTGCTATCAGTGTCCTGATATACTGTTGAACATTTTTTCCATAAAACAACCAAGGAAATTAAAACAGTGCTAGGATGCAATCCTGAGCTACTATAAATAAAGAAGTAAGTGTTAGGATTCTATTATCCATAAAGGCAATTAAGAGAAGGAGTTCCACATCATGTAGGTGATTATATCTAGTACTAGAACACTGTCATGAATATATGAATTTATGTTTGAAATTGCACAAAACAGGCTCACTGAAAAGATACTGGAATATACTGTAAAGCTTACTGATATTTTAGCTATTTAAATTAGTTTTTGAAAAATTAATCTACTTACAGTCCTTTTTTCCATAAAAACTGTTCCACTATCTCAGCCAAATTACATAAGGATTCAAATATCCAAATGCTACTGCTTAGAATTACTGAAATAAAACTATGCCAGCTCAATTTTGAAGACAATGCAGAACTTCACGTTATTCTGCCCCCACACTAATATGACAAGCTGTTAATTCCAGATTTACACCAAACCTGGACAGGAGGCTAATACAAAGTACTGCTGTAGGATTTTACTGACTTCCTTGGCCTCCTGCCAAAGGGCATCTAGCCACATCCTCACAAAGCAACAGGCTTATGCATCATGGTTATCTTTTCACTGGAAGTATTAGAACTACAAGTCAAACTTCAACATAACACAAAACAGCTCTAAATTCTGAATGAGAAGCACATTTTAAAATTTAAAAAAAATATAAATCTGTATTTCATGAACATAAGTTTCAGCAATTTGAAAGACAGCAAAACCACTGGTTAACTCACTATCATATTTTGTATTAGTCACCACCATACATACAACATCAGTATAATGGGAAATAGTCTACAGTTCTTGACAGACTACAGTTTTTAAAGCTAGAACTCTGAATTGAGACAGGAATCGAAGGTTGAAAATACAAGTAACAATTAGTCTACTTTGTCCTTTTCTTGATACAATTTGAAATACTGACACTATCAATAGGCTAGTCAAATATTTTCTTCATCCAAGCACACGGCACATTTATTCCTTTTAGCTTTAAGTAAAACAGTCAAGTGTGTTCCCATAAAATAGATTTTGCTACATGCTAGAAAGATTTTTTAAAATAAATTAAAAACTTATCTACTAACAAGAGCGAACAGTGGTATGACTATGCTCTGTTTAAAGTACTGCTTGCTTACTGCACAACCTTGTTCAAATACCACACTGCAAAGCAAAAGAACTGTATTTCACTGATAGTTTTCAAAAGAATGTCACTTTCCTTACATACCAAAAAAACATACCTGAGAATGGCCACAGTTGTTGGAGTAGTAGCCATAAATGTAAAAACAACAGCAAAAAAGAAGAAGGTCAGGAATAAAGGTAAAAATTTGCATTGTGTTGGACATTTCCCAGGGACAGCTTCATAGAGAAAGTCTTCTGAACTATTTTCTCTTTTTGGTTTCCCAATACATGAACAGTTGTGGTATGTCTACAAATAATTTATAAAGACAAAATTTAGCTCCAAGAATGACACAAAATGACACATTTTGGTAAATTTTCATTACATTTGCATCACACAAGACAAGAATGAACATTGACTTTACCGTATGGGAAACGGTCAATTTCCTGATGAGCACATGACACTAACAGTAATTTTTAAAACTGGCTCACCAGAACTTGACTGATCCACTTCACCTGAGCAAAAGGTATTTTTGGATTTTTGACCTAAAAAGACAGTGACAGCCTCCATTTTGTATGCTTTGTAAGCTTTTAGCTACAAGCATAAAAAACTTGCAGAAGTTAAAGGCAAACCATATGCAGAGAGGCAAGCTCTACACTTAAGACTTAAGCAGGAAAGAATAGAAGCAATATAGGACCACTTCTATATGCACATGAACAAATGGAATGTGCTCTTCATCTAAATCCACAGAGTTTGTTTTCAAAGAAAAATATAATGTGTCAGCAAAGTGTGAAATTTCGACTGCAAGAAGTAGTTAGTCTCCTACATTTTCTTATGGATAATACCGTCTCTCATTTTCCCATATAAAAAGCATAAAGGCCTTTCCTGGGTCAGCTTGCCTTTTGGATCTCTCTATACTGCTCCCACATCCCTGCTCAAGGGTCTATTGTACTAGAAGAAACAAGCACAGAAAGCCACTCAGCTCCAGGAAGGTTTGATAATAATCTAGGCACTTTCATGGCTTACCATTCCTGCATCAGGGGCTACTGACATTCAAGTTTTCAAAACTCACGGAAGCAGGTTGTGATATATACAATAAACAATGCATTTTGCTTAAAGATCTAGATAAGAACTTCAGGCTCTCCAGAACTTAAGATAATTGCTGACTTTTCTGATTGTCAATTCTATTTAAAGTACATTTATATTTGACTTATTTTCAGCATCCGGAAGTCTGGTAGATGTACACTTGGAGAATAGCATCACACAAGTGAAAAACACTGTGGCTAAACAGAAAACCCTTACAAACAAAAGAAGGCCCAGAAGTGGGAAAGAGTGTTGTGCCCAGAAAACTCACAGAACAAGGCAGGCCGTGAATGACCAGAACTGTAGCAAAGAAAGCTATACAGAAAACAAACAGCTATGCCACTTCAGTGAATCAACAGTATGTAAATGCTTCTCTCTGAGTTCGTTAAGAGAGTGGAAATATCTTCCTAAGTTAGCCAGACCAGCATGAACATGGGAAGTGAAGGGCACGGAGTGTGGCTCACCCCAACACAGAGTATAAAAGGATAGACAACTACCACAAACATTTCAGAGAGCAATGGGCTTGACCTTGAATGCCTTCCCAACAACTGGGGAGGCCCAGCACTGTATCAGTGAACATATTAAGAGACCAGTAGTGGGAGTCACACTGGTACCATAAGCAAACTGTGTATTGCAATCACTGGATTTTGTTCAATACAACCTATGTTTGGTATTGTAGGGAAGGACATTTTGAAATACAGTGTATTTTACTGGAAACCAGAACAAATTGTATCAGCTATCCTCACTGCATAAAGTACCTTTTTCATGTTGTTAAAAAGATATGAGGCACATCCCGCAAAACAGGGAGAAAAGTACTGGACTTCATCACTGCCACAAACTGGGTAGTATGTGGAGCGCAAACATCTGCAGTTAGCATTGCATGGTGCTGTTAAGTTATATAGAGTGCCTGTTCTGAAAAGCAGAAGTTAACAGGCTTTTAATAAAGCAATTGGAAAACAGAAGATACGTAAATAAGTAAAGCAATATTTATAGCATAATAAATTTTAAAATACTCTATTCATTTTATTTATGCACTTAGTTGTTTAAAAATAAGCATAGTAGTTAGAGCTCTAGATTTTCCATTTATAATGCACCTAGTTATTTTTATGCTGTTATTCTATCCAGAGATTATTCCTCCAATTTCCACTCACAAAAGAGATTACAAAATTCTGCATCTCAGCTCAACTCCTGTATCATCCTTTCCCCTCCCACTTAGATATTTAAATTTCTTCAATTTATAGTTTCAAGAAAAAAATACAAGGTTAAAACCATTATTTGGAGTTGTTTATTCTACTAATCATACCCCAAGATTTTTCCCCATTTTTGATTTGAGTCCAGTTGCAAAGCCATCTCATTTTTACTATTTCTAACACTGCCATGCAGACATCTAAATTGTATGAGCACACAGACGACTGCACATGTTAAATGCAGAGTGCAATGACATACTGAAGGACCTTAAAGATTTCCTCTGGCTGTTTAGGGAATAACTAATAACAGAGTTTACTTTAACTCTTGCACACTATATTTACTTTCAATTTACTTCCAATACAGGTAATAATTTGGTTTTATTTGTAGTAGTCCCACGGTATTATTGGCATGATAAAAATCACTTCAGTTTGTGTGAGGACTGTCCTAAAGCATAACCAGAGAGAATGAAAACATCCTTTGATTTTCAAATGGTAGTTCATTAGTAAGTAAAGAATTTTCACAGGTTCAGTCAACTAAAACCAGGTTACTGACACTGCCACTAAAGTTTAAATATTGTACTGTAAAATTAAAGTCCCACATTAATTATCTAAATGTTTGTTTATTCGTGAGAATTTGAGATGGCAAAAAAATACTAATAGGAGAATAAGTTTACCTAGGAATTAACTTACATACATTCAAACTTCAAATGGAATATTACAGACATCATAACTACATATAAAATCAATTTTTTGTAGTTCAGCAGAACCCCTCTAAATTAATTTGTGCTTTAAGCCCAAGCAAACTAACTTCAATTCTTATAAGTATGAACTACAGTGCATCATAAGCAAATTCACTGATCAGATTTGTACATTCAGTGCCTTCCTAGCCTGTGAGGCATGCAAGGCCTAGAAGTATTTAATCAATTTGGTGGCATTTGTCCTGTTTACATGTGCAATGTCTCTTTCCCCTCTCCAAAGAGCGACTGAACACTTATTTATACACAGTCAGATAAAAATACAACAAAAAAAAATAATCCTGGCTTTTATAAAAAAATCTAGCAGATGAGACCATCAACTGCTCATTAAAAAACTCTATAGGAGTTTTTAAACAAGAGTCCCAGAGACATGTGGAAATAAACAAAGGACAGAAATAGTCACTGCATTTCTGTTCCTTCAAGTTTTCAGGGAGGCACTGGGCAACAGGATTTGGCAAAACCAATTCTTTGAAGTGCCTCTGTTGGACAAAATTATGTTAGTTCTCCTGATAGTGTAATTTAGTAATAAACAGTGTTTATTTTTCTACAAGGAAGATGCTCTTTTCTTTAACACAAACAAGTGATCCTGTAGTCATATAATTCTGAGACAAAACCTGCAAAAGCTTCCCTCACCTTTCTAAGCTATTTTTCAGTAAGAAGATAATGCTTGCCAAGAAGAATTTCTTGAAATTCTCCACAAAAATCTACATCAAATTCCAAGTGAACTCTCAGAGCAGTCTCATAATTTATTCATTTAGAAGCATTTGTTCAGTAGCATAAGCAGGAGGCAAACTCTTGGCTGTTCTTGCATAAGTTTATAAATTTATTATTTTTTAAGCTACTGCTACATATTTTATTTCTTCATGAAAAACAGTTTAAGAACTGGCACTGTATTAATTAACTGTATTAAATTAATTAAGAAAGAATATTAGCATCAGAACTAACTGTTCTGATGCACGCGTCCAGTAAAGTACAATCCAACATGTAACACTGAATAATGGAGAAATGAGTCATTTTTTTATAATGGATACCAAGGGAAGAGATGTACTTCAGGACTGGTTAACTTCCAATTGCTGGAGATAAATAGCCTTTAGCAAGAGTAAAGCTACATAACTGATAAAGTTACACAAAACTGTAAAATACAAATTAGCAGTATTTAACTTAGGATGAACATCAATTCAGCTGTAGGTTTTGTCAGCTGCCTGTTATCATAGGACCTGATATAAAAATACTGGTCATTTCATGTACCATTTTCTATACCATATCTTCAGCATTTTATTGATGACTACAGATTCTTTTGCTAAATATGTAACTGTAACCTTTCTATAGCCAAAATCTGAATTATAATTCACAGTTCTGAGTTGTCTAAGTCATCTGTCTGCTATTTTCTCAGACACTGAAGCAAAGCCATATTTGAGTCATCCAAATTCAACACTGGCCTTTATATATACTGCCAATTTATATAGCAAGCTTTTTGGGCTTCAACGTTTTTTATTTTCTTTCAGTCACCAGTGTATGGAACTTTGTTGATTCACTTTGCATACTTTTAAATACCAGTAAATTTCTACTTTCTGGCAACTTGCATGGGCATTAGAGGCTACAAAACCAATTTCCTCCCCAACCCATTTTCTGTGTTTTCATGGTATGTATCATGCTATCATGTCAGCAAACTGCACTACTCTTCTTCCCCATCTCATTTAGTTTCAAGTATCTTTTTATGCATTGGAGAAGAACTATCAGATTATGCTTTTATACAAGATTGTGGTATCTAACCTTTGCATAAAATGGGGGATTTGGCAAAACAATAAGAATGTATTGGTAAGTTATTTACCAACTTACACAGCATACAATTCCTGCCTATGATTTTTTTAGATGGCATCTAGCAGTCCCTAGGTACTAGCCTACTCGAGTTATTTTGCACAGCACCATCTGGCTCTTTGGCAGACCTTCAAACAGCTGCTGTTGCCTCTGGCTCTGTTAATTTATGATGGGATAACTGATCACTTGAGAGCAGACTTTTGGAATAGCTAGTTGCACCCTCCTTCTGCTTTTAAACACTGCTAGTGTGTACTATTAGAAACTATGGGAATTGAATAAATATTAGCATTAAACCCAAGAGTGCATTAAAATATATTTACCCATTATATGTTTCAGAAACACCTGCAAAAGGTTCATTCCTACATTTAGCAAATAAAAACACAGTGTTTAATATTAAGGCCACTGAACAGGTGCTTATCATGAACTTGATTATGCCTTTGCAATCCATTTTGCGCTTGGAAACCAAGACACCACTTATGACTTGACCGAGTGCTGCTCCAGGAATTAGTACAAGTCCTAGAGGAAAACAAGACAAGGAGCAGTTACATAACAATGCAAAACTTAATTGTGAAGCAAATTTATGTTAAGAAAAAAAATCAAAACAGTTACCTGCAAAATGCAGTCCATGTGATACTGTTTTCAAACCATACAACCAGAATCTAACTACATGAGTAATTTATTCTACTGTTACATCACCTTTAGCCTTCCCAGAGGTTTAACTGGACAGTGTAATTTATAGCTGTCCAAAACCCAACTTCAACACAGCCAAACTAGATGACTTAGGAGCACTATGGGGTGGGAATCTCTGAACACCAGAAGTTGTCTCCACAAAACCAGAAAATTCCATTTCATTCTTTCAGTGGTTTTTTGACATGTCCGTCTTTTTTCTCATACATATGTTATGAACTTGTTAATAAAAGAACATAAACTATTACACAAGAGACAGCACACAAGATGCAAGAAGACATCTACTCGAAGACTTAAAGAAGTCTAGATCAGTGGGTCAGATTTGCTGTCATAGTCCATATAGTCCACAATGATTTATCCTCCTTGCAGTCTGGATAAATAACTGAGCATTTTTATATGGCTAATCTATAATACAGTATACTCAGTATAACTTACACCAACCTGAGACAGTTAACTTTACAGACTGTTCAGGTACAGCAACAAAACTGCCCAGGCCACAGACCTAGGCATTCCACAAACCACAGTCAATGATAGTTTAAATAGTTTCAATGATCATAGGTAATGCTTAGACTAATTAGCTTAGTTCAGGTACAGCAAGCTTTCAACATTACTGTAGGTTTTCCTTTAAAGCTGTACATTTAATAAGCACTGTCAATATTTTCAACTCCAAGACATTCAGTCAAGGTCTATGGACAAAAAAATACAACACTTAGTTTTTCACTTCACTCCTAGTTTTTGGTTAACAACTGAGCATATAGTCCAATGTGTTTTTATGTAAAACTTACAGATGCTTTGTTTTGATGCAACAATATTATCTAGTATTGCCCAGAGAAGTAATTCAGAAGGTCCTTCCCAAACACATTTCTGTTGGAAAAAGAGCAGCTCAACTACCATGGTTATATTGCAGCACTCTACAGCTTAGCAAGACACATTCCATGAGTATTAAATCTGCATACTGCAAGCATCTGTTGGCATTATGAACATTTCTGCCTTGATCTGGTTGCTATTCTTCAGAATTAAATGTGTCAATGATGTGAGCCTACTGAGCGTAGCTATTCCATCTATGTTTTCTGTTTCCCCAATACTCAGTTTTTCATAGCTCTCTCCTGTTCTACCTATTACTTCTGCATATCAGATAATAAATAGGTCACAGTAAGCCAACTACAGTAGAGCCAGTTATATAACAGACTTATTACATATTCTGATCAGTCATTTTATTGCAAACTCATTGTTATGTCAGTGTATAATTAAAGAAGAGAAAGGCAAAGTCAACTTCTTATTTGTGATAAGCACTGTTTTTTCCCCTAGCTGCCCTTCATCTTGATTGTTTTAATAGGTACTAAGATACTATTGTTCCTTCAACCAATTTTAAATAAAGGAAATATAAATGTTTTTCACCAAGAATAAGAAAGGAATAAACTACTAGTAAACTAAAAGTTTACTAAAAGGAATAAACTACTAGATAAACTAAAAGTTTCATCAGCACACAAAATCCCCAGTCTACTTTAAATAGGTAGACTAGAGTACTTAAGTAGTACTAAAGCGCAGGCGAGATTAACAAAAATACTGTTCTGATTACTGCATTCTAAGTACATTCACAAATATCTCATACAAAAAATATACCCATATAATCTTCCACCTCTAATGTTAATGAAGTGTTCAACACAACATATGTAATATTTAAAATTAAAAAGCAATATTACCTCCAAGAGTTGCTGAAAAACTTGATGACTTTCCAAACTGATTTTCTATAAACTTTGGTAGAAATGTGGCAAATCCAGTGGCAACTAAAGCCTCCGAGGAACTGGCTATTATTAGACTCATAAGCACTGGATTCCTCAAGAGTATCTATGGGGAGAAATTATCATAACACTCTGGAAATTATTTGATTTTGGTACCAACTAAAGTCGTTATATTTTAAAAGTAGATACTCTGAAATGGAACTTCAGTAATATGCTTTTCTAACAATCTCAAGCATCAATAAAAAGTACATTAAATTATCAGTAACTCTGAAGTTTTCCCTATCACAACACAATAAGCCATTTCCAAAGACCTCTAACATCTGGAAAATAATTTCATTTCTCAGAATATATTCAGTTTTAGCAAACTTGAGATTTTTCTTACCAGCAGAGCCATAGGAAAGTCTTTAAAATTTTGTCCAATATTGTTGGTCTGAACCAGTACCTGACCACCATCATCATGAGTTTCTGAGATTTTTTCAGCCTGAATTTTTGCAGTTCCTACAAACAGTCATATTTATCAACAATGAAAACATTGAATACCTGCACTCTTAGACAATGTCAAAAAACTACAAAAATTTGCATTTCCTTTAGTTGAGAAAGCTCTTTCAGATATTACAGGTCTTCTTGCCTGTTTTATTGGTACAGATTTTCAAATAGATCAATACTTTATTGTTGAATGAAGATTTTTGTTGAAAACATCACACTTCCATTGGAAGGTCTTGGCTGCAAGAAGATATTATCAGGGACATCCTAAAAACTTCAGAGTATGCTGAATCCCTTTTTTTTTTTTTTAAATCATCCTCACATTCTCCCATTTCCTACTTTATTTTTTCTTTTTTTCTTTTCCTCCATAATTTCTCCTTCTATATTAGTATAGCAAGTCCCTTTGGATGCTCATGGAATTTCTACACTGTTCTTGGTGGGTAACACAAAAGCTTTAAATATAGTACTGGGTGCTTAGCTACAAGCATCTTTCAAACTTTGACCACCAAGTCTCCACACTTTGGTATATACTTCCAGTCCAGTCTATCATTATAGAGAATCATAGAACCATGGGCTGATATGAGTTGAAAGGGTACTTTGAAGATCATTCTATTCCCAACTCCCTGGCCATGGGCAAGACCACTACACACAAGATCATCCCTCTAGCTGATTCACCTTGTTTTAAAGGCTGCATATTGGAGGGAGGAACAAAAAAACCCCAAACTTGTCCTCAGATTTTAGTCAAAGACAGTTAACTGAGAAACAAAATCAAAAAGGAAACATTCAGTTCAGTACTCTATGGCCCAAAAATAGAAACAAATTTCTATTCCAAAGTAGCCAAGTATTGCTAAACCTTTACCTGGTAGGTGCTTCGGAAAGCATGAAAAAGGTATTATAAGAAGCCAAATCGCAAAAAAGCATGCAAGAAATCCTATCCACCATGCTCCAAGCCAACGTGGGTCGTCTTGATCCACCTTTGTACTGGAAAGGTAATTCAGAAAAAGCAGGTTTACCCTTCTGAATTACAGATTTCAATGAGCTGGAATATTTTCTTTTAATACATTTTAACAGAAAGCCTTTTAATATTGCTATTTTCTCAGTTTTACATGTATTAAATTTATTGTTTGCTTGTTTAAACCAATTTCACTGGGCAATTATAAAAATATCGAATTCTACCAAAAGTAGCCTTCAACACATTAGTTTGTGTCATTGCAATTTAAAGACTATTCTTTGCCCCTGATTTCAAGATTCTGAGGCATTATTAAATATTTAGAAAAATTCTTCATAATGAATGAGTTACACCAAAACCAATTCAGAAGTTCAGAATGCCACTGCATCAATCTGAAGGGTCTAAAACAGAGGAAATAAAAGTGTAAATGAAACTGCTGGTTTGAACATTAGTAAAATTTATAACACTTTTTTTAAAAATGGACATGGACTATTATTCAACAAATAGATTTTCTAGCAAGTTCTTCCCTAGGAGTTAAGGATCCTAATTTTCATATTCCTGCTCAAGAAAACATTTCCACAAGACATCAATAGATGCAGCTTAACCCCAAATATACAACTAAGCAAAAGAAAAACCATTTTTTGCTACTTAGGTTTAGAATAGCTAATATTTAAATGCTAGAACTAACTATTTGCACTACAGAGAAACTTTCACGTGCAACGGAGTCACTACTCACTCTAGGAAGTAACTCACTAACTTGAAGCCTTTATAAGTGCAACTTGTTTCCAAGTTAATGAAGCTCTTGAAAACACAGTATTTTCAAAAACTTTTCACAGGGAGGAAAGCTGAATATTTTAGTAAAAATTATTAGGAAAAGAAAATAGGAAGCAATGAACTAAGTTGTATCTTACCTTTTTGGGATCTGGATATCAATATAAACTTTAAGCAGCTGCCCTCCTAAGACATAGCCAATAGCAGGACCCAGCAGAGACATAGCATAGCCAACTCCTAGAAGGGAAAATAAATCAAGTTCACCATAACTTCTTTATTTTTTTAAGCTTTCTTTTAATAATGTACTTAAGTCAACTTTAGACCAAAATGTTTCTGTAAGTCAACCTGTTCTTTCACTGTCACTACTTCAGTTATAGCATATAGAAGACAAAAATCTGTAATTATTCCTCAACAAGGAAACTTGCAAATTTCAGAAGCTTCAAATCAGAGGTTCAGCAAAAGGCACTTTACTGACTGCACCTTTAAGCATTATTAGATTGCCTTTCTCCCCATTTTGTGCCTACATTTAAAAAATAACCGGTGAAAAAAAATAGTGAAATTATAAACATTAGTTGTTAACTGTATTAACCACAATCTTTAACAGCTTTCTCATTTCTATTTTTGAATCTTAAATTGTTTTCTAGATCTTCTAAAACCAGAAGACAGTTACATTAAAGTGTGTGATGTGTGACTGGAGTAATAGCTGCCTTAAAATACAAAGCCAAGGCTCTTAACAGATCCTGACAGTTTTAAAAAAAAAACCCAAACAAGCAACAAAACAAACATGCTGACCCTCTCCTCCCAAAAAAGAAATCACCAACCTGCAACGTTGCTGGTGTAACCATACCCTACAAGAGTACAAGATTTTTTTGATGCAGCAATAGCACTCCTGGCCTACCAGACAGATTTCTGTTGCAGTTTAGCACTCACTGATAGCAGGAACACTGTTTCTGCAGATGAAGGCTTGCAATTAATAGTAATTAGATCCATCTTTAATTAGTAAACATGCATTCCATTCCTACTGTCTTCCCCAGGGAGAATAATCTGGATTTCTCATTTGTTTCTGAAGTGCATGGATCACAAATAATTTCCCTCTAGTAAGTAAGAGGAAATGATGGGGGAGTCAGGAGAGTGAGAGGGGTGCAAGAGGATAAAGCAATGCAAATGTGACAGCCAAGTAAGTAAAAATAAATATTGAGTAGAGATATCCCAGGTTTTCCTACATTTCAGAAATAGTGACATGGTCACAGGAACTTTCTGAGTTAAGTTCATATTCATCCTACAGAACTTCAAACTCAGCTTTAAAAGTGCCTATTTTCTCCCACACACTCCATTTAAATACCATTTGGAATTGTTTAACTTCAATGGCTTTAATTGTCGATGTCCCAGTCCTCATGAAAATGCACCCAGTGTAGAGGAGAAAGAATACCAACTTATGAGTTGCAGGCTTACAGCTATTTATGGACCATTTTAGGGGTGGGTTCTGGGTTTATTTTGATTTTGTGGGGGGTTTTTTTGGGTTTTGGTTTTTTTTTTTTTTTCCTGCATTGCACAAGCCTTCTTGTATAAGGTAAAGCAACACAACATACTTAAACACTTAATACATTGCATGAAGCAAGGAAAATTATCAAGGCTTAGTTACCTACCCCTCACTTGCATTCCAGTTTTAGGCAGAATATACTTTATATTTTATATTAGGCAGAATACACTGCTCTTCTGAACTCAACTCAGTTGCCTGAAGACTGTGCACGAATTAGTTTATTGTATTGGTCTTTTTTTAAAAGTATAAACACTGACACCATTCTCCTGAGTTTTCAGGTCACTTCTTGTTCCCCCAATTATGCAGACAACTCTAATTCTGCTCCATTTATTTCACTGGATTCAGGGGAGGAGGCAGGGGAGGAAGAAAAAATGTAGTATTATCTCTCTCAAAATAAAGAAACAGCAAAAACAAAACTTGTCTTTTTCATCTAAGAGTTATCATAGGCACCTATCCTGTTTGTTGACATCAAATGAAGTAGCCTGCCTGGGAAAACTGAAAAATTTGCATGCAATCTTGGTGCAATGATGTGGTTTGTTGGTTTTTGATTATTTCAATTTTGCCCCTTAAAATATTATTTTTGTTTGAAAACAGTCCTGGAATCTGAGATGTCCTGAATTCCTCCTGCAAGTTAGAAGTATAGGTAATATGTTTTTAATCAGCTTACATATGAGATGGGCGAAATAAGTATCTTCATACCCACAGAAAACACACTTAGACGGCAATGAACTTGGCAATAAAATGGCATATAAGCTAGAGAGTGGTGACTGAAAAAGATTAAAAACCGTTGCTAAGTATTAGTACTCCTTAGTTTTAAACAGTCCCAGTGAAGCAATCTCTGTACTTCCAGTACAGCCAATTGCCAAATTTATATGTGGCTAGAGAACTTGATTGATCAGATGAGGCACACCAGTGTTTATGCACACCAGTGTTTATAGCCTACTATTAGAAAGTAAGTAAATAAAATTATTAAAGGATATAATATGATATAGCTACTGACCTGACTGATACACAGTATTTTTCAACACCTGTAATTAAAAAGTAAGTTTTTTGCTACAACTTCTTCTGTTGTTAACAGACAAACTACATGAACCATTTAACAATTTTCAGTTACTGACATGAAAAGGTGACAGGAGGGTGCTCAAAGTAGCTTTACCATGCTCTAAAAAATGCAAATTGAAAACACTTGGTACTTAGAGCAGACTAATATTTAAATTGCACAGTAACTGATGTAGAAATGTTTTATGCACATAAGTAATAATTACAAGATTGTTTAATTAGAGGAGTTAATAAAAACATTTAGAAGGCATTGCAGTCTATCATCTATGCAGACAATGTTCTATAAACAGTTTTAAATTTACCTATGTAAAGGGAAGACTTGTGTTTTGGGACACTATCATCAATAAAAGCTGTCCCCAAAGTATACAGAGGAGTTCCTCCAACTCCCAGCAGCAGCTGTCCAAGAATAAAGACATACAGATACTTGTGAAGTGAAGAGTTTGTGCTGGCACTGCAAGTGGCATTAGCGAAGGTGGTTTCTGCAGTTTGACATGTGTCTGAAAAACAGAGACAGCAAGACTTCACAATTTGTTAACTAACTCACAGTCCAACTCAAAGAATAATCTGTACTGAAAGCTAAACTACAAAAGAATGCTGTTATGCCAGGCTCCTGTTTTAATTTTCACACCTATTAATAGACCCAATATTGCAGTGCCAAGCCTTCTGTGATACCATATCCCCCAAAAGATTTACTAGCAGGTCTTGGTTTTTGTTTCCTCTCCAGAAAGAAACAGGAATGAAATTACCTTATAAATATGCTTTGTTGAAAGTATTACTGACCACATGTATGAAAAAACCAACCAACCAACCAGCTGTCAAATGGTCATTCCACAGGTTATGAGAACTCCCATGTAACAGACACATCATTGTATTTTTGTACCTTATAACAACTTCCACTCTTTGGCGACAGAGCAGCCTGCACAACCTGAGGAAACCTGCCTGATGGAAAGTGCAGTCTGTCAATAGCAAAGATAATCCTTCCTTTGCATTCACTCTTTTGACAAGTGTTTGCCTATGAAAACCTACACCACTCTCTTATAGAACACACACTGCCATGCCTCTAAAAGGAGAGGTTAATGTAAAGCTTCTGTGTGCACACACAGAACGAGAAAAGCAGTGGTACAGCAGCATAAGGTTGTGTCTGCTGCTGTAATATTTGGCACTACAAGGAAGGAAGAGAAAAGAGGAACTGAAAACAGGGAGTACTATATTGTCCTTTCTCTTGTTATCATTGCACTTTTGGTACCAAGAGACAAGACATAGGAATACCATTTCCATGGTTCTCCTCGTAAAAGCATAAAGCCCTAAGAAGGAGGATAAACCCATATATTTGGTAGTTATGAGCCCCACTGAATAAATATAAGAAAATATAAGAAAATACCATCCAGATCAGATAAGTAGACTGATTAATTCACACTATTTCACTACAAAATTATTACAGCCTGTATTTTCCTTAGATCCTTTTACATTTGAGAATACTTTTTACTTAGGCAAAGAAGAGGCAAGATCAATCCACACAATGGGCTCACAAAACAAAGCGTAAGGAAGTGCTGGCCATACATCAGGTAGAAACTAGGAATCACATTTGCTGTCACAGAAATATTGAAGCAACTTTAATTTTTAAAATAAAATCCGAGACTGAAGTTTAAAGGTATATTGCTTATAGTATTTGCAGTTTTCACAGCCCTCTGTGCTGTCTAATCATAAGTAGATTCTGTTAAGGACGCACCAGCAGGGGGAGCCCCTGACTGCACATACTGGAGCCAGCTGAGGCACCGGCAGCCCATGCAACCTGGAAATGTTACCAGAACAAAGAGCTGGTCGCACCCGGGTTACAAATTTGAGTCTAAAACCTTTCTGGAAAACGGGAAACACATTTTACGGTGGATTTAACAAAAAGAAAAAAAATAAAAAATAAAAACAAAAAACAAACAAAACAAAAAAAAACCCCAAAAAACCAAACCAAAACAAAAACCAAACCCACAACACCAAACCAAAACACCAAAACAGTAATAGGCAGACAATTGATTAGCAAATCTTTCAATATGAAATGGATTAGACTATTTAGACTATTTTATTTCTAGGAAATGGTATAATGATAAATTATGAAATAGATTTGTAGAATAGGATATGTGTATACTCAGAAAAAAAGTAAACTATTATCTTAAGATAAAGCAGTAAGTTCCAGGAAGTCTGTAAGACACATGCTGGAGGAAAGATGTATTTTGTATTTCAGACTAGATTTATTGATTAATATGGCACACACATTAAATATTGCATTGAATTGTACTTTAAAGTTATCCTGCATGTAAAACTCATTGTACTGACATATAACAGACAAACATTAATAATCAAGTAACCAGCTAATAACTAAGACCTGTTCAGAAATAAATTAAGTGATATATTTTAATACAAAGCATCAAATACAAACTTAATAATTAAAAAAATAATTAGGATCTCTAAAAGCAACTCACACAAATAATTAAAAGGAACACTTTTGGAGTGTGGTGCTATTAAATTCTGCAACTAATTGTACAGTTAAAATGTTTCATCAACCTCAGAACTAACTAAACCAGACAACCCATAATCCTGTGCTGTCGTTTACTTAACAGTTAAGAGATGCTGTTGCACTGTACCTTAAGATTTATATTGACTGTCACAGTGTCAACATTCCCTACATTCACAGTAATTTATTTTTGACAGTATTTTGTTTAAGTCAGCTTAAGATCTTAAATGTGTTCACCAGCAGCAGAGCATAGGCACCTGCATTACAACAGTCAAAACAGCAGGTAAGCTGTCAGCTGACAGTGCTATGGTGAAGAAACACTTGCCAATTCAAGAATTCCCCACTGCTTTTAGATTTCAAAAGTCCATGTGAAACATGTACCTAATAAAGGTATTAATACATACTGCTATCTTCAATGATGGATGTTGGATAAAACAGTAACATGTTCCTTGGGATTTTAACTATAATTGTTTGAAAGGGGCAAGATCAGTTGGAATAGCTGGTAATCTGCTCTCCCACACTGTCAGTATCTTGTTCCAAATGAAGAAAAAAGATCAGATTTAAACTTTTATGTATTAAGTTCAGCTTCCCTTTAATCAAAGTGAAGTACAAAGGTCAACACTGAAACCAAAATTATAGGGAAATGGGACTGTAACAGAGCCAGGAGCAAGCAGCCTATTGTCCCTCTCCCAAGAGCAACAAGTAATTATCTGCTCATAGCCCCCAAAACACTAATGAGGTTTTCTTCTGACCTTGTTCAGTTAAAAGTTCAGTTAATTTCCATTTCAGAGTCTCATTTATTAGATAAGAAAAAATAGCTTGCCCAACTTTTTAAACTAACATGTAGACTGTTCACAGAATTGGACAAAATGATTACTACTGAAGATATTAATTTGAGAATCAACAACCTTTCATCATGTTGATTAATAGCTACTGATTTTTTTTGTGAGCATTCTAATATGCTTAGTCATTGAAGGCATAATTTTGATTAAAGACTGCAATAACAAGACAATCGTAAAAGATTAAGTCATCCTGCTTTAAACATATCTAAACATTTCTGTATTATAGGTGTGTCACTAAATTGAAATACAAATAGTTGACATTAATCACACTGTGCTAAGTCTTGTTTTGTGAGAAAGGTTTAAGAACTGAGAGGTAGCTACACCCATGACTTAAGTACTGCTTTGCTCAGTATGATTCAGTACTACTTGTTTCCTCTCTATTTCAAGTAAATCCACAAGGTAAAATCAATTTTTAAAAGAACTTAGAAAAACTTGTTAATGAGTTAATCAACATGCCTTTAATAGTTCAAAACCACAAAGAAATGCAGGCAATAGTTACCCTTCAGGTAAGATGGTACGACTTAATAGCTTTAACATTTCTCCTGCCTGCTGACCTAACTTCATTCCTAGTCACAAAGCGATGCCAGATAATTGTTTCTTTAGTAAATTTTGATTGCATTCATCAAGGCAAGAAAAAAAAGCATTTTATTCAAATGTTGCTTAAGAGCAAGAACTGATATTGACACTCAGATTGCTTCTGGAAAAATTAAGTTTACTGTGCAGAGAGTTCTTGAACTTCTGTATTTCAAAGAATCAATTTTCAGTTACAGCACCCTGTTCAGGACATTGACAGAGATTAACTGTGTTGTAAGGAGCTGCAAATAAGGAGTTGCACCGAGTTAATACAGAGATTTTAATTTTTTAGAGTAATTTTCAAAACGACTGTAAGCTTACCTTCAATTTTACCTCCATATTGGTATTTACCACTGCTGAAGTGTGGTAAGGAAAATACAAGTGAGCCCAATCCTAGCATAAATGCTGAGAAAGCAAGCCATCGTGGTTTGTGCCCTCTTTCTCCAAAGTAAGATACAAACAGTGACAATAAACAAAAAGCAATGTCATAGCTTGCAGAGATTAAGCCAGTGAGGGAACTGTTCAACTCGTAACGCTTCTCAATTGTTGAAATACTAATGTTAATCAGGCCATTTACCACAATACCTAGAAAAATAAAAAAAAAAGGAGATAATTAGTCAAAGATACTTTAATTCAATAGAGTTGCAGAGGTAAACTTAAAGGAAAGGTTAAAATTAATATATATTTGTACAAGGCTGCTTTGTAAGGTATTTATTAGCTGTAAAATATAGGTACATAGTAGGTCAGTGCAATACAGTGCCAGCTTAGCCAGTCAAATTGCACAGGACCTATATATTTATCTGAAGCACAGATTTTAAACAGAATGCATTATGGTGACATAAGATACTTCAAAAATTAAAGGTATTTTAGTCAAGGTAATAACTTGCATTAGAATACATGCTATAACTGAAGCCAGTTCAAGACATAGTTTTCAACTTACTGCAAACAACCTGCAACCACAAAGGGAAGATAAAAGAAGGCGAACAAACATGCATCCCGCATAATATAAAGAAGTGTAAAGCTATTCAATAATTCTTTGTAACTGTTTCAGAGCAACTGAGGTGATTTACTTCAAGAGAGCAAAGGTCTGTCCCACGAATCTGTAACTTCCCTGAAAGTACAGAACAGCCTGGAAAGAAGTCATTGCACAAGCTGCCTTATCCAAGCACAGATAAACTGCAAAAAAATTAAGTGAAAGTAGAACTAAGCTACAATTGCCAGTACATACTTAAACACTGTCTGTCCATTTTTACAAAAGCACTGTTTGTAGACTAACTTAAATCTTCTACACTGCTTCACATTGTGTTTCTGTGAAAAAGACTAGGTAGTTAAACTTTCATGAGTTTGGTTTTAGCAGTCCCAAAATAGGACTCACAAGATAAATAGTTGTAATTACAACACTGTCAGATAACTTTATCATAGTCCAATTAAATTGTGTCTATAATAAAATATATACCTATAAAACTAGTTGTGAAGTCTTAGAGTCAGAGGTACAAACATGTTTGAGTTCTGTAACCTTACAGATGACTGATGAGGATATTCTCTGACACAGGCCCTATAGTTACTGTTTTTCTATTGTCTAGCTAAGAAGAGAATACAAGACTAGTGACAGAAATGTGCTTAAGTTAGTTCTCAACAAGCATTGCACCATTCATAAGAACAACTACTTGAGCTAAGTTCAACAACTCCTCAGAGCACTCTAATATATTAAAAAAATTACTCCAAGTAAACCAGCCATTTTTTAATACCCAAACTTCAGCTTTCTATATGGAAACAACTCTTGGCACAATCTTAGTTCCAATACCCTACTATCGTCTTTATTAAGGCTGACAATTTCACCTGACAGTTTAGTTATCACACTTAAATTCATGCAGGATTGACACAAGTATCCAGGAGTCCTTCCAGTGCCTTTAGTTACACATTCAGCAACTTTATTTTCCTCTTAAGAAGCATTAACCAAAGAACAATACATAGCATGAAGGAATGAACAAACAAGTTTCTCCCATGTGCCAGAACTTCAAACATTTACTAAGGCTTTAAAACACTTGAAGGAAGGTGTGCTACACAGGAAGTGGATTACAGAGCTAGAAGGCATTGTCTTTTACAGGTATTTTAAGCCACTACCTTTAATTTATATTTTAAAAGCCATAAAGCCTTCCATTTAATTATACTGGATAACTCGACTTCATCTGTAAAAATGCAGATGTGATGAATGACAGCATAACTTCTCCAATTACTCCAGTGATTAATCACTAAAGTCTCTTCAAGAAAGACAGAACCTGGCTGATACTAACTTGATCTGAAAAACAAATTCTGTAAGGACATCCCAACACTTAAAATTGTAGTATAGAAATTACCAACCAAAACCTTGTTGTCCTGCCACATCTGTTAGAGATTTAGGTACAGTGTGTACTGATGCATAAATTCCAGATTAATTATAAACCAACTTTATTTGCTATCTCAAAACACAGGAGTATTCTTTTACTTCATCCATTCAACAAAAATATGTGTTTTGCAGTTGTCATAAGAACGGTGGCTTTAACAACAGGCACATAAAAATAACTATTAAAGATGCCTTGGTAAAAGTACCAGGTCAAATCAGCCTATAAAATACTAGTGATATTCAAAGATTTTAGATAGATTAAACTGGATAACCTTAAACTGTGTTCTGTTGTTTTATTTACTAAAAATTATTAAGGACACAAGAACTAAACAGTCCTTCTTGTACTCAAAATAGTGAGATAAATCCCTTGTTTTCTACTACACCTATGAACTGCAGCACATCCAGTTAAGGTATTACTAGATGCAATCATATACTCAGGCAACTAAGTGCCATACAGAAAGCAGGTATTAGTCATGTAAAAAAAATCTAGGCAAAGAAGTGTTTTGTATTCTGGAAATACAGGTTTCACATGTACTTGAAATGGAAAGAGCCAGACAAGAGTTAAGTTCCACATGAAATCTTCCGAGAAGCTGCAATACAGCATATCAGGCACTAATGACACCAATCTATTTTTGAGAACAGCTAGAAAATATTCTGACAAATACATGCTTT
This sequence comes from Passer domesticus, assembly GCF_036417665.1. Classification (NCBI taxonomy): domain Eukaryota; kingdom Metazoa; phylum Chordata; class Aves; order Passeriformes; family Passeridae; genus Passer; species Passer domesticus. The sequence goes on along the minus strand of NC_087512.1, from coordinate 56,604,546 downwards.
CAGTTAGATTCACAACATACCAGGTCACTACAGATAATCATCCACTATGTTTCACTCATTTTAAAAGTCTAGCAAAACAACTTACATTCAGCAAAAGTGTGTTATGGATTACTCCATTAATCTTCAACGCATTAAGAAATAATCTTTTCTAGAGGTGCATTAGGCAAGTTTAATAGGTATCTTATCTTATCTTCCTCAGTGATGGTTTCTGTAATTTGGAGGGTAAATCAAATTATTAGACCCAAACTAGAGTTCAGTATTAGGTCACATAACTTCAAAATCCTAGTTGTGTTTTGTGTGCTTTTATCTAAACTCTGAAGCTACAAGACCTGAATATTTTCACAAAGTTTCACACACAAGCCTGAATTTCTTGCTGATGAACCTTGTTTTTTCCACATCTCAAAAAGAATTGCAGCTTATCTTCAGCACCCAGTTTCCTTTATGTTTTAAGCAAAAGAAAGGTTCTTCAGAAAATATCTTCAGAAAGGTTCTTCCAGGTAACACATCAGGAATATCATAAGATCTATAATAATCATGCCTACACCTGCTTCCAAAATAAACATCCTAAGTTTCTGTCCTTTAAGGCCCTAAACCTCAACTAGATTTGATAGGTGCCTGGCATACATATAGAGTTAGATAACAAAGGCAATATTTGGATGAGTGGCACAAGCAACAGAAACAGCCTCCTCAGGGGAAAGAGATTCTTATAATACAAGTTGTTTTTATATGGTTGGGAACCTATCCAGACTACAACAAAGATTTCAAAGTATGCTAAGTTTGCTATTCAGCTCAGCAATCAGATCAGAAGGACTGATTTTAATAAATTTAGACACATTAGAAATATTCAAGACACTGTATTTAGTTTAACAATCTTTTCAGTGTCATATTCAGGGTATTTTTAATTGCCTATCCCTATTCTTAAGCCACCCGAAAAATTTTTATGCGTATTCTAAGAGTCTTCCACTACTCAACTACTATTGAAACCTACGATGTAAAAAGTTCTTCCACAGACACACCCCCACTTCTTTTTATTTATAGAGAAAACAAATTTGGCAGGACAACTGCAACAGGAATCATCTTCTGACCCTACCAGCTGTAACATGACTTTTCAAATTCAAGCAAGAAACAATAAGCTTATCCCAAGACTTTCCAAATACTTCTTTTCTAAAACTAAACCTATAACCTAAGATCAGATCAGAACCTAAAGGGGATAAAATCAGAAAAAGTTCACAGAAACACATACTAAGGCACTAGTTCATGCAAGGACTCTTCAAGCATCACAAGCAGCATTAAAATCCTTCAAGGTTTTAAGCAGTCTCCAATTTTCTTCTCCTCATACCATTCCAGTTGCTTCAGTGTGGTTCCCCGTGGAATGGAGCCATTCAAACCATGCATTTCTTTGGTATAGGCTGCTCTCTCCTCTAACATTAAATAGCCAACATTCCCCTCCACATCTCTGTAGAAATCCCTTTATGAGTAACAAGGAGCTTCAGAGCAAATTGTTCACTCTTTTCTTTCCTAGCTAGTCAAATAAACTTGAAGGGTTATGAATACAAACCCTTTGGTAGACAAGTATCGAAGTTTCACAAACCTCAATTTTTTTCTATTTTTTACAGTAATTCTTCTCCCCCCCCCTCAGTCAACATTTCTACTTTCTAAGTCTAGACTTGCTAAGGCCCTAACCAATCATAACAGAAAACCAGTAACATGGACAAGAACCTCTGAAGCTGAACAACAGGAATTTAGGGCAAGCGAAACTTCAGGTTACTCCCAAGGTCAAATTAAATAATCAGTTAAGTTTTAGGAAGATAGCTGCACTGGGATTCACAGAACAAAATCACATGGTTTTGCTGTTTTCAAATTTACCTAAAGTCCTACCCAACCAAGCCCGGGTAGTTTTCAATTAGCAAACAGGTAAGAAAATAGTGGGGTGCTACAATTTTATAGTTATATTGGTGTTTTAATCCCTGATTTTTAAGTCTCTGCCTGTGTGTGCACATGAAGCACTATTTCCCTGTGGCCAGTGGGGATGCAGCATTGACAAGGGCATGAAGCAAAGAGCCCGGAGGTGCGTGGACTACGTGGTCAATAAAGTACATGGCAAAAGAAAAAAGGACAGAGTGAAGTACAAGGAGTAATACGGTGCAACTTCCCCATCCCGGGCATAGAAGAAAGTATACTTTCTTCCCCTAGTCAAACCATTACCGTCACTGTTCAGCCACAGCACTACAGGAACCCTGTCTCTCCTTACCCACCACCCAAAACATCACCACTCCTTCGCCGCCTTCCCCAGCCCCGGGACGGTGAACAGCGTGTGCCCTGGGCAGCAGGGACAGGTTACCTTGGAAGATGGCCAACAGGCTGTAGGCAGCCAAGTACCCCTTGGAATTGTTGCAGAACTGCAGAGCTCTGGGGGTGCAGCGACCCCACCCGCAAGGCCCCTCCTCGGGGCAAGGGCCGGGCCCGGCGGGGGCCGTGGCGTCGGCACCTGCCCTGGCGGGGCCCGCGTGGCACAGCTGGCCGAAATCGGAGCAGGGTGTCTCGAATGCCGGGTTCTCTATGCCACCGCCCTTCATGGCGCCCAAAGCCGTTGCCTGCCGCGGCTGCGAGCAGCACCCGTGCCCAACGCTCCGCTAAATACCCCGAGGGCGGCCCGGCTCCGCCGCGCAGGTGGCGGTGCTTCCACCGCCCCTCCCCGGCCCGCCCCGCTTCTGCTCTGCGGCCGGCCCTACAGGGGCATCCCTCCGCACCGCGGCCTCGTAACATCAACAGGGTTGAGAGATTTACTGAATGTTGGCGGGTGGACAGGCATGTCGATGTTCTCCAACAACATTCTTTCTGAGGGAAAAAAGAAGTATAATAATAACAATAAGTCACGTATCTGAGAAAAGTCATCGGGAATGTTCCTTTCAAGAAACAGAAAAACCCAAAGACATTAAAATGTTCCATGTAAGTGTTGCAAAAAGGGAAAAGTTGCAAAATGTACCAGATACAGTACTTTCCCACTTAGGGCAACATGATTTGCCCATAACAAAACTCTGGATATTTGCAGATGCTATCCTTTTGAAATATTACTCTCTTCCTGTACCTCAGAAAGTTCCCAGAGTTCCCAGTCATTAAACACATTGACTCAGTTGCAGATATCAATAATGAGAATTTGTCAAGGGCATAAGAAAGTCTGAGGTTTTTTTTTATTTAGTATAAATTGACTCATCTTCACAAGCATAACTGGGTGAGAGTCTGGGGATCCAGACTGAGAGCTTTTACCACTGATGTTCATTTCTGGGCAGTACAAGTCAGTCCTGAAAAGTTCTTCCCCTTTAAAGAGTCAAGGCATTTTTTAATCAAGAGAAAGAAGATGCAAACTGGAGACATCAGCAGTGACTTGGGTTTCAGAGCGAAAGCCAGTGCATCATCTTGAATTACCAACTGTTCTTAGATACAAACACACATTTTCCACTATTTATATAACACAGGAACTTAATGGAGACATTCTTCTGTAAAAAGAAAACAAATCACATGAGAGAATATGTTTCCATTTATTCAAATAGATAGGTTGAAAATGGAAAATCAGCTGTTACTGATGTTTCTCTGGCATCTGTAGGGACAGTGTGTGGTGGCTAGAGCTGGAGGGCCATGGACTTCCTGGGTCTTCTCCATCCTCCTCCTTGGCCACCTGAGGCTCCCTCCTGCCCCACACCCACAGCTAGAGGTGACCTTCCCAAGCCCACAGGAGTGCAGAAAGCAGCTTCCCAGTGAAGCATTCCTCTGCTGGTCACTGACAATCTCAAGCCCTAAAATTAATTATAATTTCAGGCTTTAATCCAGAATGTTGTTTCCTCAAGTGGCTATCAATATATATCCCAGTCAACAGCTTCATGAGAGGTCTAAGAATATGCCTAAACCAGCTGGCATACCAGTCTGTTTAAAGGAACTTCTTTTTGTGTTTCCATTTTTTTTTTGTTTTCTTTTATATCCTCCTAATTACAGTAAAGTAGGATGTGCGATTTGAAAACATATCCTGATCTTTGCTAGAGTACCTACATGCCTGCATAGTAAGAGTAACCTATGAAATTGCTTAATTATTATACTGCTAATAAGACATGAAAACCTCCCTTGATCTGCCAGATCAGCTAGGTTTGTTGTCGTTTAGTTGTCACTCTACCAATTGGTGGTATTGTTTTATCACCACAGAAAGGTGACAGAACACAAGGCAGAAAGATAAGCTAGTGGAGCTTGGAACGAAAAACAAAGTGTGTTCAGATGAAGCCAACAACATTTTCAAGAAAACTGGGGAGTAACATTGTGGTGTCCAGTGTAGGTCTAATCTAAAAATTAAATAGGGAATTGAATAATCAAGGAAATTAAATTGGGTTGAATTTAGTAGAGTACAGATTTTAGGAGAAACCTACAGGGACAGGAAGAGAGAGGCAGAGAATAAAATATGTATCTTTGTGCTGGTTATGTCCCCAAAAGCAATTTACAGAGAAATGTGGAAGATTTAACCAGCTTTTGTAAACTGCTTTACTCTGAGACAGTATCTAAAGCCATAACAGAAGTTTATGTTTCTGGCTTTTAAGACTGGATACAAATCCTAGGTGAAAATGGCAAAATGTAAGTGGTTTCTACAATAGTATGTAGAGTGCTCAGATTTTAAAAAAATAAATAAAAGACTGTGAGGTGATTTTGGTGAGGTATTTGCAAAGATGAGGTATTTGCAAAGATGCTCATCAAAAGGGCAAATATGACCAACAGTTTATGAGTGAAGTCAGAGGTATCTGCTAAAATTCTTTTTCATGTTATTCTATATAGTGTACCACTTGTATCCTCAACTTCAGATGAAATCAATTTTGCAGCATAAAATGTGCAGAAATATAACAGAGAAGTTTGTTTTCTACAAAAAGGTTAATGAAACAAGCTTGTTCAATCTAAAAAGTTGAAGTGCTTCATGAAATATGCAACCATAAGGAAAAAAATAAAATGCAACAGACACTTTCAGAACAAATGAGCAAACTGACTACAATTAATTTTCTCTTCTCCAAATAATTAATTTTCTCTTTGACACTAAAAACCTTTTAATCTTCAGTAGAGGTGAGTTTTTGGAACAAACTAGTAATGGATTTACAGAATTTTAAATTCCAAATGTAGCTCAATCAAGTTATAACCAGGATAAAGAAATGAGAAAGAACTGATAAGCTAGGAAGTCCCTTTCTGATCCTAAGTGTAAAGGAGGAATAGGAAACCATATTCTAGGGAAAAAATAAGGATGATTATTACAAAAGACTATAATAAAATTTATACTGGAATACCTTGCAGAGACACTATTTTAAAGAAAACAACAATTTAAAAAACTATTGCTAAATTAGTGGAAGAATTATAAAATTGTGGCCCTTCTAGCTTCACAGTATTGTGTTTGATCAGCTACTGATTCCGCACCCTCACAAGTATGGTTGTCCAGTTGCATGTTAACTGTAGTTATGATTTTTTTAAAAAATCCTTTCTTAGGATTTTTCCCTGGTGAGAGCTGAGGGCCTCAGGAAAGAAATACAAACAATAACTATCTGCTGCTGTGGAATGCAACAGGTGCATCTTCCATTGGTCCATGTGGATTGTTTTCAATCAGTGACCAATCACAGCCACCTGTGTTGAGGCTGTGAGCAGTCACAGGATTTTGTTATGCATTCTATTCTATTCTTGTTCTTGGTAGCCTTCTGATCATTCTTTTCTCTCTGTTCTTTTAGTATAGTTTTAATATAGCATTTTAGTATAATATATAATATAATAAATCAACCTTCTAAAATGGAGTCAAGCCCCATGTCTCCACACATGAATTGTTCACTGCAACAGTTATCTTGCCATGTCACATTTCTTGCAGTCATGAGAATGCTAGATAATACCTGTGGTTATGTTTAAGAAATATTAGTTTCATTATGAAGTCTCAGAACTGCCATTCTCTGAATTTCAAGTGATTAAGATTTTGCAATCAGGTAAGGCAGATGGGGGAAAATGCATGTTCAAAATATTTTTTTTCAAGGATCTCAAAGCCATCCCCTCTCATATAAAGGCCAAGTGGAGCACAGACCCACTCTCATATTGCAAGATTATCTCTCAGAAATTCAGTAAAACATTTTGTCAGTACAATATTTCCTTTGATTCTGCCAGCTATAAAATAAGATGCAAAGCAGATTACCTGGGGTCCTTAGAACACAGTTTCCAGGCAGCTTTTGAGTGAACATTTCTGAATGTTTCAGACTTCAAATGCTTGCACAACACTATTTCTGATATCTTGTCACTGACAAAAATCCTCCTCTTTTAGTTATTTCGTCTCTACTAGCTCTCTCTGCATAATTTTCTACTATTTGGTCTGGGTCAGAATTCATGCAAAGAATACTATGAAAAAAATATTAATTTATTTTTAAATGAAGAATCTCCTCTTGCATCTTCTTTTAAAATTTTTTTCCAGTTACAAAAATTACTCTTGATTTTTTACATACTTTTTGCTATTTAAAGATGCAGCTAGCACTTTCACCAAGTGTATTATCCGTTTGAAGAGGAATGTTAGTAACCAGAGAGGGTCAGAATGAAATAGAAATTGGCCTGCCTGATTGTCTTGTGGAACTAGGAATTTCATATACTAGTTATTTTTTCTCTAGACTATCTTCATTCTTTTATATTACTAGTAAGATCTTAATCCTGTTCCAGTCCTGATGGTGTGTTTGCTCTCAAAATAATGTAAAAACAGCATTTTTATTATCAATGCGTAGTTTTCTACTTATTTATGTTAAAATTATCTGCTTTGGTCTCCTTTTTACTTCCCTAGTATCTTTTAAAGTGAAAAAAAACAAACCTACAGCTGTGTACACTTCTCCTGTAGGATCTAAGTAGCTAACGGTATCTCCAAATCCCATTGGCCTCAGGGAAATCATATACTTCTGTCACCGCAGTAGTGCTTGTTTACAGTTCTGTATCTACTTAAATTACAGCAATGTAGCTTTTAGTTTGGACTGTGACACTAGTATGGGCCAAAGGAAGCAATATCAACTTTCCTATTTTGAATATATGACAAAGGAGATATTTTCTTGGATCTTTTTTAAGACATCCCATTTTAATTCTTGGGAAGTCCAACCAACATATCCATAAGTGTGTTCTTGTTTGATTACTAGGTTAGTGATACTACGAGGATTAAAGTGATATCCTACAATTAATACCTATAGTTATTCCCATAATTTATTAAGCTGGCTAACTAATATGCCTCAATACGGAAACTTAAGGCTTCTCCTATTTTTTGTCTCAATACCATAATCTTTTACTTTCAGCCAAATTTGACCTTCATGTTGTTTGAGCTGTAAACATACTCAGGGCCACTACCTAATACAATGCTAATATCACTACAAGAGTAATTGATTTTTCAGACAGTAAGTTCCACGTATTTTTCCTATCCTTCGAATTTAATGAGTAGATCAAAAGAGAAGAATGAATTATTTCTTTTCAGAAACACTAGTTTCAGTATTTTCAAAACTGGGAAGTCTCTTCTGTTTTCTTTTTGCCTGGTTGACAGATTGAACAAACTGAATTAAATTGGATCTGCTTCATTGTTTCTTTCATCAGCAAATAGATGGCCTCTAGTGGCAGGCAGCTAGTAAAGTTTTATGATCTGTAGTAAATTCTGCATATCCGGAGCAGGAACATACACAAAATTTCTGTCTTACATACTATGTTTGCCATAATGGCAGTTTGGGTTTTTTAGCAGTGAATTTAATCTATATATAATATTCATGTTGCAGGTGAAAATACACAGCCCCTCTGTGTTAAATCTGCTTCTCTGGTTTCATCCCCAGGTAAGACCACACCTGGAGCTGTGTGTAAGTTCACGCCACAGCAAGAGAGAAATGGAGCTGAAAAATGTGCAGTGAAGGGAACTGGAAAATCTCTCTTATGTGGAAAGGCTGAAATAGACAGGACCCTTCAGCAAGAGAAGAGTAGGCTCTAAATAGGGATTTTATCAATGTTCCTGAAAGGAAGAGGCAGAGAAATCAGAGCCAGATTCTTCAGTGGTGTCCAGTGATAGGATCAAAGGTGACAGACACAAACTGAAACACAGGATGTAGTCAGAACATCAGGAAATTCTTGTCCATTGTGAGGATGCTCAAGCACCACCACAGGTTTTTCAGAGAGGTTGTGGAATTTCCATATTTACATATGTTAAAATGATGACTGGATATGGTTTTGGCACCTGGCTGTAGGTGATGCTTGAGCAGGCTGCTAGACCAGACTGGTTCTAGAGGTCCCTGCCACGTTTGACCACTCTGTAATTCTCTGCTCTGTTGCATAAACAAATATTTCAACAGCAGAAATCAAATGTGTGTATTTTGGAGTGGCGTGGAATAATTCTCTTCTGTCAGAGTTCTAGTTATTAGTCTAGAAGTAGTCTAGTTGACTTTTCCTCTTTATTAATGGAGAACACTGCTGCAAACATGCATGTAGAAAGAGAATTTATAAATCTCTCCATCTGGGCTGTTAAAAAAATTCCCTGACAGAAATATGTAAAAAAGAAACTTGCTAGTATCTTAGAGATACCACTACAAAAGAAGTCCAATCAATACTAAGTACAGTCCATATAGCTAACCTTTAAAAAATAGATTACAAAATCAGGTTTTTTATAAGATGTGAGTTCTACATTAAATTGACAGAGACTTGATGTCTCTGGTCTTAAAACCTCAGACTTATTTCTCCTTCCCGAATCTCACATTTTTCTAAGTGATTTATGGTTTCAGTTTTGGAAAATCCATTTTTTAAGGGATGGATCACTTGATATTACATCTTTGTAATTCGTCAAAATTATATGGAGAGGTTGTAGCAGTCTCGCAAAGTATAACCACACACTGCATGAAAACTTCTTACTAGCAGATATTTCTGCCTAGATGTCAGGTATATATCCAGATAAATATATAAATTCTAAATTTGTTTCTTTGATTTTCAGAATGTCAAATACTTGCAACTGTTCTAGATTTTTACAGGAAAATTTTAACATTAAGTATAATAAAATTAAAATTCCATGATTCTGACTCATTATTTTATTGATGCAGTGTAAACTTGCCTGGGTTTTTTTTTCAGGATTTCCCATTTTTCCGAATGTATAAAGCTTCAGTTTATCCAGGAGATTTTAGTATGATTTCATTCACTGGCTTATCCTCCTGGCTAAAAATAAACTCAAGTTTCCTTGAGTTATTCTTGGATAGGTTTATTTTTATATATGCTTAGTCATGATAATTGTATATGTGGAATATAAAAGGTGAACAGCATTAATATATATTACGTAATCAAAAATATGTGCAAGAAAATTATTAAGCTGAAGAACTCCATAAAATATCTCTATTATGAAAAATCTATTAACAAATTAAGCCTTCAAAAGTTTCCTTGATGTCCTAGATTGCAATGCAGTATGTATTCTATTTTCCATCTGTCAGAGGTGTGGCAGTTATCTTCTGTTAATTGGGCAGTTTTCTTTATCTCTTTCACAAACCAATCCTTCCTCTGGGGAGACGTCTGCCGTTAATGGGCTACTAAATGTCACTTGGATGACTGGTAAAAATTACATCATCCCATTGTGAGATGCTCTGCCCAGAGGGAGGAGCCAAGCACTCCTAACTAGATATAATCTGAGTTTTTGGGACACCAGGACAGCCTTTCCACTGGATTCCCAGAGGAACAGCTGCCTTTTTCCACTGGATATTCAGAGGAAGACTACACCCTTCTACAGGATCACTGCTTCAATGGAACCACATCTGTCACTCCAGGAGGACTGCAGCCACCGTTTCAATTAAACTGCTACCAACACCCTGACCAAGAGGGTTTCAGTTTGTATTCTGACTCTGTCAGTGGGGGTTTTTTTGTATTATTACATCTATTTTGGGGTGTTTTCCCTTTTCCTAATAAATTCTATTTCTCACTTGGGTCTCTCACAGGTTTTACTTTCAAGCCAGAACACTTGAACAGAAAATACTCTAAAATAAAACTTTGCAGGCATTAATTACCTTTTTTATTTCTTTTAAACAAGAAAATAACAAAATACTGAAAATAACATTAAGAAGCAAATATATAAATTAAAAGCTGTAAATGAAAAAAAAAAAGGAGAATTTGACAACTCAAAGGCAATTGAACAATTGCACTAGAGTTTCAAATAATTTTAGCTACAAATTAAGCAGTTAATCTACTCAGCAGTCCACTGAATACCATGTTCAGCAGGTAGATTTAACTCATGGAGTGTATCAAACAGATGTAAGTTAAGAAAAATCTCAAACCCTTCATATGTTAGCTCTTAACAAAGGCAGTAGCCAAATTATGAAGTTAAACAATTATGAGACTTTTTTATTTTTTGCAAAGATGCTCAAGTGACTTATTGGACTGGAAATGGGTGTTGTTCTTCATTCAACAGTTTACTTTCAAGTGCCATTTTAGAAGTCCATAGCACAATAATTAAAATTGCAATTAATTGATACATAAAATCATATTATTGGATGTTGTTCACAAGAAACCATAATAACACATTTCCATTTCTTTATTTTTGATTGAGAGATTGTATATACGAGATTTAAAATTTGCTTCATATACAGTTTAATTTTGTACTAGATTTTTCTTTTTTACTTTTATAGTGACTAATGTAATGGAGTAACAAGATTTCTGTTTCAGATCATGTAAGTAAAATATCCTGGTCATAGCTACCTAATTTGCTGAAGATTACCTGGTTGGGAAGCTGAAGCTCTGAGAAAACAGAAATAAGCTAAACTGATGGCCTTCTCTCAAATAAATCATATTCACATTTTTGTGTCATGTACAGTTACTAAAGTAGGTGATATTAAAGGACCTTGCAAAAAGAAAGGGCTGCATTCAACACAAGATTAAATAACCAAAACCTTACAGTCAATCTATTTAACAGCCTGAAGAGTGACAAAAGAGCTATAGGGTGAAAAAGGATTAGAGGATTTCCCACTAAATGCAATAGGACATCTTTCAGAAGTGTCAGAAAACATGGCACCAACAGAAAGACATGGGAAGATTTTGACACAACTACAGCCCCTTCTTACTATCACCAAGTTACGGGGTCCCAGTTGGAATAGCTTCCTTGAATTTTGAATAGCTTGTTAAGCTCATATTTCTTATAGGTGAAACAAACACACTTAGACCTCAAATCAAGGACTTATTGATAGTCCAATGACCATGCTTTTAACATTTGGAGTCCAAGTTAAAATGACATGCAGAAACCTTTTGTGTTCAGTTCTTCCTTTAGTGTTCCAACCATACTTCCACAAACCCTCTGAGACTCACACCTGATGGCTTCAGTTTAGGTGATGTGGGAGAGGCTGCTATCATCTTTTCACCTGTGTAACTTGGAAAAGGACATTGTAAAGGTAGGCAGGAGAACAGCCCATGAACCTATCTGCTACTAGTCATCACTTCTCAATGGGTAAGGATCAGCTGAAGAGTGGCTTAGTCAAATTTCCCCATAAACACTCTGTATTCTCCAGGTGGCAATTTCAGCACTGGCACACTGAGACTGTGAAATTTCAGGAGGCCTGAAGGAGTAAAAATCACCTCCAGTCTCATAGAGAGTTTTGGGGTAATCAGTGACTGTGTAAGGAGTAGCAGTTGTTTGAGACACCAGGTAGCCTAATCCCTAACCTGAGGTTAGGGAGCAAAGAGGGCCAGTGGCTGTGCTAGGACTAGGAGCCAAGAGGAAACGACAACAGCACAGCCAGGAATGCAAGGCAGGGGCCTCTCCCCTCTCTTCCCCTGAAGCCCCAGGCTGCAGGCAAAAGGGCAAAGATGTGGGTGCAGACCCCATGTGAGGCTCTTCAAGGCCTCAGACCCAAAGTGTCTTAAGAGTGTGTCACCAGAAGAAAGTTAAAATCTCAGGAATAATTGTGGGTATATTACAAGTGAGAGAATAATCCATAGTTTTGCCATAATTGCCATAGTTCCATTTAGCAATCAGAAACACAGGGTGGTCATAAAAAAAGGATATTGAAGGTAATATAAACTGTTACAGAGGGCAAACGAGCAGTGGTTGAGTTTTGGAGGCAGTACAGCTCCATCACTGTTAGACTTATGAAGAAAATGGAAGTATGTTCATGACTGGTTTTGTCAAGCAGCAGCACTTGCTGCTGTGCAGTTTCTGGGGACCCAGGCACTGAGAGAATCAACAGGCAGGGGGAACTTGGGCACAATGGGCTCCCAGGAGAAGCAGAGACAGCCCTTCAACAAAATTCTCCCAGCTCCCACTCATGCAGCTCTACTCCCTAATCCAGATGTCCTGAGCTGTAAAATATTTGTGTATTCTATTTGCCATCTGTTCAAGGTGGGGCAGTTATCACTGTTAATTGGGCAGTTACTTTCTCTCTTCCACAACCTCTTCCCTCCAGGGAGATATCTTTGGTTAATGGGCCATTGAGTCTCACTGCATTACTCTTAAAATTACACCATCCCATTGTGAGATGCTCTGCCCAGAGGGAGAAGCCAAGCATTGCTACCTGGATATAGTCAGAGATTTAGAACACCACAGGCAGCCTTTTCTCACTGGATTCCTGGAGGAGCAGCTTTGTTCTCCACTGGATTCCCAGAGGAAGACCAGGCCCATCTACACCAAGAGAGGAAGACCTTCAGAGGAAGACTACACCCTTCTACAGGATCACTGCTTCAACAGAACCACATCTGTCACATCAGGAGAACTGCAGCCACCATTTAATCAGAATGCTACCAACACCCTGGCCAACAGAGTGTCAGGTCATATTCTGACTTTGACAATGGTTTATTTTCTGGGTTTTTTTTTGTACTATTGCTTTTTAATTTGTGCATTTTAATTTTCCTGGCAAAGAACTGTTATTCCTATATCTTTTCCTATGTCAGTTCCCATATATTTCCTGAGAGCCCCTTAATTTAAAAATTATAATAATTCAGAGGGAGGGGGCTTACATTTTCTATTTCAAAGAAAGCTCCTGCCTTCCTTAAGAGATGCCTGTATTTTCACCTTGTGTGAGCATATCCATGGAAACCTGAAAAAGAACTGGATGGTAGTAAAGAGTCTGGAGCACTGGACACCCTGGTTGACCTGGTTAAGGAAGAATTCACATTATGAATATTTGTTCTAATTTTCTTGAGCTACTTCACATCAAATAGCACCAGCTGTGCATCTTTCCCATCTGTTATTTCTTTTATTACTATCATGTGTTTTCCTTCTTTTGTTCCACACCCTTGTTTAGATGGAAATGGCAGACAGCTGGGGACACACAAAATTTTTTTGTTGTGTCAATATCCTATTATTTTACCTCCAAAAAGAAGCTATTAGTAATCTTATTTGAACCTTAGATAGTCTTTTTCTTGTACCAAGCATGCAGCTCACATCCCTGAAGATGCAGAAGGCTTAAGTAGTTCTTAAAATTCATTGTGACCTTAGGAATTTTTCAGGTTAGTAGATTACAACCAAGAAGAAAGTGTTCAATTGATTCTACTTAGCATATATTCTCTTTGGAAGAATGTTAATCATCTAAGGAAAACTTTGAGAAGGAATTGAACAGATTCAATACCATTCTAAATAAATGAAGACCAGCAAATAATCACTTGTGTGAGTAGGAACACTACAGTGTTCATTCACTATCAAAATTGTATGAACTGTCAATAACTGCAATATTCTTCCATAAACGTAGATTAAACTGCTAAAGAAATATTTTTAGAAGACGTAAAGGGTCACTATCTGCTGATACGGATTAAAGACCCAGGTGCCTCTAGTAGCAGATGATGTGAGGAACGAATTCTTTAAATGGAAACAGAAAAGTTGGTAGTTTTCAGGATTTATGTTTAAGCGAAGTAAAATGCAATAAAATATAATGTAATAAAATAGAAAAATATGTATGTATAAACGATGAAAAAACAGAAAGTAATATGAAGTCATTAAAGTTAATATAAAATTAAGTATATTAAATAGACTCCTCTTTTTATAGGATTAAACAAAAAATAGATTGTGGATATTTTTTGAAACTTATTATGGCATTTAATTTTCAGGGGCAGCATTACATTAAAATGTGTTACATAGGAAATATTTTAAAATTCAATTCATAAATACAGTCTGCCCTTTTTGTAAGGTGTGTGGCAATATGTAAATTGTAATTTAATTGTTTAAAGCATAATCTTTAAGCTAATCTCCAACACTAAATCCATCAATGCAGTGAATGTCTGAAATGTTTATAAGACAATTAAATAATTGGCCATTGAGGAAAAAAAGCCTACCCACTCAGTCACCCCACAGGTTTAATACCAACCTCTAGTCAGAATAAGATTTACAGGTAGTGGTCACCCATGCATTATCCCTATACCAACATCATTCCACAGGGACTCTTTCAGAACCAGATAAAGCATTCCAAAATTCTGGCCTCGATCTTCAGAAATAATCTGTTGAGTCTGTGAGACACACTCTGCTGCAAATATGTGGAGAGGTTGAAGAAGCAGACAGGAGGAAAAAAAATGCTGTTTAAAGGAAGAGATTATTCATATCCTTGCCATATGTTTGTGCTGCTCTTAACTTTCTTACTTAATCCTTTTTATGTTAAAGGCTGGACCAACCACCTTTATCCGTTAAATACCTTAATGTCTTAAAATACATGTTATAGACATAATTCACATAACATTTTTTGTGTAATATTTCAAGTTCTCTTTAATTCACTTTTACTTAATTTCTTACATGAAATTTGTAAATCAGTTTATTTCAAATCTACATATCCATAAATTTGGAGTTCATGTTGCAAATATTAACTTAAATTCAAATGTTGCAGCAGTAAGATTTTATCTTCCATTAATAAATACATCAACACAATGTGACATCTGTAAAACATTTGTAAGTGTGCTGTTTTTCCATAATCTCATTTTTGTTAAAAAAATAAAATTAAAATTTTGTTTAAAAATAAAATTTGTATTAATCTTAATAGAATAATACTTTAACAAATATTACTTAGTAGAATGTCTTAACCTGCCAAAGTAATACAACCATTGTATGTCTGACTTTTTGAGATAGAAGAGCTGATAAAAACAATGTGACTCACATCAAATCAAAAAAACTAAAGAAACAGACAGATTCTGTGAGGTAGAAGTGCCTGCTCAAGGTTTCAAATGTACAAAGTTAAATGAAATTTCACTTTGCCTTATACTTGGAAGTTACAGGAGAGGGCTCCAATTGGACTATTGAGAAAAACAAAACAGAGTTTATTGTAATTTCCATATTCTGTGTGATAGTATGAATGCATATTTTGAAGTAACTTGTTGTTCAGTACTATTTTGTTTATCATGGTTGTTTACAAACTTTGGTTCACTCTGGAAATACCTAACTTGCTGCTACTTCTATGGTCTTCATCTGCTTGGAAACTAGTACTTGATTAGCCAGTTCAAATAGAGTTAGACGTCAACATGTTTCTTAATAATGTATTTAGGAAAATGTTTATTTATTTCATAAAACTAATACCTTAGAACCTATGTTTCTCTTTTCTAATTTTGTTTATTTGGGAGTATTTTTTTCAAGCAAAAACAAAATTAAAAATGTGTTTGTCTTACAAAAGAAAGAAAGGAGTTCAGTGAATAAGATGTCTTGTTTCGACAAGAACCCCTTGTGTGAGGACACGAGGCTTGACTCCATTTTCATCAGAAGGCTGATTTATTATGTTATATATTATACTAAAATACTACATTACAACTATACTAAAAGAACAGAGAGAAGAAGATCAGAAGGCTACAAAGACAAGAATAGAATAGGAATGAATAACAAAAATCCTGTGACTGCTCACAGCCTTGGCACAGGTGGCTGTGATTGGTCACTGATTGAAAACAATCCACATGGACCAATGGAAGATGCACCTGTGGCACTCCACAGCAGCAGATAGTTATTTTTTACATTTCTTTCCTGAGGCTCTCAGCTCCTCAGGACAGGAAAAATCCTAGCAGAGGCTTTTTCACTAAAATATCATGGCAACAAAGATGCTTTTCAGTTTCTATTAGAATATGATTTCTAGCTTTTAAAGGCCTAAGAACACCTAATGGCTAAAGGCGAATGGTGCATTCCATTACAGCCTATGATTTCATCATAATTTGAAAGCACAGGTGTCAGATCTCATCTGTGCTATGAGTCAATAGGGCTTAGGTCAATATCTGTGTTTCAGCCACCTGGAAAACAACTGCCCTGTTATATCTGCAGTGGTGAGTTAGGAACTTACTGGTGACTTAGAAATCTGAGTAATATGATCAACAGGAGAAACCAGCTTTTTTTAGGGCCTATCTCTAAAGACAATTCCACTACAGCTTCAAAAATTTGCTACTGCAAGAAGAGATAGCAACCAAGGGTAAGTTGTCTAGTACATGCCAGTGACAGCAGTCTGGGATGTTCTGTTCTAACGCGCACACTGTGGAAAGGTTTGACCATGTTGCTGTATCATGTCACTGGGAAGACAGTTGGTTGTTTGCATATTAGTATACATATTATATTAAAAATATATTAAAAATTTTTAAATTGCTGTTAATGGTATCTTTCATCAGAAGATACCAAGAACATATCTTTCATCATAGATTAACAAAGAAAAAGTAATGTAACAAACAATGGATGTGAGAAAGCTTATCTGTGGCCAAATAACTGAAGAAGGAACTACATATTGCATTTTCATGAAATCACAGAATCAAAGACTGGTTAAAAGTAGAAGGGACCTTAAAGATCATCTAGTTCCTACCCCCTTGCTATGGGCAGGGACATACTTCACTAGAGCAGGTTTCTCAGAGCTCTATCCAATCTTGGCCTGAACGCTTCCAGGGATTGGGCATCCGCAGCTTGTCTGGGCAACCTGTGCCAAGGTCTCATCACCCTCACAAAAAAAAAAAATAAATTCCACTGATTCTATTTTAAACCTGTTTCAGTAAGCCATTCCCCATTTCCTATCACTACATACACCTGTAAAAAGTCCATTTCCGTCTTTCTTGTGGGCTCCCTTCAGGTAGCGAAGGCTTCAGTTATGTCACCCAGAAGACTTCTCTTCTCCAGGCTGAACAATCTCTCTTGTCTCAGTCTTACCTCATGGGAAGGGGACTCATCCCTCTGATCATCTTGGTGGTCTCCATTGGACTCTTCCAACAGCTCCATGTCCTTCCTGTGCTGGCACTCCAGGGCTGGAGGCAGCTCTGCAGGTGGGGTCTCACCAGAGTGGGGCAGAGGGGCAGAATTCCCTCTCTCCCCTGTTGCCCACAGGGCTTTGGATGTAGCTAACACTGTTATTAGGACATAAATAAATGAATTTTTTTCTTTCTCAGTTTTTAAAGCAATCTACACAGTGGCTAGAAGTTCCAATAATAACTAAATGCTTCAGCAAGCATTGCCACTCATCTTTGGAACATCAGGATCTGTTGTACACAGTGATAACCTGTTTTATGGTAATTTTTTTATAACTATGTTTCATAATTGGTGTCTACAATGAAATCAGTCATATATTTTTCTGTCCTAATATGTTAATGCTAAAAGTTAAGAGTTATTCAGTTTGGGTTTGGGTTTGAGGTTTTTTTGTGATGGATGTGAATTATATTTCCACTGGCTAGAAGAATACCACTTTAGTGGTATTTACTCTAAAAGTTATTATTTCTGGAATTTGAAATCTGTAGTGTGAAACCTCTCACATAACAGAATACCTTCAAAATTGCTATAGTCATCTTGTTCAAATGAAACTATTAGGTCCTCACCCTCAGCTGCATTTTGGGAGAGCACAGAGAATTCTTTCTCAAGAAACACAAAGGAATTCCTTGATAAGAAAGAATGTTTTTCTTCTAAACTATATCTTTCTAGCATTATCTTTTTCTGTTAATGTTCCACTCAGAGGACTAAATGCGCCTCTATGACAGGATTCATGCTGCAGGAAAAGCAGACATCCACTACTGGTGATACTTCTTGACGTGGATGATCTGATTTGCGGCTGCAAACACAAAGAAGCTGTGAGACTCTGAGTCACCTCTGCTGCAGTTTATTTTACAATTATTTATATATATTAAACTAGCCCCTTTGTTTGCCCAGGGTTGGGCCATTATCATAAATAAACTATTGCACTGTCTCTTTGGGCACTGCACAAGTATTTTAAAAGTAATTTTTGTGCTCCTTAACAGGTATCAAAAAGGAGAGACCAGTTCTTTAGCTGTCATTGCATGGTGCTCTAATACACCAGCCAGGGTATCATTGGGCAAGTCCATTAACACATTCTAGTCCCTGCTATCTCTCATTTCTTCTTCCAGAGTTTAGCAGAATCTTTATCTCTGAAAATCCAGTAAACCAACTTTTTTTTAATAGCTGATAAAAGGATAAAAGTGTAAATGCAGGAAAAGAAGTGTTGATCAGCACAGTGTCCATGACTACTTTATCAAAGCGAAGAGTTTTTGCTGCTAAGAAAGAAACTGAGATGTAAAGCACGGCAGTTATTTAATGAACATCTAATCCTCTTATCAGTAGCAGACGCAGCATCATGCCCCATACCTGCTTGCCCCATACCTGACCCTTCAAGGCTTCTCATCTTTGCTCTGCCAGCTCCCTAACTCTATTATTCTAATTTTTGCATCAGAAAAGTTTTGAGTGCAATCTTGTCTACACTTGCTAACACTTACAGAAATATTGATTTTATTCCTTCCATTTATTCTCTTGTTAATTGTGTACAAGCAAAAAAGTCATTAAAATATCATAGAAAAAGATATATTACGACTTTATTTGAATAGAAATAATTTTTTTTTCACCAGTACTAAAAAGCAGTCATTAAACGTTTCTACAAAGTCTTGAACAGTGTTTTTAAATGCTGTTCTTGCCTCTTGTCTTTGAATTTCCCAAATTATGAATAATGTTGCATTTAGCTTATTTTCTTCCTTCATACCAGTATTGGGTCAGCTAAGTATTTTAGCCACAATAATTTTCTCCTCTTTCAACATTCCATTTCTACTGTCAGAAATCTCTTCAGTTTTCACTTGGCTTCAAAACAGAGGTAAGACTGAGTAGTTTTCTTCCAAATTAGTCAGTGCAATTTCACAAGAGTTCTTTGTGCAGCTGACAGAAGTGGAGAATGTAAATATAAACAGATCAATACTACTGCTTGAAACATTGTTTTAGAAGTATGTTATTATGTTTGAGATCAGTTTAAAAATCCTGAAGATTCAAAGGCAATAAACCATAGTAAAGTAAATCAATGGAGTATATCAATATCACTATCTTAATTTATATGATTTGACTCTCCGTCCAATGGCATCTTCAGATAAGACAGATAATAAGCTGACTGAAGTTCAAAATAGGAGAAACTTAGTTAAGTGTATAATTTACATATTTAATGTATTATTTTAGGATAAACTAGAATTTCTGGACTGTTGCTATGTCATTTGTTAGTGAGTTGAAGTTACTTAGACACTGAGTTCAAAAAACACAGTGAAACCTTATTTGTATTACCAAGAACTCATCATTAGCAGAGATAAGGGTCTAAATAAACACACATAGAAGTCTGAATTTGGCTAAGTTGCTGAAATAATTTCACCTTTGGATCCTAAAGCAGATCAATTAGAGCTTGTTGTCAGATCCAGTGTGCTTTAAGCATTATGTTTACCTAAGAGAATTGAAAGATTACCTACAGAAATACTATCTTTGGGGAAGATTATTTTTCAACATGATAGTTCCCAGGACAGGCATTATAATGAGACCAGCAGTAGTTTTCTCCTCCGTACCCAGGCAACGTATTTATTAAAACAATTTTCTGATGCTCCATGGCAAATTAAAGTTGAAGCAAGTTTTATTCAAATGTTTGATAAAAAATATTCAGCGAAACAAATATTTTACATTTATTACTGGTATTATTTAATTTTATATTTGGCATCCATTGTTGTCATTGTTAAATTCACAGGTGTTACTTCACTACTAACATATATTTTGCAAACATATAATTTCAGGTAGCCTAGTGGTAAGGGAAACTTTACTTTTTTATGTTGGCATTTGCATCAATGGAAATTAATTTGGTCAGTAGAATGGTGTCTATTCACAAACAGAATTTCTATACTCAATCATTTCAGTAAAAAATGAGCAAAAAATATGAAAATGGAGAACACAAATACTAAATGTTATAAAAGTTTTCTGAATTTCACAATCTAGAGTCATCTACCCAGCTATTATGTTTTCTTACCAATCTTCCAGCACAATAAGATATTAATGTTTTAATTAAGCAATAATTCATTGAGAAGCCTTTACTGCCATTGTAAATTGCTTCTGGTTGCTGGCAGGATTAGAAGAGAAGTCACTTAAGAAGAAGTTAGTCTTTGGATAAAAGGAAACTGTAAATGATGTATTGCAAAATTTCTGGCACTTTAAACAGTATTACAATCCAGAACTAGGCAACCATATTCTTGCACTTCATTTTGTTACTTCAGCATCAACTTCCTCTATGTCTGCATTGCATGGATAAAACCAAATTCCCTATATTTTCTATAAAATCCTCTCTCTGCTCCCATTCCAAGTTATGCTATCATTCTCACTTTCATCCAAAACTGCAAGGAAAGTATTATTTATTCATCTTCTCTCCTTATGATCACGTGTTTATTGACTGTGGTCAAAAGGAACTGTTTTTAAGACGATAATTTTGTGGCCTGTCAGATTGTCTTCTTTATTTGAACAGCTACACTTAATTCTTCTTGTCTTCCCCACCAAATGGAAAAATATTAATTTTTTTAATAATTAATATTTTTAAAGTATATAAATAGTGTATATTCCTCCTGTCTTAAGGAAAGTAGGCTGTTAGTAAGTTTTTCCATCAGTATGTGAAAGTTCTAAAACAATGCCTATATATTTTTCTCAGTCCTCACATAACTAAGTGGTAGAATTTGATAACGACGTAAAAAAAAAGAGGCTTGAATAGTCTGCTTAAAGAGATGCAGACAATTCTGCTTGTGTTCCATACATCTAGATTTGAGATCTCAGAAGACTGCAAATATACATTGAATATTGCTGAGCTAATAAAAAATGTACCAAATAAAAACACTCGTGTAAATACTAGGTTTGTATTTACAATATTCTTTCTTGGGAACAGCAAATATTGAATAGCTAAGAATACTAATTTTTGAAAAAAAGAATGTCTGTTTTTAAGACATTCATTATTGTATTGTATTTCATTATTTTAGAACTGAAGTGCAAAATACAAGGATACCATATATTTACATATACATTCATGTATATGTTAATTCTGTTCTTCCGTTTATGTGAAATAACTCCTGCAAACAGAAACAGAAGAAGAGGTCCCACTAGAATGTACCAAAACCAGGGTCATTTTTAAAAGAATAGTAAGGTGAATATTTCAGAATATACACCTTGCAGTATTTTAACAGAAGCTAACTTAATAGTTATAACTCTCAAAAAAATAAATATTTTAATTTTTACAGATAACATATTTTCAAGATTTCAGATAAAATTAGAGAGAACAGTGAATTATTAAGTACAAAATGATGGCACGTTACTGAAGAAGATGCAGCTACGATGATCTGTTGTAGGAATCCAGTTCTTAGACGGAGTAATTCAATAACTGAAGCACTAAAAATCACTCATTCCCTTGGCGTATGACTATGTTATAAGGAGACAGACATTAATGCTAGGAATAAATTCTAAGTAATACATTTAGACAATGCAAATATAATCTTGGCAAGGTCTGTATACATCTGCAGTTTGACCTTCTGCAGAGTTCAGGAACTGACTGCCTTGTAAAGATGAGCATACAGAAGGGTGGTATCACAAGCAGAAGAACTACCTCTTTCTTTCCCTGTACGTCTTTCCCACATGTCTATATATGTGAAATCTCCCACTTTATTCAATTGATGGCAATGTGATGAAGTCTGGCTAGAGATCTTTAGCTGCATATTTACTCTAGTTTCCTTGCCTGGGTGCCTAGATCTGTGGGTGGAGGTTAAGTCTCACATCATACCCATTTATAGCTATCTATTGACTATCTAGTAGTCATCATGAGATTTTAGTGCCCTATGTAATCCTGGAAGAATATGCTCCTTTTCTGAGAGCACTGACAAAGAATATTTGTAGGCAGTTATACCTTCAGTATTGCACAAGGCTCCATCTTGTCATTCTTATCTTACTATAACATTAATTTGTTAAAGGCCATTTGGACAGACATTTTGATACTCTTGGGTGACAATGTTCAACTCTACATCATTATGTATCTCTTTCCCCTCAGCATCTTCTAGCAAAGACTAATGTTTGAAGACCTTATCCATACAAGTAGTGAGTAAGTATTGCAGCAGCAAGCTCCTGAACTTGGGGAATAATGAGCATTGACTCCATGATTGCAGAAGGCTGATCAACTGCTTTATTACTATACTATATCAAACTATACTCTTCTATTAAGAAAAACCCATTGCCCTTGCCAGACAGTCCAATACATACCATCACCAGAGTCCAATTAAGAAACCACCCATTGGTAAACAATCTCCATAACACATTCCACATGTGCACAACAACAGGTGCAGCAAGTGAAGATAAGAATTGTTTCTCATTTTCTCTGAGCTTTCTCACAGCTTCCCAGGAAAATCCTGGGATGGAATTATGTCTGTCTCTGTTCAGAGGATATGTGATTACCACAAGTAAGTGAGCTGAATCACAGCAGAAGTGGCACCCTCTTTACTGAGAAAGAATACACAGAAGTTGTTTTTCATGTTTGTTTATGGCTCTTGTCACACAAAAAAATTATTTGCAGATAGCTGCCACGGACAAGAAAATATGGTGGAAAAAGATGCTTTTGCCTTACTTTAAGGAAAAAATGGCTGAAGTTGTCAATGTCATCAATGTCTAAGTTAAAAATTAAATTATGCATGCAATTATATAATAAATACAATGACACATGCAACATTCTGCAATACGTTATTAAAAATAATTGTCTTTTTAAACATATGATCGTTCAGATCTGTTGTTCTGGACTTGTCATTACAACCAATGCTTTGGCCATTTTTAAACAGTGAAAAGTGACAAGGATTTATCTTTTTTCTATTCTGCACTCCCCTCAGTGAAGCCTACTGGGAATGGACAAGAGACTGGGAGGGGACACAGTCAGGATAACTGATGCCAGCTGGCCAAAAGGATATTTAGTACCTCATTAATGTCAAGTGTCACTGTTGAATAAGAAAATACACAGACACACAAAAAGGTCGATTGGCATAACACACCATTTATTCTGGACTGCTCCTTTTTATACACTGTTCCCAATCCAGATGGACTTGATTGGTCA
This sequence comes from Passer domesticus, assembly GCF_036417665.1. Lineage (NCBI taxonomy): Eukaryota > Metazoa > Chordata > Aves > Passeriformes > Passeridae > Passer > Passer domesticus. The sequence goes on along the minus strand of NC_087512.1, from coordinate 56,581,240 downwards.
TACAGTTAATACATTTCACCTGATTGACTAATTAACAAGACACCCTTTTTATGAAAAATCTTTGAGAAAAACAAGAAAACAGAGGGTAGGAAAACAACACCTGCAGGTTGTTTATAATAATAAGCTATCCACAATTTGTCTTCAACTCCTTAAATTCTCCCAGGCCAATTCTGGGAAAACTTACCTAGTTTTCTTGCTCTCTGATCAGGCTGTCACATCCACAGTCAGGCTCAGCAAAGGACAGTGGAGTCAGAAGAAAGAAGGGATTCTTTTGGATTCTGGAGTGTCCATTGCTCGGAGTGGCAATGAGCATCAGTCTGCTTGTGGGAGGTGGTGAGGGATTGCTATTCTGGTCACACCTTCTTTATCTTGCCTTCACCTGTTAAATAATCTTATCTTTGTCCATCAAGTTTTCTTGCTTTTGTTCTTCCTGTTCCCTTACCTGTTTCACTAGGCAAGAGAAAGAATGAGTAGTTGTGTGGGTGCCTATCTTCTGGCTGAGGTTAAACCACCACATCAAGAAAAACTCTGGGAGTTTGTTGTGAAGTAAAAAGAACAGATCACGTTACATTTCTGGAGCTGCTTTTAAAAGTTAGTCTTTCCTCTTTGCTTTAGTTTCGATCCACATTTCTTTCAGATTCTAGGGAAGAAAAACAGAAAAACCCCTAATAGAAGTTTGCTTTGCAGGACAAAATTCATTTAAAGATATTTTGGCAAAAATTTCTGTTTGTTTCAAAAAACAAAATAAAAAATCAGTTTCATATTTCTGTTAGAAGAGTTTTGGTAGAAAAACATAGCTAGTTGTCAATTCACTACTGAATTCAATGGGGATTTTTTTTAAACTTCATAATTGCTTTTCATTCTATCAGTATGCATATGCTTTAAAGTAGAAAATGAAAAAAATACTTAAAATGATAGCATAAATAGTAAACGTTTTTATTAAGTTGAATGTTTCTATTTTGTATTGAAATTATCAATTATAGTGCATAAACCATGCCAAGTTCATGTGTCTTATTGCTTATTTTATGCTATCAGTTATAAGATATAATATTTTTGTTATTACTCACAAAACCACTCTTTTAGCATTTGATAATAATTATGTTCTACATAATCTATCAAGAACGTTTGTGTCAGCCATCATTCTACCTACTAATTGCCTACAAGTCCCACAAGACCAGGACACAAAGGGGGTCATTAATGAACATTATTTACTGTCTTTACTGAGTGTAGACTCTGTTTGCAAAGTTAGAATGATAGAAAGAAACATGGTTGCAAAATGGAAGGTAATGGTATTTTCTGAATACTGAATACTAACAGATTATGGAGATTGAAGTGATTTACTCTTCCATATGATATTTCACTGTCTGCAGATGCAGAACAAATGTATCTACTTTTTTGCTGAGGGAGATCTGTTGTCTTATCAGAAACAATACCGTCGTTCTGGCATCATCCAAAATTTATTGCTTCCTGACTCCTTGTCAGCAAGCTACTGCATTATTCCAGTATTTTTATTTTGTTTTGGGTTTTGTTTAATACAATACCTTCAGATGTGTGTTATCTAATGCCTGTCATGTCATGTGGGTAAGAGTTTCCCAGAGCACCATGTGACTTCATAGTGGTTTGCAAAGCTGACCATGTGAGTCATGCAATATAATTTTAAAAAACAAACAAACAACAAACAAAAAACCAACAACAAAAACAAAACCATGCAATATAATTTAAAAAACAAACAAAAAAAGAACGAAGGTTCAACAGAAAGAAACAAGATTTGAGAACAATAAATGGTCTTTCCCTTCTATACTTCAGCATACTTCAGAAGGTATTTTTTTGCACCATGCTTCAGGGTACATGTGGATCAATAAGATGAGAAATACAGAGATGTTATAAGGTCAGGACAGTGTGATCTACAGGGGAAGCTTGAGCAGCTTCAGGAAAAGAAAAATGAAGGGGATAAAATTTGTAAAGGCTTTTCTTAACAGCAAATGGAAAAACTGTTCTACCTGTCCAAGCTGAATAGCACATTTGCTGCAGTGAAGATTTGGGTTAAACAGTGTGATAAATGGGTGAACAATGATGACAGTAAGGAACCAAAAGAGATTTCCTGATATGTTGTAGTGTTTCCTTCACTGGAGGTCCTTAGGACTAAGTTAAACAAATCTTAGTTAGACATATTGAAAGCGTGATTAACATGGCTATGAGCACAGAGTTAGATCAGATGACATGTTACATAAGCTGAGTACAAAGCTTTATAGTTCTGTGAAAAAATTACTCATTGTGTAATGAAAAATATTGCTGGAATTAAAAATTGAAGGGTTTTAAAGAAACTTTCAGAACAAATAATCTTCATATCTTCATTAATTATCCCCATTTTTTCCTTCAGCTACATGATACAGTATTATCATTTCATGACTATTTTCCACCCTCTTAGGCATGGGAATTTTCTTTTCAGCATAGACAAAAGAAGGAAAAGCTATTAAGGATGGCTGCATATTGGATCCTGAATTTTAAAAATCTGCTGGCAAATGTATTATTTCCTTCCCCATGGTGACCGTAGTACCACAAGGCAGATACTCCAGCTACTAAGTTTTCATTATTCAGTTTCCATTTACACAGTTTAGATATTCAGACTAACATGTAAATTTTTAGTACAATATTCATGTTCTAGAAACAAACAGAACACCATTTCAGCAGTCTCTTGGTCTATCAGAACCTGCTTAAAAATGCTTTAAAAAAGATGGGATAATACAGTATGTTTTGAAGTGTAGGAATCTGATTAGAAAATTGCCTATTGACATTCTTTATAGTATAATGTCATATAAACATATATATAAGAAGCATTTATGCAGCTCAGTGAAAACAAAGACCTGAAATAATCTTTGAATTAACCGTTGTGTGTTCCATGTTCGATCATATGTTCACACTGTGCTGTTTGTTTTTGCAGAGAAGGAAAATCAAGAAGACCATTGATTTTCACAAATATGGAGTGGTCCACGAAATTACAGAAAGAAGAGCCCTTGAGCTTCATGGAGCCTTGTGAAAGAGATGTATTGGTCTTGTCAGGGAAGTATGATTTAACTGCAGGAAATACGAAAATGTCCCTGCCTTTCCCTTACCATGTACCCTTGGCTGAATGAATGTTTCCACTGATTTACTTTTGGAATTTTCTGGTAACAGCAAAGTCTTGATAGGGCTCAGAGGAACTATTTACTACCCAAATCTCACAACATTCCCGCAAGATTTTTTAAAAGATTGGACATTATGCAGAGCTCGTCTGTTCTACTACAGCTCTGGAATATCATGGCACAATTTAAAAGGGGCTAGGGGATGATTTGATATTGAAGCTAGATTAAAGAAGGACAGACAAGATTAAAAAGATGGAAATGCATAGACACAGAGTGTCACAAGTCTGTTCCCAGAAGGGTCAGGCTCTCTGTACTCCTCTTGTAACTATTCTGTAATCCTCCATATGATATTCTTCCATAAACCTACTACTGAAAAAAAAATTACACTAGTCTAAGGTATATCTGAGTCTCATAGGTTCTCAGACACTCCTTAAAGGAAAGATACATTATTGGACTGCCTACACTTTTACTAGGTACCTTATTATTGCAGGAATATGACTAAAATAACTGACAATAAAAGCAAAAAGTAGGAATATTGACAATGCAATGACACAGTGGGACATACATTCCATTTTGGGATGTCTGTAAATCTAGAAGGTCAATTTCATTACATACTAGAAATGTTTCAAATCATTTCATGGTGGCAATTAGGTAGCACTGCAAATTGCAGTGGTCAAACTATGCCATAAATGAAATGGCCAATCTGACATGAAACTTTCTGAGGAAAAATTTATCAGGTTAATTCTGAGAAGAAACTGGAAGTCAAAGAGCACTAGAAATTCCAGTTAATTGTAAAGGTAAGTAGTTCCACTGAGTATTGAACCTATTTGTCTGCAAGCTTTGTGTTACCACAGTGATGCCAGCACCAAACAGAGCCTTTCCATAATTTTTCTTTTAACTTAAAATTGTCAAAGACTAAACTTAGTTCCATAGGATTAACAATTTCTTTATATTTCCTGGTTTAATTTGATCGTAATATGTTTTACAAGCTGTTCTTTTTAGAAGGTTTCTTAAATTATGGCTTTACGGTAACTTTTTTCAACTGCAAAACTGTGTTAGACTTTGAGCTGTAACAAAATGGCATGCACATCGTGGTAGAGAAAAGGCAAGAAAGAAAAAGTGCACAAAAACAATGTGGTGCAAAATTATACAAGATGTGGCAAAGAATGTGGGTTGATTGTTTTCGCATTTTCTTTACGTGCCACAAGATGGCATCAACTAGTTTTTAATGGACAGAGACTCAGCTAAATAATTACTTTTGTAGTCCACAGATCTGGGAAAAGCACTAAAAGGCAGAAGCTGTACATTCTTTTCTAATAAAATGCAAAAGCTCTCAAAATACGTTCTGTATTTACCAATCTAACGGGAAGAATAATTTTAGTTAAATAAAATATTTGGAAATGTCTCTATGTAAACTGATTCTAAAAATGTGAGCAGAGGACCCTGATGCTGAAATTTATCAGACTTATACTGATTCAATAACATGTACTGCCCTAGCAGATAAGTCACTAGATATGGCTAAACATTCAAACGTAAATGTGGAGCAGAAAGGATCATCACAACATACTATCCTACTCCTCAGAAACTTCATCACAATTTTCAAAAGTGGTTTCAACTAAGGAATTTGAATTTGGTTCCAGATTTTCTGAAGCTGTGTGTTTGGACTCTGAATTTTCTATTAAAAGAAGTTTCTTTGGTTTATCTTCACTGTAATTTTCCTTCACACTTTCTTTAAATGGGTCTTTCTTAGGCTTTCAAAGAGCAGGAGCAATAGATATAAAGGAAAACTTTTGAAAATAACATCTGTCCCAAAGGTCATTTCTCTTAAGGGTGTATTAAGAAAGCAAGAATCATGCTGTAAGCATGTAAGTAATAAATTGCAAGAAAACAGCTGAAGGAGGAAGTAAATGCAAACACAGAAAGGAGAAGTGAAAGGAGTCTTGGAGGAACAGAAACTGTTTCCATTGATTTAAATAATTGCATTGGTATTTCAGAGTTTATCCAAACCTTGGAACTTGAGATTTCACTCTGAGAACACCCAAATTGTACTTTCCAAACTGTTGCAAAACATTGCCAAGAACTGACCATCCATGGCAGGTCTTTACTCAGTCTACAAAGATATAACAAAGAAAATACAATCTGTAACTGGCAAGTAAGATGTGTGGTATTCACATGCCCTCTGAATGGAGAGAAATTGTGAGACAAGCAGAGAAGAAGGAAAAACATAATTCTTATCTCTCTTGCTGTGCTGAAGTGGAATGCAATACAGAGATTATTTACCCAAGGTGAGGATATTTTGTTCTTTTGGCCTACCAGGGACAAGAAGTGTGTGTGTGTCAGACTGTCACAAGACAGTCACAAGAGAATCGAGGATGAGTGCAGTTCAGTGCAATTGTGAACAAGGGTGAGTGCAAAGCAGATGCACTTTAGATGCAACGCATATAGTATAGAATAATAATTATTTAGCCTTCTGATGAGACAAAGTCCTCCTTGTCATTTTCTCTCCCTCACACGTCTGAGCCACCTGCAGATGTAAGATGCAGATGTAAGATGCAGATGTAAGATGCAGAGTCGTTACTCACAATCTAAAAGGGAATCCTCTAGAAATGTCTTTATAAACTTTAAGGAGCATATTTTGGGGGCATGGGAAGGATTGTTATTGCTAATAATGAAACAAGACATCCAATGCCTGTTTTCAGAACAGTATATGCTATCTCATTAATATCCTTTAAAATTGCTAGAAGTTTTACAATTACATAATTTTGGGATCCTCTGCTTCTCTTCTCCTTATCTGTGCGAGACAGTGACTCTGGCTTTTTTGTCCTGTCAACAGCACTAATGAAGACTGAGCATATCTCATATAACAGCCAGCATTTCTTTGGTGGTGTAGAACTGAATGGGGCTCTTGGACTGCTACCAAGTACTGAGAGCTCTTAATTGTCTTACATCTTCTTAGACAAAACTAGGAATTACCAAGAATTGCACCATTCTCCTTACAGATATTTTCGTTGTTTACAGGTAAAATTTTTCATCATTATCATCATTGTTGTAGTTGTTATGGTTATCATTGTTATTGTTACTGCTAAAATTATTGTATGTTTTTAGTTAATCTCAGGTTAAGCCTAAAAGAGTATTAATGACTGCAAACAGGCTCCAGTTTGAGAAACCTGTAGTTCTGAACTCCAGCACCACCCCCTACTTTGGATATTACAGATTAAACGCAGGAAAGACTTCAAATAACAGATTTATCTACTGCACGGTATCTCAGTAAATGCCCTCAAAATCAGTATCCTGGATAAAGACAATAAAATAGCTCATGCTCAAAAGCGGAGTATTTATGGCTGATTCTGTATTTACTGAGGGAAAAAAGGCTAAGCATGAGAAGCAGGAGAAAAGAACACGCCCCTGGAGAAAAACACAAAATTCGGAAGGCTTTTGATGCCGGTGACTAACATAACTGTGTCATTTTCAGATAAACTAATGGACATATCTTGTAATTTTAGACAACCTTATATACTGACTATGCAGAATTACGTTTATTAACTGAGTATTCAGGCACTTACAAGTAACTCTGCATGAGCAAGCAAATGTACCTCTTAAAACTGTTTATACACTTGCGAACATGTAACTACAGCACTTCACCACTGCAATTTACGTTTTTCTTTTCAGCAAGTGACAAGGGATTCTAAGTGAGAATCAGAAATAGAAGATGGAAATTTGTCACGGCATGGCGGCTGTATGTCCCCGGCCCGGCCCCGCGACGGCAACAATAGGGGCATGACAGATCACCCTGGCAGACCCCGCAGAAATTCCAGCCATCAGCTGAGGATTCGGCACAGGGAGAAACAGAAAGCAGCATGTGTCCTGGGGTGGAACCGGGGAAAACTCCGCTACACAGCAAACTACCAGAGCACCACGTCCCAGGACGCTGACCCGACAGCAGGCACTAGCTTATAAACAGGGGCGGTCTTGGGGCAGGCTATAATTTTTAACCAATCGGGAGAGCTGGAGGTGGAACACAAGGCGGGGAAATACAATCTGTAAACCAATGGAGAATCTTAAGGGAGGGGAAAGGCTTAAGTAAAAAATAGCATTTCAAAGAATACAAAACTGACAGGGAAGGTTCTGGAGGAAAGGGCAGGCTTGGGGAAGGATTGACATCTGAGGAGGGGAGGAGCAGGGAAGGTTTTTGGGGAAGAAGGGTAGGAACAGGAGCGATTGACAACTTGTCAGGGAGTGGCTAGGCAACAAACAGGAGCGCTGACAGTTAACCGAGCTGAATAACAACGAGGGAGCGAGTGTAAATTTAGCAACATAAAATACGAAATGGGGAACCTGTGCCACTCCGAGAGCTGAGGGAGTAAAACACAGAGGGATTTCAAAACCACAAATTAAACAGTCAAAAAAAGCCAAATAAAGAAAACACACAACAGAAATTGATGGCTGATGATGTCCTGGATTCCTCTGGGAGAGAGTTAGTTTCTTCTTAGTAGCTGGTGTTTTGGATTCAGTATGACAATGAAGTTAATTACACACTAATGTTCTGGCTGTTATTAAGTAGTGCTAAGGACTTGTCAGTGTCTTATTTTCTGCCAGTGAGGAGCTGCACATGAAGCCAGGGAGAATAGCCGGGACAGGTGACCTGAACTGGCCAAAGGGATATTCCAATCATACAATGTCATGCCCAGTATACAAAATGGGGGAGTTACCCAGAAAGGAGGTCATGTAAGGACTTGAAGAGGGCAGTTCTCTGTCTCCGAAGTCCAGAGAAGCACTTTGCATAAGATAAGCCACCAGAAGAAACTTAAGGAATTTGCAAGAGGAAGATGCTAATTCCACACCTGAAAGACATGAGGTCTGGATAGCACATCCTGGTTAATGCATCCAGACAAATTACTCTGGCAAGCTGTGGGAAAGGAAGTAACTGCTCATATATATAGCACCTCAAGTTGTGGGAACAGCATGTACCACTACCCCATGGATTCCCAGAACATGTACTGTGTAAAGGTGGTACCCCCAGAAGAACAGCTCTGAGACCCCCAACACCAAAAAGCCTGGGGTGAAAAGGGACTAACAGCATGCAGCTGGATCCATGGGTGGTGATTATATTTTCTGATCTCTCTCTCTCTCCCTTCCCTGCACCAGTTTTTTCTATTTTTTCAATCTAACTCAAATTTACTGTTAATTAAGACTGTATTGACTTCAGCACATGGTCTTGTTTTCACCTTAATTCACGTAGAGGCATCTTTCATTAATCCATTCATAACACACTGATGGAGATTCAGAAATGGGTTGGACATCAGCAGGTGATGTGCAGTTGTATTGTGCATTGCTTGGTGGTTTTTTTTTTTTTGTCCTTGGATATAATTTCATTTCAATTGTTTCTGTCAAAGAAAGTAGTTAGAAAATGAAATAAATCATTGAACATGGCTACATCACTGTGACTGCTAACTAGACTATGCCTACAGGACGAAACACTTCCATATACTATTTGCTGCAAAGAGAGGCTTCTCTGCTTAAAATAGCAATAAAAAGTTCTGACACTTGACCTGAAAATAGCCTGAATGCTGCCTTTCTTTGCCAAAGATGTCATTTTCCTACTGTTATCAGCTCTGATCTACAGCTTTGCAGCATAGCTGCACACAGCCTCTTCCCATCTGCTTTAACTATTTAAAATGATTCACATGGATCTGCTTTATTATTTATGGAGGGCTAATGCTTAAGTGGCTTCAATAGAAATATGGACCCAATTCTGTTACAGATACATCCTATTAAGATTCCAGAACCTGTTCTCAATGGGATTTAACAGTTTGCTAAATATTTGTGTGTTTCCATGTGATTTATAGCTGTTTGTATTGTAATGTCTCTACTGAAACAGTTTCATTTTTCAAAATATTTTCATTTTATTCATAGACAAGCCTGGTATTCAAGAATCTGGGTCTTAGTTGTAGATAATATTACTAATTGTCTTATCTGAATAATTAAGTTTTACAACTGCCAGAAAAGATAGCTCTTCACAGGCATGCAAAGAACTGGGATGAAGACAGAAATATGGTCTGCTGATCTGTTCCTACTAATCTAATTATTCTCCTGAAGTATATGAATAAAAAAAATGGGTATCTGCCTCCCTTAGGCTTTCTACAAAAATCACTGAATCTTCATATATTCTGTAAATGTCAGTGACAATAGCCTGGCATTAAACAATCCTTTAAAAGGACTGAAAAAGAAAGATTTTAATAGAGCTGTAAGGGAAACACACACTGCCTCACTAGGAAAAATCTGAGAAGAGGGTTTGCAGGAATGTGGAACAATCTCCCTATGGATATGATCTTGCATTATTTACCTCATATGCTGCCAATTAAACTGAACAGATCTCTGATAAAAATATTTATGTGAAACTAGCTTTTTGGAGAATGTGCTTGCCATTTGGTTATTAATTCAGTGTGAGTTCTGCAGTCTGTGGTGGGCCTAGGTTCACATCTTTAGTATATAAGACTTCTCAATCACAATTTTGATGGCAAACAGTAAATCATATAAACTGACTTTCCTGGTTTTTACCCATTTGTATTGTATTAACTGTTCCTACTGCCAGAAATCCATGTTTAACATGAGTAAAGCCTGGAAATTTTTACTTCAAATAAACTGATGCTTGTTAATGCATGTCATTCAATTTGAAAGTACTGAAACTGTTTCTAATAGTTTTCAAAATAATTTTGCAGCTTCTTCTTCTTGAAGTCTTATAAATTTAGAAAATTTCAGTATTTGGAAGGAAAAAAACAAAATAACTGGAGGTAATATTTTCTGTTCTTATTGATGATAACTTTAAAAGACAAATACAAGATTTCCAGGAATCTACTAGCCTTGATTTTTCAGTTGCACTCTGACCTCTTTCATCATAGTGACAGTACAAAAGCCCTTTAAAATGGAAATAACCCGCAGGCTCAAAAGGTTCTTGATGTAAATGAAAATCAGGTTCAGTGGGTAGAAAGAACGCTGAAGGAAATTAATTCTCTAGTGAAGAAAGTAAAAATACATTCTCCTGAAATAAATGCTAATTACATAGTGGAGAGAAAGTCCAAATAGGACCCCGAATCTCAATGCACAGGAAGTCAAACACACACAGAGGAAAGCTGCATGTTAGTCTAAAACAGAAAAGGAGTTCCCTGCCTCCTGCCCACATCTGTTGATTTTACAACTGCAGACTTTGTTGTTGTTGTTGCATGTATTATTTTTTGTTTGTTGTGGGGTTTGTTTTTTGGGTTTTTTTTTGTTCCATACTTTATAAGGTGATTTTTCATTTCACAGAAGATCAAAATCTTATTCTAAATCATGTCTGAAAGAACTTGAACTACTATGCTAAGAGTATTCAACTCATTGAGGCATTGAATGCATTCCTGGCACACTGCTCGCATAACTGTAGCATACCAGACAAACTAATTAAGGACTCATAGTAAAGTCAAGATCTCTTTTTTCTTCAAGACTTTTTTTCCTTTCCATGAAAAGCCAGACCATAAAGCAAGCAGAAAGTGTTATTATTTATCTCTGTATTCACTGACTTTTGGGTTAAAAATGCAGTTCAGGATTAAGAAGAATGTATCATGAACTTTGTCAAGAGACTAAAGATTAATCAGCAAGTGTCCAAGAAAGCTCAGGATGAAAACAAGCACAAATTTCAGGAATTTCTTAAGGGATTGTTATTGTCAAGCAAATGACTATTTCTTGCAAATAAATCTGCCATCTTACATCTGAATTTGAATTGTATTACTACACAAGTGACCCCCGATGAAGGGGAGAGAAAATGGTGCATCTGACTCCATCATCAGAAGGCTAAGTAATTACTTTATTATTCTATACTATATACATTGCATCTAAACTGAATCTGCCTTGCACTCACCCTTGCTCACAACTGCACAGAACTTCACTCATCTCTGATTCTCTCATGACTGTTCTGTGAAAGTCTGACACACATATATTTCTTGGCCCTGGTAGGCCAAAGGAACAAAACATCCCCACTTTGGGTATACAATCTCCACTCTCGCACAACACAGGCACAGCAAGAAAGATAATTATGTTTTTCCTTCTTCTTTGCTTGTCTCACAGCCTCTTTCTGTTCAGAGGGCATGTCAATACCACAGAATTGTCCTTTTTGCATTAGCTGATATGCTTTGAATATTAGGCAATAATTCAATATTATCAATAACTGTTACAGAAACTAGGAATACTACAAAACTCAGTAATCTTGACATAAGGCAAAACAATCAGTATTTATCATCATGCTTGGTTTGTTTTGTTTTTTTGTTTTCTATAAGTGCATGAAAATATAATATCAACCTCTATAAAGGCCCTGGAAACAGACAAAAAAGCCTTGCTGAACTATGGTTTGGCAAATCTTGGCTTTTCAAATAAGAGAAAATTGTTAATGAAAGTTTGATTTCTGCTATGTGATTTAGCTGCTTGCATTCAAATACACATGTGGTTGGGGGGAGGTTTATCTCGGGTCATAGCAAAGACATTCAGAATGGTTTATTTAGGAAAATTTTCAAATCATTTAAAAAAGTAAATGTACAGTATCTTCCTAGCAGTAGCATTCTATAGTTCTGGAAAAGCCTTGGACTCTGCTCTCTCCTTGTGAAAAGAAATTATACAAAGAATTTTTCTGGAGGCCTATGGTATGCTTTTCCAACAGGCAAAAAATTTTATTTCTAGTTTGTTTTTATCATCTCCTTGGTGAGTTAAGCATGTGGTAAGCTACACACTATTTACCAGGAGTTACATACATCATCCTTGCAGCTGAAAAGGAAATTTGGCTGTATGAAAATAGTAATTTAGTAAAATAAGGCCTTTTAGTAATAAAAGGAGTGTTTCAGTATTACAATTTCCCATCTTATAGAAATACCACCTTTACCTATTCTTGTAACAGAAAGATTACTTAAGGTTAATAAGAAATTTAAAGAAAAATATCACCTTAGTCACCTGAAAGTTTCCTGATCAGACAGGTGCTTTAAAAAGTAATGCAACATAATATGAAATATTGGTTTATATGGTGTTTTGAGAGAGCTTGTAAATCCCTACTGCCAGACCTGGCTGACACTAAAGAACTGGTACTCTCACCCAGGAAAGGAGAGACCAGACAAACTGATTTCATCAACTGAGCAACCAGATGTCAGTGGTGAACTTGAAAATAAAGCTATGTTCTGTGCAATACATTTGTTGATGTGATACTTAAATCCACATTTGTGTAAGAACACACCCTTGTGATTCTATATCTTTATTGTGAACTCTGTGATACTTACTGCTCACGGAACTGGGGAGAAAGCCTCTCTCAGTAATCCAGGAATGAGAATGTTGCATTTCACTGCCAGTTTGAATCAAGCAGACTACAAATGAAGTTAGTTATAAAACTGTAATTGTTCTGTCTGTGACAGATGAAAGTAGTGATCTTACTTCTCCTTTCAAGCACATGACAGAAAACTTAACACAGTGAATGACAGCATACTCTTTAAGAAACAGAGGTGTTTGGAATATTTAATCCAAATGAGGAGAGTTTGCAGCCATTAAAATTTTTGTAGAAAATGTAGCAACCCAAATCCCCAGAGGAGCCTTATGTTGAGATATGCTCTCTTTGCTGGGTTATTAACAAATGTGTGAGGCTGGTGCAAATGAGTCACGCAGAGCTGCAGCAGATTTCTTAAATGTCTCATCACAGTATGTCTCAATATGGCCCTGTTGCAACTGCTAGGCACATAGAGACATAACCAGACAGCAACATCTGAATTTCAGCAGTAACTTTTAAAGCTTTAAAGGTTAATCAGTGTTTTCCACTCAGAAATTAAATAGAATCTGAACAACATATTTTATTGCAATGTAAAATGTTTCATTATGTAAAACTCAATATCCAGAAGACAATTGTTCAAACAGAACCACATCCATTTTTCATTATTTCCAGGAAAATAGTAAAAAATTACATTTTGATTACCTACAAAATACTCACTTTACTCAAACTGAATTTTCTTTGAGGTGCCTGCATTTTCAGAAAGGATGACATTTTGTTCACACAATTTATGAATCATTAAATAATCTTTTCAACATAAAGTAAAACTAAAACACAGCTCTTTCAAAGAACTGTTTTAGCATCCTCTCAGAATGGACATATGTAGAAAACTTATGAAACATGTAACACCTACCTTTGTCAGGAAGGTTAAACCACAGAATTTTCTTAAAATGTCAGTGTCATCCAAAACAGTCATTGATAGTCTCCTGCACTGAGGAACTCTACATGATACTATTCATCAACAGCTAATTTATTTTATTTTTTTTAATCTAGAGGATAGATTAGGCTATGACTAGCTTTACAAATATCAAGAGGAAAAAATAATTTTGTTATGCCTGCTAGAACAATATTCTGTCTCTTATCACATGCATTTTCTTGTATATATTTTTAAATTAAAATTTAAAATTAAAATAAATATATTTTCTTAATCCTCTTACAGGATCAAGACATGACTCTCTCAATTTTTTTTTATAAATACATAGCTGCATTTTGCAGATTTTTCTGATCGAGCTTATTAAGATAAATAATGTTTTAAACACAAAACATTAGTTAGCAGTTTTTGTGGAAGCATGACAGTACTGCAGAAATTATCAGAATCAGGAAATTAGAGAAAATCCTAAATTATAAAAATTAACTTGTCAGTTCAAAAAATATGAAAGCACTGGACCTATAACTAAAAGCATGAAAATTCAAATGTAAATAATGGTTAAAATGTGTCAGTTTTAATATTTGAAAAGTATGGTTCCACTCATGGAGGAAAGAAAGAAGAAAGAAATGGAGGAAAAAATTTTCCATATATACATTATTTACTAAGATCAATTTATTAAATGCTGTAAGTAAAACTAATAATTAGCTGAGAATTATTGCAGTTTTAATTCTCTTTCCAGTACAGCTATTTTTTAACACAATAAATCTAAGGAAAAGAAAGATAATATGACTTTAAATTAATTTAATTTGAGCACAGTGCGTACCAGAGTCAATTCATGTTGCCATGACAACAGACACTGGAAATTTAAACATCGAGTGACAGGCTGAATTCCCTGTAAAGAAGCTACTCTGCATTAAAATTATATACTAGTAAAACATTAAACAGATCTATATACAACCTATTTATGTTAAGCAGGCAGCTTGATTATAGCTTTTAAAGAATATAATTATTCAGGCACTAAGTTTATTATCTCCGTTTAAATTTCTCTGAGATTTAAAGAGCAACCTGAAGACCTGCAAGTAAAAAGATGCAGTAACCACGTAAGAGGGACCCTTGAAAGAAGATTATTTTTTTTTTTTTTAGGAATGCAATTGCATTATCTGTCTATCGTATATATTTTATTAAATTGCCTCTGCAAATATATCATCCCCCACACAAAATTAAGCCTGTAGGTTGTCTTTTGCATATTTATTACAAGAAAGTGTTTGAAAGCCCCAAAATGCATAAATATTTCTAACAAAGTTCTTTAACAATTTACAGAATTACTGGATTTGAGAATGAATATGTTGTGCTTGCACCCAGCAATTTTTATATAAACCAGCTTCATGTATTCTAAATCAGAATAATTTGTTGCATCTGGTCAAAATGTTTGAAGTCATAGACATAAATGAAATGGAGGGAAAAGCATTTTATTGTCAACTGGTTAAACTATCCAAGAAAAGGATACAGAAGATGTAGACAAGGAATGAAACTACCACCACGATTTATACTCTGAAAAATCTCCATTTGACTCTACATGGAGCAGAAGACACTGCTTTAGATCTGTTGGGCAGAATTCCTCCCACAACAACATTACTTTAATGGCTGTCATTTTAAAAAAATCATATTCTGAGAAAGCTGTATCTCTTTTTGAAAAAGAACTAATTGGCAATAATTCTAACCTAAGAGGATTTAATTAACTATTCCTGCTTTATGGTGTATTTGATTTGTACATTAATGACATGCAAACATTGCCAAGATTTATTTCTAAGTTTAATTTCCTTAGTATTCCTCAAAGTACTCTCTTTATCTACTGACACTCCCAGTCTTTTACCATCTGTGAGACTGCACAGGAAATTAAGACCATTGAAAAATCCATCCTGCAGAATTCCAAACATTTACAAAAATAATGATATTATCTTTCTCAATGTTGGCTTGTTAATATGTTCACAAATTGACCCACCTTAGTCATTGCTGAAGCACAACATCTGTATAAACACTGGCAGTCACTGTTGATCTCCAGTGCACTACCAAACTCTGCAAC
This sequence comes from Passer domesticus, assembly GCF_036417665.1. Lineage (NCBI taxonomy): Eukaryota > Metazoa > Chordata > Aves > Passeriformes > Passeridae > Passer > Passer domesticus. Next base: position 56,565,836 of record NC_087512.1, on the reverse strand, counting down.
CTCCTTCCACCCATCCATCCCCTCTCCTTTTGGAGAGGGTACAATGGGGTTTGTGCTTTTGTACTCATGATTGCTCTGACATAGCACAGTTGTGCCTCCAGGTTGCTGGGTAGTTCAGCTGCAGAGCAGAAATTGTGAGAAGCCCCATGGGACACTGTCCCTGCTTCTCCTGGGAACTGCATCATGTTCTGGATAAAGACTCTGGCTTGAGCTCTCCTGCAGGTAACCCTGTGTTCTTGTGTCTGGTCATGCATGTCCCTGCACTCAGCTGTCTCCCACCCTGGACTGGAATCATTATTCTTGTCTAGTGGTCCTGCTTGGTGTCCCTGGCTGCTGCCACTGCTCCCTATGCCCCAACACTGTGGTGCTGCATCCTGTCTTCCCGCAGGCTCCACTGCCACCCCCAGCTTCAGCAGCACCCTCCTGGTGCTTCCTCCTGTCTTGCTTGCTGAACTGCTGATCTGAGCTTTTACTGTGAAAGTTTCCTGCCTGTTTAAAGCAGGAAACACTATTGTTTATTTACAGAGGATTTTGTAGCTGCATAAGGAAGAAATGAAACATGAACAAAACCATGACACAGTTACGAGATCCAGCTATCCAGCTGCATCATGTACATGCCAGGACATGCTTAGCTCAGGTGCCTTCCTAATGCCCATGAAGGACTCCAGGTGCTGTACCCAGTAACAACACAGCTACATCCGCACCTCCAAAATTAGAAACCCAGAATAATCGGCCTCCCAGCTATAATGAAGATTTGGAGCTTGCAGCCACTTTCACTGATCAGTCAAATTTTCATCTTCTTCCTTGAACAATGTGGAGAACAGTTTTGAGGCAAGACCTTTTCTTTTACCTTACCATGCCACTGTTGATACAATGTGGTGGGAATTTTTCAATATTTATGCATCCAGGATGAGTGAGTAACTGATTATCACTTTTCAGGGCTTTCAGTAGACAGCCCTTAAAGAGATCTTCTCACAGAGAAGAAGTGTTACGTGTTTGCAGTGACCTTTTGTGAATGCATTGAAAAGATGAGAAAATGGGAACATTTTGCCAGAAAAACAGGGCAGCTCTGGGCAGAAGCCAAAAGTAAGGCAGCAAATTGCCTGGAGTAGAAAACGTCTGGCATCCTTCAGTGCTTCTGCTGAAGGGGAGGTCAAGACTGGTAGAGTACCTGTGGGGATATGAGAGGGAAAGTAGAGCATCCCTTCAAAGAAACAGATTGGTCTAATTGTGTTCTAGGAAATAGACCAGAAACAGCAGTGAAAATAACCTCCATTTTCCACCATTCTATTCACCAATTCCTTCTCCTTTGTCTTCTGTCTTCCTTCCATGACCACTGTAGGTGAGGTCTGTCCACTCTGACCCATGTCCAGAAATGAAAAGCTGTCTTTGGCACCACTGAGAAGCCTCCAGAAAATAAGGACACATCTTCATCATCTCTAACATGCTGCAGAGAGGAAACTGACAGCACAGAGTATTCCAGCTTAATCTTACCAAACAACTGTCCTGTGTCTCACAAGTATGAAAGATTAAATTGTACAAACCATTGATGCATCTATTTTGCCCAGATTGATGCATCTATTTTGCCCAGGGCATGGATGAATGCCTCTGTTGGAGCTGAGTAAACTGAGTGCTACCACAGCCCTAGCTGGGAGTAAAGGGCACCATGGTCATCCCCAGCCCTGGGCTTTGGGCATCTCCCCAGGAATGGGGAAATCTCTGGAGAGTCTTAGCTCAGTGAGGCCCATTGACCAACAGGGGTGGGCTGTGTGGAGCCAGACAAGGTCCTTGCTGCATCATTGCTGGGGCAGAGGCTGTCAATTCTGAGACTGAGATGGAGTCCTGGGCTGAGGACTGTTGACAAGAGCCTCAGGGGAGCCAGGCAGGGACAGTCAAGGCTTTCAGTGCCCATGGTGATGCCTTAAGTTTTTAGCTTTTATATTTTTTCAGATCCTGTATTGCATTAGTGTATAACTCTGAACTCCATCTAGAATATTAGTAAGCTCTCTTCATTTTTGTCAGACATTACAGTAACAATGCCTTCTGCCTCAGGCCCTGGAAAGTATATACAAAAGTGCATTAGGTGGAATGCAAACGGGGAGATTATGACTTCATTACCTGAAGCTATAATGAGACAATTAACCTCTGATATGCAAAGAGACCAAACTTATCTGAGAAACTCACAACTGCCATCCATCTGGGGTATAGCCTCTGCAAGGTTTTTGCACTGTCTGAGGTGTATCTGTTGAAGGCCTTTAATAAATAACTTCTTTTTTCTTTTAACTCTGTCTAGCCTCTGTTCAAGGTAGCTACTCCAAGGCATCAATGGCATAAGTTACACAGCTTGTCATTCCAGAGGAAAATATGCAGCCAGTAAACATTGCTGTTACCTTCTTGCGATGAAAAACAAGGCTGATCAATGAATTTTACATCAATTTTTGCTTATATTTAAATATAACTGTTTTTTCATTACCCCTTCAAATATTCTTGAGGAAAATTTTTATAATTCAAGTTAAAATGTCCCCAACAAAAAAAATTCTGCTTCTCCTTCTCTAGAGGTATAACAGCCTATGAATATGCACTTTTGTTTTCATACAGGTTGAATTATTGAGGTTTCTGATGGGCTGTTGGGGGTCCATTCCGGCTAGCTATGGACCCTTGCCCACACGATAATTCATAGACGAAAGTAAAAGATTGAGAAGTGCTCTCCTCCACATGGGAAACATTCTCCTTTATTCCAAAACAGACACCAGATGGACAAAACCATGGGAGAAAGAGGGTGTTCCCTGGTGGCAGGGGACTTTTATACCCCCAGGGGAATGGGGACAGAGGGAGAGGTTCACAGACAATGGGATACCAGTGAGGAGTGGTGAGGGGAGGGGTAACCCAAGGAGGAGACCACCAGAGGGTAGTGGGGTGGGTGAGGTAAAGACCATGTGATGGGGGAAAGGGATAACAAGCCATGTGATATAACATAAGCTATACAGTACAATATAAAAACTACTCTGTGCAAAATCCCAATCACCCAGTGCAAAAGAACAACTAAATAAACTAGTGCACCACAACAATAGGTCATGGCTGAAATATCTTTCATTCTTTCTTTCAAAAATCTAGTCTCCCAATGCTTTTTATTTTTTAGTTACACTACAAACATTGCTATATAACTTCTTAGATTGTGCAGTGGATTCAGTTTTCTCTAGTAAGCTCACACTTTCCTATGTCTTAAAAAAATTAGCTAAGTCAATAAATTAACGTCGAAATTCTTCTTTTACTTTCAGATTATGAACAAGACTGCCTTTTGCCATGAGACTAACTTATGACATGAAATATCTCATAATAACATTAAATAGTACACAAAGAACAGCAGGGATGCATTTTAATTGAGATAAAGGAATGAGTTGAGTAATGTGGTAATAAAAATTGCATCTCAGAAATGAAACATCCAAATATCCATCAGCTGTTCCTGTGGTGTGTTTTCAAGGCGTATTTAGGAACAGTGAAACAATAAATCTTCTCTTACAATAAGTTACTTATAAGACTTTAAGAGATTTTGGGGCCCTTCCAGCTGTTTTGATTGCCAAATTTTTGAACTTCCTGTTCAACTTCTACTGGAATTGCTGAGTAAACCACAAACTTTATATTGATAAAACTGGGAAGTGGGTAGGGGGGTGGTGATGGTGTTATATATTTGAGATTCTTCAGCATAAATCAGCCCAAGCACATGAAGTCAAGTCATTATAAAATTAGCTCTATTACTTTTAAATGGAATGCATTTCTTTCTTCTGATATCCTAAGAGTTTTATATTTTCTGGTGTATAACAAAGAAACAAATCCTTGGGATGACTAAGAGACGAAACAGCTTTGGTGGCTCATCCTAGCTTAAGAATGAGCGTGTACAAACATAATAAAAGTATTTACTCAGTACAGATTTGGAGATCTACTTTACAGCAAAAGAAGTATACCACTCAAGGCAGGCCTGCATCAAATAATAATAGGACTGGCTTTTTTTCCCCTTTTCTATGACTGAAAGTAATGTGCATTATTTATTAATCGCTTCTTCTCTACAGAAATGCAGCCAGTTTTGGGACATAGCTGTAATTGAAATGTCTCTTGCAGTATTTTGAGAAGTAAAGGCATTTTCAGTGGAATGAAAAGCAAATAGTAAAAAAGATTGCAATAGCTTTAAAGTATATAAAGATATTTTCACAATATTTTTAATTTTTTAATAAATGGTGTGTTTTTCTGAGAGTAAAGTGATGTATTTGCTCAAAATCAAATATAAACTAGAGTAAGGAAGATTTTGGAGAAATAACTCTTTTTTTTTATAGACAATCAAAGATCATATGTCTTTATTTTACAGTTTTGCTTGATGCTACCCTGGCAATACTGCAGGCATCTATAGAAGAATCTGAGACAGAATTATGAATATTTTATTAAGACATGGAAGATGGCATAAAAAATTCACTTTCAAATTTTGTGATGCTTGTACTAAAATGCCTCATCAGCAGAAACTTCCTTTGTAGACATGTCTTACACTATATACAGCGCTGCACTTTAACTCATGATTAAGAGCAAATGCCTAAGATAACAGCATTTCTTAATCAGCCTGAAAACTTGCAATTAAGACAAGAATAATACTCCCTCCCGCACTTTTCCTAAGGCTTAATCTGCTGCATCTGAGGCACTTCCAGTGCCTGCAGGTGGCACATTTATTTTTCTAGGATATTGTTAAAACCAGCTAGTGGCATAGATTGTTGTCACAGGATAATTCAAAGTACTTCTGAGCAGTGTTTGTTGAATGTCAGGATGCTGATATCTAAGTGCAGAGACTGATGGCATTACAATGTTCAACTGAATTTTTGGATGACTAAGATGAAGAATGCATGTCACTAGTGAAATGGTGAATGAGCATTTACTATAGAAACCATGCAGAACTTAATACTGTTGATCTAAGCTTCCAAAATGACAAGAATATATTACAAGAACTTTGTAATATGTCCATGTAATTTTGGAAGCTTGCCTCCTTGTGAAAATTTAGGGCCTCTTCTGATTTTCTAGAATGTATTTCTGTTCTATTATAAATTTTGGTAGGGTGCTAAGAGTGAAATAAATGGCATGAACAAATCACCAGACATTAAATTAAATGAGTAAGCAGTGTTAGTCAATTCTCAAAAAATTCCTGACTTGTCCAATATGCACCTGACAATGAATGTTCATCCACTGTGTTTCTCTACTTAGGCATGCATGCACGTACAACAGAGAAGGCAGAAAAACAGTGTCAAACAAAACAAACTAAACCAACATCTATTACTTTATCAGAGAGTAGCAGCATTTCAGGTACAGATCTTGTAGTTCTCTGGTACAATGATTTACCCCGATAAATGTCACTGGCATAAAAGGTTTGTCAATTTAATTAGTTTATACAGAGGTAATGAGTTCCAGAGGAAAGAGTTTGTGCTGATATACCAGAGAAGTATCCTTAATAGAACCCAAAATGTGTTTTGATGGAGGGGACATCACAAGCATGTTTAAAAGGCATTAAGGCGTCTACCATTTGAAGTAATATGAGATAGTACCATAATAGTGATCCTTATAGAGCAGTCAGTATCTGTGTTTTAGAGACATAGTGAAAAATTTTGTTAATGAGTTAGAAAATACTAAATGCAGGTTTTGCATGTGCAAGAATGAGTGAATTAAAAAGAACTGAGACTAGAAGTCTTCCAAAATCACTGTCAATTTATTGTGACTGTATTAAATACCAACTTTATCATCTAGATTTTTTTGATTTTTACATGTCAGAATGGAAGGAGACACTAGCTGAAGTTACCCTCAGCATGCCATGAGTAATGGGAATGCAGCAATTTGGAGCTGTCCAGATGTTAGCTTGTCAAAAGAAGAATTAGGGGGAAAACAAGGTCTAGAACACCAATTTTTAATTTCTCTTCCACAGAGAGGAGGTAAAAAATTGTGAAGTCAGTTCTAGCTGAAGGGGAATTTTTTTAAATAGCTTACTCAGAAAGAAGGCTTGAAGTAATTAAGTTGAAAATAAACTCCAAACATTATGGAAGCCTTTAGCAAGTTTTATGTATTAATGCTAATTTGGATACATCTCTAGAAGCATGAGCTACAAGCAGACATCAGAATCAAAATTCCACTGGTAGGTTCACATTGTTGGGGAAAATGAAACACGAAAGCCTTATAAATATGATTGGCAAAAGATTTTGAGAATATGGAAACTATAAGTGAGATTGAAATGAAAGCAAGCTTTGAGATACCTTAGTTACTGAACAACTAGAAAACAATGGTATGGCCGGCTGAAGGTAATTCCCTTTTGATGAAACAATACCCTCTGCTTGCAGACAGGTCCAAGGGTCAGAGCAGACCCTACTAACTTGGTGGAAGGGGTCCAAAGAGTAGTTTTTAGGATTTAAAATGTAACACAGTATGGTAATGTAATGATTCTTATAGCCTGTATGTAAATGCTATAAGATTTGTATCTTGTACTAGATTGGTTAGTGAGAATTAGAATATTCAACAAGAAGAAGACTTATTGTATTGTAATGGGAACCTCGCTCTCTCTCCTCCTCTTTACCATGCTCTTGCCTTCTTTCTCTTTACCACTCTCTTTACCACTCTTTCTCTCTTTTGGGCCTGCTCCAAGCTGCGGCTGGCAGCTCCAAGCATGGCCCCTGCACCCACACCCATTGCAATAAGCCACAAATTCCAAGACCTGGCTTCAGAGATCTCTCATCTCCATCCATCCCAACCATCCTACCCCCGTCACTTCTACACACATCTTTTCAGATGCATGTCAGAATCACAATATTGAGTCTCAAAAAAGAAATACAAAATGCCAGAAGAAATGTGGTGGTGAAAATAGACACAGGCATAGAAGTCTCGAAGACTTTTTTCCATATTAGACATTCCAGTGATACCCCGCAACATATATCATCCTTGTATTGATGAACCACCTCTCCAGGGTACAAGATAATTCACTTTCCATACTGTATTATCAACAAGGAGCTAAGGTGTTCAGAGTTAGATGTGAATAAGGGTTTAAGATGCAGCTTAGTGTCCTGGCTCAAGGCTATATTGTGTTAGCGTTCATATTCAGAGATATAAATCCGATGAATGTTTCTCAGAAGGAATCAATTAAAAATTATATCCATTTGAAATAATGGAAACCTCACAATATCTGCCAATTCTGCTGCATTATATTCCTACACTTGAAACAGCACCAAAAATTAAAAGTTCACAGACAGAACTTTGGCTCCAACTCAGCAAAACACACCAAGAACATACTGCTTAACCATGATCTGATTCTGGAAATGAGGTTCTGACAAAATCACCTTATTGGCTTTCTACCTGTCAGTCAGCTGAAATATTACTTTGTTTTAGATCTATAACCTTTAGCGATTATGAATTACAAACAATTATCATAACAGTTTATGCTATGACATTGAATGCATGTATAATATGTCTAAGAACACCTTATAACAAAGAAAACTTAAAGAAATGTGTACAGTAGAAAGCTTGTATTTTAGCTGGTATTATAACAATGATGCCATTTCCAAAATGATTTTGTTTATCATCAGACTTCCTTTAGAGCATATAATGGGTACTTATATTTTGTCTGCATTTGTGACTGCCATTTCACAAGAATAGATGAATTCATGCTGTTGTATTTAAAGACTCAGTGAGATGCAGGAAAATAACAGTCAATTGCTCCAGGAACAATCTTGATGTATTAATGATCTGTGGAAATGCTAGTTTAAGATCTGGAACACACTTTTCAGTTCCAAACTTAATAAAAACCAAAGAATGTTAGAACTAATGTTTAAATTAGCTCATTATCTATTTGTGTCTTTAGTCTTGAAGATTTGTCCTTGACTGAATTTTAGTTTTATCCATTGTTTAAAAGCTCATGGTTTTGATTTACTCTTCAAGTAGTATACAGCATTTGTAGCCATGATATTTTCTGAAAAATCCTTTTGCCAGGATTTTCTCCTGAGGAGCTGAGGAGCCTCAGGAAAGAAATGTAAACAATTAACTATCTGCTGCTGTGGAATGCAACAGGTGCATCTATGATTGGTCCATGTGGTCCATGTTGGTTGTTTCTAATTAGTGGCCAATCACAGTCAGCTGGCTCAGACTCTCTGAGAGTCACGATCTTTTGTTATCATTCCACTACTCACCTGTTCTTCCTAGCTTCTGATGGATCCTTTTCTGTCCATACTTTTAGTATAGTTTTAGTATAGCATTTTAATATAATATATATCATAATATTATAAATCAGCCTTCTGAAACATGGAGTCAAGATTCTCCTCTCTTCCCATGTCCTGGCACCCTCGAACATCACCATACAGCATTCTCATGTTTATCCCACAAAATGGATGAAGTATTATTGTATTTCGTAGATGCACTATTTGCATAGTCTCAAGCATCACTTCTATGGAAAGTAAGCAGAAAAAAAAATAAAGCAGGGGATATGAGTAAATTATATTCTCAACAGCAAGAAAAAGGAATTATCATAGTTGCATGGCACTTTCCTCAAAGTAATACAAAGAAAAATGCTTTTTTAGAATAATTGAAAAAAAAGAGAAAATTTAGAACACGTAGAAATTTAAATTTGGACTTCCATATAGAACAAATTATATAGAACTAAAAATGGAAGATTAAATATTAAAATTAAATGGCAGGGAGCTGTGCTGGTTAGGAAGCGGACAATTTAATTTCTCCACAAGCATGAAAATCGAGCATGAATTAATTTGCTTCATGCTGTTTTCTTTTCTTTCCTTAATCACTGTTTACTATATAAAGTCACACCTCACATTCTTTGATTGTTTAATTTTAGCAGGATTTTTTTCATGGCACCATATGTAGAAATAAGCTTTATTTTGCATGTAATACATAAACATATTATTTTAGTCTTCAATATCAATAGGGCTATTTCATGTTTGAAGCAATATTATTCTAATATTTTATTTCCAGTAAATAATTTACCTACATTTTAATACGTTATCCAAGCCATAATGCAACATTGCGTTTCCAGAACTCCTACTTTCTTCAGATGATGCCTTGGATTTCTAATGAATAAATTAACTCCTAAAGAAAAACAGGAAAATCAGTTCACCTCAGTAAGATTAACCTCCACTAAGCTAGCAGGGCTAATTTTAGGGTGTGAATGAAGAAAACAAATAGGACTGGGTCATGTTTATTGGACAGAACTACAGAAACACTTTGATGGCTTTGGAAAGACTTCAGAAATATTTGGAGAATACTAGGGAAAAGTGATGGGGTTTCAGGTGGTAAGCACCCAGAGAGTCAGAAGTTTCAGTCTGTATATTCAAAAGACAATAATGTAACTGTTTTGGAGCACTTAAAGGAAGATCTGTAAGAATAGATTACATTTTGCCAGTATAGAGTGACCTTTCCTACTAAACCCAAGTGACCCAAACATGTTTACATGCAGTTTTCATTATTTCAATAACTAACTAAATTTAGAAGCATATATATATATATATATATATATATCTCACAATGAATTATCAACAAATAAAGTGAGAAATTACTTATGATAAATCATAAATTTAAACTAATTAGTATGGGTCATATACTAATTATTATATTTGGTTTCATAAACAAAAATTGACTAAAAAACTGTTGTAATGGCAGCAGTTTACGTATCAGCTCACACAGTATCACAGAATTTATTATATTCTTGAAACAGTATAAGAAAGTGAACCCTATGTATACAGAATATGATCCTATATTACTGAAGGGTTCTTGTAAATTCCCCCTTTTTGTCACTGGATAGCTTAATACAACCCAAACAGCAGAAAGGCTGGTCATCAAATTGGTCAGATAGAAATTTGTCATCATAATGTGAGGATAATTTTTTCATACAAATCATATCTGAGAGATTTTTATCACTGCCTGGAGACTTTAGCTATTTTTTTCTAGACCACTAGACATAAAATTATGGCTTTCCTTACATTGTTCTAACTTAAACAGCACCTGAGAAAATTTCCACTACCTCAAGTAGGTCTCAGTCAGTTCTGCTGTTAGTAATGTCAGAGAAAACTATTGTGTTTGACCTTCTCAAACCCCATCTCCCCCTCAACAGTAATGGAAAAGGACCTGCTTATAAGCATCCATTTTCCTGGCTTGCAGTCTGGAATCAACAGCTTGGAGGTGGGAGACGTTGATAATATGTGGAGGTAAAGGGGAAAAAACCTCCATGAACAACCAGAAAAATTGTATTAGGAATCCCCAAAAACAAAGTCAGATTCCTAGCTTCAAAAATCCCTCCTCCTAATTCTTTGTGAAAGAGAGAGGGAAAACAGCAGGAAGTTTCTTTGGCTCACCTGATAGTCTTGGAGCTAGCTAAATCAGCTAAGTCACATGGACTAGGATGTAAGTGGGGCGTAACTTCTTCAAATTCATGCCTCTCAGGTAACAAATGAGAGCAACATTTGCAACCTTCATAGCAACACATTGTTCATACATTTACAGCAATCTTGGGGCTTTTGCAAAGGTTGGATTTATCATAAAAGATGGCACTGAGATTCACTGAAGCAGGTTCCTGGTGGTTTTACACTTTGTCGCTGGATGTTACAAAAAATTTGACCTGAAGCACTGAAGTAGATCTGACTTGTAAATAAACTGTAAGATATTTTCAGACTAACTTATGAATATATGTGAAGGACGATGCTTGCAGAAATAGAAGTGGAGTACAATCATTGGTGTGTTTTGCTGTGGTATCTTGTCAAATTTTTGGTTTATGCCCCCACACGAACCATCTTGTAGCCCCCCTGCTACCACAAACCAGGCTGTGCCAAACCAATATAACCTTCAACATGAATGCAAGGGAGACGCTGATCTCTTCTGTGGTGTCCAGTGAAAGAACCCTTGGCAATAACTTAGAACTGTAGCAGGGGAAGTTCAGACTGAGGATTAGGAAAGGTTCTTCACTGAGGGATTGGTCAAGCAATTGAGCAAGATTCCCAGGAAAATAGTCATCGTCCCAAGCCAAGTGTTCAAGACATCTTTAGACAACAGTTTAAATTCTAGTTTCCTCTGTGTGAAGTCAAAAGTTTCATGTTCCTCACAAGCCCCTTCCAACTCAGGTTGTTCTGTAGTTCATGATTCTAAGAACTCAACCACTCTTCAAAGAAAAGATCCATGTAAGTGCCTGTGTTCCCATCTCTCTAAATAAACAACTTTGCTGCTTTCCAACATTTTTCCATGTGCATAAGTAGTACTTCTCATGCCAATGAAAACAATATCACACTGAATATACAAAAACACCCTAATTCCAGTATTTCCTACAATTCCAGTGATTCTAGTAAAAGCTCATTCCTGCTAATTGAATAATCTTTTTTTATGGTGGATGCAGTATAGAGCTATTTAGTACAACAGGTCTTAGCATTTTAAATATTGAGCTGGTTTAGATACTTGTGGAGTAGAGTTAATTTTCTTCATGGTGCCTAATGTAGGGATCAGTTTTGGATTTGTGCTGAAAACAGTGCTGATAATATAGAGATGTTTTAGTTATTGTTGAGCAACCCTTGCACAGTGTGAAGACATTTCTGCTTCTCACACTACCCCACCAGTGAACAGGCTGGGGGTGCACAAGGAATTGGGAGAAAAACAGCCAGCACAGCTGACACTGACCACAAGTATATCCCAGGCCATGTGGAGTCATGCTCATTACATTCAAGTGGAGGAAAAAGAAGAGGGAACTATTTGGAGTGATGGCATTTGTTTTCCCAAGTCATGTTACCCATGATGGTGCCCTCCCTTCTTTGAGATACCTGAACACTTTCTTGGCCCAGAACACTTCTGGGAAGGGGGGAATGAATCCACTGCTTTCCTTTCCTTGTTTGTGTAGCTTTTGCTTTCCCTCTTAATCTGTCTGTATCTCAACCCATTAATTTTTTACTTTTATTTTTCTCATTCTTTCCCCAGTCCTGCTTGTGGGGGAAGTGAGTGCGTGGCTGCTTAGTTGTCAGCTGGGATCGAAGCACAATAAATATTCTTATATTTGAGTAAAAAAATTTACTGAGTAGCTCCTAGGACCAGTTTTGATTCCCCGCAAAGTTTATTGTGAACTTCAAAATGCTTTCGCAGCAAAAAAACTATAGCAATTAAGATGCATGTCTCTGCATAACATAATACAAAGTTTATGAGTCAAAGGCCCACTGTAAAGCTATGACATTGGCCCAAAAGCATTCCTGTTCTTTGATCACCTTGCATGTTGCAACCTTAGTATAAAAAGGGAAGGAAATAATTTGAGTGGCAGCAGTTTGCAGCTGCTGAAAGACATAGAGGAGGAGCTCAGAAAGGATTGACAAATTACTATAAATTATTTATCTCTGTTTGACAAGAACTCCTTACAGAAAAAACATGTTATATTCCTAACTGACTGTACAGAGCAGGCAGGCATCTTCTTGCCATCTGCTGTATTTCTAAGTCAAGAACCCTTGAGGGCGTCACTAGTGCAACAGCAGGCTAGATTGCTATGAGTAAAGAACTTCATGAGAAGAAATTAATTATTTTTCACAGTTTTGTTTTTTTTTTTTTTTCCATTCTGTGGCTTCAGAGTTTGAGACCTTACTTCATAACGACTTCAGCATTTTTCCGGAGAGCTTCTAGTTGAGTAACTGTTCTTCTGTTAGCATTGCAAAAAAGGAATGTGGCAGTTATGTCTCAACAGGAGATCAATGTTCAGGCCAGAGGAAAAGATGAAAGAGCACATTAGAAAATACTTCTTCTTTTGTACTAAAATTGATAGGGAACGGGAAGGAAGAATGAGTTTAAGTGATGAAACTGCCAGAAACTTTTCAACTGTTCCTTCATGAAATAACCAAACTTTCAAATATACTTAGCTTGTGTAAAACAGAGGCCAAGTTGCATGGTTTCTCAAGAGTGGACCTGGTCAAAGGAGGGAAAGGACATGCTGAATTTACTAGTGATTACTTCCTTCAAGCTCCAGTGCTTCTGGGAAGACTTAAGAGAGGTTACTGCCTCAGATAGATTTGTTGCCAGATTGCTCTTGCCTCCTAATTTACTCCTGAAGTGCATCTGATTTCCGGAGTACTAAATGAAACACACTGAATATGTATCAGGATCATAATTCTCATACACTACATGGATGGTTTACAGCTGCCTGGAGTAGCTGGCATGGTGATAGTCTCCTGACATGGATTGTCTTTAATAAAAAAGCAGAGACTTCAGCACAGAAACTTACTAAATTTTCAAAAATGCCCAAGAGAAAAAATGTATTTTTTCTGAACCAGAAGTTTGCAAGCTAGAGAGCATACAGAGGGGTATGAAGAGAAAGGATTAAACAACACTATTTTAATTGAACATGTCCTGGAACAAGCAGTTTCATGACATCCATTTCAATTGTCTGTGAAATGGGGATAAATAATACTTAGCTTCCAAATCCGTTGAGATACATGGACATACCTCTCTGAAAATCTTCTATAAAACATCATACTTCAATAGCATTTGCTTATTAGCATGAATTGGCTCTCCAGCTGTTCTTGGCTTTTGCATGAATTTGATTTTGTGCCAAAGAAATGTAATTTTTTTCCTTCTGTTTTATTTGTCTTTGTCTATTTACTTTAAGGCTTGTTCTTCTGGATGAATTTTCAGCCAGGGGCTTCATGAAAATGCATGTTTTTTATTTGCTAACTGTAACACAGTTAGTTGTGCAAGTGGAATGTTATGTCAGTTGGCACTTTGCTGCTCAGTGCGGAAGAATGCCTTGCATTTGCCTTCTCTTATTTAGTATGGATATGGTCTTTCTCCTTACAACTCTATTGTGTTAAAGCATAAAAATATTGGATAGAAGAAGTTTAAAGAAAAAGCATTTAGATTTTAGTTCTGTGTAAAGTAGTATGTGCTTTTATCTATCCTACCTGTAGTTACCTTTTCATCAAGATTGAGGCTGACCTTGAGCAAGGCATAGGGGCAAAGACATTTCGAATATTGGGTTTACACATAGGTCTGCATTATTTAAAGTTTAATTTATTCTATCAAAAGAAAATGCTACCCAGAGCAAGACTCAGAGCAGCCAGAGCTGGATGAGCATTTACACAAATGTATCCTGTTATAAAAGCTTGGCATGCTCCTGTCATGTATTTCTGATGGAAGCTAGGAGAGCATAGGAGACTCATTAATGTATTTTGCCTAACATTACACTTGGGGAATGTTTCCAGTTAATATGCTAGATTTTGGGCCTATATATTTCACCAAAATTTATCAAATTGGGTCCAGAACTGATGTTTGAAAATCTTGCTCAGCTCTCTTTGACATTTTTAATAGAGCGAAAGCTCTAACACTAGGACTTTTTATACATGGACTACCCGTGCTACTATATTTCACAAGTCAACAATTATGCTGAGGAAAAAAATTCTGAAATTGGCATTTAAAGACTATAAAAATACACAAAACCACTTTAGAGTTACACAGTTGCAAGCAAGAACAAAATTGTCCTTATCCAAGTAATTAAACTCTTATCAGATTAAATGTCTAATGCAACATATACAGTTTATGAAGGAGATCTGCTGTGTTAAAAAAAGACAGGGATGTGAAAAATTTATCAAGTATACTATATGCATAGCACTCAAATTCAAGTGTGTTTGGAATAATGAGATTACAAATTTAATTAAATAATAAATGATTGGTATTTACCCCTGCAAAACCATTTAGGCATTGAATTTGCCTTAAAATTCCATGTAACAACAAATTTGCTGCATAAAGGTCGAAAAAGATCTGCATTGAGTTGTAAACATGGGACGAATATTATTTTAACTTGTAAAACAAATTTCAAAATCAGTGTTTTTCCCATTTCTAATTTAAGTTTTAATAAATTATTATACTCTAAATGTTAACTTACAATTTTTTTTTTGTATTGCATTAAGGAAAGAAGGCAATGAGGTTAGCTGAAGCTGATAAACACAAACCCAGCATGATCTTTCAGCTGCCTTGCAAATGTATGCCAAAGCATCTTATGGATGATTTATGCTCATTGCTTCCTTAGGCTTGGAAAGGATTAGCAGTCATGCTAGCCTGCATAGTGGTTTTCATCTCCTGAAAAGTATTCATTAGGTATTACATTTAAATGCTCACTTATTTCATTTGCTGGCCTGGGGAAGAATTCAATTGTGGCTGCAGTTACCATTGTGTCACAGGTCAGACTTCTCAGCACAGCTCTCCTCAGAAATGTAGCCAGCCTTTTTTTTTGTCAGGTGTGGACATAATGTAATAATATTTTTTTTCCACCATTAGAAAACTGTTGCAAATTATAATTGATAACCATGTTTTAAAGGTATCTCCTTAATCATAGTGTATAAACTTGAGTTTCTCAAAACACAAAAGGTCCCATCATATTTTGATAGTTTTAAAATCTGGAGCACATAGAGGTGTGTTAAGTGTGAGTGTTTAGGGGAGTATATGCATTTCAGCTGACATCACAGGATTTTTCTCAAACAGCTGACTGTAGGTTTTCACCTTGGATAACTACCATCAAAACTTGTATCATTCCTGAAAAGAAATTATAGTTGCAGGAGGAAAACAGTTTAAATTATGTCAAACTCTTCCTTTCTAAGATTTCCTCTTCTGGTAAAAACACATTTCATTCAGACTGACCTACATTGTTACTGCCTGAGTGTATAGCCTCCAAACAGCTAAAATACTTCCACTGGTGTCTGTGACTCAGTACATAGAGCACTCTCCACTCCACTCCACTCCTCTCTCCACCCACATTTTACTACACCCAGCCATTTTTTTTTCCTTTTCTTTTGGCAGGTAGAAAAATGGAGAACAGACAGTGGGTGAACTAAGCATCACATTTCTTGTAGTGTGGCAAAGAGAGCTGTCTGTTGCTAAACACACATTTCAGCTCAGGACAAGGGAAGTAAACTGCCCAGCCACAGCTTCAGGACTTCAAAGTGTTCAGTGGAGCTGAATGAGAAAGCTATAAACTTGTCTCTACAAATCACCATACAGATAAATTATCAGTTTTGAGAGAAAAAAGAAGCCAAAACCCTCTACTTTCCTTTATACAAAATGCTCTGTCATTCAGGAAAAACAAAACAAAACAAAAACCCCACAAACAAAACAAAATAAAGCCAAACCAAACCAAAATCAAAACCAAATAAAAAAAGAACCCACAAAAATAACTCCCAAAAACCAACAACAACACAACAAAAAACCAACCAAACAAAAAAATCCAAAAACCAACAAAAAACCCAAAAATCAAACCAAACAAAAACAAAAAAAAATCAAAACAAACCAAACAAAAAAACCCCAACCAAGCAAAAAAGAATGTTTTAACTAAGCTTGTGTATCACACCTTTGATCACCATTAGGTGAACAGATATGAAAAAAAATTAATCTGCCTCTATACTTCATATATAATCTTATCCTAATTAGAGATTGTCACAGTACAACTGGTCTGTAGCTGGACATGGTAAACACAAACCCAGTTAGGCTAGCCTTGCTCATTCCAGAAAACAGATAAACAAGTTCCCAGATAGGTTGGTTTCAAACCTATACAGGGGACCCTCAGCCAACCCTGTTCAAGCCTAGATGCAGAAACACTACTGGCCAAAGATGAAGGCAGAAAGAGATCCCAGCCAATCAACTATCTGAGGCTGGGAAATTCAAATTCCCTATAAAAAGAAGTTCCGAACAATAAAACATGTTATTTGTCCAGGATGCTCAGTGAGTTCATGTCATCTCTGTCTCCAACCAACAAAATCATGTAACAAGAGATTGAATACCCAAGCAGAAGAAAATGTGCAATAAAAGTGTACCAATTCACCTTCTTTGAAATCTCTGTGTTCCCATCTGGCTGGCTCCCTGATTATTTGCCATCAGAAAAGCTTTGGGAAAAAAAATGTTAATTTTAATCTTTGTGAAATACATCCATAATTTGGAGAAGAAGAAATTACTGTCAAAGCACTTAATGCTATCGAGACCTGTACTGGATTTAAACCAAGTTTGATTGATTGGTTTTTTGAGCCAGATGTTGGCAAAGATGCTGATCCTATGTATTTTTTAACGTTCAAGTAACAAAAATACTCCCCCAAACTGAAAATATCACAACCAAATATCTTCCTGAAACTGCATAAGCAGAGATCTTTTATGAGGTATCTTTGTAATAACCTCTGTTGGGTAAAATTATCAATCAAATACCAGTGAAGCTCTACTCATCTGCACTTAGTAGTTTTCCTACTTCATTAGTTCCTGATCCCTCCATCTGAGTGATTTTCTGTTTCAAATATTAGATGCTTATATTTGTACTATTGGATTTTGTAAATGCTAGGAAGAGGAAACAAGAACACAGGTCTCTTTTATTTACGGATTTACCTCAAGAAATCCACTGTGATTTGTGTGGCAGACTGCAGCTCCACTGCTGCTGGGACTGCTGTGATTTATCCTCCTGTACAGAGGGCTTTTACAGAACCTGTAGGTGTACAGAATTTATTTAGAGGGCGGAGAAGAATCCTGCATCTAAGGATAAAATTTGTATTTCAGAAGGACATATTTGGATACCAATCTTTTCTTTGTCTAATCTTCTTACATAGTCTATTCCTTGTAACTATTCTTTCTTGGCTTCCTTTATTTGATGTGACAGCCAAGATGGGACTGGAGTAGTAAGTACATGCTATCAATGCTTAAGGAATGTTTTATCCTGTTATCATCATATTCATCAGTTTAAACATGATGCTCATTATATTTGTCTTCCTAGGCAGATAACACTAGCACAACAGCACAAATGTCACCACCACACCCCCACCCCCCCCCGCCCCGTCTCCATGGACAGTCCAGTAGTACAGATTTGACATTTTAAAAATTTGCTTCGTGTGGCTCAGTGAATTCAAACGTGTACAGCAGCCAGAGCAGTAACTCAGGTAATAGCAGATTGGTATTTCTACATTGGAGTGAAAGAAAAAATAGCTGTTTTTTCTCTACTTCTTGCTACTAAGGTGATTTTAGGAACTAAACTATATAGGTTTGTTGTGTGCTGTCCTTGGGAGAAAGCAGCTTCTCTTCTCTTAGGGAACAAGGGGGAAAAAAAAAAAAAGGCAAATTGAAGTCAAAGGAACAATTCTGTGACTTTGGAAAGAAGATATTTTCAAAAGTTTCCTAATTTCAAACAAGAAAAATAAGGGGATTTTCCTCCCTCATGCCCATTTGGTTTTGGGGCATGGGGGATTTTTTAGCTGGTTTTGGGATGTTATTTTTGGGGGTTTGGTGGGGGGGGAGTTGTTTGTTTTCCTTTGATTTTTTTTCTTTTTTGTGGGGTTTGTTTGGATAGGCAGAGGTTTTTGGGGTTTTTCATAAAATCATCTACCTAATATTCTGAATTTTTAAAAATTTCTGACCTTCTGGTATTCCTAATTAATTATATACCTGGAAGATGCAAGACAAGTCTTGCTGGAGGAGTAAAATTCTTTCTCAAGGTCACACAGACATTTTTTTAAATGTCTCTGTGACCTTGAGAAAGCTCTAGCTCTCTAAAAAATTTCGTTTTTTAGTAGAGCTAGAAATGGAAAGTTAGTTGAGTGCCTTTGCCACAACACATTCCTTCCTTAAACATATTAGCTAAGTGCACTACATTACAAATTGATGCTTTGGTCACCAAAAAAAAGCGTTTAAGGGATTGTGGAAGTCTAATTTCTACAGAAGTGAAAACATAATCAGATTCCCCACACTTTCATTAATTCTGCCCTGCTGTGTGGCTCATTCTTATGGCTTTTTGCCTAAAAAGACACAACTCCACTCACATCATTCTGAGCAAGCCTGGGCTGTTTGTTTATCTGGTGAAGGGATATGACTCCCTTTGAGCCTGGGCATCTCCCATGTCTTAGGAGAGCTGGGCTGCTGTGGCTGGTTTGGGGAACACTGAAAATTAGCACAGTCTTGCAGCAACATTTGTTCCAAATGCCACAAAACCAAAAACCCATGCAGTAGTTCTAAAGAACCCCACTTTTTGTCCCTTATCTCCACCTCAGTATATAGCAATATTTTTTAAATTCTACTTTATGAAGTTTTACTAACAGAAGTTTTGGTTTTTATTACATGAATATTGACACTCTGTAATCACTTTTCCTGGGCAGAAGAAAAGCTGTGACTTTAAGCCCCCAGTGATGTCTTAGCTTCCACATAATGGCTTTAATTTCAACACGGAAGCATTTATCCTGGAATGTGTGCTCGAAAACAAGGTTCCATGGAAGGCAGCCAGAACTCAGTATTGTCTGCACTGACCTGCCAGAGACTGCCAGGAATAGCAAAAAAGCCCAGCTGTTTTCAACTAGCTGAAACCCTGAGCTGCTGAGGGTTGTTTTCAAGGATTTATTTAAAAATATTAATTCCAGTCTTATAGAAATGTGACTATGGTACCTGTCTGTTGCAGTGTTATTATTTAATTTTTCGTTATTTCTTTGAAAGCACTTCCTAGAATACTTGAATATATCAGTAGGACACTGAAAGCAATTTTATTTGCAATGCTCATTGTCTTTTCCAACTTTTTCCTCTGTCTCAACACTTTAAATTCAATCCTCTGTTTTGTCTGGTAGAGTGGTTGACTTTTCCTACACTTTTGCTGAGAGCCAGCCAGATGGGGCTTTTTCCTAGAGCACAGCTCTCATTAAGCCAGCAGTCAGTGGTTTAACAGGTATTTATCCATGTTACCTCATGATAAAGACGGAAAAGCCAGATGAAATAACCCAGTTAGAAGCTGCTCTTCAGTACAGCTTTGCAATTTTGTCTCATTTTTTTCAGATGATAATGTAATACATCTGATAGTACATGTGCATACATATCTGTCTGTGTACACACACACATGTGCCTGCCCCCATACCTTTTCCCCTGTGAATGCAATTTTAGCCTTCCATTTATTCTACTGAGGCGCAAGCTGCTTTAGCCAGCTGTCATATTACTTGCTCAGATGAAGAGTGCAGCTGAGTGAATTGTGTAACAGTACGTCTAACTTTTTTATTTTTCTGATTACTGTATAAATTATGGACTGTAGGTATCATCATCACATTTTCTAAGTTTTTTCCAGTGTTTTAGAAAGTATATTTCCATATATTTTCTGTAGTGTTTTCTATTTGTGGCATAAGAGTTAGATTTCATATTTTAAAATCATACATTGTAAAAAGGTTACCAAGAGAATTTTTATTAATCTCTAGTTTGTAAGACCTGGTGATACTCAATTAGTGTCCAAAGATAAAGTGTGTCTTAACATGAGTAGTCCACTGTCCTGATCTTACAGAAAAGGGGGAAAATAAACCTGTCTCCCATGATGTAGTTTTCAGGTACTAAAAATTTCTATGTATTTAATGAGGACTTACAAAAATGAAGAACCAGTGGAAGAGAATGCTTCTCATGTTAGTAATAACATAAAAAGTACAAAACAAGTAGCCCCCTGGCAAATAAAGAGGTTTATCCTCTTTATTATGTTAACCCAAAGATACAGCCTTTGATATTTACCTGGACAGTTTAAACCAAAGAAATTCTGGAGGTGAGTGAAACTCACATTAACTACAGCATGTTTAAGACCATTACTGAATTCTTACTGCATACTTTTGTCACCTCAATGAAATCTATTTGCTTTTAAATCTGTTTGTTTTTTGTGTATGCAGAAGAGTTTACCATCTCTCTTATAATTTCTCCTGGTAATGTTACAGCTTCAGAACAAAACTATCTAAGTTGTGTAAGTTGCAGATCCTGAAAAATTAATAATAATTGTAGCATTGCTTTTTCCTCTGCTGTTCTGAATATGAACAGAACAACCTGGAAGTGAATCAAGTACTGGATAGAAACAGACCAACTTATATTCCCAAGTAATTTCACCTTCCATTTCAGTAGAGCATCAAGGCATCACAACAAAACATTGATAATGCAATTGTGACAATAACATTAAAATGAGAACATAATAATAGCACGTATGAATGCACACATGCAAAATCTGACTGTTTAGTGGGAAATGTGCTTACCTTCATGACTAACTCACCTATGCCTCCAAATGCCTTTAAAATGGATGGACTAGTTAACTCTCTGCTCTGTACCACACATCCAGCAGGACTGTCGGGCCAGTTGCAAGTCTGTTGTGATTGCAGGGAGATGGGGCCTGTGCCTGCAACAGACCTCTTCATGCATTAATCCAAACATCTGCTCATTTCTGATGCAAAGTCAGCACTAATTCTTAATTTTTCATTGTGTGAATATCCTGCTTCCCAAAACTTCTCCACTACTACCCGCCTAATATAAACACTTAATCTTATATGATGAATACTAGGATGACCACTTATAAAAGGGCCAGGGGCTGGCACATTGAGTAATGGGCCAACGCTGATGCTGTACAGATGGTGGATAACTACTTACACAGAGCAACTAGGAACTCTGAAAATTCAGATTTGCTTTTTTTGATCTGCAGTCAATCATACTCATGGATATTCAGATACTTGACAGGTATTTTACTGCATTCAAAGTAGTGTAGAAGGTTTTGAAGTTAAATTTTTCTCCACTATTTTTGATATTTTTCTCCCTTTCTTACCTTCTGTTTTTTC
Organism: Passer domesticus; assembly: GCF_036417665.1. Lineage (NCBI taxonomy): Eukaryota > Metazoa > Chordata > Aves > Passeriformes > Passeridae > Passer > Passer domesticus. Next base: position 56,544,243 of record NC_087512.1, on the reverse strand, counting down.
TTAAGCCAGCCTGGACTCCCTCAAAATGAAACAAATCACTCTTAAGTTAATTCAGACTTGTATGTTTTGCTTTTATCTCAAATAATTAAAATAGTGATATTTGTTTCTCTAGTTTCAAATCCCGTAAACCAAATCCCAAAGCAGGAGAAACAGACAACTACTCCTTTGCTTATTTCCTCACTTGCAGCCTCTAAAACTAACTGATTCATTTTATCAAGGCAATATTCTTTGTCTGCAATAAGTGGATTTAAGTTCTTAGGAAGCAATTCTCTAATCTGTACATATCTATATCACTCTGTCATTACTTGTAAACTGATCTCAGGCTTGGACTGATTTTTTCCATGTTTCTCTGTAAGGAGAGATGCAAAGTAAGTGTTTAACAATGCTGCCAGTGTTAGAGTATCTCCTCCGTATCAACTGTCCGCTATCAATTTGAAGTGGCCCAGTGGTTTCTTTAATCCTGTGATTAAGTGTTTCCAGAACAACATTTCAGAAGGTAGCAAAGGTCATGTCATTAATGTACAGGTACATGGGCTATGCACTCACTGTTCTTCCACCACCCCAACATGAAAAGCAGGCAACCTCATGAATACACAGGTGCATGCAAATTGTTTTGTTCCACAGAAGGAATTGATTGATCTTCTCCTGCACATTGATTTTACTGCTGTACAAGTCTTAGACATCCATTTTGGAATATACTGAGAGCATCTGAGATCTACTAATTGGCAACATACCTTTCTAAATGCTTTTGCTTAATAAAAACTTTTTGTTGTTGTTGTTGTATGTATATACCAAGGAATTCTTTTAAAAGAAATATCAGATTCAAAGTTAAAATTGAAATTGATTCAAAGTTAAAATATTAACAAGCTATGGCAACATATTTTGTACTTGTCATGCAGAATTGTCTTACAGAAATGACAGAGGCTGCACAGCTACTCTGCTGACACGTAATCAGGTACACATATTGCACAAGGAGGCAGGGCAGAAAAAAGAAAATATTATTAGTACCTTGGGAAAATATATTCCTCCTTGTTCTTAAATCCCTCTTGATTACAAACATGACAGAGAGAAAAGACTCAGACTGATGCCTGTGTTTTTCATAGGACAGGTTAGTGTTTTTTACTTACAAAAAGTCTTGGTTGTCCTGTAAAGAAATACACAGTGATTGTAAATAGAGCTTTGAAAGAACAAAGCGGGGATCTACTAGGTCTATTCATTCTAGATATGAATTGATGCATTTTAGGAGGTAAACAAAAATTTGGAGTATCTCATTTTTAATGCTTTTGTTAGCAAAATAACACAAATTTTCTCTGAGTTTAAATGCCAAACCAAACAACAAGATATGAAAAAGTAACAAATAAATGGCATGAACAGGAAAGATACACTGAGTAAACAAACAGAACAAGTTGCTTTAGGCATTGCATTTTCACTGATTTATGTGCTTGTGATAGAGGCTTATTTTCTTCTACCTTTAAAACAGAGCAAAATAGATCAAATTTTTCTCCTCTCTGTTTACAAGTTTCTTTTGAACTAAAGTGAACATGTATGAGTTTTCAGTAAAAAAATATCTGCTGCAAAGTCTCTGAATCCCTAAATCCTCTCCCTGAACACACCTATGATTCAATTTCAAAAATTGCTTAATTCCAGTTGCTATATAGTATACTTTTGTGATTGTTCCTAAAAAGGATAGGTTTTCTTTTCTTCTTCATCATCCATTTCGTGCCTGTTGGGACCTCAGTGTCCCAGAGGCTTCTGGGATTGTTTGTCATTGAGAAGCAAATACTGGAATATTTCTGTTACAATAATTTTCCCTAAGGCAGAATGACATTGTCAAGCACATCCTGCCAAATTTCTTGCTGCTCACCAGCTTTATGTTTTGAAAGTGGCATTGTGTTGAGTGGTTTTGTAAATACTTTTTTTTCTCCTTTTCAAATGACTAATTTAATGTGTAAGTTCTATATTTCTGCTGTGTTTTCTGTATTTTGATATAATTTTTTCTAATATATGCCAGATTTGCTTTTCACATATTGTAAAGCTGAGTTCTGTATTTTGTTTCTGTGTCATATAACATGTTCGTCTCTAAATCCTGTGTCAAAATACAGAAAATATTTATTACAGTTTAGTAGAGTGGGCAGTATTTCATACACTCTTACAGCCCTCTGTGACTTTACTGAAACAACTTCTACTAGCATCTACAATAAGATTCCTATGATACACAACTTGCATCGTATTTCTGCAATGTCCTCCAGGTTCTGTGCAGGGTGATACTAAAATACAGCAACAGTGAGAACAGTGGAAGAAAATCTGCTTTTAAGGATTCAGATTCCCTTCAGTAGAACAATCACACATTTAGGATCAATATTTGAATACTTGAGAAGACAAAAATTCTTTATATCTGCCCACATCTTACATAACACTCAGTTTGAGAGAATTCTGAACCTGTGTGCAGGGTCCTGGAAGTGAATTGTAAATCACAGGATGACCTGAGCTGGAATTTGGAAATTTGCAAGTGTCCAGTTGACCAGGACATTTCCAGACACACAAGATCATCCAAAAATGAATAAGAAAGGCCTCTTGATGACATCAGCCAGATCTTAGGGACAATGTTGTTTCTGCCTATTGCTGTTTTGCTATTAACACATTTAAAAAGCACTTTTTACTGTAATCTACAGTTCTGGTCTGCTTCAGCTCCAGCAGACTTTCAGACACAAATTTTCTCCCTACAGTGGTGACCAGTATCTATGTTTGCCCTCCATATCACATGAGCTTTCCTCCATTGGTGAATACATTTTCTTGTTTTTACCATAGCTCCAGAAGTAGGTGCCTGTTTCACCAAGCCAGCCTTTTGCCTCCCCTATTTGGCTTCTAACATTTTGGAATTATCCATTCCTCTGCTTTTCAGAAGTGATGCTTAAAAAGTGACCAGCACTGATGTACCCCAGAACCTTCTAGAGCATTTTCTCAGGGACCTCTCTTGTGACCATGATATTTTATGAAAATCCCTTTGCTAGGATTTTCTCCTGAGGAGCTGAGAAGCCTCAGAAAAGAAATGTAAACAATTAACTATCTGATGGCTATGGAATGTGGTCTGGACATTGTTTACTAACAGAAGGATCTTTGATTGGTCCATGTGGATTGTTTCTACTTAATAACAAATCAAAGATCCAGCTGTGTTGGACTCTCTGAGAGTCATGAGCTCTTTCTATTCCTTAATAACTTTCTGATGGATCCTTTCTCTCTGGTTTTTTTTTTTTTTTTTTTTTTAGTATAGTTTTAGTATGGCATTTTAATAAAATATAATATCATAATATAATAAATCAGCCTTCTGAAACATGGAGTCAAGATTCTCATCTCTTCCCTCATCCTGGGACCCTCAAACACAACCACACCTCTCTTATTAATTCCCTGAGCAGTCTGCTCTCCTCTTGTCCAGGGCTGACATTTTGCTGGCACTTTTCCTCCTGTTGTCATAGATTTCAGATTTGATTCCTTCATGGTTACTGTGACCAAGATGGCTACCAGTCACTACTTCACCCATTAGAACCTCTCTTTTAAAAAGAAACAAACCAAGAACGACACCTTTCATAGTTGCCTCCTTCACAGTACCTGTACTGTGAATCACAAACTCATACAATGCTTAGGATTAGAAGAGATCTTTAAGGTCATGTCATTCCAATCCCCCTGCCCATGGGCACAGACACCTTCCCCTTCACCAGGTGGCTCAAAAATCCATCCAGCCTGGCCTTGAACTCTTCTATGGATGATACATCCACAGCTTCTTTGGCCAGCCTTTGGCATTGCCCCATCACCCTCAAAGTAAAGACTTTCTTCCTAATGTCTAATCTAAACCAATTATCTTTCAGTTTAAAGCCATCCTATTACTACATGCCCATGCAAAAGGTCCCTCTACTAGCTTTCTTGTAGGCTCCCATTAGGTACTAGAAGGCTGCTATAATAACTCCCTGGAGTCTTCTCTTCTCTAGGATGAACAATGCCAATTGTCTAAGCATTTTCTCATAGGGAAGATGCTCTATCCCTGTAATCATCTCCATGCCCCTACTCTGGACTCATTTTAACAGGTCTATGTCCTTCCAGTTAAGTTATAACACAAGTATTTTAGGGGTGTTTTGGACCTGCTTTATACCACCTGTTATTCCCATACTAATAATATGGCAATAATTCCCATACTAATAATATGGTTAATATCTGGCAAGATGGATTGTCTCATAAGGGGCAAGGGTGGCTGCATTAGGTGTCTCTTAGTTCCTTAGAAAATAATTCATCAGTGCTGCCATCCTGTCTCAGTGGTCCATAGCAGACTCCCACGAGGAAATCTGCACTAATTTCTTGTCCCTTAATACTTACCCAGAGGCTCTTAACTGGGCCATTGCCAAATGTGAGCTCCACACATCCAGCCCTTCCATTATACACAATGCCACCCTACCACCATGACCTCCACTGCCTTTTCTGCTCTGTCTATCCATCCTGAACAGCCTATAACCATCCAACAACACACTTCTGTCAGAGGACTCATTCCACCAGGGATGACACTGAGGTATCTCAGGGACTGATGCTGCATGTGTTGGTCAAGTGCATCTCATTGCAGCCAACACCCCATGGAGAAGACTGAAGGATCTCACTAACACATAGTCCCTCAAACTTCCATGTGCCTCCCTGTAGCCATGATATCTTATGAAAAATCCTCTGCTAGGATTTTTCCTGTCCTGAGGAGCTGAGAGCCCCAGGAAAGAAATGTAAACAATAACTATCTGCTGCTGTGGAATGCAACAGGTGCATCTTCCATTGGTCCATGTGGATTGTTTTCAATTGGTGACCAATCACAGCCGCCTGTGCCAAGGCTGTGAGCAGTCACAGGATTTTTGTTATTCATTCTTATTCTATTCTTGTCTTGGTAGCCGCCTTCTTCTTCTTCTTCTTCTTCTTCTTCTTCTTCTTCTTCTTCTTCTTCTTCTTCTTCTTCTTCTTCTTCTTCTTCTTCTTCTTCTTCTTCTTCTTCTTCTTCTCTCTCTGTTCATTTAGTATAGTTTTAATGTAGTATTTTAATACAATATATAAGATAATAAATCAGCCTTCTGAGCAAAATGGAGTCAAGCCTCATGTCCTCACACAAGGGGTCTTCTCCGAGACAAGACCTCCCCATTACTTATGAGTGGCAAGTCTGGTCTTTTTCCTTTCTCCATTCCAGAGTAGTTTAAAGTTCTGTTGATAAGCCCTTCTAACTCCTGTGCAAAACCCCTTTCTTCCCCTCTGAGAAAGATGCATCCCATCAGGTGTCAGCCAGCCTGTCATTGTAGAGATCATCCTATGATCAAAAAAACCCCAAATTCTGTCAGTGACACCAGCCTTGGAATAGCATGTTAATATATTGATTCTGCCCATTCCTTTCAATATTCTTTACTGTTGTTGAAAGGCATGAAGAAAACACTACCTGGACCCTGATCCTTCAGCCAATCATCCCAAAGCCCTAAAATCACTTTTATTTGCCCAAAAAGCCATGGAAACACTTGCAGTGCAGTAAGTTAAATAAATAGAAGGGGTATGATGGAGGTAATAGTGTATTTTCATTTGAACAAAGAAAAACTACAACTCTATCTGGAGAAGAAACACAGAGTAACGGATTAATGTAAACTAGAGTGGAGTTGTTAGAAGTAATTCACATGACTTCAAGTCTGCCTCTGAAAACTCATTCAATACTGCCCTCATTTCCACATACACCAGTGCGATGAGCTGGTTCTAGGAAACTTCTGCAAATTTAGCACTTGAAGAAAAAGTTGATCAGTTTGATCTGCTGTAACTGAGTACAAACCACCATTTCCATTTCTTTTTAACTGCTCTTCCTCTCCTTTAACCCACAAGAGTGTCAAGTCAGAGATTAAGCCTAACACCAGGCAGCCTTAGAAATGTCAAGCTTAATGGCATCTCAGCCATACAGGGGCTCAGCTCATGTTTCAGCCTTGTAGTAGTCTGAATTTTGACACAGTTAATACATGCTAGACATATTTTCATAAGAAATTAATGTTTCATTCCCACCTTCATTCTCTCCTCCCCCTCTGTCCCCACAAATTGTAGTAGTCTGGATTGGAAATAAGACCAAATAAAGAAAAAATGTGAAACACTAGCATGAAATGGGGTCATATACTTCATTTGTGTCCATGAGGAATTAGAGATGATGCTTAAAGATGATTATTTAAACATTGACATTAGTAGTTATTGCAGCATGGGGTTTTTCTTATTCCAATAGATGCCTCACTCTAATGCAAGAAACAGAGCTGACTTCAGGGGGAAGTGTAATGATATTTCCACCCCCCCCCCCATCCATATAGAAGCACTTCAGAACACTTTAAATAGGAATGAAAATCATTTGAAGGAATAGAGAGTTGATATAGGCCATGGTACTTTGACAAAGTCCATAGTACCCAAACAGCTATAGCTGTACTATATCCTCCAAGTTCAAGCATTTTTTTTATTTTTAGCAACTTGTTCAGAGATTACCATACAGAAGCTGAGAAAGCGTCACAGTACTGTCACAGTACAGTTGGTTTGTAGCTGGACAAGGTAAATCTAGCCATAACACAAATCCAATTCAGCTAGCCTGGTTCATTCCAGAAAACAGATAAACAAGTCCCTGGACATGTTGGATTCAAACCTATACAGGGGACCCTCAGCTAACCCTGTTCAAGCCTAGATGCAGAAGCACCACTGGTCAGAGATCTGGACAGAGAGAGATCCCAAACAATCAGCTGTTTAAACCCAGGAGTTTCAAACCCCCTGTCTAAGGAATCTTCCATAACAAAGCATTGCTGTTGTTGCATGGATCTCTGAGAGTTTGTGTTGGTCCTGTCTCCAACCAACGACCTCATGTAACAAGAAAGTTCTACACCTTCACCACCAGTCTTGCCCAAAAGTGTATTTATTTCTTCTGTGGAAGTATGGTTTACTTTTTGACGGGAAATGATGAGGGTTTTTGGGGTTTTTTTTTGCTGTTTTGAGGAAAAGTTTGTACTCTTCCTCTTCAGGGTCTTGTTTAAACTCTCACAAAGTTCTTATAGAGGAAGTAAGTGCACACACACAAAAAACATTGCAAAGCTGTGTGTCCTGCAGAGACTTGAGCTCTTACTTACTGCCTCTCAACTCTTGTCTCCTGAAAAAAAATCCAACAAAAATTATTAGTTAGATGTATTGATAAGAGCCCTTTAAAGCCAGCACCTTAGCATGAGTGAGGATGTAATTGCAACCAAATGACACAGTTTTATAATTTCCTAGCAGAGGCTGACTATTCCACATACACTATACAGCAACTGAATATGGCCATTGAGGTTCCAGAAGACACTGCTGATACACATAAGGCTTTTGGCACTGACTGATGAGCATTATACAACACAAATCAGAAACAAGAGGCTACATTGAAAAAAAAAATCCAGTGAACATTAATTAACACACACATCCTAAGTAAATAAGGTGCTAAAAATAACTGCCTAGCACAAAAAACTATGTGACATTGATTTACTATAAAATTATTTTGACCTTTAACAAGTGGGTGTACCATGCTGTGTTTTTAAGTAAGTGAATGCTATGAATCAAAATAGGAGAAAATATATCCAGTCAGAAAATCCTAGTTTATGCTATAATTAACCTCCATGCTATTATCTCCATCTACTGTTCAGAAACTAGGAAATGGCTTAGCTTCCATCTGGATCCTAGAAAAACCTTGTGAATTTCTTTATGAAATAGAACAACAGGAGAGTGTGTGCATCAAAAAGTGCCTTTTCAAGTATATGTCATTATCAAGACAGACATGTGGGGAATTAAATAGTATTTCTTTAATTAAACAGAAAAAAAAAAGCAGAAGTCAGAGAAGGCAAAAGATAAGCTTCTGAAAATTAAATTTAGAGTGGCTTCTTTAATTTAGCTTGAAGTGTTGGTAGCACTGCAAGGGGAATAATATAGCTGTGATTCTATGTAGCAATATGTTATTGTTAGGTCATTCTCGCTGTGAATAAAGCAAGAACCTCTGGGGAGACCTTTCTTTTGTAGTGCTAGCCTCCTGCTAAAATATTTTTGTTCAGCTGTGGTGGCATGGGCTTTCTGCTTCCTCTGTAACAGTTCATCTTACTCTCTCAGAAAATGATTCATTTTAAATATGGATAAGGGAATAGGTATGGTGCTCGACCAACCAATGACATCATCTCAGGGAAAGAGAAGGTAGCTGGAGCCTGAGACAGACAGTGTCCTGTAAGTGGACAATTAGAAACATTCTAGGTCATAAAAATGAAATTTCAGTCTTATTTCTGATGTTACAGCATATTATTTTTAAATAAAACACATTTCTATCTATAATGCATAATGTCCAACTGTATTCTCCTTAAATATTTTTCACAAGTTTATTATTATTATTATTATTATTGTTGTTGTTATTGTTATTATTATTATTATTATTATGGGGTTACTGTAAGGTAGTTTAGCAGTTTCATAGTTGTAATTTCAAGGGATGGCTGAATCAGTTTGGACAGGACAGGATGGAATACAAGGCTAGAAAATGAAGATGCTAGATTTGTCTGGCATGGAACTCAATAGGCAAACAACAAATCTCAAAAATAAAATAGCAAACCAGCAAGTAAGATGCCCTGGGACTAAGATACTACTGTGAGATTTAAAAGATTCAAGAAATATGGATGTTGAGGTGAACACTCCATGTGTGGAGATATGTGGCTTGACTTCATTTTCTCAGAAGGCTGATTTATTATCTTATGATATATATTATATTAAAATTCTACATTAAAACTATACTAAAAGAACAAAGAAAAAAGATTATCAGAAGGCTACAAAGAACAAGAATAAAATAGAATGAATAAAAAAATCTTGTTACTGCTCACAGCCTCAACACAGGTGGCTATGATTTGTCATTAATTGAAAATAATCCACATAAACTAATGAAAGATACACCAGTTGCATTCCACAGCAGCAGACAGTTATTGTTTACATTCCTTTCCTGGGGCTCCCAGCACCTCAGGAAGGAAAAGCCCTAGTAAAGGATTTTTCATAAAATATCATAACTACATATGGATGCTACCAGTAGTCTTAGAAGCTGCATTACCTTCACAAAGGCATTTGACCTCTCATTTTTGTAGTTTTCTGTCTCTTTTCCTTTTGTTCTGTTTAAAGTATAGATTTCTGATAGTCTATAAGCACTAAGCAGTTAGATCTCCAATATATCATGAATTGCAATTAAAATTTAAAAAAAAATTCCTATTAGCTAGGCACATGCACAACATTAGGCAAGATAGTTACATACATTGTTTGACCAAAGGAAGTCTTTGATGTCAATTTATGAAGCCTGCAGATAGATATTTACAAAGTGTTTTAACAAAGTATCTCTTTTTTGAGACAGTGAAATCTACTATTGCCATATTTTGTTGGTCTCCTAACTAGTTTTAGAGTTAATGCTCCACCTACACATAGGAATACAATTTATTTTCTCAATGTATATTTTGCTTGCTACACTTTGACACCAGCAACTATTTACAGACTCGAACGGAAGGGGACCACACCTGAACAGCGTCGTGAGCTGTTTATTTAAGAAGCATCAGTCTCATTACATGGCTATGGCAATGGATTGATGCGAGCAGCTCGCTATCCAGACAGAAGGCCAAGGAAACTTAATGTTGCAACATATTATAAGATAGTTTCAGACCTAGTTTCAGCCAATTACATAGAGCAAAAGCATATTGACAGTTCTATCCAACCACATGAAGCACACGTAGCTTTGGTTAAAACAATAGCAACTTTTTCTCTCATACAATAGTTCATTTATAAAAGACAAAGCACAGAGCCCTATTCATATTTAACCTTCTAAATATTTACTAAAATATACCTTTTTGCAACTTAGAATGCCAAACTACATAGCTTTATTGTTCTATTTCTCATGTCTTCGCTACTGCTGATATCTCTTTTCTGCTGCTTAAGCATTTCACTATCCTTACTGTCTCTGTGGCCTTTCTTTTTCCCACCTTTCCTAAAATCCTCTAATCCCATGGATTCCCACAATTCCCCCTCTCTGTTGACTCAAAAAGAAATCTTCAAAACCATGTCATCCACTACTTGCGTTTCATAGCCTTACTATAACACTTTTGCTTACTATCTGCTTGAGGCCTATTCTTGCAGACTCTAATCATCGCTATGTTACAGCACAGCAATTTAATGCTGTGAAGGCCCCGTCAGTGAAAAGATATGAATCATGTCTGACAATAGTTATAAGTCATTGTTCAAAAAATTCTTGTCGATTCCAGGGTCTTAACTCAAAACCCTCTTCCATTTCTATACCTTCATCCATCATTTCTGTGAGATTTCGAACACTCTCTGTGCTTCTACTTCTTATTTCTCTCTCTTGTATGACAAAAACTTCCTTGACTGTTTTGTTCATCATCTGTCGCACACACTGAAGTATGCAGGGGATTACTATCAACATCATTACTAAAACACCCAATATATAGAGACCTATCTTGCAAAGTTGCCTTAGCCAAGGTGCAAAGCTCCATTCTTGGAACAGATCATCCAACCAGGATTCACCATCCTCTTTAATTTGGGCTGTCAAATCTTTCAGTTTTTGTATGCTTTTGTGAATGGATTCCGAATGATCGGACAGGTTCATACAACACAGTCCTTCAAATTCCTCACAACCATGCCCTTGTGCCAGTAAAAGAAAGTCAATTGCTGCTCTATTTTGAAGGGTAGCATGTCTAACACTATCAACATCGGTTAACATATCACTAATGGCAGAGGATGTGGCATTAGTTTGCTTGCTCAGCCAACACTCAACTCAATCTATTTGTTTCAAAGCTACTGCTGAAGTCAATTGGGGTAAAAATATACTTGCTGAAACCCTTCTTGCAGCTTTCCAAGGCATGAAATCACTCTGACAGTTCTCATCGTAATGATGAGCAGATCTTGTTTTCCTTTGCTTCCTTCTCATGACCGCTTTAGCTGAGGGTGCGATTACAGTGAGCATCCCAATGCTACAAGGGCCACCTTCAAGGTGTGCTGGAATGCCTTGCCAAGCTCTGTCTCCACAAATGAACCAATATCCCTTAGGCAATTGCCGTGGATATAGGTCAGCCTCAGGAAGCACATCCCAACTGTTTGAAGAATTGCACCAAAACCTCAAATTTCTATATGCAAAGTAATGAGGAGTAACATTGAAATTTGGAGGATGACCTTTTTGCCAAGCATTTGCTATGAAGGTAAAGCAAAAATCCATTGTTAAAGAACCAAGGATTTCCAATTCTTGGGGTTCAGAGGCTGTCCTAGGAAGTTTTTTGGCCTAAACGTTCCAATTCAGTGTGGGATTGTTTCCATTGTCAATTTCACCTGGCTTACCATTGGATTGTTTTTCGACTAAAGGCAACTCTTTTACTGGCACACCAACCAGACAGGTTGAGAAAGGTTTTTCTGGTTCCGAATTAGACAAACATATGGTATCTGAGCCGGCTGCCTTGGCTAAGGTCACCCAAACATTAGTTTTTGGTTGCTCCACAGGCAAATCTGCACGAGAAAAGGAAATTAAAACCCACCAATACCAACATACAACTTGCATTTGCTTCATCTAATCCATGAGCTAAGTTTTGGCAGAATCCTTACATATATATCAATTTTTAAAATTTTGCTTTCAACAAAAACAAAAACCTAAACTTTCACCAAAAATCAGCTCTACAAAACAAACATTTGACATACAATTGACACACTTATAAATAACATTAACACAAAATCAGAATTTGCAGGTTCCACCGGTGCACAAGGAACGTCAGGCGAGACCCGGGATCTCTCTGCTCGGCTCACGTCTGTGTACTTGCTTCCTTGGTTCTGGACTCCTCAACACATTCTGGGGTGCGATATGGTTTGACGTTCTTGGCTGGGACCCACCTAATTCCAGCACCTGTAGAAACAGAAGCATACCCTTTGCCCCAGGTTATTAATCGGAAAGGACCTTCAATTTGTCCAGATTCAGGGTTTCTAATTAAAAGAGGTGGATTTTCTTTCAGTTTTGCCTGAGTGTTATTTGAAAAATGCCTAAAAATTGGTGGATCAGGTTCTGCAAATGAACTGTTTAGGAAATTAAAAACATACAAATCTTTGTTCAGTCTCATCTGAGGTGTGACCTCCGCTCCCCCTCTCTGTTGATCTAAAATGCGTTTTAGTGTTTGATGTGCCCTTTCAATAATTGCTTGGCTTGTTGGAGAGTGAGGAATACCAAAGATGTGACGAACACCCCATTCTTTTAGAAATGTGGCCAATTTTTGAGCTATGTATGCGGGACCATTGTCAGTTTTTACTTCTTGGGGTACACCCAATGAAGCAAAAGCTTGCAGAAAATGATGACAGGCGTGATTGCCTATTTCACCTGTGTGAAGAGAAGCAAACATTGCACCAGAGAACGTGTCTACTGAAATATGAATGTTTTTAAATTTGCCAAAGGAAGGGTATTTAGTGATATCTGTTTGCCATAACTGCAGGCTTTGCAAACCTCGTGGATTGACTGCTCCTGTGGAAACAGGAGGTTGCACAAGCTGACAGTCAGGGCAAGTATTGATGATAGCTTTAGCTTGACTTTTAGTAATTTGAAACATTCGCACAAGTGCTTGTGCGTTTTGGTGAAAAAAGGCATGACTCAGTTTTGCTTGTTCAAAAATGTTTGGCAAAGAGTTTGAAATGACCATCGTCAGTTTGTCCGCTCTCGCGTTTCCTTCCACTAAAAATCCAGGAAGCGAAGAATGAGCCCTGATGTGAGAAACAAAATATGGATTAGTTCTATATTGCAAAGTTGTATAAAGACATGAAAGCCAACGATATAAAGTATCGTTACTAACATCTTTTAAAATTGACCCTTCTAATCTCCTAACTACATTAGCAACATAAGCAGAATCTGTTATCAAGTTAAGAGGTTGAGGAAAGAGCTGAAAAGCTCGAACCACAGCAGCAAGCTCAACAATCTGAGGTGACCCTTCTACTATTTGAATGTCTGACTCCCAAGCATTAGTTTTTTGGTTCAACCAAGTTACGACTGATTTGTGACTTTTGCCAGAGCCATCAGTGAAGAGAGTGACTGCATTCAAAGGTTCTTCACTTAATTTAGGTTTTTCCCTAAAACTCAATTTTGCCTGCAATAGTTTGTGAGATGGGTAGTGAACAGAACAAGCACCTGGGAAGCCCAAGAAAGCATACTGTAAATCATCAGAATTTTGCATTGCCCAATTAAGATAGTCTTTTTTCAATGGCAAATAGATAACTGCAAATTCTTGGCCTGCTAAGGTTAACAATATGGTTCTGGCCTTAATTACAATTTGTGCAATCATTTCTAAGACTGTGAAAATTGTCTTTGGAGACCTGTAGGGAAGAAAAATCCATTCTATTATCAACAAAGGATCAGGCTCAGAAGGGTCCCACTGAAAAATGAGACCACAAAGTTGCATTTTTTCTCCTAAAACTGCAAAAAAGAAAGGTTTTTCAGTTTATTTGATCCCAAAAAACAAAGGTAAAAGCAGACTGCAAGTATATATTTTGAGTGTTCGCTTTTACCCAGACTAATAAGTCTTTCAGTTCATTTTTTGTGATATCTGAACATCCTTTATCTTGTAACATTTTCTCAAGCCGGCAAAAAACGTCCCATTCTGTTTTAGATAAATGATTTTTCATTTTCGTCACCCAGGAAGCCCCTAGAAAAAGATTACTTACAAAGACATCAGATGTAGAAGACGAGGGGATGAAGTATTCCTCCTAGGTCTCCGGCGCCCGAGTTTATCCAAGATTTTCTTTTTTATTCTAGTCTAAAGTCCTCCTCACAGAGGGGCACCATTTGATGCCAGCAACTATTTACAGACACGAACGGAACGGGACCACACCTGAACAGCGTCGTGAGCTGTTTATTTAAGAAGCATCAGTCTCATTACATGGCTATGGCAATGGATCGATGCGAGCAGCTCGCTATCCAGACAGAAGGCCAAGGAAACTTAATGTTGCAACATATTATAAGATAGTTTCAGACCTAGTTTCAGCCAATTACATAGAGCAAAAGCATATTGACAGTTCTATCCAACCACATGAAGCACACGTAGCTTTGGTTAAAACAATAGCAACTTTTTCTCTCATACAATAGTTCATTTATAAAAGACAAAGCACAGAGCCCTATTCATATTTAACCTTCTAAATATTTACTAAAATATACCTTTTTGCAACTTAGAATGCCAAACTACATAGCTTTATTGTTCTATTTCTCATGTCTTCGCTACTGCTGATATCTCTTTTCTGCTGCTTAAGCATTTCACTATCCTTACTGTCTCTGTGGCCTTTCTTTTTCCCACCTTTCCTAAAATCCTCTAATCCCATGGATTCCCACACACTTGTCTGCACTCACAGTTGAAGGCTGTTAATAAAAGCCTTCAACCCTGGCACGACTGAGATAACTATATAGCTTTTTTTAGCCTTTAGTTTTAATTTTGGTACAGCTTATTCACACACAACACACACACACAGATACACAATGAGATGCAGAGCACCAGAAACTTCTCCATGGAAAATCTTGTCCACCTGATTTCCTATGTCCAACAGAAGAAATAACAGTTATTCTGGAAGATTCTTAACATGGCAGCATCATCCCGTCCAGCATCTAAACCATGTAAAACTAGCTTTCATACATCCAATGCACTTAAAAAAAAAATTAGTTTTAGTATGCTTTCTAATTTTAGGTAATTTAGGTAATTTATTTTTGTAATCGATTGAGATGAAGGGAAAAGGAAAAGAAAGTGATAAGAATATGTGTGATCTCCCCAGAACGTTTTTCTTCTCTTCTGGAAGCAGTTCTGCAAGTCCAAATCCCCATGGTATGATCCAGGCTTGGAATGCCTTGTCTTCCCCCGTCCCCCATGATTAGCCAGGCTCACCACCCTGGCGACATCTCCCAAGTGTGTCAGTGACACCTTTTCCTCAGCCTCCACCCGGGGTGACACAGCTCTGCACTGCAGCATCAGCCACATGAGAGACACCACACTACAGTGTTACACATTTATGTGCATGGGGTGGAGAAAAACAAAACAGCGCCAACTTCACAACCTTGAGAATAAACTTATGGCATGCCTACCAGCTGACAAAGAATTCTACATTTCATCTCTGTTCTGTTAGCATTGCTATCTATTTCCCATTCCTTTTATCAAAACTTTACTTTCATTCTCTGTTTCATGTCCTTTACCTCCCCTCCCTTCTTCCCTTTTGAGCGATCTGTTCCTAACACCATGCGGTTAAGTCTGATACCTGGAAGCAATGTACCAGTGTTATGAGTAAAAAGTTATCTATTTTTTTAAGGTTGCAGAGTTAAAACAAGTTGAACCAGTTGCTGTTAAGTTAGCTTCATGTTGCAGTCACCTATTGTTGAGAGTTCTTCTTCAATTACCTGTTAATGGTTGGTGATCAGGCTGGCTGATTGCTAGGGAGTGACCCCAGACCCCTGCAGGTAGCAGGGGAAGGGTGTGACATCAGAGCTGGTATGCAGATGAGAATGCATTTCACCAGATTTTGCAGTTTTCCAAGAAAAAAAAAACTAAAAACAACGAGCCAACATAGAATTAAAAGACCTAAGTGATGTCTAAAGATGAGGAACTTAGTCCAGTATCTGCTAAGATCCTTTTACTTCTCACCCTAACCTCAAAAGATGTTAACTAAAGAGAGCACATGAAATGTTAGACTGAAAAAGCAGAATCTTCTAATCTCCCGTGAGGACAGAATCCCCAGCTCTGCCTGCAGACCAGTGGACACAGCTGCATCATCCTCCTCCTTCCGTGCCACTCCTGGGATCAGCAGCAGCGTGGGCGTGACCCGTCGATTTCTCCCCACCTGAGCTGATTCTTTTTTAATAAAGGCATTAAAAAGGAGAAAGATCTCCTGCCCTGTTTATTTCACCAATATGAGTCCCTCTGTATAAGTAAAAATGAAAATATGCCCAATTATAATAAAAATATAAAAAGAATTTATTTCACGACCATAATACAGTCCCTACAGCCAACAATCAAACAGACAGCATAACACTCCTGGGAGGTAAGCTGGGTGAATGCAGAAATGGCCTCTATCACACCAATCCCCCTCGTCCACACCGGCTGCTCCGAGGCAGCAGTTCTTATACGCTTTAATTTACCCGTGGCAGAGTCCCTTTGTTTCTTTCTGAGTTCTTCATATTCAAGTTGGTTTCTTCCTTCGGTTCGGGCTGCACAAAGCCTTCGTCTGGGAATTGAATAATACACTTTTATACATATTTCTTTTATATAATTCTATCTGCATGAATTACTAACTATATTTCTAACACCTCTGACAGTTTCCAAAAAGGAAAGATCCCTGATTATTTAGTGGGGAGATATTTGCAATGCTCTTGAGGGCAAGCTTTCTCATTTTGGCCACAAGCTCTGGCTTGGTTGCCATCACGGCCTGTGCTTCTCCAAGAGAAAGTCTATTTGAACAATTAATTTGCTCTTCAATATCAACCTTTCCAAGGAAGTTTCAATGACAAGGTTGAATTTAGCTGACAATCAAAGATATAAAGAGGGTCTGATGTGCATTTGGCTTTCACAACTGTGCCATCAATGTAACAGAGACATAATTACCTTAGAAATGTTATCAATAGAAGACACATCTCTAGATTATTGAAGTCATATTTCCACTACAAAAGTCTCTTAGACAAGTAGGAAATAAAACTGAATTAAATTTTTACATAACTGGAAGTCCCATGTAGTAAATTATGTAATCTAATTACTAAACTGCTACCTAACCTCTTAAATGAATGAAAATCCTACATGAGAAGAAGTGCAAGGTATTTATGTACTCCAAGGCAAATAACTTTGTGATTGTGTCATTAAATTTGATAATATGTTGCCCTTTAAATTGCTGTTAACAGATTTTTTTGTTAAGTTGCACTATAAATTTCCAAAGCATCAATAATCACATTACTATGCCAGTGTCAATTTTAATCTCATCTTCATGTTCTCTTCTGTCTTGCATCAACAGGAAGCCCATGGAACACACATCAGCAACACAGACCAATGACATCACTGTTGCTTCTTCTCTGCTGAAGTCTCCTGAGCTGGTAATTGCATATTATAATATCTAAGAAAAAAAATCCATAACTGGTGTAAGTAGCTATGTAGAATTTCTTTAGATTTCAGGCAGCATGCCTAACCACATCTTGAAACAAGCTATGAGCACTCACAGAGGTAGAAACAGAATATAGCTTTTTTATCAGCTTTTGTTGGAAACTTGGCATACTGTAAATCAGGTAACCTTCTTCTCTCAGTTTTAACTAAGAAAGAAAAAACAGGATTTGTACAAGAACTGTAGTGGTAGCAGTGTTAGCATAGGGTTTCATTGGAAATACTAAAACTTTTAAATTTTCTAGGTATGTCTAATTATTTTTTCAAAAATTTGTGAGATATTTCAGCATGAAATGTAATGAAAAGTTATTATTTTCTTAGGTTGTATTTTTGTTTTCTTAGTCTGCAGACACGAATAAGACTCCTGCAAGAGAGTGTTTGTGATTCAGTTTATGAAGTTCACAGAGAGGTAATGTATTTCAAGTACAGTGGACAGATACCTGTTCCATTAAGTTGTTGCATACAACTTCAAACACGTCTCACTGTTCTGCATCAATTTATGAAGGAAGAACACCATTCCATGTTTGTAAGTATGACAGACTGCTGTATTTCCAGTAGAACTGTACTTCCAATGAAGATTTTTCACTAAGGGAAAATTACTACTGTTGATTGCACTATTTTCATACACTAATTTCAGCTAAACTCCCTTTGCTGAAGTAGAAGCCAAATGTAACAGTAACCCTCTCACTTGGATCAGGAGCAGGAATCCACTCTATCAAACATCAGAGGTAAACACAGGACCTCTATTTCCTGGGCAATTAAATTCAGACAGCCGGCTTTTAGAAACATGGAACGTGATTTTCACAGTGTCCTAGCAGGGGTTAAAAATGTGTAAAAAGGCTGTATTAAGTGCTCCCATGACTGAAAAAAAAAAAAAGAGGAAAGCATATAACTACTAATATATATAACGTTAGGCTCTCATGCTGCAGTTCTACTCCAGTATACAATACAGCAGTATTCTTCTATCCTCTGAGATATTTGAAAAATAAAATTGAAAATAATGGAACACATTTTAATATTGCATGTTGATATACTCTTAAGTTAAAAAAAGTTAATAATGAGTTAATTTGTATTACAGCCATAGTAATTTGTTGCTGCCTGAATAGCTGCTAGTAAAGTCCAGGGTAAGGAAGCAAAAAGGGCATTTTCATGGTATCCACAGATGTTTAATTCAGCTGTATGGTGAGATGTTCCAAGTCCCCAGGCACACTCATGGGGAGATTCAAGGTTTCTCCCTCCCAAGCTGCAGGGGGTGAACTTGGTCTCCGGGCAGTACAAAAACGTGGGCCAATGAGAGAATAGGTAGGGAGTGGCTCAGGAACATGGCAACATACACAGGAACAGAGGAACGAGCCAATAGAATCTTAACAGTTTTTTGAGGGATGCTTCTTGTGCCTCCCCAACCCAGGGGATGCCCACCAGGGTCTCCATGGTAATTTACCAAACAGTTGTTTCTTCCTAAATCACTTACTTTGAAAGAAGATTATACTCTGATATTCTGATCATTGCTAGATGTAGCTAACAGAAGATAAATACATGCCTTTCAAAAACAAATTAACAAGGTTCCTAATAGGTATACACACTCCAACACAACTGCTGTGAAATGAAAATCACTACAAAACTACGTAAGTTTTTGTACAGTTATGGGATGATCAACAAAACCCTGCAGAGGAAGAGCTACTTCTTGGCTAAGAGAGCTATTCTATTTCTCTGAAACTGGCAGAGCCCCAAATGCAGAAATATTCATAGTTCTCAAGTAATGTAATTCATACTGCTAACTAGTTTGAATTGTATTCCTGGAGTTGTGTTCCTTGAATTGTATTCCTGGAATTGTATTCCTTGATTGCTTTAATCAAGGCAGAGTCCTTTTTTTATATGTCCAGTGAATCTAATCAGTCAAGGATTTGGCCATGTTCATTTCCATGATTTGGTCTTCTTTTAAACTCTTCCTTTCTAGCAAACTTGCTCTCCCCTCCCTTCCTCCCATCCCCCATACACCACCCCCCCCCAAAAAAAAAAAATTAGAAAACAATTTAATAATTTCTAGCCATACAAACTAAATTGGAAATTGAGGTCTTTCTTTGTGCAGTGGTATTCATCACTAATGTTGCTTTCATACTTTAGCTACTACAGACAAACTTTAGAGCCTTCAGAATAAGCTCTAGCTAAAGTAGAAGGGAGGTGCAGATCTGCTGTAGCTCATTTCTTTCCCCTAAGAAAAGTTATGACCATTTCTGTTCCTGTCACTTGCAATCAAGAAATCATTTCAGTTTTTCCTCTTCATGTTGTGAAGGCTCTGAATTCCTACAGTGGAAGAACACTCTTTTTTGTCTTGAAAAGTCATGTGATTTTGAGATTTATCACCTTTTATGACATTTTTCTAGGGATTTCATCACATAATTAAACCTTTTCTCTTATCTTAACTTTCCTTTGCTGTATGTTTCTACAACAATCCATACAGTAAACAGTCTGAAATTGTTTTCTGATTTTTCATCTGGTAGTGCACAGCTTTCCATATATTATCCTTGTTTAAATTTAAGACTATCCACACTGGGAACTGCAGCACTGCAGACAGGTCTCCAGGCTAGGTGACCACAGGGGAGCCTTGGGATGCATTACAAGGCTTCCCAGCAGGTCATCTGGACACTGCTGTTCTGCACAATTCTGGATATCAATATTTATTCAAGGAATAGCTTAGCATGTTTTTGTTTCCCCTTCAGTGAACAGAATCCAACATAATGAAAAGAAAGTTGTATTTTCATTTGTCTTGGCCTCAGGCAGCTGCTGTTTGCAAGCTTTCAGATTTCATATCCATTTTCCTTTCTTTGCCTATGGCTGATCAAATCATCGGCTGATAGATTTTGATGTATATCTGTTGAGATCAGTGAACTTACACCAGCTTTTGTGTAGTGAGAATTATCCTAAATCACCCCAGTTTTCCTTTTTTGTTTTAGGGGTTGGTAAACTTCAGAGCATTAAAGAATAATATTTGAACACTATTTAGTTATGAAGCTTTATTGTTTATAATGTTCAGAAGTATTTAAATGAAAGAGTATTCATTTTAAATATCACGACCCCCACTCTGTGGCAGTATAATGGAAGGACAGTGTAATGTAACAGGTGACTTTTGGGGCTCTGTTTCACTTCATGATTCTACATGATGAAATGTTTTATAACTAAGACATCAAGATTTTACTGAGAAATTACTCTTCTTGTTAATGATTTTGGACTGTACTGACAGTTGTGTGGACAGAATATTTGTGTCTGTATATAGGTTTGTATAACATCAGGATTATTTGCTCAATATGTCAATTAGAAAAGAAAAAATATGAAAAGAACAATTAAAAAATATCTGGAACCTGATGGATTTTCTTTCTGCTGACTGTGATCATCCCATGATACCAGATGTATGCTTGAAGAAATCTGCCTACCTGATTTCCAGAGAGGTTAAAAATTATAATTTAAAATCAATGTAGAAATGCAACATAACCACACAGATTCACACAATATTTTTAATAGGATCTGGAATTAAATTCTCCACTGTGGATTATACTTATGGAGACTTAGCAAAAGCTCAGTGAGGTTGGACACATATTTGAGTTATGTTGTTAATCTTATAAATTGGATCCAAGGCCTGTAATACTGAGTTCCCTTGCTTCAGAAATGTGTGCTTTCAGGGCAGTTTATTTCAGCTGAGTGTAGCAAACCTTGTGAATATTGAGTCAGAGCTGGCCTCAGTCACAATTCCACTCCTTCTAAACGTTAGGAAAACCTACCCATTAATCCTGCAGGCTTTTTAGTCGATTCATGCCATTGATAATAGAATAATAGAATCACTGAATGTTTGGGTTGGGAAGTGTTGTGTCATGTGGCAGATGAGCCCTTTGTTGCTGCCCGAGTGTGTACCCTGGGACCAGATCAGCTGGAAGCATGGCAACAAAATAAAACAGGAATGGGAACTACTGGACTGCCTGAAAATCAAAGTTTAATAAAGAAAAAAAAAAAAGGGTGCAAATAAAACATAAACCATATACCATGTAGAGCGATTGCAGAAGACCATGAAATGAAGCAAACACAACCTTATATATACATTAACTCAGGGCAGAGAACCAGTCAGCAAAGAGAAATAGAAACAATATCTTATATGGAACCAATCAGAAGGCAAGGTTCAGAACCTAATTAGGAATAACTTAATTTACATAAATGTTCCCATCATTCTTTTCTCCTCACCCACCTCTCACAATAACTTGTCTGGATGTTATCTATCCTGGCATCTGTGTCTAGGGGCCAATACTGTTGCCTGAGGTGTAGCTGCTTCACAGCCCTTTCTCTCCAGGATGGACCCCCCCACAGGGAAGGACTAGAGGATCATCTAGTTCCAATCCCCCTGCCAAGGGTAGGGAATACTTTCACTGTATTATGTGGCTCAAAGTCCCATTCAGCGGGAGTTTGAATACTTCTAGGGATGGGGCATCCACAACATCACAATTTAATTAGTTAAATGAAAGAGTTTTCAATTTACATTATGAATAGACCTGTCTATGGAATATGAGCAAATATGAGATAATCCACTCCTCCTTAACAAGAGAAGACTTACGATACTACAGAAGTAACATCTGTGGAGCAGCAATGCCATTGCAATGAGACATTTAAAAGAACTTTTAATTTAACAAAAGCAAATACAACATTTTTTTTCAAAAATAAATAAAAGCTAGCACTCTCAGCCTTAGTTAGTACAGTCTGGGAGACAAAGATATGGAAGACTGGACAGTTATCTGCAAAATCATCACTATTCATTTGCATTCATAGTGTGGGAAGCCAATACATTTTCAAAATATTTTTCTCTATTTTAAGAGTCTTTAACAAGGAAAGCTTGTAGAAATAAGTCTGATTTCCAACATAGCATGCAAAATGCTTTTGGGTTTTCAGGAAGTGAGACTAGGCTTACATCAAATCCTTGTACTGTATAAAGAGAAGTATTAATTTTACCTTGAGGAAAATCTGTTATAATAAACCAGAAAGCCTAAACCCAAGTTATTCTGGAATATTTCTCTTCCAGAACTCTAGTGGAAAAATGAATAAGCAGTCATTACAGACCATTTAGAATGTATTTTCAGAGTAATTGAGGAAATGTTAAAGCATTTCTCAGTTCCCACAGTGTTTCATCTGGCTTTGGCTTCTTTGGGTTTGTTGCGATTTTTGGGTTTGTTTTTAGAGATCAATCAGCAATTTTGTCAATAGGAGTGCTGCTTAAAAAATTAGTATCTGCCTTCTTATTCAGTGAAGCCTGTTAATTTTATGCCAAGGGCGACAATTTTCTTGCAGATTTCTCTTTTATTTCTTACATGAAGGCTATAGTAAATAGTCACACTAATTCACATTTATTAATAGAATAACCTTCTACATTGTTATTTCCCACCAACCTCTCCACTATGGTTTAAAGGAAGAATTTAATGGGAGGTTGTCTGAATTATGCAACCCCACCACTACTGTTAATAGCTTTTAATGGAAATGTAGCTACTCTGTTTTATGATCTATAGTATAAAGTTCACAAAGAAACAGACTGTAGTAGTATTCTTTTCCTCTTAACACCCCAAACAGAAGGCCCACTACTAGCAAAGGTGGTTTAATAGAACGAATGTCTTCCTTCCTGAAATGGTGATAGTGTCTGAGGTACGAAGGAAGGTTCAAGTAAATGAAGATTGGCTCACTATAACTTGTACAAAGACAATATTTCACATCTTTATAACAAGACCTATCAGTTAAGTGGAACACTGTTTTAGAGGACTTACAAACTGAGGTTTAGGGTTAGCCTCCTGTGCTCCATGTAGGAAAAGAGCTAGATGTCCTAAAAATCCTTAAGTGAAAGTGTGAGCTGGAGCATGCTCATGTTGAACATGAAATTCGTTAAATTTGAGCCCTAGTAAACACTAGAGCCAAAGGAAAGGAGGGAAGGAAGACAGACATCTTGAACCTTTCCAACACTGATGTGCTAGAATATAGGTTAAAGACCCATATATGCACTTAAGGGTAAAGAGACAGGTGGTATATTCTTAAAAGGATGGTGCTCTTTTTTCCCTTCCCTTCCCTTCCCTTCCCTTCCCTTCCCTTCCCTTCCCTTCCCTTCCCCTTCCCCTTCCCCTTCCCCTTCCCCTTCCCCTTCCCCTTCCCCTTCCCCTTCCCCTTCCCCTTCCCCTTCCCCTTCCCCTTCCCCTTCCCCTTCCCCTTCCCCTTCCCCTTCCCCTTCCCCTTCCCCTTCCCCTTCCCCTTCCCCTTCCCCTTCCCCTTCCCCTTCCCCTTCCCCTTCCCCAACCTTCCCTGAACTTCCCTTCCCTATCCTGAACTTCCCTTCCCTGAATTTCCCAGAACTTCCCATCCTTTCATCCCCTTTTCTTCCTTTCCTTTCTGTTCTTCCTATTTCCTTCCTTTCCTTCTTTTCTTTAATTAAGGGCTCATGACAAAAGTGTCTGTATCAAAAACACATGCTATAGGTTGCCATATTCTGTGTAAAACAACTTTCCAAGTGACCTCCTACCTGGATAAAATCACTATAGCATCACTTGAGCAGATAGAAGCTTCAGACATACATGCTTTGATCAGAAGACAGATACTACCTAAGTCTTTTACTGAACCTCTACTTTACTATCAGCTTCTGAATGTAAGAAAAATAGCATAGTAGCATTATTCATCCACATGCATTTTTCCCCCACTACTTGCTTCCATAAGATCCAAAAGACCTGCCTAAGCACAAGTATTTGTTCTACTGATCAACTTGCACCATTCTTCTAACTGCACTCAACTGTCTTTACCCTGTCTCCTCTACTGTTTTCTGTGGGGCATCTGAACAAGTATCACTATCCAGAACAGTCCAGAACCATCTCAGACTCACGTCTCATCACACTTTCCAATACATCAATAGAAACACTATATAATTTGCAAGACTTGGCTGCATCTAGGTTTGTTCTAGAACAGTTCATGACATGGAAATGATTGAATAAGACTACAACACATATTTCTCACCAACTTTTGAAAAAAAAGACAAAGTTACAAGAATTGCTGTTAGCTGTTCCAATGGCTCAGGCAATTATTCTGACCTGTCATCAGCAATCTACCCATATTTACAAAATTGTGACTCCTGATTAAGCTTTTTGTCCATAATAAGCAGCCGCCATGACAGAATTCTTTAAAACTCCTGCATGAGATTGACTGGAGATGTGTTTTCATCTGAATGAAAGAAAATACCATTCTGACACAGACTGAGAAATTCAGTACCTAGAATTTATAATAACACCTGCTATCAATGCACAGAGTATTTTAATATAAAAGTATTGCTGAAACATCCTGACATTTGCGTCATGCATCCACTCAGGAATTTGCAACAAATGCCAAAGGTAATTCAAGACATTGGAATAATGTGGTATTTCAAATCTTAAGTACATTTGGAAAGATGTTCCATGTCTTCATTGCCATGTGATTATTCTCATACAATACAGCAGATCTTTTACCAGCCAGTGAATGAATTATATATAATTTTTGATTTATAAACTATCAGAAGGTAGGTTGGTAGAAAATTTTACAAAAAAATAAACCTTGCTATTTTCAGGAGGACTAGAAGAAAAACAAGGGGGCAAATATTGAAATCTACAAGACAAGGATAAATATTTTACAACAGACAGATATCTTGATTTCTTTTCATTAGAATAAAACAAACACAACAAACACAAGAAAAATGCAAATCCTGAACTTTTGAAAAACTATTCTGCATCTTTGACCATGACAGGCATCAGAAGAACTAATTGCATTTTTGCTAATATTTGGTCCAGTGTTTTCACATGAAAATAAGGAGTTTATAATCAGGTTTAGTTTTGTATTAGAAATAAAAAAGATTGCAAGATGGCGTTAAACCTTTTTGTTTACATATAAGAGGCATCCAGATACATAATATGAATGACTACATCTGCCACAACGTTAAAAATGAGAAAAATCCCTACTCCTGGAGCCTACTTGGCTCCAGCAATTCCATGTTCAACTATTTCAGAAGAATAATGGACCAAGGTAAAAATTTTGTCAGTTGTGGGATCAAAATAAATTATTCAATTTCTGAAAACCTGAGTCCACTGACAAAACAAATAAGCATATCATGCATGAGGGAATGTCACATAGGCTCACATATCTTGCTCAGTTTTCTTCATGTAAACCAGAAGAAATTTAGTTTTGGTGGCATCCTGTTGGACTTCACACCCCTGACATATTCCAAATACACTCAGTGGCTTGCTGTCCTTCTCCATAGGTGATCATTGTTCACTTAAGAGAAAATGACCTCTGCAAATATCTAAACCTAAAGCACATCTGCCAGATCCCAGCACTTCCTCCTGCTTTTTATCCCAGCACTTCCTTCCTGTTTTGTTTTTTTTTAACTAATTGAAGGTATGTCCAGAGGGAATCTTTTGTCGTGTAAATATCAGTAAGATATAAAGGAAGTAAACTGGAAAAAGAGTAAATACATGACAAGAAAGAGAAAGATGTGTTGCTGTTTTAAGATTGAAATGCATTTCTAAGGTGCTGCATAGAGCAAATCTGTCTGATAAAAATGGTTGAATGTCTCTCTTCAGAGAACACAGGCAACACATGAGCTCCTCTGAAAGATGTCAGAGTCAAAGTGGATGTCTGAACTGGTTGCCCTGTTTTCAAGAAAGAGCAATTTGCACATCTATTAGATTTTACCAATATTACTGAATGGGACGTGCCTTGGCTTGTCTGGTTCCTGCTGCTGAACCAAATAGCAGCACCTGAGGTCCTTTCACCCCAGAGACGCTATTTAGCTACCTGTGGTCGCAGCTGAGCACATGCGGACAAGTCCAGGCATGTCCCAAGCTTCAGTGCTTATGGGCTGGAGCTTGTTGGTAGAAGAGGGTCACTCCTCAGGCCTCCCTGAGCTGGAGAAACCCTTTAAGGCAATGGTGAAGGAAGGAGTGGGTCATGGTGGAGAGTTTTTAATCTGGGCTGCATGGCCTCTGAATCCCGCAACAACTCCAACAAAAAACTCCCAACCGTGTGGTGTGCTTGTCCTTTTACCCAGGGGAGAGGGAGAGGGGAGGGAACACAGGGACCACCAATCAGGTATGGGGGAAGGGGGTCTCAGGTGAAAGGGACACCTGGATGGGTCAATGGCCCCCCAGTGGGTGGAGAGCATCCTTTGAACCTGCCAATCACTCGACACCCTCTGGAATTTCTGAGTTGATAGACAGTGCCCAGCAGAGTTCAAGGGTAGGGGGAAGGATAGGTGACTGACACCTGGGGAAGGACCTGGATAACTGAGGCAAGCTATGACATCACACCGCAACACACATCATCTTCAAACAACCTATGTTGATGGGATCCTGTCTGCTTCATTCTGGAAGGGGGGCAGAGTCTGTGATCCCTCCTTTCTGGTGTAATTCCTAGTGTCTTTTTTGCTTCCTAAAAGACAAGTAAATCCTGGGTTAATGGGGAATGGTGAAAATATACTAAGTCTTCAAATAATCAAATAATAGAATCATGAGACCACAGAATCCCAGAGTGATTTGTGTTGGACAGGACATTTAAACACCATCTATTTCCAATTCTTTCACTATGGGCTGGGACATCTCCACTAGATCAGGCTGCTCAGAGCCCCAAGGCTGGCCTGGCCTTGAACACTTCCAGGGATGGGGCATCCAGAGCTTCTCTGGGCAACCACTTCCAGTGTCTCATCACCTTTACAGTAAAGTCCTTTTCTATGCCTGTGTTGGTTTGGCACAGCCTGGTTTGTGGTAGCAGGGGGGCTACAAGATGGTTTGTGTGGGAAGCTACTAGAAGCTTCCCACCATGGCCAGCAGCACCAATCCCTGATGGCTCTGAAGATGGACATGCTGTTAGCCAAAACTGGCCCAATGAGAGAGGTTGGTAACACCTCTGTGATGACATATTTAAGAAGTAAATCAACACAAAGTCATGGGGTTTTTTACTTATAGTCAGAGAAGAGCAGGAGGTGAGAACAAAGTGAAAACAACACGGAAAACACCAAGGTCAGTGGAGAAGGAGGGGGAGGAAGTGCTCCAGGCACCGGAGCTGAGATTCCGTGGCAGGCTGCGGTGAAGACCATGGTGAAGCAACTGTGTACCTGCAGCCCATGGATGCATGGGGAATGCAGAGATCCACCCACAGCCATGGGGGAGGTGCCCATGCTGGAGCAGGTGGATGCCTGGAGGAGGCTGTGATCCAGTGGGAGACCCAGTGGAGAGAGGGGCCTTGCTTCTGGGCTGGAGCAGCCTGTCCTTGGAGGAATGCACCCTGTGGAAAGAGTGACCCACATCACAGTCACAGCAGTTTTGGGAGGACTGTCTGCCTGTGGGGGCAGTTCATGCTGCAGTAGGTGTGGTATGGCTACTGCTTGTGAGAGTGGACCCACACTGGAGAAGTTCATGGAGAGCTGTCTCCCATGGGAGGGATCCTGCAGCCTCAGAGGGGAAGTATTCCTCTCCCTGAGCAGTGGAAAAAAATCTTGGTGATGAACTGACCAAAAACTCCCATGCCTTGTCTCACTGTGCTGTAGGTGAGAAAGAGGGAGGGGGTGGGGGGGGAAGAAGTGTTTTAAGGGCTTATTTTACTTTTTATTACCCTCTTCTGACTCGGTTAGTAATAAATTCGTTTTGCAAGTTAAGCTGAGCCTGCTTTTGCCCTTGAAGTATTTTCTCCCAGTTCTTATCTCACTGATGAAGCAATCGTTAACATTTTTTTCTTTTTCCCTCCTCTGTCCAGTTGTGGCGGGGGAGAGTGAGTGAGCAACTCTCGTGGGTGTCTGGTGTTGAGCCAGTGTCAAACCCAATCTCTATCTATACTTCTAGAATTTGAAACAATTGTCCCTTGTCCTGCCACAACACACCTACATAAAAAGGCCTGTCTTGGTTTAGAGAGTATTATGAAGGGTCATATCAAAGGACTTAGGGTAGTCCAGATAGACACATCAGTATCTCTTCTCTTGCCCACTTATGTAGTTCCTTCATCATTAAAGGCCACTGGAGAAGTCCAGAGCATTTTGCTCTTGGTGAAGCCATGGTGACTATCCCTAGTCACCTCGCTGCATTCCATTCACTTCAGTATCATTTACAGGAGAATCTGTTCCTTATCTTACTGGTTAATAAAGTGAGGGATGACTGGACAGTATTTCCCAATATTCCTCCTTTTTACCCTTTTTAGGAATGGGAGTATTATGCTCTTTTCTTCAGTCACTGGGTGCTTCACCTCTCTGCCATGACTTTTCAAATACAATGTGGACTAAGCGGCTTAGTAATGATATCTTCCCATTTCCTCAGCACCCTGCGATGCAACTTTTTTCTTCTCACACACTTGTTATATTCAGCTTCCTTAGGTAGTCCCTAACTTGACCTTCTGTTAAGATGAGACATTTTTCACTCTTGAGGGTCTTGAGCTTCAGGGACTTGAGAATGACAGCCAGTGAAAAATAACGAAAAAGAGTACATCAGCCTTCTCTTTTCAGGATACATGCACCTGCACGCACTGCCTGTGCATTTATTTCCATCTTAATCACTCAGCCATACTTCTATCCTGTCTGTTGCCTCATATCTTACACATGGTAACCCAAAGCATTTTAGTTTCAAGAAAAACATAAGTTGCCATCTCTGTTCTGCTCCTGTATCCATGAGGGTAATTTTGCAGGGGGTCTTTTCCACTAATTCCATGAACAACTAAAGCCTTGCTCTCTTAAAATTCGGGGTATTTTTGACTGATAGTTCAATAAAAACACAATAGCATGGTGAGTTTGGCAGATTGTTAAATTCATTCTATATCCACAACTGGGTATCTTTATTTTCAGTCTTAGAGAAATGAAGACTACAGATTCTGTGAGACATAATGGGGCAGAACTTTGTTTTATGTTATTTACACTGCTTTTGCAAAGCTCAGTTAGTATTTAAATACTCCTAATAATAAACCAAAAGTATTACGTAAGTATTAAATAGATCCATTTTATTTGTTTCACTGCCCCTCTTACTGGTGTCATAACTTCACTTTTAATTAATTTTGAATGGGTGATTATTTTACTGAGTGAAGCAATGTGACAACTGGCTTCCATCCCACATCCCACCATTGCTTGATGTGGCACAGAGTCTTGGTCACATTGTATATTAGTGCCTGAATAATCTCCCTCAATGTTCATTTGAGGCTACATCCTTGTTGAGAATATTAAATTTTGTAACATTTTTCAGTGCCAGTGTCTAATAATTAGCTTGTAAGGAACCCACCATGAGTTATCCCATATCAAACTGAGCTACCTGCATTTTCAAAAGGTGTTAGATGCATGAACTCAACCTATAAAAAAGTAGTTTACGCCTGGCACAACACTGGTAAATTTACCCTACATAAATCACTGCTAAATGTTGACAGTTTTTCAAGGGCTTATTTTCCACACTTTAAAATAAAATCTACTTATTTATATACAGCTGTCACAGCATGATTACCTCTGCTTTGAAGACTTACCTCTGTTCATTTGATTCTGAATGCAGTTACCTTTCAAAACCAATGTTAGCATAGAATAAATGGATTCTAAAAGTTAAACAACAGTTGTTTGTACAGTAGCCTTTGTTAGCAGATTTACCTTTATTCTAGGCAAACAGTTATATGTATGGTCAATTAGGAACATACACGCAAGGGACAATTTGACATCACTACTCTTCTATCTTTATCTTCTTAAAGTTAAATTCAACTTTTAAATTCTTAAAATTTTTTAAATTCTTAAATTCAACTATTATGGCTATTTTTCTTTCAAGGTTTTGTAACAAATAATGACCTAATATCTCTTCTTTTCAGTGTACCTATGGTTAGTTTTCTAAAATCTGTAAGTATTTTATAGGTTAGTCTTGAAAGGGTAGTGTAAGTACATCTTAAATGCATGTAGTATAATATCAGCAAAACCCTCCAGAGCAAAAAGGACAACTATAGACTTAAAACATTTTCATTTGCTGGTACCTCTGTTCCTGTAAAAATAGTATTTTTGCACTAAGAGAAATTAACTTTTGAAATTATGCATCTCACTAAAGACCATATCTGCAGCTCAGTCATCAGGTCTTTCACATGTCAGAATTTGGCAGTGAGCTACTAAATTCCTAATGTAGTCTCAGTCTCTGCTTAATATAATTAGGTATGAACAAAGAATGCAAATCCACTGTTTTCCTACACCAAATTCTTAGGAGACAATCTAAGGATGAAATGTAAGTTCTAATTAAATTCAACTTTTTTTGCAAGTCTTTTGTTATTGCCACAGACATCTGACCTTTTTTTTCTCACAACAAACAAGCAAACAAATAAAAGGTAAGTATAGGAAAAATCCCAGCCCTTCAGAGATACCTATGTAGATATCCCCAGAGGCAAAATGGCAAGAGTAAGATTATTTAAAGACACACAAAAAGCCATAAGAGAAATATAGACAATGTCCCAAGGAAGCTGAGTTATCGCATTCAAATTAATGACAACTGGATTACCTGCACCGAGGCACCAGTGATCACTTATACATATGTTCAGCCATCTCATGTATGAAGATTCAAAGGATAGTGTATATGTAGGACAGCAGCACACAAATGGAAGGCAGACATACAACAATAAGCATTTTCTGTTCTGAAACAACTAGAAACCATTTTCAGAGGTATGCAAAATATGGTAATATTGTAATATGGTAGTATCACTCTAGGTAAGATGTTGTTATGAATAATTTGTCTTCAAAACACTGACATTAATTATTGTTTTATTAATTAAGCACGGTCCCAGCAGAGGTAGAGATGAACATCCTTTGCACATGGGAAAGGCATTACATAAACAGCAGTGACCCAACAGCTTACTTCATCTGCAGTCTGCAGAGACCATTTACTGCATGAGAATTGAAGTTTTGCTAAGGATGCAAGCTTGCCTAACTGGATTTGTTGCGTATTTCCATTCATCCAGATAAAATTAAGCCTCCAATATAAACACATTTGTTTTGTGTATTTTTTCTTTATACCAAGGTATGTACTTTAATGACAGCTGTGTTAATAATATGTACATATTTTCACTGAGACTCTTTTTTTACATTGAAATTTATCTTGATGCTAGAAACAAACCTAGGAAATAGTGATGAATAAAATTGCAGCCTGAAGGAGATAATGGGCTGATTTCTGTCATCAAAGGAGCTGTTCAAAGGCTTTCATCCTTTTTGCTGCCAGCATGCTGCTCCATTTGCAAAGTAAAATCTCCATGCAGCTCTCTAGTGTATGATGCAGTCTGTACTTTCACATATGCAAGAGAATAAAGAGAAAGTCTGTAACCTGTTTTTCCTAAAAACAAAACAAAAACAAAACAAAAATAATTCCAAAAACCATGGTAAAAGGAAATTAAGTATCTGTGGCAAAAATAGAGTGAATTGTGCTCAAAGCAAAGAGCTCAGAGCTTGGAATCAATTTACCTATCTAATATACTTCATCAAGGTATATGATCCCGACCTTTATGATTTAATACTTACTATTGTTACTTGCAAGTAACAATATAATTGTGTTATGGAAGTATAAACAAGAAGACTTCCATAACACAACTGAATGACTCAAAAGGGTTTTGCACAAATTGAAAGAACATTTTCTCACAGATCTATAAATGGCAGGTAGTGATGGTCTGGCATGGTTCAGGCATGGAAAATGAAAAATTTCCAGATAAATTTGCCACAATGCAAAAGCTCAGGACATTAAGTTAAGTCTACACAAGGAAGTCCAACTACTTTATCATGAGATTACAAGCACAGACCAATCTTATACTTTTATGTAAGTTTTATGTCAAAGTTCTAAAATTAATTGCTTTAGCATGTACCTTATCTCAAAATTCAATTCCTTGCTGAATTTGGACCTAATGCAGATGAAAAGATTAGCAAGCTACAGAAACCCCACAGATTTATTTCCCACACAGAGCTATTATGAAAGTAGATATCCAATCATGCAAGATAAGAAATAGTTTTTCAACTCAGTGAAGTCAGTCTTACAGGAAATCTAGTACTTTACAGGACGTGGGGCTTGCTTTGTTTATTTTTCAGTGCTTCACATTAGGAGGTAACAGCATAAGTCACAGAATAAAGTTTAAGACTTATTTTGTTTTTCTACATTATAAATTTTCAAATTAAAAGGACAGGACGCTGTAAACCAAGTCTCAGATTTCATAAAGACAAATATTGAGCATCACATTTTATTCTACTGATTTTTATTGCCTTTGTGAAGCAATATGAAAACAGCTTTTGAACTACTGAAAGCCGTATAATCAGATTGAGGAAAAATCTCATTTTTCTATGATATAGACAGCCATTAAACATAAAATCTAAGGTAGACTGCCTTATATTAAAATAAAACCAGTAGATTTGACGGGTTCTATTAAAGTTAATGACTTTGACACAAAGGTGCTGAGATTTTAATTAATTTTCTCTAATTTTGAAAAAAAACCCCAACTTCTACAATTCAGAAAGAAAATGTTAAAGCCTATCCTCTTAGTAGGTCCCAAGGTTGGTCTCTTTCACAGTTTCTTTTCAAAGAGTTGATAATATATCTTTTCAATGCTTTGCTCTTTCTTTCCCTCCCCCCCCCCCCCAAATAATTTGATTCCTTTTATTACTACCTGTAAGCCAAATATTCCACACTTAGAAAAAGGACTGAATTTGTTGGCCCCTAGCATTGTCATAAAACAAGACCTTCTAATTAATGGAATATTCCCACACTAAAGACTATTTTGAGGTCCTCCAAATTCTTGTCCATGCTTTCTTTTGCAAAGATTGCTTTGAGAATATATTAATCTACTCCAAATAAATAATTTACATAAAAGCAGCTAGCATGGGAAGCACTTCTAGAACAGAATATAGCCCCCTGTGAGACACTGCAAAGCTGCACCCTTCAGTAACACCATATAGAGCTTAAGGTGGCGGCAAGCCTTTGCGTTGCTCCTGCCTCAGCAACAGGTGTTTATTGATTTGTTATTTCACAAAAG
Source organism: Passer domesticus (assembly GCF_036417665.1). Taxonomy (NCBI): domain Eukaryota; kingdom Metazoa; phylum Chordata; class Aves; order Passeriformes; family Passeridae; genus Passer; species Passer domesticus. The sequence continues at coordinate 56,511,019 of NC_087512.1, read as the reverse complement.
CACCATGTGCTTTGCTCAGGGCAAAGTCCTGGAATCCTTAGACCAGGTCTTTGCAGTGTTCATCTTCATGAGCAAGATCAATAATGTAAGGGAAGTCTGGCATTTGACGATGGCTTGATGTGACAAAGAGGTCTACAACAAAATGCTGGTATGATTCTGCAAACCAATTGGAGCCAATAAGTCACCACTTCTGTTCAAAGAGCTTAATATTTCTTGTCATCAAAGACTGAAAGCATCTTTGGGACACATTAATCACTAATTGCTTGCTATGTCCTGTAGACCCACAAAAGCAAATTTTCACTTCTGAAGAAAAAGGACCAGGCAATTAAGACCAAGCCAGCACTCTACTGATGCACTTTAATTTAAAAAATATTAATAAGCTTTCAAATAATTAATTTGTGTTGCATTTTCCATTTTATATGAATGAGGCAAATGCTCCATCTTAATAACACATCTAGCTTTTTTAGAAATTCTGAAGCATCCATGACAGATCCAACTATCCAGATTTGTTGTCATAATGAGGTTGGTAGCTCTACTCAGAAAAAAAAGGAATTACTTTAATCTGAGGGTGGCAGAATTATGTTTTGCCATGCATATTTTTCATATTTTTAAGGAGCATCAGGACAGTCCTGTTTGATAAACAAATACTTCATCACAATGCCCCTGAAAAACAACACAGATTTGGGCCCTAACTCTTCCATTTTACCCATGCAGATAAACCTCTCGAAGATCTCCTGCACAAACCTGTTCAGCAAGGGATGTTGAACAGGCTCCCCTTCCATGCGGTGGGTATGTGTGGTTGAGATACAGCTCATTGTAACACATGTCCAAGCTTCAGCTGACTATGTAATGTTGCGAATTTCACTGAAATCATGTCATTAAAGTGCACTGAAGCTCTTGGCAGGCTTACAATCACAAGCGGCACCATCACCTTGGATCCTTCGTTACCAAGATCTGCCTTGTGCTATGCCCAGCACCCATCCTTCGGCGGATACCATGCCGCGGCTCCCCGGTGTCCTGAGCTGGTGTTACCACCCGCCCCTACACCTTGCAGAGGAGTCTGCAGAGCCCTCCCTTCAATTCGCTGACCACTGCTTGCGACCCCGCAACCACAGCCTTTCCTCTCCCGGCACGAAGGGCCTTCATCCCACGGGACTGATCGCACACCCGCCCGTTCCTGCCCGAGGGCAGTCAGAAGGGTACGGGGTGCTTTGTTACCTCCCTGCGGGCTCGCAAGGCTCGGACCCCTCCAAGCGAACACTGAGCCCGTTTCGTGCGGACTCCAGACCCTGCCCTGTGGACCCCAGACCCTTCACTGAGAACACGGAACCCTCCCCTGACGACTCCAGGCCTTCCCCTGCCAACCTCAGCCCCCCGCCTATAGCCGCAGACCCACCAGTCCCCGCTCCCGGCCCGGCCCAGTCCGACCCGGGGCAGATCAGACCAGAGAGGGCTCGGACAGCGCCTCCCAGCGCCGCAGTCCGGCGCAGCTGCCGAGCCGACGTGCGCGCCGCCGCGTCCCCCGCGCAGGGGCGGGGCGGAGCGCGAGGGGGGCGGTCCCGGGGCGGTGCAGGAAGGGGGTGCGTCGCAGCGGCAGACCTCAGTGTCGGCGTCGTTGCTGGCAGCGGCCGGGCAGATCGGCCGGGAATCAGCGGTGTGCCGTGGCGCGCCTTCGTCCCGTGAGTTCCACCTGCTCCGCGTTCGCCCGGGCACGGGGGCTGCGGGGAGGGGAGGAGCGGGAGCAGAAGAAGGGGATACTTTGAGTTGCGGTGATTCTCCCGAGCCCCGCGGCGGTGCCGGTGCCGCGCCTTGGCCGGACATTCGGCGGGCCGCGCTCGGCGCTGCCTCTGCCTGGGTACACGTGCGGCGGCGGCGCCTGCGCACTGCCCGAGGCGCGGCACCTCCCGCGGATGTCTTGGGGCGGGTTCCCGGACACCCGGGGGCCGCTTAGCACCGCGGTGCGGGTGCCAGGAACAGCTCTTCTCCTGCAGACTGCGGTGGCTGCGGCGCTGAGAGGCGGGGGTAGCTCTATCCCGCCCTCCCTGTCTCTGGCTGAGCACTGCCGCTGCCGCCTGAGGGGGTGGATGCGGCAGAGCCTCCGCTCTTTTCACCGGGACTTTGTGTTCCGTGCAAACCCGACGGGAGGGACGAGCTTCCCCGGGACGGCCGAGGTACGGCGCGCTCTCCACCGCCAAATTTTCCCCCGACGCCCCGCGTCGCCAGCACGAGCCGCTACGGGCAGCGAGCGGGGCCGTCCCGGGGCCGGTGCCTCCCGCCCGTCATCGGGTCCGGCTTAAAGGGCCGGGCGGCATGCCGGCGGTGGAAACATGGCTGCATGCGGAGAGGCAGAGCCCCTCCGGACTTTGGCGCTGGCCCGCTGGCGCTGTCATTTCTTCACCAAAGGGTGTCCAGCCATGAGAAGCATTCAAGTGCTGTCATTTTGTTAGTTTCGACTTCCAGCTGTTTCGAGTAGCGTATGGTTCCCGACTGTCGCTGGGAGTGTCTTTTTTTTTGTTTGTTCGTTTTGTTGTTGTTGTTGGGGTTTTTTGTGTGTTTTTTTTTTGTTTGTTTGTTTGTTTTGTTTTGGGTTTTTTTGGTTGTTGTTTTTGTTTTGTTTTGGGGTTTTTGTTTATTTTTTTTGTTGTTGTTAAGCCTTCACTCCTCATTCTGTTCCTTTAAAACTCATGTATTAATTTCAGTCATTACTATCAAAATATATATTTTTGTGTATCAATCTCTTACAAATTGGTTCACACATATTTTTGAATGTGCCATATAACTATCCACTTGCCAGAGCGTGGTTGTGCTGTGAGAACTGCTATGTGAAGGGGTGGGTCCCAAAGCTCTTCGGCAATGGTAAAGCCATGGTCAGTTCTGCAGTTGACTTATGGACTGCAAACACAGAGGTGCTGTCATTGGCAGGTTGGTAGGTTTTACTGTAGACTGTTGTCACATTGCCTACTGTATGCTTGCAGATAAGTAAGTGTTCTTATAGATTGGAATAAAAAAAATATAATTCACTAGCATTAGTTGGAATTTTTAAGCTACTTATTAAAAAAAAAGTGTTTGGCATGGAAATGGAAGTCTTCTTACAAGATAACAGGCATTTTTTGTGTCACAAATCTCTGTGATCTGTCACTTAATATGAATCAGATGTTTTGTTTCCTTTTTGATTTGGGGCACTCCTTTTCTTTCTTTGCAGGTATTCTCACATTAAAAACATTGGTAATAAATATATAGCTTTCTGAAAATAGCAGTTTAATACCAAAATTTTAACTGAACTTAATTTTTTTAGGTACTGATGTGTTGGATTCTTGTTTATATTTCTGTACTGTGCTGTAGATCTGAAATCATGAGTCTGTCTTGTACTGTAAATCTGAAATCAGGGGCTAATTTTCAGAAATAACTTTGCTGGAAGACTGAAGCTGACTAGTTTGCTGACTAGTGCATGTAGAAAGAATGGAAAGTGGGTTGAATTTAGACCTTAGGTACTCAGTTAGTTTCTTTGATATGGCAATCTCACTGTTGGGACAGGTGAAAATGAGAGAGATAGGAGGTAAGGGCTAGCAAGTAGCCAAAAAAGATATTTCCTTTGACATATGGAGGCAGAGGTCTGCACAAGTGTATGTGCAAGCAAGCTTAAAGTAATCTCAAAGATCCAATCCAAAATACAAATCCACCATTTTGATGCTTTATCTGCTTTCTTGTCAAGTGAGAGAGTCTCAGGGCTCCCAAGTGTCAAATAATACCAGATAGGATTGAATCTGCGTGTTGTGGAGGTTATTTCCCTGCATGTGGCTGATACCATAAAACAGTCAGAGAGAATGTTTTTTCTTGATTTCTTAGAGGTGAATCCAAAGGAGCTCTGTTGTAAAATGCATGTTCATTGAAGACAATTCTTATCACATTGCTTCTTATCACATTGCTTCTGTTTTACGTGTAGTAATGGCTCAAAAGGTGCCAAGAGGTTGGGATTTGTTCTGAAGTTCTCATTTTATAGCTTGACAGAAGTATTCATGTTGTATGCTCAAAAATGATGGCATGCACAATGCAATTAAGACTATAAGTTAAAGCAATTTCATAACTTGCCAGGTTTCCATTTAATCCATTAAATTGGATCTGACCATTGCTTGTGATATTCAAGATGAATAAATCTCCTGGGATATTTATAGTAGTACTATCCAAAGTTACAACTACTGCAAAGAGAGCTTTGAAATATATCACAAATGGAGCTAAACAAGCTAGAAAAAGTATTTATAGTGTATACTATTAAAGCAACTGCTAACAATTAGTATTAAATACTTAAAAGAGTAGATACTATATCTACTATGGTAGATACCATATCTACCATATTCAGTTTAGTACTAGTAGGCTATACCATGTTAGTTGTCTTGCGTCTTGAGAACGAGATATAGTGCTGGCTGATCTGAGCAAATTTTTGCTAGACTGGTTTACCAGCCTGATCTAATATGACAGTCTGTATAGTCAAAATATTCTGAATAATTAAAAAAATGTCTCTACTTAAGGCATCCAAGTTCAATGTAATGTTAAAGTAGCAGAAAGAAACACTGGACGTTCTCTAACTAGTAAGAAATATTTTCTTCATGCTTCAGAGCTTGAGCCAATCAAATGAATGCAAGGTGTTTTTCAAGGCACAACTGTTTTCCTCCTTTCTTCTCTCTTTTTCCTCCCTTTTTCCCCCTCTTATTTCCTGTCCACTCCCCTCTTTTTTCTCCTCCCCCTTTATTTTTTTTTTTGTCCTCTTCTTCCTCTCTCCTATTTTCCCTTATTCTTTTGCTCCTCTTTTACTCTTTCTTTCCCAAGTCCTTTTTCATCACCTTCCCCCACTTCTGTCACCTCCCCCCCTTTCAGCTTTCCCTCCTGTGTTTTGCTTTTCCTCACTACTTCTCACCTTTTTCTTCCCCTTTCACACTTTCCCCCCTTCTTTTTTTCCTCCTTTTTGTTTTTTACCTCCTTTCTAAGGCAGTCAGGACATAAAAAATTGAAATGCATAGGGCAACAGAAAGACAGTGAAAATTTACAACATACTCCTTATTGATTAAGCCCCTTCATTTCTCTGTGATAAGTGAAGGACTCTTTCATTTTCTCTCAACCTTGCCTGTACTCAAATGCAGTGTCTTCCAGTGGGCCATGGTAAGGAGGAGAGGGTGCTATTTATAAATTGTTTAGGCATGCAGAATCAACTAAAAGCATTTTCCTGCAGAAAGATGTAAAAGTTATATCTGAAAAACTTGATTGAATAGATCTCAAATTTTATTGGTTACTTCATAAGTTATATGAAACAAATATTTCAATGTGAATTTGTATTAAGGGTATGTGGGAATGCAAGTGTGGAGCACTTTTGTTATGACAACATTCTGGAAGCATAAAGTAAAATGAGGTAGGATTTTGAGCTATAACTTGGGACCATGTGAGCAAAGAACAAGTACTCACAAAAATCGTGTAGTATATATGGGAAGCAAAATTTATAGTTAATGTGTTTTTTTGAAGCACTGTTTTTCGGGTATACATTTTAAATTTTGGGGTTTATTATTACTAACATTGAGAAACAAGCTAGGTAGAGATTTTCTTTCAAATCTATGTGAGAATGTGAATGAAATTGAATACTAGCCTCTGAAAAGGTACACATAGATTGTATATGAGGCAATGCCAGAAGAAAGCAAGCTTTTCCCATTTGTTTAATAGGTGAAGGTCAGGCAATAAGTTTCTAAGGAAGACACTTAGCAGTCATTAGTTGGAAGAGCTCTGTTGCAGCAGTACTCCAAGCCCTGTGAGCACTTCCTATGCATTGTAGAGGAAGGGGTTTTCTTGCTTTCCCATCACCCATCAATGTTTTATTGACAATGAAAATACTCAGCAGAACCCACCTTTTTATGCAGAGAACAAAGTGTGTTTTGCAATAAAAGGCAATAAAATAATAACTTTGTCTCTTCATGCTGCAGTGATGACGTTCCTGCATTTTAGGCAACAGATGTAACTTGACAAGTACTCTAGTTTAAGATATCAAGGTTCTGCAATAGCCAAACAGAGTGTGTCATCATATGATATGAGAGTTTAAAGTGCAGCAGCTCACAATGGATCACTGGATAGGTGGAAACATGACTTCTACTTTTGAACAAGTTAATTTTTGTAAAGTTGTATTTGAAGTCTCGTAGATTTTTGTCATCCTTTCATTTCTTGCTTTTGCAGTCCTACATTTATGAGGACCAGGGCAGATGGCTATCTTGTCAGTATGATTACTTGCAGTGACAAGGGAGAAAGAGATGCTGTTTACCAAGTCCTCACTGTGTATTTTGTTTTATTCTTGACTGGTGATGATGTTGCATGATCTTTGCTTTATATTCCCTTTGGACAAATAATGCTGAAGGAGATGTTGAATCATATCCTATTTGCTGATCCATGAATGTAGTATGGTCTCATACTCCATCACTGCCTCCCAGTTCCAGTCCACAGTTACCAATATTCTTTTTTTGATCTTATGGTTCTGCTTGGTTGTTTAAAGTCCTGTTCTAGTACTTTAGTCTGTACTGTTGTACATTTGTGGTCCTAGTGTACTAATACAAGGATAAAATACAAGTACTTTACTGTAGAAATCCCTACAAAACAATGGTATCTCAAAAGTTTGTCTTTGTAAAATTGTCTATCTCTGTGTCAGAGTCCTTAGTGTATAGGGTTAATCAAGACTTAAATAAGCAAAAACAAAAAAAGTTTTCTGCTGATCATCATATGTTGCAAGTATCCTATTTGCTTTCAGTTTTCTGTGTTGTATATGCCTCAGGTCTTCATGCTTGAACAAAAAAAGGGATTATTAGTCTTTCATATTTGGGAACAAAAACACATTGAGGAAATGATTATATTGAACTTAAGGTTTCTAAGGTTTGTGAAATTTTTTTTTTTTTGAAGAACAGGATGAAGTTGACACTAGAGGGCCACTGCAAAGCTATAGAAGATTTGTTAACAATTACTCATTTTAAAAATTAGGGTGTACAGCATACCCTTTCTGGCTTGTTTCAAAAATGCCAGTCCAATTTTCAATTTGAATTATTCAGTCTTTGTATATACTCATTGTTCTTGTTTAGTGTCATTCAGTAGCTTAATTCATACTTTGTTCTCTGTAGATACTTCTGTATAGAGAACAGTTATTACAGTCATGTTTACTTTTAGACTTCATGTTGTTGGGTTGAAAAGTCTAGATTGTCTTTGTTTCATTACATACTGGGAAAAATAAGAAAACTAGTGGGTTCAGCTTGGAAAAGAGAAGGCTGAAGAGACCTCACTGCAGACTGCAGCTTCCTCAAAGGAGGAAGTGAAGTGGATGATGTGGATCTGCTCTCTCTGGGGAATGGTGATAGGACACAAGGAAGAGGAATAAAGCTGAATCAGAGGAAGTTCAGATATACAGATATAGGGCTACATTTATGAAACAGTTAATGAAATTACCATGCAAAACCTTGTTTCAATTGTTCTTGTTTAACCATTCATTTTGAATTTTTTTTTTTACATCTTCTAATCCACTTTCATCACATTTAATAATCCCCCATGTTGTAGTATGGATGAAAAAATAGCTAATCTCCCCATCCCTGACCAGCTCCACCACATTTTCTTTTGTCTTGGGGAATGATCTTTTGTTTAATTGAAGAAAGATGGTATAATTTGCTAAGATAATGTAAGTATATATTTTTCTGTCACTCTGTTTCTAATTTCTCTCAGTTTCTAATTATTTTTTACCTCAAAATGTGTTAAATTTTCTTTTCTCTTTGATTCACTTTAAATAAAGCACCTTTATTGAAACTAAGGTTAATTAATTTACTTGTAAGTAGCAGTACATTTCCATGGTACATTTCTAAACTACGGGATTCTGGTCAACCTTGACATCTTAGATGGCTGTCGTACACTTACCAGAGTAAGTTTCTGTATGTCTGTACAGTCTACAGATTGTAACATTGACAAGTTACCAAATATTGATGGTGAAGTCTTCCAGTTGAAGGTTGAGGTGGTGTTTTGCTGTGAAGAGAATAAGAGAAGTGCAAACAGAGACTAGAAGAGAATGTAGAGAGAAGTAGGTGAACTGAGGAGGAGGGGAAGTGTTGCATTGAAGGTCAGTCTGTGGGAGCAAATGGGCCTCAGTCCGTGCGAAGAAATGTGGTGGCTGTAGATACCATTGGGACCATGACCTGGTAGGAGAAGGAGAAACTGTGAATTCTGGGCGGACAAGGATCTGGATCAAGAGAAGAAAACTGGAATAGAAGATCAGCTTATATGAGCTAGTGACTGAAAAAAACTGAAGTGAAAGACTGTAAGGTTGAAAATCAGGCTAATGTGAAGTGAGGTGGAAGAGAAGAAGAAAGTCTGGAATGGATCATACAACTAACCTGTGTCACAGTAAATGTATTACTTCTTATATCTTTAACAGATATTTAAAGGATTACATTGGTAATTATTGAGAATAGTCAAATGCTTTGTTCTGTGAGATTCATTAACATGCATTCATTAATCAGCATAACTAGTTTGCAGTTATGCTTACCTTCTTCATCCTTATCTTTTCAGGAAGCCATAGCTTTTTCTTTTAGAAGCACATACCCATCTGTGATTTGTAGTTCCTCCCGCTACCCCTTCCCAGTTGAGTTAACACTGTGTGAAACTACACCTTTACATCTGTTCAGATACTGAAGGTGGTTGTAGTTGAGTGTTTTATCAAGAATAATAACAGTGCTTATTGCTTTGTGACTGTTCCAGGGTGTCAGTGATTATTTTGCTTTACAAGTCAGCTTGCTTTAATAGAATTCTCCCTGACTCTGACTCACGTGCCCTAAAGCAGGATTGAAGAAAAGGAATCTGAAAACAGATCAAGTCAGTTTTGCCTGCTTACAGCAGTCCACTTAAGAGGGAGATGGGAAAGCTAGTGTTTGTTTTAAATCTCAGCTCTGTTGCAGAGTTCTGTGCTGTATTCTTTAGTTTTCCAATAATTATTTCTATTCAGATTGGTTAAATTCTGTTGGTTTTAATTCCTTTTGTAAGCATGTTGTACCCTGACCTCAAATTAGGAAGATGGATTTTATGGTAATAAGCATCCCAGTCTCATTATGGCAGAGATTAAAGATTTGTGCTGGATTTGAAAGCATCCTTTTTATCCTGACTTTGAAATACGTACTGCTCTCTGCTTGTTTACTGTTGTTTGTATTGGGACAATGTCAATGTATTTTAATCACCATTTTGTGAATGTTAATTTACTGTGGTCCTTTCAGAAGTTAATTTGCTGTAGTATCTAGTTTGGAGAATCTAGCTGTTCTTATAAAAGCTGTTAGTATATAACATAGTTTTATTACACACGGCAGTTACTGGAATGTTAATTAAACAGTGATTTTCAGTTTTGTTTCTTTTCAACCAAAAAAGGTTTTTTTGTCTTTTCTTTGATTGTCTCACCCAGCTTTCTGCCTGTGAGATTAATATAGGATCACAGAGTGGTTGAGGTGGCAGGGAGCCTTTGGACATGATGTAGTTTAACTTCACCCTAGTTAAGTTGGACCAGCTATATCAGGTTTCATATGACTGTGTTCACTCAGGTTTTGAGTAGTTCTATGGATGGAGACTCCGCAGCTCCTCTTGGCAGCTTTTTCTCATGCTTGACCACTCTTATAATGAACAAGTGTATTCGTTTTTGCATGTAGAATTTCTTCTGATTCAATTTATCCCTGTTGACTCTTTTCTAGTCAGTGTACACTGCTGTAGAAAGTCGTACATGCTTTCATCCCATGTTGATCAATCTTTTGTTTACGTGTATTGATTAGGTTTCACCCCGTCTTAAGCAGGCCTTCTCTTCAGGCTGTAAACAGTCCCACCTCTCCTCATATGACAGATGCTGTAGTCCCTCAATCAGCTTTGCATCCTGTGTTTGGTCTTGTGCTGTATGCCCATGTCTCTTACACTAGGTTGGACTCCACCTGTGTGCTGTGTCCACCTGCTGCTATATGGTAAGGGTCCACCTCTGGAAATGGCTTGAAGCTGTTTTTACTGATGGCTTTGCACACCTGAAAATGTGTTTCTTTAGGATGTGATCTCAAAATTTAAAGTAGGCTTAAATTGTTAGTTAATAAGCTGAAGTAAAATGTAGTAATTTATGTGAAATTACCTTCCCATAAGGAATTTCCTATATAATTTTCCTAGGAAGAACAATTATCTTTAATATTTTCCTGAAGTCACAAGTGTCACAGCTTGGTAGTGTGTCGTGTTCCACTGTGGGGAACTGCGGGGTGTTCTTTGAAAACAGATGGTCTAGGATGAAAATAAGTCAAATGAGACAGTATTGTGTCTGAGAACCGTTTATTGGTAACAAAAAAAGAGGGAGTTGACCAACTAAAGAGGACTAGAAAAGACAGAAAAAGAAGGAAGGAAGGCGAAAAATAATGGAGGGGGGAGAAAGGGGAGACAGAAAAAGCGGGCATTACCACCAGAAGTCAGGGAGTGCCATCGACGTCCAAGTGTCAGGGAGTGTGTGCACGCTGCCTGCTGGGGAGCCTGCGCAGCTGTCGGAGAGACACGGCTCCCCAAGCACAGCACCCGCGGCCACGGGCAGCTGGACAAGAGGTGAGTGAGGGAGGGGGCCCTCGGGCGGGAGGTCTAGAACGCTGGACAGGACTGCCGTGGGGATCGTGGTTGCGGTCTGGACCGGCGCAGCAGGGCTAGAGGCAGGCAGTAACGCAGGAATGAAGCAGGTGGGGCGTCGGTCAGGAACACGGGGAGGCAGGACAGGCGACGGCTGGGACAGGCGAGGGGTGGGGCAGGACACAGGCTACACACAAGGCTCGGAGGTCAGCCAGTGTCCAGCCAAATGCCCAGGGAGAGGGAGGGTGAGTACTTGCGGGAGAGTAAGGGCCAGCCAGGGCAAAAGAGCCAAAAGGCGAGCTAGAGCCAGGGCAAAAATGACAAAAAACAGGCTAGAGCCAGTGATACGCGGACCTCAAGCCTGGGCAAAAAGACAAGACCAAATGCCTCAACATAGAAAGCCCTGACTCAAAAAGCCTGAGTCAAAAAAGCCCCAGAGCTTGTGACTTAGTTATTTTTATGCCCCCTGTCTCCTCCTATGATCTGCCTGCTGACAGGAGATCACTGGCACAGACCTCCAACGTTCCACTGCAGTCCATTGGTGGAGACCTTTTTCCATCTGTTGGAGAACCCCTCTGGAGGGTGCAGGGTCCCTTTTGGTCTGCTGCCTGCCTGTCCCATGTGAGACTTGAAATGATTGCCAGACAAAATATCCCCAGAGACACATTCTCCCATTTTCTCCTAGTTGCCTCCTGTAAGTGGCACATGTGCAATCCCTCCCCCACATGCCTCTGACATGAGAGAGAGAGAGAATCTAAATTAAGTCAGCTCTTCACATAGTGGCAGTAAGTTATTATGGTCTTTCTGCCATGGAATGGACTTATTCTATTAACTCTGGAATACCAAAGATGTTTCAGCATTTTAGTTTGTATGAAAGAAAGTTGAAAGCTCTCATTGATGAAAATTATTTTGCTCTGTAAGAGATCAGTAGTACATAGTAAGGGCAAGGTAAAGCGATCTCTTCAAGGGTCATCAGAGCATGGAGATCTTCCCCCACACACCCATTTTTGAGGCTCCCTTTGCAGTCATCCTTGGATGTTAATCAGCTCTTTTGGCCTTTTAGTTCCCACTAGAGTGTCTTTTTTGCCTAAAACTATGCTGGACAGGTGTGACTGAGCATCACGGTCACTCCCAGGTTGCCAACGGATGTTACTGCAGGTTTACTGTAACTGTGAGAATTCCCAGGGAGAATGCCCACGTGTACTGTCTGGTTGAAGGAATGGGAAGCATAATTTTTGCAGACTACATGTTGTAGAATGTATAAAGGAGTATCGGCAAAGTGTTGTGAAATTATGGACATAGTTTCTGGCACCTGGGCCAGTATCTTGGCAGGGATCACTGTAAACAAGATTGTCCTTCCAGTACCAAGGTGCACCTTCCCCTCTGTCTCAGACAGGAGCCTGTTGTCTGTTTCTGTGTGGTGATGACCTGACAATAGTTTGTAAGTGTTGTAACCTTGGACTCACACCCTCCTGTTCTGAAATATTAATACTCTTGTTGGCACTATTGGCCAAACCCACCAAAGGGCAGGTAGGTGGACAAATTCACAACTGGTTTGTGGTAAGTCTTTTAGTATGCTTTATTAAACTGGCTCCACAGTGTTGATAGGAATATGTGATAAACTCATGTTACCTGGTTCACCATCCTGCAAGTGGGCCATTTCTCCTGGAAATAATGACCCTTATTTGATTTAATGCAAGTGGGAATACCTAACCATTGATTTAAAAAGACCTTTCATAATGACCTTCTGGTTGGCACAGGAGGTGGGCAATACAGTCAGGTGCTTGTAGATGTATCTGCCAGCACCAGTATTTATTGCAAGCCCTGGCCTTTTGGAAATGGCCCTGTGTAATATCTGTCAGGTGTGGCCTGGGACCACCAAGTGCTCTGTCTTTCCCTAATGCTGTTGTGGCAGTTTTTCTTACTTGTATTATTTGTCTATTATTAAAGACATTTAGAATGATCTCTCTGGAGCAAGGATTGCCTCTTATTTTGTCTCCATTTATAGATGGCAAATATCCCTGAATTACTTGATTTCATAGGGGAGTCCACTCAGCTAACACATCATCACTAGTGGTTATTGAAGAAATACTTATCTTAGGTAACTGAGCAGCAGCAGCAGCATTGTGTTCCTGCAGTAGCTCTCCATGATTTGCAGTATAGGCATCTACATGTCTCTCATGGCTAAGCAAGCAAGCTTTTATATACTGGACCCCAGTGAGGTTTACTGTGTATCATCCAGTCATTGCTTCTCATTTCCTAGACCACAGTGTGAAACCTTTGTAAGCCCAAAAGTCAGAAAGAAGACTTCTGAAGCAGATTGCTCTTCCAGCACCATAGATACAGTCATTAATTCAGTGCATTGCCTGCTCCTCCCTTTCTTTGATAGATTAGGAAGGTTTGCTCAGCCATTTCAAAGAATGTTGCTTTCCATTGCAGTTTTTCTTTTACATTTATGTCCAGTCAGTGAAACATTATTATCTTGGGTTAATTGCTTGTACAGTGGTAACTGCTATGCCCAAAGTAGAGGCACACTTGTTACCCAGGACAATATGTCCTGTTTTCTCCTGTAAGGCACTTACTTTGTTTTGGCTGGGAGATGTAAGCTTAGAAATGCACCATTTCCACTTGATCTTTTTTTTTCTTATTATATGATTTTCATATCTGGGCCAAATATTGTATAAATTGCCTCTGCAACCATCCTAAACCAAGAATTTTCTGTATTTCTACTTTGCATTTCTGCTATATAAAGTATGATTTGTTCAGCTAATTTAGGCAACATTCTGTAAAGTGCCTGCCAAATTATTCTTCCAAATTTTGCTCCTGGTTCAGTTTCAGTTCTCTGAATTTTCTTAGGGTTCATTTCCCAGGCATGGTTTTACATTGCCTCAGTGACATTACTCAGTGTTTCTCCCACTTCTTGTTCAGTGATGTGGATAGCATCATCCCCCTAACAGAGTGATTTACAATATGGGGAAGTGTGGTTAGATAAAAGGTAGGAAAATAGAGACAGTGGTGAAGGTAATCTGGCCCCTAAGGAGTTACAGCTGTGCTAATTATCAAGCATAAGAACAAGCCTGCTCTTAATAGGCCACAGCTGGATCCAGTTAAGAGGGGTATTATAAAAGAGGAGGTTGGCTGGTCGAGAGGAGAGATGGAGTTTGTTGGCTGTGCTGAGAAGGAGTCAGTGCTGTGAGGGGCTGCGTGTGAGAAACCACCGAGAAGGTACGGAACCTTGGCAATAGGACAGCAACAGGAAAGTAGTGAGGTCTTCCAAAGACCGGGCTACCAGCCCATGGCAAATTGTGGGCCTGTGCTGACACCTTGATGGCGATACGATACTGTGGGGGTGTATTGCTGAACTTGAGATGAGTGTGTGGATTGCTGCTCTGGCTCATTGCTGCTCTGGCTGCTCTAGCATTCCAAAGAAAGACTTCACTGCATCCCATGCCACAGCTTCAGATACAGCTCACTGGCTCAGAAGGTTTCGGCACTTAATCTTTGTGTGGGGCAGCCTTGTTTAGCAGCCGGTAGCCAGCTGTCATTCTCTGGGAGCAGTCAGGCATCATCACTATTTAGATGGTGCTGCTAAAGTGGAGAATGGGCCCTCTGAATGACTCCAGCCTCTGACAGCTGCAGTGGTCTGGATGATCTTTATGTAGCCTCTGGCCTGTACCATTTTAATGCAATCCATTTTCAGTAAGTCTCCAAATCACCAGGATCTGTAGCAACTTTTCTCACAGTGATAGCAGGAACCCCAGAACAATATTTGCCTCCCTGTTGTCTTCAATGCTTTTCCTGCCATCAAGTCATACATAGTAATATATTGATGTACTTACCTGCACTTTTTCTGGAAAAGACAAGTAGGAACCCAGCTGTAATACCAAAGAAGTAAAACAAGTTTCTATGTTGTCCCCTTTCCTGTCTCTCCAAGTGATTAATTGTAATTAGTTTATTTATTAGGTATAGGGATGGCACCCTGTGAAGTACAGTCACCTCAGGCCTATAACCGTCAGAACCACCACCCACTGGCAGATATGAATGCTGCAGTGTACTGCCAACACAATATAAGGTTTGTTAACTTTCTGTGAGATCTCAGCCACCCATTTCACCTTCAAGACCGAGATCCAGTGGGGAAGACCCAGATCCAGTTAATTGATATAGGGTTTGTATGTGAGCTACCAAATTGGGGTAGGGAATGGTGCTGGTATACCAGGAGTACTCTTTTCCTGAATAGGAAAGCAGTAGGTATACTTATGTCAGCGATGGAGAGAGATGGGTAGACTGACTCAGTGATCAGACTCTGATTTTATTGTGGGATACAAGCGTTTATATACTATTTTAGGGAGACTAGAAATGTGTATTACAGTGATTAGGTTAAAATCACATACACAAACTTATGTATATAACAATATCTCCTGCTTGCAGAGTTTAATAGGATTTTCTTTTTCCAGTAAACCTGTCTGATTTGATCTTCTTGCAATCTAGGTCTAATTTTCAAAGTTCCGTTTGCTTTTGCCAAGGCATCCTGTTATCAAATCTCTTATGTTAAGCGGGTCCAAAGTCTATCATCTGTCTTGTGTCCCCCAACATTCCAACATACTTAGTCTATCCACTGCCCTGATTTGTTTTTGTGGTCTATTTTTATATTTTCATTGTTTATATTTTTTTCTGATAAATTCTCATAAACCATCCTTTCATGGTTTTCTGTCAATTTTGTATTTTGGGATTCTAGACTGGAGTAAAATTTACAACATTTCCTTTTGTGTAACTGTTTTATGTTGCAGAGGATAAATCTACAAGAGTGTTCACAATATATCTTCCTCTGACAAGAAAGTACGGATGTATCTTTCATGATAGCCTGCTGCCTGCAGCACGGGGTGGCATGGGGCACATTGGCAGATACTTTTGCAGGAGTGACAAAGAAGTTTGATACCTGGTTTTATTCCTCTGAGGTACCAAGTGCATATTGCTTCTTTGTAACTGCTTTTATATGGTGTGATCTGTTTCATCTTCAAAAGAAATTGAATTGAAAAAAATAAATAGCTATCAAATCTGCTTTGCTTGTGACAAAGGAAGAAAAAAATTATTCATACCTGCTTTCAGACATTCATTACTGTTTTTATGTGGTCTTCAAAAGACATCTCTGATTTGAAGGCTGTTCTTCTAACAGTATTCTGTGTCTGATACTTGGCCTTTTATTCCTAAGGATATGTGAGGATGATGCAGATAGATAATTCAGTCCTACATTATCTATATTACTAGATCAATTTGTGTACTTTAGTTTCTATCATGATACATATCAGTGGAAATTATGGGCATGTGTAGTGAATTGGTGATCAATTCAGTTCTTCCACTAGCCTTACCTGGCTTTTGAATCTAATCAGACTGGGAAAATATAAAAAAATTACGTACTCAGTCTCTTTATTTTATTTTTTGATAGGCATCAATGAGTTAGAGAATTGGTAATGTTTTTTTGGCCATCTACAAAAGTCTTACCAACTTGTTTGACATACTCCTGCTGTTGGGATAGCCATGTGGGTCTTGTGTGTGCACTCTAATAATTATTCTTTTTGATACTGCTGTGTTTCTTTACCATCTTTTTGCTTGCTGTAAAATGTGTTTCATAGTTGGCTAATGTAGCAAGAAGTTGTCTGTTCAGTTGATTACTTGTGACTATTTCTTGCAGTAGCTGCTGGATCATAAATTAGTTGCAAGTATGAAGCAATTTGTCTTGGAAAACTTGCTTTGATCTGGCATAATTTCTGTTGTGTCTGTGCTTAGGCTCATACAACTACTTGATTATGGGAGAGAATTTTTGATCTATGGATATGTTTGCTTCTTGGGTCTTCCCCAAGTGGTTTTTACTAAGGTTTGTCCCTATCCTGTTCTTGCTGCTTAGGAGTAAATAATTAGCTTCCAGCACCAGTTCTTTCACATTTTATACAATGAAATAATAGAAAACGTGCTAGTATTCTCAGTAGATTTATTATGTGAATGTTTTATTCTGTTTTGCAACCTTAAGCTTCAAGAAGATGACTAAAACATTTACTTTTTTTTATTACTTCCCCTTAATATAAATGCTTCCCTCTCAATATAAATAAATTGTAACTAGCCTTAATCTTTGGTTATGACCTCATACTTGAAAGGCCTGTTTCTTTGTACTGCTGTCAATATAGAGCTTGTGAGCTGTAAAACACTTAAAGATGAGCCTATAATTGTAGAGTTAGAGTGCACTGTAGTTGGAGATCTGGTGGCATGTTATGAGCAGGTATGTCATTGAGATTGTGTGAACTTTCTGTAAGTTGACATAGGATTTAAATGAGTGTCAGCACTTTAAATGTAGCGTGTCTTGTGAAAACAGTAATAAAATGTACATGTAATAAAAATGTACGTTTTAAAGTGTATTTTACTATAGTAGTTAAACCTTCATATCCTACTCAAAGATTTAGGTTTTTCTTTGCTGCATTTTTCATATTTCAGAATTGTTGCCTCACTAGCTAGTTTTGCTGTTGTATTTGTCACATGTTTTGCTTTCTCCTTCACACTTCTTGGTTTGGTTTGTTTTTCAGATGGTCTTGCTATAGATCCAGAACTCTGACTAGGTAGGAAATGGATCTGACAGATGTGGAATAGTATCTCTGTTTAGGGAAGTCAGTTTTCATTGGGGTACTTTCTTTATTGCCATCTCTGATACTTAAATTGCATAACATGAAACTTTGAAAAAATACATTACCAGTGTGATCAGCACTGGTCTTAGAGCTCTTAGATAAAGTAAATAAAACCTGAACTTAGTGTAGCAATAGTAACAAAGTGCTCTCAAGCCAATATTGTTGCTTAGATAACTTTGAAAATCTGCACCAAGGCTTTTCCAGTTGCCACATCACACCCCCAGAGAGAGGAGTGATTGCATTAGAATGGTACCTTAATGTAAACTTCCAGTGTTCTGTAGTATTTACTGTTAGAGCCTAACAGTGAATCAAGAGCAGCTGACCTTGGCCAAGCATGCTCCCTTGATTTGACTGGTTTTGGATGACATAGCACCTGGGGCCTTGCAAACAGAAAGGATTAATGATTTAATTCATGTCAAACCCAGGTGTATTTGTTCGCATAAGTACAGTTCCCTGTCTTCTTTGGGTAATTTCAATGTTTGGCTGCTACAAATAATGTTCTCAATATTGGTTACTCTGTTCTGTGTAGTCTCTTCTCTTGAGATTCTCTTCTGTCTGTCAATTTAGTGGATGTTTGTACACAATACATTTTAGAAATAGGCTGTAAATTATAATCTTCTTAGATGTGAGTGTTTTTTTGAAGAATTTGTGTTCACTGAAATATGATAAGAAAGTTTTTCAGGGTTCATGTTTCTTGGTATGTTGGCAATTTCAAGTATAAGCTACCATCTGTTTTTTACTAAGGTTTGTTGGTAATCTTGACAAATACTTGAGCTAGTAAAAGGGGTAGCCTTGAATTAAAGCTGCCTTTGTCACTGTTATTTATTCCACCCATGGCTCCAGGTCGCCATCCTCTCTGTTGGCTCTTGCTGGGGCTTGTATTCTAGTATTATTGTACTGTTTCTCTGTTTAATCAGTATAAATTTTCTTATTTCTTAAACCAATTTTTTAAAACCAGAAAAAACTTTCAGTGTAGGCTAAATTTTTCTCAAAGTTGTTCTCATTAATTTCTCTCTCCCTTGGTCTTGACAGGCAGTCTCCAACTTGAATAAAGAATATCTTTCCTTTAGTTTCTTCCCTCTCCCAGCTTCTTTGCTATTCTAGAGAAGAATAGCAAAGAAGCTGGGAGAGGGAAGAAACTAAAGGAAAGATAACTTTATTCTTTATTGCTTTTATTTCAGAGCAATCACTTGACCAGATCTATCACCTGACCTTGTCTTGTCGAAACCTTTTATGTCTGTGAGGAGAAGGAGTGCTATTTTGACAATACTCCTCATGAATATCAGAATGTCAGCACTGTTACTTTTGGTGCTTGTGGTCTTTTTGATTTCTTTTATTTTTTCTGTCAGTCACATTTATAATAGTTGCTTATTAAAAAATAGTATTACTGAAGGGTAGTTTTATGTGTTTCCCACATTTCTGAGAGTGTTTTGGTTTTCCTCCTTTTTTTTTATTTCTAAATTTCATTTTTTGGTGGTTTTAAAAGTAGCTCTTAGCTTCCTTAGTTATGTCTTCAAAATATGTGTTAAAAATATTTTTTTACCTTTTTTTGACTTTTCTGAATTGGTCAGGTTTTCTGTAGGTTTTGGGGTTTTGTGTTTCTATTTTTTATAGTTCATTAGTTTTCTTGCTTCCTCTAAATTTTATTTGCTTCTGTCATGTAGTTTGGTTTTTTTTGAGAAATGAATTTTGGGAATCAATATGGAATTATTGTTACATTGAATTCAGAAGGCCACTGTTGAAAACTGCACCTTAAGTTTTGAATTTGTGTTACTAGATTTTTTTTCAGGAGCAAATGTTTCCAAAGAATGGAATGTATTTTTTAATAGTATGTGATAGTCATTCTGTTGGTCAGTGTACCTATACATTCACAACAGGGCTCAGTCTTCTTATTGTGGTTATCATCAAGCATTAAATCTTTTCTTTGGTTGATGTTCAAATCATGAAGATCAACATTTGTTTCTTATTTCGTTTTTTCATCCCTGTCAAGACAACTTGACCTACATACAACCTGCAGGCATTTGGTTAGGTAGAGTTTCTGAGTTATTGTATGTGTGTATACATTATTTGAATATAAAGTCTCTTTTCAGTTATAATAGCGTATATTCACTTACTAGTAGGGAACTGATGCTTAGACCAGGTGCTTTTTGAGGTACAATCTTTGTCAAGTGTTATATCTGGTTATTACTTCTATTTGAAGTTGTGGATTTTTAGGGGGGTTGTTTTGGTGTTTGTTTGTTTTTTAATGAATGGATAGTAGTTGTCAAGGGTTGCAATTATCCCATGCTGACAGTGTTCTGCATTGCAAGTTGAAATTTCAGTTGAGGTTAGATTGGTATAGTCACATATAAAAATGACTTGCCTTGTTTCACGGCTGCATTACTACTTCGGTGAAATCAGAGTCTGAACAGTTGTGTCAATCACTTACTGAGTATGGCCTGTTTATTTTTAAATCTTCATGGGATATGGTATGGGTTGGCCTTGCTTGGCCTCACCAGATCCCCACACAGCTGCTCTTTCACTCTCCCTCCCCAACCAGGATGAGCTTAGAAATAGAGGTGGAACAGCTCAAGGTAAAGACTGGGAGATGCACTCATCAGTTACCATCATGAGCAAAGAGATTGACTTGAGGAAAATTAATTTGATTTATTGCCAATTGAAAATACACAAGAATGGACTCCCGGTGTGCTGCAGCTTCCTTCAGGGCATCTCCAGCTGCTTTGCAATGGGGTCTTTCAAAGGTTGCAAGGATGGTATCTGCTTCAGTGTGGGGCTTTTCAGGGGCTGCAGGCCCTGCTACTTGAAGCACCTCCTCCTCTCTTCCTGTCCCTGGTGTCTGCAGGGTTGTCCCTCACTTGTGGTTTTCACATTCTGGTGTGCAACATTTTTGTAAGTGTACTTCCCTGGAGGTACCGCTCTCATGGCTGAAGGGCTCAGTCCCCTGCTCTGGTCATGTGGTAGGTACCGTGTGTTCTTGGCACATTCTCTCCTCACAGAAGCCCCGCTGCAGGCACCTTACTACTAGTACTTGGGCATGTAAACCAAATAAAACTATCAATGAAAAATCAAAACTTCATGTTTAAGATAATATGAATGATTCTGGGGACTCATCTTATGTATGTGTAGTCCCACGGGACAAATTACATAGAACTAGTTAATGTTTTCTCATTGTGTTTGCACATACATCTCTTCCAGTTCAAAATAACTAGTGACAGATAAAGTAATTATTAGTTTTCTTTACAGAATCACAGAACAGTCAAGGTTGGCAGGGACCTCTGGAGCTCACTGTGGACACCCACCTTGCTGAAGCAGGACCACCTAAAGCAGGTTGCCCAGGACCATGTTCAGATGGATTTTGAAAATCTCCAAAGTTACACTCTCTACAACTTCACTGAGCTCCTAACTCACCCTCACAGGTGCCTCAGTACTTGTGCACCTTTCCCAATTGCCATGATTGATCAAAGATTATGAAGAGTAGCAGTCATGGGTGCATCCTGTCAGGACCCATGGACTTATGTATGTTCAGCTGGTTTAAGTATTCCCTGACATGATCAACTGTATGTCTTCCTTGCTTCCCCTGGGATTTGATAGTGTCATGATGTTTTGTATTACATTTCCTCTAACTTTCTAGCATATAAGGAGACCAAGAGATTGGTTCAAGTACGGTTCCTTATATGCTTCTACATGCATATAAAATATTTTATGCAGTAATTCAGTAGAGTTGGTTTATTTCAGTAGTGGTGATTTCTGCTGTTGGCAGTTTCATGTCCTGCTCTGGGTTATGGTCTCCGTCTCTTTGGGTGCCTCCCAGTGAATCACAGCTAGTCCCGGGTTGGAAGACAGCGTGGGGGACACTCTCTCGTGCCCCGAGGGTACCGAGGGCAGCTAGGCTAGTCGCCTTTGCATCAGAAAAGACACTGGAGACATCGGTAGAGGATAAAGGCTGAATCTCAGCAGGGGGCCAGTCCAAGGTTTATTCGGAGCTCCCGAGGGATCCCCGCACCTCAGTGATGCGCCTTGCTCAGAGTAAAACAAAAGGAATCTCAAGGTTACATTTAAAGGGCGGGAGGAAACCGAAGGTAGATGCATTTGTTGACCAATAAAGACCCTTCAGGGATGAAACCTTAGGGATGGACATTTGGGATAGCGTATAAAATAATACTTAGGGGGCTGACCCCTGGCCTCGGACTAATCACTGGACGACTTTGACTGAAAGTTCTAGATAGAGAGGATGGGATGCTGAGTGACTGACAGAGAGTCAGGGTGGGGATTTGGGGGATGATCTCAACACAGGAGAATGATTACACAGGTAGAGGAAGGGGGTACAAAAAAGGGGTACATCATTTGGGGAAAATAAGGGGATACAAAACCAAAACTATTACAAAGTATAAAAGCACGCTACAACAGGTTAGCTTTTGTCTAATATGTGAGAGAGCAGCTGCAGTCATCTGTCTGCCTTGAAGCACTGTTTTCTGTGTCAGTTTACTGTTTATATATAAGCAAAACATGTTTTTAATGAAATTGTGATATTTCAAGGATTATAAATGTATGTAGGTTACGTTGCTGTATTTAAAAGACAGCTAATATACTAGAGGGATCTTCTAATAGATTTACATGCAGATAAGCACAAAGGTGATTTGTTTGAATCAGTTAAAGTTCTGCTTCTCTTAGCAACTAGCTCTTTCTTTCCAATATACTATAGAGAAAATATCTTCTCTGCTTCTGTTTACTTTTTTTCTGCACACTGACAAAGCAAGCTCCATTTAAATAATAAATAAATTATTAAAATAAATAACAATCAAAAGCAATTTTCTATACTTTTTTACTCCATCAAGGATATATTGATTTTCATTTTTTGTACCTACATAGGTTTGTTATGCATAGGGCAGAGCAATCATTAGCAAAGACATGATGCAGTGGCATCTATTTTTTATGTCTATGCTTTCTTGTTTATAAGTGAAACCTTATTTGAGAAAATACTACAGCTTTTTGTGTTGCTCTTGGTTGCAGAGATGATTACCATAACTTTCATTTCACAATCCGTGGTACAAATTCTTTGTTTTAATTGAATAAATCAAGAATATCTGTTGTCTTGTAATAAATTTTGCCATTTTGAGTCATCTTCAAATAAAAATAAAGCTTCCACCATAAACTGTATTTGCTCACCATAAACTGTATTTGCTCACCTATAGGACCAGAATAAAAAAAAAGCCAGGAGAGCAAGTTGCTCATTTTGCTGTGAAGTCTTGTCTCAGCTGGGCTAAATTAGTAAATGTGTCTTGCCTTGCTCAGCTTGCCTACCAGTTGTTCTGCAAAGCATTCATATGTTCTAATTAAATATTAAGGGTTCCTTGATCAAAAATGATCTTTTATATTTCTGTGTAGAGGCTAGAGAGGAGCTGCTGGAAGACAGAAATACCACATTCATTGTAAAACACCTAGCGTGGAGATGTGCTAGTTGTGAAACTGTGAATCACGTGAGAATGAAAACTAGGTCCAACATTCTAATCCTTTTAACCTACCCCTCTGTCAGACATTTTGTGGTTACAAGGGAGAGATTGTAGCCACATGTCAAATTCTCTCATTTTCTTTTCATTTAGGGGTTGCTTGTCTGGAAGGGTAACTCACAAAAGTCCACTGTCCCAAACTTCAACTTGCAGTGGTAGAGTTTGAAGTTGGGAACATTAATGGGAAGTAATTTATTCTTGTACCACAAGCAGGCTGAGGTATTTTTATAACTCATTTTGCTATTAAAAAATAGCTACAGGCATCTGAAAATGTGGTGATTGTGAAAAAGCCCTTCTTCAGATAAGTTTCTGGTTTCAGAATTAGTTTGGTATGGACATGTCACTGAGACTTCATTGAGGTTTGCAGGCAGGGTAAATTGATCATGCTCCTTGGAATGAAAGTGTTGAAGTTACTGCAGGACTGTGGAGTGGAATGAGGAATTTTGAAATATGGGTATTTGGTTCTCTGAAGCATTTAGTTGATCTTTGGTGCATTTCTAGTCAGCCCTCAAATCAGCAAAGCAATAAAGAAATTGTGGCATTTAATGACTGAGGGCCAACCATATTTGAGGGCAAATCAGGAAATTTTCCTGTCAGATTTTCATAAAAGGCTCTGTTATCATTCTATTGGCAGAGCTGCAGAAGGCAGGTCATTGAGCATGCATAAAGTTAAGGTGGTGGAAGAAGGTTAATATCTGATTCTTTTTCAGTGTCTCTGAGGAACAGTTGGACAGAGCATGAATAAAATTTTTAGATCATGTAAAGTTGGGATTTATTTTGAAATTTTTTCTTGAAATACAGAAATGTAAAATGAAATGAGGTTTGAACAGTAAAGACAGCAGTCTTGGCAAGTGTCTCATTTTTTGCTCTCAAAAAATGGTGATGTTCTACCCCTACAAATTTAAGAGGACATCTTATATTTGCACTTAAAAATGCCTCTTGTGTACACTGAGAGTTCTTTTAAATAAATGTATCAGAGTTGGAAGAAGTTTTGTTTTCTACAAAAAAAACCCCTGTTTGTGTTTCTGTTACGTGTAGACCTTAATCTCCAGAGCTGTACTTGAAGTGTAGAGAAGACCTGCTGAGCAATTAGATTTTTCCAAATGTGAACATATAAATACCAGTGCCTAGGTACAACTTGTTAATACTTTACATTGTATCTATTTCAAAAGTAAAGTCCTGTCTCTTTCTGGTGTTCATTTTTGTAGCTTATCCCTCTGTTTTACATAAAGCAAATTTGCCCAGGCAGGAGATGTTCTTTTAAGAAGGCTAATTAAAGGTATACATAGACTTAGAGAAATAGGATATATTACAGGCCTTTGAGGGGAAAAGGTTGGTGTGGCTGAGATAAACAAGGTGGCCTGTTGAGAACACAGTTGTACTGCTGCTTTGCTCTCCCCACTTGCTTTTCCTTGAAGATACTGATGATGGTGGTGGTCATTCCAGAAGTTTGTGCATAGTGGTCCACTTCTCCAACATTGCAATATCAGAAAATGTGTTTATTGTGAAGATATGTGCAGGAATAAGCAATGTCTGTAAAAAGGAAGTGGTGGCAGCGTTCTGCTATTAATGCTATTTCTGTAAAACCTCTTAGGACTGCCCGGTCCAAATGTTTGAAGTGAAACTGGTGCTAAGAGATTTGCAGAGACTTGATAGTAGAACCACATGAAGTAATTAAAATACTTTTCTGTATATAATTTCTGTAGATTATTTTATATTTCTGTATATTTATAGTAAACAATTTTGTATTATTTATGTGTGTGTGTTTTCTCCATGGTATGACCGAGTTCAGGTACCAATGCTATAGAGTAAAGAGTTGCTGCTGGAGTGTTCTTTGCCTCCTTTTTGCCACTGATGTTGATTGTGATGAGAACTGTAGCTCTGTTTTGGCAACATGTCACTGTAGAAAATAGAAATCTCCCTTGTTTAGTTGCAGCTGTATTTATAAAATAAAACACAGTAAATCTCCTAATGCAAAATATTTTCTAATTTAACTGTATTTGTTATCCCTTACATTTCATAATACTAATAGTATGGATTTTTATGTGTAATACAAATTTAGTCATTCCTGGTTTGGGAAATAATAATCTAATTATTTTATTATTATTATTTTCAGCAATATTTTAACCATGTGGTAAATGTTCATTGCTGTGTAAGCTGGTACCTCTTACAGCTTGTTCTATACCTACCTGTTTAGCAGGTAGACAGTTACTGCCTTAAAGGGCATATGCCCAGATTTCAGTGTGGAGGGGAGATTTTATAGGAACTCATAGGATTGTTTAATGGTTTGGGTTGGAAAGACCTTAAGGATCATCTTGTTTGAACTCCTGTGCAAGGGACAGGGACATGTGCTACTAGGCCAGATTGCTGAGAGCCTCATCCAGCCTGGCCTGGAACACTTCCAGGGACTGGGCCTCCACGCTGTCTCTGGAAAACCTGTGCCAGTGCCTCACCACCCTCATATCTAAACTTTATTATATGCTATCTAAGCGTACTCTGTTTCAGTTCAAAGCAATTTCCCCTTGTAGTGGCAGTACATGTCCTTCTAAAGAAGTCCTTCTCCAGCTTTTTTGTAAACCCATTTTAGATACAGGAGGATGCTATAAGGTCTCCCCCTGTAGCCTTCTCTGCTCCAGACTGAACAGCTTATACTAAACTCTCTCAGCCCGGCTTCAGAGGACAGGTGCTCCAGCCCTCAGATTACCCTTTGGATAGAGGAAGAGATTTGTGGAAGAGTGCCAGGAAATAGGTTGAAATCTCTCTTAATAAAAGTACGAATTAATAATATGCTGTTGTGATTGCTTGAGCTACTCTGTGATTCTTTCTATTGCTGTAGAAATGAGAACCTTGAACGACTGTGGAATGTTAGTATAATAGTTCTAAAAGTTTAGGTATAACAGGAAGCCATTACATGTGGCCTCAAAAATGATGTCAGGATGGTTCTTCTACATGCCATTGTATTGTTATTCGCAACCTTATTCTGTGCTGACATCCTAAGCTTGCGCTTGTCCACAGACATACAGAAATAAAATTACTGCTTATTTCTTTTTTTTTTTTGCTCTCTTAAAACCAGACTTTCTTCAGCTCAAAGAAATACTGAGAAGAATGAAAAACTGTTATCTGGTATGTTTAATCTGCCTCCAATACCTGTCTCCCTACTTTACTAACCTAAATTGATTGGTTTTTTGTAGCAGTTACAGGAGGGATGTTGTATATACTGACCCTGACGGTATTAGCATTCCATACTAAATTAAGTTACTCTTTATGGACAATGAAGCTTTTCCTTTTATTTAGTTTTTAAAGCAGTCAAGTGAGTTAACTAGAGATGAACCGGAAGTTGTGGAATTGGCCCAGAAAAATACTTCTACCTGAGATTCTACTTGGAAAAAACTGAGATAGCAACTTAGCTGCTAAATCCAAACAATTAAGGCGTTGGATTTATTTATTATTACATCCTGTGAAAGGTTGGATGTAATTTACTAGATCTGCAGCTACTGTCTGATCCTCCCCTTCCCAAAACAGGACAGATTGTGGGAATTGTGTTTTGGAAAAATGTCGCTTTAAAGGCTGAGTGTGTCATCTAGCAATTTAAAATCATGTGTGTTTTCTTTTTAATTTTTTGTAATTATATTTTCCACTCAATAGTTAGAAGTTTATTGCTTCAATTTTAGAGCAAGCTTTTATACTTGGCTTCAGGCTGGTGTGGTTTTTTTTTTCTTCTTTTTTTCCTTTTTTTTTTTAAGCTGTTAACTTGGAAATTAATTTGAGGTGATAAGCACCTTTACATCTCATATCTTGGTTTTAGAGGAAGTTTCAACTGCTGTGGCTCTTTTGACTTGGGTTTCCTAACAGGAGCTATGTTTCTTGTAACAGCAGTCTCTAAAGGTGGAGTTGGAGGGTACAGTCTTCTGCTTTTGTTGAGCTATGGTTTTCAGCTGCTCTTTTTCTCTATTTATGCATGGGTTAGTGCTGTTAGTGTCCATTGGAGACATAATACTGGTCTCAACATAGGATCAACATTGTTATGACTTCCTGCATTGCAGGTAGCGGAATCTTAAGTGAGTTGTCTTTGTGATAAAGGCAAGTCTCCATCTATTTTCTACTGTTCTCTCTCTGCCTTTTCTCTGAAGTGTGTGTAGCATTATATACAAAAAGATACTAGGGCGGAGGTCAATACACTATTGCTCCTTAGATCAATGGTTTTGAAACCATGTGTGTACAGAAAATTTCCTATGAAAAGCAGGTATGTGAAACATCTGAGGGTATTTGCACTTGTGCTTTTTAAAAATAAGAGTGTAAAATTCGGTTGGCAAGACCAAATGATGTCTAGTTGTGGAAATGGTTGGCTCAGTGGTGTTCCTAATCTATGCATCTGATGATCAGAACTTTCAGCCTAAGTGGAAAAGCAAAACTTCTTCACAAGGGCTTGATTAATGTTAGAATTTAAACAGTGACATTGATTAAAAAACCTGTTTATGGTGACCCTTCTAGATCTCCAAACTGAGGGAATCCCAACAAAGTCTGTAATTCTGATTGGTTTGTTAGTCATGTGGTTATTCTTTAGTTTTGAGAAAACAAATATCTGCTGAGCTATTTGTATGCACAATGAAGAGATGGTAGTTCAGTTTTCTGGAAAACAGCCAAAATAATCTTATTCAGCTGTCTTTGGGCCATATCGTGTCACTGCTAGTAATATTTCCCAGAGTTTTGTCCTTCCTAAGTGATCTACTGACTAGTAGTCATTGAAGTTGAAAGAGACATGATACCAGGATAAATACCTTGTTTCACAGCATATCAATTTATATTACACCTGAACTTTAGTATTGGCTGGACTTTAGGTTTTGTTGTGAACAGTGTTTTACCCCCTAGTGCAGAGAATGTTCTACAGTTAAAACTCTTCTGTGACTTGAAGAAGATAATATCAGTGTTATGATGTTGATGCATGCAAATAGGGAAAACAGAAATGCTTATAAAATTACTGCCTGACAGTATTGCTTCTTGACCTCTGACTCCTGACAGATCTTATAGATATTAGATTTCAATAATAAATTCAAGCTATGACACTTGTAATTTAAAAAGTCACATCACAATTAATAGAATCGGGATTCAGTGCAGGGTTTTTTCTGCGCAGTAGCACACTCGCTGCCTCTGTGGCAACGTTCATTTCTTTCCGAGCAAATGGAAACCTAGTAGCGCAAGCCTCAGGAAGTTGTTAAAGCAATTAAAGGCTTCTCTCTCAGCACATTGCATGGTTACCATAGTATCCTTTGCCTCAAAGCCTTTACTGGTGATGTCAGTATGCATACAGGGGCTCTTCACAGCATCTATGTGAAGATTATTCAGCCCTCACTAAAGATCACGGGCCTCTCTCCATACATTCTGGTATCTAGTCTTATTTTAGTAATTAATAAGACTGCAAGGTAAGTGACTGTTGCTTCATATTGAATTGTTTTTATGTATCCTCACACTGAAGTGTCAGTGTTGCTTTTATTCCATTGCATTGTTCACTAAATGCATAAAGCATGTTTTAGATGAACCAATTGCATAGTTTAGTGTAATTTAAATGTAATGACAAAGTCGAGGTAATTTTCATAAATATTAAAAAAAAGGTAAAGTAAAAATCCTTGAAGTAAAAACAAATTGACTTATTATATAGTTAGAAAGTTTTTACAAATTAAAATTTGCAGCGATTTATTTTTAATCATAAGAAGATGATCAAAATTATGGGAGTATGAGGAGTATTACCTAAGACAAAAATGTTCAGTTAAAAAGAAAATTATTATTAAAACAGTAACTTAGCAATTAATGCCCTTCTCATATTGAGAAAGGGCTTTGATGTTGCAGGAAATTCTACATTAAGGTGGTATGTGTTGTCCACAAGTACCTCTCTTTCTCCCATGCATATGCAGTATGCAAGTAACTTTTCTTAACCTGTACCTGTTTTCTATTTTTTTGATCGTAACACTCCTTGGCTTATTTAGACATTTAAGTCTGTTTTGGAGAAAGAGGGCCTCTACTGATGTTTCTTAAGCAAAATGCTTAGTATGCACTGACTCATTTGATAGTTTTTAATGTTATTAATTGCAAAAGATGTGATGCATTAGAAGAATTGGAAAGACAGTCTAGTTACAACACTGTGCCTTTTGAGTATCTTTAATTCCTTGTGTACTGAGATTTTTTTTTTTCCTTTCTAATATAAAGATATATATGCTCTTTTTTTCTCTCTCTTGCTTGGCTAAGCTGTTAGTTTGGATAATAATATAGGAAAGAATAATATTTTAGATAAACTGATAACTCCCCTTCCAGTTCTGATGCCTATTAACTTTGACATTTGACACTTAAAAAAATAAAGTCTGTTTATATATTTAATGCAATTTTTGATTGTTCACAGTGTCTTCCTTTATGGCTTTAGGAATTGTGTGTCTTTTCTGTTTCAGCTTAGGAGGTTAGGCTAGGGGGCTTTTGTTCATTCTTTTTTGTTTGGTTGGGTTTATTCATTGTTTTTTTGTTTGATTGGTTTTCAGTTTGGTGTGTTAGACACAATCAAGCGGTATGCAATACATGTGTTTCTTTAATGATGCCTGTCTAAGGACGTAGTAGTAGTTGGGAGTTGGGAGCTTTTTTTCATGTTTATTAGTGGGTTTGATTTGTTCTTCCTCCCACCAAGTTTTTGACTCCATGTTTGGGTTTCACATTCAAACAGTTCATTACAGAAACAGGGTTTCTGTTTGTTCTTTCCCTATAATCCTGTTAGGTCATTTATAGGGGTGCATGTTTGGGTGCACTCTGGAGATCTTCCATTATAGTGATGTCATTAATCATTGCTGTTTTCACCGTTCTGAGCAGAAAACAAGCAGGATTACAGGAGGACTGAGAGGAAAGGATAAGAACTACTTTAAAGAAAGAAACATGTTTTTTTTCAAACAATGCTGTGGTACTGACCTATAGAAGGACATCACAGAATTAGCATGAGTATCAAAAAGATGAAGATGAAGAGAGAGATAGTTGCCTTAAACATGGGCTGAAGAAGTTCTTGAAGGAAAAAAAAGACTTGAACAGGGTAAATTGGGAATTCTTTCAGTTTATACTACCTAACAATAGAACAGATTAGAACATTATCTAAGGTAATGCTAGTAATTTTTGAGGATGCTAAGTTAATTCAATGCTGAGAAGAGTAATCTTGCTCTCCTGGTGCTCTTTTCTCTCTACAGCAGTCATGTGATGCGTTTGTTTAGTGGGTTGATGCAACATAAACCTAGTCTGTAGCAGAGCAGAGAGCTTTTCCACCAACTGGCAAGATAAGCCCTTTCCACTGGAATCTGTGGCCTCACAAAGTCAGTCGCAGTAGAGAAGACTGGTTTAATTGCCCTGCAGAGCTTTAGCTCTGAGCATATTCTGCTGCATCAATTTAGCCGTAAGTACAGCTTTACCCTAAAATCTTGGTGGGTTTTTATGGAGATAAAATCTCCCTGTTCAAGTACAACTGTGAGAAAAAGTAGCTGGTTGGTGCATGAGATTTTGTGGTCAGTTTCTGAATGTTTTCCCTGATACTTAGGGAAGTTACTATTCAGATAGACATCCTAGACAAATTTCTGATCTTGTTTGAACAAGGAAATTGAGTTCAAGAGCTGACGCTAGGAATGTGCTGGCTTTAAATGAGGGTGCCCTCCCCTTGTACCTCCCTCCTTGCTCCATGGCTGGTCATGTGTACAATTACATATGTGTTTTGTGTGCCTGGTGGGAATATATGCTTAACCTCACCATGGCTGGATGTGGGAGCTGAGACCACCTTGCCTTTCTTGGTCTGCATGATCTGGCCAGATTTTCTTCCAGCACAAAGCTTTAAGCATTTTTGCATAGTTATATATTTAAAGCATGCAGCTTGTCTTTGTTTGCACAGAAGTTAATAATAATAATGGAGGAAATGCATAGTCTTTCAGAATCAATAAAGTTTACTCAATAGCATCCTGTCTCTTCTGTCATTATTTGTACACATGCATGTGGAATGGGGCGATGAAGGCTCTGTGTTTTGCCTCGTATTTCAGTCAATAGAAAAAATCTTGCTAGAATTTGCTTACAGAAATGTACCTAACATTTTTGTTCTGACAAAATGTAATTACTGGTAGATAAGCATTCATGTATTTCTGTAAGATTCGATAATTTAATCAAGAGTGTTAAAAATGTAGAAAAATCCATAAGCAACTGTGCAACAGCTTGTGTCTTTTTGTCTTCTTTTTTCTCCCACATTATTCCAAAAATCATGCTTCAGCTGTGCCCCAGAGATACAGGGATTCCCTTCTGTAGCTGTATGAAAATGAGGAACAATCTCCATAATTTTATCTGTTTTTTTTCTAAGTGCTTTTCTTTTGTCTGGAACCATATGCACATGTTTGTTTAAATCTGTGTAATAATAATAAATCAGATGGAGCTGTTAGATAGGAAGAACTGACATTCTCCTGAACAGATTTACAAAGTTCAAGGCTTTTATAAATAGTTCCGTTCCATGTTGACTGGTAACTAGCATGTTGATTTCAAAAAATATATTCTGTTCTGAAAATATTGCCTTCTGGTGTTGGGAATATTGTCATATCCTGTGAATATGATAATTTTGTAGTGACAGGTGGCTTAGAGAGGAAAAAAACTATAAAGCTAAATATACAACAAAAATAATAGTATGCTAAGAAAAACATTTTAGCATTCTCTAGAGCTTGTTAGTCTGAATTGGCTGGTTTGTCTCTGTCATGTTTATTTATAACATCTAATTCTGGAGAATTTTTTTAAAACCAAGAGAATCCCTTGACAGTATTCAGTGTGTTCTACATGTGGGGGAAATGGGACCTCACTGATACTTTTTTTCTTAGAATTTAATTTTGAGCGTCTTCATTTGTACATGCAAACATGTATAGGTTCTGTTGTGTTTTTCAATCCCCCTATTCCATACCCTCTTAGCCTCCTACCGGCTAGATGGTGACAGGGAAGGCAACAAATCCCCACTTTGAATCCTCGTTGAATCCCAACTACCAGTGACAGCGCAGCATAAACAAAAGAGCAGCACACAGGTCGCGGGGTAACTTTATTCAATGGTAAAACTTTCCCTCTTCAGCATCCCAGTACCCTGAACTGGGGGCAGACAGTAACTTATATATGGGGTCAGGTCCCAAGGGAAGGATACAATATTTAACAAATTAGGAGAATTGGGAGTAAAAAACAAGGCGGGGAATGCAATGTATGAAGCAATAAAGAATTTCAAGGGAGGAGAACAGTTTCAGTGAGCTAATAAAGTTTGGAGAAATACAGAACCAACAGGGAAATTTCTGGAAAAAAGGCAGGTTCGGGGCGAGACTGGCATTTAACTAAAGGAGGAGTAAAAAAGATCTGCAAAGAGGGCAGGGACAAAAGGAACAGCATAAGGAAACTACAAAATTACAAATTCTACAGTAAACATACTAATAAAACAAAAAAAACAGTGTTGTGCATCTAAAAGAGGCATTAATTTATGATTGAATAAAATAGTGCTGTTTCTAAGTTTACACCATGTGTTCCCTCAGGCTGTAGGTGAGGGTTTGGTTTGTTTTTTTTTTTTAACAGTGCTATTTTTATATTATTTTATATGCACTAAAATTAGTATTAAAGTAAATTACTTCAGTTGGAGGTGCTGCTGGAATCTTGGCTGAAAAAACTTATATGTACTTCAGTGAAAGCTGCACATTACATTGATCCTGAATCTTATTTTCTGTTTTCTGGATGTAGATCTGTAAGCTCTTTATGGTGGGAAAGGGTGGGAGTCAAAAGGGAGCTTTAAGTCTAGAACTAAGCCAGTCCATCTGGTTTTCTACAGGATTGGTAGTCTTGGACCTTCCTGCAAGGTTTCCATGTATGACTTCCATTACATGCTGAGACACTCTGAGTGTTTGTCTTGTTTTAGAGCCGAGTGATAGAAGTAGGCTGGTGAATCTTGGTGTAAGGAGTCTCTTACCAGCTTTTCTCCTTACAATACACCTGAAAGAAGCTTTAGTGTATGAGAAGCACAGTGGATCCATCACTTGTAAAGAAAGGTCAGACTGCTACGAGGAAACAGAACTGTTACAGCCACTGTACAATTTCTAGAGTGGTTTGTTTGTTTGTTTGCTTGTTTCTTCTTTAACTAAAAAATTAACATAATTTGAAGGCTGTATTTTATTCCATCGTGCTTTCTTAGAGAAATCTCTGCAGAAGTGGTATGTGTATTTAAAGGAAAAAAAGGAGCAAGATCTTCAAAAAAGTACTGTAGAACTGTAGTGTTGCCACATTCTGGTGTTTAAAGAAGTCTGTACAGTTCATCAGAAGGAATGTCACAGTACAAACTTCTTAGAGGTTTTCCTAAAAAATCTAGATTGAATCTGAACCACTGTGAAATACTCCATTTAGTGGTATGCCATCCATCCCTGTCCTTTTTGAAGAAACCTACCTGCAAACGGGAATGCCTCAGGAGTTCCATGGCTGCCAGCTCAGGTGTTCACTGCTGTAGACTTCTTGGATATGGTAACTGTTCAGTGAATGACCAGACTAGTGTGGAGTGCTTTTTCTTAGGCTTATCCCCCATCCTGGACCACATAGATGAATTCACAGAAGGATCCTGGAACAATTAATCAGTTTGTCTGAGTATGAATCAGTGCAGTTTTGCAAAACTGCTGAAAATAGTAGCTGTTTCCTCTTCTAAACTGACCAGATTCTTAAGGAGCAAATGGCTTTGCAGGGGAGATAAAAGGCTGATTCAGTTTCTTCTTTTCTGTGAGGGTCATCTGGCAGCATTAAAGAAAAACAGAGGAATGCAAACAGCTAAGCATACCATCCATTCTATTAAAGACGCAAAAGGGAGAAAGACACTTGGTCCCAAACTTGTGATTTCAGGAAATCTTGGAAAGGGGACTGTCTGGTTTCATGTACGTTTGTGTCAAATAGCAAATTATGCATCTTGGGACATAAGAAAGCCATGTGAGGCCATCTTGTTTGGGGCAGTAAAAGAATTGTAACCTGTTACTTTCATCCTAAGAATGTGATACTTGGCAATTTCTTTGTTTCAATACAAATTTGTTTTTCAACTCATCCGGCTAAAAAAAAAAAATCACAAAGCACTTCTGTTCTTGAGAGCTAATGAGGCTTTATAAATATATTGTCTTTCAATTAGAAGTAAGTTTGAAAGTGTATATTTTATTTTACTAGTTGGTTGCAGTAGCTCACCCATTAATAGGAGTTACCTTGTAAAAACTACAAGTGGAAAGTATTGTATTTCTGTTTGTCTGTAACTAAATTAGATATTGTAATTGGGCAATACTCCACCTGATAGTCGACTCCAGAGTAAGATTTTTGAAGTGTCCAATTTAATTGTGGTGTGTACTTTCTCTGGTGAGCTTTATTAAGGGCAGCGTGACTTTGCAAGAACTGGGGTGATGATGATTTGTTGCAGGCAGTGCGCTGGTATACATGGGCTTGATTTTAGTTCTTGACATGGTTACAAGAGGCCTTGCAAGAACACGCGCTGTGGTTCCCAACCTGTGGTGAATTAGCTACTTGTATCATGGAAGCACTAGGAATAGAATTCCATGGAAACACTTTTGAATTAGTCTTTTAAGATATATCTAAATTATATATAGGGTTCACATGATACCCACAGAGAGATATAGAGAAGTATGTAGTTATTTTTTTAAAGTGTTTCATACTCTTCATCCTTGGTGTTCTTTGGGAAAGGTTTTCTTGTATCAGTTTTTTCTTAGCCTTATTTATGTGTCAGAGCTCTGTAATAAGTGTGCTTACTCGTCAAGTGTGATTGAATATTATGCAGTTCTTTGTTATGTTTAACAGTTGTGTGTTACATCTTTTATCTTTCAATGTTTCATCAGGTTTATGTGGGACAACAGAGTATAAGATTCTTTATTGTTAACGTAGCCTTAAAAGCTTTATTGGTGAAGTTTAAAGAAGAATGCTTCAAAAAGGAAGATAAAGACCCAAGTATAATATTATTCTTTTTGTACTTGTGTGTAAACTGTAAGCTTGCACTTTTATTTATTGAGTGAATGAGAGTTTAAGAAGACATTTTCAACATCCACTTTTACAGAAAACTATTATTTTTCAGGAAGCTATTAAACTTTATCAATATTTCAATATTTTAACCATTTCCTCTGTAAGCAGTGCCCTATGACTACCATGGATAAATTCCTTTAGTTAAAGGAGTTTTTATCTTGTAGTGTTACATAACTATGGAGCCATTGTAGGTGTAGTGGATGTTTTTGCTATAGTAATTAAAACACAGATGGAGCTCATAGGTGAAGTATGTCTGAATGGCAGTCAGTATTACTCAGTGTTGAGCGTGAGCTAACAACCAAGCAAGCAACTAAAAATCCTCTTCAGTGAGGTCAGCTAGCTGCTGGAAAGATGAAGATATGTCTGTTGTCTTGGAGGTACCATACACAGACAAGCATTACAGTTGTTGTATGGGATATACAAGAGGGCATGGGAAAAAATATATAATTTCTCACTTTTAATATGATTAGTTATAGCTATCAGTGAAATACATTTTTGGGAATATTCTAGTAAGATTATTATGGACAATTTAACAAAAATTTAAAACAATTTAAGCTTTTTTGATTGTATTTAAAAGTTGTTTTTGCATCTTGTATATAAATAGGTAAACATTTGTGTTTAGCTGGCAGATTTGCATTATTAAACTATTTTTTTTCAAAAGCAAGTTGTCAGATTTTAATTTGTTGATTTCTTTAATGGGCACTATTATTTATGTTCTAATTATTGGTTTGTATAACATTATGACTGACAAAACTGAAGATAGGGCTACCACCGAATGCCTGGTTCCCCACTGTATTTGCTAATGGACCTTTAGGATTACTTTGTTGTTTAAAACCAACCAGTGTTTAGCAAGAAAACAAACTTCAGATACATGCTGCATCTGTTTTCAACCAGCATCTTGAAAGAGCAATTGTAATTTATGTCTTTTTGCTTAAATGTCTTTAACTGGATGGTAGGAAAGCACATAGTGCAAATAGGCTTTGGTGTCCATCTGTTTTCTGCAGTGCATCAGCAGTAGCTGTTAAAGCCCCCTGGAAAGCTGTCAGGCATTCTGTTTCGTACTTGTCATGATGAAGGAGAGCGGTACTGGCTTTTGTTCATGTAGTGCTAAATATAGCTTGTTTTAACACAGCTGTATTTTTTGCTGGTCATCACTTTTTTGTCATTCTCCAAAAGCAGCACAATTATCGTCAAATTCAATCAGCTCTGATTTCTAAATAACTTAAAGAAAGTGAGTGTTTTTCTTTTTAGTTTAATACCAAATCAGACTTAATTCTCTTTAGCTAAAGTACAGTGCCAAGACTGATAAATGATAGAGGAGTTTTGTCATCTGATACAAAACACTTGTGGATGTACAGGATAAGTAATGAAAGATTATATAGAATTGCCTGTTTTGAGAAAGGCATGGATATGAAAATTTGAATATATGGGGAAAGCAACAGATTGTAGAATAAATTCTAAATTTACTAGAAAGTGCTTGTTGCATCCTCTGTCTTTGTCTTCCCCTTTAAAAACCTTAATGCTAATTTCATATAAAGTATTAAAGTATTCTAAAACTGTTTGACAACAAATTTGAAATGGCTCAGTGACTAGCTATGAGGTTTTGTGTTCTTGTGTGGTGAGCGTGTGACGAGGAAATGAAAATCACCTTCCGTCTATGTTAAAAACACATTAAGAATTCATGCAATTAAACAGTGTTAGGTTTTTTTTTTCTGTACCACTTTTATGCTTCCTCGCACAGCCATTCTCCTTCACTTCTGTAAAGTTGATCTGTGTATGGAGCTGTCTCCTTATTTGAGTGCCTTTAAAAGGATCATGGAGCCAGAGTGAGGAATAAAGGAGTCTGTGGTGTTTCTGAGCCATCTTGTAATACTGATACTGATGCCTGCTGCTTCAAAGTTACTTCTTTCTGCTTGTTCCATATAGTTTGCTATCCTTCATTAGGTTCCCTGTAGGAAACAAAAGCTGTGTGACACATAATGGGATTTTGTTGATTTATTTTGTACAGTTATAGTACTAATAGAGCCTTTATGATTGAAATCCCATGCAACTACAGTGCAATTGTGCAGCTCAGACTCCTGGCCTCCCGGCACAGCTTGTCTTGTGGTGTTTGGGGAATTTGTGTGCCTGCTGCTGTGCAGTAACACAAAAAACTTTCAATCCCGTTGCTTCAGGTTGCTTATGTAGAGGAGGCAAGCATGCATACAGCCCTAAACTGGGAGTTAAACTTCTAGGTGTGCTCTGATGGCTCTCTACTGTCGCTACAGGACACAAGACAACACGACGCAGACACGCTGCTGCTCTCAGGCAGGGAAAAGAGAGAGTTTATTTTCTGACTCCTACATTTATAGATTTCCAAAGGTGACAGAGGATTGGAGGGTGAAGGTGCCACCTCTCCAGGGACACTGGACAAACCAACAGTCCATCAAATTTCTCCTCCTCCATAAAAGAATGCAAACAATAAGTTGTTTACAGAAAAGTGTGTGAGAAAGTTTTATACAAGAATGCAAACATCAGAAGGCTTCAGAAAATCTTAAAAAAACAGGGCGACACTCTACGACTACCTGAAAACAGGTTATAATCAGGTGCCTCCCAAGTAACAAGTGATAGGACAAGAGGAAATTATCTAATGAAGGGTGTAGTTACTTTCTGTATCACGTGGTAGATGTGGAATCTTTACCCGTGATAGGCATTTCTTCCTTGAAGGCTTTAGCTAGAAATGGCATTTATTAATTGTATTCCTGGTATTTGTTTTCCTCACAAGCACTGTGACTTAAAGTAAATCATTACATAGTCATACAAAGGTGATTGTAAAAATGTGTTATCAGAAGAGTCTGGAAGTGCTTACTTGGCTGATATGAGTAGCTGTTAGAGTAATCCAGCTTTGAGGAGAGAAAATTGACATTGAGTTTTCAAGCCTTATTTTCAGAAGAATATATATACCTAAAATCCATACTCTTATTTTAGAGTATTTTAACAAACTGTTGGCTAACACTTTGCAATGTGTGTCCTAATCATTGGATACAAAGTGCAGTTTAGACCATGGTGTTTCAGTGGTGAAGTTTTTCCCCACCATATCCCAGTTTCCTCTCTAGTAACCCCTTGAGTATCTCTGGCACACATTTGTATTTCATCATCACAGAGCAATTCTGACTTTCTTTTTCTTATCTTAAAAGATCCAAATTTAAGTTTGCTGTGGCATTAGTGAGTCCTTTATTCAGTAGACAACAATGCTGACCCTCAATTGCCATATTGTTGTGCCTGCCACTCTCTTCAGCAGGCATGTTGCCAGCAAGCACTGGCACGTCTATGGAATGCCATACCAGATTGTGTCTTGATACAAAGATAGATGTCCCTACAAAAATTTTTGCTGAGCAAAAAGGCAATCTGAAAGGCAATCTTAAAGCTAGGTTTCTCATCTGGATTTTTGTGACAGTAAGTTTTTATGGCTTTTGCTTAAAAACTAGCGGAAATTATTCTGTTTATGATGCAATTTATAAAATGTAACAGCTTTACAGAGGCTACCCAAACCCCACCAAAACTGTGCTTCAGTAACAAACATATTGATATTATTCCTTCCTGCTGCTAAAGTCTGTTTCAAAAGTTGGACATCTACTTCTGGAGGATAAAAGAAGACAGAAATCCAAGTCTGAGTCATTGAGGCTGTCACGTTTGGTAAGAGCAAACAGCCATGTTTGGAAAAGAGCTGCATATCACCAGACCTTACAGCCCTGTCTTGGGGAAGGGTTTGAAGGTACCTCTTGAGTAGAAAAAGGGAAGGGAAGCATGGGATGTGATTTGGACCTGAGAAGAAGACAAATCTCTTCTTGCTGTTGTGGAGGTTCTGTTACCAAGTAGTATCAACTACTTCCACTAACACTTAAAATGTCTTGATTGTAGCTGAAAAATGCTGTGACAGTTATACTGTTTCATGCAGAATTACTGTAATTCTTTATCATTTGGTCACCTGTCTTCCATCTTTGACTTTAGCCTTGATCTTCACCTTGATATGCCATGTTCTTTAGTAGCTTGATTTCAAGCCTGAATTGCTGGAAGGCAGCTTGGGTGAAAATGATGGATTTATGGTGTATTTGTGGAACTTACATCCTTAATTTGAGAGTTAGGGCAGGTAAGCTCCAAGGTGGGTTTGGAGTATGTATTATGTTTCCTGTCAAGGGATTATACCCTAATGCTTTCATACACACTTAAGAGTATCAGAATTGGAACTGATGTGTAACACTAAACTCTTTCTCCCCTTTCCATTATGGTTGGATTTTTTAGATCCCTTTTGTTGTAGTACTACCTTATTTTTATTTTACATTGATTTGTATTGTTAGCTAGTGAAATAACCTGTCTTATACTAAACTGTCAATGTAGTTCATTGGAAATAAAGTGTTTCCCCACTTGAGATCATAATAGAGTTAAAAACTTCCAACTATTCTCAACAACAGAAGTAGGTACTGACTTTGTGATAGTGTGTTTAGTCTGCTGATAGCTGATCTACTTCTTTATTATCTTAAACTGGGCAAATTTTGTTGTACAAATTTCTTGTCCTATTTTACACCAAAATGCATTTAAAAGTCTGCTTTCTTTCTGTATTTTATCAATGGTTAAGGAGGACTTATTAGGTGACAATGAAACATTTTTGATTTTTAGTGCTGACCTGAAAAAATATTTCTCTTTGGAGTTTTTTTTTTTTTTTACTTTAGTCTCAGATGTCTTCCTGAGTACTTTAACTACTGCATCTCTGGAAATGGTTGGTGTTGGGGCCTCAGGCTGAATAATTTACTTATGACTAAAAATTTGTCTGAAACAGAAAGTACCATAAGCTATGTAATGTTTTATATAGCACTTCAAATTGAGCATTTTGGAAAATGCTGTACTGATCTTTCTTTTCTTGCAAAAATGCATGACTTTGACCCAGAAAGAAGAAAACTCAGGAAAACAAAATAGCGTATTTATAATTTACAGTGTAATAGATATATTAAAAAATTGTGTTCAAAGTATTGCATGAAAAAGTCCTATACAAAATATTGTCTGCTATTTCTATGTGGTGTGACTTCTGTATTTTCTCTCCTCAGCCCACACCCCTCACTTCCTGATAACTTTCACCTTATGTCAGAAAAATCAGTTCTGTTGAGTGGGGAACTGGAAATGGGGGATTTGGGCCTTCTTGCTAAAGAAACCGATGGTGTGATTAGGAGGAGCTAAAATGCTACTTTGACAAGTTGTTGCATGCAAGTAGGTGAGTGGGTGTTGTATTTGGAAAAGCTTCTCATAAGCACTGTAATACATAATATTTAAATCAACTGTTCTTACATTATCAAAAAATTTGTTGGTATACCCTTAATAAGCATTGGTGTGTTAATTAGTCTTCTGTAGAAGAAGTAAACACTTCTTTTTTTGTTTTGTTCCCTGTTTTAGCTGGGAATTAATGTACTGGCTGAGTACTAACAAGCTTTTTGTTACTACTTACAGAATTTGTTGGAATATCAAAATATTGTGACACAGGGTACAATAAATGTTTTTTAAAATCTGGGACTCAATGGGTTTTTGTTTTCATCATTGTTGTTCTTGCAAAAGTCAGAGAATATCAGGTTGGAAGGGGAGCTTAAGGGTCATTTCATCCAGCCTTCCTGGTAAAAACATGGTCCAGTCAAGATCACCAGCACCTTGTCCAGAGGGATCTTAAAAGAGTCAAACATTGGGAAATCCACCACATCTGAGGGGTGATTATTTCAAGGGCTGATTGTTCTCATTATGACAAATGTTCCTTTGCTGTCCAATGGAATCTTCCCAGGACTAATTTATACCCATTACCGCTTGTATTTTCCTTGTTAAAGAGGAGTCCCCTTCTTTGTAGCCCCTAATGATAAGAATTCCTGGGAACATTCTTTTCTCAAGGCTGAACAAGCCTGGTCCCTGTTAGTCAACCCTGGTCCTTGTGGTTGCTTTCCAGGGCTGTTCTAATCCCCTGCAGATACCTTTGCGCTTCCCCTGGCCCCCTGCTTGCCCCACCATGCTGGGTGAGCTTTGTGCCAAGTGTTCTGAGGGTTTCCCTTCGTCCAGTTCCAGCAAAAGTCAATGTTTGAAGCAACACCTTTTTCTCTTTCTCTGTGGGATGTTGGTTTGTGGTTTTTCTGTATTGTTATTGTTAAGTAAGTAGTTGAATATTGTTAAGCAAGCTAGCAGAAAAATTGGTAAAAGGTCCTGTAAGTATAAGTTTCTCTCTTTGCTACTTGTATTCTATATTCCGCTATTGATAAGGGACATTCATTTATGCCCAGTTACAAGCTAATAGAGGTGGAATATAGAGAATAAAGAGAGGTGGAATAGACAAATGAGAGTGCATCACAAAAATTCACTGCAGCTCTAAGCTGCTTTGTTTAGGTTGCTTTTAGCTCTGTTCCATAACATGTAATCTCTAAATAGAATAAATAGGGGTAATGTGGTAGAGTTTTTGAGCTGGCCTGTGGTTAAAATTATCTTTGAAAGGTTTCTTCCTGTGATATTCAGTTTTTTGCTGTTGTCTATGAAACTGTCCCATCCCCTCCTCCAGTAGTGGATTGATTGCCAATAAATTCTGTATTTCCAAATACTTCCTGGCTCACTTTTTCATAGGAGGTATTACTTAACAAACACTTACTAGAGAAGTGTACTGCCATGCTGGTGTGCACAAGGTGCTTAATGAAAGAGAAGTCACCAAGGAAAACAATGGTTTTAGTTGCTGCCTTTTCAGCTAATCAAAATAATCACTTGACAGATGGAATAGCACAGGAAAGAGATTGCATTCTGAACCAAAAGGCGTAAAATAATTACCTAATATTTTTTAAATTTTCCAAATTAAAAAAAAAAAAAGAGAAAGCATCTACCTACATTGTTGTGTGCGGGAGCTAACTCACTTGCAACACCAATGTAGAGTCTGTAATAGTGGTCATATGCAATAAGACAAATACTGAGTCCAAGAACTGAGTCTTTTGCCAGCTGGGATTAAACCACAACAATATGAAGAGATTTTATTATAGCTCTTGAATTATCTTCTATTTCCTTCCCTACAGTGGAATTCAAGAGTCCAGCCATGAGTAGAATTCACAAGTACTCAGATTAGGAAAAATAAACTTTTTTTTTTTTTTTTCTGTTTGCTATTGGAGGTTTCTGGTATATCTTAAATTTAGTTTTAATCTTCAATGGTTATACAATCAAAGCTACAAAATCCAGATTGGGTTCTAGCATGTTCCAGTTTCTCTTGCCAGGTATCTACCAATGTCAGCAAGGCAAGCTCTTTAGTAAAATGCAGAGCTTAAATTTTTTTGCTTTCTGATATATAGGGTGAGAAATCATTAAACCAGACTACT
Organism: Passer domesticus; assembly: GCF_036417665.1. Taxonomy (NCBI): domain Eukaryota; kingdom Metazoa; phylum Chordata; class Aves; order Passeriformes; family Passeridae; genus Passer; species Passer domesticus. Next base: position 56,468,803 of record NC_087512.1, on the reverse strand, counting down.
TAGGTTCTGTTCAAACTGTGTATTGCAGAAATGCTTTTCATCTGAATTAATTCCAACAAATTAGCTAAGTCTTAAGATTCTTCTTTAACCTGAAATCATGGTTGTTATGCAGGAGTCAGAAAACATAAAGCTTGAGGATTTTGTAGAGTGGTATAGGAAGGACATAAATATGATGATTTATCTTATACCTACATCTGTCAGAGCTTTGTGGAAAACAGTAATAAATCAGTATCAAGCAAAGACATTGCTTCCTATATTATGATTTTTACCCATTCTGTGCAAGATTCTGCTCATAAACTAAAAAGAGCCTTACTGGACACAAACAATGGGAAAAAGTGGGTGAAGTGTACTGGTCTTCTAAGAATGAGAACAGATGATCTTGCAAATCTTTCTGATCTGAGCTGGCAGCCTCATACAAGATGCATGATTTTTATGTAGCTTTAAATTATATTATAAACATCAAAGCCAAATCAGGCTGACATGAAATCTGGCTCTACCCAGTTCTGAGGAGCGTTTGTCTACAGCAAAACTTCTAAAAACTTTCTTGAAACTTCTTATTTCATTGTTTTTATTGGTGGACTGAACTTGATTGTGTGTATATATATAAAAACTGAATTGTAAGTATGTGAAATCTAGTTAGTTTTTAACATTGTTGAATGAGAATTGCATTCCTGTGTGTGGGTGATGTGGTTTTGGTCTTCCCATTTGCTGCAGTTCTTCACTCTCAAAGGTGTGCCGCTGTCTGTGTGCAGTTGTCTGTCACAGAAAATGATCTTGTTTCTTAACATTTACGCATTGATTTGAAAAAAATCCTAATTTTTTGTGGTTCATAGTTAAAGTGTATAAATGTGTGTCCACCAACAGATTTGTCATAATTTTTTTATTTTATTTTGGAAAATAGTGCTATTTTGAAGTTTGAATTACTTTATTGCAGAAATCTGCCACAGTTTTTCTGTCTAATAGGTGTCGGATCTTTAAAAGCTAAGGTATATCTTTAATTTTTGGCATTTGTGAGGACCTCCTCTTGTAGCATGGAAGATTTCCTTCAGTAGTGTCCTCTCTTTTTTCCTTTTATGTTCAAAGGTATCTGATTTCTCTTCCTTTTATTCAAGGATAAGTCTGCTTTTAATCTGAGCTGTGAGTAATGCTGGCAGTAATGTATTTCCTTTAGCTAAGACAATTTGAAATCAAGACAACTTGAAATTTCTGAAATTACTAACACACCCTGGGAGAGAGAAAATATATATGACTGATGGCTCTTGACAATTTTTTTTTGTAATACCAGGCATGATTTTCAGAATGAGTAAAGCCCAGTGTTACTGAGAAACAGGAGTGACCAATATGTCAGTGAGCTTTTAAAATTGCACTTGCCATTGCTCTCACATGTGAAAACTAATTGTGTAAATGGTTTTATCGTTTTAATAGTGGTTTTTATGCTGAGGGAGAAGGAGCTATAGATTTTACCTACATTTTCCTGTCTCTCGTGCATATTTTTGACTGAACAATTAAAGGAAGTAAAAGGAATGTGAAGATGTTCTTCCTCGTAAGTCAAACCCTGATGTTGCATGAGACAAAACAGACAGTAGAATTACTGGAAAGTCTTAGATTTAAAGATTTTTATGCACCTGCCATTAAATGAACAGGGGATTAAACATCATTTGAATCGCCTATGTTTTGAAAACAAGTATTTCCGTAAAAATACAATTTAAAACTTTTTTTTTTTAATTCCAGTGTCCAGAAGGAATAAGCTGTCTTGCCCAACCTTGTCTAGTTTCAATTTCATATACCTTTTTTCTACAAATATTATCTTTGTCATAGTAAAACCATTTATTTGGGGATTGAGTCTAAAATTTAGATGTCGGGATGGGTATCCTACTATTTTACATTCATCATCATTTCAGTCCAATTGATGTATAGCTGAATAGCGTTTTCCAGGGAAGAACACTTGATTAACTTTACTCTGGAAATGAACAAGCTTGAGAATCCTTCATGCTCCAAGAACTAGAGTAAAATATATTTCTACAAGGAAATTTTATCAGGAGGTTGGGGTGTAGGTTGTAGAGAGCAGGAAACATATTCACAGTAGTGTAGACACTAATGCTGGTTATTTATTTTCCCCTTCATGGTTATTTCTCTTTTGGCTTGTTTTGTGTTATGGAGACAGCAAATAAACAAAACTAGTTGTGATTTAAGGCTGGTGGGCATGTCAGCAACACATAGATCCTCTCTCCCTGGCCCCCAGTGAGCTGGGCAAGACAGTTGCAAGAAAATGAGAAAGCTCATGAAGCTGGGATGAAGACTGATGAAGACAGCAAAAGCTGCATGCATAAGTAAAGGAGAATAAAGAATTTATATCCTCTATGCCATCAGCAGGTATTCATTGCCTGCAAGAAGTAGGGCTCCTTCACATTTGGTGGTGTCTTAGGAAGACAAGTGCCATCATCACTCCAAATGTCCCTACAGTCCTACTTTATGTGGTATGGAATATCTCTTTGACCAGTTAGGGTCAGCTGTCCTATGTCCCCTCCCAGCCTTCTCACTGATACAGTGGTATTACAAGCAGAGAGGGCCTTGGCTCTGTGCAACCACTGCTCAGCAACAACTAAAACGTCCGTCTGTTTTCAGTGCTGATTTGCTTACAAATCCAAAGCTTATATAAGCTACTTGAAAGAAAAAGTCCAAGCCAAAATCAGTACAAATTACACCCACAAACCCACACTTCATCCCCAGTTCCGTACTGTTCATATCATGCTCAGGTCTCATGTTATGCAATACATCCTTATTATCCTCATCACCTACATACCACTTCCCATCTTTTGATCTATACACAGATCCTTAATGTATGTAAACCCTTGTTAAATGCCCACAGATGTTCACTGAGTTATTTCAGTCCATGACTTGGAGCTTTATCTGGTGTGTTCTGGTGATTGCTCAGGACAGAGAGGTGGTTTGTTGTGGGGAGTTACTGGGCACAAAAGTCAGGTCAGGTCACAGCTGCGCTTGTGCTGCCTTGTGTGAGGCTCATCCGCTGCTGGTTGAGGTAGGTCCTTTTACAGGAATTCCTGTACCATAAAATGCAAATCGTGGATTACAACAATTAAAGGTATTTCCATTAAATCTCCAACCCTCATTTCTTTGGGTCAGACCATAGGATCTAACATCCTCCCCTTGCCTCTGCTCCCGTGTGAGGTCCCGTCTGTGAGGTATGGGATATAATTCTTCAAGAATGGTAACATGTGAGTCCTCTCCTTAGCTACAGTCTTTGCAGATGAGACTTCTCAACTGTGAGCCCCCTGCAGGGCCACTGCTCCTAATGGGTGTCATGAATTGGTGATTTAGATAGCTTAATGAACCACAGTCAAAGGATTTTAGCAAAAGCATTAATTAATAAGATGCTGTAAAACTGTGAAATACAGTTTGGTGCCAGAGTTCATTCTATTATTGTGTGGACCAATCATTTGAACAATGATTCAAAATTGCCAAGCACAAATTAAAGTTACAATTCTACGAAGGCTGTGTGCAATATCAATCACTTTAAAAATACCTACCTTTGGGAAAATGGCCTCTTCACTTCAAGGAACAACCTTGAGAGGCCCCCCAGCTTCAGGGTTAATTACTTCCCTGCTGCCTGGCAAGCAAAACTCAAGGCTTACTTAGGCTGTCATATTCATAGAATAATGTGGTTTGCTCATAACCAAATTGTGTACAATGGGAAAAGTATGCATGAGACTCCTTGTGCCCATAACTTCCTTTGTTCTGTGACAAATGATCCTTGGAAAAGCTACTTGCTATTAATTTTTTAATCACATGACCAATGTTCCAAGCTCATGAGAATGGATGCTCCTTTGTGGGTTTTCAGGGAACAGATAAAACTGGAGTTCTTGGCCCATTGATTTCTCAAATTTTTATCTTCCCTCAAACCTGTACTATTTGGCTAAGGGGACACATGCATCTCTTACAATGGGTACCTGTCTACAGGCCCCATTATCTACCAAGAGGTGGCTCTAGTATGGCATTTCCATAGGCTGAAGCTTCCTTTAGAGCACATTCACCTGCTCCAGTGTAGAGTCCCTTTTCCTGACTTCTGCCATAGTGTTGGATGTTTTGTACATCGCAATAGAGCCTAGTATATTCTTAGCACTTTCTTGTACTGATTTTCATTTCTGGTTTTCTTTCCCTTAGTCTTCCTTGCTGGTGTGCTTAGTTTTTCTTCCAGTTTCTTGTGAACTCTTGTCTTCCCATGTGTAGTGGTGTCTTCTAGCAATGAAGCTTGGGCTCCTTGATTATCCATTTATGTTCTAGTATATGCTATTACTGTACCTATATTTAGGTACTGCATAGAAAAATGTAGTGCTAGTAGAATCACAGCAATTGTGTTGTACTTACCCTTATACTTTAAAAAAATTCCACATAGTATTAATGAAATGCTGTTCTTTTTCATTGTGTTCAGTTATCTTAGTATTAGCATTTTTGTATTTTGTGATACTAAAAATCTGTATCTATAGAGGTGCTAGATTTCTAGCATTATTTTGATGTTTACAGAATTCTTTCTTTTACTCTTATGGATACTAGTTTTGAAAACAATGCGTTTAACTAGTAAAAAGTATCATAAAAAGGCCTATAATAGTTGAGGATTTATTTATCTGCTCTTAGCATGGATCTTATGTTGCTCAATGTTAGCAAATATTAAATGGAATTGGATTCATTGACTTGGTTTTCATCTTCCACTCTCCTCATTTTCGTTTTCCTTAATTGGGAGGTGTTGTTATCTGTGCCAAGATATCTGTGCCTTGTAAAGCAAGGAAAGACTACAACATTACTTTTGTAATGAACTCTAAGAAACTTCTGTTGACTTATTTTCATTAATTGAAATTGCTCATAACTTCTATGAAACTACAATGCTTCAGTTTAACTACGTGACCTAGACTGGATATGTAGGAATATGTTCCATATTTTTACCTGGAATTACTTAAAAGAGGCATACAATTAAAGGGGTTAGGAAAAAGTTCTTAATTTTTCTTATTTCTATTTCTAGTAGTCATATATTTGTTATCTAAAGAAGGCTTATTGAGGCATGATTTTGCAGGGGGTGTGTCTGGAGTTGGGGGCTGTTATGAATAGTATTTGGATTGGCAAGTCATTCCAGCATCCTTCTGAGCAAATAGAAACTGTGGAAGTAGTCACTCCAGCACTCTTATAAGAATGTTGTACTGAACTAGGAATTACCATTTGCAGAACAACAGGCATAAAGGTGCATTACCTTGGCATGTCCAAGGAGAGCTAGAAGCTTGCTAACATTAGCAGTGTTCCTGTCCCTGCTGCTGTTCTGACTCCTAGCTTCACACTGCCGTTTCTTTTTTTTTTCTTTTTCCCGTGCTTAGCTTAATCAAGTACCTTTGGCAACTGCTCCAACTCAGTAATATGATAAAAACATCTAGCCTGTCCCTGCAGTGGGAAGTTCAAGAAACCTTTGGCCTGTGGTGTGACACTTGCCTCTTGTACCACGCAGGGCTAGGAGTTGGACTTGGTGATCATTGTGGGCGCCTTTCCAGCTCAGGATATACTGGTTTTTTATTTATTACCAATTAAACTGAGTAGGATACTGAGAAATAAGAGCACATTTGCAACCAGCTTCCCTCAGCCTCAACTTCACTCTTGATTCCTTTTCGTTTCCTGAGCTGTGCAGGGGAATAGGGAATGGGAGTTGCAGCAGTTTATAATGCTTTCTTCCTGATCCAGAGTGGGTCTCTCCTGTGGGAGACAGTCCTCCATGAACTTTTCCAGCCCAGGTTCTCTTCATAGGTTCAGTTACCTTGAGAACAGGCTGCTCTAGTGTAGATCCCCCATGAGTTGCAGCTCCTGCCAGGAGCCTTCTCCATCATGGACTTTTCAGGAACTGCAGCTTCCTTCAGGGTGTATTCACCTTCTCTGGCATGAGCTCTATGGGCTGCATGTGGTGCCTGGAACACCTCCTTCTCCTCCTTCCTCAATGACTTTGGGGTCTGCAGTGTTGTTTCTCTCAGTTATTGTCACCCCTCTCAGCTGTTGTGCAGTGTTCTTTACCCTTTCCTAAATACCTTATAGCAGAGGCATCACCAGCATGGCCAAGGGGCTCAACTTTTGGCAGCAGCAGGTCCATCTTGGAGCTAACTGGAACTGGCTCTGTCTGACAGCTTCTAGTGTCTCTCAAAGAGCCCTGCAGCTGAGCCCAACCTAATTCAATGTCCTTCTTAGCGAAGGAACATGCAGTGAATTTAATTCATAGTTCATATGTAATGCATAATTGAACTTAAGTACTTGAAATGATCTCTCATCTACTTTATCCTTGTAGGCTAATCCTAACTCTCTAAAACATTTAATATTTTCTGGTTTTGCATAACAAAGGGAAAACAAAGAGCATTTCAATGAACTTTTATTCTTACATTGTGCTACTGCTAGTGGTCTGGATATTAAATGAAAGCAGAGGCATCTTATATGTTTTCCCTTTAAAGCTAGTAATTAATATCATCCAGCTTGTTCAATTTTCATTATATGAAATTAACAGTTTGCTAAGATGTTGTCTTTCTATAAAAAGTTGATCTTTCTTGACAAGAGAATTTTGCCTGTTTTGATACCTGGTCAAAGCAGAAGCATTAGAAGGTGATTTATTGTCAATAAGATGTTTTTCAAATGCTGTTAAAATGCAGAGTGGGAGAACCAACACATGCTGTCTTGAGACTTCTAAAACATATCTGTGACTCCTAAGAGAAGATTAGGAGTGTTTAAAGCAGTTTCAGGCTGTAAAAGTGAATTTCTTCTTGAAGTCTCTGTTTTACTAATGCAAGCACAACTGTATTAATATAAAGAGGAAGGAAATTTTTTATTTGGTGGTTTGCTTATATATTTCTGTTCTGTCAACCAAAGTACAATTCCTTGTTCTTAAACAAGTTTATGTCAAATAGTTTACAGTATGGTGATGGAGAAAATGAGTAAAAAATCTTACCTTGAACACTCTATTATGTTTTGAAAAATCTTGCCTTAGGATTCAGCAATTGATGTGAGTTTGCAGAATTTCCAAGAACAATAATTTTATTTTGGTTTTAAACACACTGGCAAGTGTCTCCAGATTGTGCAATATTAAAATTATTTTTCAGGTATTTCTTTGTCTCACACCTGAGTGTGCATTGTGTTGAGGAGTGGTATCTGTTGTATTTACTTCAGGAATAGGAGGAAAATGTAACTGGGAAAGTAGTCCTAGAACAACTTTACTTCTTGGCAAATAACTAACTCCTAAGAAGAGGCTGTTCAATAAGATCACATAAAATAGTAGTTAAGTATTTTCTGCATCTTTTTTTTTATTACACATTTTCTTCTGTTTCCACAGAGTCATCACACAGTATTAAAAAATTAACAATTCTAGATGTTTGTCTGACATAATCAAATAAAATCTTGATATTTTAAGTTTGTCCGCTCTGTCTGAAATCTGGGAGACACTGAGGGTGACAGCTGGGTGCAGTGGTTGGTGACAGCAATTCTGACTCCTTGAGTTGTGGTTTCTTTTCCACCCTTGGTTTTTCTGTGTTTTCTTATGCATATCCTGATGCTCACCAAAAAAAAAAAAATCAGAGGCCCATTTTAGTTTCTATATATTCTATAAATTTTTGCCCAGTCGCCCTTGGAATAGTATCCTTGCTTTTTCTTTACATAAAGAAATATTTATAAAATAATCTGTTTCTTTCCATCCTTTTGTTTGTGATTTCCATAACTACTATTGCTGTATGAGTTGCCTACTAAATACAATTGAATGATTCCTTTATTAATAGGGTTCCCTAATGGCTTGGGGCCATAGGGCTTATGATTTTCTCTTGTTACAGCACTTAGGAAACTGCATGTTGTGTTGTGAACACATTGATCTCCAAAAGGGAAGAGTGTAAAGAGCTCTTCATCCTCTGTTTCTTTGCTGTATAAAACTTCAATTAATTAAAAAAAAAACAAACAAAAATCTGTTTAGTGGGTAAAACTTGCCCAACTTACTGAATTGACAGAGCTTTTGAAGGGTTTTACTTTATTCTTTTGCTTGGTGCAGATAGTCCGTCTTAAGATAGTAAGTAGAACTTACTTTCCCGGTACGAAACCCATAAAAATGCTTAATGGATCATCAGAATATCTTAAAATAAGCTCAGATTCAGGATTGAACTTTTTCATATGTTGTGTTGCCCTTATAAACAATCCTTTTAAGGAGAGCTTAATATTAATTACCATTTTATTCTTGTTAAACGGGAAAGAAAAAGCTGTTGTCTAATTTTAACATACTTGGAAAGCATTCAAAGAATAAATCCTGTTAGAATGAATCCAGTTTCACTGCTGTAATGCATGCAAGAAAATTGAAATTACAGTCCTTTATTTAATGTATTAATATTTTTCTTCCTGTGATGGACTGGGCAATAGGTTTCTGTATAATATTTCTTTTAAAAATAGGCATCATACTTATTCTCAGCAGAACAAGTTTTGGAGAAGATTAATTTAAACAACATTAAGAGCAATCATGTTTCTCTTTTTTATTATCCCTTTCGTATTCATATCTGAAGTTTTTGTTGGTAGCAGAAGATAGGAATTTGCACAATATAAATTAAACCAAAAGGCAAGCCATATTTGAAAAGTTACCAGTGTAATTTTTTAAAACAATGTTTAATACTACACCAAATCCAGTGTGGGTTACTTCCCAAGTAGGGGGCAGCCCCAGCTATATGCTCACACCTTTTATGTTGTGATAGAAGGCCAGCATTGCCTGCTGACGCACTGACCAATTATGTAATAGAAAACTAATACACTGCTGGGGTGGGCAGGGGGAGGACATTGCCTTCCTGAATAAACACAAAGCAAGAAGAAAAAAATACAAGTCAGCCAGCAATTACACTGGGTGATTTGAGGTGCTTTTCCATGGGGCAGTCTTGTACTATAGAGGGTTGTTGTGAGCCAAGGGCAGGATCCCTTGGCCTTACTGAACCTCATCCAGTTGGTTTCAGCCCATTGATTAAGCCTGTCCAGAACCTTCCGGGTCTCCAGATCAACACTCCCACCAGCTTAGTGTCATCTATGAACTGTCTTAGGGGTATTTAATCCCCTGGTCGAGATCACTGATAATGTTGAATAAGTTTGCACCTAGCTTCATCCTCTTTGTACCCTTCCTTCATATATTTCTATACCTTGATGAGATCTACTTGAACCTTCTCTTCTTGGGGTTGAACAGTCCCCACTCTCTCAGCCTGTCCTGGTAGGAGAGATAATCCAGTGTCTTCAGCATCTTGATGGTACTTGCTTGGACTCTCTCCAGTATGTCCATGTCTCTCTCACACCAGGGAGCACAGGACAGCACAGGACACAGCACTCCATGTGTGGCTTCACCAGTACTGAGGGGAAGGATCCCCTCTATGATGTCCCAGCCATGCTTTGTCATGCAGCCAAAGGTATCATTAGTCTTTCTGGTGGGTTAGCTTTGGCTAAGCACCGGGTGCTCATCCCAAACCACTCAGTCACTCCCTTGCTGAGCTAGTCAGGGGAGAAGAAATATAGTGAGAGACTCATGGGTCAAGATAAAGACATTTCTCCTGCCTGTCAAGATCATTCTGCATAGTAGCACAATGCTCTGATGTATCAGTCACGTGTCCCAATCCAGTGTTATCTCTGTTATACATCTCCTAACACCTAGATATGTTTTGTGAGATTTTTTTTTTGATGGTTAGGTATCAAAAAGTTGTCTGATTTGATGGCTTCTTGTGAAATGCGTTTTCCTATGAATCTGTGTCCTGGGTGGCTGCATTTAGTACATTAGTTAATCCCTAACAAGATCCCACAACATATTGATTATCCTGTGTAATTAGAAGCAAAGTGTTCCAACCTGGAGGCTTAGCTGCAGTTCATTTGTTGAACTGGATATTTTTTTCTTGTTGTCTGTCCAGTTGTTGTCTAAGCTTAAAATTTTGCCCAAGACAAAATGTGAACTTGGCTCTGGCCGAAGACAGAATGTAAGGAATCCTTGCTCATTTCCATGACTTAAGTGTATAAGAAACAAAACCAGAGATTCATGTATGAGCAATTACTATCTGTGATAGACTTGAATATTAATTCCCATGTATTATCATAATCTTCTAATTTCTCTTTTCTTTGAAGGTAGTGGTGGTGGAGGGTGTAGTTTCTGCTTCTGGCTGTTCTCTTGGAGCTGTATATAAAACTTTCCAGTGACTAAACAGAAAATAAGAAAATACTATAATATGCTTTATAAACTTGTGATTAATACAGAACTATTTTATGTAGCTGAATTTTGGAAATTAATTGCTATTCTTTTAAAAGATGCACTTGTAATTTGTATAATGTCACACTGATATATTGTTACTCTGCTTTGCGTTCTATTTTGAATTCCAGCTTCTTGTCTGCCTCTCCTCCTCTGCCTCTTGTCCCCCTGCCCCTATTCAGCTTTAGGCTGTTTTTTTCTTCTTTACTCACTTGTTTTTTTCTTTGTTTGGGTAGAGCATGTGGGATAAAATTAGAATGTTTACGTTGCCCTATCTAATTTTCATCTCACTTTCTCTGCTTTCACTGTAGTCTTTGTCATTAATTATGCCTTATACTTTATTACTTCGGTTCCCTTGGGATCTCTTACCCTAAATTGAAAGCATAACAGTGGTATCTAGATGTCCACATAATGAACCTTAACTGTTTAATCTTCTTAATCTTCTGAATCACTCATCCTTGTTTTTTTCCCCTCATCTAATATTTTTCTGTATTGCATCATACCTAAAATTACATTGGAATAGCTTCAGGATAGTGCTGCCTCCTTAAATTTTTTCCTCTCCTTTCCTTCCAAATGTAAAATTTCATTGTGCAGGGATATAATCTGAAGTATTAGTTACATTAAAGCTCATATTTCATAGTCATCCAGCTGATAAACCTTAAAAAGCACTTGGAGATGAAATTGGACTGGTTTTAAGGACAATATACAGATGTCTACTTATCTCACTACAGCTTTATTTCTTTGGTTTTTTAGGACTATTCCAAATTATTGTTTTACCCCCACCTCCAGTGGTCAGCCATAAATTGTCACATATTCTGTTGACATTAACATGTGTTCTGGTGATTTTTGCTATTACTATGGTTAACTTGTAGTGAGAATTGAAAGCTGCTATAAAGAAGCCCTTGTATTTCAGATGGAGAGGGACTATTGGTCTGGTTTCTAAGTTCCTGTCTTTTTATTTCTTTTTTATTAAATAAATCTCCTTAATTAAATTGTATACCATGTAGATGTTTGTAACAGACTTGATCTAATAGATCTCAGAGATCTCAGACTTAGTGAAGCTGGCATAAGCTAAGCATTTGTTCTTATTTCTAGTTATTGGAAATATATTTTCATATTTAAAAAAATAGAATATTATAATTCTGTGTATGTCACAACTCCTTGTATTCTTCCTGTCCCTGTTCTTCAGATTTCTTGCTTGTCAGGTGCATTTCCATAATGGTATGGGGAAAAAAAGGACAGAATTTCTTGGGTAATACAACTAAAGAAAGGTAGTGGAATTTCTGGTCAGGTAGTTTACAAAGACGCTGAACAGTTACTGCTGTGTAGTTATTCCTTTGAGAGTGAAAGTAGTGAAGCCTTATGTTATTGTGGTTAACTTATGTGAAGCATATCAGCATGTCACACTTGTCTTTTTTGTTTGTTTTTAAATGATTTTTGGTCTTCATCACAGCACAGTCCTTTATATGTGTTGCAGATTTGTATAGTTCACCAATGAAAACAATTTAGATAACTTCTTTAAATAAAGAAGCAGAGACATTAAAATTTACATTAAAAAAAGGAAATAAGATTGTATCATTACTTGCATGAATGGTTTTGGACAGTCTTGGCATATTTTCAGCAAGCTGAAAACTAATATGTGTTTATTTTCAGTTGTTTGTGACTAAATCTTTTTTTGCCATCCTTCAGGGAATAAAATTTGTAAGTTTAATGTTGATTAATATAATCAGATTTTTAAATCTTGCTAGTAGTCCAAAGCAAATCTATTGTAGCTGTTTACCAACAGGCAGTGACTGTTTAGCCAGTATGGCTTCTTAATTTATGCTTAAGCACTTTTGATTTATAAGAAGCCTTTTTGGTACATGCATGTGCCCTGAAATGGGAGTGATTTTTTTTTAAATACATGGATTTTCATTGGTTTAATGTCAGAATTCTTATTTTCTGTTTCATCCTTATGAAAGTGTTTTGACTATGTGTTTTAGGGTCTGTAAGATATTTTAATTTGGGTGGAGTGTTTTTCTTATTAGTATTTATACTAATCCAGAATACACTATTTAGTATATTCTGTTTATACAAGTTTAGAAGAATTACTACATAGTACAGTTATGTATGATTATGACTGGAAACTTTCCTCTGCCAGAAGTGGAATTCTCAAAAAATAGAAGAATGCTAATATAAATGTCTTCAGTAAGACATGGTGTAATTTTCTAGATAATTATTGAAGAGCACTAAAATTTTGAATTTAAATACCATGTATATTAAAATGGGGAAGTAAGAACAGTTAAAATTAAACAGGAGGGAGACTAATGGTTTATGCTGACATACCCTCAGTGTATGAAAGGATAGAAAACTACTCAACTAATATAAAGCAGTCTGATGTCAACAGTTCTGGTTACTGTATTTCCAAAATAATTTTTTAAGTATCTTTTTCCTGAAATGGGTGTAAAAGTAGCTAAAGTACATAAAAAACAGATACTTGTTAATGACATAATGGTTTATTACAGGTTGAATTAAAACTAAAATATTCTCCCAGTCTGCAATATGTGCAGAAACATTTGGTGATAGTTAATAAAATTTATGAACCTTGATTCTTGCTATGTCAAGTAGGTGCTTTTTTTCCCTCTACTTGTAGAACACATTTTACTAGTGTTTGCATATGTGAAATACTCCATACTTTGCATTTTATATATTGAGGAGTTTTTTATATTTCTTCCCATCATGTAAAATATGTTTGAGAATACATTTTATATATCAAAATGAAGTGTGTCTCTTTCTGATCCTGTATACAGGAAAGGGTAGGAAAAGAAGGACTCAATAGAACCAACTGAGTTGGGCTAAAGCTCATGAAAAACCCTATTAACGTATTAAAATGCCTCAACAGTGATTTGCTGAGAACTAATGCTCTAATATGTTAGTTAATAGAAGCTCCTTCTATTTTTACAGATTCTGAAGGATGACTGATGCTGGTTTCTGTGATGCCACTTGAAGTCTTCAGTGCTGTGGATTGATAAATAACATGCAGATTTAACTGCACAACCTGGGCAGAAAGCAACATGTGTGCTAGTCCTTTTCAGCTCCTTTAGTGGACAGAAGTACAGCGTCATCCCTCAGCAAGGGAAGATTCTTCAACACCGTTTTATAGCTAATAAAACAGACAACATAATAGCATCCACCTTCCTGATTTACAGTGCATCACCTTCCAAGACAGATGGTCTGTCAGAAGTTGGAGGATGCCCGCAGAGCACATAATAATGAAGTAGTGAAATGATACTGCTGCTGCTACCTGATTGTCGAGATCACAGCTGATAGAACTACACTGCCCTTTTTCTGCTCGCTTAATCAGGCCAGAAATAGCAGGGTGAACATGGCTGGCTTTGTTAGCAACCTGCTAATACTGCTTCTTCTGTTTCAAAACATCTGTTTGGGTTTCAGAAGCCCACTGTCAGTCTTCAAGAGGTGGGTTATGCAAGAAAATACTATGTGTTGAATGCGTGCAGTCAAAATATTACAAAAATATGAAAAAACATATCTTAGATAAAAATGTGTTATAGTATTTGTTCAGTTTTGATCATTGCACAGAATTTTCTTTCTGCAATTTGAAATGGCACTGTTGTCATACTGAAAACAGAAATTCATGTTTTATCCATAGGGTTGCTCATTAGATAGAAGGATAAAATGGCAATTAATACAACTTTTTTAGTTAACACTACAGCTGTGTTTGAGGCTACACAGGGAGTAAATGTATTTCAGATGGTGGAGTTAGCTTGCAGGATAAGATCATGTTTTAACAAGAAAACGTCGACTAAGCTCAACAGTCCTGAGAAATTTAGGGGTTGCTTGAATTCAGAATTGCATATGTAAACTTTAATATAGTGCGGACAACAGAAGTAGCCTCTTAGCTCCTGGAAAAAGGATTTTACTGTTATTGAGGTTGGGTACCATGTCAATTCTGTATACATGTATATACATAGCCAAAACTTGTATCAGTGTTGCATCAATGTTTCTTATGTCTTACCATTCCGTTTTTTATAGTGATCTACATTTTTCTTACAATCCATTTATACATTGCACTCTATACAGAATTTGATATTTGTTTGATGTTGCCAAGTTTATTGTTTTACTTTGCTATTTGTAGTAGCATAGAAATTACTATAAATATAAATACACACTATATAGTGTTTGAATTAAAAGTTGCCCCCTTGCATGTAATTTAAATTTAATCTGTATAGAACTATAAATCATAGTCTCAAAAAAAAAAAACCCAAAACTGTTGTGAATTATTAATAGTAGTCAATATAGTGTAGTGAACTAATTCTCTGTCTGTACATCTGTGTGCCTCTGACAATTTCAGGATGAGATAATAGGTTACATTTTCAGCTAACATTTTCCAAACTAGTTATCTTATTGCTCAGCTCATGAACTACATCAGCAAATACTGCATAACTAAGATGTTTTCCTCAGCTTGTGATGGAGTGAAATTTTCAGATCACTCCTGGAACAACTCAGCATTGTCTAACTTTTTTACTAGTTTTGCAAAGACCCTTCTTTTAAGAAAGATGTAACAAAAATCAATATTTGAAAAAAAAAAATCTTTCTTCCTTCTTTTTCAGATATAAAGATACTAGCACATCTCTTTCCAGTGAATGCCTTGTAAGTGACCAGCCAGTGATTTCCTTTGGTCTGTCAGATTTTGCACTGGACATTCGCATGCCTGCAGTGACACCTAAGCAGGTGAGAGAATTGCAGTTTTTGCCTCTTTCTCTTCTTTCAATAAGCTAGGAAAACAAAGCCTTTCCTAAAATATCACTCAAATAAAATGAACAAAAAAATCAGGGTGACTTTTATAAATACATATCTATATGCACTTCTCAGAGAAAAGTAGACTACAAAAAGTAGCCTCAAATGATAGAAAAAGCTCTTCATTGAATTAATTATAATTGTAAAATGTTGGTTTCATAAACTGAATTGTTGAAGTTTTATAATGTGAAATATTTCTAGCTGTGCTAGTAAAACATGCAGTTGCAGTTTACACCAAATCTCAGATGATGCATCAGTGAATCTAATTACATTAAACTCTACGTTGCTGCAGCTTCAGCAAGCTGAGAGAAAACAACCAAAAAGCATTTCAAAAGGGCTAGTTCTTGTGACCCAGTATTTTTAACTCTCGAAATACTCCATGAAAGCTATTACAAAGAAGTCATGATTTTATACTCTTTAAGGTATGAAGTGTATTATATTCTGCTGAACCAAGTGAGTAATAGTGAAGACGGTTAAGATTTTTAAACTTAACATTAAGATGCACATAAAATATTGAGATTACACTGTCATGTGCATATCTAATTTCATTAAGCAAGATGAATAATTATTTTTTGTTCTTTTTGCACTAAGGCATTGTAGAGAACTATGTATATATATCATTAAGAGGTCTGCATCTCTTTTAAAGGGCTGCACATGCTTGAGAAGAGCAGTATGTTGTGGTGCAGTAGTTGATGACTCATTGTTGCAGATAGTGGTTTCTAAAGGGATGAAGAGAAAATGAGGTTTTCATGTTTTTATGGAAATCCCCTCTGGAACATGTAATTTAAGGCAAGAGGTGTTATTTCAGCAAGTGCAAAGCAGAAATATGGTTTCTGCTAGATCTTTTTTACAGCAAGATATTAAACTTCTCCATCAGAAAGAGTGAAAAGTACTCTCAGTTCATCCAGGTGCACATTTATAATTATGAATTATTGATTTTACCTAAGGAGCCATCAGTTGAACAGCTAGGAAACCCATACAAAGAAACCAGTCAGTTCAAATTCCTATTAAATCTGAACTTCTCTTTGTGTGTTGTAATGTCAAGGCTGGGGGAAAGGTTGCCAAAAACTGCATTTTTTGAATGAGTTACTGGGCATGTTGAAGGGGTGGGAGGGCCAGGATTTGTCTTACAGTTCATAATTGCTGTTGTTCTATGGGTGCATGAATGTCCAAGCCCTTATGAGACTTAGGAGTGTTCTACATATACCTGAGTTATGCATTCTTTTGGCACAGGTACTACACATGAACATTAACTGGGAAACTGCTCAATTTCTACTGCACTATGAAGCATTGCTGACATTGGCTTTTAAAGTTTGAATATAAGGTCCTAAATAGGTTGTGCTTTTTTAAAAAAAAAAATCTTCTGAACCCAGGTTAAATGAAAAACATAGAATATTTCCTTTTATATTTCTAGAAGGCTTTAGTATTTTAACTGTGTAAATGTATATAATCACAGTACACAAAGGCATTCACATAAATCATATCAGTTAACCTCCATTCATCCTTCCATTTTTCTAGCAAAAATACCAAAAATAGTTTCTTATAGGTGCATATCACTGCTCTGTGTAATCACATATTGTTATCACCATTGTAACTTCCTTCTCTGTTGCATTTAGTTGTTTACACCTATCCACAGAGCCTTCTTTTAAATTAAGCTTGAAGTTATTCATAGCAGGAATTTTATATTTATCTGTTTAGATGTCCTTATGAAAGTGAAGGCCTGTCAGATTTTCATTTCATAGGTGCAGTGAAATTCCAGTAGGTGATGTATTTCCTTTCCTAAACAGCCTTAGAAGTTGGAAAAAAAAAAACAATTAAGAAAAAAGAGGTTTAAATAGTTAGTAGTGTACCTACCAACCTAATAGCCACTTTGATAACCTTGTAGACTGATCTCTGTTACATGTAAATAAATTGTGGCAATAAATGTGTTTCTTACAATAGTAAATCAGATAACATATGTCGTATTTGCCCAAGTATCTCAATAAAGTACATGATATTTTTTCTAGATGGTCCTATTGTATATATTAATTTGTTCAGTGTTCCCACATTCATTTTCAGAAAGTGTAGGGAATTTTGATGCTTTGTTTCTATTTAAATTCTAAATTTCCCCAATTTAAAGGTAATTTCTGTTCTCTTTTAACAGTCTGATACCTACCTCTGCATGTCAGTACCCCTGCCAGTGAATGATGAAGCCTATGTAGGTGAGTATTGGTTAACTGAAAGAACTTAAGCAAGCCATTTTGAAGAACCTCAACATTTCCTTTTTTTCTTTGACTCATATTAACTTAATCTTTAGATGTCAGCGTTTCCAAAATGCATTTAACATGTCTAATGTGGAAACAAACTAGAGGGAGCTACTTAGAGTCAAAATAAAACTGTATCTGAGGAGATTAATGAGTAATAGCAGTTACAGAGCTGCATGCAGATGCCTCTGGCAGTCAGGACCAAACAGTCCATTTGCAAAGTATTGGGTTTCTGTCTCTGGCCAGATACTTAATTCTGCACTGCTGAGCAGACTGTTTATTTACCTCGTGGTACAGGTTGTAAATCCTATGTACTTACAGTCAGTGTTGGCTGTGGAAAGATTTTACTTGGAGGAGAA
This sequence comes from Passer domesticus, assembly GCF_036417665.1. NCBI lineage: Eukaryota > Metazoa > Chordata > Aves > Passeriformes > Passeridae > Passer > Passer domesticus. Next base: position 56,451,134 of record NC_087512.1, on the reverse strand, counting down.
ACCAAACCCACTCCCTCTTTTTTTTTTTAATGGCATGGCACGAATAAGATGGCTGACAAGTAAAAGGAAATCTTCTAATGTGTTACAAATGCTGTCATCATATAAATGAGCAGAAAAACACCATCTGTTCAGAAAATCTTTGCGGTAGTTTAAGTTTTATTGTGCCTTGCTGTGAACATACAGTTGTTCAGAAGGCTTATTAGTTTGGCTGAAGATGGTTTTGCTTTCAGAAGATGCTATAAACTGTTCAAAAGGAAACAATATTTTTCTTTCTTTACACTTGTGTTGCATTTTGAATACCTGTGCTTAATAAAAGTATGGTGGGAATCCCATGTAGTTTTTGATGTAGAGTGTTATGAGATTGGTGTTCCATGTGGATTTTATTGTGGAAATCCCTCAGAAGATAGAATATTGTGTTTTGATTTTCATGTTGTATTACAGTAACTAAGAAAAATGATTAAATTTTTTTCAGTGCTTTTGCTATATATCTGTTTTCTAAAGAGGTGAGAATCTAACCTCACATTTTGGTTGTGAATATGGCCCAAGAAAGAAAAATGAGCATAGAAGGAAGGGAGTGAGTGTTCACTCTCAAATAAATTATGCTGGCTGTGCTATGTTGTGCAATAGACTCTTCTGCTTGTGTTGATTCATAGAAAGGCAATACTACTAACTTCCTCCTTAAGCAGCTTTTATTTAGTGTGTCACTGAGTTGAAAAATTCCATAATTTATTGTTAGGTTGCTGTACATCTAGTTCTGTTGCTTGTGTTAAAGGAACGCAAACTTCTTTTAATGTTGTGCATGCTTAAAAGAGCCTGCTGAAAGAATTTGCTTAAAAGTTATGCAAAGTCTCAGTGCAAATCATGCAATGCAACCCATTTTAATTTTTTCTGCAGATCTAAAATTTTATATATTCTTCACCTGATTTTTACAGGATTTGGTCATCTTTCCAGTGATCACTGTTCCTGAGTACCCTTTATTACAAAGCAGAATAAGTCTCTGGATAGAGAAACCATTCTAGTTGTCTTGTAGAGCTTTGAAGAGCAAGAGGAACTTGATGAGCAATCTGTAAAAAAGCCCAGCTTGTTATGTGAAATTAAATGTTCTCATGATAGCATTCCTTACAAAGAAATATATATTGGAATATATATATATATATATGATTTGAGGGTTTTTTTGTATGCTTTAAATTTAAATGAGAAGAAAAATTTCTGTGTTTTCCCTCTTTTGTTTCTTCCATGTATGGTGGAAATGAATAGACATATGGTCAGTCTGAAGTGTGTGATCATTCTGTTTTGCTTCACTGGAAAGTGTTCCTCATGGAAAAGGCTCAGATTGGAGTGTTCATAATCCACGGAAGTTGCCTGATAATTAGAAAGAGTAAACTCTCAAGCTGTAGAATAGAAAGAATGTAGAATGACCTACCTTATAAAATATCTATGTAGAAAACTATTAACTTGCATAAATGTATTTTTTGTTGCTTAAATAAGCACAGAAGATTGGGACACAGAGAATGTTTAATCTTTTTGAAAGGATAGAGTCTACATTTTTATGATTTAAGTTGGATCTGCCTTAATTTCATTACCAAAAAATGGTGTAATTAACTTAACTTAAAACATACTGTTTTGCTTCGTGACAAAAACAACGGAAAACTAGCATATGAACTGTCCATGGGTTGCTGTTTATTGATGTTGAGAAGACTGTGTGTTCTGTAGAGTTTCAACATGAGGATGTGTGAGTACACATAACTGAAACAATAAACTGGATTCCTGAGATATTTTGGTGGCAAACCTGCATGTTCTGCCTTCAGTTCAATTTATTTGCTAAGTAAATACCTTGTGCTTTGTTTCCTTTTATGGTTTAAAGAGACATTTTTATGACCACTTGTCTTTACAGTTTCATCAAGGCTTGTTAATTCATTCTTTTTTTAACTTTGCCTTCCTATTTTTACTCTTGTTTCTTCCTTCATCCAAGACATTTTGGAAGAAAAGGCTCTGTAATGGAACGTGCAGCAAGATATTTTTGTTGCATATTGGTGAAATGTAAGAGCCTTGGCAGAGAGAGTTTCTTTTTTAGTGTTGTATGTGGCAGTACTACATTTGTTATTAAGTAGAAAAATTTTTTGTAACTTTTTTCAGAATTTTTATTAAATTTGTGTATAAGGACTTTGAATTCAGACTTCAACTTTGCTGTTTCCCTAAAGGACACCAGTAAACATTCATGTTTGCACAGGGACAGTTAGTACTTCAAAACTGGATGGAAGCTGTATCAGAATTCACAAACTTGTTCAGAGTGAGTTCTCAGACCTTATCAGAGGAAGGAATCAATCACACTTACTTAATGAAATGTTGCCAGCTGGAAGGAGAATTAGAGCAGGTTTTGCCCTATGGATCTTTTTCAGGCATGCATCTGTATAATTTTGCTGATGCTGTTTTCTGTATTAGGTTCTTTAGTGGAGCATAAGACTTATCAAGGCAGAGGTGTCTGTTTGAACCAATTGTTTCTCTGTCTCAAATGGCTGTAAATACTGACAAATTTGATTAAGAAGAGTATTGTTTTGTGAAGTGGGTTGGTGTACATTTAGGTTTATGTTAGGAACATACCCTTTGCTCCTGGGAAGTGAAATGGCTGTGAGATTAATATGTTGTTATTAGTGAGTGACATTAATATGTGATGTTCCAAGAAAGTATTACTCCAGTTTTATTTTTAAAACATATCACTGTGGTTTTCTTCTTCTGCATTCTGTTTGATTAATGTTTATGAATAAATAGCTAAACCAGAAACTCAGGTGAATCTGTAATGGTGCAGGCATTGATAAAAATCAGTTTTTCATAATTAAACTGTAGAAAGAGATAAATGGTGCTCTAAAGAGACTCACAAAAATTTAGTCTGATAGCAGGCCTCTCAGCCAAAAAGCTTGACTGTCACCCTAACCTGCTGATATTTATTTACATGGGTGACTAGTAAATAAATGTCTTTTTCTTACTGACTCATGATAGGCCCCTGTCAGATTGTGCTGTAGAAATGAAATTGAGCCTTCTACATTCAGCAATAAACATTGAAGTAATTAAATGGTTTATTACTTTTCATCTGTAATGGACTCTGAGAAGCTCTAGGTTGGTTACTTTGTTATGGGGTGTATAAACTTTTCTATTGCCATACAAAGATGATGTTGTCACTGTATTGGAGGTCTCTGATGTCTCCCTGTTTTGCCGAACTTCAGACACTGAATTCTTGATAAATTTCTTTAAAGTTAATTCTTTGATAGAGAAGACATTAATATTAAAAAAAATCTATCAACTTTATTTAATGGAATTATTGTTTGTAAAGATTAACTTTTTAGAAGTTAGTGTTTTCAATACATAGCTTAAGTACACACTAAGATTAAACTGATGTCATGTTCTGTTCATTCCTGTTTCTCTTTGAGTTTGTAGTTCTTGATCAAGAAATTAGGTCAGACTTCAATTTAGTATGTATATGAAAGCTGCTGCTGTTATCTTAGTAATCATTTGGATCACTTCTCCATGCATTAAAAAAATTATTATTGAGTAATATTCTGTTCATTACTGTAAAATGTAGAGGCTGTCATCTAGGAAAATAAGACTGCTGTTTGATATTTCTTAAGCCTTTGGTAGTGACAGTTCCCAGCACGGGGAGTTCTAGAATGTTGCTGCAAGTCCAGAGCAAGGACACAAAGATGATCAGAAATATGGAGCACCTCTGCCATGGGGAAAGGCTGAGAGAACTGAGGTTGTTCAGGAGGACAGAAGACTTTTAGGTGACCTAATTGTGGCCTTCAGCCCACAAGAAAGATGGGGAGAGACTTTTTAAAAGAGCATGGAGTGACAAGGCAAGGGGGAAAGAAAAGACAGTAGGATCTGATTAGCTGTTAGGAGAAAATTCTTTACTGTGAGGGTGGTGAGGCCCAGGCACAGGTTGCCCAGAGAAGCTGTGGTTGCCCTGTTCCTGGAGGTATTCAAGGCCACGTTGGATGGAGGTCTTAAGAAGCCTGACGTAGGGGGAGGTGTGCCTGTCATGGCTGAAACAAGATGATCTTTAAGGTACCTTCAAACACTGGCCACTCTCTCATTCTTTGTCAGGTACTGCATTTGGCTTGAATCCCACATTAATCTGCATGGCTTTTGCAGCACAGGATTTTTTAGTTGGATTTTTTTGTTTGTTTCTTTTAACCTTCTCTTTGGAAAGTTATATTCCTGGGTGTGCTGCTAAGAAAAAAGCTGTATAGGAACCATACTGTAACTGCCTATACAAAGCTGTCTTAAGCTTATAAAGTGACTGTGAGGTTTTTCAATACTTCCTTAAACAATGATGAGGTATATCAGCTAAAATAGTTTATGCCAGAAATCTAATTTTGCTTTGTTAGCTCTGGTGCATTATTTTCTCTTGGTAAGAATAGCATTTAGTCAGGTATCTGTAATAAGTTTTCTAAAACTGCTTGAAGTGCTGTCTTTGCTCTAGGACATCATTGTAATAGGCACTATGTGGAGCAAATAAAAGACTTCCTGAAACACTCATTAGAATAAATACTTGCGATAGGAGAGTGGTAGAAAAATAAAAAGAAACAGAGACAGTATTAAGCAGCAGGACAGGTGGTAGCTTTAGCAGCTAGCAGGCCTAACCTTCAATTTTGCCCTTATTGAAGGCTGCCTTTATAAGTGGTACTTACAGCACACTTTTTACAGATATTAATTTTGACAATAAAGTTAATGAAATTTCACATGGTGAACTGGTTATAAACCCCTTCAAAAATTTAATCTTTTGATTGATAACAGCAGTTTAAAACACCCCAAATATCTGAAAAGTAAAGTAGGAATTTCACAGAATGACACGTTGCCTCTGCCATGCAAGCATAAACCATAATTTCATTAGTAATCATTACTGATAAAAACACCAAACCAAGAATTGTCTCCATCACACAGATTAGGTTTTTATCTATGAAAGAAGTAGAATTTGCTTGTAGAAAAATAAAGATGTTGGGTTGTCTCTAGACTTTCTTCATGCTGTCAACTTTAGTAGTTCTTAATTCATATATGTCACTCAAAGTACCTTCTCAGGGTATATGGGTACATCTCTTATTTCCCAAATCAAGCCCTCAGCTGTGGCATGCTCATTTCCTTACAGTCTGACCACCTATCTTCAGGCGAAAACTTGACTTACATGCTTTAACTGTTGGCTGGTTTTCCTTACTTTCCAGGACAGAGCTCAGCTCCAGAAATTGGGTTAGAAGCTATTTGATATTTTTTCCCCTGTGAAACTGGGACAACAATCCACATCATCATTTATTTCAGAAACTCTGCTACAGATCTTTGTTAAAATACTGATTTCTGAGTGCACGTAGTGCCATAAACCTCAGGAGCAGAATATAGTTTCACTGGTTTGCAGCTTCACCCTCTTCCCTGTTAATAGCTAAAAGATACTTACTTGAGGTTTCTCACTGTCTGTGTACATATAGGGGCGGGAGTAACTTGTCTTCAGAATTCCTGCTGTAGTCCAAGGTTAAAAACTATTGCATTCCCTGCAATGGCATATTTTTTCTATAGTAATAAAATAATGTAGAATTTAGAATGCTTTTAGAAATGCCATATTATACATTCATGGTCAACATTACTCCCATGATGTTGGTAAAATTTTTACTTTGCTAAACAGGATCACAAGTACTTGAGAAACCAAAGTAGTGTTTTATCTGTGGCATAGTTTAAAGAACAGACATTTGAGAGGTAAACAAGAGGTGAACTTTCACATCTAAGTTTCTAATAGTGAGAAATATTTGGGTAGTGAGATCGTGCTGACTTTAAAAAAATCTTGGTTTTCATTTCAAAGGATTTGACATATGAAACTCAATCCATTCATGGAACTGTTGTCCAAAGAAAGATGCAGGAAAAATGTAATCAAGGTAGAATACTGGAAGAAGATATTACTAATGCATAAGATTTAGTTGCTCTTAACTGTAACTTACTGCTTGTTTGTATTTTTTATGGAGTACAAAAGAATTGGAAGAGTATTATTAAGTCACAAGTGCAGATTTCAAAGGAAGATTTCAATTAGACTGCTGACAGTAAAATTTTGTGGTTTGGGATGCACTGATATATTAACTTACTATCATATTTAACTTCTGTGGGAAATACAGTGGTTTTCATTAGGAACTTAGTTTCTTTTTCTTAATAAATAAATGAGGTACAGTGTTTTAGCTTAGAAGGAAGGCTGTTAAATGAAAATTTAAGGAACGTGTGTAAGTAGAATGCAAAAGGCAAATAAATGGGTGGGGATGTACTTGCCTTATTTTTAGAATTACAGGAGAAAATGGCACAAGATTATCTTGGTTATGTAACTTACGGTGAGATTGGATAGCTTACTTGTTTTGGCATATTTTTTTCAGTTGACTTTAAGCCTCATGCCAGCATGGACACAGTCCACCACATGTTACTCTTTGGATGTAATGAACCTTCCTCTACTGAAAATTACTGGTAAGAGCTGCATCTTGCTTTTGTTATTAAGCAACTTTTTTTCAGTGTTAATTGCTTACACCTCTTCCACTGTCAGAATCTCTTGGAAACAGAATCTCTTGGAACAATTTTAATATAGGTGTTTTATAGAGTTGTGTAACTATAATTTATCTGTTAAGTATTTACCAAAAACGTAACTAGACCTAGAATTTAGAACTAACAGTATACTATAATACAATTTCAGGAAAAATACCCCAAAACATTCTGAATGCCTGTTTTGGGGAGATGATTTTATTAGTATTTTAAGCATACACAACACATTTTTCTCAAAAGTCTTATCTCCCGTTTACCTAGCAACTAATAGTTCTAATATTGAAAATGTAATCTTGCACAGTGGTGCAAGAAAACCAGATGCTTAAGAAGTTCAGACCAAAGTAAAATTGAAAGCATAGAATTTCTATGAATTTCTTTTCCCTGCAGGCAGCTTTTCTGTGTTTTTTATTGTATCTCAAATAATAGAATATACTTGAATACTTTAATGTGAATAATATTCCAACATAAAACCTTTCCATTCTGACCTTTTAAAAACAGGTGAGTATCCTATTTAAAACTGTGTAGATTGTATTTGGGGCTTGTGCTGTTTTTATATTTCTGGAATAGTTTTAATAGAACCTTGGAATAATTTGTACATGATAGAATTATGTTGTTACAGATTGATCAGGAGCTTTTGTTAAGATGAAGTTATGAGACAGTGCCTAATTCACAACTAACTGATGTTCTGAGGTTGTAGAAGACATGAATGCAAAGCCAAAAACCAAAGTTTTTCAAAACTGAGTCAGACTGAAATCCCTGTTTTGAGTCTAGAGTTCAGGTAGTTTGAGCTCCTTGGTTGTACTTTCACTCTCTCAGCAGAAGACTCACCAATGACAGCCTTTGCAGTGTGGCAGCTAATGTTGCTTTTGTTCTTGATTGACCTACCTGTCAAATGACAAGATATTTATTTTGTTATGGTGGATTGAGCTTTGCTGGACGTCAGATTCCCACCAAGCTGCTCTATCCCTCCACTCCTCAGGATGGAAAAAACCTCATGAGTCAAAGCAAAGGCCGTTTAATAAAGCAAAAGCAGGTGTTGTGCAGAAGTGGAGGAAAAGAAAATATTTTATTCTCTTCTTTTCATCACCAAGCCACTTCCAAGCACAAGTAATGGTTGCTCTGAAAGACAAATGTCATAAATAACCAACGCGCGTGTGTGTGTGTGTCCCCACCCTCCTTCTCTTCCTTTCTATTACCTTTGATTGTTGAGTGGATATAATATGGTATGGAATATTTCTTTGGTCAGTTTGGGTCAGCTGGCCTGGCTGTGACCTCTACTAACAGGTCACAGTCTTTCCCAAACACTGATGTGTTATCAACACCTTTCTGGCTACTCATTCGAATCTCAGCACTGTGAGGGTTGCTGTGGTGAAAATTAACTCCATTTTAGCCAGACCAAATACATTAATGTTGTGTTTAAATCTGCTATTTTCAGTTTTTCATTTGCAGGTTTTGATTAGGTCTTTCTATTTTTTATGTGTGTTTTCTGAGGTTTTGTGTTTGCTTTGCATTTTCAAAATGAAAGCTCTGTCATCATTTCACATCCCTGTTTTTGCAGCAGTTTGCAGCTTTTTATCTTGCTCTACCCACAGTTATTTGCAAGGCTAGAAAGGTGATCATGTTTTCTACATAAAATAGACTAAAGAGTGCTAGAAACTTCTGACCTAATTTTATTAAAGTAATTTCGGTGACGGTGTGTTACTGGTCTTCATTGTTGTTTCTTTTGTTTGGTTATGTGCTGTTCCTTTAGTTACCTGAAGGCTAGCAAATGATGACTTCTCTTGCTCTTTCATCTAGTATGGAAGGAACAGTTGTTTGAGCGGACCACTGTAAGACTTGTTTAGCAGGGATCCTCTCCTTACTTTTAACATGCTCAACATTTTTACAGAGCCAGCTTTGATTAAATTAGGCATGCCACATAGATTTTTTTCTTCTAGTTTCTTTTTCAAAGTTCTGGAATATTATTAGTTACATATGGTTTTTCAAGTCAAGTTTTTCTTTACCATAATGATGTGGATTAGTTTTATTATGGAAGAATAGGCTGTTAGGAACATTCAGAATGGAAGGTCAAAATTAGTTTTCCTGAGTTGTGAAGTTTGGTTCAGGCCCGTTTTTAGTGGGGAGAAATGAGAAGCATCCAGATGACTTGGGATTAGCTGCCCTTTGGCCATAGTCTTGCGAAGCCAAAATCTGTGATGCCCATCTGGCCTGCTACCTTTTCTGGTGATTTGACACTATACTTGCAAATGTCACTGGCCTTCCGAAAGGCTTTCAAGTTGTATGGAACCTGCTCTGGTTCCAACATTCACTACAGTGTGGTAGAATCTTTATCTGAACAAATGCTAAAGGTTGTTCTCCCTTCTGAAAATACCCAGGCATTTCCACAGGGAAAAAAAATCATTTCCCAGGGTTCATTGCCTCAGGTGTTGCTCAGTGCATTAAAAAAATGGCATAGCTACTTCTATTCCTTGATCATAAGTGATCTAAAAACAGTTCAGCCACAATGACAAGTTTTGCCTGAGGTGACAAACTGTGTTGAAATTGAGGTAACATGCCTGAACTGATTGATAAAAGTTCAGATTCTCTGTAGATAATCAGGAATGCACTTGAATGCTTTAAAAGGAAATGTTGAACTATTCGAAACTTGTGAGTCTCCTGGAAAGACAAGTGTTGGGCTGCATCAAACCTAACACTGAAATAATCTCTTGTGAATGAGCTGATTCAAAGATAAAGCCATTATTTTGAGATCAGGCAGGGCAACTTTAAATAGTTACCTTATGCAAACAAATGTATAAGTGCAGGTCATAGATGGCCACCTGATGATTCCTCTATCAGATGGTTGTTTCTGTTGGCAGGAAAGAATGGCTTTAGATGCCTTTGACATCAATAGTTCAGTAGAGGTTGCAAAATATGTCATGACTAGTTCAGTGAAGGACTTTTATTTCACTGCATGAGGGACAGTGAGGACAGTAGAAAGAATTGTATTTTCAAGTGTAGTTTCTTACTATTGCCACTGCCCCAGAATGTTCTGCAATATTTAAGAGCTAAAAATTATGATTTGTCTTACTTAATCACCTCAATTATGTTTTTTTAAAGTATTGATTAGTATTCAGGAGTGCAGCGTAACAAAGAAAGAAATAAAAGAAGTTATTTGTTACCATAACCAATGCAAATGTGCTAAAGGGATAGCCAAATACTGGTCTTGCTGACATAGTGAAATATTTTACTTTCAGTCTAGGTAATCAGTCAAAACCCCAGTGCCATTAATAAAAACAGCTCTTGAGCTTACCCAGGACTGGGGAGAATGCCTTTGGGAAGCCCAGGAGAGTTTGCAAAAACCACAAAGATCCATGAAGCAGTCAGTAAGCTCTCTCTTACCCCACTCAACTCCAAATTTTGAGTCAAAATCAGTTTTTAGAACAATAGTGTATAATATGCAGCTATAGTCCATTTTTAAGGTATTCTGTGTCTCATTCGGTTTTGAATCTCATTTTTTGTATGTAAAGTAGGTATGAATTTCAGTGATTTTTTTGCTAGTTAAAGTTATACTTTTTACTAGCTCCCTGCTTTTCAATCTCTTTATCTTATTACCTCTTCTTTGCGATATCCTCTAGGTTTGTTTTTTCTGAAAACTTAATGTTTCAACATTATCATTGATGGCGAATGAGATGGTTGACCATTTTTTAAATTAAATGAAAGACCAGTGTCTGTAATTTACGTTTTCCCTTGCAGTTTCCCCCCTCCATTCTTGCAGTCTCTTGGAAGAAAGTTTGAAGCAGCCTGCACAGGGCTTTTTCCTAATTAATGTGTTCTTAAAAATAGTGTGGTATAAATTAAAGACCGTTGAGCCCAAAGTGTTGTGGTAAAGCTGGGACTGTGCTTGTAGTTCTTTCTGGCATTCCTCCTAAACAATCTCTTCAACATATTCTCAAGTTGTGCAGCTCAATAGTAGGTAGATCCATTAAGTCTTTTGCTTTTTTTGTATAGTAGCAGTGGAAAGCTACATAATTTTCAGTTGCAGCTGAATCCATCTAAACTAAAATCCATATCACTTATCTTGAAATAAATTTTGGTTGTCTTTTGGGACATGGGCATGTTTGAAGGGGAAGGTGAGCAAACTGTTAGTAATGAAGGTCTAGAAATACATGTTGCAAGTAAAGCTACTAAAAAAGAAGTGGTGTGTTCCCCTTTCTCTTGACACTCTCATGATTATGGCAGAGCTTTCAGTCAGACTTAAATACAGTAGCTAGGCTGCAGTAAAGCTCACTGATGAAAGAAATGCATGATATCCTGCTGATGTGGTTTGATATACATGCCAGAAGAGCTAGTTATCTCTGAGAGATACCTGGAAAGCATCATCATCATTTATTTGCACATATGGCTTAGCCATTCTCAGCAGAAACATGACTGAGGTGCATCTGCTAGATATCCTGGTCTTTTTTGTGTTTATACTCTTCCTCACGCTGTGACACTCTTTTTTCCCCACAATTTCAGGTGACTGAAACCATGCCTTACATATACAAATGTTTTCCCAAGTATCATTTTACTGGCAGGGATAAACAGAGCAGAGCCTGTGCCATTTCAGTTTTGAATGAAACACTTGCATAGACACCAACCTTTATCGCATCTGGCTTGAGTCCGTTGATGTAGTCTGAATAGTTTCAGGGTGAAACTTCCTAAAAGTCATACCTGTGTGTGCTGCACACCTTCTACACTCCGTGCTCAGGGCCATGGATGCTTTGCCATTGGAAGAAGGTACAAATACACCGTGTAAATAAACCTTTTCTCTAATTCAGAATAAAGAGGGAGAAGTGTATTCTAGGTGAGTGTTTGGAAAGCTCCTTAGGGTCCCGTGTTTGATTATCTATGAGTATCATCATGCAGCCTACACCCACATATAGCAGTTAATGCCTTCTTGGATGTGGTCCAGGCATATTGTGCTGTCTGTACGACTATGTCTGGCTACTGAGACTTGGTGGTGTCTCTGCCTCAGGTTTACCAGTTCTTGCAGATTTAAGGCATCTAGAATTTACCAGTCTTTGGGAGTCTTTTATTCTTCACCTTCAGTGTCACCTGCAAGGTGCTGGCTGCAGAGGCTAGGGACAACTCAAGGTCTCTGCTACTGTAAATATTTTTGACCTCTTTGTGGCCTGTTAACTTGGCAAACCCTTCTTTTTTCTTTTTGTTTTCCCTTGGGTTTTTGTTTTGCATTTTTTTTATGATTGGTTTTTTTTGTGTGTGTGTGTATGCGTATGTGTGTGATTTTTCTATTTTGAAAAACAAAAAATCGTGCAGTGGAATAAGAATTAACTTAAAGCAATGAGCTCGCATTAAGTACAGGGCATGAGTGTCTTTGATCTGTGGGTTCATATACAGCTTTCTGTTACTTTTTTTTGACAATGATTTTTAAATTAATTTTAAATAACCAATTTTATGTTTTGTGGAGTTTTTTTCTGCTTTGTGCGTGAGTCCTATTCTTCTGTGTAAATATTGTAATTTTGTATCACTTGAGTTAATAATGCTAGAAATTTTTGTACAGTTCATTACCATAAAATATTCCTTCATTACTTCCAACACTGATTAATAGGCTGACAGGGCCCATCAGAACTGTCTAACACTGCCTAAATGCAAAGGGAGGGAAATAAAAAAAGGTGGAACATATACCAATATCTGTGAATGCAATCTACATTAAAATAACTGTGTTTAATCAGCATACATTCAAAACTTCACAGATCATGAAGTTAGTGGTTTTGCATGTAACTCACCTGCTGTTTTCTGATTTCAAAACTTTAAAAATTGTATTCCCTTTTCTTTCCTCATATTTTTAGGGACTGTGATGAAGGAACATGCAAAGATAAATCTAACATTTTGTATGCTTGGGCAAGAAATGCTCCACCCACCAGGCTGCCCAAAGGTATTGGTCCTTTAGTATGGAGTTCTTGTGTGCAGGGGCAGGGGAAAAAGGAGGACATTGAAGTAAGAACCTGGCATATCTGAGAACATCCTGTAATATTTTTATTATGTCTAATGGATAGAAAATGTATAAACATCAGCCTAATTAACTATGAAATGTATTATGCTAGCTAATATACTTGTGGGTTTTTGTCATTCTGTTTGCTATACCATTATGGGTTTCTATAAGGGTAAAAAAGACAGAGATAAGTATAATAATATACTGTTTATTTTATATAGCATTAATCTTGCATTTCCTACTGTATGTTACTAGAAGGTTACCATTTATGTATCTTTCAGTAGCACACAAACTATATTAAAATATTTTTGTTTGTTTGGGAAAGCACAAAAAAATTCAATTGAAACATTGATATTTTCCTGTTTAAAGTATATGTTGACAATTTAATGTGTTTTCCATTTTTAATGCTTTGATGCAGTTGAGCAGCATGCTTTTACACCCATTTTCTTGTATAATAGACAACCCTACTAAATTAAATCAAAACATTTTAAGCTACTTGGTGTGGTATGTCTGGAAAACAGGGTGAAGTGCTTCTTTTTAATAACCGCTAAGGGTCTTAGAAATATCTACCATCTGTATAGCATTGATCTGAAAATATCTTGAATTCAAAGTTTGGGTTTTTTTCTTTCATCTTTTACTGCCCATTTGCATAGCCAGAGGCAGTTTACACACTTGCCAACATGAATATTATTTGATTTGGTTATCAGAATGTCAAGTTTAAAAAAATTGTTAAATGGAGGATTCTATAGATGTTTTGTACTTAGAGGATTATGTAAAAGTTTTGCTGTTAAACCTCAGCTATTAATACTTTTCTTGTTGGTAAGCTGTGCAAAAATAAAAGGTTTTTAGGGAGTATTCGTAAAGATTCCTCATTTGTGCACAGAGAGGCTGAAGTCTCATTTATAAGGTGGCTTTGCCTTTTATGGTGGGATTCTCTGACCAAATACGAAGAAATTGTTTTTTCTGCTTCTTTTGAAAAATGTTCATTGTAGAATTGGTTTAGAGAAATCCCTTTTGGTGATGGTGATAATTTGCAATTTCATTATTTCAAATTATTTCAAGCTTCTCTATTGTGTTTTGTGCCTGTGCTTGCTTGTCTCATCAAGTAACCATAGCTGCATAATTTCCTCGATTTTTTCTGCATATAATATTAATTTAAATCTAAAAATATTTTACTGCAGACCTTTTTCTCTTCTCATTCTCAATGTCTTCTTAGTAAGTTAGTGTTAATTAGTTTGTATCGTGCACAGGTTGTATGAGAAATGAAAGGTCCACCAAATCCTGCGTGGATAGTAAGATTTCATTTTTATTTTGGATTTTTAAAACATCTGTATTAATGTTCTTTGATTTAGAGGGTTCTCTGCATAAAGCAGATACTTATTCATAATGAAGTTATGATCCTAGCTTTTTAGTCTGTTTGGGATCATGTGCTGGTGGTTTTCCTGGGTTTCAGGACAAAGTTCTATTCAGTGGTGTCTGAAATTTTCTACCCTTTCACTCTTAGCCAGTAAAGTGATTTGTATTTTTTTAAATTGTCAGTGATGGTGAATCATCTTACATTTTCTTTTTTCCTGAAAACAATACATTTTCCTTCTCTTAGGTGTTGGATTCAGAGTTGGAGGAGAAACGGGTAGCAGATACTTTGTTCTCCAGGTACACTATGGAGATGTTAGTGCATTTAGAGGTATGCATTTTGGAAATTTGCTCTGTAAGTTGTATCACCTACATCATCAAAAATATTTACCTGTAGAAAATAATTTTTCTGTTAGTGCCCTTTGCAAAGATCAGTGGGCATCTTTGGAATACCATTTCTGTATTAATTTGACTTCATAAACTTCATGTATCTCTGTAAATATCTGAAAGGTGGAAACCATTTTTTTCTTCAAAAATTGTGGAGCAAATGAAATAAAGTAATCAAGAAATAGATTAACAGTTTCACATTTAGGGAGAAACTTGGGGTTTCCATATATAATTCAGTGGTTTGTTTAATGAAGTTGAAACAAATAGGTGTGAACACACTTAACCAGTCATCTTACTTGAGCAGATTGTGAACAGATAATATTCACTAGCTAATCAGTCACAGTATTTGTATTTGGAAAAAATGTGACTTGTGGAGACAGTGTCTTTTTTGTTTGTTTGGCCCAGTTTTTGATTTATTTTTTTAAATGAAATGCTCATTTCAAGCATAGGAATATGGTTATTCTTGTCATTGAGTGTTTCACAGAATCACGTAATGGTTGAGATTGTAACAAACCTTTGGAAGTCATCTGGCCCACACCCTTCCTGCTTAAGTAGGGCCATCTACAGCCTGTTGTCCAGGCCCATGTCCAGGTATATTCAGGGGTAGAAGCACCCCAGGGCAACCTCTGCCAGTGCTTAGTCACCCACACAGTGAAAAAGTTTCCATATGTTCAGCAGAAACCTCCTGTGTTTCAGTGTGTGCCTATCACCTCTGGTCCTGTCGCTGAGCACTGTGAAGAGCCTGGCTCCCTCTTCTTTGCACCCTCCCTTCAAATCCATCTTTCTCTGAACAGGCTCTCTCAGCCTTTCCTCACAGGAGAGATACTCCAATTCCTTCATAATCTTTGTGGCACTTTGCTGGACAGAATTAATTTAATAGCTGGTTAATAAAATGAAAAATATTCTTTTTAGAATAGTTGAACATCAGAGTTGATGATTTTATCTGCAGCACTTTTTGCCTCCAAAACTGATAGGAAGTAGAATTGGGTGCTAATACATAAAAAAACTACTACATAAAGTCAAATATTTTATATTTGTAATTACTTGTAATACAGAATAGTAAATGGCTAGTAAACTATGAATAGTGAACAATGATTTGGAATCCTTGATGTACTACTGAAAGCATAACAAGTTAACTGAGCACTTTTCATCTTTTATCCTATGTTCTGAACTGCAACAACTGCATGTTCTTACATACGATCTGCAGTGACTGTATTCTTATACCTGTCATTATCAACAGACATCTAATTACAAGAAAATTCCCATTAGGTTATTCCTGAAATTTAAAAACACTTGTGAAACTAGTTGAAAATTATGCATTGAATATCTTTGAACACTACTATGAAGGTTTGGCACATTTCATTATATATTTTTATTATATTTTATTTTCTTTACTTTTTTAAAAGCCAAAATTACTGTGGAGTTCTGCCTGATAGTAGATACAAGTAAACAAGTAAAAAAGTGTTGGAAATTTGTCTGCCTTTTTATATAGTCATAAGTGTTTCGAGTTCAGATTCAAATTAAAGTATATCTAGCCATCTTTAGGTCTGTAAAGGGACCCAGTCAGCTTTGAACTTGGGCTGTAGGGATATGCAGTGCAGTTGTAATCCTGGTCTTATTTTATTATTCTGTGTAAGCACCTTTGAATCTGAATTTTAAAAAATATTGTATTTTTCTAATGCCTAGAATGTTGGGTTTTTTTTCCTTTGTATAACAAAGACTAATGTTGCTTCTAATCTGCCATATTATTACCTTAGTCCTTTCCAGCTCATTATAAGAATATAATTGTTATCCCCAAGAATCAAAGTGTTTAGAAGTTGTCAATGATAAGATCTTTTAGCTATTCTGAAATGGAAAGTTTTCACATTCTGTCATTTTGTATGTGTGCATCTGTTGCATTTTTTGAAGCAATTTATAATTTTTTGTCAATATGTTTGGGCCAAATTTATGAGGAAGTCTTTCATCTTCATTTGATGAAAAAAAAGCTTTGGCTTTTTTTTTTTCATTCCCTTTCTTGTTCTCTCTCTTGTTTTTGCACAATGAACAATGCATTCTTGCATTCTCAGCTTCTTCTTTTAACCCCAGCTTTTCACTGAGAGTAGATTTATTTCTCCCTGCTATCATGCTCTGCAAGCATTGTGTTGCCCACATTGCATATAATGACATATAATTTCTAAGTGGGGTGTAGGGTTCTTAATATTGTCTTAGGATTTGGTTTTTTTGGCTGGGGAGAGTAATTAGTTATGGCCACCAAGCTAGTAGATGTCTTAAAAAGATGTGTTTCCTCATAAGAATGTGAGTTGTATTTTCTCATTTGAACATTACTCTTGAATGTTATTCTGAGCATTAGATTTGTGTGCTTCTCTTTGACATTCATGAATATGAATGAATATGCCAGGGTCTTGAATAAAATCAGCCTTTCATATTCACAGAGATGCATGGCTATGATACATTTTTATATCCTTTTAGCAAATCAATCATCTGTGACCTTTATGAGGTCTTCATCTGTTAAAAAATTTATATTGAACCAGGATCAACAATTGCCTCCTTTCTGTCTGGAAAGTAAGTTGTGAAAATGTCACTGGGGAGTCTATGTTTGCATTTTGTTTTTCACAAACTGAGTAAGTTTCATTCCAGATTTCACACTAGACTTCTAAAAATAAATTTTTATTAATTGATACTGGATGAGTGAACAGATCGGCAAGTACAAGCACCTTATACATGAAAAAAAACAAACTAAGGTAGTTTTATGTATCCAATATTAGATACCAATATTAAATACAGTATTATTTGTCTCATTCTGTATTAGGATCTCACGTTCATTTTTTTGTGCTGCATGTCTTTGCTCAATAAATATAACTTGTACAAAATTACTTTCCCATGGGCATTAGCTTTGGAATTGACTTGCTCAGGGGTTGTGCTCACCTTTGAGGCTGCTTCTTACCTTTAATGAAGCAAAGCCAATTCTGAGACAGTATGTGGAAATTCCGGTGCAAATCAATGGCTGACTTTGAAATAACAAGGGGTTTGGAGCTTCATAAAATGTGCCACTCTGTTGCAGTGGAAATTTGTAAGTATTCTAGTCACCATGAATGAGTGCTATACTGTTCCTATGAAATACTAGAAACAGAGCAGTGAAGAAGTTGAATAAATAGTTTGAACAGAGTGCTCAGTAATATATAATCTCCATTCTCAGAGTGCAAAGAAATTAGGTTTTGAAGAGTGTTTGTTGTTATGAGTAAAAAACCCATACAATTTTAAGTGTCTAGGAAGTCCTAGAAGTCTCAATGTCTGTGGCAGATTACCATGCATATAATTGCTGAGTTAAGGACTGTAGATCTGGATAGACAGGTTAGCAGAAAGCCTATCAGGCTTCCTTCAGAAGTCTTAGCAAAATCAGTTTACAGAAGGAGAGTGTTTCTCTTTAGCATAATTTGCCTTCACATCAGGTGTGAGCATTTAATTTGAAAAACTGTTGAGTATTTATAGTATTTGAGATATTTCTCCTAGAAAACATTTAAACATTTATTGGCAGTTAAACTTTGAATGATCATTTTAATATTGTCATACACAATTTTTTGTAAAAATTATGTCCTTAAAATCTGAAGCTAATGTAACATGTACCATTGGCTGTGTTTGGTATGGGTAAATAAAGACAGCGAATATTTAATATGATTATGTTATTCTTGCACAGAACACAAAAGACAGAGCAGAACTTGTCAGCATTATTCAGTGAAGTGTTCAAAGCTTTGACTTGTCATCATTATTCAGTGAAGTATTCAAAGCTTTGAGTGTTTCAAAGAGGTGAACTGAAGGAAGAAGAAGCAGATCAGTTCCAGCATGACTCTATAGTTGATGGAAAAACATTTAGTTCAGTTATGGCTAAGTATAACTACAAACAGAATTATAAAGCACTGTAGGAATTCCTGAAAGATTTAGACTAATGTATCTATCCATTATGCTTAATGCAGCACTGCAGATCAGATACTTGTGACAGAAGTTCATTTGTGCTTCTCATGATACTGATTTAGATGATTGCTGTATATAGTAACAACTGTAAAAATTAGTAGCAACTTTCCAGCTATCTTCAGTTCATTTTGAAATTGCTTTCTTTGGATGAAAATGCAATCAGCATTTTTTCCATGTTCTGAAAATTCAAATTGTGTCAAAATACTTTAATATTACCAAACAGAAATAATATTTGAGGGTTTTTTCCCCCTCCTCCTATGGTGCTACTTTTATGGCTATGACCTAGTAAGGGCTAAATTGTTCAAATATGAAATCAGTTTGATGGCTTGGGGATAATTTTGCAGCTGTTTTCAAAAGATAGAATGGTGATGTTTTCAATTAAAATTCCAAAACTGAGAGACACAAAATAACCGATTGCATTTTAAAATTTTAAATTTCATTACTTTAAGTAATAATGTTCTGAGAGGGAGCATGCATTTTCCAATTTCCATTGAAATTCATGTAGTGCAGAGTTCTAACAATATTAAACTTATAAAAACTGAGTTCTGGAGCATCACCTGTTCTACATAAATAAGAAAAAAATCAGTTTAAAATTAGGAGGGTGGGGCAGAAGAGACTTTATAAAGACCTTGGTAGCAAACACTGGGATTGTAAGTGAAGCTGCCTGCAGGGAAGAAGATTAACAGTATATACATATATTGAACTTCTTCTAAAACCATTGAAAAGGAGTGTAATTTCTCTTTCTCTTGAATGTTTTCTTACCATTCCCCTTCTTTTGTCCTAATAGCTTAGTCTTTTTGGCATTTTTGGATTCTTGATTTAGTAGTCTTGATTCTTGTAAGTAATCTTGATGAAAGAGCTACTGTTCTTACTTTTCTGTGTACAATGAAGACTTAGATTTTTTGTTGCTATTTGTAAAGGTGCAACTGTTGGTATCATGATTCAGACTTTTAAATCCAAAAGTGTTTATTGAGATGCACAGAGCTAAAGTAACTAAGAATTTGTAGAAGCCATGATAATGGCATTATGAGAACGCAGTGCAATTGTATTAGAAGCTATTTCAATTGAATAACACATAATTAATTTATAGATCTACTTTGTGAACATAGTGAAAACAAATTCTTATAAATTTTACTATCGGTGATGGTGAAAAGCAAACTGAGTATTATCCCTTATTAATGACATGTGGGGTGATTGAAATAGCTAATGTGTGAAAAGCTGAACTGACAGTTTTTAATCTGTCAATTTTCCATGTGTTGTCCCACTTTGGCCATTATCCTTTTTTCTGTTCAAATGCGCTACTTTTTCCGTTTGGAATCTGGCTATTGATAGGAGGAAAAACTCTCAGAAATTACCGCTTGTTACTGTAGATACTCTGATATCTTTCTTACCCGAAACATATATGATTGGGTAATATTTTTTCAGAATGTTCTGTTTACTTGCTTTGGAGACAGATCCATCTTCTAACTACAGCTATTATTGTATAAACATTAGAAAAAGAAACTTGCTTAAAAAGGAGCAAAGATTGAACTCCCAGATGGCCAACTATAATTTAGTAACTGTCAAGATGACTGGGTCTTCAAATTAAAATGTCGAACATACCAGCTAATGATGATACAGCACACTAACAAATGAATTAGCTATTTTTACTCACCTTCAAGATATCCAGTTTTAAGTAGAATTGCTGTCTGTATTGGTATATCAAGTTCACCTGCTGACTTTCATTACAAGGATTTCTGGCAGCTGCGTTATTAATGTCTAAAATTACTGCTTCTCACAAGCCTTTAATTTTTCTAACTTTGATCAAAATATAAATTAGTTTGAAACAAAACTACTTTTGCTACTATTGTAAATATGATGCTGTTTCATTTCCCAAATGCTAGTTCATTAACATCTAAATTTTCTACAGTAGTTTTCATCCACCAAAGTTTTTTTTTCTATTAGGATTTCTACAAATGCAGTACTGAGATGATCAGGTTTGTGCAAATTTCAGTATTTTCACAGTATAACAATTTTACTGCACACAGTAAGATTAAGACTTGTTCTGTTTTCTGTTATTTTTTACACAGCAGAAAAATCTCGTTAATATGTAGTAATTTGCATGGATGCATGGATTCAGTTACTAATGATGAAACTTTTACAATTTGTACAGATAAACACAAGGACTGCTCTGGTGTAACTTTACATCTGACACATCAAAAGTGAGTATTTTTAAAAATGTTTACCTATTTTTTATTGGAATAGTAATTGTGGATTCCATTGAAAACATTTGAAATAAGAATAATACATACTTCACAATATTAAGAACTACAAAGTCATGTCATCTGCTGGCAAAAAATTTCATTTCTGCTAAGAAATTTGAAACAGCTGTGCTAAGAGTACTGGGTTAATACAGTTTAAGAGCTTCATATTTAGTATTCTGGGATGAGAACAGCAATTATGCAGACGATAGCTTTGTCCTATTTCACATACATTGCAGAAAATGCTTTAGAAATGGTAGCAAAAAAGAGAGGGAGAGAGGAACTGCTGTGAAACAGCTTCGTTTTTAGGAGACCTGTTTCAGATGTAATCCAGTGTTTAGAAATTAGTGGTATCAAATGGTATTGGATATGAAGTCACTTGCAGTTATATTTTACAGAGGACTTGTTTACCAGAGCTTGGATTTTCCATTGCAGGCAGCCTTTGATTGCAGGAATGTATCTTATGATGTCTGTGAACACGGTCATACCACCAGGCAAGAAAGGTGAGTTATCATTTTACAAAGTGATTATATAATTTCAACATCGGATCTATTATTGTTGCTTATTGTGGAAGAAAATTTGACAGAGGTTTGCTGATATGTAAATGGACAAATTATTTATTTGACTGATTGAACAAATGAGGAAAAAAATAGTTATGTTTTAGATTGTATCCTGTTTCCCTATGACTAAATCAGTAAAGGTAATCAATGCTGTATGAACACGTGTAGAAATAATAATGAGTATTTCTTTAATTTATTTTCATCTTATATTTTATTAAACATGCCCTATCTTTTTTCAAATTCCTCCTCTCACCTCTGAAAAGCCATGAACTGCTTTGGACTCTTCTTCATATGTTATTCATGACTTTTGTGATTCTACTAAGAATTCAGTTTTAATAAATTAATTTCTACCGGTAAGGAGCTGCTATTTAAGAATTGTATTCCCATGTTGGGAGTAAAGGTCCTAGGCAGTTAAAAGGTCAAAATGCTAAAAAAACCAAACAACAAAACAAACAAAAAACCCACCTGTAATAAAAAGTTTCTAAGCTGTTTCTGTTCAGAATCCTGAATTTTATCTAATCCTCAGCTTGGAAACTTCCCTAGCCTTTCTTTGGCTAACATGGGATGTACTGTTTAAAGGAAGTTGGACACTGACTGTACTGTGCTATACCAAATATTTAAGGAGATAACCAAGAGCACCATAATGAGCTGCCTAAATACGATGAGGTGGTCAAATGCTCAGCTGACTCTAGCTGTTTAGTGAATTGAGCAACTTGAAACATTTTTAAATTTGAACTGAAATTAAAAATATTTTGCTCTCCAGTATGAAAACCCCACCAAATTAATCCTGCACTATTCCCAAGAATATTTGATCAGTGTAGGAATTAATTTTTCACCTGAAAGGGTGAGGGAAAAGGGCAGACAAACGGTTCTGTAGTTGCTAATAACTTCCTTCTCATGTTCAGTTGGATTTACAGCTCTTAAGTGGAGCGTGAAATTTGTTAAAACAGGAAGTGTGGTGATATCTCTCATCAGGATTTTTCTGTAGGCTGTTCCTTAGGTACTGTTACTGCACCTAACACAAGTATTACCCTGTAAACATTTTAGAACATTTCTGTGATAAAGTCTCTTGTCTAAATCTAAATTAGGTCTGGGCCTTTTTATAATCAAGACTTCATTGTTAATTGTATTAGTTTAGAATTACATCAGTTTATGTTAATTTTCCCCCGAGTAGATTATTTACCATAGCTATGTTTATTTTAAGCAATCCTCAACATAGTCTGTAAGTAAATGTATTTCTTTATTTTGCTAAATAGTAGTAGTCTACACTGAAAGAAGTTCTGGCTTTCAGCCAGAGAGATTTTATATATGTGTCAGCAGATTAAGTAATTTTCAAATAACCTGGACTATATTTTATTAGTTTTTCTTTGCAGATGTCTTGAGATGGACACTGCAGAAATATAAAATACTATCTATTATCTTTTGAAATCATCTGTTGTCCATTGTACGTATGCTTTTTGTAAACCATGCTGAATGAAGTACAGTAATTCAACTTTTCTCTGTTTGATAAATTATCTGTTTGTCATTGTTTATTGCCATCATATTTTCACAGTGGTTGATGCAGATGTTGCCTGCCATTACAAAAGGTCTCCAATGCACCTTTTTGCCTACAGAGTTCACACACACAGACTAGGTAAGAGTAACATAGGAATATCAAATACCTAACAGAAAAACTTTGCAACATATTTTTTAAGTATACCTCACTTCTCATGTATATTGATCTTATAGGTAAAGTAGTGAGTGGATACAGAGTGAGAAATGGTCAATGGACATTGATTGGTAGGCAGAGTCCACAACTACCACAGGTTGGTTGGGTTCTTTTTAGTTCTGAATGTGAATTTTAATTGTCTTTGTTTCAAACTGAGCAACTGAATTGGAAATCACGTGTCCACAGATTTGCATCATGGTGTTTCCAGTGGTTATGTGCTGTTGTGTTCCTGGAAGTGAATGTTACCAAGTGTTATCACAATTAGATTATGATGCAAAAGTCATTTCAGATATGTAGTACCATCCTTCTCATCAGTGTCTATTAACAGAGATAATATGAAGCACTTTCACTGATTGTCATGAATCATCCTCTTTTTCAGGCATTCTACCCTGTGAAATATCCGATAGACATTAGCTATGATGATATCCTAGCAGCCAGATGTGTGTTCAGTGGGGAAGGCAGAACTACAGAGACACATATAGGGTAAATTTTATCTATTCACTCCATCTCAGAGCCCGTTTTACCAGGGTGTTGGTTATATGCAGAAATGTTTTTGTTTCATATCTTCTTCCAAAATAATTCTAAGAAACAGTTTCTGCCAGGATGTTTTGTTATGCTGTCTGATCTACTTATGATTTATCTCTGCACAATGTTCATTGACGTTACTTACATGAATATTCGCTTTGCTGAAGTGTTCAGAACACTTCTGAAGCGAAGCTGTACTGCCAGACAACTTAGTCAAATATTGGACTGATATGTTCTTAGAGAAGGATTCAGAATTCAATCCTAGAAAATACATTTTTTAATCAGGTGACAATATTAACTGTTTATAGTGAAATAATAAAGCTTCACAGTTCTCTGCACTGTTTCAAAACTAGAATGTATAGAAGCTTATAAAATTCTAATATTTTGACCTATTGCAAAATCTAGCCTTAAAAAATCTGGACCAATACTGAAATTACCTTTTTTCAGTATAAAAATGTGCAGGCTTTTATGAAAAACACTCAAACCAGAAATTACTAATAACAAAAAATAGGAAAATCTGAACTGTATTAGTCTCTGATGATATTCAGCTGCAGGTGACAGACACAGCCCTGTAAGATCAAGTGACAAAACCAGCTGTAAAAATACATATAATATTAATACTCTCTTAGCTGTGGTTCTTTGAACTGTAAATTAATGCATATGTAAAGAAACAAAAATAACATGTGGAAATCTCTCCATTCTGGGAGTGTGCGCTGCAGCATTCCAAGGAAAGAGATTTTTATGCATTGTGCACCCTAAGCTTGCATCTCAGTGGGGGGTTAAAGATTCAACATGGATTTATCACCTTCCAGTGGGCAGTTAAGATAGTGATGTGTAACAGTTGGAAAAAATGAATTGAGAAGAGGTTTTTACAAATAACATGACACAATTAAAACCTTAATTTAGCTGCTGACCTTTTTTCACAAGTTCAAAACATTTCTGTCATGTTTCTGTAACTTTCCTAAGTAGTTCCTATTTGTTGAATAATCCTTGCAGTTTAAGAAACAGTCTTAGAAAATTATGGTATTTTCTTTCAATGTACTAGTATGCTTTCAGTGGGGAAGCACTCTCTCTGTCCTTTTCATTACAGTAATTGTTACTATTATAATTATTATTTTGCTATATTTATTATGTGTTTGCACTATAATATATGAATGTGTATGGTATGAGTCATGCCCTATTATTAGTATTATTATTTTTAGTATTACTATTATTTATTTATTAATAAGTAATATTTAGTATTATTATATTTTACCAGAAGTTTTGCTTTGTCCCACTCTGAGGAGGGCAGGAGTGGGGGCAGTGAGTGGCAGTACTTAACTGCCACCTGAAATTAAACCACTAAAAATGATTAGATACAATAAGTATGTCAGGTGAACCACAGTTTGTGCAATTTCCACATCCCATTTTCTACTGGAGTTTTAAAGAGGAAGCAATCATAGTGATCGATATTGGAGGTTCAGCAGTGAAGTTTATGCTTTCTAAAAGCTTAAGCAGTGCTTGCTGAGTTTTGTAGTCTCCAAGGGATGCCAAAATTCCAATGCACAGAAAAATAACCAATTCCCCTTTTGAAACACTCCCTTCTGTGTTTCTCTTCCTCCCCTCTGGCTTGTGTTATTATTGTTGCTATGGTAAATAAATGAATGCTGCAGAATGGTACTGGAGAAGGCAGCACTGATGTCTTTTTGCAAACAGCTAATGGAACACCTCTGTATTTTTTTAATGAGTGTAGGCTCACTGTTTAATTGTGAAAACTAATTAAAAATCTTGATGTAAACCCCTATATGAATTTCTGTTAAGAAGTCCTTGCTTATTAACTTTCAGGATTGTAGCTCTAAACAAAAGGTACAAACCTATATTGCAGAGGAAGAATCAGACCACAGTTATAAAGAGGCCACATATGCTCTGCTTCACAAAGTAATATTTTTCAGAAAAGAAATCTTACTTGTGCCAGCTGTTTTTTCTATTGAAGACAGAATTATGTAGAGAAGGGCCACTTCTGTTTCAAGTACATGCACAACATTTATCAAAGAGCTGAATTTTGCTAGTGTTTTATCATTCCCCTTGCACTCATGTTATTGTTACAGAAGCTTACAAACAAGTTATTCCCAAGATGACAGTGCTCTACTCTCTTTAAGAGAAGCTTATGGTAGCTTAATATGTAATAAAAATAAATTTTGCGGTATTAGAACCAGTGTAATTGGACAGTAAATGAATACACTTGATGAGGAAAGGGGGAAGATCTGTCAAATAGCTGCTGAAATTAAACATGTATATTATTTGCAACAATTTCAAATTACATTCGTCCCAGATTGGTAGAAAAGTGATTTGTAATGTAATGAATGATACAGCTCTGTCATCTTTAATCAGAACATATGCCCAGTTGATAACACAATGGGAACTGTGTGGAGTATGCTGGAGAAATTAGAAGGAAGACCAGTTTAAATAGGCGATGCAATTTTCTGTGAAATCAAAAGCAAATTACTAGGAGGTTCTGAGATATGTGGGGTCTTTTATCTGAAGCAGATGTGGTTGTGCTTATCCTGCTGCGTTTGTCCACACTGCTTTTCTCCACTATAAACCAAAAGAAATTTCTGATATTCACTGCAATGCAGATATTGCATGCTTTGGTTTGGGACATGTAAACATTTGATTGCAATATTTCAGTGTCCTGTTAAACAAGTTGGATGAATTAAATAATAGCTATTCAGCTCTTTATTTTCTAAGTGCCACATCTTTTCTGTACTGTGTAGGGGTACTGCCAATGATGAAATGTGCAACTTTTACATCATGTACTACATGGAAGCCAAGCATGCTGTCTCATATATGACCTGCACGCAGAACACAAACCCTGAAATGTTCAGAAATATTCCACAGGAGGCAAATATTCCTATTCCAGTCAAGTCTGATGTGAAGAAGATGATGCATGGACATCATGAAGGTAAAAACCACTTGTAATCCATTTTATTTGTGCCATCTTATGCCCCCTGATGTATATCTCTGTGTTATGTTAGTATGCAAAACTTTCATGAAGAGGTAATGCAGTTCTGCATAAAATTCAAATTGCTAATTAAAGCATCATGGGATTCTGATGTTGGTTGTGGTGGAAATGTCTGCTATAGTCTTTTGTCTGTTTCTTTCTCATGTTGTCTTCCAATTTCTAACATATTTTTACAGTTGTGTGGCCTGTGTGCCCTAAAGACTGGCTTCTCTTTCAATGCCAAACTTTATATTAACTGTAATGTTTGTCTTCTGTCTCTTTCCTACAAAAGTGAATCATAACATTGCCCTAGTTTTCTAGATCCCACTGCTGTGTTTTGAAAGAATTCAAATTTTTACATTGAACAGTTGTAGGCATATAAATTTCAATAACAGTATTATCCAGAGGTAATCTGACTGATGTGTCTGTGTAGCAAGTACAAGTTTTTTGTTTTTATTTATTTAACTTTTTTATTTAACTTTTTTACTGTTGTATTATGTGGTATGACTACTATGATAAAAATACCACATATTTGATTCAGAAGGGCATTTTTTCCTCAGTAGGGTGGTAATTCCCTTCACATGCAGAGGTTAACATCATACTCTAAATCCATTTTTCAGAACGCAAGGATAGTGATACAAGTTCTTTGCTGCAGCAGGACAGAAAAGAAGAGGGAGAGATTTTGGATCAGGGTATGTACTTGCTTATTTCTATGTGCATTTTTTATGTCTGTATTTTATTTCTACTTATATCTTCTAATATAATTATTTTTTATTCTGGTTGTTTTAGTGCTGTGTTGTCGATACAACTACTGTTTATTTATATAAAAACACCAAATGTTCATTTCCAAAGTGTGTTTTTCCACAAGAGGTGGATACTCAATTTCATTCACATCCAAAGGCTAACATCATATCCTAAATCCATTTTTTAGAAACCAAGGATAGTGATGCAAGTTATTTGCTGCAGCAGGCCAAAAAAGAAGATGCAGAGATTTTGGATCAGGGTATGTGCTTGTTTATTTCTATGTCAAGTAAAGGACTCATTAATGTAAAATACATAAATCATTTAATGATTTATGAAGCTTTTAATTTGTTTATCTTTAATTGATGCAATTTGCAATGTTCTGTAAAGCTAATAGGGTTGCATGCTATATAAGAGATGATAAAAATAATTAGTTACCACTGATCTCTAGCTTTTTAGGTAAAATTTATTAGTGCATTTTAATCTCATAATGTTTTCCTGATCTTTGTTTAATTTGCTGACAAAAGTTGTGATTTATTTGTATGTGCATGTATTCTGTATTTAACTGTTTTCTATTAACTCTTCATTGATTTCGCAGTTTGTATTACCATGTGTGTATTAGGGAATAATGTTCTTATGCTTCAGTATTTGCTGTACGTGCAAATATGGAGTTGAAGTTGAGTGCAGCTGTTTCATACTCTATTCTTGCTATATTTCCATATATATATATGCTTTACAACTCACGTAGAAATGTGTATAGTACTTAGCTGGAGGAAAAAAGTCTATGATTGCTGTAAAGATTTAAAAAATACTCAGATTATTTATGTTTCAGAAGTATCTTAGACTCTACTTCTAAGTTCTTGTGAGTCATGTACTGTTAGATAAAAATTGCTTTAGTATCAGGATTTTTCTTTAGACTAAGGGGAAGACCTCATCAGTTACAGATTCGTACAGTTTCCATTGAACACTGTTGAGGTTCAAGGACTAAATTAGAGCACACTTACTTTTGCCTTTCAGAAGAGCAAAGATTGGACAGTGTTTAGAATTTTTGATAACAACTCCAAAAGAGCTTAGATTTTTTTATGTACTCTGCCATTTCTTAGAGTTAAATAATCAAGCTTTAGTTACATAAAATCAGCTTCTGGAGTGTGAAGCTGTTTTGAATGAAAGAACTTCAAACTATTAGAAACAGTATTCACAGTGGGATATCTGATACTTATCTAAGTCAATTCAAGATGTATTTTTTAAGAAAGAAAAGCAATTCAGTTTTTTTAATCCTGTTTCAGAGCAGAATGAACTATCTGCTTACAAATTTATGTTGAAATTCATGCTGACAATCTGGTTTACCCTTGCGTTACCATTAAGTGCATTAGCATTTGATCAAGGCTCTTGATATATATGTGTTATATTGAATTCAGTAGTATTTGAAAAAAAGTGTTGATGAACGTCCTGCTGTTAAAATATTTTTCATTTGTTTTTGAAACATATTTTGAAGACATTTCCACAATGCAGTTTGGTTTGCTGAGAGCACTAGTTAATATACGTCATCATCTAACCTGTTTGTATGGAAACACACAATTTTTTATTCATTTGAAATTACTTGGGTTCATTATGTGAAATACCAAAACACAGTAGTTGCTGTGAATTTGATTTCCTGTTTTTAATGGTTAGATTAAGATAAATTTCCCCATGATTTACAGGAACATGTCTTCAATTTTATATTGATACAGCTCTAACTTCAGTTGAATTATGTCTAAGTAAGCGAAACAACAGGAAAAAACAGTTCGGCTTTGCTCTTATTTTTGTCTTCAAAGAGGGAAAGTTGAGTGGCTGGCTTAGAAAGTAGGTTTTGGTTCTGCAAGTGCTCTCCAGATAGGCTGGGGAAACCAGGAGCTGAAAATGGTCTGCAAAATGTGCCTGTAAAAATGACATAGAAATTGGAGTCCAGTTTTGTGGAGCAAATCAGTTTTAAGCAATGGTGTTGCCAATTCATCCATCTCCTCAAGTAACTTCAGTGAGTTAGCCAGTAGGAACCAAATTTGACCTTAATGACAAGAAAATTCTACAGTTTGGAGGGAGGAGGCAGTGGACCCTAAATAGAAGCACATGCATACACCCACTGGGGTTGAGGTCATTATACAAGTACATCCGTTCACAGAGGTAAAAGACGTAAGGCTTTCCCTTTATGGTCTGGCATGACATATTCTGTTTGATAGCCTTATCTACAAAGCACAGAGACACCAGAACTGAGTCTTTGATTAGTTCTGTTGCTGCTGAGCTGTTGCTCAGTAAATTCAGCCTTTGATTTCCTCTGAAGAAAGCACATCAACAATTTTGCAATAATTCTGTGTTTGATCTTGCATGGGTTTATTTCTCTGTGATTTATTATGTTTTAGCAGCTTATTTTCCCCTTCTTAGTTTCAGGCAACTGAAATAAACACTGTTACTTCACTGTTACTCCAGTAAACTCTGACATAGTTATTAAAATGTTGTGCTCCCATGGAGGTGATCCCAGGATGTTTTTTTGCACTTTCTTTTTATATACCTTTTATGTATTCTCAGTATTCTTAGCATACGTACTTGTAATTCTTTAAGCCTGATATCTTGACATAGTCCTGGTATTCTGCTAGGTAATAAAAAACCCAAGCATCATAAAGGCCTCACAGTTGGGGGCTGAAAAGCCTTACACTATCTTGAGAAACCAAAGCCCTCTCTAGAACACACTTTGTAAACTGGATTCAAGCCCCGTGTAGGGAAGTATGCTTTAAAATAAAGAAATGTCATGCCATTCATTTAAACTTCTCATTAAGGAACCTTTGTCAAATATACCAATCTACAAAGTCTGTAAAATTATATATGTGTGTGTGCAATATATTGTTTGTGTGCATTTCAACATATTCCACCTTAACGAATTATTGCACCTAAGGATCCTTCTTAAATACCAAGATAACTTGCTTATCCCTTAACTGTGTTTGGCTCATAATTCTAGAACCAGAGAAAAGGCAGAGGTACTTACTAACCTGGAGGTTAGAGATAGGGCCAAATAGACAGTATTTATTTTCAATACTCTTAAATTTAAGAATTTGCCTCAAAAGGGGAAAACAAAAAAGTCTGCTGTATCAAAGTATCTGCCTGCAAATAATGTATATATCATATTTGCCTGGTCATAAAGGTACCTCCTGGTCACACACAGGATGTTTATTATGTTGGTACATCCAGGTGTTATCATTGCTTTTACATTAAATTTTCAATTTCATAATCTTCACTCATTGGAGGCACATTAATAGACAATGCAAATATATAGAAATAAGAAGTAACCATCACAAAGTGAGCCAGCACTCTGCATGAAGTCAAAGCCAAATCCCTGATGTGTTAAAATTTAACTGAACTTGTCTCAATGAAACTGACCCCATTATATAGTTTCTGAAACAGCAGTGAAGATTTACTTTTCATAAGAAGTGAATTGTTGTAGGAAATGCAGTTGATTTAGACATTTGGTGTATTGGAAAGTTTCCTGTTCCTGCTGAAGCATCAAGTCCCTAGTAAAACAAATAATACAAATGTTTATTTTTGTTCAATAGAAGTTTGATTAAATTGTACTCAATAGATACAGAGGAGTAAAAATAATTTATTTGTTAGCTTTCATTATCTCTGTAATATGTCTTTACCTGTTGAAAAAACACTTAAATGTGTTTCATTCTGCTTGTTGATCACTTTCCAATGGCACAGTACAGTGTAGTGTAGTTCAGGTTTCTTTTGGTATGCAAAGCACTGAAGCAGCCCTTACTGCTGAGAAAGTTTGCTGATGGTATACCTGAAAACTTTACAAACTTGTGTATATAAACAAGAGGAGAGTAGCTTCTTAAAACAATGCAAGTATAAGACAGGGGATGGTTAATCGGATTTCCAGTATTTAATATTTTGACTGACCCCTGATTTGATATCTCGTTTTTAGTGTGTTAGGTATAACCATAAACTGAAGCAGAGGGGCCAAAGTTTTTCTACTAAAATTAATACAATAATTTGATTATATTTATATTATTATAAAATATATTTCATATATTAAACCTAATTAAATATGTTTGGCATGGCACTTTTAAAAGTACATTTTTCCTTCTGTCTGGCTTAGGGAACTTAAGCGTTAGTAGCAAAACAGTAACATATACTTTGCTTCTGATGATGGAATCTGTGGTGATTCAAAGTTGCAGTTGCTCTCAGCACTGGTGTTGGTACTATGAATACAATGGGATTTTTTCCCTTATCCCTCATTATTTTTTTGTTGCCATGAGACTAGGTTATTACAGTTGGAGTAATAACTGACTTAGTAATAATTTACTTTGGGGTTCAAGTGGGAAAGTTCAGTATAAAGGAACATAAGTTCTTTCTTTTGCAGTGTCCCAGATAGATTCATATGAGGTCCCTCTTTCACAGCCGAATGTGTTAACTGAAATCCCATTGAATCTCCTCTGTTCAAGGTAATATTGCAGTTTCAGTCAAGCATTCAGATGTTAGCTTCTATAAAGCTGAGCTTCACACCTGCTGTCCTAGTGGTGAGATAGGTTGCACAGGAAACACCTCATTGCAATTCTACCTTGTTGTTTTAGAGATTAAAATGTGTATAGTGAGAGGAGTAGCACACAACAGGAAGAAAATAATATGGCTCTGTAGTCTAAGGCAATTTGATGCTCTCTTATTACAGTGTGTTTTTCTCTAGACTCTTACAAGAGTTGCAGAGTGGTTCTAGGTAGCTGGGTCGTCTGATGAGATCAGTTTTCCCAGTCTTTTAGGATATACAAAGCAAAGAAATTAAGCTAAGCCTGCATATACAGAGCTTCTGCTGAAACTGACTAGAAATATGGCTTGAATGTAAGGTGTGGAATATGATACAAAGTACCCTGTAAATTCACACTCAGATGTTTCTGGGTGGACATCCAACATAAATGACCATTCTGTTCGTCTAGCAAAGTAACAGTAATCATGGACCTTAATTTTGCAGTACAGCCTGAAGTACTTTCATGCATGCATGTGTTTCATAAACAGACATGATGGAATAAAAATATTAGGAGAAATCTTTCTGTTCAGTTAAAATATTTCTTCAGGAGTTTCTGGAAAGGGAATCTTCGAATCAAGTTAAATATACATATATTGTGTAAGCCCATTGACTGTAGGAGGAACTTTCTTTGTAAGGAAGTGTAATATCATAATCTGTACCAAATGGGGTCTGATTAAAGGTTACACATAAACCTCCTATTTATTACCTACCCCATCTTTTAATTATTTTCAGTTGTATAGTATACTTGCATATGACTGCACACACATGCACATACACACAGAGAAGTATTTTGCATGACGTATTTGTTAGACAGCTGGAAATATTTTGCTAGGTCATAGCTGAATCTGTGAGTTGGGAAACCAAAATGTCTGTGTTGAATTGTGTACTTTCTGTAAAGTTTTGCATTTCTTAGAAAAGCTGGTTATAATAAAAATATATTGAATGGGGTATTTTTGCATCTGGGATAGAAATCTCTGATTGGTTTAAGTGAAAGAAGGAGATACAGCTTCTCTGCTCTCTGCCCATCTCTCTTTTGTTTCCTTAAGGGGAAAAAAAATAAGAGGGGGAAATGTGGAGGGAGGCCTGCAATATCTTGTGGGGCAGGTGTTGAAAGGAAGAGGAAAGGAGAATCAGCATGCAGGCTGGTCTTTAATTATTCAATACTGTGTTTTTGTGGTAATGTTACATGGCAAAGCCATGGAAACAGCATCAACCAAGAAGATAATGTATTTTGGGTTATATTTCTTTCTAAAATAAATGTTTTATATAATTTACCCTTGCTGGTTTGTATATGACTGTGAGAAAAGAGAGGAGTTTGCTTTGGTAGGTGATTAAAAATCCTTAGGAGAAGCTTGCAACAAAAGAGAAATTTGTGTTCCAGTATTGATGTGGGATGTATAGAATGAAGTGTTTGAGACATTTTTAGATTAAGGCCAGACATACAAGAAAATCTTCAGATGTTTTCAGGCTTTGACAACACGTTGAGGGCTCAGATTTAATGAGATGTCTTAAAGAGAGTACAAAAGTGAGATAAAAGTGACTGGATTAAACCCTGGAAGAAAATGCTGCTAAAAGATACTAGGAGTGATATATACTGCTGAGAAATTATAATTAGGGAGATTCAGAAGAGCAGAGGATTTGCTTGCTCTCTCAACACTGAATGATCCTGCTCAAAGTTGTAAATAAAAGATGAGCCTTTGATTTGGTTAGGATAAGTTTATTCATAATCTTTATAAAAGCATCTTCAGCACAGTAAAAAAGAACCATCAGATCTAAGCAAAAAAAAAAAAAAGGCAATTGGTATAAATTGCATATCTAAGCAGGAAAAGTGTGTAACAAACATGGAAAGAAGCCATTTTAAATTGAATGTTTCGGTCTTCACTGTCTGACTCTTGATTTACATTCTCTGCCAATGTTATGATTTTGTTTGTAAGACTGTAAACCAAAGCATTGTTCTGTAAAAGTTTTGATAGTGTAGAGCCACCACAGGAAGTTTAAATTTACTGGAATATGCTTGTGGATTGTTTCAGTCTTGAGAGGCTGGTCTTGACAGCTATCACTTCTTCCAGAAAAATAAGCGGCAGGTGTTTGTAGCCAATCATCTTTTCCATAGAGGAAACTGCTGATAGCTTGCACATAAGAAATACAAGTGTCTTCTTTGAAAGTGACCTTATCAGGCAGCTTCCCAGAGACTGCACTGCTAGATTTCAGTTTCTTCAGTGAGATCAAGTTGTTGATTCACCCATGTCTTTGTCTAGTTATACTCAGGAGTTCTAAAGGCCAGGCTGTCTCATCACAAACAAGACCAAGCACTGACCGATGTTCCTTTCCTAGTGAGTATGTTCAGGCAAACAACACCTCCAACTATTCCAGCTGGTACAAGACCACTGCAAAGCAGTAACACAAGATCATGCTTTGATGTTTGCTGGATATTGCTTTACACAGAGCAGCTTTTACTCAAAATCAACATGAGTCTGCTCTTTTCTGGTTATGTTTAGTACATTTGAACTATTTCTTAAAATTACACTGCTTTCAAATTATTGGAATCTGCCTGGACATCACAAGCAAAGCTGAAAAAAGTTAGATGCACATACAGAGTGTGGAATTTGGGGTAGATTCAGACATTGGCTAATCACAAAATTAAATTCTTCCCTTTAATGTCTTTTGTGCCTTCTAAATACTCTGAGTGCCTTCTAAATACTCTGTCCAATGCCAGGACATTGACAGGACACTTCAGTGTTTGTGCCAGAAGTTTGGAGATACTGGTCACATATGTGGACTTGCTGGATGTTTTTTGATCTTCATGTGTGTTGAGATTCCATATTCATTTTCTCAAACACATTCATTTAAGGAAAGGATCACATTTTCAGGGCACCTGCACTTCTGACCACTTCTGTTCTCTGATGCACACCCTTTTCCATACATTCAGACATTTCCTAAATATTTTTAACTGCTGTGGTTACAAAACCTCTGCTTAATGAAAGCTCTAACAGGACAAGCTCAGCTTGGAAAATGCCTCATTTATGCCCATGGATAGTGGCTGTAGTACTCAAACTGCCCTACTCTATACACCAGTGTTTGAAGGTTTGTCATATATCTTATGGTCATAGGCTCAGCTCGAGGAGAAAACCAAAACAGATCACCCTACTGAGACTTGAATTCCCAGTTAATAGCTTCCATAAAGATGACTGACTTTTCATGAAAGCATCCTGTCCTAAAAATTATTCCCTGGGCATTTAATGTTTTTAAGTTGAATTCTACTGCTCTCTTTTCTTTTTGTCCTCTACTGAGCCCTGTCTTTTAACGTTTTCTTTTGAAGCAGCTAATATTAGACACATAAACAAAAGAACTTTTTTTGTCTTCTTTTTATTTGTTGATTCAACAAGCAATATCTATTTCAGTGACCGGATTCATTATTCTGTGACAACACTTGCACACCAGAGATAAAAAGCAGCACTTTTGGCTGGAGCATGAAGCTGTCAAACTTCTTCACTCAAGCAGAATAAGCATTTAAGCTGTTAAGAGTTCTTTGTAACAACTGTAGTATGTTGTTGTCCTTTTGCAGACTATAATTACAAGGCAGTTGATTGGACAGTTGATACGCAACTAGGA
This sequence comes from Passer domesticus, assembly GCF_036417665.1. Classification (NCBI taxonomy): domain Eukaryota; kingdom Metazoa; phylum Chordata; class Aves; order Passeriformes; family Passeridae; genus Passer; species Passer domesticus. The sequence goes on along the minus strand of NC_087512.1, from coordinate 56,415,981 downwards.
GAGGGTGACCTGTGCAAGGGTCATTAAACTTGCTTTAAAAAGGCCTGCAGTTTAAAAAAGCGTCAGGCTTCTTTGTTTAGGGAGACTTCTCCTTCTAACATTAAGGAGAGCAGTGCTTTTACCACTCAGACCTCTCACTGGAAATGATTGCTTATAGGTCATCTACAGGTCTCCAGCCACAGATGAAACCAAAACATTTGTTTTGTATGACATTAATGTAATTTTTTAAATGTTGGGAAGAAAAAGGCCAGTATACAGTATTTTAATACCAAATGTTTCCTTAGTAAAGGAAATTTCAGCTGCATTTCTGCTTCAGCACCAGTTGATGATTACTTTAGTAATTAAAAATCTTTCTCAATATAGATATGGTTTGTATCCAAAACTCCTGTGATATACTTTTGAAATGCTTGGATTTGTTTTGAATCAGTAGTTGGAGTTGTTAAATAACAGTATTAAGAAAATGGAGTGCTCTAGCTTTAAGGATTGCATTGAAAGCAAATAATTTCTATTTGTTGTATAGCTTAATGATTTTGTCTTTTGTCTAATTTGCTTTGGTAATATCATTGAAATTGACCCTGTTACTTCAGTAATTATTTTCTGACAGACTGTGTCATCTGGGATATTTCATTTCCAAGAGCAAGGAAGGCAATTCTACCCAAAGTCATTGAAGAGGGACTGTTTAATAACATGACAGATCCTCTAGGGATGATTTTCAGAAGACTTAATTTCCTCTGTCCCAGGCTGCAAATGATGATTTCTGGTTCTGAATGGTTTTTGTTTGTTTGTGGTTGGGTTTTTTTTGGTTTTTTGTTTTTGGGGGTTTTTTTTAGGGGTGGGGGAGGTGTTTGCTTTTTTATTTATTTCTTTGGTTTGTGTGGAAGCTTCATTATTTATAGTTTCACTTTTCTAAAAGATGTCTTATATAGCCCATCATAAAATAATACAGTTTTTAAATTACAAGTGATTTGCATTTGAAATAAAAGGATGTCTACTTGCAGTAATCTTAAAGCATATTGAATGTCTCTTTCCACTCAAATGATATAGTGGTATTTAATAGAACTGATAATAGTTTCAGGCAGCCAAGATACTAGGTTAATAAGTTCTGTTTTCATGATTTTTTTTGCTGTGAGCTATTGTTCTGGAATGTACTGAAATGTTTGTTGAATGCCTAAGAAAATTACAGTCATAACTTTATTGCTAGCAAGCACATTGAGAAGATAGTTTTCCCTCCACTGCCAGATGATGTCATGACTAAAGAGTGTTACTATTTGGAGTAAAAGGAGGAGTAGAACCGAGACTGAATAAATAAAAGCAAATATAATAGATCATGTCTTTTTTTTTTTAAGTGGGTGCTATGGAATCTGCTTGTAAATGGGAAATTTGGTATTCTTACAGCTTAAGCTCCTTATACAATGACAGACTTCAAAAAATATGTTTTAAAAAGTATCATGATTGTCTATTACTAACTTTGTAAGTGAAAAATTCCATAAAACTATAGAATTTTTCCCTCTTTGATTTATAACTCTGCAGTAGCCTGGCAAATCCAGATAATTTCATCATAAATATTCTTTTACTTAGATGTGCACACTTTTTCCTTTCCCTTTTGCTTTCATTTTCCCTTCCTCTTTTTCTCCTGTTCCTTGTTCCCAAGAACATCTCCAGAGGTGATGATTTTTTGATGCCAGAATATCAGGTACAAGTTAGCATCTATATGTAATTTAAATTCTGTAACAATTTGATTGTTATCTTTTCATACTAGAAACCTGGCTCATTCAGTTCCTGAGGCTGAAACAGTTCCTCTTTGCTACTTTTGTCAATAAGCGTTTGAATAACTTTGTTACATTATACCTTGATGAAGCCTTCTAAAACAACTCCATCTGTTATAATTTGCTTATTTTCTCTCTTACTCTTATGTTTTCTCTTTTCTGTACAGGTGATTTCTATTCACTCCTTTCTAAGCTGCTAGGAGAAAGGGAAGATGGTGTACATGTGCATAAGCCTAACCCTACAGAAAAAGCAGAATCAGATCTAGTAGCAGAGATTGCTAATGTAGTCCAAAAGAAGGATCTTGCCGGAGAGATCGCAAATCATGATGAAAGGGGCAATACTATTCTTGTGAGAGACAGAACTCAAAAATTTCGCAGACTAGAGTCTACCTTGAGGTCACCTGTGAACAGACATTTCTCTTTACAACAGTCTAAACATGGTGAGGGAGTCTGGGAAAAAGAACATAAAGGAGGTGGGTTGGGGTTAATTTTATACAATGAAATGCAATGCAAGAGCTGTGATCCACATTAGCAAAATCTGAAGGGATTTTCAGTGGAGACTTGGAAGTATTTTATATGATGTTCCTTCTAATTATTGCAATGTTCTCCCTCTGATGTAGTGGTATTTCACTGGGGTTCTTTCCCCTTCCACGTGTGAATAAAAATTGTGTGCTGATGGCACAACACCAGTACTGCAGTACAGTATTATTTTCTACTCTTACAACTTTTACTTAATGATTTTATTTTGGTTATACTAAAACAAGGTACACATAGGATATAGTAGTCACAGGAAGTGAAGAATACAAGTAATACAAGTAACTACCGTAAAATGGTCACTGGAATAATCAATAAAATTTATGAGTTTGCTTACTACCGTAATCTATCACAATTTTATAAAATTTATTGCTGTAATTCTATCAGATATTTTTCTCTAATTCAGAAAGAGTGCTAGGTAATCCTGAAAAATTCTTCAGAAGTAACATTTTCTGCATATTGATTTCAAATTGGGCTTGACTCTCCAAATATTATTGTACAGGTGATTTTGTTGTGCTAGAAATATAATCTATTCCCTTCAGGTTTCTATGACAGCAGAAACCATGGAATTACTGTGTTTGTTTTACTTGCATTTTGGTCTCTGTGATATCGACTGTCCGTACCTTACTTGCTAATGTGGAAAGCCAGATAAAGCAGCATGTGAAAAGTATCTCATAAAATAAGCTGATATGTGTGCATGAAAGCCATCTGTATCCATAAGCTGTATGCACACATACCAGCTTTTATGTTGTAACCACCCAGATTGATATTTCCAAATACTTTTGTACACATATATGTATCATCCATCAACCATTTGATTTTTATTTCTGTTCATAATGTTAGCATGTATTATCTCTGCTTATAAGTCCTGGGTTTGTTTTTAAAAGAAAACCAAAAGTGAGGACTTGCCAATGTTACATTGTCTGATCTAGTTTAATAAGAGCCTGTCACATTATTGTCATAGGGACAAAAAGCAGGCGGAATGATACTATGTGCCTGATATATGTGTAAATCATAAATAATTCCATAAACCTGACTGGAATTAAATGTTCAAGAAAGTAATGTGGCTAGCATTTCTTTCGTGTGGATAGTTTGTTCAGTTTAGACTAATAACATGTGATGCACACAAAGAAAGAAGAAAATTCCTTTCTATTTTCACTGATGCAGAACAGGGAATGTCAGTGAGCTGAATAAATGTCAGTTTGACATACCTTACAGCATGACTTCTAACTATGGAAAGTATTTTCTTGGATATGTCAGTAGCCATATATTCATTTGGGGGTAACTTGTTGGTAGGGGACTAATTAATAAATGAACTTTCAGTTATGCAATTTTGAGGTATAGAAAAAAAGGAAACTGACATTTTCTTAATTAGCATTTTTGGGGGTGGTTTTTTATGTTTGTAATACCTTTAATCACAGAATTCCTGACCTGCAGAAGCTGTCACTACCATCTTTTAGTAAAAGAACTTTTGTAGCAATAAAATATTTAAGCATATATTTAGTTTCTTTTTAGGGAAGTATTTACATATTTAAAACAAAATCTTCCATAAGAGAATTTTCCTCCTCAGGGGAAGAAGTAAAGTTGTCTTGATTTAATGAAAAATGTATCCCCTTTGCTAGACCTTTACTGCATTGAATTGAAAAAAATCTCAATTTCCTTAGGGCAAGACTCTGCTATTAAATTAATTTCCTTTAACTGTTTAAAAATCACCAGTATTAAAATAGTTTAATATTTTTAATCTTGCGAATATTCTAATTTTTAACAGGTAATTGGCCTGAAGTACCAAATACCTGAAATACCAAGTGGCTAGTAAAGTTGTTATAAATGTTCAAACTTTAATACTACTGCTCTTGCTGCACTGTGGTTAGCTTGTTAACCTAGACTGGTCAGTAATCTGTCAGGTTGTTTAATATCACTGCAACTGGTACAATTATAACCTCTAAATATGTCGAAGAGTGTAATTCTCCAATTTTCAAAACTCCTTTGTGTATTGCTTAATTAAATTTGTCAAGACTTAAATGAGTGCTGTGATGGCACAGAGTGCAACATGACTTAAAGTTCATAAAGTTAAAAGCTAGAATGATCTTCCAGGAAATTCTGGATATTAAATTACAATTGTGTCAGTAAATAAGGCTGTCATCTTTCACTTCTTTAGAGACTTAATTGCATGTTCTAAATTTAGGTAATTTCTTCCTTTTTTTTCTTTTTTAATGAAAGGAACTACTCCAAGTTGAAAACTAGAAGATCTAGTACCTAGTTTAGAGATCTCATTCACAAGAAAACCTGGTGATCTTGTTTTTTCTAAATAATTATAAATTACTTCGCTGGGGAAAGTAATTTTCATTAGTCTTATACGAAACTGTTCCGTGGACCACTTATTCTTGTAGGGAAATAAGTAATAAGTCTTAGATAAAGGAATTCTAAACCTAGTGAGTTTTTGTAAAAAGCTAGTTGCCATGAGATAAACCTGTATAAAGGACTTTCAGAATGGATTGCAAAGGAAAAAGACAATACTCATTAACAAATTTTGGAAAAATATGATAAAATCTAAAGATTGCATTGCGTCTAGAACTCTTGTGATTAGATTGTATTTCACTGTACATTCATTTTATTGCTTTGATCTATCAGAAATCTTTTATTTCTTTAAGTATAAACATTTTCTATTTTACAGAGTGTGTTTTCTGAGAGACTAAATAGAGACCAAAATAGATGTCCTATGTTTAGCCTTTTATTCTTGCTAGCTTTTTAAAAAAAGGTCAGAGGCCTCTGTAACATGAAATATAGACAAGCTTACTGGAGTTTAACATCAAGTGATAATGGATGAGCAAGTGAGGAAGCAGACGAGAATTTCCATTCTCGTATTCCTTCCACATCAAAACTTTTGTGAATATACTTGGCACTGCACCTGCTGTGATCAACTCAACTCTACAGAAGTATGAATATGTATAATTGTTTTTAACAGCTTTTCCTGTAGCTTGCAACTTTTGTTCAATTAAAATTCCCATGGGGTAGGATTTCTTGTTTTAGAAGTTTCTGATTACTGTCCTGGATACACTGCAGCTGCTGATAGCTTTTAAGTTTCTTTTAGGTCACCTACTCTAGCTTATGATATCGCAGTCCAAACAGGTAAAACATCTCCTAGTCTGCAGTAGGTGTTCAGCACCTACTGATGAAACACTGGTTTCATATTTCTCTTGGATAGGTTGTAAAGAATGATTTCCCCTCCACTTCATTCCTGTTGTTCCTTCTCAGACTACATCTCTTTCAAGTGAAATGCAAGGGGAGGGTATTATCAGGACAGATGGGTTGCACCGGTGGCTTAAAGATTTATACATGGTTTCCCATTAATTTTGATTTTAATTGGAAAATCACTTCCAGGTGAAGGTGGACCCTCTCAGACTCTTTGGGTGCTGTGTTCTAAGGACTGTGATCTGCCTTCCTTCAAAGCAGGATGCCCTGGCACTTTGTGAATTTGGAAATCTTTTTCACCTGCCTAGATGATACCCCAGTGATTGGTGTTTAGGATCAGAGCAGAAATCACAAACTTTGGGTGAACTGAAAATTGCAAAGTAAAGCATGGTTGCTTTCAAACACGCTGACTGTTAGTGAAGTGGCTCCAGTTTCACATAACTTCAAAGAAATTGGTTCTTATTTGCCATCAGTTTGGCTGTATGTGCCTACATGCTGATTATGCATTGTAGAAATACCTGAATTACGCTCAACAAATCAATTTCTGAAAGGAAGCAGTCGTGGATTTCCTAACATGTAGAACAAATTCTAGAATTCTTCTTTTTCATTTCTTTCTATTTTATCAGAATTAGTGAGATGTCTTTTGCCATTTTTTATTTTTGATAATCTAGTTCAATTTGTCTCAATATGCTGCCAGAGCCACACAAGAGCAATCTCTTCCAAAGAGTATTTAAGTAGGTCATCTGTGAGAAATTAATCCTTACAGTCAACTCTCGGCCACTTTTCAAATACTGAACAGTTTTTGCCTTTCATCCTTGTCAGTCTGCTTTTACATAAGAGAGATTGAAGAGACCATACTTTTATCTTTTTAATGCTAAAACTAAATTTCTCTCCCTTAGCTGAGTTTTACAGTTTTACAATTTAGGACAAGTACAAGAAGTCTTCTGTTCTTAGTGTTAAAAGCTTTAATAGAAAAAGAAACCAAATATGATTCACCTTCCACATGTTTGATTTAGTGATTCGTGGTATTTACTATGTATTTTTTAATCAAACACTGATAGTTAATAATAAAATTTTCTTGCTGATTTCAATTGTGTATTTTTGTAATTCTTCCATGTAGTAAGTATTTACAGAGCTTCTAAAACTTCTAGAGTATTTACACACATCCTTATAAGTTGGAGAAAATAATGGAATCAAAACCAGTTTTTACATTTCTGTCATCTACACATAGCAGGATGCCAGTGCTTGTGCATGCTTTACTATGTTAAAACTATGTTTGGAATTGAATTGCAATGCATTTAATGGAAATACTGCATGTAAGAAAATGTCCACCTAATTCCCAATAGTTTGTACTAAATGCCAGTTAACCATAATTTGATTTATTTAGAAATATGCTACATTATTATCTTTTTGGTTTTTCTTTTTTTTTTCTTCTTTTTTTATTTATTTGGTCAGATTTTCACATAGAAGAGGCCGTGGAGTGGACTGGACTAGACCTCAAACTAGGCCAAGTTTCTGGGTTGGCTCTGGACCCTGAAAATAACCTAGTTGTCTTCCACAGAGGTGATCATGTTTGGGATGAAAAGTAAGTAGAGACCCTTGCCGAATGGTGAATTAGAAGGTTGTGTGCTCTTTATATACCTTCTCAAGAAAAGACAGATTGAAGTTCTTTTTCCATTTAAAAATTCAGTTCTTTGGCTGAAAGTGCCTTTCAGAGACTCAGAACAGAAATGGTGACTGACAATTCAAGATGATGAGTTATTAGATCTTTAGACAGTAAGAATGTGTCTCCAGAGGAAAAGAACATAGCACATTAGGTCCTTAAACTGTATGACCACATTAGTATGATATTCACTGAGATTAATTATCCCTACCTCTCCATGTCTCTTAGCAGGCATAATTAGCCTGGGTGAATAATGTTTTAGTATGGTATACTACAGTTAGTACTTGGGTTTAAGACATGCAAAGCTATGTCCATTCTTCTTTCTGTTTATGTACACTGAAAAAAAAAGGGATTATTTAAAGGTACTCTCTCAAAACAAACTTTGTTCTATTCATTTGATAAAATTTACTACATTTAGCATCACTCAAAAAATGTCCGAACTCTGGAATGGTGATCTAGTGTTTGTAAAATTATATAGTCAGAGGTATATTATTTTAAGAACAGAACATTCTAATAAAGAGTACAATCTTTATTTTTGCAGTGTTCTTATGTCTTTGATTTTTAAATTTGTGTATGTATTTATACGGATACTTCTGAAATTGAAAGAGAATACTGGGGGAAAGCAGTACAAGCCTGTAACATGTTATGCGGTACCCTTTTTAAATACACCCTTTTAAAAACATTTCCTCTTTTTATTTTGTCCTCTTTTTCAGTATCTGTTCTCTCTCTCTATATATATATATAGCCATAAGGCTAAAGGGTAGGGCTGTTTTCAAATCCTGATGAATTCATTTAAAGATAACATCATGTCAGAAATATAGGACACTATTCTGAACATTATGATAACAAATTATACTTAGAATAGTGTTTCATGAAAGAAAATAAGTTATTTAGGTTTTAAGGTAAATAACATAATGCAGCAGATAAGGCAATCATTTGTTTCTCATATAGTATTCTCATGCATCAGTGATATCTCCAGCTCAAGTGTATATAAATACAAACTAAATTATGCATTATACAATTTATACAACTTGTATTACTCAGACTTCAAGTATTGTGTAAGAGCTGGTTTTTCATCCTCCTACTCAGGAGCATAAGTGCTGTTCTTTATGTTGTTGAATAACAAATTGTAAAAATATTTGAAAATAGGCTGGTCCTTATAAAATACCGATTTTTGAGTGTCTGGCTATTGTAGTATACCAACAATCCAGAGCACAAACTTGAGTTTTGAGATCCAGCAGTATTGGGAAAGCCTACAGGTTTTAAACAAAACAAAACAAATTCCCTAAAACAGCAGTTGTGCATGATGAATCAGCCATGTTGAGAGACAGAACTTCAGCTTCATTATGCTGTGGCTGCAGAAGAAGATTGGAGTTGTGATATATAGCCTGGAAATCCATGTATGTACCACTAGTACTCAGTAACACTACACATGGGCTTCCATAAAGATAACTAATCATTAAATCCTAGTACTTGACGGGTTTTGTTCCTAAGTCTTACATTTTTTCTTCTTCTTTTTGTGGAGCATAGTTAATCAATGTATAGAAAATCTAGTGTTGATAGGGACCCTTAAGTCACCTGAACTAGAACTCTGAAGGCCTTTTATATAGAGGATGATTATTTTAAAATGTGATTTTGAAAACATGGCTGTTGTTAAGCTCTTGATCCACATCTTGTGGCATGGAGGAGAAGCACACAGAAATGTGCTCACCCAACAAGCCTTCCCTTTTAACCTTTGGGTACATACATGGGCATTAAGTTTGAGGTCCCTTTCATGTGTTTTGATGAAAAGGGAGGGAGTAATGGGTATTCTCATTTTCAGGAAAAAAAAAGTTATTTGGAAGGGGTTTATCATGACAGTTGTATGAGGGAGGCATAAGAAGTTTTCAGACTTTTAAATTAACTTTTATCATTAGCTGCAAATACACAGTTAATCAAATATTCCTTACCAAATTGTAAACATGATAAATCAATAGCCTGAAAGCCCAGAATATATTTTCTGTTTCAATGATTCACCAGCTTAGTATAGAAGCAAATAAAACAAAAACAATCTATGTTGTTAGGCTATGCACAAATATTTCCAATTCATTTCTAACAAATGCCACAAAAGCTGAATCTTCATTCAGCTTAATATAGCTGGTTGAATGATCTATGCTGTTGCAAAAGTAACTTCAGTGTACTTTAGAGCACAAAGTTTATGCAGTGACAAGCAGTGTAATACAGTAGCAGCTTTGCAGTGGCTGCAGCATTCCTTCAGCATATGATTTTTAAAAAAGAATCCTCTTAAATAATTAAGGTTCTTCTACAGCATCGTCTCTTCAGTTTCCGGACAGTCTTTGCTATATGCAGCATGTATTGTGTAGAATGAAAAAAAATTAAAACTATTCAGCTGGCTAAGCAGTTAATCAGCTGGAAGTTATTTTGCATTTTGTGATGAAAAATGTATGCTATTTATCCAATTTATAAAGAACTTAATAGGGAATATCAGTTGCATTCTTGTTAGTGCATTCTTATCAAGGTAGGTAGGCTGAGCACAGTACCACAATCGTGGTGGATATTGATCAAGAATAGACCTCAGGATTGTGCTTTCAGAGGTTATGAGATCAGGTGGTCTGTCTAAATTTACTATGTAGCCCACAAGAAGGATACTAGATTTAGCAAGAAATTATTTGCATTACTGTGAAGTGGCCAGATGAGAAGAAGAAATATAACTGTAGAATTACATTGGAGTTTGAAATTAGAAATAGTAGATATGCAGTGGATTTTGTTTATCCTTCAGTATCAAGATGCAGGACCTATCAGGAAACCATGTTTTAGAGCAATATGACTACTGTCTTTAGTTGTTCTCTTTGTGTGGTTTTAGTCTTGCTGCTTTTAAGATGGAAGTAGTCAGCATTGTTTGTGTTCTTATTTATCAGTTAAAACAAAGGAACATTGCCTGGAAATTAATCTCAAGCAATGGGAAGAATAAAGTGACTGTGATTTTGTAGCATTCTAGTCATTCTTCTCGAAAATAAGTTTGACAGGAAGAAGATGAATGGAAGATCACTCCCATAAACTCAGGTTCACTAGAATTTCTCTGCATACCATACAGTCTCTTTTACACTGAAATCACTTAGTTCCCAGAAGAGCTGGGAATAGCAGGAAATACTTAGGCATCTAGACAGCACCATTACTAGGACCAAAATCATAACAAGGAAAGCCAATAATTATTTTAAGTAGTCTAGGTAGTCAGTTCTGCAGGTACAATCACGTTTTCGATGGGGCTTGTTTTGTACAATATCTGCCATCACTAAGATGCTTTTCTTTGGTTATTTGTGTAAATTTTCTGCCGTTATCTTTGTAGATTAAAAATAAGATCAGTTCAGTCTGTCCATTTTTGATGCTACAGTTTGGTAATCCATAGCTAGAACAAGCCCTTATGAGTGTTAGACCCCTTTTAAAATAAAACTTCAAAATGAAGGGAACTTGTCATGGCAGATTACTGTCATGAATGGTAAAGAATATAACAGCACCTACTGAATCATGTTCAAACAAGAAGGTACAACACCAGTACAGGCCTTTGTGTGTCATTACCATTTATCCTTTGTCTTCCTCTACATGATGGCAGAACTCTGGGGAGAGTTTAGTAACTTTCACTTTTGGTTGAACCATTCAGAGTCAAAAGGATTATTTTGACATCAGACATTATTTCTACCAGAAACTCAATAGTTACAGATAGTTACTATATGCAATGGCAGTATCTAAATACTATTTTTTAATTATAGCCTATGCAGAAACTTAAACACAGTCCGTATTGATTTTTCTGGTTATATATAAAGCCAATATTGCTTTTCCACATTAAAAATTTTAGACATACAAATATTTAATGTTATGGAGATGTGAGACTGTTAGAGCTATACAACATTTAGTTTTAATGGCTTTATTCATAGCCTTCTCTGTGACTACAAAGTATATTCTTGTTTACCAACATGCTTCAATCATTGCTGGATTTCTCTTAGGATTAACAAATGGATTTAAAAATAAAAAGTGGGAGCAGGGAATGGACTTTGTATTCATGCATTTTTCATTCACATAAAACACCATGCTCTAACATTTAGCCTGAAATGTTGTTAAAAATATTTTACACTCAGTTGATCTTCACTAAAAGCTGAACACATATTTTAACAGGTTAGAGTAAGAGACAATGTCTCTGTAAGGATACAGACAACTATATATTTATTTTTTGGAAGCATATGATAATTTCATTCCTAGTAAATGTCCTCTGGAAAGTTTATCCTGATTCTTAATGTATTAAATAATGACACATACAAATGTTTTTTATGAATATATTCCATGTACTCTGAAAATTGTGTGCAATTTTGTGGGATTAGGAGGAATGTACATAATATTCTATAGTCTTGTGTAAGCACACTGTGAAAAGAATAAGAACCATAAGAACTGAATCTTGTAGTAGTAAGCTCTAGCAACATACTAAACTGCATATGAAAAAAGCAGAAGACACACAAACATGCACAGACTGCCTTAGCTGGTACAAAGTCTACCTGGTCTTACTGGCAGGTATGCCCTGGTGATTCCCTATACTTTTTTTCTTAGGCTGTATTGTTGAATTTCTCATTTCTGGGTTGTCATGCATGAAATTATTAAACAAAAATAATTTGAAAAGGGTTTTTTACTTACTTGCTTTAGGACTATCTTTAATTGTTGTTCTGCTGATTCGGTGCTCCTTTAAACCTCAGTAGAAAATGCAGACATACAACACTATTAACTCTTATAATCATACAGTGATGTTATATAGTTCATATTTAATGAAAAAGAAGCCAATAACCCCACACTGGAACTGAACTACGAAACTTGGCTTTAAGTTGTGTGTATATTGTTCATCAGTAGAACCTTCTAATGCTGGCTTTCTATTCCACTCTTTTTGTACAGTTCTTTTGACAGCAAATTTGTCTATCAGCAAAGAGGACTTGGACCCATTGAACAGAACACAATTATTGTCTTGAATCCAAGTAATGCAAAATTGCTTCATTCCACAGGCAAAAATATGTAAGTTGGGTTTTTTTTTTCTCTTGCTAATTGAACTAATATTTCCATACATTTTATGCCAAAGAGTCCCTAAACTAATTTTTGTGTGTTTTATATTCTGTTTGTGCATTTATATACAATTGTGTAATTGTAGCCTGAGTATCTTCAAGTAAATAAATAATTATTTAGATCAACTGAATTTCATAACTGAGACACTATTGTCAAGAAAATTCTAAGCTGTAAAGCTGTATTTTTCATTAAATGTACATGTAGTTAGTATGTACCATGTTTGTTTTTGGTCTATAGATAAAAAATGAAATCTTCACATCTATATAATTCTCCAGAAAAATGATTTTAACTTCATTCTTCTACATTTGTTCTTGCAGATTTTATTTACCACATGGTTTGAGTGTAGATAAAAATGGTAACTACTGGGTCACTGATGTAGCTCTTCATCAGGTATGTTTCTGGAGCTTTAGTATCAGGACCATAATATTTTGCTAAAAAAATATTTTTTATTTTCCTAGAGATTTGATATACATTGCTTATCTAGGCCTGTTTAGAACAACATTAAGAATGTGCCTACAGAAATTCACCCCTGTGCACTTCATGGAATATAGTTGTGTTGAATAATTTGCTACAAGGATATAGCTTGTAGAAATAATAGAATCATAGACTCTGACCATAGAATCATGGTCTCAGTTGGAAGGGACTGTAAAGATTATCTCATTCCAGCTGCTCTGCCATGGGCAGAGACACTTTCCACTAGGCCAGGTTACTCAGAGCTCCATCCAATGTGGCCTGGAACACTTTCAGAGGTAGGCAGCCTCACCAGTGGCATCACCAACCTTGTGGTAAAGAGCTTCCTCCTAATATCTAATCTAAACCTACTCCCTGTTTGAAGTCATTCCACTTGAATGGGGAATTCTATTACTATGTGCATCTGTAAAAAATCCATTTCTGTCTTTCTTGTGGGCTCCATTCAGGAACTGGGAGGCCACAATTAGGTCACCCAGAAGCCTTTTTTTCTCCATGCTGAACAGTCCCAGTCCTCTCAACCTTTCCTCATATTAGAGGTGCTCCATCCTTCTGATCACCTTTGTGTCCCTCCTGTGGACTCTCTCCAACAGCTCCGTGTCCTTCCTGTCCTGGGACCCCAGGGCAGGAGGCAGCTCTGCAGGTGGGGTCGCACCAGAGTGGGGAAAAGGGGCAGAATCCCCTCCCTCCCCTGTTACCCACTGGGCCCTGGATGCAGCCCCGGACAGAGTTAACCTATGACTGTGAGCACACATTACCAGCTCATGTTGAACCTCTCATCAACCAACACCTTCTCCTCAGGGCTGCTCTCAATCCCTTCTCTCAGCCTATATTTGTGCCTGGGATTGCCCCAACCCAGGTGCAAGACCTTGCACTTGGCCTTGTTGAATTTCACAAGGTTCTCATATAGCCATCCTTTCAAGATCCTTCTGTAATTTTCTGCTGTGTCTTTTGCTTAACGATGCAGTTAAGTCTAGAAAGTGAAAGTAAATTGGTTGCTTTGTAATGACAGGAAATTTGTATTTTAAGCAGAAGTTTCCTAGAATCAGGGCTATTGAAAAACTAATAATAAATATTATGGTCAATATATTAAGATTATGTTTGGTATGTAAATTTATTTTATACAGAGTGATAGGAGGTTTTCCCTCTGCCACCTGGGTCTTAGGTTTCACCTTCCATAACTGAAACCTCTTTTCTTTTCCTTTTGACTGAAATAAAGGTTTTCAAACTAGGAGCCAATGACAAAGAACCATTACTGATCTTAGGAGTACCTTTGCAACCAGGCAGTGACAAAAATCATTTCTGTCAACCAACTGATGTGGCCGTGGACCCAATCACTGGCAGTATTTACGTCTCTGATGGCTACTGCAACAGTCGGATTATTCAGTTCTCTCCAAATGGAGTGTATTTGATGCAGTGGGGAGAAGGTACAGTCAGGTCCCTGGTACATTACCTATACTGCTGTTACCATGAGCTCATCATGAACCACAAAATTGCTGATGTTGCTATTATTTTTTTAAAATTAATTTCTATAACTGAAATACCTTCCAGGCCCTACCTGAATTTTCTCTTGGCTTTTTCTACACCTACTTGTAGTGGTTATATATTTACTAAAAATAAAAAGTGGGGGTTTGTTGTCTTGCTTTCAGAATAAATATTGTCGTGTCCTATTTTGTCTAGAAAATATTATGACTTTCATAAAGCCAAATGTTTTCTTAAACATATAAGAAAGGAATAATTTTTTGCCAGATTTATGCTGTGATTTCATCTATTTTAAGTTTTATGAATAATTATATTTCTGCCTGACTCAGATTTATGTATCTCTGTAACTATGCTGAATATTCTCAGGAAACTGAAAATTCTAAATTTGGGATTTATAAAGAAAAAAAAGTAGGCTTATCTACCTAAATGCTAGGAAGAAAGCAAGCTGAACTTAGTCTTTTCTCAGGATTACATTGCATTATGTAGCATACTGTTGTTTCTAAGTAAAACTGATAGTTTCAGTGTGTACTTTAACACAAACTTGGGATTTTTTTAATTGCAGAGACTTCTCTAGGCAGATCCAGGCCTGGGCAGTTTTATATCCCTCACAGCTTAGCCCTGATCCCTGACTTAAGTCAGCTGTGCGTTGCAGACAGAGAAAATGGTCGCATTCAATGCTTTAGGCTGGAGACTGGGGAGTTCACGAGAGAGATCAAACACAAAGCATTTGGAAGAGAGTTATTTGCAGTTTCATACGTTCCAGGTAATCCTTTTTCTTGTTCTTCATATTTCAAGTAGTCGCTTTGTGCCAGGATGTCAGTGTTATTTCCTGAAGTGCTCTTTTGTTATCTTGGGAGTATTGTGTTATCTTGAGTTTTAATTATCTTCTAGAGTAGTCCTGATGCAATGGAAAATTTGAGAACTACCTGTTTTCCTGCTTGCAGATGAGGGAAGATTGCATCTAATCTCTGTTTCTAAAAAAGTATTGATTACTCCCTAAATGTAATATCAACAAGTAGACAATCTTGCTGCTTCCTGATGACTGCAGAGTTAATCAGTAAATAATTAATTATTATTAATAATAACATTTCTACATATTCATTTTCAAGTCCATTGAAGACAGCAAAATTAAGACCAAATAAACAAGCAGGGTTTTTGGTTTCATGAAACCAGAGAACTGAAAGGAAGCTAAAAACATTGTGGTTTTTAATATCATAGTCTGGTTAACAATTACTATATTAAGTTGTGGGATTCGATTTTAAATACCAATACTGAAGGTAAGGGACATGTTAAGAACTGGATGAGGAATTTTGGCATGTTGGTCTCCTGACTCCTTAATACCAAATTTAATACCATGTTTCTCTCTTTTGCATCTGCAAGAATGTAAAAAAAATGCTGTGCTGGATGAGAGGCTTGATATCTATATGTCTCTGACAGCGGAAAGAGGCATTCTGAGAGTGTGTGTAAGCTTGGATGCATTTTGTAGTTGTTCCTCTCCTATTCACCATGCATCCACAAACCCTTTATTTAGCAGTTCTAGGAGGTAACCTCTGATCTGTTCTTCATAGTATCTTTCTACAGACATATTGCCCGTAAATTCTAATCCCATTTCAAACTGACTAGTATTGTCTGGTTCATTGGCCTTCCACCATTGCAGGCTCTGGAAGTTCATTATCTACTTTATTTATTTATTTTTAATATAAAAAGTGACCTAGTTTCATTGAGTGCTACTCAATCTCAGAATTTTGGGAGCTGAATAACAGTTCCAAACTTCCCCTCTCTGGTGCGCCTTCATCTTGCATTATCCTCTTCAAACCAAAGAACCCCAGCCACCTTGCCCTCTCCCCATAAGCTATTTAATTGCTTCAGCCACTTGAGTATTGTATTTGCCTTTCCCTTCCAATGTCTTTTGCTTCATTGGAACCTTTTTGAGATGCAGAGAGTAAAAGAGCACTCAGTACTCAATATGTGTGCATGCTAAGTTTAGTATAGAACTGTCCCCTCCATTCCTCATTCCTCTCCTCATGATGCCAGACATTCTACTGGAATTTCATCTGACACTGTACATGGATGTGGAGATTTCACTGATCTTTTAGTGTTGGCTGGGAGATGTCTCTCCCGAGCTCTAGCTGCCATTCTAAGTTCAAACATCACACAGGCATGATCTAGATAATTTTTTGGAAGAAACATCACTTTACATATGTCTTTGCAGAAGCTGTTCTGTCATCTGTTCAACAACTTATTTGTATTCTGCACTTCCTTAGTATCATGAAGCTTTTGACTTCTCCACAGAACTCACTTATCTTCCTCAGACTGCAAGGTGTTCTTGTTTGCCCCATTTTTCAGTCATTGATGAAATCTATGAATAAAATTTCTGACTCTGATCACTTCAATATCACACTGTTCAGACTTCTCTGTCCTGAAGAATTACAGGCTCTGCCCATAAGCTTAGCTCTTTGCTTCCTGTTCATTAGTGGATCTTTTGTTCAGCCCGTTGATAATTCACGTTCAATAACCTCTAATGCGCTACCTTGTCAAGAGTTTTCTGAAAGCACAAATATGTCTATAGAATCTGCCTACCTGTGTGCTTTTTCTCCCTGTTCAGAGCTGAGGCACAGCCCTTAGAGAAGCCACACCAACTTGTTCTGACAGGCTACACTTACCCATGTCTCAGTCTTCATTATGGATTCTACCATCTTACTGGAGATGGATGCCAGAATTGGTAATCTGTCTTTGCAGACACCCTTTTGTAGGTGGGCACTACTTCAGCATCCTGCTAGTCTTCTGGACAAGTGGCTGTCTGCAGTGGTGGGTTACTTATTTTGGCCTGAAGTCTGATTTCACATTTGGTTTCCTTCTGAATTTGAGTGAACACCATCTAAACCTCATAAATTAATAACCTCCAACTTGTCTTATACCTTGTGCTTCCCATTGAGCTGTCTCCTCTGATCTCTTTACTAAGAAAAAAAATTGAGCGTTAGAAACTTCCCAACATATTAAACAGAAAAAACTGACAAAATCCATTTCTTTGCCATAGGCCTCTAATCCCCGAGTCCCCATTCACATATTTTCTTTTTGTGATCCCCCTTACTCCCCATCTGACTTTCTGCTGTTGATGCATTGAAAGAACTTTCTGCTATCAGGTCAACCATCCATAGTGCAGCATTCTTGAGGTTATTTTTCTAACACCTTCACATTCCTTTTACTTTTAAACTGTATATAAAATATTGTCTTGCTGGTTCTTCTTATTTGAACTAAGTGTGCATCTCTTAAATGACAAAGTTTCAGTGAGTTTTACCTCGCTTAACTTTCCTCTTGTAGTTTAGCTTCTTGTTGAGTTATCTTTCTGTCTCTCTGTCTCTCAGACAGCCTTTTTTCATCTAAACTAATATAGTTTCGTCTTCACTGCAGTTTGCTATGTGTGAGTTCTTAAGGCAAATCTAATGTTGTTGCAGGTGGTCTCCTCTTTGCAGTTAATGGAATGCCCTATCCTGGAGAGGCAGAATCAGTGCAAGGATTTGTGATGAATTTCTCTACTGGAGAAATAATTGATACTTTCATTCCACTTAGAAAGGTAGAGTACTGCACAGCGTGCCTGTTACATATAATTATATATATGAGAACATCAGTAACATTCTACTTTTCCAACTTGCATAAGAAGTTGGAAAATTGTTTATTGCTAGAAATAAGACATTTTATAATATAAGATATTCAAAAGGAATTCTTTATAGTAATAAATAAAAACACTAGAATTTTGGATATTAGTTTCTACATGTGGTATATATTTGAAAATTATACTAACTTCTAGATGATTCCTAGAGATAATATCATCAGGCAGTATAAGCCCACTTTGTTACTGCCATTACAGTTCTTAAAAGTTAATTTAAGACAATAATGAAGTAATTGAAAGATTCATATATTTAGATGCTAGTAGTTTGTCAAAAAATAGAGCTTATTCCTAAGCAGAAATAATATGCAACTGTATGATTATATCCCTCTTTACAGAACAGTAATGAGTAAGTTAAGGCTAAATGTTCTTCATGCAGTATTGTACATTAAAATTGTGGGGGTTTTTAACAGTATCTATATATTGTCTTAGATTAAAAAATGAATGTTAATATTCCCACTTCTTGGTATCACATACACTCTTTATTTGCAGTCCAACTTTAAATTATATTGAGAGTTATTTTTTCTGAGTATAGAAAATAGCTGTTTTGCATATGAACTTTATCAAAAATTAAATGTATGGGCTTCAAACTAAGATTCTTTTTGACATCATGTATTTCAGTGGATAAAGTGGAATGTAATAAAATGAGTAGAAATAATATTAATATAATTTTTTTAGCATTAATGTATGGAATAATTTCTATGTTGTTATCCCTGGAGGAGGAAAACATTCAGTAGAAATAGAATTCCTTTCCTTTCACACATTTGGGTTTCACACCAGCACCTGCTGCATTTTCCAGTCTAAAGCAGGATTGAATATGACCAAGCTCAAGTTAGGTGTTAAGGAGGCCTCATGAAAGCATAGATACTTAGGGGTAATCTGTGACTGCTTATCTTCACAGAGCTTTGAGATGCCACATGATATTGTTGCTTCAGAAGACAGAACAGTATTTGTTGGAGATGTTCATGCCAAAGCAGTGTGGAAGTTTGCATCTGTGGAAAGTATGTTCTTTTTGTTCTTAATGTCCTAACTTCACATTTTGTACCTTCAGGTCAGTATCACTTACCTGGTGCCCCTCTACAAGCTTCACCTGCAGCAGTTGTGTGCTGCTGCTCAGTTTTCATTAAAAAACTGTTCTTTATCATTGTTGTGTGCCCTATCAAAGAAGAGTCCTGGGCACATGAGTTTGTCACAGAAGGAATCAACATGCATTTGTCTTACACATCCATTTTCAGTGTTTGCTTAAATAAACGTGTTACTCTAGTATTTTAGTAATTTCAGTGTATCCTTTGCTGAGAACTCAACTGCTTCCTGTGAGGTTATCATGAAGAAAACTCCCAAGGTATGAAGTAAAAACACAGGTCAGCTTAAAAATTATATTCGTTTCATTGGGAGCATTCATCACTAAAAAATTAATCTAGTATAATTTGAAGTCCTATTTTCATACAGAGGAAACACTTGCCAGTTTTAATCTAGTAGGTTTTTTTTTAATCTAGTAACCCCCAAGGCAAGCAGCCTTGTTCCCAAGTCCAAGTTAAGGGAGAGGAACCTGATTAGTCAGACTTAAATACAATTTAGTAGGATTCAGAGAGAGGTTACATGTTTTACAGGAATAAAAATATAATCCACTGCTCCATTATATGGGATTAAAAAAATGTATGACAGACATAAAGTCTTAGGCTTCCGGATGTTAGTCATCCAGTAAGAGTCCACTGCTATAGTGGACTAAGCTAGTTATTCCTTATTTGTCTTGTTAATGGATTTTCATTTGGGGCATTTCGTATCAGGTGCTGTTAATAACAGGAGACTGGACCAGATAAATTGTAATTCTGATTGGATATGTTTTTATCTGCATCTAGTAAACTGAAGATGAACAATTCTCAGCTTTTATTCAAAGAAATATGAGAATAAAAAAGTAACGGAATTTTTACAGGTTAGATGAGGGAAGTCCTTGTATAAAATTTTCTTTTTAGTTTTTGCTGAAGTATAAAAGAGCAGTAGCTAAGAAACCCTGATTCAACCAATTCAGACTTCAATTGTAGGCCTTTAATTCACTATGATTTTGATTATAATAAACAGTTTTATTTTTGCAGGAATCTATGAACATTTAGGCATACACATAAAATCTTTCTGTTTCATAAAAGCTGATTATTGCAAGCAACTTCCATAAACTGAGCTCTTCCTTGTTTTTCTCTGGCCTTGTGAGCTACTGAATAGTTCACATTGACTCTCTGTGGTGAAATTTATGTGTTGATGGGAATGTTTACTGTAGGATTGTACTGTACTTTTGAGAAAGCTAGCAGGAAGATGTCACTGAGTGCCTTTCTGAAATATCAGTTGTCCTGAAGAATGATTTTGTTTTACAGAAATGGAACATCGGTCAGTTAAAAAGGCTGGTATTGAGGTACAGGAGACAAAAGGTTAGTCTGATTCATAATGAAAATGAAGGGATCAGTATGTTTATGTAGACTAGGCCTGCTTCTGCCAAGCTGAAGGGACAAAATACTGACTAGTTTGACCTGTTTTTTGTGAGTTCCTATAGGAAGCACTAGAAGGAAGCTTGTAACACTGTTACTGGTAGATGCTATTTCACAGCCAATCTAAACATTTCATTTCCAGTGATGACAAGTACTTCACTGTCACAGAATAAAAATTTTACTAGTAGGTTAATTCCATTCTACCATCCGGTATGTTCCAGTTTGGTATCTGTGCCAGCTCCCTTAGATGCAGAAATAGCTGTAAAATACAACAACTACAGTTACTCCCCAGCACCCTCCCTTACTCTGCAACTCTCCACCACCAAAAAAAGGGTTCTTTGAAATGACAATTGGTTTATATTCCTGTGTAGTCTTTTTGTACACATCCTTGTCAGTCACACCATATGGCAAGAAATACTATTTTTTTTTTCTATTTACATTTCTTCCCATAGATTTACTATACTTTTTATTTATTTAATCTTCATGAAAATGGAAAAAAAAAGGAAAAAGAAAATGAAAGCATATAGGAACAATATAAGGAGACAGTACACGCAGAGGAGATTGAATAGAGTAAAATATTAATTAAGGTAGATGAAAAGTAATTTCAACCATTTGTATTCTATTATGTAGCTCATTTTCCTTTCAGAAAAACAGTATCACATTATGGTAGTATTTACAAAGGCTTTTAAAATGTTCAAATGTTCCTACCTGGTTTTCTTTGCTTAAATTCAGAGCTTATGTAGTTTGCTTCAGCCATATATACACAGACAGAGAAAAGTCAAAAAATTCCCAACTGCCAATTGAAAGAATAAGGAAGGCTAATGAAACAATGAAATGCTTACTGCCATCACTGTTATCCTTTTATTTTCTCTCCATTGGTACACCAGCCTGCCTGAAGCACTCAAAAGGGAAGTGTTGACATTACAGTATGCTGTATATCTAGGGATATGTAAATGCCTTTTGGTTTTCTTTAGCTGACACTTCTAATGTCATAGAGAAAAAATGCAATAGTAACACCAGGGTAAGAAAAATGTTTTAAGTAACAATGTCTAAAACTGTTTAGAGTAGGTAGGCTGAAATTAACATCTTTCAGCTCCACTGGGTGAAAAGAGCCAATGGACTTTGTGTCATCTGCTTAGTAAATGGAGAGGAGTAGCCTGCACTCTCACAGCCTCCTGGTGACTGTTACTAGAGCTTGTACTACTGTGACATGGGGCAAAATAACTGTAACTTTGCCCAGAGGTAGGAAAGATGGTGGAGGAAAATCTTCCTTAGCGGTAACTACTTCTTGAACAGATGGCATGTTTTCATTGTGTCAATGTTATCCTTGTACTTGTGATAACATGATATTATTTATCCTTGTATTAGTGTTGAGTGTACACTGAACCATTTGCTACTCCTTCAGAGTAGAATATCATTTTAATTTTGATACAGAATCAAAACAGTGTTGATTGAAAGTGTTTGTGATCCAGCTACTTGTTAAGACCTGCTGTTCAGTCTAAATTCAAAATACATAGCTGGACAGTTTTACTTGCTACAAGGTAATCACAAAGCATTTGCAACATCATAAAGGTTTTTCTTAAATAGTTTTTCTCCTTGTGGGTAGAGTTAACAAATTAGTCAGCAATGACTGAATGCAGTTTTCAAAAGCTCTCCAGATTTGTAGAACCAAAATTCGTTCATTGAATGTGACAAAAAAATTAACCCTTTGCCACATTTATTAGAAACTTTTTCTTTGTATTAATGATAATATTATGTATACTGGCTTTCTGTATTTCTTGTGGAAATGGTTTTGTCAAAAGGAGATGTTTAATTGATGTTACACCACACGGTTATTTGCAAAAATGGATCATTGGGGTATTTCCTATATTTTAAATAGTAGATACTTTTTAGGACAAAATTGTTTAACCTATCTCCTTTCCTCATTTGAGAAAAGGGGAGGGAATCTTTGTTAGTGAGTGGTATCATTCAGACTTGCTCTTCCTTTTATTTGGTATAACATCAGCAAAAACCAAAAATGTCTCCATAAGAGTTTGTCTTTTGTTTCCTTGTTACAAAGCACTTAAGGTATCCTAGCTTCTTGTTTCCTGTAACACCGTGTTCTGCAACAGCTCTTCAAGCAACAGCTTGATGATTATGGCTTACATATGGAAATTGTTTTCTTTTTAAAGAATCAGAAACAATTGTTGAAGCCAGATTGAAAAACAAGCCAGAATCAAGAGACCCTCTAAAGAATATAGATAAACAACACTTGGTCCAACAGGCCAGCAGCACTGGAGTTTCCTTGGTTCTTATTACAACCCTTCTTATTATCCCTATTGTTGTCCTGCTGGTAATTTTGGTATTTATTCGGTGGAGGAAGACAACTGTCTATGGAGGTAACCGTGAGTAACTGTTCTAGAGAACAGGCTTGTATTATTCTAGTTCCAAGTATCACTGAACACTGGGGGGTAAGGGTATGAAGAGAGCAGCTCCCTGTGCCTTTGCCCTCCTGAACAGTTGCAGTGGTGCTGCAAACTTACAGCTTGGCAGGTACACAGCACCTGCAGTCCCCTGAGCCTTTAAGCTAGCCTCAAGTTAGCGCCTCTTCAGAACATATATGAAAAACTTTAATTGGTGTCAAGGCAAAAACTGGTATCTCAGAAATTACTAGAATAAATTCATGTTGTATTGTCTAGAATTCAGAAATTTTAATACTGCAAGCAGAGTTTGATTTTTTAGTGTGGGATCTTTAAACTGCTGAGAACAAAAGATTCCATATGGGTATTACAGAGATACAGGCAAAACGAAAGCAGATAGCATTACAAGAGATTTTGTATTATTGCTCTCTCCAACCTAGTCAATTCTGTGAGTCAGACATGCTTCCATAGTACACCTTAATCCATAGCTCTTAAAGCTTTAATTGGTACTTAGAATGTAAATGGTTCTAAATTTGTATTGTATAATAACATTATTTTTCATAAATTCGCAGACTGCAATACGCATTTGATCACTAGAATTGTTATTTTGTATCACAAAATTGTTTTATCAAGATTTTTTCATCTCCAAAACATTTTCTTGGAGAAGAAAATGTACATGGAGTACACAATACAGTTCTGCTACTGGTCAGGACCTACTGTGACAGAGTAGGCCATTCAGCAATCTAATATGGCTATGCAACTGAATAGGATGTATTTTATTTCAAGATTTTAGCATACAGCTTCCTCACTTTTGTATTCAAATGTGTTAGCATACCCAATGTGCTACATAGCATATCAAATATGCTACCACTCTAGTCTATTGCAGTACTGCCATAGATGACTTCTTAGAGCTGCTGATTAATTTGTTGAATGTCTGTGATTTTTATCAGAAAATACAGGTACTTATTTGATCATAGAACACTCAGAGCTTAGCTTAATTTTGAAATTTACTTTATTTTTCAGCTGATGGGGAATGCAAACTTGATTCTACTTCAGGCAGAATTTTAGGCAGACTTAGAGGTAAGTAGTCACCGAAGATAATTTCAAATGCAGTAACTGGAGGCTTTTTTTCTGTATTCATGTTGACTAACAGATTTGATGGAACTTTCTCAAAGGAAGGACTGGGGGCAAAGATCAGGGGTTTTTGAAAATTTCTTTTACAACAACTTTTATCTGTCATTATCTGCCCACTAAAGAGGATGAGTCACTACCAGTGGGAGAGCAGGAGCTAAAATGAGTTATTGTAGATCTGGTGAATGAAACTAAGGACAAATGGGTAGGAATGCCAATAACCTGTGTAGAATTAATGAAGTAATGGATGCCAAAAAAGTATAGTCCAAAACTTCTAAGATTAATGGCCTTCTTCTTTCCTATTATATACACCTAGATTTTGTGCCACATGTGCTGAACCTTTAAAAACAGTTTCTCGAAGGACACTTAATCACCACTATACTGTTTAATTAGTAGATGGATTTTTATTCCCCCTTTACAGTTAAAGCAAACCTTACAAAAATCCTTTCCTTTCCATAGCGAAAGGTGGTGGTGGAATTAACCTTGGGAACTTCTTTGCAAGCCACAAAGGCTACAGCCGAAAAGGGTTTGACCGGCTGAGCACTGAAGGAAGCGATCAAGAAAAAGATGATGATGGCACTGATTCTGAGGAAGAGCATTCAGTGTCTCCACTGCCACCAGCACCTTCATCATCCTGAAACTAACCTTTGAGTTCTCCATTATATGGTTCAACCCAGAATGTCAGATTTCTTTTCCCTTTAGTACGTTTAAGATCTTGTATATTTAATTGGAAACTGTTCTAGTCTGTGTGGGGCTGTATACTGGTTCCTTTAATTTTTGTTTGGTTTTAGTTATGTTTTTTAAGTGAAGGAATATATTGAAATTCCATATCAGTGCCGTTGGTTTTTAATATGTGAACATATTAATAAAGCAAAGTCTCTAATTGCAGGACTGATTTAAAGCAGTAGTATTTTATCATCAAATATGGGGATCTTGTAAATAAGTCTTACTATCTGCTTCATCAAATATTTTTCCATAATTATTGAGTTGCCAGTTTCTGTTTTGTGCCTTTCCTCTTCAATGTCCTTAACCTGTTGCATTACAGAGAATATACAGTGCCACAAAAAATGAAGCTGCTATGTCTTCTTCTATTTTTTTAAGTCACTAACATGGTATTGCATTGAAGGAAAGAAAAAAGTCTCTATTTAATTTTTTTCTTCTTCCTAACTTTATGTGTTTCTGGAATGTCTTATTTTTAGATGGTATCACTGTTAGAACACTATTTTCAGAAGCTGAATGTAATTTGTGTAATAAAGTATTCGCAGAGCATTGGCTGTCGGAGTGTACTTTGGAAATTTTGCTTGCATTTTTTGGTAAACAACTTTTGTAAAAGTTATAGGGGGCACTTAACACAGTAAAAATTTTAATGTGTTCTACCAGCAGATAAGAAAAATGCAATTTTGTATGGAAGGTGGAAAAATATTTTGTTATGTCGTGAGGTTGTTTGTCTGCGTTTTTTTTAAGACTAATAATCTTCATACACATACAAAGTCAAACATCTAAAGAGGGATTTTACTTGTATAATAAAACTGCAAGATATTTCCTTAATAAAACACATGGTCACAGCTAAGAGGAAACCTGTGTCTCAAATTAAATATGCAAATTAGTCAGGGTAGCCATCTAATACTACCTGATTGGAAGCACTGATTTTCTTTTTTCATCCACACTTTCATTCATTCAACAGGAACCCTCAGTTCTGTAATAAGTTTTCTCATTTACCAGCAGACTTACGAAGTCCTGCTGGATAATTACCCTCTCTGGATGAGTCATCTAAAGTGTGAATCATTGTGTAACATCGTTATGACTAATCAGTCCTGTTTGAGGATCAGAGCATAATTAATGTTCTTTTAAAACTGCTATTATGAGCAGAGTGTACAGAGCTGAAATTGCCACAGGGTTTTATGAAACAGTTTTCATTGTCATCATTGCAGGTGTTGTAATAGGCTGCTGTTGGCATTGAGATTGGAAAATAGGCTTTAAGCTCCTTGTGGTGGTTTTGCATGGGGGAATAAGGGTAATGATAGTGGAGAAAAAGTTAAGGTTTCTTCCCCCAGCAAGTTTCAAGTTTTTATAAATCCACTTTTTCTGGAAAAAAACTGAAAAAACCAAAACCAAAATCCCAAACTTAAAATGCATTACAAGCTGGGTTTTTTTTCTCACATACAGCAAAATCTCCAGGATAGCTATCTGAAATGCTGGAGTACAGGCACAGTTTCATGTGAAATGTATTTAGTGCATACTCTTAATTT
This sequence comes from Passer domesticus, assembly GCF_036417665.1. NCBI lineage: Eukaryota > Metazoa > Chordata > Aves > Passeriformes > Passeridae > Passer > Passer domesticus. The sequence goes on along the minus strand of NC_087512.1, from coordinate 56,389,856 downwards.
GCTTCCTCTCCTGCAAATTTTTGTTTTCCTAGTGTTGCAAGGAAAACAGTTTCTTTCTCACCTTTGAAAGCAAGGCAGTATTAATTTTGGCAGTGGCCTTGATCCTCCTATATATGAATAAAAATATATCAGTTGGGAAGAATCCTCTGAAACTGTCTGCAAAAATGCTCAGTCAGTAGTTTACAGGAAGTTTCCAGAGACAGCATTTAAAAAAGCTGTGGTGATACTGCTGTCATAGGTGGCATATATCTATCAGTTCTAAAAGATCACAGGGTTTTCTCAAAAGCAGTCAATAAGGGTATATTTTTGTAACATTTGGTTAGACTCACCTTATGTCCAAGTGATGTTGGGTGTCTTCTGCTTCCATTAGCAGAGCTCAGTGGAAGTAATAGGCAGCTTCGCTCTTTGTCCTTTCCTTTATTTGACCAGTATCTCCAGCTCTAGATAATGCTTTGCTGAGAGGGAATCAGCCAAACAGTTTAATTGCAAGTACAGGCTAAAATAGATTAACTGAGCTTTAATCATAATCTCAGCTTTCTGGAATTCAGATATTGGTCTCTACAATAATCCTGGGCTGCCTAAAGAGAACCAGCATGAAGGGAGGAGATTCTACTCTGATCTGGTGACACTCCCACCTACAGTGCTGCATCCAACCCTGGGGTCCCCAAAATAAGAAGGATGTGGACCTGTTGGAGTTGGGTCCAGAGAGGGCCACTGAGATAGTCAGAGGGTTGAAGTACCTCTCTTGGCGTTTTTTGGTCTGGACAAGAGAGGGCTCCCCAGAGATCTCATTCTGGCCTTTCAGTGTTTCAAGAGGGTTTAGAAAGAAAGACAAGAACCTTTTTACCAAGGACTATAGTGATAGGACAAGGGGCCATGGTTTTAAACTGAGAGAAGGAGATTTAGATTGGATATTAGAGAGAAATTTTTTATTCTGAGCATGGTGAGGAACTGGCACAGGCTGCCCAGAGAAACTGTAGATGCCTCATCCCTGGAACTGTTCAAGACCAGGTTGGATGGAGCTCTGAGCAACCAGGTCCAGCGGGAAGTGTCCATGGCCATGGCAGAGGGGTTGGATTAGATGATCTTTAAGGTCAATTTCAACACAAGCTATTTTGTCATTTTTAATAACTGCACCGAAAGGCCACCAACTACTTTCCAGCACCGATCAAATTTCAGCACCTCATGTTTCATGCTCCTAATTTTGTACAGGTGCAATGGCAGAATTGGAACATCTGAACCTGCTTGAAGGCACTGAATGTTCTTTGTCTCTTATTAAAGCTGCATCTTATGAAAACAATGTACCATAAACTCCATACTGCAATAGAAAAATTAATGTAAAAAGGAAGATACAAGCTTTCTGAATCAGTTCTCATTTTAATAAGCCAGCAGACCATCCTCCATCCTTACAGGTTCTGTATGCTAATATTATTTATTGTATTAAAAGTTCAAATCTGGTTGTTCAGGCTAAACTTTAGAGAGCAGGTTTAAATTAGTTTTCAGTAGTTGCTCCAGATAAAATTATGCTTTAATGAACAACATATAATGGCACATTTTAAGATTTACAAGATATGGTACCACCTTCCATGTGTTGTTGATTGATCATTTCTTAAGCCTTTTTAAGAAGGAAGAATCTTGGCTATTGTAGGGGCTGAATATTTTCATTAAAATTAGGCTGACCAAGTAGCTAAGCACCTTTCTGTAGTATTAAGCATCTCCCTGTTTTAAATAGTGTGACCCATGGAAATTCTTACAGGGTTATGGGAAGGTGGTTGTGATCCACTGGCAAGTGGCATTGGGTAATTTTGGGTACCTTCTGTGAACCTGTGGTAAGTGAGGGCAAACTGGGGCAACTGCAAGGTGCCATGAGGAGGATGCACTGACCTGTAACACACAGGTTGCCACCCACATCAGCTGAAGGTGCCCCAATTAACTGAAATGACAATCCCAATTAAGCATCTGTCCTTGCCACCAAGTATCATTAGGTGTAAATTGATTCCTTGGGAAGCATCTTGATTAAGTAGATTTCTAGTCAAGCAGTACACTGTAGAATTAATGAGGATTTATAGATCATTGTGGTGAATTATAAAAGCTTCTTCCTTACCAAAACTAGATTTATTTAAGTTTTACAGAGTCTTTAGGTCAGTAATGGCTGTCACACTACAGTGGATTAGGATTAAGCATGTGTCATGCTACAGAGAAGGGGCTTGGTGATTTTTAGGTTGCCATTCAAATACACATGTGAAAAATTATTTGAAAGACATTGTATGTATTAGCAGTAAAAGTTGTGGGGACCATCACTGCTGAGCAATTCAAGATCAACCTTATTATTTAATTACTTAATTGCACATTAGGAAATCCTTTAAAATTTTAAAGACTATGTCATATAATTCACAGTTTGTGTGGAATCCTGTATTATCCAGTCAAAAAATGCAAAAACAGAATCAAATACTCAAGTAAATTAAAAATATTTCTATGTAAAACAGATGCTAGTGAACCCTACAGTTTTAGCACCCTGATTTGCCTTTACCTGTTGGGGTTTTTTAATTCTTAAATGTGAAAATATTTTTATTTTTTATTTGAATTATCAAAATTTGTTAGTAGAATTTGCATTGTAACTGCTCCTTAGACTCTTCTCCAGTAATGGGGAAAAAAAATTAGATTTGTCGGTATAGCTAAGTATTACTGGCAGAAGAAAAGAGGGGAGCTGACAGTGTAGAGGAAAATTTAAGATCTATAGTGATAGCTACTTATCCAAGCAAAACCTGCAAACTTCTTGCTGTTTCTAGACATGGTGGCTAAAAAACCTAAAAGAAATTCAGCTGGCATTGTTAGACACGTATTTTGGAGAGATACTGCGTCGTAGTCAATCTGGAGGCTGCGCTAGATTTTTTCTAAATATTACAGGTCATGAAAGCAGTTTATTTTACTGTTTCTTCATCTCCATTCCACTTGTATTTCTTATTAATGGGTTGCATGTGAAGCATGACATCCTGTGAGTAAAGCTCTGTCTGATTTCATTGTATAGCTTTTAGAAAATATACAGATAATGTATGGGCAGTATTCTTGTAGGGCACTGTGCCAAAGTACTGGTTTGAAGATGCAGTAATTTTTTTCTTTTTTCCTAGAAAATAGTCAGTGGTAACAGTTCAGCAAACTAGGGAAATTATTACAGACTATACTTCTTATTCTTCTACGACATATGAGAAACCTAAATTTTCTACACTTTTTAATTAGAATTGAAGAATTTTTTCAGAATGTATTTTTGGCAACCGCCAAAGTGGCTGAAGTTGGTACTAATTCAGGGTTTCAGGGGCAGAACCGTGCCCTGGCCACTGCAATCCTCAGTGCTCTGAGTACCCTCTCCCCTCTGTTATTGCTTCCTTCAGCCATGACACATCCTAAAACAGCTGCTCAAGAGAAAATGGCTTTCAGGAAAAAGGACTGAATTTCACAATTCTGCCATGTTTCCTCGGGTCGGCTCTCGGGTCACACACACTGCCACACATAAGGAAGTGGAGGAATGGTGTTATTCAAGGCACTTGCATGGGAGATCCTGCTCACAGCAACCAAGGTGTAACGAGTACTGAAAGGTGCTTGGAAGGTGTAAAGCTGTACTGAAAATTTACCACAGTTGGTAGCTGTGGTATAAAACCACCTAAAGCACAAGTAAAATATTTTTGTACTCTGGCTCACATGACAGGTCAGTCACGCAGCCTTCACACAATGCGGGTCATGTTGCTCTCAAAAATGTACTCGTGTTCCCGTCATTATTGACAATTCAATGTAAAAATTACAGAAAATTCTGCTGCGAACGTCGTTTCAGAAAGAAGCCCGAGGAAAGGCAGGGCGGGCAGCAGTTCCTGCGAGCCCTAGGCACCCCGTGGGCGGTGGCTCCCGCGGATCCAGGCTGCCACCTTCCGACATACCCTGAACGTCTCCCGCTGGAGACGAACACACGAAAGCTCATACACTAAAAAAATTGCTTGCCGGTATGACACCGTAACTATGCGCTCTACTTTCCTTCCTGGTCTTTATTCTATGGGAGTGGTGGATGATGTTTCTGATTAGGTTAAGACTCAGAATCAATCTGGTGGGGTAGCACAGGTATTATATACTGCATATCACTGAAACGCTGCATAAAACAGAAATAATTTTCTTAAGGGCTTTTCTGTTGGGGCTTTTATACTATGTCTGCCAGCTTTGTGAAGAGTAATGAGTATTTTTTGCAGTTTGTCTGGAATCTGATATGGTGTTATTCTGTACAGAAGGATGAAGTGAGGCATAAGGAAATTAAAGGCATCAATTGCCAAGAATAATCAACTAATTTTAGGTACTGAATTCATAAAATCTGATTTATTCCCTTTTAACCCACTTAACTGGGATATCACTTTACATATTCAAGGCACCAATTCTTGCAACCAGCTACAGCTCTGAATGCTCCAGTTCTGCTTATGAGTTTTGAGATGCCTCTCCAGGACCCAAAAAAGGGCTCACCAATGTGAGTAATAAGTAGTACGTGGTAATACAGAATTATAGAAACTTGTATCCAAGTGATCTGCTCATCATTGCACTAGTAGCCTGTAACAGGGCAGCACTGCACCTAGCAGTGGGAACATGCTATATCCCCTACAATAGTTATTGTTTACTGGCACACCTGCTTCTGTTACCAGTGCAGCAAGGATGCTGCAGGTCCCTTCATCTACACACAAGCTGGAAGGAGAAATGACCAGGGAATGCATCTCTCAGGATTAACTGCTCCAGAATCAAATGCTTTAAAATTCAGTTTACTGTCTGGTTACTTCTGTCTGGAAGAGCCTTCTTCTTCAAAATGAAGCTTCTGGTGTGCCGCTTCTCATTCAAAATTTCTACATAGTTTTGTTACCAAGATATAAACAGCAAGCCAATAGGTCTTCTAATAGGTGCAAAAGAGTATAGTACCCATTTCTTGAAGACACTGCTAAATCTTGCTTCCTTGTGTCAGTTTTGGTCAAACAGTGCTTCTTTTCCATTTTCCAGTATGTCCTTCGTGTCAATAGTTTGAAAATCCTGTATTTTATTTCAATGAATCTCTCCCCTCCACAGAAGGCCACATTTCAGTGCACTGGTAAGTCACTACTTGGTAATACAATAGATCAAAATTACCAGGAAGCCTGAGCAATCAGCAATATCTTAAATGTACACAGTATGTTAAATGCTTCTGTGTTTTCCCCATTACTCTCTCACTGCAGCATTTTCTTTCTTTTCAGTGTAGCTCTAACTCTATAGCACTTGCATTATTCCAGAGCTACCACAGAAAACAGCTCTGCTGTACTGTGCACAATTCAGGAACTGATCATTTGGAGTAAGAAAAAAAATAAGAGAGGCTGGTTCTCTTTTGCAGCTACTAAAGCAGAAATTAGTCTTACAAACAATGCCTTACTCTCCAGTTTTATCCCCAACAGTAATATTTTCTTCAAAAGGATGATATATAAAAATAAATATTTATTCCATGTGTGCATACACACAATGTACTCAGAATAACTCAATGAAGTCTTGGGAGAGAAAAACTGTATCTGTAGACTGCATTTTCAGAAGACACAAAATAGTTTGAGTATTAATTATTTTTCATTTGAAGTTTAAGATAGGATTCTGTCATGGTGCTGAGCTCTTTTCTCACACAGATGCATCCCATGATATTAAAGTCATACTGTACTGTACATGTCTATTTCTGTAGGAGGTAGGAACCTAACCAGCCTTGATAACCACATCTAATTGCCTATAATTAACTGAAAACTTCTAATAAATTGTACTTTCCTCACCTGTGTTATAAGTCACATGACATTCAGGAGCAGAAATGAGAGGGAATACACAAATTCAGAGAGCAAGATAAGCAAATCTTACACAGCATCACCCATAAGTTGCTGAATTCCTCATTTAGTTTTCTTCTAGTTTTCTTCATGTCAATCCCCTACAAAAAAAAACCAACCAACCAAACAAACAAAAAACCCCAAAAAACAAAAAACACCAAAACCAAAACAACAACAAAAATTAACTTCCACTCTCAAGTTTTCTACATGAAAAACTTCCTGTGCTGCTGACTTTGAGAAAGTCTTCTCAGCAGGAAGTCCAGACCAGTAACAGCTACTCAAGGAAATCAGAGAATAAGTTCATACCACTGCTTCACCTTTCATAGCCCACTGTCCATGGAAAATCTCCCAACAGGCACAGGCTCAATGAAAAGGTAACTGTAATGGAGAAAACTGTAATGTTTGTGGAAAAAGCACATATAATATTAAATGCTTCTAAGATTTTTTCACATGCCTGAAATATTAAAACTGCCTACACTAGCAGACTTTTGATGAGCGGGGAACAGCTGAAGCCCTCATTGTTCCATGAACAGAACACTACATGTATTTGATTTTGGCAGTTTTATTGTTTTGTGAGATCTTAAATGGATTAAACTAGAAATTAAAAGTTGTACAAGTCAGATGCTGCAGCTTCCCAGAATGAACAGAGAACTGTTATATAACAGGAAAAGGAAGACATGAGCTTCTCTGTAGTGGAGAGAAAATTTACACCAACTTGCTTAGGTTTAATTCATCTCACAGTGCACATTAGGAATAAGTCATCCAAGGATTAAATGGAAAAGGTTGTTACAGTGAAATGATGCATTGCGTCCTGAGAGGATAACAGTAAGGCATGGCCACATTGCAATTCTACAAAAAAAAATTTGTAATTTAAATGCATGATGAGAATATTTGCTTTCACTCATGCTTTTCCTTAACACCGAGACAAATTAGATACCTGAAGCACTATTAGATTCATAAAGGAGTAAAATGGAATGAGCTAAGGAAGTTGGAGCTATTAATTTTTTTTTTCAGTTTGCCACAGTAGTTCCAAACTGCTTAGCAATGAAATGTGATAGAAGACTATGCTTAAGTATCCTCTGTCTTTGTCTGAAGGGTCCAACAAGGTGAAGGTCATTGCTCTGGCTTTGCAGTATTTGGTTCAATGCAACGATCTTCTCTCAGCTCAGACCCATGTTTATCATCTGCTGATTCTTGGTCTTTGCAGGCTGCAGGTGGAATCTGTACAGCAGATATGATATCTTTTTTGTAGGCATTTATTTCTTTTTCAGCAACCGAGTCTGCTTGGCTTGAATTATTAGATCTTTCAGATAAGCCAATATAGTCATGGTCAAAAACTACTGCACCTTGTAGAATGTAATGGTTGCCTGTAAAAGGAAAGTAGCCATTAGTTCAGATCTCTGAAGCCATACTTGAAATGTTAGTGAGGTGCTAACTTACTTTTCAAAACAGTTTCCAAAAGAGGACAAGAATGTTTGAGTGACAGTAAACTGATTATGTGAATTTCCCAATTTCACTGAGGAACAAATGTTTGTTATCTTGTTACATCCACAAAATAATCTCTGTGATTATCCACATTTAGAGCTTTTCTTAGCTAAGTCAATGATTATCTTGATGTCTATCTTAGTCACCTACTGAACTAATGCTTGAATACAACTACTAGCTTGAATAAATGGACATGTATATTCTTTCATTTTGTACATGCACATGGATAAATGTGGTTTATTCATGCTCTCGCTGGAAAATCTTAGTTCAACACACAACAAGCTTCCTTAAACCATAAAAAGTTTAAAAAGTAAGTAAAGTAGGTAAGTTAAAGAAAAAAAACAACACACCAAAATCTATCCCAGCCAAGACCAAGACTGTCACTTCCTGAAAAAGGGAATTCTATGTTTACACACTGCTTCTGCAGTACTCAGCAGTAAACATATTAGGCTCTAATACTACAAAAACCACTACTTTCAGCTTTTTATACAGTGACACAATTTACTAGAAGTTTGTAATAGCTGTTCATTATCTATATGCTTGATATGCATGTCACTTCCTCCTCATGCATCAGCAATATAATGAGGAACCAGAAGGCACAGACTGATCGTCTAAAAAAAGTAGAGCCCTCGTGACATGCCATAAAATCAGTATCTTAGTTACAAAATCCATAACTGATGACTGATGTAAATATTTCAGCTTGTTACATGAAATTCCAGAATTAGTTTCAGCTTTGCAAATCTCTTAGCTTTAAGAGGTGATGGAAGAAATTACCATCTCAATGTAGTTTATCTATTTACAAGAACCAAAGTTTGACCACATGTGCCACTAGTGTGGGAATTGTTCTCCTCTTCAAGAACTCTGAAGTATAAAACAGCTTGTTCTGTGAAAGAAATCTTCTGTATACCAAGTATTTAATTTTTTATTGAAAAGGCCTCTGGTGACTCAAAGACAGCATGAGCAGAAAAGAAACACTGTTTGATTTGCGAAAGGGCATGCTGACTATGTAAGATGAAGAGCGGAAGTTGGTTATCCAAATCTTTGGAAATTTCTAGCAATCCTACCACAGAGCATGACAATTCTCTTTACTCCTGTAAGAGAAACGCTGACTTTAATAGGACAATTTAAAATAAACTATTCCAAAATAAGTTCCCTGATGTAGTCTTTCTATTTAAGGTTTTAGAAGACACTCCAATGTTGTAAAGAAAAAAAAAGTTTCTGTTGCACTAGCAAAATTAATGTGAATCCTGCCTACACCAAAAGAGTCAGAAAATGCTCCTTGAATATACGTCAACCTGCTTATATTTCTAGCATGTTCTTATACCAGCACAAATCGATCCAAGCCAGTGATTAGAAGCAACTTTAATAGTGGCTATTTTTAAAAAGGCTTTGAGCGTTATTCATGATCTCTGTTCCATGCTCTGCATAGTCTGATATCGCTCACACTCACTATTCTCCTTACTTAGCTATTACACTATTGTACGTGCTAATATAATTCCCACTGGTTAGTGAATGACACTTTTTCATTCTAATAACCTAACACCAAAACAGAGAAGTTAAAAAACCAAAACAAAAAACCCAAGTCTTTTTACATACACAAAAATATAAACTTAAAAACAATTATATACACCTTTTTCACTGGACCCTCTTACATATGGCTTGAGGTGCGACATCTTGATGGGTCTTTTCAGCCTGGATCCTGTGGAATCTCTTAATATTGCACAGCCATTTTCTGTGATGTAATCTATGATACAAGGACCAATCCATTCCGACTGGAAACGACCATCTTTCCACCAGTTTTTTCTTTGCCTGAGGACTTCATGACCAACTTTAAGTTGAAGGGTATTTAGTTGTTTTGACTTCCTTTTAACTGTGATTTTGGTTATGATTTTTTGTTCATCTGAAGTTTTTTTATCTGCCTATGGAAAGATAAACGTGAATTACTTTTTTTTTTTTATCCCAAAAGTAACAATGCAATTTTGTAGCATTGAGCAACAGCATGACATTGAGTGGTTTTAGATGTGTGTGGTTCGTAATTATGTGGGACTGAAGTGTTGAAGAAATTGCTTTTATCTTCATAAATCACTACTCCATAGGCAACAGTTTTCAACTTCTCTATTCTGCCCTCTAAGTCAAACATAGTAAACTTCTGACAACAGGTCTCTTTTAAGGTTACTCCCTCCAAATACATGTGTTACACTGAAATTAAGGGATCACAGGGGAAGAAAAACAAACTAAAAACCACTACATTATTTTAAAAGTTTAGTTTTACTTTATGCCTCAGACTTTTTCATCTTTATCTTCAGCCTTCTTACTAGTAAAATTTAAATACATAACATTTACCTGGCAATCTGAGGTTTTGTCTTCTTCCAGTGCTTGACTGAGTTTTTTAGTTGCTTCAAATATTTTGGCAAAACTACTGTATTCTCCTTCCACACATATATTCATGGTCTCAACAACACGTGGGTTACGGTTGAACATTTGGAAATATGGGGTGTTTTGATCTGGCTCCTATTTATATGGGGACCAAAAGCAAGTAAATTTAGCACACAGCTTTGCCAACATTTTGGAGGACTTCAGTCAAAAGAAGAAGAATCTTCACATACCAAATTTGTCAAATTGAAAGCATAGGCTATAGCAGACAAATGTTCATCCCAATCATTTGGATGGTCTATGCAATACTTGTTAAGGAAAGTTTTGATTGTCTTGGACATTCTTTCATTTACATCATGTGTCTGAGGATAAGACAATACAATTTGCTTCATTCCAAACAATGCAAACAGTTCTTCATTTATCTTCAAAATAAGAAGAACACAATCAGTGAACATTTCTCCTATTCTGTATCCCATTTCAAGTAAAAAACCTCAGATTTTTACCCCTTTGGTTGATATGATGGTGACTGGGAGAAATCTTGCATACATATTGGCACATAACACACCAGGACTGTGAATGAGCACTAAACCATTAAGTAGGGCTTAGTGATTGATGGTTCCTAACCACATTTTTGCTACTTAACTCGATCTATCATTATGTCCATGTCACAATCTGATGCCTTCATTGTTTCTTAGAGGAACAGAGTATGGTTAAGTCCTTCATAATCACTAGAAGGCAACTTCCAAAATTCCCTTAGCTATTGCTATACTGGGCAATATGGATGAATGACATACATCAGAATGCAGTGTACAAATTTATGCCAATTCAAATGAGTGACAAAACCTGCATTATGATTGCCAGGAAATAATTTTACTTTGCTCTTTTTACAAAGAATAAAGTCCTAGGAAACATTGCATAGCATTACAATTGCAAATAATTGGTTTGACATTTTTTTGAATTGTACAAATGTCTTTACTTTTTCAATTAAAGAAAAAAAATACTGAAGTCTTTCTGAAAAAAAATTTCTAAAATTCAAATCTAAGGGAAAATGTATTTTTCTTGAGGGGAAAAATCAACAACAAAAAAGCAATTAACCAGCCATGTAAATAATTACCTGATAAACAAGCTCCTTCCCCTGATCAATAGGCATCTTTTGAGGTGGCCCATATATGAAAAACACATTTATGATTGCTTTAGCAATTTCAGCTGCTGAAGTGTCATGCAGTGGTAAGATAACAGTCCATCTTGTAAACAAATCTGTCATAATTATGATGTACTTGTGACTTCTGTTGGTAACATTGAAAGGTCCCATTAGCTGTATAGTGACTGATGTCCATGGGTCCTCTGCTTTGATAGGGTGTATTTTGGGCACTCTGGTGGTTATGTTCTTTGCCACCTGGCAATGCTGGCAAGCATGCACCTAGAGAGGGAAGGTGTTACCAATGAAAAGTGACAGTGAGGTGATGACAACATCAGAATCACACATCTCAACTATTTCTCTGTAAATCAGCAAACCAGGCAATGCAAAATAAATTTATCACTTTTCTTACCATTTTTTATCCTTAGATTTTTCAGAAATAGCATAAAACCAAAATAAAACCAAACAATACTGAAGGCCAGAAGAGGGACATATAAAAGAACTCAAAGCTGAATTCTCTCCATTCTGAAAGCACTGTGCTCTTTCGAGTCCACAGTGCAAAGTTTAAAATCCATTACTATCTGTAAATAATAAAGGAAGTAGGAAGCAACTGGGAGTGAAAGGAAGCCCTAATCATTCCCCTTTTGGCTCATCTCTATATGCTGTGGCTGAAAAACACTGGAAGTATACATTATCTTCCATGCAAAACAACATAATCTATGGGACAGAGCATCTCTGTCCAATCTAAATTGAAAGGAATGACTCTTTTTCATTTAATGTAACAGTTGCCCATGAACTCAAAGTATTCACATGATGCAGTAAGCCGACAGGAACAGTAATTTGGCCTTAAACTATTTACATAGTTTCTTGAACTATCAAATTCTGCTAGGGGTTCCTACCTCTGTATCTTTGAGTGGAGGAGAAGGTGGTGTGCAAGCCAGTAGTAAAAGAGTAAAAAGTAGTATAAAAGTAAAACGAAACACTGTGCCAAGATGACAAGTGTGATTGCAAGTTTACGTTCCCTCCTTGTGAAACAGCCTGGGTATTTGCTGTACCAAAGTTCATAGGATTACCAAACATTTGTAACAGACTACATAAAGTATCCTGTAGCTGAAAGTATCCTGTAGAGAAGCCATACCCACTGCTTGACATCATTTGTTACAGAGGTCCAGTAGTAATTAGACTCCACTAAAGTCAGTGTCCTTGATATACCATGATGAGTGCCAGCAGCATTTTTGTGGCATTTCTCAAGGACCTTTTTCTTCTCTTCATCTGCAACAATTACCAGGCGCATTTGTTTTCTGTCTTTTCCAACATAGAACAACTTGTTTTCTGAAAAAAGTACCAGCAAATTATAAGCAAGTGCTTTGTCTTCTGTTTAGTTTACTAAACTACTGATCATGACTCAGAATAGATTTTATTGCAATAAGTTCACTTTTGTAATCATAGCTTTTTGTTTACAAACATTTCAATTATGTCCTCCAAAGACCCATTAGTTCAGCCATGCTTATTATTTGGACACAATGAATACAAGTGCAAGTCAGAATGCAAACAGCATTCCCACAAGAAATCTGACTGAAACCCAGACTAACACTGGGGTTGGAAAGGGGAGATAGTGTTGAAACTGTTGTTTGTGAAGCTGTTGGGTGCCTGCCAGCAACCCTGACACTGATAGTCAAAGACTTAACTCCTCCCTGCCTTCTCTCTACACAACACTAGCAGTTTTAGAGGGATCGAGACAGTACAGCAGACTACAATGGCTCATAAAGGCTCATGTATCTCCCAGGGCTGCAATAAAGTCGGGAAGAGCCTGCAGGCTCTCAGGTGACTGATGGCAAAATTGATGTCCTTGTACTTCCGCCAGCTATCCCCCAGACTGGATGGAACATTCCTTGTCTTTTGCTGCAGATCTATTTCCTTTTCTGTAATCCTTTCAATTATGGACTGCAGTGACTACAGATTTCTACAGTATAAAAAAAAATATAAAATGAGGTTTGGCTTTTATATAGATAAATAAAACTGTCCTGTACTGGACTAAAGCAGACTGAGCTTCTATTTCTACAAACATCCTGTTATATATTAACCAGAGATTTGCAGAGCATTTTTCTCATGGAGAATGCTTATTAAAATCACAGAATGCTGCAAAGCGAGATCTCATTTTTTTCATATTAGCAAATCTTTACCTTAATATCTATTTTTAGCATAACTTGAGAGAAAAGTTTTACCCTTGAAAACAAATTTTTTGGCAGCTCTCCTGATTCCACTTCTTTCACTTGATAATGTTGTGGGATGATATTCCCCTGTTCGCTTGTAGTATGCAATCTGCTTCAGGTGAAGCCCACCATTTTTTCCATTACGAACCATTGCCAATCTGAACAAAATGGACAGAATTTATTAGATAAATTGTCAGAGAAGCACATTGTCAAGTTTTTACTGATTTCTTTGTAGCTCAGAAGCATCCTGGTCACGTAGCCCCTAAGAAGAGGTTACACCATCCACTATATACGTTAGCATTTAGCAACAAGGAGCGCTGCTTGAAACACTAATTTTGTCCTAAGCAGAGCTGGTTTTCTCAAACTATATTTTAAAATTTCCACACAATGGAAGCTTCTACTAAACTCATTGAACAGGGAAAGGAAATAGTATCAGAGAGAAAGAAATTGTTCTTCTCATTCTTGGATACCTCTTAAATTCAGTTGTGCTTGAGACAGTCCAAAGATCCAACCTAGCTGAGAAAAATCTACACAGGCAAATAGGAAAAAAAAAAAAACTTCCCAGAGAGAAACTAATGGAAATGTATTTTTTCACTAATTAATCAATTAGATTTTGAAATTGCAAACCAGACTCTGCATAAGAGGTAACAATTCATTCCTTGACACAAGCTGACTTCCCTGATAACATTAATAAGCAATGTCATTAGTAAAATGGGCCACTGATACTGAACCTGTTTGGGTTTAGAAAATAGCACCAAAATAATTATGTAATAATGAAAATTTAAATATTCACAGACAGGATTATTGATGCAGCCTCTAAATCATTTGAGTGGTTTGCTTTTTTTCCAAATCTTTTCCAGCAGCATAGACGAAGCAGCAATTTAATCATGCTCTCACTAATGTCTGCAGGAGCAGGATCTGCCTGGGGTCTGCCATATCATAATTTTATAGTGAATACTGGTTATCCACAGCATTAAGTAAATTTATTTCTTATCCTGCCACTGTTCCAGTGCCAGACTGTGACATTATGTACCTGCTAAAAAGAGTAATTAGTTTGTCTGCCATATGTGCTCAGTGGCTTATAATTATGAGGAAGTGACAGTATCCAGTCACTCTGGAATGCACATCATCTCATTATGTGATGATGTTATTTGAAAACAAAATGTGTAGGACAAGACATCTATTTTTCAATTTATAGATTCTGACTTACCTTTACTATGCTGGTGGTGGGAAGGAGGTAAAGACCTCTTAAGGGTGATTATGTCTGCTTTCATTTCATCCTTTCCTCCAAGAAAATAAAATGCTGTATGTTATTTTTGGAACCTGCACCCTGAGCTAAGCACTGCTGTTAGCAATGGCAAATGCATGACAGGAACTTCCCATTCAAAATGTGACAAGACTTTTGCCTCACTGAATACTTCATTTTATGCACCCTAGAGCTGGTTTTCAAAACAAGCCATGTCTCTTGTCATACAGCATTAATGTTTTAAAGCAAAATTTTCATACCTGGAAGAACTAACACAGATGTACTTCCCAACACCACGATCTCACCTGTGAAGAAAGATGGAAGTTTCAGAACAGGGAAGGAGAGGAGCCAGAACACAGGACTGTTCTGACACAGCAGTTTCCTGTAAGTTTATATCCCACACATGCTAACCAACCACTGAGCTGGTAAATTGGATAACTAACAGCAGAAAAGGAGGTGAGGTTGCCATGAAATAAATTCATGCTTCTCTGTTGTTGAAAAGAAGTCAATTAACCAGTATTTCTGTCAGTAAAAGAACATTGGTAAAGGGCAATTAAAATATCCCATCTGCCAGGGGCACACATTCAAGTTTTACTCAGGGGCTTTCTCAAGGCCAGTCCTGCACTTTCAAAACTGGCCCAGTATGACCTGTCACTTAACCACAGGGATGATGGATTCTTTTGGCTTGACACAGACTTTTACACATGGGAAGAAAAGATCTTACAGAACAATCTTTATTCTTCCAGTACTTTTGAAACTTGCCTGAAACAGCAAATACTCTCTATGGTGACCAAAATTGTCCATTTCAATAAAATGAGGTTTTAATTCATTTTAATTCACAGCAACAAAATACTTCTAAGCAGGACCATAGCATACACTTCTGCTAAGCGGACATGCTATCCACATTTCAGCAATGGCAGTTTCTGTTATAAGCATTTTGAAGAGCTTAGGTAAACCAATGAAGAAAGAATGTGCTATGTAGCACCCACATATATTAATTTAGAAGGATCCTGATCCAGAAAACTGCTAAATACTTAAGTCTGCTGGATTGCTGCCTAATATGAGCTTCCTTCCTGGATATTTAATTTCTTGTGCCCCTACTAATCTTTTCCCCCATTACCTAATTTACTTTGTTTGGCCTACTCCTAAAAAATGCCAAATAAAAGAGTCCTGAAAAGAACAATTCATAAAATCTTCTGTTTTTCTTATTTATTCAGATAATTCATATGCCATGTCTCAATACTCATAATGCATCTGGTAGTCTAAAAATCGAAGACATAAAATCAGCTATGCATTTTTAGTACCTTAGAAGCTCAAAAAGTATACACTAGAAAGTTTTTTAGCAAGGAGAATGAAACTTCCATATAACCAGTGGTCTTTTAGCTTTAATGGTTTAGCCAAAACAGTCACACCTGCTAAAACAAAGCGATTTCATCCTTTAATGCACATTTTCTCCTACAGACAAACACAATCCTCACTGCAAAACTATTCTTTTGGTCCAGCTTTTGGCCAATTCCTCTACTTCTGACTCCTGCTCATACAAGAAACAGGAATTGCCTGTGGAGCCCTGAAACACGGTCACTGCATGCTTTGGGATGGACTTTAAAGATTATCAACTTCCAAACTGCTGCCAGGTTCAGGCAGCACTTCCTAGGCAGCACAACCTTCCACTAGATGAGATTCCTCAGAGCCCCAAACCCACTTGGGTTCGAACACTTCCAGGAATAGGACTGACACAGATTTTCTGGACAACCTGTTCTAGTGCCTCACCATCCTCTCAGTAAAGATTTTTTTTTTCCTAATATCCGGTCTAAACTTGCTCTCTTTCTTTGAATGCATCCCCCCCCTTGTCATATCATGTATGTTATGTTCAAGTATATGTTCATGTAAGAAGTCCCCCTCCTGTTCCTGGTACAGGCTGTCTCCCGTACACAGCTTCAAAACACCGCTTTTCTAACCCAGGTGCTTTCAAAAATGTGTAAATCAGACTGACAGACTTGCCTACACTCCTTCCTGGTTTTGCAAGTGGACAGAGGGCTGGGGAGGGCGCCTATGAGGCTGAGTGGGTAGGCACGCGAAGTCGCGTCTCGCCGTCCGCGGTAGCGTCAGCCACCATCCAGAATTCCACTAATTTCTCTCGGGAAGGTGCCTCCGCATCCTCCCTCCCGCCTACAGCACTACACATCCCAGCGTGCAGCGCGCCCGCGCAGGGTATGCCGGGAACGGCGGTGGTGAGTGACTGTCCGCTGGGCCTCGCACCCCGCGCATGCACGAGGCGACGCCAACGCGAACTTTTTGCTTCCCGCCACCGCCCCCGCGCCGCTCTCTCGGCCCGGTGGGCACACCCATGAACATCCGGCGTGTCCCGGGCACACACCTGCTCCGGCAGAGGTACCGGCAAGGCCCGTCGCGGGGGGCCACAGTTTTCTGGTCAGACCAACCACAGCCACGGCCCCAGCGGCGCCCCGAGACTTTTGTGGCGCCCCCGGAAGTGGCGGGAGGGAGGGGAGGGGCCAGGACAGCGGCGGCGCCGCCTCCTAGGGGGATTGCGGGCCCGCCGCGGGCAGGTGTGGTGGCCGTTCCTTCCTTTCTTCCCGTTCCCGGCCCGGCCGGAAGGCAGGTGGGCAGCGCGGTGGCTGAGGCGAGCGGGAGTTCCCGTGAGAAGCGGTGTCGCAGTGGGCGGGCAGCGCAGGAGGTGCGGCCGGCGCCGGCCTCGCACTGGAGCGCGCGGTGGGCAGAGCCCCGCGCGTTCCGCCGCCTATTCCTCGGGCACGCCCGAGGCTGCTGCGTCGGGCACGGCCCATGTGCACGGTCAGCGCTTTGTCTCTGGGTTGTTCTCTCGGACAGAAGCAGCGGCGGTGCGGGTGTGTGAGGTTGCAGTGTTCGGTGCTGTCAGTGTCAGGTGAAGCGTTTTGGTACAGATGAACACGGGTTGAAAGGTGTTGTGTGCCTAAACGGGGATGGAGCTCTGTGTTTGGAGCACTCTATTAGCATCCCAAAAACTTACGATAAATTCAGTATAAAAAAAGCTGGAGCAAGGGAGAAGGCTGTCTGTAATCAAAATGGGGGGTGAGGGGGCGGGGCGGGAAGCATCAGAAGAAGCCGCAAAGTTGAGAATTAAGTGTCAGGAGCAGAGATGAGAGAGGCGTAAAGACTGCATGTCGTCTGTTACCTTTATTTTTGTTTTCGTGGTGTTTTCCAGAACGTGGGAACTTTATAGAATATTGGTTAGTTTGAAAATGCTGGGGGTTTGTCACTTCTGTTGTTTTCCTGTAGTTAGTCGCAAGCAGGAAGACTGGGGGATAGCTGTATCATAAGCACAGGGAAATAAGTAGTTTTCTTTCTCATACTAGCTACTTCTGCTACTGGTGTACCTTTACAGCTGTTTGTAACAGTGTTTCTGCATTGTGGTATCACTCTTTTAGGTGCTGTTTCCCTCTGTCTGTTTAGCCTGTATCTTTCCAACTTTTCTGCAACCCTTATGTATTATCTTTGTGCTCAAAGTAACAAGCCAAGGCGGTTGTTTTTTTCCTTGGAGTATCAAAGTTCTTATTGAATCAATCTTTGTCTTGGTGAACAAGGTTTGATTCAATCAGTAACAAAACTATTCTTGCAATGTAAAACTTTTTGTGGTATATGGTCATGTAATATGTCTCTTGTAGTTCAATATGTGAGAAATTCAAATTTCTATACTTACTGGCTTGTTTTGGTTGTCTTATTCTTTCTTTTGAAGAAAGTTTCACCCTTCTAGCAGTTGTGATTAGAACAGATCAAGCCTCCAGAGGCTGAGCCAAATGAACTTGGGTACAGGATTTTTTTTATTGATTTTTTTTTTTTTTGCAAATCCTCTCATCTCTACAAAGTTGAATTCAAGTTCTTTGTGAGAATCTGGAGAAGCTGTTTTGACATCTCTGAGTGGGATTTTTAAAATTTTGGAAGCCAGCCTTCCTGAAACATTCAAACTTGTCTCAAATATAAATTACTTTATGTGATATGTTTGACAGAATTTAATTTAGAAAGGAACTTGAAGGTTAATGAATGTGAAGGTTGTCTATTCTGTGGCTATGCAGGAGATAGTTAAAACACATGCCAGATACCAGTTTGTGTAGTTTGCCAGTTTTAAAATAACACTGCCTTTCTGTGTGGAAGATAAGAGAATGATATTTACTAGATGCGTTTTTCTAGACTTCTAAGGCTTTTTTAACACTTCTGTGTTAAAAATGTATTGATTTCTTTTGCGGTTTCAACTGGAGAGTTGAAATATGCCTGTGATACTGCAATATTTGAAGATAAAACTCAGAGTTTACTTGTGCTGAAAAATTACTCTTCTGCTGGTGAGCTGTTAGGGAAAAATAAGTTCTGCAAGCAAAGAACTTAGTCAGGAAAAGACCCATTGAAGTTATTTCACTTTAGGTTTGGTAATTAAAAATTGCTGAAAATACTTTGCCTAACTAACTACATAATTACTGGGAGAAAAGGCAGACATGGGGAAATCAGCCAGGTAGTTACGGTTTTTACTGTTTGAAAACTGGAATAGTTGTGCTTTGAGACTAGAAATCTTATTTTTGAACAAACGAGAAGGCTTGTATTTCCTTGCTGCAAAGCCTCTTAACAGGCTCCTGGCTTACATGGCTGTTCTCAGTTTTCTGTCACTAAGATACTGTTATACAGAGGATCAGACTGAATATTACTTTTGGTACAAACATCCAGTACTCTTGGAAAATAATAAGGGTCCCTGGAAAAAGACTTAGGCAACTGAAGCTTGTTAGCCAGCCTACCTATACAGAGTTTTGAGCAATGTTAGATATTCTTGAGCAGAGTTGTTTCCAGTAGGAAATGCCAATAATGTGGGTATTTCTAGATTCCTGATGCATAAGAACGGGTGCTTGAAAGTTTCTCATTGGTAGGATTTGGCAGACTAAGGACATGTCTTCTGCTTGGAATACTCAATCTGCAATGCTGATTCCCTGTCCTGTAAAAAGCAATCCAGAGGCCACCTTAACAACACCAAAAAAAAAACCCAACAGCACAACAAACAAACAAAACATAGAAACCCACTTAATGGTGAAGAGAGAAAGTGAAAGGTTTATAGTAGCCTAGTGGTTAGAACAGTTGAATGGAACAGGACAAATATTATCTCTGTGCTCTCCTGTATCAGAGGTTTCAACTCCCTGTTTTCTGTTAATCAGAAGTGTGTCCTAACCACCAAGCTGAAAAGTGTGTAGGTAAAAACATCTGCATGTGGACATTACTGCTGAAGATGGAGTATGAGTAACAGTGCATAGTTTTTTCCCCCAGAAAACACCTTCATTGGCCACCAGGTATTTACTAAGCAGAATCATGAAGCAGATCCTCCTGGGGCACTTGGAAGATAAGAAGGTGATGGATGACAGCCAATGTGATTTCACTAAAGCAAATTTGACAAATTTAGTGGCCTTCTATGAGCACCTTCCAGTAAGTAAAAGGAGGCTGACTACAAGAAGACTGGAGAGGGACTATTTAAAAAGGTCTGTAGTGATAGGACCAGGGGGAATTACTTTCAGGATGAGGAATGAGATTTAGATTAAATATTTTGAAATTCTTTGCTGAGTGGGTGGTGAGGTACTGGCACAGGTTATTCAGAGAAGTGGATGCCCCATCCCTGGATTTCTTCAAGGCCAGGTTGGATCAAGCTTGGAGCAGTTTGGTCTAGTGGAAAGCTCCCTGCCCGTAGGGAGCTTTGGGGTTTGGAACCAAGTGATCTTTGGGGATCCTTCGAACCAAAACCATTCTATGATGCTTTAATATACAATGACACATTTTTTACATAACTTCTCTAATATATTCATTTATTCATCCATAAAAAACACTTGAGCGCTTAATATGATCCCCAAAGTAAAAGAGGGCTCCATCCTGGAACAGCAGTCCTGTCCATGTGTCTGCTCCATGGGCCACAGCTCCTGCAAGGTGCTCCAGCACAGACTGTCTGTGGGCTACATCTACCACCTCCAATGTGGGGTTTGCTATGGCCTGCAGGTAGATCTCTCCTGCACTGTGGACCTCCACAGGCCAACAGGGGCACAGCCTGCTTTACAGTGGTCTGTGGGGGAATTTCAAGTGCCTGGAGCACTTCCTACGTGTCCTTTCTGAATGACTTTGGGGTCTGCAGTGTTGTTTCTCTCAGTTATTGTCACCCCTCTCAGCTGTTGTGCAGTGTTCTTCACCCTTTCCTAATTACATTATAGCAGAGGCATCACCAGCATGGCCAAGTGGCTCAACTTTTGGCAGCAGCAGGTCCATCTTGGGGCTGACTGGAACTGGCTCTGTCTGACATGGGGACAGCTTCTGGTGTCTTTCGCAGAAACCACCCCTGCAGGCCACTCACCACCAGAACTTTACCAGGGAATCCCAGTGCAGGCACTCACCTGGCGAGGAAGACTCCTTTTATTCTTAAGAAGGTTTTTTTCAGGTTTTGGTACAGTGAAACTGGAAGGTGGATAGTCTCTTTTGACATGGCAGTTGCTGTAATTTTTCTGGTTGAGTAGCGTATAAACTGGTATATAGTAATGTTTCTCGAGCATTGCAAAAAGTATCTGCAGTGCTCCCACAGACAGAAAGAATTTAACATGTTTACAGTTGTCATTTGCATAGATTTTTTTTCATGTGGCAGTCTGACAGCTGTGATTGGCTTGTAGGCAGTATCAGTGTCTGGCTAAAAGCAACAAATAAAGGCTACTTTTCATCTTTTCTTGAGATTCTTGTAATGATTAGGGAATATATTAGCATATTGTGAAATCTAGAGCTCAGTGTTTGTTTGATGCAAGATTGGAGCAGGTGACTTAGTTCTTTAAAGCTGTGTGATGTAGTCTTTATAATTCTCTTTTTTTCTTTGTTACCTTTTTTTAGCCTATTTCTTGTCTATTATTTTGCATATCAGTGAAGTTTCCTGCAGTAATGTTACTGAGAAGAGCTGAGTTACTGAAGGTGATGATAAACTTCGCAAGGCTATTGAAGTTAGTATTTGCTCGAGAGAGACAGAGGTTTTTCTCAGCTTCATATACTGTACTTGGACCTTATAAATTCCAGTACTTATTTGAATCCCTTATATCCCCTTGAATTTTCGTGATTATTGTTTGATTATTTATTGTTTGATTTGTTTCTTTGTGGGTTTTTCTTTGTTGGGGTTTGGTTTTTTGGTCTGTTTAGGTTTTGTTATGTGTAAAAATTATCAGGCAGTAACTATAACATTCTTTGTGTTTAAGAGATACTGGGATAGCGCTGTTCAATAAATATTTTTCAGATTTAGTCCATCTCAGTAATGTGCTGACAGGTACTACTCAGCAGCTCACAGGATGCATGCGGGGAACAGAACAACATCTGTATGTAAATGTTAATTTTTTTATAATTTCATGACACAGGAGAAATTTTGTGTTTGAATTCTGTTGAGTTTTAATTTGGAGAATATGTATCTTTTGCTGTGTAAGTTACAGCAATAAACAAGTCACATATTTACTGTCAGCATTGTCTTCAGCAGCTTTTGTGTTTGCCATCCTTTTCCTCCTTTTCTGCTTTTTGACTGTCCTTTCTCTTCTCTCTTCCTGGTTGTTTGTCAGACTTGAAAATATGCTGTTGTTGAGTATGGGTTAGTAGTTCTAAAAAAGTCTCACATTTAAGTTTGAAGTATTATCAACTTTTTTTGAATCATCTGTAGAAAGGTGTCACACATGCAGAGAGAGCTCTTGGGATTGCAGTGCTCAGTGCCCTCAGCTGTCAGACTCCAGTGGTCCTGTTTTCTTTCTGTCTGTCCTCAGCTTCCATCTTGTTTCCTCCTTATGCTTTCTTTCTTGCATCACCAGCAACCCAACAAACTGTCTGTCTTTGGTGGTTTCTTACACCATAAATCATATTGCAGACTTTCGAGTTTTGAAACTGGTAAAAAGCCTCAGCAGGAGTCAGGCAAACATTTTTGCTGCTAAATGTACTGTTAATGAAAATATTAGCTATAGTGGTTCTAGCAGGAAGATATTGAAAAACTTTTGTCAACTTGAGACTATTTGAAAAATTGCTATTAACATTATTTGTGGTTTAATGATGTAAGTTAAATTGCTGGAAGCTGATAAGGGATGCAGTTGGAATATGCCTACAACGTGAAAAAAGTAAAACTTTAAAAGTGTCCTGGGATGACTTTATGATGCTCATTTTCCCATTTGTCTGTTTAGCCCAGAAAAAAGTTTTGCACCTTTAAGACTGGTTCTGAGAGCGAAAGGGGAAAAAGAAGTGTGCAGTTTGTTTTTAGACACTGAACTCATTCCTCCACATTCCTGCTCCTGGACTGTGTTGTCTGTGGATGGACAGACAGTGGGACAGAGCACTCCTTTGCTTTTTAGTTAGTTTTTGCTAGCTGAGGCAGAGAAGTTCCCTGGAATGTGGTTTTTCTTTTTCTTTGGAGCTGTTTAAACCTGCTCTGGACTGAAAGCCCAGAAGAGCACCAGGAACTCCCACCTGTGGCCCACTGAGCTGGGTCTGGGCTGCACCATTTCCAGTGGAGAACTGATAAGGGACTCAGTAAGCCGAGCTACAGCCTATCAAGGAACTTTCTAAGTTTGTCATCTCTTCAGAGTGGCAAGAGGTTTTATTGTTTAATATTCTATTTTTTGTGTGTGTGTGATGGTGAATGCTTTGCCTATTAAATAAACAGTTTTTTCTACTTTTCTCCAAAGAAAGCTTTTCCTGAACCAGTTTGGGGAAGGGCCACTTGAATTTGCTTTCTAGAGGAGCCCCTTTGGAGGTTTTCTCCCAAATTTGTCCTAAACCAGGACAAAAAGGAGCAGTATGGAGGTAGAGCACAGGGCAGTGGTCTGTTTTGTTACTGTTATGAATATATATGTGCATATAAAATCATGTAACAGATGAACACTACTTTTGATTCTTTGTTACTTGTTTGTAAATTCCACAATGTAAACTGTTTTGATATAATGGCATTTTAAAAAGTTGTTTTCCTCGGTGGTTAGTAATTTTAAAATATTTTGTAACTATTTAATGTACGACGTGTTGTCTTTTTTCCTTGAGATAACAGATAAGAAGCACTTTTACTATAGTTTTGTTCCATTAGTGTGCAGTATAGAAATTGTATATTTATTCTTCTGATGGCTGCAGAGACACAGAAGACAATCTGGTGAAATCCTTCTGTTTGTACAGGAGTTGTATATGTTCTTATTAGTATTCAAAATGTGAGTGTCAAAACTTTGATCCCCTTTTTCATGACTGCTCAGACCACTCTTGCTGCATTGAGCTGATTTGTTGCTGAAAGTTACTGGAATGATAATATTTATTGTGGTCTAAGTAAATATAAGAAACACCAGAGCTGGATTCCTGAGCTCCTGTAGAATGGGGTAGAATGGGGTCAGGAAAACTGGATATATCTGTTAACACAGTGAGGACTAGGTTTTGGCTTATTCTTTCAGAACATTCTGTGGAATTCCGTTGACAAGAATATTCTTAGGGAAATTGAGAGATGTGCCATTAGAAGAAAAATTGTAGAGCACCACTGGAGTTAACACAGAACTTGGAATACAGGGCACAGGCTATCAAAGTCTCTGATTTTATATATTTAGAATTGTTTCTTATCCCTTTTGGGATTTTATTTTTTGGTTGGTTTTTTTTGTGGTTTTGGCCATAGACATATCATGTTGCAGACAGGCCACACATTTGGTTGAAAGTCTTTTTAAGAACATCAGTACATTTGTCAAAAAAATGAACATTTTTCAATTTATAAGCTGTGAAAGAGAAGCCTCGTGTAACAGGTGAGGTTTAAACAGAACATAGTGCAGTTAATTTGACCTGGAGATGTCATAGCATAGTGGGAGATGGTTGTCTGGATGTTACTGATGTTACTCTTTGGGAATAGGTCAGTGTATATTCCAACACAAAGCTTTGGGTTTTGTCTTGCTTACAGTGCAGTTGTTCATGGCTGAGATGAGTACATAATTGTCTAACATTCACTGTTTAATGAGGCTAATGAAGATATAACATAAAGTATCTTTGCCCTTATATTGCTGCTGCTGCTCACTTCTTAATATAGAAGAATGGTGCTGGGAAGACTCTTACATGCTCAAGGGGCGGTAAAATGGAATTCTGCATAGGGTACCAGGTACTTGAAGCTTCTTCGGTCAGCACTAATAGTATTTCTGAAGCAGGAAGACAGTTCCACCTTCTTGCTCTGCCATTTATTATTTCTCCTTGGCATACAGCTAGAGAACCATGAGTTAACTCAAGCTTGGTGTTACTGCATTTTTTATGTCAGGTCTACAACACTGTAGATGGTGTTTGGGAGACTTGTGTAAGTTGTTCACTGTAGTTGCAGTCACTTAGTAGTTCTCTTTGCTTGTTCCTTTTCTTTATTTATTTTTATTTCAAATACCACAAGAAAGAAGGGGATACCTCAATTTTTATTGTAGGATATGGGGGGAAAGAATTTTAATTCCCATCTCTGAAAGCATTAATTTTAAAAAATAGATAATTTATTAAATATATCCTGGCACAAATTTATGGTAATGACAGTAGCTTACAGTATCTGTTGTCAGGGAGCTAAACTGGCAACCATCAGCAGTTGGAATGCCAGTTTATATGCGATTCAGTGAGTTCATAAGCCTGAAAAATGTCAGTATCCTTTTCTGATCTGTAGCCTTCAATGTTACTTTTACAAACGGTGTGAAAACTCTGGGGCCTAGTGACAGTAGCATGGAGTGACAATCTAGTTCTTCATTTGTGTTCAATGGGTGAGCAATGTTAATCTTGGAGAAAATAATCTGTTAAATCCAAGAGAACCGTGTGGCTGTTCAAAGTCTGTTTTTTGCACATGAAACCCTACTGCAATGTACTTGCCACCCATAACACCAACATTCTTTAATGAGGAAGGTAGCAGAACAGTGAGTTTTGAGATGGGATTGTTGGGAAAGTAAGTGTTTCAGATAGTATCTTTGTAGACAAATATGTTGCTCTTTCCCTTCAGTCTATTTGTGTCAGTTTTACTTGCTTTGAGAAGTAATCCTTCTGGGCTAGAGAGATTTGGTTAGTGTCAGATATTCCCATGTAATAACCAGTCATCAATTGTACACAAACTTCATAAGTTCTGCTGCTCTCACAAGGTGTGCTACAGGAATAGGTAGGGGAAAAAAGGCCTAAAAATCTTAAGACCTTTGACTTAGTTTTTTCAAGTCATTGTTCTTCCCTCATTTTCCTGAATTTTAGAAATCCGTTAGGAAACGGTAACCAATATACAGATTTTGGGTAGTAGGATGGAAGATGATACAGGAGGAACTTCATTTTTTGGCTTCATCAGTGGTTTTTTGGGGGCATCTTTTTTGGTTTAATACTTTTGTAAAATTCTGTGTTAGTTGCCAGTACATGTTGGCAATAACCTCTGCCTTTCTGATGCTTGCTAGAAATAGGATTTGGAAAGGTCTCTTTCTTTACCATGTCATAAATAGGATTAATTTACATGAACGCCCAATTTCTAATTCCTGTGACAGTCAGATGAATTAGGGATTTGAAATTCTTCTTGTTCTTATTGCTTGAAAGGCAAACAGCTACAGTTCCACATTCTAAGGGAAAGTAATTTTGGTAGCAGAATTGAAGAAAAACAGATACATAGCAAATGCATTTAAGAACTAAATCTTTTTAATCCTCTTCTGTGAGCCCAGGTTCCTTATGCTCAGAGCTCAGTTTCCATTCTGGGTCTGAAGTTTTTGTATTTGTCTTCGGGTGATTTTATGATGATACTTTATTCCTTGATCATCTGTATTATGCCCAGAAATGTCTGCAGTATCTTTAAGATGAATGAGGGGACAGGGCTAGAGCCTGGGAACACTAAGCATGGACTCTGTTCAGTCTCTCTCTCTTTCTCTCTCTCTCTCTCTCTCTCTCTCTCTCTCTCTCTCCAGTGTATTCTGGACAGTTGGGTGGACCGGGGACATTGCATTGTTCTTTTGTTGGATTAGGTTTTTAGGGTTTTTTGCTGGTTTGAAGCAAGAAGGCCCTCCCCTTCCCGGAACTTCCCTCCCCTTCCCGGAACTTCCCTCCCCTTCCCGGAACTTCCCTCCCCTTCCCGGAACTTCCCTTCCCGGAACTTCCCTTCCCGGAACTTCCCTTCCCGGAACTTCCCTTCCCGGAACTTCCCTTCCCATAGCCTGGAGGCTGTACTGTGAATCCTCTCAGCTGCCTTTTTGGCTTTTTTTCCCTTGAACTGTTTTTAGCTTGACATGTTTTTCCTTTTGGCCTGTCTGGGGAGCCAGCAGGACCACCCTGAACCTGAGAGCTCAGAAGAGCGGAACCAAAATGAGAAAGGACATTAAAATCCACCAACTTTGGCTGCTGCAAGGAAGAGACCCATGCCAGAAATTCAACAGTTTTCCCATCTGCTCTGCTCCAGGCTGCCATGTGATCTTCTCTTCCCCTTCACAGAGGAAAAAGGGATCAACTGCCATTTTATTCTGGGGCACACAATCAGCCTCTGTATTTTTTTTCCCTGGGTATTTTTCTGAGCTTTTTTGTTCTGCTCTTGGTTGGTGCCTGGGTGTGTGGAGGATAGGTTTCTGGGAATTAGTTTTTAGCATTTATTCAATACTTTTCTATGCCTTAGGGCACCCCAATGCCTTTTTTATTTGTTTGCTTGTTTTTAATTTGGTTCTTTTGTTGTTGTTAGTAAGTGGGTCTTTTAAGGTTTTTTCACTGGTATCAATTTCTCTCCTTGGCAGAAGAAAAGGGAGTTCTTGAAGGACTTTCTCTCTTTAGAGGAAATGCTCATTCCAGGACATTTTCTCCTGAAACTTGTCTGCAAAACTGAGACAGCATTGTTCACCCACACCTAGCCTGTGAATTAGGACAGATTCTTTCTGGCCAACTTTTGCTTTGCTTGCCATCCCCCTTCATGTTTGACCACTAGTGGGAATTTACTATTGCTTCACTTAGTTCATAGGACAGCCAAAGTAATTTTCACAATTTAAAAACAAATTCAGTTCTGCTGAGACATCACTATGGAATGGCACTTATGCAATGCTGTACAGGTGAACAACCTAACCCATTGGATCAAATGAGCTTCTAAACTGCTTGTAAAGTAACTGCTTGTTAATTTTGCAAGTAGTAGTGATGCATTATAAATAATCTTATAAAGCCATATGCATCTCACAGCATCACTTACCTTGTTAAAATAACAGATGCCTAATCTGTGGGTCTGTTTCTTTATACAAGTTATTTTGCCAATATTTTATTTTCACATGACGGGTTAAAAGGGTATAATGTGTATTCACTGCTACATTAGTGGTTAGAAGTCCTTTTGTCAGAAGGCAGTGCTAGTGTCCATCTCGGTAATTTTTAATTTTTCACAGTGAAAATAAGGCAGTATTTTGCTGCAAGCTGTCACATTCTGTTTGCACAGAAAAGGTTCACTTGAGTTTTAAGACTAGGCTTTTTTTAAAATAGTCCTAATGTCAGGTTTATGTTTTTCACTAGCACAGCAGTAGCAGACAGAGAGTAGTCTGTTTGCCATTGTCATTTGATCACAAAATTTCTGTGGAAAAAACAGCTAATGCCATGGATAGTGAGTTAAATATTGTAAATATTGGAGAATAGTTTTGTTGTGTGTTTCATGTAACATATATACTTTCCATTTAAGCCTTCTGAAGTTAGGAAAAAAAATGCATTTGCCAGCTTTTACTTCTGTGAGTTATATTTTCTGTTTCTAAAATTTATGCATCAGCAGTTTGATAGTGATGTTGAAACTGTATGCTCTAAACATACATCTAAAAGTGTAGACTGTGTGTGGTGCACACTGTTTTTTTTCTGATGCTTTGCTCAGAGGTACATAATTGTCCAAACACTTTTTCTAAGTAGAAAGAATTTATTTTATCTGCCCTTATCAAGTGTGTCTTTTTTGTTTTGTTTTGTTTTGTTTTTTTGTCTATTTCTTGTAGGTTAAAAATCTACAATACCATCTCAGGGAAGCAGCCGTGCACTGTGGGTTTCTTGGAGCTGCAACTTTGATTAGTAATGACCAGATGATAACGAGTTAAACAGTGCCTGGTAAATATCGCAATCACAGTGGCAACTCTGCACAAGCAACATCAAAGAGCAGGGGACTTTGGTGTTCCCGTGTCAGTAGAAAACATGCCCAGGATCTCAGCTGCCAGCGTGCCTGCAATTTTTACATAGATTTCTATAGGTCTTGCAACCATGTCTGTTAATGCAACAGAAAATGATCCTCCCAGATTCTTTGTGGGTGGAGAAGATGGAGAAGGATTATTGGATTCAGCCCGATCTACAGATTATGAACACTTCTATGATCATGGGGAAGAAGAGGAGGAAGAGTATGATTCTGTAAGTAGTGTAGGGGCATTTGTTTACTATTCTTTGTTCTCAAGCATTATTTTTGATTTCAAAATTTTTTTTCAAAAATTGTTTATAAAAAAATACTTTTTCAAAATATTTTTCAGTATTTAATTATTTTTCAAAAATGGCATTAGCTCACATAAGTCTAGTACTGAAATGGTGTTCTAAATTGAGAAATTGTTCATAGTCAGATAATGATGTGTCAGTAATGTTTGGAAAAGAAGAATACTGAAAAATTAAGTATACCTTGAACTGTGAAGTAGATGTGCTTTATTTTACAGAGTTTCAGGGCAACTGAGGTTGATGTGCATGATTTGGAGCCTTGATCTGGATTCTGGAAATAAACCTCATGGTGGCATAAGCCTCTGTTTCATTTATTTGGATAGTTGGAAGCAAAATAAATTATTGAGAATTTTTCCTTGGCTGCTGTCAACTGCTTCAGAGTTAACTTTTGATTTTTTTTTTCCTTCCTTGTCTTGGTGTATTGAAAGAGCATACAAAGTTCATCTTAATTATACTTTAGTTTATTGTATCTGTAAAGTGTTCTGAATTGTATTTTGAGCACCGAGCTCACCAATTTTTAGCTTGCTTAAGACAAACTCTTAATGGTATTATGCATGAGTGTTTGTGTCTTTTTTTTAACTCTTTGTTGTTTGTTCTTTTTGCAACATTCATTTTCTGGAATAGATTAAATTTTCACTAATTGTGAATTAGTCTACAAAGTTTAAATGCAAGACAGCATTGCTAAAGCACTTCCCATGATTAAAAGTAACTGGAAATGCAGAGTAGCAGTGCAAAATTAGCAGCTCAGGTAGCTCAATTCAGTGAGTCTGTTTTGGCAAGGGAAGTTAGCTGGCTAGGTTTTCAAACAGCAGTAAGTTGAATTGAAGGATTGCTCTGTGGGTTTTTTGTTTGTTTCCTTTATAAAGCAGAGTAGGTTGGCCGTTACCTTTAGAAATATCACTGATGGAAAAAAAATATTGAAAGTTTAACATGAAAGTAAACATAGAGTATGCAAAAAAAGTGAAACTGTTTATGCACTAAATAGTTGAGAAATTCAGAAAAGTAGTTTCTTGTTTTCTGATTTTCCTTTTCATAATTCACTTGTAATATTAGGTGATGAGAGGCCTTTTGACTGTTAATTATGTGGGAATCCAAAAAATCAGAGGGTTTTGGGAAAGCTGCAAAAGGCAGGCCTCAGAGACAGCAGAACTGTGATTAAGCAGTACCCATAAGATTTGTCAGCAGAAAAATTATGTAAGAAGTAGAAAAATAAGGACAAATAGAGCAATGGTGTGTGTATTAATGCTTGTCTAGAATAACTCCCTAAGCTGAAGAAAAGTATATCTAGTGATATATTAAGAAGTTCTAAGTTTAATAATGGAGCTCTGTGCATTGTGTTTTAAGGCTTACAAATGAGTATTGTATTTGAAATAAGCAAACATTGTTTTAACCAAATGTATGTGTGCTTAGAGTTGTTAGATAAAACTACTGTCAATATGCTTTTGCTTTGTGTAATTAGTCAAAAAACTTATAAGTTGTAACATTAAGTTCTTAGTCTGCTACCTAAGATGTGAGCTGCTGGCATCTTCCCATTGTCATAACCATGTAATGAGACTAATGCTGGAAAATAAAACAGCTCAAGATGCCTTGCTCAGCAGTCCCGTCCTGTTCGTGATTTGTACATAGCTCCTGGACAGCAATAAATTAGGCATAAAAAAATGACATAATTGAAAAGTCGATTACTAGTTAATTCCAGAGTAAGCCATAAATATGATTTTGTAGATTTGAAACTCCTGACTTACCCTTTGATCGTGTCTGTTTGTTCCTGGTAACAATACCTGAAAAAATAATATAGAGCTGTTAAACAGTTTCATTCTTGAGGCATTTTTTGTGAGGATGCAGTGTGATATGCTGCTATGCTGCATTTTGTTATCTGGTAACAATTTACCTGACTAAAAACTAAATTAATTGTAGCATGTGAATTTCAAGAGAAAATACCTGCTCTACTATTGTGCTGCTAAAACCCTGTTGTGTTTTGAGAACACATAAAAATTACTTTTCCCTTCCCCCTACCTCCTTTCCAGCCACCAGAAAGACAAATTGCAGTTGGAATATGTTCAATGGCTAAGAAATCAAAGTCCAAACCAATGAAAGAAATTCTTGAACGCCTCTCCATGTTTAAGTATATAACTGTGGTGATATTTGAAGAGGATGTTATTTTGAACGAGCCAGTAGAAAATTGGCCTTTATGTGACTGTCTCATTTCTTTTCACTCTAAAGGTAAATCTTGTAATAATACCATAAATACTTGTGATCTAAAATTATTTTATCTAAAATCTAAATTATTTAAGCTCTTTGAAAGTCCTCTTAGTTTTTTTGTCAAAGTTTTATTGGATTTTCCTAGGAAGTGAATCTTTTTTCTTCTTTAATATAATACAACTGACTTCTAAAGTGCAAGATTTTTAAAAGATACTGTTTACATTGCTTGCGAAAGTCTTGTCTGACACAATATAAGAATAGCTGTCCCACTGGTTAATACGTTTAAAGCCAGTGGAAATAGTGATGTAATGCAAGGTTCCAACCTATTTACTGGTAATGTGTCTTGTAATTTTAATTTGTTTTTCTTAATAAACCTTTTAGGGTTTCCACTGGACAAAGCAGTAGCTTATGCAAAACTCAGGAATCCTTTCATAATCAATGACCTGAATATGCAGTATCACATACAAGACAGGTAAATAACACTAATCATCTTCTAAAGCAAGCCATTTTTTTGAGACTATAAAAATTTGTTGTCATTGCATAGCAACAGTTCCAGTGTATTGTCCCTGCCCATGGTGGAGGGTTTGTACTTTAAATAAAATTACTGTGAATTTTACACTTTATTAATGTATGCATACTTTTCTGGAATGTGTCTTCAGGTGTGTTTTTTCTTTAGTTGTTTTTACATTGATGTATCTGAAGATTTACCAAGTTAGAAATTTGCTGATACATTTTTCCAAAGCTTAGCAAATAAAAAAAGTTTAAACTCTTAAAATACATATAGGAGAGGTATGTATAGCAGCTGTACAAGTTTAGATAATTGTAGAATTAATGTGATTTACAGTATTTTTTTCTGTAAGGATGATACTTAACAGAAGTTGTTGGTACTCAAAGGCTGTGTGGTTATTGAAAGCAAATTTTCTTTTGGAGCTGAGATCATGCATAGCAAACATTAATAAAACAACAGTAAGCAACATAGATGAACACTGAAACCTTCTCAACAGTGAGCAGACTTGCTATTTCGGATGCCTTCAGTTCAGTTCTGTATAAAGTTGAACAGTTGAAAATCCCCTTTAACAAGACAATTGTTGTGTGCATATGTCTGATGCACTGCCAGATAGGAAAGGACTGGCATTGCAAAATGCTTTTTTATTGATGTTGAAGAGATCACTGCAAAGGTACAGCTGTGTCGGTGACCTTTAAAGCATTATATTAGTAAATAGGGTATATATGTAACCTTACCCTGTGTGATTTGAAAAAAAAATTGTTTTTATTTTTCTCCTCCTTTACTTATAGATTGTAAAATGCAAATATTTGCAGGATTTGCTGGCTCATTTCTTCATGTTATTTTCTTCTAGAAGAGAAGTCTATGGTATTCTTAAAGCTGAAGGAATTTTACTTCCTCGCTATGCAGTTTTGAACCGTGATCCAAACAATCCCCAAGGTAAAAAGAACAGAGAGAAAATACCAACCATTAGTATCTCAGTGTTTCCACTGGAGAACAATATGGACATAATGAATAGCTAAATATCACTGGCTAGACAATTAATTTTTGCATTCAGTTTGATTTCTATGCCGGCATTTAAAGTGTTGTTGTGGATTGACCTCTACTGGCTATGGGGTGCAGTATGTGAAAAAAAACCAAAGAGATTGAGGCTGTGTAAGCACTGTTCAGAATTAACAAAAACATCAAGACTTTTTTTGTCACAAGTTCAAAACATAGCACCATACCAGCTGCTGTGAATAAAATGAACTCCATCCTAGCCAAAGGCAGTGCAAGTATGGAACTGAGAAGTATGATTCTGACACCATACATCTTACAGACATAATAGAATAGCTAGAATATAAGGGGCTCCTTACTCAAACTGAGCTTCTAATTGTGTCACTAAACAGAGCAGCATTCAGGATATAATATTAACCACAATTATTAGTAATTTTCCTTTAGAAAGTGATATTGACAGAAACAAGTCAGGCTATTGAATTTTCCTCTTCTGAGTATAAGCAGCCATATATTTGAAGTCTGTTCTAGATATGCCTGCAGATGCGGTACTGTGACTATAAATTGGAATTAATTTTTTGTGTACCTCCAAAAAACTGAAACTTCTTCTACTAAAATGAAGACTTTAAGCGACAGTAAGAGATTGCAATGACAGATCAAAGGAATTTTGCATTAAAATGTCTGTGTGAAAAAAGGACACTTTTATGCTTCAAAAGTGAAATTAAAGCTGCTGCTTGCAGTTAACCAGTATTGAATACCATATTCCTGATAGCAGAGGACCTAATTTTGTGTTCAGGGGCATCTATCACACAGTATGAGACAGTTCTAACCCTGTGGCATCTGACACCACACTGTGTGTACTGTTCATCTGCCAGCTCCCTGATATTTCAGAGAAAGGCACTGAAAAAAAACCAAACAAATAGCACTTTCCTCTCTTCAAAACACTTCAAATATACCATCTTATGCACCTGCAGGAGACAATTTCCTATCTGATAGTGAGGGAATCATCAGTAATTCCAGAACATAGTATTTAAATAACTTAATATAGACATGGTACAGCAAAAATATACTGCATGTGATCATCAGTCATTGTGCAGTCAGTAAAAATCAGAGAAACAAAGATGTATTAGAATATTATTATTTCAACCTGCAAATTATTGTAGATCTCTTCATAACTGTATGCATTAGTATACTGTTACAGCTCTATTCTTTGCACTGTTCTTCAGAATGCAACTTGATTGAAGGAGAAGATCATGTGGAAGTGAATGGAGAAATCTTCCAGAAGCCCTTTGTAGAAAAGCCAGTTAGTGCTGAAGACCACAATGTTTACATTTATTATCCAACATCTGCTGGGGGTGGAAGCCAGAGGCTCTTTCGAAAGGTGAGGTTGTGGTACTAAAGCTATTGAAAAGCTTTAGGTGTCTAATAGGATTGCAGAGTAATTCTGTCATGTCCTGCTTGCTTAGGAATAGTGGCAGATCAGAGAAATTTCAGGAGAACACACAGATTGAATGAAGGCCTATGTTTCTTGCAGTAGATTGTTAGCTACTGCAGATTCTTAGCACACACCATGAATGTACTTCTAGAATCTTAGAAAAATCTTTTGGCAATGGTCAAAAATTTGCTTCATTTGGTACATGAAGTTTTTTCTCAGCACAAGTGTGTTATTTTAGGTAGTTTCGAAGTTTCTCAAGCAGTATTCTTTGAGTTTTTTAATGGAAAAATACATCTTTCAGATTGGCAGTAGAAGCAGTGTTTATTCTCCTGAAAGCAGTGTGAGGAAAACAGGCTCCTATATCTATGAGGAATTCATGCCTACAGATGGAACTGATGTGAAGGTATGACAACTGCGCATTCTTATTTATATTTAGAATGATCAAGTGCTCAAAGAGCTTGTCAGTTTTAAATCTCGGTCAAGGATTAATTTGAATTGCGTTTTACTACAGTTCATAAGTAAAAAATGCAATTTTGATTCTAGCTAAACATAGTACTTGTAGTGTAGAGTAGCTGTGCTTGCATTGTTAGAATCAAGTGCTGGAGACTTGCTACCAATATATTGTCTTTCTTTTTCTGTGTTGTATTAGTGCCAGAACAGCATCTTCTTTCCCATGCTAACAGGTGATGCCTAGCTATTTTATCTGAAGGTTAAAGATTACAAAGAAATCTAACAGAAGTAGATCTTAGTATGCTAATTAATAAGCAAAAGTTTCTTGCTAAAATTTTATGATAGAGTCAAAGAAAATAACTTTTGTGGACCATATCTGTAATAATTTTCATTCTTTTGTTCATTTAGGTTTTTAACAGAGGTATTAGGTAGAGAATGCTAAAACAGAGTAATAACAAAGTAGGTGTTAAACTACTTGTGAAGATTACTTCCTTTCCCTTTCTCTTCATTTTGGCTATTTTAAACCCATTTCAAAACTTGTGGAACCAGTGTTTTACAATATGCATAACAGATCACCATATTTAGACAAAAAAAGTGCAGGTGTAGAGAGTGTGAGGTCTAATCCAAAAAGCCCTTTTATTAACTGCAGTCAACTTCTTGATATCACTTGATGGTGCATGCGGGGAATATTCTTCTCTTGTTCTCAGAAAAATGTCCTCTTCTGTGTGCTCTTCTGAAGGTTATTCTGTGCAAGAGTTTGCAACAGATTAATTTGTGTTTACAGATGTTTGTGTAAGAGCTTTAGAAACTTTTTGCAAAGATTCTTGCAACCAGAGGAGATGCAAATGGCTTTATGATTAGGGACTATTTTGGCTAGTTGCCATGTAGTCATCAAGCAGAAGTAGACTTTTAATACTCCAAATAAGTAGTGGATTTTTTAACAAGACTATCAACATTCTATTAGGCAGTTTCACTAAACTTACCCTCTTACCTGAATTCACTGTATTGGCGCTCATCTGCTTTAGCTGAATACTTTTTTAATCAATGCTTGGAGTTTGTTTTTTAATTAAAGAAACTGTAGCCTGTTTTAGAGAGCTGCTGACAAATCTCTTCTAGCATATGCCCCAAACCCTTCAGTGAGCATCAAAACTGCAGTAGAGATAACACAATTGTTCTCTCAAGCTCCTGCTTGGAGTTATTCTCTTAATTTAAAAAGTATGTCTGCATTTTAGACAGGACTAAACAAGGCAAGGATCTGCCCAGCTTTAAGGTTGTCATCTTAAAGCTGAGCAGATCCTTGTTTTGTTTAGTCCTGTCTAAAATGTAAATGTGCTTTTTAAATTAAGAAAATAACTTAATCCTGCAGCCAGATTTCCATAAGTAAACTGAACTAATTCTCAAGTTAACCTGTTTTCCAGGTTCTGCAGATGCTTTGGAGAAGAAAACTTTTACATCTTTGTACCATCATAACTGAGAAATTCATTTTTATTAATTGAGTTTTTATAATTACTCTTTTTCTTGTTTTATCCCAGGCTGTCAATAAATGATGTGTGTTCTCTGAAGGCAGAGAATGCCACTGATGAAGATACTTTAGTGTGACCTTTTCAATGATGGAAGCAGCTAGTATCTTTTGATGTTGTTTTCATGTTTGAGTTATATGCATACATTTTGCAAATTTATGCAACATCATTTAAATACCCTGGATCAAGACCTCCTGTTTTTCAATACAGGTGTACACAGTAGGTCCAGACTATGCTCATGCTGAGGCCCGGAAGTCTCCAGCTCTGGATGGCAAAGTAGAACGAGACAGCGAAGGAAAAGAAGTGAGATATCCAGTCATCCTGAATGCAAGAGAGAAGTTAATTGCTTGGAAAGTATGCCTTGCCTTTAAGGTACGTTGATTGCTTTCCTATCGCATCAAACATTTAGTGTTAATTGTTTGTTACATTCAATTTCCATAGGGTTTTAGTGCATGAGCCAGCAGTGGTAATTAGTGCAGAATTCCTAGGAAGGTGGAAAGTTAAACTTCCATATGACATCTTTTCTTAATCAAGAAGGATTTTTCCTTTAATGTATTGAAAAGTTCTGGATAAATTGCTTGCGTTGCATTAGTTCCCTAAATTTACATGTTGCTAATGTGCTTTGCTAGCCAACAGTTGTATCTATTTTGTGTATAACATTTTCACACATTTTGATAATAGTTTCTAAGTTAGCAAAACACAGTTTCACTCAAGTTTTTGTAACTTCTGTTACATAGTATTTTCATCAGGTACAGATTTATTGTTAATTTGGTACTTATATGATTAAGTACTACTTGAATAAATTGGTATTAATTTCATCGTTTCGACTTTTGTATAATTTTAAGATTGCTGTATAGTTACAAGGATTCTTTTGTTCAAAATGTCATTCGGTCTCTTACCCTCCTTTCACCTCTTTTATAAGAAGGCTTTCAGTCTGTCTCCTTTATCTGTATGTGACTGTGATGGCATTCTGTAGGGTGTGGGCCTCTATCACAGAGGAGCTTTGAGATCTTAAAAAGTAATCTGTTGAAATAGCTTCCAATATCCTCTACTAATGATGTAAATGGTATGTTAATATCAAAACTATCTTGTAAAATTTTAACAAAAACTGGTTGTTCAATTTTCTTGAACTGCCATCTTAAAAACTATATGTAGTGGAAAACGACTGTCAGAAAGGGAGACTTGTAGGCCCATAGTTGCTGTAAGTCTTGAAGTTTGTGCTTCTGTGAACTTGACTTTAATACTAATACTGTTAGGAATATGCAGGAAGCATAAAATCAAGTTGGGGATAGAAAGTTAAAAACAGGAAGATGTTTGCATGATGTGTGTGAACCTAACATGGAACTGACATAAGGTAGTAAGTGTAAAGTGTGACATGTTTTGGTCATGTTTTCCAGTGAATACCTGATTAAAATACAAAATTTGTTTAGAATAAGCAATCCTAAATCACTTGAACTTTCATTCTTTAAAACAGCAAACAGTTTGTGGCTTTGATTTGCTGCGTGCTAATGGACAGTCCTATGTCTGTGATGTGAATGGCTTCAGTTTTGTGAAAAACTCCATGAAATACTATGATGATTGTGCTAAGATATTGGGGTAAGAGTTTACTGATTTCTTTCAGTTTTGCTTATTAACTCCCTTGCATATTATTGTAGTGTATGTACTGCCAAATTTCTTATTATTTACTTATTACTATGAATTATTTCTTATTACTATTAATAATATTTCTCATTAGTATTAATTATGACTTATTTATTAAAATTAAATAGAACATTAAAAGTCATTAACATAGACAATTTAAAAATCCTTAAAGAAAATCCTAAGTCAATTAAAAAATACTAACTAAATTCCTTATTCCTAAAATTATCCCAAACATCTGAGTTTTTAAAAGTGCTTATAGCTAACTGAATAAGTATTTTGAAATCAAGATTAAGTTCTTAAAGGTAGCTGAGATCTTTTCAAGTTGTGAAGCACTGCTGCATGGTTGTAATTGCTGCTGTTTAATGTGTCCAAATTGCTGTACATTGTCCTTGATCTGAAGCTGGTGTATACTTGTATATTCATGGATTACATACCTGTAAAACCAACTGAAATAGAATCATGGCGCCTTCTATCGTACCATCTTATCTCTGCCACTGGAGGCAAAAAAAAGTATAATGAGGGATCATAGAGAATTGGGTATAGAACTCTATGCAAAAGAGTCCTCAAAGTAGGCTAAAACACATTGTGACTGGCTTTATAGTAAGATTACACTGATGAGATACAGCCAGAATTTTGTGTAATCTAATGGTCTGGGATCTTACTATTTGAAGGATTTTGCAAATTTTTTCAAGATTTTTAGCAATTATATTTTGGCTTATTCTTCTTTAAGATGGACCTTTTTTTCCCGTCCACGTTACTGCTTCTTATGTAGCTATTAGTCTGAAGTTCAGTGTATTTTGATGAAATACTTGTGAAACAGAACATTATATGTACCATCCTTCTTGAGGTGGAGACTGCATTGTCATTTTATAGTTACAATGAGAGACTGTGCCTATTTTTCCAGTTTTATCACAGAAACTTTTGAGAAATTACTGGTGAAAGATAGCAGTTAACTCTTTGATGAGAATGGCTTGGTGATTATTAGGCACTTCTACTTAGACAGCAAAGACAATTGTCTGCATATATAAATGAACATGAATAATTCCTATCCAAGGAACTCTTTTAGGAACTGGAGTTGAAAAGCTGAAGTTTGTTACAAATACAGGGCCAGTAGTCTAATGCTCCTGTAGCAGTTGTAATAGCTCTAAATTATTAAGTGGTCTTTATTATGCAATTAAAAGAAAAATATGTGTCTATACATTCATGGCTGCTAGTACTCTAAAACTACCTTAATAAAAATGCATATATATATAATCTGTTTGGAGTTTGCATGGGTTGTATAAGCTGTGCTTTAAACTTACTTGATTTGGTTTTTTATTTTTAACTCCTATTTTAGAAATATCATAATGAGAGAACTTGCTCCCCAATTTCAAATACCATGGTCAATTCCTTTGGAAGCTGAAGACATTCCTATTGTGCCAACCACCTCTGGAACAATGTAAGAAAATAGTAGCTACACCTGAATTGTGCAAACTCCCAATGTAACTTTTGTGAGAATCTTTTTTTCTCTTTGCAAGGTGTGCCCACATTGGTCTGTGAATGCTTGTTTTGTGTGCTGAAAACAAGGAAGGAATCACAATTGCTGTATCAGCAGTCAGAGTTTCTCACCCTTAGTCAAGCTGAGTATAGAAGAGCAGATGTTATAGTTTAGCGTCTTTTATGCATAGCTTCCACTGCTAATCATTGTTCCAGCACCAACTTAATATGTGCTTCTAATAAACATGCTCTCTCATTTAATGATCCTCAAAATCATTATTTTAAAAACTACTTAAAATAGATATTCTATAGTTACTTAAGTCTTAAAATCAGTATTTATATTTTATATAAACCTTACATCATTTTGAGTTAACCTTATATTCTTGCATATGCTTCCATCACTTCTGTAGTTATGTCAGATGACTACAACTTTGTCAATTGTCTTGATTGTAGTTAGTTTAATATTGAATAAAAGACACACTTGTGTACAGACTTGTGAAATGCAACCCTTGAAATTTCAGGATGGAGCTTAGATGTGTTATAGCTGTAATACGCCATGGGGATCGAACACCAAAGCAAAAAATGAAAATGGAAGTAAAACATCAGAGGTAAATAGAATCTTGGTAAAAGCTATTTCCCATATTTTAGAGTATAGGATTTTGGGGCTCAGCAGTGAATTAACTAGGAATTGCAAAATTGCAAGTTGCTTTTTGTTTTGTTTTCTTCTAAATCTAACAGTTTTAGATACTGCAAATAATTACAGTCATGCACCTCTCTTTCTAACAGGACTGTCAACTTACTTGTGCAGATTTCCTTCAATACATGCTGTGCCTTGTGAACTGTCCTGTTTGATTTTATGGAAAATGCATTCGTGTCTATAAATGTCTTTATTAAAAATAACGCAGCAGAGAATATTTCTGGTTCTCCATTAGACCATGACTTCTGCCTTCTGCTTTTTATCATAACTGTTCTTGTGTGCCATGTCATATGAATTTTTCTAGTTATTTTTGTCAAAGTTTAATGACTCTGAATTTCTGGTAGATACCATCTTTATGTTGGCATTCATAAGAAAACATACATTATTGACCTGGAACTATGTTCAGTTTCAGTAAAAAGGAATTATTTATTCTGGGACTAGATTCCTGCATTCAGAACATGCTGAAGAAGAGTAGGACTGCTCACTTGGTGTTTTTGGTCCCTACTTCTGTTCAAGATGATTCTTGAAGACTACGAATTGATATACCTGCATATTCAAATAGTATATAATTCAAATATATAGAATATAATCTATTTTTTAAATACTTAGCAAGTTAGTAAGAGACTGACTAAGTTATTTTCAGTACTCTTATTTCCCTAATACATTGGGAAAACTTTCTGGGGTGATGGGATATGAATAAAATTTGGTTTGACCTCTGTGCTGCAGATTTTAACCTGACTTTCAAATACTGTAAAGATACTAATTTTAGATCACTATAAGAGCCTCCTGTTCAAGTAGTAGTAATTTAATTTATTAATGGAATTTTAAAATTATTTTTTTTATCTTAAAGATTTTTTGATCTCTTTGAAAAATGTGATGGATATAAATCTGGAAAACTGAAACTGAAAAAACCAAAACAGTTGCAGGCAAGTTTCTTTATTTTTTTACTGTAATATTTTGAAAGTAGAAATCTATTTATTTAATTAAATCCTATGTTTCCTTCTTTTAGGAAGTACTTGATATAGCAAGGCAGCTCCTTGTAGAACTTGGGCAAAACAATGATTCTGAAATTGAAGAAAGTAAAGCAAAACTTGAACAGCTGAAGACTGTGTTAGAAATGTAAGTGTCTAATTTTCAGGCTTCATAGCAATGAAGTTATATCTGTTCCATTAGTTACTGTGTTGTTGAGTCCACTAGTTACTGTGTGGATTGCAATGTTATCAAATACATAATAATATAATAATTGAAGCATAATGTTTTTGAAGAGAAGGATGTCATGTTTGAAATGAGCCATCACTCTGGTATTTTTCTTCTTAACTTTTTAATTTAACTTACTGCTGTATCTAGTGTCTCAGTATATGTTCAAAAAGAGAAGGTTACTTTTATTGATGTCAAATTTTGTCTTCTTGCATGTTTTTAAAATGAAAATGCTTGTAAGCAGGGTCTGCTTCTTGCAGTGTGACCTAATGACATCTGATAAAACCAGTAAGAACTATCACCATACTTCCTTGACTACTTAACTACTTACAGCAAACTTCGAGGATTGAATATAAATAAGTCTTTGTATACTAAGCCTGAAATATTTAGTAAAAAGCCCCAAACCTTCAAATACCCAACAAAACAAAGAAAACAACAGAAAAAACGGCTTCAAGGTTTATTAAACATCTGGGATCTTAGACTGTAAAATGTTAATAGGAATTTTTAATTTAAAAAAATTAGGGAACACACAATTATTATTGAAATTTATAATAACTGTTTTAAATACTTAGTTTTGCTTGAGAAGTTAATGGGCTATAAAACCAGTAGCCATCTACACTGTGAGACCAGTTTCTGGATACTAGTAGCCACTGTAGTTTTGGATCTGAATAGATAAATTACTTGTGCCATGTCCAATACTGCTTATTGTTGTGGGGGATGGGGGGTTCCAGTTTTATGTTCATTGTTGTAAAAGGTAGAATTAGATAGTATTTTAAGATGTTTCATTATAGCATAGTTTTTATTTCTGCTAATTCTGTGTTTGTTGAGTTAATGTTTGTTCTAAGGACTGCCTCAATAAATGTTGGTCAAATACTCAAATCATTGACGAACAGAGATTTATTATATCTTGTTACAGGATTTTAGCAGTTTTGGAGGAAGATATTTAAAATGTTTCTCTCCCTCTTCCCCTCTCATTTTTCCCTGTTCCTGCTTAAGGTATGGACATTTTTCAGGCATAAATCGCAAAGTTCAGTTAACATATCTTCCTCATGGCTGCCCTAAGACTTCCAGTGAAGAGGAAGGTATTGTATTACTTCTCTACCTAATTGCTTAATATTATGTGTATATAAATAGTCACGGACTACTGGTATAACGTGTCTTGATGTTAAAAAGAGTGAATATTCTGTTTTGAAAATATGTATAGTTAGCACATATTCACAGTATTTTAATCTGCTGAATTGTACACCTAAAACTCTAGTAAGTTTGTCTTCTAACCCTGCTCTTGTGCAACAGAAGAGTAACATGGAAAGAAACTTCAGTGATTCACCAAAGTGGTGTTTTGAGCCAGTGTAAGAAAATCTGACTCAACAATTTAAAAACATTTACAAATTGGAAATTTAAAACATTTACAAATTGTAGGGTGTTTAGCATCCAATTTGTTTTAATTTTTCTGTCTTGATTTACTGTTTGCTTCAGATTCGTGCTAAATATTTTTCACGTATATTCTCTTTATAGTTTTATTACTTCTGTTTTCTCTGTCATCTTTAGTTCATCAGGTCAATATGTCCTTAATGTTAGAATACTGTTAAAGACTCATAATGTTGAAGAGGTCCTTTGATGAAGCTTCTCATAGACCAAATACTTTTTGTTCATTTGGAAAAAAATTTAACAATATACTTAATTACTAAGGTTTTCTCCTGTGTAAAATTAGATAATAGAAGAAA
Organism: Passer domesticus; assembly: GCF_036417665.1. Classification (NCBI taxonomy): domain Eukaryota; kingdom Metazoa; phylum Chordata; class Aves; order Passeriformes; family Passeridae; genus Passer; species Passer domesticus. The sequence goes on along the minus strand of NC_087512.1, from coordinate 56,347,288 downwards.
TGAGCCATCCCTGCTTCTCGTTCTAAAATGGGGAGGAGAGTTGACCCCTGCAGGCAGGGTTCAAGCAGAGGAGCTTGGAAGAGCTTTCAGGTGTATGTATCCAGGCGGACAAGGTAAAAAGAAAATTTTCATAATAATTAAAAAAAAAAATCAGTCCAGTGTCATAAATCACTTTTGAAGATAATCAAGTGCAAGATGAGAGTTTGAGCAAAATGTTTATTTGGTAGGAGATTATGCTGGATTTCCTGGATGTGGATTACTTAGATTACATAGCACTTACCGACATGATCTCAAAATCTATGCTTCTGATGAGGGACGAGTTCAGATGACTGCAGCAGCTTTTGCAAAGGTACAATGTGAAATGGTATTTTCATTTCTAAAATTCTGATATTCTCAGGTTTGTGTTTTCTTTTGAAGTCTGGGAGAGATTTGCAATTTATTAGAAAAAGGTATTTTCAAAGAGTAGTTCAATGTGAAAAAGTATCCAAATAATGTGCCAAACATTTGAAGTTCTTTGAGCAAATGAAGACAGTTTTTAATTAAACAGCCCTGTCTGAGGCACTTTTGTCCTCTTCTCCATAAGATTCTGTGAACAATCTGCTCTGACAAGTGAACTGTCTGCTTACTTGAAATACTGGCCTCTACTGCAAGTATTTGTCTTCTTTACTTCTCCATGGATAATATCAAATTTCAATTACCGAGACTGCTGTCTACCTTTACTTTCCTGACACTTGTGAGTAACAGGTCCAGGGCAATGCCTGTGCTCAACAGTTCATCAGTAACCTCTGTGAAAGAATTGTCCTAGGCATTTTCTAGAGATCTTGGTTCCTTGTTCCCTGCTATATTGCCATAGACGTATCCAGTGCCAAGAGTACTCATGGAAACAAGGCCTGCAATTAGGTGGCTTTCTCCACTTGTGTTAACAATGTTTCATCTGTTTCCCCTCTTAAATTGGGGCATCCGTAATAGAGGCCTACCATGATACTGTAATATCTAACTGGCTTCCAAAAGGTCCTACATCTAGTTACAGCAAAAGTCCATTCATGTGAGCTATTCTACAGTATCTCTCTAATGTGAATTAACTTAAAGCTTTACAAGTCTTCAGACTTCCTGTTTCTTCTATTTGTTTCTATGCTGCATGTGTTTGTACAGAAACATTTCAGCCATCTGACCTGCTTTCCCTTGGTCAGCAGGCTTGAAGAGACACCGCACCATTTCCTTCTTTATTCCAGAGCCCTTCTATTGCCACACAGGCCACAAAAGTTTCCAGCCTTCTTCATTTTGGAATTCTCCATTCAGCTCTTGTTCAAGGCCTTTGATTGTCCTGTGACTCACATGGCTTGGGTTTTTTTCCTCTGTAGAGTTTCTGGAGGACCCTACCTATCTACTGTTTATCCTGCCAGATGCTATTTAGTTTTAAACCCTTCCCATAGCTCCTCTCTGGTAACACAAGTCCTTGAGGAAAGCATGTCACCCACAAGTCAGGCAGCTGTTGCTTCCAGCCTCAGGTAGAGGGCACCTGCACTCCCTACAATCCAAGACCTGAACAGCTGATGTTGTGGAACATTTCTCTGTGGCATGTCACCATCACTGTTGCACCATCTTTATCAATCCTGCAAGCTAGAGGTGTATAGGGACCCATTTCTGTAAGTATATCCATTGTGCCCCTGTTTATCTAACCTATAGCCAGGTGATACCATCTTGAATTTAAATTAGTGTTTTGGGCTTTTTTTTTTAAGATATTAATTTTTTCATCTTCATCTATTTGCCTGAATAATGATATTGTTTGCTTCAGGGACTACTGGCCTTAGAGGGAGAGCTGACTCCTATTCTTGTCCAGATGGTAAAAAGTGCTAATATGAATGGTCTGTTGGACAGTGACAGTGATTCTTTAAGCAGCTGTCAACATCGTGTTAAAGCAAGGCTCCATGAAATTCTCCAGAGAGACAGAGAATTTACTGCTGATGACTATGATAAGGTTAGCATGTGATTAGTTTCCCTTTAAATAAAAGAAATAACTATGAAAATGAAAATTCCTATGCAAAAGTAGTGAGCAGTGATTTTATGTGTCTGTTTTGCAAAATTATTTGCGTGCTTGCAAATAGTTTGAAGTGTAAAGGTGGCTGTACCAATTGTGGCTGTAGATATTTCATCCCGCAATTTCGGTAATTAGAATAGCTACAAACTTTGAAGTAGGAGTGGACAGGGATCTCGTTTGTAAACTTTTTTCACTGTTCCATTAAAATATTTTAATTATTCAAGAAATGACATAATATTGTTTGAATTTTTTATAATCTTTACTTTGACATTGTATGGTGTAACAAAACGTTTTCCTACCTACTGCAGTTTCAATCGTTAATCTGCTACAAGGCCTTTTTTTTTACTTAGAATACGAAGATACTGAAAACCAGTAGAATACTTTCAGTGAAATGAAATATCTCATTAACATGCTAAATTAGCACATAGTAATATAGTTTATGTTGACTTAGTACTGATCATGTCATTGTTCCTCGTTTTAAATGTATTGTTTGTTATAGTTAAGAAACTTCTTTCTCTTTCAATTGCTCATACTCTGTCTTGTGTAACGACTAAATATAAATCCTCAAATGAGGTTTAAGCTTAAACTGTTATTTTTGAAAAAGCATTGAGAGCAAATTATTTAAGAATAATATACCCTGCATGTATATACCCTGTGTGGATTCATTTAAATACATAAAATATCATGCAAACCACTCCTAGCAGTGGATTCAACAGTAATTGGAAAATGCAAGGATTTATTGATGTTTGTTATATAGATATAATAAGGTTTGAAATTAGCTAGAACTAATAGAGTGCTCTTCAATCACTGAGTTACTGGCCTTTGGGATTATAAAGCAATAAAAACTTGGGGGGTTCATTTATTTGTGGAGGTTTTTTAATTTACTTGTGATTTGGGAAAACTGTATGGGGTTTATTCCTGTGCCTTCCTCTCATTACGTATTTCTTGATTTACATCGTAATAGGGAGATAGGAACTGTTTAGTGTCAGGTAGACAGCAGAAGTTTTCCACATCCAAATTACTCTAGTCATTTCAGGAAACTGAGGAAAGTGCAAATAATTGTGTGGTTTTTGTATAAATTAATGTTTCATATCATTGTTCACTTTGAATTCTGCAGACTTTTCTGAAAAAAAATGAGGCTAAGCCTCATATATACATTGAATGTATTGTTTTAGTGACACTCACCTTGATGGTGATCATTTGTAGCTTTTACCATTTCAATAATTTATCCCATTCTGAAGAACATCTCATATGTTGTTCCTATATGTGCATTTAAAGGCTTTCTTTTTGTGCCTGTGTCCTGCAGTCCTGTAGAAACAAAAACCTATGACAGGAACAGGCAAACCTTTTTAAAGGTACCAGTTACTCTGGCAAATCTGGTTCCTATAGAGAAAAAAATATTTTGTGAGGCATGTAGCTTAGCGACAACATTTCTAACAGAATTTACTTTTGTAAGCTTTTGAATACAGAAGTTACTTGAAAGGAAGATATGGAAGCTTGCTAAGTATATATATGAAATTTTAAGCGTCTTCCCAATTTTCCTGTCTTGGAATAAAATAAATGGTTTTATTAATTCTTGTAGATATTCACATTTACTGTATAGAATTAGTTGCTCTATGAATTTCTTATTACCTTTGAATCTCTAGTAAATGGTACTATGTTTTGATGTATTTTCCTAATGCCTCAAAGGTATAGATAATTGATAAATTATTAAAAATATTCATAGCAACCTGCTTGAGTACTTTTTCTCCAGTACTTGGTATCTTTGACATGTTCCATCTTACCAGGTTTTTCAAATCTAGTCTGTTCAGTTAATTTTGTGTTTATCTCAAATTGCAGCTCACTCCATCTGGGAGCATCTCACTGATAAAATCAATGCAGATTATTAAAAATCCTGTAAAGACATGTGACAAGGTCTATTACTTGATACAGAGTTTGACTTCTCAGATCAGGCAGAGAATGGAAGATCCAAAGTCTGCAGGTACTGAAACATTTTTGTACTTGTATTAGTTTCTCTAGTTAATATACATGAAAGAGAATTGTAATGTAACTTCTTCACTAAACTCACTTTTAGCAGAACATTGGTCAACCAATAATGGATTAAGTACTTTCACTGTCTGATTTCATATGCATAGTTTTGAAGTAAAAAGTGTGAGGAACATGTGGTTGTATTGCAGGTAAGGGCTCTTTGATGCTGAGAAATTCCAATGTTTGCAGACATTCTTGTCTTAATTATTTGAAACTCAGCATGCAACAAAGGAGTAGTAGGAAAAATTGATGGTACTAAAGCTAATTTATATAGGTACATATTATATTTAAGGGCCAGTGGTACATTTCTGCCGCAATGTGTTTTACTATCATAATGGAGCTATGTAATTGTGATGCTTTCTGCATTAAAATAATTTTATGCCCCGTTGTCCCTTCTTCTTAATGGTAATTTATTTTAATCCCTCTGTAATTCAGTTGTTGCTACTATGTAATTAAAATGTCCTTTTGTTACTTGAATGGCCTTAATTATTTATAAGAGATACATGTCTATCCAGATATTCAGCTGTACCACAGTGAAACTCTAGAACTGATGTTGCGCAGGTGGGCCAAGTTGGAAAAGGACTTCAAAACAAAAAATGGAAGATATGATATTAGCAAAATTCCTGATATTTATGACTGTATAAAATATGATGTACAACACAATGGATCCTTAAAATTAGAAAACACGATGGAATTATATAGGCTTTCAAAGGCTTTAGCTGACATTGTGATTCCTCAGGTAAGCATTCTCAGTTATTAAATAAAAGAAAGTGTAAAATAAATACATTTTTAAATTTTTGTGAAAATGTCTACTTTGCATTTTCTTTTGAAGCCCCCACATTTTGCAATAGTAGAAGCTTTTAACATTATCTCTTATTTTTCAGTAGTAAACTGATTTGGATTTTTTCAGAAAAATTTGATTCAGAATTAATTAAGCTGTGTTCAGGATGAATTTTTTTAGAGATTTAGGGTGCAAACATGCCTCCTTCCTTTACAGCAGTGTATTAAAATAAAATGGTTCATCTTCACCATTCATCATAGATTTAACAGTTGCCTTTGTGGATAACTATGTTTTCTTAATTACTTTTAATTTAATTTCTACAGCTTATAGAAATTTCATTTTTGGGCTCTTTCCAAATGACAATGTTCATCCTAATCTATGCAATTTAACTAATTTTAAACAATTTTAATTTATAAAGACCTTTCTGCTTTTTCAAAATGCTAAGACTCCATGATGTCAATCTAGACATTAAATTTCATAGAATTTCAGGCCAGAAGTGGACAAGTTTAAGTTACATGCTCTGTGGGCTGTTAAACTTTGTTTAGCTCTAAAATTTTGGAGGTGGCAGGTCATGAAATTGAGTTGTGATAACAGGACAGAACAGACTAAAGCTTTCCCCAAGCATCTCTGCAGTTACATAATAGTGTTGTAACAGAGGTGTTTACCCATACTGTATGCAGCATGTGAGGGAAGTTCTTCCTCTCCCTGTCTCTCAAACTCCTTGACGTGGAAGAAAAAAATAGTAGTGATGCTTAGAATGCATTGTTGTGTGTGGGTCTGTTAAGCTGTAATTTTGAACAGAAAGTTAGAGAAGAGCAGGTCAAACTGAGGACACATACTGGAGGGAGAAGAACAAAGAAAACTTGATAGCCTACATAATGCAAAGGAAGAGTGCTTGTGTTGCTCTCTAGGGTAACAAGAAGATTCATTATTACAACATCTAATATCACCAGTAATTTTCCAGTTGTATATAAATACCATTTGTGTTATCATTTGACATAAATGGAAGATCTTCTCTGGGGTGGCTTACTCCAAACTAAGGCAGACATCTCAAATACATCTCTTTAGTGACTGTTAAAAGAAAGGGAAAAAAAGAAATAAAAATCCACAACATTTTGGGGGCAGGATAGGAGATGGAGATGGTACAAGAAGGCAGAATGATTCCATAGATGTTACAGTTAAGAAAAAGAGCTTTATCCTACCAGAAGGTAAATCCGCTTCTTTGCTTTAACTAATGAAGGAAAACTTTTTGTCGGTATCAAGTCAAACAGCAAAAAGGCAAACTTCTTGTTAGTTGAAGCTACATCACTAATCATATGTAGTAAAAATGTTTAAAAAATTGTTTGTAGCCAGAGCAAACTAATAGATGACTAATTTGCTTTCATATAGAAGCTTTGAATTAGAAGGCATATTAATCTCTAACTGAATTTTGAAAGTCAGTTTGTTTTTACACAGGAATATGGTATTTCTAAAGCTGAGAAGTTGGAGATTGCCAAAGGTTACTGCACTCCTCTAGTCAGAAAAATTCGTTCTGACCTTCAGAGAACTCAAGATGATGACACTGTAAATAAGCTTCACCCTCTGTAAGCCAGTCACTTTTTTACATGGTTACACTAATTACCTTAAAAATTAGAGCTATTCTGTAGGTTTCAAATTTGAAATACCTTTTTGGCTTATAGCAGTTAGAAAGTATAATTTATTTATTTATTTACAGCTATTTTAAAAATAAGGGCACATCTTATCATGGTCTAATAACATTTTTCTTTTTTTTAAGCTACTCCAGGGGTGTCATGTCCCCAGAACGCCATGTTCGTACCCGGCTGTATTTCACCAGTGAGAGTCACGTCCACTCTCTGTTATCCACCCTTCGTTATGGTGCCTTATGTGATGTAAGTTTCTCTGTTGAAGCCCTGATATTTTTGAGAGGAGCCTGACTATCAATTGAAACATTAAGTGACTTTGAAATTTATCACATTTTTTCAAACACTTTATTTTCTATTGCTTATGCAGAAACATATTGCAAATTGCACATTAATTAGCATGCTAATTTCCATCAAAGTAATGCTGTGTTCCATTGGCTGTATGTGTTAGAACCACAAACAGATGTGGAAAGGCCAGTTATTCTTTTTCGTCTTCTGTTGTCACCAATAGTTCTTCCACCTTTTATTCTCAAGTTATGATTCAGTGTTCTCCTGAATTTACTTTTGCACTGGCTTACTTTTTTTGACCATTGACATATTGTCAAGATGCCCCTACCTAATTTCAAGTCTGCTCATAGAGTACAAAGTTCCTCCTGTACAGTGAATTTTCTTACTTTCCTGTACTGTTACAGAATACTACAAAGGTGGTGTATTGTTCTCCATCTGATAGTGTTTGATATTGAAAAACACAAAGTCTCCAGGTTCAGAAAATTACTTAAACTGAGGTCTTGGAGTAGATACATGCAGCACTACAAACTTATCTGCTTGTAAGATACCGTTTGACTTACTGTCTTATTGAGATACTTGCTTCCAGTAATGGATGACTAAACTCAGTGATGGCAAAAGCATTTATAAACCTCTTGACATGCTAGAACAGGTACACTCCAATTTTAAGTCTGATAAACTCTTGATTTTTCTTTATGGTGGATTACTAAATGGTTTCTTTCCTACAGCATGAAAAAGGTGACTATTCATTTAAGTAGTTTGGGATGTGACAGTTGTACCTCCTCTATATACTAGAAAGCTTCGTTTACTCAGTTTGGCTGATATCTCTGTTAGTGTGATATCTAAAAACATTTTTCACAATATACTATCTGAAATTAATTTATTGCAATATTAGCAGTTCTCATCAGGAGAATTGAACACAATGCCTCTGTCTATATATCATTGTTGGCGAAAAAACATGAAAGACACACTGAAATAACATATGAAAAGTTTGCTCTTCACTTTTCAGTCATTTGATAAGCAATTTTAAGTCACTCATGGAGGTTCATAATTAGGTTTTTTTTGTTGTACCTCTGCATTTTCCCCAACTATGATGAGCTTTGCACTTTTACTATGAAAACCTGTGTAAATGGGAGAAAAGTGAAGTCATCAGTCTTTTTAAAGAAAACAGCTGAGTTTTACTTGTTGATTTCTTTTTCTCCATAAGGAATCAAAAGATGAACAATGGAAACGAGCTATGGATTACTTAAATGTGGTCAATGAACTCAATTACATGACACAGATTGTTATCATGCTCTATGAGGATCCAAATAAGGTATTTAAAATGGGTAAATATCTTCAGAAATTAGTAGTGCTGAGCTATTTTTTAAAGTATAAACCTATTATTTTACTTCAGGAACTTTCTTCAGAAGAACGTTTTCACGTAGAGCTGCACTTCAGTCCAGGAGCTAAAGGCTGTGAGGAAGATAAAAATTTACCATCTGGATATGGATACAGACCTGCCTCCAGAGAGGTAATAATTATGCCTTTCTGTAAAGCAAAACTTAGGTTTTTTGGATATGGATGTACCTAAAATAAACACTTTAAAGTTGTTATGTAAAAAATACAAGTGTGGGTTTTTCTTTTGGTAGAAAAACATGCAGTAAAAGATAAGTAGTCCCAGTATTTTCTGTTTTGAATGGGCACTGAGGTGAAGGACACAGATAATTTGGATGTTCTGAATCTTTGCCAGAATTTTTACTATAAATACAACATACTCTAAGTGATGTCAACATCAGAGTGTCACATGAATAATATTCTGGGAACTGGAAGACACATTTAAGAAAGTAGTTTGGCATGTTTATGAATACATATTGTTGAGGAAGGATTGATATTTTCCAAGATATATGGTCAGGTAAGTGTAGTTATGATTGCGTTCTGAGAAAGGAATGAGAACAAAGCTTGGCTGGAATTCTTCTAAATAGAAGAAAAAAGAAGAAACAGATTATTATTTAGATAATTAAAGTCTAGAACAGTTTTTCCAGTAATATGTGATTTACATCTTGTATTTTTAAAATCAGCTTGTTTTGTCTTTTTGCGGAATATTTATTTAAGAGACACTTCTGTCTACATGTTAGAAGGTGTGCAGACAAATTGATAATGAATTATGTATTTTCTGTAGAATGAAGGCTCAAAAAAAACCTCTCATAGAAATGATAGTGATGAGGAGGTGCACGCTCCTAAACGAGATGAAACCGATCGATCAGTAGTGATGTTCAAGCCAATGGTATCAGACCCAATTCACATACACAGAAAGTCACCCCTTCCAAGATCCAGGAAGATTGGTTCTGTGGAAGTAAGTGTTTGTGTTCCAGATAATTTCTGTCAAAGACATTAATTTTTGCTTGCTTTAAAGAAAACAAAACCAAATGAAATTCTGCTTTTGATTATACAAAACCAGCATGATATGACTCACAGAACCTCAGTGGGAAATCTTCCATAACAATAATTTCTCCGAAGAGCTATATTTTTAATAATTATTACTATTCTGTGATAAGACTTACTTCCTTTTATTTAAGCCATTTTAGAATAGTTGATATTTGAAAATGAAGACTCTTTCAGTCTAAACCTACATCTACAAACTAACATACATTGCTTTTCTATTCATCCTTACAAGAGAGCTACTACTGGGAATTGAGCAAACTTTCAGGGTGATTGTGCTGAAAGGGAGCAGAGGGATTAGGGTGGATGGGGAGGGGCAGACGTGAGACATCTCTACTGTATTTACTTTCATGTGGAGTGAAAGTGACTCTACTTGTCAAGATTTTGAAGGTAAGAAAGATAAAGTGGAAGCTTTCTTTTTAAGTGGCTGGTGTTTCTTTCATGAATTCTGTAGGTAACATCTTGAACAATCTAGTTCGCTGTCTTGAAAGCCATGACATCTAGTTGTGCTTCACAGATATGGCTTAATGTCACAGAGGTGAGGGGATGCACAGCTGTACACTGATACCATTGGGATGGTTGAGTGGGAATTCAGATGGTGCATAGAAGCACTTCTGTGATATTAATGCTAGAAGCAGACTAACAGCTTCTTATTGCCTCATTTTCAGTTGCTTAAAACCATCAGAAATGAAGATTCACAGCAAAAGCTTTTTCTTTTATATCTGTGTTGGGAATGAGTTGTTTGTATGCAGTAAAAGTATTACAGATTTGGAAATCACTTGGTTATTGGCAGTATGGAGAGAAAAGGATGCATGATTCCCTTCTGTAAGGATATGTGTATAACTTCACATGACTTCCATAAATTAACAGACATAATAAATGTTAATGTCTTACATTTTCTATTTCAAAGTTTTTTCATAAACAAATGCTCACAACATCAATATTTTTTATTTTTAGAAGCTGTTTTTGCGATGATCATGCAAATTCCCCTCCTAGCTATGAGTTCACTTATGCACAGCTTAATAGTCTATTACTTCAACTTTCAACCATTTTCATAAATTATATGGAAGTTAACTTTCCCAAGATATCACAAGCACAACTTGCCAAATTCTGACTGTGCAGATAATATATGTTAAAATGGGATGTGTTTCAGCATTCAGAGCTTGCTTTTTTGATGGAAAGAAATAGCAAATTTAGAGAAAACATACACTGTAAAACACATTTTTGTTATAAGTAAAATAGGAAGTTCCATCTGGCCTACTGAAATCTGCAAAACTAGTGTTTGGAATATATAAACTAAACAGTATTTTGGAGCAATTTTAAAAAGTCACTGCAACTTAAACTGCAACTGCCTTGAACATTTTTTTTCTTTTTTTTTTTTCCTTCCCCCCCCCCCCTTTTTTTTTTATCCTCCTGTAAGGTAATTCTGTTTTCATCTATGTCACGTTAATTTGAAAGGGCACTGTCAGGTGTGAGTTTATATGTAAATTTTAATCTGGGTTAGTCAGTAGTATTTACAGAAGGAATGCAACTGTGACTGAGTCATGAAAGGAAAACAAAGCTGAGTTATAGTGGTAAAACCAGAATATAAAGCTCATTGACAATGGGAAGCAAACTGTATTACAAAGAATGTTATTGCTAATGATATATAATGATGTAGATATGGGGGGATACTTAGCCTGACACTCCCTTGAAATCCTCAGAAGTTGTCCAGCATCAGTTAACTTTTAGTACATTTTTAAGTTTGGAAAACTACTACCAGTCAATTTAGTGCTACTATCAGTGAGTCAGCTGTAAAGTCTCAAAGGAAATTTTAAAATTTAAAAATAGCATTCAGATAAGCTTATAGACTAGAAATGGAAACTATTAAGTAATAAATAGGAAAGTTTAATGTACTTAGGAAGGGAAAAACTATTAAACAGTATGTCAAGGGTAACAGAAGTTCTGTCTCCAACATATGAAAAATTCTTAAAATTATGAATCAATTATTGATAACAAATGTTTTCTCTCATATCTAATATTAGTCTACTAGAAATTTGATTGAAGTGTTGTAGTAAAAGGTATCATTGGCTGAAGAGATAAAAGTGAAACTGATAACTTTCTAATGTTGGATTATTACACTTTTCTCTTGCTGTTTAATAGTTTTTAAAGGTAGTATGTAAAAGGATGCAAACAGATTGGGTTTTTTTCTTTTCTGTTCATTTGGCTCTGTTGAATCTAACTTTGCATGCTTTGCTGTTTTTTGCCCCCTTTCTCACTTCCAGGAAGAGAGCCCCCTGAGTGTGTCTAGCCCAGAGTGTATTGGTACCTGGCTGCATTACACCAGTGGTGTGGGTACTGGGCGTCGAAGACGCAGATCAGGGGAACAAATCACTTCTTCCCCTGTCTCCCCTAAATCACTGGCTTTCACATCCAGTATTTTTGGCTCATGGCAACAGGTTTTTAAACTTTACTTCATTAAACATTTTATGCATTCCAAGCAACAACTGTCTTTAAGGACATCTAATCCCTTGTTACGGATTATGTTTCAAGCAATACTTTCCACTTTTTAAAATTATGTGCCAAGAATGTTTGGGGGAAAAAGACCAAGTGCATGTTTTTCCACTGAATGTGTTACACACTTTCATAGACATTTGGTTTCTTTATAGGAATTGCAAATGTTACCACAGTAAAAAAGATTTAGTGTGCTGCCTCATGGAAGAGAATTATGTTTTGGTTTAGTTGTCCTTTAAGACTTTAAAACCAGCATTGCTTAATTTGGTGGTAGGTAAATTAAAAAAAAATTGCAACTGATTCAATTTAAAATAATTTATTTGGTACTTCATGTTGCTACTCAAAACTTGTTTTGCATATATAATATTTTCAGTGGCCTGGTATTAACTATTGCAGGGAAAAATCTCTAGCACTAATAATTCTTGCCATCTATATCTGGAGGTATCTGAAACTCCCAACACAGTACATCATCCATTGACTCATACAATATTTTGAAGATTGCTCCATGTAATGGGGGAAGAGGGAAAAGCAGGGGAAAACAGAAACAGTAAATGTTTTTGAAGTACCAGTGAAGATCTAAAGCTGTTCAGAATATCAAGATATTGTTTATATGTAGGACAATGGATGGTGTTCTGTAACCATATACTTTTAGTTAGAAAATTTTCATAATTTATTGTAGAAAATTCTAAAATTATATACATTGGAAAAGTTTATATCAGCAAAGGCTGTGAGCATCTGGAGATTGTACTGATTGAGCCTGTGCATGGTCAGTGATCGTATGGTGTCCTCAATAGCTTGTCTGTCTTTCCTTCCCTCCCCTCCTTTTTTCAATACAGGCGCAGTTTAGGAAAGTGCATTTGGTAAAATGAAATAAAATGTCTCAAATATTTGTTCTCATATCAGTCTTGGTCTGTGTCCTTTCTCATTCTGAATGCTTGCTTTGCACCACTTCATTGCAAGGAACTCATATGTGAAATGGACTCCCTTCAGAAGGGGATATTGCATGATCTCTCATGTTTCCTTTACATATTTTTACTAACACTTACCATACAGCTTATTAACACCTGTCTGTCTGAAACAGGCTGCTGTATCAAGTTAAATGGATGTTTCATGCTGCTGTTCTACTTTCCCTTATTTTTCTGTTTCTTACATCCAGGTCCTATCAGAAAGCAATAGTAACTTACGAACACCAAGAACTATTCTGGAACAAAAGCAGAGTGGTCTAGGTATGTGCCTACAGTTGAAATTTTGTTTGATGTTATCAGCTTTTCATCTGCCTGCTGTTCTTTATTGTATATTCTTTGAATAGCTTTTTTGTTAACAGGACCCAATAGTACATGTTGTCAGTAACATATGCTGAGTGTCCGCCTATGGACTGGACAATTCTTTTTGCAAAAAAATTTTTGAAATAAATTATAAATGAAAAGAGCAAACTGTTTGAGACCCTTCATACTACTGATTTTGTACTGCTCACAACAGGTACATAGGATTATTTTTTAACATAAAGCAGATTTTTAAGATAATGTCTTTTTTGTTTGAGCTTTTGGATTTTGCAAGAATATTTTGCATTAAAACAGCCTGTTCTTTAAAATTTCTCTTTCCTGTTATGGGCAATTGATGAAAGTGAAGACGTTTTTCTGAGGGCTGGGGCATGGAGAACAAACATAAAGTTTCTTGATAGTATCAGGGGTTTTGCACATACTCCTCTCCTAAAATTAATTTCTTCTTTTCAGCATTAGTATGAATCATGCTATAATTCAAAGGCTTCTTTAAAATTCTCTTAATTGAAGAGGTGCTTTTCTGTTGCTTTATTAAAACAGGCATACATATGACTCACATGTAAAAAAAAAATGAAATCATGCACTGCTGTAAATCAATATTGCTTTTTTTTCTGTGTGTCTTTTTATGGGAAATAAGAAGTATAAATAACTGCATCACCTAGATGCATAAACTTAGAAGTAGCTTTTACTTTATTTGCAAAGATACATGTTTTTGTATGTCTAATCTTTCTATGATACTTTTCTTCCCATTATATTTTTCCCATAGCAAAATGTATACAATCAGGTGCTCTTGTTTACTGAAGTCTTGGATTTTATTATGTGCTTGCTAAAGTTAAATGAATATTCTATTGTGTGATACAATATGGCTTGTAGAAGTTGATGTATTTCCATGTAGATTAAGGTATTACATTTGGTATGAAAGGCTTTTGCCACAGACCAGGCACCAATTTATTTTGGCTGATTGGTCACATGTGCTAGTAATGTTTCCCCTCACTGGACTATTATAAATAATGATCATATTGCTGATTTTCATAAAAACATCTGCTGTTACTTATCTAAAATGTGAAAGATAAGTTCTGAGTGAAAAATTGCTTCTCCTTTCAACTAGTAGTAAAATGTAAAGGAAAAAACTTGCAACTTTTTTCCCATTTTGTTCATTGTTATATGTAAGTTTCATTAATGGTTGTTGATTACAAAAGTTATTTTTATATTTTTATCTGTGGCTGTCAGTGATTTCTTTAAATTCCCATTCTAGTGGCAGGAATGCATGAGTTGTAACAAAGTACTGTCACTTGCATGGAACTGTGCAAAAGTCTTTTCAGTAAAGGAAGTCAAGTTAAACTTGACAAAACTTTTGGGTTTTTTTCAATTTGTAACATTGTTAGTAATGGTAGCTGAAATCTGAATAAAGTGTTTCCAATTTGTTTAAGATTTTGTTGGGGTTAGAATTATTTCCACATTCTAAGTCTGTGGAACTGCATGAGTACTTCATAGCAGCCTGTCATCTCCAAGGTTGATTTGGATGAAAGCAATGAGCAGCATTTTTCCAATTTATATTTATTTCAGGAATACAGGTATTCAAAGACACAACTTTCACATCATCATCAATCATTATCACCATCAATCATTATCATCATCATCATCTTCATTTTGTTTTGTTGTTTTGTTTATGTTTACATTGATGCTAACTGGTAACTTTTTTTTACCGAAAGTGAAAACAGGACAAGAACTCACTTTGTTAAAGCCAGTCCTCTCTTGGCACATATAACAGAGTGTGCCGTTTCATGAGTAGAAGCACAATAAATTACAATAGTTTCAGCCTACAAGTCCCACTCTGACATTACAAGCATATTGTGAACCTGTCCAAGGCACTGCCAAAAGCTGCCTTTTGTGTGGTAAGAGCCATGTGCTTGCATGCTGCATGCATCCCCAATGTGAATGGACGAACACCTGGTTGTTGTATGTATTTTCTCTAACTCCCATCAGGGTCTCACTGTGCGGGCCTGTTTAGCACCTCAGTGCTCGGGGGTTCTTCAAGTGCACCTAACCTACAGGATTATGCTCGTACGCATCGTAAAAAGCTGACTTCTTCTGGCTTCATAGATGGTATGTGCACACTCTAGCACATGCACGCACGACCCATGTGCCACATTGAACTTCTAAAGATTTTAATGGAATCCTAGAATCTTTGGCCTTAGTATTAATTTTATGAGTTTCTATTGCTTCTTTATTGCCCATAGCTTGCTTATGTTTAACTTAATACCACAGTTAATTCTTGTTTGTCTTGAATTGAAAACCAGATCACAGACTTGTAATGTGTGCCAGGAGATTCTAGCAAGTGCATTTTTTAAGTAAACTGAAAGTTTTGTTTTTAAATTCTTTAATCATTTTAAACTCTGTTTTTTATCACTGCTACTTGATCTTGAAATTAAATAAATTATATTGAGCATACACAAGGAATGAAATTATAAAGTAATAAGTTAAATACTGATGGTGAAAATTTTAGGATTCCTGACCTTTTTTTTTCATGGGGTTTGGATTGCAAAGGAGCAGGAGATTCTCAGTTTTGGATAATCTGGCATAGAGAAGAAACTCACTCACTAGATTTCAGAATGTAAAGATACCAAAGCACAACTTCATAACTGAGGTGAAACAGTATTCATGCTGTTTTCCCCCCCACTTCACTTCTCAGTATTCGACTCTAACCTGAATAGCCTTGTATGCCAGAATCACCAGCTCATTCTGCTTGTTTTCATACATGTCATTACACATCTTGTAGTTACCAACAATCCAAATTTTCTTTTTAACATCTACTTAGATTTTAGCCCTTTTCCTTGGTCCCTTCTGCATGCAACTCACTTCTCTCATGTTTTTTTTTTCCTTTCTTCTTCCTTTTCTATTTTAAAATCTCCCACTTTTGGTAGCTGTTACAAATTTCAGGTACCTGTTTTTCTCTTTCTCAGACACCACACGCGGTTCTGCTGTTAAAAGGTTTTCTATCTCATTTGCTCGACACCCAACCAATGGTACGTTTTGCTTTTATTTTAAAAACAAAATCAAAACCAAAAGGTTTCTTGCTTCATCCCTTTTATTTTTTTTTTCAAATACGGGGTGTACAGTATCATCCAGCTGTCTGTCGTTCCTAACTTCAAGCACAATTCCAAATATATTTGTAATCATTAGATATCGTAAATACTTTCTTTACCATTCATTAGTATAAATACAACATCAAAATTCATTACTTAGAAAAATCTGCAAAAAAATTTAAGTACTACTGTTAATCATGATGTCTCATAAATTATGCTCCAGAAGTTCTTGTGTGATCAGACTGTATGGTAGGAGATACAGATAATAAAATCTGATCTTATTGGACATACACTTCTTGATAGCTGCTGTTTCTTCTTTGTCCTTCTCTGCTAATCTGATTCTCTGCCCATTCTAAAATAAATTGACAGCTGGAGTTTATGACTATCTTCTTGAAGTGATGCCAAATTACAAAAACTAAAGCAGAAACTTTGGTTCTATTCCTGCTAAATTGCTATATTTTTTATGGAACAAAAATTTATTTTACCTTATCATACTTTTCTGTTCATCAGATGTGCAAATTACTTAAATATTGCACTAAAAATCACAGCAAGAGAGCTGTGACTTCTTGAGCACCATTGACCTCTTGAGCTTCAAGAGTGAGAGTTAACTGTCTTCATTTTGCAAAATTTCTCATTTAACACAAAGGACAGAGGTATGTCTTTTTCTTCCTCAGCAAAATACTTTGCACCTCCCTTTCTGCAAGATTGAATAGGCCGCAAATATACTCGGGACCAACTGGACCTGAATGTAGAATGTGCATGACTGCTGGCTGAGTTCAGTGATAGTGATATTGAAATTGCAGTGGAAATCATCAGTATTTTTATGTTAGATTCAAAATATATTTGCTTTAAAAGAAACTTTTAAAAAGACATCAATTTTTGTTTAGCCTTGCTTAGAAGCAGAGTAGTATTTTGTTACATTCATTTCAAATCCATAGTGGCTAATTTGCAGTGCTTTATGAAGGAAAACTGTAGTAAGGATAAATTTATTTTTAAGACCTGTTTGATCTAAAATGCCCAATCTAATGTTTTATCTCAAATAGAAAAGTCAGGAGTCCATTTTTTTATATTATGATTCAAACCAAACAATATTCCCAAAACATACAAGGTCAGAAAATAAGAACTGCATTTGAGAATCTGTAGCTAATAATAGAATTACTTTTTGTTCCATTTAGTCACTTTTTGTGATTCCATTCTTTAAAAAATGGATCTAAATGGCTTTTAATGATCACACTGATTGCTCTGATTCATTTAATGCACAAGTTTTGCCACACATCTTTGACAAGATTAATGTATGCGGTATGAACTCCTATGAACCCTAAGTATATTCCAGGTTTCCAGGGGTTCTCTACTAACATAATGCCATACTGATGTTGTTTTGTCTATCCTCTGGACTATCATTTTAATTATCCTTGTCCCTTTCACTCTGTTTTTTTCTTACTTTTATGTTGTTATCACACCCTCCCAACTCATTTCAGACTACCCCCCCATCTTTAGTTCAAGGAACATGGTGAAACAAGTATCTTCTGAAAGTGCTATACTTTATTTTCTGGGCCTCTGCAGAACACCCACACCTCTTTAGGTGCTGGTCCACTTCCTCTGTGGAATTTCTAGGCTCCAGTGGTATGTCTCTACAGTGTTTGAATCTTAAGACAGCAGGGCTTTTTGAGATGCTGCGTTAACCCTTTCATTGGCTTGCCTTTTGATGCTTTAAGAATAAATACAGGCAAAAATCAAAGGCTGTTAGTGTACAGGAAATTGCCTTCTTAAAGGGATACTGTCAGGCTTCTTCCTGATAAAATTTGAAATTTATTTCTTATACCATCTAAAATATTTATCAGAAAACTATCAGATAAAACACTACACATAGATTTCCAGATTATGTTTTAAGCCATATCCCTTAGAAATAAAGTTACTACAATGACATGCTGGAATATGACTAGCTGACAGCAGAATTGTCAAAACTCAACAAAAAAATCTGGAGGGGAAATTCCTAAAACAAGAACATTTTATTTCTTCTCTTTTTTCTTTTAAAGGGCAGTAGTGCATTTTGGAATTCCCCTCTGGTTCTCTATAACATGCAGTATAACAATAATAGTTACTAAAAAATTAACCTGACATTGTCCCACTTATTTGCGAAATTAGAAAAAATAATTCTCATTCAAGTGATAGTAAATTTTTCAGGGAAAAGAGAAATCTTACACTTTACTGTAAGGCAATGAAAGGGTTTGCGTTTTACATGCATGCATGTAGTTATTTAGGATATTAATATGTATGATAAGCATCTTAGTGCTAAAACTGAAGGCTAGCTACTGAATTTATAAGAGAAGAGAAATTAATAGTACGGCGGTATTTCTTTTGTACACAAAACCCACATTTTCATAAAATGCAACATTTTGTTTATAATTTAAGTGAAGCTGACATAAGTGTACCTCAGTTGGTTGAATATTGTAGCAATGGTCCCCAAACTTCGAATATGGCCAAGGTGGGTCTAAATATAAGTATAGACATTTGGGGGTTTGAATCTTGCTGAATTTCTTTTTTATGGAAAGTGCTGATGGGGAGTGAATGGACAACACTGGATATCACAGGAATATCATTGCTTATTATTTTATGGGAAAGAACAGTTCCCATTTATAATACTATCTCTAATAAATGTGCCTTAAACTGAAATTCTAAACATTACTTCATTCACTATTGCTTCTTAATTGTCTTAGAAGAAATTTACAGTATTGAATTGCAAAGTTGTAATGTTACAGCTGTATGTTGAAAACACTAATGGACATGTTTTCCTCTTCTGAAATGCAACTGGATGAAATGCTGTTTATTGAGTTACCAAACTTGAATCACTTTAGAGGACTCCAAATTTTTTTAGCCAACATGTTTAAATGCTTTAGTCTATTAGTAATATGGATGTGCATGGTTAGTGTATGATCAATACTAACATAGAAAAGCAAAGTCCAATAAATTTTTAGATTTTTGGGTTGCTTTACTTACCTGTTCCAATATATGAAACTTCTAGTCTTTCAATACTGTTTTTAAATGCATAAGGTAGGTGTATATCTGTCTCACAACGTAAAAGCATGTAACTTCAAGGTGTAAAAATGCTAACAGTGGTTTTCCTTTGATATTTAAAGGCAACAGTTTGTTTTCACAGAATATTGAAGATGATAGAGCATGAATTCTGCAAATTTATTTCTTGGAAGATACAGCATTTTTAGCTCTTGTCTGCTAACAAAATAGCTGTCCTACTTTCTTGCATGAACGAGTTGCTTTTTTAGTATTGTGCCAGGTATCAGAATGAATAGGAGAAATACTACCTTTTCCTGACTTTTTTGTTTTAGTGATCTGCTAAGTTTGTCTTAAAGGGAAATCATCTTTCATGAACTGATTTGGGAGTAGAGCACAGTCTCTCATGGGTACTTCATGTGTACATGGGACTTCTATCGCACATATTGTATCTTTAGCTGGAAACTGGGTCATCTTGTTCCAACTCCTATAATATTTAATTTCCATGATTTCCAAGAGACTTATGCCTGCACAAGCTCATGTAAACTAGGCATTTTTATCATGCATTACTGCAGTACCTTATATCCTGTCTTATGTTTGGAAATATCTTTTTTTATTATTTTTTTCTTTTAGGCTTTGAACTGTATTCAATGGTGCCTTCTATTTGCCCTTTGGAAACTCTACACAACTCCTTGTCTCTGAAGCAGGTGGATGAATTTCTTGCTTCTGTTGCTGCTCCATCAAGGGAAAATCTGCAGGATACATGTACTGGTTATAGTTTGTAATTATGTTACTTAATTTTAAGTTCTGAACTGTTGTCTAGTTAATCTTTGCAGTGTTTGCAACTAACTAGTAAACAAAGGATACAGCTTTTGAAGAAAATGAAAATGTACATAAACCATAATTTTACATTTTGCACTATCCTTTTGTGGGTGTGGACATTTATAATTCATTGCAGTAATGTCTCTGTTGGCTGAGGTAGTAAATTAAGGATTTAATGAAATTATAATTAGTTTATTTCCTTTATTATTACATTGACTTCTCTGTACTGTCCACAGTCAGCTGAATTACAGGTAATACTTTTCAGGGAGCATGCAGTATTCCCAGCTTTATACTGTAATGTTGTACTGTCAGTAACCTCAGCAGAATAGTGTTGTATTTACACTTAAAACTTCATTATTTCCTGTTTCTTTCAGTATTACTTGGGGTTTCACCTGTACAGTGCTTTGCAGTTACTTAGGTTTTTAGCAGTTTGTGCTGCATGTTTGAAGTTCAGGTGGTCTTGAAAGGTAATACAGGTGAATTCTATCCATGTGCATATGTGTCTGGGAAATGATTTCCCATTGTGATTCTACTGCTGTGTCTTTGAAAATAGTTTCAGTTAGGTCAGATTTAGCACATAATAGGATGTGTCAGGTGATTGAAAATCATTCTTCCTAAGGAAGTGTCTAAAGATTTATGCTTTGATCAGGAAACTTGTACTGTTTCCTGATCAAAGTACTGATACAACAGTATATATGTTTGGACTTACCCCTTTTTTCTACTACAGGATTTTTCAAGTTTTCCCCCATTATTTTATACAGTTTAGATTTTAATTTAGTTTATTTGATAGGGTAGGCCTCCTGTATTCAAGAAGGAATATAAGCAATTTAGGAAAATTGATGTTACTGACAAAGAGCTCAGAGAGGCTTGTAAGTATATGAAAATTCTCAGCTACTTAAAATGTCTTTTTATACTGGTTTGGAAGTTTGTGTGTCTTCAAAATCAGTTCAGAATTGAGAGTATACAAGATGAAGAAATACTGAAAAACAAAATGTGTCATACTCCTAGCATATGGTTGTCACCTTTCTACCAAGGAGTGATTGGAAAATAGACCTGATACAATTAAAGTCATAGCTGTTTAGTTCTCCTGCTTTCCTGTACTATTTGGAGGTTGTATAGAGATTAATGCATTGTGTGCACTTTTTATAGACATATCAGACTTAAAGCCTATTCAGGTGCAATCTTCATAACCTATGAGAAATAGCACAAATGCTTTTGCCAGTATTCTGGCAAGGCACTTGTTACTGAAATTCTGCCTTACCAGCATGAACTTGTGTGGCTTTCTGTGGTGAAAAAGAGATTTTAAGACTAGTCTTTCATATTGTAAGGTTCTGACACTAGACTCAAAAATTGGTAGCTGAGCAGCTAGTTGTGTAAATGTGGTATCTGTTTTGCTGGATGGTTACACAGTCCTGTGGCTACAGTTTTTGACATCTGGTTTAGGTCAGAATATTTTTATTATTAATGATTCTTTTTCCCCCATCACTTCAGCTTCTCCAACTTACATGATGCCCCTTTCAGGAAGAAAAATTTCTTTAAATACATTTACCCCCGCAAAAATTCAACCAACTGCACTTGAAACTTTGCCTGAAAGGCTAGTGGTGGAAAAACTAACCTTATGTAAGTAAATTCTGTCAAAGGCATAATGACTAACTTGATTATTTCCAGCAGTATAATTCTTCCTTATATATTACATGATTTCATAGGGCAGCTTTTTCTTAACATTCCCTACATAAGTAGAATAATTTTGTGGGTCAGTGAGAACTCAATAGCATTGCACAAAAAGCTTTAACAGTAAAACTGTGTTAATAGTTACTTTCTCTTATCCTCTGAATTGTTTCATTTTTTATGGCCTGGAGTTCATGAGCTTTTGTGTTAAAGTATGACAGCTATCTCCAAGTAAGACAAAGTAAATTTATTTATTTAAATGGCTAAATTTTTAAGATGTTTTCTGAATGCTCTATCTGATGTAGAGCTCTGTGACTTTGTTCTGCCAGTAACATGATTATGCATTCAGTCATTAGTATGTTCAACAGTCTGAACTGTTGGCCCTCTAGACTGTCTGCCCTTGGATGGGGGGCAAATTTCACTTGGATTTTTGATTTCATTAGATAGTGTAGCTTATTTGTTTCTGTGCTAGATAACATGCTTTTTTCTTGCCATTGATGCTTTTTAGCATGGATATTAAGTGTAAACCTAATATATCTTTCCTCTCTATCTGTGCAGCTACCCTTGGATGTCCTGTTACGGTATCTAATATTAAACCATCTCTTGAAGAGGCCTCTCTAGATGCAGAACTATGTGGTGAAACTCTTTCTGAAAAGAAATGATCAGACAAAACTGGAAACAACTTCTTAAATGGTTCTTTAATGTGCATTCAAGCAAGTTATGGAGCTGTCAAAAGCCATTCATGTCTGCATCTGCAATTCATAGTGCACTTAAAAATCTTTATAAATAGTTAACTAGTGTGCACAGTATTTAGGTCAAGCATCTTTTCTCATTTTCTAAAACATAGTATTTGAGGAATGTCACAGCTTTTAATGGAAAAGCTGCACATGAACCTTTTCTGTGTCTTCAAATATCTACTGTAAACGTGTACAAAAACAAGATGGTATGTATTACAGTGGGTCTGTTGTCGTCACTGTAATGAGAGCATTGTCCGTTGTCATCATAAACGTCTATTTCCGGGAGTTTATAATCTCCCTGTGAATTTCTTCTGTGTGCTGAAACAGAACATGCATCTTGACTTTTTTTAAATTTAACTACATTCCCAAAGAGATCTCTTTTCCCTGGTTTGGAGATAAGCAGATATTTTCTGTATTTGAATTACATTATATTATATATGCTGCAATAATTAGGCATGCTGGGATGAGTTCATGTATCAGCACTTTTGACTACTCTTTTTGTTTTTCCCTGTGTTTACATGTAACATTCAAATCTACCTTCTTTTATTGTTTAGTACACATGCTTGTATACAGATACTTGTATATCATCCAGCAGATAAAACTGTCTTTTATATGTTTTTATCAAAAACTTCTTTTGCTTACTAGAAAAGACAGTTTTATTTCCTTGCCATGTGTTTCTAGAAAAAGGTGATACTAAAAAGCAGGTTTTGTAGAATGAAAAATGGTTACAGCTCATCTGCAAATAGGTTTATTCTAAAAATTGTAAATATTCCACCTATGCTTTATTGTCATCCTTTCAGCACAGAGACTGTGGAGTACCAGAACTCAGTGCATACTGTTCCAAAATACTCAGGATTCTCATGGCCTGGGAATTCTCATACCTCCCTACTTCCAATCTACTGGTTGACAGCAACTGTCAAAAAAAAACCCCACAAAACAAAACAAAACAAAAACCAAAACAAACAAACAAAAAAACCAAATCCAAAACACCAACAAAAAAATCCCACACAAACCAACCAAAAA
This sequence comes from Passer domesticus, assembly GCF_036417665.1. Classification (NCBI taxonomy): domain Eukaryota; kingdom Metazoa; phylum Chordata; class Aves; order Passeriformes; family Passeridae; genus Passer; species Passer domesticus. The sequence continues at coordinate 56,323,977 of NC_087512.1, read as the reverse complement.
AACACCAACAAACAAACAACCAAACCAACCAAAAAAACACCAACAAACAAACAACCAAACCAACCAAACAAAAACAAACAAACAAAAAACTTTACACAAAAAAGCCAGGAAAAAACTCACAAAACAAAAGGAAAAAAAATTAAACATTTTATGAGATGTAAGAAGCATATCTAAATTGGTGTAACATGGAGTTATGGTATTATTTAGAAGAATTATCCAATCTAAGTAAATTTTATAATTTTTGTCTGTGGCATGACAAAACTACTGGGTTATGAGTACCCCAAATGTATGAAAATATAGACTACTTCTTTAAGTTCAAGTGGCTGAGTAGTAAGAATGGACTTCATAACTACAAGTTAGGCAATTCCTTTCACGTTTAAGCTGCAGAAGACAGCTTATGAGTAAAATGTTTAAGCAGGGCTCTTGTCTCCAGAGCCCAGTGCAAGTTGCACTAATTACATTCACTAGTTACTAGTTACAGTCACTTTGTCAGAGGGTCTTTTTTTGGTGTTTACCATATAGGAAATGGCTTCAGCAGACGATTTCTAACAATGCTGATTAAATACCAAAAATAGGAAGGGTTTCACAGCTATATACTTCAAGTATTTCAATTTTCATACTGTAATTGTGTTATTTACAATGTTGGTCTTGCATACAACTGAATGTACCCCTGTTTACCATTTAAAAAGAAAACCTAAAAATTCAAGTATTCATATCATTCCAGTCAACCAAAGCTGTGGCATAAGTTTTTTATGTGCTCCTAAATAAAATCAAGGTCACTGGCAATTTCTCTCTTTTGTATTTTCTTTTAAAAGCACTGTGAAGTATAGTGAGTAGCTGACAAAATCATCTCAGTGGAAAACAATTTACATTATTATAAGCCAGTAATTTACAAATAAGCCAAAATTACTCTTGGTGGTAAGGATGTGGCATAAAAGAAATGACGTTATCATTTTATACTGAAATCACTCCTCAAAAAAATAAGTGGCAGTCACACTGTAGTGCTTTGTGGTGTTCCAGAGTGGTAACATCAAATACAGGACCACTGTAAGTGCTCTTCTACTTGCCATTGAGACTGACAATAGGACACAAGGTGGACTGTATAGGTTTGAACCTATTTTTAATTTAATTTTTTATGCAATAGTACTCTTCTCACATTAAACTTTTTTGAACTATACATCCTATTCCAACCAGATTTGGCAGAGGTCAAAGGATATGTTCACACAAAATCAGTGGTCAAAATATGACAATGACTCTGTGACTCCCAAAATATTATCACCCTGCAATGTAGTTTAAGTAATTATGTAGCTTAGCATTTCTTCAAAAATGAAGCATCATTAAAAAACAGACCAAGGCTCAAAAATGTGTGAAAACTCCTAAAATTAATTTAAATCCTGTTTTATGTTTCTTTATTATAATCAATAAATTTCAGTTATGTAATTATCCAAGAATGCACAGGCTGTTAAGGGAAAACAGATGTGCTCCCAAAGTTCAGTTTTGTAGAAATCCATATAAACACTAGGGAGGCATGCATACAAGAAATAATTATACATATTATCATATATTTCAAAAATAATGATCACACATGGAGCAACAGCATCCATGCCGCTGCAAAAACAGTTGAAAGTATAACGGCAGAAGACATGTAACAAAGATTTTTAAAAGCCATTTCAGTGCAATAGACAAATGGCAGAATGTAGGGATTTAAGACTACTTTCTGTCATCTAACAGAGAGAGAAGCATAATTTTCCTTTATTTTGCCTGCATTTCTTCCTCATCAATTGACAGCAACTGTATTTTTGACAGTCCCATAAGTAACTTGCTAAAGAAAAAATAGCAAAAACTTTTCCAGAAAGTCAATTCTACAAGAAGCAGTAGTGTACTTTCTAGAAAGTGTACTTTCTAGAAGTGTACTTTCTAGTAGTAGCAGTAGTTCATATTTCTTTTATTTTTCTTTTTAAATAATGGTTTTAATTTTGCTTGCTTTTGTGAGGACAAATTTCATTGAGTATTTTTAAATGCTAATTTTTTTATTCTCTCACTTAGTCTTAAAAACAACCATCTTGTACTCTGAAATACAGAAACTGGTGTAACACCAAAGCAGTCCAGAGTGTATTACTGTGAAAAACAGATGTTGAATAAAAAATAGGCCAAATATTTTATCTATAAAAAAGAGAATGTGTGAGTGTGTGAATGGCATCAAATATGGGCTTAGGAGGAGGAAAATGCAATAAACACAGAGAACATCCGCATCATAAAAGGTAGAAGCTAGTGTAGAAACAATCCTACGGAAGCTTAAATTCTGCATTGATGCAACCAGTTCTAAAGTGGACTTGCTTTAAAAAAAAAACAACCAAACAACAGACTTGATTGAAAAGTTGTCACTGTGCCATGCAAATCAGACTTTACAGATCTCCATCCTGTTCAGTCAAAGAGATAAGTCACTGACAAGAGAAAACAAGGTAATTGGGTGACATGCATTTTGCAACAGATCCAGAATACTTCTAATATAATGGCAGTGTCTTTGCTTCCAACAAAGCTCGTTTGGTCTAAGTGTACCTGTCTTACCAGATCTCCTATTTCATCTCTCCAGAAGAAGGAATAACTGCTCCTTTATTTAATAAGATTATTATTTGTTGTACACTAATATAAGTACTAAAAATTTGTGAATCTTTTAAAGTCTGAGTATAAATCCATTCGGACTCCCTGTGTTATTTGTTGTCAGGCTCTTGTTAGCTTTTTCATTTCTCTTTTGGGAGATGGCTGGGAATAGATTTAGACTTAAATTATTATATGTAAAACTTACATAAATTATTTTAAAAGGCTACTCTGGAAAGCATTTTGAACTCTATGAATTTAAACTAAGTCTGTAGACATTTTAAAGAGCACTCACATACAGCATGTATAGTTACAAATACTAAAAAGTAAAAATGAAAAGAGAAAATCCAACTAAGAGAATTCAAAAGACTGAAATGACATTGGATTTTAAATAGAATGGAATGAAAAAAAAAACCCAAATACTGGAGGTTCCTGTCTTTTCTAGTTTCAATATTAGTTACAAGTAAACATGGACTAAAACTCTGTGCAGATCTAGACCACAAAAATTAAGAACAATGCTAAGTCACCTGAATACATCCAGAAGAAGACAACCCAGCACGTAGAAGGGTTGGAAGGTCTGTCCTACAAGGAGGGGTGGGGTTTGGAGAGAAGGAGGCTGAGGGGCAACATCACTGCTGTGTTCAGCTTCCAGAGGAGGGGAAGTGGGGAAAGACATGCTGAGCTCTTCTCCTTGCAATTTAGCAATAGAGTGTGTGGGAATGGTTCAAAGCTGCATCAGGGGAGGTTCTGACTTGACATTAGGAAGCTTTTTTTTTTTTTGCTGAGAGGATGGTTAAACCCTGGCACAGGCTTTCTAGAGAGGTGGTTGATACCCTGAGCCTGTCAGTGCCTCAAAAATAGGAATCTGGATAATGTCCTTTGCTGCAGTATGGCAGGGTGCTAGAAATGCTGCAGCCTTCTTTGAAATGTCTCCTTCAGAATCCGCTCAGAGTAAGGGCACAAGAACAGCCATTTCAAGTCCGTGCACACACACATACCACAGATAGCACAGCAGAGGAAAGACAGGAAGGGTCTGTAATAAATAGGTGTGATTCATGCTGATAAAATTGAAACAATAATCAATATTGATACAGTAATTAATATTTGGAAATAATAATTTCCAAAATATAATTATATATTAAATATAATTATTAAAAGTTAAAGGTGTAATGCCAAGAAAGAAAGGGAGAGGAGGGGCTCCCCCTCTCCCTTCCCCTGCAGATCTTCAGAACAGGAAGAAGCAAGAGATAACTATTACTAAATTTAGTTGGAAGAGAGGAAAATTTGCTTGGACATCCAGGAAAATGTTAATTATATGAGATTTATTGCTTTAATGTTAGAACATAATATTGGCTTATATTATATTAGCTTTGGCTTACATTATACCAGCTTGGTGCGCATGTGTAATCCAAAAGGACATCAAAGAAGAGGAGAGGCCTTCATCAAAGGCAACCCCAAAGAATGGTGTGACCAGCTAAAAAATGGTGGAGCATGTGTAGTAAAGGTGATAATGAGGGTGGAGATACAAAGTGTGACAAATCGAAAATGGGAGGAGATGGTAATGACATACATTATAAAAAGGGAAATTTTAGCTTGGCAAGCTTGTACGTGAGGTGACGGGGGTCAAGCCCTGCCCTCTGTACCCCATGCATACCCTGCGCAGTTATTTTTGCTTATGCGCTATTATCAGAGCCAAAATTATCCCTTATTTTAACCAAATTATATTGTCAATAATTCAAGTGTATGCAATTAAGTTTAATTTAAATTAATTAAAATTGCTGCTACATTTAATTTTGTTGGGTTTCTTTTATGATGGGATAATTGGGCGAATATAACAGGTCTTTGTGTGATATATTGCAGAGAGGGTTTATTGCACCCACTACACCAAAGGGACCACAGACAAAAGACAAAACCATGCGGTCTGCACAACTTGACTATGGGGTCAGTGACAAATGACCAGAGGGCACAGGGCGGGCAGAAGGCAGGAATCTGTAGGGAGAATGAGGGTGGGCAGTGTCAACTGACCAGTGAGGGAGGCAATCTAAGGTAAACAGGCAGTAGTGCTGCAGAGCATCATGGGTTAAGTTTTCTCTATCAGCTTAGGTGGGGAAAACTCTATGATACGGTCTTCCAAGGCAAGGCTTTGGGGATTTCCCTGAGGGGAGGAGTCAGAGGATTCCACAGTCTTTCATAATGGGCTTTAAATTTGGTCAGCCCTGAAGTGGTCAGGCAGTTAAACTAGATGATCACTGTAGGTCCCTTCCAACTATTCTATTCTATTCTATTCTATTCTATTCTATTCTATTCTATTCTATTCTATTCTATTCTATTCTATTCTATTCTATTCTATTCTATTCTATTCTATTCTGTTCTGTTCTGTTCTGTTCTGTTCTGTTCCGTTCCGTTCCGTTCCATTCCATTCCATTCCATTCTTTCTGTTATTAATTGCCATACATTTTATACTCAACACAGGTATGCATTCAATCCAAAAGCAATAAGGTTAAACAAGGATCATAGGAGCACACAGTAACTCAGGATAAAAATGGCTTCAGGAAGACTGTGGTCCAATGTCTTGCTCAATTCAGGGTCATCTGTGGGACCAAACAATATCACTTAATCCAGCTTGCACTTGAGAGCCTTGAAGGATGGAGACTACACCAACTCTGTGAGCTACCAGGTCCTCTCACAGACATGTCTTCATCACTTCTCTTGCTCCTGAACAATGCACAGTTTGATTTGATAAACTTACTTATGTAGCCTACAGCAACATTGGCAAGTATTTTCTTTTGCCTCTCCCTATACATGTGCACACTAAGTACAGATTTTGCTAATGACTGGTCCAAAATTTCACTTTCCTTTCCCAATAACTTTTAGATCTCAAGGTGGAGGACAGAGTGTGTCTTTTCACATTGAATTGTTCTGTTTATAGCTTTGAAATGCTCTGAATCAGAGCTGGTACTAACTGAAGATCTGCAAAATGCACAAAACTCTAAACTCACCATTTTTTTTCATATTCTTTCCTGTGTTTGTGTCCATCGGACAAAATTCACCTTGCTTAAATAGCTGTTATCCCAGGTGAAATCAGCTTAATTAGGCAAAAAAGTCAATTTGGCCCAGTAAGTAAATCAAGGAATGCTTTTCACACTTTAAACTTAATTTTTAAACCGTTATATTTAAAAAATTAAGATGGTATTTTAATAAATGCTTTAAAAAATTTTTTTTAGGTTTTAAGCTGATTTTCACTGTATTTACTGGTGTGCTAAGTTTTTAACTTAGCCAAATAATCCTTTAAGAAATTACCAAACTTTTGAATTTGGATGGCAAAAGTTGCAAGTTATATGGCAATATACAATATTTCTTTCTTTGTCTTTTAATATAAAAGTACTACTTCCGTGCCACCCACACATCCCCTACACCCCCCAATATAACGTTCTTCTGCCACATCAGCCACACCCTCCTCAGAGTTGCTTTTCTCTTTCCTGCCCCCTCTCAAACTGGTGCCTTGTTTTGTATCCTGAATGTGGCTCTAGATTTCCAGCAAAAAATGTGTTTTCAAAATAATTGCTACAATCCTTCAAAAGGAAAAGTGAGTATTTAATAGAAATATTTGTCTCATTAGGCTTTGTGATTAAATCCACGTACAGAGAGCCAAAGAAACACAATGAGTAAATATTCTATAAATTGGTCAGCTTTCAGCTGTTGAATTACGTAACTAATGCTCAAAATACCACAGCAGTTTCCACTGTACAAATACAGAGTGCAGGAATAGCAAGAAAAACAAGCCTTTTGATAAAAGGACTCTAGGGATAATAAAACAGGAAGAGCTTGAAGCAAATAATAGAAATTGAGCTGTTTCCTGTGTATTTTACCTATTATATTGTGTTTACTTACAAATTGTCTTGTATTGTCATTCTAATTGACTGTTATTGATATGGAAACTACTGATGAGCACAGACAGTCTAAGATATTGGTATTTAATATTCTGGCCAGGATGATGCAGAGAAAGTGGGTTGAAATGGTCTCTTTCTGTGTTGCAGTAGGACTACAGAGTTAATCAAATCTTATGTGGGAAAACAAAGCCCAAGTTTTCTAAAGTATCTTTATTTTCCATGTAAAATCTTAGATGCCTTGATAAACATTGCAAAAAAACAATGAAAGACAGTAGTTTATCTTAAAATCTTAACAGCATGATTACATTGAAAACACAAAATTTTGAAAATTATGGGGATTTATGAAACTAGGTTCATTTTCAAATATTTGGTTTGGAGTTTGAATACTAGCTTTAAGAGAAGTTTTCAGGATCTGCCTTTCTTTTGGTGCCTGGGAATTTAAAAGTTTTGCACCATGTTAATTCTGTCAGTGTGATAAAATGTTAATAAATTTTACAGCTAATTAAATACTAAAATGTTCTGCTGCTGCCTGCCCTCTCCTCCTTAGAACTCCATTTCAGAGTGTGACTGAAAACTCAGTTGACAGTGAGAGCAGGAAGTTGTTGGGAGGAAGTTTGTTGGAAGAAAGTTGTGATATACTAATGTACATGATCTTACAGCCTCATTTATACTTCAGGACAATAGGAAGATGGGATTTCCCAGCCAGTCCAGTGTAGCAGGCACAGGACCTGCAAGGCCTTGGCGATCAGAAGCCTGAGCTAGGAAATGCCAAAGTCAGCATGACTAAGGCTTTAGAAGCCCCTCTCTTCCATCTTTCGGACCCTGCTATCTCCCTGCAAATCCATAGGTCACTTTCCCCTGACCCTTACTATTGGACAGTTTTCAAAACCCCTGTAGGGTATAAAAACCCCTCACTCTGCCCGGTTCAGGAGAGAAGAGCTGTCACTGGACCCTTCGCGGAGACCGCGGAGACCCGAATAAAAGAACCCTGCAGAACCCATACAGCGCTTCTCCCTCTCTCTCTGCGTCTGCTGCGCGGCACATAGGGCGATGGCACCTGGCAAGCTGAAAGAGCTGAAATCACTAAAGAGCTAGCTGCAAATTACTATAGCTTGCCCGGGTTGCCTGAGCCCCCCCGCTGAGCTATCCGGGCCGGCCGGCATTCCCCGCTGGGCTTCTGCCCTGAGGGTAATAGCCAGGCCATAGCTGGCGCTCCGAACATAGTCCAGTATTGCAGGTGTCAACATGAACCAAAGGAGTTTGTGTACTGTGAGCAACATGGAGCATCATAATGCCCCTGAACTACACACCAGGTTCCTTTTCTTAGACTTCTGCTCGACCAGATACATTTCCCATGTTGTGTGCTAAATTTACTAATTTAGTTCTTAGAGTGCTTTTGTGATCTTGTAAACCCCATGACTCTTAAGGACTTGCAGGGTCTGTAATTAAAAATCCTTACAAAAATATTGGGGTTTATTTCCCTGTTGTTTTTTCTAGCTGAGAATTCCAAGGAACACAAATTCCAGGAGCATTTGGGTGCACAGTGGTTAGTCTGGATGCATATGGAATACCAACATCCTTCAGTGCAATTCAAGACCAGAGCACCTGCAACTTTCTTGGCAGGACCATTGGGACTAGAGGGAGAACAGAACATGGCCTTTGTATGGGGGTCATCCACGCCTTCCCAATCAGACTAATAATCTTCAACTGTGTATTAAAGAATTGATAGTATAGGGATAAAATGTTTCTAAAATTGTGGGATATTCTGGGAGGTTGGAAAGAAAGGTCTAGCCTGGTAGGCCCTGGAAAATGTTAGGCTTTACTTTAGGATCCTGCAAAACTGCACCTGTATAATCATTTAATGACTATGATAAATTATATGATTGTTAGATGTGATTATTGTTTAGTAATTGGATATAATTATTGTTTAATTTTAACAAGAATCATAATAAACTATGTTGGGAGAGTTTAACCATTAATATGTAATAATTAATATGTGTAAGTTTAATAATTAATATGTAGTTATAGAATCATAAGGGTATAAAAACGTGTTCATCCCAAACCCAGATTGGAGTCAGATTTGGGTCTGTACCTCTGACACCCAGAGCTCTTCAATAGAAGCACCTGTGTATAATCGTTCTGTGATTATGGGTTCCCGAACGCTAACCGAATGAGTCTTTAAAGACTCAGTTTCAGAAACAAAACTAGCTTAAGTCCACCCCTAGGCGTTTAAGAGCTCATAACTATTATTAAAAGGGAAAAACAGGACTATGACATCAAACTTTTTCTTCCCCTTCCTTTTTATTTTACTGGCCAAAGCCAAATTAAGCAATTGTTTGCAAGATCTGCTGCCGCAATATCATCTTTGCTTGCGCAGCAAAATGCAATAGGGAAACGATGCAATTGGTTGTTGGCAAAACCCGTTACTGAAGGTTTGGTATCTAGTCGGCGTTCAAACTTTGTAGGCTGCTTGGAAATACTACAGAAGTGGGTGGTATTCCCGTGATGAGAAAGTCAACAAGAGATGGTTGCTTGATCCATTCTTACAGCAATATAGGACAGAAAATGGCATGGGGGTCTTACTCTTATCAAACCAGGCTGAAGACAGCTGAAGACACCGAGGTTCATGCCGGGGAGGGAGGCGGAGCTCGGAATGGCCTGGATGCACGGCACGGAGCCGCCGCCGCGCTCCGCCCTCAGCCCGGCGCCGGGCGGCCCGGGGAGCGGGAGCTCGCTGCACACAGCCGCTGGCAGCTGCTACCGCGTGGGCCCCGCCGCGCAGGGCCGCAGGTAAGAGCGAACAAGAACTGAGCCCAGGCTCTGTGGGCTCTGGCCCTGCTCTCGGAGCTGGGTGGGCCCAGGGAGGGGCCGTAGGGCGGGAGCCTTTCGGGGGTGGGCGGTGGTGCCGCCGGCGGGGAGGCCCAGGGAGCCGGACGGTGTAGATCGCACCTCCGGAGGGCGCCGGCTCATCTGCGCGCTTCCGGCGACGGTGGGGCCCGCGGACTCGGGGCCGGTTGGCCGTACCCGTGCGGCGCTAGGTCGTTCTTTCAGGCCCCGAAGCCTGCCCTGCGGCCTCGACTGTGGCCGGTCTGAGTTGCTCCCCACTGAGGGGAGAGCAAGGCAGGAGCTGCCCGGCAGCCCTAGGAGAGCAGGACGCTTGGTGGTGATTCCCATATGTACAGGGAAGCCGGGGAGTTGCCATGCGGGGCCTGCAGCCTGCGCTGAGACTGCTCCTGTGAGCTCTCCGTGCCACCCGATGGGTGATAGTGTAAGCGGTGGAGAAGCCCAGAACATACTTGTTGCAGATATATCTAGTATTAGTGTATGTATGCATTTAGTATGCATAACCGTCTCTTCAGTTGCAGTTTAAAGCACACTGGCAGCCCCATTATCAGACAAGCCATAAACTTGAATGTGACCTTACTATTGAATCTGACAATGACAACGTGCACTGTTTCCCAGCCTTCTGTGGGTAACTTTGTTACTTCTTTGTAATAAATTTTGCATTGTGACAAGTAGGCAGACTCAGAGTTATGTCTTAATATTTACTGTATGGTCTGTGAAGCTCACTCACTGCTCTTGTGCACTCAAAGGTGTATTAAAGTGTTACTTCAGAGTATTAAACTTGCTGAGGTGCTTTCGCTCATAAGCAGGCATGTTTTTCCGGTTCTCTCTCTGCACATTTACTGGAAAAGTGTCTTTGAGCAGTTGCAGTGCTATTTTGAGTAGTATGCAGAATGTAGGAAAACAATCTCAGATCTTAATTCTCTGTGTACATTACTTATATGCTGGTTTATATATATTTTGCCTAGCATAAATGTATTCTTTATTACAAAGAAAATAAAAAATTATGAACACTAACAAATGCTTCTTATGAACATGTCTTTGTTACTGTATTCTCTAGAGTGGGCCAGGATGTCATACATGTGTGCTTGCATAGCTGCATACAGAAATGGATCAATGTCAGAAAGCTGCTCCTCCCACCATCTTTCTGCTTTTTGTATATTTTGAACCATATTCCAGCTAAGAGGGTGTGCTTGCTTCAGTTGTCTCTTTTCCCCCTTGAGAGATAATGAAGATAGAGGAGCATTGTTCTCACAGTGGCTTTGAAGCAGAGGGAAATGAGGCAGTGGCAGTGCAATCACTGAAATTAAGCTCTTTTGTCAGAGTACTAACATTATAGTGTAGCTTTCTGTGCAGTCTCTTTTTTTTATCAGCCTTATGCTGGTGGCTTGGCCACTAGCAGTGTATAATCATATGCAAATGTGGTATGATATTGCCAAGTCAGATGAGTCAGAACTGAGTGTTCCAGGAGGAAGATTTCTGTTTACACTAGTTGTAAGTTTAATAGAAATTTACTGTGAATGCATGTACTGTCGGGCTTTTATTAATTGTTGCTCTATACTTGCATTACACTTGTTTTAAAACAGCATTTAAGTGAGGGAAGGAGCATTTGAGAACCAGGCAAACAACAAAACTTATAAGCCTTTATGTATATTACTCTAGTGAGCTTGAGAAAGTGAGCTCTATAGTTTGGATGGTATAAGTGAACTTGAAACTGATGCCTTAAGTTTTAAGTTTCATGTTTTCCAGATGCTGTACTGCATTACTATATAACTCTGAACTTCATATAAAGTGTTGGCAAGTTCTCTTCACACTTTAGTTAGACAAAACAATCCTTTTCCAGCCTGAGAACCAAGGACACCATTGCTTGAGCTTCAGGCTCAAAAAGTATTAACAACAGTGAATTGAAGAGAGCATTCTGGGAGAATGGTACTTCATAACCTGAAGCTGTAATTGGACAATTAACCCCAATATGTCAATGGCACAAAAATTGCAAAAGTGTGAAACCTTGTGACCAGTTGTTCATCTTGGGTGTAACCACAGCTGGGTTCTTGTACTGCCCAAGGTGTATCCTTTGAAGGCCTTTTTAATAAATACCTACTTTATTATTCCTTTAACACTGTCTAGTCTCTGTTTCTAGGTAGCCTCTCAAGGCATCAAAACCTTTCCACCAAATATCTAAATATCTGCTGCAGATTGTAGCAAGGTAAGACAAAGAACAAGTGACTTAAAGTGCTTCCATTAAAAAAACTGAAAAAAAACTAAATTGCATTGGTTGAATATATTTTTTATAGTATGAGTAGTTCTATTTTTAAAGTTTCTTTCCTTGAATAGCTGTTCCTAGTCAAAGGCTGAATATTGTATGATTTAGACCGATCATTTAAAAATAATGCCACCAGACCTGCACTAACTTGTAAGTATAGAATACTACCCAGCCTTAATTTCTTTTGTAACACAAAAACATTGGAGACCCATAGTCCCATTAGAACTCTGTTTTTTAAAGAAAAGAAATCAGTATCTATTTAGTGAAAACTGGAATACTTTAAGCACTCTCAGTTTGTTTGTTTGTTTGTTTCTGTCTCTTTCTTTTTAAAAGGCGGCTTAGTTTTTTGTTGACAATTCAGGCTTTTTGGTGTCTTCCCAAGTGGGCTAACCTGAAAATAAGAACTTCAAAAATTAAACTTAGAATTTAGTTGATGAAAATATGGAAGATCAAAAATACAGAGAAGTAAAAAGGAAATTACAAGGGAAATTCTACTTAACTAATCCACTAAAGAATAAAAATCATTTGTGTTACAATATGCATCAGCTACTTTGCATGTATCTCACTTGTTTCATTTTTTGATGAGTCAGCAGAGTAAACAAACACCTTTGTGCTGTCCAGGAGAATAATTTTACTGACCAAGTGAAGTTTTTGTCTGTGATTCAGTCCAACAGGGGAGTCTCACTGTTCATGTGGAAGGCTCTAAATATTTTAGAGAAGTTATTGTTTGTTAAACACTTCTCTCTACTATTGCATGGCAGAAAGACGTTAAATGGCCTTCTTTCCCACCATTTTGTCTCACTTCTCCTGCTTGCTAAGTCTGCTCATACAAAATTCATTAGTCTGGTCAGACTCTTTACATTACATGTGTGTTTTTTCTTTGTAAATCATATTCTCTGTCATGCTGATCTGGTCTGAGGTAGTCAATTGTGTTGCTAGCTGTAGTTTCTCAGTAGTGCACTTATGAGGTCTTCGATTTTAAAAGGTAGTTTTCTGGATCATAATAGTTTTCTGTTCAAAACTGTTCATAACAAAAATTAAAAAAACCTGGTTCCTGCTACTTGGAGTAGGAGCATATTAGTAGAAATCGATGTAATCATCTTTTAAAAAAGAACACTGTAAATGGTAGTTTTATGTAAGCCATGTGATATTTATTGCTTGGTATACCAGGTAGCTGAATGGCTTACTTTTTTACCTGTTGACAAGAGCACACTCTCCCCAATACACACACAAACTTTACTACTTGTTTTATAGGCTGTTGTTTTACATTACATTCTGAAGTTACTGCACTGACGTTATTAATTCAGTAATATCAACTCATGTTTCCTTAAGGTCTGTAGGATTATTGTGTATGTCTTATGCATAATTTTCTTGCATGTAATTTTGAGGAAGTAAATCTGTGCTACACTTAGTTGTTATTCTATTTGAATGTTGTCTTATGTGGTGCAAAAATTTCATATTGCCCCCATTCTCTTTTGCTTAGAGTAGTATGGAATTTCTTGTAAGGAGCAGCAAACATTTTTTTCCCTTCAGACTGCAGAGGGAATGATGTAGACTGTATATTTTACTCTTCACAAAGAGACAATTTAAATAATTAATGGTGTCCTGGCTTCACACATGGTGGGCTATTTCACTCACTCCTGATGTTTAACAGATAAACATTTTGTCTTTTAAGTGCATTGTATATATCAAATAATGGCGGCACAGAGAAGGGAAAGTATCAAAACTGGCTTGATATCTCTGTTCATTATGTTTGACACTTTTACCATTGGTATCACCACTGCTATCTCCATTCTACTTTTTCCTGTTACAATTACTGTCATTTTATCAATGTGACATATCTTAGTGATTCTTAGCTAAAACTATTGCCTACAGGCTTGGCATCTAGGAGGAAGAATCAGTTCTGAAGAAGAAAACATTTATTGAATGGACAGAAATGTAATGCTTATCTAAAAGGAAAAAGAAAGGCATGTTGTAAAATCACTTCAGATTCTAGCTGAGGAGATAAGTAACAATAGAAATGCCAAATTATAGAGAACCTGTTATTTTGTTAGGAGAAACTTACAGTAGTTCCAAAATAATGTGGACTTTCTACAAAGCATAAGGATATCAAGGAAAAAAGCTCTTCATTTTTCTTTTTTTTTTTAAATACTGAGTATTTAAAGTTTGTATTTTGTAAGTCACATTTCCTTCCTCAGAAAGACAGTAAGTAATACATGTAACAGAAGAAATAACATTTTATCAGAACAAAAAAACCCCAAGATTTTGAGTGCACATGGCAAGAAGCAATGGCAAGAAGTAATTTCAACAATAAATGATTTACAGTGCATATATTGTGATATCAGGCCCTAGTGTGTCATGCATGTCTGTTTTTCATTTGTCCCATGTTATGAGATGGATATGAATGGTATCTGACAACTTTGTGGAGGATTCAATAACCAGGAAATACTTATATTTGCAAAATGTGGAAATTTTGATGGTTTATACTGAAAGAGCTATCCCAAGAATATGAATGTATTCTTTGAGGTCATACAGTGATTTTTAATAGTTAATCTAGTATTTATCTTCATTATTTCTGTGCTCTGTGTTTTAGATAATTTTCTCAGGATTTATTGGGGTTGGGTCTGGTTGCTTTATATGCAGAGCTTGCTTTAAATATACAGAGAATTGATAAAATCTTGTAAAATCACATTGAATTCTGTTTTGAAGGCCATTCTGGTAGGTATTGATCAATTGGATTTTCTTGGTAACTGCTACTTTCAGTTACTTTGCATATGTTTTTGATATGTGGACCAGCAGCAAAGGATATGCCATCTTGTTCTTAGTCTCCTTGCTTAGATTCAATTATAATCTTTAATTATAAATTGTCTTGAATTGGTATCACGCTGTTGTCATTCTGTTTGAGAGGCAAGAAGACAAACCAGCAGTGATCTGAAGAAGCAATCTTTAAACTGAAGTACTGTTTTTTTCCAGTGTTATAACTGATGCTAGGAATTACTGATGAGTTTATACTTGTAAACAGCAGTGAACATAACCGAAGTTATCGAATGCTTTATAACCACAGAAATGTCCTAAAGATATTGTCAAAAAGTTTTAAATATCTATTTATAGGTAATGGTACAGACACTCACTGTGAATCTCAAATTAGTTTATTTTTTTTTATAGGAGTCTTCTAAATAATGTCTTTATGTCTTTTCTGGCTTTTTTCTCAGATAAGGATACAAATAATTTTGAAGCCATATGGCAGCTTGAATAACTGGCATTAAAAATCTTGGGAAAGAAGAGCTGAACACATACATGCTGAGTTTTGGTCCTTTGCTTATGGAACTGGCCAGTCATTCCTGTCACTGTCTGGTAGTCCCCTAGCTCAGTCCCTTCAGGTTTTGATGTTTGTGACACCAGCTTCTAATGCTGCTGTTGCTTTCAAATGTTTGACAGATTTCTTCGTTTTGATACTGTTCTTCACACTGCAGCACAGAATGGGAGTTCTGTAGTTTCAGAACCTTGAGTACTTCGGCTGGACCTTGCTGTCTTGAAGACTTTCTGCTCTGATATTGCTTTGTACTGGTTTACAGTGAGGGTAATTATTGTGCAGTGAACTGCTGACTCCTTCCCTTCTGCATGGTTACTTTTCCTGGTCAATTGCTTTTGGTTACCAGAGCACATGCCCATGTTTCAAACAAAATAAATTAATTTTAAAAATTGTGTCCTAAGAAGAGCAGCCTTTGTGTTACTTTCAGATTTTGAATGCCAAAAGTGCATTAAGATATCTTCCTCCTTCCTCTTCTTTAGGGCACATACTGCTGTGACAAATGATTTGTTTATTCTGGATTTGTTTGTTTATTTGTTTGTTTTGTTGGTTTTGCTGTTTATAGATAATATTATTAATTTCCAACCTTGCAGTTCATCCATTTTATTTATAGATTTTCTAGGGTCACTTCAGTTTCTTTTAACAGAACAAATTGAGTCTTTCTGAAAGGTTCCAGGAGAGATTTCCAAACTGCAGGATAAATCTTGGGAATTAAGAGCAAGAACAGATACTTAGGTTTCTTGCCTAAAATCACAGGGTAGCTAAAGTTGTAATGCAGAATTTCTGTGTACTGTGGTTCCTGGTGGTACATAATTTCAACTTCAGAAGCTGTCATTAATATCTTTGTCTCAGCAGCCTAAGACTCATCAAATTTACTGTTTCACTGCTTGGTATGGTGTTAAAGTAGGAAACAACTGCTTCTGCTATTCTAAAACTGGTAATTGAGTGCATAAATAGATATTGAATTCTGTTAAATGTAATGGGAAGCATTATTGAATTGTGTGGACTTTCTGCAGTGAAAAATTTTGGTGTCTGGTTTGCTTCAGTATTTTAATTCTTTACTTAACTCTTTTACCTGTATTGATTGATTTACAGAATTGTTAGGAAAGGATTTCTGGAGATCATTTAGTCCAACCCCAGAGTGCTTAAAAGCACACTGGATGAAGTGTATCTGCAAAAGTTACAGTACACAAAACTGGTAATGAAGAATCCTAAGTATACCATAACTGGGAATGAAAAGAGACCATATAAGACTAAAGGAACATTAAAAATAGTCTCTCCATAATGTAAGTTTGTTAATGGCAAATAAAATCCACTTTAGCAGAACTGTGGACATTTTGTTTACTCCTAATTTATTAGCATAGGGAGCAGGAGGTTGACTGGGGACTAAGCAGGGAAGGAGAGATAGGAACATCAGACCCCAGTCACTTAAATCCAGGGTAAACCAAGATTCTTTTGGTCTTGGTAGGTGCAAAGGAGAAATACCAACCAGATATCTTCAAGAGGTAAAAAAATCACAAAGTTTACTAGTGAATTACAGAAGGTGAGGAACATTGTCAAATGATTTAGTACAACATGAAACACCACAGCACAGACATAGCCCACTGAACATAGAAATCCTTTAAACCCATTTGATATTATCTTCTGTGAAAAGAAAGTTAGAAGGAGAAAGGGAGAAAGACAGGAAAGATGTAGAAAAACAGACATAGCTACCACCTCCAGGGTTCCAGTGATGTAAAGCTCCAAGATGAAGGCAGGGTTAAAGAGCAACATGACTGCCTCATGGTCAGCCTTCTTAAAAACCCTTCCTCCCAGGTGGGTCTTTTGGTTGCTCGGCCATTTAGAGTGCTGGGTTAGGCAGCACTGGCGGGCTGCTTTCATTGTGCCATGAGTGACAGACACTGTGGGGCTGGGTCAGGGTACCACCTCACCAACCCCCTACCACATATTCCAAGCCCCCAAGATGTATCAAAACAGATTTTCCACTGTCTGACAGAACATTGTTTGAAACTACTCTTTCCCAGTCCCTTCACAGAAACAAAGTAATCTTATATTTTGCATAAGGCTAGTATTTTTGTTCTCACACATTTAATTGCACACACCCTCTCTTATTTAAAACAAATTAATAAAGATTGGTCTTAGTGGGATTTTGGGGGGTGTCTAATTGCAAAAGATGGAATAAAGTATTTCCTTGTTTGTTGCGTTGTTGCTACTTGACCTCTGATGTTCTAAGCCTCAAAATGGCAGCAAGTAGTAGCTTCAAAAGTTTGCAAATTCCTGGAAGTGTGTTTTAAGTTAGCCTTATTTGTGAAAGATTATTGAGCTTTTGAATGTAGTTTATGATTACATATAATGAATTTCAGTATTTTTTCAGCTTAACACTTGGATACTAAATTTCCTTCCTTTGTTGCCTTTAAACGTGATATAGTTATGCTGATTTTTTTTGGTGAAGTATATTGACTGCAGAGCCACTAGCTATACTAGCTGACCTTTAGAGCAAAGGTGAGTCTGACAATGAAGAAAGCATGGGTTTGCAGGAAGAAAACAGATCACAAATATGACCTGTTTTGTGAAGTGGCTGCCACTGAAATGGTTCAGATGATGCTGAAAATAGAAATGAAAAGGAGGCTATCTGGTGTTCTGGCATCTGCTGGTATATACTGGCTATGATGGTGACCATATTTTTCCATGTTAGAGGTGATGGTAGCTTACAGTGAGCACTTTTGTTTATTTTTAAGATACTTATAAGAATCTAATGCTATATTCATTAAACACAGTATACTTTGTTAGAAATACATTAGAATCCTATTAGAATAAAAGAGTGTGTGTTTGATTAATTGTGAATAAGATGATAGGTGAATTTTCTTGGGGAGTGTTTGAAGATTGCTGATGACCTAATCAGACAAATGTGCAACAGCTAGGATGCCAGTCTTTGCATTTAAAGCAAGCTGTCTGCACATCTGGAAGATGGAAGCATTGCAGTACACTCAGATCAAGTTTGGTCCATGGTCATATCTGAATGAGATCGTACTTTTTAGGCATGTTTTTAGAAAGTTTTGTTTAATAATATTGTCAGTAGACAAATTGCAAAGTAAAGATGGGGGAAGGTGTTGTGGATCTGCTAATGGATGTAGATGCTCCAAGAGGTGAGGGACTACAAAGAATCAAATGCGCCAAAAGGCTGAAAAAATTATCCAGGAAGATGCTCCATTTTTGTGTATGATAGTATTCAAGTGTGGTTTTAGCTATTTAGAATTATCAGTATCTTCATGATATCATTTATTTGAAAAACCCACCCACGATAATTTTGAAAGACAGATGTTGGTGATAGGTCTGTTATGTGACACTGTGCAGAGCTGAATAGGGAGGTACTGGTTATGACTGCTGGGTGATACAAAATTCCTTTTATGTGATCCTCTCTCAGCACCTTGTGTTGAATTTTCTGATCAAGCTCTGTTTTATTTTTAGGAACTAAGCTTTGTATTCATAATGGAAGTTGATGTGGCTGGAGAGTCCAGAACTGCCCTCTCCACCCTCTCTGTGCCCCTTGCAGAGGTGAGTTCTGCTGCCAGGATGGAAGGAGAAAAGCCACGCTGTTCCAGCACCCCTTGCTCACCATTGAGGCAGGCAGTTGCAGGATATCAAGTCCTTCACATGGATTCTAACTACCTGGTTGGCTTCACAACTGGAAAGGAGCTGCTAAAATTATCCCATAAGTGTATTGGAAATGAAGAGAATAAAAGAGATTCTTGTCCTAACTTGGTCTCCAAACATCTTGATTCAGGATTTTCACGTTCCTTGCATTTGTACAAAACTAGAAGTAGGTACTACCAGCCATATGAGATCCCAGCAGTAAATGGAAGGAGGAGGACACGGATGCCCAGCTCAGGGGATAAATACAATAAAGCTTTACCATATGAACCTTTCAAGGCACTTCATGGTCCCCTGTCTTTCTGCGTTTTGAAAGGTAAAAGAGCTAATTCAAAATCCCTAGACTACCTCAATTTAGACAAAATGAGCATTAAGGAACCTGCTGACACAGAAGTGCTACAATACCAGCTCCAACACCTTACTCTTAGAGGGGATCGTATGTTTGCAAGGAATAGCACATGAGCTATCATCTCAAATTTAGAAATGGTTTCTGATCTTTTGTTTGTTGCTGCAGAAATCCACTGTTGTACTGTATACATAACTGTCCACATTGTAGGTAGTTTTATCAGCTCAGTGTTACCAGGAAGTAATTTATTTGAATAGTCTTGGCAATGCAGTGTTCTACAAATACTTGGAGAGAGAAATCTTTTCTGATCAAGCAGCTTCTGATGCAGATTTGACTGAACTACTGGGTATTTCTTTGGATACATTTTAACAAAATAAAAAGCTTTTGATTTTTGGGATTTTTTTTCTGTACTGCAACATCTAGTGTTTACAGCAATTCAACACTGAAAAATTTATGATGTCTGCTTGGTTGTTGCTAATTTTGGCTTGATATTAGAAACTGCTCTTGGATAAGTACCCAAGGAGGTTTTTTGGGTTTACTTTTTGTTTCTCTAGTAAAATGTATGTGTTTTTCTTACAGCATGGATAGGAAAGTGAGCTTGACTGGATGAATCACTTGCTATTTAAACAATCCAGTTCATACATTTTGAGACTGCGCTTGTACTGGTGATGTGGGTGAGATTTGTTCGTAAAAGAAACATTTGCTACTTGAATCTTATTAAATTATTTTTTTAGTTTCTGCATTGAAGTAATTGCTTTGTCCTTTTTATTCTATAAAACGTGTTCAGAATAAATCTTTGAGTTATTTAAAGCAAATCTTTCAGGAGGTTGTGGTTTGTTTTTTTTTTTGCTTGGGTTTTTTTGGGTTTCTGGGGTTTTTTTGTTAGATTTTGTTTTTAAATTGTCTAGAGACAGAAAATGGAATGTCTGTACTGGTATATTGGTAATGGTTTTGATTTTAATTTGTGATTTTAATTTCATCTGTAGTAGAAGAAGGTATCAACTTCAGCATTGCTTTGGAAATTTTGTTGACTTGAAGCACTGAACATGAGCTCTGGGGAGCAGATATTTTTCTTGACAAGGGTGCAAGTGAAATATTTCTTGTCTGCGTTGAAGAGATGATCTTGAATTTTGCAGCGAGATAATGCACTGGGTTACTTTTGTTAATAAATTTGTATCCAAATATGACATCAAATGCCACCCTAATTTTACTTCGGTTTAAAAATGAAAAATAGTTTTCATACTCTTTATTTTTTTAGGTGCAGTCTTGTACTGAAGCAGTGCATAACTTGATTTTGCCTCATGACCTTGGAAGAAGTTAAAAATAATTTCATATTGCTTTGAAACATAAATTATTTGATCAGTTGTTTCTGATAGAGTCAAGATTTTTGTTTGTTTGTTGTTTATTACTCAGAAGTACTAGAAAGCACTAGTTAGTGCATGAGCTCTGGGAAATGAAGAGTTCTTACGCTGTCACTCCACAGTTTAAATGAAGGCAGCCCACTAGTGAGCATTTTGTAGTTTGGGGTTTTTTTAGGTTTATTAGAAAATTAAAAAAAAAACACCAATGTGTATTTTTCAAAGTTAACTACACTGGTGTAAATTTAATGTATTGAACAATGATCTTGAAAGTAAAGTCTTCCTATTAGTCTTTAGGTTGGAAAAGACAATATGGTCAGATGCCAAAGAGATAGTAGCATTTTATTCCTTAAATAAACTCCCTATTTATTGAAATATCAAATTAATTTGTATTTCTGGCTGAAAAATAAAAAGGGTATTATAAACAGCTGTTGTTGTGAATTCATTTGCTACGTAGGAGAATAAGAGGACATTTAAAAAAATACAACTTTAGACCAGGGAACATTTAAAAACAACTTGAAAGTTAGGGTCCTAGATTTCTGTGAAATAGTTGCTTAGCTCTGTTCCTTTGTTTTGGGAAAAGGACCACGCATTTACCTTATGTGCCTCTTTCTGATATTGTCCAGCGCTATAATTGTATGGCTACACTGGGAGACTGGTTGTTGGCTATATAGTTGAGTTCAGACATAACAAATGCATTGGTATTTTATCTTTGGTGATTTGTTTGTTAATGTGCTCAGGCACAGTCATGGTGTTCGCTTAACTCACACATGCTCGCAGCCCACATAACATGGGAAATACTATTTACATTACATGTAATACAGACTAAGCAAGGAATTGTTAATAGATAACTTATTTTTTTTCTAACTTTTAATACCAAGGTATTAAAGGAATCAAACATATTTTCCAACGTAATCAATTTTTAGAAGTTCTGTAGTGTGGTCTGGTTGAAGCTAGTTATTTTTCACCTTTAAAGCTTTACATGCTAAATGGACACAATTGGAAGAGCTCATGCTTAGTCAGGATATAGTCAGCAAAAACTAGAAAAAATGCTTTGAATAAGACTAATTTTATAGTGGAGCTACAGTAGAGTAAAGAAGTATAAATAAGTTGTTAAGTTGTTATAGGAAAATGTAGATTAAAACTGAAAAATGTAGATTTATTACAATGCTAATAGGTTTAAAGACAATGTCAAGCTTGGCAACCAACAGTAAAATGGACACACCTTTGCATGTTGTAGCGGGCAAGTGTGGGTTTATTGGTGATTCTGAACATGACTTTTTGCATGAATTGTTTGCTGTTTGTTAATCTCTTAATTGGGACATCGGTTTCCATATTGGGTGATTACACTGAACACTGTAAGTGTGGCATAAACATGTGCCAGATACACAGATCCTTAGAACAACACAATAATGTTTGAATTACCAATTTTTTTTTCCTGTGTCTCACAATACATTGTTTTAGCCAGAACATACTGCTAACTTTCCAAGTCTTCGAAAACCTTCTGACAGATTAGATGGGGTTTTTCCCCAGTGATTTTTCCAGGGTAATTTTTTTTTTCTCTTTATTCCATCACAAAAGCATTCAGGGAAGATCAAACTACCTTCAGGTCTACAGAATGTGGAAGGCTTCCTTTCCACATTGAAAAAATCCTGACTGATAAACTGGCAGAAGTTTAAATTTCTTGCAGAGGGAGGGTTAGTAATGCTGCTTGCTGCAGCAATTTCTACACAGCAAGTAATCATTCTGATTCAAAAACCCTTTTAGACTGAATATTTTCTCTGATTGGAAGACTAAATCTTTCTTTAATCATCCAGGTAAGATGACATCATCAGGATGCTATAAACTGGCTGAAGGATTAAATGCCCAGTATTAAAATGCCAGCCTAATTCTGAGGTTGGAAAAGGCTGCCTTTTAATTCCTTGATCAGCATTAGTTAATATGAACCCTAACTACACGCTATAGCTGAATAAAAATATCTTTATTTTTATTTATATATAGGGAGATTTTTTTATTTATTTAGCAGACAGCTGCTCTCTCAAAGAATTTTTCTTGGCCAATTGGAAGAAACTTTTCAGTCCTTTAAAACTAAGGTGATGCCAAGCTTGGTTGGCTTGCAGTGTCCCTTTGACCTCTTAGTTAGGAATGTGTTTAAGAATTCTACAGATGGAGCAACAGCTGGTAAAGCTCATCTGGACAGTGCATAAATACCTGTCTGCAGCCACCACCCTTGTAGAATATATCTGTGCTTGCTCTGTATTCTGACTCGCTTGACTAAAGTCATCCTCGCTTCTTGCTAACAGAGGGAAGAAGGGGCAAGAGGAGCCAGTTTCACAGAATCACAGAATAATGAGGTTGGAAGAGACTTCTAAGATTGTCAAGTCCAACCTATGTCCTAACACCTCAACTCAGAATCTAGACTATAGCACTAAGTGCCATGTCCAGCCTTTTTTAAAACACATTCAGAGATGGTGATTCTACCACCTCTCTGGGAAGAGCATTCCAGTACTTTATTCTTTCAGTGAAGAATTTTTTCCTAATATCCAACCTGTATCTTCCCTGACATAGCTTGAGACTGTGTCCTCTGGTTCTGTCAGTTGCTGCCCGGTGGAAGAGACCGACCCCCACCTGTCTGCAACCTCCCTTCAAGAAGTTGTAGAGAACAATGAGGTCACCTCTAAGCCTCCTCTTCTCCAGGCTAAACAACACCAGCTCCTTCAAACATTCTTCACAGGGCTTGTGTTCCAAGCCCCTCACCAGCCTTGTTGCTCTCCTCTGGACACGTTCAAGCATCTCAACATCCTTCCTAAACTGAGGGCCCCGGAACTGGACACAGTACTCAAGATGTAGTCTCACCAGCACTGAGTACAGGGGTACTCAGTACCTCCCTGCTCCTGCAGGCCACACAATTCCTAATGCAGGCCAGCTTGATTTAAAGGAAACAGATACAAATGTTGAACCCCATGGAAATGCAGAGCAAATAAGCTGCCTGGGCTATGGCATCACCCGAGGAACCTGAGCACACATGGGAAGTGTGGGCTGTTGGGATAGCATGGCTTCTCTCTGAAAGGAAACCCCATTGGACTAAACTTGGTATGTGTTCCCTGAGTGAGTCAGAAAGGTTACAGGTATAACTGTCTAGAGAATGTTCAGAAAGCCTTTGATGAGGGTGTTCAGCTGAGATTATTAAAACATGAATCTCAGCTGGGGTTGGAGGAGAGATGGCCAGTGCACAGGAGGCAGTAGTGGTCCTTGGAAAGGGAAGAAGGTTTTGAAAGCTGGTTGGGTTTTGGTTGGTACTCTCAGGACAAAATGCAGTACGGAAACATTCTTCCTTTGTGTAGTGGATTATAAAAGGAAGCCCCATTTTTTCATAAGTGTTTGTTAAAACTAAAAATAGACTTGTTATAAGAAATCTATAAGTAATCAGTAGCCTAGATAAGCTATAGTTTGGCAGTTCTCACATACTGAGGCTTGTTACCCTTATGGATGTCTGTTTTTAAATGTAATTTTTTTAAACTTAAAAATTAATTTTTCTCATAAATTGCTATCATATTATTAATGTCAGGTGTAATCTTCTTTGGAGATTATGATGGAACATGACAAATTAAACTAATTACACTGTATCTGTTTTCTTATATGAGACTTAACAGCTCAAATTATTTGCAGCATCCTAAGACTTCAGTAGTTACTGCCTTGAACTGTGGTAATGGATGAAGATGAAGGAAATATTCTCGAGAGAGCAGTTAATAACTATTATTACACACTGTCCTGGATTGCCAAGCAAATTGTATTTTATTTGCCATCTGCATGGCAGTTAGGTGTTCTGTTAGGTGGGGAGTTTTCCTGATCTCTTCCACACCCAATCCTTCCTTCCGGGGAGGGACATCTGCTGATAACAGGCTACTGAATGTCACTGCATGACTGATAAGAGCTATAGCATGCCATTGTGAGATGCTCTGCCCAGAGGGAGGAGCCAAGCATTCCTAACTGGATATAATCTTGAGATTCTGGAGCACCTGCACAGCTTCTCTACTGGATTTCCCAGAGGAGCAGCTGCCTCTTCCATTGGACCTCCAGAGGAAGACTGCATCCTTCTACAGGACCACTGCTTCAGCAGAACCACACCTGACAGTCCAGGAGGACTGCAGCCGCAATTCAAATTGGACTGCTACCAGCACCCTGACCAACAGGGTGTCAGGTTGTATTCTGACTCTCTCAGTTTGTTTTGGTCTACTGCTTTGTTTATTCTCTCTTTTTATTTTCTTCCTTAATAAAGAACTGTTATTCCTGCTCCCATGTTTTTGCCTGAGAGCCCCTTAATTTCAAATTTATAACAATCCAAAGGGAGGGGTTTTACATTTTTCCATTTAAGGGGAGATTCCTGCCTTCCTTAGCAGACACATGTCCGTCTAAACTAAGACACACACAGTGGATGAATCATCTTTACTCAAACACCCACCTCTGTTGAAAATTTGTCCATAATTCATAATGGTTTGTAATGTTCTCGATTGCCTTTTAAGAGATGTTTGTGGGTTGAAATGTTTCTCCTGAACCTTGGATTGGTGAAACTCTCTTACTAGAGATTGAATTTCTATATTCTTTTCCTTCCTTCCATCCTTGCCTAAAGCTGAAAGAGTTGAGACTGGGAGTGTGTTATTATAGTGTTTTATAATACTGGGAGTGTTACATTACAGTGTTCAGCCTGATCTTAATAAAACATTCAGTATATCCATGTAAGATCCATAGTTTCTGGTTGGAACTGCATGTTCAACTGAACAGCACCTTTAGCCATTATGCCCTTATGCCTTCTTATTTCACTTCATTGTCACTAGGCACATTACAACAGACATTTTGAAATTATTTTAATTAGCAATTGAAAATTCTGTTTTTATTTAAAATATTAGTTTGCTTTTTATAATAGAAAAATCTAAAATTCACAGTTGCCAGAGCTTCTCTAGACAGCAGTGCAGAAGAGTTTAGGCTTCTCTGAACAAAGATTGGCTGTACCAGGCCCAGGGCCTGCAAGGCCTCCTTGGAGGTCAGAAGCCTGAAGTAGGAAATGCCAAGTCATCATGACTGGACCTTAGAAGCCCCTCTCTTCCGCCTTTCAGACCCTGCTTATCTCTCTGTAAGCCTGTAGGTCACTTTCCCTTGACCCTTACTATTGGACAATTTCCAAAACCCCTGTAAGGTATATAAATCTCTAATTCTGCCTGGTTTGGCAGAAGAGCCGTCACTGAGAACCTTTGTGGAGGACACCAATAAAGAATCCTGTGGAACCTTATACAGCTTTTTCTCCTCTCTCTCCCTGCATCTGCTGCAGCAGCACCAGCAAGCTAAAGAGCTGATAATCACTAAGAGCCAGAAATCACTTAAGCTTGCTTAGGGTGCCTGCAGCTGGGAACCGCTTGGGAATTCTGCCACTGTGCTGAGCCTATCTGAGCTATCCTGGCCACGGCAGCCCACCGGGCATAGCCCGGCTGGAAATTGCCACGGTAATTGGCTTGCATTAAAGTCTTCCAGTCTTTTTCAAGACCCATGCTGCAGCCATAGACTGAACATGGTTGAACATGGTCTGGTTTACTTAAAAACTTTTTCTTTGAGTTACTGTGCTTGTGTCTATGTAGAAAAGCACAACATAGCCAAGAGTTTGCTACATGGTAGTGCAGTCTGCAACATTAAAACGGTAGGAGCAGGCTTCTGTATCACCCATGTTCAAAAACTCCCTGTTCCTATTATGTAAAAGTTACTGTCACAGCATAGTTAAAGACAAAGTTCTGACCAATTCTTGTGTAATAATTACTTCCAGGCTCATATTTCCCTATTGTTGACAAGCAGCTGTATTTTAATGAACATTTCTTTTGTGAAATAATTTCCTAGGCTATTCTGTGCTAATCTAAATTTGGACCAAATAGCTGCTGGAATGCATGAAATTGAAGCCTCTCTGAGTCCCTCAGAGAGAGAAAAGAATGCAGAATTTGAATTAGAGCCTCTAGAGCAGCTGAAATACATTAAGCTACACAGATATAAAATAGAAGTGTAAGTCTTAGTTTTAAGTAAATAGAAATATATCTTAAGTGCGTTAAGAGACTGTGTTAGCTAGTAAAAGCCCTAAAGCCTAGTTTAACTTACTCCAGACATAACAAAAACATAGCAGAACATTGCTTGTGTTTCTAGATAGAATAGATATAACTACTCACGTAAATTGATAAAATTATATACATAAATTTTAGGTAAGAAAACAGATAGTATATTTGTGTAAATAGATAAAATAATGTATGTAAATTTTGGGTAAGAATTGAGAGTACTTTCACAAATTAGAGTTAAGTTCAGGTTGGTGTTTTAGAATTGTGATTTTAGCTGATTGGATGATTTATGACTAAAAATTGTATTGAGGTGCAAAAAAAAGAAGAAGAGTGAAGAAGAAAGGTGGGAGCTGCTGCTGCTTCTGCTTGGGACTTTATGCCAGAAGGCTTTTAGCACGGACTTTTAATACTCTGAATTCCTTGCCTTTAAGACTGATGCATTCATGCAATAAACAACTTTACTACAATCAACAACTGCTCTTGTCTCTGAAGACCCAAGACCCATGAAAACCTTGACAAACAACTACAGATGAAAGCCAACATCTGACATGTTGACTGTAATGATGCAAAAAGGTGGTTTTTTGTTAACATAATCTTCTTTAAAAAAAAGAAATGGTAAAACAAAAAAGTGGTGGTGTTCGATGCTGTAGCAGCATGTGGCTACAGTGACAATCGTAGCCAGGGAAGCCACAACCCGACAGCAGGAAAAACAGATGAGACAAGTCTCTTTGTTGTTAAGCATGAGAGTCCATTTTGTTTCCCCCCCCAGCATCCTGTGCCAGGGGGCAGGCAGGAGGCAGAGGCCCAGGAGCCTGAGCAAAGCCTGGAGAGCCAGAAAGCAGAGAGAGGGCAGACCCAGGGCTGTGGGGTTTTACCAGGTGTCCCATCTTAAGATCAGATTACAGCTTCCTCAGAAGGGGAAGGCTCCACACTATGCTGCCAAAAATCTGAAAATTGACAGGTGTGCTATTTATTTTGGCTTAGTATGTCTCATGAACTAAGATTTTAATTCAGTCCCCCTTCCATTATGTTCCCACTCCTCACTTTGTGTTTGCAGTCACAGTGCACTACCATCTATGTGTTGCTTTATCTTTCTAGAATTATACAAAATAGATAAATTCTTCTGAAACATGTGGCACACTCATATACCTGTGCTCTGCAATTACCCTGTGCATATTATCCACATCGTTTATTTTGAATTCTTGTTTCCCCCTTGCCCCAGTGGTCCCAATTAGTGCTATTTTTCTCTACATCACAAAGCTAACTTCATCTCAAATAAAGTGTTTAAAAATTATGCAATCAACTCTCCAACAGGGTTTCAGAACTAAGTAGTAAAATTAGAAAGTACACAAAACATTACTCAGAAACATAAATGCATTTCTTGCTTGGGTATTGACCCTCTGGAGGGTACATGTGCCTGTATTGTTCATGTGTAAACATGAACTATTTCTCAAGACCAAAACCTAGTAAATTTCTGTTAATATGCTGTGGAGACTGGGGGCAAACTGAATCCCATGGGATGTGGCAGCTGCTAGGGTAACAAGCATTATTTGTGACTTCTAATTATAAGAACTTCTCTTTGTGAGAGGTCTTTTTCCTTCTTTCCTCCCTTTTTTATTATCTTCTTGTCTAAAAAAGGGATGAGAAATGGCATTTCATTTCCACACATTTTTTACAGCAAAACATGATAAGTGTTTGATGTCTAGTTTAATTAATAGAAAGAGGCTTTCACAGATAAGGCCTCATTTATATCTGCAAGATATGTTGAATTTTAGAAGAGCACATTTGACTTTTCCAAGCTTTTTTGTGGCAATAAATTTTATTGCTGCTGACAGCACAAATGCTTTAAGCAGAATAAAAGTAGTTAGGATATATTGAGTGCTGTTGTCTTGCTTCTTATTGTAATTCAGTCTGAATTCATAGGAATCCAAAGCAAAGATAGAGCAGTATTTGCAAAAAGAGAATGTTGGTTTAACACAGCGTCGCTTTTTGATGGGGGCAGCAGAAGCGACAGAGGCAGCTTCTGAGAGAAGTTGCTCAAAGCTTCTACTATGTCTGGAAGAGCCAGTCCCTGATGGCTCTGAAGATGGATGAATTAGAAAAGTTGGTCACACCTCTGTGAAAACACATTTAAGAAAGAAAAAGAAATTGTCCACAGTCCCCCTTCTGAGTGATGGGGAGGCATGCAGCTGGGGCTGGCACTGTGAGTGGCCATGCGGCTACTGCCATCTTGACACAGCCAGCGGTGGACTTAGCCTGCCTGGCTGCTTTTAGCCAGATGTGCTGAGGACAGAAGGGCAGGGGTGGTGGCAGCAGCTTCTCCTTTTCAGCACCCTACATGAAGAGAGGTGCTGTGGCAGCTGGCGCCACCTGTGCTGTGCCAGTGGGGACCATGTGGCCAACATGAGCAATACCCCGATGCAGAGCCTGGACAGAATCAACCTTTCAGCACTGCTAAACCCTGTAAGAATTTTTCGACTGACAAAACTTGAGAAGAAAAGAACCTATGGACACCAATTCTCTCCCAAGTCAGAGAAAAGGTGTCTTAGGTTGCAAATGCAAGATGTCAGTGGGGATGTGTATTCTATTGTCACCTGTTAAAACTTGGTGGGGCATTTTTCTCTATCTCTTCCATGACCCTTCCTCCCTCCAGGGAGATGTCTTCTGTTAATGGGCCATTGAGTGTCACAGCATGACGGATAAATTTACATCATCCCGTTATGAGATGTTCTGCCCAGGGCGAAAAGCCAAGCATTCCTACCTGGATATAATCTGAGATTTAGAGCACCATAGTCAGCCTTTTTCAACTGGACTCCCAGGCCCATCTACACCACCACTGGACCTTCACAGGAAAGCTACATCCTTTCTACAGGCTCATTGTTTCAACAGAACTACATCTGTCACTCTAGGAAGACTGCAGCCACCATTTAATCAGGCTGCTACCAAGACCCTGACCACAGAGTGTCAGGTCGTATTCTGACTCTGTCAGTGTTGTTTTGTATTACTGCTTTTATTTTTTTTATTTTATTTTTATTTTTATTTTTATTTTTATTTTTATTTTTATTTTTATTTTTATTTTTTCCTAATAAATAACTGTTATTTCTACTCCCATATCTTTGCCTGAGAGCCCCTTAATTTCAAAATTATAACAATAAAGAGGGAGGGAGTTTACATTTTCTGTTTCAGGAGAGGCTCCTGCGTTCCTTAGCAGACACACATCTTTTCAAACTGAGACAAAAGGAAAAGGTGAGGACACCAGAGGAAAACAACATGGTGACACTAAGATCAGTGAAAGAAGGGAGGGGCAGGAGGTGCTCTGAACATTGGAGCTGAGATTCTTCTGCAAGCCATGATGAGGACTATAATGTAACAAACTGTTTCCCTGTAATTCACTAAGTGTTTGGGCAGATGCAGAGGTCCACTCTCTGGCTGTGAGAAAATGTGTTCACGCTGGAGCTCATGGATGCTGAAAATGTGTAATCTAGTGGGAAACTCAAAGAGAGAGATAGAAGACCCTCACTTCCAGAAATAGAGAAAGAGAGCTGTTACTTCCAAACTAAATCAGCTTATCCTTAAAAGATTACACCCCATGAACTAAAATGTCCCACACATTTTTGAGAAGATGTTTGAGAAGACTATTTTGCCCATGGGAGGGACTCATGTTACAGCAGGTCAGGTGGGACTGCTACTCATGAAAATTAGAACCATGTTGGAAAAGTTCACGAAGAACTGTCTCCCATGGAGGGAACCCCATGGCATAGCAGAAGAAAATCTCCCTAAGCAAACTGAACATTCTGAGTGAAAAACTGATCAAAACTCCCACGCCCTGTCTGATTGCACTTTGGTGGAAGGGAGGGAGGGGCTGGAGGGGAAAAAGGGTGATCTAATGGTTTATTTTAGTTTTCATTATCCTCTTTTAATTCTGTTAACAATTTCTTTCCTTTTTACCTTTTAAGTTTGGGTCTGTTTTTCCTTAATTATTTTCTCCTAATCCTTAACTCATGAACCCTTCAATTTTTTCTTACTCCCTGCTCTACTCAACTATATCAGAGAAGAATGAGTGAATGTTCGTTTGTATTTTTTGTGGGTGCCTGGCTTTTAGCCAGTGTCAAACCATGGCAAAGACATAAACATTTCATGGATTTTATTTTTTTTTCAATTTGACATATTTTTATTTTTAATTTTAAAGACATTTGCAAGTGTATTCTACTTAAAAGTGAAACATCTATTTCCAATCCTTTTCATAAAAATTGTGCTCTCTAAAGCCTTTTTTTAAAAAGACCAACAACAACAATATGTTTTTTACTTTGAAACTGATAGAAATGAGCACATTTGATACTATTTTATTGCCAAATAATCTTTTTTTCTTTGTGTGTGTTTTTTGGATGAAAATAAATTGAATGTTGAAAAAGCTTACTATTTTCAGTTGCAACCTTAGCAACCAAACCTACTTGGTTTCAGAAGATACTGCAATTTGTAATACTTATATGAAAATTAAGTGTCACAGTGATTTCTTTAAATAATTTGAAAAAATAACTACTTTGCTTTTGGTCATTTTCCTCATATGCTATGGAAAAACAAATGTGTTTGAAACCACGTACCAGCACTTAAAATGCTATTTAGAATTTTAGCCATTAGTTCTGAATGTGAATGATTTTTTATTAGGGATGCTGCTCTTTTAGTTTTATTTGCTGTTCTTACTGAAACAAGCAAGTCTGAATATAAAACGTGGGTGCAAATTAGGGGATTTTAGGAACTCGTGTTTGTAAATGGTAATTTACTTAAGCTGAAAAGATGATCCCAAACCCACTCAGTTGAGTTATAATTTCTATTGCTTTTAGGCATGGTAGTTGATGCCTGTAAGAACACAAAAAAATGGTTTTTAGCAGTCTGAAAAAAGTGGTAATTTTCTTTAGCCATTCCCCAAACTATTTACAAGCTCATTCTGAATTTTCTAAACAGTTTTTAATGAATCATAGAATAAAAAAATATGCTGAGTTGGAAGGGACCCACCAGGATAATGGAAAACACCTCCTGGGCCTGCACAGGGTCCTCTCAAGAATCACACTATGGGCCTGAGAATATTGTCCAAACACTTCTTGAACTCAGGCTTGGTGCTGTGAGTACTTTCCTGGGGAGCCTGTTCCAGTGTTCAGCCACGTTCTGGGGGACGAACCATTTTCTAATATTCAACCTAAACCTCCCCTGATACAACTTCAAATCATCCCCTTGGGTCCTGTCTCTGGTCACAAAGAAGACATTGCTGAAAGTGATATCTTAGAAAAATGGAATGATACGTTTTCTGTTTTCACCCAGGAACAAGTTCCTGAAGAGTAGCAGGGTTTGCAAGTACAGGTTATTTTACAAGATTAGAATCTAAACTCTTCATGACTGAACATGATTCTCAATGCTATATTTAAGTGGCACTGGTAAGTAATCCTGTAAATAAAAAAAAATAAACTGGTGTCACAGTACCAAAGAGAATTGAAATGTGTATAAAAGGCACATTGGGCTTTTTGTATGGTAGAGTTTATGAGAAAACAGAGTTATGATGACATTTCCTTTCCTGGTTTTTGAATTCACAAACTAGAAAATTCTAGTTGCCTCAATAACTTTGTAAAGTAATTTACATTAAGATCAAACAATGCCTAGAGAAAACTACAAAAACTGTAAGCTGATGCTGGTATCATTTTTACTAATTGGAATACTGTTGGATAATTTCCCTGTTTTAATGGTAAGAAACTTGCCTCTCTTCTAGATGCTATCATTGCTCTCTGACATCTGCAATAATACAGGCTAAAATACATTTTGTTGTGAAAGATCCTTTTTCTGTGTCAAGATACTTCATAGCTTTTGTTAGGCTTATTAAGTATGGCACAAAAAGGCTCTGTTACTTTTAACTGATGTTTCCTTATGTATCCTAAATCAGTGAGAAGTAGATGAGCAAGTTTTAAAATGGGGCTTAGAGAGATTAATTGCCAACACAAGAAAAAGGAAGCTTTCAATGAAGAAAGGTAATAATAAGTTTTCTTTAACAGTTCGCCAAAAAGGTGATCTGACATGAATGGGACTGTTTGGATTTCTAGCAATAACTAGGAATGATTTTAGAAGCATACTGCAAAGCTACGGGTTTTTGCACCTATGACTGTGTTACCTGTGTAGTCTTGCAAAAATCATAAAACTTTGCAGAAGAGTTGTGAAGAAGCATCGTGGAGAGATTGCTACACTATCTACAGCAAATGTGGGGGTCAACTTAATTGCACTATTGCAGATCAGAGCTTGAAATAACATGTCCTCCTAAGACAACTGCTTAAACTTAATACAGGTAGACTCTTGTTCTGGATGTGAGTGAGATCACATATAGTTATGTGTTTATTATTAATCTAGTCCATGCAAAACTGGGCAGAGTCAATTCACTTCTCTTGTCACCTGCCAGCACAATCTGTCTTTCTTGCTCCTTTACTTTTTGCTCTTTTTCACTTAAGTTATAACTTCATTTTGGTTAAAGAGCTTATCTTTTGGACATCTTTGTCCAACATCACTTCAGCTGCAGGCTTCTAGATATTGTGACCCTTAGAGATGGTAATAGTATTTAGAATAAAAGAAATATAGAATCGTGGAATGGTGTGTGTTGGAAGGGAGGTTAAAGATCATCTAGTTCCAACCCACTCCCATGGGCAGGGACACCTTCCACTATCCCAGGATGTTCCAAGCCCCGTCCAACGCTTCCAGGGATGGGACATCCACAGCTTCTCTGGGCAGTTTTTTCCTAATATAATTTTCACTCTCAGTTTGAAGCCATTCCCCTTAGTTCTGTCATTACATGCTCCTTTAAAATAGACCCTTTCCATCTTTCTTGTGGCTTCCCTTCAGGTAATGAAAGGCCACAATTAGGTAGTAGATTATAGGATCCATTCTCAGCTCATGCTGGTTCTAGGTTTTTCCAGGTTCATCTCATCTTCAACCATGATGACATTCTTTCTTTAAATTATTAGTACGAATATGGAAAGATTATTTTTAATTCTTGAACTCTAAAATAAGTTATTTACTGAAGATGAAATGCCAAATAACTACAGACAGGAGTTGTGCAATGGTGAAATTAGCTTCAAATAAATTATACCAGTTGAGGGGAGTGGGAAAAAGGACTTTGAAATTTTACTGGTTTCATGCTAGGATTTAGAGAAATTTATAAGAACTGCCCTTTCCTGTAGAAAGTGAACATTATTTTTTTTAAGTAAACTCTTGCTGGTTTTTCAGTAGTAGGAATTTTTAATTGTGGACTTTAGGAAAGCAGTGAGGTGCCATTAAGTTTGATAAGGTATTCCATTCCACATCTGTACTTGAATAAAAGGGGTTTTGGTGTCTGAACTCGTGCTCTAAAAAAATAATGTCTAAATGGCAGAATAAAGTATAGGATTAGAAATTTGTTAAAAAAACCCAAAAACCTTCTGTCAGAAATGTCTCTTGTAGTAATATTTAGCTTTATTATCAGTCCATGTCAGTATAATTCACAGAATTCACAGAATTACTAGGCTGGAAGAGACCTTCAAGATCATCAAGTCCAACCCATGCCCTAACACCTCAACTAGACCATGGCACTGAGTGCCACATCCAGTCTTTTCTTAAATACATCCAGGGATGGTGACTCCACCACCTCCCCAGGCAGACCATTTCAGAACTTTATCACCCCCTTTGTGTAGAAAACTTCTTCCTAATATCCAACTTATATTTCCCTTGATGAAGCTTGAGACTGTGACCTCTGGTTCTGCCAGTTGCTGCGTGGAGAGAGACCAACCCCACCTAACTACAACCACCTTTCAGGAAGTTGTAGAGAGTGATAAGATCACCCCTGAGTCTCCTTTTCTCCAGGCTAAACAACCCCAGCTCCGTCAGCTGTTCCTCACAGGGCTTGTGTTCAAAGCCCCTCACCAGCCTTCTTGCCCTCCTCTGGATGCATTTAAGCGTCTTGAGGTCCTTCCTAAACTTAGGGGTCCAGAACTGGACACAGCACTCAAGCCTCACCAGTGCTGAGTACAGGGGTAGGATGGCCTTCCTGCTCCTGCTGGTCACACTATTCCGGATACAGGCCAGGATGCCATTGGCCTTTTTAGCCACCAGGGCATACTGCTGGCTCATGTTCAGCTGGTTGTCGAGCAGTACCCCAGGTCCTTTTCCACCTGGGCACTCTCCAGCCACACCATGCCCAGCCTGTAATGCTGCAGGGGGTTATTGTGGCCAAAATGCAGGACTTGGACTTATTAAACTTCATCCTATTGGACTCTGCCCATCCATCCAACTGTTCCAAGTCTCTCTGCAGAGCCCTCCTACACTCCAACAGATCAATACACAAGCCCACCTTAGTGTCATCCACAAATTTACTAATGAAAGACTCAATCCCCTCATCCATGTCATCAATGAAAATATTAAACAGAACTGGCCCCAGCACAGAGCCCTGAGGGACACCACTGGTGACTGGCTGCTAGCTGGATGCAGCACCATTCACTACTTCTCTCCGGGCCCGGCCATCCAGCCAGTTCTGAACCAGCAAAGAGTGCTCCTGTCCAAGCTGTGGGCTGCCAGCTTTTCCAGGAGTGTGCTGTGGGAGACAGTGTCAAAGGCCTTACTGGAGTCCAAACAGATAACATCCACAGCGTTTCCTGCATCCTTGTCATAGAAGATCTGGTTGGTCAAACATGACCTACCCCTTCTAAACCCTTGCTGGCTGGGTTGAATATCCTGGCCATCCTGTAAGCTTTGTGTGATGAGAGTCAATATAAACTGTTCCATAATCTTACCTGATACTGAGGTCAGAGGTTGTTTTCTTTCATCACTTAAATAGAATGAAATAAACTAATATGGGTTGTCATTTGCCTCATTGAAATAAACACCATGATTTTTAAAGAATGCTAACTGGAAATGAGTCTGTAAGGTAGATTAATTATTTAATATGAACTGTGTGTTATCATGAAGCATACGCTAAGTATTGTGGATTTATTAATAAGAGGAGAAAACTGAAGTAACTAGGAAGAAGTAAAGTAATGCAGTGGTACATATTAATGATATGTTTTAATTTTTAATAACCAAATATGAGTTTTCTGTGGTTGGCCTGTATTTTCACATGTACAGCTAATTAATAGGCAAGATTTTTAAGGAGCATTTTTTTAAACTGCAACAAACAAGGGTAGTATAAAATCAGTGTTTCTGTCATTGTTTGGGGGTTTTCTTGAATATGATTGAGACCAGAAGCTGAAATACATTTTTACAGTGTTTTCAGGCCTTCTCAGGAAATGAGTTCAAACATTCCAGTTCATGCTTTCTATCTTCATTTTCAGAGTCAAAGCAGGAACCACGCTTGTGCTGTTTTAGGTGCATGGTTTCTTTGTGTGTGCACACAGGTGAACAGTTTCACGCCTCTAGCATTTGTATCTTCTCTCAAATCCAGCCCAAGAAAGATGAAGTTGGTTATTTGTTATGGTAGTGATTTCTGCCTCTGTTACCCCAGCAGGAATCTCATGAGAGTAATCTCATTCCTCTCTTTTTAAATGTTGCTTCAAGTAAGATGAGGCAGTTTAAAATCACATTGCTTTAGAATATCTAAAATACAGAGAAAATTCAGTCACCACTTGGGAGCAATGAAATGTGAAGGAGTTGTCAGACGTGAGCTGAAATGTTTTTCCTGGGAACTGAATACAGTGTAGTAAAGGCTTAACAGTTCCTGGTACAAATGTTTTTCTTTTCTTAAAACAATGGAGGGATGGATGGGGAACCAAATGCTATGGCCTGGCTGGGCAGTAGGAAGTCAACTGTCGTGACATATTACTGTCAGAGGTGAATACTCAACCTTCTCTTTTATCTGTTCAGACTAACAGGCAGGATCATTTGGGAAACAGAAGTGAGCCGAATTTTATTTTGATGTGAAGAAAAGTTGTTTCTGTAGTGGTGCCTAAATTATTTTGGCATGAGAAAATGGAATGGTTTTTTTAACAATAATTGCTTCTCATCTCAGTTGTAGCATCTCTCTTTTAATTTCTTTTTTGAGACAAGCAGAATTTATATGCACAATAGAATTAAAATCCTCGTATGGTAAGAATTGAGTTAAAAATTTTTCATCTTATAACCCATGGCAGTCTCCAATATCACACTGAGTTTTTAGATTATTGCCCTGATAAATCATTATTTGACTGTTGTGCAATTATCTACTTACTGTGCTATAGTGCCTTTGTGGGTGCATTGCATAAAATGGCATATTCAAACTACTCCTTCTTTCACAACCAATCATCTGCAAAACCACTGCTCATTTGGCTGCTTCAATCTAGCCTTTATTCCAGCCTAAATATCACCATTATATTTGGGCCAATTATGTCTCCAAAGCTAGACTTCTCTGTATAACTTGCATTTCTTACTAAATAACTAATAATTGTATCTTTCCTGAATAATAAATACCTTAGGATTAAGACTGAAAGTTTAGGGGTTTTTTTGATCAGGATGTAGTTGTTCCTGATCACCAGGGAAAAGGTCATATTGAAAAATTGGTTTGCTGCAGCCTCTGTAATAAAAAAACCCTCACCTTATTATTATTCGATGATGATCTTTAATTTAGTCCTTCTACTATCCACTAATGCACAAAATATCAGCTGCCACATTCTGGTTGGTGGTCAAATGCTGAGGACCTACAGCACAGTCAGTTTCATGTCTTCTGGCTGTTTGTGAGTGTGCCACATGGCAGGAGACTGGATGAGCCTGAAGACTTCGCCAGGAATCAGAAAACAGAACGGGCGTTGCAATGTGCCTGATGAGCCCACGTGCTCCATTCCAGTTGTTGTTGATACTGTCCTGGAAAACTGGCACCACCATGGGTTTTGATTTCATCCAGGTAGGAAAATGAAGTGTAAAATAGGAAGCAGGAAATCTGCCAGAGGGAAGTGTGTTTTCCTTGGACAAGGGAGTCCTCACTCAGGCAGGAGCCAAATCAATGGCAACAGTGAGGAAGGAGGTGTAGGAGAAAATTGCACTTTTGTGATGGAATTAAGTATATAATGCAAGGACATCTGGAACATATGTGTGAATAACTGTTCATAAGGGACTGTTAGGAAGGGAAGGAGGGCAGAAGTGGGTAATGCCTAACAGGAGAAGCATGCAGAGTTCATGGCATGTGAATAAGTATTAACTAGAGGACAGCAGAGCAACTTGAGTCCCTGCTTTGAGCCCTGGCAGAGGACTTGCCATTTGGTAACAGCAGAAGATTTCTAAAAACAGAAGAAAGTGTTTGAAGAATTTATAGAAAATATGGAAGAGGGAAAAAAGGATAAAACATAAAAATATCTCTTCTGGAGATATTTGGTGAACCTGAGTTTGAGATGAGCACAGAGCACATAGGTCCCTGGTTTGCATCACTTCTGGGCAAGGGAGACGTGGGTGTGGGCGGCAGGCAGAACTACAGCCTATTATTTATTTATATAAAATAAATAATAATTAATGCCATCTAAATAGCTAAGTTCAGACATGCAGTGGTTTTACGTAGAAAGCCAGGAACTTCTTAAATTAGTACCTTCAGAAATTTTGTGTGTTTGTATCAAAAAATCTTGAACATCCACTATGATTTGGGATAAGGCATTAAACCAACACAAAGCTTTTTAATAGACACTCCTTAATGCTTGTAAATGTTTAGATAGGGATTCTCTTGTTCCATTAGGATTCTAAGAACAGTGGTTTTCCCATCTGATTTAAGTCAAAGTCCAGTGGAGCAGCTAATGAGTTGAAGAGTTGAAATATAATCTTAAGGGCATATTCTCATATTTTAAACAGAAACATGAGTGTGAGATTCATTAAGTACTGCGTATTCTGGATATAAGTCACTTCCTGTAGCATACAGTTAGAGGGCTGATCTTTATTTAACTTTCACAGCCCAGAAAAAAATAAAGTCTTGCTTGAATTAAATATTAACCTTGCATAATTTTGCTTAAATATTTTTAATATCATTTAAATATTTTATATATTAAATACTGAACTTCAAACTGAAAAGTTGAATTGTAAGGTCTTTTTTTCAATTTCACTTTTGAATGAAAACAACTGAAAGACATTTTTGTTCTTTTAAAGTTAAATTAATGAACTTTGTAATTTAGAAGTTTGGTTGAAAAATCTTTCTGCAGGCCAGCTGCAAAAAATCCTATGCACTAGGATTCTCTTCACTAATCTGTTAATAAACTGATCTGTGGTCATACACCTTTCTGTTCTCAGATTATTACTGTTTCCTGTGTTATTTCTGTTATATACATTAAAAATAGATAAAAATAATGAAAAGCGGAAATAGTCAAATAAATATGTTTCCTTTGGACTTACATAATTTTTCTTTTCCTCTTGATAGGGGTATGCACTTAAACCCCTTTAAACACACATGAAATGACTGGGATGAGACTTGAAGAGTGTGGAGCCCACAGATATTTGTATCATCTTTTTATTGCTTCAAACTGACATCATTTGGATCTCAGAAGCGATAGCAGTGGAGAAGGATTTGGCAAAGATCACTCTCTATCTGGGTGTAATGCATGACGTAGCCTGCCTGGGAAGGAAAATTGTAACCTGTCCAGATTCCTGACTGGAATTTTTTCACAAAGTATTTGAGAATTAAATGTGAATACATTGTGAAAGATATATTTTATATACATTCCCAAAATAATACCTACAAAGCCCAAGGATATATCCATAAGAAATACTGATTTCCTCAGAACATAATCCCTTTTACAGTCAGATTTAATTACTGTCTATTCAGCTTGTACTAATCCACTCTGCCTTCAGCTATTCAAGCAATTAATAAGATAGATTTCACGCAAACATATGGTCTTGTATGTATCCTTCAGTTATAACAATAAACAGAAAAAGAAAGACGAAATAAAATTTCTGCAAAGAGGTATGAAAGGCTTTATGAAACCTGCAGTATCTAACTCATAGTACCTGAGTAATAGGTAAATGTCAGGGCTATAAGGTGTGCAATTATGGTCTTCATAACTGAAATATTTTCTCTTTTGGTCAAAAATAGAAAAGATACTAAGCAATGGATTTAACATCTCATTCGTCCTTTGGAGATTTGTATTGCTCCTTACTGAATTCGGATTCAGTATTGCTTACTGTCCTTATTGTCTGCATAAGTAGCTGATACCCATCCACTGCAATAACAAATTCACATTGCATTTTAGTATCTCTGTTCCCTCAGGTATGAATATATTTGTTCATGGCATTTTTACTTCTGTTTCTCCACAAAGAGCAACATTTCACTAGTGAGAGAGGTCTGTCAAACTGGCTATAGTGACTAACAGTAGCATTTCTCAAGTCGCTATTCAGAATTCATAACTACAAGGGTAACCATTCGGAATACTGCTAGTTTAGCCGTGGTCAGGATCTATGTTTAATTTATTTCTGTTTCCTATATTTCCTGAGAATAAACAAAGCTTTGGGTATATGATTATTAAACTTTTCATGAGGCATATTTGTATTCCAACAGGGTTGCTAATATTTATAGTCCTTTTTCATTATTTTGTGTATATATAAAAATATATATATAAACACTCTCTATGTTTATAGAGTTTACATTCTTTATATTCTCATTTATATTCTTTATATTAACTGCAGCAAATTCATCTTATTGGAAAACACATATACCATGCCAAACCAGAAAATAACATACAATAATAGAAAATAGCTTACAATGTAGTAGAAATTGTGACCTTTTTTTATCTTGTTAAAGTAGTACTATGGGAAAATTATTAAAGTTTATAGATCTGCTTGTTAGAGAGCCAAATGTCTGCATGTCCTGTTGATTCCTGCTGGTGTGGATATTCATCGCTCCTGTAAACCTGACTGTTAAGTGCTTGCCACAGATATCTTTAAAAAAGTCATTGCTTATTTGGCAAGAACATGAATATGAGAAAAGTTATAGTCATCAGCTCAGTATATTCCAGAAGCAAATTGTTATGAATAAAAAAAGTTATCAATTTTTTTAAGGTTGCAAAGTTAAAAAAAGTTGAACCAATTGCTGTTAAATTGAAGGTTACCTGCATGTTGCAGCCACCTATTGTTAAGAGCTCTTCTTCAATTACCTGTTAATGGTTGGTGATTAGCCATTGTCCCCTCTAATGCTTGCCAGGGGTGATACCAGACCCCGCAGGCAGCAGGGGAAGGGGAGTGACATCAGAGCTAGAATGCAGATGAGAGAATGCATTTCACCTGTAAGTTTCAGGGAAAAAACCCTAAAAACAACGAGCCAACATGGAATTAAGAGACCTAAGTGACGTCTAAGGACAAGGAACTTAATCCAGTATCTGCTAAGATCCTTTTACTTCTCACCCTAACTTAAAAAGGTCTTAACTAGAAAGAGGACCTGGAATGTTAGACTGAAAAAAGGGGGAATTTCCTAAACCCCATATGAGGACGGAAGCCCCAGCTCTGCCTGCAGACCAGTGGACACAGCTGCATCATCCTTCTCCCCTGGGAGCACCGGTGGCGTGGGCATCGATTTCTCCCTACCTGAGCTGATCCTCTTTAATAAAGGCATTTAAAAGGAGAAAGATCTCCTGCCCCATTTATTTCACAAATGATCTCTTAGGTATTGTCCTCCTGTGGTTCTGCAAGAGCTGTTAATAAACAAACACTACTCCTTCCAAACCTCTTCTGTTATTGTTGATGATGATGTTGTACAAATATGTTGAGATGTGATAAGGAGATATTAAATTGAAGATCTTTCTTGAAATAGGAGGTGTTTAGTCACTTCCTGTTTCAATTTTGGTTTTGTATATGATGCTTGCCTCACACATTCAAGAAAAAATTAATATAAACATTTAAATTATGTGTATATGGCTAGTAAAGCAAAGTTGTAAAGGAAATACTGCCTGAAAGTTTTTATCAGAATGTATTAAAAGTATGTTAATTTAAGTATATATTGTGTCTGATTTGAAGATGGATTTGAAGACCAGAAAATCTATTATATATTTCTGGGCTATGTGTACAAGATATACTGCCTTATCTTACCCCTTGCTTCAGTGGAAAGGAAATTTTAGATTTGCTATCACAATATTGACATCGGGAAACCTCCAGAGTGTTATGTCTATACAAATGGCTACAAATCCAAATTTAAGGTGAGGCACCAGCTAAGCCAGACAGAACTCATTACATTTTCAGGTAAAGAGGGTGAAATTTGAAAGGGACATTAACAGAGGCCTGACTTCAGTACACTGTGGAAGAGGCTCACTGCTTTGTGTTATGAGTAGAAAAGTTGTCCGGTTTTTTTTAAGTTGCAGAGTTAACAAGTTAAACCAATTGCTGTTGTTAATAACTTAATGTTGTAATCACCTCTTGTTAATAGTTTTTCTTCAATTACCTGTTAATGGTTAGAAATCAGCTCAGTTGTCCCCCTGCTGCTTCCTGGAGGATGACACCTGAGGCTGTGGGTAGTGGTGGGGGGAAAAGTGATGTCAGAGCTGGTATGCAGATGAGGAAGCCCCTCACCAAATCTTGCAAGAAAAACCCCTAAAACAATGTGCCAACATGGAATTAAGAGATCTAAGTGATGTCTAAAAGCGAGGAACTTAATCCCATATCTGATAAGATCCTTTTTACCTCTCACCATAACCTCAAGGATGTCAGCTAGAAAGAGGACCTTGAATGCCAGACTGAAAAGGCAGAATCTCCTACTTCTCTCCTGAGGATGGAAACCCCAGCTCTGCCTGCATACCAGCGGACACAGCTGCATTCATCCTCCTCCCCCGTGCCACTCCT
Organism: Passer domesticus; assembly: GCF_036417665.1. Classification (NCBI taxonomy): domain Eukaryota; kingdom Metazoa; phylum Chordata; class Aves; order Passeriformes; family Passeridae; genus Passer; species Passer domesticus. Next base: position 56,281,860 of record NC_087512.1, on the reverse strand, counting down.
GGGAGCAGTGGTGGCGTGGGCGCGACTCGTGGGCGCGACCACCCGAGCTGATTTTTAATAAAGGTATTAAAAAAGGAGAAAGATCTCCTGCCTTATTTTATTTCACTTTCCTTGTTTGGGTTATGATTACAGAGATTTTTTTAACATATTTCTGATAATTACATATGTAGTTGCCAGCATTGTAAGTGGAATCTACAATCAAACTTTACTCTGGAAAGTGTACAGGAATATCGTAGCCCTATAGTAAGAGGTCAGATCTTATATTTTGTGGTTACTAGTATGATACACATAATATATAAGAAAAAAAATTCACAGCTCAAGACTGTGGCAGATAAAAATAGAAAAATATTTTATGTCATTGCTACATGGACCTGAAAATAATATTGTTCTGTAAAAAAGTCTTACAATACTATATCTGCTTCATTCTAACAAGTAAAACTCAAGAAATTAGGAGAAAGGCTAATGGCATGGAAACATGGCTTTTAAAATTCTGTTCTTTATCCTTTGCCTCTGATCTGACGTCTCTGAAGCTGGAGCTGTGCTCCTGAGAGATCTCAGTAGCTGATAACAAGTATTAAGATTCATCTCCATACCTGATGTCAAATAAGTTCCCTATGAAAGCTGCATAGCACCCTGTAACAAAGAGTGTATAGCTGCTATTAATCTGTATGCTGCTCTGAATGTCAGAATATGCTTTTAAAAGTCTTCAAGAGTAGCCTTTTCTTCTCATTGGTTTTAGCAACCAATTGTTATCTCAGCAAATCAGCACTTAGAGCTCTCTGTAAGGGTTCTTAATGCACTACCTCTTTTGTCATTCCTGCATTACATGCAGATGTGGAATTCGGTAGCGATGAAAAAGGTTGAGCCGTAGACTCCATCGGCAATGAAGAATGGGGTTTCATAATATTCTATGGCCTGGAGAGCAGTGAAGTAGAATCCCAGGAGGACTGTTAGGGAGAAGGCTTGGATTGCCTGTTTTTGTTTGGCTCCTGTGATGCTGTGGTGAGCTCATGTAACGGTGACTCCTGAGGTTAGGAGGAAAGTGGTATTTAGGAGTGGGACTTCTATGGGGTTTAGGGGTTTAATTCCAACGGGTGGTCACTGTCCACCTAGTTCTGGGGTGGGGGCTAGTCTTGAGTGGAAGAAAGCCCAGAAGAAACCTAGAAAGAAGAAGGCTTCTGATGTAATGAATAGGGCTATTCCGTATCGTAGTCCTTTTTGTACGGTGCGGGTGTGGTGGTCTTGGAATGTTCTTTCTCGTACAATGCCACGTCATCATTGGAATATGACTAGGATGGTGGTGATGAGGCCGAGAATGAGGTGCCGAGAGGAGTTGTAGTGGAATCATATTGTTAGTCCTGAGGTAGTTAATAATGTGGTGGCTGCTCCAAGAATAGGTTATGGGCTTGGGTCTACTATGTGGTAAGAGTGTGTTTGGTGAGCCATTGTGGTGTTAGATGTTTTCTTGTAGGTAAAGGCTTAGTAGTAAAACAAAGATGTAGGCTTGGATTGTTTCTGCTGCTACTTCTAGGAGGGTCAGTAAGAAGAGGACTAGTAAGGTTAGTAGGGAAACTGCTGGTATTGTTGAAAATAGGGCTGTTGTGGCTGTGGAGATGAATTGAACAAGCAGGTGTCCTGCTGTTAGGTTAGCTGTTAGTCATATTCCTAGGGCTAGTGGGTGAATGAGTAGGCTTGTTGTTTCGATTAAAATTAGGGATTAGTGGGGTTGGAGTGCCTTCTGGGAGGAGGTGGCCTAGGGAAGTGGATGGTTGGTTTCATAGACCTGTTAGGAGGGTGGCAAGTCATAGTGGGATGCTAGGGCTAAGTTTATAGACAGTTGAGTGGCTGGGGTGAATGAGTAGGGTAGTAAGCCTAGGAGGTTAATTAGTCGGAGGAAGATTATAAGGGATGTCAGGATTAGGGCTCATTTGTGTCCCTTTTTGTCTAAGGGTATTATTAGTTATTTTGTAACTAGGTTGATGAATCAAAGTTGGAGTGTTGAAAGCCAATTAGTGATCCATAGGTTGTCTAGGGAGGGCAGGAGTAGGGCTGGGAATGTTATTGAGATGAGGATTAGTGGAATTCCTAGGATGGGATTGAGAATTGGTTGAAGAAACTTAAGTTCATGGTCAGTGTCATGGTTTGACCCTGGCACAATGCCAGGGCACCCATGAAGGGTATATTTCCAAAATGGTTGCTGTGAGATGTGACCCGGGAACAGAACAAAGCAGGCTCCCATTCGGGAATGGAGGGAAAAACACAACACTTTATTCATTACAAATCTAGAAAGGAACACATACAAAGCTAAGAATGAAAACCTTCCAAATACATTCCTCCTCCCCCCTCCCCGTCCTCCACAGATTCACCACCCCTCAAATAATCAACTCTCAAATCCACCAGGGAGAGGGAGGAGTCCTCCCTTGCCTCATAGGCTTCCCCCGGAAGCACAATTAAAACCTCCTGTGCTTCCGTGTCACCCATGGCCCCACCCAGAGAACATCGGCCCTCGTGACTTCTCTCCCCTCCATGTCCAATGCTCTCACCACTGGACATGGGCCAGGACTGCTTTTAGGGTTCTCTGTTTAAAGATGCTCCACCCACTTCCAGAAGCAGCAGCCTCTCAACTTCAGGACACCAGTCCCCCCCAAATTTCACCCCCTGGGGCCAAGTGGCCTCGTGAACAGAGATCTCAAGCCCTCTCTGAGGACAGAGGGTATCTCACACCCTTCTCACCCATCTCTGTTCTCTCCATTACTTCACCTCTCAACTTTGGGACACCAGTCCCCCCCAGATTTCACCCCCTGGGGCTGAGGGACCTCATGAACAGAGATCGTCCTTTCCGTGGAGACAGAGGGCATCCCACACCCTCCTCAGCTGTCTCTGTTCACGCCACTGGTTCACTCTTGACTCCCAGGTGTTGCCTCCCCCTAAATACAGTCTCTGGGTCACAGTAAAAAACACGGGTCTGTCCATGGCTATACAAGAAAGAGTCCAGCCCAAGGCCACTCCATCATCTCTTCCACCTAGGATTCTTCTCGCCTCTTCCAGCTTTCCTCACGCTTGCCCATTTCATCTCTCATCTCTCTCTCCTCATTCTGATTCAGGAGGATTCAGTATTTGTAAGGTTTCCATTATTCTACACTACAAAGGGGTTAAAATCTTCCCTTCTGCCTGCCCAGGACTCCCACAGCTGCCAGGCACCTTCTCTCGCCGCATCCCCCGCTTCTGGCCGGCTGTGCTGCCAGCACAGTCTCTATCTCTCTCTCCGGGGGGGGGGGGGGAGGCTGCCCAGACATCTCAAGTCTCTTCCACCCCTGCACCCTTTGGGGCTCCCGGCCTCCTCCCCCACCCAGATGCAGCTGGGCAGGGGAGAGGTCAGACTCCACTCACCAACACCAGATTCCCAAAGAGGAAGTTCTCTGGGAATCTCCTGCTTTTAACCCCTGTGTGTTCTCAGAGGCGTATCTAAATCCTCAGTGACCACACCAGATACCAATTTCGAATTTGGCCACTGATTGGTCTGACTTAGATTCTTCCAGAAACACACTTCTGGGCCAAACCACGACAGTCAGGTTCAAGGGGTGGTGCTTGGAGTGACAGTGGATTTCTGTGATGGAGGGTTATTGACATGAACGATAAGAGCTTAGGTTGGATGATTAAGGAAAAAGTAAGTAATGAAGTAAGCATGATAAAAAAAATCAGGGTTTGGGATTTAGTTGAGGCACATCATTAAGGAGGGGGAAGCCCTCTCTCTTTAGCTTAAAAGGCTAATGCTGGGCCATAGCTTCTTAATGATTAGGATGATATTAGAGAAGATCAGTTTTCAAAGTTAGTGAGAGGGGTGGATTCTACTACGATCGGTATGAAGCTGTGATTGGCTCTGCAGATTTCTGAGCATTGTCTGTAGAATAGCCCAGGTCAGGAAACACAGTTTGTGTGTCTGTGAGGAGGAGGGCGTCTTGCTGACATCCATTTGTTGAAATTTCTTGATTGAAATCGAGATACTTGATCCATCATCCTGCTTGATGGAGAAAGATGACTGTTCTTACTCTTTTTTAAGCACTGAATATATCCCGTGGGATTACCTTGTTTATACTGCCATGATGTGAGTGGAACTCCTTCAAATCTACACTTGCAATCAGCTCAAGGCAACAGTCCTGTCCTATTTGCAGCCTACATTTCTTCCCACAGATTGTCCTTGGAATGGTTTTTTAAAGCATCTGGCTATATTCTCTACTCTGTTGTTACAACTTGTTGATCATGTTGGGATTATGCTGTAGTTGTTTTGCAATCATAATGAAATTGGCAATTACCTAGTGATGGAACAGATTAACTGCAGATGAACAAGCTTTTCAGCAATGAACATACCCTGAGTGCATGGCACAGAGTGACTGTTGCATACCATAGGTAAACTTTTGTTTTGCTAGCACAGGTATTTACCATCATGAAGGCATAGCAGACTTAAACTCAGTTTCACTGGGATTATGTTTATTTCTTTTTATTTCCAACCAGTTCCATCTTGTATCATGTCTAAGATACAAAGCTAGGATTAGATTTCCCTGCCCCTACTATATCTAGCATGATTTACTCTGAGAATCCCCTTTTCCCATGGGATTGTCACTCACTGTGTATACTGCTGCTCTTCATTTAGTTACTGGTGACTACTTATGTTAATTTTTTTCTTCTACTGTTGCACAATAGCTCTTACTAATATTATTTTAGCTTTCATCTTGTCTCCTTGACAGTGTATTTTAACAAGTGTACTGTTGACTAAGGCTGTTTCTTGAGTTCTTGCAGACTGAGCTTGAAAATTTACTTCCTGGTGGTTCTCACTGCTTCAATCCTTTTCTTCATCAGATGACTTTGCTAATTATGTAGAGAGAAGTCTGTATTATTGGTAAATTTTCACACTTGTTTGTGAATCATAACTTGTAGTCTCTCTGTCTCACATAGGAACACAGGTTGGCGTGCTGGCTCTTTCCTATGGTACTGCACAAGGGCACGCTGGATCTTGCTTCCAGCACTCAAACAAACTGCTCTGGGCCACCAGCAAATGGTCTTTTCACTCTGAGTGATTTGACCAACTCATGCATGATGCCAAATTTCCTTACAGGAAAAAAAAAAAAAATTAAAGAAGGATATATAGCTAAAGAGCTCATAGTGTTCCTAAATAAAGTTGCATGTTGTCTTATTTCAGAATGTGGAATGATGGTGTTATTTACAGAAAAATCCAGACCAAAATCCAACAAAAGATTAAAAGAAAAAAAAAAAAAACCAAAAAACCCTGTAATTTATTGTATATTGTATGTCCTTTAATATTGACTCAATATTATTAAGTTTACTTCTCACTAATCACATTTTGAATTCTGTTTTTCATTCCCAACTGGGACAAGTGAAAGTACATTTTAAAATTCTTGCAGGATGTCTTCCTTCCATCCAAGTATTTTCATTTAGAAAGGTAGAAAATAATTTTTATTTGCATATTTTATTATTTTTGAGTGTAACAACCTCTTACCATTTATTTTTTATTGACATATATAATCTCCTACTTAATGTTTAATATATTTTTCCTAATCACAGTAACTGCAGCTTGCTGTAATAAAAACAACGTTTTTCAGATGGTGCTAGACAACAGATGTTCTCAGCAATGTAAAATTAGGAAAGAACTGTTACAAATGATAAATATAGATATGACATTATACATTACTACCGCTAATCTAATCTAACATGCAGATGAACCCCCCATGAAATATAACCTTCAAAACTTTTAGCTGTCCTATAGTACTGAGAAATTACTTTAGGTCTTTTTGCTTGTGTATTTTCATTAACAGGGCACTTTCTCCAAAATGATGAAGCAATTAGATGAAAGTAGTATCTTTTCCCCAGAAAAATGAATGTTATTCCTGGATCTGTCAGCATGTTTTTTGTTAGTAAATATCTGGCTTGGTTGGCATAAATTGCCCTTGAGATCATCTTGAATAAGTTGTCACATTCTACATAGTGCTGAAGTCCTTTCCCTTCATTTAGATAAAATTAGCGTGTCATCTTGTGAGTGGCTGTGGTGCTGACAGAGGAAATGGTCATGTGCTCATGAATCAGCAAAGTCTGGGTATTAGTCAGATTTCTATCCCAGAGTGCTGCAGTGTTTCAGCTTTTGCTAATGTGTATCTCACAACTGGTGTGTTTGAAAAATGGACTGACTGTGAAAAATTAAAAATTATTTCCTACTAAAATGACTTTCAGCTCCTAATGGTTCAGGTTCCAGAGTCCGGAAGAAAGAAGTTAGAAAAACCTAACCCTAGTGCCTTTATCCTTCAAAAACCAACGACAAAAGGGAGTTATGCACTTCCCAAAAATATTTTTGTGGATTCAAACTCTTTCCAGCTAAATAACTCATCCCTTTGAAGAATGCCTTGGTGACCTTCTGTATCTTTCCTACTACAGAAGCTTGTACATGTTTTCTGCTGAACAGGGCAGAAAAATACTTCAATTTGGGGGGCAAAAAACTGTCTGAATAAACCATGCTTCAGGAACACAACTCTATTTCTTCTCAGTACAATATCATACTCTGTTAGTGGAAGCATTCTGGTTTCAATACAGTTGCCTTGTTCCTGGTAGTAGAAAGAAAACCTTGTAAGCAGATATACCTCGTAATAATTATAAAGTCTTCTTTGCAAACAAACGAGCCATAAGCAGGATACCAACAATACAGTGATTTGCATAGCTTTGCTGACCTCTGAGAAAACAGAGAAGTGACTCACCTCAGTTTCACTTCTTTTGAAGGAATTGCAACAAAAGCTTAGAATGAAAACTTAAATTCCAAACGCGAATTTCAAATCAAGTTTTAAATCCAAACTTCCACAGCCTTTGGAGAAATCTGGATTTGGATTGACTATTGTGGCAAACTCAGAATTCTGTTCTGTCTCATATTAAAATATATACACTGGTGGGGTTTTATTATGGTTTTTTATTAATTCTTTTTCGTGTTGGTTGGTTTGGATTTTTTTTGTCTTTTTGTTTTTGGTTTTGTTTTGTTTCTTCAGTTGTATTATCTAAGATGTGTCTAGTTTCTGGGGGCTTTCTTTTCCTGGTTCTTCAAAAAGATTTCCAATCTACTTTCTTGAGTTTCCATTTAAAGCATTCTAAGTATTAAGACAACAGAAATCTATTTACATTACTGAAATAATTGAAGACTGGAAAAATTAGTATTTTACTTCATGTTCTTTCAGGCAAGGAGTGTATTTCTTTCTCAGTTCAGTAGGAAGGCCTAAAAAGACTTCATTTTCCCAGGATGGAGGCAGGGTTTTTGCTGTGATCAGATTTTTCTCACTGTTCTCCAATATTTTTTCATATAAAGGTAAAGCTGTCAGTAGTCATTTATACTGTTTCAGGTGACTTTTCATTAGAGAAAATGAAGAATTATTGCACAATTCCAATGGCTCATAAAATGTGGCATTTTCATGTGTATCTGTCCTTCAGGTGAGGATGGTAACAAACATCTGGGGGTAAAAACAGCTCAGCAGTTTTTGCCAGTTATTGCTGCAACTGGAGATAGAATGCATAAAAAACAAACTGACATTGTGGTGCAAGACTAGTGTTTGGACATTTTTTATTAACAAAACACTGATGCTCTTTAAGTTCACAAATTCACATATATTCTGTTTGTGGTATAGGTATTACAGAAAGTGTTTCAGGTTTTTGGGTTTTTTTTTAAACAACCAAGCACTTTTGTTTATGATTTTAGTGTTATTAAGGTAATAAAAGATTTATTACAGGATAACTGCTATATATATATATAAGAAAATAGAGAACTTTGATGCTGAAAAATTACTAAATATTACAATTTCTTAAAATATCTTTTATAAACTACAGATAAAATAATAAGAAAACTGTTTTATTTGTTTGCATCCAGGATAATTTCTAACCCATTTTAAACCCAAACATTTTTATTATTTGTTTCAACCCCTAATTAATTGTGCTCTAGCCCACTGTGGATTAAAGTTACAGATGTAATCAACAGGATGTTAACTATGACCACAGATATGGTCTTTAAAGTGCTAAACACCACAGGCATGCTCTTAACTTGTAATCACATGTTTAATTTTAAACAGAGAGAGGAATGAAACAATCTATTTGACTGTCAGGATTGGATTTGGAGTATTTTGCAGATTTCATCTCACCCCTCAGACTGCATGCACTATGTTACAAAAACTAGATGAAAAGTATTTTTTCTGGTAAAATGTGCACATTGCATTGTGCTTTATGCTGTGGCGCAGTTACCCAGGAAGGGAATGGATGTGACAGTTCTGCTTATGGCTTTACCCTGTCTTGTCAATAGAGCACGTTGTTAATTTATTTGGCCTTAAAACTTTCCATTTTAAAGATCTCAAATAACTAAACATAGACTGCATATGTCCTGGGTTACTATATGATGCTTTTATCCCCAGTCGTCTTGTTCTGTTTATACTGAATAATAAGTTTTACACCTTTAAGACTCTCTTCCAGACAGTGAAGAGGGGAGGGAAGAAGCGCGCAGTTTGTTTTCCGACTGCACTCACTCCTCCACATTCCTACTCCTTGCTCCTGGACTGTGTTGGATGGGGAGACAGCAGGACAGAGCTCTTTTTTTGCTTTTAGTTAGTTTTAGCTAGGTGAGGCAAAGAAGTTCCCTGGACTGTGGTTTTTCTTTTTCTTGGACCTGTTTAAGCCTGCTCTGGACTGAACACCCAGAAGAGTACCAACAGCTCCACCTCTGGCCCACTGGGCTGGGCCTGGGCCACAGCGTTTCCAACGCCGGAGAGACTGATCAGACTGAGTGAGCCGAGCTGCAGCCTGGGGAAGGGACTATTCTGAGTTTGCCATCTCTTTTTGGAGCAGCAAGAGGTTTTATTGTTTAATATTGTTTGGGTTCTATTGTTTAATAAACAGGTTTTTTTCCACTTTTTCTGCAAGGAGATATTTTTTCCCGAACCGGTTGTGGTGGGGAGGGGCCAATTGAATCTGCTTTTGTCGAGAAACCCCTTTGGGGATTACCTCCCAAACTTGCCCTGAACCAGGACAGCATAGTACTGAAATCGTGCATGCTGAAGGTTACTTGTGTAAAAAATATCAAACCTGTTAAAAGAATTAGAAATGAATTCTATATTCCACCACACATGCCACCTAGTAACTTCAGTTCTGGTTACAGGTAGCATGTTTGCCCTTGAATAAGTGGAAAGGTCTTTTTTGGTATTGAAGAGCTGCAATTTCTCCTTCAAACTACCTCATCCCTCAGCTTTTTCCTGCCTAAGAGATCCAGGTTCTTGTGGTTTTTTACTTTCTTCAACTTACCCATAACCTCTTCATCATTTCTATTTGCACTTGGAGCATGGTAATAACATATCCTCTGAAATGTATGTGGATTAAATGTTTAGGCTAGTGAAGGGTAATGTGAGCAGTCTGGGTACTCTTTTGCTACTCTCTTTCCTACCTTAAAGAGATATTTTTGGGAAGGGCCATTCACTAACAACATGAGATGCATGCATTACTGTTTCATTACAATAAATAACATCTGGATGTGTTGTGGAAAGAATGCAGAATTAACCTCCACTTTAGTTTTTTTTTAAAAGGCATGGCTGACATTTGTCCTGTAGTTCATACATAAGCCAAGCTAAGTGAGCTATAATTCCTGCTAGAAATATTGCCTAAAAAGTGGTGTGAATACCTGGTGAAAATCACAGTAAAATCAGCTATGGTCAATAAGCTTGAGAATTTGCAAATTTCCCTGGTGATAATTTTCATCTTATGTTGAGAAAAATTTCAGTATACTTTTCAGAATGCCTTTTGTTCTCCCACCAAGAAAAGGAGATGAATTGGTACAAGAAGGAGTGGATGGCAGCCCAACTACCAGGATCTGTAGCTACCTCCCAGGAAAAAAAAAAACAACAGCCATGTGTTACTCTGATCTCTTGTCAAGCAGACAGAAGGGAACAAGCCTTGACTCCAAGAAATGTAGAAAGACTGCATTGGTTCCTCCTCAAATTCCCTTGGTTAAAAACTAAATGTTCTAAAGCTTGATAGTTTTGGTTTTCTTTTTCAATAAATTTTCAAAGTTTATGGTCATTTGAGAAATCCAAAGTTTACTCAGTACACTGAAATTTTTAAATCATACACTCATTAAGGCCCTCCTCACCCTCCTTTTCTCCAGGCTAAACACCCCCAGCTCCCTCAGCTGCTCCTTATAGGATTTGTACTCCACACTCTTCTACAGTTACATGCTCTTCTCAGGACTTGCTACTGTTTCTAACAGAAAACACGTTTATTGTATTTAATTTTGGTCGCACTTGTTTTAGGTGTTTTTTTTCTTTTTTTTTTCTTTTTTTTTTTTTTTTCTTTTCTGCTTCCTAGCTCTGAACTGTCACTCTGAATTGGACAGCTGTTCCCCAGGGAAAGTTACTAGCCTCAAGTAAACAGCATTTGTAATTGACCCAAAAGTGTTATTTTCTTCATTGTGAAAAATGAGTAAAAAAAGAAGTAATTCATAGCTATTTCATTTTTTATTCTTGGAGTTGTAGCAGAAATGCAAACTGCATTTCTGAACACAGAACTTTTAAAATACTGTAGAATACTGCTGTGATGACTGCTTTTTTTTTCAAATACAGTTGTGCATTCTACCTCAAACACAGATTTATACAAAGCAAACATGGTAACATATCTAGGGCTGGGTGCCTGTTTTAAAAAAATTTCTTATACTGTTTAACTAACCATTCTTATTTCTGCAATAAATCAAATCAATGTAGCAAATAATTTGAACAGTTTAGCAGCATTATTTGAAGTACTATTGCTTCAAGCATGTAAAGCTAATGTATTTGTCTCCTAAAAAAATACATTTGTAGTAGCTGGGGGAGCACCACTTGCTTTTTTTAAAACTTTTTTCTGCATTGCAATTGATATTTTCCAAGCTAATAGTAACAGCAAGTGAGTAGCTGAGTTTCTAGTGTGTTCCAACAATCTTAAGGTCTAAAGATCATAAGAAAAGCAAGTATCACAGCTTTTATAATTACAATTTCACAGATGGGCTCTTTTTTTTTTTTTGTATTGGGTGCATCTTTGAACTAACCTTTGTGACTTTACTTGAATTAGTGTTTTGATAAGCTTGGAAACTGAATATCCAGATTTATTCATAGGAAGAGTTATGCTGCTGTTCTTTACGGCTAACTTTGGAGGAAACAGCATCCTTTGATTCTTGAATTGATTTCTGTTCACAAATGTGCTGTGATGTGATGGCAGATGACCAAATCAAAATCATCATAAAATTAAGACAGAATGTACAATAGCACAACAAAAATGTACAGATTTCTTACATGTAATAGTATGTCGCTGCTAACCCTTCAGTAAACCAGCTCGTCTCAAGCTCCACAACACCTAGAAACATATTGGCAAACCTACATATGAACCATCTGGATGAAAAAACAGAACACTTCGTAAAGAGTGCATTTGCAGAAAATCCCCAAAAACCCAATAAACCCAGAAAAAACCCCCAGCAATGACTACAAAATGTATCTGGCATGTATGTCACATCACAGCTGTAAAGTAGACTCTGCGTGTGGTCTGAATTGAAGTAGAAAGACAAAATACAGTGACAAAGAAGGCAACATTGCTTTGCATTAAATTTTTAATGCTTACAAAGGTTCTGAATATATAGCAATCCTAAAGATAAGTTGCTGCTGGAGTATCTCTTGAGATGACTCAAAAGATGTAGCATGGAATTTTAAATGCAAAACAGAGAACAAAGGAAAACCTGAGCTTTTTTCTCACATCCTTGTCTCCTCCAGGGGTCTGTTCATGAAATCTTGGATTGCCTGGTGTAGGGGTAACCATTTATTAATGGAAGCTTTCAAAGCTGTAATCCACCTAGAAGAAATGAAAGACCAACAATTGTCCCTGATCAAGTGTTATGTATACATTTCTCTGCCCTTTGAGATACACCTTTAATAAGTGGAATTCAATTCTGTTACTATGTGTACTCATAATCAGTGGATTGGAGAGATGCAGAAGGTGGAAGAGTTAGCTACAAAAATAATATAGTTTAACAGCAATTTTACAACATCCTGAAAAGCTTTGTCTTCTGTTCATTAAATTAAAGCCTAGCTAGTGTAATTAATAGGCTTTAGGTAAAAACAGATGTGGGAATTTGACTGGATTATGGTGAGGGAAATTGCGTTCAGAATATGTTTCCATTGTCCCATTTGCTTAAATTAATTAAATTACAATGGTCATTGACAGAAGTCAATAATTCTAGGGAATGAGAAGGATATACACTCTACTTTTCCTAATGAGAAGTGCCATAGCTTTTGTGTTCGGTATAATCACCCACACATAATTGTGAAAGACACCTTATCCGGGTTTATTTCCAAACCTCTGCAAGGTGGCCTTGCTGTTGTTCCAGCATTGAGAAGAACAGAACTAATGACTCGCATGTTACAGGGTATGTTTTACTGCAGTTTGACTAAAACTACTGCTAAACGGAAATCTAGGGGGAAAATTAAAAAGAGACTGCAAAGTTGTCACTAGATCTTCTCAAGCTACAGAGTTCCTTGTCTCCTAAAGTCTAGTAAATAAACTGGAAAAAAAAGACAAATTAAAAATGTTTGGTTTACCTTTTGTTTTCATTTACATTCTCTGCACATAAGTAAAAAGTTTTAAATTCTTCAGATGGAGGTTTGAGTTCAATGACAGATCTCTTGGAGCCCAAGGACTGTTCACTCACAATATAGCCCTGCAGGTAAAGGCCACCTGGATAGAATAAAATAGTATGCATTATGTATATTGCAGATATACCATTTACAGAAATACTGCTGATTACAAGCATACCAACAAATCTGGCAAATTGGATTTTCAGATTGGTGTTTTCACAGAGTTTTATATACTTTAAAAAGCTAAAAGTTCTGTTTCTTTTATGAAAATTTATTTCAACAGTGTTAAGCAGGCTTTCTATGTATCAAATGATGAGCAATAAAGATTTATTTAGTTTTTTATTAAATAAGACATGGCAAAATATCTTTCCTTGTTTTTGACTACCATTAATGAGGCTGCCTCTAGCTACTGTAAAGTTCTTTGTTAGGGGGGGCTCTTGTTCCTGCTACTTGCTTTTTAATTCCTTTAAAAACTAAAGGGATATGAACTTCAACATGAAAAAAAATCCCTAAAATCAGATTTGGTTACTGCTGCTGCCATTAGTAACTGAGGTGTCATTGCAGACCACATTAGCCAGCTGTGAAGGAGAGTCATTAGACAGAACTTGATCTTCTGGACATTTTCATTTTAACTGTTTTTTGTTTTGTTCTTCATATTTTTTTCCTTCAGACTTTGCTTCAGTGCAACTTAAGGTGTAAATTCACTTTTTATACATATATAGTGAATAGTCAGAAAGACCAGCAGAGTCTTTATTTTTGGGAGTCTCACACTTAGGCACAACAGAACCAAATTAATCTTCTAGCATTGAGAATGATAATACAGAATGAGAATATGTGATGAAAATGGAAAAGAAATGCAATACAAGAAAAAAATTCTACCATATAGAAGAATCTTTATGTAGTAGGATATTTAAACACAAAAAAAAAAAAAATTGGCAGTAGGAACATAAGCTTCAGGGTCATAAATGCATCAAATTTAATTTCTGGATTTCTGATAATTCATTATTTTTCTCTGCGAAAACCTTTGCTTTGGTTTAATGTAAAGAGGAAATCCTTAGCCATTTTGTAAGTATGGCCTTTGGCAGATGAAGAGTGTTATGCAAATGATAGAAAATTGAGTACCTTCTGCCTGATCATAACAGCATAAGTACTAAGAAAAGTTTTTCCCTTTTGGTCCTAAGACTGGCTAGCAAGTAAAAAGAGAAGTATTTTCTTTCTGGTTCTTCTGACTTCCGGGTCCCTTAGAACAAGGAGGAAGCACTTGCAGGTCCTCACCCATCCCCTCTCTGTGTGTGAAGTGAGCTCTAATTGCAACTGACCCCAGTAGCATAATTTTGCTGCTCCGAGTATGGGCAGCCACCCTCTCCTGCTGTGACAGGACACATGGCAGCTTTAGCTGCAAATGACTGTGGCCACAACCTGGACCACAGGCTCTCCAGCAGCAGGAAACTTCTGCACACTGAGGGATGGAATAGCTTTAACAAGGTCATGTGAAAACCTGGTAGTTTCAGGGCAGCCAGTCAGAGTTCATGATATCTGTGGATACTTCCTAACATGCAGGATTTGACAGTCAGGAGACTGCCATCAGTGGGACTGATGTGCTTTAGAAGGGTAGATCTTGTTTCTGATAACTGCTCCTAAGGTAATGTGTGCAGCATAACTCCATTTCAGAAAGAAAAAATAAAAATGCAGGAGGAAAAGGAAAAAAGACTAGGGTCAGGAATTAGGTTGCTAGAGAATAAATAGAGACTGAGTCTGGTTTTCCTTCATTCATTTTCATGGAACAGCATGAATTTCCTGATAATAAACTCCCATTAATGGTAAAAGTTCTACTTGGAAACTGCAGTGAAACATTTCTACTTCAATAATAAATTGAAATCTAGCAGCCATTGCTACCTTGGGCAGGTGTAGACCGGAGAGTGGCATAAAAGTACAAACAACCATCCTTCAGAATGCAGTAGTGCTGAATCCAGACATCTTTGCTCTTGTCCAGCTGATGGAGAAGCCCCAAGCACTCAGGGTTCTTGATAGCCAGTGGTGGGAGTGTAGTGTTATGCAGTGTGACATCTACCCACACGTGATTCTGTAAAGTAAGTATGTAATGAAATGTTCTAGTAAAAAATTAAAGAGGACGTGCCAGTATGAAAAGACACAAGCTCTAGTCTTTGGCTAAGAAATTGGCTTCTGAAAAGTTGTGCTGGCTTTGGCTGGAATAGAGTTAATTTTCTTCACAGTAGCTAGTATGGGGCTGTGTTTGTGTTTTGTGCCAAAAAAAGTGTTGACAACACAGGGATGTTTTAGTTATTGCTAAGGAGGGTTTGAACTCAGCCAAGGGCTTTCTGCTCTTCAAACCACCAATGAGTAGGCTGGGGATACACAAGGAGTTGGAAGGAACTCAGCCAGGACAGGTGACCCTAATCAACCAAAAGCATATCCCAAAACATACAACATGCTCAGCATATGAAACTTGGGGAAGAAGAAAGAAGTGGGGGAAAGTTTGGAGCAGTGGTGTTTTTATTCCTGAGTACCCATTACATGTGATGAGACCCTACTCTCCTGGGCATGGCTGAACACCTGCCCAGCAATGGGAAGGGGTGAATGAATCACTTGGTTTGCTCTTCCTCTGTGTGTGGGTTTTGATTTACGTATTAAAATGAGTTTATCTCATCCCACCTGTCTTCTCATTTTCAGTCTTCTGATTCTTTCCCTGCCTCACACTGGGAGCTAGTGAGTGGGCAGCTGTGTGGGGCTGAGCTGCTACAGGGGTTAGTTACAAAAAAATTCAATGCTGAAAATAAAATTACATAACTGAATATGTGATAGAAAATACCCAAATATCTACTCTCTTCTTAAAATAATTATTTGTCTTTTCTGCACCTATTTTATTTTTCAGTACATTTTTTGTAGGTACAAACAGGATTACTTCACAGATGTATGAAGTTTTTATTTTTTTTAATTGCCGTGTTCATTGCTTGATCTCAGTAATCTTTACTGTGTATAACCTGGCAAGACAGAACTAACCATCTGCTCTCTGGGTTTCAGATAAAATGTCGTGGTGTCTGTCAGTGGGATACTGCATTCACACTTGGATGGAAGCACTACCACAGAAAATGTTCCTCAATGTTCCCTTCCCTTCCCTTCCCTTCCCTTCCCTTCCCTTCCCTTCCCTTCCCTTCCCTTCCCTTCCCTTCCCTTCCCTTCCCTTCCCTTCCCTTCCCTTCCCTTCCCTTCCCTTCCCTTCCCTTCCCTTCCCTTCCCTTCCCTTCCCTTCCCTTCCCTTCCCTTCCCTTCCCTTCCCTTCCCTTCCCTTCCCTTCCCTTCCCTTCCCTTCCCTTCCCTTCCCTTCCCTTCCCTTCCCTTCCCTTCCCTTCTTAAACTGTGTTGTTATTGGATGAATGCATGAATGATCCTTCTGTATGTCTAATGCTGGAAATGTTATACAACAAGTTTATGCATGCTACACTAAAGAAGGACTCTCTTGATGTGTTTTGTCTATGTAAGCCTTTATTATGCTTTTTGGCTCAGGCTGTTTTATTGTTTCTTTAGGTTAGGATACACACTTTCAATTATTTGATCTATTTTTGCTGTTTTCAAGTGTGTGGATTCCTTCATATTCTTTTGAGAAATGCTCAGGAAGAATATACTTGGAAACAAGTTTGGTTTTGCACCTATAACCTCATGGGAAAGCTAAAGCCAAAAGAAATATATGTTCGATCAATTTTACTTCAGTGCAAAAGGTATTAAAGCATCAAGAAACACCATTCACTGTTTTTAAACCTATAATTAAACACTGCTGAAGGAATTGCTCATATAATTTTTTTTCACTCATTAATGCAGGTTTTAATTTGCACCTTGCAATTTTCATATTTTTGTAAAGGTGGTCTATCTACAGCAGGAGAGTAGGACTCATAGGGCCAGGAAAGGGCAGACTAAAATGTCTTTGACCTCTATGGTTCAAAGTCTGGAAACACTAAAATTAGCTGTTCAATTCCCAGTTCAGGGGTCAGCCAGAGACCATTGATACTGAATTATACTGGGCTGAGTAAGGTCTCCAAGGAGCAGCTCAAGACCAATTATGGCTGTATTTTTCCCAGCCACAAGGGCCAGCAAAGGGCATAACAATGTAAAGAGATGGTTAAGTCAATTTTTATCAACATACTTATCTTTCGTTATCTCTGAAAACACAGGAAACAAGAACTCAGCAATCATGCCTCATTGCCACCTGTAGAAGAATTCTTGGCAGAATAAGAGCATGCTATACCCCTCCAGGGACTGGACAACCCTGGCCTACAGATTGCAGTTGCTCTGAAGACCATGTACTGTCCTCGAACAAGAACAAGATAGACCATGTACTGTCCTCAAATAGATACAACAAGGAAGAATGAGCATTGTGCAATGACGAAGCCGGATGCCAAACACGTCCTCAAATAGATACAACAAGGAAGAATGAGCATTGTGCAATGATGAAGCTGGATGCCAAACACGATATGAGAACTGCTAATTTAGCACACCTTAGCTAAAAACGCTTATAGCGTGACAACCAATCATAAATAACATGTATGTATGAATGCAGCCACTTAGCCAATGAGCATTAAGCAGTAGTGGCATGAAACAGTGTATAGAGAAGTATAAATATGCTGAAGTTGCTTAATAAAGTAGGATGACATGTAGCCATATTGGTGTGATTGTTGTTACTTGGCCAACTCTCCATGGGTACCCTCTTCAGCCAACAATATTCTGTTGGAAAAAATGGGTTGCCTGCAATCAAGGCAGAACTGTGGGGAATACTTTAGAAGATATCGCCCTTCTCTTCTTTTACACTGAACAGTTTTACCTAAGGCTTAACATGAGCTTGTGAGAGTCATCTCTATCCTTGCTTTCTGCCTGCTACACTAGTTTTATGTTATTTTTCCAAACCAGAATAAAGCTGCTCATATCTGCAGAGGGAGCATTTTGATTAATTCCACCATATTGCAGCAAAGCATATAAGCTGAGTCATAATTCTATATATGGCTCTTAGATTGTGAGTGGTTCACAGCCCAACAGAAAAAAAAGTGTGCAGCTTCCACATTGTTGTCTGCACCTGACCACGTACAAACACAGTTACTCTCTCTCAGTCTTCTGCACAATCTGCTGTACACATGCTTCTCACCTAAATAAAGCTTTACCTGATGGATGGGATGCACTGCTTTATCCATAGCCTCCAGCCACCTGTAATATGACAGAAAGTGAGAGTACATCAGTTTGGTAGATCAGAACAAATATACTTCACTGGCTCTATTGAGGCAGACCATCCAAGTGTGGGGACACGAGGCTTGACTCCATTTTTCTCAGAAGGCTGATTTGTTATGTTATATATTATATTAAAATACTACATTAAAACTATACTAAATGAACAGAGAGAGAAGAAGATCAGAAGGCTACAAAGAACAAGAACAGAATAGAATAGAATGCATAACAAAATCTTGTGACTGCTCTCAGCCTTGGCACAGGTGGCTGTGATTGGTCACTAATTGAAAACAATTCACATGGACCAATGGAAGATGCACCTCTTGCATTCCACAGCAGCAGATAGTTATTGTTTACATTTCTTTCCTGAGGCACTCAGCTCTCAGGAGGGGAAAAATCGTAGGAAAGGATTTTTCATAAAATATCATGGCTACAGGCTCTTCTAATTATTGCTGACATATGCAGCATCTAAAGGGATGCACAATTTTCAGGGCATATTCAAGGCTTTAAGTCAGAAAACGAATGGATTAAATCGAAATAAACATTCCTGACTCTCAAAAATTTAAGTGTCAAAGCTTGCTGTATAACACGTTGTAACAAATAAAGGCAATATTGCAGACAAGGGAATCTATATATCAAAATGTATAGTTCAAATATAGTTCAACTTGTCAGGCTAAATGATTACTCTCCTTGTCTTTGTTATAATGCAGACAATGAATTAGTGGGAAATGTAAAAACGCCTTAAACTGGAAACTATAGAATAAAGCAAGCTATTTGTTGGCAAAGTTATTCTGTTGTGCTATGGATGATATAAAATTTGGCAATGGAAAATGCTCTGCTATTACAATGGTGGGTTATGTTAAGTAGTAAGATGATATTGAAAAATGGGTGCATGAATACCAAACTATCAACTTAATTCACAGCTTTATCTTTCTGACAATTCATAATAAAACAAAGAGGAAAAAAGACTTAAGTACTTTTTGAAAGTTATTACTGCATTGTTCACATTATGGATGATTTTAGTCTCTTTGTTTTGTCACCTGTTGTCTTTGGGAAAGCAAAATATTATTTTTAAATTCTAACTCTGTGTCAAACCTGAAGACATTGCCTCTTATCAGAACCAACATGCATTTGTGGCACATTTGCATTTTAAAATACTAAAATGAAAATGTGACAGAATGACAGAAAAGGAGATTAAGATGGATATTTATTACTAGCACTATCCTTGTTGGGCAGAAGAGAGACCAATAAGCAAGTTTACATCCACAGGTAAATTTACATTTCCACTTGGTATAAAAGTGGGAGGGAAGGCATGAGAATAGGGGTGAAGTTTTTGTTCTCAGGATAAATCAAGAAATCAGGGGGGTAAGAAACATGAACGTTAAAGATTTTATTTAAAGAAAAAAGCTATGTAACTGAAAAAAAATCTTGAAGCTTCTTCAATTGAGAAATAGAAACATTGTCTTCCCTTAAGTTGCTGACAGATTTTTATTTTTTTCCCTAAGGATCAAGGTAGGTATTGTGAACATCCTCCAAAGATTCAATCTCCTTCTTCCCATACTGGAGTAACAAAACAGAAGCCATTAAAATGAAAGATTACTTACCTCTTCATTTCTTGATTAGAAGTCGCACAGAAGTAAAAAATCCTGTTTGCCGCTTGAGGTATACATTTAAAAACAAATGGTTTACCCAGACTGGTGTCGACACCAATTTCTGCTCCTTCCAGTTTTGTTACTTCCAGAGGTCTGCACTTCCCTTCATCCTGCAATTAGAAAGAAAGAGTGCCCAAAGTTCAGAGCTAATATGAAACTAATTCAACACTCTCTAAACTTGTGTCTTTGTTTTTGCTCTCGTAATTGTTTTTGGTTCATCAGAAGCCGTATCTGCATGCAAAAAAACTTTCTAAGTATGTGTAGATATTCCAAACATTGACGCTGCAGCTGAGTGATACCAGGATTTTCAAAGTGCACTGAAGAATTTAAGATCCTGGGTCTCTCTGGTAATCAATGCAGTGGTTACAGTTTGTTTTATGCAGAAACACTCACCTTATATGTGTAGATACAGGCAAAAAAGACTTATATTTGAAAACAGTGAGCATAATTTCAGTTCCTTCCCACACAATTCAGACAACCTTCAATGCAGAGCACTTCAAAACCCTTTTGCTTGTTTCTGATTGCAGCAAAGTTCTTTGAGACTGAAAGGCACTGCCAATGTCTTTCCCTGTGGTTAGCAATAAAGAGCCATTAAGCTCCTTTATGCAGATGGGTAGGTGAAGCAGTTTCTTCCCATAATTTCCCAGCCCAGCTCTCCTTAAACACGTCATAACTCAAAACAAAGGTGCACACATCTAGAGAGTGAACTCTGGCTGTGTTTTAAAAAAAATATTCTCACCCCTTTCTCCTTGACAATTTGTCACTGGAGCTCTAACAGTTGCATCAAATTTAGTGAGAATAAAATGAAAAAAGTAAATGAATGCTGGGATCTCTGAAGAGCATGAATGCAATTTGCAAAATACACAGATGGTGGAGGTTCATATGATAAAATTGGTTGATTGTTGAGAATTAATTAAATTTAGTCAGAAGAAGCTGAACTGTAATTGCCTTATGTAATTTTTTCTTAGCCTAAAAATAAACATAAAGAGCTTTCCATGAAAAAAATGCACTTGTGGGAATTAAAGAGTTAAATACTTGATTGTATTCCCACTGCCACATGTAATTATCACTTTGTTACACATAATTCTTCTGTAGGAACAAAACAGTCCCTAATAATGACAACATTATAAATAAATCTTCATGAAAACATTTCTTCAATTTCTACACTTCCTTGCCTTCCTATTTTTTTAATTACAAAGTAAAGTTTTTTAATGTAAAACGAAAGAAGATGAAGGCAATCCTGCAAACTGTCAGTGCTGTGTGACTACTTTACTTATAATGCCTTCAGACACAAAATAACATTGCAAAGACAGCATAACCAAAATGTGTATTCAGGTCTGAATCCTGTTCCTACACCAAAGCACAGTCCATGCTGTGCCAAGGAGGTATTATTCAGTAGGCTCTTGTAGGATCCTGTCCATGGTCTTGAAGACAATGGTCACTTTAGATACTGAAATGACTGACCAGTATTACTGCACATCCCTAGAAACCTATTTTGTAAACACTTTCTGTGGTGTCTAGAATGAATGTAAATAGAAATTCTGTGGCACCAAGAATTATTTATGTCCACTGTGTTTCAAACACATCTAGGAATGGAATAAGATGGATTGGAGGCTTTTAAAGGGAGACCAAATGCCCTTCACTGAATGATAAAGAGCCATGCTCCACTAATTCTGATAATCTAGACCAGAGAATCATAGAATTGTTAAGCTGGGAAAAGACCTCCATAATGACCATGTCAAACCATTAGCCCAGCACCACCTTGTTTACTGCTACCACCATGGCCTATGTGTCACATCCACATGTTTGTAAGGGGTGTTTTTTCACTCGTGACCTTCATGAATAAGCTATCATTCCTTTGACAAATATCCCTTTGCTACAAGAAGTGCCAAAGGTATATTGCAAAAAGAAAATAAATTATAGAAGTAATTTCTTATGCTTGAGACTGAAGTTCAACCCACTGATGATACTGCCATTATGGAACCTAATGGTTCCATAGGTACCTATAGATAGGAACCTAATGATTCCTACCTATGTGATGCTGCCTGAGATGATCATATGTTTTGTACAGATTTTAAACAAACTAACTGATTTCAGCTCCTACTGCTCAATTCTACGCTAAACTAATTTTTTTTTCTTTCCTTAAGGTTGTGGTTATCTAGTTTATGAATTCTAGGCAGTCTTCAGTACCAAACATGGATGAAGTTCTCTAGGTAGAAGGCAGGAAGCAGGTACTTCTTTGGTACATGCTATTCTATGAACAGGAGAAACATCTGAAGTAACCATTCCTATACTGCTGGTTTTCCTAAGATGATCTGAGTTTTAGGTTAAATGTTTCTGCAAAAAAAAAATAATTTAGAGTATCAAACAATATATAATGATGAGAAACTGAAATCAGAAAGAAATAAAAATAGAAAGTTAGATGTCTACTTCCTATATTATATCAAATGCTCATTAAGGTGGTGCATGTAGCCCTATTCAATTTGGTACAAGTAACTCCAGAATTCCAATTAATGCCATTCATAGTATTTCCTGAGTGATTCACTGTACCCAAATTTTGTTCAAGCACAGTTATATTTGCTATACAAATTAAGTTTCTTCATGTATCATTAAGAAGCAGCCATGCACATTTTATGCTTTTAGCAGTAAAAAAAAAAAATAATGACATGAGTAACTATGAAATGAACTTGAAAGTAATATACAAAATAGTCTGACAATACTAGTAAGAGGGAATGAAAGTAACTTTACATAAAACAGTATCAAATCCTAGAAGGAATCTAAAAGACAATGAAAACTGAGTAGTGCTAGAAAGCAGAAAAGAGATTCTTGGCTAGCTTGGGAAACTGGCAGTAGAAATGTGAGGCAGTTGCTCTGAGGTCACTGATTCAGATTGGTTTCAGGTCAGTAGTGGCATGACCAAATTTTGACTGTCTTTCAAAAATATCTTCCTGGATGTCCCTCAGTGTTCTTAAAATAGACATCTCTTAACTGAGACAGGAAATGGAACTTTTTTCTTTTTGCTTATTTCTTATTTGCCTAGCTTTCTCCATCATAGCTTGTTGCAGTGTACTTTTTGTTTTATTAGTAGGTTTATGGTTTGATTTGTAATTTGGTAGTTTTCTTTATGCTGTTTCCTTTTTGTCCCTGCCTTTTCCCAGATATTTCGTCAGTTGGTTTCTAGTTTCTATTTCTCCAAACTCTAGCAGTTTACTGAAACTGTTTTTCTTCCTTTGGAATTTTATTGGTTCATACATTGTGGCTCCCACCATGTTTTTTACTCCCAATTCTCCTGATTTGTTAAAAAATTGTGCCCTCCCCTGGAATGTGCCCCAAATATAAGTGCCCCTTCCCCTCCAATCGGGGTCCTGGCAGAAGAAAAAGGGAAGTTTACCATCAAATAAAGTTACCCTGGGACCTGTGTGCTTCCCTGTGTTTTATAATGTGCTGAAACAGCTGACACCTGGGATTCAGACGGAGCTCCAGGGGAAATCTGCCCCTCCTCTCTCCTGTCCTCAGCTAGCTGGGGGAAAGAGAAGCGACAATAGCTGATGTGTCCATAACCCTCCCTGGAATTTTCACCATCTATTATTTTTTGGTTTTTTGTGACCAGCTTCTCCTTGATGTCTGGTGCTTCTTGCTTAGTATATCACTAAAATCCTCTTCTCCCTATGTCTTTTTTCCTAATCACTATATTTGTGGTAGGCTCATTTTTTGGCTCTTGAAGGAAATAACAGCTAAATCCTGTTTACATGTACTCCTTCTTTTAGCTGGGCACATCAATGCAGAGAAAAGACTAATGCTTTTTATGTCTTTTTCCTTACATCTATTTCCTTTGCCCTTGAGAAAGGGATTGTGTATGTCAGTGAACCGGGAGCTCTAGACTCCAGAACAATTTGCACGGCATCTTTTTTGCCAGTAGAGATGAATTTACTTAGTTTTTAATTTTGTTTTGCTTTAAATAATTTACATGCAAACTAGAGAGAGTAAAAATATACTGAAGAACAAAACAATATGGAAAAACATTTAAAAGCTTCTCTGATTTAAAGAACCTAATTATCCTACACCAAACAGTACTGGCTGTCAGATGAAGTACAATCAAATGGTCTAATGGAATAGTTAATCGTCACATTCCAGTTGGTCCACTTGGTTCTTTCTTGAGGTCGAGTAATTTGTTGCAATTAATTCCACAAAAGGTAATGAACAGTTTGCAAAACCAAGTCTCACAGGAAAAAATATTCAGTTAAAATTTTAACAGCTTGAATCAGATAAAATAATGTATCTGTGAATGACTTTCTCTGTGTCAGGGTATGCAATCTTTTAAGCCAAAATTAACATGTATATCATCAGCTAGCATTATTTCTCAATAGAAATAATACAGAGAATGTATTGGAGACAATGGATTCAGCAGGATCTTAAATGTCAACTGAAATGTATTCTAGAGCCATGGGAGTCATGGTAAAAGTTAAGAAATTAGATTAAACACAGGCTCTATATGAAGTGGCAGCTTCCTGACTACGGTGATACAGCTCCAAGCAAGAATGAAGAACAAATAGAAATAATACCTCCATGAGCAATGGCTCAGACCTAAATCTATTTCTAGCTAAGCCATTTATATAAACTGATTAGGCTTAGCAATCAGCACACGGGCTTGTTCAAGAGAACAATTGACTGAATATTTGTCATAGATTGAAATGTCCTGAAGGCTCTGCACATGGCAGGCAGGGGACTTCTTTCTTGGTGTAATAATTGACTCCATATACCACAGAAATGAAAGTAATTTAGAAGCATTCCTTCTCTCTACTATTCTAATGGAAACAGGGATATGACCTAGCATCCAATGATTTAAGTGATGTAATAGCTATTTACCAGGTTGGGATGTAATTGTTTTGGATGATGAGAAATGCATGTCTTTGTTCTCAGTGACCTCCCCTCAGCTTTGAGATACTTTGTCATAGTCACTTACACTATGACTAAGGGCTTCCTAGAGGCATTAATTTGTGAGCTTGTGGATAGATAGAAGGTAGGAGAATAGAGATAGTGGTGAAGGTAATCTCACCCCTAAGGAGTTACAGCTGTGCTAATTATCAAGAATGAAGGACAAATCTGCCCTTAATGGGCCACAGCTGGATCCAATTAGGAGGGGTATTGTAAAAGAGTAGGCTGGTTGGTTGGGATGGAGATGTGTGATGGAGTTTGTTTGCTGTGCAGAGGAGAAGGAGTCAGTGCTGTGAGGAGCTGCCCCTGAGAAATCTCCAAGAAGGTATGAAAGCTTTGCAACAAGATGGCAACATGAGCTTAAGAAATTAAAATCATAATTCTCTTTTTAAAAGTCACATTATTATATATGATCACAAAAAAGCACATTCCTGTCCTTTAATGCTGTCACAGAAAGCGTGCTTTTCAAGAGTATATGCTGTGGTTTTCTTATAACATGTTTCAGAGCATTACCAGCATGAACTACCACGAAGGCCATTTCTCTGAGACTTGGGGCTACACGTGAAGGTTGATTTTCTCTTTATTCACAGTCCAGTCTCTCACTACAGCTGAATCTCTAAAGCATGCTATTTTCTACTGTCAGGGCAATAGTTTCTAGCTTGACTATTCCTTCCAACATAACTGCTTCCTTCCTATTACAGATTCTTCTTTTGACTTTCCTACTTGGAGTCCATACAAAATACTGGCAACAAACCCATACTCTTTAGATATTTATTTCTAACTACTATAGTTCTACATCACTGTTATTGTTACTGGGAATTGGATAGTGAAATGGAATAAATGACAAAAGTAATACAAGAACCTGATAGAGCTGGTTTGACTAGAATTAATCAATCTCTGACTTCTGGAAAGGAAGTCTGCCATAGAGACACATTGATAACACTTTCCTGTTGGAGACAGGCCTCTTTAGAGTTTCTCCCAGATGATAACCACAATGATATTTATTTCTTCATTTCCTTTCAGGAGTTAGATTAGTTATCTGTCTCGCTATCCTCATTACTACGGTCTACTTATGTTCAAAGGGCTAAAAACAATTCCTAGAAACACTGCAAGATAAAAACCAGAGAGGAGCTTGTTATAAATGTTGGGTTTTTTAAAATTTATCCAGTCACACTTTGCAAGAAAGCAATGATTAATTGAAACTAGGAAATTCTGGCTTTCACTGGCACTTTAAGTGGTTTTGTAAAAGCCAGTATTAAATTTGTTGAACTCCTTACATTATGCATATTTGTAATTAAGAATTTTAGGAAACAAGTTTTTGACTATAATGACTTCTTAATCCTTGAGTTTTCCGATTAAGCCTTGAACACTGTTAACAATCTAGTAGGTATTTCCCCATGATAAATAAATGCATGCTCCACAGTCTTTAAACCCCTTAATGGCCCATTTGTTCCTGGGATATGATATGATATTTTCCTTTTCTTTAATGAAGTCACAAGATCAGTATTTTTTTATCCTGAAGACTGCAACCAATTTTAAGGTTTTCAAGCCAGCTGTCTTGTTCTAAAAGTGATTTGCTGATGACAGCTCAGAGATTTAACATGTTGAAGTGATGCTCTGCTGCTGTGAGGTAGATTGCTTTTTCTATGTTATTGGTCTCATGTAAAGCTGATTAAGACTTATTTGTCCTATATTGAAATATTCACTACAAACTTTGTGGTGACTTTGCAGCCCCTTTACTGTGATGATCAGCAAATGGTACTTTTAAATGAGCAAACTCTGCTATCTGTAAAGAAAGGATCAGTGTGTCTTGCTTCGGCAAGAACCCCTTGTGTGAGGACACGAGGCTTGACTCCATTTTCCATCAGAAGGCTGATTTATTATGTTATATATTATACTAAAATACTACATTACAACTATACTAAAAAGAACAGAGAGAAGAGATCAGAAGGCTACAAAGACAAGAATAGAATAGGAATGAATAACAAAAATCCTGTGACTGCTCACAGCCTCAACACAGGTGGTTGTGATTGGTCACTGATTGAAAACAATCCACATGGACCAATGGAAGATGCACCTGTGGCATTCCACAGCAGCAGACAGTTATTGTTTACATTTCTTTCCTGAGGCTCTCAGCTCCTCAGGACAGGAAAAATCCCAGCAGAGGATTTTTCACTAAAATATCATGGCAACAAGTGTGTGATTATGTTGGCGTGTTTTCAGCTTTCCCTGAAAAAATGTGTTAAGTTCAAGCACAAGAAACTTGTCTGCTTATACTTGCCTTAGGGAAGGATTTAAGTGTACATTCATGTCTATCTCCTCATAATTTCCAGACATCTTTCCTTTAAGAGAAAAACTGGACAGGTTAAAAAATAAGGATTTAGCATGTTTGAGAAGATCCAGTGTTCTGGACAACAGGGGATCAGACCTGTAGAATATATAGTAGAACTCCATGGTTGCCAAGTATGGGAAAAAGTATTATAAATAATTTATTTCTTCTGATTTCAGTAATTTACCAAAACCAAGGTTCTAGCACAAAAATATCTCTGCTCTAAGGTGGCAAACAACCACAACCACAGCTACAACCACTGAGGTGAAAAATATGTTTTAGCTACTGATATGGATTGTAGAGTCAGCGATATCTGTTGGGAGCATCTGTTTGAGGGAAAAGAAAGTAACCTTGGATGGGAAGTGACTGAATATTTTTCAACAGCTATCACATCACCATTGTGTGATTGGCTAGAGATGACTCAAAAAGAGCAGCAATTACATGGGAGAGTCAAATGTAAAAAATGTAAAAAACTCTAGAAATATTCTTTTTAAGGCAGGCGGGAAGAGAAAATTCAAGATGGATAATTGTAGATTACAATGATGAGAAAATCTAGCTCCCTGTGTTTTTTGATATGGACTAAAGCAGAGATGAATCACCCTTTCCTTTCTCCACTACAAAACATTATATGCTGCATTTCAGCTTAAATAAAAAGCCAAGTTATCTTCTTACACAACTGGAAATCAGGCATGGCCTTGCTGGAGTCGCTGAAAACACACTGATGTAAGCTGATGTTCTTAACAACAGAATGAAGATGAGTAAATTGATTACCCTGGCTATTTTTCTGGATAGTGACAGCTTTTCCTGAAGTTTTTTTTAATTCCTGAATTATTTTTGTCTTTAATTAACTATTTCAAAGAACATCCTAGATACAGTAAGTGAAATTTTTTTTCCTCCAGAATGAGGCAAGACCAGGAACATAGTCTTGCCAATTTAATCATGCAGCTGGCATAAAATATAAAAAGTTGTGTTAAACAAAAAATATTATTTGTAATTCCAGTAGGAAAAAAAAAAAAGTGGGATGAGCAGTCCTCTTTTCACATCCTGCGAGAAATCATACCAAAATAAAGAAATGCCAATGAATACACTTGAGATCCCTCTCATTTCATTTGGGCATTGGATCTCTCACTAGTGAAGAACTGTATTTGTTTTAAGAATCTTGCTCTCACTCTCTCTTACTAAACTCTTCAGATTTTAGGCAGTAAAGAAAATTCTTGTGTTTTCATCTGCTAAAATAGCACCTCAATATTTCAGTATTCTAAAATGTATTCTTTGGAGTCCAGGGACAGAGAGCAAAAAACTAGCATGAAATAATTTAAAAAGTAATTGAAAGGCACTAGTCTTGGATAATGCAAGAAATCAAACAGTAGTTAGCGATTTCCATAAAACATTTATGCAGTGCTTTAAATGTATTTACTCTTTTTAAGAAAAAGCAAATACACATAGTTTGCATGACTGAAATATTTATTTTCTTAGTGCAACAAATAAGGCAGTTGAGGAACAAATGAATTAAAAAGAAACCTACTAGTTGAAAAGAAGAATTGAAAGTGTAATAAAATTTTAGTGAATGTAAGATTATGGGACACCTTCTAATCCTCACTCCAATTTATCTAACACTCTGTGATATTTAATTGATCGAAAACTGGAAAGTGTTTTGTAACTAGATATGCATTTTTACATTTCAAGAGTTTGATGATGGATTTAGTTATTATAAAATGAAATCTCCCCAAAAGAATGTTTCCCACATTTTTGCATCTTTTTAGTGTGAAGTTTTTTTTGCTTGGTTTTATTTTGACACCAGAATAGCTAGTGCTGAAATAAAGCACTGGCCAGCCTGTTTTGTTGCATACCCAGTGGTTCTGCAGCATATTCCTGATTAGATGGCTCATGTGTCTACCATGACAGACACAGAGAAACAAGACTACCAGCTATTCTGCTGGAAATGTAAGGTGGATAGAGAACTGTAGAAGAGCATTGAACAACCTCCTTTATACACTTCATGCAACACCCTGTAGCATTGATGTTATGCTGTAAATAACATAAGTCAAGGTAATGATCTGTAAGTTTGAGTACAGAACTACTACACTTTATAATTCAGGACACAGTTTGATTCCTCACCAGCCACTCTCCTTACCTTCTTGTGTTTATAATAGTGTAGGTAACCATTATGTTTCAGTACAAACCACCTCTTTCTCCAGCCCTTCAGTATTGCTGATTGTGTTCGTTTGTGCAAATATCCTCGGCAGGTAGGTTTGGGGGTGTTGGGGTAACGGCTGATGTCTGATCCCACTATCATAGTCAGGATATCAGGACCTAAAATATTACAAGTGAAAACGTAAGTCAAAACTATAAATATGTCAATATTTCTCAATACCCATGTAGGGTAGGGAGAAGGCAGGCAGCATTCTATACCATGCCCATGTCCTCCCAAGGTAGCTTCTAGAAGTACAAAGAAGAAGAGCAGCCAAAGAAGCATATTAAATGAAGTGATATTTGGCCACCTTCTAACACAAATTCAGGAATGAAACTAATTTTGTGTTGAGAACTAGTAATGGAGCCAGCTATCTGAAGACACATCTAAATTTTTTTCTTGTGACCTATCTTTCCAAGCAGCACTTGTCTATTTTATCAGTTAGGAGAAATAATTGAATTTCATTGCTCAAATACATAAATTGAGGTTTACATAAATTGAAGTTTAACCAAAAATTGCTGCAAATGCTCTTAGGGTCACCTTCAGTCTCTGTCATTTTACATTTGCTCTTGAGAATTCTTCATTTTCTATGCCCTGGAGTATTGCAACCTTTTCTGTGTACCTCACTGAGGAGGGTGGCTGTTGGAAGCTACTCTGTGCTAAAGCATCTAGTTATCACTTGCAAAAGGTAAGCACTCAGAAGAGATGACAGATTGCAAGATTAAAAAAAAAAAAGTTGTTTTCATCATCAATGAGATGCAACATCACAATATTTGCTGACAGTATCAATATATCTATGATTTTGACCCTAAAGGCCTGAAATTCTGATTGTATCAACACCAAAGAGCAGGTGGTAATGCCTGAAGGCAGATTGAGAAATGTGACTGTGACAAAATTTCATCTGCATAACATTTGCTGGGTTTCTTTTTGGGGGACTCTTGACTTTGGGAATGCTGTTGGTTTGCCAAGATTCAATCCAGAAGCTGTTCTCTGAGGAGCTGAAAATACCAGTAATCAGAGATTTATATGCTAAAAGACTCAACATTCTCTTAAATACAGCAGTGTGAATGGCAGCTCTATAATTAAAGAACACGGTATGTGTCAGGTTAAATTTGTCACTGCCCGGATAAATAAGGAAATAGCAGTAAATTAATTTTCAGCATGTAAACATGGCTATCTTTGGGATTTAGTCATCACAATTCTGGGAAGGATATACTGGACTAATGTCCCTGACTGTTTCTGTGGTGGTGCAAAACAATGCGTCATGAAATAAACTTTCTGATCTCCTGACTAGACTTCCAATCTTGGCAACAGAGAAACAGAAGGACGATGTGAAGTCTCTCCCTGAGGAAGTATAAGGCATAAATAAGGCATTTGTGTCTTTCCAGTCACTTTCAGGACTTTCTAAGGGTTTCTGAGTCACTTTCTTTGTAACAGGAGAGTGACAAACATTACGCTTACATGCTCTTTGGGGAATAATTTTCTAAAGTGTCTAAAAAACAAGGTCTAGATAAAAAAAGTCACCTTGGCAATACTACTGTATGAAATAATAAAGCATTAAACTGTTAATTGAGATTTCTGTTGCATACATCGCCCCATTTCTCTGGATGTACTTGGAGCATTAAAAAGAAAGCTTGACCCATTTATTTAATTTGTTGTGATCTCAGAACTACCTTTCCTTGCCAGATTTGCAGCTTCTGAATGTGGCATGCTGGTGACATCAGTTCCATTTACTGCTATCAGAATATCTCCAACTTGAAGCCCTGCTTCTTCAGCTGCACTATCTGGAAGAAAAGGAAAAAAGAAAAAGAGAAAAAGAAAAAAAAGAAAAACAGAAAAAGAAAAAGAGAAAAAGAAACAAAGGAAAACCACCAAAACCAAAAAACAAACACAAAAATTTGTGTTGTGCTAAGACATCAAGCACGTCTATATGATTATGCTTTTCTAGCAAAACAAGTAACTGTTCAACCAATGAAAAATTATGTTTTAGGGCCTTCATGATATCAACTTCGAGGTGGAACAAGTTTTACTGACCAACCTATTACTCATCTGTTAATGAAACTTCAGGATTTGGATACAGGTGCAACCCTGGATAATCACTGGCAATGGAGAAATTCCATTTAAAATACTGGATTATTAGGATTTAAATGCTTTATGATTCAAATAAACATTTCAGTATCTGAGAGTTTTTGGCTTGAAGTGCAAAGAAAGATCTGATGCAAAGCTCAATAGAGTCAGTAGAAAAAAAAAATCTATTATTCTGATAAACTTTGAATTTAACCCCAAACGAGTACCTTCTGTACAGATATTTATCTTTGCTGGTTAATAGAATTTGGATATAATATTTTGAGGATTTTTGGCTTTATGAAGAAATTACATGGTAAGTTAAAAAGGTCCCAGTGAAGGAAGAACTGAATCAGATTTTTAGTGCATCACATTTTGTTTACTTGTTAGGCATTGCAAAGCACATGCATTCCTAATAAATCACTGCTCAGACACATGCCAGCCAGGAATGGTAACAAACTAGGGAAGTGATAAATATGCTGTATTCATGGGCACCAATACACAGTTACTTAAATCCCAGTTACAAATTTTTCAAATACAGTATTTATCTTCTCATTTATAAATAAGCATTCCTAATTGTGGGGGCTGAGGAATCAGCCAGCAAAAGAGTGCCCTGGAGAGCCAGCCCTTGAACAAAGTACACGCACTTAGGGTGAGGAAACCCTCTCACCCATGATCCTTTGCAGTTGCATGTCAATGTTTGTATCCCATTGGTTGTTTCCCTGTAAATCTTCCAAGCCACACGTAACCTATTCGTTACTAGTTTCTCCCCACTCATTTTGTTCACTGTATAAACCCCAGTTTTTCCCGGTGAGGGGGAGCTGCTGTCCCTAGCTCCCTTCACAGAGGGCCCTGCTCTAAAGGCCTCTACTCTGTGGAATTGCCAGTGCTCGAGTCCCTCTTTCTCTGCGTCTCTGGAACCACCGCTGAGCTGAGAGCTGAGACATCATTTGACTGCCAGGATTGTGCCTGTGCCCCTGAGACCTCTTTATCAAGGTGCTTCTTTGGGAAGGTTGTGGCACTCCTGCCACCACCCCCAACGTGGTACCTAATGTCCTGTGAAATAATAGTTTTGGAAAATATTATTTCATATCGTTAACATTTAATATATGCTTTTAAAGATTTTGCACCCTCTGATGCAGTAAATGTGATACTTCAGTGTGTTTCTGAGAATGCTTAGAAAATGTAAGGATAAGATTAGTAAAATCTTAATAATAAACAGGCACAATAAAGCCCTGGTCCACCCTCATGCGTATTAAAAGTAATTTGTAAATGTCAGAACATTTTGAGTTGTGCTGACCTTGAGCATACCATACCAGACTTTATGACTGTAAGTGAAGTGTAAAAATATTATTAAAATATTCATTGTAGAATCATAGAATGATTTCAGCTGAAAGGAACCATAATCTAGTTCCAATCCCCTTCCACTAGACCAGGTTGCTCAAAGTCCCATTTAACCCTGCCTTGAACTTTCGAAGGCAAGGGGCATCCACAGCCTCTCTGGGCAAGCTGTGCGAGTGCCTCACCACTCTCACAGGGAAGAATTTCTTCCCAATGAAATTAGTTATATTTTGAGAAAATATAATTTTATTACAAGCTTGCCTGAAAAAACATGTTTTTTAATGTTGTCACTGCACTTTAAAGCAACTGCACTTGAAAACAACATACAAATAAAACAGTGATATAAAATGTGAGTTGCTATATTTAATTTTGACTAGTAGGGATAAATTGGTAAGTGTCAGAGTTACTGTATGCATGATGTATGATTTTATTTGTACTTAGGTAAAGAGCTTCTGAACTCACAGGCTCCTGAATTCACACTCTTTCTCAGTGTTGTCAGGATGATAGACAATCTAATGCATAAGGCTGGTAACAGTGACAGAGCTATTCTCAGATACCATACCAGAACGCATGCACTAGCCTTCTCTATATGGGATGACATTTTGCAAAGAATCTGCTATTTTTAGTAAGAATCTATCACAGCCTCCTGTACCTTCTGTTCTTTTCTTAACTTTACTGTGCCTGTCCTGAGATGCAGAGCAGTAGAGCAAGCAGTGCTCCAGATTTGGATGAGCCAAGGTGTCAGGCAGCAGTAAAATAACAGATTGCCTTTGTCTCATTCTCTCTGCTGTTACTGAGTCAACTTTGAGATAGATTTCTAACCTGACATTATGCACAGATCTGGTGATTTCAGAGACCTTTCAGTGGTGACTCCCAAGATCTCATTCCTGAGCAAAAGTGCCAACACCATTACTACAGCTCATTCTTCTCTAGAGGTGGTATCTTACATGTCATCTTTGCTGAAAATCATCTGCCATTCTTTGCTCACTCACTTGGGTTTTCGAGTTTCCTTTGGGGTTTCTTACAATCATCATAATTCCCAGAAGAAGTTAACAGTCCACCTGTCAAGACTGACAGATGGCTCGATGGATTCAAGCAGAAGTGTCCCTAGCCAGTAAGATTTTTGGAAATATTAGAAGGATCACTGCATCCTCATTTTCAGTTTTTAATGGCCTATTGTCATTCATTGATGTCAGCCCACAGAAGTTTTAGACTTTACATCTCAAGGGAAGCAAAATGTAGGCACTTGCACAAGGTATGAACTGACAGGGCAGTGGAGTCTGGTTTACTGCTAGGGATAGTGGGGCTCTAAGTTGCTCATGAGCAGTTCTTGCTATCAAACACCTTGCACCCACTAATTGTGGAAATTATTGTGTACATCAGTATTATAAATTAATATAAAAAAGATGTTCTATACTATGTAGATAATATTATATTATGTAGACATATATCATATCATTATAGCAATGTATATAATATTATGTATTTATTTTTTATATATTTCACAGGAGAAATTAACCACAACTTACTTGTGTCAACTTCAGTCACAAGGATAGGCTTTGAGAACTGGATCCTGAAACCCCAAGGGTAATTGCCAGTTCCTTTAGTGATCTTCACTGTTCTTTCTCGAACTGGAAATAGGAAGAAAGATACGATTTTTCTTTACACATTCAATTTAATAAGCAGCAGTCTGTTTTTAAAACTTTTTAGAGGTACTGAGCATTACTGATTTTTACAAATGGTTTGGGTGCTTTCACTATCACTCCTGGCTGTTTGGTGCTGGTCCTCAGGCAGAGACACCCCTCATACTCCAACAAATCAATTATCATTCATGTTAGGGCACAGGCAGACAGCAATTTAAATTAAAATACCTCTGTATGAAGAGCTGAAGTATTCAGGTATTCCACTCTACTGATAGTGTTTTGGGAGAGAAAAACACATGCTCTCTGTGTCAAATCTCTATGCTGCAAATACAAAATATACTCTAATTTCTCAAATAGGTTTATATCTGTTGCTTGTTTCACTCTTTTTATATTTCAGAAGGCCTGTATCTTTTGGATAGTTGCTTCTTCTCCTTTTGTTTATCCTTCCACTCCACACTCTCAGAATGCCTTCCAGTCCTGTAGTCCAACCTCGTAAGCCACAGTGGCATCTTTTGCCAAGGGGGGCTGAAACATCTTTCATCAGAATTTGACACTTAAAGGGATCAGCTTCCGTAAAAAGGAAGATCAAGGTCTAACTGCCTACTTCCATCTTTTTCTCAGGGTCTGTTAGTATCATTATTCTGACTTAAATGGCCTGGTTGTTTAGCAAATATGCTTAAGAACTATTGTAGTGTAAATTTGATTTCTTGGAGTGTCTGGTTTTGATAATTTGACTACCTTACTATTTTTTTTTTCTTAATAGAGGCCAATTCCGTAGTAATTTATGACAGCTGTCTTCAAATTGTGTACTATTTGGAAGACCGAAATTGCTTTCAAGGTTACTTTAATAGCAAGCCAATTGATGCTATCTGTCTAACATAGCCACTTCAATACTGACTTTAATGGTCATGCTGAAATTCAGAGCTCTCCCCTGAGAGAAGAAGCAACCAAAATGGTTTTCCAGACTATTCTCATCTGTGTTAAGGGAAATTTTTCGTATCAGAAGATTTATAGTAGACATTTGTTTTCTCTCATATTCTGAATGATTTATGTGCTCCAACAAAGGACAGTTTCCTGGAAGGCTACAGGGGTGTTTCAGCCTTAGTTCTTTGAACTGTGTTACTTTTGAGTAACTTAACATCTGAGAAGTGAAGGAAAACCTCCCCTCCCACACAAAAAGTTGTTCACTATCTCTATTTGCACAGATTGAAACTACAAATAGAACTGTCCTCCATACTCCTAGCAAATGACTATTTTCTTTCTGGATCAACTATGCCTGAACATTTGATGTGAAACAGATTTAATGTCCATTATAATACTTTATGTCCATAAATATCTCTATGATTTTTCCATGCTTGAAAAAGTCATGGAATTACATTGCCTCTACCCTTATCTCATGAGGTTTAGTTATGAACTTTAACCAGTTTATCAAGTAATGATGATATTTTGCAAGACAATAGTTAAATACACATTATTTATTTTTTAATAAGCTTTTAGATTCTTGGGTTGCTCCTTTTCCTCTCTTTAGCATAAGAGACCAGCATCAGTTCCAAAATGTAGTTCCCCTGAAATTGTCAGAGTGCCCAAAATTAATAAATTTTTATGACATTTATTACCTGTTGCTCTAGCCAACTTACTTGCCACTGGTCTAGGTCTTTTGCTGAGACATCTAGGACTGTTATCTGGAGAGACATCATCTCCTCTGAAAACCCAGGAAGCAGAATGAAAGTTTTCTGTATAAAAACCTCTGTCCTCATTTTCAGAATATAGTCCCAGATCCACTGATCGAGCATCCTCTGAATTAACTGTCATGACAAGAAGAAGATGAAAAGTATCTTCCATGATAGGGGCATTGATGACCATATTTTCTGTTTGCTTAATCTTAGCTCTTCCAGACATGAAGTTTTTTTTTAAAAAAGGAGGTGAGGAAATAATAGTTTGGTGGTGTTTTTTTTTTCTTTTACCATAGAACTCCTGGCTAGTTCCTTCATTGTCTGCTGAATATGGGTATGATGTGTTATCCTGAGGATTTTCAGATCCATACTTTTTAATAATTTATAGTGTTCACATGGAGATGGACGAGAGCTCTAGTTCTCTGCTAAAGTTGAGCCTCTCAAGGTAATAGGATGTCAGGCAGCTGGCTGTCACAGGTGATAAACAGCAAGTTGAATGTAAATAAATAGTCTAACAAATCCCAAGCAGACCAGGATCTGGAACTTCAAAGTTAAGACTGGATGGTTAAAGTCATATATAAGTATTCATCATCAGATGCTGTGCTAACAGATAGACAGAAAATATAAATTTTCTGAGAGGAAAAAACCATCATGTACCTTTCAGTATGAAATGCCTGGTATAATGCAGCTAGATTTAATGCAGCTGGAGGAAGTATCTGTTTGCTTTGTTTATCCTGTGTTTGATGTAAAATGATTCCCAGTTTAAAAACAGAGAAAATAAAAATTTACCTTCATTTAAATTTATATTTCTTCAGGAAGTCACTTCCTGAATACATCTAAGTGGCAGTCCTTTCATCTCTTAGGAAATGTGCTCAGTTACGTCTATCTAGACAAATACTCCAGGTCCACTGACTCCTCCCTTATTATGCAGAAAGTATGAGATTACATGCTTAACTGTTTAAGAAGCTACTAGCAAATAGACAAATAAATAAATATTAATAGGGTGATATGTTTAAAGCTCATTTTACCTCGAATACATAAATTAAAGCCTACACTAGCACCAAACACCTCAGTGCAGCATAGTATTTTGCGAGTTTAATGCTGAATTTTTATAATTTTAGCAGAGTTAGAGTAGGTTAAAATGTGACAAATAGGCAAAATTATATACACTGCCATGCTGACAGTATGGAATTATGCCAAAACATTTCCCTTCTCCTTGAATTTTTTGAACAGATGTGAAACTGGAGAGTCACAAACAAGCGCACTTAAATTCTTCCCAGAAGCTGGAAGTAAGAATGTAAGGAGCTGCTGTTTCCATATGTCAATCAGAGTTGTCTGCCAACAAAGGGTAACAGTCAAGCTACCAAACCAAAAGGGACAGAGGTCTCAGCCTGTGGTACACCATCTAGATGTGAGAATCTGTGACACAATTGTTTCCCAATCACCTGTTCTGGAGATCACTGTGGGTCTATGCCATATGCTTACCCAAAACTTTGTCTCAAGGAAAGCAATTCTACCTCTTCCAACTTGCTCTTTTTTTGACTTGATTTCTTAAATATATATATATATATATATATATATATATTCTCTCTATGAAATCAACACATGCCTAACTTAGCAAAATTTATGGTCCAGCTTTACATTCAAGAGACATCACTGTTAAAATCAAGGAATATTTTAGCCTGGTGTGTATAGCTTCTGCTAAGTTTTTTTGAGCACAGATGGTTTGACATGGAAACTTTCTAGTCTTAATACAATGGCACAGAACCTGTTTTAGGAACAAGAATGAAAATTGCTACCTATAAAGAACCTCTTTATTTCCATGTGAAATGCTAATTGTGCCTTCTCCTTTGTTAACAGGAATTAAAACCTTAGGGATTGGCTCAGTTACCTGAACAAAGGTGGCCTGTACCATATTAGATACCTCAGGGTGTCCTGCTTGCTCTTCAATTACTACTTCAAAAAGCCTTGGGTTCCCT
This sequence comes from Passer domesticus, assembly GCF_036417665.1. Lineage (NCBI taxonomy): Eukaryota > Metazoa > Chordata > Aves > Passeriformes > Passeridae > Passer > Passer domesticus. Next base: position 56,244,150 of record NC_087512.1, on the reverse strand, counting down.
GCTGGCTCATGTATCTCAGGTTCCTCTTGGTATCCCACCTGGCAACTGAAATCTGTGTTTAAGCAGTGAATTAATGTAGGATTTGCCTCTTCGGTACAGGCATGGAACATATTTATAGTTTATTATCTACTGGACTTGCACTGAAGACTCAAAGTTCAGAGTCTTCTATTGGTTTATATTTTCCCTTCTTCAAAGCGGAATCTATACACGTACAAATAAAATTTCCTGTACCAGAAGTACTCATTGTAGCACAAAATATTTCCACAGGGAAGTGTGTTGGGGTGCATTAGTTTTAAGTTGGTTTATTCCTGTACCCCCCATTCCTGTTTATGGTTTTGCCTGGGCTCTCTCTCTCTCCCTCTTCTGAATTGTCCCGTCAGTTACACTTTTATCTTTCCTAAATTCCTCCCTGACTGCCTGTCTGTTATTCAGGGTCCTTGCCCACTCATCCAGAACATTCTGTCCTGGACATTGAATGATTGGATTAGAGGTCAGGGTTCAACCCCTAATTTATTTACACTGGACATCCGAGCTGTTTGTTACGCGTTATTCCCTCCTCTCAAAAATTTAGATTGGTCGCTGTGTTCTAGTTATAAGACCTTGCCGGACAAGCTTTTTTGTCCGCGCCTGACGCACCATCAATAAAACACCTCCTTTTTCCCTGTCGACGCGGTCCAAGCCTTTTCTCCTGCGGGACGCAGCCCAGCTTCTCTCCTCACGGCTCTGGGGGTTTCTCGCCCTTCTGAAGGCATTCCACCTTAAATACTCTCCCTAGGAAGTCTCCTAGCGGGAGAGTGCCCTTCCCCCCTCACTGCTGCCGGCGGTGCTGGCCTGTGCAGCCGGGCGAGTCAGAGACCAAGAGGTCAGCAGTAGCCGCTGCAGGTTGGCGTCTCAATCGTGGGGCAATCCGCCACCGCGGACCCTACGACAGAGAACCCCAGAGCCGACGGGCGCGATCCGTTGGACTACCTGAAAGTTTCTCGCGAGTCGTTAACCTACCCTGTGTGGGAGCGGACCCATTTTCATGGGTATCGTCCCCACTTGGGGACTGGAACCGGGAGCTCCGTGCACTCCGGAGTCGAGTTCCTCCGCGGGAGTCAAACCACCCCTGGAAACGTGAGTTCTTTTCCCTTTCTTTCTTCCTCTCCCCCCCCCCACCTTTGTAACTTGCGCCGGTTTTGCCCGGTCCGCCGGTTTCACCCGGCTCCCCGGTTTCACCCGGGTTTCTCGTTTTTCCCTAGCTGGCCAGCGTCTTGCCGGCGTAGTCCGGCTCCGGGGGGGTTGCCCCAAAGGTCTTCTCCTTCACGTTATCCAGGGTTGGTGGGTTTGAGCTTTTTACCATCTCATAATGGGTGCTCATTTTACAAAAGCTCAAAAAAGGCACTTTAACTTTGTTTCTGTTATCCTTTCTCGGGGGGGTTTTGAAAAAATAGAAAAAAAAGAAGTTCAAAAACTAGTCCTTTGGCTGTCTACTCAGTTTCCAGAGCTTTCCCCTGAACAAATTCACGATTGGCATTTTTGGGGACAAGTTTGTACTAAATTAGGGGAATTAACTCGAGCAGGAAATTCTTCGCTTTCGCAGACTGCTTTCTGGGCTTCCCAAATTAGGAAAGTTCTAAAGTCCCAGAAGAAACTGAGGGGGCAGCCGTCTGACTCCAGTTTTGTTCCCAGTTCATCTTGTTCCTTTTGTTCTAATCCTTCCCCCTCCCCCGCTTCCCCCAAGCGCGGAATCCTGAAAGCAGCAGCCCGCGACAGCACCGCGCGGGGCTCAGGTCACCGCCCCGGCTCCTTTCAGGAATCCCGGTCCCCCCGCCCGGGAAGTTCTGGCCAAACTTCCCGGGGCTCTCCCTGTCCACCCCCTCTCCCACCTAAGACTGCTCCCAGTCGTAAAGGTTCAGTTCGTCTCAATATTCCCCCCCCCCTCCTCCTCCTTCCCCGCCATCTACCCCACTCTTCCAGGATAGCTCACAAGGAGCCCGAAATGGCGGACACCGCGTGGTGCTTCCCACCGACATTCCTTCTTCTTCCCAAAACCCACTTTTTCCTCGCCACGACTCTTTCCCTTATCCGGTTTCCCCTCCCACTGTTCCTCCCTCCGCCCCTCCCCTCCCTTCTCCCGGTCCTACACCCCGCGGTACTCCCACTCCGGCATCAGCGCCTCCCCCATGCCACGTCTCCCAGGCGGGGACAAAGTCGTCAGCCGTCTCCGCCCCCAGTCTTATCTCTCCCCCTCCCTCTTCCCCTCTCAGCTCCGGTTCCCATGCTCCGTCCGGAGCCGCAGGGGAGGGAGCTGAAGGCCAAATCTCAGAGCCGCCAGTCCTCTCGGCGGCCCCGGTCACTTACCAGCCCGGGGGGCAGGGCAGAAACCAGCCACATTGGACTCCATTTCCACATCATTCGATAAAGGAGCTGTGCAAAGCTCAAAAAGATTTCTCCCGGGAGAGTGAATATTTCCGGGGAATTCTAAGAGCTACACTCTCTGAAACAGTGGTCACCCCTGCAGATTTAAGGCGGCTGTTCTCCTGCCTTTTAAACCCCGCAGAATTCCTTGTTTGGGAAAAGCACTGGCGAAGAGAAATTAGTAACATCTTACCCTCGCTGTGGGAAAACCAAGCCACAGCTTCAGATCTGCAGGGGGGTGTGTTAACAACCGACCACTTGTGTGGGACAGGGGCATGGGAGGATGGGCAAACCCAAGCGTGGTATGTCCCAGTGGAGGCTTTAAGGGAGGGAGCCAAAGCAGCCGAGCGGGCTTTCCTCACCTTACGGTCTCTTGCTACCCCCTTAACATCGTATGTGAAAATCATGCAAGATTCTAACGAGCCCTTTTTAAGCTTTGTTGAGCGCCTCCGCAGGGCGATCGAGACGCAGGTCCATGATGAGTCAACTAAGAGGGGAATCCTCACTGAGGTGGCAGCGACGAATGCAAATCCAGCTTGCAAGGCCGCCATCCTCAGTCTGCCGTTAGATCCTCCCCCCACGCTGGATCAGATGCTAGACGTCTGCGACCGCAAAGTCGCCATTATCGCGGAGGAGCTGGACAAGCAGCCCAGGGCTCCGGCTCGAAGGGTAGCTGCCACCGACCTGGAGGAAGTCACCACAGCTGCTGCTGCTGCTGCCCCGTCCCGACAGCCCAACACGCCAAAGCTGCAACCCCGGATGGATGCACCGTGCCACCTGTGGAACCAGTCTGGGCATTGGATGCCGGACTGTCCCCTGAGGCGGGAGTTTTACGAATTTAAAAAGAAACATCGGCCTCAGGGGACCCCACAACACCAACCAAAAAACTAAATTGCAAGCGCGCCTCCTCCCCGCGCCACGATAAAAATAGGGCAGGTGTCACCATCCCACCACGCGGGGAAAAGGGGAGGGAGGGGGACCTCCAGCAGGACCTGCCTGCTGCCACAGACTCTAAAACTTTACCAAACTCAACTTCTCACGAATCTATTTCTGATCTTTTTCAGGAGATGCCTCGGCCAGTACTAACAACCACCTCCAGGACGGTCCCCTTTCGGTTGCAGTTGGTGGAGCCTCTCCATCTTATTGACTCAAATATCCAACTCGTCTCCGTCAGCCCGGAGTGCCCAGGTACCTGGCATCGGACCAAGGGTAGGTTCGTCACAGTTGGAGATTCCAAATTTACACCACAAGACATTCACATCATCCCGGGTCTCATATCATCAGACCCGAAAACATTCGAAGTAGCCATGTATTGTGCCAGCCCTCCCACCTTTCTGCCTCGGGGTCAAATTGTGGCGCAAGCCATTCCTATCCCTGAGGAGCTCTGGGACTCCAAGCCACCCAAAACATCCACATCCTCACACCTCCCATCGGTGGCTTGGGCTCAGGCCCTAGGCAAAGAAAAACCAAGAATCACCTGCAGCCTACAGAAAGGTGGGGACCAGAAGCTCGTTCACGGGCTTCTGGACACTGGAGCAGATGTCACGGTCATTCCCTCACGGGATTGGCCGTCGCATTGGGAATTGCAGGATGCAGCAGAACGAATCCGAGGTGTAGGAGGGATCCAATTGGCGAAACAATCTAAGAGCATTGTGCAAATTATGGGGCCGGATGGACAATTAGCGTCTGTACGTCCATTTGTTTTAGATTACACGGAGCCCCTGTGGGGGAGGGACCTGCTCGCCCAGTGGGGAGCCCGAATTGATCTACCAGCAGCTCCCCAGGTTTTTGGGGCAGCGGTCACTGAGGAGCGCCCTACCCAGAAATTGAATTGGCTGACTGACACACCTGTCTGGGTAGAACAGTGGCCGCTTTCAAAACAGAAATTAAAGGCGCTCGAGGAGCTCGTAGAAGAGCAGCTGCAGCGAGGTCACCTGGTGGAGACCACGTCTCCGTGGAACTCCCCAGTGTTTGTCATAAAGAAACCTAATAAAGAGAAGTGGCGGCTCCTTCACGACCTTAGACAAATTAACAACGTCATCGAAGACATGGGTCCCCTCCAACCAGGGATGCCCTCCCCAACAATGCTTCCCCAAAATTGGAATTTAGCTGTAATTGACATAAAAGACTGCTTTTTCCAAATTCCACTACACCCCGACGATGCTCCGCGTTTTGCTTTCTCGGTTCCTACCATCAACCGAGAGGCCCCTAGGAGGCGCTACCACTGGACAGTTTTACCCCAAGGCATAAAGAACAGTCCAGTAATTTGCCAGTGGTATGTCTCTTCCTTGCTCTCATCAGTCAGGGCAAAGGCAACCAACGCTACAATTTTCCATTACATGGATGACATTCTCGTCTGTGCTCCAACTGATGACGAACTTGCTCACAGTCTTGACCTAACAATCAGTGCATTGGTTGCTGCAGGGTTCGAGTTGCAGCAGGACAAAATTCAAAGAATGCCACCCTGGAGGTATCTAGGTCTTACAATTAGCAAAACAACTATTACACCACAAAAAATTAAAATTCGGAATTCCATTCGAACGCTTTCTGATGCCCAACAGCTGTGTGGGTCTTTGAATTGGGTAAGACCTTGGCTAGGCATTCCCACCGAAGACCTGGCCCCCCTTTTCAATTTATTGAAAGGGGGAGAGGAGCTTAGTTCTCCTAGGTCGCTCACCCAAGAGGCACAAGCTGCGTTGGAAAAGATCCAAAAGTCCATCTCGGAGAGGCAAGCCCATCGTTACCAGCCGGGTCTGCCCTTCAAATTCATTATTCTTGGGAAATTGCCACACCTCCATGGAATGATCTTCCAGTGGGAGGACATCAAGAACACCAAAAAAGATCAAGGGGCTAGGGACCCTCTCTTGATTATAGAGTGGGTGTTCCTTAGTCACCAAAGGTCCAAAAGAATGACGAGGCCACAGGAGCTGGTGGCGGAACTGATCCGTAAGGCTCGCCTTCGGATCAGGGAGTTGGCAGGTGTGGATTTCACATGTATTCACATACCACTCAAATTAGATTCGGCCCACTTTACAAAAGCTATGTTGGAACACCTTCTCCAAGAGAATGAGGCCCTGCAGTTCGCTCTGGACAGCTACACCGGTCAGATTTCTATTCATCGGCCGGCTCACAAAATTTTTAATTCGGAAGTCCAGTTTAAATTATCTCTTCAGCAGATTCAGAGTAGGACTCCTCTGAAGGCTCTGACCGTTTTCACTGACGCATCCGGCGCCTCCCACAAGTCAGTTATGACTTGGCGGGATCCGCAGACTCAGCAGTGGGAAGCTGACATCAAGGAGGTGGAAGGATCACCTCAAGTAGCTGAGTTAGATGCTGTCGTCAGGGCTTTCGAGAAGTTCCCTGGACCATTCAATCTGGTCACCGATTCCGCTTATGTAGCGGGCGTAGTTGCCCGTTCAGAACAAGCGATTCTGCAGGAAGTGTCCAACGTAGCCCTCTATCAATTGCTCACCAAACTAGTAAATTTAGTCTCTCACCGAGAGCAACCATTTTATGTGATGCATGTGCGGTCCCACACTAACCTGCCAGGGTTCATCGCCGAGGGGAACAGGAGAGCGGATGCCCTCGCTGCCCCTGTGCAGGTGGCCCCGCTCCCAGACGTGTTCCGCCAGGCTAAGATCAGCCACCAGCTCTATCATCAGAATGCGCCGGGTCTGGTCAGGCAGTTCCAACTTAGCCGTGACCAGGCCAAGGCCATTGTGGCCACATGCCCCCACTGTCAATCCTTCCAGCTTCCAACTGTCAACGCAGGGGCTAACCCCCGAGGATTGGCGAGTTGCGAAGTGTGGCAATCCGATGTTACACACGTCCCTGAGTTTGGCAAACTGAAATTCGTTCACGTATCAGTAGATACCTTTTCCGGCGCAGTTTTTGCCTCCGCCCACGCAGGGGAGAAGGCAAATGACACCAAGAAACACCTTCTTTTAGCCTTCTCCACGCTGGGCATTCCAAAAACATTAAAAACTGACAACGGCCCAGCATATAAGTCCAGGGAACTGTGCAACTTCCTGCAGCAATGGGGAATAGAACATAAGACCGGCATCCCCTATTCCCCAACAGGTCAAGCTGTAGTGGAGCGGACCCATCAGAGCCTCAAAAGGGTCCTTCAACAACAACGTGAGGCAATGAAGATGGAGTCCCCCCAGGTCCGCCTTGCCAGGGCCCTTTTTACGATCAATTTCTTAAACTGCTCTTTTGAGAATCTAAATCCACCCATTGTTCGGCACTTTGGGCAACACCAACAACTGCAGCCGAAAGAGAAGCCTCCAGTTCTCGTAAAGGACCCCGAGACCTGGAGGACGGAGGGACCTTTTGAGCTTGTCACCTGGGGGAGGGGATACGCCTGCGTTTCCACTCCCTCCGGTCCAAAATGGGTCCCTTCAAAATGGGTCAAGCCATACACCGCCTCCAGTAAAGTTCCAACTAAGAAAGTGGCACAGGTCGAAGAGGCCTGCTGGAGGAGAAAAAAGAGGCCTTCTGAAGGAGGTTTAGACCTCCCGGAGCAGAACCATTCCTGATGTTTTACCTTTATGACTTTTTGTCTTGTTCTTTTCAGAAAGCCCGAGAAAGCCCATCCCCATGACCCACATCGAGCTGATCATTCTCTGGAACCTTTTGGCCATCGCGAGCTCATGGATTGTTCCTCAACCTAAGCAAAATGTTTGGAAGATGCTCGCTGGCGCCCTCGGCAGAGATCATTTGTGCCTCACCGCCACCTCGGCAGCAGACCCCTTGTCGACCTGCCTTGTGGGGATCCCACTTCCTCCAAAGGAGTTTCCCGAGCTCCTTTACTCCCTCCTTAAACCCCTTTCCCAAAATAAAGTTTTCCGTCCCTCTAGTCCCAATCCCAATTTAATCTGGAGGAGGCTAATGTCCAAATTGAACATATCTAAATCTGACCCCACCGAATTTAAATTGCTCGGCTCCGCATCAGCAAATTTGTGTGTTCAATTTTTCCCTTTCTATGACCGCGACAAAAAATCTTTTACACCGATCATAGAACCAAATCAAAACTACGCAGCAGGAAATTGGTGTTCTGTTACCTCCCATATTACCATCGCCCTCTCCTTTGAAGATAAACCCAGATCCCTTCCCAACGGTATATTTTTCTTTTGCGGAGACCGAGCATGGGCAGGCATCCCCCCTCGCCTTCTAGGAGGCCCGTGTACGGCTGACGCTGTTTGCTCCCAACAATTCCCAAATTAAAGATTGGAAACAGAAAATTGTCGCACACAATTCGGCCCGTGTAGCAAGAGATCTTAAAAATTTAAATGAACAGTGCGACTCCAATATTGTTCATTGGTCAAAGCCAGAAGGTGTCGCATGGACAGTGTTTCTCCCGTGGGTGTCTATTGCGAAGTCTCTAGGTGAATTAGCCCACCTAGAGTGTTGGGTAGCCAAACAAGCCAATTTTACCTCAGCCGCTCTAAGTAACCTCCTAGCAGACGAAGAAATAACAAGGCAGGCGACTCTCCAAAACCGGGCAGCAATAGATTTTCTATTGCTGCTCCATGATCACCGGTGTGAAGAGTTCGAAGGGCTCTGCTGCCTCAATTTATCATCCAAAGCCGGGGACGCCAGAAGATCTATTGACCAAATGAAGGGAATGATCAGCGACATTAAGGAGAAAACATCAGACTGGCTGGGAGACATCTTTACGGGATGGGGTCTCTTGGGCTGGGTAGTCTCTATTTTGAAAACTGTTGTTTTAGTCCTTTTCATTTTACTGGTCATTTCAATTGCAATTTCTGTCGTTTGGAGAATTCTTAGAGGGCTTATCGTTAAATCGATGTCTGCTGTGGAAGTGAATCGAGTGGTAGTCGAAGAACAGGTTATGGACGGAAGTCAAGAAGAAGAAGGCTCCGAAGAAGACGAGCAGTTAAAAGACAACCCCTGGTCAGATGAATCCTCAGAAGATGGTTTTTAAGTTACCCCACTCCTCCTTTTTTTTTAAACAAAGAAGGGGGAGATGTTGGGGTGCATTAGTTTTAAGTTGGTTTATTCCTGTACCCCCCATTCCTGTTTATGGTTTTGCCCGGGCTCTCTCTCTCTCCCTCTTCTGAATTGTCCCGTCAGTTACACTTTTATCTTTCCTAAATTCCTCCCTGACTGCCTGTCTGTTATTCAGGGTCCTTGCCCACTCATCCAGAACATTCTGTCCTGGACATTGAATGATTGGATTAGAGGTCAGGGTTCAACCCCTAATTTATTTACACTGGACATCCGAGCTGTTTGTTACGCGTTATTCCCTCCTCTCAAAAATTTAGATTGGTCGCTGTGTTCTAGTTATAAGACCTTGCCGGACAAGCTTTTTTGTCCGCGCCCGACGCACCATCAATAAAACACCTCCTTTTTCCCTGTCGACGCGGTCCAAGCCTTTTCTCCTGCGGGACGCAGCCCAGCTTCTCTCCTCACGGCTCTGGGGGTTTCTCGCCCTTCTGAAGGCATTCCGCCTTAAATACTCTCCCTAGGAAGTCTCCTAGCGGGAGAGTGCCCTTCCCCCCTCACTGCTGCCGGCGGTGCTGGCCTGTGCAGCCGGGCGAGTCAGAGACCAAGAGGTCAGCAGTATCCGCTGCAGAAGTGCACATTTCTTCATCCCTACAAAGTATTTTTTATATTACTACAACAGCAAAACAGGAGGTAAGGCAGTGTAAAGTAAAAAGTACCACATATGTTCCCACTAGACTGTGCAAGCTTGGCAGCTCCATCTGCATGCAATGTTAAGTCACTAAGCACTTCATCTTAAAAATTCCTTCCCATGAAGTTTAAGCTGATGAATTTGCATGTGGCAAGGTGACAGATTTCTTAAAAAGACAGTTAAGAGTCACAGTGAAAAACAATCTAGGCAACAAGCATAGATTAAAATTGGAGCAGGTGGTTTTACCTTTGTGAGGAGGAAACTCTCCCAGTTCAGCATGCCTTTGACATCAGTAGATATCAGGATTATGATTTTTGTTATAACCTTAAACCTGCTGCCACATAATTACATGTTTGTGCCTAGAGTTTGTCTTAATATTATTTAAGCATGTTATTTGAACATGTTCTACCATGAATATGCAAGGTAGAAACAAGTTTTTTTTAGTCAGATTTTTAGTCAGGAGAAAGGATGTTTTGCGTTACTCATGATAATGACTAACACAGACATTTAGATAGTGAACTGGAGATAAATTTCCTTAGCTGAAAAGCCTGTCATATTACCAGTGACACAAATGGGAAAGATACCAAGTGTAATACTAAAGTACTCACTTGATCCCTCAGTGATTGTGCTGTTTATGGAGCTCCCTCCAGTTGAACTGCACTTTTTGCTGTCTTTGAACTGTTTCCGTCTTCTGGCCCACTGGTCTACTGCATCTTCCTGAGAACTGTCACTTGCTCTGGTGTCTTTCTTCAAAGGCCATTTTCTGGTTTTATTCATTTCTGATTTCAAGTCTAAGTTATAACCAGATATTGTTTGTAAGAAATATGTGACAAAACTTGTATAAGTAAATTTGTGTGTAATATTTCCACATTCTAAATACAAGAATAATCTAACCAATATGTAAATGGAAATACCAAATAATACTGAAAATATTCCAAATATTTTAGACTAATTGAGGCCTTTATGCAGTAAGAATTAGAAGTATTTCTAGTTAAACACCTATGTAGCGTAGTACATCACTATTTTAATGCAGAAACTTGTAAATTGCTCATGGATCTTGTTTAACATCATACATTTCTAAAGTGGCCAATAACATTTCTGAAGTGGCCAATAGGTAGATATATAAACTCCTATTTGAATACCAATAACCTTGCAAGATATGCATGAAGATTTTCCTGATTTAGACTTCTTTCTAGTTAAGGCAGAATAAACTTAATTGTTGCATTATTATTTCAGATAAAACAACAATGGTAGAACAGACCTTGTATTATATTCTGTATTGAAAATGTGACTGTAGCCACTGGCCAGGACAGTTAGGGAGAAAGTCCAACCTCCACAGGCTCCCTGGAGGACTGTGTAGATACACTCATAGCTGTACAGCCTTTTTCTGGCTTGAGCCAGACCTTCACCACATGTAAATCAGCAAGGGTATTCCAGGGCACTATTCCAGACCACTGCTGAGAGATAGGAAACCTATCTCTTGCAATGCCCTTCTAGTGCCCTTTGCAGGGGTCTTTTCCTCTCTGATAAAATCATGAAGTCCACTATCAGAACACTAGAGACTTCTAGATTGCCTTTCCCCCATCCTGTTTACCACAGCGGTATCTCTTCTCCTCTGTTGTAGATGTTCTCATTCATTGCTGAAAAATGACACATTTGCTTTCCAGTGTCACTGGATTACCAAATTCTGGAAGTCCCTCCCTGCCCAATGTCTTGGTAAAGTAGGCTGTAAAATTTATTCTGGATGTACACGTTTATCCATTTAAGAGAGGACCTCCACAGCATTGCTGGGAATGAAGGAAAATCAAAATATGACCCTGGACCAAAAGAGGGCCAAAGCGAGATGACAGGTATGAGAAAGAACACACTTCTTAGCAAGGGGCAAAAGGGAAGAGAGAATAAAAGAAGAAAAAATAAAATATAAGTGAAAAACATAGCTATATCTCACTTCCGTGCTGTATCCTTAACCATTTAGGTCTAATGTCTGGGAGGTGAAGGATTTTGACATGCAGTTTCCTTTAGTATCTTAATTCTACACTTTGTTCTATAGAGATTTCCATTTCATCAGTTCTCTATTTTACATATTGATACTGAGATATTGGTATTGAGATACTTATGTTGAGATACTGGTCTATATACCAATATGAATCTATGTAGTATATCTATATAGTGTATAAAATACTTCAGGTATTTTTTTATATTTCCATTACCAATGCCAAACAAGACAGCCATGGAGATCATACCAGTCTTTCTGCAGGTATGGTGAACTAAAAGACTTGTTAAAAACTTCAGCTGATTTGAAGTAGGATTATATAAGACATTTGCCATAAGAAAATGTATATTTTTCAATGATATAAACCTCTTAACCTCCAAATCTGCTTGAAACATTGTCTTCTGGAGAGGTAAATCTGAGATATATTTGCATATAACCTGATTAATATTAAAAAAATAAAATTAAAGTGTTTGAAGTGATATTGTAACAACACATACAGACATATGTATGTACATATTCATAATGTAAAAGGCTCACTTTGTAGTGTGCAATGTCCCAGGATGGCTTAAAATTTTTATGCTTGAAAACACTTATTTTAAAAGACCAGTTATGGATATGGGTAGATGGATTATAAAAAGGAAGACAAGAAATTTTCTAAAATATTACCTACTAAAAACAAGCCTTTTTGATATGCAGTTTCTTCAAACATATAAAAGAGAGGAGAAAAGCAGATTAAAGGATCCCTTATGGCTATGCCATGAAAACTCAGCCAGAATTAAGACTGATATGTATTCATATATATTCAGTATTCATGTAGATCACATGGACTTGAAAGCCAGATTTATGTGTTTTTAAACATGGACTTGCACTCTGTGTTCATATCACATGGCAACTGCTTTTACTCTTACTTCCTGCAATGGTATTTTCTTCCCTCACTAGATGTATAGGATAGGTGGGCAGTTTAATGTAGGAAAACTGCTTCTTGATCAAAGCTGCATTAATTTTTTTGTTTGTTTGTTTGTTTTTTAATTTAGATTTCTTGGCTCTACAAGACGGTTACTAGAATCCTCAGCAAAATAGCTGCATATTATAACCCCATGGCCAAACATATACCATAACAACATCATTGTAAACTTTTTATATACATTTATTTTCCAAGAAAACAGATGTCACAAAAGCTCCTATACAAAAGGTGTGTAAGTGATATTAACTTGAAAAGTCTTGTAACACCTACCTTTCTGACTAATACGTTTTACTGATGATGAGATATCTGTAGTCTCATAATAATCTTCTTTCATTTCAAAATTTGATTCAATTTCTTTGAAGTTGGACTTGACTAACAGAGGTAGTTGATTTACTCCAGGCTCTCTCCTTAAACTGTCATCAATCGACTGTTTACTGCAAAAGTTCTCCAATCTTTGCTTAATGTTTAAATGTTTTGTGAAATTATCTTTCCTTTCTGTGCATTCTGAAGAAGTAGAAAATCCGGAGACCTGTGCTGAAATATTATGGCAATCAGATTCAACAAGGACATCTCCAGCTACGTCCTGTACTTCAGAAAGGCTTTCCAATGTTTTATTAATGTCTTTCTCTTCACAATCTAACAACAAGGATGATAACAAGAATTTTTCTTGTATACTGCAGGTAAGGTTAGGTTCTTTCTTCACTGCAGAGGCAAAACATTCAGGTATCAATGTAGTGTTGCCTTGGACAAGTCTTCCTTCTACTTCTCCAGTTATCACTGGAGGGTCAGTCAGTATTGACTCTCTCCTTTTATTTGTTACCTCAGACTCTGCATAAGGTGGGTGAACATTTAACTGTAAAACTGAACATTGTTTTGGGATGCTTTCTGCAGAAGTATAATTAGTACTTTCTTTGTCATTTGTGAATTCACCTGAAGGGCTTGTAGAAAGTGGAAAGGTTTGTACCAAGTGAGCTTTGTTTTGCCATTCAACATGCTTTTCTACAGAGTTGTACTCTGATTTCTCTTTATTGAAAGCTTCAGTAGACTTTGAGTTTTCTTCCCACGTGGATAGGCTTCCCAGAGTCTTTTCATCATAACTTTCTCTTTTGTCAGGTATAGTACCACTGGAACGAAGACTCTCCATTAATGTTTCTTCTGTTTCTTCATCTTGCTCCACACAGTCTGCATAATCTTTCAATAAACAAGTGCCATCCAGACAGACACCTTCTTCAGGTTCAGATGGATAAATGGTAATATTATGATCAAATGATGTGAAAGCATACTGATATGATGACTTAAGACTTCTCAAATTTGTCAGTGAGGAGGTCAAGTCGGGAAACTTGCAAAGCTCTGTCAGAGAGGAGGTCAAGTCAGGACACTTACCAAGTTCCTTATATTTGGTAGGAATCTCTGAGTTCCTGTTATGCACATCTCCTGCTTTGGTCTCCTTAAGTAATACATTTAAGGACGGCAGTGAGTAAAAGCCAGAATCCCTTCTAGGGTGAACTGGTGAAGGTACCTCCAGGGTAGTATCTGGGAAAGATTTTCTTCTTACTGTTTTTGGTCCTCTGTCTCTGTGTTTGTCACAGTTATTTCTTTCTTGACATAATACACTGCTCTTATTAACACAATCTTTCCCATTGTTTGTACTATGCAAGGTATTCATAGCTACAAGACAATTAGTATTATTTATTTTTGAGAAAAGTATTTTATCCTTAGAAAAATCTTCCTTTTCATTGGTATGGTCTTCATAGTCCTCTGTGTTAAGTTTACAGAAATAATTTTCTTCCCCCCAAATACTCAAGGTTGTAGTGAGACCATCAGATTCCTTTCTGCTATTAACAGGGTACGAAGATATGCGTTCTACAAATGTATCCAAGTGCATTTTGTCACAGTCAGCAAATTCTTTAGGTGGAGGGAGAAGTGTATATCCATCTGGGAATGTATAATCTGCTTTTTCATGAAAGCTAAACAATGACCCACAGTCTGTGTTACACAGTGCCTCTGTGACAGAATAATCTGTATCATGCCAGTCTGTATCTTCATACTCCCTGTTGAGTGATTTGCTCTGTGGCTGCTCACCAGCTTTGATGTTAACCTTCAGATTTTTATTTCTGCTGGTATATTCCACCTGAATGTCTTTTGTTTCAATGTTCATTTCCTGGGAGGGACTTTCATTGGTGGCAGTTTGAATTTTATATATAGAGGATTCCTTATATTTCCTCCTGTGTTCTGCTGAATGTAAAGGGCACTCGAACTTTGAACATTTTGAACACTGACTTTTCTGGCATTGTCTTTCATTATGTTTCTTGTTCTTTGAACTTTTCCTTTTTTCATCCCCAACTTTTGTTCCAGAATCAAACAAAGAAATATTCTTAATTTCTAGTTTCATATTAAAAGAGCCATATTTTACCTCTGCAGAAATTCTTCCAGTGGCTAAGCTAACAGAGTCTGAAGAATCTGGCTTGCCCCACAGTGTAATTTTTCCTTTGGATGAGCCCTCTGACTCACCAAAAGTTACTGTAGCCAGGATTTCATCTTGCTGAGGTGAAATCATTTTAGGAGTGCAGTTCTTTTCCTTCTTCCCTTCTTTTTCAATGTCTGATATATTATCAAGGTCTCTATCTTCAGAAGTTTCTGCACTACTCTGATTTTTGTTTTCATTATCTTTTCCATGTTCTTCAGTACCCTTTACATCCAGTGGCTCTGTGAAGTGAGACAGAGCCTCATGTGCTTTATTTTCAAAGCTTCCTACACTTTGCTGGCATTTACAAATGGGTGACAACTGTGTATCTAATTTAAGGTAAAAAAAGAAAAGAAAAAACAATTTTCCCATTATTTGGTAAGCAGTACCATAAATATGTGATTAGCTTTGTGACAGTTTTCATAGAAAATGCCTACACTATCTTTAAGATCTAGTGTATTTACTACATTATTATTTTTTAATTTCAGTATTAACTAGTTTTGTCATAGTTATCTGATGACTAATGGAAAATGAGATGAACAGGGTGGGCTACATTAATTCGCTCTGATTTGAGAAATTCAATATATTTGTGATTTTTTTAAAATAAATTTTTGCTTTTGTTAGGGCATAAGATGTTCTATTTGCTTGTAATAAGAGCTACATTTTAAATTTTATTACTCCTCCTAATATTTACTTTGTTCCTGTGAACACACTGGGTCAATCAACATTGCACTGCCTGCTTGCAATCTGGGTAAATTCTATGAAAGTTGGCTTTTATAATCCTTTTACAGATGAGCAAACAGATTAATTAATACAGTCACACAGCAGGTCAGTGGCATATTGCCAGGAGATGTGAGTCACAGCTACCTGATCTAAGTAGAATAAAGTAATGTTTCCTGGCTGTATTAGGCAAGATTTCCTGGCATTTACACAATGACATAAAATTCTATCTTGCTCTGATTTTTTTAGAAAAGGTCATGTGCATTACAGGGTAACAGTTAATAGTGACATCTACTTAGGATTAGAACAAGCTATTCAACTAAGATAACACTGAGATGTACACCAAGAATGATGACATTTTGAGGCAATTGAACAAAAATATATTTGGAAAGCATTTGCCAGAAATAAACAGGACAGCAGCCTAATTAAAATAGAAGAACTAGCCTCACCAAGACATTACCTATATGTATCCACACTTAAGTGTAAATATTTCCAATCTGACAAACAGCTATGGGCGCAAAAGTGAATTTCTGTCTTGATGAGTAAATTAAGAATAGCCACATATGTTTCTGTTCATTTTATTTTATATTAAATATTTCTGTAAACTTACATTCTCTGGAATCTGAGCTCTTTCTGCTCTTGCAGCTTTTTCTTTTCTTTCTACTCATTTCTAAGAACCAGGGGCATCTGTGTTCTAGTTTTCTGTGAGGGAGGGAAAACATTGGATAATAAGAAAGATTCTCTGGAATAGTTTTGCCCCCTAACTCTCAGGTTTGCTAACTTCTTTTATTATAACTTGCTATAATAAAAAATAAAAAAGTTCTAGAGCAGGTACTAATGAATTTATTTCTTCTTTTGGTTATTTAGGAAAAACTTTTGAAGATTTTCAAATAATATCTTAATATTAAAATTTCATGACCTCAGTTATAGGGCCTGAACCAATACTATTTAAAGTCTGTGGAAGCTTTGAGCAGTGAGTGATCTTTTACAGTCTATGATTTTATCTGATTCAGATTTTCAGAGATTAATAATTTGCTTTAAGCATTCATTTTAAATTAAATCTTATATGTGTAACAAAATACTCAATAATAATTTTTTTCTTCTCCTGAGAAGGAATTCTTCAAAGTGAGAAGTATTTGAGCACCTAATACATCATAGGTGTGGTCTTGGAAATCAATAGAGTTATTGTTGGGAAAAATCAACTAATTACAAGTGTTATTAGTCATAGTAGCCTTTTGGTGTTTGTTTATCAGAACATGCAATACATTATTGTGGAAGGAGCATGAGTGAATTTTTAAGGCCACAAACTTGCCCAGAATAATGAGAATATATGAATCTTGTTACAAGGATAAAGCTTTTAAAATAATTACACTGACATTTTAAGATTCATGTTACACGTCACTGTATGCCATGATACATAGCTAGGCAAACAACTGGGAAGAAATATTTTCAAGACACAGTCATTTCTATTTCTGAAAAATTTTGTGTGAGGACTGAATGACTGAATATGCCAGTTTACATTTATTAGCTGGCTGCAAAATGCAGGCAATTCTCCTCTGTCTTTTTGGAAGACACTACAGGCCGACTGTAAAAATGGTGTACTCATTTTACAGCAGGCACTTTGGAATGTTTACCCTTTCAGTTAGAAGATATACCTGTACTTTTTCCAGGAGTTTTCAGTCATTAGTCTTTTGGCTTGACAGCCAAACCCACCAACTGAGCTCTGTTCTCAGAAGGAAGAATGAGCTTAAAATCAAATGCAAGGCTTTAAACGACACAGAGGCAAGAACTACAACTGGTACCTATTTGTAGTGTAGCACATGAGGGAGTGCCCATCAGTTTCAGATAGAAGTCAATATTGTCTTTAAGAGTTGCAAGTATGCCATGAGTAGCAACCTCATTTGAGGTGTCATATGTAAGATCTGCAGATTGATGCACATATTCATGACTTTAGGAACTAAGAGAACCCTAATGTGACTGTTACAGCTGAGGTTGCAGTTATATTTCATTAAGGTGAAACTGGGAATATGACTTTACTTCTAGGAGGAACTTCCTCAGTTCAGCTTAATGAAGATGCTACAAACTCAGTTCCTTCCCTTCACTTTCCTGACCTTCATGGTTATATTTCCAAAATACTTGCATTTGCTATACTACTTCCAATTGTTCCCTGGAAATTCCATTTCCATGTTTTTTTTTTCTCCCTTTTCTATAGTAAGTAATGAAATGGTTAACCTCAATAAAGGAAATGTTATTTCTAATTGTCATTACTAAAATGCTGTTAAAAACCATCTGCAGATCAAAATGCTGCCTGTTTTACTTTAGTTTCTCTTTATATTTGATGATTACTTTTACAGTTGTATGCACCACAGTTTACTCTTTAAACAAATTCTGAATTATACTGAATGCTGAATGCAAGATAAGACCAGAGACACATTTTTACATTAAGTGTTTAAGGCCTCATTTTTAGGAAAGAATAATAGGTATATCTGTAATCAGTTAGCAGCAGATTTACATTATGATGACTTTGGGGATAAGGCTTGCTTGGTTGAAGATAAATTGAAGAACAGAAAAGTACCTAAAGTACTCAAAAAGAATGCCTGCAAGGAAGATGCTTGAATATTAAGGAGATAGTGAGGATTTTGGATCAGTTATAAAGAAAATCATATTCATTTCAGTTTCTCCTCATAGTTGAAATGTCCTGCTTTTGTAAGGATAGAATATAATTTGACTTTGCAGAACAAATTCTGTGTCTGAGATGATCAGTAGTTCTACTACTACTCAAATATATGTGTATTTGGTGTCATGGGACACTCAAAGTACTGAAGGTGGACAGTGCTGATTCTCTGCATGTTAGGGTTTTGGGAAATGGTCTAATACCTTCTAAAATTTAAAATGGTCTAACCCCTTCTCAAGTTACTAAAATTTAAAACTCTGAGCAAGCAGCTGTGAAACTAACAGCAGAAATAGCCACAGGTCACAGTTGTTTATAGAGGTAGGATTATAGATTTTGCCTTGTTGAAAACAAGATTTACGATATAGGTTAACAGGATGATTAGGCTGTATTTTTAAAAATTATTTCTGTATTTGGCAGTAAGTAGATAAAAATGATAATGATTATTTGCACTGTTTGCTTGTGATTAGTTTTACCAACTCTGATGTTTTTATTATTCAGTCTATCAGCTTTTGGATATTATTTATAGTATTTACATATTACTTTTATTGTACCTCCAGTGTGTTAAACTGTTGATACCTTAAATTTCAAAAAAACATTGGAAACAACTTCATGATGCAAATAGTTTTACTGCCCATACTACATTTCCATATGTTAATTTATCCTTTCTTCTCTAAGGCCTACCATATCAGAAGAGGCACCCGTTCTTTGCTTTTCATTTATTCTACCCACACATTGTCTTGGTCTATCTTGTCTCATTGGTCCTGGGGCTGAGATGTGGTAAGAGAATTAGGAATCTCATCAACTTGAGTCCTACTCATGAGTAGACCCATTGACTTGAGCAAGGATTAGTTGTATACATCATGGTTAAGACCTTGCCTTAGGAACTATTTTGTCCACTGCTGTCCAGTGAACAGATGAACAACAGACAAATTAGCTTAACTGGGAATAGAGGCATTCAGCATTTGCCTGGATAGAAGCCAAAGTCTATTGACATAGTTTCTTACATGATAGATTACTCTTACTACATAGATTAGCGCTTGGGTTTGCTCAGAATAACAACATCCTAATTTTGAGGATAAATACACTATAAATACAGGTAAATCTCTGTCTAGAATGTGTTTATTTTCATTGTTGATAACATCTGTAATGCTGTTTCCTTCAGGTTAATGCAGATGATGACAAGCTCTGTGATAATGAAAGCAAAAACAAAAAAAACCCAATGTAATGAATGGCTTTGAGTTCATCTTATTGTGCAGGAAAAGTTGTCTTAAAAACATGGATTGGAAGTAAATTTGAAAACACAGGAGTTATTTTACTTTATGTTTATATATTTATATAGTGGAGATCTTATGTGAAACTACCTGTGTTCTTTTGTTTTCAAAATAACCATGTTCAGTGAACCTATAAAGATGAGACTGTCAGAAAAGACAAAGGAAAAAAAGGAAAGGAAAATAAGGAGAATATATTTGCTAATGCTGAATCAAAATGGTGTGATGACACAATAAATTTGAAAAATATTTTAAGTTGTTTCAGGATAATATAAACTATCATTTTAGACTGCAATGCTCTTTTTTATAATTCAGAATCCTATGCTGTAGAAGGTTTTAGCTATGCATATATTCAGTGGCACGTCACTGAATACTTCCCTACTGAATTCTACTGTGCTCACAGACTTCAGAACAATGATGTCACAGCATACCAAAATAGGCCTTTCTCAAACAAGAATATTTTACTTCTCTTTCCTTCTGTTTCAACATTAAACCCTTCTGTTTTCTCCCTTTTGATACAGAATTCTACTTTTTTGTCCCTGTTTCCCTAGATGAACTTAATAACACTGAATTTAATTATTTCCATTGTGTCTCTTTGTATTTCACAATATTCTTCTATTCCACACTAATCATTGCTTTGACTTTGCTTCTCAAGTTACTACCTATGTGTGGTCCCTTCTCTCACTGCTTAGTTTCTCCCCTCTAATTACTAAAGTTTGAATTTTCCAATGTGAATTAGACAATCACAGAATGGCTCAGGCTGGAAGGGAACTTAAAGATCATCTCTTCCCAACACCATTGCCATGTACAGGGACACCTTCCACTAGACCAGGCTGCTCAAAGCTCCATCCAGTTTGGCCTTGAACACCTTCAGAGATGGGGCATCCCCAGCTTCTCCTCTGAGTTACCTGTTTCAGTGCCTCACAGTGAAATACATGACACATTTAAAAACATAGAAACTCTAAACAGAATTATCCAAAGCTATCTGAGATTCTGAAATATCTCTAGGCAAATGCTGAAGTTTACTGCTTGATTTCTTCTTTTTATTTTCTGTACTGATTGTGGTTTGTGGCATTTTCCCTACTTTAGATTTCATATACTGGGGTAGATGCCCCATATACAATTTACAATGTCATTAGAATGAGTAGTATAGGAGTCTTGAGTTCCACAGCCAGCAGGCAAAAAGGGCTCATCACTGAATTACCTTTTACTTATCTCACTGAAATACATATTTTTGAAATACCTTCTAGTTGTACAATTTTCTCTTTATCAAGTCCCACTAGAATTTTATTTTAATAATTTCTGAACACACATTTCTGAAGTACTGTAGAATGTATTTCATGTCAAAGAATGTTTATGTCAAACACATAAAAAACATGTCATCAAAAATGTCTGTCTTAGCAGTGTTTCTCACTCTCTGCCTCAGATGGAATGGATCCTGTCTTCACTTGCTTAGTTTCACCTATGTATTTTCCTGAAAAAACTGGCCTTTTAAAAAGTGTCTGCAAAATGTCTAGAAAAAAGGAAGAAGGTAGCTATTTACAGGGACTGTAACAGTACCATATAGCACATTGTAAAATTAATAAAAACATGAACTCTCTGTCTGAAAATAATCAGGTTCCAATCAAATGGAACTCAGTGGATATATGGCAGTATCCACATAGCTCTGAGAATAGAAGCATCCACAGGAAACACACAAAAAACATGGATCAGTGAACTCAGTCTGCAACAGGTGTTGTACTGGGATCCACTGATCAACCATTTTATGTTTTGAATGGTACTATTGTTGAGTGTGTCCTCTCTTTTCTACTGCATAAAATAACTTTCCTTCATCAAAAGCTCTGAAAATGTGTTTTAAAAATCACATAAAACCTTAAAACCATAAAACCTTAAAATCTCGGCTTGAAAAGCGAAGAGGCAGGGAATTGGGGTGCCCTCATGAAAGACTAGCTAAAGCCTTTTATGTTCTCAATTTTTTATATCATTATGAGACAGGACGAACTGCATGTGAAAGGCAGTATCCTTCCGACACAGAGGCTCATTTAAAACCTCCTGTGATGGTAAAGGACTTACTGACTGGAGAATGGAAAGGACCACTGGCCTTGTTGACATGGGGATGAGGATATGCCTGCCCCTCCACAGGCCATCAGTGGAGTGGATTCCATCATGGTGTGTGCAGCCTTTTGTCACACGATCCTGAATTGATGCGTATATGTTACTATGTCATAAGCCTATGTTACAGTTTTTGAACAGTTGTTATTGTTGTCACTGTTATTAATGTCTTAGGAGTTGTTTAGGTTTTTCCTAGTAGGTTTTCATTACCTACATATTTAGGAAACCCAAACCCCATGTAATTAGATTTTGCATTATTTTTGACTTTTCTACAAGCAGAAATGGACACAATATGAATAATTTAATAGATTCTGACCAATCTTTTGAAAATAATTAATAGTTATATTATTCTCGCCAATATATTAAAGCTGTCTCCCCACAGGCAGGGTACTCTTCAATTTAGATGCAGAAAATGTTATTACAATCGCAGTCAGTCAAATGTTTTCAAGATTATTTTAACTCAGCACTGAGAATGCAAGTGCCGGCAAAGTTGTAGAGAAATAGATTCGTAATCATGGGCTGTATATACACAGGCATTTCTGCTTTTTTAGGGAGAAGTGAAGTCAGTTGTTGTTTGTTTTTTTTTAAATTCTGCTAAATCATATGTAAGACTCGTGTCATGTAAAGCTCCTGTCTACCTATTAAGTAATCTTGCTTCTTGGTCAATTATTTTGAGCTTTTGCAATAAAAGACAAAATAATGTATTAATAAAGACAAGCACTTATTTTAGATGTTGGAAATACTTAATTTCAGTAGCAGCATTTTTCATTTTTACCTTCATTTAAAAATGTGTGTTCCTTACACTGCAACAGGCTAGTAGGTAGCCTCTGTGTTGTAAATGGTCTATAAAGCATTCCGTCATGATTTTAACACAATTTATAATAATTAATATTTCTACATTCTACTACTATGGATATTCATGTATTTATTATCATGTAAGTAAAAACATATTTATAAATAGAGAACAGAATTTGCTGTCCATGACCTCTCTCTTTTCTACTGCATAAAATAACTTTCCTTCATCAAAAGCTCTGAAAATGTGTTTTAAAAATCACATAAACTGCCATTTCTGTTTGCATTGTTGTACATCTGTTATTCCTGTTTTAGAGACCAAAGGAAAATCTCCTGAGAATCAGCTGGATTAGCCTGTTCATGTCAGTGAGTTTGTCATTCTGGTATTTAGAGCGCTATCTATGGAATTCATGCTTTGTCAGTACCAAAAATGACAGCAGGTATGGGAAATACCCTCCATATGTGATGCAACAATTAATAGTGAAACTAGTAGAAATCTCACTATAACATACATTAACAACTATAAAATCCATTTTCAATAGTGAAATATAGTTTCTATGGTGAAAGATGTCGGTGTAATACTGTAATTCTTTCTGTGTCTCTGAATTACTCCAATTTATTTGAACTTCAGAATTCCTCATCCCTCTTAACAGAACTCAGGTAAATTCAAAGTATTTGCTTATACTTGAAGCTCAGCCCACCAAAAACACCCTACAGAGTAATTGCACACTATAAAAATTTTATCTGAAAACAAGGTAGTTTTTTTTATTTTCAGAATGTCTGGGAGTATAAAGTATAAATTACCATTATGTATGAACAATATTCCATTGTTCATAAAATGCAATATGGGCAAAATCTGTCACCCTATCCTAACTTCCAGGATTCGATTTCTGGTGTCAAAAATGGGAACCATATGTTCTGACCATGCAGTTTCCAGGGTCACTTTCTCCAGACAAGCAATTCACACAAAATAAATAAGGAGCAATTTAGACATAGAGTGACAAATTAATTTGAGACGCTTTTTTCATACACTCTTTTTTAGTTTTGGCAGAGGTCTTGAAAAAATACCTACATTTCTTAGCTGAATGTTAGAATGCTTCTCTCCTGAGAAAGAAATAGGGATGTACTTTACCAAAGGTAGCCTAGTTTGCAAGATGATGAAATGGCAGGAAGAAAAAAATTACTATACAGGCTTACTTAAGTGCTGAAAAATTAAAATGTAAGCTTCTCTACTCAACAGCATCCTCTTCTCTCAACTCGACTCTCAATATTCCTTCTTTACTACTAATTCTGTAGTCTTATCATAGCACTCCTCATATTCCAGTGTGAAATGTTGGTTGCAGAAAGGCAATACTTCTAACAAATGCAAGTTCATACAGCTAGGCTTTAATTTCCAAAATTATATACCACTAAATTTATAGTACTTATATGCCAAAATAAGACAACTAAAACAGATTTAGGAATTAAATATCCATCTTAAAAATCTATAATTTAGGAAAACAGTCATATTTTCCTACTATGAAAAAAATCTGCAGAATTCCTATTTAACAAAATCTATGACGAATTGTAACAAGTAGTAGCTACAGAATACTAACTGAAATAGTCTAATGTACTGAAAAAAGTTTTATACTTACCATTGCCACAAGCCAATATTCATTTTCCTCAGACACTTGCTGTCTGTGAACATTTTGCTTTTCTAAGCTCGTGAAGGATGGGCTGGTTGTCTTCCTAAGGCTTACAGGATAACAAGTTAAATTTTTTTTCTTTAGACTTACCTCCGTCAGTACCATCAAACCCAGTCAGCAATGATATACAGTATATACATAGCAATATAGGACTACCACTTATTTAACTCTTTATAGCTAAAGCAGATAATAAAAATAAAAACTAAATTACCCAGCAGCTACAAAATGCCAGCTCCGTCTGGAAAGTCTTAATCAATCAGATTACCTAATTAAAATAAAAGATAAAAGAGGGATGGAATGTTCACAGCCTTGTTCCACTTCTTTTTCTATTTCTGTCTGCTAAGCTCAGAATCTGATTAGTATATTTAATTCCATGAAGCATCATGACTGGTCTACCTTTAATCAGCCTGTTGACATCCACCTGTTTTTCCCTCACATCTTGCAGACTTCGATGTAATCTTTTTCTGATTTGCTCCTATAGAAAACATAATGTTCAAATTACAGAATCAACACTGGAATGATGCTACTTTTCACGTGCTTACATATATCCAGAAGGAAAAATGAGTTAAAAGAAGTATGTTTATTAGGACAAATGCAAAGTTTGTAAAAATATCATAACCAGTATTATACTTACATAAAATGTCATTCTCATACATTGCATGAGATTAACAGTTTCATCAGAAGTATCAATTTTGGTTTGTGTTCAAAGACCTAATTATCTTTTGATGCTTTATTAAGCTACTATTTCTATTATCTGTAAATTATTATAAAAACATATAAAATACATAATACTTTCAAACTATATATTGAATAGAAGGTAGTTCTGTTTTGTACACACCCTGGGATAAAAGGCATCTCCAGAATTTTCTGCCTTGTACATGTGATATCATGAGTACTCTTTTTGGTCTGATACCATTGTACAAGCAAGGGAGAAAAGAGACAGATCATTATACACAGCGCAGGAAAAAACCACTCTTTTAGTAAGTAACACTGTTCTCTTAATTTACTGCATTAACATCGTGGCAAAAAACAGACTGCTTCCAAAGCTGCTACTGTCTTTTGAGTAAGTTGAACTACTGAGATTTTCTGGAGGTGTTGCCCACACAATACTCCAGTCCGAACCACTACACTCTGCACCTAAATTTAATTTGGCACTTTCTGAACTGCTGTAGTTGAACCGCAGCATCTGGCTCTTCATTTTGACATTTCCTGCGTAAACTGCAAACAGTAACTGTTCTTCAAAAAATGTACAGGTAATTTCGAAATAAATTCAAACCCTGATCTACAAATAGGGCAAATTAAGCAATAAAAAGCCAGGAAAAAAAATCTTTTCTTGAATACATTAAATTTATCTAACTAGTTTCCTTAGATTTGTCTTCTTCCCTGCAAATGGAATTATTTTCTCGGTAAGGGAAAAAGAAAAAGAAAGCTTCAAAACCTTTTTCAAAAGCTTGGCTTAGATTTTGAAAATGTATGAAGACTAAAAATCATTGACACAAGTAATTAGACTTGAAAGATCATAAAAATATTACTCTCAAAATCAGAGATTATTTGAGTGTTGTTCTGTTTGTCATATAATTATTTTTCTGTTTTTCTTCATACTGAAAAGTGTACATTTTAAATTTACTTATTAGCATTGTAACTGCAGATATTTACTGGTATACAGATTCTCAAAAAAAAATTTAGGCATACTAGTGACATCAGTATTGGTTAGGGATACTGTGTTTGGAGTTTCACTTTTAGAAGCACACCTCTATAGCCACGCACCATAATTTTCTACACTAAAAAACTACTCTAATAGTTCTAAAAGTATCCCTATGTGTCTTAGTCATGTACATTTAGCTACCTCAAAATCATAAACTACTTATTTTTATGCTACCTCTATTTGCTCTACACTTTATCCTCCCTCTTCCATCTGGCTCTTCATTCCTTTGTTGTTCATCTCTCTGAATGTAATCACCACAGAACTAGTTAAAACTTCCCTTCATTGCTTAGCTTCCACCACTTTTTACATACTTTCCAAGATCCTCCTTTACTCTATGAGCAATCTGCAACTGATGATTGCCATTGTCACTGCGCAGTCCTGCTGGTACGTATGGCCTACAACAGCTTTCCATAATTCACCTTCTCTGTAAAAGCATTTTTCAAGGGAAGCAGTGTATTGTTTCCTTCTCCTTGCCAGACAAGAGATAACCTGATTTATTTGTATGTATGGCTAAAACAAGGAAAATAATGAAGTAACATAATATCCAAATGTGTCAGGAAGGCTTCTTGCTTTAAAGTTTCTTAGGTACTGCCTTACAAAAAACCCATGAAAACTGCTAAGCATAGCGTGACATGGATGGGGAGAACAAAGAACAATCAGGATTTGTACAACAGTTTTAATGATTCCAGATTGCTGAGAATTTTGGAAAAAATATGACACCATTGACTGTTAAAAACAACTGAAATTACTCCAAATAAACAAATCATAAAATAATAAGTTTACATTTGTCAATATAATTTCCTCAGGTCATTTGCATTTCTTTTGATATCACTGCAATGACTGCAGAATGACAGACTACGTATATTGCATAATAAAATTAATATTAAACCAGTATACTTTTCTTTTTGGAATATCAACATTATCTTAAATAACTTGATAAGTTAAGATACAAATCTGAACTGCAGCATTAAAAACACATAAATAAATATTTTAATTAGCATATTGCCATCCCAGTCTTATAGCTGCAGTTAATATACTTCTTTCAACTACAAGATTCTTAATAGCAGTACCAATCTTAACATCTCTATTTCCATAAAGAACTTTGTTCACATTTTGCGATACATCTTCTTCTTACTTCTCCATTATTCTATAATTTCATTTCTAATGATCAGAGAATGAAATTACTCACTGCCTAGCATCAATAAGTACATTATTATCTTATAAAACACTAATACATAGGCATTTGGGGATGGTTCTGCAACACCTTTTTCAAAAACAAAGTATTGTGTTATACCTTATATTCAGGCTGACATACAATTGGATAAGTGCAGGCCAAGTCAAAATGGATGAATAAATGCTCTGCTTTGAGCATTAACATAAATTATGTTATTAATGTAAAGGATAAAAGTACCACATATTCACTAATTACATATGCTATTAACTTTAAAATAACCATACTTGGTAAGGCTTTCAGCACTGAATGTAGATTTTTGTGACAGGTCAAATTTAAAAAATGGAGATATGCAAAATGAGAAAGAAACAATTAAGGCCAAAGAGGAGGATATAAGTAGAGAATTCAAACAGCAGGCAAGGTCAGACAGCCCTCTTTGTAATGCTGTGACTCCTTCCAGTGGGGGAAGACCAAATCAAACATAAAAAGTGTAAAGAAAAAGGCATAGTAATTTCATTCTAGAATAAGAAACCCAGCCTGTACTCAACAAGGTACCAATTCTACTTATTTGCTGCTTGCTTGCTTGGGATAATTATTCAGTTTTGTCCAAATCTAATTCAGGTCTGAAAACACCTACACAGTTTTTCTAGTTTAGCTCTGGAACCAACGTAAAGGCTCAGAAAATCACTTGGTTACATATTCACTAGACAAACAATTCTAATTTATTCCTAATTAAGCATTCAATAGAAGAAGTAACTTTAACAAATCAATTATTTGAACTAATGATTAGCATTCATTGCAATCCAATGTTTCATCAACTGGTGTGCAATAGCTCGACTTGGTGGTACAAAGAAAGAATGTTGGTTTCCTTTAATGAGAACTTCCATGACATGCAATAAAAGCAGATTTTTTTATCTTTAGAATATAGTATTATAAACTATATAGAATCTAACACTGTATTAATGCAGAAATTATCTTTCTATAATGATCCATCAGTCTACCATTGCTATTCCTATTAAAGAGCTACTAAGAGATTCTCCGAGGTAAATGCAAAGAAAGTCCAATATTATGTGAATTATGACATTTTTGAGCTTAATATGCTCCAAAGGATACCTTCTTCCTAACAGAAATGTGGAGACCCTAGTATACTATTTAAGGTTTCTGTGAAGCCTTTTTATGGCAAGGACCACCAGATGGTGCTCTACACTGTGACAAAAATAATTCTTTTAATGTTTACATGTAGTGCCATGGAGATGTGTTTTCTTGGTCATCTGAAGCAGTTGCAAGTAACATTTGAATACACTTTCAGTACATTTCTGAAGCATATTTCCATGCCAGTCTGCATGTGACTAGCTGTATTCAGAAGCAATATTCCTTTAAAATAATGCTCCCAGTGTTAACAGAAACACACTGAGATTGTAGGTGACTAACTGTGCCTTCAAGGTGACTTACAGTCAGAACACTTTGAACTGCTAGGCAGATATCCTGTGTTATTAAAAGCTTAGCTCCTAAGTTGCCTATAAGAAAACCTGTGAAAACTAAGCTGTACAAGCAATCTTTCCTTTTATTCGTGAAATGAAATACTTCTGTGAAAGTCTTTTATGCCTCACTTTTATTTGACTATATTTTAACTACTGATGGAAGCTAAGCATAGGATTTCTTATTAATGCACAGTAAGCTGCATTTAATAACAGAACATTAAAATAATACTGCATGAAAAAAGATATTCAATCTAATGTATTCCCAGAGTCGTTTAACTTCCATCCTCACAGCAAATCTGGCAGTATGCCTGTTTGAAGAAACTGTAATGAATAATGCTGTAAAATACTACTACTACATAAAAAGCATAGGCTCACTAAGGACATGGCATTGAAATTACTATCTCACAGAAGAGAAAGGTGAAAAACAAACTGGCAAAAACATCACAAAATGAGCTTACAAGTAACTCAGACATCACTGTGAATACCGTTTTCTGGTTGTGTCTAACCTACAATAATGCAACTGTAGAATGATAAAATGAGAAGTACACATGCTCATTTGACTTGCTGAAAAAGCAAGTGTCTGTTGTATGCCAGAACCAATACAGTCAAAGACTAATCAATAGAAGAAGAAAATGAAATTAAACTTTACCTGTTCTCTAGTGAACCAGTGGGCATCCTCTATTTCATTCTTGTCAACTTTAATTTCTGTGGACACTGCAACAGCTAAGCAGCCAATCATTAGGGAGGAGGGCATTGGCCATGGCTGGCAAAAGATGCACTGAACATGGGCAACTTTGACTCCAGCCTCCTCCTCTACTTCTCTTCGAACAGCATTTTCTATGGTTTCACCTAATCAAAAATAGCAAAGAACAAGCAGCTCATGAAAATACTCCAAGCAATGATCACATGCTGTGCTTGGAACTGACTAAAAAGATATTAAACTGCCCAAGGCAATTATCGATAAAGATCTAGTTCACTGATCAGGGCAAAGACCTCAGCACAAAACATAAGAGTGTAATAAGATAAAACAGCCACAAAAGCAAAATGGAACTTTGAAAATAAAGTGTAGTAATTTCTCCATAATAATATTTATTTGCTGAACTGATAATTCATTATACACACAAACCATTATCACTATACCTAAAATGTCAAAAATTAGGTAGAAAATACATAATTCCTGTAATTATTCCTGATACATTCATTTGTAACTAGGACCATGTTAATTTCTGGATTTTCAGTATGACTGCAACAGCATGTACTACAACTTGAAAAATCAGTATTTATTTAGAATTATAATAGTAGGAAAACAGATTTAGAATACTTGCTCACACTTCTGCATTGTATTATTCCCTTTGCCTGACTCATTCTTCATTGTCTTGACACATGCAGACAATACTGTAAATCGAAACTGCAATGGAAAGCTTTGCTTCCATATCCATAGAAAACTGTAGATTTATGTGTGTGGAATGCTGTTGGTCACCAGCTCACATAGGCACACATGTGCTGTGCTGTAACCGCTGATTACAGGTTCATTAAAGGACATGGTCCATCCATCAGAAATAAATATCTTGACTTCTTTCAAATGATACCTGAATAAACTTGTTCATGCTGTCACTGTATGTCAGCCTGCACATATTTACTGAATATATTTCTTCACTATAATTTCCCAGGTGATAAAGATCTATTCACAATAGAAGAATATTTTAAGTTGTTCTGCAGGTACTTATAATTGTAACTAATTTCAACTATTATCACTTGACATAGCTATTGAAATATCTCTTTATCTTTCTTTAAGAATTATGTAATTTCTACTTATCTTTCATAGAATCAATCAGGCCCTAAACACATAAGCATATGCTTAACTTCATGTTAGCTTTAACTTACACTTTAACACTTACTTTTCCTATGCTAAAATCCTTTGCTAAGTAACACCAGCCAAGGTGACGTGTTTTAAAATATTTTTTTATTTAAGTGGTGATTTAAGACTACATGATTTGAAAAGTGTTCAGTATTTTTACTTATTCAAGTTGCTCTTCACTTTTTAAAAAATAAATCAGCAGTTGCAAAGTACAGAATGAGTGTACTTACTGTAACAACTCTTCTATCAGGAAGCAAAAAAAAATTCAATTTGAGATAACACAAATTATATTTCTCTTTAATTGTAAAGGTATAATACTTTCATTGAGAAAATACATTTGATAAAGGAAAATTAACTTACTCACCAGGTTCTACAAATCCAGCAAGGCAGGTAAACGTTCCTGGATGAAGTCTCTTCTGCCTGCCTAAAAGGCAATGGTTGCTATCTAAGGACATGAAATGAATATACTTCAACACTTAAGAGACTTAATGCAGTAAAAACTTCTGGTCTATTCCATACGTATGCACATAAAGACAAAAATGATATTGTAATCATAATTGTGTCTGTGCCCAGAGTAAGCTGTTATTTCACTTTGGGGTTACCCTCCACGCAAGACACCTCTTTATTTGGTTGTACAACATACATGCTAAGTAGAAGCAGCTTACTAAGCAAGGCTTGAAATGCAGGACAGAAATTACCTGTAACCAAAGGACACAATCTGCTAATAGTATCAGCAGTGCTAACCTATGCATCCCGCACATACAAACAGTTTCTGCAACAAACTCATTTATTATCATCTTCTCTTCACCACAGAGGTCTGAAGAATGTCTTTTTCACTAAACACCAAATAACCAGCCTTTTGCTGAAAATGGAAATACTGACTAAATACTGACTACTTTCCACCTTTGACTTTGTTCACTCTTTGCTATGAGCTTCTCATATGATGTTGCACTTTGACAAATTTTCTCACTTCTGGTCATTGTATCTGTCTTTTTCTCTCTAATTTAATATTTCTCCTATTGGTCTAAGCACCCTATGAACCCACGATCTTTCCCCTTTTTATTGTCATCTAGTTTTAAGTAAGAAAGTGAAATGTGACCCTTTATACTGCTGATATCTCATTTATACTGTTGGAACTTCTAACTGACAGTACTTGTTGAAATAAAGTTTGCATTGCCATAGCAATTCTGTATCACAGACTAGTGCAAGAAAGACATGCCTGAACTACTTCATCCTAAACAGAGCTGAGACACACATAGCCTGTGGAGAAGCAAGTATGGAAGACCTAGGACAGAAGTAAGCAGCTGAAATAACTAGAAATAAATTGATTTACATGCATAGCAATTTACAAGCAACTGATTTACAAGTAAGCCACTTTTGAGTGAGTATTCTCACCAATTCTTGGATATGAGGTGTTGTGAACTCCTTGGAGACTGTGACAATCTTCTTTTAAGCAAGTTTTCTTCAATCTTGGTTGCACTCCCACATGTTGGGCAGAATCTGTAATGGTGGTGCCATGCTAGAACAGATCTTGCCTGGGCTATTACTCCTTTAAAACAATACACTGAGAATGCACAAAATCAAATACTAATCCATTTTAAGCTTTTAACAGCATAGAAAATCAAGTACTGAGGTTTAACACAAAAATCAGAGTGTGGTTTGAATCATAATCATGGCTACAAGAGAAGTTGAGCAGCATGAGTTATGCAGACTTTTTTCTTTGCAGCACAGCAAATGCAATAGAACATGGTAATAAAGAGCTACAGGGCAATTTACACACATTCAGAGAAAAATTTATCCAGATCAATATACCCTGTTTCTCACAGAAGTCACTTTGCGTAGGCAAACGGCCAAAACTACATGCATAAAGTCTTTTTCAGATGACCATTTTAGGGGTTCCACAGGTATTGACAGAATAATGCATTGTTCCATTTAAACTTAAGGTTTAAGTCGAGCTTTCCTTTTATCCTTATGTAAAAATAAAACTGCTACAACAGCAATCATTAACAACATTTCTTGTTAATGTCCTTACTAATACTAATTCACTTTAGCATCCTGGCTTTTCAACACTTCTTGTCATATGAGTATGCAACACACTGTTATGAAGAACTTAGGTTCTCATTTCTTGTAATTAACAATTTTGTAATTATTAATTTCAATTAACAATTTCATTACTGAAAACTCCGTATTGACAGATTTTTTTCCTTTATGTTTATAATGTCTACACATTAATATTTAAATAGTACTGTTTAAAACCCATGATGATCAATAGGTTTTACAGTCTAATACTGTCATTGCAGAAATGAGTCCTTTGCAAATGCACATGTTCTTACATACAAATTCTTCGAAAAACCACTACCAGGCTTTTAAAATCAAAATATTTATAAAGCCACTGGAAACACAATTTCTTTGCAGTGGTTTATCTTTTCTTTGAATTATACCGCAGGGAATACCAAAATGTATCTTTCTGACTATACATTTTGTACTTGCTGCATTTTATGCACCTTACCAGCTTCTTTTTCAGGTAACTGCAGTAGTGCTGGCATCGGTGGGTGAAGAAAGCAACAGTTCTTGTGCTTCTGTATAAATTTTTCAGCAGAAGCAGAATCTATGCTAAGAGCAAACCAAGCAACTAACCCATCTTCTTCATCTTCTTGCTGAATTCTTTCATTGCAAGCAGCCATTAGGTTCATGTCAAACTGAAGGTCCACTCCAAGAAAAATGAAGGTACATTCTTCAGTTTGATTCACACACTGTTCCACATCCTTGTGGCACAGCCTGCAAAGCTTTACTTCTGGTTGCTGTGAGCTCTCTCTTCCCCCACCCAAGGCAACCAAGGGACTTAGATTTGAGAAGAGGATGTACACTGTAGCTGGATGGCTTTGGTTTTTACTTAGCCACTTAGAATCTGTTCTTTTATCACTCCTTCTGTCCAGAAGTGCCATGCCAAAATAATTTTTGTATTCTTTCACATCATTTGACAAAAAAAATAGGTTTCTGATCACCTTTCTCATTAGCAAACAAATTAGCTATGTGTTTGTACCCCCAAAATTTAGCAATGTCCAGAGCTGTCTGCCTTGATTTATTAACGATGGATCTGTCACACCTGAATAAACAGAAAAGAGCTGAGGTTACCAGAGTAAATATGTTTAAGAAGGATCCTGTTGCTGTATTATTCTTACAGCATATGCATCTGACACTATTAAGGTACAAGAACTTCTAGACACTGTCTATACTGGGATAATCTTTAGACAAAATGTTTAGGATCATGATGATAAAATATAATTATACTTCTTCTTTTCCCAAGGTATTTCACTTTTTTTTTGGATCCTTTCCAGATTATCATTCACCAAAATTCATAAGTAGTACAAAGGCAATGAATTTATTAAAATTCCACATAGTGTATCATTCAAAAATGGCTCAAAACCAGAGCTTCAAAAGTACGGTTATAGGTCTGTTCCTCATAATCAGTAATCAAAATGGGGGAAAAAAAAAAAAAGCCTAACAAACTAACAAGCATTACTTTCTAGAAGCTACTGGAAGCAGCAACAAAACATTTACAACAAAATATTTTGTTGAGGTTAATTGGCTTATTCAGCCTGGAGAAAAGAAGACTGAGGATAGACCTCATTGGGGTCTCCAAAATCCCCACAAGGGAAAGCAGAGGTGCAGTTACTAATATTTTCACTCTGAAGACCAGTGACATGAACACAAAGCTGGAGTTCAAGGAATGTTTAGACAATGCTTTCAAACACATGGGCACATGGTGGGATTCTTGGGATGACCTGCGCAGCTGCTGGAGTTGATCCTTGTGGGTCCCTTCTAACTCAGGATATTGGATGATTTACTATAAAATTAGAATTAGGACTACAGTCTCTCATTAGTGACAAAAGCTGGTTCCTGTAGGGATCTTTTAGTTACCAAGATGTCTGCAAAATGAAACAGGTAAGTGAATGTTGCCTCATCACATAAATTTAAATACTAAAACCAAAAAGAAACCCAAATTTTAAATATGTTGAGGTTGACTGGGAGGTCAAAATAATACAATTTAATTATTTGCTAATCTTAAATTGGTAAGTAAAACAGAAATGTCACTGTAAACTACAAATTATGTAATAAGTAATAGACTCATCAGTTTTTAAAACCAGAAGATGCCAGTAATATTAATGTTGCTGATATGCAATTAACTGTACCACAGGCAAGACCATTTTGATATTTTATATTAAACTCAGTAGTTTTTGAGGGAATTTGAGTATACTGTTTAAAAAACTAATCAAAAACTTAAATTACAAGTTTTTGCTGCTAAAGCAATTCCTTTTGTGGCCAGTTACAGGACTCAGGGGAATGACACGAATCTCTCTCAGGAGAGGATTAGGTTGGCTATCAGGAAAATGTTCTTTACCCAGACGGTGGTGGACACTGGAACAGGCTCCCCAGGGCAGTGCTCACAGCACCAAGGCTGACCAAGTTCAATAAGTATTTGGACAATGTTCTCGGGCACATGGTGTGATCCTTGGAGACAGTGCTGTGCAGAACTATGAGCTGGACTTTCTATGATGCTACAATTCTGTGACAAAAAAACAACTGACTAGATTTCTAGAATTATTGTCTCTAATGTTATGAAATGTTATCTTCATAGACATTCATGTTTGTATAACCAGCAACTGTAATTGTCAAAATAATTATTCTAAGCATTAACTAAAAGACAATCAATGAGGGTACAGCATCATTTAATGAACTATATTCAACTGCCTGACAGAGCAACCACGAAAAGAACATTTAAAAGCAATATTCACTTTTTTTAAAAAAGAAAAGCTTAAGTTAAAAAACTGTCATCCTATTTACCAACTGATATATTCCCCAGCATCTCAAAAGATTTCTCAATAGACAAAATCTTGCACTAAGATACCCTCTACATA
This sequence comes from Passer domesticus, assembly GCF_036417665.1. Lineage (NCBI taxonomy): Eukaryota > Metazoa > Chordata > Aves > Passeriformes > Passeridae > Passer > Passer domesticus. The sequence goes on along the minus strand of NC_087512.1, from coordinate 56,209,286 downwards.
CTGGAACATACTGATTATAGTAGAAACCAGTGGTTCATGTAATGCCCCACTCCGAGCTCCAGCAGAGGCTACAGGTCTTGGGCATGACTGAATAAAAAATCAAGAATGGGTGGGATGATTACTTGAGGATGTGGAATGCTATGCCTGAAGTTAGTCATTAACTAGACAATGAACTAAACTTGTTTTTTTCTGTAACTAGGAGTTCAGAACAGAACAGTCTGGGCTTGATTAATATTGAACTCAGTTAAACGCATTCATTGATTCTAACTTAGTTTTAAAGCATTTTCCATTTGAAGTAACTTTGGAAAAAGTGAGTCTGTGATGTCCTACTAAAGAGTCAGCAAACATTCTACACTAACAAAGAATCAAGTGGATTACAAATCAAGTTTAGAGAAAAAATTTAAGTGGAACAACCAAATACACCCAATTTAAATTCAATACAGTGGTTGGAATTAGAGTGCAAACTTTGTTCTATTCTGTTGGCCTCTGTGAAAAGTGACAACATAACCTTGAATATCAAAGGAGTAACTTTAGAGATGCTTGTAACTTTTAAACTTTCTTAGCAAATACGAAAAGCATGATGCAATAGCAGAACCCAGTTATAAACTGACACAGAACACATTTTCCTGAGTTTTAGCCCTGAAAATTCTGCCATTATCTGTCTGGTAAATTTATGTTAGAGACAAAACTGATAGGGGCAAAAAAAGGGGCAAAACAGAGCTCTTGAATGGGGTTTACTAATCAGCTTACCCTTCTTGAAATAGAACCTGCACAACCTTAAGGTGTCCATTTCTAGCACCATACATGAGGGCTGTCCAGCCATTCCCCGTGACTGCGTTGACCAGTGACAGGGAGCACTTGAGCAGCACCTTCAGCTTGGCTGTGTCTCCAGCAGCAGCAAAGTCATGCAGCTGAGAAACCATGTACTGATGAAGGTTCTTTTCAAAATGTGTCATTGTGCCTTCTAAGATAAAAAAAAAAAAAGAGAGGGGAAAAAAAAAAAGAAGAAAAAAAAAAAAGCCTGGGAGTGTACTTCCCACTACTAAGATGATTTAAGTAAAAGATCGAACTTTAATACTGTACAGAAAATCAGTATTATTACCAAAAATACAGACACAATAAATTCTTGTGATTGGTGTGATACTGTTATTCCAAATCTTTCTCCGACCCATCTCCAAACATAGTGAATCTTTACCTTAACAATCAAAACCAGTTTTAAAAGGCTTAAGGACTAGGAGATTTCACTGTGGAAAGGAAGATTCTGAATGTTAAAATAATAGATCGTGGTTTCTAAATCAAAAGCACGCAGGCGCGCGTGCACACACACACACACACACACACAAACACATACACACACACACACACGCACGCTCTTCACACACTTCGCCGGGACTGCTGCACAACACAGCGACCTTCTATTCCCGCAGGTCCCGCTCCACTCCCTTCCCTAGGACCGCGACCTGGCCTCAACAGCGGGGCCGTTACCGTGCGCAGCCTCTGAGGGCAGCCAGGCCCCGTACGCGTTCCCACCGCGCACGGCAGAGCTGCGAGAGAAGCCCCGCTCCAGCACGACCCCGAGAGAGACGGAGTGCTAAAGGGACCGAGCGCGTCCGAGCGCGATTGCCACACCCCACCCTTCTGGCGGCCGCCGGGCTTGACACGCTGCGCGCTGCGGTCGGGCTGGGATGGATGCACAGGATTAAAGGGCAAACCGCCAATTTGTCCGCCCGGCAGGAATTTCAGTGGTTATAGAAAAATTATCAAATTGATTTTTAGCATTGCTTTACCGCGCTAGCAGAAGGCAAAGGTCGGTGGCAACAGAATGCGGAAGTAGTTGTGAAAAAAGTAGAGCGACTGACATGGCAGGGGAGAAGAGTTAGTGGCGAAATCGGAATGATGTCATCAGTCAGAAGTGTGTCCTGACTAATGTCAGGAATATTCCACAAACACCAGAGGTTTATGTCCAGAAAGAGAAGTCCTTCCAACTTCTTTTCGAATAAAGGGGGAGACTCAACATGGGCACATGGCCTTGGGATTTTCTCTCTCAAGGTTTCAGAGGGCACAGCCTCATTTTATACCAAAGTCTTGGCCACATGTTGCCCTTTTCCTTTCCCCATTTCTGAGGTACTAGGAATGTACATCTTATAAATGAGAAGCTTGACTAGGCCAATAGTCAAGCAGCAATCAATTTATTAATTAATATGGTAAAGTATGAGCTATAAGCACTGGGTACAGTGGGGGAAATTTTCCCTCCAACTGCACACCGATAGTTGGGGCTTACAGATATTTACGGGGGTACTCATAAGCCTTCTCAGCAGTTTCTATTCCCAATTTTTATGTCACAATAATTAGTGTTTCCAAGAATAAGCCTCAAGCAGATAGTAAGCAAAAATGTTATAGTAGGGCTATAAAACACAAGTAGTGGACAACACATTTTTAAGATTTCTTTTTGGGTCAACAGAGAAGGGGAATTGTGGGAATCCATGGGATTAGAGGATTTTAAGAAAGCTGGAAAAGGCCTCAGAGACAGTAAGGATAGTGAAATGCTAAAGCAGTAGAAAAGATATATCGGCAGTAGCAAAGACATGAGAAATAGAGCAATAAAGTTGTGTAGTTTGGCTTTCTAAGTTGCAAAAGGTATATTTTAGTAAATATTTAGAAGGTTAAATATGAATAGGGCTCTGTGCTTTGTCTGTTACAAACGAACCATTGTATGAGAGAAAAAGCTGCTATTGTTTTAACCAAAGCTACATGTGCCTCATATGGTTGGATAGAACTACTGTCAATATGCTTTTGCTCTATGTAATTGGCTGAAACTGGGTCTGAAACTATCTTATAATATGTTGAAACACTAAGTTTCCTCAGCCTGCTGTCTGGATAGCGAGCTGCTCGAATCGATCCGTTGCCATAGTCATGTAATGAAACTGATGCTTCTTAAATGAACAGCTCATGACTCTATTCAGGTGTGGTCCTGTTCCATTCGTGTCTGTATATAAACGGCCAGCGTCATACACTATTGTGATTTAGTTTTTCTCAGGATGTATCCCAGAAAGGAGTATCCGCAGATGGTGGGGGTCCAGCTTCTGAAAGAAGAAAGAAGTCTTCCAGCTGGTGAGGACCAGATTCCAGATGTGGGTCTACCATTTAAATGCAAGGACTATAAATCTCATAACAGTGATGTCCAGCTTCCCTTGGTCGAAACTATCAGTCTTGATGTTCATCTTCCTTTCTCAAGCTGCTTTTCACTGTTTTGTTAAGGCGTCGAGATAAGCATGTTTCCTTTTTATATATTCTAAATCTATAGTTTCAAAAATCCTTACTACAAGCAATATTCTAAAATTATACTTGAAATGGTTGTTATTGCAAAACTCTTTTTTGCCAGAAGCAGAAAGTTCCTGTCAAACAGCAACATCCTTAAAGCTTTAATTCAAATGCTCCTAAATCAACTTAAGATTTATAAAGGTTAATTGCGAACAAAGGATAGGTTCAAAGGCCTTCTTCCATGCTTTACTTTCTCAGTTATTTGTTAGAATTGTCTTTATAACTGTCCCATGGTCAGTTTCCACACATATCACAATCACAGATACACACATTGCCTGTATGTACCTGACATGAAACACAGCTTTGTATTTCACATACAGCCTTCCCAAACCACCTACCACATATCCCCCCTTGAACCTACTGTCATTTTACCCCAAATATCAGAAGTTCAGGCTTGTGAACTTGTCTATCTCAGGACCCAAGCTGTCTGGGCTCTGCAACAAACCTGCTGCCCAAAGTTAGTATAAGCAGTAAGACCCATTTCAAAGATGTTAACACCCACACCTTCACCCATCAAATTGTTTGTAAAGACATTAGCTTTCCTCTCACTAAGAAAAACCTTGGAAAATTGAGACTATACTCTTCCTATAGAAACGAACATGGAACTGTTGTCTTAATGCATTTGCATCTGGAGAGTGCAGAAAAAAAAATGTAGCTTTTGAAAGGTCAAAATAAAAGTTTTGACCTTTCAAATGTTTACTGTACAGGGGTAATCCTGCAAAACAGATTTCTGTTATTCCCATTGCTAAAGTTAGAATGCAAAGGTTAAGCTAAATCCAGTTCTGACATGCACACAACCAGCAAGGTTGTAAAGTAGGTATGTTTATTCAGTGCGCTGGATGCATGGGGGATCATTCCACCACAAATGTTTGTGTCCATTGTTGTGATTTACCTGGCTTTTATAAACAAAATTTCATATTTCATATTCAAGATAATTGTGAAAAGCCTATACATATTCATAACCTTTCCCCAAAAAGGCAGGTTTTATTATAATGAGTCCTAGGAAATAACTTCCATAGTTCCCACCTTTGGCTAATCTTGGTTGCACCTGCGCAGTGCCTCCTAGTGGTCATGGGCTGGGGGCTTTAGGATGAAGTGAGCTTTTCTTAGTGCTGAACTTTTCACCTCTGTTCTTCCTGCATTCTCCTTAGACCCTTGGCATTTCTCCACACCACGAAGCCAGTTTTGGCCCGTTTAAGGTGCTCCAGGCAACTAGTCCTTACTCTTACTGGGGACCAGTGCTTGTTTTTATCAGGAACTGTCCATAACCAGCCTTCCTAGCCCCTTTGTCAATATAACAGGTCTTCTCAGCCCCTTCATCAGTTCTTCCATCAATATTACATTATCAGGTTTTCCAGTTGGATTTCTATTAAACATGAGTTACTAACTCATACGAATTTTTGTGACATATTCACCATTGTATTCAAATAATATAATGATATGTCATCAGCTTGTTTTTAAATATGGCTCTCAGAAGCTCCATAAAGTTTTTGTTTTAGCAATAGGCTTTTAGCTGGAGATGCCTATATATATAAAAGTATATATATAAAGAGAGAGAGAGAGAGAGAGAGAGAGAGAGAGGTATAGGTATATATCTACATAACCTGTTACTCAAGGGCAGTGTCATTTTTGATTCAAGAGTATTGCAGAAGTTTAGTAATGTATGAAGAGGAATAAGCAGTACAAGGAAGCAGGTTTTATGTCTTGCTCATTTAGGATACACTCTCAGTGTCCTGACATCATGTCAGCAGTTCCCAAGGTCCATGATTTTAAGTACTTCTGGTGGAATTTGTGCCATCTTCCAGTGCATCCTTGCAAAAGCAACTTAGGACCCCTTGTTTAAAATACCAGTAACTATAATAAATTCAATATGACTTTAAAATTGTAACTGTGAGAAATGGGTCAGTATTTAAAATTTTTTGTAAAAGTTTAGTAAGGGATAAAAGGGATAATATCCAGTGCTGGGGTGCTTGGCAATCTGCCAGAAGCACACTGTTAGCTTCAAGAAATTGTCTTACATACATTTCATTATATTCATTAAATGCTTATTAATAAGGGTTATACATATTCAAATATTCCTGTGAGTTTACATGTTCTAGGAGCTCTTTTGCTTGGTTTTAGCCTTTGGCATGCCATCCTGTAGATTAAATCAATATCTTTTATTTCTTCTTGAGGCTCCATTCTGTTGTTTTGACACTTTCTAATAACCAGAGAGTCAGCAGTAAATTTTTGTCTTAGTGTCCTGGTCCTTGTCACTGTTGTAATTCAGATAAGATCATCCACAACTGTGAGAAACAACAAAGCTATTTCACACCATTATCTGAGATAGTTACACAAATAAAAGCATTTTAACATTACACAATCTCAATTTTAATATTATGATAAGGCCTAAGATATATGTTTATCACACTACTATTTACATAAGCTATACAGTGCATACATAAAATGACAGATTATGTTGTACCAAAAAGCAGTTTAAAGGAATTACAAATTGTACTTGTGGGAACTCAGTACATCACTCCAGATGTCCAGAGCTACCGAGACAACCCTTGGGGGGCTCGGAGGCCCTGGAATGTTGCCAAAAGTACCTGGTGGCTTGACTTTGATCCTTTTAAAGAAATGACACCTGAAGGTGAGGAGATGAGAGAATTTCAGGTCTAAATGGTGAGGGGATGTTATTCATTTGTTAGAACTTAAGTTAGAATGCACTGTACAGGGGGGTTTTATGTGTTGTACAGGGGGGTCTAGAATTCTGTGCATGGATCAGGAGTCCCAAGATGGAGGAATTTGGGCGTGCCCTGTCCTTCTTCTTTCTTCTCCTTGGCATCCATGTTCAGGATGATGTTGGCATGTGTGGATTGGTTCATAGAAAGAGTACACTTGCCAACAAGGGCAGAAAGTATTGGGAAGTAAAGGTAAATATCTAATACGTAATTTTCATTATAAAAGAGACAACCGCCTCGTGGGCGGGGGAGAGTGCCTTTGGCTGTCTTGCTGATCAGACCTCGGCTGGACAGACAGAAAATCTTTGTGGATAAGAAATAATAAACTCTACTGAAGACCTAAAGCAAGAGTCCAGACTCCTTCTTCGAGAGCGCGGCCTACCCAGAACCACTTTTTCCCGTGCTGGGGCAGAGATAAGCAACAGCCGACCCCGGCAGTACTATGTCAAAATCATTGTGGTCAATAATAACTGGCAAAAGTCAATACATAAATGCAAAAGCCAATACTGTTTTGTCATTTATAACAGTAACATACAAACTTGTGAGTTTGAAAATATGATGAAGTTACTTTGGTTCATAAAAGGTTACAAATTCTTGTGAATATGTTGATATCTATTTAATAATCACTGAGCTGAATTTTCTAAAAGCAATTTCATGTTTCATTATAATGGAAATATGTAATAGTAACTTGCTTTAAAAGCTGTTTTTACATTTGGTGTAGTCAAGAGCTAAGTAAAACCCATTGGGAAGTCAAAGTAGTGCTAGATTTAGCTGTGCCATGGATCTTGAATTTTGTAGAAAATAAAGCCTGTACTGGCCAGTACTCATATGACTTCACTGAGTCTGTTAGTGTCAGGTGTCGGGCTGTTAATTGTCTCTGCCCCAACACAGGAAAAGGTGGTTCTGGGCAGGCCGCACTTTGAAGAAAGGGTCTGGACTCTTGAGTTTTCGGTCTTCGGTGATGTTTATTATTTCTTATCTACAAAGTTTTTCTGTCTGCCCAGCCGAGGTCTGATGAGCGAGACAGCCAAAAGCACTCTCTCCCGCCCACAGGATGGTTGTCTCTTTTATAGTGAATACTATGTGTAAGATAGACCTTCTATTTCCAATACTTTTCACCCTTGTTAAAAATTGCACCTTCACCATGAACCAATCCACACGTGCCAACGTCATCCTGAACATGGATGCCAAGGAGAAGAAAGAAGAAGAACAGGGCACACCCAAATCCCTCCATCTTGGGACTCCTGACCCCCATGTACAGGATTTCAAACCCCCCTCTACTACACACAAAACCCCCCCTGTACGGTGCATTAAAATCTATGTTTCACCCAGTGAATATCATCCCCTGACCATTCAAACTTGAAATTCTCTCATCTTCTCATACTCAGGTGTCACTTCTTTAGAAGGATCAAAGTCAAGCCACCAGGCACTTTTGGCAATATTCCAGGACTTCCGAGCCCCCCGAGGGTTGTCTCGGTAGCTCTGGACATCCGGAGTGATGTACTGAGTTCCCACATCTCCCCCTTCTGTTTGCACCAAAAGCACTTTCTTTGCAACTCGACTCATGACACCCCGCACACACAAAAAGATGCATGGTACTACAATCATGAAGACTATGAGAACCACTAAAGTCTGAAACCCTGTCTTCAAAAACTCTTTCCACAAAGGAGAAAGGTCAAAAAACTGCCATGTCATCAATCCAAGACCCAGTGATCTCGCCAAGTTTCTTCACACTGTCCTCTATTTTTTTGATGCTTTCATGAATTGACCTGGAATGATCAGAGAGATTCATACAACACATTCCCTCAAACTCTTTGAATCCATGACCATGAGTGAGCAACAGATAATCGATCACCGCGCTGTTTTGCAGAGTTGCCTGTCTTACACTGTCTGCGTCTTGCAACATGTCACTCAGTGCAAGAAAGACTGATTGAGCATGTTTGTTCAGCCAACAACTCATGCGATCTAATTGAGTCAAGGCCACCCCCGATGCTGTCTGAGGTGAGAAGATTGCTGTCACAATTCTCCTTGCCTTGCTCCAAGTGTAAACTTTGTCATCACAATTCTCATCATAATGCTGTAAAGATCTTTTTTCTTTATGTTTTTGCTCTCTCTGCATTTTTAAATCTGGTGTCAACATTGAAATTTTTCCAATGCTGCATGGACCTCACTTGGCATTCGCAGGAATACTGTGCCAAATCCTGTCTCCACAAATCAAAAAGAATCCCCTTGGCAATCACACTGGAACTTGGAGTGACCCTCTGTCTGTCACCATGGTGTTGTTGCACCAGGTTGATGCATTTCTGTAAAATTCATGACTGGGAGTGACATCGATGGTTTTGTTTGGTTTTGCTGTATCTGAAATTTCCAATTTCATGCATACATTCATTGTCATGGATCTGAAAATCTCCCATTCCTGAGGTTCGGTAGAAGCCACAGGAAGAAGATGTGTCCAAGCACACCACTCATTCACAGGATCTTTAATGACCTGCGAGATGTCAACTGCAGTGTGTCCTGGAATCGGCCATTCGCTCAATGGCAAACCAATCATACATGCTGAGAATGGTCTCCCTGGTCTGGAGTGTGTCAGGCAGATGCTATCTAAATCCGCTGCCTGGGCTAAAACTTCCCAAACATTTTTCTTTGGTTGACTGACAGGCAAATTTGTCTTGTTGTTCAAAACAATTGGCAATGAGACAAAACACATGAACATTGTGAAGTTCATCATCCCACCTTCCTGACCAAACATCACCATCTTTCCACCCAAAATTTCAAAGAAAACAATTGGCAATGAGACAAAACACATGAAACATTGTGAAGTTCATCACCCCACCTTTCTGACCAAGCATCACCATCTTTCCACCCAAAATTTCAAAGAAAACCCCCAAAGTTTTTTATTCTTTTCTTTCTTCTGAGTTGTTGTTCGCAGCTTGAGTCTCCTCCTCTGTCTGAGTACTCGTCTCTCTGTTTCTGGGAGCCGTGCTCTCTTGTTCTTGCATTCGAAATGGCTTCACATGTCATGCTGACACCCACTTTGGACCTTGCCCTGTGGAAACACAAGCGAAACCCTTGCCCCAAGTGATTAGCTTGAGAGGACCTTCTATTTTTCCTGACTCTGGGTTTCTGATCAAAACCAAAGGATTCTCCCTTAGTTTTGCCTGTGAACTGTTTGAAAAATGTCTCAAGATTGGAGGATTGGGCTCTGAAGATGAACTATTTAGAAAATTCAACACGTACAATGCTATATTTAATTTCATGTGAGGCGTCGCCTCTGGCTCGCCCCTCTTCTGTCTATCTAGAAGGGATTTTAAAGTATGGTGTGTTCTTTCAATGACTGCTTGACCTGTGGGTGAATGGGGAATACCGAATGTGTGTCTGACACCCCATTTTTTCAAGAATTTGTCAAGCACCCTGCCTGTATATGTTGGACCATTATCTGTTTTTATTTCTTGAGGCACGCCTAATGACGCACATGCTTGCAGGAAATGTCGACAAGCATGATCTGCTGTTTCCCCCGCATGTGCTGAAGCAAAGACTGCTCCCGAAAATGTATCAACTGAAACGTGAACATTTTTGAGCCTCCCAAATGAGGGATATTTCGTGACATCTGTTTGCCACAGTTGAAGACTTTGCAGTTCTTGTGGATTGACCGCTCCTGTGGAAGCTGGTGGCTGCACAAGTTGACAATCTGGACAAGCACTAATGATCTCCCTCGCCTGAGATTTTGTCAGATGAAAGGATGCCGTCAGTGCCTGTGCATTCTGATGAAAAAATCCATGACTCAATCTTGCCTGCTCAAAAATGTCTGGAAGTGTCTGTGAAATGGGCAGCGTCAACCTGTCTGCTCGAGCATTCCCCTCTGCTAAAAATCCTGGAAGTGTTGTGTGAGCTCTGATGTGCGTGATGAAATATTCGTGCTCCCTATTTTCTAACAATGTTTTCATGCTCACTAAATATGAATATAATACTTCGTTGTTGGCCTCTTTCAAGAGTGAACCTTCCAATCGTCTGACCACCCCCGCGACATATGCGGAATCTGTCATCAGATTGAGAGGTGTTTGAACAATTAAAATTCTCGGATGACTGCTGCCAATTCCACAATTTGTGGAGAGCCTTGAATCATCTTCACGTCTGAGTCCCGTTCCCCTGTCGTTGAGTTCATCCACTTGTGTATTTTCCCTGAGCCATCTGTGAACACTGTGATCCCGTCCAGAGGTTCTTCACTTATTCTTGGCTTTGCTCTGTAACATATTTGTGACTGCAACATTCTATGCTGCGGAAAATGAATTGTGCAAGTTCCTGAAAAAGCTAACAATGCAATTATCAAGTCTTTAGATTTCTGCATCAAGATTCGAGGTAATCTTTCTTCAGCAGTAAATGAATGATTGAAAATTCCTGTCCTGCCATTGTCAGCAACCTGGTTGTCCCCTTGATGATGATCTGCTCCATCATTTCCAAATCCGTAAGAATCGTTTTTGAAGGCTTGTACGGTAAAAAAATCCATTCTATAATTATTAAAGAGTCTCTCTGAGATAAATCCCATGGGAAGATCAGACCATGGAACTGTGTTTTCTTGCCCAGCACTGCCAACTCAAAAGGCAATGATTCAACGAACTGATATGCTTGACGCTTCTGAATAACATCTGATTCTTCCCAGCTCTGTCTTTGCTTCTTGCATGAGTGCCCTGGGAGATTGAATGTCTGTGTCCCCTCTCAAGAGATTGAGCAACGCTGAAATGTCGCTGTTCATGATTACTGAAATTGGTCTCATCCAGTTGATTTCTCCCAAAAGTTGTTGTAAATCGTGCAGATTGTTGACTTTTGTGCTGATCTCCATCTTTTGGGGTCTTATCATTCTCTTCAAGATTTCCCACCCTAGGTATTTCCAAGGTGCAATCTCCTGAATTTTTGAAACACTGATTTCCAAACCTGCCTTTTGCACTTCTGCAATCACACAGTCATGAGCCTTTTGCAGCTCCTGTAGTGTTGATGCTGCAATGAGCAAATCATCCATATAATGAATGATCTTCACCTGCGGGAATTTCTTCTGTGCAGGTGACAAAGCTTGCACCACGTACCATTGACAGATTGTTGGCAAGTTCTTCAGGCCTTGTGGAAGTACCACCCAATGGTATCGTTGCAACGGTGTGTCCTTGTTGATGCTTGTAACAGAGAAGGCAAGTCTTGGCGCATCATCTGGATGAAGCAGAATACTGAAAAAACAATCCTTGAGATCGATGATCATGAGCTGCCAATCTCTGGGAATCATCAAAACTGATGGAAGTCCCAACTGAAGAGGTCCCATGTCTTCAATGACTTCATTGATCTTCCTAAGATCATGCAACAGCCTCCATTTAGCTGATAACTTCTTTTTGATGACGAATACTGGGGAATTCCAAGGGCTATTTGTTGGTTTGATGTGTCCCTTCTCCAATTGTTGTTGGACTAGGTTCTTCAATGCACTCAACTTTTCTCGTTCAAGGGGCCACTGATCCACCCAAACTGGATCATCTGTTCTCCAAGTCAGCTTCAGTGTGGCGAGTGCTGCAGTGACCCTGACTAAAAATCCACCTCGATCTTCGTCCCCCATTGAGCCAAGAGATGTCTTCCCCAAACTGTGATTGGCTTTTGCACAACAAAGGGACGAATGATCGTAGTCTGGTTTCCCGGTCCTGTGACAACAATGGAATTCTCACTCTGCAGACATAGAGAAGCTCCCCCTATGCCTGAGAGAGATCCCAAGGGTACAATCAAATTCCAATCACGGGGCCAAAAGATGTATGATATTACTGTGACATCTGCCCCCGTGTCAAGCATTCCTCTGACCATTATTGTTCTGTCTCCACAAGTCAACTGACATGTGAGTGTGGGTCGATCTCGATCTATGTGTTTTATCCATGTGGTATGAATTTCAACATGCTCCTTCAGAGGATGTCCTTCCTCATCAAAGATTAACATGACTTGCTCAATGGCATGTGGTGGCAACATGAAAGCTCTCGCAACCTGAGTGTTTTCTGCCACGATCAATAGTGGATGGAGGGCTGTCTTGGTTTGAAAAGACAGGAGTCTGTGAAGGAAGGCAAAAGCCTCCTGTGAAATGGAAAAGGTAAACCCTCTCCTTCCGAATTATCACAATTTCAGAATTAAAAGGGCTCTCAGGCAAAGATATGGGAATGGGAATAACAGTTTTTTACTAGGAAGAAAAAAAACTAAATAACAATGTAATTTAGCACAAGCAAAAAACCACTGGCAGAGTGAGAAAAAAACCTGACACCCTGAGAAGTCAGGGTGTTGATAGTAGTCCAGCCAGATGGTGGCTGCTCCTCCTGGAGCGGCGATCTGCAGAAGGGTGTAGATCCTTTCTGAAAATGCGGCGAAGGAGCAGCTGGGCCTTGGTTCCTGATTTCTCTGGGAAATCCAGCGAAGAAGGCTGTCTGTAGTCTCAGAAATGCTTGTTTTATGTTGGCAGGGATGCTTGGCTCCTCCCTCTGGGTGGAGCATCTCCCAATGGGATGATGTAACTAATCTTACCAGCCACAGTGAGTAATTCAATAGCCCATTAGCATGAGATTATCTTCCTGGCAGTGTCATTGTTCTTGAAAGAGATAAGAAAAACTGCCTAACCCCCAACAGATGGCAAAAATAGAATACATGCTTATTTTACAAGCCAGGACATTATATAGCCCATTAGCAGGAGATTATCTTCCTGGCAGTGTCATTGTTCTTGAAAGAGATAAGAAAAACTGCCTAACCCCCAACAGATGGCAAAATAGAATACATGCTTATTTTACAAGCCAGGACAAGGGCCTTTGCTAAAACTGTTAATTCTGTATTTTTATCTGCTGATACAACTGATGGATAAACAATGAGCCCAAGGATACTACTTTTGTCTTGTCCCACTATTAAAAAAATCTTGCTTCTTGTACGAATGTCCATGGACACCTGTTGGTATCTCTGCATGACTTTCGTCCAAGAAACACACTAATTTGGAAGCTGCCAATGTGCACTGCGCTCCTGGTGGGAGGAGGTCTGGGTCGCTGGAGAGTCTGCTGAGGACTTTGCTGAGGGTGTCTGCTTGATGTTCTCCGATGATTGTCCTGCTTGCTCTTGTGTCATCGCCATCACTTGTGTCGTTGCACGCTGGCAATCTGTCTGTGCGCTCCTTTTCCCGTTTCTGGATGCGGTAAAGGATTTCCTTCCACATCCCTCTGAGAATAACATTCTTTCACAGAGTGCCTTCCTCTTCCACACTGTACACAAAGTGGTTTTTGCGGTTTTTGTGTCTGCGCTTGTGCGTGTGCTTGTGGCCAATTCTTCTTGAAGTGTCCAAATGCTCCACAATTGTAGCATTGTCCTCCTGATGAATTGTTCTTCTTCTGAATGGCTGCAATGACTTCGTCTAACTTCTTCTCCAACATCTTTTCTTCCAGCTGTCTTCCCAAGTGTTCTCTCAGCTGTTCTTCCCATTCTCCTCTCAATTCGTCCTTCACGATCGACACAACATGCTGAGGTGTTGCCACCTTGCTGCATGCCTCTACCATCTCTGCCAAGGATGGCCGTCCTGGCATTGCGGTGATGACCCGTTGACAATCCGGGTTGGCATTGCCGAATGTTAGACTTTCTAAAAGAGGTTGCTTTGCACCTTCATTTGTCACCTGCCGATCCACAGCTTGTGTGAGTCGATCTATAAATGATGACCTTGCCTGTGGGACCTTGCCTGATGGTTGAGAATGGAACATCTGGAACGCCTGCTGGAGCCATCTGCAAGATTGTTTTTCATGCCGCTTCCTTGATGTCATTCAACACTCGCCTCGGAAGACGTCTGGAGGATCTCCTGCCAACTGTGCGTCAGTGAGGTTCGCGTTTGGTCCACCTCGATAACTGTTCCTCAACTCTGTGAGATATCTTCGCCATCTTCTTTCCCAGATGAGATTCTGTGTGTCTGTGAGAATCATTGACACAAGGCTTCGAATATCAAATGGTGTAAGATCATACATGTTGAATGTCCTCCTCAGGAGTTGTTTGAAGTATGGTGAGTCCAGTCCATTGCGTTGAACGGCTCTCGCTAAGTCTTTGATCACATCGTGACTCAACCTTTCCCATCTTGGATTCTGTCCCTGCGCATCATATGTCACTGGCATTGTCAGATCTCCTGATCCTTGTAGTAAATCTTCTTCAGATAATTATTTTCTGATTTGTTTCCAATCCACCATCTTCACTGGTTGTTCTTCCTCCTGTGGAAATTCTTTTGGCAATCGCACGTACAGTGGAGTCTTTGATGTCAACTGTGATTCTTTTGCAAACATTCTTTGACTTGATGTCTTTGGTCTCACTCCTAAACTTGAATAAGGAATTTGAAATTCTTGTGATTGCATCTTTTTTACTGTATCAAATGACGGCATCTATCCTTTCCTTGCTTCTGCTGCCGAAAACATCCATGCTGGAATTCCCTCTGATGCTGTGATTCGTATTATGTCTTCTTCTTGTTCTTGAGCTTCATGTGATGTGTCTTTGAGTTCTAGCTGTTGTGTTGCTGTTTTCTTTGATGTAGTCTTCCTTTTATAAGTTGTTGGAAAAAGCTGCTGCATTGTTGCAGTCCCGCCACGAGATGGCATTGTGGCTCTGCCCTGCATTTCGGTCATTCCCCCACTGGGTGGCACTGTCAATCTGCCTGGACAGCTGCGATGACATCACAAACTCAATTGGCTCCTCAGCTGCATTGACTGAATGCAGCAGTTGTGGTGGTTGGACCCGAGCCTGCACGGATTTTGACTGAGCTAGCAATGGAGGTTGAACACATGAACACCGCCCTGGGATGGGAGAGGTCTGAACCACAGGGGTTGGAATTGAGGAAAGTGGAACCAGAGAGGGGGTGGAGCCTCAGGATATGGAGCCCCGAGATCAGCCCCTCCTCACCCGAGATGTCACAGGAGATCGGACCCGCCCCCGATCACGCTCTGACCGCATTTTCCGCGCGTGCGTTCTTTCGGGAATGCTTCCCGTCTCCCCTAGGCTGATGTCACTGTCTCTGTCCTGCTCCTTCTCTGATGTCTCCTCCCCAGTGTCTGCTCTCGGTTCTCTCTCCTCCTCCTCCAAGAGGGCTGTACGCCCCCTGCCCGTGCGTACAGCCCTTGCCCCGCCTGTACCTGTGTTCGCTCCGCGATGCGAGCGGATCACCGCGGCTTGACTTCCGGGTCCTGCATCACCGCCATGCATCCCCTACGTCTACTTATGGGTGCTGCTCGGAGTTCCACGGCTGCTCCGAGCTTGCTGCCCATGTCTGACGTGAATGCTGTGATTTGAGAGCCCTTCCCGGATGTCCCGCATGTCTCACCCCTTGCGCGCATCTTTGGCACCGTGCCAGCTGAGGCTGTCGCTCCCGGTGCTGCGCTTGCAAAACCCGCACCAAAACTCGTGTCCTCCACTGCTTCCGCGCTCCCCCTGCCAGTTACGACCGCCCCCCTCGCTGCCATCGCCACCGTGCAGCCACACCCGCCACAAGAAAGTGTTTCCCCATCCCCCTTTGATCTCCCTTTGACCCCCCCCCCCTTCCCGATTCTGCCACTTTTCTTGTCCCATCCCCACCAGAGTCCCGAGGATCGGGAGCAGTCGCCCCCACGGGATGTCCCAACTCTTCGATCTTGCTGGGCAAAAATCTCAGTTCTTCTGGGATTTGGATCGTGTTCGCATCTGAATTGGAGCCTGAGCCCCCTTCAGTTTCTGGGGTTTCAGGGCGTTTTGGAGGTGTCTTGGATTTTTGGGATGACGGGGTTGGAAGCAGTGCCTTTCCCGCTTGCTCCTCTCCCTTGGGAGCTGTCTCCCCCGGGCCAATTGGGACCAGAGCTAATCTCTGCTCCGAGGCTTGCTCTTCCCCCCCCTGCCCCTGTGGGAGTTGTGGAAAGTAATTGCCTGGCTGATCTCTGAGACCTAGCCAAGATAGCCTCTAACATGATCCTTGCCGGAGGCAGCAATTTAAAAGCCGTCTCATCCTTTCTCGTAGCTAAAAGATATAAGTGCCTATTAAGTTCTTGCCAAAAGTCCAATTCAAATGACAAACGTGTCTCAGAAAATAGATAATTGCATCTGACCCATAATAATAATTCTTTGAGCTCTTTTTTAGAAACCCCCTCTGCGTACGCCTCTGTCATGCCTTGTAAATGTTTCTTTTGTTTCTATTTATTCCTGTGTAAGTGTGCTCCCCATGTTCTTAGTTTTGACCTTCTCACCATTTTTTTTGTCGTCAGAGCAGTCTGGAGGTTCCCAGTTCCCGTCCAGCAGGTCACAGGAGTTGGATTCAGAGGCGGCTTTCTAATTCCGGTCCGGGCTGTTCTGGTGCAAGCTCTCTTCGGCAGAAGTGGAGTGCGATGTTCTCCCTGGCTGCTGCTTCTCCAGACTCTTCTGTCTGCCTTCCCAAGGAGTTATCAGTGCTCTCCTGGGAATGAGTCCAGCTCCAGGAACTGCCCGCCTGGGAGCTGCCCGTTCGGGTGCTGCCCACCTGGGTGTTCTCTTCTGCAGCTCACTCTTCGACTCACCACTTGTTGCTCACCGCTTCGAGCTCACCTCTCAGGCCCACCGCTGGGCTGCCCTTCGGGCCGGGCTGCCTGCCCTTTGCGCCCAGCCAGGGACGCCAGGTGTCGGGGTCAGCTGTTACTTGTCTCTGCCCCAACATGGAAAAAGGTGGTTCTGGGCAGGCCACGCTTTGAAGAAAGAGTCTGGACTCTTGAGTTTTCGGTCTTCAGTGATGTTTATTATTTCTTATCTACAAAGTTTTTCTGTCTGCCCAGCTGAGGTCTGATGAGCGAGACAGCCAAAAGCACTCTCTCCTGCCACGGGATGGTTGTCTCTTTTATAGTGAAAACTTCGTATAAGATATTTACCTTCTATTTCCAATACTTTTCATCCTTGTTAAAAATTGCACCTTCACCATGAACCAATCCACACGTGCCAACGTCATCCTGAACATGGATGCCAAGGAGAAGAAAGAAGAAGAACAGGGCACGCCCAAATCCCTCCATCTTGGGACTCCTGACGCCCATGTACAGGATTTCAAACCCCCCTCTACTACACACAAAACCCCCCCTGTACGGTGCATTAAAATCTATGTTTCACCCAGTGAATATCATCCCCTGACCATTCAAACTTGAAATTCTCTCATTTCCTCACATTCAGGTGTCATTTCTTTAGAAGGATCAAAGTCAAGCCACCAGGCACTTTTGGCAACATTCCAGGACTTCCGAGCCCCCCGAGGGTTGTCTCGGTAGCTCTGGACAACCAGAGTGATGTACTGAGTTCCCACATGTTAGCTCTTCAGTAATGCAGAGCATGGTTGTGGAAGTATATTTGCAAGGATTCAGGAGTCTGAGATTGTCAGTATGAGAATAGAAATGAATGAGCATCCCTAATTTACTCTGATCCTGAAAGAAATGGCTCTGCGTTGATAGTGACTAGTGATAGTCTTTCAAAATACTTGCTGATAGCTGTGGACAGCAGTCAGGGATGCCCTGATACCCTATTCATTTGGTGCTGCAGCCTTTAGAAAAAAATTCCATGTGCTGTAAAGAATGTACCTTAGTGCCATTAGGAGCACTGAAGTGGTTGGGAAAAATAAGTGTTGGAGTGCCCGCAAGAAGTGAGACAACTGTGCTTCTGTCTGGTCTGAGTTATTTTCTAAATCTCTTACTTAAGTTAATAAACTGTGCTGAGGTGGATGCCTGAAAAAGACCCCAATAACTCTCATTTAGGTTAGTAGAATTATTATTACAAATAATATAAAAAGTAATTATTTTTCTATTTATATTGTATAGATTCTTTAGAGGAAGAATCTGGATTGTACCTATTTTAGTGTAGGGGCTAGGTTACACACAGGAATTATCTATTTTTAATGCTTTTCATTAAAACAGTAACAATATGACAGAAGGTTTTTTAGTTCTTCATTTGGGCTTGCACTTTGTTTGTAACCTCTCAGTTCCACCCATGTTTCATGAAGGCTCTGTTCAGAGTTGGTGTCCTGGGTAACGTTTAAAAGAAACGCTGATTTTAAGTTGTTCATTGTAAGTGAAAAAAGTGAGACACTGCATCTGTGAAAGGAATGTGTTGTCAAATAGTTTATGTACATTGTGATTAGTGCATTGTAATGGACTATGCTTTTCGCACTTCTTAGTATCAAAATAAAATTTTGATTTGTCTTAAGGAATTAAAGTTGTTATGAGGGAAGCAGAAATCAGTATTATCAGGCAGTTCATCATTCTGTAATAGTATGCTTTGAAGTTGTAAATAAGGACTTTGGGACAATAAAACTAGTGTCTTTCCTAAGCATTACCCTGATTAGTTTCCAAGCAGCTCTCCCTGGGAAACAATTGGGCAAACACTAAAGGGCCTGATCCAAAGCATCCATTGGTCTAAATATTAATTTCTTGGTATTGAAGAGATAGAATAATTTTGGTGGGAGTTTTTACTTTCTTGTGGGAAAGAGCTGTAGTAAAGCTGTATAACAGTATTTATTATGAAAAAAAAATCTATTTATGCATATCAGTTAATTTCAGTTAAAACCCCAAAAATACTGTTTTTAATACTAAGTCTGGACCTCGGTAGTCTAGAGAATAGGGAGAATAGGAATTCTTTCAACTCAAAATGCTTTCAGTCAGTTGAACGGGAAGTTTCTTACAGCTGTGGAATGTACCTGCCATACATGCTGTGTCTGACAAGATAAGAGGCATGTAGAATCTGCTCAGAAGGTGTTCCTGAAAAGTGAATGGTTTGTCATATGATGGTTATTAAACAAATTTTCCCCAAGCAACTGATGTGAGGGTGGGATGTGATGAGTGCTGAAGCTTAATAAATGTGCCTGAATTAAGTTTGTGGGGACAGTATGCATAATATGGAGAGGTGGAAAGCAGAAGGACAAACAGCTTACTTTTTCAGCAAGTGACTTTTCAGAAGGGACCACTGCTATGAAAGGTCCCAGCTGCTTCCTCTGTGAGATTGAATACCTGACCACTGCCCCATTTTCCACTCCTGCACCTCGTTTAACTTGCTTAATCTTGATTCATTGGGGAAAGATGAAGGCACTAAAAATGCAGCTGTTCAATGAACTAGCCCAAGATGCAATTCAAGTGGGGAGTGTTTATAGTGTAGTAATCTGCTGGAGTCTCCAGAGCCTGAAAAACTGTGACGGCTACAGGAAGAGAAGTAGTGTTTCTAGAGTGGGCATGAGGCAAGATTATTATAGTATGGGTAAGATTATTATATGCACTTTGTGACTTTATGATTGATATTTTCTAGTTCTTCTCCAAATTATTCTCAGATTTTCAGTTTTTTTCCGATTCTAACTTGGTTCCATTTGTTAAGCACTTGTGTTTAACTGATTGCTTATGAATTTGGAAGCTTGGCTCCCTGAGTTCTAGACAGGTTAATTTGTTTCTCAAATTTCTCAGGTGATAGCTGAGGTGGTATTTGAATTGTTTAATAAGGGTTTATTAATAAAATTGGTTTTAACAATCTCTCAGTGTCTGGCTTGCAAGTACTTGCGAATGATCAGTGAAGTCATATTTGCAGCAAATTTGAGTTAAAATAGCTATTCCACTTCCTGTTCTGTAGACTCTCTGACGCACAGAGGTGGCATAAAAAATATCTGATAATATTATTTTTCAAACTGAAATTATATGATATGTGCAATTTTTTTTGTTTTAATCATAATTATCTGCATACAATCTGTTTCAAGTTCAAAGGATGACATCCTTTGAAATGAAAATAAAGTGTATTTTAAAACTAGGAAACTAGTTTTGCTTGTTTTGGAAAAAGAGAGACTTTCAATATATCTGTGGGAAATAGTGGAACCAATTTAGGGATAAACATTTAGATCTTCAAAGCAGGTTTCATAAAACTCTTCCCTCTCTGGGTTAATTCTTTGTTTTTATCATATTAACCTTCTGTCTCCTGTGATCTGTCATCCTGCTCAAGCTGCTCAAAGTGTTGACCTTGCTCACTTTCGCCAGTGCCACCCAGCATATGTTTTGGAAACAAGCACTATTCCGGCATATGATGGGAGAGGCCCCTTCTTGCTCTCTGTAGCTTGTGCTGGGATTCCCCTCCTCACTCCGGTCTCTGATGCCACAGGCCAGGAACATCCACATTCCCAGGTTTACTCCAATGGCCGGCACCACTTTCCATTCACACACAGGCACATGCAGGTCCCCCCAGGTACCTGGCACTGAGTTCTTGCAGCATGCATATACACAGGAC
This sequence comes from Passer domesticus, assembly GCF_036417665.1. NCBI lineage: Eukaryota > Metazoa > Chordata > Aves > Passeriformes > Passeridae > Passer > Passer domesticus. The sequence goes on along the minus strand of NC_087512.1, from coordinate 56,189,001 downwards.
AGTACAAACAATTATGTAGAGAGGAAGATAAGAGTTTTTAGTAAGAAGATGCAAGAGGACAAGACACACTGTGGCCATCAGGCGCAGGACTAAGCCAGATAAATGTACTGAGTGGCACTTTACAGACAACTGGACCCCTTTTTATCCTTTTTTTGTCCATCTTATCTCTGTTCTTCCTTGCTCTTCCTTCCCCTGCTTGTCCCTCCACTGCTCTATTGATTCCCTCACTCCACATGGTTCAGGACACTTGCATTTGCAGAATGACCAGAGGACCCCTACGCTTGCAGACTACCTGAAAATTCTCAGTGAGTTTTCATCAAAGTAATGGCCATAGCTGCATGATAGCTCAGCAGTTGAATTGTGACTGGCAAGGTTAGTTTACTGTCACTGTTGACATGTTTGCTTAGTCAGGTGTGTGTCAGTATATTTTGCCTCATGGCTTGCTGTAGGAGCGTGCCCCCTAATGACAAGAGTGGCAAAGCTAGACTTTGTCCCCCAAAAAAAGGAAAGAAGCCCAGAAGTTTATCTCAACGATTAGGTGAAAAGGCACTTTATAGGACCTCAGAGACTTCACCAAAAACTCGAGGTCATCTAATTGGATAGAAGCCAAAAAGTCCCGCCTGGCCCATCAGGTAGAAAAGAAGAGAACAAAAGAACTGAAGTGCTTTTGTGAGGTGTTTATACTAGGAGCAGACCTCTGTAACTGGCTCGAGTTTTTCTGTTTGTTATTTTGCCTTTTATTAAACCTTTTTTGTTTCTAACCCTGCAGCAGAAGCCATCCTGCTTATTTTATGCCCCCAAAAGGCAATAGCTAAGCTATCCTTGGGTGTGTTAGGTTTTCTTTTGAGGGCTTATGAGAACTGGCCTGAGAAAAAGAAACCAAACAGCTTACCACTGTTGCTTTGGTTTGCCAACTGACCAAATTCCCAAATAAGATAACCTTGCTGGAATGAACATTCCTTTGCCTTCACATCTCCTCATCAATTTGTGTGGCTGACCAGACGTGGTTATCATTACCACCTTCCTTATCATTTTATGGTCGGGTTTGTGTCCCTGTATGTTCCTGTGTATGGCTTCCTCCTTTTCTCATTGGCTGCACTGAAAAAGATCATCTACCTGACATCATTGAAAATACTGACACTCATATACCCTTACTGCAGCCATGGTGGAACATCTTGTATCTGCCAGCTTAAACTATTTGCCAATCTCCTGGATCTGCTAATGTCTGCAGTTTTGATTCCTATGACAGATTTCAAGCTCATGATACTGCTTTCTCTTTGTCACTATTCATCATCTTACACGTCTTCCATAATTTTGTTCCACACAATCCCAATTATGTCTTCAATATAACTACTCCAATTGCTGCATCCAGGTTGCTGTTGTTCAACTGTCATTTCCTGTTCTTCTACTTTTCTCAAGATAGTTTAGCATGCTTTCAGGCTGGTGTTTACCCAGTTTTTAAAGTCCAAGATATCTATGACTTCTTTGGCAGTAATTAAAAACATATCTCATGGTGTTAAAGATTGCAAGATTGCAAGCCAAATTGAAACAAATCTCTTGTTTCAAGAGTTCTTTCTTAGACCCTCTTTCAATAATTTGCAGAATGCTTTGGAGGTGGCATTCGTGGTTATTAACAGTCAATGATCTTTTCTTGAAAGGATTTTAAAAAATAGGGTTTTTTTCCAAAGAATTGATTTCTGGCATCTGCAGTATTCAGTTGCAAGGAACGCCACAGCTTAATTGCAGGTTGTTTGGAAAAAAGCACGCTTTTTTTTGGTATTGCTTTTGCTTTGAACCTGCCAGCTGGAATGCTCTTTTGATTCTTACTGTATTGGAATAGAGTGAGCAGTCATTTCTCACCTATTTCATGTCACTCGTAGTACAACTCTTTCATATTCTCCTCTGTCTTCTTTCCAAACAAAACAGTTAAGCCTATTTTTTGCTATCACTATATGACTACTTATTATATTCTTTTCTTAACATGTAATTTATATTCCCATAGTGTCTTAATGTTGCAAATGTCCTTGTTCTGCCAGCCCAGTCCCTCTGCTGTCCCTGTTATGTATCTACACTTCCTTGTCAGTATAGGGGCAGTCATATAGCTAAGGGATTCTTCATAGTCAGTGTCAAGGAAGAAGAAAGAATTCCCAGAAAAAGTATGTGGTGGGTTGCTTTTGCCTGAATGTCCACCAAATTCTCTTTGTCACTCTGCATCAGCTGGACAGATGAGACAATAGAAGGCTTCATGGGATGAGATAAAGACAGGTACAGATCACTCATTGGTTACTGTCATGGGTAAAACAGACTTGGGGAAATTAATTTAATTTATTATCATTCTAACTAGAATAGGATAATGAAAAGTAGACCCAAATCTTAAAAGTGGCTTTCTCCCATCCCACCCTGCTTAATTTCTTAACTTTATTCTGACTCTCTACTCCCGTCCCTAGCAGTGAAAGTGAGACAGTAATAGGAGTTATGGTCTCTGCTACTGCATATTCCTTAGGGGAGGATATCTTTCCCCTGCTCCATGCACTTCTACAGTATAAGTCCTTCGCACAGGCTGCAGTTATTCATGGACTGCTCCCAATGTTGTGGTGAACACTGTGTGTGGAGACAGAAGGCTTGACTCCATTTTCTCAGAAGGCTGATTTATTATCTTATATATTATATTAAAATACTACATTAAAACTATACTAAAAGAACAGAGAGAAAAGAATGATCAGAAGGCTACAAAGAACAGGAATAGAATAGTATGCATAACAAAATACTGTGACTGCTCACAGCTTCAGCACAGGTGGCTGTAATTGGGCATCAAGTGAAAACAATCCACATGGACCAATGGAAGACGCACCTGTTGGATTCCACAGCAGCAGATAGTTATGGTTTACATTTCTTTCCTGAGTCACTCAGCTCCTCTGGAGGATAAAAATCTTAGGAAATGATTTTTAATAAAATATCATAACTACACTCCAACATGGGTCCCTTCCATGGGCTGTAGTCCTTCAGGAGTGCAGTGCTCCAGCCTGGGTCCTCTTTGGGGGTCACAAGTCTTGCCCACAAACTTGCTCCAGCCTGGGCACCTCTCTTCATGGGGCCTGAAGTCTTGCTAGGTCCTGCTAGTCTTCCCATAAGGTCACAACCTCATTCCGACATCCACCTGCAAAGGGTCATCCTTGGGCTGCAGGTGGATTTGTGCTCCACCACGGCCCACCATGGGCTGCAGGGGCACAGCTGCCTCACCATGGGCTACACCTCAGACTGCAGATGGAATCCAACTTCAGTGCCTGGAGAATTTTCAACCCCTCCTTCTCCACTGATCTGGGTATCTGCAGAATTGCTTCTCTTGCATATGCTTACTCCTCTCTCTGGCTGCAATTGATTTGGTGCAGTAACTTTTTCACTTTATTAAATCAGGTATCCCAGAGGCACTACCACTGATGGGCTCAGCCTTGACCACTGGTGAGTTGGCACTAGGTCTGTTGGATAGTTTTCTATAGAAACTACTACTAACAGGCTACTTTCTAATAGAAACCACCCCTGTATCCCCCCTGCTATGAAAACCCTGTTATGGAAATCCACTGCAGAGCAGAAACAAGTCCTTAATTTGAATCTTCAGATCTGCCCCAAAAGATTGTCAGTGCTTTTTTTCCTACAATCCCCTCTCTTCATTTTAATAATTTAGCAATAAACTTTTTTGGAATTCAGCCTTCAAGACCAGGCACTGGAAAGGAATATTTTTCTTCAAATACAATATTCTGAGCAGCAGTATAAGGCAACCATCATGATAGCATGGCTTACTTACTACCCCTGAAATTTAGTAGTGGATTTAGGATAGTGTTATATGCTTTAACAGATAAACATGTAATTAAATGAATTTATAAACTTCCCCACAAACATGCGTCTCATCTTTCTCTCTATATATAAACTTACAAGAATAAACTATGTACATGCACCAAGTTTCAATTTCAGAAATAAAATTATTTTTTAATTTGTCTGCACTTTTGTCTGTACAGAAACCTAGGCTAGTTCTAAAGAGAGTTGCAAAGGAAATGTGATAATTCGTCTTTCATTGTTTAATAACCCCTTTAATTAAATTCACAGAAGCAAATTGACACCATAGAGCTGAAGGCCTAACTTTTATGTTTTATCATAACATTTATTACTTATCATAATAAATGTTATGATAAAATCCCACAACAACTTACTAGGTCTATTTTCTAAAGAATAAAACGTACTTCTTTAACATCTAAGATTTCCTGAATTTCTGTGCTAGGTTTGTTGGCTTAAAAATGAAACAACATAATTTAATAAATTTTTAGTTAGATTAGTTACTTCCAAATTTTTTTATTATGTGAAAACATCTTAATAAACACATACAGAAGCCTAAACAAACACTTCCAAAAAGCAGGCAGAAAATCTTGCTTCTTTAGTGCGATTATTCTGTGTGTTTGAGAAAGCATAAGAATTCATCAGCTGCCAAAAGAAACTGAAACAGTGAGAAGTTAAAGCTTAAAATGGTTAAAAAAATCAATGTTGATTGTGTATCTTGTGAAAGTTGTCCAAAGTCAGTAGTTTAAAGCTCTTGAGCAAGAAACAAAATTAAGATGAACAGCAGGTGGCAGTGCTATCAAGAGCAATGGTTCTGATGAGTGTCATTAGCTACTGTTCATATACTGTCAGCACTTCTACAAGAGTTAAGTTAAATACCACAAAATCAGCTATGCCTTGTACTTTTGGGGTAAACAATAATGAGGTATAAGCCAAATTGAAACAAATCTCTTGTTTCAAGTGGTTTCTCCGCAAACATGAAATTACTTTCAAAATAAAAGTTGTATTTTGTTCTATAAAATGACAAGCTTATTCTGTGCTTCCTTCTAGATGGAATTATTATATACAGTTTATATAAAAATAAATACAGAAAATGAACAAAAGTAAAATTTGATAAATAAGTTTGGTTGTAAAATTTCAGACATGCAAACATCTCAGTCCATAATTCTGCTACCTTAATTACTGACTTGTTATATCTTTGCTAATGCAATGTTCTTTGTCAAAGCAGATGAATTTGTTGATATTTTAGAGAGCATTTTAAAAAACATTACTGAAACAGTTTATCTTAAAGACTGTATTTTAGCATCCTCTCATGTAATTGTGGTAAATCACATTTATACATTTTATTAAAGAACAAATTGGTAAGTTTATTAATTTTATTAATAAACTCAGCAATTTGTTTATTAATTTTTTACTTAATTGATCCTTGGTGCAATTTGCTGTTATTTGTGACAGCTTAACATTTTGACAATGGTTAGAATCTTGCAAGGAGCTGCACAGCTAGAGATTACATCACTGGTTCAGTGTGCTTGTTCTTCTTCTATTGGTTAGCCTAAAAATCATTCCAGCAGTAGAAAATGCCAGGATCCTAAGTGCAGAAAGCATGAGACCAATTACTGCTGATGACTGTCCCCAGGGACACTTCTCAAGCACTGTTGTGAGATTCCTTTATAAGTCTCCTTAATGTTGGTAGTGCTCTCACTGTGCTTCTTAAAAGAGAAATTGCTAAAAAAATCAAAGGTAATCTAAATGGAGGTTAGAACAATAACTTCAGGACTTACAGGCAATTTTATGAGATCGGTGAAGTCTGTAGGTGTTACCACAAACTTTTTTGAGTGTAGAAGTGTATTCGGTCATGTTGTTTCTGGTATGTGTAATCATGACTTTGTGATGATTTCAACTGTATGGATCACGACTTGCCTTTATTACACCTTACCTAGTAAGAGGAAGAAGGTTGAAGAAATTCAGAAGAAAGAAGTAATACAAAAACATTGTGTCTAAAATGTGTTTCTTCAAGATTTTCATAGGGTGTCAGCTGATCCTTAGTATTCTACTTGGAATTCAAATTATCAAAGTTTTCAGTAGATGACAGATCAATATAGTAAGCATTAGGAGCTTAAGCAGCTCTAGTAGTTTTGTCAGTTAGGGAAGAAGAAAAAAGAATTTAATGAAGTGTGTTACAGATAATCAGTTTTTCAGTAAAGCTTTACCTACAGGAATCTAGGGCTTTATCAGCTCTGGTTTTAGTAATCTAGGTATTAAAGCACAGCTCTTTTCAAATCACTGCAAAGAATTGATTTGTGCACATTTCAGGCAAGGCTGCTTTATTTGGATTTTTGGTACTGAATTTGCCTTGCAGTTAAACCATCTTTTCCATATAATTAAATCTATATTGGCTGCTTCACTGAGTTGAAACTGCATTTAAAAGTCAGAAATATAAGTTAAAAATATAAATAAAAATGCCCTTTTTTTGTTAGCTTTTTTTTTTTCCTCTGGTTTGGGTTTTTGTTTTGTTTTTTGTCGTGGATTGGCCCGGAAATGTGTTTCTGGAAAAGTCTAAGTCGGGCCAATCAGTGGCCAAATTCAAAATTGCCATGTGATGTGGCCACTGAGGATCTGGATACGCCTCAGAGAACACACGGGGGTTAAAAGCAGGAGATTCCCAGAGAACTTCCTCTTTGGGAATCCTGCGTTGGTGAGTAGGTCTGGCCTCTCCCCTGCCCAGCTGCGTCTGGGTGGGGGAGGGGGAGGCCATGACAGGGAGGAGGCCGGGAGACCCAAAAGGTGCAGAGGTGGAGGAGAACATGCAGGGGTGGAAAAGACTTGGGATGTCTGGGCAGCCCCCCCGGAGAGAGGGACAGAGATTGTGCTGGCGGTTCAGCTGGCCAGAAGCGGGGGATGCATCGAGAGAAGTGCCTGGCAGCTGTGGGAGTCCTGGACAGGCAGAAGTGAAAATTTTAACCCCTTTTTAGACTAATAGAAACCTTACAAATACTGAATCCTCCTGAATCAGGATGAGGAGAGAGAGAGAGATGAGAGATGAAATGGGCAAGCGTGAAGAAAGCTGGAAGAGGAGAGAAGAGTCCTGAGTGGAAGAGATAATGGAGTGGCCTTAGGCTGGACTCTTTCTTGTATAGCCATAGACAGACCTGTGTTTTTTCCCTGTGACCCAGAGACTGTATTTAAGGGGAGGCAACACCAGGGAGTCAAGAGTGAAGCAGCGGCGTGAACAGAAACAGCTGAGGAGGGTGTGAGATGCCCTCTGTCTCCACGGAGAGGAAGATCTCTGTTCACGAGGCCCCTCGGCCCCAGGGGGTGAAATATGGGGGGGACTGGTGTCCCAAAGTTGAAACTCTTCATGAAGCCCCTCGGCCCCAGGGGGTGAAATTTGGGGGGGACTGGTGTCCCAAAGTTGAGAGACTGCTGTTTCTGGAAGTGAGTGGAACATCTTTAAACAGAGAGCCCTAAAAGCAGTCCTGGCCCGTGTCCAGTGGTGAGAGCACTGGACATGGCGGGGGGAGAAGTCACGAGGGCCGATGTCCTCTGGGTGGGGCCATGGATGACACGGAAGCACAGGAGGTTTTAATTGTGCTTCCGGAGGAGTCCTATGAGGCAAAGAGAGACTCCTCTCTCCCTGATGGATTTGAGGGTTGATAATTTGAGGGGTGGTGAATCTGTGGAGAAAAGGGAGGGGGAGGAGGAAGGTATCTGGAAGGTTTTTATTTTTAGCTTGGTATGTGTTCCTTTTTAGATTTGTAATAAATAAAGTGTTGTGTTTTTCCCTCCATCCCCGAATGGGAGCCTGCTTTGTCCTGTCACATCTCACAGCAACCCTTTTGGAAATATACCCTTCATGGGTGCCCTGGCATTGTACCAGGGTCAAACCATGACATTTTTAATAAAAAGATACTGGGATACTCTTTCCTTGCATGAAACATATCAAATGAGAAGGCAGGGTACTCTGTTTTGATTTAAGCTACTTCAGTTCATTTGACTAAATATCTGAAGAAAAATTGTTGTTGTCTTTAAGGAATTTCAACGTTTTCACAGAAATACTAAATTTATTTCTTTAGTATGATTTCTGATTTCTTTAGGATGTTTTTCACCAGGTGGCGAGTGAAAATACCTATACTATCTGCTAGGTACTCCTGAGCTTTAAAAATAGCTGACTCTTTAGTAAACTCATTATTGTAGCAGTAAAGCCCACCTGAGAGCTACGTTAAACTGCCTGGTTATGAGCAAGGCTTCAGTTAACTGCTCAACCAGCTGATGTAGAATGGTAGTGTGGCCCATCAATAGGGCACATGTGACAGTGCTATGCTATGCACACTGCAATATGTATTCAAAGTGTTGTTTGGAATCTATGGAAGACTTTTATGTTAGTATGTATTTTCCTCAAAGGGATCACAGCAACATATACTTAGTGTATATGGATCAGTGGGGGACTAAAACCCCAATTAATAATGTGATTTTGTCTGAGTGCTGACAAATTGCTAAGTTCTTCCCTGATTTGTCAGGGAAGGTGTTAGGGAAGATGTTACAACCATGAATAATTGGTTTGAGAACCTTGGTTCTCATGAAGCATGAGAGTACAAACCAGCAGATCACTCAGATTTCTGAAGAGCTTAAAGCAAACAAAAATATCATAAAAGAGAAAATAATTTTTCGTTTAAACAAATAAATTTTTCATTGTATATGTTAGTTCAATTTTATAACAAAATATATGGTTTGCAATACAGAAGTTAGGGAGTGTGTATTTGTCTATGTATAATGTAGTGACACCGGGAACACGGGTGTATTGCACAGGACAGAAAAATGCAATAATTTCTTACCCTACAAAGTAAGCAAAATAGGGTGAAAGACAGCAAAGCAGTGTGTGTGGGTTTTATCTCTTACACATACATATGATTTGCATTTGTTCTGGGTACATATATTAGTTCTAAATTTGCCATCTGAATTTTAAAGTCACTATCTCAAATATATACAGAACCTGTGCAGTATCTGATTTTGAGTGTGATTTACTCTTTCTTTGCAAATACCTAATTTGTTTTGTTTTTGAAAGGTCAGTTTAGGTGATTTCCTTAATTGGAATTGGACACAGTATTTACCAGGAAAAGCTCTTCCTTATCATTAAAATGGAGAGCCAAAAGATGGAGAGGAAAATTATCAGGATAAAATCAAATTAATATACCCTATGAATATTAATGTAATCTCCAGTTAGACTTTAAAAAGCATGAAGCATGAAGATATTTAATTCAGGTATTTGCATTGATTACAAGAAGACTGAGGAAGAAGTTCCAAAAGTGAGGTGTTTGGTAAAAAAACCAAGAAAAACTAAAAAAAAAAAAACAAAAAAACAAAAACCCACCAACAAAAAACCCAACAACAACAACAAAACAAACAAAAAACAAACAACCCCCCCCCCAAAAAAAATTTTTAAAAACCCTGTAAGCATTAATCACTAAGTTTTTACAAAACACGCTTATTTTATGGCAAAGAAGGCACTTCAGATGAATAGTAGACATTGGAACTAGAAAACTAGGTATGAAGGATAGAAATTTTGCTCATGAGCCTAAGAGCTCATATACTAAAGTTTTCTGATGTGTACAAGTTTAGTAATGCTGTAACACACATAAAAGAGGAAATACTGCATCTTATCTTTATTATCATAATATGTACAATTGAAACTGGTAATTTTCAGGTACATAAAGTCATTATACTACAGTATTGAAACAATAGCTTTAATAGTGTTAATACATGCAGTGTTTGCTAAAGCATTTTTGAACCATAATGGCAAAACCATGAAAGGCAAATTAATTCCGTCTTTGTCACCAAAATAATTTGCTAATTTTTATGTAACACCATTCAGTATAGCATGTCTGTTCAACAGTGATCTATCTGTAAATTAGTAAGGACTTTTAAGAAAAAATGTTACTTATGCAAGCCCAGGATTTGGCCTCTTTCTATAGATTCTATACAAGTGCTTGAGTCAGAATACATTTGTTTTAGTGGTTATCCCTTTTAATTATTATAAAGACAATGTTTTAATCAATTATTATGGGGAAATTAATTTATTCAAAACAAAGAATGTAGTTCGTTCTGTTTCTGGAAACTGTTCAAGTGCTGCTTGCTGCTGAATGAAATACAACTGCAGGCAGTTCATGGTAGAGATTGTCTGAAAAACCGGTAATAGCATAAAAAAGAACACCTTTGTTTTGTCACAGTCACCAAAAATTTTTTACAGGAAATGTGCCAAGCATGCAGCTCTCTGTCAACTAATTTACTCACAGACCTCTAAAACTAGGCCTTTATGTCTTATTAGTATAAATTAACAGCATAACATGGTTATACTTGAAGATTAGCTTCTCTATGCTTTGGTACGATGGTTTATAGAAGTTAGAAAAATTCTATCATCTCAGAGAGCATCTGTCTGACAAAGGCACTCTGCAGACCACTGCTCCTTTTCTGTATCTATCCTGTGTAGGTATCCCTCAACCTTCTGTAAGACGTCTACTAGTCTCTGGGTGTTGTGGTGCATGGTTCATTTGGTTTGTTCTGTTTCCCCCTAAAGTTATAATGGTTCAGTCCTGGGCGCCCCCCGCCCCTGGCAACCCCTGCTTTTGAGAGTGTCAACTTGTTGTCTCCTCCCCTGTTCCCCTGGTTACCCTCTGTCAATCCCTCCCTGAGTTCCTGTCCATCACCCACTGTCCCCTTCCCTCTTTCCAGAAAGTTCTCCCCTCTTTGGTGATCGGATGGGGAACAAGAGTCCCTCCCTGTCACATTCCCTATTGGCTGGCTGGTATGTTTCTCACGCGTTTGTTCCCTCCCAAGTTCTCCCTCATTGGTTGATGTGTTGTATGTTCCGCCCCCTTTATAATTGGCTTTAGATCCCCACCTTGTGGTCTTTTCTTAACTGGCTTCTCTGGAGACAATAAACTTCTGGACTTTGCCCCCGAGAAGAGTCCCTCTTTTCTTACTTTGCCTTCCTGCTGCTCACTGCTGCCTCCTGCTGAGGCGCTCCCCGGATGCCCCTGGTGCATCTGGGCAGTGCCCCCCCCCGGCTGTCAGCTGCTGTGCCACAGCTCAGCCTGTGCAGACTCCTCCCCTACTCGGGGGAGTAGAGAAAAACTCAGACAGCAGCTCAGCATCTGGGGCTTAGAGTAAGCATGTATTTGCTCTGAATACTTTAATCTGTTTAGGATCACTAATTTGAATGTTGCTTTCATTGCAATTATCTCATCCAGAATATTGAATTTGCTTACCAATATTTTTTAAGATACACTTATTGTTTGTTTGTTTACCTATTTTATGGTTAGGATTAGTCCTTGGCTGGTGAGTTTGAATTTTTTTTGCTTCTTTTCTCTAACCTCTTACCTTCCTGGTTATCATTACTTTGTGTTCTAGTCACACCAGAAAATCCAGACAAAATCATATTCAGTATTGTGCAAACTACATTAAAATTATGCAAAACTAGGGGACATTGCTGTGTGTCTGTAGCAGTTGGATAGGGCTAGATTCCAGGTGTTCAAGAGAGGCATTTATTGATTTTAGCTAAGTAAGTATTTTGTTAATGTAGTGATGGCATGAGTGACTTCAGTTACAACTGATAAATTAATTTATATATACTGATAAATTTAATTGATGAATTTTTAGTTATCATGAAAATTTATGATAATTCAGGACAACCTGCACAGTCCTTGTTGCATTGTGACAAGCTATTTAAAATTAATATAAATAAGTTCAGCTGTGGTGTGTCAAAGCTGAAATCCCTGAGAAACAGGGAAAAGTACATTTAATTAAAGGTCTGTCATACATTGTCAGTAAAGATGAGAAAAGGATAGAATATTTAATAATATGGGTGGTTTGTTGAGGAGTTTTGCCATTAGAGACTGCACAATGCACAGGGACAGCTAAAAACTGTGCAAAATGCTTTACTAATTGAACCAGAGCCCAGAAAAACATGTCTGAGGAAACTTCTATGTTTAGCATTTCAGGGACCATTCAAAAGTTCCCAAAACATTTCTCTGAATGTCTGAGTCTGCAAGTGTCTGTGCTTTGGGTGCTTTCTTTATTTAAGTCCTCGGAAGAACAGATTGTCACTGTTTATTCTTGCAAACCTAAAATACATATAAAACTATTTTTAAGGGCACTGGAAGAAAATAAGAGTTTGATTTACTGTAATAGTTTTACATATTATTGCCTTTTGTACTCTAAACTTTGTAAGCCTTTACATGAAATATGACTAATCACTGAATGATTGGAGTTTACGTGCTAAAGTTTCCGTAAGAATCTGACTTTTGCCTTGATATTGGAGATCAAGTATTGTGTATGTAAAAAATGTAAGAGCAATAGCAGGTGATGCACCATAATGGTGGACCATAAAATACCCTTTTTTAAATTTTTTTTTTTAAATTATTATGTAGTTTCAATTATTGAGTGTAGTTATTCTGATCTCTAGGGTGTAATCCTCATTCCTGCTTTATGTCCAAGTACATGTTATGTACATGTAGTTTTTCCCTTTCAATGTTGTTGCTTTTTTAAACTTAATTTTTGGGTGCCAGAACCCCATAAGAACTTTGGTCCTAATAAGAAATTAGGACCAAAGTTGTCTAAAATACTGACAGATTTGTGATCTTTACACTGGTTGATATGAGGCATTCTAGGTAGCCTTTAACATTTGATTTTCTGTTTTTCAGTTAATTAATGTGTCTCTGGTAGAAGCAAGACATATGCCCAGAAACAGGTGGAAGGTATGTGAAAAATATGGCTACATGCAATGCTCATTTTCTTGTGGTATTCTTCAGAGACCAATATCCTTGGCCTGGGGACATCGGCTGTAAAGGATCTCATACATCTGAACAACAACAGTATGAGGGCTGGTAGCAACAACTAACTGGGGGCTGAAGATAATTTGTGTGTTCTCTTCTTCAGTGTTGTCACTGAGGATAATTGTGAGGAGACTGTGGTGAAATTGGTTGTGCACATACAAGTTGTATTTTCCCATTTACTGTCTCAGTCCAAGAACAGGTTCATTTTCTTCCTGTGTCTTGGCAGCTTTGCTTTCCTGGAGCCAGCTGTCAGGGTTGCCTTCTGGCAGTGTCTTTTGTAAAAAAAAAAGAAGCACAATAAAAAAAAATAAAAAAAAAAAAAAAAAGGAAAAGACTACTGTGACTAAACTGTGTTATACAGTCTCATTATTTCAGTGAAGGTAAAGATTATTCCTTTCTCTCCCACTCCATCCTCTGTGTAGTTAAATTCCAGGCTGTCTGGTACTATGAATATTTCTACTGTAAAACTCCATAGAGGTCTCTGAGCAACAGAGAAGAGTTAAGTGGTCATGGAATTGGTCCACATCCTTACCACTCTGCTTAAAATTTTACTGTACCTAACATAACTTTATACAATATGTAAATTCTGAATTAAACCACTTCTTCCAGGGCTAAAAGAGCAATTTCATAAACCATGGTTCTGCAACCATTCTTTGGAGACTGCCAACTTCTGCTTACCAGTGCCACATGTGGTGGGTTTCTTGATACGGAACAGAGCATTGAGCAGACTACATTTCGTATAAAACTTTAGGACATAATTTCTTATGGCTTTCATTGCTATCAAATTATGATGCATTTTAATTCAAATTATGAAGTTGAAAGGCTCTCTGTGCCCTTACATAATAATCTTCAATCATTCAAGGCACTTGTTTCAGATTGTTTGAAATACTTTATAAACAGCTATAAGTACACACTACGACTCTGGAAGAAAAAAAAAATCAAACCAATACTAAGTGCATTAAAATGCTACATTAAACTGCTAATGATATACACCATTTTATCACTAAAACAAAGCAAACATTGGGAAGGAATAGAAACAAGGAAGATGAAAACAGGAGACACATTTTCAGCATGATAGGAAAAAACGATTGAAGAAGATTAAAGAAAATTCTTCATTTCTGTGCTTTCCTTCCTGCTTGGAAGGTAGAGGGAGAAAGTACTTCTGTTTCCTTCCAAATAAAGGCAGAGCTGGTCGTTTTGCAGGCTTTCTGATTTTTTTAGTGTCAAGATTTGCACTGAAGTGTTTTAGGAGGCACAAAGTAGCAGGAAAACAGTAAAAAAAAGGTTGCAAAAAAATGGTTTAGGAGAAAGGAGACGGATGCAGTAAAACCCTTTTCACCTGTACACTTGTACACTTAATTTTTTTCCCATTCCCTCTGTGTTCTGTTCACACCTACATCACATTGTTTGTCTTTTGCTTAGTTCTGCCATGATGATTCATGATCACTCTGTACACTGTTTTTCAGGATCTTAGTACATGGCTGAAACACTGACAGAGCTTTAGAAAATTGTCCCAGGAGCTGAGTCAGAATGTGAACTAGATAGGTCATTCTTCTGATCTTGATGTTATGTGGCTGTTGGAGCCAAAAGAGGACAAGGAAGACTTCTTTCAGGGAATGAACGGTGCTGTGATTGTGAAGCTGATTAAGTATTAGTGACCTCTCAGTTGTCTTTGTAAGGAGCCATGGTCTGGCATTCCTAAATAGTATGAGAGCTAAATGGCATACAATTATCAAAATTTGAAAAGCTATAGTAATTAAAATACATATATTAAATGTGGTAAGCTATACAATTGTGTGCTATCTATTCTATGCAGTTTCTCAATAACTTCAAAATCAGAGAGCCAAGAAAAGGAAGAAGCTGAAGACAGAATGAAAGGAGGGGTATGTGTGGCTTTGTGTATCATGTGGTCCATCAGTACCTTTAGAGGCTGTTATATACTAGAGTAGATCAAAATACAGCATAAGCAAAGGTGTCATACACTTTTTTCCTGTGCACTTTGCCTCTCAGAAAGATTACTGTGCTCTTGAGAAAACATACCCCATCGTTTAGCCAAAGGTTTCAGTTTGTACAAAATGTATATGTACCTTTTTATTTTATCTTTGTCAGAAAAGATTAGATGCTTCAGGAGGTTTTTTCCCAATGGAGGCATGGAACAAAATTGAAAGTAGTTGTAAACTAAATCTAAGGCTTTTAGGATAGCCTTTCAAATGGGCTTTAAATTGTGGATACAGTGGTGCTGCAAAGTGTCTGCAGGATAACTGTGATTCTAGATTTATATGAAATATCATGCTTTTGATATACTGGGAACAATTTGGCAGACTGTTCTGGCTTTTCTTACAGAAATGGGATGGCTTTTTGAGGATATTTCTTGGGATATTTGGGGTTTTTACTAATGCAGATCACAATATTTCAAGAATGTCATCTGTAAAATACAGCTGTATTTTGCAGCTGTAGTTGATTGTATAATTAGCTGTGCCAAAGGTATGTTTAGTCAACCTGGTTTTTTGAAGTGCTTGCCAGAAGCACATGATTTATTATGTCTTTTATAAACTCACAGATATTGACATGCACTAGCAATTTAAGCTAGCATTTGCAAGTTCATGGTGTAACAGTTAAATTTCTAGTGTGACAATTGTACTAAGGGGCCCCAGAATGTAATAATAACAATCTCTATGGCTAATTAATTTTGCTAACATGGAAATAATATCTGGCCAAACATGCATAGTCTAGACTAAATCGAAATTTTTCACTTTTTTAAGTCTATGCCTTCTACAGAAAACCATGTGTTCCCTGACTCCTTCTAGATAAACATATGTCTTTTCTGAAGTAATTTTATGTCTGACTTTGTAAGATCCCAAATAGTCTACAACTGGCTAATAGAAACTGCTGAGTACAGGGTAGAAAAAGACCCAAAATATTATTTTACTGAAACCTTTCAGTCAGCAATTGTATTTCACATCAGAAGATGAGGCATTTTGCTGGTGGCTCAAGTGGTTGCTGTCCATCAATTGTCCTGTCTAGCATGGAGGCATACCCATCATGTAACTGCACTTATATTCATATCTGTTCTGTGGCTGTAGAACACCACAGGCCTTTCCTACAGCTTTCCTACCTGGTCAAGTAATTACAGTCTTTTACATCAGCATTCAGATAAGTCAGAAAGCTTTTTCAAGCAGTAGTTAGAACTCAAAAAGAGAGTAAGTCAAACTTGAAAAGAGCTTTACAATATACTTTGGAGTTTTTTACTCTTTGGAATACAAGTGTGCTGAATTGTCAGGTGTAAACTGGTATCATTTGAGTACAAAGAAATGCAAACAAGTTTGTTGACTCATTGCAGTTGTGAGACAAGCAATAATATTAGTTAGATTGAAACAAAAATAAAATGTCATATTGTGTTGCCCTTGCTTCTCCCCTGGCAAATTCATTAGCTGATTAGTCAAAAGGGATAAATAATTCCTTATATTTGCATTCCTTTTTGCCAAGTGATATGAACTTTTCCTTCACACAAACAAAAAATGAAACTGACTAATAATGAAATCACTGAGCATACTTAACCATGAAAAGAATCTTTTAAAACCAGAATGTAAGGGTGGGTTCTGCACAGAAAGCAATCTGGATTTCCTATCAGAATAACAGAATGGAGGTTGTCCAAACACAGCTGGTTGGTTCCTTCTTGTTTTTGAGGACCTTGAGGCAGGCTTAAGCTCTTTGATTCAAATAAACAAAATACAAATTTTCTTTTGTCTTTATATAGGTTTTCCTGTGCATATTTTTGTCTACAGAGGCCTATTTCTATCCAGGAGAAGGGGGTGGAGAGCTGTGGTTTTGCTTTGATTCACACACTTGTGTCTTGAAGAGTGGGTCATGTGACAACATCCTCCAGGAGAAAAGGCAGAATTCAGGACACCTGAAGAAGAACGTTTTTAATATACATATTTTTTTATACATTCTAGTATCAGGTCTAGAATTGACCTGATACTCTCTATGTAAATATTTATCTAAAATATTTAATCTATAATCTCTCTCCTGCCTTTCTGAAGGGAGTTACTGAAGAAAGACTGGGAATTGAAAATGAAATTAAGTGCCTCATACTCACAGACCCCTTAATATTCATAACTTTTATTATATATGGCCAAATATTTAAACACATCTTCAGTCCAAGCAATTTCTAAAGAAGAAGGGTAGAAAGGGTACTCTAAAGCTACTAAGTGGTTATCACCATTTAGGTAGAGTCATTCAGGCAATTTGATTTGTTTTCTGTTAGGCTTTCAGACGTATGGTCATTTTTGTTTGGAGTCTAATCCATACTTCATTAAATCTGATGAACTTGCACTTGAATAGTTCTGGACATTTTTTGCATTGATGTATGTTGTAGCCTGAATAGCTGCTAGTAAAGTCCAGGGCAAGGAAGCAAAAAGGGCCTTTGCATAGTATCCACAGAGGTTTAATTCAGCCGTGCGAGATGTTCTGCTCCCAGGCACACACACATGGAACATCCAGGTTTCTCTCTCCCCAGGGGCCCAGGGTCACCCTGGTCTCAGGGCAGTACAAAGATAAGGGCAAATCAGGGAATAGGGAGGGAGTGGCTCAGGGACATAGGAACAGACATAGGAACAGGGGAAGGAGCCAGTGGGGTGTTATTGGCTTTTTGAGGGAAGCTTCTTGTGTTTTCCCAACCCCAGGGGATGCCCCCCAGGGTCTTCACAGATGTTTATCAGTGGGATGTAAGAAAGAGGACTTTAAAAGCCTCTTTGGGTCATTAAGTACAGACCTTTACTGTGACATCTGAGCACATCTTAGAATCCTGTTTGTCAGCTTATCAAACTGTGATTTAAACCCAAACTTATTTATTCTCCTGCATCTACAGAATATAAATTTGTCTCTTCTGAAGGTCAGAGAGTAGGAACTGGAAAATCTGTCCTTTTATCTTATGTGAAACTTGTGCTACACATAAAATCACTCTTAGAATATATATGTTTCCACAGATAGATATATAAGATTTGCTTAAGAATTTTTTTAATGAATTAATAAAATGTGGTGGATTTTTTTAATTTTTGGGATTTGTATATAACACTTTTTCCTAACATGGGACTAACAGTGGTTTTTTCTTTCCCTGTGCTGACCTCTGATTCACTGATACTGCTTCCCTCATAGCAATTTAAAGCACTGCCAACAAAAGATTCTTTGCCATGTGTTGAATCTGTCAAGCTTTTAACTAGTTTCTCCTCAGGTATCCATTGAAGATGAAGCAGGTTTTGAACAAATGTGTCTCAGGGCCTGTTTGTTAGCTAATTTTTCATCTGGGTTTCCAGCTGCACCAACAACCTGGGCAAGGAAAAAAGAAGGTGAATTTCAAGACAAATTCTCACTAAAATAGAATAAGCAACGCAGTGTTTGCTGTTTGTCTTTAGAGATAAAATACTTTGACCAGTTGCACCTGTTGCTTTGTTATGTCTATGTTTGTTTAAGTCACCAGCAGTACATAATTTGTCTAGAAATACAAGCAGAGATCTTTTAAGCACATTTTTCTTGTACTTCCTAGAAATTGAAGCCAAGATTGCTATTTCTGCAATAGGGAATTCTCATTTTGAAAGAGTCGTGGAACCAAAGTAATTCATAACATTGTCACTGTCTAATAAACTTCTAAGTAGTTATGGTTCATTATCACATAATAAAGTAATCAATAATCTGTCTCCCATGCTGCCAGTGAGTGGCTGCACAAGCTGGGGAGAGCATGGCTAACAGAGGTCATCCAAACTGGCCAAAGAGACATTCCATACCACAGAATGCCATACTCAGTACAGAAAGTGGGGGTCCTGGTTGCTGCCTGGGGATACTCTAGGCATCAGTTAGCAGACAGTGAGCAACTGTATTGGCCATCAATTTGACTTATTGGTGTTTAGTTCCTATTTTTTAATATTAATTT
Source organism: Passer domesticus (assembly GCF_036417665.1). Taxonomy (NCBI): domain Eukaryota; kingdom Metazoa; phylum Chordata; class Aves; order Passeriformes; family Passeridae; genus Passer; species Passer domesticus. The sequence continues at coordinate 56,170,416 of NC_087512.1, read as the reverse complement.
ATTACTCATCATTATTATTATTATGATGTGCATTTTTAGTTTTTTTTTTACTTTTTCCAATTCTCCTCCCTATCCAGTGTTTGTTGGTGAAGGGAAGGGAGTGAGTGAGAAACTGCATGATAATTTATTGCCCATTTGGTCTTTACCACACCTACTAATGCCTCTGGGTGCTGGTCTATCTCAGTATTATCAAATCAACATTTTCTTACAGTGCCTATTAGGCACTGTAAGAAAGAATTCTGGTTGAATAATTCCTGCTAATCACCCACAAATTACTAAAGACCAGGAAAGGCTTAACATGAGGAGTTTAAGTGGTAGGTGTTAAAACATTTACCCTTCTGCTTTGCAGTATTGTGTGTATGGGTTTTCTAATATGCATCCTCCGACACATGAGTTTTCTTTTTCCCTGAAAGTCTTCAGAGGTTTCTTTGCTGGTTATTATAATCTGGACATCTTTGAGTAGGGTAGTCAATTAATTTGGCCTTCCTGTTCTTTCATCTCAGATTTTAAAATGCCTAGTGGCTTTACCATGAGTGAAGATGTTTGAATTTTTTCTTTTTTAATTTGAATATTTCGCTTTTTACGTGAATATCAGGAATGTGTTGTTTACTAATTGTCCTGTATCCAAAAATTCTAATCACCTGTATTCCATGAGGTTATTGAGCATGTTGTTTTCTCCATGATGTTGCACTTCCATCAAAATCATGAGTCTTAAAATAACAAGATCTCACTCTGTCCAGGACAAAATTTGGATATGCAGGAAATCTTTCACTGGTGCTTCTCAAGCTGCATGTAATCTGGACAGTTTGTGTGGGAGATTTCTCTCCTGGGCTTCCTACAGCACATTTCACAGAGGCTGAAATTTGGCTTTGAAAGAAAACAGTTGTTCTCAGACAAGCTAGGAGGTAATTTCTCCTAATGTTTTGACTTTAATAAGCTGTATGTGTCACGGTCCTGTAAATTTTTTTCTTTTTTTTTTTCCCTAGAAAAAAATCCAACCAACCAAGCAATGAAAAAGAAAAACTCCAAAATCAACCCTCAAAAAACCCACAAAGAAACCACAAGTGAGATTTTTTGCATATCTAAAACCAAGTAAGAAAAGGAGAAGCAAACTGGTTTCAAAGATATTGTATCACAAAGCTGTCAGAAAATATTTTTTTCAATTGGAGATCTTCTATTATGAAGCAACAATTTCTCTTTTCAGGTTAAGAAATGTTAAAGAAGAGATTACATTATTCTAGTTTTTAGCGAAGTGAGACAGTTTCAGATTGAATTAATGCGAACACAGATAACGTTGCACATGTCCTTCTTGACAGATAATGAAAATGAGTGAAAATAAGAAGAAATTTGAGAAACAGTTCAGAAATTAATCAACTATTTAAGTATGTGCCTACATGCTTCTGCGAGGCAGGGAAATATATTCTTTTGCCAGTAATCTAAGTGTTGCTTTTCTAATACTTCATAGCCTTTTGAATGGCTCATATTATGGTTCATGACACCCTAAATTAAAAATAATAGGAAAAGATATGTCTTACAGATCTAAAGGTTATTATTGCAGTGTGTTTTTTCTAGCTTTATATATTGAGAATGGAGATCCCATATAAAAATAATAAAGGTTGTGTATAATTTTGTAGAGTGATGTAAATTGTATAATCAATAAAATAAAAATATGTTTGCAATAAATTTATTTAATAAATTGAATGAAAAATAATTTTCATTCCCCTGTATGGTACATTTGTGCTTTCTCTGGACTTGCAGATGTGGGCAGTGAAATTCATTTATATATAGGTGACAAATTATGTATTATGTCTTATTATAGAGTTCCTGATTCTTGTCTCTCTAATGGCTTTGACGGAAGCAAGGCTTATTACTGCTGTTACTGTGTGTGACACACCTCCAAGCATAGGGCTGGGAGAAACTGGTGGTTTTACAATACCAGTCCACTCTGCTATTCACAGAGTCCAAGCTGAAATGAATATGCTTTTTAAGACTAGGAACCTTACACTGAAGGTTTACTTTTACCTCTCTGTAAAGATGCAATGGAGTGCACTATTCCTAACAAATGTGTGGTACACATTTCTTGCTTTTTTTCTTAATCTTATTATCTTGAAACATCAAAACCTCTTGCAGAGATGTCAAGAAACGTATAAGTTAGAGTTTTGTAAGTAACATTTCAGTAGATTTAATAGCACATATGATAACTTCTGAAAACTACCTGAACTGTATTTAAATTATATAAATCATATGCTAATATAAAAAACATTTACTCAATTTTTAAAAATAATATAGCCACAATCCAATATATATCATGGAATTGCCAAAAATCATGGAGTTGCAAAAGACAATATTTACAGAAAATACAACAACATTAATTAATGTTATAATAATAACATTAATTAATGTTAATAATAATAAATGTGTTTCTGCAATTAATCTCACTTCCCCTAGTTTGGTGCCTTGACAAGTTCAGCCTAGTAGTATTCTCTCGGCACTTTAATTATATTCCTGTCATAAAAAGCACATCAGTACTTAAACAATTTATTAAAAAGGAAAAAACCTAGACAGATACCCCTTCTTAATAGGTTTCTGATGTCTGTCACAGTGTAGCCAAGAAAGTACAGAGAGCCATTTAAAACTGATCAAGTCCATAAAAGAAGTTCTGGTGGCCTGACCTCTGCTTGCAGCCAGATACCCATCCAGCCACTCTTGTAGTCCTCCTGCTCCCCAGACTGCTGGGAGAAAATAGGATGGAAAAGCCCACAGATCAAAATAAGGACAGATGATTCAGTAATTACCATGATGAACAAAACAGTCTCAACTTATGAAAAATTTACTTTATTGCCACTTAAAATGGAATTGAATTGTGAAAAACAAAAACCGACAAAAAACTGCTCCCTAAACCCTGTTTGTCTCAGACCGATGATTGTGCCACTTTACCAGTAATAATGTGAAATATGAAAAGTTTTTCAAAGCTATTTTAACTCTACTGGTTTCCTGTCAATAACATACTAATAAGAAAACTAATTCAATTCACTTCTTCATTCACAGCGTCTCAAGGAACAGGGGTTGTAGTCAACCCACAATAGGTTGTCTCTGCTGCCTTTTCCTCCTCACACTTTGTTACTACAGCTCACTATGTTTGGTGTATTTGTCTTCATTAGCCAAGGACACTAGGTAGTGATTAACTGTGCAGTTGTACTTTGGGGTAATGGATAATCAGTGTCTTCTTTATTGCCCATGATGGCATCCAGTAGTTCATCATACAAGTATTGACTACAAATACCTCTTTAATGCTTTCTACTTTGTTTTGAAACAACTGGACTTAAAAACATATTTTGTGTTTCAGTGACACTGTTTGCACCAATATAACTCTAAGTATATTGTTATTTGGCAAATACTTTCTTTTCAAAGGTTTGTAAGTTAGTAATGAACACAACATCTAAGTAATTTTAGTATTCGTATCTTGAATGTAGTAACAGAAATTTTTCCCCCCAAAAAAGGACAACATGTTCATTAAAGATTTTGAAACCTGCTAAATCATTACTAAAATTTTGTATGTTAAGATGCAAGACTGTGCCATATTACAAAGATCACTGAAAAAAGAGTTAAACACGCTTAACTTGCATTTCAAGAAATAATATCAACATGCAGTTCCAAAACAAGCATCTGGAATGAATTCTTTTTTCCCGACTTGCTCTATGGTTTTCTTACTGCACCAGGGATAGATCCTCACCAGCTGTAAACTGTCTAATCTCTGACTTCAAGAGATCTCTGAAAGCTTGTAGTAGTGAGCATATGCAGCTCTGTTTCTACGTGTTTGCTGTGTCTTTCCTGATGTACCCCAGAGTCTCACAGAGAATAGAGGAAATGCTAAGCTTCCCAGCTCACTTCAAACTGGCATTACTGGCAGCATTCTTCTTTTAGAAATACTTTCTCATCAAATAGCCATATATAGCTTCAAGCACTTCAAACCTTTTTTTTTTTTTTGCTATCACTGAGAAATTATCTGAAATGTTTTCTAATTTATGCATTGACTAAACAGCACTAGTATACCAGTAACTCCTCAGGATGAGTCAGTTGTAAACACAAGCTGAAACTCTCCACTGGGAATTTTATGTAGAATTAAAGACATAGTTTAGTTCTAGGAAAAAAAAATACTGGTTTTGTATACCTTAATATCAGGTTTCTTTTTTTTTTCCCCCCTGTGTTTTTGTGAATAACTTTGTTTTCAGTGCTTTGCTGTGTCCAGATGCTGTAAAACAATTTCATATTTATTGACTCATGAAAATGCCTATTAATTTCTGGATAAACTAGATCTGATCATAGAACTGGCTTATTAAACAAGTGAAGATGACTTTTGGGGTATTTGTTTACTCGTTAGTGGCTATTTGCCAAATCACAGAGCTGGAATACCAGATAACTTCTGTCAAGTCCTGCACAGGAGAAGACCACATCAAGAATAGCAGGGGTGTTATAGATCCAGACTGAAATGTATTCATGGAGCTCTGCAGGGAAGTTTGTATAGCATCTGCTAGTACCATGTCTGGCATCTTTAACTACTGCTATCAATTCCTTACTTGAACAAATACAGTGTAAATTCACTCCCAGCCTGAGAAAATCTCTATCAATCCACCAATGAGCAGAAAAATTTAAATCGAACAGCAAAGCTGAAGACCTAGGTTTCACATTCAAAAGCAGAGAATCTAACGAAAAGGTAAAGAAAAGAATCTATATATTGAACATGCTGTCTATAGCTTTTACTACAAAAAGTTGCAGGTTTCCCTCCCAGTAGGGGTGGGGTTTAATTAAAAAAGTGAAACCAGGAGTGTAGGTGCAAAAAATGCAGATATGTTTTGCATCTTGGTGTTTACGGAAATAAGACTTGCGAATAATTTTTTAGATGGCTTGCCTAATATGTTGTATGTATCTTGGTTATGTTGTATGTATCTTGGGCTCTTTTTTTTTTTGGTATAGTCCTTATTTTAAAATTCATTTAAATATTAATTATTTGAGAGGATTACAAAATACTGTGAAAAGGAGTAAGATTTCTAGAAAAGAGATTTAAGTCATAGATGAGGAGAGCTACAGTAGAGTGTAATATGCATGTTAAATAGCTTGTTAAATTGCTAAAACTACCTTGGAAAAGAGAGATATGAAGATAAAAGTATCTCTGTCTTTCTTTTGTCTTCTTACCTCTCCTTGTAAACTACACCAGAAGCACTATGAGCTTCTGTTTTGTTTTTCTGAGCAGTGGCCAATATCCATAATATGAAAGCATTAAAGATTGTAGTAGTGTAATAAGTCATTTTATACAACTTCCATGTTTTTACATGATGTGCTTTTATATCTTCATGTCAGTCAGCCACTGAAAACTGAAGTTCACTTCTCGTATCTTCTTTATGGAGGGTTTTGATTTCTCACATTTATATGAATGAGGACACACATCTATCTTTCGTCTTAGTTAAAGAAAGTAGTGCATCTTAGAGTATTTTTTTCTTTCTTTTACACAAACTGAAGACCAAGGCAACAGACATACTAGCAAGGCCAGAATTGAGAACTAGGAGTAGAACATGCCTAGACAGAAGTATTCTGAAATAGACACCACAATGTAAATAAATGTCTCCATTCACACATGTAAACTACTACAATAACTAAGAAATTTTGAAATGCTAATACCATGTGATGAAAGTTAAGTACAACTAAAACTTAGTGTAAGATATTCCAGATCTATGGAATTACAAATTCTGATGATAAAAGAGAATATAGTTCTTTTTAACTTCCAATTTTCCTAGACAGAAAAAGAATGGATATGTTTGTATTCGCTTTTGTGTTTGTCATTTTTTTATAGATGCGCAACTTTTTAAATTGGAATGATCAGCTTTTCATGCTTAGTGAAGGAGAGGCTTAATATTAATTCCAGGCCTCTGAGAAAATTAGTTCCACTTTCAGGTGCATCTTCAGAGTGTTACTTTATGGTAGGATGTAACAAAGTAACAGGTATGAATGTGGGGCCTGTGGGAGGCTTGTGCATTTATGAAAACCATTTATAATGGGCCTTGCTTGCTCCTGAATAGAACAAACCTTTTACTGTGAATAACTGCAGGCCAGGTGGAAAAGGAAAATGGACTTGTGGCCTTGAAGACAATGGTCTAAGAGCTGAGGAAATACTTATAAGTGCAAAATCAGGTGTGAAGCTGCATGGATGTTGAGAATGTTTTGAACTGTTACCAATAATTCCTGAAATTTACAGATGGGGACATGTAGATCCATCTATGTTTTTGCAATTCCCTGTATTTTTCATTATGTTATTGTGAATTATTCTGGGACATTTCAAGTTGTTTTGTGTTAAAAAGAAAAAAAAAAAAGAGAGAAAATACAGTAGTGGATGATTGCAGGTACTACAAAAATGTAAGTTACTGAGCTTTTTGACACATGCTTGCTAAGTATGTTAGGAGAAAAATTATCAGCCTGGCTTTCACACTTGCCTTGAAACTGGAAGTTTTTTCCGTGGGTATATTTTTCCACTGACGAGAAGACATATTTCTAAATGTTTGCTTTGTTTTCTACACCATTTGTGTCTAAAAACAAATAGCAAAATATGATAATATATAATGCAAGACACATGCAAAAACTCAGTGAAGTCCCAAATAGCACTATTGGTTCCCATCTTTATGAGTGTATGTTGAGATGTTTGTGCAATTAAAAGGAAAGAACAGTTAGATACAACTGTGCATAAGAACTAGTAAAAAGAGAAAATACAGACTGTGATTGTGGTGCAGAGGTTAAGTCAGAGAAGGATCTGAGGACGATGGTAGACTTTCATGAAATACCACTAAAAATTCCAGGCCACTTTGACAGCTATATAAAACATAACATGGGAACTCTGTATGTAATTCTGAATATGAAGAAGTTCAAAAAAAGGAAAAAAAGTAAAGGTATGACATTAGGAGTGACATTCTTACATTACACTTCAGCCCAAGGACTGAAAAACCACAGCCCAAACCCTTTAAAATGGACTGGGTTTTTTTCTGCCTTGCATACTGTAGACATTATTTCTTATTTTTGAGCTTTCTTGCATTTGGAAAGTATTATACTAATGGTCACTTGGAAAAGCAGAACAAAACCTTGAACTTATAGGACACTATTTGGTCAACTGGGTAAGTTATTCTGGGCCGTATTATGTTTTGAGGGGAAAAAAAGCCTCATTATGTTCTATCAGCTACATATACATTTTAGGCACTTTTAAAAGTGCATTAAATGAGTTTCAAAATGAGTTGAATAAAAAGGTCTCAAATCTAATGAGTACATGCAAAAGGAAATATTGTAATGCATTCAGGTGTCAGTAAAACATTATTTTCTTTCAACTAGAATGAGATCTCTAATATTTTAATATACCATATTTGCATCTTCAAACTTTTAAAAATCTATTCCTACACTGGGAGAAAAAGAGATAAATGTTACATACATCCTTCGATCAGAATGAGACTTGCAAACTCAGAGAAACCAACAGAAATCAATGTACAAAAGTCATGAAGAAGAGAAGTCTTAGATAAGTAGTGTAACTACATGTCCTAGGTTGGAAACTGCAAGATGTGGGTGGAGGTGTGTATTCTGTTGCCATCTGTTAGAGGTGGGGCAGTTATCTTCTGTTAATTGGACCACCTGTTAAAACCAGGTGGGGCAGTTTTCTTTATCTCTCCCACAATCAGTCCTCCCTCTGGGGAGATATCTTCTGTTAATGTGCCATTGAGTCTCACTACTTGACTGATAAAATGACATCATCCCATTGTGAGATTCTCCACCCAGGGGGCGGAGCTAAGAATTCCTACCTGGATATAATCTGAGATTTAGAACACAAGAGACAGACTTTTCCCATTGAAATCCTAGGGGAACAGCTTTCTTTTCCACTGGATTCCCAGAGGAAGGCCAGGCCCATCTATATCACCACTGGACCTTCAGAACCTTCTACAGGATCACTGCTTCAACAGAACCACATCTGTCACTCCAGGAGTACTGCAACCACCATTTAATCAGACTGCTACCAACACCCTGACCAACAGGGTGTCAGGTCATATTCTGACTCTGACAGTGTTTTTTTGTATTACTGCATTTTTATTTTTATATTTTATTTTAATTTTTATTTCCTAATAAAGAACTGTTATTCCTACTCCCATATCTTCGCTTCAGAGCCCCTTAATTTCAAAATTATAATAATTTGGAGAGAGGAGGTTTGCATTTTCCATTTCAAGGAAGGCTCCCCCCTTCTTTAGTTGACACCTGTCTTTTCAAACCAAGACATTAGATAAATGTTATCAGTAAAAAGTCTGGGATCCTTGTGTGTAATGAACTGTCACCTTGTTCTTTTAAAGTTCTTCTAAGTTTTCTGATGTTCACATTTTTGTAATGGAGTTTTCCCCATACTTTTCATGTAAATAGTGATTGTTTTGCATTCCTTTCTGGAGGAAGAGAGAATTGATTGACTGTTGGTTTGACCAGTGTGGTTGGAGAGGTGGCAATTTCATCCTCCAATCCATGGTCACTTTTGGAATTCTATAAATATCAAGGTACAGAAATAAATGCGCCTTTTTTTTGCCTTGGACATCTCAGCATGTGAGTGCCATTCATTTCATGTCATATTGTGACAATGAACCAAAGAAATAAGAGTCTGGAGAGGAAATCTGGAAGATGAAGCCTGTGAATTTAAATGAGAATATGAGACAAGATGGATGGGTGTGGGCTGAAGTTATTTGTGTGTCATGGTTATGTCTATGCAATTGGCTCTGACTGTTCCATTAATGCTTCCTGATGCTGGCCCATGTTCATCCAGACTAATGCTGAATCAGAATGCTTCTTGACATGAATTTGGCCCATGCCCTCCTCAATACCCTCCCTGGGTATAATGTGGCAGTTAAAACACTTTCAGTTACTAGAATAGATAAGGCTGTGCTGCTTTGGCATGCCTCCTTCTGGCATGGCTCTGCAGTCATCCCAGGAGGCTGCCATTTCCCAGGGCCTGCCAGATACACCTTTGGCATCATGCTCTACAAATGCCATTCTTACGAAGGGCTGTGATGTAATCTGCAGATCTTTCACAGCTGGAAAGCAAAGAACAGAGTCATAGTATTGAGGAGGCCAGCAGATGACCACCCTCTTTATAGTCTGCAAGAAACTGAGTAAGATGGAATTCAGGTCTGGCTAGATCCTTCTTCATCCATCACTGCATATGCCAAAACTGGCTTGCCTACCTTTCCAAGCCTGATGATCAGACACTTCCACTAAATAAGAGCAGGGAACACATGTGCCTGCACCTTTTTGGGGGTGCCAAAAAGGAAACTTGGGAAACCTTCCAAAACCCTGCCATGGGGCATGGCTTTATGATGTTGTCTTGGTCTCAAAGTCAGGTGTCTGCTAAAGAAGGCAGGAGCCTCCCTTGGAATGAAAAAATGCAAACCCCTTCCCTCCAAATTATTATTATATTGAAATTAAGGGGCTCTCAGGCAAAGACATGAGAATAGGAATAACAGTTCTTTACTAGTGTGTATAACAAGGCAAACAAACAACAATAACAATGGCACTAAAACAACGAGCACCAGAACCCAGTGACAGTGCCCTTCTCAGCTGCGGCACTTTCCCCTTGGTGCAGTTCCGGTCATGGCCGGCAGGGGCGCTGGTGGCTCCCGCTGGGCAGGGCAGGTGCGGTGATTCCCCCGGGGCTGCAGGGGGCGCTGTGGTACGAGCTCAGGGAGCGCGCTGTCATGGCAGCTCGGCTGAGATGGGAAGGGATGGAGGAGAGGCTTTTCTTCACAAACCCTGTGGCAGTCGATCCCAGTGCCCCAGCAGGACTCCGAGGAGCACCACGCTGGAATGGCAGGAATAAGCAAAAATCCCAGGCTAATGGATTAGATGTATCAGAGATTCCGGAGCTGTGGCTGGAACTGTGGGATGTCTCGGCAGGCCAGGGGTGCAGGGCTAACGCGTAGCAAAAACTCAGAGCAGTGCCGAACAAGCAGCGGGGGCAGGGCAGCGGCAGCCTGGCTCCCAGCAGGGCAGAGAGGGGTGAGCCCAAGATCCCGGGCACCAAGCAGATGGGGATAGATCTCTCTTTTAGTGAGGTGGTGTTCAGAAGGTCCCAGTTCACTGGCTACTCCTACGAGCAGACTCACCTCATGGCAGAAGAAATAGCTCTGGGCTGGGCTCTGGTGGCAGCAAAGAATTCCCTTCCCAAGCAGCAGCTCCAACCTTCCTCCCCTTAAAGCCAAGAGTGAGAGAGAGCAAGCAGCTGCCCCAGCCCTGCCCCCACCTGCCCCAGTCTTGCAGCACCTCTGCCCCTCTGAGAGAAACTCCCAAAAACCAGAGGAGTGCCACCAGACCCCTCCTTCCCCGAGGCCTGGTCACCTCTCTACTGTCTCAAGCACCCAGTCATCAGTGCTTCCCAGCAACTCAATGGGAAAAAAAATCCACAAGTAAAAAGGAACAAAAGTAAAGAAACCCAACACCCAATGGATGTTTTCTCCTCCAGAGGACTATGCCAGGCCAAGATTTAGAAACTAAGAGAGGATCTTATCCTTTTTTCTGCTTTTATCATTAAGGCCACGTATCCTTGTGGCACACTCTGTCTCTTTCATACAGAGTAAAAATTGTGTTCTTTACTCTTGGGTAGCCCTATTTTGGAATCTGATCAATGGAGACGCTGAGTTTCTGGAACAGCCAACATTATGGATTGTGATTTATGGATGGGAGAGGCTGTTACCAGAGCCTTAAATAAATCTCCCTTGGGGACTTATATATTGCTGACAGCATCAGAAAAGATAATTTCTTTTAGAAAACATCCACAGGAGGGCCCCATCTCCTGCCTGGGTATAAAGGGGTTTTTCCTATTAAAGAGGATAGCAAAGGAGGCTTGAGTATGCAAGGCATCTAATTGAAAATCAAGAGCAACAAGGACTTGGCAAAGTTACATTTTTGATGTACAGCAACAATGTTTGATATAGTGCACCAAACCTTGGTAAGGTGTGGCATAGGGCGTGTAGGTATATTGATATGTGCCTTTTATGAAAAGCTGAAGGGACTTTGACGTATATGGTGCTGAAGAGATATGTGTCTGAGTGTTCTAGTTTAAGCCAAAGTCAGGATAAATTTTTTAATGCAGATGGGAGGAGCTGGAGCCTGGAGCTGTGTGGTGGGTCTAGGTTGTTTTTCTATACCATGTACATCATCTTTCCGGTGTGGAAATAGGAAGTGGAAGAGGAGTCTCTCTTCTGAGAAGAAGGGAACATCAGGAAGAGAAAGGAGCTGCACACTGGGGGCATTTTGTTTATTTTCTGGGGGAGCAAATGATGAATAAAGTGGTGAGAAGGTGCCAGCTGTGGTCCTGTCACATCACTTCAGACTCAGTGGGCATTTTGCATGTGATCACTGTCTTTTATATATTGTTGTTAGTAGGATTGTTGATGCTACTGTTTGTCTTCAGTAAATGGTTAATCCATAAATTCTGCTCCTTGTCTGTGCCACTGAGCGAGTGGGGGAAGGGGAGTGGCTGCACTGGGCTTAATTTCCAGCTTGGTGTAAACCACAAAACTGAGTAAAAAGACTGAGGTGTATTTATCATAGGTCTTTTTCCAACTAGATTTGTTGTTTAGAGAGAAGAAGTTCAGTAGCATAGATATGGGCTGTTCCACATTAGTAGATTCTTGTGACCAGCAGCCATTCCTTCTGTGTATAATTAACAGCTGTAAGGCCTAGCCTCTTCTTTTTCTGTCTTAGAAGTCAAGCTCTCTGTTGAGCTGCATTGTAAATGTCTCTGTGCTGTTGTTCTGTTGTTTATGTTTCTGGTGGAAGAATTCACCCTTTGTATCTTTGTAACTTTACAGAGTACAACAGACTGTGATGACTACTGTGGCATTGGGATAGTGGTGTCTGTCCCTTGTACCTACCACCTGAAGTTCTTTTGTGGTTCTTTGTTGGTTATGTTGGTTGTATTTCCCCTATCATGTAGGGGGTTAGAGATGCCGAGCAGTAGGAACTGAGGCCCAGGGTTTGCCACTAATGCAATATAGGTAAGCGTGCTGCTGGGAGGTCAGATACAGACTAGGAACTTTGTTTGACATAGTTTCTTTCAACAGTTTATTGGGAGGGGTTACAGCGGTATGTTTGAGACAGACAAGTCAGAAGCAGATTGCAGGGGGAGTGATGATGAGATGCAGATGATGGTGAGATCATAGCTAATTGCTGGACTTTAGAAAACTGATGAAATGTGTCGCGCTGCTGTCCTCAAATCCTTCTCTCTACTCCCCCGAGCTGGGGAGGAGATTGCACCGGCTGAGCTGTGGCACAGCAGCTGACAGCGGTGGGGCACTTCCCAGATGCGCCAGGGGCGTCCGGGAACCGCCTCGGCAGGAGGTAGCGGCGACCAGCAGGTAGACGAAGCAAATAAGAAGAAAAGAGGGACTCCTCTCGGGGGCACAGTCCAGAGCCTTTATTGCCTCCAGGGAATCCTCCGAGAAGAGACCCGGAGGAAAGTGGGAACACAGTATATAAAGGGGGTGGAACACTCGGGGGAGGATAACAAATCAACCAATCAGAGAAATCATAGGAGGGGACAAACTTGTAACAGGCAGCTCATCGAACGAATAGGGGTGATAAAAGGGAGGAACCCTTGTTCCTTGTCCAATCACCCACTGGCAAAGGAAGAATTTTCTGGAAAGAAAGGAGAGGCCAGTGAGTGATGGACAGGAGCTCGGGGAGGGGTTGGCAGGGAATTACCGGGGTAACAAGGGAGGAGACAAAAGACTGTCAGGTCTCTAATGCTGGGGAGGGGCAGACCGGGGAAGAAGGGGAATTCCAGGCTGAACCATTACAAACAATGGGGGGAATGGGTCAAACCAACTGCAAATAAAAGCACACCACAACAGAAATGAAGTATGAATCCAACCCAAAAGAGCTCTGAGTTAAAGAAGAACAAGGACTTCTGTCTTCTTTGTTGTCTACAGAGTAGATTTGGATCAGGAGACAATCAAACAGCTTACAGGATTTTCTGATTCACAGTAATATAGAAAAAATTTGTCAACCTTTTTTTTTCCTTTTTTTCTACTTAAGAAGTAGAAAAACACACTCCTCCTTTAATTTCTTCAAAGGAAGAAATATTGCTAAGGAAACTTTTTTAGTAGATTGAGTCAATGCTGTTTTCTTTTATCTTGCTTGGTCCTAATGGTAATACACAGAATTTCACAGCATTGTTGATCAGAGATTTAAAGTAGTAGGTCTTTACAAAAATGTAAGTGAATATCATAAATGGAAATGAAATGGCATTAATTTCATATTACTAATGGCATTAAAGATAATTAATAAGTTTGCTGATGATACTGTATTGAGAGAAGCTACTGACACTCTGAAACGCAGAGAGGCCCTGCAGTGACACCTTAGCAAATCAGAGGCTGGGCAATCACTAAGTCTATGAAGTATGACATGGGAAAGTTCCTCATTCTATGCCCGGGATAAGGCAACCCTGGATGTATGGACACACTGGGGAATGAGATGGTGGAAAGCAGTGCCACAGCAAGGGACCTGGCAGACCCGGTCCTTGGAAAGTTGAATTTGAGTTAGCAGTGCCCAGGCAACCAGGAGGGCCAACCCTGTCCTGTGAGGTATCAGGCACAGCATTGCCAGCCATGCAAGGGAGGGGACTGTCCTGCTACCAATACGAAGTGTTAAATTAATTATTAACATTTAAATTATATTCCAGCTGACAGCAGAGAGGGCTTTACATATCTCTGTGAATATAATTTTATTTGTGGTAACTAATGCTTATTGAGCAAACAATGTGTAGTGAAACTTTCCACATGCATATTTGTAGTAAACTGCTTAATGTGGATGCCAAGTGATTTAGAAAACAGTAATTTTTCCATCAACAACTGTATAAATCTATAAATCAGCGATTTTTAAAGTTGTGACCATATTTAGATAAAGCAATAGATGAATTAAGACAGGTGTATTACTTGACTTCATTGATGATAAAGACATAAGTTTCATAGGTAATACAACTGAAAATGAGGATCAGTGCTTAAGCTAACAAATAGTTGAATAACTACTTTAAAGAATAGAGACATGATAGTGTTTAACATTGAATAGAAGTAATGAGGTTAATGTGACTGAGGACTGTGAGGCACAGTAACAGGTTGCCTGAAGAAGCTGTGGATGATCCATCCCTGGAAGTGTTCCAGGCCAGGTTGGATGGGGCTTTGAGCAAATGGCTCTAGGAGCTGGGTGACTGGGATGAAATGATTTTTAAAGTTCCTTTTAACCCAAACCATTCTGTGATTTTATGATTAAGTGCTGGCAGTTTTATACATTAAAAATCAGGGAATGGGTATTAATTGATGCTTCCCAGATTTCTTATGTAGTATGTATAGATGTAATGTGTGGTAGATGTAATAGATGAAATATTAATTTATTATCTTTATTAATTTATTATATAGATTGTAATAATAATTTATTATATTTATTAATTTATTATACTGATGGTAATATTAATTTATATTTTACCTAAGCAAGTAATTCACGAAGTTTAATATGTGAATATACACTTATAAACCTCGCAAATTAGTTTATGGGGGCACCTATCTTGTTTAGCTAACACCGGTGTACATTCCAAGTAAATTTACAGTTTCTATTGGGCTATCCATTGCTACTTAGTTGTTTCCCACAAATATCTGTCCTTTTTTACTCTTTGAAGCCCAAATTGTATTCTCAAAGACAAGAATTATTTATGTCAGGATTATACAAACAGAAATTGATCCCAACACAGGATTAGGAGATGAATCTGCAAACTGTTCTAAGAGATGGTGAAGAGTGTATCTACCGAATTTGCCATTGTCATTAATCCAGGAGTTGCTACAAGCACACTGGAATATAAAGTGAAATTCAAAGTAATTCTGAAAAACGGAGCTCTTCCCTCAAGAAGTCAAGAAGAAACCTCTACTATCAGGAAAATATGGAACAGTTTGAAGATGTTTAGCTTAGAGATAAGCAGAATGGTGAATATGAGCTGAAAGTCTTCAAATACTGCAAAGGCTCCTGCCATCTCTTCTTTTTGATGAGACTGAACAGCAGGAATTAAGACTTTATTAGAAGACTTAAAAGTGAGGGTTTTTTTTCCTAACAATAAAAATCTGTAAGGATGAGATAGAAATATCCCACAATTATGAAGTTATGGGATATCCTGTGTTAATGCAGTCTTAGTATTGTGATTTTGAGTGGAGTGTTCCCTGATGCAAATGGCAAATATTTCCCCCTGCCATGATATGTGAAGAAGCTAACACTGAGTAGTGAAATCCTCTCCTACCTGCATTCTTCATAGCTCTTTTAGCTTATCTGTCAGCTGTATTGCTAGTTCACATGGCATTCTTCTGCATACTTCAGTGAAGTGTGATGAAATATAAGGAAACATTCCTTTTAGCTGATATAATCAATCATATGTAGTATATTTGAAAGCATGCCCAGAGATAAAATGACAATTTTTAGGACTGTATTGTCAGCTCCAGGTGCTTGATTGTGGTACTGGAAATTCTTCTCTTTCAAAACCTGTGACCCTTCAGAGCCATAAATTCCTGAAGCAGTTACACAGACCTCAGTGACCATTAGGAATTATATTAGATTCTTATTTTTGTAAAAGTAGCAGGGAAGGTAATGCAGTATTCCAGATAAGTATGTGGTTTGATTGCCTTAAAAATGTTTAGTTTTCTTGTCATTATGTGTTTATTGAAGGTGCTCAGGGTAGGTTGCTCTAGGGTAAAACACCAGATGTGTTGAATTTCTGTTACTTCTTTGCAACTTGCTATCATGAAAATGGATATCTTTTTGTTCAGCATGTGAATATTTTCACCTCAGATTTACATGTAGACTTTTTTACTGCAGTCATTTTGTTACCTATCATAAGTGAGATTTTTCCCACCTCTGGGTTCTTCAATATCAATATTTATATCATAGGGAAGAGGATGGAATTTTCTCTGATATTCACCAGAATGTCCATTCTGAACTTCTCAGGGAAGTTCAAGCACAGGGAACTAAACAAAATAAAAGAGAAATCCCTGGAAGTTCAGTGAGCCATTAACAAGTGGCAAAAATTGATTTGCTATGCAAAGATTGTCATATCTTCTTGAATCCTAGCCACGTTAGTGTATCCTGCTCATGTACCTTTTCTGAAACAACAAATTTTGTGTGTCAGTGTACTTGGAGAGATGTTAGATGTATCTTTAACATGGTAAGATGCTTTCTGGCTGTGAAGGTAATTTGAAAAGCATATAGAAATTGCTGGCTACTTGTAGTAGAGAGAAACTGCTACAGCAAGAAATTAATTCAAAGAATGCTTCTCCTGAGTATGTCAGAACTATATTGTCCTGACTCTCAGTACTTCTACCCTCTTTTTGGATTAATTCCCTCACCCCTTAATATTTAAAACATATTAATACCTTAAATTCCAATAACATGAGGTGTGCATAAGGTAAAGTGCAAGAATGTGCCTGGTAAAAATGTGTTTTGAATGTGTGT
The DNA here is from genome assembly GCF_036417665.1 of Passer domesticus. Classification (NCBI taxonomy): domain Eukaryota; kingdom Metazoa; phylum Chordata; class Aves; order Passeriformes; family Passeridae; genus Passer; species Passer domesticus. Next base: position 56,153,871 of record NC_087512.1, on the reverse strand, counting down.
CTGTCAATAAGGCAGATCTGTCCTCGTGCACTGTTAATGAATATAGCAAAGCAAGACAAATAAAAGAAAAATGTGCCCATTATGCACACATATATATACAGGTATTAGGTTCTGTTTTGTTGGGCCAGGGTTTTATGAGCCTTTAAAAGGGAACCTAATACACCCAAGGATAGCTTAGCTATTACCTTTGGAGGCGAAGAATGAGCAGGATGGCTTCTGCTGCAGTGTTTGAAACAAAAAGGTTTAATAAAAGGCAAAATAATAAACAGAAAATCTGAGCCAGGTACAGAGGTCTGTTCCTTCTAGAAAACACATTCACAAAAACCTCATGGTTCTTTTGTTCTCTCCTTTTCTACCTTATGGCCCAGGCGGGACTTTTTGGCTTCTATCCAGTTAGGTGACCCCAAGGTTTTAGTGAAGTCTCTGGGGTCCTATAAGGTGGCTTTTCACCTGATCGTTGGGAGAAACTTCTGGGCTTCTTTCCTTTTTTGGGGGACAAAGGCTAGTTTGCCACTCTGTCATTAGGGGGCATTCTCCTACACTCCTTCATACAGGAAGTAAGTATAAAGAGGCTAAGTGCTAATGGTATCATAATAAATAATTAAAAATAAACTTATCAGGATTACCAGCGAAGAAGGATGTAGAGGCATCTTTTTTAAGGTTAGCCTAAAATGCAACTAATAATTCACTGTCTTTCGGTCAAGCACCAGTTTCTCCTAGGTCCTTGCCCAGACTTATTGTCTCAGATGAGCCCAAACCTCAGTCTGTGTTTCAGTCTATGGATGTGTGGACAGTTAGCTGTGGCTAAAGACCATGCACCAAACCTTTCTCTCACCTTCCCATCTGTGAGACGGGAGGAGAAACTAGGATAAGAAAAATTACAAATTGAGATAAAGACAGAGGGATCATTTAACAGTTATTGTCATAAGCAAACCAGACTTGACTTGGAAATAATTACTTCAATGTACTCACAATTCAACAGATTCAGGTAGTGGGAAACAAGAAGACAAATTTTAATGTATTGCATCCCCTTTTCTGCACATAAAACTTATTACTGCTAACACCTCTACCCATCCCCTCTCATGGCACAGGAGAAGCCATTAATGATGCGACTGTATTCGGGAGGTGGCAGTTTATCTCTGCTGCTGTTCTTCATACATTTTCAATGCTCCAGGGTGGTGCTTCAGGAAACAAATCTACCATTGTCTGCTTCATGAGCTGTGGGAAAATATCTTCTCTGTGATGAAGTACCTCCTCCCTTTCTTTCTTCGCTGACATGCTATTTCTAGCTTTTTCCACCCTCTGCCTCTCCATGATCTTTTTCCTCTGTCTTAAAAACACTTTCACAGAGGCATCACCATCTTGGCCCTGTGGTAGGTCTATTGCAGCCAGCTGGAATTGGCTGTGTCCAACACAGAGCAGCCCCAGCCTCTTCTCACAGAGGCTCTTTCTGCAGCACCACTCCTTGCCAGTACCAAAACCTTGTTGTTTATCCTAATGTTGGACTTTTTTTTTTTTTTGTCTTTTCTGTTTGTGTATCTGAGTAGCTGTACACATGTAATGGAAATTGAAGTTTTTCTTATTATATAAATTTTAGCCTTTAATGCTGAATATAACTAAGGAGTAGTTGGAGTAACCAACCTATCACACCAGAATTAATCTTTGCTTTTCTGTTCCACTTGTTCTTATTTGTACAGCTGGTCAAGTACAAGCTGTTCTCCATGTGTGTGCAAGTCTCCTAAGGGTTTTCTCATTTGATTTTTAGAAAACCAGCTCTACAAAACTGCCTGATGCTTTCTCAGGCAATGCAAGACTGCATATCACTCATACAGGAAGAATCAAAGGTACGGATGGAAATACATTATTGATTAGCTAACTTCCCTGTGAAGCTTCTGCTCTTGCTCTTGTAACACACAGAAGTGTGTTACCCACTTCTGCAATGCTGAAACTGGTTTGTAGGCAGCTGCCCTTATGTTGTCACTGCTAAGAAAAAAAGAGGAAAGGTAAAAATGCCTCAACTCAGTTCTTGGAGTTGTATCCTCAGCTTTTTCTACAGGTATGTGGGTAAGCAGCAAGATGCTTTTCTGCAGTTCACAGGAACCATTGCTGTGTTATGCCCAGATTCTTTCCATGATAGGAACCTTCCTCAGTGACATACCGCTGCAGCAAATGTCCCAGTGCTTCAGGCTAGTGGAGCACCACATGTCCATATGTTAACTGAATGTTGTGAATGCCCTTGTATGAGGAGCACAACTGAACTTCAGCATACTGTAAGCATACCACATGGCATCAGTCTATATAGATCATTCTGTGATCAGTTCAAATAAACATTGTCAAAGTCTATGGTTTGCTTTTTCATGTGTTCAGTTCTTGCTGGAAAATGGTACCATGCAGAGCCAGGAGCTATATGAACTATAGAGCCTTATGCCATATTTTTTCCTCCTTATGAAAGAAAAGGCTTCTTTTCTACCTGTAGGTTGCAGTAGTACTGTAAACTGCATTCCTGTAATGATGACAGAAAACATCCCTTCAAAGAAGAAATCTGAATTTTTTGTTAGTGAAGACTTGTGCTTTGTATACCCTGAGTGAAGAAAGCTGAATAGTATTGAATAACTTGCAGTATTTTTAAAACCCCTTTTTTTTTCCCCCTCCAGCAGAACTACAATAAAACACTTACGTGAAGTGTGTATAAATAGTGCAGAATTTGACCTGAGGTAAATTTGCCTAGCACAACGGAGGTATATTTGAATGTAATTTCTTTCAGGAATGACTAATCAGAAAGACATGAAACTTGGAAGGGTTTTGAAAAAGAATATATAATATGACAATCAACACAATTATAGTTTCAAGGAATTGGAAAATGAAATGGTGAGACTGGACTGAGAATTCTGGCTTCAGTCTTTTTGTGGTACTCAAAGATGGAAAGAGAAACATACAGTAGTGATGCCTTAGCTTTTAGCTTTTATATTTTTCAGATTCCGTACTGCTCTAGTGTATAATTCTGAGCTTCATATTAGGGGATAGTAAACTGTCTTCACAGAGTAGCTAGACAAAACAATTCCTTTTCTAGCTTGGGACCAAGGACAAGTGATCCAAATTTCAGGCTCAAGAGCATAAATAATGGTGGGATGAAGAGAGAAGAACAAGAAGGATGCTATAATACAGCTAAAGCTGTAATGAGACAATTGGCTCCAATATGCAAGTAGACCAGAACTTATAAAGTGAGAGCCGTCAACACCATTGTCCATTTTGTGACCATTTTGGGTTCATCTTGAGTGTAGCCCTGGCTGGACTCTTGTACTGTACAAGGTGTGTATCCATTGAGGCCTTTTCATAAATACCTACTTTAACTCCGTCTAGCCTCTGTTCTAGGTCAGCCTTCACAAGGCATCAACAGAGGTGAGCTGTTACTGTTACTGCCCTCAGTGTTTGAAAGCAATGCAGTTATAGATCATCTATATGTGACAAAGCTTCAATTTGTTTGAAGATGGTGGATGGTGATAGGAAGGATAGAGTGTGCGAGAACAAGACTGTAAACATGTCATTCTTACTGAAGGACTTATGTTCTCTCTGTCATGTTACTACCTTTCTATTACCTGGGTCAAGGTTGGTTTTCTGCAAATATTAGCTGCTGGAGTTAGTTGTTAAACACAGCAGTGGTACCCATGCAAAACAAGGAGCTTAGACATCTTGGAATTTTCTCAGCTGAAGTGAATTCAAATTGTGTTGTAGAGTAGAGTGATTATTAATAATATGCTGCATTACAAATTTCCACGTAATAGTTAATTTATTGAGTACATAGCTCTCTGTAAACAGGCATTATCTAATGGCATAAAATTCTACAACAGCTATATTTTGCCATCATTTACTTAAATTATAGTAATTTGGTGATTTAAAATTGTACTAATGTATGCTGCCGTGTTAATTGGGTGCTGCTGATAAGGCCAAGAAACTATCACTATATATTGCAGAGTGACTGTAAATAAACTAGTAATGGTAACTGGATTTGTCACTTAGCAAGGAAAACTTAGTAAGTTCTTTTGACTGATTTAAAGGTACAATCATCCTGTTGCTGAACGTTTTTGAACTGAGCTAGTTTGTGCAAAGTATACCGATCACAAATGCAGCACATGTGGGAGATGTTATGATTCATGTACTATGTCTTGTCACCAAAAAAAGTTATTTCTTAAAATATTGGCTGAACTGTACAGCACGTCAATTTCTAAAAAGTTGCTGTGGAAATAAATGTGTTAGTATAAGACATCAATACCAATATGTTTACCCAGTGGAGTTCGATGTGTAGAATATCAATGTTTTTGTTCTCCTTCTGCTAATAAAGAGGAAGATTCATCCACCTTTTAGGAAACTACCAACCTTATTATAATCCCCTTGAATAAGGATAGTATTTTCATTAACTACTGCAGTATCTTTACAGAGCCACTAATACCATTGAATATATGAAGCGATTCAATGCTGCAGTATTAACATTAAGATAATAACACTATGCTGCAGTGGTGAAAGAAGACAGCTACCGGTATTCTGTTTACCCAATTTTCCCAAAATTCTGTACCTGGATTGCATGTGCATTCAGGAAAAATGCCTCAAAAAGTCAGGAAGATGGTAAAGGGAAAAAAGCAGAAAAAAGACTTACTCTGTCTTCAGTGTCCTCATTCTTTGAATCCTTATCAGCTTTCTATCACAGCTGCTTAGCTTTGTAGTGGAAGCCTGATCACCAAAATGACATGCTTTTTATTTTGAAATAGTCTATGAGTTTAGCCACTGGAACTCTGCATTCATTAAGCATTAGATTCTATCTATCAGCTAAAAATCAGCAGATTGTTAGGTGTAGATATATTTTATTGTCTGTGTTTTCTGTGAATATGTTTCTTTTTTAACTGTTGAAGCTCCAGAGAAACATAATGGAATTGTTTCAGTTGAGAGAATCTCCATCTAGATTTACAGGAAAATTTCTGTTAACATGGCTTCGCATCACAGAGCTGGGCTTTTAAATAAGATTTTGCTTTTCTGCTTTTTAAAGCATTTTAAAGTATTACAGCAGTCATGGCCCTAACAAAGAGATATTAGAGGGGAATTGCATTTAGGATTTCTGGGAATCTTGTTTCTTAGTTCATAGCTGTTTTGAATAGCTCTCAACAGCTAATGGTATTATTGGAGAATTTGTCCAAGGACATTTGGAATTATTTGCAGTGTGGCTTATTGTGAAGTTGTAGCCATTACTTTATTAATAGGAAGTTAACAGAAAGTCTGTGATTTATATCTGGTTAATTCTAGTTATGCTATTTAAGTGGGAGCCCTCACACATTTGCACTTTCACTGGTTTTGCTAGCAAGGAAATGGTATTGCATAGCTGTTGGCTGGTGTATAGCTGTTGATCCATGGACATAACACTAGGCTAATGAGGCACTGACTTGAAAAAGAACTACCAGTCTTTGTACCAAGATTATTAAATATAAACAAAAACAACTGAATTTTATTGCCACTGATAATAACAATGCAGATCAAGACTGAAGATAACTCCTTTCTGAGAATGATGACTTTTACTCTGTCAAATAGAGAGCAGTAGTGTACTGACTAACCTGAAATTGTGTGTGCATATGTGATATCACACTTGTGGTTTCTGTGTTAAATGCATTTAGACTAGAATAAACTTTCATGAATCATACATTTTTCTCCGTTCGTACATTTTTTGCTCTCTCTGTGAGTTTTGTTGTGTAAGTACTGACATACCTTACTGCACATCTGGCACCAGCTTACTGAGATGAAAACACAAGTTTTACATGTAGAACATATATTTTAAATACCAGTTCTCAAATTAATCTCCTCTCTTCATCCATTGGTTTTCAAATAACCTTCAGTGACTTCTGATTTCAAAGGCAGAAGTAGTGATGGGGAGTCAATTCTTGCTGTGGTATTTTTGTCCTTCAAAATTGTCAGTCTCAAAAGAAAAAAGCTTTTCCTGATATTTTTCCTGATATTTTTCCTGATATTCCTGACTTTCTAATATGTAGACTGGCAGACCTTGAAAAGAAGGTCTCATAGAGCTTATCTCATCTTTAGGCTTTCAAAACTTTACTATAAAATATTTTCTTGTAATTAAATGCTTGACACCTCCTGCTGTCTAGTTATACCTGTTAGCTTATTTCCAAGTCTTTCCTTATGCTCAAGTTTGCCACCTTCAGATGTATTACAGATAATTGATTAATTTAGATTCAGTTGCACCAGTCCTTCTGGACCTGGTCTGGGAGAGATATTTGCAAAAATTTTGAACTGTAATCTGTATTGCAAATTTTACATACTCTGATACTTAAATTGAGTAAATGAGTTGGCAGAAGTGCTGTCCTTTCCACTACTTTTATAATTTTTAGGTAAATAGTCTGAAATATATCAGAGAAGATGTGGACACAGTCAGCCCAATGGGAAAAAGTTCGCTCAGGTGTGGCATACGTTTGCAGACCTTTGTAAGCAATGGCTAATTCATATAGATGACTGTTTTTATTTGAAGATAATATAAAATATTAATTTATATTATCCATATAAAAATATTTTTAAAATATAAAAATATTTTATATATCTATATATGACAATAAAATTTATTTTATTTCAAAATAAAAATCTTCAGAAGATATTTGTAGACACTTGCTACATGTGCAACGGTGGTGACAGAGCTAGTGTCTACTGTGATCTATGGGTTTACAGCTTTAAACCAAAGGATGTATTGGCAATTTGATTCTCTGCATAATAGGCAGACAATGCAAAATAAAAAGCTGGGATACTGTGGTACAAAAGCTCAATGTAACAAATGCTATTGACTTTTCCCACCTGGCTTGCAGGCTTTTGGAGAGAAATAATATATGTGCTATACTGTAAAATGTGGACTTAATGAAAACACAGGCATCATATTGTAACTAATGTAAAAACAGATGTAATGACAAGCTACTTAAGAATGCATAATAATGTTTTGTTAGTAACTGATTTGCTTTTGGCAGTTTTATGAGGAAGAATGTAGACATTTAATTTTCAGTTCAAGAAAAAACAGAAAATGTTCTTAATATGCACTTGTGTTTAGCTCAAATAACAATGTCAATATTTTTGTTTAAAGAATGTGTTTGTTTTGGTTTTCTTTTCCCTTGTGTATTTCACGAAAGAATTTAGTTTTCTTAATTTGACTTCGACTTTCAGAAGACTTCTACAGAAGCATTTCTTTCAGATCTCAACTGGACACTTGTTGCAGAAATGTTTTGCACAATGTAAGGAAAAAAACAGAAATGAGAGAATAAAAAATGAAATCCTTTATTAAAGTGCTAATGAAATTAGTTAAGGAGCTTATATAATCTTGAAGTAATATGGAATTAAGCCTTAAATCCACAAAGCCTTGAGAACATGAATAATGTAGTTGTCCAAATTACTGTAAATTTGATTGTTTATCATAGAAATTCCATGAAGAATAAACCCAATCTCTTCTGCTTTTGATGATGACACACAGAGAAGGAAAAATGATGTGCTGGTCACTGGGCCAGTAGCCAGAAGATAATCCTTGTCTCCTTTGATTTGAACTTGGTTTAGAATATGGAAAATGTATGTTCAAAAATAAAATGTATGATTAAACAATAAAAAAACCCAACATGTCAAGTTGCCCATCTTTTTTTCTTTGCCAGATGTTTCATACTGAACAAGTGCATCAGTGGCGTTGCCTTCTGTAGAAATTCTTCAGAATGTAGTAATGAATCCACTAGAATCCTTATTTTTGTAAATCCTGAGAGAAAGGTTGGCTACACATTGTGTCAAAGAATGTATGTTCTGAAGCTTCTCATTATTAGCCACTGCCTGTAACTATAAAAACTTTGAGGACACAACAATTCACAATCTCTGCTTCCTCTTTACCATGCCCTGTAAATGAATTATGTAGTGTCAAAGTACTGCATGCCCAGTGAGGTACAAGTCACTCTTCCCAGAAAAAGTGGGAATGATGGGAAACCATTTACAGAGGTAGTATAACACTGCCAGTATCTTCTTGATTTGAAAGCAGTTTTTTTGTTAAATTTCATGTTAGCCACATTAAGTTCTTGTATTCTGTCTAAATGCCATTCAGCAGACACATTTTTATATGCAGCCACTGTCTTTCATTCAGGGCTCTGCTACACAAAAATGTGAGGTCCATACAGAGTCTGAATGAGAGGGGCTAGCATAAAAATCTGAAAAAATACAACATGCATTGCACCAACAAAATGTCTAAGCCTATGTCCTGATTTGCTTAGACTGTCTATAAGCAGTCAAACTGCTGTTTTCATAAATAATGGCAATTCCTAAGCACATTTTTGGTATACAATTAAAACACTTTTTGTAACAGTAATATAATGCAATATGGATCATCTGTAGCAACAGAACTAAAAAAGATCACTGTACTCCTAACTTAAATTGACATTTTGAAAGGTTAGCACAAGAGCTGCTTTGTAATCAATTAAAAAAAAATTTCAAGAAATTAAAATTTCTGATGTGGACAGTCCTGATTTGGTGCCTGTCAAAAAAGACAAACCAGAGTTGTATTACATAGGAAATAAATATAGATAAAACAACCCCTGTTCCGAGAAGTTCTTATCTACATGAGGAATTATTGCTGCACAAATATTTTCTGGTAAATGGATTAAGAAAAAAGTATTGCTGTGAATTCACATGTTGGTTAGGGAAGAGAAAAACAGGATACAGATACGAAAGACCTGTTAGGTAATACTAGATGTACATATCTGATACCTAGATACATCAGTTATATGCTTGTATGTAAAAATAGTCTAAATATGCATAGATTCATGTTATTTATGCTTATAGAAATTGATGCTTATAGATTCTTAAATATCCTCATGATAAAATAAAAGGAGAAAAGGTCCTTTTAAACACAACTGTTTGGGTTTTTGTGAATTTGTTGTAAAGATACACTTGCTTTTAAGTCCTATTTGTTACTGATAAATGGTGCTAAATATTTTGTTATTGATAGCCAAACCATGACCTGAGTATGGACTTTTCTGTAGAGAAAATATTTTATGTGGTTAGTAGGACAGAGCAGTCTAATCAAAAGGTTCAGGACTCTCATTTACGTGGCTCTAGAACCAAGTTGTTGATTCATGAATGATACAGGCTACTTAGGAATGAGAAGAGGAAAGTGACTAGAATGATTTGCCCTTTATGTGAGAGAGCATGGAGTGCATGGAGCTGGGTCCAGGAATGGGTATAGAGCCAGATGGGAACTTGTGGATGGATGATGGTCAATAGGTTGGTTGCTGTTGCTGCTACAGATTCTCTGAGCAGGAAGAAGTATAGCGGAGGCCTTCTTCAGATGACTGGAAGAAACATCACATTTACAGGCCCTGGTCATTATGGGAGACTTCAACCACCCTGATATCTTTTGGAGGGAAAAACTAAAAGGGTTCAACCAGTCTTGGAGATTTTCTAGGTCATGTACATGATGGAGCCAAGAAGGCAGGATGCTGTGCTGGTCCTGCTACTTAGAAGCAAGGAAGAACTGGTCATGGATGTGAAAGTCAGGGGCAGCATTGGCTACAGTGAATGTAAGACTGTGGGTTCATGATCTTAAAAGAGGAACGAAGGCACAAAGCCAAACAACAGCTCCGTGTTTCAGGAGGGCAGACATTAGCCTTTCAGGGATATGCCTGGAAGAATCCCATCGGATACATCCTTGAAGAGGAAGAGTCTGGAAAAATTACAGGCCAGTCCTGCACCCCCAGTCCTTGAGAAGCTGATAAAGAAAATTTATTCTTAAACCATTTGCATGGTGATAATACTAAGTGAAAGCAAACCTATAGTGCTGTGAGGCACCTCTAAACAAAACCAACATGATTAGTATGATTTATTTCCCCCTCCCCCCTCATCAGAGCCTTACAGGCAGTGTCCTTACCAATTTTAATTTCGATGGTGCAGAATCCTTTCTAGAATATTCTGGAGAAGACAGTAGCACTGCCTGATTAAAGCCTAGTGACCCTGTGGTAAATAGGTATGATTCATGCTGACACAATTGAAACAGTAATCAATATTGATAGAGTAATTAACATTCGGAAATAATAAAACAGTTAAAGGTGTAATGCCAAGAAAGAAAGGGAGAGGAGGGGCTCCCCCTCGCCCCTTCTCCTGCAGATGTTCAGAACAGGAAGAAGCAAGAGATAACTATTATTAATTTAGTTGGAAGAGAGGAGAATTTGGTTGGACACCAGGGAAATGTTAATTATATGAGATTTATTGCTTTAATGTTAGAACATAATATTAGCTTATACTATCCCAGCTTGGTGTGCATGTGTAAACCAAAAGGTGAATCAAAGGACACTGAGGAACAGGAGAGGCCTCACACAAAGAAGACCCCCAAAGAGTGGTATGGCCCCCTAAAAGAATGGTGGAACATGCATGGTAAAGGTGATGATAAGGGCGGTGATACAAGTGTGATGAATCGAAAATGAGAGGAGGTGGTAATGACATACAGCTTAAAAGGGAAAATTTTGGCTTAGCAAGCTTGTATGTGAGGTGACGGGGGTCAAGCCCTGCCCTCCGTACCCCGCGTGGTTATTTTGGCTTATGCGCTATTATAAGAACCAAATTATTCCTCATTTTAACCAAATTATATTGTCAATATTTTGACTGTACTCAATTTTATATATATTAAACTACTTAATTAAAATTGCTGTTACATTTAATTTTGTTTGTTTTTTTTTAAATGGGATAAGTGGGCAAATATAACTACCCTGTTAACCTTTGTCATCCCAGTCACATAGCAGCTGCTCATTCACAGATCAAGGGCAAAATTCTTTGTGTCCTCAAAAGTAAACCTGTCCTTTAGTAGTATCCTTCTTGTTGTTTTCTCCAGTCTTTTTATATGATATATACGTGTACATCTTGCAAAACTGCTTCTTCTGGTTTTTGACTGCTCTATACTTCTGGCGAGCAACATATTTTTTCTGCTAAGTATGGGAACATTCTTGCATTTGGGGAACATGGTGAGGAAAATTGAGATTTTTAATATGAGTTGCATTAACCTAAGATAAATGTGACTCTGCAGATGTAGCTATGACTCAATTGTGACAATTGAGTCATAGCTACATCTCCAATTTCTCATGCTTTTCTGGTGGAAGGATTAACAATAACAGTAGGTGTGACTACACTGTGATTTATGATATTCTTTGTTATTTGTGGAAAGAGGGTCAAAAAGGAAACTTTGACCCTTTTTACTATGCTCTTGTTGCCACAGGTGCTTCAGAGAGGTGGTAAAAGAATGGAAAGGGACAAAAATTAATGCAGGTGATATGTTCTTGAACCCTTGACTTTCAGCAGCTGCATTTTAAAGGCTGTCATTCCGTTTTGCTGCTATATCTGTGCAGCCTCTCTGTTATATGTGCAAACACAAACTGATTAGTATTTTTATAAGCTAATCTTGTCTGCTTTTATTACAGACATCACCTTCAGATGTGGGGCCACTAGAGACATTAAATCAAGAATATTTAGCTATTATTTGTAATAAATGTCAGCAAGACTGAATTGAAGCCAGCAGGAAACGTTCAGGGCAGGAAACACACTGACATTCATTAATGCAAATCTGTACCACTAATAGAATTAATCATAAAGAAGGAGGCTAGAACATGCATTGCATTTGTATTATATTAAATAAATCTATTTATATATTTATATTAATGCATTGCATTATTATGTTTTGGCCAATAGTAATTCATAATGAAAATTAGGGCTATAATGGATAAGCAGTGCCTAGTGACAAAGAGCTATATTCAGGCTGAGTAAAACTTTCAAGATGTCTTAGTCTGAAAGACAGGTGTCTGCCAAGGATGGCAGGAACTTCCCATGGAAAGGAAAATATGACCCTCTTCCCTCCAAACTATTACAACTTTGAAATTAAGAGGCAAAGATATGGGAAAAAGAGTAACAGTTCTTAACTAGTATGTATATGTATAGCAAGGCAAACAAACAGCAACAATGGCAGCAACAAACAAAAACCCAGAAAACCCTATAAAGTTTCTCTTGCCGCTCTTTAAACAATATCCAGCTTACGGTCATAGCCAGCAGGGGCGGTGCAATGATTCCCTCAACACTCCAGGGGGCGCTGTGGCACGAGCTCAGCCATGTCTCCCTCATGTGGTAATGGCAGGGAGGCTGCATGGCGAAATGGGCTGCAGGACCTTGGAGCAGTGGCTGGGACGGCAGTGGCAGGCACACCCTGTGCTGATATAGTGTGGCAGTGGAGATTTGAAGATATTTGGTCTCTCCTTGCCTGTACTAGTGGGGGTTTGAAGAATATGTTTAGTCTAAAGTTGTTTACACCTTGTCTCGCCGTGACAGTTATGAGAATTCCTGATTTTTCCCTGTCTATCCTCAAAAATCCTGCCCCTGTAGATTGTCTGTCATGGTTTGCTATACCCATTTGTCCAGAAGGTTCGCTGTCAGTTATAATTTTTCCTTCGGCCATTAGTATGTGACTTTCCTGCTCCACGTTATGTTTACATATATCTCTCCGGACCCGCCCTATCCAGCCACTGATTCGCTAGACGATGTCCTCCCGGGATTCCACACCTCCCCACCCCCCACCTCCATAAAAGTCACTGTTTTTCTGTTTCCCTGGTCTTTTGCCACTGTCCCGCTTTGAGCCATGCTGAACCTGCATCACACTCTGTGCAGCACAGCCGTCAGCAGCTTTGGCATGCCCCTCCACTGTGAGTGAAAAGAACACTCGTGTGGTGCAGCATCAGCAGCCATGGCTCCTGCTGCGGTAAAGTCCACCCGCACTGCCATCCGTGCCACTGCAGCCTGCACTGCCCACATGGCCATGTCACCTGCTTCACTTTGGCCCTGCTCCCGCCATGGGAAAGAATAACACCTGTGCAGCGGTGCCACCAATTCCATGCAGCGCCACCCCAGCACCACTTCCATGCAGGAAAGAAATAAAGCAGCTCAGAGAAACAAGCAAAGAGCCCTTCCTTTTTCCTTTACCGCAAATCCTTTGGTTTTGGGTCCATGTTTATCAGCCGTTCCTGGCGGTCTGGGACCCCAGACAGTGGCCAAACTGTGATCCTGCCAGCTGGCAGCAGAGGTAGGGCCTGACCACTCCTGGCATGTATGCCAATTGCTTCTTGCAGTTGGGATGCAACGTCAATATAGGGAAGTTATAACTAAACTTATGTGACTATAGTTTGCTTTATAATCAAGTGCATTAAGAACAGATAATCCTTTGCTATGCAACAACAGGATTTTGCCTATTATTTAAGACTGATAAAGCAGGAACTAGTGCTCTAAAAAACAGTAAAAACTGGATCTTTAGTTTGGATTGTGTCCAAAGCATTGAAGGATGATCAGACACCAAGAGAGCCTGTGCAAGGACCAGGTTCACCCAGAATTCATTGTGAGGATGACTACTTACTTCATCCAGCGACTCCTGCCTGAGACCACCAGAAAATAAGTGTGCAAGTGAAGCGATTAGTGGAATAGACTCCACAACCTGATGTAGTTAAGAAGTGGGTATGTATTGTCAGTGCCCAGCATGAGCGAGATAGTTTGGTCTGAGCCAAATCTTTATTTAACAAAGTGTTCCATATGCACTGTATTGCCCAATATTTCCATTCATATTCAAACCCTGGCCCCACCTGTCCTTACCTTGCATGGTAATTAGATCCATAACCTTCTGAGCATGCGTTGTTCACAGTGGTGGTCTCATGGGGGTCTCTTGGTGGTTTCTGAGGCTGAAGATTGTGGTCTTCTTCATGATTGAACTTTTGAACTTTTCTCCTTTGCATGTGCGCTTTGGTCCCCCGGTGCTTATCTGAGTACATCTGTCAGTCTTGATGAGCTTGGAGACAGAGGAGTCCATTTATCTGGATTTCTTGCAGCCCTTGGTCTTCTCCTGCTATTGTTCTTCGTGCAAGAAGCTTCAGAAATTTGCCTTTCCCTATGCCCTTTGTACCATGACAGAGGTTTCTTCAGTAAAAGGTTAAAATTCAACACATAATTCTACAAGCTAAAATTTAAATGCTTAATTCATATTGGTAAATGAAGTGAACTTCAAAAATCTCTATTTCACAAGTGCAGAAAGGCTGATTAATATATGAAACAAGGGTAGGTGAAGGTAGGTGATGAATATGTATAAGCGATGTTGTAACTGTCATAAATACGTATGACCTTAAGTGCACATAAACAGAACCGTCTGCTCTGTTTGCACATTTTTGTGGGGGACCGATCCCTGCCATGTGCTCACTGCTGAATAAATATACTGTTATAGGTAAAAATGAAATATGTCCAATTCTAATAGAAAAACAAAAAGAATTTATTCGCGACCGTGATACAGTCCCAACAGCCAACAATCAAACTGACAGCGTAACATCCCTGGGAGATAGGCTGGGTGAATGTGGATTTGGCCTCTTATCGCACCAAATCCCCCTTCGTCCACACTGGCTGCTCCGAGGGGACAGTTTTTATACTCTATTCTGCCCACGGCAGAGTCCCTTTGTCTCTTTTTAGAGTTTTTCATATTCAAGTTTGTTCTTTTCTTCAGTCTGAACTGCACAAAGCCTTCGTCTGGTGTTAGGAATATAAGTAGTAATTCGTGGAGATAAATAGTGTATAAAAATATATATGTGAACAGAGTAAACTGGGGAGAGAAAAAGGGAGGGGGGAAATCCCTTCGTTCCCTTTAGGTTGAGAAATCCAACAGGATGACGAGATCACAAGACCTCGAAACCGCAGCAGATGGACATCTCAGTATTTGCATCCAAAGGGAACTCCAGCTGCACCAGGGATAAGCATTCATCAGCACCTACGCCCAAAGACACGAGGTGCTGATGGCCCAGACAAGATGCCTATCTGTGGGGATCAGAACCATCAACACATGGAATCTGAATGCCAGATTCTGGGAACCAGGGAAATGGACCATTCTACCCCTGGACGAGGCTTTGTCCAGAGAAAGAAACCACCTTGAATATGAAGAACTCAGAAGGAAACAAAGACTTTCTGCCGGAGGCCAAATAAACTGTATAAAAACTGTTACCTTGCAAGCAGTAGGTGTGGATGGGGAGGTCTAGGTACCAGTTGGTCCTTTCCTCACATTCACCCGTATCACTTCCCGGGGTGATACGCTGGCCGTTTCGGTGGTGGCTGTCGAGACTGTTTTTATGGTCGCGAAATAAATTTTATTTTTCATATTTTTATTAAAATTGGCTAATTCGCATTTTTTATTTATAACAATCTGGGAATAGATTAATGCTTCTCCCTGATTCCTGGAATCCTGTATTCAGGTGGCAGGTGTTGATGGCCCTTGTTATCTCAGATGGGTATCTTTGCAGGCCATCATCTTTGGGTGTCTCTGGATATATGCCACCGTGAACAACCATCTCCTGTGCAGCCGAGATTTCCTTCATATGTAAATGTCATGGTATTCCCTTGCCAGTCTGCCACTGTTTCGCCATCCTGAGAATGAAATCTCTATCCCCCCTTTGTACAGCCAGTTTGATTCATACACTTTATAGAAGTCTATATTTTATCGGCTTGAATTACTAACTATATCCGTTACACATACCTACTTCACAAACCTGCTGGTTGTGGAGTCTCTGTTCCACATCACTGCGGTGGCAAACCAAATGTAACAGAAAAGTCCACAGTCTTAGCAGGGCTGTGAGGATCAGCTGGACATGGGGCGCTGGCTTAGAGTGTAGTGAAAAAGCCTGAGGCAGCAGCACAAAGCAGCGGTGCTGATTAGTGGCAGCCAGGATTCTCTGTAGTCACTGCCACACACAGCCAGCGACTGTGTGTGCCCTCCAGGACGGGGGAGGGGTTCGCAGTCCCAGGTTTTCCTCTGACGCACCCAAAGAGATGATGAAGGTCCTTTCCAGTAAGACAGGATGTTAATAAGGTCCCAGTGCAATGGCTGCTCTTATGAGCAACGGCTCACCCACAGCAGGAGACACATGGCAGGGATGGGTTCTGGCGACGGCAAATTCCCCTTCACCTATGAGCAGTAGCTCCCCTGTCCTCCTCAGAAGCTCAGAGAGCAAGAAGAAAACTTGGAGCTGCACCCAACCCCTTCCCCCATCCCAAATCTCACAGAATTTTCCCAGAAAATCCCCAGGTAATGGCTAAGCAGACAACTGCATCCCTCCCCTGAGCTGTGACAGCTTCTTTTGTCTGTCTTAAATACCTGGTCGTTATTGTCTCCTAGCAACATATGAAGAAAATTCCCTAAGAGAAAGAAAACAAAAAGGAAAAAATCCTAACTTGCAACACAACACAAGATATTTAAATACTCCTTTTAAATTGCAATGTGTCAATGTAAAAGAACTGCAGCTCCTCAAATTTTATCAGATTTAACTCTCAAATTTCAATCAGATTTAAACAAAATAGGCTACTTTTTGCATTTTTATCTTTTCTGTCTCTTTTGTCAATGTGAAAAGTTCTGTTCTTAATACTTTTTGCTAGGAAGTTTTTGAAGGTAAATTACATAAAGCCTTTTTAACTTCAATATTTTATACTCTATTCAGAATCAAAGGTGGGCATTCTTGTATTTTAACAGGAAGAGATTTCTTTGACAGATGTCTTACTGGAGCATGGAAATGTTTTGCTAGATCTCCACAAGATTTACATTGACAAAAGCCCAAGGAGTGTCAGGAAATTTTGAGGTCTGCAAGTGGCTAGGAGGCCAGACTACCTTTCACCGATTTTGAATCTGTAGCCTCCAGAGCGGACATGAACAAAAATTGCTTCAGGAGCCCAGCTATTTATTACTATTAGACTAATGCAGACTAGGAATTGAATTCTGGTGACTAGTGAATTAAGCTCTTAAAGATTCGCTAATGAAAAATATAAAGAAATTGCTCCCTTCTCCAGTACTATGCTTTGCAGATTCAAATAGAGAAAACAAACTTAATTGCAAATATATTAAATACTTAGCATTGTAAATGTGTAAAAGTATATGTGGTTTTAGTAAATGTATTCTTTTGCACTCCTATAAAAGTAAATTAAAACAAATGTTAGATCTAGGCATCACTAGATTGTGATAAATTGAGACACGCCTTATTGGTATAATCAAATAAGAATTTATTGATTACAGCAAGCAAGGCATAAGCAAATCAGCGCTGGGCGGCGGGGGAGTCTAGCTCCACCAACTGCCGCAGCCACAGTCAGTTCCAGTCGGTTTTTATACTGTGTAGTTTCCTGTCGACGTGTCCTTTAAGTTGTACTCTGCTTATGTGTTCTTCTGTTGCTAGGTGGTCGTATCCTGCCTCCCGGTGGTCTCTAGATGAACGCCAGTAGTCTTTTTTTTTTTCTCAGATTTCCTCTGGGCGACCCATTCCTTATTTAGTACCAATGCTTATCTCTCTGAAACTTAAAAGTTGTTAGGCAAGCATATTTAGGACAATGTGTATTTTACCAAGTGTTGAAAGTCTGTTTCCTGTTATCTTAGTCACGGGTTTTACCAAGAGCTGGAAGTCTGTTTCCTGTTATCTTACTTTAATCCCTTAGTGAACAAAACACACCGTGTTCTATCACATAGATCAGGATCCGGCGCACAGCCTAGTAGCATTTTATAGAAATAAAAAAAAAAGTATCCTTGTGCACTATTTGTAGGAAATTACACACTTGCGTAATTGGTAGAAAAGCTGCAATTACTATTTTCTTATATGAGATCTAGTCCTTTGCATAACGCCCTGGGGAAAATTGTAACATGAATCTGTAAGTGATAAAATGCAGAAAAAACTATTAATATTGTATGTTATTATTTTTCAAATGTGAATTAACAGAGAATAAAAACATATGCTCTTTTATCTCCTTTTATTTCCTTGATGTAAAAAGAAATATCTTAATTTGTTCTTAAAGGGATTAAAAATAAGTTAGCTGACTAGAGCTGACATAAAAACGTTAGGTAAATTTAGAGACAATACCTATTCTCACATTTCTTAATTTGTAGGATTTAAACAATGAGTTGGAGAGAGCATGAAGCTAAAGTATGATTATAAAATTAAAATAAAAATCTTTAATAATTAAAGTGAGCCAAAATATAATTTTTCAGAGTACTGACTTTCCTGAAGTCCCAAGAAATTAAATGCAAAAAAAAATTCCCACTCTTACTGTTTATAATTATTATGTAGGGTATTATCTCGCAGACTGGGGAAATACGTAAACAAAAACACCTAAGTGCCAGAAGGAGGCAGTGTTAATTGTTTTTCCAGGGTTCTGCTTTTAGCTGCTGAAGTTGGGCAAAAGACCTGATTTGATCAAGGGAGGAACAAATGTTTCCTGTTAAATGAAACACAGCTTCACTTCATGTGATTCATTAATTCACATAGCTCATACTGCTTTGTTATAATTATCATGTTATACTCACTGAAAAAAAATCATAATTAGAAGTCACTGTTCTTTTTTTAGGGGAAAATGCTTTTGTCTTCCATGTGGTAGGTCTTAAACTGATTAAGGGTATTTGAATCCTGACATCCATTAGTGCAAGGCATTTCTGGTGGTCTTGAATGTAAATGTTCTGTTTAGAGGTATCACTGTATTATAGATAAGGAACAGTTGGCTCTTGCAATTAAGAGATAGATATTATGCAGATGTATAGCAATGTTATTATAATATGTCATCCCACAGTTCTCCTAACCACCGCCCCCACCCCACCCCGCTCCTTGTAATAGCCTTAGTAGTTAAGACATTTAGAGGAGGTTGTCTTGTCACCAGGAGGTATGGCATAACACCTGACCTCCAAGATGTAAGCATGGCAGAAAAAGTGTTAACTGACAAAAGTTTAGGAGGGGCTAAAGATACAAAAGGCAGAGCATCCATGTTATAGGTGAACATGTGGCTAATAGTCACAGGGACTCCCAGCACTGAAAACCTTTTACTTATTCAGTCCTTTGTTGCAATTTTTGTAAAGGTTTAATAAACCTTTAAATTTTTTAAAGTGAGCAGTCGTTTCTCACAACTCTAAATAAAATCAGGTATCACCATAAAATATCACCCAGTAACACTGAGTCATTACTGGCAATGAGGCAGAAATGACTTGGCAAAGAAATTAATCAGCACTTAGCTCCTTCAACATATAGCTTTGTGTCTAATAATATAATGGAGTGATAAATACATGCCAGTTTTCCCATGACACCTTGTGCAATAGTAAGAAAAATGCATTTCTTATCCCATAACTGTGGCTATATTCTGAATGCTACTTTGTAAAGGAGCCTCTGTTGTATAAGAAGGCCAGGTGACAGTTCAGTGTCCCTCAGTATATTCTTGCTCCAGAGCACTAGAAGATGAGATAAAGCCAATTAATTTTGTATATCCTAGACTAGATGAAGTAAGATCAAATAAATGCTTGTAGTACAGTATAAAGGGACTGAGCAGTAGAGCCCTAACAAGGAACCAGAACATGCCTAATCATTTTAATTCTTATTTCATTGCTTCAAGGTTAGATACTTGGTAAGGAAATGCTTAATCTTCCCATCTTGCTCAGTATTACTAAATAGAATGAATATTTTAATTCAGAACTTCTTTGTGCATGTTTTTAAAAACTAAAATTTCCAGTAAAGTAATAGAATAACTGCAATTAACTAATATAAGGAGCTGTCTCATCTAAGGTGGCTTGCGGTCTGATATTGGTGGTAAATTCTTCCACTAAATCCATTATACAACTGTGGCCTGCAAAAAATTTGAGAAGTATTAAACAGCTAATAGTTAAAATAATATGGCTTACAGTTTAATGATAGTGGTGCTGTCAGTCTTCAAAAGCCATAGAATATCCATTGTTACTTAGTCAAAATTATTTTCTGTGTATTTTACTTTGTTCATTTGTTTAAAGATGTAATAATCTATCTTCATTATTAAACAATATTCAGGTTTATGATTATGTTCCCTCTCTGTCATGACCTTGATCAAAGACAGAAGTTATTATTTTCTAATATGGCAAATTAACAATTAATAAAGTGAAATGTAAAAAAAAAAAAAAAAAGGTTACGGCAATGTTTTTTCTGTGAACAAAAGGTGAAGGAAATAACAATCCTGTAACTGCGTAGATTTAGCATTTATTTTTTCCAGAAAATTTGTGTGTAAACACACAAGTTTACATGCAAACTTGTGAATTTTTGAGTGCTTGTTAAGAACTGTAAGATTAAGAGTTACACTCATACAATCATATAGTTTTAGGGTATATATCTCTCTAACCTTTTATAGTGAAATCCTAAAAACAGCTGAGGCCATTTTAAGTGTTTTGGGTTATTTCTTTAAAATTACTTACATTAGTATTGTATGAGGGTCTTTCAATGAATAGAAAGGTAGAAAGGTTTGTTGATTTTTGATGTAGAGGATGATATACTTCTCAGTTAATACTGACTCAAGTACTCTAGCTTAGAATTGCAGAGTGCTTTCTATCTTTTAGCTGAGTAATAAAACTGTGTTCATGATAACATTTTGGCCATTTCCTGGTACATTTTGCAAGAATAGGTTTATGCATTCAATTGTCCTTGGGCAGATTCCAACTGCAATAATTACATTTTGCATTTCTAAAGCTACTTTTGGAATATATAGCTACTTTCCTTCCCTGAAGTGGAATCAAACCTGTAATTGCTTGTTTTGGGTTTTTTTAGTGTTGCATGGTGTCTGCTTGGGGGAAGGAGAGTACTTTCAAAATCTTGTTGGCAAGTCAGTGTATTGAATCAAAGTAAGATCTACAGTAAGGCTGAGCATATCTGATGCAATTGTGTTGTGAACATATATTGTGCATATCCTACAGAACATGGGCATCTGTTTCAGTTAAAAGAAGTTTATGAGTGAAAATGCTACCTTTTGCTGTAAATTACATAGAGGATGCTGGACATAATCCACAGAGTAATGATGTGACACAGAGAAGACATCCTTCTGATATGTGACTAGTTCAGCCCAGGTCTGCCTTTGCTGGCATACTCTGGCCAAGAAATATGATACTGAGATTTGGCCTTCAGTCTGACACTTAGACTGTTCTTGTAAGGCCATCGTTTTACAAACCTAGAGAAATAAATGACTGAATAATAGGTGGATCCCTCCCATTTACATACAGATTAAAATATTTTTCCTAAGGATTTTAAGAAAACTTTTTGCTGCCTTACCTGCTGAAATTTACCTTTTCTATGTTTCACAGATGTATTATAGTCCTATGCTGGGTTACTGGGTATATTTCTTTTACCTGTGAAGCTTATCTGTTTGTCATACACACTTTCAAAAGTGTCCATTAATTTTTATTTTAGTTCCTGTCCAGAATAAAGGGAATGTTAAAATAAATATGTGGACATGATAAAATTCCAAACAAATTGATCCATTGATGTACACTAGCACAGAAAAGCTACCTGTGTGACCAGGTCTATGTTGTTTATTTCAGCATAAAATGATGGATATAGCCATAAGTTGAAGTGCAAAGTGATACAGAGACATCTAAGATACAAAATCAATTTGCTGCATCACACAGTGTAACATTAAGCAGACATACACTTTTGAATCTCAAGAGTGTTTTCATGGTAGGATTGTAAACTTTCCTGCATAGGAATAAATGTATTAATATCTAAGCAGTCTACTGTCAGTAATGTTAAGTTTTTTAACTGTGCTTATGAGGACATGAATATAATGTATTTTTGTAGGGTTCTTTTAAAAATCTTTCTGATGTTTTCTAAATGCTACTAAGGTCTTGAAATGTGCAAATGTCTCTGATCATACTCTGGATATTCTGATTCTCTCTCACGCACACCTGATGTGGAGAACAGCAGATGAAGATTTTTTTCTGAAACTTAGTATTTCTCATACTGTGTTATTAATCCTTTTAAGGTAAGTAAAGTCTCATGAGGTTTTTGGAAATTTTGACAATCATTTTAGTGCTTCAGCAAGTTTTGGCACTTGTGGTTTTATGTGCTTGAATGCTCAGATACCTGACTAAAACATCATACAGCTGTAATCATAATAATTTAAGGAAGTATAAAGTCTGGGACTACCTGTAACTGCAGTAGATGAAACCTAGTTGATTATGAGATGTTTTGAATAAAAGCTCACAGCGGCAGTGAGCTTGCTTTCCCATAATCTCCTGGTGAACATTCTCTCTGGCAACTTAAAATGCATCTAATGGTACCACCCTGAAACAGGACCTTTTGAGCAACACTGTTTTTCCCAGTAGTAAAAATAGCTTTACATTTTAAGACATAAGTGAAGTATAAAGGAAGGGTGATGAAGGTTTTAAAATAGGAAGCAGAGTGAATGGTAGGGGTAATAGATGAAAAATGAAAAATAGCAAATTTTAATAAAAATATAAAATTTATCTCGCGACCATAATACAGTCTCGACAGCCACCAACCAAATTGGACAGCGTACCACTCCCAGGAGGTGATGCAGGTGAACGTGAGATTGGCCTCGCTAGTACCAATTCTACCCCGTCCACACTGGCTGCTCCGAGGCAGTGGTTCTTATACAGTTTATTTCGCCCGCAGCAGAATGTCTTTGTTTCTTTCTGAGCTCTTCATATTCAAGTTGGTTTGTTTCTCTGGCTTGGGCTGCACAAAGCCTTCATCCGGGAATAGAATAATACACTTCCCCAATTCCAGGAATCTGGTATCAGATGGAAGGTGTTGATGGCCCTGGTCATCTTAGATAGGTATCTTGTCTGGGCCATCATCCCTTGGGTGTTACTGAGTGCATGTTCCTGTGAATGCCCATCTCCTGTGCAGCCAGAGTTTTCTTCGAATGCAAATATGGTGGTGCCTCTCTGTCCATCTGCTGCGGTTTCGCCATCCTGGGGAAGAATCTCCCCCCGCCTTGTACACCAGTAGTTCATTTTATACATATATATTTTGATACATCTTTTATTCCCACTAATTAGTAACCATATTTATAACAGTAGGTCACAGTCCTAACCTCATGAACTCACTTTACAATTAAGGCACTGTAAAGTAGCTGTAAACAGTCAAACGCCTCTGCAATAAATTATTAAATATTAGAGAGTGGACTAATGTGCTGTAGGATATGGGGTAATGATTATTAGAGTGATTAAGGCTTATGCTCACCACAAGGGCCCATGGGAAAAGCACAGCACCAGCCCAGACAGTTGGAAGTCGGTGGAGGAGTGAGAAGCAGTTATGAGTGAGGAGAGAGTCAGTTGGAAGTGAGATTGTGATTGGCTGGAGGAACTCATTAACTGTGTAAAAGCAGGAAGATGATTGGCTGGAGGAATGCATGGACAGTGTATAAGCAGGAAGCTGATTGGATGATAGGAAGCGTGAACAGCAGCACTGCAGCTGAGCCAGCCAATGGATGCCTTCTTTCTGTTAAATTCTGTTAAGTCTCGGTTTTCTTTCAGTTATGTTGGGTAGAGATTGCAGGTATAAAAAGGGAACGATTTTTATAATAAAGCAATCTCCTTCAGATGCATACCTGTGTTGCTTTGTTCCCCACTGCTACAATATGCCACACTGAAAACTTAGTATCATAGGAGCTGTTCTCAGTCCCCAGGAAGGTGGAAGTCTTGAGAAAAGAAACCACTGCATTTAGATTTCAAACCAAGACTGACAATAAATTTATGATTTTCAGGCAGCCAGCTATCTCTGGCTGAAGATAGGAAGAGGATTTAAATGGGGACCAAAATAATAGATTTTTTTTTATTGAAGTAGCCATCATTCGACCCTGATGGCTACTTATCTTGTAAAAATGTGGAAGTAATATTTTTTAATTTTTTTAAACACATGTAGTTTAATAAAAATTAGGATTTTTGTTTGTATTTCCTTATTGTGATGAGATTTTCTGCGCTGCTTACTCTCTGAAAGTTAGGAAATTATGAGGTAATTATTTCTGGAATAATTTAAAAATCCCAGCTGCAAAGATTTTAAAAAAGATATATTACAATAGACAGCCAATTGTTATATTTGCCCAATTATCCCATCAAAAAAACCCCAAACAAAATTAAATGTAGCAGCAAATTTAATGATGTAGCTTAAAAGTATATAAAATTGAATACACTCAAAATATTGACAATATAATTTGCTTAAAATAAGGGATAATTTTGGTACTAAAGATTAACTCTTCATGGACAATGAGATTTGAAATTCTAAAATGCAAAACTGGTTTACAGTATTGGGTATTGACGACATGGTGCTGTCACAGAGGGCTAGCTGTTGAAGTTATTGGGCAGATCTGGGATAAAGGTCATCCACTGTGCCATAAAAGAAAGGGTGTAGTGTGTCAGCAGAGACTGATGGGATGACTGATGGGCAAGGGTGATAATAGATCCCAATTTTTTGCTTCCAGATTATTGTCTTTACCTTAAATGTGTATGGTGGTACAGAGAAGAATGGTGGAAATGTAAGAGATATGTACATTTATGGGCTTCTGTTATTCACATGCATGCCAATTTAACAAATTTACACTAATGGCTGAATAAATTTACGTTATTCTGATATGGATTTTGAAAAACAGAAGTTAACAGTTAGTTTTAAAGAAACCTTTGGAGTTTTGTTTTTGACTTTTCCCAAGATTTCAAACAGATTAGCTCTTTGGAAAAGATAATGAAATATGTTTGATAGAGAGAAACAAGAAGTTTAAGGTTTGGAACTGTTTGCTGCAGTTTGCATTTTTTGAACTTCAGAGCTTGGGGGACCTCAAGAACAAGCTGCCTGCAGAAGTTAAAACTGAGAGAGGATTTGTGTTCATAGATTGCCTTTCCATTAAACTTCAAGACTAAACACAGATGTTTGCCACAATAGCAATATTCAGAATTAGTGAAATATCTCAGATTTTACTGCAGTTTCCCAGTTTATACTGTAGCCTAGCTCCTAATCTTTTCTTTTCATTTGAAATTTACTTTGACTACCTAAAATACAGAAGGACTGTTCTGGGAGTTTCAGAAAACTAAAGTTGTTCAGTGGTAAAAAAACAAACAAACAAAAAAAAAAACAAACCAAAAAACAAAACAACAAAACAAATTACATAAGGGACAGAAAATAGCCTCCCTCATTTTACTGCCCTAATACAGATTTTTCATAACTGCACTTGTTAAGAGTGTCTGCAAAATTTCTTAGTGTCATCTAGAAAAGGACAACTCATACTTTTCACTATTGCTTTGAAGTAAGTGGCACTGTAAGTGCCAAGAGCTCTAATTCACTGTTGAAAAAGTGTTTCAGTACTTTGAGCAAAGATGAAGCAACACAATTGTACTATTTTGGAGACTCTCCAGATTGCAACTAGGTCTGACAGAACTTGTGTAGAAGGCAACAGTGAGCAAATGAAACCTTTCCCATTCTGCACTGTGTATTTTGAGCTGCTTTGATCTTGTTGCTCAGACATTTCAATGTTCTTTGGTTAATGCCTTTCTAGTCTTGCCTTGTTGTTGCAACATAGGTCACAAGGTATGTGGCAGTCAAGATGCTCATGATACACAGAGTATCACCATACAATATCAGAAAGCTTCGACCCATAAAGAGTAACACCATACCACATCAGAAGGCTGCAAGCCTCTGCCCTTCTTGTTCTTTAGCCTTAAAGAACTATTAGTTCTTTAATACCCTTCATGTTCATGCATTGTACCTCTGTGCCTTCTGTTCCCTTTGTGATTGGTCAGTACAACTTGGTACTTCATGTCTCATTGCTTTCAATGCTGTTCACCTACTTTTCACAGCTGTACCCATTCAGGATGAGGCTCATTTACCACAATGGCCACTCCCATTTACCACAAGCTGTGTACAAAGTGTAGGTACACTTTGTATCTGAAACTAGACAGAGACAATGTTTTCTTCCTGTCACTGTGAAATTCCTATTGCACTTTTGGGAACAGCAACATGTTGGAGTTCTGGATGCTGAGAATTTTAGACTTTCTGTGCTGACAGACTCTGACTCCCAGGAGAGCACTACAGTTGACCTGAGACCTAAGCAAAGGCACAATTAGTTATATACTTCAGATCAGGATACCTCTTATAAATGAAGGAGGGTCAAAGAAATCCATGGGTTGTAATTTGAAACCCCATGCTTAGAGAGTTCTGAGAGAAATGCAGTTAGGAAAATAAGAGTTAAAATAATATATTGAATAAGCCAGTTTAACATCACAAAAAAAATTGCTGTAAATGTTTGACGTAATTTGGCTAAGTTTTTAAGGGTTCTCAAGAAAAATCCGTCTAATGGTTGTGGACAGGTGATCCCAGGATCTTACTCTATAAGAAATGTAATCTATCTGATTGAGATCAATGCATTTGGGAGTTGTGTAACTTTTGTTAGTAGCAGTTTTTTATCAATTTTCTTGCTGTTGAAATACTGTGAAGTTGAAATACTTTCTGAAGATTGGGGATACTCCTAAATTCCAAGTATTCCTTTACAGTTATTTCAATAATAGCTGAAAATATAATATTACTTTAACAGTAATAGACTTGAGGGCTGATAAAAAATGCATGTGCAGAAATATATGTCATGGTAATTTGTAAATATTTGAAACAATAAAAGAACAATTTTTCCTTTCCAAGATGTAATATTTAATCTTTGTCTCTCTCAAGATTATGGATTTCTCTCCTACATTAATGTTGAGTGAGTTGTAAATGAAATATCTGAAGACAGGGAAAAAGACTTACAGTTTGGCTTCTTAATGACTTACTGAGTATTTTCCTCTGCCAAGCCAATCATCACTTGCACTGCCAGTTCTCCACAGGGAGGGATCTTGATGATAGTTTTGAAATGATTGCTGATCAGCTGGTGACTTTCTAAAGGTCCACATTGTTGTCACTGCTGGAGCCTTCTCACTTCAAGTATACATAAGCTTTGAAGAGTAATATAAGCTTGTTCTTCGTTTTCTCTTCAAGGTAAATCTTTCATTAGCAAATGAGTAAGAAATAGTCCAGGCATGGTCTGAGTAGCAGAGGAATCAACAGGGTGCTTGTGTTGTTTGTTTTTAGTGGTACTTTTTTTGACATCCTTGCTCCACTGCGAGGAAGGATTAAAGTACAATAAAATATGTACCAGAAAAAGAAAAACAGTCAAAGCCAATAAAGGCAGGCAATTGGTAGTGAACTGAACTGCAACTGATACTTCATGGAAAGTGTTGGGAAAATGAGAATATGTAAGGGCCAAAGTTGTGCAGATACATTAGTAAAAGACCTGCAAAATTATCTCCTAACCTATGCATCACCATGTTGAATCATGATGTACAATATGCATCCTTCTGGCAGGGTGTTTGGAGGAAAATGTTGTTAAATCATCTGCATGGTTACACCTTTTTGTTTAACTGTTAACATGTGAAAGCAAGTTTATAGTCCCACTATTTTACTATTAGGTGAAAATAATATTTTCACTATTAGGAGAAAATAACCTGTATTTATAAAGAGATCACTTTGATGATGATATAAGTGACAAATCAGGGCAATTTCACATTTTAAAACTAATGTTTTATTAGATTAGTTCATTAATAATATACTTTGTCCTAATGGCCAGTTCTTACAAATAATACATAAGTGGTACATATATAAAGATGTTAGTCTTTAGCAGTCATAGTCTAAAAGAGCTATGGGTATACAAAACCACAGATGTGCTGTAATACAGTAAGTACAGATAGCTATTGTCCCAACGGTTTCTTAGTTGCAAATGTCAAATTAGTCAGCCCTGACAAGTCTTTCATGAGAGAAGTGGGTTTATAATCTTCTGTATTATCCCTTGCTTGAAACTGTGATTCTTATGCTGTTAAACTGTTTCCGTGACAGGGATTCTCCTCTGCTCCTGATGTTGCCCAAATTAGATCATTTTTTTTCTAGTTGGTTATGTGTCCAGTGCATTTGGGAAGCTGCCCTGCCAATTTGCAGTTCCTTGTGCTTCTTCTGTCTGGTAACTTTTTGTTCCTTGGATGCTGCCGGTTTTAAACTTCAACCATCTTTCTCTGCTTCATTAGTGAGCACACTGTTATATATGTGATATATGTATATATATGAGGTTGTGTCTGGATATACCATCTTAATATCACAAAATAATTGTGTGCTACTCCTAATTACACCATTGTACTACACCTGTATAAATTAGTAGTCAGCTGAAGCTTCACATATGAACAGAGTTAAAGAAATAAATGTACTATTACTTTAGATGAGAGTTGCATGCGAAAACAGATTTTGAAGATGCAAGGAGTTGAACTGCAAATGCAAAGATTGTAAAGAAAGATGGAAAACAGAAAAGGTGAGAGGACTGACAGTGTCCTTCTGTGTTAGAACTGTAGCTGATATTCCAGATGTGTGCTACACAGTAGTTGATGAGGCTCATAATATATCACACTAGCAGTGTAACAGAAGTGAGAATACAAATTTTTTCTCTGCATGCACAATCACTTATCTCTACTATTTTCATGACATGCTATACTGTACTTTCTTATGCAGCCTATATATGATCTGATCCATGAATAAAGGATGATGATTTCTGGAGAAATTATAACATATCAGTGTATTCATTGGTCGCTTCTGCCTGATGATTGAATAGTAACTCAGTTTCAATGGTGTGTTCACACCATTTCCTTTTGCCCCAGAACAGTGTAACACAGATGGCCGGAACCTATCACATTTTAGGAGCAGACTGATTCTTTCGTACTACTGAATGTGAAATATGTCCAGATATTTTAACTACTTTTACAGTATCATAAAATATAAACACTACTTCTCTCCCTACAGAGGACATAAGGACACTGCTTTAGTGGCTATATGTCCTAGGTTACAATATAAAGATGTATTCTATTCCCATCCTCAAGAGCTGTTGAAACAAGGAGGGACATTGTTTTTCCTTATCTCCTGTTAATGGGCCCATCACTGCCTTGCTGCATGACTCAGAGATAACTCCCTCTGGGAGCCATTTCTGTTTAATGGACCCACCGTGTGAGTCAGAATGATATCAGTCCATTGGGAGATGCTCCACCCAGGGAGAAGGAGCTAAGCATCCCCACCTGGATATTATGGCCCCCAGGGGCAGAAGCCCAGCGGGGAGGCCGGTTGTCCAGGATAGCTCACGGAGGGTCCAGGATCGCCCAGAGGGGGGTTCAGGCAGCCCAGGCAAGCTATAGTGATTTGCAGCTCAGCTCATTAGTGATTTCAGCTCTTTCAGCATGCCTGGGGCCGTCACCCTGGGTATCGCCGCAGCAGACACAGAGAGAGGGAGCAGCGCTGTGTGGGTTCCGCAGGGTTCTTTTATTGGGGTCTCCGCGAAGGGTCCAGTGACAGCTCTCCTCTGCCGAACCGGGCAGGGCTAGGGGTTTTTATACCTTACAGGGGGATTGAAAACTGTCCAATAGTAAGGGTCAGGGGAAAAGTGACCTATGGATATACAGGGAGATAACAGGGTCCGAAAGGCGGAAGAGAGGGGCTTCTAAAAACCTTAGTCATGCTGACTTTGGTATTTCCTAGCTCAGGCCTCTGACCTCCAAGGCCTTGCAGGCCTTGTGCCTGCTACAACTCCACTTTCTGTATTTAGAAAAAAGGCGTTCCCTATGGTTCTCTTAAAACAATGGACAAGGCATGAGAACATAAGTAACACGATGACAATTACAAGAAAAATCCACAACATTCCCTTAACCAAAGATGCAACCCATCCCGTTAATCCCCATTGACCGAAGAGATCATTGACCCAGTCTGGGGTCTGTTCTACTTTTAAGTCCTTTACAAGTCCCTTCAGTTTCTGGAGGTTGGCGTGGATGGATTCCGAGCGTGAAGAGAGATTGAAGCAGCACATCCCTTCGAAGTCCTCGCAGCCATGTCCGTGGGCAAGCAGCAGGAAGTCAATCGCTGCTCGATTTTGGAGTGAGGCGTGTCTTGTGGTTTCTTCTTCCTTTAAGAGATCGCTCAGGGCAGCAGAAGTAGCGTTAGCTTGCTTACTGAGCCAGCACCCAAGGTGATTTATGTCACCCAGGGCCTTAGCTGCAGCAACCCATGGTAGGAATATAGAGACCGCTATCTTTTTTGGTTTGTTCCAATCGTATAATTTGGGATCGCAATTTTCATCAAATGCTGTGTAGGACCTTTTGTGGCGTTTTAATTCGCTCTCTTTTTTCCAATTGTGCAACAAGGTGATATTTGGAGTAAGGGTGGAAAGTTTTCCTAGGGTACAGGGACCTCCCTGGAGTCGTGAGGGGATCCCAGCCCATACTCTGTCACCACAGATGAGAAACGTTCCCTTGGGTAGAATTTTGGGATGGAGAGAGGACACAGAAATCACACGAGCAGTGTAATTACACCAATCGTGAGGGTTGTAAGCTTTGTTAATTGGTGATATGTCTTTTCGGTATGTGTTTTTGTTCAGATCAATTTCAGGCAAATTATTCTTTGGACGTCTAAAGTAAAATTTGACACAGAATGTGGCCTTAGAGGACCCCAATAGATCCAATTCTTGAGGTTCCTCAAGAGCATTGGGCAGTATTTTTGTCCACTCGTCCCAAGTTTCTACCTGGTGGGGTCGCTTACCTGTGGTGCGGAGAAGCTCTGAATTATAGGCGGGCCAATCATCGGCTACAAAAGGAATTCCTACTAGACATGTGGAAAGTGGGTTATCAACGCTCCCCATGGATAAGCACATGTTATCCTGTTTTAATGTCCTTGCTAAGGTTACCCAGACATTATGGCTCGGCTGTGGGCCGATCCAACCGACGGCACATGGCACGGTGAGGAACATCCAGGCAGCAGTGAGGACAGCGCCAACGGAGATATTTTTCATCTTTGGGCAGGAATGGGGCTTCTGATAGGGAATATAAGCAAAACTTGTTATTTTTATGGTAGGAGGGGAGGGTTAGGGTTCCTTGTTCCTTTCCTCTGTTCCTCCCACTTCCCCCCATTTATTTTTAGTTTTTTACTGTTTTTTTGTTTGTCTTTTTTCTATGGTGCTAAGGGTGGGGGAGTGGGTAAAAGGTTAGAGGCTTTAGGTAAGGGTAGATAAAAGGGATAATAGGGTTTTTTAGGGTAAAAAGGGTAATAACATCTAATTCAGAGAACAGTTTGTTTTCAGGCTGTGCCTGGCCTAGGGCTTGATGCCTCAGAATGTTGTTCAGCTTTCTGTTTTGTTTGCTGTCGTGTGATGGGACAGTCGTCTCCTCCACTTGTGGACGTTTGGCGACGTCTTCGTCTCCAGGCCGAGCTGGTCTGGTTTTGAGGAGGTCTTGTGTTTGACTCAGGAGGATTCTTGTCACTGCTTGTGGAAGTGGTATTTGCAGTGCCTAGGTATGGTTTTATGTTTTTTCCTGGGTACCATCTTGGACCAGATGGTAGCAGAACACACGCATATCCTCTTCCCCACGTGATGAGTTCGAAAGGTCCTGAGACTTTATGTGTTTCTGGATCCTTCACCAGCACAGGTGGTTTCTCTGTGAGCTTTGCTTGGGTGGTATTTGCAAAGTGGCGAAGTATTGGTGGATCAGGCTCTGAGGTTGTACAGTTCAGGAAGTTGATGACATAGAGAGCCTTGCAAAGTCTTTCAACTGGAGAAATGATTTTTGTTCCTCTCTGTTGCTGATTGAGGACTCTTTTGAGAGTTTGATGTGTCCTTTCCACGATGGATTGTCCTGTGGGGTTTGCAGGTATACCTGTCTTGTGTTGTATTCCCCACTCACTGAAAAACTCTTTTAACTTACGAGAGGTATAGGCAGGTCCATTGTCTGTTTTGATCTCCTTTGGTACTCCCAGGGTTGCAAATGCGAGGAGAAAATGTTTTATGGTGTGCTGTGCAGTTTCTCCTGTATGTGTTGATGCAAATACTGCTCCTGAGAATGTATCAACCGATACATGCACATACTTTGACCTTCCAAAAGGCGCAAAGTGGGTTACATCTGTCTGCCACAGCTGGCAGCTGTTTAAACCTCGGGGATTGACTCCTGTCCCCATAGATGGTATCTGGTAGTTTTGACAGTTCGGGCATGTGGCAACAATAGCTTTTGCCTGATCTTTTGAAATCTTGAACATTCTGATAAGGGCAGGCACATTTTGATGAAAAAATGAGTGTGACAACTTTGCCTGGGCAAAGATGTCAGGGACATTAGCAGTCTCTATTGCCATGGCTAAGGTGTCTGCTTTCCTGTTCCCTTCTGCAATGAAACCTGGGAGGTCAGTGTGTGACCTCACATGCATTATATAGTAAGGTTGTTTTCTGTGGGAAATTAAGCGTGTTAATGTAGAAATCAATTGGTATAACTTTGGATTGGAAACCTCTTTGAGAAGAGCATGTTCTGCTCTCATAGCTATGCCAGCAACATAAGCTGAATCTGTGACCAGATTAAAAGGTTTGTCTTTGAATTTCTCAAAGGCTCTGACAACAGCTGCTAACTCCGCAATCTGTGGAGATCCCTCCACTATTTTTATGTCAGATTCCCAATTTTGGGTTTTAGGGTCCCTCCATGTCATTACTGACTTGTGGGATGACCCTGAGCCATCTGTAAAGACGGTTAGAGCTTTGAGAGGTGTCCTACTTTGGACTAATTTTGGGGTCAGATGAAATGTTACATCACGATTAAAAAGCTTATGTTTTGGGATATGCACTGAAATTTGGCCTGTATAGCTATCTAAGGCATACTGGAGACTCTCATTGGTCTGGAGCAAATGTTCCAGATCCCCAGTGGTCATTGGCAAATAAATGCATGTGAACTCACACCCTGCAAGGGAACGGAGGCGAGTTCTAGCCTTTTTTATTAAATGTGCCATAATTTCTTGGAAGGTGGTAATGGTTTTTGTGGGTTGGTTATTTGTAAAGATCCATTCCAGGATTAGTAGAGGGTCTCGAAGTTGAGTGTCCCATTGAAAAATCAGTCCATAGAACCTAGGTGCTTTTCCCAGGATGACAAACTGGAAAGGCAGGCTGGGCTCAAAGCGATGGGCTTTGCGTGAAGACAGGGCTTCCTGGACCTTGGTGATGGCATCTCGGGCCTCTGGTGTTAGAGTGCATGGAGAGTCCAGATTCTCCTTGCCCCGAAGAAGGCTGAACAATGGAGCGAGGTCCTCTGTTGTGATTCCTAGCAGTGGACGTACCCAGTTGATGGATCCGCACAGACTGTGTAAGTCTCTCAGGGTTTTTGGGTCGTCTCGGATGGCGAGCTGCTGGGGTACGATGGTCCGTTCCCGGATCTGGAGTCCAAGGTAAGTCCATGGGTTGGTGTACTGTATTTTGTCCTCACGGATCTCGAATCCTGCCTGTTCTATGGTTTCAATAGTCCTTTTAACTGCTTTGTCCAAGTACGTTTTTTCTGGTGCACAGACCAGGATATCATCCATATAGTGATGGATGATCGCACCTGGGAATAGGTTCCGAACAGGAGACAGGATGTGAGCAACATACCACTGGCATATACTTGGACTGCACTTTAGTCCTTGTGGAAGAAAACACCAATGATATCTCTTGAGTGGAGCCTCTCTGTTAAGAGAGGGAACGGAGAAGGCAAACCGTGGAGCATCCTGGGGATGCAGCGGGATGCTGAAGAAACAGTCTTTAATATCAATGATAGCAAGTGTCCAGTCTCTAGGCAGCATCGATGGTGAGGGCAGGCCAGGCTGGAGGGGACCCATGTCCTCGATGACCTCGTTGATTTTGCGAAGATCGTGGAGGAGCCTCCACCTGTCTGTTCCAGGCTTTTGTAGTACGAAGACTGGAGAGTTCCAAGGGCTGGTGGTCTCTACGATGTGGCCTTTGGCAAGCTGTTCATCCACAAGGGCATGTAGTGCGCGCAGTTTGACTTTAGAGAGGGGCCACTGCTCGATCCAGATCGGGTCATGGCATTTCCAGGTGAGACGAGGAGTGTCTGGCAGTGCGCGCTCCTCAGTGGCCCCAATTAGAAATCCGGACTGGGAATACGTAGGGAGGCTCCCCACTGACATAAAATGTCCCGTCCATACAAGGTGATGGGGGCCCTTACCACAAATGGGCGGATGGTTGCCAACTTGCCTTCAGGCCCTTCGACGAGGATGTTGTTCTTGCTCCGCATGGAAACTGTAGCTCCACCGATCCCTGTGATCATGCCTGCCACAGGTTGTAGCTCCCAGTGTGCTGGCCATTCAGAGCGGGCGATGATGGTCACGTCTGCACCGGTGTCCAGCAACCCTGGTAGGTGGAACTTCTCTCCTCTGCAGGTAAGACCGCACTCGATGACAGGCTTACTCGGTCCCACAACTTGTATCCACATTGCTGTGGGGTTGAGAGGAAACTGTTCCCTGTGATTCTTAGGGAGTAGAAAGGCTTGTGCAAATGGGGTACCCTTTGGAAGAAAATATGGTAAGTCTGTGCAGTACACCTGGACAAAGATTTCTTGTCCCGGGTGCACTGTTTGTACTTCTGGAACAACAAATATTTCGTTTGGGGTATGGAGAGAATCACCTATAATTAGGATGTTAGAAGGACCTCCTTTTGGCCCACGTTTGCCTGTGGGAACATGATAAACATTGTCATTTTTAAAGTCAATGGACAGTGCAGTTACCAGCTGGCGGCGCGTTCCCTTTGGTATTGCTCCGTGTGTTGGGTCCTCCTCATGTGGTCTGGAATCTCCTGGGATGGTGCGTGACTGGGTCTGGCTGGCCTTTGATTTGGTGTCCTTGCGTGGGGCTCCACCACGCTCCGATGGAAGTTTCCCGGACGTG
This sequence comes from Passer domesticus, assembly GCF_036417665.1. Lineage (NCBI taxonomy): Eukaryota > Metazoa > Chordata > Aves > Passeriformes > Passeridae > Passer > Passer domesticus. Next base: position 56,119,264 of record NC_087512.1, on the reverse strand, counting down.
GCTGATAGTACTGCTGATTCTGGGGCCTTTGGTAGAAATTGCGAGGGTACCGGGTAGGTGACCTCTCTGGACAGTCCTTTATAAAGTGTCCAAAATCTCCGCAGTGGTAGCAGCGGACCTGATCTTTAGAAGCTATTACTGCATATGCACTAGAAACTCCTTCTGCAACACCCTTAGTTACTGCTTGTGCCACTGTATCTTCAGTGGACAGGTGGCGTGTGCAGCTTTCCAGCATTTGCTCTATGGTAGGTTCTGTGTCTAAGGGTAAGGCTCTCAGAATTGCTTTACATTTTTCATTTGCATTACTCATGGCAAGTTTACACAACAGTTCTTTTCTTGCCTCTGTGCTCTCTATCTGTTTTTCCAGAGCATCCTTAATTCTATCCACAAATTTGATAAAGCTTTCATCTATTCCTTGTTTGATACTAGAAAAATATTGGGTGGGGGTAGAATCATCTGGGGTGAGAAGTAAGGAGGTTTTTGCTGCTATAGCCACGTCTTGTAATGTTGCCTTAGGTAAAGTATCAGCTTGGTCAGAGGGTTTTTGCAAATCCCCTTCACCAGCCAGCTGTTCGAGTGTAAAGTTTGACTTATTAGCATCTGCAGCATAGTTATCTGATAATGTTTTTAATTGCTTTTTCCAATGCCTTTCCCAAAGCATGTACTCGGCGGGAGAAAGGAGGCACTGGGCAATATTTTTAATATCGTGGGGTACCAGAACATGTGCTGAGAACGTAGCCTCTAGGAAATTTCTAAAAATATGTGAACTTCTACCATGTTCTGTGGCTGTATTTCTTAATTGCACAAGTTCTTTATTTGTAATAGGTTCCCATGTCTTTCTATTAGTGGCACCTCCTTTTTTTCCCTTCTTATATTCTACTGGAAAGGCAGTAATTCTCTGAGCTAATTGCCAGTCCCCTGCCTGTGTGGCTTCCATTTTTATTTTTGCCCAAGGATCTACATATTCTATTTCCAAATCAGAATCGCTGTCACTGCTGTCATCAGATGACGAGAAGTGAGAGCTATCAGGCCTTGCCTTATGTTTCTTATGGCTGGCTGGAGCTGCATTTGGCAGAGGTGTATGTGGCTGGACCGGGTATAAGGCAGCACATGGCAGGACGTGGCTACACGTGGCACATGGCGGGGTGGCCGTGCAATGCGTGATACAGCATGCACAGGACTGGGGGGCGTGGGGAGGGGGGGCAGAACTGAAGGAAGTCTGGGGGGTCCCGACCGGGGGCTGCGGAGCGTGGGTATGGGGTTGCACAGCGAGGGTATGGGGGCAGGGGAGGTGCTGGATGTAGGAGGCGGCGGGACTGGAAGAGGGTGCGGCGGATACAGGGTGGCTTGGGTCAGGGGCGGATACGTGAGCGGGCACGATTCCGGCGGCAGGCAAAAGCGCGGTGGTGGGGGGGGGGCGCGGAGACGCAGGCAGGCTGATCCCGTGCCGCAGCAGGGATGATGCCGGGGGCAGGGAAAGACGCGATGGTAGCGGGGGGGGCGAGGGCGGGGGAGGGAGTGGGGGCGGGCGCGGCAGGGACAGGAGGGACGGCAAAGGGGGTGGGGGCGGCCCCAGCAGGGTCGGGGGGAGCAGGGGGAGGGGTGGGGTTTGGGTCGGTCCCGGCGGGAACTGGCGCAGATGCTCTCGGAGATAACGCAGAGCAAGGAGGCGCGCAGGGTGTGGCTCCCGGGGGGAAGGCGGGGGGGAAGAGGGGGTGGGCAGGGGCCGTGGGCGCCCTGGGGTCGGGGGGTTGCGGCGCAGATGGCAGGACACTAGAACCCAGCGGAGTGCTGGAATCCAGGGTGGAGGAGGTGTTATCTCCTCCATTAGCATTTGAAATAGGCGCTTCTGTTAAGTGAGATAAGAACTTTTCGTTTCGTTCGACAGAAGTTAGCCCTGAGGTTAAAATCTTTTTGTTAGTTTTTTCTACAGCTTTAGTGATAGCGTGAAACATAGGTAAAAACCGGGTTACAGAAAAGTCTTGGTTAGTTTGAAACTTATATATCGTGGTCCCAATTGTATCCCAAAAGGAGTCTAAGGTAATAGTCTGTGTATTAGTATCTGGGAAGTGGCAGAGAATCCACTTTATAAAATGTTTCAGGTTAGTTTTTGAAAGGTTACCTTTAGAAAAAGAAAAGTTGTTAGAAGATAGAATTTCTAGGATTAGGGAATATAAATCTCTCTCGTTCTGGGATCGTTTCAACGTACTAAGCTTTGATCCCATTTTTCAGTTCCCGCCAGCAGAAAAAAGAGAAAAAAAAAGAAAAAACCCAAAAAAAAAAGGACCCAAGGAAAAAATATTTTTGCGCGCAAGAGAGGCTGTGTTAAACTTACACTTTTTCAGCCTGTTGTGGGTCAAAGTTCTGCTGGGGGTCGTCTGCTCGTCAGCCTCCGCGAACACTCGCGTGCCCAGGTATCGGGGTGCGGGTCGGCTGACCTCCTGTTCAGAAGAGTCCTTCTAAAACGGAGAGCTTCTCCTTCCAGGATCTCTGGCGAGCGGAGGCAGTGACAATTTCACGAAGAAATGCTGCTCCTCTGAAATGCCAGGTCCGGCATTCAGTTCCGCGGCCAGGCTATCACGGCGGTTCAGATGGTGGCCCAGGGGCCCCTCGCTGTTCGGGCGTCCCGCTATGTTCGGTGCGCCAGCTATGGCCCCCAGGGGCAGAAGCCCAGCGGGGAGGCCGGTTGTCCAGGATAGCTCACGGAGGGTCCAGGATCGCCCAGCGGGGGGTTCAGGCAGCCCAGGCAAGCTATAGTGATTTGTAGCTCAGCTCATTAGTGATTTCAGCTCTTTCAGCATGCCTGGGGCCGTCACCCTGGGTATCGCCGCAGCAGACGCAGAGAGAGGGAGCAGCGCTGTGTGGGTTCCGCAGGGTTCTTTTATTGGGGTCTCCGCGAAGGGTCCAGTGACAGCTCTCCTCTGCCGAACCGGGCAGGGCTAGGGGTTTTTATACCTTACAGGGGGATTGAAAACTGTCCAATAGTAAGGGTCAGGGGAAAAGTGACCTATGGATATACAGGGAGATAACAGGGTCCGAAAGGCGGAAGAGAGGGGCTTCTAAAAACCTTAGTCATGCTGACTTTGGTATTTCCTAGCTCAGGCCTCTGACCTCCAAGGCCTTGCAGGCCTTGTGCCTGCTACAGGATATGATCTGGGATTTGGGACAGAACAAGCTGCCCTTACCCACTGGTTTCCAGAGGACAAGAGCTACCAGATCTTTTCTACAGGATTGTCACTTCAACAAGACCATTTCATCTGGACTGCTACCACCACCCTAACTAGCAGGGTGTCAAGTTGTATTCTGACAGTGGTTTTTCTTTTGTATTATTGAATGTATTTTTGGGGTGTTTTTCCCTTTTCCTAATAAATTGTATTTCTGTCTTGGAGTGTCTCACTGGTTTTGCTTTAAACCAGAACACTTTTTTTGCAGTGGTAGTTAGTAATTCCTAGATACTTACAAGAAATGTACTTATTGTTATGCTACATCAGGTTTTCTGTTTTAAACTATTTTTATGTAAATGCATTTATTTCATACAGCCACAGTTAAAATGAAGCAGCAGAGTGTGAACATAAAACAGTGTACAGCCCTGCAAATCCTCTAATTCAGTCTGTAGTGCTGGCCAAAAGATGTCTGGGAAAATGAGCTACGGCAAACAAAATGCCTACATGGTGTAGGCCAGTTCTTGGCATAGAATTATCAACAACTTTCTACATTAATTAAAAGCCTTCACTATGTTGCTTGGGCATTTTCATTGAAAAAAAAGGTGGAAGAGTGTCAATGCTGATGAAGTTTGGGGTTTTGTGAAATACACAGATTCTCAGGATCTCCTCTGGTCAAGGTGACCCCAAGGTGTGTTAAAAGTCTCTTTTCCCCAGCCCAGCTGTCAAAGGAGTCAGACGTCTTTGGCTGTCATTCTCAAAGTTGTTTATTATTTCTTATCTAAAACATTTTCTGTCTGGCCTACCAAGGTCTGTTCTGCAGATCACCCTGAGGCAGTGCTATCTCTTTATACTAAAAACTATGTGTACTTTATTTACAGTTACTTTCCAATACCTATCATCTATCTTAGACAGTGACTTTCTACTCTACACCAATCCCAGAGTGCCAGCATCACTAAGGAGATGTCGGCTAGGAAGAAGAAGGAAGAACAGGACAACGCCCAAATCCCTCCATCTTGTCTCCTAGACCCCCATAGCAAAATTCTTCAAAATTTCACCTTTCACCCTGTGACAACTACTGTTATGCTATTTAAACTTTTGTGACTTGTAATTCTTCATATAAAGTTGGTAATTTGCTCCATGCGTTAAGATCAAAATCCCAAGTGTCTTTGGCTTCCTGCCAGGGTTTCTGAGCCCCTGCCAGGATTTTGAGCCATCCACAACATCTAGAAGGATGTCCTGCTTCTGACAACAGATCTTTTTTTTACATTTTTACTTCGAAGTACTTAGTTAACCTTCTTGTTATTTGCCTCCACACCCACCCACTTCACAATCTTAGTCTGTACATGGGCCACAAAGAGTTACCAATGGAAGGAAGATTTTTTTTTTTCAATTTGGTTACAATTAATGATTTTTTTTTTAACTTGGAAAATCCAAATTTTTTCAGATTAGTTAAAAAAGAGAGGGTTTTTTCTTGATTTGAAGTTTTTTTGGATAAAAAGGTTTTCACAGCTTTAAAATACAGGTATAACAGTAAATGTTTGTTACATTTCTTGTGACATAAGGCAGATTTTGCAGCTGTCGCTTTCAGGAGAAAGGTAGCAAGCATACTAGCCTTTTTACATATGCTTTACATATTCTTTGACTGAGAAGGAAGAGTGCCTTAATTGATGACATTATTTAAGTAAGTTGAGTTTGGTAATCTCAGAAAAATACAAGCAGACATTTTCTCCCTTTTTTTCCCCTCTTTGTCTCTTTCTTTAACATTTTATATCATTTTAGCTTAAGTCAGTGCAAAGTCAAGATTTGTGTTAACCATCACTGTGACAACAGCTTTGTCTAAAAACCAGCAGGATGCTCAAAACTGCAAATTCCTTTAAATTTATCTTTCTGGAGATATATTCCTGTCACAGACAGACAATCAGTACTTCTGTTTTTTGAAATATTCAGGTTTTTAAGAAAATAAGTTTTATGAAAAAAATCAGAGATCAGCCCAATATTTTCATCCCATCTGATAAACAATCATACTAAAAATAAAAGGTAACAGATGGACAATTTTCCCCCATTGTATTTTGACCACAACTCTCTTGGTTAATGTTTTTTAAAGAATGTTTAATATTTTCCATTTGGGCCTGCGCTAAACTGGAATAAATAAATAACTAGATAAATAAATATATAAAAATATATAAATATAGATTTATTTTTAATATATATAATAAAATACATATTGATATATTAACATAATATATATTTAACATTAACATATATATATATATATATATATATATATATATATATATATATATAATGTTTTTATATATATACACACACACGGCATGTATTTCAAATAATGTGATGTTTCTAATTTTTCAGGAGATCTAAAAATGGATGTTTTCTTTCCCTTCAGTTGACTGACTAAATGTTAAGAAAATAGGGGTATATAAAAGAGAAATATGAACTTGTTAATTTACTCATGAACTGTTATTCCTTTTTCACCTTTTCTCTTAATGCTTTTGTGCCTCACATTGGGCACCAATATATGTGCTGTTTAAAAGGAAACCCGTGGGAGATCCCAAGTCAGAACTACAATGTAATGGGAAAATTAAAATAAAATGCAGTAGTACAAAAACACTGACAGAGTCAGAATAAAACCTGATACCCTGTTGGTCAGGGTGTTGGTAGCAGCCCAATTAAATTGTGGCTGCCGTTCTCCTGGAGTGACAGATGTGGTTCTATTGAAGGGTGTAGGTTTCCTCTGAAGGTCCAGTGGTGATATCAATGGGCCTAGTCTTCCTCTGGGAATCCAGTGGAAAAGAAAGGTGCTCCTCTGGGATTCTAGTGGGAAAAAGCTACCTTTGGTGTTCCAAATCTCTGATTATATCCAGGTAGAAATACTTGGCTCCTCCCCACGAGCAGAGCATCTCACAATGGAATTATGTAATTTTATAAGTCATGCAGTGAGACTCAATGGCACACTAACAGAAGATATTTCCTGAATGGAGGATGGGTGGTGGAAGAGATAAAGAAAACTGCCTCAGCAGTTTTAACAGATAGTAATAGAATACATACTTTTGGTTACATCTTGCATTGCAGCCTAAGATACCTGAGCTTCTTCATGCAGAAAGAAAGGACAGTAATTTAAAAATGTGGATTTTAGAATCACTTCAGAGGTAGCAGGAACAGCTGGTCTATTTGTAAGCAGCAGGGTCTGAGGAATAAAAAGGGAGTTCTGGGTCCACGGTCCAAAAAATTTTCAGTTGGAATTGCTTTCCTTCTGCAACTTGGTGATTCCTTTTCTTATCTGTATTCTTGACACAATGGTTCACAGACAACTGCTGCCTGCCAATGGACCTTTGCTCTTGGGTCTTTATAATGTCTTTGCATCAGTGATTTTGAAAGTCCTGAGGACTTTTACTCATTGTCTTGCCTTCAACTTTATTGATGATAAGGATTTTCTTTATCCTTTGCCCCCATTTCTCAGCCTTTGTGAGCAGCAAAGTTTAAAAACTATAAGAAAAATGAAAGTGCAGAAAGAAATTTTGTCATGGAGGCTCCTACTGCAACTGCCTAATGCATTGTTTGCATAGACTCTTCCAGTTCTTCCAGTGTGTTTAACATGGCAGTTTCAAAGAGCTTTGCAAGCATGAGGGAATCAGCATAACTGGTCTGACTACATGGGTTTGCCTCTAGGGAGACAATGGGATTTTTGGGGAGCTGAGCCTCTTGATAATATCTACATGTGGAGGCAAGTTGGAAAAGTTTTTTGTCACAGTTACTCTATCCACAAAAATAATTTGTGGCATTGCCATCACCAGATGAACACTTTTAATGCTTTTTATGCTTTTTACTTTGAGATACCGTATGTATGAAGTATACAAAATTGATATAAAAAGTCCTTGTGAATAATCATGGAATTCTGTGTGGCTATCTTAATGAAACTCAAAAAACAACAAAATAAATCTGTGGTAACAGTGCAAGTGCTTGCTTTTCATTGTTCTTCGTATCTTTGATACTCACTATACAAGATCATGTTAACTGATGATATATCATCATGCTGTGTTTTAAATCGTTAATGGTTTTTGCTTGAAGACCTTTTGAAACTCTATAGGCATAAAGGGATGTGTTGTAAAAAAAAGTCAGATACAGAGCATTTGGCACCACACCTCATTACAGTTATTTGTGAAGTGTTGTCCTTGAAATCAAAACACCAAATTAATCACATTAAGACTTGTTAATATGATTACAACCTGTGCCCTGACAATGGAAAATCCTGGTTCTTAGGAGACCTACATTGTAATCACATGCAAAAATGTCAAATTTTAACCCTTTATTCTTGTGATTTTAGGCATAGAAAAACTCCATTTCCCCCCTGAATCTTTGTTCATTGGATGTTCATTGAATGTTGAGAGTTTACCAGCATGATGTTGGGGTGGGGGGGGTGGCAGGGGAGAAGTTATAGGGGGATGGGAAGTAGAAATAATTAAAAGGATCATGTGTCTGTTGAGAAATCTGGGAAGGTAAATTATATAATCTCTATTCTGCAGATTCTCTGTCCATTTGTGAAAGAAATTTTCTGTTCTGTACTTTTTCATTACTTGTAGTGTACCATAAAACTCATTCTCCATTTGTGATCTCATTGAAATATTTCCTTGAGGCAGAGATTTGGTCCAGGCTTTCATATTTGTCAGAATGATGGAAGTTCCAAATCACTCTGGTACACTCTGCCTAGACACCTTTCTGCCTACAGGTTCTGGAATTTGAAATTATATGTTGCTAATGCCAACTGAACTTGTGCTTTTCAAACTTTCCACAATGTTTCCAGGAGATACCTGCAGAAACTTAAGTCAAGCACTTAAACATTCATTCTTTTTTACTTTATCAGGACACTCAGTTGTCCTGAGATGAATGAACCTGGATGGTAAGAGAATGGAAAATAGGGTTGTAGACTGCTGTTGTCTGTGTTTGTGCCATGGCACTGAGAAATTATAAGTAGAGAGTTGAAAACAAGTTCAAATGAGCAAAAATTCAGATTAAGTGCTTGTTGAGAATTTTTTGCAGGACAATGGACATATGCAACATATGCACAATCCAGCCTTCATAGAAACTGAGTAAGGTCACCATGCCCTTGAAGGACGTGAAAGAAGAACAACACACTCAGAAGCCGACGGTTCAGGATGCAAAGGCAGACAAGAAAACCGCAGCGAGACACATGAAGAAATTAACTGAAATATTAAAATGCATGCATAGAAGGATTTAACCAATCATGTATTAGCTTGAGGCGTGAACAGTAGAACACAATACAATATAGCTTGATTTTGCAATAAATTGGCTTCACTTGATCATATTGATCATGGTGTGATGTCCGTTACTGATCCTCTGAAAGTGCCCACTTTTCACATAGACCAAGAGGTCTGTATTTATTTTAAAAGTATTGTGTAGTACAGAATGTGTGCTCACCTTGCAAAGCATAATTTAGTTAGAAGTTAAATTTGGGATGACTGGTTTTGACTGTAGAGATGTAGGAAACTGGACTGTGCTGCATCAATTCCAAAAAATGATACTAGCCTTGAGTCTGGGTGTCATGTGTTTTTAGAACTTGATAAGAGGACTAGTATATAAATTAATAACCTAGGAGGTTAATAATTTATTTAAAACTTGAAGTTTGAATGTGCAAAATACTTTGTGAAAAAGGCTCTCATCAAGGGTCTTATAAGGGCCCATAAACCACATTAGAAATTAAAACGACCAAATCAAACAAAACAGAGAGTGGGGAGATGAATCCTTACTAATACCAACTAACAGGATTATTGTATATTCATCTCATTGATTAAACACTTTGTAAAGTGATTTTTTAAAATAACTTTAAGACAAACAAATATGTAGATGGGCAGGGAAGTGAAGTTGCAAATTCTTACCAATTTCAGACAACTTCTGTGGCTACTGAGTCCTTTAGTTTTGAGCATATAAGGAGTGGGGGACGCTTGGCAAAACAAAAGTGGATGTATAATGCCTATGCTGAGTCTTTAATATTTTATGTACTTCTGTAGTGCTGCTATTTCTAACAAGAAGAATTGTGTCTGGTTTCTCATTTACCTCTGCACTGCACAGGAAAGTATGATGTAACTCTGAGCAGGAAAGAAGGATTCCTGTTTTTTCAACTGAAACTGTGAAAGTAGTCATTATTGCATAAAATGTGTAGTGTGTAATTATTTAGTTATGGATATGCTGCTGTTAAATGTGCTTATCTGGGTTTCGTTTTTTTTTTATTTTTGGCTTTTTATAAAGATCAGTATCTGTAAAGATATTCTACGGAACTTGCTATATGATGCATCAATTATATCAAATTTAGTGTGGAACTAAAAAAAAAACCAAACGGAGCCATTATTAAACTGCCTTTCTGAAACTGGATTCTTTTTGGGATTTAGCATGGACATTGGAAGCAGGATAGCAGTAGGATTGAGTAGCAGATACTTATAAAGCCTAGCTGGTTTAACAGAAATAGATTTAAAAATAAAGGCATTGAACATTGAAGAAAAGTAAATCTCTTAAGAGAAACTGTTTAAAAAACTTCATTAGCAATGGCCTTTTAGGAAAATACATATTTCCTTGACACATTTAAAAAAACCCTGAGTGAAGGTTAAAATGCAATTTTTAATTAACTGGAGTTAAATTCAAAACTGCTACTTAGTGTCATGTAACTTAACTGATATATAGAATGGTCAGGGAAAAGTTGTGGGTAGAAGGCACTTTTGTTCCAGTGATCAGTTGTTGTGTTGCACAGGTCAGACGAACCCTTGTTGCCAGGGGTGAGTACAACCCTGGGACTGGGTCAGCTGAGAACATGGCGATAAATAAAATAGGGATGAGTACTACTGGAGTGCTCGACAATCAAGGTTTAATAAAGAAAAACAAAAGGCACATTAACAATAAATGTGCAACAAAACCATAAACTCTACACTATAGAGAGCAGCTCCACAAGACCGTGAAACGGGGCAAACACAAACTTATATAGAGGACAGGGAACCAATGAACAAAGAGAAACAGAAACCAAACCTTATATAGAACACAAGACTAACCAATCAGAAGGTAGGATTAATATCATAAACTTATATGGAATAACTTAATGTGCATAACTGCACCCATCATTCCTTTCTTCTCACCCTAAATTATGGGAAATGCCCAGAGCCTATGGTGTACCCTTCCAGGGCATGGTCCTGGTAGGCTCATGGGCCTCCACAATCACTATGCGTATTTTGAAGATTCCAATGCAATATGGTAAAGTGCAGGCAAAACGGATTCTGACGTATGTGTTCATACTGGGTTCACTCAACATGAAGGGCATTGTTCAGATACTCTTTGACTAAAGAGATCACTTTGTTAGTTCAGTATTTAAGAAAGAAAAATTGGCCTGAAATATACAAAATTTTGTGTTACAGTGTTTCTCTGTGGTATTTGTATTTGTATGAAATCATGTTGTACTTTGAAGTGTCTTAATAAAGGATAACCCTTCCTAAGATTCTGCACGTGGTAGAACAGAGCATTTAGAGTATCATGGACTTATTTATGTTGTGTAGTCAGCAATTAGGGGCCTTAAGTTTTGTTGCTTTCTTAGTACTTATGTGTGGCCACTGAGTACCTGGGCAAAACATCCTTGTGAAATTTTCCTTGATGGGAAAAGCTATGGTTTTATTTTCAGCATTAATGTTAATAAGTGTCGTGTATCTAAATGACTGTTCATTTTACTGAAAACTTACCTCTTGGTGTGTTTAGAGTAGAACAGGATGTATCTGAAATCATCCTTCCCTGAAATAACCTGAAAATCTAGACTATGGGGGTAATGGGAAGGCAATCAGAACAACAAAAAATAACTGATGGGAAACACAGGGCAAAAAAAGAAGAAAAAACACAAAATAGATACAAAGCAGATCAAACAGCTGTAAAGTCAAACAGAACACGTTGGGAGCAAACAAGGATGTTAAAAGCTTAACAAACCAGAATACAGAGGGATCACAAAACTGTATTTAATAGATGTCACTATTAAACTATAGCATTGTGTACCAAATCACCTCCTAAAACCCAGAAATCTCTTCTGTAGATGCTGACAGTTGTGAATCATGGTATTGTCTTGGTTTACAAGACAGGTGTCTGCTAGGGAAGGCAGGAAAAAACCCCTCCCTTGGAATGGAGAATGTAAACACCCTCCCACTGAATTATGAGAATTGTGAAATCAAGGGGCTCTCAGGCAATGATATGGGAATAGGAATAACAGTTCTTTACTAGTGTGTATAACAAAGCAAACAAACAACAACTACGGCATTAATACAGAAACAGAAACAGAAACCCAGTCCCAGCCTTTTCGGCTGCGGCACTTTCCCCTTTGGTGCAGTTCCTGTCACAGCCAGCAGGGGCGCTGGTGGCTCCCGCTGGGCAGGGCAGGTGCGGTGATCCCCACGTGGCTGCAGGGGGCACTCCGGCGCAGGCACGGGGAGCATGTGGTAGTGGCAGCTTTGTCTGAAGACCAGAATGAGTGGAAGAGAGGATTTGCTTCAGAAGCCCCTGGGGAAGCTGGGTCTGGTGCAGAACTCTCAGAAAGCAGCAAGCTGGTCTGGCAAGATGTCTAGGCAGGCAGGGGGTGAGGGGCTCCCAGCAGGGCAGGGAGAGCCAAGCTCAGGATCCTGGGCATGCAAGCAGACAGTTAGAGGTCTCTCTTTTAGTGAGGTGGGTGTTAATAAGACCCCAGTTCAGTGGCTGTTCTCACAAGCAGAGACTCACCTCATGGCAGAAGAAGCAGCTCTGGTCTGGGCTCTGGCAACAGCAGCAGTGGAAAAGCTCCCTTTCCCAAGAGCAGCTACTCTGATCCTCCTCTTCCTCAGAAAAAAAAAAAACAGAGAGGGCCAACAGCTGTGACCAGCCCCTTCCCCCTAGGGAAAACTCCCAAAAAACTAGAGTTCCCCCTCTGGCCCAAGCACTCAGCAATCAGCTCTCATAAGCTACTCAATGGGAAGAAATTCCCCAGGTGATAAGGAATGAACAGAAAAGAAGAACCAACACCCAACAGGTATGTAGACATTTATGGAGGCACTTCTATGCTTTCACCTCAAAGTAAATCTTAGGACATCAGATAGATCCTCTTGACTTTTCATGTTGGGAAGTCTAAATTTATACTTTCTTTTTCTTGACACAGAGATCATGCATTTGACTATGTCATCCTGCTGTAATGCTCACAATTGATGCATTGAATAACTTTGCAGTATAGTCTTGCAATAATCTGATCTTTCAGTAAACTGACATGTCTGATCTCTATGACCTATGGGGGAAGAGATGAAGAAAGAGGAAAGCATGCTATCTTTATTTCCTCACATTTTCACCGAGGGTTGATGTTACTGATCATCTGCCTAAGATGGAGTAGCAGATTCTATAGCATAGGCCAGGCTTTGACCTGAAAGAACTGAACTACCACTTAAAAATGAGAAGCAAATTCCCAGGAAGTTTATAGGAACAATGTTCTCAGCTAGGTTAACCTTTAAAAAAGCCACACATTGTACTAATTTTCTGTGGAAAACTGGTATGTAAGATTATAATCAGAATGGTTTGATGGATAAAACCCCTCCATAAAACCCCTCATTAATATTTGATAACTAGTATTCCAAGAAAAAAATGCTTAATTTTATTGAACATGCTGAAATAGTCCAAAAGAAAGACATTTTTAAGTATGTGGTGAATTGCTGTATGCTCTTGTGGTATTTATTGTATGCTTGTTAATCAATGCTGCTCTGTTACAATCTTTGAGCTACTATGGGTGTCCAGTATCGCTGTAGTATCCAGTATCACCTACATTCTTTTCAACCTTTTCTTTATAATTAAAAAAAACCAGCCCAGTATATTTTCGTTGAGCTGTATTAGTTTGAATTAATCTATTTGGTATTTTCATTTTGCAGCTCAAGAAAACTGCTTTGGGGTCTCATTAAGAAGTTGTGAAAATTGCTTTGTCATGTGTCTGTTGTTTCTGGTGGACAAAAGCTAATACAGTTTTAACTCTCCACTTTAGATCTATTTTTTCTCTTCCTTCCTCCCTTGTCATCTGTATACTTTTGTGAAGCTGCTGTGAGCAAAAGGATATCTCATAATTAAAAAATTACCACACACTTTTTGTGATTTACAAGGTGGAGATAAGTACTTCAAAGAGCAATGATTGTTATATACTTTCCTTCTGCAAGTGCACAAGGATGATGATTAGTTACTTCACATCTGGTTTTGAGACTTTAATTCCAAGTGGTGCTGGGTCTTTGTCCTCCTCTGGGGGGATCTTGGATTTTGTTCGCGGTTCCTTCCCTTCGGGCATGTCCGGGGTTTCTCCAGGCAATGTGAACAGCACCCCAATCCCTGGGAAGGGGGAATCAGATTAGCTTCCAACTTCAGTCGTGTCCTCTGTTTCTTCCAGCATTCCCTGCATCACAGATGCTGCAACCAGACATCCTCCCATTCCTCCACAGAGTCGTCCACCCCCAGATTTCCTGGGAAAGTGTTCGGGATTTTCATTGTGTTCCAAGAATTCGGGAGATCTGGAGTTGTGTTCTGGGGAAGTTGGGAGTCGATGAAAGTTTGGGGAGGCTTTGCAAAAGAGGGGCTGCTGTTTCTGTGCCATGTGCCCCTTCCAAACAAGTTGTGCCTGGATCTTGTTCTGAAGTTGTGCAGGAGGGGTCTGCCATGGGGGATTCCTGCTGGGGTCGGCTGCCAGTGGTCTCTGCCCCAGCACGGGAAAAGGTGGTTCTGGGCAGGCCGCGCTTTGAAGAAGGAGTCTGGACTCTTGCTTTTCGGTCTTCAGTTGAGTTTATTGTTCCTTATCTACAAAGTTTTTCTGTCTGTCCAGCCGAGGTCTGATCAGCAGGACAGCCAAGGGCACTCTCTCCCGCCCACGGGGCGGTTGTCTCTTTCATAGTAAAAACTACGTATAAGAGATTTACCTTTAATTTCCAATACTTTTCGCCCTTGTTAACAAGTGCACTTTCCCTATAAACCAATCCACACATGCCAACATCATCCTGAACATGGGTGCCAAGGAGAAGAAAGAAGAAGGACAGGGCACGCCCAATTTCCTCCATCTTGGGACTCCTGACCCATGCACAGAATTCTAGACCCCCCTGTACAACATATAAAACCCCCCTGTACAGTGCATTGTAATTCAAGTTTTATAAAGTGAATATCATCACCTCACCATTCAGGCCTGAAATTCTCTCATTTCCTCACATTCAGGTGTCTTTGGCTTCCTGCCAGGGTCTCCGAGCCCCTGCCAGGACTTTGAGACATCCAGGGCATCCAGAGATGTCCTGGGTCCCAACAGATTCTGAATCTGCTCTGCCTAGCCGAGGGGCTGTGGGGGTCACCCCTGCCACTGTTTCCCCTTCCTGGGAAGCCACCCCCTCAGATCAGGCAGGCAGATTGCTTTGTAGTTCTGAGAATTCTTTTCGTATAGCTTCCTCCCCCAAGCCTCTTCCAGGGTTTTCGCTGGTTTTGGTTCCCCAGCCTCTGGTTACAGGTGTTGGGGAGGCTTTGGATTTGTCTTTGCCTGCAGAGGAGTGGGCAAGGGGGAGCACAGAGGAGGCGGGCAGCAGCCAGGGGCCAAGCAAGGCCAGGATGGCTCTGCCCGGAGAAGGAAGAGTAGGGGGGGGAAACCAGCATGTTGAGACTGCAGCTTGGACCTGAGAGTTTTCCAGCTGTATCCCCACATGTGGGGATACAGTGTGGAACCTGTAACAGCCCATTGGAAAGTGTTACAAATACAAATTCAGGACCTGCATTTCAAGAGCAGCCCGATTTGTACGATTCTAATGAAACCAAATTTTAATGACTTGAGGCCTGATTTACAAGGCTCTGGTTCTCTTTCTTTAACCAATAAAACACATTCCTCAGCTGCTACCTCCATGGTAGGGGGGGGTTGTTAGGAATGTGGAGCTCTGCTCTGCCCATCCTGGCAGGGCTCCCGGGGAGGCAAAACTGCTGCCAAGACGTTGGAACTTTGTTCCCTGGCCCTTCCTGGCAGGGCTCCCAGAAAAGTTTGTTGCTGCAGCAACACCTCTGCCAAGAAGAACTCGGAGCTTCTTGGCAGGGTTCCTGGGATAGCTGATGACTGTGACAACACTACCTGTTCTTCTGTAACAGAAATAGGAGTGATGAGAGGGAAAAACAAATCACAATCTAAATCAGAGGTAAACCTTCCATTGCAACTACCTAATTAGTCTAATATTAATCAAAATTTAGAAAAATATTTGGATTCAAAGAAACAATTCCTTGCCTTATCTGTAAGATATGGTCGTAATGTTGTAAATCCACGATATGAAACTCTTTCTCACCATGATATAAAAGAGCTCCATCAAGCTTTGAAAGAAAGTGGGTTCTCTTCTCCTTATTTTAATAATGTGTTGAAAAGTGTATTTAATTCTTATGACTTAGTCCCTGCTGATTGTCGAAATGTGGCTTCCCTGATTTTAACCAATTCATAATATCTTTTATGGGAATTACAGTGGAAAAAACTTCTTAATGAATTGGTTGAAAGGTATGAAAATACTCGTTATCAGAATATAGATATTACCCAACTAGCAGGTGATCCACCTTTCCATAGACCAGAAAATCAAGCGATGAAATTGCCTTAGGCTGTATTAACAAATATTAAAGATGCTGCTAGAAAAGCTTTATTTTCAGTTGAGCCAGCTGGTACCATGTAAATGCTTATACTACTATCAGACAGGGTGAAACAGAGTCCTTTGGTTCTTTCCTAGATAGATTAACCCAAGAAGTCGAAAAACAATGTCCAGATGAACAAGCTCATTCCTATATTATTCAAAACCTTGCTTTTGTAAATGCTAATGAAGAATGTAGAAAAATCATTTTAAATTTACCTGATCAGCCTCCAACTCTAACACAGATGCTAATAGCTTGCAGTAAGGTCACCTCTGCACAACACCTTGCTAACGTGCAAGTCAATGCTTTTGGAAAGCAGATTGCAGAATCTCAAGAAAAGTTAGGAAAAACATTGTGAAATAATTTAGCACAACAAATGGAAAAATTTGAAAAGGACGTAGAAGCACAAACAAAAATTTTGGAAAAATCTGTTGGTACTGTGCAGTTGGACTCTGATAAAAAGGCTTGTTGCTTTCCTTGTGGTAAACCAGGGAACATTAAAAAGGATTGCCCTAGAAAGACAATTCAAGCTAAACAACTTTCTATTTGCCCTCGATGTTGGAAAGGGAAGCATCTTGCTAAGCACTGTCACTCTCAATTTGACATCGATGGCAAACCTTTATCGTTAAACTCAAAAAAGGGCGCAGATTACCACCACGCTTTGACACAAGTACTGGTACCTCCTTACAGCCAATTGCCAGCCGAGAGGTATTGGTACCTCAATCATTTATCCCACAGTCAACCATTCCTCAAATGGTTCGAGCTCAATACCCTCAAGTGCAAGGTTTGAATTGGCCTCCTCAAAATTGATACACCTTTTAAACAATTTTTGTTATGAAAGCATTCCTACTGGAATTGTCAATCTTTTTCAACGAAGACAAGATTTTTTGATTCTAGGCAAAGCCAGCAACAAAATTCTTGGACTTTCAGTCCTTCCCACCACTGTTTCAGTAAATTGTAACAAAGAGCTAGTAATTTTAACTTTTGCTTTTAGTGTTCCTATGGTAATTCCACCAAAAACACCTATAGCTCTTGCATTTCTTCTACCCATGAATACACCCAAGCAAAACAACTTTCCAAGCAATTCAGTTATGTCTGTGCCATTTGGTACCTCAGGTCCTGAGGTCTTTTGTGTACGTTTGGACCGCAACCAACCAAAATTGACTTGTAGCCTGACTCACCGTGGTAAAACAATTTAAACTACGGGCATGCTGGATACAGGTGCAGATGTCACTGTAATTTCTCACATGTTTTGGCACAGTGATTGGGATTTGGTAGCTCCTGCAGGTTCCCTCACAGGGATTGGAGGTGCTCCTGTGTGTTTTCAAAGTGCATCCATGATTAACATTATAGGTCCTGAAGGAAAGACAGCCTATAATTTGTCAATATTTTGTTGCAAAAGTTTTGTCTCCAGTTTGACAGAAGTATCCACGATCCATGATTCTGCATTACTTGGATGATTTGCTCATCGCAGCTCCAACGCAGAGAGAGATGGAGCAAACCCGTGCCAGTGTTGTTACTGAAATCCAAAATGCTGGACTTGAAATTTCTACAAAAAAAAATCCAAGAAGTTCTACCCTGGAAATATCTGGGATGGAAGATGACTGAAAAAACAATTGCACCACAGAAGATACAGCTCCGGACCAATGTCAACAATCTACAGGATTAACAACAGCTTCTAGGAGAAATCAATTGGGTCAGACCTGTTTTGGAAATTACCAACGACGAACTGGGTCCACTTTTCAATTTATTGAGAGGAAGCTGTGACATCAACTCTCCTAGAACTCTTACACCTGAAGCTCATGCAGCCCTTTACAAGGTCATGGAAGCTCTCCAAAGACGGCAAGCTCATTGCTGTATTCCAGAAAAGCCTTTCTTTTTTGCAATTTTAGGAGAAAAACTGCAACTTTGTGGTCTCATTTTTCAGTGGGACCCTTCTGAGAGAGATCCTTTGTTGACAGTAGAATGGATTTTTCTGCCCTATAGGTTTCCAAAGACTGTTTTTACAGTTTCAGAGATGATGGCACAAATTGTAATTAAGGCCAGAACAAGATTGTTAAGTTTAGCAGGTCAAGAATTTGCAGTTATCTATTTACCGCTGAAAAAAGATTATCTTGATTGGGCAATGCAAATTCTGATGATTTGCAGTATGCATTGTTGAACTTCCCAGGTGTTTGTTCTGTTCATTTCCCAGCTCACAAATTATTGCAAGCAAAATTGAGTTTTAGAGAGAAACCTATGTTAAGTGAAGAACTTTTGAATGCAATAACCCTCTTCACTGATGGATCTGGCAAAAGTCACAAATCAGTCGTAACTTGGTTGAACCAAAAAACTAATGGTTGGGAGTCAGATATTCGAACAGTAGAAGGATCTCCTCAGATTCTTGAACTTGCTGCTGTGGTTCAGGCTTTTCAGCTCTTTCCACAACCTTTTAATTTACTCACAGATTCTGCTTATGTTGCTAATGTAGTTAAAAGATTAGAAGGATCAGTTTTAAAGGATGTTAATAAGGGCATTCTATATCATTGGCTTTCATGTCTTTATACAACTTTGTAATATAGAACTAATCCATATTTTGTTTCTCACATTAGGGCTCATTCTTCATTTCCTGGATTTTTAGTGGAAGGAAACACGAGAGCAAACTGACAATGGTTATTTCAAACACTTTGCCAAACATTTTTGAACAAGCAAAACTGAGTCATGCCTTTTTTCACCAAAATGCGTAAGCACTTGTGCGAATGTTTCAAATTTCCAAAATTCAAGCTAAAGCTGTTGTCAGTACTTGCCCTGACCGTCAGCTTGTGCAGCCTCCTGTTTCTACAGGAGCAGTCAACCCACGAGGCTTGCATAGCCTGCAGTTATGACAAACAGATATCACTAAATACCCTTCCTCTGGTAAATTTAAAAATATTCATGTCTCAGTGGACACGTTTTCTGGTGCAGTTTTTGCTTCTCTTCACACAGGTGAAACAGGTGGTCATGCCTGTCACAATTTTTTGCAAGGTTTTGCTTCATTGGGTGTGCCCCAAGAAGTAAAAACTGACAATGGTCCCGCATATATGTCTCAAACATTTGCCACATTTTTAAAAGAATGGGGTGTTCATCATATCTTTGGTATTCCTCACTCTCCCACAAGTCAAGCAGTTACTGAGAGAGCACATCAAACATTAAAACTCATTCTTGATCAACAGAATGGGGGAGTAGAGGTCACACCTCAGATGAGGTTGAACAAAGCTTCGTATGTTTTTAATTTTTTAAGCAGCTTTGTTACAGAACCCAACCCACCAATTTTTAGACATTTTTCAAATAACACTCAGGCAAAACTGAAAGAAAATCCCTCTGTTTTAATTAGAAATCCTGATACTGGACAAATTGAAGGTCCTTTTTGATTAATCACTTGGGGCAAAGGGTATGCTTCTGTCTCTACAGGTGCAGGAATGAAGTGGGTCCCATCCAAAAACATCAAAACATATTGCACACCATAACATGTTGACGAGTCCAAACCGTAGAAGCAAGTACGCAGACGTGAGCTGAACAGAGGGATCACAGGTCACGTCTGACGTACCTTGTTTATCGGTGGAACCTGCAAACTCTGGTTTTATGCTGTTTTTAAATGCGCCAGTTGTTGGTTTCACAGAGCTGATTTTTGGCAAAAGCGTGGTTTTTGCTTTATGTCATAGATCCCCTCTATTGGACTTTCAAAGGTGAAATTTTATTTTTAGGTCAAAAGCAAGGATTTCAAATTGATACATATAGGAAAATTTTTTGCCAAAAATTAGCTCATGAGAAGGATAGAGCAAAATTGAAAGCTATGCTGGTGTTGGTTGGTTTAAATTGCTTTTTGTAGTGCAGATTTTCCTGTGGAACAACCCAAAACAAATGTTTGGGTGACCTTAGCCAAGGCAGCAGGCTCATATGTTTGTCTAATTCAGAACCAGAAAAGCCTTTCTCAACCTGTCTAATTGGTGTGCCAGTAAAGGATTTGTCTGTGATCAAAAAGCAATCTAATAGTAAGCCTGGTAAAATTGACAATGAGAGCAATCCTGTATTGAATTGGAACATTTGGGCCAAAGAACTTCCCAAAGCAGTATCTGAACCCCAGGAATTAGAAATCCTTGGTTCTTTAACAATGGATTTTTGCCTTACATTTATGGCTAATGATTGGTGAGAAGGTGAACCTCCAAAGTACAATGTTACTCCTCATTATTTTGCATACAGGAATGTAAGTTTTTGGTGTAATTGTTCAAACAGTTGGGATGTGCTTTCCGAAGCTGACCAATATCCACGACAATTGCCAAAAGGATATTGGTTCACTTGTGGAGACAGGGCTTGGCAAGGCATTCCATCACGCCTTGAAGGTGGCCCATGTAGCATTGGAATGCTCGCTGTGATAGCACCTACTGCTAAAGCAGTCATTAAGAAGAAACATAGGGGAAGGAGATCTGCTCATCATTATGATGAGAATTGTAAGAGTGATTTCATGCCTTGGAACGCTGCCAAAAGGGTTTCAGCAGGTTTGTTTTTACCCCAACTGGCTTCAGGAATGGCATTGAAACAATTAGATTGTGTTAGATGTTGGCTGAGTAAACAAATGAATGCCAACTCCACTGCAATCAGTGATATGCTGACAGATGTTAATCGTGTTAGACATGGTACCCTTCAAAATAGAGCAGCAATTGATTTTCTTTTACTGGCACATAGATATAGTTGTGTGGAATTTGAAGGATTGTGTTGTATGAACCTGTCTGATCATTCTGAATCCATCCACAAAAGCATACAAAAGCTGAAAGATTTGACAACTCAAATTAAAGAGAGTCCTGGTTAGATGATTTGTTCCAAGAATGGAGCTTTGCACCTTGGCTAAGAGAACTTTGTAAAATAAGTCTATATGTGTTGGGTATTTTGGTGGTAATACTAGTAGTAATACCTTGCATACTTCGGTGTGTGCGATGAATGATGGACAAAACTATCAAAGAAGGTTTTATCATACAAGAGAGAGAGGTAAGAAATGGATTCAGAAAGAGTTCTTAAAATGTCACAGAGATGATGGATAAAGGTATAGACATGGATTAAGTTTTTGAATTAAGACCTTGGAATCAACAAGACTTTTTTGAACAATTGTTCGAAATAATAATTATCAGATATGCCCTTTGAACCAACTGGACTTCCACAGCATTAAAATTGCTGTGTTGTAATATAGCAATGCTTGGTGCAAGCAAAAAGACGCTTCAAGTAAGTAATAAGCAGATATGTTATAGTAGAGCTACGAAATGCAAAGTAGTTAATAAACGACATGGTTACAAAGGTTTCTTTTTAGGTGAACCAAGAGGGGGAAGAATGGGAATCCATAAAATCAGAGGGTTTTGGGAAAGCTGTGAAAGGCAGGTGTCTGTGACGTCAGAACTGTGATAAGAGCTAAGCAGTAGCCATAAAATAAGTTAGCAGAAAAAGTAGGTAAAAAGTAGAGAAGTAAGGACAAATAGAACAATGGTCTGTGTATTAACACTTGTCTAGAATAACTCCCTAATTTGCAGAAAAGTATATCTAGCAAGATATTAGGAAGTTCTAACCTTAATAATGGAGATCTGTGCATTGTGTTTTAAGGGTTACAAACAAGTATTGTATTCGAAATAAGCAAGCATTGTTTTAACCAAAGGTACGTGTGCTTATAGTGGTTGGATAGAACTACTGTCAGTATGCTTTTGCTCTGTGTGATTGGTCAAAAAACTTATAAAGTAAGTTGTAACATTAAGTTCTTGGTCTGCTGCCTGGGATGTGAGCTGCTGGCATCTTCCCATTGTCATAACCATGTAATGAGACTGATGCTGGAAAATAAAATGGTTCAAGACACGTTCCTAGCAGTCCCGTCCTGTTCATGATTTGTACATAGCCCCCGGACGGAGATATTTTGATGGAGAAGGAAGACTTGCTCACCATATGATGATCGACAAGTCTTGTCTTTATTCCCGAATCACCGATTATTATACACCTTTTAATTAGCTCATGCATAGTGCAAAATCCCAGCTCACCATTGGCTAATTAGTTATCAGCTATCTACGTGCTGTTTTGGTATAACTACTTATTACTTTCCCAGGCTGTCCCGCTCCACCACCTGTCTCTGTGTATTTCTTCATCCGTGGGCCAAGGACACACAGTTTAATTGGAATGGCAACTCCCCTCATTCTCTATCTCGGTCAAATTAATCTTACTGTGAGCTTTAGCTCGGAGCCAGCTTGTTACAAAGATCTCAACATTTCCCCCGTTTTCTTTTTGGGCCAGAAGTGTTGTTTTCCAAGCCCTTTCCGTCATCTGACTCACCATTCTTTGTATGCAATTAAGCAAGCATGGTAATACAAGCATTAGCAATACTATCATACAATATCTCTATAGCATATTGATACAGAATGATCTGATAAATTCATACAACACATACTCTCAAATTCTTCACAACCATGGCCTTGAGCTAATAATAAGAAATCGATTGCTGCTCTATTCTGCAATACTGCATGATTTACACTTTGTACATCTTGAGACAGCATGTCCAATACCTGGGAGGTGGTGTTCAGTTCGTCTTTGGCCCAGCAGCCTAATTGCTTGGCCAAATTCATGGCCTTATTAGCTGCCCCTCCAGGTAAAAGTGTGGCTACTACTACCTGTTTCAGCTCGCTCCAGAATGTGGGTTGCTCTATTTGGCAGTCCCTCTGGAGCGAAGAGAACAGGACTTAAGTTGCTTGATGCAGTCGTCTAGTGCCTCCTCGACCCCACAGTCCTTTTTAATCGGTCCAATAATGGATGTCTGTGTGAGGGGCACAAGCTTTCGACAGCGCGAAGCTATTATGTGAGTACGTACTTGCTTTTCTACTCGCTCACACAAGGTCTTAAGTTGCCAAGTAACATATGCCAAAATAATCTGCTCCGGGGCTTCATACAAGTCTAACGATCCTCTCAAATCAAGCCCTGTGAAATCCCTTAGTGCTCGCTGCCACGAGTTCTGGAAGTTCCAGGAGACTCGGCAGCTTGGGCACCAGTTCTGCTGAACGGTCGATTGCTCCAACCAAAACACCTTATTACAGCCTCCACAGTCTAGCACGATCCATGCGGCACATTTATTGTCCCCACAGTCCAAGCATGGCTGTGATTGAGGAGCTTTTACTTCTACCGTAAGGTCCTGACACCACTCGATCCAATCGTCAGGGAGATGAATGCAGGCACGTTGCGCGTCGTTAGAGTAGGGCTGGAGGCGTTGCAAATAGGGTCGCAATATCAGCGTCAGTTTGTTGTGCACCCTCTCTTTGTCCTCCAGTGACAAGGCCGCAATGGTCCTGAACATCTGGTACAGCTCGAGTCCACTTTGCGGGGATCCACAAGGGTCCTGTTGGAGAGGAAACACAAAGATATCCCCTCCCCCAGTATAGTACCCTGGCAGCTACTCCTGCTACATAAAGGGAGTCAGTCACAATATTCAAAGGACCTTTTAAATTCATCATTGCCCATACTACAGCTAAAAGTTCCAATGTCTGTAGACTGTCCCTGGCATCTATTAAGTTCTGTTTTGTCGGGCCAGGGTTTTATGAGCTCTTAAAAGGGAACCTAATACACCAAGGATAGCTTAGCTATTACCTTTGGAGGCAAATAATGAGCAGGATGGCTTCTGCTGCAGTGTTAGAAACAAAAAGGTTTAATAAAAGGAAAAACAATAAACAGAAAACCCGATCCAGGTACAGTGGTTTGCCCCTGGTAGAAACACCTTCACAAAAACCTCGTGGTCTCTTTGTTCTCTCTTTTTCTACCTTATGGCCCAGGCGGGACCTTTTGGCTTCCATCCAATTAGGTGACCCCAAGGTTTTAGTGAAGTCTCTGGGGCCCTATAAGGTGGCTTTTGACCTGATCATTGGGAGAAACTTCTGGGCTTCCTTCCTTTTTTGGGGGACAAAGGCTGGTTTGCCCCTCTCTCATTGGGGGCATCCCCCTGCACTCCTTCAACTCACCCTTTCCTATACATTTAGAGAGAAAGAGGAGAAAGGAGTATAGATTGGAATGCCAATAATTTTTAAATTTTGTTGCCAATCTTCTATCTTAACTTTGGTGAAGTGTTTCTCCAGGTAGGCTTCAAGTTTCTGGCTATATATGACTTTTACATAGAGGTAGGTTTAACAACTTTTTTACCACAACAATAACTACAGAAAGTTTTCAGTGCAAAACTTTCTTGTAAACAAGTTTAACTAATGCAAACTTAGAAAACAGTCTTTGCTTCTATCTGTGGCTCAGTTGTTTGTGCATTCTTCTTCTGGTGCTGTCTGCTGCTCTCGGATTGGCTGCACCTGTGGCTTGACATTCTTTGCAGGGATCCATCGAAGACCTGTGTTTGCAGAAATGCATGCAAACCCCCGGCCCCATGTTACAAGAGGATGGGGTCCTGAAATCTGTCCTGTTTCTGGATCCTTGATGAAGACTGGTGGTCTTTCCTTGAGCTTTGCCTGACTGGTATTGCTGAAATGTCTGAAAATTGGTGGTACCTGCTCTATAAAAGAATTGTTTAAGAAGTTAAAAACATATACAGCTTTATTCAGCCTCTCTATTGTAGAAAGCACTTCTGTCCCCCCTTTCTGTCTTTCCAGTATCATTTTCAATGACCTGTGTGCTCTCTCTACAATAGACTGGCCTGTGGAAGAATGTGGAATACCTGTGGTATGTTTGATACCCCAAGTTTTGAAAAACTCCTGCAATTTATTAGAAGTGTAGGCTGGTCCGTTGTCAGTTTTGACTTCTTGAGGAATACCTAGGGATGCAAATGCTTGTAAGAAATGTTTAATCACATCTCTACTTTTTTCTCCTTGATGTGCAGAAGCAAAAATTGCTCCTGAGAAGATATCTATTGATACATGTATATGTTTGAACCTTGCAAATGACTGATATTGAGTGATGTCTGTTTGCCATATCTGCAGGCTATTTAAGCCTCGAGGGTTAACTCCTGTTGCTATTGCTGGTATAGCTAATTTCTGGCAATCTGGACATGATTGAACAATTGCTTTTGCCTGATTCTGAGAGATGTTAAACATTCTTACTAAAGCAGGTGCATTTTGGTGATAGAAAGCATGGCTCATTCTGGCTTGTTCAATAACATTAGGAAGTGTGTGCTGGATTGGCATGGCTAACAAATCAGCCATGGCATTGCCCTCTGCTAAGAAACCTGGAAGAGAAGAATGTGAGCGAATGTGCATTACAAAGTAAGGTTCTTGTCGAATGGAAAGAAGTAGGATTAACTGTTTGAGCAAACCATATAACTGATCATTAGCAACTTCTTTCAGCAGAGATCCTTCTGCTCTTTCCACCACACCTGCAACATAAATTGAATCTGTTGCTAAATTAAAAGGAAATGTGAATTTTGAAAAAACCCGTACAACTGCTGCTAACTCTATAATCTGTGCAGAACCATCTACTTCCTCAATATCTGATTCCCATTTTTTTGTCTCTGAATTTTGCCAAGCAATCACAGATCTTTTAGACTTCCCAGAACCGTATGTAAAAAATGTGATTGCCTCATACATTACTTCTTAAAGGCTTATGAATTAATTTTAAAGATGAACTTAATAGCTCATGTTTGGGACAATTGACTGAAATTTTTCCTGCAAAATTTTCCAAAGCAAATTGCATAACTTCTGAATTTTGAATTAACCATTCTAAGTAGATGGTTGTGACAGGCAGAAAGATTTCTGCAAAATCTCTTCCTGCAAGGGAAAGCATTCGAGATCTAGCCTTGATAATCAATTGTGAAATAATTTCAGGGCAAGTTGTTATAGTTTTACCCAACTGACGTGATAGGAAAACCCACTCTAAGATTATCAGATGGTCCTTCTTCTCTAGATCCCACTGGAATATCAAACCATGAAGTTGAGGACTCTCCCCTAAAACTGCAAACAAAAAAGACAGGTTAGGATTATACCGATGAGCCTGACATGACTGGATGGCTCTCATCACTTTGTCTAAAGCATTTTGAGCTTCTTTGTTGAATTCTCGCGGTGAGTTTAAGGCTGTGTCTACTCTTAACAAATCTGCCAGAGGAGCCATGTCCTGATTTGAAATGCCTAGTAGTGGACGAAGCCAGTTCAGAGTCCCTACAAGCTGCTGCACTTCATTCAAGGTCTTTGGATTTGTCCTTAGCTGGAGTGGCTGCGGAGTTACAGTTTGTTCTGTGATCCTGTATCCTAAATATTTCCAGGGAGGAAGTGTCTGTGTTTTTTCTTTTGCTACAGTGAGTCCTGCTTTCTCCACTGCTGAGATGACCTGATCTGTTGTCTCCTGCATTGATGCTTGGTCCTTTGCTGCTACTAAAATATCATCCATGTAATGTAATATGAGAGAATTTGGATATTGTGCACGAACTGAGGAAAGTATTTTTGCAACATACCACTCACATATACTCGGGGAATTGCGCATGCCTTGTGGAAGGGAGAGCCAATGGTATCTTTTCAAGGGTGCTTGCTGATTTATGGATGGGATGGAAAATGCAAATCTTGGTGCATCGTCTGGGTGCAAGGAAATATTGAAAAAACAGTCTTTTAAATCAATAACAGTTAACTTCCAATCTTTTGGAATCATAACAGGAGAGGGTAAACCTGGTTGTAAAGAACCCATTTCTTGAATTACTTCGTTAATTTTTCTGAGATCCTGTAACAACCTCCATTTCCCACTGTTTGGCTTTTTGATTACAAAAACTGGAGTGTTCCAGGGACTAGTAGTTGGAGTTAAGTGACCTTTGGTTAACTGTTCCTGCACTAACTGCTCTAAAGCAGCAAGTTTCTCTTCAGGTAAGGGCCACTGGCTGACCCAAATGGGTGTGTTAGATGTCCATGTCAGTTTTAAAGTGTTATGTCCATCAACAGCTTTTGTTAAAATCCAGTTTCTAACCTGAGATGCCATTGTGATAAAATGTCCCGTCCTCAAAGAACAATATCAGCTCCTACAATGAATGGTTTTGTGGTGGCAACACGACCTTCAGGCCCCTCAAATGTGACTGCGTGCGAGCTTCGAAAGCTCTCACAGTGACCACCAATACCTGCCAGCTGATCCAGCGTAGGCACGACGGTCCAGTCCTGTGGCCATTTCGATTTCAATATCAGAGTGATGTCTGCTCCGGTATCTATCAGGCCAGTGAGGGTGATGGCTTGCCCGAGGTGCTTCAGGACACAGGTGAGTTGAGGCCGCCCGCGGCTGATGTGCCTGGTCCAAGCGATGACAGCTGTGTTGTTCTGTGACTCTGTTAGGAGGAAAGCTTGCGCTATGGTTAATCCTTTGGGTAAAAAACATGGAGGGTCTGGACACAAAGCTAAGACTGTAATTTCCTGTGAACAGGTGACTGATAGCACAGTTGGAATGACATAAAAACCTTCTGCGTGGGATCTGTTCACTCCCACTATTAAGAACTGACGTGGTTGTGGTTCAGGTCCCAGCTGTCCTGTAGACACTGTGTGAGCAATAGCATTGGTTAGCATCACTGGCTGGGCTGTAGACAGCTCCAGTCTGATACCTGGGGACATTGTGGTCAGAAGTCCTGCAAAGATGTGCTGCAGTTCTGAACTTGGTGGCCTGTGGTGGTCTCTGGCCTCTGGTACAGTGGTTCTTGTGTCACGGCACACCACTGCCCCGTGCTGGGCTGCACGTTTCCCGGCAGATGGCACGAACAACCCTGTGCTGGGTAAAAGCTGTTAGTACTGTGACAGAAACCTCTGTATCCACTGTTTCTTGGCACTGGCCTTCTGCGGGTCCTAGGACATCCCCTTTTAAAATGACCTCTCTGACCACACGAATAGCACGTGTCCCTTGGAATTTGTTGGTTTTCAATTGCACCTTTGAATGCTATTAAAGGTTCTGCTAGGGTTTGTGTTTGCATTTCTACTGCTTTTTGCTGCTGCTTTAGGGCATTTTCTTGAGCTGTTGTGATGGCACTGGCCAATACTTCTGCCTGCATGGCTGCTGCATGCTCAGGGGTGCCCAGGCGGTTGCAAGCATCTACTAGCTGTGTCAGGGTGGGCTCAGGATCCTGTGGTAATGTACGTAATGCCTTTTTACAGGTTGGGTTTGCATTAGAAATTGCAAGCCGTTTTAATAACTCTTGTCTGGCTCGGTCTATTGGAATCTGCTTTTCTAATGCCATTTTAAACGGTCCAAAAATTTAATATAAGGCTCATCTATTCCCTGTTTTATTTCTGTGAAATCTAATTCTGGTTTGTTGCCATCAGGGACCTGTAACAAAGCTGTTTTTGCTGCTTCTTTGATATCCTGCAATACTTGTTTACTAAGAGTTCGGGCTTGTGTTTGAGGATCTGTATTAGGTCCTTCACCTGAGAGCTGATCTATAGTCAAATTTGCAGTAGCTGGAGTTCCTGCATAACCTCTTAAAAGGTCGTTTAACAAACGTTTCCATGCTAGTTCCCACAGAGAAAATTCTGTTGGGGATAGCAGGGATGTGCAAAGCTGTTTTAGATCATGTGGGGTGAATATATTTGCTGTGAAGGTGGCCTGTAATAGGCTTCTGAAATAGGCAGAATCTCTACCATACAGATGAGAGGCTTTGCAAATCTCTTTTAACTCAGCAAAGTTAATTTGTTGCCATGTCCCTCTCGGCCCCGGACCTGCTGTGTACTTCACAGGAAAAACCTTCAATTTCGATGCAATTTCCCACTCTCCTTCCTGAACTGCATCCTTTCTTATCCTCTGCCAGGTATCTGTGACTCCCTGTGTGTTAAACTCTTCCTTAGATTGTTTGAAATTACATTGTGGAGCATAGGAATAATTTGCTTTTTGTTTCGGCAAGTTATCGGACATGGGCGCCGCCATTTTGGACAGGGTCACTTCCGGGGCATCACTTTCGGTTCCCATGCTCGGCAGGGAGGGGGCGTGCCGTCCCGGGCTGTGGGCGGGGAGCAGGGGCAGGGACACCGACCGGGCTCCGCCCACAAAAGGGGCGTGTCCCTGCTCTGATGGGCAGGAGCTCAGGGATGAGCCACCCAGGGACTCCTGGGAGCCCGGGGAGGATGGTGAGCCATGCCCACGAAGGGTGGTGCTGGGCTCGGGGCCATGATGGAGTCTGCCACGTGCTCTCGTGTTCTCAGACTGGATACTATCAGCTCGGCTTTTTTCGATTTTACTGTCAAAATTCACCGATTTCGAACGCCAAAGCAAGGTTTTGAAAGGAGATCTAGATGACTTTGCTCTGGTAGGGTTTTTGGAAGATGGGTTTTGCAGACAAGCCTGGCCAGGGCTGGTCTGCTCCCCTCTGTCTCGGGATGGGGAAGGTGAGGCAGGCGGGGGGGCAACTGGCCTGGCTGCCTCCCGGCCTCTCCACCGGGGTTTCTCGGCTGGGATAAAGGAAGTTTTTTGGGTCCCCTCAGAACTTCGCTTTCTCTTGTCTTCCCTGTCCTGCTGCCTGCATTCTACCCTCTCCCTGATCTTTGCTTGCTTTTCATTTTCCATTGTTACAAATTTCAACACCGTCCTGAATATTGGACGCAGCTTTAAGTTGGACTTCTTGTTCTTTTCCGTGTTATATAATTTCAGTCCAACTGAATCCCAGAAGTCTGGATCGAGTTTCTGAGACATATCTGAGTTTGGGAACTCTGTTAAGACCCATTTTACAAGCTTTTTAAGCTAGGTTTTGTCAAACTGAATATCTTGGATTTCCAACTTATAATTAAAATACGAAAAAAATTCCTGCTCAGCTACTGACAACCGATTCCCCATGGTGAAACTCACCGAGTCTTCTGGCCGTCCTTCTTGGTATAGACTTTTTCCCGGGTCCTGGGTGCAACAGTTTCAGCTTAGCCGATCCACAGTATCCTCTGAGGGTGTGTGCCTTATGCTCCCGTCCCGTCTGAATTATAGCCTCTTCTTCACCGGTATGAGGCTTCGATTTGAGATTCCCTCTAAACCTCAAATCTGTTCTTCTGAGTTTTCTTTTTTAACGTGACAAAAAACTCAGGTGCAGGCCTGCTTCCCCAAAAACACAAATACCAAGGAAAATTGTCCTATTTTGATTGAGGTAATCAAAAATTCCTAGACCATCTTCCTCAATATCAGAAATTCTGTCCAGGTGCCACGTATTAAGTTCTGTTTTGTCGGGCCAGGGTTTTATGAGCCCTTAAAAGGGAACCTAATACACCAAGGATAGCTTAGCTATTACCTTTGGAGGCAAATAATGAGCAGGATGGCTTCTGCTGCAGTGTTAGAAACAAAAAGGTTTAATAAAAGGAAAAACAATAAACAGAAAACCCGATCCAGGTACAGTGGTTTGCCCCTGGTAGAAACACCTTCACAAAAACCTCGTGGTCTCTTTGTTCTCTCTTTTTCTACCTTATGGCCCAGGCGGGACCTTTTGGCTTCCATCCAATTAGGTGACCCCAAGGTTTTAGTGAAGTCTCTGGGGCCCTATAAGGTGGCTTTTGACCTGATCATTGGGAGAAACTTCTGGGCTTCCTTCCTTTTTTGGGGGACAAAGGCTGGTTTGCCCCTCTCTCATTGGGGGCATCCCCCTGCACTCCTTCAGGCATCTGCATCCAACAAATGTTGTCGCCACTGTCCTTGCTGTTTCCATGTCACGGCTGCTCTCCTGGACTTTTTACCAGCGTCCGTAAAGGCCGTGATAGCCCCGCTTAATGGTGACAAACTCCGAATGGGCTTTGTTATCCAGTCCCATTCTGTCATCCACTGGAGGGGACTAGGATGCAGTTTCCCAGTCTCCATGACAGCTCCAGCTCCTAAAAGGGCTTCCTGGAGCTCCCCAGAGTTCACCAAATACCAGTCAAGCGTGTCCTTTTTGATGGGCAATCGTATCGTGGAAGGCTCCGCTCCTGTAACTTGGATTGCCCTAAAACGTCCTTTCTTTATGAGGGATGCAATCATTTCAATTTTCAGTCTCTCAGTTCTCTGTTGCTGTAGCGGTGGAGAGAGCCACTCCAATACCCTGAGCTCCCCCGTTTCCTTTTCAAGCTGAGACAGGGCACCTGTTAAAACACAAACAAATCCCACATCCCTGCAGGACTGAAGAATCTTCTCAAAATCCTGGAGGTGAAGAATGGGTCCTGGTTTCATTTTGCAATGTTACATAAAGAAATGTTAAGATAAGAGTAATTAGGAATTAATTTAGATAATACACACAATCAACAACACATACAAGATCAAAAAATTACTAAACACTATAACATTAAACTCTTATCCCAGAGTCCGTGACAGCTGATAAACTTTAAAATGACAGAGAATTGGAGAAATCATGTCCGGATTCATGGATCTCCAAATCACTTTTGAAAATGGCTCAGCTGTCATAGATGGTCAAATTGCCAAGTCAAAAGGACTTGAATACTTTTTGATGCAGAAAACATCTGGGTTGATTGTCAGTCACTCCATCCAAATAGAGCTAGAGCTTGGCCAGAGCCCAAACTCTAATTGGTGAGTATCACTTAACACATTTTTTAAACAGGACTTTTAAAAACAACTGTTATAAACAAGAAACCTTAGGGTTACAAACCAATCGAACCAGCAAATAATTGAATCCTTCTGAAGTTTCTGTCAAGACAGAGATTTTCCAAACACAGCAAACTTCTTGAATTCTCTGCTGGAGTATTCCTGTAATAATAATTAAAAGAACTATAAAAATGGCAATTTGGATAAAAACCCTCAGAAACATCTAAATAGTTAGGAAATAAAAAGACAGGATTCTGAAGAGACACGTGTCTTGCAGGTGATCACACAAAAAAAATAGAAAAACACATGAAAGTTAGCTGCAAACACCACAAAAATCTGAAAACTCCCTAACAAGAAGTGCTTGAAGGGGTTAAGACAACCTTCCCAAAGTATTCATCTAGTATTAACAACAATCACTATCTATCAGCATTACTTACAAAAACTGAAAATAACAAAGATTATAAACTTAATATAAATAATTCTTAAAACTTTGAATCTTGGATAAATATTTTAAAACAAAACTGAGAAAGGTGACAGATAATTTTAAACACAAATAATTTCACTTAAAATAAGGACAGTACAAAA
The DNA here is from genome assembly GCF_036417665.1 of Passer domesticus. Taxonomy (NCBI): domain Eukaryota; kingdom Metazoa; phylum Chordata; class Aves; order Passeriformes; family Passeridae; genus Passer; species Passer domesticus. The sequence goes on along the minus strand of NC_087512.1, from coordinate 56,087,384 downwards.
ACAATTAGCACATTTACATCCATTTATCTAATGCCATCTCTTAATGAATAGAAGAGAGCAAAGACCATAAAGACTATAGTGTACAGAAATATTACAGTTTAAATCTTCTCACATGTAGTCCAAATAGAAACTAGGAAGTTTACTTAGACTCTGCCCCCCTAAAAGGTTGTTCTCGCCTCAGGCAAGGGAAAGGTAATAAAGTCATCAAACTTAAAGCCATCAAACCCAAATACTCAATCACTTTTAAAAAAGCAAACACATTTACAAAAAAAAAAAAAAAAAACAAAAAAAAAAACAAAAAAAACCTGGTAAACAAACTGTAAAGTCTGTGGAACAGTTGGGTGAAGTGCCCTGTATAACATCTGGATGAAGCACTGTGTGAAGTTTCAGAAGTTTTCTATCCTGATCTTGAAGAAAAAATTCCTGACCTGTTTTTTCTTAGACACTTGTTTGAATTGTTGCGATGGGCTCTCTGCTGTGGTTGCCAGGCAGCTGTGACAGGGCAGTGCCTTGAGGAAAGTCTGCCCGCGCCCGTCTCCTGCCTGCTCCGGCACAGCTTCAGTCTGCGCTATCCTGGGGGTGCGGAAAGGAACGCTCTCACCCGGACCCGCGCAGCTGCGATCTTCTTTGGGCTCCGCTTGGCCTGGATCTCCATTCGGGCTGGTTCCCCCTGGCTCTGCGCCAACACCCGCAGCCAGCGGGAGCACGTCCCACACCGCTGGTGCTTTTGTGCGCTTGCAAAAAGTGAAAAAGCTCTCCCAGCTCCAGCTTTCGGGTTTCACGTTACTGGTGCGTGTCCGCTGCCGCTACTACTGGTATTGTGTTTATTGCTGCCGCGTATTCGGCCCCCGCGTCTCGCCTTGGCTGGCACGGCCCTGGCAATCTGTGCGCTTTCCCCACGGACAGCTGCCGTGCGAGTTTTTGTCACCGTGTGTGTCACTGGACCCACGGTGCACGTAACCGCCGCCGGCACCGAGCACGCCACCGCCGCAGCGCTCGGTCTGCTCCGCCACCGCAGCGCCGGGAGCGCCGCCGGCACCATATGCATTTCCCTCATGGTCCCGAACTTACGCCACTCTGTTAACTCATGTACTGTACAAGGATCTTGAGAAACTCCTTGTGCACACCCGCAAGCTAACAACTGTGGGAGCTCCCTCTGCAAGTCCATGTCCTTAATCTGCCGCTTTTTTAAAAAGCAAATAAATAAATCATATGCTGCTTGCCTTTCCATTTCTAATCAGCGCTGTTGCAAGGCTTTCAGACTCTGGCAGCATGTAGGCTGGGACCATCTATATAGCTCCCAGGGACGCGAACTCGCAATGGTTCGTTTGCCGTCCCCCCCCCTTGCTTCAGAGGGACCCGCTCTTACTTCTCCGATCCGTGGCAGCCGTGTCCGTCCGTAGTCGTCTTACGGGTCGACGTCGGGGTCAGCCATTTGATGGAGAAGGAAGACTTGCTCACCATATGATGATCGACAAGTCTCGTCTTTATTCCCGAATCACCGATTATTATACACCTTTTAATTAGCTCATGCATAGTGCAAAATCCCAGCTCACCATTGGCTAATTAGTTATCAGCTATCTACGTGCTGTTTTGGTATAACTACTTATTACTTTCCCAGGCTGTCCCGCTCCACCACCTGTCTCTGTGTATTTCTTCATCCGTGGGCCAAGGACACACAGTTTAATTGGAATGGCAACTCCCCTCATTCTCTGTCTCGGTCAAATTAATCTCACTGTGAGCTTTAGCTCGGAGCCAGCTTGTTACAAAGATCTCAACAATATATGGTAATCAAAAATCTTGCATACTATTATTCATTCCAGAATCTTAAATTTGAAAGCAATGTTGATCTAACTGGAATGCCTAGAAAACCACATCTTGCGTCCAATAAAAACAATGTGTATTTAATTTATCAAATGCTTACAACAAGATGTTGATAGACCTATTTCAGACAAATTCATATTAAATACAAATATTTTTGAATGTCGGTATCTTCAGATAAACCTATCAGTTCTATACACAAGCAGCTAACATTAGGGCATTTTGTGTGAAATCATGTGTTCAGATCTGGTGTTATTCTGGCAATTTTGAGATCTTCTTTATCTCTTCTGTCACATTGTAGAAGTAAATTCAAATTTGTATAGTTCAGTAGCCACAATTAAAGAAATGTAAAATTGAAGATTTTCAAAGCTAACCACTGTGATTAGGTTTGTCAATTACAAATTACTGTGGTTTAAATAAAGTCCAATGCCACTGCAGGCCAAGGGGAGAGGATAAGAATCCTGTTTTAAGTCCCTTATCCTAGTCAGATAAATCAGATATCCCTTCCCACCATAATAACAGGTAACAAAATTGTAAGAAAATAAAATAGTCATAAATTCTGGTGATGTAGCAAGAAGCCTATAGCATCAAAAAATCTTAGAACCCATAATTGCATTTGATCTCAAGCTATTTTAGACTAGGTGAAATGAGGCTACTTACTGAATATCCGCAAAGACTGTAAATGATTGGAAATGGTGGAATACTATCAGTTCTCCCACTTTCCTACAACTTTCTGGACTTGTAAGAAATCACGTATACAAATGATGCCTTGATGTAAAACTATTTTTCTTATATCTCTGGGGTGAAAATGAATTTCACCACATTACTACTATTATTGTTATTCATACCTTCACAAGGACCTCATTCATGCCCTTTTTTCCAATTAGAAAAACTAAGCCTATCTTCTTCTTTCTCATATGGAGCAAACAGGCAGATATTTGACTTTGTGTGCAAAGTCTCACTTCCTTGGCTACCACAGTGTAGATTGTCCTGTTATTGTAATGACACTGTGAGCATTCTTGTGTTTTCCTTCCCATCCCATTCTCTGTTTTCTTCATTTACACAGTATGTAAAAAGATATTGGATTTCTTCTGCCCATTATGCTCTCTGAATATGAGAAACACCCCATTCAGCTGTCTGTGGTCTATCAAACAGCCCTTGGAGGCCTGATCAAATGCATACTGCTTGGAATAAAATGCAACAAGTACCACACAGCAGTTCTGCATTCCTGCAAGTGCCTGAGGACATTATTACTGCTGCAGCCTCCTGCAGGCTGAAAGCCTTGACGCAATGCTTCTTCTGTGTCTCTATTCTAGTTTTGCACCACCTACGGGAATCCTAATTTAGCCCTTAATTAGATAATTGTAGTAGGATTTTTTCAGTTTCTTTCTCTCAAAGAATTTCCCCCTATATGTGTTGCTAGGAGACAATTGGACTGGGTACTTCAGAGAGCCAAAACAAGTGGCCACAGCTCAGAGGAAGTGTGCAGCTGGCTACACTCTCATTTTACTTGGGGGTTTCTCATGGAGGGGCAGAGACAGCGGGCAGAGATATTGTGAGAACTGGGGCTGGGTGCAGCTCTTTGTTCTCTTGCACTCTCGGCATTCGGAGGGGGAAAGGGCTGCAGCTGCTGTGGGAAGAATTCGCCACCACCACGGGGTCCCTGCTGCCTTTCTTCTACCATGAGTGGAGCTCTGCTCATAAGAGTGGCTTTTATATTGGGACCTTATTAACACCCTACCTCACTGTTATAGGTAAAAATCGATAAAGCCAATTTAATAATTAATAAAAATAGATTTTTATTTCACTACTGATACACAGTGTCGATAGCTGCAATCAAAAGGGACAGTGCCGAGCCCTGGATCAGCACCGGGTGAACACTGATCTGACTTCTATTGCATCAGACCCCCTCTGTTCAGGCAGGCTTTCTGGTCTGGGCAGTTTTTATACAGTTTATTCAGCCAGAGGCAGAGCCTCTTTTCTTCTTTTCAAGGCTTCACGTATTCATGTAGTTTCTTTTCTCTGTGTTGAGTTGAACAAAACTGTCTCCAGGAAAGCAATGTATGTCAATCCATCAAGTTACTGGAACCTGGCATTGAGATGTGTGCTCCTGATGGCTTTGGCTATCTGATCGGAGATGCTTTTTTGAGTATTCATCACTTGCATGTCTCCTGGACCATCCTGGAGAAGGGCGGGGAGCTATGTCCATTCATTTGCTAATTAGATCTTTCTCCCTGCTGCCAGCTAGGGTTTTACAATCATGTGAAGCAATCTCCCTGGCTTGTGTGTTTGAAACCTTTAAGAATATTTTTTACAAACATAACATATTCCCCATATATTTCACATAAGCATGAATTATTCCAAATAATAATACTCACCAAACAAAGGAACCTTCACATTCTGCTCAGGTGCCTCAGGGGAAACACGGGATCCCCCAGCCCTTTCACCCTGCCAGGCAGCCTCTCCCTGCTGTGTATAGGGGCCAGGCTGCCGCTGCTGGTCTGCCCCATACCTCTGCCGCTGCTCTGGGGCATTTTTACTACACTATGACTCTTCATCCCCTGCCTGCCTCTCCTGGTTCCTGCTACAGCTGCAGAGTTTCTGATACGTCTCATCTACCACTTCAGGACTTCGCTCCTCCTGGCCGTTCCAGCTTCGTGCTTCCGGGGTCCCTGCTGTAGCTATCCAGAGGGGAACCAAGGTCAGCAGCCCATTGCCATGTGAGAGAGACGATTGAAACTCGCACTACAGCATCCCCTGCAGCCCTGGGGGAATCACAGCACCTGCCTGGCCTAGCTGGGGAGCCACCAGCGCCCCTGCCAGCTGTGACTGGAGCTGCACCAAGGAGGAAATTGCTTCAACAGCCGGAAGAGGATTTATTGGGTTTTCTGGTTTATTCCTTCTTTTGTTTGTTGTTGCTGCCATTGTTGTTGTTTGATTGCCTTGTTATACACATACATACTAGTAAAGCACTATTATTTCTATTCCCATATCTTTGCCTGAAAGTCCCTTAATTTCAAATTGTAATAATTCAGAGGGAAGGGGGTCAAATTTTCCATTCCAAGGGAGGTTTCTGCCTTCCCTGGCAGACACCTGTCATTCAAACCAAGACAAGTGGTTATGTCAAAAGGCAAACTGGAGAAATTTATATATGGGGACAGACCAGGTTGTTTGGTTTTGGGAGTTGCTTAGTTTTGTTTTGTTTTACTGGTGGCTTGTACCAGATTTTATGGAGAAAAGCACAAGAGGGGACATAAATTTTGTTCACTGGCATTATATTCTCTGGAGAATAACTACCTTGATTGCTAATTAGTTTTATTGTACAAAAAGCAGTTAAATGCTGCTGCTACTGACATGGATTCATTGCTGAAATGAAGATGAAGCCTTTTCTGTGGCATTTGCATCCGGTTCAAGTGAAAAAATGGGAAGTGAAAAGGCAAAAAAATGGGAGCAGTTACTTTCTCTGTTAGTGTTTATTAAAGCCCAGATAACTTCCATAAATTACAATTAAAACTAATGGAGAAGAAAACACTTGAGAAAAAATATGGCTGAATCAATGGAAGTTACAGACTTACTGAAGACTGTATCAATATACAGAGAAATATCAATGATCAGAATTTCAATCTAGTAAGTCGTAAGAATGTCTTCATTTGAAGTCTTCAGTTTCTTTGACTTTGAACTTCAAATTTCTTTTGATAATTGAATTTAAGATGTATTGGCATTACAGACAATCTCCTTAAGAGTTCCAAGAACTCCTAATCTGCAGAAGATGTCTTTCTGGATGAACTTCCTGATGAATTTCTCATTAAGTTTTTCAGATTTTCCCATTCTCAAATACAACCTAAGTGTCTTGCAAAAACAATCACAGAAGAAATATTGGTATATGTGCTATGAATAATTTGTTAAGTCTATTATAAAGATAATTGCATGTTTTTTAGCAGAGGAAGACAACAATGCCCAGAGATTGCCTGAAATATTTTCACCTTTCTGTACTTCTCCTTAAAAGGCGGAATGGGTTTTATGTGTGTGGATCTACTCTAGATGAAACACAATCACTTATGAGGGTTTTTTTTTTTTTGTCAAATGGTGCTGTTTTCTGGTCTGTGGGAAAACTTCTTCACAGTGGTGTAATACCATTCCAAATTCTCCCAAATCTGCCTAAGCCTTTAATTTTGAAATATGGTTGTTCCATCACTTTTTTACTCCTCAGCATCACCCATGCAGAGGATTTAATTATTTATTACTTTAAATTAATATTCTGTTCTGTTTAGTATCTACATGACAGTTTCTAGTCTGTCTGCAAGGCTAGTGCCTCAGATTTCCACTTTCTGAAATTGACAATAAAATATTTCTCACCATAAGTAGTCATTAGCAACACAAACCCATAATAAAAGCTACAGAGGCATAAGGATAAAAAAGATCGTACACTTACCAGTTTGCTGTTACAATTTAATCTCCTGTTATGCTGACAAGCCAGATGCTTTTTTAGCCCATGAGACTAGAAGCTGCATGAAATTGGTGTCTGTGAGAAGAAAAATTGTATTTTTTTATTATCTTTCCTTTCTTCATGCATATTATTTCTTCACTGACTCTTTAAAAATTCCTGATTACTTTTTTGTATTTCTGTATTTGCTGGTTCACTGTAAAACACAGGGTCCTTATTCATGGACAGGTGGGAAAGTATTTCTTATTATAATAGTGCTGGGTTTTTTTCACTCACCAGTTCTCAGATTCATATAGATTATTTTAAAATTCTTCCTAGGTGTGCCACTGGATAAAAACCATAATATTCCATATGATTCTGGAAAAGATTTGTACATTTATGACTTTTCTAATTTTAGAGTTAGGAAACTTTTATTTTCCCATGGAGTTCATACTGTTTCTTCCTAAATAGAATGCATTGAATACAATTAAATAAATGCACTAAAGCCTCTTTTTTCAGTTAACATTGACATAATCTCTTTTTTGCTATGACTTCATGAGTTGCTTAATTTGTATGTGTGGAAGCAAATTTTAAAAAAGGTCACTCATGTTGTCATATTGAGTAACCATTTGGATGTAGCAAACATTTACTAGAAATTATGTTCCCTATCAGGGACATAATGGGGTTTATTTTTCGTTTAAATGTTATGCAAATCCTCGAAATTAAACTTAAATCTTGCAAATGTTTTGTGCATGAGGGTGAATTCCTACATTTTGAATGTATATCTGAAACTAACATCTCCTTTCACCACATTATGGGGAGACTGAGGATTCAAGCTTCAATCTACAAAATATATCTGTAAGTCTCCAAGTTTCCCCAGATTTGTGGAGTCTTATGAATGGTTAAGGACCAAAAATTTGTAGTAGCTGATCATTTTGATTAATGCATTTGGATACTCTGTCTGGTGAAAATGAGTGGAATCTGTCCTTAGGGTTCAATAGTCTTTGCCGAGCTGCTGTCCGAGGTTTTTTCTCTACTCCCCCAGGCTGGGGAAGAGTCTGCACCGGCTGAGCTGTGGCACAGCAGCTGACAGCCGGGGGGGCACTGCCCAGATGCACCGGGGGTATCTGGGGAGCGCCTCAGCAGGAGGCAGCAGTGATTAGCAGGAAGGCGAAGTAAGAAAAGAGGGACTCGTCTCGGGAGCAAAGTCCAGAGTTTAATGTCTCCAGGGGAGTCCAGCCGAGTTGAGACCACGAGGTGGGGGTACAGCCGATTATAAAGGGGGCGGAACATACAATACATCAACCAATGAGGGAATACTTGGGAGGGAACAAACTTGTGAGAAACATGCCGGCTGGCCAATAGGAAATGTGACAGGGAGGGACTCTTGTTCCCGATCCAATCACCCACCGAAGAGGGGAGAACTTTCTGGAAAGAGGGAAGGGGACAGTGGGTGATGGACAGGAACTCAGGGAGGGATTGACAGAGGGTAACCAGGAGAACAGGGGTGGAGGCAATAAACTGACACTCTCAAAAGGAGGGGTTGCCAGGGGAGGAGGGGGCAGGGGGGGAACCCCAGGACCGAACCATTATAACTTTAGGGGGAAACAGAACAAACCAAATGAACCATGCACCACAACATCTCCCTCTTTTTTGTTTAAAATAAAAATAAAACTGAAATTGTTCTTAAACTGGCGTAGTAACTGAAAACCATAAGGAAGATTGAGGGGCTTGCTCCCAATGCATTTTCTCACAGGAACGTTCTTGGGATGGGAGCAGGGCCAGTGGGAGCCTCAACATGGTTGGTTTGGGGGGTTGTGGCAAACAAAATTCTGGTCAGTAACTTATACATAATGGAGAAACTTAAAATTAAACAGAGCAAAATGAAGATAACAACTAAAACGGTACGAATGATGGAGCCCACCCAGCCTCCCATTTTGGATAGCAAGTCCCCCAGCCAGTCCGAGGTCTGTTGTCAGACGTTGTTGACGTCCTCAGACATCTGGCCGATGGTGCGTCTGGCGTCCTCGGCTCGTGATGAGAGGTTCATGCAGCAGAGCCCCTCGAACTCCTCACAGTGATGGTTGTGGAGTAACAAAAGGAAATCGATTGCCGCCCTATTTTGGAGGGTTGCTTTCCTCGTTGTTTCCTTGTCAGCTAGGAGGTCCGCTAGGGCAGTTGAGGTCAAATTGGCTTGCTTTGCCACCCAGCACTCGAAGTGTCCCAATTCCCCTAGTGCCTTTGCTGCGGCCACCCACGGCAAAAACACCGAAACCACAAAGTTTTTAGGTTTAGACCAATGTACAATTTCGGCGTCACACTCTGAGTCAAATTTGTGGGTGTCTCTTTTAATTCGGGCCGAATCCTGTGTGACATTTTTATTTTTCCAATTCAAAATTTGGGTGTAGTTGGGGGTAAGCAGCATCAACCGCCTGAAAGTACAGGGCCCTCCGGACAGACGAGAGGGAATGCCAGCCCACGCTCGGTCTCCGCACGTCAGGAACACGCCCTTAGGGAGGATTCGGGGTTGCCCATAGAATGTAGATGGAGCTCTGATTGCTGCAACGTGGTCAAACCAGTTGGCGGCAATATACCTCTTGTTTCCCTGGCGGACCTCTTGAATTGGGCTCTCCCCGGGGTAGGGAACAAACTGAAAGCATAGGGAGATGCGGGCGGAGCCGAGCAGATAGATTTGTGTGGGTTCTTCAGGGGCGTGTTGGAGTACTGTAAGGACTGCACGCCACAAGAATCTAGGTTCGGGACGGGGATCAGGGGCATATTGGGGGGGCAAGGACTTTAGGGTGGGGAAAAAGGGAGGGGGAAAATCATCAACCCCGAATGGGTTTCCCACGAGGCAAGTTGAGAGGGAGTCTGCTGCAGAGGTCGTGGACAGGCACAGGTGGTCTTGTCCCATTGCCTGAGCCAAGGTCCGCCAGATGTTCGCCTTCGGTTGGGGAACGATCCACATGTCAGCTGGATGGGTCATCAACAGAAGTTGCATTAGGATGAGGGAGAGTCCAACTGAAATAAACAGAGAAAATAAGTTAATAAAGAAGGTTCTGGTGAGAGAGGCTCGGTCTGGGGGGGGCCGGACAGCGGGACCTCTTTTCCGTCGCCACGCTGCCTCTTCCACCTGTGTAGTAGTGCCGATGTTGTGGGCTTTTCCCGGAAGGTAGGGCTTCACCCATTTTGAAGGTACCCACTTTAACCCTGTGGGGGTGGACATGCAAGTGTATCCACAACCCCACGTTGTTAGGTCAAAGGGGCCTTCCACCTTGCAGGTTTCCGGATCTTTTACTAGCACAGGGGGTTTTGCCCTTAGGTGCATGTCCTTGTACGTGTTAAAGTGTCTTGTGATGGGCGGGTTCAGGCACTCAAAACTGCAATTGAGAAAGTTGATGGAAAACAGAGCCCTAGTTAACCGGATCTGAGGGGACTCCACCTTCATAACCCCTTTTTGATGTTCTAAAGTCCTTTTGAGGCTCTGGTGGGCCCGCTCCACCACTGCTTGTCCTGTGGGAGAGTAAGGGATGCCTGTTTTGTGGTTTACCCCCTACTCCTGCAGGAAGCTCCGGAATTCCCTGGAAGTATACCCTGGCCCGTTGTCAGTTTTGATCACCTTGGGGATGTCTAGCACAGAGAAGGCATGCAACAGATGCCTTTTGACATCTGCAGTCTTCTCCCCTGTGTGGGTGGAGGCGTAGACGGCCCCAGAAAAGGTGTCCACAGAGACATGCACAAACCTGAACTTGCCAAACTCTGGGATATGTGTAATGTCCATCTGCCAGATTTCACAACTTTTAAGTCCCCTCGGGTTGGTGCTGGCAACTATGGCTGGTAATTGAAAAGCCTGGCACTGTGGGCACGTGGCCACAATTGCTCTCACTTGGTCCCTTGTCAGTTGGAATTGATGGACCAGGCCAGGAGCATTCTGATAGAATCATTGGTGGCTGAGCTTTGCCTGTTGAAAGGCATCTGGGAGCGGGGCCATCTCAACTGGGGCGGCTAGGGCATCGGCACGCCGGTTGCCCTCTGCGATGAACCCCAGTAGGTCAGTTATGCATGCATCACATAAAAGGGTTGCTCTCGGTGGGAGACTAGATCTATTAGTCTCAAGAGCAAATTGAACAGAGCCACGTTGGAGACTTGAAGAATTGCGCTCTCCGCTCTAGAAACGACACCAGCAACATACACAGAGTCGGTCACCAAATTGAATGGTTGAGAAAACCTTTCAAAAACTCTGACAACCGTGGCCAACTCGGCAATTTGAGGTGAGCCCTCAACTTTTACAATATCTGTCTCCCACTGCCGAGTTTGAGGATCCCGCCAAGTCACCATGGACTTGTGGGATCCTCCAGACGCGTCTGTGAAAACAGTCAGATCTTTCAAAGGCTTCTGACTCTGAATGGTTTTAAGTGAAAGCTTAAATGACATTTGCGAATTAAACAATTTGTGGGCTGGTTTGTGAATAGAAATTTGTCCGGTGAACGAATCTAATGCAAACTGAAGAGCCTCATTCTCCAAGAGTAAATGCTCCAACGTGGCCTTTGTTAGTTGTCCCGAGTTCAAATTGATAGGAATGTGAATGCATGTAAAATCAACTCCAGCCAGTTCCCGGATCCAGAGGCAAGCCTTCCGGATCAACTCAGCTACCAACTCTTGTGGCCATGTCATCCTTTTGGACCTGTGATGGCTGAGGAAAACCCACTCTATAATTAAGAGAGGGTCCCTTGAACCTTGGTCCTTAGATGTTTTTGTGGATGACTCCCACTGAAAAATCAACTTGTGCAGGTGCGGCAGCTTTCCCAGAATAACGTAACTGAATGGCAAGTTCGGATTATAACGGTGTGCCTGTCTCTGTGATAAGATGTTTTGCACCTTTTCCAAGGCTGTGGCGGCCTCCTGGGCAAGGGTCCTGGGAGAACTAAGCTCCTCTCCCCCTTTCAAAAATTGAAAAGGGCGGCTAGGTCTTCTGTAGGAATACCCAGCCAAGGTCTCACCCAATTCAAAGACCCACACAGCTGGTGGACATTGGCCAAGGTTTTAATTTGAGTGTTAAGAGCCAATTTTTGCGGAACAATGGTCCGCTTAGTAATTTCCAGGCCAAGGTATTTCCAGGGTGGCATCCTTTGAATTTTTTCTTCCTGGAGCTCGAACCCTGCAGAAGTCAATGCTTCGATCGTCAGGACAAGCACGTGGGTAAGTGCGCTGTCGTCAGGTGCACACACCAAGATATCATCGATGTAATGTAATACGATAGAATCCTTTGCTGCCTCTTGAACAGGGGACAGCATGGAAGAGACATACCATTGGCAGATCACAGGGCTGTTTTTCATTCCCTGAGGAAGAACTCGCCAATGATACCTCTTCCTTGGGGTTTCTCGGTTGATGGTGGGAACCGAGAAGACAAAGCGCGGGGCATCGTCAGGGTGTAAGGGAATTTGAAAAAAGCAATTTTTTATGTCTAGTACAGCCAATTTCCAATTTTGGGGGAGCATGGTTGGGGACAGCATCCCTGGTTGGAGAGCGCCCATATCTTCAATAATATTGTTAATTTGGCGAAGGTCATGCAAGAGCCGCCATTTGTCTTTGTTGGGTTTCTTAATGACAAAGACGGGAGTTCCACGGTGACGTTACCCTTATCTAGCTGCTCCTGTACGAGCTCCGTGAGTGCCTTTAACTTCTGTTTGTTGAGCGGCCACTGCTCTACCCAGATAGGTGAATTTGATTTCCAAGTCAATTTTTGGGTAGGGCACTCTTCAGTGGCCGCTACTGAAAAAGCTGAGGAACCTCAGGTAAGTCAATTGTGGCATCCCATTAGGCCAAAACATCTCTACCCCACAGGGGTTCCATATAATCCAAAACGAATGGGCGAACAGAAGCCAATTGCCCATCCGGCCCTGTAATTTGTACCACGCTCTTTGATTGTCGGGCCAATTGAATGCCCCCTATACCCTGAACTCGTCCGGCCGTGTTTTGCAATTCCCATTGTGACGGCCACTCCCTGGAGGGAATGATCGTCACATCTGCCCCTGTGTCCAGCATTCCGTTCACCCTGGTGGTTTGGCCATCCCTGCTCATGGTGCATGTCAAACGTGGCTTTTCATGCCCTACCATCTGCGACCAATTAATGTTGTAAGTTGGTAAAGTGCCACACGGCGGTAGGGGTCTCTCACATTCACAAAATTCAGAGACACAGGAATGACCTGGGCGATCACCTGGCCTTTGGCCAGGGAGACCGGTGGGTGTATGCAGAAAAGCCTGATGGCAAAGTTGTGAATGCTGGATGGCAGCAACCCCGGAATGATAGTAATTTCTGGGGGTGTGAATTTGGTGTCTCCTACGACAACACACTTACTTTGGATCCGGTACCAAGTACCTGGTGCCTGAGGTGCTACCACCACGAGGTGGCACTGGGAGTTCGTGATGTTCAGGTCCTCAACCAGGTGCAACCTGAAGGGCGAAACCAAAGAAGAGGTTGTTAGCAATGGAAAAGTTGATTGTGAAGTCAAGTCCGGTTTAGATAGTCGTGAAATCGGGTGGGCAGACTGGGATCCCCTCCCCAAATCCCCCTTTTTTGGTGGTATATCACCCGCCCTATTTTTGTCATCACGCAGGGAGGGGCTGCGCTCATGTTTTAGTTTTTTGGATTTTGATGGAGTCCCTCCTGGGATGCCGTCTGCTTTCTTCGGAACTCATAGAACTGAGCCCGAAGCGGACAGTCCGGCATCCAATGGTCCAAGTTTCCACACAGGTGGCATTGTCCATGAGGTGGAGGTCTTCCCTGGGTGGGAGTATGCTGGGGCTGTGCAGGCATCACATCTGTGAAGGCAAGTGAGTCTGCGAAAGACACTCGGCGGGAAAGTGGTTTACTTCCGGCATCTTCCTTGGTGATAACCGGAACCTTCCTCTGACATACTTCAATCATGGATTGAATTGTCGGAGGAGGGTCCAACGGGAGGCTGAGAATGGCTGCTTTGCAGGTGGTGTTTGCATTTGCAGCAGCCATCTCCAGCAGCACCTCGGGTCGAGCACTCTTGCTTAGGATTTGTTGATCGATGGCCCTGCGGAGACGCTCGACAAATATTATAATCTGGATAATCTTAGAAAATGTTATAGTGGATGTTGCTGTTTTTAAAGAAAGGAAAGCCTTCTCTGCCACCTTAGCACTTTCCCGAAGTGCAGCGCGAGGGTTGTCCCTGGCTTGAATCGCTTCACCAGCCCAATTCCCAAGTCCAAGCAGGTGTTCTGTGCAGACTGCTTCACCACCAACTATTTTGCTGGTCTTAGCATCTGCCCATAAATCTGGGAGCATGTCCCTGACCCCCTTTTTCCATGCCTCCTCCCATACCAGGAACTCGGTCGGGTTGAGGAGACATGAAAAAAGCGTCCGCAAATCGGCGGGAACAACATTAGTTTCTAATAAAGACGCCCAAGTCTTTATTAGAAGGAGTCCCCGGAAATATTCACTCTCCCAGGAGAACTCCTTTTGAGCCTTGCACAGCTCCTTGATGGTGGAGTGGGGGAATGGGGACCACTGCACTTTAACAGGTCCCTCTCCCTCCCATTGGTATGTGACAGGGGCTGCAGTGATCACTGGTGCAAGCCCTGTATTCCAGTCCTCTAACCCCGCCCCCGCCCCCCCCCCCCGGGAACCGGGTCGTGGGAACCGGGAGGTGGGGCATGGGAACCAGAACAGGGGAGGGAGGGGCATTGCATGGGAAGCTGGGCGGGGTCCAGAGCCTGGGTGAAGTCGAGAGGTGGGACATGCTCCGCCTGTGGGAGGTAACTTGGGGGCGGGGCTAGGGGAGGGGGAGGAGGGAAGGGCAGGGAAGGGGGTGGAGGAAGAAAGGGTGGAGTGAAGCAGGGGTGGGCGGGGTTTTGCAGAGGAGGGGAGGAGAGAAAAAGAAAAGGATTGTGGGAAGAAGACAGTGTTTTGGCGGGAAAAGCCATGTGGCCACCTCCATCTTGAGCTCCATGGGAGCCATTTTGGGACAGGGTCTGAGAGTTGTCACCCTCTGGGACTAAGGACTCAACTTTGGGTTTGACAACCAGGGACTTTGGGGTGGGGGAAACAGGGTTCGGGGAAGAATCCCCCGAAGTCTGGCCAGGACTTCGGAGGTGGGGGGATGGAGGACCCTGAGGAAAACCCGGGGAATGGCAAGAACCCGGCACTGTGCCTGTGTGAACTGTTCTCCTCAGGATCCCCTTATTCTGAGGTACACAGGAGGTGGAACAAGGGTCTAGCCTTGGGGACAGGGTGAACATGAACCAGAGGGTGGTTGTTTCCTCAGTTTCCCTTGTTCTTTTAAAGCTGTAATAATTTGGAAGCTCCAATAAACTAATTTTTTACTCTTTGATTCCCCCTCAGAATCTAATTGAGATAATTTTGTTCCAACCAAATTCCAAAAATCTATCCTATGAACCATTTTGGGGGTAATCTGAGGAAACTGAGTAAACAACCACATTATCAACTGTTTTAACTCCCTCTTAATTAACTTAATTTCCCTCCCACCAAGGATAGCCACGGCTTGGAGATAAACTCTTTTCTGCTGTGTCGACAGTTTAGCACCCATGCCGACACAGCAAACCCACCCCTTGGAGTGAAAATAAATATAACACGAACCAAAAAAAAACAACTCTCAGGCACCAGCCCTAACTCCACTGGGTCTGGGACAAAACCACTGACCCAACCAGATGAAACCGGGGGGGGTTAGGCGAGGGGGACCACCCAAAGATGGGGAGCTGGGGGTACTCACCCTCTGACTAGCGCCAACCGGGATAAAACTCCAAGGGAAAAGACTTCGCTGGGGACCGACTCTGGGGTGTAGGAGCTGTCAGTCCCATCCTGATCCAGAGCGCCGCCTCTAAAACAAGGTCTGCTCACAGACAGGGTAGTCTGACGTCCACAGAGCAACCGATGAACCAAGCAAGAAGGGCAAAACCTGCCCGATGGCCACTGACCTCCTGCCGCGGGGTCTGGGGGTATCCACAGCCCCATGATGGACGCCAAGACTGCCGAGCTGCTGTCCGAGGTTTTTTCTCTACTCCCCTGGACTGGGGAGGAGTCTGCACCGGCTGAGCTGTGGCACAGCAGCTGACAGCCGGGGGGGCACTGCCCAGATGCACCGGGGGTATCTGGGGAGCGCCTCAGCAGGAGGCAGCAGTGATCAGCAGGAAGGCGAAGTAGAAAAGAGGGACTAGTCTCGGGAGCAAAGTCCAGAGTTTAATGTCTCCAGGGGAGTCCAGCCGAGTTGAGACTACGAGGTGGGGGTACAGCCGATTATAAAGGGGGCGGAACATACAACACATCAAACAATGAGGGAGAACTTGGGAGGGAACAAACTCGTGAGAAACATGCCAGCTAGCCAATGTGACAGGGAGGGACTCTTGTTCCCGATCCAATCACCCACCGAAGAGGGGAGAACTTTCTGGAAAGAGGGAAGAGGACAGTGGGTGATGGACGGGAACTCAGGGAGGGATTGACAGAGGGTAACCAGGGGAACAGGGGTGGAGGCAATAAACTGACACTCTCAAAAGGAGGGGTTGCCAGGGGAGGAGGGGGGAACCCCAGGACCGAACCATTATAACTTTAGGGGGAAACAGAACAAACCAAATGAACCATGCACCACAACAAGTCTTGACCTTTACATACACAGAAGTAACACTAACATCAGCACAAACCACCCCCCCCGAACAAAACAACAACAACAGCAGCAACAACAACAAAGCAAAAAACCAAACCAAAACAAATAAAAAAAGGACAGTCTTCTAGACTAGTGTCTGTCTAGAAGGCAAATTACAATGAAATATGATACACACAAGAATTAAAGTAGCTGTTAATTTTAGCTCTCTACAGGTTTTAGTTATGAGAAAGCACTTAATTAACTTCAGTAGGACTACAGGGTAGAAAAGAACAGCTGTTCTCCTGGTGTGCTGGGATTCAGAATGAAACTTTTATAATGTTAGAGTAGAACATTAGGGAATTTTAAGCAGAAGAAAAGGCTAAAAGAGATAAGGGCTGTTCAGTGATTAGTACCTTCGTTGCAGTGAGGGTGGCTGTGACAAACCTCTCTGCTTCCCTGACTTCAGGGCAAGAGTGGCGAAAATGAAAAGGTGTGGGTCCGATGAAGTTGCCCAAAAAGAACTTTAATAAAGGGTGAAAAACAACAAACATGGAGAAGCCTCAATAGAGGGTGCAGGATCCAAAGACCTGAGAAATGGGGAAGCAACAATATATACACTTGGAAGTAGAACATTCTAGAACTATAACAATACAGAGGAAACAAGTAACCAATGGGGAAGTATAACTTGGACAACTTAGCGTAACAACGCCAAAGGCTTATGGGAGAACTCTCAAGCTCACCTTAAGTTAAACAAAGGATTCCCAGGGCTTGAAATTCATGCTCAGGTCTTTTGGGGTAAAATCCAGCTGACCCCAAGTCACAGCTGGGCTTATTATACCTTCTTGGATACTGTAAAAGTTTTGCCACAGGGTAGCAGGAAACTCTGAAAGAATATGATGTCAACATAAAAGCCAAAACATTACTTGTGATAGACTTTATTTCACATTTGCTTTCAGTCGAAAAGACAGTGAAATCTTGGCTCATCCTCTGGAGAGAAAATAGACTAAGTCTCAAAGCT
Source organism: Passer domesticus (assembly GCF_036417665.1). Classification (NCBI taxonomy): domain Eukaryota; kingdom Metazoa; phylum Chordata; class Aves; order Passeriformes; family Passeridae; genus Passer; species Passer domesticus. Next base: position 56,070,496 of record NC_087512.1, on the reverse strand, counting down.
GTTTTGTCTTCCAATGGCTGGTAACAGGTCACTGAAATAAGTCTTTGCTTGTTGCAGTAAATGGGCTGTCAGGATTGAGGAATGTCTGGCACACATTTGTCTGGGAACAGAATTACCAGCATGTGAAAGGCTTCTTCCACATTCAAAATGAGAGAGCAGAAATTATTCTGCAGAAATACCTCTGCTACTTGCAGGTTTATGTTGTTTTCCTGACAGACTTTCAACACTTTCATCTGAAAGAGAAAGAGAAAAATACACACTTGAGAAGCAGACTGAGAATAAAGCTATCAGAGAGAGCCTTCCAAAAGCCAGTTCAGAGAAAATTGTCATATTAATCCTTTAGGAAAGGAATTATTCTACTACAATATAGCCACAAAAACAAAATTGCAACTGGTTGTGGAAGAGATAAGCCAGGACATTTGAAACTGACAGTTTAATAGTTGTGATTTTAGCTATGAAAGTTTCAATCTGTTACAAATATTTTCATGATGCCACATGAAGAGGTAGTTCAATCACCACTTTTTGGAAGTGCTAGCATAAGCATCACAAGCTATTTTGGTTATTAAAACTTAAATAACACATGAAATGCTGGATCTGGGCATTTCAGATAGATTTTTGCTGTAGCTGAAGTGCTGGCCTTTGTACCATGAAACCCATGGTAGCACAAGACCTGGAATTAGATGTTCAGAGTGTGAACACCTTTGAAATTGAAGTGTGTGGTGTGAATATTGCTTAAAGTTTGTCTCTATACTGGCTACAATATTTTTCTCTTCTTGTAGCAGAAAGGCCTCCACAATTTAAAAAAAAGAACACAGTCCATATTTTTTGTGTTAATGAAGGTCATTGCAAAGCATTTTTAGAAACCTGTGTAAGACATGCAGAGCACAAAGGTTTTGAGGCCATTTCTATATTGCATGTCCTTGCAATTTTTACTTTTATTCCTGAGGTGGCTGGCAGAAAGAACCAGGACAGCCCTGCAACAAGGAATCACTGACTGTAGATAGCAAATTTGCCCTTAGATCCAGTCTCAGTATTAGCTCTATTGAGGCTTAGCCAAGGAATCCAAATGCACTGAACAAGTATTCTTCCAACATACAATTGTATAATAATTGAAAAAAAAAAGACTCAAAACTAAAATTATACATTTTAAGTCTCTGATGGTAACTTAAAAAATATAATGCCTATTTATTTATTTTTTTTTTTAAAGGATCAGCTCCAAAGAGAACTGTCTTAAAGAAAATATGTTGATTAAAAAAATCTAATGAAAAACTCTGGCAAGGTAGTTTTTGCAGTTTCCATGAAAATTCTTCAAACTGAAAAAGTTTACTTGATCCCCAGGTTTCCTCACTCAAAGTAATAGCAGTCTTTTAATGAAAACTTCATTCTTCAAGCCTAGGATGAAACTGAGAGTCAAGTATCTAGTGCTGTGTGGGTTTTGCTGTGAGATATACTTGTACTGTAAAAAGATTTAAAAACAAAAAGCAACAAGTAAGAACCCATAAAAAGTTTCTTAATCTGATAGCCGTGTAAATATTTCTATAGAAATTAACTTTTAGGACTTTAGCATTATTTTCTCATAACAAGGGTGAATCAATATTGAATGGTTGAATGCACGCAGTACATGCTGATCTGTTTATGCGTAGCAGCTTTCTCCCAGCAAGCACCTTGCTGCCAGAATCTTATTTTAAATAGGATTACTACTCATTAAATTACAATGATCTGGAGCAATGGTTAACAAAACTGAAATTGCTTCAGTTTGTTGTGTTTTGGTTCACTGCCATTAAATTTCTGTGGCTTCCCTAGAGTAAATAGTTCTGAATGATGTATATGGTTGAATGCTTCAACTTGTATTTAATCATGTAAACCTAAAAAATTCTTACCTATATTTGGAAGCTAAGGAAGTGTATGAAATTCTTTGTTTTAGTTTTAGGGAATTTTAATACTTGTTTTAGATTAAACTGTAACAATCTTTGGCTGATGTGATACACAGCCATACCCTGATACGCACACAAAGGACTTAATTTGGGTTTAAAGAACTGTGCATCTGCCAGTATAATCACGCCAGAACCTTCCTTTTAGGCTGTTTGGCCACATTTGCATCTTCTAGTTTTAGACATGAACACAGAAAAGGGACATAGAAGTCCACTTAATTACAGGGACACTGGATCAAACAATACATAGTAGTTTTCCTCACTGAGTGATGGAACTGGAAGCTCCCATGTTGGGAAGGATGAAAGTTTGACAAGAAAGTCTCACAGATATGGATGCTTAGCAGAAAGATTTTTGAATGTAGAAGCTGAGGATGGAATAGAGATGGAAACAAGTTCTGATATAGAAGAAAAGAATTGCTGAGCTGTTGTGGTGCACCAGTTTAGTAGTTCTCTTGCACTGGGTAATTGGGAATTTGCACAGAATAGTTTTGTATTGCACTGTATAGCTTATGTTATATCATGTGTTTGTTACCCCTTTTTTCCTATTACTTGGTCTTTCCCTGTCCTGGTACCCCCTGGTGGTCTCTCCCCTGGGTTACGCCTCCCCTTGCCATGCCTCACTCATTGGCTGTGGACCTCTCCCTCTGTCCCCATCCGGGGGGTATAAAAGCTCCCTGCTTGCAGGGAATGCCCTCTTTTCTACCATGGGTTTGTCTGCCTGATGTGTGTCTTGGAATAAAGGACAACATTTCCCACGTGGAGGAGAGTGCTTCTCAATATTTTGCCTTCGTCTGTGAAGTATTGTGTGGGCAAGGGTCTACAGCTAGCCGGAGTGGGTCCCAACAGCCCCGGAAACACATTTCTTCACCAAGCCAGTGTTACTGGATAACCAAGGAGGCAAAGGGTATGTTAGTTAGAAGGGGGTTTCATGACTTAGAGCAGAGGATAAACCCACCTCAAACAAGATGTTTTTACCAAGCAGAAAGATAGCACAGGCAAATAAGCCAGCAAATGTTGCAAGTAGAAAAAGGTCTCAGAATTATCCACTGCAAGAAAACTGAAAAACAACTTCTAGCTTAAACTGTAATGTTGTAACTTTTAGTGCTTGGAGAATAGTAACATGAATATGGTAGTTATAGTAGTTATAATAGGCTGTAGATAAAAGTTAATGTATAGATTGGTTCTATGGTATTAAGATGCTCAGCAAAGAAAAGTATATAATGCATTTGTAACCTAAACTAAGGGTCTCCAGGCCTGCCTGCAGCTGGAGCTGACAGCTGTAGGCACAGGCTCTGTCACCCATGACCTGGACTGCTGTAACATCTTGGATGTAATAAACTGCATTTTGAAGAGCTGCCTGGAGTCCCACATCTCTCATTTAGGCTCTTACACTCCCATCTACTGTTTTCCAATTAATTCAAATTTAAATTATCTCTAAATGTGTAATGAATAAAACTATTGCCTTATTTTGGCGGTATTTTTAAAGTAGACAGAAACTTGAAGCTATTATTAAAAACAGTGCCACTGTCACCCTTTATACCAAGAAGACATTGGGATGAAACCTGGGAAATACAAGAACCAAATTCTCTTTAAAACTGAGCTGAGGAAAAAAATAGATCTTATGTGGAACAGAAAAACATTCCAAATGCTAAGATGAAGAGAATTATTAAAAAAAAACATTCTCACAAACGTGTTGATGTTCTGTGTACCACACTGCAATTACCACAATTATCTTTCTGGAAAAAGTATGTTTTATCAATATTTAAACTACTGATTTCTTTTCACGTGAAATCTTAAAGTTGAAGCTTCTTTAAGCAGGGAAGAAAGAAAAGAAAAAGAAAAAAAATAATAAAAAAAAGGAAAATGAAAAGGTGGAAGGGTGGAAAGGGAGAAGGGAGAAAGGGGGAATGGGGTGTAATGTGAATGGGGGAGAGAGGGGAGGGGAGGAGAGGGGAGGGGAGGGGAGGGGAGGGGAGGGGAGGGGAGGGGAGGGGAGGGGAGGGGAGGGGAGGGGGTGCCCATGCTGGAGCAGGTGGATGCCTGGAGGAGGTTGTGATCCAGTGGGAGACCCAGTGGAGAGAGCGCCCTTGCTTCCAGGCTGGAGCAGCCTGTCCTTGGAAGAATGAACCTTGTGGAAAGAGTGACCGATGCCACAGCAGTTTTGGAGGACTGTCTGCCCGTGGGGGCAGTTCATGCTGCAGTAGGTGTGGTATGGCTGCTGCTCATGAGAGTGGACCCACACTGGAGAAGTTCATGGAGAGCTGAGGGAATGGGAGGCACCCCATGGCCTCACAGGGGAAGGATTCCTCTCCTGGAGGAGGGGAAGAAAAGCTTGGTTGATGAACTGACCAAAACCCCCATGCCCGGTCTCCCTGCGCTGTTGGTGGGAAGGAGGTAGTGGCTGAGGGGAAAAGGTATTTTAAGGGCTTATTTAACTTCTCATTATCCTTCCCTGATTTTGTTAGTTATAAATTCACTTTCTACTTCTAAGCTGAACCTCTTTTGCCCCTGGAGTGTTTTTTCCTGGTCCTTATCTTACCTCATGAACTCTGTCAATTTTTTTCTTTCCTCTGCCCAGCTGTAGTAGGCGAGGGCATGTGAGTGGCTCTCATGGACGCCTGGTGTTTGGCCACTGTAAAACCATCAACATATGTGTATGAACTGTACCAGAAAAACAAACCAAACAAACCAAAACAATCTGTCAATTGCGTAAAACATTTTTGAGGAGTAAAAGTTTTCAGGTTTTGGCTGAGTAAATGGGAGGCAGCAAATTTTACAATATATCTACCTCTACTAAACAGTTACCTGCACTGAATAATTTCTAATTTATTATTTATTGTCATGTCTTTATGGTGTCCAGTAGCAGAGACACAAAAATTGCAGGAAATTTTTTATCAGAAACATTTGTAGAAACTGAATTAATCACACTAACTCATCTTTATCATTCTGAAAGATAATATTTAATCTTTAGCTTCCATAAATGTATACTCTTCTCTATACACTTCTCTATTTTATCAAGCCTTTCTTCGTCTTCTTGGAATATATCCTGTTCACTGGGAAACTCATACATGTATAACAAATGTACCAGGACAAACACTGACATATAATCCATAAGTATGTTGATTGTTTACTCACAAAGCTGTAATTATTTTTGTCTTGGTTTGAAAAGACAGGTGTCTGCTAAGGAACACAGGAGCCTCCCCTTAAATGGAAAATGTAACCCTCCTCCCTCTGAAACATTATAATTTTGAAATTAAAGGGATCTCAAGAAAAGATATGAGAATAGGAATAACAGTTCCTTATTAAGAAATAAAATAAAAATAAATTAAAAAATGCAGTAATACAAAAAAACACTGACAGAGTCAGAATACAAACTGACACCCTGTTGGTCAGGGTGTTGGTAGCAGTCTGATTAAATGGTGACTGCAGTCCTCCTGGAGTGATAGAAGCAGTGATCCTGTAGAAGGGTGTAGTTTTCCTCTGAAGGTCCAGTGGTGATGTAAATGGGCCTGGTCTTCCTCCAGGAATCCAGTGGAGAACAAAGCTGCTCCTCTGGGAATCCAGTGGGAAAAAGCTGCCTTTGGTGTTCTAAATCTCAGATAATATCCTGTTAGGAATGCTTGGCTCCTCCCCCTTGGTGGAGCATCTCACAATAGGATGATGTAATTTTATCAGTCGTGCAGTGAGACTCAGTGGCCCATTAACAGAAGATATTTCCCCAAAGGGAGGATTGGTTTGTGGAAGAGATAAAGAAAACTGCCCACTTAACAGAAGATAACTGCCCCAACTCTAAGAGGTGGTGATAGAATAGAATAGAATAGAATAGAATAGAATAGAATAGAATAGATTTTTTTATGTGCTCTTCATAATGAATACCATTCTCATGTTTGAGTGTTTAGCTTTTGATGCATACTCAGGGAAAGTGTTATCTGATTTCCTCAAGACCACTGTAAATAAAGCTAAACTCCATTTTTTTCTTATAAATTTCTAAATTGATTTCTTGTTATTGTTTTTTAAGGTTGTTTTAGGGTTCATCAACTTCTTAATCAGGCCTATACAATTTTTTAAGCTTTTTAGCATCCAGTAAGCTTTTAAAAGGCTTTTATCGTCTCTGTACTCATCTTTCAAATGTCACATATATATTTCCTTTCTCTTTTTTTTTTTTTTAATACATATCTGGTCATCTACTTCTACAGTATTCTTTTCTACTTCTACAGTATTCTTTTTCTCAGTTTAATTCCTCATGATGCACAAATTTGCTGTGATTTGTATGAAATGCACATGTATTGTATACGTGTTTTATTTTGAAAGTCAACATATCTCTTCTGTTATTGTTTCTGCCTTTATTCATCATCAAGTTTGCCAATGACATAAAGCTGGGTGGAGGGGCTGATACGTTAGAGTGACCTGCAGCCTGTCAGGGAGACATGTACAGACTGGAGAAATGGGAAGAAAGGAACTTAATGAAGTTCAGCAAAGGCAAGTGCAGGACCCTGCACCTCAGGAAGAACAACCCCAGGCACAAGGACAGCCTGGGGGCTGACCCGCTGGTAAGAAGCCCTTCAGAGAAGGACCTGGGGGTCCTGGTGGACAACAAGGTGTCCATGAGCCAGCAGTGCCCTTGGGGCCAAGAAGGCTAGTCGTATCTTGGGGTGCATTAGGAAGAGCATTGGCAGCAAGGGAGGTGATCCTGCGCTTCTACTCAGCCCTAGTGAGGGCTCAGGAATAGCACCTGGAATGCTGTGTTCAGTTCTGGGCTCCTCAGGACAAAACAGACAAGAAAGTAGTGGAGCAGGTCCAGCTGAAGGCTGTGGAGATGCTGAGGCAACTGGGGTATCTCACTTAATGAGGCAAGGCTGGGCCTGTTTAGACAGACGAGATGACTGAGGGAGAACCTATGCATACAAGAACTTAAGGGCAGGTGACTCAGAATAGGGCCAGACTCTTTCCTATGTCCAGAAGGAGGGTGAAGCGTGCAATCTTAAACACAGGAAGTTCAGTCTAAATATGAGAGAAAAATTCTTTACTCTGAGGGTAAAAGGATTGGAATAGGACAGAGGATTGGAATAGTCTGCCCAGAGAAATTGCAGAGTTTCCCTCTTTGGAGATATTAAAAATCCATCTCAATGCAAACCTGTGTAATATACTCCTGTAGGAGTGGGGATTGGGTGAGATGGTCTCCAGAGGTCCTCTCCAACCAATGGTTCTGTGGTTATGTGTGATCCTGCATGACCCTTTTCAGCAACCGATTCAGTTTCTAAAATGTTAGCTTTTTAATACCAGTCAGCAGTCCACACTCTTGTATTAACTTTGAAAATTACTATCATATTTTTCATGCTGTTTTGGTTTCTCATTATTTTTACTATACCATGAATTAATTTCTCTTGTTAGTTGTGAATTGCTATTCATTCTTAGTGACTCCAGGCATTAGGGAGACATTTGAAAAATTAGTATTATATAATCCCAGGTTTTACATATCTTTCTTGCTAGGACATATTCCAAATAACTGAGCTGTCACTAAGAGCTGCACAATAACTGTCACTGAAGGTAACATTTTATTTGTAGTGTGCTCTGGGGAACTAAATTTTTTTAATGTTTCTTAGATATACATCCTTTAAACACCAAGTATACTGTTACATCTACACAGTACTGCTTAAAGCAGACAAATGGTCTTAAGAACATTTTGAAGCTTAATTAATGTTTTCTACTTGAATATTTGAAGGATATAAACACCAAAGAGATAGAAGAGTCAATTAGAATATTGCCTAGGGTATGTAAAGCAATAATGAGATGGAATTACAGATGAAATGTTTAAGTTAAATAACAAGAAAATTTTTCTGACACTGAGAATTACTTGACTGTGAAATCGTTTCTTAAGGAAAGAGATAAAGGAATAATTTCTTAAGACAATTACGAATATATGGGCATAAAGAAATCCTGTAGGGTAGAGGCAACATTTTACTGGAAGAAAAAAGAAGACCAGATAAATTTTTTCATCTTCATTTTTACCTGTGCTTTTTCAGTTTCAGTATTGAGTGCCAAGATGTTTTTGGGGAAAGAAACCATTCCTTTAATCTGAAATGATATGAAGAAGTCATTCATAGGTTTCTAGTCATCAAACACTTATTAAATCACTAAGTTCTATAGCATTTAAGATTCTTTAACTCCTCTAGTCAGTCATGTAAAGACCAAATACATCATTAATACTTAAATATCTATCAGTGTTTTAAATTTCATACTGCAGAATTCAAAATGTCACTTATCTATAATTCAAAGATGTTTAAGGACAGCAATTAATGCCTTGCAGTAGCCTTCTAATCCATGAATTGCAGTCTCACATAAGATTAAAGGCCAATGTAATTCAAATGAGATTATGAGTAATGCAACAATTGTATCTGAACGCATGAGATAAATAAAAACCTTTCAGCTTGATTCTGAGAAAACGAAGACCTGTTTACATGAGTATGTAATTATTTTGTAAGATACTACTGATCACAGTCAATAGGACAAGAGAAGAAATTTGTCCTTGAGAGTGGAATATAGATTTATATTTAAGACATGTTTCGTGGCTGTCACACAGAGTTCAGTTCTATTGAGTCAGCTTTGACAAATTCCTGTTACAGTTTTGCATTCCAACTCTAGTCTATAATTCCAAATCCAATCTAATCTACCTTTGTGTAGTTAAACATTCTTAATGTGGATCCTACACTCTTCTCTTGACAGTGCAGATGGGTTTAGTTCAATTATTGAAAGACTCTTAAGATATTCAGCCCTCACTAGTCATTTTGTGTCTTTGCTTAGCTAAAAAGATACATTGAACAAAATAAACAAGTAGTCTCAAGAATCAAATGATTTTTGAAAACCACAACAATCAAAGAAAAGTAATGTAGTTATGTTGTTATATGTATTATATGTAGTCCTTAAGTTTCTGACTGAAGGCCTATTAGTCAAATACATCAGCTCAGTAAAATGCTGTAAGTGAATTAATGAAGTGTAATATTATGTTAGAGGCAAATAACACTCTGTTCAGTGTAGTATTGCTAAAAAAAAAGCACTTTAACACCTATCAGGACATGACCCTGAAGACGAAACCCCCTGTGTTGGTAAAGGATCCAGAGACCTGGAAGGTGGAAGGCCCCTTCGACCTGGTTACGTGGGGTCATGGGTACATTTGCGTATCCACCCCCACAGGGTTGAAGTGGGTACCTTCCAAATGGGTCAAACCCTACCTTCCAGGTAAAGCCCATAACATCGGCATTGCCGCACTGGTGGAGGAGGCAGCTTGGCGGCGGAAAAGAAAGCAGGTTCCATTGTCCGGTTCCCCCCAGGCTGAACCCCCCCCTATCCGAACCCTCTGTATTAACTTATTTTCTCTGTTTATTTCAGTTGGACTCCTCTTCATCTTAATGGAAGTTATACTGATAACCCACCCAGCTGAAACGTGGATCGTACCCCAACCAAAGGCAAATGTCTGGCGGACCTTGGCTCAGGCAATGGGGCAAGACCATCTGTGCCTATCCATGGCTTCCGCAGCAGACCCCCCTCTCGACTTGCCTTGTGGGAGTCCCATTCCGGGTTGACAATTTTCCCCCTCTCTTTTTCTCTATGCTGAAACCTTTGTTCCCGCAATTTGCCCCCTTTGATCGTCCCGAACCTTGAATCATGTGGTGAGCGCTTTTAGCAGCACTCAATCAGACCACCAAGGAACCCACAGAATTCGATCTACTTGGCTCCACATGTGTTTCCCTATGTTTTCAGTACTTTCCCCACCCTGGATCAAGCCGATTCCAAGAGGTCCGCCAAGGCAATAAGAAATACATCGCCACTAATTGGTGTGACCATATTGTTCCAATAAATGCGCCATCGAGTTTTTATGGGCAACCCAGACTCCTTCCCCAAGGTGTTTTCATGATGTGTGGAGACCGAGCGTGGGCTGGCATTCCCTCTCATCTGTCCAGACGGCCCTGTACTTTTGGGCGGTTGACGCTGCTTACCCCCAACTACACCCAAATTTTGAATTGGAAAAATAAAAATGTCACACAGGATTTGGCCTGAATTAAAAGAGACACCCACAAAATTGACCCTAAGTGTGACGCTGAAATTGTTCATTGGTCCAAACTAAAAAATTTCGAGGTTTTGGTATTTTTGCCGTGGGTGGCCGCAGCAAAGGCACTTGGGGAATTGGGACACCTCGAATGCTGGATAGAAAAGCAAGCAAATTTAACCTCAACTGCCCTTGTGGACCTCCTAGCAGACGAGGAGACAATGAGGCAAGCAACATTACAGAACAGAGCAGCTATAGACTTTCTGCTGCTCTGCCATGACCATCATTGTGAGGAATTTGAGGGGCTCTGCTGCATGAATGAGCTGAGGATGTTGGACGTACCATCCACCAGATGTCCGAGGATGTCGATAACATCAAACAACAAACCTCGGACTGGTTGGGGGACTTGCTTTCGAAAATAGGACTATCAGGTTGGGTGGGCTCCATCATTCAGACAATTTTAGTTGTCATATTCCTTTTACTTTGTTTGATTTTTGGTTTCTGTATCGTTTATAAGTTACTCTCCTGGATTTTATTTGCCACAACATCTCAAATGAATCATGTAGAGACTCCCTTGACACCACTCCTACCTCATTCGGATGAACCCCAATATGACGAGATGAATTGGGAGCAAACCCCTTATACCACTCAATGGTTTTCTGACAATCATGCCAAAACCACCTCAGTTTGAAAATAATTCTAGTTTTATTTGGGTTTTAAACAAAAAAGGGGGAGATGTTGTGGTGTGTTGTTCAGTTCCATTAGAGTTGGTTTGTTCTGTTACCCCTACCTGTTAAATGGTTCGGTCCTGGGATTCCCCTTCCTCCTCTGGTAACCCCTCCCCATATGTGAGAGTTGTCAGTTTGTTGTCTTCTCCCCTGTTTCCTTGGATACCTTGTGTAAACCCCTCCCTGAGGTCCTGTCCGTCACCCACTGACCCCGCCCCTTTTTCCAGAAAGTTCTTCCCTCGGCAGTGGGTGATTAGATCAGGAACAAGAATTTCTCCTTACTACCTTCCCCATTCGCTAGCCAGTGTGTCCCTCACAAGTGTGTTCCCTCTTAAGTTCTCCCTCATTAGTTATTGTATGGTCCCAACCCCATTGTTCCACCCCCTTTATATACCATTGTATTCCCATGCTCCTGGTCTTTTCTCGGCTGGCTCCCCTGGCGACAATAAACCTTCGGACTTTGCCCCCGAGAAGAGTCCCTCTTTTCCTTGTGTGTTTTGCCTTCCTGCTGCCCACCACTGCCTCTTGCTAAGGCGCTCCCTGTACGCCCCTGGCGCATCTGGGAAGTGCGCCCCCTCTGTCAGCTGCTATGCCTCAGCTCAGCCAGTGCAATCTCCTCCCCACTCTGGGGGAGTAGAGAATTTAGACAGCAGCACGGCATACTCATGTAAATTACCTATAAACCGTTCACAGAGGAATAAAAGGCAAAAAAGAAATATAAAAAAAATAGTTGCTCACTTTATTGTGTTAATATCATTACTCAAAATGACAAAACACATGAAGCTGAACTCAATTCCAAAAATATTTTTATTTATTCCAGGGTTTATTTACATTGTAGAACATATGGAGTGAAGCATGCATTAAGCATGTATTAGAACAAATAAATTAAAAATAGTTTGGGTTTTTTTTGGTGACAAATTTAATTAAGATTATTTTACATTTTTGTTGTGAATATACACTAATTCTCCTAAATACAGTAGATTTATCATGTTATAAGATTGATTCAACTATTTCATCATCAGGTCACATTGAATTCAGATAGATATGGGGACAAGATGTGGCAGCCTCAAGCATGGGTAAATTAATCCTCTGGAATTAGTGATTCCTTTGGATGACACAATGTGTCATCTGAGTGTCTTTGCATAGCTGCCCAGAAAACATTCATTTTGCGAAAGGTTGATGGAGGAATGGAACCATTTGCATAAAAGAAATGTCCATAAGGTCATATGGATACTTCCATTTGCTGACTGAAGTGTATTTAATAAGTAGTTCTCTCAGCTCACAAAAACTACTTTTTAGAAGTTTTTTCCACCTTTATTTTATCAATCTACTTCACTAATAGTGTATTGCAGCCATGGGAAATAGTACCAGTCTAAAGACACTTCACAACATGATACTGAAATTTCAAATGATGGGATTTTTATCTAAATGTTACTCTTACTAGGGATGTTAAATTTATCACACTGCAAGCTTTTTCATCTTATTTTTCTCTCTCCTGTCTGAGGAAAGTGATGCAGTGGCTTGATGGGTACCTACTGTCCACCAGGGTCAACTCACCACAGTGTTTTTGGAGCACAAATATGGAGCACAAGGCAATGGCAGCTGTGCATTAGTAATGCTGTAGTTATAGCTGTTATTGGGCAGCTGGATTTTTTCTGCATCACACTGCTTGTCTCTTGATTTTGCTGAGCTGGGGAACATTCTAATACAAACAATGGCTTTGTGCTTTGCCTTGATGTTGATGGCCTTGCTGTTCTGGGGAAGATGTGTTGTGGAGAGCACAAAGGAATACATCTCCCTCTTCCCAAGAGGCCCTGCACTCTTATGTGAGTTGTTTAGAGTGTAATTATATTGAATATTATATAATTATATAATACATAATTAACACTGTTAGCATATCATGGATTCTGTGGAATCTGCTCTTGTCCTGGTGTAAGAAAAGGCAACCTTTTGGGTGAAGAAATACTGAAAATTGCCCTGAAGTAGTTATTCCTTGGTTGTCAGGGTGTGTGGAAGCATTTGGGCGTAAAAAGTTCCTAGGCCAGTTATCACCTCCCACAACCGGGGACTTTATGTTCGAACATGCTAGTAAGCCTGTCACTACTTGACAGAAAGATTCCTTGCCCATCCTGGAGAAAACCAACACCTTCTTGCACTGTGCTATGTACTACACATCATCAACAGTCTTGGCAGTATAAATTTTGAAAGTATAAGGAATAGATGGCTTTTTGTAAATTCACAATTTTCTCATTACCTAAAATTTTATGCCAACTGTCTAAAGCATATACAAAAATATTAATAATTTTCATAACCTTCATTACATTATCAATAAACTTCCAATTACTCACAGAGACAGTAGTGATGCATATTATGAATTTCTAAACATTACTTATGGCTTGTTGCAGAAGTTGATAATGTTGTAACAGAAGCATCAATTACACTTTCCTTACTTATGCTGATTAACTAGTTTAACATTGGAAATTTCTGGGGGATAAAAGTGGCAAAAGCCTTGACAGAAATTCTGAGCGCTTTGAATATTCTGGTCTTTTCTGTTCTGTGTGCTTTTAGTACTTCACCCTTAAGTAATAAATGTGGTTGGTCCAAGGAGCATGAAGGACCAATCTGTGTGACATTTCTGTTTGAAGTCATTAAATTTCCTCCTCCCTTGTGAAATAGTCAGTGCCTTTGTCACAATGCACACATCTTTCAAATGTTTTTTGGAATATTTCCACTGTGCTTATAAATTAGTATGTAGGTAATAAATTAATATGTAGGTAATAAATTCCATGTAATAAATAGCACTTTTAGTATGTTCTTTCATGCAGAAGTTGTGTTTTTTCTTCAAATCTCCAAACTTTCTGGAAATGAAGCAAGAGTTTCTACTGTGAAGCAGAAAACTAGCTTTATTCTTGTTATCTGTCATGATTGAGGGCAACATATTTGCCACTTTTCTGTCAGCTAGAAATCTTCTTTTTTGTGTTTGACTTGAGCTGTCCTCTGAGACCCACTTCTGCAATATTTTGAAAGTTTCATTTATTATTTCTCAGTGCTGTGCTGCTGAGGTTAACATTGTCTCTGGAAGACCTTGAATTGTTAATTCTAGCTTTGGTTGTATCAACATATTCTTGCTTGTTGAGACCTCTTGTTTCCTGAGCTGACAGAAGGCTGTTTGCATAATATACAGGTGGCTGAAAATTCAGCAACCACAGTCATGTTATTAGGAATGTAGTCAATAGCTGGGCTTCCATTTTCAAAGTCAGAACCTTGGCTACAGTTGCTTCGCTCTATTAGCTCACTGTGCAGAGCCCCTGAGCTATTCACTAAACTTAAGAAGGTCACACCACCAGACTACATAACGCTATTTATGAAAAGAACTGAGACTGAGATGCAGGCAAGAAGCCATAAAAATAGAGCAACAAAATGCGTGAGCTGAAACAACAGTGGAGAGATTTTGTGAGGTTTCTTAGAGTACAATTAATAATATCCTTTTATGCTGGTAGTACAATGTGACAAAAACAATACACAGATTATGAAATAGTAAGATTCAATCTATAAGATTAGCCCTGATATAGGTTAATAGAGAACGCATTCTTTGTATATAATTTTGCCTCACTGCTTATGATGACAACCAAATGTAAATGTGTAGCCATGATATTTTATCAAAAATCCCTTCCTAGGATTTTTCCCCTTCTGAGAGCTGAAGGCCTCAGGAAAGAAATGTAAACAATAACTATCTGCTGCTGTGGAATGAAACAGGTGCATCTTCCATTGGTCTATGTGGATTGTTTTCAATTGATTACCAATCACAGCCACCTGTGCCAAGGCTGTGAGCAGTCACAGGATTTTGTTATGCATTCTATTCTATTCTTGTTCTTTGTAGCCTTCTGATCATTCTTTTCTCTCTGTTCTTTTAGTGTAGTTTTAATATAATATATAACATAATAAATTAGCCTTCTGAGAAAAATGGAGCAAGCCTCATGTCCCCAAACACAGAGTGTTTGCCACAACGTAAATGTTTTTATACACTTTGTAAAACAGAATCAACATTTGTAGGTGAAAAATGTAGCCAACTATTAAATGGCTGGTAGGATGATATTTAACGCATATTTAATATTTTTTTTCTTTTGGTCCTGTCTGAATGTGTGAAGATCTAAAATAATCAATTGTTAAAGACCCCAACATGCAAAAAAAAGGAGGTTTTTTCTTCCTATTTTTCATTTTGACATTGACACTCCGTTTCATGCTGAAAACAATAAGTCTAGTCATTAAAATTAACTCTATATTTTAAATGTTTTATTTTTAATACACTTTACTTGGGCAAAAATGAAAAGAAATACCTGGTATGTATTTTTAATTAATCAATCAATCAATCAATCAATCAATTAATTAATTTTTAACTGAGTAATTTCATTCTGATAATACTTAAAAGCTTTCAATTTCCTTGAATTAAAAAAATTGCTCAGGTGACAAATTCCCATCCAATGATTACTTCCAACAAGCTGAATTCTCCAAATAAAATCACAGAGTGAATCCTGACTAGGTCTGCTAATCATCATGAAAATGAATGCATTGGTTATGGAAATAAAGATAGTGACAAAGTGAGGCCACATAGCAGAAGTGTTGGTGTAATTTTTTACTCTATTTCTGAAAATTGTAGGCACTCAAACTTGGTAAAGAACCAAATGCTATATATAACACTACTACTAGAAAAAAAGAGAGTACAGATAATTTTGTGTCTCTTCTGGAGGATGTGTGGTGCATAGACGCTGGCTGAACCACAGTGGCAGAATGCAATCTGCAGTCACACACACCACTGTAATATTTCTCTAACAGCAAATCTGGCAAGTTTGATGAGATACCTATTTTGATCAACTATATATTCTTCTTGTTCATGTTGCTTGCATCTCTAGTATGTCTTAATTTATAGCACAGTGCTAGTATTCAAAATGAACCTGTAAGTGGTACTTTAGAAACACTAATGTTACAGAATAAAATTGGGTCTAAGTGCAAAGAAACCAATCACCAAAGATCAAAAATCCTTAGGAATTGGAAGGGTCCAAATAGTTCAAAGTACTTGAGAAGCAAAAAATAATATTAACAGAGGTATATTTCCTGTTAGAACATAGATTCTTCGGTTTGAAACTGAAAAAAAAAAACACCAACAAAAAAACATGAAAAGAAAGGAAGAATAAAGCTAATTACCTGTGTAACACAAATGTCCTACTCAGAACATTTAGTCATTTCCCTAATGCAAATGAATCACAGTTACATGAAAGCCTTACAGGAAAGAAATATAAATATAAATATAAATATAAATATAAATATAAATATAAATATAAATATAAATATAAATATAAATATAAATATAAATATAAATATAAATATAAATATAAATATAAATAATAGAGAAAATAGAATAGGAAGCAGAAAAGGAAAAGGACAAAAGGAGAAGAAAAAAAGAAGAATAGAAGAATAGAAGAAAAGAAAAAACAAGGAAAATAATGAAGAGGAAAAGAGGAAAAGAGGAAAAGCAAAAAAGGTAAAGAAGAAAGGGAAAGAATGGGAGAGAGAGAGAGGAAGAGGGAGAGCTCAAGTGAGTTCTCCCAGTCTGTACTTCTGTCTGAGATTGTCCTGTGTAGTTCTGTCAGAATAAAGATAGAAAAGGGATAAGCTATTTCCTTTAGTTGTAATTTTAAAATTAAATGTGTAAGCCTTAAAATTCAAATTTGATAAACAGCTGGTATACATTTTATATCCCATTTTCCCTTTATTACACTTTTTTTTTTTTTTTAGTCATATTTCTCTGTTGAGGAGTTTGGAACATTTAATGTTGTGTAAGCCTCAGAAGCAATTTATAAGAGCAGCACTGTCAGTGTCCAAATAATGTAGTATGAGATGTTGGACTGCACAGTATACTATTTGCTGTGTCTTCCTTTAAAAAAAGAATTTATAACTTTAAATGTGAAATTACCCATCTTAATCTAAGACATAAATATACCTACATTAGTGCTCTATGAGTGATCTCAATAAAGGTCACTCCATCCAACCATAATTCACCTACTTTACTTGTACAAAAGATATACATCTGTTGTAATTTTACTTTGTTACAATTCAGTAACAAGAAAAAAAGTGAAATTAACTGCAGTATTATACCCAGGAAATGCATGTGGCACTTCAGTAAACACAAACTAGAAATGGATACAATTTGTTTTTCAACATTATATTCTCTTAAATTTTTAAGAAGCCTTTTAATCTATGAATTATGTTCAAGATCAGATCTGAAGGCATTAAATATATATATATATATATAAAACACTATTTCTCCCTGATACATTTTTTCTTTTTTTTTTTTTTAAATTCTTATATAAATTACTCATATCAAGATATCAAGTGTGTGGAGTGAATAGGAAACTATGATTTACTACAACCTGAAAGAAGTAGGATACTATAATTAGTCATTGTACCTAAATAAGCTGCTCACAATCACAGCATTTCTGAAAACATAACTACAAGAATAAATCAATATAATATAATATAATATAATATAATATAATATAATATAATATAATATAATATAATATAATATAATATAATATAATATAATATAATATAATATAATATAATATAATATAATATAATATAAATATAATATAATATAATATAATATAATGTAACATAACATAACGTAACATAACATAACGTAACATAACATAACGTAGCATAATATAATATAATATATACTATACATATATAGTATATATTATATTATATTTTATATTTTATATATATATATATATATATATATATATATATATATATATTTTACATATTACATATTTATAATGCGTATATCATATAAAGTCAGTGAGGCAGCAGTGGTAGCTGGGATAAGTCTAAGGATGAGGATTTGATTAAGTTGTGGAGGGGGTTCCTGAGCTCAGGGACATTCAAGAAGCAGCCTTGACCCGCATCCAGATCCGGAAGCCCTTGGCAGTTATGGACAGGGGACATTACAGAACAAATCTCCAGTCTAGTAAGGCCATCTGATTACTCTCCATTATTCACTTTTTAAACTAGTAGCAACAAAGTAAAAAACAGAAGTGCAAGGGCAATCAAAAGACACTTCAGGGCCTTAATATGTTTTTTTGAAGAATCATGAGCAATGGTAATGTTTCCTTTATCTTTCCAGTAACAAAGAATAATATTGATAGGAATAGGCAGATCCATCAGATAAATGTGTGGCTCCAAGGCTGGTGTAATCAGAAAAAATTCAGGTTCTTTGACTGTGGGATGTTCTGTTCAACACTTGCTCTACTGACACTGACATCTGATGGGATGCACCTTTTTCAGAAGGTAAAATGATTTCTAGCACCATTTCTTGGAGATACTGGGGCTTGTTGATGGACCTGTAAAGTAGTTTGGAAGGGCGGAAGGAAAAATAGCAGGCTTGCCAGGAATGCACAATGGGATGCTGTGCTGAAACTTGAAACAAGATTGAAACTCAATCTTCTTCATGAAGTGTTGGCTACAATGAACCACAACTGAAACGTTTCCACACTAATGCATACAGGATGAGAAACAAGCAAGATGAGCTCAAAGCTTTGGCCCAGTCCCCAAGATTTGAAATCACTGGTGTAGGTGAAAGGGATAGAATGTATGGGGCTCTCAGTTGTCAATGGAACAGTTGAAACCCTCTAGGTAAGAATCAAGGGGCAAACAAATGATGTGGATGTCACTGTGAAAGTCACCTACAGACTTTCTGGCCAGGATGATGATGTCAATGAATAATTATTTGAGGAATAAAGGATGCTTCCTAGTCAACTGCTTTTGTCTTTATGGGGGACTTCAACTTGTCTGAAATCAACTGGGACCATCAGACAGTTGGTACAACCCAGGCCAGAAGATTCTTAAAAAACCTGGATGACAACTTTATGAAACAACTGTTTATGAAACAACAATTCAAGCAATTGAATTTAAAATTTTTGTTGAGAGGAGAAGAAGTGCCAGAAAAATGTCAACTCTGAACATGAGGAGAGCACATTCAGGCTCCTCAGGGAATTAGTAACTAATGTCTCCTGGGAAATATTTTTGCAGGTTCTGGGGTCCATCTGTTCTGGACACTTTTCAAACATCACCTCCTAAGGGTGTAGGAGCAGACATTCTCAAATGTCAGAAGTCAAACAGGTAAGGCAGAAGGCTGGGTAAGCTGAACAGGAATCTTCTCTTGGAAATAAGGTGGAAAGGAAGGTGTATGCCCAGTGGAAGCAAGGTTAGGTGGCATGGGAAGAATGCTGCCGATCACTTCAGGGAGAAAATTCATGTGGCCAAAGCTCAACTGGAGTTCAAGCTCACAGAACTGTAGGGGAAATAAAGTTTTTTTTCAAATAAATTGATATCAAAAGTCAGTGCAGAAATAACATCAGAATAACATTCCAAGATGAGGATGGTCACCTTACAAACAGGGACATTAACAAGGCAGAGCTGTTTAGTGTTTTCTTTGATTCTGACTTCAACACAGAGGATGGATCAAGATAGTCCCAGTGCCCTTAGCTAAAGGACCGTGATTCTGAGAATGATCAGCTCCCAATGGACCTTGAACTCATGTGGGTTTTACTGTTCCAACTGGAGATCCCTACAAATCCATGGGACCTGATGGGATTTATTCAATAATCACCACAAAAGCTTTTTATTATTTTTGAGTAGTCTTGGAAATCCAGAGAGGTCCCAGCTGGCTTGAAGCTGACAAATGTCATCTGATTTTTCAAGAAGGACAAGAAAGAGAATCTTGGAAAATACAGGCCTGTCAGTCTCACTTCAGTTCTTGATAAAATAATGGAAAAGATTATTCTGGAGGTATTAAAAAACACCAGGGGGTCATTGGTCACAGCCAGCACAGCTTCATGAGGGGAAAGTCTTTCTGGTTGATCCTGATTATCCTCTACAACCAAGGTTACTTCACTAGTTAATCAAGGGAAAACAGCTGATGTAATCTTTCTGAACTTCAGCAAAGATTTTGGTACTGTCTTTCCCAGGATCCTTATGGACAAAACACCCAGCACTCAGCTGCATAAACACATCATGCAATGAGTAACTGGCTCAAGGGTTGGGCAAGAAGAGTTATGTGAATCCCCATTCACAGTTTTCTTCAACATCTTTGTTAATGACCTGGACACAGGACTCGAAGGAACATTAAGTATGTGTGACAATGAGACTAAATTGGGAGGACCCGTTGACTAGTTTGAAGATAGAGGGGCCCTGCAGAGACATCTCAAAAAATTAGAGAGGTGGGCAATCACCAATGTTATGGAGTTTAACCAGGGAAAGTTCCTCTTTCTGCACCTGGAAACAGGCAACCTTGGATGTCCATGTGGACTGGGGAATGAGATGCTGGAAAGCAGCTCCATGGAAAGGGACCTGGGGCTCCTGGTCAACAGAAAGATGAATCAGCAGTGCCCTGGTAACCTGGAAGGTCAACCATGTCCTGGGGGGCACTAGGCACAGCATCGCCAGGCAGACAAGGGAGGCCATTGTCCCCCTTGCTCTTCAATGAGGTTGCCTCACCTCAAGTGCTGAGGGCAGTTTTGCACACTGCAATATAAGGAAGATATAAAGCTCATAGAGAGTGTTCAAAGGAGGACCATGAGGATGGTGAAGGGTCTGGAGAGAAGCTGTGTGATAAGTAGCTGAGGTCACTTGGTCATGTTCAGCCTGGATAAGAGACTTGAGAGACACCTTGTCACAGTTTACAATTTCCTCATGAGGAGAAAAGCAGGAGAAGATATTTATCGCCCCTCTGTGAAGCCCAATGACAGGACTCAAGTTAAATGGTGTGAAACTGAGACAAGGGAGGTTTAGGTTGGCTATCAGAAAAAGTTCTTCACCCAGAGGGTGACTGGGCACTGGAACAGGCTCCCCAGGGACATGCTCACTGTACCAGCCTGACAGAGTTCAAGAAGTGTTTGGACAAATGCTCTCAGGCCCGTGGTGTGAACCTAGGGTATCCCTTTCTGGGCCAGGAGCTGGACTCAATTCTATTGATGGATCCCTTCCAACTCAGCATATTCTACAATTCTCTCATTCTATAATCATTTCTGTGGGAATTCAGTGGTACTATGACAAGTTAAAGTACGTTTTCCTTATATTTCACCACATGGTTGTCTCCTGACAGAAACATTTGGACATGAAAGTGTACAAGATCATTAAATAATTTCTGCTAAATTTCCCTTTCTAATATGTTGTCTGTGTTATTTTAATTTAATTTAATTTAATTTAATTTAATTTAATTTAATTTAATTTAATTTAATTTTATTTTATTGCAGATTTAAAAATGTTTAAATGCCGGGATCTAATTTTGTTAAATTTCCAGCAAACCTCTTAGTGACAAATGAAAAAGAGAGCAATGAAAAATTAATAATGACATATAATTCTATTTAGGACCTAATGCAATTAGTTTTTTACAAAGGGAGTGGTTCTGTTTGATTCAGTGTCCTTTAGTTCAAACCTGAACAGAATTTGTTTTGTTTGTTATTTGATACTGGTTTGTGTAGGTATATTTTCAAAGTGGCAAAATGAAGCAATAGCAGCTATGTATATTTCTGTGTATATCTAGAAAACCCACAAAATTTATATGGTTTTTGACCCAAAATGATACCGTAATTAATTAATTGTACTTTCAGGCTGTATAATTTTAATTAGTAAGTGAGAGAAACGTATTTTAATAATGAAATTAATAGTAAAGGTTTCTCTGTTCATTTGCCAGCTGGCACAAAACATGCTATCTCGATGTAGAAAATAAGACTATTCAAGGTTCCTGAGAGCCTCTGGCTGAAATTTTATCATCATGCTAAAGAGAATATTAATATGATCTACCTCCACCTTATAGGGCTCACTTTGTTTCTGTGCCATCTCTTGATGTTCCTTTGCAAGGCTGATTAAAAAAAAAAAAAGTAATCTGAATTGGGATTACTGAGTCAGTAAATGAATCTAATAGCAAATGGCTGGATGCAATGGGAGTCAGTCCTTGGCCCACAGCTGATAAATTTTGAACTCAGACAAGTATATATATGAGGGTCACAGACAGACAAAGAAGTTCAGAACACACCTAGTCACAGCAATCTTTTCACAGGAGCAGAGAGCAGAAGTATGGAGAGTGGGTACTCAGAAAACCCCTAACACTTAGTCACAAGTTTTTTTAATTACATATTTATTGCAGTTCAAACCCCAACCCCACCCCACCCTCCCAGCAGAAATAATGGACAAAATGACTATTTCTAAGCAGTTTCTACTTTTGTTTTCTCCCTGATCTGTGACTTGCTCCTTCTCTTGTTTTCATTCTCATTTCATTTCATTTAGTGTATTGCTTTCTTGCTGATTCCATTTAGGTTCTCATTGCAAACTGATTTTTACCCCAAACCCATACACAGTGAATCTCTCAAACTGCCTTTCTCTACTATTGCTTGTGCAGTGTAATTATCCCCTCAGTCATGTTTCACTTGCATGGTCAAAGTGAAAACTCTTCCAGAAGGGGACCTAGACATTTCTAAGTGCTCTCAATGGTACCCAGAGAGCATCTGCCTTTTTTTTAAATTAAAGACCAAAAAGTAGAGTACTCGATTCTTTAACTTTTAAACAAAATAAAAAACAAACAAACCAAACCTAAACAAAAAAACCCCACCACTACAACAATAAAAACTCACCAAAATCAAAGTCTTGAATATTGATCGCAAATTCCCTAGTTTTAGTAACTGACACAAAGAAATAGTAGTGTAATCAGTATCTAACAAGAAGTCTTCTTCAGCACAGTTAAGGCATTTTTACTGAGTCACTGGCACCTTTACTGGTCATGCATCCTGTTGATACAGTTTGAAACAATCAGAACAAGATGAAATCATGTAAAAATAGTGACAGCATTTTTTAAAACTTCAATTTAATGAAATATAAAATCCATTATGGGGCAAATATTACAAAACAATTTCAGAAAACTGAACAATCATCTGGTAATTGCTTTGGATATTTTCTACTTAAAATATCTTAAGAATGAAAAATAGCAATAGTTAAACCAAGTATTACTTGAATTTATATTTTCCTTCTACTTTTGCTGCTGAATATTTAATATGTTTTATAGAGCAGATATGCAACAGGAAGCTTAATAGGGATGCTGTTTCCATAACAAGTAGGTTTTGAACAAAAACACAATACAAAATGGTTAGTATTCTTTACAGAACATAAAAGCAGTTATTCAAAACTAGGAGCAATTGAAAAAACAAATTAAGGCGAAGAATGCTAAAAGTTCTTTTCCATATTTAGTAAATGCTTAATGCGTAAATACCTGAGGAGCCGCTATAAGAACCCATAAATTTATTGTATTGTCAGTGTCAACTTAAATCATGACCATTTTCTAATGCACAATTAAACAAAAAAGAGAGACTTTTTCTAATGCACAATTAAATGAAAAAACAGTCACATTCAGACCACAGAAAACACAGAAACAAGTCATCAAGTTAAGTATAAATTGGCTTACACAACGAGTTTATGAAAGGTCTAACTGCCATCAGTGAGAGTATTTTTTACCTTTTTAATTTGCACTCATAAAACCAGGTGTTGATGGTTTCTTGAATCTTTCTTTTGTGTTTTTCATCAACATCATACTTCATAGACTTTGTATTATTCTGAAAATTCCATGATTTCTCAATCTTATTTACCTCTAGGATATATATTTTTAATTTCTTTACAAAATTTAAATTTATATTCATTTTTTCAAGTAATAAAGCTTCATATCGATTATGGGAAATTAAAATAAAGATATCTCAGCACCATAGGAAGTTCTTCCACTTCTTTGTGGGTTAGCATTTTGGTGTGGATTTTTTTTTTGTTTTGATTTTTGTTTGTTTCAGTGAATAATGTTTCTGCTAGTTTGTAAATTTTCTACTTTATGTATTATGAAATTTACAGATCAGTCAGAAACTGAGTTTAAAAGTCTAATGAGATCTGACTCATTAGACATTTCCCAGTGTAGATTTTGGAAATGCAGCCTACTTGGATGATTCTAATGCCATACTGACACAGCAGAACAAAAGTAGCCATGCCTTTAGTGACGTCTGAGGGCAGTTGGTATGAAAAGAATATTTTAAATAAAGATAAATATTTTAAATAAATATATAATATATAATTACAACAATACAATAATCTTAACAAAAAATTAATGTTTATAATAAATATATATTAAACATATATATTATATATTTATAATAAGATAATATTTTAAATAAAGTTGATATGAAAAAGAGAATATATTTAATAAAGAGAAACATCCGTTGCTAGTGTCACTTCATTAGAACACCAAATTTCAAATTTATATCTAAATCTTTCTCACTCTGATTTTACCTTGACATTAAGAATAAACTGACCTTTTTATGCACATGATTAGTATACACTTGTCTTGGGAACAAATGCTGGAAAGTTTTAAAAAAACTGGAACCAAAAATAAACCAAAAAATCCAAACAAACCAGGGAGATATTAGAAAAGGGATCACAATGAAATCTTTTTCATATTGACCACAATTGGTCTATTCCTACTGAGCTTCTGCTTTCTAAAGAATATTTTGCAATGAAAAGTAGAAACCACAGCAATAATTATGCCTTCTTTTCTGCATTCACAGCATCATATGGTTCACCTAAGAAGCTTTTTGATATTTAAATGATATACTAGTTAAAGATGCTCCTGTCAACATAGTTTGGAGGCTTGATAATTACACAAGAGTAGATCATCAGAAAATGAGAAAAGCTACCAAAGTACATGCTCAGATTAATTACATTCCCAGTTCCTACAGGAAATAGAAAGAGTAACTAAAAGACCATCTGATTTTAATGATGGAACAGTTTTAAACAAAGGCAGTGAATTGTATCCACAAGATATGAATGCTATGGGATCTATAATGAGAGCATCTCCATTTAAGAAATGGATCAAGGCATTTAGGACACTTTTGTCATTGGTATGAATGACCATGAGAAAGGTTTGAAATATTCAGAAGTGTATTATTTAATATCCATAGCCAAAGATTCACACACTTACTAAAATCCTCTGATTTTAGCAGGGCAGTTTGTGGATTGTCACGTGACACAATGACCATAAAATGCAAATGTCTAGTATTAAGAATACTGACAGTGATCAATTTAAATAATTTTTAACTCAGCTATTAATGTTTTCAAGAGGAATGTAATGTGGACTAAAATAATGCCAAGAATCTTCCTGTTATATATCTTTCACTTCAAGATTATGTGCAATTAAAACCAATTGTGAGAATTAATTTGGTGCTGGGGTGAAATAAAGCTGTCAAGACTGAAGCAGAAGGGCATGGGAAAACCCACTTCAGTTACAGTGAGGAAACTTGTTCACTCCCAGCATCCCCTGTCCGTACATGTTCATCACCTCCAAAAACTTCTCTATTCTCTGTAAGATTATTGTTTTAAAAGTACTGCAATATTTTGCATATTCCAAATTCCTCTTTCCTATTGGACCCTCACTCAAACTCCGCCTCTATCCTACCTTGTATAAATTGTGTTTACCCTTATCCTTGGCTCTTTTGGTGCACCCCTTTGTACTATGATGCCTTCAACCTGTATGTTATTTTTGTATTAATAAATCCTCTTTTTCTGGGTTGCCAATCTGTGCCCATCCCTCATTTTTGATTGCCAAGTTTGGAGACTTCTCACTGATCTCCCGGGCAGTCTAAGGATCTGTCCATCTGGGCTGGACCCTGAGAGACCACAATTTGGTATTAAGAAAAGCTTGTGGTTTGGCATGCAGAGCAATTTTAAATAAAAATGTAGAGAAAAGTGATGAGCAAATACTCTTAAAACTACTGATGATTAATAAGTAAACACAGCAAAGTAAGTAGAATTAGAAAATATGGCAATGTCTTGAGTCAAAAAAGTAAGACTGAATTATAATTAACTTAAAAACCTAGTGAAATCACATTTAAAGAATTACTCTCTTCTCACATTATTATGAATGAAAATACATCATTAAGAGCTTTCACTAACTGTATTTGGCACATATTGTATAAATTAAGCTAAAAATGATCAATCAATCTTAGTTTCAATTTAGGTTATTAGGGTTACTTTTTTTGTCGTTTGTTTAATTTCTGGACAAGAGTAATTAAAAAAAACCCCAAAACCCAAAAAGCAGAACATCAGCAACAAAACCCTGGGAAATAAAAAAAAAAAGGGGAAAAGTCCCAAATTTGAAAGGAGTAAATAATTCATGCAATTTTATTTATTTTCTAATAAAAAAATAAAAGAAGCAGTCACAAAATTTGAATTATGAAAAAAATGTTGCCATCAAAATAAAATTCTTCTAGAGTCTGGTATTTAAGGATTAAGCTAATAATTCAACAGTTAGATTTTGAGAACATTTTCCCCCCTACTTCTTCATGAAAGAATATGTAAAGAAAATGGGATGGTCTGTTAAAGATCTCAACAGGTAAAAAAATGAAACCACCTAAAAATATCTTCAAAACCTGAGAAAACTGCAACCATCCCCCGAGTTTCTCAACTAAACTTCTAGGTGGCATAAAGTGGTATTTTCATAAAATGCTGACTTGATGTGTATCTGCTTCATGGAAAACTAATTAGAAAAGATTAAGATACTTACTTTTCCATTAGATGTATAACAGTCAGGTTTAAAAGTCTTGGTGAATTTAATGTAAGATGGGCAGCATCGTTGTCATATTTAATGAAAGACTTTTACTTGACTTTAATGCCTGAAAGACTTGACATTTTCTGAGCTTCTTGTTAAAGAAAAAAAAAAACAAACTAGTTTGAGTCAATGTAAAATTGGATAATACAGGATTCCTGTTTTCACTTAACAATTTGGAACAAGTTTTAACATGTGAACCTGTATGAATTAATTCTGGTGAAATAAAACTGATGCCTAAAGGTTTTAGTCTTTTCATAAATCTGTAGCTTTGTAGATTTTTAATTTATACCTTTATGGTTTCTAGCACTTTCTTACACTTTTGAACACAAGTTACCTTTTCTCACACATTATACCCTTGAAATTCTGGGGTTTTTTTTGTGTTTGTTTGTTTGTTTGTTTGTTTGTTTGTTTGTTTGTCTTAAAAGGAATTATAACAAGGACATCATGTTTTGCACCAGCACCTGGGAGACATAACAAGATAGAAGGCTAAGAACCTCTTGGAAGGACTAATGGGGCGGATCCAAGGGTGGGTTATCATGGCAACAATTCTCCTATTGGATATACCTGCAGTATATACTAATTATTTAAAATTATAAAGAATGTGAAAATTTGATCATGTGCATGTGCACAGGTATTATCCATGCACCTGAAACCTTTCATAAAAGACTCCTTCTTATGTTATCAATCCTAATATTGTTTGGAAAGCTTTTTTTCCAATTTTAGGCATGAAAAAAACTCTCAGCCACATGTCAACAGAGCACATAAAATTACTAACACAGTTTAGAAAATAGAGAAAAAAAATATTCTTAATAACATTTTACAACAGCTTGCTAATATGTTATCTATTTCTTTTTCTAAGAAAACAGCCTGAGAAATTAAATTGTTCAAAAAAATAATAGCGCAGGACTTGTTGTCAACCAGTACTTATTACATGCTATTAAGCAAACACAGAGAACTTCAAAAAGAACTTGAAAAAATAACTTGTTATTATTAAAAAAGTAGGTGACTATTGTCTATGAGAAAGATTTTTTAAAACAGAAGGAACTGATGCTGACTTCTCAGTGTCTTGGCCAATTACAAAGTCTTTCTCTTTTGGTAGACATTCTTTAGAGTATTTAATAGTTAATGAATAATATTAAACCATACTAAAATATATGATACAATTGTGTAGACTTTCTTTCTTAATTATTAAATTCTTTTCACCATTGGCAAAGCTGTTTTTGTAATCTGAAAACTGGAATACTCAAGAGAATCTCAAATGATCTGAAAAACTAGAGCATTACGACCTGCAGATTCTCTCACATGGTGTTTCAGAATTTACTAATAACTTTTCCTTTCTACCATAAATATTATTTTATTTAGAATTCTTTTATTGCAGAGTAGTGTTTAAATGGATTATTTTTAAGTATTCTCATTCCCTTAAAAACCTAACCAAAATTTTTCTTGAGTGATTTACTTTATCCCAGTTCTAAATGTTTCTTCTCACACTTCTGTATCACTCATGCCTCAGTTTTCTTTTCCCACTTCCTATCAGTTTCCTTCATCAACTACATGCAGTTCCACTGCAACTACATCATCAGACATAATTCTTCTCTACCTTAATATTCCTATAGTAGTGATTAATTGATCATAGAATCACAGAGTCATAGAGTGGTTTGGAGTGGAAGGGACCTTAAAGCTCACCTTATCCCACCCTCTGTCTCCAGAAACACCTTCCACCAGACCAGATTGCTCTATGCCCCATCCAACCTAGCCTTCCAGGGATGGGGCAGCCACAGCTTCTCTGGGCAATCTGTGCCAGGCTCAGGAAGAAATTGCTTCCTAATAACTAATCTGTTCTCCACAGCAGGGAACTATTACACACTTTGGACTTGGTCAGATCAATGAAGAAATTATTCATATTCAAAATTAGTATTCACTAAATCATATCTTTAGCATCACTACAGGTACAAACCTTATTTTTCAGAAATATGGTAATATGGTAGTCAGCAGTTGAAAGTATTAATAATCCTTAGGGATGTGCACATAAGAAAAAATATGCTGATTAATGCTGCTATGCAACTTGTTTCTACCTTGCATCACGTAAACAGTTAAATGTTAAATATAATCGGGAAATATTTTCACATTTTCTTTAGCTGTGATTTTCAGTGCTGAACAGCTTTCATCCTCCTTACAATCAAGATTTATGGAGATGGGGCACATAGGCACAGTGCAAAGTCAGTGCAAAGGCAAGCCAGACTGCTACTTAAAATTTCTATATGCCTTTTAGACTATACTCGAGCCAGCAACTATCTAAGCAAGGTGTCAGATTAGGGAGATATGTACCTCTGATGCATGTAATGGCGATATTTCAGACTGGAGAGGCAGAGCAGGGCACTGGAGCACCACCACATTAGTTCCCCAAAGGCAGAGAATAGCAGAGAATATATTGTAGCACTATATTAGTGCTACAAACATCAACAACTATGTCAAAGACTGAGATCTGCCCATTTTCTGTACAACTGTTTGCAGCAACAGAGATATATGTCCCTGTGATGCCAGCCATTGAAGCCTTCTGTGTCCAGAAGTTCAGTTTTCATATCTAGAGGTTTTTTGCAAAGATTTGTTTTCCTTACAATTTAATCAGCCATGATTTGTTATGGTTGTGCTGCTATATGATAACTTTATTAGCTATTGGAGGTTTTTTCCTAGAAAAAAAAAAGTAAAACAGGTTTATGATTGTGCTTTGAGGACAAAAATAGCTGCACATAATGAAACTGCCAATAGCTGTGAGAGCAGTACCGGGGTCAGGATAACTAACTCTCAACAGCTGTTTAATCACTCTCTGAAATATATGGGCAGGAGATCTTTCTCCTTTTTAATGCCTTTATTGAGAAAAATCAGCTCAGATGGGGAGAAATTGATGGGTAGCGCCCACGCCACCGTTGCTCCCAGGCGTGTCATGGAGAAGGAGGGTGATGCAGCTTTGTCCACTGGTCTGCAGACAGAGCTGGGGATTCCGTCCTCACAGGAGAGTAGCAGATTCCTGGCTTTTTTGTCTAACACCCCGGGGCGTCTCTTTAATCAACATCTTTTCAGGTTAGGGTGAGAAGCAAAAAGGATCCAAGCAGGTATGGGACTACGCTCCCATCCTTAGACGTCACTTAGGTCACTTGTTGGCTTGTAATTTTAGGGGTTTTTCCTGTAAAAACTGTAAAAATTTGGGGCACAATGCATTTCTCATCTGCATACTGGCTCTGATGTCACTGCTATTTTCCTCGTACTTGGAGGGTCTGTCCCGTGTCCCTCCCTGGCAAGCGGCCAGCATCAGGGGGACAATGGTTAATCACCAGCCATTAACGGGTAATTGAAGACCTTTTCTTTGGCAGTGAAACTAACTTACTGGTCTGACTTGTTTTAACTCTGCCACCTAAAAAAAATAGATAGCTTTCTATTCATAACAGTCCCCCCTTTTTTTCTTTGATCAGGCTTAAGCTTAAGCTTGCATCAACTCATAATTTTTGGCTCATTGACATAGAATTTCCTATATTTTTTGTATTGATTATAAATTTCCTGAGCACTCTGGTGATCATATTTACCAAACTTCATTACCTTTTTTGGTTTTTTCAGGTTAAATTCTTTAGAGATCCTTAGGTTATTCTGTACAGCAGATGTCACTATTTTTGTTAAACAGGGAAATAAGAACAGACTAACAAGTGTACACACAGTCAAGGTTATAGTTTTCCAACTTTTTTTGAAAGTTCATAGATTATCCCACCAACTAGAATCAAGTGTAGGAGTCCTTTGATTTCTTAAATATGCTAGTTTTCTTATTTCGTTTAAAGTGTTTCTAATGACTGCTACAATTAATTTGATTTGATAAATTACTGTTTTGGTTTGGTTGAGTTGGTCATTAATATGATTAAGAACTAATGCGGTCTGATTAGATATTACTTCTAATTCTGATTGTAGTTTCAAAATTTTGTTTAACATATATTGCTTCTTCAGTTTTGTTTTTCTTAAATCTTCATATATAGGAACTCTTAAACTTGATCCAGATTCTTTGTGTATTATAAAGACAGTTTGTTTTATAATTCTAATGATGCAACCACTAGACCAGTCTCTTGGCAATTCAGTGGATGCTGTGGTACCATTGACCCAAAACAGGTGTTTAGGGCTTTCCTGAAAGATATTAGTTTTTCTCGTGCCCTCCCAATATTTAGAAATACCTTTTCCTTTGACTAGATTTACTAGGCTTGCTTTAGTAGTACCACGTTCAAAGCACCACCAGGCTTCTCCTACAGGGTGCTCTCCCAGGAGTGGCTGCCTAAAGGTGGCGATGTTCCGGGCCATCCAATATATTTTCTTATTCTCTTGATAAAGGATCAATTGGGAGAGGTTAACACAATTGTTGTGGACTCTCAGCCAGGAGCTTACTTCTTTCTCATAGAGAGGTTGGTAGTACTCATTGCACAGCTCTCCTGGGCTCTCCAGAGCACCACCAGCAATGAGAGCCATCACTACTACCCTTCCCAAGAGTCCGCTATGGGTCATCTTGCACAGCCTGCCCACCCGGTCTTGCCTCTTGAGGATTTTACTGAGAAGAAGCTTCCAAGCTCTTTAGAGTCTCTTGCTCCTCTGGTTAAACCTCTCTTGATCTGTCCCTGCTAATTTGGTCTCTCCTAGGGGAGCACTCTGGAGAAGATTAGCCTGGGGTCTTTGGTACTAAGTTGGGACGACTTAACCAAAATTACTTATTAACAATTTTTAACTTTTAAAATTTCTTAAAACACTTCAAGAGATGTTATGATTTTAAACTTTTTTCTTATGCAGTTCATCAGTCTTTTTGAATGTCAACTTTAAGTCATTTGGTCCTTTTATAATAGTATACTCAGCTGAATTAACTCCTGATGCGGTTGAATCCTGTCCTGAGTTAGAGTGTGAGGGTGGTGTAGAATCTGGTCCAATACCAGAGGGGGACACTGACGAATCTTGTCCAATGCCCGGGGGTGAGAGTGGTGTGAAATCTGGTCCAATACCAGAGGGAGACACTGACGAATCTTGTCCAGTGCCTGGGGCTGGGACTGGTCCTTTAATTCTCGTGATGTGGGTCCAGCCTTTTTCTCTGGTTCACACAGCAGAATTAGCGATGAGGAGTACCTGAAAGGGGCCTTCAAATTTAGGCATTAATGGTCTATAATTCCAGGATTTTATTAAAACCCAGTCTCCTGGGTTGATGTAGTGTGCTTTTGTATCAAGAGGGGAGGTTTGAGGGAGGTATCCTCTTTTTCTAAGTCCTTCTAGGGTTCTTCCAATTACTTCTAAATATTTCCTTGTAGCTTCTTCTCCTTCCAGATAGTCTCCTGTGCTATAGGGTGTTAACAAGAATGGCAGTCCAAACATCATTTCATAGGGTGAAATCCCTATATCAGACCAGGGTCTTGTTCTGATGCGCAAGAGCGCTAGGGGCAAACACTTTAGCCAATTCATTTTTGTTTCTTCGATCAATTTAGTCAATACATTTTTGAGAGTTTTGTTCATTCGTTCCACCCTCCCAGAACTCTGGGAGTGCCATGGAGTATGCAATCTCCATTTTATCCCTAAATCTTCAATTATATTGTGCAATGTTTGGGCCACAAAATGTGGACCTCGGTCTGAGTCTATGGTATTCACCATTCCGTATCTGGGGATAATGTTTTCTAAGATTACTTTTGCCACGACTTGGGCTGTTTCCCTTTTCGTTGGGAAGGCTTCTACCCAGTGAGTGAGATGATCTACTATAACTAATAAATATTTGTATCCTTGTACTGGGGGCATCTCAGTAAAATCTATTTGTATGCTCTGGAAAGATCTTAGAGTTAGTTCCCTCCCTCCAGGTGTTACTTTTCTCATGACTTTCTGGTTTACTTTTTGGCAAATTAAACACCCTTTTGTGATTGCTTTTGCTAGGTCATATACACCTATGCACAGGTTATTTCTTAGGAAATGATCACATAGTCCTTGGACTCCCCAGTGGGTTAATTTATGTAGTTCTGTTAGCACTGAACCGGCAAGTGCTTTGTTTAAAAATACCCGTCCGTCTGATGTTAACGACTCCCCTCGTTGCCCTTGGTGTAACTTTAAATCTTTTATAGCCTTTAATTCTTTTTCACTAAATATGGGTTTTTCTCTTTTATCCTCTTTGGGTGTGGTTTCTGCTTTAAAAACTTTTACTGGATCCCCTGGTTCTAAAGCTGCTTCCTTTGTTATCTGATCAGCCAATCGGTTTCCTTTAACTTCGAGGCTGTGTCCTTTTTGGTGCCCTTTTATATGGATTACTGCTATTTCTGTTAGTTTTTGTAGAGATTCCAATACAGACTTGACTAGATTCTCATGAGTTAAGTTTTTTCCCTTTGAGCTTAGATATCCACACTCCTCCCATATTTTCCCAAATGTGTGTACTATTCCAAATGCATATTGGGAATCTGTATAAATGGTTCCCCAGTCTCCCTCCAGTAAGTCTAATCCTCTTTTCAGGGCATATATTTCACAACTTTGGGCTGACCAGGTTTGGGGTAGTTTTCCTTTTTCATCAATTTGTAAAGTTTTTCTGTCTATGATGGCATAACCTGAAGCTCTTTTTCCATCTACTACCCTCGAAGAGCCATCTATAAACAAAATTCTTCCAGTTGTCAGAGGTTGATCTTCCAAATGCTCTCTTACTTTGGTTTGGAGACTTATCAATTCATGGCAATCATGTTCTAGACTCTCTATCGGCTCTCCCATAAGGAATTGTGCTGGATTGAGGGTGTTTGATGTGATGAATTCTAAATTATCTGTGTTCATTCGTATTATTTCATATTTTAATATTCTTGCATTGGTTAGCCACTGTTGAGCTCTTTGGCTCCGCACTGTTTTAAGATCGTAAGGGGTATCTACTTTAATTTTTCCTTGTAAGGTCAATTTTTGGGTCTCTTCTATCAGAACAGCAGTTGCTGCTATGGCTTGTATACAAACTGGCCAACCTCTAGCTACTGGGTCTAACAATTTGGAGATGTAAGCTACAGGTTTTCTGCAGCCTCCCCACTCTTGAGTTAGTACACTATAGGCTATACCTCTTTCAGCACTTACAAAAAGATCAAAGCCCTTCCTGAGGTCTGGTAAGCTTAGGACTGGAGCAGAAGACAACTTCTCTTTTAGGTTCTCTAGTTGTTGATCGTCTTCTGCTGTCCAAATTATGGATCTGGGGCTACCAGCTTGTCATATAAAAATTTCACACTTTGTGAGTATTGATCCAACCATAACTTGCAGTACCCGAACAGGCCTAGAAGCTTTCTCACATCTCTTTTTGTTTGTGGAGCTGGGAGAGATAGGGTGCCTGAAATTCGGTCTGGGCTCAATTTCTTATATCCCTCTCCTATTATGTGCCCAAGATATGTTACTTCTGATTGTACGAACTGTAGCTTCTTTTGTGAGATTTTTAATCCTTTCTCTCCCAGAAAGTTCAAAAGTTTGATGCTAGTTGTTCTGACCTGATCTTTTCCTTTCTCTGATACCATCAGGTCATCAACATACTGCAGGATTTGTACTTCTTCTTCAGGAACAAACTGTTCTAACAAACCCTCTAGGGCTTGTCCAAAGAGGTGGAGTGATTCAGTAAACCCTTGCAGTAATTGGGTCCATCTTAGCTGTTGTTTTCTTTTTGTATTTGGGTCTTCCCATTCAAAGGCAAACCAATCTCTACATTCTGCTGCCAGAGGACATGCCCAGAAAGCATCTTTTAAGTCTATAATAGTGAATCAAGCATGTTCTCTTGGAATTCGGCTTAGAAGGTTATACGGGTTGGGCACAACTGGATGTCTAGGAATGGTCTTTTTGTTTATCTCTCTTAGGTCTTGTACCAGTCTATATTTCCCTTCAGCTTTCTTAACTGCCAGTATAGGGGTATAATGTGGTGACATACAGGGTTCCAAAATTCCCTCTTGCAACAATTGTTCAATAACTATGGCTAGCCCCTTCTTTCCTTCCAGGGAAATTGGATACTGTTTGACCCGTATGGGTCATTTTTTTTGTTATTGGAGGAATGTCCAGTAGGCCTCGCTTTCCTCCTTCAGCCCACACCTCTGGGCTTATTTCAGCAACATCACCTTGGGATAACTTCATTATTTGTACTACCATTTTCCCTTCTCTCGGGACAATTCCTACTCCCAAATGAACTTGTAGATCTCTCCCTAACAAACTTTTTTTTAGTTTAGGCAGGTAGATCAAATTTGCTTCACACTGCCTTGAGTTTCCAATTATTTTTACATTCTCAGTCACTGAGGCTCTAAATGGTTTCCCTTCAGCCCCTAATACTTCACAAAATTTTCTACCAATTACCATACCTTCTGGTATTTTGTTAAGACAGAACTTATCTGCTCCTGTATCAACTAAAAATTCAAATTCTTCATTTTGGGGTCCCACTTCAAAGTTTACTAAGGGCTCTTCTAGGTGTTGCATCGGGTCCCCTAAAGTATAGAGCCCTTGACACCCCTAATCATTGCCTCTAAGCATTTTCTCTAAGGCTTCTTGTTCTCTAGCTATTGCTTCATCCAGAGTCAGCTTTCTACAGAGCCTTCTAATGTGCCCAGTCCTCCCACAGTAATAGCAATGCCTTTCACTTAAAGGGACTTGTGGCCTCTCCGTTCCTCTTGTACTTGATGGTACTGGCCTATCCTTACCTGCTCCTGGTGGTGAACTCCCCCACTCTTTTGTAGCCTTGGACTGCAGGAAAGAGTTGTTTGCTCCCACACTTTCTCTAGCTATAGAGACCATGATCCTAGCTTTGGCCTTTGCTTTTTCTTCTTCCCTCCTTAAATACACCTTCAATGCTTCCCTCAATAACTCATTAATGTCTTTTTCTTGCCAATCCTCAATCTTTTCCAGTTTTCTCCATATATCAGGCCAAGATTTAGTAACAAAATGGAGTTTTAGTAGCACTTCACCCTCTTTGGTGTCTGGGTCTGTTCTAGAATACAATTGAAAGTTCCGCCTCAGGCGATTAAGCCAAGTGGCAGGAGTTTCATCTTTCTCCTGTATACCCTCAAATGCCAATTTTGTATTAGTTCCTTTGGGAATTGATTCTCTGATCCCCTGAATTATCAAAGACCTGTACTCCATCATGGCCTTCCTCCCTTCCTCCTGGTTAGGGTTCCAATTGGGATCCACTAGTGGCAATTTGTCTTCACCTGATGGCGCTTGGGGCCCTGGATGATTATCTTTTCCCCAAATTCTTATGCTTGCGGCCCTAATCATTCGGGACTCTTCTGGGGAAAATAATATATTTAGAATAGAATTCATCTCCCACCAAGTGTAGATATTTGGACCTAAAAACTGATCCACTTGGTTAGCAATGCCTACAGGGTCTTCAACTAAATTCCCTAACTCCTTCTTGAATCCTCTCACCTCAGAAGCAGTTAGAGGAGCATTTACAAAACCAACACCTCCTGCTACTCCTCCCATAGGAACTTCTCTAAGGGGAAAAAGTCTCTCTACTGTGGAGGTCTTGGATCGGGTACAACAGTATGGCCCATCTTCAGACACAAGATTACTCATTTGAAGGGTATTAGCATTAGCTTGGACCTGCTGTAGGTCAATGGCTGTACCTGGTGATAACAGGTTACTAGATAAGGAAGCATTTGTGTCCCAGTTAGGAGGAGGTGGAGGGACAGCAGTAGGAGGGGGAGAAGAGCTTGGGTATGTGTTAGGTGGAGCTGGAGAAGGGGTGGAGCATGCAGCAGGTGGAGTAGGTATTAGTGGTGATGTAGAAGCAGCTAAAGGAGTCGAAGGGGGTGGTGAGGGAATAGCCCCCATGGCAGCCAGGAGAAGAACTGGATCTGCTATTTGAGGTGCTCGAAGGAGAGGATTATAAGGTGGAGGGGCATCAGGAGGCAAGTAGTCTAGGGGGTCCCACCTTTTACCAATTTCTTTAATTCCAGCATCCCCTCTTTCATTCCATTCTTTCTTGCTCTGCACTTTACAAATTTGCACTCCTTCATTCTTTATAGCATTCAACCAACAAGCTACATATAATAATTACTCGGGATCAGTATCTTCTCGAGCCATCAGATAGTTACTCAGCTGTTGACACACCCACTTGTCTTTTGTCCCACACCACGGCCATCCTCCTTGCACCTCTAATTCTGGCCACACTTCTGAACAGTAATGAATCATCTTAACTTTATCTAAACCTTCTGTGGCTTCTATAGAGTCCCATTTCTCTAATAGTTCACCTAGGGGACTGTGGGGAGGTATATTCCTCAGTCTTTGGCCACTTTTCTTACTATTGCACCCTCACATTTTTTTTCTGCCTCAAAACAAATCACAAAGATGCCTTTTTCTCTAAAGGAAATATATCTTATTTAAGAAGTCTTGACCTCCTGCCAAAACTCCAATTTTTCTGACCCTTTTCGTCAGGACTTTGTTGAGACCTTGGCCTTCTCTTGCCAAGACTCAACAAACAAACAAACCAAAAAAAATCCTCAAGGCCCTGGCCTCTGAGGTTTGCCTGACCTCCTTCGTCAGGACTTGGTTTGCCTGCAGGGCTTTTAAACCTTCCCGAATCCTTCTCAGGACTTGTGAGTTGCCTGACCTCCTTTGTCAGGACTTTGAGAGATCTTGGCCTCCTCTGCCGAGACTGAACCAGCCAAACCTCGAGACCCTGGTCTCTGAGGGGTGCCTGACCTCCTTTGTCAGGACAAAACTGCCTGATATTCTAAATCACCTAACTTCTATGTTAGGACCTGTATCAGGGCTTTTGGGGTGTGTGCCACTCACGCAATATTTCCTCCACACGCCCAGAGGGGGGTCCTCTTTACCCCTTTGGAGGCGCCTCAATCACCAGTTCCACTCACTTCCCCCTGTTCCCGGCCAGCCCCCTCGCGGGGGTGCAGAACGGCGGTACTGAGGGGTCCTCACTCGCTTCGAGGGGCCGAGCTGCTGGCCCTCGTCTCACTCACACACACTCGCTCGTCTCCCTCTCCGGCCGCTGGATATTCTTACTAATCCGGCGCTGCTCTGTGTCACTGTCCCAAGCCGATCTTCTCTGGTCCCGATAGCCAGCTGTCCTGCAGGTCCAGGGTGGGCGGCCATCCCAGTCCTGGTGTCCTCTTCAGGCGTGGCTATCCCAGACGAGTCCCCCAAGCTGAAATAAATGGGCAGGAGATCTTTCTCCTTTTTAATGCCTTTATTAAGAAAAATCAGCTCAGGTGGGGAGAAATCGACGGGTAGCGCCCACACCACCGTTGCTCCCAGGCGTGTCACGGAGGAGGAGGGTGATGCAGCTTTGTCCACTGGTCTGCAGACAGAACTGGGGACTCTGTCCTCACAGGAGAGTAGCAGATTCCTGGCTTTTTTGTCTAACACCCCGGGGCGTCTCTTTAATCAACATCTTTTCAGGTTAGGGTGAGAAGCAAAGAGGATCCAAGCAGGTATGGGACTACGCTCCCATCCTTAGACGTCACTTAGGTCACTTGTTGGCTTGTAATTTTAGGGGTTTTTCCTGTAAAAACTGTAAAAATTCGGGGCACAATGCATTTCTCATCTGCATACTAGCTCTGATGTCACTGCTATTTTCCTCATACTTGGAGGGTCTGTCCCGTGTCCCTCCCTGGCAAGCGGCCAGCATCAGGGGGACAATGGTTAATCACCAGCCATTAACAGGTAATTGAAGAACTTTTCTTTGGCAGTGAAACTAATTTACAACAACTGGTCTGACTTGTTTTAACTCTGCCACCTAAAAAAAAAAGATAGATTTCTATTCATAACACTCTCCACTAACAGCATGCCAAAACACCAAACATCATGTAGGAATGACAATAAATAGGCTTACCTGTCAGCATTTTGATTTTCCATGTATAACATGTTCTGCTCCTTTTCATACTAAAAGATTCTAGTCAGGTGTTTCTTCTTGAACAGAACATATATGAGACCTGACTGAAAAAATACTTTCTAAATCTCTCATATTTCTTACAATAGAATAATCAGGTTGTATAACTTCAGATTATTTCCCATCAAATTACACAACAGGTAGTTGGTTGTTATGGTGATGAGCAAAATATGATTTCTTAATTAGAAAATTAATTTCTGATTAATTAATGTTGGGGAGGTGTTTTCTCCAGCATTAGAAAGAAAAGTTTAATGCTCTTCCATGGGGAAAAATTCTGTCTGTTTTCACAAGACTTCATATTTCAGGAATACGAACATATGCATAAACAGCACCTGAAGTCAATAGAGCAAGGCTGTGTTCTGAGTATACAGAAAATTTCTACAGCATTTTTGAGATAAGCAAATAACAAATCTAAGTGATTATTTCATAGCTGATTCTAAATAAGCTTATTTAAGGTCGGTTTATAAAGTCATTAATGAAAATGTGACTAACAATAATGTGTTGTTTTCAAATTAACGGAGAAAGTCCTATATTGGGAATTATTGGTTTTTACCAATATTACTGAATGGGACATGCCTTGGCTTGTCTGGTCCCTGCTGCTGAACCAAATAGTGGCACCTGTGGTCTTTTCTTCCCAGAGATGCTATTTAGCTGCTGGCGGGTCACAGCTGGGCACATGAGGACAAGCCCAGGCATGCCCAAGCTCCAGTGCTTATGGGCTGGAATTTGTTGGTAGAAGAGGGTCACTCCTCAGGCCTCCCTGTGCTGGAGAAACCTTTTAAGGCAATGGTGAAGAAGGACTCAGTCCTGATGGAGGGTTTAATCCAGAGTTTTTATTCTGGGCCGTATGCCCACTGAACACCGTAACACCTCCACGAGGACTCTGCAAGTGCATGGTCTGCTTGCCCTTTTAAGCCGGGGGAGAGGGGCAGGGAGGGAACACAGGGACTACCAATCTAGGTACAGGGTGAGGGCGTCTCAAGTGATACGGACACCTGGATGGGCCAATGGCCCCCCAGGGGGTGGAGAGCATCCTTTGAACCTGCCAATCACTCGATGCTCCCCTGGAATTTTTGGGTTGACAGACAGTGCCCAGCAGGTGTCAGGGTGGGGAAAAGGAGAGGTAATGAACACACCACCTGGGGAAGGAAACTTCAGGGAGAAGCCAGGGAAACTGAGGCACACCATGACAACACACCGCAACAGGGAATATTAATTTGTGAAAGTACCTAAATATTTTAAATTTCTTGGGAAATTTTAAAAGGCTTCTGGCCATAAAGTGAATTGTTTAGCAAGAGTATATTTAAATTCATTAGGACCAGTACAGAAAAGCAGTAATACTTTGAAAAAGAATAAATGTAAATGATGAAATAGATAAGTAGAGTGTTATTGGGAGTAAAACTACATCGTTTTGCTCTCAGAGAACAGAAAACCTGAGATCTAGGAGAAATTAGAGAAAGAAGAATATAATTTGGTTTTAAATCCAAACTAATGTGACTTAAAAAAGAACACTTAAAAAGTAAATTGATTTCCATGTGAGTAGAATAAATAATGACTTTTGATTGAGCAAAAAACAACCTGGGTAAAACTGACACAGTTTATTCTCCTGGAAAACACTTCCATAAAATATAAAAGAAAGAATGTGAAAAGAAATCCAGTGTGTATTAAATATATATAATGTATTGCATTTAAAACTCTGATATTAATTGCTAAAATCGTATTCATTAGTATGATGTAAAAATGGACTTTAAAATGACTTGTGTTGTAGAGGAAAGCAGACAAAAAGCCAATAGATATTGTATACTTCAGGCCAGGATATACGTGATTGGTACAGTTTCAAAAGGAAGGTTATTATTATTTAAGTTGGACTGTCTAGTCCTCTAAGGAAAAAAAAAAAATCAAAAAACAATGAAAAGAAGCACTATAAATAAATGTTGTTATATGTTATAACAACAATTTTACAACAAAACCTTAAAAACAAAATACTCTTTTTCATTTAGTTTATGACCTGCAGTCCTTCCTCTATGTGGCAGAAAAAGAAAAATAGCATTCAGAAATATGTTTTGTTCTTCTTAATATCCTAACAATAATTTTGTGTTTAAGCAGCCTTGAAAGTTAACTCTTTGCCCTTCTTGATGTTTACATGCATTCTCTTAAATTTGCCCTTTCTCTTCTAAATTTCCTTTATTCCTGACTCTCTTGTTTACTGAACTCATATGAGAGAATGTCATGACTCAGAACTAGATCACCAGAAACACCTTCCTCTCAATTCTGTTTTCTCTAATAGTGTGTCTTTTCTCTGGCATCCTCTCTGAGCCATTTTTATTTGGTTTATTTTTTAGGTGATATTTATTTTCTGAGGCTGACAAGTGTTGAAGCATGAACCTTGCTCAAGTAAAACCTGTTTTCTAGCTGAAAATTATTCTGAATGCCCAAAGGATAGACTTTGTTATTGTGGACACTTCAGGAAGGGTGTTCTGTGAGATTTTTGGAAAAATACTGAGGGTTTTTTCTCTTGCTAAATATAGACTCATTACATCAAACAGAGGTGTGAGATCTTAGTGTGAATATATAGCAGAATCTAGGCAGAGAACACACATGTCAGGAGCAGATTTCTCCACTCATCCCACTTCGAAGCCAGGTAAGCACTTTTATTTCTTAATGATGCATAGTATTTGGTACGTCTTTGAGAAATCCACAAGCATTTTAATCTCTATGCTGCTCTGACCTTTAAAGCCACTAAACCACTGTAACAGAGAAAACAAAATACAGGCACTGCCTGCAGGGATCCAGTGACATTTTTATCGGGATTTAATTAGATTTTTCTCATTGCATGTCAGCTCTCAATATGCTTTTCATACCATACTGTATTAAAAGAGTTGGATTTCATAAGCTTGGATTTTAAGAGATTTTTGAGGGGCAGTACATCACCCAGTGGCAGTAGGAAATTAGGAAAGGCAACTGAAGTAATAATACTTTATATAATACATATAATACATAATAATATGTAAAGGGTATTTTAAATAAGTAATTAAGCAGTTGATATATGGATTTTCACTGCTATTTTTCAGGTTGCCATACTGACACCAGCACTTACCTCACTTCTCAATTAGCATATCTAACATGCCTCTTAAAAGCTGTGTCAGCAATGCAGGAAAATATAAAGCAGAATAATGCTAAGAACTATATCTTTTATCTGCAGGGCCGCATCACTAGAATCAATGAAAGTCAAGCTCTCATGTATGCACAGTAAAAAAATTATACTGCCACAGAAAGGTCTGCGCACACAACATTTATTATTTTTTGCCTAGGGGAAGATATTTTATTTGCTTTTTTTCTGTAAGAACATGACAGATTGAAACTATATTGGACGTAATTCAAATATAAGTATTTTTTATATATCCATTTCTTACACAAACAACACACTGTTAAGAGCTTCAGGTGTCTTTATGATTATGCACAAAATGCTTATCAATAATGCCTACTGTAGCCTGACATTAAAGCTCCAAATGTGCTTGCTAGGATACAGGCTTTAAGTACTGTGAATTGATTTCAGTTACAGGTTCTCTAGGTAAATATACCTTGTGCTGTTTATATCCCCCATCCCTGGACACTCCTGTAGATCCTCCATCCCTGTCTTATTTGTAAACTGAGTCTTGGTGATACAGTGTCATGCCTCTGTTCTTTTTTCACAGTGTCAGCTATCATGCTGAGTCAAAATTCAACTAGAGTTGGATGAGTCATGAATAAAACTGGAAGTCAGGCATCATCATACAGATATAGAGAACTATAGTGAAGATAATTAAAGTGGAAAAACTCCGAAAGGACTTTGGCTGGATTCAGTTAAAATTAATTATAACTAATTGAGTACTCCTAAAGAAGTTTTAGTTCAGTAAGGATGGACAAACATGTCTGCTGATGAAGTTTGTCTTTATTATTGCTATGATCTGTTTCTAGCACGGTGGTCCTAGGCAGGCTGTTGTGACACTGCTTCTCCATCCATTTGCTATTCAAATCAATAATTAAAAAAAAAATCAAATTTTATGACACTGTCACAAAATATTACACCTAGTCTTTGCTTTTACAGTACATATATCAAATAAAACTAGTGGAAGGAGTGAAACCAGGCTGAACACAAATTAAAGTCTCTTTGCATGGCCAGAAGCATGATGCCATGATTAATTCCCTGATGTTTGTTTATATCAGAAGCATTTGTACTAAGTCACCAGTTATTCTTTCCTTAAAATGACCTATGAACTTGACACTTTGGTCTTCCAATTCTTTGACCATAGAAATAAATTTTAAATAATTT
This sequence comes from Passer domesticus, assembly GCF_036417665.1. Taxonomy (NCBI): domain Eukaryota; kingdom Metazoa; phylum Chordata; class Aves; order Passeriformes; family Passeridae; genus Passer; species Passer domesticus. The sequence goes on along the minus strand of NC_087512.1, from coordinate 56,027,900 downwards.
AAAATAAACACAGTTGGAAGAATAATATACTTATACAGGAAAAAATAAGCAAGGGAAGAAAATAAGCTTTCTGAAGAGATTTAGAAAAGGACTATGCTTAACCTTTCTAAAACTGGATTTTATTTATAAAATTTTTTCTGTAGTTTTCATAATATATTCTACATTTACATGTCTATCTTCTTCAGCATTACAGAAACAGGTAGTATGAAACTGACAGAATGCCTTCTTCAAATGATATGTAAAGACACATTTACTAGACAGACACTCAAACCTGTTGTTCCAATAATTTCCAAAGATATTTCACTTTAAAACCTCTAAAAGTCTCAAAATATAATGGGAAAAGACACTTCACATGTGTCAAACAACCAAATATTACCTAGTTTTTTGCTCTGATTTTCTGATTGATGTTTTTTAGTCAGCTTCAAGTACCATTTTAACTACAACAAAGATTCTGTACTCCCCTGTGCATGAAGTTCTGTGATTCAAATAATTTTCCAGCAGCCATAAATGTTATTGAACAACAATACATTTAGATGTTGCACTGTGATCTATTTTCTATAGTTGCTCTTAAGCATATCCTTGTGCAAATAGCTATTCTGATCTATTATTATGGGGATTACATTTTCTGTAATAGTTGTAATTTCATTTGACCTTTGATTTTATGAGTATTGTACTTCACATGTTTAATAATGTCTGCTTATTTTATAACCAGTGTGTACTAGACATTTGTTCCCAAATCATACTGACTAGAGTAAGTAGGGTTATTACAGCAGCATCTTGTTTTGGTAAATTTTTAAGTTTGCAGTCAATTTGGTAAAACATTGAAAGCAATATTATTTTAATAAGAGTTATATTTCCTCTTGAAACTTTTAAACCACTCAAATTTTCATATGTCCTGGGTTGACTATATGATGTTTTTATCCCTAATTATCTTTTTCTGTTTATGCTGAGTAATAAGTTTTGCATCTTTAAGACATGTTCCAGAGAGTGAAGGGGGGAAAGAAGAAGCGTGCAGTTTGTTTTCAGACACTGTGCTCATTCCTCCACATTCCTGCTCCTGGACTTGTCTGTGTTGTTGTTGTCTGTGGATGGACAGACCGCAGCACAGAGCTCTCCTTTGCTTTTAGTTAGTTTTAGTTAGTTTTAGTTAGGTGGGGCAGAGAAGTTCCCTGGACTGTGAGTTTTTTTCTTTTTTCTTTGGACCTGTTCAAACCTGCTCTGAACTGAAAACCCAGAAGAGCACCAGGAACTCCCACCTGTGGCCCACCGGGCTGGGCCTGGGCTGTGGCGTTTCCAATGCCAGAGGGACTGATAAGAAACTTGGTGAGCTGAGCTACAACCCAGGGAGGGGACTTTTCTGACTTTGTCATCTCTTTCAGAGCAGCAAGAGGTTTTATTATTTAATATTGTTTAGGTTTTATTATTTGATACTTTTTTTTTTTCCACTTTTCTCCAAGGAGGTATTTTCTCCTGAACTGGATGGGTGAGGGGCCAATTGAATTTGCTTTTTCTAGAGGAACCTCTTCAGGCGTTCTCTCCCAAATTTGCCCTGAACTGGACATCATATTACCTTGAAGTTGCTATCAACCAATGAATCAGTACTGAAATAACTGAAGTAGTAAGGTAAAAACTAAAATTTTGAAAGAAAGTTTCATCTTTAAGTTATGAAAGATATTTCTAAGTAAAAATTTTGAAAATCATTCATCCACCTGGACAGACAGAGGGCCAGATGGATGTCTCTCTGTATTATGCACTAAGAGTTCCATTAAATCCATATTACTTTATAAAGGAAAGATCACTGTTACCCAGATGATTTTGTTATTCTCTTAACTAGAGCTTGCTTTTATTCCATTATACTGGCTTAAAAAATAATTAAGACTAGATTCTTTTCATATTAGACAGAAATTTAACTTCAAGTAGACTGGTCATACTAAAAGTAGCTTCCAAACAATTTTTCATCAGCCAAATTATTTCTCCAGATTCTTCCATTTTGGGACGTTATTTATTTGCAGCATTTTTCTCCAAAAAAAAGAGATCAGACCTGACATTATCTCGATTTTATATAATACATAATTAATTTTTTTAATCCAAAATAATTATTTTAAAATAAAACAGTCTAAAAAATTAAAAGCCTTAAAAAAACCTTAAAAACCTTTAAAAATTGACTTTTTCTAATTGTTTTATCCCCTCCTACTTTTTATGTACCTCGGCTGCAATGTTATTCTTCCTAAAGACCTTATGTTTTCAACCCCAGTCAGGAAGCAAAATGAAAATGAACTTAATCTAAAAGCATGCACTTGTTATTAATGACCTCACTCTTTCCTGATCATGAAATGCTGATGGTCTTTAACCTCTTAATTACCTGAGAAATAATGTGCTGGTTCTTTTTTGTAGGTAAATTAATTTGAAATTATTAACTTGTCAAAGGATCAACTGCCACTGCAAACATCTTTTGTTATTTACACTGAGTAAGATGGCTTTTTAAATTAAAATGACAATTACGGCACTAGTTATTAGAAAGTGAAGTGAAATACAGTCACTTCTAAGATTTTCTTGTGATTTTGAAAGTTTAATAACCATTTGGGGCTAAATGTATTCTAATACTCTTACATTTCTGAACAGATCTCTGTTTTTAATGCACTCAACCTATTACTGCTATGTAAAGATACAATAAAGAATTCATCTGTCTATTTGTAATTATTCTAACAAACTGCTAATATGTGGCTTAGGTTAAATTGTGGAAAACAAAAATGGGAGAAATAAGTATTTATGCTTGCTTCTTCATTTTATTATTGAGAAGCATTTCTGTAGCACTCACTTCCTTAGAGTCTAAGTGCCAAAGTGCTACACTTTTATACATGTAGTGTTCAAGGAACTGGTTTTACAGTGTTAAAGGAAGTGGTTTTACATTTTTAAAAATACATTTCAAAAAGAAAAGAGAAGCAAATATAAAAATATTTCATGTACCTTACATTCAGTTCACTACAAAAATGGCAGGGTTTAATGAGCTGAATTTTTCAGTGCACTTTTTGTGATTTTTTAAGTTTATAGTCATGGTTATCCTCATTAAAATAATAAAAAAGAAGGAAATTATTTCTGCTTAATTTTTTTTTCCTGTAGAAAGTAATATATGCTACTTTATTATTACTGCCTTACTACTTATCTTTTATGTTCCCTGCACTGTTCATTTCTGCATGGACATCACACAATAGAAGAAATGCCGAAGAGTTAAAGCATTAAAGACAAAACAAGTAATTTAATTGCATGTCTTTAATGAAAGAATTGGTTTCTACATACTTATGGTCATAAATAAACTATTCCAATTATCTAGTTATTAAAAAAAAAAAAAAAAAAAGGTGGACAATTGCTTAATAAAATATTGTGGATGTAATCCAAGGTTGCCATAAACAGAGCTTTCCCATAATACTCTAGAACAATGTTCCACTAAGATAAGTTCATTATTGTTGAAACTTTTCACTGCTGAAATTAGCAGTGGCAGAGACAGTAACTGAAGTGTCATTAATGTGAGGTTTCACAAATGTACAAAATTTTTCAGGAAAAAACAGGACATCTGTTTCATAAACACTTAAATATTGCCTTCTCTGGGAAATACTACTTCAAATTTAGTGGGTTCAGACTTCATAATAACATGCTATCACCCTGTTTGCACAAAATATAAGTTGGTACTTATATTCTGATACTTTCTGATACTCTCTCTTATATTCTGATACTTTCTCTCTAGACCTGCCCGAAAATTAACTAATTATATTCTTTTATTTAATATTCTTCCCTAGCTCAGAACATGTCAAACACATTGGCCATTTCATACTTCAGTAAATGCAATGTATCTATTTAAAGAAAGAAGAAAAATACTTCTGTATTTTCAATGTACATGCCTACTTTTACCATTCCCTGTTAGCAGCAAAGGTAAAAATAAATGGTTTGGTATCTACCAATATGTCACAGTAATGACATTGTAGAGGTAGTCATAGATTAGCAAGCAACAGCAAAGATCATCCACATGATTTAGAAAACTGCTTGAGATTTATGTACTGACCTTCATATGCAGAAAAGAATAAGTGTGATGCAGTCTGAAGAATAACTCAAATATTAGATTCCAAATATGCTCAAAAGAAATGTGCTAAGATTTGTCTCACCTGTGTTACTCATCTGTGTTAGACATGTTTCTATTGAAACTCCAAGAGCTTGTGATCCCCATGTGGAAAAAATGAGGTGTGGAAGGCAGAACATGAGTACTGCTAAGTGAGGACTTCCCAGTGAAAATGACATCTAAGAAGATAATGTATCCTGGAAGAATATACAGATATTACAGAGATATATGGATTTGGTTTAGGAAATCTGAGGCACAGTGGGTGCTGAATTTGGCAAAGGAATGTGAAGAATAATAAGAAGGGCTTCTATATATATGTGTGTGTAACAAAGCAAAAATCAAAGCAGAGGTGCTCCTCCAATAAATGAAAAAGGAGAATGGACTACTGAAAAGGAGAAGACTAAAGTACAAAACATTTTTTTTTTACTTCAGTCTTCACTTTACAATCACTCTTCCCACATTTCTCAAGCCCTTGAACCTCAAGGAAGGGACTGGGGGAATGAAGTCGTCTCAGCATAAGTTCAGGTTGGAGACCCACTGGTCAGCCATGGGTACCAAAGGGATGCATCATGAGGGATGTGGCAAGTGTATTTGCTAAGCCACTCTCCATCATATTTGAAAAGTCATGGAAGGCAGTTGAAGTGCCTAGAGAAAAGGGAGTATCACACCTATTTTACAGATCCTCCAGGAAGTTGTGTGAAAGCCTATGGAAGGCAGAGAGAGGACTGCAGACAGACAGCATGGCTTCAACAGGGGAAAATAATTCTGAACTAATCCAGCAGCCTCTTTGATGGAGTGACTTTCTCAATGGACAAGGGAAGAACCAGTTGGACTTCTGTAAGACTTTTAATGTAGTACCCCACACCCACAACATTATTGACTCTAAATAGAAAAGGTAAAGGTTTGATGGCTGAATGGTAAGGAGAATAAAGATTTGTCTGGATGGCCATTTACAATGATTAAAATCAAATGCTAACTGTTCAATGCAAAACCAGTACCAAGGGGTATCTCTCAATGAATGCACCCTCAGTTTTGCAACTTACATCAAGCTGAGTGGTGCAGTTAACGTGATTAAGAGATAGGATGTTATCCATACCGATCTGGAAAGGCTTGAGGAATTGGTCTACATAAAATTCAAGAAGTTCAACAAGACCAAATGCAAGGTCCTGCATGTAGGTAAGGGCAATACCCACTATAATGCAAGCTGGAGGATTAAGTGATTGACAGAAGGCCTGCAGATAAAAACTTTGGGATACTGCTCTTTTTAAAATTGGATATAACTAGCCAATGTGTAGTCTTAGCACTGAGATTCAACGAAATCATGGGCTGCATCTGTGGGCAGCAGGGGAGGGAGGGGATTGCACCTCTGCTCTGCGCTGGTGAGACTGCACCTGCAGAGCTGCATCCAGCTATGGGGTGCCCGGTACAAGAAAGACATGGAGGTGTTTGAATAGGCTGGAATACCTTTTCTAAGAAGATGAGCAGAGATTTGAGGCTGTTCCAGTGGAGCCTCATTGAAATCTTTTAATACACAAAGTAAACTTTTAAGAAAATTGAGATTTTTACCAAAGTATGTAGTTGCAGGACAAGGTGCAATGGTTTTAAATTTAAAAAGATTCAAACTAAATTGGATGTAAGGAACAAATATTTTTGCATTAATGGTGGTAAACCACTGAAACACATTTCCCAGAGAAACTGCACATGTTCTATCACTGGCAGGGTTTAAAGTCAGGCTGGACAGGACTTTGAGTCATCTGAGCCACTGAAATATGTCCCTGTCCATGACCTGGAGGTTGTACTAGATGATTTTCAAATGATTCTATGATTTTATGTTCTATAAGGTCATCTATCTTTACATAAATCTAGGAAAAGAGGAATTGGTATATGGCAACATTGGTGGTGTATATGCTACTAGGGCATTTAAACCTGTAGAATCAAATAAAATAACCTTTTAAAAGAAGATGTGTGATAGTCTGTGAATTGATTTCATACTGTCACTATCACTTTTAATGGAGTGAAGTGTCCAACTGTCCAACTGTCCAACTGCAGCATAGCGGTCAGCTTTCATGTCAGACTCAGTAAAAATATCAAGTAAAAATATCACAGACTGAGTGGACTTGGAAATAATCCAAAAGTTAGTTCCTCCAATTCTTGATTTATACTTGTAGCAAGAGTTCTATATCCTCCCCTATTTAATCAACAAATCAATATCCTCAGTCTCATCCTTTATCTATCCAGCAAGCCTTTTATTTTTATATTTTGGGAAAGTAAAATAATTTTGTCCTACACCAGATTTTATACATTTATATTCTTAATATTAGGTACATATAAGAGACAAGAGTTGGAGCATTCAAAACAAAATCCTAACACACAAAATTCACTATCCACTGATAAAAGTCCATGTCTCTACTTTGTCCTTAACAAGTAATCATACATTTGTTTTAAAGAGGGAAAAAAATAAGGAAATTGGTGTGGTATATAGTATTCCTCAAGTCCTGAATATGTGTCCAAATTACAGAGATATTCCATCACAGAAGAAATTTTAGTTAGAAACAACTGGTTTTTTCTTCATAAGAAGAAGTTTGCTGACTCAAAATCCAAAGTTTTTCTATTTATGGCTTAATCCAGTAGCACAATATTCAGGAAACCAGATCTTATCTGAGCAGGCAGGTACTGTTCTTCCTCTCCACCCTCTTCCTCCTTGTTAATCTGTTTTCCAAATCAGATCCTAATCCCGGGAAGAAAGCAGAAGCACAACATACTTGCCAGTTACAAAGTCTGCTTTCATGAAGGCTTTCCATTATATTTATGGCTTTGTATTGTTTCACGTTTTTTCAATATGTTGTACACTGGGAGACAAGTGTACAATAGAAAGTATAATTCATGACCCTGAAACAAGATGATTCTCTCTTTTGATTTTGATTAAAAATGGTGAGATCTTAGCTGTAAAGCTACTATACCTGTGGTGGAGAATATAAGAAGGATGGTGTTTGCAAGATGTAGCTGCTACAGCACTTCAAGATCAAATGTAATAATTTTGTTCTACAAGATGAAGCTATGTATTCTAATCTCAAAAAGTCAGAAAGTTAGAAGAAACAACAATAGGCCAAAATAGGCTGAAGTTGTAAACAGGGAAGAGACATAGTGATAGTTTCAGGAAATTAGAAGACTAAAGAAAACAAACATTACTTACAGATTTAAATCAAACATGATCTGCAGTTTAGATTTGAGATTGTGGCTTTAATGCTTTCCAAAAAGTATAAATGTAATCTCCAATTTTGCCAACATATTGAATGCATCTGTCACTTGATGGTGTAATTTAAAACTGTGAATAATTCTTCAGATTATTTCTTACTTCTGTATGAAAGAGAGGGAATGATCACATTTCCAGGCTTTGCCAGAAATGTCCTCTCCAATATGATTAACAACACTATTTTGATAGGAAAATAGACATTTTCAATAGCTACAAAATAATAAAGAATAAAGAGTCCAGATGTTTAAACCCAGAGGAAAATGAAAGTCAAAGCAAAGATTAGTAGGGAAGAATAATTATTGCATATGATGTAGGTGAGGCAAACAGACAAGAAACAAATTCTCTTTTTATATTAGCAGTGAAATGGAACATTTTATTTTCCATCTAAATTTCTGTACATTTATTTAATATATGGTGTTTTTCATAGATAGGTAAAAAAATGCTTCATAGATGTATTAGTGTACAGACCATAATCAAATAAAATAAATCCATCTCTCTGTTCTGTATATCATCAATAAAGGTGGTAGAGTATATATAGAAAGAGGAAGAGACAGCAAATTCTTCAGGGATTTATTGAACAGGTAAACTTGGGAGACTTGAAGATCAGACCATGAAAAGCAAATCTTAGGAGGATGCAGTTTTCCAAATACATATGTGCAGGCACAAACTCTACTGCAAATTGTCTGTCTGACTTTACATCATGAACCACTTAGTTGTTTCAATGAGGAAGGATAAAAAAAGCAAATACATTGCCTGCTTGAATGCTTCTTGAATGTTAACTCCCTGCTTGCATTATTTGGTGATTTAATTGATCTAAAAAGCTTTATTATGGCCTCAAGCACTGAATAAATGAAGATTCACACCTATTCTCATTTTGTAAGATTCATATTGGTAATAAACCAATATTACCATTTGTTACAATGGCAACAAACCATTTACAATGGTAACAAACCATTCTCTCCCTGTTGTTTATTTATCAGTGTATGACTATCATCTGACTTTTAATATGGGCTGCAAAGCAACTTTTAAAGGGACAGAGTACTAAACATAAAAACATCACTGAAATAGTGTGGCAGCAGGGCTTTGAAGTTTATATGTTTAGTCTCTCCCTAAAGTTGTTTACCACCTGTCTTCCTGCCTTTTCTTCATGGCAGTTATGGTAATTCCAGATTCTTCCCTGTCTATCCTCCAAAATTCTGCCCCTGCATCCTGTCTGTCATAATTTGCTACATCCATTTATCCAAAAGATTCATTGTCAGTTATGATATTTCCCTTCTTTCATTGGTATGCACCTTTCCTGTTGTCTTTTCTATTGGTATTATGTTTACATTTGTTCTCCCAGACCACTCCTATCTAGCCCTTGATTCTTTAGACGGTCTCCTCCTGGTAAACCACCCCCGCCCCCATAAAAGGCACCGTTTTTCTTTGTTTTGCGCTCTTTTGCCACTGTCCCACTTTAAGCCATACTACTCCCATGCACTGCTGCGTCACCTGCACCGCTCCCGTGCAGCGCTGCAGCCCCAGCGCTGCTCCCGTCACTGGAAAGAATAAAGATGTATTGGAGACACTAGCAAAGAGCCCTTCCTTTTACCTTTGCCTCAATTCTTAGATGTGGGTCTACATTTATCAGCTGCACGTGTTGGTTTGTGATCCCAGCCAGTGGCCAAACCGCGATCCTGCCTGCCGGCGGCTAAGGTGGGTTGTGGCCACTCCTGACGTGCATCGAAAGTGAAAGGGGGTTGGAATGCATGGGAGACTGGTGCCACTGCTCCTCCTGCAATTGGGACGCAACATCAAAATAGTAGTGGAATGTTGACTCTCTGCTTGTGTTCTTATGTCATATTTAAATTGTTCTGAAATGATCGTTTATATCCTCAAGTCCTGAACAAATGGAAAGCAGGCTACAGATATTATCTCAAATTCAACCACTGACAGTGGAATTATCAAAAGATCACTTTTGGCTAGGTTTTAGAATTTGGGGTAAGACTCATACGGTCTGCTTTCATTTTGCTACTGTGCTCTGTGTGGGGCTGCTCCCAGGAGATTTATTAGCATTCCCTGATGGCTTATCCGGTCAAAGTAGACAAAATTTAATTCCCTCTGAGAATCAACTTCACATTTTTTCTGAGCATCCTACAAGCAGAGGACTGTGTCTACTACATCATCTTATGTGAAATAACTTGCCAACGATTATACCCTAAATATAATAGACCTCTTAGCTTTACTGAAGTTTCAATATATATGTCTAGGCAGAGGCAGGAACATCTTGAAAAATTGTATATGGGCACTTAGGCCTTGGCCAGGGAAAGCCAGAATACTCTTTTTGCATGGAGTGTGAACTACTACAGCATGTCAGATCCCTAAAAGTTCCAAACTCATCACTCAGAAGTCATCTAATAAGTAATATCACCATCATCTTGAAACAGAACTTCTTAAAAGGCTGCATTCCACAGGTACTTTCCCTTATGGCATAATGTGAGAAAGTTCATCTATGTGATAAGAAATCTAGGGGTAAGTGTGATAAGGAACCTAACCATTGAGAGATTCAACCCACAGCCTAAGAAAAACACCATCAGACAGGTGCTCTCTGATACATCAGGAGGCCAGCTGGCCCAGTTGGCGGTATTTTATACAATCACACAGACCAATGTCCTCTGAAGTTGCAAACAATGACTTCATCTCCGAAATGTATTAATCATGTAAGCATCCAGACAGTTCCTTCTGCAAACACACCTGATGTTCTTATCTTGGGACAAAATACCATCAGAGACAGGAAGAGAGGGTATGTGGCAGGAGTGGGACAAATGGACAGGAATATAAGAGTATAACAGACAACATACAATGGCAACACATGCAGGCAGTGAAGACCCAACTATCTTTCATCCGTGTCACAGCACATTAGCACATATAAAACTCTTTAATCCACAATAGCCTAGTAGGTTACAGGTGATTAAAGAGTAATATAAAAGCAAAAGTAAAATAAGTTTCTTAAAAACATGGACTGCAGAAGAAGCAAGATGGAAAAATAGAAGGCATCTTTCAAAAATCAAGACTTAAAAAATGTCTTAATAGCCTAACTAATTTGTTTAAATGCCTTAAGTGTGTATATACTTGTTTTATTATAATGCAGAAAAATACTGATACAGAATCATAGAATCAGATAATATCCTGAGTTGGAAGGCACCCAAAAGGATCACTGTGTCCAGCTCCTGGCCTGGAATAGCACAATCCGAAGAACCATGTCCTGTGCCTGAGTACATTGTCCAAAGGCTTCTTGAACTCTATCACGCTGGTGCTGTGACCACTGCCCTGGGGAACCTTTTCCAGTGCCCACATACCCTAAGAGTGAAAACCAAACCCTTTTCTAGTACCTGACTTAACCATCCTCTGACACAACTTCAGGCCATTCCCTCAGGTCCTGCCACTGCTCATCACAGAGAAGAAATTGGTGCCTGCCCTTCCTCTTCCCCTCACAAGGAAGTTGCAGATTGCAATAAAGTCTCACTTCAGTCTCCTCTTGTCCAAGATGAAAAGACCAAGTGACCTCGGTAGTTCCTCATATGGCTTCCCCTCCAGACCCTTCAACATTTTTCTAGCCCTCCTTTGGACACTCTCTAAATAGCTTTATATCTTTCTTATCTTGTGGCATCCAAAACTGTCCCAAAACTTGAAGTGAGGCTACCCAGTGCAAAGCAGAGTGGGACAATCCCCTCCCTTTCCTGGCTGGCAATGCTGTGCTTGATGCCCCCTAGGACACAGTTGGCCCTCCTGGCTGCCAGAGCACTGCTGACTCACATTCAATTTACCCCAGTTTCCTTTCTCTGGTGCCCCTCTGCACCCTCTCATTCCCCAGTCTATCTGTACATCCAGGGTTGCCCCATCAGAAGTGCAGAATATGTCACTTGTCCTTATTAAACCCCATACAGTCAGTGATTGATCAGCCCTTTGATTTGTTGAGGGCTCTCTGCAGGGCCTCTCTGACCTCAAGGGAGTTGACAAATCCTCTCCCTTTAGTATTGCTGTCAAACAATATACATTCAAGTCCTGCATCAAATTCAGTTATTAAGACGCTGGAGGAGCACTGACCCTGAAATGAAGCTGTGTGGAACACCACTAGTGACAGGTCATCAGTCTGGTGTAACCCTATTCACTATAACCCTTTGCACCTGACTTATTAGCCAATTGCTCACACATTACAAGATGTGTTTATCCAGTTGTGGGCTAGACATTTTTTCCAGAAGGATCATATGAGAGACTGTGTTGGATATTTTAGTGAAATCCAGAAAGAAAATTGACATCAACTGGTTTCCCTTGGTTAACTAAATGGTTTCCCTTGTCATAAAAAGAAATTAAAATTTTAAAAACAGGACTTCCCCCTCATGAAGCCACATTGGCTGTGACCTATGACTGCATTGTCCTTCAGTTGTTTTTCACCACCACCAGAATAATCTTGTCCATAATTTTTCCAGGCACTGAAAGTGAGATTGAGAGGCTTATAGTTTCCAGGATCATCTGTATTGCACTAGAGGTCTAAAACTATAATGGAAAAACGAGACATGCATAGGTGATCTTTCTATTGGTGGAGAGGAGAAAGAAATATCTTCACAATATCTCCTTCAATTTTTCTTTACTCTTCCCCACATTTCCTTTCATTCTTGTCATAGGATATGAAATCCTAAAAGACATATAGTTTAGTCTCATTTTAAATATCTCATTTTAAATATTTAATGGCCTAAGAGATCTCACTGTCAAGTGGCTTTTACGTGAAATTCAGCTTGAGTTTTCCCTTTCTTAATCTTACCTCATTACTCAGGAATGATGTACTGTAAACTAATGTAAATTTTCTTTTCTTACCCACTAGTAAACCCCTGCAGGAGCAGTGGATTGTCACGTTTCTTTATTTGTTATTACTCCCACACAGTAAAGAGGAAGGCTTGAAGTTTGACATTTTATCATAGAAGAAGATATTAAAAATACTAGCCAAGGTTCCTTCTTAAGTGTAGATGTAACTACTGTTATTCATACTGGTAATAAGTACTCCAGGGGTATATATCCAGATATCCAGTTTTCATCTCTTTCTATACTTACAATCCTGCAGAATGCATTCCTTCAATTTTTCTTTCACACTTTTTTTTTTCTTTTTTTTTACATTATGCACAGGGAAGCACAAGTTAGAAAACTGAATGTTGCAGTTGTTACTTCAAAGATATTATAAACAAAAAAGTGACATATGATACAAGCTGCAGCATGGACAACAATTTGAAATACAAACTGACAAATAAATCCCAGCCTCATCTCTTAAAAAATTAACTCCTCCTCAGTTACATGAGTGAGGTGGAAATCAATCAGTTGGGCAAGAGGTCAGAAGAGAATTTCCATGTGCTTAGTAATGTCTGTAGAACTGGCAACCACAGTCAGTAATACTGATCTTGGCTTTCTAGTGTGGAACAGGCAATAAGACAAATCAGCAGGTTAATAATGGATTGACTTTTAAGGCAAGGTTGACATTACTGACTTCAAGATCTTTTCTTACACATTGGAGAAAACTTTGCATTTAAGAATATCAGAGAAGAGGAGTTCATATAAATCAGATAGAATATTATCATATCAAATGGAAAGGTTTTTGTCTAAAATAAAAGTTTGTGCAGGACATACACCAATTTAGAAAGAGAACAACATCACTAAGGACAACAAAGCAATTCTTAACAAAGTGAGCCAGGCCCCATAAAGACAATTTTCTTAAATGTTGATTGACAATATATTTGACAAATAGAGAAATATGTTTCTCTTTGCTACTAAACTTAAGTGTCCCAGATCTACAATTAACTTTCTTTCTGGGATAAGCCTCTGTAGACTCCTATCTAGTTCCACTACATACTTGTTTTCCAATACTACTGATGTAACTCTTCAACATAACTTCTTCCCCTTCCTATGAGTATTTTTTGATTGATTTCTCCAGTCTTCAAAACCTTCTTTTTCTGAGCTAAATCACTTTCAATGCACATATCTAATACTTCTGGAGAATTAGGTTTCCAATGGATACTCCTACGTCTTTCTAATCAAACATAATTTGTGCTTGTCATTGAGATGTTTATTATCTCTTTGAGAACATAAATCAAAAAGTTGGAGTTAACTAAATGTTGCATCATTTCAATAGGCTCCTATTGAGTTGTAGCTATTTGTTAAAGTGTGGTTGTTGTTGATATTTACAGCTTTTAGTATGTCTGTAGTATATTCCAGCTTCAATTTGATTCACAACAGATATAGGTACCAATATATTACATGTATGCATGTGTGTGCACTGTTCTGGTGGGTTTTAAATGTTTTCCTTGTCTTTTTTTGGTGTGTTTTTGGTTTGTTTGTTTGTTTTGTTTTGGGTTTTTTTTAAACTTATGACTGGGATTTGTTGTATTTGTTCAAAAATCTTAAGTTCCCTTTTGTTCTTGTAAACAGTTACAAGAGTGGAACAGCACACTAAAATAAGTATTTTCTTTACTCAGTGAAAAGCAGCTTTTGACCAATATATTTGTAGATTCATGTATAGGAAGAAAACCTACACCACAGCAAAAGGGATTGTCTTTTAATTTATCACAGAACAGCACAGGTATCTTTAAAGAAGGAATATACTTTGTGTTGTTTTTATTCTCAGGAGAAACTGGTTTTTTTCTCTGCCTGTCCTTAAGTTTAACTTGCATGTACTTCATACCAAACTGATGGTAGTCAGCAATACTTACCTGATAGAAATTATCTAAAAAGAAGCTGAGACTGAGTTCTCTGTACTTTTGCTCTGGAAAAAGATAGAAAGTTCAAGAGTAAAGCTGACTGAATTCTTACAAAACCATTGCAGCGGCAGCGACTGGCCTCTGGATTCCCGGCTGCTGCGGCCAGTGCCGCCGGCAGTACCAAAGGGGGAAGGGCACTCTCCCGCGGAGAGACTTCCAGGGGAGAGTGCTTAAGGTGGGATGTCTTCAGGAGAGCGAGAATCCCCGGAGCTGTTTGGAGAGGAGTCGGGCTGCGTCTCGCAGGAGAAAGACAGGACCGCGCTGACAGGGAAAAGGGAGGTGTTTTATTGAAGGTGCGTCGTGCGCGGACAAAAAAGCTTGCCCGGCAGGGCCTTATAAACAGGATACAATAACCAATCTAAATTTTTGAGAGGAGGGAATAACGCGTAACAAACATCTCGGATCTCCAGTGGGAATAAACTGAGGGTTGAACCCCGACCTCTGGCCCAATCACTCAATGTCCAAGACAGAAGGTTCTGGATGGGAGGGCATGGACACTGAATAACGGAAAAGCAGCCAGGGAGGGATTAGGAGAGATAAAAGTGTGACTGATGGGACAATCAAGAAGAGGGAGAGAGAGAGAGAGCCCGGGGCAGAACCATAGACAGGAATGGGGGGTACAGGAATAAACCAACTTAAAACTAATGCACCCCTACAAACCATTCCTTCGTTTCGTCAGTAGAAATCACTTCTGCTAACAGCTGGGCTAAATACTAGAATTGAAAGACATCTCCTTGATAGGATTTATTCATTCACACTTATTTGCAGTTATACTTCAAATCACAGGTTCTAATGGGTGAAAAGAAATGAAAGAAAAAGAAAATAACTGTAACATGTCCAAATTCTCCTGTGTCACTTGGTCAGGGGTGCCAAGATCAAACATACGGTTATTTCAAGAGATCATGAAATGTGCAGAGACACAATACACCTCATATTCTGTGTATTGACTCCTTAGTAACCACGTACCTTTTTTTCTGTAAGCTTCTCTTATTTCTGTTTTATTTTCTATATAAAATAATTATAATAATTCAAGGGGAGAAAAACTAAAATTAGTAATGAGCTGAGTCATATTGTCCCTGTGTCCTCTACTGTTCAAATACACATCCTCTTAATGGCCAGGCATTGCTATTCAGAACACACAGCCTTTCACAATAAAGTAGATGAAACTTCTTCAGTGAGACAATATAATATTTCTGTTCTGTCCCTAGTATATATTATGTCTCTCTCTGTGACTGACCTCCAATTATAGCTTACCTGTCAAAGAAAATAACACCTATGAAATTAAAGGAACATATTTTATGCTCAGAGCACACTGTAGCTCTATCAAAAGCCTTGTCTGGTTTTGTACCTTCGCAGGCTGTTTCATTGTTCACACAATTTATCTCCAGTCAAAACTAGAAAACCCAGAAAAGTATTTTTTCCAGTATTTTGATGCCTGATTTAGTCTAAGAGATACAAAGAAAAATGTAAAGCTTCTATACATGAAATCTAAAATAATTTTTACTTATTTTGTAAGAACTAGATTTCCAAGATTTTGTGAGATTGTTATTAACAAGGGTAACCTGTAAAATAAAGAAAAAAGAAAAATCACAGAACTAAATTGATGTGACATATGCTACAGGTAAAACATTATTATTTACAAAGAATTTGGCTTTTATGGACATGAAGAACAGTGACAATAAGGGATTTTTACCATCAGACTACCAATTAAACTGTGAAATGCCACATTTTCAGTGGGATATCAAAAATTACACAGCTAACACATAGGACCCCTTGCAATCTTCATTAAGGTCACTTAATAATAGGACACTAAAGAAAGTAGCTTGTTAAGAGCTAGACTGCAACATCCTTTAGTAAGTCCTTATCAACTATTTTAAAACTCTATTTCAGAGTTTATGGACTTGGCAGATCATCATTACTGTTTGGTTTTTTTATCCTTCAAGATCAGAATTCACAGGTTATTGCCTTCAGGAATAATCATAACTTTTTTTATTCTAACCTAGAAAGGTATCTCTTAGTAAGTAGCTGATCAATCAACACAAAATCAGAAGCTAAAGAAAATATCTGTGCATGTATAATAACGGCATAATGGTAACAGCAGTACACAAAAAGGCTCTTGATAAGATAGTAATAACAATCTCTGAGAGTAAGCACCCACAAAGAGTTCAGGGTTCATTCAGTTATGAATGAAGTTCTATATATCTAATTCAATAAACAACAAAGTTGAATTTAGCAGTAATTTTAATTCAGCAGCAATTCTATATAAAATAATACAATAAAATATAATCGAGCAGGTACAAAAAGAAATTTGGCAGTGGTACGGATAAAGCACAAGCAAAACCAATTTATCAGGGTACAGGGAGGGCTTTTCACCCTTCCTCATGTACAAAAAGCAGAGGAATCCAAACACAACTTATATACTGTGTGCTAATGCCTATTCATCAATATTTTCCCATAAATCTCCTCCTATTTTCAATTCTTGAAATCTACATCACTATACTGCACAGTGAATGCTCTACTTGTTTCTAAGGGGTCTTTTTGGCTTTTTGGTGGTGGCTTCCAGTGAAGGCTTCTCATCATCATCACTGTCCTTTGATCAACCACACAGGTTGCACATGCGCCCCAAGTATTGTGTTATAGAAGCCACCATTATATTCCAAAAATAAGCCTTATTATTTCATAGATACATGGAACCATCCCAATTCTGTCCATTGCAAGGCAGATTCTTTAATTATTCTGAGGCCTATTCTGTTTTGAGATTTTACTTATCTCAAACTACTATTTTCTTATGAATATCTGAAAACATCTGGAGCTGTGCCTGTGAAGCTGTGCCTCTCCGAGAGCTGTGCAGGCTCCCCAGCAGGCAGCGTGCATGCACTACCTGACACTTGGATGTCAATGGCACTCCCTGACTTCTGGTCGTAATGCCCAGTTTTTCTGTTTGTCTCCTTTCTATCACTCCCCCATCCTTTTCTGTCTTTTCCAGACCTCTTTAGTAGGGCAATTCCCTTTTCTTGTTACCAGTAAATGGCTCTCAGGTACAATACTGTCGTGTTTGACTTAATTTTGTCCTGGACCATCCATTTTAAAAGAACTCCTTGCAATTCCCCATAGTGGAACTTGACAGGAGGCTCAGGCAATTAATTAAAAGCAACAATTTCCGAGATGCTGTTCTAGGATGCATTCTCTTGTTCCCCAAAATGATACAAAACAAACTGTTAACATGCTTTATGATTTTCTACATTGTAAAGTATCATGCTAGTTAGCCCACAGTCTGATTAAAGTCTTACAGTTTTACAATATAAATTTAGAAAATTAGAAAAGGCATTTCCTCAAAAACCTCAATTTGTTTCATCGATTATATAAATTTAGCCAAAGATATTTTGTACATAAGCACTAAAAACTTCAAAAATACACATGCAGATTATCAGTCAGAGTAATACATACCTGTTAGTTCACTTTGCAAACTCAAATTTTTCACACTGATTAAAGATTAATTTAATATAAAGTTTTTAATTGTATGAGAGAATTTCTTGTATGCTCCAACACAGACCTACATGGACATGAGGTCACACTGCAAGGAACTACAACTGACTTCTCATATCTGCCACCTTACCAAGAGCTGAGAGCAGGGGACTTGGCATCAGTCTGTACCAGTCACGGATGTCATGGAGTCATATAATATACTGTTCAATTTATCTTCTCTTCAGCAGTGGGAGTATAAATATGCCTTTAATTTTTCATAAAAGACCAGGACCCTGATTTTTAACATTCTTCTCAAAAGAATGCCTATGGCAAGGTAAAAAGCAGGACAAGCACATGCATCATTTTGCTCTAATACTCCTGAGTGAAGTGTTGGTTTTATCTATGGGAAAAACTGAGTGGATGCATCTTCAACAAATCTCTCCTACCTCATTTTAAATTCATTCCAGCTTTAAACACCAACCATCTTCTTCAGCATGGAGCTCCACAGTTGCAGCATCCACTTAAAACAGGACAATCTAACATTTTTGCGTGTTTTTTGATGTAATTTAATTATTTTACTGAAAAATAATAAAACCAGTGTGTGCCTCTTAACCTAAATTCTATGCTGAAGGTAACTGAAATATGGATGTGGATTCTTATTAAGGGAATATAGTCATGTTTGAATTTGGTATACCTTTTGTATTGTCAGTCATGCAAGAATAATGGCACAAAGATATGTCTTAGAATTTACAATGGTAAAATATTTCACAAAAATTAAGTGACCCAATTATATTGAAATACCATGTCTTGAATTCTTTGTTTTTGAAAACAACTTTTTTGCCTTTTTGGCGGGATGAAACTGAAGATTTTGTATGAAGTACAAAATTTCTATTCCTGTATGTCAGAAACTGTTTAATATACAAGGCAGCTTAAGGGAAACTATCTCACAAGAGAAATATAACTTTAATGGAAGTAGTGTAGCATTATGATAGGATGCTATTCAATTCAGGGGGATGGGCATGCAGGCAAGAAAATAAATGTTTTAGAATTTTGCTAAAAGTTTCAGTCAGAACAAGACAAAACACAATTAATGCCCATGAAATATATTTATTATTAATCTCTAAAACTATGCTGGGAAGTATAGACAGATGTCTCTATAACTAGAGTGTAGCCCATTTTTTCTAGTGTTAGAAATGGATAAAGGGTGATACACAGAATATTTTAATTCCAGACTATCTCTTCTATGAATACAAACATGAAAATGAAATTCCACAGCTTTATAAGTCTTTGACATACTTCACTATAATTCATCTAATCAGTACACCATAGTGTTTACTGTTTTCCATCAGAGGCTTCACCATTCACACTGGTTCTGCACATTCTAAATAAACAGTCAGTTTGGATCTGTTTTTTTTTAGCTGGAATAAATAAACCTGCCTCTGAAAATAAGAAAGCCTAAGAAGATAAGATTGTTTATGAGGGCTACCTCATTACCTTCATCTTGGTTTTGCAGTCCTGGGCAGATTCTTCAGCTCTTAAAATACTAAACTGCAATAGCATTATGTAGACAGATACGGTATATGCACATAGTAGCATTATATGTCTGTATCAGTAGACATGTATGTGTGTGTGTGTATATATACTCTGCAAAGATAAACTTAAGTGTAAATATACAAATATTTATTCTTGAACATAATAAATAATGTGTCTATAAATTGGAAACTAATATGTGATTCAGCATTTTATTTTGGATATTTGATTGTCAAAACTACATACAATATATTGTACAAGATCTAAATATGATTGATAACCTCAAAGGCAAAATATATTTCCTAAGTTTTCATCATTGGAACAAATTCTTTTCTATTTTCCTATGAAAAACTGAAACAGTGAAATCTTACTACTGGTCATGTATGCCCAGGCTGTGTACAGAATCATACTGACTAAAAGGTCTTGTATTTATCCATCATTAATTTCACACATTCAGACTCCTGAATTACAGTGAAAATGAAGAATGCAAAATCCTGTTGTATCATGCTCAGTTTGTTGATTATTTTGATTACATAGTAAGTGAGGTGTGTGTGTGTGTACTAAAAAATTTTGATGTGCTAGTTTTGGCTGGTATAATTTTCATCACAGTGGGTAGTATCGGGTTGTGCTTTGGATTTGTGGTGTAAACAGTATTGATAACACAGGGCTAGTTCTGGTATTGTTGGACACTGAGCCAAGGCTGTTTCTGCTTCTCACCCCACCAGTGAGCAGGCTGGGGGGGCAAAGGGTTAGTTGCTAGTCCCTGCAAATAACAATATTTTGCTTATATTCTCATGTTTTTCACATTCTTAGTTGTCCTGTTAATATCTGAAAAGTTAATCTGAAAAAACATCTTTTAGTATAGTGTCTGGCAGCAAAAGAAAACTGATTGAAAAGCAGTGATACTTTGCCTAGGTGTGCCTACTCTTTATTTTTTTATCCCGGGGCAATCTGGGAGGGATGGCATGAAATTTGTGCTCCTCACTTTCCCTGTAGTTCTGAATTGATGTATTCCTTTTTGGAGAGCAACTGGTTTAACACATTTTGAGAACCAGGTCATTTGTATGGGAGAGGCTCTACCCTTACTTCATCCCGTAATTCATGCAGTTCCTGACAGCCAAGCTCTCTTCTTCATCCAAAACACAACAAGACAAAAACCAACTTTGTATGTTATCAAATCAATTTCACTTATCTAAGTTTGTTCATTTTCCTTCTCTAGCACACTTTCAATCTGTCACCATTTGCACATTATACCCTAAATTGTTATCACTACTCGTCAAAGCTGGCATGAAATGGTTTGCAAGGTTTCTAAGTTGATTTTAAGGAATTAGAAATCTGCCATGTCAGCGTTTATATACAGAAAATTTACATATTCTAGCATCTACAGAATGTTTCCTGAGTAGCTTTGAGCATGGACAGTCAGGAAACTACTGTGTCATCAGAATTAAAGTTGTCAGTCACAAAGACATTATTACTGTGGAATGTGTTAGATTCAGTCAATTAAGGCAGACTGAACTTCTATGATTTTTCCTAATGGCAAACCTAGTTCAGTAAGGGTATATTTGCCATCTTGTAATTTCTTTGAACTACAAATTTTGTGATTTACCTGGAATTTTGTTTCGGCAGTGACCAACACGAATATGTGTCTTCTCTGTCATTGTAAATGGGGAGAAAAGATCAAAATTTTGCATTGCCTAATGTTCCAGGAGCAAACTTTTTGAATGGGTACGTCATTATAATGCATTGCAATTACCTTACAGTTGCATTGGATTGTCATTTCTCAGTATGTGACCACTGCAGAACATAATGAGACAAAATTCACTGCAGAGCCTAAGGAAGGGATGACCACAATACAGAAAATTATCTCCATCACAAATGCACTGCAGACCTGTCACTTCTAGTAGGCCTATAGAAAATAAGAGGTTTGGACAAGTACAGACCTGAATAATTTACCTCTGGAGTGGTTATTCCTCTATATCAATTTTGTGGCTTTTTAAAATCTTAATTCAAGTCTCAAGCTGAATTAGCTAATTTCAAAGCCAGAACCAAGGAAAGGTGATAAAGAAAGAGAGCGATATTCTATTTTTTAGAAGCTATCTCTGTAAGGAATCATGCAGTAAAACTGTCTGATGTGTAACAGTGTAAAAACTGTTTGGAGATTCCTTGAAGTCTTACCACAGTCCCCCATAAACAACAACAACACCCACAAAAACCACACTGCAAAACAAAGAAACTCCCCAAAAACTACCCAACCAACTTTTTTTTTTTTTTTGTTTGGTTTTTTTTTTTTTTAAACCCACTCTATCCTAGGTTGATAAGGAAGTGAGTTTTTTGGGTGGTTGTTATTAAACCAATCAGTGCTCAGATTTGAATATTGGCACCAGGTCTGAGAACACAGAGGGTTACAAGCAGAGAACTCCCACGGGAGCTCTCTTGGTTCTGGTCTGTGAGGGAGGTCAGACCTGCCCTGCCCAGCCGCGGCCTGGGTGGGGAAGGGGAAGCTATGCGGCCTCGGCGTTGGCAGGCCAGAGCCTCAGACAGAGAAGGGGGATGAAGGCCCCTGCAGGATGGAAGGGTGGAGGAACACTGAGAGGCATCGGGCAGCGCCACCACCCCCCTCCTCCCGGCCCCTCTCTCCCGGAGACAGAGTGCCTGTACCACCTTGGAATTTGATCCCATGTGCTGGCAGCACTGCCGCCCGGCTGAGAAGGAGAAGGAAGCCGTGTGGCAAGACGGTGCCTGGCCGCCATGGGAGTTCTGGGCAGGCAGAGACCAATATTTTTACCCTTTTCTGAGATAATGGAAACATTGCAAATACTGATCCTCCTGAATCTGAATGAGAAGAGAGACAGAGATGAAATAGAAGGAAATGGGCAAGTGTGATGAAAGTTCGTGCAAGTGAAAGATGTCAAAAGAAGTCGAGAAGAATCCTAGGTGGGAGGAGATGATGGAGTGGCCTTTGGCTGGACTCTTTTCTTGTGTAGTCATGGACAGAGTCTTTTTTTTTTTTTCTTTCCCCTGTAACACAAAGACTGCATTTAGGGGGACACAATTGCTTGGAGCCAAGAGAGTGCGGTGATATTATGTGAAAGAGTGGCATGAACAGAGACGGGTGTGGTGGTGCCCTCTGTCTTCAATTAAGAAGAACATCTCTCTTTTCTATATCCCTCAGCCCCAGGAGGTGAATTTGCAGGGGACTGGTGTCCTGAAAGTGAGAGGCTGTTGCTTTTTTGGAACTGGGCTAAGCATCCTTAAAAGGGGAACCCTAGAAGCAGTTCTGGTTCATGCGCAGTGGTGAGAACAATAGGACATGGAAAGAAGAGGTCACGAGGGCAGATGTTCTCTGGGCGGTGCCACGAGTGATGTGGAAACACAATAGGTTTCAACTATATTTCCTGGGGAAACCTATGGTACCAGAGGGACTCCCCTCTCCTTGATGAACTGAGAGTTGATTATCTGAAAGGTGGTATCTAAGGTTTTATTTCCTGCTGTGGTGGAAACTAGGGGGGGGGGGGGGGGGAGGAGGAATCTTTTGGAAGGTTTTCATTCTGAGTTCTGTGTGTGTTCCTTTTTATGTATTGTAAATTAATACAGTTTTTTTTCCTTTATTCCTAAGCTGGAGCCTACTTTGCTCTGGTCACATTTCACAGCAGCCACTGGGGAGAATATGTTCTCTTGGGGGCACTGGCATTGTGCCAGCATCAAACCATGACACACTCAAAAAACCAAACCATTAGAAATATAAAAAAAAAAAAAAAAAGAAAAAGAAAATGAGAGATTAGTAATAATGTGAAATTTTTCACACCAAACATGGCTACTTGCTATTTTCTGTTGTTGCTTTAGCCACAGTTTGCCTTAGCTCCTTCTGGCTTTCACAAATCAGACAAATCCACTTTCTTTTTTTGATGCCACTAGATTCACTGGCTTTAGCAAACAGCTGCAGTGTGGAGGGTTACTGGAAGTTACTCCAGTTCTGTTTACTGTAGTCCACCTATGTAATCAAGAATCATTAATTCTTTTTCTATTATTGTTTAATTTGTAGTCTTCTTGTACAAGATATTATTTGCTTCCAATAAACTGAAGAAAGAGATGGCACCTCTGATTGATTCTTAGAGTGGTGGAGAGAAATAAACAAGTCCATAGGACAGGTAGGAGAATTTTCTTCTGCCCTGGTTGGCTTGTCAAACGCAAGAAATAGTGCCATGCTAAAAACAGCTGCCACTACTGCTGATGTTGCTGCCGCAGTTGCTCTCATGTCTACTACTCCTTCATCTACACCTACTGAGATGAAAACTTGTTAAAATCACTGAACATGTTACTCTGCACATCAACTTTGCAGGTCAGCTACTGGAGTCTTTTTTAAAGCAGCATCTTTTTCTTCTTCACCCCTCTGGTTTACAGTATTTTCTTGACAGAATGTTTTAACTTATTTTCTTTCCTGCCAAATACATTTTTTCTTTCTTTTTTTCTTTTGACATCCTGATTCTGTTTCATTACAAGTGGTTTTTTTTCTCTCTCCTTGAATTTCTTGTTTTAGGGAAATTAATACCTTTCTTCATGATTTCACCTCCAAACAAAATTATGTATGTGCTCACATTAGTGTTTATAGTTTCTTATAAAGTCCAAAACCAAGTAACACAATTAAAAGTCATGATAAATATTGTTAATTAATATTATATTCTGCAATATTTTTGAGATACCTCTGTTTATTTAACATATGTCAGACTAGTTGCAATTTTTCCAATCATATTGTTCTATCTGCTAGCCTTCTTCTACTACCTTACTGTTTTAAAAATTACCTACATGTTTCAAAAAAAAAAAAAAATTTAAAGCACTTGATGGTTACCTGGTGACTACAGGAGATTAACTCATATCCTGGGCATAGTTTAGGCATTTCATATTTATGAGTTCCCACCAGCCTTCTCTCATATCAATCTGGTATAAAGACAATGTTCACCCAGTGTTTATTAATTTCTGAAGAACTGTTCACTGTCTGAACTGATGAACTAATTTATGGCCAGCTGCCCTCAGTCCTGCCCTAAGACAAGCACAAGATACATATAGGTAACAGGGAAAAAATGTTCTTTGGGCAAGAACTCCCTTTTATGTGCTGCAAAAACTAGTCTTCTGTATTGTGAAAGAATGAGAAAGAAGTTGTTTTCCTAAAAATATCCTGAAATGGAAATATCACCTACTTCTTTTAGCCTGTATATCCCAAAATTCTGTGTCTGCTTTCCTTCAGAGAAGGACATCCTCATGGTTGCAAAGCCTCCACTGGAAGTTTGCAGCTCTTGCCCATAGTAATTTCTCACACCTTAAGTTTATATTCATCTCTCATAAGTTTATATTCATCTCTCAGAAGCATATGAGGTTTCATTCTGTTTTGGATGCCACAATGTCAGAGACATCAATCAAATCAGTCATTCTGCTGTGAAGGTGTTGGATGGCATCTGCCAAAATGCCTTACAATGTTACAGTATTGTACCAGAATTCTGATTAATAAGGACAGTGGTTTGCTTATAGCAATTAATCATGGCTTCTCTTAATGCATCATGCTTTTAAAGGTGTAATATAAAGCTAATAAAAAGTTGCTTTCTATTCTTCATTCAGCTGAAGTCAATGAAGATACTCTGAATGCAAATGCCATAAGAGAGAAGATAAACCAGATAATTCCAAATTTGTTTTACAAGTGCAATGTATTTCATTAATATTTCATATCTCTGTTAACCATGTTAATATTAGTATTAATTTCATAACAAACAAAAAATCTACAAAATCCTAATTAGTAATGGAAAACAAGCACATTTTCTTTTATCCATTTTAGCTAAAATTGCATTTCAGGACAGAATTTCTCCCCGGAAAAGAAAAAGCAGGATCTATTTGTTTCTATAATTAGAAAGATATATGCAAAGATTTAGGCTCCATCCTACCATAAGCTTGGCTACTGGTGCACTTTTATCAGCCATATAGGTTCTGTTAGGCTCATTAAATGTATTATAAACTTACGAAATTAATCACCATGAAATATAATTAATGTTCAGGCATCTAGACTTCCCCTGTAAAATTAAGGATTCAATGGATAAAAATATTCTCTATTCACATGGCTTGATAAAAAAATTAGATTTTTAGAAATTGGTGAAGAATATGAAACTTTCATGCTTGCATCATTACAGATATGACAACCACATCTAGATGACAGGGAATTGCCATAGTATAGGCAATCTTGCTGTTCCTAATACACAGCCAATTTGTATATACAATTGGTAATACAGTGCTCACTTTTTTATTTTATCTTTGAGCTACTTTTTTCTGTGTTTAATAAAGTTTTTTTATACCTATGTCAGGAATCTTCTTTACTCATCTAACTATGCATTAAATTACTTTGGATACTGTTAGTCACATTTCTGTTCAGAGATAAATACTAAATTAAATGAATTGTTTTTCTGAAGAAAAAAAATATAAGTCTATTTTACTTTTAAGATAAAACTAATAGGAAACATTTTCAGCTATTAAGAAAGAACAGAATTTCAGTGGCAATATCAATTTCACATTAGTAAAAATGGTAGTGGCTAGTAATTTTTTTCAGGTTTTGCTAGCAACCTCAGAGCCCAGATGCTAAGCACTGGAAAATATTTATTCCAACAGCAGCATCTGGTACTTTGACAGACTCCACAACCAATTTTGTTTTACAGTTCTAAAGCTGCTTCTGGGTCTACTACATGGTTAATCTGATGGGCTGACTTGTTCTCCTGCATGCCGTATGCCAGGAGCTAGAGATGCGGTGAACTGTTTGCACATTATGCTTGCATTGAAAGCAGATTTAAAAATCTGCTGAAAATTGGGCACTGCACTGCAATAAAGCTTACGATAATGAGAGACTTGCTTTAAAATAGTGCCAAAAGGCTGCCGGATCACCAAGAGCCAAGATCGGCAGACACAATGCCAACAGGTAATGTATCAAATTTTGCCACTGGATACTTAGTCTTTATTGGATTTTTTTCAATACTTAGTCTCTTTTGCATTTCTTTTGGTTGGTTGGTTAGTTTGTTTTGGGGTTTGGGGTTCTTTTGTTAGTTTGTTTGCTTGGGGCTTTTGTTGTTATTGGGGTTTCTTTCTTTCTGTACATATGAAAATAACTTTAGATGGAAAGGAAATGTATCAAGAGGAGCAGAAAAAAAAATTAAAATGCCTGTATTTCTTTTTGAAAAAAACTACAAGGGCTAAAGGTGGACATACAATGAACTGCTGACTCCTTTAAAGTCAGAGTATAAAATTTAAGTATTGACCAACAGAAAGTCATGTGAAACTGTTTCTCAGGATTGTCAGCATTATTCCATCTGCACTGAATTTGTGAGTAGTCAGCCTTCCATAAAAATGGCACTGTTATTAGCTTTCAAAAGGGTAAATGGATATCCACCCTTAGTAACAAGATTTTTAAACAATCTAGTTACATAAAACTGGGGTAGCAGATTGATGTAAAATATATATCCCAAATAACTGAGAGGGTAGAAAAGAGCAGTGTGGTGTAGTAAGAAGGAATGTTAGATGAGATGCTGTGCATGTTTTTCCGCTGAATGTGTGTTTTCACAGGCAGAATTTTTTGGCCCATCACTGGTTTTCATAAATGTAATTTTTTGAAAAGAGCTCATAAAATGCAAATTACATATGCATTTTTTAGCAACAGTATTCCCTGCGCAAATAAAACCTTGCAAGAGTCAATAAAAGTAAAAAGTGAAACCTCCTTATAAAAAGGGCTGTCATAGAAGGCATTACGATCTTATTCTCTGTCTAAATGTTGCAACCTTAGAAGCACTTCATGCCCTTAAAGAAAAACTAGATATTGGAGATTAAGCAAATTAATATCTTCAGAACTCTGCTTAAAAATGTCTGAATAGGTCAAATGTGTCTGGAAATGACAGGTGAAAAAATATGTTTATACCTTGAAAAAGCCTGTTTTTTTGAAAAGCTGTGGAATTAGATCAATATTGAAAAAAAATTGAAATTAACGTATCTATATTGATAAGATTTGGAGAGGAAATGCTTTCTCTTAATCGCTTGCATACAGAGGACCTGATCTCACAACTCTCAAAAAGTTTTTCACAACAAATTAGGACATTTGTCCAACTGTGTCTTGTATAAGATTTCTGAAAATAAACCATAGTCCTGGCTGTCTGCTCCTCCTACCTTTAAACTATTAAAGGTCTACCTGTTTCTAACTGAGCATAAGGCACTGCAGCGTGACACTGTAATTGTTCTCAGCTGTATTCAGACTGTCAGACCATTTACCACTGCATGTTCTTTACACTGGCATTTCCCACTGCAGAGCTTTACAGTTTTATTAGCTTGAAGAATTTCAACTAGTCACTTTAGATTATTATCCAAGTCATAATAATCAACAGCAAAGGTGATAGCTGACCATTTATTTAAAATTAAAATTGCATGAGATTTAAAATAATTTTTTAAAAAAGAGGAGAAAAGTAGGGGTCATTTTGTGACTAACAAGTTATAAATAGTGTTCTTCACTTTCAAGTCTCACAGGACGATTAACCCCACTTCTGAAACAGCAGATATTCTGGACAAATCTCTTCCTATGACTCACCTTTGGGACATTTCCTGCTAAGGTTTCCCCTAGTGTCAAATAGAACTTTTAAGTGTATGCATCAGGTTTTATTTTCTCAGTAGAAGCAGAAATTTGAGTCTTTCTATCACCTAAATCCTAAATTTTATGAATTTTATAGTATCATCATATTTTGAGGAACTTGGGCTAATTTGGCTGAAATTAACCATGACTAAGAGCAGGAAGTCTCAAATATATAAGCAATGTGATTTTGTACACTTTTTTTTACACAGATAGGCCAAAAATAAGCAATGTGAAACTTGGAGGGGTGGATGAGGGGTATGTTAAAGGAGGGAGAGAGGTATCTTCACTGACATGGATGATTAAAGAATTTAGTGTGCTAAATCCTAAAGTACAACTTGCTAAAGTCATAGCTGAAATAACCTGAAAAAAGTGAACCTCCTCTCAGTTCCCAAAAATGGCCATCATCAGATTTATCAGTGAATGAGAAATCAGAAGGTCTTATTATTAATCCTAGTTTTTCATATTTATGCATGCTGCTGCATATTCTATTATGGACTCTTGATGAGGAATTTCTCCCTCTGTACCACACCTCATCTATCCTATCTCTCAAACAGACAGTAGGGGGTTGCATAATATCAGTTCTTAGTATTCTTTTTGTCCAATATCTCATGCATTAAGATAGAAATGAATTTCAATTAGAAACTTGACATATATTTAGAAACTTCTCAAACTGGCGGTTCAGAGAAGATACTCAACATGTGCAAATGCTTGTGTAAATGCTTCAAAGGCTATGGGAGTTTTGTGGAATTGGAGAGAAAGGAAATCAAGGATTACAATAAAGGAAATTGCCATATCTCAAAGCATGTACCACAACAGATGTTGTTAATGGAGAGAAGTTGTAGACAGAGAGGCATAAGGCTCTTGGCTTACCCCATGCTGAAACCATATTATACATTGCCTCTTTTGATACTTTCTTCAAGTCGATGTTTTGCTAGACACAGAAATTTTGCACTCACACAGCTCCAGCATACATAGAATTTTCAACTCAAGACTATTTGTGAAATAAGATCATGAAACTAATTTGACCCATAGGGAATACATGAGGTGTGTATCCATTTTCATTGCTTCAGAGCTGCACACTTATGAGACAACAGTGACATTACACAGGAACTTATACTCTAAAGGCATTTACAAAAATGAAAAGTTTAAAAGTCATCCAAATTATAGATGTCATAACATCTCTGTCTTATTTCATTACTATACTGCTGTAATGCTGTAATGGAGAAGATGAGATGTCTCCAATTTTTTTTGTTTGTTTGTTGTTTTTTGTTTGTTTGTTTGTTTGGTTGGTTTGGTTTGGTTTTGCTTTAAATTTAAATTTTTAAATTGTCTTTTGCCAAGACAATTCTGAACAGCAAGTACAGTGGCATAGATGGTTCCTTGAAGTTAATTCTTTTGGAGTTTTACTTTTCAAGTGAGTAAGTAAATACAGTGCCTCTGAAGATTACAGAGCTTTTTTAATCCTGGTTGGTGAGTGGATTTTATTTCTTCACACGTATTTGATTTATAATGTATAAAACCATCAAGATGTTAAACTGTTTCTTTCATGACAAATTGCATGATATCAGACAATGCAACTCTTGAAACTCATGAAAGCTCTGGTGTTCCAAGCGTGAAATAATAGAATAAAATGTTAAATTACTACTGCAAAAGAAATTCAGCAGAGTGTAGACGGCCAGTGGGACAACTGATCTATGCATCAGTTGACTCCAACAGAAATATAGTTTTGAAATCCTCTGTAGGTTTGCAGCTTTACGACCCACACCGGAGGAAAGGCATCCCATACATATCAGACTCAGGTTTGTTTGCGTCGTCTGGCATCACCTGAGTGATCATGATATCCAGCAATGGAGTTGTAAACTACACCTTCTCCCAAAGTCTGGAGCTTTCCGGGTTGTTTGTAGAAATGTAGAAAAGTATAAGATTGGAAAAAGGGGAGATATTTAATTTCTGGTGGAATAAACAATACTTATTTCACATCATTCTCTCCTCTGGTTTTTTATTCCATCAAAAGCTTTAACACCTCATGTGTTCACATGTCTTTATTAGCTATCCAGTGAGACTGTGATTATTACAAAACAGTTCTTTCTGTCATGACTCAAAATCACCAAGGATAAGTAAATAACTGAGGGAAATTCAAAGAGAACACACAGTATCATACATTAACATTCCATGAATTATGACACTTATCAGCAACAATTTTCAGGCTCAAGCTTTCATTTATCTACTTTTAAGAATATACAAGTATGTGCACAGAAAAGTTCACATATTGAGTATTGTGAATTATGAATATGTTCCTGTAATTTCTGAAATCATCTACGTAGCAGATATAAAAATGGCAAAAAGATGCTTTAATTTTTAAAGCAGTTACTGTGGAGCAGTATTTTTATAGAACCGACTCCTATGAAATTTCAGTTTCATTTCTTTTTTCAGGTTTTGTGATTTACATTCTTTAACTATATCATAGTTTAAGAATAGCATTGGTGATTTAGCCTTCTGAAATGGAGCAGAGAATGGAAGGAAGCACCTAGAAGCTCAGCTGCACTTGTATTTTTGTTTTTTTGATTGCTTTGTTTTGTTTGGTTTGGGTTTTTGTTTGTTTTCTGAAGACTGTCATTCACAACTAAATTTTTTGGACTAAATGGCTAATATAAGGAGTAGAACATACTCACTTCTTTTAAGTAACAGTAACCAGCTTTTGGGTGACCACATCTTGTGGTTTGTCTTAGAAACAGTCAATGCGTTTTAATATCTGTTACTCCTTAGTGTTTCATTCCTAGATGAATAATCCCAGATTAAGGAGATGTGCACAGAGAGAGAAAACTGAAGCTCTAAACAAAACATCATAGTCACAAGTAAGTCTCCATAGGGCTAGACCATATTGTTTTTTAAGTTATAAATGAGGAATAACCAAGCTTGGAGAAATAAAACAGAAAGCGACTCCTGGAACGTACTGTTTAGTAATCCTTTCTCTGTCAAAGATTGACAGAAAAGTTCTCAACAAGTCATTTCACTTTTGTTTCTCTGGAGGGCTTTTCTCTTTCTGGAGAACTCTAGTGATAAATCTTACCCACTCTCATGTATGTGAAATATCTTTTTCAGGCAGTATTTCTGTGATGTTTATAATAAATCCATAAAGACATGGTAAAAAATGCACAAAATGTGGTTGACTTGTTTCATTCTTTCAAAGAAAAGAAAAGCATGCCTCTGTCTCTTGTTCCCATAGTACTCATTACCCATATGCTTAGAGAACCATTTTGTGACAGGTTTGATCTGGGTACTTAATGATCTTGTACAGATCCCTAAATTTTTTAATGGTGTTCTCAGCACCAAAAGTCCCAAGTCTGCATGACAGAGCATTAGATAATCAACTCTACTTTTCCCAGAAAACTGTGTGGACATTTAGCAGCATGACAGGCATTGACTTTAATGGGATTTGGATAACTAACTAACACTACACTGACTCAAATACATATTCTCACATATTCCGAAGTCATGACAATATTTCTTATGGGGACAATAGAAAGTGGATCGTAAATAATACTTCCTGAATAATTATTAGTTCTTGGTTCAATAAAATATTTTTCACCTTTCAGGAATTTAGGACAATTTGTATGACTGAGTTTTCAGATGCAGTAGAAACGCACTTGGCACAAATGAAGAACACTCAAAAGCAAAACAATGTAACAGAACAATATCTTGGGGGTACTTCACACAGCAAGGTTTTGTGACACGTCATTTCCAGAAAACACAGGGTGACATTTATACAACCTAATATTATCCACCTCAAAGCTGAGTTTCTGAATAAAAGCAGACCAAAAAAAAAAAAAACCAAACAAGCCCCCCCCAAAAAAAACCCCAAAAAAACCCCAAACCAAACCAAACCAAACAAAAAACCCTCACTTTTTCTGCTTTTTTGAGCAGAAGATCTAGAGTCTCTATCAATTCACCATAAATTTTATAAATTATCATTAGAAAAATAGTCTAACTGCATGGAGAACCTTCAATTAGACATAGATACACCAAAAATTAAGCTATTCTTATTTGTATTAATATTTTTGCTTAAAATAAAAAACCCAGAAAATTATAGTTTTCAAAATTAACTCCTTTCCAGTCTTTATTTTAAGGTCTAGCAACAACATGAGAATTCACCACATCCTGAAAATCATAACATGTGTTTTGATACAACAGTTCCAATGAGACTTAATTCTTACTCTGAATATATTTGACTGATTTTCAGAGTGTCATTTTTCTTCCACAAAGGGAAGAACATTGTTTAGTCCACTAGAAGAGAAAGACAGCCTTGGTGTCATTGAAGATCAGGTTTTGAGCAGATTGTATTGTGAAGAGACTAATGTACATAAAAGTCTCCTACAGGCTGTTTAAACTGTTAAAACTGTCCTTGGCCTACTTATCACTTTGAGGAGGCACAGATACGGCTTGGGAATTAGGTGGAGAGGCATGACATGTGCAAATCTTAAGTTGTCAACTAGCATCACTGAATCAGTAGGAGAAACTCCAAGGGCATATTTGTGCGCAAAAGAAAGGGTTAAAATAAATAGTCCCTACTGACTATCTCCCAAGATATACAGTATGTCTGTGATTCATGACACTTGAACAACCACATCTAAACACTTTGATCAAATCATGTCCGGGCTTTACTTATGTTTAAGTGATTGGGAAGTACTGCCCAGAATTAATAAACTGGGTGATAATTATTAATAAACTGGTATTTGTGATGACATATACCTATTTCTTGATGGAGTTGATTGCGTATAACTAACCGCAGAGAGGAAGGGAAGCTTCCATGGTCTACCTATTGTCTGTCACTCACTGTTAGCCTTTCTTAAGGTACCTTTTACAGACTCCGTGTTCTACGCGTATGTGCAAGAGCTACTTTCAAGGGAGAATGTTTGAAAATGTTCCTGAATTAAATAAATACTTCTCAAGTCACATGTAGCCTATAGTGCAAGTCAGCGAATTATTCTCTGGCAATGTCATGTGAAAGAGTTTTGCAAAAGAAAATAACAAACATTTCCATTTAGTGTCGCATTTCTTGGATCAAAAACTAGCCCAACTCCATTATGGCATTTTGGGGAATTTTTAATCTTTGAGTAGTAAGAGCAACAAATTTATTTTCAAAAATAAACTTTAAAAAGAATTGAAAAATAAACTTTATTTTCAAAAAGAATGGTTTTCTGTAATAAGAAAAAAAATTGTTTAGAAGGAACATTTCTCTAATTTGACTTAAAGATGGCATATTATAGTCCTTTAAAATCCCTGTAAATAATCTAGTATAGTTTTTCACTTGATTTTCTCTGCTTGTTTATACTATTGAATTATTTTTGTCCAGGAGGGGCAGGTATGCATAAAGAACCATTCTATGACGATTTATATACCTCTAGGTATCTTTAATGAATAGCAGGAATACAATATAATGATTTATAGTTCTTCTCAGGGAAATCAAGGTGCAGAGATTAATGAAGGGGAGTTGAGTACACCAAAATTTCAAACATATTTGAATAGTTCCTCCTATAAATTCAACCTCAGAAAGGTATGTGAGGTTTTTTCCAAGACCAAAAACCAGTGTCAGCTAACCTACAGGGGTATATTGCTTTAAAGTTGTCTTGGATCCAATATCCATTTTATTCTTACGACGATTAGCAACTGCAGTATTTTAAAAAAAGGGCAAAATTCCCCAAAATTCCCCAAAACATAGCAAGCAAAAAAACCCAAAACAACAAAACACCAAAAAACCAAAAAAACCCAAACCAAAAACTTAACAAAAAAAAAACCCCAACCCAAAACCAACCACAAAAAAACTCCCAAAAACCCAAACAACCAAAATTTAAAAATCAACAAACCACAAAGAATTGTGTGTGATGAGTGATGGTGCACTTTTCCTGCCTCACAAATGAACTCAATAATTCCCATGAGCCCTTGGCCTTTATGGAATAAATTGGGCAGTGAAGCAGCCCTCAACCATACCAGAAACTCTTGCACAGACAAGATGGAGTAGGATTGGCTGTACTGTGGACTCCTGTTTCCTGGCCAAAGCTTTAGCATCTCACCTGTGAGTCTTTGTTCACACTAGTGAACAAAGTAGTGTAAGGGTACACAAACTAAATTAAAAGAAGCTAGCTCAAGTCAGTAATTGCTTTATCCAAGTGTAGCTACTGCTCTGTATGCATCCACATAGTTCTGCCAGAAACTTTTTTGAGACAGTAAGATTCCAACAGATTTTCTTAAAAAGGAAATATCTTCCATCTCTTATAAAAAACTCTGCTTCTGGTCATCGACGTGTTGAGAAAGAGCTTGCTCTGTAGTACAGATGTAGTATTCTGCTTTCACATTCTTTAGTATTTTACCAAAAATATCGATAAAAAATTTAGTATTTGTTTCCTTTTTCTACAGTGACTAAGAGATTAGGCAAGGTGTATAGGTTTTCACATTTTCTTTCAAATATTGCCAAAGAAAATATAAGAAATAATTAGAGGTGAGAAGAAGAAGGTATGAACAATAATACACCAACAGACCAACAGAAATAGTCAAAATCATGGAAGTCACGTATCAAAGACATTAAAAATATTTTCAGGTTTAAAATGAAAGCCCATTTTTATTGATATCTGATAAATTTTTTTATAAGTCAAAAACCCTTAAAATTATTTTTATGCAAACGAGCCCTTAAAGATCACATGTATTTACATTTTTCACTAGATCATATTGCTCAAAGCCTTATCTAAACTGACTTTGGACACTGCAAATTATCACGTATCCACAGCTTCTTTGAACAACTTGTTCTAGCGTATCACCATTCCTTTCATAAAAGCTCTTTTATGTTAAAACCAGTTCCTCTTCTCTTGTTACTACAGACCATGTCGAAGAACTCTATCTCTTTTTGTTATAATCTCCCCTTAAATACTATAGGAGTAAGGCTATATAAGGAAAGCTATAGTAAAGTCTTCACACAGCTTTCATTTTTGCAGGTTGAACAATCCCAACTCCTTCAGCCTGTCTCTGTAGGTGGAGTGCTCCAGCCCTCTGGTCATTTAAATTGCTCTTCTCCAGACCCATTGCTCCTGTGTTGGGGACCCCAGAATGAAACACAGTACTCTGAGAGATTCCTGAAGGCAAAGTACATGGGAAAACCACTCAATCGGCCTTGGCTACAATACCTTCTGTGCTGCAAGTGCACACTATGACCAGATTCTCAGCTCCCAGATCCCAAGTGCCTGCACAACTGTTCTTAATCTGTACATCCTCCAGACTGTATGGGTATCGAGTATTACCTTGACCCAGGATTACCTTGAACTTTGTGATGTTAATGCTGATTCAGAGGCAGAAAGTAAAAATACTTTCTCTTAGAATTTATAGGCTCCAAGCAAGCACACTGTCCATGAACATTGAATTCTAACTCTGTGCCAAAGAGCATGTGTATTATCAGAGGGCAAAAACTTCCAAAAATTAATAGATTAACTCAAAACTACTAAATTAATTATGTTCCTTGAAGTAATGAAAGAAGATATCCGCAATGAGCATAAATATGTGTGTTTGTGTGCATATGTGTATCTATCTATATGAGTACATGTACATAAGTACATATCAACACATAACTCACACATACGGATATGTTTTGTATCTGCATCTCTGCAGGTTTATGTAGTCATATGTGTTCTTACGTTGAGTAAGAATCTTATCTTCATGTGTCCTTGCATTGAATCTTCACTCACAGACTAGTATTTTATAGGTCCACATGTAGAAATCTCAATTGGATGTGAGTCCTGGAACTTTGCAGCAACACACAGTAGTAATCCTTCCTTTTGTTTAACGTAAAATCATCTGTGTCCTAAAGCAGTATTCTTCATTCTTCATTTTACTCTAGGGGTGAGCAAAACCGATCTTATGTTCCCTAACTTTCTCACAGCAATCCATCTTTGTCCAAAGCCAGCAGAAGACCTGTAGATGTGTTTTAATTGTATGTGGGCTCTTAGGCTCTGTGTTGGACAATTTCCAGAATGCCAAAGAATTATGAACTTGTCTTTAAATCACTCCTGGAAGATCTATGTCCCAAATGAACTTAACTGACTCATCAGAAGACACCTATATATGCAAAGTATTTTACTTGTGAGTTTTATAACTAATCACATCTTGTACAGTCATGTGGATTCTAGTCTGTAAAACCTTAGTGACATTTACTAAAATGCTAAAAGAGCAGGCAGTCCCTGGACTGATGTGATGATATATGGACTGAATTATCAGTCTCAATCTTAGCCAAATACCTCTTTGCTTGCACTTCACAGCTTAATAGCAGACAGCAGTAAATGTCTTTTGGCATTTCAAGGAAGGGCATAATTTCTGTAAGGAGGACTCAGCTCTAACATATGTACCTCTGGGTGTGGAAGCTATATGCCAGTGTGACTTCATCTATAGATAGTTATCTGGCCTTTCCCAGGAGAGGAGCATTCTCAGCCTAAGAAAACAGAGGGAAAGTGAAAATGAAAGGCAGAGGTACTCTTCCCTGGAGACAGTCTCAGAAAGGTCTAAGGAAGTCAGGTCAGACAGTAAATCATGAGCATAAGGCAGAACAAAAAACTGTGGCCCATTGGTATATTGTGTGATTAGTGGAGTGCAGATGCTAGGGCATGAAAGTGTAGGGGGGAAAAAAAAAAGCAATGAGAACTGAAGAAGCCCTCCGGGAAGGACTGTCATGTGGATTCTTTTTACATATTAGAAGCTTTCTGAAGCAGCATTTTGAGCATGTTTTGAAGGTAGTTGCTAGGCTGGTAGATCTCTGCATAGTAGAACATTGAAACCCTGAAGGAAGACACTGTGAAGATAAAGTAGACAGGGATATTTTAGTACCCAGGAAAGAATTTGAAAGAGAATTTTAGCAGCAGATAACTACACTGGGCAGCCATGCAACTGCATGGCATTTTGGAAGAAGCTGAGGTCATGGTTTTGTGGAGAGAAAATAAAGGCAAAGTACCAGAACAAGGAGAAGGTAAAACAGGAGCTCAAGCTTCTCCTCAAAGCCTGCCATTACTCCATGTTACAGACATAAGCCATAAGGGGCACACAAGCAAAGCAAAGAATTAGATGCTGATGGATAAGAAATGAGGTCTCTAGTGCCAGATAGGACATGATGATGGACAGAAGAGAGGCCACCACGTTGAGTTAATAAAGATTACTGTGTTTAGAATTTCAGGTTTGTTTCAGGTTGCTTCACTTTCAATACTGTGTGGGCAAAGTCTGGGACACTTTAGATTGGTGCAAGAAACTAATTCTGCATCATTCACACTTCAGAAATCTTCAGGAATTAACTAATCAAGTAGCAAAGACAATTTCTGACTACAAAGTCTACTTGTTATTCTACAGTTTCTTGTTCTCCTTTCTTTCTTTTTTTTAATCAGGAATGCTGTTGCATACCTCAAATAATTTTCTTAAAAATTCTCCCTTTTTCATGAAGAGAAATTCTCAGTGGATTGAATTCAAGTAGATTCAGAAAATTTGTGGTCAAGAAAGTAGCATTAATTTCTACATCTGCCTCAAAATTTTTCTGAGAAACTTTCTAAATCAGAGGTTGGGTACTGGTGAGAAAGAGAAAAAACAATAGACAAATCACCTGAAATAGGGAAGCAGCTTTCCTGATTTGAAATACGTTAATTTTTTAAAGACTATTATTTCAGCCTGAAAACTTAGTTGCTAAATTTCCAGCATGGGAAATGACTGACATTGACTTCAGCCTAGGTTGCTTTTTAATCATATGCTTAAGAATTTGACAATTTAAAAGCCTCACTGCCATAAAATGACATCTCTTCATCAACTCAGTGAGACTTTATTGGCAGGCAAGATATACCAAATTGGGCAGTGTTAGTAGCAGATGAGGAAAATTCATCAGTATTCAGGTAATAAATAC
The DNA here is from genome assembly GCF_036417665.1 of Passer domesticus. Classification (NCBI taxonomy): domain Eukaryota; kingdom Metazoa; phylum Chordata; class Aves; order Passeriformes; family Passeridae; genus Passer; species Passer domesticus. Next base: position 55,990,202 of record NC_087512.1, on the reverse strand, counting down.
TACAGTTGCTTTTTGTGCATTTTTGAGTGTTAGTACCTGCTGGTGCGGCAGGAGGTGCTGAAGCCACCACCTTCCCAAGAGCATCTTTGAGGAAGGACGGATAGCTCTGTAAGCACCAGATGCTCACGCTGCCCCATGGTTTTTAATTTTGTTGTCAGAAGGAAACAGGCAGGAGAGGTTCTCTCTGTGGAATTCCAGTGGTAATTTATTTCACCTACACACTTAAGAGGTCCAGAGACAAAGAACGAGAAATACAGGAGGGTCCAGTATTATATATGGGACAAGGGAGGCAGAGCATTGGGTCTCAGGGCCAGTGGGTAAAGGAAACAGGGGTGGTACAGAGGCGGGATTACAAGGGAATAACCAGCTGGGATTCGGTAGAGAAGCTGCAAGAAATGGGAACCAATAGGGAAAGCGGGAGCAGGGAACAATCTAGAACTGGGGAGGAGAACAGGGAAGAGATCATGTAACTTGGAGGTTAACATATAGCATCTGGCATCTTTTTGGGTCACCCTATCCTAGAGGTGTGTGCCTTCCCAGGGCATCCCAGTCTCAGCATCCCCATCTGTATCTTGGGATGCAACAATATTATAAGATCATACTTGAGTGATTAGTTGTGCTACAAGGGTTACATTTAGATGTCTTTTTTTTTTTTCCCCAAAATTTAGCTTGAAATTACAGATACAAAAATGAAAAGGCCGTAAATGAATTTTGCAACTCTCATCCATTTACATGTAGAAGCGTGTGGTTCATGTATATTAATTATGCACAGACTGTTGTGCAAAAATTTGCACATGCTTATTCTAATAGGAGATATGAAATTTTAAAGCTTGGAAACATCTTTGTAAAGGACAGATACATTATAAGATGCCATTTTATTCACACAGAATAAAAATTTGGAATTCAAGCATAACACATACTAAATCTTACTTATTTAATTGAAGTGCAGATTTCCAGGGTCTGATGCTTAGGATCATACATTCAAAATAACAATGCAATTTTCAGAAGTCAGAAAGAGCCAGAGATATTTAAAGTTTCCAAAAATCATGCTCTTTTCCAACCACATCCAGTTTTATATATTTACATTTAAAGGAAAAGGAACTAAATTAATAAAATACATTTGCTTATTTTTTTTAAAAAGGGCACAATATATCATTTTATGAGTGCTTTGCACTACTTGAAAGCTGTAAATTGTTTACCAGCTGCCCTAAGATTATTACCATTCTGTGAGTGATGAAAAATATCTAATGGGAGAAAAAGAAGAATCCTTTCAGTAACATAAAAGATATCACTTCTGGCACGTGTTTTCATATATGCAATTAAGTACAATATTTTCTTGCAACCTCTACTATCATGCATGCATAAAATTACTGTCTTTCCCAATGATGGGTTAGTGTTTGCCCTGTTCTGGTTATGGATAATTGGTATTAATAAAGGTAATTAGTGTTAATAATCGCTTAGAAACCTTCCAATAACTCAATATTTGGTAATATTCTTAATATAATGACACATCACTTTAATTGCTTAAAATTATTTAAACAGTTTTGTACCAAACTTTGCCAAGACATTAGTATAATATAAAATTCATCAAAAGCCTCGTATATACATCAAGACAACAGAGCTAATCTCATCTCAGAATTTTATAGCCAACATCTCTGCATATGTATTATTTTTAAAATTATAAATTCATAATATAATAACAGATAAGAGTACAATAACTTAAACCTACATGCAGGTGCTATTCTACATTAGGGTCTCAAGGAGAATGTTTCCTTAATCTTCCTAGTTCCATACTTTTCATGTCATCACATAATATCGACTTTCATGTCAAAAATATCATAAAAGAAAATTTGCATTTTTTTTTAATTAAATAATTTAAAATAAAATACATAATATAGCCAGCAGTACGTAATTTACATTTTTATTAACATTTTCAGATTTTTACTAAATTTCAATTCATGGTTAAATTTGACTGAAAAAGCCACTGCATATTCTTAGCCATGATAATCTGTAGAGTAATTTTCTTTAGAGCTTTGACCCCTTAGCCTCAGCAGCAATGTTCAGATGTTGCCTGTCCTGGTTGACTTCAGCTCCAAAACATTAACTTTGTTTCACTAAAAGAATCAGAATAAGAAAAATATTTCTTAGTTGCTGAAATCTCATTTCAGTGCAGTACTTATCTTGACAGTGTTATTTTAACACATATATCTGACTTTTTATTGAAAAAAAAGAAAGTAGAATCAATTTCAAGAGGAACAAAAAAAGAAGAGAAAGGATACCTCACCAATCATTCAATTTTTTATCTTGGTGGTAATTAGTCATCAAAGTGCGTAATCTAAATTACTTTACTTTGAACTCCTTAGCTATTGATAAATAGTTTTATCTCTTTAGTCTTTGCAAGCATTTTCCTTTATTTCATTGGTAGCCAGGAAAATACAAAAAAATGGTGCTTTCCAAATTTATTTATCAGTTCAATATAATCAAATAATACTGAGCTTACAATTGTGGATTTTTTTATTGTCTGCACCAAACCATACTCTTATAAACATACCTATCTTAAAAACTACTTACTTCTGTTGATGTTTACTGAAGTTACAGTGGTCATGAGTCAGCACATTATTTTAATGAATCATTATTCTAATTATCATTGTTATTATCATTATTATTTTGAAGGCAAGGTAATTCAGTTTGTTGTGTAACTTTTGTTCAGGGTGATTAATTTCTGAAAGTAATTTTCCTGAAAATATCAAAACCATCAATTTAAAATTCAAACCTAAGAAAAATAATAGTCTGTCTTTCAGAAGGGAGAAAAGACACTTAATTGTATTTGTGCAATATGAATAACTATTTTCTTCCCTTTTCATAGTGCTTATATTATTTTACATAAAAATTGATAAGATTCAAATAGGTTTCAGCAGAACTTTATAAAGATTAAAAAGAAAATCCTGGCAATATCTCACTGTTTTGAGCACAGGAAAAAATACATATGTAGTGAAGTTGGCAAGTCTGGAACAGTTATTAGAGGACTTATTTTTCTACATTCTGAAGTTTTCCCAACAATACTAGGAGGAACAGTGCAGCCACATCTATTGCTGTACTCTATTTTCTCTAGCAATTTGGCTTCTATTTCATGTCTATCCATTCATATGAGTCTCTGACACTAACTTGCAACAATCATGATTAATTAATCCTTTTTTATTACAAACTTAATTACCACAGCTTTCCAAAAGAAAAATATAGAGATTTATACCACTTATGTGGGGATTAATACTTTCATAATAAAGTTAAACTGTTCTGTCAGAGTGTAAGAGTAATATATATATCTGAAATTGTACCAGAGTGTAGTATTGCATTTTATTTAAATGGTATGCTCTGTCTCACCCCTCCTGAGCCTGTGGTTCTGCCCTGAACCATCACGTATATGTAATCCCATTGGCCCAAGTCTGATTCCGCGCCCACTTTGAATCCCCTCTTAAGCCGTGCGAGCGAGACCAGACCCTCTCTTAGCCTTTTCCCCTCTCTTAGCCTTCCTCACCTCTTGGCCCTTCCATCTCCTAGGCCCTCTCCCTCTCCCCCTCCTTCCCGCTCCCCCTTCCCCCCTTTTCCCTCAGTAACCATGCTGTTCCCAGGGATGGGATGCTAAACTCTCATCTAATCAGCACCCTCAGAAGCTGTGTGGAGTCTCCTTGCCTGCCTGCGGCTGCCAGCCAACTCACAGCCTAGGGGGCCCTCCGGGGACTCCCAGGGTGCCCCCCCTGCAAAACGAACCCCAACACCAGAGAGTTCACTGAGCTCAATAGAAGAGAGAAAAAAATCTCAAGCAGTAGTTCTACTACCCCAGTGAATTTAGGTTGTTGCATTTTCCTACTCTTAATGATTCAGGATCAATTACCATATGTCCTGGCTTGTAAAATATGCATGTATTCTATTTTGCCATCTGTTGGGGGTTGGGCAGTTTTTTCTTATCTCTTTCAGGAACAATGACACTGCCCGGAAGACAATGTCCTGCTAATGGGCTATATAATGTCCTGGCTTGTAAAATAAGCATGTATTCTTTTTTGCCATCTGTTGGGGGTTAGGCAGTTTTTCTTATCTCTTTCAAGAACAATGACACTGCCAGGAAGACAATGTCCTGCTAATGGGCTATTGAATTACTCACTGTGGCTGGTAAGATTAGTTACATCATCCCATTGGGAGATGCTCCACCCAGAGGGAGGAGCCAAGCATCCCTGCCACTATAAAACAAGCACTTCTGAGACCACAGACAGCCTTCTTCGCTGGATTTCCGAGAGGAATCAGGAACTGAGGCCCAGCTGCTCCTTCGCCGCATCTTCAGAAAGGATCTACACCCTTCTGCAGATCGCCGCTCCAGGAGGAGCAGCCACCATTTGGCTGGACTGCTGTCAGCACCCTGACTTCTCAGGGTGCCAGGTTTTTCTCACTCTGCCAGTGGTTGTTTTGCTTGTGTTAAATTACATTGTTATTTAGTTTTTTTTTCTTCCAGTAAAGAACTGTTATTCCCGTTTCCCATATCTTTGCCTGAGAGCCTTTTTTTTTTTTTTAATTCTGAAGTTGTGATAATTCGGAGGGAGGGGGTTTACCTTCTCCATTTCACAGGAGGCTTTTGCCTTCCTTCACAGGCTCCTGTCTTTTCAAACCAAGACAGATTTTGGCGCCCAACGTGGGGCACGAGGGCATTGAAAAAAAAAAGGGGATTAACAGTTCTTAGGTAGCTTAATTTGTAAGTACCACCATGTGGTCCAGTTTTCCCTGGTTTGGGTGGCATGTGATCGCAAGTGTATACTTCCCATTTACAGGCCCTTATCTAAATATGGGTCCTATAACTAAGGCCACTGTGTCTGTTATCAAGTTTGTCCTCTGGGTGAAGGATTCATGGATCTTTAATTTCCTCTGGATGGCAGGTACATGGATTCAGAGCTATCACACACTAACTGCATGTTTTTGGAGTTACTTTAATAATGGTACCTACTGTGAGGAAATGACACGGGGGGAAACTTTCTCCCAACCTTTTAACCATCTTTTTGGGTCTGCGCCACCAGTTTTCGAAGGGTTAAGATCCACTTTAAGTGCTAATGATATCATACAATGGGTGGTGTTGCTGATATGCCTGTTATGTTTAGCACTCAGAGATAAGAGAAGATTAACCTGGATAACTACCCTGACACCTACACCAGAGACTAGGGATGCTGCTGCAGAGCCTGACACTACCCCAGAGACTGGAGATGCTGCTGCTCCAGAGCCTGACCCTGCCCCACAGCCTGCCTCAGAAACGAACCACCCAGATTGGGTGAGGGTGCTGGTTAAGGAGATGCAAGCGATGCTGAAGGAGTGCATTTCACCAGCTGGTGAGAAGCCTGCCTTTTGCCTTGAAGAGGGACAGTCTAATAGTACAGCTGTGGAACCCACAAATGTTACAACTGTCCAGGTTCCAACTGAACCACAAAGGCAGTCACAGCCAGCAGCAGTTGCCCCGGTAGAAACAAGGAGGTCTAAGATGAAAGCAGAGCACCCAGATAGAGATAGGAATGGAGGAACCTCACAACCCACAGGGGAGCCAGAAGTTGCGATCATCACCGAGTCCCTGACGTACGAAAGTCTCCGTAATCTGCACAAAGACATTGTGCGACGAGGGCGTGAGGCTTATACTACCTGGCTACTCCGGGTCTGGGACCTTATGGGTACAGGCGTGCAGCTGGACGGTGGTGAGGCAAGGAACTTGGGACCCTTAACCCAGGACTCAGGTATGAATCAGATTTTTGTAAGGGAGCCAGGATCCCTTTCTCTCTGGGAGCGGCTTTTAATGAGTGTCAGAGAGAGGTTTGTCCACAGGGAGAGAATGCAGGAGCACCACCATAGAATGCGTTGGAAGACCCTGGAGGAAGGGATCCAACAGTTAAGGGAAGTGGCAGTATTAGAGGTACTCTTTGGGAGGGATGGACAACATAATAATGACCCCGACAAGGTCAGGTGCACAGGGCAAATGCTGTGGAGTCTGGCAAATCTGGGGCCATCTCAGCACACCACTTTCATTGCAACAATTGATGCTGACACTAACCGAGAGACAGTGGGCTCTGTTGCCAACAAACTTAGGAATTATGAGAGTATGATTAATGGCCCAATGCAGGCTCATATCTCAGCTGTGATTAAGGAGTTCAAAGAAGAGATGAGGGAGGAAATGAGGAAGGTTAATGCAGCACCCGTACGAGTCACAGGCCCCAAAGTCAGAGCCCAACATTCCCCAGCTAGAGAGAGAGGGTACACCCCAAGGGCTAATCTGTGGTTCTTCCTGCGTGACCACGGAGAAGACATGGGGAGGTGGGATGGGAAACCCACTTCTGTCCTGGCAGCACGGGTCCGTCAACTCAAGGAGGGAAACTCTAACCGGGGGAGTTCCACCAAGGTGAAGGTAGCCTCAACCTCCCATGACCAAGCTTTTGGGTACGATCTGTCAGATCCCCTTGAAGGGACCTCTAGTATGTATACCCAGGAGAGGAATAATAACCAGTGTTAGAGGGGCCCTGCCTCTAGCCAGGGAGAGGCACGGGAAAACCGGATCTTCTGGACGGTGTGGATCCGATGGCCTGGCACATCAGAGCCACAAAAATACGATGCCCTAGTTGATACTGGTGCGCAGTGTACCCTGATACCATCGGGACATGTGGGGGCAGAGCCTGTTTCTATTGCTGGTGTGACAGGGGGATCACAGCAATTGACCCTGGTGGAAGCCGAGGTGAGCCTGACTGGGAAGGAGTGGCAGAAACATCCTATAGTGACTGGCCCAGAGGCCCCGTGTATTCTGGGCATAGACTTCCTCCGGAACGGCTATTACAAAGACCCAAAGGGACTCAGGTGGGCTTTTGGCATTGCTGCTGTAGAGGCAGGGGACATTAAGCAATTGAACACCTTGCCTGGACTGTCAGAAAACCCGTCTGCAGTAGGACTCCTGAGGGTGGAAGAGCAACTCGTGCCAATTGCGACCTCGACAGTGCACCGCCGGCAGTATCGGACGGATCGAGATGCCGTGATCCCCATCCACAGAATGATTCGTGAGCTGGAGAGCCAAGGGGTGGTCAGCAAAACCCACTCACCCTTCAACAGCCCCATCTGGCCTGTGCACAAATCTGACGGAGAATGGAGATTGACTGTGGACTATCGTGCCTTGAATGAAGTGACTCCACCGCTGAGCGCCGCTGTACCGGATATGCTGGAACTCCAGTACGAGCTGGAGTCCAAGACAGCGAAATGGTATGCCACTATTGACATTGCTAATGCGTTTTTCTCCATTCCTCTGGCAGCAGAATGCAGGCCTCAGTTTGCTTTCACCTGGAGGGGCGTGCAGTACACCTGGAACCGACTGCCCCAGGGGTGGAAGCACAGTCCCACTATGTGCCATGGACTGATCCAGACTGCACTAGAAAAGGGTGAGGCTCCAGAACACCTGCAGTACATTGATGACATCATTGTGTGGGGGAACACAGCGGCAGAAGTGTTTGAGAAAGGTAAGAGGATCATCCAGATACTGCTAGAATCTGGCTTCGCCATCAAGAAGAGCAAAGTCAAGGGACCTGCCCGAGAAATCCAGTTCCTGGGAGTGAAATGGCAAGACGGACGGCGCCAGATTCCCACTGAAGTCATTAACAAGATCACCGCTATGTCTCCACCAACCAGCAAGAAGGAAACACAAGCTTTCCTAGGTGCCATAGGTTTTTGGAGGATGCACATTCCCGAGTATAGCCAGATTGTGAGCCCTCTTTACCTGGTTACCCGCAAAAAGAACGATTTCCACTGGGGCCCTGAGCAGCAACAAGCCTTCACCCAGATCAAGCAGGAGATCGCTCATGCTGTAGCCCTTGGCCCAGTCAGAACGGGACCAGAAGTCAAAAATGTGCTCTACTCTGCAGCCGGGAACAATGGTTTGTCCTGGAGCCTTTGGCAGAAGGTGCCTGGTGAGACTCGAGGTCGACCATTGGGATTCTGGAGCCGAAGTTTCAAAGGGTCCGAAGCCAACTACACCCCAACAGAGAAGGAAATCTTGGCTGCCTATGAAGGAGTTCAAGCCGCCTCGGAGGTGATTGGCACGGAAGCACAACTCCTCCTGGCACCCCGACTACCAGTGCTGGGGTGGATGTTCAAAGGAAAGGTTCCTACTACCCACCACGCCACCGACGCCACATGGAGCAAATGGATTGCCCTCATCACCCAGCGCGCCCGTATTGGAAACCTGAATCGCCCTGGGATTTTAGAGATAATTACGAACTGGCCAGAAGGTGAAAACTTTAGTCTCACTGACGATGAGGAGCAGGTACAAGCGACAAGAGCTGAAGAAGCTCCACCCTATAACCAACTACCAGCAGAGGAAACACGCTACGCTCTTTTCACTGACGGTTCTTGTCGCATCGTAGGGATGAACCGGAAGTGGAAAGCAGCCGTATGGAGCCCCACACGACAGGTTGCACAAGCTACCGAAGGAGAAGGTGGATCGAGCCAACTTGCTGAACTCAAGGCCGTTCAGCTGGCCCTGGGCATTGCTGAAAGGGAGAGGTGGCCAAAGCTCTACCTTTATACTGATTCATGGATGGTAGCCAATGCTCTATGGGGCTGGCTGGGAAGGTGGAGAAAAGCTAACTGGCAACGTAAAGGAAAACCAATCTGGGCTGCTGATATATGGAAAGACATTGCCTCTCGGGTGGAGAAACTAACGGTGAAAGTCCGTCATGTAGATGCCCATGTCCCCAAAAGTCGGGCTAATGAGGAACACCGAAACAACGAGCAGGTAGATCAGGCAGCGAGAATAGAAGTGTCAAAGATAGACTTAGATTGGCACCATAAGGGGGAGTTGTTCCTGGCTCGATGGGCTCACGATGCCTCGGGTCATCAGGGCAGAGATGCCACCTACAAGTGGGCACGAGACCGAGGGGTGGATCTAACCATGGACAGTATTTCTCAGGTTATCCACGACTGTGAGACGTGCGCTGCCATCAAACAGGCCAAGCGGGTGAAGCCCCTGTGGTATGGGGGGCGGTGGTCTAAGTACAAGTATGGGGAGGCCTGGCAGATTGACTACATCACACTGCCCCAGACACGCCAAGGCAAGCGCTACGTGCTGACCATGGTGGAAGCCACCACTGGATGGCTAGAGACCTACCCTGTACCTCATGCTACTGCCCGGAACACCATCTTAGGCCTGGAAAAGCAAGTCCTATGGAGACATGGCACACCTGAAAGGATTGAATCTGACAACGGCACCCATTTCAAGAACGGCCTTATCAACACCTGGGCCAGAGAACATGGTATCGAATGGATATATCATATCCCCTATCATGCTCCAGCTGCTGGCAAAGTTGAACGGTGCAACGGGCTCCTTAAGACTACCCTGAAGGCACTTGGTGGGGGAACATTTAGAAACTGGGAAAATAACCTGGCAAAAGCAACCTGGATGGTCAACACCCGAGGGTCCATCAATCGAGCTGGCCCTGCCCAGTCTGAACCCTTACACACAATAGATGGAGATAAAGTCCCTGTGGTACATATGAAGGGTATTTTAGGGAAAGTTGTCTGGATTAATCCCACCTCAGGCAGAGACAAACCCATCCGTGGGATTGTTTTTGCTCAAGGACCTGGTTACACTTGGTGGGTAATGCAGAAAGATGGGGAAACCCGTTGTGTACCACAGGGAAACCTGGTCTTAAGTGAAAACTGAGTATAAGATTTCATTGTGACACAGATGGAAATAGAATAAGGGGTGGATAATGTCCTGGCTTGTAAAATATGCATGTATTCTATTTTGCCATCTGTTGGGGGTTGGGCAGTTTTTTCTTATCTCTTTCAGGAACAATGACACTGCCCGGAAGACAATGTCCTGCTAATGGGCTATATAATGTCCTGGCTTGTAAAATAAGCATGTATTCTTTTTTGCCATCTGTTGGGGGTTAGGCAGTTTTTCTTATCTCTTTCAAGAACAATGACACTGCCAGGAAGACAATGTCCTGCTAATGGGCTATTGAATTACTCACTGTGGCTGGTAAGATTAGTTACATCATCCCATTGGGAGATGCTCCACCCAGAGGGAGGAGCCAAGCATCCCTGCCACTATAAAACAAGCACTTCTGAGACCACAGACAGCCTTCTTCGCTGGATTTCCGAGAGGAATCAGGAACTGAGGCCCAGCTGCTCCTTCGCCGCATCTTCAGAAAGGATCTACACCCTTCTGCAGATCGCCGCTCCAGGAGGAGCAGCCACCATTTGGCTGGACTGCTGTCAGCACCCTGACTTCTCAGGGTGCCAGGTTTTTCTCACTCTGCCAGTGGTTGTTTTGCTTGTGTTAAATTACATTGTTATTTAGTTTTTTTTTCTTCCAGTAAAGAACTGTTATTCCCGTTTCCCATATCTTTGCCTGAGAGCCTTTTTTTTTTTTTTAATTCTGAAGTTGTGATAATTCGGAGGGAGGGGGTTTACCTTCTCCATTTCACAGGAGGCTTTTGCCTTCCTTCACAGGCTCCTGTCTTTTCAAACCAAGACACCATACCACACTCAGTATCACACATATTATACCTTTTCAAGAAGCTTTTCATTTCTCCTTGACTTCCCTAATATTATGTCCATAAATTGGTAAGGAAATTGACCCTTTGATCTGGCAATGTATTTCATCTTTGTGGGAATCTGTGGGATTAGAGGATTTTAGGAAAGCTGGGAAAAAGAAAGGCCTCAGAGACAGTAAGGAAAGTGAAATGCTAAAGCAGCAGAAAAGTTATATTGGCAGTAGCGAAGACATGAGAAATAGAACAATAAAGCTGTATAGTTTGGCTTTCTAAGTTGCAAAATGTATATTTTAGTAAATATTTAATAATATAGAAGGTTAATTATGAATGGGGCTCTGTGCTTTATCTTTTATAAACAAACCATTGTATGAGAGAAAAAGCTGCTATTGTTTTAACCAAAGCTATGTGTGCTTCATATGGTTGGATAGAACTACTGTCAATACGCTTTTGTTCTATGTAATTGGCTGAAACTGGGTCTGAAACTGTCTTATAATATGTTGCAACATTAAGTTTCCTCAGCCTGCTGTCTGGATAGCAAGCTGCTCTCATTGATCCATTGCCATAGTCATGTAATGAAACTGATGCTTCTTAAATAAACAGCTCACGACACTATTCAGGTGTGGTCCCGTTCCTTTCGTGTCTGTATATAAACAGCTGGTGTCAAATGGTGCCCCATGTAAGGATAACTTTAGACTAGGATAAAAAAGAAAATCTTGGGAAAAACTCGGGTGCTGGAGACCCAGGTTGTTAAACAGGAGGAATATATCATCCCCTCATCGTCTACATCTGATGTCTGTGTAAGTAATCTTTTTCTAGGGGCTTCCTGGATGACGAAAATGGGAAATCATTTATCTAAAACAGAATGGGACATTTTTCACCAGCTTGAGAAAATATTACAGCATAAAGGACATTAAGATATCACAAAAAATGAACTGAAAGACTTATTAGTCTGGGTAAAAGCGAACACTCATATAGACTTGCAGTCTGCTTTTACCTTTGTTTTTTAGGATCAAATAAACTGGAAAATCTATAACCTGTTCTCTCTCAAAAAGGATGAGACTGTAAGCAAACTCGTGCCTGTTTCCAGGGCTTTGTTAAAGTGTTTTAAACAAACTGACGGTAATACAGACATTTCCAAACAACAGAACAAAATATCTTGCTCAGATCCTTTAAATCCAAGTAATACCGAGTCACCATCCTTTTCTATGGAAGTTTTGGGTTCCTCTCAAAGTTCCTTCCCTTCCAAAGTGTCCAGTGCTTTTCGTAGGAACGATAACAGTGTTGGGTCCTCTGGAAACTGCGAACCAGAACAGCTTCCAGCTTGGGTTGCGTCCCCTGTTTCTTCCAGGCTTGTCAGCGTTTCTGCTGTTGAGAGCAGTCCTTCACCCCTCCCTCTGGGAAAAAATGAACTCTTGCCATGTTGGGAAATATATTCGGAATTTTTGTTGTGTTCTGGAAATGAGAACTTGCACGAGTACTGTTCGGGGGGCGGGGGGGGGTGCAAGCCATGTGAAGGTGGTAGATGATAATTTACAGAGGTTTTGTGATAAAGGAATTATGTGTTCTGAAACTGTACAAGCAGGGATGGCCAAGATGGGCTTGGGATCTGCTTTGCCTGGTCCCGGGGCTGTGGGAGTCACTCCTGCCCCTGCTTCCTCTTGTCGAGCAGACACCCCTTTGGGTTCAGTTCAGACTGGCAGCGTGTGTTGCCATTCAAAAAATCCTTTTCTAGTAAATTGTTCTGCTAAGCCTCTGCCAGGTTTTTCTATGGCTCGCCAAGCCTTTGATACAGAGGATGAAATAACTGTAGCTGTGACGCTGCCTTCAGAAAACAGGGCAGGGGGAAAGATAGAGGCAGCAGTCGACAGCCAGAGGTTTGAAAAGAAATCAGAAGATTTTCAAAAGGTCTCCATGGAAATGCAAACGAAGATTTTGAGTGATTTGAAGTCTGTCTCATTTGTTGTTGAAGGAAAAAATAGCATTTTAAACTTGCAGTCTAATGTTGGCAGCCCTCTAGCAGAGTCCTCGCTGGCAAGGAGACAGTGTGAAACTGCAGTAAGGCTTCAGAAATTATCAGAGATATAAATTCAAGGACAAGTAACCAGGCTGAGACAAATTTTGGATTTATTCCCCGATCCAGAGAACACGCCTCCTCCCCAGACCCTCTTAGCAAGGCTCCGGAGGGGACGTTGTCCTTGGCTGAGCCCGCCTCTGTTCCTCTTAGCAGGGCTCCAGGAGAGGCATGTTGTTCGGGTGTCTCTGCCAGGAATTCGGAGGTGTGTTCTCCCGCCCACACCGGAAAAGTTCGTTGCTACAGCAACATCCCTGCCAAAAATTCGGACACTGACAAGGTTCCCAGAACAGCTGCTGTCAGTGAAACTGTCAATTCTAGCCCTGACCCTCCTTTAAAGCTGCCTGACTGGTTTGATATTAATCAACAATTAGAAAAAGATTTGGATTCAAAGAAACAACTCCTTGCATTACCTGTAAGATACGGTCGTAATGATGTTAACCCAATATATGAAAGTTTTACTCACCATGACATAAAGGAATTATGTCAAGCTTTGGAAGAAAGTGAGTTCTCTTCTCCTTATTTTAATAGTGTGCTGAAAAGTACTTTTAATTCTTATGATTTAGTCCCTGCTGATTGTCGAAATATAGCTTCCCTTATTTTAACCAATTCACAATATCTACTATGGGAATTACAATGGAAAAAACTTCTTAATAAGTTAGTTGAAAAATATGTAAATACTGATCGTGCAGATTTAGATGTTGTTCAATTAGCAGGTGATTACCATAGACCAGAAAATCAAGCAGTAGATTTGCCTCAGTCTGTATTAGCTGATATTAAAGATGCTGCTAAGAAAGCCTTATTTTCAGTAGAACCAGCTGGCACACATGTAAATTCTTATACCTTGATTAAACAAGGTGAAACAGAATCCTATGGTTCTTTTTTGGATAGACTAACCCAAGCAGTTGAAAGGCAATGTCCAGATGAACAAGCTCGTTCTTATATTGTTCAAAATCTTGCTTTTGTAAATGCTAATGATGAATGTAGAAAAATTATTTTAACTTTGCCTGATCAGCCTCCAACTGTTGTGCAGATGTTAACAGCATGCAACAGAATAAGTGGACCACAACACCTTGCTAATTTACAAGTCAATGCGTTAGAATAAACATTAGAAGATAATTTGAAAAAAACAAATAGATAAATTTGAAAAGCTTTTAGAAAAACAAGAAAAACTTTAGGAAAATTCTGTTAACACTGTGCAATTGGACTCTGATAAAAAGCCATGTTGCTTTGCTTGTGGTAAACCAAGTCATGTTAAAAAAGATTGTCCTGCGAAAACATTTCCATCAAAACAACTTTCTATCTGCCCTCAATGCCGAAAAAGAGGGCATCTTGCTAAGCATTGTCACTCTCATTTGATATCGATAGCAGACCTCTGTCGTTAAAATTCAGAAATAGCGCGCACTACCACCACACTCAGACACAAGTAGTGGTACCCCCTAGCAACCAAGTACCCAATCAAATGGTGTTAGTACCTCAGTCATTTGTGCCTCAATCAACCAATCCTCAAATGGTTCCAGTGTTGCTTAAACTTGGACCCCTGGTGCGAGGACACGAGGCTTGACTCCATTTTCCATCAGAAGGCTGATTTATTATGATATATATTATACTAAAATACTACATTACAACTATACTAAAAAGAACAGAGAGGAAAAGATCAGAAGGCTACAAAGACAAGAATAGAATAGGAATGAATAACAAAAATCCTGTGACTGCTCACAGCCTTGGCACAGGTGGCTGTGATTGGTCACTGATTGAAAACAATCCACATGGACCAATGGAAGATTCACCTGTGGCACTCCACAGCAGCAGATAGTTATTGTTTACATTTCTTTCCTGAGGCCCTCAGCTCCTCAGGACAGGAAAAATCCTAGCAGAGGCTTTTTCACTAAAAATCCTGGCAACATCTCACCCTTTTAAATTATTAAATTAAATAGAAAAGAAATGTTTGCAATCTCTTCTACTGGGCCTTTGCAGAAGAGAGAACAACACCTCTTGAGGTTCATCTGTTGCCAATCAAAATCTCAATCATCTGCTGATGTGGAATGTTCAGGGAAATTCTTCACCTGTAGAACATTCAGGGAAATTCTTCACTTATCAAACATCTAATTATATCATATCACTATAACAATCTTAAAATATAAGAAAATGCAAAAACTCATGCAAAGAAAGTTCATTGTTTCGAGTCCAAACAGCTGAGTTTCAGGACAGAGTCCATGGACTGAAGATGTTCTTCTTTGACATCTCTGGAAGTCCCCTTTGGTCCTGAAACAGGCTTGCAGAATCCTGAAACAAAGAACTGCTACAGAAAACAAGAATTATCAAAAATCCATTGACAGTCATCAAACAATTCAGTGAGAAAATTTCTGGAATGCCCTGGCCACAGCCCTTCATTGAACCACTTGGGCTGAGGCTAACTTTTGGCTTTTCAATGCTTTTGAGCTGCTAGCTCTTTCCACTTTTCTTTATAATTTTTTTTTTTTTTTTTTTTTTTTTTTGAAAGAAGAAGAGCAACAGCAGCAGCAGAGGGTCTCTAGGACCCTTGGGTGGCCCTGGTCCTGGTGGACGGACCAGAGAACCCAGACCTGGCTCACAGAATGGTGGCCCAGGTCCCTGTGGGGAAAGCAAAGTCCCCAAACCCAACACTGGACGGGCAGTGGCCCCGGCCCAGAGAAATGAGCCAAACGGCCCAGAACCAGCCTGTGAGGCGGGCTCTGTGTGCTCAGAACCTGGCAGGACCATGCTGCCAATGTCTTGAGAGCAGAAATGACCCAATGCTTCTTCCCCCCAGCAGCACCGGTGCACACCGGCAGCTCAGGAAGAGAAGCTTTCTCAGGAATTGTCATCCCAGATCTGAGGGTTTCTTGTTCCCAGAGCAAGCGAGCAATGCTTGCTTTGCTCTGTTTCTCTTGCTCCTGCAAGGCAAATGCCACTGCTCCTGCATTCTGCCCCTCGGCACCACCCCCATCCCCACTGGGCTGGGAACCAGAGGCAGATGCCACAGGAGCCAACTCCCCCACGCCGCTGGGGCGCTCGGGGAAAGGCAGGCACCCCAACCCCCAGGGAGAAGCCCCCGACCACACACGAAACGACCCAGAAACCACACTGATTTTGAACACAGCCAGCCGAACTGCTCCTGCAGTCAGCTGGAGGGCCACGCCTCCTCCACGGAAGGACAGGCTCTTCGCAGGGTCTGATGCGACTGACAGAGCTTCGGAAACCTGCGGGACAACTGGGGTGGGTGGTGCGGGCAGCACGGGCGCTGGTGTCGACTCTTGAGACGATCCCGTGGGCTCAGCACCATTCTCGGCAAGCTCTTGCACTGCAATCGGATCGGCAGGGAGCGGCGGGACAGGCAGGGGCGGCGGGCTCGGAACGGGGTCGGCCCGCGCAGGCACCGCCTGCACCGTTGCGAATTCCGTTGCCGGCTGGGATGCAGAAAAAGAAGAAGACACGGAGGCAGCTCCTGCAGCTTCCGGGGACAGCAGCACAGCCGGGGAATCACTGTTGTTGATCGCGTTGCCTGGCAACACGGGCGGATCGGCGGGAGGCGGTTCCGGTTGCCGCGGCGCAGGCGCAGTCATCAGAGCCGGCGGAGCTGCTCCAAGAGGCTGCGGGGCCGCGGGCGGGGCTGGCTGAGGCGGAGCCGCGGGGTCCGACGCCTCCCGCGGGGCTGGCCGAGGCGTAGTCGGATCCGCCCCCTCCCGGGGTGGGGGGAGCGGAGAATTCCGCGGCGAAGCGGGCGGGGCCGGTCCGGAAAGCGGCGGGCTCGGCTCCCCATCCCCCGCAAGAGAAGGAGCGGGGCGGGGAAGGCAGATCTGTTTGCTCCGAAGGAACAGAGAAAAACTTTTGCTCAGCTGTGGGCAGTGCGGGGGGGCTGCAAACCCGCGGTTCGTCTTTTTGGAGAGGCTTCTCTCGTGCCGAACCTGGCGGGTACGGAGCGCGGCCGCGCCACCGAGCCATGATGTCCCCCCCAGCCTTTTTTACTGTCAAAACCCAGGATAAGATGTCTTGGGATATTGAATATATCAACGGGCGTTTAACACCCTGGTGCTCTGTCCACTCAACAGCAGCCGTCATGAACTCCCAAGTATCTAAATCGAGGGAGTATATCACATTTGTAAAAAAATCTATGAAATTTTGCCCATCTGAAAGCCTGATAATAATTTTCCTTCCAATAAATCAAACCGTGTCCCCATTTGCACCAGAGTTTAATAACTTTCTCCTCTGACGCAGTAAACGGAACCTGAGCTTCCGAAGGTACATTTTTCCAACTTTCCTCCCACTTTTTGCGAATGGCAGGATCTTCAGGAAGGGGAAAAAATAACAGTACCTTTAGACAGTGTCCTTGTGGATCCAGCTGTGCAGCTCTGCTGCTCTGCGGTCTCTGGACACAATCTCCAGGAAAGTCCAACAGGTTCTCCTGTTTGCCTTGGCTGTGAACTCTGCCCATCTTCAGGGTCTCGTTTCTTCAGCTCCAGGCTGGACTCCGTGGTCACTCTTGGGGTGACCATCAGTTTCACACGTCCAGGGGTCACCAATTATTGTTTAAACTTGGACCCCTGGTGCGAGGACACGAGGCTTGACTCCATTTTCCATCAGAAGGCTGATTTATTATGATATATATTATACTAAAATACTACATTACAACTATACTAAAAAGAACAGAGAGGAAAAGATCAGAAGGCTACAAAGACAAGAATAGAATAGGAATGAATAACAAAAATCCTGTGACTGCTCACAGCCTTGGCACAGGTGGCTGTGATTGGTCACTGATTGAAAACAATCCACATGGACCAATGGAAGATTCACCTGTGGCACTCCACAGCAGCAGATAGTTATTGTTTACATTTCTTTCCTGAGGCCCTCAGCTCCTCAGGACAGGAAAAATCCTAGCAGAGGCTTTTTCACTAAAAATCCTGGCAACAGTTCCAGCTCAAAATCGTCAAGCGCAAGGCTCAAATTGGCCTCCTCAAAACTAATTCCTCTATTAAATAATTTATGCTAAGTGAACATTCCTGCTGAAGTTGTCAATCCTTTTCAGCAAAGACAAGATTTTTTAATTCTAGGCAAAATCAATAACAAATTTCTTGAACTCTCAATTCTTCCTACTGTTCTCTCAGTAAACTCTAATGAAGAGCTAATGATTTTAGCTCTTGCACTTGAAGTTCCTCTAGTAATTCCTCCAAAAACACCTATTGCGATTGCATTTCTGTTTCCTATGAATACCCACAAGCAAAACAACTTTCCAAAGAATTCATTGTGTCTGTACCTTCTAGTACCTCAAGTCCAGAGATCTTTTGGGTGCAATGTTTAGACCGTAACTGACCTCAATTGACTTGTAGCCTGACTCACTGTGGTAAAACAATTTATGTTACAAGCCAGATGTCACTGTAATTTCTCACATGTTCTAGCCTAATGATTAAGATTTGGTAGATCCTTCAGGTTCCCTCACCACGATTGGAGGTGCTACTATGTGTCTGCAAAGTGCATCCACGATTAATATTACAAGTCCTGAAAGAAAGACTGCAATAGTGCATCCTTTTGTTTTTCAGAAGCCTCTCACCATCTGCAGGAGAGAAGTCCCGTCCCAATGGGGAACAAAACTGAAAGTGGACCTATAATGACAACCATATCGAAACCTGCCACTTTAAAGATTACCTGAAAAACTGATCATCCTATATAGATTGATCAATGGCCTCTAACAAAGAAAAAATTAAATATCCTTAATAAACTAGTAAAAGAACAATTACAGCAAAATCACATTGTCCCAACAAACAGTCCCTGGAATTCACCAGTCTTCGTCATCCACAAGAAGACATCAGACTCCTAGAAATTGCTTCATGACCTGAGGAGAATCAATAAGGTGATCGAAGACATAGGACCTCTTCAACCTAGACTCCCTTCTTTACCAATGATCCCAAAACACTGGCCTCTCGTCGTCATTGATTTAAAGGACTGTTTTTTCCACATTCCACTTCATCCTGATGATGCTCCAAGATTTGCTTTTTCAGTTCCTAACATCAATCGAACAGATCCCATGCAGAAATATCACTGGAAATCACTACCTCAAGAGATGAAAAAGTCACCTATAATGTGTCAATATTTAGTCGCCCAAGCTTTGTCTCCTGCTCGACAGAAATTTCCAAGATCCATAATTCTACACTACATAGATGATTTACTCAGCACAGCTTCAGTGCAGGAAGAGATAGAGCAAACCCGTGCTTGTGTTGTTGCTGAAATCCAAAAAGCTAAACTTGAAATTTCTACAACAAAAATCCAGGAAGTTCCACCCTAGAAGTATCTGAGGTGAAAAATGACTGAAACGACAATAATGCTGCAGAAGATACAAATCCAGGCCAATGTCGACAACCTGCAAGACTTACAACAACTCTTGAGAGAAATCAATTGGGTCAGACCTGTTTTAAGAATCACCAACGATAAACTGGGTTCACTTCTTGATTTGTTGAGAGGAAGCTGCGACATCACTTCTCCAAAAACCTTAACCCCTGAAGCTTGTGCTGCATTCAACAAGATCACAGAAGCTCTCCAAAGAAAACAGGCTTCTCGCTGCATTCCTGAAAAACCTTTCTTTTTTGCAGTTTTAGGAGAAAAAATGCAACTTTGTGGTCTCATTTTTCAGTGAGGCCCTTCTGAGCCAGATCCTTTTTGATAATAAAATAGATTTTTCTTCCCACAAGTCTCCAAAAACAATTTTCACGGTCTTAGAAATAATTACACAAATTGTAATTAAAGCCAAAACCAAATTGTTAACTTTAACAAGCCAAGAATTTGCAGTTATCTATTTACCATTGAAAAAAGACTATCTTGATTAGGGAATGCAAAATTCTGATGATTTACAGTATGCTTTCTTAAGCTTCCCAAGTGCTTTTTCTATTCACTACCCATCTCACAAATTATTGCGGGCAAAATTAAGTTTTAGAGAAAAACCTAAATTAAGTGAAAAACCTTTAAATGCAGTCACTCTCTTCACTAATAACTCTAGCAAACGTCACAAATCAGTTGTAACTTAGTTGAACCAAAAAACTAATGCTTGGGAGTCAGACATTCAAATACTAAAAAAGTCTCCTCAGATTGTTGAGTTTGCTGCTGTAGTTCGAGCTTTTCAGCTCTTTCCTCAGCCTCTTAAATTGATCCCAGATTCTACTTATGTTGCTAATGTAATTAAGAAATTAGAAAAGTCAGTTTTAAAAGATGTTAGTGATGATACTTTATATCGTTAGCTTTCATGTCTTTATACAACTTTACAATATAGAACTAATCCGTATTTTGTTTCTCACATCAAGGCTCATTCTTCACTTCCTAGATTTTTAGTAGAAGGAAACACGAAAACAAACAGACAATAGTTATTTCAAACACTTTACCAAACATTTTTGAACAAACAAAACTAAGTCATGCCTTTTTTCACCAAAACTCACAAGCACTTGTGCAAATGTCTCGAATTACTAAAAGTAAAGCTAAAGCTATCATTAATACTTACCCTAACTGTCAACTTATGCAGCCTCCTGTTTCCACAGGAGCAGTCAATCTATGAAGTTTGCAAAACCTACAATTATAACAAACAGACATCACTAAATACCCTTCCTTTAGTAAATTTAAAAACATTAATGTTTCAGTAAACATATTCTCTAGTGCAATATTTACTTCTCTTCACACAAGTGAAGCAAATAATCACGCCTGTCATAATTTTCTTCAAGCTTTTGATTCATTAAGCGTGCCCCAAGAAATAAAAACTGACAATAATCCCACATATATATCTCAAAAATTAGCCACATTTCTAAAAGAATAGAGTGTTCATCACATCTTTAGTATTCCTTACTCTCCCACAAGCCAAACAATTATTGAAAAAACACATCAAACATTAAAATGCATTTTGGATCAACAGAAAGAAGGGGCGGAGGTCACACCTCAGAGGAGGCTGAACAAAGATTTGTATGTTTTTAATTTCCTAAACACTTCATTTGCAGACCCTGATCCACTGATTTTTAGGCATTTTTCAAATAACACTCAAGCAAAACTTGAAAGAAAATCCACCTGTTTTAATTAGAAACCCTGAGTCTGGACAAATTGAAGGTCCTTTCCAATTAATAACCTGGGGCAAAAGGTATGCTTCTGTCTCTACAGGTGCTGGAATTAAGTGGGTCCCAGCCAATAAACGTCAAACCATATCGCACCCCAGAACACGTTGATGAGTCCAGAACCGAGGAAGCAAGTACGCAGATGTGAGCCGAGCAGAGGGATCCCGGGTCATGCCTGACGTTCTTTGTGCATCGGTGGAACCTGCAAATTCTGACTTTGTGTTAATATTATTTATAAGTGTGTCACTTGTATGTCAAATGTTTGTTTTGTAGAGCAGACTTTTGGCAAAAGTTTGGGTTTTTGTTTTTGTTGAAAGCAAAATTTTAAAAATTGGTATATATGTAAGGATTCTGCCAAAACTTAGCTCATGGATAAGATGAAGCAATGCAAGTTGTATGTTGGCATTGATCGGTTTTAATTGTCTTTTGTCGTGCAGATTTGCCTGCGGAACAACCAAAAACAAATGTTTGGGTGACCTTTGCCAAGGCAGCCGGCTCAGATACCATACGTTTGTCTAATTCAGAACCAGAAAAACCTTTCTCAACCTGTCTGGTTGGTGTGCCAGTAAAAGAGTTGCCTTTAGTCAAAAAACAATCCAATAATAAGCCAGGTAGAATTGACAATGGAAACAATCCCACATTGAATTGGAACGTTTGGGCCAAAAAACTTCCCAGGGCAGCTTCTGAACCCCAAGAATTGGAAATCCTTGGTTCTTTAACAATGGATTTTTGCTTTACCTTCATAGCTAGTGCTTGGCGAAAAGGTGATCCTCCAAAGTTTAATGTTACTCCCCATTATTTTGCATACGGAAATTTGAGGTTTTGGTGTAATTTTTCAAACAGTTGGGATGTGCTTCCTGAGGCTGACCTATATCCAAGGCAATTGCCTAAGGGATATTGGTTCATTTGTGGAGACAGGGCTTGGCAAGGAATTCCAGCACACCTTGAAGGTGGCCCTTGTAGCATTGGGATGCTCACTGTAATCACACCCTCTGCTAAAGCGGTCATGAAAAGGAAAACAAGATCTGTTCATCATTATGATGAGAATTGTCAGAGTGATTTCATGCCTTGGAAAGTTGCAAGAAGGGTTTCAGCAGGTATATTTTTACCCCAATTGGCTTCAGCAGTGGCTTTGAAACAATTAGATTGAGTTGGATGTTGGCTGAGTAAACAAACTAATGCAACATCCTCTGCCATTAGTGATATGTTAACCAATGTTGATAGTGTTAGACATGCTACCCTTCAAAATAGAGCAGCAATTGACTTTCTTTTACTGGCACAAGGGCATAATTGTGAGGAATTTGAAGGACTGTGTTGTATGAACCTGTCTGATCATTCGGAATCCATTCACAAAAGCATACAAGTCTGCCTGCTATCATTTTGAAGATTTGAAGACTAATTCATCAACATTTTTTTTCAATTTGGAGTGCCTGAGGAGCTGTCACAATAATCCTATCTTCATTACACAGCACAAAGTTTGGACACAAACCCACTTGTTGCTCCAGGGATGGGATAGGAGTGGGAAAGACTGAAAAGTGGGATGCATGGTTCAGACTTACAGACATCTCCCAGTGAGATTTCAGTATTGTCAGTAAGTGTGAAGTGTAAAAGGAAGGAAGAGTTGTATCTCATTTTTTTTTCCACTCAGGTGATGTCAGGCTTTCCATTTCCACTGCACCCATTAAGCTGTCGTGTGTAATGTGGACTGGAAATATTTTCTTGCAATTCATTACTTTATGGAAGAATAAATTTTCTTTTCAGAGAAATGATGGCTATCCAAGTAAGGAAGTTTTTGATAAAAGGTGGGAAAGAAAGTCCTAAATAACTATTTTCAAGTATTATTGTTCACAAAAGTGACCAGTTTTTTGCAACAACTCCAAAATTCTACTCAGTAGCTTTCTCACGAACTGCAAGTTGCAAAATATAACCACAAGTTTTATTCACCGAGAAAGTTCACAAAAAATGAGAGTTTCTAAGTTGTTTTCATGCTGGTTTCACATGCCATTTCTTAGCCAAAATGGTGTCAATCAATACCCTAGAAATGTCTTTAATTTTCTTCTGTTTTAAGAAATTTCTTATTATGGTATAAATGGGGTTTACATGAGTGATGACATGAGTCAGCAATGCCCTGGCAGTAAACAAGGCTAATTGCATCTTAGGCTGCAAAAGGAGTTGTGTTGCCAGCAGGGTGAGGGAGCTGGTCCATCCCATCTACTCAGTGCTAGTAAGGCTGTGATAGTAAATGATTTTAAAATCATAGAAAATTCAGAGAGTTAGAAAGAAAGTTAGGCTTAGTAGGCGCTGGGAAAATGTTAAGGGTAGGCCCTGGGAAATGTTAGGCCTTGCATCTGCTAGATCATGTGAAACTGCACCTGTGTAATCAGTATATGATAAATTATATAATCGTTAGATGTGATCAGATATAATTATTGTTTAAAGAATCATGAGAAACTATGTTAGGGGTTTGAGGGAGATCATGAGAAATCCATGCTTGGATAAAATCAATGTATACAATAGAACAATGTAAGTTTAATAATTAATATCTAAGCCATATAATGATAGAATATAAAAACATTTTCATCCCGAACCCATGTTGGAGTCAGATTTGGGTCTGTGTACCCCTGACACCCAGAGCTTTTCAATAAAAGCACCTGCATATAATAATTTCATGATTATGTGTTCCTGAATGCTAACAGCTTCATTTAAAGTACTGTGTCCAGTGCTGGGTTCCCCATGCATACTGGACATACTGCAGGGACACCAATGAAGGGATACAAACATATAATGAAGGGACTGGAGCATTTCTCTGATGAGGAAAGGCTGAGGGTTAGGACTGCTCAGCTCAGAGAAGGGGGTACTCAGGAGGAACTTAAGTGAAAAGGAGGGAGCCAGGCTTTTTTCAGTGGTGCCCAGCGAGAGGACCAGAGGGGATGGATACTCAATGAAACACAGGCTGTGCCCCTCTGACCTGGTAACATTTTCACTGTGAGGGTGAGTGCAGTATTAGCATAGATTGCCCAGATGGTGGAATCTCCATCCTTGAACAAGATACTAAAAAGTTCTCTGTGGTATTGGCACATGTCTTTGGGCGGCCCTGCTTGGGTAGAGGGCTTGAACCAGAGATTCTCAAGAGGTCCCTTCCAGATTCAATTATTTGATGATCATGACTTAAATAACCAAATATATTGGTGGCATATAATTTTAAAATACAGCCTAACATCGGAACATAACTGTTCAAGATTTTTTCCTGAATAACAAAGTTACCTAAAAGTTGAAGCCTATTTATGGAGAGCAAACAAAGTGAATAAATGCAAAATTAATTTCTTGTATTTCTGCTTTAAACAGTGTAGCTCTCTGCATGTTTGGCAGAAGTACAAAGCAAGACCAAAGAACTTCCCACAACTTGTGGAAGGTTATCAAATCTCTAAGGACTACAGATGAGGGCACTGCACTGCTTGTAGAATCAGTTTGAAATCAGTATAAGTCTATCCTGTGAAAATTACCTAAAATCCTTCAGTCAAGTATATTATCAGTAATTCTGTGTCTCAAATAAGCAGCAAAGTATGTATCTGAATGTAAAACTTCCCTACAATATACTCTTGGGAACTGTGCACATTTGACTTAGATAGCCATTATTTGGAATGTCCTCTAGGAAACTGGTATTGTAGAAGGAATGGGTTTCTAAATGTATTAGTACCCAGTTTGTATTCATTTTATGCTATGCATACATATTCCGCAAATTTAAACAGGGTTTCCTGCACGTTCTTTCCTAGACACAGTTAAAATACTCTTGAGAAAGCACTACTTCTTGCAAGGCAAAAGCACAAAAATACTGCTGGGTGACACAATTTGGTGTTCAACTTCCCTCCAAGAAAGAAAAAGAAATTGTTTTACGAAAGCAAAACTTGCAGATGTTTAAAGTAATATTTTAAATGTAAGTGTCTTTATGCTGGCAGTAACATTAAATATTAGATTTTGAAAAAAGATAGTAGAAAAATAAGTCTACAGTTTTTGGCAGGGTAGCTCCATGTTGCCTTTATCTCTTCAGTAAACTGAAGAGATAAACTTGGAGAGCAGACAAAAAAATCCAAATATAAATATGTGCCATTTTAGGCGTACCATTTTCACAGGGTTTTCCTTTTAATCATTATAAATAGTCCAAAAGGAGAACTTGATCAATCAAATAGTCAGTGGCAAGTTATGGGTCTGTCAATGTTGCAACCAATAGCAAAACAACTCATAATTCAAAGGTGCAGCACCTGCAATGCTTACAAGCAACAAAAGTAATAGTAGTCCTGATACTCTCATTCTGAAATCTTACAAGTTTTGTATCTGTGCCATCTATCTGAAATAATTTGTCTCCCTGTTACATTGTAAAAATTTGGAGAATCTGATCTGAATTTAGTTGAATTTTACAGCAGTGATACAGAAATAACAAAATTATCTTTTGACAATAAATACCGGCTGACAGAAAAGCAGAAGAAGCAGTTCATACCAATAATGTTCTACTTGTTATAATTTTGCCAAAATATAAATGAAAGTGTCCAATCAACAAAAAATGTCCAGTGTATATTTCCTTTGTTTAAGCATCTTTATCGGCCACAGAAGATAAAACAATGACTCCGCTGATCATCAGTGACAGTTTAGATCAAATTGTTCAGAAATTGGGTATACCAAACCATACAAATAACAATCTGGATCAGTAAAGCAATAAGGTTTTATTTGTAACTTCATTGATTTGATTACAGTACTGAATATAAAATAGTTCTATCCAGAGTGTGAAAAGCTGGCACTATTTCCAGAGCAGACTAAAAAAGTGAAGGTCTTGAATCTAAATAACTTAAACCCTTAAAGAAAGATTTTTCATTATGAATGAAATAAAAGGGAGGAAAAAAAAAAGTATCTCTTGATGTAAGTTCCTAAACAGTCTTCAGATAATCCTGAGTGACATTTAGTTTTATAGATTTATGGATCAATCTTATGTCACTATTTGGTTAGAGTATCAGCTCGTTTTCAGAGGGAAGAAATTGCATAATCAGCTTGGCAGAAGATGGAGGTCAAAGAAATTTTATACTTCTTACTGCCACTCTTATGGGCATGGATATTCTTCACAGTGAAGAGGGAACAATCTTTCTCAATTCAGCTCTTCATTTAAATGACTAGTGGTCCTAATTTTTAGTTCTTGGAGTTAATAAGAATTAATCTAATTTCCACAGGAATTTCTAATGTGAAACCGACCTTGTTGTCAGAAGCTGAAAACATTCAAACAAACTGCACAGGTGATGTGGTAGTTCCTGAAATCAACTTTGGCTACACTAAAAATCTCTGCAGCGCTATTAGAGCTGGATAATATTTCTGTGGTTATAAAACTTTTGGTTTTCACAACTGTAGGGCAGAATTGTAGAGGCAGAGGTAAAGCAAAAATAATTTTTAGTATGCCTAGGTCTTCAGTGATCCCTGACAATCAAATCTTGTGGTCATCTCCAAGAATTCTCCCATTGCCATTGGTGGGCACTTGTTTTTCAAATATAAATATAGAAATAATTTATTATTACAAAATGGGAAGAGCATAGGAGAAATATTCCTTCACAATTATCTTTTTATTCTGTGAAAAATAACCTTCCATGTACATTGCAGAGTAGTGTTTTGTCCTCCAAAGAAATTAAAAATAACCCTGTAAGAGATGTTCATGGCAGACAAAAGCTGGCAACAGTTGCAGAAAGAGTAATAGCATCCATGTGTAAACACACACGAATACAATCTTTAATTTCATAATCACATACCATTTTTCCTTGTGTCATTCAGTGTTCAGTGCTCACTTAATGAACCCCTATTGCAATGATTTGTTTAATCATATTAATTCAATATGGTCAGTGCTCACTTAATGAACCCCTATTGCAATGATTTGTTTAATCATATTAATTCAATATGGTCCGGGTCATATTTCCTGCACTACTGTGTTATACATTGAATTTTTTATTTCTTAAAATGTTTTTCCTTCAAATTTATTGGTAAAGTATGTGAATGCAGGTAATATAAACCAGAATAAAATAAAATTAATAATATTAATTTATTTATTTTCACACCTTTGGGCATACATCCTCTTTTACATGTGTTTACATTGTTTAGCCTAGAAGCAATCACAGGTTCATATATGACATTGCTGCACTGCTTAGTTTAGGAAACCTGAAGCTGGGATATATGCATATATATAGTGCTATAGTGCTTTGCCTTGTTATGTCTTTCTGAAAGAGCCTCCACTGATTTACCTATTTTCCATTAAATACTGCTGCAGGACATCTGCATATATATCTGGAATATATAGAACCAGCTTTCATGGTGATTTGACATACCTGTGATTATAGTGATATATTTACACAGCTGCTAGTGGCATAATTAGACCTAGCATAATGGGTAACATTTGGACATTTCATATTATCTTCATAGTATCTTTTATTGTCAGAGCATTGTACTACTGGCGTCAGCTCCTGCAATGGCTCAAACCTGAGGTAAATTACAGATGTTAAATGAGAACCCTGCAAAATGAAAGACATACAAGTCTTGGCGACTTGTGAAAAAGTTGAACTTAAATGAAATGTCAGTTATCACAAAGCAAACTTCAGAGTAAAGGAAAAAGAATCCAGAGCAATTCTCATGTCTAAGTGTAGTCTTTGTGTTTTCTATAATTCTATTATATTGAATGCTTCCAATTTTGGCAAGGAGATGGATTAAATATTTTAAGGTAAAGACAGTTTGATTTTTTTTTTAGAAGATAAGTTTACTGGTCAAAAATATCTTCTCAAAAACACTTCAAGAAGCAGCTAATGTATCAGCTTAAATTAGAGAGTCTTAGGTAAGTAACTTTGTTTGTTTCCTTAACATATCTAAGTCATGGCTGAATGTGCACTCTAGCAGTGAATGAAACTGTACATAATGTTTCGGTAGCACCTTTATAAATTCAGAAAACTGCAGAAACAATGTAGAGAGTAGTGTAAGATAGTTTAGGAATGAAAACTGAATTATTTGCCATTTAAAATCAAGATATTTTTACTATTGACTGTATGGGTGAAAGAGAAAAAGAGTGAAAGAGAGATCAGAGAGATCATACCAGGGGGCCAATTTACCCTGATATAATGAACTTGAAAAAGATCTTTCTTATTTCTCGCACTTCTTATTTTGTGGTATCGGTGGAAGAAATGCAACACTCAATATGAATGATCAGCAAATCTCAGAACTTTATTGATAGGCACATACATTTATATTGGTGTTAATGAGGCTAATACATATTGCAAAAGGCGAGCTCATTATTGGTTAGTTACTTATCAGCTAACTACGCCTACCTTAGCATTCTTGTGACTACTATGTTGCAGCTGTTCTCATCTTTTCTTCATATTTCTAACTAACGATCCTCTCCCCCATCCTGATGTTGCACCAAGGGCACAGTGCCCTTGCCTGATTTAGACACTGACTGCTGGCTCCTATATCTATCTCCTTCTTCCTTAACTAATGGTATTATATCAGTGTGACCTTTGTCAGCTAGCCAGCTGTTCACAAAATCCTCCACATCATTTAACATGTCTGCACATGCTGGTTTTGTAGAGTTGTTTCCATCTTTTCATCTGCCTTTTTTTTTTTTTTTTTTTTTTTTGTGCTAGGTGGAAACATTTGCACTTGCAGTAAGTAGTACAAGTGAAGTGAGCTTGGGAAGCTGTGGATCTATCGGCAGGACTTATACATTTGATATGTATCTGAAAAACGTCTCTATCAAAAATTCCTCTGGCTCCAAGTTTCTTGGAAGTGCAATCATACATCTACACAAACCTTGCATAATTATTTCTGCACATGCAGAAATATCAATTATCATATTCCAAACAGATCCATTCTGTTGCGCATGTGCGAACCACCTGTGGAGCACATGAACAACAGATCTGACATGTCTCAAGACAATGGGTCTGGTAGACACACTGTCATTATGAAAGACTTTGTTTTTAGACTAGGCCTAGTCTAGGCCTAGTCTAGACTACGCCTCCCTCTAGGCCTAATATTTCTGATAATGAAGTACTTAAGTTTTGGGGGTTTTTTACTATGTTAATAACCCTAAGCTGTTAGATAATTGTTTTATATCACAATAGAAATGCACTCTCAAGAATTCAGCTACTAGGACTGAAAATTTTTTAACACATGACATCGCTCCAAAATGCAAAACTTTTGCCAAAAGTTTTGGTTTTATTGTAATGCCTTGCTTTGTTTATGATATGTATAATTTGAACACCTCATATAAGCTTACATAAGTTACATACTTATGTCGGTGTGCATAGGAATTACTGTATGCACACCCAACAGATACTCGCCACAATGCTCGCATTGTGAAGAGAGTTAAAAATCCCATGACACCAAAAACATTTTAATAAATCCTACCTGTAGCTGTACCTGCGTGATAGCTTTTGGTGGGTCCATCACACAGGTGATAAGACCCAGAACAGAAAGCACAGTGGCTTTACATGCTGCACTGACCCTCCAGTAGCAGAGGAATCCCAGAAACTGTCCTTTAGTGTTTGTTACTGCACACCAGGGCTACCCACAGCAGGGCAGCACTGCAGCCTCTACTACTGAGTGTTAGCTATGGCATTCTCCACTTTGCTTGGCTCACTGCTGAGTGAGAAAGGTACTTTATCAAGCAACTACGTGTAACTTCAGCAAACCATGTGAAATTTTTCACAAAGAATAGAAGTCTGATTCATATTAATACAACAAATCCTGGTAGAGCAGAATTACATTTAACTGTAAAGAAACTAAATACTTTATGATGAAAAAACACAAAGGAACCCAAATAGTTTTAATATCATTCTGCTTTTCAAAGAAAATTAATCTTTGAAAATCAGAGGTCTTGGAATGATAGAATTATTAAAATAATACTCATAATCAGATCCCATTTAGTGTTTCCTATCCAGTATATTACAGAAAGAAGATCTACTATGTGAGGGGAGGGTATGAAACATATTAACATATGTGGAAGGTTACACAGATAGGCTCAGGCACAATGCAAATAGGGGAGCAAAGGGAAAAATGGGGAAGAAACCAGAGCATTCTGTCATTTACTGTCTCACCTAGCCCAGAGTGTGCAACATACTGTGCTTTTGTCTAGCAATGAAGGATTCTGGTCAAGTTTTAGACACCTTTGTTCTCACCTTTTGTATAGGTATACAAAGTAAATACAGAAAAATACATGTATGTGTAAAGAGGATATCAAAATTAAGAGATATCTTCAGGGTTTCTTTGTTTTACAGTTTTGTGATCTTTATATCTTTCTACTTTTTATTCATATTATGGAGTTTCTTGTAATGAGGGATGTTATGTATCTACTGCAGTATGTGGGCTAACAGCTTGATTTGACTGCATATGACTGCGTAAGTCCCACAGCTTAGTGTTGAGTGCTGTGAGATAGGAGCACTCTTTTTTCAGACCCTGAATACTAAAAATGCTCTTTACCACATGAGTGGCACACTATACCTTCAGGAGCAAAATACTTCCCAAAACGTTTCCCAAAAGTAAAGAAAAACTATCTACTGTGTTGTAGAGCTACAGTAGGCTAGCATGACAAAGATGGGATCCAGGATATCTCAGTGAGAAAATATTTTTTACTACCATAGCTTCCTTAGTCTTACACCATTGCACTCTTTTGTTACAAGCAACTAATATTTTTATTCTTTGTGGGAAAGCAGAGTAGTTTTATTCTTTTTTTGCTCATTTTGAAACATTAGCTGTGAATCTACAGCTAATGTTTCAAAAAACAGACCAGATGCATCCCTTGACAGAGAAAATAGCCAAAGAATTTCACTATACACACTTTGTTCTTGCATTTAAGCTCTAATAGTTGTAAAATCAAAATTATTAAGGGCATAATAACTGGATGAATTTTGCTTTCACACATGAAGCTGACAATAGCATGTAATATGTAATTGCATACAATAACCTCATACATTAAAAGGAACAACTTTACAGATGGGAAGATTTCCTTCTTCTGGGTCAGTGATAGCCATGGTGAATGGTCTGTCTGATAGACCCAGTAATTTGGCATCTGCTTTTTAGAGAAGAGAAATTAAGAAAATGCCTTTCTTTCAACATTTTTTTCTCTAAATGTCTATTTTATGATCATTACATCATGATATCATTGAGTGATTACTTGCCGGGGTCAGAATTTTCACCCACTGGACCCCGGCTAGATGTTTCTCTTCACCAGATAGAAGGAGGGCCACTCGAGTCCTGGATAATTTCAACTGATTTATTGCATGGTCCAAAAGGATAGGAAAACATGGAGGGTAGGCTGAGGGACAGACGGTGCACCAGAGGGACAGCAGGTTTGGGTAACAACCAGCAGAAGGACACCAGGGCGACTGCCCGGTCTTTGGGGAAAGATACAGTTTTTGTGCACAGCTACATGGAGGAGTATGGAAGAGGGAAAGTTTTCACAGGAGTAACTAATGAAAGATACAAAGGGTACAAGATGAGTGGGATGTGAAAGGGAGTACAGCATTGGGAACCATGGGAAAGGAATGAATTTTCCCTGACTCAGACAGTGGTGCTTTCCCAGGGCATTCCTGAGATAGCTTTCTTCCCCCTGATCCCCGCAATTACTCAGTAAATTTTAGTCACCATTGTTGTCACCTGCAGCTTTACTATTTGCATACAATATGTAATTGATGAATAGAGCTAAATTGTCTGAAAAACAATTTAGCTAGCTGCACTATCAGCTATTTCTTTTCTCAGCATCACATGCAGAGATGTAGTGATTTGGGTGTTCTCCAGACATGCTGCTATGTAATGCATCTCAAAATTTTTCAGATAAAGCCACTTACAGAAGAAAAATACATTTGCTTTTAGAAGACACTTGGTGAAATCTTGTTTCCTCCTACATACATCCATTCCAAGCATTTGATCAGAATTTCATGGATTCATAACCTTTCACCTGGGTGGAACCACATATTTGTGATTTGATACAGTAGATGGGATATGAAGTCAAGAAGATACAATAATAAAGGACACAAGCAGCAACTATTTACTTGTTCAGACATTGGTTTAGGAAAGCAGGCAAAGGGCCTTGTAGGCATCACACTTGAGAATGTGAGTGATTCAGAATATATTAGATCAACTGTGTTATAAAAAAGTGATTTAGAATAAAATACATTTAAGTACAGAAACCTTGTGGCTTTTAAAGAGTGGTGCTACAGTAAATCTGCATTCTATTTTTTCCACATTATATCTTCTAGGCCCTAGTAATGACTGCAGAAACTAATTTCAGATGAGTAAAAAGTTTGTGAAAACACACATATGTGGCTGCTGCTGGCAGCAACAGCCTTATATCTGTCCAGCTAAACTATAGTGACACATACCAAGTACTTCAACATGACATTAAATTGCTTGTGTCTCTAAAAAATGTCAAAAAATGAAAACTATCAGGCTGAAACATCAGACTTTTTTTTTTTCAATGACCTGATATGACAAACATCTCCAAGATCCCATTAAGCTCCCCGACTGAATACAGAGTTTCACTTAATCTTGTCCACTGACACAGCAGACAAATGCAGCTCTCAAAGTGCACAGTGTGCTGCTGCTGCCCCCTTAGGACAAGTAAACATAAATAATTGCATATGTTCTGTAGTTTCTCTACATTTTCTCAAAGATCTTTCTATATAAGCTATTAAAAAGTGATTATAATAAGAGGTTTGCCTAGTGTAAGCTGATGCAACAAGAAACACACTCTATTACAAGACCTATGAAAAGGTAAGGCTTAGTTTAAGGATATGAGAGAATAAGAAAAAGAGAATTTTTTTAGTAACTGTATTGGAACTTGTAAGACAGCAAGGCATAAAGTGTGAGAACAATGATACAGTTAACACTTGTAAAACCTGAAGAGATGTTATCGGGGAGAAAAAAGGTTCAGTCCCTATGTGTACACTTCAGGATGACATACAACTCAGTAACCTTGGTAGGCCATAAGGTGATTCATGAAAACTGCAGCAAGGATAAGTTATCATCACTTTCCAGTCCTTTAACCTTTGTCAAGAGACCTGATTAATCCTTTCTCATTTGCTCCTTTCTTTAAATTTTTCCTAAGACTCAGATTTTAGAATTTTAATGGCTGCTGATGGATGTCCTTTGAAACTGAATTGCATAGAGTTTTATTTTGACCTAGATTAATGCTCTCCATTTTCACTTGGCTGTTCACCTCTGCATCTTTGAATTGAGTTCAGATGGACACAACAAGGAAAGCAGAATGGTTAAGTCACTAAGTGTAAAAGGATGAGGTCTTGTCCTTTTGCTCCCTATTCAAGATCTTAGTATCACAAGGCCACAGAGGCACTGTGGTGTCTAAATCACTGCAATTATTGAACATACAAAAGCTGTAAGGCCTGCTGCTTTTAATGGTTTCTGATGACTTCTAAATTGTAGAACAAAAACATAGTCATTTACTTTGGAAAAGACCTCTAAAATAATCAAGTACAAACATTTACCCAGCATTGCGAAATCCACCACTAACATGTCCCTGAGTGATGCATTTACACATCCCTTCAATACCTCCAGTGTATGGCAAATTGATAAAGGAGTCCAGCAAATTCATCGACAGTGGGGTAAGGTACTAACTGTCATATAAAAGTGTTTGAAGAATTTTCCAGGTGCAAATCCTTACTGCATCACCCTTAACTATGTATGCAGGTATCACACTAGGAAGGACAATCTATCCCTGATCACAAAAGCATTCAAGGACAAATGCACATTTAAAGTAGGGACAGAGAACGTGAGATTATATGTGTTCGTAGAAGAAAAAAAGACAAAGTGTGGTATAGTTCCGGTATCCTCACATGAAAAGATTTTGCTTAGGGAGAAGTAGCCCTGGCAATTACATGTATTTATTCTTGGCAGTTACACACCACATACACTTTAAATTCAGACTACAAAGGAAAAGCTGATTGACCTGCAGCAACTTATCAAAATCATTGGTCCTGTAGTTTCTTTCACTACTCTGTGTCAGAAATACAAGACTTCTGGAGAGTTCCTTAAAATTAAAAAGTCACAAAAGATCTGACTAAATATTTCCCAACTTGTTCAAAGAATTAAAGTACCTGAAATCTACTGTGTATTTATTGGACATAAACAAATGAAGGAAAATATCTCCATGAAGAATAGCTAAGATTCAAAAGAAAGGTCACTTTCAGAATGGCACACATGTTTTCTGGAAAAATAACTGGAGAAATGACCTGAAAGCTTACCTATGTCTCTCTATATAACTTGGCTATTTAAGAAAATGTATAGAGAGTCCATTCTATCCTTATGCAACAATCTTTAGATTATCACCAAAACAGTACTATTGCTAAGATTATTTAAAACTGCAAATTAAAGAGCAAATACAAATCTACATGTACTGTTTGTTTATTGAGTTTAAAAAATACCTGTTCACTAAATACTCCTTCTCTCAAAACTCAGTGTATTTGTTAAAGGCACAACTCCACAACTCCAAATTCAGCTCCTGTGGTCAGAGTGGAATTCTTCATGTGCTGAAGTATGTTTTTGTTGGAGCAAAATCACAGAGCAAATGTTTTTGTTGGAGCAAAATCACAGAGCATCAATTAGCTCTTGAGGAACTCAAGGAGGTAACAACACAACAAACTGAAAATTTTGTTACAAAAATGTGCAAGATCTTGAGTTATTATTTGGGAAACTATTAAAAATTTTCAATGACGCTCTCCAGAATTTTTCAATACAGATGTGAATAGAACAAAAGTAGAGAAAAGGGAAAAATGTATGGACAGTTTGCTCAGGAATATTTATGAATTTCCAACTTTCTTCTGTGTGATATAGAAGAAAACATCATGTCAGAGGCCAAGCATACTGAGTGCTTGTGACTAAGCAGAACTCAGAATGGCTGCTGTACTGTCACTAGGGAAGAGCAGTCCTTTCTAAAACAGCATGTTTCAAGTCAAACAAAACAATACAATATAATATATCTAGTGTTATTTTTGTCAGCAAGTATGCTTCTTTTCTTAAAAAGAAGCAAAAACACATTTTGAATATTATTTACAATATTTTTCCTCCTGGTTTTCTCAACATGCTTTTCATCTCTCTTTCATTGTTAATATTAATTTGGTTTTGATATTTATTTCTGCTTGTTCAGTTAAGGTGTCTGGGCTACATTTTATACTTTTCTATGTATTCATAAAATCCTCTACGTTCTGAGAAGATTTATTTATCATAGCAAAGAATTCAACTGCTTTTGGGATTTCATTTTGGGCAGAGCAGATTTTCAACGGTTTCTTTGATACTCTGTAGCCCTGTGTTTGACAGCTTCACCTAAATCACTTTCTAAAATATTGCCTGTAATTTTCCTTGTGCTGGTAATACTCTACAGAAGAACTCTCATATAAAGCTTCTTTTAGATATATGCAAATCTTTCATATTCTGCTATTTAAATTTCATAAAAGAAAGGATAGGGTTCACATTACATTCTTCTGATGAAATTTCAGCCTTTCAACTATTACAAGCATCTTCTGATTTTAACGTACTTTAACAAAGCATTAGTTTTATCACTGTGCATTTGTTCTGCAATATCTTATGTATATGAGAGCTAAAACCATGGGTTCAATATTAACCATAAAGAAAAAGATTTATGGTATCAGAATCTTGCTCAGAATATGAATCAGATTTCCACAACTGTGTAGCATAAATAACTGCTTTCAATGCATCCAACTGGCACAACTTCGTGGCATGTGTACATTACTAGTCTCTTGTCGAAGTATTTTTATTACATCATTGTGATTCTGATCTACCTCCCTTTATTGCAAATAAATTGAACTTGATCAAATAATTGCAGTATAAATCTGAACCATGTTTTATGAATCAGAATCAGGCTTACTTCTACAACAGGATGACACTACCCTTTGCAGATTGTTTCATATAATTTGCTTCAAAGGCTTCAGCTAGTAATTTCTCATGTGCTCTACAGTCTTGCACTTCAGTGTAATCTTCCTTTTTTGCTTAACCTGTCATATTAGATCTTTTTTTCTATTTATCTGTACAATGGAAAATCAGCTAGACTATATGCTGTGACTATTTCTTAATAGGGAAATATAAATCAGTGCCTTCCTGGCTTTTGAACTCACACAAGTGGAGAAGCCCAACTTACTGAACTTAAAATGTCACACAAAGTCATATCCTGACTTATTGAAATGTGTTGCGATGTGATGTCATGGTGTGACTCAGTTTCCCTAGCCCCTCCCCTGAAGTTTCCTTTCCCAGGTGGTGTGTCAGTCACCACCTCTCCTTTCCTCACCCTTGACCTCTGCTGGGCACTGTCCATCAAATCAGAAATTCCAGAAGGCATTGAGTGATTGGCAGGTTTAAAGGATGCTCTCCACCCCCTGGGAGGCCATTGGCCCACCCAGGTGTCCTTCTCACCTGAGACTCCCCCCATACCTGGTTGGTGGTCCCTCTGTTCCCCCCGCTGCGCCTCTCCCCTGGGTAAAAGGATAAGAACCTGGATCAGGGAAATCCCTGGTGCCAGCCCAGGCTGGGCATGAACTGATGGAGAGCAGCCCTGCCCAGAAGGACTTGGGGGTGCTGTGGGTGAGAGCTGGACATGAGCCATGGGCATTCTCAGCCCAGAGAGACAAGTGTGTCCTGGCTGCACCCAGAGCCCCTCTGCCCTGCTCTGGTGAGACCCAGCCTGCAGAGCTGCCTCCAGCCCTGGGCTCCCAGCACAGCAAGGACACAGAGCTGTTGGAGAGAGTCCAGAGGAGACCACCAAGTTGATCAGAGAGGTCTCCTATGGCGAAAGGCTGAGAGAATTGGGATTGTTCAGTCTGAAGAAGAAAAGGATTAGGTGTTGTGACCTGTAGAAGAATTATAAAAGAAAGGTCTCATAAAATCAGGCCTGCTCTGTTAAATTGGTGGCTAGCCTGTCATTTCTTCTAACTGCAGCTAGTACTTAGCAAGTTTCCATGCGAAAACTATCCTGGTATGAAAGATCTATTAAAACAATCTATTCCTGGGTGAAAAACAACTAGCACCTGCCTAAACATTAAATCTGTCCCATGAGAATTAGTGAAGAAATATGTAAACAATTTAAAAATAGAGAGGGGTTTGATGGACAAGGAAAATACCTTTTACTAACCAATAGAGTAATCGGCAAGACAGCTATTAATCAACTAAAGTTGCACATGAGGACTGTAAAAGCTGTATAAAATGAGTTGTGTGAATAAAGAATTGGCTTTTCCTGCATGAAAAAAAATTGAGTCTTGTATGTTTTATTCCGACAGTTAGGGGTGACCTAATTGTGACCTTCTGGTACCTGAAAGGAGCTCACATTAAAGATGAGAAGGACTATTTGCAGGCGCATGGAGTGAAATGACAAGGGGGAATGGCTTCACGCTCACATGAGGTAGGTTTAGATTAGGTATTAGGAAGAAATTCCTTACCATGAGTGTGGTGAGATACTGGAATCAATAGTCCAGAGAAGTTGTGGAAATCCCATCTCTGGAAGTTTTCAAGGCCAAGTTGGATGGAATTCTGAGCATCCTGATCTAGTGGAAGATGTTCCTGACCATTGCAATGGGGTTGGAGCTAGATGATTTTTAAGGACCCTTGCAATCCAAATCATTCTCTGATTCTAATTGGATAAAACCAGAAAAGGATAATTGTGCTATTCTCTAGCATTACAGATTTTTTTTAAATATGGCAAAAGTAGGAAACTAATCTTTATATGTTTTTTCTAAGAATCATCATCTTTAATTAAATATTATAATTTTTAATCCCAATGGTAAGTAATACAGAAACCAGTTCCTGTGTCCAGCAGCCATATGGTGCATCACTGAAACCCAGTTGAACTGTTTGGGGATAGATGCTGATGTACACCACTATTCACAAGTTTGGGACAGTCTCTTTTGTTTTGTTTCCTTTGTTGTACTCAGTGCATGCAGATAACGTTCTGGATTGTGTTAATCTTAATCTATGGGAAAAAAAATAATCCATTCAGAAAGCAGTACAAGGATTCTGTTGTAATTTTAGAAATTTTATTTTCATTGTCAGTAATAGGAATGAGAGCTGATTGAATGATAAGTAAGTAATTTAGATTTGGAGCATTTTTGGCCATGAGTACAAACCTCAATTAACTAGAAAACAAAGTAACACAAGAAATCTAAAAACCTACTTATACTGTACTTGAAAATCTCTAGAGGATAAACATCTCTAGACATGAGTCTTGACTGAATGAATTTTAGCTCATCTAGTATGTTCACTCCTTAGATAAATATATATGCATTTTACTATGTTTTTCTGCAGCATATGAAGCAATACAAAATATGGCCACTGGGGACTAGGCTAGGTAGAATTTACTCCAATTTTTTATTTAACTTCTAACTAACAATTTAATTTATAACTGACTTTTTACTTTTGAAATACTGAGAAAATCAAAGAAAACTAGAAACTAGTTTCTAGAAATCAAAGAAAACTAGACCAGGTTTTCAGATTAATTCCTTGATATGAATGTTTATTTGTTCGGTGTTGTTCTAGTTTGCTTGAATGACATTAATTTTTCTCTGTTGTTATGTTTTGGGTTTTTTTCTTTTATAAGTGTTCACACAGCTAAATTTGAAAGAATTTAAATATATTCCATTTCTTGGTTTAGATTTATTCAGATATGCAATTATGTGTTGTTATTCTTTCCTGCATTTCTTATCTGAATCCTGCAGCCTTTTATGTGTTTGTCACTCTCATTCTTCCATAATTTTTTAATCTGTCTTATTCTTTAACCAAGAAACATGCAAGATAAAACTTTCTTGAAAAACAATTTTCAGTAATACACAGAAAAACATGACTTGTTTGTCAGCACCTTCCTGCTTTCTTATATTCATAAATTCTCAATTTTTAACCCACACTCTGAAGAAAATATATTTGCTTTTTAAACTTAATCATAAGACACCACACAGGTAATTGGTACTTGAAATAGCAAGTTATATGTGATTATATCAGTGTCAGTTCTCAATAACATTGATTTACTACTGTGACACTAAGAATCCCTGTGAATCCCTGTTCAATTACTACTGTGACACTAAGAATCACATCCTAAGAATTTCCTCTTTTCTCTGATAGTTACATTCCATAAGGAACTGGGCTTAAGATTTATGAAATCAAGCTGGTGTCAACAAACAAACCTTTCTGAATTTTTCATTTTACAGGAATTAAAGAGATATCTTTTATGCTGTCTCTAATAGTAACTAGGATTTCTTTGGTCTTAAGGCAGATATTTTCAGTCAAATCAATTCAGTGGTGATAGAGTTACCTGCCTTTCTCATACAACCAATGGAAATTTTCTTAATACTGGACTAGGAGAAGTATATTCTCTTTAAGGGCATATGGTGTGATCCAGAAAAAACATACTAAGACAACAAAATACATGTGATTACTTTTTTTTTCTTTAGTGAACCTCAAATATGTTAAGTATTTTTCTAGCACAGAAATAAACACAAAGTCCAATGTATTTTCTGAAGGAGAATTGCTTTCAAACACTGAAAAAATTATAATCTAAAATATCTACAGATGTTGTAGCACTGTGAGATATGTTATCTTAATACAACAGAATTGATATATTGTATAGGTTATCCTAACATAATAGAATTGGTATTGTCTGAGAACCAATCCATCCTTCAGTTCCTTTTTAGAAATGGACTGCATAAATCAGGCAATAAAACTGACACAATACAGAACAGACAATAATTAGAGGGTAATCACTATTACTTTCTCTTCATTTTCCTACTACTCCTGAAGTCCTCAATGTATTCTCCATTTCTATTTACCCTACAAGGCTTATTGATTTGTTATTCATTTATTAATGGATGCTAATTTATATTGATCTCAATGTCTTGTTTATTATCAACTTCTGGTGAACAGATTATTCTAAGGTGATATAACTGAAGTGAATTGTGGTCCCAAAGACAGAATCCATATACATAGCAAACTCTGAAAAAACATTTTTGCTTTGAACATCACAGTTAAGAAAGATTTGTTTAGAAGGCACAGATAAACAAGAGGAATGGGACACCTACAAAGAGATGGTAGGAATAGGAGCTATGACAGATAAATAAATAACAAGAGGAGACACCACAGACAAATTTAATTTAAATCATCTCCTATCCTTCCCTGTCTGCAGTGCTGGATCTGTCTAGGATCAAAGAATCATATACCGGGAAGATGAGATACTTCCTTGTTCTTTTCGTAGCTTTGCAATTTCTTAGCAAAACCAGTAGAGTTGGAAATGAAACCAGCAAAGCTGCACTTCGCATTGAAGTAGAAAACTGCCTCTTATATCTGTCCTGGTTTCAGCTGTGATGGAGCTGGTTCTCCTCCCTATTTTGGCTTTTGCTAAGCAGTATTTTCTCTGAGTCAGGGGCTTGTCAGTGTCTCATGCTCTGCCAGTGAAGGCTTGCAGAAGAACCTGGGAGGAATCAAGCCAGGACAGGTGATCTGAGTGAGCCAAAGGGATATTTCAACACCATAAAATGTCATGACCAGTCTATAAACTGGTTTATATGGTAAACCATAGCAGTTAGTAGGGAGAAGATCAGTCCTACTCAGACATTTGCTGAGCAATGGTCAGTAACTATATTGTGCATTTCTCTGGGTTTTATTCATCTGTCTTTCTCCTTTTCATTACAGTTGTTATTTTTATTATTTTATCACTATTACCAAAATTATCTTTTACTTATTTTGTCTAGTTTCAATTATTAAACTATTCTTATCTCAACCCATGAGTTTTACTTATGTTTTTCAATCTCCTTTCCACCTCACCAAGGGGACTACTCTTGAAGGAGAGTCACTGAGCAACTGCCTGGTACTTAAGTTGCTGGCTGGGACTAAAGCATGACAATATTAAAAAGTGCGTAAAGATTATGTGTTAAACGATATCTAGTAGAAACGCATTAGCTCCTCTGTCATTCTGATTTGCTGCATCATTCTTGGTATCTGTCTCCTGCAGGTCCTTTTAATTGCAAGTTTCCATTCCTCTGCATTGTCTGTCCTCCTTTCCATGTATATTCTATTCCTCCCACTCCCTCTGTGTGTATCATTGAAGGAATCACTTGCTTTTTTGTGCAGACTGTGGGTTCCCTATAGACTGCAC
The DNA here is from genome assembly GCF_036417665.1 of Passer domesticus. Lineage (NCBI taxonomy): Eukaryota > Metazoa > Chordata > Aves > Passeriformes > Passeridae > Passer > Passer domesticus. The sequence goes on along the minus strand of NC_087512.1, from coordinate 55,949,306 downwards.
TTGAAACCATAAACTCTAACTCCTTCTCAGCTATGCAGTTTATATTATAAGCAAAATCTCTAAAAACTGAATACTGAATAAATTGTCTGGAGGCTTTGTTGTCTAGTCACAACTGAGAAGAAACTACAGTCAGACAACATGGAATATTCATTTGTACTATGTAAATTAGGATCATTTTACAATATAGCACTTGATTGATATCATACTATAAATATACATATATATCTGTGCTACTTTGACCATATTCAGAAGTTCTAGGACTGAATGATGAAAACAATTTTGCTCCTGTGCCAGAGAATTCCAGAGTAATAAAAGCAAGTCCTTTGGAGATTTGTAACTATAATGGAAAAGAAAATAATACATTTACTGAACAGTAATAGAATACTTTTTAATAAAACTCAGACTGAAATATTGCCTAGTCTTAAGGAGTAAGGGAAAGGATACATCTGTATGAATAGGAAAATATTATTTTGTCTAGTAATAAAAGGAATGAGAATGGTTTTTTACAGTTGCCAGAAAATTTATACTGACAAGTATACCTACATAACTCATTGCATCACAAAGACCATTGCATTGTCTTGTCAAATAAAATAATCACTTTAATTTAGGATTAATTGTACTTTAGTAGCTGGTACAGAGTTCACAGATCACAGATCTGAGTAATGAAACTGATTTTAAAAAGCAGCTAAGATATTACTTTAACAATTACATTATTAGAACAACTTAGCCCTTTATCAGGGTTGCTGACATCTTGAGGAAGTCATTCTGCATCAACCAACTAATTTTACAAAAATAACATACCTTCCATAATACCAAGATTTAAAATTTTTATATACTTCAAGGTATCCACATTGTTTCAACATACTGAAGGGAAAAAAATTCTGTCATCCTGTGCTCTCGTAGAATTGTTCTAGAAAACTATGGTCCTTCTGGAGACATTTTAATCTCTCATTTTATTTGAATCATACAAAACATGTTATTGCTAGAAAAAAATCCTTAAAGGGTTTCACTTTATTAAGTAGAAAAGGGTTGAGACCTAACACATTATAATATGATATGTAATAAAGTAACTTTCTTAACCTTTGTCACCTAGCTGAAAGTGTGGTGCGAAATCTTTTCCACAGTTACTAAGAAGATTTTTCAAATATATTAAAAACCAGTATAGAAATAACATAGGCCTGTTACATGATGAGGATGGTCACCTCCCAAAAATGGGACATGTATGTATTTTTGGCCTCTGTCTTCAAGACAGATGATGGACCAAGGCGGTCTTAGTGCCCTGAACTGGAGGACCATGACTGTGAGAATGATCAACTCTCAGTGGACCTTGAACTTGTGCAGGATCTGCTGTTGCAACCCAATCCCTACAGATCCATAGGGCCTGATGGGATTCATCCAAACATTGTCAAATAGCTGGCTGTTGTTATTACATGTCTTGATAATTTTTGAGCAGAATCTGGAGAGGTCCCAGGTAGCTGGAGCCTGGTGAGCATTGTCCCTGTTTTCAAGAAGGGCAAGAAGGAGGACTCTGAAAACTACAGGTCGGTCAGTATGTTGCTGTTTAGGAATGGTACTCCCCAATTCAGTGCCCCCACTGAGACATCTAAACCACACACTATTCTCCCACTCCCCCTTATCCTTCCCATTGCCCTTCCCCTTCTTCTTCCCTCTCTGGCAGGACAGAGTTGAGAATCTGCAGCACAAAGGTGAAGATAATGGGTGAAGATAATAACAGATTACTATAAACAGCAATGAGATAAGAAAACAAACAGTAGCAGCGACAATACCAAATGTATACAAAAGAGAGAGTGATTCACATGCATAAATGCTCACTGTAGGCTGTGACACAAAGAACAATGACAGAAAGCTTTCTCCCTCCACTACATTTGGGTTTTTTACAACTGGAAGTCACACCCTTTTTCTCCAAAGTCATAAAGTCCGTCCACCTCCACCATGATACTAGGTGGTATAGAATACCATCCGGTCCTGGCCACAGTCCCTGACCCTTCAGTCACACTCCCTCACAGCTACTGCAAGAAATTAACCATGTCCTGGCCAAACCAGGACACCATTTCATTTCTGCTCACAGTAAAATAATGGAAAAGATTATTCTGGGACGTATTTAAAAATACATGGAGGACAGCATTGTCACCAGTCACAGCCAGCACAGCTTCATGAGGAGAGAAGTCCTGCTTATCAAACCTGATTTCCTCCTACAGCAGGAGTTGATCAAGGGAAGCCTTTTGGATCTCGCCAAGGCCTTCCAGACTGTCTCTTCCAGGATTCTTCTGGACAAAACGTCCATCCTACAGCTGTATAACAATCTTACATGATTGCTGAGCAACTGACTCACAGGTTGACTCACAGGTTGGGCACAAAGAGTTATAGTGAATGGGGTGACATCTGACTGGTGACCTGTCACTAATGGGATTCTACAGGGTTTCATCCTCAGACCTGTGCTCTTCAGCATCTTTGCTAATGACCTGGAGAGAGGACTTGAAGGAACACTAAGTGTGACAAGAAGACTAAATTGGGAGGGAGTGTCAACTTGCTGGAAGACAGGGACGCCCTGCAGAAAGACCTTGGCAAATTAGAGAAATGGACAATCACTAACTGTATGGATATTGAAATGGGCAAGTGACAGATTCTGCTCCGGGGATGGCGCAACCTTCAATGTACAGACAGACTGGGGAATAAGATGCTAGAGAGCAGAGCCACAGAAAGAGACCAGGGAGTCCAGGTCCATGGCAGGTTGAATTTGAGTCATTAGTGCTCTGCACAGTCAACCCTGTGCTGGGGGCATCAGGCACAGCATCGCCAGCCAGGCAAGGGAGGGGATTGTCCCACTCTGCTCTGCACTGGGGCAGCCTCACCTCGAATGCTGGGGGCAGTTTTAGGCACCATAACCTAAAAGAGATCTAAAGCTTCCAAATCTAAGAAGATTTGAAAGAGATCTAAAGATCCAAAGGATGGCCACGAGGATGGTGAAGTGTCTAGAGGGGAAGCCAAACAAGAAGAGGCTGAGGTCACATGCTCTGTTCTGCCTGAAGAAAAGGAGTCTGAGGACAGATCTCATCACACTGTACAGCTTTCTCATGATTAAAAGAGGGAGGGGCAGGAACTGGTTTCTTCTCTCTGGTGGCCACTGACAGGATCTGAGGGAATGGCCTGAAGTTGTGTCAGGAGATGTTGAGGCTGAATATCAATCAGGGAAAGTTTCTTCACCCAGTGGGTGTTTGGGCACTGGGATGGGGCAAGGCTCCTCCAGGCAGTGGTCACAACACAAAGCCAGTCTGAGTTCAAGATGTGTTTGGACAATGCTCTCTGGCATATGGTGTGATTCTTGGGTCTGTGCTGTTACAGGCCAGGAGTTGATCTGACAGATCCCTTCCAAATCAACATATTCACCATATGATTTTATGATTCTATGATTCTCTGATCTAGTCCAACCTTTCTTCACAAAAGAAAGAAAACAACTAAATATATTTATACTGTAATAGTAATCCTTTTCTTTTGCATATGTTGATTGTTAAAAACTAATGAGAAACCAAGTATAACCATAATTCATAATTCTGATATGAATAAAGCCTGATGCAAAATAGATTAGTATAGAATTGGATATTCAACTGTATCCATTGTTGTAGCAGTGGGGGTTTTGAGGGTTTTTTGAGGCTGCTTGAGGCTCCTTTGTAGTAGGTTTTGGGTATGTTTGGTCTCTGGTTGTCTGGTTGGGATAGTGGTTTGGGGATGTTTGGTCTGTGTCTAGCCTCCTCTGTAGTCTGTGGCAGCTGGAGTTATTTCGCTCTGTCTGTCCCCAAAGATCCTGCCCTTAGCCTGAAGGGTTCTCTGTCAGTTATAGTATTTTCTCTTCACTATTGGTTTGTCTTTCCCGCCTTAGGTTCTGACCTTTCTCCGCCCCGCCCCGCCCCCCCCCCCCCCCCCCCCCCCCCGATTTCCTGCGCTCTCCTACATAAAAGCAGCAGTTTTCTCTGACTCCACCCTTCCCCCGGCCCTCTGCCTCTGCCTTCCCCTTCGAGGTACTGGACCCCGCGCGGCGCCGGCATTTCCTCCGTGGCCGGCGCCCCTCTCCAGTGTAGGAGGGGACATCGCCCCGCTCCTGCCGGAGCCGCTGCCACCCTCTTGCGGCCGCGGTTCCTGCTGGGAGAGAGGGATCGCTCGCAGCGCCGCTCCGCTCCGCCGAGCGTCCTGCTCCGCCGGCGCCGCCAGTGCGACTGCGGTTTCTGCTGAGGGACAGAGATCGCCCCGCGCGGCTCCGGCCGCCCTGCTCCGCCCTGCCTCCGAGCGGCTGCGTCTCCGGCCGGGAGAGGAATCTTTCGCACGACCACCGCTGCCCGAGCGCCGCTGCTGCCAGCGCCGCACCATTGCCGCTGCTGCCGGCGCCGGGGCGAGAGAGAGACGGTCGCTGCCGCTGCCGCCACTGCCTGCAAGTGCTGCGTCATCTGTCTCGCGCCGGCGCTGCTGCCGCCGCGGGAAAGCCGCGCTGCCAGCTCCCAGCGGCGCCACCCGACAGCACCATCCCCGGGCGGGAGAGAAATCCGGGTGGCACCATACTCGCACGGGAGAGAAATAAAAGCAGCTCGGAGAAGCAAGCACGGGGCCCTTCTTCATTTCATTTGCCATGAATTCTTAGACGTTGAACCCGCCTTCTGAGCCAGCCGAACCGTGATCCTGCCCGCCGGCGGCAGAGGCAGGGCACGGCCACTCTTGACGTGTGCCCCGATTGCCTCCCGTGACAGGGGCATAAAGAAAATACATTGTTTTATATATATATATACATACATACATATATATATATATATTTTTAAAATTCGTGCTGTTCAGAATATGAAACAAATATAGGTTATGATGTTTTATAAGGAATATATATAGATGACTTAAACTTACATGCGGATTCCAAGAAATCCCACAGTCTATAGGAAAAACATACCACTGCAAAATCGCAGTCTTAAGCAGGCAGGGAACTAATTTGCAATTGAAAGAGCCTAGCTAGTATGGGGACCACCTGCACATATGTGAGATCAAGATAGGACCATCGAGAGAACTGCCTCCAAATGTGGCTATTGCTGCCTGCTCGGAATTGTATTGTAAAACACTACAGAAGGAAGTAGGAAGGAACAGCTTGCATATGCCCGGTCTGCTTTCACTGGTGGACAGGAACTGTATTCTTCACTTCAGCTTGAAGAAACGAGGCAGCATGAATATGATTTACTATGAAAAGAACAAGAGGAGACCCTACCTCGGGCCAGAAAAACAGTATAAAACCAGACTGTACCAGACCGCAGTTGTGAACTGTGGGGGATTTGGCACGATAGAGGCCGGATCTGTGTTCACCCAGCTCCGATCCCAGGGTCGATGCTGTCCTTGATTGTTGGCTGTTGGGACTGTATATTGGTCGCAAATCTTATTTTTATTTAATTTATTATTGTTATAGATAAAAAATTTAAAATAGCCAATTTTAATAAAAATATTTAAAAAAATATTTTGAATATTTTGCAACCGAAATACGGTCTCGACAGCCACCAACCAAATTGGACAGTGTACCACCCCCGGGAGGTGATGCGGGTGAACGTGAGATTGATCTCGCTAGTACCAATTCTATCCCGTCCACACTGGCTGCTTCGAGGCAGCAGTTCTTACACAGTTTATTTAGGCTGCGGCAGGATGTCTTTGTTTCTTTCTGAGTTCTTCATATTCAAGTTGGTTTCTTTCTCTGGCTTGGGCTGCAGAAAACCTCTGTCCAGGAATAGATTAATACGCTTCCCCGATTCCCGGAATCTGGCATTCAGATGGAAGGTGTTGATGGCCCTGGTCCTCTCAGGTAGGTATCTTATCTGGGCCATCATCGCTTGGGCGTCACTGGGTGTAGGTCCTTGTGAATGCCCATCTCCTGTGCAGCCAGAGTTTTCTTCGAATGCAAATGTGGTGGTGCCTCTCTGTCCATCTGCCGTGGTTTAGCCATCCTGGGGAAGAATCTCCCCCCCTCTTGTATACCAGTAGTTCATTTTATACATTTATATATATATTTTGATACACCTTTTATTCCCACGAATTACTACCCATAACAAATCCCTCACCTCTTTTATTGACACATTAATTCGTGGGTAATTCTAAAAATTAAACCCACATGTTTTATTTTTAGTCGATTTCTATATACATGCAAGTGACCTCTTTCTCAATCATCCTGGTATTCCCTGAGTTCTGACCTGTTGTGCTCAATTTGCTTCTCAAACTGAGCTAGCGCATTAGCTGCCCATTTATGTGGGGTATCTTCCTCTAAGTTCATAATCTTTGAGACTGGGTTATCCTTTGCTGTCGCCATCTCTGGATCCATTGTCATGGCTGCTATCTGCATCCCTTGTACAACTGAATGTATCAGTGAGGTAAAGCAAGGGATCAGACAGGGTAGGAAGATGACTCCTGCTATGGAACAGAGAATAAAGAAGATTAACTTCTTCCACCATGCCCCATTAAACAGATTGTCCCCCCAGGATGCGTTTAGGATTGAGTTCCACTTCTGGATGGGCACATGGGTGACCCTCTTTATTCAGCTGCAAGTCCTCTGATAGTCTCCCTGTAATCGTCAATTTCAATGCAGCATTCAGATTTATTGAATTTGCCACATACTCCCCCTTCCTCTGCCAACAGGTAGTCCAATGCTATTCTATTTTGGTAAACGAAAGCCCTCATCTGGGAATGCTGCCTTGATAGTAACTCCAAGGCGTCTGCAGTGTGGTTGGACACGATTTCCACCACTGCCTGGAGCCTGATTAACCGGTTCAGGAGATATATTGGAGTACGGTAACCCCAACTACCATCCTGAGCCCAGGTAGTGGGCCCATAGTATTCAATGATACGCTCTGCAGGCCATTCCTCCTCCCTCCATTTCTGGCTACCTTCAAAGATTGGGAATTTCTTTCTTATGTCTCTCTTTTGACGGCCCAGGGTCTCATAGAGAAGAGCCCCTAGTGAGCTGCTTTCTGACTGAGGCAAGGTGAAGAAGGCTGGTCTGATCACTCCCAGGGTGCATGAGCCTTTCCACTTCGAAGGGAGCTCACTGTATGCCTTCTTTCCACAAATCCAATATATTCCATTTGGTGCTTTCCAATTCTTTACTTCCTTTGGTTTGTCCCAAAAGTCTCTTAATCCCCCTAGGGATTGGAAAGGGTTAGCCCCAACTTTCTTGTTCCAGCAAAGTCCCATGTTTTCATTCCATTAGCATTGGTTATCTCTTTTCTGACTCCAGTACCCATAGGGAAGTTCTGGTTGCCACCTTTGGCTTTTGTTATCTGAATTTATGATCAGCGTGGAAATGCAAGGTGTAAATCCTACAATTTCCATATATTCTCTTTCTTCTCTACTTATGCAAATTGTTCCAATTACTTGCTGATCTAAAATCCATCCCTTGGGTCATTGAACTAATTTAGAACTTTTGGTGTGATTCCACTTAAGCAGCTGTTCTGGGGTTCTCCTTTCCAAGGCCACTTTTCAGCCGATTTTAAACCCCCACATATCCAGCAATTTGTAAGACCTAATTCCGTAGCAATTTCCTGCATGAGGTCTATGAACAAGTTCTTGTCTGATGGGGGCAGGCGAAATTCACTATACTGTTTTTCGAATTGTTCATAATGCTCACTTAAAGTTTTTAACCTCTCCTGCTCGATCTTACATTTCCTCATTTCGGACTCCTGCCTTTTCAACTCCTGGGTGATCTGTTGAATTTTACTTTCCAGATTCACCCCTTCTTTATTTTGGGAAAAGCAGAAAGTCCTGTCATATTGGAGGCAGGCTCGATCATCATGATCTTCGAGTAAACCTATGATGACCGGTTCTTTCCCCAAAGACATCCTATTCCCGTACTTCAGATTCTCCCCCACCCAATGTGTTCTTCCCCCCATGGTACACATTCCCAACTGTTCACTGTTATAATACAACTGGTTTACTTGGAAATATCCCACAGAAATCGAATCCATTCTTCCCCCAGTCCACACAGTACGGTTACACTTATCGCATATGGGAATCTTAGCAGTTCCAATATCACGCCTTTTTCTGATAAGGGTTGACTTACCCACCCTGGACGTCACCTCTGGCAAGATGCAGACTTTCTCCCCTTCTTTTAGACAAACCCCATATCGAGTGCCGTTCGACCAACAGTACTTATGTGCCATGCCTTTAATACAGTCTGAAGAGGCAAGGTTAGCTAAAGCCTCCGCTTCACCCTGACCGTCCTCGGTGCAAATCTCACAAATCTGGCTGGGGTCCCACTGATCTGAATCAGTTTGTGTTTCAGCAAGTGCACTACTCCTGAGGCACATGGCTAGACTCAGGCTCATCAGGGTTATTCCAATTATTGTTCCTCTGCCCCCGCTCTCGCCCACTGGGTTGCCTCCCGCGGCGGGGAGTACCATCTTCTTGGCAGCAGGAATCAATTTCTCGGAGATCATAGCTGGCCCGGGCTGCGTACCTTCGCTTAAACATTCCCCACCGGTTGAGCCTTACTGGCCGGGCACTGCAGGGTACTTTTTTCTTTCTTCGGCACTCAATTGATAAGATGTGAGCCCGATATCAGAGTTTTCCCCTTAATCCATTTTGGAAAAGCCTAAACCAGTGTATGGAGTCTGCTTCAATCACTCCCAGTTCTGTGAGTAACGTCAAGAGTAGATTAGTCACCCGCACTTTGTGGTTAAAACAATCCTCGCACAAACCCCTAGGTCTCACCCCCCCCGTCACAATGCACCACCCACGTTATCTTACAATAATAGCACTGAAATGACACAAACGGATAGCAAGGACGGTCCGGCTCTTGACATTTGGTCCGGTTGATCTCAGTCATCAGTGGTGGTCTGCGCAGGGTTAACTTCAAGTCTCCAGAAGGCAAGACGACCTCTCACTCGGGTGTGCCCTTTTGGGATTCCACCTTCTTAACCCTGGAAGTGTGTGTCCAGCCCTTTTCAGCAGTTCGTACTGCTGTATCTGTAGTCAAAAGAACAAGAAGGGGTCCTTCCCAATGAGGAGATAATGGCATGTCCTTCCAGGTTTCTATCAGGACGTAATCTCTGGGTTGGACTGGATGAATGGAAAAGCCCACAGGAGTTCCTTGCATTACAATTCCCTGTCTTCTTAGTTCTTGCAGGTTTTGGTTAATAGTTACCAGATATGGCCTTATTTGCCCATCTTCAATCTTGGGGTGTCCTATCGGCATCCTGTGTTCATAGGGCATCCCGTACAACATTTCAAATGGTGGTATTCCAGTTTCTGAATTTGGCAGAGTCACGATATTTAGTAGAGCCAATGGTAAGCATTTAGTCAGGACATTTTGGTTTCTAAAATTAATTTTGTTAACTGTGCCTTAAGAGTTTGGTTCGTCCGCTCAACCTGGCCCAAGCTTTGTGGGTGCCAAGGGGTGTGATATTCCCAGCGGATCCCCAAGGCTTCTGCCATTTGTTTTATTATTCTAGAGGTGAAGTGGGTACCCTGATCTGAATTGATATACCTCACCAATCCATATCTAGGCACAATTTCTTATAATATTTTCGATACCACCTGTGTGGTTGTCTGGGAACTGGGAAACGCCTCCACCCAGTGTGTAAGCTTGTCCACTATGACTAATAGACACCGGTATCTTCCCACCTTTGGCAGATCGGTGAAGTTGACCTGGACCCTTTCAAAGGGTCGATATGCCACTGGTCAGCTTCCCATTGCTGTTTGCTTTGCCCGGTTTTGGTTGATTTTCTGACACACCATGCACCCTTGCACCTCCTGTTTAGCTAATTCATATATTCCTTTACACCCAAAAAAACTTAGGAATTGATCTGCCAGTGCCTGAGTTCCCCAATGAGTTTGTGCATGCAATCTTTTCAATATTTTCCGGGTGTATTCTTTAGTCACTAATTCCCTCCCATCAGGTAATTTCCACTTACCTTCTTCTAATTTTCCCCCTATCTTTTTGTATTCCTCAATTTCTTTCTCAGAGGCATGTGGGGGAAATTCTCGTACTTCCTCCTCACAGTTCTCTGGGGTACTTACCGGTAGGAGTGCTGTGTTATTAGCCTCCTGGTCTGCTAGATTGTTACCTCTTGTTTTAAACTGTGTGCCCCTTTGATGTCCTTTTACATGTACTATAATGATGGCTTTCGGTTCTCGTATAGCCACCAATATCTGTTTTATCAGCTCCTCATGTACAAGTCCTTTTCCCCTAGTACTGATCAGCCCCCTTTCTTCCCAGATTTTTCCAAAGGTATGAACCACCCCAAAAGCATATTTTGAATCAGTGTAAATGGTTCCCACTTTACCTTTTAACTTTAGCAGGGCCCTTAGCACTGCATATAGTTCACATGCCTGAGCCAACTACCCTGTATTTAGAGGACCCGATTCTATTGTCTCCCCGGTTACCCCATCTACAACAGCATATCCAGTTTTCCGTTTTCCCTCTATGACTCAGGCTGACCCATCTACGAACCATTTTCCCCCTGTTTCCAATTCCTCCTCTTCCAGATCAGGCCAAATTTTGGTCTGCAACTGGACTATCTCAGTGCAATTGTGCGTGGGTGTATCTGAGGCTTCTCCATATAAGAATTGAGCCGGGTTTTGTGCCGTTGTGTTTTTTAGTTCCAGGTCGTGAGAATGGATTAAAATAGCCTCGTATTTCAAAGGCCTTGCATCAGTGAGCCATTTTTCTGCTTTCTGTTGCAAAATATTCCCGATGCTATGTGGAGAATACACTTCCAACGGAGCCCTGAATGTTACTTTCTTAGCTTCTTCCACTACCATTGCCGTGGCCACTATAGCCTGGAGGCAAGTGGGCCACCCCCTGCTGACAGGGTCCAATAGCTTTGATACATAACCCACTGGTTTCCTTGACCCTGCCCAACTTTGTAGTAATACCCCATATGCAGTGTGATTGCTTACATCCACAAACAATTGAAAAGGTTTTTCACGTCTGGGAGGCTGAGTACTGGAGCTACTATGAGAGATTCTTTTAGTCTTCTAAAACTTACCTCATCCTGCTCACTCCACTTAGGTCTTTCGGTAATCAGCTTTTCATATTAAAATTTTACTTTCTCCCTGTACCTCTCAATCCATTGCCAGCAGAAACCCACCAGTCCCAAAACGTGCCGTACCTCCCGCTTTGATTGAGGTGAGGGTAAAGAGATGATACCTGCGATCCTCTCAGGATGTAATTTTTTTCTCCCTCTTATGAGCCAGTGACTCAGATATTTTACCTCTGGTTCAGTAAACTGGAGTTTCGTTCTTGAAACTTTTAACCCTTTATCCCCTAAAAAGTTTAGCAGGGCAATGGTGGTTATCCTTACCCCTTCTTCATTAGGCCCCGCAATCAGCAAGTCATCTACATATTGCAGCAGCTTAGTCCCTTTTACGGGGACGAATTCACTCAAAAGATGCTCAAGAGCCTGACCAAACAGGTTAGGTGAGTCTACAAACCCTTGCGGTAGGGAGGTCCACTGGAGCTGCTGTTTATGGTTTGTCTCCGGGTCTTCCCACTGGAAAGCAAAGTAATTTCGGCTTTCCTCTGCCAGAGGGCATGTCCAGAATGCATCCTTCAAGTCAATCACACTATACCAAATATCCTCCAGTGAAACATTATTCAACAAAGTGTATGGATTGGTGACCGTGGGGAGTAAGGTTTTAGTTCTTTGGTTTACTGCTCTAAGATCCTGCACCAGGCGATAGCTCCCGTCTGACTTCCAGACTGCCAGAATAGGAGTGTTATGCCTCGACATACAGGGTTCCAAAGTCCCCTTTTGAATGAGATAATTTATTATAGATTTCAGCCCCCACCATTCCTCTATGGGTAATGGGTACTGCTTTACTCTAATAGGGTTTTCAGGGTTTTCAATTTCTATCGAAATAGATTCCATCTCCAATTTCCCCGCCTCCCCAGCTGTATGCCACACTTTAGGATTGATTTTTCTCTCATCCTCTGATGTTAGCTTATATAGACTCACCACCAGCTGTGATTGTTGTGCTATGAGGCTTATGCCTAAACCCACCATTAAGTCTCTACCCAATAAATTATAATCAGCTTCTTCTACCAGCAATAAGTTCCATAAGCACCTTTTCCTCCCAGATTCCACATTTTTTATTACCGGCACCTTAAAGGGTTCCCCCTTTGCCCCGATTACCATCATAGAATCCTCGCTCTTTGAGCATCCCTGGGGCAAGCACTGCACTGTAGTAGTCTCTGCTCCTGAATCTACTAAAAACATTGTTTCTTGTTTCTGAGGTCCGATCCTAAGTTTTATCAAGGGCTCTCTCGGTGTTATAGACCCCGAATTAAAAAGCCCCTGACACCTCTAGTCTTCTTGGAACATCTTCTCGTCTCTCATCCTCTTCTTGCAATCTCGTCGGAAGTGTCCCTTCTGTTTGCAGTAGTAGCACTCAGGTCTCTCCTTCGGTTGGGGTGCAGGTTTCTTCGGAGGACGTTTAGGTCTTCCTGAAGGTTTCCGAGTATGTGCTGCTTCCCCTGCAGCGAGTTCTTTTTGTTGCTTCTGGTCTTCTTGGACTGCTGCCACTAAGACTTTAGCTTGCACCTTCTGTTTTTCATCCTCCCTCCTCAGCAATTCTAGCAATGATTTCTCCTGCCAGTCCTCTAATTTCTCCAATTTTCTCCGTATATCCTCCCATGATTTACTCACAAATTGTGTTTTTAATAATATGGCTCCCACTGGGGAGTCAGGGTCAGTACCCGAATACATTTGGAGACTTCTCCTTAGTCTCTCTAGCCATTCGGTCAGGGTCTCATACCTCCCTTGTCATTCCCCTAAAGCTTTTCCCAAATTCTGCCCCTTAGGTACTGCCCCTCGGATACCCTGGATGACCATATTCCTTAATTCTATCATCTTTTGCCTATCTTCTTCTATTTGGGCATCCAGGATGGTCTCTGGTTAGGCCACTTAACCTCCCCACTCCCCCCTTGTGGGTTCCTGTGTTCCCAATCCTTTATTGCGGCTGTTCGTATCATATCTCACTCCTCAGCATTAAACAATGACCTCTGAATAGCACAAATATCATCATACGAATAAATGCTGTTCCCCAAAAATTCGTCCAATCGCTCGGCCACCCCCAAAGGATCATCCATTATTTTCCCCATCTCCTTTTTAAATGCCCGCACATCCCCTGAGTTTGTTGGTACATTTACATAACCAATAACTCCCAGAGCAGTTGCGACCTCTCTGACTGGGTAGAGTCCCGGCTGTCCCTCCTCTTCTTCGCTGTCTTCTGCATGTGTCTTCTGTCCTGTGTCTCGTGCAGCTAGTGGGTGGAGATTCCTTCCGCGCTGCGCTCTCCTCGGGTTGCGTTAGAGGAGGTCGGAGGGACAGGGTTCGTTCCGGCGGGTAGGGGTTGGCTGGTGCCAGTCCTGTGGGATGTCGGGCGATGGTGCCTGTGGTCTTGCCAGGCGGTGTCCAGGATTTTCGGGTTCAGGGAGAGGCTCGCGCACCTGATTGTTCGCATACGGGGGAGGCAGATTCTCCAAGGGTTCCCAAGTCTTCACTGGTCCCTTTGGCTGTTTGCACGCTCTCACAGGGTACAAATCAACACTAGCGTATTCTCAAATCAGAGCATATTCCATCTCCTCCTCAGTAAATCCTTCCTCGAACACAAATTCTCTTAATGCCCGACATATTTCCTTGTTGAATGATCCGAATATGGGCCAGAACATATGTTTCCTGATTTCTACATTGGCCCACATTTCCATACAGTAATAGACTGCCTTTTTCTTAGATTTTTCCCTTCTAGTAGGGTAGTCTTCCCAATGTTCTAGCATCCATCCCAGAGGACTATACCTCGGGATGCTGGGGAGATCGGACCTCTCCTTTCTCCCCGATTTATCAAGATTCTTTTCTTGGATTTTACTCTTTTTCAACACCATGTTCTACTCCTTACTTCCCTCCTTAGGCCTATTTACTTGCAGAACTGCTTTTTTTTATTTTTCTTTTTACCAGTATACACACAAAACAAAAAAACTTTGCTGACACCCCCAATCACGTAGCGAACCGAACTGCAGATGTATAGTCAGTATAGTCAACAAAAATGAGCTCTCTTACTTTTTCCCTGGATCCTGTCATTCCTCCTGACCCAGTCAATGATCGTCAAAGCAACCCTTCTTTCCCCCACCTTTTCAACTTCCCCGGGGCTTTACTTGGGTTGATGTGTGTTCCAAGCATGATATTTTATTCCGTTCACACGCACTTGTGGTGCGTGTTCCAAGCGAACTCACTCCCCGCTTTTCCCCATGACGGATTGCGGTCTTGGGATCTGCACTCGATTCGTGGTATTTCTACCCCATTCACACGCACCCGTGATGCGTGTTCCAAGCGAACCTTCCACTCACTTCCCCTGAGACTGACCACTTTCCTCGCAGAAGAGTGGAAATCTTAGGGTCCGCACTCGCTTCGTGATATGTATCACGTCTCACACACACACGACCACTCCCCTACTCAACCATGCGATACTTACGGTTCATTTTCCTGCGTGGATTCTTTGTGTGTGTTGTTTTTATGAGTAAAAATAGCCGGCTTCCACAGAGAGCTACCGCCGTCCTTGAGAGCTCTGGGCCCGTTCCACCGTTTGGTTGTGGCTAACTTTCTGGCTACAGAAAAGTTCGTTTTCATCTGATTGGTTCCGATGGGTTTACCCAATCTTGTCCGGCTGCTAAAATCAGTGGGGCGCCGCCCAGATTTTGAGAGGGGACCCTGGAATCCTTATCAGATATCACCAAATTGTTATAGATGAAAAATGAGAAATAGCCAATTTTAATAAAAATATTTTAAAAAAAAATTATTTCGCAAATACAGTCTCGAGAGCCACCAACCAAATTGGACAGTGTACCACCCCCGGGAGGTGATGCGGGTGAACGTGAGATTGACCTCGCTAGTACCAATTCTACCCCGTCCACACTGGCTGCTTCGAGGCAGCAGTTCTTATACAGTTTATTTAGGCTGCGGCAGGATGTCTTTGTTTCTTTCTGAGTTCTTCATATTCAAGTTGGTTTCTTTCTCTGGCTTGGGCTGCACAAAACTTCTGTCCGGGAATAGAATAATACACTTCCCCAATTCCCGGAATCTGGCATTCAGATGGAAGGTGTTGATGGCCCTGGTCCTCTCAGGTAGGTATCTTGTCTGGGCCATCATCGCTTGGGCGTCACTGGGTGTAGGTCCTTGTGAATGCCCATCTCCTGTGCAGCCAGAGTTTTCTTCGAATGCAAATGTGGTGGTGCCTCTCTGTCCATCTGCCGTGGTTTCGCCATCCTGGGGAAGAATCTCCCCCCCTCTTGTACACCAGTAGTTCATTTTATATATTTATATTTTGATACACCTTTTATTCCCATGAATTACTACCCATATCTATAACAGCTATATTGATTTTTACCTTTAACAACA
This sequence comes from Passer domesticus, assembly GCF_036417665.1. NCBI lineage: Eukaryota > Metazoa > Chordata > Aves > Passeriformes > Passeridae > Passer > Passer domesticus. The sequence continues at coordinate 55,933,887 of NC_087512.1, read as the reverse complement.
TGCAACAAGGTGAAATCAGGCAATTACTCTGTTACATTTAACAAGTATGACATACAAAATACTAAATTAGTGCAAGCTCACTTAAGTTGTTGAGCGAGGGGACTAATTTTTAAAACCATTTTAGGCTTATTTTAAATATAACTTAGCGGGTTTTGTTTTGTTTGTTTCTTTTTTCTCTTTTATTTCTGAAAAAGATCCATAATTTTTCCAATTTAAAACATTAAAACCAAAAAATTACCTAATTTAATTTTTTTTTAAACAGGAGTGTTTCCTCTAAGGAAATACAGACTGCTCAGTTTAGCTGATCTCTTATCCGAATATGGTCCCTGGATTGAGATAGAAGAAACCTGTTGATTCTAACACTCACATCCACTGATACAATTTTAGAGAGCAGTCTGGAGTCACTACTTCTGGAGTCACAACTGTTTATCATGGAAGGGACTGCAAAACCCACAGTATGATTCCATTATTTCAAAAGACCAATAAAAACTAAAGTAGAGGAAACAAGATGGGATTCAAATGAAAAGTTTCTCCTAAAGTTTTCAGTGATGATTAAATTGTCTTGTGTACTGTGTGTGTAGCATTTAAATCCAGAGTTTATTTTAGTTTTACTATATTTCTTCATTCCTCTACCCAGCTGTTTCCTTTTGTTTGGAAAAAGGCCAAGATGGAATTTCTGTGGGAGGCTCAAGGGCTGTAGCTTAGTTTCATGACACAGTGGAAAGACAATATCTGATTTGCAAAATCACAGTGGCATAGATCATATTGTCTGTTGCCTGATTAAAGACTACTGAATGTGTATTTGATTTTATGACTAGATTATGGTTCCTGAGAGGAAAAGAAAGGATCAAAGAACAACAGGAAGCTGATGCAGTCTGTACTGCAACTTTAAGTCCATTGTCACTCTCATGTAGTGAAACACCTACCTTAGTGACAGGGATTTTTTTATTTGTTGAGGCCAAATTACACTTAATTTTCTTGAACAGTCACATCAATTAATTCTAAATTCAGAATAAAGTTTTGGGTAGAGATTTTCTTCTTAATATGAGAGTGAAAAGTGAGTTACACAAAAAAAACCTGCTCAGTTGTGACAAAATGAATTCAGAGAGACAGTATTTTGGTTTTGAGCTCTGTCTAGCAGTGAAGGAGAATGTAAGACGCCAAGTATTAAAAGTTGTATTCCTGCCAGGCATAGATTTTTAGGGAGAGAAGTCTCAGGCAAAACCAGAGTTATGTTTATACAAACAGATTGGCTTCTCAGATGTATGAACAGGAATAACAGCAAAAGCATTAACATTAGTACTTGTGTTGTCATTGTATCCTGACAATGTTATCCTTAGAATTTTCCTAAGGCAATATTCCATAAAAACACAGAACAGAAAAAGAAAATGAAAGAACTGACCAGTATGAAAACTATTCCTACTTGGAAGAGCCTACAATACAAGCATGAAGAAGCAATATATGAAGATAATACATGGAGGAATCTGAGGAAGCAATTAGCCTGTACTGACCATTGTGATAAGCAGCAGAGACAACATATGCCTGCTTTAGCCATGTCATGTCATTGTAGGCACTGTTGCAAAAAAAAAGGTTTTAAGGAAGGGTTTTAAAGCAAGTAACACAGACATTACAAAGATATCCATTCTCCTGCCTTAATTGGAACTGCTAGAGTGGAGCCTTACAGATGTATTGATTTGAATATCCTGATATTTATTCATGTCAATGCAGTCTCTGACTTTAAAGTATGGATGAAGACAAAACTACTTCCAAAATCAGTATTTACCTCAAAAATCCAGAAAATGCTCTCCTGCCATAGAACTGTGAGTTACCGATAGACACATACATTGATAAAAAAAATCTGGTATTTACACGGCTATGTCGAAAAATCTGAAATGCTGTAATAACTTACATTATGGGATAGGCAGACTCCTGAAGAGATCAAAGTGTACTCTCCTTAAACCCAGTGCTGTGGTCCTGATTTTTGCCCTTCAGTCTTTTTGTAGCATCATAAACCCACAACTTTATGGCCACTGTGGCCAAGGCTGCCCCTGACTTTCACATCCATGACCAGTTCTTCCTTGCTCATAAGTAGCAGGACCAGCAGAGCACCTGGCCTTCTTGGCTCTTCAATCACCCATCATCCAGATCCTCTAGAAAATCTCCAAGACTGGTTGAACCCTTTTGTTTTGTCCCTCCAAAAGATATTACAGCAGATGGAGTCTCCTATAATGACCAGCGCCTGTGAATGTCATGCTTCTTCCAGTCATCTGAAGGCCTCAGCTACTACTTCTTCCTGCTCAGGGAATCTGTAGCAGACACCCACAGCAACATCAACCATGGTGGTCCACCTGCTGACCTTCATCCACAAGCTCCCATCTGGCTCCTTATTTATTCCTGGGAACAGCTCTGTTCCTGCTGCATAAAGGGAAATCCCCCACATAAAAGGGAAAACCACTCTTTTCACCTTCTCACTCTGTTCTAAGAAGCCTGTATCCACCCATTACAGCACTCCTTTCTTGGGAGCTCTCTTACCACACTTCTCTTACCACACTGATCCACTGATGAAGCACTATGACAGCACACAGACTACTAACTCCTTCTGGTTTGTTTGGTTGGTTTTTTTGGTTTTATTTGTCATACAGCATGCACTAAAGGCATTTTACAGATTGCATTAGGAGTGCATGGCAAGGCTTTTGTAGCAGGGCAGTTACAGGGGTGGCTTCTATGAGAAGGTGCTAAAAATTTATGTCCAAAGAAGCTGGCTCTGAGATAGAGTCACTGTTGTTGGCCAAGGCTGAGCCTCTCAGCAGTGATGGTAATGGTCTGGGATAACAGCGCTAAGTAGGGGTAAAATTATTGCTCAACAGTAGCTGGGAGAGAACAATGAGAATATGAGAGAGGAACAATTCTGAAGACAGTGCAGAAGGAGGGCAGGAGGTGCTCCAGGCACTGCACATCAGATTCCCCTGCAGCCTGTGGTGCTGCCAATGGTGAGGCAGCTGTGCCCCTTGCAGCCCATGGGGTCCACAGGGATGCAGAGATACATGCACAGGCTGCAGAGAACTCCATGACAGAGCAGGTGAATACTCAAAAGATTCTGAGACCTTGTGGAAAGCCTATGTTGGAGCAGGCTTCTGTCAGGGCCTCTGACTCTGTGGAGAGAGGACCTATCATTAGAGTAGGTTTGCTATCATCCAAATAACATGCAGTCTCATGTTGTGAGTAGTCTGTTCATAAAGGTTAGCACACTGTGGAATAGACCCCTGCTGGAGCAGTTGATGAAGAGCTGCAGCCCACAGGAAGTACTCATTCTGGAAAAGTTTGTGGAAGACTGTTTCCTGTGTCCCATGGGAAGGATTAACATTGGAGCAGTTGCAAAAGACTGTCTTTTGTACAAAGAACTCCAGGCTGAAGCAGAAGATTGCAAAATTCTTTCTTTATATGTGTCAGAGACAACATGTGCTAAATTGATCACAGCATCCATTCCTGTTCCCCTGCATGACTTAGAGGAAGGAGATAGACAATTTGGAAGTAACATCTAGGAAGAAGGGAGGGATGAGGAGAAGGTGTTTCAAGATTTTTTTTGTGTTCATTATTATTTTGTTATCATTTGGGTATCAAAAAATTAATACCACAAGTTAAATAAATTGTGTCCATTAGGGTAGTTGTTGAGTGACCTATCCATCCCTGTGCTTATCATAATCATTTGTTGTATTTTATTCCCTCTGTCCAGTTGAGGAGGGGTGTGACAGAGCTGCTTTGGTGGGCACTTTCCATCTAACCAGGATCAAACCACCATAGAGAGCCACTCAGTTGTGCTGACTACTGAATACAAGCTTGAGAGCTCTCCCAACAAGGCTATTTTTCAGACACTTCTTTGCATGTCTGTTCTCAAAGAGATTGCTTTTCACTCTTGTTTGGTTAATTACTGTGTCCAGTTCTGCTCCCATCACCCCAGGCCTTTGGCTTGCTTCCTCCACACATGCAGCTTCTTTACTTGGTGAGAAATCCCTCCCTTGCCAGCTATTCCTAATCTAAATCTCTCCCTACCAGGTGTCTTAAAAAGCATATCAGGCTGTTGACCAAGATAGATTTGTCCTACATAATCAGGTGGATTTCATCTCTTCCAAACAGCTACTGAACCCTGAAGAGGGTTCAAAAAATGTTACTGTTCTCTTTATTTTCAGCTTGGAATACTATACACCAGTTTCACTTGCTCAAAGACTCTTTTAAATTCTTCATGTAATTTTCAGACAATACAAGGTGTTTCATTTGATTCATTAAATTTACAAGATGTATGTTCTTCTCAGGCTTCTTGTGCAGCATAACTATTTCTCTCTTTAAATATTAAGCAACAGAACCATTAGTTTTAAAGGACATATTGATTCTACAATTGCTTCTGTTCTTCCAGTAAACATTCTGGAGATCTCAAGTATTCATTCTCAATCATATTGTTTCCACTGCAAAATGATGGTGTGCAATTACTACATGCAAAGACCATCTGGGCAACTCATTACAAGTGCAAACTGGATGAGACATATCTCATCTTGGTGTGATGTGATCATTAAGATTACAGAATTCCTATAGCCAAACTTAAATAAAGACTTAAAACTCCACATGCAATTTTATTCACACGTCCATATTATTCCAGCAGACCTAGATGCAAATGAAACTAAGCTTATGTTTTTGGTCAGGGTAGCCACCTATGCTTTTCCCATCAGAAACAATTCTATATAAGGAGGTTAAAGGATTAGGTTCCCTAATGTGCCACTTTTCCTCTCATCTATCGTTATTACAACTGTTACTCTGCTTCCAATAAAATAAGTTGAATTTTCACTGGTATTGTAACAGAAGCAGAATCAGATCAATTATTTCAGCAGCCCTCCTAATATTTGTAAGCTGTAGCTAAGCTTGCAGTGGGGAGTAGAGGTGTGGGGAACAGTGCCTTTACAAGGTTCTGAGGTGACCTGGAGCAGAGTGATGCTATTCAGAGCACACAGCACAAGTGCCATGAGAGCGCTGAGGAAACTTTACCTCTCCTACAACTCTAAACCTGCCAAACCTGCAGTCAAAGACAACTTTAGACAGCTTTTATAAATATGTGAGACCAAAATGGTTAGCTCAAGGCAGTGTTGCTCTAGCACAAAGCCGTGTGTCCCATCTGCCACTACCACCAGCCTTGTAGCTGGAGGGCTTCTGTTTAAACCTCACACTGAGGTTACCACTGTCTTTGAAAAGGATGTCAGCATGCAAGCACTGCATAATAGAATGAGGAAGGGTTCCATCCAACTGAGATGTGGCATGAAGTAGACATTTTTTGAAAATTTTGCTCCTTCTGCTAAGACTACAGCAGGTTTCAAGTCTCTCAGTATTTTGATGAAAATAAGCTGTATTTTCTTCAGAAACAAAAGGATTCTGAGTGCTTTAATAAAATATTAATTTACAGCTGCTGTTCAATTTGAACCAGATGCCTTTCATCAGAGGGCTAGTTTCCTGACTGAATTTAAATTTCTTTTAAAGAGGAGGACATTGTTGAGGCTTAAAATGCACTATAGGTATAGCTGCAAGTGTTCATTTTCCTTTTTTTTTTTTTTTTTTTTCCTCCTGGTTCCTTTGTCATTCCTTTCTATCAGTGGCTGGTCACTCCAAATTTAGCTACCAGCAGTCAAAAGCAATGGTAAAAAACTGGTTCATGCCTGCAAATCAGGTAGTCATCCTTTTTTTTCGCAGATTATTTGCCTCCTCTCCTCCACCTTCTTTTCAGCCATACTAATAATGCCTGTTTAAAAAAGAGTATTGAATATTGATTTTTAAGGTAAGTTCTTTAGAGAGTGAAAAAAAAAAATATTAAATCAAAATTGTAATCTTTTTAACATGTCTTTTTTAATGTGCTAATGGCATCTGAGTAGAAGTAGTGTCCATGTAATTGTTTAGATTTGCTGGCATTTTTATGACATTTGCTATCAGATGCAAGAGCTAGCTGAACTTTAAATAGAAGAAACATTCTACTGTTAAGTAAGCTAGCTTATTTAAATGTAAAGAGGTCAGCCTACCAAGAGATGTCTAGAAGCTAAACATAGCTAAGGGCTGCTTAGTGTGCTTGAGAAAATTTAGGCAGAGTGACTGTACATATAATACTGCAGGATGTTTCTATTGCTAAAACCATTTCCCATTCTAGCTAAACATCACTGATGTGCTAAATTGGCAGGAAATTGCATTGCAACTATGACATGTAAACCATTACATGGTGTAAGCTGCTTTCTTGTGTATGAGCTCAGTTTCAATCTGCATGAGTTGTTACGAAGGATTTGCCATTGTCTGGAAGCTAGAAAGTTTGAAACAACCAAAGGTTTAGACTAAGTATGGCACATCTGTATTCCCAGTGCTTTGCAAAGTTATTTCATCCAACCTTCAGAAGAAAGTGCCTCTAGCACTTGAGATGATAGTCACGTTTGGTTTTTCTTACACTCATTTGGGATTAGGCTTCTATTCAAGTTCTCTCTTAAGGAGAGCTTTTTGCTATCTTTCTGATCACCTTAAATATTAATTATTTCCTTTTATTTACTCTTCTTAATGATAATTTCCTTTGTATGGATTATACATTGTATGCAATCTTACTCAACTGCTAAGGTTCAATCTTCAGCAAAGACTTAAAAGGCCCACCGTCTTAGTAAGTCAGCTTTCTTATTTTTAGTCTGAACAACTTTGTTTACAAACTTTGCTTACAAACTTTGCTCCTGCATTTTAGGAACTTTAAATTCTGATATCTGCTTGCAGATCTGTGACTCTGCTTAAGCCAAGGATTGTGTGTGTGGCAAGGGGCTGGTCAGGCCTTGCTTCTGGTGAGACAGTGCCCTGCCCCCAGAGCCCCCAGACTAGTAGACCTATCAATCAATCAATCAATCAATCACTCAATCAACCACACAGCAGGGACAGTGCTGACCCGACTCCTGACTGTCTGAGTGACCTGAAGTCCTACCTGAGAGAAAGGCCCATGAAAGACCAAGGGTTTAAAAGGGATTGACTATGAAATGGCCATTCATCTGGACCCTGCCTTCTCCTGGAGTTTCTAACTTATACTGGAACTCTAGGAGCTGGTAGCCTTATGTATGCTTTTCTGTACCCTTTCTGTCTTTTTCTGTACCTTTTCTGCCTTTCTCTCTCTGCTGCTAATTCTCTTTTCCATGAAACATTTTTTGGCAACTTAGTATCTTACAAGTTTGAGAGTTTCTAGGTTGAATGGGCTGAGTAAATGCTAAATTAGTGCTAAGTAATGTTATAAGACTTTTATACTGAATTTAGTGTTGTATTTATTCCTTTGCCAAAGTTTCCTTAATTCTCTATATTTTTGCCAGCAAACCTTTGTGGATGTTTAGTTCTTGAGAAAATCTGGTTGGTTTCTCCTTTGTGTCTACCCAACAAAAAAGAACCTTGGTTTAATCCATACATGAAGTGCCCGGGTGAAACAATGTGCAACATATTTACAGAGCTTTCTTCAAATCAAAAATGTCTCTCTTTTTTTTTTTTTTTAATTCTTTGGGGGTTTTTGGATTTTTTTGTGTTTGTTTTCTTTTGATGGTTTTTTATTTGTTTGTTTTTTGTGGTTTTTTTTTCTTTCTTTCATTGTGGATGTAGTTTACTACAAATGTAAAAGAGAAAGATTTCTCTACAAACATAAGCCAATAACTAGGTCTTCCAAGAATTTTTTATTAGGGATCTACTACATATTTATGTTTCACTTATGTGCACGTATATGTGCATAATATTCACCTGTGTACTTGTGACTTTGAAGAAACATTTTTTTACTTATTTCTTAGGAACTATGTTCATCCTCCATCTTAATAATTGATTGTCCCAACCCCTTGTGATAGTTTCTGTGTATGTTTCCTACACATCTATTATGTAAGGAGATGTTCTAGTTTGTTTAATGTTTTTGTGCATTTCTCAGTGGTTTCACTAGTGTGTGGTGAAAGTTTTCCCTCACTAGTGTCAGCAGTATTAGCATGGGTTCTTAAATTAACCTGTGACTGAACTGAAGCTGTGACTATCTTCATTGGATACTTTGCAATGTTTTTGTCACTCTTCTATATTAAGCAGATAGAAAATCTCTATAAAGGTTCAGAAATTAAAAATCTGCCTTTGTAGAGGCAGCTGATCACTGATTTCTGTTACCTCAAGATTTCACACAGTATTTTTAATGCTAGGGCTTGAAATCACGCCTCAGTTGTAAGCATTCATATTTCCTCAACGAGCTGAAAATGAAGTGCTGATGTAAAAACATCAGAAAAACTTCAGAAGTGCTCTCAGTGGATCTCACAATTTGCCGTTTGGCTGGAGAAATATAAAAACTACATCAAATTTAAAAGAGGAGCCTAAACTTCTTTGGACTAGAACTTTACTTTGAGAAAAATAACATGCACACCAGGACTCATAACAGACATTGACAGTGAGGTTTAAACTGCTTTTTAAGATTTTACAGAATTCAGATTTTTAGGTATACGTGTGTATTTTATCTAGTCAAGCAAAAACATATGTATACCTGTCTGACCGTAAACATGGTGGTCTGACCTCAGCTGGTGGCCAAGCACCCTAACAACTCCTTGTTACTGTTGCTCCGCAAGCCAGGGACGGGGAAAGAATATACAGAGAATAAGACAGACAAGACAAACAGGTCAAAATAAAATATAAAATATTAAAAAAACAAATAAACCCCTCCCAGACAGGAACTGCCCACCACACCCCCCCCCCCCAACAAAACCAACAAAATAAACCCAGAAAAAAAACAGTCCCCCTGTAAAAACAGAGAGCAACCTGCTAGCAATGGCATTGTCAGGGCTAAAATTCACTTGCCAACTCTTCTCAAAGCACAGCTCTGATTAACACCAATCCCAGGGAAGTAAATTTAGAAACATGTATGTGAAAATGTATAATATGTGATACATAATAAATGAAGTTACATTATCTAATAGGTATTGAGATTCAAGCAGTTTTGCAGAATAATGTCCCCAGTATCTGTTCTTATTTAATTGATATCCCCTACCCAGTGTTTTGTCTACAAATCATAGGCTAATCACCTGCCCAGATACATTCTGTAGGAGTACTTGTTGGAGTCACTTTAAAATTGTTCCAAACTTCTGATTTATAACTTCTTGATAACTTCTGATTTATTTTCTTTCCCTTTTGGAACACAAAAGAAATGACCAATTGATTTTTTATTCCAAAGGGAAAAAAAATACAACCTGAGAACTTCTGTGCCACCTGCCTGTAGCAAATTTGTATTGTTGAGTTATATCAGAGGATTTTAAACTTGAAGTAATTTCATACCCTTGGCCCCAGTAGCATGAATAGCTCAGCTGGAATTGCAAATGATTTTATGCATGTTGACAGTAAGAACATTTATATCACACTGTAAAAAAGGAACATGGAGTAGTGACAAACTTGCTGCTGTCAATCTAGGATGGTTTTGTTTTTCAATGAGGCACAACTTGGATGCGTACTACTGCTCTGAAAATGCAAGGTGGAGTATAAAATACTGGACAGAAATGGAAAATTATTGATTATAAACATTGCTTGAAACCATTAAATAGACATCAGCAAATTGAGGAAATCTGTAAGGATGGTTTTCATCAGAGTTTATAGTTAGCATTCATGAATTCAGATACAATGGTAGTTAATGCATTTGATTTATTTAATACCATTTATTGAGGTCCTAATTTTCATTTTTCCTGAAAAACACTACTACACCATAAGTCTCTAAAGTTATTTTACACTCCCAGATTTTTACGTAAAACAAAAATGCTAGTTTTAATTATGCATCCATGCATCTGGGCATGCAACACTTCTGAAGGTTTTCTTTAATGCAGAAGGACCACTACAGAATCTACAGATCATCTGAGTTGGTTTGTGGAATGTCACTCCTGTGATATTAAAGGGAACAGGTCATGCCTGAACTACTGTTGATACAGACATAGAATAGCAAAAAAATCTTTACGTATCTCATAACATTCCATCATTCATGGGTAGTTGAAGACAGATGTTTTCCATCCAACTTTCATTAAGCTGTCATTTTAAAAATTGCTTCAATTGGAGTTCCTTTTCTGCTTGTTAGTTTTCCTGTATTCCTGCACCTGGTATGACAGGAAAGGTTGCCTTTGTTCTGGTGTATAAATTTACTAGAAATTAGAGCAGACTCACACACACAATTACCTACACTAAGTCTGAATGTAATCATACAGTACCAACAGGTTTGAACAGTTTTACGTCTATTTATGGTCTAATCTGAAAAGCTTTATAATGTGTTAAGGAATTGCAAATTCAGACATTTATGCAACTTTGATTTAAAGGAATCCGTAACTTTGATTTACTGTAATGCTATAAAACACATTGTTCACTGCACACAGAAAAGGCATGCTTCAGTTTATCCTGAACAGACATAAAATAAAATTCAAAAGCAGCAGTGATTTAGAAATTAGAACAAATAAATGTGGATAATTGAACCAAATAAACCTTCAGAAAGTTTAGAAAGGTGCAGACACTTGGGTCTCAAAGTATGCAAAAGCTGTGGATGTAATTTTTTCTTTCAGAAATTCCATTTTTGTTTTTCTTGGTCTCAGACATTTTTGTTCTTGTAAAATGTTGCACTGAGGAGCTATAAACTTAGAAGGGCAATAAAATACGTGTTTCATAAGAAAAAAAAGTTTTCATAACTTGTGCTGCAAAACAAGAAATGGGAAATTGCATAATATACATTCAGAACAACAACAACTAAAGGAATATCTTGCTTCTTTTCAATGAAAATGTAGAATAACTTGAAGTAAATCCTGGGCTTTCAACAGGTTTAGAAGTGTCTCTTTACATCTCTGAGATCAGGAGAAGATAGCTTAAAGTTTAATTCATTGCTGGCAATCAGAGAACTGCCCACTTATGCATGCATACATGTGAACAAGTATGAGAATGGGATGGCATTACTTTCCTTCTTACAGTCACACTGAAGTGGGACTGATTGAGAAACTGGGCACCTAGCCTCTCTCTAGATATGCTTCCAGCAGAAAGCCATGGTGGTCCTGACACTGCCAGGTCACATCCTGCAGCAAATATCTGATCTGCAGAGACACAGGCAGCCTTACTCCAGCAGCAGAAAAATGCCAAGGACTGTGCAGTTCCCTACTATACATCAAAATATTTATATGCATACAGCTGTTTTTAAAGCTATCTGTGGGTAACTGTGGAGGGACTGGATGGTGTGAGATGGGGGCAGGGGAGGAAGGAGGGAGGGGGAAAAAGGCAAAAAAGGAAAGAAAAAAGTTTAAGAGGAAGTGTTTCCTTTTATACCTGACTTCTATTGCCATAAAAAAGATGAATCAACACCAAGAATCCAAACCTAGTCCCACTAACTTGATAAGTGATGACAACAGTATCCTGTCTCATATGAGTATTCTGAGGATGTATGGATTTTGAGAAGTGCCCAAATACTTTAATAATGAGGAATCAAAATTTAAAAAATATAATGAAATTCAGGCTCGTGATGAGAAAAGGACTTACACAAAATGAATCTCATAGTTTTTACTGGAGGTATAACTGTAAACCTATCAGATAGCAGAAGCGCTAACTGAGGGTGTTTTGATTTGTTGGATGTCAGGGTTCTTTTTGTTAATATTTTTGTCTAAAGCACTTGATACTTTTCACAATTTAATGCAATAGGCCTTAATGTAACTGTTGTTACATGTGAGGGAGCTTATTAAGGGATGATAGCTCACTTTTGCTATCAGTTCTACACTGTTCAACTAGGTAATTTCCCCGCCCTGTTTGCCACAGATTGAAAAAAAAGGCTTATGAGATGAAAATCAATTCAATATTTCACCTATTACATTAATTTGCTTAAGCCAGCATCTACTTCACTCTTGAGAAGTATGATTTGCTGGAACCCTTCTCCCATGTGTAGCCTGAAAAAACTAATGTTCTTAGGCTCAAAAATTTGGACAGTTTTGCAAAGACTTCATAAATACTTTCTATGTCTGTGCATTCATAGCAACTGTAATATTGCACTGCACATTATTCCAGCAAATACTTACTTACAGAATAATTAAAAATATGTTTTTGCAATATCTTAGCAATGAATAAAATATTCTAATATCCATGCAGAGAGTATATATTAAATTTTCCCCTGTAGAATTACATGAAAACTCTTTAATACAAAAGAAAATAAAACCTGGTTTTAAAACTTCTTAATAAGACTAAACATTAATTGAATTTTGCCCATTGTTGAGAGAATAAAATGTGTAATTATTGATTGCCATGTATCCAGGAGTGCTTTAGTTTAATTTTTAATCTATTTTGCAAATAATTTTTCCTCATTTTTCTCCTCTTTTGAAGTTAAAATTCTTTCATCTAGGGATCTTCTCTGGTCTGGTCTGGTCTGGTTGGGAAGATCCTGAGGTGTATCCCTGTTAAAAGTCTCTTTTCACCAACCCAGCAGCCAAAGAAGGAGTCGAGAAGTCTTTGGTTCATGTTCTCAAGGTTGTTTATTATTTCTTTATCTCAGATATTTTCTGTCTGTCCTGCCAAGGTCTGTTCTGCAGGTCGGTCCAAGGCACACTCTCCTCTTTTTGGGCTAGTGCTATCTTTTATACTAAAAACTACATATACTATGTTTACAATTATGTTCCAATACCTATCACCTGTGTTAGACAGCGACTTTCTACTCTAAACCAATCTGTGAATGCCAACATCATTATGAACATGGATGCCAGGGAGAAGAAAGAAGAAGGACAGGGCATGCCCAAATCCCTCCATATTGGAACCCCTGACCCCCATGTACAGAATTCCAAACCCCTCTGTACCATGCTCCAAAATTTTTCCCTTTACCCTGTGATTGCTACTACTATGCTACTTAAACTTTTGTGACCTGTAATTCTTCATATAAAGTTGGTAATTTGCTCCATGGGTTAAGATTGAATTTCCAGGTCTTTGGCTTCCTGCCAGGGTCTCCGAGCCCCTGCCAGGGCTTTGAGCCATCTGGGGCATCTAGAGGGATGTCCTGGGTTCCGACACTTTCATACAAATCAATTTTATAAAAAGTTTTTACATTCTGTCTTTATTCCCACTGCAGTCTTTTAATAAATATTTTTACCTTTCCTTTGAATGCATTCAATTACACCATATGGAGCTTAATATATTTTATGTTGCAGCAGAGACTATGAGGTTCTAAAGCTTCATAATTTCCTTCATACAGCATTTCTTTTCATTCCACGTAACATAAGTTTCACTGATGACCATAATTTGAAAACCAAGAACCAAGTCTCTGTTCTTCACATCCACAATAATTTCAAGAGTTCTACAATGTAATATTTCATTATTTGGATTAAATGAATTTACCTTAATTTCTCACCTCACAGTTCATCTACACACGATGATTCACACTAGAGTTATACTAGGCACAAGCATCTGAAATAACAAAAAAACTGCTTTTCAATTTATGATTTTTGCTTTTCTCTAGAAGTTTAAAAAAACCTTTTAACAGGATTAATTTATTGTCTGTGTGCTGTGTTTCTGTCCCTTAGTCTGTCACTGACACAAAACTGACTTGCAGCTTCCACATTGCAGAAGATACAGGTTAGGTTTTTACTACAAACTTGTCCAATTGTGAGTGTTTACCCTCATATTTGACATGTGATAATTGAGAAAAATTTTATTGTTCTTCATGCAGATGTGCCAATAAAAACAGCTTGAATGATCCAGTTTGCAGTAGAAGTAAAACAAAGGTCTAAATATTCTGAGATGGGCTTTAAAGAAGGAGTGGCTGAAAAAAACCTAGTAATTTTCTGAATGGCTGAGATGATATTATTTTCACTGCATTAACTGCTGTGAATCTGCTTTGCTCAGAGTAAAGCTCTGTGCAGGCCTCTTGTCAGCATTTTAGGATACCGCACTTTTTATGGACCTGCTGGTGCCTCATCATAATGTCATATTGCTGCTGTCATTCAAGACTTGCATGTCATGTTGACACCTCAACTACACCTTTAAAACCATCTTGGAAGGAATTGGGGCTTCACATACCTGTGAGATGTTTGTGCCACTCACCCAGTGTGCTACAGAAAAGTCAGCCTAAGTGGGAAGTCAAAAAGTGAAGTGTTGCTGACTGAAGAGTTGTGGCACTGGGAGAGGATCCTTATGAGAGTACAGAGTTTGGACATTATATTCTGGGGAGAGTATATAGAGAGATATATTCCACTTGAAACACTGAAACTGCTTCTTTCAGTCTTGTCCATTTATTACTTGAAAGAAAACTACATAATATAATTTGAATTAAAGTAGAAATGCAACTCCAGTAACTGCAAGCACTTTGGTGTTTTACAGCAAAATTTAAGGTGGGACAAACAGACCTATTTTCAGCATTTGGCTAAGGCTAAAATGCTTAATGAGTTCCAATATTTTGTATATTTATTCACTTTAGTTTCCAGCAGAATTAACTTTGAATAAACTGCCAAATTTCACTTCTCATTTAATAGGATTCCTAATCCTTAATTAGCCTCTCCTAATAGGATTCAGCAAACAGTCAATTGGGATAACGAAATCAAAGCTGATTCAAGGTATGTACAAATTCCCATTTAATGTTCACTTAACCAGTGTTGATTTTGTATTGTTTATATATTAATTGCTGCATCAGTCTTCCATCCCTGTAAGGCCCAGGTAACTTGCCGTGTGGTCTGTGTTGAACTGGGTGATTCTTTTTTAAAGCTTTAAATTATTTGAGGGAAATGGGGGTTTTTGTATATTAAGACAGAAAAATAATTTCCTTATTCACCAGGTCTTGTAGCTGAAATGGATTAAAGTGTCCCATCTATGTATTTGAAAATATAATAATTCATTCAGGGAAAGGCTGATAGGTGCTTCATGAACTAATATCTGCATTAAACATTAATCTTCATTTAACTGTACCCTATCAGTTTTCTCTTTACGTCATGATTGTGCTGGCTTCTCTGCAACAGCCTGCTGTGCTTTAGGAATTGTATTCCCAAATTTATTGCTTTCACCAAAATCCTCCAAACGCCAAACGCCAAGCGTCACTCACTCATGCACTCACTCATTCTTCCCTTTCCCTTCCCTTTGCATCATGTCAAGAGAGGAGAACTGGAGGCCCAAAAGGTGAAGATTGTGGAACAATTTGCTGGAAGCAGCAATGAGATAGAAAAATGGGCAGTAAGAGCAGCAATATTAATTAGAAAAGTGTACTAGAGAGAGGCAAGTGATTCCCACGAAAACACCCACCACAGAGCATAACCTGACCACCACCACCCTGCCTGACCTACAAGAGAGCCCTTACTGCAGTGGCTTTAAGTTTGGAGCAGTGTTATCTGCTGTTGTAACAGAGACAAAAAAAACCAAAAAAAATCTTCAGTCTTGCCATCCATGACCTTCAGGTTAACATTCCTTATGGTAGTGCTGTTTTTATCTTAACTTGCAAGAGTTTTGCAGAGAGCATAATTAAATGTGTAGCTGTTAAAAAACAAACCTAACAGCAGTTACCACAGACTCTCACATGAAATGTAGGAGTCCTGTCTGAAGGTTACCTATAGGAGCCAGATGATTTCTGGAGAGGTGGGCACTTCAGATAGCATTTTGTTAAAAGCTAGTATTAAAGGTTGGGTCCAACCACTAATCCCAGTGCCAATACCATAACTGATTAGCAGAATTTAGCCATAGAAGGCTGATTTCCTTAATTTAATCTAACTAAAACTATAGACTATGTCATCAGTTACTTAGGACTAAGACTGAGACTCCAGGAAGTCCTTCAGTTAATGATTTTCAGTTTACTGACATTTTATTTCCTCTTTGTGCAGCTAAAGTGCTTAGGTGAAACAGAATGTAAATGTGTCAGATCAGGGTAAAGATACTAATTAAAAAATATTTCATTAAACATTGCTATAATCCGCAAATACATTTACAAAGATCTGAGGATCCAATTTTTACTTCATTTGCTCTCAGATAAACTGAGCCAAAGGCAAAACATTCCTAAGTGTCCAGTTTGCATCCAGAACAAGACGAACTGAAAGACAGGTGCTCAGACACTCTTGAACTACATCCAAATTAAACTCAGCAGATCCTAAGGAAGAGAAAGTGTCATAAATATTTCCTAAAATAATACATCTTTAGAAAGGAGACAAACCTCTACCTTTTCAAAAGATTCTTCAACTTCCTAAGTACTCTAGGAAAAGAAAAGAAATGTACCTACATGTCACTCCTCTTCCTCCCTGCTAGCTGATGACAGGAGAGGGCGGGGTGACAGAACCCCCCTCGAGCTGCATTGAATCCCAGGTGCCAGTGTCAGCACATTATAAAACACAGAGTAGCACACATGTCCCAGGGTAACTTTATTTGACGGTAAAACTTCCCCTCTTCAGCTCCAGGACCCGGAATAAGGGGCAGACAAGAACTTATATGTGGGGGCAGATCTCAGGGGAGGGTACAATCATTAACAAATCAGGAGAATTGGGAGTAAAAATAAAGGCAGGAATCACAATGTACAAACCAATAAAAATTCCAAGGGAGAGAACAATTTCAGTAAACTGATAAAGTTTGGGGAAATAGAAACTAGCAATTAACTGATGAAAAATCTGGGAAAAGGCAGGGACCAAAAAGAAACAGCATAAAAAAACTACCAAATTACAAATCAAACAATAAACCTACTAATAAAACACAAAACACACTGCAACACCTACAAGGTTAAAGAACACAGCATTTTAATATCCTTTGAAAAGAGGAAAAATACAGTTCTTTAGCTTTTCAGAAAGAGGATACAACAGTGTTTGGTGCTTATGGGTGTAAACTGGTACTTTCTGAATATGTGTTTCCCTCCCATTTTAAGCACTCAGTTGGAAACTTGTGTTAGTCAGTTTGTACACCTTTTGAGAGATAACTTTGCCTTGCCTTTTTCATAAAAGTAACCCTGTTAAGTGGCTGATTTCACACTCCTGAAACCACCAGAAAACAATGGCCTACAAGAAAACACTGCCTGAAACCATCCAAGAGCTTGTCTCAAAAGCTAGCTGCACATGATTAATGGGACACCTTTCCACCAATGGTATAAACCCTATAGCCAGGAAAAATAATGTAAAATAAAGATTACCATTTTCTCCCTTTCTGTTTGAGGTAACTCTTAACTCTGTTTAAATAATTGGAAACTGGGAGATTTACAGAGAGTAAATCTGGTGGTCAAAGTCACTGTCAGATATCTTGCAATCAGCATGACAGTGTTAAACCACACTAAGAATAAACTAGTATTCCTATTACCTTTTAATTTAAATGGTGTATTCAGTTTCATTAAAAAATAAATAAAAGGGGGAAAAAGCACCGGATGCACAACATCTGGGATTTGTAGTAGGCTAAATTATACAAGAAATGGATTAAAGGTTGCCCTGGTTTCAGCTGGGATAGAGTTAATTTCTTCTCCAGTACCTGCTCTAGTGGTGGTTTTGCATTCAGTATGAGCATAGTGTTGATAACACTGATGTTTCAGTTGTTCCTAAGTGGCGTTTTTTCTAAGTCAAAGAATTTTTCAGTCTGTCCTGCTTTGCCAGTGAGAAGCTACATAAAAAATTCTGGGAGCAGGCAAGGCTGGGACATGTGACCTGATATTCCACACTAGAGAATATCATGCCTAGACATGTTAACCAGATTATTTATTTATTAAATAATGCTTATAATAATAGTTTCTTATTTACACAGAATGAGGAGGGCTTTAATCAGGGTTCAAGGATGGGAATTGGTCTTGGTCAGCAGGTGGAGAGCAATTGTATTATACATCTCTGTTTTGTTTTTGGGTTATATAAATGACAATGATTTCATGTCATTTTGTCACGTCATTTCATGTCAACTATTAAACTGTTTTTAGCTTACAAATTTTTTCTTTTATTCTTCTCACCATTTCCTTGAGGAAGAAGAAGGGAAATAAGCTAGTGGCTTAGTTGCCAGCCAGCCTTACATCACAAAAAGGGTGAAATATGTACTTTTCTGACACAAATGTATTTTAAAAATTTTATCATTTTTTGTTATTTTATGTTAACATGCAATATCTGTAGAACTAGAGAAACTCTAAATTACACGAGTTGTCTCTTGTTTACTGCCTTTTTTCCTTTATGTGCAGTGATTTTACAGGCTTTTATTTATTTTAACAACTGTGAATAGATTTTATAATTTTTATATTAAAAAAAATTCCTTCTTTCACACTTTCCTTTTACCACAAAGATTGTTATGAAATCACCAAATAAAGATACAGTTGAGGATGTAATTTTTTATTGTCTTTTAGTTTAAGAAAAAGAAGAGTGATGTGTAAATAGAACAGTATTCTGACACTATTGTGTTGGAGAAAAATGAAAAATTACTTCTGAAATACTCTCTCTTAGGTTTGAGTAGTGTAGTGTAATTATAACCACTAAGCACATATCTTTAAAAGATTAATTAGAAACTGTGATTCAGGGTAATGTAAATTTTGATCTGAGACTGAAACATTAGATTTTTATTTGACATGTAGTATGTACAGTTACAGTGTTTCATAATAGTAATATTCTTTCCCCAGTATTGGTATGATACACTGTTAGAATAAATAAGTTACTGGACAGAAACATATGTTCATAAATATGTTTAATTATTGTTTTTCTATGGAAGAAGAAAAGACAAGAGACTTACATTATCTTTCAAAATACCTAGGGGTAAAAGAAGAAAAAGGTGTTGCATGTTTATTATTTGATTTGCGATTAACTATCTGAGTTTTAAAAGAGAAGAATTTGTAATTCCATACACAAAGGCATCATGTAAAAAGTACTTATGTTCTTGAAGGATCAAATCCAAAGAATAAATTTTCCATTGCAGACAGCCCATTCAGGTAGCATTTGCATAATTTTTTGGGATTTACAGATTTCCATAATTTGCAGGGATTTACACATTTGAGTAAGAACTAACTGAATTCAGTGAACACTGACTCCCAGCAACTGTTGCAGATCTGCAGTTTGTGTGGCTGTAGTTCCATTATTTTCAATTGGAGGTTTATGGGAATAAGAACTAGAGAAGTAACTTAGGAATTCATGTTTTAGACAGAACATTAAACTGAGATGTGTTAAATACTGTAGTTACATAAATGTTCAAAATATTATGCTTGCAATAAATCAGGTTTTAAGATTAAATCAACATTTAGTCATTATCTCAGAGCAAATGATGCCAGTATCTTTTTATGCAAGTTGGTTGTTTTTTTTTTTTTTTTTTTTTTTGTTTGTTTTTTGTTTTTTTTTGCTGGTTAACTGAGAGTTAAATAAATTAGCCTTTCATTTTTTTATATTTATCTTTTCTCTATATATTTGTAGACATGTAGACAATGCTGTTTGAAATGCATGGCAAGGTACCCCAATTGCTCTATTTTCATATATCCCCTATTCTTTAGAACCATTTCTCAAAGAGGGATGTATACAGGAAAAAGGAACAATGAGCCAGATCAAGATAAACTCCACTTGAGGCTATATCTTAGGCTATGTATTCTATCACCATAACCATAATGTGTTGAAACCAGTTGAGGCAGTGTTCTTTACCTTGTCCATGATATATCCCTGATAACTCCCTCCCTCCGGGGGAGTACCTTCTGTTAACGGGCCATTGTGCCTCACTGCATGACTCATAAAATTCCACCATCCTGTTGTGAATTGTTCCATCCAGGGGGATCTACCAAGCATTCCTACCTGCATATAATCTGAAGTTTGGTATACCACAAGCAACCTCACCTACTGGATAACCAGAGAACAAGAGCTGAATAACTACCACAGGACCTTTAGAGGAAGACGAGACCCTTCTACACGATCACCACTTTTATAGAACCACATCTATCACTCCAACAAGACTGCAGCCGCCATTTAATCGGACTGCTACCACTACCCTGACCAACAGGGTGTCAGCATGTATCCTGACTCTATCAGATTAAGCCAGTGGTTTTTGCATTTATTTCAATTTTCCTATTAAATTGTAGTCCTGACTTGGAGGCTCTCACAAGTTTGCTTTCAAACAGGCAAGAATAAACCTGTTACAGAAATCTCATGATTAAGGAGAATAAAAATACATTTTTTTCTTTACTCAATGCCATTTCATTTGAGCTACTAGTCCATCAAAAAATAATGTGGGCTACAACAGAAGTGAAAGCATGAGACAAACAACACTAATGCCTAAGATTCAGCCCAGACTTAATAGTATTTAGTGTATTGAAAGTTATTCTGTGCATTTTCTAAAAATGAGTACAGGAAAATGTAGAGGTTTTTATGAAGTCAGCTCCATAGAACTGAGCTGATGAACTACAGGTAACTATATTCTGGTTTCAAAACATTACACTATTTGAGGCTTTTTTACATTTAAGGCCTGTGAAAATACTTACTTTAATTACCAAACAAATGCATGGGAGAGAGAAAAAGTTTATAAGTTACAATAAATATGATAAAATCATTTCTACAAGAACAGTAAAACTTATCTGGTTGGTTACCAGATGCTTGAACTACAGTAAACTATTGAACTACTTGAACTGCTTGAGTAGCTTGAACTACTACTTTATTTCCATGAAAACTTATGATTTACTGAAGACCTTGAAGTATTGTCATCCCTAAAAGTGGGATTCATTATCTGATATGGAAACAATCAGCCCTACACATAGAACTGAGGCAGGTTTTTATTTCATACTGGTACAATGATGGGTTTTATATGGTAAACCTACAAAGCTAGCACACAGATTCTTTAAACTTTACACTATTTCTCGTTTTAGCAAACAAAAGAAACATGGTTATTGGCTGCATGTTACCACTCTGGACACATTGTTAGCTGTCTCTGTTGAGATATAAGTATGAACAATAGAATGTAGCTACTTTTAAAAGTGATAGTAGTTTTTCCCCTTGCTGAGGCAAATGTATACCTGTAGACTGGGTACGCAAAAAGCCCTGCTTTGTAAAACTCCTGGAAACAAGGAAAGTGTCATTCGTATGCTGAGGGAAGCAGAAATGGAAGATCAATGAATAAGAGGTCCAATACGAATAATTAAAGTGATGTCTTAAAATGATCCTGAGAATGAGAATTTATTGTCTATGTTTACTTCCATGTACATCAATTGTATTTGGAAAATGTAAATATGGGAGCAGATTTTTTAAAGCCTGTGCTGTGTTTTCTGTCTAATCCACTCTATCTTTCCCCACATAATTTTTTTTGTAATCTCTGTCAATGTCCTCCCTTTACAAATATTACTTTACTGGGGATATAGCAAGGTCTGTGTACATTTTCCTCTGCTTATCCAGACAACAGTGAGGCTCTCTGCTGGATGCCAAGGCTGGGAAACATATTTCACCATATTTAACCATATTTTCTCACAAACTCTTTGATCATTTGGTTTCAACTTGCTGTCTTTCTTTCAGAACTTTCATTACCCTTCATGTCCTATATAAAGACCTATTTTAAATATTAGAAGTCTGAAATCCTTGACTGAGATTTCTTGGAAATTATTCCAATTAATTCAGGGAAGTAGAATGTCACAAGTAGTCCCAGGTGTTAGGATTGTTAATTTCCTAACAATCATCACCTTGTAAGCTCAGTTTCAGCTTTTAACTTTCTGTTATAACAAAGAGACATTGCATTCTGATTTGTGGATTGTGTCTTGAACAACAGAAAAAAAAACTCCTGGTTTGCACTTAGAATGAATCTTTCTCTAGATTTTTACAAAAGATACAATTGATTATTTCAGTTTTTCTTTAGAGAGGTTCTGTGCTTCTAGCCTCTATCCAGAAGCAAGTAGTTAATGTTTTGTGATTTATAATATGCAATGCTTACTTCAACTCTGCAGGGATTTCTGCCTTAAGTCAGGTTATATCACCCATAAAGAGAAACTTTACTGCACAGAGCCAAAAATTGTTCAGAGCAGTGCGGAATGATTTCTTATACAAGAGATATAATAGAAAAATTGTCAGAATTTGTTTTGCTACGTAGTGTTCTGATAAAAGGTGTGGAATGAGAAAGAGGGAGGGTGGGAGAGAGAGGGAGAGGCGGCAGAGGGGGAGGGCAGAAGAGAGAGCGAGTTGTGGTTTGGTTTTGGTTTCTTTTGTCCTAGGGGTTGAATACTAAATTGCTGGACTAAGAGCTGGAAGACTTGCTGTTAATGCTTTAGTCCTGAGTCCAAGATAGATCATCTAATGGAAGGTAAAAGCATGTCACCAAACTTGGGAATGGTGTGTTTTGACATTAGATGGTGTGAAGCTTCAGTTAAGGGTGATATTCACAGAAGACCTTAATGAAATCTGGGGTGACATCTGAGGATTCCTTCTTCATGAATGGGGGTGACTATTCAGTTAAGTGTTCTCACTGAGAGTTATACGATTTCTTACTAATATGTGAAGGAGCAATCTCTTGATGTTTGAGGTTTATAACTGTCATTGCTTCTTTGTGAACTGGGAAAATACTTGGTAAAGATAATTTGTATTTTATCAGTGTATTTTGAGAATACAATCAAAATTCATTTTTATTTGGATTGCAGAATTAAATGTTTATTAATGTATATGTTTAATTCAGAAGTAAATCAGCAGACAAGTTTGAAATGTTAGAAAAAAATAAATGACCACTCTAGTCAATTTTTGCCTTTGTTGTGGAATACGAAGAGGTGATCTAATAATTTTTCTGAAATGTTCTTCATTCAGTCATTCCTCTGAAAGCCACATAAAGCTGGTGGCCAATGTAAAATAAATGGCCTGAAATTTTAATACATACAGGGATGTCACCAATATTTTGTGTTGTATGTGTAATTTGGTATCATAAATATTTAACAACTTCTTCCATTAAAAGGTTTGTGCAAATTTCATTTCATGCTTATTTGCAGACCTGTGGATCATAGCCATTATCTGCTGTTTGGGAAAAAAAATGAAAATAAAGAGTCAAATAAATTTTTATTATCATCACCATCATTGTAACACAGCTTTGTATGGATTTTTCATCTCTCTGTACCTCTGGATTTGTAAAAAAATTAGAATAGAACAGACTATTTCAAGTAGAAGGGACTTTAGCTGAATGCTGTGCTGTGAGTGGGCATAAAACAATTTGAACAATGCCCTATTTGCAAAGCTACCAGTGGGGAATGGAGGTGGTGTTGAATAATGTTGAAACCATCCAGATTCTATAATCTCAAATTTAAACATGCTTATAGTGAGGTCAAGATGTGGCAGACCTAGAAAATTTCCTGATAAATGAACCAACAAGTGATGGTGCTGATAACTTATCTAAAGCTGTTGAACTGACACAGCTGTCCTGGAGACATCTAACAGTCAATTACAGCATCCAATAAAAGCTCAGTCCCTCTTCTTAACCATAAGGAATTCTAACACACCCTTTCTTGGACTGTGCACAGAGATTCCTCCTTTAAATGGGGTTACTCAAGGATGAGTGAAAGAGACTTGCCCATTGTCGTTGGTATAAGTGAGTAGCATCAATCTCTGCTTAAAACCCCACATGAGTTCTTCTAAGAATAAAAAAGTTCATAGTTGGGGAGAGGGATTTTCGTTAAAAATTTTATTGGGCACTGACGGACCTAGGTTTTTTTAAATTAAAAAAAAATTATTTATACTTCAGGACAGCTTTAAGTTGCTGCTTATAGCCCCCTACAATAAAGAAATATTATAGCCATTAATTACTTCTGATATTAATTTTTGGAATAAAATGCCTTGTTAACTGAGGACTGGCATGAGTTTTTATTTGTCTCAGTAGAAAATTCTAGTATCTGATATAGTATCTGATAAAAATTTCCTTCAGGTTGGTTTTTCAGTAAAATGGTAGGAGGCATATCATGGAGCAGGGAGATGATATCTTGCAAAGTTTACTTTTACACTGAAGAACTAATTGTCCTGTATTATAGGACACTGGACTATGGACATTTCATTCATGCCTTCTGTGTAAATGAACTCTGTCCTGTCAATATCTAGCTTCCCTACACAGCTCAGATATTTGAACCAGGACCAGGAAAGAACAACACAAAACCCCCCAGTAGCCCTCCCCACCCTATCTCCACATTTTCCCTTTCAACTACCTCTCCAACCCCACAAAAAAAACCCCTATAGCTGTCTATTACTAAGAGATGATTCATTACCTAACTCTCTTCAGAGGGACAGGATCATGACAATGTTAACACGTTTTGGATAGTTTAAGGCTGTAAATGGCTGCAAGATGGAAAAGCAGTAATCTCTTGATTAGTGTGCAAACCTTGCTTTTTTGCTATATTTTGCAATGAATGTGGATGGCATTACATGTGGGACAATGCTGACCATTTCAATGGTTTAGCAGGCTTTTTTCTGTATTTTCATGCAACTGCATGAAAAGACCCTGGGGCTGATCATATTTCTCATCAGTGTCAGCACTAGTTTGTGAAATGAATTTTCCTATTTTTTCACCTACTCCATGTCTTTTATTTTGCACTTAATGCATGAAGAAAGAATTAATTTCTTTTTTTCACCCTTTAATGTGTTTAATGGAAACTAATCGGGGTCTTTCATTCTCTGGAAATTTTCATGCAAAAGATTGGTGGTTGTAGGATTGAGAGTACTGTCATTGATCAGTCAAAGTCAGTGATCAACTTTCCTTTAGATTCAGTGTTGGTAAATATGTCCAAACCAACCCCTACAGTGACTGAACAATGAAATAAATAAGCCCATGCACCTTTTCAATTAAAATCATTCTATATGGTGTGTCTAATGGTATTTTTAAAGTGAAACTAACAATTCATATTAATCACTGGAAGTGATATTTTAAAATGAATGCTTTGTGTTCTTATGGTCATGGAATATATGTATATATTTCAAGGCTAATGTATCTGAAAAAACAAAAGTCATCCCAGTGCCCTTTGTGTTATTAATTTACTGGTCATTGTCATCGGAAAGAAGAGAGTTAATAATTTTTAAAATTATACTTAAAATCTAATGGCCTAAATAAAGGACATTCATAATTGTATGTACTGCCAGTCTTTGAGTGCTGTCTTTGAACTGGTCTTTTCTAACATTAAAAACTTTTCTAGGTTGTTCATCTAAACCACTTGTAACCTGTCCTTCCATGAATGATTGTTACAGAGTAGATGCAGCTAGAAGGGAAAGTATTGTATTGTGCTTTCATATTTTGTAATACTTTGTAATAGTTTTGTTTTTGTATCCCCTTATATTTCCCAAATGGTTTACCCCTGATTGTGCCCCCTCCTTCTACCTGTGTAATCATTCTACTTTGTTGAGGTCATCCCCAAATCCCCACCCTGGCTCTCTGTCAGTCACTCAGGATCCCATTCCCTCTATCTAGAACTTTTGGTCCAAGTCATCGAGTGATTAGTCCGAGGGCAGGAGTCAGCCCCCTAAGTATTATCCTATACTCTATCCCAAATGTCCATTTCCTAAGGTTTCATCCCTGGAGGGTCTTTACTGGTCAGCAAATGTATCTACCTTCAGTTTCCTCCCCCCCTTTAAATGTAACCTTGGTATTCCTTTCGGGTTACTCTGAGCAAGAGGCAACACTGAGGTGTGGGGCCCCCTCAGGAACTCGGAATAAACCTTGGACTGGCCCCCTGCTGAGAGTTGGCCTTTTATCTTCTACCAATGTCTCCAGTGTCTCTTCTGATGCAAAGGCAGCTAGCTGAGCTGCCATCAGTACTCTTGGGGCACCAGTGTTCCCCTGCTGTCGGCCGCTTTGGGGCTGCACCCCCCCCTACCGTTGTCTTCCGACCCGGGGCTGGCCGGGGTTCCTGAGAAGCTCCCAGAGAGATGGAGACAGGAAAGCTAACTGGGCTCTGCCATGCAGATGTGAGTGAAAACCCTAGATTTAGCTTCCATCAGCCTCATAATGTATAATGCCTGAACTGTAGCTTTTAAACAAAACAGTTCGGAATGCAATTCACTGGACCTATCTAGCAGCTTGGAAAGATATTATTAGATTGGAGGCATAGTTTTTAGAATTTGAAAGTGTTGTAGCCCTTTGAATGATTAGCTCAAGATAATATTTATGATCAAACTAAGCTCAAATTTTTGGAATAGTATTTCTCAGAAAACATTGGATATTACAGGGCTAGGCCTTTTCTGATGGATTCTTTATACATTCTAAATGTATAAGGTACTACATTAGATATTGAAGTTGTTAGACCTTCTACCTTAAAATCAAATTAAAACTGAAATGTTAATTCATAATGGCACCTTCTGTGCACTCTGAAGGGAGGAAGACCAGAAATGACAATGTGGTTTTTATGTGAATTACTATCTATATTCTAAATACAGATGTAAGGTAAATGTTAACTGGAAAGGGATCTGTCAGCCTACAATGGTGGCTTTCACAATTAAACATAATTAAACATACATACACTCACTCTTCTAAATATGATATCTTCTTATTTTAAGTTTTTAAGTTCCATACTTCTATACTTTTTTTTTTGTTTTGTTTGGTTTTTTGGGGGGTTTTTGTGTGTGGTGGGTTTTTTTTTGTTTGTTTTGTTTTGTTTTGTTTTGTTTTGTTTTGTTTTGTTGAACCAGTGGATCACTTTTGGTTTGCAACATAATGAACATTGGTATAATTTCAGACATATTTATTATCCACAAGGAATAAAGTTCTTGATAAGCTTATGATTGGTGCTTGTGTGTTTGTATAAATATATGTATCATTTCAGTAAACTTCTGTCTTTACCTCTGCTAGCACTATGAATGAGTATGATTAAAATGCATATTCTGAAGATAGATTTAAAACATTCTGCAGAATTGTAGTTGTACATTCTAGAGTTTTGCATTGCAGTGGCCTAAATTGTAACTCTTTATTTTAGGATTAGTGCATAAGCACTTTGTGATGTAGGCATGCGACAAATTATTTTTCTTGCTCTAAGAAATATTTTAATTTTTATTTACAATTTCTTTTTTTTCCCTGTGAGTGTCTAAGAGAGAAATATTCCTTTTTAAGCATTGGGTCTTGTTTTAATGTTTCTGAATATGTTGCCCTATGGTAGGTAAAATATTTGACATCTAGTACAGCAACATTATTTAGAAATCAGTTGTGGCCTTCTTGCCTTCAAACTTATTATTTAAAATGGGACCTACTTTTTTTTTTTTGTTTTCAAGGCATTTTGCACAAAATCAGTGCCTGTGTCAGTCTCCTTTCATTCACTACTAAGAAGCTGATTTGTGCCTCTGATTAATCAAGGATCACAACACTCATTACTTTTTCAAACAAGTATCTTTGGCTTTCTAGTCTGCAATATTACTTTGCTTATACGTATACAAAATTTTTAGTATCTTTCTAGAAATCTTTTTTTAAATTCACCTTTGAATAGTACCTACAAGAATTATCTTGATAAATTGCTGTGGGGCTGATCATATTTCTCATCAGTGTCAGCTCTAGTTTGTGAAATGAATTTTCCTATTTTTTCACCTACTCCATGTCTTTTATTTTGCACTTAATGCACGAAGAAAGAATTAATTTCTTTTTTCACCCTTTAATGTGTTTAATGGAAACTATTTGGGGTCTTTCTAATTATAACCTCTTTTTAATGAAACTAGAGTCCTACATTATCCTGTGTGATGAACCAAACAAAAATCAACACACAGCCTCTTAGCAAAAGACCACAGGAGCAGCAATGGCTTTACAGATAAAACTGCTGAGTTTAGATTATGACACAATTTGGTTGTAAGTTTTAAATTTATGCTGCAACATAGCATATTACCTGGAAAGACATGTAACAAAATTACTATAATATGCAGTATTTGTGATAAATTTTATAATGGAAAGCATAACTAACAAATACTTAAGATATACATTAGATTTCTATATTATGCTTCAGAAGTTTCATATAATAATGTTCTGAGCAGGTTCAGTTTTAAGGGTTATAAGTTACTTCCCTGCTCAGTGCCTGAAGTTTTAAGTGTTTAGCTAAAAGTAGGACCCGTGCAATTTTATTTTTAGGAAAACATACTAAATACAACATATATATAAAATAAGCCAAAGAGAATGACTGTTCTTGTTTGAAAATGTTAAGTTCAAATGTTGTAACAGGATGCATTATTTTATTTTTCTGTTAGCTTTGTTGTGGGTTTGTTGGTTTGTTTATTTTCAATTACCTTAGAATGAAGATCCATAAATTGTGCACAGTTGAAGCAAAAATATAAAAAATGTGCTACTGACATGAATGTTAGTGGTCAAAGCTGTTGCTTTGAATATTTTTATATATATAAAGCTTGTATATTTTGTGAAAGAATGAAGCTGGCAAGCACCTTACTAAAAAGAAGTTCACCTTCAAAACTGGCTTTTATTTTGGGCCAAGTATGGTGAAGGAAATAAATTCCATGCAAACCACACAAAGCAGCACATGAAACAGAAACAAACTCATATTCAGAGATCTGATTCTATGTTCCCTAAATTCAGTGAAAGATTCCCAATGAAAACACCAAACTCTAGAGAAGTCTCATAATCTTAGGGATTTTTTCCTCCATTTTAACTGAATAATCTATGAAATGCCAGTATTTTACAAATCAAAGCTGAAACCCAGTTTAACTGTACAGATGCAAATTCAGAAATTCAGACAACTAACTGAAATATTTGCTTTTTAAAACTCAGTTATAGTACTTGATTACTTTTAAGTTCCACTTGATATATATTAACAAATATAATTTTTTTAAACTACTTAAAATATTTTCTACCACTCAACTATTTTTAAGGTGGAAAAGTTCTTTTCAATATTTTATTTGGTATCATATTTTTCTCCTGCAATTGTGCCTTTTGCTTTTTTTTGGGGAAGGACATGATTTTGTGGGGCATTGATCTTGCTTGTTTTTTTTTGTTTTGGGAGGATTGTTTGTTTGCTCTTTTGCTTTTGGTTTGGGGGATTCTGGCTTTTTTTTTTTTTTTTTTTTTTTTGTTCCTTTCCTTTAGTTTGGCTGGTTTTTATTTGTTGAGGGTTTTAAAATATTTTTTATTTCCCCAAAACAGTCTTAAGTCATGCATAGCTATTGTTTGTATGGGTGATCTTGATTGACATATGTGAGCTATGTCTTTCTGTATGCCCATTGAGTATATTACACCAGTTAATTCAGTAATTTGGTCTACTCTTACATAGTTGTTATTTTAAGTCCCTACAGACTGACTGTCTTCAAGGAAGAAAAAAGTAATGTTTTAAATTGATCATTGAGAGAAGTATTTAAAACATTGGCACTTGTGTTTCATTAGAAGGGAACATGGATGAACACTGTTTAAAATGCTTCTCAGCTCTGTTTGTAAGTGACTTTGCCATCTTCATTCATTGTCCTTCATTAGTAAACTAATTAAAGTACTGGTACGCACAAGATAATACTGGGGAATCAAGAAATTTCAAAGCTAAACATCACTTAATGGTTGCTGAAGTCTAGAGAAAGTTATTGGTGCAAGGAAATCCTTAATTGTGTCAATTCTGAATCTTTCCAAAGACTCAGTTTATTTTCATCAGCCAAAGCAACCTTAACAGAGTACTGCTACTTTTGATTGTTCTCTGAAATGCAGTCTCTGAATGCCTCTGCTGCTTGTTCTGTGCTGGGTCTGGATTTTTGGTGTACCTACTTAAACCCTACTCAAATCAAATCACTTTTCAATAAATGATTGATTAATTAAAAAAAAAAAAAGTAACTTTTAGCCAGATTCGCAACACATATGGAAAAAAAAGGGAAGATAACAAGTCCTTATTTTAACAATAGCAAGATCAGTAGGCTTGACTGCAGAACCACACCATCAATGTATAAATAGCCATAATAACTAATTTTTCTGTGTTTTGTCCCAGAATAGTAATTAGTAACTGTGTCCAAACCCCACAGCCTATTTTTTTTCCTCTGTTGAAATTGGAAATTGAGAATGTAATGTCTCAGCGAAACAGCTTAGTGAAATCAAATCCTTTGGTTTTATTTTATTTTTCTATTGCTGCTGTAATTCTATGTCAGTTTATTATATGAAGGTCTTTTGCTACTATAAAATATCAGCAAGTGTGGATTATCTTCATTCTTCATGAGCCCTACCTGAGTTCTTATAACAGGTAATGCAATAATTTTATATGAATTACCTATTGCTACTGTCCTTAGATAAACTTCTTCAAAAAAATGGCATGTTAGATGCATGTAGAAAACTGCCTATATGTTAACAGAGTTTGAGAATTTCTCTAACTGTAAATATATGGATTGGCTTACAAGATTTCTACTAGTTCAAATATTTTCCTGACTAATCAGTAAACAGTGGTAGCACATCAAAACATTCTATAGCTTCAGACACAAAGTTGCACATTTCCTGCAGATAAGATCCTCAGCTGATATGAATGGGTAAAGATTTGTGGACAGCAACTCACAGCAGCAGGCCCTAACTAATATTTTTTGTTATTAACTGAACACAAGTTCAGATTAAACTTGAAACATATGCCTTAATAAAAGGTATTTCTGAACATACTGTACTGTTGTTATATATAGTCCTAGATTATACTTGGAAGAATAGTCTTATTCCAATAGAATTACTAATGTAAGACAAGGAATAAAAGACTCTTTATGGGCATGACCTGAAAAGTAAAACTTTAAGGTTTATACAGTTAATTTTCAATTCTAAAATTTGACATTGTGACTAACAGATTTAATTTTCTCCCCAATCTGTTATACAGCCAAAGGGGCAAACAGTTTTGCTCAAGTTTAAGCAAACCCTCTTCAATATCAACTGCTCAGAAATGGAAGAGGAGAAACACACCACCTTGTTTTACAGTGTTGTCACTGAAGGTATACAACATTCTCAGCACTCTTACTAACAAGAAGCAGACTATATTTTTCCTACATTCTTTGAAATATCGGTATTTCCTTAAAAAAACCAGACAAATACAAACAGTGGCCTTGACAAATGGTGAAAACATTTAGTATTCGTAAAATTTGCTGATATAAAGCAAGATAGGAAAAAAATTAGTAAGGAGAAAGAATTGTATCTTCTTGCCCTGCTAGAGGGAGTAACAGTGAAATTAACCCTGAGAACTGTTTCAAGAGCATTTTTATGAAAACAGTACGGTACAACGGCAAAGTTTTGTATTTGACAATATCAACAATCCTTAACTGATTATGGACATTTACATTTCATTTATTCTATTTTTAAAGTAAAACTGACCTATCTGTGCTAAAATTTCTTCACACAATTGCCATTTACTTTTGTTTTCTGTACTCTAACTGAAGGATTTGTTCAATTATTACATTGCTCACATATATTCTTAAAAGCTAAATTAATTCTGTTTGAACATGTCAAAAAAACACCACCCAAATCTTAAAACTCTTGCTTCATGTTCAATTTTGATAGTCATCAAAATCAAATAATTAAGTGCAGGAAGAATAAAATTCAGATTTGTTTCATTAATTTGAGGATTAATATAAAATCATAAATTGTAACAATTTACTGGAAAAATACCAACCACTCTTTCCATATGTGATGATTAGGATTTCTATTTCAGGACATGATGTTTGTTAATATAATTTTATGTCAGTACATCATACTAATGGGAACATATTTGCTGTACACTGCTTGCTAATATTTTGTGGTTGTGATAAACAGCCTAAATTGGAGAGATACTGATTTGATAGAGTAGCCTGTTAGATAGATAAGAAAGTGGCTGGATGGTCACATCCAGAGTGTAGTCCAAGACTCAGAGTCCAGAAGAACGTCAGTGATAACTGGTGACCCTCAGGGGTCTGTACTAAGCCCAATGTTATTTACTGTCTTCATCAACAACACAGATGAAGGGGGTTGTATGTGCCCTCAGCAAGCTTGCAGATGACACCAAGCTGAGTGGTGTGGTTGACACTCCTGAGGGACGCGATGCCATCCAGAGTGACGTGAACAAGCTCGAGAAGTGGCCCATGGAAATCTCATGAGGTTTAACAAGGCCAAGTGCTGCTGCTGCACCCGAGTTGAGGCCACCCCCAGTGTAAACCCCCAGTGAAAGCCCTGCACAGAAGGATTGGTGGTGGTGGGTGAGAGGCTGAACTTCATTAGATTTCTCTGCGCACAGTTCTCCAGCTGATCAAGGTCCCTCTGAATGGCAACACAACATCTGGGTGTTATCAGCCAGTCCACTAAGTTTTGTATCATCATAAATCTTGCCAAAGGAACATTCTATCCCTTTGTACAGGTCAGTGATAAACAAGTTGAGTAGGACTGTACCATGACTAGTTTCTTGCCACTTATGACATGGAGAAATCAAGCTTCCACTGGACAGTGAAATACTGCAAGGTGATCACTGTAAAACAAAGTTGTTTTGAAGCCTATTTCTTGTTTTGTACCCCCTCGCAGACCAGATATAAACAGGTCAAGATGTTACTCAATCCACAGTCCAGGAATCATTTGCAAAGTAAGACAACACAACTTAAGTTTTCAAGGGAGGATTTCTGTACTTCCCTCAGGCCTAGCATGACTCACACTATTGCAAAGCTGGGCAAAAAACCTATATAATCAGTCCCTTAAAATAAATATTTAGAACTGGACAAGAATTTTCACGTCCTTGAAAAGATTTATACCTAATACCTAAATCAGAAGTGCACGTAACAGTGTATGAAAACAGCCAAACTGAATTATCCTCAGAATCTTTTCAGTTTGTGCTGTCCCCTGCCTTTTTTTATAATGCAGACATGGCTTTGACTGAAAACTATCACTTTTAAGGGACTTTGTAATTTGCAGTAGTGTTTCTTAGATTTCAAACCATTTTTAAGCAGGTCAGTTGAAGTGTTCAGTGGTCACTGTCCTGACTTTCTAGACATTCTTCACGAGGAGAGGTTGAGAAAGTGCTGATTTTCTCAGACTACAGAAAAGGCTCACGGATATCTTTCTGGCACATGTAAACACCTAGCAAGAAGGAAGGAGATGAAGTCAGAATACTTTCAGTGATACCAAGTGTCAGTACAAGAGGCAGGGGATACACACTGAAACACAGAATATTCCCTCTGAACGTCAGGAATTGCTTTTTTCACTATGAAGTTGGGCAAACACATGCTTGAATTGCTCAGAGATGCTGTGGATCTTCTACAGAGAAATGCAAAATGCAGCTGAACCTGGGCAACCTGGTCTTGCTGAGACTTCTCTTGAGCAAGACAGTGGGGCCCAGAGTGTAAAAATCTCTGCCAACAGCAAAAATTCTGGGGACATACCAACTTCAAGGCTGAGAGTCAGTGCAGCACAAATCCATAAAAAATACTGGGCTTTTGTGTAAATATCTGTGTGTGTAAATTCTGCCTACCACAGTTTTACTCCCTGTCCACATATTGATATGCATTTTGAATTAGTTGCATTATGTGCATGTGTTCTTGGATAAGATACAGAACTGCAATATAAATCTAGGGCGCTCAGAGTTGATCTGAGCTCCTAGGATTTCCTTTTCTTTTGGTAGCTGACTGGTGCTAAAACACTGAGTTTGTCTTCTTCTTTAGAAAAAAAAATTGCATATATTTTGAAAACTTCGAAAGAAACTGAGTCAATGCTATTTTACTGACAGAAAGTTATAGTATTTCAAAATTCAAAAAAGGCTTTTTCCCTGTTTGAAAGAATAGATTTAAGCCAACTGCTTATGGAGAAATTATTGTAAAACATGAGAATAAAACCGGAGTGGTGCTTTGAATTATCAGTTGCTGTGCTAAGTTTTGTAAGCTTGTAAAACAAAATTACAAACCACACACCAAAATATATTCATATTGTTTAATAAATACATATTTACATACAACATATCAATGTACTTTGGTTAGCAACAGAACACTGAATTAATAACTAGATGAAACATCTAATTCCATATGCATTATTCTTTTGGTGCTGTATTTATAAGCAAGGAAAATAAGGGAATCTGTAAGATCCATGTCAGATTTAGGCCATTACATGTTGTTAATTAATTAATTATGAATAAAATATTTAACATTAATCATCAGATGATTTAGAGGATTTTTTCAGCAGAAAAGCACCCATAGCAGAAATTTGCTTTGACAGTGGAGAACACTAACTGAATCTGAGATATAATAACCTTTGTCACTTTTAGATAACATAACGTTTTTTCCCTCACACCACGATATTTCTGAGCTGAGTTTCAGCAATTTTATTTTTGTTCACCCTCTTGACCAAAAGTTAGGAATGCAGCATCATTGCAGAATGATGGTCCAGCAGAAAATGGAAGCTTTGAGGGACTTACATCTTTTAGAACTTGTAGATGAGGGAGTGGCTAAAAATATTACTGTTTGAATCTGGCTAAAAATCAAGAGCTTCTGAAAAAATAAACCCATGGCTTTACACATATAACTGGTACTTAAGAAAGAGATAAAGCAAGCAGCATCCAACTTAGTAAGCTTACACTTAAGATAAGGAAAGGCCAGGCATATGAAGGATTTTCACTGGGGTTATTGCACAATGGCTTTTAACTTAAGTGAACAAGAAAGAGTAAGAAAGGCTGAGTCATTCATTGAGACCATTCAATAAAACGTACTGGAAAAATCAGAGGATTGTTTTTCAAAACTCTGCAGGAACAGTTAATGCTTATAATCAGGCTTTTAGAATTTAAAGCAAATTTTAAAAAAGAAATAAAAAAAGAAGCAAGGAGAAAAGGATGATACAAATAAAAAATTACAAAAATTTTCCATTGCTCTATTAAACAATTACTCCTCTCCTTTACATTTACTGAATAAAGGACTGAGGAACATGATGAGGAATGTTGGTCTGTACAATAGTTCGCTTTCAGTTATGATGTCTATATAAGCAGTGTACAGCATGAAAATTTCTGGGAGTCAAGTGATAGGAAATCTGTGGTTACAGTTTTGAGCAGACAGTATAAGAACACCATTCTTAGCTGTAATGGTGCATGTTTATAAGGGTAAAAAGAAAAGTCTATTTCTATCAATAGTCGTAGGACAACAGAAGAAATATTAACAACTTGTTTAAAAGAGTGCACCCTATCAAACAGAATAGACAGGCATCAGTAAGTAATTTTCATTCAAAATAAATGAAAATTTCTTTTGAATAAATTTTAGGATTATAAAATCCTAAAATCATACAGGATTATGTCTTGGGTGTTTTTTACAGAAGTAATAGAGGCAGAGGATTCAAAAACACATTGAGTTTTTGGTGGGAGGTTTTTTTTTTTTTTTTTTTTTTTTTTTTTTTTTTTTTTTTTTTTTTGTTTAGATTGGTTTATTGCTTGATGTGATATTTTTTAAACCACTATAGATTACTAAATACTTCTAAGATATGGGGGACTACTTTAATCTTAAAATGGTATAAATTAACATTAAAAAAATTCCTTCATCTTGTTTCAATCATGCTTATGCCCCTAAATGGCAATGTTTGGCACTGAATTTTTTGATGATCACCATGTCATTATCAAAAGCTAAGTGCCCCCAAAAGATGTGGAATCTGTAGTCTTAAGGATTGCTCTACCTAACTTATTGCATCCTGCCAGAGCAGCATATACCAGTCTCATTATGCAGAGAGACCTTAGCACCTTGGGATGGGATCTCCAATACAGGACTACTTTGGAAGGTCACCAAAGGGACAATCAGCAGGAGGAACCCTTCAATCTTCAAATCCCTAGATAATGATGACTGTCATGATAAGACCTAAAGAAATAATTTAAATCTATCCTAGCTGAAACCAGAACAGTCCATTACATCTGCAAGAACAACTGAAACCACCAAACAAAAAACTGATACTGTCTAAACTCTACCCACTTGTCCAGGTTTTGGCAAGGAAGAGATGTCTATGGGTCAGAAATTTTGACTGACAAGATTAATATGAGGGTTGAGGAAGAGTTTACTACCTGCAGCCTTTAGTGAATGAAGTCCAGGACACGTGAGGAATGAGAGATGTTAAGGTTTTTACATTATCTGGAAGAAAAGTCACAAAGTCAAAAGTACTTTCTTAAATATTTGGTTAAATTTGCACAATACAAATAATAAATTTTCTGCTAGGCACTAGAATTAAAAATTAATTGTACGATTTTGTGATTTGTTTCCAACCATGAGCTGATGTTTTGACTTCAAGCTCTGAATGTCACAAACTGTATGTACTTTTTCAGTTCTCTGGTGACATAGATGTAAAACTCATGTTATTTTAGGGAGCCTTAAAATGATAGGTGATTTACATAGGGTATCTACACACAAACATAGGATCACACTTTAGGGTAATTTATTAATGACAACAGTGGCTTACTTTGGTACCAAGGTTCAGTACCTTTCAGTACCTTTCAATACTTCATCTTCAGGGCCTGTTAATCTTGTATGCTTTTCTGCCCTGGTGCAATTTTGAGATTGTCACAAGGAGGATAAATTTTATGCCATTTCTGTTCTTATTGTAATCTTCATTTTGTAATGCGAATGGATTAATTTTGTTCAATTTTCTGTCCTCATTACAGTGTGTTATGAGAATGGATTAATTTTATTACATTTGCTTCTCTCTTTATAATTTTTATTATAGGAATGAGATTATGTAATGAGAATGAAAACACTTCAAGCATTAAAGGTCTGTGAGAACTCCTGACAAAGACTGTAACAAGAAGAGGAAGTGACACCCGATCCATTCTTGTGACAATCCTGAGAACTCCAGGTAAAATTATATTCATCCATTCATAAGACAAAAACTGTTGAGAAAATGAAAAATGGAAAAAAAAAATAATTTTCTTACAATTTGGACATTGTATCAAAATTAATGTTTAAAGTCACAGTAGCAACTACACAGAACATACAGCTTTCAAGTTACAGCCTTGCCGTGGTAAATATAGTCAGTGCCCTCTGAGTCAGATTTGCACAATATATGATCCAGGTATCATAAATGGAAAGTGGGATCCACAGTAAGCTTCAGTGGAAGTCTTCCCAAGACTTCAATACAACCAGGAATTGATCCCAAATCCCCTTTTTCATAACAATCCAGAAAATAAGAGACTTTCTTTTATGAGCATTGTAGCATTTTTTACCCAGGATCTAATATATTAAAATAAACTTTAATTATTTAAAATTAATTATTTAAAAAATAAATAAATTCCAAGATCCAAAAAGAGGTATGTTTACCATCTGAGTACTTATTTATAGATAAGTATTTAAGTACCTACCCAGAAATGAAAACAGAAGAATTTTAGATCATGTTTGGATGGGGCTTCTTATCCTGATAATTGA
Organism: Passer domesticus; assembly: GCF_036417665.1. NCBI lineage: Eukaryota > Metazoa > Chordata > Aves > Passeriformes > Passeridae > Passer > Passer domesticus. Next base: position 55,896,712 of record NC_087512.1, on the reverse strand, counting down.
AACTATATAATACCGTCACCTTCTCTATTTTGGAATAGATACACCAGCATAGCTGAAAGAGATGAGCTGCATAAATCAAGTGAAAACTTGAAATCACGAGAGATTTGCAAATTGAAAATTTAAATTTTATTGTAATGACAGTCTAAATAGCTTGTAACAAATGGAAAGAAAGAAATGGATATGAAATTTGGTAGTTTTCTAAAAGTTGCTAAAAGCCGGCTCTACTAATGTGCCTGGTGTCAGACTCAGAATAGGTAGAGGGTTTTGAAGTCAGATGAAATAGAAAGAGCAACAAAAAAAACAAGGAAAAGAGAAAATTTTTTCTCTATTTTAGTTAAAAATGTTGGTACTACACCCAAATATAGATATGACTATAAAAGGGTTAATTGGAAAATGCATGTATTATACCTATAGTAGCACTGCAATATCACTGTCAGCTTGGATTTTACTTGGATCTGTAAGAACAACCAGTGATGTTCTATCTAATTCAATATGTTTATCTATATCTCAGATCTGATCACCTTCTCTCCTGGAATGTCCTGGGGAAATTTCATTCCTGCATCCCCTACATCCTCTGTTAAAGATTAGCCACTTTGTGCAAAAGAAAACCTACTAGAACAGTTACCAGCCAGGCTGTATAAATTTTAAGACCAACACACTGAGTTGTCTCAAATAAAGCTAGTATCAACAGAAAAAGAAGAAAATCAGCTTACAATAAAACCAATTTTGAGTACACCAGTAGACAAACAGGAAAAAATCAATAGGAGGAAGAAATTATGTAAGAAAGAATTATCTTATTAAAAAAACAGATATTCAAAGTTCAAAACCCACGTAGATAAAACCACCATTTCCCTCAGCTAAATAGCAATGAAGGTTCATGTGCTTGTTGCAGAATTATAAAAGTTTAAACTATTCTAATTTTTACAATCGAGAAACAATTTGTGTAATTGTTTTTACACAAATACTTAGAATGCTGTTCACCTCCATCTTACAGGATTTGTTACAAACTCACCACGACATTTTGGGATCACCCTGAACCTTTCAGTATCTTGCTATGCCTCATTTAAAGTCTGAATTCTATTTCTCCAGTATTAAAAGAACTGTAGCACCCACTTACAGATATTCTTGTAGTCTTAGTTTTCTGCCTCAAAAGTAATAATAGCAATTCCTAACTAAAGGTACCCAAGTGCAGAATTCTAAAAGCTTTTCAGAAGTTAAACTCTGTACCTTGCAGTTTTCATAGCATATGATCATCTCTTTGAGAGATAGGTGCCACCTCCATAGTCTTGGTGACTCCTTGGTGACAGTGTTCTCCTGTCCTTCTTTTTCTTTACTTTATGTAAATCCCTGCATGAACTGTGCTGTTCAGTGAGGTTACCTGAGTGAAGTGAAAGCCTTATTTATATAGCTAACTAGTCATAATTTTTTTCCAAAAAACTTTGAAAAGAGACCTTGTACCTTGGTATCAAGGATCACTAACCCCTGCATGTATGTCACAGTTGCATATGATGGTCAATTACCATAACTTTTTAAAACTTTTATCCTGACAGGGACCCTTCATATCTGCATTTGTTCTTCGAGGCAAACTTGATGAGACCACCTGTATTTAATCCTAAAGGATAAATGATCTTATTAATATTAAAGATACATATTCTCTCTATTATGTAATACATAATAAAGTCACTTGTCTGGCTTTATTGCAGAAGTGGTATCTCCAAGCGAGAGATACCATTTCTGAATTCATATTACACACAAAATCCTTCATTAAAGGATTAAAATTAGACAATTAAAAATATGTTCTTGTTTTGTTCCCATGAAACTACTCAGTAGACTAGACCAAACCAGACACATAAAGAAATTAAATCTGTCAATGAGATAAGGAATGTGTACACTGTTTTGTAATGGCACTATTCAGAAGCCTAGTGATAGACAATGGAGAAAGAGAAATAGCTGGCAGCTGCCTTTACACCAATAAGTTCTCCATTACAGTTAGCAGTAAATGTTTCAACGTTATACATATATGTAGATACATGATGTTTACAGTAAAATATTTTTTTTCATATATTTTTTTCAACAACAAAACAGGCTGTTTTCTATTGATGCCTAAAAAAAGCTTTTTATCAATTTTTAATATATTTGCGGCCTTCTGATTTTTAATATATTTGTGGCCTTCTGATTTTTAATATATAGTTGTATACCTTCTAGTAGTTTTCCTGCCCTCTCTCACAGTTTAGCTAAACCTTATTAACATATTCTTGAAATTCTGTTTAGTCTTATTCTTAAGAAGAAAACTGCTAAGGGGCTTTTGTTTTCCACTAGAACTTAAGAGACATAACAAAATAAGGCAATGAAGCCCCTGCACCAACTCCAAGAGGCTGACCTTAGGGTGGGTTACCAGCCCAACTGATCTCCTATTGGATATGCCTGCCAGATAAAATTAATTATATAAATAATAATTAATTCTGGATATACATTTGCATATACATATCTTATGTATATACATCTATCTAGATCATATATATACATATCATACATACATATATATATATGTATATAAAATTGTAGAAATTCTTTATCTAAATGTGTTCATTTAGCCATATCTGTCCACCTAAAAGCTTTCATTAAAGATCTGCTTTTTTTCTTACTATTTTAACACTGTTGCAATTTTGTCTTTTGAATCCAGGCAACATATTTATTAACTAATTCTTGAAGGACTTGGAATTCTAGACCAATGCACAAATAACACATGTGCAAATATATTTCTATTCAACTTAAAGCTTCCTCAATTTTCTCAACCTTTTTTCTATTTTTTCAATGAGTATATCAAATCAAAGTTTTGATGCATTTAACACCGTATTTTTTTTCTCTATAAAACCACAACAATATAACTTGAGTTTGTAGTTTTCCACTTTTGGTGTTCATGGTGCTTTACATGCTATGAGTTCAACGCTGTCAGACTAAAAACTGCTTAGTTTTCATCCTACTTCATTTGAGTAGAGGGGAGATCATCTATTTGCAACATTAGTTATTCTAACATCACATTTTTTCAAGCACATGTATTAGATTGAGTTTTTAAAAATTCTTCATCTGTCTTGCAATTTCTGAGATGCATTCACCCTCTGACCACTGTGGAAAGTCAGTTTAATGTGACATGGAAGCTTATGAAAAGTGCTACCATCTGCTGGTACTTCCACCCATCCTCCGAGAAAAAAAACCAGATGTTGTAATGTTGACAAGGGCATCAGCAGTTTGATGTGTTATTTTTCATTGACACTGGTTTTGATTAGCCAGTCTTTCTGTCTTAAATATCTTTTCCACTGTTTTCACCCTCTTTCTAATGTCAGATGCTTGTTGATATCCAATAAGCTTCCATTAGGTGTAGCAGTCTCCTTTGCTTGGCAAATTTCTATTACATTGGTAAGGCTTTTTTTTTTTCCCTACATATCCTTCACGCTAAATCTTTTGCTCTAGATTTCTTACCAAGGATTGAAAAATTGTAAATTTTTATTTTGGAATTCAGATAATTAAAAACACTTGTACTTTCCCGCTCTTTCTCTTCCTCATAAAAATACTTTTGTCATATTTTTCCTTCTTTGATGTAAAACAGTACTGTTCACAGAAATGTTATATTAATTCAGTTATCTTCCTCTGCACAAATTTACTTTAAATTATTGAAAACATTGGTGGGTTCAGCATGAGTAGTGTAATGCATGTCTACTGATATAACTTTTATTCATGTCCATTGCTTTCAGAAGCAGAATACAGTACCATTTTCACCATTATTGTCCACCACATCTTTAGGGCTATTCAGTTTTGGAGGGCTTTAATTAACCTATTATTTCATCCAAGGTATTCTCTGAACAGCGGTCCCAGAGCTCACAATCCAGAAGGTGCTCAAAGCAGAAAAGACACTTTAGTAACTTCCTGCTGACTGGAATTTTATAAACTCTCTGTAAAGTCACAGCCAGTCTCAGGCAGTCCCTGCCACTTTAGGGTTAATGATACAGGGCCCCTTTTATTATTGAGATTACTTGTTTTTGTTCCTACAGAAGCAATAACCCTCCCTGCTGCTGCATCTTTTCCCTCTAGTCAGGCAGCCAGCAGTAATTTTTCTGTCCCAACCAGTGGTGTGGCTGGCCTTTACTTCCAGTAGAAGGGCCTGTGTGTTTTCTGCATATGTGCTTTACAAAGCCAAACTAGCACTCTTTATATTCGCAGCCACATGTGCCACATGTATCATTTTAAGAATTGTGCTGGCATTGCTTCTGCACATTCTCCAGATCTTGTTATATGGCCTGTGTGAGGTGGTTCGCCACTTTAAATGAAACAAACTTTGTCTCTTCCAAGCTTTTCTTCTGTAGAGCAGACAAAAGCTGAGACTAATTTCAAAAGACTTGTAGCCATATGCATACACCTGTTATTTGTGATCTTTAAAGTTTATAAGTCATGGATACATATATATCTGTGTAATAACTGGGAAAAGGTAGCCATCAATAGTGCACAAACTTAATGAGGAATAAGTGGATTATTTTCAGACCATCAAATACCTTTTGCTCAGATTGGTACTCCAGAAAAGCCTGATCAGGCTTATTCCACACTCAATTCAGACACACCAGAGTTTTCTTAATCTCTGAATTACACAATCCCATATAAAAATATCAAAATACACTATTCCTGCTATTTTTATATGCCCTTTTAATATAGCAAAATGTAATTAATAAAACCAGCTGAGCTTACATTTTTATTATTGATACTTGTACTATGAACAGAAGAATAAATATTGAGTTAGTCTTATATTGTCCTTTAGGGTGAATGTATGTGGGGGTTTTTGAAGGTTGCTACAAACACTTCATACTGGTAATACAACTTTAACTGAAATTTTATTTTCAGTATGAAAAAATAAAGAGAGCTTTTAAAATAAGAATTGCATTAAAATGCCACAAAAAAAAAATTTCATTTCAATATGAGCATTTTTAAAATTTGTAATTTTCTGCTTTACCTTATTTATCCATAGTCTACCTATCAATTTTCCTTCCCTGCCAAGTTGAAAGGCAAATTTTCATTTCAAATTTTTTTTTTACAGTGAATTTCTGGTTTCTCACTTGTGTTTGACAGAAGTCCCTCTAAATATTTGTAAAAATTCTACATCATTTTTGTTATATTATCTCTATTAAACAAAACTAGTGAACTTGAAACTTGCAATTAACCAAGTCATGGTATTTTTAAAATCAAATGCACAGGGAAGGTGTAAGTCTGAATGTCAACCCTGGCACCTAAAGAATATGGAAACCTGTTTTGTGCCACTGTTGCTACACTACATTTAGAATATAATCCTCCATACTACTTGTATGAGCTAAGTTGTTCAATTGTCTGTTTCTGAGTCTACTATGTCTCAGTCAGTGTAGTTACTCTTGACAGTACTCTGGGAGCAGTTTTGTCTGAAACCTTTCAGTGAAGTATGTTTATTCTTTGCACCCAGGAAAAGTTGTAGATCAACTCCTTAACAGTCTCCCTATGCCTTAACTGCTTATAAACATGTTTCAGACTTCTGTTGATCCTTAACACCTTGTTACATGTCTCAAATATGATTTGTCTCACTAAATGGCTTGAAGTCTTGTTGCAATTTCATTCTGACAGATTTCTGCTTAGACAACATGTTTCTGTCTAAGGCTTGACAGCATGAATCCAGCTGAATTGGTAAAAAAGGTGGCTATCAGTTTTGAGGAGAGTGCATGCATTATGTTTCTTCCCCTGCCAAGACACACCTGTTAATTTTGCTATGTTTATGTTGTCATATTAATTGCTCCCCTTATTTACAAGGTCTTTTAAAAGGCCTTTCAGTAATCATCATGTGAGAATATGAAAGCTTTCAGTTCCTCTGTCTCCATCTCAGCTTCCTTGCATGTGAGAGAGCTGGTTCTCAGAGGAGAAAACAAACCTTCCTAAAACAAGCATGTATTATTTTTCACATGTCCCTGATTCTGTACTCAGAGACAAGCTACATCTAGGAAGAGACTACTGATCTATGAAAACAAGCTAGCTGCTGAGATGCAATCTCACAATTTTCCTGCTGGCTTGTCCACGGTTCTACATCAGATACTTCTAAAAGCAGGATTTCCCAGCCCAGAGCAGACCAGGAAAAAAGGAGGAAGGCTGTCTAGCAAGCTGAGCACAAGCATTATCCTGCCAGGCCAGGACAATCAATTGACCTTTCTTTAAGGAATAGCACAAGAATAATCTGACTAAGTAGCTGGAATCTACAATGCCAAGGTGAACTTGTGATATGGAGTCACTAATATGTTTTACTCCAGCAAGGTTTCCTATGAGATCCAGGGCACACAGCAAAACACTGAACTTCTAACTCATGATGAAAGCAACAGTACAAAGTGGAAGTTACAGTGAGATACTTGAGTTTTCTACGATGTGAAAACATCAGAACTCTATGTGTCTGCTGTTAAAAATAGGACCACAATTCCAGTACTAAAATTGATTTCAGCATTATAATAAAAAGAAAATACCTAAAGCCAGGGAGCCCGAGGGCCAGGCAGGAGCATTCCCATCAAGGATGCTGCAGTGCTGGCACTGTGTCTTCTTCAGCAGTGATGTCTCCGATGTTCCAGGTGAGTGGCACACATTTAGTGGGTCAGAAGCCCCTTTTTATCCGTTTTTTTTTTTTTTGTCCCTTTGGATTGGTTTCTGTTTGGATCCTTCATTTGCATGAAGGTTTTAGGTGCTTGATTTGCCCATTACAGTTCTGTCCAGGCTGGTTCGTTTTGCTTGGGGGGTGGTGCACTTTGCTTAGGTGTATTATGGTACGCTGAGTACTGTATTTCTTATAACTACCCTTTTAACCCCTTTTACAATATAAAAACTAAACTAACAGCACATGCATAACAATTATCAACCATTTTACAACAGTTTCTAACCTATTTTTAACATCTACTTATTTCCATGTCATAAAATATCCCACATTTTATGAAGTACTACAGAAAAAGCAAAGACGAAGAGACAAAAGAAAACAGACAAAAAGCCTCTAATATTTACACAGGCTTTATTACACTTTCAAGATACAATTTTAGTTTTCTTACTAGTGTGCTCAGTTTTCAGTCTCAACTTAGTAATACATGATGCACTCTAAAATACATTTTACAAATGCAATGATGTAATTTATGTTAAGGAGGCAGCCTTTCTATAAATCCTCTTAGTTCCCTCATTATTTTTTGATGTGTTTATTCAAAGGTCTACAGCAATTTAAAGTGCTGCTTTTCTCAGAGAATTTATCTAAACAAGGGAAAATATCATTTTAATATGGTAAAACCATAAATATGTGGATTTACTTGTAATTAAGGTATAATAATTTTTCATAAAATTTTATTCCAGCTTTCTCTTCAGTTAAAAAGACAAAGTCAAACAACTGAGAACATTAAATCATATATAGCAGATTTAAAGGTGAAAATTCCATCTCAGAAAGGAATGATTAGAGACTACAAAACTCAGTTGTGTAAAGGTTTAACATAGGTAAGAAGCCAAGAGCAATAGCTATCAATTCATCTGGCTCTTCACAATCTGTGACATTGTTGGATCTCTGGAAAGCCACAGAAATTAGTGCTCATCCTTTACAAAGCAGAATTACTAAGACTACATTTACTATAGGAGCTGATTTTGGTTTGTGGGGTTTCTTGGTGCTTGTTTGTTTGGGGTTTTTGTTTGTTTGTTTGTTTGTTGTTTCCTTGTTTTGTTTGTTTTTGTTTAGTTTGTTTGTTTTGTTTTTATTTGCTTGTTTGTTTTGATTTGCTTTGGTTTGATTTTTTTTTTTTAAATTTTTGTTGTTTTGGTTTTGGTGGGGGTGGGGGGTGGAGGGGGTTTTCCCTTGCTTATTTGTTGTGTGTTTGTTGGGGGAACAAAATATACACATCCTGGCTTGAGTGGGTAGGAAGTGATGAGAAAAAAAAATCATTCAATTAATTCCATTCCCCACGCACAATGACTAAAAAACCCAACCAAAATAAACCAAAACAAAACTAAACCAAAAACCAAAAACAAACAAATAACAACAACAAAAAAACAACAAAAAACAAACACAAAAAAGCCCCACAAAACAAACTAACAAAAACCCCCACCAAACCACAAACCCCCTCCAAACAAACAAAAACCCCATAAAATCTAAATTTTTCCACCAAGTCTTGTCATTAGTACATAGAAGAATGTTTCTCAATGCTGAGCAGCTCTCCTTTGTTTCAAAACCAGCATTCTCAGAACTACAGGTGTCTCAGAGTAAGTTCCTTAATTTAAACAGTCTATTACCTTGCTTACAGAAAACTTATTCAAGAACATGTATTTCTACTACCTTCTTTTAAAGATTAAGAAAACTTCCATATGACATTCTTACTGCCTACAGCATTTTAAAAGATTTAGCATGAGGTTTGGGGTTTTTCTTGGATTTTTGTTTGTTGTTTCATTTTCCCTGCCTTTCTGAAGAGAATAGCAATCATTTATATCAGCAGGACATTTTTCTTGAAGAACAGCAAGCAGATAGAGATGATGCCAGTGGTCGTTTAAACAATTCCAACCTATTTGTCAATAGTGAGACAGGGCAGGAGATGATCCACATTCCATTTAATTTTACTACAACCCAGGAATTCTTACCCTCTTAATCTATCAGTGGTATTTTTCTATATCTGTATCAAAAAATACCTTGTCAATTGACTTTTCTTGGGACAGATAAGATACTGTGTCTTTTCTACAACCAAAGATAGGGCTAAATCTGTGTAGGGATGTAGGTAACAAGCAAGGGAAGTCTGAGCTATTATTTACACACCACTCCACAAAGACAGAAATAGGAACATACTTCAACTTTTCTTCTAATCATGGCAGGTCACACATGTTTAATCACATTAAGCAGACCTATTTACAGAAAAGCCTTTTAGGTCTCAGTGCTCATCTCAAAGATTCTTCAGGATCTCCAAAGCACAAATATCTATGTGAAAAATGACCTTTCACTTTAAAATTTTCAAAGCTTTATTAAAACTTTAACAAATAAAACAAAGGACTGAATATGGAAAAATTACAGCACTGGGAATTTGTGGCCATCCGCCATGTACTAATGTACAAAATGGCTGCTCCATCTTTTATAGCCCTTGGGGGGGGGGGGAGGGGTCTTGTATTAGGCAATACTGCCCCTCCCAAAGTCTGTGAGTCACCGCCTATTGGTGGAGACTGCTTTCCTGCAACTTGATTGGTGTCAGGTGTTGTTATACTGCGCCTCCTTAGTAACAATTTTAATTTTCCATTCCCAATTGCCCCCTGCAAGGGGAACAGCTACGTGCCTTCCCTCCACGTGTCCCAGACAATTCAGGCACTTTGGTGGCAGCAATATGGGGTGGGGGGAGGGGGGAGGGAAGCAGGGGACTGTATGGAGAGCAGAGGACATCTAAACAACAAATCACAATAACATAACTAAACATCAATAAAGCTTCTCTTAACATACACACAATATTCATCCCTTAACTGTGAGAGGCAATCATCCCATTACCCATCTATAAAATCTATTACATCAAACTTACCTCTGTTAGAAAGCAATGTGCTCACTCCTTTCCAATCTATATTAACATCTTTAGTGGCAGGACTAGCTAAGTGATAGATCATCATGGTTCATTTTGCATCTTTGTTATCCTATTGTGTCGAGATTTTCAGTAGGTCTTGGATCTTCAAAGAGACAGGAGTACTTGTTGGTTGTTATGAAATTATTTGTTTCATGAATACATCAGTCTTGAAGGCAAAGAGTTCAAAGTATTAAAGTCCGTGCTAAAAGCTTTCAGGCATAGAGTTCTGATGTTCTGAGCAGAAACAGAAGCAGCAGAAGCAGCACTATCCCTATTGTTTCTTCTTCATCTCATCATCCACACTCCATTACAGAGTGTTTTATTAATAAGTCATCCAATCAGCTAAAAACACAATTCTAAAACATTCTTTTTACACCAATCTAAGCTTAATTTCTAATGTGCAAAAGTAGTGTGAGTTCTTACACAAAACCTACACGTATGTTATCTATTCACGTGAATAGTTCTATCTGTTCTGTTTAGGAAAACAAGCAGTAACTAAGAACATGCAACTCAGTTAACTGGACTTTACGCTTTAGGGCCTCTTACTACCTATGCAGTTTCTTAAGCACTTAAGATCTATTTCTACTTGCTTAAAACTAATTTAACACTTCTATTTCATCTCTGTGTGGCTTAATATATTTCAGCGTCTCTAGAAGTTCTAATTCAAATCCTGGATTTCTTCCTCTCACTCTGAAGGACTCATAGAATCTTCTGTTCCATGCATTCCAACACTATGGTGCCTGGATCTGTATCATGCAAGGGGTTTTCTATCAGTTGCAGCTGAAATTGGTGTTCAGTGCAGGTGCTCTGTGCTGTTCTGTTGGAATACAAAGGCAGTTCCAAAGGTTGGCAGACAGTAGAGATGAAATAAAGCCTCTGCTCTTGTTGTCTGCAACTACACTTGTTGGTGAAAGTAATTGCAATGCCTGTTGAAGACACAGCTATCCACGCACCTCGAGGAGAAAACTATAGTATGAATACATGGTTTGTGACTGTCAAAAGACTGTCTAAAGAGAAAAGATTAAAGTTTTCAAAGAAAGCTAGTAAAGAAATGTGAACTATACACAACTATACACAAGTCATAAAAGCAGACCACGTCACAAAAGTAGACCACACCATTTTAATTTTACTCAAGTGTAAAGGAGTAAGAGCTGTTGTGAATTTGATCTGTGTTCTTAGAGACCTCTACAAATTGAGACTAACTCATGTCCACTGCCTTCTAGCTCTTTTATCCAAATACCCTCTGTTGCACCATACTTGTACCCTTCCAATGAAAGCTTCTGGCAGAAGCTCTAGCACTGTTGTAATGAAATCCTCCAATCTTGTTGATAACAGAGAAAATACAGTGGTAGCTTCAGAACACATTTGCACCCCACTCATCATGGAACTGTCCTCAAGGCTACATGACATCCAGCTGCCCTAAAAAAAATCATACTGGCTTTGAACACTCTGTTTGTCTTTTGTCCTTGCTCTGGATCACAATTTCTCCAGCTGATTGGAGTTTACAGCTCATCCCAAGCAGAACATATTATCTCATTCCCTAAGAAGACACATCAATGCTTTATCTTTAGGCCAGCATCTGCAAATCAGTGGTGAGAGTCCTGTGTCTTGCACCATGACTGAAATAGAAACCCATTACTCTACATACCTTTATTTAGTTGTAATACAAAGCACTGGATTTGGCTTTCAGAAATAAAAATCAAAATATAGAAGGGAAGCATAAACTAAGTAGCAAAACCAGATTAAGCACCTTTGCTCTGTATTAACATTCTTCCCCTCATATTTATGCCTTCCATATAATTATTTTTACATTGAATTAAAAAAAATGCTTTTTAATTGAAAACAGATTGATTTATCTTTAAAGGAATGTTAAAACTGCTGGAATGAGCCCTATATTCTAACATCCAATTTGAATAATCATTGCTGTACTGTAGAGATAACATATATATATTTGCGTATATATATATATATATATATGTATATGTTTTGCATCATATAATGAAAAAAATGGGACAACAATTACTTTGCCTTACTGAATAGGTAAGTAAATTGAACTTGAAAATCCCTAGAAATAGTAACTGTGGAAGTTAGGTTTTCCCATGGGAGTCTTAATCAAAATATTTGTTCTTTTCTTTGAAAAAAAGAACCTTTTTATTTTAGTAACATTTTAGATAGAGCTAAGAGACTTCCTCCCTGTAGAATACCAGCTTTTTTGAGTTACTGGCCCCAGAAATAAATTTTGAAATTAAGAAGCCTCCATTTATGTGGATGAGCAATGAAAGATAAAGAGTAAAGGCGTGTGTTTTTCTCTAGTTTTTACCTATTCTGGAAAGTAAAATCAGTACAAATTGGACAAAAATAGTGACTAAATTAAAATACTCAATTTCTTTTAAAAATCCAATGGAAAACGTTTTTCAGTTACTGATATGAATTAATGTTGCAAGTGATTACCAAGGTAGTAAGTCCTACCCTGAATAATCTATTTTTGAAGAGAATTTACAGTTAGATTATATATTACAATAAGCTCACCAATTTTAGTAGTTGTCTTACTTTAAAAATAGAGAAAATATTTTTATCTCTCTTTTCACACAAATTATCTAAATTACCCTTCCATTTTTAAAGTTCTCTGCTTGTGATTAAAAGAAAGGTGTGAGTCAAAATATACTTTAAAAACACATTCTCAATCTCAAAATAATTTGAAAACCCATCTCATAGCTATGCCAATTCTTGAACAATGTGTCTCATTTATTTAAGTCATGTTAACGTAGTTTTGGAGCATTATTGCTGAAGTTCACAGAAAATTAGTTTTTGCCTAAGATGCCAGGCTCAGGAGCATCTATTGGTTTTCTCTGTTTTAGACTGAAAGCACAAAGTTTGATGAGTTTTAAGACACACTGTATTGATTCACAGAGAAACTAATGGGGTTAGAAGGCAAAGTTATGAGAAAGTTCTATTTGTCTGATGCACAGAAGGGGAACTAAACGAAACCAGTCACAGATACTTGTTAATTCTGCATTTAATATTTTCATAGTATTTGTATTTGTATTTGTACTCATATTTTCTGTTTTTCTGTATTTTATGGGCATGTTTGCACTATGTGCAATTCTGGGAAAGTTACTGGTGTTATAAATATGCCTGGGATGAGAAAATTTCCCATATGACTACTTGAATCTGTAGCATGGAAAAGTTTCCACATAACAGAAGATGGGTCTGCAAGTTGTGGCATTCTTTCTGAAGAGTAAAAGCTCTTGAAGAAAAGCAAGTCCAGTGGAAGAGTTGATATGGGAAATTAGTAATGAGTGAAGCCTCGCTGGGTGGACAATACAGTTACAGGGTTTTAACATGAAAGAAAATCTAAAGTGGTACAAGGCAGACTTGTCAGGTGTCTCTCAAAGATGAAAATTGAGTACTTGAAAACATCGTTTTTCTTTAGGAAAAGGGTTGTTATTTGTCTCCTACTTTGTCTTCTTGCCCTCATTGTTATTGCTCTCTCTCTTAACACATTGGTATGTTAAGGAGATTTCATTCATCACCTGTCAGCAGACAGAGATGAAGAGTTCATTGAACACCCATGCTCACACATAATTCCCTCAATTTTCCCAGTGAATTTTTAATTTATTTAGTATATTTACTAATTTAATTGATTTAGTATATTTATTTACTATATATATATTACAGTATTTAATAATGACAAGTAAAAATCCAGCACAGTCCTTGTTATTGCCAATTCAAAGTTACTAACTTTTCTAATGGCACAGTGCTGAATGAGACAAATAATTCTTTTGGATGCATATAGCTGGCATTTGTCAAGAAAAGACATTGCAGGACATCCAAAGAGCTAGTTAAGGTAGTTTGAAAGCATAATACAAAGTAAATTGCAATGAGGTTTCCAGTATGTTTTCCTTGCTTTGTCTGGGTTCCTTAATGGAAGGAATGTTATAAATGAGCTTCTTTATTCAGTTTTCACAGGCCTGCGACAAAAAGATTTTTGTCGGTTGGAGAAAATGTAAGCTTAAATTAAAATGAAATGGAAGGAAAACCACAAAGATAAATGCTTGATCTGCCTTTTTACATTGTTTGTTATATTTGTATATTACTCATTTAAGTACGCTAGATGATGGTAATAAAAGCAAGTTTACAGAAGTCAACATTCCATGGAAATGGAAAAAATAATAAAAAGCACTGTAGAACAGTGTGGTCATATGCAAAATCAGTTTCTCATAAACGTTTCTCTAAGGAATATAGTTTGCCAATTAGGTTGTAAAATAAAGCCTCCAGTGACAGGAGGAGATTGTTTATCACAGAGTTGCCTGTAAATGAAAATCTGAGGAACGAAAATAGTAATTGTGAAATTTGATAGAAACTGATTGGTTTGGAAAGCTTAAACTTAAAAGTACCAACCTTTTAACTAAATACACTTGCAGAAGAATTTTGAAGCTTTTAATTCCACAACACACAGGAGATGTGGTGTTGTTTCCCTGAGCAGAGGAATTTAGAGCCTGCCTTATTAAGAAATCACAATATATGAGACTGCTATTGGATAAACTATCATATTGTTACATTAAGTTTGGCATTCACTCTTGTGCTCTTCAAATCAGAAAGGGCAGGCCTGAAGTAGATGTGTTTCATGGTTCTATTTTATAGCACATAGCACTTCATTTATATCTGACAACTGGGTTTTTTTTTAAAGATATGGCTTCAAAATAATAACAGGATTGAAATTTTAACTTTAAGCCTGTTTGTGCTCTGCTTCCATTTGTTGATTAGTAGGTCATCTTTACATCATCATATACTGTTTTTCCACGCACTTTGAAGAAGAAAAAGAAAAAAGATATTCAACTCACAGAAACAAAAAAAAAAACTACTTAGGAAGCAAGACAATTAATTAAGAGTAGTGAAAATAATGATTTTATTTACTGAGAAATGACTAAACAAAGTAGACCCAAAATAGGATTGTGTACACCTATGTGTGACTACAAGAGGAAGAAGAAATTTATTTCAATGTGGAGTAAAAAATGGTTTGCCACAAAATTGGCATTGAAGAAGAAAAACTGATGTAAAAGTATGCAAGTAAAAACAGAGAAGTAGGACTACATATGTCTTAAGTCTTGAGAAGTATACACACTATTACTTTCCTGATTCAATATTGATGAAAATGTCAGAGGGAGTAAAACAAAATCCAGGATCCAGATAAAATTCTGGATCAAAGAACAAGATTTATAGAAATCTGAGATGTGAAGAAAGCAAAGTATCTGTGTCTCAATCATATAGGATCCTATACTAATAAACTCACTGTAGTCAAAAGGATTTTTCATCTCAGAGGGCAAGAACTCAAGAAAGTACTTACGTATGCTCACACATAGTTGTGCGTCCTATTACAACAGTCCAAGAACACGGCACATAATCCACAGTGTTTAAACTATTTAAAGCATCTTTAATGCAAATGTTTCCACCTTTGGATGCTCTTTGGCCTGGCTTTATAAGTAAAGAGCTAGGTTGCAATCACAGTACAGAGTGTTAGAGGAAGCACTGAAAGCAGCTCTACATCTTACAGTTTTGTAAAGCAAAAGCAGATCTCATTCAGAACACCTCAATTCCACAGCTGCATGTTTTCAGTGTACCATAAAAACTATCTTCCTGAGCACAAGTGAAAAAATTAGTAGAAATCACATTCATTTGCCATGAAATTTTGACTACAACCTCCAGTTATCACACCTCCACAGATAATTTTGAGACTGTTCCAACAGCTGAATTGCCACACAAAACAGAATATTGCTGTTTATTTAGGATATTTGGATTACCAAGAGATAGTTTCAGGTTGGTTCATATGATTGTTATGGGTTTTTTTCACACTAGTCTGTATGGAATTGCATCCAGCTGGGACTTTTGCCTGAGTAGCATTTACAGAAGGCATCAACCTCAGGCCATGGGAAAGAGAATACTGAGGGGGCACACCTAGTCAGGTCACAGTGGGAAGAGTGAGGTCATGGCAGTCAGTATGCTAATAGAACCATCCTGTATTTGGTCAAGTTTCTGGTTCTTGTTCTCAGTTGCTTCGGCACCTGGTACGTATAAGGTCCTCTTCCAAGTTCACGTTCATGATTGGACCTTTGCCCTAAAAGACCCCTATACCTGTCTGCGTTTGCCAGGCCTTTTGATCTTGCCCACTGTACTCTGCAGATTCCACATTTATTATTTTGTTAATAAAGTTTTTATTTTTTGGGCAAAACCATTGTTCCCATCCCTTATTTTGCCAGCTCCCTCCTTCTAAGTCAAAAAAAGGGGTAACAGAGAGCTCCAGACTGTGGTAAGTCTGTGGATATAAATCTGATCCTCAAGGAAAATACTTGATGAATATTCCCAACCTTCAACAATGCATTTTCAAAAATCAAGCTTGTTAAAGAATATCAATACGTAGAAGGGAAAAAAAAAAAAAAGAAAAAGTTTGTTTACAACCCTGGATGAGATTTTCCTAGGTAGAATTAGTCTGAATATTTTCAGATTAGATTACAGAGAAGGAATGAAGCTCCTGTACCCCCATCTCTCTGTCTCTCTCTCCCTACCCCCTGCACAGATCTTCTATATCACAGGAAAGGAAGAAAACTTGAATATAAATATTCATGTACATATAGGGGATTTTTATATTGATTTTTTATACATATATGGGAGAAAGTTTTCATCATATCTCTTGTTTTCTCTCAGCTCTGAGATATATTTCCTTTCAAGTATTTTAATTTTGTTATATTTTATTTAGATAACCCTGTTTTCCAAAGACAAGCTTTTTAGATAGCTTCACCTGTCACTATGATATTTTCTGAAAAATCCCTTCACAAGCATTTCTTCTCCTGGGAAGCTGAAAAACCTCAGAGAAGAATGAAAACAATCATTATCTGATTGCTTCTCCTGTTTTTGCTGCTTTGGAATGTGGTCTGGAGATTGTTTACCAACTGGTCATTGTTTGATTGGTTTCATGTGAATTGTTTTTACTTAATGACCAATCACTGTCCAGCTGTGTCGTACTCTCTGAGGAGAGTCACAAGTTTTCATGTATGGTTGGGCTGATGGCGTCTCCCAGGACAAGTGAAGAGACGCGAATCTTGACTCCATGTTTCAGAAGGCTGATTTATTATATTATGATATATATTATGTTAAAATTATATACTAAAACTATTCTAAAAGAATAGAGAGAAAAGGATTCATCAGAAGGCTAGAAAGAACTGGAATGGAATGATAACAAAATCATCTGACTCCCAGAGAGTACAAGCCAGCTTCCTGTGGTTGGCCATTAATTAGAAACAACCAACATGCACCAATCACAAATGCACCTGTTGCATTCCACAGCAGCAGATAGTTATTTATTTACATTTCTTTTCTGAGACTTCTCAGCTAGAATAGGAGAAAAATCCTAGCAAAGGATTTTTCATAAAATATCATGGCTACATTAATGATAATTAGTTGTAGCCTTCTGTCTGTATCCTTTCTCTATTCTTTACCATAGTTTTAATATAATTAATATAATATAATATAATATAATATAATATAATATAATATAATATAATATAATATAATAATAAATTAGCCTTCTAAGAACATGGAGTCAGATTCATCATCTCTTCCTCTGTCCGGGGACCCCAGAAACTACCACATTCACCCATAGTATGAATTTGACATCTGTATTTTGGAAATTTGATTTACTGATTTACAGCCTTTGGAAGTACAGTTTCAAAGATTTAATAACTGTGATAGGAGTTCTGTCTACAGAATCTTCTAACCAATTATATAATTTGTTATAAGCCCTGTATGACTTTCACTGAGGAAACTGTTGTTGGAAGCATGAAGCAGTGAATAAAATGTCAAGTCATGATGCATAGGTGGAAACTGGATGGAGAACTTTTGGTGGCTTGTGTTACCATGGCAATGGAGAGTAATATGGAGCAAGGTGGAAGCCACATGGTTTCATTTAAAAATATACAGTACCCTGTATCTTCTAGCTGTTGCTAGGTCAGCAAATTTTATGATGGAATTTCTGAAAAAAATTTCTTTGCTATTCCATTAGCCTTTTTATGGTGGTGCTTTCTTAATTATAATCTAAATTTAGATCTGTAATCATTTTAACACAGGGTTAAAAATGGAAAGCATTAGGTTTTAACACGTTATATACAAGAGGCATTTTCAGTGTCCATTCATGGATGAGATTCAAAATTTCCATGCATCTCCATCACTGGTTATAAAATGGAGCTCTCACTTTTACACCACTCTGTAGTGATATGATCAAGTCCTTAATAGAAACAAAGAAGATTTCACAGGGAAAAAGGCAGTTGCTACTATAAGAAGAAATATATAGTTTTATTAATATTTTTAAAAGTTGATCTAAAATGGATTTAAACTTTTTCCACATTTCACAAACCCAATTAAATTCTAATTTCAGATATCTTGAACTTTTGGAGGGTTTTGGGATTGGTTGGTTGCTTTCCTTTGTTGTTTTGTTTGTTTGTTGGGGAATGGGTGGCGGGAGGGGATTGGTGCTTTTTTCGCCCTCTACTTCTCTTTAAGTTCCACAGTACATAGTCATTGGCTACCTAGTAGACCCTGGAAAAATTTTCTAGTAAATTTGTGACATATTGAGCATTTTATTATGTCCTCTCCAGATTTAAATTGTGTTGTCTTAGAAATTCTTATCTGATAGTCTGGTCAAATATTGCCAGGCTCTTCCTGTATGTTGCCAAATAAATTTTTAATTTCTATCACCATAGGTTTAATTTTTGTTGAATGAGACACCTCCTAGGCTCATTCAGCCAGACATGGATGAAAAGGAATAACATTTTAACTTAGAAATTTAGATGTTTCTCAGGGACTTGGAAAGCATTCACTTTCTTATACAAGAAATTTTGTGATATATTCTGTTAATCTCTGCTGTGTGAAAGAAAAGAGATTAATTAAACTTGTTTTAGAGCAGATGTAGACAAGGGCCACTTTTTATGTGAAGTAACTAGAGGACTTTGATTTTTGCAGTCTAACCATATAAAGGCATTATCTGGGTTCTGCCTCAAAATGAATCTCCACAATTATATAAATACTCTGAAAAATGAATGTGTGAGCTAGTGTAACAATGGATGTATGAAATTAGTATTAAGAAAACATCTTTTTACCAGAGGATTTAAATTTCAAAGAAACTTTCCTCAATAAATAATTGAGCTACTATCTAACAGAAATCCAGCTAATCTTAAAATGGAGCTTAAGAATATTGTAAAAGGTATTTCGACTTCCTTGATTAATGGCAAGGAATTGAATGTACTGAACATTAAGGTCTCATCTCCTTGTGACATTTACCTCTCTTGCTCTCATAAACCAGGAATTTTGGTTTGTTGATCATGCTTTTCAGTAAATTTTAAAGCCATATTAAAGTCCTAATTTGGAAAAGACCAGTATAATGTTAACATATCACAATTCTATTTGCATATATATTAAGGGGAAATTTTTAAAACCTACTTTTTAGCTGCAATTATTCCTTGAATTTTTTCAAACTAAATGGGTGATCAGTTGATAGGGTTTTTTTCCTTTTGAAACCAAAGTAGAGAACATGTAGAAAACGGAAGGAAAAGCAAACTCTGATGTTTTGCAACACAGTATATGTGACCATAGCAACAGCATAAAACGGCTAATATAATCAGGACCCAAGATCGACAATGGACTGGTCACCATAGAGAGACACACTGAAAACTGCAGCTTAAATTCAAGATGGAGAATGGTGAACATAATGCCCTGTCCTCTGACAGTAATTTGCTTTCATTTGATAACACTTTGGGATGTCAGGAAGAGTAATGATTCCAACATGTAATATTCTCTATGTGGAAATGAGCTGAAATCTGTATCTTTGCAAAGACACCATGACTAAAATACCTCAGCAGTGTTTCACTGAATATCTAAAGTCTCTGTAAGGTTTAAAAAATACAAAAGCTAATGAAAGAAATAGAAACTGCCTCCAGGACATTTTTTTATTTCTAACATTCTCCAATAGAAAGAGGTAACTCACCTGAACCTGTTGTTTTCTTTTTACTTTAAAGATGGACTACACTTTCAGAAACTGGATGTTGTTACATTGTATATTCCCTTTTTCTGTGCTTATAATCAGTTTTATAACTAAGTTCATGTGTTTCTCTGAATGTGTGTGTATATATGGGTGAAATTTGTATGGTATAATATTTGCATATAAGTACAATAGCCAGTTTCCTTTCACATGATGGGCACATGTAACAATTGTGAATATTCTTTTTGTTGCAATTTTATTTATTAGGCAAACAGAAATGATATTGCTAATTTTAATGTAGACAGGTGTTTGCCATAGAATAGAAACAGCAACAGAATAAAAAATAAAGAAGAGAGGAAATTAAAAAAATGTATTTAAATTGAAAAAATATATGTAATATTAAAAGGAACTAGGTCTTCTATTAATTCCTATTACACTCAGGTAACTAAATATGTTATCTGAAAGTCAATTCTCTGTAAAACTGTTAAGGTTAGACAAAGTACAGATTATGGGACCAGTTTTCATATGGTTTGTTCTGCCACAGTTAGCAGAATATCTGACTAAGGGGGTTATATCTGACTAATATTTTCATAATATAAAAATGGTTAGAGACCAGGTGAAGTGCTATAAGAAATAGATTTTAAAGCATTATCTTTTTCATAAATTCATAAAAGTGTCACATTTTTTTTCAGGATAATAATTCTGTACTTTTCTGTATTTTCTACAGTGGGGTCTGTGGCAGGATCTACTGCCAGGTCAACAGCTAAATAGGAAATTACTATTTAACACAGCAATATTGTTTATTGAAATTCTTATTACATAGTGTGTTTGTTGTAGTTATTTTTGCTTAATTCCATTTCTTGCAGAGCACCTTCTTAAAATAAGCATGAACAATTCTGGCATAGCATCTTTTCTCACAATACTGAGAAATCTGGAGAAGTGATTTATTGTGAATACATTTTCCTACATAAATTTTCCTATATAAACATTAAAATTAATTAAATTTACTATATGAAGTCTCTTGCTTTATTATTATATTTATTTTGTACATTTATTATTATATGTTAATATTAGATGTATATTGTACATTTATTCATATCAAGAAGTAAGGGGGGAAAAGCAAAGTTTCTGCATTATTCCAAGATAAAAGCCACACACACACACACACATATATATAAACATACATTAAATAATTTAGAGGAAATTTAAAATGTATGGAAATTGTAAGGAGGAGAAAAATTAAACTCAGCCCTGGATTTCACAAACTGTTAAACGTTGCCACTGTGAGGTCAGTGGAAACTATGAATTTGAAATATACATAAAACATCTTTTACTTTACTTGCAATTATTTGGAAGGCTCTGTGCATCATATTGGTATGTTGTCAAATAGCAGAATTACAATAGGATCTCTGTGAGAATATGTTGACTTCAAGTATGTGTGCGTATATGGAAGGAGGAGGGAGCCAGGGAGGAATCAGAAATATTTCACTGTCTGTGGCCATGTAACTTCGCTTTTCTATGTGGCTGTATTCATTTCAGTACTTTATTACGACATATCATAAATCAACATTACAAGCTGGCAAGCAGAGATAAATAGTGGTAAAGCCCTTTTTATGCTATTTTGAGCTGCTGATTACTTTGGAATCTCATTTTTGACAGTTTAAGGCTGAAGTACCATATATTCACAACAACTTTTTTTAAATACACTGACCAGTGGTACACAGCACACTGTTAAAAATGAAAGTGCCTCATCATCAACAGTCACACACATCCACAGACACAAACTCATACAGTATGTATCAAAATTAATTAAACTTGCCAGCATTCCCTTCACTTCTGTCTCTGTTGAAAAGGATAATGGCTGTTTCACCTCACAGAAACAGGAAGAAACTAGAGCAAAAACCAAAACCATGGCTTAATTTAATGGCTAATATTGTCTGGAAAATATTTATTTCTGAGGGATTTGTTCACTTTGCATGTTTCTAAGCTTCAATGTATTTTTTTTCTTTTTTTTCTTGTTTTGTATTTAAATACAACAAACCAAACAAGTAGAGATATTGCATTTCTTTTGCTTGGAGACTATAATATTCTAATAGTGGAAAAAGCAATAATAATAGAAATAATGATGATAATAATTGCAGTGCAGGCAGCCTGTGTCAATCCCAGGCTAGTTGTAAATGCCTTGAAGCATGGGAAAAACAGATGAAGCAATTTAGAATATAGCAAGAGAGAATAAATACAGAATACAGCCTGACTGCCTGGATTAACCAAAAGGGTATAAAAAGCGAATTCTGTATACAAAAAGTCAGTTCAGAGCATATAATTATTTACCCTTGAGAAAAGGGAGCTTATATGTCTCCTTCCTTTGGCACTGGAAAACATAGTTTACAATCTGATGAAATCACCACATGTGTGCGCCTGCCTAGACAGAGAAAAGCTGCTCCAGCAAAAAAAAGACTCTATCATAAGTCCATTTTCATATAAAATGGGTGGTCTAATCTCCCATTAAGAATGATATTTTTTTAAAGTAGTGAATGTTGCATTTTCTGTGTAATTAAATCTTTGTCTAGGAGATATGAGTCCCTGCCTGTGTACGCTCCTACATGAATGTCCTCTGCAATCACAACTGTGACAGCAAGACTTCTCTCTTACCAGAAGTGAGTCCCGAAAAACAGAAAAACTGAGCAAATTGAGAGTCTGCAAAATGAGTTTAAGACTGCAGAAATTTCCCACAAAACCACTGAGTAGTCTGGTTATACATGTCATACTGAAGATTCGTCACATACCCGCCAGTCTATGATATCCCTCAGAAGGTCTAATGACATTCACTAATATTTAGGGAGGCTTTGGGGTAGCATGTATGCTCTGCCCTGGTATGAATTCAAGCAACTCAGACAATGCCCTGTTTGCAAGTCTCTTGGTAGTGGATTGAGAGGGGTGTCATGTTGGTTTTGATGGTAAACTATGCTAAAATCAGTATACTCATCAACCTCAAATTAACATCCTGATAATGAGACAAACAGAGACGTGTGGCAGTCAATCACTTTACACTATAAAAGCCCAGTCAGTCTCACATAGTTAGGTTCTTCTAACATTCTAACAATTCCTCCTTGGCGTGTGTGGAGATTCCTCCTCTGGATTTGGGGATGCCCCCCAAGAATACTCCAAGGCTGAGTGAAAAAGACCTGCCCATGTTTGCATGGGTGTTTGCATGGTGAGTTATATCAATGTCTACTTAATAATTGTTTCTTTTAGCTAGCTTTGGTTTTAACATAATTGCTTTAATATAGTGCACTATACTGTACATATATATATATACTATACACTAATACTAGTTTTAGCTTTTATACTATGTAGTAAATAATTATGATTAAGATCTTTTGTCTAATAATTTGTCAATAGGTAATTTTATAAAAATAGATCAGATTTGCAATCTTTAATCTTGAGGGATTAAACCTTTGACAAAGCCTGGGGCTAAGATTGGATCCAACCAAGCCTTCATTCCTTTCTAAGGAGTTTAAAACACAAGAGGGCCCGTTCTGCAGGGATCTTATGACTGCAGGGCTTCTCTGATAATCTTTATTGAAAGCTCCCACTCCATCTACAACTCTTGGTTAACTTTCCAGAAAATACACATGAAGTCAAATTATGGAGAATCCAGTTGGTTTTGTGGAAAGGTTGAATTTTACTGGTTTATTTTAAAGGAAAAAATTGCAAATAAGTATTTACACTGAAAATTGATTGCTTTAATTATACCAAAATTTTCCATTAAACAAATTTTACAAATAAAGAAAATGCAAATTAAAATGCATATGTGCAAATTTTACATAGCGGAGTCTGTACATTGAGAGGGAATGTAGTCATAGTCCTTTGACTAACAAGAAAACGGTCTCCCTTCTTTCCCATTAAAACCATTACTGGACATAAAAAAATTGGTTAAATGCACTAATGGAACAAAGAAGTTAATTCCCCCCCCACCCCAACCATTTCTCTTTCCTAGATGTCTGAGGCCATAGCCAGGAGAGGTCAATGAGAAATCAAAATGTCTGCAGCACCTTTCAGGACTCTGGAAGTCACTTTTGCAGCTTCTGCATTGAACTCATCATGGCAGGAAGTTTCTCTCAAAATATTAACTTCAAATATATAAGGCTGGTTGAAACCTGTCCAGCTACAGGGAAGGTACATAAAAAGATGAGTGATGGTTGAATAATTTTGAAGTAACTTTACTTTACATGTTAACATGCATACAACATGTTAGAAAATTATTTCTTTCAAGAAATTAGATTTAAAGGAATAAAAGAAACAGATTCTTACTAAGGGTTGATAATCAAGAAGTCCTTGCTTAATAGTCAAGGACAACGGAATCACTTTTATTTCTACTGACTTGTTATGCACTTCTATTTTCAGTCTTTGGGATTACTTTTGTGATTTGCCCTGTGCTAAATTATTTGCATAAAATTTATAATAATGGCAGGGAAATTATGTAAAAGAGTCTTCTAGTTCCATGCTAATGAATAACTGTTTCATGGAGGAAAATCTGTGAGATTTCACACCATTGATTCCCTCTAAATATAAAATAACTTAGTACAAAGACACTGCATATAAAAGCGTCAATTAATTTTATGCTAATGAATAACTATGTTTCACTGAGGAAAAACTGTAAGATTTCAAAATCATTCATTCTCTCTAAATACAAAATAATGTAGTACAAGATACTGCATGTTTTACAGGGTTTGTATCTTCGTGGTATTCTGAAATAAAGTGCTTAATAACTAAACTTATTAATATTAATGGTAAATCAGTGAGATTAAATATTTCTGTAAATAATTTTATTAATAAAACAGAGGGCTCATTAAAGAACTATTGAACTGTTAAGCTGCAGTACTTCAGAATCAGCATTTTATAAACATTTCAATTAGCACAAATTGATAACACAGAAGGGGAGGCATAAAATAGTTTAGCCACATTACAGGACACAGACTGCCAGACTGTTGAAAAATAAGAAATAATGTTTCACTGGGATTGTAACTGCATGGCAAATCAAATATTTTAAAAAATAAATATATAAAGCATCTCTAATCTGAGCCTTTCAAGGACTTTCTGAAGGACTGTCTGCTGCTATTTTTCACTATTATAATTTTACTATTACTACTATTCCTTACAAAAGGAATACTGCCAACCTAAAAGGAATTTGAACTGAGGACAAAGAAATGCGTACTTATACACCATAAGAATAATGATAGCTTAAGAGAAAAAAGTGCAAAATAAAGTGCCTTCAGTAAGAATGTTTAACATATGTAAGTAGTGAAAAATGATAGCTAGAAGTCTGCATTTTAAATATGCTACAACAAATATGAAAGCATAGAATGACCACAGAGCAAGTGTTAGGATAATGTCAAAAATGATAATGTCCTGATTCTTTCAAAGCTCTTCATGTCCAATGTTTACTTAGCACTTATCCTGATAATTATCACATATATTCTGTGAGGGAAAAAGTCTGCATGAATCGAGGAGGGGAATCAAATTGGTAATTAAATTTTGCCATCAAGCTGTTCTCAACAGGAGCCGTTGTTGGCTTAAGTAGGGAGGAAGTATATAATGGCAGAAGAGGTAAGATAAAGAGTACTTTCAGAGTCTGGGATTTCTTCACCAGAGGAAGAAGATTATTCAGTTCTAGTCTTCAGTTTCTTGAACTAGAGTTGCTGAAGAGAAAAAGAGCTTTTCATTTTGAGCTTAGTGAAACAAGAAAATGATGCAAGATATTGTTTTACTCTCTTCATTTTGTGTAAATGTATATTATGTAATAGGGGCAGGCTCTTATTTTTCATCCCATTTTGATGGTGTTTGACTTTGACAGTCTGTAAAATTTCAGCCTGTAATACCAAATGCAAGTGGTGAAATTCTCTGAAGCTGAAAGGACAGAAGAAAGTTACTCAAAATACAAGTAAATCTGATATAAACATGTCATCAGCATAACTGTTTTTCCAAAACTTTATTTCTATCAGCTGAGGTACTCAGTGGAAGGGCAAGTTGTTCCCTGGTATGGCAATCTGTCACTGTCAGCTCTCATTCTGTGAGCATGAATAGAACCTGATCTCTCTTTTAACAAGCAAGATATTATTAATACTTGAGTAGCACAAGGGTTACTTGATTATTTCTTCTATTTTTATTTTTGTTTTATTTGGGGTTTTGGGGGTGTGGGTTTTTGCTTTTTGTTTAGCTCAACAATATAATTTATTCACATAAAAATGCCTTAAATTCTGTTAACTGTAAAATATCATATACTTGTACGAGTAGAAAATGTTATGCCCATCTTCAGAATAAAACAGTCAGGAAGAATATTTATTTGGCAACATTATAAATAGATTTAAAAAAAATATTTAAAAACCTTAAACATAATGTGAATAAATGATCTTTGATACCTGGATATTTACTTTTGGTTTCTATGTGACTTAATGTAAAAGACAAAATAAGGTTTAGGCATGTATCCTATGACAAGATCTCAATACCATAAAAAATTTTGGCTTACTTTACATCAAAACCAGGAACAAGTCATTTTCCACTTAAACATCTACCTGCAAAAATAATCCAAAATATTTGGCCAATCTGTTGGAAACTCTCCCAGTCATTTTAAAACCGGTTTAAGTTTGCTGTGATATATCTTCTTTCCCTGGTTTTAGAAGCCTAGCAGAGTTTCTGATATGTCTAAATTATTTTCATTTACAAAATACATATGATATATACAAGCAAATTTTGAATAATGTTTACATTATGTATCTTAAAGAGTACTTAAATCTAATGAACACTTACACTAATTATTTCTGCATCAGGTATAAGGAATGCAGAAATCATAATGTGTCTTAAAGAGTACTGCATCTGAATTAGGGTGACCCCCATTATCCATAGAGACTGGATGATTGGGAGCAGCTTTGAAGGGAAGAACTTGGGACATTATGTAGCTGAAATATTTATGTATTTACATAATGTGTCTTAAAGAGTACTTAAATCATTATGTATCTTAAAGAGTACATTATGTATCTTAAAGAGTACTTAAATCTAATGAACATTAACACTAATGATTTCTGCATCAGGTATAAGGGAATAATTAAAAAGACTCCATAACAAGAAGACAAGAACAAGGAAGTTAACAAGGTCAAAAAATATTCACTTAAAATAGAATAAGTAGAATAGGTCCCTAGTGATACAGATAGAGATTAATGGAAAATCTGGGTTAACAAAAATAGTGTTTAATAGCTAAACTACTTCATGCTTATCAGAAAATAAGAGAACTAAGGAATTAGAGAATGTTTCTCTTTTGGTTTGGGAGGGACATTCAAAGGTGATCTAGTCCAAGTCTCCTGTCTTGGGTAAGGACATATTTCACTGGATCAGGTCACTCAAAGTCCTAGCTATTTGACTTTGACCACTGCTAATAATTGGACGACTCTTCTGGGAAATCTCTTTGAGTGTTTTGCCATCCTCAATGTAAAAAAAAAGTCTTCATAATTCTTCACTACAAACTGAAGAATTAAAACCAATAATCCTTGTCCTTTCACAAAAGGCCTTGATAGAAAGTCTTGTCCACCTTTCTTATAAGCCTGTTTTACATATATCGTCTCTAAAAAGTTGTCCTCAGAGCATTCTCCTCTCCAGGCTAAGCAACCCCAACTCTCTCAGCCTGTCTTCATAGGAGAGATTATCATTTTTGTGACCTTCTCTGGATTGCTCAAACAGATCCAAATCTTTGTGCTGGGATCACAGAGCTAGACTCACTACTTCAGGTGAGCTCTCACAAGAGTGGAGTAGAGTGGGACAATAACCTCCATGAACACTGCACTGGAAGCACCAGCATGTGATTGACTTTCTGGCCTGCATTGCCAGAAAGAGTGCAATTTTGCATCAAGCATTTTTCCCAAGTTCTTCCCTTCAAAGCTGCTCCCAATCAAGCAATCATCCAGTCTCTATGGATACTGGGGGTCACCCTAATTCAGATAGAGTACCTTAGTCCTAGGACTTGGTTTTGTTAAAGTTAATGAAGTTTTTGCAGGCCACTCCTTAAGCCTGACAAGGACCCTCTGGATGGAATCCCTTCATTCTACCAGATCAACCATATACTGGTCAGCTTGGCATCATCTGCAAACTTGCCGAGGGTAAATTAACTCTCACGATGTCATTAAGGAAGATATTAAATAGTATAGGTGCATTAAGGGACATGATTAGATACAAGTTTCTACTTGGTCGTTAAGCCATTGACATAACTGAATGCAGCCATCCAGACTTTCTCTGTCTACCAGTCACTGAGAAACTCATGGATTGAGATAAACGCAGTTCAATAAATAAAGCAAAAGCCACACATGCAAGAAACCAAAGCAAATCAAAGAATTCATTGATGGCTTCCTATGGACAGAGAGGTGTTCCAGGAGAGCAGAGCTCCATCATGTGTAACTGCAGTTACATCACTTCAAATGTCACTCCCCTTCCACCTTCCTGCCACAATATGGATATGCTGATATGATTCCCCTACTCCCCAGACCATCCTTATAAAATGTCTATAAAATGCCTACAGCTGTCCACCGTGTTCATTAAGTCCATGACTTGAGACTCCACCTGTCTTAGTGGCCACTCAGGACAAGAGAGGTGTGTATTTTGTGGAGTTACTGGGCACCAAAGCCAGCTCAGATCAGGCTGTAGCTGCATTTGTGCTACCATGAGTGAAGCTCATCCACCACTGGTCCAGGTAGTTCTTATAGAAATTCCTATAATGTAGAATCCAAACAATGGATTACAATCAATTAAAGGTGTTCTCCAACCCTTGTGCCTTTGGGCCAGGCCAGGGGCTTAACATTGCAAATTAACACCTTCATGAGCTTGATTAGCAACAAGAAAAAAAAGAAACACAAAACCACCAAACAAAACAACAAACATTACATAGCCAAAATTAAAAATCACTATGTCTACAAAAAGGCACTCTTCCAAACATTCCAGGAAGATAGATTATATATAGCATAATGTAACTATTATGAATGACCTGATCTTTGAAGATGAGTGAATGCTGGTTCTGCAATCACTCAGTTCAAAATTATGTTTCTGCTCTTTCTGGATAGCGAAAATAGAGCACTGGGAAGATTTGAACTCAGCATGTTGAAGATAACAAGTGAAAATAACTATCTGGTCTATAGCACCCAATGTCAACCCACAGAGACTATTTCCTTATCCCAGAAACCTTCAGAAAGGTCTAAGAGATCACAGCAATGAAGCCATAAATTTCCACACTGAATAAGGACCTCTAAGACTGCAGTATTATAAACTCAGGGGTTTAGATATTTCTGAGTAGAGTTAAAGGGAAGTTCTCCAGACCTAATTTATAACATAATATGAAAATGCTATCCATTTCTTATAATGAGAGGAGGAGATGTATACCAGTCCCTAAAGGAAAAGCAAAACATGTAAAAGTATTAGGAAGATAATCTCAATCCTATTTTTTAACCTCTTTAGAATACAAAAGCCTTCTGAGTTACCATGACTATTATCAGAAGAGTTCTTGCAAGAAACTAAGGAAAAAAAAAGATAACTTGTGGTCATTTTCATGTCAGCTGTGTAGCAATAAGAAACAGACTATGATTAGCCACAGGACCTCTTATGAAGGGCACTGAAGAGGGTCCCATGGAGAGTCAGCCGAGTAATAACAATCACACCAATAAGGCTACATGTCGTCCTACTTTATTAAGTAACTTTGGCATATTTATGCTTCTGTATACACTGTTCCACGCCACTACTGTTTAATGCTCATTGGTTAAGTGGTTGCATTCGCACATACATGTTATTTCTGACTGCTTGTCACACTATAAGTATTTTTAGCTAAGGTGTGCTAAATTAGCAGTTCTCATATCGTGTTTGGCATCCAGCTTCATGCTTGCACAATGCTCATTCTTCCTTGTTGTATCTGTTCAAGGATGATACATGGTCTATGTTGTTCTTGTTCGAGGATGGTACATGGTCTTTAGAGTAAGTCTTCAATCTACAGGCCAGCGTTGTCCAGTCTCTGGAGGGGTATAGCATGCCCTTGTCCTGCCAAGAATTCTTCTACAGGGCACTACTATGAACAGATCAATTGATTTGTTATCCATCTGAATGTCTTTTTCACTAGCCAGCAGGTAGCTACAGGATCTGCCAATACAGCAGAGAGAAATAAACCCTCAAGCATCACAATAAAAGACTTTTGCTATGTATATAGCATACATGCAACTTGTGAAAACTTGTTTTAACTTGCTTCTCATGGAAATAAATTATTCAGGATAAAGACCTATGGATGTTGAATTATGTTTATATCTAAACAAAATACTGCTAGCATATCTGAGGAACACAAGAGTTCATGTGAATTGAGAGATCAGTTTTTGGTGTGACATACAAGCACTGTTTACTAAACAAGGATTTCAGTGATGGCATTTCAAAGGCCACATAATTTTTTTTCCTACTTTGTTGTTATGATTTTCTTCCTCACAGCTATACAATCACAATTTTCTTGCAGTAATCTTAATGCAGAGAAAATTAAGTATACCAGTGTTTTCTGCATCCTTGACTTTTTGGGTTAAGAGCAGATCAACAGAAAAATGCAGAGGCTGGTTCGTGGAAGAGAGTCAAAACAAAAAGTTGTGTAAAAAATACATTAAATTGTGGTGTAAACATCTCTACTTCAAGTCACATGGCTACACTTAGTATCAAACCATATATTCAGCATTTAAAAAAATTAAAATCTGTGAAGAGGAGAGCCCCGGAAGGATAAAGAACATGTATAGATGTACCTATGCTTTCAGAGAGATGTAAGGGTAAGCGAAGATGTAGCTGAGCTAATAACAAACCATTATTAATGGACCATGAACCATTTGGTATGTGCAATGAGCACATATTTCCAGCAGGTTGAACAGGTTATGCAGAGCAGCTGCCTGACTGAATGCATTTAAAAACATTGTGGACATGGAGCTAAGAACTTACCCCGTTAATGAACGTACCACTCCTTTCATCCAGCTATTTATCTCCTGAGTGACGAAAGGGACCTCAGGACAGGTTAGAAAGGAGTCTAATGGCCTAGCAAGCAAAGTAAATGCTAAGAGATGTTCTTATCCACAGAAATTCAGTAACTTCTAGAATGTTTGAATACTATCCATCAGATATAAAGCCATGAATAACAGATACTCAAAAGGCTAGTAGAGCTCAAAAGCCATGAGATATCTCAAAGAAACCTTGCCGTACACTTAACAGCTTTCTAAAGATTTGTAGAATCAACATTATGAATTTGTGGAATCAACTTTGTGACTCAACAGTGGGCTTTTTTTTTTCCTTTTTTCTTTTTTTTTACAACTTCAATTATTGCTACATTGTATGATTACAGAATGAAGATTTTCTAATGCTTGCCAGCAGCAATAGATTTGTAAAGAAACTTGGAAAATCAGACTGATCTAGAACCAGATTAATTTATGCAAGTATTATTTTTTAAATAGTGCTAATTAGTAAGATACAATTTCTCACATATATTTTACTTAAAAAATTAAAAACTACATCACTCTAACAGTTGCAGTTTTATATTTAGCTAATGAATGTAATCACATTTCATACTGCAGAGTTTCCTTTAATAATCTGTAGGGATCAGGAAAGAATTGTTTTTGATGAACAGTTTGATGTCTGGGAGTGAATTTTTTTCCTTGCTTTCCTCTGAGTCACATATCAGCCCTGACCATGTCTGTGCTCTGAGATGACAGATAGACTCTATCAACTACAGGTTCACACCAGACATACTTTTATTCTGTGGTTGAACAAGGAATTTTCCACTCATTTAGGTTAGCAGGACCTTTAAGGGACTTATACTTACTGAGGTATTAGGCCTGATAGACTTGCTGAGATAACTATTGCTTCCTTACCAAACATTGAATTCTGCTTTTGTATCTCTTAAATTACTTCTCCAGAAATAACTTACCTGCCTAACATCTGGGTTTCTTATGATGTATATGGCTATGTCTTCAGATCATATTAACTTCCCTTCCAGAAAAAAAAAATGTTTAACAGGCATAGGGCCCTATGGAGTCTCACTTGGAACTTAAGATACCCTATCATCAGTGAAATGTAGGGTTAGAAAGGACCTTGAGAGGTCATCAAGTCTTATCCATGACATAATCCCTTAATTTATTCAGTACTTGGTCATAATGTTTAGGAGTTTTATAGTGAGAAAGATGAAAGCTTATAATAAAAGCAAATGATGGTGCATCTTTTGTGTTACGGATATACACTAACAATCTCCTAATTAATTTCAATAACTGATGTTACTTGCTTGACTCACTAAGGAAAATGTTGGAGGTTAGGGTTTTTCCTTTTCATTCCATTAGGGAATTTGTTGCTAAAAGATAATAATGACAGGGTACTCAAGAGAGACAAAAGAAGTTGCCCCAGGAAGGGATCATGGAGGGGCAGAGATACCATGAGAATTGGGGCCAGAAAGAAAAAAAAAAACCCCAAAAACAAAATGGGGGGGTGGGGCTGGGGCAGCTGCTCACTCTCTTGGTCTCTTGACTTCAGAAGAAGACAGGCCAGCTACTGCTTGGAGGAGGGGGAATTCACCGCCGCTGGAGCCCGAGCCCAGTCCTGCTTCTTCTGCCATAGATGTGTTATGAATAAAAAGTTATCTATTTTTTTTTTTTTTTTTTTAGGTTGCAGAGTTAAAACAAGTTGGACCAGTTGCTGTTAAGTTAGCTTCATTGTTAAGAGTTCTTCTTCAATTACCTGTTAATGGTTGGTGATTAACCATTGCCCCCCTGAGGCTTGCCAGGGAGTGACACTGGGACCCTGCAGGTTCCAGGAGAATGGGAGTGGAATCAGAGCTAGTATGCAGATGAGAAATGCATTGCACCAAAAGTTGCAGTTTTCCAGGAAAACTGCTAAAAACAACAAGCCAACATAGAACTAGGGGACCTAGATGATGCCTAAGGATGGGAGTGTAGTCCAGTGCCTGCTTGGATCCTTTTTGCTTCTCACCCTAACCTAAGGATGTTGACTAGAGAGAGGACCCGAGGTGTTGGACCGAAAAGGCAGAATCTCCTAATCTCTCGTGAGGATGGATCCCCAGCTCTGCCTGCAGACTAGCGGACAAAGCTGCATCACCCTCCTCCTCCATGCAACTCCTGGGAGCAACGGTGGTGTGGGCACGACCTGTTGATTTCTCCCCACCTGAGCTGATTCTTTTTAATAAAGGCATTATAAAGGAGAAAGATCTCCTGCCCATTTATTTCAGATGGGCTTTTGCTCGTGAGAGCAGCCAGTGAACTGGCACCTTATTAACAGCCTACCTCATTAAAAACCGCCTGTCACCATCTTCTCCAGTACCTCAGGGGAAAACCCTGGGAGCCCTTTTCTCCCTCACAGGGAACCTCTCCCGGCGCTCTTCCTGTTTGGGAAGGGGGCTGCCACTGCCCAGCCCCCACAGTTTCTTTGCCACTGCCCTGGGTTTTTTTGCTACACTGTAGCCCCCTCACCCCCTGCCTGCCCAGAACCCCCTGGGTTCCAGCAGCTGCTGAGGAGTTTCTTGTATACTACTTTGAGATTATGCTCATTTCTGCCATTCCCACTTTCTGCTTCCGAGGTTCCTGTTACAGCTCCTTTTGCTATCCAGAGGGGCACCGAGACTGACCAGCCCAGGGGGTTTGTGAAACAAAGCCTTTCTTCCATCCCTTCCGCCTCAGCTGAGCCGCCATGACAGCGTGTTCTCCAAGCTTGTGCCACAGCGTCCCCTGCAGCCCCGGGGGAATCACTGCACCTGCCCTGCCCAGCGGGAACCACCAGCGCCCCTGCCGGCCATGACCGGAACTGCACCAAGGGGAAAGTGCTTAGAGAGCACAAAGAGACTTTATTGGGTTTTCTGGTTTATTCTTTATTTTGTTTGTTATTGCTGCCATTGTTATTGTTTGATTGCCTTGTTATACACATACATACTAGTAAAGAAT
Organism: Passer domesticus; assembly: GCF_036417665.1. Classification (NCBI taxonomy): domain Eukaryota; kingdom Metazoa; phylum Chordata; class Aves; order Passeriformes; family Passeridae; genus Passer; species Passer domesticus. The sequence continues at coordinate 55,863,095 of NC_087512.1, read as the reverse complement.
TATTCCTTTTCCTGAAAGCCCCTGAATTTCAAAGTTAAGATAATTCAGAGGAAAGGGCATCATATTCTCCATTCCAAGAGGTTCTCACCTTCCCTGTCTTTCAAACCAAGACAGAGTTCTAGTTTGAAGACAAGTGATTTTTCTGAATATTCTGCACAGAATACCTCTGTTAGGATCAGCTAAGGGATGACTTGTCCAGAAAATTATCTTTTTGTGACTCACATGTAGAGTAAAAACCACAGGATATTGCCATATAGATAACTGAATACACTGATAACTGAATCTACTTCATTTTCTTTAATTGTTTTTTTTGTTATTGTGTTTGTTTTTGTTTTTAGGTATTGTGTACCCTTGTCTATGTTAGGTTTTAAATTAATAACTTGAGACCTATTTTTCATGACCAGTTTGATTTCTGAATGTATCTGCCAGGATAATTTGGTGTCTTGAACTGAACTCATGAAACCTTAATGGGTTCTTAATGTAAACAAAAGGCATTTTCTGAGAAATTATGATTTGCCAAAATACTTGGAAATTATGGTTGCCAGACAGTGAATAAAACAGACCTACTGGTATCTTAAGCACCATCAGGTAGATGAAAACAGAAGATAGACTGGGACAAAATTCAGAAGTACAAAGTTATATTGATTCTATCGACACATCATCATCATCTGAGTATGTCTACCTACATAGCTCTAAAACTCTTATTTCTAAAATACAGGATACAGAAACCTTAATGCCACATTGCTATATACCTACTTCTAGATTAAAATCCACTTTTTTTTTTTTTTTTTTTGAGGGGGGAGGGGCGTTGCTACAGTCCAAACACTTTAAAATATCCATGCACTTAGCAAATTGCATGCTAGACTACTAAAACCCATATACCTTTTCCTCTTCAATCCCAGCTCTGTTGAACTGGGGCATTTGAGGAATATCTCTATTTCTTCCTACATTTACTCATCATGAACAATGCAAAGTAACTAAAACACAGGCCATAAAGAATATGGGAGATCTGTGGAACACAAGTGTTTAAACCCATGCAAGCTGCAGAGTAAAATAAGGGTCTCTGATTTCATATACAAACACTGAAGGAAAAGGAAATCTAAACTTCCCTTCTTTTTGTGGGTATGTTTCCAAAAAAGGGTAGCCAAAAATCCATTTTGTACAGTGCTCTGTCCTATTCCTTTGCATTAGCTTTTAGTAGATTGCTTAAGAGGATCTACCTGGGGGATATTCAGTTTTAGGGTCCATGTCACGCCTGGTAGTGTTGTTATAGATAATAAATGATAGAGCCAAATTAATAATTAATAAAATAGGTTTTATTTTGCAACCGAGTTACGGTCTCCAATAGCCACAATCAAAGGGACAGTGTCGAGCCTGCGATCAGTGCTGGGTGAATGCTGATCCAACCTCTATTGCACTGGATCCCCTCTGTTCACGAAGGCTGCCCCTTTCCGGGTAGTTTTTATACAGTTTTTCCACCTGGGGCAGAGTCTCTCCTTTTCTTTTCATGGCTTCACATATTCATGTAGTCTACTTTCTCTGTGCTGGGCTGGACAAAATTTTCTGGGAAGAAATTTCGGCTACTAGTATTGTGCTGGAATGAAGTAGTGCAGATACGGGGGTTGGTCCTTCTATGGCGGCTGGGAGTCATGGGTAGAGGCCAAATTGGGCAGATTTGCCTGTTGCAGCTCAGATGAGGCCTAGTAGAGGAAGTGTGGGGGTTTGGGATGGGGAGGAGAGTTGTTGGATCTTTTTATAGTGGAGGCTAATCATGCTATGCACAGGATTAGGCCGATGTCTCCGACCCAGTTGTAGAGTACAGCTTGGAGGGCAGCAGTATTGGCTTCTGCCCACCTGTGTCATCAGCTAATTAGTAGGAAGGATATGATTCCAACTCCTTCTCAACCGATTAATAGGATGAATATGTTGTTAGTGACAATCAGGATTAGTATTGTAATTAGGAAGAATAGTAGGTAGGTGAAGAATTTTGTGATGGAGGGTTCTGAGGCTATGTATCAGGTTGCAAATTGTAGGATGGATCATGATATGAGTAGTGCGATAGGGAAGGTGAGTGAGTAGAAGTCTATTTTTAGACTGATAGGAATTTTGAAGTTTATGATGAATTTTCATTCTCAGAAAGAGGTTAAGCTTTCTGTTCCTGAATAGATGTAAATTGTTATGGGGATTAAACTGATTAGGAAGGAGGTTTTAACTGTGTTTATGATGATAGTGGGGGAGTTCTTGAGGTTCTCAGATAGGAGTGGGAATTGGAGATGGGGGTGGTGAGGGTTGTTAGGGTGAGAAGTATGAACATGTTTAGGACTAGTGATAGGTACATCACTTTCACTTGGATTTGCACCAAGATAAGTGGCTCCTAAGACCATTGGATTACTGTTATTCTTTGAAAGTAAAGGGACTGAGGTTTTATGCTCAGACACAAGAGTTAGTATTTCTTGTTGGTTTGACCTCCCCTCTGCGAGTAAGGTTTTAACTTCTGTTTTTAGAATCACAGTCTAATGTTTTGGTTGAAACTATACCTGCATATGGGGATGCCAAAGATTAGTTTGGGTTTGAGGATGAGGAGTAATATGGGGATCAAAAAGTTTCTGGGAAGGAATGAATGCCGATCGTCAAGTTATGGGAACCTGGCATTGGGATACACATTCCTGATGACTCTGGCTATCTTGATCTTAGACACTTATCGAGTATTCATCGCTTGGGTGTTTCCTGGACTGTCCCGTGAAAGGGCCCATCTCCGCAGGAGCCACACCTTTTTGTTTGTGTATTAGGTCTTTCTCTCCACTGCCAGCTGTGATTTCACAATTTTATGATGCAATCTCTCCCCGCTCTGGCTTGTGGGTTTAAAACTTTAAGAATATTTCTTATAAGCATAACTCATTTCCCGTGTATTTCACATAAGCATGAATTAATCCAAATCATATATTACAGTGTCAACTTAGCGTGCACTGAACTGCCCTTGTAAAAGATTTAAGAACTCAAGTCCCCTTGGCTGTGACATTTAAGTACAAGTATTCCCAGGGTGAAATGGCAGCTGACAGAGAGCAATCAGCACCAGAAAACCCACGTTAGATGTCTAAGTTCGCTAAAGCTTAAGTACATTTTAAACCTCCCTATTACATAGGGTTGCTATGTAATAAGATACCAGAAAATTAGGTACTTATACAGTCTGCTGCTGATGTTATTAGCTTTGTAACTAAAGGCTATTCCCTGAATCAGGATCCTGCTCCACTCAGGTACTCTACTAATACATTGGTCCTGTACTTGCAGCCCCTACTGTACGACCAGACCATCACTACTGTGGACATTCACCTTCCTCCACTTCTAATTTGACTCATATTGGAAGAAACATTCCATCTCTCTCCTTCCAAATGTAGGGATATGTGTGAAAACTTCCAAAATAATCCTATCATTTTTCAATTTGCTGTAGAATAAGACTCCTGGCTTTTTTTCAGAACACAAAATGTGTGAAATTTTTCTTGGAATTAAATCTATTAGAAGTTTTTGTGAAAACACTTTTCTGCCATTGTTGACCATGTTTATTTATCCCAAGGCCATCACCTTCCCCTCTCCTTGCAGAGGGGAGTAATAGTATGAGAAAGTTTTGTGAATTACGGTGTTTTTTCCTATTCTTTGCATAAATTCTTAAAAACAATAGAGTCTAGAAGCAATTAACCCAAAGATATCTCAAACCAACCTTTTACTGTTCAAATAAGAGGAAGTTAGTATAAAACCTAATTGAATTATGTGGCACAACCCTAAAAGTATAGCATTTAGCCAGTGGTGAATAATTTATTTTCTGATAATGAATGATTTGACATAAAGCATGCAAAAATATTTCCATTTAAAAAATAAGCTAGGAAAAAAAAGAACTCAGAATACTGAGAATACCAGTGTAGCTTGATATTCCCACACTCAAAAAGTTGCTGGTCTGCAAAGTCCTGGGTTGCTTTCTCTTGTTACATCTCAAAGCTATTAGGGTGGGAAAAATACTAACACAGAATACTTCTCATTGGCTAAATAGCAATGTCTCATACGACAGGAAAAGAAAAATTACCAGGACACAATGCTGAGACAGGATTTATAATTTAGAATACTGTCTTGGTTTGAAAAACAGATGTCTGCTAGGGAAAGCAGGAGCCTCCCTTGGAATGAATAATGTAAGCCCCCTCCCTCCTAATTATTGTTATGAATAGAAAAGTTGTCAATTTTTTTTTAGGTTGCAGAGTTAACAAGTTAAATCAGTTGCTGCTAAGTTGGAGTTTAAACTATTTGTTGTTAATAACTTCATGTTGTAATCACCTGTTAATAGTTTTTCTTTAATTACCTGTTGATGGTTGCTAATCCCTCTCCCATCGAGTGTCCCCCTGCTGCTTCTTGGAGGATGACACCTGAGACTGCAGGAGGGGAGGTGCCATCAGAGCTGGTATGCAGATGAGGAAGCACCTCACCAAATGTAGCAATAAAAACCCCTAAAACAATGCGCCACCATGGAATTAAGAGATCTAAATGATGTCTAAAGGTGAGGAACTGAATCCAATATCTGTTAAGATCCTTTTTACCTTTCACCCTAACCTAAAGGATGTTGGCTAGAAAGAAGACCTTTGTTATAGGTAAAAATGAAAAATATGCCCAATTATAATAAAAATATAAAAATAGAATTTATTTCGTGACCATAATACAGTCCCGACATCCAACAATCAAACGGACAGCATAAGACTCCTGGGAGGTGAGCTGGGTGAATGTGGAAAATGGCCTCTATCGCACCAAATCCCACTCGTCCACACCAGCTGCTCTGAGGCAGTGGTTCTTATACTCTTTAATTTGCCCACGGCAGAGTCCCTTTGTTTCTTTCTGAGTTCTTCATATTCAAGTTGGTTTCTTTCTTCGGTCCGGGCTGCACAAAGCCTTCATCTGGGAATTGGGAATTGATTAATACACTTCCCCAATTCCCGGAATCCTGTATTCAGATGGTAGGTGTTGATGGCTCTGGTTATCTCAGATAGGTATCTTGTCCGGGCCATCATCTCTTGGGTGTCACTGGGCACATGCTTTCGTGAATGCCCATCTCCTGTACAGCCGAGGTTTCCTTCGCATGTAAATGTTGTGGTGCCTCCTTGTCTGTCTGCCGCGGTTTCGCCATCCTGAGGATAAAAATTCCTCCTTCTCCTTTCCCCTATGTACAGTAGGTTCGTTTTAAATATATTGTAAAAAATCACAGTCTTCTCCCTTCTAAAAGTTATAAGTATGTTTTATTATGGTTGTATGTCCATTTAGTTCCAAATTACCAGCAAGAAAAGGTGCCACTTTGTTTTTTGTCTGCTTACAATGAATTAGAGATGCTTTTATACATATTCATTTTATATAACTCTATCTGCATGAATTACTAACTATATCTCTAACAGCCTTGAATGTCAAACTGAAGACTCAGAATCTCCTGGTGCTCTCATGAGGATGGAAGCCCTAGTTCTGCCTGCATACCAGCGGACACAGCTGCATTCATCCTTCTCCTCTGTGCCACTCCTGGAGAGCAACGATGGTGTGTGCATGACCAGTTGATTCTCCCCACGAAAGCTGATTTTTTAATAAAGGCCTTAAAAAAGGAGGGAGATCTCCTGCCCTATTTATTTCAATTATTATAACTTCGAAATTAAGGGGCTCTCAGGCAGAGATGTGAGACTAGGAATAATAATTATTTACTAGTATGTATAGCAAGGCAAAACCCCAACAATATTTATGGCCTTAACAACAAACAAAACCAGGGACCTGGCAATAGCCTTCTTGGCTGCCAGCACTTTCAGTTGCAGCCACAGCCAGCAGGAATGAGCAAAAATCCCAGGCTGGTGGAGGAGAGTTATCAGAAGCTCGGCAGCACTAGCCAGCACTGCAGAACGTGCCGGCAGGGCAGAAGGGTGCGGGTTACCGCGTGGGGAAACCCAGAGCAGTACAGAAGAAACAGTGAGGACAGGACAGCGGCAGCCCGGCTCCCAGCAGGGTGAGGAGAGGCGAGCTCAGGGGCAGAAGAGCAGACGGTGATCGGTCCCTCAGGGCTGAGCTCCAGCAGGGCCGGTGAATTCTCCCCGCAGAAAGCGACAGCCTGGGCATCCTCCTCTGATGCCAAAGAGTGAGAAGGAGCAGCTGCCCCCAACCCGGTCTTCTCCCTGTCCCCCATTCTCGGGGTATCTCTGTCTCTCAGAGAGAAACTCCCAGAGAAAAAAGTGTAGCCAGATGCTCCATTCCTCTCCCGACTTTAGCTACTGTCTTTTGTCATTCTTAAGTATCATAAGTATCCCTAAGTACCCAGTAGTTTGTTTCCTAGCAAATTATGGGAAAAAAAAATCTATAAAAGAAAAAACAGAGAAACCCAACCGTCAACAAATACATTGTTTGAGCAGGCAAAACTGTTTATATTTAATGTTGTAAGTTATAGTGGTTACTTATCAGGTCCAGGCATTGACACTCCTCAGTTAATGAATTTATTCAAAAGAGAAACAGGAACATCAGAATCTGGATTTTTTTTTTTTAAAGAGGAATTCCTGTTTCTGTATTGTGCCATTAAATAACAGAGTCATAATTCATAATTCATAAGAGATGGAGATCCTTGTTATGAATAGAAAATTGTATTTTTTTCAGTTTCAGAGTTAAAAAAAGCAAGTCAAACCGGTCAGACTTCTTTAGGTGTGCTGCCAAAGAAAAGCCCTTCAAATACCTGTTAATGGCCGGTGATTAACTGATTGTTTCCCTGATGCTGGCCACTTGCCAAAAAAAAAAAAAAAGACACCAGGACAGACCCCTCCGAGATAAAGAAAGTAGGAGTGACATCGGAGCCAGTATGCAAATAAGAAATGCAGTGCACCTTGGGTTTTTAAAGTTTTACAGTTTTTACAAGAAAAACCCCTAAAATCACGAGCCAACAAGTGACTTAAGTGACGTCTAAGGATGGGAGCATAGTCCCGTACCTGCTTGGACCTTTTTATTTCTCACCCTAACCTGAAAAGAAACTGATTAAAGAGACCCCCCGGGTTTTTAAACAAACAAACCAAGGACTCCACGACTCTCCCGTGAGGACAGAGTCCCCAGTTCTGTCTGCAGACCAGTGGACAAAGCTGCATCATCCTCCTCCTTCGTGCCACGCCTGGGAGCAATGGCGGCGAGGGCGCAACCCGTCGATTTCTCCCCACCTGAGCTGATTCTTCTTAATAAAGGCATTAAAAAAGGAGAAAGATCTCCTGCCCATTTATTTCAGCTTGGGGGACTCGTCTGGGATAGCCACGCCTGAAGAGGACACCAGGACTGGGATGGCCGCCCACCCTGGACCTGCAGGACAGCTGGCTATCGGGACCAGAGAAGATCGGCTTGGGACAGTGACACGGAGCAGCGCCGGATAGGTGAGGATATCCGGCGGCGGGAGACGGAGGCAAGCGAGTGTGTGTGAGTGAGATGAGGACCGGCAGCTCGGCCCCTCGAAGCGAGTGAGGACCCCTCAGTACCACGGTTCCGCACCCCCGCGAGGGGGCCGGCTGGGAACAGGGGGAAGCGAGTGGAACTGGTGATTGAGGCACCTCCAGAGGGGTAAAAAGGACCCCCATCCAGGCATGTGGAGGAAATAGCTGTGTGAGTGGCACGCACCCCAAAGGCCCTGATACAGGTCCTAACGAAGGAAGTTAGGATTTAGGATATCAGGCAGTTTGGCCCTGACAAAGGAGGTCGGGCACCTCAGAAACCAGGGTTTCGAGGTTTGACTGTTTGAGCCTTGGCAAAGGAGGCCAAAGTCTCTCTAAGTCCTGACGAAGGAGGTCAGGCGAACCTCAGAGGTCAGGACCTCGAGGATGTTTTTTTGTATTTTGGTTGTTTGTTGAGTCTTAGCAAGGGAAGGCGAAGGTCTCAACAAAGTCCTGATGAAAAGGGTCAGTGAAATTGGAGTTTTGGCAGGAGGTCGAGACTTCTTAAATAAGATATATTTCCTTTAGAGAAAAAAAAGACATCTTTGTGATTTGTTTAGAGGCAGAAAAATATGGGAGGGTGCGGTAGTAAGAAAAGTGGCCAAAGATTGAAGAATATACCTCCCCACAGTCCCCTAGGTGAACTATTAGAGAAATGGGACTTTATAGAAGGCACAGAAGGATTAGATAAAGTTAAGATGATTCATTACTGTTCAGAAGTGTGGCCAGAATTAGAAGTGCAAGGAGGATGGCCATGGTGTGGGACAAAAAACAAGTGGATGTGTCAACAGCTGAGTAATTATCTGACGGCTCGAGATACTGATCCTGAGGAATTATTGTATGGAGCTTGTTGGTTGAATGCTATAAAGAATGAAGGAGTGCAAATTTGTAAAGTGCAGAGCAAGAAAGAAGGGAATGAAAGAGGAGATGCTAGAATTAAAGAAATTGGTAAAAGGTGGGACCCCCTAGACTACTTGCCTCCTGATGCCCCTCCACCTTATAACCCTCTCCTTCAAGCACCTCAAATAGCAGATCCAGTTCTTCTCCCGGCTGCCATGGGGGCCATTCCCTCACCACCCCCTTCGACTCCTTCAGCTTCTTCTGCACCACCACTAATACCTACTCCACCTGCTGCATGCTCCACCCCTTCTCCAGCTCCACCTAACATGCACCCAAGCTCTTCTGCCCCTCCTACTGCAGTCCCTCCACCTCCTCCTAACTGGGACACAAATTCCTCCTTATCTAGTAACCCCTTATCACCAGGTACAGCTGTTAGCCTACAGCAAGTCCAAGCTAATGCTAATACCCTTCAAATGAACAATCTTGTGTCTGAAGATGGGCCATACTGTAGTACCCGATCCAAGACCTCCAAAGCAGAGAAACTTTTTCCCCTTAGAGAAGTTCCTATGGGAGGAGTAGCAGGAGGTGTTGGTTTTGTAAATGCTCCTCTAACTGCTTCTGAGGTGAGAGGATTCAAGAAGGAGTTAGGGAATCTAGTTGAAGACCCCGTGGGCATTGCTGACCAAGTGGATCAGTTTTTAGGTCCAAATTTCTACACTTGGGGGGAGATGAATTCCATTCTAAATATATTATTTTCCCCAGAAGAGTCCCGAATGATTAGGGCCGCAAGCATAAGAATTTGGGAAAAAGATAACCGTCCAGGGCCCCAAGTGCCATCAGGAGAAGAAAAATTGCCACTAGTGGATCCCAATTGGAACCCTAACCAGGAGGAAGGGAGGAAGGCCATGATGGAGTACAGGTCCTTGATAATTCGAGGGATAAGAGAATCAATTCCCAAAGGAACCAATACAAAACTGGCATTTGACGGTATACAGGAGAAAGATGAAACTCCTGCCACTTGGCTTAATCGCCTGAGGCGGAACTTTCAATTGTATTCTAGAACAGACCCAGACACCAAAGAGGGTGAAGTGCTACTAAAACTCCATTTTGTTACTAAATCTTGGCCTGATATACGGAGAAAACTGGAAAAGATTGAGGATTGGCAAGGAAAAGATATTAATGAGTTATTGAGGGAAGCACTGAAAGTGTATTTAAGGAGAGAAGAAGAAAAAGCAAAGGCCAAAGCTAAGATCATGGTTGCTGTAGCCAGAGAAAGTGTAGGAGCAAACAACCCTTTCCTGCAGTCCAAGGCTACAAAAGAGTGGGGGAGTCCACCACCAGGAGCAGGTAAAGATAAGCCAGTACCATCATATACAAGAGGAACGGAGAGGCCTCAAGTCCCTTTAAGTGAAAGGAGTTGCTATTACTGTGGGAGGACTGGGCACATTAGAAGGCTCTGTAGAAAGCTGACTCTGGATGAAGCAATAGCTAGAGAACAAGAAGCCTTAGAGAAAATGCTTAAAGGCGATGATTAGGGGTGTCAAGGGCTCTATACTTTAGGGGACCCGATGCAACACCTAGAAGAGCCCTTAGTAAGCTTTGAAGTGGGACCCCAAAATGAAGAATTTGAATTTTTAGTTGATACAGGAGCAGATAAGTCCTGTCTTAACAAATTACCAGAAGGCATGGTAATTAGTAAAAAATTTTGTGAAGTATTAGGGGCTGAAGAGAGCCCCAGTGATCGAAAATGTAAAAATAATTGGAAACTCAAGGCAGTGTGAAGCAGATTTGATCTATCTGCCTAAACTAGAAAAAAGTTTGTTAGGGAGAGATCTACAAGTTCATTTGGGAGTAGGAATTGTCCCGAGAGAAGGGAAAATGGTAGTACAAATAATGAAGTTATCCTAAAGTGATGTTGCTGAAATAAGCCCAGAGGTGTGGGCTGAAGGAGGAAAGCGAGGCCTACTGGACATTCCTCCAATAACAATAAGAGTGCAAGATGGTACTTCACCCATACGGGTCAAACAGTATCCAATTTCCCTAGAAGGAAAAAAGGGGCTAGCCATAGTTATTGAACAATTGCTGCACGAGGGAATTTTGGAACCCTGTATGTCACCACATAATACCCCTATACTAGCAGTTAAGAAAGCTGAAGGAAATACAGGCTGATACAAGACTTAAGAGAAGTGAACAAAAAGACCACTGCTAGACATCCAGTTGTGCCCAACCCGTATAACCTTCTAAGCCGAATTCCAAGGGAACATGCTTGGTTCACTATTATAGACTTAAAAGATGCTTTCTGGGCATGTCCTCTGGCAGCTGAATGTAGAGATTGGTTTGCTTTTGAATGGGAAGACCCAAATACAAAAAGAAAACAACAGCTAAGATGGACCCGATTACCGCAAGGGTTTACTGAGTCACCCCACCTCTTTGGACAAGCCCTAGAGGGTTTGTTAGAACAGTTTGTTCCTGAAGAAGAAGTACAAATCCTGCAGTATGTTGATGACCTGATGGTGTCAGGGAAAGGAAAAGATCAGGTCAGAACAACTAGCATTAAACTTTTGAACTTTCTGGGAGAGAAAGGATTAAAGGTCTCACAAGAGAAGCTACAGTTTGTACAATCAGAAGTAACATACCTTGGGCACATAATAGGAGAAGGATATAAGAAATTGAGCCCTGACAGAATTTCAGGCATCATATCTCTCCCAGCTCCACAAACAAAAAGAGATGTGAGAAAGCTTCTAGGTCTGTTCGGGTACTGCAAGTTATGGTTAGATCAATACTCACAAAGTGTGAAATTTTTATATGACAAGCTGGTAGCCCCAGATCCCATAATTTGGACAGCAGAAGACGATCAACAACTAGAGAACCTAAAAGAGAAGTTGTCTTCTGCTCTAGTCCTAAGCTTACCAGACCTTAAGAAAGGTGTACTAGCCCAAGAGTGGGGAGGCTGCAGAAAACCTGTAGCTTACATCTCCAAATTGTTAGACCCAGTAGCTAGAGGTTGGCCAGTTTGTATACAAGCCGTAGCAGCAACTGCTATTCTGATAGAAGAGACCCAAAAATTAACCTGGCAAGGAAAAATTAAAGTACATACCCCTCACGATCTTAAAACAGTGCTGAGCCAAAGAGCTCAACAGTGGCTAACCAATGCAAGAATATTAAAATATGAAATAATACTAACTAACACAGAAAATTTAGAATTCATCACATCAAACGCCCTCAATCCAGCACAATTCCTTATGGGAGAGCCTATAGAGAATCTAGAACATGATTGCCTTGAAGTGATAAGTCTCCAAACCAAAGTAAGAGAGGATTTGGAAGATCAACCTCTGACAACTGGAAGAATTTTGTTTATAGATGGCTCTTCGAGAGTAGTAGATAGGAAAAGAGCTTCAGGTTATGCCATCGTAGATGGAAAAACTTTACAAATTAATGAAAAAGGAAAACTACCCCAAACCTGGTCAGCCCAAAGTTGTGAAATATATGCCCTGAAAAGAGGATTAGACTTATTGGAGGGAGACCGGGGAACCATTTATACAGATTCCCAATATGCATTTGGAATAGTACACACTTTTGGGAAGATATGGGAGGAGCGTGGATATCTAAGCTCAAAGGGAAAAAAACTTAACTCATGAGAATCTAGTCAAGTCTGTATTGGAATCTCTACAAAAACCAACAGAAATAGCAGTAGTCCATATAAAAGGGCACCAAAAAGGACACAGCCACGAAGTTAAAGGAAACCGATTGGCTGATCAGATAGCAAAGGAAGCAGCTTTAGAACCAGGAAATCCAGTAAGAGTTTTTAAAGCAGAAACCACACTCAAAGAGAATGAAAGAGAAAACCCCATATTAAGTGAAAAAGAATTAAAGGCTATAAAAGATTTAAAGTTACGCCAAGGGCAACGAGGGGAGTGGTTAACATCAGACGGATGGGTGTTCTTAAACAAAGCACTTGCACGGACAGTGCTAACAGAACTACATAAATTAACCCACTGGGGAGTCCAAGGACTATGTGATCATTTCCTAAGAAATAACCTGTGCATAGGTGCATATGACCTAGCAAAAGCAATCACAAAAGGGTGTTTAATTTGCCAAAAAGTAAACCAGAAAGTCATGAGAAAAGTAACACCTGGAGGGAGAGAACTAACTCTAAGACCTTTCCAGAGCATACAAATAGATTTTACTGAGATGCCCCCAGTACAAGGATACAAATATTTGCTAGTTATAGTAGATCATCTCACTCACTGGGTAGAAGCCTTCCCAACCAAAAGGGAAACAGCCCAAGTAGTAGCAAAAGTAATCTTAGAAAACATTATCCCCAGATACGGAATGGTGAATACCATAGACTCAGACCGAGGTCCACATTTTGTAGCTCAAACATTGCACAATATAATTGAAGATTTAGGAATAAAATGGAGATTGCATACTCCGTGGCACCCCCAGAGTTCTGGGAGGGTGGAACGAATGAACAACACTCTCAAAAATGTATTGACTAAATTGATCGAAGAAACAAAAATGAATTGGCTAAAGTGTTTGCCCCTAGCGCTCTTGCGCATCAGAACAAGACCCCGGTCTGATATAGGGATTTCACCCTATGAAATGATGTTTGGACTGCCATTCTTGTTAACACCCTATAGCACAGGAGACTACCTGGAAGGAGAAGAAGCTACAAGGAAATATTTAGAAGTAATTGGAAGAACTCTAGAAGGACTTAGAAAAAGAGGATACCTCCCCCAAACCTCCCCTCTTGATACAAAAGCACATGACATCAACCCAGGAGATTGGGTTTTAATAAAATCTTGGAATTATAGACCATTAATGCCTAAATTTGAAGGCCCTTTTCAGGTACTCCTCATCACTAATTTGGCTGTGCGAACCAGAGAAAAAGGTTGGACCCACATCACGAGAATTAAAGGACCAGTCTCACCCCCGAGTATTGGACAAGATTCGTCAGTGTCTCCCTCTGGTATTGGACCAGATTTCACACCTCTCTCACCCCCGGGCATTGGACAAGATTCTTCAGTGTCCCCCTCTGGTATTGGACCAGATTCTACACCACCCTCACACCCTAACTCAGGACAGGATTCAACTGCATCGGGAGTTAATTCAGCTGAGTATACTATTATAAAAGGACCAAATGACTTAAAGTTGACATTCAAAAAGACTGATGAACTGCGTAAGAAAAAAGTTTAGAATCATAACATGTCTTGAAGTGTTTTAAGAAATTTATAAAAGTTAAAAATTGTTAATAAGTAATTCTGGTTAAGTCGTCCCAACTTGGTACCAAAGACCCCAAGTTAATCTTCTCCAGAGTGCTCCCCTAGGAGGGACCAAATTAGCAGAGACAGATCAAGAGAGGTTTAATCAGAGGAGCAAGAGACTCTAAAGAACTTGGAGACTTCTTCTCAGTAAAATCCTCAAGAGGCAAGGCCGGGTGGGCAGGCTGTGCAAGATGACCCATTCTGGACTCTTGGGAAGGGTAGTAGTGATTGCTGGTGGTGCTCTGGAGAGCCCAGGAGAGCTGTGCAATGAGTACTACCAACCTCTCTATGAGAAAGAAGTAAGCTCCTTGCTGAGAGTCCACAACAATTGTGTTAACCTCTCCCAATTGATCTTTTATCAAGAGAATAAGAAAATATATTGGATGACCCGGAACACCGCCACCTTTAGGCAGCCACTCCTAGGAGAGCACCCTGTAGGAGAAACCTGGTGGTGCTTTGAACGTGATGCTACTGAAGCAAACCTGGTAAATCTGATAAAAGGAAAAAATATTTCTAAATATTGGCAGGGCACAACAAAAATTAATATCTTTCAGGAAACCCCTAAACACATGTTTTGGGTCAATGGTACCACAACATCCACTGAATTGCCAAGAGACTGGTCTAGTGGTGGCATCATTAGAATTATAAAACAAACTGTCTTTATAATACACAAAGAATCTGGATCAAGTTTAAGAGTTCCTATATATGAGGATTTGAGAAAAACAAAACTGAAGAAACAATATATGTTAAACAAAATTTTGAAACTACAATCAGAATTAGAAGTAATATCTAATCAGACCGCATTGTTCTTAATCATATTAATGACCAACTCAACCAAACCAAAACAGTAATTTATCAAATCAAATTAATTGTATCAGTCATTAGAAACAACTTAAACAAAATAAGAAAACTAGCATATTTAAGAAATCAAAGGACTCCTACACTTGATTCTAGTTGCTGGGATAATCTATGGATTTTCAAAAAAAGTTGGAAAACTATAACCTTCACTGTGTGTACACTTGTTAGTCTGTTCTTATTTCCATGTTTGACAAAAATAGTGACATCTGCTGTACAGAATAACCTAAAGATCTCTAAAGGAATTAACCTGAAAAAACCAAAAAGGGTAATGAAGTTTAGTAAATATGATCACCTGAGTGCTGAGGAAATGTATAATCAATACAAAAAAATATAGGAAATTCTATGTTAATGAGCCAAAAATTACAAGTGGACACAAGCTTAAGCTTAAGCCTGATCAAAGAAAAAAAGGGGGGAGTGTTATGAATAGAAAATTGTATTTTTTTTAGTTTCAGAGTTAAAAAAAGCAAGTCAAACCGGTCAGACTTCTTTAGGTGTGCTGCCAAAGAAAAGCCCTTCAAATACCTGTTAATGGCCGGTGATTAACTGATTGTTTCCCTGATGCTGGCCACTTGCCAAAAAAAAAAAAAAAGACACCAGGACAGACCCCTCCGAGATAAAGAAAGTAGGAGTGACATCGGAGCCAGTATGCAAATAAGAAATGCAGTGCACCTTGGGTTTTTAAAGTTTTACAGTTTTTACAAGAAAAACCCCTAAAATCACGAGCCAACAAGTGACTTAAGTGACGTCTAAGGATGGGAGTACCTGCTTGGACCTTTTTATTTCTCACCCTAACCTGAAAAGAAACTGATTAAAGAGACCCCCCGGGTTTTTAAACAAACAAACCAAGGACTCCACGACTCTCCCGTGAGGACAGAGTCCCCAGTTCTGTCTGCAGACCAGTGGACAAAGCTGCATCATCCTCCTCCTTCGTGCCACGCCTGGGAGCAACGGCGGCGAGGGCGCAACCCGTCGATTTCTCCCCACCTGAGCTGATTCTTCTTAATAAAGGCATTAAAAAAGGAGAAAGATCTCCTGCCCATTTATTTCAATCCTTATTATTTTTTTCTCACGAACTCTCTTTATAATCAAGTTATTGCTAATATAGTAAAAGATCACACTATTGTACACATTAATTTTTCAGTCTTCCATCAGATCGTGCATCATAGCTCCCAGTTGTGTTACTATAGAATCTTACAGAATGTGACATCATCATTATAAATGTAATAATGTCATTGAAATGTATAATTTTGAGCTTTAAAGGTAATTTTCAAAGTTAGCAGCCTAAAGTGGAGCTGCAAACTGTTAGTGCTGTCCAATAAGTTGTTAATTGTTCAGAGATCT
The DNA here is from genome assembly GCF_036417665.1 of Passer domesticus. Lineage (NCBI taxonomy): Eukaryota > Metazoa > Chordata > Aves > Passeriformes > Passeridae > Passer > Passer domesticus. The sequence continues at coordinate 55,847,332 of NC_087512.1, read as the reverse complement.
AAGCATTTTAATGCACTTACCTATAAAGATACAGCCTGCTGCCTGGGTCTGATTCAGGTAATTGAAAATTCTGCTAAAACAGTATTCATTTGGGCCTGAAATTATACAGCTGGTTTCACCTAGATCATGTGCAGCTCTTGTTTTAGGGTAAAGGTAATTTCCTGCCATTCTGCAAAGAGAAATTGAAATGTGACTTTTTGTCATGATAAAGGGAATATTAAAGGATCTGAGCAGATGCAGGCTTAGATTCTTTTGCCCCACAAAATTATTTTAAAAAATCTAAGTGTGTGTTTCTCTTAAACATTTGCAAAGATGTTTTATATGATCGTCTGCCACATCTCAACTCTTTCATCTTTGTTATGAATAGAAAGTTGTATATTTTTTTGAGTTTCAGATTTAGAAACAAGTCAGACCAGTCAGACCTCTTTGGTTTCGCTGCCGGAGAGGGGCTCCTTAATTACCCGTTAATGGCCGGCGATTAACCATTGTTTCCCTGATGCTAGCTGCTTGCCAGGGACGGACATGGGGACAGACCCAGAATAGGAGTGACATCAGAGCCAGTATGCAGATGAGAAATACCTTGCGCCCCGAATTTTTACAGTTTTTACAAGAAAAACCCCTAAAATCATAAGCCAACAAGTGACTTAAGTGATGTCTAAGGATGGGAGCGTAGTCCCGTACCTGCATGGACCCTTTTTGCTTCTCACCCTAACCTGAAAAGATACTGATTAAAGAGACACCCCGGGGTGTTAGACAAACAAGCCAGGAATCTGCGACTCTCCTGTGAGGACGGAATCCTCAGCTCTGTCTGCAGACCAGCGGACAAAGCTGCGTCATCCTCCTTCTCCGTGCCACGCCTGGGAGCAGCGGCGGCATGGGCGTGACCCATTGACTTCTGCCCACCTGAGCTGATTCTTCTTAATAAAGGCATTAAAAAGGAGAAAGATCTCCTGCCCATTTATTTCAATCTTCTCTAGAGCAAAATTGGCATTTTTTGAGTTTGGATTTGGTTTTGTTTTTTATATTATAATGGCGACTCTTGTGTCTGCAGATTTCTATCAATGCAAGCAGCACTTTTGGACTAAAACGATGTAAAAGCAAGTATATATAGGCTTCAAGAGTTATTCTCAATAAAAATATTGATAACAATGAAAGTTTCAGTATTCAAGAGACTGTCTTCTCTCTTCTAAATTAGCCCTCCCTTATCACATGAAACCCTGGACAGAATCATCATAACTGATTACTGGGTACCAAATGAGACAAATCCTGGCAAAGCTGGTATGGCTAAGGACATAATCTGGACCTCAAACAGCTGGTGAATCAAGCCACCATGTCTGGAATAACCCACTCTGGCAAAGGCTGTTTGCATGCAGCAGGCCTGCCTTCTGCAGCCAGGATCTCTTGTACCAGCTCCCAAGGTCAGCAGGGAGCTTGCATGAATGAGCTTTCTCTTGCCCCATGAATTTCATCTTGCCACTCCACCTAAATTATGTTTTTGGAGTTATTCGAGAGCACAAAGGAATCTCTTTGCAGATGGACAACAAGTACTTTATGAAAAACTAAATTCCACGTGCCTTTAAAGTTCTGCAAGTACTCTTATCTCTTATCTCACTATTTCAAATAATGAAAAAGCCATCCTTTTTCCCCTCTGTGTTTTGTGAATCAGACAACATGTTCCTGGTGCTACGATTCTATTTCAAATTGCTTCCTATTATTTTCTGCCATAATTTTTTCTGAAAGAGAAATAGAAGTCACGGGTTTTTTTTAATGTGACATAAATAATTTTGATGGCCATTTCGTGTCTTGAGCTAAAAAAGAATTGGTATTGTTTTTCCCTTAATAATTTGTCAATGTCCGTGAATTACAATATGGACAAAAAAAGGCTGAAACATTGGCTGTTTCATACATAAGAGAATTTTCAAGTGACTGCAGTCATTTGGTTTGGGTAGAACATACAAAGGAAAACAGCATACCATTCCAGTGCATCTGTGGAAGATAGGGTATAGATATCCTTAGCACCTTCTAAACAGTTAGGTTGTCTCAATGAAGGATTCAATCTCCACTAGACCATGCATTGTGTGTACTTTTTTGAGGAGTATGAATATAACGTATCAGCCACAAATTAGTTTCATTGTACTCACATTGAGAAAAATATTTTATAAAGTGAAGAAACAGCAAACTACTCCAGGCACTTCCAAATTTTAGATGATAAATTTCACATTATTCTCAATCTCCTAATGCTATGTAACAGGTAGAGAAGTGGGTTTTGTTCTTCCACATGTGACACAGGTCTGTTTTGTATCCAATAAAGTCTGAGAAAATGGGATTGTGAGATAAACTGTAAGAATGGTTGGAAGAAAATCAGGCATAGTTAATAATATTTGCTCATTTAATGTGGCCTTTTACCAAACTTCATACAATAGAATTGTCAGAATAAATGTGGGATGGAAAGAGTACCAGAGCTTTTGCTATTTCTGTGATAGTTTACCTTTAATATTTTTAAATAACACTGTTTGAATTTCTGATTTATAAACTCTTAACTTTTCAACAAGAAACTGTCCTCCATTTTACATTCCACAGCTCTTTCCTGTTTCTCCACTTAAGAGTGACCAAAATCTATAAAACTTTTCAGTCCCTGTGAGCTGGTGTTCAGTAGCTGTTGATGTCCCTAGTATCCCTCACACACTGGACAAAAAAAGTAATATCAGCTGCAATAAGCCTAACCATGCCAAGGCTGTGGTTTAAATTGTAAACACAACTCTGAAGGCAGTTTCAACTCTGTGGTCTATTTACACCAATGACGCTGTTGTAATGTACTTGTTTCTTTCGAGATCATAGAGAAATATACGAAAGATGGGAATTGTAGTAGGGTATGATGTAGTGACAGGATAACTTTGTTTATTGTCATTTGGGTTCACCTCTTGGAAAAAGGATAGTTTTACATAAAGGAATGTGTTTCCCCTTGTTATGGTGGATTTGATCCCAAACATCTACCCTACTGTTAAGAGAGTGACCCCAGCTGGAGTACTTTAGAGTGTTTGCTGATGCTTTGATAAAACTAATATTCACTTTTAAAATATAGCTTCAGAAAAATATTTTTCCTCACCTATTTCCTTCAGTGTTTCCATGACTGCTTTTTTTTTGTAAAGCATTTACGTAAAACATGAAGTGAAAGCAGCTGTGGTTAGTGGATGAAGTAAAATCACAAATTACTTATTTGAGGCCAAACCCAAGAAACCTGGCAATCAATCCTTTTATTTACGCGTCAACCCCACAAATTTTTTCTTAGTGAAAGAACGATATCTGTGTTGTTTTTGTTCATTGGAAATGGAAGTTTACACAGAATTATTGCTTATTTAATATTTGAAAATGTAATAGGACTTGAACCATGGTTTTTTTCCCTTCTCCTTAGTGTAACTGATCCAGACATTATTTTATTAAATGTCTCAGATTAAACATTCTCTGTCAATTACAGATGTTAACTATCTGCTAAGATAATGAGTCCTACTACAACACCTGCTTTAACAGCTACATTATGATCTCCAGAACTGAAAAACTCCAGAGGCTTCTAGTAATAAAATGCTTTTCAGCTGTGCAGGTGTGGAATTCATTACAAGTTGTTCCTCTCACCTCTCTTGCACACCTTCTTTCCTTTCTCTTTTTAAAGGGGAAGTCCTAAATGCCTTGGTAATATGCCCATGCATTGGTGTTTTGCAGTAAGTTAAAATACCGTTTAAAGTTCAAGCACAATGCTGCTTTGAAGGCTCTGCAGAACAGAGAAGAAAGCAGGAAAGCATGACCAGAAGGTCTGATCAAAGAGCAACAACAAAATGGTGACACTTCTTTAAACATGCTACCGCCATATTTTTGTTTAGGGAGAAAAAATAGCGTCAGAATAATTTTGGCATCTCTCTGTAAGGACAACTGTCCAAAGGATGGCAGCAATTGTGTTCTTGGGTTTTTTTGTTTTGTTATGGTTTGCTTTGGGCTTTTTTTTTTTTTTTTTTTTTTCACTTAGCAAACCAGACTCATGCTGGACGAGAAAACATTTATTTCAATACACTTTTTTCTCCTGAGAGACAAACACTTTGTAGCAGTTTAGAGTTGGTGACTGTCGCTGTCGAGGTGGTCACCACACGAAGTAGAGACCACAAGCAGTCTCAGATGGCAACTCTTTATTATCGAACATGGCTGACTTTTAAACACTTTCTAATTGTTTATGCTTCTTCTACCCTAACTATTGGACACAATAAATCAATATAACATAATTGGTGAAAAGTTACAGTGACTTCACTAACTTTCTAAAAATACTTTGTGCAGCTGTGAAGTTCTGTTCTTATCTTTCTTCAGTTCCTCAGTTCTCTTGGTCTCCTTGGTTACAGCCTTGGAGAGAACTCCTTCTCAGCTTCTTCTTTCTTCTCAGATTCTTCTCGCTCCTTTAGCTAACAGGCCCGCTGTTAGCCCCTTCCACAGGTGACTGAGTCGTTATTCCAGTAATTAACTCTTCTTTTCATTTTTGATTCAAAGAGTTTACTAGTTTACTGTTATAAGATTTTCAGAGAAAGTGAACTGAAGCAATGCAGAGTTATCACATGCAAAGTCTCAGGTTTTATGCTGAAATCATGTTTATAGACCTCTGAGGTCATCAAATCCAACCCTTTACCCAACACCACCATGGTCTCCATTAAACCATGTAATCAGGTGCTACAGCCTCCATTGTTTTAGATACTTCCCAGAATGGTGATTAGTGCAGATGTGAAAGGGACCATTACAACAAAGGGATTCAAAGCTATTATTTCAGTTTTAGCTGATCTAAATTACACTGACTGCAGCAATCAGATAGGATATCTCAAACCTACCCTTAACTGACCCTTTCCATGCATGTGCCACCTTGGGAAATAATTTGGAATGGGACACTGTTCAGTCATCCTCTAGAGATAATTTTCTGCCTATTTTCTGGCTACTTATAGAGGGAAAATATAGAAGACCAAGAACAGAAGCTTAGGTTTTACTTAGAATCAGTACTGTAGTAGTTGTTTCATTGAGTTATGCTGTAGAGTAAAAAGAGAATGGAAGATAAAGAAAGACACATTATATAACCCTGCTGATGGAGGTGCTCCTCTATGACTGCAATACTTACATATCACAACAGACATAGCCCTAACTTTCATCTGCTTCTATATCCTCTGCTAAAAACTAGTCTTGCATTGCAGATGGCCATATCTGTACAAGGACTGGGGACTTGAGTTATGCTGCCCTTGGGAAGTAGTTGAGCTTTGTTTTTGTGTTTGTTGGCTGTTTTTTTCAACTGGTTGTTAATTAAAAGTAATTTTTTTGAGATTTCTTGGGTTGTAAGATATCATTTGGGGGATGTATTCTATTTTCCATCTGTTAGAGGTGGGACAATTATCTTTTGTTAATTGGGCAGTTTACTTTTCCTCTTCTACAACCAATTCTCCCTCCAAGGACATATCTTCTGTTAATGGGCCACTGAGTCTCACTGCATGACTGATAAAATTACATCATCCCACTGTGAGATGCTCCACCAAGGGGGGAAGCCAAGCATTCCTACCTGGATATAATCTGGGATTTGGAACAGTGACGCAGCCTTTTCCCACTGGATTCCCAGAGGAAGACCAGGCCCATTTACATCACCACTGGATCTCCAGAGGAAAAGGATACCCTTCTACAGGATCACTGCTTCAACAGAACCACATATGTCCTCCAGGAGGACTGCAGCCACCATTTAATGGGACAGCTGCCAATACCCTGACCAACAGGGTGTCAGGTCATATTCTGACTCGTTCAGTGTTGTTTTGTATTACTGTATTTTCTATTTTATTTTATTTTTTTAAAATTTTCGTCCCCAATAAAGAACTGTTATTCCTACTCCCATATCTTTTCCTGAGGGCGTCTCAATTTCAAAATTATTGTAATTCATAGGGAGGGGGTTTACATTTTCAATTTCAAAATTATAGTTATTCATAGGGAGGGGGTTTACATTTTCCACTTCAGGGGAGGCGCCTGCCTTCCTTAGCAGACACCTTTCTTTTCAAACCAAGACACAGAAAAATCTCTTGAGGTTGCATATAGAATTTACATGAAGACATTTTGAAACACACAGTTCAAAGAATCAGGTGAAGTCATATTAAATTTCAGGTAACCCAATAACCTTTGTAATTTGGCTAAATAATGCAAACAGGGAAAATAATATCAAGTATGAAAACACTCATCACTCATGCTCTAGTGAGAGGAAACACTGCTGAACAGCCTATTAAGATGATGTTTTTCTTGGTTTAAGACTAGGTGTCACAAGGTGGGGATTCCTTATTAAAGACTTCTCAGAGTTTCCACTAGTTTTCATGTAACCAGTGCCAACTCATTAAGCTCTTCCCAGGTAAAACAGTGAGTGGACATGTTCTTAGAGACTTCAGGATTTGCCAGACCTCAAAGCTGAACCTGACAAAGTAATTCAGTCAACCTATCTGTTGCAATTAAAACAAGTTCTTTTTTGAAAAGCTGGCTCTGGCACTTGAAAACCATAAAAAATTACATTTCAAATGGCCCACAATAGAAGACAAAAAACAACTTGTCTAAGTTAAAAGAGCTAAGTCAGTGCCAATGAAAGATGCATTGATTTTATAACTAAGAAAGTCCTTATTTATCAGATCTCAATCCAGTACCTAAATGTATCATTGAGTTCAAGACATGCATTTTTTCTTCCAATTTTTTGGATTGTGCCAGATGCTACTCAGCTTTTCAGAAACACACTTTCCAATTATTTGCCAAAGATATGACAACTGGGAGAAACAGCATTTGATAGGGTCCTTCATATGTGTTTTTAAATCTTTTCTGGATTGCTGAGAACTGGGCACAGCAGTGACCCAAAGTCTACATCTGGCTGGTAACCATAAGACAGAGTAGCAGTCTGGTTTATTACACATGTTATATTCAGATGACCTACAGATGCCAGCTGTCCCCACAGGCACTACTTTCACAGTTTTATATCCATATCTGTAAGCTGGACAACTGTAGAGTATTTGCAGATATCTGGAAATACTGGGAAGTTTAGAAGAACTGATGGAAGTTTTGTAAAGAAAAATGTAAGCAATCTAGAGATTTTTGCACATGACTGAACATTGAGTTCAGATTCTCAAGTGCAAATTTGGATTAAACTACCCCTGTCAACTCAGTCACAGAGCAAGGCAGCTGAACAAGGCTTTACTTCAGACACAGTTTTTGTCTGTGTTGTGATCTCTTCAATACCATCTGATAGACACTCCAAGGAGCCCATATTTAAGGCAGGAATACTTGTCACTGAATACAACTGCTTAGAAATATACTAGTATGGTTCAGTATCAAACAACTTAGGTAAAGTCTCTGTCACTTTTTCCCATAGCACACTACTGGAAAAACTGGCAGCCCACAGCTTGGACAGGTGTTCTCTTGGCTGGGTTAAAAACTCTCTGGATGGCTGGGCACAGAGAGTGGTGGTGAGTGGTGCCACATCCAGCTGTCAGCTGGTCACCAGTTGAGTTTACCAGGGCTCACTATTGAGGCTAGTCCTTTTTATACCTTTTCATGTTCCGGACAAGGTATCAAGTGGCTCTTCAGTCAGTTTGCAGATAACACTGTGTTGGGTGCAAATGTTGATATCCTGGAGAACAGAAAGGCCCTGCAGAGGGGTCTGGATCAATGGTTCAAGGCCAGTGGCCTGAGGTTCAATGAGGCCAAGTGCTGGGAACTACCCTTGGGTCACTACAACCCTTTGCAGTTGTACAGGCTGGGGCAGAGTGGCTTCCTGGTAGAAAAGAACCTGGGAGTGCTGACTAACAACACCAGCTGAACATGAGCCAGCTGTGCCCAAGTAGGCAAGAAGGCCAAAGGTATCCTGGCCTGTACCAGCAATAGTGTGGCCAGCAGGATCCAGACACTTACTGTCCCTCTGTACTCAGCACTGGTGAGACCATAACTCAAATTCTGTGTCCAGTTCTGGGCCCCTCACTACAACAAAAACATTGAGATGCAGGAGCATGTCCAGAGAAGGCCAAAAAAATCTGGTAAAGGATCGGGAGCACAAGTCTGATGAGGAGAGGTTGAAGGAACTGAGGTGTTTATCCTGAAGGAGGCTCAGGGGGAACCTCATTGCTCTTTACAAATTTCTGAAAAGCAGTTGTAGCCAGGTGTGGGTCTGTATCTTCTCCCAGGTGACAAGTGACAGAGTGAGAAGATACAGTCTTAATTTATGCCAGGGGAGGTTCAGGAATGGACTGTCCAGGGAGGTTGTGTAATCACCATCCCTGGAGGTATTCAAGAAACAAGTGGATGACACTTAGTGCCATGACCTAGTTGACAAGATGGTGATGAGTCAAAGGCTGGACTCAATGATCTTGGAGGTGTTTATCAACCAAAATGTTTCTGCGATACTGTGATTCTTGTGCAGAATATTGAAGGGTTAAGGTGCCTCCATTATGGCCAAGATTTTCTGTGTCCTTCAAAAGGCAGCACTTTTTTAAACAGGAAAAACATTTTAAAAAAACCCAACCATTTTCTCTCATTTTAATTACTTGGAGATTGTATTATCACAGTCCAAAGTCTAGGTGACTTTCTGTGTTTTGTAAGTCTTAAGCTTTCAGAATAATACACAAGCAATTTTTGAAGCCAGAGCTTATTAAAATTAAAAAGGATATATAAAAGGTGAAAAACAAGAACACTGCCAAACAAGTGGCCGATGTTAATTTCATGCTCTTATATTTGTTTCTTTGTGCCTTATGTTTGTTCTTTTGTATTTTTAAAAGTGTAGACTTAAAGGATATGTTTAGATGGTGAGCAGGATTTGAAAATCCTTTTTTCTTAGTCTAAAAAAGGGTCCTTTTTTAGGCTAAGAAAGCTTTTTTTCAAGAAAACAAGCAATGTAGGTCACTGATCTAACACAAGTACTGATTAATAGTAAATGGAGAGGTGGAGGATATTTGCCTCATTCAAAGGACAAAGACACGTCTACTTTACAAATTTATCAGTACATTTAGCACTGTTACATTCTCACTGTTTACAGAAGAGGCATATAATTAGATGAAGAGGTCAACTGATCTACTTTTCCAGATGGCATATCCCCAGGGAATTGTAATGTATTTGTAAGAGAAAAAACTCCCTCTCCACCTCTATGTTTTATAGATATGTGATTTTGATTTTTTAAAAAAATCATCAGTCTACCATGAGCACTAACTACAAGCTAGAATCCAGTGCTTGTGTCTTTAGGTGGTAGAGTCCATGGACAACCTCATGCACTTCTGTTTGTGAATACAGTCTTGGCAACAGTTGTTGCAACACATTGCTTTTCCACAAAGTTGTTAAGTTAACAGCCTTGAAGATTTACTCCTGTTTTCTTCAAAAACATGCACCATTCAGTTGTTTATTACCTGTAAAATTTACTTTAGTATAGTATTTGCTCATCATCACACATCATGCAGCTCAAACTCAGGTCTCAGTGAAAAGGAAAGAAGGAAGCCTAAAAAGTGAGTTTTGTGTGACTTATTATTGTTCCTCGAATAAGAGTTTTTCTAGAAAAGGGACAGGTAAATACAGGAGGAGTGGAGAAGGGGAAGGGATGGGGACTAAAGGAGAGACCTATGTACAGAGACCTCAAGCAACCTCAAGCAACCTTTTACCTCAAGTAAAAAATATAAGATCTTCTCTTGATCAAAACCCAGAGAGCTATTTTGCTTTACAGCAATTTTTAACTTTCAATTCAGAAAAACAGCTGAGATTTCAACAGTGCTTCCTCCAAACCAGCTGAGGTACACACATATAGTACCAGTGGAAGAACGAAACCCTAGGAGTCTTTAGGCTTTCTGTGCCCATCCTTGCTGCTTCATCTTTTGCTTCTCATAAATTCATGCAAAGTCATAGACCTGTGTTATAACTACTAGTGGAAAAATATGAAGTAATTTGTGGCTTTTGAATGTCTAGACTTCAGATACAAGAAGGTGACACCATTTCCTGTTCAGTTCTAAGTGTGTAGTGAGTGTGTGAGTAGAAGTGAATGAACAGAGGATCTGATTTTTGATTGCAGATGCTTGTTTGGAGAACTAGTAAATATAGTTATAACCAAGCCTAGTGAACTAAAGGAGTGACAGCATAATAATCTCATTTTTAACTCTTGCTTTTATTTATTAAATAGCAGTAAACAAATGTAATGCCTTGACCTGCTGAGACATCTTGCTTTCTGCATTAGCATCTTTGGCTCTGGGAATAGTACCATTAGTTAATTGAGATAATGAAATTGGCAGAAAGAGAAAGAAAGTTATGTGTATGCCTTTGAACAATGTTATTAATTTCTCTGTAAGGAGGAATAGTTATAAAAGCAGATGAAGCTTCTATTTAATAGTATAATTTTTTAACAAAAAACTGAAATGCACAGAATGACAACATTGCTATGTAGTGCATAGGATACCAGGCATTAAAATCTTTTGACAAACAAGAATTCTCCAGATATTTTTTCTGTAATTTTGTGGCATTGATGATGCACATCATTCTATCATTTGAGTACAGCATCCTCAGCACTGCTTAGCTGCACATTTTCTTTAAGGATATGCTGTATACTTACTCTGGCTCCTGATACGTGCTCAGAGAATTCTTTGGAGAAAGGACTGAACCAGTCATATTTAAACACAGCACCACTTTGCCAAGCCAGTTACCTTACCTGTGGCTGAAAGAGAACTTTACACCCTTCCACACTTCATTACTGTCCCGCAGTGACCTGCGCTCTCCACATCTGTGAATCTGACATCACAGTAAAACACTATTTTAAACAGCAAAAAACTTCATCCCCAATTCAATTCTTATGTTACCTATTAGCATTTATGCACTATTACACTTATGCCCCATTTATGCACTATTACAATTTATACACAAATCACATTAACATTTATGCAAGTTCACCATGTAAGTCCTAGTGACTACTCAGAATTCCCAGAAAGATTTACATTTCTACCAGCTTTTAAGTACAAAGCTTTGGAATGATAAATTCACGTTTATCATTCCAAAACTGCTGGGTGTCTAATGACCAGCATTTCTAAAAATTCTGTCAAGATTGGCTGCTCAGACATTCTTTTGCTGGAGAGTAGACCTCTCCAGGCAGACAATCCATTTAGGCATGATCACCTAAGAAACCTAAAGCTAATACAAACTACAGCAAAAAATCTAAACCAGCTCTGCACATATTAATAGAATGCTGCTCTCAGACAAATGTCAACAACAGGCTGGGTGTTTAACTCTCCAATTGGAGGACTTCCATTTTATGTGAATATTTATTGGGGCAACCAAGAGCCACTGACAAATCCCATCTATCAGCTGAACTCACTAATAACAAAAGTATGGATTCAATCCTTCTCCCTTCCTCCATCTTTCCTTACCTTAATGGATATTTAGTTCAGCAATCAGAAACAACTATGATGGAATAAAGAAAATGGCATTGCTGGCTCAGGGTCAATGTGGTGTCCAATGGAATGACTGACATGACCTTTTCTGCCAAGCTGCTTTGCAGCTGGGTGTCTCCCAGCTGGTGCCTGGAGTTGTTCTTTGCTAGGTGCAGAACTTTGCACTTCCCATTGTTTCATGAGGTTCATGTCAATTCATTTCTTCAGATTCTTGCTTGAAGTCCTACTGAATGGCAGCAGTAGCCTCCGGTGTATCAGCCCCTCCTCTCAATTATCTGTCATCAGAAAACTTGATAAGCATACACTCTGCTCCATTGTCAGCCTCCTTTTTTGAAAATATACCACAGGTTGGCAAGGCTTATTTTTTTGAATCAGGTGTCTCACTGCAGCAAAAGTCCCTTGGCCCTTCCCTGGCTAGAGCTCTTAAATATCAGATCCAAGGCTGAAATAACATACATTTGTCTCTGTTCTATGCTTCCTATTGTCAAAATATGTCTTCTGAGGAAATTTTACTGAACCTTTAACCACTAATTTAAGCCATATATGGTCTCTTATATATAACATCTCCATTACTATCCAGGCAATTAAAACAACTACAGGTTTTGTTCCATTTTTCCTTCTTATTTCCACTTTTTGTTTCTCATTAACAATTATAAGTAGTTCTTTCAAGTTGAATTCTGCATTTCTTGATGCTTCCTAGTTAAGCGTTAGGTGTTATAGGTCAAAGATATTTCATAGATTCCTGGTGGACATTGTAGAACTGGACACTGAGTTCTAATTGAGTTCTAATTTTAGAGCAGGCACTGGACAGAAATATACTTACGGTGATAAAGAGGCTTTTAAAAAGCATCCTTGGTAGTTAGAATAAGGCTAAGTGGAGATGAGCCCAAGGATATACTCCTTTTCAGTCTTATGGTCTTGAAAACAAGCTTGAGTAGTCTATTACAGGCTTGGGATGGGGAAAATATATGTTAGTTCAGCAAAGGATGATGTAAAGAAGCTCAAATACATCATAACATATCATATTGGATTTTAACTTTATTCTTTCAAACAAAAGTCTAACCTGTCCAAGTGAGTTGGAGGTAAGTCTTGGTTTCTAATATAAAAAATAGTTCATTTTGGGCATATGACTACAGAAAAGGAAAAGGGAACTCTTATTCGGAATTAAATGTGGGTTTAGCTAATTGTTTAATTCCTAAAACTAGCCTGTTTCACATTTCATGCTCCCAAATTATACAGTTCATGCCTTGTAAAAATGGTGCCAATGGGAAGCAGTTTATGTTCTGTGTTTATATGGGAATAGCAATTGAAAACCAGGCAAGTGTTTCAATTTCAAAAGCTTGAGTTTGTTATTGTATATCTGCTCAACTTTTGAAATACTGAGCTATTATTACCCTGGGGTTTGCACTTATATTCAGAAAAGTTGCGAGGTTCAGATCTTCATCCAAAGTGCTGATTTGAATTCTATTAACACAACTGCTCTTTCTACAATTTACATTTAGCTTTCTTCTTTGCATTCCTCCCCTAAATCCCCACACCTAACCAGAAAAATACTGTACATGAGCAATATAAAAACTTTATTATCCAAAAGTTGAAAAATACTATAACTGACAAAAATAATAAAATGAAATCTGTACATGTCTTAGTATTAGTAATGTATTAAAAAGATGTATGAGGATTTTCTTCTCCTTTCTTTATTCTCGTAAAATTTGTGTGCGTTTTTATTCTTTTCTTTTAACAGAGCTAGTGAAAGCTGTGTGTGGAACATGTAGATCCAAAGAACTGACAAACGCAACACAAAATCTGAAAGTGAAGTTCAAAGCTTTTTTCAGAGGAACATTTAAGATTCTAAATGTATAATACTTTAATTTTAAAAGAAAATATTTAAAAATAATGTTCCTTCATTTCTTGCCAAATGTAAGATACACTTTTCTTTGCCAAGCTCAAGTTTCCGCAGCATCTGAAGCTGAATCTAAATGTGCCAACTCTCAAAATTGAACCTCTCTCACAAAATAAGAAAAATACAAAAGCAAAAATCTGGTGCAGGAATGGATGTAGGAATGAGATGTAGATGATGCAACATCATCTCTCTGATGATGTTGCAGAGAGAAATTAATCAGAACAGCAAGGCCAGAAAGGATCTAGAAAATAACATCTCTCCCAGAATTAAAAATGAAAACAAGAAAGTTAAATATCACATAACTTAAATCTGTCACAAGTGCCCATGAAATTTTAATATAGAAAGCATTAATTGGATCAACACAGTGAATAAACTAGAATTTATGACTCCTCTCATTTATGAAAATCTATACCCAGAAATACTAATGCTGGGAAATTATTTCCTGAAGCTCAGGAAATGCCTGTATTAATTATACCCAGAAATTCACAAATCTTTCCTTAGCTTACATAGGACAATTTTTTCTAGTTGTCAGGCTTTTATTCTGCATCCTTTTTTTTTTCAACAGCAGTCTTTTCTTTTTTGTTCTCTTTCCAATATTCACATTTGCTATTTCACGGCAATATTGCATAGCATTGTCCCTAAAGATCAGTAAAGGCAACAATTTTTTTTTTTACACAGGGCTGGACTGACACAAGGGTCCAGACCTTTGGGGAGACAAGCTTCATGGTAAGGAGAGAAAAGTCACATTTTCAGAGACAGAATGATAACATTTCGAAGACAGGCACACAAAGACACAATGTGATCAGGCAGTTTGTCCATCAACACAACAGACTTCAAATTACCCACATTTCTAAAAGTGCAGGAACAACCTACTCCCTACCTGTCTTCACAGAGGCAGATCAGAGACTCCTGCTCAGCTGACAGAAACATCTGGTGGTATACACCTAGTCCAATGCAGCCCTTCTGCATGGAGACACAGATAAACTCTAAATTCAGTAGTGGAAGAAGTACAGCCACAATTTTGGGTACAACCTGGCTTTTGGAAGAAGAGTTCTCCAGCCTGGATGGAGTAGTGATCTGATATAGCTATACACCTTCTTCTACATGAAGTGGGTGGTAGTTAATATTCATTGGCTTTTACACTCATTTCCCCAGGTGAATCCAATTAATGTTAACAGAGATTTCACTGGGTCTTAAATTATTTGTAACAAGCTTGACATTAATTTTCACTGCAGAAAGTGGTTCAGAGTAATTTAAACACAAGGTAATGGATCATAGAGCTACCTACATGGATGAGCAAACTGAAAGTGCCTCAGAGTTAATATCTGTGGTAAGTGCTACACCCTTATAGCAGTATAATGACATACTTGGCTCGCAAGGAAGAATGGAAATATTCTCTTTTCATTCATATTAATTCAGCCTGTCTTTACACCTCTTTTTACTGTTTCACTATTCACTAACACAAATGAAACATGTTATGTTGCTTGTTTTGAGCCAAAAATCATGTCTGGTTTTATTTAAGTATGAACACATTTATTGCATTAAGTGAGGCTTGTTTCATATAATGAGCCTGATCACTAGTCCCCTGCAGAGAGGCAGTTGCTTTTACAATACATCACCCATGAGGTTGTGATCACCTTCAAAGGTGAAAGATGAGGAGTTAAATGCATGCAATAATTTAATGTAGGGAAAAAATACCACAATCACTTTCTTTTCCCCTAATGTGGACTGTTTCCTGATATCATGCCAGTTACATAGCTTGCTCTCATATGGTTGAATTTTTAAATCTAATTTAGAGATTGAGCCTGTTGGTTTTACATTTGCTATGTTTTAATAATGCTGTCATGCATCTGACTCTTGGTGGTATTTATATTCCTATAAAGTAGGTATCAGAAATACCATTCTTTAAATTAGTTTTGTCATCTAAACTCATAATTCTGACTTGGGCAACTCAGCTAAAGTTGTCTAATTTTATGAATTACATTCAGTGCTCACATTATAGTTTTACAAGGACCAGGCAATTTGGCAGAGATTAGCCCAGCTGTAATTGAAATATATTGCATTTCCTTTATTCAATGGAATTCAAAATGAGAAACATTTGGCTATATCAAAGAAGTCAATGAGAAAATAAAAACTTGAAAGACTTTTTTTTTTTTTAACACAGGAGACATAAAGAAGATAATAAGTAAAAAGTTTGGGAAGAATTAGGTTTAATCCTGCACATGTCAGGTTCATTTGCTTTATTTTTAGCACAGAAGAATAAATTTGTTAAATTATCTATTTTGAAAAAAAAAAATAAAACAACCAAAAACCTCACCATCTGATAGTATTACTTCTCTAAATGTGAGATTAATGTGTAATAATTTTAGAAAGACTTAATGGGAAATAAAAAAGGTATTTCAATGCATCTACAAATTTTTGTATTCTTTTAAATGTTTACATTTCTGCAACAAAGTCATATAATTACAGGTATGTTGTTTAATTAGCAAATTGGTTCTCTATCACAGCATTTGGAGACTGAGATATTTTATTTAGCTGAGTATGATTATTTGGCTGGTTATTTTGGCATGATGCTGTCAGATATGATTATTACTGTTGTTGGTTTTGTTTTGCAGAGCGATCTCCATTGTCTATCTGGCAATTCACACTTGGTGAGGTCAGATCTCAAGGGATAAGCTACCAATATCTTTCTTCAAAAGCTTTTTCAAAATTGATGTAAACTGTGTTGATTGATAAAAATTAATTACCTGAGGATGGATATAAAACAAAAAAAGAAAGAAACAAAGAAACAAACTTCAACATTGCAAGCATTGCATACATGCCCTGAGATCAACACATGGCTTTATTGTTAATATCTGACCTTGTTAAAAAAAAATAGTTGAGCTGTGTAACTTTGGCTATAATTTTGTTTCAGCTTTCCTGAAAATGTTTGAATTTATAAGGTCTTGATTTTTTTTAATCAATAATCAATATTAATGAATAAATAAAAAAGTAATCTAAGTTTCTTTGAAGATGCCCAAGACTAAACAGTAGATGTTCCACACAACATTTTGCTTAGAATCTCCTAGGATGTAGACAAGTGCTTGAATTCAGGAATGTGAATATTCTCTGAAATTCTATGTTACCGTCACTACATCTCATAATCACACACACATGCTCCTAAGATGAGATATCTGAAAGTAATATAGGGATCTGTTATTATATTGGGTCAAGCTGGGATGGAATTTTGTTATAGTAAATCTCATGGCTAGCATATCAGTTTCATACTTATATTCATTAATAGCCACGCAGCTATAAAAGACACTCATCACTTCAGTTACAGGATTTCTCTCACTGAATTTTAAACATGCTGAAATGGAAAGAAAAACAAAGTCAAATGTCTGCTACAGAACTTCTGTAAATCTTTCACAGCAGGAATCCTAAATTGCAATCTCCAGATTCTCATGGTATTAGATTTATATAACCCCTACCACACATCCACATTCCCTGGTACAAGGCCAGGAAGAGCTTTACTGTGGATCCTGATGGCATCCGAAGACCTGCAGAATTTTTGAACAGACTATGAAATTTAAATGAATTATGCATGTCAATCTACTTGAAGTCTAGCAACACATATAAACTCATGCTTAATTGTGGCCAGAGTAGCAGCACTTACGGCTGCTATTGGTCTGACAGCCAGGCAGGAGTTTAAATACTGTGTCTCAGGGGACTCCATCTTCTACTGTTTCACCAGGGTAAATACAGATGAATTGATGACCAGCTTAAATTGGCAACCTGGATATGGGAATGTATTGGGCATGTTCATGTATAAAAGTAAATCCCCTCAGTATGAGTTAAGTTTCAGCTCATACTGAATCAGTCATCTGAGTGCACACTAGCTAGATAGCTGGTCTATCTGCCCTTTCCAAAATTTTATGCCATCAAATTGGCTATTACCAGTCCTCTAAATGTGACTTCTTAAAGAGATTGTTCCAAAATAGTTGCAATGAAAAATGAAAATTATAACCACATAAAGCCACAGAGACACTAAGTTAAATTTACTCCTGGTGTATTCCCAGTGGAGTCAGTGGAATTAATCCCGTATTTTATTTGTGCTTCCCATCTTTAATGCAAAAGTCTAGTCCACACAAAAAATTTAGTCCTTAAACTGTTATTTGGCAAGGGGAAATACTTTTCAAGCCACTGCAAAGGCTTAGTGAGGTTAAAGATGTTATGCAGCATCTGTATAAAACTATGATATCTTGCAAACCTTTAAATGGTAGTTACTAGAAAACTTGATTTTTTTTGTTCTATTTTGTTTGGGTGTTTTGTTTTGACTGCTGAAGAGAATTTAATGTGGAGAAGATATTTTTAGGTTTACTGAAAGACAGTAAACCTAAAAACCTTTTTTACACAGGTGTGTAAAAAAGTCAGATATGTGACTGGGTTATGCAAAACCAGAGTGCAAGGAAAGAGGTTTACATGATGTCTGCAGCCTCTTACCTGTAAATCCTGCATTTTAAAAATCTCCAGACTCTTTTAAACCTTAACTATGTCCATGTTTTCCACATATATTTCTACTTATACATATCTTGGAGAGGTGGCTGTACTTCTCATGTGGTTTTCAATTTAAATGCTAAAGGAAACTTAATAGGAGAGTTCAAAATGAGAGATAATGGGACAATTTTGCATGTAGTCTTGTGATTAATTTTAGGCGTAGCCAGTATAGAAAATTATGTCCCATGAATGAGTTACACACCACCTTCTGAACAAAGCAAAATTTCTCAAGAGGAAAATTGACTGAAATATAAGCAAATAAGATAAGATATGGAAGATAGAACCTTTCAGAATAATGATAAGCAAATAAGATAATACATGGAAGATAGAATCTTTTCGAATAATGATTTCTAAACTTTTTCTACTTTTTTAATCATATGGATTTAAGAAAAGCCAGAAGCTCAGGTGAATGGGAAATTACCATTAACGGGACTTGTCCACTCAGCTATAAACCAAATTTGAATTAATCCAAGATTTATGTCAGGCACCTTCCTAGTGATATGACCCCTGGAAATATCTACAGCTGTTGCTGCAATCAAGAACATATTCTGCATTGGCTAAGTCTCCAAAAGAGAAAAAAAAAATTGTTATGGCAACAATCAGGATGTCTTAGAGCTATGACCTGTGTACCTGGGAACCACATGTAAATACACACACATTTCCACTGAATTGCAATAAATACTAAGATTAGTGCTAGCTATAGTACATTATTTGGGTTGCCATGATTTCCAGATTATTAAACAAAACTTTTAAAAAGAACTGTTCACAACATTAATCTCATTTAAATTTAAGATGGAAAGAGAAGCTCTATTAGCTGTGCAATGTGAGGCAAATAGGAACACAGAATGCAGCTGAATTAAATTCAGCAACAAAGTGAAACAGTTTTTAGATGTTAGTTAGTCCATAACTATCAAGCAAAAAAGCCATTTACTTTGTCATCTTCCTTCAACAACATACCCAGCAAGATCTGAGACTGAAGTCAAATGCGTATATTTAATTTGAAATTTAAAGTGCCATAGAAACCAGCTGAAGGTTCACCTATGGAGAACATTCTGAGACAGGTAGTAAGATATGTCATTATATAAACAGGGTCAGATTCTCATATCCTATCAATCTTAGAGATTTCATTGTACTGAAGTAACAGGATTCCTATGTAATGCAAGAATTAATGACTGCGTCTATATAATTCATATGTATAATAATAAATACAATAGTTGATATACCACAAGGTCACAGAATAAGATAGATGGGAAATGGCCTCAGAGATCATCAAGTACAACCTTTTACCAAACACCACTATGTCAACCAGATCATGGCATGAATGCCACATTTCTGTCTTTCTTTAGACACCTCCAACACCTCTCTGGTCAGCCCATTCCAATGTCTAATCACATTTTCTATGAAAAAATTCTTCCTAGTGTTCAAATGAAACCTCCCCTGTTGCAGTTTAAGATTATGTCTTCTTGTCATGTCTTTTGTTGCCTGGGAGAAGAGATCGACCCCCACCTGGCTACACCCTCCTGTGAGCCAGTTGTAGAGAGTGATAAGGCCTCCTCTGAGCCTCCTTTTCCCCAGGGTGAACACTTCCAGCCCTCTTAGCTGCTCCTCATCAGACTTTTGCCTAGTCCCAAATAAATTGCATTTCTCTAGACACACTCCAGCCCCTCAATGTCATTTTTGTAGTTAGGGGCCCAGAACTGAGCACAGCACTTAACGTGTGACATCACCAGTGCCCAGCATAGGGCAAGAACTACTTCCCTGATCCTGCTGGTCACTCTAATTCTGATGAAGGCCAGGTGCTATCAGCCTTCTTGGATGCCTTTTAGACACCTTCTTGGCCACCTCCGGGCACATTGCTACCTCGTGATCAGCCACTGTTGGCCATATATATCTTGTATTAACAGTATAAATGTGAGAGGAAGCAGTAAGGATTTGTAATAGGCTTGAGTTTGGTGTTTACTAGTCTTTGAAACACTGATTTTGATTTTTTAATATTTTATGTAATTTTTCTCAGTCTTCCTGGGATGAAGCTACTTTTTCTTCATAGCAGCTCAGATGATACAGTGTTTTAGACTGGAGACCAGAGCAATGCTGGTAAAAAGCCATTGTTCTAGCTGATGTTGCGTAGTGCTTGCAATACCTTCTCTGTTTCTTCACCTGAACCTCCAATGGGCTGAGAGGGGCCACAGCATGGACAGTTGACCCGAAGCATCCAAGAGGAAATCCTATATTGTGGGAATCCATAAAATCAGAGGGTTTTGGGAAAGCTGTGAAAGGCAAGCCTCAGAGACAGCAGAACTGTGATTAGAGCTAAGCAGTAGCCATAAAATAAGTTAGCAGAAAAATTAGGTAAAAAGTAGAGAAGTAAGGACAAAATGGAACAATGGTCTGTGTATTAACACTTGTCTAGAATAATTCCCTAATCTGCAGAAAAGTATATCTGGCAAGGTATTAGGAAATTCTAAGCTTATAATGGAGCTCTGTGCATTGTGTTTTAAGGCTTAAAAACACAAATTGTATTTGAGATAAGCAAGCATTTTTTTAACCACAGGTACATGTGCTTATAGTGGTTGGATAGAACTACTGTCAATATGCTTTTGCTTTGTGTGATTGGTTAAAAAACTTATAAAGTAAGTTGTAACATTAAGTTCTTGGTCTGCTGCCTGGGATGTGAGCTGCTGGCATCTTCCCATTGTCATAACCATGTAATGAGACTGATGCTGGAAAAAAAACCAGCAAGACACATTCCTAGCAGTCCCGTCCCATTCGTGATTTGTACATAGCCCCCGGCCAGCAATACTATACCATATAGCATCATACTCAGTAATAAAAGCTCAAGGCAAGGAGAAGAAAGGTGGGACATTAAGAAAGGTGGTTATCAGATTTGTTTTCCCATGAAACTAGAAGAAAGGTGGGACATTAAGAAAGGTGGGACATTAAGAAAGGTGGTTATCAGATTTGTTTTCCCATGAAACTGATACACATGCCGAGGCATTGTTTTCATTGAAATGGCTAAATCACACAGAATCACAGAACAATGAGGTTGGAAGAGATCTCTAAGATCATCAAGTCCAACCTATGTCCTAACACCTCAACTCAGAATCTAGACCATAGCACTAAGTGCCATGTCCAGCCTTTTTTTAAACACATCCAGAGATGGTGATTCTACCACCTCTCTGGGAAGTGCATTCCAGTACTTTGTTATTCTTTTGGTGAAAATTTTTTTCCTAATATCCAACCTATACCTTTCCTGGCGTAGCCTGAGACTGTGTCCTCTGGTTCTGTCAGTTGCTGCCCTGTGGAAGAGACCAACCCCCACCTGTCTACAACCTCCCTTCAAGAAGTTGTAGAGAACAATGAGGTTACCTCTAAGCCTCCTCTTCTGCAGGCTAAACAACCCCAGCTCCTTCAAACATTCTTCATAGGGCTTGTGTTCCAAGCCCCTCACCAGCTTTGTTGCTCTCCTCTGGACACGTTCAAGCATCTCAACATCCTTCCTAAACTGAGGGCCCCAGAACTCTACACAGTACTCAAGGTGTGGCTTCACAGAGAATTATCTCCCTGCTCCTGCTGGCCACACAATTCCTAATGCAGGCCAGGATGCTATTGGCCTTCTTGGCCACCAAGGCACATTGCTGGCTCATATTCAATCAGCTGTCAACCAGCACCCCCAGGTCCCTTTCAGCCTGCACTCTTTCCAGTTACATGGTCCCCAGCTTGTAACACTATGGCCAAAATGTAGAACTCAGCACTTAGACTTATTAAACTTCTTGCTTTTGGACTCACCCATCTATCTAACTGATGTTAGTCTCTCTGCAGGGCCCTCCTTCCTTCCAATAGATCAACACAAGCTCTCAGTTTAATGTCATCTACAAATTTGCTAATGAAGGACTCGATGCCCTCATCCATGTCGTCTATAAAAACATTAAATAGAACTGGTCCCAGTACAGACCCCTGAGGGACACCACTGGTGACTGGCCGCCAGCTGGATGCAGCACCATTCACCATCACTCTCTGGGCCCGGCCATCCAGCCAGTTCCTAACCCACTGAAGAGTGCTCATGTGCCAGCTTCTCCAGGACTACGCTGTGGGAGACAGTATCAAAGGCCTTGCTGAACTCTAAATAGACAACATCCACAGCCTTTCCTGTATCTACCAGGCAGGTCACCTGGTCATAGAAGGAGACCAGGTTGGTCAGACATGACCTACCTTTCTTTAAACCCATGCTGACTGGGTCTGACACCCTGGCTATCCTGTGTGTGCTGTCTGACAGCACTCATTATAAACTGCTCCATTATCTTACCTGGTATTGAGGCCAGGCTGACTGGCCTGTAATTACCAGGATCCTCCTTCCTACCTTTTTTGTAAATGGGTGTCACAGTGGCCAGTTTACAATCATCTGGAACCTCGCCAGTGAGCCATGACTCCTGATAAATGATAGAGAGTGGCTTCGCAAGCTCATCTGCCAGCTCCCTCATCACCCTAGGAGGATTCCCATCTGATCCCATTGATTTATAAATATCCAACTGTCCCAGCAGTTCTCTGACTTGGATAACAAAAGGATCATTCTGCTCCCTGGCACCACCTACCAACCCCTGAGAACAGTTGTCTTGAGGACAAGCTGTCTTACCACTAAAGACTGAGGCGAAGAAGGCATTAAATATTTTTGCCTTTTCCTCATCTTTAGTTACTAGGATGCCTGTCTCATCCAATAAGTAACAGAGGTCATTTATACCCTTCCTTTTACCATTAATATATTTGTAAAAACTCTTTTTATTATTTTTAACAGAAGTTGCCAAATTAAGTTCAAACTGAGCTTTGGCTACCCTAATTTTTTTTTTTTCTATATGCCCTAGCACCTTCCTTAAATACTTCCTGGGAAAACAGTCCCTACTTTAAAAGATGATACATTTTTTTTTATTTCTATGTTCATTCAAAACCTCCTTGCTCATCCAGACTGGACATTTGCATCATCGACTCATTTTTCGGCACATAGGGACAGACTATTCCTGTGCCCTCAAGAGCTCTGCTTTGAAGCACATCCATTTCTCCTGGACTCCTTTGTTTTCAAGGGCTGTTTCCCTAGGATCTCTTTGAATAAGTCTCTTAAATAAGCCAAAGTCTGCCCCCTGTAAGTCCAACATAGAGATCCTATTGATATTCCTCCTTATTTCACCAATGATTCAGAATTCTATAATTTCATGATCACTATGCCCCAAGTGTCCTCCAACCTCCACATCACCCACCAGTCCATCTCTATTTATGAACAACAGGTCTAACATAGTCCCTCCCCTGGTGGGCTCTCCCACTAGTTGTGACAAAAAGTTATCCTCCACACACTCCAAAAACTTTGTAGACTGGCGTTTTTCTGCTGTATTAAGTTCCCAGCAAATGTCTGGTAGGTTGAAGTCACCTACAAGAACAAGGGCTGACAATCCTAAAACATTTTTCTGTTGCTTACAGAATAAGTTGTCCACCTCTTCATCCTGGTTGGGTGGACGATAGCAGACTCCCAGTAGGATGTCAGCCTTGCTGGCCTTTCCCTTAATTCTCACCCATAGGCACTCAACTTCATCGTCATTAGTTTCAATACCTATGACATCCAAAACCTCCCTAATATAAAGGGCCACCCCTCCACCACTCTCCTTTTCCTGTCTCCTCTGAAGAGTTTGTAGCCATCCAGTGCAGTGCTCCAACTACGTGAGTCATCCCACCATGTTTCTTTAATGGTCACTACATCATAATTCTGCTGTTGCACCATGGCCTCCAGCTCTAACTGTTTGTTACCCATGCTATGTGCATTGGTATACATGTATAAACACTTGCCCAAGGGGAATAGCAAACAAATTCCTTATTTGCTTTTGCTTCCATAAACAGTTTTCTTTATCTCTCAATCCATGTGTTTCTTTCACATTTGTCCTGTCTCCCCAGTCTCTGTGGGAGAGTGGGCAAGTGACTTGATGGGGACTTAGGTGCTGTACAGGGTCAACCTGCTGCTATGAAGTGTTGTCCAAGGTCAGCCTTGCCTGTTGAAGTGTGAATGTAGGGGGTCCCAAAAATAAATTCCATTTCCCTAACTCCACTAGTTAGTGTGAGATGGATAGGAAAAGCCATATTACCTCAACATAAATTAGATCAGTTATGTACAAGCACTATAAACTAAAGTGGCTCTTTTTCAGGCGGCCTCTGAAATAGGAATTCATTCCAGTTTCGTTGTACATATGCCAGGATACATAAAAATAATATGTCAACATGTTTGTAAATGATATGTAAAATTCTTTTCAGCTTTGTATTTTGTGCTTTGCCAATAGTTTCCTATATTTTAATTTAGTGAAAAAATTTTAACACCACATTATCAGCCCATCTTATTCCTACTGAGCTGATTTACTTAGGTTTAGCTCTGTTGAGTACATGTTCATCCCTCCATATCACAGCAGTTTCCTGCCAGGCTGATGCCCAGCGGGGTGCCGGAGCCGGGATAACTCAGTGGAGGCTCAGCACAGCAGCCTAAGCAAGCTATAGTGATTTTCAGCTCTTAGTGATTATCAGCTCAGTGATTTCAGCTCTTTAGCTTGCTAGGTGCCGCAGCAGCAGACGCAGGGGGAGAGAGGAGAAGGCCATGTGAGGTTCCACAGGATTCTTTATTCAGGTGTTCTGCGAAGGTTCTCAGTGACAGCTCTTCTGCCAAACCAGGCAGAATCAGGGGGTTTTATACCCTATAGGGGTTTTGGAAACTGTCCAGTAGTAAGGGTCAGGGGAAAGTGACCTATAGGCTTACAGAGAGATAAGCAGGGTCCGAAAGGCGGAAGAGAGGGGCTTCTAAGATCCAGTCATGATGACTTGGCATTTCCTAGCTCAGGTTTCTGACCTCCAAGGAGGCCTTGCAGGCTCTGGGCCTGCTACGCCTCCACACAGGACAATTAGAAACATGTGGAAAATAATTCTCTCTTTGAATATAAATAGAGAGATGCCAAGTGTAATTTTCTGTTCTAAATGTTTCAGCAAAAACCTGAGACAGATGTAAAACTTAGGATCTATAATGCTTACAATTTAGATAATTATAAAAATAAGGGATCATATTTACTTCCATGTGTCCAAGAATAATAGAAGCCTACAGTTCAGAGATTCAGGCAGTTTTGTATTATATAAAAGAACATATTTATATTTGTAATTACATATTATAATCACTGTAATTGTTACATCTTATTAATCATATTTTAATTACTATAATTTAAACACTATATTTTCATCACTATAATAAATGTTTTAACCAATAATAGACCTACTAAGAACCCCCACCCTGTAGCCATGACATTTTATGAAAAAGCCTCTGCTAGGATTTTTCCTGTCCTGAGGAGCTGAGAGCCTCAGGAAAGAAATGTAAACAATAACTATCTGCTGCTGTGGAATGCAACAGGTGCATCTTTCATTGGTCCATGTGGATTGTTTTCAATTAGTGACCAATCACAGCCACCTGTGCCGAGGCTGTGAGCAGTCACAGGATTTTTGTTATGCATTCCTATTCTATTCTTGGTCTTTGTAGCCTTCTGAGCTTCCTCTCTCTCTGTTCTTTTAGTATAGTTTTAATGTAGTATTTTAATATAATATATAACATAATAAATCAGCCTTCTCAGCAAAATGGAGTCAAGCCTCATGTCCTCACACTTGGGGCATTCACCGCAACACCACCCTGTGATGAGTAGCTTCTGCCCTGGCAGCCATCAGGGGAGGTAGGGAGAGGAGAGCAAGAGCCCACAGCTGGATAAGCACATGCAACAGGTGAGCCACTGGCTCATGGATCAGGCAGAAAGGGTTACAGTGAATCAGGTTACATCAGACTGGTGACCTGCCAGTAGTGAAGTTCCTCAGGGCTTTATCCTCAGACTCCGCTCTTCAAGATCATCATTAACTTCTTGGATGCAGAACCGGAAAGGATACTAAGATCACAGTTAATGCAAAACTGGGGGGAGCTTTTGACTCCCTGGAAGGGAGGAAGGCCTTGCACAGAGATGGCAAATAATCAGCGGGATGGGCAATCACCAACCATATGAAGTTCAACAAATGACAGTGCTGGATTCTGCCCCTGGGATGGGGCAACTCTGAATGTATGGACAGACTGGGGAATGAGAGGGTGGAGAGCAGTGCCATGGAAAGGGACCTAGAAGTCCTGGTTGATGGCAAGTTGAACATGAGCCAGCAGTGCTCTGGCAGCCAGGAGGGCCAAGTGTGTCTTGGGGGGTCATCAGGCACAGCATTGCCAGCTGGGCAATGGACGGTATTGTCCCACTCTGCTCTGCAATGGCATGGCTTCACTTTGAGTGCTGGGGACAGTTTTGGGCACATGTTCTGCCTCTTGGGGATGGTACTGCTCAGGACCAGGACTTGATCTTGGTGGGTGCCTTCCAACTCAGCATATTCTATGATTCTGTGATTCTGTGATTCTGTGATTCTGTGATTCTGTGATTCTGTGATCTTTGCTACTTGTAGAAGTGATGCTGAGTTGCCATCTTCTAGATACCTGTTTCTTTTTTTATCCTAGGATTTTATATTGTCTGACAGGAGTGTTTTTTCTCTTGAATTCTTGGGCTGCTAACTAGCATTATCTGAAGAATCTTAGCTCTGCCTGCAATGTTACCTGTTTTACTATACATGTCTATGAACTTCCTCACATCCTAGCAATTTCCTTAGCAACCTGAGCCAAGGTGACACAGATGAGCCAGGCCAAAATTCACCTTCATGACAGATTGTTGAAGTTCTACCAGGAAGGTTTATGAACCCTGTTGCTTCTATAGAATTTGGCTTGGCCTTCAGCATGTACAACTTAGAAGACTCTAATTTCATTATTCCTTTCACAGACTAATTTTGGACTGATCTTAAATGTGTTCCTAAAGGTTACTACTATTTCATGAAGTTACCCCCATCTGTCAAAATATAGTGTTTTTAATACAACCAGTGATAATATTTTAGGGTTTTGTAATGGAGTAGCTGTCTTGCTTCAGCCTGTCTTCTTTTGTCTCCTGTTCAACCAAACTGTTTTGATGTGAGGCTGTGTGTTTGAATGAGAATTAGCAATTGTTTGTCTTCACTCATTTGGATCCTGGAAATGTTTCTGTCTTACAAGACCAAATACACACATGGAGAAGATGTACAGCAAACAGATACATAACTAACAATACAAAAACATATGTTGACAATGACTGTTTGCTTTTCCCATTTTAGCTCATCAAGTTATTTGAAATATGACCCTTTACATAATGCAACTCATTAGAATCAACAATTTTTGAGTATTTAAAAGACCTGTGCAAGATGAAAACATCTGCCAGTGTCCTACAGGGAATGTCAACCCTAGGAAACTGAAAAACTCTGAGGTCACATGGCATATGCATCCTTTAGACCTTTAGTATAAAAGTGATTAATTTATGTTCTGTGTATTGTAGTGATTATTGATCTTCAGTTTATCCTTCTTTTGCCATTCCATCTGCCAATATTTAGTGCTAAAGGGAACTTTCCTTTTTAGTTGTATGATCTAACAGCATAAGAAGAATCCAGGTTTAGAATCCCATATTCAAACCAATGCATCAGTGAAACAAAAAGACATTACGAGTGGAATGAAAGTAATATTCATAGACTAATGAACTTTCCTACTAGTTTCACTTTTTTTCCCCACTGCTTCAACATTCTTGTCTGAATCTATTTTATTCATATCTCTGCCTAGAGTGTCTACTAGCCTAGACTGTAGATAAAAATTGGCATAAAATACCACTAATGTCACTGAAGATGTCAGTCATACCTAAACATCTGGTATACAAATAGTTCAGTCCTAAGGGCCCTCTTGAAAAAAATAAAAACATCACTCTGAGACAACATGGTAACATTTTCTAAAACATTTCTTATACTTTTACCATCATAAAAATATTCCACTTTTACTTACAATGGCAGTGTAAAATGTCTGTATAATGAACCAAAATATTTTATATTTAATTTAAAAATTATCAATTTTTATAAGACTGTCTTTTGCAGATGCTAGTTATGTACAGAAACTTTGCAATGCACTTATTTTGCTTTCAGTTAAATTAGTGTTCCTGCCAATGCCTGCAAACATAGCCAGCAATTCTGAATATCTAGGGTTAAAATTATTTTCATAGGTGTAACAAATAGATATCAGTCTTACAGTCAAATCTTTTTTCATTATTTACAACTGTAATGAAAAACATTACTCTTAGCTTCTTCACATATACTCTCAAAAATTGAACCCCAGTGTCTGAAACCATAATTTTTATTAATACCTTATCCATGCACAAACCTCTTCACTTCTTTTTACTACTCAATAATCATACTATCACATACTATGTATATTAACATTAAGTACATATTTATATAGCTTGTTTAGTTTGTTTCCTAATATTATTTTCAGACTTGATACAAATTTTTTGTGTCAGTCGAAAACAAGTAATTAACTGCAACAAAAGCCCAGGGGAAAGTCTCCTTAAGAATCTGAGCTACATGTTAGCCAAGGTGTTTCCAGTATTCTACTTCTGAAAGAAAAAGCAGGCATTTGAGTTTCCACCTCCAGCACATCGTTTATTTGGAAACTGCAGGAGCAAAGATCAACGCACAGTGGAGCAAGTCAAAGTACTTATTGCTAGGGTCCTATATAAACTGTGTCATAATTGGAACTATGAACCTGCAGGGACCCTTGTTAGAGTTTAATGGACTGGCAAGGTAAGCATTACTTTCATTGTGAAAATGAAAATGCTGCCGAGAGTTTAATGAACACAATAACATTTCTGCATGCCCCCAAAAATTCCAGAGAGCATCTGGAGCTGGTTTGATCTTGTTGGAACATTGATTTTTCTGCTTCTTTCTCTCCCAAGTACTTTTCTTGTTGAGGGCAAGTTTGTTTGTCTGCATATAGAGAGAAGGGGTTCTTGTTCAGAGGGAAAAATTGGAGGCCTTTTCTTGAGAATTGGTTTTAAATCTAGTTGCAGTATTCTCCTCAGGAGAAAAATGTAACTCCACTTTTCAGCTTTATAGTCCTCATGGGAAAGAGAAAGGCAATAACCAACATAATTGTGCAAGGTTTAGGGAAAATTTTGTCAGCACTACCTTACAAGGAGAATTAGGTTACTTCTAGGAATTGGTTTGAATTAAAGAGGCTGTACATTCCTTAATCAAATGTTTGCAAATAATATCCAACATTTTCATATCTATTAACAGAGCCTAAGATAACCAGCCCTGTTATACATTCAGAAAAAAAGGCATATTTATTTACAGAATAATTTGTAAGAAATAGGAAGAAGAGGGGAAAAGGCTTCTTCCTGCCATCTATACCAACTTTGATTCCTTGGAATGGCTGCTATGTTCATATCTCATTCTCCAATTCCTTCAGAATATTAGTGCTAGAGGGCTAATGAAGCCTTCTTTCAGTCTCACAATACATATTAAAGCTGTCAACAAGACTTTGATGCTGTGAACATATTGTTTTAAGGTTTTACATGGTGCAATAAGGAGTACAAGGACTACTTACAAACCCACAGGGAACAAGGTTTTAAGGTATTGATTCTCCATCCATTACTCCTTTTGGGTGAAATGAAAATAAAAAAAACTGTCATTCAGTGCCACATTAGAGAAATCATAGAAAAAATAGAATTACAGAATATTAAATACTGGAAGGGGATCTCAAGGATTATCTCAACCAACCTTTTTTGTCAAAAGTACAGAAGTACAGTCCAGAAAAAATGACCCATCACCTTGTCCACCTGGATCTTAAAAGTGTCTCACTTCAATCTCCCCAGGAATAACCCATTAGGCCTCATCTTTTCCTCTTTACTTATTGTAAAAAGGTGTCTCCATTTTCTCTGTAGTCGCTGGAGCAAGGTAATAAATTCTCACTGAAATCTTCTCAAACCTGAACAAGTCCAGCACTTTCATCCTTATCTCAGAGGGAAGGCTTCCTTTTCTTATCTCTGTGGCACTTCTCTGGACCCTGTCTAGCCTGGCCACATCTTTTTGTATAGTAGGGACCAAAACTGAGTGCAGTATTCCAGCTGTGGCCTGACCAGGGCCAAGTAAATCAAAATTATTATTTTCTCTCTCCTGGTCATGCCCTTTATGAGGCAGCCTAGCATCCCATTGGCATTCTTTGCCACAGCATCACAGAGGTCATTCATACTGTATGAACTTGTCCACCAAGACCTTTCCACAGCCAGGTAGATCCTAGCCTGTTCTGCACTCCCGGGTTATATTTTTACAGGTGCAATACCTCACACTTGTATGGGTAGCCCACTCTTTCAACCTATCCAGGTCTTCTTGCAGGGTGGCTGTCCCTGCCAAAGTTCCCACTTCACCACTAAGTTTGGTATCACTGGCAAACCTTATCAGGTTACATTTGATCCTCTTTTCCAGGGACTTATGAAAACATTAAGACAGCATTGAGCCCAATATTCATCCCCGGGGATACCACTTATGAAAACATTAAGACAGCATTGAGCCCAATATTCATCCCTGGGAATACCACTTGTGCCAGGTTTGAAAAGCAACTATTTACCAGCACTCTTGGGTTGTTGGTAAATAGCCAGTTTCACCACACAGACCACTGGTCTAAACACAAGACTTTTTCTAAGAAGAGGCTGTGGAAAACCCTGTGAAAAGCTTTGAAGAAATCCAGGTAGACAATGTCCACTCCTTGCTCCACATCAACAAAGTAGGTTACTTTGTTGTAGAAGGTGATCAAGTTTGTCAAGCACAACTTGCACTTGGTGAATCCATGCTGGCTTTTCCTAGTCATGTACTTCACCTGACTAGTAATGGCCTCCAGGAGCATTTGTTCCATAACTTTCCAAAGTAGGACTTCTGGGTCTATAATTTCCTGATTTAAGTCCTTCTTGTTAGATGGGAGTGACAGCCTTGTTCCAGGGTTCTGGGAAGATATCCATGACTTCTCAAAGACTATGGAGGGTGATCTCACAATGATGTCACCCTTAACAGCTCTCGGGTGGATATTGTCTCAGGTGTGAACTCTGAAAGTTCACACACCAAATCTTCCCTCACTGACTCTTGGCCTGTGTTATCATCAATGTGGATTGTTGTTCCCAAGGCCTGGGTCAAAAAGCATTGGTAAAGATGGAGCTGAAGGAAGCATAGAGAACCTCTATGCCTGCCTTTTTAGCATTACTGGTGATTAATTCACTTCTGTTTAACAGTGGACCAGTATTTTCCTCCTATTTATGCTTGGTCTTTACATAGAACCCTTTCTTGTAGATTTTGATGTCTTTGGGTAATTTCAATGTCTTTGGGTAAATAGTTGCTTTTCAAACCTGGCACAAGTGGTATTCCCAGGGATGAATATTGGGCTCAATGCTGTCTTAATGTTTTCATAAGTCCCTGGAAAAGAGGATCAAATGTAACCTGATAAGGTTTGCCAGTGATACCAAACTTAGTGGTGAAGTGGGAACTTTGGCAGGGACAGCCACCCTGAGATTTTGCTTTTCTGACTGAATCTCAGCACTCCCTGGCAGTGAACTTCTAGGTCTCAATAGGTATTTGATCACTTTGACATCTTCTGCTTCAAACAGACTCAGAATCTTGCAGACTGTCGTTATCACTCAGGATTTCCTCTGGTCGAGATGATCCCGGGGTGTGTTAAAAAGTCTCTTTTCCCCAAACCACCTGTCGAAGAAGAAATCAGGAGTCTTCGGCTCGTGTTCTCGAGGTTCTTTATTATTTCTTATCTAAAACATTTTCTGTCTGGCCTGCCAAGGTCTGTTCTGCAGGTCAGTCTGAGGCACACTCTGCCCATCCCCGGGCTGGTGTTGTCTTTTATACTATAAACTATGTATTCTATATTTACAGTTATCCTATCACCTAGACAGTGACTTTCTACACTACACGAATCCCAAAGTGCCACCTTCACCAAGAAGATGGAGGTTAGGAAGAAGAAGAAAGAAGGACAGGACAATGCCTAAATCCCTCCATCTTGCCCCCTAGACCTCCATAGTAAAATTCTTCAAAATTTCACCTTTCACCCTGTGGCAACTACTGTTATGCTATCTAAACTTTTGTGACTTGCAATTCTTCATATAAAGTTGGTAATATGCTCCATGGGTTGAGATTGAATTTCCAAGTGTCTTTGACTTCCTGCCATGATCTCCGAACCCCTGCCAGGATTTTGAGTCATCCGGGGCATCCAGGGAGATGTCCTGGGTTATGGAAGTCATCCATTGTGACTCTCCAGTCATGTGAGTTGTCATGCCATGTTTCAGATATTCCTACAATATCCCAACTTTCCGACCAGCCGTGGAGCTCCAGCTCCTCCTATTTTTTTCCCAAGCTGCATGCATTGGTACACATGCACTTGAAATGGTTGGCCTAGGAATATGTAGTAGATTAGAAGCAAAAGTTTACCAAGAAAATAAAATATAGGAAGAATTCTTATGATCATATAGTTGTGATAGTTCACAGGGCATTCAAGAGCCTACAAAATGAATAGTAGTGACTGCTAGAGACATTTTCCTGTTGTGAGATGCTGGTATGTTTAAACATGGCTTTTGACACTTAGTCAGAAAATCCATTGCTTTATGAATCCACAACAGTTTTCATCAGGGTGAAATAGTATATTTTTGCTTTCAGAATCTTTTCTATGTACTTTAAGTAAAAACATTTTTGAGAATTAAGAGGTATTTGTGGTTTTAATAAGGGTTACATCTGAGATAAATTGAAGAAGCACAGGCAGAATTTATTGTGTAGTACTCTATCTGCAATGGAGATCTTCTTTTGAAGTCCTATTTTAAGTGCTTTTTCCATAACAGTAACTAAAGTAGTGCATAAAATTTAATAAACATGCAGTACTGGTGCAATTCAAGGAGTAACTACAAAATAATCATTGCCTTAGTTAATGTATATACTTCTGATTATTTCCCTGGCAGAACTTAGTAATTCAAAGTGATTATATTAAATTGACTTTATATCTTGTGATAAAGACAGAATATAGAACAGATCAGACCTGTTCTCACAGTATAGGTTGGGATTTTATTACTTAGCTTGATTCTTGCTTATAATTGGCCTTTATGGTTCTCAATGAGTTGTGAATAAAACCTGAGATGTTTCAGATTACGTTAAGGAAGATGCACTTACAAGTGAAATACATTAAATTTTATGAGCAAATTATTAAGATTATGATTTCACTGTATTTGAAGTGAAAAATAAAAAGCCTTACATGGATAATTTGGATTCCTCTGTGTTCTATGTTAATGAGTATTGGCAGCTTCCAGCTTTACTATTACAAATAATCAGACTATAATATTTTTTCTTTTTTTTTTTTTTTTTTTAGATAGAGCTCTGGAATATTAACTAAGCTTCTCATGCAGATAGCTAGATCTAAAACACCTAGTTCAAGAGTCATCATGTCGTCCTGTAGGAATGGGCAGGAAGAAGGAAAAGATAGAGGGACAAAAGTTTTTTGTCTCATCATACTCTTCATATACATGGTAATGTCTGCATTCAAATAACAGTAATTTTTAATATGCAAGTTAAAATACAAAATTTTGATATTTCTTCTAAATCTGCAATGCAATTTTTATATTTTTTCTTCTAGACAGCTTAATATTAAAATAATGGTTTGTATTTTCAGATGCTTTATGATATTCTCTTGTGCTGTATATTGCCTTTTCTAGCTGTGCATGGTGGCTTCATTAAGGTGGATTCTGCGAAAATGGAATAAAGTTAAACCTCCACCCAGAAGACACCACAGAATAAAAGGTAACATGAAAAAACTGGCATTGAAGTTTCAGGCAACAATACAATTTTTAACATAATCTTGCTGATGTATAATTTATAACAGCATTTACTTCCACAAGTAGGTTTTCTTCAGGCAATACCAACAGGATTATTTACATAAGCATGAGTAGTTTATTTAAATAAAGCTTATATGATTGGACTCACACTGAGTAATAATGCAAAAATATATTAAGTTATATTTCCATAAAATTCCCTTTCACCTCTGAGGACCAAGAACTAGATGATACCACTATACACAGCAATATTGTATATTACTCAGACTTCCTTTATCTTTACTGGTCATTTATCTGTATCTGAAAATCACCACAAAACATAGAAATTGGCACAATTCTCTCTCTACACACATGGGACACCCTAATAACAACAGGTGTTGCCTGGGCAAACTTGTCTGGAAAAGCTTCTATGAGCACTAAAGGTCAGTGAGTTTGAAAAAATATTTATTTATATCCCCCGAACTACCTTTTAAGAAGGACTATATGAGCCAAATGTGGACTCATATAACACTGGTAATGAAGTGTACCCTTCTCTCTTTCACTGATGTAAATTGGAAAAGGCTTTGTTTAATATAGTTTCTTTCTATCCTCCTGGAAATTTAATTCCAAAAAGAAACAATCTAGGTCAGCCTCCTACTGTGTACCAATTAACAGGACATGTGCATTATATTTATTATCCCTCTGCAAGGTTTCAGACTTCAACTTTAGAACTAGAAAAGGCAGTAGGACCTCAATTTACAGGAAATTGTGGAGTGAGAATGTTCTTTATTTTTTCTAGTAACTTGCTCCTCACTTTCCTTTAAATTGTATTTAAAGTATTGCTGAATTTAAAATGTCCAGATTTTGCCATGTAGACTTTGATATATTTTTGCATTTTCAATGACCTCAAAGCAGATTAATGTTCTAATAAATTTAAGAGGTCCTTTTTGTTAGGAAGCATTCAGAGTACTACAACAAAAATCTGCTTTATTAGTGTTTCCTTCTTTGCTTTCACTACTCTCTCTAATTGATAGAAATCACAGCACTGAATTAAGCTCTTCTTCTTCCCACCTGCTTTTATAGGAGATAACAACTGTTTGATCACTGTGACACCCAAAGTAGTAAACCGAAATGCCTTCACAAAGTACATTTCAAGGGTATGTTTTGAAAGAAGAAAAGATTCATTTGTGATCTTGGTTTTAATGGGGGTAATATAAATGTCTCTGTTGAAAAACAAACAACATAGACTTCAAAACATACCGAGTTTCCATAGTAGCCAAATAAAGTCCAGTGTTGGTTTACCATAAAGCATAGTGAGTAGGAGGGAGAGCAATCTTAAACATGCATATTAATTGTGAGATCTCATGCAAGTAATGCATACAATTCCACAGGGCCTTATATATGTGAAAGAAATAAGAAAATAGTGCCATAGATTAGGTCTTTAACCTATGTTAATTTCTTTTATAAACAGACGTTATTTGAAAGGGCTGATGGAATGGTAAATTCATAAATCTCTGGAATTGTCAGTATTTAATACTCAAGGGGCCCAAACAAATGGTTTCTCACAAACA
Organism: Passer domesticus; assembly: GCF_036417665.1. Lineage (NCBI taxonomy): Eukaryota > Metazoa > Chordata > Aves > Passeriformes > Passeridae > Passer > Passer domesticus. The sequence goes on along the minus strand of NC_087512.1, from coordinate 55,812,120 downwards.
TCAAAGAAAAGACTAGGTATTAAGAAAAATGCTTAAGAAATAATTTCAAGAAAATTCTAGAATGTACCTACAGTAACTCTAAAGAGTTACTTAGAATTTCATAATTTTGTGAAGAAAAATCCTTCTGATTTTGCCAAAAGAAAACAACAATATTTTTCTTGTAAGGATCATTCTAGGAAATATTTGATTGTTCTGGTACATACCAGAACTTTTTAAACAAAGTATAAGAGTAGTTTTGACATGCACAGCAAACAAACAAACAAACAAAAAAGTCTGTCACGTGCTTATCACAGACATAAAAGACGTATGCACATGCACTGGCCTCAACTGAACATTGTCTCAGTTCTGTAGGCTGTCTGTCCAAATGAATTTTTTACATTCTGTTGATGTGTGGCTAAGAGTGCTACTGGTATGCAAAGGAGAACTTGCCTGTACCATTCATTTTAATTCTAAGGGTGACCAAAAAAGAGGGGGCTAGCAAAACCAGGAAAAAATGCATAAATACTAATCCTGAATGCAGGAAATAGATCAATACTCATACCATATCACCACAAAGGCTGAGTCATCTGCACTGCACTGCAACTTTCACAAGGCAAAAATCACTCCAGTATTACCACTTAGAATAACTCAGTCCTTTAAAGCACTGCTGCAATCACCAGAAGAATATCACCTAGTGTCAGGTACAGCGTCAGGTCTTCAATTTCTTCAGGTTTACTATCAGCAGGGGGTTCCTTTACCTTTACAATATGAACTTTGCTTATGTTAAAGATGTACTGGAAATACCAGTGCACTCATTACCTGTGATTGCATCTGTCAACCACTGCTTTGCTTCCCTTACCTTCGCACCATTATTAAGCTACATAATTTACATATATTTTAAGTAAAAAATCAATTCACTAGGTAAACTGCAGTAGAATATTTAGCTAAGTTTTCACTGGTGACACAGAAGAACCTGGGAGGAAATGTAAGAGGCACAAACTGTATTTCTCCCGAGATCCCAAAAAAATGAAGGTAGTTTCTATATTTTACAAAGATCTATGGAGTTTCCACCTCTCCTCAATAAGCCAAATTGAAATAAAAAAATCCTTTCTTTTTGCCTCCCCAGAGCCCTTTTCAAGGTGTAACTAAAGTTGTTTAAACAGATGTGTTTTTTGGTAGTACACACTGCAGAAGCATAGGTGCAAACACTGTGTGCGAATGCATACTCTGATCTCCACAGCTTATTATTGTTAAGGTTAGGAGTTGATCTCCAAATTGGTCCCATTTTCCCCCAGTAATTTGAAGATTTTTCCTCATTTTTTTTTTGAAAAACACATTAATTGCAAGGGTTGTTTTAATCAATTAATGTAGGCTTTTTTCTAGGATCCTTGAGTAGCAGGAACTGTCATTTTGACAGGTTTAAATTAACGCTAGGCAGACAAGTAGTAAGGAGAATGTTACTGCAGTGGTCAAGCATTGGAGACAGATACAACCAACAAACCTCCATTGGTCATTAGCAAACAGCATATTTTATTGTTCAGAGCTTACTTTTTAATAGGCAATTAAAAACTCCTGGGTCCAGACAGCTCATTGTTCTGATCTTCATGCCCCCCCAGGTCCTGGAGCATTCTTCCTTGGGAAGAATGTTATTGGGTGAAGCTTCTGTCAGTCAGCCATGGGGCTGGTTTATGAACCAGGCTGGGTTTATTATTTATAACTAGATTAATGCTCAGTACAAGACAGCTTATACTATAAAACAGGAGAAAATTTATTTAGGCAAAGTAAAACTCAATGAAAATGTTGTTTGATTCATAAAGTCACCTATCACTTAGCAAGTTGTGAAATATACCAATCTCTTGTTAAGGTTGTATTATTTTGCTATAGTGCTCCATACAGGGCTAGCCAAAAATTATATGTTGATGCTACTTTTAAAAGGATTTTTGTTAAATTAAGTTTCCATCCAAAAGTTTGTTTTTCTTTATAGAGAAAGGGAAAAAATAATTGGTGAAAATCTGACAACAGAAAAGATTTCAGCCAAGAGGTAAAAACATTTTGGAAAAAAATCTTCCCATGCCGACCCTACTGTACTCAGCCTTTGAAGCAGGTCAAGATTTTTCCAGAGATTAATGACTACAATTTTTGGTTTTCTTTTAATTTTGTTAATGCATGCTTTAGTGTGGAAAACTATCAATGAGATGGAAAAGACAAAATTCATCTTTCAATAAGCACTCACTAAGTGTCACCTATTGCCTGGAGAACATAACCAGAATCTAACAGCCATTACAGGCCCAGTCATATTCTCCATTCTCAGACTAGGCAGCCAAATTCACTGACATCTGCCAATACTGAGGAACAGTTCCACAAGTGCTGGTGGCTCTGTGGGTGCTAATAATTTGGAGACAGCAGTTTTGCCATGTAATGTTAAAGTCACTTCAGAGTGTCTATATAAGCTCATGAAAAAATTTAATAGTTATAAATTTACTGACAACTGTTGAGAAACCCTAAATAAATAAATTAATAACTATAAAAATAAAGGTGTAACAATCAAAAGTTGACAAATAGTACTTTTTGATAGACAAAAAGCAGTTAGACAAGTAAGAATACCTGAGGGTCTTGTTTCAAATATCTAATACCTAATTTTCCACTGTACATTTCCTCATATTGACGGAGAAAAAAATGTTAAAAGAAAAATTGGGAATGGTGACATTAACCAGCATGAAGTACGTTTTTTGTTCTTGTCATTTGCTATCTTAGATTGGAAAATAAACACAGAAAATTCCGTTACAAAAATTAAGTTATTTGGTACCTTTTTGACAACAGGATGAATACCACACTTAAAGTAATGTTATTTTTCATAAATATAAATATAAATATAAATATTTATTTTTTCATATACATAGACTTTTCATTGTACCAGGTGGTAGAACAGATGGGCCTCAAAGAAAGCCATAATTGTTTATTGTACATCTTTCAGACCAGTGGTGAGGAAGGACACTGCGGTCTATGCCAGCAATGGAATAGGTGGAGTCATTGGAGTGTATCAGCTATTCAGCAGTGTAAAAGTCTATAGCACTGTCTACGATACAATGCTGTCTTAATGTGGCATCTGGAATGTGTTATACTTCACATTGCTGGAAAAAATATCCCTTATGTGTTCACCTTCCATGTAGGTGTGATTTAAGTCCCTGCTGTAGTGATGATGCAATAGAGCTCTAAGAATTCAGATACAGTGCATCTTGTGCCCTCTAACAAGAGAAACAACAGTTTCAGAATCCAAACATCACAGAGGAGTGTTTTTTGTCTGGTCTTGTTACAGAAGGTAAAAGCATAGAATATGCATTTTAAAGTAGAAACTACCATTTAACACCTACTTTTTATTTGGCAATGACATATAATTCCAAATATTTAAGACATTTTATCTACTAATTATAAGTTAGTAAACAGAATTTCACAGTGCAACTATGCAACTATGCCATGTGAAATAAGACCACTGCAATAACTCATAGTGGGAGGGATTTTTTTGTTTAGTTTTGGGGTTTTTGTTGGTTTTTTTTTTTTGGTCTGTTTGTTTGTTGTTTTGTTTTGTTTTGTTTGTTTGGGTTTTTTTTTTTTTTTGGGTTTTTTTGTCGTTGGGTTTTTATTGGTTGGTATATTTGGTTTTGCTTGGGCTTTTATTTATTTTATTTTGTTTGCTCATTTGTTTGGTTGGTTGGCTGGCTTTATGGTTGTTAGTGTCAAAGTTACTGCTAGAAAAAGAATGTGGGTCATACAAGTGAATTTCACAAGACCTAGCAAATAGATTACAGGACAGGTATCTTCTTTCTGGCTCTTCTTCTGATCTGTCAAGGGACTTTCTATGTCTTTCAGTTTATATAGCTAGTAAATGAAACAGTGGTGCTGAACTTTTTGCAACAGATGTAAACAGTTCTTGATGAAGGAAAGATACAAAAATGCTAGGTATTATTATTGTTATCTGAACACGTAAATTTAATTTCATATCCTTTGCATCCATGTAATTGTAACTCTAGACCAAATACTATAATTTGAGGTATGGAAATTTGTTATGAGCATATGTATTCTGAAGGTTTTATTACACTCCTTCACAGCCCACTCCCTTTCTTCTCCTGTCCTATATTGTACATAAGCACCAAAAAAACCAGGTACCAGTTTGACCTTATGGCATAAAGTATATCAGCACAGATGGTTCATTGAACTTGTCTTATCTAATAGACCCTCAAGAGCCAAAATTATGTTACTCTAGATTACAAGAAGGCATTGCACTGCATATATCTATGTAGGAAGACAGATCAGCACTGTTCCCTGAAATAAAAGGGGAAAACACAGAACTGAGAATTCCATTTGCTTCCATTTGTTCAAGGTGAAAAGCAACAATGAATACAAAAGAAGATACTTATACCAAGAAACTGTACTTTCTGAAATGCTTCTACCATACATCTATTCTTTCTCATGAGATGATGGACAAAATCTAGGCAATTCATAGTGGAATCAGTTACCTGAGATCTTCCTTCAATCCTCTTTTCACTCTTCACAAATCTTATTTGGTAAGTATGTGCAGACTGTTTGTTATTCTAATTCTAGATGAATAAGAGCTGAACGTAATGCATAATCCAATGTGATGAGGAAACTTCTCTTCCTCTTCATTAATCCCACAATTTTATTGCATTAGAAGTTAGACAGTACAATCTTTCATACTTTTATTTCTAGGAAGAATTTACCATATTTTTTGATACTATTAAGCAAGGTAAACTGAAACTGTCAAGGGACTTTTTCACAGGTGTGAAGATAATCCTCAGAAATCTCATCCTGACAACCATTTTTGGAAAAAGAATTCAGCTCAAGGTTAATAAGAATGAATATTACATAGGAGTGGCATGCTGTGACTTTGTATTAGAATAAAACATAAGAAAATCACAAGTACAGTTCACATTGAGATGAAGCAATTTTCTTAGGGACTGAGGCCCAGCATTTCCACTACTTCAAATAAAGAAACTGACACTGATATGTGTGCTGTCTGCTGAAACTTTTCTCTTGCATTAAGTAAATAATTTGAAGGCAAAATAATTTTGTCATTCTCAACCTTAATATTTGAAGAACTGTAGCAGAAAGCACAAAGGTATATAAAGCAAGTTCAAGGTATTGCCTATGAGAATACTTATCTAATCAGCTTAAATGACACTATATTCATAGTGTACAGTATCTGTGGCAATAGCAGATATTAATCTATGTTTTTCCTGTTCATCTTTACCACTATCTGGCATATTTCAGTTTTATTAATTATGAAGTGAGGAGCAGTTTATTTTAAGATTAGCAGTCATTTCACTCTTGATTACCTCAGCTACCTTTTTAACATTAATTTATTTGTGGCAATCTGTGGTGCTCTAAGTGCCACATTCTGACAGATCCTTTCAGATGTAATGCTTTAGGTCGTTCAGAGGACGTATTGCACATATCATTTTGATGATAGAGCATAATCACCACCACAGCAATTTTTTTTTAGTCTACAAATGCAATTTTCCAAACTTCTTTTATGCACCACCTTAGGGTAGCTATATAATTAGCACTAATTTTTATATAATAAAATTTACACTAGAGATTATCACTGAGTTTCAAGTCCACAGAGTAAAAACAATAAAAATTTAGGCCAGGAAGTTCAAATCGATATCAGGAAGTTCAGGTGCATCTAGGAGTTATTCTCCTCTATTTCATATACATGCAATAACCAAAGACACTACAGAGATTGTGCTTATGGTTCAGTTCCATTTGCCCATGCTACAAGTTTGCTGGAGAAAAGCCATGTAAGAAGAGAACAATCATTTGTTTTACGTTAGTGATTTCATGTATTTGCTAATGTTGCTGTCTAGCCAAATGCAAGGTGACAATGAATTCTGGTTGATCCCAGGAAGTTACTGGCTGGAAGACATTGTCTCAGGAGTCATGTTGTAAGACATGAAGTAAAAGGTCAAAGGCAAAATAATATGGTTATATTGGTGTAACAGGGAAACAGATTCAAAAATTGTAAAGAAATTAGCAGCTGAGCTAGACAAATTATTCATTGAAATAAAGTGGTGTGGGGGGGATTTGTTGGGCTTTTTTGATTTATTTGTTTGTTTGTTTGTTTATTTGGGATTGTTGTTTGTTTGAGGGCTTTTTGTGCTGGTTTTTTGTTTGCTTGGTTTGGTTTTTTTGGCATTTTTCTGTTTGGTTGGTTGGGTTTTTTTGTTTTTGTGGGGTTTTTTTGTTTTGGGGTTTTTTTTGTTTGGTTTTGTTGGTTTTTTTTGTTTGTTTGGTTGGTTGGTTGGTTTTTTTTGTTTGTTTGTTTGGTTTTTTTTCTTGTTATTTTCTTTCCCATTTTATGCCCTCATAGTATATTGTTCATGGCTAATCATGATTAGCCATGAGTTTGTTCATTGTCTTCAGCTGTTCAATAAAGGGCACACAAGAACACCCTTGAGTCTAAAGTACATTGATGTGTGACTTCTACTATGCTAAGCATTTTTTTAATTCATTGAACTCACACAAGTTATACGCTGTTTCCACTCTCCTCTGAGAAATGGAGTATATAAAGGATCAAATTGTAGCTTTCTGACTGGGTCAAATCATGCACATATACTAGCAACATTTAAAAGAGCACAGGTGGTGTTTCAAACTCTGCCAACTTGGAGCAGCTTCCTGAGAATCCTTTCTCAGTTTGTAAAAGCCCAAGAGCAGCACATGCTGCCCAAGTTCTGCAGCTTTAGCCAGAACTGAAAATGAGAATGGCACAGCATCTGACTACATCAGTTCTGTAAATGTTGAGAATTTCTCTACTTTGGTAAAATACAGTAAAGTAATTTTGCTTCTTTTTCCTCAGTTAGGCAACACAGTAACAGGAGGACAAGGATCAGGGATAGACCCATGGTTTTTCTGTCTTCTAATTAGTTGTCCCACACAATACAAACATAGTAGTTCTTGTTTGTAAGACAAAAAGTAACTGCCAAAAGTAATTTTGGATGGTTGAAAAATATTTTGAAAACAGCTGAATATTTTCAGAGGAGATACTTCTGTAGCTTTTAACAGATATGATTACATACACTTTTTTCTATACAACAATGGTTTTGTACTACAAGAAGAGTAACTGAAATTTTGTAACTGATTTAATTGGTAATAATTGTTTGCTGTAAGATTTATTAATATATTAGACTTTTTAAGGGTTTGCATAATTTCCTATCAAAGAAAGCATAGTAAAAGATTACTTCTTCCAAAATTTTGTCTTTTCACTATAAAATATTAACAGAAATTAGAGCTTATTTCTGTAACCATCCAGAATGAGTCACATTTTTATAATGGAATCAATATTGGCAAAAAAGTGTATAAATACCTGAGCAGTAGAATTGGACACTTTTCCAGTGTCCGTTTTGTTGTCTTTCAGTCTGCAGAGTAGCCACATTTTTTAAGATAAGAGTTTTTCTGTATGTTCACTGTGATGACAGCTAGAGGCTTCAGCTCATGATTTGGCTAAAATAATGGGGGTTTATATCTTGTTTCCATATATCAGAGCTAAAATGTTTATGATTGACTATGTCTATTCATTTCCTGGTTGAGTCATGATAGAAATGCATATATGCAGTAAATAATCAGTAGAGTTTCATAGTATTGAAAAGATATTCAATCATCCAAGACACAACTGGGGAAAAAAAAAAAAAAAAGACAAATGAAATCAGTCTTACATAGACAGCAACTTCAGTATTCAGGGATATCTCTGAAAATCAGTTCTTCCAGGACATGTGATCTACCTACTGCCTGGATGAACCTTCCCAAGAAAAATGTAGAGCCTTACTCCAAGCAAATATTGCTCCATTCTAAAGTTAAAAAAAGATTAATGCCATTTATGATTACAAAAAAAAAAAAAAAGGACAAAATACACAGAATTTTCTAGCTCAGTGATTTCATTGCCTTAAACTGTCAGTAAACCAAATAATAAGATTTGCGCTAAAGTTATTTTTTTACATAAGGAAAACAGCAGTTAATGGCAATGTATTATTTAGAGTTTCAGTAATCATTTGGCAATGAACTGTTCCTGATGGTAGGAGACATGAGGTGATGTATAAAGCACTAGTATATGAGTAAATTGCTAGCAAATCACAAACTAGCAATAACTGAGCAGTTTACACCTACAGAAAAAGTTAATTATGGTCTGGCCCAGAGTACCTAAATAGGCACAATTATAAGGATCTAGTTAATGTTAAACTAGTTCCTCAAAACAGAGATATTAACTGTGAAGACTTGTAGATGACTATGATCTATACTTTTAAGCAGAACTCCTTCACAGACCAAAAATGTCTGAATCTCTTCTGGTTTTAAAAGTCAAGTATATAGTATTGAGAATATTATGCAAAGACTTTTTTAGGACACAAGAGGCCATTGTGGCCCTAATGAAATCAGTGGCAGCTATGGCACTGGAATGAAGAGGAACATGATTTTAACTCTTTTTTTTTTTTTTAATCCCTTCTGTTCTGAAGGTTGGTCATATTAGAGGCACATCCACTATGTATATTTTGCTGACACAGTTCATACGTACAAAACATCTCTCCTTTTTATATAGTTTTGGAATTTGAGGTGTTTAAGCCTAAGGAGAGAAAAGATTGAATTTCATTAATGAAGTTATGTATGGCTGTCATCAAACAGAAAATGCCATCATTTCCTATTACCTCTTACATTTTATATTTATTTTGTGTTGTGCTCTGAAAGTTGACTTAGTAAATCAGAAAGTGAGACTATTCACTATAGAAAATATGGGAGCGAGCATCCATGACAAATTGCTGATTTTTTTTTTTCTTTTTTTTTTTTTGGATGATTATATTGGATATGTCTACAGTCAAATGGGCTATATGAAAACAAATGTACATACTGGTTTCAGTCTCTACAAACTGTGAAATAGGCTTCTTTTTTCCACTGCACAGTAGATAAGCAAAGAGCACTACTTCAAGAGTTAAGCAATACCTATTGTATCACAACACACTAAGACAGTGAAAAACTATTAACTGAGAAAATAAAAAATAAGAACAGTACCAGAAAACAGAGTTGAATTTCTAAACTTGTAGCACAAAATAACACGCAACATCACAGATAGTTGGTTTCAAGGTGTTGCTCTGGGAGAGAAAGGGAGAAGAGTAAAAGCTTTTTTTTTTCATAGTGACAGTCTGTCTCTGATTAATAGACCTGCAATAACATATACTTTTCATTTGGCTGAATAAAATCCTTTAAGTCTTATTATTCCTGAAAATGTCTTCAATGCATAGAAGAAATTAAAACCTGAATAAGTACTAATTAGGGTTTCTCAGGTCCTGATTGTCCAGAGAAAAATCAACAGAACTCATCTGTTTTCTGAAGGAACAGTTGAGTAGCAGAGGTGTCAGACAGGGAAGCCACATCACAAAATTAATTTCTATGTTGATATATACAACAACCAGGGCATGGACTCAAACTAACAGGGATACTGAGACATTTATTCAGACAAATGAGTTTGTTTTATATAGTTCTTCAAGACGCAGTATTTTCTTATGTGGTATTTGTTGCTAAGTGACCTATCACACATTGCCATGTCAGCAACACGCTTGCTTAATGTCTTTATATGGGGTGATCATGCATTGTTCAGGTATCTGGCAGCTTTCAGTAGGCTCCTTTCTGTGCAGGGCATCTGCCATATTGCATCTCCTCCACCCAAGGTCAGGCATAGACAAGCCTCACTGTGCTGCCATGGCACTCTGCAGGTGCATCCCACAGCCTGGAATGTGATTCTATCTTATCTCTCTCCACAGAGATGCTCATATTACATCATTGTAGGATTATTGTGCTGCAACAAGTACAAAAGTATTTTGTGACCAAATACAAGGCTTATGAGCCACAAAATGTTCACAGGCCACAATGACTTCAGATCTTCAGAGTACAAACTAATCCTCCCCCAACTAATTCTGCTCCCTTACTTGTGTGTGGGTTGAACCTTGTTGAATGCAAGGTGGTCAGCCAAGCTGTGCTATCACCCTCAACTGGACCTATGATGAAAATATGATCTCATGGATCAAGATAAGGACAGGGAGAGGTCACTCGACAACCAACTACCACTGCAGACAAAACAGACTCAGCTCAGGGAAATGAATATCACTTATTGCAAAATAAACACCAGAACAGGATAACAAATAAAAATACATCTTGGAACACCTTTTCCCCACCACTCCCTTCTGCCTGTACTGAATTTTACATCCAGTTTTCTATATCCCCTCCCCTCTAAGTGGTGCAGGAGGTGCCAGAAATGGTGATTGAGATCAGTTCGCCCCATATTTTCTCTGCTGCTCCTTACTTCTCATGTTCTCTGCCTGCTAGAGCACAGGGTCCCACCTAGATAGGACAATCTTTCATCTATTTTTTCAAAAATTGCTCCAGCCACAGTTTCTTCCACAAGGTGCCAGGAAAGGATAGATCCTACATAAGACCCCTCCATGGGTCACAAGTCCTGCCAGAAAACCTCTTCCAATGTGGGCTTCTCTCTCCATGAGGCTACAAGTCAGCAGCCTGTTCTTGTGGGCTGGAGGATTATCCTTTGGTCATCCACTGTTTCTGGTGTGGGTATCTGCTTATTATGAACCAGTTTAAACCCAAAAGAGCACAGAAAACTAAGTCTATGTATAGGAAATGGAAAGAACTTTGAAGGTTCAAAATATACCCAAAAAAGGAGGCTAAACCAGCCAAGATTAAAAGCTGATGCCACAAAATTGACAGTTTTTTTTCTTTAACAGTAAGAGAGGCAAAGAGAAAGGAAAAGAAAAATTGAGAAAAGTTATAAAAAGCTAAGGTTACTTGAAAAAAAAAAAAGCACAGGATAGATCACCACCACACTGTGCTGCCTTTATTGCTGCTGAGACAGTGTGGGGATCAGAGAAGTTTTTATCTTTTTATTTTTTTCCCTGTGGTTTAAAGCATTTTATCTGCCTTCTCCGATCTCTGGGGCAGTTTGGCTAGGATGTGGCGGCCAGTTCTCCAAGATGTAGGCACGAAGCCTGGTTGCTGTGGCTGAACCTTGGTCCCCCTGCAGTGCTCTCAACCATGAAGCAGCAGTGTAGGGGTTTCATAACTTACTTGTGACTTCAACCCAGGGGTGCAGAACTAGGGAGTTCTCTCCAAGTAAGTGGGTGGTGTCGGCTCCTGGAAGCCTCAGGATATCTCACAGCAGACAATGGTGGGGGGGTGGGGTGGGTGTATTCTGCCCCCTTCTTTCCGCTACACATTTTGTACCTGTTTTGCCCTCTTTTCTATGGGCCTCAAGATGGGCTAGCTAAGCCCATCTTGCACATAGTTTCAGATGTTCAAGAGTGATTATGATAAGCAGACATAATGACAAAGCACTTTTTGAAGCCTTTCTCTTATTAGCAGGGTCTTACACTGTGGAACTTGATGAGGTGCAGGGGCACAGCTGCCTCACCCTGGTACTCACCACAGGCTGCAGGGAAATCTCTGCTGTGGTACGTGAACACCTCCTCCCCCTCCCAACTGACTGACCTGGATGTCTCCAGATGTGTTCCTCTCTCATTCTCACTCCTCTCTCCCATTCTCACTTTTGTCTCCCAACTGCTATCTCAGAGTAGCTATCAATGTAACTGGTTGGCTCAGCTTCAGTCAGTGGCACGTCCATCTTGGAGATAGATGGAGGTGAGTCTATTGAACATGGAAGAAACTTCTGGCATCTTCTCATAGAAGACACCCTTGCTGTCCCCTCTCTCAGTACCAAAACCATGTGAACTGGTTTAGGACAAATTAGGGGAAAATATCTCCAAAGGAGCCCCTTATAGGAAACAAAACCCTCCGCACCTTCCCCCCTCCCCACCACTGGGTTCGGGAAGAATTTCTTCAGAGGGGAAGTGGAAAAAACTTGTTTATTAAAGAACAACAAAAAAACACTCCCAGCACAAGAGAAATAGCCCGAGATGGCAACAGATGTTTCACCAGTCCAAGGGGTCGAGCCGTTTCTCTCTTTGCTGCGGAGGGTACGAAGCTTCTCTTGCAGACCCCGGACAGAGCCCCTTGCCTGGCGCCGGTCCGATATCTTCGGGGGGGAAAAAGGGGGGGGGGGGGGGGAAGGGAAGAAAGGGAACAACAGAAACCGGGGAAAGGAAAAAAAAAAAATATGGCGAAAAAAAGCAAGCGAGCTAAAAAAAAAAGCAAGGGAAAAAAAAAAAAGAAAGAGAAGCAAAGCTAGAAGAGCAAGCAAGCAGCCAGCCGGCCAAGCAGCATGCAAAAAGCCCAGCCCCAAGGCAGGGGCGGGGGGGGAAGGACAAAACGATAGACACAACAAACGGAGCAGGGAACAGAAACCACGATTTGGGATAATAAGCATGAAAATGTCCTGTCCCCACGACACCATGTCATGCAAACCAAATATCCTTGACAAATGTACTCTCCTCTGAGTTATACCCATCTATAATATTTCTACAAAGACCATTCTCCAAGCCTTTCACCTAGGTAATGACACATTTGTACATCAGTCTTCTACTGTTCCACTTTCTCTACCCCATCAAGTGGGTGCTTATTGTCTTCTATGTTTTACTTCTATATTTTCATGTTATCTAGGCCAATAGGCTCTTGTTTTTACTACAGTCAATGCCACATACACAATTGCAAATACAGCAGCACTACAAATGTAAATCAGAAAAGCAATCATTCCAATGAGACACATTCTTCTAGAAGTTTAAAAAGTCAAAAGAAGATAGCTATGCTTGCCATGGAAATACAAATTCAAAATGATCAAATGTATAAATCAATACTGTTGGAGGGACTTCACATTTCCCTTCCTGTCAGAAACTGGGATTATTTTAAAAGCCATTGTCCTAGATTGCAAGGCAATGTGTGTATTCTATTTGCCATCTGTTAGAGTTGGGGCAGTTATCTTCTGTTAATTGGGCAGTTTTCTTTATCCCTTCCACAAACCAGTCCTCCCTCTGGGGAGATATCTTCTATTAATGGGCCATTGAGTATTACTTTCATGACTGATAAAACTACGTCTTCCCATTGCGAGAAGATCCACCCAGGGGGAGAAGCCAAGCCTTCCTAACTGGATATAATCTGAGATTTTGGGACACTGGGACAGCCTTTTCTACTGTATTCCCAGAGGAAGACCAGGCCCATCTACACCACCACTGGATCTCCAGAGGAAGACTACACCCTTTACAGAATCACTGCTTCAACAGAACAACATCTGTCACTCCATGAGGGCTGCAGCCACCATTTCAATTAGACTGCTACCAACACCCTGACCCACAGGATGTCAGGTTGTATTCTGACTCTGTCAGTGTTGTTTTGTGTTACTGTATTTTCTATTTTATTTTTATTTTCTTCCCTAATAAAGAATTCCTGTTCCTGCTCCCATATCTTTGCCTGAGAGCCCCCCTTAATTTCAAAATGATAACAATTCGGAAGGAGGGGTTTTACAGTTTCCCTTTCTGGGGAGGCTCCTGCCTTCCTTAGCAAACACCTGTCTTTTTAAACCAAGACAGACATGCAGCAGTCATATACAAATTACTAGAGACCATTAGTAGTTAAATTATTGATGGTAAGTACTATTCATACTAAGCAGTTTTAGGTAATTAAAAATAAGGAGGAATAGAAAAGCATTCTGGAAGAATGCTTTATACTTGTTTTATTATGAGGCACTTTAAAGAGAACAGTCAGTACAACCTGAAAGCCCTGCCACCCGTTCTTGTTAAAGACCCTGAGACTTGGAAAACAGAGGGGCCCCATGAGCTTGTGACCTGGGGTAGGGGATATGCATGTGTATCCACTCCCTCAGGCTTGAGATGGATCCCCTTAAAATGGGTAAGGCCATTCATTCCGAGAGTGTCAAAAAACAAACCCACGGCACAGGTAGCCAATGCCTGCTGGAGGAGGAAGCGTTGTCTGACTGTTTAAAGGTTAAGTTGCTATTATTTGAACCTTATTCCTAACATTTTTTGTCTTCAGTCTTTCAGTGTTTACCTTTGATTTGAACTCAGCCGCTGTATCATCAGAATGAGCCCTGTCCTTCTGCTGCTTCTGTTGTCAGCCATCCATCCGAGTCAAATGTGGATCGTTTCTCAGCCTCAGGGAAACGTATGGACCACTCTTGCCAAAGCCCTCAACCGAGATCACATTTGCCTGTCCACCTCCTCCGTGTCTGACCCGATGTCTACCTGCCTTGTGGGGATTCCCTCTAAATCCTCTGAGTTACCGGAGCAATCACAACCCCCTCTTTATCTAATGAGACCCCACCAAGAACTCCCCTTTTTCCAGTATATAATCTGTTAGTCCCTTGGGCAAAATTAGTTCGCAGACTGACAATAGCAGAAAAAGAACCCCAAGAATTTGAGCTCCTCGGTTCTGCAAGAACATTCTCTTGTGTTCAGTTTATGTTTGTGTCAAGGAACCAGGTAAATTTGTATCAGGAAATCAAACAGTTTAAAGAAAACTACACAGCAAAAAATTGGTGTAAGAAAGTTGCCCAGGTGGAAATGCCATCCACCCTCGATAATAAGCCCCGTGTTCTCCCGAAAGGGTTTTTTCTCATTTGTGGTGACAGAGCGTGGGCAGGTATCCCCTCTCGTCTAACTGGAGGTCCATGTACCCTTGGCAAGCTGAGCTTGTTTACACCCAACAAGACCCAAATTGTGGATTGGTGAACCAAAACCAACACCCACAATTCGGCCCGCAAAAAGAGAGACTTAAGAGATTTAGACCCAAATTGTGATTCTGAAATTGTACATTGGTCCAAACCAAAAGGGGTTGCAATCACCATGTTTTTGCCACGGGTGTCTGCAGCCAAGGCTCTAGGTGAATTATCGCACCTAGAGTGTTGGGTTGCTAAGCAGGCCAACATTACATCATCTGCGCTTTCTGACCTCCTATCAGACGAGGAAAAAATAATGCAGGCCACCCTACAAAATCGCGCTGCAATTGATTTTCTTCTCCTACTACATAATCATTGGTGTGAGGAGTTTGAGGGTCTCTTCTGCCTGAACCTGTCATCCAAGGCTGAGGATGTCCACAAAACCATCAGAAAGATGCAAGAGATGGTCCATGACATCAAGCAGGAAACAGCAGACTGGATGGATGGACTTTTCCAAGGATGGGGACACTCTGGCTGGGTCAAATCCATACTAAAGTCTGTGCTTTTAGTTTTGCTTGTTTTTTTGTTGTTTTGATCAGCTTTGGGATCATCAAGAACATCGTAACCAAATTGATATTCAAAGCTGCTTCTCCTTTAGAGATCAATCGAGTGAGTGTTCCCTCTGCTCCTGAGAAAGAAGCAGAAACTTTTAAAATGCAACCTTCGTTTGCCAATGCTTGAGATCAGTCCAAGCTGAATTTTGAATTTTTAGACTTAAGGTGACTCTCCCTTTTTATTCAAACCAAAAGAGGGAGATGTTGTGGTGTGCTTTTATACTTTGTAATAGTTTTGATTTTGTATCCCCTTATTTTCCCCAAATGATGTACCCCATTTTGTACCCCCTTCCTCTACCTGTGTAATCATTCTCCTGTGTTGAGATCGTCCCCCAAATCCCCACCCTGGCTCTCTGTCAGTCACTCAGCATCCCATCCCCTCTATCTAGAACTTTCAGTCAAAGTCGTCCAGTGATTAGTCCGAGGCCAGGGGTCAGCCCCCTAAGTATTATTTTATACACTATCCCAAATGTCCATCCCTAAGGTTTCATCCCTGGAGGGTCTTTATTGGTCAGCAAATGTATCTACCCTCGGTTTCCTCCCCCCTTTTAAATGTAACCTTGAGATTCCTTTGTTTCGCTCTGAGCAAGGCGCCCACAGAGGTGTGGGGCCCTCTCAGGAGCTTCGAATAAACCTTGGACTGGCCCCCTGCTGAGAGTCGGCCTTTTATCCTCTACCGATGTCTCCAGTGTCTCTTCTGATGCAAAGTTGACTAGCCTAGCTGCCCTCAGTACCCTTGGGGCACCAGAGAGTGTCCCCCCACTGCCCCCCGTTGTTTGCCAACCCGGGGCTGGCTGGGGTTCACTGGGAGGCACCCAGAGAGACGGAGACACTTCAGTGTTAAAACAAAGTCCCAATTTTGTGCTGAAAGCAAGCAGTCAAGAAAGGTAAAATTCTAGTTACAGATTATCAATGTTGTCTTAAAAAGTCACATTTTTACACCCAAAGAACTCAACTACATTCTTGGTGACACAAAGATGTGTTGTCTATGATGAAGGGAATCAAAACACACATTATAGAAGGGGAGGAGGTAAGACTGCATGAGCCTAAACGAAGATATGACTGGTGATGGAGTTGATAGTCTGAGGAGACTTCCATGTGAGTAAAGGGTGTATGTTACAAGCTAAACCTGCTCCTCTCCATTCAAGTAAAAGTCAGACTCATGGAAGATTTGAGCAGCCATTTGAACATCTTTTAAATATCTGTCTTTGTCAGACATGTGTCAGATAACTTCCTGGAGTACCTTTCAAATTATGCTTGTATATGTGTAGCCTGTGACCTATGGACAGAAGAGCAAATAACGTACTGTTATGAGAATTTGTTTCTCAGCCATTTCTGAGAATGAAGATGAGACCTTTGCTGTTTGTCAGCAACATCGCACAGCAGCCAAGAGAGTCATTCTTGCCACGAGCAGGCTTTGGTGAATCATAGAGCGGGAGAGAGACACAAGCTGTGGAAATCCACGTGAGAGCTGGGACATGTATGGATCCATTACATGAAATTCTACGGAGTGTCAACAGCACAGACATTGTAAGGATTGCAACACTGTACAGATTAGTCATTATTGAGCTGAAAGGCTTTTGTCCTTTCCACTCTCTGATCACATGCCAAGTGCTAGATCAGAAACACTGAGGTATTGTGCATCTTGCAGAGTGGAAGTGTGATATTTTTGTAACTTTTCAAAATGGGTCTAATTTTTAAGTCAAAAGAAAACACTGGAAAACATTCAATTGCTAAATTGCATGGTACAGTGTTACATTTTTGTTTCTTTTGGGAGACAAAAATGAGTTCACCTGACCATGGGATTCCCTGTTTTTCTTCCTTTCCCCCTGCATTAAAATCACAATCATCTGCTTGAAATATCACTTATCTGCTATGGACATAAATACAAAAATCTGTTGAATACTTACAAACAAGTAAACATTCAGGAAAAAAAGAAGCAGGAAGCTAATACGTGCGTAATTCTTATCCTTATTTGTGTGGTTTTAATAACACATCCTTTCACCTGTGACATAACTGAATTTCAAATGTTCATTAGTTTATATAATTCTAATACCATCAATCTGCCCACATTTGTCATGTTTTAATGTAAATACATTTCAACGTTTTAAGAAAACAGGACTGGAGTGAACGACTCTAGAAAAGACCATAAGGTTACTGTATTTTTATTAATTTTTCAAACCTTTTTAAGCGTCAGCAAGGTTTCTATTACCCAAGGATAAAAGTGGGACAAAATATAATTTGTTTCTATTTATAATAATATATAGCCTTTCTTCCCAAAGCTTAAAATTGATTGTTCTAGAAGCATACTTTGGCGTTTGAAGCAGCCTCACTGGCTCTAATTTTTAAATTGTGTGTACATCTTACAATCTTTCATCTTGGCAGAAAGATTTAGGGGAAATAATAATGAGGAATTGGGAGAAAACAGAGCAAAAAGAAGTGGGAAAATAAAAGAAGGAATAAAGAAATATTTTAGCACAAAGAATATAGTGTACTGTAGGCAGATGAGAGAACACATAAAAAGGCATATAAGAGATAGGTTATTTGTAAAGAATTTTTAAAAATAGTGATCTTGGATACAGAGTATGTTTTCTTTGTCTTTGTGTCAGTTTGGTGCCTGGTTATTGTATGTGCTGTAAAATATTCACAGGGTAATGTACAACTAGCAGACATTTCTTTTTGACTGTGAGGATGTCAAGGATGGAAAAACAAATAGGACAGCCATCAGAGAAAGACTGCAAGTAGAACCACATTTTTTAATGAGTCAAAATAATAAATATTGATAGTTTCTTCTGGTGTTTGGGATGGGGCTATTTGTTTATTTTGTTTCTAAGCAAGCAGGACATACTTTGATGGGTTTCAATTTAGCAAAACAAAGCAATCCAAAAGAATCCAATCACTCAAAAATGATCCAATTGTTTGACTTTATGTATTACCTTTTTCAACAATCTTTGTTTTTCTGAGTTCAGGACTAGTGCAGGTATAATTAGTGCTGCTCTTGATTCTGATTTTGCTGCTGTTGAAATTGTTATTACTTGTAGTCAGTGCAATGTCCACTTTTTTTAGGCAGCCAAGAAATGTTATCAGAGTTAGTGGAGGTTGAACTGCCAACATTTTGAAACACAGTGACCTAAGCATGCCATAATGATCTTCAGAAAATCCACAAAATTACTTCTATGTTAATGTTTCATATACAGGCTAGGTTATAACAGAACAAAATAAAAACACACACTTCATGGATTGCATTAATCTTCCATGTGTATCAGAAATACAGGATTAATATGATCAATAAGAGAATTTAACTAGTAAAATTAGGAACAATAGAAGTAAAACAACAACAACAACAACAACAACAACAACAACAACAACAAAACAAACAAAAACCCCCCAAAAAAACAGAAAAATAAAACCAAAGAAAACACACCCATTATGGTCACAAAATTTTTTTCATGTTTCTAAAATTATACCATACTCAGGTCTTCTTTTATTTTCTATTCATCACAATTTTAAATTCTTTCACTGCACCTAGATTTTAATCTCATAGATTTTAGTAAAATCACCTAGATTTTACTCCCTCAGAATATATTTTCTACATACAATGTAATGATATCTTTTCTGAATACAGTAACAATAAAGCAAGTAAAACATTGTTTTATTATTCACTGAAACTCAAATAAAAACAAAATAATTTAGATTCCCTTAAATTCCTTCCCTTTTTTCTGACGAAAAATTAAAGGCCTCATTAATCACTTTGGAATTAATTGAAGAATTCTGGTTACAAATGAGGGAAACATGACTGTAGCAAATCTTATTCAAATGTTTTCAAAAATCACAACATTTTTTGTTCACATAACTTGTTAGAACTTTATTATTTTCTGTATTTAGACTATTCCAAAAAGTACTGTTCAGCAAAACACAAGTAGCTTCTCATTTAATAGGTCAATCTGTATTAAAAAGTATTAATTTTCTGCACCAAGCATCAGTACCTAAATGGTGACATGCTATAGTGTAAAAATTATTTTCTATAAAACCTTGAGCCTAGAGAATTTATGATGGGGAAGTATTTCAAATATTTAGGCAGTTAAAAGAAGGTGAATGACTTGTAGTAAATTGTGCTGAAGAGTTAGCTTTGCATTTGTATGAAAATACTTTCTATTTATGAGTTAGAATACTAGACTGCCAAACCTAAGTGATAAGCTGATTATCCTTAGAAATTCCCAGCTGATCAGTCACCAGTTCCCAGTCAACAATCTCCAAGAAAAGTTTCCTTAAGGAAATGTGTCCTTAAGAAATGTTTCCTTAAGGAAAAAAAAAACTAAAATAGAGTTTAAATTAATAAATTACTAATCTTAAAAGAATATATTCTACCTGCAGATAGTAATGTGTATTGAAAAGGTGTCTTTTGCAAATTATGGTGCAAAAATAGAACAACATAGCCTCTCAGTAATGTAAATATGTTGAACACAAACATGAATTAAGATTTTTATTCCTTTAGACTCAATAAGTGTTGGATTCCATAGCTTCCATAGTTGGATTCCATATTGGTTAGATCTAAGCATTGAATTCCTCACAGTTTTCCAAGTACTTTGGCAAAGTGCAGCCCAAATGCCTTGGCAAGACCCAAAACACATAAATATATAAAGGTATTGTGCTTCAAACTTATTTAAGTAAAAAACACCGATTAGCTGACTGGAAACTGAATTATTTACGACAGCTAACCAAAGTCCAGCTGCCTCCCTTTGCGCTATACAATAAAAGAGGCATCTTGAAAGCCTCATTTTAAGGGATGAGTTTCTTGTTTTGTTCCCTATCCCTTTTCTCTGGTTCTGCAAGGAGGAGAGCAGCACACATCTAGAAGCATAAAGTACACCTCCATTCTGTGCACATGGAAACTTTGAACACATCTTCTTGAGCATATAAAAATACAATGTATAAATCTGTCTTTTCCAGCATACTGTGACCTATATAAGTAAATAATCTTTCACCAATGGATAGCTAATATGCCTAAGGAAAACAAAAACCTATCTTGTCAGCAGTTTTAATCTCTTTCAGCAATATGCTTGTTTTGGCTAACTCCAAACCAAAGGAAACTCCAGACCAAAAAAATAGCTCTTTGACTAGTGTTGGATTGCAATTTATAGCCAAGCAAATAATTTTTCTACCTAATGAAGAAATATTGGCTTAAATGGAGGAGGAAGACAGTATTTTGATTTCCTTGAAATTTTACATACTCAGCTTGTCTTGCTAAGAAGTCTCCAAGTTTAAGAGAGCAGTTCTGGGTTCAGTTTGTTGCTCGTTGAGGATGATTGTTGCTTTGTGCTGAAAACACCCTAAGTGAAATAATTTCTTTATGCTGCTTACATGACAGATGAACTGAAAGTTGCAAGATCTTCTGCACTGCTTCATGGGGTAAAGTCCTGCTTGTTAAAATTGACTTCCTTCTACAACTGGATAAGTTGATCAAAGGAAGCCAGTTAGTGTAATTTTTTTTGACTTCACAAAGTTTTTGATAGTGTCTCTCAGAGGATCCTTCTGGACACAAGGTCCAGCTCACAGCTGGACAACTAAGTTACATGACGGAAAGTAAGCAACTGGCTCACAGGTTGAGCACTAAGAGTTACAGTGAATGGGGTGACATCATATTGGTGACCTGTCACTAGTAGGGTTTCACAGGGCTCCAAATTCTCTTCAATATCTTCATTAACAACTCGGACAAGGGACTCAAAGGAATACTAAGTTTGCTGATGATAGTACCCTAGGAGGAGCTGTCAACTTCTTCAGGGGCAGGGAGACCCTGCAGAGAGACCTCAACAAATTAGAGAGATGGATGTTCACCAGCTGTAAGGAGTTTAACAAGAGCAAGTGCCAGGTTCTGCACCTGGGATGGTGCAACCCTGGTTGTGTGCAGAGAGTAGGAAAAGGGAGGCTGGAGAGCAGCGCCACAGAAAGGAACTGGTTGAAGGCAAGTTGAATGTGAGTCACCAATGCCCTGGCAGCCAGGAAAACAAAGCATGTGCTGGGGTGTATCAGGCACAGCATCACCAACTGGGCAAGGGAGGGGATTATCCTGCTCTGACCTGCAATGAGGTGGTTTCACCTCTAGTCCTGGGGGCAGTTTTGGGCACCAAAGTACAGAAAAGTACCAAGCTATTGGACAGCATCCAAAGGAGGACACGAGGATGGTGAAGGACCTTGAGGAGAAACCGTATGAGGAGCAGCTGAAGTTACTTGGTCTGTTCAGCCTTGAAGAGACTGAGATGAGACCTCATCACAGTCTGCAACTTCCTTGTCAGGGGAGGAGGGACAAGTGTCACCAAAATTCAGGAAATAAACTCTCCAAACAATTTGTTAGGTTAGAAAGTTGACATTGCTTTCTTAGTAGTGCCAGATGCATGGGGAATTTTCCCCAAACCATGTGTGCTCAGTAACCTTACAGACCAGACTATATTCCTGAAAAGAATAAATCTTTATCACATTTTTGAATGCTAATTATTTCTATGGTTTTTTTTTAATATGGTTCTGGATATTCTGATGAATCTTTTCTTCTTGAGAGTATCTCAAATATGTCAAGTCATACTTCCCATATCACTCTTTGCTCTTACACACAATCCTTGTTCTTGAAACTAAGATGTCAGCTAGTACATATTAATCACTGATAGAAGTAAACAAGGAAGCATTAGCTGGAAGATGACTTATTAGTCACAGAATTTATCATAACAAAACAAGCCTTTTTATGTTCTAAACCTAAAGAAGGCACTCATTTTGCTGCCTGCCCCTGCAGTATCACTGTTCATGCATCCCTTTACCAAATCACCTCTCTGATAAGGGGTGTCCATGCACTTCCTCAACCAGTCCCTGCCTCATGCAAGAGGCAAGCACGTGCCAGCCATACAGCCCGACCTCTGGTTGCAGGACCTGTTTTGTACCTTGCTCTTAGCTGAACCTTTCCCAGAGTGTTTTCTGTTGAGCTAGAGAAAATGGGATTTCTTGTCTCCCACAAAGTATAACCTGTTCTGTAACACAGACACTGATCTCTTTGTGGTGACCAGTGATGGACTCAAGGCAATGGCCTGAAGTTGTGACAAGGGAGTCTAGGCTGGACATCAGGAAAAAGTTTTTCACCTAGAGAGGCTTTGGACACTGGAACAGGATCCCCAGGGAAGTGGTCACAGTGCTGAGTCGGGCAGAGCTCAAGAAGTGCTTGGACAGTGCTCTCAGGTCCATGGTGTGATTCTTGGGATGCCCTGTGCAGGCCCAGGAGTTGGACTTGATGATCCTGATAGGTCCCTTTCAACTCAACTGATTTTTTGGTTCTGTGGTTCTGCCTCAAATCACAGAAAGCTGATAAAAACCAGCATTTTCAGAAATCTTTTTCTTCCAAACCTGAGTCCAGGCTTTTCGATGATGGCTAGTAGCATTCTAACTGTTAGTGTTGTGTGGAAGCACATTGTAATGCCAGAACAAATTCTGGAATTCTAAGACAGTACCAGAAATCATGACACTGATATGGCTGCATGAAAATTACCTCCCTCCTGCTGAGCAGGGCTCCACAGTCCTGCTAAAAAAAAATTAGTGAAATACAACCACCTCTGTACCACAAGCTCTGTGCAGCCCTGACATGTGCTACAGGAACATATGTGATTGACTTGCCAGATGTCTTGTAACATTTATGTATCAGTAAGATGGTGTTGCACTGTATAATATTAGGATGTCTTGGTCAGATTTTCAGAGTTTCTGGCAAGCTGACAGCTATGACAAGCAAGTGCTGAGAACCTCTGGAAATCTTCCTTTTCCCTTTGAGGGCTTAAAAGCTCCCTCTGAACTCATTAACTAGAGATACTTGGATTAACTTCGTTAACCTCAATGGCTGTTACCTCATCCATGACAATTATGTGTGAGTGAAGCAAGGTTTGTAGAGAAGAGACATTGCTTTTATTGAAACTACTCATGCAGTGTGTAAAAAAAGATTTGAGGATCATAATCCTTCAAGTCTTTCTAAATACTGAGTAATACAGGTGCTGAAGTATGTAAAAGGTTGTCTCCTACAAAATTCTGCTCAATTTAAAATATATGGTTTACATATTCAAGAAAATTATTTTTATATATCCTTTAGAAGTAAGGTAGGAGTATACACAGAGGGGGAAAAAATGAGGAAAAAAATAAACAATAAATGTTGGAATGCAAGCCTCTCTGAGTTCCTCAGAGATGGAAATAAATACAGGGGTTGAATTAAAGCTTTTAGAGAAATTAAGATATATTAAGTGTAGGTTTAAGTTTTAAGTAAATAGAAGTGTAAGTTATAGTTTTAAGTAAGTTTAAGTTTTAGGTTTTAAGTAAGTAGGAATATATTTTAAGTGCCTTAAGAAACTGTATTAACTAGCAAAGGCCCTAAGGCCTACTTAAAAGTTCAGCAACTTAGCCCTAGACATAAGATAAACATAGGGGAAGCTCACCACTAGAACAGATAGAATTATTCATGTAAAATAGATAAAACTACATGCATAAATAGACAGAACTAACCCCATAAATAGATAGACTTTTTCATGTAAATTTTAAGTAAGAAAACAGATAGTACATTTGCATAAACAGATAATATTAATACTTGATACTACTTTCGTACTACTTTTGTACATTGGAATCAAGTTCAGATTGGTTTAGAAACAATGTTTTAGAATAATGTTTTTAATGAAGAAGAAGAAGAAGAAGAAGAGGAAGAGGAAGAGGAAGAGGAAGAGGAAGAGGAAGAGGAAGAGGAAGAGGAAGAGGAAGAGGAAGAGGAAGAGGAAGAGGAAAAGGAAAAAAAGGCTGTGGTCCCTGCTGCTGCTACCTGGGACATTGGACTCTGTGCCTGAGAACAACTGTTGCTGCTGCCACTGTTTCTACACAGAACCTGGGACTCTATACTGAAGAGCAGCCTTGCAGCTGCTGCTGCGGCTTCGGACTCTATACTAGAAAAGCTTTAACACAGACTTTAACACCCTGAACTCTTTGCCTTCACGACTGATGTATTCATTCAATAAACAACCTTATAGCAACCTACAACTGCTCATGTCTCTTTGAAGACATTAGACCCAGTAAAAGCTCAACAAACAACTCCTTCACCTAAGACATATTTTCTGAGTAATGAACAAAAGTTATAGTCTTCAGACCTCTAAGGAGTTATATGGTTTTATTCTTAGCTTTCTTAGGAGATGTGGAAAATACTAGACAAAAATTTCTTGATCATTGGATACTATCAATAGTAAATTTTGTCACTGGTATAAGTCAAAAATTCTATTTACTCTTCTTACACTTCAATTACAGTTCCTTTACTTCAGCTTAATATGTTATTTACTAAAAAACACCAAGTGGGTGTGGGCACAATAAGTGAAAGAATAAGCGTTAGTGAGAGAGGACACATACCCACTTTCATTTTATTATTTCATAAGGTGTCAGAATGGAAATGTGTCCATCCTCTGTCATGTCAGATATTAACTCTGATAGACTAGTCTTTGTAATAGGGGAAGATTGCAGTGGGATAGTCTTCAGGCAGCTTTCATTGTCATTATGTGATATTGCACCAATGCAGCACCAGCAAGAATCTTAATAAAAGATGAAGGCTGAGTGGCAGCAAGACTGGAAAGAAAGAAAGAAAGAAAGAAAGAAAGAAAGAAAGAAAGAAAGAAAGAAAGAAAGAAAGAAAGAAAGAAAGAAAGAAAGAAAGAAAGAAAGAAAGAAAGAAAGAAAGAAAGAAAGAAAGAAAGAAAGAAAGAAAGAAAGAAAGAAAGAAAGAAAGAAAGAAAGAAAGAAAGAAAGAAAGAAAGAAAGAAAGAAAGAAAGAAAGAAAGAAAGAAAGAAAGAAAGAAAGAAAGAAAGAAAGAAAGAAAGAAAGAAAGAAAGAAAGACTTACAACAATTGTTACTTAACAGAGCGAGGAAATGTATTTGGTGGGAGGGAAGGGGGAGGTATTTTAAGCAACTTCCAGTCCTTCATGCATTATTTAGCTCATTCTTCTATGTAACTTAGAGGTTCTTTGTACTCATAAACAGATAGTATTTTCTAGTGCTCAAGGGATCATTGCCTCCATTTGTAGTGGTACATTTTCAGCTTTGAGTTATAGTTTTATTCTTTTTTTTATCAGAATGGCATGTAATGACTTTGTGCAGCATGTTGTAGCAGCATCAGGAAACTAAAACCAGTAATCATGCAAATCAATAAACTTGATTTCCAAATATCATATCTGATGGTATGTATCAGTTTGCTGTCATCTTGTTTCTAAGATTAAAGATTGTTTATTCTAACCAAATAGGTGAATAGTAAAGCATTTTGATCTCCCTTCAGCAAGCATATATTTTTTTAAAGTCTTTACTGGGAGCTTGTTGAAAATTAGGCTAACTGATTGCAAACTAGATTGTGACATGCAATTATAGAGAGCTCAGCAATATAATTTTCACACAGATCAATACTTTTAGATTCCCATCACAATTCTCTCTTTATGTTTGCTGATAGAAATTAAGTTTGCATGTTGAATTAGCTCAGGTAGGGCAGAATACCTCATGTCAAGATTTAGACAAAGAATGAAAACTACCCGTATTTTTAGAAAATATTTTCAAAGTCCTATAAAAACACACAGCTATACCTTTTAAGATCAAAATGTTGTCATCTTGTAAGCAAATATTTTGAAATATATATTTTCCAGTAATTCTTCTGGTTATGCAACATACCTTCTGGTGAAGTTATTCACTCTGCTCAACAGTCTTTCTTTCTGATATGATCCCACTGTTCTTATCTCTACTTCCCTGAAATAAAAGGTTAGCTTTCAAAAATTAACCACATAACAAGGTGTCTGTGTAAAAGTATTCCTGGTACAAAGTCTCACGTTAAAAAATGTCATACAATCTTGTTTACTTTTATACTGTGTTCAGTCTGAGCTTAACATAATCTTGGAGTTAGAGGAACCATCTGGGAGTATTTTCTGATTTCCTTGACTTACTTGGCTTCATAACATGTAGCTGGGAGGTGCCATTAAAAGTTTGTTCTAACTGCTGTGACAAACTTTATCTGAGATAGATTAGTTTTTTTATATTGTAGTAATGGCAATCACAGGGTAACTGTACTATAACATTCGGCAAATACTCCTTTGAAATTACTTTCACACCATTTGTCTGGTTAACAAGTATGATATGACCCATGAAACCCAGTATTTTTCCATGTCAATAAACTAGTTGCAGTTATTAGACAACTAATCAACAATTCTGCAAAATTCTTTCTTGCACTCTCTCACTGTGTTTAGGAGTTTTAAGGCCCATTTCTTGTTACTTCACCAGATTTTCAAATAATTATTAAAGGATATGTTTTACATCTGAATTTTTCAACTAGCTTTGTATCTGTGAAGAGTCATTTAATTATCTTTCATTTCATTTAGGGTCTGTGAAAGTGTGTCATGGTTTAATCACAGCAGGCAACTACACCCCACATGGGTGATAAGTTAATCCCTCTACCTCTTGAGATAGGGGAGAGAATTAGAAGGGTAAAAGTGAGGAAACTCTGGACTAAGATAGTTTAATAGGTAATGCAAAATCACAGATGTAATCAAAACGAAACAAGGAATTATTTCACCCTTCTCTTTCATTCCCTCCAGGCAGGTGTTCAGCCATCCCCAGGGGAGCAGCGCTCCTTGTTACATTAATAACTTGGGAAGACAAATGACATCACTTTGAATGTCCCTCTTTCCTCCTTTCTTCCCTAGCTTTACATGGTGAACATGATGCTTTATGGTCTGGAATATCCTTGTGGTCCTTGTCCCCTCTTCTGGCTGTGTCCTGTCCCAACTCCTAGTGCACTCCTGGTCTGCTCAGTGGTGGGGTAAGGAGCAGAAAGCCCTTGTGCAAACTCTGCTCAGTGTTAACTAAAATATCCCCATGTCATTACACTATTTTCAAAACAAAACATGGCTCCATACTAGTTACTGTAAAGAAAATTAACTCTACCTCAGCTAAAAAATTACCTCACAAAGTAAGACTGACAGCACAGGAAGCTTATATGCCAAGAGGTAAAACACTATCAGTGTGTTATCATGGGAAAACAAATGGGAGATAGAACAGGGAGCACAGTGGAGTTTCCAAATCAGGATATTCTGGCCTTAGTCGGGTACAGGCCATGGGATAAGTGACCACAGATATGAGACTGGGAAATTACTGCATATGCAGATATCAATGGTTTTTGAAACTGTAGTTTTGTAAGGCTGCCAAGTAATGCAAACAATTGCTGGGGTCAGGATCTTCACCCACTGGACCCCGGCTAGATACTTCTCTTCACTAGATAGAAGGAGGGCCACTCCTTCTTGTGTGGGAGTCCTGGACAATTTCAACTGATTTATTGCAGGGTCCAAAAGGGATAGGAAAACACAGAGGGTAGGCTGAGGGACAGACAGTGAGTCAGAGGGACATCAGGATCAGGTAACAACCAGCAGAAGGACACCAGGGCGAGTGCCCGGTCTTTGGGGAAAGTTACAGTTTTTGTGCACAGATACATGGAGAGGGATGGGAGGGGGAAAGTTTTCACAGGAGTAACTAATGAAAGATAAAAAGGGTACAGGATGAGTGGGATGTGAAAGAGAGTACAGCATTGGGAACCATGGGAAAGGAATGAATTTTCCCTGACTTAGACAGTGGTGCTTTCCCAGGGCATTCCTGAGATAACTTTCTCCCCCCTGACCTCCACATCTCCCCCTTCTTTGTTTATTAAATAATTTTTTCCAAGTGACTTTTCCATTGCTTTTTTGAAACAACTCAGGGCAACCATTATCATGAAAATGACTACTAAAATCTACACCAAATTTTTGAGAATTGGTAAAAGCCACCCAGGATTCCCCACTGTGTGAGTGCTTTATCTACTACATTGATGTCTCTGGTCTCCATCATGAGGTCTTGCACTTGGTTTCAAATTTGCTGAATGCTAGCGTGTATGGAGGTGCTTTTAGATGATAAATTATACAGCACAGACCAGCAAAGTCCTGACAGCTGTGACCATGCGCAAGAAGGAGAAAATCAATGGCAACTCTATTTTGTAGGGTGGTGTGCCTCGTGGTTTCTTCTTCTGTGAGCAGATCTGACAGGGCTGCAGAGGTAGCTTTGGCCTGACAGCTGAGCCAACACCCCAGGTAGCAAATTTCACCGAGAGCCTTTTCAGCTGCATACCAAGGCAGAAAAATGGACGCAGAGACTCTTTTGGATTTGCTCCAATCATAAATTTTGTCATCGCAATTTGGGTCGAATTGACTGTAAGATCTTTTTTTGCGTGCCAATCGTTCTTGCTTCTGCCAATTTATAATTTGTGATTTGTAATTTGTGTTTGGGGTAAGGATAGTCACCTGTCCAAGGCTGCAGGGACCTCCTTTGATCTTTGGTTGTATCCCTGCCCACACTCTGTCACCGCAGATAAGAAACACGCCTCTCGGTAACACTCTGGGAACATCACTGGACTCAAATGGTGTGCTAGAGGTATAGTTGCACCATGTGGCTATTAGGTGTTACATCTTTCCGAATTGTTGTGCCTGAGACTGCAGAGTCATGCAAAATGGATGTCTTTTGTATACAGAAAAACCTAACACAGTATGTAGCTGGAGCAGAGCCTAAGAGATCTAACTCTTGAGGCACTTGTGTGGCATGTGGTAAAATCTTTTTCCAGGTGTCCCAGGTATCAACTGGATTTGGTTTCTTACCCGCATATGGATAATCTTTTTGCTACAGAGGCATTCCCACCAGGCACGTAGGTAGTGGATTGTCCACACTGCCCATTGACAAGCAGATGTTATGTTGTCTCAGGGTTTTTGCCAGGGTCACCCATACATTTTCTGTCGGTTGTTGTACCATCCACCCTTCTGCTATCCATGGATGGAGCAGAATGGTGGCTGCAGAGAAAAGCACTCATTTGAATTTCACTCTTTCCAGAGTGGCCTTCCAGGGTGTTTTTGCTGTAGTAAATAGCAAGAGAAACATATGACATTAGATTTCTGTACACACTTTCAGTCACTCTCCTCACCCTCCCCCTTTTCTAAAAACAATTGGACACAAGCAGGAAAGAGCTGTGTGGGGACTAGTGGGATGGGTTGAGGGAAAGGTATGCGGGAAAAGGGATAGGGATAGTTGGGGAGGAAAGGAGGGGTTCTGCAGCAAGGTATGACAGGGGAAAATATCTTTTTGTGATGAGAGTTCATGCTACAATGTTGGGAATTCTGGTCTTCTTCTTCCGACACTTACAAGTGACTCCATCTGCTGCAGTGTCTGGCTGATCAGATGCATCCTGGCTTTTCTTGGACAGGTCAGCAGTTTGATCTGCGTCCAGGTAGGGTTTGACAAAGCGGCCTGGAATCCACTTTGGCCCTGTTTCTGTTTAAACACACACGTACCCTCGGCCCCAGGTTATCAGTGGAAAAGGACCTTTAATTTGGTGGGACTCAGGGTCTCTGATGAGCACAGCTGGGAGTTCTTTGAGAGGGGCAAATGTGTTGTTATGAAAATCCCAAAGGATTGGCGGATTGGGTTCTTTTGAATGGTAGTTAAGAAAATTGAGCACATATAGTGCTTTGCAGAGTCTCTCTTAAGGTGTCATTAAAAGGGCAGAATCTTTTTGTAAATCTAACAGTTTTTTAATTTCTTTGTGTGTGCGTTCTATTATTGATTGTCCCTGAGGGTTGTGAAGGATGCTGGTGCGATGGGCAATTCCCCAAGCTGAGAGAAAGATTTGGAATGCTCGGGAAGTGTAACTTGGTCCATTATCTGTCTTAATCTTTTTTGGAACTCCCAGGGTAGCAAAGGCCATGTAAAAGTGCTTGGTAACATCTTTGGCTTTCTCTCCTGCATGCAGAGATGCAAAGATTGCACCAGAAAATGTACCTATAGATACTTGAATATATTTCAATTTCCCAAAAGGTGGGTAATCAGTAATGTCTGACTGCCACAGGTCAAGTGCATTCAGTCCCCTAGGATTGACACCTGTTGCTACCATTGGAAGGGCATGGGATTGGCAATTTGGACATGTGGCTACAATGGCACGGGCTTGTTCTTGTGACAATTTGAACTGATGTGCCAGGGCTGGCGCGTTTTGGTGGTAAAACATGTGGCTTAATTGTGCTTGTTTAAAAATGTCAGGTAAAGTTGGTGAGGCAATTGTGGTGGTGACTGTCATTGCCAATGCATCTGCTCTCTGGTTCCCCTCAGTAAGAACGCCAGGCATGTCAGTGTGGGATCTTACATGTAGAATGTGATAGGGTTGCTCTCGATGAGAGATGAGCCAGATTAATTCTGAGAGCAAGGAAAACAGCTGTTTGTTTTGCATGTCTTTGAGCAGAGCATGCTTTGCTTGATCAACTATCCCAGCAACATAAGATGAATCAGTCACTAAGTTAAATGGTTGCTGGAATTTCCTGAAGGCCCTCACAACTGTGAAAAATTCTGCAATTTGAGGGGAACCTTCAACGGTCTGAACATCAGAGTCCCACTTTTGAGTGTTCAGGTCTTTCCAGGTAAATACTGATTTGTGGAACCTGCCAGACCCGTCAGTGAATACCATGACAGTGCCTTTAACGGGAAGACAACTTTTGAAAGTCTTTGGAACTAAATGAAACAAATCTTTGAATAATTTGTGTTTTGGGTAGTAAATTGAGTCCTTCCCGGGATAGCTATCTACAGTAATTTGGATGTTTTCATTTGTTTGTAACAAGGAGTCTAATTGATCTAACTTCAAAGGCAGGTAAATGCATGAGGGATC
Organism: Passer domesticus; assembly: GCF_036417665.1. NCBI lineage: Eukaryota > Metazoa > Chordata > Aves > Passeriformes > Passeridae > Passer > Passer domesticus. The sequence continues at coordinate 55,781,148 of NC_087512.1, read as the reverse complement.
ACAGCCTGCAAGGATCTGGAGGTGATGGCGACTTTTGACAATTAATTTTGCTAGCATCTCTGATGGTGTGGACACTGTTTTCACAGGCTGATGTGAGAGAAACAACCACTCGAGTATGATGAGTGGGTCTTTCTGTGTCATGTCCCACTGAAACAGGAGCCCATGAAAGTGTGGCCGCTTACCCAGGGTGACAAATTCAATCAGAAGGTGTTTTCTGACCCAATGAGCCTGTTGTGTCCTCATTGTCTCTGCTACTTTCTGCAATGTTTTCTCTGCCTCTGGTGTCTGGGTCCGTGGGGCTGCGGGGTTGGTGTCTTTCTTCAGCAAGGAGAACAGTGGAGCCAGCTCTTGTGTTGTCAAGCCGAGCAAAGGGCAGACCCAAGTGATAATCCCACAAATGCGTTGAATGTCCTCTAGAGTCTGTGGCTGTTCATTAATAGAAAAACTCTGTGGTGTTACAGTTCTCCCAGTGATGAGATACCCAAGGTACCTCCAATTTGTATTTTGTCCTGAGCAATTACAAAACCTGCTTTCTCAATAGTAGAAACAGGAAACAGTCTTTTCGAGAGTGGCATTAAGGTAACTTTTGGTGGCAGAACAAATAAGTATGCCATCCATATAATGGAGTATGATTGCTTCAGGGAACTGTTTCCTGACAGGTGATAAAATCTGAGCGACATACATTTGGCATAACACAGGAGAATTTTTCAGACCTTGAGGAAATGTGGTCCATTGGTACCTTTTAAATGGCTCACTTCTGTTCAGAGATGGTACTGAAAATGCGAATCTGGGGGCATCTCCCAGGTAGAGTGGGATGTTAAAAGAAGCAGTCCTTGATATCAAGGACAGCAAATTGCCAATCTTGGGGAAACATAGAAGGGGAGGGGATACCAGGCTGAAGGGGGCCCTTACCCTCAATAACCTCATTAATTTTTCGAAGGTCTTGGAGAAGACGCCAACTGTCTTTGCCATGCTTTCGGATGACAAAAACTGGGGTATTCCATGGGCTGGTTGATGGAACTAAATGCCCAAGTTGGACTTGCTCCTCTACTATAGTCAAATAGACTATAGCCAATAGGCTATCTGTAGTGAGAAATTTTTGCTGGAAGCTGTAGCCCTAGAACTGCAACAGTTTAAAGAAGAGCTGTAAGAACAATACCCTGACTTCAATACCCTGTACTTCTAATATCCTAGACTTCATATGCTCTGGCTTCAATAAATGACTCAACTCTGACTTCTGCTTGGGCTTTGGCTTTTTTGCTTGGATTACTTTTAGCCCCTCTTCCTTTCTTTGGAGTCCTGTCTCTCAGTCACTTGGCGTGTTTTGGGATTCCACAAGCTTGTCTCTGGAAGTGTAATACAAGGGAATAGTGAATGCTAAAAACAGGGAGATTTCTTAACTCTGTGCAACATATAGCAGGTTGGCTAACTCCAGTATTTGATGTTAGTTAGAGCTTACAAATATAATTCTTCATTTCTGAGGCAAGAAAGGCAACCCCAATTTCTAAAAAATCAGTTTCTTCTAAAGATTTCTGCACTGGGAAAAAGCAGGGACTCTAAAGTCATAACACTGAAACAATTATAAATTTTATTTCAAAATATTTTAATTAATCTGAAAATAGCCTTTTGCAGTAGAATGATCCACCAGTTATGCTGTGTCAATGACTCATTATTTAAGAATATGCTATACAGAGAGAATGCATTCAGGGGAATAAAGTTTCATTCTACATTATTTTAGTTGAATTAATGTCTGCTGTTGTAATACAACAAAACCGGGTGAAAGTATGAGTCTGCAGCACAGATCCCATAAACTGCTGCCTCCTAGAAAAAAAGAAATTCTAAAGAAATGCTGTTTTTTGCTATCTTCACATTCAAGAATGCTGTGGAGCAGCAGTTGATAGTGGCAACATCCAAAGCAGTCAAACACCTAGAAAGTGCAGTGTAGTAGATAAAATAGTTGCATGGAAATCAGATACTGAAGAATTAAGTACTATGTTGGTAAATTTTACATATAGGAAATAGCAGTTTTGAGGACTGTTAGCTGCTGTGGAGTTTAGCAGTCCCAGAAAACAGCTTGCTCACTCCCCCACAGAGGGGATAGTCAGAGGTGTAAAGTGCAAAATCCCATAGGTTTATATAAAACAGTTAATTACAAAAAACGAAAATTTCTGTAAACAAGGCATTTGTTCACTCTGTCACATGGTACTCAGCTATTTCCTGGAACGGAGAGATTCATTGAATATAACAGTTACTCAGCAACAAAAACTCCATTATTTTGGATATTTTCTTGAGAGAAAATACCTTGTAGAATAAGAAAGAAGAAAGGCAGAGCTGTTTATTGCTTCTGCATAAGGAGAGTGAGCAAGATATCCTGCATAAATCTGGCATTGCCGGCATTGAGGTGCTCTCATTACCTATTTTGTTCCACAGCTTGTTTAACTATAAGGAAAGATGGTGTTTCATGGTTCTGTTCCCAGAATTTCCTGAAAGTGTGTAAAGATAGAACTATAGAATTCTTTAGGATGGAAAAGACCTGTAAAATTGCCAAGTAAAACAACTAACCCAGCACTTCAAAGTCCACCATTAAATGAGGTCTTTCAGAACTGCATCTACATATCTTTGAAATGCCACCAGAGATAGTGACTACACTATTCCCCAGGCAGCCTGTTTCAGTGTTTGGCAACCCTTTCAGGGGAGGAATTTTTCTTAATATCCAATCTAAACTTCCTTGGTGCAACTTGAGACCATTTCCTCTTGTCCTATCACATGTGACTTGTCCCATCACATGTGACTTGAGAAAACCCCCCCACTATTACACTCTCTTCTCAGGTAGTTTAGAGAGCAACCTGCTGGGCACATTACTACTGATACAGGCTTGGTGCCATTAGCTGACTTGCTGGCTCATGTTTAGTTGATGTTGACAAGCATCCCTTTGACAGATGCCTATCCACTAGGGTGCTTTCCAGCCGCTCTGCCCCTGCCTGCAGCACTGTAGGGGTTGTGACTCCTAAATATTTGTAAAGCTTTGAAGGGTGATCACCTTGGGAACAATCTAATAAAAGATTGCACCCATGTCTATAGTAGAAAGATAGCTCTTTATTCCTACAGGGCAAGCAAGCTGGGCTAATTAGTGTGGAGAAACACTTAAATTTGAAAATTCAACAGCGGCTTGGGTGGATATAGGTGCACTTCTGTGAAACAATCACACTGTAATTAACTTTGAGCAGCAAAATGTCTTTGCCAGGGAAGGTCTACCGAGCTTTGTTACAAAAAGTATAAAGATCATTGATCATCATTAATGAAATAAGAAGAAAAATTGGTACTACATTAATAACTTTATTACTCAGGATTTATATTAAAATGTGCTGGATATTTTCATCATTAGTTATTTTACTATAATCATGTGTACAAACACAAATTACAATGTAGATCTCTCAGTCAAGTTGCTAGTGTATTATGTGAGACCTTAAAAATAATTTATATTGTTGTTGCACATACTTTTCTGTCATCAAAAGCTCTTTGGTGTAACCTGGCATGTGATCATGTGATCAAGCAAGTTCTAGACATATCTGCCTTATTTGAATTTTCCTCTATTACTCTTCCCACATGATAAAAAAAGGTCATGCAGAACATAAAGTACTTGCACGACTGGGCAGGATACTGGGGATTTCTGAGTGCAGAATCTATTGAGACTGCATCTGCATTGCTATGTAGAACTACTGCAAGTCTCCCTAAGGGGAAGTCCAGCTGCACCTCAAGAGATGGCATCCACAAGAATATTCTGAGGGCAGCACAGGCATGACCATACCAGCCATAGCTGCTCCTGCTCACTTCCTGCAGAGTTCTCAGCCATTCTGTCAGCAGGCTGTATCTTCAGACAACCCGGCCTTCCTTCACAAATCTCAAAGTATACAGTGCAACCTTAAACTCATTGCTATGAAAACATGACTTCTACAGGTGGCAAAAAAAGCCTTCACAGCTTTAATTCAGCCATGCTAAAGGAAAGAAATGCCTACAAGAACACCATATGAAGCCTTGAAGGAGACACAGGATATGTGATGCCACGTCTCATGGAAATGGCGGTCTTATTTAAAGGATGTAGACACATTTTAAGCATATCTCCAATCCACAGGACAGTGACTGCAGCTGTTCTGTTTAACCCATTGTGGTTCAACAAGCCACTCTTCCCAGGTGAGGCTGTGAAGAGGGTGACATCTTGCAACTCAGCACCATGAACCAGCAATCTCCAGAAAGGTTGGTGGGGAAGGTGCTGAATGAAAACAAATTTTAATGCTTGGGGAGTAAGATTTGATAAAATGGATTGCATATATTGGCATCCAGTAAATTCTTGAGGTCCTGAATGTTTCTCAAATGAAGGAAATCACAAACTATTATAGAGGTGCAAAATGTAGAAAAAGCAATAATATCCAGGCTGATATTTTATCATACCTTTTGAAAACTGTCAATAATTCTAAGCTCCAAAAGCCAATTAAACCACCATAAATAAAAATATTTTATGTATCTGTGCAATGCTGATGGAAAAGAGTCGGTTTCTGATCTGAGCTGCTAATCCAAAAGCTCTATTGTTCTCTAACATTTCTCCAGAGCTACAATTTTATAAGTAGCAAAATAAAGTATTTAGAGTTATAAATAGACTGTCTTTTTATATTCCATTCACTATTGTTTCTCGTCATTCATATTGGAGAAATACTGACAAGTATCAAATATAGGTACTTGTTTAGAGGCAAGAGTTGCTTCTTTATCTCTCTGATAAGTTCTGTCAAGAGAACTTAGGGATGAGCTAATGACCAGCAGACATAGAGTTGGAATAACTGGGCAACACTCAGCATAGTATAGGAGAATATTAGAAAGCTTCTGAGCTAATGAGATAAATTCATCCATACCAAGAATCTGAGCACTTTTGTGTCATTACTTATGTAAGCTCAAGAAATGTTCAAAGAGTTGCAAAGTGAAAATGGCAGTAGCATAGCTAGGACCAGAAAATAGATATACGTATGTATTTATATATGTATATAAGGCAACCTGAACACCCAGCCATCCAGTAAAATAACTTAATTATTTAAGAATAAAAACAAGGAGAGAGATATTTTGCTACAAACATGTAAGAAGCAATATATGTCAGGAGAACTTACTGTTGCTGCCTTTCACAATCAGACAAATCACACAGCTTATCACTGCCCGTTCAGCTGAATTTGGCCTTGCATATTAATCCTCATATTTGTACTGTTGTGCTAATAAGTACTACCTCCTTCTTAGGTATAAGCAGATTAATAATGGCAGGGTGCCCAGTATACCATTTCAACAGCCTACAAATGACTTGTCAAAGGATGAAACTGCTGTCTTTCCACTATTGTCATCTCCCAAAGGGAATCAACAGGCTGTAACCTTGTAGGGCAGGATTCAGGGAATCAACTAATTTGCAAGTTTTAAATACTGTGTCAGGTAACACCACACCACATCTAGAGAGTACTGTTAGATGCCCTCTGGTAGACAGGAGTATTATTCATTGGGGCATTATTCACTCTCTCCCTATTCACATAAATGGAAAATGCCAATACCCAACAGGGATTGGCCAATAGGCATCAATCAATTTCCTCTAAGTCTCTTTGTACTGCATTCAGTATCCATGTGTTTAAATTTCTTTTCACAGCATGGCATTGCACTGCTGACTACCGACTGTGTCATAGTTTCATAACTAATGCAGTAGTTAGTGGCAACCTAAACATTTCACTTATAATTCTTGAGGAATAGATTTTCCTCCGAAACAGAATTATTATATTTTGTCCTAATCCATTTCTCTTGTTTGATAAAGAGAGTATGAAAAAGATTGTTAAATCTGTGTGGATTTCTCCTCAGATCCTACTCTATCTTTCCTCTATTGCCTTTCTTTGACAAGTGTGCTCATTCTTTTTCCTTTGTTATTAATGAATATTCTGATTTACGGTGTCTGTCACTGAGAGTCATACTACATAGTGGTGCAATATGGGATTTCTCCAGCTAAAAATATTTTGTACATATAGTTGCCTCTTTGCATGGGTATTATTTGCTTATTTCATAGCAAGCATAACTCTCTCACTAAATTTCTTCATCAGGCACATGCCAGTTGACAACGGAAAATTCACTTGTCTTGGGATTACTTTATGATACTGTCTCCCCTATAATCACCTTAATGCCCAGAAACGGGTCCTGTAATTTTAAGTTAGACACTAAATTAATTTTTTAAGTTAAGAGGAAGGGGGGAAGCCAGGGGAATTCTTTTGGCAGTCTGCTTTCAAACACAGATAATCTTCCGCTCTCTCTCTCATTTTTTTTCTCATCAGAGAGAGGGACAGTTAAATTCTTTTATTGTAGCTAGCTTCTTTTTGTTAGCTGAGGCAAGAAGTCTTTGTCAGAATTATGGCTGCTTCTTCTGTAACTGCTCAGCTTTGCTCTGGTCCGAGCACCAGAACATCGTCGGGAGCCCGGCCGGGGAAGCGGCAGGGACACTGCAACCTAGCTACGGACCTGGGCAGAAGCCAAGCAGAACTCTGAATACACTAGCTTTCTCCACAGTGAGAAGGTTCAAATATTAACAGTAATACCTTTTTTTCCTTGTGCCTGTGTTCAATGTGTTTGTTAAATAAACAGGGTTTTTTTCACTTTCCACCAAGAAATTCCTTTCCTAGCTGAGGTGGGGGAGGGAGTGCTGAAACTGGCCTTCTTTAGAGATTTCAGGACACCTCCTCTTCAACTTGGCTCAAAGCAAATGTATGTTTCTGATCACAGAAAAAGTTACAGCAAACACTGACATTTGAACTGCAGTATTACATACAAATGTACTACATTCTTGCCCTTTGTCTTCTTTAGAGTTACTTCTCGTGCTTTGAATATCTTTCAGATCAAGTTAGAATGAATCTGTTGCCATTCTTTTCACAACCAGGTCCACTTCTTTCATATGGGACCTGGGACAACTTCCTTTACAAAAAGTCTTACAATAAGACATTTGCTTCAAATATGTTATCAGAATGCAACTAAAAATAAGACGCAGTAGCTAGAGAAACAGTATTAGCAGACCACAATGAATGTTCACTTTTCTACATTAAACTAATCTTAGAGGTTTTTTAACTCTGCACACTCTGGCATTAACCTATAGAACTTTAAGACACTTATTTGCTGCCATAAATCTGTTACATCGCCAATTTAGACACTTCATATAATTCTATTCCTTTCAGAGATTACATATGCATGGAGCTGCTGTGCAAAGTACATTCTAGAACAACCTAGGAGGAAAACAACTGCAACAGCAGCAACAACCAGAAAAACTCATGAACTGAAGGAGAAAAGATGACTCAGAAGTGCAAGTCTGAATGCTGCAGACATTTACATTCTCATTTACCTGCTGATTTGAAAGATACCCTTTGTGTTGTATGTTTTTCTGTTTGGCAGATAGAAAGAGTTTTGTCCAAAGATAGGGAAAATTACTATAGCCAGTATACAGATTCTCTTACTACACTGCACTAGAATCTGGCAATTTCCTAATATATTTTCTCTGAGATTAATATAATATAGATGTCTCAGGTTTACTGTTGTGAGTCATGCTTAAAGAAACACATCCAAAAATGATGATGAAATTCTTAAATTTCATCTGTTCTTAAGACCATAAGAAATTTTGATTTCTATGTTTTTACCTACAACTTATTTTCTGTGAATTATGTCATCTGGTGGTAGCTACAGTTATTCTAGTAGTTGAAGACTAGAAGCTCTTCCAGTAAGGAAAGATCTAAATTTTAAGTTACTAATCAAAATTAAAATAAAGAAAATCTCTTTATAAATTATAACTAGATTGATAGTGCAGAATGCTTACAACATTTTAATCCAGCAAAAGTGGATTTTATAACTGATTTAGATTCATTATGTCTAGCCTAAATATAAACTTAATTTAAAAAAAAGACAAGTATTCAATCAAAATAATAATAATAAAAATAATTTTAATTTTTCTTAAACTCCCTAGCAGAAAAGCCTAGAAGAGAAATTATATCATCTCTAAGCTATATGTAGAGGAGGTTTATAGGTTGTTAAGTATCAGACAGGCTTAGAATGAAGTAGAAATACATCTCTGTGATCAGATTATATCAAAAGACCATTACACAAAAACTCATTTCATCTGGAGCAATGATTACTTATTCAACCATTAACCTGTCTGCACATGCTCCACTGGTCTCAGCTGAATAATTCCAGCAAGACAAAAGGAGAGAAATTTGGTGTTGGAAAAACAGTATGTAAAATTCACTGAAATAAATATTGACTAAATAATATGGTTAGGCTGTGTACCTGACAAAAGATTTACATTCTCAAATAATTTCTCCTCAAGGGGCTTACTGTACAAGGATGCTGGTCTTGTCAAGGGGTAGAATTTGTTTTCACAGGAGGGAGTAACCGGGGTTACTTATAATATAAGTAAGAGTAAGGTTACTTATAATAATTAAGGGAGTAAGATTACTTATAATATATTATATTATATTATTGCATATTAATAATATAACATTTAAATGACTGATAAATTTTCTCCTGTATTTGCTGGTGGTTCTGTAAAGTAACATTAAAATATGGGTAGATGTTTTCTCTACCAAATACTGCAGTCTGTCAAACCAAAAAAACAAAATAAAACAAACACAAAAACCAAAACCCAAAAAACCCCAAAAGGAAACCCCAAAAATATTTGAAACCCTTTAAAAAATAGCTTCAACTCTACATGTACAATAGACATTTTTCTATTTTTTCCTACTTTCTTTTCCAAACTGGGTGACCCTACTATTATTATTATACAATAGTGAAATATCATGTTTTCTGCCAGGCTGTTGGGGTCCACTCCGCCTAGCTATGGACCCTTGCCCACACGACATTTCATAGAAGAAGGTAAAAGATTGAGAAGCGCTCTTCTCCATGTGCGAAATGTTCTCCTTTGTTCCAAGAGACACACCAAGTGGGCAAACCTGTGAGAGAAAGAGGGTGCTCCCTGGTGGCAGGGGACTTTTATACCCCAGGGATGGGGACACAGGAAGAGATCCACAGCCAATGGGATACCAGTGAGTAGTGGTGAGGGGAGGGTCTCTTCACTCAGGAAGAGACCACCAGGGGGTACTGGGGTGGGTGAGGGAAAGACCATGTGATGGGGGAAAGGGATAACAAACCATGTGATATAACATAAGCTATACAGTGCAATATAAAATTATTCTGTGCAAATTCCCAATCACCCAGTGCAAAAGAACAACTAAAACTAGTGCACCACAACACCTGCCCTTTTCCTGTTAATTTTTTTTTTTTTTTTTTTTTAATTAAAGGAAAAGCACTGGACTATCTCTGTTACACATTATGGATTCGTCCACCACTCATGATTTGCGGACCCGTCAGTCTGCTTTAGGTCCACAAACTTTGCGTGGCTGACTTCTGAGGTAATGGAGACTAAACTGTTGATAGCTTTTAAAAGTATGCTATGTAGAATTCCAAATGCTAACATGACTAGAAAAAGAATAACAAAACCAACAGAATTGACCTAATTATAGAAGTCCACCACCCCGAGAGTCTCCAGTCCTTGAACAGTCCATTGAACCTGTCCTCGGATTCCTGCTTGACTTGTCCGATCAGGCTTTTCATTTCTTGGAGGGCTGCGTGGATGCTGGGTGATTTTGATGTTAAATCCAAGCAGCAAAGTCCTTCAGATTCCTGGCACTCGTGTCCATTCAGCAGCAGGAGAAAATCTATGGCCACACGATTCTGAAGTGTGGGCTGCCTGGTAATCTCTAGGAGAGGGAGCTGATGGCCGTGGATGTCAAGTTTGCCTGTTTGACTACCGAGCACTCTATGTGGCCCAATTCACCTAGAGCTTTGGCTGCTGCAACCCATGAATAGAACAGAGATACAGTGATTTTCTTTGACTTGGCCCAATAGAAAATTTCTGAATCACAATTTGGGTCCAAATTGTCAACACTTCTTTTCTGAATTTTGCTGACCAAATTGCTCTTTCGGGTTCATTAGCCAATAATGGTTTGGTTGGGTGTCAACAGGGACAACCGCCCAATGGTACACGGCCCTCCTAAAAGCTGAGAAGGGATTCCTGCCCATGCCCGATCCCCACAAATTAAAAACAAACCCTTGTGGAGAGTTTTAGGATGCGAATGGTACAGATTACCTGCTGCAATATGTCTTAAAACCTTACACCACCTTCTGGCAGTGAATTCCTCTCAATGTTGTATTTTGTTGTTAAAAGGTTTGGTGTTGGAAAGTGGGCTAAAGATGAAATGTACACAGTATGGTGCAGGGGAGGATCCCAACAGCTCTAACTCTTGGGGCTCCTGAGCAGCTCTGGGTAACTTTGGCAGCCACTCTTCTATGGGGTTCCTAAACATTACAGCCCGCCACTGATGGATACTGTGTGGTTGCATGTGATGCGATTTGGGACTTGGGTCAGGCATAGGTGTACCAAACTTGTCAGTAAACTCTCCTGATTACAATGGAATCCCTACTAGGCAGGTAGACATGGGGTCTTTCGCTACTGCAGTGGACAGGCATATATTTTCCTGTTGGAGCATCTGTGCCAGGATCACCCAGATGTTTTGGCGTGGCTGAGGGATGATCTACACAGCCATCAGACTGCTCAGCATGAAGAGACAACAACTCGGACAGGGCTGCATCATGAGGTTAGGTCAGAGATACATTTTCTTCTCTACAAAGGAAAACAAACATTTTTATAACACATTCAAGTTCAGGGATCTGCTGGAATGCAGCTAATACTTTTAGGAAGATTTTTGCTCCTCTTTCTGGCGGCATCTTCTTGTTGAGGCAACAGCTGCTTGCTTCTTACCTCCATCTGCTGGAGCTGGATTTTTGGGAACAAAAGGTTTTACCCACTTTTGGGGTATCTATTGAGGGCCTTTGGGGGTGGATACACATGCGTACCCACGTCCCCAGGTGACAAACTCATAAGAACCCTTGGTTTCCCAAGTTTCAGGGTCCCTAATGAGAACTGGTGGATGCTGCTTAAACTTAAACTGATTGTTATTCTGGAAATGCTGCTGGAGGATTCACTGGAGGATTTACTGGAGGATTCATGTTTTCAAATGAACAATTAAAAAAATTAATCATAAACAGGGCTTTGCAGAGCTTTTGTTGTGGTGTCATCCACACTGCAGAACTGCCTTGCCTAGCCAGGACTTTTTCAGTGTATGGTGGGCACACCTAATCACAGCTTGACCTGTGGGAGAGTGGCGAATGCCTGTCTTATGCTCCACTCCCCACTGCTGGACAAACTCTAGGAACTCCTTGGAGGCATATGCTGGGCCATCGTCCATCTTAATCTCCCTAGGGATCCCCAATACTGAAAAGGCTTGCACCAGGTGCTGATTGGCATGGAAAGCCCTTTCCCCTGCGTGGGCAGAGGCATAAACCACACCTGAATATATGTCTATGCTGACATGTACATATTTTAGGCGACCAAAACTGGGAATGCGTGTGATGTCTGTCTGCCATACTTCACAACTCCCAAGGTCACGGGGGTTAACCCTAACACCCAGTGATGGCACGGCCTGGAGCTGGCAGTTGGGACAGGTGGCCACAATGCCCTGAGCCTGACTCTGTGTTACCTGGAACTGACGAATTAGGCCTGGTACATTTTAATGGTATTATTGGTGACTTAGCTTTGCCTGCTGGAAGATGTCTGGAAGGCATGCCATTTCTGCTGGAGCAGCAAGGGAATCTGCTTTGCTATTACCTTCTGCAATCTTGCCTGGCAAATCGGTATGTGACCTCATGTGTATCACATAGAACGGATGCTCCCGCTGTGGAACTGAATAAATTAGTTTTGAAAGCAACCTGAAGAGATGCTCATTCTCGATGTTTTTGAGAACTGCCTGCTCCGCACTGGACACTATTCCCACCACATAGGCTGAATCAGTAACCAAATTAATTTGCTCCGAAAACTTCTCAAAGGCTCTCACAACTGCAGCCAGTTCAGCAACCTGGGGCGATCCCTCCACAAACTCAACATTAGCTTCCCAATGCTAAGTCTGGAGATTTCTCCAAGTCATTGCTGACTTGTGGGATGCCCCAGATGCATCAGCAAACACTGTAAGCACCTTGAGTGGCCTACGACTCCTTATCTCAGGAGCAATGAGGTGGAATTCCTCGTTTAACAGGGGCGTGGACTGACACCTGTCCACTGTAGCTGTCCAGAGATAGTGGAGACTGGCACTGCTCTGGAGCAGGTGCTAGTCCTTGGTCAACCTCTCAGGAGAGTTCCTTCCCTCCTTAGAGAGTTTAACCAGAATACACTGAAAGTCACAACCAGCCAGCTGACACAGTCTTACTCTGGCCTTCTGGATAAGCTGAGCTATCAGCTCCTGTGGCTTTGTGATGGTTTTGGATCGCTGATGGGAGAGAAAAACCCATTCTACGATTAAAAGTGAATCTTTCTGCTCTTCAAACCACTGAAATATCAACCTGTATATGTGAGGTAATGTCCTCAAAAAAATGAATTGGAAAAGCAGCTCAGGCTTATAATGATGAGCCTGCTCCCAGACAGCCTTCTGCACTTTTTGGAGGGTGGGTTTTGCCTCTGCAGTCAGTTCTCTGGGAGAAGCTAGCTCTCTCTCCCCTTTCAATAAATTGAGGAGGGGAGCTACGTCCTCATTGGTGAGGCCTACCCAAGGCCTGTCCCAGTTCAAAGACCCACACAGGGAATGGAGATCTGCTAGGGTTTTGGGATCACTCTTAATTTCCAATTTCTGCGGAACAACAGTCCGCACAGTGATCTCCAAGCCCAGGTACTTCCAAGGTCGCATCCTTTGAACCTTGTTTTCCTGCAGTTGGAATCCAGCAGAGGTTAAAACTTTAACCACTAGGTCAAGTGTGTCTTAGAGTATTATGTCATCGGGGGCACACGCAAGCACATATCCATGTAGTATAGGATGATTACCTCCCTTTTCTGGGCGCACACTGGGGACAGAAATGAAGCCATGTACCACTGGCAGATAGACGGAGTTCATCCCCTAAGGTAATACTCTCCAGTGGTAATGCCTCATTGGGGCTTCTCGATTGATGGTAGGAACCGAGAAGGCAAACCATGGGCCATCTTCTGGGGAATATGATAGAAACAATTTTTGATGTCCAGGACAGCCAATTGCCAGTTCTGGGGAAGCATGGTTGGGGAGGGCATACCTGGCTGGAGAGACCCCATGTCCTCAATTACATTATTTCCCTTAAATCATAGAGAGCTGCCACTTATCCTTCCCTGGCTTTTTTATCACAAAGACGGGGGAATTCCAAGGGCTACTTATCTCTTCAATATGTCCTTTAGCCAATTGTTCCTCAACAAGCTCCTTAAGTTCCTTCAGCTTTTCTTTACTTAGTGGCCACTGATTTACCCAGACTGGATTACCATACAGCCATGTTAACTTGTGGGTGGGGCGCTCCACAGTGGCCACTTCTAAAAATCCTGGGGTATTTAGGGATGACTAATTTGACCCCGCATTGGGCCATGGTCTCTCCTCCACAAGGGAGCTTTGTAATCAGTGACAAATGGACAGACACTGGCTAATTTTCTGTCCAGCCCCTCAATTTGCACAACACCTTTTGTTATTTTTGCCAGTGTGACTCCTCTTATATCTTGGATTTTACCAGCCACAAGTTGCAGTTCCCAGTGTGATGGCCACAACCTTTATGGTATAATTGTCACATCTGCCCCCGTGTCAAGCAACCCTTCCACATGGAGTTAGTCTGCTCCACGCTTTAGGTTGCATCTCATAATGGGTTTGTCCTTGCCGACAACTTCTGCCCAGTACACAGCTGGTGCCTTGTTATCTGCTGGGATTTCTGCTGGGACTGGAATGGCCTGAGCAATGATTTGCCCCTTGGCCAATAGAAGGGTGGCTGTGGACAGCGCACCAGGAGAGTGAAGTTAGGTATGTCCCCTTTGATAGTCATGGGAGCCACCTCAATCTCCATGGGTGTGTGTGCAGTGTCCCCAATAACAAAGTACTGACTGTCCAATCTTGTGCGATCTTTTGTCAAGTCCTGTGAATCTCCTGGCAGGTCCACTCCAATGACTATCCACTGGCTAGACCTGAAAATGAAAGCTTTGGTGGTCACAAGCTTGAAATGCTTGTAAGGCCACCAGACTTTATCCTGTACACACTTATTTTGCTTTTCTGCACCCCACTTCCCTTCCTCCCCCTTTTCTGTTTTGCGGGAGGTTTTACCTTTAGGGAAGCCCACCGAATTTATGTTGTGGTGTGAGGCGGCTGCATGCTTGTGTCCCAGTTTTTTGGTGTGAAGTGTCTTCTTTGGTTGCTGGTTTTGGGGGCAGTCTTGAGCAAAGTGTCCTGGCTTTTTGCATATGAAGCAGATGACATGTTGTAGCTGCTTTGGTGACATCTGTTGCCTCCTCACTCTTGGAGATACAGCTGCCACAGTCTCTGAGTTTTCCGGCATTGCCCACTCTTCCCGTGCAGCAAACAGTTCCACCTTCCTAGAACATGCTTCAATCATCTCTGCTAAGGTAGGTGGAGGGTTGAGAGGCAGTCCCACGAGCACCCTGCTGCAGATGTCATTGGCATTTCTCTGTGCCATCTCTTTCACTATCTCCACTTGTGTCTTGGGGTCCAGTACTTGTCTATCAACCTGTGCATGAAGCCAGTTGACAAACTGCAAGAAACTCTCTGAAGGAAACTGTTTAATGTTAAGGAAACTACCCCTAATTTCAACAGTTGGTAGCTGAATAAAAGCCTTATCTGCAGCTTTCGAAATCTTATCTAGAATGAATTTTGATAACACTCGAGCTTGGTCTTCTGGCTTAGACCACTTCCCCTCACCAAATAGATGCTCATAAGTGATGTTGTTATTTTCTAAATCTTTGGCCCCTGTGGGCTTTGCTTAAGTTCCTCTAAGAGTTCCCCCAGAGATTTCTTCCAGGGGCTTTCCCATAAATCATACTCTGACTGGGTAAGCAGGCACCAGAAAATATCTATGAGGTAAGTAGGAACAAATTCAAGGGACATTGAGGTAGCTCTCATCATACTTCTGAAAATTTTGCTACTTCTCCTGAACTCTAACTGACTTTTACATAACTTGCACTTTGTCTGATAGGTGAAGAGCTGGTAGTTTCTAGCGTCACTTCTACCACCAGTGTATTGGACAGGGGCTACCAAGGGAATAAGTTCTTCCCCCTAGTTTTGAACCCCAGGGTACTCCCTTTAAGCCCCACCCCCGTGGAACCCAGCAGAGGGGTTACTCCCTCCTTGGAAACCAGCAGGAGCACCACTTGCTTCCCCAGTTCCACCCTCATGGGAAGTGGGAAGAGGACCCACCCCCACTCCCCCAGTCCCACCCACTTGTGGACTGGGAAGGGGACTCCCCCCTCCTCCAGTCCCACCAGCTTGGGGACTGGACAAGGGAGTAACCCCCACCCCACCCTGTTGGGGAATGGGATGGGCTTCATAACATAAAATATACAGTGCAATCTAAAACTATTCTGTGCAAATTCCCAATGAAGCAGTGCAAAAAAACCAACTAAAACTAGTGCAGCACATCACAATAGTAAATAAAAATTAAATGCAATATTTCCATTCTTTCCCAGTAAAAAACATATTATGAGAAAAAACTACTCTGTCAGATATTTTGTTCCCCTTTTACTTCAGTGGTAGTTCAATCCCAACTGATTTTCTCACTGATGTTTTAAGTAGTGGGGGAAAAAATCTAGAATATACCACTTTTATTAAGACATTTGCACAGCATAATTCCACCTTCTAAAAAGCAAATAATTAAAAAACAAAGACACAGCAGGAGTTTTGTTTCAAAAGATGAAAAAAAGTCAGTTGGTTCTACAAATGTATATTAGTAAATTATTATCTACATAGATTGGTAGGTTATCATATGATGACCATTTGGCAAATAATTTATAAGAAAAAAGAGTGGTGGGCTGGTTTTCAGCAGGCATTTGCCCCATTAGCATTTAGTTCTCATTAAGAAGCAAATTAGAGGAACATATATGGCAGGGGAGCACTGGAGAACTGTTTTCCTTTGTGATAGCTCTGTATATCTCTCTCACAGTCCAGAATTTCAAATATATATGGTGTCCTCTGGGACAAAAGCATAAGAATACTGTTCAAGAGCAAAGGAGTGATTTGAAGAGATTGCAAGAGATTACTTGGCTGGGTTGTGAACCTGCTGCTATGGAACACAATAATCCAGGACGCACTGCGAGCACCAAAGCTAAGAGTCAGAGAACTTGTTAACTCCTTCTGAATATTAGGTTTTTCAGAAAAGCCAGAGAAACCCAGCTTTCCTGGAATAGGAGGAATAAGAGATCTGGGACAAAGTATAGGCAGAGATTCAAGGTAGTTTATGTATAATTTTATCACCTTGCTTCCCATCAAAAAATTGCAGGAGAGTTGGTACAAGTCTTCATGTGCTTAAAAGGTTGTTTTATTTCTGCTGCAAATTCAAGTAACTCACACTCTACAGACATCTTATTATTTAATAAATATCTTCAGCTGACTTCTTCCTAGACTCCTAGATTCCATGAAGAGTATATATTCTCACATAAATATAATATCTTAGCCCTGTCTATTCTTGAAAGATGCTTTATATGACATTTTATGGACTTACCAGAAGAAGTTCAGGTAGATGTTTGACCTTCTTTTCTTACATTGTCTGAATAATACAGAGTGTTCCTTACAGTCTTGCCTGTGGAATACTTCTTGCTCTAATATGCTGGTAAGTCATGGCTGTAGAATTGAAAAAATTGTCCAAAAACCTACAGTAGAAAACAAAATTTGTCATTTTGAGAGCATAATATCCAAATGTATTAATTAATGTAAACAGCTATCATTTAGTTAAGATTTTTCACCCACTGTTATTTATAAGACATTTAACTGACAATCTTACCGTTGCCAAGTCAACGTGAGTTTCTTTATTTATTTCATTAAAGGCAAAATGTTTTTAATTTTATCAATAGGTTTCTAAGAGACCACAAAGGGAAAAACAGCCTGTCTTGTCTCACTTTTTTTACTTAGTTCAAGAAGGTTGCTAAGTATAATTATTCTTCTACACATTAAGTTTTTCCCTATTAGGCTCTTCAGCATTCAGCCATCCCCCACATTCCATGCAACATCTGCAGGGTAAAAATAGGGGTGGAAATGTGGATCATAGTGCCATTAGAAAACAGATGTGTCCAGCTTTACAGAAGTTCTAAAAAATGTAAAATTTCTAAAATTTTTATGAAAATCAGAATCTTTAGGCAGCAGTGGCTTAATCTGGGTCTCAGGGAAGACTAATAAAATTTAAAGCCTTAAGTGCCAAGATCATCCTGGCACATTCATAGTCCAAACCAGCATTTCCTTAAACTGGCTTTAGGCATTTTTCTATAAAAGGTGGAATAGACCAGTTAGAAAATTATATAACTTCCAGAATACTTGCTTCCATAATATAAACTCTTCTTAGCCATCAGTGAAGTACTGATGGCTAAGAAGAAGAAGGAAGGCATTGCAGGAGTGATACCTACGTTGTACCATTATCCATCAAATGGTAGTTTTGATTGATTCAGGCTTCATGAGTCTTGGGGACAGAGACTTTTGTGATTTTTAAAATTAATCAACAAGTTCTTGCTTTTTGCACACAAGTCTCCCTCCTAAGACAGTAGTCCCACTTCTAAAAGATAGGAACTCTGCTGAACATATCTATACCATTGTAGAACCTAAAGATGAGAACAATTCATCTACTTACACATTTGTCAGGAACTGATTTATATATTGCTGCTGTCCTCTGAAACCTGGCTTTAAAATATAAACAAATTTCCATTTTATTTTGATGTTCATTACTACCCTCATTGTAGCTATTCTTCAGGCTTGTAATTCATTCAGTGCTAGCCCTGATATACTGCTATTTCTGTATTTCCAACTCTTGCATTTGTAGTGGTAACTCTTACTCCTATGATTCCTTTTTTGAACTAAAGCCACAATTCTCTAAGTGTTGTTGTGCCCCACTCACTCAGCTGAAATCTAGCAGTTATAAATGGGATGTATAAGAAGAGAAACAAAGATACAAGATTTCTAAGACAGTTTAACTTGCTCACTGTTACAGTGATCAAATTCTAAAGAAACTTGTCAGACAAGAATCCATGTCCTAATCTTTATGACTCAACAACATGGCTGTTGCACTACATAGACAGAAAAAAAAGTGAGTCTTACTTCCCACTGTAAAGGTTATTTTGTTTCAGAATAAACACTAGAGCTTCTTGATGTGGAGGAATCCACATCTATTTTCTCTTTTTTATCTTCTTTTGGATTAATTTAAGGTTTGAGATGTCAGAGTATTTGTTTAAGAGCAAAAAGCAATCATTTTTTAACCACTGGGGGGAAAGCAATTTTTCACGGAAGAAAGAAGTGTTGCGAGCATGCATTAATCAAGCATAGATTGACCAATAAATCATCAGCAGATATAAATGGCATTTGAAAAGTTTCATACTAAATTTAAACTAAGTTGTAAATTGATACCACAAGCAAGAACAGTTCTAATATCAACTCAAAATTAATCAGCAAAAGAATAACAACTTCAAGGACAGCAACCAGAAGCAGAAATTTCATTTGATCATAATGTTTAACTGAAAAGATTTTGTAGTGAAATTGTGTCTGGAAATAAAATAAGGATATGATTTAGCTCATTTATCACAGCAAAATAAAAGTAGCTGGATCTCAGCTCAATGTTCACTGCAAGATTCCAATTTTTGGAAAAAAATGTATTTAAATAGAAGAGTCAAACCTAACGAAGTTTCACGGTTTCAACCCAGGAAAAAAAATTGACCCTAAAATTCTACAGCAATTCTACAATCTGTTTAATTTTATTTTAATGGATGAGTCTGGACGTTATTAAAACTCATGAAATACATTAAAGAAAGCATTTCAGACAAGATCCATAAATGTTTGAACTGTATATGTGCCTGCTGTGGTTTCATTTTCTGTTTACTGAACATTTACATTTTTAGAGTTTTCCTAAAGAGAGGTTACAATTTTGAGTTCAATGCAAGGAAGTAAAGAGTACGAGATCTCCCATGATACTCCTTTTTTGTTTTTTGACTGCAAGTTAATACTTGCTTTTTGGCCAACACTGCAAGAACACAGCTAAAACCCTTTCAAAGAGAGAAGCGTTATACCAAGCATTAGAAATGGAAGGAAACCCAAAACCATTAGCAGGTCACAAAGAAGGAGTTCTTCAGGAGACCTGCGTCCAAGTAACTTGGATCAAAAAAACAAATCACAAACTCATTTTATATGGTTTCAGGTTTTAGACAAAAGCAAAAAAAAAAAAAGTTTAAAGTAATCCAAAATAAATTAGAAAGACAAAAATTGAAAGAGTATGATTTTGACTCTGTTTAATGACCAAAACCCACAAAACTTCATGATTCTACTCATTTTTTTGATGAAAACAACCTTTTTACACAGAAAAAAAGTACATGTCTTTGTACAAAGATCCAGTTTGAGAAATTTTAAATAATCTTTTGCTTTGATATTTCCTAGAGAATACCGACTGTAAATACCACTTTAACCTTTTCTGTATTTTCTGTGTGTTCTTCATATTCCCTCAATCACATACAGCAGTTTGCTTTTTAGCTAACTTCTTCCTGGTCAGTACACAGCACACAGCACACAGCACACACTCCACTCCCAAGTGGAGTTCATAATGTCAAGAAAATCAGCAAAAGAATTTCTCCTCTTATCTGCAAGCTACATTTTCCTACAGCTTTTTTATTTCCTTGCTTACACTTTTTAAAATAAAATAGTGTCTTTATACAAAGCATCTGGTTTTGAAATATTTTGATACAATCAGAACTAAAACTGGTATTGCCCTATTGGTTGGTGTTTTTCAGATCACAAAAGAGTAGTAAGTAAGCAGTATTGCAAACATACAATTAAAATTTATTAACAAGTACAATTTACTTTATCTTTGTCCAGAGTGATATTTTCAATTGTATAATGCCTGAAGATTTCAATGTACCAATTATAATCTCCATTTTGACATTGAAGTCAGAAAGGCAAAATGGCAAAGCACTTCAGCAGCACAGATGAGAATAGAAGCCAAATTTCCTCAGTCATTGACACTTGGCTACCACTCAATGCTAACACTGTCACTTTTACAAGACCCTTTGAAGCTACATCACAGTTTCTGAATTAACTTGAATTTTACCAGTTTTTGAAAAGTATTCAAGGCTAAATCCCTTTGGCTCTGAACAGTCAAATGAATATGTGGTATTGGCTTTGCTTATTCTAAAAACAGTGAAGGATTCCAGCAATCCTATGGATGTTATTGTACACCCTTATTCTGAAAATCCTGTCATTGAGGAAGAAACGTTTGACCTGGTTACATTTAGTTTAGAATGAATCTCCTCCCATGCTCCAACACCTCACCATCATTTGGCTGGAGAGGCCTCCAGCCAAGCAAACCAACACTGATTGGCAGCAAATGGTTCTACATCCTCCAGCAACTGGATTTTTAAATAATGTTAAACAGCACCTGTCTTCTGAAAAGAAACCCAGCTGTCTGAAAAAGAACATCCGTGCTTATCTCAGAACCAGTCAACCAGAGAAAAAACCCTCATTGCAGGGCCATGCTCATGCCTCAGATCTCATGTTTTCTTCTTGAAGCTGTCACCAATAAGGTCACCATGGATAGGACGAGAAGACAGAAGAACAATTAAGAGGACAAGCAGTAAAAGAACAAGTGGGAAGAAAAGGTGTCTTATTCCTCATGGTAATGACTGAAAAAAAAACTCTTAATGACTTCATGTCATTAACAGAGATAATCAAAATTCCAATGTCCATAAATTAACTCATTCACAACTAAAATTATCTTTATCTAACAAAAATATTTTAAGTCACTGAAGACTCTAATTCCCTTCCAACTTAAAACTTGCAAGTGAATCTGTACCACTATCTTCTGATTCTCTTGACAAATATGTTCCAACAGTTTGGGCTGCTTTTATTGAGACTTTTTAAGTTATTTGATTATATACTTTTGGATTTAGCTCTTACAAATGTAGAAGTACACACTTTTTTCCTCCTATGAAAAATTTCAGATTTAATCCAATAAATTTTACCAAAAATTTTATTTGTATTTATTATAAATTCACCCTAGTATTATTGTTTCTCACATCTACTTCTAACAAAACTGGCTTCAGCATGGGAAGACTCCTGTAGCCTGAGAAAAATAAACCACAGGATTTTGTTGGATATAGCTCTTATTTTGATCTAGCACCACTTTGATTTCCGTATTGATTTTATAATATTAGTCCCTGATATATATATAGTAGCAACAGTAATGGTGGAATTAAATGTTGTGACTAGAAAATGGTTCCCTGCTTTGAAAATAAATGTATAATCTTCACCTAAGCATTTTTAAAATAACTCCTCTTACAGTGCCTCAAAGTTTAACTTGCTGTTGGAGACTATTATCTGTTAATTGATCAATTCCACTTGTATTACTCCTCATTTGTGTCAAATAGAATTGACATCAGCCAAACAGTCAGCTGGAGGCTAAACTGTCTTATTGCTATTTACTGCTCATTGTTTCTTAAAACACCTATAAAGAGGTAACTATTTTAGTTACAAAAGTGTTGCCAATGTTTCTTGACTGGAACATGCAATACGATTTCGTCCTCCTCAATAATCTAGTCTGGGAAGAAAAAATCTAAATTAAAAAAAATTAAAAGAGAAACTACTACTGAAGAAATATCTATCAAAAAGATGACAAGCAACCTTTGCAAAAAGCAAAATGAAAACATTTCAAATAAAATTATCACAGAGAAAATAATCTGCTCTAACATGTGCTCCAATATTTCTTGTGAAAATGATTTCTTTCATTGGGATTATTTCTTTTAATCCTGTCTGTCGTGTTCCACTGTGAAGAACTGCAAGGAGTTATCTTAAAAGTAGATGGTCTGGAATTAAATAAAGTCAACCAAGACAAACATCTGAGACTGGTAACAAAAAAATGAAACAAAAAGCAGTTGCCCTATGAAAGGTGGCTAGAAAACACAGAGGAGGAGGAGGGGGGAAGTGCAAAACGAATGGGGAGCATGTGTGTGAGACACAGAGGGAGGGGTACAGAGAGAGAGAGGGGAGACAGAGAAAAAGCAGGCATTACCACCAGTGCATCAGGGAGTGCCATCAGCCTCCATGTGATGGACGGTGGATAGGCTGCCTGCTAATGGGTCTGCACAATTCTGGAAAGACGCAGCTTCACAGGTGCGCTCCCGCAGCACCAGGCAACCGCACACGCTTTGAGTGGGTGCTTGGACAGGAAGTCCAGGACCTTGGACAGGGTGGTGGTGAGGACAGCAGCAACAGGCTGGATTGGAGCAGCAGGGTTGAACAGAGGTAGCTCAGGCAGGGATGCAGAGGGTGAATGCAACAGAGTGGAGAGTGGTGGTCAGGAAAGGTGAGAGGGTGAGCAGGAGCCAACGAGGGCAGGAGAACCAAAACACAGGTTGGTGCCAGAGCAAAAGGGATGAAATACGGGCCAGGGCTAGATCAAAGGAATGAGTGAGCCACAGCAGCCACAGCAGTGTGGAGTCTCAGCAGCCAGGACCCAAAAAGCATAAGACTCAAAAGGCATGGAATTTGTCCTGCTGTTCTTTTTATGCCACCTGGCTCCTCCCAAAGTCCACCCGCTGACAGGAGACCATTGGCCCAGTCCAACCTTCCACTGCAGTCCATTGGTAAAGACTTTTTGCCATCTGATTGGAGAATGTCTCTGGAGGGTACAGTTTCTCCTGCTGAACTGCCTATCCCATGTGAGGTGTTACCAGGCAAAGTCCCCCCAGAGACAAGGCTTCTTCTAGTTCCTTCCTGCAAGCAGCACATCTGCACCCCTCCTGCACATGCCTCTGACAACCAGTATGGAGACAAACCAAAACTAAATTGGCTCCTCACAAACCCATTAACTATTTTTCACAGAATTCATAATTTTGTGTATGCTGTGAATCAGTGCATTAATAATTGTGAGCTTTTTAGCCAGCATAAGTTCATGTCAGCAGACAGTTTTTCTGATAAGCTCAAGAGGAGCTCAGGCCAGGTGCTCTTCATCAAGACTGAGGCCTAAACAGGCATTTCTCAGATTTCAGTGCAGCCTAAAGAGGGCAGATATGCAGGATATGCACCACCACAATGTAACTCCTAACAAAAAAGAAAATAGCTTCAAGAATAGCGACAGAAACTCAGGACTTAATTTTCTCGAGTCTATTATGTGCTTTATGATGCCAGGAACTATTTATGTCAACTTAGTATCTGAAATAATGATGATATTCCCTTAATCCAAGCCCAGAAAGACCCTATCCAATGAAATTTTATGTTATAGGCTAGTTCCATAAATGTACAAATTGAACATTTTTTTGCTTTGTGTATAGTTAGAAGAATTATTGGATATTATTTGATTATTTCTGTGTATTACTTAAATTTCCCCATGCATTCACTGTCTGTACATTGTTGAGTTCTGAGGATATGAACTGGAGAGACACCAGTTAATTTGTTCTTTGTCTATGCATTATTATTTTGTGTAAGGGTTAAAAGGCATGTGCTGTGAGGAGCAACGGAGAACTCTTTTTTTTTTTTTTGCTTTTAGTTAGTTTTAGCTAGCTGAGGCAAAGAAGTTCCCTGGACTGTGATTTTTCCCTTTTCTTGGACCTGTTCAAGCTTGCTCTGGACTGAACACCCAGAAGAGCACCGGCAGTTCCACCTGTGGCCCCCCCTGGCCGGGCCTCGGCCGCGGTGCTTCCAGCACCAGAGACTGATCAAAGACTGAGTGAGCCGAGCTGCAACCCGGGGAGGGGACTGTTCTGAGTTTGTCATTTTTTTTGGAGCAGTGAGAAGTTTTATTGTTTAATATTGTTTGGGTTCTATTGTTTAATAAACAGGTTTCTTTCCACTTTTTCTCCAAGGAGATATTTTCTCCTGAACCGGTTGGAGGGGGGAGGGGCAACTGAATCTGCTTTTGTAGAGAAGCCCTTTTGGAGGTTATCTCCCAAACTTGCCCTAAACCCTAAAGCAATGAGGACATGTCCTCATTGCTTTCTGCATCTTAAGAAGTGGAGAGGGAAGTGCTGAACCCTTTTCCCTGGGATCCAGTGACAAGACATGTAGGAATGGCTCAAAGCTGCATCAGAAGAGTGAAGTCTCTTACATTAGGAAGCATTTCTTTACTAAGAGGGTTTATGGATCTAAAACAACAGTACCTAAACTTTCAAAGTAAGCAGCATGAAAATGCCTGCTCAGCTGCTGCCTGAGTCTAGTGACAGATCCATGTGGCACAGTGGTGGTCCCTGTCTCATATGCTTCCCTGGACAGAAGAATATGAGTTTATTCAGTGAAGAGTAGTAGGGAGGATGTGCTCTGCGTCCATATCTAGTTCAACAGCCAGAGCAATTAGATATTTATTCTCAGCAGACTCCACAGAACAGTTCATTTTAACCTAAATCTATGCCAGCAAACTGCAGAAGATTCACTAGTTGCCACATCTGTGTTTAAAAATGGGAAAAAACCAACCAACCAACCAACCAACCAACCAACCAACCAACCAACCAACCAACCAACCAACCAACACCACCAACAAACCAATTTATCTTGTACTTTTTATACCTTTTCCTCAGATGGAGACCTAGTTATTAAGCTAGTGAATCTGTGTTGCCATCTTATTAATGAAGAAGTAATGGCTTATTTTAGAGCACAACAGCCCAACCTATATGTTCTCCAATCGGAGCAGGAAGACAGTCTATGAATAAAAGTTCTTCTCTGGAGCCCTTGATCGGACATGATCTATGAGTTGAATCATTCTTTACACTGTATCTTTTACAATCCCTTCTAGAGCTACAAAGAGTTTTAAAACTACTGGGAGTTTGGGTAATATTTGTAAAGAAGGAAGAGTTATCAATTTTTATTTAACATGCACTTTTAACATTTACGGCAGTTCTGATTCAGCAAGGAAAAGATTTGTTAATCCCTATGCTAACAATAATACTTCATTTATAAGAACATAGAGGTCTCTAAACATAACACAGAGACACTTTAAATTCTTAATTATGTATTGTGGTTATATGACTCTGAATTTTTTGACAGCTTGTCAAAAATGACTGAGGATGAAAAATATGAGTGATATCCCCAGTCCAGGTGCTCTCACCCTCAGATGTATTGCAGATACAGTTTTTCTGCTTGGGCGTTATTGTCCGACTGCTCCCTGATCTTCCTAGAAAACACCATGAAACTTTCATGCAACAAGGCAGCTATTAGTTCTCCTTTACATCCTAGACTTGTCTGTTAAAGCAAAGTCTGTCAACACAAGCTATGCATGATGGTTCCAAAAGGAGGAAGAAAATAAAGATGACCTAGAGATTTATTCCACTTGCAGTTTTTTCCAACTATCTGAAACCAGTCAGAATAATTTTAAATCAATAATGATTTCTGAGAGAGTTTAACATTCCTGCCAAACAAGGCAACCCTTGCTACAGTAGTATGTAAATCTTGTTTAATTTTTTCAGACAAAAGGCAGTCTATTAGAAAGAATAAAAGATGCAAATTCTTTTAAAATACACCTTGGAAAAATACCATAAACTTTTTTTTCCCCTTGGATTTTCATGCAGCTTTTTCACAGCTTCAATATTTTCATTAGAAAAGAGAGTGTTCATATAATTTTTTGGTAAAATTTTATTGCAAGTACAGGCTAAATTCTCAGAATAAAGCTTACAATTACATTCTTTTAAAGTAATACCCACGTGAGTCATAACAAAGAAGATGTGGAATTAGTAAATTTGTGAGTAAGTGTCAAAAAAACTAGTTCAGCTGTGGTGGTCCTTTTGTAAGATTCAGTTGATAGGTTTTCATATTACACATTATGTTTAAAGTTGACCTGAACAGTATTTTGCAAGTCTCTGCTACCTTCTTTCACCCTAAAAAGAAATATTGGACCTAATACTGGATTTCTTTCTCCTTATTTTCCCTTTTGGCTTATTTTTACCAAGGAATAATTTTTAATGGTTTACTAGACAGGTGAACTAGACAGCGCAGTAGTTTTTGAGAATCCTTACTGAAATTATGGGAGGATTACCACTAAATTGAAGAAAGGACTTAGCCCTCAATAAGTTAGGTCAAGCTGGATCAAATTTTTAATCACTTATGCCACAGAATGGAATCCAAACACAGGAGTTTATAATGTTTTAGAACAATATTAAAAGCACCTAAACTAATATTCCCTTGAAACCCCACCATATGGGCTTTAATGAGCAGCTGACTCATAAGTCCAGCATTTAGGCCTAGAAGTCAGAAAATTATTCAAAAGATATAATGATGACAGAGATCTTACTGACACTGCCCATTTTTTTTTTGTTCAATGCCATGAAGGAAAGAGGAAATTAAAACCTAGCTTTGAGTCATTCCTTTGGCAGGAAGGAATTAAACCTATGTTTCTCAGTGAACTGTAATATCTGAAAGGCTGCTAGCAACTTTAAGGAAAAACATACCTTACTGCTGCTGTTGGGATTGTGCAAAAGCCAGGACAAAATTCCCTCTGCAATGTTCACTAATTCTTGTGGTTGCATCTATTTCAAAGATCAGAGCGATGTGGATAGAGCTACTGAGATCAGCACACACTGTGCATGTTGCTTATTCCTTTTTGTTGGTAAAAACCCCTTGCCTTTATTGTATACTTTTCTTCTTAACATTACTGTTAGTACGTGTGCCTTATTCCATTGTTTTGTACTTTTTAGTAAATTGCTATTTCAACACACAGTCTCTCCTTTTTTGTCCCTTGCTCACCAGAAGGGGCAGGGGAAGAGGAGTAGCTTATTTGGAGTTTAATTCCTTGTTGCTGTTAAAACAA
Source organism: Passer domesticus (assembly GCF_036417665.1). Classification (NCBI taxonomy): domain Eukaryota; kingdom Metazoa; phylum Chordata; class Aves; order Passeriformes; family Passeridae; genus Passer; species Passer domesticus. Next base: position 55,754,238 of record NC_087512.1, on the reverse strand, counting down.
GCACACTGCATCATATTCTGGTTACTTATACAGGACTCTCCTGGTTAAAGAGGAGTGGAGAGTCAGGACTGATACTGTCTTTTAAAAGATAGACCTGAATCCTTCTTTAGATTAAATACTTTATATTAAGTTTCTTCCATTTCAATTAGGTTACTGCACACACTGCTGCTTTGAAAACAGCAGGATGTTGGTAATATTCATTTTTCTTCTTTTAAATAAAGACACCTGGACATTTTTTTGCTCAGGAGACAGGACAAACATTTCTACAACAGCCCAGAAATGAGTGTCCAATTTTCAGAGAGTAGAAAGGGTTTGGGCACAGCTGTTGTGTTCTCTAAGTCATTATGGGCAGTGCCTCACTGATCATACAAGAAATTACACTTCCCTTTCTAGGAATCTTTTTTTTCTTGAGTAGGTAGCCTAATGAAAAACTGTAGTTTTGAGTCTGAATTCTGGTGCTTTAAAACAAAGAATTGCATTGCTCAGCCTTGCAAAGACTTTACACTCACTTGCATTACAGCTAAAAAACCTTTTGTGCTGGTTTTGCATTAATTGATATTTGGTGAGGAGGGAAGAAGCCAGTCACTGAAATGATTTTCTGACAGAAGCAGCTAGCAGTTTCCTCCATGCCTGACAAAACCAGTGACTAGTTTTGAATATTGACACTTTGTGAAACCCTGGAAAGCTGAACATGCCTCTGTGAACACACATTTTACACACTAACAAACCTTGGGAATACTATTTTTCTTCTGGCCTGGAAACAAGTAGCAAGGCTGGCCCGGTCCCCACCAGGCCGAGCGGGCTATGGCACAGGACTGGGCCACTTTCTGGGGAGTCTGCCGGCCCTGTCCCGGCAAGAGTGGGTCCCAGCAGTTGTCACAGAGCAGGAAGGGAGGCCATGGGGCCCTGGCCGAGGCAGGGCCAGGCCATGGCTGCTGACATTTTGCTGCCAGGTCCCCTCCCTCCAACACGGCCAGGTTGGCCCACAGCATGCTAAAGCTGAGATCTTAGCCCATCCACCCCCCAGCATGGCCACCAAACGAGATCATGTGGCTGAGGCCAGAGGCAGGCCTGCAGCCTGCGCAGAGAAAACCAGCCCTGCAGCTGGAATTGAACCTAGCATGGGCAGAGATCAGCCATGAGGCCAGTCCTGACACAGCCCCCAGCACAGCTGAAATATGTCACTGTAGTGCTCTGGCTGCAGCCTGGCAGAGATCTCCCAGCATGATGACCCACAGGCCTGGGTGAGATTTAATTCTTTCACTAGACAGATGAAAATTACAAAGCATTGGTCCTGTCCTGAGTGAAAGAAGAGAAAGAGAAGACAACATGAAACACTGAGATCAGCAAAGAAAAAGTCAAAATTCCAGATGGGAAGGGGAATGAGAAGATGCCTTAGTTCTGGGCTGAAAATCCTCTCATAGGCTATGGAGAAGAATGTAATTGATACATCAGACTCTTTTACCCTGTAACTCATTGAAAAGTATGGAGAGATGAAGCATTGAAATTGTAATAAATAGGAGTGATTAGTGCTGATAAAATTGAAACAGCAATCAATATTGATACAGTAATTAATATTTGGAAATAATAAAACAGTTAAAGGTGTAATGCCAAGAAAGAAATGGAGAGGAGGGGCTCCCCCCCACCCCCTTCTCCTGCAGATATTCAGAACAGGAAGAAGAAGAGATAACTATTACTAAATTTAGTTGGAAGAAGAAGAACATCCAGGAAAATGTTAATTATATGAAATGTATTGCTTTGAGGCTAGAACATATTGGCTTGTATGGTATTAACTTTGGCTTACATTATACCAGCTTAGTGCACATGTGTAATCCAAAAGGTGAATCAAAGGACACTGAGGAAGAGGAGAGGCCTTCATCAAAGATGACCCTCAAAGAGAATGGTGCGACCACCTAAAAATGGTGGAGCATGCATGGTAAAGGTGATAATGAGGGTGGAGATACAAGTGTGACGAATTGAAAATGGGAGGAGATGGTGATGATGTACAGTATAAAAAGGAGAATTTTGTGCCTGGCAGGTTGTACGTGAGGGGACAGGGGTCAAGCCCTGCACTCCGTACCCCGTGCGTACCCCACACGGTTATTTTTGCTTATGCGCTATTATCAGAACCAAAATTATTCCTTATCATAGCCAAATTATATTTAAAATATTTTTGAGTGTATTCAATTTTATATATTTTAAGCTACTTCATTAAAATTGCTGCTACATTTAATTTTGTTTGGGTTTTTTATGATGGGATAATTGGGCAAATATAACAAAATTGTAGATATGAGTAAAGGTATTTGCACTAAAGCCAGCAGATGTTGAAGTAGCTGTGATCCCATGAAAAGTTTGAACAGAGAAAGGGAAGAGTGATGAAGACCCTTTGACCCCAGGGAAAGAAGAAGAAGATCTCTGTTTCCAGAGATGAAAGATGATCTCAGAGATAAAGAGAACATTTGTTCTTGAACAGCTTATCCTTAAAATGCTACCCCATAAATTGACATGTTCCATAAATGCAGCTGTGGGAAAGCTGTGAAAGATGGGAGGGACTCCATGATTGCAGATACACAAGTGGCTGATATTCGTGGAAATTAAAAGCCATGAGAGAACTGTTTTCTTGTGGAAAAGTCTCCATAACATAACAAGAGACAGTCCTCTCCCTAGATGAACTGAAGAAGGACTATTCTAGAAGAGATAAACTCACTGAATTGTTTCTGTATATTATTAGTGGGAAACAAAAAGTTGTAGAGGGAGGAGAAGTGTTCTAAAGGTTTTATTCTTTTTAATCCTGTTAAAGTTTTCTTTATACCCTTTTGAAGTTTTGAGCCTGCTTTGCCTTCCTCCTAATCCTATCTCACATCAGGAAATTAGTAAATAATTCTAGAGGATGCATGGGCATTTGGCCAGCACTGAACCCACCACATTTATTGGCTGGGAAATTTCAAATTGGCAAACCAAAACCAGTACAACTTTCAGAAGATACAAGCAACAGCAGAGAAGTATTCTTTCCATGAGTTTATCAGGAAAGGAGACACAAATATCTAATGCAACTGAAGCAGGACAGAACTTGATATGATTTTGAACTTTCAGATAGGGAATAAAATTTAATTTTAAGTCCTGAAAAATGTACTAGTAAATGAGCACTTTTATTTAGTTGGGTCTGTCATCTCTCCTTGGTAAGCTTTTCAAAACAAGATATGAGGCATTAAATCTGTATAGTACAGTTGCTAACCATCTAAAAAGTAAGGGCTTAAAATTAAAACAAAAAGCACAGTATAATAATTAAAAATTATAACTGAGGTACTTTGATATGAAAATTCAGGGATTTTTAAAATTACTTCTGAGCAGTTCTCACACAGCATCAAGGTCTTTTCTCTTCCTCCCCCCACCACACTACTTAGCAGGCTGGGAGTATGCAGGGAGATGAGAGGGGATGCAGCCAGGACAGCTGACCACAAGCATATGTCATACCATGTGGTGTCATGCTCAGCACATAAAGCTGAGGGGCAGAAGAAGGAAGAGTGGTGGCATTTGTACCAAGTCGTTCAGATTGATGGCATTTGTACCAAGTCAGAGTGACGGCATTTGTAGCAAGTCACTGCTTCCTGTGATGGAGCCCCTCCTCTGTTATGGAGATGGCTGAACACCTACCTGCCCATGGGTGAGAGATTAGTGAATTCCTTGTTTTGGCTTGATTGTGAATGCATGGCTTTTGCTTCCCTTATTAAACTGTCTTTATCTCAACCAATGAATTTTCTCACTTTTATACTTCCAACTCTCTTCCCCACCTTGAGGAGTGTGAGCAAGTCGTTGTGTGGGACATGATTGTTGGCTCTGCTTAAACCATGTCTTTAGATGAAACCTAGATACTTGATTTCATGGATAATTTTTTTCCCTGACAGATTTTCCATTTAATTAATTTTCATACACAGATTTATTATTCCTATGAATAACTAATACACTCTGAGATTTTTACTGAACTGTCTAATCACATTAATTTTCATACACAGATTTATTATTCCTATGAATAACTAATACACTCTGAGATTTTTACTGAACTGTCTAATCACAAATCACCTGAGGCTATCTGAAGAACATACAAGAAACACATTTAAAGTATTAGAGAACTCACTGCCTGCTACTTGACAGCTTACACAGGTGTAAGACTACATTTGTGAATCTAAACAAAGCAAGTGCAGTGTATATATGAAGCACTGTCAACTCCTTCAGCTTACACTGAAACATTCTTCTGTTTCAACCACATGACAGAAGGTGCTATGGAAATCTGTGTCACAGTAACAAGTCTCTGGATAAGTTGGATTCAAACCTATACAGGGGACCTCAGTCAACACTGTTCAAGCAGATGCAGAAGCACCACTGGCCAGAGATCTGGGCGAACAGAGATCCCAAACAATCAGCTGTTTTAACCCAGGAATTTCAAACCCCCTATATAAGCAGGTCTCCAAAATAAACCATTGCTGTTGTCACAAGGATTTCTGAGAGTTTGTGTCATCTCTGTCTCCAACCAATGACCCCATGTAAAAAGTCTGAACTCAGATTTTTAATATTTCTGTAAGAATTTATGAGATTATTATGGAAATTAAAGACATGGTTTTAAGGTTTATGAATTTACTTCTGTTTCATTAGCCAATACTTCCTTCAAACTTGCTGTTCCATCTTTTTCACACCATGTCATTCTGTCACAAGCAAGGACATTTATGATTAGTGACTTGTATAAGGCTGGAATGAAAAAGACAATGAAAGCAAAGCAGTGTCTGAAAACTGAGCTTCCAAATGTCAAGTGACTTGCTTTTCAAAGAGACAGTGCAGGTATATGGTTCAATCTTGGGCATGGGTACGCTTTATATAGAAATGTGCAGTAAAGAACAAGAGGTAGCTGAGATCTGGATTTGCACAAAGACTCCTGGGATATCTGCAACCAACATATATGTTAACCAAAGTAGCTGCAAAACTCCCTTACAGATCAATGGTCAGGACAAACATCCTCTCTCTTTCATATCTTTGTCCAGTAAGGCTCATGAATAAAATCCTTCTGTAGAGAATCTTGTTTGGACTTCAGCTGCAAAACAAATTAGTTCAGACCTAGCCATTGGGCTGGCTCATCATGTAAAACCAGAGAAAGGATGAGTGTAATCATGTGGACAGGCAAAAGCCATTTGCATCTATAGTCTCTTATTTCCACCACCACCCCTCCCAGTTTACTCAATCAGTAGAGTGAGGACACGCTCACAGCTCTCTGTTTATGTGGCTGCTCACAGGCACTTGACGACAAGTGTCTGTTGATGTTTCTTAAGCTGTAGTAGATGTTTCCGTTGTCACACAGCAAATATTTTGGCATTTGAGGGGATTTAGACCTTGCTCAAAATAGTAAACCTTCACGAGTGCTCTGCTGTCTAACCCCCCAAGACAGAGCTAGGACATTGCATTAGGCCTCAGTCAAGAGCTCCCACACTGCCAAGATTTTCTCCCTTAGCTCTGCACAACTAAGGGTACAACTAAATCTACAAGCATTAATTGCATTATTCAGGCAGTATGCTTCAATTAGAGAAGGAATTGAGGAGTGTGTTTTTATTTTTCATGAGCATTTGTTTTTATTCTAGCCAGTGATTATTGCACAGTTCTTGTTTGGATGATTTTGTTTTCTTCTGTACGCCTTAAAAGAGTCAGTTCTCATTTTCAAGGAAACTGATCACTGTCATCCCATTAGAGCCTTCCTCTTATCCACCCCACAAGCAGCAAAGAGGAAAAACCACATGTGGTCATTTAGGTGCTTACAGAGAGAATATTCAAATTAAATGAGAGGTGGGTGCTTGTTTTAGCCAAAGATAGTCTTGTAGAAACAAAATATATTTTGTCCACATCCTCCAAACTGGTACAAGAAAAACAGAGCACAATTTTTCTGTTATAGGAATAAGCTTTCAGTGTTGTCTGGAGGAGTTATACATAGGAGAAAATCTGTGCCTTCTATACAATACTAGAACAATACCAGCCTAGAGTTTGAAAACTATCTTAATATGAACTGCACAAAGTGGACAGAAAAACTTTCTACAATGATGTGGCCCTGCAGCACAAAGTAAACTTTATTGAAAAATAAAACAGTCTCTTCCATTCATTTTCATATTAGAGCTTTTGTCTATTTCAAAGTACTAATTGTGTAAATGCTATAATAGCAATGAAAATATCAATGCAGAACAGAGTTTCCCAATGTGATTTCATACCAGGATAAACCTCTGTGGTTTATTGAAATCTCCCTGCTAAGGGAAAAACAGAATTTTAAACTGAAAGTGGACATACATTTTTTATCTAGGTAAATCCTGCAGTGTTGTCAAGTTGGCATCAGATTACAATTATGAATTCCAATGTCTTTGCTAAGAGGTTATGTTCTCTATAAAACTGAGAGAACAGTTTTATAGAGAAGCTGCTAACTGAAAGAAAATGTGGGGATATTGTCAAGAGGAAATTGTGGTTTTCATTGACTGTAGTCTCAAAGACTACAGGAGGTAGAGAACAAAACATTCTTTTAAACACCGTTTTTATTTCCCCCGTCTCCTAGTCTAAGTCATGCTTAAAACAAAGCAAAACAAAACCACAGTCCAAAAGCTTCAACAAACCAGGCAGCTCGTCTTCGAGCCCAAGTTGTATTTATCATGTCAACAGACATATTGCTGTATGGATTTCAGCAGTATTCAGCTGTCACATCTCACATGAACTGATAAATCCATAATGGATAAAAGACAGCAATAGATTTATGAGTTTGTCAGAGTGAATGGAACCACTGAAAATGCACTTAATAAAAATCTGCAATTTTTCCCAAGGACTTTCTTGCCTTAATATATATGAGAGTGAGTTTGATTTCACTCAGAATTAATATAGTTTTAAAATAGAAATTAGTTTCACCTGCTGCCTCCAGGAGGTCTGATGACATTTTTAGTGTACCATCTAAGCCTACGGGGGAAAACCGAAAGAATATAAGATAAATTTTCCATATTTTGAACAATTAATATATTTTATGAAGTCAAAATCAATTAAATTTAGAAAAATGCAGATTTTGTATAATGTGGACCAAACTATTAATTTTTATACATCAATATCCACTATAATTACTGTAGCTGAAGAAATCTGAGTAATATATTACAAGGTAAATTTCTTAAATTTCTGTTCATTTCAACAAACTTCTTCATTTCCTCCCTATGTCACCTACCTACACTTCAACTGAAAAGACATCCTCTGTGTAATATAAGGCTATTACACTAAACACATATACCCCAGATGGCAATATAATAGAAATACTCCCACTCCCAAGAGAGAAATACATCTAGTTATAGAGTTGCAGACTCCCACTTGAACCATGCTACAGGCTGATTTTGCAAAAATGCATGCTCTACGAGATATATACAATAATTGTAGACCAGTAGCAGAAAAAGTTTTCTGTAGAAGAGAACAAATTCTTCATTTTTTATGCATAATGCCACACTTTTGCTGAAAGAAATAAAGAAAAATTATGCTTTTTTTCTTATTTTCATATAATTCAGTCTTAACTTTCCCAATATTGCTGTAGCAGCTTTCTCAGATTAGCCCCCCTAAAACAAACAAACAAACAACAACAACAGCAAACATTAAAAAACCACCAAAAAAACCCCCCCAAAAACCAACCAACCAACCAACGAACCAACCAAAAAAACAAAAAACAAACAAACAAAAAAAAAAAACCCAAAAAAACCCCCAACCAAAAAAAAAAGAAAAAAAAAAACCAACCAAACAAAAAAATCCCAAAAAAACCACCCCACAGATAAAATAAAGGGCGAATTTGAAGGGAAGGCTGATCTGAGGTATGAGACTAGTCTTGTGCATACTCTGGTATGGAAAACCAGAGCAAAAATAAAATCATTTTTGAAAAAAAATATACAATATATCTTTAAGTGATTGCTTCTCATTCCCATAGTATTGTAACTTTGTTTACATTGCACCAAAGATGATTATGTAAAGCAGAAGTAGTAAGCAGAGTTCCTCTGCCATTTTTGTGGTGCACACTTTTTAGTAGACCACAACCAGTTATAGAATTAAGTTTGGCTTCCACTGTCAGGGTATGTATTCTGCACTTAATTATTTTCTTTATCAGATGCTGTCCTGACATTTCAACTGTTAACTTGTCACCTCCAGAGAGTGTATAATTCTTCCCAAAGGAGGTCCAGGAAGGAAAAAAGGAGACAGAACCAGTAGAAGATAAACAGAATAATCATTCTTGATATTAAAGCTAAACTTAATTTATACTGAAGAAATAAGACTACAAAATAAATGGGGGAGGCAAAAATAGTCCATAACAAACCAGAGGGATATAACATCAGTTCTTGTTGACATGGGGGACAAGAAGCCAAGTTCATATGCCTGAGGTACTAAAATAAGCACTGCAATGAAAAAGACACAGCATAGCATAGAATTACAAATGAGGGAGATTGCATTCACTTAAAGATTAATATAGTGAAAAAAAAAATCTTCATTCATTAGAACAAAACACTTTCAAACAAAGTAATCAGGTAGCATTTGGGCTTTATGTTACCTGAGACTGCAAAATACATAGATCTGGAGGCCAAAATGTAATTTAAAGACTCAATGCAGGTACTTTAAAAACATGAGACTGAAATTTAGACTGCCTTGAATTTCAGTGACTTAAGCATTTTTCAAATCTTAGTTATTTCAGTATACCTTATGGTAGGCCTGTGCTTGGTGTATATAAAACATTGATTTGCTGAATGACTGGGTGAGATAAATCCATGTTAAAAGTCGACTTCTCTTAGATGGCAACTGTCAGCCAGAGAGAAAAGCTCTTCCAGGCAGAGGGAGATTTTTTAATGTGCAATGAGCAATCCTCAAAGCTGAAAAAGCCTCCATTGACAGATGTGTTCTGTCTCTATACCCTAAAGACATTCCAGGAGATTTTCCCAGTAGACTTTTCTTGAGCTTGAGAGGTATATTCAGCACATATAAGCACAGATGGGACAAAACAGAGAACCAAAATATCTCAAAATTGTTATCTAGATTAGCATGAAGATAAGCAACAGGACAGTAATCCAGTCCCTACTGTGTGCTGAAATCTGTTCTATTTACAATGCGAGTTGAATGCTTATAGAGAGCAGAACTGTTATCTTCATTGTCATGAAAAACATTCAAATGTCAGAGTAGTCTCATTTTATTTATTTTGGCATGGAAACTTTGGGATCAGGAGGGAAGTAAGGTGTATTTTTTTCTTTTATTCTGAATCTCTTTATTTATTACAAATGTTATTATACTAGATATAGTATTCAAATAAAATTTAGAGCAACTTTTTTAGGTTATAGCTATTTATTTTCTTGTCTCTAAACTGTGCTGTGCTTGATTTGTCACATAGACTGAATATGCTATTGAAAACTGCCATGTGTCCCTTGCCATTCATGCTAAACTCTGAGAGGAGTTACCTATTTTCTCTAATGTGATTGCTCAGTGCACAAACACTATCTGGAGGACACTTCCTAGGATAAGTCCTTTGACATCACAAGCAATCACAATCTATATTGCATTATAATTATTACTTTTTGAAGAAGCTTTGTGTTTCATTCACACTGCTTTGACCGAAAGATCACTTCAGAATCCCATTCCCCTGAGGATTACAAGTCCCCATCCCAATTTATTCATAGCTTATTTATCCCTCCCACGGCATTCATAAATATCTGTTACATCCCTTCTTAGCCTTTGTTTGGCTAATCTAAACAAACTGTGCTCCTTTACTTTCCAGTAGACTCCTTTTTCCCTCATCAAGTGAGATTGAATTAATTTCTTATGTATATAGTATTCAGAATTATGACTCCTCATTACTTTGTAGAATGGTGAGATAGACCAATTTGATTTTTATTTATACTTCAACATGTGTTACACATGGGGTGAAAATTACTCTAGGGACTGTACATGTGGTGAGAGCCCTGTTCTCGGGAGTTTTCACTGGACAGCTGATCAGGGAAGAGAGACCTTCCACAACTGCCGATGGCAGACGCCCAGATGCCCCGTAAAAAACGCCTGGGAAATTGGGCTAGGGGAGAAGCCTTACCACATAAAAGTAGTTAACTGCAACATAATCAGGTCTATTTTTCTTTGGGTTTCATGGAGGGAGCTAGGACTTGCCCAGAGGTTCAGCTTGGCCCCTGTTATAAGTAAAAACTGATCCAGCCAATTTCAATAAAAATAAAAAAAATAAAATTTATTCCCGACCAATATACAGTCCCGACTGCCATCAATCAAAGGCAGCACCGATCCCGGGACTGAAGCTGGGTGAGCTCAGATCAATCCCCCCTGTTCACCAATGCCGCCTGGCGGAGTTCGAGTTTTATACTCTTTTCTCTTGCCTGCAGCGGAGTCCCTTTGTCCTTCCTTGGAGTTCTTCATATTCATGTTGTGTCTGTTCTCTGTCCTGTGCTGGACAAAGCCTTGTCTGGGAACTGATGTATATCTGCTCCTCGGTTCCCAGAATCCCACATTCAGATGTATGTCCTTGATGTCCATCTGAGATGAACATCTATATGAGATGAACATCTTCATGGGCCATCATCACTGGGCGTTCTCTCGTTCGTGCCAGCCAGAACACCCATCTCCTGTGCAGGCTAGGTTTACTTTGTATGTTAATGACACACCTCCTCCTTGGCTGCCAGCTGTAGTTTTTGTCACCCTGTGAAGCAATCCCCTTCTCCCTTGCTGGTGTGATTTTAAAGCTTGATATTATATTATTATAATAAGCATATTCTACTAGCATGAACTACCACCATATTCATAACAGCTCCCCTCACCTTTTTCTCCCTGTGGTCTTGCTTCCTTGTCCACAGCTGTCCTGCCCTGCTTCGCCGCTTGTCTGAGACAGGTCATTGCCGCGACAACCTAGTGCTCCATGTTTCCACAATGGAGCAGCCTCAGCTGCAGCTGCTCCACTAGTGCACCTGTAGCCATGGCAGCTTGTTCTCCAGTAATGGAAGACTCACATAGCCTGCTGCTGTTTGGAAATTATGCCCAACCTGCCACAGGAGCGACGTAGGCTCATCGCAGCTTGCAGCACACATGCTGTGTCTGCCGATCAGGTGTCGACAGAGCACATTGGCATCCCTGTGGTAATGCTGTCCCTGTATTTTGTTTCTCCCTCCATCTCCATTTCCCCCACTTTGCTCCCTTTTCTATCCCCCTTCAGTAGGAATGCTTGATCTTCTTTTATCAATAAACAGTTCTCAGACATAATACTGCCACATTTGCGCTTTTTGTCGGAGAAATTGATCAAAAATAAGCCTTCCTTACTCCCCCTTTTACACCAGGACAGGACAAATGGCTTTAAAACTTCTATGTCTTTGCAAGAAATGGTTTATCTGAGACAGCTTAGGATTGCATTTGCCATTTTCTTATCAGCACTTCAATCATTCTGCATTTAATTAATGTAGCTGTGCTTTCTTCTCTGACATTTTTAACTGATGAACTTCCAGCTTCTGAAATAATTTTTATTAGTCACAAAGAATGGAACTTTGCATTTTGTACTACTTAATTTCATCTCCTTTCTACCTCAGTTGTTCACAGGCTGCTTAAGATCTTTCCATATCATTCCAGTCCTCCAAAAAATTCAAGCTCTTTCGTCCTTCATAAAGATTCATTAGGACATTTTCACTTGCTATTTGTGAAAATGTAAATAAAACTTTTATAAACACAAATAACCTTAGCCCAAACCTGCTTCCTACTAGTTTTTTACCTACTCTACAATTCTTCATTACTTGCATTGCATTTATATAATACATTTCCTAAGTGATGTCATAAAAAGCACTTTCCTGAAAGACAAGATTAATTTTATGTTTTTAATCTAAAATGCAGGTTATCACTACATTTCACAATCTACCTACCAAAAATACAGAATATGCATTTCCACAATTTTAATTTAGCTGTACTTACTTAGTTTCCTTATTTGTGCTCAGTTCAAAGTAATGACATTTTAGTTATAAGCAGAGCAATAAAGAGTGCAAGCTTTTATGCACTTTCAAAAAAATTCTGAGACAATTTTTCCCTCATTGAATTTCCTTTTCACATCTATCAGTCTCATTCTTACCCAATACCAGCTTTATCAATAACATGCTAGTTTTAATACTAATCCTGGAATTAAAGTCTGGATATCGGGAAGATGAGTATTTCCTTGCTACATAGTTATTACCATGGTGTTCTCTTGTGACAAACTATATTTTCTAAGCATCTGCTTCTTGGCTTACAAGTTCCAGGAAACAGCATTAATATTGTAGGTATGCAAACACATGGTGAATCAAAATATAATATTTTCACAGATGTTTCAAGAAAATTTGTCTTAGTTTCCTTTGCTAATAACATAGACATTGTTTGAGAATAAAAAACAATGACTCTATGATTAGAAAAATAACTGGTTTTATTCCCCTAAATCTGGAATGCAATAGTTGGAGCTTCTTTTCCTTTTTATGTTTGGCTTTTTCAGCCATTTAGATGTCATAGAGACATCTGACTTGACAAGGACATTAGGTATTTGGAAGTAGGAGGAATGACAGTGTTTGCTTTCCAATTTACAAAAATAGTAAATCAAGATTTTATCAACAGATGTACTCTTCTATTTTCTCTTCATTAAAAAAAAGTGGCTTAAAATTAAGATAGAAATTACTTAGCTACAATAGTCAAAATTATAAAAGAGTATCACGTTTGACACCAAATTTTTTTTCAGCTCCTTGTAGCTCATGAAGCATATGTTTGCTTTTTCTGTTTGCTTTGTTTTGGCATGGAATGTGAAGGATTTTTTTTATTACTCCATTCATACATTTTAGGATAAATTTGACACAATCTAGTGATAAACAGTACTGAGAATCAAAATAAACGAGGTGTCCCAAGTTATCAATATTGTTTCACCACATATCTGAGCAAGATGGCCATTTTGCAGAGGGCCTGAGTCTTTAAGAATGACACCAAATCTACTCCTTTTTGTTGATTCCAAGCAACTTTTCTTTCCATTGTATATGCATTGCAATAAAATTTGATTTTTATTCTTAATCAGGAGATATGATGAATTATTCTTTAAAAAAGTTAGAAATATATGTATCTTCAAAAAGCAAGATGACTGACTGCATCTAATTAAATTGCTTTCATAATCTTGTGCAAACCAGCTACACAGCAATGTGTGGATTTGGCTGAAGATTAAATTAATCCCTGTTTACACATACCAAATAATTCTATCTGCTTCCCCTGAGGGAAAGCAGGGAGAATTTCAGAAGCATGAGCAAGCATGCTAGTTTTGACAACAAGGATGGAGATTTTATTAATAAATGCTCTGTGTAATACTGAAAGAAAGGGCTTCAAGTACTATTCAGAAATCACCTCTTCCTCTCAGCCAGACAGACAGTTCAGCTTGGGTATCTTCATTTCAGACACTCTTCTGGGATCTGAATCAATCTACACAGCCATCTTTTTCCCCCCATAGGCACATAAAAGAACACAAGTCAAAGTCCTTTGTGAAATCTCTGCCAGTAATGCCAGTGAATTCTCTGACGTGCCATTTTGTTTCAGCTGTAGTTGCTAGCACATGGAAAATCTGGGAGAACAGTGTGCAAACACTTATGTATGTTCTGTGCTCTTGTCATGCCAAATGTCACAGAATCAGAGAAAGGCCTGGGTTGGAAGGGACCTTAAACATTGTCTCATTCCAGTCCCACTGTGTTGGGACATATGCCACTAGATTAGGATGCTCAGAGTTCCATCCAACCTGGCCTTGAACAACCCCACAGATACCACAGCATCTCTGCAAAACCTGTGTATGGGCCTCATCACTCTCACAATAAGAATTTCTTCCTAAATTCAAATCTAAACCTGTCTGTCAGTTTGAAGCCATTTCTCTTAGTCCTGTCACTACATGTAAAAAGTCTCTCTCCATCTTTCTGGGAGGCTTCCTTTTGATTCTGGAAGGCCACAATTACATCCCTTAGAAGTCTTCTGTGTTCCAGGCTGAACAGTCCCTCAGCCTTTCTTCATAGCAAAGGTGCTACACCCCTCTGATCACCTTGGTGCCTCCTCTGGATGCTTTCTAACAGATCCATGTCCTTCCTCTGCTGGGACCCCAGGGCTGGAGGCAGCTCTGAAGGTGGGGTCTCACCAGAGTGGGGCAGAGGGGCAGAATCCCCTCCCTCCCCTGCTGCCCACGGGACTCTGGACATATTTGAACATATTTGGCTCTCTGGTCTGGGAGTGTCCATGGCTGGCTCATGTCCAGCTCTCACCCACAGCAATCCCAAGTCCTTCTGGGCAGGCCTGCTCTCAATCTGTTCATGCCCAGCCTGGGCTGACACCAGGGATTGCCTTGACCCAAGTGCAGCACCAGCACTTCGCCTTGTACAACCTCATAATATTCCCATGGGCCACTGCTTGAGCTTGTTCAGGTCCTTCTGGATGACATCCTGTCCCTCAGGAGTGTCAGTTGCAGCACTCAGCTAAGTGTCATTTAAGAACTTGTTGAGGGTGCACACAACCCCTTTGTCTACGTCACTGATGAAGATATTAAATAATACTGGTCCCAGTACAGATCCCTGAGGCACACCCCTTGTCATTGATGTGCATCAAGACTCTGAACCACTGACCACCACCCTCTGGATATAATGTAAGCTTTAAGAGAAATTATGACGACTGATTTTATTCCTACCTCGTTGGTTTATTCACCTGGATGCATGGTATTTAACATCTCAAATCTGTGCCTCTGTAAAAACAATACTCAGAATTCTGGAGTGAAATGCTCAAACAATAGTCTAATTCTTTCACAAAGTTTTACAAGGCAGGGAATATAGATGTAGTCTGTAAAAGTAAAATAAACCCAAAGACATGAAGCTATGGAAATCCTTAAATAAATATAAACTTTAATTCTGTTTAAAGAAATGTCATAAAGTAATGACACAATTCTCATTAATGCAAAATAGTATTTGTGTTTCCAGGCTAAATTAAACTGGACTTCCATATGAAATTAATTTTCTCTCTCCTTGAGCATAACAATCAAAGGATTTAGTCTGTGTGTGACCTATTTCAAGGCTGTCTTTTAGAGCCCATAAATAGACTAAGTCAATGTTGGTGAGATGTCCCTTTGTGTGCTTTGTGGGCACGCAGAAGTTGATAGGGAAGAGATTGATATTTCCTGGATATACAGCTTCAGTTGCAAGGGAAACTTCACAAAAGAGTTTTATTCTGTTCTCGGCCATGGTGAATGAGGTATCTCCTCTCTAGAGTAGAAAGAGGATAAGCAGTGCGTTAAAGATTAGACCCTCTTTGAAAGAGGGAAACTCCTATCAAGAAGAGTCATAATATAGCAGTGTTTCATAATCTTCCTGCTTAATTTAGAAGTCAAAATGGAGGTACCTTCTTGATCATCTCATGATTAAGACTACAAGAAGTCTGTGTGGCTGTTTTGTGCTGGCTGTGAAAAGTTTGCTGGTAAATTCCTGTTTGTAACATACAGTGTAACAGAACTTTACATGAATGACTAAATTAAAGTGACATGAAAATAAAATCTGCTGTCTCCTTGAGGAGGGGACTGTGATAACCTCATACAAAATGCAAAATTTCAGTCTAACATTCTAAAACCATACAATATGTTTTTTCAAGATGGTTGGCAATGTTTCAGAATTCTCAGCAGAGAATGACTGAAGGAAACTGAAGTATATGGGGGTCAGAGAGCTTAGGTACAGGACATAGAAAAACACAGGTATGTGTTTATGCAGATAACTATTACCTCTAGGGCTGATGTGCAGTAACATCCAAGGATACAGACATGGAATTCTCTTTTTTGATGCCTCTCAGATTCCTTATGATGCCCTTTGCTCTGTATGAATAAAACTGCACATGGTTCCACATCCAGTAGCTCAACAGGACAGAGCAAAGATTTACAAGGACTAAACAATAACCAATGGGAGAAATAAACACAGAATATCACAGAAATAAACAGAAATAACCAGTGGGAGAAATAAACACAGTATCATTTTATTAATGCAGTTAAGAGACACAGGGTAACTCAATGACTCACGTGGAACTAGCAATGGTTCTGCCACACCTGGCACCTAAACTCTTCCACTCTTCCACAAGGTGTACTGTTTACCTCAGTGGGTTTTGATCTTCTAAACTCTCATACTGTCTCACATGCTTATGGTTTTCTGTCCATACTTGTTCCCTTCTTCTGTTACTTCTGGTACTGTGCAGTGCAGATTGGCTATGTAAAAATCTGATTTAGGTTATCCCTTTTAAAGAGGGAGAATACAGGGAAGAGGAGAAGACAGACTTGGGGTTGGGTTCTCAATATTCATAACACATGCTCAGTCCTTGTACTGGATGTCCATTCCCAGGCTCTGGCAGCAGGCGCCTGCAGTGGTGACTCCTGTAAAGAGATCTGGATCGCACCTGTGCCAGACACAGCTGGCTCCTGTCCATTCCAATGGACCCATGACATGGCAAAGCTAAGCCCCTCAGTCAGGATGGTGGCACTCTGGGAAAGTGTATTTATGAAATAACAAGAACATTTCACATCAGAGAGAGAAGAGAGGGGTGAGGAAAGTGAAAGAAATTACCATGAGAACACTAAGTCGGAGAAGGAGGGGGAAGACATGCTGCAGGTGCTGATGCAGAGATTTCCTAATGACCTGTGGAGAGAATCATCCAAGAGCAGAGACCCATCATTACAGACACTGAAGGACCCACTTGGAAGCATTATCTGGAGGAACCACATTGTGGAGTTGTGTGTTTAAAGTTGTTATTGTTAATTAATTCCTTGATTGATTTGTACAATGGTTTGTTCCTTCCCCCCATTTAAACCCCACAATGGTTTGTCCCTAGGTTGTTTTTCTCCAATTTTTCCCGCCACTGGCTTGTCAGTTAAAGTAAGACGTCCCCTGTTCCTCCCTCCAATTCCTTATTTAGTTTTGTTAGTCTTCGTGGTGCTGCCTCTTGCCCTTGTCAATTATGCTAACCCCCCCTACTTTTTTCGAGAAAATTCTATGTCAGTAATCCTTAGCCTGTGTTATGATTTGCTCCCAAGCCTCTCTCCCTCCCCCTCACGTTTCCTATTAGTTCATATGTATTACATCAGCTTGTCTGTTCCCTCAGCTATTGGCTCCTTTGTATTTCCACGCCCCACGCCCCTTTACTTTATAAGGCTGGCCGTGACAGTTATTCTTCGACATTTGTCCCTGGACCCTCCTCGGCTGTCGTTTCTCCTTGGATCTCTCCCTGGATTAAAGGCGCCTTGGAACCTAAACAAGTGTCCCTTCTTTCTTCCTCTGTTTCGGATCCTCGCGTCTCTCATTGCATCAGCCTGCGCACCCACGCCGCTGGCTGTTACCGCTACCTGGCAGTCCCGACGGGAACCCGGGAGCGGTCAGTCTTGTGGCGCCCCTCTGCGGTCTTGCAAGGAGCAGCTAGCCGGCGCCCCTTTGCTCCGACCGGCCGCAGCGCGTGAGAGCCACACCACATCTCTTGGAAAGGAGCCAGACTGGAGCAGGGCAAAGCAGGAGGAGGAAGGACAAACAGAGAAGACCTTTTATGGACTAACACCAAACCCCCTTCCCCTGCACCAGGGATGAGATGGCAATGTAGTGAATGAAGGAGAAACAATGAACTTGGGCAGAAGGAGAAGAAGAGAGAGGTGTATTAGATTTCTCTCTTACCTTCTTACCATCCAGCTCTACTTCATTTGCCAAGAAAATTAATTCAAGTAATGTCCAGTTTTCCCAGGACAGTAACTGCTAAGTGATCTCCTTGTCTTTATTTTGACACACTTTTTTTTTTATTTCCATTTCCTGTTGAGGAGGGGGAATGAGGGATTGGCTAGGTGTGGGGGCTGGAAGTCAGCCAGGTCAGATTACCATGGTCCGTCACCTCTTAAACCTCTATTGTGTGAAGAGACGTCAAGCGAGTAATATCAGTAAGAAAATTTAATATTCAGTGACAAAACTTCCTGGATCATACAAGTAGAAGTAGGGACTGTTTATTCTTTCAGGAATCAAATCACCATGAATTGCAGTGAGACTGAAATTTGCTGTGCTCTCTTTGTTAATTACCCCACCAGTTCTGCAAAAACTCAATAAAATCCATGTGTTCCTGATTATACAACACTATCTTACCATGAAGGTTTCCTCTTTTTCCTCTTTTCCTCTCAAAAACCAGGAAGACAGAATAAATAATAATTCATAAAAGAGGACTTAAGCATTAAGGCCTAGGAAGAGTGTCTTTCCCGATGGATCTATTTACATTTATCCAGTAGCTCTCTGGATTATGTGTCCAGACCAGGAAAATTTGCAAAGCCTGGAGACCACTGTGGAGCACACCCTCCTCTGGCTAAAGAGAGCACTCAGAGTATCAGATCAGTGGAACAGAGGGACCTTAGACTGGGAAGAATTCTTGGGTCCAGAGCTCAGGCCTGGGCCCAAGAATCACTGCTGCCTTGCACTCTGCAGCAGCTGATCCCAAGCAGCTGCCATGATGAAAACAAGGCTGTAACATGAAAACTTACAACTCATCAATATTGTGACTTACTAAACTAAAAGGATATCAGTTCAAGATTTTCCTACTTGCTTCAAATATCTGTATGGTACATATTTTGTAATATTGTATTGTGACGTGATTTGACATCATTATTTGAATGTTGATATAGTATTTACTTGGGTTACCTTTCAATACAGAAATTTTCAATTTCTATATGCAGTATATGTGATTTTGTAAGCTTTCTGAGATTTAAGTAACATATTTGCTGTTTATTCCTTATAGATAAACTTACTTTCCTCTCTTCACTAGCTTCTCTGTTCCTAAGAGGAAGATGCTGGCATGGCAAATCAAAGCAACAGTCAGCATCTAGGAAGCTGTTTCTTATTTCAGAAGAAATGAGAGGTTGAGAACTTAGGTCACTGCTTTTTCAGTGGCATTATATCTGAGATTCCTTAGTACACTCTTAACTAACCTGTTATTTAACTAATTAAGAAAATCTATACTAAAAGCCACTATCTAGGTTGCAAGCAAATAGATGCTCAGAAATTTAAGTTCAATAAAGTTGCTCTTGAATTAACATTAATCTTTAAAAACCAGCTACTTGCTGCATGTACTGAAGCCTGCTCTCTTGCTTATAGGGTAGTGACAGGCCTAAGCACTCTTTTTTTCCAGACCAGAGCAGCTATACCTAGGACTACAGTCATGAAAATAGGATGATAGTACTGCAGTTTCTCCACAGTAAGTCATAGTATTTCCTGCACTCCTATACTATTGTTATTGAAAGAGCAATGATTGTAATGGGTTACAGATGTAGCTTCACCTGTTCTCAGAGACTGAAAAAGCATCTGGTTTCTGGCTTGTGTCAAGAAAGGTAGTCAAAGTTGAGACTCTCTTGTAGAGAGCCAATATATATTGCCTGTGAACAGAACTGTGGAAATTTCTTAGGAAGTCAAAAAGTGGCATTACCAGAGAATTAATCATCTCATCAGCCCACAAAGTTTAAAATTTTCTAACTTATCCATCTACCTCAATGCATTTCTTATCTGCCTTAAAATCAGTGCACAAAAATACACGTCAACCAAAATAAATGGTCATAATTTTCCAGTTCTAAAAACTGGAAAATTGTTTATGAAGAAAATATGCATTTGAATATTTAACCTCTTTCAATGATAACAACTCTCCTTAGAAGCAACTTTAATAGTGACAGGTCGTTTTAGAGCTTTCTCCACAACAAACCCACAAACACTTCAAGGTTTCTTTTGAGTCTGGAGCACTACTGTCAAAATCAAAGTGACCTTTACTACAAGATAGTGAAGAAAGAAAAGGCCATGACTGAAAAATTACTCTGCTGTAGAAAAATTATCAAAGAAATGCAATGAAATCTGTACTGAATACTGTGTCAAGATAAATTGTTAAAAATGGCACTTTTTGATTTGAAAATTTAAATGTTAATTCCTAGGTAAGTAATATATATGGTTCAGTCAATTGTGTCTTGTGTCAACCATGGGTCTATATTTTCCCACATTAGGGGAACAATTTTAGTGGTTGATAGTTGTATAAACACATTCAGAGGCAAAAAGGAAATAGGTTCACTTAGAATTCTGAGTGCAGATTAGAACCTCCACTATCAGTGAACAGAAATGTTATCACTTGGTTTACTTATTCATATTGATGAAGCATTACAGAACTGATATTGACATAGTAACTTGAATGTAGATCATATTCCTTTGTAGAGTTGCTTATGGAATTCCAGGTGCAACCTTTTTGACACTCACATGCAAGTACATGTGTGTTTCTGAAGGAATGTGCTGAAATCCAAGAGCTAAGAATACCACTGATGTCGAAGCAAACTTACAGGAGCCAGAAAATAAGGATCGTTTGCTGTTAGCTTCAGAATAGTGGAAAAAAAATGCTGGCAAATTCTCATCATGCCCATTCAGAGTTACGCTGTGAAAAGGATCTAATATCGAGGTGAAGTAACTACAACTAGAAAAAAAAAAAAAAGGTATATTCCTGGATGTATATGGATCCTGATTGCACTGATTTACAGCCAGCATACCACCAAAGTACAAACATCTGAAGTCACTACACATGAAAATTTCAAATCATACATGTGTTATACAGCTGTCAGCTCTCTAGAATAGCCATTATCATAGTACAAAATGTTATATTTAGGCCACTTCAGAAACCTTCAGTTTACTTCAGAACATTTTTTGATGATAAAAATTGCAATTATAATTATTTCACATAGTGCTAAAAAGAGTTCTTCTGAAGGGAAGAAAGAAATAAAAGCTTTAAAATAGGATAAAGGATTTTTTTCCCCTTACTGAAGAAGCACTATCAGCTTAAGACAACTTAAGGGAAGCTTTTTTCCTATGCTTGATAACATATGACAACTAATATTTTACTGTAGTTTTTTCAAATGACTTAATGGAATTATTTGTGATATGATGTTTATGTGATTACATGGTGAACCAGGAAAGGTTTCTTTTCTGGTTTTAACAACTGTATGAATAGAAGAGAGATTCTGTGTTTTCGTGCAACCATGCTGCTCATGAAAACAGAAAAAGTTAGTGTAGGCCAATGTTAGTGAATTAGTGAATGAAAATTAGTAATGATAATTCACTACTAATTCAAAATAAGGAATTAGTGAATGAAAAATGAACAAACTTATATTTATGAACTTCATTGTTTACACAGCTGCAAATTACATTACAGAACCCAAAATGGTTGTATAAACAATGTCGCAGAATAACCAACCCAACTAAGTTTACTGTTGTATAAAAAGAGCAACACGTACTGGTGTTAATCATTAACTTTTTTTTTGTCAATGCTTTCAAATATCATAAATAGGTTGTTTCATACTGCTACTCTTCAAAATTCACTAACAGTGGTATGTGATGTGTTAAAACATGATTTTAGGAGAAAATAAGTATTTTAGTTACCTGTTTATGACTTCTCTGTTAAAGACACAGAAATTTACTTTTAATAATCATAATTTGAAACATATATATCACTGGTGAAATAGTATCTCACCTGTAGAACTAATGTTCCCAAATAAAGACAAGAGCTATAGAAAGATTCTAGACAGAATATGTTGAAAAGCTAGAGAGTAGCTTAAGCTTTACAAGAGAGTGGGCTGTGGGTAAACAGGGAGGGGGAAAAAGAAGGGGAAGAAAGAAACAGGGAAGGAAAGAAATTCAACAGATTGTAGAAAGGCCCATGTATTAAAAAGAAGATTACATGGAAAAGTTGAAGCCACAGTACAAAGGTGTATGAAGTACACTGCTGTGTTTCTGTTAATAATTCTGAAGGTAGTCATAGGGAATAATCTATTTTCCTTCTATGCAGAAAAAGCATATTTCTTGTCATGAAAGACTTACAGTTCTCTTAAGAACCAGGCACAAACTGCAGACATTCAGCTGAAATTCTAACAGACTTTTCTCAGTGGGAGTGTGAAGTTTAACAGGAAGAAACAAAAAGAAAGAACATATTATGTGATTTGTTTCCCCCCCACCCTCACCTGCCTGGGTAGGTAGATACAGCTGTACGAAAGTGTTCCTCAAGACAGCTTTGCAATAGTGACAAGAATTTCAAAACTAAGGATAAAACCCAACTCGTTTTTCATTTCCTAGGTCGATGATGTTAGAATACAATAATTTCCATTCTGAATTATACATATAGCTCACCTAGAGCCATATCCTGTACCAGATAATGACCTTGGGTCCCTTTGCTGAAAGTATGAAAACCCTATAAGAAAGTTAATTTGCTAGAATATCCATCTAATGAAAGTTCCACCCCCTAAATGAGGAAGAGAAAATTTACTTGCTTCCCTAATTGTGGGACTTAATTTCACCTAAAATCCCCCTTTTTAAGGTCAATTTAATACTAAATCATTACTTGTAGAATTGAATAGCATTAATTAATAGCATTGCTAAAGACCAGTGTTCATTCTTTCTTTTTGAAATTGCTTCCTTTCAGTTACATTAATGATTATTGTACTCTTATAAAATAAGACAGAAAGAAAGATGTAGTTTTCCACCTCTTCTATAGCCATAATTTTTGGCTGGTTTTCTGCCCTTTCGGGACTTGGGTTTGATTCTCAAGGGGGAAAGAATCCCCTTTTTCACTTTTTAAAATTTCTCTTCTATCCCCATGATTTTATCTGACCTTAGTTTCACCACATCTAGAATATCTGTTTTCAAATGAAGTGCTACAGACCAGACTCCAGACAATGCCAAGACATTTACTGACACAATTACGTTACTTAAAATTTTCAGTATTACTTTTTGTTCTGTCCCTTGCAGGTGCTGACCTAACATAAAAGTTCCTCAGCATTGAGGAATATGTGCATGATGAAAGTGTCAATTAATGCATTATTAGAGACAACCAAGTAGTATTATTTGCCATAATCAGGAGCAGTATGTACATATACAATGGATTTTCTGCTTAAAAAATTTTAAATGCAGTGTCCATATGTGCATTGGTTTGGTGTTTCTTATTAAAAAAATGCACCATGTATAATAAAGAAGAATCATGTGCACCATGGGTTTAGAGATCCACCGCACAGATAAGCAAGTTTCATGCGGAAAAAACCTAACCATTCTAATTAATAAAATTATCATAATGTAAGCAACCAGACTAGTTTAGACTTGCCAATATGGAATACTTTCCAACAGAAGTTCCAGTTCATAAAAATATGTTTTTTCATTTGTATCATTAATCAAATGATTGAGAGGAAAAAGGAGAAAACTCCATTTTCTACTGTAGTTAATCTATTAACTCTGTATTTTTTCTCTTTTCTTCTTCTATTATACCTCTTATTACAAATCTTATTTCCTAATAGCCCACTATTAGTCAGTCAGAAGGGTAGAAAATTCATACTACTTATTCTATCAGATTTTAATGGATTTGTTATGATTCAGGTTTCTATAATAGTTCTTAGCTTGCATTTTTATTCAGGCTCATTATTTCAAAATTTGCACTTTTAAAATTAATTTTGCCTGTTCTCTTTAAGGCAAATTGTGGTAGGATTTGCATGAAGGTTATCATATATATCATATATATCATATCATATATATCATAATAATGAGGGAATTTAATTTGTGCCAACATGAACTCTAGTAATTATAATTGGCATTTTCAGTAGTTTCCATTGTACTGGAAAAAATTGTGTAGGATTTGATAGGGGGCATTGGGTAACAGGGGTAGCTTTTGTGAGAAGCTCGTAGAACCTTCCCCCATGTCCTGCAGAGACAGTGACAGCCACCTCCAAATTGGACCTGCTACTGAGCTTACCCACCAGACAAGGTAGTAGAGCCTCTGTGATAAAGGAAAAAAAGTTATACCATATATATAATATTGCTCAGAGGAGTGAGAATACAGGAGAAGAAAAACTCTACAGACATCAAGGTCAGTGGAAAAGGAACAGCTCCAGGAGCCTCACCTGAGATTTCTCTGCAGCCCACGGGTGCAGACCATGGTGAGGCAGCTGTGCCCCTGCAGCCCATGGAGGAGCCCCACACCAGAGCAGCTGGACACCTGGAAAGAAAGCTCTGAGTCCATGAAAAGCCTGTGCTGGAACAGGCTCCTGGCAGGGATCCACAGACCCATAGAGAGAAGAGCCCACACTGAAGCAGGCTTCGTGGCATGAGTTGTGACTCTGTAGGGTCCTAAGCTGGAGCAGGCTGTTCCTGAAGGACTGAACACTGTGGAAAGGGAGCCACGCTGAGCAGTACTGAATGGCAGAACTGTATGTAGCCCATATGAAAGACTCACACTGAAGAAAATCATGGAGAACTGTCTCCTGTAGGAAGGACTCCACATTGGAGTAGTGAAAGGATTCCTCTGCCTGAGCAGCAGCAGAAACAATGTGTGATGGACTGACCACAAGCCCCATTCCACCTCCCTGGGCCTCTGGCAGGGGGGAGGTAAAGCCGGGGAAGGAGGATGGGGGAGGGGGGAAGATGTTTTTAAGGTTTGTTTTTTTGGTTTTTTTTACTTCTTACTGTCCTATTCTGATTCTGTTTGAGAATAATTTCAGTTAATTTCCCCAAGACAAAGTATGTTTTGACCATGATGATAAGCAGAACAGGGTTCTCCCAGTTCTAATCTTAAGTCATGAGTCTTTCATCACGTTTTCTCTCCTGTCCACTTGCAGAAGGGAGTGCTAGAACAGCTCTGCTGGGTACCTGGCATCCAGCAACCAACCACATTGATCAAATGCAGAGTTTTATATAATAGATTGAAACACTGTGAGATTGGCAGTAGTATAGACAAAACAAGTCCAGGAAAGGGGATTCTGTTGTTTACATTAATTACAACAATATTTGTTCAAGTCAACATTATTTGAAAGTCATATGTGGTGAAAATGTCAACATCTGATCAATTTCTGGAAAATACATTTACATATACTGTTCCTAAATTATTTTCTCACCATTACAGATAGGGAAGTATCTGCTCTAAATATAGAAACTGTTGTTTGGTCTACTCCATATTTTCATATTCCATGAAATTCCAAGGATACTCAGAAATAATTGTGATTAATTTCTTCCAGCTTTCCAGAAAATTGGCATGGATTCATCTACCACAGAAAACTCATCCCTAGACATTAGGCCAAAAAGCAGAAAAAGTACAATGAAGAATATTTACCTTTATTAAAGCCAGGAGACAAACAGATCCAGTGTGATGTTTCACAGTGCACAAAGACAGAACAGATTTCCAATGGGAGGAATTCTCTCTTGATTTTTAGGCTTCGTATTCACTGAATTTTGCTTGGATTAAAAAGACAATAAACTGGGGAAGAAAACAGACCATGGGGAAATTGCTAATTCCTTTGAGATGAGTCCCGGAAATACAGGGACAAATGAAGAAAGTTTGAACAACACTTAGGAAACACTGCAGTCTGATGAAGGAAACACTCCACAGAACAAAGAAGACTATGAATCATCTGAGGCCAAAGAATCAGTGTGACAATTTTACAGAACCAAGTCCCAGATAAAAAAACATGAGCCCAATAGCCCAAGTGGCTGCTAGGAGATAAATAATTAAATTTGTCAAGCTGCTCAAAATAGGTCATTCAAAGACCTCACGTCTTCCAGGCTATCATTTAGTAAGCACCACTCTACAGAATTCAAATAGTACAAGAAAATATATGAGAGGCAAAAATTACACAGTGCTCAGAAATATAATTCAGAAAAGGGCAGTACATGGATCTGCACATAAGTCACCAGCAGTACAATATACTACAAACACTACTACAATACAGTATTTGGACAAACATGAAAGGACTACAGTGAAATGTATGCAAACCCCAGAAGACCATGCAGAGCATGGACAAATCAGATAACAGGAACACTGTTAGTTCAAAAAAATATTCAAAAAAGCTGCAAGCAGTGGTGAAGCAGAAAAGGATTCTAGCAAGTTGGGCGCAGGTAAATACAGTATGTTTGTAGTGGTGAACTAGTGCTACAAACAGCCAACAACCAAACCAAACCAAAAAGTGGGCTGCAGGAAAGAAATAGATGAAACTCAAGGCTCAAAGGCTTGTTTTTGTGGAGAGACTCTATGTCAAGTCCTTGAGGAAGAACATGTGTTCAATCTATAACAGCACCGAGGAAACACACAAATTACTGGATTCAAAACATGTCATGTCCATATGTTTTTCAAGAGGCTGTTCTCACTGGTAGAACAGATTCTACAGCTGTGGAGAAGTTTAAAGAATAATTGCTCTCAGAAGAAGCAAAACTGACAATAAAGTATAAAAAAGAGTTAAAGGGGCCCAATTTTCTGCCCCCATGGAAATTCTTTTGACCTGAGGAAGGGGAATGAAAGAGAACCTGGATAGGTTCACTTCTCTGGGAATTACAGAACAAGCAGAAAAAGAAGAAAAGTCTATTAAGTTAGTTGGTTGCTGTAGTGAAAGTGAAGCAAGAAAGCAACTAAGAAAAAAGAAAGAAACTTTGGCTTCTAGTGTGCTAAATCATTGCCAAACAAAGGGGTGAAAAGACAAAAGTGTTTCTCCCACTGGTGAGTAGAAAATTCTGGAACACATCTTCCATGCCAAGAATTTTTTAGATTTCATGTCTCACAGTACACAGCTGAATTCAAACCTATACAAGGAACCCTCAGCTAACCCTATTCAAGCCTAGATGCAGAAGCACCACTGGCCAGAGTTCTGGATGGAGAGAGATCCCAAACAATCAGCTGTTTAAACCCTGGAGTTTCAAATCCCCTATATAAGCAGCTATCCATAATAAACTGTTGTCACATGCATTTCTGAGAGTTTGCATCATCCCTGTCTCCGACCACTCACCCCCACGTAACGTTCATGAATCAGCTGAGTTCTGGAAACAGAAAAACAAAGTTTCCTTTTTCAGATTTTCATAATTTTTTTTGAGGAATGCTTTCTGTGGGTAAATGTCCAAGGTACGTCACAGGAAATAGAAAATTATTTAATTGTGTAGAAGGCAATAATGTCCACTGAACTTTAATGTGAAGGAAAAAAATAGAGATCTCTAAGCACACATAAATAAAGAAAGAAACATAAACAAACTCAGAAAATTAGGGGGGAAAAAAAGCTGAAGTTCTTGAGCTAAGTTACACAGGTGTAATTTCATATAGCAAGGTGTTAACACAAGCTAATGCAGCAAAAGAGTACAAGGGGATTCAGCAAAACCTTTCCAGCACAGGCAAGGGAGACTTAAAACAGCTTGTTGGGAAGAAAAACTTCTGGACTTTCATGTCCAGAGCAGTCATATAAGAATGGTATAAGGCAGAGATGTCTAATGGACATGCTATGCAACAGTCAGTCAAAAAATTGAATTGGTAGCTTAAAGAGATTTGCCTTTTTAGAGGAGCCTGCAACAAGACAGGAAGAATCAGTAAGGAGAAAATTAGATTTCTACAGTGTCGCTGAAGACTCTTTCAAACCTACATTGGTGCAAAAACATAGCACATACATACAAGTTATAGAGCTTTTGAAGTAAAGCAACAGCAACTTGGATTCTTTATGTACAATCAGAAAATAACACTCTAGCCTTTCCTAAAGTTTTGCACATAGTTTTGAAGTTTATATCTGAGTAGTAAACACAAAAATGAAAGTATCTCTCTATATATAACTAGCAGCAAGGGCAAACTTGACATGGCAGTCTTACAATGGAGAACTAGCCAGTATTTTCATTAGTTTTCACTGCAGTAGAAAATAAGAAACATAATGGGAAATTTTCACTACAGTGACTCCTATGAGTTATCTTTTGAAAAAAAAAAGTTTGACATGTGGATTCTCGTTGAGATTTTGCAGCAACAAATTACAGGCTAGTATTATGAAGCCACTGAATTCACCTGGCAAAAAACTTTTTCAAAGAACTGTAAGCAAAAATACTAAGAATTAAACTGGATACCCAGGTTAAATGAAGATACATAATGAGGTGCAAAAGCAAATCAGAAATCACCATGGGATAATATCTCAGGAGCTACTAGTGTTTTCTTAAAAATTACCTGTCTACCTGACAGGGAAGTTGCACTACAGACAGCAGTGATATTACAAGAGTTTGCTTCACCAGGAATGGAGGCACTGTGGAAAAAGAGGAGAGACTACATGCTAGGTTCTTTTTCTTGGGCCAAGTCTTATAAACCCTCAAAAGGGAACCTAACACACCCAAGGATAGCTTAGCTATTACCTTTGGAGGCAAATAATAAGCAGGATGGCTTCTGCTGCAGTGTTAGATACAAAAAGGTTTAATAAAAGGCAAAACAACAAACAGAAAAACTCGAGCCAGGTACAGAGATCTGCCCCTGGTATAAACACCTAACAAAAGCCTCTTAGTTCTTTTGTTCTCTTCTTTCCTACCTGATGGGCCAGGCAGGGCTTTTTGGCTTCTATCCAATTAGATGACATCGAGTTTTTAGTGAAGTCTCTGAGGTCCTATGAGGTGGCTTTTCACCTAATCACTGAGAGAAACTTCTGGGCTTCTTTCCTTTTTTGGGGGACAAAGGCTAGCTTTGCCACTCTGTCATTAGGGGGCATACTCCTACAACTACACTCCCTACCTGACTCCACTTGTAACACATTTGATGCAATCTGTATGGGGTTGGTAATGCATCAGGCAACCTGATGTATCTTAATGCAAAGAGAGCTTTCTTCCTGCATTGACATAAGTGACCCTCCTGCACAGCAACACTTCTTCACATTGTTATCACCTTCACGGACATAAACTGTAGATACACATTGTTATAGATAGATAATGAGACGATTGGCTCTCACAATTAAAAGATAACTATTGTGTGAATATTAATAAAAGCTTTAGTGATGTATAGTTATGCTATTGTGGTTTAGATGTCCTCTGTTCTCCCCATAGTTCCCTCCCCGCCCCCCCCAATATTGTGACCATCAGGTAGCCTGGGTTGTCTAGGACAGGTAAAAAGAAGACTTGCACATGTCCCTCCAATAGAGCAGGTGGGAATGGAAAAGCTTGCTGCTTAGGGGGTGCGGCATAGCAACACCTGATCTCCAATCAGGTTAGAAGAAAGCAGTCTCCACCAATAAATGGCAAAGAAGCGCTGACAGACAGACTTTGGGAGGGGCCAGGGCTGGCTGATGCAACCCCCCCAGGGTTATAGAAGACTGAGCATCCATCTTGAAGACGAACCAGCCATGTGGTATCCACGAGGACATTTCCCAGCACTGCAGCTTTTTCCTTATGTAGTCCTTTGTTGTATTTTTGTTAAGGTTTAAGAAATCTTTTTTAAATTTTCAAAGTGAACAGTTGTTTCTCACAACATGTAGCATATTTTTTTTTTGTTTTCAGCCAGGCAGGAACTGTACAATACTACAACTTTACCCCCAAGGCAACTACATAAACTGGGCAAAGCATCAGATAGTGTGAAGGTAGAGACAGAGAAAAATGATAATGTGGATGAAACAGAGGCTGACAAGGGCAAAATGGGAAGTTGAGTTAAAAGCAGTGTGAATATTAATGCAAACACACATAGAAAAACAGGGAGAGAAAACAGGAAGTCCTGGGGTGGGGGGATGGGAAGGCAGGAGCAAAAGTGATTAAAAACTCAGTCAAGATCAAGATGACAGGCAGAAACTGACAGGGAATCCCTTTTCTCTTGCTTCTCAAAAAAAACCCCAACCAACCAAACAAAAAACACCAACAAACAAACAAAAAAACCCAAAACAAAACAACAACAACAAAGCCCCCAAAACAACAAAAACCCAAAAAACAACCAACCAAAAAAAAAAAAAAAAGAGGGAAAAAGAAAGGGGAAATGTCAGAAAGAGAAGGAGGGTATGAACGCTGTGAAAGGGTCCCTCTGTCTGAAAGCTGGAATGGAGCTGGTGGCTTACATGTCTCTGCACACTCTTGTAGCACAAAGGACAACTCTCTCCTTATATTGACTGATTCCCAATGCCAGAAGCTTCCTATTAAAAAAGTAATTTCTAATTAAAAATTTTGTCATAAAACATTTGCACAAGGGGCATTTTTAAGGTTTACGGGGATTCTCTCCCACAAAATTGCCCTGCTCTTGAGTACTTGACCTTAAACTCTTAATATTTTTTATATAATCTCTTTTGGATGCTATGTACACACCACAGAAAAAGAGAAGAATGTGATTATTTGACTCCATCAAAATGCAACTTCTTGTGTAGTGAACTTGACTTTAACTTTGTATCATATTTGCCAGATGTATTCTATTTTATTCATAATTTTCACGCATCAAGTGCAACTTAGTTCCTTTATATTAGCACTCTGAAATGTGGTGCAGACCAGCTGACCAGTTTCTTCATTTTGTTTATTCAGAGGTCACAGGAAATATGAACATTTGGAAACTTGTTAATATGTTAAAAGGTAGGACAATCTAATCTCCTCTTCAGCTTACAGTCTGCTTTTTAAGTAAAACACTCTACATCTTGCTAGGAGAAGTGGGGCTTTGTTGTTTTGGCTTTTTTAATTGTGATGAGGGAATTCATGTCTGTCTTTCTAAAGGCAAAAGATGGTACTTTGTACCTTTTCTACTCACACTAGAAAGACTCATTCAACCTCTCTAAATAATGCATTGGCACTCATTTCTCTGTTCATGGCCAGAGGCAAAAAATGCATAGTGTCTCCTAATGAAAATAATTTGAGGACACAGAGAACAAAATAAAGAGACAGTAAGAAATAGTATCAAATTTTTTAAACTTTAAATTACAAATAGCTGTTCACTATTTTCTCTTCATTTGTATAGGAAAATCCAGCTGGCT
Organism: Passer domesticus; assembly: GCF_036417665.1. Lineage (NCBI taxonomy): Eukaryota > Metazoa > Chordata > Aves > Passeriformes > Passeridae > Passer > Passer domesticus. The sequence continues at coordinate 55,723,451 of NC_087512.1, read as the reverse complement.
CTGAATTAGAACTTCATGAATTACAAACAATTGAAAAACAAACAATTCAATAATCAAATTTTCCTTTTTCTATTCGTGATACAAAATATCTCAATTATATCTGATATTCAAAACTCTTCATGCATTTCCTAATATTTTGCCTTTTACACAGAAACCATAAGAAACATGGTACAAATACCAGGACAGAAAGAGGTGTTTTAAATTTGACTTGATATTTGGTCTGAAACAATTATTTCACTGGCTCCAGAATTCCACATTTTATGTTTCACAGGCCATTTTGCAAATCCTCAACATGGTGGTGTCTGCCACATAACACAAATTCACCGTAAAATCTGAATTTTATTACCTTGTACAGACATAATTCACACTGATATTGTGTTAACAAGACAAATATTTCCACTTTTAAGAATTCTGGCCAATGCTGGTCACAATGAAAGAATATGGAAAAGTACAGTCATGCCTGAATCAAACAGGGTTTTGCTTTTCTTCTTGGAAGTGTATACTTGTGGAAAGCCTGATTTTTTATGGCTTATCTTATAAATGTTTTTGGAGCTAAAATGTATGTGTAACTTAGTATTCATTATGCCTGTCTGGCCTGTCTTGTCTTCATATAATTTCCTTTTCAGATTTCCATCCTAACCAAACTGCTTTTACATGTTAATGAGCTTCAAAATAAATCACATTAAATTTCACTGGCCTGGGGCAAGGCTGACAAAATCTGGGACTCTGGATTGTTTTCTCTTCTTTTCTGTCTTATTTATTCCCCAGTGGTGGGAGAGACAAAGCTTGTGATTTGACTCACTGTTGACTTCTCCTCCTCCATATTCTATGGTCTCTCTTGACATTGCATCATAGGGAGTGAAGAAGAGAGTAAAGGGCCAGTGAGCTTAAAAAAGATCCTTCTTTTCTCTAAGGCCTCCTCCCCATGCTGCTCCCTTTATTTAGAAATGGCTCTAGAAGCTTGCAGCTGGAACAGGCACCCAGTTTCTGTTTCCACACTGTCTAAAGAACCAGGAATAAGGAGGAGTGGCAGGGTATTGGTAAGGACAAGGATGTACTGCTTATGGACACAAAAAATCTGCTCAAGTTCCAGTGAAATCTCCCAGCCCCACTGCCATCTGATATGTTCTTTTTTAGAAGAGGAAAATTAGTGAAAAGAAGAAAATATCTACTGAAAAATACTGACAGAGAATTTGCCCCAGCCTGGGAGCTGTGAGCCTGGAAATTAGGGTTTGGAATCAAAAGCATCCTTGAAAAGTGCAACTGTCCTCGTTAAAGTACAGCTGCCATACCTAGAAACTGAAGATACCCTGAGCCACTAAGTGCAAAACCAAGAAACATTAACAGCAAATTGAAAAAGTGGAACAACAAAAGTACAGCAACATGTAAAAAAGTGATAAAATTTGGAAAAATAAAATTAATTTGAAAGAACAGAAAATATCATTGTTAGGGATATGATAGAAATTTGTGCCAATGGATTATAGATATATGTATCAAACATGCTATTAAAGGGGGGACCAGGGTTTAATCCTAAAAGTGACACCTCGGCTGGCTGACAAGTGTGGAACTCGGCATTAACATACGAAGGAAACTCGTCTGCACAGGAGATGGTCGTTCACAGTGGCATGTACCAGAGGACACCCAGTGATGATGGCCCATGAAGATACACATCTGAGATAACCAGGGCCATCAACACTTTCCACCTGAATACAGGATTCCCGGAATCGGAGAAGGAACATTTGTCTCTTCCTGGACGAGGTTTTGTGCAGCTTTGAGTGAAGAAAGAAACCAGCATGAATATGATAGACTTTGGAAGGAGACAAAAGGACTATGCTGTGGGCAAGAAAAAGAGTGTAAGAACTGTCCCTTTGAAGCAGCAAGTGTGGAGGAAGCGGGGTTCAGTGCGATAGAGACTGGATCTACGTCCACCCAGCCTGTATTCCGGGGTCTGCACTGTCTTTTTTTTTATTGGTGGCTGTCGGGACTGTAATACAGTCGCAAATAAATGTTTTTGTTTTTATTTTTATTACAATTGGGTCAATTTTTATTTTTACCTGTAACAGTCATTGTTGGCTGATACAGACAAAAAGCCAAAATTAACAGATACCTATTGGTGGTTTAAAGATGTGGTATTCTATGACTTGTTATGTCTAAGATACAAAAGGGACCTGATTTATATCAAAAATGGAGCCTGTCTCTTTGAGGTCTTCTCATTTTGCATGTAGTCTTTTTAAGCAGATTGAATCCCATACAAACTTTCTAAGAGTCCATGGACTGCCCTCAGGGATGCCTGGCTGCCACTAGATTCCTTGACACAACCCTTTTTGAGGTTGGACTCTGGCTGTTACCTTATTGGCTCAGCTCTTCTTTGTAGGTTTGTTTTTCATCTCTGGCATAGTTAGATCTTCCCTCCAGGAACAGATAAACCTTTTGTTATGGTTTGGCCTCTTCTGAAACCTGTATAATTCACTTGGTACTTTCATATGTATCTGTATGTGTGCATATATGTCCATATAAGTAATTTATCATATATATATCTGGTGTCATACTCTTGTTAATCTTATTCACCATTGATATGCTTGTATATCTGCAATAGTATGTGCCTATTATATACATAGTTGTGTACTGCTGCATCTAGTTGTACACTATCTGTGTGCTACTGCTTCTAGTATTATATTCCTAGCTGGCTGCTGCTGTTACATTAGATGTTGCTGTATTTACTGATTCTCTGCTACTGACTGGTGCTGTATTTGATTGTTGATCGTAATTTATGTTAGCATTATATATAAATATATAAACTTTAATAACCATAGATATACCTGATACTGGTGATTTTTATGGTCATTTACATGCTAGAGTTATTTTTTATGGTATTTGTGGTAATCTGTACTAAAGTACAGAAATATACAAAGTCTCTGTTTCTTTGTGTATTATGGAATTCTGTGGAGCTACAGTCACAATCTCTACCCACCCACACCTGCGATAAGCCTTTAGGGCATGACACTGTTATTTGACCAAGTCATTGCCAGTTACTCTGGAATCCAACAACTCAGGAATCCTCCTCTCTTTTGCTCTGCCTTCTTCCCTGTCAATACCGCTCTCTCCCTCCTTTAGTTAATTTGCCAGCAATTCATCCCTTCTTTTCTGCCAGGTTTCCCAATCAATTTTCTGGAACGTGAACAAATGTTCTTCCTCAATCTGTCTTCTGTATCTCTGGCCTCCAAATAAATTCTCTCCACAGGATTCCTAATCATTACTTTAGAATATCACCTATATAGTCTGTGAAGTCTACAGTGTTATAATTTAACCAGCCCCACAGTAAAATATCTCCTCTATTAATTGAATCCTCGTACCAAAATTGCTATTATTTTTATTATCCAATAAAAAAGACTAAAATATTGGCAAAAATGTTCAAATTTTTACATAAACTCACTTCATTAGCGCTAGAAAAACATTCTCTGTAGTACCACGTGACATTCTAAATTAATTCAACACCTATTACAGGAATGGATTACATGCCTCAGGACTAAATGTGTAAGGAAGGCATTCAACACATTCTCTCAGGTTTTGGCATTTGGACATCACATCAACTGGCCTCACATATATGCTGACATAGACTCATTCATCCTACAGCCACAGGAACAATTTGCTGAGCTGTAGGCCAATAAATCAAGAACTATCTTGGTGCCATGGAAAGTGACAAGAAGTCACTCTGTTATCAATTTTTGGCTAAGGAATTATAAGTTTAGCAGTCCTGTTTACTCTTTTATAATCCTCTAACAAAGACTGAAAGAACTGGGGATAACAGTAATACAAGACAGTCCTTTTTTGTCTATTTTCCTCAAAAGAAATGTGTATCATAGAATTAATAATTTGAGCTTTTGTGTGTGGTTTGGCAAAACCAGCTTTGCACAAATGACAGAGGAAAGTTAGAGACATCATTAAAAAAAATTAAAAGCCTTTTTTTTCCCCCTACTACTAAGTTCCCACTGGAACAGTGTGTGTCTTATTCTTTCAATTCTACATACTGAGTTTATGAAGAACTGAGGTGGCCACCTCAAGCAATCAAACCAGTGTGAGACTGGCTGGTGAAATATCACTGGGCCTTCTCTTTGCTTTTCCCTTTCAAAGACTTATAAAGTTGAATTGATGGTATATTTTTTTAATATGACCAATTGCTGAAAACCTTGCAGAGAGAGTAATCAGAAAGAGAATGGACTACAAGACTGTGACTACGATAAAAGGTGATCTAATATGCAACCTCTCTACTACCCTATTCTGGTTAAGAGTTACAGACATGAAGGGAACTTGGAAAGTACTGAATAACACTAGCTATCTACAAAGGGGAATGAATTCATGTTAAGCTTAAGTGAAGTAATAGTATACATCTATCCACTTTTTATTTTTACCATTTTTTACTCTATTAATAGAACCATACAAGTAAGGTTGAATAGGACTAACAACATTAATAAAATGAGCTGAACAACATACACTTGACTAAATGAGACTTAAGTGTCTTTCTGCTTCTCTTTGCACACTTAATAAATTTTTGTTTTGGGAAGATAAGCTGAATACTTTTTCATGCTTTCTGCAAAGACCTTCATGTCACAGCCTTTTTGCTAGCAGTCTTGAAGTTATTTCCACTTCACAGCTGGCTGACAGTCTCCATCTTAAGCTTTATCTTATTCTGACACAACAGCACTGAATATTGTAGAGTCTGAGGTCTGGCAAACAACACTAATTTGCTAGATATTCAGAGTACTGCAAACTATCTCCAAATGTAGTGAGATCTGGGAGACATCAATTCAGAGGAAAATTGCCCCTGCATTACAAAAAATGTCAAAGGTTAGAAATACCTAATCTGGAAGTATTTTCCGATTTATGGTAAATTCAGACAACAGTACTCCAGTTTACTTCTCAGTTTCAAGTTTCAGCTGCTGGTGAAAAAATATTTACTCTTACTGAACAGATTGCATTATTTTTTTTAGCAATAAGTATATTTTCTTATGTAAAACCAGGGTAAGTTTTCACATAAACTGAGGCAAGAGATAAGGTGTCCAGCTGGAGTTACTGGGAGAAGTGACTGATGCATGAGAGGATTGTGCTGCCATCAGAAGGACCAGAACAGGCTGCAGAAAGGGCTGACAGGAGGCTCATAAAGTTCAGTAACTCAAAGTGCCACGTCCTGTACCCAGGGAGGTACAACCCCAGGCGCTAGCACAGGCTGGGAAGCAGCTTGGCAGCAAAGAATATGGGAGCCTTTGTGGACACTAAAATGAACACAGTCATGTGCCCTTGCTGGACAGTAGGCAAACAGTATCCTCAGCTGTGCTAGGAGATGAGCTGCCAGCAGGTCAAGAAGAGTGATTCTGTTTTACTCAGCACTGGTGAGCTCAGACCTGGAGTATGGTGTTTGGTGCTGGGCTCCCCCGCATAAGAGGTACAGGCATACTGAAAAGCTTCCAACCTAGGACCACCAAGACGATGAAGGGACTGGACCACACCTCCTGTGAGATAAGGCTGAGAGAGCTGGGACTGTTTAGCTCAGGGGCTAAACAGTGGGCTGAGGGGGAGCCTCAACCATGAACCTGAAAGGAAGGTGCAAAGAGAGGAGAGTCAGGCTCTCTTCAGTGATGTCTAGTGATGGAATAAGAGGCTGTTTCAACTCTTTCTTAGTGGCACTCCCCATTCTGATTTCTCTTGTCTAGTAGAAGTCTTGATGAAGAAATCGCTGAAATCAAAGAATGAGAAAGGTCAAAGCCAAAGTATATTGTAGTAATTTCACATTGTTTTTAATGGTTCAAGAAATACCTCTATGTATTTTCTGTTCTCTTAATCAGAAAGAAGCCTGCCAGTGTGATTTTATCTGGATTATGATTCATAATTCTAGTATAACATGCAAACATAGTGGGACCTAATTTGATTATGAATCCAGAGTAAAAAACATTGTGTTCCCAGGTGCAGCACAATAAGTACCTCTTGGATTTCACAGTCTAGAATCCTTAACTGGAAGAAGCATGACTAGTATGAGCTCACCTCAAGTTCTACATAGTCTCTTACAAAAAAATATTCCCTTGTGTGTGATATAGCACACTTGCTGCAATCCTCCTCTGCATCCTAATTTGTTCTTTTTCAATGCATCAAACATGCTGCTGTCAAAAGCACATTATTTTCTTGCCACATGCAGTGAGTTAGTTCTTTTACAGCCAGTTCCTGATTTCTTCTAGGAGGAAAATTTGAACTTTTTGTTTTCACTTTTAAGGCTTGTCACCACACTGCTTGTTCCGATGTACATTTCAGTTCCTCTGTCCTCCTACACACCTTAGGAGATTAAAATACTCAGCATAATTTTCTTCATTTATTGGGCCTCTTCTTTTTTCTGCCTTCTTACCTTGTATGAACATAAAACTGAATCAGAAAAGGGTGTAACCAGCCCAATATCTGACTTCCAGCACTGATGAAAGTGTCTGCTTCAGGAGTGAAAAAGTACACAGGTATATAAATTCCCCTCATGAGTACTCTACCCACTTTGAGCTATTCTTATTCTTCAATTTTCAAACAGTTTTGTATTTTTATTCCCCATCCACATTTGTCTTCCAAATAACTGTCCAGTCTCCACAGAGAATCATGTAAATATCTTGTATATATAACTGCTTTTCTCAGTGGCATACAGAGTCTATTCCTTCACAAAGAACTTTCTCCTCTTGAGCCTCTGAGCCAGGGCTGCAGTTCCATTTGTAGTTAGAGGAGTGAAAGCAGAATCAAGGATGGGTGGCTCCACACCATTTATCTCACATTCATGGATAACATCCTTAGCTGTCTGGGGCTGTCCCTCTCCCACCCCATCCCTGGGTGGGAGAAGCCAGCCCTGCCTGACTCTGACTTTGTGATGTCCCCATCCTCTCCTATCAGCCCCTGCTTCACTGTTGTGCCCTTGTCCAGGCAGAGATGCTCTTAGAGGCTTTGTCTGTAGATCCCACTCAGAGTATGAGATTATGGTCTCATTAAGGGTCCCCATGCACCCCAAAGGGTACCAGGGATGAGTGTCAGCCCACTGCTACGTGCATGGGAGACAGTTTGGGACACTTCCCTCAGTCATGAGCATCATCCTACACAGTGCCCCGCTTTCTGTGTGACTCTCTCATACCCATCCCTTCCACCCCTCCTCAGGACTGTGATTCTTGGAAGGTGAGCACATATTTCTGGATTCCCTGAAGAAAGTGCCCCACTGTCCATGATGTCATTCCAATGCCCTTACAAAGGGACAATGTGCTCTCCAACATGGGGAGGAAAGAGAACCATAAATACTCGCAATTGTCAGCTGCTTCTCTTTCCAAACACTGTTGGAATGCTTCTCACATGAAATCTATCCCTGTGGGTTATGGGGCCAAAGAGATTGAGGCAGTATCATGGTTTTCCTGCCATTATTCTTTTACCCCTGTTTTATGGGTCCTGACAAAGATGTTGTTTCAGGTGTTGTCATTTTTTGCATTCACACTATCAGGTATGTTTTTTCTTCCAGTGAAAGTAGCCTCTGCTATCTGTTCACTTACCAAACAGAGCATAAGTTATGTCAATATGTAGCACAGAGGCATATTCAGTCCTGGAGGAATCTGCTGGTCCTATTAAAAGGAAATGGATGTTTATATAATGAACTTCTTAAAGTAAACTTCTTTGTATTCAGGATCAACATGCCAGAAAATTGAGTAAAGATATCTCTCATTACTTGCCCCCCTTTCTTGTCATTTCTTTGTCTTCTTTTTCTTCAAGCCAGACTGTCCTACAGACTTCAGCAAGAATGCTCAGCTGGTGCTATGCTAATTCAGCTGCACAGTCACTTGGTTTGGCTGTTACTGTTTGTTACAGTCACATGTTTATTACTGTGGAGAGCAGTTTCCTTCAATCTTCAGGGTTGTTCAGGGTTGGTTTGAGTTTGTGTGTCATCTGAAGTAAAAATCCCAGCCCTGCAAGCATTGTGGAGTCCTACTGATAGAAACCAGACTGTTAAGACTGTGGTTTTCCCTGCCTGGTACAGCAATGTGCACAGAGCTGGAGAAGCTGGGAAGATTTTCTTTTGGTGACTTCCTCTTCCACCTCCCCTTTATAGACTGGGGTGATGTGGGGTACTAGTTGCCTACTACTACAGAAAGCATGTGGATGCCATGACCCTCGCAGTGCTGGAGTTTTTCCAGCATTAGTAGGACAGTTCTTTTGTATTAGTCCTTCTAGCAAGTCCTCAGCAAGGAATGCAGCACACTAAAGGGGGCTGGGACATAGTTCTACAGGCAACACACAGGGTCAGTGAGATGTGGCTGCAGGCTCTTGGTCTTGGCATTTGTCTGGGATCTGTTACACTACAGACTGGGCACTTACTGAGACATCTTCCACTCAACTGACAGCATCCTAAGGAAAAAACTTCTAAAAGATTTTCTGGAATGAATATTTTAAAATAATTCCAAGAGGACTTCTGCCAGGACATGCTTGAGCAGTCCTGGTCCCATGTGCATGTGGGTGAATGCTCTGACCTGAGCATTCTGCATCACCCCTTCACACAAAAGATGGGTGATACAATACAGGGTGATACAAGAGAGCCTGTGCTGGAATTTGTGAGGCTCTCATTTACCATCCTCCACAGTTTCAAGTTTCTGCACCACTGATCTCCAGTACACTTGGACAGAGACAGAGAGGACAATACCTATAACATTTACTAGGGATCTGGCTCCTCCTCAGTTACTCTGGTGTATACTGTCATGCCAGTTCCTAGCATTCCTGCACACCCACAATCCTAGAACTGGACTGTGGAACCAAGGAGCTCTCAGCTTCTTTGTAGAGAGTCTTGACTATGTGATGTCTTGACTTTTCAGGTCTTGGTTCCTCTGTGCTGGCAGTGCTAGGAAGTGTGTAGCCAAGAGCAACAGGTGTTCACAGTGCTGGCAGCTCCAGAGACTACCTAAAGAGGACATTGATAGAAGAAAGCAAACCCACGGCCAGGTTGAAATCTTGCTCCTAGTTCCATAGCAGAGCGAATCAGTAAGGCTGGGAGTCTAGAGACCCCCAGAGATGCCCTGCCTTTCTTCTTTGCAAGGATCACCATTCTCCTCTTGCCTATTTCTGGAACAAATAGAGCCAGGCCAGACTGGATTTTCTTCTCGTACAGCTCTGTTGTTGCCTTTTATTTGCATGGTCCTTTAAAGAGATGAATCTGAAACACATCCTGGACATTGCTGTTAGAGCTGTCTGTATTTGGATGATCTTGGTATCTCTGCCAGCTGGCACAAATCTGGGCAGCTCAACAGGGTGCAAGGGAGAGGGGTACCTGTTGCAGTTCATTTTGGTTGCTGTTCGTTTTAGGGCAGGGGGGCGGCACCCCAGGGTGTCCCCGGAAGGCCCCCTAGGCTGTGAGTTGGCTGGCAGCAGCAGGCAGGCAAGGAGACTCCATACGGCTTTTGAGAGTGCTGATTAGAAAAGGGTTTATTGGGAGTCCCATCCCTGGGAACACCATGGTTACTGAGGGGGAAGGGGAAAAGGGGAGGGAGGGGCACAGGGGAAGGGAGAGCCTGGGGAAGGGCCAAGAGGGGAGAAAAAAGGGCTACAAGAGGTGAAAGGCTAAGAGAGCGACTGGTCCTGCTCGCACGGTTTAGGAGGAAGATCGAAAGTGGGCGTGGAATTAGACTTGGGCCAATGGGATTACAGATGATGGTTCAGGGCAGCACCACAGACTTGGGATATACCATACATTTTGGAGGGGTGAGACAGAACATACCATTTAACTGAAATGCAATACCACAGTAGCCATTTACCTGCCTGGAGTCACTTTCCCCTCTTGGATATTGTGAGAGACAACTCTCACTTTGAAAATTTAAAAGCACAACAAAAGTGTGTCAAAAGCACAACAAAAGGACTACATAAGGAAAAAATTGCAGCACTGGGAACTGCCCTTTTGGGTACTACATAACCATCTTCAAGATGGACGGGTCTTTTATACCCCTGGGAGGGTTGCATCAGCCAACCCGGGCCCCGCCCAAAGTCTGTCAGTCAGCTTTTCTTTGCCATTTATTAGTGGAGACTGCTTTCTTGTAACTGGATTGGAGATCAGGTGTTGTCATGCCATGCCCCACCCCCCACCCCAGCAACAAGCTTTTCCATTCCCAACCGCCTCTGGTAAGGAGCCAGTGTGCACGCCTTCTTTCTACCTGTCCTAGACAACACAGGCTGTCTGATGGCAACAGTACAGGGAAAAGGGAACTATGAGGAGAACAGAGGATATCTAAACTCCAATAACATAGCTATACATCACTAAAGCTTTTCTTAATGTAATAATCATTCCTTAATTGTGAGAGCCAATAATCTCATTATCTACTTATAAGAGTTATAGCAAGGTGGGAAGACTGCAGCTGTGCAGGTGGTCAGCCTGCATGAGGTCATTCGTTATGAAGCTGCCTTCTCCAGCCAGCTACCCAGACAGTGTATCTCAGTCTCCTTCACTTGTTTGCTGAGCATCACATACCAGGTGGATAGGTGGAGAAAAAGCAGAGCTGCAGAGCTGCTGGGGTTGGGTCAGATGCTTGGTGGTGGCTTCTGCTTTCTGCTGTGATTTGCAGGGGTCTTTATGACTTCCCATTCACATGTTTAGGGTTCCAAATATCATGATGCTTCTGCAGGTATAAGTGCCTGCCTGCTCCCAGCTCCAGTTCCCAGTGACTTTCTTTGAGGACCCCCCTCTTCTCAAGAAATAAGAGCTTCCAGTAAGTGATTGAGATTGTGCTGAAATGGCTCCTGCTGCCAATGCTCAGGGATGGTACTACTACCCTGGAGCTCCCTGAACTCCTCACCTGCCCTGAAGGTTTCTGGGGTCTAGTTTAAGTCAGGTTGAGTGAGCTGGTGAGGGGACCCCAGTGGGATACAGGTGTCCTGCAGTTCCATGCAGATGTACAGGATGTTTTATGCTACTCTGAGCTTTTAATATTTGCTCCCCAATGAGGGAAAACTCCTACATTAAGTGCACAATTTACATTCTTAATTTTCCATTAAATGCTACTTTGTTTTTGTTTAAATAACTACTAATCAGTTCATTGGAGCACTCTATTAACTAACATATATATGCTTTGAATTTTTACTTTGAATTAAATAAAGCAGCAGGTCTTTTATCTTTTGTATTCTCCATAAAGAGACTTCTGATAGAAGAAGCAGTGGTTGCCAATGAGTTTTAATTTTTGTGAATACTTGCCTTTAGTACGCATTTATAATTTTACATCTCTGATCATATTATAGCTGTACAGGTCCCTTGCTGGCAATTAACAGCTTTAATTAACAGAATTTTATGGTGAATTTTGGAATTTAATTAATTTTACCTTTGAATGAAGTTAGAAGGAGGGGGGAGACTGTGGTATTGGCTGTGAAGCTGGATTTTTTAAAGGGAAACATAAGAAATTAACAATGAAACAAAGAAAGTATTTTAAGAGCAACTTCAGCTCCTTTTGTTACATTTTTTGAAGTGTTGGTAAATTATTTCAACAGTAGGTGCTTTTTAGTAACACCTCTTTTTTTCGTCTTGCCTTTGTGATTATATTTGCTCTAGGTTTTACGAGGAGTTTCTGCTCACAGATGAAAGACAAATTAAGGTATAATCAAACAACACAAATCCTCCAATTTTGCTTTGCCTGCGCATTCTGATAGAAACATAACCACCTAACAAAGAAAGATTACAGTTCTATGTACAGTTCAAATGTTGCTTCAGGGTAGTAATACACATAGTTATTTTACACTGATCAGCAAAAATTGATGCCCTTATCAGTCACAAAAGAACATTGGAGCTGAAATAAGAAAGCAGGTGGCCTCCTGGGGATGCAGTCTCAGGATGACTTGCCATTCCTTTTATCAGTCTTACAAGTCTGAAGTCTAAATTTTTTGAAAGTCACATTCAAAATATTGTTTATTTCACCTTGCTATAGAATTTAATAGAGTATGCAAAAGGTGAATTGAAAGGCTTATAACCAATCAAACCATTTGTTCAAGTTATTTTTCCCCTTTAACATCTGAAACTATTTTCTGAAACAGAAACTTCCAAACTTTGTAAGTTTGAAGAAAAAGACTATATCACTAATAAGACCTCTCTGTAATCTCTGTTTGCATGTCAAAAGAGTTCCGTTGCTATTTTCTCAACCTGTTTCTTGCACACATACAAAACTGTGCAGAGAGGGAAGGAGATAGACAGAGAGAATGGTATCTTTTAGATAGAATAATTGCCTTTAGTATTTTGCCTGCTAGAGTCTTTTTCTTGCTAGAGTAGATGGACGAATACAATACCCCAGAGAGGAACCAAGTTTCATTCTGCTGTGTATTCTGTAAAAGCATTGAAAATAATCTGTGGCCAGATCATAAAGACTCAGATGCTTACAGTGGGAATTGAAATACTTGTAAATCAGTGATCCTCTTGGCTAACTATAGAGGCCTTGTAAACACCACAAGTGGCTGCATTTTTTAACTTACCTTTTTCAAATGCCTACAGTATCACCTCTTCACATGCTCAGAAGTGCCTCAGTCTGGACAAGATAGTTCCCTGTAGCAGGCACAGGGCCTGCACGGCCTCCCTGGCGATCAGAAGCCTGAACTAGGAAATACCAAAGTCAGCATGACTAAGGCTTTAGAAGCCCCTCTCTTCCGCCTTTCCGGACCCTGTTTATCTCCCTGCATATCCATAGGTCACTTTTCCCCTGACCCTTACTATTGGACAGTTTTCAATACCCCTGTAAGGTATAAAAACCCCTAACTCTGCCCGGTTCGGGAGAGGAGAGCTGTCACTGGACCCTTCGCAGAGACCCCAATAAAAGAACCCTGCGGAACCCATACAGCGCTTCTCCCACTCTCTCTGCGTCTGCTGCGGCGGCGGTACCGACGGCCCCGGGCAAGCTGAAAGAGCTGAAATCACTAAAGAGCTGAGCTGCAAATCGCTATAGCTTGCCTGGGTTGCCTGAGCCCCCCGCTGAGCTATCCTGGCCCTCCGCTGAGCTATCCTGGCCGGCCGGCATTCCCCGCTGGGCTTCTTCCCTGAGGGTAATAGCCCAGCCATAGTTCCCTCCTGTTGAGGCACTTTTACCAGGCTGATTTGTCTGCTCCACATGTCAAGGAAGCAAAACTGGCACACCTGCAAGGGCAGATTACTTTGAATGGATGTAAATAGTGGCAATCATTAACATATACTCAATATTTCTTGTTTGCAATTTGAGAGAGCTCCTTGCTCTGAAAGCTGAATTATTTTCTAACAGCATGCTAAATGTTATTGGCAACAACCAGATTAGGCCAAATCAATAATTTGGGAAAGCTAGATTAAAATAAAATATATTTTATTTCGTGAATCAAAATACAATCTCTGCCAGCCACAATCAAAAGGACAATGTTGAGCCCGGGACTCGACCCTAGGTGAGCACAGGTCTGACCCCCTCTCACATCAGATCTGTGAAGTTCACAAAGTCCACTCTGGTGAGCCATGGTTATATACTGTTTTTCTTGCCCGAAGTTAGGTTTCTTTTGTTTCTTTCTCTTTCTCCAAATATTAATACAGTCCTCATCCCCTGTCCGGTGTTAGAAGAATTCTGTCTTCGAGTTGACAGAAAAAGTGTCCGGGGAAGGATTCGAAGATTCATGTAGTCCCCCCCCCCGTCAGGTATTGGAGGAATCCTGACTCCTGCTCAGACAAAGCTGTCACGGGGAAAACAATGTCCAGGAACAGAAATATGTAAAATACGAGTTAAGTGAACCGAGCATTCACATGCTAGTCCAGAGCTGTCCTCAGTCATTATTAGCCGATGATTGGAGATTCACTCAGAGTTTCCAGAGGAGCTACTCCCTTCACTTGCTAATTTGGACTCTTATTCTGTGAACACCTGTGTGTGCTACAATCCAGTGAGGTAGCTAGTTTCACAACCCTTGTGTGAGATTTCTAAAAACCTGAGTGCTCTAAGTCCAATTATAATTAAAAAAAAAAAAAATTATTTTGTGACCGTAATACTGTCCCGACAGCCAACAATCAAACGGACAGCATAACACTCCCGGGAGGTGAGCTGGGTGAACTCAGAAATGGCCTCTATTGCACCAATCCCCCTCGTCCACACCGGCTGCTCCAAGGCAGCGGTTCTTATATTCTTTAATTTGCCCGTGGCAGAGTCCATTTGTTTCTTTCTGAGTTCTTCATATTCAAGTTGGTTTCTTTCTTCGGTCCGGGCTGCACAAAGCCTTCATCCGGGAGTTGATTAATGCACTTCCCCGATTCCCGGAATCTGGCATTCAGATGGCAGGTGTTGATGGCTCTGGTTATCTCAGATGCACATGCTTTCGTGAATGCCCATCTCCTGTGCAGCCGAGGTTTCCTTCGTATGTAAATGTTGTGGTGCCTCCCTGTCCATCTCCCGCAGTTTTGCCATTCTGAGGATAAAATTTCTTCCTCTTCCTTCCCCTATGTACAGTAGGTTTGATTTTTAAATATATACATATCCTTTTTATATAACTCTATCTGCATGAATTACTAACTATATCCTTAAATATATATATATATGTATAATATGTATATACATATATATATATTCCTAAGTATGAAAATATTTATTAAATTTATTTGAGCACAAATTTGATACATTTATTACACTAAAGATCTTAAACATGCACTGGCTAAGAAATGCACTTGGGTATTTTACTCTGGGATGTGGGCTCTATTATGAACAGAGGAACCATTTAAAGTTGAACATGGAAGTCATCAATGCCATCGTATCTAAGACACATTATGAAGCTGGTTCGTATCTTCACGGCTTATACTAACTAAATCAATCTCACCAGCTAAGGAGATTTGGGTTATGTGAATGTTTTCTGATGTGCACTTTTAGCAGCTCTTTATTTTACATTTGCACTTACTACTTTCAAGTGAAAACTGCATTTCAGTGAAGTAGTTTACCCTCTGTCCTTCCTCTATGAACTGTAACTCTTATTTGTTGGGGGTTGAGTTTCCTTATTTTTTACTTACAGATTTTTTTCCCATAAGTTGCTAGGAAACTAACTACTGGGTATTTATGGGTACTTAAGAAAAACAAAAGAAGTGACAAAGGTGGGGAGAGGAGTGTAGCATCTGGCTACACTTCTTTTTCTCTGTTTCTCTCCAATGGAAGAGATACCACAAGTTTTGGGGGCAGGTAAAGAACAGGGTTGGAGGCCGCTGCTCTCTCTCCCTCTCAGTTTTGGAAGGAGGACGGTCCAGCTGTTGCTTACTGTGGGGAGAAGTCACTGTCACCACCGGAGTCCAGTCCTGTACTACTTCTTCCTTTCTGTGGGTGAGCCTTTGCTTATAAGAGCAGCCGTTGGGTTGGGATCTTATGAACACCCACCTCACTAAAAGAGGGACCTATCCCCATCTGCTTGGGTACCCAGGAATCCTGAGCTCGCGTCTCCTTGGCCTGCTGGGAGCCAGGCTGTTTCTTCTGTACTTCTCTGGGTTTCCCCACACTGTAACCCGCACCCTTCTGCCTTGCTGGTATGTCCCGCAGTACTGGCTAGTGCCGCCAAGCTTCTCTCCTCCACCAGCCTGGGATTTTTGCTCATTCTTAATGTTTCCAGCTTAGTGCTCCTCAGATTCCTGCAGGGGCACTGAAGTCAACTGCCCCAGGTTTTGGTGAAGCAAAGCGTCTCTTCCATCCTTTCCCATCTTGGCCGAGAAGGCTATCACAAGGTTCTTGGTTCCGTTTATTGTTAATGCCATAGTTATTGTCATTTTGTTTGCCTTGTTATACACACTAGTAAAGAACTGTTATTCCTATTCCCATATCTTTGCCTGAGGTCCCCATAATTTCAAAATTATAATAATTTGGATTATTACAATACAAGGGGTTTACATTTTCCATTCTCAGAAAGGCTCCAGCCTTCCCTAGCAGACTTTCAAAGCCTTTCAAACCGGACATTGTTGTTTACAGTCACTTAAAATTAACCATTAGTATTTATTTCCAGTCTTGATGGCTCTTTCTTTGTCAGGGATCCTTTGCTTTCTTCACAAGAGAAATTGAGAATTTATTTTCAATTTAGTAGATTTGTGTTTTAAGTTAAAACCTTAGTTGTGAGTGGAAAAAAAAACAAACAAAAAAAACCGCCAACAGCAATAAGAAAAAAGTCAGCCTGAAGCTTGGAGGCAAAAGCAGCTCATAATACTTCTTTCTTGTCACCATTATAATGTCTTCCTCCTCAGATTATCATAGAGTAAATCCTATGTTCTTTCATTTTTCCAAATGAATAATTTTAAAAAAGATATTTGTTATTTTGCATGACTTATAATGGAACGTTAAAAAATAAAAGTCACTCCACTCTTACAAGAATGTTCTTTGTAGTACACTTACATATTATTTTAAAATACAACATAACCCATATTTCAAGAAATGTTAATTTTAATTAACAAATCTCTGATTCCCATTATTGTGGTTGAAATTTATTAAAATTTAACTTACATTATGTCATATCTTGTCTCAAACAACAGAATATTCAATATTTCTACATATCTCAAGATTTCCACTTAGTTCCCAGGGGATACAATTTATTGAAGAAAAGTAAAAACACAATGTAAACTTGAAGTAGAAAACTTGAAGTATTTTGTCTAATTATAAACAGATGAATTAAACATAACCCTAATCTAGCAAATTATATGGTTCTCAGGTAGAGTATGGCCTGGCTGTTTCCTATTTAGGGGGATATTATTCCCATAAGTTCACAATAATTCATATTGTGGAAGTCTAAACTATGAAATAAAATTCTTAGACATATAATGTATTTAGGAAATCTACCTTTGAAGAGGTATAATATCAGTTTTTTAGACATTTTCACAAAATATATTTCATGTTATTTAAAATATATTTCCAAAACAATCTTTTTTAATCTTTCATGGAAGACATTTGCATAAGAT
This sequence comes from Passer domesticus, assembly GCF_036417665.1. Classification (NCBI taxonomy): domain Eukaryota; kingdom Metazoa; phylum Chordata; class Aves; order Passeriformes; family Passeridae; genus Passer; species Passer domesticus. The sequence continues at coordinate 55,706,521 of NC_087512.1, read as the reverse complement.
CTCTCTGTATGTGTTCTTTGTTCTATATATGTTTTCCTTAGAGCTTACACTGTCCTTAAATCCAGTGCGTCTTTACTTTTCCTTTAAAGTTTCTTAAATTGTATCTTAACTTTCTCATCAAGGTATCTAAATTGAAATTGAATACTCTTTTAGAATATGTGTAATAAAAGCAGAAAGGACTGAATTCATCAAAAATGAGGTGTGTTTTTACATTGTCTCTTTTTCATTTACAAATAACAAATCTATTATTTAGTTGTTTCTTCCTGGGCAATCTCATGCATTTAAATTAGTTTGTATGTTAGCTGATATTAAGAAAGACAGGTATTGATATGTCTGGTAACAAACACATGTATACAAGACGCAGTGACTTAAAAATGATTCACTAAAACGATGGCGAAGGTCATCATGAAAGAAAAAAAAAAGAAAAATTATGAAGGAAAGATTACATTGATCAATGGTCTGGGTTTGGGAGCCAAAAGCCCTCAAATGTCATAATTTTCTATCACAGCTTGTCCTGGTTTGGGATAAAATTTGGGAGGAAACTTCCCAAAAGAATGTCCCTTCCAAAAGGCTGATTCCAGCAGTCCTTTCCCACTCATTTGGGAGACAATCTCCTTGGAGAAAAGTGGAAAAAAACTGTTTATTTCACAAGCAAAGTACTTACCAAGATAGAAAAGAATAATATTAAACAATAAAACCTCCCATTGCTGTGAAGAGATGGCAAATTCAGAAAGTCCTTCTACGGGTGTGTCTCAGCCTTGCTCAGTCTTGCTCAGTCTCTGTTTCTGCAGGGCTCAGGCCTGGCATCCAGGTCTCAGTGCAACTTGGGGAGCCCCCAGGTGATTGTTTTGGTGTTCTCAACTGGAGGAACTGAATAGTTCAAGAAGAAGCCACAGTCTTGGGAAATTTTTTTTTGTCTTAGCTAATGAGGAAAACCAGTGAAAAAAGCAAAGGAAAAAAGGAGCGTGGGAGCTGGCAGCTTGAAGAGGTGGCAGTCGCAAAAGAGCAAGAAACAGAGAAAAACAGCAGCTTTTATGGAAGGGGGTGGATTCTGCGAGGAGATCGTCCAACAAATCAATGGCTAGATAGGAGGGGTCTGGAGGGACAAATGTAAATATAACATGGAGCAGAAAAGTCACATACCAAAGGCAGAAAGAAAATATCATAACTGACAGTGAATTTTCTGGATAAAGGGGTGTAGCAAATTATGACAGAGAAGATGAAAGGGTAGGATTTTGGAGGATAGACAGGGAAAAACCTGGAATTATCATAACTGCCATGGGGAGACAGGTGGTAAACAACTTTAAAGAGAGACTAAACATATTATCTTCAAATCCCCACTGCTACAGACAGGGAAGGACTGGACATCTTCAAATCTCCACTGCCACAATAGAATTCCAGCAAACCCATCCTACAGCTAAATTGCCTTCAGTACAGATGTGAGCAGCATACATTCAGAGTCAAGAAGAAAGATAAACAGAGTTGTTATTGAAAAAATTATTTACAATTGCACAAATGGCAGAAAGATTTGGACATATAGCAAAATAGGTTCTTTTTGGGAGAAGAAAACTAAGATGACTCACAACAATTTTTTGAACCAATAACATGTTCTAATCCAAGCTTACAGCCTTGTAATATAAAGAAATTGAAGGGATTGGCCCAAGATAGCCTTGGTTAGCAAAAACAGAAATTTGCATCCTATTCTTACTGATGTCTCTTATGAAAATCAGTTGTATCATATAGCTGTCTCACTCCTCTGAACTATTACATCAGAATAGGCAAAATATTTGCATTTCATTCTTATTCATATTAGGAAATTACACCTCTTGGATGACTGAATTTTTACTATGTAGAAATTTTAAAATATCCACAATAGATGTGGTTGTGTTCTGAGCTCTCTTATTTAATGCATCAGTTGCTTCTTCTGTTTCTTATTGGCAAAACAAACCATATAGTTGCAAGCAGAGAACCAAAACCTTTACCTAGTTCTAGTGAAGAGATGGCAAGCCATTGTGGTATTAAAAAAAATATATATGTACATAATACTGGGTTTTAGAGCTCTTATTTGAAGAAGAGTGCTGTGGTGTGTTTCCCATCCTTACCCCCTCTGAAATGGATCAAGTTCTAATGTAACTGTCCACGACCCAGGCAATGAATTTGCAACTTCAGTTCACTGATCGTAGTAATCAGAGTCAGCAAGAGCTAATTTCAGCTAAGCTGATTGACCTAGCACTGAAAGCCATAATAGATATCCCAAAGCCAAAACAAAGACTGATAAAAATTAATTGTATTAGAGAACAATAATTTCGTTTAAAAGTAAAATAAACTGCTAGCAAATGATAGATTTTTTGTCTTCTGTTGTAAAACAGTAATTTTCCCCACATTTGTTTTTACTTTAATATTTTGTATATTTATTCATATAAGCTAGGTCAATACACAATCTAACTGAAAAAGTAAGTATGATATGCGAGGTCTATGTTGCACAGTAATCAAGGTAAATTAATCTTGTCTGAAATTTAAGTTTAAATAATATCTACAAATGTCTACTTTCCTCTATAGCCACTATGTTGGTCCTGTAGCCTAACTTTATTCATGCTTTTATTTTTTTATTGATTATTTCCCAGGATATGTGTTATTTTCAATTGGCCAAGTGCTGCTTGGTTTATGCATATCCTGTGGATCATACTCTCCTTTGTGCTGTGTAATTACTGGTGTCCTTGTGGTTTATGAAACATTGTCATGGAAAAGTTTTACCATAAAATTTACTTAGTTGATAAAACTAAGCCACCTTGCATATGAAGACTACTTGCAGAAATAAATGTTTGGTGTATTCTTCAATGTATGTGTAAGGAAAGTAACTGTGGTTCCAGTCTGCTTTGTATTTTAGTTTGCTTACAAGGAAAGAAAAACTGTATTTCATAAAAACCAGGCTATAGATAACATTCTGAAAGACTTAATCCTATTTCTTCTCTAACAGATACAGTATTAGAAAAACTGTTCTAGTTCCGTGGCTTTAGCAAACAAAATATATTATCTGCAGTTATTAAATAGATAGTTACTTAAAAATATTCAACATTGCAGTATCAACAACAGTGGTCACAAGTTAGAAAAATGCCTGATTCAGAAACAATCCAATCCAATATGTCTTCCAAATATCCTTTACTGTGTCTTCACTTAACACCAAGAAACAAAAAGGTAAATTAAATCTGACTTCCAAATGTGCCCATTAAACATTTACAAGTAACACCAAAAACAGGTAACATCAAATTTTTGCTGTGAAGGTATTTTGGATTTGTACCACTGGTGCATTTGACTCTTATAGGAGACAGCTTTCCACCTGTCGTTCAGCTGACATAACAGTGATAGCCTTCAAATTTGACTCAAAGGACCACTTCAAAGCGCTCTCTTTTTTTGTCTAATACTTGAAAAAGAACATTACCCAACATAAAATGTCTCTGTAATGTTGATGCAGCTGATCTGATTTCATTTGCTGTGCACTGCTCAATATATTTGTATGTAATGTTTAAAGTCCTATATTCTGATTATTTAGCCTTTTCATTTTGCTATCTTGCACATTTATGCCTAAATACCTGGAAAAAGCTTAGGTTCCAAAAAAATAACCAGACACACAGCACAAATGTACAATCAAATCAATTAGCAGTTTTTTTCACTGTTTAGTTCTGTTTTAATTGTTTATGGGACACATATTAAATGATGTTCTTTGAAAATTAGCATCAAATAATCTAAAAATATTTAGAGTAAGATCATAACACTGGTTTTTAAGATTTCTCCCTTTTCTCATGTCAGTTTATTTCACCAGTTCAAATAGATATTCTGTTGAATATGAGAATACCATTAGCTAATATTCTTCTGTCTTCTGGCATCTCCCTTTTGATTTTACACTGAGCAAAAGCGAAGCTGACCAAGAAAAAGTCATGGCCTGTAACTCCCTTGACTGAGGAGTCCAGAGGTCGGGTCTGTTGAGCTGTGTGGTAAAACCTTCATATATATAGACACACTGGGAAAACCCAAATGAGTCCAAATGCGGCTGCTGTATTGTGGTTTGATTGGGGGGGCTCCCCGGAAATCCCCAGAGGGCCCCCTAAGCTGTATGTTCACTGCTAGCAGCCGGCAGGCAAGGAGACTCCACACGGTTTCTGAGGGTGCTGATTAGATGAGGGCTTATTGGGGAGTCCCACCCCCAGGAGCAGCATGGTTACTGAGGGAGAAGGGGGCAAGAGGGAGGGAGGGGGAAGAGAGGGAGAGCTTAAGAGAGATGGGCCAAGATAACGTCTGAGACCTCACACAGCTTAACAGGGAGATTCAAAGTGGGTGCGGAATAAGACTTGGGCCAATGGAATTACAGATACATGCTACTTTAGGGGAGGATCACAGGCTTGGAATAAACCATACATTTCTGAGGGGTGAGACAGAGCACACCGTTTAACTAAAACGTAACACCACATTTCACCCTTTTTTCGTTAGAAAGAAAAGATAAAGAGAAAGATGACAATTAACAATTTTTTTAAATGAAGCAGGAATTACACAGTTTTGCAGCATAAAAATAAATACAATTGCAGTGAGGATTATGTTTTAAACAGTCCATTTGATTTGATGTTTGCTTTTGGTGGTAGGCAGCAAAGATAAAATGAGCATTTAATTGTAATAAATAGGTTATGTGAGTCCATATTGCAGATTTTAAACTAATTTAAAGCATGGGCGAGTGCTTAAAGGGCTAAAGCCTTTGGCATTAAGCTCATATGAAAGTTTTGGTATTGACCTTTTCAGCCTGACTGGCCCAATGGTGTCTAACCTCTTCCAACTGGCTTTTCAGACCACCACAGCCCCCAGTTTTAGGCTGAGGCGCCGACTTCTCTGCTGGACTACTCCATGCCCCTATACAGGAGTCACCAACCCATCAAATTGTCCATGTCCAAAAACCTGAAGAACTGGACAAGTAGTCAACCAAATCAAGGACTCAGAAAGACCCACCATCTTGTCCAGGCCCCTAGCAGGGCTCTCCCAGCATGGACAGATATGAGAATGTGTCATAAATCTTCAAGTTGTACAGCAGAATAGAATAATACATAGTAGCATGAATTGAAATATTTTTTGTCTTCCATTTATCAAACTTTTAATGAACATATATCCTGCTTTTCCAAAAATCCAAAAGCTTTTAATCTCATGGATTTTCTCCTTTCTTTCACTTTCCAATACCCTTACACTGTACTCTCTGAAATAGCAATATATATGAATTATATACAGTTTTTATATTGTTTTAATGTCTATAGTTTATATATAGTCATATATGTTCCATATGTATGAAATAACTATCTCTATATCAATTCAAGAGTGAGTAAATTTAATAGTAATTTCTCTATATAAATTTGGATTTCCTTTTTTTACCCAGTACTAAAATTTCTTTTTTGTTCTATTAATGGGGAATGTAAAATACTCACCCTCATTCCTTATAAAGAAGAATGTTGGTAGTTGTTTGTTTGGCTGACAACTAGTCTAGTGGGTCATTGGGAACTTTGTATCTGAATGGCTGAACAACAGAAATGACTTATCACAATGGATCTGAAAAGCAGTCTGATTGGGTGAAAAGCTGATATGCATTTCTATCTGCAAAAACAGATCTTAGAGGAACTTTTAGTCATGCAGCTCCTGTGTCCTTTTAGATCAAAATCTTTACAATATTTTCTGTTGCTGTGGCAATTTCATTTAGCATAACAAATCATAGAATTATAGAACCAGTTGGGTTGAAAGGAATCTGAAAGACCATCTGGTTCCAAATCCCCTGCCATGAACACAGATGCCACTCCTTAGATCGGGATGCTCAGAACCCCATTCAGTCTGGTCTTGAAGACTTCCAGGGATGGGGAATTCACAATTTCTCTGGGTAACACTTTCCAGCTCCTCACTAACCTTTGGGTAAAGAAACTTTACCTTAAATCTAAGATATACACCTCCTGATTCGGTTTAAAAGTGTTCCGCCTTATCCTATGTAAAAAGTCATTGACTTTTTTAAAAGTTCCCTCTAAGTACTAGAAGACCACAATGAGATCTCCCCAGAGCTTTCTCTTCTCCAGGCTGAACGTCCTCAACTCTTATGGCCTGTCTTAATAGGTGAGGTGCACCAGCCTCTAGTCATCTCGTGGCTTCCTCTTGCTCAGGCATGTCCATGTCCATCATATATTGGGGCCTCCGCAGCAGGACAAAGCACTCCAGGAGGGGTCTCAGAAGGGTAGAGTAGAGTATCATGTATAGATATGTATTCATTTATTGTCAATTCCATTGCGTGAAAAGTGACTGTGCAAATTCTTTAATATTTAGTTAACTGAGTCTCGTAATATTCTTCCAAGTATTCTGTGTCAGTGACACTATCTTCAATTTAAAAATGACATACTGAAGCCCAGACGACTGATCCAAGGATTCCAAGGTACTTGTCTCAAATAATGTATTGAGAACACCTCTAAAACTCCAACTACTGTGCTATGTTAAACATCCTTTTTTAGGGAGCATAAATGCCCTTATTTAAGTCAATTTCTGTGTGCCAGGTAAGGAGCAAGGACAGAACACAAACACAGAGGTCATTCTTCAGTAATCAGAAACTGCAGCTACAGAAAACTCTCTTTAATATTCCTTCACCCTCTATAAATCAGCTGAGGTTTGGAGAAATCTAGATAATTAAGTTAATGATAAAGAAAGAATGTCTCATTTCTTGTAAGAACAAAAACATGGAAAGATCAGCCTTCATGCTTCACGGACATCTTTCCTTAATAGATATAACTGCTGAAGCACTTGGCATTAATTGCTCTGATTTATAGAAAGGACACTAGTTTAGGAATCCCCCTGATTTGCAATAGCAATTCCTTTATATCTCTACATTCCTAGCAATGTAACCTCTGTCTTTCAAAGATGCTCTCTATCTGTTTCTTACTGACTTGATACCTAGCCTAAGAGACATGTTTTGGATAATGAAAGGGTTAGTTTCCTAATTTCCAGGTCTGTCCACTGAAATGAGTCTCTTCTACAATGACTTAAAATATGTTTGTTCATGCATACACACAGAGATGTTCTACTGCAGATGTTCACTGCAACCTGCCTCATAATTCCAAGTGATTTTTTGCAATGAAATTTTTGTCTGTTTGTTTTTAATATCCTCATATGTGCACACTTTCAAGGATCAATCCCTAAGACTTAGGTTTTCTAATATTTCACAGTTCATGTTCTTGATCATTAAACAAAAACATCCACATTCTTCTAGGGAATGAGCATGGCATAAACAGACTTCAATTTAAAGTATTTTTTATTAAAATCCCATTAAAAAGCCCCAGGGCTTTAAAATTAGTTTAAAAAGTTATTTTATCTCATTTCCTTAAGATTTCTTTTCCTGAAATCAGGCTAAAGATGAACCCTTTTCTATAGGTATGCAGCATAATGGGTCGAAAAGTGAAGGGGAACAAATACGGGATCAAAGCAAATACAGATACAGCATAGGAGGCACTCTGAGTGAGGGACGAGAAGCTGGCTTTTAAGTGCTGGGCACATGTTTCTGCAGTTTCAGGTTCTTGATTGTAGGAATAAAAAGCTAGCTCACCATGCAAAATCCAAAGAGATCAAAAACAACCTAAATGCAGTGTCTGGAATCATGTTCCAATCTCTAGCTATCCAGGGTGCTTGGAGATTTGGCTGTGGCTTAGGAGTGAAATAATTTTAAATTCTGATCTAAAATGTATAGGTTTGGGGAAATATATATTTCCCCCTGCAGTTAACTGTTCTACAGAACAGCCAGTTGAAATTATAAGATTCAGTACTTGCTAGTGTGCTTACTAGGTGATATTTATCCTTATAAATCTGTTTTACAGATGGTTTGCCAAACAGTAGACTGAAATAACTGTCTTTAATTGTCTAAATGCAGTGTAATGAGATATCACATGGATGTTTTCTCATGTAACAGGCAGGTTATAAATTCCTACAAAGCTGCATTCTCTTCTTCGGAAAAAAAAAAATTTGATACATATTTGTTTTACTTTTCACTTTCTCTTTTTGATTTGTTCCCCTAGTGAGCTTCTGACAGCTTAGAAAACCTTCTGTTTGGAAAGGGTTTTGGGAGGTGGATTTTTTTCCCCAGAAGGTGAAGCCAAGGAATGCATTAGTCACTTTTTTTGCTTTCTGATAGTTCAAGTCAACAAAGGCATTTGATAAACTTTAATCACTGTCACAACTGTAAAGGTCACACATGGGACCAAAAGCACAAATCAGCTACAATGCTAAGACACACATGAGTGAGAGCGGAGAGTGCACACACACACCTATGTGCATGTGAGATAATGCATTTTGAAAAACACTCTCAAAAATTTTATTTTCAGTTTGAGATACCTGGAAGGTATGAAGCTCTTTTTTAATATAGCACCTTTTTTTTATTTTATTTTATTTTTTTTTTTATTTTTAATTCCCTATGAAGATACAGCAGTTACATATGGAATAGTAGTACTTTCTTGCACACTTCTAAATTTAAGAATAACACATACCACACAACTTATTTTTTCTACTAGATGGAGGATTATTGACAGAAACCCCAAAATTTGAATCTATTTCTGTTTTTTAATAGTAGGCATTTTATTAAAAAAACTGGAATTTTTCCCTCAGATATTCAAGGTATTTTGGTATGTTAATATGGTATTTTGGGATTTGAAGTTTCTGGAAATTCCCCAAATTCAAAAGCTTCATGATATTTATTTGTAAAAACCATGGTATATTGAAAAATAAGGCCCAACATGTCTCACGACTCTGTTTAAAACAGGGGACTGGAACAGATAAGATCCTCAGGCCCCTTCCAACTTGATTTCTAGGATCCCATGACTCTGTTATTGGTAAACTTTCTTTCTTTATCTATAATACGATCTTTTTTTGTGATTTTACTATTTTTTCCATTATGGTTTTACTACTGGAGTACTTGTAATACTACATCACACCAACACCCTGATCCCAAGGTATAACCCTCTTGAACTAAGTAATCTACAAGTTGTCAAGAGATACCAACAGACAGGTCTGGAAAATATAATTTAGTAGGACAGTAATAATCTGTATGATAGGCAGTAGGCTCAAAATAATGTGGAGCAAACCCTTGCCAAATATATGTAGATGACCACAATTAACTTGTGAAGAATGGAAAATAACTGAACATTCACAAGGACTTCCCATGCAAAATCATACACTTATCTGCTTAAACGAATTGGTGTCTGCAAAACAGGTTATACTTCTTTTGCAAAACTGCTTCAGTTAGTTCCTAGAGGAATTATTTAAAGTGTATGTACTTTAAAAGTAAAGTATATTTTCATATGTATGAAATCTCAAGTGTAGCTTTCACCAAGATTTCCATAAAAATCTTGGGTGCTGAGTAAATAGCTAGAGTGAACTATAGTGATCTGTAGGAATTTCCCTCTAGCCAATGCAGTCTCTTAATAAGAAAACACAGTCCATAGCTCACTGTATACAGACAGACTTAGTGTTATAATTACACTAACAATACACAAAATGCCATCCCGAGATCTCCTGCACAAGAAGGCCATTTTTTAAAAATAAGGTTCTTAAATTCAATATAATTTTCAAATGACATTGCTACATTCACTGATGCCTGGAGTATATCACATTTATTTATCACATGAATAGTATACTCTTTAGGCGTGTATGTCACATGTCATTGGTAAAGAGCCATATGTGATTTAAAATAATTAAGATTTAGTTGTACTATTCCTATATTTGTTGCTCAGTAAATTTTGAAAAATAAATTCATATTCTTCACCACTTGTACAGTTTTAACAACCCTTGTGGTCTCCCCTTCACATGACTCTCAAAAAAAAAGTTAGTAGAATTATTAGTTTATAATAATATATATAATTATATAATAGTTTATAATATTTGAAGAAATCCTAACACAGTTAACACTGCTGTTCAGACACTACAAGCGTAGCATTTGCAATACAATCTTCAAGGTTGAAGTGGTACCAAAAGGCTGACAGAGAGTATAAGTTATCAGCTTTTTCCTTAGAGTACTTCTGAAATAATAATTAAAAGAACCACAAGACTGGCAATCTGGATAAAAAAAAACTCTCAGAAACATATAAGTAGTTAGGAAATAAAGAATGACAGGATCCTGAAGAAACACTTGACTTGCAGGTGATTGAACAAAGAGATAGGAAAACACATGAAAGCCGGCTGCAAATGCTACAACATACCAACAACAATTCTCATCACAAAACTCTGAAGACTCACACCACAAAATCAACTCATCAACAAGAAGTGCTTGAAGGAGTTAACACAACCTTCCCAAAGCATTCATCCAACATTAAAAATAATCACCATTTATCAGCATTACTTACAAAACCAAAAATAACAAAGGTTATAAACTCAATATCAATAATTCTTAAAACTTCGAATCTTGTGGTACCAAATGATGACTCCACAACAGGATCTGATTGACCTTTCCCAAATGCTCTGTCTTCCAAGACACCTTGGGTAATCGAATCTTTACTAATACTTTCATCTTTACATGACATTTTGTCTCCCTGGGAATAATTTTTCACCAAAGAGGAATTCTAGCTATATCATATTTAGAGTAACATTAATTTGCATAGGGTTCTATTATTTTTTTTTCTTCTTCATCTTGGGTAAAGACTTGGTGCTTTCTCACTTTTCTGATGAAGATTCTGTGGAACTGGCCTGTGAAAGAGTTGGATGAAGTGCCCCCTATAACATCTGCTGCATTTTCTGTGGAGTTGCCTTGTTAAAAAACTGCATAAAGCACTGCACGCCCCGCCTGCACCGGCTCTGGAGCAGCCGCGCCCTGGGAACGCTCCCTCCTCCCCGGGATTGGCACCCGTGCGGCCCGGGTCCCATTCGGGATCCGCCCCGCCCGGGCCCGCCCAGCCCCGATCTCGTTTGAGGTCTGCTCCGCCTGGATCTCCGCTCGGGCTGGTTCCCCCTGGCCCTGCGCCCTACCTGGGCTGGCCCGGCCCTTGCTGGCACAGCCCTCGCCATCTGTGCGCTTTCCCCGGACAGCTGCTGGCTGGCTTTTGTCACCGTGCGCGTCACTGGACCCGCGATGTGTATGACCGCCGCCGGCACCGAGCATGCCGCCGCAACCCCGTGCTCTGTTCCGCCCGGCCTGGCCCCGCTCAGCCCCGCTCCTGCAGCCGCCGAGCATCCCCCGGACGGCCGCTGGCCGCCCGCCACTGCCGCCGCCATCACACGCGTCCTCGCCGCCGCCGCGGCCCCTGTCGCCCTCATGGTCACCTCCGCTGCCTCTGCTGCCGCCCCTGGCTGCTGTGTGCTGTCCAGCGCCGCTGCCAGAGGCTGTCCCCCGTCACCTCTCGGTCCTGTAATCTCTGCACCCTCCCCCATGAGTCTCTCCGGTGCCGCCGAGCCCCCTGCCGTGAGTGTACTCAGTCTGGGACTGCGAGCCCAACCACTGGCGAATCCCACTTTTCCTCCTCACCGAGGAAACTGGCTAGTTTCAGCTTTCCTGGGACTGGTTGAGGGATGTCTTCATCAGAGGACCCTGGAGATTCTGGGTATCCTGGGGATTCTGTGGACTCAAGGGACCCCAGGGAACCCTGCACCCTGGTGTTAAATCGTCCTGCTCTTTTTCACTGGGAGGAATTCTCTCCCTGGGCAGCTGCTGCCTGCCTATCACTGCCTCGGCATGGTTGAAAGGCAGCTCCCCCTCAGGGCTCGCTCCTCCTCCGCCCCCCGCCTCGATAGCTTTCCTGGGACCGGTAGAGGCACCCGTGGAGACCGTAAGGGTGATGACGACCCCCCCCCACCACCACCTTTTTGGTGGAAGTCGTTTATGCTCTTCCTAAGTTGCTAAGAGTAACCCCTGCCTGCGGGTAGCAGAGCGGTACCCCTCCCCCTGACTGGTGGGAGTCACTGCTGCTGCCTGCTGATGGCAGGTAGCCCTACGGCATTCCACGGATTCGTCTCCAGCATTGTTCCTGCCTGAGCCAAAAGCCTCAAGGCCGTTTTATCTTTTCCTGTTGCTAAATGATAAATGTGCCCGTTAATCTTCTTGAGTTGTTCCTGGAAATGAGCTTCCCCTGTGTTCTCAGTGTTCTTAATTTTGACCTTCTCCCTGAATCTGTGTCGTCAGAGCAGTCTGGTGGTTCCCGGTTCCCGTCCAGCAGGTCACAGGAGATGGATTCGGAGGCGCCTTTCCGATTCCGATCTGGGCTGTTCTGATACGAGCTCTCTTCGGCAGAGGTGGAGTGCGATGTTCTCCCTGGCTGCTGCTTCTTCAGACTCTTCTGGCTGCCTTCCCAAGGAGTTATCAGTGCTCTCCTGGGAATGAGTCCAGCTCCGGGAACTGCCCACCTGGGAGCTGCCCGCTCGGGTGCTGCCCACCTGGGTGTTCTCTTCTGCAGCTCGCTCTTCGGCTCACCGCCTGTTGCTTGCCGCTGGGCTCTCCTTTCCGCCCACCGCTGGGCTGCCCTTCGAGCCCACCCAGGGACGCCAGGTGCCAGGGTCGGCTGTTACTCATCTCTGCCCCAGCACGGGAAAAGGTGGTTCTGGGCAGGCTGCGCTTTGAAGAAGGAGTTTGGACTCTTGCTTTTCGGTCTTCAGTTGAGTTTATTGTTCCTTATCTACGAAGTTTTTCTGTCTGTCCAGCCGAGGTCTGATCAGCAAGACAGCCAAGGGCACTCTCTCCCGCCCAGGGGGTGGTTTTCTTTTTTATAGTGAAAACTACGTATAAGATATTTACCTTCTATTTCCAATACTTTTCACCCTTGTTGGCAAGTGTACCTTCACCATGAACCAATCCACACATGCCAACATCATCCTGAACATGGATGCCAAGGAGAAGAAGGAAGAAGGACAGGGCACGCCCAAATCCCTCCACCTTAGAACCCCTGACCCCCATGTACAGAATTTCAAACCCCCCTGTACAACATACAAAATCCCCCTGTACAGTGCTCCAAAGTTTTTCCCTTCACCCTGTGATTCCTACTACTATGCTACTTAAACTTTTGTGACCTGTAATTCTTTATATAAGGTTGGCAATTTGCTCCATGATTTAAGATCGAATTTCCAGGTGTCTTTGGCTTCCTGCCAGGGTCTCCAAGCCCCTGCCAGGGCTTTGAGACATCCAGGGCATCCAGTGAGATGTCCTGGGTTCTGGCATAGGCTACTGGTTATGTCAGCTTGGGAACATTCTGGAGTGACTGTCTTTCTAAATTAGCTCTGAATGATTTCAGGTTCTCTTCATCATCCCAGCAATGTTATAGATCACACTGAATTTCTACACATCAAACATTTACCAGCATTTGTTGATCTTTCACCATTAGGGGCTCCTATATTTCTTATTGGAAAATTCCAGTGGAAAATATGGTGTATGCTCTGAACACTGTAATTGAAACACAACGCTTATGCAATTGACCGCGACCAAATTGTAAAAGAGCACCCAGAGATCCTAGAGAGTTGAAAGGCCTTATCTTCAGAAAACTCCTTTAATGTCAAATCAATAAAGTAGTACAAAATATTATGCATATGAATAGTTCAGGTATCCAAAGTTCTCTCTTATGGCTGTTTTCAGCCCTACTTTTCTGTGGTTCCAACTAAATGTGGAACTGTTGAATTTGCATTTACAACTTTATTTCAAAAAACATAAAAAATGGGTCAGTCTTTCTTTTCCATGCTTTCATAATTTTACAGTCACTAACAGATCTTAACCTCCAATGCTTTTCAAAGGATGATCCCTATTTTAAAGAGCAGAAAGTGAGGCAATTCAGACTATTCTATCCCACACACACACGCAGCTGTAAAAGGTCGCAAAAGTTTTCACGTAGGTGAAAGCTATTAATTAAAATCTAGAGCTCTGCTTTTTGTCTTCTTTATTCTTCCCCTTCCAATTGCTCCCCCCTCAGCTCTGGCCCTATAAGGGGTAAAAAACCCCAAACCAGAACAAAAAGCAGCAGCAACAACAAATAAATCTCCCTCAAAAAATCAACCAATCACCCAAAAGTGATTATTTTAGCTTTATTCTGCTCTGTCCCAAATTATTCTGTTCTCCACCATTAGCACAGGGTTACAAAGCATCATTGCTTCTACAGCTGAGGGGCCCTTCAGAGAAGAGAGATGAAATTGATCTATGTTCAAAGGATTATCAATCTGTGTTGCATGTCTCTCAGATGAGATAAAAAGAATTGTGCAAGTGCATTTCCAAAAATTCCCCTTTTGTTAGTTTATCTCACCTTCAGACACAAATTCTGTAGCTCTCAGATAATAATCTTAACAGTGCCCTGCTCTATCTCCTATACTAATATGGGATAAGGAGCTTCACTGATGGAATGTGAAAAGTTTACCTCTGCCAGCATACATTACATCTCACAGAGGAATTGGGGCACCAGGACAGGAGTAACAGATGTCTCTGTGAAATTATCTGGGCTGAAGCAGTTCTGCTAATGAAGCAAATGGTGAACTGCAGGATTCATATCTTTTCAATGGATCACTAAAAAGCCCTGTATAAATAGCTCTGATATTCAAGTTCCTATTGAAAGTAATAGTTGAACAAATTCTGAACAAATATGGGGCTGCAGAGCTGAAAAATGATATCAGCTTTATTTTTTCCAGCAAGTGCAGGCAGCCTTTCTGCCAATTTACACTTAACAGTAGCAAGAATGTGGACTGCAGAAAAGAAGCTGTCCTGTTCCTAAATGCACTACTTATTAATGCTGTGAAAAAAAATAAACTGAACATCCAGAATACCCTGCTGCAGCTTATTCTACTGTATGAGAGTATAATGAAAGATCTGACTTAAGAAACAAATAAATAAATAAATGTAAAGGCTTGGAATCAATCATCAAAGGAGTGAATTTCTCTCTCCTTAGAGTTTTTGATAAAAGAAAACAGCAAAAGCTAATGCTGTGCCAGGTATTCACCATAGGAAACTCCCTTTACAGAAATTTAAGAAGGAACTTAATAATTTTCCTGTTCTTCTTTACATGCTTGTGATTTGGCTAAGTTTGTTTCTAGAAAAGTTGTGGTCAAACTAATCAGTAACCAGATTTGAAATTGGCACCTGTGGTGGCTACTGGGGATTTAGATACGCCTCTGAGAACACACAGGGGTTAAAAGCAGAGGATTCTCAGAGAACTTCTTTTTTAGATTCAGCAGTAAGTGGAGTTCGACTTCTGTTTTGCTTAGCTGTGTCTGGGTGGGGGAGGGGGAGGCCATGCAGCCTGTGTGGAGGGAGGCCAAAGACCTGCAAGGAGTAAAGGTAGAGGAAACCTGGAATGTTTGAGCAGCTCTTTCCGGGAGAGAGTGATAGAGACTGTGCTGGCTTAAAATTTGATACTTTGTGCCGGCACTATGGTTAAGAGAAGAAAAAAGTGGGGGGGGCAAAGTGTCCAGCTGCAGGCAGACCTTTTAACCCCTTTGGTGCTGGGACAGTGGAAGCTGTAAAAACACTGATCCTCCCCAGCTGAGAGTTTAAAAGGAATGGAAGATGGGCAGATAAGGAAAAGGCTGAGTAAGTAAAAAAATACCAGCAGATAAGAAGTACTCTAGATGGAGGAGATAATTTGGAGTGGCTTTTTAGCTAGACTTTTCTTTTACATAACTGTAAAAAGTCTCTACTCTGTAATGTAGAGACTGCACTTTGGGGGAGGCTGGTTGGCCAGAAGCCAGGAGTGACAAAACCATTGTAAGAATAAGTAGAGAAAACAAAAACTGATGGGGAAGGTGTGGTAAAGCCCTCTGCCTTCAGTGGAGAAGGATCTCTATTCATGAAGCCCCTCAGCCCCCAGAGGGTGAAATATGGGGGGGGGGACAAGTGTCCCAAATAGTGAGAGGCTGCCACTTCTTGGAACTGAGCGAAACATTCTTAAAGGACCTAACAAGCAGTTTAAATCTATAGACAGTAGTAAGAACACTGGACATAGAAGAAAAATAGTCACCACAGCAAATTCTCTCCGGGTGACTGCCACGTGTGACATGGAAACACAAGAAGTTCCAACTGTGTTTCCTGGGGAGGCCCATAGTGCAAGAAAGAGACTCCTCTCTCCTGATGAACTAAAGAAAAGTTGTGTGAAGAATAGTATTGAATTGAGAATTCAGTGTTAGATTGAGTATTAAAAGGGTAAAGAGAAGAAGAGTGTTTTAGAGGTATTCCATTGTAGATTGCTGTGTGTATTTTTTTTCCCTTTTGTCTCTTACATTGTAAATTAATAAAGTGTTATATTTTTCCCTCCATTCCCAAGTTAAAACCTGCTTTGCTCTGTTTCCAAATCACATCTCACAGCAACCATTTTAGAAACATACCTTTCATGGGGGCCCTGGCATTGTGCCAAAGTCAAACCATGACAATGCTCCTTTCATTATACTCTTGCTTGTTCACGTAATTCTCTGTTTTATTACTTAGGACTGTTATCCCCTGCCGGAAGTGCCACAGTGGGACTACGTTGTTCATCATTACATTAGCACAGGATGTGTCTAACTTTCCTTTTATGCTTTTTTCTTTCCCTCCTTGTCAAGGTAGACCCTGATGCAGTAATAAAGGAATCCACAGGATAACTCATATTGCTTTGTCTACTTGTCTCATTGAATTAAGATATTAAAACATAGCTAAAGACAAATGAGAAAAAAGCAGTATTGCAACAGTAATAATTTAATGTCCTTGATATAGAATACTGTATCTTTTGCAACATTAAAATATTTCAAAGGTCATGCAACTAAACCAAATGCTTGTATATTTGTATATTTAAACAGAAAATTAAGAATTTATGTGATGGTCCCCCTGCAGGTTTGAGATTAAAAGGCAAGAATTGAAGAAGTAAATTTGTTGAGAAAAAGCAGAAAATATTTCCTAAGGATTTTGTTTTTCCTTTTTGGTCTAGAAACACTCTAATGTGAATTTGAAGTAATTTTAATTATTTAATTGAATTAATTTGAAATAATTTTCATGTGCAAAGGACTCTAAGCTCTCTATGCCAATCAGATTCATAAAAAGACTTGTGGGTTTTGCAGCACTTATGCTTCATGTTAAAAATAGTTTATAAAAGAAACAGGAAAAAACTATGGATAAATTGTTGTGGACTACATAGGCCTATCTTGCACCTTTGTAAACAGGGAACTCAAGGAGTCCAATTACGTTAACCTGGAGTAAAACTCTGGGTGAGAAAACATAGGTACCAAAGACATATTCAGAAAAGTCCTAGAAAATCACTTGGCCTGAACTGAATCTTTTAATATTCCTCAGTCAGAACTTGTAATTTGTATTTTCTGCTGGAGGAAAAGCTCACAACAGAGATTACATTTTCCTGTCCTTGGGGAGCTGAGAACAATTTTTTTCTATTTGACTTCTTAATTGATTATGAAAACAGAGAAAGGATAACTACATGTGAAAAGGAGAAAACATCACCCCAGAAATAAAGGTCACAAAAAAGAGTCATTGAAATGTTCATGAACATACATAAGTGGTGAGAAATGATACATGCATACTTGTCTCCTGACTTATACATAAAAGATATAATTCTTTTCGAAGAGAGAAGACATTCTGAAAAACGATCAGTCTCTGAAGAGACAATGAATTTCATCCAGTTGCTGTCTAGAATAAAGCAATCTTTAAAAACAAAGACAGGGAGGAAGAAAATATTTACAACCAGAAGTGTCACCAATTGCTCCAGTTTGTCTGACCTTCCATTTTACAGAGGAAAACAGTCTGAAAACTTTGGAAAGATGAGACAAATGCACAAAAGTTAGGAAGCTGTGTGTTACAGACATGTTTTCCAGAAAACTGTACAGAGACATTTGCTTCCTTTGGATAAAAACAGTTTGGAACAAGCCAGATAGATCTTAACACACTTTTAAATGTAGATGACTGAAAAAGCACTTGAGATCGCCTTGGGTGTTTTGTCATCTTTATTGATTTTCAGAAGCAGTGTCTTCACCTGTACAGCTCTCTATTACAATTAGGCAATTCTCCAATAGCCTAGTAAGGGTTTTTCTGCCTCCTGACAGTCCATTGTGATAACCGCGTATCTGAAGATCCTAATTAAGTCATGCAGATGTGAGGCAAAGCAACCAACCTGTTCTGTGACCACTGACCACAAATTTTTGAGCAATGTCTTGTGTGCAGCAGCAGAGATGACACAAATGTTAATGACCAAGCACTTGTGATCTGTCTTCATGCTGTCAGTACCATATAGAAAGACCAACAGTTACATTGTACTGCATAAAACAAATTCATTCAAATGACACTTCTAAAATTTCATGGGTTTGGGGCACTAATCACTTGTTATTTCTATTTTTCAGCTACATCTCTGAGACCAAGATTAAGAAAATTACATTATTTGAAGATTATAAACTATTATTGATAAAATATTCTCTTCATTTTATGTTGTTGTTTGATTTGCTACAATGAAAAAAATGAGATATTCTTGGATGTCCTCCAGGATGAAAAATTATAAAATGAGAATGAGCACATTATTATTTAATTATTCTGATAAACAGTCTTAGAAAGCAAACATGAAATAAGACTTACTAAGCATTAAATGGAAGTTAAACAAAGTGTTCTGAATAGACATAAAATTATGTGGATAAAACACATTATTTCAGAGACATTTCTTGTATTTCAGAAAAGCACAATTACTTTCTAACTTAAGAGATATGGACAGGTATTTGAGAACCAGCTGCCTCCATCCTACAGATAAATAGATAAAGAAGTGCATAAGTAAATTGTTAACACTTGTTTATTTTAATTTTAAAACTTTGCACTGATTCATAATATAAACAACCTACAGAATATTTTTTGCTGAGACATAACACAGTAATTCCCCTGAAGTCAATAGATGTGCACCAGTTGAGAGCCTGCTTTACTTTATGCAGTCAAGTGCAATTGCAAGAGAACTGTAATTGATGTTGTAGTGACGTAAAGAATTAGCAAAACACAAATTAGAAGACATGTTAATGTGTCCATTTTATCCTTTAGAAAGTATGTACAATCTTTGCTAATAATTTGCTTAAGCAACACATATATGCTTTTAATATACTTTTTATATATGCTTTTTATGTTTTTTACATTTTTAATACTTTTTTTTTCTTTCAACATGTTAACCCATGAAATCTATCACTACTACCAAGACCTGGACATGAAATTTGCAATTTTTAATTTTTTTTATTTTTTTAAATTAACATATATCCTAAGACAATATAGATTTTTGCTTTTCTGAATACCTTCTTAAACTACAGTATCCTTGAAGTTGTTTCTTCTTCCGGTTATGGACTGTTATGGATTTGCTTTTCACAAATATTTCAATAATTAGCCATATGTTCTAGTTCATTCTAAATTTCATAGAGTAGAGAGAAAGGTCTTCTAAATCTGCTTCATGTTCCAAATTTTTTTTTTTCATTTTGTCTTTCAACATACAAACTCATTAGTGAATATTCTCAAAATTTGTCATACTATGGCAAATTCTATAAAGAGTTTAAATTAACACAGCATATATAATTACAGTACCTTCCCTCTACTTTGGAGTAGTAGATTGTCTACTTTGAAGTTCAGTGCAAATTTCTTTAGCTGCAGGTAATAGGTTAGATTAGTCCCTGCTATGCGCCAAACTGCAGTAGCAAAACTGCTATTGCTTTCTGAGTCAATTAATTTACTTTTGGTTCACTTGTTTTTACATTTCACTGCAGCATAAATCTAATGTAGATACACTTTAGCATATCAAATGGAATCAGTGCAGAAAGTGACTTCTTTTCAACTATAATAGTACTGTTTTAATAACAGAAAGCATGAAGTTTCCTATCAAAATAAATTGACTTGATTTTAAACTGGGAAAAAAAATGAACAGCCCCCTCCTGAAAACAGAGACACTGAAAGAAAGCTTCCTATTACATTAAATTAGGAAAAATACTTTCTATTACATTAATTTAGGAAAAAATCTGCAAAGAGTTATTGATTGGCTAGAATTGACTAGAGCGGAATCTGTAAATAGGCACACAGGAAGTTGCAGGAACTCTTCTATGTGCAGACATGGAGAAGTCCTCAATACCATATTCCCATTTGCCTGCAGTAGGCAAAGAATTGCATGAGAATTCAATTATCATAAACTTAGTACAGCTCTGAATTTTCTTATATAGGAAATACGTCTTACCTTTTTATCAGGTTATTAGGTTTGACTATCAATTCCTGAATTCTAGAGATTAAGGACTAATATAAGGACTAAGTTCAATGTAATTAAAAGTGAAAAATGAAAAAACATTCTAAATTTTTTCCTCTATGTATTTAATTTTAAATGTTCCTCTTTTCAACTGCACTTGGTGTTCCACTAAATCTGTAACTACAGAGTCAGAGATGGTGAATTTTGTATAGAAAGAGAATGCTAGCAATACCCAGAGAAGAGATAAACATAACTCTCCTAGCACTGAATATTTCAGCTGTATTTAAGACTCATTTTACTGTTTAGAAGTTACTTCCTTTTTTATCTTTGAGGTCAGACTTTTTGTACTGTAATATCAAAGATCTATTAATTGCAATAGTTAGACTCCTGTCCCTCTAGTGGAACATTTTAAAAGCAGAACTGGCCAACAAACTCAACATTCATCTCCCAATTTATGCTTGAAACTTTCCAAAATATTTCTTGGACTAGACATTTAATTCCATGGTTATCAGGTCTGATGCTTACTTACCTTTAAGCCTGCAAGTAACTTGGTAAAAACAAGTTATGAACCTGCATATTTAGCACAGCAATATTTTTTCAGTTTAAGGCAAGTAGTTCTGGAGATGTATGTTTTTTTACTCTGTTTCTTTTTAAGCACTTAAAAAAATCTCCCTCATCCCTGGAAACTAAACCATTCTTCAGAGATTGTCATCACCTGAAAGAAATGTGCAGGCCAAGATCCTCACATCAGTTATTCATTTGTAAATTCATCCTATATCTTCCTACAACTATGCCAGCCAGGAAAGGAAGGTCAAAGAAATCATACCCTCACTGATAAACAAGGCTGGCAAAGTGGTGACAACAGATGAGAAAACCGGGGTACTCAATAACTTTTTGCCTCAGTCCTCTCTGGTAACCACTCTTCCTTTATCACTCAAGAAGATAGATGGCAAGACATGGGGTCCCTCCCATAAAGGAGAGAAGATCAGAGATTCCTGACCACCTGAGGAACAAGATGTCATGAATATAAGACATTCATCACATGTGTAAAGCTTTCTAAGCTTTGGAAGAATACAGAAACATATCACAATATATTTATCGTCCATTTCCAGTAAAAATAAAACAGTAAAGTATCCAGATACATTAACTTCTATAGATCTTTACGTATGGGGGGCTTTGTTATTAGTTTATTCTGAAATAGAAATCAAAATAAAAAGTAGATTAACGATCCCAATTTTGATTCTTGAATAAAATTATGCAGTAATGAAGGTCAATGTTGCAGAATTTCTTCTGCAACAGGTTAGGAAACACAAGAAATATATCACATACTAGTAGCTGTTAAGTTTTGTACAAGAAAGCAAATCAGGCAGAGAATGAGCTAATTGCCAGAACTCAGATGGAAAACAGTTATTTCCAGCTCTGTGTAGTACATAAGGTCAGACAGGCCTCATCTTAAACGTATATCTTAGAGGCTACCTTTCCAAGATATCACTCTACCAGAACCAAAAAAAATTTGAAAGCGCAACCGAAAAATTTTTACACTGTCCTTAACCCACATATTCAAAGGAGTTCTAGGATTCCTGCAACATCTGAAAAAACCTGCAACTTATGCCCATAATTTGATCCACTTTTTTTCTTCCTTGTATAAATATTATTAAAATGGGTAGGTAGTCTCTTTTTAGTTAAACTTCAGATATTATCACCGCATCTCTACTGTCAAAAGGAAAAATAAAGTACTCAGAAAAGCAAGATCCTAAATTCAAAAATATTCCTGAGTGCTTAAGACGTTTAAAGGAGAGACCACTCTAGATTTCAGTTATGCGTAGTTTTCCTCAGTTTGAAATGTTACTTTTTACAGCCAACGTAGGGAATTTCTTTTTACGTGACCAAATCAGTAATTTTTTCTAATGCCATATTAAAAATAGGTTTACTCTTTATATAAAAGAGCACTCTTATGTTTGTACATGCCTTTAAATTCTTAATTATAAATGTATTCTAATTTTTTTCCCTGTTGTAGACCAGGTGTTAGACTCTTGAGTAGTCAACACCAAAATTATTTACCTTACCTAATTACAAAGTTAGCAATTCCACTCCCAAAGCCTCCCTAAGTGAACTAATGTTAGCAGGAAAATCAGGAGGGGGTTAGTTTGGGTGGTTTTTTGGTTTTTTATTTTCATATGAACAGAATAAATTGGTCAGTTATTTATATTAGATAATCCTATTTATTTACTAAAGAGCTGAGACGTAAGTCACTAAAGTAAGATAACAAACATTATACTCTAGAGAAAATACAACAGTGATGTATTAGCATTGCAAGTTTCCAGACATTCTAGTTAACATTTTATCCTATTGTAACTTTCACATATATGTCAAAATACTTCTCTGGCAGAAATTTTTTCTTCCAGATGCAACTATGTAATATTCTCTCCTGAGAATCTGAGAACATCTCATATATACAGCTGATATTATGCTTCAAAATGTTACCTTGCAACAACTAGAGAGAGCAGATTAGAATCCCAGGAAAGTTTTAGGGCAGTGATTTGGAAAATGCTAGTCAATAAAGTATCCCAACTTTATTGGGATAATAAAGTATTTATTTATTTAGTTGGGATATCCAACTAAAGTATAATGAAGGATGAGAAATGAGTAGGAGAGAATCTTCAACATTTCTATGCTTCAGTTAATTTTCAATAAGAACTTTTCATCCTTCCTTTGCCACTTTTTCAGATTGCTGCTTTTCTTTTCTACTTTTCAATGGAGATTCCCTTGGCACACCTTTTATATTCCGAGAAGAAGAGAGATACAGAGAAAAGCCACTTTCTAGAAGGACTTTTGTTTTACACAATGGAACTCATATTCTGAATCCCAGTGAGAAAAACATTGTGAAGAAATGTTTTATAACTTTCAGAGAGCAACTGATACCACATTATAAAATTTTACATCTGCTCTGATGCTGGTAAACGTGTGGTGACAGAGTATTTAGATGTACCTCTGGGAAAGGCACAACACACTGAATAGCTCTACTCTTCATAGTGAGACCTGAGGGTACCATGGTTGGGTTTTTATAGACTTAACAAGAAGCAACTTTATCAAAATTGTCTCTTTTGATCAAAATTATGTTTATGTGGAAACACTTCCATTTCACTTTATGACAAGCACATGCTACTGGCATCACCATTAACACCAAGTGGGTGCCACCTGCAGAGCCTTCCTTAATGGTTTCCCAGCCATGCTTATCCCACATCAAGAGATATGTGCAGAATAGTGCAATCGTGAAAGCGAAGTAATGTGTGCAATACAGCATGGCACTGTACAGAACACTGCAGAGCAACAACAGTGCTGGGGTGGACCACTGATGCTTGAATATACAACAGACTTCAACTTAGGACCACTTAATATTGGGCTGTCTAAAAAGGATGTACTCCATTTAGAAGTGCCACCTACACCTATACTTGTGTAAGTATAAGAATTTCAGGCTCAGCATTATCACTAAGACATTCAACCCACTTTGTGAAGATATGAAAGGATAAAAAATATGAGGTTCTTAAAAAATAAGCTAGTCTAGAGTAAAAAGAATCTCAGACTTGTATGACTGAGAAAAATATTGTACAGAGAAGTACTTGGGCGAGAGCTGGAGAGAAAATTCGCCTCTCGCAGTGACACCTCTGAAGTCTGTTGTCTGTTAAGGACCTCAAAAGAAAATCTGCAACAATGCAAAGGCACAAGAAGATGCACACAATGTCATGAAAGATTAGGAATTTGATTTTTTTTAAAAGATAAACTAAAAGCTTTTCATTATCAGGATAATTCTAATAGACAAGAATCTTAATTTCTTAAATAAAGGCAAAGACATGAAATGACAACTGCTGTTGAAATATACAACTGCCTCCTTTGCACCCCTTTTCTATCTGAGTTGCCTATCCATGTTAGTTTCAGAAAACACAAAATAATTTCCCCTGCTGGCGTCTGCACAAACTAACAGAAGACTGAACATTGTAATGCCCTTAAATGTTTGCTACAAAAAATGAGCTAAAATTAAATTTTAAAATACTTTAAAAATAAACAAATTCTGCCTTTACAACATTGTGACAAATTTGTACAGGATACAAAGCCACCATGGTTGCACTCTGCTGGTGCTGAATGTAACCATGAAGACAGAAAAAATATAACATTTCAGAGAGGTTTGTAAAGTTCCAGTGGGAATGGCCCAGTCTATCTCCATCTTCCTTCTACTGACTCATTTAAGAATAGATAAAATCTCTTCGGACAAGCAGCTGTCTATTTTTGTTATCTGCTTTCCACAGGTGGACCATGCCTACTTTACGATGCTACAGTGCCCACTTAGCAGTTTCTATCAGCTGAATCCCAGAGTGAGGACAATGATATAATAGAAAGTTTGGCTTGCTATATTTTTTTTAGCTGACAATGTCTAACACTCTTAGAGAGACACATGGTAAAACAACAGATGCATGATAAAACAACGGATGTAATCTGGTTGTCACCACAGAGAAAGCACAGCAGAATCACAACTACTAATCTCTGTATAATAGTGAAATATAGGAAGAAACTTGAACAAGTTTTATAACCTGATCTGACTAGTAAAATCAAAAACAAAAAATCTGTGGCATCTTCCTACAGCAGCCAAAACTAAAAACAATAAAAGTCTTTACAGATTCAGTTTTCATAATTGAATTTTTACCAAAAATAATGTGTGCAGAGCCAGCTATATCTATTCTAAATTAAATACCACCAAAACAAGGCCTTGAATTCAAGAAAAGCATTCCAATAAACAATTGAAAAGTCAGCTTTCTGCATGCTGATATTATGGTCTGGTTTGGAAAGTTTTTAGAAATGCCTGTGCATTTCTGTGCATTTCTACCTTAATTTGAATTAGGATGTGAACGAGACCATATGCCAAAGTCAGTAGTATGGGTTTTATTTAATGGTAAATATGAGAGAGATAGAGGAAGTAAGAGAAAGAAATAGAAAAGTGGTGGGGAGACAGAAAGAGAGTGACAGAGACAGTATCGCTATTCCATGGATCCCACTGGTATCCAAATGTTCCTCTCCAGCAGGTCTTCTTGGTGGAGAGGGTCCCTCCAAAAGCATAGAACCCGATGAATTAATACACATTCAGGCCAGGTGGGAATGCCCAGGTCCCTCTCCCAGAGAAATCGGTGGAGTTTGAGAGTCTCTTTCGGCACACTCTGGATCTGTGCAGAATTTTGCATCACATGCAGTCCTGTGGTGCAAGGCCTCAGGAATGAATTTGGGGAGCATTTCCGGTGTCTTTGATGGATTATGACACCCCCTCAGCTGCCACCCATGTATATGGGAATGCCCCATGGATGTGGAGGTCCTGGGGTTGGGGTTTCACAGCTGGGCTGGTTTGTGTAAGGGAGGATGGATCTTCAGTGCCTCTGACCAGAGGTTATGGACACACCTGAAATCTCCTCCTCCCCACCTCATTTTGGGGGAGAGTCTGCGTATACCTAGACTCTGTGGGCTGTGGTGCTCCCCACTCCAAACACAGTTAGGAATGATTCTCAGCGCAGATCCTGGGTTTGGTTGTCTTGTGTATGTATTCTTTTCCCTCAGCTTGAGATGACTGAACATTAGTGTCCACTTCAACTAATCTACGTGGCTTAACTTACAGTCCGAAATTCCAGTTGGGCATCTTCAAGGAGGAGTGGACTTCTCTGCCACAGCTTCTTTATAGGTTTTTGCTATAATGGGCAAAACTCCTTTATAACCATATTTAAAGTATGAACCATTTCAGTCTCTGACAGTCAAACTTTGTATTGCTGTCCAGGCTCTGTTTCTTAGTAGTGGCTAATGTGAGTCTTTTTGCTAGTTCAGTAATAATAGTTTTATCTCATATTTCACTTAAGCAGTGGTGCCATTTAATTTTAATTACAGTTTGCTGGAAAATTTGGAAAATATGTATATATATTGCCTAGTTTTAGGTGAACAATAACAGAGGAATATATATTGGAATAAAATATCTATAAATCAAAAACCATTTCATTTTCTATGGTCATGTAAAAGGTAGTACTGTTCAAATCCATTATTCAAACGGCATAATCTCTTAGAGATATGATTGATCTTCCTTGCAAACTTCTGTCACACACGAAAGAGTTCTGAAGGGATCACATTAAACCAACTGCAATGGTGACAGCCAGTTACTTGTATATAATTTAACCCACTTTAACAAGTACTTACCCATAAATTGTACTTTTCCGTATTTTTATTTTTCACGTATTAATGTAGCATAGTGGACATCTCTGTACATTATATGTGTATATATAAAAATCTATGCAAAGTTTCATACTTCCACCATGTTTCACATGTTTCACTGAGTGTAAAATCTCCCAAGAGAACTATTAGGATTCTTTCACAGAGATTTAGACCCACATTTTGAATCAGTAGTGAAGAGAATAGACTAATGTTGCCATAGAGTAATTTAGATCACTATTTTTTACTGGCTATACCTTTGACATACTTGGGAATAAAAAATTCCTTTAAAAATACTATTTGTCAATAAATAATGTAAAAGTCATGTAGCCAGCTACCACTCTACAATTAATTGCTCTCATAAAGTGGTGAATTTTAGCACTGGAATGAGAATAAAGAGTGGCATATGATCTAAATAGACAGTAAGTATTGACAGATCTAGGAAAATAATACTAAAAAAATTTCCACTAAAAAAGTCTTGTTATCCCATTCTGGACGTTTAGAATTGTCCTAGGTTCCAATATAAAGATGTATTCTATTCCAATCCTCAAGAGCTGTTGAAACCGGGACAGGCATTGTTTTTCCTCATCTTTTGTTAATAGTCCCATCAATGCCTTGTCACATAACTCACAGATAACTCCATCCAGGAGCCATTTCTGTTTAATGGACCCACTGCATGACTCAGAGAATAATAACACCCCATCATGAGATGCTCTGCCCAGGGGGGGAGGAGCTAAGCATCCCCACCTGGATATGATCTGGGGTTTGGGACAGAACAAGCTGCCCTTACCCACTGGTTTCCAGAGGACAAGAGCTACCAGATCTTTTCTACAGGATCACCACTTCAACAAGACCATTTCATCTGGACTGCTACCACCACCCGAACTAGCAGGGTGTCAGGTTGTATTCTGACTCTGTCAGTGTTTTTTCTTTTGTATTATTGCATGTATTTTGGGGTGGGGTTTTTTTTTTCCTTTTCCTAATAAATTGTATTTCTGTCTTGGAGTGTCTCACTGGTTTTGCTTTCAAACCAGAACAAGAATAGAGTAAACACCATAAAAAGGATTCCTGCCTATCTAAACATTGTCTGGTTGATCCTCTTTGACAGAGGATGGAGGAAAACAGTATAAACACAGCACAGCAAATCAGAATGTCTACTTCCTCCTTTCTTCACTCAGAAAACATTATGTAGAGCTGTGCCTGCACATAGACAATAGTCCCTGTGTAGACAGTTGCCTCTAGCTTCCAGAATTTTATTATACAGCTACAACCAGAATTACAGCTGTCAGAAGAGTAAGTGAAGGGTAACTTCATAGTTTTTCATAGTTATACAGATGCAGAATCATAGACTGTGGAATTTTGGAAGAGACCAGAGTGGATTATCTGGTACAACCTCCCTGCTCCAGCAGGATCATCCCAGAGCACATGGCACAGAATTGTGTCCAGACAGTTCTGGAATGTCTCCAGTGAGGGAGACTCCAAAGCCTCTCTGGACAATCTGTTCCAGTGCTCAGTCACTTCACAGTAAAATAGGAACTTCCAGTGCATCAGTTTTTGCCCATTGCCTCTTGTTCTGTTGTTGCATACCACCATGCAGAGCCTTGTCCATCCTCTGACACCATCACACTCTGTGATTATCCCTTCAGATAATCATATACATTGATGAGGTTTCCTCTCACTCATCTGTTCTCCAGCTTGCACACCCCTAGCTCTCTCATTCTTTCCTCATAAGAGAGATGCTTCAGTCCCTTAATCAACTTCTCTGCTCTTCTCTGCTCTGGACCCACTCCAGGTATTTAATTTCTCTTGTCCTGAGGAGCCCAGAACTGTGCAGAGTACTCAGCTACTACTCTGCTTTGCAGAACTACTTTTTATTGCTCTTTATTAAACCATTATTGGTTTCTTCATTCAATTGAGAAATTTTCATTTAATTTTGTAAATTAAGGTGGAAGAAAAAGGGATCAAACAATGCATTTTTATTTGTCTCTGTTTTAACATCTTTTACAGATGCAGTCTTCCGTTTTGTCATATTCAGCAAATAAGAACAAAAGAAACTCGAAATATTTAGGGTTTTTCTGGGAAAAGTACATGAATCTCCTTTTAATTTTTTTTTGATTCCTAAGAAAAATAAACACACCATTCTTTTTAGAATCATTTAGATTCTGTGACTCGTTCTGTATTGTAATAAGCAGAAATTACTATGGAAGTAGGTCACTTCACCTTTTTTTTTAAACAAAATATCCCTTTTTAATTATGTCTCTTTATTTACCTGTCAATGCAGGACACAGTGTAGAAACACAAGTATTGAAATATTGCACACCGTGCATGACAAAAATTTTATTTTAAAAATGTTATATGATTTTGATGTGACTGGTTTTCTGGGCTTGAGGTCATGATTTTTATGTATTTAGGCATGATAAATGCACATCATATGAACTGCAGTTAACTTCTAATTTTTTATGTTTCCTTAGCATATTTTTGGGGAAAGCTGGACTGCCAATATTAGCATTTCTCAAGTAATTATTTGCTGGCTCAAGTTAGAATCAAGCAATGATGCAAGGTTCAAGGAAATCTCAAGGATAACTATTTTTTATCCTGATCATTAAGTAGCTTTACAGAGAAGTGAAGACTATAGAACCAATATGATTACTAAAGCTGTAAGGGGGGAAAATGGAAGACCACTGAGAGTAAGCTATGGAAAGTGTGAAATGAAAAAAGTAAATGCCACTCCCATGGCAGTGAAAAGAGATTTTCTTTTAAAACAATGCTTTTAAATTGATTTTAAAAATAATTTGAAAAGCTTCTCTGTTGCCTCTAATTATTTTTTTCCCCAGATTTTAATCAAAAGGTGAATAAAACATTGTCTTTACTGTCATTCATCATAGTTAAATAAACATCATTCACCACAGTAGCTTTGTAGTGCACATGATGCTTCAAGAATACATAAAAACAGAGGAGAAAATAACTTTCAAAAGTCAAACACTTTAAAGTCCTTTGTCATTTGAAAGATGCTGTCAAGAGAACTACAAAATAAAATTGAAAGTGATATGGGAAAAAATTGTTTACAAAATAATTTTTTCATATTTACCTAGCACTTTCCACATATACAGTCTGTTGTGCGCATGAGGTCTACCCACAGCAACCTCAGATGGGTGTTAGTGCTTTATATGTGATGATAACCTCTTTAGTCTACTTTATTTTGAGACTGAGATGTAGCAAAGAGGTGGGAAAAACACTGAGATTATAAAAAATACCGGGTTTTATTAATAACTTTATGCCAATTTATACTGGCTGGTTGATTGACTACACTGAAATTTTCAATTTTCAGACTAAAGAATTTATGTAACCAAGATCTTTTGAACATCTCAGCATCTTTCACTATGCCCAGGCTTTTAGTATAGTCCAACTCACATCCAGAGCCTCATACAATTTTATCAAGAAAAGCATACAGCCCCAGTACAATTCCAATTTAAGTACCCAGATCTTCATACAGTAGCTGGAGAGCTCCTGGCATCTCTGGAAAGATTTACATGTATTAGAAAACTGAGCCATTTTAACTTAAGAGGCCCAGCTTTCTTAGTGTTTCTTTCCAAAAGAGATGCTCCCTTAATATAAATTCATAGACCTTTGTTGGACCATCTCTGGGAATTCCATGTCTTTTATACTAAGGAGCCCAGAACTGACCACAGCACTCCAAATGTGCCTCACCAGGACTGAGCAGAGGGGCAGGATCACCTTCCTTGTCCTGCTGTCAAAGCTCTTCCTAAAGCACCCTAGGATACTATTGTCCTTCTTGGCCCCAAGGACACTGCTGACTCATGGACAGCTTGTAGTCCACCAGGACTCCCAAGACCTTCTCTGCAGAGCTGCTTTCCAGTAGATCAGTCCCCAGCCTGTCCTGGTGCCTGGGATTGTCCTTCTCCAGGTACAGGACCCTGCATTTGCCTTTGTTAAAATTTAGCTAGTTCTTCTGCCCATATCTCCAACCTGTTGATCTCCTCCTGAAGGGCTGTACAGCTCTCTGGGGTATCAGCCACTCCTCCCAGCTTTGTGTCATCAGTGAATGGGCTGAGGAGGCACCTGTCCCTTCATCCAAGTCATCGATTAATAAGTTAAACAATATCGGGGACAGTGTTGACCCTTGGGGAACACCACTATTGACAGGCCTCCAACTAGACTCTGTGCCACATACTAGAATCTTCTGGAATCTGCCATTCAGCCAGTTCTCAATCCACCTCACTGTTCACTCATCCAGTCCATACTTCCTGAGTTTGCCTATGAGGAAGTTGTTGATAACCTTGCTAAAGATGAGGTAGACAATATCCACTACTCTCCCTTCATCCATCCAGGTGGTTGCCTCATTGTAGAAGGCAATCAGTTTGGTTGAGCATGATTTACCTTAAGTGAATCCATGCTGACCATCACTTTCTTGTCATCCACATGGATGAGATGCCCTCCAGAATGAGGCACTCCATTAGCTTTCCAGGGATTGAGGTGAGGCTGACTGGCCAGTTGTTCCCTGGGTCTTTCTTCTTGCCCTTGTTAGAGACAGGGGTGACGTTTGCTTCTGTCCAGTCCTCAGGCACCTTTCCTGATGGCCAAAACCTTTCAAAGATATTATGAGTTTTCTAGTTATTGTTTCAGCCACCATTCTCAGTACTCATGCTGAGAATCAGAGCCCATTGTCTTGTGGATGTCAAGTTTTCCCAGGTGTTGTCTAACTCAATCCTCTTTGACCAAGGGAGTCTTTCTTTCTTTCTTTACCCTTTACAAAAAATGATAATGGTTCATCTAGAACTTGACAATGATGATGTACATAGTATAAAAGATTCTACAGGATGATATGTCTTAAAAAAATAATTGCAAATACATATATATGTATATTTTATATATATATATATATATATAATATATACACATTTTCCTCTCACTGCAATTCTCTGTTCTCAAAACCAGCCAAGTTATATGTTAGGCAGTAAAAAAATCACAAAAAATTTTTTTGTTTTTTCTTTGAGTTAAAGTTATTAAAAGCCCCCTGCACTGACTTTTCTGTCAGTACTTCCAGTTTAACTTTGTTTCTGTTCTTTACAATATCTATGTCTCCTTTTGCCTTAAACTATTTTACCTTACTTTACTGAAAGGCGAGGGATGGGGAATGGTGACAGACTTCACAGCCGCTCTCTTCCTTCAGAAAGTATCTCTGTACTTTTCTTGATGGGGTCACATATGTTAGCTATTTTCATGACTTGGCGGACATGACTGTTACGTGCTCTGCAGCTTCTCCACATTACTACAGAAATCCTCCAAAAGAAATACTCATAACTCATTTTGATGTGGGGGAATTCCTGAAGAGGGTTAATTTATCTTTTGTTTCTGTATTATCATGAGACACTTGATCACCATGCAGCTTGGAGATGTACCCATTATTTATTATAATTTCTGGGTTTTTCTCCTGTTTGATGTTTGTGTTTTTCCGCTGGATGCATCTCTTGTAGTTCCAGAGGGCCCATCCCAATACAGATGCCACCAGAATTAAATCATTTAAAGAGTTTAATGCACCAAGCACAATCTAAAGAAAACTGAACCTGTTGTTTTTCGGGGTTGGAGTTTTTTTTAAATTAACTGTAGATCCTATTTTGCCACCTTTTTTTTACTACAACTCTCACTAGGAGAGAAAGGAAATAAATTTTTTTATGAAACTACAATAGTATTGTGTCTTTAATTGTCCTGGTAAAAAAAGAAGGAAAGCAGTTTCTCTGCCAGAGGTTGTAACTTCAAATAAAAATATGTTATATATAGAATCCAGTAAGAGTTTTACCTCAAAAAACAGAGTGGGATATAGTGCCATAAGCAGCAAGAGTTTTGTAAATCAAATAAAATAACATGAGTTTTTTATTGCCCTGAGAAACTATTTAGTTTTTTTATTCTATAAGGACAGAATTTATTAGCTAAATCCCTAGGTTCAAACAGAGATGTTCTGAATCATATTTATGATTCACAGAAATCAGTTCTTTCAGTATCTTCATTTTCTAACTTGGATATATCTTCTGCACTATTTCCACTTTACAGAGTAATTTTCACATTGCAGTTCAGCTGAACAATGTTTCAATTTTACATGAAGCTAGGGATAATTTCACTAGTCCTATTACTTCCATATATAATTTTCAGATATTCAGGAACTGTCTGGATGCAATTCTGTGCCATGAGCTCTAGGAAGACCCTACACAAGCAGGGAGGCTAGACAAGACAACCCACTATGTCATTGATCTATCTCCCTCCCAACCTTAAATGTTCTGTGATCTTTTAACTTTTGCCCTCTTTAAAACAGCCTTTCCAAAATTTCAGTCAAGTGGCTCATCCACCATGTTTTACTCTGCTTTTGATTATAAATCTCTCAGATTCTAATTCAAATTAATAATACTTCCTATATATTTGCATGTATCTAATAATACTGGTGGCTAGGAGTACTTCTAAGCAAAGAAGTGAAAACTCCATTTCTTTTTTGGATAAATTCAGATTTAGTTAGGTTATTTGACATCCTACTTAACAGACTTATACACTTATTTAATAAGAAAATAAATGCTCTCTGATTCCTACCCATATCATTTCTCATTTGTGACTCCACTCTTCCTCCATTAAAATCCCTAATATCCACTAAAAAAAAATTTTTAAGTATGTCATGGGAAAATTCTTGAGCTTCCAAGTTAAAGAATAGCTTTCCACTGATAGAAATAATGTAGACCCATAAATCACTTTCTCAGAAGTTACTAAATGAGAACATCTTACTGGATAGAATGAAATGCAATGAATTTTCCTAACTAGGTTCTCTCTCAATTCTCTTATTTCCTTTGTAAAATAAGAAGCATTCATTCACAAAAACAAAAACAAAAAAAAAAAGTTATAATATTATATAAATTGCTGTGAGGGCAAAAGTTATATGTTATATGACAGGAATTGCAAGTCACTGGAAAGAAAGTCTTAAAAAATATCCAAGCCCATTTCTCTGGCTGGCGTAACTTCTGTTTTGATTAACAATACTTCGTTTCCCTTAGGCTCAATTAATTATTTCAGTTTAGGAGGAAAAAAATATTATTTTTATTGGTTAGTAGCAGCTAGCCATTTATTCAGTGTAGTTATTTTCCCTTTTTTTTCCTCATGAAATAAAACCACAGAATCCATTGTATCATGTAAGATGACACTTGAGAGAGGCTTTCTCTTATTAAACCCTGAAAAGATAATTCCAAGCTTGTCTGCATAGGGTTTGCCTCTTCCAATTTCCCCATCAACAATCAGAAGGATCATGCAGATTCAGCCCCAGGTCACAAACACATGATGCAGATTACAGAGAGAACTTCAGTACATTATTAAGGGAACCCTTAGTTCATTTTATGGTCTGTAGGTAACTGACTAATTTTCTTATATGGTTGTCTGCTCTGCGCACACAGCACATAAATGTACAGGGTATGCTTTTAGATAACTGCCTCAACAGAATTTCTCTCCAATGTAGGCTAGTTATGTCTTTTGCTCACTTTACAAATCTTCCCCTTTCATATTGTGAGGTGGTTGTAACCATATTGTTATCACTTTCAGGTTTTTCATCTTTATACAGAACCTACAGTCTTTATTGACATCCATAAATTTTCTGATACTGAACCATATAAGTCTAACTTTATGTCTAATAGGTGCAGTTAACAAATTAGAAAAATATTTTTCTTGTTTCACTGTCAGACTTGTACCCTGAAGACTTGCTTCCTCACCTTTTTCTCACATCAGTATCAATAGATCAAATCATCTGGTGTAAGTATAGATGAATCTTGCTCTCCCTATGAATATAGTCATAAAAAAACCCCCCCACATGTTCCCAAGGAATATATACAGATTCTTATATTTCTGATTCTCACAGTAATGCAGTTTGCTTGAATGCTGAAAAATTGTATTTTCCATGAGTTTTTTCAAAATTGTTTTTTTTCTTTTATATCTATTAATGTTTTTTTAATTGTTTTTCAATAAGTTCTTTAATTTTATATATGATTAACAGTTAGTAGGAAACCATCCTTCCATTCTCTTCAGCGGCTTGTTTTTATGGATGAAAAGATGCCTGGATGTAGTATATGCTGCATTCTTTACAGTTTGCTTCTCTAAACCAGGTACACACAAAAGAGTATTTCCCTTACATTTAATTGATAATATTCCCTGTCATTTAATTTAGTCCTTTTTATCACAAAGTATTTGTGAATGTCACAGTTTCAAGTGGGTGTCATTACTCTCAGTGGAGATTATGTTAGCAAGGGTCACTGCCACACAGTTAAAGGGATTCCCTCACTTCATCCAAACAGTAGCTCAGAACTGTAATGCCTAATGACAAAGCACACTAGCGGCTGATTCCAGAGCTGCTAGTATGCCAGCATGTGAATGTTCATTAATCAGCTATTTTGATTACTCCAGAATATGCTTCTGATTTCAATTTTACTTGATTCAGCTAGATATACAAAGCCTCAAAGCTCATTTCACAGTCAGACTTACTGCACAAATGTTTGAATTTCTTAAGGGACAATGACACACAGCAATACTCACACTGAAAATCAGATACCATACACATGGGCAGTCCTAATGCAGTTACACTCTTTAAACTTAATCACACTTAAATACAGTTTTTCCTTATATGCATTTATTGTTTCCCAAATGATCTTATAATTTAATCTTATCAGCTGTCAAGACTTCTACTGAGTGTCCAGCATGTACTATCTAGCTAGCTAATAAACTCATCTAAGCATATTCTCAGGCTCCAAATATTACTAACAGCCTGCATTTGAAGCCCTTACACATTCCCTAGTCTTTGCCCCCTCACATCCTCCTGCACTCTTCCTGGCTAATGTGTAGCTATGATATCTTATGGAAAATCCCTTCCTAGGATTTTTCCCTCCTGAGAGTTGAGGGCCTCAGGAAAGAAATGTAAACAATAATTATCTGCTGCTGTGGAATGCAACAGGTGCATCTTCCATTGGTCCATGTGGATTGTTTTCAATTGATGACCAATCACAGCCACCTGTGTCGAGGCTGTGAGCAGTCACAGGATTTTGTTATACATTCTGTTCTATTCTTGTTCTTTGTAGCCTTCTGATCCTTCTTTTTCTCTCTGTTCTTTTAGTATAGTTTTAATGTAATATTTTAGTATATATATAACATAATAAGTCAGCCTTCTGAGAAGATGGAGTCAAGCCTCGTGTCCCCACACATGGAGCATTCACCGCAACAGCTAATGTACCTCAGACCACAGGTACCCTATATCGATTTGCCTGGGTTCAGTTCCCTGCTGTACTCATTGCCTCACACAGGCATTGCTCAATCATTCACACTGAGAGCAGCTCAGCTTTTTCAGACCCATGCTTCATATACTGCTACTAGGCAGCAGCTGAGGTAAATTTCCTATTTGCCAAATCTGCTTGGACCATAAAAGTAACATGCTGCCATTTGATAAAATGCACAGGAATGCATGAAGCCCTATCACTTTCTTTTCCCCATCTCTGACTCCCAATTTCATCAGGTCAGCAGCAATTCTAAGAATCTCAGTCCATTGACAGGTATACCAGTGCAGCTTATAGGAGAAGCTCGTCTGTCTGACTCTTCTGAACCTAGCTAATAAATAGGAAATCTTATTCCCAATGTCTGTTCCTGTCCACAAAAGAGTAGGCACGCAGAAGAAAATGGAACAGTCTCTCGTGTGAATGTGTGGTTCCTAGGCTTGTGCACAGGAAAGCAAACTTCTGTCTAATGCACTGACCACCACTACTGAATCAGACATTTAAACATGGAAAACAGCCCACAGTTTTCAAAATAAGGATTGAGTGCAGCCAATGGAAAAGATGGTGTCTTAATACATGAACCATATCCCACTAGTTTCATGGATCTTGTAACTCTACTTCCATTAACTCTTCAGTGAAACTTTATCCTTTTCATGCTAATATAGTTTCAAACGCACAGTGTATCCAGAAGAATTTTTTATCCTCATAGCGATTACAAAAAAAAAAAAAAGAGATAACCCAACACACATTTTAAAAACTCATTTAAAAATGGCTTCTTTTAAGTAATTAACCCTTTTTTTCTGGAAATCTTCCATTTCTGTACATTTCCCTTTATGTTTACAATACACATAAAGGGCAAGAAATTATATCAATCATGATAGATGCTTTTGCCTTGCTGTTTTAGAGGATTGGAAAAATTATAGCCCTTACAAGTCTCCTGTTGTTGCAAATGCATTATTTATTTTTTATTGATGCAGATAAAGATGCCAGTCATGTTCCATTTATGTTGTCATTAAGAAATCTTAAGCCAGTTTCCAGTGTCTTAGAAAGAGCTACCTGCCACATTTTGAATCCCACTTGACAGCTATAAAAATTGCCAGGTTACATAAGAGATATTGCTGAAGAAATTCACACACAAATCTCACATCTGTTGTTTTATTACTACCTAAATTTTGTGTAGATGTCACAATTAGGTAATATATTGAATACTCATCAATTCTGCTTAAAATTAATGATAGATGCAGTCCAGAAAAAGACAAGATTGTACCTTATATTTAGTGTCTCCTCTGAATATATCTCCAGTTGTCAGGAACACCTTTAAATCCTTATTGCTGTCATATGCCATTGATTAAAATTTTTAGTGGAGGCCACTATGCAGGCATGGTTGCAGAAGCTTACAGTTCAGTCAGCAGTTAAAGTAATTTCAATGTTCTTGATATGTCATCTCAGAAGTAACTCTTCAATTTCAAGCATTTACAAATAATGTATTGGCTCAGTCAAAGGTGTTAAAATAGACTTTGGGGTAAATTCTTCTTTTTAATAAAAAACTCTTCTTTCTGACAAGTATTTTCCAAAAAACATTTTCCAAAAACCTTTCTTTAAAATGCAAGCTCTGCAAGACTGTAAATATGCTATGCTTTTTACACCTTCCACTAATTTGGGAAGTATGGAGAACATGCTGATTTTTTGAAATAATTTTAATGCATTTTTCAAACATTGACCCTTCCCCCCACCAAAGTATCACGGCAGTTTCCAGCCGGACTGATGCCCAGTGGGGTCCCGAGGCCAGGATAGCTCAGTGGAGGCTCAGCACAGCAGCCTAAGCAAGCTTAAGTGATTTCAGCTCTTAGTGATTATCAGCTCTCAGTGATTATCAGCTCTATAGCTTGCTAGGTGCCGCAGCAGCAGACGCAGGGGGAGAGAAGAGAAGGCCATGTGAGGTTCCACAGGATTCTTTATTCAGGTGTTCCGCGAAGGTTCTCAGTGACAGCTCTTCTGCCGAACCAGGCAGAATCAGGGGGTTTTATACCCTACAGGGGTTTTGGAAAGTGTCCAATAGTAAGGGTCAGGGGAAAGTGACCTATAGGCTTACAGAGAGATAAGCAGGGTCCGAAAGGCGGAAGAGAGGGGCTTCTAAGGTCCAGTCATGATGACCTGGCATTTCCTAGCTCAGGCTTCTGACCTCCAAGGAGGCCTTGCAGGCCCTGGGCCTGCTACAAGTCCACTTTCTGTATTTAGAAAAAAGGCATTCCCTATGGTTCTTTTAAAACAATGAACAAGGCATGAGAACATAGCTAACACAATGACAATTACGAGGAAAATCCACAACATTCCCTTAACCAAAGATGCAACCCATCCTGTTAATCCCCATTGACCGAAAAGGTCATTGACTCAGTCTGGGGTTTTTTCTACTTTAAAGTCCTTCACAAGTCCCTTCAGTTTCTGGATGTTGGCATGGATGGATTCCGAGTGTGAAGAGAGATTGAAGCAACACATCCCTTCAAAGTCCTCGCAGCCGTGTCCGTGGGCAAGCAGCAGGAAGTCAATCGCTGCTCGATTTTGGAGTGATGCATGTCTTGTGGTTTCTTCTTCCTTTAAGAGATTGCTCAGGGCAGCAGAAGTAGCATTGGCTTGCTTACTGAGATAGCACCCAAGGTGATTTATTTCACCTAGGGCCTTAGCTGCAGCTACCCATGGTAGGAATATAGAAACAGCTGCTTTTTTGTTTGTTCCAATCATATAATTTGGGATCGCAATTTTCATCAAATGCTGTGTAGGATCTTTTGTGGCATGTTAATTCACTCTCTTTTTTCCAGCTGTGTAACAAGGTGATATTTGGAGTAAGGGTAGAAAGTTTTCCAAGGGTACAGGGACCTCCCTGGAGTTGTGAGGGGATCCCAGCCCATACTCTGTCACCACAGATGAGAAACGTTCCCTTGGGTAGTACTTTGGGGTGGACAGAGGACGCAGAGATCACAGGAGCAGTATAATTACACCAGCCGGGAGGGTTATAGGCTTTGTTAATTGTTGATAGGTCTTTTCAGTATGTGTTTTTGGTCTGGTCAATTTCTGGCCAATTATTTTTTGGACATCTAAAGTAAAATTTGACACAGTATGTGGCCTTGGAGGACCCCAACAGATCCAATTCTTGGGGTTCCTCAAGAGCATTGGGCAATATTTTTGTCCACTCGTCCCAAGTATCTACCAGGTTGGGTCTCTTACCTGTGGTGCAGAGAAGCTCTGAGTTATAGATGGTCCAGTCATCGGCTACGAAGGGAATTCCTACTAGACATATGGAAAGTGGCTTATCAATGCTTCCCATGGATAAGCACGTTATCCTATTTTAATGTCTTTGCTAAGGTTACCCAGACATTATGGCTATGCTGTGGGCTAATCCAACTGATGGCACATGGTACAATGAGGAACATCCTGGCAGCAGTGAGGATAGCACCAACGGAGATATTTTTCATCTTTGGACAGGAATGGGGCTTCTGATAGGGAATATAAGCAAAATTTGTTATCTTGATGGTAGGAGGGGAGGGTTAGGGTTTCTTCCCTTGTTCCTTTCCTCTGTTCCTTCCACCCCCCACCCCTGTCTATTTTTACTTTTTTTTGTTTTGTTTTGGTTTGGTTTTTTTTCTATAAGCTAAGGGTGGAGGAGTGGGTATAGAGTTAGAGGCTTTTGGCAAGAATTGACAAAGGGGATAATAGGGTTTTTTAGGGTAAAAAGGGTAATAATATATAATTCAGAGAACAGTTTTGTTTTCAGGCTGTGTCTGGCCTACGGCTTGATGCTGCAGAATGTTGTTCAGCTTTCTGTTTTGTCTGCTGTTGTGTAATGGGATGGTCATCTCCTCCGCACATGGACGTTCGGTGACATCTTCGTCTCCAGGCAGAACTGGTCTGGTTTTGAGGAGTGTGTGTTTGACTCAGGAGGATTCTTGTCACTGCTCGTGGAAGTGGTATTTGCAGTGCCTAGGTATGGTTTTATGTTATTCCCTGGGTACCATCTTGGACCAGATGGTAGTAGAACACACATATACTCTCTTCCCCAGGTAATCAGTTGGAAAGGTCCAAAAATTTGATGTGTTTCTGGATCCTTTACTAGCACAGGTGGTTTCTCCGTGAGCTTTGTTTGGGTGGTATTTGCAAAGTGGCGAAGTATTGGTGGATCAGGCTCTGATGTTGTACAGTTCAGGAAGCTGATGACATAGAGAGCCTTGCGAAGTCTTTCAGCTGGAGAAATTATTTCTGTTTCTCTCGGTTGCTGATTGAGGACTCTTTTGAGGATTTGATGTGTCCTTTCTGTGATGGATTGTCCTGTGGGGTTTGCAGGTATACCTGTCTTGTGTTGTATTCCCCACTCACTGAAGAACTCTTTTAACTTACGAGAGGTATAGGCAGGTCCATTGCCTGTTTTGATCTCCTTTGGTACTCCCAGGGTAGCAAAGGCAAGGAGAAAATGTTTTATGGTGTGCTGCGCAGTTTCTCCTGTATGTATTGATGCAAATACTGCTCCTGAGAACGTATTGACCGATACATGCACGTACTTTGACCTTCCAAAGGGTGCAAAGTGGGTTACATCTGTCTGCCACAGCTGGCAGCTGTTTAAACCTCGGGGATTGACTCCCGTCCCCATAGATGGTATATGGTAGTTTTGACAGTTCAGGCATGTGGCAACAATAGCTTTTGCTTGATCTTTTGGAATCTTGAGCATTCTGATAAGGGCAGGCACATTTTGATGAAAAAATGCATGTGACAACTTTGTCTGGGCAAAGATGCTAGGGACATTAGCAGTCTCTATTGCCATGGCTAAGGTGTCCACTTTCCTGTTCCCTTCTGTAATGAAACCTGGGAGGTCAGTGTGTGACCTCACATGCATTATGTGGTAAGGTTGTTTTCTGTCGGAAATTAAGCGTGTTAATGTAGAAATCAATTGGTGTAACTTTGGATTGGAAACCTCTTTGAGAAGAGCATGTTCTGCTCTCATAGCTATGCCAGCAACATAAGCTGAATCTGTGACCAGATTAAAAGGTTCATCTTTGAATTTCTCAAAGGCTCTGACAACAGCTGCTAATTCTGCAATCTGTGGAGATCCCTCCACTATTTCTATCTCAGATTCCCATTTTTGGGTCTTAGGGTCCCTCCATGTCATTACCGACTTGTGGGATGACCCTGAGCCATCTGTAAAGATGGTTAGAGCTTTGAGAGGTGTCCTACTTTGGACTAATTTTGGGGTCAGATGAAAGCTTACATCACGATTTAAAAGCTTATGTTTTGGGATATGTACTGAAATTTGGTCTGTATAGCTGTCTAAGGCACACTGGAGATTTTCATTGGTCTGGAGTAAATGTTCCAGGTCCCCAGTGGTCAGTGGCAAATATATCCATGTGAATTCACACCCTGCAAGGGAGCGGAGGCGAGTTCTAGCCTTTTTTATTAGATGTGCCATAATTTCTTGGAAGGTGGTAATTGTCTTTGTGGGTTGGTTATTTGTAAAGATCCATTCCAGTATTAGTAAAGGGTCTCAAAGTTGAGTGTCCCATTGGAAAATCAGTCCATAGAACCAAGGTGCTTTTCCCAGAATGACGAACTGGAAAGGCAGGCTGAGCTCGAAGCGATGGGCTTTGCGTGAAGACAGGGCTTCTTGGACCTTGGTGATGGCATCTCGGGCTTCTGGTGTAAGGGTGCATGGTCCTCATTGCCACGAAGAAGGTTGAACAGTAGAGCGAGGTCCTCTGTTGTAATTCCTAGCAGTGGCTGTACCCAGTTGATGGATCCGCACAGATTGTGTAAGTCTCTCAGGGTTTCTGGGTCGTCTCAGATGGCGAGCTGCTGGGGTACAATGGTCCTTTCCTGGATCTGGAGTCCAAGGTAAGTCCATGGATTGGTGTACTGTATTTTGTCCTCACAGATTTCAAATCCTGCCTTTTCTATGTTTTCAATAGTCTTTTTGACTGCTTTGTCTAAATAAGCTTTTTCTGATGCACAGACTAGGATATCATCCATATAGTGATGGATGATTGCATCTGGGAATAAGTTCCGAACAGGAGACAGGACGTGAGCAACATACCACTGGCATATACTGGGACTGTTCTGGAGACCTCGAGGAAGATAACACCAGTGACATCTTTTGAGTGGAGCCTCTCTGTTAAGAGAGGGAACAGAGAAAGCAAACCGTGGACCGTGCTGGGGATGCAGTGGGATGCTGAAGAAACAGTCTTTAATATCAATGATAGCAAGTGTCCAGTCTCTAGGCAGCATCGATGGTGAGGGCAGGCCAGGCTGGAGGGGACCCATGTCCTCGATGACTTCATTGATTTTGCAAAGATCATGGAGGAGCCTCCACCTGTCTGTTACAGGCTTTTGCAGTACAAAGACTGGAGAATTCCAAGGGCTGGTGGTCTCTACAATGTGGCCTTTGGCGAGCTGTTCTTCCACAAGGGCATGTAGTGCACGCAGTTTGACTTTAGAGAGGGGCCACTGCTCGATCCAGATCGGGTTATGGCATTTCCAGGTGAGATGAGGAGTATCTGGCAGTGCGCACTCCTCAGTGGCCCCAATTAGAAATCCAGACTGGGAATACGTAGGGAAGCCCCCACTGACATAAAATGTCATGTCCACACAAGGTGATGGGGGCCCTTACTACAAACATGCGGATGGTTGCCAACTTGCCTTCAGGCCCTTCGATGAGGATGTTGTTCTTGCTTCGCATAGAAACTGTAGCTCGACTGATCCCTGAAATCATGCCTGCCACAGGTTGTAGTTCCCAGTGTGCTGGCCATTCTGAGCAAGCGATGATGGTCACATCTGCACCTGTGTCCAGCATCCCTGGTAGGTGGATCTTGTCTCCTCTGCAGGTAAGACCACAATTGATGATAGGCTTACTTGGTCCCACAGCTTGTGTCCACATTGCTGTGGGGTTGAGAGGAAGCTGTTCCCTGTGATTCTTAGGGAGTAAAAAGGCTTGTGCAATCGGAGGTCCCTTGGGAAGAAAAAATGGTAAGTCTGTGCAGTACACCTGGACAGAGATTTCTTGTCTCGAGTGCACTGTTTGTACTTCTGGAACAACAAATATTTCCTTTGGGCTATGGAGAGTATCACCTATAATTAGGATGTCAAAAGGACCACCTTTTGGCCCACGTTTGCCTGTGGGAACACGATAAACATTGTCATTATTAAAGTCAATGGACAGAGCAGTTACCAGTTGGCGACGGGTTCCCCTTGGTATCGCTCCGTGTGTTGGGTCCTCCTCATGTGGTCTGGAATCTCCTGGGATGGTGCGTGACTGGGTCTGGATGGCCTTTGATTTGGTGTCTTTGTGTGGGGCTCCACCACGCTCCACTGGAAGTTTCCCGAACGCTGCTGATAGTACTGCTGATTCTGGGGCCTTTGGTAGATGTTGCGAGGGTACCTGGTAGGTGACCTCTCTGGACAGTCCTTTATAAAATGTCCAAAGTCTCCGCAGTGGTAGTAGCAGACCTGGTCTTCAGAGGCTAGTACTGCTTATGCACTAGACACTCCTTCTGCAATACCCTTAGTTACTGCTTGGGCCACTGTATCTTCAGTGGACAAGTGGCGTCTGCAGCTTTCCAGCATTTGCTCTATGGTAGGTTCTGTGTCTGAGGGTAAGGCTCTCAGAATTGTTCTACATTTTTCATTTGAGTTGCTCATGGCAAGCTTGCACAACAGTTCTTTTCTTGCCTCTGTACTCTCTATCTGTTTTCCAGAGCATCCTTAATTCTATCCACAAATTTGATAAAGCTTTCATCTATTACTTGTTTAATACTAGAAAAGTGTTGGGTAGGAATAGAGTCATCAGGGGTGAGAAGTAAGGAGGTTTTTGCTGCAATAGCCACGTCTTGTAGTGTTGCCTTAGGTAAGGTATCAGCTTGGTCAGAGGGTTTCTGCAAATCCCCTCTGCCAGCCAGCTGTTCAAGTATAAAGTTTGACTTATCAGCATCTGCAGCATAGGTGTCTGATAATGTTTTTAATTGCTTTTTCTAATGCCTTTCCCAAAGCACGTACTCTGCGGGAGAAAGGAGGCACTGGGCAATACTTTTAATATAGTGGGGTGCTAAAACATATGCTGAGAACATAGCTTCTAGGAAATTTCTAAAAATATGTGAACTTCTACCATGTTCTTTGGCAATATTTCTTAATTGTACAAGTTCTTTATTTGTGATAGGTTCCCACATCTTTCTAGTAGTGACACCACCTCTTTTTCCCTTTTTATAATCTACTGGAAAGGCCTTAATTATCTGAGCCAATTGCCAATCCCCTGCCTGTGTTGCTTCCATTTTTATTATAGCCCATGGATCAATATCCTCTATATCAGAATCCGAATCACTATCACTACTGTCCTCAGAAGAGGAGTGAGAGCGAGCAGGCAGTGCCTTATGCTTTTTATGGCGTGTTGGAGCAACATTTTGCAAGGGTGCATGTGGCTGGAGAGAGTGTAAGGCAGCACATGGCAGAACGTGGCTAAAGGGAGGCAGCAGTGGGACTGGAATGGCTGCACAATGTGCAGCACAGCACAGAGGCGCATGGGGAAGTGGGGTGGTACCATGGGGGGTCTGGGAGGTTCTGTCCGGGGGTCCCTGAGGGTGGGTGTATGGCTACATAGCCTGGGGATGGGGGCAAGGCAGAAGCGGGGGAGCGGAGGTGGTGGGGTTGGAAGAGGGTGCCATGGATAAAGCGTGGTTTGCTGAGGAAGGCAAGCAGGCAGGGACATCCCCTGCTGCAGCAGGGACAGTATTGGGGGCAGGGGAACACGCGAGGGTCGGGGGGAGGCAGCAGCGGTGGTAGGTGTGATTGAGAAATCAAGGGCAGGAGGGATGGCAGAAGGAGTGAGGGGTGCAGCAGGGACGGGGGGAGCAGCAGGAAGGGTGGCTGGCAGGTGTCTCGGACCTGACGGAAAGAGGTACAGTTGCACTTGGAGATAACATAGATAAAGGTTGCTCGCAGGATGTCACGGGCTGCACAATGGAATTCGTGTCTGAGAGGGAAGGAGGGAGATAGGCAGGAACCACGGGTGTGGAGGGGGTGGGGAGGAGCGGCCGTGGGAGAGGGGTGGA
The DNA here is from genome assembly GCF_036417665.1 of Passer domesticus. NCBI lineage: Eukaryota > Metazoa > Chordata > Aves > Passeriformes > Passeridae > Passer > Passer domesticus. Next base: position 55,661,743 of record NC_087512.1, on the reverse strand, counting down.
CGGCAGGATGCTAGGACCCAGGGGAAGAGTACTGGATTCCAGGGTGGAGGGCAAAAGAATCTTATCAGCCCAACTAGCATTTGAAGGAAAGAGGTCTGTTAAAATAGATAAGGTTTTCCCTCCTTGTTCAAAAGAGGTTTGCACTGAAGTTGCGAGTTTTTTGTTAGTTTTTTCTATGGCTTTGGTTATAATGTGAAATATAAGGATAAACCGAGTTACAGAAAAATCTTGGTTAGTTTGAAGGGTATATATCGTGGTCCCAATTGTATCCCAAAACAAGTCTAAAGTGATAGTGTGTGTGTTAGTATCTGGAAAGTGGGAAAGAATACATGTTATAAATTTCTTCAGGTTAGTGTTTGAAAGATTACCTTTGGAGAAAGAAAAGTTGTTAGAAGATAGGATTTCTAGTATTAGTAAATATAAACATCTCTCGTTCTGGGATCGTTTTAACGTACTAAGCTTTGATCCCATGCTCCTGTTCCCTGTCAGCTGAAAAAAGAGGAAAAAAAAGAAAAAAAATACAAAAAAAAGCACCTAAGGAAAAAAGTTTTTTGTGTGCACAAAAGGCTGTTTTAAAACTTACACTTCTTCAGCCAGATGTGGGTCAAAAGTCTGCTGGAGGTGGTCTGCTGAATCAGTCTCTTCAAGCACTTCTTGTGCCCAGATGTCAGCAGTTGAGGGTCGACTGACAGCCTTTCAGAAAAGTCCTGCTAAAATGGAGGGCTTCTTCTTCCAGGGCTTCTGGTGAGCGAATGCAGTGACAATTTGAAGAAGAAATGCTGCTCCTCTGAAATGCCATGTCCAGCATTCAGTTCGGGCACCAGTTTATCGCGGCAGTTTCCAGCCGGGCTGATGCCTGGTGGGGTGCCGAGGCCAGGATAGCTCAGTGGAGGCTCAGCACAGCAGCCTAAGCAAGCTTAAGTGATTTCAGCTCTTAGTGATTATCAGCTCAGTGATTTCAGCTCTATAGCTTGCTAGGTGCTGCAGCAGCAGATGCAGGGGGAGAGAGGAGAAGCACAGTATGTTCGTAAGTGTTCTTACGTACTTAACCACTGCCCTATCAAGAAATTATTTATCTTTGGAAGAAAAATTTTACCTGATATTTCATTGCCTTCCTTAATTTCCAGAACAATTTTTTTTTGTTTTTAAACACTAAGTTTTCTACTTATGTACAATGGAGTCACATTTGTCCTTAGACTATTTTTCCTGATTACATTTCTCTTAAGCAGTTGAGCCTGAAAACTCATGTTAATAGAAATGGGAAAGTGAACCTAACCAATATCTCAGGTCAGAAGTTTTTGGCATCCTTTATAGTACTTTTTTAAAATTATAAGTTGACTCAGGTCTTGGAGCAGGAAAGCAGCATTATCAGCAATTCTCTGAAGTGAACATATGCACAATCACAACCAAGACCAGATGAATAATAGCATGACACCAATATTTACTGTGGAAAGTAACACAGCTAGACTCAGCAGACTGGTCTCTCTTGGAACACTATACTGTGTTACTGAATTTAGAATGTTTTTAAGATTTTTGTACTGGTGTTGAGATCAGTGAGGAACATATTCTAAAGTAAATTTGAACACCTTGAAATCCCACATGACATTAGCAGGAAGTACCTCTTTACAGAGCATTAATTTCTCAGTAAGCATTCATTAGACCCTTACTGTCACCTTATCTACAAATATTTTTATGCATTATTAAAACTTTCTTTTTCACACTCTTTGTAAATATATTATGATTTCTTTCACAAGACAACTAATCTTGTTGAAAAGGAGCATTACATCAAGAAATCAATAAGGCATAGAATCTTGCCAAACAATGACAGTAGAGTGGAAGCAGAAATTACTTGGAATTTTATCACATTAAAAACTTTCCGCACTTCCATCTGTAGATGCAAAAGATGTACACACCAGAATTTTTATACACAGAAGGCTTTTTTGAATCATATTAGCATGATTAGAATAATAATAAAACAAAACTAGAACTGACTATGTGTTTAACTTTAAACATAAATCCTACAGATTTCAGCCAAATCAATAATCTACTACTATATGCCTGAATGGCATTTTGTTCTTAAAAAATCAGAGCCTGAGGGGAAAGACAAATAAGGGTTTCATTGGCTTCCAACTAAGTTCTACATTTAATTTTTTCTTGACTTTATGGCAGTACTACAAAAGGTAATGTCTTCATCTCATCTCATTTAGTACCCCGAGGTCAACAGGAGCTAGGTAATAGTTACATAAAAGAAGTACAGGAAAATATTTTAACAGGATGTGAGTATAACAATGACCAAATATTGTGTAAAACCCTGAAGCACAGGATTATACTTTGCATCCTGTAGTAAAATCATAGGATAGTTAGTGTTGAAAACTAATCTTCAAAACCTCTGCAAACGAGGCATGAATTGGAGTTACTCAGAACCCCAGACAGCCTGACTTAGAATGTTCCAGTGATGAGGTATCCATCAGCTCTCTGGGCAACCTGTGCAAATTTCACCACCCTCATTGTAAAAAACTTCTTCCTACATCTTCTTCTGAGTTTACTCTTTTAAATTTAAAGCCGCATCCTGTTGCAACAGGCCTTATTAAAAGGTCCATTCCCATCTTTCTGACAAATCTTGTTTTGATACTGAATGGCCATAAGAAGATGCTCCGACAGCCTTCTCTTCTTCAGGCTGAACAATTTCAACTCTCTCAGTTTATCCCCACAGAGTATGTGCTCCAGTCCTCTGATTATTTTTCTGCCTCTCCTCTGGACCATTTCCATAAGATCTGTGTGTTTCCTAAACCAGGGAGCCCTTGTTTGCTCAAGTCCAGTTTTATACCCACCAGTACCCCCATGTCCTTCTGTGCAGAGCTGCTCTCAATCCCTTCAGTCTCCAGCCTGTTTTGATAGCAGTCCATGTACTCGACCTACATTTGACTTTGTTGGTCCTCATTAAATTCCCATGGGCCACTTCTTAAGCTTGTCCAGATCCCTCTGGATGGCATTCAGGAGCATCAACTGCACCACTCAGCTTGGTGTCATCTGCAAACTTGCTGAGGGTGCACTCAATCCCTTCATCAGTGTCATTGATGAAGATATTTAACAGCACTGGTTCAATATAATATTCATCACCTACAATTCCAGATAGTGTACGTATCTATATAAACAGATGAAACCTTACTCACTGTGAAAACAGTGCAGAAATTCTGACCTACTTTTAATAATTTTACCTTTGCTTTTATCATGGCTCTTATATTACTTAGTATTGTCTTTTCTAGGGTAATCAGTTGTACAAATAGATACATTATAAGAAGTACTTAACATCTAAGTAGACACAATGTAATTTTAACAGGTTTGCATCTGTAACCAGAACATTTTTGTAATTCTTGGGGGGTTTTGAACTTTCTCTACACTGGCCCCAGTTGTTTTTTTTCTGAAGTTGATTAAGAAAATTCCTAAAAGCATTTACCCATCCACTGATATCTCTTCCCCCATAAAATCATCATTGATAAAGATACTTACATTTTGCATCAGACAGAATATAAGTAGATTTGCCAAAGCAAACTCTCTATACGTCTTCGTATTTATTCATCACTGGCAAGGCCTTTGGCAATTTACTGTACTGGAGCCTATAATGTGGTTGGGTGGTATGGTAATAGTCAGGAAGCCCATAATAATCTTCATACCTACACAGCATCTAAATTCCTTCATCTGGTGCAGTTTTCCAAAGCAATCTGCTGTTTGATCACCAGAAGCCTGGTAACTGCCTGAAACATAGGGATTATACAGCCTCCCAACTGCCATGTGAGCTTCCTGTCTTCAGAGGTAGCTGACTCCTGAAGCAATCCCATTTCCAGACACTGGTGACATGGTCTAGAAGTCCAGGATCTTCTTGAGCTTTAGACAGAACTTCTCAGAATACCCCAGGATTGCCATAAAAGCAGGGATTCAGCAATTTTGCCTTTATATCAAAAAAGGAGACCAAGTAACGTCCCTGTTCATGGAGTCTTAAGTATTGAAAAGCAGCATGCCCTATCAAAATATTTTTGTCTCCTTAAGTGATGTGATCTCTCAGATTGCATATAAATTTTCTGTCTCTTATGCTTCAGGTCCCAGCTGAATTTAAACCAACTATGGAAATCTCAAAATTCTTCACAATGCACAGACCACTTACAGACCTCTCTTATTTCTCTTTTTTCACCTTTCATGTAAAAATTCTTGGCCACAGCCTGATTAACTTTTAGAGGTTTTTGTTTGCTAGCGTAACTTTTTTTACTATGTGGAACACCATCATCACTCAGTTTGGACTTATATCTATATCCAACAAATGTCATTATGGAAAGAATATTAATTATGTTTGATAAAGAATTTATAGAGATGCTCTATCAAAACACACTTCAGACTAAATAAAATCTTTATGGCATGTGAACTCCTTATATCCTGTAAAATACAATAAAAGCCCTTATGGGGAATTCATATCTAAAATGTTATATCAGGAAAAACAGTGAAGTTATTTCTTAATCTGGAAGAAATATTACATGCATTTTTTTTTGTTGTTACAAAAATATGACTGAAAAAATCTTGTAGGATAAAAAACTGATTGTAGGCTGCCTTACACTTCAATAGTATAAATTATCTGTCATTTAGTGCAGACCCAGACATTTAGCTAATGCATTCTCTGTTCATAAAAAATGCATACCACCAATCCCTCCTTCAGGCATCTTTTTATTTCCTAGTATGCATTTCTACAAGTAAGTAGCATTAAATAAAAAACATGGCCTTTTTCTGTCATTGTAGCAATGCTATTATAAAATGTTTTCCTGAAAATGCAAAGAAAAGAAAGTTAGTAGTCTATATCAATGCTCATTGCTGCTTTGCATAATTTTTTCCATGAAGTCTTCTGGTAGCTATACAGAAGTCTTTTACTCAGGGACGACTTGTTATCTAATGCAAGCTAAAGGTAAAGCAGTTATTTGCATAATATTAGTAATATTTGTTTCAGTTTTTGTGTTGTTTCTTAACATTTGCTCTCTTTCAGGAAAATTCAGCCTGCAAGGTTTGCCATGAACCTGCACCAGTCAAATAATGAAGAAACATACTGAAGCATAAATCAAATATTGGGCTAAAGCCATTACCATATCAGTTCCCAGAATCCCAAAACCAACATATATAGTTAAAACCAGACCTCTAATTTGTTCCAGCTGTATTTATACATGCATATATACAACATTGGAAATGCAGTAATTGCTGCAAGAAATAACAAGATATTAAATACTAGGTATTTTCCCAGACATCTTTTTGAGCTGGTATTTGCATACAACTTTCTCTTATACAGAAATTTCTTTTCAATGCGAAATTGAGGTAACAAATTGAAAGACAAATTTTTGATGTATAATTTAGAAAGTCCACTCACAACCACATCCAAACAATCTCTTATCATGCAGCTGTAAAACAGAGAGAAACTATATTATATCTATTAGTGATCTTGCTGCTCAATTTGATTTTCCTGATTTTTTTCATGCTTTATTATTCTGGAATAAGCAATGGGAAAAAAACACCAGAATAAAGGAACAGGAAAGAATTTGTTTCAGAATCTAAGTTATGTGGAAATTAACCACATATGCCTAAATTGTCCATTTTCAATTATCTGACTAGAAAAGCACAGTTATATTCAATGTCACCAATATATGGCCATCAGCCATCTGATGTTGTGGTGTGTTATTTAGTTTCACTGGAGTTGGTTCATTCCATTACCCCCATTTACAAAAATGGTTTGGTCTTGGGATCCCCCTCCCTCCCCGGTTAGCCCCTCCCCAAGTATAAGAGCTGTCACTTTGTTGTCTCCTTGTTTCCTTGGATTTCTTCTGTTAACCCCTCCCCAAGCTCCTGTCTGTCACCCACTGACCCCTCTTTCTTTTCCAGAAAGTTCTCCTCCCTGCAGCAAGTGATTGGACCAGGAACAAGGGTCCCTCCCTACTACTTTCCCTATTAGCTAGCCGGTGTGTCTGTCATGATTATGCTCCCTCCTAAGTTCTCCCTCATTGGTTGTTGTATTTTACCTTGGTTGTTGTATTTTACCCACCCAATTGTCCCACCCCCTTTATATACTATTGTATCCCCCTTGCTCGTTGTCTTCTCTTGGCTGGCTCCCCTGGAGACAATAAACCTTCGGACTTTGCCACCAAGAGGAGTCCCTCTTTTCTTCTTTGCTTTGCCTTTCTGCTGCTCACCGCTGCCTCTTGCTGAGGCTCTCCCCGGACGTCCTTGCCGCATCTGGGAAGTGCCCCACCACTGCTAGCTGTTGTGCCTCAGCTTGGCCGGTGCAGTCTCCTCCCCTAGCTAGGGAAGTAGAGAATTTGAACAGCAGTACGGCAATCTGACACCTTAAAAAATTAACATTAACAATTTCAAAACGTTTTTATAGCCCTACTTGTTCAGCACATCTACTGTTTAGAAAAAAGAAGTGAAGAAATTAATTTGAAACTACCACGGTGAGTGGCAGTTTCAAACTGAGCGGTGGTAAGGGTGCCATGATCTTCCTGAAGAAGCATCCTGAGAAGGACAGCGCAGGGGCACAGGCATGTCCTTGGCTCATGCCAGGTAGCTGTTCAATACTTCCAGGCAACACAGAGAGAAGAGACCAGGGCCTTATACGGCATTCCGCAGTGAATAAACCTTTATTAAGAGCAGGGCACTATATGAAGAAGGCCAGTGATATCAGCTGCAAGGAGACAGGGGAAATCAGGTGTTTATATGGAAAAACCAGGAGGCAGGGAAAACATGGGAGTGAATCAGAACAGGGACAGAGCAAAGGCGAAGGGCCAATGGCGTACAAGAAATCAACTTAAAATTGCAAAGGACTCTGAGGCAGTTTTCTTGCTCTCCCTGACTGCACTGTTGTAGCTCAGGGGTTGGTCCTCCAGAGGAGTGTAGCAGGCTTTCCCTTTGCCAGTTCTCCAGCCTTCACAGAAACCAACAAAATTTTATTAAAAAATCACCCATAAATCTGTCACACTATTTGAAGCAGCAAATATAATTTGAATTAATGCTATATCTAATTTTACTGCTGAATGTTTGGTGACGTAATTAAATCCTTTTCTCAATCTGGTTCATCATTTGTTACCTCTCAGCCTTCCCCTTGACACATGTTTGGGTTCCAGATTGCAGGGTTGTTTAACAGTTCAAATTACGGTTTGATAATATCACTGATTCCTGCCTCATTTCTTAACTGGTATCGAGGACTGCAGTGGCAGCTGCCCTCAAAGGAGAAAGCGATTGCCCCTTCGGGATGTCCCTGCTAGCTGTGGCCAGCACCACCAGCAGCACTGAGGCACTCTCCCAATCCTTGTTCCGGTCAGGAGGGCTCCTAAGGCTTTCACCTTGTGGAACGAGAATCAGCGAGGAAAACACTGCTACCCAACAGGAGATAAAGAGATGGACTCCAACTGCAGCACAACCCAGATTTATTACCTCCAGAGAACTGAAAGCTGAAGACCCCAAATTGAGGCCTGACACCAACTTTTAAACAGGGGAGGATACAGAGGTGGAGTCTGGTCTTCAGCTAATCAGTGTAAAGGTGGGCGTGGGGAGAGGGTGACTGACATAGCAGAATAACCAATAGGGAATAGCCTGGGAGGAGCCCTGGCCCCTGGACCAATCACTTGATGCCCTGGCTGGAAGATTCCTAGAGGAAAAGGATGGGTTGTCGAGTCGTGGACAGGGCACCAGGGAGGGACTAAGGAACAGATACATAGGTTGCCAAGGGGAACAGGGAGGAGAAAACTGGACTGACAGGGCGAGCAAGGGAAGAGAGAACCAGGGCAGAACCACTACAAACAAAGGGGTACGTGGAACAAACCAATTTACAACTTAAGAGTGCTAAAGCATACAAAGCACACTACAATAGAGGACAAGATCCCAAACCGCAGCACACAGGCACAGTTTAACTAAGTTCACTGAAGCTGAGCTAATCACAGGAGTCCCAGAAGTGTTTAGGCTTGGATATAATCTTTTATTCCTCTTCCATTGAGGAAAGAATCTAAGATGATACAATGATTGATACCAAACTGACTGTGTGACCATCTCAGAATATGTTCAGTTTATTCCGTTTATTCAGGATAAATAATCCACCCAGTTACCTTAAAGCGATGTATATGTTACGAAAACTTCCTGGTATGACCATTTGGGAGCCACTCTGCCTGTCACATTCCCACCACCCAAGACTGTCAGCAGGACTTAAGACTCTTCACAATGGGTGGTTCCAGTAAGCCAGAAAGGTACCCCATTTGACTCCCTATTCACACCACTCACACAGTCAAACCAGCTTTCCTCCCTGGTTTGACTCTGTTTCTCATTTTTAAGTATCAAACCTCTGCATCATCAAATTAATTTAATCATAGTGCAATATCTGGATTTGATGCCTCTGGAGGAAGAAAATCATGGGGATTTATACTCTCGCAGTCCAAGCATGTGAAAGTCTCAGCTCTTGCTGCTTGAGTCCTCATCTCCTCCTGTGTATCTGAGCATCTCTCACCTGGCTGTGAGCTGTGCCACAGGTCCCTGTTCCCTTTGTTGTGCAAAGGGTCAGTGCCTGTTCACAGCCTCTTGTCTCAGGTCCTGCCACCCAGAGCTCCATCTGTAGTTCCACTGCAGTTGTACCCCAAGCTATCTGCATGGAATGTTCCTCAAGAGTACAGAACAAAATTAAATTAGAAGTTATGAAAAAAGACATCTCCCCTGCCATTCTGATCAATGCTAATTTTTTTGCTTTTTATATATTTTCTTCACTTTGTAGGACATTCTAGAGCAGCTCATTGTTTCATGGTTCCCATCCTTCCCATCACAACTTTCTGTATAAATTCTTATCTGACAATGAATGCACTGTTTTCAGAATTCTTGTTAGAATGCAGTTATGTTGCTCACAGCAGAGGCTATAAATAGTGCACAGACTGAAAAAGACATAAGAAGACAGGGTGTATTGGATTCATATTCATGTGTCTGTATCATAATTTAAGACAGACCATCCAGTTTCTCTAAAGACAAGCAGTGTTCCCTTTACTTAAATAAGAAGGGTTCTTTTGCATTGGAAAATGAAATTCAGCATTGGCTTTCACTGAAAGAAATAGCTGTTCCATTGAACTCAAAATGATATGAGATTGGATTTAATGCTTTCAACATCAGACTATTCATTGAAGAGATTTGAACTTTCATTGAAGTTTAAATCTGAATAGTATTCTCCCCCTTTACTTAAAATGCAATTAAAACATTATAAAACAGAGTGACTTGGAAGATCACGATCATGATTTCAACACTCACACTTTCTAACATCTCTCCTGTATACATACACTTGCACTGCAAAGAGGTGAATGCATGCTAAGAAGGTCATGCAGGCATATGGAAACAAAACCAAATGTTTTTTTGCTTAGCACTAAAAATTTTGTGGAGGATCTAAAAGGACCAAAACTAGGAAAAACAATTGCAGAAGATTATCTGGAAATACCTGGAAAGGCATTGCTTCAATATTTATGCAATATTAAGAATGCTCAGATAGTCTCATGAGGAATGGAAATGTTTAAATCACATCATAATAGTATTGCATTGTTAAGAAAACTTTGACAGAAGAAAGGGGGTGTGGCATTCACACTTTCTGAAAAATCCTTTTGCCCAGGATTTTTCTCCTGAGAAGCTGAGAAAAAGGAAAACAATATTGTCTCATTTGCTTCTCCTGTGTTTTGTTGCTTTGGAACGTGGTTGGAGATTGTTTATCCAACAGCTGATTGTTTCATTGGTTTCATGTGAATTGTTTTGACTTAGTGGCCAATCAGGTTCAAGCTGTGTCAGGGCTCTGGAGAGAGTCACGAGTTTTTATTATTATCTTTTTAGCCTTCTGTAAGTATCTTTTCTGTATTCTTTAGTATAGTATAGTTTAGTATTCTTTAATATAGTATCATAAAATAATAAATTAGCCCTCTGAGAACATGGAGTCAGAGCCATCATTCCTTCCTTCATTGGGGCACCCCACAAATACAATAAGGGGGGATTTGGGTGTGTGTTTGTGTTTACAAACACAAGTGTGTTTGTGTTTACAAAATAAGGTACAAAATGTGGAGTCTGTGTGTAAAGCATGATTATATTTTTGGGGTTTTTTTCAGTGTATTTCCATTTTTTCCTATTGCAGATTACTTTGCCCATTCAGTAAATACTAATTGTATCCTTGTTCCAAGCCAACAACTAACTACCATGCAGCGACTCACCCACTCCCCCCAGACACTGAGTGTAAATAAAAAAGTTTTAAAAAAAGTGTTAAGATAAAAACAGTTTAAAAACTGAGAAACCACAAAATCAGGATTTTATTTAAATGTTTAATTAGGCACACTTTGTAACTATTGAAATAAGGAAGAAATAGGACTTTGCAATTTCTTTTTCAGGCTCTGAAACTCAGTTTTTTTAAATTAGAAATTAACTTTCTGCAGTAGTTTTGTTGACAGAGTAAAAGGTATAAATCTGATTAATTACTTGCCTTTTCTATGATGGTATCTGCTCTGGAAACTAATTTAAATTGTTCTACCTATAAGAGAGTTGCCACAGCTTATTTTCACACATGCATTTTCACATGCATACAAGCACTTACGTGTGTGGTACATGATACAAAGTGATTGAAAGACTCACACAAATTTAACCCTGTAAACATCTAAACTACATGATAAGAATCTTGGTCTCTCTAGAGCACGAAAAATTGCTCAAAAACACTTTATTATCATACGTTAAACAGATTATATAATGCTTATATAGATTATTTGTGCTCACTGCTTCATACAAAAGCATACTCAATACTGTGCGCAATTATAAATTCTCTTAAAAGTGTAATTTAATGATGAAATGGTGTGTTTTTTCCATTATTAATTGTAAGTATTTATAGTCAGTTGTGGGAGATGGTATTAGTAGTGTCAGGGCTGAGATGCCTTGGGAGAACTCCCCAGTTGAGGTCAGAGTGAGAAGTTGGAGCATTTTCCCAGGATTACCTGCTCCTCAATGTAAATAAAGTTCTGTCTGTCATTTAGGGTTCACTCCTGTGGGGACTGGGAGTGAGAAAGCCATCACAGGAATGCCCTGGGAAAGCACCACTGTCTAAGTCAGGGAAAATTCATTCCTTTCCCAAGGTTCGAATGCTGTACTCCCTTTCACACCCAGACCATCCTGTACCCTTTGTATCTTTCATTAGTCACTCCTGTAAAAGCTTTTCCCCTCCCATCCCCCTTGACATGTATCTGTGCATAAAAACTGTAACTTTCCCCAAGGACATTACACTCGCCCTGGTGTCCTTCTAACTGGTCATTACCCGGTCCTGCTGTCCTTCTGACTCACCGTTCATTTCTTAGTTTATCCTCCATGTTTTCCTATCACTTTTGGACCTTGCAATAAATCAATTGAAATTATCCAGGACTCGAGTTGCCCTCCTTCTATCTGGTGAAGAGAAACATCTAGCCGAGTCCAGTGGGTGAAAATCCTGAGCCCGGCAGTTGGCGCCCCAGAACAGAGACCCTGGACTCTGTCTCCTTTGTCCTGGGGAGCGCCTCCTGAAAACCGAAAGTTCTGCAAGCAGCAGTTTTTGGGAAATAAACACTGTTCTGAGCTAACTCCTTGGGAAGTGAAGCTTTCATTAAAGGAAGCCCCAAGGCTGCAGTGATGACCAGATGTTTTTGAGTTTCCATGGCGACCTGAGAGAGCAGGTCTCCCACAACCTGATGGATCACTGTGCTTCACCAGCCCTTTCTGAGGTCTTTTAGTGGGCAGCATGCTATTTTGTTCCGGTGTGGAGAGTTCACGGCAGAGTGCTGCGTGCTATGGGGGGGGGGGGGGGGGGGTGAGCACTGCGCATCTGTTTTTACTTTCTGTTTCGTGTTTTACCTCAGAAAAGAGCAATTTAAGCGTTGAGAAAAATGGGAAACAAACATTCCTCCCACTGAGAAGGAGTTTTGTACTCAAATTAGAGCTTCCCATTTGTTAGAAAATATTTCTGTTGAGAGAGCTGAAAGCCTTTGTTAAGTTGTTGTTTATGCATTTTCCAAATGCTGGTAGAGAGGTAGTTATCCGTCGCTTTTTGGGGAAGGTAGGGCATTGCATTTATCAATTGCAAGTGTCAAGGGACTTTGGAGTGGCAAAGTTTTACCCTATTTTCAATGCGATATATGACTTCGTGAAAAAAAGGAGAGAGTTAAGAACCCCAGTTCGCCTTCCCTGTGTTCCTCACCTTCCAATCCTATTCACTCTTTCTCTAGGGACCAGACAGAATCCAGATCTTGCCCTAACTCGGCACAGGGTTGTCACCCGCTCCCTGCGGGCTCATGCCTGGCTCAATCCCCTCGTCCAGCTGAGACTGGCCACCTCAGTTTGGATTCTGCCCTTTCCCTCACTGCTAAATCCCCTGATTCCCATTTGGATTCCTGTTGTAATGTTACTCGCCGTCCCGATTTGGGGTCACAAAACTGCAGCGACCACACGGTCGCCCTCCCTGATTTTAGCGTGCAAAATCGTGGTTCGTCTTTTCCAGTTTTGTCCTCAGTTCCAGCCTCCACCTCTGAGGCTTTTCCATGCGTGCTCGTCCCCCGCACTGGGTTCCCCCCCTTCACTCGCGTAGATGGAAACATCATCGTTGGGACTCACCCCTTCTGCCCCTCCCCTCTCTACCACGTCACTGGGAAAGCCTTCGGGGGGTGGCTCGGTTTCTTCCGATAGTCACGCCCCACAGGGTGGATCCAGCCGTTCGTCATCAGGCCACACCTCGGGGGAAGGGACAGATCGCGCGTCACCAGAACCCGTCCCTTCACCCCCTCATATTCCTTCCCTTTCCCAGGGTACCCGTGACTGGAAGTCGGCCATCTTGGTTGGCAAAAATTCCAGCTGTCCGCCAGTCCCGGACAGCTAAAGAAAAAATCCATGCGTTCGCTCACTCCGCTTCATCCTCTGGTGAGGATGGGGACAGAAGTAACCCCGGTAATAACCTTCGGACACATGAGAACTGGGCCAGGATCCGGGAAGAGGCAGTAAGTGCCGCACTGCTGTCCGAGTTTTTTCTCTACTCCCCCGAGCAGGGGAGGAGACCGCACCGGCCGAGCTGTGGCACAGCAGCTGACAGCGGGGGGACACTACCCAGACGCGCCGGGGGCGTCTGGGCAGCACCTCAGCAGGAGGCAGCGGTGGGCAGCAGGAAGGCGAAGTAAGAAAAGAGAGACACTTCTCGGGGGCAAAGTCCAGAAGTTTATTGTGTCCAGGGCAGCCAGATGAGAAGAGACCAAGAACAATGGGTGCAACAGTATATAAAGGGGGTGGAACATTGGGTGGAGACTATACAATAACCAGTAAGGGGAAACTTAGGAGGGGGCAAAATCATAACAGACATGCTGGCTAGCGAAGAGGGAAGCACATAGGGAGGATCTCTTGTTCCTGACCCAATCACCCACTGCAGGGAGAAGAACTTTCACGAAGAAGGGGAGGGGCCAGTGGGTGATGGACAGGAACTCGGGGAGGGGTTAACAGAGGGTATCCAGGGGAACAGGGGAGTAGACAATAGACTGACAAAACTCTTATGCTGGGGAGGGGCAAACCTGGGGAAGGAGGGGAAATCCCAGACTGAACCATCATTACAAATAGGGGTAACAGAACAAACCAACTTCAAAGAAAAATTAATAACACACCACAACATCTCCCCCTTTTTTGTTTAAAATACAAAAACTAAATTAAAAATAAGTTTTAAACCAACGTAGCTTCTTCTTGATTGTCTGAGAACCATTGGGCTGTAACAGGGGTTTGTTCCTCGCACATCTCCTGAGAAAGGGATTCATCCAAGGTGGGAGCGGGGTCAGGGGGAGCCTCTACATGATTGATCTGAGATGTTGTAGCAAATAAAATTCATGTAAGCAACTTATAAACGATACAGAATCCGAAAGTCAAACAAAGCAAAAGGAATACAACAACCAAAATTGTTCGAATGATGGAGCCCACCCAACCTGAGAGTCCGACTTTTGAAAGCAAGTCCCCCAACCAGTCCGAGTTTTGTTGCTTGATGTTATCAACATCCTCGGACATCCGGCGGATGGTTCATCTGGCGTCCTCAGCTCGCGACGACAGATTCATGCAGCAGACTCCCTCGAACTCCTCGCAATGATGGTTGTGTAGAAGGAGCAGAAAATCTATTGCTGCTTGGTTTTGGATGGTTGCTTGCCTCGTTATTTCCTCGTCTGCTAGGAGGTCCGCTAGAGCAGTTGATGTCAAGTTTGCTTGCTTAGCCACCCAGCACTCGAGATTTTCCAATTCCCCGAGTGCCTTAGCTGTGGCCACCCACGGTAAAAATACCGAAACCACAATGTTTTTTGGTTTGGACCAATGCACAATTTCTGCATCACACTTGGGGTCAATTTTGTAGGTGCTTCTCTTAACTCTGGTCGAATCTTGTGTGACATTTTTAGTTTTCCAATCCAGAATTTGGGTATAGTTGTGGGTAAGCAGCGTCAACCGCCCAAAAGTACAGGGCCCTCCGGACAAACGAGAGGGAATTCCAGCCCACGCTCGGTCTCTGCACAACATAAAAACACTTTGGGAAGGAGTCTGGGTCACCCATAAAAGGTTGATGGTGCATATACAGCAATAGTATGGTTGCACCAATTGGATGCTAGGTATTTCTTATCATTGTGATGGACTTCTTGAAACGGGCTCGACCCAGGGTGCAGGAAAAAGTGAAGGCAAAGGGAAGCACGTGCGGAGCCGAGTAGTTCAAATTCTGTGGGCTCATCGGTGGTCTGATTGAGAGCTGCTAAGAGCTCTCGCCACACAATCCGGGGCTCAGGGCGATCATCATGATTAGGCTGTGGGAGCAAGAATTTCAGGGCAAGGAAGAAGGGAGGGGGAAAATCATCGAACCTGAACGGAATTCCCATGAGACAAGTTGAGAGGGGGTCTGCTGCAGAAGCCATCGACAGGCACAGATGGTCTTGTCCCATTGCCTGAGCCAAGGTCCACCAGATGTTCGCCTTCGGTTGGGGAACGATCCACGTGTCAGCTGGGTCAATCATGAACAGAACTTGAATTAAGATGAGGGAGAGTCCAACTGAAAAAAACGGAGAAAATAAGTTAATAAAGAAGGCTCTGATGAGGCAGGTTCAGTCTGGGGGGACTGCACAGCGGGACTTCTTTTCTTTTCCGTCGCCACGCTGCCTCCTCCACCTGTGTAGCAGTGCCGATGTTGTGGGCTTTCCCTGGAAGGTAGGGCTTCATCCATTTTGAAGGTGTATTTGTTTTGGTTTAGGGCAAGTTTGGGAGATAACCTCCAAAAGGGGCTTCTCTACAAAAGCAGATTCAATTGCCCCTCCCCTTTCTAACCGGTTCGGGAGAAAATATCTCCTTGGAGAAAAAATTGGAAAGAAACTTGTTTATTAAACAATAGAACCCAAACAATATTAAACAATAAAACTTTTCACTGCTCCAAAGAAAGCAAACTTAGAACAGTCCCTTCTCCGGGTTGCAGCTCGGCTCACTTAGTCTTTGATCAGTCCCTCCGGCTCTGGAAACGCCGCGGCCCAGGCCCGGCCAGGGGGGCCACAGGTGGAGTTGTCGGTGCTCTTCTGGGTGTTCAGTCCAGAGCAGGCTTGAACAGGTTCAAGAAAAAAAGGAAAAAATCACAGTCCAGGGAACTTCTTTGCTTCAGCTAGCTAAAACTAACTAAAAGCAGAAAAAAAAGGGAAAAAGGAGCTCTGTCCGGCTGTCTGTCTATCTGCAGACAACACAGTCCAGGAGCAGGAATGTGGAGGAGTGAGAGCAATCTGAAAACAAACTGCGCGTTTCTTCCTTCTCCTCTTCACTGTCTGGAAGAGAGTCTTAAAGATGTAAAACTTATTATTTGGTATAAACAGAACAAGACGATTGGGGATAAAAGCATCATATAGTCAACCCAGGACATTCCACCCCTTATTCCTATATCATCACTTTACTACTAAAACTAATATATATTCTAACTCTACAAACACATACATATACCTCCAATATACAGATATACACAGACAATGGTGGTAACATTCAGCAAACAGTGATATTTATACATAGTTCTCACTCAACAATCAGATCTCTCTGAGGTACACATCGTGTTTTTCTATCTTTTTGCATTATCTACCATGTGCAACCTGGTCCCTGAGCAAAAACAACCTCGTGAATGGGTTTGTCTGTACTCAAGGTAGGATTGATCTAAATTGTCTTCCTTAACAAACCTTTGACATGTATCACTGGGACTTTGTCTTCATCTATTCTGTGCAAAGGCTCAGATTGGGCAGGGCCCACTCGGTTAGTAGAGCCTCGGGTATTAACTAATCAGGTGGCCTTTGCCAGATGCTGCTCTCAGTTTTTGAAAGATCTTTCACTTAAGGCTTTTCAGGTGGTTTTTAGCAGCTTATTGTACTTTTCTACTTTGTCTGCAGCTGGTGCATGGTAGGGGATATGGTACACCCACTCAATGCCATGTTTTTTGGCCTAGGTGCTGATAAGGCTGTTTTTGAAGTGAGTCCTGTTGTCTGACTCAATCTTCTCAGGGGTACCATGTCTCTACAGGACTTGCTTTTCAAGGCCCAGGATGGTGTTACGGGCAGTAGCATGAGGCACAGGGTAGGTCTCTAACCACCCTGTGGTGGCTTCTATTATTGTGAGCACGTAGCGCTTGCTTCGGTGTGTCTGGGGCAGTGTGATGTAGTGTAGATGTAATCTGCCAGGCCTCCCCATAGTTGTACTTGGACTAAATTTACCATATTATAGGGCCTTTACCTTCTTGGCCTGTTTGATGGCAGCACACGTCTCATAGTTGTGGATAACTTGAGAAATACTGTCTATGGTTAAATTTACCCTTCGGTCTCGTGCCCACTTATAGGTGGCATCTCTACCCTGATGATCTGAGGCATCATGGGCCTATCGAGCTAGGAATAACTCTCCTTTGTGCTCCCAATCTAGGTCTATCTTGGACACCCTTATCTTTGCAGCTTGGTCTACTTGCTTATTGTTTTGGTGTTTTTCATTGGCTTTACTCTTGGGGACATGGGCATCTACATGGCGGACTTTCACAGGTAGCCTCCCTACCCTGGTAGCGATGTCTTTCCACTCTTCAACAGCTCAAATTGGTTTTCTTCTACGCTGCTAATTAGCTTCTTTCTACTTCTCCAGCTATCCTCACAGAGCGTTGGCTACTATCCATGAATCAGTGTAGAGGTAGAGCTTTGGCCACTTCTCTCTTTCAGCAATGTCTAAGGTCAGTTGAACAGTTTTGAGTTCAGCAAGTTGGCTTGATCCACCTTCTCCTTCAGTGGCTTCTGTAACTTGTCGTGTGGGGCTCTATACAGCTGTTTTCTACTTTCGATTCATTCCTACCATGCAACAGGAATCATTAGTAAAAAGAGCATATTGTGTTTCTTCCGCTGGCAGTTGGTTATATGGAGGAGCTTCTTCAGCACGTGTCACTTCTTGTTCTTCTTCTTCAGTGAGACTGAAGTTTTCACTTTCTGGCCAGTTTGTAATTATTTCCAGAATCTCAGGGCGATTCAGCTTTCCAATACGGGCGCGCTGTGTTATGAGAGCAATCTACTTACTCCATGCAGCACTGGTGGCATGGTGGGTAGAGGGAATCTTTGCTTTGAACATCTACTCCAGTACTGGTAGTCGGGGTGCCAGGAGGAGTTGTGTTTTGGTGCCTATTACCTCTGAGGCAGCTTGGACTCTTTCATAGGCTGCTAAAATTTCCTTCTTTGTTGGAGTATAGTTGGCTTCAGGCCCTCTGTAGCTTCGACTCTAAAATCTTAGTGGTCGGCTTCGAGTCTCTCCAGGCACCTTCTGCTACAGGCTTCAGGACAAACTATGGTTTCTGGCTGCAGAATAGAGCACATTCTTCACATCTGGTCCTGTTTTGACTGGGCCAAGGGCTACCGCATGAGCGATCTCCTGCTTAATCTGGACAAAGACTTGTTGCTGTTTAGGGCCCCAGTGGAAAGTGTTCTTCTTACGGGTGACCAGGTAGAGAGGAGTCACGATCTGACTGTACTCAGGAATGTGTATTTTCCAAAAACCTATGGCGCCTAGGAAAGCTTGTGTTTCTTTCTTGTTGGATGGTGGAGACATTGCTGTGATCTTGTTGATGACATCAGTGGGAATCTTACGCTGCCCGTCTTGCCACTTCACTCCCAGAAATTGGATCTCTTGAGCAGGTCCCTTGACTTTGCTCTTCTTTATGGCAAAGCTGGCTTTCAGGAGAATCTGGATGATTTTCTCTCCTTTCTCAAACACTTCTGCTGCTGTCTTCCCCCATACAATGATGTCATCAATATATTGCAGATGTTTTGGAGCTTCACCCTTTTTCTAGTGTACTCTGGATCAGTCCATGGCAGATGGTAGGATTGTGCTTCCACCCCTGGGGCAGCCGGTTCTAAGTGTACTGCACACCTCTCTAGGTGAAGGCAAACTGAGGCCTGCATTTTGCTGCTAGAGGAATGGAGAAAAATGCATTGGCAATATCGATAGTGGCGTACTACTTCGCTGCCTTGGACTCAAGCTCATACGGGAGCTCTAATATATCTGGCACAGCAGCACTCAGTGGTGGAGTCACTTCATTCAATGCACGGTAGTCAACCGTCAGTCTCTATTCTCCTTCAGATTTACGCACAGGCCAGATGGGGCTGTTGAAGGGGGAGTGGGTCTTGCTGACCACTCCTTGGCTCTCTAGCTTTCGGATCATCTTATGGATGGGAATCACAGCATCTCGAGTGGTTTTATACTGTCAACGATGCACTGTGGAAGTGGCAATTGGTACTTGTTGCTCTTCTCTCTTCAGAAGCCTTACTGTAGATGGATTCTTAGACAGTCCAGGCAAGGTATTCAATTGCTGGACGCCCTCTGTCACTACAGCTGCTATCCCAAATGTCCACCTCAGTCCTTTTGGGTCTTTGAAATACTCACTTCGGAGATAATCTATGCCCAAAATACATGGGTCCTCTGGGCCAGTCATAATAGGATGTTTCTTCCACTCATTCCCAGTCAAGTTCACATCAGCTTCTACCAAAGTGAAGTCTTGTGATCTCCCTGTCACACCAGCGATAGAAACGGATTTACATGTCTTGATGGAATTATGGTACACTGCGCACTAGTGTCGACTAAAGCTTTATACTCTTGTGGTTCTGATGTGTCAGGCCAAAGAATTCACACCGTCCAGAAAACACGATTTTCCCTAGCTTCCACCTGGCTAGAGGCAGGGCGCCTCTAAGCCTGGTTATCTTTCTTTCTTTGGGCATATGTCTTAGAGGTTCCTTTAAGGGGATCAGACATGTCATAATCATCATCATACCTGGCAGTTCGGCTATGGGCAACTGGAGCTGCTTTTTTTGTTGTGGAACTTCCTCTCTGAGCCCTGTCTTCCTTCAATTCACGCACCCTTCGGGCCAGAGCAGCGGTGGATTTTCCATCCCATAGCCTCATGTTTTCTCCACAATCGCGCAGGAAGAACCACAGCTCAGCTCATGGGGTGTACCTTCTCTCTCCATCTGGGGAACGTCTGCGTTGGGTACCAGAACCTCTGATCTGTACTGCTGAGATTTGGAGAAGGTCTTCTTTAATCTCCTCTCTGAGCTTCTTATGATTCTTCTCTATCTTATCCTCTAATCTCTGCAGACGTGTTTCTACTGCTGCGATTCTGGCATGTGTTGGGCCACGTATAGCATCTGCATAAGCTCGGAGCTTCTTTGCTATGTCAAGCATGGTCTCATCCGTGTCATCTTGCTTCATGATAGCTAGAGCAGATGCATATTCATGTGGCCCAAGTCGTACCAGTTTTTGCCACATCACAGATGTGCATGGTACTAAGTCTGGATTCCTAGTTGTTATGTCATTTGAGAAGATAATCTCCGCTACTGCCATTTCTCTTAGGAGTTGAATCCTTTGTTCTATGGTCTTCCACTGTGTTTGCTGCATGTAGAGATCATCGGCACACAGGTATCTTTGCGCTACACTGTCCAAGACCCGTGCCCAGAGGCTGTGAGGGTTAGCTTTCTTCCTCATGTCTTGGTCGATGACAGGATCATGTGACAGGGATCCCAAATGCCTCGCTTCAGTGCCGTCCAGAATTGTAGCCTCGCCTGCAGCATCTCAAAGACGGACTAACCAGCTTAATTATGGATTCATCAGATCGTCGGGTGTAATCCTTCTTTAGGCCACGCAGGTCCTTCAGGGAGAAGGACTCAATATTGGCTTCTGATCTTGTGCTAGTTGCTTTGACTCCTGATTTTATGTCAAGAAATGTTGAGGGTCCTTCTCCTGCATCATCATCATCATCATCTACTGGTTGATCGGTCTTGTCTGTGCACTTCTCACTTCTAGTGCTAGTAGCAACAGCTATTGGTTGAGGCTTATTGTTTGGTTTAACTGTTGGCTTAGGCTCACTATGTGGTTTAGCTGCTGGCTTTGAGCCTGGGGTGTTGGTTGCAACTTGAGCGACTGGGATAGCTCTTGATGTATCTCCCTGCCCCCTTTCCTCGGTCTGCTGCCCTAGAGTATCTAGCAGTGTGCGATAAGCATATGCTAGAGCTCAGCTCATTGCAATGATATTTTTTTCCTTAGGGTCATCATGATACTTCTCTTTCAGATATTTCCCCACCTCAGCTGGGTTCTGAATTTGTTCATGGGGGAAGTCCCAGACTATAGGGTCAGAGAATTCTTTCAGGATTTGGCCCATATTTTTCCATTCTCCACCTCACTCAGGATTCTCCACACATGGGTCTACTTCTGGGTCAGGGGTCTCATCAGCTCTTCTAGACATCTCAGCCCTCATTCTAGAGAAGCTGCAGACCATATAGAGGAAGCCTACCAGATTAAATGCCAGAAAGATGGTCTCTTTAACATTCAGGGGAAACTGAACATTCTCCACAAGTGACATAACAGATTCAAAGGAGAAGAAGGAAAGGAAAGGCTGGAAAGTCTCATTCCCTGCTCTTCCTCTAACCAGCTGGGTGCAATTACTAATAAATTCACAAAACATACTGCTAGAACTGGGATGCAGAGTAGGACGAAGAAACCATAAACCATACATATCGTAAACAGACGCCAGTATCTTTGTAAACGCCCTATAAATCATTATCACCAAGGCCAACACAATAGCTAATCCAATCCGTGCCCCTTTACCGCAAAAACTACGTGATAGGGACAATAATCCTAGTGACCAGAAAGGTATTGAAACCTCAAAAAGGTCTAGAGACCAGAGCCACATAAAGGCCTCTCCAAGAGACATTACAAATTCAAATAACATGGCTACTGGGTACTTTAACCTACTACACACCAAGCACAACAAACCTGCAATCAATAAAGGGTTTTTTTCCACTTTCTCAAGCCCCACGTTGGGTGCCACTAACTGTATGTGTTTTGGTTTAGGGCAAGTTTGGGAGATAACCTCCAAAAGGGCTTCTCTACAAAAGCAGATTCAATTGCCCCTCCCCTTTCTAACTGGTTCGGGAGAAAATATCTCCTTGGAGAAAAAAGTGGAAAGAAACTTGTTTATTAAACAATAGAACCCAAACAATATTAAACAATAAAACTTTTCACTGCTCCAAAGAAAGCAAACTCAGAACAGTCCCCTCCCCGGGTTGCAGCTCGGCTCACTTAGTCTTTGATCAGTCCCTCCGGCTCTGGAAACGCCGCGGCCCAGGCCCGGCCAGGGGGGCCACAGGTGGAGTTGTCGGTGCTCTTCTGGGTGTTCAGTCCAGAGCAGGCTTGAACAGGTCCGAGAAAGAAAGGAAAAAATCACAGTCCAGGGAACTTCTTTGCCTCAGCTAGCTAAAACTAACTAAAAGCAGAAAAAAAAGGGAAAAAGGAGCTCTGTCCGGCTGTCTGTCCATCTGCAGACAACACAGTCCAGGAGCAGGAATGTGGAGGAGTGAGAGCAGTCTGAAAACAAACTGCGCGCTTCTTCCCTCCCCTCTTCACTGTCTGGAAGAGAGTCTTAAAGGTGTAAAACTTATTATTTGGTATAAACAGAACAAGACGACTGGGGATAAAAGCATCATATAGTCAACCCAGGACAGAAGGCAACCACTTTAACCCAGTGGGGGTGGACATGCAAGTGTATCCACGACCCCACGTTATCACGACAAAGGGGCCTTCCACCTTCCAGGTTTCCGGATCTTTCACTAACACAGGGGGTTTCGCCCTCAGGTGCATGTCCTTGTAGGTGTTAAAGTGCCTTGTGATAGGCGGGTTCAGGCACTCAAAACTGCAATTGAGAAAATTGATGGTGAACAGGGCCCTAGCTAGCCGGATCTGAGGGGACTCCACCTTCATTGCCCCTCTTTGATGTTCTAAAGTCCTTTTGAGGCTCTGGTGGGCCCACTCCACCACTGCTTGTCCTGTGGGAGAGTAAGGGATGCCTGTTTTGTGGCTTACCCCCCACTCCTGCAGGAAGCTCCGGAATGCCCTGGAGGTATACCCTGGCCCGTTGTACGTTTTGATCACCTTGGGGATGCCCAGCACGGAGAAGGCATGCAACAGATGCCTTTTGACATCTGCAGTCTTCTCCCCTGTGTGGGCAGAGGCGTAGACAGCCCCAGAAAAGGTGTCCACAGAGACATGCACAAACCTGAACTTGCCAAACTCTGGGATATGTGTGATGTCCATCTGCCAGATTTCACAACTTTTAAGTCCCTGCGGGTTGGTGCCGGCAGCTATGTCTGGTAATTGTAAAGCCTAGCACTGTGGGCATGTGGCCACAATTGCTCTCGCCTGGTCCCTTGTCAGATGGAATTGACGGACCAGGCCAGGAGCATTCTGATGGAATCGTTGGTGCCTGAGGTTCGCCTGTTGAAAGACATCTCGGAGCGGGGCCATCTCAACTGGGGTGGCTAGGGCATCGGCACGCCGGTTGCCCTCCTCAATGAACCCCGGTAGGTCGGTCTGTGACCTTACATGCATCACATAAAAGGGTTGCTGTCAGTGGGAGACTATTAGTCTTGAGAGCAAATTGAACAGAGCCATGTTGGAGACTTCTTGAAGAACTGAGCTCTCCGCTCTAGAAACGACACCGGCTACACACGCAGAGTCAGTTACCAGACTGAATGGTTGAGAGAACCTTTCAAAGACCCTGACCACCGCGGCCAACTCGGCAATTTGAGGTGAGCCCTCAACTTTTACAATGTCTGTCTCCCACTGCCGAGTTTGAGGATCCCGCCAAGTCACCACGGACTTGTGGGATCCTCCAGACGCATCTGTAAAAACAGTCAGAGCTTTCAAAGGCTTCCAACTCTGAATGGTTTTGAGTGAAAGCTTAAATGACATCTCTGAATTAAACAATTTGTGGACAGGTTTATGAATAGAAATTTGTTCGGTGGACGAATCTAACGCAAATTGAAGAGCCTCGTCCTCCAAGAGCAAATGCTCCAACATGGCCTTTGTTAGTTGGCCCGAGTTCAAATTGATAGGAATGTGAATGCATGTAAAATCAACTGCAGCCAGTTCCCGGATCCGGAGGCGAGCCTTCTGGATCAACTCAGCTACCAACTCTTGTGGCCACGTCATCCTTTTGGACCTATGATGGCTGAGGAAAACCCACTCTATGATTAAGAGAGGGTCCCTCGAACCTTGGTCCTTAGTTGTTTTGTTGGATGACTCCCACTGAAAAATCAACCCATGCAGGTGTGGCAGCTTTCCCAGGATGATGTAACTGAATGGCAAATCCAGTTTGTAACGATGTGTCTGTCTCTGTGATAAGATGTTTTGCACCTTTTCCAAGGCTGTGGTGGCCTCCTGGGTAAGTGTCCTGGGAGAACTAAGCTCCTCTCCCCCTTTCAAAAGATTGAAAAGGGGGGCTAGGTCTTCCATAGGAATACCCAGCCAAGATCTCACCCAATTCAAAGACCCACACAGCTGGTAGACATTGGCCAAGGTTTTAATTTGGGTGTTGAATGCCAATTTTTGTGGAACAATGGTCCGCTTAGTAATTTCCAGGGCTAGGATTTCCAGGGTGGCATCCTTTGAATCTTTTCTTCCTGGAGCTCAAACCCTGCAGAAGTCAATGCTTTGATTGTCAGGACAAGCGCGTGGGTAAGTGCGCTGTCGTCAGGTGCACAAACCAAGATGTCGTTGATGTAATGTAATACAATGGAATCCTTTGCTGCCTCTCAGACAGGGGACAGCAAGGAAGAGACATACCATTGGCAGATCACAGGGCTGTTCTTCATGCCTTGAGGAAGGACCCGCCAATGATACCTCTTCCTTGGGGCTTCCCGGTTGATGGTGGGAACCGAGAAGGCAAAGCGTGGGACATCGGCAGGGTGTAAGGGAATTTGAAAAAAGCAATCCTTTATGTCTAACACAGCCAATTTCCAAGTTTGGGGGAGCATGGTTGGGGACGGCATCCCTGGTTGGAGAGCGCCCATATCGTCAATAATGTTGTTAATTTGGCGAAGGTCGTGCAAGAGCCGCCATTTGTCTTTGTTGGGTTTCTTAATGACAAAGACAGGGGAGTTCCACGGTGATGTGGACTCCACGGTGTTACCCTTATCTAGCTGCTCTTGTACGAGCTCTGTGAGTGCCTTTAACTTTTGTTTGTTGAGCGGCCACTGCTCTACCCATATAGGTGAATTTGATTTCCAACTCAATTTTTGGGTAGACCGCTCTTCAGTGGCCGCTACTGAAAAAACTGAGGAGCCTTAGGTAAGTCAGTTGTGGCTCCCCATTGGGCCAAAGCGTCTCTTCCCCACAGGGGTTCTGCATAATCCAGAACGAATGGGTGAATAGAGGCCAATTGCCCATCCGGCTCCGTAATTTGTACCATGCTCTTCGATTGTTGAGCCAATTGAATTCCCCCTACACCCTGGATACGTCCAACAGCGCTTTGCAACTCCCAATGTGACGGCCACTCCTTACTAGGAATGATCATCACGTCTGTCCCCGTGTCCAACATACCATTGATTTTAGTCCTTTGGCCATCCCTGCTGAACTTACACGTGAGGTTTCCCCCTCCCCACTGTCTGAGTCCAGTTAACTTGAACAGTTGGTAACGTGGTGGATGATGAAAATGGTCTTTCACATTCTGCAATCTCTGATAAATCCACAGGGACGGCCTGGGCTATAATTTGACCTTTTTTAAGAAAAACACGTGGGCAGATGAAAAAAAGTCCCACAGCAAAGGCATCAATGGCATGTGGCAGCAATCCTGGAACGATTGTGATCTCCGGTGGTGTGCACTTAGTGTCTCCAACGACAACACACCTACTTTTGATCCGGAGCCAGGTACCTGGTGCCTGAGGTGTGACCATCGCAAGGTGACACTTAGTTAGTCCATCATGTTTATTGGCTCTACTAGCTGCAACCTGAAAGGCGAAACCAGAGAAGAGGTAGTTAGCGACGGCAAAGTCAGGGTTGAATGTGAAGTCGAGTCCGGTTTAGATAGTCTTGAAATCGGGTGGGCAGACTGGGATCCCCTCCCCAAATCCCCCTTTTGCGGTGGTAATTCACCCGCCCTATTTTTGTTGTCACACAGGGTGGAGATGTGCTCCTGTTTTAGTTTTTTGGATTTTGATGGAGTCCCTCCTGGGACGCCATCTGCTTTCTTCGGAACTCATAAAACTGAGCCCGAAGTGGGCAGTCTGGCATCCAGTGGTCCAAGCTTCCGCATAGATGGCATTGTCCGTGAGGTGGAGGTCTTCCCTGGGTGGGAGTACGCTGGGGCTGTGCAGGCATCACATCAACGAAGTCAAGTGAGTCCGCAAAAGACACTCGGCAGGATGGCGGTTTACTTCCGGCGTCTTCCCTGGTGATAACCGGAACCTTCCTCTGACATACTTCAATCATCTATTGAATTGTTGGAGGAGGGTCCAACGGGAGGCTGAGAATGGCTGCCTTGCAAGCAGTGTTTGCATTTGCAGCAGCCATCTCCAGCAGGACTTCGGGTCGGGCGCTCTCACTTAGGACCTGTTGGTTGATGGCCCTGCAGAGACGCTCGACAAACATTATAAAAGGTTCCTCACTGCCTTGAATGATTTTAGAAAATGTTATAGTGGATGTTACTGTCTTTAAAGAAAGGAAAGCCCTCTCTGCCACCTTAGCACTTTCCCGAAGCGCAGCGCAGGGGATGTCCCTGGCTTGAATTGCCCCATTGGCCCGACGACAACAAATTACTGGCCTTGCCTGCAAAGCCTACCTCAGCTTCCAGCCATCCAGGAGCCCCCTGCCCCAACAGGCTCCTTGCAGAAGACCGCAAACATGAGGACAGACTCCGGCTGTTTCGCAGAACTCAGAATTTCCCCCAAAGTGTCTGATGTGTGTTAGTAAGTTCTGTCCATCTGCTTTTCCCCAACGAAGATCTGGTTCGAGTTCCAGCAGGGGACCTTGAGCCCCCTTTCCACAATCGATCAACTACAGTCCTGCTGTTTGGAGACAGTGAACACACTCCAGATTAGGTAAGTATATTACGAGAATTTGTGACTATAAATGCAGGCAATGAAATTACTGTGTCAGTTGTTTGTTGCAGTCCACCATTTACCCAGTTCAAATCCTCACCTTCTGCACAAATGCTGATTTCACCTGGCCAGGATCCAAAAGTTGACTCTGATTCAAATTTTGATGTATTTTCATGTCACCAGGTTCGTAAAGACAATCCCCTGATTGATTCTTGTATTTCACAGAATGGGAAATCCATTGAACTCTGTCTCATGGCTGACACAGGAGCAGACGTTACTATCCTCCCAGAGCAAAGTGGCCCCACAACTGGGTGCTGGTGCCCCCTTGTGGCACAATCTCCAGTATTGGTGGAGCTGTCAATTCCATGAGAAGTTGTCATCTGGTAAGTGTAGAGGGGCCTGAGGGGCAAGTCGCCACCATCCGACCATTTGTCGTGTCATCCAATATCGCGTTACTCGGCAGGGATTCTTTATCCCAGTGGGGAGCCCGCCTTGATATCCCTGACACCAAGTGGGATTTTTAGTATGGACCACTGCGGAGTGCACTTCCCATTGAATTGAATTGGAAAATGGATGTTCCAGTGTGGGTGGATCAGTGGCCCCTCCCATCAGACAAATTAAATGCGCTCACTGAATTAGTCGAGGAGCAAGTCCAACCCAGGCATTTAGTTCCATCAACCAGCCCATGGAATACCCCAGTTTTTGTCATCCGAAAGCACAGCAAAAGCAGTTGGTGTCTGCTCCAAGACCTTCGGAAAATTAATGAGGTTATCGAGGATAAGGGTCCCCTTCAGCCTGGCCTCCCTTCCCCTTCTGTGCTATCCCAAGATTGGCAGCTTGCTGTCCTTGATATCAAGGACTGCTTCTTTAATATCCCACTCTACCCAGGAGATGCCCCCATCTTCGCATTCTCAGTACCATCTCTGAATAGAAGTGAGCCATTTAAAAGGTACCAATGGGTCACACTTCCTCAAGGGTTAAAAAATTCCCCTGTGTTATGCCAAATGTATGTCACTCAGATTTTATCACCCATCAGGACGCAGTTCCCTGAAGCAATCATACTCCATTACAAGGATGACATACTTATTTGTGCTGCCACCAAAAGTAACCTTAATGCCACTCTCGAGAAGACTGTTTCCACTATTGAGAAAGCAGGTTTTATAATTGCTCAGGACAAGATACAAATATCAGCACCGTGGAGATACCTTGGGTATCTCATCACTGGGAGAACTGTAACACCACAGACCTTTTCTATTAATGAACATCCACAGACTCTAGAGGACATTCAACGCATTTGTGGGATCATCACTTGGATCGCCCTTTATTTGGCTTGACAAAACAGGAGCTGACTCTACTGTTGTCCTTGCTAAAGAAAGACACCAACCCTGCAGCTCCACAGACTCCAACACCAGAGGCAGAGGAAACATTGCAGAAAGTAGCAGTGGCAATGAGGATACAACAGGCTCATTGGGTCAGAAAAACCTTCCAATCGAATTTGTCATCCTGGGTAAGTGCCCACACTTTCATGGGCTCCTGTTTCAGTGGGACATGGCACAGAAAGACCCACTCATCATACTCGAGTGGTTGTTTCTCTCACATCAGCCTGTAAAAACAGTGTTCACACCATCAGAGTTTCTAGCAAAATTAATTGTCAAAAGTCGCCATCACCTCCGGACCCTCGCAGGCTGTGATCCCTCACGCATTTACCTGCCTTTGAAGTTAGATCAATTGGACTCCTCGTTACAAACAAATGAAAACATCCAAATTACTGTAGATAGCTATCCCGGGAAGGACTCAATTTACTACCCAAAACACAAATTATTCAAAGATTTGTTTCATTTAGTTCCAAAGACTTTCAAAAGTTGTCTTCCTGTTAAAGGCACTGTCATGGTATTCACTGACGGGTCTGGCAGGTTCCACAAATCAGTATTTACCTGGAAAGACCTGAACACTCAAAAGTGGGAATCTGATGTTCAGACCGTTGAAGGTTCCCCTCAAATTGCAGAATTTTTCGCAGTTGTGAGGGCCTTCAGGAAATTCCAGCAACCATTTAACTTAGTGACTGATTCATCTTATGTTGCTGGGATAGTTGATCAAGCAAAGCATGCTCTGCTCAAAGACATGCAAAACAAACAGCTGTTTTCCTTGCTCTCAGAATTAATCTGGCTCATCTCTCATCGAGAGCAACCCTATCACATTCTACATGTAAGATCCCACACTGACATGCCTGGCGTTCTTACTGAGGGGAACCAGAGAGCAGATGCATTGGCAATGACAGTCACCACCACAATTGCCTCACCAACTTTACCTGACATTTTTAAACAAGCACAATTAAGCCACATGTTTTACCACCAAAACGCGCCAGCCCTGGCACATCAGTTCAAATTGTCACAAGAACATTGTAGCCACATGTCCAAATTGCCAATCCCATGCCCTTCCAATGGTAGCAACAGGTGTCAATCCTAGGGGACTGAATGCACTTGACCTGTGGCAGTCAGACATTACTGATTACCCACCTTTTGGGAAATTGAAATATATTCAAGTATCTATAGGTACATTTTCTGGTGCAATCTTCGCATCTCTGCATGCAGGAGAGAAAGCCAAAGATGTTACCAAGCACTTTTATATGGCCTTTGCTACCCTGGGAGTTCCAAAAAAGATTAAGACAGATAATGGACCAAGTTACACTTCCCGAGCATTCCAAATCTTTCTCTCAGCTTGGGGAATTGCCCATTACACCAGCATCCTTCACAACCCTCAGGGACAATCAATAATAGAATGCACACACAAAGAAATTAAAAAACTGTTAGATTTACAAAAAGGTCCTGCCCTTTTAATGACACCCCAAGAGAGAATCTGCAATGTCACTGTCGAGGCAGTCACGACAGGAAGCGGAGACCACAAGCAGTTTCAGATGGCAACTCTGTATTACTGAACATGGCTGACCTTTTATACACTTTCTAATTGTTTATGCTTCTTCTACCCTGACTATTGGACACAATAAATCAACATAACACCATTGGTGAAAAGTTACAGTGACTCCACTAACTTTCTAAAAATACTTTGTGCAGCTGTGAAGTTCTCTTCTTGTCTTTCTTCAGTTCCTCAGTTCTCTTGGTCTCCTGGGTTACAGCCTTGGAGAGAGCTCCTTCTCAGCTTCTTCGTTCTTCTCAGCTTCTTCTCACTCCTTTAGCTAACAGGCCCACTGTTAGCCCCTTCCACAATTCCCCCTTTTTGTTTTTAAACTGTAAATACAGCTGCTACGGATTTTTGCAGGGCCCTTTGCAAAAATCCAAGCAGACAGGGGAAACACAGAACAACAATCACAACCATCAACAAAATCAACATTCCCATTCTTAGTACAATCATTCCTGTCCTTCATCCGTCTATAGGTGCTTTAACATTTCCTAACTACTTTATCCCATAAAGCCGTGAACTATAACCACCCCAAAGTGCTCAAAAGGAGCTGCAGGAATACTAGAACAAAGGTTCCAAAAACCTGCATTGTCTCAGTCAGCCTAAACCAAAACTACACCCTTTAATTACTATGAAAGCACATGCACAGTAATGAGATACGTATCCTGATATATATAGATAGATATAGCCTTAGCCAGTGTCATCCATACGTTCTGCTTCAGCTTATCCCTGCCTGCACACTCCAGATAAGGTTTGACACAGCGATCAGGAACCCATTGAGGACCATTATCTTGTCAAAACACAAGCATAAGCTCTTCCCCAGGTTATTAATTCCACTGGGCCAGACCACATGCCAGTAATTAAATCCTTAACCCATACCTTAACATTTCTATGGAGATCTGGTTGCTTAGAATTCAAAAAGTAAAAATTTGAGATAACTGTGAGTCAGGTAGACGATGCAAGAAGTTTAACACATAAACAACTTTATCTAATCTCACTTGAGGTGACTCCTGTTGCATTCCCCTTTTTTGTTTTTGAACCTGACGTTTAAGAAGACCATAAGCTCTTTCAATAATTGCTTGGCCTGTGGGGACATGTGGAATACCTGTTGAATGCTCAGTACCCCAAGCATGAAAGAATCCTTGCATTTTCTGCGAAACATGCTGGGCCATTATCTGTTTTTATGTGACACGGAACACCTAGGATAGAAAAGGCATGATGAAAATGATGAATAGCATCACGAGTTTTCTCTTCTGTGAATGCTGAAGCAATCATTGCATGAGAAAAAGTATCAACCGTAACATGAATATACTTAAAACGACCAAATTCTGGCATTTTCGTAACATCAGTCTGCTGTTCCTCTAAAGCGGAAAGACCCCTAGGGTTGTTAATGTTGAGTGACATGAATCATGTGACAGTCAGGAAAAGAAGAAAGAATTGATCTTGCTTCACCAGAAGACAATTTAAATTGCTGCTGTAAAGCTCGAGCACTCTGATGAAAAAATTGATGAGATAAAATTGCCTGCTGCAACACATTAGGTATAGTTTTGTTTTGTTTACAGCAGCAGCTACTGGAGAATCTACATAGGCACTGCCTTCAAAAAATCCTGGTAATGATGTGTGGCTACCAATATGCATGATCAAATAAGGATGTTTTTGAGCACCAATGACTGTCCATAACTTCACTAACATAGTAAACAATGGTTTCTCTTGGATATTATACAACACTGCTTGATCTAATTGCTTAACCAAATTGGCAACATATATAGAATCAGTAACTATATTTAGAGAATCAGGAAATAAAGTGAAAGCCAAAAGAACAGCACAAAGTTCAACTAATTGAGGAGATCCCTGCTGAATCATTGTCTCATATTCCCAGTGATCATCCCTTTTCCAAGCTACAGCTGCTTTTCCGGTTTTCCCGGATCCATCTGTAAAAACCGTTATACCTTCCACTGGAGCAGGAGAACAGGAGAAAATTTGTTTTCCTTCAAAAGGAATCTCCTTGGTCAGTTTTAGAATTGGATGAGAAGGTAAATGGTATTTTATTTGGCCTGTAAAACAAGACAAGGCAGACTGCAATTCATGATGATTTTAAAAGCACCATTCAAAATACCACTGTTGCACAGGTATCACAATGGTCACAGGGTCATGTCCCAAAATTTCATGACAACGCCTGTGGCCTTTGATAATAATATCTGCAAAAAGCTCATAAAGTCCTGGAGCTGTTTTCCAAGATCTGAAAGATAAAAATATCCATTCCAAAATATGCAGTTGGTCTTCCCAATTATCACTCCATTGACACAGTATTCCACATGGTATTTCATGGTCTTTCAAAATAAACAATTGAGCACCAACAGAGGTATCTATTCTGTTAACAAATTTGTGTGCTAAGGCTAATTCAATTTCTTCTAGGGTCTTTTTTGCTGCCGGAGTCAATTGCCTCTCATGAGTAGAGGAAGTGATGCCTGAGAGCAAATCAAACAATGGTTGCATCTGATGATTGGTTATGCCTAAATATGATCAAATCCAACCTATTAAACCAACCAATTTCTGTACATCCGTAACATCAATATCTGATTTCACAGGTCGAGGCATAACTTGAGTGTTAGTCACCAACATACCGATATTTTCAAGGCATGTGTTCCTGCACTTTCTCTGAGGCAATGATCAGACCAAAAGCTTTCAAATTTGTCATGGTACATTGTTTAAGAGCTGATAACTGTTGTTTGTTATCAGATGCCAACAAGATATCATCCATGTAATGATAACAGTAGCAAGTATTAAATTGCTCCCACACTTTTGACAAGGCCTGTGCCACAAACCATTGACAAATAGTTGGGGAACTTTTCATGTCTTGGGGGAGTACCCTCCATTGATATCTTTTATTTGGTGCAGCATGATTTGTGGAAGACACAGTAAAAGCAAATTTTTCTTTGTCTTGCTCAGCCAATGGAATCGTAAAGAAACAATCTTCCAAATCAATGACAACTATCTGCCATTCCTGCGGAATCATTGTGGGTGTAGGAAGGCCTCGTTGTAAAGCTCCCATTGTTGCCATTACAGCATTTATCTGCCATAAATCATGTAAAGTCCATTTTCCCGATTTCTTTTTTATTAGAAAAACAGCGGTATTCCAGGGGCTGAACGATTCCTCAATATGGCCTGCTTGCAATTGTTCTGTGACTAATTCTTGCAGGGCAGTAAGCTTTTCAGTGGAAAGGGGCCACTGGTCAACCCAGACAGGTTTATCTGTCAACCATATCAAGGCTGCAACTGGACGTTCATTGCGCTGCATCACAGTGACCCCTATTAAAAATCCATAGTAATTTTGACACCCCATTGAGATAAACAATCTCGTCCCCATAAACTTTGAGGATCATCGGCAACATACGGCCTGATGTTAGCTTGTTGGCCATCAGGATATTTCACATTAATTACAGTGGCTGACAAACCGCCCAATCCCATAAGTCCAAAACTTGCATGAGTGAGAGGCCACGATTGAGGCCAGCAATGTCGGGAGAGTATTGTGACATCTGCTCCAGTGTCAATCAAACCTGTTACTGATATGGTTCCTAGATGACATCCACTGGCGGTGAGGGTACATGTCTTTTCTAGATGGTTCTCGGTTACTTTCTCAGTCCAGAACACTTGAGGTACTCCTGTTGATCCAAAAGCTCCTGTGCCGCGACTTTGGTCAACTGTATTTGGAACAGAACTCACAAAAGGTACAATTTGAGCAAAGCAAGTTCCTTTCTGAATAGTGACAGGAGGGTCATCAATGGATACCATAGCATGAATCTGTCCTACTTAATCAGCATCAATAAGTCCTAAATGCACATGAATACCTCTAAGTATAGTACTTGGTCTGCCTATCAAAAACGCACTCAATCCCCGTCCCATTGGACCAAAGGCATTGAGGGGCACTTTGCATATTTCTTTTGTCAAAATGGTTACTATGTCGGCAGTGGGTATATAAATCCCTGCAGACCTTCTTGTTGCCCCTGAGTATTGCTCACAAATGGGTAGCTTTGCAGTGCTGGGAAGGCCCCTACCGGCCCCTGTCATTGTTGGGGGTATTTGTATTTCCACGCGCCCCTGTGCGCTTTTCTTCCAGTTTCCTGGCAACAGCTGACCATTTGCATGGTATTTACTCCTGCATTGTTTGGCATAGTGCCCAAATTTAGCACAACGATTGCACATAACATCACTGCTTGCATTTGGATTAGGTGCTGTTTTCTGGGTAGTACACTGTGCCCTTTCGTGCCCTCTGTCCACATCTATAGCATTTCAACAAAGATCTTAAAACTGGAGCAAGAGCTGCCATTTTATGCTCCACGGAACCGACTTTTGAGCAAGCAGTAACAATTTCAGGAAATGTGGGTTCCCCAGGTAAAGTATCAATAATCTTTCTGCAATCTGAGTTTGCATTTTCCTTAGCCAATTGTATACAATTTCTGTCGCAAGGGTTCATAATCTACCTGTTTTTCAAGAGCTGCAGCAAGCCTTTCCAAAAATTGCATAAATGGTTCTCTCATCACTTGCTGTATAGTAATATACCTGTGCTTTGGAGCTGACATTTCCATTGTTTTAATTAAAACAGTCGTGCCAATTTGCTGAGCTTGTGTCAAAATTGAAGGATCCCACCTTGCCTGTAAATCTGGTTTAGCAAAAGGCCCAGTGCCCAATAAGGCATGATGAAGGTTGTGTTAAGGCAGCTGCATATTTGTTAAAGCAGTGTGCTCAGCCACTCACCTCCAAGATTCTTGAAAAACACCGTATTGCACTGGTTGGAATAAAATTGTAGAAGATGCCTGATGTCATAAGGTGCAAGCAGATTTGCATTAATTACACGTATTAATTGCATTACCTCAGAGGAATTAATACCATACTGAGCCACCTTCGACTGGAGATCTTGTACAACTCTCCAGGCAAAGACGTGATGACTATCATCCTGCCCTGTTCCAGAACCTGCTTTAAAAACTGGAAAAGCCATAGGGTTAGCACAGGCAACAGTTGCATCAGCACTCTTTTCCTGAGGTACTTTTTGGAGGACCTAATCTTTCTATTATGTCCCAATTCTTTTCTTCAACTGCTTTTTTTTCTAACAAATTCCCAAAATTCCTGAGGATGTTGTGGAAGCACAGTTACTTGACATGGAAGCAAAGTCCATGGGGCAGTAGGGCTAGAGCTATTAACAGGTAAACTGACAACAGTTCCTTGCCCCAACTCAGGTGTTACTGCGGGTGGCTCATCACTTGATTTGCTGTCACTGCTAGGTAACGGAGGATACCTCCTTGCAGATTGTTCATGCAGTTGAAAGGAAAGTGGGGGGGAAGATGGCTGGACTAGACCAGAGGGAAGTGGGGGGGCAGGTGACTGGGTTTCTCTCTCTGCTAAAGACAGTTCAGCTAACTGGTGTAGTGGTGTCGTATATGCAGGCACCATCGCGAGCTGCTGCACAGGTGTGAGATAAAGAGGTTTAGGAGTCTGATAAGGAGACACCATGGCAGTTTGCCCAGAAGTTTTGGCAGTTCTCCCAGAAGCCATGGCAGCTTTCCCAGAAGCTTTGGCAGCTTTCCCAGAAGCTTTGGCATCCCGCCCAGAAGCTCTGGCAGCTTTCTCAGAAGCTTTGGCAGCCTGCCTGGAAACTTCCATGGCACCTGCACCTTCTTCAAAGATGGTTGCAACAAGGTCCCCATCAGAGGACCCGTCTGCCTCATCCCCACTGTCAGTTTCTGTTATCAACCCCGATTCTTCGTCCACATCCCGCTCTGCTTGTTTCCGTTCTGTCTTTCATTGTTTCAATGCCTCAAAGATTGATCCCCAGGTAACAGCTAAATTGACAACACTTTTATCTCCTGCTCAGATAACTTCCCATAGTCTGTCCCCAACTTTTTTCCATGCTTTAACACTAAATGCTGTACCAGGGTCACTGCCAAAACCCTGTGATTTAGCCCACAGCAATAGACTTTGAAGGGCATAGTCTGAAGTAAAGATTCCCTTATTTCCTAACAAAATGTTCCATGTAGCTAAAACAGTCTCTTCCTCTTTAGATAAATTATTTCCCATTATTGCTAGTTGGTGGTTCACCTAATTCCAGGTGTCTTGACAGGAGAAAATCAGGTCTGGACATCCCTGTGGCTTTCACTGGCCACTCTCAGCTACACCAATGCTGCCTCCCCCACTGTGTCCCAGTGGGTCATGGTTGCAAATCGCTAGGATCCCGTATGGGTCCAAACCGAGTATCTCGTTAAGGGTCTTGTGTCACTTGGCGATCACCAAGTCGCTGTCAAGGCGGTTACGACATGAAGCGGAGACCACAAGCAGTCTCAGATGGCAACTCTTTATTATCGAACATGGCTGACCTTTTATACACTTTCTAATTGTTTATGCTTCTTCTACCTTAACTATTGGACACAATAAATCAATATAACACCATTGGTGAAAAGTTACAGTGACTTCACTAACTTTCTAAAAATACTTTGTGCAGTTGTGAAGTTCTCTTCTTGTCTTTCTTCAGTTCCTCAGTTCTCTTGGTCTCCTGGGTTACAGCCTTGGAGAGAGCTCCTTCTCAGCTTCTTCTTTCTTCTCAGCTTCTTCTTGCTCCTTTAACTAACAGGCCTGCTGTTAGCCCCTTCCACACAAGAGTCTGATGTATCATAGTCTATCACTATGGCTTACAAGAGAATTTCAGCCTAAGACGGAGTCATCTCCTCAATCCTCTCCTCACCTATTTAGTATTTGACTCGTTCTTTACTGACCTCAGGGTCCATGTTGCTGTCTCTAAGTGTCCTCACCTTTCCTTTATCTGATTTGGGAGAGAACTGGTATTTTATGTGTTCTCAATTTAAACAGTTTTTATAGAGTCTTGCATTATTGAAAGGCCAGTCATGTCTAGGCTCTGCAACTGAGGAATCACTATGTCTTTTGCTGCTTATTGTGTGGTCCCCACCAGCACTGTGCAAGCCACACTGGCTGCCAAGTGTCACCCCACACTTTTCCTTCATGTGAGATGCTGGAAGAAGGAAAAAAACCTGCTCCCTCTGCTTTTGTCCTCTGTCTGCAACGTAGATGGTTAAAAGCAGCTAAGCAAACAAAGTCCATTGTGAGTCATGCTGAAAGAGCTGTAAACAAGCCATGCCACCCGGCTGCACACTGCTGCCCTCGCCACGCAATGCTGCCTCAGCTGCATGCGTCCTGACCATGGGCCACTCCTTGCACTGGTCCCAGCCATGCAGTTGCCCGCAGTGCTGGGATAGTCCTGGTGGCATGGCCCAGCAGCAGTAGAAATCCCACCCAAGTTGCGCACCGACCTGGCTGAGTGGGCCATGTGGGGCCAAGTGCAGCTGGGCCCTGCCATGTTGGCCAGGCCTGCTCCAGCCTGTTCAAAAGCCAGAAGCCAAGAGAGCATTTTCCTGGGCCTTCTTAATTTTTAAATGTGCTTTTCCACAGGGGCGTGTTTAAATCCCTCAAGTGGTCCAACCAGGTGTCTATCAGCTTAGTTAGCTGATTACCCCTTCAAAACCACCCAGTTCATTTGCTCCGGTAGGTCCCCACAGGGAACCACCCTCCCCCCAACCCCGCAACTGAAAATGAGACTTTCATTAAACTACTACACTTGTCTACTGGAAGATCACTTTATTCAGCTTTACTGTGTACAAGTGCTCAGGTCCTGGCAGTGTGGGACTGCAGGGGTTGCCTTTCTGAGCCTTTTTGAGGAGAAGCTTGAGCAGCTTTGTACCAGAAACAGTTCCAGACTCCAACCCACCCACTCAAGGTGATGGAAGGTCCAAGACAGTATTTTATATAAAGCATAAAAATTTCACACAGCAGAGGATGGGAGAGGACTAAAGATAACAATAAGAAGCAGCCTCACAGACACCAATAGTGATGAAGAAGGTGGGGGAGCAGGTGGTCCAAGCATCAGAGCAGATTCCCTTACACGCCTGTGGTGAAGACCAGAGTGAAGCATACTGTCCCTGAGCTCATGGAGAACTGCAATGGAGCTGATGTCCACACTGGACCTGTGGAAGATGCCACACCAGAGCAGGTGAAAACACCATGAAGGAACCTCTAGTCTGTGGAGAGCCCACCAGCAGCATGTTCTTGTGAGGAGCAGTGGCCCATGGAGAAGAGTGAACACAGGAGCAGGTTTTCTGGTGGGAAAGTGCAAAGGGTTTTTAAAGAGCTTTTCTGGCCTTTGTTGAGATATCACTTTTAAATTGTGCAGCTAAGAATTTGTTACTTTGAGAAAATTCAGCTGCCACTGGTCAGAGAACACACTACCCTGCAACTAGAGATGTGGCCTGAAATCCACTGATCTATTTTTCTAATCATAGTTACTCTGCACCAAGACAGTGGCTCTGAGAGCAAAGTGCACAAGATCTCTCCTGTACTAACTCCATGTCAGCTTTGGCTGAGCTCTGGGAAAACAAGATGATACTTTTTTCCTGTGAATATGAATGCATCCACTGCTTCAGAGGAAATACACATAAGATCTAGTGCTTTCCAGTACTAAAGCACCATACATGCAATTTATCTTCAAGCAGTAACTTTCCATATTAAAGTATATGTAAGCAGAGTTTTCAGCACTTTCCCTTCCTGGGCTGGAAAAATTCAAGTGGCTCCGAAATGTGTTCTGCCATTTGTATTGTAATTACTTTTCATAAGTTAATAGCACAATTTTTAACAAGCACTTCTCAAAGAGTTATCACGATAGAAGTAAATAACTAGACTAAAAAAATTACTTGCTGCAGAAAGTGATATAAAAAAATTACTTTAAAGACTTAACTAAATTTATACAGATCAGAAATTTAAAGGAATATTTTTTTAAGTAGGTTCAATATAATTGGCATTTCTTCTTAGTTCTGCTTTGAAACACAGAATACTATTCAGAAAGGATGTTAGATTTATTATTTAATATTATTATTTATTCCTAAACTGTTGATTCCTTTGCTCCTTTTTTCTAGTAGATTTCTGCCAACAGAACACTGACTATCACAGAGACATCTGAATATGTGCCTTGAAAAAGAACTCTTGAATCCCCAAAAGTTTTATTACCTTATAATCAGTTAAAAGGACTCTAAATGTTTTTGATGGGAAGGTCAAAAGCTTGCCAGAAAATGTGGAGTAGCAGTGGCATCATGCTATATTTGGTACGTGACTCACCTCATCTTCTGTTTAGTCAGAAACTACCTATTGATTTTGGGAATCATGTTACAATTTTTTAAAATTATCTGGAATGGCACTAATGATTTCCACCCCCCTCCACTGTATATTCCTCTTTACATTACATTTTAAACCATTTTGAGTCAGAAATTGTTTGGCTTTCAGGAGCCCTCACTCGGAAAATTGTTCAACACTAAACCTTGAAATAAGGCACACAGACTTCTGTGTCCTAACAGAAATATTTATGCAATAAAATTGACCTGTTAAAATACAATTAAACTAAAGTTGTCTGCAAGTGTCCTCTGACTTTAGGACAACTGGCATGTAATAGCTAAAGTGCATAGTATCAAAACCCTCCAAGCTTTCAGTGCAGAGGGACTATGTGCAAACGTGCTGGAATGCATCCTAGATTATGCTAACTTTTGAGACTAGCCTCACGTACCTGTAAGAATGCTGACTAGTAAAGCAAAACACATGCCAGCCTGGAAGTTTGAAAGTATAAGCACACGATTTTTGATAACTGCAGATGTTCTCTGCCATTGTTCTCTTCGAGAGGATTCATGTCACTGTAGTGAAGAGGCTTGACTGTTGTTCTGCTCTACAAGTTTCTCCCAAGTGCCAAGAAAAAACATAGAAAAAGAGTGAGAATACCCATTGATGTTAAATTGAAACACAAGGGTGGAAGGAGCATTTACATTGGACAAACCAAGTTGGTTTAGCTCTGATTATTATTAAATGTTAAAAGCAGATTTTGTCCATATCAAAACCAGTGGGGGTAGGAGTTGTTGTTGTTGCTGCTGCTGCTGTTATTGTTATTATTATTTTAGATAGAAGAGGCATCAAAACTGGTAATTAGATTTTAAATGTTTTAATTTCTACACATGTATTTTGCAATAAAAACCCAAATCTATTAGTGAGAAATCTCATCCAGCATAGTGGGACTCAGAGGGAAAGAAGAAAGTGAAACACAATTATCATCAACTAAACAGTTTATGAATACAGAGAAAAGTGCCATAATTTAGTAATTACTGTGCTAACAGGGTACAATGAACGCTGCTGTGTAATGTTTACGTGGAGATGTGTGTCAAGGGATTATCTCTGTAATACTGTAATACAGTATCTGATCTAAGCTTCCCAAAATCTGTGTTAAATAAGGAAGCAGCCACTCTAATTCTAAAATAAGAGCAAAAAAACATCCTTTCCAGGATGAATGTGGATGCCAGTGGGTCTTAGAAACTTTCTTTAGTTAAAACAACAAGCTGTGTAGCATCTCCCAATCCCCAGACAAAAGAAATCCACCAACATGTAATGGAGAAAGGAAGCCTTATAGACAGCAGCAAAACTCAGAAACAGTATGTCACCTAACTATCAGCCAGAACAAGAAATGAAGGGGCCAATCACGGATTTGATTTACAGTCCCTGCTTCAGTGTTTCACTCTGACTGAAACCTGAGAAATGGTGTGCTAAGCTTCTTCAGAAAAATAATAGTGAGAGAGGCATCTCAGAAATCAGTATACGAGGTAGCAGAAGTACTTTCTGCTCAGTGCTATTTTACAAACAAAAAAAACCCCCAAACCAAAACAAATAATCAACAACAACAAAAAAAAACAAAACCAAACAAGCAAAAAAAACCCCAACCAAACAACAAAAAGAAAACCAAAAAGAAAATATAAATGGATAAATGGTACTTTTGAAATAACTCACAGCATATATTCTCAATGTAACCTCCCTATCAGCATGTTTACAAGGTTTTAGTGGAATTCTTTTGCTCAGTGCTGAATCTTTGAACTACTGTGCTTTGCAAGACACTTCTACAGATCAGTTGTTGTCACAGCAGTAATTTCAACGCAATGAAAAGTAGTTAAGGTTAGGTTAGGGAAAGACATACATACCTTTAGCATAGGTTCCATAACACCTAACTTTCAAGTCCTCTAGCTTAAAGCAAAAATCCATGGCATTGTATTATCAGTACCCTCTTTACAGTGTGTAGGACATCAAGTATCCCAAAATGAAATCCAAAATTGCAATCACTTTTTTTAGCGTGCCAAAACAATAATGTTAATACATTGAAAAATTATGTGTCTAAACAACTATCGCATAAGAAAATATGGAAGCCAAAGTTTCCTACATCTCAGATCTTCTAATTTCAGAATGTCTTCATCCACTACAAGCAAGCTGTTTTAAAATAAGGTGTCTATCTCTACCATTCAATGAGTTTTAAAAATCCTGTAGACACTGACATACTTTCAAATATTTTAGTGGTTTTGACACTTCTGAGAACTTTAAATATCAGAGTTTCTCATGAGAAGAGAGAAAGCTTCTTATATGATAACCAAATTACAGAGGATATACCCAAGGAGGCACCAACACTACTATTTATTCTTCTGGCTTGCTTTTAAAACACATACCTGGTTATAAGCATAATGTTTGAGGAGTTGGATTTTGACAGAGTGTACACACATTCTACAGACCAAAATATTTAATTCCACATTTGCCACCTCAAAGGAGAATTTCCCTTGGCTAGATGGGTGTAGTCATGATATTTTATTAAAAATCCTCTGCTATGATTTTTTGCCTCCTGAGCAGCTCAGGGCCTCAGGAGAGAAATGTAAACAATAACTATCTGCTGCTGTGGAATGCAACAGGTGCATCTTCCATTGGTCCATGTGGATTGTTTTCAATTGATGACCAACCACAGCCACCTGTGCCGAGGCTGTGAGCAGTCACAAGATTTTGTTATGCATTTCTATTCTATTCTTGT
This sequence comes from Passer domesticus, assembly GCF_036417665.1. Classification (NCBI taxonomy): domain Eukaryota; kingdom Metazoa; phylum Chordata; class Aves; order Passeriformes; family Passeridae; genus Passer; species Passer domesticus. The sequence goes on along the minus strand of NC_087512.1, from coordinate 55,620,448 downwards.
TCTTCAAGCCTTCTGATAATTTTTTCTCTCTGTTCTTTTAGTATAATTTTAATGTAGTATTTTAATATAATATATATATATATATCATAAGATAATAAATCAGCCTTCTGAGAAAATGGAGTCAAGCCTTGTGTCTCCACACAAGGAGCGTTCACCTCAACAGATGGGGACATCCTCCAATAAAATTAGAAGCCAAAAGCAGTAAGATATTATTTTAAGACACCGAAATAGGTGTTCATAATTTTCTGCTGTCTTCTCTTTGTTATTGGAAAATTTGTATCTTTGTGGCACATACAAATATGTAAATAGATAGTTAACTGCAACTAGAAATTATCTGCCTCAAGAGTATAAAACTTATTTTGTACTTACATGATTATATTTACTCACTTAAGCCATTGCTTTATGCCTTTGTTTTTCAGTTAGTTTAAATAACTACATGCACTAATTCATAAGTTTGCATTCAGTTTTTCAACTGTAAATCTCAAACTTCTGCACTTAGATCAAATTACTTATTTGTAAATGACATAATATTGCTGCTGAAAAATTAGGATACATCAGACAGAAGACATATTCAGAGTCTAAATGGAGAATAAACCTCAGGCTTCACTCTAGCTAACAGAAAAGAATCTACAGAAGTAGAAAACAGACAATAAATACACAAAAGGTAAAATTAAATTAACTGATTGATGTTACTAAAATCAGAGCTTTAAACAACTGTGTAGAATATCTATTTAAAATTAAGCCTTCAAGTTAAGTAACAAAGCAGAAGTAAAAATGAAAACCAAGACATCATCTGTTACAATATACTACTATGCATCATTGAGTAGCACCTCCCTTGGAAAATGTGCAGTATAGATTGGAAGTGATGTAGACTCACCTCTTGTTTTTGCAAACTGCTTGTCTAGTGGAAAGTAACTGTAGCTATAGTTTGAATTCAGTCTCAATGGGTAAATCATTCCATTCACCACAAATCTTTTTGTTAGATGAAACAAATAGTATTATATCTGCAATATCCATGACACAAGGACTAAAGCTAGTGAGGCTAAATTATGACAGTGAAAGCCAGGGCAATTTTGAAGTGTAAAATTTGAAAGAATCCATTAGGAAACACTCAGCATCATCTAAAAGGGCAAATTGACAAAAACATACTTCATCTGTTGAAAGAATAATTTGATATGTGGTAAAATGCCAGTTGTACTGCCATCAAGATATAAATGCATATTACATGAGCAGGTGAAAATGTGTCTGTAAGGAGAATTACGCTCAACCTACAATCCTCATACATTCTTCTAGTGTAGACTCTCTCATTGCAACTCTCTCACACGCAAGGAAAACTGTCTGAAATACATGTTTGGATAAATTTAAAGTAATTTCCACTTGAACTGAAAAATATTCACTATTGCTTCAACTTATATTTCAAATAAGTTTTAGAGACAGTCACAAAAACCACATGGATAATGCTACAGTAGTGGTTGACAAATCACAGATGAAAGCCTAATGTCAGTATGAAATAAAATGTACTTGCATGAAAGAGGTCTTATTTACTGAAAGAAGCATTGTTATAAATTTTCTTCTTGCTTTTTTGCTTTCTTGCTTTCTTCTTTTTTGTCATGGTTGCAGCTAGCTTTTATGTAGCTGCCACATAAATCTAGTCATACCAAACCTTCAACCTCAGCCAGCCTAGAGGTAAAACAGCTCCTCAGATGAGGCAGGGATAGGTTGGATTCAAATCTGCATAAGGACTTCACCAATCATATTCTGTCCTAAGCTGCAGACATCACATTGATCAGGAAGCTGGGCTGTGTGGGAATCAGACCAATCAGCAGTTTAGACAGGGGTGTGTCAAACTCCCGACATAAACTAAGTTTGAACAATAAAGCTTGCTGTTGTCGCATGAAACTCTGAGGTGTCTGTGTTGTCCACGTTTCCAACCACTGACCCACAAAACACGTGGCCCCCCCAAGTAATATTTCCCTTCCCTTCCCTTCCCTTCCCTTCCCTTCCCTTCCCTTCCCTTCCCTTCCCTTCCCTTCCCTTCCCTTCCCTTCCCTTCCCTTCCCTTCCCTTCCCTTCCCTTCCCTTCCCTTCCCTTCCCTTCCCTTCCCTTCCCTTCCCTTCCCTTCCCTTCCCTTCCCTTCCCTTCCCTTCCCTTCCCTTCCCTTCCCTTCCCTTCCCTTCCCTTCCCTCTCCACAATGCAGATGGAAAAAATAAATAGGACAAGTCTGTACTATGAGCAGGAAGTTGCTGAAAAAATTGAAGCTTGTCTACATGAACTCAGAGATCTTATAAGCTATATAGTTAATATCTGCCATGGCTGTTGTTATTGTCTTCTCTGGTTTTAACTATTCTTATTTTATTTGATCCCATTTGGTTTGGATTCATATTTTGTGTTTTTTCAGGCTAGTAGCCCATGTCATTGGGTTAAAGAATTGTGATGTCACTGAGTTATAGAAAAAGAAAAGGTGTGACAAATTAAGTAGAGATGATTGTGTTAGTAGCCTGTCATGTAATAAAATGAAATGAAATCCATTTTCACTTATGCCCAGACAATCTGAACTTCAAGAACCTTTATTATGAAGACACCTCCTTATGATCCTGCAAGGTAAGGGCAATACCAAGCACACTGCAGCAGTGCTTGGAGAGCATTTGGGAAAATATTTAGACTAAATCTTAGAAGGCCTAAACAGCAAGTAATGTCTTTTAAATAAATTCCAGATACTTTTTCTGTCACCAAGGAAAAATAAAACCACTTACAAAATCTTATACTGCACCAACATTTCTGTTGTAGTTCAATTTACAGTTGATGGTTGTGACTAAACTAAATGACAAATGAGAATGAAAATTTTGCTAAAGTTTGTGAGAAGAGAGAATTAATATATAGTACATTTAGGATCTTTGGCAATACTAGGGGCACATATCTAACACTGTATATCTAAAATATACTGGACTTTTATGTAAGTGGTTTCTCAGGACAGATGCTATTCATTGTTTTTGTCAAGAGAAATAAGAACCCTTACCTCTCTTCTAAGTGTCTGGTCTTTGATCAGTTCCATTATTTAAATATATGGAAAATAAATTATGGTAACATCTCTACTTCCAATAACTATTTCATATGAAAGACTAATCAGGCTGTCAGGTTTAAAATGAGATTGGAATTTACTGTGGGATGCTGTTGCTCTTGAGCAAGATGAATTGAATCCATTTCAAGGAAGACAGAATTATATACTAAAACATAATGTAAAAACATTAACATCATACTATTAATACATTGTAGCAATTACAAGCATGTGTCTAATCTGTCTGCCTATTTTATGTCATGTTTTTCTGCAATGATGTCAGGCTGTCCTATAGCTAGAAACATGCCTGTTTTACAAAAATGAGTAAAAATATACTTTTTAGTCCTGTTTTCACATATTTTTCACTGTAGAAATTAAAAGATATCACCAAAACAAGGCATTTAAGAATGTTATGTATATGAGCAGCAGGGGCTAAGCACTGGATGGTGTTACCCTGCTGTGGTTTATGCTTGTTTTGCACAATTCAGTTTTACCTGTTTGTATAATGAGAAAATATGCTTTCTTCTCTTTTATCTCTTCCAGTTTTCATAAGTGCAGCCGAACTACAAAACTGTGGTCTAATTAATTTTTATAATTGCTTAGCCACTTTACAAGTAATCAGAAATGGTAGAAGTTATTTAGGTTTAACAACATGAATAGGTACTGAATACACCATTCTTATTCTACTAGATCTTTAAGCAAACAGATAAGATATTTAAAATCAGACATTTTAAAACAAACACAAACCCCTGTCATTCATGGCATGAGATAAATCCCAGCATCCTTGTAAGAACCTATTGTGAGTGTTGATGAAGTGCAGTACATAGCATTGCAAAAGTAGGTGAGCTGGACAATTGACATCCTCTCTACAACAACCTGGGGACTCTGCAGAGACAGACTTAGCTACATATTCAACACATACGAGGTATTAAACATCAAACCAATTAACGTCAGTTGTACTTCTAGGTAACTATTTACATAAGTGAGGTACTTGACAAGCTACTCATAAGTACGGCAGAATTACAAAATTTTAATGCTACATTGTCTACCCATCTTTTGTGTTATTTCTTTGAGCCAACAAGAAGCAACACCACACCTTCTATTTTTTCTACTACCTGCTGCTTTATATTTGCTGTTTTCTTCCATCTGGAAGAAAATCCACATATAATGAAAGTGTATGATTGCTCTTCTCCATTAGAAAATAAATCAGTGTCCTAGTCTGGAATGGGAGGAAATTCAGGAAAGTGATCAAAGCAAAGCTTTTTGCATAACTGACAGTCTGTTGAACCACTGAGAAGCTGGACATGCCTCTGTGAAACACACAGGTTAAAGACAAAAATCTCCGGGAACTCTCTCTTTCCTTTCCAGTTGCTGAGGAGGTGGCTCGTATCCCCATTTGTCTGTTTAGCCCAGAAATAAGTTTTGCACTTCTAAGACATGTGCAATAGAGTGAAGGGGGGAGAGAAGAAGCATGTAGGTTTTTTTCAGACACTGCACTTACTCCTCCACATTCCCGCACCAGGACTGTGTTGTCCGTGAATGGACAGACAGTAGGAGAGAGCTTTCCTTTGCTTTTAGTTAGTTTTAGCTAGCTAAGGCAGAGAAGTTCCCTGCACTGTGGTTTTTCCTTTTTTTTTTTTTTTTTGACCCGTTTAAACCTGCTCTGGACTGAAAACCCAGAAGACCACCAGGAACTCCCACCTGTGGCCCACTGGGCCTGGGCCATGGCATTTCCAGTACTGGAGGGACTGATAAGGGACTGATAAGAGACTGAGTGAGCTGAGCTACAGCCCACCAAGGGGCTTTCTGAGTTGATCATCTCTTCAGAGTGATGAGAGGTTTTATTGTTTAATTTTTTTTTTTTTTTCTGGTGAATGATTTGCCTGTTAAATAAACTGTTTGTTCCTCTTTTCTCCAAGGAAATATTTTCCAGAACTGGTTGAGGGACGGGCCACTTGAATTTGTTTGCAAGAGGAACGCCTTTGAAGGTTCTCTCCCAAATTTGCCCTAATCCAGGACAACCATTTTGCTTGCAGTTCTCACATATGCTTGATTTTGCAATTATTTTAAAACATGTATTTTTAGTTTACTTGGTTTACTTTTTAAATTATTTTCCAGTAACTACAAAATTTGTATTTTCTGTCATTAAATTCTTTAGTATAATTTTAAAATAAATAAAATACAGCACAGATGCATACTATATATATAAGCACTCCTTTTACATGAGATAGAATTCACAGTAATGATAGAATTGATTGAACTGTAAAACTCCACATTTACTTCAAAAAGAATCATTATACCCAGGATATAATTTCTTTAAACTTCTGATAAGAAAAAACTTCAAAATAAATACATATGCTAATGTAAGGTATTTTTATAAGCTCTTAACTGCATTAATTTACTCTCTAACAAGTTAACCTTTGTATACATTTTGACTACTAGAGGAGGAAAGTTACAAATAGATTCTTATGGCAAAAATGTCATTAACTGCATGGCAACACTCATATATGCATATTTTAGGAGGCCAAGAATATTATACATGGTGTGCCAGAAGGACAGAGGCATGTAAAGGATTGAATATAATGTGGATGGAAAGCAAACTAAAAATTACAAACAGTTTACTTATATAGATAAATTAATTTAGACTGATATTGCCAATGCAATTTGCAATAATGGTTTAAGGGTTTTATATAACACTTTTATTTCCACAAAATGTTTTAATTTTTTTTTCTTCTCTGAACTTCCCAAGACATACATCAAAGATGGAAATAGTTCCCTAAAGATATTATCTACATCAACAGATTTTTTCAGGTTTTTAGCTGTCGTCTTATTAGTCTGCATATAATTAAAATATTAATTCCAATTCACTCAATTTCATCTTTAACTGTGAAAGAATCACCCAAATCAAAATTAATCAACCAACCAAAAAAATCTGCCCATTTATTAGACTGGGTAGCTTCTTTATATTTTACTTTATATTTTACTGATGCAAGGTATCAGCAAACACTATAAAGTTGCTGAGGTACTAGGACATGCATTAAATCCCTGATTGCCTAAGAAATGCTGCACAATGTATTAACCGAAGAAAGAACTTGAAAAAGAAAATTGTAAATCCCAGTCCTTCAATTAAAATTATGGTGAAAAAACGATGCCACCTTGTATGATTCATAAGTGCTTGAATGGGTAATTCTCAGACAGTTCTGTAATGTCAGCTGCCTCACAGAACAAAGAAATGTGCCACAAAGTCCTAGGGATTTTTATTGAAGCACTTGAGTATATTCAGAAACATAATGTAAAAACCAGAAACATAATTTACAAGTATACTGGCAGATAGAATCTTTATTTGGATTAAAATACAGTTGTACATTTGAAATACCAAAAGGTATTTGGTATGACCTATAATAGTTATCCCTGGAATCACCTGTTACAATTATAACTGCTTTTATATTACTTGCTATTAAGCCTAGTCCAACAGCATTAACCTTGAGTAATGGAGTTATTCTTTGGGGAAACCAATTAACAAATCTCAGCTTACATCCTTTCTCAAAAAAAAAAATAAAAAAAAAAATTGCAGGATTAAGCAGCACATTCTCAACTCAACAGAAGGCAAGAAAGACACTTGGGTCAGGATTAAGTTTAGGCAGGGTTTTGAGATTTAGAGCCAAAAGTTTTAATTTGGTTTAATAATAAGAATAAAAATATTAGTATTTTACAAGGTTTGTGTCTTGGTTTGACCCGGAAGTGAGTTTTTGGAAAAGTTGTGGTCAAACCAATCAGTGGCCAGCTTTCGAATTGGCACTTGGTGTGGCCACTGGGGATTTGGATACGCCTCTGAGAACACACAGTGGTTAAAAGCAGAGCATTCCTGGAGAAACTCCCTCTTTGGAGTCCGGCAGGCAGGTGAGCTGGTCTGACCTCCTCCCCCTGCCCAGCTGCGTCTGGGTGGGGGACGGGAAGGCCATGTGGCCTGAGGGAAGGGAGGCCGGAGCGCCTGCAAGAGACAGGGGTGGAGGAGAGGAGGACATCTGGGTGGTTTGGGCAGCTCCCCCGGGAGAGAATGATAGAGAGTGTGCTGGCTTGGAATTTCATATCTTGTGCCGGCACCACAGTCAGGAGGAGAAGGGGGGGGCAGGGTGCCCAGCTGCAGGCAGACCCAGCTGAGCTTTTAACTCTTTTGCTATTGAAACAATGGAAGCTGTGAAAACACTGATCCTCCCCAGCTGAGAGTTTAGAGGGGACAGAGGATGGGAAAGAAGGGAGGGTTTGAGTAGTTGAAGAAAATGCCAGCAGATAAGAGTGCCCTAGATGGAGGAGATGATTGGAGTGGCTTTGGCTGGACATTTCTCTTACATAGCCACGGGCGAAATCAATTTCTTCTGATAATGCAGAGACTGCACCTTGGGGGAGGCGGTTGGCAGGAAACCAAGAATGATAAGGCCGCGAGGAGAAGTAGAGAGAACAGAGACTGGGTGGGGGGGGGGGGTGGGGTGGTGGTGGAGCCCTCTGCCTTCAGCGAAGGATCCCTGTTCCTGAGACCCAGGCCCCAGGGGAGTAAAAATATGGGGGGGACAGGTGTCCCAAATGGTGAGAGGTGGCCACTTCTTGGAACAGGGCGATGCATTCTTAAAAGGACCTAAGGAGCAGTTTAGATCCATGGTTGGTGGTAAGAGCGCTGGACATGGAAGGAAGATTCTCTCCAGGCGGCTGCTGCATGTGACACAGAAGCACAGGAGGTTCCAACTGTGTTTCCTGGGGAGGCCCATGGTGCAAGAGGGAGACTCCTCTCTCCTGATGAACTTGGGGGAGCTTGTGTGAAGGAGGGTATTGGACTGAGATTTGAATGTTAGAGGACTGGGGGGAGGAGGAATGTTTTGGGAGTGTTCCATTGTAGATTGTTATGTGTGGGTTTTTTTCTTTTTTCCCTTATGTTTCTGTGTTGTAGATTATTAAAGTGTTGTGTTTTTCCCTCCATCCCCAAGTTGGAGCCTGCTTTGTTCTGTTTCTGGGTCACATCTCACAGTTACCATTTTGGAAATATACCTTTCATGGGGGCCCTGGCATTGTGCCAGTGTCAAACCATGATAGTTTGAAAGAGTTTTGAGAACTACAGTCCTGGCAAAATCAGCATCTATTACCACCATTTATTTTACTGTTTTTTTTAAATTGTGCACATAAATAGCTTTTCATCTTTGATGACATTATCCTTGGTCAAGAAATTAAAAAATATCTGGATACAAAAGAAAAATAAAGAAACAAAGCAGAAGTCTCCACTCAGTCTGCTATAAAATGAAAGTTCAAAGATTTTACATCAGTGGTGATGGAAACAGGTAGTTGTTACACTTAGTTAGCCCAACCTAGTAAATAAAAAGTAACAATGTAACTATGCATCCTCCTATGGTAGGCTCCAGATGGCAGTGCTTCATGTCCCAAGCTTATTCTCACAGAGCAGACTCTAGACGTAATTTTCAAGTACAGTGACAAATTATCTGAAAACCAGAACAACCCTTAGCCAGACTTTTTTACGATCACCTGTGTGCAGAGAAAGTATAAGCTACAATGAGTTTCAAACACAGTTCAGATTATGGTAGATATCAGGAAAATTGCATAAGGGCTTAAAAACAAATATATCAAGTTTGAGTTTAGCTTCAAGGAGTCAACTGATGCCTCTGACAAGCAATTACAAGTCCACACAGATACCCAAAATCACATAAAACAAACTTAGTGATAGATAATAAAGGCTTCACTATCCAAGGAGCAGCTAATTTGCAAGATGTATTCCAAAATAATTCCAAAATAGCTTGCATCTATGAAGTAGATAGAAGAGTCAGACCACTTCGGCAAGAGCAACAAGGCAGCAGAAAATTAAATTTGCTAAAAATGTATTGGAATTTCATTTAGTGATGAGATTTTGAAACACCTGAATAACTTAGGCAGGAACAAAATAATGTGTACCTAGAAATCTTAACAATAACCTTCAAAACAAAATAAATTCTCAGTTGAGAGAAATGGAAGACAGTTCACAGCAAATAACACTATTACATTGTTTCTTATATTTATATATAAGCCATAAACCCAGAATGTAGAGGGCAAAAAGCCCAAGCAAACAAAGAAACACTGGCCCAGGGCCAGCCGCCCACGACTAGTTTGCTCACCCTCCCCCTGCCACAGCTGGGCAGAGGAGAGAGAAAAACATTTTAAGAACTGGGTGAAAACACTTCAAGGGCAAAACACGCTCACCTTAAAGTTGTAAAGTGAATTTATTACCAACGGAATCAGAAGAGGATAATGATAAGTAAAATAAGCCCTTAAAATACCTTTTCTGCCGCAACCCCTCTGCCCATCCCACTGACAGTGCAGGGAGACAGGGTGTGGGAATTTTTGGTCAGTTCATCACCCAAAATTTTCTTTCACTGCTCCAGGAGGGGAATACTTTCCCTGTGAGGCTGTGGGATTCTTCCCATGGGAGACAGCTCTCCATGAACTTCTCCAATGTGGGTCTACTCTCACAAGCAGCAGCCACACCACACTTACTATAGCATGAACTGCCCCAATGGGATGTGGGTCACTCTTTCCACATTGGAGGTGCATTCCTCCAAGGACAGGCTGCTCCAGCCCAGAAGCAAGGCCCGTCTCTCCACTGGGTCTCCCACTGGATCACAGCCTCCTCCAGGCATCCACCTGCTCCAGCATGGGAACCTCCCCCATGGCTGCGGGTGGATCCCTGCATTCCCTGTGCACCCATGGGCTGCAGGGGCACAGCTGCTTCACCATGGTCGTCACCACAGCCTGCAGAGTAATCTCAGCTCCGGTGCCTGGAGCACTTCCTCCCCCTCCTTCTCCACTGACCTTGGTGTCTCCACGTTGTTTTCCTTCACATGTTCTCACATCCTTCTCCTCTCTGGCTAGATGAAAAAATGTTTCAGATTTGTTTTGATTTTCATCTTAAATATGTCATCACAGAGGCATTACCAACGCCTGTGCCAGCAGGATGTCCATTTTCAAAGCCCTGAGGGATTGACTCTACTGGACATGATGGAAGCTTCTGGCAGCTTCTCACAGAAGCCACCTCAGTAGCCCCACCCATACCCACAACCCCCCCGTGTTACAAAAAAACAGGCTATACAAAACCAGTACCTCAACCAAATAAACACTCTGTGCTTTTCCTTTCTCTCTTTTTTTTTTCTCAAAAGTTGATACTTTGTTGACATAAAGAATTCAGTGCTCCAGAAACACACTGTAAAGTCCTCAGTAATATTATGTAGAGCAACTGGATTATTGTTTGTCAGGAATTAAATTATTACATTCCTTTGATAATAAAGTACTGTTTTTAATAGAAATTTAATTAAAAATTTGGCACATCTGAACTGGGTAAGTGAACTATTGCTATATTACAGGTAAGTTGATAGCAAAAATTAAAAAAAAATTAAAAAAAGGAAAAATAATGACACTGTCATTTTCTATATCTTTCAGTCCTAACTCATTGTAGTCACTGAATTGATTACTTGATTTTCAAGTTTCATATCTCTTCTTTATTTTTAGTACCATATGTGTGTATAATCACATCTTGTGGGCTGTAAGCAGTAAAGAGCTGAAAATTTTCTTCATCTATTTAAAAAAGAGCTGATTGGATTACAAATTATTTTGCTTATTTTCCCACCAATTAATTGATTCATTATTTATTATTTATATTCAAGCATTTATTTACCTTTCAAAACATGAGTTTTTAATGGCATGCGAATACAAGTAAGATATGAAGACTGTAGAGTCACAGACCTATTTAGTAAAACTCCTTTTGCCTTTCTGATCCTCACTATATTTTTATTTCTTCCCACTCAGTTAACTCACTTTTGCAGACGTTCATTTCAGTTTTGTTTCACAGTCTCCAGCACCATAAAAGAATTTAATACGCTTTGTTAATCCAGGGCCCTAAATTGTTCTTTTGCCGTCGGCTTTTCCTGTCCACTGGAGAAGAAAACATTGTTTCTACATGTTTCATTTTGCAGAAGACAGGAGATTTTGGGGTCTCTGAGTAACTTGAGACAAGAGCAGAAACAAGGTGTCCTGGCTTGTAAAGTAGGCATGTATTCTATTTTGCCATCTGTTGGGGGTTGGGCAGTTTTTCTTATCTCTTTCAAGAACAATGACACTGCCAGGAAGATAATCTCCTGCTAATGGGCTATATGGTGTCCTGGCCTGTAAAATAGGCATGTATTCTTTTTTTGCCATCTGTTGGGGGTTGGGCAGTTTTTCTTATCTCTTTCAAGAACAATGACACTGCCAGGAAGATAATCTCCTGCTGATGAGCTATTGAATTACTCACTGTGGCTGGTAAGATTAGTTACATCATCCCATTGAGAGATGCTCCACCCAGAGGGAGGAGCCAAGCATCCCTGACACCATAAAACAAGCATTTCTGAGACCACAGACAGCCTTCTTCGCTGGATTTCCAAGAGGAATCAGGAACCAAGGCCCAGCTGCTCCTTCGCCGCATTTTCGGAAGGGATCTACACCCTTCTGCAGATCGCCGCTCCAGGAGGAGCAGCCACCTTTTGGCTGGACTGCTATCAGCACCCTGACTTCTCAGGGTGTCAGGTTTTTTCTCACTTTGCCAGTGGTTGTTTTGCTTGTACTAAATTACATTGTTATTTAGTTTTTTTCTTCCTAGTAAAGAACTGTTATTCCCGTTCCCATATCTTTGCCTGAGAGCCCTTTTTAATTCTGAAGTTGTGATAATTTGGAGGGAGGGGGTTTACCTTCTCCATTTCACAGGAGGCTTTTGCCTTCCTTCACAGGCTCCTGTCTTTTCAAACCAAGACACAAGGGAACAAAGTAAGAGGGATGGCAACAGAGAAAATTGATACAGAAAGACATACTCACTCTCCAACACCACAAAAGCCACAGTAGTGTTGCTCATTTCTAAAAGACAACTGAAGCATCATGGCAGTTCTATTTATGTCATTCTAGAATGGGAAAGCAACCTTGACAACAATGAAACTTCAGCTTTTTTCCTCTTCATTTTTCCCCTCTGTTCAGCTGGCAGCAGTGGGAAGTCAGAATCTGATCTAGTCAGCTACAGGGCAATTTTCTCCCCTTAGTCACACAGCTTCAGTTAGCAAGGAGAAAGCCAGATAGAGCTAACACAGGAGCACAGATGTTACTAAAAGGGGAATTTGGACGATGCTACTGGTATGAGTTTTGGACTGTGGCAGACAAAGGAAATGCAGCCGAGGCTGAACATATCTCATTCCTCTTTCTCCCTGCTAATTACTGCTTCTCAAAAGTGTTCATTCAGTGGTGCTCCCTGATTCTTCACATGAATAGTAGTGGCTGTGCTATTGTAATGGTTGTGCTATTGGAGCTGCACTGTAAACATCCCAAATCATCTATTCCATTAAGTGAGTTTGATCACATTTTCTTATTTCAACGGTTATGAGTAAATTCCTCACATCCTGTGGCATCTCACATCTCCTAGTTGTTGTTGGTGTAAGCTCCAAGAAAATTCAATGCTAATACCTAAAGCACTGACTCAGCAAACTTCAATTCTGAAAGTTAAAGGGGTGAAAGCCAAAAACAATGGACCAGCTGTTCCTACTGGAACAACAGAAAGAAAAGGTGAATAACAAGGACTTGAAATGTGTGTCTTAAACACACATTAAAATAATGTCTGTGTGGTGTTTTCCTTCTTGAAGACTCTACGTAATTTAAATATACATTAATTTATGAAATACAACATTTGAAGCATTTCAGGCCCTGTTTAAAATCCCATCAGTTTTTTCACCCTGTTTAGAATGATGAAGCTCACAGAAAAAAAAAAAAAAATTCTGCTTTCCGTTCAGATGAATGACAGACAAACTCTTACTGGGGACACCAATCTACTCTCAGCTATAGCAAAGTTATAGCTAAAAGAAAAATTCTTTATTTTAGCTTAGATGCCAACTAAGCTAAACTTACTACTGGTACATAAATATGATACCAGATTGTATACAATATCATTGCAAATATGTACCACCAGATAAGTCATCAAGTGAACAAACTTTCCTGGAAAACTGTCCTTACAGTTCACAGACACATGAATAGGTAGGGGGTCTGCACAGCTTTTCTTGAATAAAATTGTGATTTAGAATTTAAATTGCTATCTTAAAATAATTTAAAATATTTGAAATAATTCTATGCATTTTTCAAAAAAGGAAACCCTATAAAAACTATGACTCTTTTTACCTTCACATATCACTGAGTTTTCTGTGTGAATAAATAACAAAGTGTTATATTATCCTATAGCTCCTGAAACTACTATGAAATATTAGAGAGTGAAGGAAGAGAAGAAAAGATGAAGAAGGAATGAAAAGTCTTATCTATGCTTAATTTTGTAAGGCTTATTTCATTCAAACAGAGTTTGTGAAAAAAAAAATAATTTAAATATCTACCCTAACACATGAGGTTGTTTTCATATTTTTAATCTACAGATACTAATATATAACTGAACTTGAATTCCAGCTTTAAATTGTAATTCAATAGTTTTGCTTTTTCCTTCCTCATCTCACTCGGTAGTTTTGAGTAAAAGTTACACATAGTTGGACTATTTCTCTGAAGGGACCTGTTTATTTTAATTACTGAAGTGGCTGCAAAATAGTATGCCTAGATAAATATTTGCTACTCTCAACTGCAAAACTCAATGTTTTCCTAATAGTTGAGGTTCCTCCTCTAGTCAGATAATTTTTCCTCTGGGATACTTGAAAATGCTTAGGAAGACATTACCTATTACATTTGGTTAATCTCCAGAGATGCTCCACCACGGCTGATTTCCACATGTATCTCAGAGTGCAGCATCAACCGTATGAGCACAAACTGTTTCAGAATGACACAGGTCAGTTTAAATCATGTCAGAGAGAGCAGTCACTTTGAGCAGAAGAGAGAGAAGCAGCAGTAGAGCCAGTCAATTGTTAGCATTTGTCCAACTGTAACCAGCTCACACTATTGATTGCAGTACCTCTGCTGAGAAAACTGCAACTCAGCTTAATGGCAGTAATTTCTTAAAACACTAAGAATATGAGTACTCTGTGTGATCCCTTAAAAGGCTACAAATGATATTAGGCAGATATGCATGAAAAGTAAAAAGTTATGGTCCAGTCTTACAAATCAAGAGTGCATTTACATAGAGCAATACATGAATGCCTTCTGTCTCAGAGGATCCTAACTGATCAATCTTGGCATAGTCACTCACTAGTAATGCACTAGTTTCTTCTGAGAATTTTCTTGGTCTTTTACTAATAAAAAACCAAATGTATCGTACTTCCCGGTCAGCTTTACATCTCACAACCTCATTTAAGTTTCTTCAATAGCTACTCCTCTGAGGTGGCTCATCTGAGTATGATTTGTTTGTAAACAAAATACAGTCCTTAAAATTTGAGGCAACCCCACTCTGAGCCCAGCTCATAAGTAAAATTAAGTAGTAGTCTTGTTGATGTTTTCACAACATTGCTAGCCTGAAATACTTAAATTGTCACAGGATGTAATACATTTTGTTTTCCCATAATTTAGAGTTTAAGACAGTTATGATAACTTTGGCTTTAATACTCATTACTAACACATACAAAGCGATTACAAGTGACTGCAAGTATACAAGTAGCACAGTGTTTTGCCTCAAAAAGAGTCAAAATTTGATGCTGACATGTATTTTTAAAATCTCTCTCAAGAAGAACTAATGCTTGCTTCAATTTCAATACTATTTTGTTATTTTGGTAGTGGCATTTAAGTATTACTATTTTGTCATTTAAATAGTATTAGAAGAATTGATACTGGTCATGTGTTAAGCTATGTACAAAGGACACGGTAAAAGGTAAACTCTGATATATCATCTTGAACAGTTGCTTGAATTTAGTAAAGCAAATTCAGGCCCCTAATTTATTTTGAAATTAAATCTAAATATCCTACCATTTGAGCAAACACTGCTATTAACTTTCCAGTAAAATAGGTGCCCAATGTCAATGTTTTCCTCTCTTGCTGAATATTATGTCCAGAAACTAAAACTGGCATGAATTCGTATGATAATGAATTAATTTAGAAGTCAAACATATGGTCCATTTGCTCTGTGTGGGTGAAATAACCCATCATATGATCAGACATGGAAATAACATTTCTGGTTATTAGACACATAACAGTGAATCAATAAATCCTGAATAGTGTCAATATTTCTCAATGTTAAAAAAAAAAAAAAGGAAGAAAAAAATTAACAGTTCAATCTGTGCTCGTCCTTCATGTGTCCTGTTTTCTGAAGTTAACTATTTTGCCATTTTGAAATGTAAAACCAAACCCTTCCTGTTTAATAAACACATGCTTTATATAAAGTCTATATTACTGAGATGGGATTTTAAAAATTTTTTAGCAATATTTCATCAAATAAATATCATTCAGGTCTTGAACATTTTTATACTTCAAAATTTCTTTTATCTAGTTTTCTAGTGTTAGATAATTAGAAATCATACGAAATTGCTGTAGGCCACTGGAATCGGGCTATTTCTATACTCTCCAGTAGCCTCGACCGGAGTGGGTAACAGCTGGGAATTGGGGTTTGCCCACCGCTGAACCTCAAGAGCCGTAAGCTCTACAGTGCTGTTATAGCCATGGCAAGGACCAGACAAAGGAAAAGACTCTTTTATCTTGAGGTTCCTTGGGGAAAACATACTCCTGATGAAGGAGTTAAGACAAAAGTGCCCCAGGCACCTCAATTCACAGGGTCAAATACAGTTACAAACTAGGGGGTGGGTACAGAAAATCAACCAATAGGGAAACTTCAAGGGTGGAAAATGGGGACTACATTATTAATGTGGGACCAATCAGGATAGGGGGAGGAGAGGAAAGGTCACATGAGCCAATGGGGTGTGGTATATTAGGCGATTTTCAAGTGGGCATTTCAATCAGGGATTGGCCCAGGGAATGAGTGGCAAGGAACATTCAGGAAAAAGGGGCAGGGTCGCCTTGTCAGGCAGGGAAAGAGGGGCAGGGTCGTCTTGATAGACAGGAAAGGAGCCAGAACAAAGGTAGGGGAGTAGCTTGAGTGGCAGCTTTAAAGGTGGGTACAACTCAGGGATACGCCAACTTTGGGGGCGTTAACAGAACAAACCATTTAACAGCAACTTAATGAAATAAACATGAACCGCAATATGAAATCTACTTAAAATTGCTGATACTTCAGATTATCCATTTCCTAATTATTTCTTGTATGTTTTTTTTTCTGTCAGATGAGCTATCCCTATGTAG
The DNA here is from genome assembly GCF_036417665.1 of Passer domesticus. NCBI lineage: Eukaryota > Metazoa > Chordata > Aves > Passeriformes > Passeridae > Passer > Passer domesticus. The sequence goes on along the minus strand of NC_087512.1, from coordinate 55,604,134 downwards.
GACAAAAAACCACAGACATAGAATATGGATGAGTGAAGTTGCAAAACAGCATGTAAAAGAGAAAGTTCTAGATGCACAGTAACTTCAGAGACACCTACTTTGGTCTCCTGATTCTTCAGGTGTAAAATTATCCTTGTGATGTATGCATCTCTTGCAATTTATCCTAAATGTATAATCTGCATTGAAACTATATTGGCAATTTTTTTCAGGCACTAAAATGGAGGTCATTAGTATATTCTTAAATGTGTTTGTACTTGAAACTAGCAATGGAACAACAAACCTTATTAGTCTAAGAGGTATGGGCAAAAACCGCACAAACTTTCTTACCCTGGAAAACACTGAACATTTGTACTTTAAATATAATTTTTCTAAAACAAATTCATGTTATTGAAGAAATTGACTCAACAGGAAAAAATGGCTCTTTCTCTTGATAGGACTGTCAGAGACAAATTCTTACAAATGAATTTGTCTATTACTTATTATCTTCTGTTTCTATATTATTGCAGAATAAGCAGTTAAAAACAGAGAAAAAACACAGGCTATTCTTTCTACTTTTATAACACCAGACTCAGATGAAAGATATTTAATCATAAAGTGCTCCAGTGGCCAGCTTGGCAGCAATGAATGCAGAGTCCTGCACTGCAAGACTCTTGATGGAGCAAATAAAAAGACATTTGTCTTCTCAGCCCACTCTTCAAGGTAAGCCTTCGGGCAACAAAAATAAATCCACTCACTTATGTTTGATTCTTTCTCATATTTATTATTTCTCTGTTGTATCATAATTTTGTTATGACATATTTCTCTGGTTTTTAGTCTAATTACATCCATATTTGGTGCTTTGTTTTTTCTATAAACGTACTCATTGAAAAAAAGAAAGAAGTAATGAATTTTTTTTTAAAACAGTTTTCATTAGAGGGAGATCTAGGATCTGTCAAGCCATTTTCTATCTTAATGTCCTTCTTCTTTCTGAAACACAGTAAGCTATTGTTTCTGGATATCTTTTGTAGCTAAGCTGACATATTGACAATTGAGCGTGTCTTTGAGCTGAGAGTTTTAGAGGTAGAGCAGCCTGTCATGAAAATTGAAAAAACACTACATAAGGAAAGTAACTGGCATGATTTATTGCTGTCAAGTAATAAACATAGCTTTCTGAGATTTTTTTTTTCTCATGAGAACGATCAGGATCTGACCTTCTATCAAACTAGACCCATGCTTTACTTTTTAGCTACTATCTTTTTAATTCTTGCCCTCCATTTCAAAGATTCAGCTTTATTTGATGGTCTCCACTTCTGCCACTGGCTTGGATATTTTATGAGCCAATGCCTATGATTCTCAGGAATACAGATATCTTGATCTTGAGGCATAATAAAAGTCACCCTAGAAATTAGATCTGATAAGGGAAATCCAAGACTCTAGTCACAGTATGTACGCATATGCATTAATATGAGTGCAATTTATGATCCATATTTTCATAATAACATTTTTTTTCCAGCCACAGATGGAGATTTCATGTTCTTCTTCCATATTCAGAAAGCTGAAATTGTTGTAGAGCTTTGTTAACACTTTGAACATGAATTTTCCTAGTAGGAATGTGTTCCACTGGCCAAACTTGCACAAACCACAGTGATATTCGCAGGTATTTGGGAGTTCCAGGGGTACTCAATAGAATATTTTTGTTTCAAAGTGTCCTCAGTTTTTTGTGGGACACTGCCCACAAAAATCTGTGTAAACTCTGCCACGTATATCTCGTGTCCTGTTATATTTAGAAGCTTTCACTTGATAGAATAGAAATCTTATTTCACTTGGTGAGTAATAAAGACTTGATGTAATGTATCTTCACTTGTTGTAGTGAAGTATAGTAAATAAGGCTTTGTGCTAATTTCAGCAGCACAGCCTAGTACATAGGTGAATGATAAAAATTACGATGGTTCTTCTGAGACCTTCTACTCAGAAATATTTTTGACTTATGTGTTTACCCTGTAAACCAAAGTGTTCTACTAAGATCAGGCTGGCTAGACCATATGATGTAATGCAAATGACTTATACAAATCAGCTTTTCCCTTACTGTATGCTTCTATCTGAGGAGAAGGTATTTAATTAACATTTCAGCTATATAGGAATATTTTGTGTATTTAGTCCACAATATGACTGTACTAACAAGGGAGATACTCTAGTAATTTACTATTTTGAAACCCCAGCTGGAATTTGGAGTGAAACATTATCTTTTTTTTTTTTTTTTCTTTTTTTTTTTTTTTTTTTTTTTGTTTAGTAAGATTATAAAAGCACAGAAAACCAATTTTATCATTACTATTATTATAGTTCTATCTGGTTCTTTTTCTGTTCTTTCAGACTTGCATCAATTTGACGAATATGGTTGTGGATGAAAATAAAAAAAACTTTCTTGACAAAGGGGAAAGAGATTAATGGATCAGGAGGTGAGATAGGGTGATAAAGCAGGTACATAAGAAAATGGGAAAAATCACTAGGATGCAGAAACTGTGTGTGCACTCAGGGATACGAGAAGGATCGATTAGGTGAGGGGTGGAAGGTAGGACAGAGGAGGAAGATGAGGGTAATAGAGGGCAACAAACTTTCTGTTTTAATATTGTGAGGAGAATGGAATGAAATAGGAACCTGAAGAATCATATGCAGCTGTCAATATGATGAGCTTTTTGAATACAAAATACATTGCTTGTTGTCCCAGGTTTTGCCTGTATATTTTGTGCACATTAGTTGTTTATATGAAAATCACTGGCATGCATGAGAATCTGGGAACTGTAAATGTGGATGTCAGACAGAAAAATAATTCATACAGGCTCATGGAGGTATTGATGAAAGCACTTCCTGTAGTAACTTCCCCAGCTGGTGACAGAACTGGTTTTTGGCCGTCTTGTAGTCTTAGGCTCTTTGCTGTTATCTCTACTAATGATTGATTATTGCTATAAATCTCTGATGTGAACAGATGAAATAGAGTATCTATGTATTATTGATCACCATATCCACAGGATCTAAGAAAAGCATCTTAGACAAGAATCCTAGACAAGAATTTCTCTGCAGAAAGAAACAAAACTAAACTGTTAGACCTGAAAGTTATTGAAATCACCCAATATATCAAGAAGCTGTGGAAGTAGACACTCAGTAGTATCAGTCTTCAGTGAAGGATACTTCACACTTTGAACTTCAGTGACTTTTTAGATACTTAACACTTCACTAAAGTGAGACATGCCAATACAATTTGCTTACAGAAAAATGTGATGAGAAAAAGTTTTCAGAGACAACAAAATGCGAAAGTATAGCAATTATTCTGTTTTGTTGCTATTTTATTGTCATGTAAATGGGAACAATAGAAGCAGAATACAATGTATTGTTGAATTGGAGACAGTACAAGAAAGAAGACAATGAATAGAAAAATATTTTTATTTACAGGTGATGTGAAAGAGGAACACGGATATCATAACAAACCCACTTCTTCAGTATTTATGTGGATTTATTTTACTGTTGAAGCTCCTTATGGGCTGGGGTTTTTTTGCAAGCTATTATTTCACAAACAAACTTCTCGTCTGCAAAGTTATATTTCTGTAGGCTTGAATTTACGACATACGTTCTCAGATAAAGAAAGACAGTATTATACTTTAATTTCTTTTTTTTTTTCTACAATAAAGGTTTGCTACAGAAAGCTAACTTCTCTGCTTAAAAAGCAGATAATATTGGGAACAAGCAAACATTGTTTTGGCGGCCCAACCAACTTCTGAATCTAAATATTTGGTTGCAAATAATTTTTTTTTTCCATAAGCGAACAATTTAACTAGTATATCAGGAGATTATGGGTTTTTTCTCTGAATTGGAGATTTCTATGCTGTTAAAAAGACCTTAGACTTACAAGACATTTATACAATTTTTCTTTCCTTCTCACATTCTCCTTCCTTCCTTCCTTCCTTCCTTCCTTCCTTCCTTCCTTCCTTCCTTCCTTCCTTCCTTCCTTCCTTCCTTCCTTCCTTCCTTCCTTCCTTCCTTCCTTCCTTCCTTCCTTCCTTCCTTCCTTCCTTCCTTCCTTCCTTCCTTCCTTCCTTCCTTCCTTCCTTCCTCCCTCCCTCCCTCCCTCCCTTCCTTCCTTCCTTCCTTCCTTCCTTCCTTCCTTCCTTCCTTCCTTCCTTCCTTCCTTCCTTCCTTCCTTCCTTCCTTCCTTCCTTCCTTCCTTCCTTCCTTCCTTCCTTCCTTCCTTCCTTCCTTCCTTCCTTCCTTCCTTCCTTCCTTCCTTCCTTCCTTCCTTCCTTCCTCCCTTCCTTCCTCCCTTCCTCCCTCCCTCCCTCCCTCCCTCCCTCCCTCCCTCCCTCCCTCCCTCCCTCCCTCCCTCCCTCCCTCCCTCCCTCCCTCCCTCCCTCCCTCCCTCCCTCCCTCCCTCCCTCCCTCCCTCCCTCCCTCCCTCCCTCCCTCCCTCCCTCCCTCCCTCCCTCCCTCCCTCCCTCCCTCCCTCCCTCCCTCCCTCCCTTCCTTCCTCCCTTCCTTCCTTCCTTCCTTCCTTCCTTCCTTCCTTCCTTCCTTCCTTCCTTCCTTCCTTCCTTCCTTCCTTCCTTCCTTCCTTCCTTCCTTCCTTCCTTCCTTCCTTCCTTCCTTCCTTCCTTCCTTCCTTCCTTCCTTCCTTCCTTCCTTCCTTCCTTCCTTCCTTCCTTCCTTCCTTCCTTCCTTCCTTCCTTCCTTCCTTCCTTCCTTCCTTCCTTCCTTCCTTCCTTCCTTCCTTCCTTCCTTCCTTCCTTCCTTCCTTCCTTCCTTCCTTCCTTCCTTCCTTCCTTCCTTCCTTCCTCCCTTCCTCCCTTCCTCCCTCCCTCCCTCCCTCCCTCCCTCCCTCCCTCCCTCCCTCCCTCCCTCCCTCCCTCCCTCCCTCCCTCATTCTTCCTTTCTTTCTCTCTCATTCCCTCTCTCAGTCTCTCTTCCCCACCCCACCCCCCCCCATGCTTTTCCATTTTCTTTACCCATTTCTTTCTTTTTTAGTCCTCTCTAGTAGGGCAACTCTTTTTTTGTTTTTTTTTTTTTTTTTAATTTCCCTTACCAGTAAATGGTTTGCAGACACAATACTGTCTCATTTGATTTAATTGCATCCTAGGACATCTATTTTTAAAAGAACTTATCACAGTTCCCCACAGTTGAATGGAACTCTCTCCTTCCTTTCCTCCTTTCCTCCTTCCCTCTTTCTCTCCTCCCTCCTTCCTCTTGTCCCACCCTTCCCTTTCATCTTTTCTTATTGTTGTTGCTTAGTCAAGTGGCTTAGGATGTTTGAGTTGAAAACTGTGGTTTGAGCTGAAAGAGCTGACGATGAACATTGCATGAAGAGGAAGTGTAATAACAATGTTTTTGTCCCTCCTATTGAAAAAACGTGGGGAAAAAAAGATGGAAGCTTGAAAGACTGCAACTTTAGAGGGAAAAAGGGGATGAGCAAATTGTAGAAGTTTATTTGGCAAGAAAGCAGTGATTCTAGTGTATCAAACCCTGTGTGCTGTTGTTCCTTCAGTCTCTATGGTAATAATAACACAGAAGAGGAACACTGAGGAAAGGCTGATGAAAACAAAGCATACTTGCATTTTCAAAAATGCCTGGGGAATTGGAGTTTTGGATGAGTTGACTAAAATAAAATTCATTTTCTAAATGCTTGGCATTCAGCATCACTAAATTGAGCTCTTCTGAGGTGTCTAAAGTTAGTGTCAGGTAGCCTGGATTCCATAAAACCATTAAAAGGTAAAAAGAGTATTATGCTGCTAGTCACTTACGGCAACATTTCTCAGACTTTTGTTGTATTCCTGGAATGAGAAGCCCCACATTTTACACACCACTTCAAATACATGAACAAAATCCTTTGAATAAATCAAGACACAGAGTCTAGCCTGAACTCATGTACAGATACAGTTGATAATCTATTTACTCCATAAATAATCTGATTCTTAGCTCGTCAGATTAACATCTAGAGTCCCATTTTTTATAAATGAGTGATTTGATTTTTAGTGTTACTAAGCAAATCACATGCTGCACCTTCCTCTGAAAGCATCAATCATTAACATACTTGTAAATGTTGTATTTATAAAAAATTAAAAGTGAAACAAAAGAAATTCTTGCAAAACATTTTCCCCTAGCTAGGTTTTAAATTTTCTGCAAACATTTTTGCATTCTTTATAGTCCTCATGTGACACATTTCTGGCATAGAAGAAACAATGTAGCAGTCACTGCTCATATTGAATCTAGTACAGAGGTAAATGTGCAGCAGCTGAACAAGGACAGTAAGCAAAGAAGCACAGGAGTAATCATAACTGTGAAGGACAGAATTTTTAATAGAAAAATGCCAACTCCTTTCTCCCTGACATATCTTTAACTCTTGTTATACCATTTGTATGACAGACAAGGTCATCTCTGACTAATTTTCAGCAAATTATGTTATGTTCAGTTAGAAGGTAGGTGAAATTAAAACCTTTTTTCTGAAAGATCATAATGGGTGCAACTAATAAAGCGCTTCTTCACCAATACCTAGTAGCCTGATTTTAAAAAATAGTCTATTAGAGAATAGTGTGCATTTTTGATTGCAGATTCAAACCTCTTGTAAAAAGTAAAAAAATGTTATTTCATCCTTCAACTTTGCATGTCTGTATATCTGTTTTGAATGGTTCTTGTTTTGGTTTCTGAGTTATATGGAAGCCTAGTGATGCTGAAAATGCATGGACAACCTTTTCACCGGCTAAGATTATTCTTTGTGATCTATATATTTCTAGTATTAAAGAGCAAATAAATCCCTTCTTTACAGCCAGATGCTCAGGGGTTGAACTCCCTTAGCTGCAGTTTGGGTTGTATATGAAACTTCTAAAAGTTTGTCATCACTGGAGCTTTGGTCTTTGCTGCTCCACTGTATAAAGCAACTATGCATAATTAGAAAACTAAACTTTGCACAGTAGATGTGGATTTAATTTTGTCAGCATAACAGTAAAAAGAGTTAAATAATCTCTGTATTTATTGTTGGCATGATGCTTTACTTGAAACAATTACCACCAACACCTTTTTAAAGGAAACTAGGTCATTCTGTTGCAGCAGAAACTGACAAAATTAGGGGATAATACTCAGATTTTACAGACAGGTCTTGCTATTACATAATACTTTGACTCTTGAAGAAAGGGAAAAGAAATAAAAAAGGATAAATAAAAATAAAAGAAATTTTAAAATACATAAACATATAAAAAGTCTCTATAAAGTAAATAATAGAAAACATGGAATTTCAATATGGCCCTCTGAGTAGAAATAGTTAATTAGCAAGAGATATTCAACTATAAATTTCTAATATGAAAGCTTCCAATACTTTATCCAATAGACTTTAGTTGACTGCTACAAAACACAACCCATTGTGCTAAAAATGTAATTATAAAGGGACAACATAAGTCTGCTTGTTTTTTCTCCTAACAGTCATTTGCTCTGCTTATTATGTCAGTATCAGCCAATCAGTTTTTGTTTTCAAAACATGATTTATATTATGCGCCTATTGGAATTTACATTGTATTCCACATTTGTGTGCATTAAGCATTTCTGAGCTAGTTTTTGGTAATAAATTATAATTGAGCTTCATATACTTTTGGATTGAAATAATGTGTGGGCAAAACCTACTTGAACACAGCCATGCTCAGGAATGAAATAGAAAGTGCTGTGCTGTCAGTTAAAGAGGCATCAGAAAATATTATTTTTTTCTGCTTTTGGTCATATTTACAGATATGTCATTGTCCTGAATAGGAAAAAGAAAATAATACTGGGTTTAACTGTTTCTTATGAATTTGGAGAAAAGCATTACTTGAATTCCAATTTTCTGTCTAGGTGGAAATTCTCATGTCTGTTCACTTCCTTCACCTTGTTTTAGTGTTTTTCTGTTTATTAAATATTTTATATATTGAGAAAATTCAATAGATAATTCAAATGTATGTATAGTACACAGATTTAATTTATTTTCAAGAATTTAGATGTATTCTTAATTAAAAGTTTCTCCAGCTGTGAGATACATAAGCAGAAAAAATTCTGTAACAAGGTGGTACTGTGTAGTGTTCTGACAGATAAGCAAATGCATATTACGCATAAAATAAGACTATGTATAAGCAAAGATAAACATCATTCTAGAACTTCCTTGTATAAGATAATTTCTTATAGAAACTCATCTGGTGCAAGTATCAGGATTATCTCATTAAGAGAGATTTATCCATAAATGAATTGCAGTTAATAAAGAGACACACGAACCTTAGGTGCTGTACTTTGTCTGTGGATCTAGACCTGCATTTCCACTGATGTCTAGATCTGCTACTCTCCTGGCTAAAGTAAACATCAGTCTTGCACTCATACATAAACTAGGCCACAATCTAGAAATGAGCCTATCAGAACTATCTGAGCAGTCTTCATGCAGGTTCACTACAATATTCACCATACCATATTTTAAGATAAATTGCTGTTGAATAAAACAAAAATTATGTCTGAAAGTACAAAGAAGAGAGAGTGCTCTTTTTTTTTTAAATAAGTGGTTTATTACTAGGCTGTAGGGAAGTCTTCTCTTCTGGTCAGACTTGATTTTCATTATGGAAACACATAAATAAGACAAAAGGCTAGAATATGGACCCTCTTTATCCTAGTGTAGTTAGATGGTTTTGTCTTAAAAGGGGATTTTAACTCCCTTAAATAAGGGAGAAAATTGCTGAAATTCTTTTGGATTTCTTAGGGTTCTCCGGTAATTACACTTAAAATGAAGGAAGAAGTTGTCAGGAAACAGTTTCTAATTTAGCAATCATAATGATTGAAATTACTAAAAATTTAATTTCTAAGCTAAATAATTTATATGGCTGTCATCTTAAGTGCTCAGAGTATTTTTTAATATAAACAGAAACTCCTGCCTGAATCACAGTTAGATTTTCATTGTGGCCTAGCTCTCATTTCCAGTGTTCTAGAGAAGTGTATGCCAAGTATGCACCTTTAAGAAAAACTTTGGTGCTGCAGTCCCTAAAAAATGCTGTTAGCATGTCAGTCTGGTCTTTTGTAGATTAATTTGATCTATACCTTCCCATACCCTCTGTATGATATGTCTGAGTAGGCCCTGTGAGGGCATTGAACATCATTCTAAGCATAGATATCTCCTGTTCTAAGCATAGATATCTCCTCCTTTGATATGTCCTGTTAGTTTGCCCAGGGTTGTATCTGGATAAGACTAAGTTGTTATCTCTGAGACTAAACTGAGGAAGGGTCATGGAGATAGTATGATCTGCCCCCTATACACGCTAACAGCATTATCTATTACAGTTGCAATGTTAAAATCCTTCCTCCACCGACACTAGTGTCAAGTCATTTACACATTGTAGTGGGAATGGCATCTGACCTATATGGTCCTCAAAGGCAGTCTGCAGCATTGCCTGCCATGGATCAAAACCATAGCAATACAGGATTGTTGCAAATCTCAAATATGTGTGCTGGTCACCCATGGTTTCTTCTAGGGGACAGATAGGTTACAACATATGAATACAGTGGGAAATTTGGAGAATGTGATAGAGAGGTGGACACACGACACACTTAGCCTTTATGGGCAAAATTTCTGAGTTTCCATATGGCTTGTGAGCCATATGTTGTATGCTAAAATGGAACTCTTTGCACTGTAACCTGTTACCTCCCTGTGGCTTGGCTACAGAAATCATAAATCAGAAAGAAATTATATACTCTCATATAATAGCATCAGGAATGGACAAGATAGGCCTTTCCTATAAAAGCTGGTCATGTTTAGTCCTCTTCTGATCAAGTTTCTATCCAAAGCCCTTCTCCTACAGATCCCTAATCTAAGTCTAAGCCAGCAGAGTATTAACTGCTCCCTTATCAAACCCATCCTGAAGTGACACAAAAGGACCTAAGAAAGGTAGGGCAATCACCTTAACCAGTTTCCAGAAATGAGGATATTGCCCCAATACTTGCACTATTAAGCAAAATTAACTATGAACCTTTTTCTGTTCAAAATAACCCATATATGCTGCCTGAACTATGGAAACAGAATATAACTTTAGCCTCAGATACTCTTCCCTTACACAGTATTAAGTTCCAATTTCTAGAATTCTTCTTAATAAACAATTTGTATATTCATGCTTTACAATAAATATTTCTAAAGATAAAAATTAATGGGTTTACTTGTTCATTTCTCCAAATATGACACATACACATGCTGTGCTTAAAAGTGAACATCAGTTTCAGCTAGCTTGAAAATTTTTCAAATTCATTTTAGACTTTCTCTTGAAATGTTAGGGTGCAGAGAGAAAGAAACCATTAAAACATATTCTAGTTTTCCCTTTGGAATTGAGGAGTCTACACATCAATGTCTCAGAACAACAAACAATCAGAAAAGCAGCCAGACTATCGTGACTGCCATTCCATTGCCATAAATTTTGTCCCCCTTAGAATATTATTTTTAAGGACTGAAACGACAGAAAACTAAATTCTGCTCTCAGTTACCATGGAACAACTCCAATTTTACTCAGTTTCTTCACAAAATATGTCACAATAATGAGGACATATTTTATGCCTGAGAAGAACTTAGTTTGCTGAGCTTATAGTCAATAGTACAGAAAAAATGCGCACAGCAGGCTTAGTTTGTTGCTCCTGCTTTGCAGTAGTAGGTGCAAGAAGTAAGGTGAATGGCTGTAATCACACAATGAAGAGTATTATTTTTTGAACAATGCATGTTGTCAGCTAAAGGAAATGATGAGATTTAATACATTTTTTTCCCTTATTTTTGATGTGACATACATGGAATATGAATGGAATGCATAATTTATTGCTCCCTTCCTGTCTTTTTTACTGGTTTGAATTCAATTTACCAAAGTGCCTGTTCTTTATCCCTGTTACACATGTAGTTTGTACATTGAATCATGCTGTTAAATGGAGGATCAATAATGATACATTATGTGCCATTAACACATAAAGTAAATGTATGGAGATTATAACTCAGTTCATCAGAGTTCCTGTGCCTAGAATTTGTTTAAATGCTCAAGAAACAAAGGGAATTCCCTCTAGTCTACTAGATGTGTCTACTGCCCAGCAGATTGTCCTTTACACAAGAATTTCGTACAAGAAATAAAGTCTCTCTGTAGTCACAACTGACCCTCATTTTCCTCTATTACAACATATCCTTAATTATGGCAGGGAATTTGGGGAGGAAACAGAAGATAAGACATGCATGTAGTTACCTATGACTTAGATGATCTTTCCGACTATATCTTAGTGTTTTTCCCCCTCCTATATGTAAACATGGAAAACCTTCCATGTGTGTCTGTTACATGCATCATTAAGGATTAGTGATCTGCACTGTCACAGAAGGAAAAAAATGCACTTGTTGAAGCAGTTTAGAAGTCAGAGGTTCATCCTAAAGTAGCCAGAACAATTGATTAATTAATTTCAAAATTAGGCCTTTTATTGGTGAAAAAACCTGTTCTTAATTGAAGGGAATAGAGCCTGATACATTTATGACTGCTGGAAATGGAGAAGGTCATAGATACCATCTGTACCAGCTGGAATTTTGTCATAACCTTGGCAGAGGTTACAGAGACTCAGTGGCACTGACCTACCATCCAAACTGGGCATAGCAGGAGTCTCTGCACAGTGGAAAGATTAAAGCTTCCCAGCAAACTGAAAACAGAAAAATATACTGGAAATTAAAAGAAAAGGAAGCTCTTAATTTAACTGTGCTCAAAGAGCACTCGAGTAAGAGTCTAATGCTTTGAGCCACTTGGTACTTGTAAAGGACTATTTATTTACCCTAAAAAGTGAAGGAAATACCACAGTTAGTTCTTCAGAGCAATTTACTTTTCAATTTATTATTTCTTTCTTCAAACAGAAGAAAGTAGTAGCAGATGGGAATTAGGCTTGTCTTAGCATAAGACTAATTTGCATTGCAGAAGATCTTGAAATATCATTTTTTGTTAGTATCTAGCTAAGGAAATCTGCTGTTATTTAGTTAAAAGTTGATCTTCACTTTAATTTTAAAGATCAAATCTAATTTTTTTTAAGCTTGTATTTTTTTGTGATCCTCTGATCATTCTCTTTTCACTGGGTTGTCTTTACTACATGTCTTTTTTAGAGGGCAGAACCTTTTAAGCACCATGCTATTCATGCTGCAGGTATGTTTTTCCTTAGTACACATTAACTATTGTAGCTGGGTTTGTTTGAGGTTTGTTTTTTCTCTTTCCCCTGTAGCTTCGTGTACATTGATGATTTACTCTTCTATACTTTCCATACAGCTTCTTGCAAAACACTTACAGTCTTTTTTCCCCAACCTTTCCCGAAGCTCCTGATGTAAATTTATCATTATAAAAAAAGCAGCTAACTTTGTCCAATTTATTTTCTTATCTAATTTCTCAAATTTATAAAAAAGGATCAACTTTAAGCCTCCTTACCAACTGTTGTAGGTTAAGAAGGAATTGAGTTTTTTGTGAGATGGTGGTCAAACCAATCAGTGCTTGGATTGGAATATTGGCACCTGGTTTGGCCACTGAAGTTACAGACCACCTCTGAGAACAGAGGGGGTTGAAATCAGAGAACTCCCAGGAGAACTCTCTCTTGGTCTGGTCAGTGGAGGAGGTCAGAGCTCCCCTGCCCAGCCAGGGCTGGGTGGGGGAGGGAAGCCATGTGGCCGGGTGAGGTAGGGCAGAGCCTTGGGCAGAGGAGCGGGGTGAAGGCTTGGCAAAATAGAAAAGTAGAAGAGCCCTGAGCCCTTCTACTCCCCTGGAAGGTAGAGAGCCAGTGCCTGTGCTGCCTTGAAATTCGAGATCACTGACTGGCAGCATGGCCAGCCAGAAAGAGAAGTGGGGGATGCAGTGTGAGAAAGTGTCCAGCCGCTGTGGGAGTTCTGGGCAGACAGAGGCAAAGATTTTAACCCCTTTCTAGAATAATAGAAACCTTACAAATACTGATCCTCCTGAATCAGAATGAGGAGAGAGAGATGAAGCAGGAAGAAATGAGCAAGTATGATGAAAGTTGATGCACGTGAGAAATGTCAGAAGAGGTGAGAAAAATCCTAAGTGAGAGGAGATGATGGAGTGGACTTGAGCTGGACTCTTTTCTTGTATAGCCATAGACAGACCCATGGTTTTTTCCTGTGACCCAGAGACTGCATTTAGGGGGAAGCAATGCCTTGGAGCCAAAAGTGAGGCAGTGGCGAGAACAGAGATGGCTGAGGAGGGTGTGGTGATGCCCTCTTGTCTTCAGTAGAGAGGAAGATCTCTGTTCACGAGGCCCCTTGGCCCCCGGGGGTAAATTTGGGGGGGACTGATGTCCCGAAGTTGAGAGACTGCTGCTTTTAGAACTGGGTGGAGCATCCTTAAACAGAGAACCCTAAAAGCAGTCCTAGTGTGCAGTGGTGAGAGCACTAGACATGGAAGGGAAGAAGTCACGAGGGCAGATGTTCTCTGGGCAGTGCCATGAGTGACATGGAAACAAAAGAGGTTTCAATTGTGTTTCCGGGGGAAGCCTATGGTGCAAGGGGGGACTTCTCTCTCCCTGATAGACTTGAGGGTTGATTATTTGAGGGGTGGTCATAGACTGAAAGTTGATTATCTGAGACATAGTAACAGGGTGGAAATCTATGGTGTTATTTCATGCTGTAAAAGAAATGAGGGGAAGGAAGAAGAATGCATTTAGAAAGTTTTCATTCTTAGTGCCATGTCTGTTCCTTTTTAGATATTGTAATTAATAAAGTTTGTTTTCCTTACTCCGAAGTTGAAGCCTGCTTTGCTCTGTTCCTGATCACATCTCACAGAAGTCACTAGGGAAATTATATTTTCATGAGGGTACTGGCATTGTGCCAGCCTCAAACCATGACACCAACTTATTTCCTTCCAAGTAGATGTAATCAGCATTTGTGAAAATATGTAGGTGTCTTGGTTTAGGGCAAATTCTGGAGGAAACCTCTGAATTGGGTTCCTTCTAGAAAGCAAATCTAAGTAGCCTCTTCTTTAATTGGTTTGGGAAAATATTTCTTTGAGAAAAGTGGAAAAAAACCCTGTTTATTTAATAGGCAAAGCATTTACCAGCAGAAAAATGAACAATATTAAACAATAAAACCTCTCAACGCTTGAAAAAGATGACAAACTCATAAAGTCCCTTCATGGGGTGTAGCTTGGCTCACTGAATCTCTTGTCAGTCCCTCTGGCTCTGGAAAATACCATGGCCCAGGCCAGGCCCCAGTGGGCTATAGGTGTGAGCCTCCAGTGCTTCTCTGGGTCCCTAGTCTAGAGCAGGTTTAAACTGTTCTAAGAAAAGGAAAAAAAAAACACAGTCCAGGGAACTTCTCTGCCTCAGCTAGCTGAAAACTAACTAAAAAGCAAAGGAGACCTCTCTCTTGCTGATTGTCTGCAGACAACACAATCCAGGAGCAGGAATGTGGAGGAGTGAGTGCAGTTACTGAAAACAAACTCCACACTTCTCTCTCCCTGCTTCACTCTCAGAACCAGTCTTAAAGGTGCAGTACTTATTTCTGGGCTAAACAGATGAACTGTCTGATGTTTATCTGAGGGCAAATTTATCTAGAGGATTCTTCATTTAAAAAACAAAAAAACCCTAAAACTCATCCTAAATTACTTCTGTCCAAAAGACCTTTTATTTAGTTGAATATGACATAAAACAGTAATACAACTGCTTTTTGATGAACACTTTAAATTCTGCAGAAACTCATTCCTATATTTAGGTTTCTAGTTTTCTTCTGTAGTGTGTTTGCCTACACAGTTCTGGTACAGGGAGTCAACACCTTTGATAGAAGATGTCAGAGGTTGCCTTGAAGTTAGATTAAATCAGAACCAGCTTCAGACGAACCCACTGCTGGCCAAAGCTGAACCAGTGGTGGCAGTGCCTCTGTGATAACATATTTAAGAAGTAAAAATTACTGCAAAAAAAGCATCCAGAAGATGAGTGAGAATATGGAAAAGAAACTGCCTTGTAGCCATCAAGGTCAGTAAAGAAGGATGGAAGAAAGATGCTACAGGTTCTAGAGCTGAGATTCTCCTAAAAACACTCATTAATACCATTGTAAGGCAGCTATGACCCTGAAGATCATGAAGGTCTACAGGGAAGCAGGTCTCCCCTGCAGCCTGTGGAGGAGGCCACAAACGAGCAAGCAGATGTGTCCTGGAGAACTCTGTCACCCATGGTGCCCTAACACCTGTATTGCTCAGTAATTGGTGAGTGATCTCTCTCTGTCCTAACCTTTACCCATAAGGATTTTGCTGTATTTTCTGCCCCTGTGCAGCTGAGGAGGGGCAGTGATAGACCGCTTGGTGGGCACCAGGAAAAGTCAACTGATCTCTCTGCCTTAGCAGCTTTTCTTTCTGTAACTTGTGCTTATATACAGCTTGCTGTAGTCTCTTCATTGAAGACAATGTTATACAATTCTTTCTTTAGCTGGTAATTCATCATTTACAAGACTGTGGTGACAACCACTATGGTTTAGTGTTTTAGTAAATTCCCATAAGTAATATAGAATAAAAATAATTTGTCTCAGAATCTAAAAGTGCCTAATTGTCCTAAATTCTCATTAGTTTCTTATTTCCTAGGCTGAAATTTGATTCACTTGTCACCATTTTAAATTGTTATAGGGATTTGATTATTTAGTGATTTTTTTTGGAAGCCACTGATAACTAGTACACAGCTGACCACAATCATCACCATAAATATGAGGGTTAAAATAACTTCTCCTATGTATCTTCTGCTTTTCTCTTGTCGCTGAAGTGTGTGCAGTGTGGCATGCATGCATGGCATGGTGTGGTTTTTAAATGTCATGGAAGAATTTTAGGAGTAAGAGATCCCTTCTAGTTTTTACATCTTTGTGTTGAGAGCTTATGGTACTGGGTAGCCTATTTTGTATTCCTGGTTGGCAAGACATGTAGAAGTGATATTCCTGCTCTGTGATTAGTGTGTCAAAGACAGCAAATGGGTTTTGCAATATTATCTTTAGTGTAATTTCAAAAACATATGGAAAAGGCCTCCTTTATCTTTTTTTTTTTTACTTGTTTGCTTATTTGTTTTATTAGTAGTATTAGAAGTAGTAGTACTGTGTTTTTTCAGAGTTGGGTATGGAGAAGCCATAAAATAAATGTAGAGCTAGAAGGTTTTAATTTTGGAGGAGTGGGACTCTGTTGTCCTCTTCATTTGCCAGCCAACAAAGCTACTAACCTAGCAGAGGAGGATAACTCTCTTCCTTGAACAGGAAAAACAGCCAAAGCTACACTTAGACGTGTTCAAAATTCCGATGTTGTATAGACATATACATACATATACACACACACAGAGATATGGATATTTCATACAGAGATAG
The DNA here is from genome assembly GCF_036417665.1 of Passer domesticus. Taxonomy (NCBI): domain Eukaryota; kingdom Metazoa; phylum Chordata; class Aves; order Passeriformes; family Passeridae; genus Passer; species Passer domesticus. The sequence continues at coordinate 55,587,795 of NC_087512.1, read as the reverse complement.
ACAGATAGATATAATGTAGATACCTAAGAAAATAGATATATCAATCTATGATAATGAATTTTTACCTCATATACATCCTTAGACACTTTTTACAGGCTATGGAGAGCCTTCAGTTACTAGCAAGGTGTTTTTTCACCTGTGAAAATTTGGATTAGTTATATTTTCTTTCCAATTTCATAAAGAGTAAATACCAATTAAAAATAAAGAATAAATGTCTTCCATGATGTAGATCTAGGCTCAGTTTGTACAATCCTAAAATAGCATTTGCAGATGGCACAATGTTTGTTTTCAGTAGGTATTTAAAAAATTCATCTCTATACTCTAAGCAAACATCTCTACACTCTTTGACAGTTATTTTATCTAGCTTACAACATAACAATTTTTACCTGAGGGACAAAATGAATCTTCACCAAGAACATAAAGTAGTATACTGTTATCTTGAATAAAAATAATTAGTATATATTTTCATCCAAAAGTTGAAAAATAGTAACAAAACAGATAATGTAATTATATTTAAATACACTGCATGCAAATTGTACCTGAATTGGCCTAAAGACTGGTGTTTTCAATATTGTAGAAACTATCTACTAGTTTATGGCATCTGATTTAAAAAAAAATTGCTGTAACACTGCTACTTACTCAGGGTAAGTAAGGTAAGGCTAGAAAAAATAATCCTCAAATCATCCTCTTGTAGTCTGTTCAGGAAAAGATATGAAGATGTGAAATACAGCATGTGGGGTTTTAGATCCAACCTCAAAATTTCCTACTAGAAATTGACCTCAACAAAACCAAAAAGGCAATTCATGGCTACTGATCTGATTTGTTATTTTACTTTGGAGCCAAACATTTTAAAGATAATGAAGATAATGGATGGTTGTAGCTTAGACAGCAGCAGTTGCAGAATTATGTCTTACAAAAGAGAGCATCATTAAAAATGTTAAAGAGGAAAAGGGTTTTTGCTAAAGTTAAGTGAGTGACTAGAGGTAATTGCACTGTTTCACTTATTTTTCTTCTTCACATAAAATATTGTGAGGCTGAGTGCTCTACAGAAAAAAAGCAGCAGATAATGAAATGCTGAAAAAAACTAGATTCAAAATTAGTGCTAGAGGAATGATCACACAAGGACTCCTAACTCTGGCATTTGGATGTGCATACTGTCAATGGAATATGGTGATAAGAGTTGGTCATTATCATAAGAAATCTAAATATGTATGTAAAGAACAATGATAGACAATTTCTGAATTGCCTTACGTTTGGTTCTGCCACCTTCAGTTCTTAACTTTGCAGTGAGGTAAACTCATTATAGGAGAGGAGAAGGTGGTTGAGGTGGCTGATAAATGTTCTGGAGTGTTTGCAATGTGTTTTGAATGCACAGTTTCAGAGGGTGAGAAAAAAATGGCTTTATTTAAAAACTATTGAGAAACCCTTTGTCTGCCAACAAATTTTCACAGCTAATTCTATTCTTACAGATACATTTTTAGTGACGCTAATTTCTTTAAATGCCTTCTATCAATTAGTATTACCATTACACATCCTTTGAGATTATAATCACATGCTCCTTGCTGTGAAAATATTTGTATTTGTAGATCTATTTGTCGCACTTCACAGGGTAGCACTTTAAGCCTCTTGAGATGCCATAGAACATAAGATGCAAAAAGGAAATTAAAATACAAACCACAGTTTTTAGACAACAAGTAAGATGCAATACAAGGGTTGCAATACTGTGGAGCCATGAACTTTGCTGAGGAAAAATACATTGTCTTCTCTACATGGCATGTAAAAACTTATTCACAGAGATCTTAGTGACCCTTGGCATTAATGGAGAAAAATATTCCATGGGTAATATAACCAGCAGCTTTATGAATCTTGAAAATATTTTGAATATGACAGAGCTGTTTCAAGAAAGGTTGAAGATAATCTTGGTAAGAAAACCTGACGTGCACTTCACCATGTTTCCAGCAAGGCAGGAAGGATTTAACTACTCAGACTGCCACTAGAGGGGAGTAATAGCACAGACTCTCTCTCCTCAATGGCTACAGGGAAACAAAAATTCCATGGATGGATAACAATTATTTCCTGGGGGAAACAGGTGCTGCAGAGCCCAAGGAGGTGGAGATGACTATATGCTCACTTTCCCAGTCCCAATCCAAAGAGCAGAAATTCAGATGTCCTGTCTCCAGTGTTTCCTCTTCTCTCTGTTGTTTAACACAGTATTTACTCAGCATCCTGCCAGCTTCAGCTGCCATCTTGAGGAAGTTTCATGAGTTCAGAATCAGAATGCTCAAGACTTAATAAAGGTTTCTCAAGTGATCCATGAGTATGCCTGCTTATGTATGACAGCAAATATTTCTAACTGAATTTACTAATGACTTGCTTCTCTTTAACACATCTAAATACAAATGATTGAATGCTGTATACAGAGGACAAATGTGAAGAATAGCCAAGAGCAGTTCAATTTGTTTTGCTACATAGTATCAAACCAGTTGATAAAATGTTAAATATTTTTTTGCAGCATAGTTTATTGTTATTTTTAATGTGCTGCATCCATTTCACAGATGAAAATATGTATTTTGCCAGTTTCCTTCTAGAAGTCAGGATTGTGTACAATCAAATTAATCGAAGTAGATGAGAGCAGAAGAAATGGATTGTGATTATCCTGGAGCTCCTGGCATCAAAATATGAAATTATTTAAAAAAAATATCTTCAAAAGTTATAAAACTACAACAGTAACAAAAATTGAAGGGGAATTAAATTTTTCCTCTTCAAAAATTGTGCTTTTCATGAAAAAGGCACAACATTATTTGAGTGGAGAAAACAGATATAGAAATTATTGCTGCTCTCTTAGTGGAGACAAAGAACACATCCCTCACATGTGAATGAGATGGCTCTCATAATAGACGTACCTTCTGAAATTGCTTTGATCATTACGGTTCCAGTGCCTGAGTTAAGAGAAAAGGAGGGATGCATATTCTGATACTAAAGCAGTGAAAATGCTTTCATTTTGTCTGCCTTCTCAATGACAGGCAGACAAAACTGATCATTTTTTAAGGAAGCATTTTACTGAAAAGTGTTTCAGCTTTGTAGTTCTCTGAGAAAATAGAATAATGTAAAAATTGGACAAGATGAAATGAGCTTTTCCATTTCACACATTGACTGCACAAGTCACTTTCAATTAATCTACTGCTTATAAGACTTAAGGCAGCACTTTGTTGACTTTAAGAAGGCAGATACAAAATTTTCTGTTTCATAAGAGAATCTTCTGGCACCAGAAACTGAAGTTTATCTAAAGAACATATTTGAGTACGGTTTCAAGTATGTAAGGGAAAAAAACATGAATTAACTGTAACAGGTCGGTCACGGAATGGCTGTCAAGACAATCTGATTAGAAAGTTGCTTTTTTCAGACCACTATAGAATTAAAACTCAGTGGTAAAATGAAGCAATATATATGCTCTTTTACCAGACCTTGGATCTCATAATTTTCATCACATTGTAGTACCCCAAAACCTGAGTTAAGACTAAACTAATTATTTCAGTTCCTAGGGGTAAAGAAAACCAAGAATCAAATCTATATCAAGAAGCAAAATACCACCCTAATTCATGTTTACATTAAAACCCCAGCAGGGTCTTTACCCCAGCAGTGTTTCTGAGGAAGTGGTGTTGCCCCACAGGAGCATGACGATTGAAGTTTGCTGGATGAGATCTGGATCTGACTTGATTTTTTTCCTTAAAAAGTGGGCGAACAGAGTAGTCAAGCAATTGCTCTCTGCTTCTCCAATAAACAGGTTTCAGCAAGATTTGCCTTGAACACTTGGACAGGATCCACTGACCTATGGAAGCTGATGGGGATCCCTTTCTTTTCTTTCCATGACATGCCAGAAAAATAATGTCCAAATGACACTGACACTTGGAAGGAAACAGACTTCTACATTAGCTGAATTATTTTGTATTTCTGCTCCTGCCCTTTGTTCCTCCTCCAGTACCACCTGAATAGCTGTCAGATACTAATTAGCTGACACTGAATTTTTTCTCCTGCCATAACGCATCTAAGCCTGCTTGCTGACTCACCTACATGAGAGGTGTCAGAAGTCAGCAGAGTTTTTTCTAGAATAGCAACCAGTGTACCCCAGGTTAATACTTTGATATTTAGAGTGGAGGAAGTTTAGTAGATAGTGTCTCAGTCTACCACACTGATACCCACCATCAATGCACTCAAGACCACTGGAAAGGATTACCTTGTAAAGGAGTTTCTGAATCTCTTCTTTAGAAATGTTTAGAAAAGCCTAGACAAATGTTCCATACTGGAAACCCAATTTAAAATAGCTTAGAGTAAATTACCCAGATCAACAACTATTCCCTATTTCCTCTTAGGAATGGAGGAAAAAAGTTGAATAGTGCTATTTCTTGACTCTGCTTTTAGGACTTTTCCAATAATAACATAGCACATGCTAAAAGCCTTTAGGCTGTTCACAGACAGTGCTAAGACTACATAGGACAGCAGCAGAATGAGGAGAATGAGGAAATCTCCTCTATTAAATGTGAGAACTGGCGCCACTTAGATTTTGTCTTAGTGCTCCACAAACTGCATCTCTGGCAATCAGGAGAATATATTCTGAGTCTCGCCTGAATGCTGTAATTACATTTTTTACTGATTAAAATTTATTTATTTTTAACTGTGATACATTACTATTTTTGTATGTACTGTAATAAACAGTAATACCACCAGATTCTTACCAACAGCCCAAAATCTTTGAGTCAGCATATGAAAATCACAGTCTAAATTTTGCTTTACAGCATAAAATGACCCTCAATTTTCCTTTTTGTTTGCTAAAATATGAAGTGACATACTGCTGCTGGTATTTTAATGTTATCAGATTTGATTTCATTAGCTTTTTATAATATCACATAAATGATTATTTGTCATTTAAAATGTTAATTAATCTATGACTTCTGCAATAGGAAAATATTTTATTCAGTAAAGCACCTAGTATCAGCAAAGGATTGACACTCATGGGACTCAGTTACCTGCTTAAAATTTAGATAACTTTGAGGAGTATTGATAAAATCTGATATACTTTTAGAGGTGGTAGCATATTTGAGTGATTTGTTTAACACTGATATGTCTGTCATCTATCTGTTAGAACTTTAATATCTTTAAAAACCTGTCAGTTTGACCTTGTCTTGCAGCCAGGTTAAAGAGCAATTAGAATACACTTCAAATAAAGTATAAGTGTATATATGTCCTATGGAAGTTCATTGTGTATGCTCAGCCCATAATATATAAAGAAAGTTGGGAATCTGTAGGGTACCTGAGATAAATATAGGTATTTCAGTATAATTCCATTATATATTGAACTCAGAAGTAAGCAAATTTCAGCCTTTAAGGTTGTTCCAAATCCCAGCTGTGGTTTTGCAACACTGTAAACCAGGTAACAGGCATGAATAAAAGGAAGGTCTCAAATTGGTGGGAGGAAGTGTAAATATGTACAATAAAAATACAATTTTGAATGCACTGCTTTGTAAGCAAAAAACCCTGTGATAAAACTGAGTTTGTCCTGTGAAAATAATGATTTACTATTATTGATTCATAGCCACAGTTAAGTTTCCAAAGCTATTAACTGGAGATATTAATTTCAGTCTGATCTGGGAAAGAAAAATGAAAATAATTAGAGATTACTAAATGGATAAGAAAGCAGAAACTTACCCTGTCACTACCTTAAATGAAACATTTGAAAGCCGAGGTATTCTGATTTTACATACTCTAGGTTTGCAATTATCTGATCACAGGGAAAACTTAGTATCACAAATGCTGGAATCTCACTAACTGTTTCTGACTCACTAAGGTGTTTCCAAGAAAAAGGTCAAAGTAAATGGGACAAATTATTATGTGAAATGCTCAAGAGTTTAAGCATTTTTACTTATTATTTATTTACTGTCACATCCATTCATTAAAACACCGATTATGATTTCCTGGTCTTTTTTCTTCTCCTCCTCTTGACACACACAGAGAAAAAAAAGAGAGAAAAAAATGGCGTTATTAAAGAAGCTCATTGCAAAATGCACTTTGCTGTGAATAAATTAGTCTAGTAAGTGGGGTTGTGAATTTTTGAGAACTTACATGTGTGACTGAAAAAATTAACTAAATGGTTCTGTGAAAAATGTTTTTTAAGGATGGCAAATGTTTCTTAAGTGTTATACTAATCATGGAATGAATTATGTCCATGTCCAATCCCCCTGCTTTGTACAGGGATACTACCACTAGACTAGATTACTCAGACTCGTGCAACTGCTTTTGAACAACTCCAGGGAGGGAGCACCTACAGGTTTCCCTGGGAAACCTGTTCCAGTTCTTCTCTCTTCTCTAGGTAAAGTATTTCTTCCCAATATCTAATCTACATCTAACTGTTTTCAGTTTAAAACTGAAGCCGCTTGTCCTATAAGCACAAAGCTTCATAGAGTCCATAATCACCTTTCTGTAGGCTCCTTTAAAGCACTGAAAGGCTGCTATAAGGTCTCACTGGAGCTGGCTCTTCTCCAGGCTGAACTCCCAACTCTCTCAGTCTTTCTTCATAGAGAATGTACTCCAGATTCCCTGATAAGTTTGTGGTCTTCTTCCAGGCCCACTCAAGCAGGTCTGTATCTTTTTGTGCTGGGGACCCCAGAGCTGGACTCTGTGCTCCAGGTGGGGTCTCACAGGGTCCTTGTAGAGGGGTAAAATCACCTCCCTTGACCTGTAGTCCAGGATGTGGTTGGTCTCCAAGCACACATTGCCAGGATATATTCAGGTTTTCATCCACCATGTCCTTCTCGGCAGAACTGTTCTCTATCTAATGAGCCAGGCTGTCTCCATGTTTGCTGCCCTATCCTTGCATTTGGCTGTGCTGAAGGTTGACATGGACCCACATCACTAGTCTGTTGTACGTCTGATTGGCATTCCTTCTATCTGGATCACACCTAGACTACTAAGCCTGGTGTGATCCACAGGTTTGTTGAGTGTACATAGTCCCATTGTCCGTGTCCCCAGAAAAGATATTACTGGTCCCAATACAGACCACAGAAGAACATAACTCGTCATTGGTCTCCACCCAGACACTGAGAGTAACTCTTTGAGTATGATCATCCACTCTATTCCTTACTCAGTGAATGGTCCACCCATCAAACCCATGTCTCTTTGGTTTAGAGACACCAGTCAAGTCCAGCTAGATAACATCATCCATAGAAGCCCACAAAGTTTGACACGCTTCTCTTAGAGAAGCCATGCTGGCAGGCACTGGTCCCTTCTCTGTTTCCTATGTACTCTAGTATAGGCTCCATGAGGATCTGCTCCATGATCTTGCTGAACACAGCAGTGAAACTGACCAGCCTGTAATTCCTCAGGTCCTTCTACTTTTGTTTTTCAAAATTAGAAGGTTATATCTTCCTTTTCCAGGAACTGGGAACTTCACTACCATTCTGCCATGACTTTTCAAATATGATGCTCTTCACTGTCATTATTACCGTCACACATACTAATTTATCAGCAGGATGCAGATATGGTATGATTCGTTCTGTAAGTGGCTCAGTCATCTGTACCAGTTTCTGGCCTGGAAATTGTAGATTTAAAATTCCACATGTTGGAACCACTAGTGCTCTGAAAAAAAAAAAAAAAAAAAAAATAGGAAAAGAAAAAGTAGTAGCAGAACTGATACCTATTAAAGTAGTGACAGCCAAATTTATATAGCAAGTGCATATAGTATTTAAAGATTCTAGCATTTGATAGTATTTAAATAATTATTTGGGTATTAGTTTATTCTAATGATGAAAATATTTTTGGAAAAAAAGTCCTGTAAGTAGTCAGGCAATTTCTTAAGAGTTCCTTCTCCACCTCATTTTCACTGCCTCACTGTGAAAAGATCACAGGATGGATGAATGCACAGAGGGTCACACCAAACATATACTCAAAGCAGTGCACTGTCTCTAATCCATTGCCTCAAATGCATGCTAAGGATGATGCGCCCGTGCTGTTGTCTCTGTTAGAAAGGACTGTGGCTAGTCATGTACCTCTCAATGAATAACCACCTCTTTCTGTCTCTGTGAACTTACCTCTTTTTAGTTCCGTTTGATGGTAACTAGTTCTAACAGAGGGACAAACTGGGGTCTTCACTGAACTTAAATATACTGATTAGATTTTTTGTAAATCTGTAGTCTTAGACCTCTTACAAGTCCTTTTTTCAGAACTAATACTCAGCTTATTTGAAAGGTCTACTCAACAAAGCACTTCTAATGTTATATTTTATCAACACTGTTGTCTAGAAAAAGAAGTCTTTCCAGGCTAGTTTACTATGCATTTTAAAATTAAGAAAACAAAACAGCATTCTATAATCAGTATGTGGGTGTATGCAACACAGAGAAGTTAAGCCTTAACTAACTTTTGCATCAGGCTTAAATAATAAATATTTCTCAGTTTAATGAAGAAGAAAAAAGACTAGTATTTTAGCCCATCTGTGGAAAGTGCAAATTTAACTATTTTCATTAATACATAAAAATGTTTAATTTTTTCAGAGAACTAGCCTTGATTTCCCCCTGTTCTCTGGGCTATACTTTTAGAGATATTTTGTGAAACTGATAGATCTTTTAAAAATTTCTGAAACTTGGAATCCTAGAATATATTAAGAAGTTAAAATTACTTTAGAATCAGTTCCTGAATGCTGATGGACTTATATAGAACCCCCACAGCGAAAGAGTGTAGCTGAGAAGACCAAAAAGCATTTAAGCCGATGTTTGAATTTCTGCATTCTGCATTGACAACTGGTTTCTCAGTGCAAATAAATATATATTTTAACTGAGAAAAGCTACCAGATATATATGAAAATCCTTGAAACTCTTCTAATTTTGCATTTAAAGTTGGCTGATAGCAGTCAAGAATAAAAGACAGCAGGATTCTTCTTAAGTGAAGCATCTCTGAGAGTATTTCAGTATCAGGAGAGAACAACACAAATTTAGCATTGCAATTACAATATTATTAGTGTTGTTCTTGATAAGAATTAGTTTTATTTGATTTAGTATCCAAATGATACAAGAGCTCAAGCTGTGCTAAACACTGCAGAAGCACAAAAGAAACTTCTAATCTTACTTATTTGTTGCTGAATGAATAAGAAAATGTGAAAATCAGTTTTACAATTGAAAACAACCAAACAAAAAAAGCACTGATGAAATAATTCCTGCTCAAATTTTATCAATAACTACTCAGAAACAGTTTAGTATTCTTTACTGCTCCAGTGTGAGAAACGACTGCTCACTTTAAAAATTTAAAGGGTTTATTAAACCTTAACAAAAATGCAACAAAAAGACTAAATAAGGACAAGCAGGTCTGTAGCTGTCCTCGTGGCTACCTACTGCATGGCTAGCTCATCTTCAAGATGGATGGGTTTTTATACTCCTGGGGGGTTGCCTCAGCCAACCTGGGCCCCTCCCAAAGTCTGTCAGTCAGCTCTTTGCCATTTTTTGGTGGAGACTGCTTTCTTGTAACTGGATTGGAGATCAGGTGTTGTCATGCCATGCCCCACCCCCCACCCCAGCAACAAGCTTTTCCATTCCCAACAGCCACCGGTAAGGGGCAGATGTGCACATCTTCTTTCTACCTGTCCTAGACAGTGCAGGCTGTCTGATGGCAGCAGTACGGGGGTGGGGAGGAAAGGGAACTATGAGTAGAACAGAGGACATCTAAACTACAATAACATAACTATACATCACTAAAGCTTCTCTTAATATTCATTCAATATTAATCTCTTAATTGCGAAAGCAAATAATCTCATTATCCATCTATAATATCCAGGAACTATAAATAGAAAATATTCATGTGGACATCTGTTTAGCCAGATTTTTGATTCTTAAACAGTTGTTATTCAAGCAACAATCACCACACATATAAAGAAAACAACAGACATATTCACACACTTCTGAAGATTTTTTTCTGAAAATAGTCCTTTGCATTTATGGTTGAATATATTTACATTTAACCCCAAAATTATTTGGTTATGCTGTCTGAAATTACAATTTAATTGTCTTTAGATCTGGTAAGGCCTGGATGACTTTGGAATCTATGAATTTTTTTCTTCAAAATTAAAATAAATAAGAAAGAGATACCAGATTTCAGTTTTGCAGTGTTCAGCAGGAACTGCTCTTAACACAGCTCTCCATTTTCCCCCTGAACCATCAGCTATAAATATTATTGTCTACTTTAAGGGGAAAATTCCTTGATAGTGCCGAGGTGAAGAAATAAACAAATGTCTCCATCCTGAATTTTTTATTCATCTGAGGAATCCTGATTAATCACCACTGAAAACTGAAATTTTTTGAATAGGGATGTAGGGACTGTTATGTTAGTGTTGAGTTTATCAGCACTGAAATACATTAGCGTTGAAAAGGAATTCTGAAATTCTTATGGTATATGGCACTTGGGAAAATGTGACCTTTAGGTTACTAATTATGTTTTTGCATGCACAAAAACAGATTGTGGAAGAGTGGACCTTGAAAAAAGACATAGAGAAAGAATATGCAGCAACTGTTGCACAAAAAGCCCCATATGATTGCTCTCTTACACAGTGTTTTCAAGCATATATGTGAATAAAAGCACTGCTTGTGGTCCTTAATTAAGTATATGTAGTGAGTGCTAACTCAGGCCTCATTCAGGAGTTAAGGATTATGTGAATTTTAAAGTGGGGCAGTTGAAGGCATTTATTTCCTGCCTGAAATAAATGTCTAAAAGCAGTTATTTATTTAAAGTTTTGGCTTTCCTGATTTTTTTTCCTGACCAACTTTAAACCTTTCCTCTCAGTTGGGTACTTAGTACACAATGATGATATTTATAGAACAGTGGGTTTTCTGTAAATGATACTAAAGCCAAAAAGGTTTTTAGGAAAAAGCCAAACCAAACATATATTAAACTGTTTATATTTGGTTGTTTTCCACTACCAATTATTCTCTAGACACAAAAAACTACTACCAATTTTTTTTTCTTTTTTTTTTTTAGAATGAAAACCTAGGTATTTAATCTTCAGAAGAAATTACGTAGTCTCTCTTTGCTAAACTGAAGAAAAGCTTTAAATACTTTTGTGCTAGTGAAAATGTCACTAGAGGCACAGAAAGTATAGTCATTGCCAAAGCCAAGGTTCTGGAATAACACTCATAATTTTTGTGACCCTTCTCTGGACCCAGCCTAATTGACACATTTCTCTTGTTCTGGGAACCCCAGAGCAATATTCAGCATTCTAAGTTGGGTCTTTCAAGTGCAAAGAAGAGGAATGGGGTGATCAACTTACTGTCTCTCCACTGGACTAATTTCAACAGGTCCCCTGTCTTACTCTGTGGTCTCACAAGACTGGAGTGTAGGGGAGAGACTAACTTCAAATCCATTTTAGTTATAGAGTCCTTGTTCTGAAAACTCCCAAGCAGCATGAAAACAGCCAGGTTTCATACAAAACACAGCTCTGAATTTTAGCTCTAAGTGCCTTAAACATAGCTTGGTGTATAAGGTGTTTGGGAGCACTGACAATGAGGATACAAGTTACGTGAGGGAGAGAATTCTATTGCATAGATCTATGCTATCCTAGAGTACACTAGTGTATAATACTATAAAGAAAGAGAGTAGGCAAAACCATGAAGCTTTGTAAATTTTAAGAAAAAATATATAATTTTATAGCTATTTAGAACCCATCTTTCCCTATACCAAAATATCTTCTTGGCACCAGATGTTGAAAAGATAGGATATCCAGAAATCCTGAATTAAGACTTTAAGTTGCTGAAAGAAATAAGTTTTCAGAGACATTACTTATTGGCAGAAGTCTAACAGTCTCTAAAATGTTTTTGTTCATGGTTTAGTTCTGTTCTGAGATATCCTGTTTTTCTAGTGTCCAGAGGATTCTGGGTTACAAATTCTGTTAGAGAATCAGAAAATATTTTCCAATATATATTTCCAATATAAATGCCAAGACTTTAACAATAGGCTTTGTTACATCTAACAGAACAGTTTCTATATTTTCTTCTTGGTCCAGTTTTATTCCTATTTTAACCATATCCATGAGTTGAAAATACTGTCCTTAATTCATATAATGAAATGGCTTGTTGAAGAGAGTATGTCCTAATTGAGGCATGTGTTTAAATGTTCCTTATTAACTCTAAAATAGGTAATCCTGAAGTGCCACTTTGAAAGAGAAATTAATTACACAGAGATTTTTCTTTTAACATACAAATTAAAAAAATAATTGCAAGAAGCTAGGAAAAATAGTAAAATAAACCCCTTTCTCTCAGAGAATTTGATTCTGATTCATAATTTTCTGAAAAACAGCCTTTTTTCTACAGTTAAGTAACACTCAGGGTTTAACCCCAGCCAGCAGCCCAGCCCCATGCAGCTGCTCATGCACTCCTGCACCAACAGAATAAGGGAGAATATTGCAAGGGTAAAAGCTACAAAGCCCATGGGTTGAGTTATACAGTGTTTAATAGGGAAAGCAAAAGCTGTGCACACAAAGAAATTGAAACAAGGAATGAATTCACATGTTCCCCTGTGTGGGCAGGCGTTCAGCCATCCCCAGCAGAGCAGAGCCACGTCACATGTAATGGTGACTTGGTAAGACAACCATCAAACCAAACATCCCCTCTTTCCTCCTTCTTCCCTCCATTTTATATACTGAGCATGATATCACATTGTCTGGAGGTCAGATGGGGTAACCTGTCCCATCTGTGTCTCCTCCCAGGCTCCCATGCACCCCCAGTCTTCTCACAGCATGGATGTACAAAAACCAGAAAAGGCCTTGAGTCTATTCAATTCCTGCTCAGCAATAACAAAACCATCTCTGAATTATCAACCCTGTATTCACCACAAATCCAAAACACAGCTCTATATCAACCACTGTGAAGAAAGGTAACCCTACCCCAGCCAAAACCAGCACATTAACATACAGCATTTAATAGTGTGTTTTAGTAAATACTGTATTAATTCCACCAAAGTAAACTTCAAAATTTATCACTATTACCACAATACAAAAATTTTCAAATGTCAATATATAAGCATATATATATATATATATATATATATATATATATATATATATATATATATATAGTTTTTCTGTTTTTATTTATATATCTTAACAAAATATGAAAGAAGCATTGGCACGGCAGTATACTATAATAGAAAAACAGTTTGTTTGAGCCAGCCAAACAATACATGGCAATAAAAGTAACCCAATCATCCATTTTCCTTCTTATCCCATTACTTGACAGATTCACTAGTCACTGATTTATAAGTATGATAGGAATATGCAAATATGCATATATATGTTTGTTGAAACATGGGAAAATTTATAGCAAAATACTAAGAAAAGAAAAAGATTTTCCCCATGACAAATGTAAAGTGTGTGGCCTCCTACAGGACTTTTAATTGGCACAAATATTCGGTGGTGTTTCTTACAAACTAAGAGATTTTACCAGCATTAATTATTGTAGAATATTTTGTCCAAATTTTAATATTTCTGACAATTGTAAGCATTGGTTTTCCTCCAAGAGAGATCAGTCCTTTGCTGTAATATGTCACTGAATGTAGTGGGTTTAGTGCTGGCCAAACACCAATACACCCATGAGAATTATTTACTCATTTCGTGCTATGCGATATGGATTAGGAGGAGGAGGAGGGCAAACAGGTTCAAAACTTTAAATGGCATAAAGAAAATTTTATTAACAAAATTAAAAGAAAAAATAATAAGAAATCAGAATATTTCTCCTCCCCCCAAACCCTCTTTTCTTTCCCACTGACAATGTGAAGAGACAAAACCTGGGACTTTGAGTCAGTTTACCACCTCTGAAATAGCTTTTCTTCAGTCCTCTTAAGGAGAGGAGTTTCTCTTGCCATGCCATGGAGACTTGTCCTCAAAAAACAGTTCTCTTGTGGCTTTTAATTTCCACAAATAGCAGCCACCTGGAAATCTGCAGTCTTGAAGTCCCTCCCATCTTTCTGCAGCCTTCACACAGCTGCGTTCATGGGCCATGTCAATTTATTGGGGTGCTATTTTTAAGGATAAGCTTTTCTAGCAAAAAAATAAAAGTTCTTTAATTCAATCTCTGGGAACGGATGTTTTCTTCTTCTGTTCCTGGGGCAAAGTTTCTCATTTCTGTTTTTTCAAACTTCTCATTGGACCACAGCTACTGCAACATCTGCTTATTTCAACACTGATGGTTCTGCTCACAGCTGTAGCAAGAACACTACATCCCCCACAGTGCATTCCATGAAGTATAAGGAAAAAAAACCAGAGTTGGACATATCAAATATGTCTTCACCACATCTTTACAAAAAGAATTTTAGACTAACAGATCTCCTCAATCCCCTCCCATCTAGAATTTTACTCCTTCTTTACTGATCTCAGTGTCCCATATTATTTTCTCTACCTGTCTTCACCCTTTCCTTTTCCAGACTCAGGAAAGAATTAGAGTTTGTAGGTTCATCTGCACTCAAGCTTTATCAATTAAAATGGTTTTATAGACCATTTATAATGGTTTTATGCATTTTATTTTGCAATGTTTAAAGGCTGATTTTGTCCAGGCTCCACAGTCGAGGAATTGCTGTGGCTCTTTGTTGATCATGTGGTCCCGGCTGACACCATGTGAGTCACGCTGGCTGCTGGCACCACTCCTATGGCTTTCTTTCATGTGAGACACTGAAAGAAAGAAAAAAGATTTTGTCCACATGGTCTGGGCCAAGTGCTGCTCCCAGTCCAGGATGGCAGCGGCCACTCCTGGCCCCACCCACTCTTGACCTCAGGGCCACCCTCAGCACCAGCTGCAGGGCCACTCCTGGTGGTGGTCCCAGAGTAAACAAAGTTCATTTGTGAGTGATGCTGATATACCTGCAGCCATGTGGCAATGCCCAGCTATGTGGCGCTGCCCTGGCCATGCAGCATGGCCCAGGCTGTGTGGTGTTACCTTGGACATGTGGATCCCAGCTGAGCAGTCTCGGCCATGCAGCCACTTGCAGCACTGGTCCCGGCTGCACGGTGTTGGGATAGTCCTGGTGGTATGGCCTGGCGGTGGCAGAAATCCCAGCCGAGCTGCATGCCAACCTGACCACAAGGGCTGAAGGGCGCCAGCGTGGCCCAGGCCAGCCCCATGGGTTGAACAGGCCCTGTCTGGCCTCTTCAAAAGCTGGCCCGTCCTGGTCTGGCCTATTCAAAAGCTGGAAGCTAAGAGAGCTTTCCTGGGATTTATTAGTTTTCATGTGTCTTCACAGAGCTGTGTTCAGCTCTTTTAAGTGATTTAACTGCGTGTCAATCTTTAAACCTAGCTCTTCAAAACTAGGCAGCTGATAGGCTCTACAAGGTCCCCCCAGGGAACCACCCCCCCCTCCCCCATCCCCAACTGAAAACCAGTCTTTGTTAAACCATGACACTGAATAACAGGAAAACTCTGTCTACTCTTTAATTTACCACAAAACTTTAAATTATTAACTGACAAAAATTCCGTTCTTTCTTTGTTAAAAATAAATCATCTCTGTATGCATTTTGGTAGTGTTGTTCATGGAGAGGGCAGATTTTTACTAAATTATAATCTCTTGAGGTAAAGATAAACTGCTCTGTCTCTGACTTACTGAACTAGTGACTTTCTGAAAAGACAGTGTGCTGCCCAACTCTCAGCTGATGCTATTAAATTCCAGAAATTTTACAGTAGATTAATAAAACATTGATTTTCAACATTGGATTTTGGCCTTCTGTTGCTAATAGGATAGAAAAATATCCACGAACCCAGAACTGCAATGTTTCCTACATATCCTCATTCATTAATTAAGATCACCAGGCCTGACATAAAATAATGGTTTTGAAGCAGTAATGTATTGACAACTGCAGAAGATAGTTGTTTCCAAATAGTGCCACAGCAGTTGAACTATAACTGCTGTAGAAAAAACCACTAACATTCAATGTTCATAAATTAATGTTCAAAAATTCAAAAGTAAATCATTACCATGTCTGACTTACAGGCTTTGAGTGGGATTTACAAGGAAATAAGGGGATCAGAGCTGGAATGAATGTGGTATTGAAAAAACTAGACAAAATAATGAGACAGAGAAGACAAAAAAGGAGCAGATGAGGGGGTGGGAGTATAGTTAGGATGTGAAATCTAAACACAATTCTAAATTCTACATGTTATATAAGACACTTCCACTGGTGGATCAAGGCAGATTACAGTTGATTAGAGAACAAATAAATTCTCATTAAAGTGGAATAGAATAAATAATTTTAAAATACTTGAAAAAAATTTCTGTGAATAAAATTATTGAGAGTAACTTAACCATGAGTTACTGCAAATGAAGTTGCTGATAATCTGTTTGATAAAGTTGTTAATGAAGATCACATCTTATGGTGAGAAATTTCATATATGATAGACTGAACTTAATTTCCTGAAAGTGCTACATATATTTTTTGTCATTTTTGTCACAAAAATTAAAATGCTGAGACATTGCTTAAAGTGAAAAAACCCCCAATTTCCCTAAGTAACCTGAACAATTTAAAGATTTTATCTAGGATCCACATGGAGTGGAAGCAACCTAAAAGAATATTAGCAATTTTAAGAAAATTAGATCAGAAGGTCTAGTAACCGGCAGTATGAAAAAAACAGTGTGAGTTTCTACTTACTTTTTCAAGGAAAATTTGAGGCAGCATGGAAGAACTTAATTCAATATTTCATTTTAAATTCTCAAGAAAAAAAATGAAAAATAATGAGACAAAGTAGAAAAATATATTTCAAGTTCAGTAAAATCCCCACTTACTTTTTTCAAAAAGAAAGGAGGATTTGCTGAAAGTAAGGAGAATTAAGTACTTTAGGTAGGAGTTTGCCACTTTCATTTTTAGAATGTTTTTAGAACATCTGCACATGAAAGCAAGCACAAAGCCTCATCTGCCTACAAAAACAAATAGCATGATGTTTATATTTTGAGCATTTGTCACAAGAGAATAAAGTCGATTTAGAACACAAAATAATTCACAAAGAGACTCACAGAGAAAGATATTGAAAAAAAACACCCCCATTTATATTTAATTCAAATAATAAAGAGATCTAAAATCCAGAACAAATGAAGACTGAAAACTTTATTTCACTAAAACAACAGTTCACTGAAATCATAAGTACTTATCACAGGAAATTTCACAATGAATAACTTATTTATAAGACCTTTTGACAGATCTGTGAGGAGTTTGATCATGAGATATTATTCCCTATTTATTCTAGTAAACTAATAGTTACTTGAAAAAGTAAAACAAATAAAAAATCATTTTATAGGCTCTGAAAATTATATTTTTTTATAACAATTTAATTTATGAATGGTATCATTTTACAAGCCAGTTTTTCCCATCTTCTTCCCCTCTTCTTTCAGTTAGCCTGTAGAAATTGTCATGATTTCAGCAGCTGTATTTAGTCTGAGAATGGAGAACACGTTGTTGTCTTGGAAGGAAATCCTGCTTAGCTCTACTTTTCTAGATTAAGAGGAATGATAACTGAAGCCTAATTATCAGTATATTAGTGGCACATGTGTACAGATATAGCAACTGATGGGACAAGCAAAACATGAATTTTGCAGTGACAGAAGTGCAGAATTCACATTAGATTTAGTGAACAGAGGATAATCACTCACATCTCTTACTTTCTGTTATTGATCATATGCATTTCCAAATAGATAAAGTTTATCTGTTTCCTCCAGGCTACCCAACATATTTATTTAATCCCCAGGGCTATTAATGGGTTTTACTGCTAAGAAGACAGTATTTTTTCCAATTTTATTTTTCTTCACTTTTTCAGGCCAGTGTGCTCTGGGTGATAATGAAAAAACAGATTTAGGAGTATGTAGTGAAGAAATCACCTGATTAACTACTTTTACCACATGCTTCACAGGAAGTTGGTTTTTTTTGCATATGAATATTCAAAACCAGTTGTAGTGTGCATTATGAACATAAAAGAAGTGTCATAGTCGGTATAAATTTAACAAGCTGTTCCTTGACTGAATGTGACACTGTGTTCAATCCACAGTAAGGCTAGGTTTTCACTCTCACCCCTTACCAAGAGCAGAGGGATGTGTGTTAGAGACAGCTGCTCATCTTTCTTGGGCATGCTGGCACATCCTGATTCAGAGATCCCCACTTAGCATGAGATGCCCCTTTCCCAAACCCTGACAAGTTCTCTCTATATGTCTGCAGCCTTCATACACCAAAACTGCAAGGGGCTGCAGTGGCTTTCTCACTGGCCTACCCTGCAGTCACACCACAAGGGCTCAGGTCCATGACTTAGGTCAGCCCACAAAAACGGAACCTTTTCTTTACATGCTCTACATGGTGGGCTAGAAACAAAGACTAAGTCAGAAAGACGAAGAACTTAAGCCCCCTGGGGAAAAGTTGTGGTACTAATCATCTGACAATGTTTGGCTCCCCTCCCTACTGCACACTCTTATGGAGGTCTTTCAGAAAGGTGTGTCAGCCCAAAAGACCTGGGTATCTGGTGAGGAAACTGTGAGAAGAAATGATGCATGGTCTATTAAAAAAATAAAAATTATCTGGATATGCTATTTTCTCCAAATAAATCAGAAAATGTTTATTTTGTTCATGTATAAATTACTAATGAATAACTGTGATTTCATCTCCAGTTTCATGATAGTTACTGAAGAACTTTTACTAAATTGATACAACTGCTACTTTGTCATATGTTTCTAAAAAATGTAAGCACTGGTAGATAATCATATATACAGAAATTTCAGAAAATTACTAAGTTACCAAGTCTACAAAGCTATTTATTTTTTCTGTATTTTAACAACTTATATTTCAGTGTTATTAAATTGAGTAATTTAGACAATCTTTCTTGTGGCACTTAGCAATGAAAATGTATTGGGTTTGCTTTACTAGGTATTGGAATGGGAGCAGCTACAGGGGTGGCTTCTGTGGGAAGCACTTAGAACATTTCTCCATGTCCAACAGAGCTAATGCCAGCTGCCTCCAGGATCAACCCAGCATTAGACAAGGCCAAGACAATCAAGAATGAGTCTTGCCTCTGTGATATATTTAAGAAGGAAAGATTATTACACAGATGTAATTGTGCTCAGAGAAGACAGAAGTGAGACTATATGAGAGAAAAACCCTGCAGAAACCCAGGTCAGTGAGAAGGAGGGAGAGGAGGTGCTCCAGGTACAGAACTAGGAGTCCCCTGCAGCCCAAAGCGCAGCCAACTGTGAGGCAGCTGTGCCTCTGCAGCCTGTGGAGGGCCATGGGGATGCAGAGGTCCACCTGCAGCCTGAAAAGGACTCCACACCAAAAAGGGCTGTGATCCTGTGGGAAGCCCATACTGGAAGGTCATGGCAGTGACCTGGGGACCCATGGTGAAAGGAGCCCACAGTGTTCCCTGGTAGGATTTGTGACCCTGTGGGCTCCCAAGCTGGATTAGGCTGTTCTTGAACGACTGAACCTTGTACAAAGGGACCCACTTTTAGCAGTTTGTGAAGAACTGTACCCAATGGTATAGACTCTCAGTGGAGTAAGGGAAGGATTCCTCTCCCTGAGCAGTGACAGGAACATGTGATGAACAGGCTAAACTGCCATTCCATTTCTGTGCACCACTGGGTGGGAGAAGGTAGAGTCTGGAAAGGAGGGAGTGATAGCAGGAAAGTACTTTTAAATTTTGCTTTACTTCTGATTAACCTACTCTGATTCTGTGGGCTAATAAATTCAATTAATATCCTCACTTCCAGTCTGTTTTACCTGTAATGGTAACTGGGGAATAGTCTCTCCTTGTACTTATCTCAGCACATAAGACTTTGTTGCAGTACAAGCTGACATGTACTGAACATTCATTTGGCTGTGGATAAGAAATCCAGTCCAGCTCCATGAACCAGCCCTCTGCCCTGAATGACTGTTATTGGATTCAACCAATAACTCTCCTAAAATGCAAGTATTTCAATGGTCTAGAGTCTGAGAGGCGTAGAGATTAAAATAATGCCTGTGTAGTGTTATAGGTAAAAATTGATCCAGCCAATTAGATCAAAAATAAAAATTAACTTTATTCGTGACTGATATACAGTTCTGACTGCAAACAATCAAAAAGTAGTACTGACACTGGGATCGGAGCAGCTGAACTATGATCCGGCCTCTATCACACCGAATCCCCGTTCACTACCAAGGCCTGGCAGAGTTTGATATTTATACTCTTCTTCTTGCCTGTAGTGGAGTCCCTTTTTCCCCTCCTCCTGGAGTCCTTCATATTCATGTTGTGTCTATTCTCTGTCCCGTGCTGGACAAAGCCTCATCTGGGAATTGATGTGTATCTGTCTCCAGTTCCCGGAATCCTTCATTCAGATGTATGTCCTTGATGGTCCTGTCTATCTGAGGTGGACATCTACATGGGCCATCATCACTGGGTGTTTTCTCGTTCATGCCATCGGGGAGTGCCCATCTCCTGTGCAGGCTAGGTTTTCTTCGTATGTTAATGATGCACCTCCTCCTCAACTGAATTTTCCCGTGTGGCAATCACCCTCTCCCCTTTGCTGGCATGATCTTAAAGATTTATTTTATATTGCATTAATAATCTTACATTTCCAGTATGAATTACCACCTTATTCATAACAATCCCCCCTCTTTTTTTTCTTAATACATACTTATTTTTAGCCCTTTTCCCTTTTTATTTCCCGTGTGTGTGACTAGCTATTTTTGTGCACAAAAAAAGGGACAAGACATAAGTAAAACATTATTCAGTCTCACTTTCATTTTCCCATTCCTCCCTAGGTACCTCTTGATACATTTTATATTCAATCTCATTTCCTTTTACTTTTTTAAAATTTAGCCAAAGCATCTGCTACCCACTTGTGTGGATCTCCTTCTAGTTTCATGATTTTAGAGACTGGGTTAGTCCTCCCTGTGGCACATTCTGGGTCCATAGGCATGGCTGCTATTTGCATGCCTTGTACAACTGAATGTATTAGTCTGATAAAACATGGTATCAGGCAGGGTAAGAATATGATTCCTGCTACTGAACAGAGGATGAAGAATATTAATTTCTTCCACCATGCTCCATCAAACAGACTATCCCACCAAGATGCATTTAAGATAGAATTCCATTTCTGGACTGGGACATGAGCAACCCTCTTTATCCGCTGCCAAACCCCTAACTGTCTCTGCATAGTCACCTATTTCAATACAGCATTCTGACTCGTTAAATATCCTGCAGACTCGCCCTTCCTCTGCTAATAAGTAGTCTAGGGCTATCCTGTTTTGGTACACAAATGCCCTCATTTGGGAGTGCTGTTTAGATAGTAACTCCAGGGTGTCTGAAGTGTGATTTGAATCGATTTCCACTACTGCCTGGAGTCTTATTAACTGATTTAGTAGGTATATTGGGTTCTGTAACTCCAAATTCTATCTTGGTTCCAGGTTGCTGGTCCATAATATTCTATAATTCATTCCGCGGGCCACTCTTCCCCTCCCCATGTTTGGCTTCCCTCAAAAATAGGAAATTTCTTCTTTATCTCCCTCTTGTGTCTAAGAGTTTCATACAAAGGAGCTCCTAGAGAGCTGCTTTCTGACCAAGGTAAAGTAAAGAACACAGGTCTTATTATTCCTAAAGTACAGGAACCTTTCCATTTTTGAGGCAATTCACTATAAGCCTTTTTCCCACCAATCAAATACAAATTGTTAGGAGCCTTCTATTTACTGGCAGTACTCCCTGGTTCATTCCAGTAACCTTTCGATCCTTCAAGAGATTGGTAAGGGTTAGCAACAGAGGCTTTATTACAGCATAGTCCAATTTTATCGCTCCACTCACAATTGTTCCCTTTTCCTGGCTCCAATACCCTGCCGGGGTCTCTGGTTGCCAGGTTTTACTTTTAGCATTTGAATTTACTGATAGAGTGGAAATACAAGGGGTATATCAGACTACTTCGGTATACTCCCTCCCTTCCCAGCTAATACAGATTGTTCCAATTACTCATTGGTCCAAAACGCAACCCTCCGGTCATTGTATTAGTCCGGAGATTTTAGTGTTATCCCATTTAAGAAGCTGCTCTGGAGTGAAACTCTCCAAGGCCACTTCTCTGCCGACTGCAGTCCTCCACAAATCCAACAATTAAACAATCTTAATTCTATCGCGATTTCCTGCATCAAATCTATAAAAAGATTTTTGTCTGAAGCAGGCAACCCCAGATCGTTGTACTGTTTCTCCAGTTGGCCATATTGCTCACTGAGGGTTCTCGGCCTTTCTTGCTCCACCCTCTTTTTCCTCATCTCTGCCTCCTGTCTTTTTAACTCTTGGGACACTTGTTGTATTATACTCTCTGGGTCCAATCCCTCTTTGTTCCGAGAGAAACAAAAGGTCATGTCATACTGTAAACATGTTCAGTCATCTTGATCCTCGAGAAGGTCGATGATAACCCGTTCCTTTCTAAGTGGCAACTTATTCCCATATTTTAAATTCTTCCCCACCCAGTATGTTTTTCCACCCACTACACACATTTCCAGTAAGTTATTACATAACACAGTTTGTTCACTGACACTGGCAACTATTTATAGACACGAACGGAATGGGACCACACCTGAACGGCGTTGTGAGCTGTTTATTTAAGAAGCATCAGTCTCATTACATGGCTATGGCAATGGATCGATGTGAGCAGCTCGCTATCCAGACAGAAGGCCAAGGAAACTTAATGTTGCAACATATTATAAGATAGTTTCAGACCTAGTTTCAGCCAATTACAAAGGGCAAAAGCATATTGACAGTCGTTCTATCCAACCACATGAAGCACACGTAGCTTTGGTTAAAACAATAGCAACTTTTTCTCTCATACAATAGTTCATTTATAAAAGACAAAGCACAGAGCCCTATTCATATTTAACCTTCTAAATATTTACTAAAATATACCTTTTTGCAACTTAGAAAGCCAAACTACATAGCTTTATTGTTCTATTTCTCATGTCTTCGCTACTGCTGATATCTCTTTTCTGCTGCTTAAGCATTTCACTATCCTTACTGTCTCTGAGGCCTTTCTTTTTCCCACCTTTCCTAAAATCCTCTAATCCCATGGATTCCCACAGTTCACCTGTACAGATTCCATCCTATCCCCAGTCCATACAGTACAATTGCATCTGTTACAAATAGGTATAGGTGCTTGTCTCACCTCTCTTTTGCGTTGGACGTGCTCTGACTCTCCAGTCTTAGATGCTGCCTCTTTCAAGCAGCAAATGTCCTTTCCATTTACTTTGCATATCCCACACTGGGTGCCGTTGAAGAGACAGTACCTGCCTGTTCCATTTCCATCGCAGTTTCCCAAGGCTGGGTGCGTTGAAGCCTCCGCTTCACCCCGTCCATCCAGGATGGTTTGCATGCAGGGTCCACACTTGTTACTGGAGACCTGTTCTCCCAAGCTGAGTGGGTATGTGCTAATCCTGAGGCACATGACTAGACTCAGGCTCATCAGGACTTCCCCTAGTTTCATTCCTCTGTCTCTGCCTACGCTCACTGGGGTGCCTCCAATGGCGGGGAAAACCATCTTCTTGGCAGCAGGAATATCCTTCACGTGTATCGTGCCTGGCTCAAGCCACATATCTCCTTGTAAAAGTGCCCCACACGGATAATTTGACTGCTATGGCGCTGCAAGGTACCTTGTTTAGTCTCCGGCACTCTACTGCTAAGATTTTTGCTCTGGATCTCAATTTTCCCCTTACCCCGTTTTGAAATAGCCGAAACCACACTAGTGAATCTGTCTCAATTACCCCCAAATCTGTGAGGAGCATTAAGATAAGGTTAGTCAGACGCACTTCCCCATCCAAGCACTTATCACATAGACCCTTTGGCCACGTCCCTCTTCTGCAGTGTACCACCCACACCTCATTACAATATTTGCATTTGAATTGAGCCAATGGGTAGCAATTACACTCTGGCTCTGCACATCTTATTTGGTCGTTCTTGGTCATTTACTTGGTTGACGTAGAGTTAATTTCAGTGGAGAAGTAACTTTCCACTCAGGCTCTTCTTCTCACGGTTCAACCCTTTTTACTCACAAAGTGTGGGTTCAGCCTTTTTCTGCTGTTCACACTGCTGTATCTGTGGTTAGAAGAACAAGAAATGGCCCTTCCCAGTGTGGGTTAAGGAAAACATCTCTCCAAGTTTTTATGAGTACTTTATCCCCGGGTTGAATTTTGTGTACCACAAACCCCAGGGGAGTGTTTTGCATTAAAATTCCCTGCTTCCTTAGTTCCTGTAGGTTTTTACCTATGGTTATCAGGTAAGGTCATATCTGACCATCTTCTACTCTCGGGTGTCCTATAGGCATTCTGCATTCATAGGGCATCCCATACAACATTTCAAAAGGTGCTAGTCCCGTTTCAGAATGAGGCAGTGTCCTAATATTTAAAAGAGCCAAGGGAAGGCACTTTATCCAGGACATTTTAGTTTCCAAAATTAATTTGGATAGTTGGGATTTCAAAGTCTGATTAATTCTTTCTTCCTGCCCTGAACTCTGGGGATGTTATGGGGTGTGATATTCCCAGCGGATTCCTAAAGCCTCCGCTAATTGTCTGATAATTCTCGAGGTGAAATGCATGCCCTGGTCTGAGTCTATATACTTTACCAAACTGTACCAAGGCATGATTTCTTCTAGTAGGTGCCTTAACACTACTTGTGATATAGCACTGGAGCTTGGGAAAGCTTCCACCCAGTGTGTCAGCTTATCTACGATTACTAGAAGACATCTGTATCTTCCTACCTTTGGCATATTGGTGAAATCCACCTGGATCCTTTCAAATGGTTGGTATGCCACCGGGTGGCTACCTGATGCCACTTGTCTCACCCTAGCCCGATTGACCCTTTGACATATCATACATCCTTGTACTTCTTGTTTAGCTAGCCCATAAATCCCTTTGCACCCAAAAAACTTGAAAAAATGCTGAGCCAGTGCTTGTGCTCCCCAGTGGTTTTGCGAGTGAAGCATCTTTAAAATTTTTCTAGTATATTCTTTGGATACTATTTCCCTCCCATCTGGCAATTTCCACTTATCTTCCTCTAGTTTTCCCCCAGTCTTCTCATGTCCCTCAATTTCTTTCTGAGAGGGTTGTGGGGGAAATTCTTGTACCTCCCCCACTTCAGTTTCTGGGGTGCTTACCTGCAACAATACCGCGTTTCTAGCCTCCTTATCAGCTAAGTTGTTTCCTTGGGTCCGAAACTGTACTCCTGCCTGGTGTCGTTTTATATCAACAACTGCAATTGCTTCAGGTTCCCTTATAGCCTCTAAAATTTGTTTGGTTATCCCTTCATGCATCAACCCTCACCCTTTGGTGTTAATCAGCCCCCTTTCTTCCCATATCTTCCCAAATGTGCGAACTACCCCGAAAACGTATTTCGAGTCCATGAAAATCGTCCCCTTTTTCCCTTTTAGCATCTGCAAAGCCCTCAATACTGCATATAGTTCACAGGCCTGGGCTGACCAACTGGCATTCAAGGGCTCGGATTCCATGGTTTCCCCCGTTTTCCATCTACCACTACATGTCCCGATTTCCTTTTCCCCTCTATGATTCAGGCTGACCCATCTACAAACCATTTTTCCCCTTCTTCCAATTCCTCCTCTTCCAGGTCTGGTCTTATTTTGGTCTGTAATTCCACTATCTCCGCGCAGTCATGGGCAGGTTCCCCCAGAATTTCTCCATACAGGAACTGTGCTGGATTTTGTGCTGCTGTTGTTTGTAGTTCTAAATCATGTGAGTGATCAAGATAGCTTCATATTTAAGAAGCTGGGTGTCCGTGAGCCACTTTTCAGCCTTTTGCTGCAAAATGCTTCTCATGTTACGAGAAAAAGACAACCAAGGGTGCTCCAGAAGTTATTTTCTTAGCCTCTTCTACCAAAACAACCACCCCCACGATTGCTTGCAAACATGTAGGCCACCGTCTGCTGACAAGATCTAATAACTTTGATACATCCCCCCCAGGTTTCTTTGACTCATGTCTACGAAAAGCTGAAATGGTCTGTTCACATCTGGGAGACTCAACACCAGAGCTGTCATAAGCTCTTTGAATCTCTCCTCATCTTGCCTGGTCCACTTTGGTTTATCCATGGTGAGCTTTTCATAAAGAAATTTCACTTTTTCACTATATCACTCAATCCACTGTCTACAAAACCCCACAAGCCCCATTACCTGCCTTCCCTCTTTGATTGAGGAGGGGGTAAGGCAATTATTCCGGCTACTCTATCTGGGTCTAATTTCTTCTTACCTTTTGTGAGCCAGTGCCCCAAGTGACTTCAGGTTCCATGAATTGTAATTTTGATTTTGAGACTTTCAAACCCTTGTCTCCCGAAAAGTTGAGCAGGGTTATAGTGCTTACACTTACCAGTTCTTCTTGGGGACCTACCACCAGCAAATCATCAACATATTATAGTAGTTTGGTCCCTTTAACAGGAACAAACTCACTCAATACCTCTGCTCGATTGAAGAGGTTTGGTGAATCTCCAAACCCCTGAGGCAGGGAAGTCCACCTTAGTTGTTGTTTACGATTAGTGTCAGGATCTTCCCATTGAAATGCAAAATAATCCTGACTTTCCCTTGCTAGTGGGCAAGTCCAAAAGGCGTCTTTTAAATCTATTATGCTGTACCAGGCATCCTCTGGAGAAACATTATTTAATAGTGTATAAGGGTTTGAAACTGTAGGAAATAGTGTTTTAGTCCTATAATTAACCTCCCTTAAATCTTGTACCAACCTGTAACTCCCATCTGGTTTTCGTACCGCTAGGATAGGAGTGTTGAGCCTGGACATACAAGGTTCCAGTGTGCCCTTTTTAATCAACTCCTCGATTATTGGTTTCAGCCCTCTCCTTCCTTCCATTGGTATGAGGTACTGTTTGATCCGGATGGGATCTTCGGGTCTCTTAATTTCAATATGGATTGGTTCCATTTCTAATTTCCACTTCTCCTTTTAAATGCCAGACCTTGGGATTGATTTTTCCCTCATCCTCCATGGTCAATTGGTACAAACTTACCATAAGCTGTGAGTCCTGAGTGATCAGGCTAATTCCTAAATCTATCATCAAATCCCGTCCCAGCAAATTATAATCTGCTTCTTCTACTAATAGGATATTTCCCACACAAAACTTAGTTTCTGATTCAATTACCACACCCTTTATATCTGGTACATCAAGGGCTCTCTGGGTGTTATGGACCCCAAATTAAAAAGTCCCTGACACCCCTAGTCTTCCTGAAAGATGCTTTCATCCCTCAGCCTTTTCTTACACTCCCTCTTAAAGTGACCTCTTTGCTTGCAGTACTAGCACTCCAGTCCCTCTCCCTGCCTGTTCATGGGTTTCTTTTGGGGTTGATTATGTTTCCCTTGAGGCTTGTGTGCCTGACTAGTCTTACCTGTGTTCGCATCCTTCTCTTGCTTGTGGGCCTCCCTTACTGCTGCCACCAAAACCTTTGCCTGTGCCTTCTGCTTTTCATCCTCCCTCTTCATACAAAACCCTCTGTGCTTCCCTTAGCAATTCCTGCAGAGTTCTTTCCTGCCAATTCTCCATCTTTTCTAGTTTCCGCCGTATATCTTCCCATGATTTGGCTACAAACTGGGTTTTTAGCAAGATTGCCCCCACTGGGGACTCCGGATCTGTCCCACAGTACATCTTGAGACTTTTTCTTAACATCTCCAGCCACTCAGTGGGAGTTTCATCCTTCCCTTGGCATTCTCCTAATGCCTTGCTCAGATTTTGTTCTTTTGGAACTGCTCCCGATACCTCGTATGATCATATTCCTTAATTCTATCATTTTGCGTCTATCCTCTTCCGTCTGCGCATTCAAAGAAGGCCTTTGATTAGGCCATTTGTCCTCCCCACTCCCCCCTTGAGGGTTTCTATGCTCCCAGTCCTTTATTGCTGCTGATCTAATCATCTGCCTTTTCTCTGCATTAAACAATGACCTTAGGATGGCACTAATATCATCCTAGGAGTATATGCTGTTCCCCAGAAATTCTACAGCCTCTCTGCCACCCCCAGCGGATCATCCATTATCTCCCCCATTTCCTTCTTGAATGCCCGTATATCCCCAGAGTTTATCAGCACGTTAACATATCCAATGACTCCCGGAGCTGTTGGAACTTCCCTTAATGCAAAACGACCTTGTTCACCATCCTCGTCCTCACTATCCTTGAAGTTTACCTTCCAAGTCCACTGTCTTGTTCTACTAGCAGGCGGGGATCCGTTCCCGCCCATGGGAACAGTGTGTCTGGCGGTTTCTACTTGTTGTGAGGGAGGAGGGGAGAGGGACAATTCTTGTGAATGTTGCACTGCCAAAGCCTGTCCTGCTGGTGGCACTTGGGGTACTGCGGGTTGGTGCACAGGATTTACTGGCACAGGGAGAGGGAGAAGGTCTTGTGGCATTGGGTAGGGCGGTGGGAGATTGTCTAAAGGTTTGCAGGTTTCCCCAGGGTTTGTCTGATTTCTGTAGGTCCTAACTGGGAATAGTCCTGTGCTGGCATATTCCCATAGTCGGGCATATTCTCTTTCCTCACTGGTTGGCCCTGCCTCCTCAGAAACGAAGAGGTCAATTCATAATTAGAGCAGCCATGACAGGCGAGGAAAATGTGGTAAGAGTTATAAGGCTGTAGGAACTTATTTTGGATTTATTAAGACTGGTAATATTGAGGTATATGGTGAGGATTGGACATCAGATGAGTTTTTGGGGAGAATGGGCACCTTTCCAAACCTGCAGTACATGATGTGACCGGATGAAATGGCCAGCCATGCTGCTCCACATGGCTGACCTGCTTTAAATTTCCTCCCTGCACCAGCACTGTTGCTAGGAGAGCTGTCCTCCGCAGCACTCCAGCACGGAGCGGACTCACTGTGCAGTGATACAGAAGGGGTCGGCGGGTTTCTGGCAGCCCAGGAACATCTGGTGCCAGCACCTTGCAGACAATATCCCGTGCCTTTCCTGCAGGACTCCTACAATGACTCGAGCTGAGCTACCATTTTGCAGCAGCCTATGACCATGACTCAGCGCCATGCTGTTCCCGAGACCGCCTCGCAACAAGCCAAAAACAGCCCACCCTGGGACGTACCACTGGCAGGGCACCCTCCCTCGACTGTGGGTAATGGCGCAGCCCGGGGGCATGGGGAAATCTCAGCAAACAAAGACAATCAAGGGCCACCTGCATTCCCAATCCCCATAGAAACTCCAAGACCGTCTCCTGAAACCAGGTGGCCCAGCTGCAGAAACACACCAGAAACTTCAGGGAGCTTAACCACGCCTCCATCGGAGAACGTACCTGGACTCTGAATCCAGCCTATGGCAGGGGGCAGGGCTCTACCCCCAAGCCAACCTCTGGAGAACACAGCCATGCCACCAGTGGGCATGGCTCCGCCTCCAGTCCTGCCTACAAGGATGGATCTGAGAAGAGCTGCAGACACCAAATCAAGAAGAAAAGCATGGGAAAAGCCCATGGTGCCCAACCAGCAAAAAGCAGTGGGAAGAAGTGTGCGGGGGTGTGGTACTGTGGGAGTAGTAACAATCAAATCGTCCTGAAGAGATGGTGCCAACCACATAACACAGCTGTTTTGCAACAACTAAGAACAAGCCACTCTCTCACCAAGTCCAGCGGGAAATTAGCATCTCCCTTCATATGGACAGTGAAAGTGCAAACAAGCACCAAGTCTCTACTGCTCAAACCTCAACAAAACTTCACAGCCACCTTGCCTTCTGATATTTCAACTACAGGAAAGTTTTCATATTACACAAACTCTAATAAAATAATAACATGTGCTAAGGGTAAAAAATATCGAAGGATTGTCACACAAGAACTACAAAATCACACATCAGTTTACTAAATATGTCCTAGAATTCATAGTACAATACTTATTGGTTTTTTGCATTTGCTAAAGCCAAAATTGGTAAGCCTGTGATAGCTGATTCTGCTAAAGTTACTAAGAAAATATTACATTTCTATCCCAGGCTACTGTGTCTCAAAGAGATCCTAAGATGTATATTAACAAATATCTTGATATTCCTAGTATTTCTGCTTGCATTGTTTCTAGATTGACCTGGAAGATTCAAAGAATCTTCTAACATTCTAGATCCACTAAAGCATACATAGAACATTAATTTCCTAACATCATAAGCAAAATTTCAGCTGCAAAGTTTTTTCACTGAGAATTTGCCACCTGCCATCACTTAAAAACCTAAAGTCACCAGTTAAATCAATAACATATTTCTAACCTGTAACAAAAAGAAAAAAGGTATATTACTTGCACTATTACCATAGTAACTAGAAAATTTAAATGCTTATATTTCTTTAATTATTCATAAGCTGTTCATATTAAAAATTTCTTGCACTAGATATTAATACAAGCTTGTTTTTAAAATATAAAATATGGAAAATCTCTCCCAGCCAAGTCATGGCCTGATCAAGCTATGAAACTGGCAGGTAAAGAAAATATGTATACAAGCTTTACAAAAACTAACCCCTTTTTCCCTTGAGATAAATGAGAAAGCTTTGTCCAGAAGGGGTTCTTTCAAGTCCTCATAGGAAAAAAGAGATCTCTCAGCAACCCTCTAAATAATGGTATCTTATCAATACTGTTCAATAACCATGTTTTGTTCCTAAATTTAATCACTAATACAAAGAAAAAAGGGGAAAATGTTGAGGTGAATGTACACACCCCTCCCCCCCACGTTTACATTTTAGGTCATGTAATGTTCTCATGTTTTTCAATTAATTATATAACAATACAATAATTCTATGATATTCAACTGCCTAATCCCAAGGCAAATGCATTTCAATGGATGCTGGAAATCACAGACAGCATCCTGATCTCCCTTCAACAGACATCACAGGGCCATGTAACCAGAACAATTCATGACTACCTCATAGAAATCTGGGACTCTTGAAATAACAGTTCATATAGAGACTCTATTTGTTTATAAATTGCTTTATCTGTTAAGTTTGTTTTTCTTACAGTTCTAAAGTTGAATGTTTCAAAGTTTTTTAATTTCAGTTTAGAGTTAAGATATAACTTACAGCTTTGTTTACCAACTATTTTTCATGTCTACTAAATGATTTTTATGTTTACTACATGTTTTTCTGTTTACAAATTGTTTTTTCTAGTTTTCTGTTTAAAAATTGTTTTTTCTAGTAGTTAAGACTTTCTTTAACCATTTTAAGAGTTAAGTAGTTTGTTGTTTTAAAGATAAGCTATGATTTGTAATCTAAACATTAAGCTTGTGACATGCCAACTTGAATCATGCCTACAGACTCTGAACCTAAACACTGCACATTCATTAGACTATAATTCATGCGAATTAAAACCATGCTGTTTTCTGTCACCCTGTTTGCTAGGGACACCTGCAAACAGGTGACAGAGAGCAAACCACACTTTTGGTACAGACAAACAGGAAGAGATGTTGCAGTACAAGCTGACATGTACTGAACATTAATTTGGCCATGGATAAAAAGTCCAGCCCAGCTCCATGAACCAGCCTCTGGCCTGACTGACAGAGGTTTCAACCAATGACAACTCTCCTAAAATGAGAGCATTTGAATGGTCCAGAGTCTGAGAGGCGTGGAGACTAGACCAATGCCTGTGTAGCATCGGGAGTTTTTGAATGGCCTATAAAAGCTCTTCAGGAGCAATGAAACAGGCTGTTTGGCTGATGAAGCTAAAGGGGTCTGTCCTGTGTTAAGCTTCAGACATATGAACACCAATGGGTCAACACTTTTAATACATTTTCCCTTCTCTGTCCAGCTGAGAAGGGTAGTAGTGATAGAGAAGCTTTGGTGGGTGCCTGGTATCCAGACAGGGTCAACCCACTGCAGTAAACTTTGAAATCAATATATTTTACTAAGAGGAAAAAGACTACATAGGCACCCAAACATATGAAGCATATGAATGCTTTAAAGAAAATGAAAGGAAACAGTGATTGAATAAAAACCCTATTTTATTCAGTTACTCTTTTTGCTAAGGCTTCAATTCTCTTTTTAGGCAAAATAGCTGTACTATTCTCTTTGCATAAAAAATACGGACAATATGTTCTCCAAGTTATGGAACTATCACATATTAAGTACTTACAATTTCTAACTGGAACATTGTTAAGTACTTATTATGATATATGTTATTATTTATTATTGTTAACTAGAGACCACCATCCATATTTCCTTTCAGTGATGAAGAAGAACCCCATTAATTTAATTTTAATGTATCTCAGGTATGGTGACATCTATATATTATCTATAATTTCTACACTTGTCTTATAATCATTCTTTTATTGCTTCCTCTGATTCCCTATATAGATAATTCCAATCTCATTTAGTTCCTTTCTAGTTAGAAGCCTCTATTATTGCAATTTTCCCCTTTGAGCCATATCTTTTATGTGGCAACAGCTCTTTGGACACAGAGAGCAACACATAACTTTCCCAGGCATTGTCCTGGGGAAGGCTGCGAGAAGATTAGAGAAAAGAATGATAAACAATTCTTATCCTCACTTTCTGCACCTGTTGTTGTGAACATGTGGAATTTGCTTACCAAAGGGTGGTTTCTTAATTAGCCAATGGTGATGGTTTTTGGATTGGAGGACCAATTAGGTCCACCTGTATCATAGCTGTCTATAAAAGCAATGGTTTCTTAATAAGTATAGTATAATAAAGTATTGATCACCCTTCTGAGAATCATGAAGTCAATGCTAATTATTACCCAGCTGGGGGCCTGTTATGCTAATTATTTTTTTTTACTATGAGGTGACCAGAACTGCATCTGTATTCAAAAAAACCCAACAAACATTAAGAACAGTTGAATAAATTTTCATGACCTATGCTGTTTTTCAAGGTAAAGACATAGATCTTCATAACTGTCATTGTAAGACATGAATTTATGTGAACAGAGGATAAAATATTTCTGAAGATTTAGCTATCAGCATTTAATGAACTGTTCATGGCTATTGTAAGATTGTTCTTCATCCCTGTTCTCCTGGAATTAGCAGTATAACTCATATGAACATAAGTGTTATAAGATTGTGCTGCAAACATGTCTCTATTTAGACTATTCTCATGTTCATAAAAGTACATGACGTCACAGAATCGTAGAATATCTCAAGATGGAAGGAACCCACAAGGATCATCAAATCCAACTCTTAATCCTTGTAAGACTGTCAAAACATAAACTATATGACTAAAAGCATCATTTGGATGGAACTCTGACAAGTTTTGTGCTCTACCTCCTTAATTGGAAAGCCTGTTCCAACTGACCACTTTGTCAGTGAAGAATTCTTTCTAATGCCAGTCTGAACATCCCCTTACAGCTTCATTCCATTTCCTTGTGTCCTGGTGCTGGTCATCTGAGAGAGGAGATCAGCACCTCCTCAGCCACTTACCCTATTGAAGAAATTGTAGACTGAGATGCATGGCCTTGCACTTTGCTTTGATGAAACTCATTAATTTTCTGTGGGCCCACTTCTGGAGCTTGTCACTCAGCTTCCTGTCATCTGCTAAATTCTTGCAGCTGCACTGAATCCCACTATCTATGTCATTAAATCAGTTATTAAACAGTACCAGTCCTAGCAGAGACCCCTGCTTAGCACCAATCTCTATCCAGCACCTTCAAAAGCACATTCCATGGCAACCTTTCAAAGTAGTTCTCTAAGCAGCCCAGGATCTGCTCTTTCCATATCCAGGGCCAAAGTTTTGCTGGAAGTTTTCTTACTAGAGCAAACAATTTGGAACTTAAACATTTAATGGTCACTGTGACCAAGACAGTCACCAATCTATGCTTTGCCCTCTCTGTTAGCAAGCAACAAATATGGGAACAACAAACCTGTCCTAGCTGTTTCCCTTACTATCTGCTCCAGAAATTTATCTTTAAGAAATTTCAGAAATTTCTGGGACTTGTTTTTGTCAGATGTATGATGTTCTAGTTGATGCTTGAGAAACTGAAATCACTCACAGAGAGAGTCAGGTGGTTCTGACATACTCCTGAATTCCTTGTGGAAAAATGCATCAATTTATCATCCTGGATGGATGGTTGACAGCATGGTCCCCACAACAATATGTTTATTTTCTTTCACTGTCATGTCTACCCAAAGGCTCTCAGGAGTTTCACTGCCGACTACAAGTGTCATACAATCCCATCCCTTCCTTACACACAGCTCCACCCTGCCACCTCACCAGCCCTGCCCATCCCTCCTGAAGAGCCTACAACCATCTGTCATAACACAGCAGTCATATGACTCATTGTAGCAGGCACAAGGCCTGCACGGCCTCCTCGGCGATCAGAGGCCTAAGAGCTAGGAAATGCCGAGTCAGCATGACCCTAGCAGTCCCTCTCTTCCGCCTTTCGGACCCTGCTTATCTCCCTATAAATCCATAGGTCACTTTCCCCTGACCCTTACTATTGGACAGTTTTCAAAACCCCGGTAGGGTATAACAACCCCTAATTCTGCCCGGTTCGGCAGAGGAGCTGTCACTGGACCCTTCGTGGAGACCCGAATAAAAGAATCCTGTGGAACCTCACACGGCCTTCTCCTCTCTCCCCTGCATCTGCTGCTGCGGCACCTAGCAAGCTAAAGAGCTGAATATCACAAAACAGCTGATTATCACAAAGAGCTGCAAATCACTCTAGCTTGCCTAGGTTGCCTGAGCCCCCCGCTGAGCTATCCTGGCCGGCCGGCATTCCCTGATGGGGTCCTGCCCTGAGGGTAATGACCCAGCCATAACTCATGTCAGTAAAACTCAGGTTTTGCTTATCACAGTGGTGTCATAGTCATGGGACTAGGAAAAAATGTCCTGTTTCCTCTTACATTTTTTAAATATGCCCCATTCTACTCAGCACATTATGAAACAGAAAGAAGGACTCTACACTATCCCTCAAACACTGCTGTGCTGCCCTCAGGCTTATCTTAGGGAGGCTGCTTTCACACCTTTCCCCTTCACATACAGTTAAAAGTTCTGTTGAAGAGTCCTAACTCCAGTGCAAAGATCCTTTGTCCTTGGTATACTGTCTGTTGTGAGTAGGCCTGATGTCTTCTAGATTAACAGTGACCAAAACTCAAAATATTTTGCTGGTGACACAAGTCACAGAGACAGATATTGATTTGCTGTGTCCTTTTCTATCTTCCATTATCATTCCCTGCAACTTAAAGGACAGAGGAGAACACTAATTATGCTCCTGACCTTTTAGTAAACCTTTGGCAGTGAAAACAAAATTTTTATCAGTTTGATGTCTAATTAATTATTTCAATATCTGCTTTTAATTACTCAACGGAATGTCTCATGTTAAATTAAGCATAAGTATGTCAATGGGTTTTGATTAATAAGGTTAAGAATTTAAAGAGAATGCATCTTCTTTTCACAGATAGTTTCCCACTGGGATTACATGGAGTTGTGAATGACAGTTTCTTCTCTCTCTCCTTATCTCTGAATAGCAATGTTTATCAAGACTGCCTGAGATGTCAAAGAAGACCTGCCGAAATATATGTTCATTTAAACATATATTTAAAATCTTCTATAGAAGGCATCTATGTGGATATAATAAAATTACTAAAATCTGAAAACATGCTGAAAATACCTGTGTACTTGTAGCAGATTAAGAAGCAGCATTGGCAAAGCACATCAATCATATTCAGAAAATAAGAGTCAATTAAAAAGGCAAAGCATAGGAAAATTAGGGGCAATCACAATTGTTATTAATGATCAATTAAATACTGCTGTAAATATACAGTGAGAAAAATGGTTTTAACCAAAATGAAATTTATACTATATGAATACATTGCTAGCCCCCTTCTCCAGCCCCTCAAGATCCCTCTGCCTGGCAGCAGCATGACCCTCCCACCCATGAACCTCCTCTGCCAGCTGTGTGCCCTCTGCCCACGGTATGACGGGACACTCAGCCCATCCCCTGTATCACTCAAAGGCAACAGCCCATGCAGAGGACAGGAGAGGGCAGGCAGCACTGCCCCTTGCTACCAGGTAACCTGTCCCCAAAGCTTCCCCAGCTCATGGAAAAGCCACAGCACTTTTGGCCATGATCCATACAGTGCTGCTCCTTTGCATGCCCCTATGCCTGAGTCAAGGCTATCGTAAGGGTCCCAGCATGCATTAGGATGTCCCATCTCTTCAGAGTGCTGACGAGATGTGTTCATCAGATGGGACTGTACTATGCCTTGGTTGCTGGAGAGTCCCTAGCCAACCTCCTTAGGCAGCACATTGGCCGCGTTCATGCTACTCACCCGGTGGCAGGAGGTTGCCTCTGGCTGTGGAAGCCAAGGCTAAAACCCAAGGGTAGCTCTTGAGGGGCATGTGATTTGCCCATGCTCAGCCCCGAGAAATGGGACTTAAGCTAGGCCTAGAAGCATGGATGGGTTTGGGTTGGGCAGTCCTGAAAGAAGGGAGATGTCCCTTGGATTGGGGCTTTCTTTCCTTTGCTTGCATTCCCAATAGCAATTGGAGCTTTCCTTAGCAGGCCCTTTCAGCATCTTCTCCCCAAACATGTGGCTCTACCATGTGCCCAAACCCTTTTACAGGTCCTTGCCCTCTCTTTATGCAACCAGGGGATCGGCTGGGCACGCCTGCCTCTTTTCCCCTATCCCCATCAGCACTCCTTGCCAAAGCCCTCCTGGATCCTAAGGTGGACATCTGCTAATTGCTCCCAATGACACCAACCAACACCTATTTCAGTTCCCAAGTTTCACTGATTGCACCTTGCTCCAGTGGTGCTGCTCCAGTGGTGCTGCTCTGCTGACTATATGGAAAGCTACAACTACATAAACTATCATTTGCAGTTCACACCATCTAATGTCTGACAGCTTACGAAGTCACACCTATACAGATATACATGTTTGGATAGACAGAAACAAACATCAATCGCACTCTCTAAATACCCACAGAGCTTAAACAAAACTGTACAATGCAATACATGTTTACACAGAAATTCATACCAAGGTGAACAAAACAATTTACGGTGTGTAAGTATATTGCCATCTGTATAAAAATGGCTATATACAGCACAACCTGATAAAGAACTACACAAATACTAAAGTACCAATCCACACTTATGTACCTCTGTAACGAAAGACATAGAACTGTACAGCTATGCAACTTGATATCTGCTGAAATAGAACTGGAGACAGATAAAGACATAACTATACACAGACACAATGCTAACCTGGTACATATGTGGCTGGCCCATCTTCCCTCCCTCCCCCTCAGACCCTTGGAGCCATGCAGAGCGGCCCTTCTGGAAATGTTGAGCAGATGGAGATCTCTAGGAAACAAAGGGAGCACTGACTCACTTGCGGTGTGCTCTCAGCCCTGCCATAGCCTCAGCACACCCGCAAGCTCCCCAGTCCCTTCAAAACCTCTTAGCCCATCAGCCCCCGCAGTGCTACCATCCCCCTGAGCAACCTCAATGCCCTGAGCCCCCCCAGCCCTCTCAGCCCGTGCCTCTTCCCTGCCCACCCAGCCTCCACCACCATCGCCCTCAGCTCCTCCAGAGCCTTGCTGTCCCAAGGGAGCCTGAGAGTATGCCAAGTAGCCCTTGCCATCACTGCTGAACAGTGCCTCTGTACAGAAGGAGGTGGTTGTGTGGCACCTGTTGCAGGCAGCGTCTACACCGGCCTTGGCTGGAGGCAGGGGGCTGCCAGGTACGACACATCTGGGCAGCCAAACTGGCTTGGCTAGCAAGGCTGCAGCCAGCTGCTGAAAATGCCATTACCTTGTTGTTTTCAGCCAGCATGGCCTGGAACTCCAGCTGCTCCTCCTCCACTGGGCTCAGCAAATTTGGCCCCAGGCAGATGGCCAGGTTGCTGCAGGTCATGTGGCTGGTGGACAGGTGCTGGCCAATATGCCACAGCAGGGCCAGCAGCTGCTCAAGGAGGAGCAGGCTGGCAGCAGGCAACTTCTTGGCCACTCTGAGGGAACTGGATGGCAACATTCATCAGCAGGCCCATGTTGCCCACGGCCATCCCCAGAGTTGGCCCCAGGCAGGGGGCAGCCATCAGCTGTGCCGCATGGCTTTTTGGGGACTCAGCCTGTGGTCAGGGCTCCTGCAAGAAGGAAGCACGGTGCTGCTGGCCAGCTCAGGATTTGCCCCAAGTCCACACAAATGAAGGCTCCCAGTGCATTGCCCTGCAATGGGACTGACAGCCAGCAAGAGGGAGGTGCCCAAGAACACAGCCTCTTCAAGAAAGTGTCCCCTTTCAGGTGAGTGTTAGGCTTCCAGCAATGCCTGCTGCAGAGCTGGAAGCTGCCACCCACACTTTTGCTTTTAGCTGATATCCTGTCCTCCCTGCTGGCCATCTGCATGGCTGCCATCTAGTCCTAGTAGAGGTCTGTGATGAGGAACTTGGCAGGGATGCTTCTCATGAAGTCCTGCAAGGCCAAGGGCTGCTGGTGAGCCTTGGAGCATGGTAGCTCAGGCAGGAGCTTTTGCAGTGGTAGAACAGGAGGGCTTACATTGAGGATGATGGCCAGCAGCAGTGCCAGCTGGCTTGCCATGTCCACAGGCAGGCCGTGGTCTACAGCCTGGCACAGCTCCTGAACTGCCCTGATGCTCTCAGCTTTGCAGAAGATGCCTTCCCTTTGTGGACAAACAACACCAGCCCTGGCCCTGCCTTTCTCCAAGCTGTGGGCAGCAGCACAAGTCCTCCCTCAGGGTGCCACCTCTGCATGGCCACAACTCAGGGCACAAGTGAGCACAGCTCGGCCAGAGCAGAAGATTGCCTTTCCTTCCCAAACTCATCTGGACAGCAGCCAAGTCATCCTCTCTCAGCAGACAGAGCCATGGCAGGACTTTGTTTGGGATCAGCTGGCAAGAAGCCAGCTGCTCTCAGAGAAGAGCCTTGCAGCACAAAGGGCCAACAGCCAGCTGCCACCCAGCCCCAGCAGCCTGAGCGTGGCACACAGCTGGTAGCCTCTGGCCCACTGGCCTCTCTGCCGCACGCAACAGCGCTCCTGCCAGCGGCAGCAGCAAGGACGTGCCAGCACTGCTGCTGGCTCCCTGAAGGCTCTGCTTGCCCAGTGGTAGCAGGGCCCCTTGCTTCCCGGCACACAAGGTCAGTGCACTAGGCAAGGCTCCCCAGCAGCCCAGCACAGCCACATGCCACAGTGGGGGGAAAGGCTGCCCCTTCTGACCTTCTGCAGGTCTTCCAGCTTCCAGGTACTCATTGGCCTCTGCTGCGCAAGAGACTAGCCATGCAAGAAGGTGAACAGCTGTGCCTCTGGGGCTGGGCACGCAGAGCAGTGCTCATGCAAAGAGCTGGCAGCACAGAGACATTCGCTGCTCAGCAGCTGTTCAACTGCACAGCCAAGGCTTTGATTCTTGGCAGGTGGCTGACTTGGGTTCCCTTGGTCCTGTGTAGTGGCAAAAGGGATGGGGAGAGAGCCCCAAGCCACTTGCAGTGCCTCAATCAGGCACCTGTGCCTGACAGCTGCCGGCAGCCACAGCTCTCCCCAGCTGAGGAGCTGTGTTCCCCAGTGCGCTTGCTGTGGCCGCTGTGGGAGCATCTCCCTGCGGCAGCGGCAGCAGCAGCAGCAGCAGCAGCAGCTTACCCCTGTAGTGTGCCCACCCTCAGTGCCTGGGAGCTGCAGGAAGAGATGAGACGGGAAGAGAACCAGCATCAGGCCCTGTTGCTCCCAGCCCCTGGCGGGGCAGAGAGGCTTGTCCGCATGGTCCCACCCCATGCCCAGGGACATGAAGCCCTGTGGTGGGGGCAGGACAGAAATGCTGCCCAAGCCCTGCCTCCCTGTCAGTTGCCAGAGCAGTGGCTTTTGCCCTTGCCTTCTGGCAAGCCAAAGCTGACTGGGTCACACTCTCTGCTTTTGCTCTTCACAGAGGCCAGAAGCTAGGTTGCCCAAGGCCTCCTCCTTGCCATGACTGGCAAACTCTTGTGCCTGCCCCTCCATGGCACGTGGTACCATGACTCACCCAAAAGTGGCAAAGCAGGAGCTGCTGGGCCAGAACATGATGATAGAGGTGGCATCCTCATCACTGCCTTCCTGCTGCTGCTTTTCTGCCTGCAGCACCACCTCCTTCCTGGCGCTCAGCACTCAGCTGGTCCAGGGCCAGGCAGAGCTGGGGATGCAGGGTGGTGCCCCGGCTGCAGAGACCAGAGGCAGCAGTGAGGGGCAGATGGCCTCCCTGGCGTCCGCTGGCACAGAGCTCTGGTGTGTCCCCCCTTCTCCCCGCCGCCCAACAACACCTGCATGCACATTGGTGCATCCAGCCCCAAGGGCTGGAGGCCTGGGGCTTAAGACAGGCCAGCTGGACCCAGGCCCAGGGACAGGGATGGGGCAAAGGCATCTGGGCCCACAGGCTCTTACTGAAACTTGGCGACCACCAGTTCCTCCTGAAGGAGGGGAAGATGACTCTCACTGGTCTTTGGGCTGTGGCCCAGAACCATGGCCGTGCTCTGCACTGCCTCATCACTGCTAAAAAACTTCCTGCAGATCACAGAGTGGCATCTGTAAGAAAGGCATCCCCTCCTGCTGCACACCCAGCTGTGGCCATGTGTCCCTGGGCTGTAGGGGAGCCTACCTGGAGCTGAAGCAGCCTGTGGCCTGGTCCATCCTGCCTGGTACAGGAGGATCCTGATCTTGCTGCAAAGACGTGGGCTACTCACTCTAGGCAAGGACAACAAGCGGGGTGGTGGTGTTGGAATGACGCCATTGCTTGCTCAGATATTCGGGTTTTTTGCACTTTTTGAGTTGCACACCAGACAGCTCTGGGCTGCTGCTATCGCTTCTTAGAGGATGCTGAGTCCAACTGACCAATGGTCTGAGGCGAAGGGACCCTGGCCAGGGCACGGGTGGGGCACTGGGGGCAGGATTTCTTGCCAGGACAGCCACGGCTGCCTTTGCATACAGGAGCCCAGCGCTGGACAAACCCCGAGGTTCACCTCCCTCCACATGCTGCCAAGGCTTTGCTTTCTGCAGCCCTGCACACACTCAGCCGCCTGGGCTCCAAGAGCCTCCCAATTGCTCAGCCTGGCCTCCAGCAGCAGCTGCTTTTACAGCTTCCTCTTCCCCAACCTC
The DNA here is from genome assembly GCF_036417665.1 of Passer domesticus. Taxonomy (NCBI): domain Eukaryota; kingdom Metazoa; phylum Chordata; class Aves; order Passeriformes; family Passeridae; genus Passer; species Passer domesticus. The sequence continues at coordinate 55,546,765 of NC_087512.1, read as the reverse complement.
TATTGCTGCAAGGGCTTCTTCCTTCTCTTTCTCCCTGGCTGCGCAACTTGCCTCTTCCCCTGTATGTTTACCTCCAAGAGGTTCAAAACCCAATTCTTTTTAACAACTGAAACAAATTATGCTGGTAAATAGCTTTTCCACATCAGTCAAAAGACCAGAGACACAATTTTTAGCTTTTCATATTGATGAATGATGCATTTTCTTGTATTATTAAATGTAAATATGACTGTATAATGCAGTTTATAGTGTCTATATATAAAAATTGTAAGTAGGAAATTCTAACATAAGATATTATTTTGTAGTGTTTTTTAAAATATAGGTTTTCAGCTCTTGAATACATCAGCTACTTGTGAGGGCTTACACAAACTTTTAATTTTGATTAATTTTCTTAATGAATTGTCCTGTGTCTGAATTTCTTGTAAAAGTTGTTGCTTTAGTTGAGGTCTGACATGGTGATGTATTTTGAAAAGTTAAAGTGGGATAAGGCATTTCATCAAAGGATGGAGAGGAGGGACAGAGTCTTTCATGAGGATGTATTGGATAGTCTGCTACTTGAACATGATATAAAACTATACAATTTAGGGTGGATAATGTGAGTTTGGGTTTGGCTGGGATATAGTTAATTTTCCTCACAGTATCTGGTATGAATTTAGTAGCTGTGGTTTGAATTTGTGCTGAAAACTATGTTAAGTCAGGGATATTTTAGTTACCACTGAGCAGGGCTTACACTGAGCCAAGGGCTTTTCTGCCCTTCACCCCACTGGTAAGCAGGCTTGGGGTATAGAAGGAGTTGTGAGGAAACACAGCCAGGACAGCTGACACTGACCACAGGGATATTCCAGACCATATGGAGTAATGCTCACCCTGCAAAGCTGAAAGGAGAAAAAGAACAAGGGAATTTTTGATGTGATAGTTTGTATTCCCGAGTCACTGTGATTGAATCCTGCTTTCCCAGGAATACTTAAACACCTGCATGTTCATGGGGAGCAGTGGATGTTGTTTACTTTTCCTTGTGTACATGGCTTTCACTTTATATGTTACATTATCTTTATCTTAACTCACTTGTTAACTCACTTTGATTCTCCCCCATCTTAAGCTGGGGATGTTGTTTACTTTTCCTTGTGTACATGGCTTTCACTTTATATGTTACATTATCTTTATCTTAACTCACTTGTTAACTCACTCTGATTCTCCCCCATCTTAAGCTGGGGGCTTAAGCTGGCTAGTTCTGATTCAGGACTGCAGAACATGCTGACTCACTATGCTACCTTTTTCTATATGGCTTCTGGGAATTCCCTAGTGATGGCAAAATATCTTCATGTCTTTCTGAAATATGACTTGAAGTTATGCTTTCAAGTGCATCTTTTCTATTTTGAAAGTTGGAGCCAATCTTGTGCAATTCTGTGAATGAAACTGAATAAGAAAAACAGCAAGAGTTATTAAATTCCCCAAAACAATGGTTATTAAGAATTATCATGCTCCCTGATTAAGCTTACAAGAACATTGGTGTGGCTTGCAGTTGCTAGGGTCATTTCCCAATAAGTGTTTGAGTTAGCAGTTCCCTTTTACCATGGCTGCTATCCTGCTAACACCTGGAAGTTTTGTTCCATCTGAGTACTCTGCTGCATGAATTCAGTTGAAATTTAAGCCAATAAGAAAGTGTATTTTGGCCATCAAAGTAGTAAAAAGGAGTTACAAAAGAAATAAAATAAAGATTCAGGATAATTTCAGGTAGTGATTACAGGATCACACAAGATAAAAGGCAATAACAACAAATAATTTGAGAGAGAGAAAGGGAATTTTAAAAAGCCTGTGAGTGCCGGGTCTGCCAACTGTATTAAAACACTTGGGAGGAAAGGATTTTGCATAGTGTGTTATGACTGCTGCTAGCATGGCATGTCGGCCATCACACGGGAGGTGTTCAGGAAGGTATCTGTTTTTGAATGGAATTTTTCAATTTGTGTGTTATTATGAGAAAAAAATGCACAACTGTTAGAGACTATTATTAGTAATATTAGCCAAATCATTGTCCTTTGCCCAGCCTCCCCAAACAAAAAAAATCTCTGTTATACAGATGTAACATATTTAGTATTGTGCATATTACTGCATATATTTGAGCCTGCTCCATAGTGCTTGGCAGATCAGACAGAGAGATCATTCACAGGAAAGGTAAGTATTCCACTATATGACTCCAAAGAACAGGAATGCTATGCCTTTCTCTTTTTATTCCTGCTTCTTTCTTCACAAAGAATAAAGATTATCTACTTTTTTTTTAAGCCATGTGGTTTTTTTTGAATCTGAGAACTAGCTCTCCTGCATCCGTCTAACCAAACTAAGGAAAGCAACTTCAGCTGATGTTGAATGTCGCAGAGACTTACAAGTACGTAACCAGGAAATTGAACACAAGAGTTTTTGAATTGTCATTGCAAAATTTATATCTATGTAGTTATTTAAATGCAGGTTACAAACAAATAGTTTTGTTTGTAACTACTATGCCTGCATCTCTGTTATGTTTTCAATTTTCCTGTATTTTCCCATTTTTAACCATGCTTTCTTCTAGTGCTCTCATGGAGAGGATCTACACTAATGATCAGGAAGCTTACTAATTTACTCCTCTGTGGAAGCAATGAAATAGACCTTAAAAGTCACAGCATGAGACATGGATTTCAAAATGGTCTCTACAAGCTGTAAGGGTCCACTTGTGCACGTCTCACAACTAGACTCTACCTTAGAAAATTAAAATTATTCTTAATGACAAACGGAAGAGAAGAAAGTTATGTCTGCTGTGCTTTGGGGCTTTACTTCTGAGGAAGTAGGAATGTAAATTATTTTATCTGGTATCCTAAAGATGAGACAGAAGGATCAGGTATGTTCAGACTCACATTCTACATGCACAATGCATTTTGTGTCTGGTTTGGTTTAAAACTCAAACTTCTGGTACAAAAGCCAAATGGTCATCAATTGCTTTCAAAATGTCCACCTGCTGCTGCAAAATCTGCATGAATTGTTACATAGCACCCTGTATTTCCTCTTGCAGCTGGAATCCCTGGGTTACCCTTGTTTGCTCTGTGAGTATGTTGTCCTTGAGAGAAACAGGGTAAATCCTGTTGTGATGCCAAAGCTTTGCCCAGTAGATGTTTAGAGCTTACTGTAAAATGTGCTTATATAAATGCTGTTTTGCAGATGGTTATGACACAGAAAATGTGGTTGTACCTGAATGAAACATCACGTCTCTCCTCCCCATTCTCCACTTAAAATGAGTGGAGAATGAGCCACTGATCACCATCTACCTTTTCATTTACAGAGTTTAACCATTTAGTATGAAATAACTTGGGAGACTACATCTTTGATTAAAAGAGATCTGAAATGTTTTATTTGGTATGTGGTAAGGAAAAATATTTCAGTTTATGGTACATGGAGATAGTATTTTTAAGTGGCAGTATATGTTGTCAGAACCAATTTTGCAATAACTGTAATGTAGTGCAGAGTAGTAGCTGATTACAGCCTTTTACAGAGGTGTTTTCCCAAACAGCTATTTTAATAGTGTGAAACCTGACATTAATACACAGTTTCATAGAAAACCTACAGAGCTTGGCTTGTAAGCACCATACTGATCTTGAAATTTTTTCGCTTTCCATTTTGTCATTTTCTGACAACTGGCAAATATACGTTTAAAGGTACAGTTATTTTTCTCATTCAAGAACTAAAATGAGAAACAGTTAAGATTAATAAAGCTGTTTGTTAATGCAAAGAAGCTAAATGGTGATTTCTTAGTATCATTATGTACTAAATTTTTTCAGACTTAAAATTCCTCCTAGAAATGGAGAAGGACTGTTGTTGCTGACACACATCCTTTCTCTCCCTCAATGAGACTGCAATAGTGTGTAAAGCAATATGCCTTTCCTTGTAAATTCTTCTTTTCTGGTAAACAAGGTGATTTTAAAGTAAAAGGATTGTATTCTCAGCCATGGCTTACACTTAGAATTTTGGGGGAGCAGTCAGAATTCAGTTAACCTATCTCTCATGACATTACTTATTCTATGGTTCCCAAATTCCTTTCTCAAAAGTATCAGTGAATTTCCAGTTTAAACTTAGAAAATACTAACTTAGATGATAGTGAAATCTTTTGATGGCATGCTTTTGAGTATTTTATTAATGTTTTTCTGTTATCATTAAGTATTATTTATAGATATTAAGCCAATATTACTAATTTGTTTATTAGATCAATGTAAATAAATACTTTTAACATAGAGATAAATTTAACTCTTTCTATGAAACCTTTGAACTTACAGGAAACTTTTTAACAGAAAATGGTTCAGCAAAAATGTTTTTCCAGCTTCTGTTTTATATAACTTTTAAATGTACTGTTTTATTACTAGAAGGATCTCTGACCTTCTTTATTTTTCAAATACTTTTTAAATTTTATTGCCCTTGAGCAGAAGACATTTTAGATAAACTTGACAATGTGGAAATGTCAAAAAATTGTAATCTTGTCTGACAAAGCAGCAACATCTTATCATTAATGTATCATTAATTTTCATTTACAGTATGAATAGACTTGTTTGTGTAAATAGTTAAGAACTACATCTAAAATATTCTTTAATATAACTTCTTTTTCCATACTGATCTATTTGGTGAACTGTAGTAGCATAAATGTTGTTATCATAACATTATATATTTGTATGTGTCCAAAGACTACTTTAGTGTAGGAGACAGAGCTCTGAGAGGACATAGGAGAGAAAACAGTATCTATATGTGTATAAAGTTTATTAATTTTCATAGATATTGAATGGGTAATGTCATTTTTCTCTTTCAAAAAAACCTCCCAAAATACATCAGTGAGGCACATAAGTGGCATCTTTTTTATTGGAATGAGTAATTGAACATAGAAAATAATGCTACTTTGTTATACTGGTACAAATGAAATAAGAATGGTTAAACAGAAACCAGATCAATTTCTGAAATAGGGGCTTAATGGCACCTATGAAACACATTGCTTCCCCCATGTGTAGGCTTCCCTAATTCAGTGATTAACAGAATGCATCAGAGAAATTTCATGTCATGTATGTCATCTTGACTTTTGTGTTCCCTAAGTATCCACTACTAGTAATTTATCAATAGCAATATCTGGAGGGGTAGCTCAAGTGAAAAGTATGAAAACCTGAAAAGAGTTTATGATAAGAGAAACATCAAGTTGAACAACCCTTGAAGCAGAAAGCAATTGAAATGAGTTTATTCTGAAAAAAGTTGCCCAGAGACATTGTCGATGTCCAGTCCATAGAAGTGTTCAAGGCTAGATGAGATGGAGCTCTGAGCAAACTGGTCTAGTGTGAAAGGTGTTGAATTAGATAATCGTTAAGGTCCCTTTGAACCTACACCTTTCTATGATTTTATAATTCTATGATATTTGTGTGGAAATAGCTATATATTAATTAATAGAAGAAACAGAAGAAGAGTCTTTTTAGGAAGGTAGTCACAGATTACAGTTACCTGTGCGTATGGAGAGGAAGACTCAACCTTTTAAAGAAAACTTAGTCTTTGGTGAACACAAAATAAAATGAACCAGCACTGAAATCTCAGGGTGTTTTGATGTTTTCTGAGGAAGGAAATTCCAGCATCTTGGGAAAGTGAAGGGCCAATGAAATCGTGGCATAAAAAACTGAGGAGAAAGAAATTGTAGAATTGAGAGTAATAAGAGTATTTTAATGGTCCAACTTCAGTAGGTTTTTTTTTCTGCAGTACCTAGTGAACAGTAGCGTAGGAGTGGCTGGGGGTCTGGACAGTCAGGACAAATGCAGATGAGAGATCTCTGAAGCTAGGTCTTGGGACTTGTGGTTTATTGCAGAGGGCATGGGTGCAGGGGCCCTGCTGGGAGCTGCCAGCCACAGCTAGAAGCAGGCTCCAAAAAAAGAGGTAAAGAGAGTGGTAGAGAGAGAGAATGAATGTAAGAGTGTGGTAAAGGAAAGATGAAGAGAATGAACGAATGGTTCCCGTTACAATACAATAAATCTTCTTCTGTATTGAATATTCTAATTCTCACTAACCAATATAATACAAGATACAAATCCTATAGCATTTACATACAGCCTATAAGAATCATTACATTACCATACTGTGTTACATTTTAAACCCTAAAAACTACTCTTTGGACCCCTTCTGCCAAGCTGCTCTGACCCTTGGACCTGTCTGCAAGCAGAGGGCATTGTTTCATCAAAAGGTGATTACCTTCATCTGGCCATACCACTGTTTTGCTAGTTGTTCAGTAACTAAGGTATCTCAAAGCTTGCTTTCATTTCAATCTTGCTTATAGTTTCCATATTCTCAAAATCTTTTGCCAGGCAATCATATTTATAAGGCTTTCCTGTATCATCTTCCCCAACACAGTGGTAAAAAAGAACTTTGTTAATATTTTCTTAATACTACAGTATTAGAAATAACTCCTTTCCAGACAATCTTCAATAACCAAACAAATGGATAAACAAACACAACTTTACAAGATCAAACTTCACTAGTTTTGTGAACCTTTTTAAAAAGTTCAAACCAAAAGTAACTATCCTGTGATGAAAGTATGAAAATTGTTATGTAAATCAATCTTTATGAGTGTAAATAATATCAGAATCCTACAACTGAGGAGCTATATTCTAATTGTAAATAGGGCTAAAAAATTCTGTGGATCAAGGCATATTGAAATGCTTTCCTAACCAATTGTTCTTAAATAAAAAGCAATCAAAAAACCAAAGACACCCATCCCCTCCTGTTGGCTATTTCCATCTCTCCTGCACCCTCTTCCCCCCAGACTTCAGGGAAAAAAACCTCAAAACAACCAACCAACCAACTAAAATAATTCAGAAAGAAAAAACTTAGTAACTGCCTGCATTGCATTTAAAATGTCTAGCAGAATGGCAAGGTAACTCACGATTCTAAATGTTTCTGAATATATGTTAGCAAAGAAGATGTAGCTGGAAATCTTCCGTTGCAAGTGTAATTCACAGTCTGGGAACTTCAGTACTCAACTCAGAGCTTTGATTCTACTTCTAAACAGGAGAGTAAGGCATAGTATTTCTTCCAGGCAACCAGTTCCATTATTGTCAGAAAGCTATTTTTCTTCAGCCTGGTAGGGCATTATTAGACTAATTAGTTTTACCAATAGGATTTGTCAGGCACAGAAGATCCATATAATTGTCAAGAAACAATTTTTACTTTGGGGTATGGAAAACAAGATTTTTGTTGTGGTTATTTGGTGTGTTATTTAAACGATTGTCCAGAAATAAGACAGGATTTAATGAAAAGAATTCTTTCTGGATAAAACAAGCAGGGAATAAATTTCTTGGCACCACGTTTGGAGATGCTTCTTTAGTGTCTTTTCACCATTCCTTTGTCAATGAGAATCAAGACAAATTACCTAAATCCAGTGCACTGTCTAAAGGTCACTATGTTTGCATCTCTGCTGGTTCACACCTCTTGCTGCTTGGCTACATATCTGACAAAGTTAATGACAGATCTCAGGTACAGATTTATGAAAAGGCAATTGTCCATCACTGTTTTCTTTCTTTGGTTCAGCTATCTGTTCCTGTGGTGATTTACACAGGGTGTGTAAAAAGGAAGGTTGCAATCTTTTCCACCATCCTACCTAACAGTCTAAATATGTGGGGATGAAAACTATATTCTAGTTTAATAGGTTCACTCCATATTAAAGAAAAAAGATTAGCGATGTAGTCTAAAAACCACTCAATGCAGAAAAAGTTGCTGGCTTAGGAAATTGGAAAACAATGCTTCAATGACAGTATTAAGTTGTGTAATAGACAAATATCTCAGTCACTGGCATACAAGTCAACATCAAATATATGGATGAGTAATGATACTCTGCCTCTGGAGAGCGAACAAGATGAAAAGCCCAAGGTTTATTTTTTTCAAAGGGCTAGGTCAAACATTTTACAGCTTCTAGACACAAAGAATATCTAATACAAACACTTAGGAAAAAACCTTATAACGTCAAAAAATTATAACAGAGCAACTGAAACTGACATATCACAAAGGAGAACCTATCTTAACTGAAGTAAAAGATAGCACACGGATAATTTTATGACATTTCAACCAGAAGGGTTCAGAACAGTCATTTACAGAAAAAACACATATCTCCTGGGTTCATAAAAGTATATGTTAATTTGTTTGCAGACAGATGCACAGATTTTATTGAGTTAATAGGAATTTTAGAAAGGAAGACATCTGGGGAAGTGATAGAGGCACAGCCCATCAGCAGCTGCCTTACCATCTGACAGACTTGTTAGTTCTAAATTGCCAGTTGTCTATAAAACCTGCCAAGAATACAGTTGCCACCATGGGGTAGTGGTACACATCTGAAATCCCTGCCCTAGGTGAAAAATAGTTTAGCATAATGTTGTATTACTTAAAAAAGCATGAATCTTCCTTACAGTTGAAAACTCAGGATTTTATTAAGAAGCTCAATAACTAGTAGAATTTGAAGATTAAGTCCTAAATTGTAGGTGAAATTATGGGTTTCATGAGACTTTCAAGGAGCTCTGGATTTTCTGATACTCTTTCTTGCAAAACACACAGTCTGTCTATATTTTATGGCTAGATTTTAATTTAAATTATTGATCCATGGATTTTAATGAGAATATTTTTAATTAAGGTGGCAGGAGATTGCAAAATTGAGAGTAAATCATAGAGAAGTTTGTTAATATTCAGAAGAAGGTAGATGAGAGGTTGGATCTATTAAATACTGAGTTCTGCAATTTCACACGGAATCTACATATAGCATTTATGTATTTATATTTTACGTATATATATATATGGGGATACATCGGTTATGAATGGGAAGGATTAGGTCTGCTAAGATTCAATACTTCTTGACAACAGCCAAGAAAATCTGTAATTTCCCTCCTGTATTGTGGTCTCTAACTACTGTCAATCAAAGTCACTAAACAGCACCAAGTGGAGCTGAGAATAAAATTATTCTCTAGATTTCCAGACCAGGTTTCTTCTTCAAGTTTAGCAAGGAAATCAGAAGAGTTTATTTGTTTCCCACATCTTCCCCTGCCCCTGCCTGCACAAACAACTGTTTTCTCTGTCAAAGAGTTACACATCTAAAATTATTCAGGCAAAAATCTTGTCTCCTGTTTTTATCTCCTGCCAGGTCCACAGTGACTTCCTGTGAGGTTGTGGTAAGGAGAAAGAGACAATATCTGGAGAATTGGAATTGGGCCATAAATTACCCAACAACTCTCTTTTCAGGTTCTTCTAAGGTTCACAGTTCTCTGATGTAATGAAAGCGCTCTGATGTCCCACTAAAAACTACAAAACTTCCTTTTGCAATTAGGAGAGATAGCTTTTTAAAAGCAGATTCTGACCAGACTGAACTGTAGGAGGGAAACCAGGAAGAAAATGCTTATCAAGCTACCTAGACTGGGAGAATTTGCTTCCTCTTTCTAGACTAGTGATAAAGCAGTCTCTGTCAGCAAGTGGCAGTTGCAGAATCTAATCAAAGATGAGCTGCTGAGTGATGTCCTGCCAAATATTAATATATTAAAAAAAATATTAAAAAAATATTAAAAAAATATTAAAAAAAAAAAAAGTGTGGCAGGTTTCTTACTCTGGTTGTCCATTTCTACATGTGAGCAGAAGGCACATATTTTTCAGCTGTGTCTTGGAAAAAAATACAAGATGCTAGTGATAAAGATGTGGATATAATGAGATACACTGGGAAAATCTATATATTTTTTCTAATATAACAAACTAATATAATTGTGGGTCAAGAGGTAAAAACAGAAAGTGAGAAGCTACTGGCATGAAAAGCTTGCATTGAACAAATTTTGGACTTGTGGTGTTGTGGGAGCAACCATCAAAACATCCAAAAGGAAGATTCAAAAACCTTTCTGTCTGATTTTTGGAATATAGTGATGTTGGTGGAACTGCAAGGCCTTTCTTCAGTGAAAGGATGGAGAGCTTACCGTTCCTGAGGCCATTCTGCTCTCTTATATGGTCAGGAGTATATTACTTTTGCATTGCTATTGCATGATAATAATAATTGTTATAATATTAAAGTTGTGTTGATGTAACTTCCCTGAATTGCGGATGATACTCAAAAGTTATGTTCAGATATTTTTTCATGTTTTCTGATATGGTAGATGATAACAATGTGTGATTCCATCCCCAGAGGGAATTTCCATGGAATTTAAAGCTCTCTGAAAAAAGTTAAAATTTTGTGATATTAATGAGTTTTTTAAAATCAGAAAATTAAATGTGGAAAGTTCTGAACTCTAAAAAGCATTCATGTCCTAAAATAAAGAGAGCGGAAATTGGCAAAGAATTTGAAACCTTCCACTACAGTGGTTAACACTAGAGGTCCTGCAAGGTGCTGCACCTTGTCTCACTCTTCTAGGGTGCTGGGAGTCCAGCTAGGAGTCTAGAGAGTCCAGGACAATACAGTTGGGGTTCTTTTCATCTTCTTGGCAATGTGTAATCGCAGTAAGATATAACATGAGGTATGAATCTTGTTTAGACTGCAACCCCTGGTGCGAGGACACGAGGCTTGACTCCATTTTCATCAGAAGGCTGATTTATTATATGTTATACTAAAATACTACATTACAACTATACTAAAAGAACAGAGAGAAGAAGATCAGAAGGCTACAAAGACAAGAATAGAACAGGAATGAATAACAAAAATCCTGTCACTGCTCACAGCCTTGGCACAGGTGGCTGTGATTGGTCACTGATTGAAAACAATCCACATGAACCAATGGAAGATTCACCTGTGGCACTCCACAGCAGCAGATAGTTATTGTTTACATTTCTTTCCTGAGGCTCTCAGCTCCTCAGGACAGGAAAAATCCTAGCAGAGGCTTTTTCACTAAAAATCCTGGCAACATCTCACCCTTTTAAATTATTAAATTAAATAGAAAAAGAAATGTTTGCAATCTCTTCTACTAGGGCTTTGCAGAAGAGAGAACAAGCACCTCTTGAGGTTCATCTGTTGCCAATCAAAATCTCAATCATCTGCTGATGTGAAATGGTCAGGGAAACTCTTCACTTATCAAACATTCAGGGAAATTCTTCACTTATCAAACATCAAATTCTATCATAACACTAAAACAATCCTAAAATATAAGAAAATGCAAAAAACACATGCAGAGAAAGTTCATTGTTTCAAGTCCAAGCAGCTGAGTTTCAGGACAGAGTCCATGGACTGAAGATGTTCTTCTTTGACATGTCTGGAAGTCCCCTTTGGTCCTGAAACAGGCTTGCAGAATCCTGAAACAAAGAACTGCTAAAGAAAACAAGAATTATGAAAAATCCATTGACAGCCATGAAACAATTCAGAGAAAAAATTCTGGAATGCCCTGGCCACAGCCCTTCATTGAACCACTTGGGTTGAGGCTAATTTTTGGCTTTTCAATGCTTTTGAGCTGCTAGCTCTTTCCACTTTTCTTTATAATTTTTTTTTTTTTTTCAAAAGAAGAAGAACAGCAGCAGAGGGTCTCTAGGACCCTTGGGTGGCCCTGGTCCTGGTGGACGGACCAGAGAACCCAGACCTGGCTCACAGAATGGTGGCCCAGGTCCCTGTGGGGAAAGCAAAGTCCCCAAACCCAGCACTGGACGGGGCAGTGGCCCCGGCCCAGGGAAATGAGCCAAACGGCCCAGAACCACCCTGTGAGGCGGGCTCTGTGTGCTCAGAACCTGGCAGAACCATGCTGCCAGCGTCTTGAGAGCAGAAATGACCCAATGCTTCTTCCCCCCAGCAGCACCGGTGCACACCGGCAGCTCAGGAAGAGAAGCTTTCTCAGGAATTGTCATCCCAGATCTGAGGGTTTCTTGTTCCCAGAGCAAGCGAGCAATGCTTGCTTTGCTCTGTGTCTCTTGCTCCTGCAAGGCAAATGACACGTCTCCTGCATTCTGCCCCTCGGCACCACCCCCATCCCCACTGGGCTGGGAACCAGAGGCAGATGCCACAGGAGCCAACTCCCCCACGCCGCTGGGGCGCTCGGGGAAAGGCAGGCACCCCAACCCCCAGGGAGAAGCCCCCGACCACACACGAAACGACCCAGAAACCATACTGATTTTGAACACAGCCAGCTGAACTGCTCCTGCAGTCAGCTGGAGGGCCACGCCTCCTCCACGGAAGGACAGGCTCTTCGCAGGGTCTGATGCGACTGACAGAGCTTCGGAAACCTGCGGGACAACTGGGGTGGGCGGTGCGGGCAGCACGGGCGCTGGTGTTAGCTCTTGAGGCGATCCCGTGGGCTCAGCACCATTCTCGACACGTTCTTGCACCGCAATCGGGTCGGCAGGGAGCGGCAGGACAGGCGGGGGCGGCGGGCTCGGAGCGGGGTCGGCCCGCGCAGGCACCGCCTGCACCGTTGCGAATTCCGTTGCCGGCTGGGATGCAGAAAAAGAAGAAGACACGGAGGCAGCTCCTGCAGCTTCCGGGGACAGCACCACAGCCGGGGAATCATTGTTGTTGATTGCATTGCCTGGCAACACGGGCGGATCGGCGGGAGGCGGTTCCGGATGCCGCGGCGCAGGCGCAGTCATCAGAGCCGGCGGAGCTGGCCCGGGCAGCTGCGGAGCCGGCTGAGGCGGAGCCTCGGGGTCCGTCGCCTCCCGCGGGGCTGGCTGAAGCGGAATCGGATCCGCCCCCTCCCGGAGTGGGGAAAACGGAGAATTCCGCGGCGAAGCGGGCGGGGCCGGTCCGGAAAGCGGCGGGCTCGGCTCCCCATCTCCCCTCCAAGAGAAGGAGCGGGGGGGGGGGGGAAGGCAGATCTGTTTGCTCCGAGGGAGCAGAGAAAAACTTTTGCTCAGCTGGGGGCAATGTGGGGGGGCTGCAAATCCGCGGTTCATCTTCTTTGAGAGGCGTCTCTCGTGCCGAAGCTGGCGGGGACAGAAAGCGACTGCGCTCCCGAGCCATGATGTCCCTCGCAGCCCGTCCCCATTTCAAGATAACGCCATAAAGCAGTGTGTGCACTGCATGCATCATTGGGGATGAAACACTCTGGACTACTGACCACCTAAAAAGAGCGTCCATGAACTCCCAAAAACCTAAATCAAGGGAGTCTACGACATTTGTAATAAATCTATGAAATTTTGCCCATCTGAAGAACTCATAACACCGTCTCTCCAACATACATTGAGGAATTCTGTCCCTGTGTCCCCATCTGCACCAGAGTTTAATAACTTTCTCCTCTGATGCAGTAAACGGAACCTGAGCTTCCGAAGGTACATTTTCCCAACTTTCCTCCCACCTTTTGCGAATGGCAGGTTCTTCAGGAAGGGAAAAAATAACAGTACCTTTAGACAGTGTCCTTCTGGATCCAACTGCGCTGCTCTGCGGTCTCTGGACACACTCTCCAGGAAAGTCCAACAGGTTCTCCTGTTCGCCTTGGCTGTGAACTCTGCCCATCTTCAGGGTCTCGTTTCTTCAGCTCCAGGCTAGATTCCATGGTCACTCTTGGGGTGACCATCAGTTTCACACGTCCAGGGGTCACCAGTTCTTGTTTAAACTTGGGCCCCTCGGACGAGGACACGAGGCTTGACTCCATTTTCATCAGAAGGCTGATTTATTATGATATATGTTATACTAAAATACTACATTACAACTATACTAAAAGAACAGAGAGAAGAAGATCAGAAGGCTACAAAGACAAGAATAGAATAGGAATGAATAACAAAAATCCTGTGACTGCTCACAGCCTTGGCACAGGTGGCTGTGATTGGTCACTGATTGAAAACAATCCACATGAACCAATGGAAGATTCACCTGTGGCACTCCACAGCAGCAGATAGTTATTGTTTACATTTCTTTCCTGAGGCTCTCAGCTCCTCAGGACAGGAAAAATCCTAGCAGAGGCTTTTTCACTAAAAATCCTGGCAACATATGAACACGAAAGAGATCAGAAAAATAGTTCTAGTGTTTCATTTCTAGCCAAAGCAAATGATCTTGAGGTCCTGGATGGCTGTTCTGAGATAAAAATTTCCTTCATTCAGATTCAGATGAGAGAGAATACTTCTGGCCTTGAAAGTACTGCAACATTCTCCCATTTCTGCCTCAAGCTTGAATGAATTTTTCTCTGCATTTTTAATGGTAGATTTTCATTCTCTGTTTAACAGGTGTTGAACACAGGTGTTTCTCTAGTTTTGTTCAATAGAAGTTTGTGTGCTTTGCTGATTCTGTAACAACTGTAACAGCAGTTCACCCAAGCATCCTCTGTGTGTAGTGGCACACCAGAAACTGCTGGACCAGATCCTCTCCTGTGCTGAAATATGCCTTAGGCACCCATCTGTGCCACTGGCAAAAAATTCTTGTTTGAAGAATTTCAGGTTCACTATGTATGTCAAATCATAAGACAGGAGCTGAGGGATATATTTTCTTTTGTTGAAGAGTGATATGTTCAATTCAGCCTTTCTCCCTGCTCCTGCATGATATCTCCACTTTGTGTCAGCTGTTCCATCATGGTACGATCGAATTCACAGACAATCGATAAGATAGATTCCAGCCTATGTATACAATCTCCAGGATCCTACCTGTGATAAGCAACAGAATAATCAAAAGAAAAACAGGCTTGTAAGTTTGGAATGTTGTGGGGTTTTTTTCATTTGTTTGTTGGATACTTTTAAAATTTTTGTTGTTGTTGTTGTTGGGGGCTTTTTTTTCTGTTTGGGTTTTGTTGTTTTTTTTTTAAGAAGTGAATTTTTTGACATACACCTGCTCAACTAATATCTCATTGGGAGCTTACTCTGAACTGATGTTTGGGAGGACTGATCATTTTTTAATCACCTGTCATTCTGCCTTCTTGCCTTCTCATATATGATTGACTTTACCCTACAATTAACCTATTCTAGTGTTCCATTAGAGTTCAGAGATTTAATCGTTTTCCTCTTCCCTTATTTTTGTAGGAGAAGCTTTCTAATGCACCTTTTCCACCTCTTAGTTCACCATGTTCAAAGGACTGGAAACTAGGAGAAAATCTTTCAAATTTCTGCATGAAAGAAGCCCTAGGTACACGCCTGGGGCTAAATATTGCCTTCACAGACTTTAATAGGAAGTAAAAATATGCATTTATCTTGAATTTAAATCATTTTACTATTAGCAGATAACTTTGAAATTTTGTGAATGTTGAATAAGAGGATACTTCAACCTGCTTTTCAAATATAAGTATCTTTATGAAGGTCTAGAAAATAGGCATTTTATACCTGAGTTGTCCAAAGAAATCCATCATTGGTGAAAATTTCCTTCCAGCTAGAAGTTTAGTAGAATTTTTTATTAGTAAGAGATAGTATGTTTAAAATTGACAACTGATACCTGCAATTGGCCATTCCATGGAGTATGTCATTCCTCAGTACTCTGGCTGAGTTCTCTCACTTCATATCCCATCAGTGAAGAAATTAATGCATAAATTGACTTGAAAATATTATTGAATTTGTTCTTTTCACTTTAATTAAGCTATAAAAACCGGTAATTTTTTTTCAGAACAAACAGCTCAGCCTGAGTACACAGAGCTTTTGCAGGACAAAATACTGCAAAAAGCAAAATTACCAGTCTTTATTGAGCAAGAAAACAAGATAAAGTTTTTGCTTACGTTTGTGGTAAAAAGTGTGTGAGCAGGAATATCTCCCATGGTTGTACATTATATCCTGAAAATAATTTTTTTTATATTAATGTATTTCAAACCCTTATGACAGAAAAAATTGTTTTGATAACAGAACTTGTTTTGTCCCACAAATGGCTTAAAGTACTCAATTTTAACATGCAAGATTTGCCAGACTGCCTGCCTTCACTTAGATGTTCACATTCATAATAGTTTCTTCTTTGTATGGGGCTGTTAGGATTAAAAACAAACCTAGTTTGCATTTCCAAGTCATTAAGTCAGGAATAGCCATGTCATAGCCTTATTTGAAGATGACAGCTTTTGGAAGACTTTCCAAATATGTTTTTTAGTTTTGTCAGTATGAAATTAATTCCTGAACTGGACCTACTGTAGAAAAGTAGTAGAAAAGAAATGACAATCCATAAGACATGAGAGAGACAATATGAATGAGAAAATATGTTTTGTCTTTTACATATCTGGATTCTGCAACTGTTTCTTTATTACTGAACTACAAAAGTATATTTCATCCCTTCATGTGATCTTTTAGTGATTTTTCATTCTTTGTACAAGAATTTAAAAAACAAACTTTTTTTAACACATCTGTAATTTTATTGTCTTTTAATTAATCATTTCTATCATGTCTGTGTTGATTCTGTTGGCATGATTTTCATCTGAGTAGCCCTTAAGACTTAAAAATTAAAATCAACATTTTGTTGAACTTACAAGAATAATTTTTAAAATTAGACTGTTTGTATCAATACGTGTCTCTTCTGACTGCCTGGAGAGGGAGTTGTCTTTTGCCAGCTTGGCGAGTTCCATATGCTTTTAGAATGTTTCCTGGTATAGTGTTTTCCCCATTAATGCTGATGGAAAGTGGACTAATGCCATTCTTTTGATTCATATGGCCTTTTTAAGCTTCTCCATAGGTAATGTGCTGTGCATTTAATCTGCCTCCATTTGTGTCATTTGTATAGAAGCTCAAAACAATTCAGTGTTCTGCTCAGTGCCAGCTTCTGTGTTTGGTACATGCTTTGGAGGTTTGTGCCTGTTCAGCTGGCATATGCAAAAGAAACACCGAGCATTTTCACAGGCGATAAATATTTTCCCCTTTGCTGGATTTTTTTAATTATGTGCCATTCCCATATCTGTCTTTCCTATTCTGCCCTGGGTATTACTTTTGCTTCTTTGTCTTCCCACTTCATTTCAGGACTCATCTCTCTGAAGTTGTGCAGAATAACCTAGGCTGGAAGGTGAGATCCTTCTGCAGCTGTTTTTTTGTCAAAAGCTGTTTTACACTGTGTTTTCTTTGGTTGTCTGGAACTGTGTGCATTCCTGCTGTTCTCAATAACTTGTGCCTGACTGCATTCATTTGATGGTTGGCACCTTTTATCTCTTTTTAAAGCTTGTAAAGCTGATATTATGGACATATTCTGGTTATACCTGAGCCATTCATATTATTAAAATATCTGTGTACTCCTTACAATTTTCTTATTTTCCCTGCCAAAAAAGTAGAACATACACATCAAAATTCCAAGTTTTTAACTTTACTCCAAATTAGTGTGTTTTGAAAAACTCATTTTTTTTTCTTTTTTCACAATATATCTTAGCTGCTTTTGGTCTGTCTTGTGTCATTTGCAGAAAGGTGAGAAAGCTATAAATATGGGGGTTTTTTCACATTTCCAAGGTGTGTGTGTCCATTTTGCAATAAGTATCCACAAAAAAGTATTTCCAATCATCTCAGCTGGTAATGGTCGCTTGTCCCTTCAGACAGAGTGTAAAACATCTGACACTGCTCTTGATCTGCATGTTGTCTTCATCTGAATTTTCAATAGTGAAACATCAAAGCAGGTACATCACATTTGCATGGCTTATCATGTCCTGTGGTAGATTTATTTCCTGTTGTAATCTTAAAGTGTTCCTTATTGTGAGTTTTTAGTGGTTTGTTCCATGTAACCCATTCAGTTTCCTCAATGGTTTTGCCCTGAAGCTGTTTATTACTATTTTCCCGCTTAATCTTCTGTCAGTCCCAAGGTCAATGTCCCTTGCACCTCCCTGAATTCCAGACCCTTCCCTGCCAATCCTGGAAGTACTTGCCCTCTTCCCTTGTCCATCAAATGTAATCCCACCCCTTTCTCTAGAACCTTCCTTGTCTATCACCCTTCCCTCGAAGTTCCATTGGTGTGCCAAGCCTGATCCCCTCCCATGTTATCTCCTATTGGTTACCTAGAATCTGATCCCTGCCTATGTTCCTCCCCTGTGGCTTTATTATTGGTTATCCTCCCCTAGTAACTCCTCCTTTTCTTAAGTTGCCTGTTGCCCTGTTCTTCTAAAATTCTTCTAAGCCTTCTGATGTTTAAATTTTTGAAATTGAGTTTCTCATGCACTTTTCATATAAATAATGATTGTTTTGCATTCTTTTCTGGAGGAGGAGAGAATTGATGGACTGTTGGTTTGACAGTGTGGTTGGAGAGGTGGCAGATTCATCCTCCAATCCACGGTCACTTTTGGAATTCTATAAATATCAAGGTCCAGAAATATGCTTTTCTTGCCTTGGACATCTCAGCGTGTGGGTGTTGTTCATTTCATGTCGTATTATGACAGTTGCTGTTACCCTGTTGGAGCTTTGTCACTTGTCAGTGGACTCTCCTGGAGATTAAAGCCTCTTGAGAACTTATACAAGTGGCCCTTTTCGTCTCCTTTTTTCTGGCTTCCTCAACTTGAGATTCCTATCACCAGCTGCACAGAACACCTTTGCTGCCTCCAGGAGTTGGGCAGCCCTGCTTTATTGCCACCCAGACCGGCCTGAGGGGTGTATAGGGGAAAGCCACTCTTGGCGTGGGCCAGGAGGTAGGGACTAGCTGCAGGGTCACCAAGTGACTTACTGTGTCAGTGTGCTATTGGCTGTAGAAAATGGTGGGCAGTATCTCTTTCAGACCAATGGAGAGGCTCTTTTTCTTTCAACCTTTGGCTTAAACGTTAGGGACAGTAGATAATTTTTTTGCTCACTTGTACCTGGAGTGTATGTCATATATGTCATTATATAGCCAATAGCCATTAATAGTTGCTGGCCACCTGTCTGCTTTACATCTTTACCAGCTTTGTCCATCTATCAAAATTTTTAGATATAATTTCAATTTAGGAAACCATTTATGGTTCACTCTTCATTTTAAGTACCTACCAAGTCATTAGCCTAACATAAAGTTTTGACTCCATAAAGCCTAATTAAATGATTTGGAGTTTTTCTAACATACCTTCAGATGAGGCTTCTATAACACAACTGATATATTGAAGTTTTAGGTGAATAATGATCTCCCATCAAAATCTCATACCATGCTGTCTGTGGTCTTGCTGTTTTATAATCTGTGATGAGGATTTAGAGGTGAGCCATGAGAAGGCCTTGCCCAGCACACTTTAAGGTGTCTTTTAAGTCTTGCATAGATTAAACAGGTTAGTTTAAGATGTCCTATCAGGTTGAATTGCATAGAAAGGAGGAACAGTGATCAGTGCAGCTACCGATAAATGCTCTGTAAGTATTTATTACTATAAAAGCATAAGATGATCTTTGGCTATTTCAAATTATTGTCAATCTTTTCTGTCATTGAGGGTGTTATGTATACAGTAATTTCACAGTTGTGGGTAGAAAGGTGCCAGAACAGTTCCTGAAAACAGCAGAGTAAAAAAGGTTAACTTTCACTGTTTGAGTTAGGAGTATGACAAAATTTGGCATCTAATGATACTGTTTGTTGTAAGAAGTTGGGAAATAGCAAGACAAGGTACTCTGCACATGCAGAGATGTAATTATAAGATGTATTTATCTAGAACCTACAGAAGTAAATCTGGGTTCAGCTTAAAAAGGGAAAAAAATTATGGGAGTGACTGGTGGAAGCAAGTTAAGTAGAGATTTGACCAACTAGAAACTGTCAAAGGGAAGACATCCTCAATGTTTTGAGCCTAGTGAGAAAAGCTACTGGTCACTTCAGTAGCTAAGGGAGAGATAGAGTCAATAATGACTTCCCGTAAGTCCTACATAAATATTGCAGACTTCAGGTTTCCCTTGGGAGTAAAGAAAAGGACAGACTGTAACTGCACCCTTGCTGTGTTCAGTGTTGGTCACAGGAGTTTATGAGAACGGAGATGAAGTCTTGTAATGCAGGAAGCTTCCAGAGAAAAAAATGCAAGCATAAGTCAATGAGAACTCAGGAATTCATGGTGTTTAGCAGGAATGAAATTAAGTGATAAACAGTCTCAAATCCTTTGAATCAATGATGTTGAAAAATGAGTTAAATAAATTCAAATTGTAAAGGAAAATAAATTTCATTTTTAAGTTAAATCTTTTTTCTTTTTTCCTCTTTAGTCATTTCCTGCAACTAGAGGATTTAATTTGGGCATATTTGAATATAACTGATTCTAAACATTATTCCATATTTCATTTAAAGAACAATATTTCAGTGTTTTAGCATTTCCCCATTCTCACATAAGGCAGACTCAGTTTTTTCTTCCATAATCTCTCTTACAGTTCTACTGCTCCTATTCTTACATGCTCCAACTTTTTCTCCCAGAGGAGTGCTTTTGTCATGGTGCAAGAAAACTCCCTCCTCCACCAGTCCTCTCTTATTGAATTTTGTACGATTGCTCATTTTTCTGAACCTCTTTGTAACCAAAAGACTGAAAACACAGTACAGATACTGTTCTCTTCTGGTTCTTTAATTGAAAACTAGAAGTGACTACAGGAACCGTAAACATGCCAATTGTTTTTTGTTGTGTCTAATGGCTGTGGAGAATTGGTCTTTAAAATGTTGATAATTCCATGATAACCATGTATGTATTGTGACTGTGGTACTTTAATTGCTGGCAGCTTGCAAAAATATGTATAATTTCCCATTTTGTCTGCTGTCACTTTACGGATACAAAATCAGATATCCAAGCACGATAAAACTTACACCAAAACAGAAGGAAATACTAAATTTCTTGACCTTGTCTAAGAAACTTAACAGTGTTAGAGGTTTAAGAGTCCTTTGAATTTACTTTAAAAGACCAGAGTACTTCTTTTAGTAGATTTCTTCTCCCTTTGGTCTTATTTGTTCCTTTCGGTACCTTGTGTTGGAAAACTAAAAATTGTAATCACTATTATTAATATTTGGAAATTTGCAAACGTGCAACATCTGACAGTAATGTTCTGGGCTTTAGACCCCAGCATCCTCAAGTGAGTTTTTTATGTCTCTTTTTTTCTGATGATAGCTTCTGTATTTATCTCTTGTATTCTATGTGATTATCTTAATATAACAAAATTAAATTTTACTCACTGTAGGTCTCTTACATTGGCTAAAAATATCTTTATTCAATTGGGCTACTTAGAGTAGTTTTAAGTGCAGGCTTTTTTTTCTTAACAATTGTCTAAATTTACGTCCTAGAAGTCTTGGAATTCTTCTACTATATGATATTGGGGTTTTTTTGTTTTAATTCCAGAAATTGTCCTTTTTCTTCACATTGTGCAGCTAGCAAAACAGTCTTTGGTTCCCTATTTTGCAAGACTTTTCTCTCACCTTACTTTATTTCACTTGTAATATAATGTTTCCTCCCTGTCCCCCCACACCCATATTAAAAAATATGACTATTTTGGATCACATCAATTTCACCTGCAACTGCTCTATATACAGTCAGAGCTTTCCTACTATTAGATGCACAGAAAAAGGCTGCTTAAACTTGAAACAAGAAAGGATCCACTTGTTTCTCAAAATGGCTATACTGCTCTATGAAGCCAAAACTCTACAGTGAAGAAGATGCTAAAGAGTCAACAGATTCAGTAATCTTGACACATTCTGACCACTTTCACATTAATATTGTAGAATCTTTTGCAACAAAACATTACTATGGAAGACTTACTTTTATTCAAGATCCCATAGCTTCTGACAAACACCAAAAATAAGTAGTGAGACCAAATCAAACAGAAATTCAGGCATGTGCACAGCCTCCTACAGGTCAGTGCATCACAGAGAGAGACCCCAGTATGCTAACCAATGTGTCACCAAGAATTGTGATGGTCTTGAATCAAGCTAGCCACCACTTGGAGTAATTTACTACAGGTAACTGAAGGGAGAAATATCTCCTACACTCTCTTAAGCAGAAGTTTATCTAATCTCTTAAGCAGAAGTTTATCTAATTTTGAAATAGCATTGGAAAGAGGTCCTAGCTCGCTTTTCTCTCCCCTGCAACGCATCCTGATCCTCACCTTTGATTTCATTCTGATGGGTCGGGTTGAGAGGGCTGAAGTAGGGCTGCATTCTGAGCATTGGAATGTGAATGAAGGACAGCCATTAAGAATGCATAGGATTAAAAGGACTTATTTTTGGGAGCACTATCACCTTAAGTATTCTTAAACAATATATTCAAAACACAGGTTAAGTAAATTTGCAGAAGCATTTTCTTCACTTATTGAGTGTAAATATATACACAACTGTAATCAATCTTAATTGCTTCTGTGTTTGTAGGTTATAAAGTCATTTATGTTTACATGTTTTCTTCAGTGTATTTCAAGTTATTGGGCAGAAATAACTGATATTGAGAGTCACTGACATACAATATAGAAGAAAGAAATTCAATACTAATCTAGCTCTTAGATTACTCTTAAATGTTTGCAAATAGACTGCTGTAACCATAATGGAGTCTCGTATCCTAAGTCTCCATTACAGAAAAAGAAAGTTTCAAATTTAATTATAGATTTGAAACCCACAACTGTTCTGCATCTCTGTGCATTTTTGTGAAATATTTTAATCTCTGAGTGGAATTTATAAGGCTGTTTTAAAAGGTGGGAGAATCTTCATCCTATGATATGTCTGCAGTACTAGAAACCATAGATATTGAGACATAATATGGAAGTGAAAGAAACAATTTCCATGGTGACTACTCAGCCTCAAGCTTAATGCAGGGGTAGGTAATTAGACCAACCAAATGGGGCGTCCTGTTGGAGAGATACTCCTACTGTATTGAACATAACATGGAATATTTTTTCCTGGATTTTTAGGCCAGGGATACAGAACTTATTTTCCAAATTCTTCCTCTCACATACTTTAACTCTGCAAGGCTACAAGGATATGGATTTGACTGAAGTTAACCACAGAGTTCAAATGCTTGGTGATAATTAACTTGGTTGGGGAAGAAACTAAAATTGTTTTGAATGTGGGCTACTATTCTGGCCTCTCTGAAATAAGTGCCCTTGATAAATCATAGTTGATCCTTTCATTTTCTCTTGATAAAGGATCAAATTAACAAGGTACTGGTAAGAATTATGTTGATCTGACTTCCTTTTATGATATAAAAAGAGGTTATCCATGGTGTCCAATAAAGCAGTTAGTTGTTCTTAGTTATCGTGAACCTGTGTGGAAAAGTGATAGAGAAAATCCATTTTTATTTCACAGTATGCTTAATGGTTTGCTAAATTCAGGTTAGAAATTGTAGCTTACAGACCACAGTTGCTGAAATCCAAATGGCAGGAAAAGCAATAATGTCAAAGTTAATTTATAATTGAAAATCACTATTTTGATGAGTGATTCCTCCTTTAAGTAACTTGGTATGTTAGAAGATAAATTCATTTGAACATTTTTGTTATTTTAAATTATTTTAGAACATTGAAAGGAAGTGAATGTTACTATTATTATGGCTGGTCTTGTACACATGATGCTCTGCAATCTTTTCACAAGAATCAGAATTGGAGGCGACCTTCAATATCATCTAAACCCAGTACCAACATAATCATCCCCTAACCATATCCCCAGCTGCCATCTCCAGCTGCCTCTTGAACATTTCCAGAGATAGTGACTCCACCACCTCTCTGGGCAGCTGATTGTGATGTCTAATCACTCTTTTTTAGTGAAAGCTTTAGTAATAAACTTTCTAATTTCAAAGTTGAACCATTCCTGTTGAGTCTTAAGGCCATTTCCATTCATCCTTTCATCTGAGATGTGGCAGAAGTGACCAACACCTACCTCACTACAATCTCCTTTCATGTAGTTATGATGAAATGCTGAAGAAATTAAAGAAGTCAGAAATGTAAATTATTTATAAAGAAAATTTTACATTTATAAAAATCTATAAAGAATTTTACATTTTTATTATTGTTGTTGTTGTTATAAACTGGCATTTCTGTAATACGGATCTTCAAATATTATGGTTTTAGGTGCTTTAAATATTTACATAGTATTGTACTGTGCAGTATCATCTGCTGTCTCTGCAAAGCACCCAGTGATCTGATCTGCCTCCATCCTTTACAGGGTTAAAATCTTTAATTTCAGGCTTATGACTCTGTTTTGGTTTAGGTAGTTTTTTAAATGTGCAGAAAAGAAAGGTTAAAGTATTCATTTGCATGGTTTTTGGACTTTCCACAAGTTTCTTTTTCACAAAAAAGGAAAGTTACAATGGACTACAGCAAACAAAAAGTGAGGTCTGTATGTGCTATCCTGCAAGAAAAATCTTTTACATGAGTAGTTGAAAGAAGCATGTGACTACTTATAAACATTGCAGCTTATTTGCAGTGGAATGCATGTCGTGCAATATTTGTGACTGAAAAAAAAATTGCTGAGAAGGGATGGTTTGCTTTGCCTACGGTGTTGAAAACAGGTACAATGTAAGAGAAATAATCATCCAGCTACAAATTAAATTGCTTTTGTGGCCCTTCTTATCATTGCCACTTTCCTGCTATAAGTAACAGTGGTTTAAAAATTATAGTCTCTGTCCTATACTGATGCCTGGATGGAGTGTGATGATCAGGCACACAGCCTATCACCTTCTGCAGTAACATTCAGTCCCCTTGACGAACCTGATTAGCTTTTTTACTGTTACTGAAATATCAGCTATCAATGTTTAAGAGAAATTCATCAAGGGGGTAGGTTTCTGACTCCTATTGCTCATGATTGAGTTGCAGAGCTGCACAAGGCACAAACCTATCAGCATCCTGTTAGCAACTTCTGAGTATAATAGCAACAAATTCTTATTGATTAACTGTAAAAGAGTTGCATTCAAAACAACATAAAAGGGGTAGAAAACTAAAGGACTAATTTATCCTCAAAGACCAGTCAGATCTAGTAGGTGGAGATGTGTTTAAAGTAGATCTTACTCTACTGTTCAGTTTTCATTTCCATAACCCTTCTGTCAGAGAAACTAACTTGTTTAAAGTGCTTGATAAGAGTTTACAATTTTTTTTTAATTAAGAAGAAAATCATTCAGCAAAGTTATTAACAGGAAGACATGGGGGGAAACATATATGAAAATATAAATAGACTTTAAAGTATTATGAGACTTTAGGGGGTTTGTGTTATTTCTGTCCAAGAAAAATGAGAAACTTGAAAAAATTCTTGTGCAATTTGCTAGTGAAGGTGGGACAGGAGAATTCTGGTTCGGCACAAGCACATACCCTTTACAAATGTAAATTGCTTGAAAATTTAGTTGACATGCTTATTTTGTCAATTCAGTTTTACTGAATTGAAAAATGTCTGGGTTTTAAGTGCATTTTAGAATTAAGTGTTGAAAATGTAGACATGGAATTACATACATAGGCATAGTTAATTCCTATTAAAATTTGACCTTTGAAATACACAAGATGAAAGATCAATAAAATGGGGAAATGTCCTGACATAGAAATGGAGAGTGGGTATTTGGCCAGGTATTCCTTTTGCCTTACATCTATGAATCTGAGTTGTATGCTTTTATATTCTCTTTTTCACATCTCAAAAAAACCCAAACCACCCCACCCCCCCCAAACAAACAACAACAACAACAACAACAAAAAAAAAAACCCAAAACCCAAAAAAAAACCCAAAAAAACCACAAGAAAACAAAACAAACAAAAAAAAACTAGAAGGGGAGGAAGTATTCAAGTAAAGCTATTTTGAGTTAAGAGGTTGAGTTCATACACAGCTTTGAACTTAAAAGTCCTGCTGTGTCAGCACAGAGTAAAACACAGTCTAACAACTGGATTTATCTATCTGCAGAATTACACAATCAACCCTTTTAGAGAGAGACTAAACTTTCTGAGATCAATCCCTCCCTGACATTATTTTTAGAAGGTAAGAAATTAACAGGGCTCAGACTGTTGAACTTGGTTTTGTTTCCATACAGTCAGTAAACCAAACATTTTTAATGGCTGTCTTCCTCTTCACAAGTGTTCTTTTGTTGCTCTCAAATTTCCTCTAAGGTGTACAGCAACAGCATTCATTTGTGCTTATGTAAAAACCTGAAATAAGTTTCTCATTGAAGATCCCTTTCTCTAGACTAGTCTTAAGAGTAATATTACCTGTTGAGCTACTGATGTCCTGAAAAGAGCACAGGGACCAACTCCTCACAGCTATGCCTGGTCAGAGGATGGGACCAAACAAGGATAACCTGAGTAGAAGAAGTTCCAAATGGATATGATGGAGATGGTGGAAATAATTACAGTGATAATTAAGCAGTGGCACAGACTGTGCAGAAAAGTTTCACAGCTTGTCTTCATACTAGAGGGATTTCAACCCCCAGATAGAGGGAACCCTGAGCAACCTGATCTCAGCTCAGAACTGACCATGTTATGAATAGAGGTGGCAAAAAAGATCTCTTGATGTTTTTTCCAGGCTGAGTGGTTTGGAAATAAGTCTGTGTGCCGAGGATGTTAGAGCATCAACTTAACCACTTCTATAAGAGTTATTCTGAGGTGTTAGTAACCATGGGGAATGGGAGAGGTAGATGAGAAAAGAGAGAAAAAAGCATGTGTAGTTACAGCTTAAGGCAAAAACAGATACAAAGAAATATCTGAAGTGCAAATGAAAACTGTTAACTTTAATACAAAAGATGTTCAATATAAAAGTTTCCATTGATCCCTAATTACTCCTGTCTCTGTTCTAGTGAGCTGATTTATACTGTTTGTTCAGATCTCCCTGCATTCCTTTGGGCTAAAAAAATCAGTCTATGGACAGGGTACACAGTTGTAGAGAGATCTGCATAGACAGTGTTTGTGTGAATTGGTTACAGAAGTTTAGAGAATCATAGCAGAGAGTGAAGTGGCTAGAGGGTTGTATTTGCAGCTCCCCCTCCCCTCCCCCCCTCCCCCCCAGTTTATTTGATTGCCTTGGATAGAAAAGAGTCTGCTGCAACAGACAAATTACACATTGGGGAAAAGAGACAAATAAAAAGGTATATATGTTCTTGTCCTGGGTTGACTATATGATGCTTTTATCTCCAATTGTCTTGTTCTGTTTATAATGAATAATAAGTTTTACACCTTTAAGACTCTCTTCCAGACAGTGAAGAGGGGAGGGAAGAAGCGCGCAGTTTGTTTTCAGATTGCACTCACTCCTCCACGTTCCTGCTCCTGGACTGTGTTTTCTGTGGATGGACAGACAGCAGGACAGAGCTCTTTTTTTTTGCTTTTAGTTAGTTTTAGCTAGCTGAGGCAAAGAAGTTCCCTAGACTGTGGGTTTTTTTCCTTTGGACCTGTTCAAGCCTGCTCTGGACTGAACACCCAGAAGAGCACCGGCAGCCCCACCTGTGGCCCACCGGGCCAGGCCTGGGCCGTAGCATTTCCAGCACCAGAGAGACTGATCAGAGACTGAGTGAGCTGAGCTGCAGCCCAGGGAGGGGACTGTTCTGAGTTTGCCATCTCCTTTTGGAGCAGCAAGAGGTTTTGTTGTTTAATATTGTTTGGGTTCTATTGTTTAATAAACAGGTTTCTTTCCACTTTTTCTCCAAGGAGGTATCTTCTCCCGAACTGGTTGGGGAGAGGGGCCAATTGAATCTGCTTTTGTAGAGGATCTCCTTTGGGGGTTGTCTCCCAAATTTGCCCTGAACCAGGACAGAAAACATTTGAAGTCTAAAGTCTACAGCACCTTTCAGCCTACCAACCTGTTTTCTATCTGATAATAGCTTGTTCCAAGTAGAATTACCATGGTTGGTTGCATCCTATCACACCTTTGGATTAGAGAAGTGGATCTTAAAAGTACTTGTGCAGTATTTCTTGATTATTCACAAGTTACCTCTTGATTGAAGTAGGCTTCAGCAAAACACCCAGTTCACCTCTGAGTGTTGCAAAAGCTTTGAATCATGCTTCAGGAAATTAACCTTCAGAGATTATTATGACCTTCAAACTACTGCTACATCACTGAAATGAGTTTTTACAAAATGTGATGATAAATTCATGGATTACTGAGTAATACTCTGTCAAGACCTTTGATAAGGACTCCTCACAGAGACATACCTAAAGAAATTATTTTTAAAACTAATACTTCAGAGCAACAGCAAAAATAATTTCTTCATTTTGTGTCAGTTTTCACTGTGAGCATATATCCTCTTGTATATAGCAATATTAATAAAACAATGAAAAGGACTAATGCTTTATATAGACAGTTACAAAAAATAGCTTGGAAAAATAAATTTTCTCTATTACTACTATCTGCATGTTATTGCTATTACTGTTATTGGTAGCAGTATTAATGAAGTAGTCCCTAAAGACAAAATTTAGATACAAAACACTGTACAAATAAAATATAGAAATAAAATTATCAGTCCTTTCTTCCTAATAAAGTACCATTATGCTTAAGGATGTTTCAGTAGCTTTGGCATGACTTGTTGAAGAATCACAAACAATGTTTAAAATGGGGTTTCAGGAATGCTTGTTGAAATTATTAGGATTGTCATAACGGAGAGAAGAAGACAATAGTCTTGGTGTATGGGTGTTGTTGCAGTTAAGTAGTCCTAGCTCACTCAGACAGACATGAGTAAGCAGTTAAGAAATTTTAATCAATAAATTCAGGTATCTAAAATATTTAATAAGTACACATGGATTAGTAGTCAACTTGCTACTAGATGTTCGTGACAACTAAATGCATCTCAAATATTAGACACACACAAAAATTGACACCTATTCTTGGTGTCTAGTGTCAGGTAAGGGAGCTCTCAGCCTTGAGAGGTAGTCCTAAGAGGTGTCCCTGCTTGAGGGAAGATCACCAGGGCACAGACAGATGCTGCAGAGGGAGAGCTCAACAGACCTTGATGGCTGCAAATATTTGTATATCCAGGTGTAGTCACATTTTCTGCTATGTTTATCCAGTTTTGGCCAGTAATCAGCACCATCTCCAGCGTTACCACACTTGGGGGAGTCATATGCTGAAGTCTCACTGACAGAGAATTGCCCACCACAGTAGGATTAAGTCAGATTAGTCCTACATGCTGAGAATCAACTTGCACCAGAGCACCATTAGTTCAGACAGGGGGAGCACATACATCACAGCTGAGTTTTGTCAATTTTTATCATTCAGGTGGCTCCTTCTTTAAACCTGCAGAACTTTTTAAACATGAAATTTCTAAGTATCAGAATTATACAAGTGAAGCTGAATATATTTGAGATCATTAAGGTACATAGCCATTCTCATTAAAAATATACACATATTCATAATTTAAAAGACCCTTATATATTCAACTAAAGATATATTAATAAAAGAAGAATAACAAAATAGCATACTGAAATTATTTGGAGATTACTTGTATTGTTTAGCATCAATGAATTAAAATTCCTTCTCTCAATATCAAACAAAAACACCTTATTTCTTAAAACCTTTATTTCTTAAAAATTTTCTGGCACTTAAATCACTGGTCAAAAAATAATTAACTTTTTTAAAAATTTGGTTTATATATTATGGAAATTTCTTAACAAGCTCTGAATATTCTAAAAAAGTCAAATTTATTCTTTTAGAATTCTGTATCAAATGAACTAATAATAATTAAAAGATAAGTTTGTGTGATATCATAACCTATACTCATGCTTCAGGGTTTCTCTAGAAGCTGGCATATTTTATAATCTCATTTCTTGTCAATCATTGGAGTGAAAATGAGGGGTACAGTAACTCATGAATCATCCCTAAGAAATCTGGTAGCATTGAATGTAGAGAGAGATCACTGAAGTCATTGACAATTTAAGAAGTATCTTCAGTTGCACATTGAACAAGGCTAGAGCTCCTCACTCATTATGAAAGAACGTCACATGTTAAAATTTAACAATGTGTGATCTGTAGTTATACTAAAGAAACAAAATCCTGTTTTTAGAAATATGGTTTAGGATGTGAAGTTGTATCATCTCATAATGACCTTTTATTTCAGTTCACTATCCATTAGAACTATATATGTATGAAACTGGAAAAATTGACTATATGTAAACTTAAAATGGTGATTGTTCTCTTCATTTTAGAAATGCCTAGGTTTATTCACCAACTGTTCCCAATTTGAATAAAATATTACATTAAACAATTCAGACTTAAAATCTTATATTTTGTAAATAACGGCAGTCTGGCTTTTTTCCTAGTGACCAGACCTTATGGTACTAAGGTTTTGTAAATCAAATTCTTAACTATTGCCTATTTCAGTAGCTGAAGGTGTTCTAAATGCTACTGGAATTAACTGATTTTGCACTGCCACTAGAAAGTTTAATTTAATGAAGGGTATCTGGCTTTCAGTAATCAGAAGGTTAATTGATTGAAGAGTTGAGACATGATATCCTGTTTCCTTTTTACAGTTTTAATTTCTTTCTTGGGTTTACTTTTTACATATGAGAGGTGATTTACCAGTATTTACAGTGGATAATGTCAATGTATTTCTTTTTAGCATGCTAGATAAATTCTGAAATTATTTGTCTTGTGGCTTTTTTTGATTTGTACAATATTCTTCTATTTTTTCAGCATCCCTTAAACAATTATTATTCTTTGTTCACTTAGGGTATTCAAATTCCACTAAGTAATAGAAAAACCCACCTCTTTCGATCTTCAGATACTATTCCTTCTCTACCTTGTGACATGTTAAGGGAAAGCTTTTTCTATATATTATCTTAGTGCAATTAATCCACATTCTAAAAAATATGTGCTGTTTGATTACCATTTACTTGTAATCACGTAACAATTTTTGGTCTACTGTTAATGAAGTATTCTAAGAGTATGTGGCGTCCTTAACATAACTCTGTCTTTTAAACATCTGTTTCCTTAATTTGTCCTGTTGAATAATTTACCAATAACTTAATCAGCTGTTTGACTAAAAAGCATAAAATCCCTTTCACAGTGATATATTGGATGCCCAGTTTTTTGTCTGGAATTAAAAGTAATTTTTTCATATAGTATGCACTACAGAATGTTGCTACTTAATACTTTTGTGAGTAATAAAAAAAAAAAAAAAGCCTTATACTTTTTTAATAAGTACTTTTAGATAAGGAAATAACCATGACATAGTACCAAAATATAGAATGACAACAGTTAAATGCTTCCTGTATCAGTCATATTTTTCCTGTGAATTTAAGGACAAGGCAAAAAAATAAGATTCCCAAATCTTATTTCTACACTTCCTAAGACAATTTGCTATACATCCTCTGTTCTATCCTTAGAGCATCTTGTTTTCTATAGTTACTGAGTTGTCATATTAATTATGTTCTCTGACATTTGCTAAAAAAGAGTATAAAAAATATTGTATTTTAACGGGATTTATTTGGACCCAAATGTGCATAAATTTATTGGGAAACAATTGAGAATACATGATGGTATTTAAAGGGAAGTAAATGAACACGGTTATTAGAAAATTATGTATAAAACATAAAGTTTTTAAATTGTGTAGGATAGAAAAACAGTATTGTTGCTTGAACTGCATTGTCTCTAATTGTTTATATTTCACATAGTTTTCCTTTTCTCAGTGATGTCAAACAAATCAGTGCAAAAAGGAATGGGGCCCTCTTTGCTACTTAACCTCTCATGGTTTACAGTGTATCACTTGGGCCCTGAGAGACAGGAGAGACAAAAATTGGAGAGACAAAGAAGTAATTCATGAGGATAAGAAACACCAGTGTGTTCTAATAGCCTATGCAAGCGATGAACCTTTCTGTTGATTCTATGCTTCGTTATGCTTTTCCAAACACTGTCATCCTGAGATTTTTTTATAAGCTTTTCCTCCCATCCTCTTTCAAATGTAGCCACAGGTCTACCAAGAAGAGTTCTGTTCTCTGACTTTTATAGCTTATGGTGTGAAGTTTAAACTGAACAAGTATTATTTATCTCTCCAAGTGGACTGAGTATGGTTCTACTGATTATGATGTCAAGGTTCTACTGATTATGATGTCTTTATATTCGATGCTTCACAAGTTTTATAGAGAAAACAATCTGAACCTTTACTGCAGACAAATTTCAGTTCAGAACCATAAATCATATAATTTTAATAATTTGAGACCTTGAGAAATCCTGAATTGAGTATATCACATTACTTTTGAGGAAGAGTCTGAAATACACATTCTTACTATTTATTTAGCCTAATGCTTAAATAAAGTATCAGTGGTTCCATGACCCAGTGAGCAAATTGATATAAATTGATTTGATTCCAGAGTATGCTGGCAAGTTAATGTAATAATCTTAACCAACCATCTTCAATTTATGCTATACTATCTTAACCGTGTTCTGCCTAAGTCTTTCCAAAGATCTTTCACCCTTGTAGTTATGTCCTAAGAGTTACTGTTTTGTCAATCCTCACACTAATTGTACAGATTCCACATTGTGTATGAGTGTCATGGTTTTAGCATATCACCATATCAGCTTAGAGTGAAATGTGGCACATCATGTTGTTTACTTCTCAAGAAAACTATAGTTAAGAAATCTTGTCTATATTAAAAAAGTAACTGAATACTTTGAGCAATTTGTCTTTATTGTAAAAATGTCAAGACCGAAAAATTAATTTTATTCCAAATAATCCTTTTCTCAAAATGTTCCATGTAATTATTCTTGTACCCCTGATATTTGCTGTCACAGCAGCCTTTGGCGTGCAAAAGACAGGATCACTGGGAATGCAGAAACACAAGAAGAGAAAGAGCCATTTATAGCACCAGAGGCAGTGCCTTGATGTGAACACCATGCCCTAACACAATGCACGTTTTTGATTTGGAAACCTGCCCCCAAGCAAGTGGAAAATGCATATGCAACTGACACAGGGGAAATATCTAGAAGGCAAGAGCTAAGTCCATCAGCTGGCAGCAAGAGTGGCACAAGTTTCCTGGGGCACTAGAATTCTTTTTGAATATGAAGCATGGAATGAGACATCAAATGAGGGAAAGCTTTGGCCTGGTACTCACTAGACATGAAAATATATGATATATATATGATGCAAATATGGTGTTGGCTTTGAGAACTAGCTCAAGGCAACTCCTGCTAGTGCAGCTGCTTGAGATGCAGGAATAGCTTCTGATCTGCCAAATTATCTGTCTTAATGCTATGGGTGAATGAAGTTGTCAAACCATATTACATTTTCTGCTTCAGCATAACTGGCCTTTCTCTGGGCAAAGCAAGGATATCTCTGCATGTTGCAACAAGACAGGTTTAGTACTGTTATAATTAGAAATTAGACAGTTAATTTTCAAAGGAAACATATTCTGTACAGTTGTATACTTACAGATTTATTTCTAACACCTGCAGACAAAAATGGTTGTAAAATTGGGACTATCAATGCAGGGGAAAAGAGCATTTTTTTTTATCTTGCATTTTGACTAGTAAGAGTGGCTGCCCACTACTGAGAATACTTTGTGCCAAGCTTATCTGCTTGTACTTTAAAGAATTAATATTTCTATGGTTAAGATTTAAGACTCTAGTAATTCTTTTTCTTGCAATTATTCAAACAGTGACATACACAATTTCTTGTGTCTTACTGGTATATTTATAATCCTCCTTACAAAGAGTTAGTGAGATTTCAGATCTCACATATTTTTCTATATGAACAGGTCATTTAAGTGCACCGTATGACCTTGTGCTACAGAAGGCTCAGGTCCTTCACAGCTTTATTTTCTGTGGGCAGTATAGGCAGCATGACAACAGTGCAAAGAGGTGTGTAATATGAATGTTATCCATACTGTGGAGAAGGAAGTTTTTCCTTAAGTGTTGTGGTTTGTTTTTGGGTTTCAGCTGTTTAATTTATAATGTGTTAGATGTTCCTATGATAGGAAATGGTTCCTTCCATACCCCCCCTGCTGAGTTTCCCAAATGGTTCTTCCCAGAGTTGTTTACCCCATATTTTCCCACCTTTCCTTATGCCAATACTCATGTCAATCTCCTCCATCTCTCCCATGTTTCCAAATTCTCCCTTGTCAGTCCTCTAAGCCCAGCCCGTGTAGCTTGTCAGTTATGGTTTCCTACACCACTTTAGCCAGAAAGTTCTATGTCAGTTATGCTGTTTCCTTCACCCATTTGCCAATTATGTATTCACGCCTCCCTCCTTCTTCTCTGATGTTAAGTTGATGTGATCCCACCCCATGCTCCTCTTTGCTAACCCCTGATTGGTTTGAAGGCAGTCTCCTCCCTTGAGGCTACACCCCTTTATAAACTATGGTAATGGTGCTGTTAGTCTTCTCCTGGGTGTGCTCTTTTGGAGTTTATTTGGTTGTAACATCCTGGCACTCGTGCCTCGGGAGAAGAATAAACATCTTGGAGCATTGCCACCAGAGAGTCCCTCTTTCTCTTTTTACCACTCAGCTTCGATGAGGAACCTTTCTGGGTGCCCACCTTCAGCCAGGACAAGTGGAAAGAGAGGTTCCAGCCAAAAGGCCAAACCGTTACCCTCAGCCCCAGCTCAGGAGCTTGAGGTGGTGAGTGGCTACTTCTGTGGCGCTGCTTGGAGGAAAAGGGCTGAGCAGCTAGTGGTTACGAGGCTCACCCTTTCTCCCAGGATCCAGGCACGGCATCACTTAAGGATGTGACCTGTCTGTAGTCAGGTGCTGATTTTTACTCTTTTAGGATTTTGTCACATGATCAGAAAAGCCTCTCTTATAATCAGAGAGAAAGTCAAAATGTTAGTTTTTGTCTAGGGTCACTCCTTGTAGCATTGCAGTACTTGGGTCAGCAAGGATAAGTTATATCCAAATCTACACAGGGACCCTCAGGCAATATCAATCAGCTGTAATTGGAGAGAGCTGGATGGTGCTAAGATCTCAAAGAGTCATGTATATAAGCTAGGAAAATTTGAGGTCCTATGAAAAGTGCTGCAGGAATAAACTCAGGCTGTTTGTCACAAGGACCATTAGAATGTGTGTCATGTCTGTCTGCAACCCACAACCTCCCAAAAGTTTTTAATTCCTGTGTTACTGTAATGAACTGGTTAAATACAGAAGACCAAAGGAAACAAAGGGTCTGTGAGAAACATGTATGTAACCCAGAAAGACTCAAAATATACCCAAAAAACATGATTAAAACTAAATGAGGTTAGATGTTGGTGCCAAAAAAATAGTGTATTTTTTTATTTAGCAGTAAAAGAGGCAAAGAGAGAAAAAAGAAAAGAGAAAGAAATAGAAAAAGAAGTATGCATGGGGGGACAGGGAAAGAGTGACAGGGGTTAGACTGAAACATAGCACCCTGCTAGAGATCCCAATGACATCTGGCCTTCTTGGTCGTGAGGATCCCCCATCACCTACTGCTGCCACCAAAAAGTATATAATCCAATGGAATAATACATCTTTGGGTCAGGTGGGAACACCCAGGTGTCTCCTTTGGTGGGCAAATTTGACACTGTCCTTTGCAGCACTGTGGATCTGTTTCATCATCTGCAGTGCTCTGGTGCAGGGTCAGGGGACACCTGTGGGGGACTGGCCTTTGATGGGCCATGGCACCCCCTCTGCTGTCCTTCGGCTGGATGTGGCTTTTCCTGGGGTGAAGGGGCCTCACAGCTGAGCTGGTCTGCAGAGCAAAGGATGGGCGTTAACAGCCTCGGACAAGAGCCTTTTTCACCACACACCCAAAAACCTCTCCATTTTCCCACCACCTTTGGTGTGAGGGTCTGTGCAAGTCTGGCAGCTGATAGCCTTGGGCTTGTGGTCTCCACCACAATGGTGCTGAACTTGATCCACGGCCTTAGTCTGGGTGTGGTAGTCTTCTTTGCTATTATACTATTACAGGTAAAAAGTCCTTGAAGATGTTCAAGCCAGAAATCATAACATTTCAGTCTCTGACAATTACACGGCCTTCAGTCTCAGAGACCACCAAAGACACCCCATGAGACCATCACTGTGAAAAATACATACTCAGAAGGACGTGGATCTAATTACCATGCGAGTTGGGGGGGGCAGGGGTTGAATAAGCATGAAAAGGTTGAGCAATGTATATGGAATACCTTTATGAGTGAAAGATGGGGCTCAGACCTGTGGGATTCACATTCCCTGAACCTGAGAGAAGCAGTGAGAGAAGAGAATGATCAAAACAATTCTTATCTCATTTGCTGCGCTTGTGTTTGTGCACAAGTGGAATGCATTACAGAAGGTCATTCACCTAGAGGGCTTTGGTAATTGGATTCTGGTGTGTTTTTGTTTTCTTGACCAGTCTTTGAAAGCTGTGTCCTGAGTCAGTCAGGAGACAGTCAGGAAATTTGTTCAGTTGAATTGAGTGCTTGTTCAGTTTCAGTTTAGATGTAGTGTAATATAATGTAATATAGTATAACAAAGTAATTAATTAGCCTTCTGGTATGATGTAGTCAGATGCATCATTTCTCCCGCCAGTTGGACAAAATATCACCGATACAGACCAGGGCTCGGGGCACAGGTTTTCATAAAAGCTACCTTGCTTGTGTCAGGCGCTGACGATACATACCCACTTCATAACTACATTGGGTTGTGGAGTCTATTTATTCCACGTATTGCTTCAGTGATGATTTTTTAGGGTGTGGTCTGGTACACTCTGAAATTCTGTGCAGACCTTGCATGCAGATATACAGAATACTGAGCCTGAAACAGCATCCAACACACAGAATGCACCAGGATTCACCCTGCAGTTTCTGTAGTGCAGCAAATGGCATCCATATGTGCAGTGCAACAGGCAACTCCTAAATGTGCTTTATTTCAAGCCCTGTTTTAGTTGTTACAGGCTTTTGTTTGTATCAGGAAGATATTTGGGGAAATATTTAAGGATTTGTTCCTCAAGAAACTGGTGAAGAACCTACCTTTGCCTTTCCTCTTGATTTGATAATCACCATATATGTTAGCAGCGAATAACTCTCATCATACAGGCTGGCACCTTTTTTTTTGTTGTTGTTGTTCTCGTTTGGAGGATTTAGTTTTCTATTATGCTCCCCTCTTTGGCTGTCTGTCTTGGTCCACTCCTACTTCAGACATCAAAGATATCCCATTCTAGAGTGAGACCTGGGGGAGAAAAACTTACCAGATTCCTAAGACAAAATTATATGAAAACAAGATGTATATTACGCCTGTGAACTGTTTACTGGAAAGAAAAAGAAAAAAAAAAAAAGACCCAAGATCCTAAAAGAGAGGATAGAAAAGACCAGAAGCAAAGAAGGGAAAAGGAGAAAAGGAGAAAAGAGCTGGAGAGAGAGATGCAGGGTGTTGCTACCATGGCTCTGGCGATGGCCATCAATGTTTAGTCAGCAAGTGGTGTGCAGCACTGCGAGCGTGGACAAGGGCATGACTCTGATGCTCGGTGAACAGTGTGGCTCCAGCGCTCCATTAGCATGAAATACTGAGGAGACTCAATTCAGAAAAGGAAATGGAACAGTACTGAGGCTTCCTCTTCAAGGGAATTTACAGCAACACTAGTCTGTGTCACCTCTTGTGAGCAAACACTCGTCTGTGTCATCTGAACAGATAACCTGTTCTTGTACACTGGGGTGAAAAAAGTTTCTGTAGGCTTCAGAACATCCAGAAAACATGCATTTATTGAACAAGTTCCTATATTTTTTCAGCTCTGTTTCTGCTATGCTGAACATTTTTAAAGTTGAGTGGGGGTGAGGAGGTGAGTTTTACCTGCTTAAGAATACTGTTTTTTCAAGTAGACAAATTTGTAGAGAGTGTAGACAAACTTGACATACCAGTACCACATTCAAAAATTATCCTTAAATAATCTGTGCGCAAAGAGTAACTAATGCATAGGCATGCTATTTATGTGTATGTGGGTGTGTATCTATATCTATATGGTATGTGTGTGTGTGTATAAATATATGTATGTATGCGTATACATAAATGTGTCTGCTGTATGGGTATGTGTGTATATATAAATATAGGTGTCTTTTATATGCGTGTGTATATATATATATAGGTGTGTATATATAGGTGTGTGTATATATATGTATGGTTTTTTTCCATTGAAATCCAACAAAAGAAGAAGATACAGAAAAGAGAGGAAACCCAGTCATGTCATACTCTTCTATGTCCAGCAAAGGTGGGTCATGGACTGTGGGGATGTGCTGGGCGTGTGCCAGGCTCTGTGTGGCTGCTGCCCTTGCCTAATCATACTTCCTTCCTGCTCCTGTGGTTATTCTGGGTATTCAAATGGCTTCTGGACCATAAGCGCAGCCTTCTTCACTACCTCAGTCCGGAGGCAGTCATTGTAATCCAGGAATACCATAGATGGATCAGCTGTGGGACTGTGTTCGTGGCTCTTTGGACTTGCTGCAGTGGGTGTTACTGCTGGTGACACATCCCTACTGGGTTCCATGTTGTACCATTCCACAATCTCCGGTCTGGATCCCTGGATCTCAGTTGTAGCCTTGTCTGGGATGTCTTTACTGATATATTCAGCTGTGTCCAGAAGATCCTTGCGATCAGCTTTGGGGTGCTTCTTTTCTCCTGTGCGGGGGATGGCTGTGGGAGCTAAGGGCAGAGCCCTCAGTGCTTTCCGGACAGGCCTCAGCCATCTCTGTCGAGCTGGGGTGTTGATGAGTGTAGGTGCAGGAAGGCTTTGGACACATCCTACAGATTTTTCTGCTGATGTTGATCCCTCTGCACTTAGTTCCTGGTCCTGCTTCTTGTCTGGGTGTTCAAATGGTTTCTGGACCATAAGCAGAGCCCTCTTAACTACTTCCGTCTGGACATAGTCATTGTAGTCCAGGAATACCTGGCCATCATTTGTTTGACTGT
This sequence comes from Passer domesticus, assembly GCF_036417665.1. Lineage (NCBI taxonomy): Eukaryota > Metazoa > Chordata > Aves > Passeriformes > Passeridae > Passer > Passer domesticus. The sequence continues at coordinate 55,508,281 of NC_087512.1, read as the reverse complement.
TCACGCTGTGTCCTGGGCACTTTGTCCCTTCTGCTGGGGCTGGGATGTGCTGGGCTTTGTCAATGAGAACCTGGCCATTGGCTCTGGGGCTCTGCGGGACATGTGTCTGCCTCCCTGCCTCTGCTCCTGTGGCTTTTGCTCCAATCTCTTCATCTCCTGTTTGTTTCTGCTCCCATGGTTCTTGTGGTTCTTCCAAGAGTCTTTGGACCACAAGCACAGCCTTCTTAATGACTTCAGTATGCATGTAGTCAGATGCATTCAAGAAGACTGGCGCATCAGCTGTGGGACTGTGTGTCTCATGTACATGGCTCTTTGTCCTTGCTGCAGTGGGTGTTATTGCAGGTGACACATCCCTACTGGGTTCCACATTGTGGTGTTCCACAAGCTGCTGTATGGTTCCCTGGATCTGAATTGTAGTTTTGTCTGGGATGTCTTTCCTGATACGTTCAGCTGTGTCCAGAAGATCCTTGCTGTCAGCTATTGGGTGCTGCTGCTTCTTCCCAGTGTTGGAATTTGCTGTGGAGGTTAAGGGTGGAGCCCCCACTGCTTCCCAGACAGGGCTCAGCCATCTCTGTTGAGCCGGGGCGTTGATGAATGTAGGTGCAGGAAGGCTTTGGACACGTCCTGCAGATTTTTCTGCTGATGTTGATCCCTCTGCACTTAGTTCCTGGTCCTGCTTCTTGTCTGGGTATTCGAATGGTTTCTGGACCATAAGCAGAGCCTTCTTAACCACTTCTATCTGGACATAGTCATTGTAGTCCAGGAATACTGAACTATCATCTGTTTGACTGTTCACGCTGTGTCCTGGGCTCTTTGTCCCTTCTGCTGGGGCTGTTACCCTCATCCCCTCAGCAGTGTCTTGTTCCAGGTCCCTCTGTTGTTCTGTGTACTCCTCAGATCCGAGGGTCACAATCATAGCTCTGCTTAGGATCTCATCTGTTGTGTACTGGACTGTGTCCAGGAGAGCTGGGCCATCAGCTGTGGGGCTCTGTGGGGCATGTACCAGGCTCACTGCCCCTGCTGCTGCAGCTCTTACTGCGAGTGTTGCATCTCTGATGTGTTCTCGGTACTTCTGCTCTTCTGTCTGCTTGATTGCCTGGATCATAATGGTAGGCTTGCTCAGGAGCTCAGTGCCGATATTCTGGGCTGTGTCTGGCAGATCCCATGCACAGGCTATGGGCTGCTGCTGTTCCTGCCCTCCTTTCCTGTGCATTGCATTGAAGGCCCTGCGCAGAGCCCTTGGGGCACTCTTGAAGATGGACGTCCTTCTCTCTCGAGCCAGAGCATCGATGACTGTGGGTGAAGGAGATCTGAAAGCAGATCTTGCAGGTGTTCCTGCTTCTGTTGCTTGCCTCATGGTCAGTTGCAGGTCAGGCTCTGCTTCTACCAGCTGCTGGCCAGGATCCTTTTCCTCAGGGGGCTCCTTGTCCAGGCTGTCAGCCTTGATGGACTGCACTGGCTCTGGCACAACCTCTTGGCAGCCTGTTGGCTGCTGTCTGTTTTGCTGTCCTTTGCCTTGGGTGAAAATTAACGCCTTCTGCAGAACACTCAGCACCTTCCTGTGCGACATCTGGGTCTCTTTTGCCAGGGTGTTCAGGAGAGTAGACAAATGGATATTGTAGAAGGCCTGGCCTTGATCTGGATGAGCTGCTGCCTCCTTTCCCACCAGAGAGGGCTTGTCCTGAGTTGCTGGGGTGACAATGGCTGTGCCATCTTTTCCTTCATGGCATTCATTTGAGGGATATTTCTTGTCCTGAGATCGTTCCAGTGTGCCACTTGCTCCTGTTCCCTCATCTGTGGGGCAGCTGGCATCCTCCTTGGGACCAGTGTGGGAACTTTTGTTGTCCTGCAGGCCCAAGGAATTGACCCAGTGATGGACAGGAGATGACCCAATGTCATCTGTCCCTTGGCACAGCTCTGTGTCTACCGCGTCTTGCCATTCCTCTTCGTCGGATACCTCAACATCGAGGGCGTCTTCCCATTGCTCTTCCTCAGACAGCTCTGGACCAAGGGCATCTTCACACTCCTGCTCCTTGGTCCAGGCCACTGGCTTGCTGGTTGGAGCTGGGGCTTCCAGCTGCTCCAGTATTGCCTTATTGTTTATGGTGCCCTCAGCGAACCTCCTACATATTACCCGTGGCTGTTGTGGTGTGATGTAGCTTGTAGTCCAGGGCAGGCTTGTGCTCCTGTCCCGTCTGGTCTCAGGCCATCCCATTCTACTGTTAGCACTCAGCCCAGGTGTGTCATCGAGGACCCCAGTGCGCCTCAGTGAGGAACCCTGTCCTTGCCTCTCTGGTTCTCTCTCCTCCAGGCCATCCTGCTGCTGCAGTGAGCTGTGGGCCTGGAAGCTCCTGCCCGGCTCCTCTGAAGGCCTCCTTGTGAAGGACACAATGACCTCCTTCAAAACAGGCCCGCGCCTCCAAGGGCTTTGGTGGCACTCAATTAGCACAGACAGCCCTGCTTTCTTCTGCTGTGACACTTGCTGCTGCTGGCCTGTCCCTGCATCCGCATCCCTGCTTGGGGAAGCTGATAAAGACATGTGGCCCACCTGGGTCGGCTCTGCTGCCAGCCGCTCCTCCTATGTGCTGGCATGTGGCGTCCTGTGCCGCAGACCTGTCACTGTCACTCTGGAGAGCTGCTGCTTCGAGAGAGAGTTGTTCTCCTAGGACTCCCCAGGCCTCTCTGCTCCTGAAATATCCTCACTGTCAGGACGGGGCCCTGCATCACAAGGGCTTATTATGTCCACCGCATCACAAGGGTTTATTATGGCCACCGCATCACACAGGGCCACTGTCACGCATGACCATGCCCCACCTTGGCCTTTTGGTTCCCTAATGTAGTCTTGAGAGAGACGATTAAGATTTAAATGATAATCAAACAATCTGAAATCAGAGGAACAGCTTTTTTAGTTTCGGGATTTCAACTTTGCAACCTGTTGGCTCAGCAAGAAGGAGGCAAGTAAATAACAGTCCAGAAATACCAGAAAGGGTGAAGAGGAAGGAGAGGCTGTTATTTAATTATGTGTTTGTCCGACAGACATTCCTCATCCACAAGCAGGAGCTTAGTAAGTTTTATCTGGGAAGCAAAAAGTCCTCAAGCAGATTTTGGGGTCATGACTGTATCACAAGACATATTTTCCTTCACATGCTCCCTGGTCTGGAATTAACTTTTTTCTTTGGCCTTTCCAGTCACATATAAGGTTTTTCTCTGATTCTCCCTGGCATCTATTCATTCCAAGTCCTGGCAGAATTTAGGGTCTCTTTTGTATTTCTGTAAAGGCTGTTGTGGGCTGCACCCTGCACTCTAGCACACATGACATTGACCTCTGGAGGACTTCTAGAACTGGACAGCACTCACTTTTGCAGAACTCTGTAACTAGAACTGACTTGAGCTCAGTGAGCCAACTTTAGAGTAGGTATGCCTCTAATTAACTGAATCCTTTTCATTTCCTTTTCAAATCTAAGGCAGTTTTCTTCAACACACTAGTGGGAACACAAACTCTTCAGGTCACAACACTGGGATTTCTTTTCTCATTTGTCCTTGAGGATTTTAAAAGACAGTCTGGAATCAAGGTATGTAGGCACTGCCATGACACATTACAGAGCCATCTCAAAATGTTGGCAAGCCTGTGGAGAGAAGAGGGGTTCATTCTGGCTAGATGCTAAACAAATTGTTTGGGTTGGTGCTTAAAACAAAATATACAACACTTCGACATATGACTGAAAACTGGCCTTAGCTGTATTTTCAGCTCTCAGTCCCTATGCTAGGCTATAAGTGACATGCTGAAGAGATGCTCTTTAAGCTCAAGGAAAAATACAACACAGCTGTTGCAAAAAAAATCTTTCATTTTGTCTTGAAACAAAAGGGACCAAAAAGTGAACTTTTTTCATATAAAAGGTTTTGTATAACTTAGCTCTGCATTGTATTATGTGATATAATTTTTGTATTACTCCACTAAATCAGATTTCCTCTCTCTACTACAGCTGAGTGGATCAGTGGTATAAGTTGTTTTCATTGAGTTCATTACATTAGAATAAATCGCTCTGTTATTATCCAGCCCAGCATAGGGGGAATGAATGTGTGACTTAGCCAAATGCAGAGCATAAATTCCAGACAACTAGAAAATAATTTTAAAGAGAGCAATGGGCTTCAGCTGGTTTCAACCATTTTTTCAGCTGGCCTGTCTTCCCAGAGACTGAAGTCCCTCAGAGTTGTGAATGGTGAGTGGCCTAGAGAGAGCAGCAGTAGGAGTCACAGTGGTGTTGTATCTCAGCTAGCTCTTGCAATTGCTATATTTTGCTAACGGTATTTATATTTTTATTGTGGTTTTTGTACCAATCTGTAAAATCAGAATATAATATATATAACCAGAATGTTGTATCAATTATCTTCAAATGAGAAAAACTGATTTTAGTGAGTGCACCTTCCACATGTGGAATATCTAATAGAATCTGGTGAGAGAGTAATGAACACTGACATCTGCTTCACTCTCCCAATGATATCTACCTTACCTTCCTATCAACTCTATTCCTTACATCAACCCTATTCCTTACAACTCTAGGTATTGGTTAAAAAAAAATAAATATCTTCCAAAGCATGGTTTATTGTGTGGTTTTTTCAGCTTCAGGAAGTCTGAGTAACACAGTGGAAGATGAGCTTCAATGTTGGTAAATCTAACATAGTCTGGGTTCACATCTGTAATTTGAAGCATTCATATATAGCATCTTCTTTTATTATAAGAAATGTAATGAAAATTACCAAAGAAATGTTTGGTGGACACTGTAATAGCATGGTATTGTGGTACAGCAAAAGTCATATTAAAAAAAAAAAAACCAACCAACCCACCAAGCAACCAATCAACCAACAAAAAAACCATCACCACCAAAACCCACAAACCAAACAAAAAGTAAGAGTAAAGATTGATATTACTCATCCACACAAATGACCAAAGGCAAATCTCTTTCACTCAGTCTCCAGGAGTAACCTTGAGGAATGTTCCTACTCAAGGGAGGAATCTCCACACACAGAGTTCAAAATCACTTTCAGATACATTATTCTTTGAAAGGTAGAAATACACTAATACAGATACTTTAAACAAAGAATTATTTTGAGATAAATTCAGATGGAGAATATAAGTATCTGCTTTATTTATTTGAGACTTCAGACAAATGCTAAATTATGTTAAGGACCTACAGACCAAAGTTTAACACTAAGATGCTGTACACACTTCACATGCTTTTATCACAGTGTCTGAAAAATTTTTAAATAAATTCTTTGGAAAGGTTCTTAGTTTCACTTGGTCATTGCATTCAAGTTGTATAGTAAAATGCCAAGTGCAATTATATTACTAGGACTTATATTATGAGGAATGTAAGGAAAAAATATTTGCTGTATTTCTGGAGTCTCCAGAGGGCTTTAAAGGAAGATTATTTAAGACATTTAGAGTTATTTTGGTTTGGGTTTGTTTTTTGGGGTTTTTTTCTGATTAGTCATATTGCAGTAACTTGTATAAATTAAAGGTTTTTTTCATATACTTTGGTAGAAGAAATCAAAACTCTTGCTTTCTTGGCTTTAGATCAAGAACAGCAAACAAAACAGACGTTTTGAAATGCTGTTTAGTGCAAATGTGTTGAATTCAAAATGTGATTTTATTCCAATACAAAATGTTAGTGGTACCAAGTAAATCCCTCAGACAGCTGTCACTATACCTTTCTTGTGGTATGTATACAGATTGTTTTAAGAGTGCAAAGCACGTAATCTGTACTGGTACATAGCAACAAACAAGATTGGTCTCTACACTTCCTTGGGTATGGAAAAGTTATTTCAATATTACATTTCTTAAAATGCACTTCTAGATTTAGACAACTCATAGAATCAAAGAATGTCCTGAGTTCAAAGAGACCCACAAAGATCATTGAGTCAAATAAATTCACTGTCCTACACAGTCCCCAGGAGTCAAACCATGTGTCTGAGAAAGTTGTCCAAATAGTTCTTGAGCTCTGTCAGGCTTGATGTTGTGACCACTGACCTGGGGAGCCTGCTCCAGTGCCCAGCCACTCTCTGGTGGAAGGACATTTTTCCTGATATCCAGCCAAAACCCCCCCTGACACAATTTCAGGCCATTCCCGCTGGTCAACAGAGAGAGGAGAGATCAGTGCTTGCAACTCTACTTCTCCTCATGAGAAAGTTGCAGTCTGCAATGAGGTATCCCCTCACTCTACTCCTCTCCAGGCTGAACAGATCAAGTGACCTCAGCCTCTCCCCATAATGCTTCCTCTCAAGGCTCTTCACCATCTTCATGGACACTTTCTAATAGCTAATGTCCTTATATTATGGTGACCAAAACTATCCCCAGATTCAAGGTGAGGTTGGCCCATTGCGGGACAGAGTGGGATAAACCCTTCCATTGCCTTGCTGGCAATGCTGGTCTGGCGCTCCTCAGGACACTGTTGGCCCTCCTAGCTGCCAGGGTACTGCAGGCTCTGTTCAACTTCCCTGATCCCATGCTTTTAAGAGATGGTGCTTAAAAAATGACCAGCACTGATGGAACCCAGCACCTTCTAAAGTGTTTTCCCAGGGCCCCATCAACTAGCTCTCTGAGCAATCTGAAGTCTGCTCTTCTCTTGTCTAGCACTGAAGTTTTGCTGGGACTTTTTCTCCTGTCGCCAGAGATTTTAACTGTATTGCTTCATGTTTGCTGTTGCCAAGACCAAATACCACTTCATTTCCAAGACCCTCTTAAAATACAACAAATCAAGAAGGACATCTTTCCTAGCTGGCACCCTTAGTAACTGTGCTATGATGTTATCAACCAGTTGTAGAAAGAATCTTCTGGGCCTGTTTGCACCAGCTGTGTGATATAGCTGATAACTAGCCCGTTGAAAGCCTTGACATGTTCCTTTTATCCTCTGGTGATTTAAAGACAAGAGTGACATCACTCGCTCTGATATTGTAAAAAGATATAAGCCTATGAAATAGCCAGTGTTTTCTTACGATCTGCCATTGTTGATGGTCCAATCTAGGCTATATTTACAGTTTTCCTTTATTTCCCTTACTTTCCTGAACAGAGCTAAGAAAGAACATGTCATCATATGCTACATTTATCCAAGTGTTTTAACAATAATATTGAAATATATAACCACTAATTGCTACATTGAAAATAATTTTAATATATGTAGTGTGACACATCAAACACATTTATGACACTCCCATTTTTTTTGTTCTGGGTTTTTTTTTTTTAAAGGCTCTTGACTGACTTGAGTTAAGGGGCAGTGTTCAGACCACAAATAATGTCTATTTCTTCTTTGCCTTGCTTTTTAACCCTATTTCAACAATCTGATTTTATACTCTTACCTGAATTTTAAGTTATTCATCTCTGACACTGATTTTTATTACCTTTTCTATCATCTCCTCTCTGCACACTTGAGAAAGCTACAAATCTTAAAATTTAATTGACAGGTTAATTCATCATTTTGTAAATATCTGAACTCACTCTGAATGGATTTTTTTTATTTTTTTGTGGGATTTTTTTGTGTGTGTGGGTTTTTATTATTTTTTTGCTTTTACAAGCATGCAGGAAATCAGACAAAATTTCAATTCAGTTGTAGCTGATGTGACAACTTAACTACTTTTTCTCAATACTTTTGTTATGTAGAGAACTCTGTATTATTCCTATACTAAAATATTTCAGTAAAGGAAAATTAGGAATAATGGATCTACCAATTTTGTATCTTGGTCTTTTTTTTAATAGAAAAAAAATAGAAGAAAAGAGATGTAAGCAAAAGAGGGTTATCTAAGGAAAACTGTTTCATGTTGACCACATAAGGAAGACTTTCTGCACAGTTACGAAGAGGCTGTACTGTTTACTATTGGGTGTAAGATTTTTTTTTTAATTTTGTGGAAGTAAAAAAAGTAACTCAATACCTATAGAACAGCACTCTGAAGCTGTGTACTCTAGCCAATGTAGCCAAATTACAGTTTGATGTTCACAGATTGAGTTTTGTTACTAATGAATAAAATATTTTTATTTTTTTAGCTTTCCTAAAACATGAAAAATGGGTTTACAGTTTCCACTTGCATATACATAGACTTTTAATGTCAGTACATATGCAGTATGTGCAGAGACAGGTAATAACAGAAAAGTCATTTTTTTCTTTTTGTTTATTGCATGAACAATTTATGCAAACTTCTGAGGGAAATAGGAAACAGCTTACATTACCAAGGTTTTGTTTTGACACTTCATTTTCTACCAGCTTCTAATTTTAAAATTGTTTCTCTTGTTCTCTGCTTATGTTGTAGCTGTAAAGTGTGTCATTTAGCTTTTCTTGTTCAATCAGAAATTATATTTTATATGCTACTTTTATACATTAATTTTACTGTTTATTGTTTCTTCTGTGATTTTTTTTAACCATCATCTTTTCCAGAGGCTAGTGGAAAATTCTAGAAGACATTATCCCTCTGTGATTTTACAAGGTACTGAACAATATTTGTTATACAATATTTTCCTCAAATAAATGGATGCTATTATTATATATATTTTCAGAGACTACTGGAGTGCTTTCATGTAACTGAATTACATACAGTTTAATTAACTTAAAGTAAATCAAATACTCATTAGCACTAATAACTTTAAGCTTTAGAATGTATTTGAATTGGGAAAAAGATTTGAATACCTGGCTTAACAGCTTCAGTGTGGTGTGAAATTAATTAGCATTATACATATCTTAGCTCCTTTCAAGACATGTACTGGTAGGATAACAAAGCTGGAAAGGTAAGGAGCTCTGAAAATCTCATTTTAATTTACTAACTCAAAAAGGTATTTGCTATTGTGAACAACTGAATTAAAACAAGGTTAGCGATTGAAAAAATACATTAACCCTGCTGAAGTATTAAGAATGGAATCGTAAGTTATCTGACTGTTATTTCACTTGAGTTCAAATTATTTTAATTGTAATGAAGATAGGAGAAAAAAGGACACTATTTCTAATCCTAATGAGAGTCTTTGTTTCCGAATAGTTAAATTATGTGATTAAAATGAAACATAAGAAAGAGATACAGGAATTATAGATTTCATTCCAAGTTGATCCATTTCCTTAAATTGGAGTTGCCCCTTTCATTCTTTAAAACTCATTATCGGGCTTATCTGTTGTCTTTTGAAAATGATGACTTCTAAATTCAAAGACTTTTGACCACTGTGTTAGTGTTACATACTCTTTTAATTTTTTTACTTATTTTGAAGAAATTCCTGATGATTCTGCAGTGCACCTATTAGATGTCACAAGTAGAGAAGATCTGAATGAGATTATTCAGAAAGTCAAGAAATTATAGCAATTTGATAAAATCTGTTTTCTTACATAATAATTTTTGTTTTATTTTGTTTATTTTTGCCAGCCAAAGTGTGTTCAGTTTTCTTAAGAGGGCCTTAAATGAAAACTGTTGCTGTTGCTGAAAGTACAAAACTAAAGGTCTAGCAAAACCAGTGTGAAATATATCAGGGTGTACCAATGTTGTCTGAGTGTATCATTCATGACACATGAAGCAAGAAAATAAAGCATGTCGTCTTCTCTGTCAATGTAAGAATCAGAGTTGGAGAAGAGGAGTAATCAGCACCTGCTGGATAACAGCACTCTTTTCTGGATGATTTTCTGCATAATAGTACAGGAATGCTTCTACTCAAACCAACCAAACACTCCTCTGATAGCTGGTCTACCTCTTAACCTACAGTATATCAGTATATTTTGACATACAGAGAAACATTAAGGCATTACATATTGCTTTAGGGATTGTGTGTATTGGCAAAATTGAAATTAAATCTTTTTTGGCTAATGAGAAGAAGCAAGCCAATGGTGGCTTTTGGAGAGGACTCCAAGGATCACTACAGATATGCTAGACAAAGCCATTACTTCTGGATTTCATCCTTAGTGGTGCTAGAAATAAGTTCAGGCAACAAGATCTTCAATTACTACCTAAAACACCTTCTTCATGCAAGAACTACCTATCAGCCTCTTGACACAAATTTCAGTAAAGACAAAAATTAAATTATTCAAAAAAGGAAAGCGCAGGAATGAGAAACTGTGGGTTTGTATTCTGTCACGTATGGTTTTCTAGATAACTAGGCTTTTTTTTTTCCCTTAATATTTCATTAGCAGATGAAATTGAGATCACAGTTGAAGGTCAGGATGCCATCCAAAGGGATCTGGAAAACTTTGAGAGGCGGGTCCATGCGAATATCATGAGATTTAACAAGACCAGTCATTGGTGCTGCACCTGCATCTTTGTCTTTTCCTCAGCTTCTGTTTCAACCAACTGTTTTTTATAGAAATGTCCTCTAAAAGAACTGGTCTTGACCAATGATTCAGTGAAGAACTGACTAAGTTGCATTAAGCTGTCTGTTTCAAGTCTTGCAATGTCAGCCTTCCATAATTAGGAATTGATGGGTTTCATAGATATAAAACCACTATTATTTACTACATAAACACCCTCAATGGAGGAGAATATATTTACAGAAACAGATTTTGAACTTTAAATATACATCTCATTAGAGTGATCACTTAATTAATTTAGATTCTCAGATATGACACATTTTCTTTTATTATTTCTCAGTAAGAATGTAATATGAACTTTCCTAATTTTCATATTAATATAGAGCAAATCAATTTCTATAGAATACTGCTGTTGCTTTTTCATAACTAATAATAAAAGTTGTTTGGAACAAAGACTAGCTAAATCTATTAGGTTTTTGGTTTGTTTGGAATGTACATTAAGAACACACAGGATCCTGAATTAGGATTGTTATATTTAGGCACTGTCAGTGTTGACCTTCTGCATCAAGACAGGGAAACAAGTTCAGAATAACTCCATCACCACTGATGAAATGTGCATTGGATAACAACAGGATGGTCCTGGGCACTTATTTTCCTCTTCTTGACACTTACTGCTTCCTTAATCTATTCAATTTTACATCTCTAGCTGACTTTGGAGAAGGAAAAACCTACAACTTCACGATTAGCCTTACCTATCTGATGAGTTTCATTAGTCAAACTTTACTGCTTTTACTGATCCCTATAGATAATATTTTTGTTGATTTTCTTTCTGTCATGCTACCTATTTAATAATATCACCTCTGACCAAATAAAGAGGGAAGTCAGATTCTATCTTAAGGATCTATCAAAAATCTATGTCTAAATAGAAATTGAATTACCTTAAATCTAATAAACAAGGTAATTAGACTCCCAAAGTAATTGCTCACTTTCAGATGAACTCAGTATATTTCATAGCTAATCTATGAAATAGATTATATACAAAATTAACTCTCTGGAGTAAGTAAATTTGATGTTTTGTGGGACTATTCTTAAATCAACTTCAAACTCTTTAACTTATAGCATGAGATTTTTTCCTATGACAATAGGCTCGCATTTTATGCAACTCATGTTGCATAAACAATATATTGTCATTAACAATATATGACACAATCACAAAGCTATTGCTTTCTTAATTTTAATGAAACAATAAGACTTGCTGATGAATCACTGATATACCTTTAAATGCCAAATTTTTCCTTCCTTACTAGTGCAGTGGTTTGGAACACTGTGTGGCAATGTGAATTTTAAGTCTATTTCTTCTCAGAGGTTTAAAATAGGTGTAATTAACTTTTTTGAAGACACTTCAAGGCTCCTTATGAAATCTCTACCCACTAAAGAATGGAAAGTAGGGCTCCTGAAGTTGTGGAAAGAGATGGTGTATGACTCTACAAGCTGGGAAGTGTAATCAGACACTTCATAACCAGTTAGTTTCTGTGATGCTTCCTTTTCCCATGATTCCCAAACTAACAGTTTTCAACTAGTTCAAATGTGATAATTAAGTAAAATTGATTTCAGTATTATCAAAACCTTAGTAAATGGTTCTCAAAAATTAAGGACTATGTTGGGGTATTATTGCTTTTTGCATGGTGACCTCAAGAGGGTGAATTTTGAAGTTAGGTGTTTTTAAAGAGATATTATTTTTCAGTCATACAAAATTGTCCATTGCAGTGTAGGTGTACATTGCAGTGTACATTTAGAAATTGTGAGTGCTATCTAGAAAATAAAGTTTGGAGCAGAAGAATTGCAGTAAACCAGAACTACTGAAAATGCTGCAAAAGGAGAATATGTATTGAATTTTCCATCATATTTTGTTAAATTATTAAAGAATTTAATCATCCTAATTTATACAATTCCTCATGAGAGAGAAAAGAGTTGTTAATACTTTTGTTCAAACTAAAGAACAACTTCCTTCAAATTTGTCTAGAAATGTGGTCTAGAAGAAGAAGAAGAATAACAGAATAACATGCACTTCCATGTGTCATTTTGGTAGCCAGAACTATTTATTTCATACTAGACTAAAAAGTGAAAATACTATCTCTCTCCTTCCTGAACCATCATCTCTAAACAACAGAACTGTCTTCTATTTTACACTTTTTTTTTTCTCTTTATGCAAAAAGCTGCATATGAATTTCACTTTATTCGGTAAGGCCAGATATAAATTTATCAAGTAGTTCTACTTGAGGAACCATTAGAAATTTACTTCCTTTTATTGCTTTATTTACCAGACATATTTGGATAACACTCAGAAATGAACACATAAAAGATTTTGATTGTTTCAATTATTCTACTTATGTACATTTGTTTTAGTAATCTTTTCATAAGAAACATAAAAGCTCACACTTCCATTAATAAATAAAACTCCTAAGCAAGAGAAAAGGTCAGTTGTTTACTTAGATAGGCAAGTGTCAGAAAAACCCAAACCAAGCCAAAACAAAAAAGAAAAAATCCCAAACATACAAACCAAAAAACCCTACCAATAATTTCTTCAGCAAACAAGTCCTTCTGTACTTTGTATTTAAGTATGAGATCCTATTGAGATTGGAGTTCCTGTCAAACTTCATACAGGACTATGATTTTGAATGTTTGTAAGGCTGTTCAACCAACTTAGAATTTAAGATTTTTCTTAATTTTTTTTAGCTGAAGAGACATTTAAAATTACTCTTACTCAACTGTCACCATTAAATATTGTGCCTTTGAACTGAGATACAAGTGAATAGAAAGAGAGTAAGGTCTGACATGTCCCAGTTGGATGCAGTTAGAAATTTCTATTGCAATACAATGAAGTATACACACATACCCAAGTGAGTGGAAAAATTAAAAAGTATATATTTCACTTGAGGTTTTAAAATTATCAAATTACAGGATGGATATAGAAAATTTCAGCATAATATTCTTTTTTAATATTATTTTAATTTTAATATTATTTTAATATTATTAATTAGGCAACAGAACTTAAATACCTTTGCCCTTTCCAGATTCTATTTTCTCAAGAAAGTTTCATAGTTGGTGTTCAGCATCTGGTCTTTTAGATATTTGATTTTTCTACAGCTGATTAGGATTATAACTACTTCTTACCTTCTTGTTTTGATCAGCAAGGATGGCTGGCTTCTTCTTGTTTTTGAAAAGTTACCACACCAATCCACATGTTAATCTTCTTTGCCTGGCACTAGTTCCAACATTATGAGCAAGTTCTCGTGTAAAATGTTTGTTGGAGTGCCTGGTGTAAACTGAAAAAAACAAGAAGTCCCAAAAGCTTGGCATTGAACTATTCATGCTAGTTAGAATAGTCAAAATGGTTCTATACATGTATAAACAGACAAAATGACACCTGAAGTACTCTGTATTAAAAATGGTCTTACAGTGGAGTTGCTGTCAGAGTGAACAGGAATTATTTCTGATCAAAGGAAAAAATATAACTACAAGAAATAAATGTACAGTTGGCAGCTCTGCTAAGTCATGCTTTAAAGATCAATGTTTTTACTTGAATTTAGTCCTTAGGGTTTTTCATTCTAGTTTGAGACACACCAAATTGAATTATAATCATTAGAATATAACAATTTTCACCCTCTGTATCCTATCAAGCTAAATGCATATGTATGAATTATCATATGAACTAGTATACACAGTATTATTATGACATGTTCCAGAAATGTTCCACCACTTTTCTACTTTATTTATTACTAATATTAGAAAAATATATTCAGGGTCCAAAGCTCCTCTCCAAGAAACTAACTGTAGTTCATACCTGAGACCATTAATGAACAGTCAAGTGTCTGATGATCTTCATTGACTTCTGCCTTTTGTTAAAACTGAAACTCTTTGACTTATTAATTACTATGTACCATTGTTGTATTGCACTGAGTAGTTTATTCCGTTATTATTTTGCACTTAGTGGTTTGTTTTATATCACGTGGTTTGTTCCGTAAACCTCCCCCCACCCCCGCAATGTCCTGTGGTGGGGTTTTCCTCTGGGTTAGTTCCTCTATTTGCCCCTCCCATCTGTTATATCCCATTGGCTGTAGTTCCTTTCCTCTGCCCCACCTTTCCCCATGTTTAAAATCTCCCACTATGAAGTGGATGATCTCTTTCTTCTCCTGGATGCCATTTCCTCTCTGGTGCTCTCTCTTCTCCTGAAGTTGTTCTACATTAAAGCTGTGGGACTTGAGTCCTGAGAAGACTGCCTCTTGTCTTTTGCTTTTGTCCTTATTGGTCTCCCCAGGGTCCAGAACTAGCCAAACTGACCCCCCACAAGGTGGGAAACAAACATGCCATAATGCTACAACTGAAGAAATAAAGAGATATATGAGTAATTAAACTTGCATATAGTGTCATACAGATAAACTACTAGAAGTTTGTTATATTTTTTTGTCTTGGAGAAAAGCAGAACTGAATCACTAGCTATTGAAGAAAATGAGGCAAGGAGACTTGCTTCTTTTGCATGCCTTTATTAAGTGATCAGCTCTGGGTGGGGGCCCGAGGGGATGCGCACATCACTGCTGCTCCCTTTGGCGATGCAGAGGAGCAGATGGACAGTTTTGCTTCACAGCAGAACTGGGACTTTTGTCCCTTTCATCAGTGAAGAACCTTGTGTCCTGTCTTTATGACTAAATCATGGTCATATATGGTCATAAGAAATGATCAAAATAAAAAAAAATTAATTTCAGACATGCTTATTTCTGTTAGACTGGTATTTCAGATAGTGACTACACTGCAAACTAAAAAAACTCTTTTAATCTTAAAAAGCAAAACAAGAAAAAGCAAGACAAAATCTCACCTAAATTTTAAATAGCTCCACACTTGGGATTTCTTATTGTTATGTTTTGTGATGTCGCATTCTTAAATAACATGGATTCTAATATTTAATCTTCATAAAACTTGTATATATAAAAATGCTGTATTTATGTCTAAATTCTGAAATTAATTTTCTTTAATGTCACAGCTCATTGGAATAAAGAATAAGAAAGATTGTGAATATTTTATTTGATATGGGCAAAAGCATATATTATAACATGCAGAAATAGATTCTGGATTTTGTGATTGCCTTTGGGGGAACAGACTTTTTAAGGACAGTATTTCTGGTGTGATAGATATAATTTTAGAACCTAGGAATAGTCATGCATTTTATTATACTTTTTTTTTTTTAAGGACCTATCATTTTAGGGGTTGTGTTATGGATTTTAAAGTTAAATAATAACTTGAAGTTTAATATCAGTATTATGGCATTTTTCTAAAAATAGGCAATCACCATCATTCAGTTTTTTTGACCAAATAGGTTGAAATCATTAATCATTCCTAGCAGCACAGCTGAGGATGTAACTTTTTTAGAGAGTAATATGTTTTGTTTAATTACAGGATGTCATTATTACTAAAAAAGTGGTGAATATTAAGTGAAGTTTAAAGCGCTATGTACAAAGTTGCCATTTTCAGCTTGTTAAAATTAAAATTATTGAACACTGATTAAGAAGATAACTTAGGAAGATTCTAGAAGTGAATAAATTAATTTGTTTTGATGACCAAACTGATTTTGCTGTCATGTAAAACTGTAATGCAACAGCTATTTAAAGTTTTCTGCACTTGTGAAGTAATTTCATAATGCAAGTTGGTCTACATTTTTAACTTGAAAGAAAAAGCCATTATTTTATACATTTTAGTTTGGTTTTCCATTGCAGTGTTTTGAGCCTATCATACATAACAGCTGTCAGACATTTTTCTTTTTTTTTAATTTACAAATGTTTAGTTGAAGTTCATCTTAGACTAAGGATGTGATCTAACTTCTAGACATGCATATCACTTCATTTCTGTTTTCACTAAGGAAAACTGATCTTTTCAAAGGAACTTCTGCGTTTTCTTATAACAGATCATATTTTCAGTACTTACTAAATAAATGGGAAAGCAAGAAAGTCTACTAGTAAAACCAATCACCAGCGCAATGGCAATATGGTGCAACCCAGAAAAATTCAACATCTCAGTAATTTTTTCAGTCCCTGTAAACCAGTTGCCGGAATTAGCAACACTGGTTCAATCATAATCTGGTTAGATTTGAATGGAAGATAAATGGTGATGCCACTGGATTATTTCTCTTCCTTATGAATTATTGGAAAACTTCTCCTAAACACCAGAGATCCAGTAGGTTGTTAGGAATGTATTCAGCTAGTCTGAGCTACAGAGCTGATTTCACACCCCAAGGATATCTGTACACCACATGTGTCTATCCCACACATGGGATGGTGAGGCATTTTATTTGGCTAGTTGATCTGAGAGATGCATTTGTGCTAATCCTGGTTGTGGAAACAGTTCATTCATGTTTTCAGGATTTAAAATAGCAGATGAGAATTTGGGCTAGTAATTTATTATATGGGAAATCATTAATAATAGTAAAAATCCCTAAAGTAATTAATTAATTAAAAAAATACTCACTTTGAAAGCAGAACATGATCTAAGAACTCTTTAGCAGTCATTCTGAGACAAAGTATATTCAAAGTTAAATTATTCATAATTAGGTAATGGAAGTTAAAAATTCATAATCACAGGAATATTTCTGAGAAAACTTAGAGTAATTTTTACTTACAGTAATTTTACAATTATGATTGATTAAAAAGATTCTTCAAGGAAGGGTACTTGAATTAAATTTAGGGTTTATGAGGTTATTGTTCTTGCTTTCAGTTCTAGAAATGAAGCTACTAAGCTCTATCAGTTTCAATGTCAGCTGTGTTCCTACTGATCAAGTTTGTAAAAATGCCAGTGGTCAAGAGGCAACAGATATTTTTGTGGGCAGACTTTGAGAATTGGTGGATGTATTAAAAACCAGATGTAACCCACAATATTTAATAATGCTACAAGTGGTACAAAACTGTATACATGAAAACTGGTGGTTTTATATAAGCATTAAAAAAATTCACTTCCAAAACCCATATTGAAATATATATTTTTATGCCACTCTAAAAATCTGAAACAATGCAATTCATTTGCATTCAACTTGTACTGTTGTTAGAGTTGTCTGTTCTTAATAAACCAGCATCCAATATGAAATGCTGGAGCAGTTGCCTGGGCAAGTCACTGAATCAACATCCTTGGAGTATTTAGAAGGTGAGCAGACATGGTGCTTAAGGACATGGTTTTGTGTAGAGGAATTCTTGGCAGAACGAGGGCATGCTGTACTCCTGCAGGGACTGGACAACCCTGGCCTGCAGATTACAGAGTTACTTTGAAGGCCATGTACCGTCCTTGAAGAAGATAGAAGAAAGAAGAATAAACATTGTGCAAGCACAAAGTTGGATGTCCAGCAAGATATGAAAACCACTGTTAGTACACTCTAGCTAAAGTGCTTACAACATGACAACCAATCAATAAGTATGTGTACACGTGAATACAGCCACTTAGCCAATGAGCAGTAGTCACATAAAACAGTGTAAGAGAACCATAAATATGACAAGATTGCTAAATAAAGTGGAACAACATGTAGCCATATTGGTGTGATTGTTGTTACTTAGCTGACTCTCCACGGGACCATCTCCAGTTTAGTTGTGGAATTGGCAATGTTAGGTTTGTGACCATAAGGGTATATTCCAACCTAGATGACTCTATGATTCTGTGAAGCATATTAAATAATCTCTTGTGATAGGTGAAGAAGATTATTCTGTTGATTGGCTGCATTTGAACTTAGCACCATTCACAACTTTATCAGCCTTCAAATAAAATAGCTGGTGCTCATGAATAAAATAATAAAAATTGGATAATAGCTCTGCTTTTATCAGCTGACACTCTTTTCTCCAGTTTAAATCTGAGAAGCTCTAAAAATATTATGGAAAATATGTATTCCTTATCAGTTACTAATCATGACTAAAGTACACATGGTGCTGTCTGCAGATCAAGACAGCAATGAGCTCCTCTGCAACAACACCCCAACTGTTCCAATATTAGAGTCATAGAATAACCTGAGTTGCAAGGGACCTAAAAGGATCATTGAAATGCAGCTCTTGGCCCAACACAGGACACCCTAAGGAATCACACCATGTGTCTGAGTACATTTTGCAAATATTCTTCAACTCCATCAGGCCTAGTGCTGTGACCACAGCCCTGGGGACCTTGTTTCAGTGCCCAAACACCCTGTGGATGAAGATATTTTTCTAATATCTGACCTAAACTTCCCCTGACATAATCTCAAGCAGATCCCTCAGGTCCTATTACTGGTCACCACAGAGAAAAGACTACTGTGTGTGTGTCCTCTTCCCCTCATGGGGAAGGTGCAGACTGCAATGAGGTGTCCCCTCAATCTCCTCCAGGCTCAATTGACCAAGTGACCTCAGCTTCTCCTCATATGCCTTCCAATCTGACCCTTCACCATCCTCATAGCATGCCTTTGGAAACTCTTTAATAGCTTTATATCTTTCATATAATTGGGTGCCCAAAACTGCCTCCAGGACCCAGGGTGAGGCCACCCCATTGCAGAGCGGAGTGGGACAATCCCCTCCTTGTCCAGTTGCCAATGCTGTGTGTGAGCTTTCCAGGACACAGGTGACCATCTGGGCTACCAGGGCACTGCTGACTCAGATTCAACTTGCCATTGACCTGGACACTCGGGTTTTTTATGCAGGGGTTTTTCTCCAGCTTCTCATTCTCCTGTCCATACATCTGGAGTGGAAATATATTGAAGGAGTGAGATTCATGTGCGTAAAAGTGCTTGCACAATACATTTATGCAGTGGGTTATTCTTTTTTAGATCTAATTGTGTAAGTGAAAATACTCTAAAACACAGATATCTTTGGAGAACCTAAGGTGCCTCGAAAAACATTAGTGGAAAAATAAATACAAAACCAAAAGCATATCAGAGAAAGAAGTGAAATTAAGAAAGAACTTAATTATCCTAATTATGCTTAACACTGAATAGTTACATGGAAGAATGTAAGCCATGAGGAAGTGCTGAGTGGTGGACAGCAGAAATTCAGAATTCACTGTTAAAAGAGGTTACCTTTTTGTGTCATGCAGTTACCTGAAGAAAGACACTGCACTTCAAGTGAAAAGCACTCTTCATGTTAGAAAAAAAAAGAACTCACTTGAAAACTATGATTAATCAAAGTCATTAAGAAGTTCTGGATCCAGACACTTGGAATGTGAGGTGGGAAGTATTTGGTTTCGGCTTTTCTGGTTTTTAGGAGAACATGTAACAATTATAACGACTTAACCACATTACTGATGGGCACCATAAAGTGCTAAACCTTTACAAATACCACTTTATCTAGAACAACATTGTTCCAAAATTGTTTCATGATATGTATTGAAGGCTTCATAAAGTTCTCATAAACTTCATTTGTTAAGGTATTCCATCGCAGTAGATGTTATGATTTAATTTCTCAGAGAGTTTGTGCGCTGCTTCACTTCTCTTCCTTTTTCTTATGTTCATTTGCTTTTCCTCCTCCCAGTCCTATCTATCTGCTGAACACACTATGGCATCACCCTAAGAAAACTTTCTTTATGGAATTTTACCTCAATTCCAGTTGGAATTTCTATGACACTGAAATATTTCACAATAATTCCACAGACTTTTGCAATAGTAATTTAAACTTCAAAAAGAGAAGCACTGACCACAGCCTTTCATCTTCAGCTTTGGGGAATTGTACTGAAAATCACTTTTACAAATGTAAAGCTATTGTAATTCTTCTTCTATGCTGAAAGTAAGTGATAAGTGGATGAATATATAACTTCATGTGCATGCAGACACACTGTCATACCAAATCACTATTATTTCATTGTCAATCTAAATTAGGGCACCTGACGTTAAAGTTAGGTGATTTTGTTTGAACTTTCTTTTAGCATTAGAAACGGCAGATGCAAGATTATTTGCATACAGAACTAATCTGTTATCTCAAATGCCCACAAGGAAGACAGGAAAACCAAATTTAAATAATACAAAATTGTAGAAAAGATAGACTGTGTCTTTTGCTAATTATGCAAAAGAAGAACCTGCACTTTTCATCATGGTAATGACAGCACAAGTTAGATCTCTGTTGTGGTGTGGCTTCTTAGGGGCTTTTTTGCTAAATATATTTACAAGTTTTGTCATTTGAATCACCAACTGAATTAGTCCTCCAGAGGAAAAATAGCATATTAACAAATTGAGAGGGGCATTTGTAGGCTCATCACTCAACTACTTTTTGGACATGGGATGCTTTTTCACTAAAAAATACTTAGAGCTCTTTTGTGGAATTTTTCATCAATTTTATTGGAAGAAGACAATATAAACAACTACACTCATTGTGTAATATACCAAAAAAACCCATAAGGAGTTGTAGAAATACTAATAAGATAGGATGAAGTGTAAATATGTGATGTTGTTACTAGTACAAAAATCACACTTCCAGTATACCATATAAAAAACATTTAAGATGTTCAGTCTAGAAATTTCGGTTGTAAAAAATGACTAAATTAGCATGGTGAGAAACTTCTGCACACTTTAAAGACCAATTCACAACCTGGAATACAATTTGGCATAACTTACCTGAGTTTGAACACTTTCTGATTAAAGATTTCCTGAACCATGTGGTGTCCATCTCTTCCAATTTTGTGTGCTGATACATCCCCATTTCTGCAGTACCATTTTTTCCCATCTGCCTTTCTAAAGTGGGAAAACTTACTCTACATTAATATTTTATTGTTTAGTCATGTAAACAATGCAAAATTTCATTGCAAGTCTTGAGATCTGACTTCTATAATTAATTAATTAATAAACTAAATAATTCTATAATAATTATATGAATGCTTATGTAACTACATTAATTTAAGGATTGTCCTGAAAAGTATTTGCTTATTACAGTGAGATAATTAAGTAAGATCAAGAAGATTTTAATTAACATTAGGGAAGTTATTAACTAGAATATGACAGTAGAGCATATCTTCTGGAGAGTAGAAATCAGCTACAAAGACTATATGATCCTGATGCATGAAAAGAAAAATGTTTGGTTTAATTATGGTTTTTTCCTGAAGTTTAATTGTTAAAACCACCAGCTGGGACCAAATATCCCTCCTTATAGATACTCTTAGGGGAAAATGTTTTGATATTAAATTGCTTAAAATCAAATGTGAATAAGATAAAATTATTGAATGTACCAAAGGATTAACAAGGCATGACAATATACATGTACTTTAACTACCTGCTCATTAAAAGAGACAGAAAACTAGGCTGGAAAATGTAGAGGATGTCCAGTATGAAAATTTCCTTTATGAAGGAGCTTTCATTGCCATGGAATAAATAATGTGTTTATTGAAACATCTGGTCTCAGGATGTCACAGGAAGTAGCTTCTTTTTTTTTTTTTTATATTGTGTTTGCTTTGCAAGCATAAAGGAGCTTTCAGAAGGTTTTGATGCACTTTCTGCCAGACAAAAAGGACCAAAAACAAACCAAAAAAAACCACCCCAAACCACAAAACATATAGGAAGGAGATTTTAGAGGGTGAGGAGTACTCTACTGAAAGTGAGGCTGTGACCTTATTAGGAAAAATCGTGAGGGCAGTACACATTTTCTAAAGGTACTGACAGTTATAAGGTCACAGGATATGTATTGGAATGGAATCTATATATATATGTGCATGTGATAACTCAATACTGTTAACAATAAAACTATATAAAATATAAAATAGATCTTTTCAGAATAAACCTCCCTCTATTGTATGATACTGAAGTATTTGAAAAACTTGGTATTTGTCTCTTGCATTGCAGATTTTAAATAGACCATGACTGCCATAATTTTATAAGTTCCATGTAAGAAAAACTATAGTCCTACAGTTCAGACCTGTTGAATAAATTAAAAAAAATTTCAGACCTGTTGAATAAAAACAAAGAAATAACTATGATGGTCCAGACTTCTGTATCAAAAGTTTTGGACAAAACCAGAGCCTTGTAAGCTATTAACTTCCAAGGAAAACAAAAAAGATGTTTAACTTGTTTTCTATTTGCTTGTTTTCTGTTTGCTACTTAGCAAGACCTGTGTTCTTTCTTGCTATCTGGCTGCTTTAGACATCTGTGTATTTGGATGCTTTACTTTGCTACAGTCTGGCAAAATTCAGCTTTTCCAAAATAGCTTAAAAGAAGAAGTATGACAGACTTTAATGTGAATTACCTCAGTGGATGTATCATCCCACTACCATATCCTGTAGTGCTCATTCATTATTGTAAAATTCAGAATATACAGTCCTACATTACACAGTTAAAATGATTGTGTCTCTCTTGCCCTCTATTCACAGCTGTTGTAATGGAGAGCAGACAGTCATAGAGCAAAGCAATATAGACGCTTCTAGGTTGTAACTATGTCTTTGTAAAGTGTGTGATGTATATCCGGTCCAGGTGAAGAAGGGAAGTGAGAGAAATGCTTTGGTGGGCACCAGGCATCCAGCCCAGATGGACACCTGGCATCCACGTTAACTCAGCAGCACCATTTCCACCATTAAGCAATATCCACTGACACATCTGCATGTGATTTTTTTGAGCAGTTAGGGATGTCAGTTCCACCAATTCACCCAGCAGCCAGTTTCTATCCCTGACCAGCCTTTCAGTGAAGACATTTTCCCTAATATCTAATCTAAACGACCCCTGGTGTAATATAGGGTAATTTCTTTTTTCCTGTAATTGGTTGCCAGGAAGAAGTGACTGACACCTCTTTGGCTACAACCTCCTCTGAGGCAGTTGAAGAGAGCAGTAATGTCACCCCTGAGCCTCCTTTTCTTCAGGCTAAACACCCCCAGCATCTTCAGCTGCTCCCCATCAGACTTGTGCTCCAGACCCTTCTCCAGCTCTGTTGTCTTTATTTGGACTCATTCCAGCACCTCAATGCCTTTCTTCTCATGAGAGACCCACACCTGAATCCATCAGTTGAGGAGTGACCTCACCAGTGCCAGCACAGTGGGACAGTCACTGCCATGGTCCTCCTGGCTATCTTATTGCTGATCCAAGCCAGGATAGTTTTGTCCTTCTTGGTCACCTTTGCACAGCTGGCTTATGGTCAGCTGGCATTGACCAGCACCCCCAGGTCCTTTTCTACCAGACAACTTTCCAGCCACTCTGTCCCCAGCCTGCAATAGTGCATGGGGTCGTTGTGGACCAAGGGCAGCATATCTCCACACCCCGAAGATAATATGAATGAGTAATATCAGAAAATGGTAAATATATACTAATTTCAGAAAGCTGAAAGTAAGAGTATGTAAAAGATTATGCTGTAATTATGTAAAGATTATACTTTGGTGTGGCACAATGAACAGTGGAAGAGTTAATGATGTGGCAGAATAATTTCTGAAACTATATCAAATACATGAAGAATTCTTGGCATTTAGTGTTTTCTAGTCAATGAATTCTTCCCTATTGTATTTTTTAATGAAATGGGGCAAAATATGTTCTAGACATAGTGACATGAATCTGTGTCTATTGTGTCATTCTGATTTCTTTCTTTCAGATGAAAGAGAACTTACATAATTCAGAAGCAATCATGGCTCACTTTATAAGACCAGTTTTGCACAAAAAGGCTTTACAATCTAAAGGGTAGAAAGAGAGTGTGTTTTAAGGAGAAAAAGGAATAAATCTTTGAATGTAATAGAACAAATAAGATCATGGAAATTTGCACTTCCACCTGTCTAGACAAGATCCATAGAGGGAAAAGTCAAGGGAATGTAAATTTCAGCTGCTGTAATTCCTTTAATGGAAATTTTCCTAATGTTCAAACATTTAAAGAACAGGGATAAATGGTGTATGATTATAATAGGATAAAAGGGAACAACAACAAAACCCAAAATACTAGGAACAAATTAGGGGATTGTGTCAGAAAAGAAGAAAAAATGTTTACCACAGCATGGAACACAGTTTTAAGAGAGTATCTCTGAAAGTATGCCTTTGAATTGATTTCAAGTTTGTAAGTAAATGAAGTAATTTTGAAAATTTTATGTAGACTTTGAAGCCTTATTTAATCCTAAACTTGTATCACCTACTTGTATGTAGGCATAAATACATACAGTATATTTATAAAATATAGAAGGATTATTAAAGACATTGAGACCTCTAACTAACAAAAGATATCTGTTAAAAGAGCACGAGTTCCTCTATATTGACCGAAACCATGGTACCTAGGCTATACATTAAACTACTGCATTAAGGTATCGCATATAAGCTAATCTATTTATACCTTACTAGGCATTTACCTATTCTGTGATTTACTCAATTCTGGAAACAATAAAAGAACAGTGCAGTTTTTAATCAAGTAGGGATAAACCTTACTACCAAAATAAAAAATCATACCTCACTGCTTGTTTCAACTGTGTAACTAACTTATAGCATTATTTTATTTCATTATAGAGTCAGGAAATCATGGCACAGGTACATCTTTACTGTTTATCACTGGCATAATCTTTTTCTTGTTTAATTGAATTCTTCTAAAATACTTTCTGTCAACCCAAATCATTCTGAGATAAAGGCGTATTCTAACTCTTGTCTCAGATGCGTTAGACAATATAGATATGTGTATTCTTGAGCTCCAGCAAAATTGTTTTATTCTACCACAGGTATTATGCTTTCTATGTAAAAACATTATAGTGACATGGCAATAAAATAAACATGACAGTGGCAAATGCAAGCAACCACTTGAATTGGTGTTCCGTCGGTAATAAGACAATTGGGCACACCAGTAATTTTCTAATAATGGCACATTTGTGCAGCCAATATATTCTCCACTCCTTAATTAAGTTAAATGATGCTCTTTTAATTATGATCTTTAAAATGTGTGTAAACATTTATTAATTTTTTTTAAGTGGTGTTTAAACAAATGAGTAGTATAGCAAGTAAACTCCTTAGAAAAAGATAATGTGAAGTTATGATTTTTTTTTTTTTACTCCTTGATGGCAGGTATGTGGGAAATAGCTGCAAAATAACAGATAAATTAATACATAATGCATTTGAATCAGTGGTGTTATTGCTGATGCACATAAGGATAAGGAAGAGTGTTAGGATCACTGTCTGAAGGATCAAGGAACCTATATATGAAGTGATTGAAGACTGATAGTGACATGCTTTGCAGTTTGAAAATCACTTTCCTTCTCTTCCCTTCAGTCTCTCTTGTCACTTGGGCAAACTTCAGCTGCCTATGTAAAAATCATTTAAGACTCCCTAGAGTACTTATCTTCTCTTGGCTTACAAATGGACAGGTTTATGACAAGATTAGGGTGAATGCTGCCATCTCCATGCTGATGTCCTTCTTAAATATATCAATATGTCTTAATGGCATCTGTGTTAAGGTAATAGCAATAAGCCTTAGTTTTGTTTGAGAAGCCCATGTACTTCTACAATAATATATGTACACGACATACCAGAACATAGTCAGTAGTTATTCTGGAAAGAAATAATAAAAATCTTAAGGATGGGCTTTTAGTAAATTAAAAGTGATTTGTTGTGATAAAGCATTTTTATGTTTCCTGTTACCTGCTAATAATACCCTGCAGTCAGATGTCCATATGCAAAAGTAGGGCTATTAAGTCTCAGAAAGTATTAATTATTTTAGTAATGAAGTGGCAGAAAAGATCTAACATCCAGAAATCAAAATTTTTGCTCTAGCAGTTTGACAGAAGAGAAGGGGCTGGAATTTTGTCCATGTGGAAGAGATTTTTTTGTCCTTTTTTGTTTGCAATTAACTAGCTTTGTGAAATCAAATAAGGAAAATTCCTTATCTAGACAATTTTTAAAGCAAGACTTACTTGAAAATTTCTTTTTAAAAATAGATGTTGTCTTTTTAAATAGACTTTTTGCCACATATGTCCCTTACCAGGACCTCATTATTATATTATTCCTCATTTTACCTTAGGGCAGGATTACATGAACAAATTTGTTGGTCCTTTTATTAAGCATAAAATGTCACCTTTCCCTCACTGTGAGTTTTGAAAAAAATCCAAAAACCTTATTCCCCTACCCATATTAATTCTCCTGTATCCAAAGCCGTTGATATTTTGAACCAAAGAATTTATCAAAGAGGAAAAATACTATATTCAATATAGATAGACATGCTTCTTTTTTCTTGTAGATCATGTATGTGGCCTTTAAGCTTGGGACAACCACAAAGAAAAGCTGAACAGTTCTGTCAGCCTCAAGTCTTTAAAGGTGATGCTTCTGCTCTGGGAAAAGGCTGAGAAACACATCTAGCAATATTTTAGTTATCACTAAGATAATTTTAAGTGGACATATTTTAAAATTATTTTAATACTACCTCTCTGTCCAGTATTTTGTATTAATTAGACAACCTTCAGGGAAAAAAAATTTCAAAAAGTATTTCATTCTGACACGACACCAAGACAGACTCAATGATCCTTCCCAAAGTATTGAGAAGTGCTTTCTTTGTAAAAGAAGATATTACAGAGGATCATATCAGAGTTGCCTTTTCTTATCCCTTATCCCTGAGTTGTGACTTCAAAAAATACAGAATAAGCCCAAAATCTTTCAGTATCGAGGCACTTGAAAATTATCTGTATGAGGGACATTGTATTATCTCAAACTATTTTAAAGGCAGTTCAGCAGCTGACTTACTTGATTTTAGAAAGTGTAGTTACTGGCTTTTTTCTACAAGTCCATCACTTGAGATTTGACTACATATTCTACCTATGTTACACTTTAATGTTACTAATCATATAGATTGAATTTGTTTTTATGTAAAATTATGTATACTTGATAATTCACAGAACTCTGTACCCTATATGTTTCATACTGCCTTGTTCATTGATACACAGTGTTTTATCTTCCCAGAATATCTGAAAATCGGACAGCTATCATAATGTGAATCTGTATTCCTCCTCTGTATCTTAGATAGGTAAATTTGTTTTTGTAGAATATCTTAGGATGACATAAATTATTGCATCCAATTATTAATTTGGGAGAAATGACAGTACCAAACACCACTAAACTACAACTGTCTCAACATCCTTTCTGCATTTAGTTAATAAAATTTATTTATTTATGTACTAAGTTTTAAAAAGGCTTTCAAAATGATGTACTGATATAAGACTTTGGTGGAGGAAGATAAGCAATACAGGTATAATCTCTAAAAGGGCCCAACTCATATTCATTATATCAGCTGTGTATATTGAAGGAACTAAATTCCTTTCCATATTGTAGAGACTTATATGGCTAACAGGCTGGAACAACACTTGGATATTGTTTTTTCCTGTATGTTCTGAATTTACAAAACTGGAAAACCAATTTAATTTTTTTTGCATTGTTGTTAAAGTTGCATCATCAAAAAACTGGTAAATGTTCCATAAGTGCAGGAAAGCATTAAGCAATCAACACCATGAATTGTTGATGGTAATAACAGGGAATAAAGAAAAGAAGCAGCTAAATTGAAAAAAACAAAGAATACAGAGATGTCAGTTTGAGCCGGGGAGGAACAATCCTTTTAACTGGTAATCCTGGTCATTAATTTGATTCAGAAGCATCAAAGCAAGCATCAGAAGCAAACAAGAGCCATCTACATTCTTCTAATATAGCAGATTTCTTGCTGCTGTAGAATTCTCAGTGATAGTTCTGTACAGTGGGAGAGAACTGGTAAAGCTATTTCTCCTTCAAAAAGTATTCAGATCCAAAAAAAGTTTAGGAGTACTGCCTGTCAGTCAGAAAGATGAGAAGAAAACTCTCAATGATAAAAGAGGTTTAAGAATACATCATGTCATATCACTGTTTTAAAAAAGAGGTGGCAAAGTGAAACTACAATTAAAGAAATAAAAAATTGCATGCAACAATTTTCTCATTAATATTTTTTAATAGGACATTGTTAAAATAGGAAAATATACTAAGCAGGATTCACAGAATGACAGAAGGGTGAGGTTTGAAGTGACCTCTGAACTTGAGGTTATATGGTGCACCTCTACTGCTAATGCACAGCCACCTCCAGGTAGTTGCTTGGAATGGGCTTTTTTACCCATTAAAAAAATATAGATTTTTTTATCTCCCATGAGGATGACTCCAACACCACTCTGAGCACCCTGTGTCAGTTCTCAAGTCATGGTCACAGTGAAAAATGTTTCCTGACATTGAGTGAGAACTTCCTTTCCTTCAAGTTGTGCCCATTGCCTCTCAGCACCATTGGAAACAGTCTGGCTCCCCCTCCTCTTTGCTCCCTCCCGTCATGTATTTATATATTGATAAAAATCTCTCTGACCCTTCTCGTCTCTGAGCTGAATTGTTACATCTTTCTCAGTTTTTCCCAATAGGAGATACTCATAAACATGTCTGTGTCCCTTTATTGGAATTTCTCCAGTATGTCCATATCTCGACAGTTGTTTGGGGTCTGTCCTGAATTTTCTGTATTCCAGCAATTGCCAAGCCCTTCAACAACCTTTGGCATTTTCCAGCCACAAGATTCTTCAGGAATGCCACAGATTCATGCCAAACTCATGTTGCAGTTTTAATCATCCTTCGTCTGTCTCCAGTAAGAAAAATGCAAATAGGTTTTCTATCCATCCCTCTAGTTCAGACTGAATAGCTAAGTGTTTGTGAAGAATCAACTATTCTTGAAAGATGATAGGTTCTTGACAGTTATCATAATAATAACAATAAAAAGGGATTGCTGCCATTGTCCTCCTTTCTGAAGAAAAAACAGACGATGCAAGCCGGGTTAGAGAGTCACATATTCAATGGAAAGAGAAGCTTCTTAAGGCATGGTGAGTATCAGATTCTGTTTTTTCAGTTTATAGTTAGGTTGTCTGTCATTCAGACACTCTTGTACATGCTTGCTGGTGAGGGAAGTGTCACAGGATGTAATTGATCACACTGTCAGAGTCTCTATATCTTGTCAGTTATGTACCATTGTTTTCTGCATATCAAAACACTAACACTAGCATCAGGAGAATAGTAGGAATTGGAGAGTAAAGAAAAAAGATTTTGGTAGACTTTGCCTTCATTTAATTATTAATACTCCCAGTGGTGGTAAAATGATCCATAGGTATGAACTTCCTTCTTTAATTAAAGAAGCATTTATATGTATGCAGTTGTCATGGTTTAACCCCAGCCAGCAACTAAGCCCCGCAGAGCCACTGACTTCATGCCAGTGGAATGGGAGAGAGAATCAAAAGAGAGTAAAAGTGAGAGAACCCATGGGTTAAGATACAAACAGTTTAATAGGTAAGTTAAAAGCAACATACGCAAAACAAAACAGGGAATTAATTCACTGCTTCCCGTGGAGGGGGAGGTGTTCAGGTATTCCCCGAAGAGCAGGGCTCCATAAGGTGTGACCTGGGAAGGCAAAAGCTGTCCCTCTATAATCGTCTTTCTTCCTTCTTCTCCCCCAGCTTTGTATATGGAGCACGTCATATGATCTGGAATATCCCTTTGGTCACTTGGGATCAGCTGTCCTGGCTGTGTCCCCTCCTATCTTCTTGTGCACCTCCAGCCTGCTCACCGGCAGGATGAGAAGCAGAAATGTCCTTGACTTGGTGCAAACTCTGCTTCTCAATAACAAAAACATTCCTGTATTATCAACACTGTTTCCAGAACAAATTCAAACCATAGCACAGTACTAGCCACTGTGAAGGAAATTAGCTCTATCCCATCCCAAAACAGCATAAATTACATTTATTCTGCACTGAATCAGTGCTGAAATTTTTGAAAGAAAATGACTGGTGTGTGCTGACAAAGACATGAGTATTTTGATTTGATGCATCTTTAGATTGATTTCAAATCTATGCATTCTAATTAAGTTCTAATTAAAGTTTCCCAAAACATGTTATTGGGCTGCTAATCTCTAAAAGAACTAAGTATGAAAATTATTTTATTAAACTTGAAATGCTTTGGGGTTTGTTTGTTTTGATTTCCTTTTATGAGTCAAGATTACCTACAGTCCTTTGACAAGTCTTTATGTAAAACCGGGAAAATAAATAATATTAAAATAGCAACCAAACAGAAACCTATAAGTTCAGTGAAAAAAAAAGTGAACTTGAGATGTGAAAACCTTAAATGACACTCAGATTAAAACATATATGTTGATATAAACTGGAGTTGCCAAAAAAAGACAATTAATAATCTGAAGTGGATATAAAGCTAAAAATTAACATTCTTCATCTAAAAAATGCAAGACTGGATTTTAACCATTCCTAAAAAATATTCTGAATGCATTAGAAAGTACTAAATTGAGTGTAAGCCTATCCCAGAAATTTCAGTACTGTTGAAATATGTATGTTTTTCTGGAAACTTTTGCTTTTGACATCTGGCAGCAATACTAATAATCAGCTAATATAATTACTGGCACCATAAATAAAAAATAATCAAAAAGCAAATAATCCTTATTTTTTGAAAATTAGGACTTCATTTGTGTGATCACTGATATGAAAATGTTAAATGTTACTGTACTTAAACAATACAAATTAATCTTGTGTTTTCTGCATAGATTATACTATATTAGCCAAACTTGAAATTTAGTTGTTATGGTTTGTAAATGGTAATGCCATATGTAAAGACAGTAGATTAAGAGTTTATACACATTTGCTTAACATTATCTCATGCTCTTAATCTGCAATAGTATGCTGAGATAAAATTACTATTTTTTTAATTGTGGAGGTGAAATTAAGGACTTTCAAGGTGAATTAATTTTAGAAAATTAAAAATAAATATTGTGGTATGGTTAGATTAAATTTGATAGGTCCTTTTTTATTCTGTAAAATAAAGAAGTACAGTGTAAGAACTTCATAATGAAGCATCAAAACTATTTGATATTATTAAAGAGCACTTTTTTTTGCCAACTAATTTGAGATTGATGAGATAAGGAGTTCAGAATGGGTTTGTGACTCATGCATTTTGTTTCTTGAATATAAGAGTGAATCTGTAATATGAGAAGATCAAAAGAAATATTACAATGTTGACTTGTTACTCCTGTGAAAAGGCCATTCTTTAGCTCAAATAATAGATGAAATAGTTCGTCAAAAAATGTCTACAGTCACAGCTCTTAGAGGGACATATAACATATTCTAGGCTATGCACAAATTTTAAAGAATTAAATTAGTTAGTTAGAGTACTGAATGCAGTTGAGCACTAAGAATAATGCAATTAGAACTAGAAATCTGAGAAGCAACAGAATTCCTCAACATAACAAGTGAGACATGAAACATCTTCATATGTCTAGCTTGTCTAACTATATAAATATTATTCTACAGCTCCACAATCAGTGTTTGAACAGGATACAATGAAGTGGAAAAAAAAAGATGAATCAATTAACTGTAGGTTTTCCTCCTACTGTAATTAAAAGTACAGCTTATTAATTAAAAATTTTAGAGCACTACTAAGAAAAAGTTCAAAGACAGCCTTTTTCAAATTTTATGTAAAATCTAACCAAAAAAAACCAGTTGATTAAAAATTCAATTGATTGAGAATTCAATTTATTTTTAAAAATAAACATATTTAGGTGATATTGCTTTGTTTAACTTTCATCTCCTCTAGCACCACTGCTTATTAATAGAACAATAACATCGACCATGTTACTTTTCACTTTATTTAAATGTACAAACATTTGCAAAAATTTATAGCTAGAATCTATAGAACATAGAAAGAGTGTTTTGCTTTAAGGACATGTCAGTCTTTGGGGAAGTGTCTACAACAGACAGATGGCTAAATAGTAAAGAATCTGACAGGGCTTCAGGCATTTGCTTATATTTTGTTAATCATTCTTATACATTCTTATGTATAGCATACATTGTGTATTTGATAAGTTGTCATCTTTTAATTGGACTGTTTAAATTTACTTTACCAAATTTGCATTATGAGTAGTCATATGCAAAAATATTATAAAATACCACCAAGTCATTGGGTTATATTTTTAATTGTCATCTATGTACTAATTAACAAAATCTAAAAATTAAAAAGTTCAATATTAGCATATTTCATCCATCATCTGTAGTATCTCTATCTACTGCTGTGATGGAAATGTTGGTTAACACCAACGTGAAATGGCTGAGGTAAGAGGAATTTTGAACAAGAAAATTTGTACAAATGTACTTCAAGCTTGATTTGGCTGCTGGAATTCTAATCTACATGTTAATAAGAGAAGGCCGAATGATAGCAAGTACTGCAACTAAGGAAAATCTTAGTAAAGATAAGGAGCACATATCTGGGTTGCATTTATTTAGGCTGTGCATAAGGAAGGAGAAAAGCTGTAGTTCTGGGCGGTGGAGTATTAAAATAGCTCTAGTTCTGTAATTTTAATTTTTTAAAAAATAATAATGTAAAACCTTTCAAGGTCTTAGTTTCCTGACATCCCAAATTAAGAAGTTGAACTCAAAATAAATGGTAGGAATAACTCTAAAATAGATATTTTAGGTTGAAGTAATTTTTTTCTGCCTATTGACCAAGAAGAATTGAATTTTTTTTAAAATTTTCATTTATTTTATATATGTACATTTAATTTAATTAAATTTGGACTGAAAAAATAATTTTCTAGAAATACCGAAGGAAAAATCTATCAGCCATGAAGTCATGACTTAAACAATTTTCATTCAAAGCATTTGTTAAAATTAAGACTAATTTATGCAGTTAAATTTGCACACATATGACAATGTTTTGTAATTTTTGCAAACTACTGTGAAAATTAATATTCTGGAAAAGAAAGAAGAAATAATCACCTGTATTGTGCCTCACCTCGTACTTCAGGTCCTTAATCCAACTTGTGTCACATGTGAATACAGGCCGATTTGTTCTTCCCCATTCCTGTGATATGACACATAAAGAAACCTGATCAGTCATGTTGCTAGTACTATGATGTGCTATTTTCAGTAATTATGCTACATTAACCATTCACAAATATACACACACTGGTTTAGGAACAGAATGAAGGATGTTCTATTCAGTTAAATTCATAATGCAAGTTGATAGGTTAAGGATAATGCAATTGAAAGTTGTGAGACATCAGCAATCCAATGAACTTCTCAAAACCTGATACCACTTGTGTTCACCATGATTATGAATATATAACACTTCTCTTTGCCTATAATTACAACATTTTAAGGTTCAATAATTTCCACAATTTCTCAGACATTACTCTTACATTTACAGCTGAATAAATCGGGGGACATTTGGGTTCACTGCAAGTTTTCCTATGAGTATAACTAAAAAAAATTAAATTCACCTTCCACAGTTCCCCTGCTGCCCTGACCTCTTTGCCTCCAGTTTTCTGACGTGTTTCCATGAAAGAGACAGATGTGCTATTATTATTAGTATGTTGAAAAGGAGTTGTATGTATTCAGAGGGCCACCAGGAGTCTGGTGGCCCTCTGAATTTTGCAAGCAGCTGTGCTGTAGTTAGCGATGAAATTTATATTTTGTTATTAAACTGGTTTTGGTTTAAATCTGTGGTTAGTTTATCTTAGCAGAACAAGATAAAATACCCTTTATAAAGAAAAAATTAAGGAGTATTCTCACTGTACCTGTATGGAGTTGCTCCATAGACCTATACACCCCAGAAAACTCAATCAATGATGATTGTTTATCTAGAGCAGCAAATTCAATAAAGTGATGTTTAGCTAGATAAGCTTTGCATTATCCTTTAATCAAAGATAGATGGAATTTCATAATAGTAATTAAAGCCATAAGATAGAAAAACTGCAACTCAGCAGAATTAGACCAAGAATGCCCAAGAAGTTGCCAGCATGGAAGTTCACCCAGAGGACAGGAAGCACTGACTGCCACCCCCAAAATTATGTCAATAATAGGACCTTAAATGTCAGTATTACTCCATGAAAAAAACAGCAAGACGAAATTAGAGAAAGTATTTATGACGTGATGAACTGGGGCTGGACTGGGGAGAGGGTCTTGGAAAACTCTAATATTGCAATGTATGTCAACCTCTGTAAGTCTTTATTTAATTGGACATGTTTATAGTGAATAATCCTCAACATGTCCCCAACATTAGCCAAGATGTGAATAAAGGAATGCTTAGTCTAACGGTCTTGTACTCTTGGATATAAAGTCTTTAATTCAATGCTCTTAATAGTGAATTTCCCATTTTATTTCCAGAAAGACTGAGGGTCCACCTTACTGCTATCTACAACTTCCTGAGAGGAGATTGTAGCCAGGTGAGGTTGGGCTCTTCTCACAGGCAGCTAATAATAGGACAAGAGGACATAGCCCTCAGGTGCTCCAGGGAAGGTTCAGGTTAGACAGCATGAGGAATTTATCCACAGAGAAGGATTTTGAGCAATGTAATGGGCTGCCCAGGGAGGTGATAGAGTCACCATCCCTGAAGGTGTTCTAGAAATGACTGGGTGTGACACTTAGTGCCAAGGTCTGGTTGACAAGGTGGTGATCAAAGATTGGACTTAGAGGTCTTTTCCAAATGAAATGTTTCCGTGATTCTGTGGTCTGTCTTGTAATTTCCCTTTCAAAATTGAAAAGCTTCAATGAAGCCTCAATAATTCTATTCCTCAGGCTGAGCAATCCCAATTCCCTGTCTTTTTTGGCAGGATAAATGTTCCACACTTCTGATAATTTTTGTGGCCCTCCTCTAGACCTGCCTCCAACAGGTCTGTATCTTTTCTGTGCTGAAGACTCTAGAGCTCAACATAGTACTTCAGAGAGAGATCCAGGAAAACAGAATAGAGGAACATAATCCCCTCCCTCAACATGCTGCTTTTGGTGCAGCCCAGAATGCATATTTCCAGCTCATATTGAGCTTGTCATCCACTTGTACTACCAGATTCTTCTCCACAGGTTTGCTCTCAATCCCTTCACCACACAGCTAATACTAAAGCTACCACTTGCCTCAACCTCTTTCACCTGGCCATTTTGAATCTCATCAGATTAACATGGATCCAGTTCTTGATCTTCACAGGCCCCTTTGGATGATGTTGCATCCTTCAGAGTTGTGAACCATACTGCTCAACTTCCAGTCCTCTGCAAATCTGCTGAGGTTGCCGTTTATCCTACTCTCTGTGGCATTAATGAAGTCCTAATACGGACCCATGAGAAACACCAATTTTCAGTGGTTTTCGTCTGTACACTGAGCTTTTGATCACTAACCCTTGGATGTGACCATCCAATGAATTTTTTATCTGCTGAGCAGTCCACCCATCATATTCAAGTATCTTCAATTTGGAGATGAGGGTGCCAAAGGGAACCATGTCAAGGCCTTGCAGGTAGCCATATGGATGACATGAACATCCCTTTCCTTGTCTACTGCCTCTATGTACCGTAGCACGCTTCTAGGAAGATCTGTTCCATGAACTTCCCAGCACAGAGGCAAGGCTGACATGCCAGTAATTTACAGGAACATCTTTTCTTCCCTTTTAAAAAAGCATGAGCAAGCTTTGCAAACATTTCTAGACAAAGAATTATGTTACCATTTCCACTGTAATGTATACCTATTATTCAAGTACTTTTGAACATTACACAGAATCAGGGGTAATGCCAAATGATTTATTTAGTTTTAGCACACTTTACGTAACTAGTCTATTTTAAAAAATAAAATATGTAAAATAATTTTAAACAATCTGTTTGCAATAGTGAGAGAGACTATATTCCTGAACATTTAGGTTTTATGAAGGTACATCCAATATAAGGAGAAGCAAATAGTGACAAACATAATTTTCTCTTTTTGAACATTTTATTTCTTCTAGCACTGAAATATTTTCCAGTTTTGGTTTGTATTAGTATAGAATATACTAATATTCAAGCATAATACAAATTCCTCAGGTGAAAGTGTTACAAAACACATGCCAAAACCTGGCATGATTGCTATTGCTCTTTATTAATAACTTGGGTTTAAACAGATTCCTTCCAACAAGGCATTATTATAAAAGCATAAAATTACAATGTCATACAAAGTGCTGGAAATTTCTTCATGTGTGCAACAGATTTTATTTGATGAACAAATTAATGTTCGGATCTGAATCTCAAATCATACCGGTATTTTTCTCTTATAAATACTTATATTTCTCTCTTGTCATTAGTTAGGTATATATTATATGCAAATCCATACTATTTGCAATAGCATTACTTTACACTTCAGTCTATGCAGTTTGAACTACAGTAGATGCAATTAAAACTTTTACACTGAAATCCACTGATTTATATCAAAGTGAAATGATTTAAAAGCTTTATGGTGACTTTTTACACGATATGAACTCAATAGAAAATGAGATGTTGTGTAAAATTTGCACTGTTTATTTCCGTTCTGCTTATCGTAATTGAAAAAAAAGACTAAGTAAATAACAATTCCCTCTCTGAACTGAAACACAGATATGTGGGCCTAAGAAAATAATAAGATTATATTAGAAGTAAAAAACAGTAGTGTTCGCAATTTTAAACATTTTGATAATGTAGCCATAGATGCCTCCATATTTGTACTGGAAAATACAATAATTGCTTAAAACCACCAGAAGAAATTGATACCTGCATCTATATGTTCTAACCAGGCTACTTTATCTGCCATGTTTAGAGGAAGGTGAATAGAAAACTTGAATGTCATAATTTTTTTCCAGTACTGATTACTGCTCCTAGTTTGACTTCTTTAAGACTGTCACATAATAGACTGTTATTGCTTTAAACAGATTGATACAGTTTCTGAGATCATGACCAAAACAACAACAACAACCAGAAGAAGAAGAAGAAGTAGATTTTCTGGAAATCTTGTGCAGATGTTGCTGATATATGTGGGAAGAAAGTACAAACAAAAAAAGAGCGAAGAAAAAGGCATGGATGGTTTTTTTATGTAACGGTTTTCCACTTTTAAGATTGTCCTCCTTATTGTGCAAAGCAACATATACATGGGTTTTTTGTAACATCATTAATGGTAAAAATACATATTTATTACCAAAATATCTGTTTCCGGGTTCACCTCTGTTGTGTTCCTCACATGCAAGTTAGAGGGAATAAAGAGATACCCATCCATGATTTGTGCAATAAACCTGTGACAAAAGCTTTTAAAAGAACAGAGTATGGTCCCTTACTTCTTGAGTAAGGCGGATGCACACTCAAAAATCCACCATATTTTGAAATTAAATTATCAAAATATATTTATTATTAGATCTAAACTGTAAGATACTGATAAGAAGTGGCTGTGATATCTATTAAAAATACATAAAATATCAAGCAGTCTTCTGCTTCTTTGTGTGTATCATGAGACATTCAAGTTTTTTAGTAGATTTGGAGAGCCTGATGTGGGCATGAAAGCACATGAAGCCAATTCACATATGCACCTACAAAAAAACTTTTCTTAACCATTAAGACCTTTACTTTGAGTTGAGATTACATAATACTAAATGTGAAGACCCACTAATTTTACATTGCACCAACAGTTTTAGAGTATCTTAGCCTGGTATAATGTTTTCCCATTAAAAATTCTAGGTATATTGACTTAATTGAACTAATTTTTAGACCTGTATTTCTGTACAGTAATGCATAACTGACCAGATTAATTTGGAAATTCTTGAGTAGTTTTTGACCCCATGATAGATCTATGGCTAGTGACATTGTCTATTATTGTGAATTGTATGTGAATGGAGTCCATGAGAATAAAATATTGATTTCCATGGCATCAGGTAAAGTACTAACCAAAAAAAACCTCCCTTACTTCACCTCATTTACATTTTTGACTTATAAATTAAATGAAAGAGGGGAAAATAAAGACTGCCAAAGAAATACTGGCCACTGTACATATATGTGTGTGCAAAATTTAATATTACATAAGCCACATGGAAAAGAAATATTAATATGAGGATGAATTAATTTCAAATAGCTCAGTCTTCACAGAGTATATTTTAGAACACTTAATTTGTGTTTATCAATGTGTTTATTAATCAGTATGAGTTACATCATGAAAAGCAACAACAACATGTTTTAAAAACTGTTTAAATACTTGAAGTATTGAAGACAAAATGAGGACACATAATCCAGCTGTTGAGGGAAAAAAGTGCCACCTGTGTCTTCAGAACAAAGGGAAAATGTGTTTATTGTGTTTTTTATTGTAATAGACTATACATATGGGTTTGTCAGCCCATACACTGAGAAAAAATATTTTATGAAATTAATATTTTCTCTAAAAATACTACAGTGTGGTTAATAAATATAAGGAAGAATTAGATTCATACAAAGTAGATTTAGGCTTGCTCTTACCAAATACAAGCTGAATTCTAAAACAATTCCTATTTAGAATAATTAAAAGCTTTTTTATTTTCTCCTTTTATTGAGATGATTACATGGACAAAATTATACCCTGAATTAATTTAAACCAAATTGTACGTGATTGCATTTAAGAATTATTTTCATAAATTATTTTAAATCTGTGATGAAAGTGATTTCAAGCATTTTAGAGAAACACAAATTCTTATTTAAACATCAGCTGATTAGTATAGACAGGTCTCACAATGCATTTGTTAGCCTGTTTCTTTTACTCCCTCTGTTATAGCTGCCAAGAGCAGTAGACACATGAAGGCAAAGATGTGAAACACAGTAGCATTTGCCACAATCCTGAAAAAATGTGTTACTGATGTTATGTTCTCTTCAGCTTCTGCATCTTCTTCCACACTAATTTCCCAAAGAAATAAAAGTGCTGATTTGTCCCCATCATATATATAATTACTTTAGATACTTCCACTGATAAGCTTTTTAAACCCTGTCTTTGTATTCAGCTGTAGTAGTTTAATATGAACAGAATCCTTATTCACTTTTCACTCCCTGTGCCCATAATATCAGAGCTCAACTAAGAAGCTAGGAAGAAACCTAGATGTGTGAAAAGTTTGAGTTGAGGATCATGGTATTACTTTCCTGTAACTGTGTCAAAAAATGAGCATCATTATCTTCATAATATGCACTGCTTATTTTGGACTACCTTTGCTGTGTGTTAGTGATTTTTTTTAATTAAAAAAGTGTACATATTTAGACTAAGTTTTGGGTTTATGAGAGAAAGGACCACAAGAGCTCTGTTTCTTTGCTGAACATGCTCAGATTTTATCAGATATTATTGCAATGTTTGGAGCTTTATATCTGCAGAGATGAAATTAAAAGAGAGTGCAGGAAGAACACAAAAAAGAAGGGTATAATACTGTCCTAAATTAGGGCAAATCTGGGAGAAAACCTCCAAAAGTGGCCCCCCCCAGAAAGCAAACCCACACAGCCCCTTCCCCCCACCAGTTTGGGAAGGATTCCTCAGAGAGAAGTGGAAAGAACCTGTTTATTTAACAAGAAAAACACCCCCAGCACACAAAATGAACTATACCAGATGACAACACTTTCACCGATCTGAAAAGGATGACAAATTCAGAAAGTCTTTCCTGGGGGTGGTCACTCTGTTGTTGCTCCCTCCGGCGCTGGGGATAGCTGCTGCAGCCACCAGATGTAAACTCTTGGTGTTTCCCAGGTCCCAGTCTGGAGCAGGTTTGAATGGTTCCAAAAAAGGGAAGGGAAAAACAGTCCAGGGAAAAAATCTGGACCACTTAGCTAAACTAACTAACAGAAGCAAAAAAAGCAAAAGTGGAGCGGGAGCAAAGCAGGAGCGAAGCAGGAGCAAGAGCAAAGCAAAGCAGCAAAAAGCAAAGCAAAAAGCAAAAGCCGCACTATGTACTGCCCCGTCTCTCTGTCCCGCCAGCCATGGGGGAGCAGGCTGATAACAAACCAAAACAAACCTTGCTCTTCAGAGCCAGTCTTGAAGGCACAGTACATAATATTCAGCACTAACAGAACACACGACTGGGGATACAAACATCATAACCTTGCCCTAGGACAAATACATACTACTAAATT
This sequence comes from Passer domesticus, assembly GCF_036417665.1. Taxonomy (NCBI): domain Eukaryota; kingdom Metazoa; phylum Chordata; class Aves; order Passeriformes; family Passeridae; genus Passer; species Passer domesticus. The sequence continues at coordinate 55,468,190 of NC_087512.1, read as the reverse complement.
CCTGTGATGATCCCTTCAAGATGGTCTCTGATGTCTTTTCCATTCTAAATGATTCTGCAATTCTCTGATTATTTTTTAGTGTTTAGTGCCATTTCTTCTATCCATCTTTTCTAAGTTGTAGTGTCCATAATTGATATAAAGACATTTTGTCTTCAATCCTCCTTTAAAAAAATTTAAAAAGTTATGTGACATTTTGTCATTGGCTGCAACTTTCATACCATCTATGCAGGTTCCATTAGTTGAAAGTGGTTTTAAATAGCTAGACCCATGCTTTTCAGTCAGTTACTGGCTTTTATTTTGCTGTTGAATGAAAGAAATGAAAGACCATTTCTTTCTCAAACTGATCAGTTAAGGTCATGGAAATAAGTACAGAAGAGTGTACAATTTCTTAACAACACTGTCAGTATTATCCTGGCACTGAAGAAGAAATTACTGTAGACTCTCTTAATGAATAGAAATAGCTTTCATCCAAGTACATGCTCTTTCTCAATTTTTTTTTTCTTTTGGTCACAATTCAGAGTGAACTACACAGCAATCAAGTATTTGAAAGCTTTTAAAATATCTACAATATACTTAATGTAGAGCTTTATGTTTTTACTTATCTGTTCTATTTGTTTCACTTTGTGTAGGGCACATTTCAATTGAAGCAGTCATTTTCAGATGAAAAGAAGCAGACTACAGGTTCATTTTTTATGCGGAGCTAATGTGATAGAAGAAAGAAGAAATCAAGTAAATCAATCAAAGGAAAACAATTCCAAAGCACAGAAGAAAGTTAAAGCAATGAATATAAGAAGTAAAGGGATATTAAAGTGGCAAAAGGCATTACAAGAAGTGAAGAAATCCTATTCCATTAACTTAGGAGGCCTAGAAACTACAAAAAGATCCTTTGAAATAACTAAACATAACAACTGGATCCACTTCTTAGGAAATTCTGCTGTTTCCCTGTGGCGTAGTTGAAAGACATGACAAAAAAAAATCTTCCTAATCTTAGATGGCCTTGGATAATAATCCAAGGTCAATAATCCAATTATTGATTTCTTGATTATTACCCATTATTGATTTCTCATGTAAGCAGAGATGAAGTTGCATTAAGGAGTCATAGGACAATCAAGAGAGCCTTCAGAGCATTGGAACAACTGTTTAAAATGTCAGGGGCACACCACTGGTCTTAACTGTCAGTTGCCAGGAATAATGTTAGAAGAAACATTGAGACCAACCATATCAGTACCTGGCTCCATGACTGGTATCTCAGGCAAAATTTGGGGTTTTTGATCCTGATAGCTCAGACTTATTAATGATGGAGAGGATACACCTGTCTCAAAGGGCCAAAAGATCACAGTGCAGGAAGTATTAGGGATTGTGGGAAGAACTTTAACATATAATTGAAGGGAAAAGGGATAAAATAAATCTCGTTAGGGATAAGCCTAGAAGTGGCACATCAATGTTTGTGCTTTGGTCTGCTCTACAATGTAGTGAGTACACATTAGTCAGGGGACAAATGTCCCCTGACTAAAGCACACAGCAGCCTGGAAGTGGAAGTCTCAATGAAGGAAAGGGATGGAGATACACATGGCATCAAAGACTCAAGTGTTGTTGGTGTATTAGAAACCACAGAAACATCTGAGAACAGTCAAAAGGAATTAGGGCTTCTACCCCTGAAAAAAGTCTCAGGATCAATAATCCACTTGAAGTGCATTCACAGCAATGTACAACAGTACGGACAATAAACAGGAGGAGTTGGAAGCCATTCTGCAGCTGGAAAACAATGATGTCATTACAGTCATGAAAACATATGGGAATAACAACTGGAGTGCTGAGATGGATGACTATAAATTCTTCAGAAGAGATTGGCTAAGAATAGAATGATGGGAGTAACCCATCTGTTAGGGAGATTTTTGACACTCTATAGCCTAATAGCAATGGCAATATTGAGTGTTTATGGATAAGAGTCCAGTTAAAGGCCAACAAATCACATGTAATGGTGAGAGTCTGTTACAGACTGCTCAAGGAGGATGAAGAGACAGATGAAATATTTTATAAGTAGCTGGAAGCAGTCTTATGATCTTACGGGAAATTCCATTTACCAGATGTCTGCTGGTGAGGAAACAGTCCAGAAGGCTCGTGGAGTGAGTGACAGGTAATTTCCTGACATAACTGGTTAGGGAGATACCTAGGGAAGACAGCTAAGCGGACCTGCTAATTGTGAGCAGCAATGAACGTGGGTGATATGAAGGTCTGAGGCTGTCTTTCTGCATTGGAAGGTCGGTCAGGCACTGAAACTGGCTGCCCAAGGAAGTGGCTACGTCACCTTCTCTGAAGGTATAAGGGACATGTAGGAGTGGCACTTATGGACAGGGTTTAGTGCTAGATTTGCAGTGCTGGGTTTACAGTTAAGTTGAATGATCTAAAGGATCTTTTCCAACCTATATGAACCTCAGTTTCTGTTATTCCATGATCTTATAGTGATGCCTTTAGAATGTTTCCATTTTTAACTTGACCTTAACAACCTTACTGTTGTACATTCTTAAGATTGTTTTTTGGGAGGTACAGAATGGGGGTGGATATTTGAGATATCTTTGAGGATCAAGGGATAAAGGCATTTATCTTCAATGATGATATGTAGATTTCCAAAAACTAAGACATGCTGCAGAAGGAAAAGACAGAAGTGTTTTCTGAAGTCTATAAAATCCTGAAAGCAGATCTAAAATACACTAGATTTGTTCCTCTACAATTTAGGAGCTATTTATAAAGTAATGTCAAAATAGAGACAGAATTTACTTCAGTCTACTTTAGCTGCTGAATTAATGTAATAAAATCAGAGTAGTTTTCAATTTGTATCAAAATGCATATAAATAGAAATATTTTGGAAGTATTATTAAAATTGTTCAAAAATAATTCATATTAACTTTACAATGCTTAAAAGAAAATTGTTACTCTAGAAAATAACCCAAATATTTCTTGGATGAAAAAAACCCCCACTTTTGCTTTGCAAATACAATTTTGAATTTTTTTCTGATATATTCCTTCAGTGCAATGGTTTTCAACTTTTCAGTAGCTCTGAGGATTATCAATATGTTTCATTATAATTTTACATTATCTTCTAATCATGGAAAATCTTTGATGGGACAAATTCTAACAATTAAAAAGTTTGGGATTTTTGTTTCTTTTTTCATTGAAGATGGAATTATTAAAATACTGGTATTTTAAGATAAACTAAAAATTAATATATATTATACTACAGTTTATTTTACTATTTGATAACATATATATGGAAGGCAGTTTATGTCGAAGTCCTAGGAGTACACAACTCTCTTCTTTCACTATGGCCAGTAATACCTGGACATAAACCAGGCAGAGTGGTGCAATCACAGGACAGAACAACTAAATAATTCAAAGGTGTCTTAAATCTACTGAGGCATGCTCCTGCTGCTGTGGCTAGGGAGTTATGCTTTGAATTTAAGAATAACTAAAATGGAAAATATGGCATAGCCATCAAATTTATCTAACCACATTTTTAGATAGTCAAATTTTAAAAGGAAAATTATGGTGTGAGTAATACCTGTAATTAAGCAAACACATTTGAAAGACAATTTTTTCTTTAAATACCTTTGTATACCAGAAAGAAACCAAAAGCTCAGATGGAGAGTTTTATAGACAATATTCATAAAATAACATTATTTGCAAGTGCTGTAAAGAGGTAGACAAAGGATATCAGCTAACATTTGACACAGAAAGAAATGCTCTTGATAATAGTTTGAATTTAAAAGTAATTAGTACATACTCTAGAAATTTTGGTTTTCAGTTGCTCTTTAAAGAAGCAGACCAAGTTTTCAGTACTCAATGTGTACTTTAGCATTTCTGGAATGTCTTAACCAGATTTTTTCCAACATTTTCTGTCATCTGATAAATGTCAGCAAATCCATTTAGGGACAGTTAAAATTTCATTTGAATTTAAAGAGTGAGTATTATTCACATGCCATGGAGTAATTCACTTGGCTTTTTTACCTTTTATCCAATTCCATAATGAAAATATCTTGTTGGGAGCATTGCATCATTTTTATATATGTCATAGTTTGACCCTGGCACAATGCCAGGGCCCCCATGAAAGGTGTATTTCTAAAATGGTTACTGTGAAATGTGACCCGGAAACAGAACAAAGCAGGCTCTTACTGGGGGGTGGAGGGAAAAACACAACACTTTATTAATTACAATATCTAAAAAGGAACACACACACAAAGCTAAGAAATGAAAACACTCCAAATACATTCTTCCTCCCCCCTCCCTTTTCTCCACAGAATGAAATAACAGCTTAGATCTCCACCTAGTCACCATCTCTCAGGTAATCAACTTCCAGTCTATCACTACCCATCAAATAATCCACCTCAAAGCCATCAGGGAGAGAGGAGTCCCCACCTTGCACCATAGGCTTCCCCTGGAAACCCAATTGAAACCTCTTGTGCTTCCGTGTCACTCATGGCCCTGCCCAGAGAACATCTGCCCTCGTGACTTCTCCCCCACCATGTCCAGTGCTCTCACCACTGCACATGGGCCTGGACTGCTTTTAGGGTTCCCCGTTTAAGCATGCTCTACCCTGTTCCAAAAGCAGCAGTCCTTCAACTTCGGGACACCAGTCCCCCCAGATTTCACCTCCTGGGGCCGAGAGGCTTTGTGAACAGAGATCTCAAACCCTCTCTGAGGACAGAGGGCATCTCACACTCTTCTCAGCCGTCTCTGTTCAAGCCGCTGCTTCACTCTTGATTCCAAGGTGTTGCCTCCCCCTAAATACAGTCTCTAGGTCACAGGGAAAAACACGGGTCTGTCCATGGCCATACAAGAAAAAGTCCAGCCCAAGGCCACTCCATCATCTCTTCCCACCTAAGATTCTTCTCACCTCTTCCAGCTTTCCTCACGCTTACCCATTTCATCTCTCATCTCTTTCCCCTCATTCTGATTCAGGAGGATCAGTATTTGTAAGGTTTCCATTATTCTACTGAGGGGTTAAAATCTTCGCTTTTGCCTGCCCAGGACTCTCACAGCTGCTGGGCACCTTCTCTCGCCGCATCCCCCACTTCTGGCAGGCTGTGCTGCCAGTACAGTCTCTATTACTCTCTCCCGGGGGCGGGTGGGGGAGCTGCCCAGACATCCCAAGCCTCTTCCACCCCTGCACGGTCTCCTCCACCCCTGCACCTTTCGAGGCTCTGGCCTCCTCCCCACAGGCCGCATGGTCTTCCCCTCCCCCACCCAGACGCAGCTGGGCAGGGGAGAGGTCAGACTCCACTCACCCGACCCGGATTCCAAAGAGAGAGTTCTCTGGGAATCCTCTGCTTTTAACCCCTGTGTGTTCTCAGAGGCGTATCCAAACCTCAGTGGCCACCACAAGTGCCAATTTCAAATCTGGCCACTGATTTCTTTTTTCCAGAAATACACCTCCGGGCCAAACCACAACAATATATGATTTATCACAGCTCAGATTTTCACTGGTCGAAGCTCATGGAGAAAGAGGGTCTTAGGCTCTGCAATAAGACATTAATCTGCATGTGCACAAAGATTCCAGAGCCATGAGGCAGTGAAAGAGTGAGCGCCAGTAAACAGAGACAGCACAGAGTGGTGTCACGCACTGTATCTGTGGTAGCAGCAGCTAGAGGTGTATGCGTTTTGTATGGGTATGCAAGTCAATGGGATTTTGCTACTGAACATGAGACAGAAATTTGAATGAGAAGCTGAGAAGCCAGTGCCAAGGTGGCCATATGCTCGAGCTGGATACTGAAGATATCAGGGGCGCTGAGATTTGGGTGTTGGGGGTACCAGGGATCCAAACTAGCAGCTGGAGCAATAACAGGGTCTTGAGGTAGACTACTGACCATTGAGCTGGATCAGCTGACAGAGAGACTACTCTTGAATTTATAATTCATGGATCCACGGAAATAATCCATGGAAAATCAGATTCAAGGGACACAGGTTAGACCAAATATACAAAATCAGTTACTAGTGGGATCCGTAGTGAGTGTAAGTGCACATCCATGTGTGGGTCCTTCCTGTGTGAAAGGACCAGCTGCTGAAGGGGGATGCAATTGAAATTTGCGGTGCAATTGAAATTTGCTGTCTTGATCTGCTGCTGAAGAGACCTGTACTAAACATGTGTCTACTAATGTAAATTTATAGTACATTTAGGTTTTCGCCCTCATCAGAGGGAGAAGAGAATACCATGATGCTGTTGAAATCATCTGTGCTTGCGTGAGTGGAATGGTTTCTTTCTTTGTGTTTATCTGTGTGATTGGCCACATACATATACGTCTTATGCATATGTGCATGTGTACCTACTGGGCGTACAGCCTCAAAAATGTCCATAGCTGGACTCTAGCAACCTAGAGCTTCAACTGACTCACCTCTGTTGGGCTGCGGGGCTTGGCAACTACCAGAATCAAGAACTTTGTTCGTTCCTGAGTAGCACTGTAAATGCAGCCACCAATACTTCTTTATTAGCCTATGTGTAATTTCAGTAACATTATACTTACAGGTTTGTCAACATGCAAATATTTACTTCTTTCTGTTATAAGAAGATGCACATGCCAATTGAAAAATATACTTTCGAATCTGAAAATTAGACATGTTGCTATGGTTCATAGCTCTAAGTGTCGAGATAAAAATGCACTATTATTGTTAGATGAATTGTTATGGCTTGATAGATCAGGGGATTAGGATATTTGCAGAGTGGTCAGAGAAGAAAGAAGCTAAAAAGTTATATCTGTCTTTCCTACTGTCCCATTCATCCAGCTATGAGTCTGAATCTACTTACATTTTTACTCTGTCTTTGATATCACATTAACCTAAAAACTTTACACATTGTCTTCAACAGGACTGAAACCTATAATAAGTAATATTAAAATGAAAAGGACTCCATAAATATACGCAAATAATACTTATTACTGCACAGAATACTGATATATGTTTCCTAAATAAATCGGAAGATATATATTACTGAGCATAGAACTAATTTTTCTTGTGGCTTCACAAATTCTTCTGCAACTGGTAGACTTGTAATAACTTAGAATACTGCTTTCATAAGGTCAGAAAATATATTAAAATTTTATCATTTATCCTTCTACAATGCCACAAAAATACACCTCACTTATTAAGGAGATGTAATGTCAGGATGTAGGGAAAAAGTACAATTTTGATAGAAAATTTCAGAAAGCATGAAAATAAGTAATGACATATCATAAACTAGATCAGCCATCCAAAACTGAGAAGTATCAGTACACTAAACTTGAGAAATTAGCAGTAACATATTTTTCTCTCACTCTGTAAGCAGACTTGTCAGTGCAACATTGGCTATAATTTTGGAATAAAATTTTGTTCTAAACTCACAACAGAGGGAATAGATAAATGAGAAATACAAATGAAAAACCAAACCAACTAACCAAACCCCAAAATAAACAGAAACTGGAGCATTTCCCCCACTTACTTTAAATATGAATTGTCTTATCCCAACTCACTATATAGATGCCATGGTGGATTTGTGTTTCATTTCTTATAAACTTGGAACTCTCGAAAGCTGCTCTTTAGACCCCTTGTGATTGCACTCCCACTGCAATTCTTGTGCTTATTTCTACTAGCAGAATGAACTTTACTTAATGAGAAACAAGAAATTTACTTCCTCACTGAATAAGGGTGCTTCTGTTTCAGTAATATTATCTTACTAAAAGGTATGGGCAAGGGAATAACATGAATCTCTTTATGCTTTAGTAGTTTTAATACTTCTTCCTTTCCAAGTAGTTTCCAGTTTTAGAACTGCAGATATAAACAGATATGGAAACATTAGTTCTTTTCATAGTCCTTAAACTTTTCTTTCCTTTTCTGGTATTGTTATATTGACCTATGAAACAAAATCCCACATCTAATCATTATAAATCATGACACCTATCCATTATAATAAAATAATATAATTAATTGCTTATCAAATGCCTGACCATCTGGAGTTGTTTGGTAAAAAAAAACTATGCTGCTTTAGATATTAGGTCTATTATTCTCAGCTGGAATATTTCAATTTTCTGTTAATATTTTTTTCTGAAGCTAATTTAGGAGCCCTTTAGTATTGCCCAGAAACAGACAGTTTCATTGATGAAAAAGTACCAAAGTGCCTGGCAGGTCAATCTATTTAGAAATCCATATCCTGTGTGAAGCTGATTCCTGCCAGCAGTACTCAGCTCTGTTATAAGGGTTGTCTCTCATTGGTACACCAGATAACAGACACAGGCTCTCCTCTGCATGTGACTCGTAGGTTATGTAAACTCACTGATCCAGCTAGGGAGTATTAGATCAAATGGAACTAATAGTTACTTCCTTGCCAGCATAGTCTCATAAGTGGTGGTCAAAATAGTGAAATAGCAGTGGAATACACCACTGCCAGGTTTAAGGTTTGTGGAGAGACATGGAAACAAGGAATTTATCTTTCTGGAAAAATGCTGACAAACTACCAGTTCTGATAGACTACTAGAATGATTTCATGGAGCTATACTCTTTCCACACATTTTTAAGAAATTCAAGCTCTTTTTTTTTTTTTTACGTCTGAATGTCTACATGCTTGACAGTAGCAGCCTAAGTACGACAAACAGCACACCAAAGAAGGCTGGATCCACAAGATGCACTTAGGTGGCCCTAAACTCTGTACTTCCCTCTTCCAAAGTTCAGTACCTGTAAATGCAGTCTGGGGACTGCTCCTACTCAGAAATTTGTAAGACTGAAACACATGGAAATTACTCATTTTAGGACGCAATAATTGTAGAATCTCTTGAGGAATTCGAGAAGGTGAATTTTGAATTGTAAAAACTACATGCTATTTTTCCTGAAAAGAAAACAGAAAATACTAATTTTTAATGTTGTTTTGCAGAACTGTGACTTCAGTAGAAAGGCATATAGCATATTTTTGGAAATCGCATTTTCTTATGAAGTCAAAAATTTAACTTTAAATTATACAATCACTTCAAGCAAGAAGGAATAGGTAATATCCCAGATGCTTTAAATTTGTGACCAGTGCTTTTGAAAAGAGTGAAAATGATATAACTATGTGTTTATGGCATTTAAAAACTATTCACTGGCTGCTAAGAGAGAGACAAATCAAATTCTGTCATTTTCTGACCTGCCATTTTAAAGATATATCTAACATTTATGACTGCAAATTAAACCTCAGCACATCTCTGATGAGACACCTGCTTAGATTTGTAAGAAGACATGAAAACAGTTATGAAAAGCATCTATGGAATGTGTAAAAATTTCTATTTGTTTCAACTAAAAGAATTAATACATACTTTCAGTGATGATAATTGAAACATCAACACAGTAAATTTGATTTGAGAAAAGTCAGAAAAGGTCTCTCACACAGTTCTGACATTTTGTCTTGTTTCTTAGCTACAAATGAATTTCAGTGTAGATATACTTGTGTATATTTCCACATCTCAAAATAGAATTCCTGATACCACTTGAAGACAATGAGTATATTGAAATTTGTCAATCAACCATTTTGAGAAGGAAATGTGACAGGATATTTAACCCAGATGTCTTTTCTTAAACATTTTTTACATCAACTGTCATACTTGAAAAGAATAATGCAGCAGTTTATCTGGGTAACATGTCTCTTGGTTTTTTTAAACTCCTTTGAGTGAAGACTTTCTGACTTAGAGATGTAGATTCATAAGTTTCAAATATTCCATTTAATGTATTGTTAATTGTCATTGTGCCAGAAAGATGCAAGGAAGTTCAGTCTTTCATACAATCTTTCAATATCAGGCGCTTTATAATTCATTTAATATTCCTGTAAATATCCAAACTTCCACTGTGTTACAGAGGGCTTCTTTTTTTTTTTTTTCCCCTTGGTTCAAGATCTCTACTTCTTTTTCATGAATTACTGAAGAAAACAGTGATTTCACCCAAGTTGAAATGTTCACAACCTAACTTGATAGTACAGTAACTTTGGTAAATTATAGGTCTACAGAGTGTTTTGACAAATTGCAACAGTGTATGGGTTACCAGTTTACCAAGAAATTTGGAAACTCATGAATTCGTTTGGTTCCGCATCATCTCTGTTCCAACTAATAATTTTATTGATGGTTCTCCCTCAAATTCTGTAAAGCAATGACTTTATTTTATGTTTCTCTAAAATGTCTCAAAGTACCAATTTTAATAACTTGGTTTGTAGTTTACCCCAGGACTCAGAGGGAAGCACTGACAGTATTTTTTCGAACAGACCTTTACTGACCCTGGCATTTTCAAACAAATGGATTTTTCTGGGCCACTGGATGTTATCCAGTCACAAACTTGTGTCTTCCCTTGCTAATTATCTTCACACATCTTCTATTTATGGCCTCCTAAGTTCTCTTGCAAAGTGCTGACAATTTGTGTTTGTTCTAATAACTTTGAATCAATTAAGACAGAAATGTACATATAACATACAAATATTGGATATTCCTACCAGTTGCAAATTTAAATGGAAAGTAAGAATAATCAGGATTAAAGTTGCTAATATATGATATGACCTGTTAGAATCTCCACTTAGATTTTGCATTTTCCTACTTTCTTCAATGGATAGCAATACATCAAATACAGAAGAAAGAATCACCATAAATTTGGATTAATTCAACAATTTAACAATTTCACTTCATTTTTAAACTCTCACACATTGCTCATTTATTGAAGCTCCCTTCCTTGCTCAGCTATTTCTTTCCTGTATATCTCCTTCCAAACATTATGTGTATATACATATTTACATATAGATAAATTACCTCTACTCTGAAGTAAAAAAAAAAATATATATATATATATATATAAAATATATAAAATTTTGCAAAATAAAATGAGGGAAGATAGTGATATTTCCATGTGGGGTTTTTGATATATTTTTTTCTTGTAAGAGAAGTGAACCTAAACTGAGCTGAGCTAAGCTAGGCTCAGCTCAGATTTCTTGCTCTCTGTTCCTTCTTACGTTTTTTTTTTGTTGTTTCTCAATGTCTTATATACACTTTCTGTGTATTAACCACTTGCTTTTAATGGCTTAAAGCTATGCTTCCAGTTGGTCAACTATTATTATCCATAATCTTTGGAATTGTTATGAAAAATGTGAATATATATAAAGATGCTGAAAAACAGACACACATAACAGGGAAAACCACCTAAAATACTGCACTGCAAGTAAATACTATTGATATCCATGATGGCAAAAGCATAACATCTAAAGTGTTTGAAATAGTAAATTTTTTTAAACACCTATGTGAACAATAGCAGAAAGTGGATAATCATAAGTACATTTACTGAGAAATTTAAATATCTGAAAGCAGATAATCCACTTAATTTATTAAAGAAAGTAACAAAGAAAGTTTTGAATTTTATGTGAATGAAAAACATGCATTTATATGATTAATGTCTTCAGAGGATAGAGAAAGTTCTAGCAGTGAATAATTTACTAACAGATAACAAATCTTTGAATGTGATTGACCTTTGGGAAACAGAGCTCAGTGTAGCTGAAATACATTTTAGTAAGTATCTGGAAATTAATCTTGTTTCCTTTATACAAGTGAAATGAAACACTACATTTGATCAGTTCCTTATGCCTAAGTAAACAATGTCAATAAAACTGTAACTGAATGTTAGAATTTTTTTATTGATAATAATTAATTAATGTGTTTGATTGGACCAGTTATAAACAAGGTACTGAAATGCATAAAGTCCATATCTATTAATCTCCAATATGTAATGACTAGACTAGACAGAACAGCATAAAGATGCTAGTCTACAGGATATAAAATGCAGCATCCAAAAAAGTCAAATAAACAAATCAATGCAAAATATAATTGCTCTTATCCCTTTAAGCCTGCATTCTAGTTTGCTTTCAGAGTTTAAATGCCAAGAGCATTTTTTTGAAAACAGGTAACATTGTAGTTATTATAGAATCATAGAAAGGTTTGGATTGAAGAACCTTGAAGATCATCTAGTTCTAAAACCTCTGTCTTGGGGAAGGAAACCTTCCACTAGACCAGGCTGCTCAGATCTTCATCCAAGCCTAGCCTTGAACACTTGCAGGGATAGGGTATTCACAAACTGTATCAGAGCCTCGCCACCATCCCAGTAAAGAATTTCTTCCTGATATCTGATCTAAACCTCTTTCTTTTAGTTCAAAGCCACTGTGCTTTGTCCTGCCACTGCATGCTCCTGTATAAAATCTCTCTTCATCTTTCTTTTTACCTCCCTGGAAGGCTACAGTAGCTTCCAGCTACTGGAAGGCTACAATTAGGTTGCCCCTAATCCTTATATTCTTCAGGCTAAACAATCCCCGTTCTCTCAGCTTTTCATCATAGGAGGGGTGCTCCATCCCCCTGATCATCTTGCTGCCTCCTCTGGACTCTCTCCAGCAGCTCCTTGTCCTTGCTGTGCTGGGAGCCCAGGGCTGGAGGCAGCTCTGCAGGTGGGGTCTCACCAAAGCGGAGCAGAGGGGCAGAATCCCCTCCCTTCCCTGCTGCCCACGGGCTCTGGGTGCAGCCCAGGACACACTTGGCTCTCTGGGCTGGGAGTGCCCATGGCTGGCTCATGTCCAGCTCTCACCCACAGCACCCCCAAGTCCTTCTGGGCAGGGCTGCTCTCCATCTGTTCACGCCCAGCCTGGGCTGGCACCAGGGGTTGCCCTGACCCAGGTGCAGCACCAGCACCTGGCCTTGTTAAACTTCGTGGAATTCCTATGGGCCACTTCTTGAGCTTGTCCAGATCAATCTCTACAATACTGAGTGATTTACAGTGAATTATGGAACACCTGGACAGTATTTAGAAAGAAAAGAACCTGACAACTGGAGTATTTATTTTTACTTTCTTCCTTGTATTGGAGGGCACACCAGCCCTTGATAGTGCGTGGGGATAGCACCTCCTGCAGCAGTGTGTGGGAATGCCATCATGGACAGTGGGGCACTAACTTCAGAAATATGTGCTCACCTTGCAAGAATCACAGTCCTGAAAAGAGAGGGGTGGAAGGGATGGGTATGAGAGAGCCACATGAAACCGGGGCACTGTGCAGGATGATGCTCATGGCTGAGGGAAGTGTCCCAAACTGTCTCCCATGCACGTAGCACTGGGCTGACACATCCCTGGTACCCTTTGGGGTGCATGGAGACCCTTAATGAGACCATAATCTCATACTCTGAGTGGGATCTACAGACAAAGCCTCTAAGAGCATCTCTGTCTGGACAAGGGCACAAGAGTGAAGCAGGGGCTGATAGGAGAGGACGGGGACATCACATAGTCAGAGTCAGGCAGGGCTGGTTTCTCCCACCCAGGGATGGGGTGGGAGAGGGACAACCCCAGACAGTTAAGGATGTTATCCATTAATGTAAGGCAAAGCTGTGAGGAGCTATCTGTCCTTGTTTCTGTTATCACTCCTTTAAGTGTCCACTGTGGAGCCTGGTGGGCCAACAGGGAAAGACCACATCATCCCCCTGGAGGGAAAACCCCCTCAAGCGATAACTATTGTTTCTAGGATGAGGAAAAAGGCTTCTCCCTGCATACCTCACTATGACATGCAGATTTAATGTATCCCATTGGCCCTTCCCCCCTGTGCCCTCATCCCATCGGTCCTAGTGTTCTGTCATGCCCCTCAACATCCCTATATAAACCCCTGCTTTTCCTGCCTGAGTGGCTCTTCATTCCTAGAATCTTTTGAGGAAGAAGCTCAATAAAGCCTCTCCTTGGAACCCCACATGCAGTCCCTGTCTCTCCTGTGTTTTCCAGATCACAGAAGAGATGAAATCACTTGATGTAAGCACAGATGTGCCTGTGCCCCCAAGGTGTCTTTTTCAAGATGCTTCTTCGGGAAGGTTGCAGCACTCTGGACAACCATCTTCCACGACAGCCCACAGCTTCTGCCAGCTTTCCCATCCCAGCAGCTCAGTAATGATTTCAGGAAACACCCCACCCTGTGTATGTTAGTCTCAATCACACTTTATCCAGGCCTGTTCCCATCAGCTGTTCCCAAATGTATTCCAGCCTCCATGTCCCACCACCTCACTATCTGGGCTTTGTGTTTCAGTATCTGTAGCATAGCACAGAAGGCAATGAAGCTGGCTGTGTTTGCCCTGCTTCCCCACAGACTGTGCTGCAGGCACATCCTGCCTGCAAAGGACATCTGACTGGGTGACACCATTGCTGTGGGAGGGATCAGATGAAGACAACAGAGGAACCTGGGTTTTTTTGCTGCCCATGTGTATGGACAACAGAACCCTTCGAAAACTTCTAGGGCAAATGGACTTTAACCCACCAACCTCTCCCCTCTTACTCTGCCAGAGCACTGCCCTGGCTCAGAGACTTTAGATGAACTCCTGCACAAGATGAGGAGGAAAACACCCAGCTGATCTTTATACACAGGTGACCTAAAACAGCCCCCAGTGTTGTGTTGCGTTAAATAGTTTATTTAGTTGTTGTTTTGCACTGGGTGATTGGAAATTTGCACAGAGTAGTCTTTATATTACACTGAATAGCTTATGTTATATCACGTGGTTTGTTATCCCTTTCTCCCACCACATAGTCTGTCCCTCACCCACCCCTCTGCCCAATACCCCCTGGTGGACTACTCCCTGGTCAGTCCCTCCCCTCGCCCCTCTTCACTGATATCCCATTGGCTGTGGACCTCTTCCTCTGCCCCATTCTTCGGGATATAAAAGTCCCCTGCCATAGGCACTGTTCTCTTTTCCATGCGGGCTTTTCCATGTGGTAGTTCTCAAGACAATAAACAGAGGACATTTTGTTTCCCACATGGAGAAGAGCGTTTCTCAATATTTTACCTTCATCTATCTAATATCGTGCGGGCTAGGGTCTATAGCTAGCCAGAGTGGACCCAAACAGCCCATCAGAGATATGATATTTCACCCCAGAAACATCTGTCCTGAGAAGCAGAATACAAGCACATATATCTTTCATATATCCCTTCCCATCAGCAGCACACAAGAAATCTTACACTGTGTGCAGGAGATGCCATCCATAGCAGCATAGAAGTCCTGGTTTTCAGTCAGCAGCATCTTCAGCTTCTTGGGTAAAAGCTCATTGTACAGCTGTTCAAGCTGCCTCCTCTGTTGAGCCATGCTTAAATGATCCTGCCCCATCCCCAGGAGAAACAGAAGCTGTTGGCAATGGTTCAGGCCGTTGACACACTGGCCGCAGGCTGAGAATGGAAGGCAAGGGCTCATTTGCCTGGTCCAGAAGTTCTTGATGCTGCCTCAGCTGCTCCATCTCTCTCTGGATGGCCCTCAGCCTCTCCTGGTGTTTGGACTCTATTCAGCATGCCTCCTGGAAGACTTGCTCTCCTTCCTCATACTTATAGCACGAGCACTGCAAGAGAAAAGCTGGAGAGACTAGGAACAGAGACTGTCACTGCCCGGGGGCAAGATCCCTTTGCACATATCCTTTTTTCTCAGCTCAGATTCATGACTTGGCAAGAAGTGGGAAATCCCAGCCTCGCTCCCACCCCCTCTACAGCTGTGAATTGCAACACAGATGCTATGCTTACTTTAGTCATGCTTTTAAGCTCCTTCTCCTTCTGCTGGATGTGCTATTTGGCCCTCTTCCACTACTCTTTCTTCAGGTGAAGCTCCTGCCAGGATTCATCCAGCTGCTCCTTGTCCCTCTCCAGCTGCTCTTCCTTGGTGCTCAGCTTCTGGCCATGTAATTTCAGGTCTGTCTGCTCCTAGGATGGGCACAGGGAAAACCAAAGCATTACTTGCCCTGTTCTTGACACTGTCTCATGCCTTCCTAAATAGATGAGGGAGTTATGTCCGTGCTGAACTTCTCTTGCAAGCCAATTTGGTGTGCGGAACAACACCACCAAGTACTAGAGCAGTGTCCTCTATTCATCCATTCTTGGGGGCCAGGGCTGGCAAACCTGTGACTATACAGACACACACACACTTCTTCCCCCAGGAATGATGTAGTTCCTTACCATGTTGGACAAGGCTCAGCAGTTTGTGAGCAATGGAAAAAGTAAACCTGAATGATTATTTTTCACCTCAGTAGCCCTTCAAAAAGGATTTCTGCTGCACTGTCTGTACCACATAGTCCCTCTGGGCAGACCCAGGCAGGAGCAGAACTGTGGACACATCCCCATGGCGTAGGAAGGTTTCCTCTCAGCTGACTTAAAATGGTGACAGCTGCTTCTGCTGTCTCTGCCCAAACTCCTCACAGGCACAGGATAGAGACAAAGGTGACTGATGATTGTGTTGATGTCCAGACACGCAGGTGGAGGCTGTTCCTGGTTCTCACCACGCTGAGTGATATCTCTGGCTTTACACCTGGAGGCAGTACCGGCTGTCTCCCCCGTGGGCAGGACCCATCCTTGATCCTCGCAGGGGGTGCTGGAGGCTACAGGAAGGAGCTCTGCTATGATACCCTGGCCAGTCTCATCATGGTGAAGTTCATTATCTGGGATTGCTCCATCTTGTGGTCCAGACACTCCTCCATCAGCCACTCTCAGTTATGGAATTCAGCCCACTCAGCTGCCAGCTTCCCATGCTCTTCTAAGCACTCCAGCAAAGTCCTGACCCAAAGATATTGAGTGACCAAGGCAACCACAGCTTTGCTGGCTGGACTAACTTTCTTCAAAGAACCCATTAGCAGAGGTGAGGGTCTACACTGTGGTTGTGCTTGTCTAATGTTCCAGAGGTAGTACCTGTGGGTCCCATTGGAATGAATCCCACTTTGATGGAACATATGCTTGAGCTGCTTGTCCTACTTTGGAGCTTGGGATGCTGCTTTGCCAGGATCGTGTCCAGGCTCTTGATCAGAGCTGAGCTGCCAGCTGCTTGTTGTCCTGTCACAGCCTCTCCTCCGTCACACCTGTTGCCACTATTTCTCCCTTCTCATTTTTCAGCGAGGCACATTCTCTCAGCCTCTCTTTTCTGAATGCTTACAGAATGCCTTATTTTTAATATCCTTTACAAGTGTCATTCTATCTGTGCCTTAAAATATTAAACAATATATTTACAGGAAAAAATTTTATTAAAATTCTTCAAAGAATTCTTCAAAATCTTTAAGCAGACTAGGTGTAATTCAAGGAAGAAAATTCATTTGCAGCACAAATCCCTTTTAACACAAATGCATGTTAATCTCTTTTATAGCTTGTTCAACTATGCCTTGACTGTATCAGGTAATTCAAGGTTAACTCACATTATTTGGCAAAGTGGCCAGCCCTACACGCCTTGCAAAGATATAAGAAAGGCTATGTAAACTTATAGCAGAAATATTTTATTAGATTTTCTCACTTAAAATTTTTGATAATATTCAAGTAGGAAACATTATGTTCTCTGTTTGTGTAAATTCTGAAACACAGCAAAGATTTTGAAAGTCTGTATGAAACAATGGATACAATAAGTTAGCTTTGTTAAATATCTAGGCCTGATTTATAATACTTTGCTCTTGTTTATAATTGCTACCATTAGAGATGGTATCTACTTTTGTTTGTTTGTTTTAATTTTTTTTTGTATTAGATTACTTCTGGATTTAAATTGCCAGTGTTTGGCAAGAGCTAAGGTCAAACTTAGAGTTTTATAGCCACAATATATTAAGAACTGTCTCTTTAAAGATAGAGTATTGAAAGATTAGTTGTGAATTGTGGTACAGCCTGCACATTAAAAGCACCAGGTTATGCAGAAAATTTACAGACAATGTGGAAGTTGAAATATTAATATCTTTGTGCTTTGGAGATTGCATTAATTATAGTCATTCTAAGACTGCAATAATTAGACTGTTTTACAGTAGTTGCTAAGGTCATTTTATACAAGTATAAGAATATGAGTAATTTTTCACCTGCTACAAAGCTCCATGAATATATTAACTCTTCACAAACCTGTGTTTTCTGCTCAAAGTTACGTTGTTTTGAAAGGAAAGCAATAGAATTGGTGGGCTTGACAGAATTAACTTCTGCCACTGCAGTCAGGGATGTTCTGGCACAGGATTTCATCAGAAAGCATTATACAGCCATGAATGCTAATTCGCCTTTTGTCATAGCTGAAAAATCAATCCTGTCTGCTAACACAAAAAAGCTTTTGTAAGAACATGAATTTTACTGGAATGCTGCCAAACATGGGCAATTTGTATGTTGTAAGATGTTTCCAAAAAAATTTGGGGAGTACAAGCAAGGATGCAACTCTACCCTGTAGTGGTAGTTCAAGTCAGCACCTCATCTTTCCTGGAATGTTCTCATCTGGAGGAAAGAAAAGCAGAAAAAACCTGAAAGGAAGAATAAGAAACCTGGGGTTTTATTCTTACTAATATACCAGAATATTAGTTGATTCCCAATACATTGAAAGACAACAACAAACAAGGCAGTAAAATGAATTACTTGTAATTTTTTTAAACATTACATTCTGAGCTGAGTGAACATTTGAAACACATTCCACATTTTTAGTCAAAGCATTTAATGAATGTCTTTTCAAATTCATGGACTTCAACAATGCCTACAGAAACATATCAAGAAAGAAATATTTAACAGCATTTATGGCAAAAGATTGGAACAGATCAGCACAGAAATTTGTATTTTTTAAGATTGAAATTGGATACATAATTGCGAGGACAAGTATGTATCAATCAGCAAAAATAGATGCATTCCTTACATGTTGAACTAAAACATTTCGCAATATCAGAACTGGACATTGACAAGTAATGTTCTTCAGAGGAAAAGGATGTATTTTTATTAGTTGTTTTTAATTGGAATAGTAGCATCTTCGAGTTAAGATGTGAACCATCTAATTCACAGCACTGTACATTGCACCTTGGAGTGAATCTGCATTCTGTAGAAGATTAAGCCTAATGGAATTGATTGCATTGAAAATGCAACTACAAAATTCTCTATTGGTTTAGAATTAATAATATGGTCTGCACAACAATGCCTCTTCTATGTCTTTACTACAAGATGTAGAAATTCAAAAGTAAATCAATGAAAGAATAATGAATACACACACACAGTCACACACTCCTCAGCTGCTCACAATGTCAAGAGGAATAAATGCCACTGTGATCAGTATGTTTGTCAGCATAATGAGCTTGCCAGTCCTATGTCAGCCTGAATAAAGAAACTACAGATCTGCAGGTTTTCATCCCAGTAATTATTGTGGGTCCCTTCCAGCTCAGGACAGTCTATGATTCTATGATTTATTAGTTAATAGGCCTTGCCTTCAGTAGTGAAGGGCAAAGAGAGGCAAATACCTCCTTCCAGGTTCAGAAGATGGTTTAATTTCCTTTCACAGCTCAGTCCTTACTATCAAAATTTGTTCTTGTGTTTTAACTTCATTACTCACTATTTTTTACTACTAACACTTAGATAAAGTGATAGTTTAATAGTATTACATGGCTTCTGGACTCAATATTGCAAATCAACATACTTCTTGCTGGATGAACTTGCACATTCAAGTGAAAGAGTCTCTGGTCTGCACTGAGATATTGACATGCCCCAAAGATTCTTTAGTGTCCGCATGACACTGAGTTGTCATACAAGAACATCCTAGCACTACCAGCAACAATGCGAGCAGCAGAGAAGGCATAAGAGTTCAGCTAGTATGTCTGTATTTCAGGAATAGCTAGATGCAATATATATGTGGTAATGACAACACTAATTCTGCTGCTAACTATCAAGCCTATTAAGTGACATTTATTAGCATTTAGTATTTTTAAATTGGCGCACTCATTTATACCACTTTTATGTAAGTTTTGGAAGACTGTGAAAATCCTTAATACTAGTAAACAGCTAACGCTATGTCAATATTTAGAAAACGTAAATTAAATTGGGAATAGATATGGTTAATTATAGCCCTGTCAGCCTGCTATTGATACCAAAGAAAATAATTGAGCAGGGTTTGAGTAAGAAAGAGTTAAGAGGAGTTAATATAATTAATGTCAATTAAAATGCACTTATGAAACCTAAGCCTAATCACTCCAACTTAGCATCTCCTTTGAATACAACCGCAAATTTGGGGGATGCATTCAATCTCTGACTTTGAATAATTCCATTTTGAGGCAGTGAGTTCAAGAGTACAAAATCCTTTTGTTGATATATTATATGGAATAAAGTCTGGTTAGCAGCGTATCTTGAAGGACTTGGTAGAATTACTTCTCAGTCCACCACTAATAAAATAGGAGTAATAAAATTTCTACTGTAAAGTATTTACATAATAAATATTGATTCCTTGAATTATAAATAGTTATGATTACTAATGTAAACAGTCTTTTATAAACTGAGTATTACAGTATAATAAATATAAACTAAATTACAAAAGCAGAAAAATGTAGCACATGGTAGCAATATGAAGGATCACAGAATGGTTTGCATTGGAAGGGACCTTAAAAACCACGTGCCTCAAAGCCAAATCAAACATTTCCTTGAACACTTCTAGGGATGGGACATCCACAACTTCTCTGGATATCCTATTCCAGTGTCTCAACAACATACATAGTAAAGTATTTTTTCCTAATGTGTAATGTAAACCTTCTCTCTTTCAGATTAAAGCCATTTGCCCTTGTCCTGTCTCTACATGCTTTTGTAAAAACTCACTCTGGACCACTCTTGTAGGCCCCATTAGTTACTGGTGGGCTCCTGTAACATCTCCCTGGAGCCTTTTCTCCAGGTTGAATGACCATGGCGCTCTCAACCTGTCTTCATATCAGAAGTGCTCCAGCCCTTCCTTTTGAACCATTCAAGCAGTTCCATGTCCTTCTTGTACTGAAAACCACAGCACAGGTAGCACAGGTGAGACCTCACAAGTGCAGAATAGAGAGGCAGAACACCCTCCCTCCGCCTGTGGCCTATGCAGCCCAGGATGTGGTCACCATTCATGGCTTCAAGCACACGTTGCTTGCTGTTGTCCCACTTCTCAGTAGCAGATGCTCTCAAGACTTTCTCCTGAGTCCTGCTGTCAAGATTTTTGACCCAAAAAAAGTGACATAGTTATAGAAGTAAAATATAGAGTAAGTATGTGTATTATTGTGGCCAAAACTTTGGGAGTGAATGAATGAATGAATGAATGAATGAATGAATGAATGAATGAATGAATGAATGAATGAATGAAAGTTTTTCCAAGGGAAAGTATTCTCAATGAAGAAGAATTTTTATTTTTATTACCTCTGTGTTATATATATCTATATCTATAGCTACATTTATCTATATATAGTGGTAAAATTATATGGCTTTTACCTGGATATGACCATGTACTGAGTCCAGTTACAGTGTTTGCACTTCATTTCTTTTCTCCAAATAATATTAAAAATCTCAAGATCAAAGAAAAGTGAAAGATGTTATTTGAGAGTGGAAATTCTGGTAGTCCTCCTACACACTGTTTGTGGTATTCCTTTCACATATTTAAAAGCAATTTTCTATATGGACAGAAAACATAGATTTGTATATTTCCTATGCTTGTTCCCTCCAAACCCTAATTCCTACCCTCTAATATATTATACTCATGATAAGCAGCTTTTCTTTTTCCCCTTTTGTCATAGACATGATGGACTTGAAAAGAGCTCACTCTCTTTAGATTATCAAGGAAAATGTTGAGAGTGACACAATCACAGACTATAGTAACATCCTGAGGTACAGTAATCTGATTAATCTAATTAGTTCTTAAGTCTAAGGGGGAAGAAGCAGTAAGTGGTTGTCAGCCTGGCTCCTTTTAAAATTGCACGCTGTGCACAAATATTTAGAACCAAGTTCCTCCAAATGGTTGTTATTTTTTTGATTGCTGACCCAGACTGTTTCTTGTTAGCATAAACTTTAATGTTAATCCAACACCAATACATGAAAATAAAAAGCTTCAAAGTTTTTCCCCAAGCCCTTTACTTTTGTCTCTGAAGTCAGTGAAGAACACAAGTGATGAAAGAGGTATGACTCACATTATTCACTCTCATACCAGGGAGGCGATGTTCAGACTACTCCAAATGTTGAAACAAACTTGAACATTTTCGCCTATTTTTTTCCCAGGAAATGCATACTTGGAATACAGTTACAGTCAGAAAAATTTATTCCCAAATGGTATTTTAAATTTCTTGTTGCAAAAAGAATGTTACTTTCATGGCTTGGGGTAGAGTGGCTGGAAAGCTGTCTCGCAGCAAAGCCACAGGCCATGAGTCAGTGTGTGCTCAGGTGGCCAAGAGAACCAGTGGAATCTTTGTTTGTATTACCTATAGTGTGGCCAGCAGGACCAGGGAAGTGATTCTTCCTCTGTATTGGGCACTGGTGAGGTCACACATGTAATCCTGTGATCACTTTTGGCTCCCTCGCTACAACAAAGACATTGGTGTCCTGGAGCATGTCAAGGACATCTCTTAAAGAAGTTTCTCCACCATAGGTTTCCATGAACAAAATCTCAGGGAGAATTCAATTAATTTATTTATTTCATACAGTGACAATATACAGCTCAAGCTGTGTGCTTCTGGAGAGGAAATTTGAACAAGGAAATCACTGGACAATTATACCCTTACCATTAAAATTTCCTACTCATCACATCACAGTTCAGTCCAATAATATTGATAGGGTCTGGGGTCTTCTTGTTTTCCATTGTCTCTTAAATATAACTGTAAACCTATGCGAAAATGCTCTTTTCCATCAGAAATTATTCTGTAACTTGAATCAGGTAAACAGAATTCATCTGAGTTTATGCTTGAAGAATGGTTAATTCAGAAATTAACTGTTCCCTCATCATGCTCCATTTTTCCATCTTTCTGAACTGTTCATTTACTACCTGCAACCAAATAACATTCACCTGTCTGAAATCTTCCCCCTGTGAGTTTTACATATAGAAGAATGTTCATCTCTTCAAGTGAGATTTGCACAGACAAATATTTCACTCCACCTATGTGCAGATTATCTTCAGTGTAGCAATTAAAAACCTAAAGATCACATAAAAAGTGGTACTCTCCGAAAAATTCCAGGGCACTTGAAGGCTTTGGTCAACAAAAAAGATCAGAAATGGTTTTGTCTTTATTTGACAAGCACCAGGATGACAGTCTAGTGTGGCTACCATTCTATAAATGAAAATGCCATGAGTAAAGGTTGTCTTTAGAACCATTTCTGTGATATTGTTGATTAAATGTGCATGTGTTAGAGAATTCTTTCAATGTGACATTTCAATGTGACAATTGACCAATTTGGTGAGAAAGTATCACAGTGCACACATGAGATATGATAATTTCTTTCCACAGTAGAAAAAACTGGGAATTAGCCCTAGGTTAGGTTAACACTAAATTTTGGAGGGAGAAATTTGAAATTCTTATGGAAATTGTCCAGGTACAACTTGCAAAGCATGTCCCAGTGACAGAAAGAAATAGTTTTTAATTTGTGTATATGAGGGACCAACGGAAATGAAGGCTCAAAATTCCACTCTGATCTAATCATCAGTAGCGGCCATTTCAGACTTGGGTGTGTGTTTGACTAGGGCTTGTCAAACAGTTCACAGTTCACAGCCCTGAATTTGTAGCTTAATACATTGAATCTTTATATATCGGATACTTTATGAACACCACAATAATATCAGCTTTTCCTCTCTAACCACAAGTAAAGGAGATTGTTAGTCTGAGATAAACTGTGGCATGCATATATGCAACACAGTGAAGTTCAAAGCCAGGGGAACAAGTAGCAATGCAAGCTCCAAACGCACAAATAACTATGCAAAACTAGAAAACATATTATTGGCTTGATCCTTAGAATACAGCTGTCCTCAGCAGCAGTCTTCATAATTCAGTAAGGCTTTTAAATGTAGTGCAGGGCTCCACTTAGTACTTTTGCCATTTCCAGTTCTCTTACAAGCATATTGCATGATGTTTATTGTTGTACTACTTGATTGCATTATTTGGTATCTGCTTAGTGGAAAATTTTCAAGACAGATAGGTTTGCTTGGTTTATGTATCAAATGGCTTTTGCTATTTTACCTAATTTCAAGTTGTAAACAGTGTTTAATTATGGAACACATGATTGTCATGAACACAGAAAATTATTATTTATCTCAATTTATCCTAAAGTTAAAAAAATAATTGTAGAGCAAATTTCTATTTATTAGAAATTAAATCTTTTTATTAAATCTATTTATTAGTAATTAAATGTTTATAGATTATTGTATACACATATCTATAATATGTTCATATCAAATAATGATTGTTCACACCACAATAATTTTATTTGCTTTGTTCAATAAACACTTAAAATTAATGCATTAGTAATTGTCTATTCTTCAAACAAATTAATGTCTGCCTTTATGATCCTTCTGCTATGCAACCTTCAGAATGATGCTTTATGGATGTGCTAGGCAATATGCCAGTTTACTATAATTTACTTAAAAAGGGACAAAAATACCACATGTATCTTGCTACATTTGCTTTAGGCTATATTTGACATTAGTTTATGTTAGTCTTGTAAAAGCAAGACTTTTCAGACTGACCTGGAGATTCTGAATGGCCTAAAGGTTCTGAGTTCATTCTGCCTTGCAGGTTGTTCAGATATGGATTCAACATGCACGCTAAGTTTGTTAAATACACTTTCAAAATTATTTTTTGTGGGGGGATTCCCATTTATGTCCCCCTATACTGACACATCACAGACATCAGCCTGATACTAAGCCACATTCATAGATAGATAACATAAAAGATAATGTGCTTTTGCAGAAGGTGTAATAATGCTGGTAAGCATGCTGACCTGGTGAATCTACATGTAAATGTGCTATTATCTGTTTCTTTCTTCACACATGCTACACTGTGCACAGGGTTTCCTTGCTTAGCAAAGGAAAAGTGAAGTTTCAAATCACCTGCATATTGCTGTCTGCTCCTAATTTCAGAGCCTACACCTGCACATAAGTGTGCTGTAGCCACAATATTTTATGAAAAATCCTTTGCTAGGATTTTTCCCTCCTGGGAACCTGAAGAGCCTCAGGAAAGAAATGTAAACAATAACTATCTGCTGCTGTGGAATGCAACAGGTGCATCTTCTCTTGGTCCATGTGGATTGTTTTCAATTAATGGCCAATCACAGCCACCTGTGCCGAGGCTGTGAACAGTCACAAGATTTTGTTATGTATTCTATTCTTGTTCTTTCTAGCCTTCTGATCAATCTTTTTCTCTCTATTCTTTTAGTACAGTTTTAATGTAGTATTTTAATATAATATATATAATAGTATAATAAAACATCCTTCTGAGAACATGGAGTCCAGACTCGTGTCTCCACACATGGGGCACCAGACACGACAGTGTGCAGCTGTAGATTATGAATGTATAGTCGTACATACGGATGAAGGTGTATAAATATACATGTAAAAGTTTAAATTGACTCCTGGCAAGCCAACTTTTCCTTAGGTTAAAGTGAATTATAATTCAGTTTAAATGCAGGATTAGGGTATTTTTGATAAGATGTCACAGAGTATTCCAATAAAATCTTAAATGTTCTGTTTCCAAGAAATTCTACAATACATTATAAAATACATTAAAAGAAAGACAATGAAGCTTTATCCATGTTACATTTCATATACATTTATTATAGAGTTGTTGTAGTGTGCTTTTATACTTTGTAATACTTTGTAATAGTTTTGGTTTTGTATCCCCTTATTTTCCCCAAATGATGTACCCCTTTTTTGTACCCCCTTCCTCTACCTGTGTAATCATTTTCCTGTGTTGAGGTCATCCCCAAATCCCCACCCTGGCTCTCTGTCAGTCACTCAGCATCCCATCCCCTCTATCTAGAACTTTCAGTCAAAGTCGTGGAGTGATTAGTCCGAGGCCAGGGGTCAGCCCCCTAAGTATTATTTTATACGCTATCCCAAATGTCCATCCCTAAGGTTTCATCCCTGGAGGGTCTTTATTGGTCAGCAAATGTATCTACCTTCGGTTTCCTCCCCCACTTCAAATGTAACCTTGAGATTCCTTTTGTTTTACTCTGAGCAAGGCATATCACTGAGGTGTGGGGCTCCCTCGGGAGCTCCAAATAAACCTTGGACTGGCCCCCTGCTGAGAGTCGACCTTTACTCTCTACCGATTTCTCCAGTGTCTTTTTTGATGCAAAGGCGACTAGCCTAGCTGCCCTCGGGGCACCAGAGCGTATCTCCCCCCCACCCCCCCGCTGTCGCTCGCTTCGGGGCTGCCCCCGCGTTGTCTGCCGACCCGGGGCTGGCCGGGGTTCACTGGGAGGCACCCAGAGAGACGGAGACATACAGTAAGTTAAGGCAGAGCAGATGGGTTTTGAAATTATCAATGAGATTCTTCTGTTTTATGTATTCTGATCTGTAAATATGAGCAATTGTGCTTACTTCTGGCACTGTTTGAAGCAAGTCTAATATTGTTTGCCAGGCTTTACTTCGCTTTCTTTGATAAATAATCTTAGGAGCAAAAATGAATGTAGTATTAAGTATCAGAACAATGCCAAGCTGATAGAAAGCCATGGCTGTGTCATAATGGCATACCACCTTTTTTTTTCTTTCTTTCCTACTGATTTCATACTCTATTAGAAAATCAAGACAAGGATGGACTTCATTGATTTATATTCTTGTATCTGCTAAAATAACTGATGAATTGCATAGTTTGCCCATCAGAACAAAAGTTGATATATCATTTTTAAAAGAGCAATAAACCCTTCTGTATTAGTTGGATTCAAGTGTTCAAGTCATACTCATAGCAGCAGAATAAAGTAGAAATACCAATATAATAATGTTGAATATTTTGTTGTTCTGCCTCCAAAAGAGAAAAAAAAATATTTTAGAAAAATTCTCTTCTATCTTGTCATAGTCTTAAAGTTTGTAGTTGATGAAACAAGGCATTTCAACAGTAGTGTAAACAAAATTCAGCTGCTCCTGCTAATATAACTTTACTGTCCTTCACCTGACTAATAACATAGCTTTAGACTGCCAGCATCTTCCCCCTCACCTGTCATTCAGACTGTGCTACTGCTCTTTTTAATCCTCCTTCCCACATTGAATCAAAAGGTGCATAGCTTTGGCCTGAGAGGGATCAGTTTAATCACATTAAATTGCTTCCAATCATTGATGTCATATTGACATGACCAAGAGTTGTGATACACAGATATTTCACCTCTTGAGAAGTCTTAATCCTTGAGAATTACTACCATTTCCTCTTCTGTGTTACATTTAAGTCAGAGCACCAGAGAAATTATTGAGGTGAGATTAACTATGGTCTACATAGTTAATGTAGTCAATAGCATTAGCAATGCCCAGCACAGCAAAGAATGTTAGTTTATTTATTAATATCAGTGGTTCTAATGATCAAGAGGTTTCTCTATAGAAAATATAAAGATTCATTTGTTCATTTGCATTACATTGGTTTCAAAATATGCATCTTTAGTATGTAGTTAATATGCTAGGTAAACTATATTGTATTATAAAAATATATTGTATATCATAACAATATAGCCTATAGTATAATATAACCTATCAACTTTAGGTTTTACAATGTTGTTACTCATTTCTACTCTACATTATGGCTTAATTAAGGAAAAGTCTACAGCAGACAAGAATAAAACAGTAGGTAGCTATGAAGTGACCTAGTAACATGCTAGTAAATATGACTGACTGAATTCAGTAAATCTTCCAAAGCAAGTGTCTCATTTTCAAAATCCCCCTTGTCCCTTTTTTAAGGTACTGTTATTGTGATTGACATAATTAAACAGACACGTGTCTTCACATGAGATAAAATGCTGATGTAATCAAGATCTTTCCCTGTAAAATTGTGTTAGTTTTTCAAAGACAAGGGTGTCAATATGGCCACATCCATTTAAAATAGGCCTTTCAGTGCAAAAGGCCTTCAAATGCCTTTTAAGATACATTCATTCTGTTATAACTAAGAAAACTGCTCCTCATTGTGGAGGACAGCTCCTTCACAAGAGAAAGCTTCTTTTCCTCATAACCATTTGTCTAATTCAGATCTCTGAAGTGATCTGAGAATATCGCTTGTGGGCTAGTGAAAACGAATTTTAAGCAGAAAAGATAAATAAATAGCTGGAGAATCCTTAGGCAGTATAAATGCCAGAGGTTCATTGACTTTTATTCTGCATGTTAGAAGCAGTATCTTTAGTCATGCTGTTCAATTCTAATTAAAAGGAAAACGGACATATTCAGGAGTAAACACATATACTTAATAAGCTCTGATTATTGTTCCAGGAATATCAGTCAAAAAACCAAATACTTACCTGTATAATTTACTTTATTTTCAAAGAAAGAATGGTGCATTTTATTTTAGCAATTGCCAGATTTGCACGTGTCTTTTTTTCCTATCCGTTTTCTGTTCTAGGTCTTTCCATAGTATAACTTTACTGGCACACATGTCACATCATAAAGACCTTTGTTCATGTTATCTAATTACAATTTTAAACTCTGATATTACTTCTGTTCCACTTCTGTGAAGAATAAATTCCATTATACATTCAGTTTATTTTACTTCTCTTGTTGCCTTTTAATGGCAATTTTTGCTCATCTCCTCCAGCAGTACCCCTACTGAGCAATGCAAGCATCCGGAAGTGCATCTGTCTCATTTCTACATTCCTTTGTCTATTTTTAGTCCTGAACTTACCTCTAGTTTACACAGCTCTTAAATTTCAGTTTCTTCTTTAACATCATATGTTAACTTCACATAACTGTCCTCCTAAAACAGTTTATAATGAAACCCACTCTCATCTTCTAATGTTGAGTTATTACCTAGATTTTCTTACAATATTCAACCATGTTCAGGAGGTCAAGCCTCAACATGTATAACAGATGAAAGCCTTATCCAATCTCAAGTAATCTAACAAACCTTCTTAAGTATCCACACCCCATATGCCTTATTTCCCTCTCTGATTTGTTTATCCTCTGATTATTGCAGTATCTGTTCATTTAAAATGACAAATGTTATAGATAAAAATTGATCCAGCCAATTAAATCAAAAATAAAAATTAAATTTATTCACAACCGATGTACAGTCCTGACTGCCAACAATCAAAAAGCAGCACCGACCCCAGGATCGGAGCAGCTGAACTGTAGTTCGGCTTCTATTGCTCCAAATCCCCCTGTTCACTACTGAGGCCTGGCAGAATTTGATCTGTATACTCTTTTGCTTTCCCGTGGCGGAGTCCCTTTGTCCCCTCCTGGAGTCCTTCATATTCATGTTGTGTCTATTCTCTGTCCTGTGCTGGACAAAGCCTCCTCTGGGAATTGATGTGTATCTGTCTCCAATTCCCGGAATCCTTCATTCAGATGTATGTCCTTGATGGTCCTGTCTATCTGAGGTGGACATCTACATGGGCCATCATCATCATCATCGGGAGTGCCCATCTCTTGTACAGGCTAGGTTTTCTTTGTATGTTAATGATACACCTCCTCCTCATCTGCGAGTTGTGGCTTTCATCATCCTGTGTGGCAATCTCCTTCTCTCCTTTGCTGGAGTGATCTTAAGACTTTATTTTATATTACATTAATAATCCTACATTTCCAGCACGAATTACCACCTTATTCATAACAACAAACAAATTTATTACTGTTAGGCCTTTAGTCCAACTGCTTTTGCTATTTGAAACAGTGAAAAAGTATCAGAGATATTTCATATGTGTAAAATGCCATAAAGTAATTTCATTTTTATACTTGAAAAATTATTAAAACAGTTGATCCAATCAGAAGCTCTTGGAAATGTGCAGGCACTTTGTTATTTGAGGTTTGAGATAATTTTATACCAGCATTGGGCGTTGGGTTTCTTCATGTGTTCTTTTTTTTTACTTACAGGAATTTTTCCCTTAAGTTATTAGAAACTGATTACTGGATACTTATGGGTACTTTGGAGTACTTAAGAAAGACAAAAGAATTAGCTGAAGTAGGGAGTGTGGCACCTGGCTGCATTTTTTTCCTCGGGGAGATTTTCATGGAGGGACAGAGATACCGCGAGAATGGGGGACAGGGAAAAGACCGGGTTGGGGGCAGCTGCTCCCTCTCAGTCTTTGGCGTCAGAGGAGGATGCCCAGGCTGTCGCTTTCTGCGGGGAGAATTCACTGGCACTGCTGGAGCTCAGACCTGAGGGACCGATCACCATCTGCTCTTCTGCCCCTGAGCTCGCCTCTCCTCACCCTGCTGCGAGCCGGGCTGCCGCTGTCCTGTCCCCACTGTTTCTTCTGTACTGCTCTGGGTTTCTCCACGTGGTAACCAGCACCCTTCTGCCCTGCCGGCACGTCCCGCAGTGCTGGCTAGCGCCGCCGAGCTTCTGATAACTCTCCGCCTCCACCAGCCTGGGATTTTTGCTCATTCTTGCCATTTCCAGCTTGGTGCTCCTCAGATTCCTGCAGGGGCACCGAAGTCTACTGCCCCAAGGTTTGGTGAAGCAAAGCCTCTCTTCCATCCCTTCCCATCTCGGCCGAGAAGGGCGCTGTCACTGGGTACCTGGTTCTGTTTGTTTTTTGTTTGCCTTGTTATACATACTAGTAAAGAACTGTTATTCCTATCATCATATCTTTTCCTGAGTGCCCCTTGTTATGAATAAAAAGTTATCTATTTTTTTTAAGGTTGCAGAGTTAAAACAAATTGGACCAGTTGCTGTTAAGTTAGCTTCATTGTTAAGAGTTCTTCTTCAATTACCTGTTAATGGTTGGTGATTAACCACTGTCCCCCTGATGCTTGCTAGGGAGTGACCCTGCAGGTACCATGAGAATGGAGTGGCATCAGAGCTAGTATGCAGATGAGAAATGCATTGCACCAAATGTTGCAGTTTTCCAGGAAAACCCCTAAAAACAATGAGCCAACATAGAACTAGGGGAGCTAGGTGATGTCTAAGGATGGGAGCATAGTCCAGTGCCTGCTTGGATCCTTTTTGCTTCTCACCCTAACCTGAAAGGATGTTGACTAGAGAGAGGACCTGAGGTGTTGGACCGAAAAGGTGGAATCTCTTAATCTCTCATGAGGACGGGATCCCCAGCTCTGCCTGCAGACCAGCGGACAAAGCTGCATCCTCCTCCTCCTCCTCCGTGCCACTCCTGGGAGCAATGGCGGCGTGGGCGCGACCCATCGATTTCTCCCCACCTGAGCTGATTCTTTTTAATAAAGGCATGAAAAAGGAGAAAGATCTCCTGCCCATTCGTTTCACCCCTTAATTTCAAAATTACAGTAATTCAGAGGGAGGGAGTTTACATTCTCCATTCCAAGGAAGGCTCCTGCCTTCCACAGCAGACACCTGCCTTTCAAAACTAAGAGAGTCAGCCAGTGAAATAGTGCTTAGCTGTTCACCCCCACTCAATCTATTAATCAGAACATTATAGGCAAGTAGAAGGAAGATAATTAAACAGAAACATCAAAGACTCCAGAGTATAAAGTGGTACAAAGTTAAAAAAAACCAAACAATTAACACTAGTAGCTGGCATGCTGAAGTAGATTTGTGGGGTATTTACATAGACCTTGCTAATGTGTTACGGAAAAAATATTTTAAAAAACCCTTTGAAGTAAAGATTTGTAGATGCACAACAGAAGAAGAAACTTGAAAACTAAAAGTTTTCCATTCAACATAGCATATGCTGGAACACAGGGAATGGGATCAAGGCAAGGAGATAGAAAGAGAGATGTTTCAAACAAAGCCTAACTCTTGACAAGGAGCAGAAAAAATACACGTAATAGGCAAGGCCAGAATGGAGAGATCAAGATTAAGAATAATTAGGGAGCTGCAGATTCAACAAAAGAAGTGTGGTCAGGAAAGCTTGCAACAAATAATAGAAATCTTGGATCCAAGTAAATGGATTTGTTCATGCTCATTCCAACTTTCCAGTGTAGACTTGAATAAAGAGTTGAAGAACTGATTATTCTGTTTTTCTAAATTGCAACCTTCTCTATTATCTCGTAAAATTAATAGGTATCTGTAAACAGCAATAAAGGTGGAAATATAGTTGACTTTGCAGTTCTGTTGAATATAACAAAAACATTTCCCTAAGTGTTTCCTAATCTTGTAATCTCCAAAATACATTTCTTCCATTGCTTCATATTACTGTGTACATTTTCAACCTTTATTTCCATTTAATACTTTGTGAAGGAATAAGTTACTGGTTCAGAAGAAATATTCTACCTAAAATACGGTAATATAGCTTTCATATTTTTCCAGAAAGATTTTAAATAGTGTTTTAAAGTAAAGGCTACTTTTTAATAGTAAAAAAAGGAAATAGAATAATGTGAATAGGAACTTGGAACTCATTTACTCATCTTAGACATATTATATATGTATTTATACATATTTTAGTTTATCTGTTGCCCAAAGGAATTGAGTAATTCTAAACCACCAAATCTATTTTTCAGTAGCACATATTTCAGCCTAGGCATGTGCTCAGCCTGGTCAAATCTGTTGTCACTAAAACTCTCCCAGCAAACAAAAAAACCTCAAACAGAACAACTCAAGCATGAAAAAATGGGACTGTCTTTACTCATACAACACTTCCCTATGCAAGTAAAGCAAGACACAAATTTACCATTATAGAATAGATGTCCTTTCATCTGTAATTGTCCCTGGTTTGTGTCAGGCATTCTAGTGAGTTATAGTGAGCAATTTCACACACAGCAAATACCCAATTGGTTGTGCAGCTTTCTTTGTGAATGTTCTAAATGTTCTATGTTTATAAAAACATGCACAAAGACCAGTACTTTGGAAGACCACAGGAAACCTGAAACCAATTCTTTTTAAAGAAAGCGTATAGCATGCCATATCTCAGTTTTGTAATCAGCTGCAAAGTGGTAGAGCAACTATTTTTAAATGTCTGTATCTAATACACAGAAATATTATGCCTATGCCTTTAGCATCACTTGTAAACATCAGCTGGACCACAAAAAAAAAAAAATCCAAAGTCAAATACTACTTAGTTACAAAATCAGAGGATAACACAGAACATCTCTAACAGACAAAAACCCCCCATTTTCTAACAGACAAAAAATTTTACTATAATTTCTCTGTTTTCAAAGACAAAAGGCTGTCTTCAGATTAAATCCTGAGCAATAAAGTGAACAAAGATAACCTAAAAGAATTTCAGATGTCAAGTAAGTAGTAACCTCTTGCTGCTTCCTCGGCACAAGGCATCCAAGG
This sequence comes from Passer domesticus, assembly GCF_036417665.1. Lineage (NCBI taxonomy): Eukaryota > Metazoa > Chordata > Aves > Passeriformes > Passeridae > Passer > Passer domesticus. Next base: position 55,435,124 of record NC_087512.1, on the reverse strand, counting down.
GAAGCCTACTTGGCATTATTGGAAAATTACATAAAAGTCAAACACAAGTCTTGTTTTATCTCTATTTATCTTCTGCATGAAAACAGAATCATAGCCCTATTTGTTAAATAAATCCCTCTCCACAGCTCCATAATTTTTTTCCTATGTCACATTGGTACAAGGTAGAAGAATCCTTTTAATAAAAAGAGAATTCCCATAAGAATAAAATTAGCATAAGTAACTAGAAATGAGACATATGAATGAAAATATTAAGGAGTCTTTAAGATCAAGAAATAATTTGTCCTAATTAACCAGTGCACCTACATGACTCACTTAGGCATATATGGAAAAAACCCCACAAGTATTTTCATCTTGGATGTGCATACCTACATATCCTAGATGACTTCCTATTTCCAGATTGTCCATAAAATTTTTTATCCGCCTCCAAAATTGTAGTGCCATTATAATCTCTATTTTTGAAATGACAACGTACAAAAATACCCAGGACTGCATGCTAGAGCTGTGAATAGACAAGAATTGTCCACACAAAATCTGCAAGAGCCCAGATATTCATTTAGCAGAAAACTAGGAACATAACATTTGATTCCTGAATTGAACTGGAAGAGGTTGTCTTCAGAAAGAAGAAACCGTGTGGTCCCCTCAAATGACAGTCAAATTCCATGGAGAATTTAATGCAGTTATTATTACTTTTACACTAATGTACTGAAAACATAACTTGGCAAATTGTTAGCACATCATTCACAATAACATAAATTATCATGATTTGTTCTTTAAGCATTATAGGAACAGCATTAACTTCTTTGCAGTAGTGCCTATATCAAATACTAAACTAAACTACCCAGGCTCTTTGAATGTGTGAACAAAGTACACCTGTATTTATAAATACAGAGGTGTTAGACTAAACAGAGGTCTCAGCAACAATGCCTAGAGATAGTAAAACAAGCATGAAATCTTTGTTATACAATAGGAAAAGTGGTTTGTACAGCGAACATGATTTTGGGAAGCTCTGAAATTCACACTTACCTCTTGAAGGTGAAACCACCTTATTCTCTTAGGTTCATCTGAAAGCTGGACAATTTCTTGTTGAACTACAGGCAAAAATGTGCTTCTTCACCTTCAATTTTTTTTTTTTTTTTTACCAGTATCAATTTCTTGAGCTCTTTCAGTCCCCTGGACTTACAGGTTTTATCAGCATTTTGAACTAATTGTGAACTAGAATAGTATACATAATTGACATGGAATAATTTTTATTTTATATTGAGTAAGTGTGATTCCTTCTCATTTCTGAATATTAAAATATCCAGCATAAAAGAGTCACCATCTTCACTGCATGCACTATTCTTGCAAGGCAATTCATATGCCCTAGAAATATTTGAATCTGTAAATAAACATCTCCTTTAACTCAAATATTTGCACAAAACCAATTTCAAATCCTGTTTTCAGGTTATTTTCCTATGTTGCTAGTTCTCCTTTGGCATATTTGTTAAGTTAACATAAGCATGGGTCTTGGGCTGCACAAGTAACTTCTCATAGTCTGAAGTAATGAATATGTAAGAATCAATTACTGCAATAATTGTATATCCAGGGTAACAAAACAGGCATTCTTTCCTCAGTATTGGTATAAAAAAAATCAGCAAGAATTATATCTGACATTTCTAAGTTCATTGTCATTTAGATGGCATTTAAGAGAAATTTATCGTAGACTGTGTAATGACTTGCTGAAGCCTCTTTTTAGTGAGTTAGGTGCTCTCTTACAACATTCTAGACCAGTCCTTGGTTTTGATTCATTTGTAATATATAAGTAACTGCATTTATGTCAGTCACTGAAAGGTAAAAAATATTTTCTCTGTTGCCAGCTACTACAAAGATTTGTGACCATTTAAAGTATTGTATTATGTATTGTATTGTATTGCTTGTATTATGAAAGATACAAAAAGTCTAATAAGAAAGCAATAGAGTAAATATATCATGAAAAGGACATAAATATAATTTACATTAAAAAAGAGCATTGAAGAGAAGGGACAACACTGTGAAACTATTAGAATGAATCATACAACTTGAAATCTAAACCTACTGTTAATAAGACATGTAAATAAAATTTGACCAAAGGAATCCTGGGATACCGCAGGGCCTCTATAAACAGAAAGATTTTTATTTCCCCCTCAATGCAGCTCTTTAAAATGATGTCTAGCAGAGTTTTTTAGATTGTATTTCTTGAAATAGGTCTTGGTTTGAAAGACAGGTGTCTGCTAGGGAAGACAGGAGCCTCCCTTGGTATGAAAAAATGTAAACCCCCTCCCTCCAAATTATTATAATATTGAAATTAAGGGGCTCTCAGGCAAAGACATGAGAATAGGAATAACAGTTCTTTACTAGTGTGTATAACAAGGCAAACAAACAACAATAACAATGGCACTAAAACAACGAGCACCAGAACCCAGTGACAGTGCCCTTCTCAGCTGCGGCACTTTCCCCTTGGTGCAGTTCCGGTCATGGCCGGCAGGGGCGCTGGTGGCTCCCGCTGGGCAGGGCAGGTGCGGTGATTCCCCCGGGGCTGCAGGGGGCGCTGTGGTGCGAGCTCAGGGAGCGCGCTGTCATGGCGGCTCGGCTGAGATGGGAAGGGATGGAGGAGAGGCTTTGCTTCACAAACCCTGTGGCAGTCGATCCCAGTGCCCCAGCAGGACTCCGAGGAGCACCACGCTGGAATGGCAGGAATAAGCAAAAATCCCAGGCTAATGGAAAAGATGTATCAGAGATTCTGGAGCTGTGGCTGGAACTGTGGGATGTCTCGGCAGGCCAGGGGTGCAGGGCTAACGCATAGCAAAAACTCAGAGCAGTGCCGAACAAGCAGCGGGGGCAGGGCAGCGGCAGCTTGGCTCCCAGCAGGGCAGAGAGGGGTGAGCCCAAGATCCCGGGCACCCAGCAGATGGGGACAGATCTCTCTTTTAGTGAGGTGGGTGTTCAAAAGGTCTCAGTTCAGTGTCTGCTCCTGAAATAAACAGGGCAGGAGATCTTGCTCCTTTTTAATGCCTTTATTTAAAAATTCAGCTCAAGTGGGGAGAAACTGATGGGTCGCACCCACACCGCCGGTGCTCCCAGGTGTGGCACGGAGGAGGAGGATGATGCAGCTGTGTCCACTGGTCTGCAGGCAGAGCTGGGGCTTCCCTCCTCAGGAGAGAAGTAGGAGATTCCATCTTTTTAGTTCGACCTTCGAGGTCCTCTTTCTAGCTGAGGTTATGGTGAGAGGTAAAAGGATCTTAGCAGTCATGGGATTAAGTTCCTGACCTTTAGACATCACTTAGATATCTTAATTCCATGTTGGCTTGTTGGTTTTAGGGGTTTTTTTGCAAGATTTGGTGAGGGGGCTTCCTCATCTGCACACTAGCTCTGACATCACCTCCCCCCTGTTACCTGAAGTCTTTAGATGTTCCCTCCCAGCAGGGGGACAATTGAGCTGATTTCTAACCATCAACAGGTAATTGAAGAAAACTATTAACAAGAGGTGATTACAACATGAAGTTATTAACAACAGCAATTGGTTTAACTTGTTAACTCTGCAACTTTAAAAAAAATGGACAACTTTTCTACTCATAACACTCCTACAAGCAGACTCACCTCATGGCAGAAGAAACAGCTCTGGGCTGGGCTCTGGCGGCAGCAACGAATTCCCTTCCCAAGCAGCAGCTCCAACCTTCCTCCCCTGAAAGCCAAGAGTGAGAGAGAGCAAGCAGCTGCCCCAGTCCTGCCCCCACCTGCTCCAGTCTTGCAGCACTTCTGCCCCTCTGACAGAAACTCCCAAAAACCAGGGAGTGCCACCAGACCCCTCCTTCCCCGAGGCCTGGTCACCTCTCCACCATCTCAAGCACCCAGTCATCAGTGCTTCCCAGCAACTCAATGGGAAAAAAATCCGTAAGTGAAAAGGAACAAAAGTAAAGAAAGCCTACCCCCAGCAAAATATTATATGCAAAGGTATACAGAATGAGCATATATGTAGGTAATGTTGCTGTGGTCTTAATATTGTTCAGTATGGTTTTAGAGAACAACAATAGAAATAGTAGAAAAATGGGATTATTGCTCACTTATACTTAAGAACTATTAATCAGGACAAATAAGGGACCTATATGCTTCCAACACTGTCATTTTCAAAAACATAATTAAGGCATGCTAAATACTCAATTTCAAATTAATATATTTTAAGAATTATGTTGGGTGAGACACTAGCTCTGCCTAAGTCTGTTGTAAAATGCAGCAAAATTCTACTTAGACATTTCTGGGGTACTTCTGTCTCTGTGCACACAATCATTGAGATGTAGAGAACTATGTTTTTTTATGCTTTGATATGTTGCTGAAGAAGATTTTAGAACTTAGCTTTGTTGAATGATAACATTTCTTTAGTTATAAATACATGGAAATAGTAAATCTGACAGAGAAAAAAAATTAACCAAAAAAAAGGAAGCTTACGAAACATCATACAAGGGTTGGAAATATGAAGTTGAAGATTTCTTTACTAAAGTAAGTACCTGAGTAAAGTCCTGAGTGACAAAGAATATTGTTAAGTTGACATATTTGAAGCTTGAAAGAAGTTGTAAATATGTCTATACAAATGTGTTGGTAGTTGTATATCTTACTGACTTCCAGAAGTGAAAGATATATTGGAGTGAAATTTTACAGTAGAAAAGAGGAGATACATAGTACATGTTCAGAAGGAAAAATAACCAATATATTATCAACTTAAATTTTTTCTGCAATCTTTTCTATGAAGTAGTTGTTAAAAAGAAACCCAAGCAAAAAAAGTTTTCATGTGGACAAAATTATTAACAGTGATGTGTTTTATATTTTTTTTTTTTTCTGCAGTCAAAATTTCAAGTTTTTTCGGAAAGAAATGTGAAGACTATCAGTACCCTACTAAATTGACCATTAAAATACCTAGGATTGTAACTGTTTGCTTTCTTGAACAGGCTTGATCTCTAACATAAATATCTTCAAGGCAGGTCTTTAGAAGAGAAAATAAACTAAGTATTTTAGATTCATTTAACTTTGTTAAGCTTCTTTACTTCAAAGTTGATCAACTTACAGAGTTTATGACTCAATGCATTTCTTTTGTTCAACTTGATATATCCCTTCTACTATTTGCTAATTTTCTCCAAGGTGTCTCGTACTTATAAACATTTTTGCATATCTCTTAGGCAAAATACAATCTTGATAATTTAGATTAGCCCTCAAAAAAAAAAAAAATTAGGAATGTGTTTTTTCAATGGCTGAATTTAGCTCTGACAAGAAAGAGAGGAAGATTGAACAAAAAATTACTCTTCCACCTAAGGACCTCTGACTATTATGGTTTTGAATAGAAATTCAGAAAGATTGTTATGGTATAAATTGATGTTTAACTTAAAACAATGTGTAAATATTTTTACTGGTTAAGTTTTGATAACCAGTAAAATACTTGGTTCTCAGATTTATATGCTAAGTCTCTTGTGAAGTTAACATGGCAGATTAGTCTACTTTCTGCTTTCTATTTAGGTAAAATTAAGTTTCTTCAACATGTCACCTTTCCTTGTTTGTGGTTTTTTTTTTTTTTTTTTTTTTTTTTGTTTTTTGTTTTTGTTTTTTTTTTTTTTTTTATTGCTGTGTTCTTCTATCCTCCAGCTTAGTTTTGGGGTTTTTTTCTGAAAATTCTGTTCAAATTGGAAAAAACATTCAAGACTTGTCTCATCAACTGTAACTATTATAGAACAATCTGTAACCTATACTGTATGTGTTATTCATTCATAAGTACACATATATATGGAGAAGTTTGTGTGTGTATGTAAATATATTGTTTAGTTATAATAAGTTAAAATAAATCAAATGAACATCAAGTAAGTATCCAGGGGTTCCTTTTATTATAGTAAGTGTAGGATTATCATATTACTAACATCCAAATATATCTTACTTAAAACTTTTAAAATAATGTGATATTAAAAGACTAACAGTCATTGCATTTTATGTTTCCTTTATTTGCTTTTATTCTTCCTTAAGAATTCTCCAAAATTCACTGGCCAGACCCTTCTAGATAGATTTGATTTTGTCTGTAGTTCTATATTAGGCAAATTTATCTTTCTTATGACTTTCATAGGTGTCATTAAATAGGAAATGTCACACTAAATAGGAACAGTCACAAGCACTCTGCTAGTCTTGTGGACTCTCCCTTTATGAATAATTTCTCTGACGATGTTAGCACATATAAAGACCATTATGGCTACATTCTTGGATCACTATATCCCAGGAACTCATGGAAACTCATTTGATGCTCTTTCAGACAAGGTTTAGACACAATATCAGACAATATTTTTTTTTTTCATTAAAAAACAAAATAACTTTAAAAAAGACCCACTGTGGAGGTAAGTCTACATTTCTCATATGGATCCTGAGAATTCCACCTGGCTCACTCTGAAAGTCCACTTTAATATTAAAACTGAAAAGGTTCTCTTCTATTTACCTTTTCTCTTACTGATATAAATTTTCTGCTGGCATTTATTTTATTTCACATTCTGTTCTTGCATGAATATGCTGGAGAGTCTGTGAATAGAACAATCAGGGAATTTTCTTCAGTTAGAGTCTAGTAATTTTATTTGTCAAGTTCCTGAAAAACTGTGTGCTCAGGTCTGACATCAAGGGAAAAACTAACTTTTGTATTTATCTCAGGAAATTATGAGATAATTCTTTCTTCTCATATAAAAATTGTTAAATGGTATCAAGACTCTAAATTTTCAACCAGGAATCCAGACTCCCTGTGGATAACATATTTCCATAAGGCTGTAGGAGAGTGTTAGATCCTCAAAGGAATAAGGTTGGGTTGAATTGCAAGATCAATTAAATTGGATTTTAAAAAATTATATAATTAGGGCATATCAGTTTTTCTGAAAGCTCAGAAGCACAAAAGAATAAATAGAGAGGAAAATATTTTGGAAGGAAATTTAATGTTCAGCTACCTCATTTACCTGGAGTTGATCTGCTGTCTTGGGGAAATTGGTGCTTACTGTATTCATGTTTAAGAAGTATGCACACCAAATTACTAATCAAATTTTAGTCAATATTTTTCTGGGAAAAAAAAAGTCCTGCCAAATTAATAACGTAAAATTGGGGGAAAAATAAGGAAAGCATGGATTTTTTTTTTCTGAGTGCTCAACCCAACATGCTTTTGATTTTCATCATAAACCAAATACGCTTTTGATTTTCTTTATTCTTATTTGTATTAGTTTGAGAATAATATCAATAGATTGGATTGAGAAAAATTTTAAGCTCTATTTTATAGCAAATCTCTTATTCCACTCTTTCAGTATTGTTATTAAAATGTACCCTTGAGAAGATCTTTACACAGGTGTTTCATAACAGCAAAACTTTTCATTAGTCACATGTCTCATTAAGCAATGAGGAGAGAATGGCTGAAATATTTTTTAATAGAATCTTATGGTTTTGTTTCTAAGACTTTCCCCATTATGCAGAGAATAATATTTCTTCCCTTTCATCAAGAAAAAATACCAAAATATTATGGTTTTCTTTCTGTGACTGCTGAATCCTGGGGATTTGTCTTTCAGGTTTGGTTGAGGTTTTTTTAAGGGGGAGGCATGTTTTTTTTTGTTTCGGTTTTTTAGTGTGTTTTCTCCAGGATATTTTATATCATGGCTATGCCTGCTAGTATTGAAATACTTAAGGCTATGCCACCAATTCCATTATAATCCTCTTATTTTCATAACTTTTTGATTCAACTGTAAAATTTTGTTTGTGTATAAAGTTGGAGCATGACGTTTCATCCTTAAAGGCTATTTGGTTTGGTTTTGTTTTGCTTTTATAATTAAGCTTAAAAACAGATAATTTGGTTATTTTAAAAGAGGAATAGTCTGTCAAAATAGAAAAGAAGCCATTTATTATGTGTCCATATGTTTTAGTCTTATACACATGTGGAGTACATAGCTTATTCATCTGGTAAAAGCCACATGCTGATTTATCTACCAAGTACAGATAAATGCTGAGATACTCTCTTTTGTTTGAAACACTGCCTACCTAATTACTATTATAAATTGGATTTCTATTTAATTCAGATCACTTAATATGTCATTCTCTTATTACTTGAAACTTGTTTAAAATCTGACTTGACACTACTTTTGGCTTTTGAACAGCTTTTAGATCCCTGCTACAAATAGAACATTTTTAATCAGCCTCCATGGAAGTAAAGTTTGCATGCACATTTACTCTTATGTCCTTGGATAAATAGTTTTTGCCACTCACCTCATGCAAGATTGTAAAGTTTCAGATCTCTCTCTTTACAGAGAAATAGGCTAATTTTTTTTTTTAATAAGTGACAAGGATCCATGTCTCAGAGCATGGTGCTAATAACACCAGGGCTGTGAGTACAATCCCTGCATAGGCCATTTACTTAACTGTTGGACTTGATGACCCTTGTGAATTGCTTCCTACTCAGAAAATTGTGTAAATCTGTGAAGTTTTCAGCAAAATATTCAAAGGTGGTTTCCATCTTAATGATTTACATTAGTGAAGTTCAGTAGCAGAAGCTATTTCTATAATTAAAAAAAAGAAAGTTTCACAAACAGAGTAAATGTTACTTACTCTAAAACCAAGCATACTGCACTGAAGTAAATGATATCTTGTTGCAATAAACCCTCAAACTATAAATAGAGTGATGCAAGGGCTTTGCTTTGATATTTGGCTGCTTTTTGCTTTCAGGGCTTTAAAGCCCCTGCAAATGGGGCAGTTCATATTTGGTATAAAGGACAAACTTAATTCAAAATGATACTTTTATTCTACTTAAATTATTATGCATGCATGTTTCTACATGTCTTGAAATTCTCTGGCCCTACAAGCAAAAATACTTTAGAAAGTTATTAAATTCCCAGTGACAGAAAAAGATATAATTTAATTAATTTTAATCAAATCCTTTCATTCTCAAAATCTACAGGAAATATAGGGTTGTCACAGATATGTGTTTTATCATATTGTTAACTCATACATAAGACAGAACTTCCTGACTGTGACAGAGGTTTGCTGCTAGCAAGTACCACATATGTAAAACAAACTGCCCAGAAGCTGCTTTTGCTTAACCATGTGCAGCCTGTGCTGAGATCCCAACTAATTTAGTTCCCAAGCTTGAGAAATTTGCTTTCTGGAATTGTGCAGCACAGTATAAGTGGTAGGAACAAAACTTGTAAACTGTGTAAACTTGGTCACAGTCATTGTCTCCCAAGTTAAAACTGGAGAAGAGACAAGCCATGGTCTCCCACATCTCAGAGATGGCAGGTGTTATGCGTGTATGTACAGAAGTGTTCCAACAGCTCAATCTTCTTTGCATGATTCTGTGCTGTAGGAAAGAATTAAGAAGCTCTTACAGTATGGTCACTTGAAAGAGATAAGAACAAACTCACATTAAACCTCTCAAAGATGCTGATCCCTTTGTGGCCTTAGATCTGTGGGCCAAAGAGCTAAGGAAGGTAAAGTATCCAAATTTCTCTCAAAACATACAAGATTTTATTGCATTCTTTAACTTTCAGATTTTCAGTTCTCCATAGTATTGAAATAACATTGTGTATTATGAGGAAGAAAATAGTGCACTTACCTTCAAAACCATTGATGTACCATGATTTGCCATAATATCCATACAGATAATATTTAAAGTAGTATGAAAAAATTATTTACTTCAAAACCTGATTTTAAGAGGTTAGAAATATTTGTATTTATGGTTAGAAAGTTGTATTTTTCTCTGTATTGACTTCATCATTCCTATTACACCTTACAGCGCGTTTTATAAACACGTAATTAATTATGTTAATGCAGCTATAAAGATATAAAGACAATGTCTATTTCCTGAAATTGGCTGAATTACTTTTTAAAAAAATGTTAAATAGGGGGGTTTTTTTGATTGTTTCTTGGAATCATGTAATATAACTGTTCTGTTTTCTCCAATCTGAACTCTCCTCTTAATCATCTAGTAACTAATTTTCAGGCCATAAAGTATACAAAATTTGCAATATATTTCTGATTCCATGAACTATTTATAAGTGAATCCTGACAGTGTCAAGAATTGTTCTCTGCTATCAAATAGTGCATCATAAAAACTTAAAGACCTACAGGTTGAACTCAGAACTACTTTTCAATATATTGTCTTTTGTAACTTTTACTTCTGAGGGAAAAAGCATACCTGAGGGATTCTAGAGCTAAAAAAGTCTTGTATCACATTGGAAGAACTTTCTCAAAACCCTAATAGGTAATCTTGGCTCTCTCCACACACACACAACATGCAATTTTTCTGGTTCTTAAAAATGCACTAATCTGCTGTCTCAGGGTTGTCTATTTAGAATATTACTCTTCCTTCTGGAAAGTTACTGTGTAGCAACTTTAGGAAAAGAATCACAAATCTTCTCATTGACATTTCAATCTGCTCAAAATGCTGTACTTTTCCTTAAAAATTTTACTTATTTTCTCTGAAGTAAGGAAAAAACCACAGATGATGGTTTTCCTAACCTTTGCTCACCAGAAACAGCCTTGCTGATGCACAAAAAACTGCACCAAAAAACCCCTGCACACAAATGAAAACATCAACCAAACAAGCAAAAAATTTTCAAACACAAAATTAAAAAAAACTCAACCCAAACACCCCCACCAAAAAAGCCCACAAACTCTGTTGCCCTGGTGATTATTATAAGTAATTCCTTTCCTGCCTGATTGTATTTGAAAATATCGTCCTTTGCATTTATCTGTTATTAGTAAAGATCACAAGAAAAGTGGCAATTATTTGTATCAAAAAGCAGCATTAATTCACAATTATAGATACTAAATACATGTGTGTCCATAAAGTCATTACTAAGAGGTGAGATGGAGAAGAAATGGAGAGAGAGAAGCAATTTTTTTAAACTTCAAGTGGATTGCAGAAAAATACAAACTGATCTCAGGGGTCCATCTTTCCAGTTCTGTGAGCTGATATGTACAAATCATACATCATAACTCTGCCAGCATTTTTACTAGCTGCTGTGGGAGACACTACCTTCAGCTCTGCATGGAAAAAGAATGAGCATTCTCAGCAGAGGAAATGTGACCTGTTAGATGGCACTGTTAGCACAGAGAAAATCCCCTCTGAAGTGTTCTTCACTTTCATGGAGCCTGGGGAAAGAGAAAGAACAAAAGATTGTGTATCATCTGTTTGTAATGGATTAGCTGTTGTTTGTTCTAAAATTTCTTTTTAATATTTTTTCTTGCTGTAACCGAGCAAATTTTTAGCTGTCCTAATTAGCAGGAAGCTAATATATCACAGTTAAATCTTAGTGTCGTATCATTGGCTAGCAATAAAAATGTGCCTCGAGGGCATTTGTTGTTTTGGGAAGAGCCTGGGAGAGGTGTGACAAAGCATAAGGCTATGTGTATTCCATTAATTTCATCCACAAAAAAGAAATAATGTCCAATTACATCCACTTTATTGAGAACTGTAGTGCTGCTTTTCAACTGGATGATATTTGTGACCTGAACTCACTAAGTTCTCTTGAACTTAGTATGAAGTTTGTATACTTTTTGCTTGTTAGTTTGACTGCATTTCTAAGAAATGTCCCAGTTTTCAGTGTCATTACTGTCGCTTACCCCAATCAGTTCAATAGCTCTGATGCTCTTTCTATTCTGAAAAAAAGTATAAAATACATGCTGTCTGGTAAGATGTATTTCCTTCTAAAAAGCAGACCAAACTTAGAGGATTTGTAAGATGTGAAAGAAATATTTTAGACTTAGATGTTGGAGAAATATTTTGACTTGAGATCAATCAGGAAAATTTTTACTGCTTAAATACAAAAGAGCATTGAAATTTGACAAATTGAATCTTCTAAAAATACTGTTTCAATGCTAAATAAGACAAATTATTAATCAGGTGCTGAAAAGAAACTGGAATTTTTTTATTTTTATTTTTTTTTTTTTGTATAAGGACAAAAAAACTTTTCAACAAATGTCATTTTTCCTTGTGCATGTTTCCCTGTACCTGTGCCCTTTGCCTCTGGCCTATGATATCAGAACTTCAAGAAATTTGAAGGATGAAGTAACTATGTGCAGAGAGTGAATGGTAGTGTTCAGGTAGCTCCTTGTGTTTATGAAACCAGTTTTCTCTTGTTCTGTTGTAGAAATCCCTTGTTAGCAAGAACTTGCAGAGAATTACATTTAAGGAGATCCCCTTGTTCTGCTGAACTGCAGTTAGAAGAGGAGGCTGAGTATGTTTTTCAGAGGATTTGTCAGTTGTGCTGTGGGCTCCTGAATGCTACAACAACAGCAATAACAATGATGATAACAATGAAAAGAAATTAGAGCTAGGAAAATTTCATCACCAAAACGGTGAAACAGGCTGTCCAGAGAAATGGTTGAACCATCAATTCTGGAGATATTTAAAAGACATGTAAAAGTGGAGCTCAGAAACATGGTTTAGTGGTAGACTTGGCGCCATGACATTAGGAAGAGCTCAATGACCTTAGAGGGTGTTTCCAACCTAGATGATTTTTGATTCAATTCTATATTTATAAGATCAGTAGGAACGATGTTTGCTTTTGTAGTCATAAAAGTCTTTGAAAACTTATGTTCCAATCCACTTTACAAAGAAAACAATAGTGCATAGGATGATTAAAATGGAGGCATTTTAAAATGTGTAACTGGACCACGGAATGCTTGAACAGTATTAAAATGTATTTTTCTGATCAACAAGTGATCAAATCCTCTCTGCTGTGTTAGAGAACATCTATCATTAAAATGGGTGGTAAATACTTAGGGCTGTCCAGATTATGAGCTGAGTAGTTCTGAAAAATGTATTAAAATGAATCTTAAATATTGATATTTGGACTCAAGAAGTAAGAACTTTTTAGAAAACATCTGCAAAGTTCATTGAGGTTGATTTGCAATTGACATTTACTTTCAACCCTGTTGATTTTTCATGAAAGTATTGACATCTCTTGGTCGACTTCTTAATCTCTCCTGTTCTGTGAAAAGTACCATATTTCTCCATCATGATTACTCATCTTCAATAACAAAATTTACAATAATATATCATAATAACTCAAAAGTTCTTGTACAAGCATTTGTTCCCCTAACTAAAAATTACTGTGGTGTTTAATTTAAATTTTTTAAAAAGCCTTCAAATGCATAGAAATATAGTGTATTAAATATGTAACACAAATAATTAATTTTTTAATAAAAGAGACTGAAAAACAGAACATAAAAATATATTCTTCTTCACCTTTTTATGTTTATCACAATTTTAATCTTTACAAGTAAATATTCTAAAACTAGATTATTTGTGATTACTGCTGTCTCTTTGCAGTGTAAGCCTATCACTCATGTAGTTATATGCATTAAAAAATAAATTGTTCCTGATTTCAGTCTCTCCCACAAGAGATTATAAGACTTCTTCCATAACTCCTTTTTCCATAACTGTGTATTGTGACTCGTTATAGTCTCTGTTTGCAGTGTGGTTGTAAAACAACCATGGCATATGATAGTTTCAGAAACAAAAGACAAAGACTTCTAATACATACCCCTCAACACCTGCCTAGTGCCACAAGCCTTTATGCCCTCCAACTGTTTTATCTTTACAGGAAGACTAGCTCAGAGCCAGAGCTTTGAAAAGGCAGAGGACTGACTTCTGCCTTGCTCCTTTTTATCTCCTCCTCACGCCTTAGTCTGAGTTTAGCACACTTATCAGTCAGTTGTAAGCCAGTCAAAAGCATTATTGATTCTGGAATGTGTGTACAGGGTTGGGTGCCTGTGATCAAGATAAACTGTTAACCTTTTTCAGCAAGGTACTCTAATCCAAAGAGCCACAAGAGTTTGCAGCATCCTTCTCCAAGGCATTGCTACTGAAATAAAGAAGTATTTTCTAGAGTAATCATCCAGCAGGAATTGGAGACAGGTGCTATGTATATGTGGTTCTTGACAGGTGACAAAGAGAACCTTTAAATTACAGCTGGGCCTAGAACAAGAAGTGGTTATTGGAGAAAGGAAAGGGACGGGTCTTAGGGTTAAGACTTAATTAATTAAGATTAATTTCAAGAACAAAGGCTCTGTCAGTAAATGACACAATGATTCTTGTCCTAGAGGAAAATTTTACAGTTTGCTTTCTCCACACCACTGTAAGAGTAGAAAAAAATATTCCTAAAAATAAAGGAAAATGTGAGAGAGTTCAGAACTTTAATCTCTTAAGTAGTTTGAAAAGGACAAGGTTGAACTGGAATGAGTAAACTAGTGCTGAGTACTTAAAAAGATGGTAGGGCATGACTTGAAAGTTACTTAGGGAATTAGGACAGAGCACTTAAGAGATTTTGTAGTGCAACAGAAGATATTGGAATGATACTCTACTTTTTTCCAAGCCTAATAGCAGTGTGGAGACGCCACATTACCTGCTAAAATAGAAGTGAGTAGTCTAAATAGCCTGAATATAGTCAGATACTTAGGGGAGGAAGGAACTGGATAACCATAGCGCTATAAATTTATATAAGTCAACCTGCATGAATTCCACCGAATGACTTTAGTAGGGCTCCGTCGATAAATATTACAGAAGGCACATATTCGTGTCCCTCATCACCTGTACAACCAATTCAGGAACTACGAAATATTTAGATCCTACATATATTTAGATCCTAAAGTGGCTTTTGAATCTCTAATTCCTACTATTCATGGAATTGTTTTCTCTTAGAATTTTCTTATAAAGATACTTTATCCCTTCAGAATGCTTGTCACATATATTTGTCACATTTTGGTAGCTGTAGCAGAAACAATTCCTGTCCTGTTGTAGTACTGATTCTTTCTACTGATGTCACCTCTTATTCGACTAAAAAAACCCAAGATCTGGACCTATTTATTGTTTACAGAAGCACGGAAATCTCAGCATGCCGTTAACACAGATATTTATTTTGTCTCTTCCTACTGAAACATCTGAAATCTTTTTCAGAAACCCTGCCAGGCTGCTGAAATCTCATAAAAATATATGCCAGAATGGTCATATTCTCAAGGGGATTTCCCCTAACATGCCTAACTCAGGGAGCCAGGACTCTTATGTCCTGCACTCCACAGTCAAAAAGGATTTCATTAAGGGACATCTGTCCCTAACATTAGTTCTATCCTTGAAAGTACTAAATAAGTACTAAAGTACTAAATAAGTACCTGTCTTATCCAGGCCCTGTAATGGTGAATGGAAAACTAAATCATACAGAAATAACTACAGAGGATAGAGGTTAAGTAATAATGCTTCTGGATAGAAAATATTGAAACCCAAATGTAGACACAACTGAAAGTTGACAAAAAGAGTGGATTTATGTTTCTAGTGTCGAAATGTATTGGGTTTTTTACTATTTCATGAATTTAATGCAGAATTATGTTGTTCTGAGAAGTATGAATGCTGTAATTTGGGAGTTAGAGAAACTGGTTATATTGAACTTAGTGCAATGTAAGCTTATAAATTAATAGAATTATTCAATGACTAGCTGAGGCACCTACGTGAACAAAATGTCCAGATTGTGAATTGCAGTCTTCCCACAGAGTTATGTCATTTCGCACGTTACACATGTAATGCATTATTCAGACTTCTGTAGCAGGCACAAGGCCTGCACGGCCTCCTTGGCGATCAGAGGCCTAAGAGCTAGGAAATGCCGAGTCAGCATGACCCTAGCAGTCCCTCTCTTCCGCCTTTCAGACCCTGCTTATCTCCCTATAAATCCATAGGTCACTTTCCCCTGACCCTTACTATTGGACAGTTTTCAAAACCCCTGTAGGGTATAAAAACCCCTAATTCTGCCCGGTTCAGCAGAAGAGCTGTCACTGGGACCCTTCGTGGAGACCCGAATAAAAGAATCCTGCAGAACCATCACACAGCTTCTTCTCCTCTCTCCCCTGCGTCTGCTGCTGCGGCACCTAGCAAGCCAAAGAGCTGAATATCACAAAAGAGCTGATTATCACAAAGAGCTGCAAATCACTCTAGCTTGCCTAGGTTGTCTCAGCCCCCTGCTGAGCTATCCTGGCCGGCCGGCATTCCCTGATGGGCTCCTGCCCTGAGGGTAATGACCCGATCATAGATTTCCATTTCAAGATTGCATCTCATAGTATCAGTGGCTAACTATGTGAGATTAGCATATTTGCAACTGTGTAGCAAAAGAGCACCAGAATAGTTAGCTAGCATAATCTCCATGTATGCTGGTTAATAATGCCAAGTATTGCATATCAAATCTTCAGTGAAAAGAAAACCACAATCTGTAACCATCTCATGCCTCTGAGGTGAACTGTGAATTGAATTATAACATACTTCTTCTCTTGAGATGTTTCTCTATTGACAGTTCTCTCATTTTGGAGACAAGTTTAGGAAAAAATGCTCTGGAAGGGTTGCAACAATCTCTTTCTGCCTATGAGATTAACATGTGGATGAAGGAGAAAAAATCCAACCATTTCTTGACAAACAGAATGACAACATGGTACAGTAAAAAAATGGTGAAGTGATAGATAAACTGTCAGACCTTGTCCCCCCCCCCCCCCCCCCCCCGCAAACAAGAACAAAAAACCCCAACCCAAACTTCCAGACAAGGAGAAAACAAAACAAAGCAAAAAAAAAACCACCCCAAAACAACAACAACAACAACCACCAAACCCAAAACCAAAAAACAAACCCCACAATAGCTGCAAAGTGGTGCCAACTTGTGCCTCAGGGAAGGAAAAAAAAAAAGGGTTCACGCAGCAGCTTTGGCAAAAACAAATAGAAGCCTGGTGAACTTTTTATATTGGTCTCCTTTTTACAGCAGATGAAGCTGCCAGATCTAGTGTCCTTTTTATTGTGGGTACAGCTTTTCCAGGGTCTGGAGCTGGGACAGAGCAGCTCCTCAGCTCCCTGCTGGTCCACTGCCGATTTTTCTCCCATTGATTGTCCTCTCTGACCTTGGACCAAATCAAACTGAGCAATTCAAGAAAATACATAAGCCTCGGAAGGATTGCTGCTGCAGTCTCCAAAGGCAGGGAAAGGAAGAAAAGACTTTGCCTAAGCTAACAAAACCCAAGCTATCCAGGCAAATGAAGAGACCCCAGTCTGCCTGTCCATGGATGCCTGGGGAATGAGGCTTTAAAAAAAGCCTGCACAAGAGCCTAAAGGCTCCCCACTGCCCTGGGCTCACCTTAAGCTTATATCAACCATTTCTGGGCGTAGAGCAGATGAACAGGGGGTAAAGGATCATCATAAAATCACCCCGAGACAGCAGTTTTAGTCTTGATGTTGTCATTATGCTCCTTACTAAAGCCAAAACACTGCCAGCTATTTTCCTATTGATGCGCTATGGAATTAGAAAATACAGTAGCAGAGATTTAATCTCTTTAGTCCCTGTGGAAGTAAAAGAGAGCAGGGAACTCCTGAAACAATGTATTTTGAAAGCTTTCTTTTCTTTCTCATGCCTTGCTGTACTCTGGCCAGGGAATCTCAGGGAAGTTTTAAGCACACCCCACTGTTTTTAGGTTTTCCCAGAAGGGGAGATAATCTTAGGGGAGGATTATCAGTTCAAAATAAAATTTATTATAGACAAGTGAAGGTTATTCTGTTGGCTCTGAATCATGATTCCATTAAAAAAAAAGACCAGAAAAGTTCAGTGGATATCATGATACAGTTAATTTGTATCTGTACTTTGAAGTTAGATAAGTAGTAGAAATGTCTCAAGTTTTTTTATTGGAAGTGGCTCTATATTAATTTTACTAGTGATTTGTACATCATCTCAGCTAATTTATCATTCAACTGCTCATCCTTGAGCTACTAAAAATGATTGTGAACAAGAAAGATTACTAGGACTGTAATTTTAATTTCTGCTGCTTTGTTCATCCTCTAATTTAAGTCTAAGCATTGTAGGAAAAAAAAAATCACAGACATTAGAAGGGATACTAGAATCAGTTTATTTTCAAGAACTAGGAAAAACAGTAACTTCTTAAATAAGGTTTAACATGTATATTCAAATAGAGTGGGTTCACAAAAGCAGTAAGCAAGATAGGCTTCGAAAGAGCTAACTAAATTCCTTTTCCCAAATATTTGTGCAACAAAAGAACACAAATATGTCAACTGTATAGACTTGAGTGAAATTTACCAACACTTTTCTTATTTCTCTCCTAGATAAATATATTGAAAAGAGTTACTAGGGCTGTCTTATATATGGTTTTACAATCAGCTGTGCGGTCATGAAGAGAATACCAAGGTCATTCAAAAGGATCATGGATCAGAGTCAAAAAAAAGAATCTTTGCCTAGAAAAATAAACTGACATATAATTAATTGATCAAAATAATTCTGTTACAGAGAGTGCCATTTAAATATTTCCTCTTGCTGTTTTTTCTACTGAAGTCCTGAGAAAGACATTAAAGTACAAGTTATGGAAATTAAATTCCTATGATTAAACCAAAACTATGGAAAATAAAATTATGCTTGTTGTACCAAAGCAATTTTATATATAATTAAAACACAAAATTTTAAAGTTAGAGAATGGGGGAAAGATATCACAAAGATTGGTTTTGCAGTGAAATGCAGTAATATAGTTTAATTAAAACATACACAACCAGTACATTAAGTAGTCTCTATGGAACAGTTTTTTATTTAACAGAGGTATGTGACAGAATTTCTGATGGAAAAGCAACACATGGCAGTTAAAAGTGATTAGTTTTAGCATCTAATCTTGACTATCCACATAGTAAGATATTGTAGACTGAAAGAAAAAGAGTAGTCTTCCATTTTCTTTCAGTTAACTATTTCATTGATTTTCTCAAAGTACTGTCTTGAAAAAGAGCCAAAGATAATTTAATAACATTATAAAATCAAGCAATGTATAAACTATAGTCATGTAGCTACATCAAATTAAGTTTGTTTTGGAGTTGTTAGAGTCATAGAATAACTAGAGTTGGAAGGGATGCACAAGGATCATCAAAGTCCAGTTCCTTGTCTTTCATGAAACATCCTAAGAATCATACCATGTGCCTGAGTACATTGTGCAAACACTTCTTGAACTCTGTCTGGCCTGGTGCCGTGACTACTTCCCTGGGGAGCTGTTTCAGAACCCAAATACCTTCTGGGTGGAGAACCTTTTCTAATATCCTGCCGAAATCTCCCCTGAATCAACTTCAAGACATTCCCTCAGATCCTGTTACTGGTCACCACAGAGAAGAGATCAGTGTCTGCCCCTCCTCTTCCCCTAACAAGGAAGTTGCAGATTGCAATGACGGCTCCCCTCAGTCTTCTCTTGTCCAGGTTGAACACACCAAGTGACCTCAGCCTCTCCTTGTATATCTTCCCCTCTAGACATTTCAGTCTTCATTGCCCTCCTCTAGATGCTCTCTATTAGATTTACTTTCTTATATTGTATCACCCGAAACTGCCTCGAGCACTCGAGGTGAGGCCACCTCAGCGAAGAGCAGTGTGGGACAATCCCCTCCCTTGTTCACATGGTGATGCTGTGCCTGATACCCCCAGGAAAGGGTTGGCCCTCCTGGCTGCCTTACTGCTGACTGAGATTAAGCTTGCCCATCAACCAGGATCCCTTGGTCCCTTTCCACAGCACTGCTTTCCAGCCTCTCATTCCCCACTCTATGCACACATTCAGGGCTGCCCTGCCCCACATGCAGAATCCAGCACTTGTCTTTGCTAAGCTCTCTGCAGCTGATTGCCCAGTACACTGAACTTTTGAGATGTCCCTGCAGGGCCCCTTTACCTGCAATGGTGTCAGCAGCTCCTCCCAGTCTTATTGTCATGATATACCTGCTATCTATCTATCTACTGTATAAATATCATTAGTGAGTCCTGCATGCAAGTTGTTTTTGAAGATGTTGAAAAGCACAGGACTGAGAATGGAGCATCAGTGATACCCCACTGGTGACCAGTCACCAGTGTGATGTCACTTTATCTGCTATAATCCTATTGTTCCCAGTGTCAGCATGTTGTTCACCCATGAGAATATGGACTAATCTAGCTGTGTACTGGACACTTTTTCCAGAACCATATTATGATTTCTCTGATTAATTTTTTTTTTCATTATGGGTAAATAATGTAGTTGGGGTACAAAATGTCTTACTGAAAGTCACTGTCATTCAGAATTTATCTTTTCTTCATAGATAGGTCAGTCTCTAAAAAAGCACTTTGGAACAGGTGGCTTCCAGACACAGGAATTTTTTTTATTCATGTAGGGACTTAAAGCAAAAAAAAATCCCCAAAATTTTTGCTCAGAATGGGTCAGTTCCTGTCAATATTTAAAGCTGGTGTAAGAAGCACAGTAGTGTTTCAGCACTGCACTGAGCTGTGATGTAGGGCTCAGAACAAACTCCACTGTTCAGGGACTCTGAAATCCATTGACAGGTTTCTTACTTTTATTTCTAATTTGTTGGCTCTGAGCATGCCTCTAGGAAAGCCTCTGTGCACGAATATTACTGCACTTACCCTTTTCTTTCCCCTGGGGTTTACAATCTACATATAAAAAGTTCACGTAAGTAGATATATATTTATTGTCTTGTTTTGGGGTTTTTTTTAACATATTCCAAAAATACATGGAAGAAGTGTCCCAGAATCCTATTGTCTGTATGCATAAAGCCAAAATTTAGCCATGTCCTGAGTAAAAAAGAGGTGGACAAAATTTCCTCTCCATTCTGTTTAATAGACCTACTTGTGTGCTTCATGCTCACTCATTCCATAAGTACTCAGATTACCTATGTACAAATGAAAGAATTAATGAATGAACTATTGAGTACATTTTCAAGAAACATGCCTTCTCTAGACTGTCATGCCCACTTGACTTTCTTTATGATTTTTGGTGTTATTTTGCTATTGTTATTTTTAATACTTGGGAGGATGTATTAAAACATTCTGTCAGCTTTGGATTTCTTATTTGAACGTTCCAGTTGAAACCATTGTCTTCAATTTTTTTTCCATTTAAATAATTAGATAAATTAATTTGATTAGTGGATTATAGTTAATCTTACATTATGTTTTTACCCTATTTTGGTGGAATACTATTCTGTGTCTAGATTAAGACTGGAAATGAAATGGTCTCAGCTGGGTTTTATGGGGAGGGGTTGGTTTTGAGGTGTGGAATATTTTTGTGATAGTATAAGGAAGTGTTGACACCTGTAATGAAAACATGTTAAAATACAAAGATGCAGCACTAATAAAAATCACTTTCTTCAAACTTATTTTAACCATGTTAGTCAAAAACACTTTTTCTAAGGTGTGTTGTGACTGCCTTGTTTTACATCTATCTTGCACATTTTAAAATTGTGCTTATTTGGTACTTGATATCTAAATAAGTATTATCTACATATAAATGTATATTGAGGGATGAAAATTAAATTTTCTCTTCCAGTTATAGGGAAAGATTACAGTAATTGTATACCTTATAAAGTTTCCACCTTGCAGAACTTGCAGAACTTATTTAAAATTGGTGCACTTTTTTGCCTTTTTTTTTTCTTTTTTAATACAGAGGTGTGATTCCTCAATTGTAAATTCTAAATCAAGGTAAATATTTTAAGTTACTTGCTCTTGCAATGTTCTGCTGGTACACTTAATCAGTCAATAGGCCTTCCAGTGTGTTATTAACTCCTTTATAAATTTACTTGAGAATAGAGATGGGTGATTAGATAATCCAGTAAGTATCAGCGTTTTGAGTTTTCTCGCTGTATTTTTTTTAATACACAGTGAATCAGTGGTTGTTTTAGTACATTGCTCCTATACAGTATCTTTCAAAGAATTGTTTTCATATTTACATATTATATTGAAAAGAAAATGTAAATTTCTCCAAGAGAAGAATTGCCAATGAATTTCAGTGGGATATATTCTAATCTTGCTGCAGCAATGCACAATTTACAACTTCTAGTCAAGAAGATGAAAACCCACAGAAAACAGGTTTATTCTAAATAATTTGCATGATATTTCAATCTGCAATTGACTTTAGGATGTTATGCCTTTATTATTATTTTATGCCTATATTATTATGCCAAATGACTTTAGAATTAAGCCTATTAAAGCTGTCTGAAATATGGAGACATTTTAAAAAAGGTCTTAATGTTACATTTAGTGATGCTACCATGCTTGTTTAGGAAGAAGCTGTTCAACATGATATATCAAGTAACCTGTTTTTAATTGAAAATATTTTTCTTCTAATTTCTCACATTATTAATTTAGTAAATGTTTCATAGGATTAACAGCATGCTTTGTGGATAAAAGCTGAACTAGAGTCACAAGACATTTCAGACATTGGGGCTCCACCAGTCTTGACTGCTCATTCAAAATAAAAGAATATTCAGTTAAATGTTTTCTTTCTTGAATTGTGTTCCTAAAAAATTGGTTCCAACACCCATAGTAGCAACCTATCCTCTTTCTCCTTAATATTGTACATAAGGCAAGATGATTCATCTATTGGGATAATTTTCTATTTTTGTGAAGTACAACCATAAGTTTTTATTTCTGAGGACCATAAGGAATGCTATATTTGAGACTCTGAGTAAAATTTAGATGTGGGGTTTTTCTTCAGGCAATTTTTGCCCTGTTTAGTTCTTTTTCTCTTAGGAATAACACTTTTTTTTATTCAATAGCCTACACTTTCTGCATCAAGTTACCATTTTTTTAAAGAAGACAAAAAAGCAGACTGTCTTCCTGAGAACAGAATATGGATTAACCAGTAAAATAGTAACATGGTTTGAAAAATGAGGCAAAGTAGGCTTGTCATTTAACATGAGTTTTGAACAATCATAAGGACAAAAAAGCATTTGACTGGAAGGAATTTGTATCCGCTAAACCAAAGTTATTTGGTCACATGAAAATTTCTGCCACTCCTCATTCAAATATCTCAAAATTTCTCTCAAGAAGAATTTTGTACTTTTAAAGAATTTTATAATTTTAATTATATATTTTAAAAGTAAATATTTTTAAATCAGATTTTACTTTGCAATCTCTGGAATTAATTCTCTTTATATTATATTAGTAAATTATATTTTCCTGTGTTTTCTTCACTGTCTCAATTCCATGTATTTTTCAAACTAATTTAGTTACACCTTTTTTTTTTAAAGAGGGAAAAGAGCACTTGTGATGAGTTCTGTTTCTCAAAATCAATGAAAAGTTTGAAGATTCAGAATAAAACATTCCATAGAAAGTTGAAATATCAGACCAAACATCTCTTTTTATGGGACTTTTTCCAATGTTTTTAATTTAAAGTGATGTACTTAATATTTTTTACTGCTTCACATGCCAGAAATGCCAGCAAACAAAACTGTGATGGAAACTGGCAAACGCTGGAGAAACACAAGATTAAAATCTCTTTGTTACTGGATAAGGCTTACCAGCAAGATGAAGATAACTAAATTTGAACTTCATATGAATGTAAGCCCAAACATAAGTGAAATTTCATTAGCTTGTCTATGACTTTCAATAATGAAAACCATATTTTATTCTTTATCTTTTTATCAATAAGAGGAGATAAATAGTGGTACATTGTTCCACTCTGAGTGGCAGAGGAGGCTTGAATTTCAGGATCTCAAGCTTAACCATCAAGTTTACTATCAACTCATATAGAAAACAGATTCCATACTCATACTGATTGTAAAGACTTTACCACAGAAGGAACTGCCTCTCAGGACCCAAACTACAACCAGTTTACTTAAGATAAGATAAGAATTAAAAACTGATGCTTTCCCCCTTTTATATTAGCAGGACTTTAGGTTCCCTTTGTATTCACAGGTGATTTTAAACAAAAATGGAGAAAATAAACTAGTGAGCATGAAATGAGTAACAATTCCATCACTAACCCTATCTAAATGGTGTTTTAAGAAAACCTGATATTTTATTATTATCAATTACAGTTAATGTTCTGAGTATGTCAAATCTCAATTTGTAATGCAAACATAAACCAAACAAACAAACAAAAAAAAGAAATAATTTTTAGGAGTGTAAGTCTTAAAAGAAAGAGTTGTATGACAGCCAATTGCTTGTCATTTCTAAAAAGCCAATTAAGTAACTAATGATTCTGAATGGAAATCTCTCTTTTTGCTGATAGCTCCTAAATATGATATATATGTCTAAAAGATCATTAGAGAAGAAACACTGTACTTTTAGGAGCACGGTTTTCTGTTTTCAAATAGCTGCTGAGGTGAAAGAGAAAAAAAAGAAATTTGTACAAGTTCAGTGAATGTTTTCTTTCTGTCACAAGCCCTTATTTGTTGGAAAATCCCATCTTTACAGAGACAGCAACTGAAAGTGTTTTTAAAGGTTTTATACCATTATCAGTCTCCTAGAAGGGGAGACATAAAAGATGTAAAACTCAACACCGTTCTATCAGAAGCCAACCTATTTCCTGTTTACAATACCTTATAAATGTTTTTCAGCCTATTAGCTTTTGCCACACAATGCTGCTAATACTTCTAACACCAATCACCTATTATTTTGTCCCACTTAGTCTTGCTAGAGTGGATTGTTCACAGGTCTAATTCTCCAAAATGTCTGGTATTTTTGCAAGGCCATCTTTTGAAACTTATTTCTAGTTCAATCTCTCTCTCAACAATGTCATCTCTATTCCATGGCCTTTCTGAGTCAGCACACTTTACTTCAGAGTTTGCACACAAATGGTTTGTACAAAATGGTGTGAACTTTCAGTCAAGTTTTGAGAATCCTTTACAAATGCACTTCTCACACTTATTTACATTGTGAATGGTAAGGTCTGTGCAAAGGAGGGCTTGAAAGACTGACTGCTGTAATTGACGTGAATGATTGAGGAGTCATCAGGGTTCCTATAACTCTTGTTCACATTAAAGAGATTTGTGCTGTGTATACAATAACCAATAGGTCTCTAATGGCTCTGGCCCTAACTCAGATTTTTGGAAGTAGTGATCATGTTTTGCAAAGAGGCTTTACTGCAGCTTTTCAATAACATTTTTTTTTTCATCATGGAAGGAGCATTCTTGAAGAGCGTTCATCAACTTTCAGGACCAGACTCCTAGTCTTATAGCATACACAGTGAATTATTACCTTTTTGTGGTAAGTTTGCAAATATATTTCAGTATTTTCTTTTGTAACTCAAATATTTGAATAGAAATAACAGTGAACATTTTTTTTTTCACATTCAGCATTTTCTGTACACTGTTGACATGCTTATTCACTGCAACAGAAGTGGTAGATCAATATTGCCTCTCTGTGGATATGGTATTAATATGTACCTTGCAGACCCTGTGAGAAGGTTCTGAAGTAGGTAGAACACAGGTGGAACTTATTAACCAGTTTGTCTTTTATTTAATGTACCTTTATTTTGCCATTAAAATATGAGATTTCATTTTCTGCCTGATCATTTATTTTTTATGAGCTTGAAGGTCAAATAGCAAGATAGTTGTTTCTCAGCTAACTAAAATTACTCTGTTGTGCATAGAAACTGCTTCAGCCCTATCCGGTTCGAACCAGCTTCTATAGCAGGTCTTGGAATGAAACCACTTAACATTCAAATGCAGGTTTGAATCCATGAAGGTCAGTTTGGTTGTTTCTGAAAGAATTAACTGGAACAGAGAACCAGAAGAGTAACAGAGTTATTCTTATACTAGATTGCCTTCCATTCATGCAAAAACACAGAAGAGGCATGGTACTATTGGGGTACATGTGAACCTTTATAGCAGTTAACTGTGCTCCCAATTAGGGAGAACTTAAAAGAATCCTCAAAAAAAAATTTTTTAGACGTTGTCTGAAATTTTGAAGATTTTTAATTTCTTTAATTAAATTGATAATCGTTGGTAACACTTGTCTCTCAAAACTGAAGCCCAACAGAAAAAAAATTAAACCAGTAAAAATAGTCTTGTGTACTGCAAAAAGTCTAGGCAGTGGCTTTTGTTTATAAAGAAGGCCAGCTCAAGCAGATATCTTTCTTTCATTCAGTCCTTTCAAAAGTTGTAAGCTCTTGTAAGTTGGAAGTAATACTTACATAAATGAGTTTTGCTACAAAAACACCACCTAGTCTGAATCCCTCTTTTCATCAGTGATACTATCTATGGTAAAGGCCATAGGTACAAATTTGCCAGCAGATTTCTCAAATAAGCATTTTATCTTTCATCATGACATGTTTCATACTTTTACTATTAATCCGCAAGGAATCTTTCAGCAAGAAAAGACTGATTACTAGAGTAGATTTTCTTCCCTTGTTTGCTTCATTTTGCTGACATTTCTAAATGAGAAAAAGCAAATTATAGCAGTTGCGATAATGAGATTCTTTGTCAGATCAAAAACTGGAAACAAAAAATATTTCCAAATTTGGACAGTTGCATTTTAAAACAAGAGAAAATAATTAGGAAAATATTTAGTTTTCCTAGAGCTTTAGTTACTTCACTTTAAAATTAGTAATAACTGTAAGATAAATTAAAATTGAGTGGTTAAACTGCTTGAAAATTTATTTAACAAGTTCTCCTAAAACAGTTTCAAAATAGTAAAAAAATTAAAAGTACCTTCCCATGTCTACAACTTGCTGCTCCAGCTTTTACTTAAATAAGATTTACAGCCTGTTCTGTACTGGTTATGTATGAGAAGATACAATATGACACTGTTTTCCTTTCCTTTCTCCTGCTTTACTTGCCTAAGTGTACCAAAATATATCTGGACATTTAGATCCTGAAACACGTCTTCTGAGATGCCACACTTGAGGAACTTTAGAGAATATCGGTTGCCAGTTACGTTCTGCAAGTTCTCCTGTCAAATACTTAGACAAAGAAAACATCTCATGGACAATTACATTGTTTCTGAACAAAGACCTGTTCTTGACTACCTCTTCCCTTTAATGTCATTTATGTCAAGCTCCACTTCATTCTCCACCCCATTACAAGTCTGCGATTGTTCTCTTAATTAACTAGTCTGGTGTATTCCATTGCTGTTCTAATGAAAATAAAAGTAAGAGAAAAGCATTCTCAAGTTAGGTTTAGTTTGCTTTTTTTTTTTTTTTAACAGTGTAATAAATTGCATGCAATGGTGCAATAGTTGTGTGGTCTTATGATGTCAGTATTCATACAAGTCACTTAGAAGGAAAAACTATTTAGTCTCTCAGTCTAAATCTAAAACCTATATTGAAGAGCTACATGCATTTTCATAAGTATATTGGGTTGTACGTCTACTTTCAGAAATAAAATAAATGGTAGTACAAAGACTGAGAAAAAAGGTGGTCAAATCAGAAATTAGCACTGTGAGGTGAGGTTTGCAAAGAAAAGCTGTGCCACCTTCACTCTCTAAGGGAACTGCATCTCCTGAGGGTAGTTCTAATAATTTCCTGTTGGCCAACAGAATGAGAATTCAGACAAGCAAATACCCTGAGGTTCAACATCAGAATTTGTTCATACTTTGTACACAGCTGACACAGCACTATGCAGATAAGATGCCAAATAAATTGATTTCACTATTCTCACTTGACAAAAGATATAACCTAGTAAATATAAGATATAACTTAGTAAATAGCAGGGTCTTCACTGAATGTGTTTTATGATCCTTAAATGGAAAGAGATTATATAGCTTTCTGAAGCCAGAAATTGTCATAAAAAATCATCAGGGAGCCAATTTATAAAGTGGAGAATACAAAGACATTAGATAGATGTATTCATTTTGAGACAGCCTTGCCTTATTCAAAGAATACTCATTCATGCCAATGATCCTATCTCAAAAGACTTTTTCAACCATCTGAACTGCATTTTATGAAGACGCTACTCACACTGCCAGAGCACATATTGAAAGAAAAATTAAAAAAAAAATAAATATATATGTATATCTGTATATATTTACACATAAAGGAGGAAGAGTAGGACTTCAAA
The DNA here is from genome assembly GCF_036417665.1 of Passer domesticus. Lineage (NCBI taxonomy): Eukaryota > Metazoa > Chordata > Aves > Passeriformes > Passeridae > Passer > Passer domesticus. The sequence goes on along the minus strand of NC_087512.1, from coordinate 55,407,307 downwards.
TTATTTGCACCCCTCACCCTGCAAAATTCTATTTTAGGTAAATCTTCATAAAGGCAAATTATGCATACTTTCTAGAATATTTTCTCTGAAATTTTTGATTTTGTCTTTTGGGATATAGTTCATATATAGTTCAAAGGTATATAAATTAAATCAGAGTTGGGTTGTTTTACATGGCAAGCAATGTGTAGATCAAACTGTCATGAAGGACTTACTATCCAGTCTCTTCAGTTCCCAGATCAATGAACTGTAAAAAGAAGCATGACAAAGAAGGTCTATTAAACTGGTTATCTACACAACAGGGCTTCTATATTTCTGGCACTTTAATAGATCACCATTCAGAACATTCAGAATCAATTGCACTCTATATATTGCAGAGCCTTCAAAATAACTGCTACATTTCTAGACTACTGATTTGCAGTTATCAGTCTCAGAAACCAAGACTGAACCCACACTCATGAACTTTTTTATTAAGTTTAATATCTACTGCTTTGCCTATTCGTGTTAGACCAGATAATTTTTTTCTTCTGAACAAGTGTGTTAGCGATTTTATTAACCACTTTATACATTCATTTATGCTGCCACTTCTACTTTTTTTTATATTTTACACTGCTTTTCACTTTATCTGAGAATTTATATTATTTTCTGAACTAGTAGTATTTAAGAAAAATAACTTCAATTAATCTAATCTATTTGATTTTATTTATTTTAGGCAATTTTTAACACTAAAGATAAGACAATTTTAAAAATAGAGGAAACTGTTAAGAAAGTTTAGCTTTCTCAAACATCAAATGTGTCTTTATTAACTCTGAACTTTTAAGAGTTGTAATTAATCCACAGAGTGAAAAATCTGTTATTTATTTTGCTTTGTCTATGATTCTCATTATTGTTTCCACTTTTGTATTTCTGAACATATAATTGGAGATCCAGTCCAAGACATATCATTGTTAACACATTCTGTTTTCATTTTTTGTATTATATTTGGGATTTCTTTATGAATGTTGTACACATGAGGGGGAAAAAATTAGATATTTGGTAAATTGAGAAATGGATCAATAGCAAAAGCAATCATCATCAGGAATATAATGTATTTGGAATATACTAAAGCATAGCTCTTTTCAACTAAACTGCATTATCTTGAGCACTATATAGGCATGAATACTCAGCTCATTGTGTTGCTCTAGAGAAATTGTGAAATCAGTATGTGCAAATATGTCATGAATGACAAGGTATATTTTCTTAAATTGTTGCAAACCTACTAAATAAGGACCTTTCTAGAACCATACACCAGTGATAAGAAGCTGACCCTCAGTGATTTTTCCTGTGGTGGTCTAAAGCTCCTCTATAAACACTGTAGGATATTGCAACAGCTGCTATGAATGCATCTGCCATCTGGAGAAGCTTTAAACTTTTTTTAGTTATTAGCCATTAGCCACTGTCTATGGCTACAGCACTGGGATTAACATACATTAAAATGTTCTGATATTTAATTTCTGATTTTTCAGAGCTGTGTACAGTCAGAAAAAATCACAGTTAAAACTTTCAAACAAAAATCACACTATCCGCTTCTTGGGGCTCAACCTGTGTTTCTTTCACTTCTGTATCTTTTACTGAAAGTTACACAAAGAGATCCCATGAGGCCCACATAGAGTGTTTGCTGAGAGTAATAATCATTTAGCCATCTGCAGTTCTAATGGATTTAATGGTGGTTTTAATCAATCATAGAATATCCTGTGTTGGAAGGTACCCAAAAGGACCATTGAGTCCAATTCCTATCCCTGCAAAGGACCACCTCCAACAGTCATACCATGGGCCTGAAAACATTGTTCAAACACTTAATCTCTATCAGACTGCTACTGTGAACACTTCTCTGCGGAACCTGTTCCAGTGCCCAAACACCATCTGGATGAAAAACCTTTCCTAATATCCATCAAAAACCTCCCCTTACTCAGTTTCAGGCTGATCTTCAAGTCCTGTCACTAGTTGCCACAGAGAAGAAATCAGTGTCTGCACCTCCTCTTCCCCTCACAAGGAAGTTGAAGATTGTGCTGGGGTCTCCTCTCAGTTTCCTCTTCTCCAGGCTGAACAGATCAAGTGACCTCAGGCACTCCTCATACAGCTTCCTCTCCAGATCCTTGCTCATCCTCATGTCTCTTCTTTGGGCACTTTCTAATAACTTTAGAACCTTCTTATACTATCTCACCATAAACTGCCCCCAGGATTCAAGGCAAGGCCACCCCACTGTAGAGCAGAGTGGGACAATCCCCTCCCTTGCCCAGCTGGCAATGCTGGGCCTGATGCCCCCCAGGACTTGGTTGCCTCTCCTGGCTGTCAGGGCACTGCTGCCTTGCTACCAGTTCCCTTTTTGTAGCACTGCTTTGCATCATCTTATTCTTCAGTCTGTTTATACATTCAGAGTTGCCACATTCCAGGTGCAGAATCTAGCACTTGTCCTTGTAAAACTCCAGAGAGCTGGTGATTGTCCGGTTCCCTAATTCACCAAGGTCTCTCTCTGCCCTTGAAGGAGTTGCAATTCTTCCCAGTTTAGTATCATGAGCAAACTTAATTAGCATAACTTTGAGTCCTGCATCCAGTTCATTAACAAAGATGCTGAAGAGCACAGGGTTATGGCAGGACAAGTTAACAGTCTTATTTCACTTCACTCACTACAGCTCTTTCTGCCCAACCCATAAGCCAGTTGCTCACCCATCACATTATGAGTTTATGCAGCTCTGGCCATTTTGTCCAGACAGATATTATGAAAAAGAGTATCAGGTATTTTGCTGATTAAATCAACTTATTTTCTTTTTTTCTTTCTTTCTTGGTTTCTTTCTTTCTTTCTTTCTTTCTTTCTTTCTTTCTTTCTTTCTTTCTTTCTTTCTTTCTTTCTTTCTTTCTTTCTTTCTTTTCTTCATGCTTTCTCTTCCTGTGTCAACTCTTTAAAGTAAAATACTTTGGAAACCTAGAAGAAATTTAAAGCGTTGCCAATATTGTACCTTTTTTGTGTACTACAAGTAACATATGCTAGTAGATGGATTTGCAGGAAAAAAAGCATCTGAAGGTCTTAAGAATATTTTTGTACATTTGTCTTAAATTACTTTGATTTGGACAAAAACACTTTTGCAAAGTCTTCCAGTATTATTCCTCTAAGATTATGTAATTGTACTCTGGGAAGACTGGAGGCAAGCCGTAACCTAAAATACATCACATGGGCTTTGTTATTTACTAAGTGGTTACTTATTTAATCCCCATATGTTCCTCTAAGTCCCTTATTAATTATCCTCGAGCTTCCAAGTTGAAGCTGAGATACAGAAGTGCTATATCATCTCATGTTCTTCTTTGCCTAAGGGGCATTGAAATTTTAGTCCTTAATGCATAACTAAAAGAAGAATAATAAGAATCAAATAAACCTTTAAAACAGTTTTCTGTAGCTATGATATTTTATGATTTTTCCTTCCTGAGAAGCGGAGGAGCGTCAGGAGAGAAATGTAAATAATAATTATCTGCTGCTGTGGAATGCAACAGGTGCATCTGTGATTAGTGCATGTTGGTTGTTTCTAATTAAGAGCCAATCACAGATGCAGCTGCATCAGACTCTGAGTCACAAGATTCTGTTATACATTCTATTCTTGTTTTTTCTAGCTTTCTGATTAATCTTTTCTCTCTATTCTTTTAGTATAGTTTTAATGTAGTATTTTAATATAATGTATATCGTAAGAAAATAAACCAGCCTTCTGAAAATGGAGTCAAGCCTCATGTCTCCACATTGCAATAGTTTTCCTCTCCCCAACTCTTCTTCCTTTCCCACTGACAACGTAAAGAGACAATACCTGGTATTTTCAGTCAGTTTACCACCTCTAAAAGTGATCTTTCTTCAGTTCACCTAGGGAAAGGCATCTCTCCTGTCATGCCATGGAGACTTCTACTCAAGAAACAGTTTTCTTGTGGCTTTGATGTCACAGCAAATCAGCTGCCCAGAAAAAAATGGAAATCTGATCACTATGTAAAAAGTCCCTCTCCTCAACTCACAGCTTTGCCCACTTTTGGGGAAAAAACAAAAATAAATTTTTTGTTGTCAAGGGCTCAATCTTTAGCTAATGGGGTACACTTTTAAGAATGACCTGTTCAAAAAATAAAGGTTCTCTTCATCTGTTTCTAAGATCATATATATCTTTGAGAACAGAGGTTTTCTTCTTTTTCCCTGGGAGCAAAGGGTCTTCATCACTGTTTTTTCTCTCTGTTCAAGCTTTTCCTTTTGATCCCAGGTACATCAACATCTGTTTGCTTCAGAATGGATGCTTTTGTTCATGTCTTACAGTTGGAATGCTCCATTCACCCATGCTTTTTCATTAATTACCTGGATAGTCTAGGGTATCATAGTCCATCACCATGGCTATTGAAAAGAATTTCAGCCCAAAACTAACGCATCTCCTCATTCTCCTCCCATCTGAGACTTGACCCAGATCTTTACTGACCTTGGTATCTTCATGTTGTCTTCTACACATCTTCACTCTTTCCTTTTCTTTCACTCAAGAGAGAATTGAATGTTTGCAAGTTTCATGTGCACAGTAAAAGAGTTAATATCTTGCCTGGGCATGCATACAGTCATGTTATCTCTGCTGGGAGTGACCAGTGCTGTTTATGACGAATGTTTCTTCAGTGTCCATGCTGGGGGGGAAGCAGCTAGGATCTCAGTAGCCAGGCTTTAGCTCAGTGGCAAGCCAATGGCCTCCCCTTCCCTTGCCTGGCAGCCACTGAGGTCCCAGCCCTCTGGCAGAACCCACCCAGCCTGGCCTAGCTGTGCTGGGCGGCCAGGCTGGCCTGTTACCTGTTCCCAGGCCGGAAGAAAGAGAGCTTTTCCCACTCTTGCTTGTCTTTAAAATGTGTGTCATGGAGGCATATTTAACTTTTTTAAAGTGGTTTAACCGGGTGTCACTCCTCAAAACTAGTTACTGATTGGTTTTGCTAGGCACAGAGGAAGCTCTTAGCAGCTTCTCTTAGAAAATCACTTCCATGGTTGGCAAAACCAGCACACTGGCTTTTTTTGGGTTTAGTAATTTTTATCCTAAATGAACCTACTTCAAGAGTCGAAAGCATTTTGTGACCTGAATCACGTATTAGGAGGCCGTAAGGATATTTTTGCCTCTCTGCCTGAATTCCCTTTCCTCTCTCAACTTCTTAACCAGCTGCTGTAGGAAGCATAAAAAATACTTCCATTATCGAAACAGGTATCATTTCAACATCTGTTAATTTGCTGTATTTATCTCTACTGCATGCTTTCTACTGTACACTACCTAGCATGAAACCCAGCTCTGCTTCCCTTTCACTTAATATTCTTGCTGTGCCAGAAAGATAGACATGAATGCCAGTAAACTAGTACCTGATGACATAAATAGTTTTGTGACTTGTAAAGCCAGGCAGTAAAATCTAGGCAATGGCTCTACCTTTTTTATCATCTAAATGAACATATATAGCTCTGAGTTGTAGTGACTCTGTTTCAAGCTGTTTCCAAAAGTAAATTGTGTTAGCACTTGAAGACTGTGACTAAAATGCAGGATATTTTCTGCTGTTCAATTGTTGTTCAATGTGATAGGGTGGACTGCAATTTTTATCCTTTCCTGTAGGACATAACTACAAGTGCAGCAATTGAAATAAGAAGCTGAACATCAATAACTTCCTGAATTTTGACTATATATGGTAGCCCACCTGCTTAGTCACAAAAAAAAATTACTTAGATATAGATAGTTTTGGAATTTTATTAGTGATCAGCATAAATGGAAATGATAAATTTTCAAAGCCATTCATACAAGATGTCTTTCATTTACTCCTTGGTGCTGTGTAGTGTAATCAGACCTTTAAAGATAATATTTTCTCCCATTGTGCAAGTCTTTTTTTTTTTTTTTTTTTTTTTTAATTGTACAATAAGGTTTGTAGGGGTCTGTTTGGAAAAATGTAGTTATGATTCACAATTTATTTCACCTTGCCTGGAGACTTTCCTCTTAATGAGTTTTCAACCACCAGGTTTTGAAAGTTAATAAAAATAGAGTTAATTTTTTGTTTATTTTTTGAAAACCTGCAGTTTATGGCCACCTATCAGTCAACACAGAATAAAGACAGTGGAGCTGTAAAAGTCAATGACTGACAGAATTCTGTTGAAAGTTCCAAAATTAACTGCCATCTGACATTCTTACTGATAGAAAAAGTTCAGAAATGTTTAATGTTTTCTAAGGCTGTAATGGTCACAGCCTTCTAAAATTTCTAATAGTTTAGTTTCAGCACTGATCACAGATGACATCTTCTTGAACCATTTTGAGACCTATAGTTTACCATAAAGGAAATTCTTTGAGAAATAAAATGAGGATGAAGAAATTAGATTTTGGATAATATGTCAATTATCAACCAGTGCAAAGTTTATCAAAACACCATAAGTAACTCAACAGTTGAATTCTTAAAGTAGAAGCCTTTAATCTCAGTAGCTTCTTGGATTTGCACTTATTCTCCCTTTTTTCTGGTCAGCTCTGTTTCCTAAGCATTAATTATAGGCATTTTCAGCTGGTAATGTCACATTAGATTGTGTTGGTTTTTGCTTATGAAATCTGCCAGATTTTAATTTTTCAGAGATCCTTTCTCCAAAGGTTCTGGTATAAGGTTATTAAAATTGCCTCATAACTTCCAGCCTAAATGCCATTAGTGCAAGAACCAAGAATTTGTGTACTCAGATTCAGGGTAGTTACTTTCCAGCCTGGGTCATGGCTAAGCTTTATAAGAATTAGAGCTATTTAAAAAAAAAATTATGATGTGAACTTTTGTGAGCATTCCCTGTTGATGCAGATGATATGCAGATACTCTGTCACAGAGAGACGTTATCCTGACAGGGACAGTAGAGGTTAAACATACTATCAGCTGCAAAATAATCATATGGACTATTATTTTCCTTGAGAAAGATAAACTGAATTTCTCAGATTTCTGTTCCCCAGAAAACACAGACGCAGCATCAACTGTCCCAAGCAAATATAAAATATGTGATGAAATTTCATTAAATATTATGCACATTCTTTTGATTCAGGTCTGTGAAAAAATGACAAAGGACAAAATACAAATGGGACATAAGACAACATATAACAGAAAAACAAAGAAAAAATTAAGTCTGTTCTGGTCCACATCTACGCTGCAAATCTCAGAAAGCCTGCTTTCTAGAATATACAAGCACCATGCATGTACAAAAAAAAGATAAACAGTCTCAATTTTCTAATCTATTAATTCCATGTCCCCTTCTGCTATTTCAAATATTGGTAAATTTTAGAGTGTGTATCTTACTTTTATTTATAATCTCCTCCTGATTCATCTGCTCTTTTTTTGATGAATTCTGCAAACTCTGCCTGAAGCATATCCAGTGCTAAAGGTATGATGCCCTGAAGGTATTACTGGTATCTCAGAATTTTTCAAGAAGAATATGTCTGAATTTTAGATAATTCCAGGGAGAATTGTTTCAAGGATAAACCATGTCTATCCAGACATGTTAGTGAAGCTGCTATGTACTGGCTGGAGGCCTCATTCCTGCAAATCCATATGTCAATATGCATAGGAATATGAAAATTCCTAGCTGTATGCTGGTAAACTACTTGGGACCTGAGCAAAAAATACTTTTCAGGCAAAACAGGTGAGAACACATTAAAGAGATACTGCTTATGATCTTTTAAACTGTCCAATAAATGATCTTGTAAACTGTCCAGTAACATATTGCACTTTCTTGGGGGTACGGCTAAGCAAAAGTGAAAGTAAGCCAATTGCAAGGATTGTCAGGAGAAGAGAGCAGACAAATGAAACAGTATCACTTTGCAGCAGACTGTGCAGCATATTGGCCTTCTCTAACAAAAAACTGTTCTTTTATTACCCGCCTTTCACTAATGATCCAGTATCAAATATTACATTTCCAATGTCACATCTGAGAAAAATGAAGACCAGCTCCATAAAGACATAGTTTACTTTTCAGAATGGTAGGAACAATAAGTAACTGCAGACAGTGAGATGAAGGTGAGGTGAATGTTTGAATACTGGCATAAATATTGAGTATTAAAGGTACAAAGATGTTGGAAGTACTGCATCCAGCTCTGGAGCCCTCAGTACAAGAATGACATGGACATATTGGAGAGAGTATGGAGGTGAGCCACAAAATGATAAGCAGAATGGAATACCTGTCTTATAAGCAGAGAAGGAGAGAGGGATGTTTAGCACGGAGAATAAAGAATTCTGTGAAGGTCATACTGCAGCCTTTCTGCACTTAAGAGGGCCTTACAAGAAAATGACAAAAGAGTTTTTAGAAGCACAACAGTTAAATATTCTAAACTAAAAGGGGATAGATTTAGGCTAGAAATAAAGAATTTTTTTTTTTTATTATGAGATTGGTGAAACACTGGAAAATGTTTCCCAGAGTGAGCGGCTGTCTGTGGAGCTTGGTTGCCACCTGGGGTTAGACCGTGACGTCATGTTAGGTATGAAGTTGGACTCAATGACCTTAGAGTTCTTTTCCAATTTAGATGATTCTACAATCCTATGTTTCTATAAAAATGAGGACTCAAATTTTTCAGCTGTTGACTTGACTATTTTCATGTGTCAGGAGAAAGGACTGCTCTTCTTCCAGCAAGTACTTGCATAAAGTTTCAGGAAATACAAAGACTGTAATTTTTAACACTGAGTTTTGTTCTTTAGAAGGAAAAGCATGTTCCATTGTGATTTATGCCCCCTCCATAAATATTCAAGATGACCCCATAGCATTTTAAGTCTCCTTCTTTTGTTATTTGGAATGATACAAGTGTGAATACAAGTGAATATGGAAAAGGAGAGGAGATAGAGAGAAGAGGATATATCAGTTCCATGTACAGGCAAGTGGAAGAATTGCTGCTAAGTGACAGTTTCAGAATTGTAAAGTTTAGCTGGGGACATAAAGGCAAATAGGCATCTGTCATTTGATGACTGAACAGGAATGCTCTTTGGAGTTATATTTTGAAGTTGGCTGTAAGAACATCAAAGTACAGGCATTGGGTATTATATCCTGTTTGCTGCAAGGATACAAGCTTGCCTGGCATAAAATCACACTCCATCAAGAAGTTCAGCTATTGGATGGTTGTGTATTTGATTTAATTTAAGAACAGTTAAAACTCATTCAGCACATTAACATAACTACAGCATTTATCTGTTTTAGGAAAAATTCCAAGAGTTTTAATGAGCACTGGAAAATCACAAACAGAAATTTCATAAGTTTTCTATGACAAAACCAGAAAACTAGAGAATGTAAGATGCGATACAGGTCTGTAATTTCACTTCTGGCTTTATTAATTTGCATGCTCATTTTTACTGGCTCAAATATTTTTGTTACTCAATTTTGAAATAACCATGTAATAAGATAGCTAATAAGTTTTCATTTTATGAGGTTGTTTGGATTTTGTGATAATTTGTATTTTCTTTAATGCATGCAACATAATAAAATTACCTTTTTTTTTTTTTTAATTCTGGAGTACTGAAATATACATTAATTTTTTGTGGGGGGTTTTTTCCTTCATAGCTACACTGTATCTGTTCATTTTCCAAAAGTGTCCATTGAAACTATTTGAAACATTACTACTACATAGATATTTATGACAAACTGATGATATTTTACAGCCTGTTCTGGAGAGAGATAAATTATATCCACCAGATTTTTTGCTGAATTTGTTATTTTATAGTTATTGTCTTCCTTTGAAAGACAGGTGTCTGCTAAGGAAGGCAGAAGCCTGCCTTGGAATGGAGAATTTAAACCCCCTCCCTCTGAATTACTGTAAGTTTGAAATTAAGGGGCTCACAAGCAAAGGTATGGGAGTAGGAGTAACAGTTCTTTACTAGTGTGTATAACAAGGCAAACAATAACTGTGGCGCTAACAACAAACAGAACCAGGGATCCGGTAACAATTTCCTTGACTGCCTGCACTTTCCCCTAAGGTGCAGGGACGGTCACAGCCGCAAGGAATGTGCAAAAATCCCACGGGATGTATCAGAAGTATCTACAGAGATACTGGGAGAAACCCAGAGCAGTAGTGAAGAGAACAGCAGGAGAGAGACAGCGGCAGCCCGGCTCTGAACAGGGTAGGGAGAGGCGAAGTTCGGGATTCCCGGGGCACACGAGCAGTTAGTGATCGGTCTCTCAGGGCTGAGCTCCAGCAGTGCCGATGAATTCTCCCCGCAGAAAGCAACAGCCTGGCCGTCCTCCTCTGATGCGAAAGAGCGAGAGGGAGCAGCTGCCTCCAACCCCGTCTTTTCCCTGTCCCCCATTCTCGAGGTATCTCTATCCTTCGCCGAGAGAAACTCACAAATACCAGAGGAGTTTCCCCTCCCTGCTGTCTCAACCACCCAGCCATCAGTGCTTCTTAGCAACTCAATGGGAAAAAATTCCACAAGAAACAAGGAAAGAAAAGGAAAGGAAAAAAACCCCACCCAACTCCCAACAGTTTTGGCCAGATTTGTGCTGGAAGTGATATTTTATCAAGCTGGACTATTTAGACGTTTTCTCTTTTTTTTTTTTTTTTTCATGTCTAGATTACTGCATGAAAAATTCTGTAAAGAACAGAAATAGAAAGTTGTAGCAATTATCTTGCATTGTGAAATTAATTCTGAATAATGTTCTTTTTGTATTCACATTTATCACAGCTACCCTGAAGCTATGGAGACTTCGAAGGACAGAACCTTAATCAGGCAAACCTAAAATTCCTGGGGCCTTTGGACACTGCTCCTACACAAAGTGATTTAACTCTCTGCAGTCTGCAAAATGAATCTGGGACTTCATAAACATCCAAAGCCGGTGTATTCTGAGTAAGTGAAGCTAGAGTCAGACGCTGCCCAATAAGTCCAGGACTTGGATTTTACTTTCTTGATCCTCCCACCAGTTGTATAATTTCACTAAATAAGAGTAATAATTAAATATGCACAAAAATCAAGTGTATTTGATAGAACTTTATGGGTATGGAAAAGCTAATTTCTGATTGAATGAAAACAGAGTGCACAGTATCTTGTTCAATTTGAAATTTAACAGTATAGAGTTATTCCATAATCATGTGTTAATCCTTTTTACACTCTTTCTGTACATGTTTAAAGGCCTTTTTCTTTCAGACAAAAGTTCAGATCTGGCCATGAGTCTCATGCAGGGTTATGTACAATTCCTCTTACTCTTGAGGAATTATGAATCTTCAGAATATCTATGTTGAAGCTGTGGAAAGAATATAAACAGATCCATACAAAAGAGAAATTGCATTGGATGTGAAAAATACCTCATGGACTACCGTAAATCCTTGTCTTTGTGAAAAGTAAGTATCCCAGTACACAGAGAGTCAGAGAGGACTTAGTAACTAAGAAAAAGAAATTGTGCTTACAAAGCATGACATATTTCTACAGAAAAGTAATAGTTGACGTTTAGCCTTCATATCTGCGTTTCATACTTCCACATTAATTCCACAATCAGCTATGGTTCAATCTTATTTTTCCAAATTTTAAAGTATCTGAACTTGCATTGCAAGTGCTGATATCATTTTGATGCATCATTTTGGATATTTAGGAACATTCATTAAAAACATTTTATAGTGAATATTGGCTAAGATTTTGCTGTAAAAAAGGGATAGATTTTGTGCTATCTAGAATCTATAGCACCATAGCAAGGACAAATTTCAGGTGATTTGACACTGTGACCTGAATGAATCAGATTTTAGCTGAAAAGTAACACCAGAATGTACAGCAAATTCAAGTCAAAGAACGTTAGGATCTGAAAATAGAACATTAATGAATTTTAATATCATGGAAAGGTAAGGATTTTTCAAAAATACACAAGGGTTTTTAGAATTATTTCTATTTTTTTCACTCTGGAAAAGCTGAGTTGAAAGAATGTAAAATGCCTTCAGTGATTTTGATAGAAATTCTATAATGCATGGAAAATACACTGAGGGAAAGTGGTGAATATTTAAGGAATACTTGAACAGACTGCAAGTGAAATCCATTCCTGTTTGAATTTAAACAGCATAAAGGTTGCAAAAGCCCAACATGATTAAGTACGCTGATATAAAGAGCAGTTGAAGCAAGAAGTGAAGGATGTTAAAAAATATACACATAAAATGGCATAGTAAAGAACAGGATCTAAAAAAAATATGTAGAAGAAAGCTAAACTGATACCTGCAGGAAAAAAAAATAGAATACTGAAAGATGAATTACCATAATGCTGAAATAAACAAAGGCTCCTTCAAATACAATGGCAATAGAGAGTTAAAAAAAGAGATAATTGCCCTTCTAACCAAATTACATGACAATTTTAAGATTGGAAATGTGAGATTAATCAGTAATCTTATTTTCAGCCTGGTTTCCTAAGAAATATGTTTCACATCACCATTTTGTCTGTCATTACTTTTCAGTAACTTTTGAAGAATTAACTGTTTCAGCCATATCTGACAGTGAATTGGAGGACTTTTAAAATACCTGCATTTTTTGTGTTAGCTGGCAACAGTTGTTGCTGAAAAGGAAAGGTTATGATGTGCACTGACAGCTGCTGTTTTAACCAGATGCTTGTTGAGACTCCAGGTACTACCTCATTACTCTACCAAACTTCCAATGGCCATTTCTTGCCAGCCAGGAGACAGGGGATAGAGCTGATGGCATTTTGGAAACAGCTGTTGTAGAGGCAGGGGTTGGGAGTGCTGCAGCAGAAAAGGAAGCAGGTCACAGCAAGGGTGTATATACAACATATGTATGGATGCAGGAGCAGATGGTGAAAGGTGCTTGCATCAGTGAGCTCTGCCTGGTTCCCTGTAAGAGGTTGGTGTTATGAACCAGAGAGATTATTCTGTGCTGAGGGGAGGGAAGAATTCCCTTTCCTATCTTCAGAAAATTGAGTATAAGATCTGAGATGCTGGATCATATTGTTTTTAATTGTTGTGAATGCATCAGAGAAAAACTTTGTGCTGTCTAATCAGATAGAAAGTGAAGTTAATCATATATTCATTAAGTGGTTTTCTGGACAGTAAACTCAGACTTTTTAAATTTTCTTTGGTGTTATATGCTCTTCAGAAGAAATGCAAAGCAAATAGTGTGGTTGTAAGTAGTGATAACCTAGTTTGGATCCTAATACAACAGCACCCACCTATGTATTTCTGTCTAAATTGCAGGGTACTCTACCCACATGTCCTGTTCTGCTTCTTCACATTGGTTAAAAGCTATTTAATTCCTGACACTTTTATTTTTAGCTGAATAATACATAAGAAGAAAATGGATGACAGGACTTGAAAGGCTAAAATAGAAGGAAAAAAAGTACGACAAAGCTCTGTTCTAGAACTGCTTTAGTGCAGTATTTATGTTTCTCCTATGATATGAAAGCTTGAATAATTGACACTTTTACATTTTGTGTCCATGCTTCACATAGGGTAATAGAGGGGAAAATCTTGCAGGAATTTGCAATAACTTCATCAGTGGGATATAAATGAGAACAGGATTAAATTTTCATTTAGAATTTCTAGAAATTTCCCTGCTACTATTTAGTCATACTAACTTCTTGTACTTTAGTGGAACTTGGAACTAGATCATCAAGTCTAACTTCTCTTATTTGAGGTAACAGCATCCTATAACCACTTCCACAAACTGATGAAGCTAACATCATATTGCCTCGGTGTTGGCTCACTGGACTCATTACATGTAACAGATGGGGGCTTAGATGATGTTATTTTATGTCATATCATGATGATACAAGTGTTTCCTTATAAGGATCTTGGTTTAAAAATTACTTGTTTTCTGGATTTAAATTTCAATAGTACAACATAATGTATACTTAATGAAAATCCAAAATTGTCAAAATTAATATTTAGAAGATTAGTCACTGTAAACTGTGATACATAAATTCAAAGGACTGCATGCCATTATTTCCAAAGTTTTAAAACTGTAATTACATTGATTTAAGTTTATCTGCAAAATAAATATTCATGTTTGGTTTAATTATATAATAGTGCTAAAAAAACAATTTAAAGTTCTGCAAGGTAAATTTTTCCACAACCTTAAAAAATTTATTATTACATTATATTTTAATTTTTCTTGCATTTCAGAATTTATGATGCAACAGCTGACTGTGCACAAATGGGTTAAGTTCATGGCAGCTTTATTTATTTTATTGAATTCTATTCTGTCCAATATTTATGAAAAAACTGATATTAAACAATGTACTGTGCAGAGTATGATAATGTATAGCTGCTTTGTATAATTTTCCAAAAAAATATACAAAAAGCCTCAAGTCTTATATTTTTCTGAGTTGTTAACAGAGAGAAAACAACAAATCCTGCTGCCTACATAAGAAATTGGCTGTTTATTTGTTTAAAAAGAATACCTCTTTTTCTTATTGGTTAACATTTTTTGTTGTATTTTTTTAAGGAATGTGTAGAACTTTGGTTGTATAATTTGAATCTCTTAAGTTTATATTTCTTCTTAATAGTTGTCTGTGTTGTTTAAATTCTTTATGATAAAAGTTTCTAGCAGCATTTGCGTTTTTTGGCCAAACTCTCCAGTTACTGGAGCTGAATGCTATTACTGTTGACTGAAACAACAGCTTTGAAAAATCTACATTCATTTCAGTCTCAATACTCAATTTCCTCTAAGCAGACCAAGTGGAATTCTGTTTCTTTTTTTTTCTTTAATTATTTAGGAGTTGCTGAAAGAAGAGCAAATGTAGGCAGCATACAGTCAGAAGATAACTTGGAATTGCACTTATTAGCTTGGCATTTCACTCAATCTTCCACCCAGATCAAAATCTTGTGTTAGTAAGAGTCATACACCTGTTTGTCCATGAGTGATAATTATGCAGTTTAAACTACAGGAATAAAAAAGAATTTAAAAAACCCTGTTGTCTTTGATTTTACATTGATCAGCTGTGTTATATTTTTTGGTTTTGTACATAGCCTCTGGTTTATGGGCCATTCCTCTTCATTGGCAAGGTTTAGGTCTTATAACATATTCTGTATACCTTATAATACATATATTGTAGATTTTACACTGAAAATGGAGTTGGATGTATTTTTAACACAGCATGTTAAAAGACATTGCATAAAGTGACTTTGTTTGTCTAGGTAACATACCGTTTTTACATTCTTTCTTAACCATGTTAATACTCAATTTTTATATTTAATCCCATCTAATGAAATGGCCATGTCTAATGAAATTGTTTAATGAAATGACCATGTTCTGAACTGCAAGTACAACAACAAAACAAAACAGCTGCTAAGGAAAAGAAATCAGAATAGTAAAAATGAACTGCTTCTTTTACATTTCCTGATTCTTGGTCCTTTTTGAATTTGGGATTAATTTTTTCTCTTTTTTTCAATACAGGGAGTAATTATATAAATTTTCTCATTATATGAATTTTTAAAAATTGTCATAATTTTCTAGTTCTGCTCAGATGTAACCAATATTCTTTTCAGCCTGATGTATTTTTAATTCAATTGTATTTGGCTCAAAGAAACATATGAATAGCCCAAATGAGTCACACCAAAGGTTATCTTGTCTTTATGAACTTCAGAGATAAAAATCTATGTCTCATTTCAGGCAAGCAGTTAAGGAACCATTGCCTAAGGCAGTGCAAGGAAAGACAGGAGGATATTTCACTCAAGCAATCTCCTAGTCTCATGTAAATCAAATATGTTTTAATGTGACCATTTAAACATTAGTAATATTACATTTTATTACCTGTATATAAATAAGAGCTTCAAGAAAACTGATTATTGCAATTTTTCTATTGTAGGATGTTTATATTGTAAGATGTTGAGCCTTAATAATCTAAATTTCTGCCATGAGTGTTTCCTGTCTTTCTGTTATTTCATCTTTGATCCTCTTCTCAGTAATAGCTGTAGTAGTCTGAAAACATCCTTGGCAGTATAATATTGAAACTTGTTTTGGAAAACAACTATGAAGTTGATAAAATAGAACATTTCTTTTGCAAAAATCAAAAAGGAGTGGGAATTAAGAGTGCTTAACTTTGTCATACCTTAAATGATAAAGCTAACTAACCAATTTTCTTATTTTATATACAATATACCTTATTTTATAACTTCAGGCTTATTTGTTCCAATGGTCTAGAAAGTCCTTACACGGGTAGAAGGTGGCATAAACATCTCAAAAGAATAAATATTATGCCTCTGTTATTACACATTGAATTTACAGTTCTTGTATTATATTTTACTATATTAAAATGCATTTTAGTCTCAAGATCCATTATTTTAAATGTTTGCAATCATGAATTTATCTGGACATTCTAGTTAGATGCAGGACCCATCAGGTGAGATGGTAAGAATCATAATAGATGATGTCTTCAGGAATAGTGTTTCTGATCATTCATGTCATATTACTCAGCCTGTCAGTTAGATTTTGAGAAATTCTCAGTGTTAAATCTGAGAGCATTAAGCTCTATTTGAATGAAATCTGGTGTTTAATGCGAGGAGTAATTTAAAGTCAGTAAAAAAGGCGTTGCTTCTGTATCTGTAGTGGGTTTTTTTGATATTTGTTAGCTATTTACCCTCAAAGAGAATATTGATTTGGTCTTATGTCCCATAAAATATCTTTTAGACAAAGACATGCTGTATGTTTGCACTACTTTTATGTGGTACTCTATGCACTTGGAAGTTTTCTTTAGGATTAGCTGACAAGTTAACCGAGATCATCTATGCAGCAGAGAAGATCAAGCAGTTTCATGTTAAGTAAAAGCAGCTGGGATTCACCTCTTCCATTCAATATTGGGAATCACAAAAACCAACAGCAACAAAGAAAAGGCACAGGATATTTATTAATTGCTAGGTCTACAAGTTCTAGCATGTTAAAAATTATATAGAAAATAAACTCATATACTACTAAATCCATATAAACCACATTAAGCAAAGTGGTCATTTATGCTTCTAAATAGGTGAATGCAATTAACATGCAACCATGTTAATTAATAAGCTGGCATTTAATAAGTAAAAAAATTGCAACATCATCCAACTTACAAGAAAACTGTGGAAAAATATATGTATCCCATCAAGGATATTTCTGTCAGATTTTTACTGTCTTTAAGTAATTTTTGACTAATGATTTTATTTGCAGAAGATTTGGTATTTCTATACTTTTCATCAGACATTGGTTTTGTGAATTGTATGTCAACATGGAATTTTATCACTGTAAACCAAAGTAATTTTATTTCAAATTCCAGCATGTCAAATGAAAGCTGTAGCCACGTGAAATCAATACAGCCCAGAGCAACATTTCTGTGTTCAGCAATCCTTATAGGTTAAGGTCCTTTACAAAATTACATTGCCCAAATAAATGAAAATTTTCTTAAAGCATAACTTCAAAAGAGAAATATATTTACATATATCTGAATAATACACACAGACAGTATCTATAGGAGTAATATATGACTATATTCCTTAACAATAACACACAAGATTTTCTGTGTGACCAGATTTTCTGTGCAGATCAGATTATTTTAGACTTTTTTTTTTTTGAGAGAGTGAAAAAAATACTCTAAAAATTTCTGTGCTGGTTTTATTATTGGAGCCACCATGGAAGTGAAGGGTTTTTTGAGAGGAGCAGCTGAGAGTTTCCTCTGTGCCTGATAAAACTAATCAGTGAGTAATTTTGAATATTGACACTTTGTTAAACTATTAAAAAGTTGAACGCCTCTGTGAACACACATGTTAAAAATAAAAAATCCTGGGAATTGTCTCTTGTTCTGGCCTGAGAGCAGGTAATAAGGCTGGCCTGGCCCCCCTGTCTCAGCCAGGTAGGCTCTGCCATGGGGCCAGGCCCCACTGGTGGCCAGGCCGGTCAGGGGAGGCCATGGGGCTGGGCATTCACTGCGGCTGTGGCTGCTGACATCTCGCTGCTACTAAGCCCTGTCCTGCCACCAGCCCAGGCCAAGCCAGGTCCACCAGGCTCCAGGAGCAGCTGAGGTTGGGCTGGCTGGGCTAAGATTCTGCTGCCATTGAAGTTTGTCTGCAACCACAGGGCAGGGAGAGGAGAAGCCATCAGCTCCCAGTGTGCTCTAGCCTGGCTACTGAAATCTTCTACTATAAACAGCTCCGCCACTGCTCATTAGAAATCACATGACCATTTGTAGGCTTGCATGAGATATTAACTCTTTCAGTGCACAGATGAGATCCACAGACATCAATTCTCTCTCGACTGAGAGAAAAGGACAGAATGAGAACACACAGAAAAACAGCATGAAGACATCAAAGGCCATTGAAAGGAAAGTAAAGTCCCAGATAGGAGGGATGAGGAGATGCCTTGATTTTGGAACTGAAATCCTTTTGTAAATCTATAGAGAAGAATGTAATTGATATTGATATTGATAAGACTCTTTTCCCCTGTAACTCATAAAAGTATGGAGAGATTAAGTGTTCAAATTGTAGGTATGAGTAAAGCTAAAACAACCAGATTTTAAGGTAGTTGTGATCTTGTAAGGTGTTTGAAGAGGGAGAGAGAAGAGTGATAAAGACCCTTTGCCCTAGGAAAATAAGAATAAAACCTTTGTTCTCAGAGATGAATAAAGAAAATCTTTGCTCATATACAACTCATCTTTAAAATAGTACCCCATAAGCTGACATCTCCCATAAATACAGCTGTAGAAAGAGCTGTGAAAATGAGAAGAACTTCATGATTGCAGGTTTTCTAGGCACCTGTTATTTGTGGAAGTTAAAAGCCATGAGAGAACAGTTTTCTTGTGAAAAAATTTCCATAAATTAACAAGAGGGACTCCTGTCCCTAAGTAAACTGAAGAAAGACTATTCTAAAAGTAATAAACTGACTAAATAGTTTCTGAATATGTTGTTAGTGAGAAAAAATGTTATGGGGGAAAAGTATTCTAAAAACTTTACTCTGATTATTATTCTTCTTTTAGCTTCTTTTAATAAACTTTTCTTACCCTTTAAAAGTTTTGAACCTGCTTTCCATTCCTGCTCATCCTATCTCACAGGAAGAAACGAGTAAGTATATTCTAGTGGGTGCAGTGCTGTTTAGCCAGCACTGAAACCAACCACATAAATTGGTGCATTAGCCAAGAAATCTCAAACTGGCAAACCAAACTACTGCAACTACCTGAAGAAAATTTGTTCTCCAGCAGCATTTTTTGATAAAAGATGAATTTAGAGCAAAATAAGCGGAAATACATTTTTTGCAACCTAAATAGTTAATCAAAGGAGAATCTGGAGTATTGGAGTACTGGCTCCTCCTCATACTCCTTTCTGTCTAAAAAAAACCTCAAACCATAAAATACTTGCTATAGAAAAAAATCTGTGCAACGCCCAAAGTAATTCAATAGTTATTCACCCCTAAGCAAAAATTATGTGAGTGTTTATTCTCCCCCTCAATTAATTTTCTTACATAAAACATTGACATATTTTATTTATTATTTACTTAGTTTCTTATTTACTTATTTATTTTTCCTGAGATGGATTAGAAGTTGCTTCAATTTTTTTCCTGGATCAACATAAAGGTCAACCATTCAAAAAAAATTACCAACCTAAAAACCCACAAAAACTAATAGAGTAGTTCAAATGCCTTGTACATTCCTGGTCTAATATAAATTACTTTTTTGTAATATGGGTGACATCATGTAATATGGGTGACCTCTTTTTTTGCAAAAGGACTACACCATTTTTTTCTTCTGATCTACTTACAAAAGTAAATTTCAAAGACAATATTAATCACACTGTTGTAAAAACTTTATTATTGTCTGAGATACATTTGTATTTTGGATGAAATCCTGAGTTCTAACAATTCTATATTCAAATAATATCTTTTAATGCATACCAGCAAGGCCTGAAATAGATGCCCTCTTTTATGGTCTTTAAACAGGTTGGAGTTTAATCTCTCTCCCCCTCTCTCTAGGCTCTTGCTATCTGTGACTACTAAAATGTTTTCCATAAAGTGGATTTGTTTCAACATAAGGAACATGAGGGGAATTGTACTTCAGAATAGTCAATGGCCCTATATATCTTAGGGGACTCCCAACAGGTAAGAGATGATATTTCCAATTTCTGCTTATAAATCCTACAGATATGCAATTTAAAGTTGTCTCCGGTACCTCTTCTGTTAATACTTTGAGAACAAACCTGCACTGTATGTTGACCTGAAGCTCTGTAGAATAGTTTTGTGAAGAGAGATTAGACCTTTTCTATAGTATAATATATCAAATAAAAGAATTATGATAATTATTAGTATTTGGGCTGATATGAAAGATTCAGTGTTCTACTCTATTTAATAAATATTTCTGTATTTCTTTAAGGAGGTGGAATGCCCACAATTATACTCTACATGATCCCATAGGATACAAATTGTGTATTCATCATTGCAGACAGGGGATACAGAGACATTTCTCCCTCCTTGTGAAAACACAGCTTGTACATGACAGACTTAATAAATTCCAATTTAAATTCACAAATAAATTTATGATTAACATATCTATCAGTAATGATGGTGTTTTCTTTTTTTCCTTTTTCTTTTTATTTCTTTTCCATTTTCCTTTCTCTTTGAATTTTTCTTGTGAGTAAAATAATTTGTTTTGCTAACAATTTTAATGCTTATCTCATCTTTTCTTTAGTTGTGGAAATTTGGGTGCCTACTCTATCTCACAGTACTTTTGTCAAGTAGTATATATTCAAGTAGGAGACTTACTATTTTTTGGAGAAGAAAGAAGGACCAGTGAACTGAAAAAAACTGAATGACTAGCATTACAGAGATAAGTAAACTGTGTGGGTTAACCAGTGTGCAAGTGAATATATTTGCTTTCCAATTACATTTAGAATTTATGAGAAGTCTGATTTTAAGATTTACAGAAAAAATGCAACTATAGAATTGCAACTTTAATTTAAAAAAATCCCAAACTGAAACACTATAACATTAAAAAGCCAAAGTTAGTGCTGTGATGCTTTGTCATGCTCAGCTCTGGCAATCATTGTGTGGATAAACACTTTTCCTAAACTATGTCATGACATATTTAGTCCTTACATAATTGTCTCAGGTTAAATATGGCTGATTTTTTTCTATGTGTGATGTCTAGCCTAATTGTCAACCATCAGCAAGACAAGTCATACAGAATCTTTTGAGATCACATGGAAAGTTCAGTTCTCTTTCTATGAGATAATCATTTTACTCACCCCTCTAAATTTTGCCTTGCACATAGACTTACCCATTTATCTTGCACTTCTTCAAAGCATTTTGAAACATCCACTACAGCCATGTCAGAAGATAATCACATATCACAAAGTTAAAAAATAAGGCATGTATTCAGCAGAGAATATACAGCATAGAAAAGACATAATTCTGTATGTTTTCTCCGGGGTTTCAGAAATATTACTCTCTCATCTACTCTCATGCTGTCAAGGAAAATATAAGTAGGGAGATAGGTAAGTAGTTAGACATACATACGCAAGCAGAATGAGTTCTTTCAGCAAATCAGAAAAAGAGAGAAGAAAAAGGGAGAAGACATTAATACTATCTCTACTGAACAGTTGTGATAACTGTTAAAAAACACAAGTCTAAACACTGAGCACAGTTTGGCAATAATGAATTAAAAATGAGTTACTGTAACTTTTCCTATGAAAGACACAGAATAAATTTTCATTCACATAATTGTTTTTCTTCTGCTAGTAGTGTTTCTTGTTAATTTGTTTCTTCTCCTAGACTTTTTGTCTTTCTGTCTGTTTCTTTGCTTTGTAGAAGCTGAACCCATATTATTCTGTAGTATATAACTCAGGTAGGAAGAGATCTAAATCCTGGCAGGGTTATCTCCAGACAGATCTCTTTGATGTTTAACAACTAACCTAAGGAAAGACGCTGGATATTTCAGTTTTGTGAAAATATCAGAGTAAACAAAAAATAAGGGATTGCCAAACGTACAGCACAAAGAGTTTTACCCATATTTATGTCAACACACATATTATGGTGTAAAATCAGTATCACAGAGGAGATGATATTGGCAGGCCCCTCTGAAGAACAATTAATCTGAATCCTTGTTCAAAGCAGGGAGAAGCCTAGAGCAGACTTCCCAGGATTACATCCATTCACATTTTTAACATTTCCAAGAAGGAAGATTTTACAGCTTCTCTGGGCAATGTGTGCCAATGCTAAGTCACACACCGAGTAAAATAGGGCTTCCTGATCTTCAGAGCGAACCGCAAGGGTGTGTTGCTGTCTCATGGTCAACTTGTTGTCCATTAGGACCGTCAGGTCATTTTTTTGCTTTCCAGCTGCTTTCCAGTTGGGTAGGCACCAGCCTCTGCTGCTGCCTCAGCTTTCTCCTTCCCAGGTGCAGTACTCTGCACATCTCACTGAGATGCATGAGATCCTGTCAGCCCATTTCTCCACGGTCTGGGTAGTAATATGACCTTCAGATGCATAGGATACTCCCAATTTTATTTATTATCTGCAAAATCCTTGAAGATGCATTCTATGCTATCATTCAGATCCTTTATGAAAAGATTAACAGTTTTGCCCTCAGGCACCAATCACTAGATACTAGGGATTTTGTGCTCTTGATCACAGCTGCCTGAGACAGGCAGTTCAGCCAGTTTTTAGCTCACCTCACTGTTGTTGATCTAGACTGCACCTCATCACTTTGCTTCTGAAAATATATGACATAAAATACTGTAAAAATATAGCATAGGTTACTTATTCTGTTAGTTGCTTTTATGCCTCTGTCTTCCTATCTCCACCACGTTTTCAAGGCAGCATAGGTGCAGCTGCAATTTGTCCACATTTTTATAAGAGATGAAGAAGAATGTAAATCAAATAAATTAGAAGTTAGATATTTACAAGGTAATCACAGAAATAAGATTATTGCTTCATATTTATTTATTCTGCTAAAGTATATTCTGCCAAATAATCTAATGATTGTTCAGCAAAATTTTTGATAATAAAATATGACTTCAGATCCTATTACACAGAAGTTTAAAATATATCAACATGCCCACCCTCCAAAAAAACTTCCAAACATAAAAAACCACAGTACTTTTTAACATTCTTTCAATATGCAACATTTTTCTTGGACTCAGCTGAGTGTTTCATCTATTCTCTCTATGACAAAATACACAAAAAAGAAAACATAGAAATAAAAAACCCAAAATCAAAAAATAAGAAGCAAAAAAGAAAACAGAAATAAAAAACCCAGCATCATCAACAACAACAAAACACCACACCTGCATCAAATCTATTAATGTGAAACCTGAAAGGTATCCACTTGAAATAAACAAGCAAAATCCACTAAATTAAGTGCTGTGTACATGTTTATGGAAGACAACGTATAATTTTGAGCATAAGCAGCTGAAACATGTTTCCTCATGATGTCTGCCCACAGGTCTCAACTCTGACACACTATACCTGTAGGTAGGGTTCATTTAATGACTAAGAAACTAACTTGAACAAAAAAAAAATGTTTGTGTGAATCACTTTTCTGATGAAGTCAGAAGTCAATAACATATCTTATAGTCATCCTAATTACTTTTAATTTATATTAACAACAGCTGAATTTGAACTAGGGACTCACAGGTGAAAGGCTTATGTTACTCACTTCTTCCCAGCCTATGCCTCAGCTACTGCTGATGTTCCTTTGATCATGAAAAAAACATTTTTATGAGTTTAGAAAGCTGCTGGATGTCTGAGTCAAAGACTGAATTCTACAAGTCATGTGTATTAGGCAGTATTCCTGCTCTTAGAGCAAGAAAAGTTAACATTAAGAAATCTTTCTACCACATTGAATAAAAACTAACATTCATAAATACATAGATTTATGAAATCATTCAGGCATAGAACAGACCTTTAAAATCATTAAGAACAACCATCAACCCAGCACTATGACTATGTTCACCACACCCTCAAGTGCCATACCCAAATTTTTTTTGAAAGCTTCCAGGGATACTGTCCCCACCACTTCCCTGGGCAACCTGTTCTGTTGCTTTACAGTCCATTCCATTACTTTTTTCCCTAATACATAATTTAAACCTTCCCTGGTGCATCTCGAGGCCATTTCATGTCATCTTGTCACTTGTTTCTTGAGAAAAGGGGCTGATCCCTGTAGTAGAATTAAGGTGCCCCCGATGTAGGGAATAATGTGCTCTGACTCCATTATTCAGGAGGTTGAACAAATGCTTTAAGCTATTCTATATTAGCTTAATTAGCTATATTAGCTATTCTATACTAATACTATATTAAATTACATACTAAAGTGATACTATACTAAAGAGTACTATACTAAAGAGATACTAAAGAAAAACCCATGACTTCCTTGAGACAGTGACAACACAGCTTTGACCTAATTGGCCAAGGAATCAAAACAACCGTCACCAGTGTCCAATTAACAAACACTTTGCATAAACTCCATAATACTTTCCACATGTGCCAAACAACAGGAGCAGTGAATAGAGAGAAGAATTGTTTTCTCTTCTTCTCTGACCTTCTCACTACCTTGCCCAGGAAAAATCCTTGAAGAAGATGTGCCTGCTGCTCTCTATGAAGAAAGCTGTGGCCACAGATCCCCACCTTGCTACAAACGCTTTAAAATTCACTGTGGAGAACAAAAAGGGCCCCCCATTACTCCTTTCCTCCAGGTTAAACATGCTCAGCTCCCTCAGGTGTTTCTCACAGGACTTGTGCTCCAGCCCCTTCCCCAGCTCTGTTTCCTTCTCTGGACATACCCTAGCACCTCAAAAAGTTATTTCAATTTAGAGGTCACTCCTCCAAGTCAGTAGCCTAAGTTGGATTGGAAACTTTCTTGTAAAATTACCAGATAGATAACCTTAACTGTTTGGGAATTTTTTTCATTCTAAAATGAAAACTGCCTTCTTTTTCGAAGTGTTTATTTTTATGGAATGTTCTGCACTTTTCACATTTCCTGTTAGGTCAGCCATATGCCATTCTGCCAGTCTTTCATGCAATCACTAACTCATTGTGTCCTTGGGAATATCATGTTTGTATACTTGCTGTGATGTCACAGAATATTTGTTAAATGGGGGAATGCCTCCAGCTAAGCATAAGTGAAAGTTCTGTACATGACTTAAAATCAGCATCTGAGCTATCAGATTCCTCATGAGCTTTAACAGTCATAGAGGTTTCATGTTTTTCTGACTTTTGAGTACTATCTTATAATTGATAGCATCCACATATAACTGAAACATTTGAGATCCAACATTCTATTAATAATTTTGCATGTTAAATATCTTCTCACACAAACATCAGGATGTATAGCTTATGTGTTCACACTTACTAAAAGACTTGATTACAAACAGATGGCCCTTTAAAAGTTTCGGGGAATTGCTAAAATAAGTGACAATGCTGGTAGAGAGTAGTTTTCCTTCTGTTGATGATAGAGGTAGCACATTAAGGTTCTCAAACACCTGCTGTTTGTGTTACAGTTTTCAAAATAGCTGAGAAAACGAGCAAAATTCTCATTTTATGTTTTCATTATGAGTAGTCCTTTACAAAATATAATTTGATATAATTTTAATTAGCATACTAAGTGAAGTTTCCCAGCAAGTTTCAATTGTTACAGCAATTACAAATATGGGGCGTAATTTTTATATATATATATATTTCAGTTTACAACTGAAAGATTCTTTTTTGTCAGTATTATGCCAAGCATATTTTCCTCTGAACTTCTCTTTCCTTTTTATTCTGATCAATTTACTGATTCACAAGGAATTTAGGAGGTGCAACTCACTTTTTATCCTTAACCTGGGTGCAGTTATAAATTCAACTGTTTGTTTTCTCTGGGATCTTTTCCCACAGTATAATGCTAACCTGTCATGCAGTCAAGTGTCTTAATCACTAATATTCATCATGTGATTGCAAGTCTTCACAAATTCTTCTAGAGTTCATATTTTTCCATGCTACAGGGAGCTACTGACATGTGAAAAGTGGCATTCCAAAACCACTCTCTCAAAATAACCATTTAGGCCACACTTCAGTCAGATCATACTGGACACCAAAAAAGTCTGGCTTGGGACACAGGCTGGAAAGTGTCCTAACAGAAAAGGACCCTGGGGATGATGCTTAACAGCAGGTGAACACGAACCAGTTGTGGCCAAGACCAACAGTATCTTGCCTTTATCAGCAACAGTGTGGCAGGAGAAGCAGGGCAAAAGAGTCTTTCCCCTGTGTTGGGTACTTCTGAGGTCTGACCTTGAATCCTGTGTTCAGTTTTGGGCTCCTTGTGACAACAAAGACATTGAAGGGCTGGAGCCTCTCCAGAGAAGCGTGACAGAGCTGGTGAAGTGTCTGAAGAACAAGTTTGATGAGGAGCACCTGAGGAAGTTGGGAGTGATCAGCTGGGAGAAAAGAAGGCCTAGCAGGGACCATATTGCTTTCTACAACTACCTAGAAGGATGTTGTAAGCCAGGTGCGGGTTGCTCCCAGGGAGCAAACAAAAGGACAAGGGACTCAGTCTTAAGCTGCTCCAGGGTAGGTTTAGGTTGGACTTTAGGAAGGATTTCTTCACAGAAAGGGAAACTAGACATCAAAATGGGTAGCCCAGGGGGATGATGAAGTCATCGTCCCTGGAGATATTTAAGGAAAGACTGGATGTGGCATTTAGAGCCATGGCTTAGTTGGTATGATGGTGTTCACTCATAGTTTGAACTGCATGATCTCAGAGGTTTTTTATAACTTAATTGATTCTGTGATTCTGTGTTTGATTAAACTTGTCCATTTTGGTTTTTTTTGGTTTTTTTGGAAACCTTTGCATAATGATTTGATAATATCTAATAACTGACAGACACTTCAGCTTATTCTAAAGCTACTCCATGCTTCTTGTCAACATATTGTGCCAACAACCATATAGTTTTCAATTTCAGTTTTTATTTTGGATATCATATCACTTCAGCTCTATTCATAGCATTCTTTTGGGAAGAATACATTAACTTGAAACTAAGTCTTCAGTATAGTGCTAATCTGACCTGTTTAAT
This sequence comes from Passer domesticus, assembly GCF_036417665.1. Taxonomy (NCBI): domain Eukaryota; kingdom Metazoa; phylum Chordata; class Aves; order Passeriformes; family Passeridae; genus Passer; species Passer domesticus. The sequence goes on along the minus strand of NC_087512.1, from coordinate 55,380,335 downwards.
TTAGGGCTTTTAAAAATGTCTATGAAGACTTGAAAGTAGAGGTGTTTCAAGTTAAAAGCAAAAATTAACTGAATGACCGTTATGTCAGCAGTGCCCAGGTTTTCTGATGTTCTGAGATATCACGGTAATGTGTTTTTAAAAAGCCATTTGGAAAACAGTTGTTTCTCTTTTCCCGTATTTTGATAATTCAATAGACATTCTAACACCTCTATTACAAATTTACACTTTTCTTCATTTAAATATTGGGCTGGGGGGAAAGTAATTTTATAAAGCAAAATGAAAGCGTTCTTTTTTCAAAATTCAAGAGGAATTCCAGGCAGTATTTTATTGAAGTGCAGAAGACCAAAATACCAAGACCAAAAGACCAAGATGAGAAAATATCAGAACAGAAATATTGTTTTGCTACTTCACATGCAAAACAATCTGGGTGCTAATGACTACCTTGACACGTGACAAATATATATATCCACTTGAGGTCAGTCATAAAAAAAGTGCTTTTAGGCTAAAAAAATCTGAATTGGTTGTATTTTGGCTTGTTTATTTCAATCAATTTGATAGTTCAATATGATAGCTAAAGAATAATAAAAACAAAAATTATTCCACATGGGGAACCTGATGTGCAGTAGGATTTTGTCATTATGAGGAAGTTGGTACCATAGAAAAGAAACATACAGTATTGTTCATTTAGCTGCACAAATTTTATTTATTCATCTATTACATAAACACATATTTAAATTTAATCTCTGTCGATTTGTTCACCTTTCTTGAAGCCATTTTGAGCTTCAAACTTTCTTGAAGACAGTGGACTATTGTTTCCTAAAGTACAATTTTATGAAGATAATATGAGCTGAGAGATCCAAGTAGAAGTTCTTGATACACAACTTTCATACATATTTAAAGCATATAACAGCAAACATATTATCCTTCAGAACAATGAAAGGCCCTACCCCACATAAACCATCCAAGGTTACCTCTAGATGATGCTTCAAATTATAAAAAGATGATGCTCTAAACTAAGCAAAAATTTCTCCATGCCAGCTTGAAAAAACAAAACAAAACCCAAAACCCTACATTTTTATTTAATAGGAAACAATATTTAAAACCGCATGTTCACCACAACGGAAAAGGAAGAGGAAAGATCACTTAGGGAAAGTGAAGTGAAAAAAACACAGATAAATGTTAGAGGTATTTCATGGCTTTAATTTCTAAGATATATTAATGAATTTCAACATAAACATGTTCTCTAGTAGTAGAATTTTTTTATCATATGTTGTACATAATTGAGGAAGGTCTAAAATTTTAGTAGCTAGAAAATATTGGAATAAAGAATGTTAAAGATGTTTCACATCTGAACTCTGACATAGGAAGTCAAAACAGATGCAATGATTGCTGAAATTTACTGCTAGACTGGAGTTACAAGTTATTTTTTAATTTACAGGAGTGATTACTTCTCCACAAAAAGGAGCTAATAATCTTTAACCTCAAATTCCCTTCCTGTGTTTCTCTTCTTCCATCACTGGGAAGATAGATGACAATGATAAAGTGTTCTGCATTATTGTCTGCTATATTGTGCTCAGATGCTTGATTAGTTTTGCTTTTCACCTAATGTTCACTTAAAATAAAGATAGAATTGAGTTAAAACTTGTGTTTAAGAGGTCAAAGACCAGAACTTTCCTTACTAATTACTCAGTCCATTGTTTTTCTATCACTGGAGCAGTGCACAGCCTGCAGTACTTGGTTACAGTATTTTTAGACAATGTCTGTAGAAAGCACAACCCTACAAAAAGGTTATGGGCTCTCAGTCAGCAGAACAACATCACATTTTTGAGGGCCTCTCAGTCAGCGGAACAACATTACATTTTTGAGGGCCTCTCAGTCAGCAGAACAACATCACATTTTTGAGGGCCATTGCTAAAGTCTAGCATAGACTGATATTTCCAATTGTAATAGTATCTAACAAATATTAGAATGGCACCACGTATTGGAAGAAAAGTATAAAATTGGCAGCATTTTCTAAAAAAACCCCAAACAAACAAAACAGATAACCTTTTTATGAATCAATGCAAACAATGTGACCAACCCTCTGAAGGGTGCATTTCAGAAAGTTTGCATATTTGTTCTGTTCTACTATAAGGTTGCACAAGAAACCTCATTAGAAATATTTTTCATATTTCCTTCTGTAAAGTACCTGGTTATATTTTCCACAGCTTACATTTAGGCAACATAATTTTCCAACAAAGGAGTTTACCACAAAAATTCTGAAGTTTAAAAAAACAAAAATGAGAAGAAAATCTTAGTGCTAGGATGAGGCTGGAAATTACTAGGAAGAATGAAGTGCAGAGAGGTTATAAAATGATTGCAGTGTTTAGGCTTGGATTTTTGAGGTACTCCTTATTTGAACAAATTTTTTCTGCAGTGCACCAAAAAGATAATGAATCAGAAAGGGATACATATCTTGTTCTTGTAGAAATTGAAAACTTTTTTCTGCATAGGGAGTACTATGATTTCCTTGATGAATCTTCCTTATAAAGTTTTTCTAAATAATTTTATAAAAATTCAATTTTTCTTTTGATAGTGTAAAACTAAAGTACTAAAAAAGTACAGTTAAAGAGCTATCTGCTATGAGTCATTAAAATCTTTAATACCAAAAATGCTGCATATTCACTTTACAAAAAAATTTACTTTTGAATCACAGGAAATTTGTGCTTTTTATTAATTTAACAATAATATATTTACTAATAATGGGATTTTTGAATGCTAAAACATTTTTACGTCCTAAGGGTATTGATTTTATATGAGAGATTAAGAAAAAACCAAAACAAATCAAAACAAAACCAACCAGTCTAGCAAAAAAAAAAAAAAAAAACCCAAAAAATAAAAGCCAAACAAAACAAAAAATGAAAACAGTAACAAAAAGAACCTCTTCGGTATAAATCAAAATCTGCCAGTGTAGGGAAAACTTGGCTGCACAATTATATGCTTTCTAGAACTAGGTTAAGGATGGGCAACTCTTCATTAAAAGTTTAGATATGATTTTTATATTTATGCAAATATTAAATATATATGTATATGTGTGTACATATATATACAGCTTTCAATCAAGATTTACAAAGGAAAGTTCAAATACATTCTTCAGAAGGTTTTGTTTTTCATCTATTTAGGTAGATTCGAAATTAACAAAGTAGGTCTAATCTCACTGGACTATGAAATTTAAAAAAAATTTTTTTTCACTATAATATCACTATATTATTTTTCACTATAATATGACAAAGTCTAATTCATTGAAACTAATAAGAGACATCTCCTCAAAAAACCCAAAGAAAAATACAAAAACCTTCATGCATATGCCTTTCCATGCAGAAAATTCAAGCTAATATTTTGCATTAATTTAAACAGCAACATTTTTCTACATTGCTTTATAAAATAATCCTATATAATTTGTTGGCTAGCTGAAGAAGTTTGTTACTGAATCCAGCTTTATGAGATGGCATGCATTTAGCTATTTTCCACTTTTTAACTGAAAGAAATTACACACTGCTGGAATGTGATATGAATAAAAAGTTATCTATTTTTTTAAGGTTGCAGAGTTAAAACAGACTGGACCAGTTGCTGTTAAGTTAGCTTCATTGTTAAGAGTTCTTCTTCAATTACCTGTTAATGGTTGGTGATTAATCACTGTCCCGCTGATGCTTGCCAGGGAGTGACACCAGACCCTGCAGGTACCAGGAGAATGGGAGTTGCATCAGAGCTAGTATGCAGATGAGAAATGCACTGCACCAAATGTTTCAGTTTTCCAGGAAAACCCTAAAAACAACAAGCCAACATAGAACTAGGGGAGCTAGGCGATGTCTAAGGATGGGAGCATAGTCCAGTGCCTGCTTGGATCCTTTTTGCTTCTCACCCTAACCTGAAAGGATGTTGACTAGAGAGAGGACCTGAGGTGTTGGACCGAAAAGGTGGAATCTCTTAATCTCTCATGAGGACGGGATCCCCAGCTCTGCCTGCAGACCAGCGGACAAAGCTGCATCCTCCTCCTCCTCCTCCGTGCCACTCCTGGGAGCAACAGCAGCGTGGGTGCGACCCGTCGATTTCTCCCCACCTGAGCTGATTCTTTTTAATAAAGGCATTAAAAAGGAGAAAGATCTCCTGCCCATTTATTTCAGCTTGGGATCTCGTCCGGGATAGCCATGCCTGAAGAGGACACCAGGACTGGGACGGCCACCCACCCTGGACCTGCAGGACAGCTGGCTATCGGGACCAGAGAAGATCGGCTTGGGACAGTGACACGGAGCAGCACCGGATTGGTGAGAATATCTGGCAGTGGGAGAGGGACGGGAGCGAGTTGTGTGTGAGTGAGACAAGGGCCGGCAGCTCAGCCCCTCAAAGCGAGTGAGGACCCCTCAGTACCGTGGTTCCGCACCCCCGCGAGGGGGCCGGTCGGTAACGGGGAAGCGAGTGGAATTGGTGATTGAGGCGCCTCCAAAGGGGTAAAGAAGACCCCCCTCTGGGCGTGAGGAGGAAATACTGTGTGAGTGGCACGCACCCCAAAAGCCCTGATACAGGTCCTAACAAAGGAAGTTAGGTGATTTAGAAAATCAGGCCGTTTTGGTTTTAAGTCCTGACGACGGAGGTCAGGCATGAGGTCTGGCAGAGGAAGCCTATCTTGAGTTTTTCCAAGTCCTGAAGCGTAAGTCCTGACAGGGGAAGGTCAGGCAAGCTGAAAATCAGGCAATACTTTTGTTTTAAGTCCTGACAAGAGAGGTTAGGCAAACTCACAATTCCCGAGAAGGATTCGGGAAAGTCTAAAAGCCCCGCAGGCAAACAAAGTCCTGACGAAGGAAGTCAGGCATACAACCTCAGAGGCCAGGGTCTCGAGGATTTTTTTCTTTTGTTTGTTTGTTGAGTCTTGGCAAGAGAAGGCCAAGGTCTCAACAAAGTCCTGACAGAAAGGGTCAGAAAAATTGGAGTTTCAGCAGAGGAAGTTGGGACTTCTTAAATAACATGTATTTCCTTTAGAGTAAAGATATCTTTGTGATTTGTTTTGAGGCCAAAAAAAATGGGAGGGTGCAATAGTAAGAAAAGTGGCCAGAGACTGAGGAATATACCTCCCCACAGTCCCCTAGGTGAACTATTAGAGAAATGGGGCTCTATAGAAGCCACAGAGGGATTAGATAAAGTTAAGATGATTCACTACTGTTCAGAAGCGTGGCCAGAATTAAATGTGCAAGGAGGATGGCCGTGGTGTGGGACAAAAGACAAGTGGGTGTGTCAACAGCTGAGTAACTATCTGATGGCTCGAGAAGACACTGATCCCGAGTAATTATTATATGTAGCTTGTTGGTTGAATGCTATAAAGAATGAAGGAGTGCAAATTTGTAAAGTGCAGAGCAAGAAAGAGGGGAATGAAAGACAGAATGCTGAAGTTAAAGAGACTGCCAAAAGGTGGGACCCCTAGACTACTTATGATGCCCCTCCACCTTATAATCCCCTACTTCGAGCACCTCAAATAGCAGATCCAGTTCTTCTCCCGGCTGCCATGGGGGCCATTCCCTCACCACCCCCTTCGACTCCTTTAGCTGCTTCTGCACCACCACTAATACCCACTCCACCTGCTGCATGCTCCACCCCTTCAGCTACACTTAACATGCACCCAAGCTCTTCTCCCCCTCCTGCTGCTGTCCCTCCACCTCCTCCTAACTGGGACACAAATGCTTCCTTATCTAGTAACCTCTTATCACCAGGTACAGCCATTGACCTACAGCAGGTCCAAGCTAATGCTAATACCCCTCAAATGAATAATCTCGTGTCTGAAGATGGGCCATACTTTGGTACCTGATCCAAGACCTCCACAGTAGAGAGACTCTTTCCCCTTAGAGAAGTTCCTATGGGAGGAGTGGCGGGAAGTGTTGGTTTTGTAAATGCTCCTCTAACTGCTTCTGAGGTGAGAGCATTCAAGAAGAAGTTAGGGAATTTAGTTGAAGACCCTGTGGGCATTGCTAACCAAGTGGATCAGTTTTTAGGTCCAAATATTTACAGTTGGGGGGAGATGAATTCCATTCTAAATATATTATTTTCCCCAGAAGAGTCCCGAATGATTAGGGCCACTAGCATAAGAAAAAGATAACTGTCCAGGGCCCCAAGTGCCATCAGGTGAAGAAAAATTGCCACTAGTGGATCCCAATTGGAACCCTAACCAGGAGGAAGGGAGGAAAGCCATGATGGAGTACAGGTCTCTGATAATTCGAGGGATCAGAGAATCAGTTCCCAAGGGAACTAATACAAAATTGTCATTCGAGGGCGCACAAGAGAAAGATTAATCTCCTGCTACTTGGCTTAATCGCCTAAAGCGGAAATTTCAATTGTATTCTAGAATAGACCCAGACATCAAAGAGGGTGAAGTGCTACTAAAGGTCCAGTTTGTTACTAAATCTTGGCCTGATATATGGAGAAAACTAGAAAAAATTGAGGATTGGCCTGAGAAAGACATTACTGAGTTATTGAGGGAAGCATTGAAAGTGTATTTAAGGAGGGAAGAAGAAAAAGCAAGGGCCAAAGCTAGGGTCATGGTTGCTATAGCCAGAAAAAGTGTGGGGGCAAGCAACTCTTTCCCACAGTCCAAGGCCACAAATTGTGGGGGAGTCCACCACCAGAAGCAGGCAAAGATAAGCCAGTACTGGCAGGGGCAGGAGGCATGGAAAGGCCTCAAGTCCCTTTGAGCGAAAGGCGCTGCTATTACTGGGGAGAAACTGGACGCCCCCCAGACTGTTCAGCCTAAAGTTGTGAATCCTTTGCTAGCTGATCAAGATAGCAAAGGAAGCAGCTTTGAGACCAGGGGATCTGGTAAAAGTTTTTAAAGCAGAAACCACACCCAAGTAGGGAAAAAGAAGAGAAAAACCCATATTTTGTGAAAAAAATTAAAGATTTAAAGTTACCTCAAGGGCAATGGGGGGAGTGGATAACATCAGACGGATGGGTATTTTTAAACAAAGCACTTGCTGGGATGGTGCTAACAGAACTACAGAGATTAACCCACTGGGGAGTCCAAGGACTATGTGATCATCTCCTAAGAAATAACCTGTGCGTAGGTGTATATGACCCAGCAAAAGCAATCACAAAAGGGTGTTTAATTTGCCAAAAAGTAAACCAGAAAGTCATGAGAAAAGTAACACCTGGAGGGAAGGAACTAACTCTAAGACCTTTCCAAAGCATACAAATAGATTTTACTGAGATGTCTACAGTACAAGTATACAAATATCTACTAGTTATAGTAGATCATCTCACTCACTGGGTAAAAGCCTTCCCAACCAAAAGGGAAACAGCCCAAGTAGTAGCAAAAGTAATCTTAGAAAACATTATCACCAGATACAGAATGGTGAATACCATAGACTCAGACCGAGGTCCACATTTTGTGGCCCAAACATTGCACAATATAATTGAAGCTTCAGGAATGAAATGGAGATTGCATACTCCGTGGCACCCCCAGAGTTCTGGGAGGGTGGAACGAATGAACAAAACTCTCAAAAATGTATTGACTAAATTGATCGAAGAAACAAAAATGAATTGGCTAAAGTGTTTACCCCTAGCGCTCTTGTGCATCAGAACAAGACCCTGGTCTGATATAGGGATTTCACCCTATGAAATGATGTTTGGACTGCCATTCTTGTTAACACCCTATAGCACAGGAGACTATCTGGAAGGAGAAGAAGCTACCAGAAAATATTTAGAAGCCATTGGAAGAACCCTAGAAGGACCTAGAAAAAGAGGATACCTCCCCCAAACCTCCCCTCTTGATACAAAAGCACACGACATCAACCCAGGAGACTGGGTTTTGACAAAATCCTGGAATAATAGAGCATTAATGCCTAAATTTGAAGGCCCCTTTCAGGTACTCCTCATCATTAATTCTGCTGTGTGAACCAGAGAAAAGGGTTGGACCCACATCACGAGAAATAAAGGACCAGTCCCACCCCTGGGCATTGGACAAAATTCGTCAGCATCTCCCTCTGGTATTGGACCAGATTCCACACCACCCTCACCCCTGAACATTGGTCAAGATTCGTCAGTGTCTCCCTCTGGTATTGGACCAGATTCTACACCACCCTCACACTCTAACTCAGGACAGGATTCAACCACATCAGGAGTTAATTCAGCTGAATATACTATTATAAAAGGACCAAATGACTTAAAGTTGACACTCAAAAAGAAGAACCAAAAAGACTGATGAACTGCATAAGACAGAAGTTTAGAATCATAACATGTCTTAAAGTGTTTTAAGAAATTTGTAAAAGTTAAAATTTGTTAATAAGTAATTCTGGTTACGTCATCCCAACTTAGTACCAAAGACCCCAGGTTAATCTTCTGCAGAGTGCTCCCCTAGGAGAGACCAAATTAGCAGGGACAGATCAAGAGAGGTTTAACCAGAGGAGCAAGAGACTCTAAAGAGCTTGGAAGCTTCTTCTCAGTAAAATCCTCAAGAGGCAAGACCGGGTGGGCAGGCTGTGCAAGATGACCCATACCGGACTCTTGGGAAGGGTAGTAGTGATGGCTCTCATTGCTGGTGGCGCTCTGGGGAGCCCAGGAGAGCCGTGCAGTGAGTGCTACCAACCTCTCTATGAGAAACAAGTAAGTTCCTTGCTGAGAGTCCACACCAATTTACACTACAATTGTGTCAACCTCTCCCAGTTGATCCTTTATCAAGAGAATAAGAAAATATATTGGATGGCCCGGAACACCGCCACCTTTAGGCAGCCTGGGAGAGCACCCTGTAGGAGAAGGCTGGTGGTGCTTTGAATGTGATACTACTAAAGCAAGCCTGGTAAATCTGGTCAAAGGAAAAGATATTTCTAAATATTGGGAGGGCACGACAAAAACTAATATATTTCGGGAAAGCCCTAAAAGCCCTGTTTTGGGTCAATGGTACCACAGCATCCACTACATTGCCAAGAGACTGGTCTGGCGGTTTCATCATTAGAATTATAAAACAAACTGTCTTTATATTACCCAAAGAATCTGGATCAAGTTTAAGAGTTCCTGTATATGAGGATTTAAGAAAAACAAAACTGAAGAAGCAATATATGTTAAACAAAATTTTGGAACTACAATCAGAATTAGAAGCAATATCTAATTAGCTCTTAATCATATTAATGACCAACTCAACCTAACCAAAACAGTAATTTCTCAAATCAAATTAATTGTAGCAGTCATTAGAAACACCTTAAACGAAATAAGAAAACTAGCATATGTAAGAAATCAAAGGACTCCTACACTTGATTCCAGTTGGAGAGATAATCTATGGGCTTTCAAAAAAAATTGGAAAACTATAACCTTGACTGTGTGTACACTTGTTAGTTTGTTCTTCTTATTTCCCTGCTTAATTAAAATAGTGACATCTGCTGTACAGAATAACCTAAGGATCTCTAAAGAGATTAACCTGAAAAAACCAAAAAAGGTAATGAAGTTGGGTAAATATAATCACCAGAGTGCTCAGGATATTTATAATCAATACAAAAAATATAGGAAATTCTATGTTAATGAGCCAAAAATTATAAGTTGATGCAAGCTTAAGCTTAAGCCTGATCAAAGAAAAAGAAGGGGGACTGTAATGAATAAAAAGTTATCTATTTTTTTTAAGGTTGCAGAGTTAAAACAGACTGGACCAGTTGCTGTTAAGTTAGCTTGATTGTTAAGAGTTCTTCTTCAATTACCTGTTAATGGTTGGTGATTAATCATTGTCCCACTGATGCTTGCCAGGAAATGACACCAGACCCCGCAGGTACCAGGAGAATGGGAGTTGCATCAGAGCTAGTATGCAGATGAGAAATGCATTGCACCAAATGTTGCAGTTTTCCAGGAAAAACCTTAAAAATTACGAGCCAACATAGGACTAGGGGAGCTAGGCGATGTCTAAGGATGGGAGCATAGTCCAGTGCCTGCTTGGATCCTTTTTGCTTCTCACCCTAACCTAAAAAGATGCTATCTAGAAAGAGGACCCAAGGTGTTGGACCGAAAAGGTGGAATCTCCTAATCTCTCATGAGGACAGAATCCCCAGCTCTGTCTGCAGACCAGCGGACAAAGCTGCATCACCCTCCTCCTCCGTGCCACGCCTGGGAGCAATGGCGGCGTGGGCGCGACCCATCGATTTCTCCCCACCTGAGCTGATTCTTTTTAATAAAGGCATTAAAAAGGAGAAAGATCTCCTGCTCATGTATTTCAGAATGTTCACAGCAATAGTTCTCTATGCACAGTTTAAAATTATTTCTATTGGCTAAACATAAATCAAAATCCATTCAAGATTAGTGAAATACAAAACCTATAGCTGAGAGGCTTGTAAAAACAATGCATCTTAACAGGAAAAAACACCAGTTTTTGTCAAGAATATTTTCATGCAAAGTTGTCAAAATCATATATGCGTTTATTACATTTTAAATTGTTTGATTGACATAAGCAAAAGTATTCCCTGTTGAGAGCTTTGTAACAAGCTGGCTCCAAGCTAAAGCTCACAGTGAGATTAATTTGACCAAGATAGAAAATGAGGGAGTTGCCATTCCAATTAAACTGTGTCCTTGGCCCACGGATGAAGTAATGCACCGAGCAGGTGGTGTAGCGGGACAGCCTGGGAAAGTAATAAGTAGTTATACCAAAACAGCACATAAATAGCTGATAACTAATTAGCCAATGGTGAGCTGGGATTTTGCACTATGCATGAGCTAATTAAAAGGTGTATAATAATCGGTGATTCGGGAATAAAGACGAGACTTGTTGATCATCATATGGTGAGCAAGTCTTCCTTCTCCATCAAATGGCTGACCCCGACATCGACGACTACGGACGGAAACGGCTGCCACGGATGGGGAAGTAGGAGCGGGTCCTTCTGAAGCAAGGGGGGGACGGCAAACGACCACTGCGGGTCGCGGCCCTAGGAGCTATAAAGATAGTCCCAGCCTACGTGCTGCCGAAGTCTGTAAGCCTTGCAACAGCGCTGATTAGAAATGGAAAGGCAAGCAGCATATGATTTATTTATTTGCTTTTTAAGAAAGCAGCAGATTAAGGACATAGACTTGCAGAAAGAGCTCCCACAGTTGTTAGCTTACGGGTGTGCACTAGGAGTTTCTCAAGATCCTTGTGCACTACATAAGTTAATACAGTGGCGTGGTTAGGGAGGGCAGTTACGCGCGCCGCGGGAGAGCCCAGGGCAGACGCGGCGGCGAAAACGCATATGGTGGCGGCGCTCCCAGCAGTGCGGCGGCGGAGCAGACCGAGCGCTGCGGCGGTGGAATGCTCGGTGCTGGCGGCGGTTACGCGCACCGCGGGTCCAGTGACACGCACGGTGACAAAAACTCGCATGGCAGCTGTCCGTGGGGAAAGCGCACAGATCGCGAGGGAAGTGCCGGCCAGGGCCAAGCCGGCCAAAGCGAGACGCAGCAGCCGAATATGTGGCAGCGATAAGCGCAGTGCCAATGGTAGCGGCGGCGGACGCACACCAGTAACGCAAAACCCGAAAGCTGGAACTAGGAGGGCTTTTTCACTTTTTGCAAGCACACAAAAGCACCAGCGGTGTGGGACATGCTCCCGCTGGCTGCGGGTGCTGGCACAGAGCCAGGGAGAACCAGCCCGAGTGGAAATCCAGGCAGAGCGGAGCCCAAAGGAGATCGGGGCTCCGCGGGTCCGGGCGAGAGCGTTCCTTTCTGCACCCCCGGGATAGCGCAGACTGAGGCTGCGCCGGAGCAGGCACGAGACAGGCGCGAGCAGACATTCCTCGGGGCACCGCCCTGTCACAGCTGCCCGGCAACCAGCCCATCGCAACAATTCCACCAAGTGTCTGAGAAAACACAGGTCAGGAATTTCCTTCAAGATCAGGATAGAAAACTTCTGAAAATTCACACAGTGCTTCATCCAGATGTTATACGGGGCATTTCACCCAACTGTTCCACAGACTTTACAGTTTGTTTACCAGTTTTTTTTGTAAATGTGTTTGCTTTTAAAAGTGATTGAGTATTTAGGTTTGATGGCTTTAAGTTTGATGGCTTTATTACCTTTCCGTTGCCTGAGGCGAGAACAACCTTTTAGGGGGGCAGAGTCTAAGTAAACTTCCTAGTTTATGTTTGGACTACATATGAGAAGATTTAAACTGTAATATTTCTGTATACTATGGGCTTTATAGTCTTTGCTTTCTTCTATTCATTAAGAGATGGCATTAGATAAATGGATGTAAATGTGCTAATTATTTTGTACTGTCCTTATTTTAAGTGAAATTATTTGTGTTTAAGATTATCTGTCATCTTTCTCAGTTTTAAAATATTTATCCAAGATTCAAAGTTTTAAGAATTATTTATATTAAGTTTATAATCTTTGTTATTTCCAGTTTTTGTAAGTTATGCTGATAGATAAGTGATTGTTGTTAATACTAGATTAATATTTTGGGAAAGTTGTTTTAACCCCTTCAAGCACCTTTTGTTAAGAAGTTTTCAGATTTTTGTGATAAGAATTATTATTAAGGTATTGTTGTAGTATTTACAGCCAGCTTTCATGTGTTTTTCTATTTTTTTTGTGTGATCACCTGCAAGACATGTGTCTCTTCAGAATCCTGTCTTTTTATTTCCTAACTATTTAGATGTTTCTGAGGGTTTTTATCCAAATTGCCAGTTTTGTAGTTCTTTTAATTATTATTACAGGAATACCCCAGCAGAGAATTCAAGAAGTTTGCTGTGTTTGGAAAATCTCTGTCTTGACAGAAACTTCAGAAAGATTCAATTATTTGCTAGTTTAATTAGTTTGTAACCCTAAGGTTTCTTGTTTACAACAGTTGTTTTTAAAAGTCCTGTTTAAAAAGTATGTTAAGTGATACTCACCAATTAGAGTTTGAGCTCTGGCCAAGTTCTAACTCTATTTGGATGGAGTGACTGACAATCAACCCAGATGTTTTCTGCATCAAAAAGTATTCAAGTCCTTTTGACTTGGCAATTTGACCATCTATGACGGCTGAGCCATTTTCAGAGGGAGTTGGGGGAAACATGAATCTGGACATGATTTCTCCAATTCTCTGTCATTTTAAGGTTTGTCAGCTGTCGCAGACTCTGGGATAAGAGTTCAGTGTTGTAGTGTTTAGTAATTTTCTGATCTTATATGTGTTGTTAATTGTGTGTATTATCTAAATTAATTCCTAATTACTCTTATCATTACTCTTATCTTAACATTTCTTTATGTAACATTACAAAATGAAACCAGGACCCATTCTTCACCTCCAAGATTTTGAAAAGATTCTTCAGTCCTGCAGAGATGTGAGATTTGTTTGTGTTTTAACAGGTGCCCTGTCTCAGCTTGAAAAGAAAATGGGGGAGCTCAGGGTATTGGAGTGGCTCTCTCCACCGCTACAGCAACAGAGAACTGTGAGACTGAAAATTGAAATGATTGCATCCCTCATAAAGAAAGGACGTTTTAGGGCAATCCAAGTTACAGGAGCGGAGCCTTCCACGATGCGACTGCCCATCAAAAAGGACACGCTTGACTGGTATTTGGTGAACTCTGGCGAGGTCCAGGAAGCCCTTTTAGGAGCTGGAGCTGTCGTGGAGACTGGGAAACTGCATCCTAGTCCCCTCCAGTGGATGACAGAATGGGACCGGATAACAAAACCCATTCGGAGTTTGTCACCATTAAGGGGGGCTATCACGGCCTTTACGGACGCTGGTAAAAAGTCCAGGAGAGCAGCCGTGACATGGAAACAGCAAGGACAGTGGCGACAACATTTGTTAGATGCAGATGCCAGGGATAGTCTACAGACATTGGAACTTTTAGCTGTAGTATGAGCAATGATGAATTTAAAAGGTCCTTTAAATATTGTGACTGACTCCCTTTATGTAGCAGGAGTAGCTGCCAGGGTACTATACTGGGGGAGGGGATATCTTTGTGTTTCCTCTCCAACAGGACTCTTGTGGATCCCCGCAAAGTGGACTCGAGCTGTACCAGATGTTGAGGACCGTCGTGGCCTTGTCACCAGAGGACAAAGAGAGGGTGCACAACAAACTGACGCTGATATTGCGACCCTATTTGCAACGCCTTCAGCCCTACTCTAACGACGCGCGACGTGCCTGCGTTCATCTTCCTGACAATTGGATCGAGTGGCGTCAGGACCTTAGGGTAGAAGTAAAAGCTCCTCAATCACAGCCGTGCCTGGACTGTGGGGACAATAAATGCGCTGCATGGATTGCGCTAGACTGTGGAGGCTGTAATAAGGTGTTTTGGTTGGAGCAATCGACCTTTCGGCAAAACTGGTGCCCAAGCTGCCCATTCTCTTGGAACTTGCAGAACTCGTGGCAGCGAGCACTAAGGGATTTCACAGGGCTTGATTTGGGAGGATCGTTAGGCTTATACGAAGCCCCGGAGCAAATTATCTTGGCATATGTTACTTAGCAACTTAAGACCTTGTGTGAGCGAGTAGAAAAGCAAGCGCGTACTCACATAATAGCTTCGCGCTATCGATAGCTTGTGCCCCTCACACAGACATCCATTGTTGGACCGATTAAAAAAGGACTGTGGGGTTGAGGAGGCACTAGACGACTGCATCAAGCAACTTAAGTCCTGTTCTCTTCGCTCCAGAGGGACTGCCAAATAGGGCAACCCACATTCTGGAGCGAGCTGAAACAGGTAGTAGTAGCCACACTTTTACCTAGAGGGGCAGCGAATAAGGCCATGAATTTGGCCAAGCAATTAGGCTGCTGGGCCAAAGACGAACTGAACACCACCTCCCAGGTATTGGACATGCTGTCTCAAGATGTACAAAGTGTAAATCACGCAGTATTGCAGAATAGAGCAGCAATCGATTTCTTATTATTAGCTCAAGGCCATGGCTGTGAAGAATTTGAGAGTATGTGTTGTATGAATTTATCAGATCATTCTGTATCAATATGCTATAGAGATATTGTATGATAGTATTGCTAATGCTTGTATCACCATGCTTGCTTAATTGCATACCAAGAATGGTGAGTCAGATGATGGAAAGGGCTTGGAAAACAACACTTCTAGCCCTAAAAGAAAACGGGGGAAATGTTGAGAGCTTTGTAACAAGCTGGCTCCGAGCTAAAGCTCACAGTGAGATTAATTTGACCAAGATAGAAAATGAGGGAGTTGCCATTCCAATTAAACTGTGTCCTTGGCCCACGGATGAAGTAATGCACCGAGCAGGTGGTGTAGCGGGACAGCCTGGGAAAGTAATAAGTAGTTATACCAAAACAGCACGTAAATAGCTGATAACTAATTAGCCAATGGTGAGCTGGGATTTTGCACTATGCATGAGCTAATTAAAAGGTGTATAATAATCGGTGATTCGGGAATAAAGACGAGACTTGTTGATCATCATATGGTGAGCAAGTCTTCCTTCTCCATCAATTCCCAAAACAAAGAACTTTTCTGAAGGATACACTACTGAGAAAGAAATCTCAGAAGAGAGATGACACACAGTGTGATTGGCGTTTCACTATTACTCAGTGATTACAGCACAGAAAGATGGATCAGACCATAACTGGGGTTTGCTTCCTACAGTCCTATTGAGGAAGTGAAAGAAAAACATATGCATATTTGTCCCTCACTGGCACTCAGGGTGTAAATTATGATATGGAGCAGAGAAAGGGGAGAAATACTTCTCTATGACCTGCGGTATTGGATTTTACCAATATTACTGAACGGGATGTGCCTTGGCTTGTCTGGTCCCTGCTGCTGAACCAAATAGCAGCACCTGTGGTCCTTTCACCCCAGAGACGCTATTTAGCTACCTGTGGTCACAGATGGGCATGTGGGGACAAGTCCAGGCATGTCCCAAGCTCCAGTGTTTATGGGCTGGAGCTTGTTGGTAGAAGAGGGTCACTCCTCAGACCTCCCTGTGTTGGAGAAACCTTTTAAGGCAACGGTGAAGGAAGAAGTGGGTCCTGATGCAGGGTTTTTAATCCAGAGTTTTTATTCTGGGCTGCATGGCCTCTGAATCCTGCAACAACTCCAACAGAACTCCCAAACATGTGGTGTGCTTTTACCCAGGGGAGAGGGGGAGAGGAGGGAACACAGGAACCACCAACCAGGTATGGGGGAAGGGGGTCTCAGGTGAAAGGGACACCTGGATGGGCCAATGGCCCCCCAGTGGGTCCATTTGAATGGGTCCTTTGAACCTGCCAATCACTTGATGTTATCTGGAATTTCTGGGTTGATAGACAGTAGCCAGCAGGGGTCAAGGCTGGGGGAAAGGAGAGGTGATTGACACCTGGGGAAGGACCTGGGTAACTGAGGTAAGCTATGACATCACCCACAACACTGTGGATTTTGTGTTCTTCTTCACACTGTTACACTACATCCCAGGACAATATTGCATGATAGAAGCTCAGTTTTTCCTTCACTTGTCTGTGATATTTGCTGTACTGGCTTCTGGGACAGGATGGCTCTAACCAATAGCCAAAGTGGAAATCAAAAGGAATATTCTATTTCTATAGAACTCATCAGATCTGGACTGGAAAGTAATTCTAGATTTCACAGTTTTATGCAGGTA
The DNA here is from genome assembly GCF_036417665.1 of Passer domesticus. Classification (NCBI taxonomy): domain Eukaryota; kingdom Metazoa; phylum Chordata; class Aves; order Passeriformes; family Passeridae; genus Passer; species Passer domesticus. The sequence goes on along the minus strand of NC_087512.1, from coordinate 55,363,809 downwards.
CAGTTGAGCTAAAAAGAGTAAGAATAGACTTAGGAGATAATGAAGAACCTGTGACTGTTATCTGGTGAAGAATACAAGACTCAGTTTGGGAAGTTTGAATTTTTGTAGAGTTTTTGAAACTGAACAAAAAAATGTGTTTAAAAGTCATCCAATTTATGAACCTCCTTTGTTAGTTTTCCCCATCCTTTTGGAAAGAGCCAACTATTTTAAATTATGGCAACCCTGGAATCAGGCTGTGCAGTACCTCTACAAGAAATGATAACTCACCAATACTACCACCTAATGAACTTTAAATGTGCTGATTTTTATCTCTCTGTTCCTTCTTCCATCAAGTTTCACCCACAGTCTAGTTCCGATATGTACACATAACCTTTTCTCAGGCCTCTAATGTTGCTAAGTTGTAAGGAAGTGCTGTGAGAAATTTTGAAGACCTGTGCAAGATAAGGACAGCAAAACTGCAGGCAGAGGTAAGATGGCTGAAACAGGGGTAATCAGAAAGTCAAGGATTCGGGAGGAGAATCATTGACCTGATGATTTAGAAATCCTGGTACCAAAAACATGAGATATCAACAGATCAACCAGCAACATCAAATGTGTTCAGAACAGTGTGATCTGTCCCCTTTCCATTCCAGCTCAGCGCTGCCTTGCCAGCAGAGGCTCAGTGGCAGTACTGAGCATGTTGACGGTCAGCCCAGTAGCTTGTTCTCCTTACCATCCCTTGCACAGAAGTTGTTCTGAGCTTGTTCTCTACCTGCTCGTGGTAAGGCTGCATTAGCAACCTGGAGAGGGATGCATTTGTGGATGACATCTCTGCTGTTTTCTCAACTTCAGCAACTGAAGTCAGGTCTGTGAGTTGATCCCTCTGCCCATGCTTTATACACACATATGTTCTAAATACTTCTGGAATCAAGGTCTAAACTGACATCCAAATCCCAAAATACTTCAACATTTTTTTATCCAGTATGACTGTAGCCTTAAAAATACAGTTAATGTCTTCACTGACTAGTAAAAATTACATCAATGTGTAAAAGGGATTGATGCTGTGTCCTCCACATTTCCAGAGTTTTGCATTCCAGTTTTCAAATGCCTTCAGTTAGATAAAATAAGTGTGGCAATAATTCAGCAACAAGCTGACAAAAACTTTGAATTATTGTAACAATTTTTGTGCTTCTGTGAAGCTGGTATGATAGCTAGTGAAAATTGCAAAACAACAATTAGAATTTCTGATAATTATAATGGATCATTTTCATATATTTTTCTTAAACAATATTTATGTGGGGCCACATTAATGAGAAAAAATAGTATATATTCAGTATATATATTTATAGTATAGTATATATTCGGTATATATATTTATATATCATATATAAATATGATATTTTTTTAAAAAGCATATTTAAATGGGTCATGTAACATACTGGATGCAACCAAATATGATATTCTAATATTCTAGTGCTTTTTTTTTTTCAAAAAGTCAAAGTAGGCTGATACTGTATTGAAATACTTTACTCAAATTAATTTGGATGTCTACAGTTACTAAATCAAAGTATAATAAATCATATTTATAATTTCAATTGCAGGGACAGATAGCTTAAAATAGAACACAAGTCCTAGTTAATTTTTATCCTTGTGCTGGTTTTGGCAGACATAGAATTTTATTCACAGTGGCTAGTGTTTTGGATTTGTGCTGGTAAGAGTGTTGATAACACAGGAATGTTTGCTGAGCAAGGCTTGCATAAAACAAGTCCTTTTCTGCTTCTTACCCCAGTTGTGAGCAGGCTGGGAGGGGACACAGCCAGGACAACAGACCCAAAATGACCACAGGGATATTCCAGATCATATGGCTTCATGATCTGCGTATAAAATTGTGGTGAGAAGTCGGGGAATGTTTGGAGTGGTGGGGTTTGTCTTCCCAAATCACAATTATTTATGGTGGGGCCCTGTTCTGCTGGGGATGGCTGAACACCTGCCCAGCCATGGAAAGTAGAGAATTCCTTCCTTGTTTTCCTTTGCTTTTGTAGTTTTTACTTTACCTATTGAACTGTTTTTTTTCTCAAGCCATGAGTTTTCTCATTTTTATCCTTCTGATTCTCTCATTCCACTGGGTGGGGAAAACGAGTGGGTTGCTGTGTGGGACTTAGTTTCAGGTTAGGATTAAATGACAAATCTGTATTTTGAAAGAAAAACATATTTCTCAGCAAAAAAAAAAAAAAAATTATTTCATAAAATACTATGAAATAATTATTTCTTCTGAAGAATGCATTTAATTAAATGCCTTACTTGAAAGTGAACTCTGGCAACAGCATTAAATATCTGTCTAGTTTTAGACTGTAGTTAGAAGCTATGTCTCCTCTTTTCACCAAAGAACCAAAGATTTCTTCAGAGCAGGAACCTAAATTAAGAGTTTCTGATTTTTCCATTGGAGAATCTTATGTCTCATGACCAAACTCTGGTTTAGCTTAGGGAATGTAAGCCAATTATATTAAATATATCATTTAAGAACCTTACCTTCTGTGTTTTGAATACCTCTCACTGCTTTAATTATTTGTGCTTATAAAAAGTATAATTGTCATTATTAGGCAAGTATCTCCATGCAGCCAAGCAGACAATCCAGGGATAAATGGTATCTTGGCAGAACTGAGGACTAACTTGTAAATATTAACAAAATAATCTAAAATATAACAGATACATTTTTGGAAAAACAAACTCTTCCTACAGGGACTTTCTTAAGAATATAATCTATATTTCTAATATCTATTTGTCTTTCAGAAATCTTCATTGATTACTCCATTGAAATATTTTGGAGGGACTTCCTGGTCAGAAAAGTTTGTCACTTTTGCTGTAGGGTATTCAAGCATGAGGATATTCCAGCAATTCTTATGGAGATTGTAAAGAAAAAGTGATGTATTTTGTTATCACTTTTGCATTCATTGCACTTCCTCTGCTGTATCTCACAGAATAGATTAAAAAAATTTAAACAACTCCAATATAAAATACAAAACAGGTATGCAAGATGCTGTTGTAGTCCTGAAATCCACAGAAGCTTTCAAAAATACCTAAAATCCCCCCCTACCTCAGAATACATCTTCACACAAATTCAGAAAAAAATGTTACTGTTAAGATCCAATTTTAAGAGATTCTTTTGCTTGAATTAAGGTGCAAAACAGATAATCTGCCAAAATCAGTAGTACAGCTTTTATTTAACAGTAAACATGAGGGAGAGAGATAGAAGGAAGTGGGAGGGTGGAAGTGAGGGAGGAAGAAAGAGAGAGAGAGGGAGATAAGTAGAAAGTTGCCATCACTGCATGTGTTCTGTGATATCTCGATGATCCCTCTTTACCCTGGTCCCAAAGTCATTCTTCTGGGGTATCACCTCTACACAGTCCAAATTCCAGGTATCCACAGGCACATAGATGCTTTTACCATAACTTGTGATGGTGTGTGTGTAAGCAGTTTTTTTCTTTCTCACAGTTTGCTATGGTGGAAAATTTTTGTCTGTAGAGTAACTGAACTCAGGCTCTCCAGCTGTGCCATCTGTATTTATCTCAAGTTGCATTGTGGCGGCTTATAGAAAATTCCTTCTGTGCCTTTGACAGTGTTCTGAGACAGACAACTGCATTCTTTAAGTTACAGGCAAGGGGTAGAAAGGAACACATTGAAGAATTTAAAAGAAAAAACTCTGCCATGGAACTTGCGGTGTAAATTAAAGAAATCACCTGAAACTCCTCTGTTGTTAGTATACTACTGCAGTATTGTCAGGCACAGGGCAGCATATTACAACCAGATCCTAAAACACAGAGAATTGTAGCTCTCAAGAGCTCAATTTTGTGTGGTCTTGATGGGGAAAACAGCTAGGCTGTAGACTCCTGTATAACACTTTGGTGTCAGAAGCAGGTAGCATTCTGTGGTTGCTTCAGCTCTCAGAGCTCCAGGCCTTTAGCTCTCCATTCTTGATACCACTTGCATGAGAATCTGTGGAATTCACATTCTCTCTGAACAGAGAGAAGCTGTGGGACAAGCAGAGAAGAAGGAAAAACAATTATTATCTATCTCTTGCTGTGCCAAAGTAGAATGCAATATGGAGATTATTTACCCAAAGTGAGGATGTTTTGTTTACTTGGCCTATCAGGGCCAAGTGTGCGTGAGTCCGGACTGTCATGGGACAGTCATGAGAGAGTCAGATGAGCGCAGTTCTGTGCAGTTATGAGCAAGGGGGAGTGCATGGCAGGTTCAGTTTAGATGCAATGTATATAATATAAAATAATAAAGTAATTATTTAGCCTTCTGATAAGACAGAGTCCTCCTTGTAATTTTCTCTCCCTCTCACATATCGGGAGTCGCACGTGCTTCAATAAGAGTGCTGCTGCCTTAAGCTCAGGGTATTTCAAAGGTGACTGTGACTTTGCCAACGGCACAAGAAACAAGTTTTTTTATTTGGAGTTGCTTTCACAATGTACCACTTGTTACTCTGGTTGTTGGTAACCCACATCAATAAATTATAGACACTTGAATGATTCAGCAGATGTAAATCATAGGTAATACTGGGCACTTTATGCAGATGCCACTACCTTTAATTTTTCCACATTCTGGCTGTCTGATTATAAGCAGGACTCTGAATTTTGCCAGAAAATTTTGCTTCTTCCATTCATTCCATCAATTCTGAGAGGAAGTGAGCTATGACAGATGGGAGCAACATATAATTTCAAATAACAGAAGCAAGAAACAATATTAGCTGATTTGACAGTGCGACCTGAAACAACTGAATTTAAAACAAAAATTTGGGAAACCAACCAGTACGAGCAACATACTTGCCAAAGAGGGAGTAGAAGTATCAGCTTTTAGTCCAGCCATTGTTTGTGAACCATATTTTTAAAATGGCTTTCTTGGCTTTTACATCACAATTTTTCCTAAAGCTGTCTTTTTCAGGTAGTTTTTTGTCACTCCATGAGAAAGAATTAAATGGGTTTTGAAAAACAAAAAAATTAAGAAGAAAATTACATCACAAATAGTCTGGAAATCATGGTTCATCTTAATTTCCCTCATTTAGTAATGTTATATTTGAATATTCTGCAAGTCTAATATTCAAAGTCTCCATAAAGACCTCAATTAGAAATACATAAGCCAGATGAGTAGTCCTGGAAGAGACTAAATAGAAGTCAAAAAAAGGATAGATCCATTAAGTCCCCAAAGGTTGCAAAAACATTATTTCATGTCTTTTATCTGTATTTTGGATTGCACCATTATAGTGTCCCATAATATCTGAAAATTAATGACTTGCTATGACACTGAAATCAAGGTGAAGTAAATCTGAAGAATCAATTAATCAGCATAGTGCTTGGCCTTCCTTTGTACTGAAAGAAGATTTATTGGTTACTGGTCATTTTAAAGACCTCTTGCTGGGATATAGCCTCAGAAGGAAAGTAAAGAGGAGAAATATTTGAAAGAAGATGGAAGGTAGACCAATAATGTTGCAGGTCTGATAACATGAGCGATGAGAGATGTCAGTATTTCCAGAGACAGTATACACAAGTAATAAAGATGAAACATATAAACACTAGATGAAGAAATTGGAAAATTTCTTAAATAATCCATCTTAAACATTCTACTGGGTGATGAGAATTACTGTAGAAAAAATAACATACAATGGTGTGAGGATTTTGAATTTTCTTTTCTTCTTGCTTTAAGAATTCAAAATAACGATTTCTTTTAGTTATAACTTGCTGAGTTGCTGTCCGAGTTTTTCTCTCTACTCCCCCGGGCGGGGGAGGAGGCGGCACCGGCCGAGCTGAAGGCACAGCAACTGACAGGCGGGGGGGCACTGCCCAGATGCGCCGGGGGCGTCCGGGGAGCGCCTCAGCAGGAGGCAGCAGTGATCAGCAGGAAGGCGAAGTAGAAAAGAGGGTCTCATCTCGGGAACAAAGTCCAGAGTTCTTTAATGTCTCCAGGGAAGGCCAGCCAAGTCGGAACCACGAGGTGGGGGTACAGCCGATTATAAAGGGGCAGAACATACAACACTTCAGCCAATGAGGGAGAACTTGGGAGGGAACAAACTCGTGACAAACATCCCAGCTCGCCAATAGGGAATGTGACAGGGAGGGACCCTTGTTCCCGATCCAATCACCCACCGAGGAGGGGAGAACTTTCTGGAAATAGGGAAGGGGACAGTGGCTGATAGACAGGAACTCAGGGAGGAACTCAGGGGAACAGGGGTGGAGACAAAAAACCGACATTCTCAAAAGGAGGGGTTGCCAGGGGATAGGGGAACCCTAGGACCGAACCATTGTAACTTTAGGGGGAAACAGAACAAACCAAATGAACCCTGCACCACAACAATAACTTGAATTGTAACACTAAGGAAAAAACAGAAAATCAATGAAACACAATGAAATGATCCCCTATAAAAAGGTAGTCTAAGGAAAATTTAGAACTCTAAAATAGAATTACCTTATTAGTAAGATCCATCAAGTAAGTTTGAAAGGAACACTTCTCATAGGGAATCTGATTTAAAATGAGATCAGCAACTGCATTATTTATAAAACATAGCACAGTGCACCACTATCCAAGATTAAAGACATTAAGTAATTTCTCATGTAAATGGCAAGATGGGGTTTTTTTGTTTTTAGAAGTTCTGTTCCATGTTTCAGTCCAAATCAAAAAGATATAATGCATAGAAATGGGGAATGCTGAAATATTAATGTCTGCTCACTTAATTTGCTAATTTAGTAGCAGAATACACATTTTCTTTGTTTTATGTGTTAAAATATGAAACATAAAAATCTTATTTGTCCCGTCATGCTGCCCACTGCCCGTGAGGACAGGTGGTAATGTGACTGGTCAGCAGAAGACATGAAAAGTGAGCAACAGGTCTTCAGTAAAATCCAAGGGTCCTTTATAACGTGCAACAGCGACAGCACAGACACTCCCGAATGTTTGCACACAAAGACTCTGAACAATGGGGAACTGCAACTTATATAGACTGAGAATGAGCATTCTAGAAACATTCTAACCAATAACAGATATACATGTAACCCATACCAACATAGTGCCCCCCCCCCCCCCCCCCCCGCAATGATCCTTTGCAAATGAACTGTAACTGTAACCCTCCATAACTTGAAACAATGTCTCTGAATTTAGGGTGAGGTTCTCCATGGCCTAGGGCTGACCTTGGCTAAGGTGGGCTCACTGGCTGGACTAGGTCACTGGGTCTTCACATCTACCCCTTTCTGTTTAACAAGAAAAACTTCCATAAAAGATCTATGTAAACACCCCAACAAACATGGAAACAACAGTAATACAACAACAACTATAATGACAATTAACAATCCTGTTTTAACTAGATATGATAACCATCCCTTCAACCCCCTACTTTTGAAGAGTCCTGAGAAACAGAAGGAAAATTACAAAAAAATCCACCCTTAAGTTCCCCTTTGACAAATCCCTTCCCATATTTAACCAAAAGCCCCTTAAGATGTTAATACACTTCCCACTCTGCCACAGACAATCCCAGTCCCATGGCTAATAAAAAACCCCCAAAAAACTATGCTTCCCCCCATGGACTCACCTGCACTCTGTTGCAGGGTGGGTTGCAACCCTCATACCACCTCAGCAGTCCCCAACTGACCAACAGCACGTTTTCTAAGAGTTCCTTGGTGTCAGCTAACCAGACTATCTCCCTGCTGCCAGAGGTCAGCTTGTCCCTCTTGCAGCCAAGGCAAATAAAACATGGGTTCCTGTCCTCAGGTTGTGGCTTTCCCAACCAGGAGCTTATGTCCAACGATGGTTGTTTGGCAGGTCGACCGCTGGAGACTCTTTCAGGGCCCTCATTTAAGAGGTCCCTTGTTTGTATGCCACTCTGCCCACTGCCCACGAGGATAAAAACTATGCAAAATGTAAGTGTGTGATGAAGTCTATGATTATCTATTTTGGCTGGATGTTGTCCTCTGTGTATACAATATTATGCACTGTGCATTTGGAATATCAGAACTTACTCTGTCAGGGAAGCTTATCCATTTACTATATTGTCATGATATGGAAGTAAATTTCCTCCTTTTCTTTTTCAATAACACAAAGTTTCTTACCCATCAACTTAAATTGAGACCAATTTAACACTGTTTTTGTGATTCCCTTGTGTTAAAGCAAGCAGGATTGTAACCCATGTAGCCCAAAGGTCATGAGCCTTGCCCCAGCTACATGGATACTGAGCACAAACCCTCAGCTTGGTCCCAGAGAATGATTCTGGGGTAATCAAAGTAGCTGAGCATGTGTCAGATACAATGTAATTGTTATCAGTTTAGACTCTCACACTGCATAACGATTGAGGAAGGAGCTCAGAGAAAAAAATTACCATATCTTGTCTCTGTATGACCAATTATTTTTCTGCCCTCAGCCTAAAAAATAAGATTACTGATTTTGCACGTTTAAAACTAAATACTTCATTGAATGGTCTGTCTGGCAATTCTTTATTAGCCTCAAAATCAGACCTGAATTTTCCAATTCTTATGGGATATTTTCGGTTTCTTTTGTCTCCATCAATGGATTTTTTTTTCCCCTAAACTGTGTTTCTTAAGTCATTACAAGTTTGACCTAACTCTGCAAGATGCAACAAAATTACATTTGAGACTTTTCTATTACCTTGCCATAAAGCGAGATAAGGATGACTTGACTGGAAGTCCCAGGTTCTAATTTCTATCTATTTTGAAAAAAAGGTGTGATATTCCCTTTTCTGTATGTCACTGAAAACTTCACTGACTACCATGACTTCTCAAAAGACATCAAATATCTGCCAAATAAAATAACAAAGTTAAAAAATTTTAAGCATTCAACCAGGGAAACATTACTAGCTCTGTGTTGAAATTCATAAACAGAGCAATATTTATTTTTGTCTTCAAATTATTTGAAGAATGCCACTCACAGAAGTGGACAGAATTATGTCTTGAAATGAAGCATTGTATTTTATGTATCTATGAAATTACTCCAATAAGTGTGAGATCTCTTCTGTTTTAATTTTAGCCCTCCTTTAAATGGGGAAAAAAAATTAGATATTGGGCTTCACTTCTCTTTGGTATAAGATGTGCAAAATCATTGGAGTAACACCAGGGACTAATTTGCTTCCTCTCACACCTACAAATCCTATAAATGAGAGAAAGATAACTGCATTTTGGTGAATTACAGTTCCTGATAAGTGAATAAAAAGATTATGAAGTCAGCTTTTCACTGAGAAGCCTCTCAAGGCAAGATGGCCTTGAGGCTGATATCAGTCACTCTTCAAAGCTTTCAATGTCATGCATTTTTTCAAATAGAGACCTCTTTTCTCTCTTTAACCTACTTTAACCTTCTCTAGGAAGGAATATAATCAGGAGTTAATACAATGTAACAGAAAGGCATATTGAAAAAGGGAAAATCAACACTTTCTGTGATAGAAACTTTTTATTTTCCTTTTGCTATTTAGATTGCTGAAAAAAAGGTGAGAGAAGAGATCACAAATGATCTGGCTAAACAGAATCTAAACAGAACATCCAAATGGAAGAAACAGCCCTGTCAGAAGACTTAAAATGTAGTGAAGAAACACATGTATATATGAAGCTGTCTGAATCTGTCAGGACTGACTCTGGCTGATAAGTATTACTTATCTTGATTATTGACAATGACAGCACTCCATTCTCAGAGAGAACATAGCAATTTTACTGCTTCCCCAATAAAAGCACAGACCACTCTGTGAACTCCAAGTGCATGCTCCCAGACAGTGCTTTATGAGCAAAGAGGAATATAACATTTATAGGAGGGTTGAATACAAGAACATTAAAATTATTCTTTCTAAGTTTGTACAGCAACCAGTGCACAGCCTAATATGCTACACTGTTTTTAAAACCAGAAATAGGATTAAAATACTGTGAAAGACTCTATGACTTTGTTGTTGTAAGTTTACTGGCAGAAACTTTCCTTTATGCTTCAATTATTTTCATGTTTCTGTGTGACCCTTGTACAGCAAGAAGGGGTTACAGTATTTCAGCATTAAGAAAGAAATGCAAACACATCCAAGTTAAAAGACAAAGGTGCTACAGGAACACATGAAAGTAGACTAGTTGCAGGCCAAAAGGGACTAGAAATGGGAAGAAATCTGAACGCTCAAAGAAAGACTTTTCTGAAACCATCTTCAAGTAGAAGTATTAGAGACAAAACAAACGAACTCATTTTAAAGAGATTGAAATGTATTTAATGAAATAAAATATAGTATAGTTTGCATAATCCCAGATGCCTGTGTCCAATGGTTATATCAGTACACTTCCATCTTACGGTTACTACCCTGCAGTATCTTCAAGTATTTTTATAGTAATCCAGTTGTGTTCACACTGTGCTATAAGGTACCTAAACCACAAATATGGTGGTTTAGGTACCTTATAGCACAGTACCTTAGTACCTTATAATGCATCTTAGCCAGCCCATTTTTGTCACTTATCCCATGATGCTTTACTTTTTTTATATGATGGAATTGAACTCTAACAGTGTATGTAGTCTCTCTTTTTTCTCAGCTTGTGCACACTTCCTTTTGCATACATATTCTTTTGATGTTGCATCCCGATCGCAGGAGGGATGATCAGCACACACGCCAGGAGTGGCCGTGGCCTCCCTTAGCTGCCGGCAGGCAGGATCGTGATTTGGCCACTGGCTGGGGTCCCACACCGCGAGGGACTGGCCGATAAATGCGGACCCATGTCTAAGAACCGGAGTACAGGAAAAAGGAAGGACTCTTTGCTTCCTTCTCCGAGCTGCTTTTATTCTTTGCCATGCAGGAGCGGTGTCGGGACAGTACCGTGTGGGATCGGCAGTGCTGCGCAGGTGTTATTCTTTCCCGCGGCAGAAGCAGCGCTGAAGCTTCAATGCCACATGGGAAAGGCGCAGGTATCATAGCGCTGCACGGGTGTTCTTTCCCGCAGCAGGAGTGGTGCCGAAGTGGGGTACGTGACACAGCGCTGCAAAGGTGTTCTTCTTTCTCACGTCAGAGAACGGTACCGAGGCTGCAAACCAGAGCGCTGCGTGGGTGCAGGCAGGGTCAGGAAGCCACATGGCTTGAAGAGGGGGCAGTGGCAAAGAGCAGGAAACAGAAAAACAGCAGCTTTTATGGGGGAGGGGTGGGCTCCCAGGAGGAGATCGTCTAACGAATCAAGGCCTAGATGAGAGTGGTCTGTAGGGACAAACACAAAATGGAGAGGGAAAGGTACTTACCAATGACGGAAGGAAAATATCATAACTGACAGCAAATCTTCTGGATAAGTGGGTGTAGGAAATTATGACAGACAAACTGCAGGGGCAGGATTTTGGAGAATAGACAGGGAAGAATCTGGAATTATCATAACTGCCATGGAGAGAAGGTGGGAAGACAGGTGGTAAACAACTTTAGACAGAGACTAAACATATAATCTTCAAACCCCCACTGCTACAGTTTGGGAGAGACTAAACCTCTTCAAACCCCCACTGCCACATTCTTTATGAACTAGCTGGAGAAAAAAAGGATGTGAGAAGGATGTGAGTTTGGTTCTTTGTGACTTCACTATGTATGACAGAGTCAGGGTGAGTCTACCCAATTTTTGCAATAAGTAATGAAGGAGCTCCAAAGGTATGTATTCATTGAGCCTTTGTGCAAGAAAATAGTCCTGTCAGCAGAAAAGCTGCATACCTTTTCCTGTACTATATTGGCAGTGTTATAAATTAGAAGCTTGACTAGGCCAATATTCAAGCAGCAATCAATTTATTAATTAATATGGTAAAGTATGAGCAATACAGTGCTGCGTACAGTGGGGGAAATTTTCCCTTCAACTGCACACTGATAGTTGGGGCTTATGGATATTTTTAGGGGTACTTATAAGCTTTCCCAGCAGTTTCTATTCCCAATTTTTACGTCACAATTCTATACACTATTGTGATTTAGTTTTTCTCAGGATGTATCCCAGAAAGGAGTATCCCCAGATGGTGGGGGTCCAGCTTCCAAAAGAAGAAAGAAGTCTCCCAGCTGGTGAGGTCCAGATTCCAGATGCTGGTCTACCTTTTAAATGCAAGGGCTATAAATCTCATAACAGTGATGTCCAGCTTCCCTTGGTTGAAACTATCAATCCTTGAGTTGATGTTCATCTTCCTTTCTTAAGCTGCTTTTCAATGTTTTGTTAAGGCGTCGAGATAAGCATGTTTCCTTTTTATATATTCTAAAGCTATAGTTTCAAAGATCCTTACTACAAGCAATATTCTAAAGTTATACTTCAAAAGGTTATTATTGCAAAACTCTTTTTCGCTAGAAGCAGAAATTCCTGTCAAACAGCAACATCCTTAAAGCTTTAATTCAAATGCTCCTAAATCAACTTAAGATTTATAAAGGTTAATTGTGAACAAAGGATAGGTTCAAAGGCCTTCTTCCATGCTTTACTTCCTCAGTTATTTATTAGAATTGTCTTTATAACTGTCCCATGGTCAGTTTCCACACATATCACAATCACAGATACACACGTTTCCTGTATGTACCTGACACGAAACACAGCTTTGTATTCCACAGCAAAGAAGCCAGGCAAATCACATTCATGTGAGGTGAGATCTTCTCATCCTTTATCATCTAAAGGATTTTTTCTGTTTGCCTTTTCCTTCCATTATTTTGGACTTGTTTGTTTTGTGCAGGAAGAAAAGTTGCACATTTTCCACTATAACACTGGGGTAATTTGAACACTGTGTGAAAAATACTGCCTGTTTCCTGGCATCTTTCCAACACAGTTAAACGGGGTGAAGAGTCCAGCAAACTTATTCCCTGCTGCCACACAGAAAATTATTCAATAAAATAACCAGGCCACTTGTAGATAGCAAGCTGAGAAGTTGTATCAGCCAGAGGCTGATTGATAAAATAAGCAACCATTTCTTAGGAGAAGCTGCAAAGATCTAGCTAGTGAAGTAGTAGGAGGACTCACAGGCAGTTTATCCTAGTTCTTATGACTAGTCACTGTGATACTTGAAACCAATGTTATTGCACTACTCTTGATGTTCTGGAGGTTTACTCTGAATAGCAGAAATGTGTTAAAACAGACTCCACAATTCTGCCATGTTAGATTCAGTGCAAGGCCTATCAGTGTTGACTACTGTGGTATGTGCCCAGGCTATACATTAATATTATCTTAATGTTCTCAAAAATATTCTTAAAAATTAATATCCTTGTGTTATACGTTAGTAGTAAGTTCATTGTCTACTTCTTACATGATCAACATGTTTTGTTCTAAAATATATTTATGGCAAGACTTAAGGGAAAATATTGTAAAATGGTCAAAACAGATTGGAGGTTTTGACCATTTTACAATATTGTCCCTTAAGTCTGGGAAAAAATTTCCATTGGGAGAGCAAACATGATCATTAAAATGCTGTTAATTAATTCAAATTTGTATTTAGTATTAACCATAAAAAACCAAGTTTTTAAAGCCCTGTGTCATCTAATTTCTTTGGGCTAACTGTTTACATTTGTGCTCATTCTTGCATTGCTATGTGTCACTGTCTTGTAAGGTGACAAGGTGTGAACAATCTAAGAGAGATGGGGGATCATCATTTTTCTAAAGCCTCTTTGGGAGAGAATTTCAGCTTTTAGTCACCCTAAAGTACCTCATGTTCTGAGTGCCCTGTTGTATGGGAGAATAGTGAATAATCCATCTATGTTATGATCTTTCTATTACCCTAATACATTTTTCTTTAGAGAAAAGAGAGAATTGCTTGCCAGGGTCGGCTGTTACTCGTCTCTGCCCCAGCACGTGAAAAGGTGGTTCTGGGCAGGCCGTGCTCTCAAAGAAGGAGTCTGGACTCTTGCTTTTGGTCTTCAGTTGAGTTTATTGTTCCTTATCTACGAAGTTTTTCTGTCTGTCCAGCCGAGGTCTGATCAGCGAGACAGCCAAGCGCACTCACTCCTGCCCACGGGGTGGTTGTCTCTTTTATAGTAAAAACTACGTATAAGATATTTACCTTCAATTTCCAATACTTTTCACCCTTGTTGGCAAGTGCACTTTCACTATGAACCAATCCACACATGCCAACATCATCCTGAGCATGGATGCCAAGGAGAAGAAAGAAGAAGGACAAGGCATGCCCAAATTCCTCCATCTTGGGACTCCCGACCCCCATGTACAGAATTCCAAACCCTCCTGTACAACATATAAAACCCCCCTCTACAGTGCATTATAATTTAAGTTTTATTAAGTGAATATCATCCCCTCACTATTCAAGTTTGAAATTCTCTCATTTCCTCACATTGAGGTGTCATTTCTTTAGAAGGATCAAAGTCAAACCACCAGGTACTTTTGGCAACATTCCAGGACCTCCAAGCCCCCCCAGGGGTTGTCTCGGTAGCTCTGGACATCCAGAATGATGTACTGAGTTCCCACATTGCTCTTTCTTTCTTTCTTTCTTTCTTACTGATATACAGAGTTGTTAAAAAGCAGATGGAATATTTTTCTAACCTTTCTCTATAACTTCTGCTGGAGGCTAGCATATTGTGTAATAAATTACTTGTGGCTCTGGGATGGATGAATTTGCAAGTATAATATGGTGTAGACTGAATAAAAATGAAACCATTGAAAAATATTGCCAAAAGAATGATGACCTAATGCACTAAATGCACTAACTTAAAATACAGCATTATTTTTTTAAGAAATGTTTGCATGTGCACATACAAAGACCAATATATGTTTGCATATTATATACAGGGAGAGAGAACAAGAGGACACAAGATCAGTATGAACTTTTTGAAACTAAATCTAATACCACTGATTACACCAGTTACTCATTTGGACAAAGGTGAGCTATTTAGCAAAGTAGCAGCAGAAAGGCCTAAGTGATGAAGCAGAATATATCTTATGAACTTTAATGTGAACAACATTTCCAATAATGTTAGGTGGGTAATAGCTCAGAAAAGAAGTAATTTTCTTCATTCTTGTCTCTGTCTCTCTGGGTGCCTCCCGGTGAACCCCGGCCAGCCCCAGTCGGCAAACAACATGGAGGGGGGGCCTGCCCCAGAGTGACCGACAGCTGGCCCGAGGGCAGCTAGGCTAGTCGCCTTTGCATCAGATAAGACACTGGAGACATCGGTAGAGGATAAAGGCTGACTCTCAGCAGGGGGCCAGTCCAGGGTTTATTTGGAGCTCCCGAGGGAGCCCCACACCTCAGTGATGCGCCTTGCTCAGAGTGAAACAAAAGGAATCTCAAGGTTACATTTAAAGGGCGGGAGGAAACCGAAGGTAGATACATTTGCTGACCAATAAAGACCCTCCAGGGATGCAGCCTTGGGGATGGACATTTGGGATAGCGTATAAAATAATACTTAGTGGGTGGACTCCTGGCCTTGGACTAATCACTTGACGACTTTGACCGAAAGTTCTAGATAGAGGGGATGGGATGCTGAGTGACTGACAGAGAGCCAGGGCGGGGATTTGGGGGATGATCTCAACACAGGAGAATGATTACACAGGTAGAGAAAGGGGGTACAATCAGAGGTAAACCATTTGGGAAAAACAAGGGGATACAAAACCAAAACTATTACAAAGTATAAAAGCACACTACAACTCATTCTCTTTCTGGATACATAATGTACATTATAGAATCAAATAATGGGACTATGAGAGAAGATGCAGTGAAATACTCTGCCTGGGAAGCATAGGGAGGCTCATACTTAATTATGAAAAGTCTTAAAAAAATAAAAAAGTGGGATAAACCAAAAGGAAAATATTGTTGGATGTGATAAGAAACTGCTTAATTTCTGAACTAGAATATATGTGAATTGCACAAAGTGTCACAAGTTAATTTTGTGGTAAGTGAAAGCAAAACCCCATCTGCAATCTACAAGTGGGTTTTTTTAACCCTTCAGCTGTAGCTATTTTGATATAATACTTCTTTGGAAAAAGTGAAACTGCTGGTGCTAAATACTGTCTCACTTCCCACATATATACATGACAAATCTTCCAGAGAGAGCTGATATCAATACTTGTCATTGCATTTCCTGTTAGAGAAGGTTGTCCAGCATGTTATATGCCATGTTATATGCATTATTAATTTTACATTTCACCTGAGAGCATATTAACTATATAATTCTCTGCAGGTGGTATGTCATGTAAATTGTTTTAACATTTCTCCCATAAAAGTCTTCTTAACAATCAAATATATACTTTGGAATATTCTGTTAAAAATGTATAAAAATTTAGTTATATGTTGAAATCTTGTTAATCAGTGTTGGAAACTGAAAAGACAAGAAAAGTCTTGAAAATACAAGACAGAAACATAAACACAGAAAATACTTTTCTCTCTAGCAGTGTTAAAAACAATGATACCACCTTGTTGCATACTATCTGGTAAATATTTTACAGGCAGGCAATGCAATTAAGTCTCATTTCCTTGGATACAACAGCAAGAAATAAGCAACATAGGGAATCATAAAGACTCCATGAAGGTTATCGTCTTTAAAAATTGAGTAAATTGCTTCTTCTGAGCATTCTCATTAAGAGAGTAAAAATAATACCTTAATACACTTTGTACAAGAATTTGAAGTATTTCACACATTGCAGTTTCACTTGCTGGTCCTTGCCACCAGAATTGCTTCCATTTTTTAATTTTATTGGTTGGTTTGTTTATTTTTTTATTTCATAGAAAGCTATTTTATTGTATCTTTATTGTAGTTATTATGGGAAGTCCTTCCTGAAACAGTGGTTTAATCCCAGAATACAGCTACTACGCCCCACACGGCTACTTACTCAAAGAAGTTGGGAAGGAATTGCACAAACCATCTTTTAGTAGAGTATGAATGCAGCCTTGCCAAGGGGATCCGTTGAGCTGGTCCTCCTCAGAGTGTCTGTTAACAGTTAGGACTTCCTAGTAACTCCTCAAGGAATTGTAGCCTTTGTCTCATTGGGTGAGTGATTATCCATTCTGGGTTACCTTCTTAGGTCAGTCATGTAGTGCCAATTCCGTTTGACATCATTAATATTTTTTCAAATGTAGATGGACCTTTCATTAGTTTAATTGGTTTATTTGGTTAACTAGTTTAGAAATAAATCTCATTTTATTTTTTTTCAGTTTTATAAATCTCCATGTCATTTTAATTAGTTAGCAGAATGTCAATAGAGGAACTGTTATGGAGGCATGATAGTACTCCTTTTCCTCCGGGAATTAAATGGGTAAAGGAGAAGTGGGTCAACATGACTGCAGAAGTAGAGAGAAAAAAACAATGTCACAAAAACTATTGCGATGGTGGAGGCAAATTAAACTATGTGTGCCATCCTGGGCACATGTCTAATCCAGGCATACAGGAATTTAACAAAGCAGCAAAATATAGAAGTCTCAAAAAGAAAACTGGAAAGAGAAAGGGACCAGACATATCTCTTAGAACAGAAGACTGAAATTGTGATACAACACAAGCAGAAAAAAAGCCCAACCAACACCCTGCATGATTCAAATCAAAAATAAATCATGGGAATGGACCTAAGGAATTGGCCTGGGGATATCTGGGGAGGATCTGACTAAAATGGTTTAGAAGACGAAGCAGAAGACAGGGATGTGCAACACCTTATAAAGAAATGAATAACCTAATCTTCAAGGTGGTCAGCTCCATGGTGCTGCCCATACTGAGATATGTCTCTATTGCCATATGTCCAAGAACAGGATCAGAACTTGCTGAACTACAAGTTAAATTCTCCTGTAGAAAGGAGAAGAATGGAAAATGAGTATTTAAGGTGAGTTTCTGTGATGCGCAGGGATTTAATAATTTTAAGTAATGAAGTGACTTGGATGGATTCCGTGATGTCCTCTGTTTCTTATGATTTCTGATCTACACATTATCATTTGTCTTAAGTTTCTTTCCTGTTCCTATACTGAATTCAGGAAAGCAAATATGCAAGAACAGTTTTCTTCCTAAGACTAATTTAGAGGAAGGTGGAATATCAGTGAAATTTTACATTAATAGACCTTGTGGATATGACACTCTTTAAAAGTACTTTCCATGTATATTTTAAAAGCCTTTCCTGACAGAATTTGGGTAAAATCTAAAATAGATACAGAGTCTTATGTTCATTAGAGGACTTCTGGTGAATATGGTTTGTAAGCAACAGAAAAAAGAAAGCACATAAAAAGACTTGTAACAGTCCAGGTGTAATTTAATCAGCATGCATATTAAATCTGTTACTTGCTCAATTTTCTGTATTTTATAAATATAGATGCCCTATTTATTAAAACACATTTCCCTGTCATATCAGAAGTGAAACAAAATTGTATCTCTTAAGTGGAAATGTAGCTATATATTTATGTATAAGTGTCAATATGAAATCTAGAGTACAAGAATTCATATTTGATTTGGTTGTTGGCTACACTTCCCATTCAAATACATTGACAGCTCTAATCATGAATAACTCACAAGTCATACATCAGTCTTAGAGAAATGCACATGAATAACATAAATTATTGAAAAAAATTTCTTTTACACAGATATACTAAAATTCTTTTAAACTGAAAAAGTATAACATGGCATAAATACAATGAAGCATGGAGAGATGTGATATCCTAATGAAAATTGTGACCATTTGAATACTCTTCAAAAGGACTTAGAAGAAACAAAAGGAGTAGCAAAGCATGTATGTAAACAAAATGGATGTTGGTTGGTGTCATTGGGAGCAATTGGCAGACGTCCACCTTAGGATCCAGGAGGTCTTTGGCAAGGAGTGCTGATGGGGACAGGGGGAAAAGAGGCAGGTGTGCCCCGTAAAGACGGGCAAGAACCTGTAAAAGGATTTGGGCAGGTGTGGAGCCACATGTTTGGGGTGAAGGTGCTGAAAGGGCCTGCTAAGGAAAGCTCCAATTGCCGTTGGGAATGCAGGCAAAGGAAAGAAAGCCCCAATCCAAGGCGACATCTCTCTTCTTTCAGGACTGCCCAATCCAAACCCATCCATGCTTCTAGGACTAGGTCACTTCTAGTGACCCTCAAGAGTCACTCTTGGTTTTTAGTCATGGCTTCCACAACAAGAGGCAACCTCCTGCTGTTACTAGATGATAAATTTTGTACTCCAACTTAGCTAACACAATGCTTGTTTCCAAAAACTACTGGCCTATGGAAACTGCACAATGCTCATTGTGGAAGAACAAGACCTGGAAGTTCACCAATCTCAGTGTCGCAATGTCCTGGGAACTGATCCAGGTCATCTGGACCTTTGGAGTTTATAACCACCATGGACATCAAGAGAGACCTCCAGGACAGAAAAACATATGTGTAAAAGGGAGGGGAAGTATGTGAATGATTTTGGGGAGATGACTGTCATGTGTATGTTTAGTGTGGGACATTCAATTTATATACATGTAGAATACAGTAAACAGAAACTTCTGTGTGCTCAGCATGCCCAGCTTTGGGAGGTGCAATCCTCCTGTGCATCCAGCTGAATAAAGAATGTCTGCTTCTTAATGCTACATTTTTGTTAAGAAGTTTTTAAAATTGAAACAACTTTTTGGTAACACTGCTGCCAATATAAGCACTGTGAATCCAGCAACTGTGCTGCCTAAGAAGGCCAGCTGCCTAAGAAGGGCTCCCCAGCAACTGTCCCCCTGTCTGATGGACAGATCTGAATGTTAAAATGGACTGTTCAAGGAAATTCTTTAGATTTAGATGGTATTCATTACTTATAGTTGAAGAATCAATCAAAACTTTTTACAGGCTTGTTTTCTTTCCCACATACTACCTTTGTGAAGAAATTATTTAAGGAGAGTGGAATATTTTGACATTTCCACAAATGGCTTTACTGTGACCTTATTAAACATTCTCACCCTTGACAAAGGGAATGCATTACTGGAGCGCTACAATGGGGGCCAGAAGAATTTAAGATGGAGCAAGAAAGGAAGGAGTAGTCCTGGAATACCTTTTTATATTAGAGAATGTTTTTACTGTGTAGCACTGGAGGACAGGGACAATAAGGTTGAGGGTGGGAAAGGCCAAACAGGCAGACATCCTAATGGGAACCTGTTAGAGACCACACAAACATGATAAACTCTACTATAAATGGCTGTTTCAAAACAGTGTTGTTAATGGAGGCTTCAACCTGCCAGATATCTGCTGGATACACAACACAGCAGAGAGAAGGCAGCCTGAGGTTTCAGGAGAGTGTGGAAGAGAACTACCAGACCTCCTGGTCAGGGAGGCACCCCACTGGTTCTGACCCTACCAGGGACAGTGCCCCACTGGACCTGCTGGCTAGAGTTTCACTAACTTGAAAAAGTTTTGATTTAAATTTGAATGCCTACAATATGTTTCAATGTGTATTGGTACAGAGCCTTGAATGAATTTTGAGTTGTTACTTATACAAAGCCTTCTCAACTATATAAAGAGTCAAATCTTATTAAATAGTTCCTTTGCAGGTTTAAGTTTGGTTTTACTGTGCTGTACTCTCTTCCATAATTTGCATTGAACAGTGGAAAAATTAGTGTCTTCCACAGTGTCTGCTTCTCCACCATGGAAGTATACACTTAAAAAACTGATTAAAAAGTATCTACAATGAAAAATGTATGTGATAAACCACTTACTGCAACTGCATTACCAAAGCAAATAGGGCCACAATGCTACAGCAAGTCAATAATGGCCACAGAGGATGATTATATTATGGCAACTCTCTAACAGGATTTTAGGCACTGCCTTAATAATCAGGAGACAATTTATTAAGTGGTGCAGGCAGAAGTATTTTAAAGTTGGAAGCTCCTTTTTGCATTGTTTCTTGTTTTGCATAAGTAACAATACATATGATATTAATTAATAAGCACTAGAATGTTTCATAATTGCTAATAAGCATGCTACTCGATTAGGAAAAAAACCATGGGGTTTGTATGTCCCTTTACTATTACATTTCTATAGAATTTTACATTCTTCCTTTATTCAATCTTTTACAAGGTTAATTCAAAGATGATACATCCTTTTACATAAGGTCACATTTTAAAAAGATTTTATATCAAGCGGACCATGACTGCTCAATATGCCCATTAAAATCATAGATATTGTTCATTACTGAGAAGGAGTATTCATTACTTTAATAGAAAGATACTATTTTTTTCCCCCTATTAAAGCTAAAACTAAATACCCTTCTATATTTGTAGCCTACAAAGAGGCTAGCAAGAAATTAACTTGTAAAACCATAGAACAATGCTTTCTATTCATTCCACATACAACCTCCCATTAAAACTAGAAACAACATTTCAGGTCCTGGATCCTAACACCTTATGTGGAGTGAAACACTAAGATGTATGTTCTGTATTCATTCTGTGTGCAAACTTGCCACAGATGTCAGCAGAAGAAAACAAATTAATTTGGGATTTACCCCGCTGGTATAGTAAGTCAGACTAATAAGTCATTTAGAAACAATCCCAGGTCCTCGAGCATGTGTGGAGCTAAGACAAGGACAACTTTCTAGTAACCTCAGGGGAGAAAGTAAACCCTACCATAAGTTTATGCAGATGCCGATATTCTCCTTCCCTTCCTAAGCATAGTCACACTTTCACATTGGTTCAAATGCCACATATTGTCTCAGAGGGATATAAATGGACTGAGCATACACAATATACCAGTGAAACACCAGGCAATGGAATTGGAAATGAGCATTCTTCTCTACCATGTAAGGGGCAGGTACCTTCAGTTCTTCAAGGCTCTCTAATATTTCCCAAATGACAGCAAAAAAATACAGTTAATGAGAATTAATATCTGCCATAGCAGAAACAGGTACTGTTAAACAGACTCCTCTTTTTCTTCTCTCAGTGATGAACCTCTGAGGAGCATTGTTTAAAACTACAAAAAAAGCTTGGAAATAACTGTAAGAATATATGGTTTTGTGCACAAACAATTAAGGTGAGTACTCTCTAGCTGTGTTAGCCATGTTTCATCATTGTCACAACCTCAAACTATACTAAATCTTATATCTACTATTAGTTGCCTTGATCAGTAATCTTTCCTAGCAGCTAAATTGCTAATGCATCAAATTTTCACTTTGACTTAAAAGTAGCATAAAAATTTTGATCTGCCACTTGGACTGCTTCTTGGAGCAAGAAATAAATCAAATTACTATGGATATCTCTAAATGAAAGAGTGGCAATAATACAGTCCGGTAGCAAAATTAGTGTCAAAAGATATGTCATTCACATGTGTTGGAAACTCACCTTTGCATTTGAGAAGCATCCAAGAACAACATATAAAACTACTATCAATTTTTACTTCAAAATTTATTATTATCAATTCCACCAAGGCCTCCAATTGCTTTACTATATATCACATCCTAAATCAGTTCCTTGAACTGCTGAACTTCCTTGAACTCTTCCCTTAAAAAAACCTCAATCCGAACCAAACCAACCAACCAAACCAAACCAGCCAATCAACTAGTCAAAAACCCCTCCCCTTAATGTACATCCCTGCAAAACCAAATGCAAAACCAAACAGAAAAAAGCACTTCACTTGACATGAGAAGTTTCTTAGCACTATAAAATCAAATATAATAATAAGGCAGAGATATAATTATGCAATACAATTGTAATCCTTCTAGACTATGAAGGACATAATCAATCTGATGTAGAATGAATTTGTGGTTGTTGTGGTTTGTTGCAGAAACCACGGAATATGGTTCCTTTAAATGCTATGATACAGTTCATAGGCTTGCCAGGTAGGCTACTGATACAGAGTCAAGTGTCATAATACTAAAAAAAATTTAATGCAACTTTTGAATCATCTAACATAACCAGATGGGTTTGGTTTATATTTTAATATCTATTGCTCCTGTTGTGTTTTGCAAAAGGAATAGGCCAAAGTGACACATCCTTTGGCACTTTAAGCTTTATTCAAGATTTTTAAATAATGTCTGTGAATGAAAGATCTTCTCAAAGATAAAAGGAGGTGATATTTTCTCTGAGGTATACTCATTTGAGAGGAAACTCCTTTCTATGGTCAACACTGGAAATAAAAAAGTAGCTACTGAAAACTTAATGAAAACCTATTGTAAGTTTGCCCTTATTAAAGATATTAGCCGGTATCATCGTCATCATCATCTTCTTCTTCTTCTTCTTCTTCTTCTTCTTCTTCTTCTTCTTCTTCTTCTTCTTCTTCTTCTTCTTCTGTTTTTGTTCTCAAAAATGAATGTAGCAATGAACAAAACCATCTTTATCAGTTTGTAGTCCTTTCAACAACTCTAACTTTTTATTTCAGTTTATATCCAATTCCTACTTCTATTCAGTTAGCTAATGATTGTCTTTTATAAGCAAGAATGTATTTTCACCCAGTAGTCTGGTAGATTTTTTTTTAATGTATTTCAATCAGCTTTTAGAGCTGTAACTTCTAAAGCCATGTCTTTTGAAAATTCTTCTTGAAGGAAAATGAACAATAAGTATGTGTAGTATTTTTGACAGAAATGTTATATGAGTACACAATACTTGCTGGAGAAATTTGCAACAACTTCAGTGTTAGCCTCGTGATTGTCTGAACACCTGCAGTAATTTGATTTATTTTACTTTCCTGTTTGGAACTTCATTTTACTCTTCCCTGCTCAGGGTCAAAAAGTATAAAAAACAACCTGTAATTATGCTAACAAGACCAAGAAAACCTTCATCACTTTTTCCTTCATCTCAGCTTGCTCTTTTCTTTCTTTATACTCCCATAGCACCCATTTGAATTACTTGGCAAACTCTGTGAAATAAAAATCAAAATTGACAGCATCTAGAAAACAACACTCTACCCTTGCATAATTTTCAACCACATGCTTATTTTAAGTTATGAATACAAGTATCAGGATATTAATATAAGTAGAAGCTTTGATGATCCACTTGTGTTTAGGTGAGACCCAAAAAGCTTCCTAGCATTCAATTTTGATATGAAATATGTTTTGTGTCCTGCTCTTATTAGAGTCTCTCAACATGCATAGGCTGTCTTAAAACCTGATTTCTTGCCATCAAATGCAGTCACAAATGTGATTTTTTGTTTGTATTAATCAGATTTGATAGAGAATCTGTCTCAATATAACTTGAATTTACAAATGTTTTTGTAATACCTCACTAATATTGTTAGAACTGAGAAAAAGAGAACAAATCCACACAGGCGAGGAAGTGTGAGTTTAAACAGACACAGGCTTTTGAAAATATATATTTTTTTAAAGAACCATAACTCTATTTCTTTGGGGCACAGATTATGTTATATTCTGTTCTCACATTTGCAGGTTAGAGGAAAGTAATGCAAATTTCTTTTTTTTTCAACTGTATTGAAGATGAACAGAATTCAAACATGTTGATAATGGCACATCTGCAGCAGAAGTAGTGTCTTGAACCCTTTGCTTTTATATATATACACTTGCTGTATTTTCCTCTCTTAAGAATGGATTTACCTAATAGACTTTGCTGTCTTGTCCAAAAAGAGTCCACTTGTGAGTTCACAAAGTACATCATATTCTGGGTGCCAGGAACACTTTTTTTAGGAGACATCAGCTCTGTATTTCTTGGTTTAATGATGCAATGGGATAGAACATACTCAGTTAAAATCAAAAGAAGATATCAAAAGAAGATATCTGAATAAGTTTGAGCTGCTAAAGAAAATTAAATTTACTATGTGTAAGATGGGTGGGGATTTTTTATTGTTTCTTTCTTGTTTTCATAGAGTTTTCCTCTGAACTGAGCACATAGGGGTGGACTCTTCATTAAAATAAAGAATTTTACCTCCGCATTTCTGTGTCAGGTTCAGATTCTTACTTTGAGATATGGAGCCATAACTACTTTTAGAAGGGAAGTTCAGCAAAACTGTTGATAAGATAAAACAGAGTATGTTGATCAAGACTTTTTATTTCATTTACTAAATTTTTTACCAGAAAATCTTCATCCTGCTTTTGCTTAAAAACATTTGAAACAATGTCCCACAATGGAAAATATTAGGTCTCCAGTTATTTGTAAGTAGCACTACTTGTTTTGCACAGAATATACTTACACAAAATTTTTCCTTATTAAAACGTACATTAAATTAATTTATGCCATTGTTTTTTTATAAATTAAATTTCTGATATAATTAGGCAATTTTTGAACAAAAATAGCCTGAAATGATAATCACATCAAACTAATTTTATTTAGTTTGAAGAACTAAATTCTGCTACTCTTTCTCTTTACATAAGCTTTGTATGTAAACAAAGTTTACATCAGTCCCAGAGAGCATATCAAAAAAAGAGATAACTTAATAAATTCTGTTATAACTTCTTCTTGCATAGATGATGGGCCATAGGTCAAACAATGCTACCATTTAAAAGCATCTCCAAGAATTAATCCAATATGCTTGACTGGCAAAATATCAATCTTCCACTACTTTTGCACTCGTGGCATTGATAAAATCAATACCCTAAGCAAAAAAGACTATTATTCCTCCCAACTCCTTTTCAGAAATTCATAAAGAATTAGATCTGTGGAAGAGATTGTTCTCTGTATGCATACTTTTTTAGAGGTAAATACATTTATACTTATTTTGTAGGAAGTAATAAATATAGATTAATACCTAAAGCTAACTGACAAGCAAAGGGTTACCTTTACCTGCAAATAGTTATAATTCTGCAGATGCTTCTAGAAATTCATCAGTTAGGCTTCAGAAGTGGACTGCTTGTCTGGGGAATGTTAAAAAACTACTTTGTCAGCAAGAATCACAAGCTTCATAAGAGAGAAATAAGCCAGCAGCTGCTCATAAATAAGCATGAGTTTGACAATATATTGAGTGGTTTATCTCCATTTTCCCTCTCTGACATACAGGAGGTGCTATGGAAAACCCCTAGATTTTATTGAATTGGGTTCATAAATAGACATAGATATCTATGGCAAGAACTATGCTGTCTTGAAACACCTACGGAGAGGAAATATGGTGAATGCTTTATACCTATATCCAGTGAGCATCAAGAAGCCATTTCTTAACTCACCCTAATGGATTATAAACTCCTTATTTGAGTTTTTAATTATATAATTTGCAACCTAATATGAAAATATTTTCCAAGGAGATGGCCATATAAGTTTAAATTCAACCTTCCATTTGATGAGGTCAAAATTACTCATATAAAATGCTGTATCCACCAGGTACCAAGTCAATGTCATCTTATCACATTCTCTCACTTTTCTTCTCCCTGCCTTATGAATGCTGGATTCCTGGCAGTTGTGAAGAACCATCCATCATGGTGGAGCATACTCCTGCCCAACAGGTGGCTAAATCATTTTGTGAAGCAGAAGATTTGAAAATACTTAGGCAAAAACAGAACCTGAAGTGAAACACCCTACCCTTCAGTTCTTTAAGACATTTTGTTCTTCAATAAATATATAAAATATAATATATAGTTTTCTTATTCTGTGTTTTATATAATGACATTAAGCAATATATTTTCTAAAGTGTTGTATCACATCTGATATATTAGATGAGCTTTGAGTCAAGTGCATCTTGCTTGCAGACTCTGTTCCTGCTGAAAGGCTTCAATGTGCTTGACGGATGCTGGAAAAGAGGCACAGCAATATGTAAGCACTCCAGGGATTCCTGGAGTATGCTGAGGATAATTTTTAATCCAGGTGATAAACCACAAGACTGGAGGATAGAAATTACTAGACTTGTTGCTTACCAAGACGCACAAACTAATTAGAGAGGTCAAGATTGGTTGAACCTGGGCTTAAAGTATCATGGCATGCTGAAATTCACATGTTTGAAGTACATGGGCCAGGTAAAGATCAGGCAGGGCACTGAATTTTCAAAGACCATCTTATCAATTGTTTAAGGGAAGGGATCCCCTGTAAAACTGGTCTCAAGATAAGAGGGGCTGAATAGACCTTGCAGCTCTTCAAGGACTTTGTTCTTAAACACAAGAACTGTCATTCTCATTCCAACATATTCCCAAAATGTAAGAATAGAATACAGGCACAGGCAACTGGGACATATGTCCCATGATCTATGCAGGGTGAGGAAAAGGAATGACAGGGCACTGCAAAGGAATGACAGTGGAGTTTAATCTGGCAAGGGATGCTAAAACTAATAATAAGAGTTTTGGTCAGAAAATGAAGATTAAAAAAAAATATATCTGATTAATAAGTTAAGAGAACTTATGACAAATAACACAGAGAAGGCTGAAATACTCCTCAATATTTTATATTTTCTTCAGAATATTTTTTCAATATTCTGTTTTCTTCCTACATCTTAAGTTCCTTAACATCAAGGTAGGGACAGGACAACAAGCAAGCTCAGATTTGAGGCCATGTGAGTCTCCTGAACATGAACAACTACATTTCAAAGTCTTCAGGAAATTGTCTGATGTATTTGCCCAGTCACACATTTGAAAAGTCATGACAATCATATGAAATTTATTCTTTCTTGCTAATATGTAAAAAACCCTAGAAGAATCTGGAAAATGTCTAACCTGCCACGCAACATCAGTGCCCTGTTAGCAAGATAGCTTTTTTCTCTGTTTCTGTCTTGAACAGTATTGAAGAAAATAATTATTTAGAGCCCAGGAAGGAATTTGAACTATGCAATACTGGTTTGAGACCTTCTGAAGTGGTTTCCCTAAATATCTAAAAATTTGTTATAACTGATTGGAAAAATTCATTATAGGTTTTTCAGTAAATACTACAATTTCTCTACAGGAAAAAGTAATCTATTTTAATTAAGATTTAAAAAAGAAAAAATAAAAGTAAGAAATAGACAAATCTAACTACCTGCTTCAAGCTTATCTAGACTGAAATATTCCACATATTCCAATCAAACTGCTATGTTTGATTTTGGGTTTGTCATACCCATTCAATGTTTCCTTCTGCTGACAAAATGCTTGATACAATTAGTGTTTCATTTGTGTCATACTCTTCTTCTCTCTTAAGGTCTAGTCATCCTGCAGCTGGACTACAGCTACTGTGATATAATGCAGACTTCAGCAAACTGAACTACGGCAAGGCATCAGTGTATCCCAGAATTTATGAGCTGGCTGAGGAGCATCTGTTATAAAGAAGAGTGTGGTTTTGTGGCACCCAAATGACAGCCAGATCTCACCTAATACTGCAACTCCAATGAACACTAAATAAAGTTGGACCGTTCTGGGATACAGGGTTTTAAAGATACATTGAACAAGATGAAATAAAGTATTTTTTATTTCAAGACTGATAGTGTTTCCTCTTAATGGACACAAAGGAAGGCAAAATTGCTTTGCATATTTTTGATACCTCCAAATGTCTCTAGGATCCATACATTTTAGAAAGCATGTGAAATGAATTGATAACTTTTATTATCAATGTGCTATAATAGATGCCTAATTAAAGCTGGAAAAGATTAAAAAATATATACCATGATGGTTTTCAAACAAAAATTATATTTTTGAATGATCAGCGGAAAAAAGGTGAGCATCTAGTTGTAAAAGTATTGTAAAAATGTATGTTATTTTGAATTCTTTATGGGAAAAATTATGTATTTCAAAACATGTTAAGCAATTAAATTTTTCCTACAGGAAAAAAAAACCAGGAAAAGATACACCCATTACAGAAGTTACCTACTGAAAATTTTTCATCTATTCAGATGAAGATCATCTCTTAAATATATTCAGTAGCTCAGTTTTAATACATGGATGGAATGAAGGCTGCCCTGCTAGTAAGTATGCAATAAGTTTCTGCAGAGAATATAAGGTTATTGGAAATCATTAAGACAAAAGGGTCTACTGATAGGATAAAAAGTTAATTTAGTTTAGCATCTCCTTAAAATTGTTCTCAATTACTTTGCACATATAAATAACAGATACAGAAAATAAATTTTAAAAAAAGACATATAGGCAAAGAAAAATATAGAATGAAAATAAGTAATACAGGTTTGGAGGGGAATTAAATATATATCTGCAAATGGGCTACATTAAAACAATATAACTTGAGGGTTTGAAGAAATACACAGAAGGCAAAAAACCCCCAACAACAAAGCAACCCTAAAAAAACCCCAAAAAACCCAAACCCCCCCAAAACACGCCCCCCCAAAAACTGCAAAAAACAAAAACAAAAACAAACAAACAAACAAAAAAATCCAACCTCAAACAAAACCAAAACTATAAAGAAGCAATAAAACAGGTGTGTTACCCTTTTTGCAGGTAATTCTCCTTTAAACTGCTGAAATGCATTTAATGTTTATTTGGAGATATCTTTGGAATTAATAAATTATTTTACATATACAATATGTTTTCTAATGTTCTTCACTTTGTGTTTTTTGGTGTTTTAGTTGGTGCAGAAGACACTGCATGGCCTACTTCAGATGACACTGAAAGTCAGGGACTCTGATTTGACTGGGATGAGACAGGTGTAGAAATGTGGTGGCATATGTCTCATTTCACTGCTGCTGTGACAGCAAGCATGAAAATGGCTGAATTTAGTAACAAGGAAAATGTTAAAGCAAATTCAGGATTTACATCAATTGTTGACAGAGTAACCCTCAATTTAATACAAAAATTAGGAGTTATGTCCCTAAGTGCCACCTTCACAGGTGTAGGTTTGTCTTCCAAATCAGAAGATGCAAAGAGTGTGAAGAACTGAAGAATAGCCATGAGCAAATTGAAAGCTGTTTGTTGCTCCAGAGACTGAGGCAACAAAGGGACCCTCATGGTTGGTGTCTTCCACAGGCCCTTGATAAACAGCAGCTGGTTGACAAAGCCTTCTTTCTTCAGTTGCAGAAGGCAGCAGGCTCCAGTCTCTTGCCCTTCTGGGAGACTTCAACCACCAGACACCTGCTGGGAAAGTAGCCCAATAAGCTCTAGGGAATCCAGGAGGCTCATGGAAGGTGTGGTGGGTAACTTCTTAAGCCAGGTAATAGCTTAACCAGAGGGGATGTGATACTGGATCTGATGGTCACCAACTCTTAACTAATCAGGGACAACAAGACTGCAGGAGCCTGGGCTCCAGTGATCATGAACTGGTAGAGTTTGCAGTCTTTAGGGGCATGGCTCAGGCAAAGAGTAGAGTCAGGACGCAGAATTTAGGAAAATAAAATTCCAGCTGTCCAAGGAGATGGTCAATGGGACCTCCTGAGAATCTTCTCTCAGGGACAAGGGAGGAGAACAGATCTAGCAGTTCCTTAAGGAGCTCTGCCATTGTTAAAACAACCAGTGGTATGGAGGCACAAGAAATCAGGCAAAGGAAGGCAAGAGACAGGCATGGCTGAGTTGGGACCTGCTGGTCAAACTTGAGGGCAACAAGCAAATATACAGGAGGTAGAAGCAAGGACAGGTATCTTGGTAAGAGTGTGGGGGCAATGTTCAGTTGTGTAAGGAGGGAACAAGGAAGCACAAGATGGAGCTGCAGCTGAACTTGACAAGGAATAAAAATAACAAGAAGGGTTTCTATGGGTAGGTTAGACAGAAAAGGAAGATCAAAGGTGTACACCCCCGTGTGCCCCACTCCCAAAGAAGAAGCTGTCAAACCAGGAACAACAGATGAGAAGGCTGAGGTACTCAGCAACATTTTTGCATCAATCTTCAATGGACACTTCTCTTCCTATACCTCTTGAATGAGTGGATTGCAAGACAGGAACTGAGTGAACAAAGTCCTTCCCACTGGAAGTGAAAATCATGTTAGTTGCCACCTGAGGAAGCTGATGGCACATGCATCTATGGTACCTGATGAGATGCATCCTAGAGTCTTAATGGAACTGACTAATGTACTTGTCAAGCCATTCTCCATGATATTTGAAAATTTATGGCAATCAGGTGAAATCCCAGTTGATTGGAAATGGAAACTTTGTACATAACTTTAAAAAGGGTAGAAAGGGCGATGCCAGGGAGCTACCAACCTGTCAGCCTCACCTCTGTGCTTGGAAAGATCATTAACAGATCCTTCTAGAAACTATACGAAAGCACATGGAGAAGAGGGAAGTGAATAAGCACAGTCAGCATGGCTTCACCAAGGTGAAGTCCTGCCTAACCAACCTAGTAATCTCCTATGATGGAATGACTACTTCAGTGAACAAGGGCTGTAGACTTCTGTAAGGTCATTTACATGGTACTACACAACATCTTCTCTAACTTGAAGGAAGGATTTGACAACTGGATTGTTCATTGGATGAGGAATTGACTAGACAGTCACATCCAGAAGGTAATACTTAATGGCTGTGTTCTGATGGGCCTTGTGACAAGTGGCAATCCTCAGGAGTCTGTATTGGGAAAAAATGCTTATTAATATCTTCATTAATGACACAGATGAAGAGATTTAGTCCACACTTAGCAAGTTTACACATGACACCAAGATGAAAGATGCAATTGACACCCCTGAGGGACAGGATGCCATCCAGAAGGACCTGGACAAGCTTGAGAAGTGGCTCATGAGATTTAACAAGGCCAAGTTCTGGTGCTGGACCTGCATCAGGGCAATCCCAGGATGGAGATGAACAGATGAAGAGCAGCCCTGCACAGAAGGACTTGGGGGTGCTGTGGGTGAGAGCTGGACATGAGCCAGCCATGGGCACTCCCAGCCCAGAGAGCCAAGTGTGTCCTGGGCTGCATTCAAAGCCCCGTGGGCAGCAGGGGAGGGAGGGGATTCTGCCCCTCTGCCCTGCTCTGGTGAGACGCCACCTGCAGAGCTGCCTCCAGCCCTGGGCTCCCAGCACAGCGAGTACACGGAGCTGTTGGAGTAAGGTGGAAAGACACCTACAGAGGGATGGAACACCTCTCCTTTGTGGAAAGGCTGAGAAAGCTGGGATTGGTCAGCCTAAGGTAAAGAAGAATTTGGGTTGACCTTTGAGCAGAATTTAAGTACCTGAAGGGGGCTTCTAAGGACACTGGTGAGGGACTTTACAAGGGCATGTGGTGCTAGGACAATGGAGGGATGGCTGTAAACATGAAGAGGGTAGATTTACTCTTTATCTGCTGTTGGCATTTTTCTCGACATTTAGATGCTTTTACATTTCTATACCATTACATCACTTAATTTTCAATAGTAGATGATAATCACAGTTGGGTTTGGAGCTTCTGACTCCAAACCCAACCAGTATTCTTCTTACTGCATGTTCTCTAAATGTCTCTTTGTTGGAATAAATATTAAACTTACGAGTAAAAGGCAATGAGGTACTTTAGGATGTGCTGAAAAAAATCCATTGACTTTGACAATTCCTAATTCTAATATATGACAATTATGCTTAACAAAGATGAAAAATTTAATGTAATGTAGTGCTTTACCCAGTCAAACTTTCATAGCTTCTGACATTACACTAGGAAAAATATTAAATGGATTAATATATTCAGTTATCAAAGATGTGTTTCCCAGTACTCAAACATTTTCACTTTCCATCTGCTCAAAAAAAATAAACTCTGTCTTGTGTTTACAGTACACCTTGACTGCTACTAACAATTTTCACTGTCTCTTCCCCATTTACATGATTAATTTATACATATTTATCCTTCTTAATTTTTTTCTTTTATGTTACTTTCTCCATCCTGATAATTTTATGGTGTTTGCTAACCTTCTTAGAGCATAATTACCTCTCTTTCATAATGAGATGTCTAGGGTTGAAGAGATTTCCCATAGTCAAGAGAGACAGAGATCTAGAGGAAAAATAATTCTTACTGTGTTATTCCAAGTTGTGATGTAATGTTTATGAATTTTACACACCACAACTATATTAAGATAATCTACAAAGCTGTGTAAAGCATCAAACTTTTAAAAGCATCGTGTCTTGCAAAAGAGCAAAAGCAAAGAAAATTTGAAAGAATTTAGTTTATCCTTGAATAGCAAATATGTGAAGTTTGAAATTGAATGGCTAATTCAGACTACTGTTCTGTGTCCCTGCTTCAGAGCATATTACATTAACATACATCCCATCATGTTCTGACCGTACCTAAAGAGATCTCCCACACAGTGAAATTTTTGCAAAGTAGCAAAGGAATCTATACTTCTACTGAGTTTGTGACTGCATTTTGAGTTTTCTCGCATTCTTTGCAGATTTTTTCATGAAAGTCAATGCAAAATTGTTAAGTAGTAAGAATCATCCAATCCCGCAAAAATGATGCAATAATTTACTAAATTCTAGCCAGACAAAATCATGCTTGTTATAGAAATGGCGCTGTCACAATCTTTCTCAACCATGATTTCACCCTATCTTCACAATACAAATTTGCTTTCAACTGGAAACTAGAAATTGAGTAACAGAAATATAAATGAGAATAGCTAGTAATATCAGTTGTGCCATTGTCCTAGAGTGACGTCATGATGCTTGTATCCCCATTCGTCTGTTCTGTTTATGCTGGATATTATGTTCTGTGCCTTCAAGACTGGCTCTGAAGAGTGAAGTTTTGTGTTGGTTTTCTTATCAGCCTGCTCCCCCACGGCTGGCAGGACACAGAGATGGGGCAGAATATAGCGCGGCTTTTGCTTTTTGCTTTGCTTTTTGCTTTGTTCTTACTCTTGCTTCTGTTTTGCTTCTGCTTTGCTCTTGCTCGTTAGTTTGCTTCTGCTCGTTAGTTAGTTTAGCTAAGCAGTCCGATTTTTTTTCCCAGGACTCTTTTTCTTTCTCTTTCTTGGAACCACTCGAGCTTGCTCCAGACTGGGACCTGGGAAACACCAAGAGTTTGCACCTTGTGGCCTGCAGCAGCCATTTCCAGCACTGGAAGGAGCAATAACTGAGCGACCACTCAGGAGAGACTTTCTGAATTTGTCATCCTTTTCAGATAGGTGAAAGAGTGTTGTCATCTGGTATTGTTCATTTTGTGTGCTGGGGGATGCTGTGCCTGCTAAATAAACAGGTTCTTTCCACTTCTCTCTGAGGAATCCTTCCCGAACCGGTAGGGGGGAGGGGCTGTGTGGGTTTGCTTTCTGGGTAGGGCCCCCTTTGGAGGTTTTCTCATAAATTTGCCCTAAACCAGGACAGCTGTGTGATTAAGAAAGGTCTAATAAAACTAGCTTTTGAACTGCTGATGAAGACAATTTAGTGTTTAAATCAGGAGTGATAACCCCAAACCTCTATTTCCAAATTATATTAAAAAATATTTTTCTGCTGTTGTCTCTCTGGAAATATAGTTAAACACCCTCCAGAAAAAAAAAATAAATTGGTATGCATGTATAAAATATCTATCTATGTAATGCTTTTCATTTGTGTGGATGAATTAATCCCTAGTTGTATTTGCGTTGTTAAATGTTTACTAACTATAGATCTGTGTAGGAGAGACATACCTATGAAAAGTACAAGGGCAGGCAAAGAAAAATGAAAATATGAAATAAGAAAGCAAGGATTCACCTGTCTATGTATTTTTATAAATTATTTAATCTTAAAATAATTTGGGATTTATTTTATTTTATTTTTGTGATTTAACTTTTATTTGAAGACCCCTCTGAAAGTTTCATCATCTGTGCTATGGAACATTTTCTAGAGGTGTCTATGAAAGCAAACATCTTTGGGATTTGGAGTTCTTCTTTCTTCCTGTTATTCTGCCTTCTTCCTATCATCAACACATCATCAGCAAAGCACAGGTTTTCCCTATTTTTCTGATTTTGATCTATATATTAGTTTTTGGTGTGAAGAACTACTCTTACCTTCTCAGGTCATCCTTCTTTAACTGAATATATCACCTCTTTAAAATACCCAAAATGAGCTTTTCTAACATCATTGTTTCAGAATTTTTTTCTTGATATTATTGTTCTGCTAATGAACAGAACTGATTAGCTTTCCCTTGAATACCAAATTCAATTTTATAAGGTTTTGTTCAAGGTAAATAGTAAAAATGTAATTTTTAAGTTTAGTGAACTCTGTCAGTCATTCAGATTTGAATTTTGAAATTTGGGGACTAGTGGGGAAAAATATGTGTTACAAACTAAAATCAGAACACAATATTTATTTCTCCATTTGAAAAAGAGAATTTCAATGATAGTCTTTCAGGACAGAAAGCTAGTTAATTAAATGTGCTACATTTCTTAATCATCAGTGCAAACTCTGTAATTTAGACAGAATAACTAAAAAGGAAAAAAAAGGTATAGTTTCCAAGGTTGGAAAACACTTCATGTTGCAAATGGTGCATG
The DNA here is from genome assembly GCF_036417665.1 of Passer domesticus. Taxonomy (NCBI): domain Eukaryota; kingdom Metazoa; phylum Chordata; class Aves; order Passeriformes; family Passeridae; genus Passer; species Passer domesticus. The sequence goes on along the minus strand of NC_087512.1, from coordinate 55,328,790 downwards.
TGTAAGACTTTTATTAGGTATTTAATATAGCTGGATCCTACTGTTCTATTTGATCATTACTAGTTAAATAAAGGATGTTAATGTTAAGACTGGCTACTTAATTAGCACTATTTACTTTATGAAGATATGCCAGCCTACCAGCAGCAAATGAGTTGTGAAGATGATATTAAAATAAAACAATTAAGTTGTTTCATAAAGCTTTGAGGCTGATATTTAGGCAGGTTCTCATCATAAAAACTCTGAACACACACAGGCAGAGCAAACAGAGTGTGATCTAGCTGTGAAATATATACTTAAACCAGAAATTGTTTTGGAAAACATGTTTGGGAAATTTTATGATCCACCTCCAGGTGAATTGAAGACATATTAGTGCTTAAATATAAAAAGAAATTTTAACTAGCTGTATATTGGGCTGAATTTTACCACATTAGTCTGTTTGACATGGAGTCTACCAAGATGTGCCACAGTTTCCTTATATACACTTCATAGAATCAATTATAGATTTATTTAGATAAATATTTAAATCTATCAATTATAGGTTTAGGTTGGAAGGGACCTTAGAGTTCATCTCATTTCAACTCCCCTGCCATGGGCAGGAAGACCTTTCATTAGACCAGGCTGCTCAGAGCCCTATCCAGCATGACCTTGAGCACTTCCAGGGATGGGGCATCCATAGTTGCTCTGGGAAACCTGTGCCAGGGCTTCACCACCCTAACAGTAAAGAATTTCTCCCATATTTAAATCAACCCTCTTTCAGTTTAAAGCTATTGTCCTTTGTTCTATCATTGCATACCCTCGTAAAAAGTCCTCCTTCAGCTGTTATGTAGGCCCCCTTTAGGTACTCCATTCTCATTCAAGACTGTATTTGAGCTTGCAGTTGCACCAAATTGGGTTCAGGATTTTTGTCCTTGTTGAACTTCATGAAGTTCACATGGGGTCAGCTTAGAAGCCTGCCAAGGCTCCTTTTCCTGGCATTCCTTCCCTCCAGCATGTGGATTGCACCACAGAGCTTAGTATTTTCAGGAAACTTTCTAAGAGTGCACTGATCCACTGTACATGTTACTGAAAAAGAAGTTAAAGAGCCACTCCCATTACCAAACCCTGAAGAACGACATTTATCATGAATCTCCACTTGGACCCTGAGCCATTGACAGCAGTTCTTCAAGTGCAACCATCCAGGAAATTCTCTATCCACTGAGTGGTCCATCTGTCGAATCCATGCTTCTCTAGTTTAGAGATAACGATATCATGCTTGCAAGCAGCACCAATCCTGAAATCAGTCTCATGGGGTACCCCAGCCCAATTGTAGGTCCATCCCCCAGCCCATCTCTGCTTCCTAATAGTGGGCTCGGAGCTTGGGATCCTGAGTGCTCCTGTTCCAGGATGACTACAAGACAATGCTGATGAATTTTACTATCTCAACATCAAGCAAAACCTCATTCCCTTGCAAGAATCTATTCTGCCTCTGACATCTGCCTTCAGCCAGTTTAATCCTTGTAGCTTGGTGTTCTTACTGTCAGGCCATTTGAGCCAGATCAAAAATTCCCACAACTGAATAGATACAATTAGAATTTCCCTTTCAATCTTGGAGAGTGTTACAAGTGTTTAATACACATTACATCTTGTCAGAAAAAAAATGGGTCTGACAAACCAGGAGCTTGGTGTTCGATGATTTTTGAAGAGTTTTGTGAAAAAATCACAGAAGCTGAAGAATCTCAGGATAAATACCTCTAAAAAAATGCTTAACTGACTTTGAAAAATCTTCTGTAGCACAAGAAGTTACTAACTTTGGGAAAAAATTGTTTACCTAATGTAAGAATGGCATCTTATCTCACTATAGTTAAAAACATTTCAACTAAATAAAAACATAACCTAAGTTACACATTTATTTGGTATGAATTGTCTTTTTGCGTTGAAGTCTCTCAAGATGTCACCATGTCTTAGATCTTCACATCTCATATTCCTTTTTCTTCTTCATTCCTAAAATTAATGAAAAAAAATCCTAAATTTAGTTTAAAAGAAATAATTAAAAATATAATAAATTATACAAAAATTGGTTACAGACCATAATCTTTCCTTTATACAATACATCAGTCAACCCTGCCTACTCCAACCCATTTAGATTCAACAGGATTAAGCTTGAAAATTTGAATTGGAAAGTGGTAAAATATCTCATTGTACAATAAAGTATTGCTAGGATGAGAGTGCTATCCCAGGATGCTTTTTTTCACCTCTCAGCATCATTGTTAGTATATTTCAAAGTTATTTAAGTGTTTCTTGAGGAAGTTTCCCATATAGGATAGAATTTCTAAAAGTCCAACCACTGAGTATGTGCCCATTCTGAGAGAGTTATAAAAGGTTTAACATGAGAAGATTGAGGGATTCTTCTCTAAATGACATTACAGTTAACAGTTAAGACTTCTTAATGTCTTGTACTTTAAAAAACACATTTATAGATGGTATTACTGCTGTGAAATATTCTTTCAAAAATAGCATAAAACAAACATACAGGTGACATTGAGATGATATTGTTAAAGTGCCTTTCTTTATTCATTAAGCCTTGCAGTATACTTCCATTACTAAATTTCTTCCGTCTTTCATTCAGACACTTTTTAGTATTATGTAGTGTGACAGTGGACCCCTTAACACAAACATGCAGCAGTTTAGTACAGCTTTCAAAGGAGGTTCAATCCCAAGCTATACCTTGTGCAAAGCACTCCTCTAGGAAACCCACAAAGGAACAGAGTGACCCAGTGAGTGTCCGTGGTCATGAACTTGGAATACTGATCATGAAGTTAACACATGAGTAATGTGTAGCTTTTCCAAGACTCTTTTATGAAGGAACAAAGAAAGTTATGGGCAAAAGGAGTCTTGTGGTTACTTCTCCAATTGTATGCAATTTAACTATGAGCCATCTGCTTTACTCTGCAAATATTCCTGCCTGAGGATTTGAGCTCTTTGTTCTAGGCAGTATGGTCGCATGGTGGTATTCTCTCATGGAGTTAGGATCCTACTCAGGGTTTTCTTCCAGGTGATGAGAATTTGTAACAATGACAGATTTTTGGATGAATCCAGTTTGAGTTCTTTCTTGTTGTAACTGTACTGCATGCCAGGTGACTCACTCTTTGCACATGCATGCCTCTTGAGGCAGGAGATTCATTACTTGAATTTAAGAGATTCTTCCGTGTTTAGGACAGAGAGATCCTTGGTAAGTGATGGACAGCATATTGAATTCATGTTGAAGAAATCCATTCAGCTAATATTAACTATTTCAAACCTTGTATAGATAACTCCTTCAGGTGTAAACCATTGTGCAAGTCTATATATTTGTGATGAGGCAGTGAGACATCTTCCAAATGCAATACTTCAAAAATAATTTTTTAGACATTGCATGCAGTACTGCTCTGTATTTCAGACTGTATGTACTGCCTCAGTATTTTCTGAGTTGACTTCTTTTATACTGTCAGATAGATAAACTTGAGTTGAACATTCATGAGCATTTCAGAAAGTTTACGCTTGAAAAAAATCAGCATAAACTGTGCTTGAATCATATGCTATTAGTGATTTTGCTTTTTCAGTTTTCTGGCCTCAGTTGTTATTGAATAATGAATGTTATCAAATATGAATTTATTAAGGTACTCACCTGTACAATAGTCTACAGTCTAAAAACACCCAATTATTATTATGTAGATAATCACTTCAAGATTATTTTATTGTGTGGTTCTCATTACTTTACAGAACTCCTATTATAAGTTTCTGCAGAAACACTTGTTCTTTGTACTACCATTGAGAGCACTGGTCACCAAAACAGTGTAAATGTAGCTATCTATGTAGGCAAAAATCACTCCTATAATGCAGATTTCAGGAAGACTAAAGAAAAATTCAGTGGGCCTGAATTTTGTGTAGCCACGTTCTTGAATAATAATTTCTACCTCGTTTTACTTTAACTCTTGCAACTTAATTGGTGCATTTATTAAGATTAGCCTAGTAGGGGACACTTTATTTTGAACAAGCGTTCTTCAATAAATCCAAACCAATAATCAGGCCAGAATGCTTCTGAATACCTTACTCTGTGACCACATATTTGCAAAGTAAACAGTGAATATCTGTTAATGCAGATTTAAAATGGACATTTGATACCTAGAAAAAAATAAGTAGGAAGGTGAATGAAGCAGTGGATACATTTCTGAGTAATGAAGTCAGTAGACTGCAAGTGACAGGTTCAGTTACTGATCTGTGGACCAGTGACACATGTGCCTTAAACTCTGAGAAAAGGGCAATGGAAAAGGGATGAACAACTCTTAAGATTTGGAGAAAATATGTAACCATTCAGGCAGAAAATTAGCAATTACATTTTGTGCCATCAGTAATAAGTATTTCAACAAAGATCTTAGGTTAACATCAGACCATGTGACAGTATATCAACCATTACACCTGTGTTCAATCAGCAACCTCCTCCCTCAGTGATACTGAGCTGCTTAGTTCAAATGTAGCTTGGTCAGTGATAAGTAAGATGGCTGACATATGCTACAAAAGTGTTCAAAAGAAATTTATTTCATAGACTTGATGGTGACTGTTGAAAGACTTTATTCAATTTTTTTAAATGTATGAATTGATAATTTGTCTCTTCATGTGCTTGTTCTAAAATCCCATCCTATTCCTCTCCAAACACACAGCCACCTATGCCCCTGATAAACTACTACAAATAGATAATTGTGTTACACATGCAAGCAATATATTTGCTAGTAATAACTATGCAAGTGATAAATCAACCTACTGAATTCAGAAAAATTGAACTCTCTTTTCACCTCACTATGAAATCTAAAGTCATTATATGGAAACTAAGTTCATAATCATTATTAGGACAGGAAAGAATAAAATTTAGTGTCAAAAGCCAACTGAAGACTATCAAAATCAATGTAAAATAACACATTAAAATGAGACAGTTTTATAAATTCTAAAAATTTGCCTCTGTTTTCACTTTGTAAGCGAAATATTTTGATGGAATCTCAAATATTGCTGAGAAGTTTTCATTAGAACTGAGAATATTTTCATTCGTTCTCACCACAAAAATATTCTACCTATACTGAGGTATGTCCTATCTAAGCTGAGAACAGAAATAGTTTTTTCATGCTGGCTGGCTTCTGGACTTTTTTGATGTTGTTGTTGTTTTTTGGTTATTAATTCCTATTCTTAGTCTTTCAATACATGTTGTTATTGCTGGCAGAAATAAGTTTGTAGCTTTTGTCATTGTACCAGGCTAAATCTAAAATACATTTGTTACTACACCCATAGCACAGAGGCAATTCCAGCTATTTGTTCTGTGGGACTTGGAACACTACTCAAGTATGCCAAGCTCCACACCAATACAGATTTTTTGACAATAACCTTGCATTGAAACATCATTAAAGTGTGTAGTGCAGACTTACTCTCAGTATATTGCTCTCTAAGCACATCTGAGTTTGCTTGGCATAAACTGGGTATCACAAAAAGGAAAAAAAAACCCAAATGAACAAAAAACTACAACAAACTAACACAACAAAATGTAAGCAATGAAATGTATGGAACACATTTATCTCACAAAGAGTTGTAAAACACTCTGACCAGAAATCTTAATCCCAGTATTTATGTTGCTCCTAGATGGCTCCACAGAATTTTTGCACACACCCACACCCACACCACGTTCCTTTGACTTGGAGAAACTATAAGAATTCCAGATGTTCTTTTCCTGTTCAGGTGTAGCAGATAAAAATAAATTACATGTGGGATATTTCTTCAGTTGACTTGTACATACTCCTGTTGTCATCATGTATGTGAAGCCACAAACCAACAACAATAGCAAAACTATCTTTTTGCTGGCATGGCAGTCCAGAACAGAATTATGGGCACTATGTCCCTCAAAAAGCTGAGTATGTTTTGACAAATACGGCTAGGTTTTCCCTTTAAAAAGGAAATCTGAATCTAAAATTATTTTAAAATTTGTTTATTTTTATGTCTAATAGCCTATCTTTACTTTTGTTTGCAAATGCTGCATCGATCAATCCACTAAGAAAAAAAATTGTATAATAAATAACAATTTTCCATATTTGTATTGAAGTAAAGGAGGAAATTATTTTTTAACTAGTTAAAGCGTGCAATAACAACAGGCAAAGAATTCTAGAAAGAAAAACTTTGGTTTTTATATATAGTATCTTTTCAGCACTGTATTAAATTAAAATTACATTTATATTAAAATGTGTGATACAAAATGACAGAAGCTGTGATCCTTCGAAAAAAAATCTTTTCTAAGCTTATCTTATTTGCCTTAGAGCTTTAGTTCCTTTTAGAAACATAAAAATTATATTTTTTCATATCTCAATTTGTGGTATGTAGCAACTGCAAGACAAATGCTGGTTAGAAAACGTCGGTTGATGTCTACCAGCACTAGAATATTCTCTGTAAGAGGTGAGAAGCAGTGGTCAGATGGGATCTACTATTGATGGCTTAATTCCCAAAACACCTTGATGTTAGCCTTGAGGTTTTTCTACCTGATTACATCTTCCTGCACAAAATCTCTCACACAGAAATTGTCTTTAAGCACCTATGAGTTTTTGTCTATTGCCTTGTTGATTTTACCTTGCTTTACGTGTCTGTGTGCTGGGTAGGTGCAGATGAGGTAGGCACTTTACCACCACAGGTTTATAGCTGTCACACCTTTCCACTAAAAATTGGCAGTCACAAAAAGTTACTTTCTTTTTCTACCATTTCTGCAGCTCAGAGAAGTGGTACCAGAGATGATGATGCCATTCACTATTTCATACAAAATCTTTCTTTGTAGACAGTCACTTATTCAGCTTTCTTTTTTTAGGTGTGATTGGTCAGAGGCTCTTTCTTGGCTGGAAAAACACCCTCTTTGAGCTCTGCCCAAGAAGGTGCAAAAGTAAATTGCATTCCCTTATTGCTCACAATATGCAAATTTTCCCAGTTTATGGACAATAAATCCAAGGGTTTCAGCCAAGTATAAGTTCATACTGAGGAGAATGTCGCACTAAATACAAGTGTTGTGAAACCTTCACAGAAGTGAATTCAGTAAACTGTTTCAAGTCAGACTTTCAGGTTTAGGGCACATTCAATCTTCCAGTCTCCTGACTGGAAGAGGATTAAAGAGGTAGTTGCAAGCTTCCTTTCCATTTTATCCATTCTTACTGTTCTTTGCCAATGTTAGAAGAAATTAAACTGCAAGTGTTCATATTTATTCCTAGACACATATTGTCACCTATTATTGTATTTTAATGATTTGTGGAACTTTTGAAGTAATTTAGATTTCTTATGGGGAAAAACATTTATCCAAAAGCTAATCTTGAATTTGAAGAAATTACCTAAAGCATTACATATCAAATTGACAGTTACTTCCCTTTGCTCACCATCAGAGACTGGATGCCTTGGTCTGCCTCCTTGGTCTGCAGATCCAAGAAAGTTTTAACTTCAAGACCAAAAAATTAAAAGGATGAAGAAAAAATGTGGTGGCTAACAGTTGGCCAGGAGGCATCACACTTACAATTAATCCTAATTATAATCATATAACTAACATATAAATAATTGCATAACTAGCAATCATATAACTCAAACAATTTGGACTGCTGGGGAGCTGGTCTAGGCCACTGGGGATGTGGGCAGCTATTGGACACTTAGGGGGCAACTGAGGTGGCAACTAGGGTGGCAACTAATTCAACCAATCAGAACTATCTGTGTTCTACCTGTGACTTTCAAAACTATATAAGGGGAACAGCACTCAATAAAAATTGGGTATTGCTGCTTGAACACACAGTGTTATCCTGTTGCACCCATCTCTACTGTGACAAGAAAATAGTAGAAAGCCATTAAAATGCTCACACATTCTAAAAGTTTGTTCTTTTATATGCAAAAATTTTGGTGGCATAATAGCATTAACATTATATAGGCTGCTATCCAATTATCAGCAATATACCAGTGTGTTGCACTGATACGCTTCTGATATACATACAGCCCTCTCAAAACCTGCAGCAATGCTCTCTCATAAACTGAGTTGATGACACAGACATCTTTTTTCTTCTGGGTGCCAGCCTACATTTCCCAGGGCAGCTAACATCAAGAGTCAACATTCCAGCCTTTTTCAGGGCATCACCTTGCACACACATAACCCTTAATGTACTTGCAGACACATCCTCTTCTATTCCTCTGTGTAACTTCCATAGAATCCATGTTTCGACTCAATTTCAACTCATCTCAAAGCAGTTTCTCTAATGCAATAAACTTTTTTTTAAAGCACAAGTTGTTTTTTTTTAAAGCTCTTCTGTCTGATTTTTTTCTCAATTATCAGATGACCTTTCCACTCTCAGTCCTACCATTCATAACTGTGGTAGTAAGACCTTTAAGTGTAGATAAAACATTGGTTATGTACAGCCAGATAATAGAGCAAAGAAGTTCTCACTTGATTAAACATATATGAATATGGGACATAGGCTACACGTGTCCTTTCATCTGTCCACTACTGAAAAAATTGATGGTCTGCTTCTGGCATTTGTATAGAAGGCAGTGGGTATGGGATTGTGACCAATCAGTATCTGATTTGCAAGTCTATAACAGCTTTTGCTAAAATGTGTACGATGCCTAAATCATAAGTAAGTGACAACGGAGCAGAAGGACAGAAACACCACAATTAATGCAGTGCACCAAAATCCAACTTTCAGCATGGGAAAATAAAACTAAAACTGACAGTGTAAACCAGATTTGTACAAGCATGAATAGCTGTTTAACCCTCTTGTAATACAGGTAAGAGATATGAATGTGTAATGTATCTGCATTTTCTCTCAAAAATTGTTCTTCCATATGACTGTATCAACACATTGCTTTTTTTCAATCAGACTTTGTTTTCTGGAATCAAAGATGACAATTCCAAAATATTCAGGTTAGTAATACTGAATGTTTTGCTATAAAGTATGCAGTTTATTCTGCTTTTATTTAACTTTTTATTAACTAAGACTATGGGATATATTCTGCATAGAGGATATAGTCAAAGTTTAAGGGAACTTGGTCTGCAAAACCAGTTTAGATCCACAGACTCGAGACTGGAGCAGACACAAGGTCACACAGAGAACTGCACTTTCTGACTTGCGTGCAAATGCTCTCCATGAGGTCTTATCAACTGGTAAGATGTAATGTCACCATGATATTTTATGAAAAATCCTTTGCTAGGATTTTTCTCCCAGCTGAGAAGCCTCAGAAAAGAAATGTAAACAATTAACTATCTGATGGCTGTGGAATGTGGTCTGGACATTGTTTACCAACAGGTGCATCTTAGATTGCACAATCTTGCACAATGTGGTTGTTTTTACTTGACCAATCACAGCCACCTGTGTTGAGACTGTGAGCAGTCACAAGATTTTGTTATGCATTTCCATTACTGTTCTTTCTAGACTTCTGATCAATCCTTTTATCTCAACTATTTTAGTATAGTTTTAATATGGTATTTTAATATAATATATAACATAATATAATAAACCAGCCTTCTGAAACATGGAGTCAAGATTCTCATCTCTCCACCCATCCCAGGAGCACCCCACAAATCTTCCACCACAATGTAATGGGAGAGAATGAACAGACAAGGAATGAAACAGACAGTTTTGCTTTATTCTTAATGGAAAATCATAGATTGATAAAACACTTTTGTTGGAAGGGACCTTAAAACTCCAATCCCCCTGCAAGACTTTCCAGTAGACTATATTGGTAAGAACCCCATCCAGCCTGGCTGGATGTGGGTGCTGGGCTACCTACCACCCTGGGTGGCTTGTGCCAGGGCCTTATCACTGTCGCAATAAAGAATTTTTTCCTAATATTCAATCTAAACCTACTCGGTTTCACTTTAAAACCATTCCCCCTTGTCCTATCACTACAGGCCCTTGTCATAATTCCCTCTCCAGCTGTCCTGTAGTCCCCCTTCAGGTACTGGAAGATTGTCCTAAGGTTTCCCCAGAGCCTTCTCTCCTTCAGACTTAACAACCCCTAAGCTCACTACCTGTTACAGCAGAGGTGCTCCAGTACCTCCTGATTATCTTCTTGGCCTTCCTTTGGATTTGGATTAGGTTCAGCAGATCCATGTCCTTCTTATGTTGGAGACCCCAGAGTAGTGTGCAGTAATGTAAAAAGATTTATTTCATCTGTGCAATACAACAATAAAAATAGATAAAACATGGATTTCTTAGTCTGAAATATCTATATATACATTTTTTCCATGTGTACTTTTCCCTGACAAATAACTTTAAGCATCACTCTAAGAAATTAATTCAATTTTGCTGCATATCTTGGCAAACACTTTCGTGGCATATATTACCAATTTCTTAAAATTGTAATTTCTAAACATCACTAAAACCTATTTTTGCAATGATAAGCATGTGTATGACTTTGAAAAAGTATGTGTGACATGACTTTTCTGAATATTTTTATTCATTACATGTATACTGTACATGAATTGTAGGATGTGATGCCAGCTCATATACATGCAGCTGAAATATATAGTACCTAATCATAGTGTAGTCAACAAAATCCAAAAGTTCTCTAAGAAGGCTCTTTGAAAGGTTCCTGAAGATTAGTCAATTAATGAAGGTTTCTTGTCATCCCCCACAAGAACAGAAGATAATTAACTCTTGTCTGTGAAGTAACAATGAATACCCACAGAATTAAGCTTTTCCTTCCAGAATTATCTGTTGCATGATTCCAGCCTCAGGAGGCATACAATAATTAATAAGCACAAATGGGCTGAAAATTTCTCACAAATCTGTCCCTGTGTAAAAGCATAGAAGCTGCTTTTAAAGCAAGAACTCATGTTACCTATGTGTGTAATTGTTGTCAGGCGACCAAATCCTTTTAATTGTAAGTGGCTTATCATGGTACCTCTATAATTTATAATCTTTCAGATTTACAAGAATGACAGTTAATTTCTTTTCATTTACATTTCTCTGGCACATTACCATGTAATTCCCAGATAGGTCTGGGTGTTTCTTTCAGTAATGAGAAATTTTAACTTTATAACCTACCTTTGTAAGGTAGGCACTAGAACATTTACTTCATTAAAAAAAGAAGAAGTTAAGAGGTTGTTGACCACCTCAACAATTCCCATGCTTATACTGAAGCCTCAGATTACCTATGAATGCCTATTATTTTATCATGGTACTTACTCTTTTCTGAAATAAGAAAGTGTAATGTGTCATTAATGCCTTTCCCCCATCATATCAATCTGTTACACTCCCTGATTATATACTCAGTGCTTTCTTTCACACTTTGCATTAAGTAGACACTAATTCTCTAATTTCACTCTGTTCTTAATTTTGGTTTTTATTTAGAAAGGCACTTAAACATGGGCTTCTTTGCCTGACTTCAAGGAAACTACTTATGCATTAGGAACAGGATCTTCTGGTTATAAGCCTTCATTTTTAAGCATGCTACAACTATGAATAATGTATCTCTTTTAATTTATCATTCACTTCTGGGACTGTAAATATGTAAAATACTTCACAGACTCCTGTCTATTTCAGAATAAATGCAGGTTGGTTCTCCTTTTTTATAATACCTGGATTTATTAGCTAGACAAAACAAAATGTCATTTTCGATCATCAAGTGGAGGATATGCAGCTCAAGAGACTAGGAACAGCCAAGCATAGTTTGTGACACATGATGTACTGAAAACAATTCATTATCATCTCAATAGCATCTTTGTTACCATCTTAACTGCTTGGCAGAAATTTGAAGAAAGTTGAAGGCCTTTACCCAATTTATACAGGATGTTTCAACATTAAAAATCCACCAAGACAACAGCTGACCATTTCAGGAAATAGTCCAAGCCCTTAGCATTTCATTTTTCTATTTACCGCTTCTGAGTGTAGTCAACAACTATAAATCGAATGAAAAAGAGAGGAAGAAAATAATAGTAGGTAATATTACTTGTTTAATCATTAATCAGAAACTCATTGATGATACTTCTAAAATTTCCTATCTGGATTTATGTTTGATTGAAAAAGCCCAAAGAGCCCGTCTTTCCTTTTTTCTTGTCAGGAGACGTGATGTGCCTTACTCTTTACAGACTGCAAACAATGCAGATTGCATGGGATATAGGAGTTAGATTCTAAACAAATGCTTTAGACACCCATATGCTGTAAGTCTCATAAATTTCTTAGAGAAGAGAAGCTATACTTAAATATTTAGCCTTCCTTTTATGTCTACAGAATAGATTAGAGTCATTAAAGATTCTGCTCTCTTTTTAGGCTTCAAGGTTGAGCCTTGAGAATATTTCGTGAAAAGAATGCACCCAGAGATCATGTTGGGCAACTGTCATTCTAAAAGGCCAGGTACTTAATCCCTCATTCCTTTGTGTATTGTGTGAAGTCTACATGAAATCTTCAATAAACTTTTGCTGATGCGTACAGAACATTTCAGTTATGATGATATAGTCTCTTCAAAATGTCACTGCAGAGTAAGAATGATTGAAGCCTCAGACATAACAATAAGTTTACTTTGAGGAGTTTTTCTTGGATTGTTTTTTTTGTTTGTTTGGTTTTTTTTTTACCTTCAAGGAAGATTCACTGCTCATGAAAACGGATAACTCAGAGGAGCATTCAGAGTGAAAGAAGATCCACTGAGGTCTGACTAGTTTCCATGAGAATAAGAAAAACAATGCATTAACACACAGGCCAAAATTTAGTATTTGTCACAATTTGGTATCCCTTGTCTCCTGCTGCAAAGATATGGTGTGTTTTAATTTTTGTATTTGTGGTGGGTTCAGTGCTGTCTAAATGCCAGTGCCTCCACTAGAATATATTTACTCATTTCCTGCTGTGAGATAGGATTAGGAGGAAGGCAAAGCGGGCTCAAAACTTTAAAAGGGTATAAAGAAAAATTTATTAACAGTAACTAAAAGAAGGAATAATAAAAATCAGAATAAAACCTTTAGAACAGTTCTCCTCCCCCCTACAACCTTTTCTTTCCTACTAACAACATTCAGAAACAATTCAGTCAGTTTATCACTTTATAAATAATCTGTGTGCAGTTCACTTAAGGAGAGGAGTTTCCCTTGCCATGCCAGGGAGACATCTCCACAAGAAGAGTTCTCTTGTGGCTTTTAAATTCCACAAATAGCAGCTGCCCAGGAATCTGCAATTGTGGAGTCCCTCACATTTTTCACAGCTTTTCCACAGCTGCAATTATGGGCCATGTCAACTTATGGGTACTATTTTAAGGATAAGGTGTTCAAGAGCAAATGTTCTCTTTATCAATCTCTGAGATTATCCTTGAGAATAGAGATCTTCTTTCCCTGTGGCAGAGGGTCTTCATCACTCTTCTATCTCTCTATCTGTTCAAACTCCTCATAGGATCACAGCCACTTCAACATCTGCTTATTTTATCATGGAAGCCTTTGCTCATATTTGCTGTTATGAATAAAAAGTTATCTATTTTTTTAAGGTTGCAGAGTTAAAACAAGTTGGACCAGTTGCTGTTAAGTTAGCTTCATTGTTAAGAGTTCTTCTTCAATTACCTGTTAATGGTTGGTGATTAACCACTGTCCCCCTGATGCTTGCCAGGGAGGGACACCAGATCCCTGCAGGTACCGGGAGAATGGGAGTGGCATCAGAGCTAGTATGCAGATGAGAAATGCATTGCACCAAATGTTGCAGTTTTCCAGGAAAACCCCTAAAAACAATGAGCCAACATTGCCCCCCAGCCTAGGGGACCTAGGCGACGTCTAACGATAGGGGCATAGTCCAGTGCCTGCTTGGATCCTTTTTGCTTCTCACCCTAACCTGAAAGGATGTTGACTAGAGAGAGGACGTGAGGCGTTGGACCGAAAAGGCGGAATCTCCTAATCTCTCATGAGGACGGAATCCCCAGCTCTGTCTGCAAACCAGCCGACAAATCTGCATCACCCTCCTCCTTCGTGCCATTCCTGGGAGCTGTTGATTTCCTACCACCTGAGCTGATGCTTTTTAATACAGGCATTAAAAAGGAGAAAGATCTCCTGCCCATTCATTTAATTTACAATTTGAACACTTCATCCTCCATACTTTTCAAAGAGGTACAGTGAAAAAAGAGTCTGGTGTATCAATTACATCTTCTCCATAGCCTTACATGAGAATTTCAGCCTAAACTTCAGGCATTCTTCTCATTCTCCTGACATCTGGGACTTGACTCTTTCTTTACTGACTTCATGTTTTTCCTCTATGTGTTCTCAGGCCGTTCTTTTCTCTCACTTGAGGGAGGATTGAAGGTCTGCAAGTCTTATCTACACACTGAAAGAGTTAAGATCTCACCCTGGGTCTGCAGATGGGCATGTGATCCCTTGGTGGTGACCAAGGCAGTCATAGTGATGAATATTCAGGCTGTGCTGGGGGAGGCTGTGTCGGGGATCACAGGGGCTGGGTTGCTCCGGCTGCATGGCTGGTCTCTGGACACTGCTGTGTTCAATTCCAGCCGTGGGCTGTTTTCTGCACGGCCTGCAGAGCCGCCTCTGGGGTTTTTTCAGTGGCCGCGCTAGGGGAAAGGTCAGGATCTCAGCAGCCAGGCTAGACCTCAGTGGCCAATGGCCACCCCTCTCCCTGCCCAGCAGCGGCTGGGGCCCAGCTCAGCCAGGACAGGGCCCGATGGGTTCCTCACAAAGGGGCCCGGCCCAGCCTGGCCTGGCCTGCCTCTGCCGGGTAACAAGGTAACCCTTGTTAACTGTTCCCAAGCCATAACAAAAAGAGAAAGATCCTGGGGTTTATTTGTTTTACATGTGTGTTCACAGAGATGTGTTTGTCTTTCTAGTGGTTTAACAAAGTGTCAATATTTAAAACTGATTGGTGTTGTTAGACACAGAGGAAACTCTCAGCAGCTCCTCTCAGAAAAATCATTTCCGTGGGTGGTTTCTTCCCTCTTCACCAAATATCAATTAATGCAAAACCATCACAGTATGCCTTATGTTCTTATAAAATCATGTGCTGCAGAGACAGATTGAGTTTAACCTACCCCCAAAGATGCTGGGCACATGGTGTGTTATGTGTCAACAGTTAAATTCAGGTTTATTAATTTCAGCAACACTATAGGCCCAATGGCCTTTTTCCTTTCTACTTCTTTCAAATTTTCTTTATTTATCCATTTGTTCCTCAAAATAGCCAAACAAGAAACTGATCATGTCCTCTGGTGAGTTATCTATAAATTACTTACATATTAATGTGCTGTGTAGACTAGCCATGTACTATAATGATGGGAGGAATTTATCTTAGTATAAGGACTTCAGATTTTTTATTTATTAACTTATTTACAATTGAATACGATCTCTATATCCCATTCCCAAACTCACAAAAACATGAATCTAGCAATTCATTATTAATTAAATATTTAACAAAACTTATCACATAATGCATTTGTACTCCAAATTAAGCATGTTTCTAGACTATATCTGCTGCAACAAAGAGCAAAAAAGGTTATCCTTCAATTTCTTGAGCGTATTAGAGGAGGATAAATGATGTAAGAATAATAAAATGATGATGCAGAGTCAGAAAATATTAACTCCCACAACTCCCAGCCCCAAGAACAGTGAGCTAATATCTGAAGTAATGACCATGAAATTATAATTTAAAACCTACTGGATACACATTTATTTTCTGTAAGTACAAATTCAAAATTTATACAGACACATGCAAGGCTAATTTCATAAATTATGTCAAAATTTGAAATTTAAAATAATTTTAACAAGTCTCTCAAACAAGTTTTCAGCAGGGACAGTGTTATTACTGAATTAGATTTTCCCCATAGTTTTAGAGTTCCCACACCATACAGAAAAAGCTTAACCTTTGTTATACTCATTAGGTTGGTAAATCAGCTCTTTAGAGATAGAGGTTTTGATCACTTGGTGAAATGAAAGATTTCAGTCTGGGCTTTGTTGCTGTATCTATAACATCAAAAAGTTAATAGGTGTGAAATGCATGAGGTGGGATTTATTTCCTCTGAAAGTTAATTTCTAGAACTCCTGTGAAAGATAATCTAAGAATATGGGAAACATCCTTTCATTAGGCAGTTTGTGAAGACATAAACTCTGTCTTGAGGAAATTTCAGCTAATTTTAACTTCTCTTTCAGTTTATTATAAACTAATTTGCGAACAAAGAGCATTCTGAAGATTAAGTGCCTATTATACTTCTTAAGACATCAAAAATAGCATGAAAGCTCTTTGAAAATGTGCTGTTCTTGCTGAGTGATTTTCACAAGAGAAAGTTAAAACTTTTGGTAGCTATTTAAGAATGTGCTTGGCTGTGTACTTTTTCTCCTTTCACAGCAGACTTTACAAACCATAATTATTCTTCTGTTAGGAAAAAAAGCATGTGAAGTTTATTGAGTTTTACTATATTTCCTCTCTTTTTTTTATTCACATTCAGTGTTTAAAAATATTAGGCCTTACTACAAGTTTAGTTTGAGAGTTGATATGAAATAATTTGACTGTAGTTTTCAAATTTTATGTAAGGGTTGGACCCTTGCTCCATACTCTATGCTTGACAACACTGGAAGTATAATGTGCTTATTCAGTGACTGATAATTCAACCTCATGTTTCTAAATCTCATTTGCATATGAATTATTACTAAATTTAGAGTGGATTGTGAGAAAGTTCTTATTTTAAAAGTTTTAATATCTGCTATTCTTGAAAGGGATGCTTTATGCTCTGCAGGTCATCAAATATATTTGGTCTTAGAAGTAGGCAATACAAAAAGAAAAAATGGTACATGTAGCAAAGAAAGGATAATATGGAATCACTCAATTCCAATCAGCTGAGTTAAAGAAGATACAGAAGGATCATTGAGTCCAGCTCATGATTCTGCACAGCATTGTGTGCCTGAGAGTATTGTACAAGTGCTTCTTGCACAGGCTTGATGCTGTGACTTCTGCACTGGGGAGCCTGCTCCAGTGCCCAAACACACTCTGGGGGAAGAAGCTTTTCTTGATATCCAAAGGAAACCTTCCCTGAGCCAACTTATGGCGATTACCTTGGATCCTGTCAGAGGTCAACAGAGTGAAGAGATCAGTGCCTGCCCCTCCTCATACAAGGAAGTCAAAGACTGGAATAAGGAAGTATGGTACTTGTATGGTGCCTCCTGATAACTTTGTACATGTTATTGCAGTTTACGATTTGGGATCCAAAGACAACTGAACATAAATGCTGGCTAGAGGTTTTGCTGAATATGTGTTTAGAAGCGACTAGAGGACAAAAGTGGCAGAAAAATTGTATAATGCTGACCAAACATTCTTGTTCAGCAATAGATATTCAGAGAAATTCCCATCTTTCATCTGGATATATTCCACTGATTTCTTGGCAGTGTTATCAATAGTGAAAGTGTCCTTCCCAAGGGAGACAGTGTCAGCACAGACTAGTTCAAAGTCCTCATTAATCTCTGAATATGAGAATGTGCTCTGTTTTCAGAGTTTTGAATGACACAGAAGACTATGGTTGCTCTGGAGAGGTGATACCGTACTGAACATCAGAGAACATGCTTCTATCACCAACTACATTTACCTTTCCACACAGCTTTTTAGGTTCCATCTGTAATTTGTCTCAGCCTCAGGTGCCCGAGTAACCTCCATAAAACAGAGGTGAAAGTTGTGACTGGACTCTGACCTCCTAGATGCTGGTCATGCTGTTTGCCCTAAGAAAACCCAGTGAACTCTGGACACATTAGTGAATTCAAGAGTAGTTCCCTAATACCTCCTGGAAACATTTGCTTTACTTTCATGCTGATACTTTTAACCATGTTTCTTTTGTAATTGGAATTTTTCTGTTTCACTAAGGCTAATGTCTCTGTTCATCTGTAATAACAGTCCAAAATAATTCTGCATTTGCATAACTGGTAATTAGTACAGACACTGTTCTTATCATTGGGTTGGAAATTACTCAGAATTCAAAAGTCTGCCTGATTTTATTTAGGAGGAAAAAGTTCAGGGATTACAGTTAATGGCAGCAGTTATATCTCAATGAAAAACGGGGAAAAAAACTGCATATTCTTCCTTCACCTCACATTTTTGTCTAGCCAAATAATGCCAAAAAGAGAGAGCGTGACCATTCTTATGCACATCCTAACTACCATGACAGCTTAAATGAATCAGTGACTACTGGCCTTCTGTTCTGTTGTTTTAAACATGTTCATCTGCTAATTAAAAACAGATCTTTTTTTGCTTCACCTTACAGACATGAATAATATGTCTCAAGTGTCTTACAGAAAAGCTATTTTCTCAAGTATTATTCTATCTTATGCTACACCTAAGTTTAAATTTTTGAAAGAGATAAAGCTTTTTCCCTAAAACCTTATGTTTAAGGATTAAAAAAATTACATCTTACTGATCTATTGACATATGGCACAAATTGTTTATTTTCCTATTAAGATTGTTTTATTCTACTTCATGGCTGAAGACCACTCAGCACCAAAACTCCAAAATCACCTCCATCAAAAGTCTGGATTATCATTAAATCAGTATGCTGAACCAGTAGAAAAAACATAAACTCATCCAAAGAAAGAAATACAGAATTACATTAAACTGAAATGGAATCTCCAACTTGATTTCAAAATGGAGAAGCTTGGCTGAAAACACTTCTGATGATTACTTAAAATTTGCCTTTTGAAACTTTTTCAGACCCACAAGTGTCCTCACCTTCCAGCTAAAAAGCAACCAATTACCATCCTTTCTGAAATGAAACAGAAACTTTACTGTCTTTAGCAAGAAAATAACTCATTATACTTTTCTGTATCATTTAGGGGATTTAACACACTATTTCATGCAGCCTTTGAACAAACAGAGTAAAATCTCCTAATATTTAGAAGTGATGGATGTTTTTCTTATTGATATCCTATGAAAAATTACATATAAAGGATAACAATAAACATACACATTGGGAAAATATAAACAAAATACATACATGAGCAATTTAGGTCTGAACAGAAAATTTTTGTTTTAAGCATTATTAAACAAAAATAGTTTATTAATTTTATTCATTTGTTTAATCTACAGGGTTGGGGTTTTTTGGTGTTTTGAATATTTTCAGCAAAGGTGGGGTTTTTTAAAATCCTTTTACACTGTGTTTACATTACAGGTATTAAATGAAAAGGCAGAACACTTATCTTGAATTGATAGTATATGACAGTATATCCAGTATCAGAGAAGAGTGTATTGTACAGTTATAAAATACTGTAAAAAATATATCCTCTCATATCAAGTTTTATATAGATTGACCAGGTACACCTAACTTGATTCAGTTTAAAACCCCCATTTCCTCTTCTAGAAGGTAGCAAGGATTTAATTTAGAGAATGGTTCAGCTTTTTTTTCCTGATAGAAATATGAAGTGATTATTTTATACTTACTATTCAGAAAGACTGTACCAAAAATTTCCTCTGTAAAAAGTGTGGCTAAGTGTGCACAAATTTTCCATCGCTATTCAAGTTTCATTCTCTTGCTTTCACTTCCTCTCACTCCTACTTGGGCCAGTAAATTCCCTTGAACGTAATTTGTTTCTGAGTTTCAACAAAAAAAAGACTGGTGTGAACTGAGAACTCAGCATGCAACTAGCATTCTTCTGCATCTGTCATAATTTTATGTCTATCTGAACTAATATGATTATTTGACCATTAAATTTTTTATGGATAAATTATATACTCAGTTCATTTTTTTGTAAGAAGGAGTGGTAAAATATACATAAATTGATAAATGCCCTGATATTAGGAGTGTTGAATATTCAGAAAACCTCTTGATTATGTCTTTCACGTAAATGGTTAAAACTTTTATATCTTATTTTTTACCATGCTTCCTGTGAATAGTGACTATTTTCTTTATCAGAATTGGGTAAGTGGAGAGTGATATAATGTCAACAGAAAAATGTATTTAAAATGTGTAAACTTAATTTAGGCTCTTAAGTTTAAACCACACAAGTCACAGAAGTTCAAGATATAAACATAAAAGTAACATCTACATAAGAGAACTAATTTATCTGGAAGCTAATTCTACAATAGAATTTTGTGCTTGAAACAAAGAAAATATAAATTGCCTAATCAACTTGTCTCAAGCTAGACTAGCAAAGAAGAATTTGATATCTTGGATTTATGATTTTGTTTTGTCTGTCTCAGAACACTATGATAAGAGGAAGTAGTAAATTAATAGCAAGGAAACACCAAAGGAGAAGCATGGAAAAATAAGTACAAAAATTACATATTCCGATGAAAGTCTGAAAAGATGCAGTATCAGTGTTAAAATATTAGAGAAAGTATCCATTTCAGAAGTAGTTTGATTAATTCCTCTGAAACTGAGAGTTCTATTAAATATGAAACTACTTGAGACACAAAACCACTTCTGACCACAAGACAAATCTATATGTGTGAATGACTACTGAGCTCTACAGAGTGTCATAAAAGTTATAATAATATTGATAATATTGAGCATTACCTTTCATGTTTTCTTCATATTAACATTTGCGACTCATACAGTTTCTAACAATGTACAAAAGTAATTTTAATACTAACACTAATTACAGTCTTAACCACAAAACCTTAGCCAGTAACCTTAAGTAGGAAAATAAAATTTGATAAATGTAAGCTAAAATTTGGTGGTCATCTCTGAATAACACAAAATGGGAAGTAATTTGGTGATTGAAGTACAAAAATAGCTTGGAGGGGAGAAGTCAGGTTTTAACTGATTGGACATATTAGCCTGAATGACTGTTTGACAAAATTTCTCTAAATGAGTCTACATTTGATTTTTATTACCCTAAGTAAACAAAATTTTCTGTTTTCATAAAAACAGTGGAAGTTTTATTTTCACTCTCTACAAGTGAACAGAAAAGGAAGGAGGAAGTCAAACACAAAGCAACAACAACAGATAATTCAAAACATGAGCAATCTTGGTTTTTGTAGCGGTATTGGTACGCCAATTTGAGATTTCCCAGCCAATGCACCAACTAATGTGGTGGGTTTCAGTGCTGGCCAAACACCAGTGTACCTACTAGAATACACTATGAATTTTCTGCTGTGAGATAGGATTAGGAGAAAGACAAAGCAGGCTCAAAACTTTAAAGGGATATAAATAAAAATTTATTAACAGTAACTAAAAGAAGGAATAATAAGAATCAGAATAAACTATTTAGAACAATTCTCCCCCCTACAACTTTTTTTCCTTCCTACTAACAATGTTCAGAAACAATTCAATCAGTTTATCACCTCTAGAATATTCTCTATTTAGTTCACGTGGGAGAGGATAGCCTCTTGTCAACTTATGGAGACTTCTCTATGAGAAAACAGTTCTCTCATGGTTTTTAATTTCCATGAATAGCAGCTGCACAGAAAATCTGCAATCATGGAGTTACTCCCATTTTTTTTTACCACAGCTTTTCCATAGCTGCATTTATGGGCCGTGTCAGCTTACAGGGTACTATTTTAAAGATTAGCTGTTCAAGAGCAAATGTTCTCCTTATCTGTCACTGAGATTATCTTTGAGAATAGAGATCTTCTTCGTTCCCTGTGGCAGAGGGTCTTCATCACTCTTCTATCTATCTGTTCAAACTTCTCATAGGATCACACCCCTTCAACATCTGCTTATTTTATCATGGAGGCCTTTGCTCATATTTACAATTTGAACACTATCTCCCCATACTTTGTTGAATAGGTACAGTGGAAAAAAGTCTTATGTATCAATTACATCTTCTCCATAGCTTTACAAGAGGATTTCAGCCCCAAGATCAAGGCATCTCCTCATCCTTTCCATCTGGGACTTGACTCTTTCTTCATTGACCTTGGTGTATTCATGTTGTTCCTCTCACCTGTCCTTTTCTCTCACTCAAGGGAGGATTGAAGTTCTACACACTTTGTTTGGGCACTGAATGAGTTAAGATCTTACCTGGGACTTGCACATAGTCACACGATCCCTGCTGGGAGGTGGCTGGAGATGTTTGTGGTAGAGGATTTCTTTGGCGGCTGTGCTGGTGGGCCGGAGCAGCTAGGATCTTAGCAGCCAGACCAGAATACAGCAGCAGTGAATCAGGGGCTGACCGCTTCGCCTCCCGCTGCCCGGAGGTTGTGGATGAACCTCAGCGGTGGTAGAATCTTGGCTGAGCCAGCCCAGACCGGGGCTGCTCCCGGGGCCCAGCGGACCCCAGCTCAGCCTGGACTGGCAGCGGACAGGGTTTAGTAGCAGCAAGATTTTAGCAGCTGCAGCCAAGGAAGGCCCAGCCTGGCCCCATGGCCTCCCCTTCCCTGCCTGGCCACTGCGCTGGGAGGGGAGGCGGGGACTTCTCTCTCCAAAGTCTGGAAGCAAGAGGGCGTTTTCCTGGGTTTCCTTTGTTTCTGAATGTGCTTTTGGACGGGGGTGTGCTTAACTCTTTCAAGTGGTCCAACCAAGTATCAGTTCCCAATCTTAGCCAGCTGAGTGGCCCTTCAGAATTAGCCAGTTCATTGACTTCCGCCGGTCCCCACAGAGAACAACCCTCCACCCCCCAACTGAAATCCAGGCTTTCGTAAAGCCACAATAGTTTTAAAATTCAAGAGCATAATAAAACACATTTGTTAAAAAAGACATAATTTTGCATGGCAGATTGCAGTCTTCAGTCTTGCACCTCTGCAAAAAAATTACCCAAATATCCAGAATTCTTCAGAATCTCTTTGCACAGTGTAATTGTTGTTTCAAATTTTTTCAACTTAAAGTATGAAAGCATTCTTAAGACCTTGGATATGTTGATTGTCATCCTAATTCCAGGCCAAATCATTACAGAAAAAAGGCTTTCACTAAGGAGCAAAATTGCTCTGCTCCTCTCCCATAAAAGATTAAGTCTAGTACACAATAGTATTTTCCTACTCTTTTCAGTCATAATGTGACATTTCTGACAGCTATGATTCAATTTTGTCCCTGGGGATTATTTGGCCTGCAGAAACAAGATTTAATATTTTTTTCTTTATGTCTCCCATAACGTGTTCTAATGAAACCATCAGGCCAGTCACAGGATGGAAATATTAGCTAGAAATATTAAAAGTGAGTTTACTAAAGTTTTCTTAGAGGTTTACAAAACATGACATTTGAAAAAGTATATTTAAAATGCAACTTAACAAATAGCAGAAATAAAAAATTATATTTTTAAAATTAAATCGTTTAAAATAGTTTAAAATTAAATAGTTTAAAATAGTTTAAAATTAAATCGTTTATAAACCACTTGTTACAGTGACATTTGAAGAGATTTAAAACCCAAGTGTGGTTATTACATTCACTGCAGTTTGAGGTAAAAGAAATTTATAAAAAATCAATAATTACTTACATCATGTAGAAGATTCTTCTATGGAACTGGTTAGACAAAAATATGCATTCTTTTAAAATAAACAAAAAATGACATTTTCTTTCAGGGACATTGTTTTTGAATAGTGTAACTGAATCAATACAGTCATTTGTCCTTCAAGGATTCAAACCTGATCAGGTTTTGCTTCAACAAAATTATGGATGGACATATATTTTTAAAACTCCATCAGATAATCAGAAATTCTCTCTACCATTTCTGTGTTTTCTATATATGGGTCCAGTGCATTAAAAGGACTCCTGCAGGGCTCATCTTCTTGGTCAATTCTGAAGAGTAAGATAAGTAATTCTGAATTCTGAAGTAAAGAGAAGGGTATTACTTCAAAAATAATAGTACTGCATGCCGGGGTCGGCTGTTACTTGTCTCTGCCCCAGCACGGGAAAAAGTGGTTCTGGGTAGGCCGCGCTCTCGAAGAAGGAGTCTGGACTCTTGCTTTTAGGTCTTCAGTTGAGTTTATTATTTCTTATCTACAAAGTTTTTCTGTCTGTCCAGCCGAGGTCTGAGCAGCAAGACAGCCAAAGGCACTCTCCCCCGCCCACGAGGCGGTTGTCTCTTTTATAGTGAAAACTACGTATTAGATATTTACCTTTAATTCCCAATACTTTCTGCCCATACTAACCAGTGGAGATCCACAGTATCGCTTCTCTGTGTAAATACAACACTTTGTTACAAATGACTCACAAGTCATTTCACATATAGATTTAACAGATTGTTATAAGTGGCTCTAACATGAGGTCCTTAATACAACTTAACCACAATTATAATGAGGTTTTGTACTAACCAAATATAATAAGGTAATTAAAAATCAAAGATGCTAGAAGAAGAAGAACTTTGGTTTTACAATGTTGTTTTTTTATTACTGTACTGATAAATATGTTCTTTATTTTAAAGGAAAGAAGAAGAAATAATGGCATGGAGATTCAGACCTACCTTAAATTTTTTCTCTTTTTATTTTCCCAAAAGAGGAATTTATTTTTTACAAACACTTTTGTATAGTGTTTAATCTTCAGCACTCTGATCCTGAGTTGTTTTTAGACTCAGCTACAATAGCCTCATTGGTAAAGCTTTAAAATGCCTCAACAGAAATGAGTGAATCCATATCTTCCAACTCATTCTTGACAAATCAACTCTGAATTTCTACATTACTCTGAGGAGGGAGACCACAGTTAAAGACTTCCTTTTGTTTCTTATTGCCTTATCTTTAGATATTGCTCTGGACCCTTGCTCTACTAATTCTTCCACCTCTCAGTTTAAAAGCTTCAGGTAGCTCAGGAAAAGAATATTATTATCTCAAATTTGAGATAAAATATTTCCATTTCAAAATTACTCAAACTGAAAAGCAAAATAACACAATTATTGTGGTTACTTTCAAAGATTTGGGGTTATTTCCACTTTTTGCTTTCTTGTTTGTTTTAGTTTTTGTTTTGTCTTGGTATTTAGCATATATATCTTTACAAATGAAAAGCTCTCATAATATATACAGTTGGAGATGGATTTAAAGCAATTAAAAATATACATGCTGTATGTGGCATACTGTCTGTGATCTATGTAATGTGAAACACACTCCTTTGTAACAGCAGACACTGAGCTTAAGAAAATATTTTCAATCCACTGCTCTTTGCCTAGCTATCACTTCACTAGGTGAAGCATTGCTTCACTTTTCCACACTTGTATTTTGCCTGGAAAATTGTGCATGCAGATTTGGGTTCCTGTTGTGGCTTAACACTGGCTCAGTGCTAGGCAGCCAAGAAAGTCGCTCACTTCCCTTTCCCTGCCACAGCTGGGTATAGGAGAAAAAAAATAAAAAAAAAGAGATAATAAAAATAAAATAAAGAGATAATAAAGAGGATAAAACACACCAAGGGCAAAACAGGCGTAACTTAGAGTTGAAAAATGAATTTATTACTAACAGAATCTGAGAAGGATAATGAGAAGTAAAATAAGCCCTTAAAACATTCTTTTCCCCCAACCCCTCCATCCTTCCCACCAATAGTACAGGGAGACAGGGCGTGGGGGTTTTTTGTCAGTTCATCACCCAAGGTTTTTTTCCTCTGCTCCAGGAGAGGGGTCCTTCCCCTGCGAGGCCATGGGATCCCTCCCATGCAAGACAACTCTCCATGAACTTCTCCAGCAGGGGTCCACTCTCACAAGCAGCAGGTCTCCCAAAACTACTGCAATGTGAATTCCCCTCACAGTCAAACAGTGCTCCCAAAACTGCTGTGACCTGGGTCACTCTTTCCATAGGGTGCATTCCTCCAAGGACAGGCTGCTCCAGCCTGGAAGCAAGGCCCCTCTCTCCACTGGGTCTTCCACTGGATCACAGGCTCCTCCAGGCATCAATCCGCTCCAGCATGGGCCCCTCCCCCATGGGTGTGAGTGGATCTCAGCATTCCCTGTGGAGCCATGAGTTGCAGGGGTACAGCTGCTTCAACATTCCTCTGCTTTACCTGCAGAGTAATCTTGGCTTCGGCACCTGGAGCAGCTCCTCCCCCTCCTTCTCCACTGACCTTGGTGTCTCCACATGTTTCCTTCATATATTCTCACCTCCTCCTCTTTTCTGACTAGAAGAAGAACCCCGTGACTTTGTTTTGATTTTCTTCTTAAATATGTTATCCCAGAGGTGTTACCAACCTCTTTAATTGTCCCAGTTTTTGCCAGCAGCATGTCCATCTTCAGAGTGAATCCATCAGGGATTGGCTCTGCTGTACATGGTGGAAGCTACTGGAAGCTTCTCACAGAAACAACTACTGTGCCCCCCCCACCCCCACCTTCCAAAAACCAGGCCATGCAAAACTAATACATTTCCATGCATTTAGAAAGAAGCCATATGAACTCAAGTTACTGTTTTAATAAAGTGTTTCTAAAGACTTTCTCAGTACACCATAATGTTAGACTATTATTTTAATCCATTTTCAAGATGCTGTCCAGGATTACCAGAGGAAAGCTACCTCCAGATTGGATTTTGTGACTGAAACATGTTAATATATGATACAGAATCACTGAAATCTTATCTTAGATCGTGAAATTGGATCTAAGCCTACTGAAGTCAGTAAGAGTTATTTTTACTATGAAGCATTGAAAATGTGTGTGAACATATGCAAATGAAGCATAGCAGAGCTAAATATAGACAAAGGAAGAGTTCTGAAAAGGTCACAATATCAGCCTGAGTTGAGATGGAGCCTGGAAATAGTAAAGAAAAAAAAGTCAATCACAAATAAAATTCCCAAGTCTTCAAGAGAGCAGCAGAGAGATGGTCACTGGCTTTTCAGTATCGCAGTTCTATGTGCAGCATTGGTGGCAGATAAAACCAGGAAACAACATTTCATTGAGGCTTTCAGTGAAAAGCCAATGCATAAAATACTCAGAGAAGCCATCTTTAGCCAAAATTTAAAAAAAAAATTTATTTCATTAATGTGAATATTAATATTTTTCTGATATTTTCAAATTCCTTAATAGATCATGCCAGTCTGGTTTCATCAGAAGAAATTATCTCCATGTTGATTTTCAGATATTCACTGGCACCACCAGGCATGATTTAGACATGGTTCCTGGAAGCTCAAAATTCACTCCTCATCCACAAGTTATTTATTTGTTGCACAGTGTCAGGTACTATCATAATGATACCTCCCTGACCTTGTTCTTGCACACATAATAATCTATTTCTCAGGGAAAGTAATGTACTTCAAACTGCAACAGGAAACACAGATGTCCTCCACAAATTGTACTCAGTCAATCCTTTAGTTTCTTTCATATTCTTTAGTTCATATTAAAACTTTTTGTTGATGAATTGTATAAAATTTGTTGCAGACTGTGTTTAAACCTAATACACAGAGAATTTTGAGAATGAGTCGATGTAGGTTATGTTTTCTCCTGCCTGTAACTTTTTAATCAAAAAGAGGAATACACAGAGGAAACCACACTTTTGAGTGGGAAGAATCAAGTGGAGTATCATTTCTCGCTCGCTTTCATCTAATGATATTAAAGGACCACAACAATGTTTTGTCTCAGCATAATAAGAACTAGCTACAGTTAAAGTGCCAACATATGATGCTTAGTTGTACAAAATATTTCACCACAGTTTAGACCATAAATAACACTTGTGGCATTCTTGGCTTTATTTATCTAAGTTTTCCATATTCTAGCCTTTGAAGCCTGAGACAAAAACCTCACTTGGTCTTCAAATCTATGCTTCAATTTGTATGTCTCAGGCTGCATCAGCACCACTGCTTCATAAAAGTGCCATTATATTATTATTATATATAATGTAATATTGTATTCCTAGGAAACACATGCATTCCTTGACCATGAGGAACTGAAAGCATAATGTGAAAATACCATCTCTTTCATCAACATGACATGATTGTTGTAAAATTGTTGTTAAACTGAGGTATTGAAGTTTGCACAGTACATGTGCTATTCTTATTACTATGGAACATATTTAAAATTTTAATTACATTCAACTTGGTAATCAAATTTTAAGAAAGCCTCCTGGAATGTATGTTTTTTACCCAAGGAAGGTGTGCTGTGAGGAGAACATTCCTTCTCAAGTCTCTGAGAGGTTGTCTTGAACTGAGGCAGTGTAAATTATTTTGGCTTCTTAGTAAGAAAGGCATAGATACTCAAACCTAGCAATCTGACATGCCTTCTGTTTCTGTGAGTTCTGACTGCTGCAATATCAGATGAACCCCTCCTCAAAGACCCTGATGTGCTATGCAAAGTTACCATTCATAATGAGATAAACCAACTCCGTTTTCTTGTACTTCTGTAGACTTTTTTTCACAACACAGAAACATTATTGTATAATTGATCACAGACATATTAAGTGGACTTAGTTTTGAAGATACCCTTGGACAGAATACCCCAATACAATTAAGTCACATCTCCCCAGCAGGTGTTTATTTCATTTTGACCAGAAAAAATCCCATTTACAGTTCTGCAGTCAAGTTGCTTAACTATGTGCTGCTTATGTGTACACTGCTTAATTATACAATTCTAATAGAGCAGTCATATGCTACCCATTAAATGGAGTAACACACCTGAGCAATCAGGATACTCTGCCTCACCTGGCTGGTAAGTTGACGCAGGCTGTTCACAGTGCGCCTGTATGCACAAGAAGAAGCCAAGGAAATGGGTTACCAATTTCTTGCACAATAGTCCTGAACAATGAACTGTGTACTGACAGAGAGAAAGTTAGCCTAAACACTCTTCTTTCTCCTTGTCTGCACATCCAAATCTCCAGTTTTTCTGCAATCTTACCCCTTTTTAACTGAGGGTCCAGCTCTGCACTAACTGATCCATCCTGACTGTTTTAATATTCACTCCAATAAAGTAAAAGTACTAAAATATCCCAAGCTGGATTCAATACACTTTGAAGAAAAAAAAGCATAATTCCATGGGTGGTTTTGCATATTTTCAAGAAAAGAAATGTCGCTTCCAGTGTATCACAAAGTCTTGCAATAAACCCCACTAATGTCTAAACTATGAACCCAGCTAAGGGTAGATCTGGTATATCTTGAATTAATAAGACACTGAACACATTTTTTCTACACAGACAGGGAGAAATCATGATGAAATAGTGGAATTAATTAAAAAATTAGTCAACAAGTAATTTTCAAAGGCTGAGTACAAAGAAGGTTATTTCATGGGATCCCACCAGTATGCACTTTGCTTTCCACTCAAGAAGTGAACTGAGATTAAAAGTGAAGAAGTGACTTTAAGACAAATGCAAAACAGATTTCAGAAGAGAATCCAAATTCACAAGACAAAAATGAGAACAACTGAGTAGAAAAGCACTAAAGAAGTGTATTTAAAGAGCCAGGAATAAGAGTCATAGTAGATCAAAGTCTGAAGGCATTTTTCTGGTGGTGTTGCAGAATTAAATATTTATTTTATTTTTTTTAAATATATATATTTTTATTAAATATATATATATATATATACTGAAAAACTCTGATTATTGTCAGAGAAGGCCCAAAAACAGAAAGCAAAACTTATGATGGGAAGTCTCTAGGAGGCAGTAGCCCAAGGAGGCTAAGCAAAGACATAATATTTACAGAACACTATTCTTTTAAGGGGATGCAAACAAAACCCCGACAGTTCATTCTTTTCTTTTTCCCTTCTCTTTTTGTTTATCTTATTCAATATAGCAGGGCTGGAATTACAGTACTGTATTTGGACACCATATCTTAGTGCTGGTCAAACTTACGCCAAAGAAATTAAACACGTGTAAAAAGAACATTGTAAATAAACTGTGAGGAAACATTGAACTAGGTTAAAAAAAATGGTACACAAATAATCAAAAAATAAGAAAGCCTTTAAAAAGGGTGCCGGAGTCTAATTATTTTCTATATACATGTCGTGGGATGAGGTTATGATGCTTATATCCCCAGTTGTGTGTTTTGTTAATGCTGGATATTACATTCTGCGCCTTCAAGACTGGCTCTGAAGAGCAAGGTTTGTTTTGGTTTGTTATCAGCCTGCTCCCCCACAGCTGGCAGGACAGAGAGACGGGGTAGTACGTAGTGCAGCTTTTGCTTTTTGACTTTTTGCTTTGCTCTTGCTTCTTCTATGCTCCTGCTTTGCTTTTGCTTTTTGCTTCTGCTTATTAGTTAGTTTAGCTAAGCAGTCCAAATTTTTCCCTGGACTGTTTTTTCCTTTCCCTTTTTGGAACCATCCAAACCTGCTCTGGACTGGGTCCTGGGAAACACTGTGAGTTTGCATCTTGTGGCTGCAGCAGCAGCTATCCCCAGCGCCAGAGGGAGCGACAACAGAGCGACCACTCCCAGAAAAGACTTTCTGAATTTGTCATCATTTCAGATCAGTGAAAGAGTGTTGTCATCTGGTATTGTTCATTTTGTGTGCTGGGGGTGTTTTGCCTGTTAAATAAACAGGTTCTTTCCACTTCTCTCGGAGGAATCCTTCCCGAACCAGTAGGGGGGAGGGGCCATGTGGGTTTGCTTTCTGGGGGGGCCTCCTTTTGGAGGTTTTCTCCCAGATTTACCCTAATCCAGGACAAAACAAATATTAAATATTTCTATGTTATAGAAGTTTTTTATGTGAAGAATATAAATATTAATTGTTTTTTTCTGTCCAGTAAAAGTACATGCACTCACAGTAAAGGTTACAGGGAAGAAGGAAGAAATGGAATTGTAGCTCCACTTATGCTATGCTATGTTATCAAAATGCCAGAGAATTAAGAAATCCCATGCTCCTGTTACTCAAGAGGGAAGTTGTACGTGACTACACTGTAAACAAAGAGCTTGTCCTTCAAAATGCGTTGGTCAGGTGCATGACTTCTAAACAGGGACCACTGATTAGATAATTTGTGTCGCTTTATATATTCTTTTCCACTTTCCTTTCTGTCTGAGATTGTTACTCTTTAGTGCTGTCATCCCACTCTCTCACTTGCCCCGTTATCATATCCAAATTTAGGTATTTACATTACAGTTGTTTTAGTAATCCACTTTAGCCAGGTTTTGCAAAACACTTTTGGTTATTTGGGTTCTGTTGGGTTTTTTTTTTTGGTTTGTTGGTTTGCCTTTTCTTTAATTTTCCTTACCTACATTGCATGGCCATTTCTTATACTTTTAAACCATCTGGGTTAGTCATCCATGTGGACATTATCTTCTTTTTGATTTCAGGAAGGATTTGTCTTATTAGCAGAGATATATAGTAAAAGTGGACATTTGTTCATATAGCAGTCAACTTATTTGATAATAAATATTTTCTTTAAGATTCAGATAAATCTTTCTGACAGAGAGTGAGACAACAGTGCAACTGGCTATAGAAAGAATTCATTGAACTGATCAACCCAAAAATTATTCAAGTATGTAAAAATGTTTATTGTTTCATACTTACCCTACTTTCAGCAATGATCAAAAATCCTTTCAAGACTATAACCCCATGGTTAGAATTATAAGGTCTAACATTTGATACAGAAACCCAGATTTATCTTATTAATTACGAAGCATCTCTTTGCTATGTTTCTCCCCTTTAAATTCTTCAAAATGAGTTTTTGAAGAAAGGTTTCGTTTTCCCCTAACTATGCAAAGAGATGCAATATACAAAGAGATGCAATTGACACAATTTTAATTGATTGTTGCTATGTTTACAATCTACACAAGCGAGATATTTCCTGAAGAGAAAAAAAATCTTACTTTTTAGGGCACATAGAGTGCAATAAAAAAATAAAGACATAAGCTGTAAGAAACACAGATGGTGCATCTTGTTCAGATCACCTTATTTACTGTGTAGACCATAATTTAGTTACTGGAACAGATGTGCCCACTGCACATAGCATAACACCCATTTCCCCTTGTCCATTAACACTGTCAAGTGGACAGATGAATAAGAGATACCTGAGTTTCTTTCTAGAACTTATAGAAACTAAAAAAATGTAATTTACTGTGGCTAGTAAACTTATTTAAAATATGGAGTTAGTTATAATATTTTGACTGAGTGCTACTGAACATCCTATACTTCATATTTCTTAGTTGGTCTGTACCAGCTGGTACAAGCACATTTGCTTGCAATTGCCTGTAAAGTGTACCAAGCTACATCCAAATTCTACTCACTGTGATGATGGGAAACAGATGGGTCAAAGTTTTCAGTTAAAATTGTTTTGACAGAAAACTGATTTTCAGCAGAGTAATTCTTGTTTGTGTGAAAAATGTCTGCTTCCTGTGGAAAATCTCATCATTTTGTCTATAAAAAATAGCATTCCAAACATGATGATACAGAATATTTTCCAATAGAAGTCCACAAGCCTGAGACATGGAATTTATTGTTCAAATGCTTTGTATGCTCAAATTTCTCTTGGATGAATTATATCTTCTATGATGCAATAAAATTTCATCAAGTCTTCACTGGCTGGCTGAAAGTGAAAGGTCTGTAGAATTACATGAAACAAAACATGTGCTGAGGGACTTCAGCTGACAGAAAATAATGTTGGCAAAAAATACTCCAACAGCACTTTTCATTCATTGATTGAGCATTTGCAAATCAACATTCCTCCCCACTGCTACTCCCACATACACTATTTTTTCTCAAAGCTTTCCTTGTATGGCCCATATTCTGCAAATATACATTTGCCAGTTGAAGAGAAACATTGGCTCTCTCTTTAGAAAGAGCCTCCTGTCTTATCTCCTGTGCACTTTTGCATTTCCTTTGTTTTAAAATGTCTGCTGTTCTTACATAAACATGTGATTTTTAGAAGGATGAGAAGTAGGATCTATAAAATTATACATATTGTCATTCTGCTTTGGTTTCCTGAAATCAAGCCTTATTACAAAGATGTTCATTCTGCATGTTTTTTTTACTCATTCTCCTTCTATTCTTAGCAACCTGCTCTTGTTGCACAGATATAGTCAGCAGGTTTGATATGTGAATCAGACACAATGGCAAACAATGATTATTTATTATTTATTATTATTATTTTAATTATAAAAAAACAAATTGGGCATTTGTTTTCATCTAATATACTCTTAAGTAAATGATTTAAGAGATATTGGTAAGAAAAGCTGAGAAAGCACAATCTGGTAGCTCATCTACACAGGCAAAGATTCCTTTCTTTTCTGATTTATGTAACTTGTTTCACTACTAAGATGTTAAACAGCAACATTTCCCCAGAATATTTTAGTGACATTCTACCATATGTAAAAGAAAGTCAAGCACTTTTATTCCTACAAGCCACTAAACTTGCTAAAATATTTATTTAGAATTGTATTTCTTCTAAAACTAAATTTGTTAAAGAAAGAAATATTAAAGAATGAAATATCAATAATCCTCCCAATACATGTTTCTTCATGAACTTCCAGTAACCTGTAGACAGATAAATAAGAAATATCTTAGGAGGTTATGTTAGCATTAGTATTTTTTCATAGGATAACATATTAGGATATTAAGGGAAAAATTGAGAATAGCTGAAATACATTTAGACTGTTTCGATTTCATTACATGTAAAATGAATAGCAATTGTGAATTTAAAAGTCTTTTTAACTGGTTTGCTTATATCAATCAAATATATGAATTTGATGTCAAATGTTTTTAGTCAACCAGAAATAGATGGATTCAACACTGAATGGTAAGTTGTCACTGAAAGACTGGGTGTAGGGGGACAATACTAAAACCAACTGATGCCCTGGCTGGGCACCAGATACCCATCAAGTCACTCTATCATTCCCTTTCTCAATGGAACAGGGTGGAGAAGAAGATGGAGAACAACCATCATGGGGAGATAAGGCAGTTTTGTTACAGTAAAAGAAAAAAATATGCAGAGATCTGTATGCACATGAGCTAAAGATAAAAATAGTCAGTCTCTGCTTCCCATCAGCAGCGATGTTCAGACATTTCCTGGAAAGCAGGCCTTCAGCATGTGTAACACTTTCTCTGGAAGGTCAACGCTGAAAAACTCATGGATGCCCCCCCTGCCGTCTCTCTCCCTTAGCTGATATAGATGAGCTGACTTCATATGATACGGAATATCCCTTCCCTTTGGCTAATTTCGGTCAGCTGCCTGAATCCAGGATCTTGCCCATTCCCATTCCCTTTGGTGGGGGAAGAAATGTCAGAGGGACAGCGCTGCTTGGCCAAAACATTGGTCTGTAATCACCCCCTTTACAGCTACCAGTGCAAAGCACAGCATTGTGAGGGCTGTGAACTTTACCTCAGTCAGACTCAATACACCAACAAAACAAAACCAAGTCAAAACCAAAACCCCTCATATTATTACTCTTAGGGTAAATTTTTAAACTTCAGCTGTTACCACCAGAGATTTTAAAACAAACTCAGACTGTCATTTCCTCTTCTTCCTTCAGTTATTTATTTCATAAGCAAATAGATCTGCATAAATTAGGCTAGTTGTCAAGTACTTTACAAGCAGAAACCAGATTCATTATTTGTTGAATATGATTTGTATCATACTAGTCACTATGTAAGTTACAATTCAACAATATTAGGATATAGCATGATATTTCTTTCATCTCAGCAGCAAGTTCACTGGGCTATCAGTTTTGTAAAGTGTCCTGTTGATCCTATGTCAAGTGATAATACTTAATTCTAGTGAAACAGTTATCAGGATTTTCTGCAGTGTAGGTTGAATTGTCATGGGAAAAAAAAAAAGCAAGCTATGTACTTCTTTTGCTTAATTTCTCCAGGAAAATTGTTAGATCATATCCATTGCTAGGTGACAGGATTAGTAGGAGGAATAACTCAACTACAGAATCACAGAATGAGCTAGGTTGGAAAAGACCTTGGAGATCATCAAGTTCAGCCTATGACCTAACACCTCCTCATCAAATAAACCATGGAACTGAGTGTCACATCCAGTCTTTTTTTAAACACATCCAGGGACTCCACCACCTGCCTGAACAAATTTATTACCCAGTCATTCTTTTAGTGGAGAACCTTTTCCTCATGTTTAACCTAAACTTCTCCTGGTGCAGGTTAAGACTGTGTCCTCTTGTTCTGTCAGTGATCGCCTGGGAGAACAGACCAAACACCACGTGACTACAACCACCTTTCAGGAAGTTGTAGAGAGTGATAAGGTCACCCCTGCATCTCCTTTTTTTCCAGGCTAAACAACCCCAGCTCCCTCAGCTGCCCTTCATAGGGTTTGTGTTCCAGCCTTGTTGCCCTATGGACACGTTTGTGCATCTCAACATCCTTCCTAAACTGAGGGGCCCACAACTGGACACGGCACTCAAGGTGTGTAGCCTCATGAGTGCCAAGTATAGGGGAAGAATGACCTCCCTGCTCCTACTGGCCACACTATTCTTCATGCAGGCTAGGATGTCATTGGTCTTCCTGGCCATCTGGCACACTGCTAGCTTATGTTCTGGTGGCTGTTGACCAGTACCAGTACCCCCAGGGGTCCCTTTCTGCCTGGCCACTGTCCAGCCACACCATCCCCAGCCTACAATATTGCAGGGGGTTGTTGTGGCTAAAGTGTAGGACTTGGCAGTTAGACCTGTTAAACTTCATCTTACTGGACTTAGCTCATCTATCCAGCCTGTCTAGGGTGCTTTACAGACCCTCCAACAGATCAACACATGCTTCTGGTTGTCATATGCAAATTTACTGATTTACTCAATCCCCTCAATCAATGAAGATACTAAAGAGGACTGGCCCCAGAACAGAGCCCTGAGGGACACCACAGGTGACTGGCCGCCAGCAGGATGCAGCACCGTTCACCACCACTCTGTGGGCCCAGCCATCCAACCAGTTCTGAACCCAGCAAAGAGTGCTCCTGTCCAAGCCATGGACTGCAGCTTTTCCAGGAGTATGCTGTGGGACACATGTCAAAGGCCTTGTTGAAGTCCAGGTACACAAGGCCTTCCTGCATCCACCAGGCTCATGCACTTGGTCATAAAAGGAGATCAGGTTGGTCAAACATGACCTACCCCTCCTAAACCCATGCTTGCTAGGTCTGATACACTTGCCATCCTGTAGGTGCCATGTGATGGCACTCAAGATGATATGTTCCATGACCTTCTCAGGTATGGAGGTCAGGGTCACTGGACTGTAGTTTCCTGATTCCTCCTTCAGTCCTTCACATTGGCCAGTTTCCAGTCATCTGGACCAGAAGTAATGGTAAATTATGGAGAGCGGCTTCACAAGCTCATCTGCCCATAGATTTGTGAGCATCTAAGTGGCTCGACAGGTCTCTGACTGCTTTCTCCTGCATAATAGGGGGGCTATTCTGCTCCCCTGACATCAGCCCAGGAGGACAGTTGTCCTGAGGACAACCTGTCATTCTGTTGAACAGTGAGGCAACTGCTTTTTCTCACCTTTAGTTAGTGAATTTCCTTCCACATCTAATAGAGGATGGAGGTTCTCCTTGCCCTTCCTTTTGCCATTAGTGTATTTATAAAAATATATTTCATTGTCCTTCACAGAAGTGGCCAGATTGAGCTCTAACTGGGTTTTGCTTCTCAATTTTTTTTTCCTACGTGACCTAGCAACACCCTTAAGCATTTCCTGAGATACTTGATGTTCCTTCCAAAGGTGATACACCCTCTTTTTTTTTTTTTTTTTACTTCCTTCAAAAGCTGCTTGAGCATCCAGGCTGGTCGTTTTCCTCATCAGCTCATCATTTTAGCGCATAGAAACAGTCTATTCCTGTGCCTTCAAGATTTCTGTTTTGAAGTATGCCCATCCTTTCTGGACTGCTTTGTTTTTAAGGGCTGCTTCCCAAAGTAGTCTCCAAGTAAGTCTCTTAAATAAGCCACAGTCTGACCTCTGGAAGCACAGTGTGGAAGTTTTATTGATGCCTTTCCTTGTTTTGCCAAATATTGAAAACTCTATAGTTTCATGATCACTGTGCCCCAGAAGGCCTCCAATCACCTCATCTCCTATCAGCCCATCTCTGATTGCAAACAGCAGGTTTAATGTGTCCCTCCCTGGTAGGCTCGCTCACCAGCTGTGACAAGAAGTTGTCTTCCACATTCTCTAAGAACCTCCTAGATTGCCTCTTCTCCGCTGTGTTGAGGTCCCAGCAGATGTCTGGTATGTTAAGAACAACAAGCTGGCAATCTTGAAACATCCTCCAGCTGCTTGTAGAATAAGTTATCCACCTCTTCTTTCTGATTGGGTGGTCTATAACAGACTCCCATCAGGATGGCAGCCCTTTTGCCCTTCCCCCTTATTCTTACATGTAGGCAATTTCCATGGAATTAAGAGCCACCCTAATATAAAGAGCCACCCCTCCACCTTTTCTCCCACTTCTGTCTCTTCTGAAGAGCTTATAGCCATCCATTGCAGTGCTCCAATTACATGGGTCATCCCACCACATTTCTGTGATGGAGACTATGTCAGAGCTCTCTTGCTGTACCATGGCTTTCAGCTCGTCTTGTTTGTTGCCCATGCTGTATGCATTAGGGTACATGCACTTCAGCTGGGCTGCTGGTTTTACCCCTGAGTCTGTCCTACAGGCCTTGTTTCTGGAGAGCCTACTTGCATCCCCTTTCCCCTCTGAACCTAGCCCTCTCTATGAGCCCTGTCAGTTCATGGGCTAGAGTCCTTTTGCCCTTAACAGATAGATAGAGCCCATCTGGCTCTAATAGGCAAGATGCTGTGAAAATTTCCCTATGATAAAATAACCCAAAATTCTGCTGATGGCACCAGCCCTCCAGACGCTTGTTGATAATGTGGGTTCTCCTGCTCCTTTCATATGTTCCTGCCACCGAAGAGACTCAGCAGAACACCACCTATGTTTCTGTCCCATCAAACACTTGACCCAGAGCCCTGAAGTCCCTTTTAATTGCCCTGGTGCTCTTTTTTCAAGCTCATCACTGCCAGCCTCGAGTATCAGCAGTGGGTAATAATCAGAGGGTTGAATCAGACCAGGGAGTCTCCTGGTCACATGCGTTACCCAGGTCCCAAGAAGGCAGCAGACCTCTGGATTCAGGGCCTCATACCTATTCTGAAGTGGCATCTGGATAGGTGATGGGGTGTTGGGAGGAATTTTCATTACGTCGCCAAGGAGAGACCCATTTCCACTTCCCTTCATTAACTAGGTCTCCTCCTACTGCCTGATGGTAGGAGGCATAGGAGTCCTTTGATTCCTGGTGGGCTTCTCTCAGAGATGGAAGGGTGAAACTCCACCAGTCTATTTCCCATTCACTTTCCCTAATAATCCTTAGTCTTCCTACTTCCCTGTTAAGCTCAGCCACCAGACAGAGGAGATCATTCACCACTTTGCACCACAGGCTTTTGTACCATTCCCTAGTACTACGGACAGTAATACTTACAGGGATCTGGACAGATGCATTTTCTTCTGGAAGGTTGTGTTTGGGTTGGTACACTTTTACTAGCTATAGCTTTTGATCATTTGGAGACAATTGCTGAAAAAACCCAAAAACCAACAAGTTATGAAAATTCAGGGATACAAGACAGAGAAAAGTAAGAGCATATCTTCCCCAAACTAATGATTGTAAATTGCTAGTTGCTTATATCTTTGTGGTGGTTGGTTTGTTTGTGTGTTTGTTTTGTTTATTTGTTTTTTGACAGCTCATAGTTGTAGAACCTAGAATATTAAGGGAATTATACAATGTGCATAGTACAGCTTATATAGTGGACAGTTTATCCCTTCAGAAAGAAACCTGAATGTATACAATGGCTTCTTGCTAGATTACCATATAGTGGTGTTTAACAAAAGTTCAGTTTCAATCTTACTGAAAGATTAAATTAGAATAGTCTGTAATAATGAAAATATTGGCACAATAAATTACTGATTCAATGAAAAATGGCTTTGGAGATTATCTTACAGGTATATTTTTTAACTATATGCACAGCAATCTGTTCTGTCTAATGCAATTCTGATCAATCTAAGAAGAAAAGAGAACACAAAACATCTAATAGATTGATGGGCAGCAAGAACAACATCCTGAGTGGCAAAAATCTTGCCACAAGTCCCAATGCCTATGGGCCTTGGAAGCTTGCACACAGTCACTTCTTTGAATTAGATAAAAATTAATTAGAACATGTTGTTAGTCTACTGGCAGGTAGACACAGGTCGATATTCCATTCCTCTGCATGCTTTCTTTTTCCAGCTCAAGTTTGCATATCTAATTGATCTCTTTGCCTGTGTGATTGATCAAAAGGGAGTGCAATGCAAAAGGAGATGCCAGAGAGATATGCAAACTCATGTGTTATGAAAGGTGGAAGCTAATGTCACATCATGCGATAATTACCTGGCACCTTTTTCCTGCTTGGCTGCATCATGATGACCAAAAAAACCAAGACATATCTTTAAAAAAAGATATGTCTTGCTAATACATTTCTGATCTGCCTTCTGTTAATTGTTGCATTACTTTACCATTCAGCACTCTAATGAGTTGTCTCCTTTGCTTCATGGGCAATAACAATACAAGCAGCTCAGCAGTGATGATAAAGATATGACCTAGATTGTCGTTAAAGTACCCATCCTCACACACCCCTACAGACTGTGTTTCACAGGTGTCTGAAAGCAGAAAGACAGTAAGTGAAGGAGTTGCAGCAATAACACCTTTCTTCTTATGCAACCATCAGAAATACCTCCTCATGTCTTTAAATCAATGTAAACATACTGCAGTTATTTCAAAGAAAAGACTGCAGTAGAAAGTGTCAAAAAAAAGTGAATAGGAGCAACCTAAACTGTACCTAATACTCTCTAAAGCCCATGTGAGTCATGGATAAGGACTTTCCTGTCCTACAGATAATTTTTTCTTTTTAGCAAGAAACCTTCTTTAATTTGATATTAAGACCTCTGCACTAAAGATACACAAATAATTGTTTTAGTTAGGAGAACCTAACTACTTCCAAACTTATAAATTTATGTATTATGCCTCCTGCTGTCTGCTTTTTTCCTAAAATTATGATTTTTTACTCTGAGCACAAATCATGTTTTCACATTTGAAAAAAGGCAGCAAGGAAAGGACTTATGGTTCATGCTGCTTTCTGATAATGAGTGGTCTCATCTTGTCACACAAGATGCAGTCAAAAATTGACTTTTCTTTGCATTTATTGCTTTTTGTAGAAACTAGGAAAAGTCATCTCAGAAACAATTCTTATGTGAGAAGTGCTATCACATATTGGGGAAAATAAATCTTGTTTGAAGTTCTTACTCACTTAGCAGTAAGTAATGTATATCTTTAAAATAATTGCACCTTTTTTATTGATATCAAAGCCTTTGAAATTTTATATAATGCCTTCTACTGCAGATATTTCAAGCCATGGAAGGTTCTTAAAATTTGTCATCTTATCCACTAAAATGTGTATTTTAAAGTTCTTTTCACATGTTGCTTCACTGAATGACAAGAAATTATATACTGGAGGAGTGTAAGGAGCAGCAGTGGTGGCAGTGGTGGAAAGCAATATGAGGCATACATGAATATATGAAAAGGTAAACAGGTGCTCCTCCCTGAGCTGGTCATACCACAGTTATTTATTATTCAAGCCAGCAAAGGACTCAGCCCAAGCTGATCAGTTCAGATGATTTAAACAGGATTAAAAAATCAGTCCAGTTAATTTACATAAATGCGTACATATATATTTCCCATCAGGCAGGTATGTGGCAACATCATGATGACCAAAAACCTAAATAAGTCCTCTGCTTCTCCAGGGCTTCTAGAACCAATTCATATATACAGACAAAGCACCTGTAAGGGCATGCAACTACCTAGGTTTCAGGATGTGCCTGGAGATGGATGATAACAGGAATGCTTTTGGGATGTACACTCATGTAGATTAACTGTTCTACTTTGTCACTGAGCTTTGGCAGAAGGAGGGCAGACTGAAGAATATTTCAGAGTCTGAGAAGGAGGTAGAACAATGGAAACATTCTTCTATCATTGTCTAACATTTCTGATACAGAGAAGTCAATTCAGTGTGAATGTGAATACATCCAATATTTGTTTTGTGTCACAATGAAGATGATATTACTAAGGAAAAAGGAGTAGTTAATTGTGAAGCTACCACAGAAATACCTCCTTATCCTTACCCTCTTATACCTTTACAGAATAGGTATTAGGCTCTGTGTGAATGGTCGAGGAAAGTCATGACAAAGTAGAAAAGGAAGAATCTTTTACCAAGGCCAGATTAACCAGCCCTTTTTGCCAAGAGCTGCATTAAGACTAACACTAAGAAGAAAGTCATGTTATAGCTGGCTCCCACCTGAGCAGAGTAGAGGCAGACTGGGCTATCTTTTCAGGGAATTCTTCTGTCTCCCAGGGACCCAAATCAAGGTTGGCACCAGAAAACTGATGAGCACAGTACAGTCTTTTTATTATGACACAATCTTGTTCTGTTACATGTGTACAAATTATATTGCAATAAGAAATCGAAGATCAACCAAAAGAGATACCAGAGCCCTGGGAAAAATGATTCAGGAGCACAAGTGATGTTTTCCTTAATCCTGCCATTAATGGGGAAAGATATTGGAAGATACAGGTGTACATCAAAACCCAGCTGCATAACTGGTGCCTTTTCCAGAACTTTAATTTTTATATTGATAGAAGAGACTTTCATGTGCAAAGTACCTTGGGGCCTGATGGGATTCAGCAATAGGGTGAAATGTCCCTTTGCTTGTAAGGTGGCAGGACTGATTAATAGGACTTCAAATTACAATTTATGGGAAAAATTAATAACATCAGAAGACCTAAAGGTAAGCCAAAGTTTGGTATGGCATCACCTCGGGGTGACAATGGTAATGGGAGCATTTATAATTATCCAGGGAACACCTAAAACAGTCATACACCAAAGCATATAGTATGAGATTCACACAAATAGGACTGGAAGTGTTGGTCTATTAAAAAAATCTGTTATTTCATTGATATTAGTGAAAGTTGGTAGAATAAGTCCCATTATTTGGAGCACTGGGATGGAGACCTGTCCAAGAGGGATAGGCAGTGCAAACAAAGTAGAAGAATTCCACTATATGCAGGGGGAGTTTTGACTGTACAGCCCCTACAGTTAAGGGTTATATTGTTGAAAGCCTCTGGATGAGAAGTAAGGAATAGAAAACAATGCAGATGTTGTAGTGCGTGTCTGTGACTAATAAACAGACCACCACTGATGAAATGTTATTTCTATAAGAAATTTCTGCATTGGTAGCCCTTGTCCTTTATGGGAATTTTTAGCTTCCAAGATATTGGCTACATATACTATACTGTTGTGATAAGCAAGTCTAGAAAATTCCTGAAACTCATTGAAGATAATTTATTGTCACAAATATTCAGCGAGACAACTAGAAAATATGCTCTCCATAACTTATTATTTGTGCAAAAAGAAGAATTCATGGGAGATGTGCTGGTAGGTTCGCAGTCTTGGCCACAGTGATCAAGAGGTGGCTGAGTTTAAAAATTTTTGTTGTAAGGGGGAGTAAGACCATTTGAGTTGCAATCCTAGATCTCAAGAGAGCTAATATTAAGCTATTCAGGCAGTTACTTAGCAGTGTCCTCTGGGAATGGTTTTATGAGGGCTTGGCAATCCATTTGTACTGATCAGTTTTTAAGAAACACATTTTGTTAAAAACACAGGATCAGACAACTTCCTTGTGTTGCAAATCAAGCAAGCAGGGCAAAAAAAAAACCAAAAAAAAAAAACCCAACCAAAACCAAACTGGCTTTGCTGAAGGAGGAACTCCTCTTGGAACTCCTAAGGTAATAGAAATTGTATGATTTCTGCAATCAAGGTCAGGCTTTGGAAGAGGATTACAGAGCCCTTCAGGGAGAAATCAAAAACCATAAAAGCAATTAAATAACCTTTTATCATATTCCAATAAAACATAACAAGAAAGTTCTTCTCTAACTACCTATTTTGATCATACTAAATAACCACCTATATTAAATTTGAATTTTAAACATGTCTTTAATGCCAATATGACCCTTTTACCAATCTGGCTTTTTTACAGAAGTTCATAAATGTTAATATTTGTCAACCAACTAGAACAGCTGTAAAACTCTAAAACTGCTTTGGATTGTATTTTGCTGTACTTTCTCCATATTTGATGTTACTAATCTTTTTCTCATCTTCCTAGTCATCTTTCAAAGTAACTAAATTTAGATCTTTGATATTTAGTGAGAAATATTAATAATCCTTCTTGT
Source organism: Passer domesticus (assembly GCF_036417665.1). Classification (NCBI taxonomy): domain Eukaryota; kingdom Metazoa; phylum Chordata; class Aves; order Passeriformes; family Passeridae; genus Passer; species Passer domesticus. The sequence goes on along the minus strand of NC_087512.1, from coordinate 55,285,860 downwards.
AAAGAATCCTTCTGGCAAACATACCAAATTGTTACATTACATTTACTTAATATTAGCATACAGACCTAATGGAAGTTTACATGAATTAATGCTGAAAGTATGAATAGCATTAGATGCCAAAAAGATGCTACAACTGAAAGATACAGTTATTAACACTGACATTTTGATAAGAAGTATGCAGGGAATTTTGAATGACAAAATTTGAAGTCAGAGTATGTTAGAATTCTTGGCATTGTCAAGGACAGTATGTAACACATTTCCTATTTTGTTCTATTTCTGGCAGATTTGACCTATTATTTCAGTGGAAATTCATCCACCAGATAACAAACAGAAATAAAATAAAAATCATGAAAGTCAAAATAAACTAACCCTTAAAATGAATGTTATTTTTTTTGGGAAATTTGGTCCAGCTCATTTTTAGACATTGTATTATGTGTAGATTGGTCATGGATTTGCTAGAGACAACAAAAGGATTATAAGTTGTCATAAACCTGATTGTACAGTCCAGTTGCTCTCAAATTCCATGACGACAATTTAGCCACAGACCTACACTATCCATCATTCATTTTCTCTCTGAGTCATCACAATGACTCAGGTCAGAATTACATTCCATCTTCTGAAAAAAAAAACTCACTACAAGTGGAAAACATTTAATTTATTTTCAGGTGGATTTAGGGACAGGTATGTGAGTCCTAATAAAGTTTAAATTGTTTTTACTACAATCCTTGGGTCTCTCATGGATTTTATCTTTTACCTTTCCAAGCCTCCCCTTATCCCACCAGTGTGAAGAGTATTGAATGAGTGGCTGTGTGGTGCTTAGTTTCTGGCTGGGGTTAAATCTCAACATCCAAGGAGGGAAAAATACAGGTGTCACTGTTTCTGTGACTATCAAATTCTCTTGTGGAGGAGCAGAATTCATTTGTTTCAATGCACATGTTCAAGTTTACAATCACTGGCCACATTTTTCTGTCCCATTAATAACAAAGCCCCATCTGTCTCACTGTAAAACATGTTCTTTTGTTTCTTTCACTTTCAGACAAAAAAGCATTTTCACATTACTCCTTTTTTTTTTCTACCTTATATTTGGCATCTTAACAGTAATAGCATTCTCACATACCAATCTTTACCAGCAAAAGAGATTATTGTAGGAAGAGAAAGTGGGAAATATATAACCCATTAGTCTTTCAGCAGAAAAGTAGGAAGTGACACAGAAAATGAGCAGTGAATACAATAAAGATGAATTAGTCGTGATATGAAAAGAAAGGAATCCAAATTCTAAAATAGCTTGTCAGTTATAGTCACACCAATAGCTGCCTGGGAAAGTGAGGATTCCTTAATTTTTTAACCCTTTCAAAGACTGCTTTAAATGTGTTTTTGTAGCTGACTTAAATACATTTGTCTCAATTTCTTTCTTGTTTTTGGTAATGTCATGCTGTTCTGTTTTCTGTCATTTAGACCCCGCTACGTTTTCTCTGAAGGCTGAGTAGCTACCACCAGCCCTACAAGTAGAATCTCTCTCTATTTCACATAGAATTCTCTGTCTTTTGAAATAGAAGGAGAAGGAAGAGAAAAGAACATTGTTAAAAATGAAGATGTGACAGATTTTCCTGTTTCCAGGGTGACACAGAAGAAAGAGCTGCCTTTCCCTTGGTACCCAGTAATGCTTGTGCCTCTGGCCATGAAGGGATTCTGCACAGCACAGGAGCACAGATACTTTTCATCTGTGGCTGTACTCTGTGTCTGACACAAAGTGGGATACACAGCATGTGGTCTTCAAGGTTTCACAAAACATAAAGGATCCTTGACTTGTGACAACAATGTATGTATGTTTATGTATATGTATGTAAAAAGCAGACATTTATTTATCTTAAAAAGTGTGGGAGTTTGTCTGGTTGGGATAGACATGGAGCTGGCCTTTGTTAACAACAAAGGCACCAACTTAAGATCTTGGGAAGAGGCATATTAAGAAGGGAAAAATCTAGTTGGGTTATGGCAAGAAGGATGGGATTATGGATATAGTTCTATTAATGCTGTTATGCCATATAAGGTTATGTTACGAGTTCTTGTTCATGATTGGTTAACAGTGTTTTATGATAATGTTAATGTTCATTGGTTCACTCTTCTGTTACAGAGGTTATATATTGTTGCATTTTCCCCATTGCTGGGTCTTTTGAGGTTGCCCTATACCACGCATGGCTTCTGTCCTTTGTTGTTTTGCTCTGTTATTAAAGTTGCTTTCCAGGCTTTCTCAGTCATACCCATCCCTATCTATTTCATTTTGCCACTCCCAGCTGGTCTGATTCTGAGGTCATGACGCCAGAGCAACAAGCAAGTTTTAGGAGCCCTTTGGCTTCTGAAAGATCTCTTTAGATGCAAAAAGCATAGTAAGCTTAGACAACCAGCATAAGAGTCTATTGTTTTATTTTCCATAAATGCTCAGTGATATTGCTTAAAAGCATAATAATACATATACAATACTACTGTGTCTTTTTAGTATGCCGCATAAATGTTAAATGCTGTGGACATGAAGCTTGGAATGAAAAATGAGAAATAAACATTGTAATAGTTTATGGAATAGGATTACAAGGAAGGTAATAAAAGCAATCCTAACATATGTTTAAGGTCTGTTCCACTTACAAGTGTCAGATTCTACTTTTCACCTTAAGAAATATTGAAAGCAAAAGGTCATTTGCTGAGGCAAATTTTAGGAAAAGAAAACAGATCTTAATTTTAATAATATTACTGCCGTAAGATCCTGAAATGAAGATATGTTAGTTCATTGTTTTACAACTGACTCCAATAGCAGAGTAATTTTTAAAGAAAAAGATATGTATTTCCCACATGAATGACTTAAGATTTAAAATATTGTTAGAGTTATGAAAGAAGCTATTCAGTACAATGACTATTTTAGATATGTACCAAACTCTGTAATCTCGCCTTTTTGTTTGAAGGGATTTTTTTTTGTTTCAGGAAAAAAGGTAAGAAGAGACTGGACTTCAACCAAACAAGACATTTAGCCCCAACTAGAAACAGTCTTTTGCTGCTTGGCGTGTTTTTTTGTTATGTCCTCACAGAGAGCAAATGTTGTCTTTGTGACTTTAAAAGATATGGATTTTCTATACAGTTTAAAAAACCTACAGTTCTCCTGTATTCAAAATGTTTCCAATAGCAACTTGAAGGAAACTACAGTAAATTTACCTGAAATTCTTCCTGCATTGCCAAAATTAACTGTTCTGTGTGCTGTACATTTCTTGTCTCTGTATTTTCATGAAACCAGAAAGAAATCAAGCTTGAATGTCAAGACCTCGGGTCCATTGTGACAGTTGTCCATAAATAGCAGTTTCCATTGTTTTGTGAGCCTTTTGCATTTATCTTCCTATTTTAATAAACTATTCAGATATAATCTTTGTCTTTCCTGTTAAAAGTAAATGAAAGTATCAAGAGTCTTTTGTAAGATGGCTGATGATAACCTACAGCCAGTGTCATAGTGGCTAGCTGCAATCATCAGCACCTCTTCTGAAATGAAGACTGTGCTACTTATCTCCCAAATCACACAGAGCAGCTGCATGTGTATACTGCTGCCCTTAAGCTTGCCTGAGTCAATATTTTGGAGATTTAAGATGTCCCAGTATGCTCCTGTATTCTGGCTTTCAGTTGCAGGTCATTCAAAAGAGATATTGTGCTTTCATGTTTACCAATGATTTTATAATTTTTTGCAAGAAATCAGGTTTAAGTAAAAGCAAATTAAAATTACTTTACCACTGAACTTACAAAGATTTTTAAATAAACAGGTGACATAAAAGAGGAGAAAGTAATTTTCTCCATTTACCCCAATGTCAAATCTGAAATAACAGTCTCTCTTCCTGTTTCATCCAGATGAGAAGCTGTAGATAAATTACCTGAGTGTAGCTTTTTTGTACCTCTTCAATACCAGCTCTGTTATCACTAAAGAGAGCAACTGGCTGGGGAAGAATGCAATTCTTTATACTTACAACCTTGTTTGGGATTTATTCAAGGTTTCATTTAGATTCTAATCTTCCCAGACTTATTTTCTTTTCAAGATTATGGACACTTAGTTTATTCCAGGGGACTGTTTCAGCCCTGTCATCTTGGGTTATGTTTAGACAGTTTATTTACGCATATTTGTCATCTTAACAAGTGCTTTACTCTACAAGTGGGTACTGTGATGGACAATCCTATAAGTTAAGGCCATTGAAAGTGTTACTGTTAAATGTGAAGTTTCAATAAGTTAAGTGTGTTAATTATGTTGTTGTTAAGATGTAAAACCTCTAATGTTACTATTGATTTGAAGTTGTAATAAGCAAAGTTGTTGTTACAAGGTTGAACCTTGTAACAGTGTTAATCCCCGCAGTTCACACCCACCCTTGTTACCTCCCTCAAGTGCTGCCTCCACTGCTCTCTAAAATAGCGTCGAGGAAACCTCCCTGGGAAATATGCAAATCAAGAGGAAGTCAAGGGAATCTAACTAAAGACCTTGAAACCGACAAACTAAACTAAAATTCAAGAAACTAAGTGAATGGTTCTGCTGGCAAAAAGTACTGCTATTCAATTAGTGAGGTTTTAAAAATCGCTGTAACCTCAACAGAACAAAGTTGAAGTGAGGACCCTAGACTCCGAGTCAGACAGTCGACTTCCTGGGCACACTCGTGAGGACGGAAGCCCCAGTTCTGCTGTGCAGCAAAACTGCGTCACCTCCTCCTCTGCGTCGCTACCGGGAGCAGTGGCGGTGTGCGCGACCCCTCGGGCCCCCACACAGAGCTGATCCTTTAATAAAGGCACTAAAAAGGAGAAAGATCTCCTGCCCATTTATATCAGGTACAACTCTTACTTCCCTGTTATTGTAATATGACAGTCTTGAGTGAAGCCTCTCCTCATACCAATTTACATAAATGTGCAAATCAACCACAATACTTTCCCTGCTAATTATTAATTAAGACCAGACAGAAGAGTTATTCACTCTGGAGCAATAACCTCTTTGAAATCTTTAATTCATCATGTCTCTCAATACAAGCAAAAAGTACATCTTGGAAAATTCAGATTTCCTACTGAAATAATGACTGAAATCCCCACGTCTAGAGTGTGATGCAGCAGAAATCTCATGAACCCTTTAAAGTTTCTCTTTACCAGGGCTTTTTATATTTTTATATCAGCTGTAAAACTAAATAAAGGACTCCAAAGACTATGCAGATTTGATGAGTGAAAAAAGCACTACAGCTACATACACTGTTGTGGTGTGTTCTTTATTTGATATATTTTATTGCTTGATTTGTGGTTTTTTAATCACTCTGTGTTTTTCTCCCTGCCTTTGGAGTGGCACAGGTCCCCCATTTTGTATCTTATGTTACTAAATTTAGACTTGCTTCTTCATTGTTATTTACCTCGGTTAACTGTCAGTTCTTGTTTGTTGCCTGGCCACTCCCTGGCAAGTTGTCAATCCCTCTTGTCCCTACCCTTTTTTCCCCCAAAGCCTTCCCTGTCCCCCCCTTCTTAGATGTCAATCCTTCCCTAAGCCTGCCCTTCCCTCCAGAACCTTCTGTGTCAGTTTTGTATCCTTTGAAACCCCATTGGTTTGCTTAAGCCTTTCCCCTCCCTTAAGGTCCTCTATTGGTTTACAGATTGTATTGCCCCACTTTGTGTTCCACCCTCAGTCTTCCCCATTGGTTAAAAATTGTATCCTCCCCCAAGACTGCCCCTGGTTTTAAGTTAATGCCTGGCCTTGGTTCAGGGTCTTGGACCTTGGATCTGGGGAGTTTTGTTGCTAAATAAAGCTGACCCCAAGACCCGTGCTGCTGCCTCTTTGTTCATCTGCACCAAACCTCCACTGGCGACTGGAATTCTGCAGGGTCTGCCAGGGGGATCTGTTGCGCCCCTGTCGTCGCTGTCGCTGGGCCCGGGGGCACATAGCCGTCCTCGCCGCGACAGTACACTATAATAATATGCTTCCATGTGAAGGATAATATTCTTCCCCATATCATGGGAAAAGAAAGATGTCGGGTAGATTACAAAAGGAAACACAATGTGGGTTCCTTCAGCTTGGAATCTTCTCTTTTCCTTCCCACACTGAATATAGGAGAAGGAAAGTCAGCACCGTAATGTAAGACAGCAAATATTGTTGTCCCAGTTATTGAGATAAATTCTGTAACACCCAAAACTATACACCATGTACCAGTTTCTGGAAATGTTTTCACCCTATGCCTATTGCCTAAGAGCAACATCCCATTCTTTGTATGTTTTGCAGAGAGCCTGACAGCACTGAATCTCTGATGTTTACATCAGCTTTTACTTCATGCTGGCAGAAATAAAACATTCTATACCAACTTCCAAATTCAAGTTTACAAAGAACAAAAAAGGACTGATGAAACTTGAATGACAATTGAGCTTTGAAATATATTAACATTTGATGAAAATTCCAACTTCCTTGCAAAAATTTTAGCTGCACTAATAATTGCCTAGTACATATGTAATGCATAATTAGTAGTAGTTATCTCATCTAAAATGCATTACAATATACAGTAAAACTAAGCAAATTGACAACTCCAAGATTATGCTTACTTTCATGAACACTTCATCTTACATTTTAAATGACTCTGTAATAGGATCCATAAGTTTTATTTTTGCCCACTTTATTAATGTGACATAGATTTAAATGGGCAACACTTTTTAAGAAGAAATGTGGTCATGTGTAGGTTATACTATAAGACTTGTTAACCAAATATTAAGAAAAATCATGCCAGGTAAAACTGGCACAGATCATTCCAATAACTTTTATTAACAAAATTTTAGCTAACACAATATAGGCTTCAGCCAGGTTAGGATTTTCTGTCAGTCAAAGATCAAGATAAATTCATCTAGTGGAAGGACCGGAGGCTAAAGTATATGCATGCCTCTCTAAATGAGCTTGAATTCACCAGTTTATTTTACCAAAACACTGCAGAATTACTTTTAACTTGAATTAATTTTCATTAAAAGGACATTTTGTCTATTCAAGGAAAGAATTTTCTATCTCTTCTTTTTTGGAAAGAAAAAATCCAAGTCAGATAGTGAATACTGTTTGAATATTTTATGCTGAAAAAAATGTAATAACCCACACTTAGAGATAATCAATACACTGTAAAACATACTACTCAGTAGGTTTGGTTTGCTCTTTGTTCTCTTACTGTTTCATTTTTTCGAGCCATCTGATGGAGAGTGGAGATTCAGTGACACTGCAAGAGGAGGTAATTTTCTGCCTTGCGAAGTTCCTTGTTAAGTTTCAATTATTTTGCCAGTTTGTACAACAGTCTTTCAGTCTTCCTTACATTCTTAGCACAGGTAGGTGGCTAATGTCTCTTCACATCTGTTTCACAGTAGGTTGTGAACTATTAGAGCACTTAACAACTACAAAGTTCTTTTCCTGTAGAGTAAGTAAATGTGATCCCTGTTGGGTGATGTTCCTACAGAACCTGATAAGAATCACTTAATCAAGTGCTGCATTGATAGAGGTGAACAGCAGAGGCAGCTGTTCTTATCAAATCACATTACAAGCTATAATAACAAAGCAAAAGTGTGCCACACCACATTTAAATGAAGCTATCTCTAGGACTGGCCTCAATGCCTACTTCTTTGGCACTATGGGGGTTTTTTGTGTGTGTGTATGTGATAAAAAATGTAGAGATTTCACACTTTGTGTTTGTTTGGATATTTTAAACAGGATAGAAAACCAAGACCAAACCCCCAGCTTTAATTTGTTTGCAAGTTGTGTGCAGGAGGATTATGAAAGTGGCAGGATGAAGGTGCCTCCTTCCTAGATCCTCTCTTCGGTGTGGAAAAAGCTCTGCCTAAAACATTGCAGCAACTAGTTTTTCCTTATCTCCAATAATGAGGCCATACATCAATCTCAGGAATCTCGTGGGCTTTTTCCTTCTGACTTTGATCTGAAAGCTCAGTCTATTCATGTCAGACACCATCATAACAATAATTTCTCAAAAATGTACTGGTGAAAATTCCTCACTAATTCAATTACTTGTGTTAAAATTGAGGCCAGGGTTCTGATATATATGTGAAATCTTTGTCTGAACATGTGTATCCACACTTCCACAGATATACATATCTTCCCACACAAAAAAGTCCCATTACTTTACATTTTACAGGAATTTGATTTTGATCTTCTGTCCTTTGTGAAACATTGATTTTCTGATTGTAAAGGCATGAGCATATTTACTGTGTGGCTTTGGGAGCTCTAAGAAATTCTTGTTAACAAAGTCCTGTGTCATATGCTTCAATTACTCATTAAAATTATCCCCAAAGTAAGAAAAAAAAAAGAAGAATCCATGTAAGCTCTTAAAGTCATCTTGTAAGTGATATAATAAATAAAATAGAACACAATAAAACGAAGTCAAGAAAATTTATGAAGAGAATCCATATTAAAACAAACAAAATTACCAATAACAAAAGTAAACAAACCTAAAAAAATCCCTAAGATATTTGTAAAATTAAGGTAACAAGGATGTAACCTTCAAATAGAGGTGAAAGTTCTCAGTATCAGAGGAGCAGTACAGTTGTATTAGAAGCAGTACCTTGAGAATGCTGCACTATTCTTTGGCTATTTTCTAACATTTAGTGATTTAGATATGTAACAGACTTACCTCTATTAGTTTCCCAAAATGTTTGTACCTGATTAAGTGTTTCAAAATCCCACCACATAAATTCTGGAAAGCAGAAAAATCAAGCACTGTATTTCTTCTTTACATTATATATGAAACTAAAGAACACAACTATCTCCTTTGTAGAGTTTTCATCTGTTGATTCAAACAAGTAAGTTTATACAAAAATACCAAAGTATCCTTCTTCTTTTTACTAATGTTTAACTGAAATATCAAGCTAAACATGAAACCCTGGTTAGAGTTTGACCTTAAACAAAAAAAAGGCCCTGTGTTTTTTTCTTTATAAACATATTTTAATTATCTCATATAAATGCAGACTATATTGCCTTAGATACAATAATAGCAGAATAACATTTTAAATAATTAGCATATTTTAATCAGAATTTAGAATAAAGAGAATCTCATTCTGTGCTACCATTTACCAACCTTATAACACTATGCTAACAGCATGTTTCCCTCAGAAAGATGTTGATCCCTAATTGTGCACTAATATCTACAAAAAAACCTGGTGGGGTGGCAGAGGAAGGGGCATGTTCATGTAAACACATAGCAGTAAATTTATATTACAAATATAGGACTTCTTCTGGATACATTGTTTTTCTATACTTTTGTTTCTCAAATTGTCATGGTTTGACCCTGGCACAATGCCAGGGCCCCCATGAAAGATGTATTTCCAAAATGGTTACTGTGAGATATGACCCGGAAACAGAATAAAGCAGGCTCCAACTTGGGAATGGAGGGAAAAACACACACTTTATTAATTACAATATCTAAAAAGGAACAAAGACAAAACTAAGAATGAAAACCCTCCAAATACATTCCTCCTCCTCCCCTCCATTTTCTCCACAGAATGAAATAACACCATAGATTTCCGCCCCGTCACCATCTCTCACATAATCAACTTCCAGTCCATCATCACCCCTCAAATAATCAACCCTCAAATCCATCAGGGAGAGAGGAGTCCCCCCTTGCACCATAGGCTTCCCCGGAAACCCAATTGAAACCTCTTGTGTTTCCGTGTCACTCGTGGCACTGCCCAGAGAACATCGGCCCTCGTGACTTCTCCCCCACCATGTCCAGTGCTCTCACCACTGCACATGGGCCAGGACTGCTTTTAGGGTTCCCTGTTTAAGGATGCTCCACCCAGTTCCAAAAGCAGCAGTTCTTCAACTTCGGGACACCAGTCCCCCCCAAATTTACCCCCTGGGGCTGAGGGGCCTCGTGAACAGAGATCTTCCTCTCCAGGGAGACAGAGGGCCTCCCACACCCTCCTCAGCCGTCTCTGTTCATGCCACTGCTTCACTCTTGACTCCAAGGTATTGCCTCCCCCTAAATGCAGTCTCCGGGTCACAGGAAAAAACCATGGGTCTGTCCATGGCCATACAAGAAAGAGTCCAGCCCAAGGCCACTCCATCATCTCCTCCCACCTAGGATTCTTCTCACCGCTTCTGACATCTCTCACTCGTACTCGCTTTCCTCACAATTGCCCACTGCTTCATCTCTCTCTCCTCATTCTGATTCAGGAGGATCAGTATTTGTAAGGTTTCCATTATTCTACAAAGGGGTTAAAATCTTTGCCTCTGTCAGCCCAGGACTCCCACAGCTGCCAGGCACCTTCTCTCACCACATCCCCCACTTCTGGCCAGCTGTGCTGCCCGCACAGTCTCTATCACTCTCCCGGGGGGGCTGCTCAATATCCCAGGTCTCTTCCACCCCTGCACCTTGCAGGTCTCTGGCCTCCCTCCCCACAGGCCGCATGGAAGAGGAAGTTCTCTGGGAATCCTCTGCTTTTAACTCCTGTGTGTTCTCAGAGATGTATCCAGATCCTCAGTGACCACAACAGGTGCCAGTTTCAAATCTGGCCACTGATTGGTTTGACCACAACTTTTCCAGAAACTCACTTCCTGGTCAAACCACGACACAAATCAACCAAGCAAACAAAAAAAACCCACCAAAAAAAAAAAAAAATCCCTACCAAAACACCACTAGAAAAACAGGTTTCATAGGTTCATAAAATACTTATTGGAGAGCATTAGTGTTGAAGTCATTAAAAGGTTAAAATATAAAATGGAGGGGATCAGGCAAAACACCAGCTTTGAAGACTAAGTTGTCTTACACTGTCACTAAAGATACATGTGCGAACACTCCACTGTAAGAAAGCATGAAAACAACTTGATTTCTGATGTTGTTGATTCCAATATTTCACACCAAAGTTGTGGTACTCTGAAAGGCAGATTCACAAAACAAATGAATTATTCTTCTATACTTATTTTACACTCCATTCTAGTGACTGAATGACCTACATGATTTTGCTGTTAATCTTTGTAAAGGGGAAGTAAGTGGGCAGAATGGAAGAACACCTTAACAAAACCCAAAAAATTACCATGCAAGTTTAAAACAAACAAACAAACAAACAAACAAACCTATAAAAACAAACAAGTAAAATAATGAAAACTCCTCCTAACACTGAAAGTTTATGATTTCTATCAGATTGTTATGCTGCCAGGTAAGTCTTATTCCATTTGCCCTTCACCTATTGTCCTGTGAAAAATTTTGATCTAGAAACTTCATTTTCTGAAACTTGTCTTTGCCTTCTAAAGAACTCTGAGATGGAACAAAAGCAGAGCCTTGTGTAACCCAGCTTAGAAAGATAGTAATCTAAAAATCTTCCTTTTAATTTTTGATTTTATTTCTCTTCCTTATTCCTCAGATACTAAAAAATTATATACTATTTTTTTCTAATATTGAGGAAAGTAACATTCACATACAAATAAATTTTGATCGCTGAAGAATTTAATTCGCAGAACAGTTGATTTTGGATTTTGTTGTAGAAAACCACTAGAAACAAAGGGCTCTATTAGTAATTAAGACATAGATCAAGGAAATATTATCCACACTAGTCCTAGGGTTTTTTCCCCCTTTACATTTGGTTTGACATCATCTGGGTCCAATATTAAAGGTATAAACTATTAATAGTGAGGTTAAAGATAAGAAATGTTATTTTCTATTCTTCCCAGTGACAGTGTGTCTATCACTGCTCCTGAATCCCAGGAGTAACTTTCAAATAGATAGAGATACATTGTGTGTTGCTGATTTAGGATTTGTTTGGTTTGTTTGCTCATTTTACTTTTTTCAGTATCTAGTCTAGATACATTGATCCTTACAGGGCTGCAGGGTATGACTTGTACTACTCAATATTTCTTACTGATTTTTGTTAGGCTGCCTTAAAGTTTTTGAAATTCTACTGGTCAGTCTTAATTTGAACTTTTGTCATTCACATTCACAATTTATTAAGATGGTGAAAGTCTGTTCTTGCACTACCAATACTTGGTTCTTCACTAAGATGTGACCATTATTTAAGAAATCTCATTTTGATCACAGATGATGCCATTTTTTTTTCAAAATTTTGTAAATTGTAGATACACTAACAGGAATAACATTAAAACAATTTAGCATAGTTTAACACAAATTAAGATGAAGATACTTTTTTTCTAGAGTGTTGCCACCATTTATTGCAGTAAATGAATGAGAGTGGTATGAAAACTGCTATGAATGATCATTAGGAATACTGCAAAAAGCACTGTTAGTTGTTTATTTGCATTTTGCTTTTGGTTTTCTTTTTTTTTTTTTCTGTGCCTATTTTCTTTGGAAGTTTCTACCAGCTTATTTTTTCTTATTTTTTTATTTGGTATAGAAGACACCACTGAAAAATTATTTACCTGTTACACTTGCTTCTTAAAATAGATACTTTATTTATTGCCTTTTCCCCCCCTCTGACCTAAAATATTACTATTCAACAGTTAAATGAATAATATGATAGCAACATCAGAATGGGGTGCTGGTGTTGTAAATATGTGATTTCAGTGACAGATAATCAGCCTGAAGGAATTAAAGGCTCTGTCTTCTTACTGATATGTTAATGTCATTTTGATGAATTGACTCCTTCTGCTGTAGTTATTTGGGGCTATTCATTGTGGTTTAAAGGATATGAGCATTGAAAGAAATCCTTTAAAATCAAGTCATTAATTTTATTCCTTTTACGATAGAAAGTTGTAAAATAACCCCAAGCCAGTCACCAATACTATAATTATTTTATTTCCAAAAAGCTTACTAGATCGTAGACTATTTCTTAAGGCATCAGAAATTTTTATTGTCTTGTTGATCTTATTGCTCAAATTAAATTATTTTTGATGGACTAAAGATTATTTTGTAAGATTTTCCTCTTAGCGTAAGTCGCAATTATGACAAAGCTCAATGAAAATATTTGAATCTAGTGTGTATTGTTTTCTTTAGTTAGACAAGAAAAGCCACTCCAGAATTGCTGAGGGACTAGAGATAAGGAATATAATTAATATTAAGAACTTTATATCCAATTAAATTTGACAGCTTTGGTCTTCTAACCAAGGTACTACTTGCCCCTTTCCTTTAAAGTATAAGCTAAATATTTCAGTTTTAGAAAGAGAAGTTTAAATTAAAATAATATTTCCATACTCAAGGTTTGGGGGAAGGGGGAAAAAAATTAAAAAGAAACAAGAATTTAAAAATCAATCTCCATAGACAACCTCAAGCAAAATACTGAATAAACTGTACTGAACTGGAACATTGCATTTCCCTGATGCTGTTATGCACTTCTGTTTGATTTTTTTCCTTACTTTGCTTCCAGCAATGATTTCTGGTAAATGCTGGCAAACTTACGGACAGAAATGGCATGGTTTTATTTATTCAGTTCAGACAATTGTGGTTTGGTTTGTTTTTTTTTTTTTTTTGTCATTACCTTTCTTGAGGAAAAGCTTGCCAAAATTAAAAAAAAAAGACCCCCCCCATCAAGAGTAATTTTTTTCGCTGATCATCTGAATAAGCTACTCTTTTGATAATATTTTAGCTAATGGTCTTTAATATTTCTGATATTTCCTTAGGTAATAATTAGCTCATGGATGCACATATGCAGGATATAACAAATATGCAGAACATGTGCCAGAAAATAGTGAATTTTTAATTAATTTTAATAATTGTACAGAATAGATTTTTACCTAATTTTAATTATTTGAAAGCATTCCAATTTTTAACTATCAGTTCTTTGCTCTTTAAAAGCCAATTTCTAATCTATCCTTTGCTTTCTATCATAGTTCAACAGGTATAAAAATCAGTTTCTGAAACATCTAAATGATGAAGTTCTCACAGAGTTGTAATGTTTCATTTAATAAATCAATTCAAAGAGGTATTCAATTTTCCTTGCATTACATTTTCTGTAGGAATTACATTTTAGGTCCCATTTTCATTCCATTGGCTAGGATATTTAAGAACTGCAGCTCCCAGAACCCACATCATCAAAAGAGACATACAGAACAAGAACAATCCCATCAGAATAATGTCCTGTCTGGGTACAGTGAATTAGTTAGCTGCTAATTATGGAGAAAGTATAATTGAATACTGCACAAGTTTTAAATGAAGTGTTTTGATATAATTTATTAAGCCAAAAGGTTTATTTTAAACTATTTGTCCTATAAAATATTAAAATACTGTGATATCCAGAGATTCATGTACCTCCATTCACTTTAGGTGCTGTTGAGGTGCACAGTCTTGTCCAGGAGCAAAAGACACAAATGAACTTGTCTTTATTATCTCAGAAGTGTCAATTAACTAGTGCTAGAATATATTTCTCTGAAAACAGAGAATATTTTATTTTAAAAAAATTCATTTGAAGTGTCCTCTGATGATCTTCACAAGTTCTTGTGACTTACAAGTCTTTGAGAAATCATTTAAAATTTGTCCTGTTTTTCTGTCTGTGCATGTTAAGACTGCTTGCAATTAATTACTTTTGTTCTTTACTCTTATTAAAAAGAAGGCTACTAATAAACCTTCCTGTTCTAGATGATAATGTCACGTGACATTGGTGTATGGTTTACTCATAGCTGCCTGTAGGATTAGCAGTATAAAATAAAACCAGAAACCTTGTTTATTTTTACTTCAAATGCTGCAACTGAGACTGTGTAAATGTACTTTGTTTCTGTTTTATGAGTGCTGCACAGAGATATTTTTGAAGCTGGTTTATAAAGAGGTGTTACTGTGTTTTAAAGCTGCTGTTCTTAAAAGGAAATGTCATTTAAACCCTTCTCTGGAGATAAGTGCATAGTTCATATGCATAAGTATCTTACAAAAGCATCAAACCTATTTCCCACACTCTTTACTGGCTTGCAGCAATATGATTTGGTGAGTTGACATTTTCTGGTCACCAGGAATGAACCAAGCTGCTTTCTTTCTCCCCCTTCTCAACAGGAGGAGAAAATGTACTAAAAAGCTCATAGGTCAAGATAAGGGCAGGAAAATCAATGAATGAGGTTTTTTTGCATGTGCAAAAAAACCTAACTCAAACTGAGGAAGATTAATGTAATTTTAATGTAATTGAAAACAGTAGGATAGAAATAAGAGATTGTGAGAAATAGAAACAAAACTAAATACCTCTTTACCCTAATACTCTTTCTTCCCATGCTCAGTTTGTTTTTTAAACTTTTACTTTCTCCACACTGTGAGACGTACAGGAGAATGGGGAATAGGAATTTTGGTCACTCCATAACAGGACTTACACTTCTCTGCTTCTACTTTGTCTCTTCTACTTCTTCCCACGTGCTCTAGCATGATCCAGCATGGGATCAAAATCCTTTAAAATTGGTCCAGTGTGGATCTTTTCTATAGGATGAAATTTCAAAAGAGTTCTGCAGTGTGGAACTGCCATGGGCTACAATTCCTGCTCTGGCATTGACTCTCCATTGGCTGCAGTGTGAATATCTGCTCCAACATGGTTTTCCGTGAACTGCAGAGAAATTTCTGCTTCAGAGAAGGAGCAACTACTCCCCCTCTTAATTCACTAACCTTAATGTTGTGATATATTCATTCAAGCAGTCAATCTACTGAGATAAGTAAAGAACTATCATCATTCCTTCATCACTAAAAGAAAATAGAATTGGTTGCATGCATTTTTAACTTTCATAGCAATATTTTTACAATGGAGTTAATATCTTCAGACCCTGTGTTTGCTCTTTAAATCACATAACTAGGAGTGCTCACAATTATTGCTTCACTGTATTCTTAATTTAATTTGAAAATGTAGCATCAATATACAAATAAAGAATTTGTGAAGCTGCAATATGATGTACATCAACTCTGGATGTAAGCAGTGCTTGAAGTTTTATTATCTTTTATCCTTGTACTGAAGTTCTTATGGCAAATTGCTAGCTTTTAAAGACTTGGGTATATTGGCTTACAAATTAAGTATTCTGTCTGATCTTCGGCACCACAGATACCTCTGACACCTTTATTCATTATTTGCTGAGAACATTTTTTAATCAGCAGTCTTATTTTAAATGGAGACACTATTTCAGAGTCTGGTTTCCTAGCAACACAGAGACTATATTTCAGTGGCTCTGGTTTCCTAGCAACACAGTTTATTGTCACTGACTTGTAATTTCAAAAGATCTGTGTTCAGAATGGTTTTTATGGCTTTTAGTTCTCTGTATAGCCTCACAGACTTATTACTTTGATACTCCATATCAGATATTCCCTATATCCATATATTTTTTTGCTGTAACCCACAACATTTCAACCACCAGGATAAGCTAAAATGACCACCACCTAAACTCATAGCAAACCAAATTCTAAGTTGAGGAGAAGTATTTTATTTTTTATATAAAGACTGCATTTAAGGGAAGTGTTTTGATTAATTTGTGTTCAAAAATTTTTCCTTTGGATAAATAAGATTGGAGAATCACGTGAAAATCCACTGTGCTTAGCTGTCATCTATTTTCAGAAATAAATTTATCTCAAAATATTTTGTAGTTTACAATTTTTAAGTAAAAATTACTTTTTTTAAATTTGCTATTGCATGAAAATATCTGCATTTTATTTTAGTAATTAGAGATGGTGTGCTAGTTTCACCTGGATTTGATTTATTTTTCTTCACAATGGCTTGTTTTAATAAAAAAAATACATTATTTGCAGTGGTAAAGCTTTTTTGTTATCAAAATTCCTCCCCACTGTACCAAAACCAAGCAAAATTTACTAGCCTGGGGTGCAGATTCAGGGCTCTGTTTTCCTTGTGATATGAGAGGAAAGCAAATAAGCTGAAATCTAGCTTTTCCAATCTTGACTTAGTGTCAAATTTCCAGTATGAAAATACACCTGTTTTCTGAGACTGACACAATTTTGGGGGCAAGTTTATATTTTCAAATAGGATTCTGAAAGATTTTTCTTTTCTGTCTTCTGACTGTGGTGTGGAAACACTGATTTCAGTATCTGGTATGCTTCATGAATCAGAATCGTTGACTCCAGCAAGTCAACTAATTTCAAATACTTCAATGTCAAATGAGAATTTATGCAAACACTGGTGTAATATCAACAACTGGGAGCAACAAGCTGCAACCCACACAATGAGAAACAAAAATGCATGGATGTGTTAAGGAAACTAATTGCTTTAGTAAGACCACATTTGCTAGAGGTGTTATGAAAGTTGTAATTTATTTATAAATGAATGCCATTGCTCTGTACTTCATTAAGGCTGGTGTACTACTAATTTTGCCTGAGGCAGAGTTAAATTTCTTCACAGCAGCTTGTATGGTGCTATTTTTTATATTTGTAATGAGAGATGTGGTGTTAATACACCAGTGATTTAGGTGCTTCTCTACAGTGCTTAGACAGCACAAAGGCCTTTTCTGCTTCTTAGACTGCCCAACCAGCAAGATGGCTGGAAGAGGGGACAACTAGGACAAACGACTTCAGCTATGCAAAGACATATCTCATAACGTATGGCATCACACTCTATGGTAAAAGCTGGGGTATATGAGTGAGTGTCCTGCGTTGTCAACCCAGGACAGTGAGAAATATGGAAGTTGAGTAAGTAGAGTCTTAGAGCAAGTAGAAATTAGATGAGGAAGACTAAGACTTACCTGGAATTAAATCTTCTCAGGGATGTCAAGGACAACAAAGAAGGGCTTCTTAAAATTCATCAATAACAAGAGGCAAACAAAGGATAACATGGGACTATTACCATGAGAGGGGACCTATTGCTGGCTGGCAGCTATGTACAAATGACGAACGGGACAGGACAGCTAGGAACGTGTCTTGAGCCATTTTATTTTCCAGCATCAGTCTCATTACATGGTTATGACAATGGGAAGGTGCCAGCAGCTCACATCCCAGGCAGCAGACCAAGAACTTAATGTTACAACTTACTTTATAAGTTTTTTGACCAATCACACAAAGCAAAAGCATATTGACAGTAGTTCTATCCAACCATTGTAAGCACATGTTCCTTTGGTTAAAATGATTCTTGCTTGTTTTGAATACAATACCTGTTTGTAAGCCTTAAAACACAATGCACAGAGCTCCATTATTAAGCCTAGAACATCCTAATGTCTTACTAGATATACTTTTCTGCAAATTAGGGAGTTATTCTAGACAAGTGTCAATACACAGACCATTGTTCCATTTGTCCTTACTTTTCTACTTTTTACATAATTTTTCTGCTAATTTATTTTATAGCCACTGCTTAGGTCTAATCACAGTTCTGCTGTCTCTGAGGCCTGCTTTTCACAGCTTTCCCAAAACCCTCTGATTTTATAGATTCCCACAGGGACCCTGGTAAAAGAGGAAGCAGAGAAGGCAAACTTACTTCAATGAATGCTTTCTTTGTTTTGGTCTTCACTGACAGCACCAGCACTCAGAAATCTCTGACCCAGCAGATCAGAGAAAAGAAATGGGGGAAGGCTTTTCCTTGGTCAGGAAGGATTGGGTTAGCAAAAACCTGGGAAAACATGATATCCACAAGTCCATAGGCCCTGATTTTCAGCATTCAGAAGTGCTCAGTATCCATGTTCTCACCATGATGAAGCTGCTCATAACCATCTCTGAAAGGTCATGGCCATCAGAAGAGATTCCTGAGGACTGCAAGGAGGCAAACATCATCCTTGTCTTCAAAAAGGGCAAGGAAGACCCAGGGAACAACTGGCCAGTCAGCCTCACCCCAGTCGCTGGAAAGGTGATGGAGTGCCTCATTCTGGAAGGCATCTCATCCATGTATATGACAAGAAAGTGAT
The DNA here is from genome assembly GCF_036417665.1 of Passer domesticus. Lineage (NCBI taxonomy): Eukaryota > Metazoa > Chordata > Aves > Passeriformes > Passeridae > Passer > Passer domesticus. The sequence goes on along the minus strand of NC_087512.1, from coordinate 55,267,109 downwards.
CAGGAATGGTCAGCATGGATTCACTTAAGGTAAATCATGCTCAACCAAACTGATTGCCTTCTACAATGAGGCAACCACCTGGATGGATGAAGGGAGAGTAGTGGATATTGTCTACCTCATCTTTAGCAAGGTTATCAACAACTTCCTCATAGGCAAACTCAGGAAGTATGGACTGGGTGAGTGAACAGTGAGGTGGATTGAGAACTGGCTGAATGGCAGATTCCAGAAGATTCTAGTATGTGGCACAGGGTCTAGTTGGAGGCCTGTCAATAGTGGTGTTCCCCAAGGGTCAACACTGTCCCCGATATTGTTTAACTTATTAATTGATGACTTGAATGAAGGGGGATGTGCCTCCTCAGCCCATTCACTGATGACACAAAGCTGGGAGGAGTGGCTGATACCCCAGAGAGCTGTACAGCCCTTCAGGAGGAGCTCAACAGGTTGGAGATATGGGCAGAAGAACTAGCTAAATTTTAACAAAGGCAAGTGCAGGGTTCTGTACCTGGAGAAGGACTATCCCAGGCACCAGGACAGGCTGGGGACTGATCTACTGGAAAGCAGCTCTGCAGAGAAGGACTTGGGAGTCCTGGTGGACAACAAGCTGTCCATGAGTCAGCAGTGCCCTGGGAACCATGAAGATGAAAGAGCTTCTCAGTCTTAAGAGAGGACTGAGACTGGACCTCATCAATGTACATGATTATCTGAAGAGGGGCTCCAGGCTCTTCACAGTGGTGCCCAGAAATAGGACAAGAGGGAATGGGCAGAAACTGATGCACACGAAATTCCACCTGAACATGAGGAAGAGCTTTACTGTGTGGGTGCCTAAGCACAGGAACAGATTTTCCAGAGAGGGTATGGAGTTATTCCAGAACCTAAACACAATCCTCTGTCATGTGCTCTGGGATGATCTTGCTTGAGCAGGGAGGATGGACCAGATGACTCATTGTGGTTTGTTCCAAATTTACCCATTCTGTGATGCCCTGATTTTGTCATGGACCCCTGCTTTATTGGAGATGGCTTAACTCTTGCCTGTTGATCAGAATGAACAAATTCCTTGTTTTGTTTAAATGTACACACAGATTTTGGATTACTTATTAAACTGTCATTACCTTAACCTACACATTTTCTCACACTCGTCAAGCCCTCTCTCCCATTCCTGTAGGTGAAAGTGAGCAATCAGCTTTGCGGGGCTTAGCTGCCTACCAGGGTTAAACCACAATACTTGTTCCATCCTCATCTGATCAATTTTTACTCATTTTAAGTCTCCTGAAAATCTTTCTGTGCCATGGAATTGGTGCTGAAAGAGGCAGTCAGTTTTAGCCCAGAGGCTAGATTGAACTGAGTCCACTCAGACTCAATTCAATGTCAAAACCCTTTCCAGTCAGAAAAGGGTTTTGACATTGATTTTGAGGGGGAGCTGGAATGTCACTCTTTTTAACAAACAGCTTATTACTGTCTTTCCATTTTAATGACTCAGTTTTACAGGATTAAAAAAAAAAAAAGCTTTCCCCCAGAATGCTATTTTCTTTGGAGTATTTTTTTTTTTCAGGAAACAATAATCAAGATGCTGTAAGAAGTATCTTTCCAAAGGGTCAATTTGCCACACAAATTTGTGGTTTTTTTGGTTGTTTTCTCTTTTTTCCTTTTCAGTGTAACCATGTAGTGTACTCAATCCCCAAAAATTTAAACTATAAAATGCAACTAGATATTGTTTTATAAAATGAAATAATCAGCAGTATATTTCCCATGCATAAAATTCTTATTTTAATATTTTTTTCTGAAGTTTTTTTGAGAATTCTGGACAGATGATGTAGGAACTCAGAGTAAAAATATACTCAGAATTTAAGATATCTAAGTATTACTCAGAGTTTGAGATTTCTTCTTATACCATTCCTTAACTCAGAAACCAAATAAATTTTGGCTCAATTTTTTAATTTAAAATGTATTTGAACTGTAACTTTTATATTTTTATATATTTTTATGTCATGAAGCACTGCATATTTTGTTCCAAAAAAGTATTTGCACAAGCTTTGGATTTTTTCTAGAAACCTCTTCTCATGTACCAGTCATGATGTAAACCTTTGAAAAACTCCACTAAAAATCATTACATTTGTCACTCACTTAAAATTAAGTGAAATTCTGTTTCTTCATGACTTAGAAAATGAATTTTCAGGGTCAATAACTAATGTTATATAAACATATGCAAGAAAGTGTACACTATAGTGTATAAGGTTAAAGTGTGAAGTTCTATTTAAGCACATAATAAAACCCGTTTTTTTATCACAAAATGTTTTCTGTTTTTTGCTTTGGTTTTCTCTGATGGCTATTAAACAGTAATGAATCTCACCCATCATGCTATTATTATATGCTAATTGAAATCAAGCAATCAAGCATTTTGGATCTGTGTGGAGATGACGGTATATTTGCATTAAAAAAAGATTTTGTGACAAATTGGTTTTGAATATTGTACATTGTCATATGACACATTCTCCAACTACTTGTTAAAAGAGCAATATCAACTTCCTAGTCACATTATTGCAAAAAACAAAACAGCTTTACAACTTAGTGTAGCTTGGAAGGTATTTTTAATCACACGTTTAAAATTAATCAACAGCATGCAAATAAGTGGATGATCAAGAAGTAAAAGTAACATAAGTTTTTTTTTTTTCTGTTAATATATTTAACAGTTTCTACTCTGTGCCCTACCTGATGTGATTAATTGTGAAATTTCAATCGCTTGTAATTTCAGTCTGTTACTTTTATGTGTCTGTTACTGACACAAGAAGATTGACAAGAGTGCTTTAAAGTGATATTTTGGAACCTGAAGAAAAATGACATGTGAAAATGGTTCTAAGAGAAAGTGATCAGAGTCATGGTAGTGAGGCAATTTCCAGTGTAACAGAGAAAGGAAAATATGTTTATCTTAAAGATTGGTTGTTAGCTGTCAAATTCTTTCTGTCTAAAATTCATTTTAAGTACTAAGCATTCTAAAATGTAATTTGCTTTAGCACATGAGGAGCTGTGAAAGAACAATATTATTAGCTTTCACAATCACAGCTGGGGACACTACATCTAACTAATTTTTATGCTTTCAAATGTACATGTCTGTAAACATGAAGTGAAAGTTATTAGAAGCAACATTTTATTTTCTGTAGTGACCGTAACAACTGGAAAAGTGGAGGGCAGTGAGTCATGGTTTCTGCAATTAACCCATCAGAATCATTGTAGAAATCAGTTCTTTCCTTTTCACTTTCTGTTTTTGTTTATTGCGTCATTTCTGCCTGGTTATTGCCAAGAACATGTGTGCTTCTTAGTCAGGTGGGGTAGAAGAGGTGTTTTTTTTCTCTCCAAATCCCTTGCCATTATCTACATTACCTGATTGATGTGGCTTATAGCAAAAGTAGTAAAGTAATTTACCTCAGCTGGTTGGACAAGAAAATAAACCTTATTTCTCCTTAAAGCTGAGAACATAAGCAAAATCCTTGTCAGTTCTCCAGATCTGGCAGCAAGGCTCTTTTATATTAATGTGGCGAGCAAATAAAGGAGTTTTGTACTTGTCATACTTGCAGAAAGACCAAGAAATCATAAGTCTTAGAAAGGACTGTGAATGCACTGTTGTTGTTATACAAAGGCAGCGAATTTAAAACTTACATTTTTAAACTTTCTTTTCTGTTGCAGTTGAGCTTTGGGTTTTGTCTGATTTAGGTGGACATTGTTATTCTAAGACAGCTCTTTCTCATCTCATTTTCTATCCAAGAGTTAGCGCAAAAAAACTCCAAACTGCTTAGTACATGTATTTTGAACCAAATCAGGATCAGATGCTTTTATTGATTTATGAATGACATGCAATCAAGTGGCAATAACCAAACTATGCAATCAGGATCAGTATCAATCATACAACAGGTAAACCTAAACATTAGCCTGTAACAAACCATCTAAAAATTTCTGCACGCTTTTTTGTAACTAATCCTCAAATGATTCAATCACACACATGTATTAACTCACGATTGATCATGGGGTCTTCCTTCCCAACCAATTTCACCTCTTCCCACCAAAACAATTGCACCCATTCCTAGAAGCATTAAACCATGTTCAGCTACGATTATTTTCATGGCAACATTATCCTCTGCTGCAACAATTTTCCAGGTTTTTTCATATACCTTTGCAAGATTAATTTTGCATGTAAATTCTCACGTTTTGTTCTGACTGATGGCCTTTTTACTCTCTGCTATGGTCTGTTCAGGAAAAAACTTCTGTCAGGCAATTTCAATCTTTTCATCATGCTTGCTTTGTCCACTTCCAGTCTTTGTATCAGATGTGCACTAAATGCAAATACTGAAAACAGACACTAAGCCATACTCAAATTTTAATGCATTTAAAATCAAATCAAATCAAATCAAATCAAATCAAATCAAATCAAATCAAATCAAATCAAATCAAATCAAATCAAATAAAATAAAATAATTGGTTTTTTTGTTTTTGAAAGGACATTATTATTTTTTTAACGTGGTTAGCATGACAATTACTACTATTTTTTTTTTCTTTTTTACAATGTCTTTACATGATCTGGACTGTAAAGTTGATTTTAGACAGGTGAATTTGGAATAGTCTTATTTAAATTAATGTTTTCATAGAGACAGAAAATCTGTCTTTGGGAATGTGGAGGGCTTTTATGGATATCAGATAGTGACAAAGAAGCAGAATGGCTATATCTGGCCCATTTTAGTAGCACAGTTGCATAAAATTGCATTGGGGATGGAATTTGATATGCATGAATATAACAATAATAAATATCATTATTATTTAATGTAGACATTTGAATTATAAATCAAAAGAATGAATACAACTGTTATGTATAGTGTATAGATCTTTTACAGCAATAAATGGTAGCCCTTGTTTTCATAGTTTGCATCTTGTCTTTACAAACATATGACACAAATCTGAACATTTAAAGAAAAATCACAAAGAAAAAAATTGTTTATTTATTTGTTACAATCAAATAATTTTTTTAAAAGACACATCTATAAAATATTAATTTATTTATAATATGATTTTTAAAAAGTCTGTGTGCATGGAAAAGATTATATTTAGAAATATGTTCTAGGTAGGAAACAAAAGCCTCATTCATAACTAAAAATCTTGTCTCAAGAAATTGACAGAAATAAGAGAGTTTGTGTTTGCAAGAAAATATGCAAGGCATATCAACACAATAGAAACATCATTATTATATATAGTAGACTAAATATTATCTGAAGTTACTTAAAATAAAGGTATATATTTTCAGGCCCTTTTCCTATCTGACCCTTTTGAAAGACTTCACAAAGCAGTAGATTTTGTAACTACATATTAAAATGTTTTGTTGTTCTCAAATTTCCTTTTCTATGCTAATTTTTTGTAAAAACAATTTTTATATACAATAAATTAAAAATTAACATTTATTTGTCTGGAATTGAATTTGAAGTATGTATTTGAATGGGGTCCAAAATCATAAATTTAATAAATTCAAAAGTCAATTGTACCTTTTTCTTGGTGCTTCACACCACTGATGCTGAGCCCAATATAAAGTTCTTCTATATGTATTGTCAAAGTCTTTCATCCTGCATCCTTTTTGCACAGGCATCTTTCCTCAAAGATCAATATTTTTCATTTTCTTCTGGTTTCTAAATGACTTTTTGCCTTGCCCATGTGCAGAAGCTGTGTCAAAAGTGTAGTTTCTGGCTGCTCAGGTGGACTAATAAAGGATGTTACCGTCTACTTCTACATGTAAAAATTTCCAAGTTTTAATGTATTTTGTTGTATGAAAAGCTCATGCTATACCAAGCACAGAGTAGGACAACCAAGAAGTAAAGTTGTAACAGTATTAAATTCTAGTTTCACTCATTTAAATTTAGTAGATCCATTAAAATCAGTTGTCTGTCCTAATTTTTTTTTGTGTCTTCTTCACTTTATCTTCCACTTCAGTAAAAGTTGTGCAGTATAACTCCTTTGTTAGCAACATAAAAATTCTTCTAGACAAATAATCCAGATACTGTTAAGAAAACAAAACAAAATTTTTTGCATACAAACTAGAAAATAGAGGGAAATACAGCTCCTAATCCTGATCATTATGACAGCAATGCTCACAACTTGCCCATATATTCTAATCTGTTTGTTCATATTCATCATTCAGACACAAGGATTTACTCCAGCAGATGATAGTCCCTCTTCCATAAAGTCCCTTCTCAAACCAAAGGAATGCTTCAAACTTCAATCAATCACAATCCATATTTATCTATACACTTTGCACATACTAGAGATTTCATAGTTGAACCCAGACAAGGAGACTGGGGTAGGAAACTTTTGTGGTTTAATTAAAATCTAACTCCTTAAGCAGAGCTTCTAAGAAATAGCTGGCAAAAAACTACCCCTAGCCTTTATCAGGCATAGGAAAGACAGGTACTGCTGCTACTATTTCGATTGCTGATTTTTTTTTGGGCCTAATAGTGTATTAAGCCCTGGCCTCCACCCCTGGCATACACTGGTACTTTGCACATGCTCATACTCATGCATACACTCATAGACAGACAACTGCACTAACACCTATCTGATAGCTGTCTGAATCCAAAAAATACCTGGAACCTTAGGGCTAAATGATTCACTAGAGCCATCTAGACCAAAGCTCAGGATACAGATGACAATTAATTGAGATATGTTATGAATTAATTCTTAATTTATTGAAATAAATCTATTACTCTGAAGTTTTAATTTGTTTGACTCAGATTTTCAAGAATTCTTTGTCACCTCAGCTGCCCAGGATGAGAATCTTGTATTTTTGCAAAGTCTACCAGAAGTGCAGCAGTTTGTGTGCTTCTCTCCACAGTGAGTGTTCACCCTGGCCTCCTGATGATGATATGGAACCAGAGCACAGTTTCACAGCAGCAGCATCTCAGGCAGTCAATAAGATTGCTTCCACTCGAGGCCAAAAAGCTGCAAAGCTCCATTCAGAAAAATTATTATTTGTTGATCTTGCTCAGGGGGACGTGCTTAATCATTTTCCCTTTCAGTGCTGACATTTACTATTAAGCTTTAAGGGTTTAGCAATAATTCTTAATGAATATGTGCTTTCTTTTAATTTCACTTTCCTTCCTTTTTTGGAAACAAAACTCATCAAAATAGTAGTATTTCATTCAAGTCCACATCCAAGGCAAACTAGAAACCAAAAAAAACTTCTTGGACTGTAATGAAAGAGTGGGGTTTATTTTACAACAAAGTAGACATTTTTTTCTGAAAATTAGAGCTAAGTCTATTAAAGAAGTCTTCCTATGTCTAAATGACTTGCTTTTATGCTTCTTTGGAAATATATTGCTTTTTTCTGTTCTGAGATTAAGAATGTTACTAATATTCTTCATAAATAGAGCAATGGACTATGGGAATTTGTGCATTTGGCATTGAATGATAAAACCTCTATGTTTGTGTGTCTGAGGAAAAAATAATCATTCATTTAGGGCACAGCAAGGAACACAATTAGAAAAGAAAAAGGGAAAGGGTCTGCAACAACAATATTGGTCTGGCTATTTATTTTTGCAGCAAAAAAAATGCAATCATTTATAAGGATGGGCTGTAGATGAACATAAGAAATGCCATATCAGAGCAAATAGATGTTCTGCCCAGGACAATAGTGTTCTCTCAATGACAGCACATGCCAGATGTTTCAGAAAAAATAACAAAGCCCGTACAAGACAACTCATTCTGAAAAATGATTTTTTGATTTATGTAGCCTGAAAATGTATACTGGTTTCAGTGCACTCCATCTTAAATTTTGTTCTGCCAAACCAGCAGCCATACTGTTATGAATATTGCTGCAGTTTCTTACAGAATATGCATATTTTGATCCTGCTATTTCTCGCTGTTTTCTTTAACACGATAGCAAATCACTGAAATTCAAAACAAATGTTTTGATATGTGTATATAAGACATAGCATTATCATAGAACTGACTGCCAGGTTTTTGAAGACTCAGATATGGAAAACACTGGTGATTGATATAATCTGAAAAATATTTAAAAATTTGCCATTTTTATCCCTTGAATTACAAACAATATTCAGGAGAAAAAAGTTTTACGAAAGTAACACAAAATGAAGAAGGTCTGTCTTGGTAGGAGAAAGAATTTTACATTTTTTTTCAATAAAGATCTTATACAGTTGGATTTTAAGCCAAAAATACAACCATCTTTAGTTCAAGATGCATTTGGGTGAAAACAAGATGATAAAATGTATTTTTTTCTTAAGCATGACTAATTAATAGTTATTAATTGAGTACTAATAAATTGAGTAATTTATAATACTAATATATAGTATTATAAATATGAACCATAAATTATAAATATAAATTTTGGTGGAGCTACAAATTAATTTTAAATAAATGTCATATTCTATTTTTCATGCACCTCAAATTCTCAAATTTCCACATTTCAAATTCTCATGTAGTTTTCTTCTACTGAAAAAACCCCAACTTTATTCTGTTTACATATAAAGGAAGTTTTCTTAAATTACCTGCAGGATTTTATGAGTATTATTCTTATTGAGATTTGAAAATAACATTGTGATATACTTTTCTGTTACTGGTACAACATTCTTAGGCCAGTTCCTTGGGAATTCCTTTCAGCTTGGAGCAGTTGGAAAGTATAACACATTGGATTTAACTGGAAGACACATATTAATATAAATTATCTGAACAGGAACTGGTATTTTTTTAGCAACTTGATAGCTTAAGTACAGAGCCAGTTCAATTATATGAATTTATACATACACAAATACTTTTTTTGATGGTTGGTTGGTTGGTTTGCTTGTTGGGCTTTTTTTAATGCAATCTGTTGCAAACACCAACCAATTCAAGACTTACTAGCAAAAAAAAAAAAAAAAAGAGCTTACAGTCCTGCTCCTTCCAGAACTGCAAGCTGAGGCTTTATAAAAGGGCCATTTCCTTACTGTTATTTCAGTTCACTGGTGTTAGCTTGGCCTGTCTTTCTATCATTCTTCCTAAAAGCAGAATATAAAAATTCCAAAGTATATTAATTTGAAGACTTCTTGCTTTCAAACCACTGGTTGAAGCCATGTAATTACAGAGTTACCAAAGGCAGTAGCGGAATGGTGGCTATTTGACACATCAATCAGTCCATTTCTGAGAATGGAAGAACTTCTTTTTGTGGGATGATGATAATGTGAAGTCCTTGGGTGTGCTTGTTAGTAAGACATCCAATATAAGGCTTATTAGTGCTTATTAATAAGACATCCTATATAATTCACTGTGTATACTTTATAAATCTCATCTTCCTGAGAATTGCATTATGACTTGGTATCTTTTTTTCTCAGTAAGAAATACACCGAGGTCAATGGAAATAACAGTCTTCAAGCAGGTTGTCACTGGAATTCTTACAGTAAAGAAGGAATATTTTATTTTCTTCCTGTCTGTTGTTCATGGGATTACAATTATGGCCTTAAACAGCAGCAAAGAAAATTTCAGGCCACAATGAAAAAATTTCTAATGACCAGAAATTTAAACACTGGACTGGGTCTCCTTGGAAGAGTATGAACAGTCTACTAGTGGAAGATCTTAAGGCTTGAGGCAAAGTTCTCAGGGCTTTTTTCATTTGTTCAGAGTCCAAGGTCCCTATTTTGTTCCACTTTCCTCTCATATGACTTCCCAAACTCTTTTCCCATTAGTCTTTTTAACACACATATCAAACAGTGATTTTAAGGTTTTAAGGTCTGAAATAAATATGGTGGGTGTTTTTTTGTTTTGTGTGGGTTTTTTGGCTTTTTTTGGGGGGGTTTTTTTTGTGGGTTTTTTTTTTTTTTTTGGGTTTTTTTTTTTTTTTTGGTTTTTTTATTTAATTAAGATACAAAATTTTAAAAGAATAGGGAGCATCCAATTTAGTCACAAGTAATTTTTTAGCCAAGTTCTGTATGGATCATCAAATAATGTTAACAGCAATAACAATTTTACTACAAGAACCAATATTTATATATAGTTACATTAAGAAACTCATATTAATTGTGAGATTATTAGAGCAAAAGTTATTTGGTCATCATTTTGAATTCTAGGCATTTTGTGTTGAAAAAAAAAAAATATAAATATTGAACAGAATTATAAAGAACCCAGGGGACTGGAATTACATGAAAAGTTTAGAACAACTTAAGTTTTTTCTTAAGCGCTACTCACTCTTCTCAAGATGTTAATGAGTCATATAACTGATTCATTTCTGTAGAGAACCATGGATATTAATGATTAAAAAAATATTTAGAAACCAAAGAAAAACAAAAAAGTAAAGAAAGCAAGAAAGAAAAATATGTTTAAATATGATATGATTGATTAATATATGGAAAAAAGAAATATTAATATAAAGCCAGTAAGGAAAAGGCATTATATGATGCAATAAGCTGTTATTCTTTATGTGTTTTCAAACTGTTTTCCAGATCTTGACATCAAGAGTTTATCCCTTAGAACCTCTGAGAAAACAGAAGTATTATAAAAACTGAATGTTTTTATAATGTATTTGATGGGATTTCAAAGTATCATTTTCATTTCTCATATGAGAAACAACACATTACTTTTTCAAGTAGTAAAAGACACAGTGAAGAAAAATGAGACAGGAAAATGAATCATGACTACCTTTGCTGGGGAAGTAGAGAAACTGCATTTGAAATAGAGGAGATGTCAAAATATAATGAGTGCAGAAGGAATGAACAGATGTGGGCACAATGAAGAATCCTCAGGAATGATTGACAGCTCTATCAAGTAATGAAACTGACCATTGTCAGCTTTGTCAGATACATGCTATTTTCTAGATTATTTTTGTTTTATTAAAAAAAGTACTTGAGAGTAAAATAAAAAATGCAGTGCAGAAAAAAAATGGAAAAACAGAAGATAAAGTTAAAAATGTATCATGCATTGCTTTATTAAAAATTATTCTTATAACATGTAGGACATACACATACTTTATCTCCATATCAGTTGCATTTGTGATTCCCTCTTGCAGGCCAGATAGTATTGGAATCAAGTACCTATGCCACAAGTAAATAAATTAGCAAGTTTTATGTTTTTACCTTTTAAATTCCTAAAGTTTGAGGAGCAACCAACACACCATCTACTTGAATTCAACTCTGAATCTTGTGTTTACTGTAGCTGGCCTTCAGGGGACAGAGCAAAAATTGGGTGCGGGGACATTATTTTTATTTATTTAATCTATTTTCATGGTATTGCTATTCTTTCTCACCTGTTAAAAGCAAGCAAACTATAAATTATCCCCACCCCAACAATTATGAAATAGAAAAGTGGTCTGTGGAAAACATATGGGTATACAAATACACACATGGATGCAAAATATATACATATAGATATTTTCCTCTCTGTCTCCATAAATAATTTGCAACAACAAATAACATATTTTCCCAGTGGATTTTCAGGAATTAAAGGAAAAGTACTTAATTATTCCCTTAGATATATCCAGGCTTCAACTCTTGTCCTGTTTGTGTAACGAACGCTCCAGTTTGGCACATATAATTTGTGCCTCAAAGCCATGCCTTAGATGACAAAATCTTTTTTTTTTCTTTTTTAAGTAACAATTATGAGCAACTGTTTTTCTGTAACAGCTCTAGATTTCATGAGGAAACTGTAATATGTTCATCACTTTCTCAGTCTCCTGATGTAAAAATCATCCAACTAGCTCACACTCCACTGCTCTCCAGACAGGTTCATATTAACAAGCTTGTATAGACAAGCTTGATCTTTTGAATGCAAAAGTACTACTGATGATATTGCTCAGATTCCCTTATGCAACATTCTGACATTGTATCCTATATTCTAATGTTGAAGTTCTGAACATAAGTTTATAACCTATCTAAGAAGATTTTAATTGATTGTATTCCAAGACAGACAAGAGCTTAGCTCCAAAAGACAAGAAAACAGAGTGGGGATATGATTTCTTGCTATAAATAAACTAGGGGGTAAACACTGGGGCAAGGCAAAAACTAATTAAGCTGAAGGACAATGCTGGCACAAGAGCACATAGGTATAAAACAGCCTCTCAATTAGAATAATAGAGAAAAAAGGTCTAGCTTTTAAAATAGTGTTAAGGGAGAGAAACACTGTCTAGTTGCCTGCATAAACAGGAATCTAAATCCAGTATCCAAAAAACTTTCTCCAAGTTATCTATCTGTAAATTCTCTGATTTTATGTATCAATACTCAGTCTGTTCCTCAGTTGGTGACAGTGTCAAAGGCTACATCCACTTCAAGTTAGCCAGTCAACAAAATACCAACACATAGAAATAAAATTTCATGTAGATTCCTCAGAAAGTGTAAAATCAATTCTGTTTTTCTTGAAATCATATATAAATTGTGAACTGAATTCATTAATGCAGAGGTAAGTGTGAAATGCTGACCATCTTTCATCATATATACACAATCATGTTATAGAAGGATTTGAAGAAAAAAATTAGTTTTACTTTCTGTATTAATACTTATTAACACTCTGAATATTACTGTAATTATAATATTCAAAAAACTTGGAAACTATATTTTTTGTTAATTTTTTAATTGATGACGAAATCTAGCAATAATGACTATTTGAACCTTAATCTAGGCACAATTGATTAAGTGTTTGGCAAGCAATTCTTAGAAAGGAGGGTAGCTATAACATTGAAAGGTGCATTGAACAACTTTCAGAAATCAACAGCAAGATAAACGGGTGGGAAGAAAAAAATCAGAAATAATTGGACATATAGCAACTCTGGTACCACTCTTATTATTGAAAATTGTAAAATTTTCAATAATAAGAATTTTCAATAATATGAATTTTTTTTTTCTGAAGGCTGATACACATTACTAAAGCCTACATTTTTCTGTATCTAGCAGAATTCTAAAACATAGACCAGAGCTGGATACATAAATCAATCACCTGATGATGCATACTTTTAATTCACTTATTTTACATATATTTACACATCTTTTTGTCCTGCTTTCTAAGACCATTTTAATTATAATTAATTCATTAGTTAATTAAAAATTAATAAATATATTTACTATAATTGGTTTATGTATCTGCTCCAAATTCAATGAAGCTTCTGGAAAAATCCCAATGATTACCGAAACAGGTTTTACAACATCAGAGTTTTGAACACTCATGGAAGCAGATTCTTAAACAATTTACTCAAAAGTCTTCATATTCTATCCATCTACACAAGTCACTTCAGCCAACAAATCAGCAAAAATAATAGGAAGGATTTGGTTTAATCAACCATAATTAAATAAGGCAATTTGCGATTAGTCTGAAGAATTGGAATTATGAATCATAGATACCACCGTTTTAAAGAGTGCTTGCCAGCCTGTATTCCTTGTAAAAATAAAGCCTTCCACTTTCTTTCATGTACACCTTTCTGTCAAGTGTTGCCAGAATTATTTTTGCTTTTATATATTCTCTATATTCTTTACATATAGATTTGTAGCTCTGTGGCGTATTATTGTATTTGTAGCTAGTCCCACTCCTTTTTCCTACCTTTTCCCTAGGCAGAAAGACAAAACACATGCCAGAGCTCCAGATTCTGGGGGGTACAAGTCCCTTATCCTGTCTCAGTTCTTTCTTGGAATCCAAGATTGAAATCAGCTCTTCAAGACACAAATTCATAAAGTTTAGTTCATATCTGAGAGGCAGGATTTAGAAAGGGATTGAACCTGGAATGATTACCTCACTACTTATTTCTCCAAATTTTGTCATTTGTGCTAATTTGCAAAACATATTCATAGTACGTAGGAATGTGCATTTGGGTATTTTCCAGATCTGCCCCTTGGAAGCCTCCAATAAAGACCAGCCTTTATATTACCTTCTACAGTAATGTGGTGCGTTTAGTGCTGGCTGATCACTAGTGCACTCACTAGAATGCACTCACCTATTTCTTGCTGGGAGGTAGGAAAATGAGGAAGGCAAAGCAGGCTCAAACCTTTAAAAAGGTATAAAGAAAAATTTATTAATAGTAACTAAAAGAAAGAGTAGAAAACTCAGAACAAAACCTTCAGGACACTTCTCCTCCCCCTACAACCTTTTCTTTTTCACTGAAAATATAAAGAAGAAAAACCTAAAATTTCAGTCAGTTTACCACATCTAGAATAATGTTTCTTCAGTTCACTTAGGGAGAGAAATCTTTCTTGTTAAAGTTATGGAGACTTCTCCACAAGAAAACAGGTCTTTCGTGTCTCTCCCCACAAAAAGCATCCACCCAGGGAAATCTGCAACTGTGAAATCGCTCCCATTTTCCACAAGCTTTTCCCACAGCTGTGTTTATGTGCCATGTCAACTTATGGGGTACTGTTTTAAAGATTAGCTTTCAAAGGCAAATGTTCTCATTATCTATCTCTAATATCTTCTTCATCTCTAGGAACAGAGGTCTTCTTCTCTCCCTGGGGGCAGAGGGTCTTCATCACTCTTCTGTCTCTCTGCTTGAACTTCACATAGATCACAACGAGTTTATCATCTGCTTACTTTGGTATGGAGGCCTTTGCTCAATATCAATTTGAGCCCTTCATCTCCCCATGCATTCATGTGTTACAGGGAAACAGAGTCTCATGTATCAATAACATCTTTCTCCATAGCTTTACAAGAGGATTTCAGCCCCAGGATTAAGGCATCTCCTCATCCCTCTCATGTGGGACTTGATTTCTCCTTCACTGACCTCAGTTTCTTCATGTTGCTTCTCTACATTTTGGTCCTTCTCTTACTCAAGGGAGGATTGAAGCACTGAAAGAGTTAATACCTCACCTGGGGCCTGCAGATGATTGCCTGACCCTGTCTGGGCTGGATAGGATGTGGTGGGAACTGTGGCTGGAGGGGTGGCTGGGATCTCAGCAGCCAGGCCAGAACTCAACAGCAGCCGCTTGCCAGGGCAGGGGACTTTTCCTTCCCCTGGCCCCATGGCTGCGGGTGAACCTCCATGGTGGTAGAACCTTTGTTGCCAGCCCAGCCTGGCCTCAGCCCTGTGGCCTCCTCTCTCCCTGCCCATCAGCTGATGGCGGCAGAGGATGGCCTGACAGGTGTCCCAGGAAGGGGGCATGGGTTCGTAGGAGGGGCCGCCTGGCTGGGCCCCTGTTACCTCTTTGCTGAATAGAAAAGAAAGAGGAAGTTCCCAGGTTTCTTTTGTCTTTAACATGTGTTTTTAACAGAGGCATGTACAGCTTTCTAGGAGCTGGAAGGTTTGTATCACTTCCATAAATGCTTCCCATGCAAAACCACCACAACTAATATTATTCCAAAAGAGTGTTCTTATATTTTTACATTCTTTAAGGCATCACAAGCCACAGAGACCTATCTGTCTTTTCATAGAACAGAGCAGGTACACACTGGTAAACAAAAGTACAAAACTGATTATACAGCCCTTTATTGACTGAGGCCCACCAAATGCAATGATTATCAGATGTCATCAAAACAGTTGGTATTCTGACAATATTATGCCATAAGAAGCTCCCATCACCACAGCAAATTTCACTTACGATGCCATAAAAAATATGACTTAGGTACAAGTCAAATGCTATGCAAATACTTCTGATGCTTTAGACCTATATTTATTACCAGCCCATATCTGCAGCTTTTCTATATACCATGACAGGTAGGTTAGCTTTCTCAAACTTTCAGGTCTTTCATATCTTTTAGGCATTGACAATTTACTTCAAACTCCACTTGGAAATCACTCACTGAAACATGAGTGGTCACAGAGTAGGACCAATTTTTTTAACTACCATTTTTCTTAAAAATCCTGAACAGAAAAATATCAATGAAGTCTATGTGGAAAGAATATGCGAAACAGAGAGACAAAAAAATTGAGCTACAGTTCTATTAGATTAGTGAGTCATAGAGACCAAGAAAAATGAAACAAGCTCCCAGCTGGGAAAACTTTTAATTGCAACCAGCCAGAACATTGAAACTCAGATAGCAAAACCAGTAACAAGGGAAAAAGAAAATTTAAGAGACAAATAAAGGAAATATTATCATATGTACAGCATGAGCTCCAGTAAATATGATGAAAATGTTAATCCGTACCAGAATGTTAAACTGGCACCAAGAAAACATAAAAGTTATTATTACAATGACAAGTAAAACAGAGAGCATTGCAGAACAGAAATCTTCTTAAAAAGTGAAAAAAAGAGAAGAAAATAAGATAATTGAAAGAAAAGAAGAAGAAAAGACACTAGGACAAAATTAAAATTGAAAATGTAAATCAATAAACAAAAGTGCCCAAAGCAACCTGTTCCTCAAATTTCACCACTAGCAAATGCAATCAACACTAATGGCAACTGCACAGCTGAAGAATTCATATTGCTCCAGGGATTCCATCATGCCTATCTATACCCCCAGCATGTGTGACATTAAGATAGTATAATCTAAAAAATAATACCCATTAAAGGACAATAAAAACAAAGCTTTTTTATTTACCTTAGCATTCTCAATGCTAAAGAAAAATAGCATTTTTCTTTAGCATTTAGAATGCTAAGGTAAAAATTTTCTTAATGCATGGGAAACTGAACTGTCAAACCATGCGACTTTTGTCAATGTAGGGTTTCTTGAGGCCAGGAAATTACTCGTATGGTCAGTGGAAGTGAAGAACTTGGGACAAGACTGTGGTAACAGGGACAGAAGCACAGAAGAGTCCTGGACTATGGGTGCATATGATATCTTGAACTATAAAGATGAGTTTCTAGGTGAAGAGACAATAAGCTGAAGAGTATTTTTTTCACAGAATGCACTACACTGAAGAAAAATTCCTGAAGAGAAAGTAGAAGAAAAGGAGAATGTAAATGAGGAAACAAGAAACTTGAATGCTCTCATCTAGCGTTCACAAACTGCAACAAGTAAATAAATAGTTTTACAGAATATGTGGCAACATAGGAAAAATAGAAATTTAAACTGACAATCAGTCTCACAACTGTCCCTACAGTGTGTTTACTGGGATTTTAAAACTGAGACATGCACAGGCCCTGTGATGTACAAAGGTGAAAAATACCTTTATATTCAAAAGGAGGTGTTCAAACATTAGATTCCTTTTCACTGGATGATCTCTCTGAGATGTACCTTGAGAAGTTACTGTATCTAGTCATCATTAACTACAAACAAACAGATGTATTTTTGTCTTAGAAGAACTAATTAAAAAAAAGAAGAATTCTTGTTACTTTGTTGCTCCTCAACTAATTTTCTTTGTTCCTTAAAAACATTAGAAAAAGTGGCCAGCACCTTGGTGTCCAAATACAATGCATGTGTTTTGCAATACAAAAATAACAATTTCTAAGTATAGATTTGAAATGACAACTTCTCTGTAAAACCTAAGGATCTGTTGCTTATTATGTTTATTTCTGTGTTGCAAAAGTAGAAATAATGACATGAAAACTATTTAAAAATATGGCTCCACTAAAATGAGTTAATTACTGAAAGGGTAGAAAATAAAGAGTTGAAATTCCTTTTAATCTCAGTGTGTGTTACAGCAATAAAAAAAAATATTGAAAGCACTTTAATTTTTAGTTGGAGGAAGTGGTGGTAGGAATGACATCCCATGGAAATGTAGGCAATGAAACCTTCATACCCAAAAACTACCAATGCTATGATAAATAATTAAAAGGAAACAAAGAAAGCTCACAATTGCTTAGGATTTTTTTATTTACACACATGGGTAATAAACCTGGAAAAAAAAAGTCAGGTCACTAATATTTGAAGCTATGCAATAACAATTGTGAAAGTGAGACTGTTGGTAGGAATTTAACAAAGTCTACTTACTTAATACCTGTTTTCTATTACATTAATCTAATTTTTATACTTTATCTAATACTATTATACATACAGAATTATATACACTGCCTCATAAAGACTTCTCTGATAGATATATTTTCAATCTTCCAGGCACCAACGGGGCAGTCAGGGCTGAACAGGAAGAAAAAACACAGACTATTTAGAGGTTACCCATGTCTGGAAAATCAAAAAACAAACACAAAATAAAGATTAAAGTCTTTGATTAAAGTCATCAACTATTTAAATGGTGGATATGCAAAAAATAGGTTTGAGTCAATGAAAATTTTCAATTGCAATTCTTCAATTATATGGCCAATAACCCAATGCCAATTTTTATGGAAAGAAACTGAAATAGGATAACAAAGCTTCTCTCTTTCATTGCTTGAAGTTGTAGTTCTCAAACTAATTATTTTTTTCTATAGTTAAAAGACATTTAAAATGTGTCTACATTTTTCTGTTCCAAGTGACTCACATAACTGATGATATCTGAAAGACAGGAGCTGAAAGATTTGTCAGGATAATATTCCTGTGCTTTCTTTGTTTCTAGAAAAAATTGTCTTATTTTGCTTTTAAAGTATTTCATATTTTCATATTTCCATAATATGTTTCCATAATATATTATATATATTTTGGAAACATAGTATGGAAATAATATATTATTTATATATCCATATATATATATATATATATATATATACACACACACACAGACACACACATATATATATTAAAAATATATATTTCCATTACATATTATATATATTTCCATAATATATCCATATTGAAATATTTCCATATTTCAATATTTTCAGTATTTCAGTATTCACCACCTAATAAACCAGCCTCTTAACCACAGACAATAATGAAAAAGTACCACTTTGCTGGCTATCATAATAACTGGCTCTCTGAGGGCTCTATGTGCACTACTTCATCTGAGAGGTATTGCTGCTGCAAGGATGACTTGAAACAAGGGAGCTCTAAATAATGGATTAATATGAGGAACAACAAAAATGCATCTTTCTGTTGGACTTGTGTTCTGTCATAATATGTTGGAGCTCTACTCTTTCTTTTGAATATCTTTCAAAAATACAGTGGAATATTTCTACATCATACATCCATATTGCTGATTGTGTTTTGGGACCAGCTCAGAAGATCAGTGAAGATATTCTATGTCAGCTTCATTCTGAAATTATATTGCTCATGACAATTTATAATAATAAAAATCCTTATTCACTTGCATGTTTGGCATCTCTGTTTTGTGCTGATGATATCTTAAAAGCCAGAACAAAAAGAAAATAAAAATATCCATGAAATAACAATCCAGTTTAAGAAAGAAAATACCCATGAAAATGACAGGAACACTTTCTCTTGTCTTTGAGAAGAATAAAAATGGACTTTAGCAAAATAAACAGCAATTTGGAAAATATGTAGTGTGAATGGAGACATTTGAAAAGCATGAATTTATAGTATATGCTATTCTATATATAAAATATATGTATTCTATAAGCACTACCTAAAAAATTGCATTTTGTGCATTCTACAGATGCTAGTTTTATGGTATATATATGTGGTATCAGTCTAGTAAAATAAAGAAAATACTTAGAGTTCAGTGACAGCTATAGGGAAAGTGTGGGATACTAGACTTGCAAAACCACAATAGCTACAATTCAAATATGGAGGTCCTTGTGTTTCCTTTCCTGATATGGCTGGCATTTTACTGTAACTTAATTGTATCAAAGTACATAGTGCCACTTCCCCATTTGTAATTGTATTTAAAATAGGTAAACCTTCCTGCCCTTTCACTCCATTGAAAATACAATGTGTTTTGTAACGATAGATACTGAAGCTAAGTCTCTTGAGAAGACCATTAAGCAAATTTTCAGGATATATGCATACAGTCTCAATGGAACAAAAATAAAATCTCATGCAGAAGTTTGCATTTTGTTTTCCTTGTATTTGCATGGCTGTATTTGCATGCATTTGTGTAAGTGACTTGATAGATGTAGACAGATTTTTTTATTTTTTTTTAAACGGGAACAGACAAGGAATCAGTTATGTTGCAATGTGTCCTGCCTGCAGCTATCTAGAAGAAAACCTTCCAGCCTTCAATAATGTGAAAATCTTCTTGAGAGGAGCAATGCCATAGTGGTCACTGAACCAGAGAAACTCAATTTGCCTATTGTAAAGTCTGTTTTGTTTGTCACAGAAACTAATTCAATCCAAAATTACTTACAAGATTCAGCCACACTAGTCAGGGAAGGGTGTCCAGTACCTTCCAACAGAGTGGGGCTCATAGGTGGGAAGTGTCAGAAGCACTCTGTGCTGTTACTCTAACCAGAGCCTAGACCTGCTCAATTCATCAGAGTTGGAGTTCACATTTAAGACTCAATTCCAGAAATTTTCCCCCTCACACTGGGAGATTCTGTCAAAACAGTGTAACCTCTAAGTTATTTTATGGTGCTAAAACTGATTTTCCAGTAATATACAAGGAGTAAGAGGCTAAATGAATAAGAAAAACTAGACATAATAATGTGTAGGTGTGGAGTAAGACATTTGTTCCATTCAGCAGGGGTAAATTTGCAGACAAAAATAAACAAGTGAACAGCAATATGTTCATATGTTTTGAATAGTTTTCCTGGGTAAGTCTGACAGAGATATGATAATAAACATTCCCTTTGCACTGTTTTCCCATCTTCACAGTATGGAGATAAGAAGACCCAGCTCCTAATTTTTGAGCAGACTTTTCATTTAAACAGCTGAGATGATGGACTGCTGTTATTCTTCAGTGGTGTCAACATCAAAAGTTAAAGTAAATACTGACACGAGTTTCTCTTAAAACTTAAATTCAGTTTAAAGGGTTGTAATTAAAAATTCCCCACCTCCACAGGACAGGGGGGAAAAAATAAGATGGAAAACTCGTGGGCTGAAGTAAGGACAGAGAGAGATCATTCACCAATTACTGGCACAGACAAACCAGACTTCACTTGGGGAAAATCAGACAATATATCACCAATTAAAATAGAGAGGCATTGTGAGGAAAAAAAGGCAAAGCTGAATCACCTTCCTCAGACCACATCCAACTTTATTTTTTTATTCCCAATTCCTCTACCTCCTGCTCCTCAGAGGAACAGTTCAGGGGGATGGGAAATGGAGGCTACGGTCAGTCCATAGTAGCTCCTCTCTCCTTCTTCTCCCCACATTATTTTCCTGCTTATTCATAGGTTCTTTCCATGCACAGTAGTCCTTAAAGATAAAGCTGTTCCAGCACTGGATTTTCATGGGCTACAGCTACTTCAGGAAACATTCCCATGTTCTAGCATTGAGTCCTGTATGGGGTTCAATGTGGATATGAAAATTACTTTTTTTGGCTCTGAAATTGCAGTGATTTAGTACCGCAGGAGTTTATTTTGCTGTTTAAATCAGCTGGGATTTTTTTTCTTCCTATGTGGATGATATATGTAACAACACAGGAAGGCTTTTCCACACCTTCCTCCTTTAATGATGCCTAATGAGTATATTTCCCAGGACCACCTTCCAATGTCTTTTCTGTGAATACTCTTAAACATTTTGTTGTTTAAATCAGCTGGGATTTTTTTTCTTCCTGTGTGGATGATATATGTAACAACACAGCCTCACATGTCAGTCTTCAATTTAACACGAAATATGTGTTTCAGGTGGCTATTTGTGGTGAAAAGTTAATTTAATGTATAGCTATAAATAATTCTTTTCCTAGTGTAACAAATGAGCAGAAAAATATTGAATTGCAGAGTTAATTTAAAATTTGTGGTCTTTGTATTACCATGCACATGTTTTAAAAATAGGGATTTGTTTATGTGGTTTTAATGTATTTGCCATAGAGTATTTCACCAATTAACTTTTTCTACTTGTTATCGAAGTGGCCTTGAAATTTCAGGGGATCCTAGATGTCATGCTAAACTTGCACAATTAAATACGTAAAACACTTCATGCTGCCATCTTGCTGGTCACTGCCTGCACCCACTTAACCTTAAAATGTGCTCATAGTGACTCTTTTGAAAAATGTCTTGATATTGATATTGTTTTTATGCACTAAAACATTTTATGCTTTACCATTTCAGAAAGGTCAACTGAGATGAGGGGTACTAACTTATTTCTCTTTATTATATCTTCTGACATCTTACTTTTTATTTTTTCCCCTTCTATTTGTGGCTTCAATAATTTTATTTAGTCACTTTCATTTGGATCTTTTTTGAGTAAGTACAGCTGCACAGAGGAATTAGACTAAGTTTACCCTAGGTAGAAACCATATTCAAAATACTGCATTTCCTTTAAGAAATTAAGATACTTGTCTAGTTTTATGGTGAATACTTTTGCTGATCTTAGCCATAAATGTCAGAATGTTGTTACAACAAATGTACTTAACAAGGAGATATCAATTATCGAAAGGCTTTTCCACACCTTCCTCCTTTAATGATGCCTAATGAGTATATTTCCCAGGACCACCTTCCAATGACTTTTCTGTGAATACTCTTAAACATGAAAAGAGGAAACGCTTATAATTCTTGATATTATATCTTCACACTTGAGTTAATATACAGGTTTAATATCAGAGAATGTGATATATAACCTTAACAACTAATTTCAGCCTGAAATGCTAATATTCCTTCTAAATTCATGAAGTATAACTCTAACAGGTTGTAGTAAGGACAGGAAAGTCAGATGAATTTGTAGAAAAGAATGTTATCAAAGAGAAGATAGTTTGTGACACTAGGACTTTAATTGCTAAGATCTCCACAAAAATGTATGATACTATCAAACTCTATAATAAAAAAGAGAGAATGCTAGATCTTTTTCTTTAAACTAGACCTTAAAAAGATCACCAACCATATCTGTCTGCCAATTACATTATTGAAATAGATTTTTAAAAAACAATTTGTTGGTGCACCCTAGAGCTGGTGTCAATTGAGGCATTGACAACTCCACTAAAAAAAAAACAGTCCTAGAAAGGGATAAAAACATGAAATTGTTCTGCTTTTTGAAGTTGTCATGTCACCTTGCCCAAGGTTTCCTGTTCCTCTTCAGATTTCATCTCACCTGAGGCTTGAAGTGAATGAACTTTCAGACAGAAAAAGGAAGATCTGAAGCATTTTTCAGAGGAGTCTTAGGAAAACATTTTTCTGAGACTGAAAGAATTTAAAGAAATCACGAAGATCAGAGACAAGTACTTCATCACATGAAAAGTAAATATCATCATTGTGGGAGTAGGAAAACTGTTTCAGCCATTAGTAAATAAAAAATAAAATAAAAAATTTCAAAATTTTAGGAAGTTGGCCAGATAGTTTAAATGGAAAAACAGAACAAGCACTGAAAAAAAGGGAAACATTTTAAAGGACTGTGAATATTAAGTTAATTAGCATAGAATATAATATTCAGTTTATATCCATTGTGTATATGTAAAATGAACATTATAAGGCAGAATTACAAGAGGTATTTAGCAAGGAGTCCAGTGACAAGATAAGGGGCCATGGTTTAAACTGTATTAGGGTATATTTACACTGGCCATAAGAAAGAATATTTTTTAACATGATAATAGTGACACGCTGGTACAGACTGCACAGAGAAGTTGTGAATGATCCATAACTGAAAATAATTAAGATCAGGATGGATGTAGCACTGAGTACCTGGAAGCATCTAACCTTTGAACTGGAAAATTTCCCAAAAAACCCAAAAACCACTTGCTCTCTTTCAAAATAGTTGTCAGTTTGGTGATTTTTTTATATAAGCACTGATTAAAATACTGTTTAGAAATTCAAATAATATTAAAATTTACTGATTGAGCTAAGACAGAGAGAAACTTCTGGTAATGTTATCAGAACATTGAAGAAATAATCTATGACAAAAGCAGGGCTAAGAGACCTGGAGAGACCACCATTCCAACAAGGCTAATGTGAGAGCCCTGTTCTTTAGCATGATTCCAGGACACATTAAAACAAAGAGGTCACAAACTGCTGATATCACAGTGACTTCATGATGTCCTAATTTCAGAGAGTTGTTCTAAGATCCTAAAAAATGTTTCATCACTTCTGTTTTTGTTTCATTTGGTGTGGAATTAGCTGCAACTAATTCCAAATTTTTAAGGAACATTGAAGCAATATGCTTGTCTTTTTTTAAGAATTTGTCTCTCCGTGAACACAGCATTATTATGTCTAGTTCATCCCTTCATTCTCCCTTCTGTACTGTTTCAGAGACATTAGAATGAAGGAGACTGTAAAACTACAGATGGACCATTTTAACATTGTACAATATGTACAAAGTAATTCAGGCCAGTTTTAGCTGAAGATGAAACAAACTGAATACATTAAGGGTATATTTGGATAGGCTCTTGATTTTCAAACTATTTTTCTAATAGTCTGGTTTCTAATATGTAGTTATTCCACAATAAAGGGGATTTTTTAAACTGTTCTTCACAGTTTTAATACTTTATAGGATTTGAAAAGAAAACTAAATATTGTTTGATTTATATCCTCTTTTGACAGCATTGTGCAGAGGGAATAATTTACAGATGTAAATTCCTTAATCTCTACATTATGAAAGCTTACCTTTTGTCAGTAGGTAGACTCTTGTGTTTCAACTTTTACCTTTGTTCTTTGGTTTTCCCTCTTTTTATTATAGATTTTATTATATCATCCTGAGATGATGCACTGACATCTGATTGTCAGCATGCATTGCACCACACAACCTAAATTTTTAGTCACCAAATGTAACTGCATTTTGAAGATAAAATCTTCTTTCAGGCCTTATTAGAACTAACTGTCATGAGCATATTTAAAAAGTTGTTTTTATTTGGACTCACTTGGTGGCAACTCAAGCAAGGAAAGACCAAAAAAATTCCATAACATTTCATTCATGAAATAGTTTCTAGAGGGGTGAGATGCTGTTACTGCTGAAGTCCAGGATGTCTTCTGTTTCTCTGACCTGAGGCTGCACTGCACCTGGTTGACATCCAGGTTTAGTCCAGCTGTGTGTAAATTCTTCTCATAAAAAGTGGTGTTATAAATGTAGATCTAACCATCTGATTGTCTTATAGGCTTTCACTATAGTAATATGTTTTCTTTTTCTTCCCTTCCTTTCTTTCACGGGCAATATACATTTTTTACATCTCCTATAAAATATATATATCAGAAAGACTTGATCAGAAATTCACCCTTTAAAAGTAGTCAACTCTTCTGTAAGCTAAGGGTGACAGCAGCCTAAAAATTTATTCTGATTCTTCTTTGCTGTAATCATAATTTATCTCCCACATAAGTTATTGATGTTTTTTATCACATGGTGATAGAATTGTGTGGTTTGATCTCATCCTCTTCCTTTTCTTTTTGGAGTGTAATCAATGCATTCTTCATTAAGGTCAGAACTGAGCATTTATGTTCCTTTCTTTTTCAAGTGACACCTTCATTGATAGAAAGAGGAAAATATATAAATAGTGGTAGCAGGCTCTCCTGGTAACAGTTAGGAATGTAATCTGACTTTGCATTTGATAGATGATGATTTGCTTCCCTTGTGGAATAGGGACTGTCACTCATTTAAAGTGTCTCTAACGAGGTAGAAAACATTAAGGACAGTGTAGAGAAACTATCTCTTTTTATTCACCTTTTCCCAGACCTAATGTGTTATGGTTTCCGTTCTTCAAACTATCAGAAGGAAGAAAGAAAAAGAATTTCTGAATCCCTGAGGACTCTTGTTTCTCACTGTGTTTGAGATTCATCCACAGAATCTGAGCACAAGGATTTGACAATGAGCTTTACCCTACATGGGTCATTTTCAAGACCGTGTAGTTATAGGAAGCAATATTTCCTTCTCATAAACAAGCAAAGAAAATAAAATTAAGAGTAAAGCAATGGAATGGCATGTGAACGAAAGTGTAAGTTTTCAGTGCTTCAAAAGGACACACTGAAGTTTTTACTTTAGGAAGAAGTTGTTGTTTCCTTCCAATGCACCCCGTATAATTTAGTTTTGCTAAGTGTATTAAAATATGTTATTCTAGATGAACTTAGAACTAAAGTCTCAAATAATATTTTTTTTTCTTTATGTGGGTTAGTCATAAAGTTCTGTTGACATCATATAAATAGCGGTACTTTACTTCATTTTGCTTCCCTTATATTTGGTATCAGGTTTCACATAAAGGCACCCGTACTTGAAATATGTTATAATAAAAGATACACAATCAGGAAAAGTAGTTGTTATAAGAGCAATGCACGGATTCTTTCTGTTCCAATCTATTCTAGTCTATTCTGGTCTATTTAGGATCACATATTTATGTAATTTTGCTTTTTGCTTTTGATAGTGGTAACAGAAATAGTTATGCCCTGAACATAGTGTTTTAAATTATTTTTCAACTATTTTCTCTGTACTCATACTAGAAAGAGAGTTCTCTGAGCTTTTTAATATATTATTCAGAACATAATGTATGTTATGTTACCTTTACACTGGACCATATGTATAGATTGTACAACATAGGACAGGATATGCCCAAAAGGTTTT
Organism: Passer domesticus; assembly: GCF_036417665.1. Lineage (NCBI taxonomy): Eukaryota > Metazoa > Chordata > Aves > Passeriformes > Passeridae > Passer > Passer domesticus. The sequence continues at coordinate 55,240,790 of NC_087512.1, read as the reverse complement.
TGGTTTTTACATTAAAAATTTCAGGAATAAGGAAAAGTGCTTGTGTAGGAGCACCAGACAAACCAAAGGCCATGTTTTTTTGCTTTTTGAGTAAAACCTGTGTGTAATTAGGCATCTAATTAATGCAGTGCTAAGGTTTTGGTTTGATTTTGCTTGCTTGTCTGGGCTTTTGTTTTTGTTATTTTATTATTTTATTTTATTTTATTTTATTTTATTTTATTTTATTTTATTTTATTTTATTTTATTTTATTTTACTTATTGGTTGTTTATCTTTCCTTTTTTTATTTTGGGGGGTGGGGAGAACTGGTACATGGTTTGCCTCTTTAAAAAGCTTTTTCATTCCTAGCTCAATAAAAATTTGCTGTTTTATTGGTGCCAGCAATGGGGTTTATAAAGACCCTTATTCTTATACAGTGACTAAAGGCTATAAATGCAGAAAAAGCCTATATAAATATCTCTACTTAATTATAAGAATCTGATTTAAAAAAGGATAATTTCTATTCATAGTCTTTTCTATTGATCCTTGTCATTCCACTTAAAAACCCATTACTGCACTACTTCAAGCATATGCAGCACACTTCTTTCATGTGAATCTATGGAACTGTCCTTTTTCTGCATATATTCTAAAGTATAAAAAGAAACACAGAGTTGCATACATTTCTTTTAGTTAGACCAAAATTATTTCTGCAGATTATCTGGTATTTCCAATAGGTGTTATGGTGTAGGTTTTTGAAAAAATAATGCTATCCCAAACCACCTTGTCTCTGCTACCCTGCCTAGATTCTCTAGGTTCCATGGCAAAATTAGGATCTCTAACAGAGTTATGAGGATTTGTAGGGAATGGCTTTCCCTGACCAAAATTGTAACTCTTTATATTGGGAAATTATGTATTTGGCTTGTGAACTTGCCATAAGTGGAAACCAGTAAACAGCTGGCTTTCAGCTCCTGCCTCTTCATGAATGTTATTGTAGAGTTACCAGTTCCCTTGCTAGCTTCCCTTCCCAGATTCTTTTCCCTTTGATTGGTTGAAGTCTTGGCTATCACAGTGCACCCCAGAAACTTCCTGTCTCTAAGATTTCATTTTGGCTATAAGAGAATAGCAAAGTTTCTAGTCATTTGGACTATTTATATACAAAACTAAACAGGTGCTCATAGGTACTGAAAAAAATTTCCCTAAAAATTGACTGTGATTGTTTTCAGTCCTTTAATCATTATTTCAGATGGGAGTTTTCTTATATCCCTACCAGTACCTGCCATTTTATACATACTTGTATGAATACTGCTTCCTTTAATTGTTCTGTAACTCACTTATCTGCACAGCTATTAATAAAATCATAGTAACTTGTCTTCATATTTACAAAAACCAGCATTACGTGTGAAACGGTTTTTCTTTTTGAATAACTGAGGGCTCTTGGTTTTTGGTTGCTCTCCAGGTACCACATAGTTTAAGATTTAATACAGATGTACCACTCACTTGTATTAGTTGAGACAAGTGCAATCCCTCTTTACCAAGACAGCCTCAAAATTGCCATGACATGAATTTTTCTTTCACAGGTTACACACCTTTCATACAGAAGGAACACTGATGACAGCTGCATTGACATAGAACTGTGTAGGACTATCTGCCTCAGAAATCTTAGTTTCTTCCTGTGTAATTCACAACAATAATTTCTCAACTATTTTTCTATTTATTTGGACATTTTGAGAGTCGGATTATTATTCATTCTTCCTCTCTCTTCCCTGTCTCCCTCTCTGCACAAAATTTTGAGTAATTGATATCATATCTTTTGAAACCTCTAATGTCAACTGACCCCCCTCAAAGCTGAGGCAGACATTTGCTGACAACAAATCTCTGCACACGTCCATTATCAAGCAAGGATACAAAGTACTCCACAATCAAAGGCAAGCAAGAATCTGGGTTCTACAGACCTAGCTAAATCTTGAGTAGGAGTTCCAATGTCCTCCTTGCTCCACATATTCTATGTGACTTTAACAACTAATAATTTTCCAATAAGACAGATTTTAATCAGACCTTGTGGAAATCCTTAATGTATCTTTTTCTAGTTGGTTATGAGTAGTGTGAATTCTGTGTTCATTTCCAGTCCACTTCTGTTTTTCAATTTCATCCTTCAGACCTTTGCACAAGGTTGATCAGTCCTATTGAGGCATTTCTTTTTTTCTTTTTTTTCTTTTTTTTTTTTCCAGAAAACACTTGTCTATAAAGGAAGTCTAAACTTTTTTTAAATTTCTGTCTCTTAATTTTCCCTTTAATAATGAGACTCAGGAGACAAATAATGAGGCTAGGAAAGGAACTGATTGCAAGATACATGTCTCAAAATTACCTCTATGATTATGGAACTGATTTTTTTACGCTTAGTTTTGTATTACATGAGGGCATACATATATTCACATGGGATTCAGGAATGCATAGCTGGTCAGTCAGGAATGCATAGCTGGTCAGTGATCTAGAACTTCCCTGACAATCAGCTAGCATCCACTCTTGAGAAGGGAGGTGCTTAATGTCTTGCCTTGCCTCCCAAAAGACCACCTGACCAAGAGGTTATATTGACTGAGGTGCTCACTTTCTCTCTCACAAGTGTTTGAAAAGAACAGTCTACCCATTCACAGTATTCAGCAGAAGTGCTCAACATACTGCACATTAAAGACTGGACATATTATCAAAATATCTTAGTGTTGCAGTCTGGTTATTAAATTATTAGAAATGCCTCTGCCCAAATTAAGGGCCAAATGAGACCATGCGCCAAAGTGAAAGTATGGGTTTTATTTGATAACAAATATGGGAGGGAGAAAGAGAGAGAGGGGGAGAGAGGGAGAGAGAGAGAGAGAGAGAGAAATAAAGGAAGAAAAAGAAATAGAAAAGAGGTGGGAGGACAGAAATAGAGTGACAGGGACCATATCATCATTCTGTGAATCCCACCAGTGTCCCAGCTGTTCTTGGTGGAGAGGGTCCCCCCAAAAGCATAGAACCCGATGGATTAGTACACATTCAGGCCAGGTAGGAATATCCACCTGCCATTCCCAGGTGGGAATGCCCCGGTACCTCCCCCTGGGTGAGGTTGGTGCAGTTCAACAGTCTCTTTCAGCACACTCTGGATCATTTTTCATCACACGCAGTCCTGTGGTGCAAGGCCTCAGGAATGAATTTGGGGAGCATTTCAGGTGTCTTTGATGGATTATGACACCCCCTCAGCTGCCACCAATGGAAGTGTCCCATGGATGTGGCGTTCCTGGGGTTGGGGTTCCACAGGTGGGTTGGTTTGTGTAAGGAAGGATGGGTCTTCAGTGTCTCTGACCAAAGGTTACACCACACACCTGAATCTTTCTGCCCCCCACCTCATTTTGGGGGGGAATCTGTGTAAACTTGGCCTCTGTGGGCTGTGGTTTTTCCCACTCCAAACCCAGGTGGGGATGATTTTCTGCCATGTTTGGCTTTCTTGTGGATGCATTATTTTCCCTTAGCCTTGTTTGTTTCTCCCTGGACCTGAGATGATTGAACAATTGCATCCCCTTTATCTTATGTAGGTGGCTTCACTCACGAAGTTCCAGTTGGGCATCTTCAAGGAGGGGTGGGCTTCTGTATTTGTAGCTTCTTTATACAGTTTTTGCTGTAATGGGCAAAATTCTTTTATAACAGTTTTTAAGGCATGAACCATTTCAGCCTCCGACACTTGGAAATATCTATTTCATTTCTAGAAATTAGACAGACTGAAGATGGCTGGATATCCATACCACATCATATAATGGTATGCATAAAAGAAGTTAAATTTAGACCCTCCATAAGTCTGCAGTCTTTTATTCCAGGTGAAGGCTTTGCTTTCCTCATGAGAGTTGAAACATTCTGATATTCAGGTCCTGGAGTAAATCTGCCAAAACCATCAAATTCCAATTCATGACGCCATGGACTGAAATGAATGTGTGGCCACCAATCCATAAGACCATGGATAGGGCAACAGTGATCCCAGTAGACAAACTGAATCTTGATGTACCACGGAGATTTTCTGCCAGCACTTTTCAGCTTTATTTTTATGTTTATTTAATCAATATTTCACTTTTACTCCTTCTTGTCCTATTGAGAGGCATTAAGAGAGATAAAGAGAGTGAAGTATTTAAATAATAAACTCTTTAAAAATAGGAATATTATCTAATTACTCAAGTTTCTTATATGATTGAGTAATTTTGTCCTGAATTTTGAGGCAGATACCATGAAATTTTTCAACAGTATGCACCATAAAGGTGAGAATATTTCTTAATAACACGAATCACAGCTTAGGCTTGATAAGCAAATTTATCAACTTGCTAAATCTATCTCAAAATATGCAACTTCCAGTATAAAGACCTACTTTAGGATGAAAATAATTACCCAAACAAAAATGAAGTGTACAGTGCTGTTTATATTTTAAAACTACTTCACTTATTGTGAAACTTGTCACTGATTTTACAAAACAATTCTAATCTATAAAGACAGATCCACATCACAAAAATTGAAATCAAGCATATTACAGCTAGAAAAATGAGGATTTCTGTGCATTGCCAAAACAAATTATTTTGATTTGCTTTAAAATTATGTGAGGGCTCCTTCAAGCATTATCATGGGTAAGTCATTATAAGACTTGCAGGTTCATACATCACTGCCCTTTGCTGTCAGTATGAAAAATAGGACTTTTTGTTTACTTAAAAAATTGAAATGTCATGATTCTGCTGTTGAAAAATGAGGCAGGGAAAAAAGTGTCCCCCCATTTTTGAAAAATGTATTTTTTATTGAAGCAAATGAGATAGGAGAAGAAAGAGATTATCTACACTCAGGGAAGCAGACTGTTTTCTATTAACACGGGATAAAGGGTAGTAATAATTATAGCTGGGTCATTGAAGACAAAGTGTCCAGAACCAAGTGTGGAGCTGATGACAACACAAGTCAAAAATTAAGGTCTCAGCCTACAGCAGACCCACCTTTGAATCCTCAATATCCATAATTAATAAAGACATTATGAAATAAGATTAATTTTTCATGACAGAGTGAGATTCCTTGGTCAGAATGCAAGTGTTAATATATAAAAATCCCTTCTGCAATTAGAGTTTATTAATTCTCATTTATGCTTTAAATAGATCACAGCAGTAAATCAGCATTATGATTTTAGAGGGTAAAAATTATGAAATATAATAAGTGGTTTCTGGCATTTCATTCATTTTAAAAACTATTTTTTTAATATTCTGTAATATTCATTCCCAGAGGGAGATTGGTCAAATAACCATGCAAATAGCAAAGTACAGCCTACATTAATCTTTTTTTAATTATTATTTAAAAGCTTAAGAAAAAAGCTTGTGATAGGAGGAGAGTATTCTGACAGATTCTTAAAATCCATGGATAATGTGTGTGCACTTATTACATATTCTTTGAGGCCCCATCCTGCAGCTGCAAAACTTTTGTAGTTTCTATTGCCAGACCTATAAGATGAGTTCCGGTTCAGTGGTTCTCAAAAACAGTTTACTGCAGAATGAGTTTGCTACATTGCGTGGTAGTAAGAGTTGAATTTTGATTCTTCTATTTATTTTTTTGTAATCAATTTCCTATAGAAAACAGTAATAAATACAAATCTTGAGAAAACCTCATTTGTGTTGCTGAGGTAAAAATGCCAATGATATTAAAAAATATCAGAGCTACACAGTGTCACTGAGTTGTTCAGGCAAGATCTTTCTCTGGCAGCCTCAAGCGCAGACAGGAATGAGAAATGTCTTTATCAGATGGTAGGACTCCCACTAAAAGCCTGTGAAACTTTATTTCCTACCTCATGAAGAAAGATAAATTCTTTGTATGCATCTCCTCCAGTAATGAACAACTCTAATTTTAATACCTCTATCATGAATCCAAGGATAAGGCAGGATATAAAGTTGCACTATTTATTCTTCTCCAATGTCATGATGGAAAGCAAACAAACGAAAATGATAATCAAGTTCTGAAACAGTACAAAATAGAAGGAAAATTCCAGAAATTTCAGCTCTTAGTTCTAATATGGGTGAAGCAAAAATTCTACCCATCTTCTTCTGTTCTGTTATTCTTTCATTATTTAAAAATGAAGTTGATATTTCTAAAGAAGGGTTTTTAGTCTAAACAGTCAAAGTAAAGAAGTGTCATTTACTGAATCCTGATTATCCTTGTAATTAGTAAAAAAATATTGACTAAATCTGCCACAAGTTATATAAATTTTCCTAAAATTAAGTATTTTTCCTCCATAGTTGACTTTGTTATAAGATTAAGTTAATCATGACGTTAAAGGAATGTATTTTTCTATTACTCACCTGTTGCACAAGAGGTATGAAATTCAATGGTGCATTAATGAAGACTTAAATTAAAATTAGAAGACACATCAAAATTGCTTCCCGTGCTTTTCTTCTGCTATGTTGAGGCACTAGCAGGTTGAAAACCTTTATGCAAAGACATTAAAAATAAAAATGCTTCTAACAAAGCTGGCCCAATGTTAAATACACAAAGATATCTCAATTTTTGGCTAAAAAATAAGTGGTCACAAAGATGATTGAATTAGATTTTCTATTTTCTTTTATTATATGTTCTGAAGGAGATCCTCCTTGAAATTCTGACACCTATCCCAAATATATTTTTGACAGTAGAAAATTGATGAGACCTAGAAAAGTAGTGAAAAATGAAAGGATGGCTGCCTGGCAAGAACTCCACAGTCTACTGAGACTATGTTTGTTTGTGGCAACATAAGAATTCAGACAGAAAATATCGAATGAACTAGCAGACAGTTGTGGTGAGTTTATAGAACATATATATTTTGATGTTTACATGTTCAGGAAAGATTAGTGGGGAAAAATAGAAAATTAAGGTACATACTATGAAATGGATCACTGTCCTTTAAGGCCCAGGAGAATATGGGCCTTTGCTCTGGAAGATTATCAGGCAAAATAGGTTTCAAGTCAGATGCCAGAATCATACTTGGCAGATTCAAAATTCTCACAGGCTGGAAGAAAGATGAGAAATGGGTTTAAATTTTCTTTTAGATGGAAAACCTGTAAGAAAGAAGTAGAGGTACACAATGTACCTGTCAGTATAAAAAGTTGCTGTCCTTAAAAATGCAGAAGGAAGATGCTGTCTCCCTTGAAGTGTTTGTGCTGATTTTAGTGAAAGTTTCTTCTTCTGTAAACTGGTTATGATTTGGAAAGAAATGCTGTAATGTGTACTGTTGTGGCCCTGAATGCTCTAGCTCACATGAACATGACCACACACCTCAATTTACTACTGTATTTAACAGAAAACTGTGACATATGAAAATTCATCTCTGGATTTCCTTAAAATTCTAGGGGTCTGCAAAGGTCCAGAAAACCTCTGATCTATATTAGAACAAAAAATTAACAGCACTAAAAAATGCTAGTACTGGCAATGACTATTGTCATTGTGTGCACATATTCCTGAAAAACCATGTCAGCTTCAGCTAATTTCCGTAACAAGTTCAAGTGAACAGCATTATTTGGGTTCAGACAGAAAGAGTGGGGAAAAACCCAGACAGCACTGAAATTTCAAAACAGACATCTTCTTGTATTACCAATTTCTTTTTTAAGCAAACTGAGGCCTGTATACTTGAACTTTCTTTCCTAATCATTGAAAAATCATACTGGATCAAGTATGATGGAAAGAGCTTCAAAAAAGCTAGTAAAATAAATATACTAGACCAGAGCTATGCTAGTGAAATTCAGAATAACAATGATGATCACAAGAAAGAGCTGCAGATTTATCCTTCTTCACCAGACACCTGCTGAAGTGGTAACTTATGTATCAAGCGAATGTTAGACCTGGTAAAACTATTCTTTACCCATCAGGAACAGTAAGAAGTGTCCCATTTATCTGCATTATCCAGTTCTATGCTTCTGCACCCAGAACTCCCAGCATCTAAAGAGACATTAAGCTTATCTATGCTATTCTTTTTTCCTAGTGTTAGCTCAGTAAATAGTATTCTATATTGTCAAACCAGTTGAACACCATTTTACAATTTACTTTACAGTGTCCAGTGTTTTTCTTACTGGTATCATGATGGATCAGAACCTCCTAATTTGAAACAGATACTGGATTGAACTGCAAGGTTGCAGACACCAGGTTGAGTCAGCTGATACAACTGACAGTTCTTAAATTAATATAGAGAATCAGATCACTGGTACCCTAACTTTCATTAGAGAAAAAAAAATTATATACTAACCTATAGTAAAATGAACTTTTGGTGTGTAGAAACTGATTTTTCACCAGGTGTCTCCAAAAGAACCTAGGATGAACATTGTACTGAAACATAACCTCTGAAATTAAATGCAACTTGCAGCAAAAGGACACATTAAGAGAAACAGTGATTATTGTAATGTCTATACTTCATCTTTGCCATGCATATTTTCAAAAATATTTATCCTCAGCAGCTTGAGGAGAATTGCAAAAGAATTGAGTTATTCAATACCTTAAAACTTAAGTCTTCTTTCTGACTCTGTTAATAGCACTTTGAAAATCTATATTTAACAATGACAAGTTCTTTTAATTTTCCATTACCAGAAAATATTTTATAGGCTATAAATATGTTGAATCCAAATTCTTGTAATGGAAATGATAAATAACAGATTATTGAGATGTTACGAGAAAGAGCTAATAAGAAAAGGTAAATACAGTATATCTGCTTTCACCCTCAGGATAAGACTCATTACTGTACAAAATGCACTTCCTGGGCCAGATATTGTAACAGATGAACAAAAAATTATTTATATAGGTGTTTTAAGCACTAAACATCATTCCATGTTCACACATTACTGCTGACGAAGAACTTTTTACTGTCACTGTTAGAGAAGAGTAGTACAATTCTTAAGTACCTTTTTCAGCAATTGTAAACAAGTGACACTAAAATAGCTATATGTATTTTTTTTCTGTGTGCATTATTGTTTGTTCTTTATTGCATCTTCTAGGGTGCAATAAACCCTATAATTAGCCAGACTTAGACTTGGCTGTGAGGAGTAATACTGTGTATCTATAAACCAGAGCAAATACACATTTGGAATATGTTCTTCATTAAAGGCTGAGAAGCACATCATGTTTAGGAAATAATCATCACAGATGCACCTTCAAAGCTCAGGACTGAATGTCAATGGTACTATGCTAAGTTGATGGAGCTCAATTCAAAACTAGCAAAAAATGCAATACCAAAAGAGGAAGTCATTAAGAAGTCAATGCTCAATGGTTATACTGCTTGTGAGAAATCATTCAGTTTGTATGGGGATACATACCTAGTCTTTTATTATTTTTGTTTTTTTGAATACAAGAAAAATGAAATTGCTCAACTAATCTACAGTATAGCACAGACATAATCACATGTACAAAGTACCCTGTCACTCTGTCAAGGCAAAATCAACTGACTCAACTATGCAAATTACTATGATTTACAATCCAGTTCATTTTCAGGTATTTGGGTATCCTGCAACTTAGAAACTCACAGAGACATTCCCTTACTTTTTCTGCCATTTTAATGCCTCTGAGGTTTAAAGAGTATTATTAAAGACAAGTGTTTGACTCCAACCTATGGAGAATTTGGAGGTTGATTTGTTAAACATAAAACATCTGCTTTTTTATAGACTTCTTGAGGTTTTCCCTCCAAAATGTTTAATTGAGGAAATGAGAGGTATAACTTTTTAGATAAATTTCCTTTAAATAATCACTGACCTCTTGAGTTTAATTTGTGGTCTCCAAGCCTATAAAATATCAAAATTATTATTTAATTGATAAGTATCTCCACATTCTAATACTTTATTTCTTGTGATATTTAAAGAATGAGACACACAAAAATGGCTTGTCTTCCTGCACTATTGCTTGCATGTCCTGTGTTGTACAATGTGACATCAGAGAGCTAGAATCCACCATCCACTTTGCTAAAGGCATTTTACCATATTGAAATTAAACACACATTTTCAAAATATGGGATCCCACTGCACTTGTAAATCTAAGAGTTTCTTGTACATATATTAGAATATGTGTATACCTACCTAGAAATTTGCATATACGATTACCTTGAGATGCTTACAAAGACAAGATGGAGTTGTACTGAGATGTATATTTTTTACTAAATTTTGTCACACAAGCATTTTGAAATACAAAATTAAATATAAGGGAAATTAAGTCCTTGGGCTTTGTAGTAATGCTTGGCAATGCTTGGCAAATTACAAAGGACTTCAGTATGGTAGCGGTGATCCTGTGTAATAGTTTCAGAACTTGTTTTCAAGGAAATGTACCTGAGTCTGTTCAGCAATTATATAGTCTTTTATTTATCTACACAGGGACCTCAAGCAGTAATACCATAGAGTTGCAACACTAAGGTTTGACAAAAAAAGATTTTTACAGATCTTAAAATTTTTATGTTTTACTTTAAGCTAGTGGCCATTTCCTGTCATAGCATTTTGACATGAAATCTGTAAAATATTTGACCAGTATGGTCAAGGATGATGAGAAATTATATTTTAGGTTTAGTGGACCCAAGCAAGATTCACTCAGTAGTATATGCATTTCTTTTCCATCTCTCTGAAATATCCTATCCCTGTAAGAAAAGAGGTCTCCATCAGTTTCAGGCTTGAACAATTATTAAATAACAGGAGTTTGAGTTCACTATGGTTTTCCTTTTTTTTTTTTTTTTTTCAAATTTGTCACATTTCTAGTGATTATGATGAACCCTAGAAATACATTAATGTTGACTTCTGAACATTATTTTGATTTTAAACTTCTTGAATTTGTCAAATTTAAAAATCAAATAGAAAAATTATTATAACAACTACATATAAATATATTAATTATTTATCTTACCATCTTCATAAAGTAGAGAGACCTGATAAAAGCTGAAGACAGGAAAAGGTTTCAAAAATATTAGATATTTGAAATTTATGGCTTACTTAATCATGTGCAACATTCTTTAGCCATTCTGTTATTCTTCACCTAGTGATGCTTCCTGGTTGTTTTGTGGGGAGAGGAGTTTGGTTTTTATCTTGTTTGTTTGTGTTTTTCCTGGTAAGGCTCAGTGATGAGTATGAAAAAGTTCAGAATAAATTTTAAAAAGAAATGGCGAAAGCAGAGAACACTGACATGGTTAATAACACAAAAGATGGAACTGAGACACTCCCAGCTAAATATCCAATGTAAGTTGAGTCTACACAGGTATTCTTCATTCCTGCTTTGTACGTACCAAGAAACAGAAGATATTTATATTGTTTCTATTTCTTCTCACACTGATATAGGCTGTTAGTTAGTCCCTATATTTGATATATTCACTGTATAATCATTGTTTTGTTATTTTCCCATCAAAGACAGTAAATTGTTTCTTACTTAGCAGAACTGAAGCAGCTGTATTTTTATTTATCTTTTTAACTTGATCACTATCACATTTAACAAAATTATATTATCATCTCAGGTTTCTTAAGCTTGCTGAATGTCTCATCTAGGAAACTAGGGTACACTCAGGGCCTATACATGAGGGTGGAATAAGTCACAGTCATGGAAGATATAAAGTGCAAAAGCTGAAAAAGCAGAAGTTTTAATTTACAGAAGCCTATAATCCTTCATGATCTTGATAGCTCAAATTTTAATTTCATTCTTGCATGACGTTGCCTCCTGTACATACCAAAGTTGAATCCTTTCAGGGAAAAAATACTTTAAAATCAGGAAAGTTATCTTATAGAAATGCTTGGGCCTTCTTTCTCCGCAGTGTTGGAGTGTAAATTGCAAATATTCACATACATGCTCTGTGGAACCATATCCTGAGCATTGTGTGGCACTGTCATCACTCAGACTTGACACAAGATATATTATACAATATTTCATGTGTACTTATGCTGCAACTTGAGCAAAGACATGTCTTAAAGTTCCAGTATGGAAGAAAGAATACTGCTCACCTATGAATATTCTAGAGTTATAGGGTCACACATTGATATATGGAAAGAAAACTTATTTTTTGTTACCTTTATTAATTAGATATGAAATAGTAAGGGAGAATAACAGGGGTTTTTTTGTTTGTTTTATTTTGGTTTTTTTGTTGGTTTTTTTTTGGGGTTTATTGCTTAGTTTTGTTTTCTTTTGTTCTGCTTTTTAAAAAAATTATTTGTATGCCCCTGGAATGTGCTTAATTAGGGAGACAGAAACACAGACGTTGCTCATGACCGAAAAGTGCCTTACCTCTCAAAGTAATTCCGTGTAAGATACATGTTTTATCTTTGTCTTTTACCTATTTTCTTTGTCAACCGACAGATAATGTGAGTTCTTGGCAAACTCTTGTCTATTTTTATTGCTTTTTCTTTATTGTTTGATATTTTTCTTCTTGACAAGACATCTTCTCTAAACAACAAAAATAATAACACTTCCTGTTGGAACATGTATTGCCTTAAGGTAAAAATGAGGAGAGAAAATTTTCCTCCCTAGATTAAAAAAAAAAGGAAAACAAAGTTTAAGTTATCATGCTACGTAACATTTTCAACATGAGTTACTAGATACTTGCTGGAAATGGACAGAAACATTGGAAAAAAAATTATAAACTGACAGCCTTATATAATAAAGGGGTTTGTCGAGCTTGAATTCATATATTCTCTTGATATTTGAATACATAATGACATTGAATCATTAAAACTGCTAGCATTTAAGAAAATAAACTTAAGCAAAATATTGTCTGTCTTCATTGGTAATTTTTCCCATAAATCACCTTTAAATAAAATGTTCAACATATGTTGAGCTTAACAGTTTGGCAACTGCTCACGATAAGACTATGCCAAACTTTTTTATTTTATTTGCTTTAATTAGGAAAGCAATTTGGATTTAGTATTTTCAAACTATTACAAACTTACCAAAAGAACAGTGAAATTCTTTTATTAGAAAGTCAATTTGCTGCTATCTCTTTGGGAGCCTTGAAATTTAATATCAAAGCAGAGAGGTTAAATAGCACTAATTCAATACCATTACTTCCAATTGGAGGGTTTAAATATGTCTTAAATATGCTTAAAATAGACAAACCAATTGAAAATTGCCATTAAGTTCTCAATTAAGAAACAACAAATTAATTATGCCTTTGAATTATATGCAACAGCGTTATACTAGTTAGTTTTAGCAACATCCCTTTTTTTTAATTACTGTTTTGTCAGATCATCATTCTTAATTTCACCCCATGCACTAATGTAATGTATTTGTTTTGTATTTACTTAAATCCACATATTCCTCCTTTAAAAGAATTCTTATTTGGTTGATTAAGATAAGTGCAAATGATGTGAATTAAGTGAAATAATTTTTTTCCTTTTTTTCCCCCGCACAATTTAACAATCAGTAATCGGAAAACAGTGCAACAGAGCAGAATACTGCAGGGTACTGTTCTAATTTAACTGAGTACTGTACATGCCTGCAGAGGCATAAAGGATTAAGCAGATGATGCTGTATGAATGTGTCTTGGTTTGAAAAGACAGATGTCTGTTAAGGAAGGCAGGAGCCTTCCTTGAAATGGAAAATACAAACCTCCTCCCTCTGAATTATTACAATTTTTAAACTAAGACACTGTCAGGCAAAGATATGGGACTAGAAATAACAGGGTTTTTTTGCTAGGAAAATTAAAAAACTATTAATTTGCAAATGCAATAGTACAAAAAAACCCCAGAAAACAAACCACTGTCGGAGTCAGAATTCGACCTGACACCCTGTTAGTCAGGGTGTTGGCAGCTGTCCCATTACATGGTGGCTGCAGTCCTCCTGGAGTGACAGATGTGGTTCTGTTGAAGCAGTGATCCTGTAGAAGGGTGTAGTTTTCCTCTGGAGATCCAATGGTGGTGTAGATGGACCTGGTCTTCCTCTGGGAAAAAGGCAGCTGCTCTTCTGGGAATTCAATGAGAAAAGGCTGTCTCTCTTGTTCCAAATCACTGATTATATCCAGGAAGGAATGCTTGGCTCCTTCCCCTGGGTGAAGCTTTTCACAATGGGATGATGTAATTTTATCAGTCATGCAGTGAGACTCAATGGCCCATTAACAACAGATGTCTCCTCAGAGGGAGGATGGCTTGTGGAAGAGATAAAGAAAACTGCCCAATTAACAGAAGATAACTGCCACACCTCTAACAGATGGGAAATAGAATACATACTTATCTTACAACCCAGGACAGAATGACATGCCTAGGTTGATAACACATTTGCGTGGTAAACATTGTGATGCATATTCTTCCATTAAAAATATATAGAGGCAGATGACTATTTTGACCTTTTTTCAGCAAAGTGCAAAAGTAGTATTTTTACCTTCTCTAGAGATGCCTTGATTGTCACTGAGATTTTATTTTAAGACTGTTATTCTAAGGAAGACTAAGTCATATCATGATTGAGTGACTACAATGGTCTTCTCCTGAAGTACAATCAAGCTATTAGCTCAGGAGCTTAGGTAGACTAGAACTAAACTAAATCAATTCCATCCAAAATTGATAGTAAAGTCAGAAAATAGCATAGATTGTCATGTAGCTGTCTTAAAGCCTTAGAAAATGTTATAACCCTATATCACCATATCTACCATGTAGCAGTTGCATATAAGTATTTTCAACTGTAACTTTAGAATTATGTTTTCAGATTTTCTCAAAGGCCTCAGGAATGACTTCAGTATAACAAAGGACCTCCTGCTTATTTAGATATGAGATGATGTGTGCTTTCCCTTCATATCACAAGTTAAGAGTTCAAGGTATTGAAATAGGTAAATTTTAGCATGTGCGCAAATGTTCACAAAATGAACTCCAGACAAAGACAATGTAGAAAGTGTTACACTATTAAATGGAGACATTATAAACATCTATTTTATTATTCCTGTGAATCCTTGAATAAACCAAGTTGCTATTTTTTTAAAACCAAACTATTTGTCATAAAGCCAAAACTGAAAATTATGAAATGTGGAAACTTTATAGGGTTATCATTATAAATAAACCTCACACCAACTGGCTACATTTTACTGCAAGACTGTGAAAAATCTATTTTTAAAATGGAATAAACATATTCTGGACTTAAAGGAAAAAGGCATAATATTACTTTAAATATTTTCACTAATGGAATATCCCATATCAGCATTCTAAGGCAATTAATTTAGTTCAGTAGTGCAGCATGGAGAATAATGTATCAAACATTAGACTCAAGATTTTGATTCAAAGACTTGTAGTTTATAATCCTCTTCTTTCTGCTAAAGTTTATGGCATAATTCAGGACAGGTATTTTTCTTACCTCTTTCTTCACAATAAAAGTTTTTTAATGGAAAAGTCTGATAACAACTGTTAAAAACTGTTAACAACTGGAATGACTATTTTAGGTTATGCCATAGTATGCAAATAATTAAAAATTTATTACCACTGTATGGAATAAAACCAAGTAGATTTCTCTTTTTACATTGTGAGTACTTTTTCCAAAGTCAACTAAATCAAGATGAGGAACAGAATATATATAAGAACTATTATAATTTTGTATAGGACAACAAGAGAGAGACACAGAAAAAACAAAGTCTTTCAAGAGTACATCTACATGTTCTAAGCAGCATATACCATAGAATACAGATGTAACTTGGAAATTTTTGCCTCTCTCAGGGAAAAAGAACATAATTATGGCAAAAATTCAAATATTTGCAACTTATGTTATTTTTCTTTTCTGTTCTAAATTCTCTCCATAAGAAATATTTCTTAAATATTTTCAAAGTAACCAATAATTTTGGGCATGGTGGGGGAGAAAGTTTTTTCTATTATGCAGTGTGAGTTTCAGTCAAATCATACTGCAATTAATGAAAAACTCACTTTCTTTTCTTTTTTTTAAATAATGCTGACCACAGAGGTCTCTCATCTCCTATTTAGCTATGCAGTAGGAAAATGTCTATGCATGCTGCAATATCCAGTCTTCTGTTCCTTAGTGTTCCTGCTGAGTACTGCATTGTGATTTGCACTTGCCTCCAGTGAAAACGGACCCTCTGCTGAGGCAACGTTAAAAATATCAATGTCCACACACCTTTTAGTGTTTAGTAATTAAATTGAAGATTTAAGCCCATAAAAACACCAAATGCATATTAATAACAACTGTGTCAATGGTACATGTGTACACAAGTTCTTCAGAAGCATTATTTAAAAACTATTATCTAACTTACCCTTCTATCAAACAGCCTGAAAATGGTTTGAAGAAAATGTATGGATGCTGCAACACCCAAATTTTATCCTTAGTATTAGGAGGCAAGATTCAACAGCCAGTGTATTTCAAGAGCATAAAATTAAATTGCCTGATTTTCAGGAGAACTAAAGACCATAGTTAAGGTTCAACTCATTAAGGTTGAATTAAAAAAACCTTTAAGATATTGCTGACATGAAAAATTATTCTTTGTGACATGGAAGAACCAAGGAACTACAGTCTTAAAATTCTTTGTTTGAAGAAAACTTATATTCTAATCATCTTCTAGAGAGTTTATAGCTGAGGGACTTATTTTTGAATCAATATTAGAGTTACTTGAGTTAAAATACATCACTGGAAGTAATTTTACAAATTCTGAGCTTAATCTGAAAGTAGTTTCATAATTTCAAAATTCCTTTTTCAGATCTATTCAGTTGAATTTTACCTTCAAATATTATTGGTTCATTTGAATTTTGCTTCAGAAGGCAAAGAGAAAAACATTGAAGACATCATTCTTGTTACACTGAATTTTCTTCTCCATTTTATTTCATCTTATATATGAAAATGCTTCAAAAAGTCTTAATTTTTGTAACAAGCGTGTTTAGTATTAGTGTTCAGATTTATACATTTTGCTTTTATGACTTGTTATATTTAGAAAATTAGACACATCTCAGAGATCCTGGTAAAGCACACAATTATAATTGATTAGGATTGGATAGGGACTAGGAAAAAACCCTTTTTCTATCTGCTTTGGGACATCATCAACATCTCTTTTGGTGTCTGAAGAGGAAATAGAATTCCTCAGCTTTTTTAATTATTCTCAGCTAGGACCAGCTTAAAAAATAGTTTAAAAATACCCTGATAACTATTTCTTACCCCAAATATTTTTCTGGTGACCATAATGATTTTTTTTTGTAATCCAAGGATTGAAATTAATGAATTTTTAGAATAAATGTTTTAAAATTTGACCTACCAGTCACTATTAGAGAATGTATCACCATCACCTAAGGGTACTTGATGTAAGATAAATGTAACAATATTTCCAATTATCTCAGGTCTGGGAAGAAATAAACAAGATGTAGGGAGAAGACTGTGTTCACAAAGAAAGCCAAATGCAACATTTCTGTTGTGAAAATCAGCTCTGGCTGGGATCAGGGTGGAGGAGGAGAGTTTTTGGGTATGTGATGTAACCTCTAGCTAGAGGGTGTTAATTCCAGCTCAATTACAAACCCCACCTCAGGAAGGCCACATACACATAGGACATTCACTTGAGAAGGTGCCAAAAACCATCAAAGATGCCCATGGCTCTCCCATGAAACATTGCTGAGACCTCATACCAGATGAATGCACATGATGCAAAGCAATGCAACTGATCCTATGTCTGTTTGGATCATGGGAAGTCCGATGGCATAAATTTCTATTAATCCACTGAACTCTGTGTTTTGTGGGATGCTCACCACCAAGAAAACCAGAGGAAAACAATTAACAGGACACTATGATGATCCATAGATCCATATTTTCTACTTCATCTGTCTTTGTCACTCTCTCTGTCTCCCACCACTGATTTTTCTATTTCCTTCTATCTCTCTCTGTACTTCACATTTACTGTTAAATATAATCCATAATGAGACTTTGCCATATGGTCATTATTTGCACCTTAATTTATCCTGAGGCCTCTCTTAAATATTTTAATAGCTGGACTTTAACAGTCACTCATTTCCAGAATAAAAAATTAAACTAGTTTTGGTTCTCAGAAAACAAGACTCCCTGCAAAGGCATGCATTAGCCTGCTTTTCTTCTACCAGTCAGGTGTCAATCAGAGGTGGTGTGAGCCAGATGATAACTTTATTATTGAAATAAAAGGATTGGACTGCTCTCAAATAAAGACTAGAGGGGAGAAAACAAAGGAAGAAAAAACTGAAGTTCCCTGTCTTGGAAATGTTTTTACATGTGTGACTCTGCCCTCTAAACCCATTAAAACTGTTGGTGTCCACTGTCTATTAGTGATTTGGTTCAAGTCTCTGGTTCAAGCCACAAAATAGCTTCAAATTCTCACTAGTCTCTATAGCAACAAGCTTACCATAAAGCCAAACAAATCTCAGTACCAGCAAACAAAAAGGAGGAAAGATAAATAAGACTGTTGTGTCTGGTGGCAGTCAGCTGCTGGATCAGTTTTTGTGATAAGAGAATTATTTTTACTAAAGCATATTATATTCAATATTCAAATACTGTGCATGTTACTTGGGCTTTTTTAAAAAATAATTTAACCACAAAACATATAAAATTATCAATATCATAATTTTCCAAAAGGAAGAGAT
The DNA here is from genome assembly GCF_036417665.1 of Passer domesticus. NCBI lineage: Eukaryota > Metazoa > Chordata > Aves > Passeriformes > Passeridae > Passer > Passer domesticus. The sequence continues at coordinate 55,222,289 of NC_087512.1, read as the reverse complement.
GTATGTTACAAATTTAATCTACATAGTAGACATGGGCAGAAAAGGCTGTTAATATTTAAAAAAAAGGGAACTGTGAAAATTCAACCAAAACATGACATATAGGTTATATATGATGCCACTACACCTGTACAAGAAGAGTTTCTACAGGATTATGTTTACATCCATGATACTAGCAAAAAGAAAAAACTAATTAAATGAAAAATGCCATTCAATTATATAGAAATGCTAGTAAAAGAAATTCAGTATATCATGTTACAAAAATAGAAGTATAGAACTAGAATTAATAGATAAGTAATTTACTAAGGATGATTAAATTGTTCTTATATATTGTAGGCATGTGGCAGATTTTTGTTTTTATCATGATACACTGATAAATAAAAAAGTTTCTTCTATGTATCTATAAGTAGATAAGAAAAAGTGTAAAAGTTTTGCTGGATCTGATGGTAAGTGAGGGAATTTGGGGATTTTTTGGAATTTTTGGGAAGTTTTGAGGGGACTTGGGAGTAGATTTGGGGAAATTTTGGAATTTTAAGGGGATTTGGGGGGATTTTAGAGGATTTTGGTGTTCCTGAGAGGATTTGAAGAGGGATTTTGGGTGGAAATTTGGAATTCAGGATTTTGGTGGAATTTGGGGATTATGGGAGGGATTTTGGGGAAATTTCAGGGAATTTTGGGTAGAATTTTTTGAGTTTTTCTGAGAATTTTGTGCATTTCCTGAGAATTTTGTGAATTCCTGAATTTTTGGAAAAACACTCAGATTTGCTAAAAAAAAAAAAAAAAAGATAAAAAGGATTTAAATATCTAGGATCCTTTTTCCCCTCAGAGTTTCCCCAAAACAGAAATTTAACAGGTCCAGAAGCCCCGAAAACAAGGATTTAAGTCTCTGGGACCCCTTTTTCTCCTCAAAATCCCCCCAAGAAAAAGAATTTAAGTATCTGGGATGCACTTTTTCTCTCAGAGTTCCCTTAAAATCAAAATTTAAAAGCTCCAGGACCCCCTTTTTTCTCCTCAAAATCCCCCCAAAAACTGCCCCAGAACCACTTTTCACCTCAGAGTTTCCCCACAGGAAAGCATTGAGAAATCAGATGACTTTGAAATTAATGGAAGATCTTCAATTTTACTTGATCCTCTGTATTTTTCTATTCTGCCCTATGCTCCCTTTTGCATAGGAGGCCTCCCTAAGAGAGAGAATCTCCCTTTAAGAGTTTGAGGACTCTTAAACAAAGTATGAGTTACCTTCAAGCAACATAGTCTAGAATGGAAAGTAGTAGAAAGCAGCAGAAAGCAGCAGTGTCCTTTCAAACCTGTACCTTGTCTCATCCATTGTTTGCTTCCTCAGTATTGTACACCCTAAATATTTAAAATTCAATTTAATTAATGTATCTTTTTGCAGCTACCTAACCAAACTACCATAATTTCAAAAGAGTTATTGAAACAAAACATTATTCAAGGCAGGCAGAAGACATATATGTCTCATTCTGTGCTATGATGAATTAAAAAAGCTATAAAGTTCTTCATGTCTCCTTCCACTCCCAAATTGTAACTAGAATGGCAGTTAGATACAAAGATTTTGTGGTTTTTTAAAGACTCAGTAAAATGATATACTTTTTCTGTCTTAGTTACTGCCCTATACTACCAAATACAATTATGCACAATAAGCAGGCTAAGAGTGTCAAAATAGATCTGCAACCCCGATGTTAGTCACTGTGTGTTTGTATAAAAGCTTCAACATTAAAATATTCATTTTCATATCATTCTATTTCTACAGCCAGAGGAATCAGCATTTAAGTACAGAGTATCTATTCCTGCAATGTACAATTTCCATTTCTTGAGGGATGCACAAAATGGTAGAATTAATCCTTTTTTTGTGGAATTATGTAATAAGTAGTTTTTTGAATTCAATTTTTCTCCATATCAAGGGTCCCTGTTCATATAATTTTGCAAACAGGTTAGTGATTTACATGTTTCTTGAGAAAAATGAGGGAAATAATATGATGACAAAAAACATCCATGTTGTTTTTTCAGCTATATTTAAATGTTAAAATAGATAACACCTTTCACTTTATGGAACAGAGGTAGTTTATTTTGGAGACCTTACCTTAGCAATACAAACAGTATTGAAGAAACAAGTAATTTTCCATGCGTGGCTCAACTATTTTAATGTCAAAACTAGACATTTTATCATTGTTCTGATCTCTTTTTGAAGATGTGAAAATAGCAAGTATGACAGCCTATCTTCTTAGAGTAAATAATAAGACATAAATATTAGAGGTTTTTTATGAATAGAAAAGCTGTTTTTCTAAAAAGACATTACATTATGTAAGCTAAAATGAATTTTAGAGGGTGTACATATGCTCTTAAGTGAAAAAAAAAGGGAAATTAAGAAACATTATCAGCAATTTGATAGTTCCCAGACAGTTCCTAATTATTAAAACAAAAAAATCCCACAAAAAAACCCAAAACAAAGCAAAACAACAAAAAAGAAAACCAACAAAAAACTCCAAACCAAAACAACAACAACAAAAAAACCCAAACAAAACCCCAAAAAAACACAACACAATCTACAAAAAGCTAGAAATCCCATGTTATAGATGAAAAATGAAAAATAGCCAATTTTAATAAAAAATAGAAAAATAAAATTTATTTTGCAACCGTAATACAGTCTCGACAGCCACCAACCAAATCGGACAGCGTACCACCCCCGGGAGGTGAGCTGGGTGAACGTGAGATTGGCCACGCTAGCACCAATTTCGCCAGCGGCAGAATGTCTTTGTTTTTTTCTGAGTTCTTCACATTCAAGTTGGTTTCTTTCTTTGGCTTGGGCTGCACAAAGCCTTCGTCCGGGAATAAAATAACACGCTTCCCCGATTCCCGGAATTTGGCATTCAGATGGAAGATGTTGATGGCTCTGGTTATCTCAGATAGGTATCTTGTCCGGGCCATCATCGTTTAGGCGTCACTGGGTGCATGTTTCTGTGAATGCCCATCTCTTGTGCAGCCGAAGTTTCCTTCGCATGTAAATGTTGTGGCGTCTCTCTGCCATCTGCCGCGGTTTCGCCATTCTGGGGAAGAATCTCTCCCCCCGCCCCCGCCTCTGTGTACCAGCCGTTTATTTTATACATATATTTGATACATCTTTTATTTCCACGAATTACTAACCATATTTCTAACATCCCATAAGTGGTTTTTTTAATCTATATGTGCCTTTTATGAATTTCACTTCAGGGTTAACATGGTATAGCTTCCAATCAGAAAGCACTTCTAAAATAAAATCACATTTAAAGTAATAGAGTATTTTTAAAGGTCACATTATAAACAAGTGTTCCTTTTACGGTATGAAATGTTTCTACACTTAACCACAAGCTTCTGAAAATTCTACGTGTATCTATCTGTTACAAAGAAAGTCGGAGGAATGCTGCTGGTAGCAGAGAAAATGAAATTACTTGACCAGATTTTCATTCAAACTAACACTAATTTGGTATTCTATTAACTTTGTACTTATCAGGCTCTCCTGACGACACTAGGTGATGGCCAGCACTGTCCCCATTCTCCATATTTATTATCTGAGGGTGTCACAGAGGTAATAACCTCTCATCTCGCAATCGCCTAGGGCAAAAGTTCAGCTCATTGAAATGCACCCATTACCTAATGAAGTTCCAGAGTTCTTGAGGCTTCAAGGCTGCAAGTCAGCCAAAAAGAGAAGAAAAAAATCTGCAGAATTTTACAGCAGAAACACAATGAATCTGTTAAGAGTGTGTGTCTAGGTCTGGTGACACACAGAAGTTTCCACATTTTTATCACAGGTGAAGTGCTGTATTGTGAATGAGCAATGAACCCAAACAACTTTGTACTCAGGGTCTGAAATGTTCTCAAGCAAGAAAGAAAACATGTAAATCTATTTTTTAATTTATGCACATAAACATTCACAAATGCCATTACCCAAAATGAGAATTTCAACATCAAGCTATTCTATTATTTCATTGACTTAGGTGATTCAAAATTATTTTCACAATTCTTTTCTTGGTGAGACAGAGTTCTGTCGGGTCATCATACTCTCCATTACAAAGAGGGACTAACTAGAATGGTACAATTTTATTTTCACTCAGGCAAATTACATTGGCTCACTTACCACAAGCAGGCCATGAGTCTCTTCATCAGGAATTATTACCTTAGCAAAGAAGTCTTAAAGCTACAGCAAGAGTTGAATGCCGTTCCTGTGGAGTAACGTCACAATTTTTTTTTCTGATGATCTTATGTGCTTATCCAATAAGGAACCAATACTTTTAGGCATCAGGATCTCTTTTTCCCTGCATTTTAAATTCCATTCTGAAAAATATGCTGTACATCTTTCCTTCTGGCAACTTGACCCTTTATCATATATGTCTGAAAGTGTAGAGATAGAGTAAAAATATAATGAATCAGAAGAATTAGAGAACTTCAGTTTGGTTCTGTTTAAATTTAGGGACAGATATTGGTAGACTTCTGCTTGTTATAAATAAAAAATTCGAATTAGCCAATTTTAATAAAAATATGAAAAATAAAATTTATTTCGTGACCATAAAAACAGTCTTGACAGCCAACACCGAAACGGCCAGCGTATCACCCCCGGGAAGTGATACGGGTGAATGTGAGGAAAGGACCAACTGGCACCTAGACCTCCCCATCCACACCTACTGTTTGCAAGGTAGCAGTTTTTATACAGTTTATTTGGCCTGCGGCAGAAAGTCTTTGTTTACTTCTGAGTTCTTCATATTCAAGGTGGTTTCTTTCTCTGGACAAAGCCTCGTCTGGGGGTAGAATGGTCCATTTCCCTGGTTCCCGAAATCTGGCATTCAGATTCCATGTGTTGATGGTCCTGATCCCCACAGATAGGCATCTTGTCTGGGCCATCAGCACCTGGTGTCTTTGGGTGTAGGTGCTGATGAATGCTCGTCCCTGGTGCAGCTGGAGTTCCCTTTGGATACAAATACTGAGATGTCCATCTGCTGCGGTTTCGAGGTCTTGTGATCTCGTCATCCTGTTGGATTTCTCAACCTAAAGGGAACAAAGGGATTCCCCCCCCCCCTTTTTCTCTCCCCAGTTTTACTCTGTTCACATATATATTTTTATACACTATTTATCTCCACGAATTACTACTTATATTCTTAACATGCTCAACAGCAACCAAAATCATGTCCCAAAAACTGTGATTAGGAAATGCATATCTATGGCACTCTTTTCATAGTGCACTTCTGAGAAAAATGCCACTGATGTTGTCATTTGAGGAAAGAGTTCAATAAAATATGAGGCTTTCTAAACAAGCCTGCAAGTGAAGCATTCTATGTCAGAAGATATTCCTTTTGTAAAGATTCCTTTTTGTTTATTGATTTAGGTTAAAAACAAATCTCAGTCATGATGTTTAACAGAAATCTATTGATAGTTCAGCAGGCTGAGAAAATTATGCAAATCCTACAGTTGCAGCAAGAGAAAGTCATTAGATCTGAAAATGCAACAGATCAAAATAAGTATCTACATGGACAGGATTTTAAATCAATATTGTGAGAATTGAAGTTTCCCAAATTATTCATACTATATAATTTACCCTACTGCTTTATATTGTAATTAATTTTTGTAAAAGGCATAAGTTGGTTTGCTGCACAACAATTAAAATTTATTGTAAAGATTATAAATTTAAAAATGGGTTCTAAACTAACAATTGCTGTTTACTGCAAATTGTCACATTTATCTGAAAAGATTACTCACCAAATAATAAGTACATATTTTAAAAGGAAAATTGTGCATTTGAGATTTTGGAGTGTAAGGGAAATAGAAAATGTTTATGGAGCAAAAACTAGGACTGCCTTTAAAGAGAAGAGAAAGAGCTAAGCATGCAGTCAAAAAAACAAATATGGAACAATGAATGTACAATCTGGGAGCAGCCTGTCAAATCAGGTGTAGGTCATACAGAGCAACATACCTTTAGTAACACAGGTTTTGTTTTAGAATTAATCATTCTAGAACTGACCAGCTTGTCAAGGAAGATTTTTCAAGATCAAACTGCTTCACCTCTAATATTACTGGCATCTACTAAAATAAAGGCAGCAGAGGAAATTCCTGCAAATGATGTTCTGCATAGTATAGCTGACTGCAATAAAGTAGATGATAATATTGCAATAGTCACCCTTTGTAGAAAAGAAACTTTGAATATTTTTTTTTATTAAGAGGTAATGAAAATAAATGAAGTAGCATATTGTCTTTGCCTACACACAAATACATACATAAAATGTCAACATTTCCTGATGAAATGCATTTATTTCCCAATGATATGTATCAAGATATATATTTTTATATTGCTATTTTAATATGATATTTTTAACCCTACATTTATTTTTGTTACACAGAAATGTAAGCAGATGTAAACAAAAGAAAAAAATTATATGAGTTGAATAGTGATAATCTGCAAATGTCAGAAAAATTTGTGCCTGTATTAACAAGGACTACTCTTAGATCCATCAGGTGATTCATGCCAGATCATTCATTTTCTCTGTCATTTTAAGGGATGTGGACTTTTAATTGGATCATATTTACAGTCAGGCATATTTACTGAATTGAAGTGGCACATATGCTAAGTGACACTTAGTTATGTTCGCTGGTACTGGCAATACAGAAAAGTAAGGGTTAAAAAGGAGAAAAAATGTTTGCAAATAGTAAGGTTAAACAAAAAAAACCCAAAGAAAATAAAATATCTAACAACTCTGTTACAGAAACTGAGAAGCTAAAAACAATGTGTTGGCAAAAAGAAGAAATAATCAGATAGAAGCCAACATATGGTGGAAATCCATGAAACCTCTGCCAGAAAGGAAAATATGTTTAAGCCATAGGTTATCAAATAAATGCAGATAGAGCAAAATCAAACACCAGAGCAAAACAAGAGTGTGACCGAGGCAAAGAAAGTTTAGCCTCTCTACACAGAAAGATAAAACAAAATGAAACAAAACAAAATTAAATTAAATTATGCTCTCCTCTCTTCTGGCTTGCATTGTGGAGACCCTGGGAGGGGCATTCCCTGGCCTAGGGAGACACAAGAAGTTTCCCTCAAAAAGCTGATAGACCCCATTGGCTCCTTCCCCTCTTCCTATGTCTGTTTCTATGTCCCTGAGCCACTCCCTCCATATTCCCTGACTGGCCCTTATCTTTGTACTGCCCTGAGACTAGGGTGACCCTGGGCCCCTGTAGAGTAAAAGTTGGAGCCTCCTTGTGTGTCTGTCTGGGACTTGAACATCTCATCGCGTGGCTGAATAAAACATCATGTGGATATTATGCAAAGGTCCTTTTTGCTTCCTTACCCTGGACTATACTAGCAGCAATTCAGCCTGCTACACTGCATGCTCTGTGCCTTGAAGATACATATCAAAAGTGCATACAGTCAAGAATGGTAACACGTGTCCGCATAGAGATAATTTTAGTTATTTAGTTTGATTTGACACATTTAAAAAGGGGCTAAGGAAAGGAAAACCTCAGGCTCCAGATTGTAAATTGCCTCTGGCAATTTTTGAAACATTGTATCCATTACAATAAAGAAAATTATAAATTTGAAGAAAGCATGAAAAAACCTTAGACCTTAGACAAAATATTATGCATAAAAAATTGCCTTTCCCTTTTTTTTCAGCCTCACCTCCCCACCCATCTCTATACCAAATAAATTCATGTTATTTTTGTAGTGAGAAAAGGGTATTGAGTCCTGTTTCTTGAAGAACAAAAAGTCAGCAAATTTTCTTCAGTCCTTTAAATACAAAGTCGCTTTGACCATCTTTGCATGGAAAGATAATGGTCATTCAAATAGGCATCTCTCAGGTATTCAGATTTCCTTTCTTCTGAAAAACACCTTATGTTCTAGCTGGAAGACAGAGAGCAATGAAAATCATAAAGTATTAACATTGTGTACTCATGGCAGGAAACTGCAGTTAGCAAGTTGGCTGTTGATTTTCATTTAGTCTCAGCTTTCAGATAGGCCTGAGAAAATGTGTTCCATATTCCAGGCACTCCCAGTATTATTCTCCATAGAGACTTGCCTTATGCAGTGAGTAGTCTTCAGTTCTTGCACAAAACAATTTTGTAGAAGAGAGCCTTCCTCATATCTCCTCCTATTGCATTTTAATAGGCAGAACAAATACAATTCCAAACGCTGACATGGAAAGATGGTTCTCTTTCAAGATTCTCCTTCAATGCTGCTAGTGGTGCTATCCACTATAAAAGCTGAGATTTTATTGTTAAAATTTAGAATCAAGTCTCAGTTTGCTATATTGTCCAAGATAATAGTTTCTCACTTTCAGTAGATGCCACATCTCTGTCTCTCTGGCACACTTTTCATTCTTCATTCAAACTGAACAAACATAAAAGACTGCACGTAATGCAAAAGTTTCTGAACATAAAAAGGAGCCTATTTCTCTTTGTCAAACTCAAACTATTTCTGTTCTCAAAATTATGAGAAAGGAAAGCACAGAAATTAAACCTGACAGAAATGCATGTCTCTCAAGAAATGCTAAGCTATACATCTCATTTCCAGATTTCATTGGGCTGTAGTTTTTGCTCAGGAATGAGTTGCAAAATATAGGTTGTCCCTACAGCTTTAGGGAAAAATGTGATGGATAATCAAACTCTACAAAACACACTCTCTCAAGCTGATGAGTGAACTAATGTTTGCCCATTGGGGATATTTGATAAAGTGTAAATGAATACTGCTGCATTGAGCCACCAACCCTCCAGAGGAAATGGGGTTTGAGCATCAGAGAAATGCAAAAGATATTAAGAGTGATGGAGAATAGGCTTAGTCCCAAAGGATGACTTTGATTTTAAAAGTGTGTGATTGTGAAAGTCACTATCACTTTTAATTACTCAATTAATTAAAACACAATCAAAAGTTACAAAGTGGTTGATCTTTATCCAAAGGGAGATTACTCAACAGGCAATTTCCCAATGTGTTCACAACCTACCTGCATTCACAACCCATATATGCTAACTCTCCTTCCAAATACGGCAAGTCCATTCTGGAGTCTATAATTTCCACAGTCTGTAAGTATTGTTTTAAAAAATATTTTGTGGCTTAGAGCCACATCAGTATGAATTTCCACAACTAAATGTATATATTTGATATGGATTACTATTGCCATATGTAGAGTTACAAGTCTGAAGGCTAACAATTCATTAAAATATACTGGAACAATATCTAAAATACTTAAAAAAATAGTTGAATGGCAAAAGCTCCATATTTTTGAAGGGATTCCCACTACACATGAATCATTCTTCCCTGATAAAAAGAATAAATAATTAATGTATTTCAAGCTCAATCTTTGTATTTTGAAGATCGGTTTATGAAAAAAAGGTGTTTCAAATTCTTAAATAAAAACACAAATCTGCATTGTAAAAATCTATGCTTGCAAGGTTTTGAGTAGGTTAAACAATTTTAGTGATAATATGCACTTCAGTGGTGAAGAATGTATTGAGGCCTTATAACATTTTTGTATATAACTACAAAAAATATATTATTTGCCATTAGAATTAACTTCATGACAATAGAATTTTCAGCCCAAAAAGTGAGCATGCAGAAAGCATTCTTGTAGGTGTTTCAGGACAAATAACTATTTTTTTATAAAATTGTATGCTATTTCTTTTTCAATATAAGACATTAATAAAATGGAAGATGTACTTAATATATTACTCTTTTGGAAGTGACAGCATTGTCATAACTATTATACTTTCTAGCAAATTTTGCATATATCATCAGGCAGGATGAGAGTTAGAAAAAGACATTTATGTAAACTGTAGATATCTGAAGCATGTTTTAACACCAAATTTTATGATGGAACCTACATTCTCCTGTTGTTGAAATACTACTTATGTGCATAGACTTTTTGATAAATGATTTACGGTCATGACCTATAGGTCTTGAGCATTTTTCCAAGGTATTATTAACCATTATGACTTAGTTTTCCCCAAAACCAGTAATTCAGCCATGTTTCCCCCTTGACTACTCAGTTTCTCTTTTCCAAAGGGCTTATCTGAAGTTTTGTTCAAGTTTAGGAAAAAAGAACGGAATGTCAAGATCTTGACAAAATATCTTTCAGGCATCTATGATTTATGCCAGGGTCCCACACATATTTTTGACCAGAGACACTCAGATATGTTACCTCTATGGGTCTTCAAATAAATTATAAGATGGTAGAAAATAAAACCAGGCCAATGCTCATGAAAAACTTCATAGGTCTGAAGAAAAATACAGTCACTAGAATGTGTCTGAAAAACAGAAATGCGGGGGTAGTCACTTAACTGCACTATATAAAATGACCTGAAATCAAAATTCCAATAAATTAAACTTTATTTAACGATGACTGACAGACTGAAGAAAAGTCATTTTCAATCATGTGTATAAAAGGGCTTTTTGCTCATAGCAGGAAAAGTCTATCTGATACATCTGTATTCTCAGAGATTAAAAATTGATCTGGCAGTTACTAGTTTTCAATTTTCATTGGGGTTTTTACTTAACAGGATAACATAAGATGGAAAGAAGGAAGTGGCAGAAGGAAGTGGAGGAAGGAATGAAGGATGGAAGACATGAAGAAAGGAAGTGGCTGAAGGAACAAAGAAAGTGGCGGAAGGAAGGAAGTGGTGGAAGGAAGGAGGGAGGGAGGGGAGGGAGGGGGAGGGAGGCAGGAAGGAAGGCAGGAAGGAAGGCAGGGAAGGAAGGAAGGGAAGGAAGGGCAGGAAGGGCAGGAAGGCAGGAAGGCAGGAAGGCAGGAAGGAAGTGGCGGAAGGAAGTGGCGGAAGGAAGTGGCGGAAGGAAGTGGCGGAAGGAAAAAAGGAAGGAAAAAAGGGAAGTGGCGGAAGGAAGTGGCGGAAGGAAGTGGCGGAAGGAAGTGGCGGAAGGAAGTGGCGGAAGGAAGGAAGTGGCGGAAGGAAGTGGCGGAAGGAAGTGGCGGAAGGAAGTGGCGGAAGGAAGTGGCGGAAGGAAGGAAGGAAGTGGCGGAAGGAAGGAAGGAAGTGGCGGAAGGAAGGAAGGAAGTGGCGGAAGGAAGGAAGTGGCGGAAGGAAGGAAGGAAGTGGCGGAAGGAAGGAAGGAAGTGGCGGAAGGAAGGAAGTGGCGGAAGGAAGGAAGTGGCGGGAAGGAAGTGGCGGAAGGAAGTGGCGGAAGGAAGTGGCGGAAGGAAGTGGCGGAAGGAAGGAAGGAAGTGGCGGAAGGAAGGAAGGAAGTGGCGGAAGGAAGGAAGGAAGGAAGTGGCGGAAGGAAGGAAGGAAGTGCGGAAGGAAGGAAGGAAGGAAGTGGCGGAAGGAAGGAAGGAAGGAAGGAAGGAAGGAAGGAAGGAAGGAAGGAAGGAAGGAAGGAAGGAAGGAAGGAAGGAAGGAAGGAAGGAAGGAAGGAAGGAAGGAAGGAAGGAAGGAAGGAAGGAAGGAAGGAAGGAAGGAAGGAAGGAAGGAAGGAAGGAAGGAAGGAAGGAAGGAAGGAAGGAAGGAAGGAAGGAAGGAAGGAAGGAAGGAAGGAAGGAAGGAAGTGGCAGAAGGAAGTGCAGAAGGAAGGAAGTGGCGGAAGTGGCGGAAGGAAGGAAGTGGCGGAAGGAAGGAAGTGGCGGAAGGAAGGAAGTGGCGGAAGGAAGTGGCGGAAGGAAGTGGCGGAAGGAAGGAAGTGGCGGAAGGAAGGAAGAAGTGGCGGAAGGAAGGAAGGAAGTGGCGGAAGGAAGGAAGGAAAGTGGCGGAAGGAAGGAAGTGGCGGAAGGAAGGAAGTGGCGGAAGGAAGGAAGGAAGGAAGGAAGGAAGGAAGGAAGGAAGGAAGGAAGGAAGGAAGGAAGTGGCGGAAGGAAGGAAGTGGCGGAAGGAAGGAAGGAAGTGGCGGAAGGAAGTGGCGGAAGGAAGTGGCGGAAGGAAGTGGCGGAAGGAAGGAAGGAAGGAAGGAAGGAAGGAAGGAAGGAAGGAAGGAAGGAAGGAAGAAGGAAGGAAGGAAGGAAGGAAGGAAGGAAGGAAGGAAGGAAGTGGCGGAAGGAAGGAAGTGGCGGAAGGAAGGAAGGAAGTGGCGGAAGGAAGTGGCGGAAGGAAGTGGCGGAAGGAAGTGGCGGAAGGAAGGAAGGAAGGAAGGAAGGAAGGAAGGGAAGGAAGGAAGGAAGGAAGGAAGGAAGGAAGTGGCGGAAGGAAGGAAGGAAGTGGCGGAAGGAAGGAAGGAAGTGGCGGAAGGAAGGAAGGAAGGAAGGAAGGAAGGAAGGAAGGAAGGAAGGAAGGAAGGAAGGAAGGAAGGAAGGAAGGAAGGAAGGAAGGAAGGAAGGAAGGAAGGAAGGAAGGAAGGAAGGAAGGAAGGAAGGAAGGAAGGAAGGAAGGAAGGAAGGAAGGAAGGAAGGAAGGAAGGAAGGAAGTGGCGGAAGGAAGTGGCGGAAGGAAGGAAGTGGCGGAAGGAAGGAAGGAAGTGGCGGAAGGAAGGAAGGAAGGAAGTGGCGGAAGGAAGGAAGGAAGTGGCGGAAGGAAGGAAGTGGCGGAAGGAAGGAAGGAAGTGGGCGGAAGGAAGGAAGGAAGGAAGGAAGTGGCGGAAGGGAAGGAAGGAAGGAAGGAAGGAAGGAAGGAAGGAAGGAAGGAAGGAAGGAAGGAAGGGAAGGAAGGAAGGAAGTGGCGGAAGGAAGGAAGTGGCGGAAGGAAGGAAGGAAGGAAGGAAGGAAGAAGGAAGAAGGAAGGAGGAAGGAAGGAAGGAAGGAAGGAAGGAAGGAAGGAAGGAAGGAAGGAAGGAAGGAAGGAAGGAAGGAAGGAAGGAAGGAAGGAAGGAAGGAAGGAAGGAAGGAAGGAAGGAAGGAAGGAAGGAAGGAAGGAAGAAGGAAGGAAGGAAGGAAGGAAGGAAGGAAGGAAGGAAGGAAGGAAGGAAGGAAGGAAGGAAGGAAGTGGCGGAAGGAAGGAAGTGGCGGAAGGAAGGAAGTGGCGGAAGGAAGGAAGTGGCGGAAGGAAGAAAGGAAGGAAGGAAGGAAGGAAGTGGCGGAAGGAAGGAAGGAAGGAAGGAAGGAAGTGGCGGAAGGAAGGAAGGAAGTGGCGGAAGGAAGGAAGGAAGGAAGGAAGGAAGGAAGTGGCGGAAGGAAGGAAGTGGCGGAAGGAAGGAAGGAAGGAAAGGAAGGAAGGAAGTGGCGGAAGGAAGGAAGGAAGGAAGGAAGGAAGGAAGGAAGGAAGTGGCGGAAGGAAGTGGCGGAAGGAAGTGGCGGAAGGAAGTGGCGGAAGGAAGTGGCGGAAGGAAGTGGCGGAAGGAAGTTGGCGGAAGGAAGGAAGGAAGGAAGGAAGGAAGGAAGGAAGGAAGGAAGGAAGGAAGGAAGGAAGGAAGGAAGGAAGGAAGGAAGGAAGAAGGAAGGAAGGAAGGAAGGAAGGAAGGAAGGAAGGAAGGAAGGAAGGAAGGAAGGAAGGAAGGAAGGAAGGAAGGAAGGAAGGAAGGAAGGAAGGAAGGAAGGAAGGAAGGAAGGAAGGAAGGAAGGAAGGAAGGAAGGAAGGAAGGAAGGAAGGAAGGAAGGAAGGAAGGAAGGAAGGAAGGAAGGAAGGAAGGAAGGAAGGAAGGAAGGAAGGAAGGAAGGAAGGAAGGAAGGAAGGAAGGAAGGAAGGAAGGAAGGAAGGAAGGAAGGAAGGAAGGAAGGAAGGAAGGAAGGAAGGAAGGAAGGAAGGAAGGAAGGAAGGAAGGAAGGAAGGAAGGAAGGAAGGAAGGAAGGAAGGAAGGAAGGAAGGAAGGAAGGAAGGAAGGAAGGAAGGAAGGAAGGAAGGAAGGAAATATATATGAGCTTTCTTTTATTGGCACTACAGTAAATTGATTTGCTTAGCAATGCTTCAGTAACTACTTCATAGACAGAGAGAATTTTTTAGGTTAACCACTGTTATCTGGAAAATGAAGTCAATTTTTTGGTATTTGAATTTCTTTTACACATTTGCATGGGGAAAGAAGTTTTGATACTTAAAATACATGTTTTGTCAAGTAAGTACTTTGAAATTTCTTTAAGCCAAATTGATTTTATTATGCCAAATGGTGTCTGAGTGGTTTATTGATTCCAGAAGTTCATGAAATCATTTTCTTTTAATGCTGAAAACTCTTTTGAAAGCTTGGCTACCTCAAAGTTTCAGAGTTTGTAACTGAAACTGTGTAAGCCTAAAATACTGAGGTAGTATAAACATATTTTTTTCACAGTAAGGAATTACCAACTTAAAGAGAAGAATTTCTTCCAGATGAGTACAGAATGGAAACCATTCAGACACATTCCAGTGAACCAGAATGAAGGAAACAATTCCTTCATTAGTAGAGAGAAGGAATTTTTATAATTTAATTTGTTCTGTGGGTGTGATGCTTTAAACAAACAAACAAATGAACAAACAAACAAACACGGTGCTCTTTTGATGCTGTAGTTTGTTTTCTTATTTATTGTATTATTTTGACTGCCTCTGCTAAGAAGGGTGAGCTCGCAGCTGTTTTGGCCAGGATGCCCAGACAGATGACTTTGACATCTTTCTGCGATAGAAAATTGTCTTGGACTGGATTATAGTCTGCTCCTGTGAATAGATTGCATCAAGGAGATGCAGACAGAGACTAGCAGAGGTATCACACAAATGGCAGAAGGAAAATAATAATAGACCAAGGTAAATTACACGGTACCTAATAAATCTGAATCCTAAGGTTCATCATATTTAAAAGGAGAAAGAGAAATCAAGGAAAATGAGAGGACATGTGGGATATAGAAATCAAGAAGATTGCTCCTACTAAAATCAGTAGATTAAACTCAAGTTTCAAATATTGAAAAATTGGTAAGAATATTCAAAATGAAAGGAAGATTGTGCAAGACAAGAGGACATGTAATGAAGGGTTTTACAGGCTCATCAGAAATATGTCAGAGAACACTGTAAGGCCATTAAGGAAGGAAAAGGCCCTTGTAAAAAGAATGTATGCAGCCCTAAGACATAGCGATGATTTTGTTTCAGTTTAAGCCAAAGAGAGAGAGTAACAGATATAAACTATTGCAGCAGCTATCCTTTCTACAAATTCTCGGTTTCAGCACCAGGAAAGTTACAGTGACTGTTGATAAATATCCAATAATTGAAATCACGTTGTTAATACTGTACTTCTTTTAGCCTCCAAGCTAGTTACACTAAAAATTAATTCATACCTGTTGTATTACCTTTTCTTTGGCATTATAGTTCTACCTCTGCAAAACAATCTACAATTCCTGCATACAAATTTTTACTTAACTAGATTTAAGCTCAAGTTCCAAAGGACCTTTGAATTTTTGGGAACTGATCTTGTACACCTTACCTTGCCAACAGAAAAGAGACATTTGAATCAAAATAATTTTCAGAGTACCCTTGGTTATAGTAGTAATGATGTATAGTCTACATGAATGAATCTAATGTGTAGACTATATTAATTGATATAATTTAATAAATTTTATCAATTTATCATCCTTACTTTTATGATAATAAAGATTGTGCCATATTTGTGAACTATATTTGCATTTCAGAAAGACTGCAGTAGTAGCTCACAATTTCTCCAATTCAGAATGCAGACTGGAGTAGAATTAATTGAATATTTGAAATGAACCACAAAAATTGGGTCAGTTTCAAAGGAAAACATCTTTTTAAAACGTACATTTTGACAACTAGAACTTGCTTTAAAACCAAAATTTTGGCTAACGCAAAATGTACTTACATGTGCACAGGAACTATTTATAGCTGAAGCAAAAATTAAATGAGAAAAAACATTCTAAGAAAAATGCAGAATTGGTATTAAGGTCTGAATATAAAACTGGAGTCAGATGATAAGTTGATGTCAGTGGACTTGGTCTTTTAAGATGAATCTTGTATTTCTGAATTACATGAAATTTAATTTTTAAAAATCCTTTCCATCAATTAAATTTACTGTAGGTCAATGTGTTCCAGCTGAGAATCTAGTACACAAATCACAAAAGTAAACAAATAGAGTTAAAAATGTAAGCAATAGCATAAAGATCTTCATTGAATTATGGTGGAAAAAAAACATTATTCAAAAACTAATACAAAAGTAGAAATTTCTAAAAATTTCTATTTTTTAAAATAAAGTCCATCAAAAATAAAATATTGAGACAGAATTAAAATTTCTCCAGCATGATGAATACACAATGACTAGCTGGGAAAAATGTCGTGATGCATTGTTTTAATTAGCGGTCAAGCCCTGATGCATATGGTCAGATCCCAGCATGTAGACTTAGTAAGCAGCTTAACTTTATTTGATCACTGTGTTTTCTTTTGCCTTACAAAAGAATGCTGTATAAAAGAATGGTAAGTTTTGGTGGTTTAAGCCATATCCACAACAGCAGCATTACATAATATATAGGATTTGCAAGTGTACAAGGAAGGTGCTTTTAATATGGCTATTGCTTTAGTTGTGGATGGTGTTCTTAAGTATGTAAATTAAAAGCTAGTGTACTATTTTCCTGTAATAGAACAGGTATCAGCAAATGGGTGAGAACATTGAAACACTTAAACTGAAATGCTGAAGCATCATGAAGCACTCTGTGGCTGATCATGACTATCAAAAGTTTAAAAAAAACACCTTGTGGGTAGACTCTTATAATTCACAACCTTTTTTTTTGTTTGTGTTCCATTAAACAATCTGGACTATTGAATAACTTACACAGAAAAAATAAATAAAATTGGAGATTTAAAGTAAGTCATGTCTCAACACTCTGATCATGAAGTAATATAGTTGTTGGCAAGATATTTATGGTTTCTCTGGGTAGTTCACCTTGCAGTAACTAACTAGACTGGAAAACAACTCTTTCATTCATGCTGGCCAGGAGACAGGATTACCTCATTAGTTCAGATTTGTTAAGCTATTTGTCATAGCACTTCAACACTCAAACTGGACCCCTGCCCTCATTCTATTCTTCACATTCCCATTCCCAGGGTAGAGATGTTCTATGTTTTTGTAATTCGTAGTGTTGGTATAAGAAATCAGTGTCATGACTTCAGCATGTTGCAATCTGTTGTGGAATACAATGTGATAACGAGGAACAGTGAATAAGAGAATTATTAACTCCTTGTTAATAATTTTATAGAGTTAAGTTGACCCAGTTTATTATTTGTCTCCAGAGACACTGCAATTTCATAAACATACACAACCAGTCCTGTGCTGGGAATTGGAAACTAAGACAGTAACAAGATACCTCAACTTGAAATAACACCAGAGAAAAATGCATAATCTTGGTCTGCCTGTCAGCGTGTCACCTGCTCTATAATTGCTTTGCAATTCTATGTCTACATCTTTTAGAAGAATAAGCTACAAAGAAACTTTACATTCTAGGAAGGTATTACTATTAAAACTTGTCTGTGTATCACATTTAGCAGATGATATAATCAGACTTACCTGTGTTCTCTCTGTTTTGAACTGCCCTCCCATTTTTCACACAATGGACAGCAGTAGGCATTGTTTCTACTTTTCTCCCTCACAGTTCAGGATCTATTCATAGTTACACACAAGTATATTAATAGTTCAATATTCTCCTGTATCCCACTTATTATTCAGTTACAGCCTTCAGGGCAGTATTCACATCAGTATGGTGTTTCCTGGAATTACTTGTGTGTCTTTTTTTTTTTCTGGTGCAAAACAGTAGCAACACATGATAACAAAATGCCTTTACAATGGAGGCGACTAACCACACTGTGAAGTCACAGACTGTGCTGTCTTTAAAGAACTTAGCTTGTAAATTCTAAATTCCTGAGGTGAAACTCTCTGCCTGAGGGTGATAACAAATATTGTTTTGCAAGGGTTATATTGCATCAGGTAAAGCTGCAATCATTTGCAATACTTTCTTCTTACAAATCTAAGAACACTTTCCAAGAGCTCATTATTTACAGGTTGGCAGATTCTGAGTTATAATGTGATTATCTTAACCATTTTATTAGCTACAGGGGCTAAAGTAAGTGGTCTCAACTACCTAACATGATTACCATGTACAAATAATCAATTATAAATTAATAATATAATATAATTAATTTTAATATAGTTATGCATAGTAAAGGATTCCATAGCATTGTAAAACATTGAAGCTGATTGCGCATGAATTTGCATAGGTGGTTACTGTGTTATTGTGTGAGATGATATTGCCATATATTCTTTGGTAATATGGGCTAAAAGAGACTTTGAGGGATTATTTGTACTTCCAAAAAAAAAAAGAGAAATTTTTGCATATATTTTCAGCTGCCCAAGCATCACAACTGAATAATATCTAAAGATAATATTCATCAGAAATCAATTCTTCCTATTTAGAAATGTATATCAGACAGGGGAATATGGTACTAAGATAAATAACTGTGGCATTAAGACAAAATAGTGAGAACTTTCAGAGACTGAGATCTTCAATGATCATTCATAATCACGAGATAAGGAGTATTGCAGGGATATCCTCTGATTTTCTACAGCTTAGAAATATCTTTACTTAGACTTTATATGGACCTAGTGGTCTAAATTCTTCTGCTATCTAAATCAGAACCTGCCACTTCTGAATCTACTAGGCTTGTTTGCCTACAGTAACATTTCCCAGAAGTTTCTATAGGAATTTATTAGTAGATTTTGCAAGTTCTCCAATTCCACATTTTGATAGAGATGAACTAGCATTTCTTTTTTTGTTTAAAGCTTTCTATATTTTTCCCTCCAACTTTGTACCTAGCAGATAATTAAGGCTGGTGGACCACCTGATCTCTTCTCATACACTGAGTTTTTCCTTACCAATCCTCTGATGATAATTCTACCTTCTGTTGTTTCCTCTTTCAGATATAATCTGATTTAGTAAATGCTTTGTGCTACTGTTTTGCAAATAAAAATAATTCATTGTCTGCCTGGAACATTTTTGAGTCACAGTTTATTTGGCATGGAGGAAAAATGCATCTTCAGTTTATCGCATGTCAGCAACAGACAATTGTTACCTTCATATAAGTAGGAACGTGATTATGCAGCCTGTTTTGAATTTTGGCCCAAATGAGAAAATTGTATTTTTTATGAAATCCCAAGTGTCAGCCATGTAAAAATCTCAATAACAAGACAATAACTTTTAAGATAGTCCCCTTAAAAAAAAAAACCCACAAAACAACAATAACCCAAAAAATCCCAAAACCACAACAAACAACCCAAGAAATATTTACATTATGATCATTATTCATCCTACAAAATAATAAAAGCAGAGTGTCCCAGCTACTTACTTGTTTTTCAAAGAATAAATTACTTTTGTGATGGGTGGGTTGTAATCATTCACACCTTCTGGTTCAGTAAAACAAAGCAAAAACATATTGGAAAACAAATAATATGACCATGGCAGGATTCACCCACATGTGACTTAGAATTGCTATGCAATTTACCTACATTTTCCGTGATTCTTACTCTGCTCCCAGAGTCTTTCTTATTCATCTGCCACCATAAAAATAGACTTTGTTTCATGAACTTTCTAGGTTCATGTACTTATTGTGGTGCTGATTTCCCCTGTTTTCACCTATTTTTGATGGGCTCATAGAATTCTTCAAGGATGGAATAATGGAAATAGAATTATGAACATAGAAATAGACATACATAGACTAATAATTATGACCTTAAAATATCTCACAAATAGAGATAGTAGATGAGTTTGTAAAATTAAAATTATGTCTAAAAAGTAGTATGATACATTCTCATGGGTTATAAGTGCATAAATAATGAAAATAGCTGATCCTCTATGCTCTTTGTACAATATGAGTAGTCTAAAGTGATCTCATGGTTAGGAGGAGACACTCTGGAATAAACATTTTCCCTATACCTGGCACTCCCTTCCTACCTATATGAAAGGAATTTCTTGAGTCAAACTGAAAAAAACCCTGTTTACTTAACAACCAAAGGGCCAAGGACATCATGGAAAAAACTGAATAATTGTTAAATATTGAACCTCATCGCTGCATAGTAAGCTGGTGGATTTAGAGCTCTTTCTTTACCTGGCTGGGCTTCTCTTGAGGTCCAGAGCTGGAATGAGATGTCTCGCAACCTCCCCACTGATCTGTGGTGTCTGGCTGCCACCAATGGTCTGATTCTCAGACCAAAGCCAAACTGAACAGTTCCAGAAGAAGCCACAGAAGTCACTGGAGGATTGCTATAGCAGTCCCGGGAAAACCTCTTCCCTCAGTTAATAAAACCAAGCTAGGTAAAAGCAAATAAATGTAACTCCTTCTCTGCACAAAACCGAGTGCATAGAAGAGTGAGTGCTGAAACACAACCCTTGCCTGGCTCCCACCCCTCTCCTGGACCAGGCTGAAAGGTACAGGATGCATTTCTGGGCATAAACCAGACATATTATGAGTATTATCATTAAATCATCCCAAGACAAGTGAGTAGCTTTTTAACCTTTTACTCAAATGTCATTATTAGTTTGGGGAAAATAGGACAGATGAATTTTATAATTCCAAAATTCATTGTGATTTGAACCTGTTGGTGCTTAACTAAGAAAGAACCTTACTAAATGTAGGTATTTGATTTGGCTGTGGAAATCTAGAGCTCAGATGTGTAAACCTTTGTGCCGGCTGCTGCTGCATTTACCTACATGACACAGGTTTGAAAATTTTGATGCTGCTATAGAAAGTCACAAATAAGATGCTGCAAAATCATTGTTCATGCTATCAAAGTGACTGTGTTAAGCTATTTTTGTATTGTGTTTTCTGCAGCTGGACCAGATACTGTTAATAGTTTTAGCCTGATAGATATTAGATATTAGCCTGAAAGAAAGTGGTGTCTTGGGCCACTGGGACACTTTGCTTTTATTATTTTGTAGGATGAATAATGATCATGATGTAAATATCATCAGTAAGTGAACAGGCTTGACGAGTGTCAGCATAGAACAGAAACTAATGGAAGGAAATTTCTCAGTTTCAGTACATGCTGCCTTAAACACAGCTTGTTAATCTAGGCTGTGAGAACATAGACTGGGATAGAATCCAAAAATGCTACTAAAATATTAAAATATGAAGACCAACAGGACAGAGATGAAATGTTAGCAATGTTAGTAAACATGTGAACAAAAATAATGTTGAGCTTAAATGACATGTTCCTCTACTGTTTGATAGCTTATGTATAGAAACACTATCAAACACAAACTGCAGTTGTTTGTATGTGTGAGTATAATGATTTTCCCCAAAACTTCAATAATACACAGATACATACACTTTTCAAAATTATTCTTTTTTTTTAACGAAGAAGGAAAGTATCAGATTGATTACTTTGTCCTACAAATTAATTCAAGTATTTATAATAATACTATTTTAATGCTAACATTCTTATATAAGACACAGAAAATAATGATTTCAAGAATCTTGAAATCTTGAACGGAAAATCTTGAATGTAAAAAAACCCACTTATGTTATAGGGTCCTAAAGTAGGGCCTCAAAAACTCCCCACATCATAAATGACCAATCAACATATTCAGTAGGGCCTCAAAAAAACCTGACCCAGAATCATTGCCCAGTCACATACTGCATTAGAAATACAGAGGTGGCATAAGTTAGTTTTCAGAAGCTTAATAGGATTTCTTCTCAGGAATACTAGTTTCAAGAGAGCATATGATAAAGCTTAGGTTAGAATCACTATTTGAGCTAATTGTGAATCTCTAGGAAATGTCATCTTGTCAAGGTATAAACAAGGAGACAGTGGTTTCAATTACAAAAAGAGTGCAGGAACAATTCTAGCACCCTTGGGGTATAAATAAAGTTTAGTTTTTCATAGAACAGCCTTGTTCATTTGTTCTGTAAAAAGGGTAATTAAAAAAATCTGGAACTCAGAAGGGACTTTCTTCTCAAAGTTACAGCTCACAGATTTTTTCCAGCTTGGCATAGAAGTCAGCATGAGTCATGGAATAAATGAAGAAAAAGCTTATAATTTGGTAAGCTCCAGGCAATTTTAATTTCATTTTAATCAAAGAAGAATAAGATAAAAAAATAAATTATGTCTGTCAACTGTAAAGTGCCTTCACATCCAAATTCTAACATGCGTAGAGAGTTAATGATATCAGGTTTTGTCTTGTTTCTGACCTGAGATTCATTCTAGATGGAAAACAAATTGTAGGCAGCAAAATAATGTTAGGATCAACTTGGTCACCAGATAACATGGCTTGACAAAATTTACATAATCCCAGATTTTTTATTTTAATTAGCCTTCATCATAATTGTTTAATTTAATCAAAAACCCCATATAATGTGGTGAATTGGAAGGGAACTACAAAGATTATTGAGTCCAACTCCTGGTCCTGCACAGCACCATCTGCCAAAAATTACAGTGTTTTTCAGAGCTTGTTAAAGACTTTTTCAATTCTATCAAGTGAAGAAACTTTTCCTGATGTTCCAGCTAAACCTTCCCTGATACAGCTTTAGGCCATTCCCTTGGATCGTGTAAGTGGTCACCACAGAGAAGAGATCAGTGACGCCGGCAACTATTTACAGACACGAACGGAACGGGACCACACCTGAACAGCGTCGTGAGCTGTTTATTTAAAAAGCATCAGTCTCATTACATGGCTATGGCAATGGATTGATGCGAGCAGCTCGCTATCCAGACAGAAGGCCAAGGAAACTTAGTGTTACAACATATTATAAGATAGTTTCAGACCTAGTTTCAGCCAATTACGTAGAGCAAAAGCATATTGACAGTCGTTCTATCCAACCACATGAAGCACACGTAGCTTTGGTTAAAACAATAGCAACTTTTTCTCTCATACAATGGTTCGTTTACAAAAGACAAAGCACAGAGCCCTATTCCTATTTAACCTTCTAAATATTTACTAAAATATACTTTTTTGCAACTTTGAAAGCCAAACTACATAGCTTTATTGTTCTATTTCTCATGTCTTCGCTACTGCTGATATCTCTTTTCTGCTGCTTAAGCATTTCACTATCCTTACTGTCTCTGCGGCCTTTCTTTTTCCCACCTTTTCTAAAATCCTCTAATCCCATGGATTCCCACAATTCCCCCTCTCTGTTGACTCAAAAAGAAATCTTCAAAACCATGTGGTCCACTACTTGCGTTTCATAGCCTTACTATAACACTTCTGCTTACTATCTGCTTGAGGCCTATTCTTGCAGACTCTAATAATCGCTATGTTACAGCACAGCAATTTAATGCTGTGAAGGCCCAGTCAGTGAAAAGATATGAATCATGTCTGACAATAGTTATAAGTCATTGTTCAAAAAATTCTTGTCGATTCCAGGGTCTTAACTCCAAACCCTCCTCCATTTCTATACCTTCATCCATCATTTCTGTGAGATTTCTAACACTCTCTGTGCTTCTACTTCTTATTTCTCTCTCTTGTATGACAAAAACTTCTTTGACTGTTTTGTTCATCATCCGTCGCACACACTGAAGTATGCAGGGGATTACTATCAACATCATTACCAAAACACCCAATATACAGAGACCTATCTTGCAAAGTTGCCTTAGCCAAGGTGCAAAGCTCCATTCTTGGAACAGATCATCCAACCAGGATTCACTACCCTCTTTAATTTGGGCTGTCAAGTCTTTCAGTTTTTGTATGCTCTTGTGAATGGATTCCGAATGATCGGACAGGTTCATACAACACAGTCCTTCAAATTCCTCACAACCATGCCCTTGTGCCAGTAAAAGAAAGTCAATTGCTGCTCTGTTTTGAAGGGTAGCATGTCTAACACTATCAACATCGGTCAACATATCACTAATGGCAGAGGATGTGGCATTCGTTTGCTTGCTCAGCCAACACCCAACTCGATCTAATTGTTTCAAAGCTACTGCTGAAGTCAATTGGGGTAAAAATATACTTGCTGAAACCCTTCTTGCAGCTTTCCAAGGCATGAAATCACTCTGACAGTTCTCATCGTAATGATGAGCAGATCTTGTTTTCCTTTGTTTCCTTTTCATGACCGCTTTAGCTGAGGGTGCGATTACAGTGAGCATCCCAATGCTACAAGGGTCACCTTCAAGGTGTGCCGGAATGCCTTGCCAAGCCCTGTCTCCACAAATGAACCAATATCCCTTAGGCAATTGCCGGGGATATAGGTCAGCCTCAGGAAGCACATCCCAACTGTTTGAAGAATTGCACCAAAAACTCAAATTTCTATATGCAAAGTAATGAGGAGTAACATTGACATTTGGAGGATCACCTTTTTGCCAAGCATTTGCTATGAAGGTAAAGCAAAAATCCATTGTCAAAGAACCAAGGATTTCTAATTCTTGGGGTTCAGAAGCTGCCCTAGGAAGTTTTTTGGCCCAAATGTTCCAATTCACTGTGGGATTGTTCCCATTGTCAATTTCACCTGGCTTACCATTGGATTGTTTTTTGACTAAAGGCAACTCTTTTACTGGCACACCAACTAGACAGGTTGAGAAAGGTTTTTCTGGTTCCGAATTAGACAAACATATGGTATCTGAGCCGGCTGCCTTGGCTAAGGTCACCCAAACATTAGTTTTCGGTTGTTCCACAGGCAAATCTGCACGACAAAAGGAAATTAAAACCCACCAATACCAACATACAACTTGCATTTGCTTCATCTTATCCATGAGCTAAGTTTTGGCAGAATCCTTACATATATATCAATTTTTTAAAATTTTGCTTTCAACAAAAACAAAAACCTAAACTTTTGCCAAAAATCAGCTCTACAAAACAAACATTTGACATATAATTGACACACTTATAAATAACATTAACACAAAGTCAGAATTTGCAGGTTCCACCGATGCACAAGGAACGTCAGGCGTGACCCGGGATCCCTCTGCTCGGCTCACGTCTGCGTACTTGCTTCCTCGGTTCTGGACTCGTCAGCACGTTCTGGGGTGCGATATGGTTTGACGTTCTTGGCTGGGACCCACCTAATTCCAGCACCTGTAGAGACAGAAGCATACCCTTTGCCCCAGGTTATTAATCGGAAAGGACCTTCAATTTGTCCAGATTCAGGGTTTCTAATTAAAACAGGTGGATTTTCTTTCAGTTTTGCCTGAGTGTTATTTGAAAAATGCCTAAAAATTGGTGGATCGGGTTCTGCAAATGAACTGTTTAGGAAATTAAAAACATACAAAGCTTTGTTCAGTCTCATCTGAGGTGTGACCTCTGCTCCCCCTCTCTGTTGATCTAAAATGCATTTTAGTGTTTGATGTGCCCTTTCAATAATTGCTTGGCTTGTGGGAGAGTGAGGAACACCAAAGATGTGACGAACACCCCATTCTTTTAGAAATGTGGCCAATTTTTGAGCTATGTATGCGGGACCATTGTCAGTTTTTACTTCTTGGGGTACACCCAATGAAGCAAAAGCTTGCAGAAAATGATGACAGGCGTGATTGCCTGTTTCACCTGTGTGAAGAGAAGCAAACATTGCACCAGAGAATGTGTCTACTGAAACATGAATGTTTTTAAATTTGCCAAAGGAAGGGTATTTAGTGATATCTGTTTGCCATAACTGCAGGCTTTGCAAACCTCGTGGATTGACTGCTCCTGTGGAAACAGGAGGTTGCACAAGCTGACAGTCAGGGCAAGTATTGATGATAGCTTTAGCTTGACTTTTAGTAATTTGAAACATTCGCACAAGTGCTTGTGCGTTTTGGTGAAAAAAGGCATGACTCAGTTTTGCTTGTTCAAAACTGTTTGGCAAAGTGTTTGAAATGACCATCGTCAGTTTGTCCGCTCTCGCGTTTCCTTCCACTAAAAATCCAGGAAGAGAAGAATGAGCCCTGATGTGAGAAACAAAATATGGATTAGTTCTATATTGCAAAGTTGTATAAAGACATGAAAGCCAACGATATAAAGTATCGTTACTAACATCTTTTAAAATTGACCCTTCTAATCTCCTAACTACATTAGCAACATAAGCAGAATCTGTTATCAAGTTAAGAGGTTGAGGAAAGAGCTGGAAAGCTCGAACCACAGCAGCAAGCTCAACAATCTGAGGTGACCCTTCTACTATTTGAATGTCTGACTCCCAGGCATTAGTTTTTTGGTTCAACCAAGTTACGACCGATTTGTGACTTTTGCCAGAGCCATCAGTGAAGAGAGTGACTGCATTCAAAGGTTCTTCACTTAATTTAGGTTTTTCTCTAAAACTCAATTTTGCCTGCAATAGTTTGTGAGATGGGTAGTGAACAGAACAAGCACCTGGGAAGCCCAAGAAAGCATACTGTAAATCATCAGAATTTTGCATTGCCCAATTAAGATAGTCTTTTTTCAATGGCAAATAGATAACTGCAAATTCTTGGCCTGCTAAAGTTAACAATCTGGTTCTGGCCTTAATTACAATTTGTGCAATCATTTCTAAGACTGTGAAAATTGTCTTTGGAGACCTGTAGGGAAGAAAAATCCATTCTATTATCAACAAAGGATCAGGCTCAGAAGGGTCCCACTGAAAAATGAGACCACAAAGTTGCATTTTTTCTCCTAAAACTGCAAAAAAGAAAGGTTTTTCAGGAATGCAGCGATGAGCTTGTCTTCTTTGGAGAGCTTCTGTGATCTTGTCGAGTGCAGCACGAGCTTCAGGGGTTAAGGTTCTTGGGGAAGTGATGTCGCAGCTTCCTCTTAGCAGATCGAGAAGTGGACTCAGTTCATCGTTGGTGATTCCCAAAACAGGTCTGACCCAGTTGATTTCTCCCAAGAGTTGTTGCAAGTCTTGCAGGTTGTTGACATTGGTCCGGATCTGTATCTTCTGCGGTGTTATTGTCGTTTCAGTCATCTTCCATCCCAGATACTTCCAAGGTGGAACTTCCTGGATTTTTGTTGTAGAAATTTCAAGTCCAGCCTTTTGAATTTCAGCAACAACACAAGCACGGGTTTGCTCCATCTCTTCCTGCGTTGAAGCTGTGATGAGCAAATCATCCATGTAGTGTAGAATCATGGATTTTGGAAATTTCTGTCGAGCAGGAGACAAAGCTTGGGCGACGAAATATTGACAAATTATAGGCGAGTTCTTCATCCCTTGTGGCAGTGATTTCCAGTGATATCTCTGCACGGGTTCCGTTCGATTGATGACAGGAACTGAAAAAGCAAATCTTGGAGCATCATCAGGATGAAGTGGAATGTGGAAAAAACAGTCCTTTAAATCAATGACGACGAGAGGCCAGTGTCTTGGGATCATTGATAAAGAAGGCAGTCCAGGTTGAAGAGGTCCCATGTCTTCGATCACCTCATTGATCTTCCTCAGGTCATGAAGCAATCTCCAGGAGTCTGATGTTTTCTTGTGGATGACGAAGACTGGTGAATTCCAGGGACTGTTTGTTGGGACGATGTGACCCTGCTGTAATTGTTCCTTTACCAATTTATTAAGGATATTTAATTTTTTCTCTGTCAAAGGCCATTGATCAATCCATATAGGATGATCAGTTTTCCAGGTAATCTTTAAAGTGGCAGGTTTCAACGTGGTTGTCATTACACTTCTAGTTTCGCTCCCCACTGGGAAAGAACGTCTCTTCCCCAGATGGTGAGAGGCTTCTGAACAACAAAAGGACGCACCGCAGCAGTCTTTCCTTCAGGACCTGTAATATTAATCATGGATGCACTTTGCAGACATACAGTAGCACCTCCAATCCCAGCGAGAGAACCTGAAGGAGCTACTAAATTCCAGTCATAAGGCCAAAACATGTGAGAAATTACAGTGACATCTGCACCAGTATCTGGCATGCCTGTAACATAAATTGTTTTACCACAGTGAGTCAGGCTACAAGTTAATTGAGGTCGGTCACGGTCCAAACATTGCACCCAAAAGACCTCTGGACCTGAGGTACAAGAAGGTACACACATGATTGAATTCTTTGGAAAATTGTTTTGCTTGTGGGTATTCACAGGAAACAGAAATGCAATAGCAATAGGTGTTTTTGGAGGAATTACCATAGGAACTTCAAGTGCAAGAGCTAAAATCTTTAGCTCTTCATTAGAATTTACTGAAACAACAGTAGGAAGAATTGAGAGTCCAAGAAATTTGTTATTGACTTTGCCTAAAATTAAAAATTCTTGCCCCTGCGGAAAAGGATTGACAATTCCAGTAGGAATGTTCACCCAGCATAAATTGTTTAATAGAGGAATTAATTTTGAGGAGGCCAATTCGATCCTTGTGCTTGAGGATATTGAGCTGGGATCGTTTGTGGATTTGTTGATTGAGGCACAAATGACTGAGGTACCATTACCATTTGAGTGGGTACCTGGTTGCCAGGGGGTACCACTACTTGTGTCTGAGCGCGGTGGTAATGCGCGCTGTTTTTGAAGTTTAACGACAGAGGCTTGCCATCGATATCAAAAAGAGAGTGACAATGCTTAGCAAGATGCCTCCCTTTTCGGCATCGAGGGCAGACAGAAAGTTGTTTTGGTGGAAATATTTTCGCAGGACAATCCTTTTTAACATGATTTGGTTTACCACAAGCAAAGCAACAAGACCTTTTATCAGATTCCAACTGTGCAGTGTTAACAGAATTTTCCCCAAGCTTTTTTTCTAAAAACTCTTCAAATTTATCCATTCGTTTTGCCAAATTATCTTCTAATGTTTTTTCTAACGTATTGACCTGTAAATTTGCAAGGTGTTGTGATCCACCTATTCTGCTGCATGCTGTTAACATCTGCACAACAGTTGGAGGCTGATCAGGCAAAGCTAAAATAATTTTTCTACATTCATCATTAGCATTTACAAAAGCAAGGTTTTGAACAATATAAGAACGAGCTTTTTCATCTGGACATTGCCTTTCAACTGCTTGGGTTAGTCTATCCAAAAAAGAACCATAGGATTCTGTTTCACCTTGTTTAATCAAGGTATAAGAATTTACATGTGTGCCAGCTGGCTCTACTGAAAATAAGGCTTCCCTAGCAGCATCTTTAATATCAGCTAATACAGACCGAGGCAAATCTACTGCTTGATTTTCTGCTCTGTGGTAAGGTGGATCGCCTGCTAAATGAACAACATCTAAATCTGCATGATCAGTATTTGCATATTTTTCAACCAACTTATTAAGAAGTTTTTTCCATTGTAATTCCCATAGAAGGTATTGTGAATTGGTTAAAATCAGTGAAGCTATATTTCGACAATCAGCAGGGACTAAATCGTGAGAATTAAAAGTACTTTTCAACACACTATTAAAATAAGGAGAAGAGAACCCACTTTCTTTCAAAGCCTGACGTAATTCCTTTATATCATGGTGAGAGAGACTTTCATATCTAGGGTTAACATCATTACGACCATATCTTACAGGTAATGCAAGGAGTTGTTTCTTTGAATCTAAATCTTTTTCTAATTGTTGATTAATATTAGACCAGTCCGGCAGCTTTAAAGGAGGATCAGGGTTAGAATTGACAGTTTCACTGACAGTGGTTGTTCCGGGAACCCTGCCAGTGTCCGAATTCTTGGCAGGGACGTTGCTGTAGCAACGAACTTTCCCAGGAGTTCTGCCAGGATGGGCGGGAGAACTCGCCTCTGAATTCCTAGCAGAGACACCTGAACAACACACCTCTCCTGGAGCCCTGCCCAGAGGGACAGAAGCGGGCTCAACCATGGACCACGCCCCCTCCGGAGCCCTCCCAAGAGGGGCCGGGGAGGAATTGTATTCTCTGTATTGTGGAAAAAATCCAAAATTTGTCTCAGCTTGGCTACTTGTCCTTGAATTTTTATCTCTGATAATTTCTAAAACCTTACTGCATGTTTCACACTGTCTCCCTGCCAGCGAAGACTCAGCTGGAGGGTTACCAACATTAGACTGCAGGTTTGAAATGCTATTTTTTCCTTCACCAGCAAATGAGACAGATTTCAAATCCCTCAAAATCTCAGTCGGTGCCTCAACAGGGACCTTTCGAAAATCTCCTGCTTTCTTTTCAAACCCCTGGCTGTCGACTGCTACCTCTATCTTTTCCCCTGCCCTGTTCTCTGAAGGCAGAGTCACAACTACAGCTATTTCATCCTCTGTACCAAGAGCTTGGTGAGCCACAGAAAAACCTGGCAGAGGCTTAACAGAACAATTCACTAGAAAAGGATTTTTCGAATGACAACACACACAACCCGCCTGAATCAAACCCAAAGGGGTGTCTGCATGAGAAGAGGAAACAGTGGCAGGAGTGACCCCCACAGTTTCCCGACCAGGCAAAACAGATCCCAAGCCCATCTCGGCTAACCCTGCTTGTACAGTTTCAGAACATGCAATTCCTTTATCACGAAACCTCGGCAGATTTTCATCTACCACCTTCATGCGGCTCGCACCCACCCCCGAACAGAACTCGCGCACATTCTCATTCCCGGAATGCAACAAAATTTCCGAACAACTTTCCCGACACGGCAAAAGTTCATTTTTTCCCAGAGGGAGGGGCGAAGAACTGCTCTCAGCTGCAGAAACGCTGACAAGCCTGGAAGAAACAGGGGACGTGACCCGAGATGGAAGCTGTTCCGGTTCGCCGTCTCCGGAAGACATGACACTGGACGCTTTGGAAGGAAAGGAACTTGGAGTGGAACCCGAAACTTCCACAGAAAAGGACAGTGACTCGGTATTACATGGATTTAAAGCATCTGAACAAGATATTTTGTTCTGTTGTTTGGAAATGTCTGCATTACAATCAGTTTGTTTAAAACACTCTAACAAAGCCCTGGAAACAGGCATGAATTTGTATATAGTTTCGTCCTTTTTGAGAGAGAACAGATTATAGATTTTCCAGTTTATTTGATCCCAAAAAACAAAGGTAAAAGCAGACTGCAAGTCTATATTTTGAGTGTTCGCTTTTACCCAGACTAATAAGTCTTTCAGTTCATTTTTTGTGATATCTGAACGTCCTTTATCTTGTAACATTTTCTCAAGCCGGTAAAAAACGTCCCATTCTGTTTTAGATAAATGATTTTTCATTTTCGTCACCCAGGAAGCCCCTAGAAAAAGATTACTTACAAAGACATCAGATGTAGAAGGAGAAGGGATGAAGTATTCCTCCTGGGTCTCCGGCGCCCGAGTTTATCCAAGATTTTCTTTTTTATTCTAGTCTAAAGTCCTCCTCACAGAGGGGCACCATTTGACGCCGGCAACTATTTACAGACACGAACGGAATGGGACCACACCTGAACAGCGTCGTGAGCTGTTTATTTAAAAAGCATCAGTCTCATTACATGGCTATGGCAATGGATCGATGCGAGCAGCTCGCTATCCAGACAGAAGGCCAAGGAAACTTAGTGTTACAACATATTATAAGATAGTTTCAGACCTAGTTTCAGCCAATTACGTAGAGCAAAAGCATATTGACAGTCGTTCTATCCAACCACATGAAGCACACGTAGCTTTGGTTAAAACAATAGCAACTTTTTCTCTCATACAATGGTTCGTTTACAAAAGACAAAGCACAGAGCCCTATTCATATTTAACCTTCTAAATATTTACTAAAATATACTTTTTTGCAACTTTGAAAGCCAAACTACATAGCTTTATTGTTCTATTTCTCATGTCTTCGCTACTGCTGATATCTCTTTTCTGCTGCTTAAGCATTTCACTATCCTTACTGTCTCTGCGGCCTTTCTTTTTCCCACCTTTTCTAAAATCCTCTAATCCCATGGATTCCCACAATCAGCATCTGCCCTCCTCTTCTCACAAGCAAGTTGAAGATTGCAACAGGGTATCCCCTCAGTCTCCTCCAGGCTGAACAAAAGAAGTGTCCTCAGCCACTCCTCGTATGTCTTCTCTTCAAAGTTCTTCATGCTCCTCATGGACCTTCTCTAATATTTTAATGTCTTTCTTATACTATGGTGCCCAAAACTGCCCCAGCCTAGAGTAGAGTAGGACAATTCCCTCTCTTGCCTGGCTGGCGATGCTGGGCCTGATGTCCCCCAGGACAGGGTTGGCCCTCCTGGCTCCCAGGGCACTGCTGACTCAGATTCTACTTGCCATTGATCAGGACACCCAGGTCCCTTTCTGTGGCACTGCTTTCCAGCCTCTCATTCCCCAGTCTGCCCGTACATTGAGGGTTGTCCTATCCCAGGTGCAGAATCCATCCCTTAACCTTGTTTCCCTTCTTACAGTTGGTGATTGCCCAGCCCTTTAGCTTGTTGTGATCTTTCTGCAAGGCCTCCCTGCCTCCAAGGGAGTCGATAGCTCCTCCCAGTTTCATATAATCTGTGAACACAGTATCCCTTCCAGTTCTTCATCCAAGTCATTTGTGAAGATATTGAAGAGCACATGGCCTAACGTTAGGCCCACTGAAATCAGAAGACCATAACATGTGGTGGGTGGAATCTAAAACCATTGAAATTACTGTAAGACAAACCAATTTCCTAAATAAATGCAATGAATCTCAAAATTAGTGAAACAGACATGAAAACAATGTGACCATCAACAAATACAGATCTATTGAAATCAATACTTATGAGGAAAGAGATGAAAAAGTTTGAATTTAATTATGTTTAGAGTTTAACATTTTCTAATTAAATTTCTATAAGATCAAATTGTATTGAAATAATGTTTTCTGTATTAAATGAATAGATTTTTTGTATTATTTCATGAAGAAAAATGTTGAGATCAAAGGCATTATCTGCACTATAGAGAGTCTCTGTATGTTCATACATAATACGGTAAGAGATCAGTTGTACTTTCTCAATATCTTTATAATTTCAGGCCACAAAGGAATAGCAGAAATAGTTTTGACATGAAAATAACAAATTCTACCTTTGTCCCATAATTTTCAAGATTTCTTGGTGCTATTAAAAGAGGAGAGTTTGGGCATGTGGCAATAGTTAGAATAAAGAAATCTCATTTGCAGTCTAGAACTTAATAGATGGAAATTCTTTGAAATATTTTTAGTGAGAATTAACTCTAATAGGAAAATGCTCATTTTAAGATTTCCTTGTCTGATTTATTTTCTCTAAGAATTCTAAACTTAAATAATCTAAAGTTTTGAAGTATTTGTATTTGTTAAAATCAGACCTTATGTTTGAACTAAATATCTGAAAGATCAAAGGCAAAGCTCAGCAGAAACTAATGCAGGGTTTCTCCTCTCACCCAATAAACCCATTACTGATGAATTTCTAAGGATTCATTTCTGCATGTTTTATAAGCAGAGTTTTATTTTGAGAAAGGTAACCTACTGTTCAAACAAAACATCTTGAAATCTTGGAGCTAGTGGGATTAATATCTCTGATGATTTATTGTTCCTAACAGCTTCTATATCCAGCAAACGAGATTCATCTGAATCTGAATCTCTTTGGTTGGGAGAGAGAAATTATCTAATAGCCTTCCTTTAAAAACCTGATGAAAATCCACCTAAAAAAATGCTTTATAGATATATACATATAGATAGATATATGCCTATATATAATGCATATTTAAATAATGATTTCACAAAGTGGTAGAAATTAATAAGATTAGAACAGTGTGAAACAAGATTAAGCAAAAGTTGTAAGCTATTCCATTTTCCCCTTGTTTATAAGAACATTTCTTTCACCCCCTCTAATTATTTGCTAAGAGAAACACAAAATGCAAAAATCTGACAGGTTTCCTGGAAGGGTTTAAATGGGCTCTTCTGAAAAACAATTCTAGGGTTCTGCTCACCCACTTAAGCCTTAGGAAGTGATTTGTGCCTCATGAGTGCATGAGATGAAATATTTCTCATCCTTTTCATAACTGGATTTTTATCCATTCCTGCAATCTTATGTTTATTTTGTGTGTCCTGACCTATGAACTCACAATATTTTACTGCTTTGCATATGTATACACACTTTCTGGGAAAAAGAGGTAAAATATGACAACGATGATGATGATGAGGATTATTATTATTATTGTTATTATTTTTGCTATTTAAAGTTAATGTTTCCAGCATATTTTGATTTTCCAGAAAGAATTCATTAAGGTTTTTGTACTTAAAAATGGTTATGACAAAATGTTTCTGTGGAACACTATTTAAATAAGAGACAATAATTAAAAATGCTTATTTTGATGAAGTAGCAATACTTTAAAATACTTTGAATTTCTCCTACTTGTGTT
Source organism: Passer domesticus (assembly GCF_036417665.1). Classification (NCBI taxonomy): domain Eukaryota; kingdom Metazoa; phylum Chordata; class Aves; order Passeriformes; family Passeridae; genus Passer; species Passer domesticus. Next base: position 55,188,355 of record NC_087512.1, on the reverse strand, counting down.
TTATTTGTCATTGTCATAAATTTTCATTTAAGTCATCAGTTGCTCACTGTCTGGGTCTGGAGTAGGGGAAAACTTTTCAAAAATTTAAATAGTATTAAATAAATTAGTTATAAATAAATTAAATAGTTATAAAAAGAGAAAGTCAAAATACCAATATAGTAGTCTTAATACCCTTTATTATTGTACAGTTATGAAAGCACCCAACTGTTCTTTAGAATTATTTACAGAGTAATATTTTTACTGTTAGTAGCAAAATACTTTTGCTGCCCATGATTCAGTTTTTATGTGCTCATTTTATATGTCATCCGCAATATCTGATTTTGAGTCATCTGTCAATGAGCTTTACATAGATAAGCAACACTTGTATTAACTTGCTTATGCTTTAAGCTAAGAAGTAATAATAGGAACGGGAACAATAAGAAAAGAAGAAAATATTAAATAGGCTTTTTGCTTTCTTAGAGAATCTCTGCAACTGTAAAATTCTACAAAACTTATTACTTTGTTCCCATTGTTCTTTTTTATGTTAACAGCTTTCTCAAATTAAGAGCAGGTAACTGCACCTCACAAACTGTGCACTGGTATGTGGATTAGCATCATCAAGATTCATTGCCCATTTACAGTACTGTTTTTGAGCACTGCTTTGTATTTTTTAATTCCAAAATTGTTATTAGTGAGGCCATTGTTGTTACTTATCCATACCAGTGACTATGGGCAAATCCCTCTCACTCAGCCTAGAGGAGCAACTTTGAGCAAGTCCCACTGAAAGGAGTAATCTTCACACACACTACTAGAATGGGTTTTTCAGAAACTAAAATTGGTGCTTGGCTTTTACAATATAAAATTATTCACAATCAGATGTCTTCAGGTCAGCAGCATCAGATCAGCAGCTCTAGCTAACTTATCAGTGCTATCATTTTTTGGTTACTTTATCAGGAACTTTGTCTTCCACATCTTCACCAATACCTGTTTCTGTCAGGAAACACTGTTTTCCATATCCTCAAAAAGTTTAACTTTGGGACTGGTGAATCAGGCTGATCTCAGCATTCTTCAACAGCGAAAGCAGAGTAAGGCCCCTTCTCCATCTACCACTGATAGCTTTGCGATAAGGGTTTACAGGAGTTTTGTCACCGTGTATTATGTTCGATATATTTATATTTATATTTATATTTATATTTATATTTATATTTATATTTATATTTATATTTATATTTATATTTATATTTATATTTATATTTATATTTATATTTATATTTATATTTATATTTATATTTATATTTATTTATATTTATATATCAAGTAGCCAAATTCCTGTTTTGTATAATAAATTATGATGTCTTTTTTTTAAAGGTCAGGTGTACCTGTGGAATGGCTTTCCAAAGTCAGAGTGACCTGTTGTGCTGAAGGAAGTGAAGAGGCATAGTGAGGCTGTGGTTATAGTATCTTGTTTGAGTGCCAGTGAGCCCTCTGAGGACCACTGTTATATTCAGGCTATGTTAAGTTCTCTGAAAAAGTTCATGGTGCGTGGCCAAGCAGAGTCTTAGAGATCTGTACTTTGTTTCTTGATGGTACTTCATGAAGAAACATGGGAAATGGACACAATTTCGCTTCAAGAAAATAAAACTGATTAACACCCTTCACCTATTTTGTGAAGATTTTTAATGAATGTTACAATCAAATTTTGAAACCATTAGTTATTCTGTCATTGTTGCCAGAAACTTGTGCATACATCTTATTTTAGCAGAGGGAAATGAAGCTACATTTAAGATGAGTAATACACTAGGACAAATGAATAATACACTAGGACATAGAAAACTTTTTAATAGACTTATCGCCAAGAAATTTGTTCACTTTGCCTTCTTCCAAGTTTCCTTATCATGATATCTCCCTTTGTGATTTCTTCACATCTGTTCTAAAGAATATAGAGCATTACCCCTAATGATTGAAATATGATTGATGAGTTTTTCTGTATGGCACTGTGTAGCTGAAGGAGAGATGTATGAAACAAGTATCCTCCTGCTGGAAGACAAGCACAAAGCTATCCTAAACAAGTTGAGAAGCTAATCTTGACATACATTAACACTTTTCCCTTAAAATTATAGTCTGTGTACTAATCAACTTTACAAATTTTACTTTCTACTACTAAAAAACCCCACTGCACTGGTCTGTTTCTATTTTATTCAACTTCACTAAGTCACAGTGCACATTTATTTCTGAATTATCTTTCAACAATTTCATTGTTTTATATTAGTCTCAGTAAATCCCTTTATCAGCCTAAGATTCTGCTTTTCTGAGTCTTTTTGAAGTCTGTTTACACCTGTATATTCACTGGCTCCATTTTTTTAAAGTGTGGTAAATTCCACTAAGGCACACAAGTTCATCTCTTCCAAACCACTGATTTACAAAGTGAGCAAAATCAGCCCTAAATTTAATGCTCATAGCACCATTTCAGTCAAATTCTGCCACAAACTCTTTGATTTTCTGTGTCTAATAGCCATCTAGTTTTCTAACTTCTTCAGGATTTGCAGTCCTTCTGGCATGTCAACTGTTTTACAAAAACTTGTCCTGTTTTGTTTCTGAAGTAAACTTCTGGCAGGGCTGCTTGACCCAATAACATGGGGAAGAGGAAGAGAGTAATGGGTTAGCAAGCATGAAAATTTTAAATGGTCTTTAAAGATCATTAAGAATAAATGTGGTGAAGTGGAAGGAAAATGTAGAGGCTTCATGGATCTTAGATGAGACAGCATTCTGTTTTGCTCTACCCAATAAATTCACACTGACTTCTATTTTTTGAAACAAAAAAGTTAGAAAAATTCCAAAACAAAGATTGGAGATTAATAATGTGACAATGCCTATCACAAATAAGATAAATGAATATTAGCAACATAAAGCAAGAAATGAAATTTTAAGCCACAAGTCACACCTCACACAGCTGTTTTCACTGCTGCCATCAGTTACCAGTGATAAGCTCTGGCACACCCTGCAGCCTGAAGGTGTGAACAACGGCATGTTTTTATTGGAGCTCTGGCTGGGTTGCCACATCTATTCTGATGAGTGCAGAAGACACGTCCTCTGCCATGTGGATACCATAGCTGAGCTACTTCTGGGAGGATGATGACCAACTAAACAGATATTTCAGCCTGATGGGTGACCATAACCTTCCCTTGTGAGCGGTAGGGTCATGTCCTGTCAGACTGCTCTGTCCACAATTCTCCTGATCATTTGTGCTTCTGAGACAGCTCTGTAGAGTAGTGGGGTCACCTGCAGTCCCTTAGGCAGCATCAGGCCTTCATCAGTGTCTCTTCTGAGAGATGCCTCATCCCAGCAGGTCTCTCTGCTGCCCTGATGCTTTCCTCCCGGGACTTCCTGGGACCTGCTTATCACAATGACTGACTGATTTAACTATACTATTTTCATTTTGATTTCATAGCTATTTTGAATGAAAAAACTAAGTGAACCAAAGTGGTCAAAAAGAGAATTTTATTTCAAAGGCTACTCTTCCTCAGCCTTCTGAATTTTTCCCAGAACTTGTTCCAGTAACTTGCGAGTATGCAACTGTTTAAATGTACCATGGGGTGGTGTTATCTGTAGCTAAGCACAGGAAGCTGATACCGTCTATGTTATGTTTCTATGGCCTGGTTATTTGGTAGTGGGAGGGGGACAGGTACAGAAATGGGGGGGTCTTTTCTGAGAAACTGCTAAATCTTCCACCATGTCTGGCAGAGGCAATCCCTGATGGCTCCGAAGATGGACATGCTGCCAGCCAAAGCTGGGCAAATTTGAGATGATAGTAACACCTCTGGGATAAGATATTTAAGAAGAAAATCAAAACAAAGTGGGACACAGTGTTAATTCCAGTCAAAGAAGAGAAGGAGGTGAGAACATGTGAGGGAAAACAACATGGAGACAAAGAGGTCAATGGAAAAGGAAGGGGAGGAAATGTTCCAGGCACCAGTGCCGAGATCCCTCTGTGGGCTGTGGTGAAGACCAAGGTGAAGCAGCTTTGTTCCTGCAGGCCACAGGTGCTCAGGCAATGCAGAGATCCACCCACAGCCATGGGGGAGGTGCCCATGCTGGAGCGGGTGGATGCCTGGAGGAGGCTGTGATCCAGTGGGAGACCCGGTGCAGAGAGTGGCCTTGCTTCTGGGCTGGAGCAGCCTGTCCTTGGAGGAATGCACCCTGTGGAAAGAGTGACCCACATCACAGTCACAGCAGTTTTGGGAGGACTGTCTGCCCGTGGGGGCAGTTCATGCTGCAGTAGGTGTGGTTTGGCAGCTGCTCGTGAGAGTGGACCCACACTGGAGAAGTTCATGGAGAGCTGTCTCCTGTGGGAGGGACCCCATGGCCTCACAGGGCAAGGACTCCTCTCTTGGAGCAGCAGAAGAAAACCTCAGTGATGAACTGACCAAAACCTCCATGCCCTGTCTCCCTGTGCTTTTGGTGGGTGATGCCTTGGGTATGCTTTTGTATTTTTCAGATTCTCTGCTGCCTGGTATGTAACTCTAAAACTTCATATTAGGTGTTATTAAGTTCTCTTCACAGGGTAGTCAGCCAAAACAATCCCTTCCCAGCTACAGAATCAAGGACAACCATTACCCAAAAAGCATAAACAATGGTGGAGAGAAGGGGGCAAGCCAGAGGGTTGAGACTTCATGACCTGGATCTGTAACTGGACAATTGAACCCACTATGTAGATGAACCAAAAGTTATAAAAGTGTAAAAACTTGTTTCCAGGATCCATCTTGGATTCAGCTTGGGTACAGCCCTGGCCAGGCTCTTGTGCTGCTCAAGGTCTTTTAAGGCCTTTCAATAAATACCTATTTTGTCCATTTAGCACTGTCTAGTCTCTGTTCCTGGTCAGCCTTTCTAGGCATCAGTTCTGGCATCCCAGATAGGACAGAAAGGCATCTGGAAAACCCCTGGACTGGAAGGGAGAGAGGGGTTGGGATGGGGGGACGGGTCTGGGGCGGGAAATGTGTTTTAAGGGCTTATTTTACTTCTCATTATCCTCCTCTCAAATTTTAGTAATAAATTCACTTTGTACTTCTAAGCTGAGCCTGTTTTGCCCTTGGAGGGTTTTCTCCTGGTCCTTATCTCACCTCATGAACCTTTCATTTAATTTCTCTCTCCACTGGCCAGTTGTGACAGGGGAGGGTAAGTGAGTGACTGTCATGGGTGCCAGGCATTCGGCCAGTGTCAAACCATGACACCAACCAACAATCTTTTTTTTTATCTGGGACTACACTTTAACCAATGTGGTTGCAAAGAACAGAAATAACTGTTTAATTCTTCAATACTATATTGAAGAATTGTAATAACATATTTATACTAAAAAGAAAAATTGTTATTAAGGAGGTCACATTTCAGAGTTTGTAGGCTTTCTGATACGGGAGTTTACACAGAGGAAATGTGAGCTATTCAAGGAAGACCTCTATTTTGCCTTTTGCTTCAGAAATAAATGCATTAATATTAAATTATTCTTATATTTTATGTTAATCAGTTCATATTCCCCTTTCCCCCAAAAAATATTATATGACTAACTAGAATGAGTTTTAGTTTAGCTAACTCTTTATTATGTCACTATAATATCAGAATAACACCATCATCTTTGCTGAGACTGCTCAGGCAAAGCAACCTTCTCAGGTGATCTTTTATCTGCTGATTTTGTAAGTACATGCTTGTGTCTCAGCTGCTACACATGAATGATATTTAAGGCTTTGTGAAGACACCATATAAAACCTTTCCAGCTTTAAGAAACATGTGACAGAAAATGTGGTAATTTTATAACATGGAAAAGTTTTAGACACATATTAAGTTTTGTGTGACTGTTACCTCAGTTCTTTCATTGTAAATATGCATGTAAGTTGTGTCATACATGATTCACTAATTTAAACAATATTTATAATACCAGCAACTTTAAATCCAAAAAAAAATCAAATTATCTCCAAAAATTCAAATTATACTACAATTATTATAAATTGTTATCTACTTTACTCTACAAGTGGTCTACAAAGTCTCAGCTAACAATGAGTTATGTGTCTTTTTTTAAGACTCACGTTCCAGGCATCTCAATAAGGAATTCATATATTTGAAAAAAATCCAAGTAATTAGTAAGAGTGAGATTTCCCTAAGACCTCTATTTTATATAAATGGTTAAATGATTTTATGCTATCATATAAACATTACTGGGTTTTAAATGTCAGGTATTTAAATTCTGAGTTTAAGGAGATTAGTTTTCTAAAAGTATATTGAATCTGAGATCTGTTGCGTTGGGTAACTTTTTAATATTGTATGAAAAAGCCATGAAAAAAGAATTTTCTTTGGCAAGGAAAATCGCCAGTATTTTATGTGCCACAAAATACTGCTGATGTATTTCCAGTGCCTAGAACACATACAGGTCAATTTATAATACCTAAAATTCCTGCCTATATGGATTCAACAAATAAGTCTGTTGCTTTAGTGTTATTTTTATTTTGTAAATGAATGGGAAATCTTAACTTTAACTGTCATCTATAAGTGAAATTTTACTAAGGACCTCTATATTTTTTGTCACATCCCAAACTGCTTATTTGCACTTGATCTGTAGATGTTTGATCATTAATTTTGGCAAACCCATCATACTCAGTGCAGGAGGGAAGAGAATTTACAAAGTCAGCTGGTTGGCAGGAAAAAAAAAAAAAAATTCAATATTAATATATATCCATTTATGTGGCAGTAAAACTGTGGCAGTCCCTCATCTGAGAATTACTGGTAATTGTACTTGTACAGCTTGTCAGACATGCCTTGAAAAGCTTGCTGTTTCTGGGGAAAGAAGATAACTACAAATCTGTGAGTTAGATAACAGGATCATTTTTGGGCTACAAATAACTTGGGGCAAATACCATCATAACCCTCACCATCATTTTTGTTGAATGAATTTTCTGCAATCACTTTTTTTTTTTTAAATTCTGTCTGTGCTCAAGTAGCAGCAACTGCCAGAATATCAATAGATACAAACAGATTTCTGATACCTTGCAGCTTACTATTAAAAGAAGTTCATGTAGAAAATAATAGGTATAATTTTCCAGTTTATACTGCCCCTCTATTTCATCATTGAATGATTCTTCAAGAGTAAAAAAGAAAATTCTGAGCACTCTCTGCTCAGGAGTACCAGCACATGTAGTTGAATAGCATTTAGGTCACAGGCCTTTGGTGATAATTCTGCCCTAGCTGTTAGTGTCCCGTTTTCCTTTTGGACCATTCTTAAATGTCAATAGGCCAGTCCATCTCTGCTGGAACACAGCATTTATGAAAATGCATATCTTTGCCCTTTTAAACTGTTCCTTGAAAACACTTTGAGTGATCTTCAGCTGTCTTAGCATAAGAAGCCAGATATTCTCAATTGTCAGACATCTATGGGGATTGGATTATACTTTTTTTGTCTATTCTAACGTATAGCCATGACATTGTTAGGAATCTGAAATGGCTTTAATTGTTTATGTTTAAGCAGTGGAATCATACTAAGTGTACATAATCACTTGTAGAATTTTGTGAAACCACAGGGGTGTTTTTTTTATTTCATTGCATCTATGTTTTAGATGTATTTGTGAGAAGGGCTTTTAATGACTCTGAAGTGAATCCAATCATCAAGAACAATAATGATGCCAATATGTTGATAGAAACCCATTTTCCTCCCAAATATGCTTGTTGATTTTCCATTTTTCCTAGAATGATTTCACTTGAACAAAGACGTTGTACAACCTGTAAATGTTACCCATTATATTACCTTCAACAGGAGCTGCATATGTGTAATGAAGCTCTAACATCTTTGGAGTGGGCATATGATTACCTCTGAATGACAGATAGCACAGGGATAATGACATGTACTGGCATCAATTCCTTACTCTCCTCCAGCAATAGTGACAGCCTCTATTACAAATCTCAAGCAGTGTATGTAAATAGAATGATCCCATTGCAACCAAATGGATTTATAATTCCGTACCATATTAACAAGGTTTTCATACTATTGCAAAGTTTTTCTTATTAGAATTGATATTTTATCTGTTTTCCATGCAGTGCAAGCAACCATATTGATTGCTCCTTACCCATATCTGGCTTGAAAAACTCTGCCAAATTTTTCCTGTGAAGCTCAGTTAAATTTATTAGGGTTTTCAAACATGATGGCCATTAGCATCAAGCTTCCTTGTTTTCACTTTTTAATGTAGTCTCACATAAACATTTAAAAACTCTGACTCTAATCAGTGTTTTAAGTACATATTCTTTAGATGTTGGCTGTTAACAGCATCTTGTGACCAGTTTATTGAAAGCAGCTAGCCAGCCTAACCTGCAAATTATGTGGTGCATTGAGATAACTGCAGGCTGGAAAGTTCTGGTGAAAATTATTACAAAGATTTATGATGTTGCTATTATATTTTTTATATAGAAATAGATGTAGCATGGGCACAGCAGCTGTGTTTGAAAGTCAGTTGTTCCCTTGTCCTACAAGCAATGGACTTTCCATTAATCAAAATGGTTTGCTAAGTTCATCACATAGGAAAAAAAAAAGGAAATATCCATGGCTTTAAAAATCCATTAACCACACACAAGTACTTCACCAGTTGTGCACATACAGTCCCATACACTTATTAATTTTTTTGTTCCTTGTTATGGGCTGAGTCTCCTAATGATTCCTTCTTTAATTCCTCTACAGCTGCAGTTAATGTTCTGTATGGCTCTACACTGGCTCTCAATTTTGTTTGACAATGAGATCTCTGATAAAAATGATATCTGAACACAGGGACATGAAAAAACATTGTAGTACATCTGGAGTAGTAGCATATTTGATAGAAAATCTGTTCTGCTTTTTCAAAAATTCACATGATGTTTTTAGTAATTGCAGATTATACTTTGTAAAAGTGATTTGAGAAATGTATGAGGGAATAATTATATCTCAGGTATTAGAACAAAATTTTCATGGCCAGAAATTGCACCAATAGAAATCTGAATGGAATTTTAGATTTAGAAGGAGAGAGGTCTCTAGGTTGCATTCATTTTGATACCTACTTTTCACTGTGACTGAAAAAGAAATACACATTTCCACAGCTGTTAAAATTTGTTCCTGCCACAAAAGGAAGAGGGAGAATCTCTCTTAAAATCTTGTTACTTCCATGGAAAGACTGTGAAACAACTCTGTTCTATCTGCATGAGAAGCATTTTTGACATAATTATTTCAGAAGACTATTTCTGCTTCAGGGCATAGTAAAGTGTTGCATTTTCACAATCAGAATAGTATGATAAATTTTTATCTTTTTTTCCCTTTTTTATTACATAATCACTGAATAGCAAGATTACTGTGACTTACCGTCTTCAAGAACAGTCCTCCTCATCTCAGAGTGACTGGGAGCATGGAAAGTTGGAGTCAGCCAGGGCAATCCCATCCCTGAAGATCAGGTGCCTTCAGGGGGATGGGGACAAGCTAAGTCCCAGGTGTGATAGCATGCACCATTCAGACATTGCCCATGGAAACCCAGGGGAATGTTTGCAGACAGTATGTGACCTGCCCCTTCAGACTTTATTAATTCAGGAAGGAAGTGGCTTCTGATATGATTTAGGTAAGCTTAGGTTACTTCTGTACCCCATGCTTCGTTGCTTGGTCCTCCAGCTGCTCACACTGGTGGTTTGCTAGATGAGTCTGTTCCTTTCCTACTGCCGGCCAACATGCCCCAGGCATGGGAAGCCTGTGGGACCAGGGTCTGGCAGCTGTGGAGAGCTATGAGTCATAGCTCTTCCTTCTTTACTTCTGTTCCCTATGGCTGAAACTATGTCTCTTGCATCTGTGCCTAAACTGCGTAGGAGGTGGTGGTTTTCCTTGGGTGCATATGCTGTGGCATACTTCTGCCCAGCCACAGGCATGAAAAAGTTCCTTTGTATCACCACAGTCCTTTTACACAGAAAAAGGAGACAAAGACATCATGTTTAGAATATTCTGTTATGGTATAAATAATTATTTATTCATTTATACATTCATAATTTCCTATAATTTAGAATATTTTCCCTTTTCCAACTTAATGGAATATTTTATAAATTTGCATGGAGTTGTGATTTTTCAGTGTAGTTCAAATAAGCACTACTGGTTGTCCCTAACTGGCAGAGGGCAGTAGTGCAGCGGGTAATCAGACATGTCTGCCTAAATTTCATCTGCCTAAACTAGGGGATTATATCCCAAGGTGCCTTAGTGACACCAGAAAAAGAGAGAAGGAAAGGGCCTTTAAATAGGCTTACACAAATAAAAGCTGTGGAATGCATGTGTTATCTTTTCTATTAAGTCAAACTGATCATGGTTTAAATGTTTAGCTAGCTTACTGCATCTCCAGTTGTATGAAATCCTGTTTAATTTTAATTCTCTTGTTATACTCACCAACAGAGAAGCTTATATTAATTTCACTTTATATTGTGTCAAGGATACAAACACCACGTAATGTTTATCTTCCACAGAAATGCTGATCATGAGCACAGACAAGACTTATCTGTGTTGTAGTCAGGCCCACTGCAATTGAGGCTCCTATATTATCTGCAGCAGTACAACTAACCTGAATTGAGTCCTGAAGTCAGCAACACTCCAGTACTGCAGGCTGGAGTTCCTCGTAGCTACAAAGCAGGTTTTGAAAATGGAGGTTGTGGTATTTAATTCAATTCCATCATGTGTTGACCGTAGCTTTATATTTCCATTGAATTACATATTGATTATCTAAAGTTTGCAGAGTAGTTTCCTGTGGGGAATTTGAAGGTTAGATAGATATGGAACAAAAAGAGAATTTTACTTGGATATGTTTCAAGGATTGCTTGAGAATTATTTATTCCTTGTGAAAGTGGATAAAACTGAAATAGTTGTCAACCCTGGTATTTCAAAATTACCAGATTGCTGACAGGAAAGAGACAGTTAATTTTTGTACCAGAACATCTACAGATTCATTAACCACAATCTGCCTAGCACTTGTACTTTTGCATTGTGACTTTTACAAACCCCTCTTTGTAGTGCCAAAATGCTAGCATTGCTTGGTACCTAGAAAAAAATATGAAATTATACTGATCTCAACCTGGCACAGTGTGCAATGGAAACTTCTGCAATGGAAATATCTGTTGATTTACGCAAGTGCAAACACAAAGTACTAAGTTATCAGCAAGTGTGTGTTACTAACCCATTATTGTTAAAAAAAAAATCACCAAAACCAGTGTCTTTTCTTTCCTTATAATTTCTTTAGACCTTTTTGTTTTTTATTCTCCTAACTTTTTGCCATGTTTTCATTTGTGAGTTTGGGCAATTGCCATTTGTTCCTGCTTTATAGAATAGGGAATAGAATTAGTATTTCCCTGTGTAGCTGGACAACTAGATGAAGTGAAAGAAGTTACTTTAAAGCTTCACTGGAGGAAGGTCTGGCCTCATTCAGCTGCTAACCACTATATATCTATGCTCCAATTAAAGTTTGATGCTGAATTAGCAGTTAAAGTTGGTGTTGAATTTTTGACATGATTTTCCATTTCATCTTGTAGTAGTAGTATTATTATTGCAAATAACAAAAATGTTACTTATCTTCTGGTCTTTTTTCCCCTCTGTATTGTTTTTGTTTGTTTATTCATTCATTTGTTTTTATCAAAAAGGGAAATCAAATCAAACAAAATTTCATTTGTTTCCTTGATTGGGAGAAAAATTCAATGTGGGCTCATAAATCACAGTAAGGATTTCATTCAAATTCCTGTTGGGAGACTTTATCATTAAAATAGTTTTTCTTTATCAGCAATTGAATTGTTAGGAAAATGCTAATAAAATATTTTAAATAATATTTGCAGAACAAAATCCTTGTTTGGAATGCCCTGTACAGCTGTATAAATGAAGTCTTGTGTATATATGCATGGTTTTGCTGGAAGTGGGAAACTAAGTGCATATTGCAAATTTTTGCCCTGGTCTTGGTTCATCTACAAAAACCTATTGAGAGGCTACTGATGCTCCTTCTGGAAGATCTGCAGCTGATGTTCTAGAAGGACATTCTGAGATATGTTCCATATATTTCTGCCAGCTTAACTATAGGCAATTGATAAGAGAGGCTATCCTTTTGTCTGCATAAAAATATTTCTCTCTCTAGGACTGAATTAGTTTCCTTGAAATGTTATTTTACTCATTTTTGCCTTCTCTTTTATTCTCTCCTTGTGTCCAGTTATTTTCTCTGCTCTCTGATTTTTAGATTGTTGACACCTGTGCAACTTTTTTCTCTAATTGTTTCTATCAGTTGCTTAGTCATGTAAGCATAAAACTTCTGAGTTGAACTTTGGTAAAAATAAATTAGTTCCCTACCCTAGAAGGGAAAATTGCAATACTAGATAATGAACATACACTGCCTACTCAGATCTGATGTTTCAATTTAAAAAAAAAAAATCTTTTTTTCTAAATCTTTTTTTCTGTCACAAAGACTCCTTTGCAATGGTTACAGTCAAAATGCACATGTTGATTAGTATTCTCTACAAAGCCTATTATCTGCTTAGAAGACTAGTTCATTAAAATGTGTCCTGCTTCTACAATACAGAACTTGTGAAGACTACTGAGGCTGTAAAGAGTAATTTCTTGAAGATTCCTATACGTCTGGATAAAAGTAGAAAATTTCTCACCACCAAGGTGAGCTTCCTGAGGTATTCCAGGGTTTGCTAAAAGTTATTTTGTTGTTGTCAGTTCCATATGTGGCTGTCATGAAGATCTATTCTTTAGGAAAAATAACCTTCCTAGGAATTAATAAGCTCATTTAATGAAAATAACATACAGACGCAAACACACACCCATATATGCACACCCATATATGCACACAACCATACTGAAATGACTGAATTTTCTTTCAGGCACTTTTGAATTCTTTGTACTTTTTCCAGGATGTATGTAGATATCATTATTTGTATTTAAAGAGGACTAAAACACAGTCCTCTTTACTACCATAATTTAAAAATAGCATGTTAATACTCTACAGGCAAAAAATCTTGTAATGGAAATCAACAGTCTGAATGTTGGTCTTGCAATTATAAATGTTATGTTTGGAAATCAATAGGTCAAATTAAAATAAACTAATTACACAGTAGTTCCTAAATAAACTGTAAATAATCCAGCAGAACGGTCAGGATTTCAGATGGATTTTGGTATCTCTATGCATGGAGAGGCCAGTTCACCTGGGGGTGCAATGGCAACTTTGATGATAAAACCAAAGCTATTGAGAAAAGCATTCAGAACACACTGGTGAGCACTGAATGCTTCCAAGAGCTTTTTTTAATCCCATATTTCTAACTGAATTTTATTCTACTAATTGTTTTAAGAATAATTTTTAAAAAATCTTGCTTCCTAGTTTTGATTGTTTCTTTCTTTTTCACAGATGGCAAGTAAAGATGTTACTCACACAGACAAAACTGATGCAGCCCAAAGGGGTGGCTTTGGAGAAAGATGGTGGAACTTGGCTGAGGACTGAAAATTACATTTTCATTTAAACATTTTTTATAGATTTTAGCAATTTAAAATATAGCTTAAATAATGTAAAAAATTATTCCTACTTGGGAACACTCAATTCACATGAAAAAATACAATTAGCAAAAATGTACTACTGTGTATGATTATAGCAATAAATTAATATTTAATTTGAAAACTAGGGAAGCTAAGCTAAAATGAAAATTTAGAACCATTAAAGACAAAAATTTGACAAATCAGAATAAAAAGGGAGTATATCACATTGAGAAGAAAAAACATGATATAACTATAGTAGGACAAATGGAAATCATTAATTGGGATGCAGTAGAATATAAGATTGTGATAAAAATCCATTTTTTTATTTAAAAAAACCCAAGAATATGTATTCACATATTTTTATTATAGAGTTTTGTTACTAGATCAGAACTACAGACATTCGCAAACACAAATAATTAAAATGGAACAATTTAAAATCAACTCAGTACTTTCCATACCATGTTTAAGGATTTGGAGTAAAAGTGCTAGAAGGAATTAAAATTAGTTGAATTTATCTCAAAAACCAATTATTATTAATGGGAATTCCACTAATTAAATTTTTGAAGTGGAATCTTGATATAATCTCAGAGCACTACTCTAAAATTTTTACCACTGTTTCTTATAATTACAGGCATAAAAAGTGCCAAACTTCTACACAGAGATAGGGAAGATATTTTGTACTAAAACAAAAAAGGTAAATAAAAAAAGGTATTTCTCTATGGTTTTATGTAAAGTTATGAAGTAAGATACTCAGTGTGACATCTGCACAGAGATGTGAAGCAGAAGAAATCTGCTTCTTAGAGAAGCAGAAAACTTAAGGTTTGAAGACAGCTGCTCCAAAAGATGCTAGAATGGAAGATGAGCTCTTCTCAATGCTGCTCTGCTGTGTGAGGCTGAGCAGCTGTCCCAAAGCTTTCATTACTTACACAAATGTGTGGAGAGCAACATTTTGACCAGCCCTTGGGGAAACCCAAACACAAGGAATTTGGACAAGTTCCTTCTCCTCTTTCTGGTGAATATTGGCTTTTCTTACTGAAAACCAAGAACGCCTTTGCTCTTTTTACTCACACACACACAGATGTGCACAATGACTCATTCTGTCTATTAACCATGTTGAATTACTCCTTAAACAGACCCCAACTCAAATCCTTACAGCTGAGAGGTGTAGCTTCTCTCCTTGCTGGCTGATCCAGATGAAGTTCACTCACAAACCACACCTATAGATGAGCAGACTCACATAGAAACCAGTTAGTGGTGAGGTTTGATTGAGGACAGGGTGCACTGCAGTAATATAGCAAAGGGCTTGGACAAACAAGCAGATCACCCAGAAGCATATTTACTCACAAGGCAGACCTCTTTTAAATCCACTCCATTCCATTTTCCTCCCTGATCAACCTTGATTCCTCCTTTTTCTCTGTTGTGGCCCTTCCTATAAACATCCTATAATATATACTGCTCCATGTCAGAATTTCCTCATAACACACTGGAAGAAGTCTTGCAAAGTCCACAAGCTCCCATGGGACTCACAACAGCCTATTTTCCACTTCCTTTCCTGATGCAAGGATCTGCTGGAAGATCATTTTTATGACCAGGTTTGTGGAGTTTTTAGAGACCCATCGGTCAGATGAGAGATCTTTTCTTTGATGATGTTTCCTTCATTTCCTGTTCCACAGAGCTTGTGCATCATGTTTTAGTTAATTACTTTTACAGTATCTTTTGGTAAGATTTTTAGGCTGAATTACTAATAACCACAGACTCTCTGAAAGCAAAAAAGCTTCCATTCTGCTTATCCCCATATTAAGGATTAAGAAAAAGCTCAGAAAAAGTACCATGTACTACGAATACCTAGAAGGATGTGTGAAAGAAAACACTAGATTTCAATTAGTTGTTAAATAATTAAACATAAGTGGATAAGTGAAGGAATATCAAGTAATGATATAAGACAATTAGGGCAGAGCAGTAGTTCTAAAAAATACACAGTAGCGCTGGAAATTACTGTTTTGACCATCTTCCTGTTTTTTTGCAGACTTTTCCTTCCACAGCACTCCTCTTGTTTCTTTGAATGTTTCTATCACTAAGTCTGGAGCAGTATTTTTTTAAGTTGTACTATTTGTACTATAAGAATTGTGTGGAAGATTAATTCAAACAAAATATAAATTGCATTAAAAGAGATTAAAAAATTCTGGATGTTTTTTAGCAAATAATGACAAGACTATATAGGCAGATCACAGGGATTTCACTGCATTTACTGCTTCTCTTTACTGGACTTGATGAATTTCTCTTAATTTTCCATGTTCTTACTGTTACCGCAATTTTAATACTGAGTTTTTAAGAATGTTAAACTTCCAAAAATCTACTGAAGAGCCTGTGGTTACCTATAAATAATTGTATTTGTACAATCTGGTCATACCTTCATAGACTGGGGTTTTTTTGAGTAGTACCTTCAAGTCAACAAATATCAACTTTCAGTATGCCTTATGGTGGTAGAGATTATTAACGTTTTCATAAAAATTAGTAATATAATAGACACTGCCTTGATTTCAGGTAATTTTTCTCTTTTTTTTTATATCTATATCTATATCTATATCTATGGACACTATTTGTCTCTTTCATAATCTCACATTAATGTCAGATATAAGTCAGACACTTAATTCTCCCCTTTGGATTTGTAGTCCAGATATTACTCTCACTGAATTTTTTCCAAAGATTAAATCTTAATTTCCCAGTGTGAGATATACTGTGGAACTGTTTATGGTCTTTGAAAATACTTTTTTTGATTTTGTGGGAGTTTCAGAATATTTTTGTAATTGAGATATTTTTATTTAACTATGTATTTACTATTGTATTGTATTTTAACTATGTATTTTTATTTAACTATGTCATATCAGTCCTTTTTCAAAACGTACCTTCAGAATGATCCTGATAATTCTGGACTCTTCCTAAATATTGATATTTGTTTACTGACCCTTTTGAAGTAGATTTTTTGATACCATACTCGCATTTCTTCTGTCATAGTTTTCCTAAAAGTTTATTCCTGGAAATCAGCTTGAAAGGTGTGCATCACAATCTTGTACATTTTTCATATTTTTGAGAATTTCAGACATCCCGTTTTACCACTGTCAATTTCTTTTCTCTATGCCAAGACTTTTTACTCAGGCAAAGACATTACACTAATTTCTTAGCCCTAGAATTTGGACAATTAGAAAAATCATTTACATTTGGTTTGGACTTCTTTGCCTAGCATTGGTTCTTTTGGTAGGTTAATCTATCAGGCCCATGGAAAGCTAGAAGTCTTTGCACCATAAGAATATGCAGTTTGTAAGAAGGGGTCCTATTTATTAGATAGATGTTTAAAAAACTGTAAAACTAGAATGTTGCAGCTCAAGTAATAGTGCAATAGGCTTGATGGACAAATGTAGTTTGAGGGGCTTATTTGTGCTACAAATAATACATTATAATGACTGTTTGGGCTTTATAATGAAGAACATTAAGTGCCAATTGTCCAAATAAAGTAAAACAATTTTTAATAAATCAATAATGGTTAAGTTTTCTATTTAATTTTGAACATTCTGCAGCACTGTAAAAACACTGACTTCAATGTGAACTTTAACACCATCTTAGTAGGTTCGATCTTATTCTCACAAGATCTATTATCAAAACTCGAAGTACAGTATTGTAAGTATTCTGGTTTTTTACAGTAAATTTTGATACAAGTGGCAGTAAATTACATTTTCCATAACAAGTGGAAGAATTCTCTGGACAATTAAAATGTTGTTACACTTTGATTGCATTCAAAATATTTTGGCACTGGTCTTATTGGAAGAAAAATGATCACTAGACGTGTTGCAAAACCAGAGGATGCCTCACAATAAATATGTGAATTTGTGTCTTTTCCATATTCCTCATATTCTTTTATTGTGATATATTGAAAATAGACTTTGGATTAAATTAATTCAGAGAAGGGAATTAGAATATGTCAATATAACTGATAGAAGGATTATCAAGCACCTTTACATGTCTTGATTGAAGCTGTTGGGCTATGTACATGATACTAGAGCCCTCCTCTCCCTAAGCTTTAAGAAGGTCATACCTTGACTGTGAATAAAAAAGTATTCTTTGTGCGCTTTCCAAAACATTTCTAACTTAATAAGGGTATGTAGCCATTGAGAATCCTGGTTCTAAACAAACATCAGAAACTAAGATCTGAGTACATGGGTGTAAACTACCAAACTTGAAACACTAGGTAAAATTAAATATTTAAATTCTGAATAATACTGTTCAAAATATATATAAAACTTCATTGAGATTTTAATTTTTGCCATTTTCTGACACTTATCCTTATTCAACATATAAAAATGTCATAATTTCAATGTATTTCTTTGTGATTTTAGTGCTGATTAATTTACCTCCCTCACAGCTCTTCATGTAAGTATTCTGTCTGCTGTCATCTGCATTTGGGGCTTTAGCAATTACAGAAATAGATGCCCTCTGCCATCCTAGTTTCCTTGTAGCAAATTTATTTAATGCATATGTGATTTTACAATAATACTGCTTGTTTTCAAGAAAAAAAAAAATTATCTACCAGAATACTGGAGATGTATGCAACAAAACTGCCTAATTTAGGTAAGAGTCACATCATCATTCTGGTACTGAATGATGTGAAATATATCTCTATTTTTTTTGTACCCTGAAAAATGTTTACTTTCTTGGAACTACTAGTAAGAAAAAACATACAAACAAAAAGATGTGGTTTTCTTACCAAATATTAACTGAAATAAAGAGTGGTAAACACTGGGAAAAGCTGTGGTGCATGTGATAAAAAAGATCTAATAAATCTCTGGTTTCTCACATTTTTTATTGCTTTATAAAAGATTAAACCTTATAATATGATTCAGTATTCTTAGTTTGATTACATACTGATCTGGAAAATCTTACATGATCGATATGGACTCAGAGCACTGAAAACAACTGTCCTGGGTTGACTATATGATGCTTTTGTCCCCAGTCATCTTGGAAATAAAATCTTCTGTTTATAATGAATAATAAGTTTTACACCTTTAAGACTCTCTTCCAGACAGTGAGGAGGGGAGGGAAGAAGCGTGCAGTTTGTTTTCAGACTGCTCTCACTCCTCCACATTCCTGCTCCTGGACTGTGTTGTCTGCGGATGGACAGACAGCCGGACAGAGCTCCTTTTTTTCCCTTTTTCTTGCTTTTAGTTAGTTTTAGCTAGCTGAGGCAAAGAAGTTCTCCGGATTGTGATTTTTTCCTTTTTTCTTGGACCTGTGCAAGCCTGCTCTGGACTGAACACCCAGAAGAGCACCAGCAGCCCCACCTGTGGACCCCCTGGCCGGGCCTGGGCCGCGGCGTTTCCAGCACCAGAGAGACTGATCAGAGACTGAGTGAGCTGAGCTGCAGCCTGGGGAGGGGACTGTTCTGAGTTTGCTTTCTTTGGAGCAATGAGAAGTTTTATTGTTAATATTGTTTGGTTTCTATTGTTTAATAAACAGGTTTCTTTCCACTTTTTCTCCATGCTTTCTCCCGAACCGGTTGGAGGGGGGAGGGGCAACTGAATCTGCTTTTGTAGAGAAGCCCCTTTGGGGGTTATCTCCCAAACTTGCCCTAAACCAGGACAACAACCCATTCCTTCTGTTCTGAAGTAAAAAAATTATGTATCACATTAAAAGCAGCAGCAAGCTATTCTGCTCCAGTTAATCTCTGCAAGTGATCTGTCAAGAAATGCAAATATGTAAGTTAATTGTGTTTAAAACTATATTTGTTTTCAGTTCCTCTGCATTTCTGAGTCACTTTGTTGCAAGACCATTCAGGTCATTTTTAGAAAGTAAAAGTTTCTTTTCCTTACTTTGATCATTAAAAGTGTACTTTACACACATCTGTTCAATAAAAAAAACTTTGTTTTCCCCTGCAATCTATGTCTTATTGGACATATGTATTCATTGTCACAAAATGGGATTCAACTGTATGTAACAAAAGGTTAAGAAGGATCCAGCCTCTTTTTGCTGTGCAGAATGGTTTGGAAGCTTGGAGATGGAAGCAGAATGGTGCTGGTTTCCTGAGGAAGTATAAGATCAAACTATCCTGCTACAACCATTTTAAACTCAGCAGAACACAAACTGAGGGAAGGAGTCCATGGCTACTCAGAGGTCAGTTGATGCTACATAATTTGTCAGCAGGATGGAAAATTATCTTAACAGCAGAGCGAAGCTCCGCAAGAGAAGCTGCTCGCCACACTTTTCTCATCAGCGCTCCCTACCTAATCCCTCTGAGAGTTATAGTCAATGTCTTAGCATTCTGCAGCAAAACCCCATATATTCTCCCATTGATAGCAACTTGAGAATGAAAGAATTTGTATTTCTTATCAAAAGATATCTGATAGCTGGAGTTATGCAAGGCAAAGCTAGGGTGAATATTCATGTTTGCTGTTATTGGGAAATTAAATGCTAACCAGTCAGAAACCGAAGCAATGAAAGCAAAAGTACTGATTTCACCACATGGGAAAGGCAAATAATGACATATGGATGCTATTTTTCATTTCCATAACCCTTTTTATTTTTGTTCTTTGATTATTTCTTATTAATTCTTTCTTATCCATGTTTTAAAATAGCAACTGTTATTTATGAACATAATTTAAATACTTTCAACTCTAAAATTTTCCCTAATTATGAAAAATTTCATAAGACTCCTACCCCTGAAAAGGGCATGCACCTCAAAAAGGAGAAATTGGGAAAATTTATGTTGAACATTGCATACAATTTTTACTGAAAATCTCCTGACATGACTTTACTCCATTTTCAAACCTATATTCAGGATTTGTTAATGCATTCCAGTTAATAACATTATTGACCTTTTTTATTTCAAACCCTTGGAGGAAAAACAAAAGAACCGAAGTTAAAATATAAAGAAAACATATGTAAAAGAGTTATTATACTTTCTATATATAGGATTTATGAAATAAATATATTAAAGTTCAAGTAAGAAAAGTATCCAACTCAGTGCCAATACAAAGTGTAAAGCAAATGTCCTCTACAATGCAAAATCTGCCATCTATTTATGTTCATTTTATACTTGTTTATTCTTGGAAGTGTCCACAATTCAGCTAGATGAAGTCTGGAGCATAATGTTCCAACTTTGGAGTAAACTCCAGTTTTTTGCAGAGTATTGAACCTACACAGCATACTTACAACCTAAATATTTTTATCATTCTATCCCAATTAGAAAAGGTCCCATTTTATCGAAACTATTGCTTAGTAGATGTTTGTAGTTTGGTAATGCAATAGATGAGGGAGCAAGACGGACCTGCTGGAGTAATAATTAGCATTGACTCCATGGTTCCAGAAGGCTGATCAATTGCTTTATTATTCTATACTATACTATACTAATAAGAAAATACCCATCACCCTTGCAGACAGTCGGATACAGACTTTGACCAGATTGGTCAATCAAATCGAAACACCATCACCAGTGTCCAATTAAGAAATCACTCTTTGGAAAACGAATCTCTATTACACATTCCACATGTGCACGACAACGGATGCAGCAAGTGAAGATAAGAACTGATTCTCATTCTACTCTCTGTGGAGAAAGCTGCGGCTACAATGGTATACACAAGACCGAAGTTTTTATGTTCTTTTAAAAGAACATCATGAACAATTCAGCAGGACCTCGTAGAAATCAAAATGGACTTTTTCAGTGGTGTATTCTGTGAATGTAAGAGATGTGTAGAAAATATATCAACAAGATCAGAAACATCTAAAGATAGACAAAATTATTTTTCCTTCATCATTGCCATCAACCTCCTTGAAAACCAAAGAAAGAAAGAAACAAGAAAACCTCCACAACATTCAAAAAGATAATAAATATTTCCTAAAATAGTCTTTAAATAAGCTGAGACATGAAGCTCCACATTATACAAATAAACTTTTCCAATTAAAACAAAAAACAGAAATAGAACCTGGTTAGTTTTATTGTCAGATTTTTTTTTCTAACTTCTTATAGCTGTAGGAGACAAATTTTTTCAAATATTTTGAAGGTTTTTCTCTGTTTTGTTTTGTTTTGTCATTAATAGTTGCATTTTTCATTAAAATATCAGTCTTCACAGACAACAACCTTATTAAATGTCCTTTGCCGGGGTCGGCTGTTATTTGTCTCTGCCCCAGCACGGGAAAAAGTGGTTCTGGGCAGGCCGCACTCTCGAAGAAGGAGTCTGGACTCTTGCTTTTCGGTCTTCAGTTGCATTTATTGTTCCTTATCTACAAAGTTTTTCTGTCTGTCCAGCCGAGGTCTGATCAGCAAGACAGCCAAGGGCACTCTCTCCCGCCCACGGGGTGGTTGTCTCTTTTATAGTGAAAACTACATATTAGATATTTACCTTTAATTTCCAATACTTTCTGCCCTTGTTGGCAAGTGCACTTTCTCTATGAACCAATCCACACATGCCAACATCATCCTGAACATGGATGCCAAGGAGAAGAAAGAAGAAGGACAGGGCACGCCCAAATCCCTCCATCTTAGAACCCCTGACCCCCATGTACAGAATTCTAGACCCCCCTGTACAACATACAAAACCCCCCTGTACAGTGCTCCAAAATTTTTCCCTTCACCCTGCGATTCCTACTACTATGCTACTTAAAGTTTTGTGACCTGTAATTCTTTATATCAGGTTGGCAACTTGCTCTATGAATTAAGATCGAATTTCCAGGTGTCTTTGGCTTCCTGCCAGGGTCTCCGAGCCCCTGCCAGGGCTCTGAGACATCCAGGGCATCCAGAGATGTCCTGGGTCCCAACAGTCCTTTTGGCCAATTTCTCCTGGACAGCCTCTACCATCTGCATTCTTGTATGTCTATAACCCACTCTCAGTATAATTCATTGGAGGGAAGAATAAAAAAAGTCTGCAATGGAGCCTTAGCGACAATTTCACACATCTGTTCCTGTAGGTGATTTTTCATTCTTTTTCTTTTATAATTAATGAAAAATAATGGTGCTGACACAAGTTAATTACTATGAAAAATTACAGTTTATGCTGTTCATTATTTTATTGGCAAATTACTTGATCTTTTCAAACCGTGTCTAAGCAATTAGAAATGTTCATAAGGAGTTCACCTGTGATTTTTTTTTTGTATGAGATTGCACTTTGTGTCATCAAAGGAACACACAATGCTTTTCATTAACTACTGAGGTAGCACAAGATATATTAATCACTAGTTCTGTATCTGAGGGACAAAAATAAAGACCAAACTGATCATATGTTGATGTATCAGAAGTCAATAGTCAATACACAAAAATATTCAGTATAGGTAAAATTTTCTCAACGTATCTAGAAGAAATATTATTAAACCATGTCATTTGAAAAAGATTTAATGTAAGTATTTCGAAATATAGTCAGATGTTGTAGTGTGCTTTTATTCTTTGTAATACTCTGTAATAGTTTTGGTTTTGTATCCCCTTATTTTCCCAAATGGTGTACCCCTTTTGTACCCTTCCTCTACCTGTACAATCATTCTCCTGTGTTGAGGTCATCCCCAAATCCCCACCCTGGCTCTCTTCAGTCACTCAGCATCCCATCCTCTCTATCTAGAACTTTCGGTCAAAGTCGTCGAGTGATTAGTCCGAGGCCAGGGGTCAGCCCCCTAAGTATTATTTTATACGCTATCCCAAATGTCCCTAAGGTTTCATCCCTGGAGGGTCTTTATTGGTCAACAAATGCATCTACCCTCCGTTTCCTCCCCACCTTTAAATGTAACCTTGAGATTCCTTTTGTTTTACTCTGAGCAAGGCGCATCACTGAGGTGTGGGGATCCCTCGGGAGCTCCGAATAAACCTTGGACTGGCCCCCTGCTGAGAGCCAGCCTTTACCCTTCACCAATATGTCCAGTGTCTTTTCTGATACAAAGGCGACTAGCCTAGCTGCCCTCGGTACCCTCGGGGCACCAGAGAGTGTGCCCCCGCTGTCGCTCGCTTTGGGGCTGCCCCCCACGCCGTTGTCTGCCGACCCGGGGCTGGCCGGGGTTCACCGGAAGGCACCCAGAGAGATGGAGACAGTCATATCTTTGCCAAAACATTAAACTACATTTCTAAAAATAGAATTAATATTCTCCTAATTAACACATTACAGTTAGAATACTGTTTCTTCTATATCTTGCTCTTATTATAAATATACAAATTAAAAATGTATGCATGATATTTTTCATATAGTTATAGATAATATATATTTGAAACGTATTAAATAAGTCTAATACATGCAGAAAAATAATATGAAAAGTGACAAGTGACTCACCCAATATCTGAGAACATGTTGCTTTGCTTTTTATTTCAGAAGTTGAAGAGAAATAGTTTTGCTTTTACTACACATCACTGGCATACTTTGAATAATGTGTGGATTAACACAAAAACTAGCTCAAGAAACTGTTAAAACCTGTTTATCTTTCATCTAATTAGCTTTTAGACAGATTAAATCTTACTTCCTTATTAATCAATCTACTGCTACATTAACCTTATAGAAATCATATCATTTTCAGGACAAGGATTATCATGAATCACAGAACACAAAAAGTAAAACAGCACTTCAATATACATGAAATATCTGATCCCCAAAACAAAACCAGTCTGGCAGGATAAGATTTTGCAACATAACAGAAATCACAGGAAGCATATAAAGTAATACATGAAATTAAAAATGAACCTAGAATTTTATACTTTAAAAATACTCTAGGTACTAAGTACTATGATTTCCATAAAAATTTTCTTCCTGACTGGAGCTTATCACTTGAGTATATCAATCTGATATACAAGAAATGTGGGAAAATGTGTAAATTTCCAGCAGATCAGAAACACAGGGGGAAATGGCCTGAAGGAATTAACTTTTACACATTTATTAAATTATATTTATTTTGAATGTAAAAATAAATTAACTGAAAATGTTTATACCATATATGTAACGTCTCATTATTCAGAAGCTAAGATTTATTTTATTTTATTTTCTGTTTATTTTATACTTTAATTTTATATTTTACTTTATTTTATTTTATTTTATTTTATTTTATTTTATTTTATTTTATTTTAATTTTGCATTATAAACAAGATTTGGTAAGAGTCAGGGTGCCTATTAGATCAACTGCAAACTGTAAATATAACTCAGATCTTATTTTAAATTTGTGGCATTGCTACTAGGCATTTCCAGAGTAAATGTCTGCAAACTACAAACAGGTTTTGCCTTTGTAATTCAGACAGACACTCACTGGGGACTGTTCCAATACCACTGAACTAATTTTCATTTAAAGCTACAGAATAAGGGCAAAGCATAACATTTTTTTAAAAGTTTGATAGCATGAAAAACATGCACAAATGGTTTGAAACAGCATATATAAAGTAGGACCCACAGAGTGTTATAAAGCCCAATTCACACTTTACATGTAATATCTTCTAGTGTGCCAAATTTTATAAAGTGACTTTTATAATTTGATAGTATCTTAGAGGTCCACCTATAATGTCATTACTAAAGGCAATAATAAAGAAGATATGACACTCAGTACAATCTACTGTATTACACATTTATTGCAGATTTTAAATTATTTACCAAAATAACTGGACAATGAAAAATAAAATCTAAAAGATTAGTCAAATGGTTAGCGTAAAATTGTAAAGGTCAAACAATTCCATACTGCACATAATATTTGCAAGCAAATGGGTCTGTTAACTGGCTATAGACACAAAACAAGACAGTCAGTCTTTATTTATCTACACTTTAAAATGACATGAAAGAGTCAAGGACTTGAAAGTACATCCTGTTTTAGACTTCTGTTCACTATATTTTATTCCATGTTTTGTTTGTTAGAAAACAAACAAACAAACTAAAAAAAAAAATAAAAAAATTCCAGTTTGGTGACTTCTGCACATCCTGGTTTTTGGCACATGTAGAATGTGTGTAATATAGGCTGGAATATTAAAAGCCTGCCACCAGTGGATCCCAGAACAGGGATCTTCATAATTATAACTAAGGTTCAGCATTTTAAACCAGCAAGGTCTAAGATCAGATGATAGTCACACAGAGTGAAAGAAATCTCAAAAAATACATGTTAGTATATCTACCTCTAAATAGTAAAATAACTTCTGAGCTTTTCAGCTGTTTCTCTCTAAATATTCCAAGAACAGAATCAGGCATTTTCAATATGCAATTTGTCTCATTCTAATATAATTTTCTAATATAGGTCAAAAGAGATGTGCCCCAGAAGTTCATTATTTATCTCTGTGGATTACAAAGGGAGCCCAGGATAAATAAATGAGGGAGTCAATGTAAATGCTTGCATTGTAGATGTCAAAAGGTTGGTGAGATAAATCCCTCTTTGTGGTACAAAAAGTCTTCACAGCCCTGCTATAAATTGAGACAGAGACACCAGCAATCAGAAAGAACCCTGAGAGAAATTATTTATGATTGCTAGGAAACATTATCTATCAGCTGAAAGAATGTCTCCTGCCCACTACCTGTCTGCAGCCTGGACAACAAAACATGAGCCATGATCAGTCTTAGTCAAAGGGAAGGTTAACAGCTGGCTGAACAGTTAAGTCTTTCCCCTCCCATTAGCCTCCCTTAGATAAACATCTTTACTGACTCTCAAATTCCCCTTCCACTCCTGTGAGGGAGTAAGACACAATCAAGAACTGCTATTCCTTCTTTTTCCTTCTTAAAGTTCTCATAAAATGATGGTCAAACTAACCTGACTCATTTTGATAAGCAAAACAGGAAGGATTTAGATAAGCAGCAGACCCTGAACATCAGTCAGGAATTCACAAGTAACAAGACACAAACAGATAAAAAGAGGTATGGTTAAATTCCTCTTAAACATATTTGGATAAAAAAGCAGTGAAATTATGCTTACTGTATGGCATAAAATTAAATGAGTCCCTGGCTGAATTATAAACTCACTGAATTTCGCTGCTGAACTGCAAAATTTTTAAAACCAAACAGAAAAAAGCATTCAATTTTCAGCAGGGTAACTCAGAATCTGTCTAGCTGATGAATTCAATTTTAAACTTGCATTTTGATATTTCCTTCAAAAGACAAAAATGTAACATCCTAATCCCATTTAAGAAAAAGACAATGATTACTTGGACCTGTGCAGCTTTTATTCAGTATTCATTTGTTCTGTTCTGGTCTACAGTTCAGCTTAAGTTTGATCTATCACATTAATCTATTTTGTAGAAGTTGATCAATTAAATTGAGAAACTCTGTGTAGTGTTGATTCAATTCAACAAGCATAATTTAATACAAATCATGCATCAGACATTGATTTTTCTCAACTGCTTGGTAGAATTACCATCACTAAAGGACGCAGCCAAGCTGAACTAACAATATTAAGCATTTCTGCAATTTATCTCTTGCTATAATAAACAGTAAGTGATACAATGACCAATAAGATTAAGATGCTAGTTAGATTCAGTCCACAGTTCAATTCAAGACAGTGTGACTTCGAATAATAACTGGGAATGCTAATATAAAGATGAACTTATTACTGGAATTTGAAAAAAAAATATTTATCCAGTGTTATGAATAAAAAAGTTATCAATTTTTTTAAGGTTGCAAAGTTAAAAAAAAGTTGAACCAATTGCTGTTAAATTGAAGGTTACCTGCATGTTGCAGCCACCTACTAAGAGTTCTTCTTCAACTACCTATTAATTGTTGGTGATTAGCCCAGGGGTGATACCAGACCCCCGTAGGCAGCAGGGGAAGGGGAGTGACATCAGACTGTATGTATGCAGATGAGAATGCATTTCACCTGTAAGTTTCAGGAAAAAAACCCTAAAAACAATGAGCCAACATGGAATTAAGAGACCTAAGTGACGTCTAAGGATGAGGAACTTAATCCAGTATCTGCTAAGATCCTTTTACTTCTCACCCTAACCTGCAAAGGTCTTAACTAGAGAGAGGACCTGGAATGTTAGACCAAAAAAGTAGGAATTTCCTACACTCCCATAAGGATGGAAGCCCCAGCTCTTCCTGCAGACTAGCAGACAAAGCTGCATCATCCTCTTCCTCCGTGCCACTCCTGGGAGCAACGGCGGCATGGACGCGACCTGTTGATTTCTCCCCACCTGAGCTGATTTCTTTTAATAAAGGCATTAAAAAGCAGAAAGATCTCCCGCCCCGTTCATTTCATCCAGTAGTTGTTTTTTAGTTCTATAAACTTCAAGCTCCTAGAATTACTGCTGCTAGTGTTAATGTCAATAGTTAATCCGAAAATAAAAGCCCAAACATAAAAATTTCAGAATAATTCAAATATCTGTGTTATTTAAAATCAGAAAATAGTTTATAGAAACTTCATTAAAATTTCTTTACAAAGCCTCAACATTTTTTAGTACTTCATATTTATATTATGAAACCTACCAATCACATGCAGCTTTTAGATTCTAGACAAGGACAAAAGGAAATAGGGGTTCAATATAAAAGGAAAAAAAAAGAACAGTTTATGAAAATAAATGTTTAGAAATGTCTTCTGTCTTAATTTATAGCAGATCTAGTGAAGACTGAAAAATTTTGTTGACTCTTTAGCAGTGGTCAAATTTCATTTGTTACATTTCTGTTCTTGTATTTTCTACTTGTGTGTGTGTCTTTTGTTATTGTTTGGGTTTAGTAGTTTTTCTCTTTTGCTGTTCTTTTTTTTTTCCAAACACTGTAAAAATCTCATTCTCTGCTGAAAACACTTGTCATTGGCACACACCCTGCTCATTTCTCCAGTGTAATCTCCCTAGAAAATAGAAGTCAATCAAATTTGCTTTGAATTTCTAGGACTGATGCCAACATATTTTCTAGCACAAGTTACAATTTTCAGAAGGAATTCAAACGTTAAGGTTACTAAGCTGTAAAGATGGTCCCTTGTGGCCACAGAGAGTTACTAGAATGTCAGACTAAGCGTAAGTTTTGTTTACTATCATTTTATGAACTACTGCAGATGTTCTCACAGTTTGAAACATATAGCAGATTCATTGCATCAATGCTGTCATTTGTTTCATTGAAAGTTACCTAACTACACTGTAATTTTATGAAGTTTAATTCCAAATACCTAATGGATGAGAAGGACAATGTTGAATGCTACAAACTGATTCAATAATGAAGAGTATTTTGCATTTGGTGAGAGAAAATTGAATAATTCTTGCAACTACTCAGCCAAACCATGTCACTTTGATTTTACATATCAAACACAAACAATTGTTCTTATAGTGGCTAAGACTTTTTCTTAGCAATTTGTTGGAAAGCAATTTCAAAATGCTAATTGAAAAATAACAAGGTGCTTTGTACACAACAAATCAATTGCTTTTTTCAGTATTTTTTGTAAATGAAGTTTTGAAAGTTTTTTTCCATATGCTTAAGGAACTTGAATGCAATAGTAAGATGCTGCTGTTTCTGAGATCTTCAACAATGGCAAGATAAGCCACGAAGCAACATTGACAGCTATTTCATTAATTTACTATAGGCTCAATTAAAAAAAAAATCATGCATTTGTATTTATAGAAGTATTTTATTTAATTTAATAAACAGTCACAGATACAGGTAAACTGTATCTTAAATACCACCCTGCGCTACTTCTATTTTTGTCAATGACATGAAAAATAATAATAGCCAAGTCTCAGCTTTCGATTCCACAACCTGAACAAACTATCCAATCAGTGATAAAATATCCATGAATATTCATTAAAATTCTTTACTATTTTATTATTCCTCTGGTCAAAAGTCAAACATCACCCTCCCATCACCACCACCACCCCCCACCCCTCCCCCACCCCCAACAAAACCAACCAGGGGAAAAAAAAGTGAAATTTGAGATAAACAGCTTCTTGAAAATTTTATTTATTTCTTAGCAGGGCAAATATGCTCTAAGTTAACTATCTCCACTAAACAAAGATGGGGAAGAAGTTTCCTTTGTACTCAGTCAAATGTTGAAGATTTCAAATGTCCCAGAATGCCAAAATTGATTTGCTTTACCAGCATGGTCCTTCAATACACATTTTAGCACTTTAATATACCTTGACTGAATCTCTGTTTTTTACAACAGTTAAAAACTTTTCCTCTACCTGACCTCACTAAAATACCAAAATTTGGTTTGCTTAAAGCAGTATGGTTGAATATAGACTTTCCAAATGTTTCCTCTGTAATAGAATAATTCTCATTATTACTTTTTAAATGTGAAAAGTTCTTTGTCATGATGATTTTACTCTTGACTTCAAAATGTTAATTGAAAGAGGATGGCTTGATGTTCCATTAATGGGAAATCAAAGACTGAGGAAGACAAAGCTTTTAAAGGAAAAAAATCAGAAGCTACTGAGATTTCACCCACCATACTAAAGCAATGGTGTCATGATTATTCTTTTCAGACCTTAGCCTGAGAGTCCTTAATACTTAAAAACGTTTACAAGGCAGGGCAAAGAATTAAAGAAGCTGAGTGAGCTGGTTTTTGTGACTTGTTAGTGGAGAGAATGGAAGCTACAAGCAGGAGTCAAAACACAAACAACTAATCACGTAGTTTGTCCTTCCCAGAGGCAGATATCAAGGACAATTCTTGAAGGCCAAATAGAAGGATAAAAGTCTGGAAGACTTCCTTCCTGAAGAATGTCCAAACTCAGACTGCTTTTCCATTCAGGACTGCCTCCCAAAGGACTTTATCAACCAGGCCACTGTACAGCCTAAAGTTTGCCTGCCAGAAATCCAAGGTAGCAATTCTGCTGATCTTGGTTGTTACTTCTCTAGCCACTGGAAGTTCGATCATTTAAATTCTATGCCCAAGGCAACCTCTAGTCTTCATGTCACCTATAAATCCTTCTGTGTTTCCAAACAACAGGTCCAGTGGGGCTCTATCTATAGATTTCCTTTCACCAGATATGTCAGGAAGTATCTCCCACGGGGCAATGTTCCCTCCAGGCACCTTCTAGATTGTTTCCTCCTAAGTGTTTTGTATTTCCAGCAGATATTTGGTAAACTGGATATCCTCCAAAGGGCAAGAGCTAGCTACTTGTAGAATATTCCATCTATCTCTTTGCGCTGGTTGGATGCTTGATAACAGACTCCAACCAGGATATTGGCCCTTCTGGCTGATCCCAGCTCTTCTAACCACTTAACCATGTTTTTATCATTGCTAAGCTCAAGCAAGTAAATACACTTCCTAGTATAAAAAACAACTTCCCTGTCCATTCTGAGGAGTTTGTAGCCATGTGTTGCAGCACTCTATTTTCCTGAGTCACCCACCACCTTTCTGTGATTGCAATTATATCACAGTTTTCCTGCTGCACAGTGTGTTTCAACTTCTCCCATTTGTTGACCATGCTGCCATGCATTACTGTAGCTTCACTTTAGCTGAGCTATTAATCCCACCACCTATTTGGGTGGAGAAGCCCTAACTCCTATGTGAAAATTCTTAGTTGTTTCTGTGGTTTCTAACATATCATCAGCCATTACATCTGTGCTGCCGTGTGTATTTTCATTCCATGGCTCCATTGAGGAGACTATGATGCTATGGACATTAGTAAAGGGATGTTTCAAATGTGCTCCTCTGTACCCAGCACATCACAGAACAGACCAAAGAACCTTGACAGCAAACCTCAGCTTTTGATGCACTGCCTCCAAACTCACCTCTAGTGAGGCTGGTTTTAGCCCTTCCCTCTTCAAATCTAGCTTAATGCTCTTTCAATGAGCCCTGACAAACTCCTGCACAAAGATCCTTTGAGGCAGGAGTATCACATCTGCTGGCAGCACGCTCAGTATTTTGTAACATGAACATGTAGACTAGACCAGAGTAGACCAGACTAGGCAAGGTTACACCAAAACACAGCTGGAAGTGACTTAAAATGATCATCTAAGCCAAGTGTCAAAATAACAAATTCTGTGCACTTTCAAATTTGTGTTTCTGCACTTGGGGATTTTTTTGCTTGGCTGGCTGAAATTTTAGCTTTAGTGAGTGTGTCTGTTTTCTTTTTTCTCTTTTTTTTCCAAGACACTAGAAACTACAATGGAGAACAAAAATAAAGCTCAGAATACAACTTTAAAAAAAAATCTCAATGTATATATCTGGTATTGGTTAAAATTAACCCAAATGAAAAAGAAGAGGAACAAAAAATATATTGGCTAACAATAAAGGTTCCAGAAGAAATCTGAAGTTATTGAACTTTATCCTTTTATGGAAAAGAGTCCAAAATAAATTTCCCATAGTCACTAGAAAATTGTGCAGTTCTGGAAATGAATGAAGTTCATTATTCCCTAACCATGTCTTAACTGGTGTTCCTGGCTGTCAGGAAATCCTTTAGTCTTTCCTGGGTGCTTCACTTGATTTTATGGCAGACAAACCAGATGCAGTTACTTTAGGATGAACCAGTTTAAAACCCATATAAATTTTTTTATGTTTAAGTCAATTAATAATTTATTTATAACTTTTTTAACCTACTAATTCCATGCAATTACTATGCATCATGTAAGCAATGTCTTTTTTATTTGCCCTGAATTTACTTGCTAATACTTTGAGTGCCCTTTTGTTCTGTTACAGAAGGTGACTATAAAAGAGAGATTTATTACCATCGAACTTTTGTGATTTTCTTAGTGCGTCTAAGTCCCTTTTTAATTTCTTTCTAATTTGTGCAATTTTTTCTTGCATATAGAGCCTACCAGTTTCACAATACACCTCTTCAGCCCTTCAGGTTTCCATTTATAATTTCAAATGAAGACAGCAGATTATCTGCCTGGTTCTTCCCTGAGAGGAGTAGTCAAGTACATCTGCATAAGATAAGGGTCTGGTTACGAGAAAAAAAGATTATATCTGTGTGAACTTCTGTTGATAGAAACCAGTGTTGGTGATCTTGAAGGCTTTAAACATCCGTGGGTAATATGAAGAAAATAAATAATCTTAAATTCTGTTGAGCTCTAGCCTTTACAGTGATGGACAGCAGATAAACCTAGGTAATAATTTTTTCCTGTTCTGTTCCCTGTTCTTTTTTTACTACTTTATTACCATCTGATGGTTTTTTCACCACTATATTTTTCTGTATATGTACAGAAATCTGTCACGCAAGTAAATGATATTCTGATATTCTTAGGTGTCTGCCCCTTTGCTGTGCACTCAAATTTGACCCTATCAATACAAGCACACCTGTCTTGTAGTCAGCAGCCAAAATCTGTGACAAAATCTGAATTCATGTGGTCAGAAAAAAATGGGATAAAAACTTTTGCACTGATGTTCCATGTATGACTTAAAATGTTCATGCGCATGTTAATGCACATTCCTGAACAAACTGCAACTTTTTTGTTCACCAGCCCTTTATCTTCCAAATTGATGATGAATATCTTTTGATCAATATGGTGTCATTTACAGTAATAGTAAATCCAAAAGTAATTTAATGAAAAATAATAAATAAATGAAAAATAGAATAATTTGTATTAGTTATATGTTTAGATTAACAGCTTATGATAGAGAAAGAATGACTTGTGAGAAAAAACAGAGACAGGAAAATAACTTCAATGGAGGAAATGAAAGTCCTATTTATTGCAAATATAAAAGCATACGCTCTCAGAGTGCTTATCATATCTTTAAATATTCTTGTTGGATTATATAGTTTTAGTTTGTTTGATGCCTGATATGATCCATGTAATGCTCCTAAGGGAGCTGACAGAAATGCTTGCCAAGCCACTGTCCATTCTCCAGCAGTCGTAGCTAAGCAGAGAGCTCCCACTTGGCTGGAAGTTAGCAAATGAGAAGAAACAAAAGGAGGATCTGAGACCTACAAACCTGTCGGTCTCGTTATGAGTAGAAAAAGGTATCAATTTTTTTAAAAGTTTCAGAGTTAACAGGTTAAATCAATTGTTGCTAAGTTGGAGTTTTAACTACTTGTTAATAGTTTCATGTTGTGATCACCTGTTGTTAATAGTTTTTCTTTAATTGCCTGTTGATGATAGTTAGAAATCCCTCTTCTTCAGGTATCACCCCTGCTGCTTCCTGAAAAATGGCACCCGGGACTGTGAGGAGAAAGTGACATTGAGGCTGGTATGCAAATGTGGACGCACTTCACCAAGTCTAGCAGGTGAAACTCCTCAAACAACAAGCCACCATTGAATTAAAAAAGCTAAGTGATGTCTAGAGGTGAGCAACTGAATCCAGTGTCTGCTAAGATATTTTATACCTTTCACCCTAACCTAAAAAGATGTCAGCTGGAAAGAGGACCTTGCATATCAAACTGAAAACTGGGAATCTGCTGGTGCTCTCGTGAGGATAGAAGACCCAGCTCTGCCTGCACACCAGGGGACACAGCTGCACTCCTCCCCCTCCTCCTCCGTGCCACCCCTGGGAGCAGTGGCAGCATGTGCGTGACCCGTCAGGTCCAACCAAGCTGATTTTTAATAAAGCCATTAGAAAAGGAGAAAGATCTCCTGCCCATTTATTTCAGTCTGAACTGTGCAGAGGTAGATTATGGAGCAGATCATTGTGAATGCCATCGCACAGCAAGTACAGGATAAGCAGGGGATCGTGAGTATAGATTTGTAAAAGGCAGGTCCTGCTTGACTGACACATTTACTCACAAGTCTTCATTTTTATTTGTTGTTAGTTCCCAAGGGAACTGGGGTGGTTTAGCCTGGAGAAAAGGAGGCTCAGGGAAGACGTCATCTCTCTCTTTTCCTGAATAAAATGTGACAGGACAAGAGGAAGGGGCTTCAAGATGCACCAGGAGAAGCTTAGATTGGATGCAAGGAAAATTTTCTTTACCAAAAGGGGTGTCAAGCACTGGATCAGCTGTTCAGGGAAGTGGTTAAATCACCATCCACGGAGGTAGTGAAAAGATGTGTGGATGTAGCACTAAGGGGCATGGTCTAGTGTTGGATCTGGCAGTGTTGCGTTGACAACTGAACTTAAGGACCTTAGAGGACTTTCCCACTCTAAACAATTCCATGATTCTATGATTGCAGTCTTTCTCCTAAGAATGATGTATAAAATAATTATTCTGTCACACAACATTGAGGAACACGTATTTTGGGTCAGGAAATATACTAAGATATAGAATGTGGTCTATTAAGAAATGGAGCTGTATAGTAAATGAATTAGCAAAACCAAAATGTTCCTTTTTGATAAAACAAACTTTCAATCAAAATATAAAATGAAAATATGATACAGGCAAGCAGCAGATTTCCTCCAGAAACTTCCTCAAGTTTTTTAATATTTTAATATAAGCTGATCACATTTGTATTCTCCTTTCAAATTCATTAAAACCAAATTGATTTTTCTTTCCTGTTTCCAAAAGGAATTTGTTTAACTGCTTAATTTACAAGCCCTACAGTAAAACAGATCATGAGAACAAAGATGAGAGGTCTTAGCACTCAATGATGCTGCAGTATCACTGACTCTTCCTGTAGCATCACAATTTTTTTTCCCTGTTATACCATTCTGAGAGGAACCATAGAGAGAAAAATATTACATAAGAAATTTGAGGATTAAATTCGATTATTGTATGAATTATAAATGCTAAAAGGGAGAACAGATATGATAATATGGATCACCACTAAGCAGAAAAATGCCAAATTTAATCTGATGATTGCTGGTTGGTCACTAAATTCTGCGCTAGGCAAAAAAATAATTGAAAGAGTAAATGTTACTGAATAGTTCTTTTAAAAAGATGCCTGGTATGTTTTGACTACAGCATAGTGATATTAGGGAACAAATGGAACTAAGCTGATAAAAACAGTATGTGTGCAATTGTAATCCTTTAGATAACCTATGATGCTTTCTGTTATTGTCTATTTAAATGTGTTACATACTTAGATTAAGACAAATTCAGTTTCCAAGATGTGGCGGTGGGGGTTTGAAGATTATATGTTCAGTCTCTGTCTAAAGTTGTTCACCACCTGTCTTCCTGCCTCTTCTCCGTGGCAGTTATGATAATTCGAGATTCTCCGCTGTCTAGCCTCAAAAACCTGCCTCTGCGGCCTGTCATAATTTGCTACACCCATTTATCCAGAAGATTCACAGTCAGTTATGATATTTCCTTTCTGCCATTGGTATGTGACTTTCCCGCTCCACGTTATGTTTACATTTGTATCCCCAGACCCCTCCCATTAGCCTTTGATTCGTTAGAGGATCTCCTCCTGGGAGTCCGCCCCCCTCCATAAAAGCTGCTGTTTTCCTCTGTTTCCCGCGCTTTGCCACTGCTCCCTCTTCAAGCCACGCGGCTGCCACGCCCCGCGCGCACCCATGTGTCTCTGCGGTTTGCAGCCTCGGCGCCTCTCTCCGACGTGAGAATGAAGAACTCCGGCGTGGCACGGCGTCAGCTGCCCTGCTCCGGCGCCGCGCCTGCCTCAGGAAGGAACGTGGCTCTGCCGCTGCCTGTGCGGCGCTGCCACACCCGCGCAGTGTTGTGTCACCTGCCTTGCTTTGGCACCGCTCTTGTGCGGGAAAGAATAAAAACAGCTCAGAGAAGCAAGAAGAGTACTTCCTTTTTCCTTTATTCTAATTCTTCCATGTGGGTCCACGTTTATAAGCCATTCTTGGCAGTCTGGGATCCCAGCCAGTCGCTGAACCACAATCCCGCCTGTCGGCAACAGAGGCAGGGTGCAGCCACTCCTGGCATGTGTGCCGATTGTCCCTCCCGCCATCGGGACGCAACGTCAACAAAGAATAATGCTTTATTAAGCTTTTCATAATAAATTTTAAAATAAAATTTACTTTAAAATTACACGTTTTTATGTCTTCATTTTTTTTTTAATGTTAGTGAGGTTTTCTTAATACGATTTAATTATGCATTTTAAGTTTACAAGTTGTTCAGGGCTTTCAGTCTTAAATGCTCCAGTCTCAAGATATTTTGATGTCCAGAGAAGGAATGATCACAGTAACTTTTTTCTGTGATGGAATTCCTAATTACAGTCATTGCAATGTCACAGGAAATTCATTGCATGTTATGAATAGAAAGTTTTATTTTTTTTAGGTTGCAGAGTTAAAAACAAGTCAGACCAGTTGCTTCTTCAATTACCTGTTAATGGCTGGTGATTAACCATTGTCCCCCTGATGCTGGCCGCTTGCCAGGAAGGGACACCAGGACAGACCCTCCAGGTGAAGAGAATAGCAGTGACATCAGAGCCAGTATGCAGATGAGAAATGCATTGCGCCCCGAATTTTTACAGTTTTTCCCAGGAAAACCCCTAAAATTATGAGCCAACAAGTGACCTAAGTGACGTACGTCTAAGGATGGGAGCGTAGTCCCGTACCTGCTTAGATCCTTTTTGCTTCTCACCCTAACCTGAAAAGATGTTGATTAAAGAGACGCCCTAGGGTGTTAGACAAAAAAGCCAGGAATCTGCTACTCTCCCATGAGGACGGAATCCCCAGCTCTGCCTGCAGACCAGCGCACACAGCTGCATCACCCGCCTCCTCCGTGCCACGCCTGGGAGCAGTGGCGGCGTGGGCGCGACCTGTTGATTTCTCCCCACCTGAGCTGATTCTTCTTAATAAAGGCATTATAAAGGAGAAAGATCTCCTGCCCATTTATTTCATTGCATGTTTTCCAGCAATCAAATAAAACCTCAGTTTCTATTAATATAATAGTGTAAGAAACATCTTCTTTTTAGAAGAAATACCTGCTTAAATTCCATATCCTGGGTTGTCTCAGATTCCCACATGATACCACTTTTCACAACATTGAAAGTGCAGCCCAAATTCTTGAAAATTAGCAAGGACATATTTCCTAATAGTGTAAGTGAATGCACTCCTAGTGAAATCAATAGACAAAATTGAACACAAAGAACATTATTCCAGACTAGTTCCAGAAGGTATTGGTGGTTTGTTTCATGTAAGAAGAATTTTCGCCTTTTTTTTTTCTTTTGATTCCGGAAGACATCACTAGTTTAAAAAAATGCTTATCCACATTTATGTGTAATATTATGATTTATAGACAAGTATGTGCCTATATTTTCTTGAGCAGGGGAGATAATAATTTAAAAAAAAAAAAACTATGACAAGATATAGCTTTGTTCTCCCTAAACAGACTAAATTTTACTATTTCTTGTATGCATCATGTTACTGTTCTTCTCTTTTCTCTATGGTGATATTTTACGAACTGTTAAAGACTTTGAATTTGCAGCTTTTCAGCTTTTGAACCCATTTCTGGTAAACCCATTAAAAATAGATCTGTATATAAGTGTGTATATACACATACTTTTTAATTATATAACTATATAATAAGTTGCACAGGTATATATAAATGACCAGTGTCATTGCAGGTAGTGTTTTAGCATTTAGAATTTAATTTTAAAATAATTTCATATTTTTGTTATTATTTATAATTTAAAATTCTGTATCATTATGAAGCTTCAGACTCAGCTACTGAAAAAGCCTTCCCCAATACATTAATCTCTTTTCTTCAGTTCTGGATTTGAATAAAAGATGGCTGATATTACTCTGATGTGGTGTCTGCATCATCAGATCAAAATTATAGATGTACACCTTCTTCCAATGAGACCAAAAGCAGATGCAGTAAAATAATAAATTATGTTATAAATAAATTTTCACTGCTTTGTGGTATGAAATAAATAACTAAAAATAAAATAAAAATCTTGTGCTACACTACAGGGCTCCCATAACACCTTGGATATTGCTCCTGATGGAGTCACAAAAACAAAAATAGAAAAGGAAGAAGAAAAGATATAGGAAGAGGGAGAGGGGAAAAATGAGATAACTGATTGTCCTGGGAGGGCTCCTAAATTAGATCCACAAAAAAAAAAAAAAAATCATATTTATCTTCCTAGCAAATTTCAGTTACAAGAAGATGCTGACACAGCTATTCTTTGTGCAAAAAGAAAGGCAAACCCCCTCTCTGTGAGGGACAGCATCATCATGAAGTGTCTTTCTTTTGAAAATCACCTTCTGAAAATAAAATCTGGCTGGGATTCTGCCACATATTAAATTTCCAACAAGGTGAAAATCTGGTTCAATTTTAAGAAAATTTGCATAAACCCCAATCTGATTATAAATAAGACTCTTTGCATGGGAATTGTAAAAATCTAAAAATCTCATTTGAAAAGGGCAGAAAACTGTTGCAAACTCAAGTACAGCACTCAGTTTTCATGAGAATTCTGTTCATTAAGAAAATCCTGTTGGACTGGACTAAACTGTCCAATACCAACAGACTTCAACAAAATGGGGAATTTTTCTTTAACAACCATTTTTCTAGTTTTTCCTCTCATACATAAAGTTTACCTGTCTTATACATATATAGACTATGGTTGCACATTAAATGATACTTAAAATTATAATTAGTTACATCTCTACTGCTGAAAGATTTTGAGTTAAAAAGAGGTTAATTAATTTAAGAGGTTAATTAATCAGGTTTGGGTTTTTTTTCCTTTTGGTTGATACATTGGTCCTAAGGTTGTGCTTTTTCCAGTTGTATAAGAAATTGTGTTTTAAATATGGTAATTAATCAGTACAGTCTCTTTAAGCCAAAGGAGATTAAGTTTTTCTGCAAAAAATGCATGCTCCTCTCACAGTAGGGTGTTGTTATATTACTCTGGATCTTCAAACAGAAATTAAAACTATCATTGAAGGAAATGTTAGGGATGGGCAAAGAATTGATCATCCTTTCTCTTTGTTTTACAGAAAAAAAAATTATGTACATTTTCTTAAGTAAAGGAATTAGATCTGGTGAATTTAGGACTGCATTGATTGATACTGGTGGTATAAAGGAAGCGTCAGACCATGGAATAATTCCCAGATTCTCATAACAACAAACAACTAGACCAAGGGGTTCAGTATGAAGTTCCCTTTATACTAAAGTGAATAAAAAGTGTTCCTGAAGGGAAAGATGTAATTTTTTTCATATTCGAAATTCTCAAGAATATTCTTTATTTACCTAAGCACTTTGAGAACATTTGAATAATGCGGACCACATGGGCTGCTAAATTTCATGTACTATTTGTCAGTAAATTTTAGACATATATTTTCCCCACAAAGAGGATTTTAGCAAATATTATACAAACTAAACAAATTCAAGCAGTATAATAGCAGAATATTTTTACTTCTACAGGAAGGTTTAAGACATATTTATCACTGTATTCAGTTTAAAAAATGTAGTATCTGCTCTCGGTAAGCAAGACTTGTACTAAGGTATTGCCATGCAGTATTCATAGACATGATGTTTAAGTTATTTTCTGCAGTCTAGGACTGAACTATAATTCAAATGTAATTCAAAGCATCAGAACTGCTGAACAAATTTATTTAATTTATACTTTTAATTTTCAAAATAAACACTTAAAATAAATGAGCTGCAAAAGAAATACTGCTTTAAACTGAAAGGCAAATTTTTAATGTTGAATAGGTCAAAACACAAAAATTATGATCCTCTTAGTTAAATTGCAAAATCTTTCAGAATCATCCTGGATAAGGTAAATGTCAGTCTTGATTAAATACCTTTTTCTGAAGCAACCCACGTTATTCCAAAATGACAGTATTTCTAATTAGAAATATTTTTCAGTTACATCCCCTTTGAAAATTAAATTAATATTTCAGTAAACTTCAAAAAGTGGCATGCTGATCAGTGTTAATTATGTCGAAATGAAGCATGATTGAAATCCAATTCTTTCATTACCAGTTTCAATATATAAGCATACTAGTAGTGGGGGGAAAAAATCAAACAAAAGATTAAGCACCCTTTGTGTTCTCCTTAGTGCGGTATTTTTGTGCAAGTGTATATTTTGTAGGCAGGTGTCTCCTGTTCAGCCCACCATGGATGGAAATAATTTTAATACATCAGTACAATGAACAAAAAGCTTAAAAGATAAGATGCATTATAATATGCACAATGATGAAACACTAAACATTATATTCAGAAGAGACATGTCCAGAAGAAATGAAAGGTACAGAATGAGATCACAGATTCATATGTCTGGTTACTAACACGCAAAGAATATTTACAAACCCAGATTTCACTGCTAGAGCTGGTTGACTGCACATGAATCACCAGCTAGTAATACAAAATATACAAATAACATCTTTTGTGACCCCACTGACAACCTTTTCACTCCTACAGTAAGAAACTTGAAGTTAATGTTGATAATTTTAGCAAATACTCCCTATACCTGCAGATTCTGGGGTTTTTTGAAAGAAAATGCTGTATTTAGGATATCAGTAGAAGATCTGGAATCTAAAAATCAGTAGTGCAAGTAACATACTGTAAAGTAAACCCGCGCAAGAGCATTGGTAAATTGCACATAGGTGTTAAGTTCTCAAGACAAAGATAAATGGCTGTAGTATTAAAGCAGACCTGACTTGACTTAGAGGTTGTGTGAGGAATAATTTGTCAGTGTTGTGAGAAACGCAATGTAAAAGTTTGGACAATAACATTGTAAAACCAAATACAGTAGTACTTACATAGTTTTCAGATAAAGAATCCATCATTAATAATAAATTGCAATGACAACTTGAAATAGTTATAATTTTATTAAAACAGTTAACTTTTGATTTATATCTCTCTCACTAAACTAATGAGTTTGCTATTTATTTTCTGGTTTCTTGGTTTGATTTACAAATCTGGTTAATTTAATAAAGTTTATTTTAACTAACTAGATGTAGAATAAGGAAGAGCATTTCCTCAGTATTGGTCATCTTTCTTATACTGTTTTGCTTCTGGAAGAAGTTCTTTTGATATTCTACTTGATTTTGAAAACCCGTCACAATGCTTTTTGAAAACCTTCTTAATGCTCACTTATGTGTACTTTTCAAAGTACTCTGATATTTTGCACCAAAGAGGAAGCTGGAATTCACACAAAATGACAGCAAATCAGAAAATATAAAAATCTGCTCATATGAAATCTCATAGATTGGCAGCTGGCCCAAACTTACTACAGATCTGCTGAAAGAAAGTGCTTTTTAATTGTTTAACATTTTTGTCAAAGAATGGATGACATACTTAAAGAGCCTGGCCAAGTATCAAGAAGTCAAGAAGAACACCAAGGTAAGTGTATTTCACTACTTTATATTCAGTAAATGTATCATTTTTGGCTCCCAAAAGTTCCAGATACCAAGGCTTCTCATCACTTCTGGCCAACAAAAGAGGTTTGGTTCGCATAGTTACTCATCCAAAATATTTTAGTGCTCTTCCAAAGACTTTGACATAGTTTTTACTACTCACAACTTGTTCAATACACTGTGGGTTATTTCTGAGGGTTTTTTTTTTTTTTTTGAATTGTGAAAGATTTATTTGAAGATGCCCTGATGTGATGTGTCATGGAAAAGGAGGTCAGAATTCATTATCACATTATTTCTGTTCATTAAATGGTCCCTTTGAGATTTCAAAACAGTGAACTGGAAAGCTCTGGGGAAATATTTAAAGATTTGCAGGGCTCCAAGCTGATTTTTTTAAACTGACTCTACTGTTACAATTACCTCTTATCAGAAGACATTTCAGTCTAATAAAGTTTTAACATATAGAAAAAACCAGACACCTTATCTATCTGAAGAATACCTTATCTTTTTTTGTTGTTGTTGGTAATACATATCCAGTCTAGAGTAATATCAGCATACAATTAAAAAAATCATACTTCAAAATATATGCCAAAATAAGCAAACCCATTCGTATGATTAGTTAGCCGTGCTTTCTTTTACTACTTTTTTTCCTTTTTCTTTTTTTTTTTTTTTTTTTTTGTTTGTTTGTTTGGGGGTTTTTTTGCCTTTTTTGTTTTGTTTTGTTTTGTTTTGTTTTTGGTTTGTTTTTTTTTTTTTAATTTCTGAATTAATTTCCTGCAATGCATACAGGAATTGTAGAATATGACAGCACATGCTGAGTTGGAAGGGACCAATCAAAATCATAAGGTCCAACCCATAGCCCTGAACCGGACACCCCATGAGTGACACCATGGGCCTGAGAGCACTGTTCAAACACTTCTTGAATCTGTCAAGCTTGGTGCTGTGACCACTGTCCTGGGGAGCCTGTTCCAGTGCCCAAACAACCTCTGGGTAAAGGACCTTGCTCTAAAATTCAACCTAAACATCCTCTGACACAATCTCAACCTGTTCCCTCAGGTTCTGTCACTGTCACCACAAAGAAGAGATCAGTGTATGCCCCTACTCTTACCCTCAGGAGGAAGTTGCAGACTGTGATGAGATCTCCCCTCAGTCTCTTTTAGGCTGAACAGAACAAGTGACCTTAGACACTCCTCATTTGGCTTCCTCTTAAAGTCCTTTGCCATCCTTATGGCCCTCATTTGGACACTCTCCAATAGCTTAATATTTTTTTATATGTTGGTGCCCAAAGCTGTCCCAGGATTTGAGGTGAGGCCCCACCAGTGGAGAGCAGAGCAGGACAATAATCTCCTCTGACAGGAATTGCAGTCCTAAAGGATATTGAAAAAGGATGCAGATTGCAGGCAAAATGTAGGTTTGAATAATTTTCACTGACATTTTTTTTAATAGAATATGTATGTTGCTTGGATTTTCAGCCAGTCTTAGAAATTATAGTTGGAAAAAATCCTTTCTCATGCTTTGGCTGCATGTCCTGCTTGTATTCAGTACTTGCCATATTTTATAGGTTTTTAAAACAGCTACATCTCTTATTGAAAGTGAGTGAATTTGAATGGAGTACAAAATGATCCTCAGGCTTTGGAAGCAATAGTCAAGCAAAGTAAAAGACAAACAAGACAAAGCAAAGTTACTATTTTTAAGTGAATAAATTGAACTCCTATATGTAGCAGGCCCAGGGCCTGCAAGGCCTCCTTGGAGGTCAGAAGCCTGAGCTAGAAAATGCCAAGTCATCATGAGTGGACCTTAGAAGCCCCTCTCTTCCGCCTTTTGGACCCTGCTTATCTCTCTGTAAGCTTACAGGTCACTTTCCCTTGACCCTTACTATTGGAAAATTTCCAAAACCCCTGTAAGGTATAAAAAACCCTTCCTCTCCCTGGTTTGGGAGAAGAGCCGTCATTGAGAACCTTCATAGACCAATAAAGAATTCTTTGGAACCTCACACTGCCTTCTTCTCTCTCTCCCTGTGTCTGCTGCTTTGGCACCAGCAAGCTAAAGAGCTGAAATCACAAAGAGCTGATAATCACTAAGAGCTGAAATCACTTAAGCTTGCTTAAGGTTGCCTGCAGCTGGGAGCTGCTTGGGAATTCAGACACTGTGCTGAGAGGCTCTGTTGCCATGATATTTTAGGGAAAAAGCCTCTGCTAGGATTTTTCCTGTCCTGAGGAGCTGAGGGCCTCAGGAAAGAAATGTAAACAATGGCCATCTGCTGCTGTGGAATGCCACGGGTGCATCTTCCATTGGTTCATGTAGATTGTTTTCAATCAGTGACCAATCACAGCCACCTGTGCCAAGGCTGTGAGCAGTCACAGGATTTTTCTTATTGATTCCTATTCTATTCTTGTCTTTGTAGCCTTCTGATCTGCTTCTCTCTGTTCTTTGTAGTATAGTTGTAATGTAGTATTTTAGTATAATATATAACATAATAAATCAGCCTTCTGATGAAAATGGAGTCAAGCCTCGTGTCCTCGCCCAAGGGAACACAGTTTAAACAAGAAGGCTCCCTGAGCTATCCTGGCCACGGCAGCCCACCAGGCATAGCCCAGCTTCAATACCTGTAACCATAGCTGTGATATTTTCTGCATGGGCCAGAGTAGTTTTAACTCTTCTGAGGGATACTTTACCCACTAAAACTCTGGCAGCAGCAAAAAAAAAAAAAGAGATAAGTACACTGACAATTTTCATAGGCTCCTGAAAATTGATTCTTAGTGGTTTAAAATAAATTAAAAATTAATTGGAAATTTGTAATTTGGAATCTTACAGTAAGAAGTTAATTAGAACCATACCAATTTAATCCTAGGTATGCAGAATCTAAGGAAAAAAAAAATATAAACAAGGAATTGCCTTTTTTCTCCTCTATTTCCCTTCAGAGCTGATAGCTGTAAAAGCTGACTAAGAGCACACAGGAAATGCAATGATCAGAATATTCAAACAATCATGTCTCACTTGAC
Source organism: Passer domesticus (assembly GCF_036417665.1). Lineage (NCBI taxonomy): Eukaryota > Metazoa > Chordata > Aves > Passeriformes > Passeridae > Passer > Passer domesticus. The sequence goes on along the minus strand of NC_087512.1, from coordinate 55,143,859 downwards.
AAAAGTTAAATACTATTAAATTGATCACTACAAATCCAAAACTTTCTTAACGCTCACTTTATTTTGTCAATGAAACAGATCATGAAGCTTTAATATGAAAACTTGTAAGCATTTACTGTAAAAACTCTGCATTAAGGTTACTCTGTGTGTTTGATCCTGCAATGGTCAGGCAGTGTCTCCTGCACAGCAGGAGCTCAAAGAGCCATTTTTTCAAATATGCATGTTCTTCTGTTGAATTTATTTAAATTAATTAATTAAATTATTCAAAGTAATTAAATAAAAAGAGAAACACATACTTGCAAGCCAGGTCGAAATGGCAGTGTCTGCTAAACTATATATGCACTTGGTAATGGAATATGCTAGTATAAATCATCAACACTACTTTGGGATGTCACATAGCTAATTTCTTCCTTTCCACAGTATGCAATAATGCATCTATCGATTTGGGCTTCTTATTGCCCTCCATTTCATCTTTTCATATTCTTCATAGTCTAGGAGTCCAAAGAGAAATGTTAACATAAAAATTACAGTATTTGACATTAGCATTTTTTTTTGCTACTGTTATGTATTAAATATAATGCAGGTAAATTATATTCATTTAAAAGAGATTTTCTAAAAATAATTTTAAGGTAACATATTTTGTTTGCACCTTAATATCATGTGTTGCTTTAATGTCTAATCAATAGTACAATATCCACATAAAGAAGTATGAGAAAGTGAAATGTCCTATTGTTTTCCCTTCTGTTTTTTAAATTACCTAAAAATAAACCATCTGTACTGCAACCTCACATAGAAAAGAATCTTCAAAAAATTCAAGGTGAAAAAAATTACTTTCTGACAAGGATGGTAATTTATTTCCAGACTGACTTCATCAAAAGATACAGAACCTTTCTCTTCCTGTTAGCACTAGGCTGCAAATAAAATATTGGTCTGTTCCACTGTTATTTAAAAGTCCATATTTGTGTGAGAAAATGAAATAATTCTTTCTATATTTGGGACAATTTTTTTTTTTTGCTTTATTCTTCATATTAGAGTGATAATGCCCTCTGGGGTAGAGAATTTAAACCACAACTCTCACAGAATTAGTTCTATTTATCACATTTCTGTTTGTCACCACCATGTAGATGCGATGTATGTATACATTAATAATGTATAGCAAATTACAAACACTGTGTTTTTGGAGAGAAATGAAAGAAAAGAAATGGTTCCCTAAGGAAAAACTGTATAAATTATGTTGATTTTTTCACAAAGGCAAACTATTTATAAGAAACAATGTTTCTATTTTTTGTCTTGGTAAACTTTCCCCAGACTGATTTATAATAATGCATTCAATATGAACTCTATATGGATATATCTGAAACAATTAAACTGTGCTGCTTTAATAATTTTCTGCATTATTTGATAATAAGAGATTGATTACCTAAATCACATAGTATTACGCTAATTTAGTCAATGAAGTTATCTTGAGTTGTTACATGTCTCTAGAGTCCCCATCACGATGCAGTCATGTTGCCACTATTTTGCCATACAATAGAGATTTTCTCTTTAATGAAGACTAGAAGATACATTGTGCTCAGAGATGTTTCTTACCAAGCCTCAGAAAATTCCATGCAAAATAATCCAAGCAGCGAGATGCAATTCTTTTCACTACATAGATACCTGTAGGTATATGTGATGGGTTGGTCATCATGTCAAAGGCATCCAGAAACTTTTGTTTGTGGGGTAGACATGGCAAAAAGTATTAAATTACCTCAGATTTCTTCACATTAAAATCATTATCAAAATTAGTGTAATAACAAATTGGTGTGTGTTTATGTACTAAATAAAAAACAGACAACACATCCAAAAATTTTGCAGGAGTCAGCAAACTAAAAGAAAGGAAAATATTCTAACAATTTATTTACGTTAGCATTAAATTACAGATGCAAGATTTCTCTTCCACCATAAAATTCTGTAAGCAATTTTCCTGTTGAAACAATTCAAAGCTCCAGTCTCTAGTTCTCACTAAAGGCTTTACTGTGTGACACCAAATTTAAGTACAGAGCTAACTCTGGGGCTCATTCAAATTTAAAACTTTCTTCTATGTTAACATTTCTTCATCAGTTTGTGAAGTCTTCATGACCTTTGCTTCTTTTTTCATCTTCATAATTCAATATCAGCTATTATCATGCAGCCTTCCAAATTCAAAATAACAGTTGTGTTCATTCTGGAGATACATGGAGATGAATCTAAGTTAAATTTCATCTCATTGATGTGTTAATTACAGAAGCCCTATAAAAATGTCTTGATAGCAAATCAAGACCAAGCATGAAGTACGGTTCATTTTGACTTGCTTTTAAAAGAGAATATGCTAAGGAAACATTACCCAAAGTCATGCTAGTCTTGCTGTTATGTTCAGATTGACCTCCTTTAGACAAGTTCTTCACAGAACACTCAAGAACACAGCTAGTTATTCAATTTGCCATATGTTTCACCCAGTTTGCAAGATATTAAATGAAATTTCTAGTACATTCCTGATCAAAACCAACCACTTTCAGTGGAAAAATATTGAATAAGAATAAATAAAAAATATGCCTTCCCAAGACAGTCATAATTGTGAAAGACTTCAGAACTGTGAGCATGTAATCAATTTCAAGTGGCCAATAAAGTAATTTATAAACTGCAAATACTGTGACCTCAAGAAATGTCAGATGATCTTGTCAATGTTATTCAAGAAAGTATTCATGAATCAATTTTTTTCTTGCATTACTTAACCCTGTAGCTGAGATTAACATATATAAAAGATATCACAACATTTGTGTTTCAAAGAGTAGAACTCTCTTCATGTTGTACCTTACTAAATCTTAAGTAAAACAAGTACTTTAAAAAGTTCTTATTTAATTTTGCTTTAATTCTTATCATTAATAAAGCAGCTGAGAGCTTTTATTTAAACCTTATAATAATGTCATAGTTTTTGGGTTGCTGCAAATGTCAGAAGGAGGACTTCATATAAGAGCTAACCTGGGATTAATAATAATAAATGTGCTCATTGCATTAAAAAATCCTTGCAATGAAAGGTCACTGTTACCTTTGAGTTCCAAAAATAGAACTGTCTTTTAAAGACTATCAAAACCAATATTAAAAAAAATCAGAAAAGCATTAAAGAATCTTACCTGTGTGACTTTTGCAGTAAAGCAGGATGGACACGTGTGATAACTGTAATATGGAATAATGACTTTTGCTTTGTAACAGAAAAAGATGCCTATAGATAAAAGGATCACTTTCCTGATCAATATTTTTAATTTAAAGATAAATCTGCTGCATAAATTCTACCAAGACCCTTTCATTCGTTTACCCACTCCTAGTCATCTGCTAAGCAAAGAAGTATACTGTTTTTGTCATCCTCATTTCCTTGGCAGGTAAAAAGTCTTCAACCACCTACATACCACATTTAGAGGCAGAAAAATTTAATTACATCATACAAAAATGTGAAACATTAAGAAAGCAGGTGCACTTGCTTTTTACAAAAGCTGGTCAAATTCTATAGATAACTGAAAATGTTGTATTATAGTCTTTTGGTAGCACTGTTAATGAGCATACTGTTAATGGTGATGATAATTTATCTATAACATTTTGCTTTTATATCAACTATCTTATGTCTATTTTCCCATAAGTGATAATTAGTGGCCACTGTGTCTCTGCTAAATCATAAGGATATAGTGAATGACTTGAATTTATAATTTATACTATTTATGTCATGTTTCAAGGAAGGGTGTGGGTTTTGGCTCCACTCAAACAATATGACATCAAAAATAAAATGACAAGAAAGAAGAGAATATTGTCTCATTTTAATTTTTAATGCCATAAATGAAAGTCGGGTTCAAGAGAAGACATCTCACTATATCAAACCTAGTCAAGCTAAACAAAAATACAAATAAAACAAAAAAAACCCCCAAGAAAATAAACACAACCTCAAAAGAAATAACTAAACTGAAGACAAATGTGGAATGTCGTCCTGCTGAGATTTTTACCTCAGATGCTTCTACAAAGATTTTTTGACCTCATACCATGACAGAGAGTATACTGAGGGGGGACACCTAGTCAGGTAACAGTGGGAACCGTGGGTTCTTGGGAGCCAATATACTAATAGGACTATCCTATATTTGGTCAAGTTTCCAGTTCTTTTTCTCTGTTGGTTCAGGACTTTTTCATATAAGGTCATGTTCTGAGCTCCTGTTTGTGATTGGACCTTTGCTCTCAGATAACCCCATACCTGTCTGCATTTGCCCCACCCAGGAGTCTTTGGAATCTAGTACATGTAACCTGTGGTTTCCAAGTTGGTTATTTTATTTATTAAAGTTTTTTATTTTCCAGGCTTGTCCATCGCTCCCATTCCTCATTTTTAGCCAGCATGTCCCAGCCAAGCCAAGCAAGGAGATCACACTGAGCTTCTAAGCTCCATAGAAAAAAGCCCCACATTTCCACATTTCAGTTAGTGACAAGGAATTAGGGAACAGAATGATTTTGCCTCAAGGGACAGACTAGTAATGAAAGTAAAGTAGAAAATGTACTGATCTGAGAAAGTCCTGAGAAAGTTTGGCCTGACTAAATCTCTTGGTAAGGGATGAATTGGTTGACTTATAGTCTCACAGACATTAGTGAGTGTAATAAAAAATTTGAAAAAGATTGAAACCCAGGACACAAGCTGGTATAAAGATTGTCTGAATAAAAAGACCTTATTATTTTTAAAAGAGCATTAGTGATTGTGTTGGTTTCGTATGACCAGATTTTGGTAGTGGGGGGCCATGGAAGTGGCTTCTGTGAGAAGCTCCCAGAAGCTTCCACCATGTCTAGCAGAGGCAATCCCTGATGGTTCTGAAGATGGATACGTTGCTGGCCAAAGCTGGGCAAATTAAAGATTATGGTAACACCTCTGGGATAACATATTTAAGAAGAAAATCAAAATAAAGTGGGGCACAGTGCTAGACAAGAGGAGGAGGTAAGAACATGTGAAGGAAAACAGCATGGACACTACAGTCAATGGAGAAGGAGGGGGAGGAAGTGCTCCAGGCACTGGAGCCAAGATTCCTCTGCAGGCTATGGTGAAGACCATGGTGAAGCAGCTGTGTACCTGCAGCCCATGGTAATGCACGGATCCACCCATAGCCATGGGGGAGGTGCCCATGCTGGAGCTGGTGGATGCCTGGAGGAGGCTGTGATCCAGTGGGAGACCCAGCGGAGAGAGGGGCCTTGCTTCTGGGCTGGAGCAGACTGCCCTTGGAGGAATGCACCCTGTGGAAAGAGTGACCCATGCTACAGCAGTTTTGGGAGGACTGCTACTGGTGAGATTGGAACTACACTGGAAAGGGAAGGTACCCCACAACCTCACAGGGGAAGGACTCCTCTCCCTGAGCAGCAGAAGGACCCCCTTCCGTGACAAACTGACCAAACTTCCAACTTGTGCTTTTGGTGGGAAGGGGGGAGGGGCTGGGATGAAAAATGTGTTTTAATGGCTTAATTCTCATTATCCTCCTCTGATTTTTTAGTAAAAAATTCACTTTGTACTTCTAAGCTGAGCCTGTTTTGCCCTTGGAGTGTTTTCTCCTGGTCCTTATCTCACCTCATAAGCTCTTCATTAATTTTTTTTCCTTTGCTCAGCTGTGACAGGGGAGGGTGAGTAAGTGACTTTTGTGGGTGCCAGGCAGTCAGCCAGTGTGAAACCATGACAATGGTGTAACATATGTTCATTACTCAATTTAACCACCAAGAAATATTTAATTGCTCTCTGTTTCTGATTCTGAAAATAAATAATAATATTCATATACTTGCCTGCATCTTACTAAAAAGCAATCTAATTGATTTAGGTGCCTACTGTGATTTAAGAGGTCTGAGAATACCCTATCTGACAGCATTGCATTCCAGGAGGAGAAGAAAAATTATGAGGAAAAGAAGGAAAGGAGAGAATGAAAAGAATGTGAAGAGAAGGAGAAGAATAAGAAGAAGAAAGAGAAGGAGGAGAAGAAAAACAGAAGAAAAATAGTAAGCAAGATAAGTTCATTTCTTATCTCTTCTTTCTCCTCTTAGCAGAAACAACTTTTCTTGTCATCATGTTTCTCCTCAAAAAAAAGCTCCCTTTCATCAGGGATTATTATGTAGAAAATTACCTGCAAGATACGGAATCTCTTTCATAGTAGGTTCCTGGAAGACACAGAATGAACACAGGTTCCTTAACTCCTGGAAGACACAGAATGAACACCTCCATTAATTTCTACCCATTTACCATTTTAATAGATCACAGCAGAACAATGTAGGAATGAGAAACAGCAGTTAAAATTTAGAGGCTTGTTGATGACAGAGGGTGTAATAAGAGGCAAAATATAACTCTCATCTATCATGGGGATTCAGGTTATATGGATGATGTCATTCTGGAGATCACAAGATGAATATTTATTAATTATGTCACTGAACTTCTGGATTTTTGGTTAATATTTAATCTCCACTTAGTTTCTGAAATGTAACTTTTTTTTAAGGAAGACTGTGAAACAATACAAAACATCCCTGAACATATCTTTAAGAACAGTGCAGCATTACAATGTTTTTTAAAGTTAAAAAAACACCATAGTAAAATGTCAGACCATTTGGGAAAAAAACCCCAAGAACAGCATAGAGGAAAAGTTGTTTTACTGTACGCAGTAAAACAGAGGTTGAGGTAAGTGGTTGAGGTAGACAGTTTAATAGATTAAGCAAATGCTGAGCACACAAGCAAATCTATTCAACCCTTCCCATGCAGAGGCAGCTGTTCAGTCATCCCCAGGAAAGCATAAATCCATCAAGCATAGCAATGACTTGGGTCACCAAGTCCCAAAACACCATCCCTCCACCTGTCCCATCTCTTCCTTTTTCTCTCTTCAGCTTTATATACAAAGCATGATGCCATAAGTTATTAAATCCCTGTGGTCAATTGGGGTCAGACGTCAGCTGTCTCCTTCTTACTCCTTGTTCACCCAGCGTTCTTACTTCTGGGATGAGAAGCTGAAAATCCTTGATGCTGTGCAAGTCCTGCTCAACAGTAACAAAAACATCCATGTGTTATCAACATTGTTTTCAGTACAAAACCAAACACAGCCTCAGCCATCATGCTGTTACACACAGCATCCTTGTCTCTAAATTGGAGAGATAAGGATTTGATGAGTGGACCTCTCAGGGAGTAAGAAATTATCTGCATTGTCAGTTAAAGAGCTCAGTATCCAAGTGGAGATCAGCATCAGGTGGCATTCCTCAATGGCTGGTATTGAGACTGGATTTTTTTTAACATCGTTATCAAAGACATGAACAGGGGATGGAGTGCAGCAACTTTGCTGAGAGGGATGTTGACAAACTGGTGAGCTGAATCAGTGCAAACTTCATGAAGTTTAACAAGGACAAATGCATTCTGTACCTGCCTCAGGGAAATCCCCAACATGGATACAGTCAGGGTGATGAGCACATTAAGAGCAGACATGTGGAGAAGGCCTTTAGATACTGGTGGATATTAAACTGAATATGAGCTAGCAGTGTGAATTCATAGCCCAGAAAATGAACAGTATCCTTTAGGAATGCACCAAAAGCAGTGTGGCAAGAGGTTGAGGAAGGCATTTACCCTTCTACTCTGCACTGGTGCGGCCCTATCTGGAGCATTGTGCCAAGCTCTGGAATCCCCAGTATAAGAAAGACGTGAAAGACCTGCTAGAACAAGCCCGAGGAGGGTCAAGAAGATGATCAAGAGGATTTGAATCACACCTCATATATGGAGAGTCTGAGAATGTTGGGATGTTCAGCTTGGAAAAGAGAAGGCTCCGAGAACACCTTACAGCAGCCTTCCAGAAGCTAAAGACGGTCTGTGGGAGAGCTGAAAAGGGACTTTTCACAATGACATAGGGTAACAGAATGAGGGGCAATGACTTTCAACTGAAAGAGAGTAGATTTGGATTAGATAGTGGGAAGTTCTTTTCTGAAAGGGTGGCACTGGAACAGGTAACCCAGAGAAGATGTGGATGCCCTCTCCCAGTGAGAATACATAACAGTTTTGCGTAAGACATCTGATAACTCTTCAAATGTCATGAAGTAGATTTTTGCAACCAGAAATAGACCAGTTTCATATGCCTGTCATACACAGTCATGAATAGCTGAAAAAGCATCATCTTAGACATCCAGACAGTATAAAGAACTCTACCCAACATCCACAGAGTTTCCTCTGATGTCAAAAAAAGTAGTATCTCAGAAAATGCACAGAATAGTTGTAGGCAGCTGTGCATAAATTAGGAAACTTTTCCATTTAACATAACACATATCAGAAAGCTCAATAATGATCAAAATATTCCAAAATTATGGCAGTAACCTTGTTTTGAAACAACAATTACACAGACTTTGCAGATATTTAATAAGCAGCTGTAGATCTAGAAGTATAAGAATAATTTTGGAAGATACCTTTGCAGTATTAAGGGTCTTGGCCAGTTTTCATTAAAAGTTCAGACCCTTCATATTCGGCTGTTTTCAGTGGGAAAAGAAATTAAAGTTGTTACTTGAATTTCAATTATCCTTGTTAAACTAGTAAAATATAACTATGGACTTCTAAAAGTGTCGCTGTATGGATTTGATACATTTTACCAGTGCCTCAGTAGGTATTAAATAATCACATCTACCACAATTTCTATTAGACTTTGTTCTTTGAGACATTTTAAAGTAATCTCAAGATAATTCAGAAAATATTTAACCTTCTGATTCTTCCAGTGCAATATTAAGGTTTTTTAAATGCTTAAATTTGGCCATATCTTTGTTTACTTGAAAAACATCATAGGAAGATTTACATATGCCTTATGTACAGTGGTTTGATTCCTTGTCTTATCTAAATGAAAATGTCATCGATCTCATAGTGAAACAGGCCTTCATCTCTATGTAATTACAAGTTATTAGGGATAATAGATCTACTTACTAACTTATGTTTAAATTCTCCAAGTTTTTTAGTTCTCTTGAATTTTTTTAAGTTAAAATGTCTCAGAATTCTAGAAAGTATTTTACTTTTGTTTAATGTTCAAGTATATGGTATTTTGATTACATATTTTCAGAACAATTTAATATTTGATTTTTTAAGTGAATATATTAAAAAAATTGTGTAACTCTTTCTTGGGAAAGATCCTGGCAGCCATCACCCAAGAAGCTCTCTCCCTGTCTTGTTTAAACCCAGACTGTGGCTTTTCCCAGAATCATGAAACAATGGAATTCCCTTCTTCCTACTGCAACAAAATCTAATACTGATTTTATCATCTCATAAACCAGTCTGGTCAACTTATTGATTGCCGTGATACCTGTAAGAGATGGTGTTCAAGCAGACCTCACAACCCTGCTCACTTTCTAGACCACTCCTGCTTCCATTATTCTCAGCATCAATGTATTTACAATACTGCAACCATGACCATTTTAGTTACTGTTTTCAATTTTTCCTGAAGATTTTGCATTCTAGAAAGAAATACTGTTTTATACTCTGAGTACATTCAACAGAAAATATAATCTTCAACAGCATCCTTTGGAGCACAAATTGGAACAGGAATTAGATCATCTCTTTCACTTTGGCAGGTAGTAAACTATGCATCCCTGAAACAGGGAAGGATGAGACAGAAATAAAAATGATATGTGACAAAAATGGCTAAATTTGAGGCCTGGGCTATGAGAACAGCTAGTGTTGAAGCACAGTAGTATAGCTGATTTTCCTGAATACAGTCAAAGCTCACAATTCATGCACTGTACATTTGAGATGGATGTTCTCAATAGCAACAGTAAAAGCTAAATACATCAGATTTTCTGCAAATGAACAAAACCATATAGAGGTGGACTGATTATGGGTCATAATTAGCAACTCAGTTCTCCCATATGCCATATTCATGCTCAGAAGTATCTGCTCTTCATGATCCTGCTAACGTTGAACAATTAGAGTTTGATGGAAGAAAGCCCCTTGAGGGGGTAAAGACTGGAAAGATTTTGCCCTTTTTTGTTGTTATTTTTGTGGAGGGTTTTTTTTGTGGGTTTTTTTTGTTTTGTTTTTTTACTTGCTAATAGCTTCCGTAAGCACTGAGTGTGCACATGGATCAGACAAAACTAAAGTTCTCTTTTCTTGGCTGGTGACACAAGGAAGACCACCTTTTTTCCATAATGAATACTACAAAAATAATGCAGGACACAGAGTTATGATAAACTCAAAATAAATGCATACTGTATTTTAATTGAAATCTGCCTCATTAAGAGCACAAGATTGACAGGCACCAAGAAAGGAATTATTTTTTCTATCAAATAAGATTTTTCCAATTAAAAAGAATAGCTACCAGTTGTGTCCTTCTGAAACCCAGTTCTAAAATCCATGGGACTTTATTTTGAAAACTTATTTAGAGTTACAAGCTTAATTAATTTTGGAAACTCATCTGGAGTTACTAACTACGCTGAATTTTTGCAGTAAAAAGTGCAACTATAAGAAAGTCCAGATAGTACCCGTGTTTCATGTTGTCTCACAACCATAACTCAAGAGTTAGAAGTCTTTGTGATTTAGAGTACCTGTTTGCAATAGGACTAATTTGTGATTTTTGTCATGTAAACAAAAAATTTAGATCTGTGATAGTTGCCTGAACTATACAATTCATGAGGAGAGATGTAGCTTTGCCAGTTCTCAAATAAGTGCAACTGTCCAACTGGACACATATGATACACATCTGTGTCTGCAAAGCAAGGCCAATGCTTATACAAGACACCAACATCAGACCACGTTTCAAAGTGAGCAGCTATGAAATTTGATATTAACACCTATTCAGTTGCTCTTAGTATTAGGTACTGGAACTGTGTTCCAATAAATATGCCTTAAGTATAACTTATTTGCATCTCAGAGGAGGTAGGAAAAAAAGATAACTAATGTCACTGAAGTACTCAGATGTTTTGGTGATAAATAAAACAGAAACACCTGCAAAGAAATTAGAAGTAATTCTCTATATCCTATAATCCCTGATAGAGCTGTTCTTATGTGAGATTATGTGACACAATAAAAGGTGGGCGGAGGAAAACAAAGACACACAAAATATTATATTTTAGATTACATGAAGTAAAAGTCTGCAGTTAAGCATGCGTTACAACATCTAATACAAACTTGAATATGGTTTGTTTTTCTGATTATTAACAGAAAACATATGTTCCTTAATATATTTTAAGGAACAGAAAATAATACCAGCAAATCAGGCAAATATGAAAAACATATTTCCTCTGTCGAATATGAAAAACACATATATGAGATGATTCCATTAAGATTAAAATGAATGATTCAGACTTTTCAAAATACTTATTAAGTTCTTTCAACTGGTACAAAGAAGCAAATGAAGTTCCCCAAATCTGTGAGCATTGGCTGCATAAATTATAGTTTACCTAGCATAATACCATTGCATTTTCTTAGATCTTTCATCATATGCATAAAAATGTGGTAGGATTCTGTTCTGTATAAAATCATAGTAAAAATTATAGCGTTTTTTGGGTTTTGGTTTGTTTTGGTTTTTTTCTTTTTTGTGGTTTTTTTTTGTTTGTTTGTTTGTTTTTTTTTAATATTATCTTATTATTCAAGACCCTATGGAAGAAAACTTTTAATTTGAAAAAAAAAAAGATTTGTGTGTAGTTTTACACTTACTTTTCTGCAGGTGGTAAAAGAAATGTTCTTGTGTCAGAAGGGATAATTTGAATAAGATGAAACCAGAAACATGAATAACAGAATATAAATAAATGGTGCATGTATAATCAAGGATAAAGATGTATCAATTTGTTTCCTCAGAAGTGAGAGCATTTTGATGTATATCACAAGGTTACAGTAAGCAATAAGATATAAACCCCTAAGTACAGTAGATTTTGATGGATTGATATCATCCCACTAACTCCATGGAGGGGATGAGGCTAAAGTCTGCTGTGAATATCCAGTTAACTTGCAACAAAATTGACAGACAGTGTATTTGCCCTAAAAGAGTACTTTATACCACATTTAAGAGATAATAAGTATGTATAACCCACTACTCTCTTTAACACAGTGATCCACAAAAAATTTGGTGAGATTTAAAAAAATTATTATAGCTGGATATTTCACTACCTTTAAAATAATTTTCTGTTTAATTAGGTCACAACTTCCTTGTCTGGGAAACAATTAAAAACCCTTGAGTATCTTCTGATCTGAAAACCTGTTAATATTTAATGTTTCTCATTTAAACATCTTACTTTTCATATGTTCATCTATTGTATAAATTTTTTTTCAAGGATTAGCACTTATTTTGATTTCGCTAAACATGTATGTTCTTGGGTGGTAAAAGGAAAGACTTATCTCTATGAACCTTTGAACTCATTAATTTACCACTTTCTTTGCAGGAGAAGTATATACCATCTATTTAGAACTGAATACATTTCTGCAGCAGTGAGAATATCTGCAATCTTTCTCTTCAAAAATATTTTGAATGATCAGAGTCTCATAGATTTATCCACTTTCTTTCAAAGAAGAAAATAAAATCCAAATAAAATGAGCAAGGAAAAGGAATATAAGACACCAATATGAAAACATCCTATCAAGCATCCTTCTAAGTCATCCATTGAATCCCATTCCTAAGGCTTATTGGATACAAAATACTTTCAACTTAAGGTGAATTGTTTTCTCACACCCCTAACAAAAAATTGGATATCCAAAGATGTGTCACAGACGGACACAGTCAGAAAACCATCTTTGAGAACACCTTCTTCTGACCTGCTCCCCTCTCCCTATGTTTCTACATGTATCATTGTATTCCTAAAGGAAAATTTTGAAGAAACATGGGAATTCCCCATTCAATTCAAAGAGAATAATTCCATTTATCAGCTTCTTCCACTTGCTCTAGTATCCCCAGTTCTGCTTTCCTAAATGAGGTTACATTGATCAAAAAGTTCACTGATAGGTCAGGTCACTATCACACTGTGCCCTCCAAGAGGAGATCATATGGCACTTTACTTCATCCCACTCTATTCACCATGCTGGCACCTGAATTCACAGTTTTCCAAAGCACCCTTAAATTTCAGTTTTGAAAATCTCTAAGGCCAAATTGGCATCTGGAAAAAAGCAGTGGCAGAGGATTGCTGTGGTTGCTAGAAATGCACTCTCAAACATGTTCAATCAGTATAAAAATTCCTTGCAAGTTTTAGTATTTTCCAGAGAACTGTAAAGCCATTATTTGTGAATGGCCAGGCACCATTCCCATCAGGCAGTTTGTGTGAGGCTACACTTTTTGGAGGCTAAAGAAATGTAGTAGCAGAGGTGTGTTTTTCTCTGCCCATCAACCATGCCAGATGACCAATGAATGCTCCCAGAGTAATTTAATTAATTATTTATGTGTCCAGTCAGTAACACCAATATTAATATAGAATTTTAAAATTGCCACTTTGAAGAAATAGCAAAAATCTTATTTGATCCTTGATCATGATGGGAACCATGGCCAAGTCACTATTTAGAATGATTGATATTTTTTCCCTTTTTATAGTTGGCTTTCTGGTTCCTAGATTGATAAAACATCACACATATTTAATAATTTCTAAAATTTAGTTTCTAAATGTGTCTATGTTTATTTGCAGTTTAATAAAACACACTATCATCCTTGAATCAACATGGTTCTTAAGAACTAATAATTTAAGAGGAAAATTATGCACCTTTTCAAGAAAGTAAATATGCTGAAAAACAATATAATTTATTGAGCATGTGTCACAATAATACCATCAACATTATTGTCATTATCCATCAGCTGACATGTAAATTACACATACCCTAAAGTTGAGTGCCATATGAAGTACAGGAAATCTAGATTAGGGCACTCTTCTGAAACTATGGAAGGTTTTGTATCTAAGGTGCTGGAGCACCTCCAAGGAGATCAAGACGTCCATATGTTTCAGAAGCAGGGATACATTTGTGGCTCTTCTTTCAGGAAAAGCCGGCATACACATCCAGAAGCATCTCTGGGTCTGCATGTTTCAATTAATGGGGTATCATTTTCATGGAGAGAGCTTGGGAGGAAAGACAAAATTCTTGATCTGTTCTTCTGTGGCAGCTGTAGCAAGAAGAATAACAAGAAGGGCAGACCTGTCCACTGATGTCCACTAGAAGTGGTTTGATTATAATTTCTATTACTCCTTTTACTTATGCCCACTAACATGAAACATGTTCAAAAAACTGCAGGCCCTGAGAGCAAATCTTTCCCCAGTCCCATCGTCTTAATCTCTCTGACCCTTCCACCCCACTCCACATCCCAACCCCTAACCAGCCTTAAATTTGAAAGAGATCAAGTTTTTAAAAGTATTTTCTTATCATGACATTATGCTGTTAGGCTGTAATCTGTACATAGATCTCAATACTTTACTGACAATCAGTTCTGAAAATTCTGAAATCTTGAAAATTACTGGAAAGTTTTGTGAACTATTACAATAATCTGTTTCTGTGAGAAGAACTTTGATGATCCAGATTGTTCTCTTCCTACATGACTTCAGCTGATATTGATGTGTCACAGAATGGTTTTCTGAGTAAAAACAGACAGATTAATCACAGTGAGTCTGAGTCAGCTTATTCTTCTTGGGTTAAAGAATTCCAAACACTGACTAACCTCAGGGGGAAATGAATATATTAATATTTTAACTTAAGTTCTCCCTTTTCACCTTATCAGCATGATGATTGTTTCCCTGTTGTCGCTGCTTTAATTGAAAGTTAAACAAACTCTACTTCTTTCTAAGTAGAGTGATATCTTAAAACATCTGAGTATATTAGCCAGACAGATTAAAGAGAGATTTTCACCACACAGGTGCATTTAAAACAACTTTCTTTGTTCTTTGTATATTCTATTGCAACATTTAAAAGGCCTTTTCAAGAAACAGAAGCATGAGCATTTAACTGAAAACAGATGATAAACAAAACATGAGCTATTGTGTGTTTTCTGCAGTTTTAGCAAGGAAGACACTTTTAAGCTAAACTGCATTTTGAAAAAGGAGCCAGCAAATAATTTAACAACACCTTTCATCCAGGTTCATAGAAAAAAAAAGTTCTCTACATGGAATTGATAGGAAAAGACAGGCAGCTGGTTTATTAAATTTGAGCATATTTAAAAATGAAACAAGACACTTTTGCCTCAACCTAGCAGTCTTTTCCATTCTCTATTAGTTTACAGTGGAATCAAAAATCTTTCTCTATCAGCTCTATGACAGTATTCATACAATTTAACAAGTAGTTCTGTAACAGTCTTTGCCTTGTTATTAAATGAAACTTATTATTACAGACAATCTTGATTTAGAGGTATCAAACATGCCCCAGATCCCCAGATAAGTTATTGCATTGATTGGTTGATCCTACAGTTAAAAATTAATGTTTCTTTTCTTGTTGATCCTCCTCTTTTGGAAAACAGGATGCTGAATTTGTTTGCTGAATTAAAGACAGCAAACGAAATGAAAGTACATACAGATCTCTCTCTAAGCAGATACTCAATGGTAAGACATCTCTTCATCCTCAATGAGAAGAGCTAAACATTTTGAGCCAACAGTTTTTGCTAGAGCTGGAATAGTCTTGAAATGGGATCAGATTAATATTTTCAAAAATGTTTCTAAATAGGTACTATAAAGTGTAAAAAAATCCACCTAGACATATATCATACATGGCATACTCAATAGAGTGAAAAGGCCTGAAACCATAAGGCTGAACATTTTTCATACACACTTGTAAACAAATATTTTGAAATATTTTAATTACCACCTGGAAATTTGTTGACAACACACACTGTTGAATGATTACATTGTCAGGTTTCTGTTGAATTCTGTATCCCTTTTTCACAACCCTGTGTCCAGAAAATCAACTGAGTCAACTTAACATCAGACACTTAAACACTTCATAATGCAAGTCAGAGAGAGAGGGAGTGTATAAGAAATTTATAAATGGAGACCAAAGAAAATTCAGTGTGTGTCTCTATGGGGCTGAAATAATGAAAAACTGATTTTTTGTGATCCACAATTCTTTTGTTTATATTTCCTTGATATACAAGACTTGTTATTTTTTCTT
Source organism: Passer domesticus (assembly GCF_036417665.1). NCBI lineage: Eukaryota > Metazoa > Chordata > Aves > Passeriformes > Passeridae > Passer > Passer domesticus. The sequence goes on along the minus strand of NC_087512.1, from coordinate 55,127,781 downwards.
CATAAAATGAAAATAGAGATTTATTGCCTAATATGTGTACTTGAGTTACACAAAAATACCCAAACTCCAACTGTGTTGCATTACAAAATGTTTTGTAGGAGCCCAGGAAAGATTTAATTCCAGAATGTTTTGTAGAAGCTCAGGAAAGATTTCATTCCGGTGGCACAAGCAGTACAGGGACTACTGTGCTAAGTATCTGCTAGTTTAGGCTCTTGTGTTTTGCAGGCATCTTATATAAACAGTGTCACAACATCCTCTTCTCCCTTTAGTCTTTGAATATTGTTGGTGGGACAGAGGATTATTCAGAATTGTTATTTCCTTTGCTATGGCTTCTTTTTCTCTAAAGAATACTTTTTATGTTCTGCAAATTTTATGACAAGATTTTATAGCATGATGCAAAGAATAACATAAAGGTTAGTGTCAAGCCTCATAATAAAGATCAAAGATGGACAATCAAAGGACAATACAAATAACCTACAGGTGACCAGAGATCAATGCCAATTCAAGGCCTGCTGCTTTGCTGAAATATTTATGGGTAGTTCTTTGTGAGAAAGGTAATCTAGATAAAATTTATCAAAGAACTGGTTTGTGCAGAAATCTTGGGAAGGATCTATGACTGATGTGGAAAAAACCCCAAGATGCAGAGCTAATGAAGACCAAGTCATGCTGTTCTTCTAGGTAAGAAACTCTGCAGTGTTAACCCTGTGTCAGAGCCCAGTAATAAATACCATGTAATGGGATTTGCTCTGCCTACCATTTACAGAGTTAGACTGAACATATGACACAAGATCCAATATGTAGAAAAGGCACTATTTATCAAGAAATTAAGTAGTTAGAAAAATCAGTATTCTGATACTTTAAAAAGAGGAAAGTATGATGAAGTTTATTTTTAACCTGTGGCTAATATAGCCTTATTTGTTAGAACAGCCTATTAGCTCTCTGTGGCAGAAGAAAGTGTGCCATAATCTGACAGACTATTTAACGCATCTAGGAATTTTCAGATTGTTATTTAAACATAAGACAAACTGGAAAAATAAATAATATTGTATCCTTTTCTTATTTTCATCATGTATAGAATTTTCAAGCCCTATAATCTGCAAGATATCCCTCTAGATACAGAAATTAATTTCAGAAATTCACATTAATTGACTGATTTTTTAATGTAATAAAAATTAAATTTTAAAACTAGGTAGTCTTGAAAATAATTTTCTTATTCTTGGTGTATATATATATATATATATATATATATATATATATATATATATAAACTTTTATCTGGCGACTAATATTTGTGGAATAGAATTATATAAACAATTATATGTTACTCTAAATTTCAGGGAAGACTCATATGCTTTCTCAAATCCCAATGGACAGAAAACATGTTTGTTCTGTAACAAATTTAATAATTTCCGGTGGCAAAAAACACCATTCCTTGTAGTAAACATTTCTATTGCTTTCCTGTGTTTTTTTTTCCAGTTAATCTCCTTGGGTTTTGTTTGTTTGGTTTTTTAATTTGTTTTGGTTGTTATTGTTTTGGTTTGTTTTCTTGTCTGTTTGGGTTTGGGTTTTAGGGGGTGGGGGTGTATTTTCTTTGTGTATTATTTCAGGTTTGTTTGTCAGTATTCTACTTATTTAGGATATGAAATGTACATTCAAAAATAAAAGGTGATTGTTTTTACTTTGTGTTTCAATTTTTGATGTTCCTTCTTTGAAAATATTTAAAAGAAATTTATTGATAATTCAAAACTTTATAAAAAATCTTTTCAAATTGGAAATGTATTGATTATTTTGTAATGTGGGAAACAAGTACATTAGTTTTTTAATCAGCTTTTATGAAATCTATTTATTAATCATATTTTGCAATAGTTTTTTCATCTGAAAATTATCATCTGTCAGTCAAATAAAATCCAGCAAAACCCTAGCATCTTTCAAAACAGCTCTACATCTCATAAAGGTCAATGGAACTAAGGTTATGGACTATCATTAAGAAAAATGGCAACTTGAGCAAGTAATATTTTTTTCCCTCTATTCATTTAGACTGAGGTCTACAGCTGCTTCTCTCTGTGTGCTCTCTGCTTCCTGACAAAATAAGGCACCAACATTTTTCTCTCAGTGCAGATTCACTTCATTGCCATTGTGACATTTAAAAGGCAATAACCATTTTTAAAACGGCATTTTAACAAATGGCAAACCTGACCTCATGTTGAGAACAACAGATTAAAAAAAAGAGCCTCTGTTAGAGAAAATCTGCAGCAATAAATTCTACCAATGAACAAAAAAATCAAATAATGCATAAAAGAGTAATTTTTGGTGAAAAATCTTAAATTTATTTGCTTTCTAGAAGAAAAAGAAAATAGGGTGTTCTTGTATGAATTGGAATGAATGTAGAAATTAAGGGAGAGACACAAAGTATATTTCTTCAAGGATTTACACAATTAAATCTGGTAGAAGATCTGGGGAATAAAATTCAGCAGTACTACCAAAAAAAGAAACTTCAAAGAAGTTGCAATGTAATCTAACTTGGGCCAGAAAATACTCTTGGTGATTTTTGTTTACTAAATAGTGCAGCTACACAGAAAATGTAAGAGTGCTTACTTGACTTCACTCGTATTCCATACTTCATTACCATTGGCTTCATCTGAATACCATAAAAAGTGTTGTCTTCCTTCAATGAGAATGTTTGTCCTTCTTGTTTTTTTTTTTTCTATGCTAACTGATTCACGGCACTCCTATAAATGAAATCCATCCTAAATTATCTTTCATATTTACTTTTTTCCTCTATGTAAGAGCACAGTAGAGGAAAAAAGCACTTTTTGGAATGAAAAGTTTTGTAAGATACTTTGAAATATTTCCAAATTCTTGTCCCTATTTTCAGGTTTTTAATTAATTTTTTAACAAATGAAATAATTTTTTCTTTATTAATTTTATTTTTTAAGGCACAAGAAAAACAGTAAGTTAAATTTGAAAGCGTGTATGTGGGTGGATTTATTTAAGATAGCATACGCAAAAGAAGACAAACTAGACCCTAATACATGAAGAAGATGCATTTTACAAACAAGAGAAAATATCAGAGCATGGCAGGAGGTCCCACTTGAAGGAACTCTTTGCTGAGTTTTTTGCCTAATGGTGCTGCCTCTTTAAAGATCAACACTGTATTAATCACAGGAAAGAGTACAGGTTGACAATCAAGTCTGCAGGTTCCTCTCTGGTGACTTCACATAAAAGATGTCCCTCTTATCCAAGTAATTCAGGGGTGAAAAACATTACAGATGTTGAATTTATGTGAATGCTTGCTCCCTGTTTATGAACTCATCAATCTTGTGAGAAACAAAAGTACCAAATAGGCAAGTGTGCTTTTCTTATCCTGGAGGTTCAACAGAGTCTAAAAGTAATCAATATCTATAATTACTAAATCCTTCCAGGATATTTTAACCCTTCTTTAGTAGTCTACTTCCACATCTTACTGACTGATCAAATCCAAAGCTAATTAGAAAGAATGAAGTTTTAATTACTGCACTGACACCTTTCATATATGTCTCAGTCTTATTATAATTGGTTCTGTCATAATGGCAGACTATTTTTTCCTTTTTAAATTTGATTAATTACTAGAGCTTGCTCAGTAAAAAAGTGTGAGTAGAGCAGATAAATATAAAATATCCAGAGATGCCCTGAGAGTGAACAGATCATTTTTTGTCATGAAAGGTTTTTTTTCAAGTTTGGTTTTGATTTACATACATTTATCTCTGTGTGTGTTTGTGTTCACACAATTTTATGAAAAATCAGAAATATTTATGAGCAACAAAGCTTTTTAAAGTTTCAGGTCTCAATGTAACATTTCTGAGAACATGCAAAATGAAAAAAAATTGTTTATTTCAGCCCCATTTTGCTAAATTTATCATAAAAAAATTGTTTTTCTTAAGAAGTATCCTTGGAAAAAAGATTAATCTTTTTTCCTGTTCACTTACACTATCTGATTAAAGTAGTCTTGCTTTTCATCTCTAAACTGTGGAAAAGGAGAAGCCAGATTCCTTTTGATGCTCACTCTTGAAAATATTATACATAATTTCAACAAGTTTAGAGTTGGATTTTAGTCTGAATAATTACCAGCTAAAAGTATATTTAAATAAATTACTGCAGATACTATATTAAGTAGAGTCATAATTTAGTCTCTTCAAATTAAACATACGAACACTGTGAGTGGCTTACCACAGACATATGCAAAGTTTAAGTGTGGTACCAGATCTCTGGATCAAAAAGAAATTGCTGTTTTCCAAAGATGATGACTTGTTTCATGCCTCTTTCATGGCATTCTTATTTTCTGGGGTGACCTATGCTCATGGAGTTTTGGGTAAAAAAAATTTTCAGCACAGATAATTTATATTAGGAGTTAATACTAATGTGGGTTTTGAGTCACAACTTTTTATAAAAATTTTATTTGTCTGATTAATACAGCTATTACTGTATATATAATAACAAACTTCATAAAAGCTTTTAAAAATTGTATTAGCATGCTTTACAATTTTTTTAAGAAACTTTTAAGTACAATAGGAACACTTTATAAGTTGAAGTCAGAGGAGGGCCAAATCAGTGGACTGGGAAACTTCTGGCTTTTTTATCACAAATAACATTACTTTCTTCATTCACAACATAATCAACCTATTATTCAGTGGAGAAATTATTAAAAGAGTATTTTTATGTATATTATGGAAAACCAGAAACAATAACTACTGGCTAAAATGCTACTGCCAAAGAGCAAATATTTCAGGTTGTTGTTAGAAAGACTAGAAATTTTATCAAATTCTAAGATAATGGCTTTGACCAAAATGTAATTCCTACCAGCTACTATCCAAAACGTATATATTGGAGATGTCAAACTGACCCACTGAGATTGAATATGTGTTGGTGTTTTTATGTAGAGCCTGCTGTGAGTAGAATTACTTATTTTATATTGAATTATAATTTCAGGGGTAATCTTAGGTATGGTTGAAGGCTTCTATTAAAGTTGTTATTTTCCTATCTCTGCATATAATTTTAAAGTTCCTATCAATGGAAAAACAATGATTTTTTTTGTGCCTTACTCTAATCTTTCCGTATTTGATAAATGTTTCTCTATTTATCTGCAATTTCAAACACTTTATGTTTCTGGCAGATTCTATATTAATAATGTTGTAAAATTTTTTGGTAGTACATGTAAGACTTTTTTTTTAATTTTATGTCGAAAAATTAGTCAGGTATTGTGATATTGTGTCTACTGGTCCATATAAAACTTCATTCCCCTTTATATTACGGTGCATTTAGGTTTCTTTCATATGTAAAATATTTAACACATAAAAATATTTATCAAATTATATTGAAGGCTTCTTTCTGGTCCAAAATACTTTTCAATATGTAATTTAGTAATCTAGTTTAGACGCCAATTAAAAATAAATATATTGAAGGCTGAAGAACAAGCTATTTAAAGTTGACCCAAGCTATTTTTATAAGTTTTTATTTTTGGAAATCTTTATTGAAAAACCTAGGACAATTCTTGATGTCACAGACAAAACAATTTTTTCTTAATTTTTTGTATAATATGTACATATAGGAAGATAGCAAGTAGGTCAGATAAGTGAGATGAGATTGTGGAAGTTTTCATCATACATATATCTATTTCAAAAATAAAAGATTCTCTGCCTGTCTTTTGACTTAAAGTTACTCTTTTTTTCATTCCTTAAGTAAAATGGTAAGGGTTGAAATCAGTTTCTGAATATCTCTAAGTGAAGGATTCTATCTGGCTTTTTTCAGGTGCATACAAGCTCTATAACAAACAAACAAAAAACCACAAACAAACAAACAAACAACAAACAAACAAAAAAACCCAGGAAAAAACCCAACAACAACAAAAAACCAAACCAAAACAAAACAACAAAAACAAACAAACAAAACCCCAAAAAACTGTGTTGGTCTAGGACAAATGAGATTATTTTATTTTTAGTAAAATGAACAAGCTGTGGAAAAAAAAGATCATCCACTGTTACACAGCAGCTGCCAGTTTGGAGAATTTCTACAAATGTCAGTATATGCATAGAAGCCATTTCTCATGGTGATAGCACTGTCTCTGAAGACAGACCAGCTTAAAGGTATGCATGGGGGCTTAAAAACACATGGAGTGAAACTAACTTAAGCTCGGTCTCATAAACTTGGAGTCACTGTTTCAATGCAAGGGAAATTTCAGGCGGAAAACAGCTTATATTTGTGTGCTTCCATACATATATATCTGCATGTTATGTTTCAGAGTTTATCCTGAGAGTCAAAGCTTAAAGTCAGGATATAAAATCAGGGACTTTTAGGTTATTTATTTAGAACTTATCTGCATTAAATAGCAAGAAGTTTAAAGCCCAAGTGAAATCAAGACAGAGTTCTGTGTTTGTCTGAAGTAACCTTTCTGGTTTTCATTAATCTCAGAAGATAGTTACCAGTGTGGAGTCTATTAGGAAGCTCAGAATTAAAGTTTATAGCTGGAGTTGCAGCGCATTAAATACAAAGATTCAGAGAGGGTCTTAGAAGCAAAACCAAAACATTGAAATAGTTTTCTGTTAATGTTTCCACTACTCTCTTTACAGGTCTTTTCATTTATTTGTGTCACATTAAAGCTTATTTGATTACTTCTCAGTATCCAGTTCAGCCTCAGTTCTTTACATATCACAATATAGTTATGCCTTGTAATTAAAATAAAAGTGTGATTTGTCATCACAATGTTGCCTTCAGGCTTTTTTTGCTTCAAGTTAATATAAAAATAACAGAAATATCAGAAATACCTGGCAGGTTTTTTCTAGGTTTTGTTCTTACATTTTGTTTTAACTTAAGAGATTTTATAATAAGAACAAAATCAAACCACTTCAAAGAAAACACCTTATTGCATAATTAGCTACATGGCAGAAGCAGTTACTTTTAACTGCTCCTTAACACACTCAAAATTGTCCTACAATTTTACTTACTATTTTAGGCAGTAATAATTCAAGACCATATACATGTGAATGATGTAGACCTTGATCCTAAGAAGGAAAAGGTAGGGAGAAATGAAAAATCCCTCTGACTACAAGAAGGTAAAAGTAGCCTTCTAGTACCAAAAGTGGCCTGCAAGAAATCTGTAAAGGGACATTTTGCAAGGGTGTGTAGTGATAGGACAAGTGGAAATGGCTTTAAACTGAAATAAGGGAAATCAGGATATTAAGAATTAATTCTTTAATCAGAAGCTGGTGAGGTACTGGAACAGGCTGACCAGAGAAACTGTGGGTGCCCCATCACTGGAAGTGTTCAAGGCCAGGCTGGATGGGGTTTTCAACCCCAGCTCAAGTGGAAGACGTCCCAGTCTTGGCAGAGGGGTTGGAATGCAATGATGTTTAAAGTCCTTTCGAACCAAAACCATTCTATAAAGATTACAGAATTTTTCAGTGGGGTTTATAAGGTGTATGTATACATATATACATGTACACATATATATGCTACCTCAACATAGTTATGTTAATCGACCAGACTGTGATGTCAGAATAGTTTCTCTCTATTGCTCTTGGCTGGAGAAGCTGGTGACTGCACAAGAAACAATCCTTTGTATCTAACTGTGTGTGCTTAAGTTCAAGCATAAAATAGTAATCTTCAAGTACTTATGTTTCTTGTTGCATAAAGATAAAGCAGAAGAGTTATTATCTTGTTATAATGATGATGAGAGTACACAATTATATGAGAGTATATAAAATCTTTAGGATGCCTTCCAAACCAAAGCATGCTATGATTCTATAAGTCTTTTGTTTTACCTAAATCCCAAAGGGAATCAGTCTGAAAATCATGCTGACAGAAATCTCAACAGAGTATAGAGCTGTATTTTGAAAATTATATAATTTCAGTCTCCCTGACAGTTGCTTCAGAATTCTTTGACCACCAACATTATTATTGTGTTGGTTACTGGACCAGTGACCAGTCATAGATTAAAAATATTGACTCTCCAAAGCTGCAAAAGGAAAATTGAAAAAACATATCAATCAGACCATCAGTTAACTGATGGTTTTGCTTTTTATTCTTTATTCAGCTCAGGCTGTTACCTTTGTGAGAATAATAATATTCACTTGTTCAAAACGTAAAGCTTTTTTCGTTTTTCTTTTCGAAGGGGCTGTGTTTGGGTGTGGTTAAGTTCATCACTACGGGGAGCATTTTGTTTCAGTACAGGAATAGTGGTTTTGGTTTGTTAGTTTGAGGTTTCTCAGCTAATGCACTAATTAAATGTGGTCGGTTTAGTGCTCACTAAATGCCAGGGCATCTCTTAAAACATACTTATTTATTTTCTGCTGTGAGATAGGATTAGGAGGAAAGCAAATCAGGCTCAAAACTTTAAAAGGGTATAATGAAAGTTTTATTAACAGTAACTAAAAGAAATAAAAATAAGAATGAGAATAAAATCTTTAGAATATTTCTCCTCCCTCTACTAATGTATAGAAACAATTCGGTCAGTTTTATCACCTCTAGAACAATCTGTGTTCAGTTCACTAAGGGAGAGGAGTCCCTCGTCATTTTATAGAGACTTTTCTGCACGAAAACAATTCTCTTGTGGTTTTTAATTTCCATGAATAGCAGCTGCCTAGGTACCCACAATCATGAAGTCCCTCCCATCTTTCACAGCTTTCCCACAGCTGTATTTATGGGCCATGTCAGCTTATGGGGTATTATTTTAAGGATGATCTATTCAAAAGCAAATGCTCTCTTTATCTATCTCTGAGATCATAATCTCTGGGACCAGAGATCTTCTTCTCTCCCTGGGGACAGAGGGTCTTCATCTCTCTCTGTTCAACTTTCTCATGGGATCACAGCTACTTCAACATCTGCTTGCTTTAACATAGATGTCTTTGCTCATATCTACAATATGAATGCTTCATCTCTCTATAATTTCAATGAGTTACAGGGAAAAAGAGTCTGATGTATCAATTACATTCTTCTCCATAGGGCACAAGAGGATTTTAGTCTGAACTTAAGGTCTCTCCTCATTCTCTTTCTATCTGGGACTTGACTCTTTTCTTTATTAACTTTGGTGTCTTTATGTTGATCTTCTACATGTCTTCAGTTTGTCCTTTTCTCTCACCTGAGGGAGGACTGAAGGTATACAAGTCCTATTTGTGTACTGAAAGAGTTAATATCTTGCTTGAGGCGATGAGACAGTCATGTGATCCCTGCCAGGCTGCGGCTGAAGCAGTCATGGTGATGGATTTTTAGATCGCATCGGAGGGGCTGTGTCAGGATCTTAGGAGGTCGAGCTAGAATGAAGACAGCTGCTCTGGCTGCATGGCTGGTCTCTGGATACTGCTGTGTTCAATTCCAGACATGGTCTATTTTCTGCATGGGCTGCAGAGCCATATCTGGGGATTTTTGGTGGCTAGTACCAGGAACTCAGCAGCCAGGCTAGAACTCAGTGGCCAACGGCCTCTCCTCTCTCTGCCCAGTAGCCGCTGGGGCCTGATGGGCTCCTTAGAAAGGGGCCCAGCTCCGCGGCTGGGCCCACCCAGCCTGGCGAAGACAGGCAGGCCGGGCTATCTTAGTTACCTGTTCCCAGGCTGGAAAGAAAAGAGAGAATTGCCAGGGTTTGTTTAGTTTAAAATGTCAATCTCACAGCGGCAGACGTAGTTTTTAATTGGCTATTGAAATGCCTATTCTCAAAGCTAGTCAGCAATTGGTTTTGCTAGGCACAAAGGAAGCTTTCAGCATTTCCTATCAGAAAAAAAAAAAATTCACTTCTGTGGCTCCAATGCAAAACCAGCACAACAGGACACTTAACTGGCTTTACATTTGAGAAAGACTAATATAGTTCCTTGCTTTCAGGACAATTTAGAATTTGTATGCTAAAAATAGTATGAGACAAACTGAAATTAATCAGAAAGAAAGTAGATATTACATAACAATATGAAAAATAAATATATTTGCACTAAAAAAACAGCCTATTCCAGTGCCTCACCACCAATACAGTAAACAATTTCTTCCTAATATCTAATCTAAACCTATTCTCTTTCATTTTGAATCCATTCCCTCTTGTTCTGTCACTACATGCTGTTGTGAATAGTCTCTCGCCATTTTTCATGTGGGCTTCCTCAAGGTACTGGTTGCTTGCATTTGTCTGCTCTTGATACCTCCATGGTCAGCCAATCTTGATTTTTTGAAAGTTCTCTGAGAGTAAAACAGCTAAAATGAAATAAAGAGAACATTAAAACTCAAATTAATCTCAAGGGAAATTTAATAGAAAAAAAGTTTAAAAAAATTTACAAGTTAGAACAAAAATATTCCACTCAGTTATCTAATAGAAAGGCCAGTATTATTACAAAAACATAATTTCCAAAACTTTTGTCCATTAAGGAAATGAAAAGATGTTGAGAATATAAAAAAATATATTGAGTGTGTAATATGGGGTTCTATTTGTTAAAGCTGTTAAGGCTTATGTTCACCAGAAGGCCCTGTTGGAAAGGCACAGCTGCAGGCTGGATGGCTGGAAGTTGGTTGTGGGGTGAGAGGCAGTAATGAGTGAGCAACGCATAGACAGCATATGAACAGGAAGCTGACTGGGTGAGCCAGATAATGGGTGCCCTTCTGTTAAGTTCTGGTTTTGTCTGGTTGAAATTAAAAGTATAAGAGGAGCGTGATTTCTACAATAAAGTTATCTTGGGATACATAAGGAGTCCCTGTCACATTGTTTCCCATTGCTACAACTGAGTATCATTCGCAAACTTTGCTAAAATTAGAACTCATAGACTACACACATAGTAGACCTAGCATTGTATTTGCTGGGCTCTCAGACGAAGGAAGGAATGATGAACCTGACTCCATGTTCTCAGAAGGCTAATTTATTATTTTATGATAATATATTATATTAAAGAATACTATACTATACAGAATAGGATATTTACTATACTATACAGAAAGGATATTTACTAAACTATACAGAAAGGATATTTACAGAAGGCTGAAAAGATAATAATGAAAACCCGTGACTCCCTCCAAAGTCCTCAATTGGCCCCAGCTGGCCACTGAGTCAAAACAACTCACAACAAAAACCAATCAAACAATTACTTGTTGGATAAACAATCTCCAAATACCTTCCAAAGGAGTAAAACACAGGACATGAGTCATATAGTTAAGTACACCAGTGATACTTTCAGTACAGTAAGAACAGATTATGAAGTATGCTAGTGCAGTTCAAAAGTTTTATTTTGTGAAATGCAGAGTGATAATCTGCTATGTCAATTCAGCTGTGCTCAGTCACTGTGGTATGTGCCAGTTCAGTCCCTCATATAAAAATGAGGGAGTTGGATAGTGGGTGCTGCTGCCTTTTATCTGTTCCCAACAAACCTCTCCTGTAGAAAAGCAGATTAGGTTAACATTTAGGCAACACAGTCAAATCCAACACATATCACATCTGGCTCAGCGAGAGAGGCTAGAAAGGCTCCTTTTTGCAAGGTTCTATTTCAGCGAAGTATATCACTGAAGGGAACCCAGTGAGAAAAGACAACCGTGTGGAGCAGGCAGCTTAAGAAGGGGAAGGAATGGGGGCGGAGCTAAGGGCCGGGGAGAGGGGATTGGTCTCCAGGGAATGGGGAGCAGCCACCAGTGGTAGCAAGCCAGTGAGGGGACAGGGAAAAGGGAAACAACTGGGGGAAGCTGTGTAACAGAAGTCCATGTGGGAGTCTGTCTTTTCCTCCAGGAGGACTAAATCTATGTTAGATAGAGTCACTGCCGTTGCCAGAACAGTGGGCTTGGGAATTGACTAAGAGGAGAGAGTTCATGGGATACTACAGTGGTAGTAATATAAAGTTAATTTCCTATGTGTCCAGACAGAAATTTACAAACTGCATAATGAAAAAAATAAAACCCTTCCTTGCTTGTTTTCTTACTTTGCATTAAATGTACTAAAAATTGCTTCTGATGACTGTCCAAGTACCTTTCAGGAAGATATACATAAAATACAAAGAGGTTTTTTTTCTTCTAGTAAGTATCTAAATTCATTCCCTTCCCTTCCCTTCCCTTCCCTTCCCTTCCCTTCCCTTCCCTTCCCTTCCCTTCCCTTCCCTTCCCTTCCCTTCCCTTCCCTTCCCTTCCCTTCCCTTCCCTTCCCTTCCCTTCCCTTCCCTTCCCTTCCCTTCCCTTCCCTTCCCATATTGCCTTCCTAGTTTTTTGATGTTGCTAGAGGGTTTTTCTAATACTTTTCTTGTAAAAAAGTTTTCTTAAGTCATGCTGTATTCCTACTTCCTCATAATGTGTTTCTGTATAACCAATTGCAACATTCAGTTTCTTTCAATATTTGTATAAATAAATTTCAAATTAAAATTCCACTCCTACCAGCATATGTGACAATATTGAACTAACTTCAGGTATAACACATATCTAATCTTAATACCAGCATAAACAATACCTTAATTCATTAATATATTTTGGTAGTTCAGACCTGTCCTGTAACAAGTCTAAATGTGTCATCAGATGTAGAAAAATTTTACTGAGAAATAAATCTCACTTATTTCCAGATTGCTAAACACTGGTTTTTTTGGGTTTTTTTGTCAACTAAATATACTCTTATATAATTTTAAATTTATTTTCTAACAATTAATGTATTTCTTTTCACCTATAAAGGAATCCTGTTTGCCAGTCACACAATAACAACTATACACACACTATCACAACTGTAACAACTAACAACAGAAATCTTACAAATATCACAATCATTGATAATTCATGACAATTGAAAAACTAATGTAACAGAACATTTTTCTTAATCTTGAATATGGACAATTTTAGTTGCACAGTAGTCTTTTCAGTAATAACTTCTGATACACTAGTTAGCATTTGTGCAATGCTAAATTACCAGGGAGAGCGTGATGGAGTTCTATTGGAATTTTCTATTAACATTATGGACATTTAATGAATGTCTTCATTACTGTTATTAGCAGGGATGATGCACAAATAAAATCAGGCTCTATGTGCACAGAATGCCTCATTAGAATTCACTATGGGACATAGATAAAAATGCCTTAGTCTACCTAAGAAACATGAGAAAAAAATTTTCTAAACAAGAACATGTAATCCATCAGAATAAAACAACATGCTTTTGAACCTTTAATTTGAACTTGAACTTACAAAATTGGTTCAAATTTGCCTCTTATTCACATTGGTATAATTTTGCAAAATTTCCCAGGCTCATCCCAGAGATGAAATCAACCATTTGAGGTCTGAAGTGTTAAGAAACACAGCAAGGTATTTTTGTGCAATTCTGCCCTTTTCTTTTCTATCCCTTCCTAAGCTTAGGTTTAGCAGGGTGGGTAGGGTGGAGAGGAATCTAAACCTAAATGCTGCATTAATGTGTTCATTGACTTTTCTCCCTCTATCTCATGTGCCACCACAGATGAAAATTCTGTATGCACAGCAAGTAATTAATCAGAGAATCACAGTACTATAGAGCCACGGAACTGTTTGGGTTGGAGGGGACCTTCCAAGATCATCTAGTCCAAACTCCACAATGTAGTGGGAGAATCACCTCTCTCAAAATGCTGGTCACTCTTTTGAAGTAGCCGAGGATATGGTTGGGTTTCTGAACTGCAAATGCACATTGCTGAATCACGTCCACTTTTCAAACAGTAGTGTTCCCAAGTCCTTCTCTTCAGTGTTGCTGTCTCAATACATTCACCTTCCTGTGTTGATACTGGGGATTGCCCCAGCCTTACCCATGGTCTGATTGAACTCCATGAGGTTTCCACAGGTGCACTCCTCAAGCCTGCCCAGGTCACTCTGAATGGCATCCCTTCCCTCTGGTATGTCATTGCACCACTCATCTTGACGTAATCTGCAAAATTGCTCAGGGTACACTCAATCACACTGTCCATGTTGTTGATGAAGATATTAAATAATTGTGGTGCCAGACCCTTGAGAGATACCACTTATTACTGGTTTCCACTTTGGACACAGATGTCCAGCCAATGCCTCATTAATCTAAATGTTATGGGAGGCAGAAGCAGACTTCTTTCTACTTAGAGAAGTACAGGTAGAAGATATTGGTAGCTCTTCCCTTTTGCCCTTATGGGCAAAATAAGGTACAATAATTAAGGTACACTGACTGCAGAACTAGCCCTTCCAAGTCATGTTTGTGTGAAAAACTCATTTGTTCTTCCAATCAAACTTTTTAAGGGTCAAAATAATTTCTCATCTCTCATATATGTAAATTCTCCCTAGTACTGTAATAGATAGAAGTAAACAAGGAAAAAAAGGAGCCATTAAGCATATTTTTTGCATCTTTCCATACAACTTCTGTTGTGAGAAATGGATTTGTAAAGGATTCTTAAAACTTGACTGAGAGCTCACACAGTCTTGTACATCTGTATGCAAACTATGAGATAAGGTGTGCTGACTTAGGAAGGCCATGGAATAGAGATGACATTGTTGTGAGAGAGATTGACCTAGAAACAAGTTTCAAAAGATGGCCTTGCAAAAAGACCAGATATTTTAGAGAATTAGGACTGTGAATGATGCATTGTAGCAAGACCACTTGGGGTATAATAATAGGTGATTGGTGTTAGAAATACTAGCAGCATTGTGTGGCAAAAGCTAATAGGCTAAAAAACATTTATAAGGCATTGTAACAGCAAATAGGTTGGCTTCTGATAGAATGCTGTTGAGTTTTACATCTCTTATGTCTCACTCTTCTACGAGACTGATGATGGAATAAAATCTTTTAAAACACCTCTCAGTTGCTCCATCTCTGTAGAGCTGGGAGTTTCCAACATTCTATTATTTTAATGGAACAATTAGTGCAGACTATATTTTAAATATAGGTTACCACCAAAAAAAAACTCCAAACAAACAAACAAAAAAACCAACCAAAACAAAAAACACCACAAAAAACCACCACACCAAAAAAAAAAAAAAAAAAAGAAACCATTCCAGGCACAATTCAGTAAAATGCCAAAAAAAGCCCATTCTCAATAACAGACATACGACCGACCCAAATGAAGTCAGTAGCTTCACTGTTTCATTTCAGTGTAATGATCTTTGTAATGTAAAAGTGGTATTGTGGAACACAGGCCCTTGTTTCATTCCATACTTATTTCATCTCTGCATTTTCCTACATTATTGTTTCTAAAAGATTTACTTTTCCTAATCCTCTGCTAGACTGTGTAAAAAGAGCTCTTGAAAAACCTCACTAGCTGCTTTAAAGAAAAACATTGTAGGAGTTTTTTTACAGTTGTTCAATTTTAATATAAATAAAAATGAATACAATGAAAATGGGCTGTTTCTCAAAAGAGAAGGCTGTGAATTGTCACTCTTTAAGTTGGTCCTGTTCATTAAAATTGCTTTTGTTTTCAAAGTCTTCCACTGAGATCAAGATGGGATGTCAGCTAAAGGAATTTAGCTTAGTGTTTTCCATCAGGGAATAGGCCTGGGTTTTGATTTCTTTCCCAATCATTTGAATATGTAAACCAATGATTTCCATCTTTAACAGTTTGGGAAGAAGGATTAGGCAAGCTCATTTAAGGACTATTATCCTTTGAAGTATGCACAGTAATTCCAAATAATTAAATTTCCAAGCTGATTATGTTCTTCCAAAGCAATAGTTTGTTACTTCTTTTTATAATTAAACATTTTGAGCATGACAGACAATTGTAACAGAATATAAAATTCAAAAAATAAGAAGGCAGCCATTCTTTTTTTGAGGTTTCAGTTAAAAATGTTTGAGATTGTATAGATGTTATGTGGATGGTAGTTGAGCAATGTTAAAAAAATATAGCTCGTTCTATATTTGCCATATGAAATATTACTACTGCCTCCATCACTAATTAATCAATATTCATTATGTGATCATCCATTATGTGGTAATCATATTATTATTTTTAAAATAAATGCAATAAATAAAAATTAGTCTTCTTATAAACAACAGTGTCTGAAGTATGCACATAAACTATTGCAGGAATTCACTTCCAAAACCTAAACTTTATGTTTGAAATAGATAATAGACTGATTCTTGCACTCATTTAATTTACTGACAAAATTCAGAATTAAAGTGAGCATGTTCTGCATAAGTATCCTGCCTAAACTCTTACTCCATCCTTTCTTAAAATAGTTCTACAAAGTTCTTGGAAAAATATTGGTGTTTTTAAAAAATTAATATAATGTTTCCTAACTGTGTTGTTTTTACAGCAGAGTTTTGCTATCAGGAGTCTGAAGGACCTAGCTAGTGAGAAGATATTGGAAGTTGCCCGAAAGCCATAAAAAAGCAGTTTCAGATAGCTGTTCAACCATCCCAACACTGCTCAAAGCTGAGCCACCAGTAATGGTGGTGCCTCTGTAATCATGTATTATAAAAGGATAAAAATTGCTGCACAGCAGCTGTGAGAGGGAGTGAGAAAAATGTGAAAGAGACATCAAGGTCAGAGAAGAAAGAGGGAAAAGAAGTGCCAGAGCAGAGATTCCATGATGGAACAGGCTATCCCCCTGCAGTCCATGGAGGAACAGATACTGAGCATTGGGTCTGGCTGAGGTAGAATTTATTATCCCACATCAAGCCTCATAGTGCTGTGTTGTGTGGGTACCTAGAAAGGTGTTGATAACACCTGTGCATTGGCCGCTGCTGAGCAGTGCTGGCACCAGCACAATCCCTCCAACATTTCCCTTCACCAGCAGGCTGGGCATGAGCAAGATCTTTGGAGAGGATCAGACAGGACAGCTGACCCAAACTGTCCAAAGGGATATTCCATTGTCTGCTCAAAAAAAAAAAAAAAAAAAAAAAAAAAAAAAAAAAAAAAAAAAAAAGCCAAGGGAAAGGAAGAGGATGGAACCATTGCTTTTCCCTTATATAAAACTATGTTTATCTTAACACCATGTGGTTTTTCCATCTTGCTTTCACCTCCTGTCCATCTGAGGAATGGAAGGATACAAGAAATAGCTGAGCCAGGGCCATATCACCACACAGCCATGCTGTAGCCAGCGAAGGACCCCACACCAAAGTAGGGGAATTACCTTAAAGGAAGCTGCAGCCTGTGGGGACCCCATGGCACAATAGGCTCCTATAAGGAGCTGTGGAGCATGGACTAGAGCCCATGTAGGAGGTATTCTGGAGCAGTCTGTTCCAGGAGGCCTGTATGCTACGGGAAACACCTACACTGCAAAAAATTCTTAAGAGCTGCAGCCCACAGAGAGGACCCACACTGGAGCAGTGTGTGAAGGTCTGTATCCAGTGAAAGGCACCCCATGCTGGAAGTTGGAAAGGGTGTTAGGAGGAGGGGGTGACAGAGATAATGATGGTGTACAACCTTCATTCCCCATTCCTCTGCACTTCTTGTTGGGAAAGAGGTAGAAAGATCAGGAGTAAAGTTGTACATGGGAAGAAGGGAGAGGTAGGGGAAAGGTGTTTTTACTTTTGTATTTATGTTTTACTATCATACTCTGTTGTTAATTGGCAATAAATTAATAAAATCTTTCCCAATTTTTGTCTGTTTTGCCCTGACTGTAACTGATGAGTAAACTCCCTGTCCTTATTTTGACACACAAAACTGCCCATATTTCCTCACCCTGTCATGCTGAAGAGGATGAGTGAGAGAAAGCTTGGTGGGTGTCAGCAGGCCAAAGGTAAACTCCCCACACTGGTTCAAACACAAAAATGCTCTTCCAATAAACATCATGAATGACCATCCAAAACACTTGCTTGTGTACCACAGCAATTTAGCTCTACAATAATCTAAACAATTAAGAAAAGCTTTAAGACAAAAAGATGTTACATTTTTAATAAAAGTGAATATTTGGGATTATTTAATTCCCCTCCCAACAGATTATGGGACTCTGCTAAATGTGCCCACAAAGTGCACTGGAGTTATTAATCCCTCAACTACCCCAAAACTCATATTCTACATACTTGACTGTGACTAAGGACTGCTTTTCAAGAACTCCTTCTTTCCCATTGCCAATTAGACATGGATTTAAAATGCAGTGAAATATTAATGCTTTGTCTGAGGTATTTCAGGACACCTAGGTCCTTACAGAATGATGTTTCATACCATCTAACAAAAGGATAAACTCTGCTTCTTCATCTTTATGCAACAAAACACATAAGTGCTCAAGGACTATTATTTTAAACTTAAACTTAAGCACACACAGTTTGTTAGACATGAAGGATGTTTCTTGAGCAGCCATCTCCTCCAGACATGAGCAATAGAAAAAAAAACTGTTCTGGTAGCAGAGTCTAGCTCATTAATACAACTATAATAATATAGTGCATACATTCATATGTGTGTATGTACCTCATAAACTGCATTGGAAACCATAATTTTGAGGGTGTTTCTATTCATAGCAGGACAGCAATACAGATTTTTTTATTTTGGTCTGAGTAAGATGTAGTGCCCACTCAAGCATGTGGCAATGAGGAAAAGTAAAAAGTTGCACATCAGAGGACATTTGCAGAGCACAAATAAAGTTTATTTGTCCTTGCATGCTGACCTCTTGGACATAAGTAAGCCATCTCCTATGACAGAGCACTGCCACAGCCAGGACTACCTCTGTGCTGTTCCATCATAACTCTGCACACACAGGCTTGTTTTCCTGCCCCCTACTTAGGAACCCAAATTCACCTCAACCAGCCAATCTCATCGCAACCTCTTTCCTTTGCTTCTGTTTTCCACTTGTTATTGCAGCTTCTTGAAAAACCTAGAGTGGCGGCTAATAAACTGAATGTGTTTTGCTGTAGTTATGAACTCTGACACAATTTGTATGAATGGCTGAGAACCTCACCCAGCAAGATTTAATGCATTAAAAGAGGACTTTATTAGATTTTCTGGTTGTTACCTGACTAGAAACAAAGCCCTATGAAACTTACACATGATGCAAAAGTCTTTGCAAGAAACGATCTTGTGGATGATAATAGATTATATAGATTGTTAATTCTCTAGGAGCAATTTATTCCAGAGACATTATTTTGTGAATATATCATCTGTAGTAGTTACGTTGCCCAATGAACATGACAGGATTCCACTCTTTTTTGTTTGGTTGTTTGGATGATTGGTTAGGTTTGGGGTTTTTTGATAGGTTGGGGGATTGAATGTTTTTGTTGTTCTTTTGGTCTTTTTGGATTTTTGGTTTTTATTTTGGACCTATTATTTTTAAAATATGATTAAACAGATATTACCAAATTAAAATGTTGCAGTTATAGCAGATGAAAGTAATAGTTCTGTAGTTACTGGCAAGAGAACTGAGCTCTTGGGGTGACTTTATGATGCTTGTATCCCCATTTGTCTGTTTAGTCTTTACGACTGGTTCTGAAAGCAAAGGAGGGGAGAGAAAAAGTGCAGAGCTGGTTATCAGAAACTGCACTCACTTCTCCACATTCCTGCTCCTGGACTGTGTTGTCTGCAGCACAGACAGATGGCAGGAGAGAGCTTTCATTTGCTTTTAGATAGTTTTAGCTAGCTGAGGCAGAAAAGTTCCCTGGACTGTGGTTTTTCGTTTCTTGGAACTCTTTAAACCTGCTCTGGACTGAACACCCAGTAGAGCACTGGCAGCTTGGTGGCCCACCAGGGCCTAACCAGCATTTCCAGTGCCAGAGGGACTGGTAAGAGACTGAGTGAGCCGACCTATAGACTACCAAGGGGACTTTCTGAGTTTGTCATCTCTTCAAAGCGGCAAGAAGCTTTATTGTTAAATATTGTTCTTTTTTTGTGTGTTGGTGAATGCTTTGCCTATTAAATAAACAGGTTTTTCCACTTTTCTACAAGGAAATCTTTTTCCAAACCAGTTGGGGAAGGGGCTACTTAAATCTACTTCCTAGAAGAACCCCTTTAAAGGTTTTCTCCCAAATTTGCTCTAAACCAAGACAACATGAACAGGTCCCAGCTTCCACATTTCCTTCACATCTTGCACTAGCTATTGGCTACTTTGGGGTAGCTATTGCTTAGAATTTAACAAAAGATTCTCCTTTGAAAGTATTTTTCTGTCAAGGGTGCTATATTGTGATTGTTCTATTGATAAAAATCCCAGCCGTATTCCAATATAGCTCTGATAAGAGAAGCTTTCTGGAATCCTATGGTAATTATTTTGAAACAGAAGTGTTTCCATATTAGAAAATCATTTCTTGTTCTACATACAACAGCAGCAATAACAATGAAAGGACTATTATTTCTCTTACACGTGCATTAGTCATTTTCTATAATGCACTGCTACCTGTTAATTTACAAGGACAACTGAGAAAGATGTCAGTTTTAGAAGAAATTAGATGTGGGCAAACTAGCATCAATTTATAAGCAAGAAAATGACCACATAATGAATATGTATTACATAATAGTTCAAAACAACCTCTCAAAATGTATGTGTCATTTATTCCTCAAATGAGATAAAAAGCCGTGGTTCAGACTACAGAATACATTTCCTTTGGGTTTGCATTTAAGGCAATATGATCATATATGTTTGGATAGTTTCAACTATTATGCTGTTAGTATTCTAGAAATAGACTTGTTTACGAGACTTTTTATTGTCTACCTAATCTCTGTATAGTCAATTCTTGTGCATCTTTTATTTTAATTATGCGTTACAAGTAAAACTTAGTTTAACAGGTAAAAATACACACAGTTTTTACATCTGAGGGTATTTTTTAACTGGTAAAAAACGAGGAAAAAAGACAGACATTTCAGTTTACATTCAAAAATGTTTACCTATCATCGACAGGAAAAGTAAATAAATTTTCATTTTTTATCTCTAAGTGAATTCTCATTTTTTATCTCAGTATGCTGGTATTTCCAAACCTCTTAAGTCTGCAATTAATGACTACTACATTTCATTTATAGACAGTAATCTAGGAATACAAGTTGCATTTCTGCAAACAAATATTTCTTTTAGCATAATTTTATCAAGACGGGTTAACTGCACAGATGAGATGAGATTTTTCAAATCTCAGGGTATTTGGTTATTTGATCTAGTGTGATCTCTCAAAATTTCCCTTCTTCTAATTTACATTCTTAACATTTCAAAGATTGAACCAGCAAAACAATGTGTTCTTACAAGATAAGAAAAAGACGCTTTTGTTAATTAAGGTTGAAACATTACTGAAAGAACTGCCATGTGTAATTAATATGCTGATAAATAAATATTATCCATATGAAAAAATACTATATTTTTTCACTGCTATATTGATTTTTGTCTGCATTCTTTCCATTTTAGTAACAAATTGTCAAATTGTGTTCATTCATTTCTTTTGTAATTTGGACGTCTTCTAGTATGTCTTTTTTCTTTTCCTGTGTAAGTGAAAACTTCTCTTCTGCTCCTCAGAGGCATGTGGTCAATTCGCCAAGGACCTAAACTTTCCAAAATTCAATTGCATATTTTCACCTCTAGTTATCAAAGCCTTTTCTTTATAGGAAAAGAAAATAACAGATTTGTGGGAGATTTTACAGATTGTTCCATAATTAAGGATCCAGATTCCCTCCAATCTATGCTTATCCACATGGCTGAAATATCTGCATTAAGGAGACTGACACTCCATTTTCCTTTGCAGAGTACAGGCTACTCAGAATTCTTATTGCTTTGTAGATGGGTCAAATATTTTCAAGTAGCATCAGTAAGGAGGAATGGTAATTATACTGCTAATTTATACAACTCAGTTATATGTCTAGACACAGATAAGGTAGATACAAGCTCAGGTCCACTATACCATACCTTAGTGTGGACAAATATATACTTGCAACATTTCTTTTAGAAAATTTTGGGCCATGTCTGACTTACCAGGTAATCAGCTTCATTCTTAACTATGTTTACTGTTATGAAAATTATTAATTATATTAATATAGGAATAACATACATATTCTTCAATGAATTAATATTTTCCATTCTTACATTGACCTAGAGAAGTAATAGAATATTTAATATAGCAGTTGTAAGGACTTTGTATTGGCTGGTCTTCACAATATGAATTCTGTTCATCATATTATTACCTTCAGACAATGGCTTTTAAAGGACTGTGAGACCCTGGATTATTTTCTTAATGGTATATTATATTGTACAGCTAATAGCACTTCTCAAGTTTAGCAAAGAATAATATATGGTCCCAAACTGAAATCTAATAGGGAATGAAAGACAGTATTCAAATTGTTACATAAAAATGTTGTGAATTCTAATAGAAAAATAATTAATCTGAAAAATTTAGACAAGTTTTCTGCATACTTCAAAAATACAAATATGACTGTGTCACATACTCGCAGAAAGTCTATAAAATACATTTGTGGTGAAATACAACAGCTCAAAAGTATGAGATGTAAATCCAATGTTAGAGATGTATTTCCAGAACAGAGTATTCTTTGGGCTTGAGTTGGAAAGAACTTTCTGATGCAAATCTGTGTGGAATTTCTAAGTAACAAATGATGACCATAATCCCTAAATAAAAGGATTCACAACAATCTCTCAAAAGAAATAAGAGAAAAAGTAGGAACAACAGAATTTTTACACAAACATTGATTTAGTCTCACAAAAGTTCTTCAAAGTTCAATACATTAAGAAAATCAGTCATGAAAATGTAAAGCAAAGGAGAAGAAATAATATCTTAAGATAAAAAGAATATTTTAAGATAAGTAGGAACAAACAAATTCATTTATACAGTAATAGTTAATACATCCAACTTTCACTCTTCAAATTTTTGTTTTCCCTCTAACTTTGCTAGAAACCTCTTAATTTAATTTGAATTTATGTAGAGCATAAAAATTCTAGCTATTACTTCTACACTAAATCGATTTTGTTGTTTAGATGTGAGGTGATATTTTATTCAGAATTGGACTAGCTATCCAGGGTGTTTTATGAAAAGCCCTCTCTATTTACTTTAGCATTTATTTAATTTTAAATGTTATAGGAAAACTTAGATTCATCTGGACATTCAATGGATTTCTCAGATCCTTGAGAGATATAGTTTGAAAGTTCTTTTATAGTTGATAAATGTAAAAAGTCCAAACACTGAATACACGTTAGCAAAGGTCTGAAACTGAAGATAATACATGGACACAAGTTTATAAATTTTATAGGAACCTATGTCTGCCAAAAATCTATGTCAAGTAATAATTTCCACATAGACTGGAAAATTGCTGTGTACTTCCCTGCTGACTTCATAATTTTAATTTTTTTTTTAAATTAATTCTCCTGAGATTGGAAACTTCGTTATATTTCTGTATGCATGATTCTCTTCAGGCTGGACACCTGGTGACACCTGGTGAGCACATTTTCTTTGGTGACTTTATAAGCCAGTGTAGCACATCATGCTGTATTTGTCACTAACCACCAGTGACATAATCAGCTCCTTACATGATAATGAGGTGCTCATCTTTTTCACACAAGTGGAACACCAGCTTCAAGGAGCCATCAGAGTCAGAAGGAAAGGAACTGGTCTCAGAGCAGAGGCCAGTTTGTGAGACAGAGCAAAACCAGGAAGCAAACCCTTCCTGATCCTTTTTTGTTGGCCAAACTCCTGTTATGCTTAGGTGTAAACCATGTTTTTTTCCTCAAAGGCTTAGATAGCCACTTTATTCACACTACATTCAAGTGTTCTCCATTTCTCCAGTACTATTTTTTTTCTAACACATTACAGAAGAGAACACAGTAAATTGAAAACTAGGAGGTTGTAGAATCAGGATTCTCATCTTGGGATAAGCTATAGACAGGTTTTTTCCTAAGTTACATGATTCCCAACCTTTGTACTCAATGATAATTAACAAGTTCATTTAACAATATTTTAATTCCAAATAAATACCATGCATAATTTACATTTTGTCTCCTGTACATCTCTTGTTGCTTAAAAACTAATTTCTTGAGTTTTGCTTTTACATTGCATAGCTGCCTTCATCACTACAAGGAATATAAAATTTATAGTTATCGTATTTCAGAGGAAGGGAAGCATCAATAAATGGTTTTGAGTAAAGATACTGACAATCTCTATCACATCATTTTACAAAATCAGAATAATTTTGCAAAAAATTGCCTACTGTTCTGCTGTCTGCATTTCTGCTCTTACTGAAAGAAAATTTGACAGCACATTTTGAAACCGCTGGGAGTCTTTTTCAAAGTATTAGTAAGCAGGTGGTAAAACCTAGTTTTTACACATTTCTCACATACATATTGTTCTATTCCTAAATTTCTTGAAACTGATTTACAAATGAGGAAATTTTATTTTTCAATTCATTAGCATTGAAAGTGCAATTCAGCTGGAATGATCCCTAACACTTAATGGCACAGAATCTACATTTAGAGTTTCAAAGTTCTTCAAGCAATTGTTCAAAATTACAGGAAAGAGAAGTTTGCGTTCCTTCACCTTCACTGTCTCCTTTGAGTGCTACATTGTGGGGATACCTACTGAATTTGACAAAAATTAAGCAATTTGTCACTACTTTGTGCAGTATTTGTTCTCCTTGCTGCTAAAGATCCTATGCTCTCTAGTAATCAAAATGCTATTATGACACAAGTGAGAATGATTATTCTGAATCTAGTGTATTTCATATGTATCTCAGAACTGAGTTTGGCCCTGAAAAAGAAACTGTTGACTCCATTTGCCACCATGACTCAACAAGAGACTTCTACAGGAAAAAATACAGTATTAAGAAATAAACAAACCAGAGCATGAGGAAAAAGCTTTTTTAACTAATTAATACCTGATCTTTAGTCTTTTTACGTGAGTTCAGTAGGCAGTTTTGCTTGAGATGACTACTTTATGCATGCCATATAAGCATTTGTCATCTCAGCACAACTGAGATTGACAGTTTATAAAGATTCGCCCCCTGAATTAAGATCCTGATTCAGGGCTCTATAAATAAGATCTTCCTTATTGCAAGACCTTCGTTTCCATGGGGAAAGCGCATTATCATATACATATATTAGCACATATACCCATGAATTTCTGAGCATCTTTCTACTTTTGCATTTCTTTCAAGTACAGGAGTATCACAACCTTTTCCAGACACAATTTCCACATGCAAAAACAGTGAGATTCTGGATATAGGAAAAACACTGCTATAAGAGTGGGTGAATAGTCAAGCATTTGAGTGTTGAAGAGCCTTGAAATTTGTTCTATCAAATGAAGGCAGGAACTAGAGTAATTTAGATACTCTCTAGGCTTTTCATTTTTCTGTCTCCATCAGGATTAAAACCAATTTGAAATCTCTTTCTCATACTGTTTACTTGGTTTCTCGGCACTTTTGATATTCAGAGGTGCTTTGCTGTCTACATTTGGTCATTTTTTCTCCAGGACTCTGAAGACTTAACTGTTCAGTCTTATACCTTTATCAAATGGGGTCCTTTTAGAAAATTTCTTTCTACCATATTTCCTCAAGGGGATTCAATTTACAAGCATTCCTTTCTTATCTGGAACATATACAGTACTACGGTAACCTTTGCTGCTTAATGAGTGCTTCTCTTGACTAATTTTTCCATGACTGATTTATTTCATCTAGCTTTGTATCATTTAATTCACAGCATTCTAATAAAATGCATGTAAAAAAAAGTAATTATAATTAATATAACTTTTTTCATCATTCAACAGCGCATTTCTATCATGATGCATACATACTTTACACTCTGATTTTATTTAAAATACTTGTTTTTATCTTTCAGCTATTTTTTTTCTACATCTTGCACTGTGTAGCTGAAGGGATCACTAATGGCAACTTGTTTTTACAGGTTTTTTTTTTGACGTATAATTATGGGCAGGCAAAGAAGTTGCTGTACATTTGTGATACATATAAGGGTATGTAGAAGATAAAGCAAACCAATTGAAAGCATGGAAGAGAACAGCTTTACATAAAGCTCCGTTATAAACTGAATAGATTATTTCTATGGTTAAGTCTAAGATGTGTTTCATTACTATTCAACAATGCTGCATTATGGTCTTCAGTTATTTTCAGTTATTTTCCCTCAAACAGCTTTTCAATCACTCTCTGCACTGTAGATATTACAGCCCTGAGCCCATACCAGTTACAAAAGAAGCAAAATAACCTTCTCTTTCTCTTATGTGCTATTTTTATTTAAAGAGTCTTTCCAAGTGGACTGATGCATTTCTACCCTGAGGACTTCCGCAGCACATTCACAGATGTCTGGCAAAGACTAAAAATTTATGCAATGACCCACTCACCAGTTTGAGGCCATATTCACCACAATGTCCAGAGACTTAGTGGCCAACTTACATCACCACCAGGATCCCTTATAATGTTAGATGTCAAGGAGTCCCTCCAAATGCTGGAAAAATCCGCATAATATGTGAGGCTCCTCTTTAACTGTGAGGCAAGAAAAAACAACAAAAAAATCAAACACTGAAAAAAAGCACTCCCACTAATCCTTTAGTGACAACTCTTACATTCAGCTTCACTATACAGGATAAGTTTTACATATCCTGTCAGCAGCCACCCCAAGCTGAAATGTCCTTATCAGCTAGTAACAGGTGTGCCACCAGCAAGCTCTCAGCTGCACAGGAGGGATGTGAGAGAAAAAAAAAGAGAAGCTCCTGACACAGGGCTCTACTCCTCCACAGACGAGAAGATGCTTCTGTGAATCAGTAGGCAAGTTCTCTCCTGACATTAATGAGAGTGTAAACTAGAATCATGCCCTAGTCATGTCTTTTAACATTTGTTTCATATGTGAATTCCCACATAGGAACCACCTTCTTGATAAAGATGGGCATTAGTTACCAGGGGATGCCAAATCTCTCTTTCCCCATAAGCAAGAAACTAATTTCCTGGCGTGTTTCCTTCCTGCTTATCCCTGCCAGCACAGAAGACTGCACTGTGAGGATGGTTGGCCATGAACACATGGTCATGAATGGTGTCTGTCCCGTGAAAAAGCTGTGCTCAAGATGGCCAGCTGGCAAATATTTACAGGAATCTCCCTTCAATTTATTCTCCTCCAGTTTTTGGGGAGATTTTTATTCTCTAAATCTTGGTTCTCTTAGCACTCCTGACTGAGGTAAAGTACTACATCAGTCTACAAGATTTAACATCTCCCTTTCAGGGAACAATCTGAACAATTTCTAAAAACTCCACTACCGAACTAGGAGAGCTGCTTTTGAGTTAGAAGAAGATGACAAAATGCTTCTAAGTGCACTAAAACACACCTAGGGAATAGGGACTGGTGGTGAAGAGAGGAGTTACATGAGCTAAAAAGTAACATTCTTGAGATAATTAAAGCCCATATTTTGCTGTCAGAAATTTGCATTATAATCCCATTTGCCTCTAACCAGATCCCACTGGTTAAATGAGAATTGCACCATTAGCTTAGGATCAGGTTCATTGACTTCAGAGAAAGTAAGACTCTGACATATGACAGCAAAAAGAAGAAAAGCTTACAAAACATCAATAAAAGACCAAGCTAAATATAAATGAATATTTCCATGATCTTTCAAATATGCAAATTTCAACTGCACAAATATTTAAAGTATGCTTTTTCTGTATATTAAATTTTCCTGGTGGTATAGGGTTCACTTGCATTTGAACCTTTGAGAGGGGAGAGTGCTGATTTCTAATAAAGGAATATATGTTCTTAAATAACTGTGAGTCCTATGATACCAAATACATAAATTTTAATTCATAAAACCAGTTTTAAATATCCTCAATTTACTGTGTGACATTTTATATATGCTGATGGAATTGGTGTGTGTTCTAAAACTATTAATTGAAAACTACTTGCATTTTAATTTATAACTTACACTGAGCAAAATTCTTTCAAGCTCATCAACCAGCTCAGCAAAACCCACATCAGAGCCTTTCTCTTTTAATGACACAACTATTTAATTAACAGTGGTCAGCATCATCTGTCTTGCCCATTCCACTGATTGGATTGGATAATTTCTTTGGTTTACTCCACTATATTGTCACCTGCAGGAAATTAAATCTTTGTGCTCTTGTACTTCAGGTTTTTTCACAATGTCATTATGCTCTTTAGAATATCATCCTTGTCAGTTCTGCTCTTATGTCATAACCAACCTCTAAGCCAGTGTGCCAGTCTTTAGCCAGAAATCTTCCCTAGATTAGGGAAGATAGATATTTTCTGAATCTTTCTCTGTGTGGTTTACGCACAGAATTCCTTCTACTAGCTGATCTGCAAAGCTACTCTTAATTGTTCCATGAAATCATTGCTCCAGAGAGGAAATTGACCAGGTGACAATGACTGTGCTGAATATGAGTTATAGTTCAAGAATTAACCAGATGCAGGTGATAAATACGTAAGCACTACTGATTTATAATTTAGCTCACACTTACCTTCCCCCCTCTCCTTCATTTCATTGCAATACTGTGCCTCAAATTATTTTGAAAGAAAGAGTTTCTATAAAGGAAACACAAAGTAAAGGAGATGGAAAGAGTTGAGTTTGCCTTATAAGATGTAGTAACTACAGGAAAAATTAGGAAGGAGTAAAAAAATTCTGTAAATTCCCTGTCCTTGAGAGTCATTGAAACATTTCTTTAAATAGCCAGACACTTCTGTACTGTGTGGGTGGTGAGGCACTGAAACAGATTGCCAGAAAAATTGTGGCTGCCCCATCCTTGGAAGTGTTCAAGGCCAGGCTAGACGGGGCTTGGAACAACCTGGTCTAGTGTAAGGTTTCCTGCCCATGGCAGGGGAGTTAAAATGGCATGATTTCCATTCCAAACAAGCCTTTCTAATTATTTTAATAAAGTGTTAATGGGAGCCAATGTCTGATGCACATGCAGTGCTTTGAATACTGCTACACAAGGTAGAGTTCATAAAAATCAGAAGTAATTTGTATTTGCAGAACATTCCAATATTTTGGGGGCTTCTTTTCCAATTCCTTTATTTTTGAGGTGTAAATGTACCAATGCATAATACTTTTAAGTAGGAGGCTTTTGTCTTTTATTTTTAAAGAAAGAGATGATAATGTAGAAATTAATCACTATTGTATTCCCACTCATTTATTATTAGGTCTTAATGTTTTTTTCTTAAAAAATCAGTTACTGATATCTTGTTTAATAAAAAGTTTTCATCATTTGCTGTTTCAAGTTAAATCTCTGATTTGCTACATATAGAGCATCTGTGATTGGCTGAACATTCACTGCTGCTTTGTTATCTTTCAAACTCATATAATCATGAAAGTTTCTTAATAAGCCAATACTTTCAATGAAATTAGAATGTATGGGCAAGAGATGGGTTTGTAATAATATGCAATCTAAAATGTGTTTATCTATCTATCTATCTATCTATCTATCTATCTATCTATCTATCTATCTATCTATTTATCTATCTATCTATTTAAATTCCAAAAGAAACTTATTACTATGCTAGTTATATCTGAAGACTTCTATTCTTCATACTAAATGTGTTTAAATTTATATATAGTAGACAGGAACCAGGCTTTGAAATTTATTTTGAATATTACCTCAGAGACTACATTTCTCAGAGAAAACATTGTGGAAAAAAAACTTAATAGGAGGTGCGTTCTTGCAATTTTCCAGGAATATTCCTGCAATTAGTATTCTCTTAGCATCTTCTATACTGATAAAAATGGTCACCTACACATATTGGAGGGAAGCTCTCATATTGACTGGTTCAAAATGTATAAAATATTATATATTTATATAAAATGTATAAATTAAATTATGTGGATGGTTTTCTTTAAATGAAATGTACAAAATTTTAAGATGTTTTAAAGTACACATTGCAAAGGAGTTCTAATTCAGAATTAAATCTAGAAGGAATGATGTATCTTCTTTCTGGCTTAACTGTGAAACAAATAACAGTGGTATAATGTATTTAAATGAATAATAGATATAAGTTCAATATTATTTTAAACAGTGTAATGGACTTCAACCAATTCTATTTTTTTTTGGTTATATATTAACTCAAGGACTACTGTTTGTGCTAATTATGATCCCAGCACATATGGGCCTTGCACAAGCCGTGGAAGAGTAAAGTCGTCTGTGTGTTCTGGAGAATTTTTCCATCTTTCACTCCAGGCTTTTTTAAAAGAGAATTTTCTTGATCTTTACTAGAGCTACTTGCAACAAAACAGGTAGACATGGTTGGAACTGTTCATACAGCCATTTAAAATACTTTTAAGCCAAATGAATTGTGAATGAAGGCCTTAAATACCTCAATATCTGTACTTCTTCTTCATATCTTTAATTATTATATTTGTAATTGTGTACTCTTTAATTAGACCTTGAAAGGTGAAAATATCTCTTAACCTGAGCCATGTTAAAGAAACACAAAGAACAGAGGCACCATTAATATTTTCAGCTTCACACTGGTTATCCACCAATTTAACAGAGCTTTTTCTAAGTACATCAAGCTAATTGTGAGTAGTAGCCGCCATTTTGTGCCTCTTTCAACTTTCAAGCCTGTTCTCCAAGGCTCCTAGCAATTCATCTCTCCTGCTGTGTGATTCTCTCAGAAAAAGGGAGTAAATTGTTTGAAGACCATTAATAATTTTCTTAACATACAGCTGGACAAATGAGAAAAAATGCATATGTCCTTGTCTTCAGGTATATAATTCAAGATTAAGGGCATATCTTTGAAGAAGGTTAACAAACTATAGTCTGAATTCTGAATCCTGTCATATTAAGAAAATCCTTTGTACATGATTAAGCACCTGTAAGATCCATGTGATGTGTACAGGATCTCCCTGATATTAGGGTAAGGAGGAGAGGGAAAGGGAAAGGGAAAGGGAGAGGGGGAGGGGGAGGGGGAGGGGGAGGGGGAGGGGGAGGGGGAGGGGGAGGGGGAGGGGGAGGGGGAGGGGGAGGGGAGGGGAGGGGAGGGGAGGGGAGGGGAGGGGAGGGGAGGGGAGGGGAGGGGAGGGGAGGGGAGGGGAGGGGAGAGGAGAGGAGAGGAGAGGAGAGGAGAGGAGAGGAGAGGAGAGGAGAGGAGAGGAGAGGAGAGGAGAGGAGAGGAGAGGAGAGGAGAGGAGAGGAGAGGAGAGGAGAGGAGAGGAGAGGAGAGGAGAGGAGAGGAGAGGAGAGGAGAGGAGAGGAGAGGAGAGGAGAGGAGAGGAGAGGAGAGGAGAGGAGAGGAGAGGAGAGGAGAGGAGAGGAGAGGAGAGGAGAGGAGAGGAGAGGAGAGGAGAGGAGAGGAGAGGAGAGGAGAGGAGAGGAGAGGAGAGGAGAGGAGAGGAGAGGAGAGGAGAGGAGAGGAGAGGAGAGGAGAGGAGAGGAGAGGAGAGGAGAGGAGAGGAGAGGAGAGGAGAGGAGAGGAGAGGAGAGGAGACTTCTGAATAGAAATATGATCATTTAGTGACTACGTTAGGGGTGAATAAAGTTAAAGCATGTTACTAAGGACATTGTCAAAATGCTTCTTAAACAAGCAACGGACAATCCTGATCTGGTGTTTGACAACCCTCTCAAAATAAAGACACATTTCCTAATGTCAAGTCTGAAAATCCCCTTATGCAACTTTGAATTAAACATTGAAATAATTAAACTAGGAGAACTGCAATGTAGCGGTAGGAACATTCTAAGTAGAGAGGTTTTTCTTTTTTTTTTCTTTTTTTTTTTTTTCCTGTTACTAAGAGAGAATTCACTTACTGTCACACTCAGTATATGACAGAACTTCCACTGCTGGTCACCAAGTGCAGATCACAAAGGCAGAGACCAAGACCCTCCTTTAGCTTCTTTTAGCTGTAGAGGACAGCATATATATACTGACACATATGAAAATAGTTGGTTTTAGCAAAACAGAACTGAAATTGCCATTGTCAGTAAAAAATACTAACATAGAGCACATACTCAGCACCCAGAGTAAACTTCTGCAGTGATTCACAATATGTCCTGTCTGATTTACCTTTACAATAGAAAACCTTGCATGTCTACTAAATCAGACTAGAATGATGGACAATGATTATCTGCATCTGCTGTGTTGGCAAAGCAAAGAAACTCAAAGCCACAGTGGATAGCAGCTAGGCTTCACTGGCTTCTCCAAAAGGACAGGTTTCAAAGGATGTAGTGGGAGAGAAGCTCCAGCACTACATCTAGGAAAGTGACAGAAAAAATGAAAATACCGTTTTCAGTTCTCTGACCAAGGCTCTGGCTTCTTGGCATACTACTAAAGACATCAGAACAAATTCACTCAAGTCAGGATAGCTGAACGTGCCTCCTGGAGTTTTCTAAATTTCCTTCAACTTCCTTCAACTACCGAGGACATTAAACATACTTTGTAGAAAGGGCTTTATACTATGTAAAGTTACAGAAATTTGCTTCTATATATGTTCAATATTGCATAACTTTCTCCTGAGCAGATTCACAGTGCCCTGGCAGCCTGGTAGGCCAATCATGTCCAGGGGGACATAAGTCCTGCTCTCCTCTGCAGGGGGTGGCCTCACCTCAAGTGCTTGGGGCAGTTTTAGATTCTGCAATAAAGACATTAAACTATTAGAGAGTGGCCGAAGGAGGGATGTCACTGTAGAGCGCGACATGGCACAAAGCACCCAGACTCCATCAGAAGGGTGTATGAGAGAGATTTATTACAGCAACATGTTGCTTTTATAGCTTTTCAAGATATTTACATTTACTTAACAGAAACATACATTGCCCTTTGGTAATAAGAAAGAAACAAAGCTCCTAATAGATAACCAGGGAGCCAAGTCATCTTGTGAGCCAGCTGATGTCCATATCTTTTAAGTTTCTCTCTTCTATTATGTTACCATAGGGATAGCCTTGATGTGTTCCTTAAGAAAGATACGGGGCTTTCCTTATCTTCAGGAAGCCTTCACAGGCTCACAAGAACAGCACAAAATGTATTTCCCATAATTCCCCCTTTTTGTATTTGACCCTCAAATACCACTGGTACGAACTTCTGCAGGGGCCTTGCAAAAATCCAAGCAGATGGAGAATCCATCCTTCATTCAAATAGCCAACTTCTACCAACTCCATAACACACACCCTCACAATCTTAGCATTCATATACAAACAAGGCACATAAAGACAGATCTTCAAATATGTTACAGACCTCGCAATTTCCAGATGACACATTTGTAGCAGAATGACACCTTCACCACTAGTCAAATAACTTTCTCCCACACAGAATCAGAGACCCAGTCATCTGCCTAGTCACCACTTAGAACCAAGTAGCATCCACTTAACTTTACAACTGGTTGCTGCTATCGTAATGGCTAACCAACCTAGTCACTCAAAGTGTGGACTTCAGCTACTGACTCAACCCCTCTGCAAAGGCAACACTTCTCCCTTAGGTACATCAAATTCCCCTATTTTGGGGCTGCCGGTGCCCTGCAACAGGAAATGATACAAGACACATTTCTCAGTACTACCAACCTCTCTGTAAGAGAATTCAAAGAAAAGAAGCTAAAGTAACATCCACTAACTTAAATTTTGAATTTTCAGCATAAGCCTATAGCTCCCTTTACTCTGTCTCAAATTACAATCTTTACCACACATTCTTTGAGGGTCCATGATTCCATCCACCTAAAAACCAATGCAATTACCTACTCATACCTACTGTGTGCTCCAAATAGGGTTTAATGAAATGGGCAGAGACCCAACAAGGGCCATTTTCTGTTAAAACACATGCATATCCTCTTCTCCATGTTACTAATTCCACTGGGCCAATCCACTTTCCCGTGATTAAATCTTTTACCCATACCTTAATACCTTTCTGAAACTTTGGTTGTTTTGAATTTAGTGATGAAAAATGATAGAATATAGGAGACAATTGCAAATCAGGTAAAGGATGCAAAAAGTTCAAGAAATAAACGGCTTTGTCCAATCTCACTTGAGGTGACTGCCTCCGCATTCCCCCTTTTTGTTTTTGTACCTGCCACTTCAACACACCATGGGCACGTTCAACAATTGCATGGCCTGTTGAAGTATGAGGGATACCAGTAGAATGACCAACACCCCAGGCACGAAAAAACACTGCAATTTCTTTGAAATATACACTGGGCCGTTATCCGTCTTTACACATGATGGAATGCCTAAGATGGAAAAGGCGTGGCAAAAATTATAAATAACATCCCAAGCTGTTTCACCTGCCAATGCCAAGGCAACCATGGCATGAGAAAAGGTGTCAATTGTAACATGAACATACTTTAAGCCAATTCAGGCATTTTTGTAACATCTGTTTGCCATTCTTGCAAAGGGAGTAAGCCTCTAGAATTAGTATCATAGTATTGTGTTAAACATGAGGCATTTAGCAATCAGGGCAAGAAGAAATAATCGACTTCGCTTTGTGCAGCGGCGGCGGCTGGCCTCCAATGTTCGTGAGTCCCGGCAAGCTGCGGCCAGCACCGCCGGCAGCACGGGGGCACTCTCCCGCTGGAGGGCTTCCTGTGGAGAGCGCCTAAGGCTTTCGCCTTGGGACGAGAGGATCCGCAGAGCGACGTTGGAAAAGGCTGCAACCTGCAGGAGATAAAAGACCAGGACCTCGACGGTGGTTCGAACAGGGGTGTTTATTCAAAGGGGATCACACGTCGAGGACAAGGATCGAAGCCCGGCAAGGCTTTTTAAACTAGGAGCAATGTCCAATCAGGAGTGAGATGGGAGGAGAAACTGAACAACAGGCATGGACGGGAATCCAATCGGAGGTAACTGGGGGAGGAGCCCTGGCCCCTGATCCAATCACTCGGTGTCCCTGGTAGAAGTTTCTAGATAGAAAGGTGTGGGCACCGAGTGACGGACAGGCGACCAGGGAGGGGTTACGAAAGATACAATACACGAACTGGGAGGGGAACAAAGTGATAGACAGGGCGATCAACCGGAGAGCGAGAGGGAGGGAATCTGGGCAGAACCATTTACAACATAGGGGTGGTAGGGACAAACCAACATGACATAAAATAACACACTGCCACATTCCCCCCTTTTTTGTTTAAAAGAAAGAGAGAGGGGAGAAGGGCAACTTAAAAACTGTCCTCCGAGAGGTTATCGGACCAGGGGCGGTTGGCCACTTGATCTTCTTCTTCCTCTTCTGGGAAATCATCTTCTGAAACTCCTTCTTCAACCACCACCCAGCTAACCTCAACGGAGCGAATTAACTGGGATATAAATCTTTTTAACACTTTCCAAACTACAGAAATAGCAATGGAAATCACTAACAGAATGAAAAGAACTAAAATTACAGTTTTTAAGATTGAAGACACCCAACGCGAGATCCCCCATCCCGAGAAGAGGTCCCCCAGCCAGTCTGATGTTGATTTCTTGATGTCTGCTAACATCTTGTGCATCTTCTCAATGGAGCTCCTGGCGTCCTCAGCCCTTGATGATAAGTTGAGGCAGCAGAGCCCCTCGAATTCTTCACAACGATGGTCGTGGAGCAGCAATAGAAAATCTATTGCTGCCCTGTTTTGAAGTGTCGCTTGCCTCGTAATTTCCTCATCTGAAAGGAGGTCACTTAGCGCGGCTGATGTTAAATTGGCTTGCTTAGCGACCCAACACTCTAGGTGGGCCAATTCGCCTAGAGTTTTTGCGATGGCTACCCAAGGTAGGAAAACAATCATCGCGACTCCTTCTGGTTTCGACCAATGGACAATTTCGGAGTTGCACTGCTCATCTAATTCTTTTAGATCTCTTGTTACGCGGGCCGAATTGTGTGCAACTATTTTTTCTTTCCAGTCTTTAATTTGGGAATTGTTGGGTGTAAACAGCGTCAGCCGGCCGAAAGTACATGGACCTCCTGTGAGGCGAGAGGGGATGCCTGCCCATGCTCGGTCTCCGCAAATAAAAAACAAACCATTAGGGAGGTCTCGGGGTTGGTCCTTGGGGGTCAGGGAGGTGGTGACGTGGGATACAGAGGAGCACCAATTTCCCGCCGTGTAAGCTTGATTGGGTTGAATGACAGGTGTGAAGGACTTTTCGTCACGGTCGGGAAATGGGAGAAACTCAATACAAAGGGAAGCTGATGCGGAGCCGAGCAATTTAAATTCAGGGGGTTCAGATTTACTTATATTTAATTTGGGTATCAGTCTTCTCCAGATGATATTGGGATTAGAGCCAGGGGGACGTAGGACTTTATTATTAAGGGTTTCAAGGGAGGTACCAAGGGGGTCAGGGAACTCATCTGGAGAAGAAGGGATCCCCACGAGGCAAGTCGACAAGGGGTCTGCTGCCGATGTGGTGGTTAGACAGATAATGGTCTTGGCCAAGGGCGCCAGCGAGCATTCTCCAAACGTTGGTCTTTGGCTAAGGGACAATCCAAGGGCTCGTTGATGGGAAAAGGCCACATATGATGATGGATATCAGGATGATAGTAGTAATCATCGGGATGGACTCTCTCGGGTTCATCGGGCTGGTGGAAACAAAACAAAATATTATTAACATAAATTATAGGATTTGGTTCTGCGCGGGGAGGAGGTCCAGGTCTCCTCCAAAGGGTTTCCTCCTCCGCCTCCAGCAGGCTTCCTCTACCTGTGCCACTGAGTTGGTAACTTTGGGACGTGAGGCGGTGTAAGGCCTAACCCACTTTGAGGGGACCCATTTCAAACCTGAGGGGGTGGATACACAAGCGTATCCTCTCCCCCAGGTGATTAAATCAAATGGCCCCTCTGTCCTCCAGGTCTCGGGGTCCTTAACGAGAACTGGAGGCTTTTGTTTCGGCTGCAACTGTTTATGTTGCCCGAAGTGCCTCACAATTGGTGGATTGAGATTTTCGAAAGAACAATTCAGGAAGTTGATGGTATACATGGCCTTGGCAAGGCGGACCTGGGGGGACTCCATCTTCATTGCCTCCCGCTGTTGTTGAAGGACCCTTTTGAGGCTCTGATGGGTCCGCTCCACTACAGCCTGACCCGTTGGGGAATAGGGGATGCCGGTTTTGTGCTCTATTACCTATTGCTGCAGGAAGCTACGCAGTTCCCTAGATTTATATGCTAGGCCGTTATCTGTTTTCAAAATTTTTGGAATGCCCAGTGTGGAGAAGGCCAGAAGTAGATGTTTTTTGGTGTCCTTTGCCTTCTCCCCTGTGTGGGTGGAGGCAAAGACAGCGCCAGAGAAGGTATCCACCGAAACATGTACATATTTAGATTTTCCGAATTCTGGGATATGTGTGACGTCTGATTGCCACACCTCACAGCTTTGTAACCCTCGGGGGTTGGCTCCTGCTTGGATGGAAGGGAGCTGGAATGTCTGACAGTGGGGGCATGTGGCCACAATGACCTTGGCCTGGTCGCGACTAAGGTGGAACTGGCGGACCAGACCAGGCGCATTCTGATGGAAGAGCTGGTGGCTGATCTTCGCCTGGCGGAACATGTCTGGGAGAGGGGCCATCTGTATGGGAGCAGCGAGGGCATCGGCCCTCCTCTTTCCCTCCGCAATGAACCCTGGCAGGTCAGTGTGCGATCTCACGTGCATTATGTAGAACGGTTGCTCTCGGTGGGAGACCAAATTAACTAATTTAGAGAGCAAGTCAAACAAGGCTATGTTGGACACCTCCTGCAGTATGGCATTCTCTGAGCGGGCAACTACACCAGCGACGTAAGCCGAATCTGTTACAAGATTAAATGGTTCAGGGAACTTTTCGAAAGCCCTGACGACTGCATCCAACTCAGCTACTTGAGGTGATCCTTCTACCTCTTTAACATCAGCCTCCCACCGCTGAGTCTGGGGATCTTTCCAAGTCATTACCGACTTGTGGGATGCCCCAGATGCATCAGTGAAAATGGTCAAAGCTTTCAAAGGAGTTCGGCTTTAAACCTGTTTAAGCGATAAAACAAATTGAA
This sequence comes from Passer domesticus, assembly GCF_036417665.1. Classification (NCBI taxonomy): domain Eukaryota; kingdom Metazoa; phylum Chordata; class Aves; order Passeriformes; family Passeridae; genus Passer; species Passer domesticus. The sequence continues at coordinate 55,090,118 of NC_087512.1, read as the reverse complement.
CTTCCGAATTGAAAATTTTGTGGGCCGGACGATGGATTGAAATTTGTCCGGTGTAACTGTCCAATGCAGACTGCAGCACTTCATTTTCCTGAAGCAGATGTTCCAACATAGCTTTTGTGAAATGGCCCGAAGTCAAATTGGTACATAAATGCACGTGAAATCCTCACCTGCCAGCTCCCTGATCCGAAGTCTAGCTTTTCAGATCAGTTCTGCCAACAGCTCCTGTGGCCTTGTCATCCTTTTGGATCGATGGTGACCAAGGAACACCCACTCTATAATTAAGAGGGGGTCCCTAGTCCTTTGATCCTTTTTGGTCGACTCCTCCCACTGAAAGATCATCCCGTGGAGGTGTGGCAGCTTCCCAAGTATGATAAATTTGAATGGCAAGCCTGGCTGATAACGGTGGGCTTGCCTATCAGAGATGGATCTTTGGATCTTCTCTAACGCAGCCTGTGCCTCCTGGGTGAGGGTCCTAGGAGAACTAAGCTCCTCTCCCCCTTTCAATAAATTGAAAAGGGGGACTAGGTCTTCAGTTGGAATGCCTAGCCAAGGCCTCACCCAATTCAAGGACCCACACAGCTGCTGGGCATCTGAAAGAGTCCGAATTGTGTTTCGAATTGAAATCTTTTGAGGAACAACAGAACGTTTGCCAATTTGGAGGCCCAGATATTTCCAGGGTGGCATCCGTTGAATTTTGTCCTTCTGTAGCTCGAACCCTGCAGCAACCAATGCATTGATTGTGAGATCAAGGCTGTGGGCAAGCGCGTCATCGTTTGGAGCACACACTAGGATATCATCCATATAATGGTAGATAATAGATTCAGGTGCCTCAGCCCTCACTGGGGACAACGAGGAAGAGACGTACCATTGGCAGATGACAGGACTGTTCTTCATCCCTTATGGGAGAACTCGCCAATGGTACCTCTTCCTTGGGGCTTCTCGGTTGATGGTGGGTACCGAGAAGGCAAAAATCGTCCAGGTGCAGAGGAATTTGAAAAAAACAATCTTTGATGTCTATGATGGCCAGATTCCAATTTTGGGGGAGCATTGTTGGGGAGGGCATCCCTGGTTGGAGGGGATCCATATCTTCGATGACATTGTTAATTTCTCTGAGGTCGTGGAGGAGCCGCCACTTGTCTTTATTTGGTTTTTTTATTACAAACACTGGGGAGTTCCTCGGGGACGTGGTCTCCACCAGGTTGCCTTTTTGTAGCTGCTCGTCCACGAGCTCTTGGAGCGCCTTTAATTTTTGCTTGGAAAGCGGCCACTGTTCTACCCAGACTGGTGAATCGGTTTTCCAATTGAGTTTCTGGGTAGGGCGCTCTTCAGTGACCGCTGCCCGAAAAACCTGGGGAGCCGATGGAAGGTCAATTTTGGCTCCCCATTGGGCGAGCAGGTCCCTTCCCCACAGGGGCTCCGTAAAGTCCAAAACGAACGGGCGCACTGAAGCCAATTGCCCGTCCGGCCCCTTAATTTGCACAATGCTCCGTGATTGCTTGGCCAATTGAATGCCACCTACCCCTTGGATTCGCTCAGCCACGTTCTGCAATTCCCAATGCGACGGCCACTCCCGAGAGGGAATGACCGTCACATCCGCCCCAGTGTCCAGAAGCCCTTGCAAGAGCTTCTGGTCCCCACCCTTCTGCAGGCTGCAGGTAATGCGTGGTTTATCGCGGCCTAAGGCCTGGGTCCAGGCTACCGATGGTAAACGTGTGTGTGTTCTAGGTTTTGGTGTTTCTGGAACCCAGGGCCACTCAGGGACAGGAAGGGCTTGAGCCACAACCTGCCCCCGAGGCAGAAAGGTGGGAGGGTTGATGGTGTATATGGCTATAGCAAACTGTCCCGGGTCCGATGTTAGGAGACCCGGGACCATGGTGATGTCATGTGGTGTGTGTTTTGTGTCTCCGACGACAACGAACCTACCCTTGATCCGCTGCCAAGTACCTTTGCACTCCGGGCTCACGGAAACCAGCTGAACGTCGGTTGTGGTTAAATGCAGTGGTTCCGCCAGTTGCAGCCGAAACGGTGACGATCTGGAGATGGTGGTTAGAATTGGCCTTGGCACCGCCTGAAAAGGAAAGGTAGGTTTAGAACAAGTCAAGTCCGGTGAAAAAGTCCCAATTGTGGCAGCAGGCAAGCTCTGCTGGAGGTTTCCCTCCCCTTCTGCCCCCCCGCGTGATGGTATACTTTGGCCTGCCCTATTTTTGTCTTGGCGCGGGGAGGTGGCGCGCTGGGATGCTAGTTTTTTTGCAGTTGTTGTGTCCCCTGAGGTCTCTGTTTTCTTCTGAAGTCATGGAATTCTCGCCTCAGGGGACAATCAGGCATCCAATGCCTGGTTTGTCTGCATAGATGACAAGGCATGTTTGACCGGGGCTGCATCCTGGGTGTCATCTGGTTGTGTGACGGGGGAGCCGCAACAGCGGCGACTTCTTCCTGTCCCACGGCGGCCACTCTTCGAGTCGACGTTTTGAGCTTGCTGTCAGTTTCGTCGACGATGATGTTAACTTTGTGTTAGCAGACATCGAGCATTTGCTGTAAAGTAGGTGGGGGATCCACCGGCAGGCTAAGAATGGCGGCTCTGCAAGCTTGGTTGGCATTGGTTGCCGCCAGCTCGGTAAGGATCCCTATTCTGGTGGACTCGTCCCAGACTTGGGTCTTGACTGCCCTGCGAAGACGCTCAACAAAACTTAAGAAAGGCTCATTAGGTTGTTGTAGAATTCTCGTGTATGATATTACAGGGGTGGAAGGGGACCGTAGGGTAAGGAAGGCTCGCTCGGCTGCCTTCGCTCCCTCCCTCAGGGCCTCTACAGGGACATACCATGCCTGCATTTGTCCATCCCCCCATGTCCCAGTCCCACACAAGTGGTCTGTGGATAACATTCCCCCCTGCAGATCTGTGGCTGAAGCTGTATTCTCCCACAAGGAAGGTAATAATTTCACAACTTCTCTTCGCCAATGATTTTCCCAAACTAAAAACTCAGTTGGGTTCAAGAGGCAGGAGAACAGCCGCCTCAGATCTGCAGGGGTGACCACTGAGTTGGAGAGAGTGGCCCTCAGGATCCCCCGGAAGTATTCACTCTCCCAGGAGTAATCCTTTTGGGCCTTACACAGCTCCTTAATCGTGTTGTGCGGGAAAGGGGTCCACTGGGGTTGGACCCTGCCCTCCCCCCCCGGATGGTAAGTGACCGGGGCCGCGGAGATGACTGGTGGCAGCCCCGGGTCCCGGCCCTCAGCCCCCGCCTCAGTCCCAGTTGGAGCGTGGGAACCGGAAGGTAGGCCGTGGGAACCGGAAGTGGGGGAGGATGGGGAGGGGCCACGGATGGGGGCGGAGATGGATGGTGACTTTGTCTCCGCCTGCGAGGCGTGGTATGAGGGAGGATCCGACACCGGAAGAGGAGGAGACTCGGGAGGAGGGAAAGGAGGAGTGGAGGGAGGAGTGACCAAGGAGGAGAAGGAGGAGCGATATGAGGGGTCTGGGTGATAGAAAGGGTTGTGGCGGGAGGAAAAAGGATTATGGGAAGAAGGGGAATTTTTGGCGGGAATCGCCATGTGGCGTCCGCCATTTTGGGGTCTACGGGAGCCATCTTGGGAGAGGTGCGAGGGTGTTGGAGAAGGAGGAGAAGGGGGAGGAACACTAAACCGGACTGAACGTTTAAAACTTGGGGTCTTATGAACCGGGGAAAAGGGGGTATGGGGGGAATCCCAGGGAGTCTGGCCAGGACTGCTCGGGCGGGGGGATTGGGATTCCTGAAAAGAGCCGGAGCGATGGTGAAAACTCCGTGCGGTGCTGTCGCGGGCTGCTCTTTTCAGGATCCCGGACTTAGGGGTAGCGGGAGAGGGAGAAGGGGTAGGGCAAGGAGAACATTGAGAACTGGGGACTAAACTGGAGCAGGATGGCTGTCTCCTCAATTCCCTCTGGGATTTTAAAATTTTCTTAACTTGGAGAGCCCAGAAAGTAATTTTAGAAAGGGAGGAATCCCCCATCCGAGTAGATTCTTCTAAATTTAGACAAACTTGCTCCCAAAAATGGTGATCATGAATTTGCTCGGGGGAAACTTCCGGGAATTGAGAAGATAGCCATACTACTAATTTCCTAACTTCTTTTTTCTTTAACTTATCAAAACCTCCGTTAAACAAGATTCCCGAAACTTGGTTAAATAGTCTTTTTTGAGCTGTAGTAAGGTGTGCACCCATGATAGAGAGATAGAAAGGAACAGCTCAAACCCACCCAACCTCGGAAAACGTACAAAGAAAAACAAAAGGGAGGATTCCCGACAGAGCCCCACCGCCGGACTATGCCGGCAAAATCTGGCCAGAAAAAGGAAAAGACCGGACGAAACCGGTGAGCCGGACGAAACCGGCAAAAGTTAAAAAGGTGGGGCGGAGAAAGAAGGAAAGGGCAAGGAAAAATCGGACTTACGGTTTGCCGGAACCCAAAGGAAAACTCCGAGGCGGATGGCTCCTGCGGAGGGACCGACTCCTGGGTGCTCGGAGCTGCCGATCCCGGTCCCCGGGGAGCGCCACCCACGAAAGCGGGGTCTGCTCTAACCCAGGGTAGCTTGACGGCCAGTGGGAACAATCCAGAAACCAGCGGGTTGAGCCCGATGGCTCTGGGATCCTCGTCCATGGGGTCCGGTGATCTTCTCGGACTGCCCCACGTTGGGCGCCAAACTGCAGCGGCGGCGGCTGGCCTCCAATGTTCGTGAGTCCCGGCAAGCTGTGGTCAGCACCGCCGGCAGCACGGGGGCACTCTCCCGCTGGAGGGCTTCCTGTGGAGAGCGCCTAAGGCTTTCGCCTTGGGACGAGAGGATCCGCAGAGCGACGTTGGAAAAGGCTGCAACCCGCAGGAGATAAAAGACCAGGACCTCGACGGTGGTTCGAACAGGGGTGTTTATTCAAAGGGGATCACACGCCGAGGACAAGGATCGAAGCCCGGCAAGGCTTTTTAAACTAGGAGCAATGTCCAATCAGGAGTGAGATGGGAGGAGAAACTGAACAACAGGCATGGACGGGAATCCAATCGGAGGTAACTGGGGGAGGAGCCCTGGCCCCTGATCCAATCACTCGGTGTCCCTGGTAGAAGTTTCTAGATAGAAAGGTGTGGGCACCGAGTGACGGACAGGCGACCAGGGAGGGGTTACGAAAGATACAATACACGAACTGGGAGGGGAACAAAGTGATAGACAGGGCGATCAACCGGAGAGCGAGAGGGAGGGAATCTGGGCAGAACCATTTACAACATAGGGGTGGTAGGGACAAACCAACATGACATAAAATAACACTCTGCCACAGCTTTGCTATGTGATAATTTAAATTCCTGCCATATCGCCTGAGCACCCTGATGAAAAAATTGGTGACATAGAACAGCTTGCTGTAACACATTAGGCACCGTTTTTATTGCTGAGGCAACCACAAGAGAATCCACACAGACGTTACCTTCAACAAAGAAACCAGGTAGCAATGTATGGCTACGAATGTGCATAATAAAATAAGAATGTTTTCGATTACGAATAACAGTCCACAATTTCAACAACATAACAAATAATGGTTTCTCCTTTACATTATACAACACAGCTTGATCCAGCTGTTTCACCAAATTAGCAACATAAACAGAATCGGTAACTATATTTATGGATCTAGGAAATAAAGTAAAAGCCAAAAGTATGGCACAAAGTTCAATTAACTGAGGAGACCCTTGTTGAACCATGACTTCATATTCCCAGTGGTCATCCTTCTTCCAGGCTACAGCAGCTTCTCCAGTTCATCCAGATCCATCTGTAAAAACTGTTGCACCTTCTACTGGCACAGAAGAGCAAAATTGTTTCCCCTGAAAGGGAATCCTCTTTGTAAAATTCAAAATAGGATGAGAAGGTAAATGATATGCTATCTGATCTGTAAAGGAAGATGAAGCAGATTACAGCTCATGATTGTTTTGGAAACACCACTCAAAATACCATTGTTGTACCAGTATGACAATAGTTACAGGATCACAGCCTAAAATTTCATGGCAGTGTCTGTGAGCTTGGATAATGATGTCTACAAAAACCTCATACAGACCTGGAGATGTTTTTCGGGACCAGAAAGACAAAAATATCCACTCCAAAATATGCAATTTGTCTTCGCATTTATCATTCCATTGACACAACAATCCACATGGTATCTCATCATCTCTCAAAATAAATAACTGCACACCAATAGAAACATCTATCCTGGTAAAAAATTTAGATGCCAAGGCCAATTCAACTTCTTCTACAGCATTTTTTCCTGCAGTGGTCAAATGTCTCTCATCAGTAGAAAAAGCAATCCCTGAAGACCTAAAAGGACATTAATACCTTGAATAGTGCTACTAGATCTTCCCATCAGAAAAGTACTCAAACCTTGGCCTATAGGACCATAGGCATCAAGAGGCACTTTACATATACCTCTTGTCAAAATAGTCACTGTGTCAGCTACTGGTATATCAATCCCTGCCAAGCTTCTTGTGGCCCTGTGTATTGGTCACAAATGGAGAGCTTTGCAGTGTTGGCAGGGCTTGTGACTGTCGCCGGGATATTTGTGTCTCCACGCGCTCCTTCGTGTTCCTATTCCAGTTTCCCCGCACTTGTCGACCACCTGAAAAAGATCTTAACTTACAAAATTTAGCAATATGACCAAAGTTACCGCAACGATAACAAGGCACTTTACTGGTCCAAATTACCCTAGAGTGTACAGTGTCCAGCAGCTTGAGGTCATTGTGTCTTCCCATGCCCTGATTCTCACCCAGATACAAGCAGAATATCTGTGTGAGGACTTCATGACTCTTACCAAGGCAGCCATTTTATGCTCAACAGAGCCAACCTTTGAGCAAGCAACTAGAAGATCAGACAGTGAGGGATCTCCTGGTAAAGAATCAATAATTCTCTTGCAATCTTTGTTCACATTGTCCTGAGCTAGCTGCCTGCATAAAGTTTGCCTCAACTTATCATCTTCTACTTGCTTCTCAAAGGCTGCAGCAACCCTCTCCATAAACTGCAGAAAAGATTCCTTCACCCCTTGCTGGATGGTAATATACCTTGGTTTAGGAGCTGCCGTATCCATTGCTTTAAGTAAGGCACTCATACCCAGCTGCTGGGCCCGTGCCAGAACCAGGGGGTCCCATTTTGCCTGGAAATCTGGGTTAGAGAATGGTCCATTGCCCAGCAAGGCATCAACTCCCACAGCATGATGTGGATCATGCTGAGGTAACTGCATATTGTCCAATGCTACTCTTTCAACCATTTGTTTCCAGGTAGCTTGAAATACACCATACTGCACTGGCTGAAACAAAATCATAGTAAGATGAACAATATCTTAAGGCGCAAGTACATCAGCATTTAGAACACGAATCACTTGCATCGCCTGTGAAGAGTTAACACCATACCGATCTACTTTTGACTAGAGATCCTGCACAACCCTCCATGCAAAAACCTGATGGCTGTCTTGTTACCCTGAATTAAGAGCAGCTTTGAAAACAGGAAAAGCCACAGGCCCACCAGAAGCAACAGCAGCCATCTCCATCCTTTTAGGTGAACTTATTTTCTCTAACAAATTCCAATCTCCCACTTTAGCCTGTTTTTCACTTCACTTCTTCTGTAACTTCACTTTTGCTAATTGCTGTGCAAGCATAATATACTTTGATTTAGTACTCAGTTCAACTAACTGCTGAGCAGGCGAAGTATATACAGGTTTAACATAGTCTTTTGGAGATACATACCGAGGAACAGTCTTAGCCTGCCGTTTGATTCTCACAAGAGCAAACCCTGGGGGAACCTCCACAATAACTGCAGCAGGCTCCTCCAGAGGAGATACATCGACAGGCTCAGCCTCATCTTCCTCCTGTTCCTCTGCTTCAGTTTCTTGCTCTAATTCCTGTTCCTCCAATTCCTCCCCTCTATCTTATTCTGCTTTCCATTCCTTCAATGCCTCATACAAGAGTCTCTAGGTAGTAGCCAAATCAACAACAATCTTATCCCCTTTAGATATCACTTCCCATAGTCTTTTCCCAACCATTTCCCATGCCCGGACACTGAAGGCAGTGTCAGCATTAGCTTCAAAGTCCTGCAATTTACACCATATCAGTAAACTACAAAGAGCATAACCAGAAGCTTGAACATTTTGCCTTTTCAGTAAAGTTTTCCACGTGGACAAAACAGTCTTTCCCTCCTTTGATAAATTATTTCCCATTATTTTCCCAATCACTCACTTCGAATCAGACGTCTGAATTAGGTCCAGACCTCCGCAGCGTCCTTGCTGCCTTCACTCATATTTAGGGTACCCTTCAACTTTTTCTCGGTTTTTTTTCCTTTTTTTTTTTTTTTTTTAAAACAGTCCTGTTGCAATCACTGCGGGCGGCCACCAGATGTCGCTATAGGGCACGACATGGCACAAAGCACCCAGACTCCATCAGAAGGGTGTATGAGAGAGATTTATTACAGCAACATGTTGCTTTTATAGTTTTTCAAGATATTTACATTTGCTTAACAGAAACATACATTGCCCATTGGTAATAAGAAAGAAACAAAGCTCCTAATAAGTAATCAGGGAGCCACGTCATTTTGTGAGCCAGCTAATGTCCATATCTTTTAAGTTTCTCTCTTCTATTACGTTGCCATAGGGATAGCCTTGATGAGTTCCTTAAGAAAGATACGGGGCTTTCCTTATCTCCAGGAAGCCTTCACAGGCTCACAAGAACAGCACAAAATGTCTTTCCCACAGACGGACATGAGGATGGTGAAGGTTCTGGAGAGAAGCTGTATGAAGAGTGCCTGAGGTCACTTGATCTGTTCAGCCTGAAGAAGAGGAGGCTGAGGGGAGACCTCATCACAGTCTGCAACTTCCTTGTGAGGGAAGAGGAGAGGCAGACACTGATCTCTTCTCTGTGGTGACCAGTGACAGGACACAAGAGAAGAACATGTGTCTGGGGAGGTTTACACTGGATGGTAGAAAAGTTTCTTCACCCAGAGATTATTTGGGCACTGGAACAGTCTCCCCAGGGCAGTGGTCACAGCAACAAGCCTGACAGAGTTCAAGAAGTGTTTGGAATCTCTCAGGCACATGATGTGCCTCTTGGGGAGGATGCCATGCGGGGCGAAAGTTGGATTAAATTACTTTTTTTGGTGCTTTTCATTCAACTCAGCATGTCCTATTATTTGATCCAGCAGTTTGTTTTGTGTCTCTTTGTCTTCTGTTGTTTTTTTTTGATATTGACTGCTTTTCTGAGTGCTATTCTGTTCTTTCCTTTGCAATTTTGTCTCTTTATATCCAGGAAGTAGAGTGGAATGTTCAAAAAAATCATCATCCAACTTCACAACTGACTCTCCAAAGAATGGTATGGCATCTCCCACTTCAGTGAATAAATCCATCTGCAAATTTCTGCCTGGGTTTACATTAAATTCACCTTCATTTAGTCTCACAATGTTTCATTTCACAAAAATAAGAGCATTGATTTTTTTATTAAAAAAAAGTGAAATTCTGAGCAATCTGAATGTAGAGTGAAGAGCAGGAAAAAAAATCCATGCCCCATGGGAGCACCTAAATCCAGCAGTAAACTTTGTTTAGCTTCCATCTCATAATATGACTGCACCTACATGCAATTTTTTAAAGTATAAAAACATTCAATAATTATATGAAAAATTCTAGTGATTGGATCCCTCCTTTCTTCTCCTACTTTGAAAACTTTAGTCAAAATCCAGCAGAACCAACCATGTTCTCCCCAAACTCCAAAACAAACAAAATCTCAAATATTCTACCTGCACACAGTTGTCTATGCCCCTGAATTAAATAAGATAAACAAATGTGACAAAGAGACATCAACACCCAGGTGGCTGACATAGCACTAATGGGGAGCAGGATGTAAATTCCACACACAGGAGACATTTTTCATATGGTAACTCAACATTTTTCCAAATTGGATTCAAAGAAACTTCAAGCAGTAACTTGCTTTTTATTAGAAGTATTTATTTTCCAGGGCAAACCTTTTTCTTTTGGCACTTTTCTGTCATGGGTCTCATGAACATCATATGAAGGAAATTCTGCTCTCTCAAGGTTTCAAAATGTTAGAAGAAAATTACTGAAATTAGTGTTTTGTTTTGGGTTTGTTGTTGCTGTTGTTTTTTGGTTTTTTTATTTCTGGGTTGCAAATTTTGTTCAGTGTTTGCAGCATGCTGCTCCCACATACAGACTTCCTGTGAGTTTATGCAGCTGTTTTGCTTTCTATTGCTGTGCAATAGAAAAGTCCAGGGCTTTGCCTTTGTGCTTCATTATCAGCCTATTGTTTCACAACAGTCATTTTCCCCCCTCTTGTCAGCAGTGTTTTCTCTGCACTGGCTTTTTGCTGGCCTGTCCAAAGCAGGCACATATGTTCTTCAGGGACTTTATGTACTGCCCCAGTCATCACTATATAGTCACTTACTCAAGACACCTTCTGATATAGGCAGGTCTTTCTTCACTGTGCTGGAATTTCCTTTCCTGCTGAAAGGACAAAACTTTCTTCTTCTTCTTTTTTTTTTTTTTTTTTTTTTTTTTTTTTTTTTTTTTTAATCTCATAAGAAATGAAAATTTTGATAACTGCTTACTGGAACAAACATAACAGGTCAACTTCTCTCCTACTATGGAGATTGCTGACTTCTTTCCTGCTGTTATTGTAGAGTTTCTTCAGTTCTTTTGACAACAGGTCCTTATGAATTCCAACTTATACATTATTCATAATTTAATAAAAACCATCTCAAATCATGAACTAAGTTCTTTACTCTGATTGTTCCCACTATTTTTTACCTTTTCCACAGTCAGTGGCATTGCTTTAATTGTTTTATTTGTTTCTGGAGTGCAGAGATGAATCTGTCCATGACAAGGATTTTCAAATTAGTTAACATTTTCTTACTCAAATACAAGGAAGGGGGAAGAAATGGACTCAGCACACGGAAAACTTAATCTATCTGATGTCTGGGTTTAAACTGAAAAGTAATATATGTTGTTTCAAATAATCCTAATGTGTTCCTCTTAATCTAAATGGCATTCCAAGTTTTTAACATATCTTCTTTAAATTATGCTGTTTTATAAGTAATGAAATGTAGTGAAGTTATAAAACGAAAGTCTCCATTTTAAAATTCCATGAGGAAATATATCAACCTCTCCAAAATGCAAACACTTTGTTTAGAAATGTTCAAATTTTATAGCTTGCTATTTGACATGGTCAGCTTTTATTTTGTCCAAATTATTTACAAATCTTTAACTGCCTCAGAAAATATTTTTTAAAATGTCGTGCTGCTGTCCAATCCTTCTCTACTCCCCCGGGCAGGGGAGGAGACTGCACCGGCCAAGCTGTGGCACAGCAGCTGACAGCGTGGGGGCACTTCCCAGATGCGCCAGGGGTGTCAGGGGAGCGCCTCGGCAGGAGGCAGCGGTGGGCAGTAGAGAGGCGAAGTGAAGAGAAGAAAAGAGGGACTCTTCTCGGGGGCACACTCCAGAAGTTTCATTTGCCTCCAGGAAAGCCAGCCAGGAAGAGAGCTCAATGAAGGGGGTGCAACAGTATATAAAGGGGGTGGAACACTCGGGTGGGGATTACACAATAACCAATAAGGGGAAACTTAGGAGGGAGTAAACTTACAACAGACATGTCGGCTAGCGAGTAGGGATGATAGGAAGGAGGGACTCTTGTTCTTGATCCAATCACCCACTGACAAGGGAAGAACTTTCTGGAAGGAAGGGAGGGGCCAGTGGGTGACAGACAGGAAGCTGGGGAGGGATTAACAGGGGGTATCCAGGGAAACAGGAGAGGAGACAATGGATTGATAGGACTCTTGTGCTGGGGAGGGGCCAACCTGGGGAAGGAGGGGAATTCCAGACGGAACCATTATTACAGATACGGGTAACAGAATAAACCAACTCCAAATAAGAAAGAACACACCACAACATCAAAAATTTCACTATGTACTGAATTTTCCACAGATCTACTAGTGAATACTACAGAAAAATAGCAATGGCTATTATCTCTCACAAAACAATATGCTGTTCAAAAAATAAAGTGCTTATGATAGCCATAGAAATAGGGTTTATTTATATGTGTCAGGTATATCAACAGTCTAAAATGCAAAAGAGGTTTATAGGAGTTCGTTATATAAAATGATTATGCTGGTCTTCCATTTTTAATAAGTACATTATGTGTCTATGACTGCTCTCTGAAGATAAAATTTCTTGGGAATTTCTGTATTTTAAATATATTTTGTAATGTGTTTTTGATGGGTGTGCGTTTTGCTTTTTTGTTTGGCAACTTTTTGGTTTTGGGCTTTTTTTTGGATGGAGGCAGGGGGAATAAAACCAAATCAAAACAAAATAAAAGTCTCTCTCATGTCCCATTGATATTTTCAACTTTCATTCATCTTTCTTATACAGGAAAAGCTGTGACAGTGTATGACACTTCTTTAACTTGAACAGGACAGGGAAGATTTTTCCATCTTCATCAAGTGGCTGCTCTTTTCAAGTGTTATATCAGGAAGGTCAAATAATCAAAACCCCACATTGTTCTCAGTCTGCTTCTGGAATTTATATACGTATGCAATCAACTTTCACTTTCCAAAAGCTTTTTATTTTAATGTAAATTTTTTGTCAGAAATATTCTTGAATATTTTAACATGGTTAAAATACCATATTTAATGTGGTATTAATTCTGTGTATGGGGAGATGCCAGCTAAATATATTTTTACATGCTTGTAACAGCCAAATATCCACAAGTCAAAACAGATGTAGCAAAGATAATATGGGAACAATCATGAGTCAACAAATTCATTTACTTTTATTTAAAAATAATCAACCTTTGAATAACTCCCTTTATATTTCATGTTTATGTTTTATGTGAAAAAAAGGGGAGGTGAAAACTAATCTTCATTTTCCCATGACGAATTCCTCATCATTATTTTGGAAACATTTTTAAGAAATTCAAAATTAAATATAAGCACTAGCATAAAATCTTAAAGATGAAGTCTTACGGAATGTAAATGTTACTTTCATATTAGCTCACCAGTCCATTTTACAAAGCTTTATCTCCTTATCTTAAAGTGCTTTTGAGGTTCTGCTTCTATGCCAGCCTAGAATATTGACTACACTAGGATGGCATAGAACAGTGCCAACAGAACAGCTTGCTATTCTTCTTTGAAATTTCTAGATAGAGAGTCAGAATTAAACTTCTCTTCTTCCAACCATTTTACTGCACTGGAGCTGCAGGTGTGATAATCACTAAAGGCAGAGTTATTAATAACTACATATTCAGTTACTGCCTGTGTGAAGACAGGGGAGATTTGCGCTTTTTTTATTTTGTGTTTTTGGAGGTTTAGGTTTGTTTGATTGTTTATTTCTTTGGTTTTGGTGGTTTTGTTTGTTATTTTGTTTGTTTGTGGTTTTGTTTGTTTAGTTGGGTTTTTGGTGGAGTTTCTTTGGTTTTGGTTTTGTTTTGGCAGATTTTGTTGTTTTTCTTTAATGAACTTAAAACTGCCTATGAAATCTATGAAAGCTGTTATGGAAGGAATAACCAATGGAAAAAAAACACGGTACTGGATGAAATATTTCTGAGATCTCTTTCTATGACCAGGATTCTGGAAGTGGATGTGCATATAGTGGACATAAATATGTAATGATAGCATTATTGATATATCTCTTTTCAACTTAAATATAGCTGTGTACTGAAAATTACTGTCTCATTGCAGCACTTGATTGTCCACTTCCACAAAATTTTACCAAATTCTAGTTAAAGATTAAAGACAGTATGAATATATATGATATGATATATATATATATCTCCATATATATATAATACTTTATATATATATATATATATATATATATATATACACCCATATATTGTGGGAATATGAAAGGAAAAAATGTTACGCACCTTGCAAATTTCGTGTAGAATTGTTGATCTGGGAACTTAATTGCCAGTCTTATGCACTTCAAAAAGGAAAAAGAGAACTTTATCTCTGCAAGGTACTACAGGAAGACCAACAAAACTGTACAGTCAGCAGCATAAAATACATTTGTCAAAGCTGACAAAATCAGTGTAATTTCTTTACTCATGTCCACAGCCAGATAGGGATATAAATGTAATGTTATTTTCTTGAGCTAAGCTCTACCTTCAAACTGAATCAAGGCATAAACAGACTCAACTTATTCCAACACTGCCTGGTGGTGACCAAAGTACTCTAAAACAGCTGATAGGGATATAGGTACAATTACAGCCACAATTTTGTTGTTCAACACATGGGTCTGTATTCCCAGCTTGAGAAAGATAGCTCTGTCATTTTGTTGTGGCATGTGTTTCCATATTTTCATACAATACATCATAATTAATCTAATAAAAATCCAGTATGTCAGAAGCAGAATATAAAACTCACAGGTATTGTGAAATAATTCCAGATGTAGACAACTAGTTCAATTAACCTGTAAAACGAAGAGGTGTCCAGTATCCACCACCTATTTCTTAAGCATATTTGAAATTCCTTATCTGAAGCCTATTAGATTGCTTTAATTTTCTTCCAAAAAAACCCATCTACATCTTCAGAAGTAATATAAAAGTGAAGTAAAAGAAAAGGAAATCCCCAGAAATTCATAATTTGAATTGAAGCTGCCAAAATTCTGCAGAAAGAAAAATTGATTTCCCTAAAGATAGTCATGCTCCGATAATTTAAATAAAACTTGCTTTCTCCATTCCCATTAAAGTAGAATGCTTTTCGTCATAGTTTAAGTGGAAAAAAATACCTGCAAAGAGAACAAGCCAGTTAAAATACTTTTTTTGTGGAGCAAGTTTTTCTACTGTGCTGACTTTAATTAGGCAGAGATTTTTTTGTGCTTGTTCAGTGAATTCCCAGTTCTTGAATTTCCATACCCTAAGAGTCAGAAAAAGTCATAGGCAAGCCCAATGCCAAATTCACTTTTTTCTGAAAAGACTGTTCACCTTTGACTTAATATCCACTATGTGCTCTGTATGATTTGTATTTCACAATTCCAAGTTTACTTACTGCATTTGCTTTAATCAGCTTTGCTTTCACAAGGTCAGAAATGCTCTTTTTTAATTAACATAATGAACAAACAGGAGTAATCTTGCATCTTATTTTGTCTCTGTAGAAGGTTTCATTACAAAGACAGGATTTACCTTGTTGAACAGGAATATTTGTTCTGTGCTAACACTTCCTCTGCTGCATACAGGATACAGCTACAGATAAAACAATTTAATTTATTTAATTTATTTAATTTATTTAATTTCTGTCCCTCAGTATAGTTGGGGTTTTTTTTGGTTTTTTTTTTTTGTTTTTTTTTTTTTTTTGTTTTGTTTTTGTTTTTTTTTAATTTCTGTCTACAAGTATGGTGAGAGCAGGACTTCACTCTGGGAAGTGTAAGCTGTTGTCCCTGATCTCCAGGCTAACCACCTTGGCTGGTTCTGAAGACTTTCTGCACCTGGTGGTATCTGTTGCAAGATATTTTCTGAGCATGAGGAAGCACCAACTGTCCAAGACATTGTTAAGGGGAGCCAGGAAGCAGGTCCCACTGTTAGAACATAGCTTTAATAAACCCTTAGAGCAAGAACAGCAACCCACCTTTCGCCTTAGGCTATTTGAACTTCCAGATACATTGATGGTTATCCAAACCCTGAGATAATAATGAATCTGCAAAAGTAAATTTAGGTTTTTATAGGACTTAAGTTTGATAGGATTTTAATAAAATGTATACAGAGGAATCTTATATCTCCTGAAAAGACCAAGTATTTCTTTCAGCCTGTTGTTTTAAGCAAACAAACCAAACCTAAACAAAACAAAAAGTTCACTCTAGGTTTTTTTCACAGCTTTGATATAATTTTACATCTGTGTTTCTAGCTCAAGCAGCTATGTATATCATTGCTGTATATCACTGCCAAGATCTGTGAAGCATTTCCTAAAAATGCTTGTTCCACTTTAAAATGCCTCATGCAGTAATTGCAGGTTTACGTATAGTTCACTTAAAATCCACAAAAGAACCAAAGACCAAGAAGCAAGTGCAATCACATCCTTAGTAAGACTGGATTTTGCCTCATCTAGACATCAAAGTAAGCCTGATAAACCACAGGGTGAGGGCAAGACTTCACTCTGGGGAGTGGGGTGTTTTCCCTGCTGGTAGAGTGTAGTAGAGTGTGGGCTGTACCCTTCAGGCAGAAAAAACCTGCCCTGCAGCAATTGTACTTCCTGTTCAAAGGATTCTGTCTCATGGCAGCAGTAAAATGCTTCATGATAGGGGGAGCATTTGTGTGGTTGTTCCTTGCCCCACAGGGACAGCCAAACCCCTCATCACCACTAATACCTTGATGTTCTGTTGGCACATAGAGTGGCAATGTCCACTTTTGTACTGCTGTTGAAATGGATTGTATTGACACAGCCCTCTGTATTTTCTCACTGCATCTCTTCAAGTTGCCTTTAATTGCTCTGAGGCACTTAGAGTAACTTTTCAGTTAAAGATTTTCTGAAGTCAACTGTTAAGTGTTTTTATTTTCAGAATGTGCCAAAGGTGTCCAATGTATACTATATTCATACTATAAAATTGATTTTTGCAACTATGGTCACCAGATCCCTTCAGGGTGAAGAGGGGTTTCTCTTGATATACTCCAATGCAATGCCAATCATCTTTAGGATCAAATAGTGTTTGGAAAGTTTCCTATGGTGAGTAGGCTCAAGGTTTTAATAACTTCCTAACTCCCACTGAAAAGATTTCCATCCCACCCTAGAGAATTAATGAGAGAGCTTCCCCATACAGAAGCAAGAAGTCTGTTGGCTTGTTATTTTTGGCATCATATTTGTATCAGTTAAAGTGGCTTGAAATTAATTAATTCTATGGCAAGCACATTATCATTCTCCTTTGTAAATATTTAATAATTTAATTACTTTTTACTGTAATTAAAGTAAATTTACTGTTTACTTTATAAATTGTAGGTGATTTTACAAAGTATAATAGGATGGAAGTTGAAGGTTTTTTTTTGCAGGAAAAGTGGGAGCTTCAAAGTTTATCAAAAAGCCCTGCCACCAAGTCTGAGGGACAGAAAGAACTCCTCTGTGTATTTAAACTCCTGCTCAGAAAGGGATATAAAAGAAGGTGAACCTTTTCTCAGTCTCAGATTTTGGCAACAGTTTAAATTTAAGGAAGTTATAGAGATGTATTTAATAATTTTCTCCTGCAAGTTCTAGTGATGGAAAATCAGATAGATTTATAGGAATTAATTATTTATTAAACAGACAAAAGATAACAGATGCAAGATCCTAATCAGAGCTACTTACTACATGCATAAAACTAAAAATAACTACTATTAGATTACAGAATAACACAAAAACACTGCCTGATATCAAGGTACCTATATTAAAGCTAGCAAAAGAAATAGGATTAAGAGTCAACTGTAACTTACCATAGAAACAGTGATAATGGACACAGATTCCTTCAGTGAAACTCTGCGAGTAATTGTGATGCAGGTGACCCTACTCATGGGAGGAGCTCCCTGCATTTCCAGGAGAATGTATAGAAGATTTCTGATTTGTGGAAGTTTGCTATGGCTTTTATCATTGTAAAGTAAATGGCTGTCAGTCAAAAATCCAGTTTATCATGCCAAATCTCACTTCTAAAGCAGGATGTTTTTGGCAGCTTGGAGATGTCAGAGAACTGCTAGTCCCATGGCCCCAAAATAACTCACTACAAGACGGCTTGTTACAATTGACTTATCTTGCAGGTAAACATGAAACAATTAAGTTCTTGTAAGGGGTGATACACCCTGCTACAAGCTTACAATCTCTGAGTCTCTGAAAATTTGATGTAGAATTTGACAGTGAACTTACAGCATTTTCTTCAAGCTACTGATGTAATATGCTCTCAGCATATTACATATATGTAACATGTTCTCAGCATTTTTCAACTATTTATGTTTTAATACAAATGTTTTGTGTAAAGAAAAATCTTGGGTCCGTATTTCACCATGGCTTCAAATGTCTCTAAAGGATGTTTTCTTTAAAGGATTTTCTTGCTCTGTCTGCTCTCAACATGAAACAGGTTAGTGGTTTTTAAGGAAAATTTAGATGGGTGTAAAGGCAAAATCACAGATACTTTCAAAGAAAGGCCAACAGCAGCTGAGTCAATTGACTCATGAAATTGTCCATCTTTGACCTGTTCTAGAAGCTGAATATATTCTTAGTAGAAATAATGTGGTGGGTTTTTCCTGATTCTAATTTTTTTCTAAAAACATAAGATTACTCTAGGCATATTTTAGAGGCAAAATAATACAGGGAGGGATATAATCTGAAGTAAAACATTAAATGTTAATCTGGAGAAAACAAAACAGAAGGGAAAAAGAAGGAAAAATAATTTTTGAAGTACCAAAATAATGTTGCTTTAAAATATTAAAAAATGTTAAAAATCTGTATGAATTTCAAGGATCTTCTGAGCACAGTAATGAGAAATTATTTTCTGTATTAGTAGAGCTCCTATACATGAAGAACATGTAGATTTTCATACCACTTGGGTCAGAGAAGGTTACTCTTAGCTTATTTTATAATAAATATAGCATAGTAGACAGCCAATAAATTCTTTTTATGATCACAATTTGTTAAACTTTTCATGATTTTTTAAAATTTCATTTTAAGGAGTCTATAATATAATTTTTACTTTATTACATGGATAAAATGCCTTTTTCTGAAAATTATGTAATCTTTCACAAGGAATTTGATGAGAAATACATGGTAAATACCTTAGCAGTTATTTCTTTGTTAGGAAACCTAATTCAGAACAGAAATCATTGAAAGAGAAGTAATATGTGGACTGTGAAGAAGGGGTTAAAGTGCCATCCCTGGCTCCAGGTTGTAATACCAGTTCAATCAGGGTCTTGGTGTCTTCTTCATTACATCTAAATATGAAGTTGGGTTTGTGAGCACAGGACTGTATAAGCAGTGATTCTCTAAGGAAGTCTCTGCTAGGAGCTAACAGTAATTTACAAAGTGCTTCTTATATGGGACAAAATGTAACTGGCAAGGTAGTCATATGCTTTGTGATTACTGCTGCAGCTCTTAACTTTTCAAACTAACTTCCACATTATTCAGAGTGTCATGATGTATTTGTAATTATGATATCTGTTACAAATAAAAAGTATCAAAGAGGAAAGTAGTTTTCCTCTGGGACAGAACAGAGACACAAAACAGACTATTAAATTTCTCCACAAGCATGCATAAAAAACCTGAAATTTTGTGGAGAATAATAAAAAAGTCCTAAGGCTTATTGGAAAAATCATATTATTTTCAAGAAAACTAGAATTTTATAATCAAATTTCAATATACGATGAAATTCACTGCAAAAAAAGAGAAGCATTTACTAGATTGTGAATTAAGGATCTGCATTTTTGACTGCTAAATAATTTCACTTCAACATTTTTAAGGTGTATTTACAACACAGTCTAGTTATGGGCATAAAAATACTGTACCCTACTATGCATTCAGCTATGAGAAATAGTCTCATTAATATATCTGAGACTGCCTAGAACCAGGATTCATAGGAGAAATTCATTTGTGACAGGAAGAGAAATTTTAGTATTACATTTCATTGGAATTTCAACATTTTTCTATTTTTTTTAAATTCAATCTGAGTGGATGACCTGACTCTTGACTTCTTCAGCCAAACAGGAGATGGAAAGAATGCCAGGTGTGGTTTAGTCAACAAATATAAAGTTCAAACACTTGTCTGCATGCCATCTGCATATAATATGTAACAATGAGGAATTTTTTTAATTACTTTAAATATTGAGCACATACAAGGAAAATCATGAAGGTCACATAGCCCTTCCCCTTATTCAGTGTAGGACCAAGTAGTGTGGAATTTTTCTTATAGAGATTTTCCATTGGTATAAGAAATTGTGTTTTATGTTGTACATATTAAACATGCTGTCATTATCTTCACTATGAGAGCCAAAAAAAGGTTAAGGCAGCAGAACTGACACTGTCTGTGGAGCATGTAAATGCAGAACTGTGACTCACCAAACAGAGTTTTGGGACACCAAACTTTTGAGCTGGGAGAATTCATTTTTTTCTTACTGACATTCACTGAGAAGTATTCACCTGGAACACTTGAGAAGCTCTGCCTTTGGTGTTTTCTGTATCTCACACAGATTTTGTTTTCCACTGAAATTTGAGTTATTATAACAGTCAATGTTGGAACATATTTTCATAATAAAATTAATAAACAAGTCCCAGATTTAGGCCTGTTCTGTGTTGTTTGTTCAGATCATTCGCTCACTGAATCAGAGTCTTTGCTTTATAGCTGGATAAATAAAACAAGCTCAGAACATGTGGCACTTTCTTTTTGGAGATTTAATTTACAATCTATTTTTGACAGAAAATGGAATGGTGTTTCACAGATGGGTACTACCCTGCACTAGAGAAGGATTTAAGGCACTCTTCCATCCTCAGCATTACCTCTTTAATTTGCTGTAGCTAGCTTTAACCTGAATAAGTTAGTTACTGGTAACTTTTCTCTCAGTTAATTGTTTCTTTCTGGTGGCCTGCTTGTCCTAGATGCACAGCCTATACACCTTTCACAGGGTTTAGGATTGCAGCCTGAGGTCTCAGAGTGTAACTACTAGAAACTGTGACATAAAGGGTTGCAGAGTCTAGGTATTTTGCCTTATTGCAAATTGCCCAGCTGGCTCAAGGTTCCCATTATTAGAAAAAGCATCTGGTTTAGATATAAGAAATAGGTTGAGGGTGTACAATATTCTCATTACAGCAGCATCCTTGTTAAATTAATATCCCTATCACTTTTTACTTGAAAAGCCCAGTATGGAATACTAGTCATGAAGAAACATGTCAGGAACACAGTCAAGAACAAGATAGCTTGCATGTATGCATAGTGTAAGATCTTTATAATTAGAAAGATTTGTCCATTACAGTGAACTTCTTTCTTTACAAATTTCTTTAATTTGCTTAATTACAAAATATATCATCCATTCCTTGTGATAGTATTTGCCAAAGGACTATATTGAAGTTCACTAGCATAATTACTACCCAGTAACTAGAGATGTCCTAATGTGTGTGGGGCTTTTTCTAAAGTGTTCCCTACAAAACAATATCCAAACAATATTTTTTCAAAAGTAAGGCTCACATTGGTACACGATCATGCTGACTTCACCTGTGCCATGCCTAGAATAAAACAGCAGAACAGATGCAAATTTGTCTTAACCTCATACCAGAAGAGCAGTATCATCTTTTTAACTATCTTTTAGCACTATTATTATGACTTTAAAGAAGGGCAGAGTATTGATTAACTTTCATAACCGACATGGAAACAAATCAGAGGAATATTAATTGCTGAGGAACTTTCATAAATTGAAGTGGAATTGCACAGCCTGCAAAGAAGATTAAGAGCTGCTTTTCTCTCTCTTTTTCTACTTCTGAAATGCTATTAGTATGGTGGGGAAAGTGATAGCTTCTGGTATCCGCAGACAATACTTTCATTTTTTTCAATCATGTAAATTTCATTTGTTCAGACTTCTATAACGAGACAGAGGTAGCTTACCATAATTTACATTTCAATCTCCCAAATGCATGTGAAGTGGAAAGCAGTTCTGTGACAATAAAATTTTATTAGCTGAGCTAAGTGTAATTTACAGTTAATATATGAAAAACTTCTCAGTTCATTTTGTCTGATAACACAGAAAGAGCAATATATTAACATAATGGGCCTGTGAAGCGGTTAACACTGTTTACTCAACATGTCTATTACACACGGAATTTTAATTTGAGGCTTTTTCAAGGAAATTGACATCAAAAATTGACAGTTATTGATTTGGCAGCAAGGTGATTTAACTGTTTTTACATAAATAAATATACAAATCCAATTAAATTTGACTTTTTAGCTGAACTATTTATCATTGACAGAATGGTGGGGGATGACTTCTGCCACATAATAATTTAGGAAAGGGAGAAACCCTTGCTTTCCAGGTTATCTGCAGATACAGCAAACCCACAGGCATCTAGGCCTCCATCTTCTTAATCGATTTATTATCTGTGTGTCCACAACCCCAGGAGTACTTTACAGGTAATATTTTAGAATAACCAATTAGGCATTTTAAGTCTAGTAAGCTGCCAGATGCACACATAGCATGGTTACCATCTAAGTCTGGTCACAATTGAGATCCTGGAAGCACAAATAACATGGACTACACTGCAAGTCTGAGCAATAAGATTCCACATTCACAAAAGGTGTGATTAATTGATTATTGCATCAGAATAAGGTTCAAAAATTGCTGTCAATAAATGCTTATATATGATATTAGAAAGCATTTTCAGTAGTATTACATTGGTATAAATCTTTGTCAATAGGTGTTCCGGTATGGTGTATCATCAATATGCCAGGATAGAAGATGTAGTCTTTTCTGATCTCCTTCTCTGAAGTTACTCTTCTTTGAGGGAGGGGAAAAGATAAAGTTTCAACTAATTTAATTTCATGATTGTATGGAGTTTGGAGTAAGTTCAGTTTTAAATGCAAAGAGTTTACAAGTTTCGTCAGCATGTGCGAAGATATGAAAATTAATGTGTATTTTCAAATCAATTAAAAACGTACAGATTTTGGTCACTGCTTTGGCCATTCCTTTGATTCAGTTTCTATTTAACTGTATTATCTAAACAAAGTCTAAGTACAAGACCTCTGTGCCTTTACTTTTTTAATATGGGCAATATACCAAGCTTCCTCAGTTGCCAACTTGGACAGTTGGAGTTTTTTTCTAGTTGCCAACTTGTACATCCCTTCTTGGTGAGATTTGTTTTCCAGTATTTTCCACAACTCTTAATAAGTGTTTAAGCCATATTTTAGTATGACAAAATCAGATTGCTTAGATAAAATACCTTCTAAAGATACTATATTTGATTTTTTTCTTTGTTGTTTGCAGACAGTAGTTAGTAGGTATCCATCCTGAACAAAAGTAGCTAACAGTTAACAACATGGCTAAAATCATACATTTTCTATGGAAAATCAAGGTGAAAAAACAAAAGCTCATATTCAGCTTTCCAAAAACAGTGTTTCCCACCAACAATATTTTTAAAATAAAATAATAATAATTTAATAATAAAGCTTGCTTCTAAGTTTAGTATTAAATTTAGGTTACTAAATTGCAACTCTGCTACAAAACCAGTATATTACATATGCCATGAAAATTGTACTTTCTGAGCCAGTGCGCAACTTAGCTCCCTGTTTATATTCAGACACTCTATACTTAGCACACTGGTGTTCTGGTGGGGCACAGTTAGTGGAGAAAGTTACAGAAGTAAATGCAGAAACAGCCCAACTCATTGCAAGAGTAAGAGATCCATCTATATTTAATAGATTTCAACTACTCAGGTTCAAAATAACTTAAAGGATACATTGCTGAGAGCTTAGTAATAGAATGATATCTAGCTCTCCTCCTAAATTAAATGGTAAATTGCATTAAATAGTAAATTTCATTGTTGGTAATTTCAGCATGAAATATTACTTAGAACTAATGCTCTTAGTTACTACTTACTATTATTTCTTAGTTACAACATATTTTGCTCATTAGGATAATGTTACTCTTATCAGTTATGAAAATGGATGAATACCTCTGAATTTTTAGAGCAATTTGATAATGATAGTTGTTTTTCATGCCTTTCTATCATCACAGAAGCTTGCATGACAGGTTTTTTGTGCAGTCTGTAAGTATGATTTGTGGGAACTTTATCCTCCTAATTCATATGTAATCAACACAAACGGCACACTTGCCAGTGGTTTTCAAGCACCACATTTCTTATAAACATATTTGCATTTATTTCCCACACTGTTGATTTATAAAACAAAAAGGAATGATTTAAGGTGAAAAAAATATATGCCAGAAGTTATTGCAAGTAATACAAACCAATTTCATATCTACTAAGAATGCAGTAGATCATGGAAGCTATAATAAAGATAATAAATATTCTTATAATCCCATTTTTTGTCTGGATTTGTCTTCCAAAAATTTCTTTCTTTTCTTTTCTTTCTTTCTTTCTTTCTTTCTTTCTTTCTTTCTTTCTTTCTTTCTTTCTTTCTTTCTTTCTTTCTTTCTTTCTTTCTTTCTTTCTTTCTTTCTTTCTTTCTTTCTTTCTTTCTTTCTTTCTTTCTTTCTTTCTTTCTTTCTTTCTTTCTTTCTTTCTTTCTTTCTTTCTTTCTTTCTTTCTTTCTTTCTTTCTTTCTTTCTTTCTTTCCCACTTGAAAAGGTGTAGTATTTACCCCTTTAATGTCCATAAAGATACAGGTTTTCTGCAATGCAATATTTCTGTTTGGAATATGTCTGCTAGGAGTTGAACATAGAAATGTCTCCAGTTCGGAAATTCACATCTCAAGAGAAGTGCATGTATATGGACAAGGGACGATCCTGTAGCAGTAAACCAGGATAGATATTTTTAGCAGCCACTGACCATAAATGTATTTTCCTTTTTCCTGAATGGTGAGGTCATTTGCTGCCTGTTGGCAACAGTTTTTGGTAGGGAGTTACAGAAGTGGGGGCAGCAGAGGAGACCTTCCTCTCTTGGATGGCTCCAGGACTGTCCTGGTTGAGGAGAGCACAGTGCTGCTCTGCAAAGCTGCAGCACACTCCCGTTTCCTCTCACTTGTCCTTGTTCTCGTTAGGGTCTCCAGGGTGACTGACCTTTTGTACTGCCCATGCTAGAAGTGCTCTGAATTGATACAACCAACTCAAACCCCCCAAAAAAATTGCTTATTACCTTTTTAATTCACATGGCAAATGTAAATAGCTGGTATGTCATCAGAGAGACTAACGTATGAAAACAAAACATTTACATTTGCTGGCCCAAGTCAGACCCTTCACTTTTTATCACGAAAATAATGCACCAGGAAATGTATGAGAACACTTGGCAAGTCAAAGAAGTTTTGTTAACATTTCACCAATTTTATTTAGGGGTTTTTTTCCCTTACAAAGGTATGCCACTAGTTACAAGCTATGTGTTCCAGAAACTATATGTATGTTACTGGTTTAAAAACATCAGATCTCATGCACACATGGCCTATTCTACATTAAAACTCATGCAAAAGAAAATGTTCTGATTTGTAGATAAAGCCTGAAAAGCCTACTGATAACTCATCTTGAAGGAGCCTTTGAAAAAATTACACAACCAATGCAGGAACTCTGTAATTCTGGATACATTTATATAACATTTATATGACATTACCAGCACATATTAGCAATGAGGAAGGACTAAGGATTTTATTCTTGCCTTAAAACATTATGTTTGCAGAATGCTTCAGCTGATACAAGAGATGGTCTGTTTTGACTATTCTTGTGTCTGTTCCTACAAGATATGTACATATTTGTTTTCAGACTGATTCATCAGTTGCAATGTTCTTTTCTTTCAGAGCTCTATCTTCACTATACACTTAAAGCAGGATTTATTACATATTTGTACAAA
This sequence comes from Passer domesticus, assembly GCF_036417665.1. Classification (NCBI taxonomy): domain Eukaryota; kingdom Metazoa; phylum Chordata; class Aves; order Passeriformes; family Passeridae; genus Passer; species Passer domesticus. Next base: position 55,064,643 of record NC_087512.1, on the reverse strand, counting down.
AAATAGAAGAAATAAGAAGAGAAGAATAATAAGACAACTCACAAACACATCAAGTTATGTTTTGTTGTCAGGCAACTATGCTCAAAGATTCAGAAAAGAAATAATTTATTTGATCCCACCTTCAGTTTAATCTGACATTTTTCTCTGCAGCCTCTATTCCATTGGAAATAGAAACAGAATTTTGCAGATCTAGAAGAAAATTGCTGCATAAATGTACTTATCTCTTGATTTTTTTTTTTAGAGTTTATACCATTAACTTGGTTATAAATTCATGGCATTGTTATTATTGAAAAAATGCACTACAATTTATGCACATCAAAGAGAGTAATTCACTCCTACATATCTTACTGTACTCCTACATATTTCTTTTGAAGTAGACTTTGTCATTAAAACAGCAAAGCAACATTTTTTTTATCAGCAAGTCAACAGTGCACTGAGGATATAATACCCACCTTAAAGTTTTTAGTCTCAGAGATTTCTGTACCTAATAAAAATACTTTTTTTTCTTTCTTAAAAACAGCTGTAGGGTTGTTATGTACTGAAGTATCCATGGTTTATGCTTGCTTGCTTTCTGAAACAGGATCTATTACTCCCTGGTTTACAGAACTATGGCTATCAGCCATTACAGCACTACATGTTAAATAACAGTTTCTATATTCAGCTCCACAAACAAATTTTCACCTTCTGAGCATTTCTAGAGATTTAGCATTGACATAAAGGCTTACATTGTTTTAATATTTTCTTCAAATTTTAATTCACAAGCTGAAGGTTTAGGAGGTGGGAGATATAAAGGTATTGTGAGTGTCAATAGTAATTTGTGTCTACTCTGCACTACTGAATACTTCTGATAGCAAAACTATCACTTTGCATGACTTTAGCTCTGAAAGAGATTTCTCTGAAAGAGGTAGGTATACATAATGATGTTATGTACTCTTGCTGGCTTAGAGAAAAAACTGCTACTTAGTCATTTCTGTAAAGATAAACAATTTCAGATTCAAGATAAATAACAGACTTATAACACCAGCTTTGCATTTCAATGTAGTAAATATGATTTGCCAAATAAAGTCTGCTATGTGTAAAATGAGATTTATATATGTCATATGAAGATACTGAAAAATCATATTGTAGGAATTAACATAGGTGTGTTACTATTAACTAACAACTTCTAACTTCTTTTGGAATCCTGTTTTGTGGAATTGTTAAGTACAAAGGAACATATCTTAAATAAGCTTGTCACAGCTCCTTTTAGTAGAAATCCAACACTCAATGTGTAACAAACTAAAGAGGTGATCATGACAGTATTGCTGAAGAATGCAAAGCAATTTTTGCAAGGCTGTTAGGCTAGCAAAACTTCTGAGAGTCTGTCTGACAAAATGTTTCAAGGAGAGAAGGCTCAAGAAAGTGCATACAAAGCAAGAAGTTGAAAAGGAGTTCTGGTGACAGGAGTGAGAAACATGCATGTGTGAAAATGCATGAAGAAAGAGAGGAAATAAACTGGAAAAATATTGATGCCAAACTTCAGTATGGCAAAGAATAAGGAACTACCAAGTAAAGAGCTTCTGAAAGTATGACTCTTGCAGACCCTTGAAATGGAGACAATAATATCTCAGCAGGCAACAGTGGGCCTAACTAAGGAAATCCATGTAGAAGTGAGAATATAAAGATGTCTGAGATTATAATTATGAGCTTTTTTCCTTTTCATTCATAAAATTCTACCAGTAAAAGCTATGAAATGATTTGAAGCATGGAGTGTTGGTTTTTTTGTTTGTTTGTTTTTGGTTTTTTGTTTGTTTGTTTTGTTTTGGGTTTTTTGTTTTTTGTTTGTTTTTGTTGTTGTTGTTGTTTTGGTTTTGGTTTTGTTTTTAACACAGCAAACTTCAGATTTTTTAGAGTAATGCTATTATATCCGAATAATTGAAAAAACAATGACAATTTCATTCTCTATGCTCATCTTTTGCAAAGTTATTAGTCTAACTGGAAATTCATTTCTGACAGCCCAGGAGGTATTCTTTCCTCACACTTCCAAGCTGGTTTGAGTGAATATGAGCAGGAATTTGGAACTCTCTGAAGAACATAAGGCTTCCAGCTGGTAGTTGATAGAAATACATTCTCAGCCAAAACAGGAAGAATAGAAAGAAGCCAAAGTTTGGGGGACTATATATTAGTACAGCATGCATTACCCATATGTTTGCATACACAAAGATACCTCTGCACAGAGGCATTCTGTCAATATTAACATAATCTAGGTAAATGAAACAAAAGAAGCTTCTGTAATAAAAATAGAATATTCTGTGTTACAACTACTGTCACCAAACATACCCACCTCCTGAGTTATTCTCCATTTCCAAATGAAATTCAGGATACAGAGGATCAGAATGAATGGGATTGGAACTTCACAGCACACTGTGATGATGTCCTGACACAAGTCTTGAGTAAAACTTTCTTCTTTCTTTTTTGGATTATGTGATCTTATATAACTGGGAATACTATACATCACTTTACAGATGACTAGATGTTATTAATTATGTTACAAAAACCCATGACATTTTGAGCTTTGTATATTTCCTCCAATATTTGCTACATATAGTTACAGAGCTAATATCTTCAGTATTTCTTGCTTAAATAACAAGTGTGTTGTGTACAACATAAATAAGACCCCATATCAAGCAGTTGTGTGTGTCACAAACAAAAACTTCCCCCAGACCTGAACCAAACATTTATAAAAAGAGCGGATAATGTTTTACAACCAATTCATTCTCGAAACTCTCTTTTTTTTTAGAGTGTTTTTTCATCTAGAAATGATTTCTTCATTAACATACCACTCAGTGATTAGTACACCCTAAAGATATAAATTTATTGACTGAAAAAACCCCATGTTTAGGTATCATTCTAGGAGGCACTGACTACTGCAATGTCAGAACCCAGAACATCTCTTTGGATGCCCTGGATGGCTCAAAGCCCTGGCAGGGGGGTTGGAGACCCTGGCATGCAGCCAAAGACCCCTGTTGCTTTGAGTTCAACCCATGGAACAAATTACCAACTTTACATGAAGAATTACAAATCACAAAGGTTTAAGCAGCATAACAGTAGTTGTCACAGGGTGAAAGGTGAAATTTTGAAGAATTTTACTATGGGGGTCTAGGGGGACAAGATGGAGGGATTTGTCCTGTCCTTCTTCCTTCTTCTTCCTAGCCTCCATCTTCTTGGTGATGGTGGCACTTTGGGATTCGTTTAGAGTAAAAAGTCACTGTCTAACACAGGTGATAGGTATTGGGACACAACTGTAAATATCGAATACATAGTTTATAGTATAAAAGACAACACCAGCCCGGGGGTGGGTGGCGTGTGCCTCAGACTGACCTGCAGAACAGACCTTGGCAGGCCAGACAGAAAATGTTTTAGATAAGAAATAATAAACAACCTTGAGAACGTGAGCCGAAGATTCCTGATTTCTTCTTCGACAGCTGGGTTGGGGAAAAGAGATTTTTTAACACTCCTCGGGACAGATTTCAACCAGAGAAAACCCCGAGACTGCAACACAAAATAAGAAGGAGTACCTCAAAAAAACCCCCCAAAAACAATAATAAGAGGCACAGAAAGTGAAGTCATACTCTATTCTCTCTCCATATAGGGTTCTTGATTTTTATGAGCACTTCTTTGGTCATTTTTGCTAGTTTCTAGGGCAATTGGAATTCTAGTTTTGTTAATAAAATAAAACTTCACTTCAGCAACATGATAGAAAGCCACTAACACTATATGACTTTTATCACATTACTACCTTTTTCATGGCATTAGAAACTCAGTAGAGGACAGGAAAGTCACTGATCCTACAGCAAAGTCCTTAAAAGAAAATAACTGTTACTAGTGTGGTATGAAAGATGTATTATTTCACAAGACCTACAACTTTATTTGTTATATTACCTGTTTCTGGTCCAACCATAATTAGCTGATTATTGTTTTTTTGGGGAGAAAATAGGTCTAAAGACTTGTCTAAAGACTGTTTAGACAACTAAAATATTTTAGTTTTGTGGATACTCAGCATAGCCAAATGTTTAATAAAGTCCACTGTGACAGAGCCAAAAAGAGAGGTGTTTATGTGACTTCAACTTCCATATTCACATTTATTTCAAAATAACCTTCAAAAGTTATCTAATTTGACATCAGTCAAATCAGTGTTTTCAAGTAATTTTCCTATTACCCTGATTGAGCCTTTGAGGAAGGATTTGGAAGAGGAAAACAATATTATATTTTAAAAAAATTAGCCTATCCTAATGCAAATTTATTACTATCTAAATTAATTTCATTAAAACTAGGACAGAATTTTCTTTTTGGTTAAATCCAGGTTAATTTCCATCATTCAAAACAACCTGTTACAAAAAATATCTAGAGAACTCATTGACATTTTCCAACTTACAACTTTTAAAAAGATTAAGTCCATCTGTTGTAAAATACCTACTTATTGAGAAGTAAGTTACATAGAAACTAAGGACCTGAGATTATTATCCTAGAAACAGAACTACAGCATCAATACCCTGAATAATAACACTCAAAGTTGAAAATAAACTCCAATTAACCGACAAAATATTTACAAACACAAATATTAAATCTCTATGCATAAATTGTTCTGTAACAAGTGGATACACTTTCCTCTGGTGTCAAGACACTGACACTAAAGATTTTTTTTCTTGCAGAGTGGATACCTCTTGCAGAATTATTTAGCCATTACAAAGATTACGGACTTTGACAGGACACAAATCTGATCCAGAATAAAAATTCCCCTGCCATTTTCAGGAGAAATGCTGTGCTTCTGGAACAATACTCTCAGACCTTAATGATTTGTTGACAGTATGCTCTCTATCCCAGGGCACTGTCAATATACAACTTATTAACTCTCAAAGGAGAAGACAGTTTAAAGTGTCATAAATCTCAAGCTTTGCATTGTGCGCTAATTAGTTCATATTTATGCAGCTGTATGAATGAAGCTGGCTTCTGGTCACAATTACCAGCTTTTTTATCTTGAAGTCATGGGTACTGGAATGCTGCCTGCAAAGTTCTGCAGAGGGAAAAAGAATGTTGTCTACCCATTTGTCACCACCAATCCCTTAGAAAGACATTTTTCATTAGCATTCCAGATGTAGACTAGCTTCAGATTAGTAATTATTTGATATTTTGGTATTAATTTTTTAACTGACATTTCAATGCAACAATTTGTTTAGCCATTGATATTATCCTACCACCTCAAAATCACAAATCTAACTGAACATTTCCTTTGAAAACATTAGGTGACTAAGCTTGTTAGGAATCGTTTGTACATTTCAGTCAAGTCAGTGATAAATTACTTACTATTAATAGAAATCTTTATTTGAATTCCATATTTTCCTTATTTAGTTTGGCAAGAACATTGCACAAAAATGGAAACATGTGTTTCCCTGACAGTGGTGTTCTAATCCCAGGAGTCCTAAAGTCCATTGTGAAATGCAGTGAATCATGTGGTGGTCCAAAAACTACTTAGAGATGGTCTTTGGCCTTCCCACTGCACTGGTCTTTCTGTTGAGAATGAAAGGTTCAGAAAAGCTCAGACTTGTATTGACAATCTCATCAATAATAATGGAATGCTTTTTTACCCAGAACATATGAATAAAGAATGCTATCTAGAAAAAAATGACCAGTGCCCAATATCAGATATATATTCTTCCTAGAATTCTATGGTATTTTCATCAAAAACTCGTTTGGTGATCACATATTGCAAATTTCAAAAGGAAGTAGCACACTGCTGTGCAAACACAAACAAACAGACAAGACTCTCAACCCCCACCCCCATGATATCAGTCCCTTCAGCTCTGTAGTCTGTAGAGCATCTTTGAAGCTTATTTTTCAAAACTACTTGTTAACATACATCTAAATGTGACCTGTTTCATTAAGTTAAGCAAGCATGAGAACAGCACTGAGTGAAAAATAGCAACTTCCCGATATAATTACATACATATATATGTGAGAATATAAACATATACTTGATGTGACATGCATTAGATAAAAATCTACCAAAATAGTAGTAAATATGCAGTTAAATACAGACTCTACCATTCAAAAGCATGCAAATACACATAGCAAAAAAAAAAAAAAAAAGTAAATAGAAGCCAATTACGTAAGCTGAATGGAACTAATTGAAAGTTATTACTCTGTACTACATATTTGACAAACATCAGTTTCTAAATTCTCTAATTAACTTTCTGATATAGAAAAAACACCCACTGGTTTTGTGTGTGTTTTCTCCCTGTCTCTCTTCCAGGCATCAGGGTTTTCCCTCTATTTTCATTTCACCCAAAAATTTTCCAAAAAAAAATCAACTATTATTATCTGTCTTTTAATTTATAAATCCACAGGAAGAAAAAGGATTTTTTTTGTCTCAAAATATCTGATATAAAAATATCAGATCCTTTTTGCAACACTATTCATGGTGTAAGAAAAGTGTCTCTTACTGTGGCCAGATCCCTGGTCTAAACCTGAAAAAAACCTCACTTTTCTCTCAGAAAATCAGCAGTTTTCTATATCAATAGTTGGTCTCTTCCCTGCCAGTACTTGTTGAGATCATTGTGTTGTCTGGAACCAACACAGATAAAAATGATAGCCCTGCTCCAGCAATAATCAGGCAAATATCACCTTCAGAAATTGTGGGATAGCCTTCAGAAATAACAAGTCAGTTAGGTATAAGTTGCCAGATTTTTTTATGGTGTAAATAAAGTCACAAGTTATGCTAAGGCTTAGCATATCCAAAAGATTTGTGCTTCTAATGCACTTCTTTCTGCTGCTACAGACACTTGAGCTACCTCTAGCCAATACAGCTGATTTCAAAATATATTTGAAAACATGGCTGTATGATCGAAGAGAGATTTCTGTGGCTTAGCTAAGGTATTCTGGAGGAAGAAAATATCTCTCAGAGCCGGAAAACTTCTCTGTGAATTTGTCCAATAGGTGATGCTATTAATTCTAACAGAAATGTTTGCTGAAGCATTTTTTAGCTTCTCTACCACCAGGAGAGAATGAAAAATAAACTGCAAAGTAGACATTTCTGGGTAGTAGAAAGTTCTGCTAGTAATAGTCCTGATCACATCAATAAAAGATTACATCAAAATGACAAAAAAAGTATGCAAATATTTCTCATTTTTATGATCATACCACCAAAGTATCATACCATCTCCTGAGTTTGAAGTGACCCACCAGGACCACCAAGTCTGACCCCTGGCCCCTGCACAGCACTGTCGCAAGAGTCCCACCATGTGACTGAAAGCATTGTCCAAATGCACCTTGAACTCTGTCAGGCTGGTGCTGTGACCACTCCTCTGGGAAGGCTGTTTAAGTGCCCAGCCACTCTGTGGGTGAAGAACTTTTTCCTGATATCTGACCTAAACCTCTCCTGACACTACCATTTACTCCAGTCCTGTCACTGGTCACAAGGGAGAAGAGGTTTGTAGCTGCCCTCCTCTTCAGCTCACAAGGAAGTTGCAGACTATGATGAGGTCTCTTTGTAGGGCCTCTCTTAGCTTGAGGGAGTTGACAACTCCTCCCAATTTTGTGTCATCTTTGATCTTATTTAGTATTCAAGTCATGCATCCAAGTAATTTATGGAGATGTTGAAGATAGTTGAGCTGAGGATGGAGCCCTGTGTAACCCAACAACTGATAGGTCACCAGTCTGATTCACTATAACTTTGTGCCCAACCCATGAGCTCACTCAATTGCTCACCCACTGCATTACACATTGATCCATATGTGAGATGGACATTTTTTCCAGGAGGATACTGGGAGAGTCAAAAGCTTTGCTAAAGTTCAAAAATATTACGTTTACTGGCTTTCCTAGATCAACTACTTAAAATAAAATGATGTGAGGTTGAGGCACAAATGGAAAGAAGCCCTGGTGAAAGTTTAGTGAAGTCAGGCTAGAGTGATAGAACACACATAGAAAAACCAAGCCAGTTAAACAGACTGTGAAAATTATCAGTCATACTCAATTCCCAGATGAATTGTTTGTACAAGAAAATCATCAAAATTACTTAATAACATATTCCAAAAGACTTGTGCATTTCAAATTTTGTTTCAATATCTAAAAGGTTCTCTTCTCGAGGGACTGTAAATCATTAAGCCTGATCAGAAAAAAATAATGGAACAGTGAGTTCCATGACTAAAAAATTAATAAAACTCCAGAAGGTAAAATGACAATATCATGGTTTCCAGGAAAAAAGGTCTCGTCAAACAGGTTGCCTTTCTCTTGACTAGGTTATAAAGGATGCAAATATAAGTAATTCTATTATTATTGTGTATCTACACTTCTTCATTGCATTTGGCATGAGATTATGATTTTAAAAGCTCGTTTTATAAGAAATTAGTAGAAAACTCAGAAAGCTAATTTGGAGATATTCAGAAATCTGCCAACAATGTAATCATTTTCTAGCAGCAGAGATGAATTTTTGGTCAGAATTTGTTTTTATAAATCAGTTAAATGTAAATAATTTATTTTTTTTCAACTTATATGTCAGGGATTGGGAAGAAAGAAAATAGCTTGTGCAACAGCATAATTTCTTTAACCTGAAGATATTGATGGACTACTAAATGTTTTTTAATGTTTTCTATTATTATCTGATGATCACGAGCAACATAGTTTTGGTTATATATGAACAATTATTTGATTGAAGAGACATTGTCTGGCCCATTAAAATGGTGAGATATTACTTACCCAGAGTTCTATCCTCAGGTTTATGGTAATCACTGAAAGTATAATCAAAAGATAATGGAACCGACCACTGTATTAGAAAAATAATGCATTTTTAAAACTCTGACCTACGTGAGCTATTAAAGGGAAGACTCATCAATATTCCCCTTTAATGGCCTACAGATGCAAAACAAATTAGAACTTTTGTACTTTTCAAGACCTTCTTATTAAAACCACAAAACAATATTATTATATTGCTGGAAGGGAAACTAGAGAAATCTTCTCCAGAACAGTTTCAAAATAAAATGGGGTGTCTTACTGTTAAGGTCAATTACATACTCAAAAAACCTTCCAAAATATATGATTAATTCATTCTACTTAGCAATTTCAAAATGAGATTTGATATATCTCTTAGAGCTTGAAGGAGCTTCAGAGGAAAATGAAATGTTAGTTCGATGTGACAGCAGAGATAGGTACCAAAAAAGAACAGAACTTTCTAGTAATGGACTTCCACATTTTATTTCTTTCCTCTAAAGCGGCCTGACTGGACAACTACACTGATATATATTGATTCCAAATTTCTGATTTCAGCTGGACAGCAGTGGATTTAAAGAAAGAAAACTCTGTAACAAAGATACTAAAAATGGTTATACTGATGTCCTTGTTTCTGAAGACTGGGGTACATTGTTGTTGAGATACAGGCTGAGAAGGAATCTCTCTGCTATATCATGTTTTCAAATTTTACTTAGAGGACCACTTGGATCGGGAAGAGGTTAGTAGAACCAGTCTTGGACAGCTGCTGTGACCATGTCTATACGTAACATAATCTTTGCCTTTTTTTTGTTAGCCTCTAGCTCCCAAAATCCCTTCTGATAGTACTTATCTTGTACTTATCTTACTTATCTAATATCTTGTGTCACTGTCATGATTTAACGTAGGTTTGTTTTCCAGTTGGGAGGGGGTGTCCACAACCTGCAGAGAAGTGGTTCCCGGTGGGGACCTGGTGGAACCCATCAGCTGGCTAATTTTAAAGATTGACACCCAGTTAAACCACTTAAAAGAGCAGGATACGCCTCTGTGAAAACACATTTAAGGACAGGCAAGGGAGTGAGAAGCTTGTTTGCTTCTGGCCTTTGGGCAGGTGACTTTGTGGTGGCCAGGCTGGCCCCATGCAGTGTGCAGGGTCTGGCGAGGCCGGGCCAGGCCGGGCTCTACTGTGGCAGTAGCGCCTTCCCAGTGGGGCAGCTGGGGCTCCTTCCCCACAGGACCCACCAGTCCTTGGGAGCAACCTTGCCCTTGCAGCCAGGACCAGTGCAGGGAGTGGTCCCGGATTTAATTGGTTATAAGAAAAGGGAGAAGGATGCAACAATGAAACCATTGTGTTCTATATTAAGTGTCCTGTATGTTTTGACACTTAATTTGTACATTAATGTGTATTCAATTAATATTTTTTAAAGGTGGTTATTCACTATACTAAATTTAATATGAGCAGCAAGCAGCAGTTCCAACAACAAAAGGAACAGCAGAGAAGTTTAGCATCTGGAAAGGAGTTCAGCAGGTCTGTGTTATGCCACTGCATCAGGCTTTATACTCAAAAATGGTAATACACACTTATCCTGAGGGTTACAACAGAGGAATTCAAATTGGAGGAAGAAAATTCTGTAATATCGAGTATGCTGCTGATGTTGTCCTTATTACTGAGTCTGAAGAATCACTTTGCAAGCCAGTAATGAGAATGGTTGCAGCTAGTTCAGAGCGAGACTATCTAGGAATGTAAAAAAGACAGGGGAGTGACACAGGGGACTGGAAAGCAAAATATTACAAAAATAACACACAAATAAGATCAGGAAGTTAGACAAATAAAGAGTCTTCACAAGGTTTTCATTGTAAAAATATGAAATTGAACTATGCCCAGAAGATTTTAGATGAACTATGGAATAAATAAACAAAGTAAGTCTGGGAAGAAAATTGAACCATTTTTTGTTCCTTATGATCTGACAGCAAGCAGTAAGTCACGGTTATGACTTTCATTTTCACTTTTATTTTACGCTCCTGATTGATATTGTTAAAAATTATGAGCAATCTTCTATTCTTTAAGCTTTTTTTGTTTGTTTGTTTGTTTATTTGCTTGAATGTATTTATGATTAACATATTTGTGCGGAAGGATGAGATTTTCCCAAAATTTTAATGAAAACTCAACTAATAGACAAGCATAGTAAGTATTTTTCTACATTTTACAAACCATAATTTTATGTTTATATAGAAAAAATCCAGATATTATGTTAGCTGAAAACTACTAAGTAATTAACACAGCTGGAGAATTTGCATTCATTCAAACTCCTCATATGGAATACAGAACTTCCAAGACAATGGATCTACTTTGTCTATTCTATCTATTTCTAAGAGAAAATACACCATAGTTTCATGTTCTGACTATTTGAAATAAATTGGAGAGATAAGGGTAACAAAAATGTTCTGGATGAAAAGAAAGAGACAGAAGAAAAGGTAGCAGTGGTAAGATAAAAGAGCAGGCTATACCAAAGTAAATTAGGTAAGCATTTGTTACTGACAAGTAAAGTAGAGACAGTAATCAACAATTGATACAAATCTATGAAATTCTGATTTCTGCAGAATCATATAATCTTGCCCTGCCTGCAAACCTTTAGTCTGTGTTACCTGAAGGAAAACAAGAGGAATTTTGCTTATTTTTTCAGACTAATAGAGTTTTATAACTAAATAAATACTGTAAATAATTATTTCAGAAAACTGCTTGCATATTTCTACAGCAGAGTGTTTTGTGAAGCTATGGTGCTTAGAATATAAGTTTAATGAGAAATAATCGAGATTAGAATTATAGTTTCCCTTGCCCACGTTTTCCCCAATTCTGCCTCAAGGGGATGCCTGTATGTGGCAGCTATATACACCATGAAACTCTCATGAAAATCAGGTACTTAGAACTGATAGCCATAATTTCCTGACTGAAAAACTAGAATTACTAGACTTGAGTTTTTCAGACATTTTTCTTTCTGTGAGTCAATAATATTACATTTTTATATACAGGTTATGTGTGCTTCTAGATTATAGCCTGTGCTAGTTATGTCTCCAAACTGGAAAAAAAAAAAAAAAAAAGAAAAGCAAAAGAACCCCACCTAACTCTAGAACAGGAAATTAAATTCTAAAAGTAATTTTCTACAGATATTCAATACAGTACTCATTCAACATGATTTTGTTTGACACAATCGCAATTAAATATATCATGCAGTGTACTAAGTGCCAGTAATAATATTTGATTGTGGTTTAAGCGTAATTTGAACAAATAGCATAACAACATGATGCAACATAATTAGAAAATAACAGAATGGGATGATGTAAAATAAGAATTGACAGTGAATTTCACCTTCCTTAGTTCTTTTCTGAGTTCAGTTTTAAATTGCCTTATATTTAAATCCTTATTTGCACACTTGCTTCACGTAGGGCCTGGAGGTTGCAGTGAGAACAATCAAATCAATTTTTTCTCCAGCCCCACTTTGGGTGACACACTAATATTCTCTTAAAAATATGTCATGCATTTTGAACATATGTATATGTACATAATCATGTATTCCCATGTAACACTGAAGAAATACATACACCTATAGTTCTGCATAACATTTTAGAAGTTCACTGGAGCCTTTGGTCTTACAAAACCTGCTACATGTTTATTTAAATATTCATGCCAAACTCTTAAATGAAGAATGTCTTTTGTTCATGTACATAGAGGATAATTGGGTAGCTGCATTAGTAAGCTTTCATATTTCTCCCTGTATTTGCAAGTATGTATATGCACACATATGCTTTGTGCATGGATATTTAGTAAATATTGAGTAGGGATGTGTGCAAAGATAAGCATCTATACATATTTATGTTCATAGGTAGGTAGAATATAATAAACAAAACATTTGGCCATTAAAGCAATGGTGTTAATTTTTATAAGGGGTTGTTTGAAAGACAGCCCAAGTGAGGAAGCTCACTAATAAGAATCATCTATGTTTCTGATCAGGTTGTATTTTAGGCTTTTCTTTAATACAGAGTTATATGAGCTAGAATAAGTTGATCTAGAACAGCTTCCATCACTGTGAATATTTATTCTGTCTCATGTTAATGGCAGGTCACTGTTATCAGTAGGACAAAACCTGAAGCTATCACAGTACATCTGAAATATTCTTTTCTCTTTTGATGAGACAGGCTCAAGATTTTGGATCATGTGTTGTTTATTATCTCATGTTCTTTGGTATTATGTGATTTATAACATAAATTTATGCTGCTAAGAAGCAACTGTGGATGCTGAATTTAACTGTTTTTTTAACATGGAATTTAACATGGAATTTGAAAGGAATGGACAGACTGCATTTCTTTATGACATATATAAATACTCAACATGTCATTTGACAAGAGTGGGTAAACTGAGTCAAGAAACTTTTGTGAAGAGATGGAAATACTGAGGTGCACATCACCTTTTCCCCAATATTGAATTTTACCATTTTCCTCCTTCAGCTAAATTTGAAAGACTTTTTGTTGAAAATATCTCTCAAGAAACCAGTAGGATTTCATTGAAAATATCCTCCTCAAAGAATAGATTCTATTTTTTCATTTTTTCTGAGGATAAATATATTATTATTTTAACATGAAAGATGTTAAAAATGTTTTTTTTTTTTCCCTCAACATTCTCTTGTTGAGGGAAAAAAAGAACTTTAGTATAGCCCAATTCATCAAGCTTATTTTTTCCTGTTCTTGGTTTTTCTTGCTATTGTCTGTGGTTGCTGAATTTTTAAAGCAGTTTCACACATCCATGTGGCACAAACTATTTTGCTATTGCATTAGATTTGTATTCATTACATGTTTGTGTGACTTTATTGTTTCTCAGCATTATTGCACCCCTAAGAGCATGCCTTGTATTGTATTAGCTACAAAGGTAGAAATATTTCATCTTGAAAATTAGTATTTTTTTCTGCACACACTTAGGTGAAGAACCAAAAAATCAGTGTAAATAAGTTGTTCCTGCTTTTCTAGGCATCTTTTCCTCTAAAACACTCTTATTCCATTAGTTTTGCCCGTTTTTTTAAACAACACAAATACTTTTCAACCTTTCTTAACAGCATTTAATATTAATGCTAGAAGACGGAAGATTGTAAGATGTATGTAAACAAACACAGGAACATCTTGATACCTACAGCAGACTCCAAACATTAATAAACAGTTTTCTTTCCACCTGCGTATTCCTTATCTTTCTCATATGTTGGAAGTCAAGGTAAAGCTTCTTTTCAGCTCACTCTATGGAAAGACTCCTACTAATGGAAAGCCATTTATATTATAATCTGTTCAGCAGATATCAGTGAAATATTTGTTTTAGAAATTCTTACTGTGAAAATATTTTGTTTTAAGAATAGTAAGTTATTTCTCTTTGTACCAATACCAAGTACAAGACTGTATAGGCCTTTCTTCTAACATTTATACTAAGTACTAGTCCCTTAAGAGCTTAACAATCTAAAAATCAATGTGTATCAAAATTCTGCATATATGAAATCCACATTTTCTTATACAAAATCTAGGTGGTAGTAGTGCCTTGCAAAAGCTTGTGTTAGTGTGAGCATGTGTTCTGTTATGCACATCCCCAGAACTCTTCAGAAGAGTCTGATCTCCATCAGTGAGTATTTAAGGTGGGGTATATTTGTATCTTACTGAGTAGCTGTAGTGTGTGTGACTTGAAGTTCACTAAAATTAAGAATAATCTTTTATCTGTCTTGTCGCACAGAAATTTCATATTCCAGGCCAAGACACACCTCTTCAGTTCAACTAGTGTTTAGAAACTGTACATAAAATACTTTGGACGCAATGGCAGATCCATGTTCCTAACAACACTATTTTTATGTGACTCATTACTTTGTTGCTGAGAGATTAACAATAAACTTTGAATCTTTAAATAAGACCAAAATTACTTTGCTTTCTTTTCATTATATACTTTTCATTGAAAGAGATTTTCTCTGCCAAAGTAAAGGGTTAGTGAAATGTGAATTTAGTTTGTTGCTTTGGTTTTTTTCCTCTTTCTGAATTATTCATATGTTGAGAAAAATAATGTTTATTAAGAAAAAAGTCCCAGTATTTTTTTTTAATTCATCATCATTACAAAAAAAAAATTTAATCCCTTGCATTACGCAAATTGTGACACTGTGTGTGCCCAATGAGAAATTTGGACAATATACATGGTATTTAATGAGAAAATCCTTCCCTCAAGAAAAAACTCCAACCAAAACCAAAAAACAACAGAAAGCAATATCTCCAACATTAATGTAGCACATTTCTGATATTTATCCCTGCTACGTATACTTCTAGAAAATCCTAGAACTGGTGAACAGTCAGATGGCTCTTGTGACTGCTCCAGCGCTTGTGATGGTTGAGAGTGATGTTTTCAGTCAAACCAGGTCAGGTCTACATTGACACCTCTTCAATCCAGCACCAATCAGAGCTGGTTCTGAACCAACATTTAAAACTGGCACAAAGACTAGGTTTAATGCCTATTGGAGATATATTTCTGAGGGGGAAAAATGGTGTAACTAATAGGCTTTGCATGGATATCTTTAAAGCATGTATCTGTACAAAAGTCATCCCATTAGAGAAAAGGCATGCCTTATGGAGAGAAAAGTTTCTTTGATGGTCAGAGCAATTCTCTGCAACAGTCATAAATCATTCATGGTATTGTTAGGTATTTCTCATTGTTAGTCTTAATCTTTTTTTGCCTTTATTGATTAGCTTGATTCTTTTAGGGTTGTTTCCTTTATTTCATTTCCTTTAGCTTGTCTATATTTCTAAGTCTACTTCTGATTCTTAACAAAAAAAAGTAGTTTCTGTTTGATTGGTTTGTTTTCTTACTCCCTCCAACTTTGAAAAGAACATTAGTCCTTTTGGACTAATGGTTATTTTTCCCTGTGGCCTCAAACTAAAATAAATAAAAAAGTTGTAGCTTTTGGTTTTCAATCACTAATAGAGGTATCTAAATTATGACACAAACCTATTGCTTGAAGTGTTAAAGCTTTTCCCCAGTTGTGCCTTTCTTTTTTCTTAGATAGTTTTCTAGGATGTTGAGTCAGGCTTTTTTTTTTTCACTGAGAAAAATATATTAAAATATCACTAGTGAAGCCTTTCTTCGTTTCCTCATTTCCATTTTTCTATTGTTGTTTAGTAATTGCTTCTTGAAATGGTATTTTTAAAATATTTATTTATAATGACTTATTTGTAACAAAATAAACATTTGAATATCTTATGTAGGATTATTTTTTTAAGCCTTTCTCCTTTTATTTTGATGGAAAGCTGTTACTGCATTTCAAATTTCAGACACATGCTAAATGTAATTCTAAAGGCAAAAGTCTGTTTTAAAGTATCTAGTAAAAATATTTCCATTTTTTCAAATACCTATTATTCTTCATCAATTTATTCTGTGGCAGCATCCACATGGCCCACTGAGGACATATACTTCCGTGTAGTAGGTGCTGCAGAAACAAAATAGTGTTCCTCTCTTAAAGATACATCTAGTCTTTCACTGCCAAATCAAGCCCAGTTAAATCAGACGTTTACAAGCTTACTGTTGTCGTGCTCAGGAGCTAATGTGATGCAAGAGAACTAAAAGTACAGTCCTATTATCAAAAGAGTATGAATTAAGGAAAAAGGATAACAGGATCACACAGTTAAAATCACAGTAAGGCCACAAAAGAGTGCTGTACTGCAGTTGATTACTCTGAATGTCACTGTTCTTCAAACTGTAATGCTCTTCATGACATATTTTGATTTGAAATACTTTTTATACTCCAAATCACAGGGCTTCTTTCCCAGGATAAAGAGTCCATTATTTAGTTCTAACACATAGCCAAATCCATTATTCTCTCATTCCACCTTATTTTACATTATATCATTCCACCTTTTTAAAGTTTGTTTACTGTAGAAATGAAGCTATTTAGCTATCTTTCCTGAGTTCTTTCTACTAAAATGCATCAAAGCAAAACCTTTATCATAAGTAGTTTCAATGTGTTGGCCTCCATTCACTGGTTTTTGTTGGTTGCTAAACAGAAGCGTCCATTTCAAAAAGTAGTTCTTATCATATCTTCTCAGAGACTGTGATCAAGTTACCCTTTGAGGTTCTCTTTGATAAACTATGTAAATAGACCTTCTGAACTCTTTCATTATAAGATATGCCTTCCAATTCTTTAGTCATGCACAAAGCTCTTCTCTGAACTTCCTCAAATATATTAGTATTCTTCCTGATAGCTGACCTTAAAGGGTTTTGGAGCTATCATCACTTAGGCGTCAATGATTCCTTACAGGAGTTTTATATATATTGGCTATTGACAAAACACCCACAATTCACTTTTGAAGTATGGAATCTCACTGTTCTAACAAGTAAGAAGAATTAGGAAAAAAAAAAAAAAAAAAAAAGGAAGAAAGAAGAAAAGAAAGAGACCTTCATGCCTTGTCAGGGAGCTTTTTTTTTCTTTTAGCATTCAGGTTGCAACTTAGTGCTGCTGCCATAGGAGAGTTGCCCACAATTGTATTACCTGAAAGGCAGTTGCCTTGAAATTGTAATGCAGAATTAGAAAACATGTTGTTGCTTGAAGCACATTAATGTTGATTTACTACGCAATAAATACAAAAAGCTTCCACTGAGGCTTACAGGCCAATAGAGAGAAACAGCACAAAGATACTTATGTGATTAGTTGTTTGCCTGATTACAGACTGTGGCTGATTAGAGATGTTTAGTGTGACTTTCATGCAGAGATTCTGTTCACTGTATCTAAAACGCTACGTCCAAAATCTGCAATCTAGGCTGCCTGTAGGATTCCATCAGAATATAAAATATTTTAGCAAAGTCATCACAGCCAGTTCTTTCTCATCCCAAATTTCTATGTCTATAAAAATTCTGTTGCTGCAAAAATATTGATTAAATGGCTGGTAATATGCTGCCTTGCATTACAGGTGCACCTACTATGGGATATTGCATTAAGCTAATACTTTCCACATGCTTTGTCTTTGACTGCCTCTTATCATCCACCTGAATAGTACAGCACAGAGCAAATACCTGATGCTTTTTTCACATACTCATATTATAGTCTACTGCAGCACACATTCTGAGAGAAAATTCAAATGGAAAAGCAGCTATGTTTACACCTTGACCAAAACAGGACAGCACAGATTTTCTGTGTAAAAAGCTTTATCAATCTAATGTTGGACTCAGCCAACTCCTTCTGATGTCACTTAGAAGAAGAGCTCTTATTTATCATTCAGGACTTCTGTATACATGGAGAAGGAGTTCATTTAGGAGACAAATTGCAAAAATATAGAGAATAAGATTCAAGAGAGCAACAAGGAGGGAAAGACAACCCTCCTCTCCACTTCCGCCCCACCCCCCCCCCCCCCCACCAAACAAAAAAAACATAAAATTATCAGGGGGTGAGAGGGGAAATTATTCTGTATGTATTTTAGCTTCTTCCATCTTTTATGCCTTTTTTCCTGGAGTTCCTTCCTTTTTATTTTTCCTTTTGCTGAACTCTCCTTATCCCACTTGTCCCTTGTCACTTCCTTCTTCTCTATCCCTACCTTGCCCTCATTTCTTTCTTGCCTTACTTTCTGCCTGCCTGTCTTACTGTCTTCACTCTCCTGTACTGTAGAACCAGTCAGCCAAAGCCACACTGTTCTCTCTTGCCCAAAATGCAGCTGAGCTGTGTGAGATAGTTCTGTTACAGCTGTTAATAACAGTGAGATGACTTGGGCTCAGCAAACCTAAGAGAAACAGCCTCTCTCACTTCCCAGGTCAGGCTGGTGTTTAAGCTGCTGTCAGAACTGTAGCTGGTAGAAGCACTTTGATCAGATAGCCAAGGGACAGAGAGAGTAGAGAAAAAAATTTTGTACCCTGGCAAACTTGAAACTCTTACTCCCATTGTCATGATAGAAAAACACTAAGTGCTGGTGAGAAACAGTGAAGATTTTCAGAGCTAGACCTTCTTCCTCCTTACCCAGCTCAGTTCAAAGCAGGGCAAAACATGTTAAAGCCTTCTTTGAAGAAATGGTGATATCCACAGCCACGATTACAAGGATCACGTTTGAATTTATCCTTTTAAAAATAATTTTTTTACTGGCTATGTAGTCTTACTTTTGGTTCTGCATTATTCTGCCTTACCTGTGTGACTCTCGTAAGAAACTGAGGTCAAGGATTGTACTTAGGTTCTGCAACTCACTTGCCTTCTTTCAAATCTGTTTAACTGAATAGTTTTAAAAGACATCCATAAACTCACCACTTAATGCTTCCACCATATTCTTTCCAGTATTCAGAAAAATATTTTTTAAAAATTGGAAATATTTCCCTCCTCCTGTGCCGCCCAAGACATTGCTAAGGTTTTGAAGGCACTAGTCTGCTGGCAAATTCCATTACCAGCAGCTGTTACACATGAATTTGCACAGAATTAGTGACCATGTGTAAAATGTCTTCTGCTCTCTATGTATCGATAGGTTTGTTATAAGTTCCTTTAAAACTGGCAATCTGGTGAATACTCTGTGGAGGTTCAAATAGTATTCCGGATAAGAAACTCATGATCTACTCAGAGAAGTACCAGTCCTGCAAAGAATGTTATAGCACATTGCTGTTGTTGTTGTTGTGCCACTGACTGCATTCTTAGTCTTCTCTCTTTATAGATTTTTAATATTAATCCAAAGAATTCCACTACTTTAACTTAATAATATTTCTATCTGTAATGATTTATTTTCATAATCTTCCAAAGCATGTTTTACTTCCATCTGTACAAATATAGGAACCAAAATTGATGTAAGAGATTAAAGGATGAAGACACATATTCCTATGGAAATGTAAGTTGTTAATAGCATAAATTTAGCTAGAACTAGAATGTTTTCCTGGACCTTTTTTTTTAAAATTATTATTATTTTTTCAGAGTCATTTATCCAGACAACTGCTGGCTCAGTAGCTCATTGTGCAATACCAAAAATGCAAGGAATGTGGCTGTTTTGGGCAGTTCTGGCACAAAGATGTTTGACCCTGGAAGCACAAAATAAGTCTGCTGCATGCCACTAAACAGGACTTGGTGTGCATTTGCAGGTCAGTCAGGCTGATACAGTTAATTGAAAATCACAGTGACTGGAAAAATCTTCCAATTGCTTGACACTGTTACTGACTTTAATGGACTCTGAATTTCAGACCCTCCATTTGGACCTTCAAAATGAAAAAAAATAGAATACCAAGCAAGATTTATATCTTGTGCTAGTGATAGCCCTAGGGACAGCAGCCAATAATTGAATTGTTTTTGCAGTTTATGAATGTCTGGGACCCACACTTTGTTGCTTTTGATCTGAGAAAGACTAGTAAGTTAAGAAAATGTATAGATTATGTAATATCAATGTATGTTTTTAGGAGACTCTGCAACACAATGCAAAGAGCTTTGCATCCAGAAATCAAAATAACAGAAAGCTACAGATGCAGATATACCTTAAATATAGTATTACTATCTATTGTCATAAAACCCATTTTATCTGAATTCCTTAGTCACTATAATGTAAATAAACTAAAACTGTGATAATGACTGTAGAAAACACTCAATCTACTTTTTTAGATAATACATGTGATTGAAACAAACAGGGCAGGAGATCTGTCTCCTTTTTAATGCCCTTATTAAAAAGCATCAGCTCAGGTGGGAAGAAACTGACGAGTCGTGCCCACGCCGCCGGTGCTCCCAAGAGTGGCATGGAGGAGGAGGGTGATGCAGCTTTGTCCGCTGGTCTGCAGGCAGAGCTGGGGATTGCGTCCTCATGAGAGATTAGGAGATTCTGCTTTTTTGGTCTAACATTCCAGGTCCTCTCTCTAGGTAACATCTTTTTAGGTTAGGGTGAGAAGTAAAAAGAATCTTAGCAGATACTGGATTAAGTTCCACATCTTTAGACATCAATTAGGTCTTTTAATTCTATCTTGGCTCGTTGTTTCTAGGGTTTTTTTCCTGGAAAATTGTAAAATTTGTTGAAATGCATTCTCATCTGCATACCATCTCTGATGTCACACCCTTCCCCTGCTACCTGCAGGGGTCTGGGGTCACTCCCTGGCAATCAGCCAGGCTGATCACCAACCATTAACAGGTAATTGAAGAAGAACTCTTAACAATAGGTAACTGCAATATGAAGCTAACTTAACAGCAACTGGTTCAACTTGTTTTAACTCTGCAACCTTAAAAAAAATTGATAACTTTTTACTCATAACAGTGATCATTCAGTTAAAAAGAATATGTAAATTCCATGCTGTCCTTTATTCTTAGAAATATTTCTTTGCCTTTCTCTTACTTTGCACACATACACTCCCATAAACCAAAGCAAGTTTATCTGAGATTGAGACCTCTTCTACTAGTTTAGCCTAGAGAAAATGCCTGTTACTGAGCTATGAAGCATGGGAAATAGACACTTGTAAACAAAATGTCAGTAACACTAGAATAACTTTCAAATTCTGGTCCTACCAAACATGATCTAGTTCTTGCTGTAGTTAGAGCAATTCTGTTCTGTTTCCTTTACTCCTTAGGTTTTCTGCCTGGCTGTTCTTTTAGGCTGACAAAATCTGCTGAGGCATCTTAAATCTTTATGTCATGTTGCTCTCAGAACACAATCAGTGTTCTGTGGTCATATGATACGTAAAATATGAAAAGTACTTTTCATCCTTTTGTTTTCTGGAAGAAAGATGAATATTGTAGAGAAATTACTATCAAATAACATGTAATTTCTTTGTTTATCAGTCAATGTATAGCTGTTACCTGCTAAATTAAAATAAAATCACTCTTTCTGATTATTAACAGCTACATCTTTTCTCAATGGCAGTAATCTCCCCTACAAAATGTCCCATACACTTGTTCAAAAATACTTCAAAGTAGAGCTTTTTTAAATTGTTGCTTAGGATTCATAAAGCTGTGTCTCTGTCTCTTCCATTTGAGTTTGCTGTTGTGAGCTTATTCTGGCTCTTCTGGGTTTGTCACAACTGTTAACAGCAACAGAATTTGATGTTACAACCCACTGCTCAGCACATTCAAATGCTACAGGCACCATGCTGCTCTCTTGCTACTCCTTGGGGAAGTTTACAGCTAGTTAGTCCTGCAAACATTATTCCACTCCCTAGGAAGAGAAACTATTTTTTTTTAGTTGTTTTTGTTGTTACAGTTTGTGTACTGCCTCTGATATTCTGCCATTGATGAAGTTACGATTGGATTGCTGGATTTAAATCCTCATGTTGTTTCCTCAAAGTTCTAAAATTTTATGCTGGCTTTCCTGAAGGGCTGATGTATTCTAAGACTGAGAAGTAATTTTCCTTAGCTGGAAATCCATATAGATAAAACCATTCAAAAGCTGGTGATGGAGGTGCATTGTAACATGTCATAAGACTTGGGTATTTTTTTATGCTATGGTCACATGAAAATCATCATGTCAGTCTTAACATAAGCCAAATGGATCAGGCATGGTTGTGGCACACAAAGGAGTTTTTTAGTAGATTAAAATAATAACACAGAGTAGAAAGAGAGAAGCGTAGTGAGAACCTGACTGCAGATCCATGGATGCACAGGATAAGCCTTTTGAGGAGACCCCAGGCAATAGACGACTGTACGGATTGGCTAAGAGAGCACTGCATTGGATGCTGATATGCTATGAAATATCATGGGGATCATATCAGTTAATTAGTGCTATTAATACAGTTTTCTTAATTGCTTAGCAAAACTATAAATTACATCTTAACAGGTTGTGTGTCAGACTAAGAAAAGAGAAGTGTGTTCCTCCACTAGAAACAGCATGTCTTGAGTTCTTTGACCCAGTTGTCAAACATGCAAAGGTTAATCCATTGCAAATTTACTATTCTTGTAATGAGTATTGGGACTTCTCCCAATGCAGAATCTGCACCAAGTAATTTGTGAGATTTAGGGCTTCTTTCTCAAAAGCAGAACAAATTTTCTAATGTATTGTCTCTGTATAGTTATTAGAGATCATGTGTAACCCATTTTCCACTACTAACAAACCAGGCATTTTCTTGAAATTCAAAGTCAGACTGTAATAACACTAATCATAAAAATTATGTTATAAATTTTTTTCTTCTTACAAAATAAACTTATCCTTATAAAGGAAAAATATATGTGGAAAAGAAAAAAGAGTAATTTTTCAGATTATTGATTCCAAATTTAAAATAGTATCTTCATAAATATATAAATCAGCAAATCTCATCCCCCTTTAAGTATAAGTTTTCAGCCTTCAATCATAATCAAGCTTCTAAGGTTGTTCTTGATTTAAGCAATATATTTGGCATTAGTTTTAGTCCTTATTGCTAAGATTGAGATTTTAAAACTTTCTTTTGGCATGAAATGCCAGTAAATCTGTAAATTTTGCTTGCTATGAAATAAAACCATACTTACAACTATGCTGAAGGCCCAGTACACTTAGAAACTAGCTCAAGATGTCAAAAAATAGCCCACATTATAAAAGAAAAAAAATAAAACAACAAAGGAAAGCAAAACCGAAATCCTGTGCTGTAGATCCTTATTATCCAATATTTAATCCTAAATAAAGTGTGCACAGGTATTTAGTAACCGATCAGTATCTGAGAGCAACATATGTACCCTGATCCGAAAATATTTGTTCTATTACTCACACTAACTATACTGACAATTCTGTTAAGGACATAAAATGAAAATTACCCATTGCTGTTATCAAGTTCAGTAAAAATTTTCAAAGAATGGAATCTCCATTTTAATATTTCAACTTTTCTTGTCAGCTGTATGAAAATGTATGATACTGAAAATATCCACAAAACAAGGATGGTCAGAAAAAACTTATTTTGTAAAATGTAATGATGAGCTGTTTTGATATTTTCAACTGATATTAAAAGTTCCCTTTTAAAAGTCAGAATACTTTGCATTACTTATTAATACCCAGAAGAAATTCTGTGTACTAATTAGGTATGAGATCCATTTATGGATCCACTGAACAGATATTAGGTTTGTGATACTGTGTGTTGTAAAATATGTCTCCATTTCTTTAAGTTCCTAGGGAGAGAAAAGAAAACAAACAAATCTAATACTACTAAAATAGCTCTGGTTTAAAAAAATCAACCAAACAAAACTGCCAAGGAAACAAACAAACAAACAAACAAACAAAAAAAAAAACACCATGGTTTTTTTATTTGCATTTTTCTTCCATTCAATAATAATTCCCCATTACTGACAAGGAAGGGAAAAATAGTATCTTATTCTTACGTACTGTAAGTATCTTATTCTTACGTACTGTAAGTATCTTATTCTTACTGTACTGTACTCAATGACCTTCACTCTCTTTTCTCTTTCCTTTCCCTTGGCTTTTTCCAAGTATCATTCATTGCCACAGAATAGCAGAAGATTTTACCTAAACAACAGCCTGTAATTTTGTGGCTACTTAACACTTACTCAAGTTCATATATAACATCAAAAAGTATGAGATATTTGCATTTCTATTTTCTTCAAAAACAGGAAAAAAAAACAAACATGAGACCTAACCTGGGAGATCAAAACCACTTGCTTTGGTACTCTTGACACCTTTTATTTTAAAATTATTATAGAGCCACACCTAGCAGAACCACAATAATCTGACAAGGCTATCTCATGCTATTCTTCTGTCTGGCTGATTAGATGTAACAACTGCTATGAAACTGAGCACTTTAGAGCTGAAGACTTGGTGATTTGACCCCTGAAGAGCACTTCTCCTTTCTAGACAATAGTAATTATATCTCTTCTGCTGAGCTCACTCTGAGAAGTGTAAATCTCAGACTGTTCCTATCAGTAAAGTAACATGTACTGTCTTGTGCAAGTTCAGAACTTCACAGCTCTGGTCTAACTTGGTATGAAAATTAATCAGCATTTTTAGCCAGCTATACTGTGACAACAACGTTAGTGATAGGGGAGTCTCAAAGGCTTGCAAAGCTCCCGCCAGTAATGTGAAACCTCATTTTGCTCCTTTGGTTTGACAGGTCTTCTTCCCTCTTCCAGACGTAGTTTGTCCTTCTGCCTTGTTGTGAGTAAATTGAGTTTGAGACACCCTAGATTGACATTAATCTTCTGCCAGTGCAGCCTGTTTGTTGGGTTGTGCTGTGTACACAAGGTGAGGCAGCAGGCTGCCAGTTTTAAGAAGAAAAATTTTGAAACTGACTGATGAAATTTAAATGGGATTTTGTTGTAAATCCCCTCTAAAACTCTGATTGTATATTTGGAAAATGGTATGATATAATCTGAATACATAAAATACCTACACCATTTGTGTCAGAAGGTATGGGCAAAGAGTCATTGTTCCCTCACTACTCAGGTGAAGAACTCACACTTGAGTTTTCCTGTTTTCATTCTGCATTAATTAATTAGTTACTTTCCATTAAAATGTACTATTCCACCCCCCCACCCCTTCACTGGCTATGAAAGAAGGTAGGAAAATAGAAGGGAAGAGAAGTAAATGAAGTTGTCTTGGAGATAATATACAAGTAACTGGTAAAGGAAGCGTTGCAAAAGATAGTCATTAAAAATATTAATTCATAATATTTTTTAAACAAGTATGCATTTTAAAGGCAGAAATTTTCTAATTTTAAGTTATGTTGTAAAGACTCTGCCATCTTCAAAAGCAGAATTTCATCCAAGATGTGTCAGTTTTTTCAAATACAGTGTTTCCTGGGAGGGGGAGAATAGAGGGCAGTGGGGGGAGAACAACCACTTCATTGCCCTCTACAGCCATTATTCTCTTACTATGGCAAGGACTCTTCTCACACCTGGTCTGCTACATAGGACCAAAAGGACACTCCTCTCAGCTCTACAGGCAAAAAATTGTGTTCCTCAGTTGGTACATACAACTGAGAGTCCTGAGAGTCAGGAAACTCTTGCTAGTCTCTGCAATCTAAGTGCCCTCACCTTGCAAAAATAAAACTTCAGTCAGTTTTTGCAGTCATGGAAACCATACTGTAATAACTGAAATACTTAAATATAAATAATTGTTTTAGCTAGATATGTTTAATAAAGACCAGGCTGGGTCATTTATTGCCATTTATTGCAATATTGCCCAGGCTGGGCAATAATTATTAATTTTTTGGAGCACCTTCAGTATCCAAAGTTTAGAACATGAAATTGGTAAAATAACAGCATATAACTGAGAGACATTTACTCATTATCTAAATCTCTGCCAGAGACTTCATCTGGTGTCTAAAAGATCAATTCCTCTTTTATTTTAATTTAATTTTAATTTCTGATCATAGAATTTTGTGATGCTTACAGACTTTTGCATACTAAGCCAGAGTTGCATACCATCATCACTTCAGCTATTAAGATAACAACAAGTAAAACCCAAGGGCAGGATTTTTTTTTCCTTTTTTTCCTCTTTTTCCCATAGAAAGTGAAACTTTAAAAGTATGTTATTTTATCAGATTGTACTGAGTGTCTAATACAATAAAGAGGTATTTTGAAGTCAGTGTTTCAGTTTTAATGTTCAAAATAACAGTGTAAGGAATAATGAGCCTGTTTGGTTACTTCTATTTCTGTTCAATTCCAATATGAGATGATCATGGTGATAGTAAAAGATTTTAAAATCATAGAAAATTCGGGGAGTTAGAAAGAAAGCTAGGCTTAGTAGGCCCTGGGAAAATGTTAAAAGTACACCCTGGGAAACATTAGGCCTTGTGTTTGCCAGATCATGTGAAATTGCACCTGCGTAACCAGTATATGATAAATTATATTAATTGTTAGATGTGTTGATTCTTTAGATATAATTATTGTTTAATCGTAAGAAGAATCATGAGAAACTATGTTCAAGGGTTTGGGTGGATCACGAGAAACCTATGCTTGGATGAAATCAATGTATACAATAGAACAATGTAAGTTTAATAATTAATATGTAAGTTATATAATGATAGAATATAAAAACATGTTCTTCCTGAACCCATGACAGAGTCAGATTTGGGTCTGTGTACCCCTGACACCCAGAGCTCTTCAATAAAAGCACCTGCATATAATCATTCTGTGATTATGTGTTCCTGAATGCTAACAATAGGAAAAAGGTAACTACATAGGTTGCATTTACAGTCATTTTCAAATTTAAAAATCCAAATTTCAAAATCATTTAAAAATTACCTGACCTTGCTACCAATTTTAAATGCTAAAATTGTGCGATTTCTAGAAACCTGAGAAGGCAATGTTGTCTGTCATTGAAAACATCTCCAAATGCATAGGTCACCTCCAGTTTGTTCTCTATATCAGATATGAAAGCTGACCATGTCACAGGAAGGCCTGAAGATTTATAATTAATAAAAAATATCATTGCTGTATGTGAAGGAGAACCTGATTGATCACTGATGTTTATCAGTTTACCACAGTTCTTTAAGAATGAGACAGTTAGCTGGTTACAGTTAGTTTCTTTCTGTTTATAGATAGTCTTTCCCCTTAACTCATATAACTGCTGAATGCATTTATAGTCTTTTCATATTTATGAGAGGAAATATTGTTATTTAATATTGTTTCCAGTCCTTAG
Organism: Passer domesticus; assembly: GCF_036417665.1. Lineage (NCBI taxonomy): Eukaryota > Metazoa > Chordata > Aves > Passeriformes > Passeridae > Passer > Passer domesticus. Next base: position 55,037,361 of record NC_087512.1, on the reverse strand, counting down.
GAAGGGACATTTTCCACTACTAAAACAAAATATTTGAAATTATTTCATATTTTTGTTGTATCACATTTTATAGAGCTGGCTTTGCTCCAGCAAAAGAAATTGCATCAGCTCTAGAAATTTATATTCTGTTATTATTGTCATATCAAAGTCTTCAAAACTAAAGACGCCACTGATAGAGAAGGGAATTTTGGAGGTAATATTAAAAGCATGAAATTACACAGATTGGAAAAACATGTAAAGCTTGAAAAGAAATATTCTCATGCAACAATTTTAAAATAAATGCCATCATTTTATCATTTTTAGATATTAAAATACCTTCTCCTATTCTTCAAATTTTGTATGGATAATGAGAATAACATTAAACCCTGTCATTTATTTGGAAAGGCTTGCATTTTAAGCAATATAGAGTAGTTTAATCTGTTTTTTTTCCTTTCTTTTAACAAGTCATGTGCAAGTTCCACAAGTCTTTACTTCTGCAAAGTCATTTTTCCTAATAAACATTTTTTACTAGTGTTATGTCCCATATGGCTTTAAACAGACCAATAGTAAGCCATGATTAATAGCAATAACTTTAGTAAGCCATTGATCTAGATGACATCATCACACTAAACCTTCAGCTTCTTGCAGGGATTTAAGAAGTGAAGCCTGGTTCCTAGCAGACAGAAAAAACATATGGTGAATTTTATTAGCCTTCTGAGACAACTTGAAAATCCCAAGGCCTTCTGTGATTGCTTTTTCCTAATATATTCACAATATTATAGAAATAATGCCTTGTCCTGTAAAGTTATGAGGAGGATGCGGATTATCCTTGTATGCAGAAGGTATAATATGCAGTTAGCCTGTGGTGCCACACTGAGAGGAAAACTCAGACAATAAATGCCATAAAGCATCAGGAAGCAGCAGGGAGGCATGAGTGCAGTCCTGGTGAAGTGCTCCAAAGTGAAAATCAAAGTAAGCATCTAGGAGCAGACATTGTCTTGGGCTTTTTAATCAGGTGCCTGGAGCAAAGCAGAGGCAGGGAGAATAAATCTGTGGCTGTGTTATAGCACAAAGGGAGCACTGCAGTCGATCAGGTCAATGTTTATGTTAACTGTGCTAGAAATAATTGAACATTCACCTTTCACTAGCAAATTAATTAGCAGGTTAGAAACTATTGTTAACTTATGAACTAGCATGCAAACTCACTATGTGGATGGAAACTGAAAGGTAGGCAGTTTGAAACAATCTAAACAATTGTTTAGATGGGTTGTTGATGTAGTGAAATGTGTAATGTGATTGCAAGTTGGTATTTTGAAACATCCACTTGCAACAGTGACAAGCAGTTAGAAGAAACATGCACAAATTTTGATTGATGTAAACTACTTTGGACTTAGATAAACATCTGCATTTCGAGAAACTGAGCTCCTGAGTCTGGTCACTGATCTTCAGATTGTCATACCTGCAGTTTTTATGAGGAAATAACAGTAAAATAATCTAAACAAACAAGCAACCCCCCCCCCCCCACACACACACACACTTATCTATGTTCAAATTGTCTTCAGAACACCAGAGCAGTTATTTTCCTAATAGTCTCACTGAGTTCTTGGGGAGTGACCTGAAAGATGGAGGTGCACAAATGACTGTAAGCAGAGTAGTCTTCAAACATTTCAATATGGAGTGTTTCTCAGATGCCCAAATTTGTAGACCATGCACTGTCAGAGGTCATCTACAGAAGCTTTTATTCATCCCACTGATAAACAGTGGGCATGTGTAAAGTGTCTAAGTGACCAACTCACAGGATCCCTTTCAGCCACACTCACTAGCACTCCGGGAGTGCTCTCTCCTCCGTCCTTCCAGAAGACTTTTGGAGACATAGCTCCAATAATGATTGGAGCTACCTCAAGTACTTTCACATTTCCACAAGACACACTAGCTTCCTCAAGGCTCAAGAAAAGAAGTTCCAAGTCATGTCAGACCTCTTTGGAAATAACTTACTTCCCTGCAAAGCTGGTGAAGAGCACACCATTCACAGCACTCTGTCCCAAAGTTAAGCTACATCACCTTTAGGCATGGGGAAATGTAATTATTCTATTAACATTTGTGGGTGACATTGCATTACGTTTTGAGTTGTTTTGAATTGTTTTGCCATCTTTCCTCAGAATTTGTCTCTTTCCTACATCTAAAGCCAGTCAGGTCTTGACAGTTTCCAAATTGGAAATAGATATTCACAACTGCTGCATTGTTTGCTCTCAACTGTGAAGATTTCCAGATTTCCTCAGAAAGAGCTCTTAAATTCTCTGCTGCATGCTGATTTAAAGGTCACCTGTCCACAGTGTTTAGATGATAGTCACCTGGTATGATGCAGTACCTACCTGTGACTAGCATAAATGACATTGATGCCAAGCAGGAGGCAAAGAATAGAGGTGGTATTATGTTAATGCTGAGGGCATTTCCTAAGCTGAAAAACAGAAGTATATACATTCTTTTAATTCATTATCTTTTCTGCATCATCATTCCCTGAATGTTACAAACACAACATTATAAAAAATTAAAATATGAACATAACCAATAATGCCCACAGAAGGAGCTGAGTAGCATTGAAACTGATACACAGATTTCTTTGACTCATTTGAATACTTGCTATTTTTTTCTCTCTTACTTGAATTAAGGTTACACTCATTATTCACAAGCTGATTATGTTGGAAAATGTAGAAATTAATGAAGGAAGAATCACCTTAATGAAACTACTGTGGCTACATATAGGAACCCTGTTCCAACTTAATAGAGAATTAGTACTTCTAAAAAATTATTGCTAAATTTAAGATTTCAAAGAAAATAAACAAACAAATACAACAACAACAGCAAAGCCAGAGATTACAAAATATCTCCATTATCTTGAGGGATAAGAACAATGCAATGTGGAGCAAAACACTTAGAGTAATTTGGAGGAAAAAAAAAAGAAAAGAAAAAAAAAGCTTTGAGTACATAGAAATAGGTTTTGAGTCAATTAAGATATCATTGTGTAAATTACAAGTAGCATGATCCTGCCAGTTTCAACATAATGATCCAGAAGTTGTTAATAACAATAAATACAATGTCCTCACTTTACAGATACAGTCTGATGTGCTGCAATGACTTATACATATTAAGAACAAGAATATGATAGTTGAAACCAGCTCTGTACAAGTTTCCATCATCATGACTGGACAAACATTGCCACAGCTCCTGGTATTAGTTCTAAATCCTGAACTTACAAAGTGGCTAAATACACAAAAAAGACTTAGACGGCAGAAAGTTGTCAAATGAGAAAACACATTCTGACTAATACCTTCAGAGTTTATTTATGTTCTTTTTCATTATCATCTGACAATTATTGGACAAAATAACAATTTATTACGATTTCCGTTGGAAAACCAAACCAAACCAAACCAAAGCTCTCCCCTTCCCTGCCCCAGTTTTCTTTTTTTTTCTTTTTTTCTTTTTTTTAAAGCATGACTGCAAACTTCACATTTACCTTCCTTTCACATTCTTCGCAATGATTAGGAGACCCACAAAGCAGAAGCAGCTGGTAAGTGAGAAAGCCCTTTGTACTTCAGCTGGTGCCAATAATAAAAGCAGATGCTGACAGTCAAGAGAACCAGGTCCTTCTGCTCTGCAAAGGCATCCTGTCAGGCATTAGCCTCTGACAATTACATGATGAGTTATGTGGCTTTTGTTACATAAACATTCCTTAGTCAGTTGTAGAAAAATTGCTAGAATTACAAATGGAATTCACCACATAACTGTTGAACAGAAAAAGGATAGAGAAGATACTGAATAGGTCACATAGGATGATACTGGCTTCTGTATAGATCTTGCAGTCTCAGGGAGCATTCTTTTTCCATTATTTTTATATTAATAATGTATCTAATTATTTTTCTTTTGCTCTTTTTGATAATTGTTTGGTTTTTAATCTCCTTTTCTTCTTACAGATTTCATTAAAATAAGCACCCAATATTAATACAGAAGATGTAACAATTTAAAATTAGAGCAGCCAGGAAACTGAAATGCTAATATTTCAATGAAAATACTTATTCTGATGTAATTCATGTATTGTAGAATCTGTATGAAAGCATCTCTCAATATGGTCAGTAATTCAGAATGCCACATACTATAAGTGTACTGTGATCATTTCAGTGCTCCCATAGGAATTTTAACACTGTAATCCCTTGGTCCATATGCATTTGATTTCTCACACAAAAAGCACAAGTAGGGATTTCTAACTGCTATAAAATGTTATAGTTGGACTGAAATCCTTGGGCCTATGTTGATCCACAAGAACTGAAGTTCTGCTTTTATCTAATTGATAACTGCTTATGCACTAAAGCACCTGTGAACAATAGTTATGCCATTTACATTGTTGGCTCATACACACACAAAAACTGACCCTGCTATTTTGTTAATAAGTGAAAAAGCTAATAGCCTGTGGTCCAAGAAAGGGCAATCTTAATAGCATTCATGTAACTTAATTTCACTTCATAAATGAAATTATAAAATATGGATTCTGAACCTAAACTGTGTGGAACACCTAATATCTATCTTCACCATTAAGATTAAAAAGGTTTTCTAAACATCACCACTTCTTATGGTTATTGCAGGGAAAAGGAAAGCCTTTCCAGGATATAAGCAGAGAAAATGAGATTCCTGTGGTGAACCAATCTCAGAATAATAAAAGTTTTGGCTGAATCTGGAGATCTGAGGTAATCCACATTGAATTAATTGTTTAACCTCCAATTCGGCATATTCAGATTTTCCAGTTGATGTAGCTTGATCTTTGACCCTAGGTAAACATGATTTTATCCACTAAGGTGTTTTTGGTTGTTGGAATTTTTTTTGGATCAAAAAATAATTTATGCCATATAATATAGAAATTGAAAAGGGATCTTTGTAAAGGAATTCATATTATATACCAAAGCAGTCCTCCTTTACTCATTATATAGAGAAGAATGAAATTTTGTTTAGAACTGGTTGAGTGGTTATCAGCTATTCATTCATTTTATACGTGATGAGCTGAGAAATTTTTCATCTCTTACAGTGTTTTAGCAAAAACTTCCCTCTTGGATCTGTTTTACTTCTAACAAAGTCCTGCTTTGAACTTGCTCATGAAATAATGCAACAATTGTTACAAAATAAGAAGGCCATCACAGTGTGTCCAGAGAAGATATACTGTGATTCTATGATTCTGTGAAATACTGTAGCTAAAATAAAGCTGACTCCTGACCTTCTTAAGTACTTATAAGCAAGATATAAGCTCAGTAATTTATTTTTTTCATTTGCTTAAAAAAAAAAAAAAGAGCAATGATTTCTAAATCTGCACTCAAGAAGCTTTAAAGAGGGATACAGGAAAAAAGTGACTTGGGTATTATAAGTTATACAGCCTGGAGTGTAATAAATATTTAAAATGCACTCAGATAACCTACTTAGATTTTGGTCTTTGTTGGAGAATCAATCCTTTACTCAAAAAAAAACCCCAAAAGACTTTTTAACACCTCAGGTCTAAAGATCCTTATTCACAATCAGACAATAGACATGGAGAAGGAATCATATTCTCCCTTTCCTTTTTCAGAAATAAGGAGGTGCTAAATGAATTCATGAAATCCAGACTGAAAATTAGGTGCAGTGTCTAAACACCAACAATTATTTGGTATTTATTAGTAATGCACTTGTAGCTACACAAGGACTTCTTCAAAAAGTATTTATTAATGAAAGTAAAAGGGGAGGAAGCCTTCTCTTTGAAATCATCTGCATTCATATAGCCACAAATCATGTCATAAATGTTATTTACTCTTTCCTTTTTGACTGCCAGGATTCATATAAAAGTATCTTGCTTGCATTTGCTAGGAAAGCTTTTATTCTATTAAACTCTAGATTTTTTACTCTGTGGCTAAATATACTCATTACATTTTTCTACCATATAGAAAATTCACCATTCTTGCTTTCCATATGCAATACACCAATAAAAGAAACCTAAAGAAAAGTAATTACTTTTTTGTGAGTAAAGAAGGAAAAAAATGGAAGAATTTCCAATCATTATTTAGAAGAACAAAACATTAATAGGGATTATTTATTATTAATTTTAGTTTTCATTTGTTATATAGGAGATCTAGATCTTATAGTATTAAACTACTGCATTCCATTGTCCTCTTCAGCATCTTCAGTTATTGAAAGCAGTTTCAATAACTCATGCAAGATAACAATGTATAGAATTAAGAGGTATTTCAAGGATCATATTCTACTAATAAAGGTAAATAGGCCTGCAATTTTTATCCTTTTAAAAATAATGCAAAATTTAACAACCATTTACAAAACATTCAATAACTTTATTCATAAATGAAGATGGAAATTGCACTAGTTCACACAGGCTTGTGTCCACATATACACATATCCTGTATTAGAAGTCTCCATGTACTCTTTGTTTCATTGAATGTTCCCAGCTCCTTCTCCCAGGAGAGGAATTCTTTGTGTTGAAAGACAACCCTCAGTTAAAAAAAGAGCAATATGTTGGATTTTTTTATTTCATGCTTAAAAATGTTGCTTGATTTTATTTCAGTATGAATTGTCATATATGCATCAGTCAGTATATGTTTTTTTCCCTCTTCCATGTATTTTAAGATCAGAAAGAATCACTAAAGTTGGATGTTTTGTTCCCAGTGTATCAGTCTCATCTAGTAGTCTGTTAGACCCAGCCTGAGCTACAGCACAATGACTTTTAAGATTATCCATAATTCTTCTATAAGAGAACTACCAGTTAATAGCCATAGCTGTTTATAATCTGTACCTATCTCTGCTCCCTATCTGCCCCAGTGCTTTGTGGTAGTATTTCTACTACTTGTATCATGATTACTTGCAAGAATACAATAGAAAACTCATAAAGTGAGTTTTCATCAATACCTTAAAGTTTTCTAAACTACATAGGATCTAACCACAGACCTGTAATGAGTTTTGTTTCATCCTACCAGAGATTCAATATTTTGTGACATATAAATAGTATGATTTACTCTGGAGATATGTACTGTGAAGTTTCCCTTGCATAGAGGATGAATTTTCTAAGAATTTACTAATAAATCAACTAGTTTCTGGGTTGTTAAGAAATAAATTACTTTCTTGTCTTCCTGGGTGTTTCAAGCAAAGAAATAACATGGGCAACATAACTTGCACAAAGTTAACACTAATTGATATTGCTTCTTTTGAGTTGTTTTTTTTAAAGAAATGTATTTGTAATGAGGGAATTAATATGTTTATTTGCTTTAACTGTTGAATTTCCTTCAATTATCTTGTTTATCAAAGTTCTTTCTGTAACCTGGCAGTACAGTAGCACTGAAAAAACCACATGCTCCTCTAGATATCCTCTGTGGGATATCTAGACATTGAATCTGAATTCTCATTCTCTGGTGAGTACTTATCTTCTGAAAAATTGATAACTCAAAAAATACATTGAAATTAATTGCAGAATGAGACTATTTTCAGCAACAGACTGAAAATACTTCATGGTTATTTTAATTATCTCACAGGAATGTTTTATTGCTAATACACAATATCTCAGCTACCTTTTCCTCCCACCTCCAGCTCAGGCGGAAATATTATAACATCCATACAACCTTCTGTAAAATAGAGATGAAAGTGAAATATACAGAAATATGACATTTTTAAGTAATTTTAACTTTATCTGAAATTATAAATTATGACTGCAAATTTACTGCAGAGCATCACCACAAGTCTAAGTAGTAGGTTTCCGTTAATCCTAAATATGTAAGATCTTCTATATTTTTAAAGATAATTTGTAAAGATGTAAGATGACTGTACTTGTAGAAAATATCTCTATTATTTTCTTTTAATTAAGTTTTCCTTGCAAGCTCAGTATTATATTACTATTACTATTACTATTACTATTACTATTACTATTACTATTACTATTACTATTACTTTTATATTTCTGATGCACATAGTACACTTTAATTCACATCTCTGATATTTCCTGCTTAGAAATTCTACATCTACAATTACAGTTATTTATGGTATGACAAATTAGACATCCATGTAATTTATATGCCACTAGGATCAGTGTGTTTTATTCTAATTATATCAGTAGGTAGCAGCTAAGTATACAGAGGCATTTTGTTCCACTGGAACAAAGTGGATATTCTCCTGATTAGTGTGCAGGTTTCAGAGATAGTCTTGTTATGCATCCCCAGCCACTACTGGAGTTGATATTCAAGGCCCTTAGTTTACAGGCTGGCAGAGGCTGAACCCATTGGTGAGATAAATTATCACGCCCATCAGGGACAGGAACAAGCCACCTGTAACTTTTCAAAGAAGCATCAATAGTGCGATGGTACTTAATGTCCCACCATCCCACCTCCAGGCAAAATGTCTGTTATGAAAGTGTAGTCACGGATAAATGTGATGGAAAATACACTAGGATGTGAAGGTTTTAGATAAATGAGACTAGGTACAATTAGTAGAAAAATGTGCTTACAATGGCGTGCTTACAATGCTTATAAAGAAAGCTTTTAGAGTGACAGTGACCTTTTTTCTTACTGAGTTATGCTCAGAGAGACTACTGTGTATCATATTTCTATGAAGTCTATATCTTATCTTTTGCTAGTCAGCCCTCTTTTGTTTCTGTCAAGGCTGACACTCATTTAGTTAGTATTTTTCTCAGGTTTGGGGAATGTGCTTTTCAGTCAACAGCAAGCAATGAATGAGGGTCACACTATCCTGAAAATAGACACTTCTTATCTGGTTTTCTAATTAATAAGATCCAGAAGACTAGCAGCCACAGGAGTTACAATGATTACCAATATTCTGTTGTCATTGTGAGAAGACAGTTGCAGTGAGTGCCTCTTGAAATTCAGCTCCATTTGTGCTCCACACTAATAATGTCTTCAATTGACTGAACCCAGCAAAAAAAAAATATCCAGTTAAGTGTCATTACATTACTTCAGTTAAATGCTCAGTTTGAATAATCTCTCAGAAAGTATGAAGTTTCAGTGAGTTTATAGCATCATGTGACTGAATGTTTAATTCTAAAAGATACACTGTCATTTTAAAGCAGTAACCTGTGCAGATTAATTACTAATTTTAGATTATATTCTTTCTATTTCCCTGAAAATTAAGAAACTTAGTGTGACAAAAGGAAAAAAAAAACAAACCAGATTAATTACAATGCAGTCTGTATCACAGTTACAGACATGATATGTGAAACAAAGCATAAGCTCTATGTATTACCTAAGATATCTTTTGTCTTCACTTTGTCCAAACACAGACTCATAATATACACCAATATGAGATAGCACATTCCAACATAACAAATTTTTGTCTGAAAAATAGCTAAACAATTTCTTGATCCTATATTCTACCACAGAAAAATGCAGACTTGGTTTTACAGAGGTGATGAAATCATTAAATTAGTGAATGGCAGAGCTTTTTGAACAAAATAAAGGAAAATAGCAATATAGAATAAAGATGGAAGGTGGTGGTCTAGAGAAATTTGAGAAGGAATAACACCATAAACCAAGACAATTTTCAGTGTCTTTATGATTGCACATGCTTGTCTAGCATCCTAAAACTGTAAGAATTCTTATATTACTTATGTAGTGACTAATCCATTTGACATAACAAATCTGTATTGAAATGTTTACAGAGCTTTAATTGGTTTAATTGATTTAGTTGCTTTATTTGGTTTAACAGGGCTTATAAAGTAAATCTCACTTGAATATGTTATCTGTTTCAATTTATAAGCCTCCATGACAGCCACTTCATCCACCAGTTCCCTCAGGATGTAGTAGAGATGCATCTCATCTGGTTCTATGGACTTTTGAACCTTCAGTTTTGTTTGATGATCTTGAACCTGATTTTTTCCCACAGTGGCTCTTCATTCTGCCTGTCCCTTCCTTTTCTCTTTGTGACTCAGGAGGTTAAAGCATTTGCTGGTAAAGACTCAGGCAAAAAAATGTAGTTATGTATCTCAGCCTTCTCCATAAGCTTGCTAACCATGTCGTCCATTATCTTCATGATAGGAATCATATTTTCCCTACCCTTTCTTTTACTATATTTTACTTTTAGAAGCTTTTCTTGTTCCCCTTGATATCCCTGTCCAAATTTAATTCTATCAGTCGTTAGACTTCCATAACCTGATCCCTGTCTGCTCTGACAATCTGTCTGTATTCCTCTCAGGGTACCTGTTCTTGCTTCCATGATCTGCAGGTTTCCATTTTTTGCTTGTTCACATAGGTCTACTGGTGTTTCCGCCTGATTTCATCTTTATTGGGATGCTATTGCTCATGAGTTTGGTGGAGGTGATACTTGAACATTAACCAGCTTTCTTGGGCCTATCTTACCTCCACGACTTTACCCAATGGTACTCCATGAAAGAGATCCCTGAAGAGGCCAAGTCTGCCATCATAAAGCCCAGGGCAGTGAACTTTCTGAAGGCCCATCTTTCTCCTTTAAGAATTTCAGGCTCCATGGATTCATGGTCTCTGCAGCCCAGTCTGCCCTTGAACTTCACTTTCTCCCCAAGTCCTTCCTTCCTGCTGAGAACAATGACCAGCAAACCACCTGTCCTTGTCAGATCCTCTATCACTTGGAGAAGAAAGCTACCATCAATGTTTTACAGGAACTTTTTAGATTGCCTTTTCCCTACTGTAGCCCGTGAACAGATATTACAATGGTTGAAGACCACCAGGGCTTGTAAATGTAAGGCTTGTCCTCTCTGTCTGAAGAGGGACTAACCTCTTTGGTCTTCCTGGTCAGAGAGCCTGTAGCAGACCCCCATCGTAGCAATGACACCTGTCCTCAGACTCCCATGAATCCTGATTCACAAGCTCTTGGTCATCAGCTGGTCAGCTCCATTCTCAGGCAGAGCTCCATGCACTCCAGCTGGTAATGCATATAAAGAACACTGCTGACACCTCATCTTCCTGTCTGTCCTTCTAAGGGGCCTGTATCTTTCCATTCCAGCTCTCCACTCTAGGAGTGGAGAACTATAGGAGCTGTCCCGCCCTTTCTCTATGATCCTTCTAGATCACAGTCCTTCAGGTGTACCCACATCTCTGACCCCTCTTGTTTATATCCCCATGCTACCTGTGTTTGCATGGAGAAAGCTAAGCTGGCTTCCCCATGAAGCTGTCAGGAGGAGGCTGGAATTCCTTTGCACTGCCCTTAAGGCACTCTCCTGTGGACCTGCAGTCCCTCTTCTGACTCTGGGTGTCTCTCCCTGGCCCTGGCATTAAATTGGTAGGGATGGAATAGACATGGATCTCCCTTCCATTGGTAACTGTTCCATCTTTTAAATTTCTCTTGTACTAAAACACAAGCCAAGCTTCAAGGAGTGTTAAATCAAAGAACAGAAAGAGAAGGAAAAGAGGGGAGTTTATATGTTTTTATACTTAGCATCAGGGACAATGTCCTCATCTATTCCTCAACATATCCTTTGAATCAACTGAAAAGCTGCAATTGTGAAATTGAAACTTTGACTTTGCATCTGTGTTTGATGTAAAACAATTCAAAAAAAAAGAGCACCTTATACTTTTGGGGAACAAAATAAATAATAAAATTTAAAAAGCAAAAAATGTTCATGAGGAGCTGAAAGAGAGCAAGGAATTGACCATCAAACAAAAGAGAATGATCAATTTTGAAAGAACTTAAACGAGAAGGCTAAATGTGCTTTGCAGTTTGTTAAGTTCCTGACAAAGCACAATGAACCACAGAATTTTCCCTTAAAAGTGGAAAGTGTTGTGCCATAATTTGCTAAAATACACAATTAAGCTTGATGTGTTTAGAGGAGCAGATGGCTCTTACTCCAAGTGCTCTCCCTTTGGGTTTTCAAAGAGCAGAGGAACCAGGATGGATTACAAAATAAAAAAGACTACCAATATACACTTATACAGCTTAAATTCTAAGCTCCAGAATCAAGAATATTTTGTACGGAGTAGAAATTTTCTGCATTTCTTCTATTTGTAAAGAAAATGTTAAAAATATTTTCTTTAGCTACTGATTCTTTATGGAGGTCAAATCTGGTCCCTCTCATTTTCACTTAATCAAGACTCTGAAAGTGGTCCTGGGGTTTATAAAAGGAACAGATATCTACAAAGGGAAGTAACAAGAATTTTCCATTTTATTTTTATTTCTCCGTTATTGTCAGTACATTTGAGGAAGATTTCCACATTTTCCAAGGAGCTGCATTACTGAAAAAAACCCATTTGTCTACTTACTTCGAAGTGGTTTTGTCAGGAGATATTACACCAGTCCTTCATGGCTATGCTAGTGTCCAACTGATTTCTTACTGACATTAAAAGTGACCTTTAAAAGGTTAAATGGTTTGGTTCCTTGTTTCCTTAGAAAATACCATATTCCAAGCATGGTACCTCAGAAACTGCAATCAGATTTCTGTTCTGTTTCACAGAAAGACAGATTCTTTAACTTCAGAGCTCATCCTGTTTGCCTAGAAGAAGACAGTCTTGCAGAAAACCTGGCCTGCTCTTTTCCTGAAGCAAATATAGGCACAGCAACTGAGTAAGAATGGATTGGGCTGTCAGTCACTGAAAACGCAGCAGAAAGGGCTCATTCACTGACAATGAGACTCTTGCATTATCAGATGTTTCTTCAGCAGCATATCATTTCAGCTATAGAGGTACTCTCTGACTCATATTACATAACAATACTGTGATGTTACTTTTTCTGAGAACTCCAGATGGGTGCTCTTATTTACAGTGGAACAAATACACAAATTGCCTACATTTTGGTATCCTAGGTTTTGGAAAGTGTGAAATGTTATACTTTCATCAGTCCAGGAAGAGGATGCTTTTAGCTTGTGATATTTTGTCCTTGCAGTTACATGTAAATTCCAGAGAAACAATCCTGAATGGTTATTACATGGCTCTCACTGGGTCACCTGGTCTCTCTTATCATCAGGAGTGACCATGGAATTGTGGGAGACAGCCATGAGGGAAACAAGGCTGGGATGCCTTGGGAGAACACTCTTGCAAACTCAGGGCGACAATGTCCCAGGATCCCCTGTGCTTCCATATAGATGAGCATCTGCTCATCAAACGCGGTTCAGTCCCCAGTTCCAGTGTTTTATGTTTCTAGTTTCCTTATTGGTTCTCCCCAGAAAGTCACTCCCCCTCCTCTCTCCCATTGGTCTTACCTGTGCCACCCCACTCCAACTCCTCCCCTAGGACCTTTCCCCATTGGACTGTTTGTATCCTGACCCCGCCTGCCCTTCCACAGTTATATACGCTAGCCCCTGCCCTGGTGTCTGCTCTCGGCTTCTGGTTCCTTTTGGTGGAGGTTGTGCTGTTTCTTCTCCTATTGACTCTTCTGCAAAAGCTCTAACATTAAAATCCCCTTCCTATAAAGAGTTTAATAAAGCCAAACAAGAAAAATATGTCACTGTCATCCTAGACATTGCCATCAGACATTCAGGCTTGCATGCTTTGGAAGATCATGATGATTTTGCTCTACCATCACTTAGATATTTCCTTGACCAGCAGCTAAATACAGCCTCCCAGTCCTACTTTTTAAAAGTGTGCCTTGCACTGAAAAGCTATGGAGCAAACAAATAGAGCCAACCAAGACATTATGATTGATTTCATGAGGGTATATGATTGCTTCAAGGATGCTACAGAAAGGTATCAATGTGAAATCAGATTTAAAGTGCAGCAGAAAAGATGAGTTTCTGGGAATAATTTCAGGTAGAATAATCAATTCCAAGGTTTACAGGATTTAATAAGGTTTTAATGAGGCTTCTCTACTGCTACACCTCTGAAAGGTGGTGTAGCAGTAGAGAAGCCTCATTAAAGGTTAGCAAAGCATTTAAAGAAGTTAAGCTGGACAAATCTTTCAAAGCTCTGAGTTTGCAGTGCATTAATCGTGACATCATTGTACAATTCATTGTTTCTCCTACTACTGAAAATACTTCTGAAAACTATATGAACATACGGTATAGCACTGTTATCCTAACACAGTATACATCTAAGTGGTATTATGTGAAATATTAAAAACAACTGAAAAATAATATTGAAAAACAGATAACAAAATCTACCTTTATTTTCTCTCCTGATAGTGCTTTTATTTTTCCTTTTTTAATTATGAAATGCTATGCAGTTAAAATTTGTTACATCTTTTTTCTGATGAACCGTTGCTTTTTGTGGAAAAAGTTGTTGCCTGCATGTTCTCTTCTACCTTTTTTTTCTGAATTGACTCTTCTGCAGAAAATATTTACCTTAGAAAAGGTAATTATGAGCCATACATTTATTTTGTTTCCCTGTGTAGCTATTAATAAAAGTTCAAGTAGTCTTCCAGGCCTGTCAAAAACACACACAAAAAAACCACCCCTGCAACCAACTCAAAGAAAGAAAGAAAAAAATAGAGTGCATACTGGTGAAAAATTAAAAAGGTCAGCTTCGTCAGTGCAAGCCTGTCTTATTGAATAATCCCCCTGAAGAATAAACATAATCTAAAATTATACTGGTAATCAATAAAACAAAGTACACAAGTGTAGTCAACATGAGATTAGGATATCAACAGTGGAATAGAGGAATAAGAAGTATAGCCTTACATCCCAGATGGAATTGTTCACTTTTTCTTTTTTTCCCCCCAGAGAAAATGTTTTGGTCTGCAATGATGATACAAGAGTGATAAGTTAGGGGGTGTTGATAATATCAGTGTGGAATAACTATGCTTTGTTTGCCAAAAGAAGCAATTGAATAAATTAGGTAGATATGTGTTTGTATTAATGACATTTTCAAACACTTAGAAAATGTTGTATTTTTTTCACTTGGCTCATTTGTGACCACAAAAACCTACTAAGAAACAGAAATTATACTAATCTTGTAAAGCACATACACATAGACAAAGTTTAATGTAAGATATTTGACTCCTTCACACTGATTTCTAATATCCTTGATCATTTTCTACATGCACACCTAATTCAACTCTTCCTGATACGGCAGTGAATATGAATATTCCCAATTAGAGAAAAAATGAGTTTTGAAAAATTTGTCCTTAAGTTAACTTGAACTAGAAACTGATTTATATTCTTCAGTAAATGTGTTGGAATATTGAGCCCTTTCAGGAAATTCCTTGCTTTTCATTAAGACATTCTCAAAAAATAAGATGAAATGGCTTCCTTAGGACTCTGACCTACATCCAGCCCAACTGAATGATCAGGAGAAAGTTCTGCATGCACTGAATGCACCGAACTCAACAGCATGTCTGCCTACCTTTATATAAGTAACTTGGTCATAGCAAATCATTGATTCATTACAGCTGAGCAAAATAAAACTTTTATGTCACACATCAAATTTAGTTTCTAGTTGCGTGTGGTAAGAGGAAAAATGAGAAAGAACATGGATTGTAAAGGGGCTCACAAAATACAAAACCAGAATTTGGACTCAAACTTTCAAAAGCACATAAAAAAGAAATCAAAATCTAGCAGTTCTTTTCATTAAAAAATCCAAACCTTTCTGAATGAATTATATGTTGTATAAATGTCCAAAGTATAGAACATGTTACCTATGAAAGCCAGTGATTTATTGTACTTTTTTCCCGCAAAGTAATGCTTTGCTGTTATAGCTGAATGGTGCAGAAATACAAGGAAGGATAAAGTCAATGCGGGGAAAAAGACGGAAAAGAGCAGTCTTTCTTTTCATAACGCACAGCATGTCTATTTTACAAAGCAGAATTTCCAGAAATGCAGCACCTGTAATTAATATATTGTGGTCCTTTGGGAAACAGCTACAAATATGTGCCCAGAAAAGTAACAATGCAGTTACACAAGTTTTTTTTCCAGCATTTCCAATTAAAAGCTCAGGCTGTTTTCAGGAGATCCGTAATGTCTCATGTCTCATATGCCACTTCTAAGATTACAGATAATCCTTTTTTGCATAATCATATTCTCATATCTGCATAGAAAAACCTTTTAAAAGTTTCAGGAGTGTTTCAAGGGGGAAATACACAATTTATCAAATAAGGTTGTTTTAAATTTCTTGAGTTAAGACCAATTTTTTTCTACATAGAGAAAATCTCTTTTCAGGATAAGACATATACAAGACAGCTTTAGATTTCTTTTTAACCAGGTAACTGATTTCAGCCTGGTGAGATACGTCACTAATAAGCAAAGACGTATCATGTGAGCTTTGACATTTATTTTGAAATTAAACTCACATGGGCTGACCTTAGGTCAATACAGACACCAAATAGCCCCCAGACACTCACACAGGTGTTTTAATTCCAATAGATTCAAATAAGGCCAAGACTTCCCTGCATACTCTTGTAAGACCCTGTGTTCCCTAGAGATACAACAGAGAGTCCAGAAAATTTAGGGTGTATGGAATGTTTTTCATAATTTCTCAGATCTTGCTTGTTCATTATGAAGAATATGTTTATCTCATCACATATCAAAAAGTTTTAGCTTATTGGTGTTCTCTCCTTCAAATAAAAAATTCCCATGCTGTTACCCATACATGTCGGACTAGAGTCTGTAAAATGCACCTTGGAGAAGAGAAATAGGAGAGAAGCAGAAGGAAGGTAATTCCTTAAAATAAACTGTAAAGATCAGAAGACTGAAAAAAGAGCTATCTTTAAGGATTAAGATAAAATTTCCAAATAACATATGAAAACAATTAAAAGTATTTTTCTTTTATCTCTGTTACACTCAAAAGACATCCAGTTTACTAGAACTTATTTAATTTTCTCCATAGCAGTGAAAGTGATTTGAAAACATACTCAAATATGTCAAAAGAAAAAAGATAAGGTATCTATCAAATATTAGTTGCCCATCAAAGCTTCTACCTTTAATGTGGCACAGCTGCTTCAACAACCATTTTTACACTGCTGTTTATTTCATCAGTCAAAATGTGTGAGTTTTTATTCTTTTCAACTGAAAAACTTATGGTTTTGTTGTTAGTAAACATAAAACCTAGGCAGTTTATGTTTACTAAGAACAACTTTTCCACAACTGTTGACATTGCAATTCCTGATACAGACAATTCATTCCAATAGAGAAGGCAGCTGAGGGGGACAGCTTCTTGAAGTTAGTAGGGATCCCTATTCCCACAGAGATATTAAAAATCCCCCACAACTCAAATACTAGAGCAGCCCTTAGTCTTCAGTGTGCATTCCCATACTGAAAAGACAATAAAAAAATCATATGACCTGACTCAGGAGTGTTGTATGAGCATGGTTTATCTGCACCCAAGACATGACCCAGATTGCTAGCCAGTTCCAGAACAGAACTCATTATGCCATCCCTTGAGCCATGCAGCTCCAAAAATATTTTCTGCAGAATGAAAGCTGCTGTTTTTTGCTGTCTTCTCTTAGAATTATTGAGCTCTTGCTAACCGTTGCATGTAACATTCCTTTTTCCTTTGCAATGAGAGTTTTACAAGAGCATTTAAGTTGTAGAGTGAGTGAATATTCACAGCAGACAAATGGCCTCTGGATTTAAGAGTCTCCAAGGACTCTCAAACATGAATGGCTGAAACGTCTCCAAAGAAATCATTGCAAACTATTGGATTACAAACCTCCTTTTAATATGGATAAAATTAAGGAAATTTCAGTGTGCCAAAATATAAAATAACTTCTCGTTTAAAGCACCCTGGAATAAGAGATCCACATCTGATATGGAAAACACATAGACATTTTCAAGTAAAATGTGAAACTAGGTTGGAAAACACTTAATTATTCTTGCTTCCTACTAAAGTTATATTTTTGGTAGTAAAAAATATTATTTCTTATCACTTTTACTAAACTCTCAGAGAAAATTATTAATGTTTTTATTAATTCATGAACACACCTGAAAAATAGAAGAATCTTGAAACAGACTTCTTAGACTGAGCTAATCAGACTAAACCCAGTGTGGGAAGATAGGGACAGACAGTCGGAAGACCACATGCTGTATGGAAAGATAGGACCTCCTCTCTCTCCCAGTTTGTTGCGTAAGCAGATGGAAGTGATGTAACCCCAGGTTATATATGGCTGTGAAATCTGGAAATAAATGCCATTTTACCATCTACCAAATTGGTGTCTGTGAGTGATTGGCCCGAGCAGCCTGAGGTGGATGCCGTGCCATTCCCGAACCAGGTCGCCAAGCCTCAGCGGAGGTAACAAGCGGTGCCGAAACTCGCGAGACGGGGGATGGGATTTTGCCTGGACGGGTGAACGGCGGCCGGAGCAGCGGGACCAGCGTGGCGGGGAGGACGCTCCTGGACCAGCGAGAAGAATGGAAGCCCTCACTAAGGTCGTATTACAATTGCATAAGCAATGGGGCATCGATTGTAGGCCTAAAGAATTTACTAACACTGTTACTAGGCTTTTGCAAATAGGTGTAATTGACCGCCCAGTGGACATACTCCACTCGGACACATGTGATGAGTGCACCAAAGCTTTGGCAGAGGACACTATGTCCTCAGGTAGTGGGAAATGTCTCAAGTCATGGGGTAAAGTTGTGTGGGCTCTGCGAACTGCTCTACAAGAGCAGGAAACTTGGAAGGCCGCCCAAGACTGCTTACTTACCATTCCTAAACTTGGGGTTGGCGCAACAACGCAGACCTCAGAAGATGACCTTCTGACTGGGGCCAGTGTCTCGCTAGAGTGAGACAATCCAAAAATCTTTGTGGGATGATTTACTTGATGAGGTCAGAAATGTTGCTGTCGACTTGGAACTGGAGGAAGTCTGGGACAGACCCCCGCCATATGCCCCTAAAAATGGCACTGAGCAATGGGCTGAAGGCCGGGGCACAGACACTGCGGCTAGACAAAAAGGGGAACCATCGAGTGTGGTGAGCGTGGGTGAGTGGAACAAAGAGGAAGCTCGAGAAGAGGGGGGTAGAGGAAGTGGTTTTAGAAGGGCAGAGACTGCAAATAAAGGTGATAAGCCCAATCAGGACACACGCCGCAAAACATGCCTTTATACGGTTAGGCCTTCCGAGCGTAGGGGGCGGAGTGACCATAGGGGGAGGGATCGACCCACGCATGGCAAGAAAGAGTGGGGGAGGAGCTCCACAAAAAAGGCAGTGGAGCCTGGAACTATCTAGTCAGTCGACTTCTGCCTCTGAGTCAGATACTAGCTGGGATGAGTGGTCGGACAGTCGGTCCGCCACCGACTCAGACTTGGAGCATGAGGAAGTTAACACAAATAAGACTAGAAGCGATAGCTTTCTCGCGCCAACAAAAAGGGAACAGACGAAGGGTACTCCACTTACAGACTGGAAAAGGATACAAATCGCTTGGGCCAACTGGGTCTAGCCTCCCACTTTAGCGTTCCCAGTACGTGTTACAGACGGGGGGCAAAGGGCCTTCACTCCTGTGAATTCCAAAGACGTACAAGCGATTGTTAAAGTGATCGCAGATAAAGGGATTAACTGCACTGTGGTCTCCACCCTTGTTGACAGTGTCTTTGGAAATGATGATATGCTCCCGTTTGACATAAACATGTAGGACGATTTTTGACGGGCCAGGAATGATCATTTTCAAACAAGAGTGGGAAGCTGAATGCACGAAGCAGCTCACCCAGGTAGCCGGCGCAGACCACCCATTGCATGGTTCTAGTATACAGCAACTAATGGGTACTGACCCAACAATGATTACACCCCAATTGCAAGCCCAGCATTTAATGGGCCCCTGAAGTCGTGGCAACCACCCGCGCGGCCAGAGAAGCCATCAGCATAGCTTGCAGTGTAGTCACCAAGCGAGCGCCATGGTCCATCATAAAGCAAGCTGAGAGTGAAAGCTTTACCCACTTTGTGGACCGTCTCCAAGTGGCAATTGACTCCTCTGCCTTGCCTGCAGAAGGGAAGGGCCCAGTCACGCTAGAATGCCTGGCGTGATTGCTTAGTCAGCAATGCAACTCAGCAACCAAAGAAATTTTGCGTTCATTACCAGCCGGGACGAGCCTTGCAACCATGATCAAACATGTCACAGAAGAGGAACATCTAATCCCAATCCAGGCAGCTGTGTGTACTGCGATAGCCAATTTGCAACTCCCAGCTCACTCAGTACCTCTGCAGCAAAATCAGCCAAGAGGACCGTGTTGGGCCTGTGGAAAGAGCGGATGCTTTGCAAAGGACTGTAGGTCTAAGGCGCAGGGAAACAGGAGAGGGAGGGGGCAGGTGGGCTGTGTACAGCCCCCTCCCACTTGGGATGTGAGGTGGCCCAGCCATGCTTACCCCCGATGGAACAGGGAACTGCCGAATCTACCACCCCCTCAAATGGCAACCAGTCCAATCACCTACCCAACGGCCCCATTAAATTCGGGGGTGGGGGCAACCCCCAGTCAACAACCATCGCTCCCAGGGAACGAGACCCCTGGGTGGCCTTGGCTGTAGAATGCAATAATCCCCCTATAGTGTGGGGAAGTTGCTGCCTTTATGGCGCCTCACTTGTAAGTTTCCCCAGAATTCCCCTTTGGATAACATCGTCATCAACATCCCCTTTCTGATCAACACCGGAGTGGATATTACGGTTGTTCCAGAAACAAACTGGCCTTCATGCTGGAAATTAGAAGAAGCTCCACCAGTAGGCGGGGTTGGAGGATCGTCCCGAGCTTGGAAGAGTACCCAGTTGATAGCCATAACACTCCATACAGCGAAAGGACCCAAGAAAACCGTTGTTCTCTTTCTATACGTCATGTCAGGAGTTCCGCCTTTACTAGGTAGAGATGCCCTAGCTCAAATAAAGGTTAGGGTGACAAATGAGGGCCACTGCTGTACACCCGCCTTCCCCAATTAAGTTGACGTGGAAGTCCCACGACCCAGTGTGGGTTGAGCAGTGGTCCTTGCCTGAGCCTCGAATGACCACCCTTCTTGAGCTTCTCGATCGCCAGTTACAACAAGGCCACATAGAGCCCTCCATCAGTCCTTGGAACACCCCAGTTTTTGTGATTCCCCAAAAGGAGCGGTGAAGGCTACCAATTCCTCCATGATTTGCATGAAGTGAACAAGAAAATTCAACCAATGGGCTCTGTCCAAACGCTATTACCTGCGAATTCCATGATACCAAAGGGACAGCCATGTGCAATGCTTGATATTAAAGACTGTTTTTTCTCAATACCACTGCACGGCGAAGACAAGGAACGGTTTGCCCTCTCTGTTGTGTTCCCAAACGGCCAGCGCTCTAACTTGCGCTTCCAGTGGACAGTACTACCCCAAGGCATGATTAACTCCCCTACCATTTGCCGGATTACGGTGGATAGAACATTAGTATTGGTCTGGAATGAAGATCCCTCCGCTACCATCATCCAATACATGGACGACATCCTGATTGCCGCGCCAACACCAGACCAGGTGGATCGACTAGTACAGTCAGCTTCATGAGCTTTACAAATGAATGGGTTCGAAATCGAGGACGCCAAAATAAAGAAAGGACCCTGTGTGACCTTTTTGGGGGTACAAATTACAGGATCCTATGTAACCCCTCCCCAAATAAAAATTCATAGGAACATTAGGACACTACATGACTCTCAACAACTGGTAGAGTCCTTACAGTGGCTTTGTAACATCGTTCTGATTCCTCCCGAAATCATGTCCCCGCTATATCTCCTCTTACAAGGGAAACAGCCATGGGAGAAAAAGTCTTTAACCCCAGAGGCAATAAGCTCGCTCCATTTCATCGTCAGATGTTCTCAAGCTTGCTCTGGAGATGGAACCCAGGTGTACCACTTGAGCTGTATGTCCATTTCACAGAAGGAGGGGGAGTGGGAGCAGTTAGCTCAAGGGCCTCCCAATGAAGCCAAGCCCATACAGTGGGTCGTTTTGGGAAAGCCATTGTGTGCTTCTTCCCCGGGGGTTGAATGCCTCGGCAACCTCATTATGAAAGGCAGAAAACTCGCCCTGAGCCACTTGGGCGTTGAGCCTGCAAGGATACATCTACCTTTCCGCAAGCAGCCTTCTACTCAATCAACGACAATGTCAGAGCACCTGGCTGTAGCCTTGGGTTCGCTGGTGAGCTCCAGTACTCCACAAAACCTCCGTGGATTAATTTGCTGAAGACCGTGGACATTGGTCTTCCACAGAAAGTGATGGACCGACCTCTGCCGAGACCGATGGTTTTCACCAACGGTCATCGACTTCAACAGCAGTAGCAGTGTGGCAAACTGGGGAGCAATGGCACTGTGTTAAAATGACTGACCACACGCTTTCAGTCCAACAACTGGAAGCAACGGCCCTGGTCCTGGCATGCGGACTGTTCACAGCAGAACATCTCAATGTGGTGACTGATTCAATGTTTGTTGCCAAGCTCAGCCTAGCCATGTCCAGGCCCAGTGTGTCAACGTCAGCTACAGCGGCAAAAATCAAGGAAGCACTCTGCTCTCGAGAGGGCACCATATCGGTCATTCATATCAACAGTCATGATTCAGTCAAGGGGTTCTTTCAACTCGGCAATGATAAAGCAGATGCCGCTGCAAAAGGGCTATGGACGCTCAGAGACGCCCGTCAGCTGCATGAAACCCTTCACATTGGAGCCAAAGCATTAGCAAAGAAGTGTGGAATTCCTATTACCGATGCCAGACACGTTGTAGCCACATGTCTGCATTGTCAAAAAACTCCTTTGTGGTCTAGCAGAGTCAATCCTAGGGGCCTCAAAGCCTCTGAGGTGTGGCAAACGGATTTCACCCTTTGCCAACTGTTAAAGCCCCGAGCCTGGCTAGCAGTGACTGTAGACACATATAGCAGAATGATTGTAGCCACCCAGCACTCAACAACCAATTCCAAGGTGACTATTCAGCATTGCCTGACGGCTATGGCATGGCTTGGCATCCCAAATCAAATCAAAACAGACAATGGTCCCAGTTTTGTCTCTAAGCCTGTCCAAGCATTTGTCTCCAGGTGGAATATTGCCTTGGTACATGGCATTCCATACAATAGCACAGGGCAAGCCATAGTCGAGCGAGCGAATCAGACACTGAAAAGCAAGCTAGAAATTTTAGCCAAAGCAGAGGGTTTCAGTGGCGCTATTCCCCCAGCTGACCAGACACGCTTGCTAGCCCCTGCAATGCTAGCGCTAAATCAGTTTTCTAGGGGAGACGAGACAAAAAGCCCAGCTCAAAAACATTGGGCCACCAAAGCTTTGGAGGAGGGCCCGCCAGTCATCGTCAGAAACAAACTCGGGGAGTGGGAATAGGGATGGAGGATAGTTCTCGTGGGGCGAAGATATGCTGCGGTTAAAAAAGATAATAGAATTAAGTGGTGTCCACTTAAGTCAGTCAAGCCAGAGCTGCAGAATCAATCTAATGAAAGCTGTGAGTTTCTTTTTACAGGACTGGATCTCTGGTCGCCCTCGTAACTCCTACGCTCACGTGCTGGAAGAGGAAGAACCGCCCCAATGACACTCAGGGCTCCAAGAACCAAAAAATAACAGCAGACCATGGGGTGGCCCAACAACACCTGAAAGCTCTGCGCGGACGAAGGGGAAATGGCAACGATACCTTTGCGTCCTTTTGCTGATAGGTTTTGTCGGCATGTGCAATACTGAGCATTACCTTTATCAGCCATTCAGGTGGGTTTTGCGCCACCTTTCGGGTGGTGAGGCAATCAGAGAAACAACAATGCCAGGTGGCCTGTCCTTTGAATTTAAACTGAAGGATTTGTTCCCCTCTCAGATGGGATTTCCTAGCTTTGGGGAGTCACCACTGTATCAAACTTATTGGTGTCCAGCCTCTAATCCAGGCAAGAGTTATTGCAACTACCCGGGATATGGTTACTATGGATACTGGGGGTGTGAGACCATCATGACAAGTGACAGATGGTCACCACAGTGACCTGATGAGTTTTTACAAGTTAACTATGCCCCCGAGGGCTGTCGTGAACCCAACTTTGCGCTAGATGGAATGATATACAGACCCTAAAATGGACTAAAACACACCTGCAAAAGTTACACTATGACCGTCCTGCAGCTGACACACAAAAGTTGGGGCACCGGTAAGGTTTGGTCGGTGTTCGTTCGCACCTTCCGCAACCATTGGGTGAACATTCAGATTATTAGACTCCCACAGGTAACTCCCATCTCCCTCGGACCAACCCCCTCCTCGCAGAAAACAAGGCTAAATTGAAAGATATAGCTATCACCAGGCCCACATATGACTCAGTTCCAACTCTACGCCCTAAAGCACCTGAGTTGGCTCTCTATGATCCATTCTTTGACATGCTTAATGCTGCCTTCTTATCCCTGAACCAGTCGAATCCAGATCTCACCGAGTCCTCCTGACTTTGTTTGATCCTCCTGATCCTAAACCTCCTTTTTATGAGGGCGTTGCTTTAAATATCTCCTTCAATTATTCAATACAACAAAGTCCGCCCCAGTGTAGGTGGGACACTCCCCGACGAGGAATCACTGAGTCAGGTTACAGGTCAAGGCAAATGCTTAGGCAGTGCAGACGCAGCCAGACAAGAGAGCATCCTTTGTGATGAAATCACACAACCCCCAAAGCTTGATCCCGGCTAAGCCAGGGGTGTGGGTGTGCTGTCAAACCGGAGTCAGCCCTTGCGTATATCTTGATCATGTCAATTCCTCTGCTGATTTTTGTCTTCAAGTTCTTATCGTTCCCAGGGTCTTATATCACGAAGAAGAGGAAATGCGTCTCCCTTCTGACGAATCTCATCAGCTTCGCAAAAGGGAGGTTATTACTAGCATTACCTTTGCAATGCTCCTCGGTTTAGGAGCCCTTGGCACAGGCACAGGTGTTTCGGCCCTTGTGACTCAGCGGCAAGGACTCTTTCGGCTACAAGCAACCATCTACAAGGATTTGTAAAAAATAGAGGAGTCTATCTCCCTTTTGGAAAAGTCTCTCTCCTCCCTTTTGGAGGTTGCCCTGCAGACTAGATGAGGTCTGGACCTCCTGTTCATGCAACAGGGAGGTCTGTGTGTCGCTTTGAGGGAAGAGTGCTGCTTCTACGCAGATCACACGGGAGTCGTGCGAGACTCAATGGCAGAACTAAGGGAAATGCTAACCTTGAGAAAAAGGGAGAGGGAGAGCCAGCAAGACTGTTCGAGTCATGGTTTAATCAGTCTCCGTGGCTTACCACCCTCATCTCTACTCTTATATGCCCTTGTGTTATGTTGCTTTTGGCATCAATGTTTGGACCCTGCATCCTGAATAAGATAGTGTTGTTTGTTAGGAATCCTTGGATTCAGTTAACATTATGCTAGTTGAACGTCGACAATTGTTTTAGGTAAAACACGTTAAACATTTTAAACAGTTGATAACGATACTAACAAGTTTAATAGCTTTGACTTTGGTTGCCTAATAATCTGCTGTTTAGTAACGTTAGATTAACAATGTTTATTCTATTAATATTACTGCATTTTCTTAAACATGGAGTGGGGGGAAGTGTGGGAAGATAGGGACAGGCGGTCAGAGGATAGGAACTCCTCTGTCTCCCAGTTTGTTGCGTAAGCAGATGGAAGTGATGTAATCCCAGGTCATATAAGTCTGTGAAATCTGAAAATAAATGCCATTTTACCATCCACCAAATTGGTGTCCGTGAGTGATTGGCCTGAGCAGCCTGAGGTGGCTGCCATGCTGTTCCCAAACCAGGTCGCCAAGCCTCAGCAGAGGCAACAACCCAGTACAAAATATTTTCATTCACTTTAAGTTTAAACTGAGTCTTGCCTTCTTCATCCATCCTCATTCTGAAAATCAGAATTAAAAAATATATTTGCCTCAGGTCCTGGATGTCAACCTTGATCACAAATATGTGTGTGGTATATTCTCTGTGTTTTAAGCATGATCAAGTATCAGAGACAAAACCAGCTTAGAGCAGAAAGTCTTCTGGACCACGCAATTTTCTGTACAGACAGATGATGGAATGAGTTACATTAAGATTCCAAGATTAACTCAGGATATCATGGCCTTTTAGCATTTAACCTAGACCATTATCATGATTTTTTAACAGAGTTCTTATGTGTGAATAATCTATACCATCTGTTGGGTGTAAAAATATAGTAGAAAAAATATAACCTGGACACAGAGATATTACTTTTACTAGTGTATTTTATTAACAGATGCTCAGCATAAAATTCAATTCCTGGAATAAAACATTTTTTGAGACGGAATCTGAAGATCAATGAACTTTGATTGTTCTCCCACATCCTCACCCTTCAAGACACTGGATATGAGAAAAATCCTTATCAATTATGCTTTTTGAACAGCTAAATTGCATAGGAAATAATGACTTTTTTTTTTTTCTGTGGTGCTTGTAACAACTAGATATGAATATTTGAAATGCTAGAATGACAAGGGCTACAAAACCCTGTTTGATGTAGTGCAAGTGCAGTAGATATACCCTCAATGGAATAAGGCCAAAGAGTAAAAAAATGCAAATTAAGTGGCTAAACTCTGTATGTGGATGTTTACAGTTATTTGCACCATGGCTGACCAGCCAGTTAATCATCTTACACAGACGTGAAGGTGCAGCAATTTTCCTACAACAGTCAGGCGCTTCTGTTTGAGAAGCTCTGGTATGCAGTCACATGTGAGACTACACACTGCAAAACAAAGAAAAAACATGACAGACTGTCTTTTGTGCACACTGGATACACCCTTTCAGAATTTTATGATTCTTCAATTGTCCATTCTTTCTCCTGTGATTAGTCTATAAAAACGGTGCATTACATATGGGATTTGACAAAGACATGAGAGGCTAAAACTAGCTTCTGTCATCAGTTTGTGACTGCAAATTTTAGCTATAATCGGTCATCAAGGGCTGACTTTTGATGCCAGGTACCCACCAAAGCCCCCCTATCACTCTCCTCTGCAAGAAGACAGAGGAGAGAAAATATAGTGAAAGGTTCATGAGTTAAAGATAGGGAGAAATTTCTCACTGATTGCCATTATGTGCAAAACAGACTTGACTTGGGGAAATTAATTTTATTTATTACTGATCAGAGTCAGACCAGCATAATAAGAAGTAAAACAAATCTCAAAAAGACCTTCTTCTCCACCTCCATGCCCTCCCTCCCAATTTCTTCTTCCCAGTTCTACCTGCCCCCGGAAGCACAGGAAGATGGGAATGGTAGTTGTGGTCAGCTCATCACACATTGTTTTTGCTGCTGCTCAGGGAGAGGAGTCCTTCTGCTTTGCCTCCCAGAGGAGACAGCTCTCCTGAACTTCCCCAGCACGAGTCCTTCCCATACAGTACAGTTCACAAACTGCTCCAGTGTGGGTTCCTTTCCAAAGGCTTTAGTCCTTCCAGCAAACCTGCTCACAAAGGCTCCTCCATCAGTCTGCAGATCTCTGCCAGGGCCTTCCAGTACAGGATTCCCTCAGGGTTCAGAGCCTCTTTTTGACCCTGCTCTAGAATGGGTCTTGTCCGCAGTCTGCAGGTGCATCTCTGCATTCCCATAACCTCTGTGGACTGCAGAGGCACAGCTGCCACACCATGGCCTGCACCTCAGGCTGCAGTGGAATCTCAGCTCTGGTGCCTGAAGCACCCTTGTCCCACCTTTGCCACTGACCTTGGTGACTGCACAGTTGTTCCTCTCATACAGTCTTAATCTTCACTTCTCTTAATGCAATTATATATGGACATTACTATTTTTTTTCCTTTATAAGTGTGTTGTCACAGAGGCTCTACTACCTTAACTGACTGTCCCAGCCTTGGCAAGTAGTGGGTCCCGGGCCTGGGGGCTTCCAGCAGCTTGTCACAGAAGCCACAACTGCGGCTCCTAATCCTGCTACCAAAACCTGGCCATACAAACCCGATACAGCTGCTACGTAGGTAATTTGAGTTTCTTTGAAAGATATCCTGTTTAACTACTTTTGATATGTGTGATCCAGGGTGTCTTTGCTCTTAATATGTTCAAAGTGATAGTGAAAATCAAAGTGGATTTGTTGTTGTCACCTTTTTTGGTACAAAGTTACCTCTCCTGGTTTCTTACTTCTTATCTGAAACTGGGATTTTGTCCTTCTCCAATGACAGAATTGCACATCTTGCAACAGCCACTGGTCATGGACCCAGCCTTCCAGATTGCGCCATGACAGATTGTCACAGGAAGAGGTGTGATGGATTTCAACTCCATGATAAAGTAGATGGGAGCTTTACAACCAAAGTTGTAGGCAACAAAGGACTTAGGTACACATCAAGTAATAAATACAGACAGGCTGATTATCTATTGTAGAACATTTAGCAGGAATGCAATAATAAAAATTAAATTGCTTCAACCATAAAGCAATTTATGATTGAAGCAATCTTATACCATTTTTGTGTTGTTAGCATTTGAATTAGTGAATCATAAAAAAGACAGAAAAATGTTAAAGATTTCACCCCTGTAAGTTTATATTATTGGTGCTCAAAAGACTCAGAAATTAGAAAAAAAATAACTTCTTAATGATGAACAAAATATAACAAAATAAAACAAAAGAAAGAGTTCTGACTATCTCCTTTCTCCAAATCACTTCAGATCATAGGATTCTAGAAAAATCAATATGCTGTTTATGGGATAGCATACTATCTCTAGCAGGACAAGTTTTTCTCGAGGTTTGTAGACAATACCATGATAGACAGTAATGGATTTTCAGGTGAGTCTTGACTATGACCTTAAGAGTAGGTTTTTGAAACACCTGTTGTGGGGTACATATGACAGGACAGTTTATAAAATACTTTGTGCATTGAGTGTCTTTAATATACCTTTATGATAACCTAATTTCTGTTCATCTCATTGAGATACCTAAATCTTTTGTCCAGAAACATGAAGTTTTATTTTAGTGTCTTCGAAGTCACTTTTCTTGTTCTCTTTCTTGCCCCAAATCATTCCTGCTACTCATCTTTCCTCTCCCTGTTGAGATTGACAGACAGGACTCTGCTTATGCCAGCGAAGCAAAGCCAGTTTATTACACATTTTACCAGTATTTATAGGTCACTATGTTTGCACAAAATTTTGCAATCAGACTCCTTTGTCCCAGTCAACTTTAGAAACACAATATTCTGGTTATTCTTCTTACATTAGTAATGTCCTTTGTTAACTCTTCCGCCACCCAAGTTCCTCACATCTCCCTCATTAGAGCAGTCGGTGTTAGAGGGTCAGAGTGATCAGACATGATGTCTTCACTTCTGTTTTTGCCTTGAGTTTATCTCTCCCTTGGCTTTCACTGTACCAGAGCGCAAAGGCCTGAGGTGCTACCCAGTTCAGTATCTGTAGCTGTCTGATGTCCTACATCTCCCCAGGCAAAATTAGTTTTAGTAGTTCTTTAGAGTACTTTTATTATGTTCATATTTTATTCACATAGTTAGAGATACAATGGGAGAACAAAATATATATGTGTATAATCACTAAAAAAAAAAAAATTGACAAAGTTGACTTACAGAGGAGTTAAATACATGTTTTTGTGCAACCAGAAAATTACTTTGCTGGATTAATCTGGAGCAAATTATTTCATAAAAAATAATGTTCTTCCATTAATTCTACCATTGTTAAGACTTTTAATTAATTTATTTGCTAGGAAACATGTTCACATAGGGAGGAACTAAAACTTGAAACTCTACAGGTTTCAAGACTATAGATATTTCAGAAAATTTTAGAAATATTGAAATACTTCTATGAAACTATTCAATCTGATAATTTTCTATAGATTATTAGGACAAAAATATACGTAATTCTAATGTACAGTCGTTGAAGCCGTCTTTCTAAGGAGGTCAATATTTTGGAGAAAATTTATTAAAGCTAAGCAATTTGATCAAAATTTTATTTGTAAAGTATTTTCTGCACAGATTGAAAACTAAGGTGTTATTTTCACATTCTAAAAGCTACCTGAAAAACGCTGGTATTTTTATGTGCATGAATTCCAAAATGGATTTCCTAGAGACCTTTATATCACGGCAGAATATTTTCCTTTTGAATTCTGTGTTGCACTTTTCTCATTAAAGCACCATAAGTACTAAATAATAAAAAAGGGATTAACAGAACAGAAATATAGAAAGTCTTCCCTTTAAAAACTGTTTCTGGAGATAAAAGGCACCGAAACCTAAATACGTGCAATG
The DNA here is from genome assembly GCF_036417665.1 of Passer domesticus. Taxonomy (NCBI): domain Eukaryota; kingdom Metazoa; phylum Chordata; class Aves; order Passeriformes; family Passeridae; genus Passer; species Passer domesticus. The sequence continues at coordinate 55,007,365 of NC_087512.1, read as the reverse complement.
TGAAGGTACTATTATGAATATGATTTTTTTCCTTGGTGTTTTACAAAAAATGTCTGAAGAACATTATGGACCTTCAGAAAGCACATGGGTCAGCACCCACCTGAGCATGAGTATGATTGCACAGAAATTAGCAATAAAATGATCTTTTAATTAATATAAGGTGTTTTCACAAATGATAATCCCATGAAAGTATACAGCTTAGAAAATGCAGGCAGACAGCTGTTTCAACGTGGCTCTCTTTAAACAGCCACATCTAAATGGGTTTGTGTCAAAGAAATCAAAGTATTTGTATGTATTTTTAATGAGTTTTATCCATCCAAATAGATTCTCAAAACCAGTGGGATTTCCAAATAATTAAATTAATTTTACTTGTTTATTGGTAGCAAGGCAGCCCAGAAAACAATCTTAACTACATCAAGTTTGCAGTTCTTTCTAAATATAGCTTTGTTCAGAAATATTTTTGTACACCTGACAAGTTGTCATAATGTATTATGATTATTTTGTGATGAGATGACCAGTGGACATGTAAGCGCTTAACACCTTCCAAACAAGAAGTCAGTAATCTTCAGGAACAAAACTTTAAGTGAAGATGTGAGGAGAAGATTGAGAATGTTTGATTCCAGAAACAAATAAAAAAGTAAACAAACCATCAAGAAAAACAAAACCAGCCCAGACTCCTATCAAGCAGAAAGGTTTTTATATTCAAAGTCTTAGGATCTACTAATATATTCTTTAATAAATTATCAACTGCAAAACACACCAACAGTACTCCAGTAGCTCCCAAAGAGCAAAGTAAAGCAGTGAATGGAACAGAGTCTGGGTGAATATCAGGTCTGTTTAAGCACCAGAATTACTGGATTGCTAAAATGGTGATTCCATCCTAATCTTTATGGCATTTAGAACTATCTAGATAGAGTGCCCCAGGTAGGATAGTATGTGGCATTTGACATGTGTGAATTTATTATTCCATATCCTCACTTAAAATTACCTATTTCCTGCTTCAAGTCAATAGCAAAGTTTCTGTCTCTTTATTTCTGTTATATTAATAAATGTAGCTATGAAAAAATGCTGTCTCTGTCTCTTTATATTTTTTAATTAAGAACATGGCTTTGACAAAATGCTGTCTATTCACTTTGAAGTGCAAATTTTTTGTGCAAAGTTTACATAAGCTTGGCATCATACAGCCTATCTGTCATGTTCTTGAAACATTTCCAAGAGAGAAAAAAAATCAGAGAAAAGGGTAATATATGATATTTTTTACTCACTTGTATCAATTAAAATACATCTACCAGCCTTTAACTTTTACCAAAAAAATATTTATTAATTTATTGCTTTTTATAAAAATAAAGTCTTCAATTAATAGCTGGTCGATGTCTAGCATTCTAGTACACAGCAGTCCAACAGATTATCCAGGGACACATAACAAGATTATCAGAAGTTAAACATAATAGGAGATTTGCACAATGAAAGACAGAAAGCCTCAAAACTCACAAAAGGTAAAGGACTTGTAGATTGTGCTAGTTGAGATGGAGTACAGCAGAAAGCCATGAAAATATAATGCACCAGTACAGATATTTGCTTTGGCCTATGAAATGCAACAATCACTGAAAGTGCTAAGCACCTTTAATTCCCTTGGGCTCTAGTTCCTCCAGATACTGCTTGATATCTTGCATGATTACTTCCTGATTAATTCTCTCACATATTTACTTTAGTTAACAGAAGTGCTTGTTGATCCTAGTTTACCAAGCCAAATGCAATGACAATTAATCCTACAACTTGTAAACTTGAAAAAATACCTTTTCATACTGTGAACAACATGAGAAAGTCGAAGTTTTCATTTGCCAAGCAGTTAAGATTTTCACAATAAGGATGTAAGAAATCTAAGGGGAGTGCTATTTTAAGGAAGTATTCTTCCAAACAGAGCTAAAAAGCTATTGCCCATATCTGTATATTATTTTTAAATACTTGGTATGTTACATAGAAAAATACTAAAATTATGTATCATATCAAGCATGCACTTTTTAACCACAGCTGTCTGTAAGAGTGGTGTTCACTCCAAAGAAAATATCAGATTCAGTTTGGGCATATGTTTTAAATAATCTAGGGTAGTGTGCAGTCAGGAATAATTTATTATGCACATCTGTAAGAGTGCTACATTTTAAAATACACAGTTTTTATTAGAGCTGGTTTTCTTAGGGGGAGGGCAGAATCCTGACAGTTCTAAAGAATCAGTTTTCTTCTATAAATAAAAAAAAGCAAAAAAAAAAAAAAAAAAAAAAAAAAAAAAAAAAAAAAAACCAAACCAAAAAAACCCAAAAAACCCAACCAAACGAAAAACCCCTACACACTCAATTTAGTCCACATTTTATTTGATCATTCTGCATGGTTTTGTGACTTTTTTACTTTTCAACATGATGAAACAAAGGATTAAAGCTCAAAATCCCCCTCTTTAAATAGAAACAGCTTTTACCAGGAGCAGACAGAAATCTTTGTTCCAAGCTGACAGCAAAGGGCTGCATTCTGCCCTTGACACAGCCACCCACTGCCATTTGGGGTGGGGGAGCAGTGTGCATGGGCTGAGTGGCTTGTTATTCATCAGTGTTTGCTCTGGTTTCTTTTAATTTTCTTCTGAGGTGTGAGGAGATGAATTGTGTTGGGAAAAAAAAAAAAACAAACACAAAAAAACTAATTTGCTGCATTGAAAGATCACTGGTCAAGGGTGATCTTGTTCTACATTGCACTTTCGCATACTCCTGCTAGTACCTCACATTCTTGGCAAGGTGTTGACTCACTGTACCTTTCCCTCTTTCTTTTGCTTCTAGAATTTCTGACCTGGCAGGGGCAGGGGTATCTCAGATACAGGTCCTTAACCTCAAAGCAAAAATATATCTAAGCAGTCAGCAACCCTTCAGAAGGTGGGAACCGTGGATTTTTCTATATTGAGGTTAAGATTTCTAAGGGATGACAGAGTAGACAAGAGCTGCATTTTGCATCCTACAGAACAAGTACGCTCAGCTGAAGTTTTCAAGTGATCTTCTGCAATTATACAAAACCACAGCCTTCCTGTTCTTTGTTCCCACAACACTCAGCTTGCTACTGACAACAGAAATCTGCAGTTTCAAGCTAGCTAGTTTACTCTTGCCCACAGGTCCAGGATGCTCATGCATCTCTGAAAACAACATTCCTAAAGCAGTGGTGTTTCTCTAGTACTTCCATCTCCCTGCATTTGTTTGCAGCTCACATCTGTGTGCAGAGTGTATGTTGAATAAACATTTGAAGCTGGGACATGTTTTCTAATTATACTACCAGTGGGACATTGTTCTCTTGAAGAAGTTATCCTTTTTTTTTTCCAATTCCAAGTCTTAATCTGCCTGACGCGTTGTGAAGACTAACAGCTTTCCCTTGATTGGAGTTACCAATGGATGGCAAAGCCCAGAATAATCATAGGGACCAAAATCTGATCCTCCCTGGATGTTACGTTTGGCTAATAATAATGTTGTTCCCCATTAAGCATCATGTTCCTTCTTGTATAGCATTTAGGGTGACATTTAGAATTTCTATTTGATTGTGTTTTATTACCTTTTATCAATTTCAATGGATGTCCTAGAAAATATGTCAAAGAGTATCTCTCCTATCTTTTCTCCTAGTTTCAAAATAAAAGAACAGCTTTTTTTGTCCATATTTATTTAAGCAAAAATAGAGAAAATTGTATCTTCAATAAATGAAAGGATTTGTAATTCGTTTATCCAAGTAGTATATAACAGATAAAATATTATTACATATTGTTATTAAGTGAATCCATGAGAATGGGCAGTCAGCCTCAAGTTCCTTCCTGCATTTTACAGGCACATAAATTTCTCAAAGCGCATCTTGCAACATGTGAAAATTTACAAATATTAGCAAATGTAATTTGAATATACTCATATTTTATAGGAACTATATTACAGAAAAGATGAAATTTTATGTGACTCTGAGTTTCATATTGCATGGGCAGGACTTCATGAAGGAATTATGTTGCTGAGCTTAATAAGCACATGTGCAATTTATGGCATTATCAAAAATTGAGAATATAATACCTACAAAGTTATTGAAATCGGACAGAATGCATTTGTTCACAGCATAAACTCAAAAAATAGAAAGGCTAATTTTAAAATAAATTATTTGGACTAATAATTGTATAGTGCCAGCTGATCTATTATTCAAACATATTAAGATATGAAAAATCTGGAAGACATTCAAAAAACATGTTAAAATATGACTAAAAGACGATAGCAAGAGATGCTGAACAATGGGCAGTTTTGGCAGGCACAAAATTATCTGTTCTATTGTAATATTAATCTTCTCTATTAAGGAGATATTTCAAGAGAAGCACTGAGTTTTGAAAGTAAAAGACTGCAAGAATTGACTACAAAAATTTCAGAACACAAAGTCCTGCTGGAGAAACCTATAGACAGTGGATTCATGCTCTGTAAACATACTTGATACAGCCTTTGTTCAGCATAACAATTTTTGACAGAGCATATAGTACTAATAAAAGGCAAATTAACTGCTTTGTGGACTCTTTACTGACTTCAGCTTTTTCACACTATGAAAACTCTATTAATCACAGTTTCTGGACTGAAAAATCAAAGTTACAGAACCTAGATTTTAATCACATTAATTACAGTTTCTATATTTAGCGTCTGTATTTATAATCACCATTTAGTTAGATTAACTAATTGTTATGACAAAAATAATTGATGTAAAAGGCCCTATACACTCTAAAAGCTGAATAGTAAAACCTTACAAGTATACCTCCTTGCTGTGATCCAGTGTGATAGAGACCTCAGGACTGGGCTCAAATGCAATTTCAGTATGATTTCAAGTTGACTAAAACAGCAAATACTTATCAATCATAATTTGAATGTAATAGCCTTCATTGATAAGAAACACTCTAATAGAATCATAATAATGTAGATAGCAGTAAGAGGTGACTTTTTATGACATTAATTACCCCTGGTATTAATAGTAACATATCCCATGTTTCAGCAGAGTCAATAGGCTCCAGGAATTTGAGTCTTAAAATTGAAGTGTGTCTATGTGTATGTGTGTGTGTGTGTGTGTGTGTGTAAAAGCTGTGTATTACATCCTGCCATGTTTAATTATTATCATATGTGCTCTTAGGTATGGCACCTTGCAGCTAAGTGCTTGTAACCTTTAATCTGAGAAGACTTTTCTACAAACTGGAAAGTGCTTTATTCTTATTTCATACACCAGGAAATCAAATGCAGATAAAATAACTGATTTGCAAAGAATACTATGATTTTTATAAAGCAAAGAAATAAAAGTAGGATAATATTGCTATCCAAAGTATGGGAGCATTTCTTCAAGATCTTTTCCCATAATCTATTACTATACCCCAAGCAGGGAAAACTATAATTTCACTTAAAAAATAAAATTAGACACAATTATGCAATTAAAAGTAAAAATAAAATAGCAATCAAAAAAGTAATTACCTTACGCATATTTATTTTATATTTATTGTCATGGTTTTGATATTTTCAAATGTCATGCCTTTTGTTCTTCCATACAAGTTATTTGTTCTCTCTCCAGCATTTTGAAAGGCCATTGCTAGAGTGGGCCTTTTTTGTTTTCTTAAATGATCTTTCTGATGGCATATCATTCAGTTATAAAAAGAAATTCCCTAACCAGAAGTCAAAATTTTCTCCCAAATGGATTTGTGTCTGCTGTAGTGATACTATTAAGGGCATTAAGATATTACCCTTCCATGCAGTTCAAATAAGTCATCCTGATATTCACCTTTTAAGCTTGTTCTATGAAAACCAACAGACTTGCTCCCAAAAATATTTTTGTAATGAATGATAAAAATTTTCCATTAAAAAATTAAGACTGGTATATGTTAGTAGTGTTGAGCTTTTTATTATAGTACATAAAATTTCTTTAAAGACCAAAATATTTCTTAAAATATTTATATTTCAGAAGATTTTTTCTATTTTCTTTTAAAAAAAAATCAAAAGTATAGTCAAGTATCTCCTATTGTTTTTGTTTGTTATTACTTCTCCAGGCCAGACAAATACTCTTTGGATGTAGTGCAAGTACAATTTGTATTCACAACTATTTTTGAGGGCTTATGATAATCTTCCTCTGCAGTCATATGCAAAGTCCAAAATTTGATCTGAGGGATCAGGTTAGTTTTTTACTAATAACAATTTTATTAGTTAATAATAATAAATGTGCTGCAAATTATTATTGATAGGAGCTCAATAATAATTATATTATTAATTATTAATATTTTTAGTAATTTTAAGGCTCTAAGCTGCAAAAATTAAAATTAGTTTTATTGGTGTGATGTATTGCATACTTCCAGCTTTCAAATTGTTAATTTTTGGGTTTAGTGATCCTCTCTACACTATTCATCAGCTGTTTCAAAATTATGTTTCATCTGGCATCTTCCATGAGCTTCTCTGCATCCCTGAGGAGATTTTGATTACTCTTTTTACCAAGGACAGTCAACATTTGAAATTAAAGAGAGCAACTTACACTCATGAAAAATATTCAATGAGTATAAGACAGTAATAGATACAAAACAACATTGTTTTGGAGCACCACTTGCAAGTGTTTGAAATGTGTGATCAATTCCTGTTGCCATTACATACATTCAAGACATCAAATTGTGATCAGGAATTATAGCAACCAATGTAATGGAAGATAACACAGGCAGGTTCTTGATAAAGGTACAAATTAGTTCCGTTTTAGAGCAAGTGCATAACTGCTCACTGAAATTTTTGTTCCTCTAAAATAGATTTAATTCATTAGTTAACAGTATTTGTAGCTGCAGAGATTTCATTCAGAGTCTTCTTACTCTTGTTCTACTGCTGTTTAGCAAGAGGTTAAGATTAGTGAGGGACAGGAATCTTACAAAACTTGCAGACCAAGAAAAGGTAAAATACCTTTTTTTTTTTTTAAATAAGTAGCTCTAGGACTAGGATATGAATAAAACAAAATTTTGCTGAAGGAAGGCAGCATGAAGTTGGAACTACATAAATTTGGAATTCTAACTAGTAAACAACTATACTGAAATTGCAACTTTTCAAAGCAGAACTGCATTTCAGATGACTTTATTGCAAAAATGCCCTCCATTTTTTGGTGCTACTCTTAAGTCAATGAATGCCAGTTGTGAGGAATGGTGTTTTCTAATTATTTCATTTTATCAACTGGTCTTCACTGCAACAGGGAGCCCCTTTTAAATCACAGACTGATGTTCATATAATTAAATTTTCTCCACTTGTGACATGCAACTACTATCAGTATCAAGATGAGCAATTTTGCCTGCAGTTTCCCTCAGAGGGCTGCAGTCAAGCTATGCAATGCTACAGTGGCCTATGCACCCACTGATCACATCAAGACCTTCAGATGCTTTTGTTTTTACTGCCTTGTCCTTTAAACAATCCTGTCTATTTCTGTTGTTTTTGTGCAATTTATTCCAGTAGAGAATGTCTGATTCTTTTTCAGATTCCCCTGATTTTTCACAGTCACAGGACTTCAGTTATCTCCCTTAAGTCCATTTCCAAAGACACAGTTGTGACAACCCTACATGTGCTCAGGACTAAAGCTATGTGCTTAAACTTCCATGACATTCAAAAGTTAAGCATATGTATGTGTACAATTTGTGTGTGTACAAATTATGATCACCTTCAATGACATCTTTTTCAGACCACTTTTAAGCTGCTGTGACTTTCACAGGGGATGCTGTGAACCTATTTAAAATTAATTCTGCAGAATTTTATAGATCTTTTTCCATCTTAGGCATGAGGGAAAACTTTTTTTTAAATGTGTCCACTTGCTCACTATTCTTGAACTAAAGTTATTTAAACCCAGTTCAAGTGTAGTACATTAGCCCTGAGGAGCAATTTCTCTTTTCTCTCATTTCATTCGCAAACTTGTCCTCTAGTGATGAGGTTTTAATTCTTTCTCTCTCCATTTCTCCACACTTTCTTGTAACTGTCCTGTAATGATTAATTCTAAAATATTTTAGTAACTCAGCTAAATAATTTAAATTTAAGTGACCTCACAACTTTTCTACATCCTCTTTTCCCTATATGATATAAAATCAGATCTGTTCAATGTCATGTTGGCCACCAATAACTCCTGTTTCTGTCATGTCTTAATTACTTTCACCTTAAGTCTTTCACTTATGTGTGACAATATTAAGTAAAGCCTTTCCATCACTGTTAATTATAAGTGTGACTGTGAATAATTATTCTCCAAGTTTGCAGGGTTTAATTCACAAATACAGCAGAAAGTATATAACAACTCCTAATACTATATTCAAACCTAAATTCACTAAAAAAGTAAATTAATAAGAGATGTGGTGCTTTCTTCTAATAATAGTCATATATGTGGAAAGATCACAAATCCATTTCTCTGATGAAGAGAGGATTATTCCAGATTCAACCCATTTGAATGAGGGTGGAGATAGGTACAACACATAAAACAGGTAATTTCCAATGAGGGTACACTATACAGCTCAATTCACTAAGCCAGTGACTGGGTATCTTTGGTACCCCTTGCACCATCTGAGTCTTGTTATATTTTTGGCTTCACTTGTCTGTAATAAGCAAGTATTCCACCAGAAAACTACCTTGATAATTCATAAGTGCTGTAATAACATCTGGTTATCAGTTGGTAGGCACAACATCACACAGATTTAATTCTGCCTCGCTCTGCTAACAGAATACATCATTAAAAATAAATCCTCCTTACAACACTCAAGGATAAAACACACACTTAAATTTTTACCTGTTCTAAATTAATTCTAGTCACTTGTCTGATTAAGAAATTCTATGTTTCCAATGAGACATTACTGTGCATGTATAATTTAATATACAAAAATTAGGACTAATTGCATCCCCATGGCCAGCATCTCAGGAACCATCTTCTCATTCTTGAAGGTGTTATTAAAAACTTAAAGGCTTCCCAAAAGTCAAAGTGTATTACAGGTATATTCCCCAAAACTCTTCTCTATGAAAGTGACTTAATGAGGCATTCTGAGTACAGAGAAAAGGAGGGAAAGATAAAAAGCGATGGTTAGCAAAAGATCTGCCAGACCTGTGCTATCTCATTATTACCCATCAATAGGCCAAAGTTTTCTAACCTCTAGCCTAAAGCCGAAGTACCTATAAAATAATATAAATATCATTAAATAGTATTTATAAAATGAATTCACATGGGCAAAATAAAGAATAATACTAAAATACATGTAAATTAAAAATAAAAACAAAAATAAAAATAATAAAAACAATTACTAGACTAAAAATTAAAAATAATAAAGGTGTTAATGGTGTTCAAAAATAAAGCTTCTCAAATAGGCCTATCGTGGATGAAACAGAGACAAGAAAGCTAAGAAGCCTCTGAGAACAACAAATATTTAATTGTAATGTAGAGTCTGAAGTTGAACAGAGGGCCTGATTGCAAATTGAAGTTTTGAAGAGTGAGTTTTAAAAAACTCAGTGAGTGACCCAGAATGAAAGACATAGTTAAGTCTACTTGTATACCAATAAATTAGGTGTTTCTAGTTTTCAGGGTAAAAGAAAAGACTGAAATGTTCTGTCCTAGAACACAAAAATTATGAAAGACAAAATGAGATTGGTTTTTTAGCGTGAAGTATGTTTCTTATCCTGAAGAGTTAAAATTGTACAGTGAAACAGTTTTTTCAGCAGAGATAAATAAAAGTTATCAACCTTGCTATAGTAAACTTAATACAATGTTTTAGTTTTCTATAGTACTGGGAGTTTCACTCTTTTTGTCCCCATTTTTCCTAGTTTTCTTTTCTGTATTCATAAATGAGAAGTAATCTTCAAGAGATATCATAATGAACAAGTGAACCATAGTGAATTGTTTTGGAAGAGCATTATTGACCCGGAAGATAGACTGAAATCTCTCATAACAACACTTGTGGGAAAAGTTGTCCATTTTCAATAGAAAGAGGTGGCTATTGACTTAAAATTTTACCATCAAGGAGAAAATAACCATGGTACTCTCTGACTTCTTTTACTAGAAGAATGCTAGGATTTTTTTTCTTCACTATTATTGATCTATTTACTATTATGTGCCTTACCTCTGTGAGGCAAGGAGTTAGTAAAAACTATGCCTTCACAAAGGGAACTGAGACACATTAGGCCAGTGGTGACACAGGTGAAAGAACAGGGAGCTGAACCCTTGTTTGTCAATCCAATCAAGATTTAAAATCAAAAGGCTGGCTTACCTATCTAGGCCTCTAGCCAGAATTAAAATTGAACTCCCTTGGGGACTTTTTGTAAACTCCTCAGATGAATGTTTTCTACCAGGTACTCTTTCTTTATAGGCAGTGGGACTGTCATAGGTTGACCCTGGCACAATGCCAGGGCCACCATGAAAGGTATGTTTCCAAAATGGTTACTGTGAGATGTGACCCGGAAACAGAAAAAGCAGGCTCCAACTTGGGAATGGAGAGAAAAGACAACACTTTAATAATCTACAGCACAGAAACATAAGGGGAAAAAAGGAAAAAAACCCACACACAACAATCCACAACGGAACACTCCCAAAACACTCCTCCTCCCCCCAGTCCTCTAACATTCAAATCCCCTCTAACACATCAATTCTCAGTCCAGTACCCTCCTTCACACAAGCTCCCCCCAGTTCATCAGAAGAGAGGAGTCTCCCTCTTGCACCATGGGCCTCCCCAGGAAACACAGTTGGAACCTCCTGTGCTTCTGTGTCACACGCGGCAGCCGCCTGGAGAGAATCTGCCGTGGTGACCATCTTCCTTCCATGTCCAGTGCTCTCACCACTGTCCATGGATCCAAACTGCTCCTTAGGTCCTTTTAAGAATGCATCACCCAGTTCCAAGAAGTGGCCTTCTCTCACCATTTGGGACACCTGTCCCCCCCATATTCAGTCCCTGGGGCCTGGGTCTCAGGAACAGAGATCCTTCGCTGAAGGCAGAGGGCTCCACCACACCGTCCCCCTCAGCCTCTGTTCCCTCTAACTCTCCTCGTGGCCTTATCATTCTTGGTTTCCTGCCAACCGCCTCCCCCAAGGTGCAGTCTCTGCATTATCGGAAGAAATTGGTTTCGCCCGTGGCTATGTAAGAGAAAATTCCAGCCAAAGCCACTCCAATCATCTCCTCCATCTAGGGCACTCTCATCTGCTGGCATTTTCTTCACCTACTCCAATCTTCTTCTTTCCCATACTACGTCCCCTCTCAATCCTCAGCTGGGGAGGATCAGTGTTTTTTCAGCTTCAACTCAGTACCAAAAGAGTTAAAAGTTCAGCCCAGTCTGCCCACGGCTGGGCACCCTGCCCCCCCCCTTCTCCTCCTGGCCATGGTGAGGCACAAGATATCAAATTTCAAACCAACACAGTCTTCACAGTCTTTATCACTCTCTCCGGGGTGGGGGTGGGGGGGGGGGGGGGGGGGGGCTGCCCAAACCATCCCAGGTCTCCTCCACCCCTGCACCTTTCAGGGCTCTGGCCTCCCTTCCCTCAGGCTGCATGGCCTCCCCCTCCCCCACCCAAACACAGATGGGCAGGGGAGAGGTCAGACTCCACTCACCACTGGACTCCAAACAGCAAGTCTCTCTGGGAATGCTCTGCTTTTAACCCCTGTGTGTTCTCAAGAGGCGTATCCAAATCCTCAGTGGCCACCCCAGGTGCCAGTTTCAAATCTGGCCACTGATTGGTTTGACCACAACTTTTCCAGAAACACACTTCCTGGTCAAACCACGAAGGGACATGGCAAAAAAAGCAACAAAGTAAAATTAGGAATGTAATGTATTTCAAAACCATGAGTTAAAGGAGATGTGTCAATAGGGGTCACAAGTACCTAGTTTCCTTATATTATTAAGCCTTTTCTCTAAAGGTCTTCAGCTACATCCCAAGTCACATTTCAGATCATGTATATATTTTAAAATAAATAACTTCTGGGAAAATATACATTAAAGAAAAAGAAGAAGAAAGAAGGCTTTCCACTGTGATGTGCTCCCTATAAGTTAAAAACAATATTGTTCCAAATACTATGGTTCTTTGCAAAAAAAAAAAAAAAAATCATGACAGGTTTTCTGCAAAGTGGTATTTTTAGATGCTATCAATAGAATAGTAAGAATTGTCCCTCTCTCTGGGAGCACTGACGTGGCTGGCTATGGGTGACATGCAGAAAAGGAAATAACTTAGTTCTCACCTAAAAGGAACTGACATTTACGTGATTTAAGTTATGTCATTAGCTGGGATCACCTATGCAACTTCTGCTTTGTGGAAGACTTAAAGTTACAATTTATGGCTTTAAATATCTTCATGAAGAACTTTTGCTTATTATAGCAAAGTGTATAAAAGCTGTGGAGAAGATCAGCAAAACCTCAATGGGAATCTGAAATGTTCTCTGTCCATTGATGAAGGTAAGAATACTTAAATAGGATGAGATAATTGATGAAGATAACAATACAGAGAGATCAAGGTTAGCACCTTTGGGGTGAAGAGCACACCCCAGGGCTATCAGCTCCCAGGGTCAAACAGACCCTTACACCAGAGGGTGGGGAAAGGACAGATTTTTGGGAGTGTGGTGAAAAACCTCTGGTCCAAGGCTGTTAACGCCCATCCTCTACTCTGCAGACCAATGTCGCGGCGTGGGGGCTATGTGCCCCAGGCCTGGCAACAGCGACAAAAGGGGCACGACAAATCCCCCTGGCAGACCCTGCAGAATTTCCAGCCGCCACCAGAGTTTCGTCGCAGATGAACAATGAGGCAGCAGCACAGGTATTGGGGTGGGAACTGGGGTATCTTTATTCAACAGCAAACTCCCCAAGTCAAAGGTCCCAAGACCCTGACTCCAGGGCAGGCACTAACTTATAAACCGGGGAGGTCTGGGGGGAGGATACAATTTTTAACCAATCAGGAAGACTAAGCGTGGAACACAAGGTAGGGAAATAAAATCTGTAAACCAATAGAGGATCTTAAGGGAGGGGAAAGGCTTAAGTAAACCAATGGGGTTTCAAAGGATACAAAACTGACACAGAAGGCTCTGGAGGGAAGGGCAGGCTTAGGGAAGGATTGATATCTGAGGAGGGGAGGAGCAGGGAAGGTTTTGGGGGAAAAAGGGTAGGGAGAAGAGGGATTAACAACTTGGCAGAGAGTGGCCATGCAGCAAACAAGAACTGAATAACAATGAGGAAGTGAGTCAAAATTTAGCAATATAAGATACAAAATGGGGAACTGGCGCCACTCCAAAGACACAGGGAGGAAAACACAACGAAATTTCAAACCACAAATCAAGCAGTAAGATATGCCAAATAAAGAAAATAAAAACACAACAGACCAGCTCAGCTGTGACACACCTTCACCCCAGGAAAAGCCACATCCAGTTGAAGGACAGTGGAAGGGATGACATGGCCCATCAAAAGCCAGCCCCCCCTAAAAGGAGTCTTCAGACCCTGCACCAGTGCACTGCAAATGATGCAACAGATCCACAGTTCTGCAAGGGATAGAGTAAAACCCAGCCACCATAGTGAAGAAACCTTGACATTCCTACCTGGTCCAATCCATATATTAAACATCAGAAGCAGCAGTGGCATGTCGAAAGGGACTCTTAGAACCAAGAAGGCGAGATGGAGGGGATGAATGAGACATGATTGGGACTCCCAGGAGGGAGATATGCTTCCACGTAATCTATGTCACTGACTTTGGTATCACACACACAAGAACAATCCTTCCTTCCTTCCTTCCTTCCTTCCTTCCTTCCTTCCTTCCTTCCTTCCTTCCTTCCTTCCTTCCTTCCTTCCTTCCTTCCTTCCGCCACTTCCGCCACTTCCGCCACTTCCGCCACTTCCGCCACTTCCTTCCGCCACTTCCTTCCGCCACTTCCTTCCGCCACTTCCTTCCTTCCTTCCACCACTTCCTTCCACCACTTCCTTCCTTACGCCACTTCCTTCCTTCCTTCCTTCCTTCCTTCCTTCCTTCCTTCCTTCCTTCCTTCCTTCCTTCCTTCCTTCCTTCCTTCCTTCCTTCCTTCCTTCCTTCCTTCCTTCCTTCCTTCCTTCCTTCCTTCCTTCCTTCCTTCCTTCCTTCCTTCCTTCCTTCCTTCCTTCCTTCCTTCCTTCCTTCCTTCCGCCACTTCCTTCCTTCCTTCCGCCACTTCCTTCCTTCCTTCCGCCACTTCCTTCCTTCCTTCCGCCACTTCCTTCCGCCACTTCCTTCCGCCACTTCCTTCCTTCCGCCACTTCCTTCCTTCCGCCACTTCCTTCCTTCCTTCCGCCACTTCCTTCCTTCCTTCCGCCACTTCCTTCCTTCCTTCCGCCACTTCCTTCCGCCACTTCCTTCCGCCACTTCCTTCCGCCACTTCCTTCCGCCACTTCCTTCCTTCCACCACTTCCTTCCTTCCGCCACTTCCTTCCTTCCTTCCGCCACTTCCTTCCTTCCTTCCTTCCTTCCTTCCTTCCGCCACTTCCTTCCTTCCTTCCTTCCTTCCTTCCTTCCTTCCTTCCTTCCTTCCTTCCTTCCTTCCTTCCGCAACTTCCGCAACTTCCGCAACTTCCGCAACTTCCGCAACTTCCGCAACTTCCGCAACTTCCGCAACTTCCGCCCGCAACTTCCTTCCGCAACTTCCTTCCGCAACTTCCTTCCTTCCGCAACTTCCTTCCGCAACTTCCTTCCGCAACTTCCTTCCTTCCTTCCGCAACTTCCTTCCTTCCGCCGCTTCCTTCCGCCACTTCCTTCCTTCCGCCACTTCCTTCCGCCCCTTCCTTCCTTCCGCCACTTCCTTACGCCACTTCCTTCCTTTAGCCCCTTTTTCCTGTTACTTCCGCAATTACATCTCTTCTGTCACTTCCTTCTTTCCTCCTTTCCTTCTTCCTTTTTCTAAAGGTAATATTTATTTTTTCTCTGCTGTTAATTTTGGTGTCTGAATTTGCAGCTTAGGAGTGACATGCCATTCAGGAATATTGTGTTACAGTTCTATTTTCATTGTGTCATATGTATGATGAATTCAGTTTTCAAAACACCATCCTTCTTTTTATATTATCCTGTAATTATATATTTCTAATGGAGAAAAAAAGGTGTGTGGTAATATTTTGTTTCAAAACCTGTAAACTCTTTTCTAGCCAAGGCATTAATATGAACCTCAATAGAGATTCAATATATTCACTGTTCTTTATTTTAAATATAGGCTAATTTGCCAAATAGATATTTTTAATTCAAGCATTCTTGTCTCCATATAATTATTATCCACAACATTCAAATATTTGCCATCACGCTAAATAGACACAGTAGTTTTTTATGTGTAAAAATAAACTTGGGGGTTTTTCACCCTGAAATGTCTGTATGTCATCTGTACCTCAGAAGAGTCTGTATTTTCTTTAAATGTTAAATGCAAAATATTTTATGTGCTCAGCCATCAGATTCTGCATGATTTAGTATTTAATACGTTTCTAAACATGTGCAAAACCAAAACTTATGGCCCTTTGTAAAAAAAAAATCCAATATTTCAACTCCATGTAGAAAATATTACTTTTACAGAATAGTTTTAATGAAGGAGCAATCAATAAAATAAAAGTTTTAAAAGTAAAAAACAATTCTGCCTCAGAATGTTTTATATGTGACATGGATTTGCCAAGTGAAAAGGCCACAACTGTCTTTGTCCCATACTCACTAGTTTCCCAAATTTTTCTCCAGTCAAGGCAACTTGACTAAAGTCAAGTTTGACTTGCCTTGACTGGACAAGTCACGTAAAAAAATATTACAAAGATAGAGAAATATTCTCAGCATTTCACTGGGATAACTAGGAGGTGTGAATTCAGACTGTGCTATTCAATTACCAGCTTGGATCTGAGCAGTCCTTGAGAAACATCTCTGCATGAAGTCCACAGGAGAATTACAGTGAAGGTTCTCCTGCATTAGTACTTGTTCTGGTACATTGATCACCACTGGACCCATCTTCAACTGTTTATAACAATGGAGATCATCAGCTAGAATAAGAATGTGCTCACTTGGTGTAGCAGTGAAGTTTAATTCTTAATAATGGGGGAACAAGTTTTAAAATAATAAACAAACAAAAAAGCTGTGTTTCTTATTTCTGTGGTAGGTTGAAAACATATTAGATTTAGCAGATACTTGGCATGTTTGATTTTGGCATGATGAGACGGTCCATTGACTGAATGAATTGGGATTTGTAATAACCAATTCTTTGTTAGAATAGCTGATGCTCTTGACCACAAGGCTTGCTTGATTCTCTTTAATACTTAATTCCTTTTCATATTACATCATACATCAGTTTATTCATTTTCTGCCAGCTCACCAGGAAGCCAAAAATTTCTCTTTCAAATTCTGGCCATATTTATGAGTATGTTATTTTCCATTATGTACACAGACCACCTGAACTATCATCTTCACTCTGGTAAATACTTTCCTAATGCATTCAATACTCCAGTTGTTGGTGGAACAGCTACACTCTAAATCATCTGTACTGTGAAGATTTTAGGCACACTATTTTCTTATTATCTACTCACCTCTGTCATTTAAACTATTATACCTCTTTTGTTGTCAGTGGAATGCTGTGAAACTAAGAAAGAAAAGAGAAAAAGTTAGGTTCATAATGAAATCTTATGTTAGGATAAAATGTCAGGTCTTGACGGTCTTATATTCGAAGAGAAAATAAATTATAATTTATAATGGTGTTAGGGCAAAAGATGATGTTGAAAGCATGTATACACTTACACATACACACAAAGCCATGTACTTGATATAGTTTTTGTCATATACATACCAGGAGGAAGAATATGAAAACTTTTCGGTTGTACAGAGTACTTCTGCCATAGCTTGTTAAATTTAAATGTATGAATATAACATTTTGTATCTTCCCTCTGATAATCCATTTCCTGTGAAAAACAGGCTCTCAGAATGTGAACATCTCTTTGACCATCTCATACATTTAAAGCTGACAATTAGTTAAATCTTACAAAATCTTATTTAAATCTAATTAAAGTTATAACTGTTATAACTAGTTAAAGTTACAACTGTTCCTTCACATAGCTATATTATTTATATGTAAGTAGGAATTGTACTAAGGTACTTCACATAAATACGCAATTTTATCTCATTTTCTTTCCCTCTCCTTCCTTATTCCTTTCCATTCCTTTTCTTTCCTTTCTGCTTGTATAGGAGAACTTTCTTTTATGTGTGTTCAATCTTACTGTCTCTTTGACAATGACCCAGTACCATAGTTTTCTGGGCTTTAGTATCTCAACAAAACAGGATTAATTCTGCTAAGACTTCCCAAATGAATTCAAAAATTATATAAATCCCAGTGTTTAGATATAAACCCTAGCATGCGATAAATTTGCTGAATAGCTATTAGATAATACAACTGACTTCATTTATCTGCTATGTTAAAGGATGTAAGAAATTTATAAACAAGCTGTAGACAGTGTAATAAATTCCTGCCACATTACCTTCTGGAGGTCTTTATCTTTTGAAAGGTTCATTTTTACGTATAATTTTCTTTCCTTTTCTTATTTTGTTTGTTACTGCATTTTGGTTTTTTGAAAGTGCATTGCCTGCAAAATCCCAATTTGCTGAACCTCCAAGACTGTCAACTAGTGCTTGGGCCTCTCACTCAAGTCTGCTGTCTGCCATGTTAACTGTCTAAACACTGTCAACAGTGCATTGCCATGCTTCTTCTGTTCTGGCTGCCTATTTTGTAGCTATGAAGCTGTGCACAATTCAGGTTCATGAGCCATCCAATTTATATTCTCATGACAAGGCATTATCACATGAGGAAGCTTTATCTCCTGAAAAATCCAAAGCTGCAAGTATAAAGTAGTAAATACTAGAAAGAGGCAGTGTGTGTGTGTGTGTGTGCGTGCATGTCCATGTGCGCATGTGTGTGTTTGTGTCTGAAAATAGAGAGACTTTTCTAATGTCCATTGAACAAAATTTCCCTGAATGTCAGATGAATGTGCTATCCCATTTTGGACCATAGGTCACCAAAGAACTGCACTCATCTCTGTCCTGGTACTGTCCATTCCTTTACCCAGACACCAGGGTGATCAGGCCACTCCTGATGAATTGTCCTGTTTTTTATGTGCTGTCCCTCAGGAGTCCAGTGGGACCAGAGTTATTTGATACCTTCATTAATGACACAGATGAAGGGATCAAGTGCACCTTCAACAAATCTGCAGATAACACCAAGCTGAGTGGCGCCGTTGACACTCCTGAGGGACAGGATGCCATTCCAGAAGGACCTGAACAAGCTCAAGCAGTGGCCCATGGGAATCTCATGAGGTTTTACAAGGCCAAATGCTGGTGCTGCACCTGGGTCAGAGCAATCACTGGTGCCAGCCCAGGCTGGGCATGAACAGATGGAGAGCAGCCCTGCCCAGAAGTACTTGGGGGTGCTGTGGGTGAGAGCTGGACATGAGCCAGCCATGGGCACTCCCAGCCCAGAGAGCCAAGTGTGTCCTGGGCTGCACCCAGAGCCCGTGGGCAGCAGGGAAGGGAGGAGATTCTGCCCCTCTGCCCCACTCTGGTGAGACCCCACCTGCAGAGCTGCCTCCGGCCCTGGGCTCCCACCACAGCAAGGACACAGAGCTGCTGAGAGAGTCCAGAGGAGGCCACCAAGGTGATCATAGGGTGGCCTCCTCTGCTATGACAAAAGCACCTCTGCTATGACAAAAGGCTGAAAGAACTGGGATTGTTGAGCCTGGAGAAAAGATTTAAGAGTTCCTTAGTTCCAGCCTTCCACTACCTGAAGAGATCATAAGAAAGATAGAAAGGAGGGACTTTTTACAAGAGCATGTAACACAACATGTAACATGTAACAAGAGCATGTAACACGACAAGGGGGAGGGGCTTCAAACTGAAAGAGAGTAGGTTTAGATCATATATTAGGGAGGAATTCCTTGTTGTGATGGTGGTGAGGCACCAGAACAGGTCACTGGGAGAAGTTGTGGGTGTCCCCTCCCTCAAAATGTTCAAGGCCCTGTTGGACAGGATCTTGGAAAACCTGGTGTAGTGGAAGGTGTTCCCAACCATGGCAGAGCAGCTGGAGCTAGGTGATCTCTGAGACCTCTTCCAAGACAAACACCTCTATGATACTATTATTCTTTGATTGTGTGTTACAGAAGATGTTGGTTCATTTTGTTGATAGACTGCAATATTTGAGAAAAAAACCCCAAACCTTAAGCTTAAATCCATAGTCTGAATAGACATGTGCCTAAACAGTAGGTTCATTTCTGTCCTTCAGCTTTCAGCTACTCTCATTGTGATTTCCCTCTGTCTCCTGTGCCAATCTGATTGCTAACCTCTCTGCCAGCTCATCTCAAAGGTTTTGATAAGCCTTCTCTTAGACAAATCCTGTTTTTCCCTGCTCCACCCAGCAATTACCTCACTGTTCAGCGAGGCAGCCAACCCCTGCACAGGAGTCACCAGAAAAAGCAACCCAGATCAAATTCCAATTTAAGCTTCCGGACTCTCAGTATTATACTGCACAGCATCTCCTGACAACCTACAGGGGAAATTACAGAAAAGGCCTTGCTCATCTCCCAAGCAGAAAATGCTTGCTTCACTCAGCCCATGACAGTTCTGTGAAAATTCAGCATGCTCACAACCATCATCATTGTAAAACAACCTAGTAGTCAGTCTCGGACAAGTTTTGTGTCTGAGCTGCAGTTTCAGAAAATTATGCTTTTGTTAAATCTGGATAATAGTTTTATAATCTCCAAGGACATTTCTTCTATACTCAATAGCTTGAATTCTAGCAAATGCCAAAGTTTTTAGTAAACTAATGTCTGAAATGGCATAACCACATGGAGTTTGGCTGTTCTCTTATGCCCTTTAAATAAAGGCATGCAATGAGCAGGAAAATTCTGCCCAAAATGCTTAAAGCTTGGCAAGCATAAGCTGAGGTCAAGGGTCCCATAATAGAGAAAATTACCAAATTAACTTTAAGTATCATTGCCAGCACCATCTGTTTTTTGAAGCACTTACAGAAAGAAAAATTTATACAATGCTGATGAAGTATTATGTTTTAAAGGAAAATACATCATGATAGAAAGGATGAGTAAGAACAAAATTTTTTAGCTACTTTGGTAGGATTTTTTTTCCCTCCCTTGTTCTATAGAAACATCATGCTTTGCCTTTACAACTGTACATCTGCCTCGGGAACTTAATCATTACATGCCTGTTCCTGTACTCTTGCACAACGCTAAATAGTATACTCCTCTACAATCAACACCTACACATAGAAGGTCAAGTTTTCTGACCTCTGCAACTTCAGTTTCAAGATGATACTGGTTTTACCTATGAGCTCCAAACTCTAAACAGAATGTGCTTGTCTTGTGCTGGACTTTACATGAGGCAGGCATAACTAATTTACTTCTTTTTGTCTTCTTGGAAACAGAAAATATACAACCAAGTCTAAGGCTCCAGAACTTGAAAATAAAGGGAGAAAATACTTATTTACTAATTTTGTCACAAGTGTATCATTTTCTTGTAATTTCAAATGTTATTTTTATTGCATTTAGAAACCAATTGCTCAGCTCTAGAGATCTACAACATACATGAAATAAAAGTGCACTGAAAATATTCCATTGATGGAAGGAGGCAACAGTTAGGAGTGTGACTGTCCAATATGTGTTAGAACTACTCTTACTAGAATATATAACCCAATTTTTGTGTTTACCCAGAGTACATAAATGATCCTGCAGAGAACAGACAGTTCATTAACAGACATTACAGAAATAAATGGCTCAACTCTTTCTAGCTAGCATCCTTATTAAACATAGGAGTCTAATCAAATACTGGAGACCCTTGCAAATAAACTAGCACAACTAACCTGGGGTCTTGTTTTAAAATTGCAAACATAATGATTAGCAACTGTTTGGAGCCTCTAGAAAGAAAACTGAGAGGACCTAAAATTTTTTTTAATTCTACATTTTCATTGTGAAAATTGAGGTAACATGCTTTTATCTTTTTGCACCTGATCAAATACAGGTGGAGAAGAGCGAGGGGGGAAAATGAAAATAAAAGAGATACTATAGTTCTGATGTTTATTTGGGATGTAAGTCTGTCTCATAAAACAACACACAGTAAGTCACCGGATTTTCATAAACTTTGTTGGCTTTGTTGCATTGTGAAATTTAAATATGTTAAGGTTTCACCATATTCTCCACTGTCTTTTAAAATAATCTCATATACAAGGATGTATCTAAGGTCACATGTCTGTAGAAAGACTGTTTTACTAGAATAGCTTTGATTACTCTGATTAATTTATGAATGGCAAATGACGCCTTCACTGCATTTTTTAAAAAATACTCTAAAAACAAAGGAGATTCTTTTTTCTGAAAAAAATAAAGCTGTTCTGTTAATTGGAACCAAACATATTTCAATGTATTTATGAAGAATCAGAAGAAATTTTACATAGTATTTAGAACTAGATAATAAAACCAAAAGTTGACAAAATATTGTTAATAAATCCCTTTAAGTCCTCCCCTATTTCATACTCACTGTTGTTGGCACGCAAAAATGAATATTTCATTGCAATGAACATTCTACCAGTTCCCATATATTTTGAGTTCTAGACAATTATGTGTTTCAAAATGATAGGTAGTGAGACACCTATTTTGTGTGTATTTTATGAAATGTGAATTACTCCCACCTCCTTTGAACAGATGTGTTCTGCCTGACTATAAACTTCATATTATTACAAAATACAGATATAGAAATACTTTGACTTATCCAGGCTGCTTTCTTAGAGTAAAAGAAAAAGAAAAATGAGAGCTTAGATTTAAAAAAAAAAAAAAAGTTCATTCGTATTGGTGCATGAGAGGATGGCAAGATATCTTTCAGATAACACACTTAATGCAGTTCCATCCCCTTACTACCCTTACTAAGGTCAAACTTTAGGCATTGATGTATTCAGTCAAAATTCTAAATACCCTTCTACCATTCAAAATCTCCTCTCCCAGGTTTGACACCAGCACCAGATTTGAGCAGAAGCTTCCAAGATAACTACTTTGGAAGTAGTGGTAGACTTGGATGTCTAAAAACACAGCTACATGTGATTAAATATCTGGCATATAAAGGCAGCAATTTTCTTTTTAAATATTTGAAGTTTTTTTCATTTTTTCACCATAATTACTATAACAAAAATTACTATAACAGAAAAAAATGTCTTGACAGACAATGCTCCAAAGTGCCTTCTGTTTTATAATTAACTATTAAGTAGAGCACTTGTATAACCATTGACATGCACTCAGTGTAGATGAGATTATGCTTCATCTTTGTATTGGAACAAAATTCAGGAAACTCTCAAATCCCTGCCTCCATGGGCTGGGACACTTCAGGCAAAGAATTTTCCACAAAGAAGCTTTCAAGTCCTTACACAAGGCATCCTATGAGTTTTTGACTCAGTCAGGGCTGTCAGGCAGCTGGTGGAACACGGCTGGATAATTAAAATACAATAGAACCCTTACTATACAGAAGTTCCAGCTGAACATAAGCAGAATTAGTCTTGCATATTAGCCTGCCATCAGCCAAATTCATAATAAAAAAAAAAAATCAACAAAAAAACCCCACAAAGAGAGTAAATAACTTAGAAAGCCGCGCAAGTCAAGTGTATAACACACAGATTTTGTACTCTTGAGAATACATATGAAGAAAGATTATACTCCTGATCACTGGACTGCATAGAAGTGAAGTGGAAAAAAATTAGGAATTAAGATGTATAAAATAAATTTCCAGGACCAGAGATTGTGTTTGAATTTTTTTTTGCACTCCCTGTAAGAATTCATAGAATGACTTCTCTACCTTAGGAAGGACAAATACTACAGACAAAAACTTCAGAGGCAGAACAAAGCAGAGTTAAATAGATTTCTCATAGCAGTTAAATTCTTGTAAGTATACCTGAATCTAGTTCTGTTCTATGCAAGTGAAATTCAGATTTCGGATTTATGTAAGCCCAACTCTGTTTAACAAAGCTGTTTAGGTTTGGTTTTAGAATTTTTGATCATTAGAAAACAGTTACCTGTGAAAGCTAAAATGGAAAGTGTTTTTTCCTTCTAACTTCTTCCTCGTAAAAAACTGTGATCATTAGAGAGATATTATTGGATGTGGCATGCTCAGCGTGAACGTTGACTCCTCACTTCCTACAGTCCACTGGAACATGTACCTTTCATCTAAAGAATTAAAATATATGTTTTATGTTTGTAAATGCTTGCCCACACCAACAAAAAATCTTTTAAAGAGGAAACACATCTCAGGGCCTGTTATGGTGTTGAATTCATTTAAAAGGATATATTAAGAGAATATAAGTTATGTTTGTAGAGGAATAGAGAAATTAAAACCTGGGTATAAGAAGAAATATTTAGATATTGAAAAGGCAGAAGTTAGGTATTTTAAGTGGAAAAAGAAAGGTTTCTGGAGAAAAGGTTTGCAAAGCTATGGTGACAAAAGTGTTTTGGTGGTATTGTTTCAACTACTAATGAAAGCAGTATGTAGCTAAAATGTCAATATTTTTGCCCCAAAGGCCAATGTATTATGCTACTACTTCACAATGCCTTCATGTATAACGCATATTTGTACAAATAAGTCACAGCAGTGAACATAAAGGGCTCAATTCTTTGTTCCTTGAGGCTGATGTCAATGATAACTCTCTCTGACTACAACAAAGTTCAGGCTTCCAGTGAACTGGGACCATAAATCAATTTGCGCTGGCTATGATAAGTTTGTAAAAATACTGAGACAATACCATATAACACAGAGCAAACTGGACCTAGTTTTTAGCCACATAACTGCTCAGAAATTAGACATTTTACTTTTCACAAAATTTGTTTGCCTATTTTTTAACTTCTTCTTATTTTTGTTTGCAGAAATCAGTTTCCTGATTTTATAGTGAATTCAACATGTTTTGTATTTAAATGCTGTGGGGTAAACTTATTTCCACTCAGACTTATTTTGTTGGCAGTATTAATATCCTATTAATGTTAGTCTGAGATAATGTCTAAATTCATTGTATTGATTTAAAATGTTATTTATCTTTTAAAAAGTCTTTACAAAATGTAAGCATCCTTGACTGGCAAATGAAGTGTTGTGAAAGAAAAGAAATTGATAGAAAACAGTGCCTTCCAACTGAATTGTTAAAAAACGGTAAGGACCACTCTGTAATGCACATTCTTGTTTTTCCTATTCTTTCTAATTAGTTGTGTTTTCAGAATTTATGCAATTGAAAACAACAGTCCTGGATACCTGGCTCATGGCCCCTAATGCAGTGACAAAAAAAAATGAGTTTGCCACATTTGCACAGCTTCTTCTGTCTTGCAGTTATACTGAACCTCTAGCATTTCCACTCCAGATAAAATTTTCACTTCCTCCTTTGTCTCAGGGATTTTTGCATACTAATTGTAATGGATGTGAAAACAAAGGTATCATGTACTTGCTGTTTCAGAAGGAAAAAACAAGATAGAGAAACAAAGGTTTTTGTTAGTCTTTCCCATTCTTTACATGATGAATATGAGGGAGCAATTCATTGATGTGTGGCTTGCCATGAAAAAAATTCAATACCTTTGCTACTTTTTTCCCCTGTGATTTCAATAATCAGTTAAATCAAAGACTTTTCTGTAGAAATCTGTATTTAATATATGCAATCTTGGATCCTTTTCATTATTGAGATGAACTTAGGTGATCAAATGAACTTACATAACTAGCATGAGAATTTGTATCTAAGAGCAATTCCATCTGAGTTCTATGTAATTATTTACTCTTCCTGACAACATTATCTTTCTTTTTAATAAAGATACTTGATCTCTTGAAAATCTGGTATAAATAATTCCAACAATTCCATTTAGAAAAATTAAAACAATTTTCCTTTGTTAGCTGTGCTTTACTGGACAAATGTCTCTCTTTACTAACAATCTTTCACCACCTGACCACATGGTGAAATTATAAACAGCCATATAGACAAGAGACGAAATACAGGTTTTGAATAACATCAAAGGAAATTTGTATTGTGGAGAACAATGAAAAAAAGCCCTGCAGATGGTGTGAATCATAGCAGAAATTTCAAGAGAAGTTTTAGTCTGTTCTTCATTAAGTGGTCAGACCACACTATGCAAATGAATTCATCTTTTTCTTCTTAGGTTTCTTCAACATGATTTACTCACTCAAAAGAAGTGACTCGTACATCCCAAAGTTGTGTAGG
Source organism: Passer domesticus (assembly GCF_036417665.1). Classification (NCBI taxonomy): domain Eukaryota; kingdom Metazoa; phylum Chordata; class Aves; order Passeriformes; family Passeridae; genus Passer; species Passer domesticus. The sequence goes on along the minus strand of NC_087512.1, from coordinate 54,982,143 downwards.
AACCAAAGTTCCCATTTTTATGAGGTAGGTTTTTTTAAGTTGTCTGAGCATCATATGTTTTGGAGCAAACAAAACATTGAGCCCTCAAAATTTATAAGAGAATGCTCAAAATTATTAATTTCCAGTCACTTTTATTGCTGTCTTTTGAAAAGAAGAAGAATCATGGCCATTTTATTAAAGCTCTGCACTTTGAATAGTGAGATGAATCCAAAAGTATTTCAAAATATGAATGCTCTGTTCTAAAGAAACATTATTGAAGATTTTCACTTTTTCTGAAAACAATTTATCATCAAAGACAACTAATTGTTACAAAACCTGTTGCTACCAACAAATCATCATTTTCTGAAAGAATATTCCAATGTGAAAATTGCCAATTTTCATCACCATTCAGAAATTTGCAATGACACAATTCAAATGAAAATAAAAACTCAAGAACAAAATAGTAAGATAAAGAGGCACATTCTTGAACAGAAAATAAGTAATTTTTTGCTTTTCCTGCCTTCCACCTTCATTCAAGAGTAAAAATAAACACAACTGGGTTTAAAACAATTCAGGTTAGACTGTTTATTTAAAAATCTTTGAATTCAAAGAGTAAAGACTGTATTTCTTTGTCAGGCTGTAAACATCACTTGTAAGATCAAATATTTTCAAAAGTTACTGAAAGCCAAAGTTCTTGAAAGCATGCAAATACTCTCACAAAAATTGGAAAAAGCAAACTTATTAGACAAAAAAGTTAAATATTCCCAACTGCAGAGCTTGGGGATGATTTCAAATCCAAAGAAACCAATCCACATCTCTATTTCTAACAGGATCAGTTGAGATTTCTACTTATGCATGCAATTTAAGACCCTAATTTCTATAATGACAGTAGAAAAACATTTTTATTGCAACTTTAGAGCTTATGAAGTGGAGACAAAGAGCTGTTGAATGGTGAACTTGTTCAGTATTTTATCCCAAAAATGTGATGCTAAGATCTTTTTGTCTTCTTGAAACCTTTGAAGGTACAAATTTTATTACAGGACTCCTTTGGCTTTGAGCCTTTCTTTTACATAACAGCAGATTAATACATTGAGTATACTTTTCAGAAGTCTGTATCTGAGTACAAAATTCACTGTGCATAATGAGATGACTAATTAAGTTGACTCTTACTACTTCATAATTTGCATCTTCTTTTTTGTGACCTATTCTTTGTAACATTGACACACGTAACTACATTTCTGAAGAAGTAACCCATTAAGTGTATCTTTTAACATTGCACCACTTCAGCAAGATAATTTAGTATTTGAGTGAATTAAATTAATGCTACAAATTCTTATGAGAAGAATGGACATATTTAAGGGTCCTTCACTGCCATGTTTATTCCATTAGATGTAAATAGGGATGCCATCTCTACCTGTTTCTCTGATTATACACATTTTTAGTGTCAAGTAAATACATTTCTGTAATATTTTCTGTTTCCACTCTCTGGCCATCATAAATAGCTGAATGTGATTTTTATGAACCAAATGCTTGTGACTGGAGACCCTTTTATGGTGAGTCAAATTATTATAAGTTGTTAGTTGATTATGTCCACTGGAGACTATAGGCAAAGAAAAACCATCAGTATGTGATTGTGCACAGTTTAATCTTCAATCCAGTAGTTTACTTGGAATAATTTTTTATTTGTTCTCCAGAGATCAATCTTCTTTGTTCAAGTTACAGTGAAATCAGATATAATTACCTATCCACAGTTAAGTTGTTCAGCTATGTTTACATGTGGAGGAGAAGAAGAGCGGGCATTGATGAACTCTAATTTCTTCCTTGCAGTGTTTTGATATACATTTGGTTCAGATATTAAAATATTGACATGACAAACTGTTTCCACTGTCTTCCAAGCAGCTAAATCAGAGTATTTTCTAGAAGTAAAAGCACATTCTGTTCATGCTTATATTGATCAGAGCTATGACCACAGTAATTAACTTGTAGGCCAACTAATTCAGTTTCTAATTTTTGTTTGCAAAACCCATAATGATTTTTTGACCAAGATCTATGAAGAAAACTCACTTGCATTTACTCGCACTTCTTGTATTTTCATAAAGACAGCTAATTAAATTTACTGGAAAAAAAATCTCCAAATCAGACAATTTTACCTGGCTGGTAAACAATAATCAATATCTTCTTTTCTTTCTTTCTTTCTTTCTTTCTTTCTTTCTTTCTTTCTTTCTTTCTTTCTTTCTTTCTTTCTTTCTTTCTTTCTTTCTTTCTTTCTTTCTTTCTTTTCTTTCTTTCTTTCTTTCTTTCTTTCTTTCTTTCTTTCCTTTTCTCCTTTTTTAAAATGTTTTTATTATTAATACTAAAGTTTAAAGTGTCAGGAAAAATAAACAGGTTTTATATATTTTCAGCTTACCTACCTTCCAAACAGGGCTGTTTCTATCTCATTCTAATTTTGCTTCTCTTAATTTCCTTTCAATTTTCAGTGTTCTAAGAGGACACTCAGCATAAACAGCTTCACCTGCTCTGCCTCTTACAGGTTTCTAAGCTTGCTCTTCCCTGATTCAGCTTTAATGTTTTACATAATTTGCCTCTTTTGCCTTGTTCTGGATAGGGACTTGGCATAACAGAAAATACTCTCTTAGCAGCACCTGACATTATTTAATATCACGGAAAGCTTCCAGATTTTTAAGGGAAATGGGAATTTTAATCAGAATTTGATGCTCTTTTAGAACTGAAGAATATGCAGAAATTATCACAGCTATGTTGGGCAATAAATATTATTGAACTGTGAGGAAAGAGTGAGCGAGAGAGAGAGAGAGAGAGAGAGAGAGAGAGTGCCTTTCCTGGAGTAGAAGAAGCTTTATATTCATCATATTACAGAGAAAAAGTAATAGCTTTAAAAATTTTTTGATATATCTGACAATCTCCAAGTTTTAGAAATTCACAGAAGATATCTAGGAAACACAGGACTAATTTAGGGGCATCCCAGATGTGTATACCTTCATCACTATTATAAATTCCCTCTCATGTTTTACACAAATTATATGCACAAAAAGATTCAATTCCTTTGGAAACTGATTGAGCTCTTCATAGTAATGTTGAGAAAAAATTCAGGACCAAGAATAAAATTAATTGTTTATTGATAATTGTATTATTTTAAAAGCATGTGGACAGGTGATGAACTCTGACTACAGCTTGCAAATGTATCTGACTTCTGAAAGCTCAAAAGAGAAAGAAATATAATCAATATTCTATAAAGTGTAGGAAAAATTAAAAGCAAATTATACTTTTAAATTACAAGCCTTTTATAAAAATAAAAGCTAAGACTGTAAAACTTAGGGACCATTTGCAGGAAATTGTAAAATGAGGGCAGTTTAATAATAAAATATTCTAGGAAAATCTTATGCATATTGTGTAAAAATAATAAATATAGAAGTTGCTTCAAGTTTGAAAGTTGGTTCTGTATTTAAAACTATAGCAATTGTAATTACATGTCAGTTAAATTTTGCTATTTACATAATCTAATCACATAAAGTTTATATTTTTGGAAATCCATTATGCTAATTCATGTACTCTGTTCTAATTATTACCCTTATGTGAGCATGCTTCCTACTTCGAATATTTCTGCCACTAAGCCAGTTTTGTTACCAAGGTTACAGCTTTTATATATAACATAACATGCTACTCTGCGGTGCACATAGACTGGGAAATGAGCTGCTGGAAAACAGAGCAGTATTAAGGGACCTGGGGATCCTGGTCAATAGCAAGTTAAATCTCTTGCAGTGATTTAATATCAAGTTAAATCACTGAGTCAGCAGTGCCCTGGCAGCCAGGACAAGGCCAACCTGGGGACATCAGGCACAGCATCACCAGCTGGGAAAGGGAGGGGATTGTCCCACACTGCTCTGGGCTAAGGTGGCCTCACCTCGAGTGCTGGGGGCAGTTTTGGGTGCCACAATATAAAGAACATATTAAACTATCAAAGAGTGTCCAAAGAAGGCCATGGGGATGTTAAAGGGTCTGGAGGGGAAGCTGTACAAGAACAGATTGAGATCACTTGGTCTGTTCAGCTTAGAGGAGACTCAGGGGAGACCTCATTGCAATCTGCAACTTCCTTGTGAGTGAAAGAAGAGGGGCAGGCACTGATATCTGCTCTGTAGTGACCAGTGACAGGACCTGAGGGAATGGCATGAAGGTTTGTCAGAGGAATTTTAGGCTGGATATCAGGAGGAAGTTTTCCACCCACAGGGTGCTTGGGCACTGGAACAGATTCCTCAGGGCAGTGGTCACAGCATCAAGCCTGCCAGAGTTCAAGAAGAGTTTGGACAACACTCTCAGACACATGGTGTGACTCTTGGGTTGTCTTATGTAGGGCCAGGAGTTGAGTTGTACTTAAATTATCCTGATGGGGCCATTCCAACTCAGCATATTCCATTATTTTATGATTTATTTCTTTATCAACAAATGTTAGATTTCTTTCAACCCTTTGCTGATTACATTTTGTTTAGGATATTTTGATTTTTTTATTTATGAAGTTTATTTTATATTTATATCAAACACTAGTTTAATAAATAATATTTATGCAGGGAAGTAGTTCAATCTAAACCTCAAAACCTTGTATAGTTATGTGCCTGCACTGTGCCTAGTCAACCAGACATCTGGAGAAGAAACTGTCAGGGAAAATGCTGAAAATCTTTTTCACATGTAGCTTCTGCATGTGTTGCTGTGCATTTCACTTTTCAAAGAAAGAGAAATAGAATATATGCTACAATCTTTAACACAAAAAGGAATATGTAACAATGGACTCAGTAGTTGTAGTGGGTCTAGTGCTGGCCAAATGCCCATGTACCCTCTAGAATTATTTACTCATTTCCTGCTGCAAGATAGGATTAGGAGAAAGGCAAAGCAGGCTCAAAATTTTAAAAGAGTATTCATAAAAGTTTATTAGCAGTAACTAAAAGAAAGAACAATAAGAATCAGAATAAAGCCTTTGGAACACTTTTCCTCCTTTCTACAACCTTTTCTTTCTTACTAACAACATACAGAAACAATTCAGTCAGTTTACCACCTCTAGAACAGTCTTTCTTCACTAAGGGAGAGGAGTATCTCTTGTCAATTTATGGAGACTTCTCCACATGAAAACAGTTCTCTCATGGCTTTTAATTTCCACGGATAGCAGCCACCCATGTATCTGCAATCATGGAGTCCCTCCCATCTTTCACAGATTTCCTACAGCTGCATTTATGGGCCATATCAACTTATGGGGTAGTATTTTAAAGATTAGTTGTTTAAGAGCAAAAGTTCTTTTTGTCTATCTCTGAGATCGTCTTCATCTCTGGGAACAGAGATCTTCTTTCCCTGGGGGCAAAGGGTCTTCATTGCTCTTCTCTCTCTCTCTCTCTTCTCTCACTCTCTTCAAATTTCTCATGGGATCACACCTACTTCAACATCTGCTTGCTTTAGCATGGAGGCTCATACAATTTTGCACATATCTACAATTTGAACACTGATCTCCCCCTACTTTCAATGAGTTACAGGGGAAAAGAGTCTGATGTATCAATTACATTGTTCTCCATAGCTTTACAAGATGATTTCAGGTCCAAAATTAAGGGATCACCTCATCCCTCCTGAGACTTGACTTTTTCTTTACTAACCTTGGTGTCTTAATTTGTTCCTCTATGTGTTCTCTCTCTGTTCTTTTTTCTCACTCAAGGAAGGATTGAAGGTCTGCAAGTCTTATCTATGTACTGAAAGAGTTAATATCTCACCCAGGGCCTGAAGGTTGTCATGTCTCCCCAGCTGGGCTCGGTAGCTTGTGGCCAGAGCTGTTTGATTAGGGAGGTTTCAGCAGCAGCTGTGGTGTGGCAGGGGAGCAGCTAGGATCTCAGCAGCCAGGCCAGGACTCAGCTGCAGCACACCAAGGGCCAATGGCCTCCCTTCTCCCTGCCTGGCAGCTGATGGGGGCTCAGCTGGGCTGGGCCAGGTTAATGCCAGTTTGAATGCCATCAGTTAATATATTCCAAAAATCACAGTGTCTCCCTGTCCTTCTTCCTTCTGTTACACAGTGAAAGCCCCAGATATCTTCTTCCCCATTAATAGGATTCCCTCAGGTCTACTCAGTGACTCCACCCTTCACTATAACATTCTTCTTCTGCTGGATGGCCTGCATCCCTGTAAAATAATTTCTTCCATCCTTCCTTTCTTCCCAAAAGAGCCATAGCTATAGTGCTGGACAGTTTAAAATCCCAGTTTCTGCCATGTCATCCTTTATGTCTTGTACACCATTGTGTACCTCCACAACACCTTGAATTTCACAATCATATTCCGAAACATTTCTATTCCCCCATATTTTCAAAATGCTTATGAACTATAACACCTCCAGATTATCTTTCTGAGAGGAAAAGGCACATTGCCTTGTCGTTTGATGAATTACAGATCTGATATACATGCTGACTGATTGACTGTAGGGGGAGAGAACACTCTTACCTCTCACCAGGGACCACACAAACCTTTAGAAGCCACAGATGGTTCAATATAATGTATATTGTAGAACCAAGAATATCTGTAAGTTAAAAGTATCACATAAGCTGAAAAGCAAGTACTTGATCAAAATAGAATATTTCAATAAAACTAAGACATGTATGCTTCTTTTAAGTTTTAAGGAAGACATTTACATGTTGTGACATGCCTTAGAAGTAAAATCATGTAGGGTCATAATTGTTTTTGCATGCTCAGCCCAGTAGATGGAATATGATAATATTTACTAAACTGGAAGCAGCATAAAGAATTGCTAGAAATGTTCTAGTTTCTGAATTCCTTTGGGTCTGAAGGCTAGAGTCAAACCTCCACACTGAAGCCAAAAAAGCAAGTCAATTTTGTACAAGGTCAGAAATAAAAAAATAGGTAGTATAGTATTGTAGGTGTCTCCAGGGTTAAGCAGAGACTCAAGGGTTGTTATGGGAAACAGTCTTGAAGCATATAAATCCAGCAAAAGCAGTCTAGATGTGACTTTAAAAACCTACCTAAATTCAGCCTATACAATAAAGGTATTTTTCACAGAATTTAGACAAATCTAAATGGCTGTCTTAGACTGATTTTATAACATATCTACAGTATTTTACTAATGTGCTCCCTGCAAGATCTTCCTGTTGGGGCAGCAGTATTCTGAGCATAATTAATTACCTTTGCACCTATAAACTTTCTCAATTTATATGCTTAAATACTTTACTAATTCTTAAGTCCAGCTATTATTCCTACATGACAGTTGCACATGGAGATTCAAAGCTCAAATCTCAGGATTAGTTTCAACTTCCTATACCACTAGAAATTGAAAGAATTATTCTGGGAATATGCCATTTTTCATTTTCTCAGTTCCCTCTGACTTTGAGGAATGTTATCTATAAAGATTAAGCATAGTATTCCATAAAGCTATGAGGCTACCTTTTCCTGAATCCTGGTTTCCAGATGTGGGATGATTGTTATAGTTAGTAGCAATTGTAAAGCATTGCAATGTCAATTCACAGTGCAGCAGGTTACATATAATTTTTCTTTAAGTTTATGCAAATGAGGACACATACTTCAGGAGAATAAGCAACTGGCTCAATGTCACAAAGTTATTATTCTAAAGAATACTATCAATTTAAACCATGAAATTATACAGATTGCATCATCTTCAAAAGTTGAAGGTCTCAGTGGTTTGGTACAGACCTTTCAAAAATTATAATAAAGCCATCCTCTAATTCAGTCCATTTGTTTAAAAATTCTTGTATTTAGTTGCTGTCATTTAACTGTCATTACATGTTATTGTAATTGCACAAATTACATTTCAGGAATATTGGAGACAGCTTCCATAGAGACTTCAGCAAATAGGGCAAGGAGACATAAGGCAATGTTTTCTCAATGCATCTAGAAATGTTACATCAAGAGAAGAAAACAAAATACATCAGAGAGACACAAGTATCAAAGAGAAGGGAAGATCCTGCAATGGTGAGGTACCTTTGTTTGGAATAAGCTATGGATGACATTTCGTACCAGCTAAAATAGTGTTCTGTCATTTGCTAAACATCTTTTCACAGTCAGAGTGGTTCTGAGTGGCCCTCAGAAGATAAGACCATGTAATATATGAAAACCTTGAAGATGTCACTTCATTTCTATTAAAAGTACATGGCTGGATCTTTCTCATTCATTGAATGGGAAAGTATAACATGACTATCGATGCCTCAGGTTTTAGTTTTATATATTTCAGATTCTGTATTGCTTTAGTGTGCAATTCTGAGTTTCATAGTAGGGGATAGTAAGCTCTCTTCACAGAGTAGCTAAGACAAAACAATTCCTTCTCTAGCTGGGGACCAAGGACAACTGATCCAAATTTCAGGCCCAAGAGCATAAACAATGTGGACTGAAGAGAGAAAAACAAGAAGTATGGGACTTCATGGGCTAAAGCTATAATGAGACAATTGGCTCCAATATGCAAACGGACCAGAACTTATAAAATGAGAGCCATCATGACCATTGTCCATTTTGTGACCATTTTGGATTCGTCTTGTGTGCAGCCTGGTTGGGCTCTTGTGCTGCCGAGGAGAGGAGAGGAGAGGAGAGGAGAGGAGAGGAGAGGAGAGGAGAGGAGAGGAGAGGAGAGGAGAGGAGAGGAGAGGAGAGGAGAGGAGAGGAGAGGAGAGGAGAGGTTCAATAACCTCTGCAGTTATTGAACATCTTGTCCTGGCACCTCATGAAGACAAACCAGAAGGGATGCTATTTAGCTAATGCACACATGATACTGGGTTGAATTGGGAAGGCATTCCATCTGCCCACATCAAAGACTTTAACAGCATTGTTTGGTAAACATTGCTGCAAACTCCAAATAGCTGCAACAGTCCTGAGTGAGCAGGACTTGCCACATCCAATGTCACTGAAAAATATCCGATCTTTAGCTCCAGTTGTAGATGACACTGTTCCAATAGGTCTCTTCAGCTCCAGGAGCCAGATTTAAAGGGACAAATAGAAATACAATAGATCTGGAAGGCATGAGCCAACACAATCATCTGCATAAAGCATTTGACTCTGCTTTAGGTGAGAGGCTGAAGTTTTCTGCCATTTGCACTCACACTGAAATATGAGTGTTATTTCAGCACAGACAGATTACATTACATGCTATCTTACATATGAATTTTGCTAGGCAATGTTATGAGTAAAAAGCCATCCTTTCTTTTTAAACGTTGCAGAGTTAAAACAAGTTGAACCAGTTGCTGTTGAATTGAAGGTTACCTGCATGTTGCAGCCACCTATTGTTAAGAGTTCTTCTTCAATTACCTGTTAATGGTTGGTGATTAGCCATTGTCTCCCCCGATGCCTGCCAGGGAGTGACACCAGACCCCACAGGTAGCAGGGGAAGGGGAGTGACATCAGACTGTATGTATGCAGATGAGAATGCAATTCACCAGATTTTGCGATTTTCCAGGAAAAAAACCCTAAAAACAACGAGCCAACATGGAATTAAGAGACCTAAGTGATGTCTAAAGATGAGGAACTTAATCCAGTATCTGCTAAGATTATTTTTACTTCTCACCCTAACCTCAAAAGATGTTACCTAGAGAGAGGACCTGGAATGTTAGACCAAAAAAGCAGAATCTCCTAATCTCCCGTGAGGATGGGATCCCCAGCTCTGCCTGCAGACCAGTGGACACAGCTGCATCATCCTCCTTCTCCGTGCCACTCCTGGGAGCAACGGCGGCATGGGCACGACTCGTCGGTTTCTTCCCACCTAAGCGGATTCTTTTTAATAAAGGCATTAAAAAGGAGAAAGATCTCCTGCCCCATTTATTACAGGCAATATCACAGGATCACCATAGTATAGGACTCAATACAACAGGTGTCCAGGCCCAGGGGACCTGACCACAACACAGGTCTCCTCTGGCCCTTGCCTGAGCAGACCAGCAGAAGATTTTTATGACTGGAGCACAGCCCTCTTTCTGTCCCAAATTCATTACACTTCAAGCCTTCCAGACATGTTGAGAGGGCAATGGCAGCTCTAAGCCACCATAATCACTGCTGGGATAGCTGTCCACTTGTTTCCTGTTGGTAAAGGAAAGACTCTGGATGTAGTCTCCCCTAACTTCAAGGCCTTTGATAATGGCTTTCATGTCATTCTCCTGGGAAAACTGGTTATTCACAGCTTGGACAGGTGCACTGTGAAATAAATGGGGCAGGAGATCTTTCTCCTTTTTAATGCCTTTATTAAGAAGAATCAGCTCAGGTGGGGAGAAATCGATGGGTCGCGCCTACGCCGCCGCTGCTCCCAGGCGTGGCACGGACGAGGCGGGTGATGCAGCTTTGTCCGCTGGTCTGCAGACAGAACTGGGGACTCTGTCCTCATGGGAGAGTCGCAGATTCCTAGCTTGTTTGTTTAACACCCCGGGGCGTCTCTTTAATCAGCATCTTTTCAGGTTAGGGTGAGAAGCAAAAAAGGATCCAAGCAGGTACGGGACTACGCTCCCATCCTTAGACGTCACTTAGGTCACTTGTTGGCTCGTAATTTTAGGGGTTTTTCCTGTAAAAACTGTAAAACTGTAAAAATTCAGGGCGCAATGTATTTCTCATCTGCATACTGGCTCTGATGTCACTCCTATTCTCCTCATACCTCGAGGGTCTGTCCCCGTGTCCCTCCCTGGCAAGCGGCCAGCATCAGGGGGACAATGGACAACCGGCCATTAACGGGTAATTGAAGAGCTTTTCTTTGGCAGTGAAACTAAAGAGGTCTGACTGGTCTGACTTGTTTTTAACTCTGCAATTAAAAAAAAAAAAAAAAATACAACTTTTTATTCATAACACACTGTTCATTTGTTAGAAACTACCTGCAGAAAGTGTCTCTAAGTCTCTATTTGGTACTCCAGGAAAAAAGACTGCTGGTCATCCATCATTAGATGCAATTTCATAAACTGTATAAAGTAATACACATTTCAAGTTACACTTAATCACACACATATATGTCAACTAACTCTGTACATAAGATGAAAAAGAACAAATTATAGATAAAGACTATTGTTCAAAGTACTTTTACAAGTTGCCAAGATAAGCCAGTTGCAAATAACAGTGTAACTTGTTGTAATATAATATGTGTTACAGGTCTGCAACCATTGTTCTTCACAATTTAAGTATCAATAGGACTATACACATGATGAAATTAAGAGTTATAGAATTTATTCTCAAGCAGCTGCTGCAAATTGTGTGTCAAACATCTGGGGTGGATTACCTGCGTACAGCTGAGGACCAAATAACTGGGGTTGTATTTTTTTTTTAAAAGGAACCCAGTTATCCTATTGGCTCACTGTGAGTTTGTAGTGCTGCCTTACAATAACATCCTGACCTGCATTAGGAAAAGCACATAACAGCTTAAGAAAAGTAATTACTCCACTCTAATCCACTAGAGAGACCACATTTGACATAGTGCTGTAGATTCCCCACTGCCACAAATAAGAGAGCTCAGCAGATGGCTGGTAGAATGGTTAGAGAGCTGGACTACATTATTCCTGAGGAGACACAGAGGAAACACATCTGCCTGTTCATCCTGGAGCAGATGTTGAAGGGGAATTTTATTGCAGCCTTCTGTTTCTTAAGGGGAGTTATAAGGAAGGTCATCAAATGCTTCTCAGGCATGCACAGGGAGAGGAGGAGAGGCATCAGTAACAAGTCAGAACATGTAAAATTTCAACTAGATGGAAGAAAAACAACATTTTCACAATGTGAGTGGCCAAGTTCATACCTCCGCAAAAGGCTATCTTCATAGATCCTTTAAAACATATAAGACTATGTGCTAAGTAACCTGACCAATCCTTGAAGCTAATTCTACTTGGAGGAGAATTAGGAATTAGGTATCGTCCAATGCTCCCTTTCAGACTGGCTTATTCTACGTTTCCCTGTTTTGCTTGGAAGGAAAATCATATTATTAGAGAGGAAAATTCACAGAAAAGTCAGCTCAATGTTACTCAACACTCTGTAGAAGAGTTTTATAGGCTTTATTAGTCAAAACAGGCAGACTCCAATTCTTGTGTTTCTGTTTTCTTCTTCTTAGTTTTTAGTAAATTATGCAGATACCAAGATTGCCCTGTGTGAAAGTATTTCTAATCCAAATCAAAGGAAAGAAAGATATAGTTTGATAACCTTAGGAAGGATAGAGCCATTTCTCAATTAACCCAGCATAGGGCATATATGAGTATACACTCAAAATAAGCTTCAGGACCAATGGTAACAATTGGCTTTCCAAGATTTTCCCCCAAAAGAGTGAGCATTGCTATTGCACTTTTTTTTCTCTGATAGCACCACTTTCTTTATCTTGAAGAATGGAAACAAGGCTCTTGTCATTGCCTCAATAGGCAGAATGTCACCATTCAGTCCTTATCTCTCCAGGTGTGAAAAAACTCACTATACCCAGCTCTCCAACTCTCATGGAAACACAAAACACATCCTACAGTGCCATTTGCAAAGCAAGACCAAGAAACAACAGCAAAAGAATGGAGTCATTATGCCAGCTGCAAGTGTTTAAGGCAACTTGATAATACCTAATATAATTGTGGTATGAAGAATTTCCACATACTGTTAATGAAAATGTTGAAACTCCTTTCAATGAAAGCTCATTAGAGAAACTGTAATAAATAAAACTCTGGAGTGCAAATACATACATGGCCTCAAAACCAGCACATCTTTCTATTAATGAGTGCAAGGAAAGATGAACAAAATAAATTGTATCTCATCAGTAAAATTCTTACAGAAATTAGGAGTTCAGAATTGAGAAAAACAGGAATTTGCAGACTTCATTTCACCATCGCTTCTCTTCTTTTTCCCATTCCATCTTTTTCATTTCCCAGCAGCAATTTGCCTGAAGAACTATTCTATGTGATTAATGAATGCAAAAATCTTATATGGAATGCTGACCACAATGTAAAAATACAGCAAGTAGTTTAATCAGAATGGGACAGTTATAGCTAAATTTTAACTTTGCTATTTGAATATTTAAATATGGCTAACAAAAATATCCCTAAACACTTCTACAGCTCTTTTCTTTTAATGTAGACTTCATTTTGGGAACTTGTAAACATGCATTGTGTTAAAGAAAAAAAAAATTATTTTCAAGCCATTCAGCACTTACTATGTTAGAGACAGATTATAATGTGGATTTTTTCTCTAATAAGGATAAATATTACTTTGACACTAAAATTTTATTGGCTGCCCTTTGCTGAATGATTAGTTAGAGTTTGGTGCATTTTCTAGACTTGAAATACCTTATATTTAACAAGATAAAAAGCAAAGGATGCAAAGATTATGGAAGCAGAGATAATTTATCCAGCTAACATGCAAAATTCATAATCAGAAGTTTCAATAAGGAATTCTATTTTTCAGAATTCTAAAGGAAAATAGAAAATTACAACCTAAATATAGCAAGATTTGAGAAACTGAAGAAAGTTAAGATCTGCATTTCATATCCGTTTTCATTTGTTAAGTGTTCATTTGAAAATTGAGATACTTCAGAGAAATTATCTCCTGTTTTTGTTATCTTTACAAATGGTAAGCTTGGAAATAAATCAAAACCTCATCCATATTTAAGAAATAAAGCATATTTTTACCAAGTGTGAATTTGCAGAGCTTCTGTGAGCTATAGTATCTTATACCAACTCAAGGTCTGACCAAAGCTGTAAAAATAGAAATTTTTACAAAACTGCATATGTGAAACAAAATTCAAGACACTTTTTTACTCTAGTAAGAAAAAATGGTACAGTGTTTGGGCTGATTAGTAGCTACACATGTTAGAAAATATTTTACCTACTTCATGCAAGGAAATTTTAGTGAAAGTCAAAGCAGACAAAAATTGATTGCTACCTGGATTTGAGGAATATTTTCCTTAATACTGGCATTAAAGGTTACAAAGTAAGTAAGTAATGAGATAATAAAAATCTACAAAAGTTTAGAGAGTCACTGCATTATTGATGTTAACATTCTAAATTGGATAATAAATTTACCTAATGATGTCACTGACTGCCTAAGAAAAGTGGTATATGGACACAGAGGTATCAGAAGGGTGACAAGTGGATTGTCAGTGGGATCTGTGCTATGCCTGTTCTTGTTCATTCTGCATATCATTAATCTTCAAAGCAATTTTTCATGACTTAGTGATCACCAGATACCTTGGATCCATTTTGTCATTTTCATAAATTAGGTGTAGTATCTACTGAAATCTTAATGTTAAACTATTTAATAAGACCTTTTTTTTTCTTGCAACTTTGGAGCTACAAAAATATTAAGAAAATAAAATGCAAATAAAAGGTAAATGTAATAATTTGCAACTTACATTAAATTATTTAATAATTTAAAATATATGTGATAACATTATTACAGAAACAGTTTTTCTATATACTTTCTTATGAATAAAAAATTTGAAAAGCGTGAAGCTAAACTTGACATTTCTGCCACAATTCTCATCTCATATTAGCATTGAAATAAATTGGTACATTAGGGCATTTGCTATGTGTTGCTCTCATCCAAGCTGGTATGAAGACAAAACCAGTATAAGCCAACATGTAGCTGAAAACTGAGCTGTTTGAAGAGAAGGTGGCATCTCCTTCTGTTCAATGTAAAATCTTTTCTGTGCACTTAACCTAAGATATTCACATCTGTGTGTTTCAATTCCTTCCTTGAATCAGATCCCGAGAGAGTGCTAAACTGGTAATTCAAGGATTAGACCTTTCCTAATTATACCAGATGAGAATCAACCAGAAGATAGTTCTATCCTCACCAAAGTACCATAAAAAGAGAGTCACATGTTCAGGGTACCAGGTCCAGCCCTGGGAGTTGCTAAGTACACAGGAGCATGGATAGTAATCTAAAACTGCATCAGAGGCAATTACAGGAGAATACCTAATAATGAACAATCAGGAAGGCTACAGGAAGACCATTTGTGGCCAGAGGAATCAGGACAGCTGAGAAAACAACTATGCAGTAAAGTTTTGTCATGCAATTCTTCTACTAAACTCATTTGGATGGACAGAGGCAATCTGGAAACTATGAACCTAGCATCTGATGGGATTATTTAGTCTGGGTCTTCTATAGCTGAACCTCCCAAAACAGCAGGTTATTAAAAATGCATGGCTGATTTTTGGAATTAATGCATCAAGAGTCCATAGTCTTCAGCAATCAAATTATCCATGTCATTTGTGTTAGAATATTATTTGTTTATTGCCAACTGATACCATCTTGTTTGCATTGTCCTGTATCTACAGGACAATAACTTCACAGACAATACTGTTTGGTCAGCCATTTGTCTATTACAAGAACCACAGCCCATATAGAATTTGAAAAATAAGAAGAGAAATAAAAAGAAGAGAAAATTAAGATAGTAAAAGACATTGGGTGAGTTAAACTTCCTCAATACTGGAGATTCTTCCTTTGGCAGATACAGCCAAAAAAGTTTAAGGTGACATGATAAACAGATCTATAAGACTTACATTAGTCTGTAGTTCCCAGTGATTGAAGAAAGTAAATTCTTCCACTCCAGATGTCTCTTCTCTTCCTCCTCTTAAGGATTAGAGCTTAATCTCTTTAATAACTGCAGCTAGTGCTGTTGAGCCAGCCACATTCCTGCATTTTGCTTTTTCTCCATTTACTGAAAACAGTAATATCAAGGTATGTATACAGAGACCTTGTTCTAGCCAAACACAACCTTCATTGCCTTCATGATTATTATTACCATGCAAACTACAATCCATTTCAACTATATTACATGCTTTTTGTATTTCTTTCGATATCTGTTGCAGATTCAGCCTCATATGCACTGTATGGAAGCATGTATTTTAAAGGTTTGCATGTGACAGGAAAGCACTATATGTATTTATAAAATCCCATTTTATTACTCACTTAGAATGAAATTGTGTCCTAGTCTTTAAACAAGTGATAATTCTGCCTCTATAATTTCCCTGATAGTAAAAATATTTGTAATGATCACAGCCATCCCTTGAAACAGCTGTTTTCTGAACAGTTATGTACCTGTTTTTGACCACCAGACCTCTTAAATAAATTGACAAAAATTTGTTCAGTTTTAAAAGAAAATTGACCACTCGTGCCAGTTTTGTTCTGACATAAAATTTTAGTATACTTGGCCCTAAGTTTCTCCCATATGGAAGAAAAGTCTCCTGTCTTGCAGCTTTTATTGTTTCATTCATCCATAATTTATGCGCAGATAGAAGATTCGTTCCTTGACTCACTCATTGTATATTAGTAAATAAATAATTCTAGTACAGCCCTAGAGCTGTATATTCCTTTAGGGTTAATTTCAGAGCTGAAATAGCTCAGTTCCCAAGCAACTCTGTGGAAAAGATAACTTCTGTGGATCATTTGTGTGGTTATAAAAGCAGATTACAGACGGATAATATGCAAGGTTATTGTGACTGTGATTCTTACAAAAAAGTTGCCAAAATGTGAGTAATATCTGTTCTTGAATAATTCTGTAAAAGCAGAACAGAAATGATAAAGAGCAAGAAACACACAAGCAACTGCTTTATGATCAAGTTCTTGTAATAGAGTCTGAAAATAATATCTCTTAAGAGGAATCATGACTGAAATCTAAGTTCTGATTAAAAATAAAATATATCTTGTCTTGTAGACTCTATCTGTAACTTTGTAAATCTGATACTGTTGAACAATGTTTTCAGCAATGTAAAATCTATCAAGATTTGTCATTGCAATATAGCTTACTCCTACCATTAACCAATCTCTTAAGGAACAAACTAGCAGAAATTTTACAAAATATATCTACCTTCAAATACTATGCTACCACTCAAAGCCTTTTGGGCTAAATATTAAATGAAAAAAACCCTGACATTTCATATTCTGTCAGAAGTCTTATCACATACTAAAACCAGGGCAGCTGGGTACCACAATATAGAATTCATATTTAAGTTGAAAAACAAAGAAGAACTTCCTGCAACTATTTTCATTTTTTACATTTTCAAATTATACCTGTTTTGAAACTGAATGGTTGAATCAAAAACCTCCTGAAGGAAATCCAGAATCCTATAAAGTTTACGATTTCCAACAGAAACATTTACTATTATATATGTCATTGATATTGCCTTATGTGGCCAACACCTCAAAACTATTAACTTTTTTCGCTTCTTTTTCTTCTGGAGTTTCCCCATGAGAGCTTTTTTCTAGTGAGAAGGGACTTGATTTCTGTATCTGTCTAGATTAGCCTTTAAAAATTATTTTAACAAAAATTTTAAAAGTAATTTCATGCCTTAAGTATTTTCATACAACTTGGAAAAGTACAGCATCTATTTTAATATAATAATTAAAAATCATTGTATCCAAAGGAAGTATAGAGGTAGAAGGAACTTCAAAAGATCACCTAAAATATTAGCTGAAATTGACTTGGAATCCAGTGCACAAGGACCAGACTGGTATTAGTTTGCCTAATCTTCTCCTTAAAGACCCTAGATGAGATGATTTCATAATTTAATCTACAAGGACAAGCTGTTCCAGTGATTCACCACAAGGACTGAGTTTTGTGCTTGCAGGTTTTTCTCTAATACCTAAGGTAAATCTCCTTTGGTGTAAATCAAGTCCTTTTGTTCTTATCCTTCTCCAAACAAAGCTGATTTACATCTTTATTAGTATGTCCTTCTGTAGTTTTCTTTTTTTTTTTTTCATTGACTTAAAAAAAAACAATTTTTTTTCAGTGTTTCCCTGTAATTAATATTTTCAAAATCTCTGGTTTTTTTTCTTTCCTCTTCCTTGATGCTCTCAAATTTATCATAAAAAGTATTTCTACCTAATCAGAGTATAGAAAGCCAAAATCTCACAAAAGGTCACATATGCATGGAATAATTACCTCCATGTCTTTCATATGACTTTATTGTTAATACATTCCCGAATTACACTTGTGTTGTTTTAAAAATCAGTGTTAGTGTTCAAGGTTACCCAGATCTTTTTTCTGAGGTTCTGCTTCACTCAGTCATTTTCCCTGTTCTAAAACATGGTTTTGTGTTCTACTTTACATGTGCCTTTACAGAGTTTCTTGTTGATTTCTAGACAACTTCTTCAAATTACAAAGGTAATTTTAATTTTAATCTTATTCTCTGACTTTGGCATCACAGGTTCACTTCATCAGGAAAATTATTAATGAAAATAACAATTTTCATTATGTGTTGAGTCCATATTTTCTTCTCAGCTAAAGTTTTTTACATGATCATTTCCACAGCAACCAGTTTTGATGTCAGAAATAAAACTATGGTCTCACAGAAGTACAGCTGGAACAAATGGGCTCTTAGGAGCCAGATTTCATGCATATGTGCATAGTGAAGCAGTGAAGTATCAGGGATAAATATAGCATTTATACAATATATAAACAGCAACCAATAATTTTCACTCATACAGAATTCCTTCTTGAGTAATAGCAGCAAAATTAGCCCATACAGTTAAAGGGTCCGTTTCAGAAAGACATTTTTAAATGAAACTTTTTCTTTATGTGTGAAACTCAGAGTAATTAAGTGTTGTACAAGTTTACCATACGGGATCAAAAACAAAATCATTAAATTAACACCAATGCGAAAGTGCATTTTGTGTGCCACTGTTTTCACTAAAACATCATTTGAAGGTGTGGAAGGCATGCATTAATCTCTTGGCACAACATTTACCTTTAGAAGATAGGAAGAAGTGAGATATCCAGTCAAAAAAAGGAAACCCTTATGAGCCTAGGTAGAAGAAGCTTTCCTAATACAGCTTCAAAAATATTAACATGGTGCATACAGCCAAAGCAATTAACACTGACTCTAAGCCTTCCTGTGAAACATCATCCTACAGAAAAAAAACCCCAGATTTTGCAGAATTTGTTCACACTTGTGAACTAGAAGCAGAAAAGGAGAAAGCCTATGCAGGTCTTAGAACTGAATATATGTCCTTAAGAATGTGCCTGACCATTCTGCCCAAATCTCAAGCACATCATCTGCTTGGGAAAGCACGTTTCCTGAGAAATCAATCAGATTGCAATATCCCAGTGTCAAAACCCAACTCAAACCAACCTGAGATCTGCATAATGTTGTTACACACCCACCCAGCCCCCACCCCTACGCCCAGAGGTTTGAGGGCCTTTCTTCACACTAAAAAGGGGACATTTCCCTAACCAGGTCAATTCCCTTTTCAGCCACAGCTCCTAAAAAACCACTAGCAGTTAACAAAGCTGCTCTGTACATTGCCTTTTGGGATTTCAGATCATAAGGAATAAACTTCTAAGAGCTATGTTGTTCCCTTCACATCTTTCAGACACAGCTGCTCTTACAAAGCACCATTATTAATCTGCTATCATCCGTGATATATAATTGTCTCAGAAATACAGAAATATTATAAATGTTCAAAAGGAAAGGAGTTCTCTTTACTATTAAAATACATGGTTAAGTGTTTCTCTGTTTTGCAGATTTGTAGACTTGATGTCAGTTGATCACCCACCTCTTCAACTGTGCTTTCCTGTCCAAACTAGAGCCTTGATTGTGACTCTTTCTTTCTACACTCTGATGTTACACTAGCAAAAAGTAGACAATGATCTTAAAACAGGTCAGCTAGTGTTCACAGGATCTCCCCTGAGTTTTTAAGGCTGTTGTAATCTGCACCTTTGCATAACGGAATATTACCTACAGATAAAGGAAGAAATTATTCATTATGATTCACACTTTCCTGTAACTGTTTCTCTCTCATGACTAAAGACTCTTTGCCCTCATAATTTTAGTGTTCTTATCCAGCATTGCAAAGTCTGTCATATAGTTGCTTTTATCATTGTGACATTTATTAAACCTCTCAATATATGTGACAAATTATGTATTTACTAGCCAAAAGTTATTTTAATGAAGCTTTATGGAGATAAACTTGGGAGTTCTTTAAGCACTCTTACACTTCTTTGTTTAATCTTTCTTCTGTGCTTGCTTTTCATTACCTACCTTTAAAATTTTAGTAAACAGTCTTAGGATCACCTCTTGTCATGGATTTCCCATTCTTACTGAATACAAACAACCCTTGACAACTTTCTAAAGCAGTAAAGAAACTTTTTGGGATGAACCAGTGTGACTCTGTACAACCTCTTGTTGTTAAATACCCTTTCCCCTGGTAAATAAACAGAATTTATGTTGTGTTGCTGTTTTCTTTTCTTGCCCTCTAGCAAACTTTTACTATAAATATCTCACTAATATGAAGCAGGGATTGTATTATGAACCTTAAAATTCAGACAACTCTCTGCTAAGAAAAAAATATTCTTGTGCATGAATGCAACAAATATTTCGGATGTGCTTAGTGGGCATGTTCCATAAATCAGCAGTTGAAATATATCAGGAATATCTCAAAGTTGAGGGACTAGGGTTGTGACATGTAGAAATTCTGACAGCTGAACAGCGATTACTGAAAAATACAGTAAATATCAATCCAGTAATTACTTACCAGAAATATTTCCCATTACACCTGTTAAGTAGCTCCATGGAAAACGAAAAAATTTCTTTCCAATGTAATGTATTTGTGTGTTTTGTGGCATATATGGTCAAAATGTCATTTACTTTAGTTACTTTAAAAGATTCACATTAATGTCTTTAAGGAACTGTTTTTAAAAGAGTTTTAGTGTAGGAAGAAGCTCATAAACATCTTCAAATAGATACCTAAAAATTATAATTGCATGTCCTAATTACTTAATAAAGTTAGAGTACTGTACATAAAATCACATAATTAGAACACATAATTAAGTAAAAATTTCAAGTTGCATTTAAGTAACAGAATGTCCAGTAAGTGGGTTCAATTTACAAGATATATGAAGGTCGATTAAGTATATATTGCACTACTTCTGCAGATCAGATTTAAAATTAGGCTCAGCCATTAAAAAAAAAACCATTCCTGTCAAAATTTCAAATTATTTCTGACCTTTTTTTTAAAAGATCTCACATATTTTCTTTAGATATTTCCAAAACACTCAAAAGCAATGTCTCCATTTTTTTAGGCAAATATGAGGACAATCAAGCAAGTAAAGTTTTATGTTACCTCAAAGGTAGGAAAATGTTTGCTAAATTCTGTTGTGCCAATTCTTTTGGATCTCAATCCTTTTGGGTCTAAATATCCATCTAAAAAAGCTATCATCGTATACTTTTAGGTTAAGCCCATATGGTTAAGCCCATAGACAGCCTTGCCAGGGTTATAATTGAAATTTAAAAAGGTAGTAGTAGCTAATTCTCTATCAAATATCTCATTCTTTACAAATATCTTAAACTTGAGGATAACATGGATTTTTTTAATTTAGAAATTTAATTTAATATTTACTTTACTTCTCCGTTCTTTTGAATAACACAAATTTATTATGTTGATGTTCTCAGACACAAGAAAATCTACAAAAAAATATCCAGGGTACTTCTTCTACAAGATCCTTCCTCTTTCTCATAAGGCAAAAGTAGTAAAATATATGTGGAGACATGATAGAATTTCAAATTTTTTTCCATAATGTTATAACATCCACGTTATATTTTACAATATTTCTTATTAAATTAGCTAATTTTCTGCAGATTTTGTAATTTATTTCTGAGATTATGAGAGATTTTTTTACTTGAAAATTAGAAAAATATGTAAGAATTTATACTCACTTTGGACTACTGAATCTAGAAAGCACCCATATGAAAAGGGCTGTGGATTGGATTTTTTTCAGCAGCACTAAGTTTGGCTATTTTTCATTATTAATAGGTATTAGCTAACTGTTATTGCTAACTTGAAGGTAATTTTTATTTCTATGATAACTGTTCCATAAAAAAGCATGTAAATTACTACTGCAAAAAGTTCACTGTAAAAACCTGGGATCCACATTTTCTGTGTTAAAATTAATTGCAGTTCTATTTCTAACTATTAACATTTAATTCTTAGGGAATACAGTATTTAAGATTAGCTATGAAATGTTACTTTACAGCATTTAATCTTAGCTTACATTTTTGTTTGATTTTAAGAGACTGTGGTTACTACAATTTTTTCAAAGATCAATCTTTTTCTTATGACCATTTGCACTTAACTCTAAGGCAACTTAGTCACAGTTTTTAGTTTTGTTATTGGCTTAGAAGTACCATAACATTCAGTACAAATTATGACAGTTTTCACTTATGTAATGTACAAAACCCACTCATTTTCATGTATGTAAAACTGAAGGTAAATTTAACTTTTACTTCAGTTTTGAAAATCAGAAAATGCTGTTGTATAAAACACATAGTGTGGTGCTATTCCCCAGATAAAATACCTACATGTAAGAAAAAGCCAATGAGAAGATTTAGAATTTTGGGGAAAGAAAAAAACAAAACACAAAAAAATACCAAACCAAACCCCTCCTTGCCATGCTATGAAAAACAGAGGAATATATCTTTTTTAACCTGTCAGTAAAAAAATAGTTCAATGTATGTTCCAGCTATGCAAAAGAGACATTCTACTCTAAATCCCTGAAGTTTTTTCAGTAACTACAGGGTAATGGCTGTACCAGGAAGTTTTTAACATAATGATTGTTTTTCTGAAAATTAGTTGAGGAGTCCTATGAAGTAGATCTGCTTATGATACCATATTGTTCTGCAGCCTACTTGATAGTATGTCGCTGATGTTGGAAACAGGCACACGATAAAACACACTGAGGGGCATGTGACAAGAGCCACCATTTATCAAGTGCTACTCCCCTTACATAGTTTTGAAGGTCTGTGTGGTTAATCCTGGTTGGCTGAAGCAGTTGCCACCTGGCCAACCGGCCAAAAACTGCCATGTCACCAACAGCCTAGGCCTGCTCCCCAGAGGCCCTGACTGTGTAGTAATACAATCAAGGTAATTATATAATTATTTATATAATCAGTTATGTTTCAGTTATAAAATTATAATTAGGATTATTTATACCTGTAAGGCCTTCAGACTAGCTGTTAGCCATCACAGTTCCCCTTCTTTGTTTTTAAATACAAAAGCAGTGTCTGTCATCCTCTGCAGGACCCTTGCAGACAGCATGACAAACATGACACAATGTATGGAATAATAATGATAACACAAATAAAAAGCCTAGTTTGAATGAAGCTTTCCACTTAACTTCACAAACCTGGCCTATCTCAGTCACTGCTGTATCCCACGTATCATTGAAGAGGTAACATTTATGTCCGGGAACTGTCCAATGGGATTACCTGTGATACAAATTCTCAAAATGCCATGTCGCTCTCTTATTACTTAAAAGTTACAATTTTACAACTTAACTCTACAAAAAGGAAACAATTCAACTTTAGAACAGTGAGGAAACCAACTAACAGCAGAAAAAATTTGTCTTTGTTTGCATTTGTGATTCATGCCAGTAAATTATACAATCCTGAAGTCCTCATATCTTTAAATATACAAAATCTTCATATCCTTAAATAGATAAAAATCCTTAAATAAATTGTGATCTCAAGAGTCCCAGATCTCCTTGCTGCAGGTGTGCAAGTTGTGTAAATCACTGTTTCACAACATCTCTGGAGGACCATGAGCCTACCAGGGAAAGATCAATAGCTGTGCCCTAGAAGGGCACACAACATATGATGGGAAAAAGGCTTCCCCCATAGTGCTTTGCAGTACCATGTTAATTGACCCCAGTTGTGTCCTCTCCACTGGGCCTTACCTGCCCCTTTTACCCTTATATATCTTGGTTACAGAAAGTTCTCTGTTCCATTTTCCCCCATTGGTCCATGTATCCCTGCATATCCACCCTGGAATTCTATATTAGTTGTTACCCTTTGCCCTGCCTATGCATCATCCCTCAGATTATTGGACCCCAATGCTCTACTCTACCCCCTCTTACCCGATACTTAAACCTAGACCCTCCACTATCCTAGGTCTTCTATCCCTAGACCCTTTCAGTGTGTGGCTGCAATAAACCCCATTGCAACTCTATACAGAAGACCCTTTCCGCCTTTCACTTGCCAGCCTCCCTGCTGTCCATGGCTAGTCTGGGTGGTTGTTTGTGTGCCTGCCCAAGCGCCCTTCACTGGAGATACTTTTGGGAAGGTAGCACATGCTGCTACAGACATCTGCTGAGGCGCCGTCAGGAAGGTGCTGCTTCTGGTTCCAAGCAGCGTGCACACAGCCTGGCAGGTACCCATTGTGTTCTGGTGTCCATGGAAACACAAGCATACTGATGTCCCCAAGTAAGAAGATGTCATGAACATTCCCATTTATTAGTGATAATATCTTGTACCATTACCTTGGGTCTAGGTGATTTGGCATCATTAGATGATTGCAATGATAAAAAGTGATTTAATAGTACTGGATTCTGGGAATTTTCCAGTACTGTTAAGTGGTTCAGGGTACAAAGAGCTTTTGCCACTCTGCTTTGTGGGGTTTCACCACACATTCCCCCTTTCTGTTTATCAAGTGTACATTTTAAAGTGCCACGTGCACATTCTACAATAGCCTGTGCTCTTGCTGAGTGGGGAATACCAGTGTGGTGTAACACATCCAAAGCTGAAGGAATCGTCTTGTATTTTGTGAAATGGAAAGCAAGGCCATTGCCTGTATTATGGTATGGGGGATACCTAAAGCAGCAAAGGCTGATCGCCAAAGTGCAGTGGTATCCCAACTCCTTTCCCCTGTATGTACTGAAGCTCAAAAGGCTGATCAGATTATATCAGTTGACACATGCACATATTTCAGATGTCCAAATTCAGAGATGTGCGTGACATCTGTTTACCGGATTTGTAAAGCACACAGCCCATGAGGATTTACCCTCATCTGCAGTGGTGCAGTGTGACCTTGGCAGTCAGCACAGATGTTGACTATATTATGAGCCTCTGTGTTTCACAGCAGGAACTGTCGCTGCAGGGCTCGAACACCTTGATGGAAGAAGGCATGTGATGCCTTTGCTTGTGCCAGCATATCTAACTGTGGTGCTGTCCAAGCAGGGCTAGCTAGGCAATCTGCTCCAGTATTGCCCTCTGCAATAAAACCTGGTAAATTTGTGTGGCTTCCAATATATAGGATGTATTAAGGGAAAGTTCTGGCCTAGATGGTATGCCATGTAGTTTTTAGTAGGTCAAATAATTGTGCATTGTCAATTTCTTTTAACAGGGCTTGGTCTAATCTCTCTGTGATGTCAGGAACGTAAACAGAGTCAGTCACAATATTTAAAGGAATATGGGGAAAATGTTGAAAAACCATAACTACGGCATGTAGCTACACTAACTGAGGGGATCCTCTCTCACAACCTTCCAATGCATTCATTTTCCTCTCTCCATATTACAATGGCTTTTCCCATTTTTCCAGAACTATCAGTAAATATTATTGCACCTTTTAGGGGTGTGCAACTGTTTAGTAGTTTTAGGGATAGTTCAGTGGTCCCACTCAACTGCAGTAAGTTATGGCTTGATAGATGGTAACTAATGTATCCCAAGAAATTTTGCTAGGCACTTTGTAAAGCTGTGCTGTTGGCAAAGCACCACTCAAATTGTTCTTGTGGCACAGGTATAATAATTTTGGAAGTATCTCTTGCACTTAATTGTAAACATCTCTGATGGCCTTTGATGATTAATTGTGCAATTAACTCAAAGATGGTAAGTGCCACCTTTTTAGGTTGGTGAGGTGGATCCACTCTAAGACATGAAAAGTGTCAAACCACTAAGTATCCCACTTCTGATCATTCTGGTGACATGAATATTGACAATGAAAATAAATACAGTAGTGCACACCTCTGGACACATCTGATAGACTTGTCTGTTTGTGATGGCCTGCTCTACTATTTCAAGAGTGTTTTTTACCACTGGGGTTATTTTTCTAGGAAAATTTAGATCAGGATGACCTTTTAGGATGTTAAATAAGGGTACCAATTGTGATGTGGTCAATCCTTGATAGCGTCTGAGTCAGTTTTTGGTACCCAAAAGTTTTTGCGCATAATTTAAAATTTGAATTTTTTTCTGGGAGTCAAATTGTTTGTGGCTGTATGGTCTGATCCATTGTTTTGAGTCCAAGGTACTTCCAGGGTGGTTGCTGTTGCACTTTTTCTGGTGCTACTTGCAGCCCAAATGCTTCTGATGCTTAAAACAGGCTTGGCCAAATCTGTGAAAGGTCTTTTTTGACTGGAGTTGTTATTAAGATATCATCCATGGTAACAGTACACCCCTGGAAATTTTTCTCTTACTGATGATAATGCCTGAGCAATGTACCATTGACAAATTGTGGGGCTGTTTTTCATACCTTATGGCAAAATTTTCCATTAATAACATTCAATTGGTACAGTGTTATTAATGGATGGCACCATGAAAGGAAATTTTGGATTATCATCTTGGTGTAGAGGTCTTGCTTAGACTACAACCCCTCGGACGAGGACACAAGGCTTGACTCCATTTTCATCAGAAGGCTGATTTATTATGATGTATATTATACTAAAATGCTACATTACAACTATACTACAAAGAACAGAGAGAAAGATCAGAAGGCTACCAAGACAAGAATAGAACAGGAATCAATAACAAAAATCCTGTGACTGCTCACAGCCTTGGCATAGGTGGCTGTGATTGGTCACTGATTGAAAACAATCCACATGGACCAATGGAAGATTCACCTGTGGCACTCCACAGCAGCAGATAGTTATTGTTTACATTTCTTTCCTGAGGCCCTCAGCTCCTCAGGACAGGAAAAATCCTAGCAGAGGCTTTTTCACTAAAAATCCTGGCAACATCTCACCCTTTTAAATTATTAAATTAAATAGAAAAGAAATGTTTGCAATCTCTTCTACTAGGGCTTTGCAGAAGAGAGAACAACACCTCTTGAGGTTCATCTGTTGCCAATCAAAATCTCAATCATCTGCTGATGTGAAATGGTCAGGGAAATTCTTCACCTGTAGAACATTCAGGGAAATTCTTCACTTATCAAACATCTAATTATATCATATCACTAAAACAATCTTAAAAAATAAGAAAATGCAAAGAACACATGCAGAGAAAGTTCATTGTTTCGAGTCCAAACAGCTGAGTTTCAGGACAGAGTCCATGGACTGAAGATGTTCTTCTTTGACATCTCTGGAAGTCCCCTTTGGTCCTGAAACAGGCTTGCAGAATCCTGAAACAAACAACTGCTAAAGAAAAACAAGAATCATCAAAAATCCATTTACAGTCATCAACAATTCAGAGAAAATTTCTGGAATGCCCTGGCCACAGCCCTTCATTGAACCACTTGGGCTGAGGCTAATTTTTGGCTTTTCAATGCTTTTGAGCTGCTAGCTCTTTCCACTTTTCTTTATAAATTTTTTTTTTTTTTTTTTTTCAAAAGAAGAAGAGCAACAGCAGCAGCAGAGGGTCTCTAGGACCCTTGGGTGGCCCTGGTCCTGATGGACGGACCAGAGAACCCAGACCTGGCTCACAGAATGGTGGCCCAGGTCCCTGTGGGGAAAGCAAAGTCCCCAAACCCAGCACTGGACGGGGCAGTGGCCCCGGCCCAGGGAAATGAGCCAAACGGCCCAGAACCAGCCTGTGAGGCGGGCTCTGTGTGCTCAGAACCTGGCAGAACCATGCTGCCTGCGTCTTGAGAGCAGAAATGACCCAATGCTTCTTCCCCCCAGCAGCACCGGTGCACACCGGGAGCTCGGGAAGAGAAGCTTTCTCAGGAATTGTCATCCCAGATCTGAGGGTTTCTTGTCCCCAGAGCAAGCGAGCAATGCTTGCTTTGCTCTGTTTCTCTTGCTCCTGCAATGCAAATCCCACTGCTCCTGCTTTCTGCCCCTCGGCACCACCCCCATCCCCACTGGGCTGGGAACCAGAGGCAGATGCCACAGGAGCCAACTCCCCCACACCTCTGGGGCACTCGGGGGGAGGCAGGCACCCCAACCCCCAGGGAGAAGACCCCGACCACACACGAAACGACCCAGAAACCATACTGATTTTGAACACAGCCAGCCGAACTGCTCCTGCAGTCAGCTGGAGGGCCACGCCTCCTCCACGGAAGGACAGGCTCTTCGCAGGGTCTGATGCGACTGACAGAGCTTCGGAAACCTGCGGGACAACTGGGGTGGGCGGTGCGGGCAGCACGGGCGCTGGTGTTAGCTCTTGAGGCGATCCCGTGGGCTCAGCACCATTCTCAACACGTTCTTGCACCGCAATCGGATCGGCAGGGAGCGGCAGGACAGGTGGGGGCGGCGGGCTCGGCACGGGGTCGGCCCGCGCAGGCACCGCCTGCACCGTTGCGAATTCCGTTGCCGGCTGGGATGCAGAAAAAGAAGAAGGCACGGAGGCAGCTCCTGCAGCTTCCGGGGACAGCACCACAGCCGGGGAATCATTGTTGTTGATCGCGTTGCCTGGCAGCACGGGCGGATCGGCGGGAGGCGGTTCCGGATGCCGCGGCGCAGGCGCAGTCATCAGAGCCGGCGGAGCTGGCCCGGGCAGCTGCGGAGCCGGCTGAGGCGGAGCCTCGGGGTCCGTCGCCTCCCGCGGGGCTGGCTGAAGCGGAATCGGATCCGCCCCCTCCCGGAGTGGGGAAAACGGAGAATTCTGCGGCGAAGCGGGCGGGGCCGGTCCGGAAAGCGGCGGGCTCGGCTCCCCATCCCCCCCCCAAGAGAAGGAGCGCGGGGGGAAGGCAGATCTGTTTGCTCCTGCTCCAACGGAGCGGAAAAAAACTTTTGCTCAGCTGTGGGCAATGCGGGGGGAATGTAAACCCGCGGTTCATCTTCTTTGAGAGGCGTCTCTCGTGCCGAAGCTGGCGGGGACAGAAAGCGACTGCGCGCCGGAGCCATGATGTCCCTCGCATTGTGCCATTTTGCGAAAATAACAAAATAAATGTGCATGTGCACTAGAAACACCCCTGGGTACCCAACACCCTGGCCTTCTGCCCAATGAAAAGCAGCGTTCAAGACCTCCCAAAAATCTAAATCAAGGGAGTAAACGACATTTGTAAAAAATCTATGAAATTTTGCCCATCTGAAAAACTCATAACACTCTCTCTCCCACGTATGACGAGTAATTCTGTCCTCGCGTCCCCATCTGCAACCAGAATTTAATAACTTTCTCCTCTGACGCAGTAAATGGAACCTGAGCTTCCGAAGGTACATTTTTCCAACTTTCCTCCCACCTTTTGCGAATGGCAGGATTTTCAGGAAGGGAAAAAATAACAGTACCTTTAGACAGTGCCCTTGTGGATCCAGCTGTGCAGCTCTGCTGCTCTGCAGTCTCTGGACACAATCTCCAGGAAAGTCCAACAGGTTCTCCTGTTTGCCTTGGCTGTGAACTCTGCCCATCTTCAGGGTCTCGTTTCTTCAGCTCCAGGCTAGATTCCATGGTCACTCTTGGGGTGACCATCAGTTTCACACATCCAGGGGTCACCAATTCTTGCTTAGACAGCAACCCCTCGGACGAGGACACAAGGCTTGACTCCATTTTGATCAGAAGGCTGATTTATTATGATATATATTATACTAAAATGCTACATTACAACTATACTACAAAGAACAGAGAGAAAGATCAGAAGGCTACCAAGACAAGAATAGAACAGGAATCAATAACAAAAATCCTGTGACTGCTCACAGCCTTGGCACAGGTGGCTGTGATTGGTCACTGATTGAAAACAATCCACATGGACCAATGGAAGATTCACCTGTGGCACTCCACAGCAGCAGATAGTTATTGTTTACATTTCTTTCCTGAGGCCCTCAGCTCCTCGGGACAGGAAAAATCCTAGCAGAGGCTTTTTCGCTAAAAATCCTGGCAACATAGAGGAGAGTAAAAAACCAATATTTTAGGTCCACAATCAGAATATCCAAGTGTAGTAGATGGCATACCAGGTTGCAAAGGTTTCCATGACTGCATTGATTTTTCTGCACTGCTGGCCTCGGAGGCACCATACAGAACTGCTTGAGAAGCAGATCTATGTTGCTCAGAAATCTGGAGCATCAGACAGCCACAATTTAGCCATGCATCTCCTTGCACCTTAGGATCTGTTTGGGGGACTTATAACTTAAAAGGGATGAGCTGAGTATTTTGGATTCTAGCAGGGATAGTCATGGGTGGAGTAGGGGTTGATACCATGGCATGTATTTGTCCTGTAAATCAGCATCTATAACACCTGGGAGTACAAAGATACTTTGCAAAGTCGCATTGGATCTCCCATCAGAAGTGCACTCAATCATCTCCCGATGGGCTCCTGGGCCTCAAGAGGGATTTTATGTACTTTTAAAATGCTTACAGTTGTTCAGATGGAGGTAGAAACTTCCATTTCAGCTGATCCTCTAGTCCTTCCTGTGAGCTGGTCACATAGGCTTGCACAGGAAGGTGGGAAGATGCTTTTGTGATCCCGCATCTCCCCCTCAGTCTTCTGTTTCCGTGGTCCTTAAAGATTGTCTGTTAGTACAGACTGTATTTTCATTTTCTGGCCATGTGACTGGTTCCCACACCAGTTACAGTTAATGTTTACATTCCTCTGTCCTTGAAATGTCCCCATTAGAGTGAGCTTGCAGGGGCAGTTTACTCTCAGGTGGCCTTGTTGTCTACATCTCTCACATTGGGATGTCAGTTTTACAGCAGCAGCAATGGAATCTGCTAATAAGGACATGTTGTGAGAATCAGATTCAACCTTGGTGCAGGCATTTATCATCTCACCTAATGATGGATTTTAATTTGGCAGCAGTTCTATGATTTTCCGTCAACCTTCATTAACACTGTCCTTTGCCAATTGT
This sequence comes from Passer domesticus, assembly GCF_036417665.1. Classification (NCBI taxonomy): domain Eukaryota; kingdom Metazoa; phylum Chordata; class Aves; order Passeriformes; family Passeridae; genus Passer; species Passer domesticus. The sequence continues at coordinate 54,951,479 of NC_087512.1, read as the reverse complement.
AAAATTATTTGGTTTCTGGTGTCAATATTCACAATTTGTTTTTCCATGGCATCCTGCAGGCTCTCTACGAATTGTGGGTATGGTTCTTTGACCGCCTTACTGATCTTTGAATGCCTTTGGGTTGGGTTAGCCATGTTTGCTACTTTAAATAATGCCTGTGTCCCCAAATCTTTCACCTGTGCCAGTACTAATGGGTGTAACTGGGCTTGAAGTTGTGGGTCCCCCAATGGTGGTAGACCTAGGAGTTGAGGAATCCCTGCCCCAAAGCATGGGTCTTGTGGTGAGACCTTTAGGTCTCAGCTACTGTTAGGTACTGTCTGCACTGCGTCAGCATGTTTATTCAAAAACCATGTATTGAACTGGCGTGTAGATCAATTTTGCTAGCTGCTTGATATCATAAGGTGCTACTTCTTCAGTGGTTAAAAATTGCAGCATGTTAGCAGCAGCAGGAGACCCCAGTCTATGTTTGCCAACAAGCTGTCGTAGCTCGGAAGGAACTGGCCACTGGAAGGGTGTATATTTATTGGGTGCAGTCCCACTGACTCTCAGCACTGGGTGTACTTCAAGTGTCCCGGCTCCAGGCTTCCAACTACCTGATCGGGGCACGTCAATTCTGCTCCCCTGAAATCCCTGCTTGCGGTTGTGGCTCACTTTGCCTGTCGCCAGACACTGGTTGGGTCAGGTGTAGCTGTAGGCAGTGAAGCAGCAGTAGCAGCATTCTCTCGAGGTTCTGCAGTGGGGCGATGGCCCCAGTTCTCTCCGTGGGTCTTTCAAATATACCCAGAGGCTGCTCCAACTGTGGTAGTGGTGGCAACAATGCTCACAGCGCTGCAACTTGGAGGCTCTCCACCTGTTGCTACTTCTGGGTATGATGTTTGCTTGGTATCTAGGCAAAGACCTGTCTCCTAGGTCTGCCCACAAACTGCAGTGGCAAGTGGGCATGCCCAGCAGAGGCTGGGTCATAGGCAGTCTCGGAGCCAAGCCACTCAGCCCCGGGAGGAGGTCGTCCAAGTGTACCCATGCTGGCGAAGGACAAGGGCAGCTCTGGTATGCATGGTTTGAATGTCCACGCAGGTGCACTCAATGCAACCACAAGGTGCTCCGCTTCTGTGGCAGCCGCGCGCTGCTGTGGTGCAGCTGCAGGGCCAGCATGATCAAGCATGGTTGGAGAGTGCTCGCCTGACAAAGCGGCATGGCGCAGCAGCAGATGCGGCTTTGCAGTGGCCAGGTATGGCTCCACAGCGGCCAGGAGTGGCTGTGGTGTGATTGGCATACTCTGCTGGCAATGCATCCTGGCATGGGACTGCATGGACATGGGACATGTGTCCCTCTGTGTGACTGCAGGACATTTCTCAGGTGAGACCTCCTGGCATGGACCTGTAGCATGGCTCCACAGAGCTGCAGAACATTCCGCCAGTGAGACATCCTGGCAGGGGATGGCGGCTCGGTTCCATGAAACTTTGCAGCTCAATACAACTGTCTTGCCCATCCTCCTCTCCCACATATCCAGTGTGGCATCCATGCCTCCCAGTGCCCCTCACTGGTTCCCTGTGCTTGCTGCTTACCTCAGGGGGCAGTGCCTGCAGCGTCTCCCTGCACTGTCCTCATGTCACACTAAGTCTTTAACCACATTAATATGTCCAGTATGCACCTCCAGGGCTTTATTACATTAATGGAGGTCTCATTGCCTGTGGAGTGGAGGCTGATTCAATTATAAATCTTCCAGCCCGCTCTCATGTTTTTAAGTCCAGGGAAGCTTCCTCAGTCACATCCACTCCGTGGTCCTCTGACCACATTAGCAAGGCGAACAAAGCCTGATCATCATATTTTATCCCCCATTTATTTAAAAAAAATCCATACCTTGATAACGGGGTCTTCCTACACCTAGGCCCACACTCCCATATTTCCCAGAGGCACCTTCTATTCACAAAAGGGGTCCAGAGCCGTGCAGCTTTCTCCGCTGCCTTCCACAGCTCTCTCTGCTGCTCGCAGCTATACCCACTGCTCTGCTAGGACCACCGCAGCTTTTGCCACCCATCTCCACAGGCCTACAGGCTGCAGGCAGCAATCCCTGCTACCGTCTGTCTCCCCACAGTACCTGTGGCAGCTTGTTGCATCTCAGTGGTGATAACTGCTTGTCGCTGATGTTGGAACCAGGCACACAACAAAACACTGAGGGTCATGCAACAACAGCCATCTTTTATTGAGTGCTCTTCTCCTTACATAGTTTTGAAGGTCTGCACAGTTAATCCTGATTGGCTGAACCAGTTGCCATCTGGACAACCAGTCAATAGGCCTAGGCCTGCTCCCCAACAGCCCAGACTGGTGCAGTAACATAATCAAGGTATTTATATAATCAGTTATGTTTCAGTTATAAAATTATAATTAAGATTATTTATACCTCTGAAGCATTCAGGTCAGATGTAAGCCACCACAATATTATCCTCCAAAAAACTAATTTTAAGTTGCTAAAGAGAATCTTTATCCACTTAGTTGTATTAACATACTTGCTTCTAAGAGGATGCATCAAACAGTTGATGCCTGAGCAATGATTTTCTAACCCTTGCCAGCATTTACTTAAAACTACCTCCACTGAGAAATTTCATGATCATTGCACTGCTCACTTTTCCCCCAGAATACAGCACAGTCAAAGAGATGACCAGCCATGCTTTTCTTTTCAGCTGAGAAACAGCCACGTGAATCATATGAATTCTAAAAAATGTTCTTCTTTCCTGGTTCCAGGAGCTTCAAGAAAAGCAATGCCCTTTGTCTTTCTGAGAATGGGTGAGGCAACAGAAGGACCCACTGATTCCTAAAACTGGGAACATACAAACCATCCTCAGCGTTTAAACTATTTCACAATTCCTTTCAAATCTCAAAGCAAATTTTGCCAATGTTAAAACATGGTGCTTCTTCATTAAATAATTAGAGAATTTTTGCACTTTGTGTATATTTTAAGCAGCTTTACTAGTATTCCTTGAAAATGTCTGTCTGACATCCTTAGTGTGCCAGTGTGAGACTAGTTTTGACTGACAAAATTAATCACAATATCAGGAATAATGTATTTGTATGAATTGTTGCAAGTAATATAAATCACACTTTTAAAAAAATGTTATAACCCACAGTATTGTGATTCCACAGCTAACTCAGAAGTTAAAATTTCTTCTGCTTATGTAAAACATTAATACTACATTAACACGTTAATTTACATTTATTAATGTATAAATTAGTACATTAATGTACTACATGGAAGTTGAAAATAACCTAACTACTTCAAAAACTGCTGTTGCAATTTACCACATTCCTAGTCAACTGAAGAATACTCAATGCCAAAGAAACTCATTGTCCCATTACAAGTTTCTAAGCAATTCTACTGGCTTAAGCATTTATATGAGTGTAACAACCATGCATTAAATACCTAAATTTATGAAAATAAGCTTTTGTAGTTATCAAAAGCCTGAACTGCAGAAACACAGCTAACTCAAACTTATTAGAACAATTTCACTTTATAATAATGATCATTTATTTATGCATAACCTCATGCAAGTTCACAGCTAAGCTACTCAAAACTGTAGGCAACACTATCTCTTTCACATATTACTGTCTTTCACATTTTTCAGAATGTTTTTTCAGAGTGTAGTTTTCCTGCATGGTTTCAGATTTTTGCACAAAGAATTTTGCTACTTTGAAAACCCATAAATAGAGGAACTCTAAACATGGTGAAAATTGCTCCTCTCTTGTTTTTCTTCTATGTATTTTTAATCTTCAAGTTACTCTGAATTGGGTACATTCCTCATTCATTCATTCATTCATTCATTCATTCATTCATTCATTCATTCATTCATTTCTTAATTATTAATCAACAGAGTACTGCAAATGCTAAAAAATAGGATAAAAGTTAGGATTACTTCCATGCAATAATTTTAAATTACACATTTCCATATGCAAGTCCCTCTACAGGGAATGATAGAATTTCCACTGGTTTCAGTGAGATAGTTATCCAACAAATGCAAAGAAGATATTGTAAATATTTGCAGTTCATTCTCCTGAAGAAGTCTGGCTTCATTTTCTACTTGAGCTGTAGGAAGTGAGACCCATTGTCAGCACCATATCTGGAGAACTCCTCCCACCTCAAGCACCTGTCATAAAATTTAAGCATTTCTCTGTGCTATGAAGATTACCAAAGTGTTTAAAATGTTTAAAAAGAAAGAAAAATACTCCCAGATATTTTCCTAAGAAGCTTGTTTCTAATTTTCTGAAAAAGGATTAGAACAGCAGACATTAATAGAAAAAGTTATTTTTGTCCCATCATAACTGCATTTAGCAGTAAACAAAGGAGATACGAAATAATGCAAATTAGTTTCCCTCATATCAGAAATGTTTTCATCCAAAATCATCTCTTTACCTAAATGTTCATTGTATCTGAAAAGTAATTTTTAACACAGAGTTTGGGATTTTTCAAATTTTTTTCAGATATCATGTTTTGCCATGTAAACATTGTTTTTTTATACTTCATAAATTAACTGTTGTTATTTCTAATAACCAAACCAATCTGTCTAATACATACAAGAAAAAACAATTTCCGTATATGTGACCACTCTGCATCCCCTCAGAAAGATACAATGTGAAAGTAGTAGTCCTGACTGCTGTTCACAGAATACCTTTTTTCCAAGTCCCTAAAGTGACTGAATCACAATATCTGAGCAGGACGCCTGCCGGGGTCAGCTGTTACTTGTCTCTGCCCCAGCACGGGAAAAAGTGGTTCTGGGTAGGCCGCGCTCTCGAAGGAGGAGTCTGGACTCTTGCTTTTAGGTCTTCAGTTGAGTTTATTATTTCTTATCTACAAAGTTTTCTGTCTGCCCAGCCGAGGTCTGATCAGCAAGACAGCCAAAGGCACTCTCTCCCGCCCACGAGGCGGTTGTCTCTTTTATAGTGAAAACTACGTATTAGATATTTACCTTTAATTCCCAATACTTTCTGCCCTTGTTGGCAAGTGTACTTCCTCTATGAACCAATCCACACGTGCCAACATCATCCTGAACATGGATGCCAAGGAGAAGAAAGAAGAAGGACAGGGCACACCCAAATTCCTCCATCTTGGGACTCCTGATCCATGCACAGAATTCTAGACCCCCCTGTACAACACATAAAACCCCCCTGTACAGTGCATTCTAACTTAAGTTCTAACAAGTGAATAACATCCCCTCATCATTCAGACCTGAAATTCTCTCATTTCCTCACCTTCAGGTGTCATTTCTTTAAAAGGATCAAAGTCAAGCCTTTACACAGGTACTTTTGGCAACATTCCAGGGCCTCTGAGCCCCCCAAGGGTTGTCTCGGTAGCTCTGGACATCTGGAGTGATGTACTGAGTTCCCACAGATGCCAGCATTTTTTCTTGTATATGTAAATTAAGTAAGCAGTAATCTCAACATTGACTGAGGGTTAAGTAGGTGATGAGAAAACGGAGATTTCTTTGTACCCAATAGTCCTTACAACCGATAATTTACTACATGATGCTAATTAAATTAGGATGGCTTCGTAATAGAAATATATGGTGCCTGAGCAAAAAAGCTGTTAACATGGTTATATCTGTTACATGCAGGTACAGCAGATTGCAAATATTAAAGACTGAGTGTAAAGTAAATTAAAACTCAATGTATACTCTGATGTTAGGATTGGCTTTTATACTCTTTCACTTCCCAAATAACACTCCAATTTGGCTTTTTTTTTTTTTTTCGATTTCAATCACATGCTTTATAAAAACTAACTTACTCCCCTAAGCACTCAGTTTCCAAATGCAGTTCATTTTTTAACAGGTAAGGCAATTGTGAATATATCCCTGGGCATCTTGTCAAAGCATTAGCACAGCCCTCCTTTAAGTGACTGGTTATGTAAAAGCTTCATCTTAAGACAAGCACAGAAAGAGAACAAAAACACAGCTGTAACATGTACCAATCTTATCTGGTGCCTTATCTGTTGCTCCGCTTATTGCTTTCTCAGGGTACATGGCAGAGCATCTATGGAGTTTTCTAAAAGTCAAAGATTTTCTTAAGCAGCTCTGCATTGCCTAACTTTTTTAGAAGTGTACGTTACATTAGGGGTTTACTTTACATCTGTCTTCAACACTGATGATGGTCCAGGGGGGTCTCAGTGCTCTGAGCTGAAGGACCATGACTGAGAAAACTATCAATTCTCACTCAACCCTGAAACTGTCCAAGTTCTGCTGCTCCAGCTGGATCTTTACAAATCCATTGGACTTAATGAGATTCATCCAAGAATCCCCAAGGAGCTAGCTTCTCACAAGGATTTTTGAGTCTTGAGAGTACAGACCGGAAACCGGTAAACATTGTCCTGATTTCCAAAAAGGGCAAGAAGGAGGACCCTGGAAACTGCAGACCTGTCAGTCTTACTTTAGTGTCTGGTAAAATCATGGAAAATATTAGATTCTTGGCAGTATTGCAAAACACCTAGAAGACAACACTAAAGAAAAAGAGAGATTGAGAGAGAGGGAGAGGGAGAAGTGAGTGTGAGAAATATAAGGAAGGAGCCCTCTAGAGTCAAAGTAGAGGTATGATCAATGCTCATTTATTGTTAGATTCAGGGTACATTTATATGGTTATCCAGGGTTCAAGAGACACAGGAAAGTATCTGATTGGTTACAAAATACTGTGCATAAAATAGAGTATTTCCTAACATATCTTGGTCACATAGCTTAGTTTGTCAACAGTATCAGTAGAACATCTTCCCATCCTCTTCTAGCATCTTCAGACCATGTTCTTTCACATTCTTTTCCTTTGGGTGCAGCTGGCAAACTTTCTCATGCATACTGCCCAAGGGCAGTATGCTTCTGCTATCAGGCACGTACACAGAGTGTTTGCAAGCATGCTTCAAAATCCACAGAATGTCCATTGTTTTGCCTGCAAGGTTGTGCAAGAAGCTACAGTGTCTGCTTAAAATCCTCTCTTCACAACACAGTCATTGGTTCCTTTGCTTTCATGAGGGCAAAGTCCTGCTGGTTGAACAAGATTTCCTTCTAAAACAGGGTAAATCAGCTAGCTGATCAAGGACAGACAGTTGATATAACCATTCTGGACTTTAATAAAGCTTTCAATACTGTATCTCCCAGGACACTTCTGAATAAAATGTCCAGCCCACAGCTGGATAACAGTGTCACAGGATGGGTGAACAACTGATTTTAGTGGGGTTCCAAAAAGGAGCTCCACTCTTAGCCCAGCTCTCCTCAACATCTTCACAAATGACCTGGATGTGGGACTACATAAACCTTTCATGATCAGCTGCAAGCAACCCTCCATTTCCTGGTGGGGCAGAGGCTAGCATGCCCTGGAAAAAATGCCTGTGAAATTGGGCTATGGAGAAGCTTTAGCACATAAAAGCAGTTAACAGCAACATAATCAAGACCATTTTTCTTTGGGTTTCATGAAGGGAGTGGGGGATTGCCCAGAGGTTCAGCTTGGCCCCCTAATACTTTTCTCCCTGTGATCCTGCTTCCTTGTCCACAGCTGTCATGCCCTGCTTCGCTGCTTGTCCAAGGCAGGTCATTGCTGTGACAACCTAGTGCTCCATGTTTCCACGATGGAGCAGACGTTGCTTGTACCCAGCCTCATTTTCCCCATTTCCTGCAGCAGCCACAGCCTGCAGCAGCCAGCCTGCAGCTGTCTTTCATCAATGCTGGAGACACGGTGCCACCGCCGCTTGGAAATGGCACCCTGCTGGTCACAAGAATGGTGCAGGCCCATTGCTGTTCACAGAACGCGTGCTCCATCTGCTGAGTTGGAGCTAGCAGGGCCCCTGAGGTGCAGCAGTGATGATATGTCTTTTGTCTTCTATTTTTTCTCTCTGTCTCTCTTTTTTCTTCTCTTCTTTCTTTTCTATCCCCCTTTGGCAGGAACACTTACCCGTTTTTTAAAAGAAACAGTTCTCAGATATAATATTGCATGTTTGCAACTTAATTTCATCTGAGAAATCTATAAAAAAGAATCCTCCCCAGTTCCCTGTTTTACAGAGGGACAGGACACCTGGTGATGTGCATTGAATGGGGAATGAGATAAAAAATCTCATTACATAAGCTTTACACAGTTCTGGAAAGCAGAGCTGTGTAAAGAAAACTGGGGATCCTGGTCAGTGGCAAGTTGAATCTCAGTCAGCAGTGCCCTGGCAGCCAGGACGGGGCCAATCCTGCCCTAGGGACATCAGGCACAGCATCACCAGCTGGGAAAGGGAGGAGATTTTTCCTGCTATGCTCTTGGCTGAGGTGGCCTCACCTTGAGTGCAGTTTTGGGTGCCACAATATAAAGAACATATTAAACTATCAAAGAGTGTCCAAAGGAGGCCATGGGGATGTTGAAGGGTCTGGAGGGGAAGCCAAATGAGGAGCAGCTGAGGTGATTTGGTCTGTTCATCTTGGAGAAGAGGAGACTGACTTGCAATCTGCAACTTCCTTGTGAGGGAAAGAGGAGGGGCTGGCACTGATTTCTGCTGTGTGGTGGCCAGTGACAGGACCCAAGGAAATGGTATGAGGTTGAGTCAGGGGAGGATTAGGTTGGATATTGGGAGGAAGTTTTTCACCCACAGGGTATTTGGACACTGGAACAGGCTCCCCAGGGCACTGGTCACACCAGCCAGTGGTAGCACCAGCCTGACAGAGTACAAGTGTTTGGACTACATTCTCAGGCATGTGGTGGGATTCCTGGGGTGTCCTGTGCAGGGCCAGGAGCTGGACTTCAATAATTCTGAAGAATTCCTTCCAACTCAGTATATTCTATAATTATATTATTTCCAAGAATTTTGGTATTTAAAAAAATATTAAATGTTCCATATTCTATGATCAGAGGACTCTCAAAACTACAATTTGATATAGTAACACATTATTGTAAAAGCAAATATATCAGTGTTACAAATTCAATTCAGGACCTCAAGATAAAAGGATCCAAGGATAATGTTCACAGTGGAGGAGCAGTCAGGCTTTAAACATTTTTTGTGGATGATTTAAAAAAATGAAGGGATGCCAAGGCATTTAACAACCACAATAGCTGTTTACTGGGAGTATTTTTCAGCACCATGAAGACAATGATGATTAGACAAAGAGAAAGAAAAAGAAACCCCACAGCAAACTTTAAAGTCAATAAATGGAAACATATCAATGGGTAACGTTGTTTTTTTCAACTTCTCAACACATAAAATTTCTCTTATGTCTGCTGCTACAAGTCAATTTTGAGGGGTAACAACCCCTAACCTTTCTTTAGGAAATATGCATTTAGAAACTCCTTTTTCAGTCCCTAATACTCAAACTGCATTTGCTTTTAGCCCACTATCCTTCCACTTCCAGGAAACCTACAAAAATACCACAAATGGCCATAGATGGAAGATATGAATGAACACAAAGTAGTTTCACAGCAGTGTTCTGTCCTCTTTTTTTTTATCTTAAAGCATAAGCAAAATATCTGAATGGCTTATGAAATCTTCAGCATAATATAAAGACTTGCTTCTTCAATACTTAAAAAAATGTATTTCTATTTGCTTACTATCATTTAATTATTTTTCTACTCCTGCATTTGAGATTCTCTTTTGTTTCTTTTACACCTACCTCTTTCCCCTTTTGAATATTATCTTAGCCTTCCCCGTCCCTGTTTTTTTCTCAGAATCTTTGACATCCATTTTCTTTGCTCAGATCTTTATTCCAGTTTCTTGAACTCCTTCATAGATCTTGCATGCAGGAAGTGGTTTGCCACAGGTCTGAAAAGACAAGTGACATATTTGTCTTTTCCTTCCTCGGAACAGGGAGATACGAGAAAAGAGGAATGGAAGTCCAAGCAGCTCAGAGGAGTGAGAAGGACCCAGGAGCCCATGACTTCTCGTAACAAGGATGAAATAATTTCTTACTCAAAAGCATCTTGCCAAGACTAGCTTTGAGCTGCTCTTCTCTCAGTCCTCAAGGGCTGTTAGACCAAGGTTACTTAAAAGAAGTAGTCATCTAAAGTAGACACATGAGGGAAGTCTTAGACATTTATAAGAATAAATATGAAAGAAACTAAGTGTATGGCTCTATGCAATCCAATTGAAGTATCAGGTTCGCTTTGCAGCCAGTCCACTTTTTCAAAGTGGCTTATCTGTTTAGCCTCACTATATTGCTGGTGTGTCACTCAGATTAAGAGACAGCAAGCATTTGTCCTGAGATTGATCATGGCTGGATCAATGTCTAACCTTTAAATAAGGCCCACCACTGCATGTGAATATCAATTCTTAAGCCATTTTTGGACTACATCTCTAATTTTGCTATAATGAAGTGATTAAGTTTAGAGAGGACTCTTTCTCAACCAGAAGAAAAAGCAATAGAGTGTTTCACTCTTTGACCATGAGCTGGAGAAATATGAATTGTGAAGGTTACTGAAAATGCTATGGAAAGCAAATCCACAGATGGTGAGAAACCAAGAAATGTGTAAGCATTAAAAAAAAGGTTCCTAAATGATAGGCTAAAACAGGTGAATTGGGTTTGCATGGCCAAGTTTTGGCAGTGGGAGGCTAGAGGGGTGAATTCTGTAAGAAGCTGTGTGAAGCTTTACTCTTGTCCAACACATTGAATGCCAGACAGCTTCAGGATTGATGTGCTTCTGGCCAAGGCTGGGCCAATCAGAAATTATAATAACATCTCTGTGATAGTGTGTTTAAGAAGGAAAAAAGATTAATGTGTAAGAATAATTTTGTTCAGAAAAGAGTGGGTTGAGAATACATGAGAGAGTTCTACCAAGTCACCAAAGTCAGTGGAAAAGGAGGGGCAGGGATGCTCCAGGCAGCAGAGCTGAGAATTCTCTGCAGCCCACGGTGCAGACCATGGTGAGGCAGCTGTGCCCCTGCAGCCCATAGAGGAGCCCCACACCAGAGCAGCTGGACACCTGGAAAGAAAGCTCTGAGTCCATGAAAAGCCTGTGCTGGAACAGGCTCCTGGCAGGGACTCACAGAGCCATAGAGAGAAGAACACACACTGGAGCAGGTTTCGTGGCATGAGCTGTGACCCTGTGGGGTCCTAAGCTGGAGCAGGCTGTTCCTGAAGGACTGCACCCTGTGGAAAGGGACCCACATTGCAGCAATTTGTGAAGAACTATTGCCTCTTGGATAGACTCATGCTGGAGAAGTCCATGAACTGTCTCCTGTGGGAGAGATGCCACACTGGAGCAGGGGAAGAACTCCTCTCCCTGAGTAGTGGCAGAAAACACATGTGATGAACTGACCATAACCCACATTCCCATCTCCCTGCACATCTGGGGAAACAAGGCAGAGTCTGGGGAGGAGGAAGGGGTGAGGAGAAGGTGTTTTTAAAATTTATTTTATTTCTCATTATCTTGCTCTGATTTTATTAGTAATAAATACAATTAATATCCCCAAAATCAGTCTGCTTTGCCTGTGATTGCAATTAGTGAGTGATCTCTCCCTGTCCTTATTTCCACTCACAAACCTTGGGTTATGTTTTCTCTCCCTTGCCTGGTTATGGAGGGGAGTGATTGAGCTGTTTTTTATGGCTACCTGGCAATCAGCCATCGTCAACCCACTACATGTCTGAATCCTCAGCATTCTGTGACACGTTTGTGGCAGTTCATCTTGTCGATTGGAACCATTAACAACTGTTTTCCCATCAACAAATGGGAAGGTACAACAAAAGGCCAGGTACACAAAGAAAATTCAAGTAATTTATTATCTATCTGTCTCTTAAAGTAATTTTGCTTTATTAACAAAAGCAGAGGAAATTGCAGTACCAATGAAGTACTGGAAAAAAAAGAGGACTTTATTAAATTTGTATAATTTTCCATATGACAGTCAACTTAAATGTGCCTGATGGATTCTTCTGTTATGCAGGCTCTTATGTTAGGCTTTTAATATAAATAATAACTATATCATTAAAATAAAGGATTAGCAATTGCAGTAATTGTATCACAACCTCCCGGTGATTGGACCATGGCCATCTAATTGCCTGTCAGTGCTCAGGAGCCCATATCTGCAGATGTGCCTGAACATTACAGGGGAAGAGCTTGTTCAACTATGAGACAGTTCAGTTTCATACACTTTAATTTATAATAAATTTTAGATAGCTGTGATTTCTAGGGAGTGCAGAAAAAATAAAGCCGCAGTACAGAATGTGGCAAGTAGCAAAAGTATTAGGTGTGTTCCCTCACAGATATAAAGACTGACTGTACACAGAGAGATTATGGATCTCCTGTCTCTTAAGTTGTTAATGTACTCTTTCAGGGGGAAAACAAACCAAACCAAAACCAAACCAAACAAAACAAAATAAAACAAAACCAAGGAAACAAAACAAAATAAATCCAAACCCAAACAAAAACAAACAAGCATCTGAAGAGAGCACACCTTTCCCTAATGAAACACCTAAATGAGAGCAAAAAAAAAGTCTAGTTCTGCATCAGATGTTCCTTTGGTGACTAATGTTAGCAGTAAATTTCACATAGAGAACTTTTATCTTTTTTATAAAAAAATTCTTACACAAATTCTTCTCCGGGGAATGAATACTAGGCACTAGGCATAATCATGCCAAATTTTCAGTGTCTCAAAATTCCATTCAAGGACTGTGTACACATTGTCTTTTGCATTCTCTGAACCAATGTTTGGATCAAAAGATTGGGTATTCATGCATGATGTTATCAATATTTGCACAAAACTGCCCACCTGTGCATAGGAAGATATTTTGGGGTTCATTTGTGTACTGGGATATTTATTCACAGAATGACTAGGTTGAAAGAAACCTTAAAGATCATCAAGTCCAACCCATGCCCTAATACCTCAACTAGGCCATAGCACTGAGTGCCATATCGAATCTTTTTAAACATAGCCAGGTGACTCCACCACCTCTCTGGGCAGACAATTCCAGTATTTTATCACTCTCTCTGTAAAATTTTTTTTCCTAATATCGAACCTATATTTCCCTTTGCACAGCTTGAGATTGCGTTGTCTGGTTCTGTCAGTTGCTGCCTGGAGAAAGAGACCAATCCCCAGGAAGTTGTAGACGGATAAGGTCACCCCTGAGTCTCCTTTTCTCCAGGCTAAAAACCCTAGCTCCCTCAGTCATTCCTCACAGGGCTTGTGTTCAAAGCCCCTCACCAGCCTTTTTGCCCTCCTCTGGACACGCTCAAGTGTCTCGATGTCCTTCCCAAACTGAGGGGCCCAGAACTGGACACAGCACCCAAGGTGTGGCCTCAACAGGGGTAGGATGACCTCCCTGCTCCTGCTGGCCACACTATTCCTGATACAGGCCAGGATGCCATTGGTCTTTTTAGCCACCAGGGCACACTGCTGGCTCATGTTCAGCTGGCTGTCGAGCAGTACCCCCAGGTCCTTTTCCACCTGGGCACTGTCCAGCCACACCATGCCCAGCCTGTAATGCTGCAGAGGGTTATTGTGGCCAAAATGCAGGACTTAGACTTATTAAACTTCATCCTATTGGACTCTGCCCATCCATCCAACCGTTCCAAGTCTCTCCGCAGAGCAATTCTCCCCTTGAACCCAAATACTCTGTTGTAATATAGTTCAGTTTTTGAAATCCTACCCTTCACTACAGTCACAAGGAGTCTGCTTTACTTTCTCAGAACCCACCTAATTCACCATCCTCTTACAGGGGTAAGAAACATATATCTCAGCTTAATCAAATAAATATTCCTCCCTCTTCTTTGGAGACAACTGAGACAGCAATATGGGTCTTTTGCAGCTATGTATGCAGAAACAGACAGTTCCTCATCCTGACATGCATTTATACTTAAGTGGAAATGCAGATAGGATTACATCACCTGTTTCTTGGAGAAGATATCTCCAAGATATCTTCTTGAAGAAGATATCTTCACAGAGCTTTTCATGGCTCAAACTTCAGCCTTCAAAACATCTTGTATGAAACACTGAGCATGGGGATAAATGCTGGGAATCCTTTTTTGACTTGCTAACAAGCAATTAAGCTGTCATCTCCATGTACAATATTCTGCTGACCTAACTTCCTTAGCCAGCCATCCTGCAGATGTTGGTACTGATGTCCTTTTAAAATCCATCATGCATGTCAAGTAACATTATTTGTGCTAATGAAGTTTGGCATTGTCTAAATACTGCAACAGGCAATTTTACTGCTAACTGTATCACATTTAGTGTGATTCTACTCTGTTCTTATCTACTGAAAGGATAGACGCAATCAGAAATTTTAAATTAACTAAAGTGCCTCACATTCATATAATAAATATACTGCTTTTAAAATATTAATTTACTTCAGTTTCAGATATTTTAATTCTCTATGGGCAAAGAAAAAAAGAGAAGAAACAAATCCACAGCATGAATCTTGCTGCTGCAAAACTAGGCAAGAATATTTGCCTTGTAACACATAAAGGCAGAAAATTATTTAAACATTGCCACATTCATATTTTCTGAAAAATCCCTTCGCCCAGGATTATTCTCCTGGGAAGCTGAGAAGGCTCAGAGAAAAAGGAAAATAATAATAATCTCATTTGCTTCTCCTGTGTTTTGCTTCTTTGGAATGTGGTTGGTAAGTGTCCTTTCTGTATTCTTTAGAATAGCATAGTTTAGTATTCTTTAATATATTATATTATCATAAAATAATATTTATATTATCATAAAATAATAAATTAGCCTTCTGAGAACATGGAGTCAGATTTATCATTCCTTCCTTCATCTGGGGGCCTTGCAAATAAATAAAATAAAACATACTGTGTCTTCTGAAGCTCAGCTATGTCTCTTCAAGACATCTCTGCCAAAATCTTATTTTTTCATTATAACCATTTTCCAAGGTTTCGACCTCAGCTGAAACTTTCCATTGTAACTTTTGTTGTGTTAACCCAGATTCAGTCTATGTGAGCTAACATTCAAACAACATCCGCAATATAAAAGTATCATTTCTGTGTTATAAATCATGCTATTTCCACACTGCAGGAACCTTTGGGCAGCGTCTCAGTGACTATTTCAATGCATGTTTTGTCATTATATCACTGGCAAGTACTTAGCTCATCCTTGTTTGAAGCCACACCATCTTAATTATCTCACAGACTCAAATGTTTCAAGCTCCTTTGCAGACACTGTTACTTGGGCTGTAATTGGACTGCAGGCACATAGCTGAAACCCAATAAAGAATCCATCCTAGTATCCTGCCTAGGATGCTCTGTTATACCGTATGAATACTCTTTTAATCATCTGTTTATTTTAGGCTTTTCTGAACAAGTAAGTGGAAACAAAATGCATCTTTAGGTTCAATTTCAATCTCAGATTAACTCAGGGCAAATTTTCACAAATGTGAACATATTAGGTTATTAAATACTTTTGATGTATTTTGTATTTTGCCAAAATCCAATCAGATTAACTGTGCATGCTTTGAAAGGTTTCAAAAACAGTCTCATATATATGCAAGTGCAGGATGCTAACATCTACATTTATTTAAGGTGTTTTGTGCATAATGTTTCCCCCAAATATCCTGGAGTTTGTCCTGTTAATTTCTTTAGTATTATATAATATGTACCTTGTTTACCTACAGTTGCTATAGAAGCCATACCAGACAACATCTGGTAAACAGGATGTAAAGAACACAAATTGTCACTCTCTTTAGCTAGGTATTGGATATATTTGGACTTTTACAAATTATAGTTTGTGAAAAATAACTCTAATCCTATTGTTTCCTGCATGAAAGCTTTTAACACTTATCTCTGTTTTCTCCACAAGCACCCTCGCCGTCAACTATATCACATTGTCCTCTAGAAGAGAAGTTAATGAAACAAATAATAAGGCATATTACTTGAAAGGATACTGCAGAGGACATTCACGGAAGTGGATTAACTACAGGGGAAGAAAACTTGCACTTGTATTTTTTTAAAATCCAACCCAGCAGGCAAGGCATATTGTTGAAATTACTTTCTTGCTTTCTTTCTCACTCACTCTTTCTGAACTATTAGATTTTTCTGTATTGTGCTCATCCTTCCTATAACCCAGCTTAAAGAAAATATAATTTCATTAAAGAAATTATGGTGAGCTACATGCATTTAATTTGTTAAACTGCAGAACGATATTACAGATAGCATAAATATTTTCTTGTCCATGAAGCTTCCTACCTAGGGGAAAAACACCTTAAATAATCATCTTAACAACCTTGTCAGGTACTCTCCCGCCATAAGATTCAATGTACCTTTTGTAAATGTAAATGTTCTTCATTAAATTATTTATAATAAGATGCCGAAGTCAACAACAACCTACAGATGTGTTGTGTTCTCTACAAAATTACTAGTCATTGTACTACTTTACCAAAGGAGAATAATTTTGGCTAAAAACTAAAAAGGTTTCAAAAATATGTTTTAGGCTATTTACAAGACTGCAATCACTATGATGAAGCACTGCTAATTTTGTTTCTAGAGCCATGAATACAAATATCCAACTGAAAGATATCTTGTGTTCTGTTACTGTCTTGTCCCCCTTCCCTCTCTCTGACCTGCTCATTTACCTTTTCTCCAATCCCATCATCAGCTGGGCACATTGCAGACAAGATTCCTCTGCCTCTACTTCATGCTGCCTTCATGAAGTCAGCATGACTCTTATTCAAATGTTTCTGTCGTGGTCCGCAAGGGCAAGAGGTTTGCCAATGGGAGAGAAATAAAATTTAATGTATTTTCTATTAATTCAGGGCAGCCTTGATCCCCTAAGCTTAGGAAAGCCCCAAAGTTATGTCAATATGTATGAAAGTCTCAATAAGCTTCCAGGTACTCAGAGAATGCATCAAATAAAAAGTCTTTGAAACAGGCTATACTCTCTGCATCTCTTCCTGCATCTGTGGGTGGAAGAGAAGAACAGAGAAGGAGCCTTGCTCAGGAAAGAAGGTATATTACCTGTCCTCTGTACTTTGTTGTGTTCTCCAGAAAGTATATTGGCAATATGGTGGTGAGTCCTTATAATTTTTTTTCTATCATTAAACAAGTATGATTTAAATAAAACATAGCTAAACCCCACATACTGTTATTCCTCTAAATAAAAGACATAATTAATATCTAAAAGTGTGAGATTTGATTTTTATAAGTCTGTCATATCTTTTTCTCCCCAATCTTCCTGTCTTTTTCTGATATCACAAAAAAAAATTCTCTTCCACTAATAAAAGAGAAAATTACATACCAAAATGTCTTTTTACATGAGGCTTAGGGTTTTCAATCAGTAGGATTTTCTTTCATTTTTTTTTTATTTGGCTATAAACCCCTTGTTTTGAAGAGGCATTATCATTCTTTGTTATGCATCAAATATTCTTTTTACTTATGGTTAGTGAAGAGCTTGGTTTTATTTTTCATATCCCACATACCACACGCCAGACAGTAAGATACTAAGTATCTTCCTAATTTTCTCTTTTCTTTTGTGAAAGCAGTGGTTTGTAGTGAAACATAAGGTGACTGAAGACTGTGAAAGTAAATATACATACTATTTATACATAGAAAGTGATGCCTTTTAAATGGCAGAAATCAGCTCCAAACTGCAGTCTTCACAGCAGAATAATTTTGCCATGGAATGCTGATGTCCCAATTCAAAATGAAGCGGCCAGAAGGGGAAATGAAGGAAGGAAAGAATATATGAAGAGCACTGGCCGCAATAAACTAGCATTCTGTAGTGCTCAAACGCAGAAGTTATCATGTGTAAATAGTAAGGTTACCAATTACCCCATGCATTACCTTTAAACAACAAGCAATGAAACAATAACAAGTCAGGAAGAAATATTGTCTTAGCACAGCATATGTGTATTTAAAACATTGGCTTGCGTATCTCTTATGGCTATCTAACTGAGAACATGAAAATATTTGTTGCTCAGAAATACCTGAACGTTTCTGATTGGAAATCTTAAGCTGAAGTCATTGAGGAATTGGGATTTTTTCATATAGAAATTCAGACCTAGTATGTTTTCAAAATGACTCAGAGATGCTTCCTGTTTACAAAGGTTTTGTGCTCTATGCAATTTCATGAATTTATCTCTGCAGTTCTTCATTCTTAAGCAAGCAGTTACACAATCATGCTAGAATCTGAAATCTCCCTATTGAGCTTATCTCAGAACATCTCCATGCTCCCTCTGCTCTTTGTATTTTAAAAATTTACTCTATTGAAGTGCATTGCAACTTTATTTGAGAAGTGCCATCAATTATTAAAATTTATTATTGTCCAGTTTGGCTGATTTTGTCATCTCATCTGATGTTTTATGCCAGTAATTTTTAAAAGTCTTCTCCATTAATACAGACCTAATGGGCAAGAGACAAGTGTGGACAGGATGTCTCAAGTTCTTTCATCACACAAAAACATTGATTAGGCTTGCTGAATTTGAATGCACTGAAATGAAGTTTAATTTATCATAATAACAGCAGAATTTTCAACCTCAGGAAACAGAGGTAGGAGTGAATTAAGAGATAACCCAAATGGCTTTAGTAACAAAATTACTTTTTTTGCATTTTGCAGCAGTTATTTACAGCTTTAGTCATTATAATTTTCTACTGAAAGCACACACAGGTTGTTAATCAATAGTGCCATGTAAAAGAAAGGGAAGCAAACGCTCGTATTGGGATGTCGACACACTGCTAAAATAAAATTGGACTACCAAAACCATAGTTTTTATCTCTGTGAGTTAAAAGCAGGTAGCTGGCCTGTGATCACAGAAATGGAGATTTTTTGATAAATCTTTGCTAACCACTTAATACAGATTCCTGCAGAGCAGTGATAAAGATGAAAACAGGACCACGTGATCAGAAGAGTCAGCAATGTGAGTTTGGATATATCTAGTATTTCAGAAACTGCAATATACATGACATCTTTTTAAGCACAGTTATGGCAGTATATTTTCAGTACTCCTAACTTCCCATCTCCCTGTTGCAATAAGTTGGATGACAATTAACCACTAGGTTACATAAGTATAAATATTACAGATATTTTAATAGATTAGCAATAATTAGTAAACATACATAATATCCATTAAATATCAGATATTAGGTATTTGTAAAATACATACCATTATATACCGATATACCATTATATATACATCTATATATCTATAAATATGTCTATATCTACAGGTATATCTATAGATCTATTTATGCCATAACTGAATAGATATAACAATTACTATGGTGATTGTGTCTTCTTGCACTCTTTATTCCTTTTGCTCTAATGAGAAGTCAAAAAAAGGTGAAGAAGAAAAAGCATTATAATGCAATTTCAGAGAGTTTTTTACCAGACAGTTTTTGCAGGGGGTTTTTACATAGAATCACATGATCACAGAATTTCTCAAGTTGCAAGAGACAGGTAAAGATAATCTCCCTGCCTCTCACAGAACTACCTAAAAGTAAATCAGGAGCATAAATATGACCAGAAGCATTGACCAGATGCTGTTTGACTCTGATGGGCTTGGTGCTATGGGGAGCGTCTTCCCGTGCCCAACCACCCTCCCAGTGAGGAACCTCTTCCTAATATGCAGTCTGAACTTCTCCTGACACAGCTACATACCACTGGTGACCAGAGAGAGGAATTAATACCTCTCCAGCCACTATCAGTCTTTACGAGAGTTGTAGACTACTTCTTTAGTTGAGTCATCTCTCCCCAAGAGTCATCCTACTACAAAACTACACCCAAACACACATACATACACACACGAAAAAAAAACCCCAAAAGCTATTTTGTTATTTCAGGGGTTTAATCAAGGCTGGATTCAGAGATTATGTTCTCACTACTTCATTCACTGCTTCATTCACAAGACAGGGCAAAAATGGAGCAGTGCCTTAATGGAACAGATGAAGGTCTTCAAATATGAAGAACAGACTGTGAAAGGCAGACAAGCTGTTTAAATAGACATCCTCTAGGGAAATCACACAAAGTTTAATCTTGGGACAAGTCAGTGCTGAGCAAAATAAAAAACAGGACTCTCTAGCTGAAGTCAGGAACTTACATCCTCAGTGGGTTATCATAGAAGGTGGCCTGTAACAAATGCTCAGCAACAGATCTAGAAGACAGACTGAAAAGATCAGTATTTATGTTGGTACAGTAATCATTACATGCCTTACACACAGCTCAAAGGAGCTGGAAGTGCCTGACCTAATAGGGATAGCAGTCTTATAAAAGGCTTTGCACTCTAGTCTGTCATATAAAGATTGGAATATTATCTTCTCAGAGCCTCACTTTCATACAAGTTTGTCACTTGTGTAATGCTAACCTTTACTGAGCTTAAATATTGTGGATTGTATCCTGAGGACATAAAAGAAAACTTTGCACACTTTTCCCTCTGCTCACTGTGCAAATAAACAAACAAAAATCTCCAAACCAAACAAGACAAAACAAGCAAACAAACAAACAAACAAACAAAAATAAGGACTTCAATTCAGCCCTGGTTTACAGAACAAACATGCATACACGTATCTGAAAGTAAATTGCCCTTTGATGTAGAACAGCATCCACTGCAGCATTAATGGGTTCTATTGCAGTCACCATGCAGTGGATCCCTGACTGTAATATGCACCCACTTCAAAACCTTCCTGGAAAAACATTATTATGCAGAGTCATTATTATGACTCAAATCATTATTATGCAAACACTACTTCAGGGGTAGTGAACAAAAGAGAAAATAGGACCTTGATATAATTTTATGCACCATACTGTCATAATTTTTATGTGCACATGAACTCTCTACAATGCAGAGGAGAAAGCATTGAAATCCCTGCCTTCAATGCTACTTCATTTAGACCCTTTTAAAGCAATGAGTGTAGATTCACTATCAGGGCAGCGAGGACAGCTTTGGAGCTCTGCACAGCATAATTGGAACTGCCTCCCAGTAGAATGTATACCACCATTAATTACAGCTCCACTGCCCTGGCAGTGCTCAGGCATTGCACACTTCAATTGTATTTCAGAAGGGCAAACAACTGTATTCATCAGTCAGCTACATTTCCTTTTCATTATTATATTACACCTTATTGAAAAACTCTGGGCCATCTAAAATGAAATATTAATTTCCAATCTCAGTTCCGAAATCTCAGGGACAATATGGCCCTGAAGTTTTATGGTGATTCAACTTATGAATAAAAATAAAATGGAATTTTGCATAAGGCATTGTTTCCTAATGCACTTATTTGTCACCATTGTCATCTATACTGAGTGCAATGACAAATATGGAGTTGTGTGTCTATTTATCCCTTATTTAAATAGACAGAGTACTTCTTGCTTTGACTGCAACCCCTCGGACGAGGACACGAGGCTTGACTCCATTTTCATCAGAAGGCTGATTTATTATGATATATATTATACTAAAATACTACATTACAACTATACTACAAAGAACAGAGAGAAAAGGATCAGAAGGCTACAAAGACAAGAATAGAACAGGAATCAATAACAAAAATCCTGTGACTGCTCACAGCCTTGGCACAGGTGGCTGTGATTGGTCACTGATTGAAAACAATCCACATGGACCAATGGAAGATTCACCTGTGGCACTCCACAGCAGCAGATAGTTATTGTTTACATTTCTTTCCTGAGGCCCTCAGCTCCTCAGGACAGGAAAAATCCTAGCAGAGGCTTTTTCACTAAAAATCCTGGCAACAAGTACTTATGCAGGGCAGGTCAAAAAAGTCAGCATTGGACCCTGCAGAGAAATACTTCATGTATGTAAATAGATCTGCATAATATTTACAGCATTACACCAGGTACTGCTCTGACAATTCTTCATATGTTTTCTAAACTGGTGCTACTTCCTTGGCTTCAGAGAAATTACATCTTATTTATCTGCACGTAAGTGATACAAGAATCAGATCTACTCTATTCCTTTACATAAAAAATTAGTCCTCCAGTTAATCTGTGGAGTGAGTGGCTCAGTTTTGCAGTTTCCCCGAATAAGGAAGGGAGACTTTTATGCAGTTATTAAGCTTTCTCTGAAAAACTTTCATCAAGTAACTTGGGCATCCAGAGTTAAAGAGCTAGAAATTGCATCTGCATTGTTTTTTATTGTCTTCCTAGTTTTCAAGGGAAAACATTTACTTGGAAATAATTTACATGTTTGTCTCAATTTCTGTGAAGGGACCATCTATTTCCAGTGCCTTTGTGAGGATTATCTAGCACATTATCAGAAATAAAACCCAGATAAAACAAACCTGACATTACCTGACCTCATGATAAAAGTGATCACAACATCTCTTCATCCTTAATCTTTAATTTTGCCTCTTTCTCATACACTGATAAAATTAGGATAGGCTTTGTACACCTCTCTGAGGTAACCAAGTATCAAATCTCTTAGGAATGAGATCCTCAGGTTAATTCTAGAAATATTAACCAGCAGTAGAGTTTTATAGGTTAAAAACAACTTCCAACTAGAAAATAACAAGTTTCTAGTGCAGCACACACTGATTGATTACAATTAACATGAAACTGCACTGAAAAGTGGATATCCTTATTCTGAAACAGCTTCAGTTTCCAGATGGTCTTATTAAGATGTAGCCTCGAGTATTGCTAATTACATGATTGTAGTCTTTGGACCCAATCCTCAGATGGCACAGTCTCATAGCTAGGATATTGCTCTTTATATTTAAATAGCATTTAAATGAGGAAAAATCTTACAAATTCTGTTCTTCCTTAAGGGAATATTAACTTGGAGTTGTTTCTGCTTGCTACTGACTCACATGGGAAAAAGCATGGCATCAGAATCTCTCAGACAATTTTTCCTAAAATGCTTGTGTATGCAGAGAGACATAAAGAGCAAACACTGTTCAAATACTATGTATTTAAATTCACCAACTCTTATATCATCTTCAGTTCTTACACAGTGCCATAAAAAGTGGCACTGTATTCATCCTTGAGAGGATGCTGTATTTCATATCTCTCATGACATAAGGTTTTACCTGTGTGTCTTCAAGCTGTTTTTTGGTTTGGTTTGGGTTTTTTTAGGGTGTTTTTTTTTTTTTTGTTTTTTGTTAGTCCCTCGCAGTCTAGAAAATCCACTGAAAAGTTGTTTGAAGGAATTATCAATATGATGTCAGTTGTAGGGGGTGGGGAATGGAAGGAATGTAATAACCCCATTTCTGGGGATTGTCCTATCATCTGACCACGTAAAATGAATATAGGGAATCTGGAATTGAGAACACAGAAAGACCTCTGTAAACATTTGCAGGAGGACCTGGTCAGCCACAGGTGCTCCAGGTTACTCTTCAGCAACAGATACAACAAAGATGTACCTGTAACAACACACCAGAGCTCATTAGATATTTCAAAACTAACTAAGGAACAAAAGAAGCTGAGCAATATTCTCATGTGTGTAAGTACAGTCTTACTAAAGGTTCTTGTAGATCAGTTTTCATGTTAATCACTGCTGTGTTATCTGCACTTTCAAACAGTCTCATATCTGATCTGTAAGAAAAGTAAGTAACATAAGAAGCATTCCTTTTCTTCGTGGTCACTGGGATATCCAACCGCTCTTGCAATACCCTCCACCAGAGTTTATTTTTCTAGGACATGCACAAAGCTTTTTAGGAGCTGGTGGTGGAGGAGGAAAAGAAGTATCTTACATGGACAAGCCTTAACCAACTACAGCTCCAGGTACTGTGGAGAAATTGACTAAACCCTCAGGGTTTATGCAAGGGATTTGGAAGCATACTCTTGGCAAACTTGATATGCATGAAACCACATAGGTGACACTGAATTTTGTGGCTTCTTATATACACAGAGCAATGACTCAGTATTTATGCTTTTCAAAGCCTAACTTCAGTAATCTTGAATATTTCCTTCCTGTTTAAAATAGAACAGTATGGCTTACAGTCATACTGAAGAATTCACTGCCAAATCTGCCCTAAATACCAGCAGTCTGGCAGTTTCCTTCTCTCTTTCTGTACTCCCCTGGAGGACTGCAATCTCTGTATTACCATTTTTATTGATGGTTCCAGCTTTAACGAGCAAGATGACTCTTCCAGTGTTTAAATTACTATCATATCAAGTTTTAGGACAGAGAAGCAAGAATTTATTTCTATCTTGCACACAATAAAGACAATTTTCTGCCATAGGGAGATGCTATTTCTTCCATTCTGTTTCATAGTTATGCAAACTGTAAAGGAGGGGTACTGCAGCGTCAAAAGGATCACAGGCAGCCTGAAAGCTCCAGCTCAGTAACATATGTAGCTAATTGTTACCTTTGTTACTACAAGCAAACTACTTAGTACTGCCTGTAATATAGAAAATTAAAAGCGTGTATAAAAAGAGGATACGCAGAAGCCATCCACTTCTGCAATAAACAAAATATGTTGCCAAAGAAAGATTTGCTTGTGGTAATTATAGAAAAAATATAACCTTCCATGACAGAAAAAAAGAGTAATAAAATGAGAATAAAACTAAGTGTTGGAGCACAGCAGATGCAGGAATACTATTGCAAAGCCTTTAAGTTATCAAGGTGCCCTTCTTGGCTGCTTTTTCCAATACTTCCTAATCAGGAAGTTTTTGTTTACTTGCTTATTTCCATCTGGAACAATGGTTGCTATCAAGGACAGCAGGCCCAGAAGAATACCTCCTTCAAATAATAAATATCTTTCCACCTTGATGTATTTCTCTCAAAAACCAAATGAATAGTCAATTGATGAACATGTATTTAGAGAGGACCCATTTCTTTCCCTTTCCAGGTAATTGTCTCTGACTTTGATTTGTTTGCTTTTGCATCTTAATACTCTTTCCTGCACTTACAATACAAAACCCTGCACATTGTTCTTATGCTTGCATATACTGGCTGTGGATAGTGCTACCTGGCAGGAAAGCTGTTCAGTTTTAAATGCATTTAAAGGCTTTTGATACTCAGTTTTGATTTCTTTTTCTACTTTGGAACATACTCTTCTTGTTTCCAATATGAAAACAAATAACAGTATGCACTTTTTCTTCTGTTGCCCTATGTGTAAAGTAAATAGAGGCCTGAGGTGGTTGAAGCAGTCACTCACTTTCCATTAAAATTACAGTCCTAGTTAATGTCCATGTAATGGAGAAAAGGATATAAGGTGGTCCTCCACTCCCCTACAAAACTTGCTCATGGTAAACTTGCTCATGTAGAAAAGACAGAAACAGCTCAGGCTAATAATCCTAAATTAGTGCAGGAGAGTGGTTACTTTGGAAATGCAGATACATCGTCAAATTTCAGCATTCACTTTTATTGTATGACAAGAACCCCAGCCAGTCGTTCCCACACCCACAGACTCACACCCTCCCTCAGCAACACAAAGAAAAGTCAAAGCAGACAAGCTAGAAAAATTAAGATTGATCTCAGATAAATACTTGCATTTGAAATATAATGTGAAAACACAGAAGCCAAGGTAATTTTTTTTAATGGATGTTAAAAAGTTTCCCCAAACAAAATTTATTTAAATGATGCATTGAACAAGAATCTTAAGTTAGGAATGGAATGCAACTCTTCCTGGTAATTACTGCCATGTTATCATGCTTCAGGCTAGACGTTTGGGTTTTTTTGGTTGTTTTTTTGGGGGTTTTTTTGTTTGTTTGTTTGTTTGTTTGTTGTTGTTGTTGTTGTTGTTGTTGTTGTTTTTTAAATCTGTTTTCAATGGTTGAAAGAGTTCTAGATGGCTGTGAGCCTCAGAGGAAGATATCTGGTCACAGGGAAGCTTGGCAGCCCTCATATCTGAACGTAACATCAGGTATTGTGGCAAATAAAACAAATCAGCACTGTGCATATTTAGTACAAAAAGATTTGGGGTCGTGGTTAAAATTTCTTATGGGCAATGCAAGGCTACCCCAGGCTGCTGTGACCCTCCAAAGACTGAGGCCCAGGACAGAGCCCAGCAGTGAATTTTGTTCCTGAACTCCGATTCAGGCTGCGTGTGGAGATTCACCATGAAGATTTCACTTAATCTTTCTACAGAATTATTCTTTTGTTTACCTGATGTTAACTTTCATTTCTGGTATTTCAGCCTGCTCTTCTAAAATCACCAGAGTGAAAGGAGGACCAATATACCAGTTTCTGCATTCAAATACTGGGTCGTTTGGGGCTGTCATAGGTGGCAAAATGAATAGTTGTGAATTAAAAGCTACACTTTATGCAGAAAGTTTCTACAGAAGAGGAGTCCAAGCTCCATTTTCTTAACATTACTTAAGTAGTATGAGCAATAAGAATTATATTAAGTAACAGTTTCATTCATTGCAAGCTTCTAGATTGCTCTCTCAGCCTCAGACAGCTTGATAAAACTCAGGGGTTACTTAAAAAAAAAAATGGAAGCATATTACTTTTGAAATGTAGATCCAGCTACATGTAGATCCCAATCCATACAAGCAAATCATGATTAAACTAGAGGCCACACACTTGGATCAATGCTTTGCCCTGAAGATAAAGCAAGCAATGTTCATATGAAAGCAAAGAAAAAAAAAATTTTCTTCAGTAGAAACTTGATAGGACACAAAGACTATGGAAACTAGAAAGAGTAGTAAATAGATAAATTACCAGTAAGCATGGTTATGCTACCGGAACATTACGATAGCTAGCAAAGGGTCTACTAACAACATCTGGAGGTTCAAAATCTTAAGAAAAAATAATCTGGCTTCATCCCTTATAGTTACCTCTTTTATTAAAACTTCCAAACATTCTTTCTTCAGTTATTTATTTTGTGCAAATCTGATAGAAGAAGAATTCCTAATCGTGTATCAGACAGGCATTGAAAGAAATTTTTAAATGTCTTTGAAGTGTAGGGATATATACAAATCTAAGAGGAAAACAATATTGAATAAAAATTTGCATCTATTTTAGCTTCCTTTTTTCAACCATCCATCACTACATGGATGCATTTTGTACTATTGAAAAGCAGTGAATAAAAATACTTATTTATTTCACTTACTGACCCCGTTTTTGCCAGAAGAAAGTCAAAAGCATTCTGAGCTGAAAGGTAATATTTAGGTAACATTTTGTGCATCAGATTCATACTTTCTTTTTTTTTCCATTCTAAGTTTTTTTAATATTTCTACTAAACAGCAATTTACTACCCTTTCTATTCATTTAGACAAACAGTGAAATGGAAAGAAAAAATACATACCTACAGTGGACAATTTATGCTTTCCAATAGGTGTTTTATAATTTTGACTGTGATCATGAAGAAGGAAATTGTAAGGTAAAGTGTAATTACTATTTTCTTTCACAAAACCAAAGTAACAAAGAATAACCCCCCTAAAATCACAATAAATCACACTAAAAAGCAACAAGAAACAATAGGTGTAGTTCTTTCACTGAATATACTGAGGGTATACATGCTCAGAAAGTCAGACTTATTACATTATTTCATTGTACACTTCATAGTGATAACTTATTATGAAGTTATTATAAAGTTATCTCTTAATTTCCAATAATTTTATTTTGTATTTTTAAACTGTTTCCCTGAATGGCTTCATGAGAACATTAAATTAATAAGTGTCGACACCTCATACAAAATAGAGATGATTTATCTCTCTACTTCGCCTGTATTTCTATACCTGATCTAATGGCCCAGAAATCTGATGAGTACCAAAACTGACTCAAGATAACTAAATGACAAGCATTAATAGATTCATGTATAGAATGTTATATCCACTTCAGAAGGCAAAGATAAATGCCAAAGGTATGAATTTTGTAATTGGTCCTTGAGAAAAAGTTGTTTTATATTTGTTAATATTACACTAGATGTGTAGTTAATAATTTCTAATAAAGCAGAAATTATTATGGAAATGCAACTGGATTGAAAAGGTGATTTCTTTTGTTTGCTTTTGTAGCTACCTTCAGTTTATCTTGAGATTTTATGCCTGTGTCCATAACCTGTGCCTCCTGTACATTCCTGTAGTTATTTGAAATCACATGTAGCCTAATTCGTGCTATTAATTACTGCAATATCTGAATACCCTATGGAAATTACAGAAAGCCAAAGTAGGTTAAAAACAGATACATCTTTGTTTCCTTTTTTTGCAGTTTTTTGTAGGGAACTGTATACATCTTACATTTCTTTCTCTTCACTCTGGCTTTGCATCTATGATCATTTAGCCACTGTTCCTGGAAATAACAATTAGTAGAAAGACTGCTATGTAAAAGTTATGTTTACATTTCTTCCTGAACATCTTTCATGTCTGTAGAGAGAGAAGCTGCATCTCACAATCTAAGAATTTCTCCCTTTAAGAGAACATTCATGCCTTTCTTTCCCCTGTTGTTTGTGGGGGCCTTTGCCTCTCCAGTGAATCTTGCAAATCAAGAGTTAAATCCCTGACACAATCTCCTTTCAAGTCTAATGAGACCCCTGAAGATCAAGATAAGGAACTTGAATGTGTTCACTACCAGGACCTGGAGGTAATGGATTTTATAAGAAGGTTTAATGCTTAGTGTGAACTTGAAATTACTGAAAGCTGTTATACCTGATGTCATTGAGTTACTTAGGCACTTTGAATTTGAGATTGCACAAAAAACTGTCCCCTTTTTCTGACAGTCCAAAGTGCAGATATTACTGGATTCAAAGACAAAAAAGAGTTTTTATTTTGAAACAAAGAATAATCCTCCTCTTATACTTCTCAGAATCTGAGAATAAATTTTCTATGCTGTGGTACCATGAATACAGGCCTTCCAAAGCTGCGAAGATGTTACTTGCACTGTTTATATATCTTTTACCATACTGGATTTGGCTCCAAGGCTAGTCAATTAATGTTTCACTTTAAAAATAAGGTAGCACCTAGTAGTGGCAATATGGGAAAAATGCATATAAACCAAAGGACTTCTGTATGGTGTTGTTTCTTTTGAAAACTGCTCCTTGTATCAAAGGAAGACTATGATACAGCTGAATTCTATAAATAAAAGTAAGACATAGTTAGGGCTATGAAATACTGAGATTTCTTTTCCATGAAATCTTAAATAGACAAAAAAATGATAATGCATGTATGAAAAATGAATCCTCAAACACATTTAGTACTTATAGAAGGTGTTTATAAATACAGTCAGCAGAAATATTTTGAGCATTAAATTTTGAGCATTATATGCTTTCAATGCTTTTCACTACTTTCATTTACTGCAGCCTGCAGATGGAAAATTAAGGAGGAAGAAAACAAAAGTTGTCTACACTAAAGATGGTTGTGGTTTACTATTTGAATATTTAAATTGTGGAGCAATAATACCTTGTATTCTTCCTATGACAATATTATACCAGCCTTTCTATTCAAAATATTTTCATTCTGTGGTCCCAATGCAGACTTCACTCAGGAATTGCTCTAATGAGCCTTAGCTTGGATACAATAGGACTTCGCTACATAAAATCAAGAACATGATATTTTATTCAGGCTGGTCCAAACCACTTTCTCTGTAGAAAAACTCTCTCATTTACCAAGAATTCGGCTTCTGTTTTCTTTTTCCTTAAATAATTTTTAATGTTCCAGCCAACACTTTTTACCCAGTGTGGTCTTTTCAGATCCTTCCACAAGCTCTTAATTTTGTAGTCTTTGAGAGCTATTCCTGCACAATGAATCTTTGGAGTCTTAGGACCTCTTCATTAGTCACCATAAAAGTTAACGATCAGAGATCTGGGTTTAACTCTGTGAACTGCTAACACATAGAGAAAGCTAGCTAGATGTCTTGGTTTGAAAAGACAGGAGTCTGTGAAGGAAGGCAAAAAGCCTTCTGTGAAGTGGAAAAGGTAAACTCCCTCCTTCTGAATTATCACAATTTCAGAATTAAAAGGGCTCTCAGGCAAAGATATGGGAATGGGAATAACAGTTTTTTTACTAGGAAGGAAAAAAAACAAAACTAAATAACAATGTAATTTAACACAAGCAAAAAAGCCACTGGCAGAGTGAGAAAAACCTGACACCCTGAGAAGTCAGGGTGTTGATAGTAGTCCAGCCAGATGGTGGCTGCTCCTCCTGGAGCGGCGATCTGCAGAAGGGTGTAGATCCTTTCTGAAAACGCGGCAAAGGAGCAGCTGGGCCTTGGTTCCTGATTCCTCTGAGAAATCCAGCGAAGAAGGCTGTCTGTGGTCTCAGAAATGCTTGTTTTATGGTGGCAGGGATGCTTGGCTCCTCCCTCTGGGTGGAGCATCTCTCAATGGGATGATGTAACTAATCTTACCAGCCACAGTGAGTAATTCAATAGCCCATCAGCAGGAGATTATCTTCCTGGCAGTGTCATTGTTCTTGAAAGAGATAAGAAAAACTGCCCCAACAGATGGCAAAAAAAAAGAATACATGCCTATTTTACAGGCCAGGACACCATATAGCCCATTAGCAGGAGATTATCTTCCTGGCAGTGTCATTGTTCTTGAAAGAGATAAGAAAAACTGCCCAACCCCCAACAGATGGCAAAATAGAATACATGCCTACTTTACAAGCCAGGACATTATCCACCCCTTATTCTATTTCCATCTGTGTCACAATGAAATCTTATACTCAGTTTTCACTTAAGACCAGGTTTCCCTGTGGTACACAACGGGTTTCCCCATCTTTCTGCATTACCCACCAAGTGTAACCAAGTCCTTGAGCAAAAACAATCCACGGATGGGTTTGTCTCTGCCTGAGGTGGGATTAATCCAGACAGTTTTCCCTAAAATACCCTTCATATGTACTACAGGGACTTTATCTCCATCTATTGTGTGCAAGGGTTCAGACTGGGCAGGGCCAGCTCGATTGATGGACCCTCGGGTGTTGACCATCCAGGTTGCTTTTGCTAGGTTATTTTCCCAGTTTCTAAATGTTCCCCCACCAAGTGCCTTCAGGGTAGTCTTAAGGAGTCCGTTGCACCGTTCAACTTTGCCAGCAGCTGGAGCATGATAGGGGATATGATATATCCATTCGATACCATGTTCTCTGGCCCAGGTGTTGATAAGGCCGTTCTTGAAATGGGTGCCGTTGTCAGATTCAATCCTTTCAGGTGTGCCATGTCTCCATAGGACTTGCTTTTCCAGGCCTAAGATGGTGTTCCGGGCAGTGGCATGAGGTACAGGGTAGGTCTCTAGCCATCCAGTGGTGGCTTCCACCATGGTCAGCACGTAGCGCTTGCCTTGGCGTGTCTGGGGCAGTGTGATGTAGTCAATCTGCCAGGCCTCCCCATACTTGTACTTGGACCACCGCCCCCCATACCACAGGGGCTTCACCCGCTTGGCCTGTTTGATGGCAGCACATGTCTCACAGTCGTGGATAACCTGAGAAATACTGTCCATGGTTAGATCCACCCCTCAGTCTCGTGCCCACTTGTAGGTGGCATCTCTGCCCTGATGACCCGAGGCATCGTGAGCCCATCGAGCCAGGAACAACTCCCCCTTATGGTGCCAATCTAAGTCTATCTTTGACACTGCTATTCTCGCTGCCTGATCTACCTGCTCGTTGTTTCGGTGTTCCTCATTAGCCTGACTTTTGGGGACATGGGCATCTACATGACGGACTTTCACCGTTAGTTTCTCCACCCGAGAGGCAATGT
This sequence comes from Passer domesticus, assembly GCF_036417665.1. Classification (NCBI taxonomy): domain Eukaryota; kingdom Metazoa; phylum Chordata; class Aves; order Passeriformes; family Passeridae; genus Passer; species Passer domesticus. Next base: position 54,920,034 of record NC_087512.1, on the reverse strand, counting down.
CTTTCCATATATCAGCAGCCCAGATTGGTTTTCCTTTACGTTGCCAGTTGGCTTTTCTCCACCTTCCCAGCCAGCCCCATAGAGCATTGGCTACCATCCATGAATCAGTATAAAGGTAGAGCTTTGGCCACTTCTCCCTTTCAGCAATGTCCAGGGCCAGCTGAACGGCCTTGAGTTCAGCAAGTTGGCTCGATCCACCTTCTTCTTCGGTAGCTTGTGCAACCTGTCGTGTGGGGCTCCATACGGCTGCTTTCCACTTCCGGTTCATCCCTACGATGCGACAAGAACCGTCAGTGAAAAGAGCGTAACGTGTTTCCTCTGCTGGTAGTTGGTTATAGGGTGGAGCTTCTTCAGCTCTTGTTGCTTGTACCTGCTCCTCATCGTCAGTGAGACTAAAGTTTTCACCTTTTGGCCAGTTCGTAATTATCTCTAAAATCCCAGGGCGATTCAGGTTTCCAATACGGGCGCGCTGGGTGATGAGGGCAATCCATTTGCTCCATGTGGCGTCGGTGGCGTGGTGGGTAGTAGGAACCTTTCCTTTGAACATCCACCCCAGCACTGGTAGTCGGGGTGCCAGGAGGAGTTGTGCTTCCGTGCCAATCACCTCCGAGGCGGCTTGAACTCCTTCATAGGCAGCCAAGATTTCCTTCTCTGTTGGGGTGTAGTTGGCTTCGGACCCTTTGAAACTTCGGCTCCAGAATCCCAATGGTCGACCTCGAGTCTCACCAGGCACCTTCTGCCAAAGGCTCCAGGACAAACCATTGTTCCCGGCTGCAGAGTAGAGCACATTTTTGACTTCTGGTCCCGTTCTGACTGGGCCAAGGGCTACAGCATGAGCGATCTCCTGCTTGATCTGGGTGAAGGCTTGTTGCTGCTCAGGGCCCCAGTGGAAATCGTTCTTTTTGCGGGTAACCAGGTAAAGAGGGCTCACAATCTGGCTATACTCGGGAATGTGCATCCTCCAAAAACCTATGGCACCTAGGAAAGCTTGTGTTTCCTTCTTGCTGGTTGGTGGGGACATAGCGGTGATTTTGTTGATGACCTCAGTGGGAATCTGGCGCCATCCGTCTTGCCATTTCACTCCCAGGAACTGGATTTCTCGGGCAGGTCCCTTGACTTTGCTCTTCTTGATGGCGAAGCCAGATTCTAGCAGTATCTGGATGATCCTCTTACCTTTCTCAAACACTTCTGCCGCTGTGTTCCCCCACACAATGATGTCATCGATGTACTGCAGGTGTTCTGGAGCCTCACCCTTTTCTAGTGCAGTCTGGATCAGTCCATGGCAGATAGTGGGACTGTGTTTCCACCCCTGGGGCAGTCGGTTCCAGGTGTACTGCACGTCCCTCCAGGTGAAAGCAAACTGAGGCCTGCATTCTGCTGCCAGAGGAATGGAGAAAAACACATTAGCAATATCAATAGTGGCATACCACTTCGCTGCCTTGGACTCCAGCTCGTACTGGAGTTCCAGCATATCCGGTACAGCGGCGCTCAGCGGTGGAGTCACTTCATTCAAGGCACGATAGTCCACAGTCAATCTCCATTCTCCGTCAGATTTGCGCACAGGCCAGATGGGGCTGTTGAAGGGTGAGTGGGTTTTGCTGACCACCCCTTGGCTCTCCAGCTCACGAATCATTCTGTGGATGGGGATCACGGCATCTCGATCTGTCCGATACTGCCGGCGGTGCACTGTCGAGGTCGCAATTGGCACGAGTTGCTCTTCCACCCTCAGGAGTCCTACTGCAGACGGGTTTTCTGACAGTCCAGGCAAGGTGTTCAATTGCTTAATGTCCCCTGCCTCTACAGCAGCTATGCCAAAAGCCCACCTGAGTCCCTTTGGGTCTTTGTAATAGCCGTTCCGGAGGAAGTCTATGCCCAGAATACACGGGGCCTCTGGGCCAGTCACTATAGGATGTTTCTGCCACTCCTTCCCAGTCAGGCTCACCTCGGCTTCCACCAGGGTCAATTGCTGTGATCCCCCTGTCACACCAGCAATAGAAACAGGCTCTGCCCCCACATGTCCCGATGGTATCAGGGTACACTGCGCACCAGTATCAACTAGGGCATCGTATTTTTGTGGCTCTGATGTGCCAGGCCATCGGATCCACACCGTCCAGAAGATCCGGTTTTCCCGTGCCTCTCCCTGGCTAGAGGCAGGGCCCCTCTAACACTGGTTATTACTCCTCTCCTGGGTATACATACTAGAGGTCTCTTCAAGGGGATCTGACAGATCGTACCCAAAAGCTTGGTCATGGGACGTTGAGGCTACCTTCACCTTGGTGGAACTCCCCCGGTTAGAGTTTCCCTCCTTGAGTTGATGGACCCATGCTGCCAGGACAGAAGTGGGTTTCCCATCCCACCTCCCCATGTCTTCCCCGTGGTCACGCAGGAAGAACCACAGATTAGCCCTTGGGGTGTACCCTCTCTCTCTAGCTGGGGAATGTTGGGCTCTGACTTTGGGGCCTGTGACTCGTGCGGGTGCTGCATTAACCTTCCTCATTTCCTCCCTCATCTCTTCTTTGAACTCCTTAATCACAGCTGAGATATGAGCCTGCATTGGGCCATTAATCATACTCTCATAATTCCTAAGTTTGTTGGCAACAGAGCCCACTGTTTCTCGGTTAGTGTCAGCATCAATTGTTGCAATGAAAGTGGTGTACTGAGATGGCCCCAGATTTGCCAGACTCCACAGCATTTGCCCTGTGCACCTGACCTTGTCGGGGTCATTATTATGTTGTCCATCCCTCCCAAAGAGTACCTGTAATACTGCCACTTCCCTTAACTGTTGGATCCCTTCCTCCAGGGTCTTCCAACGCATTCTATGGTGGTGCTCCTGCATTCTCTCCCTGTGGACAAACCTCTCTCTGACACTCATTAAAAGCCACTCCCAGAGAGAAAGGGATCCTGGCTCCTTTACAAAAATCTGATTCATACCTGAGTCCTGGGTTAAGGGTCCCAAGTTCCTTGCCTCACCACCATCCAGCTGCACGCCTGTACCCATAAGGTCCCAGACCCGGAGTAGCCAGGTAGTATAAGCCTCACGCCCTCGTCGCACAATGTCTTTGTGCAGATTACGGAGACTTTCGTATGTCAGGGACTCGGTGATGATCGCAACTTCTGGCTCCCCTGTGGGTTGTGAGGTTCCTCCATTCCTATCTCTATCTGGGTGCTCTGCTTTCATCTTAGACCTCCTTGTTTCTACCGGGGCAACTGCTGCTGGCTGTGACTGCCTTTGTGGTTCAGCTGGAACCTGGACAGTTGTAACATTTGTGGGTTCCACAGCTGTACTATTAGACTGTCCCTCTTCAAGGCAAAGGGCGGGTTTCTCACCAGCTGGTGAAATGCACTCCTTCAGCATCTTTTGCATCTCCTGCATCTCGTTAACCAGCACCCTCACCCAATCTGGGTGGTTCGTTTCTGAGGCAGGCTGTGGGGCAGGGTCAGGCTCTGGAGCAGTAGCATCTCCAGTCTCTGGGGTAGTGTCAGGCTCTGCAGCAGCATCCCTAGTCTCTGGTGTAGGTGTCAGGGTAGTTATCCAGGTTAATCTTCTCTTATCTCTGAGTGCTAAACATAACAGGCATATCAGCAACACCACCCATTGTATGATATCATTAGCACTTTAGAGTGGATCTTAACCCTTCGAAAACTGGTGGAGCAGACCCAAAAAGATGGTTAAAAGGTTGGGAGAAAGTTTCCCCCCGTGTCATTTCCTCACAGTAGGTACCATTATTAAAGTAACTCCAAAAACATGCAGTTAGTGTGTGATAGCTCTGAATCCATGTACCTGCCATCCAGAGGAAATTAAAGATCCATGAATCCTTCACCCAGAGGACAAACTTGATAACAGACACAGTGGCCTTAGTTATAGGACCCATATTTAGATAAGGGCCTGTAAATGGGAAGTATACACTTGCGACCACATGCCACCCAAACCAGGGAAAACTAGACCACATGGTGGTACTTAAAAATTAAACTACCTAAGAACTGTTAATCCCTTTTTTTTTTTTTCAATGCCCTCAAGCCCTACGTTGGGCGCCAAAATCTGTCTTGGTTTGAAAAGACAGGAGTCTGTGAAGGAAGGCAGAAAGCCTTCTGTGAAGTGGAAAAGGTAAACCCCCTCCTTCCGAATTATCACAATTTCAGAATTAAAAGGGCTCTCAGGCAAAGATATGGGAATGGGAGTAACAGTTTTTTTACTAGGAAGGAAAAAAAACAAAACTAAATAACAATGTAATTTAACACAAGCAAAAAAGCCACTGGCAGAGTGAGAAAAACCTGACACCCTGAGAAGTCAGGGTGTTGATAGTAGTCCAGCCAGATGGTGGCTGCTCCTCCTGGAGCGGCGATCTGCAGAAGGGTGTAGATCCTTTCTGAAAACGCGGCGAAGGAGCAGCTGGGCCTTGGTTCCTGATTCCTCTGAGAAATCCAGCGAAGAAGGCTGTCTGTGGTCTCAGAAATGCTTGTTTTATGGTGTCAGGGATGCTTGGCTCCTCCCTCTGGGTGGAGCATCTCTCAATGGGATGATGTAACTAATCTTACCAGCCACAGTGAGTAATTCAATAGCTCATCAGCAGGAGATTATCTTCCTGGCAGTGTCATTGTTCTTGAAAGAGATAAGAAAAACTGCCCAACCCCCAACAGATGGCAAAAAAAAAAGAATACATGCCTACTTTACAAGCCAGGACACTAGACAAGAGCACATAAAACACTGCTGCATATCCCAAAACAATACAAAGCAAAAATCCCATGCAAATTCTGACTGAAGCAGGCAAAATAGGACATCTCCCTGTATACATACTGCCAGATGGACCAATTTCTGTCTGGAAGTGCTAGCTGCAACACACAGACAATTTAAGAGATTCTGCTCTTTTCTATGTGGAAATACTCTTAGACATGTAATGGGCACTCTAGGTGTCTGAATACAAAACCAGATTTAAAAAATGTGTATGATTGGAACACCTGAACTCCCATAACCTCACTATAGATCTGTGTAGCACTAAAGTATTTGAGCTGCTCACCATCTAGCTCAAGCCCAGAGTTCACAGCTATTTCATAGTTCCATACATTGTGTAATTCTGAAAAAATGTTTGGGTCTTGAACAGTAACCTCACAGTAAAGTATAGCAGCATTTTCCTTATTCAAGTCAATGTAAGTTTTCTATTCCAATTCATTCCCACTGTCTTTTATGAAAAATATACTAAAGGACAGATCAGTGTCATAATGCTGAATTGATGGCATAGCAGTCTATTTTACATAATATTTAATTCCTCCAATATTTAAATATTTTTAAAATATATTCTGTTGAATATATTTTAGGAATAATATAAAATATTATTTATAAATTAATAAATATATAAAATTTTATTTATTACAATAAATAAAATATAAAATGTATCAATATTTTATTGTATGGTTTTCTGAATACTGAGTTCCCAAAGGATAAGAATGTCTTGATATTTTTTGCCAAAAAGGCAATAGTTAAATACAAGTCTTACAAAGGCAAAGAATGAAAAAAATTGTAGAATATATTTTTGTCTAGAGCTAGTTATTATGAGTTTCAACTAATATTTACAAGCTCAATTTTCAGAATGATTAAAAAAAAAAAAAGTAGCCTGTTCCTTATTAGCTTGACAGTGATCTGTAGTAGTAGGTTGCTGCAGTAAAAGTGTTCAACATCACTGAAATCAGCTTTGTACTAAGAACTCAAAGCTTGAGCCCAAGCAGCTTCTTTTGTGTCTTTGAGTCATGAGAACACAATAAACAATGAGTAGCATTTTCAGGGTAGTGCAAAATAGAAGCACCAACAATAAGTAGCATGAACTAAGATATATTTATTACTTATGGCTTGAAATCAAAATACTTCAGTACTTTATTAGGTTGAAGGTTGTCATTCTTCCAGCATATTCGGTGAAAAACCTGCTCCTAGGCGTTGTCCCATTCCCATATCTAGTAAGAACACCAAGGATATTGGCTGCCTTATTCAAAGTGCAAAATATTTTATGTGTTTGCCTAGGTCTCTCACTATTGTTGCTATGGTGTTAACAAAAGCCTGGATTCCATGCAGCATACATACTCATTGTACGCCACAAAGGATCAGTGGGAAAAACAAGACATGTACTTGAGATTCACAATAAAACCAAAACCTTTGCAAAGTAGATGTAGTGTTATTGTATTGACACATGGTCAAGTTAAAGGTGAAAAATAACCTTAATGGCCACAAAAAAACCCCACTTATTTTCTTGCCACTGTTGATTTGATTAATTTAAAATTATTTCTGCTCTAAACAATTCTATGAAAAAGTTATGTTAAGAAATTCTTTGTTCAATTTTCTTTAAGCAAAAGGTGTGTTCAGACCCCTGCCATACTAAGAAATAATAATAATTAAAAAAACACAATAAAGCTCATGTATAATTGTGGCAGTGCGCTTTTCTGAGTTACTTCAATGTTAATGGTTTGATCCTTGTACCTCTGTTTTGTCCCCTCACAATGGTTTCTCCCAAGTTGTTTACCCCTAAGTTTCCCGCCACTGGGCTGCCGCTCAGGAGGTCTGTCCCACTGCTCCACCCTTTCTTCCCTTATAAGAAGTTGTCAATCCCAGTTGTGCTGTCCCCTTTCCCTGCCTGTCAACCCATGTCCACCCTTTTTATTCTCGAAAGTTTGATGTCGCTCACCCTGAGTATAACAGTTGGTTGGTCCCAGAAGCTTCTCCCCTCCCCTGTGGTGATTTCACTGGTCCTGCTAAGTTCCTTGCTCCTCCCCACATGTGATCCTATTGGCTACCTTATGTTCTCCACCCTCTGGACAAACCCCCTTTAAAAACCTCTGACACACCACTGCCGTCTTGTCACTCGTCCCTGACCCATCCACTGAATAAAACTTCTTTGGATAGCATACGAGTGTCCTCTCCTTCGCCTCTTTGCCTCAGGATCCTCGTGGTATCCTGCTGCAGCGTCACCACGCCGCTGCTCCAACTGCCACCTGAAAGGCCTCGGCTGAGGCTCGGGGGCAGCCCCTCTTGTGTGTCCCTTTGGTCACAGAGGGAGCTTGCTGGCCGGCTTCTCAAACGCTCCATGACTGCAGGAGAACCGCATATAATGAAATGGAACTTGGAAAAAGTGTACAAAATGTTGTAGCTATATATTATAAATAATTATGAGGTAAATGGGATTTTAAAAATCTTGACTGCTTATCCAAAATGATTTTACACAACTGTATAATGGTTTGAGGCTTATACAGAAAGTAAATATTTGAACTCAAAAATAATGTGAGTGTTGTTTGTAGCAATTTCACAAAATATAAAATAAAAAATGTGGAAGCTAAAGATCAGTTCAGCAAGTTGGTTTAGCCAACTGTACTCCTCTGCCAATCAGAAAACTTTTTAAAACTTTTCTAATTTATTCATTTTTATCCACTAATTTTGTTTCTCTGTCCTGTCTGGCTACATATACATCTTGTAAATAGCATAAATGAGGGTCTAGTAAATATTTGTCCATCAAACAGCCCAGTTTGTCCCCACATGGCAATCATTTTAATATTATTGCTTATAATTCTTGGTCCAGGCCCTGTACAGAGGCACCCCTACAGCTGGAAGTGTTTGGGAAAGGAAAAGACAGAGATACTACTTTACATTGTAATAATGCCATTAGAACAGGTTATTTCCACTGTGTGTCTAGAAGCAATTATGCCAAAACAGATCTGTTTGTATCACTGTGTACACTCCCAAACACACACCTAGTGTTGCACTTCCAAGGTGGGAAAAGCAGTGTTAGTCTCTGTGAGGCAGGACTGCTCTTTTCTGACAGAGAGCAAAGCATGAGCATATTAAGGTGTATGTTTTTCTCTTTTCTCCTGTGCTTGCATGTGATAGGCAGAAACTAACATTAAATACAAAAAAAAATTGGATTTTCTACAATTTTTTATACATTGAAATGGACAGATGATGAGGAAAGCTAGAAGATGTTTTTTCCTAGTCTAGCACTAGTATATAAAAGAAAAAAAAAAAAAAGACTTTTTTTTTGTACCTTGACATATTGTCAGACAGGAAGCATGAAATTCTAATGTATGCGTATATAAACGCATGCGCGTATAGAAATGTATGCGTGCTTGTGTATTTTACATGTTCTTAAGAACATTTTAATGAGGAAGGTGATTCTGGAACTGAGACAACTACTATATTGTGATTTCCTTTATGATTCACATAGCTGTGATTCTTTCACTTTGGCAAGTTGTACAGACATGTTTCTTGGATCCTTCCTTCAAGAATGTTTCCTTTTCAATAGCTGGCTTTCTGTATTCTCCACTCCCAACAGCCTCTAGCTAAACCTCAGATCTGTCATAAACAGGAGACTGCGTCAGATGGCTGCAAACTAGGATAGGCTGGACATAACAAAGAGGATTTAAGTTGGCAGTCCTGCCATAGGTGTCTAGCTGTGAAAGCTTCCATTTTGCCCATGTCAGAGTTCACTTCTGTTTGAACAGGCATGACTTAACAACTGCGCCTTGAAGTGCTACTGTGTGCATTTCTCTTTAGAACTTTTGTGGAATTTTAGATTAAATCAGAATTTATACTGGATCCCTCAGTGGCCAGATTCCTGAAAGAGTTCAACAAGTAAAATTATTCATCAGCTGTTACTCAAGAAATATTCTATTTTAACACACATTCTTCAAACAGAAACATTGAACAAATACTCCAGTATGAATGAGAGGAAGTGGTTATTTGGTAATTACATGAAAACTTCAAACTTGTTTGAATGCCTGAACTTTGAACTGGTCACTGTAATACATGGCAGGGGGAAAACAAAAAAAAAAGTCACCACAAAACAGAAAAAAAGAAGATGCAAACCAGAGGCATAGTAATCATTTTATTGGCATATCAATTCTAGCATCTTAAACCCTTCAGTCATGTAAAGGCAGAAAAATAGTTGGTTTTTCTGTGAAAGTTAAGACTAACTTCAGCAGAGTGATTCCTACTGGCATCTGAAAAGAGCCTGTAATACCACTTTCAAGGAAAAAAAACAGACACAATAAATCTCACCTCTTTCCTAGCACACTCTTTTCTTTAATTGGAAACAGGAGTCCCTGTTGCCAGATTTAGAATTTCCTCCTTTCCTACACGTGTCACTGAAGGAAATATAAAGGTGACTGTTCCATGCTGTTTTCTGTAAGGTTTCTCTGAGAGTTCATGGTAGAAGAGAGCAACTCAGAGGTTAGGAATATGCACCATGTTAGGGTGATAAGGAATTCAGTCACTGTTACCCCCACGAGAGCATAGTATAAATTTTTCACATAATTTTGTGAATCAAAGGTGACTCTGCTTTCAAAGATTAGACAATTTTGATAAAATATATTGCAGTAATAAAAAAAAAAAATCAGTTGGTACATAGAGGAGTGGAGATTTGTATTCCAGACATTATCTACATTGTTTTCTCAACAAATATTATCAAGTATTCTAATTAAGTCATTGATTTACACTCTGACATCTAGGAATATTATACCACTTTAAAAACCTATGTATTTTAAAAGAAGATAAATGGATTTACAATGTGATAGTATTCTCATTTAGTAGAGATTGTTATGTACTTTAGAGAGAATAAATCCCATGAGATTTGGAGATTTGTGAGCTAAAGAAACCTGATAAAAAGTTTTGTGTGAGAAATCCCTCTAGATTTGAAAAATTAGTAAATGATCATTTAAAACACTATTTAAAAAATACTGTAAATAACTTTTATAATCAAGGGGTGTTGATCAAAAGAAAGGGGGCAAAGACTCCAGAAAGACATTTTTCTGTAGTACTGTCGACCTCTCAAAAACATCAGTGTAAGAACACTAAAAGTCCTTGGCTCTGGTACAAAATCTGACTCTTTCCAGGCCTTCAAGCCTCTAGATCACAAAAAGTCTCCCCACAGACCTTCATCTCTTTTCATGTGCTATTCTATTCCTTATGCTTCATTAATGTTTTAAATTGTAATAAATTAATGCGTTATACATTTCCTACACAGACACTAATTTTGACATGCTTTTCCTGTTGTATTGCCACTAAGGTTGTTCATTAAGTTACAGTTTTTGCCTTCTCTGAATCCACTTTAAAATCTCATTTATGCTTTGCTGTTTATAACAACAGAAAAGAAAAATAATCAGTCCCATTGATAAATAAGCAGTAATTAAATGTTCATAGTGTGCATATTCCTCAGCTAGTGGGCTGGTAACATAGTTTTCCTCTCCTTCTTTTCCTCTTCTCCTTTATTGAGGTGATAATAAACTGAGTTTTGACATGGACAATCCTTCTTCACAGCTTGGTTTTGTTGTTTTGCTGGAGGATTTTGACATACGAAATACTTCAGTATGCTGAATACAAACCTGAATTATTTAAATTTCATGTTGTCACAAGACAGGTTAGTTGTACCAAACCCACACTCTTTTGCTGATAATATACTTCGAAAATTTGTCATTTCTAGATTGCCTTGGCCATAATGTTCCTTTGATTCAGTACTTCTTGTCACATGGAACTATTGGGGTACACAACTGCCCTTACAATCAAAGAAGCTGTCATAGAGCAAAAAACAGGACATCTTTGAAACACCTGTTTTTCTATTTATATCCTCTGCTCATTACTTAATGAACTTAAGGATGACTGATCTATAATTTATATTTGTATTGCTTATTTGTTTTCTCTGTGGTAGAACATCTCAAGTTTACAGATATTTATAAACTCTGGTAACAAACTGGCCAGTACAATGCAAAAATAAAGTTCAACTCACAGAGTGTACTGAAAACTGCAGCAAATGATGGACTCAATATCATACTGGAACACATCCCAAAAGCAACATCAGGCACACTAACTTCTTGTAACCACAATGGTATTTTGCTGGTACTAATCAAGTACTTCTAAAGAACTTTATTATTATTGCTGCTTTTTGAATGGACCTAGGTTGGTCCAAAGCTTCAATATATAACAAATCCCAGCTGTAGAACATGCTGTTATGGAACTGGTTAAAACTACTGAATTGATTCAATATGAAATACACATTTTATTTTGTTTACAAGCATTGTTTTGTTGCTGAAAATAAAGCTGAAAATTTCAAATTGCGGATGTCAACCCTTTTTGAGTGGTTAAAAAAAAGTAAACAAATAAGAAACATTAGTGCTTAACCTGATATAATAACGCAAGACTATTGGTTAATTCAGGACATAAAATTATAATAAGGTAAAACATAATAAATTGAACATCGAATGGGACAAGGATGCAAGGGAAGATCTGAGATCATAGCTGCTACTACCCTACAGTGGTATGTACCTTGGTCACTCCCCTGATTTATAAGCCAGCAGCAATTTCAGAACTATATGCATATTTTTAATTCATTCTTTGCAAGCTCACTTCCATATCTGCCAGATGCTCTGCATTTTGCAGTAGCAATCTGAATCTCTTGTCTGTTATAATATTTCCTGCCATGCTGAACACATCCATTCATGATAAACATCTATATGCTTGGTGATGTGCAAACAAGCAATCCAACAGGCTAAACTGGCAAGATCAGACCAGCAAAAATTTTTATTACGGATTTTCAGATGGATATTTTCCGATTTCTCTAAGTAGCTCATCAAGGTAGCAATGCACCACTGCAGGCAGCAGTTCCTTTGCCCTTAACTGAATTGCGACAGCAGCACTTTGTGTCAGATTTTTCCAGAGGTTCATGCCTTTTAAAGCTTGAATCATGGTACTTCTGCCATTGCCATTGCTGGGAAAAGCTAAGCAGAATGACAAGTGGAAATTGTTGGAGCAGCTGCCACCTGTGCAATATATGATTGAGTAGAAGCTGCTGTCATGTCAATTTTCTGTGGTTTTATGTATCAGGAGACCCACACCAACCCAGCCCATCAGGTATTTTTTCCAATGTCTCAAAAGGGCTTTGGCCCTTGGACCATTGTTAGTGTTTCACAGTATGAAAAGATCTCTATAACCCAGTAATAAATTGTACCGGTGGTAGCTTTCACTGTAGTGTTCTGAGACAGAAGAAAAATAAGTTGGAAAACAGAAAAGCTGGAAAATCTTGACTGAGCCAGGTTTTTCAGTGTTATGGATTACATCTTTTGCTGAAGTAATTTAGAAAGTCTTGGCGGGTCCATTTATGGAGAGTGACAGCAAGGCCTTTCAACAGAACTAAAGACCGTTTCTAATAAGATTTCTTATGCAGACAATTCAGCTTTACACCTAAACACTTATTTTAAACTATGTCGTGTTGCAAATTACTAAAAGAGCTGCTGAGAAATAGCTTACATTTAGAAATTGTATCGTCATTTAACTATTAGCTTAGGTTACCAGCTTTAAGCACCCCCATTTGAAAATCATGACATATTGAGAGTTGATTTCTGCTGCAGACATAAAACCACAAAAGACATTTTCAGCTTCCTGATTCATGTTGATACCTGCATTTAGTCATCCAGGATAGAGCCAGATGAAAGGACTGATGAACTTTTGTGTGTGCTGCCTGAAAACATATACATTTCCAAATCTCTGAAAAAAATGAATCAATAATGTATTCAATACCTGCTCATTGCAATATCTTGCTAGATGCTGATGATCATGTGTATTACATTACCATCTCTAGAAAAGACACAAATAAACCTCCTAATGGAAAACAAATACAAAGGCAGGAAGAGCATGCAGTTCAAGTGGGGAAGACTTCTAGAAAAACAGCTTCAATATCAAAGAAAATGTGCCAAATTGCTAGAATCTGGTACTCTAGATATTATAAAACACATGCCAGAATCTTATGGCTTCTCTTTGTATATGGGAGCTAGGTTTCCTGTAGTCTCACAGTGCAAGTGGATGTACTGTAAAAAATACTGCAGGAATATTTTTTTTAAATCACTGATTTTGCTATAATTCAAAAGGCCATGAGAGACTATGAGGATGAACTGACATAAAAATTGTCTCTAAAAACTGTTTTATTCAAAAGAATAACAGAAAGAAGATTATGAAACCATTATGGAAGTGCTGTTTTCCAAGAGAAAAACAATACAGACAATCATCAAATCAAGATATTCTTCATCAACTCATTCAATTTTCATATTCTATCTGTTATAAATAGAAAAGATACACTTTTCACTTTCAAGTTTTCAGTTTTCTACTATTAGCGTGATAATCACAACAACAAATATTATTATGCATGTGCCATGCTGAGATGTGACCATTTCTCAGCTGGCTGCAGCAATGTTCCAGCAAGGCACATAGAATGTCTTATTCCTTAGGGTTATAACTACTTCTTATTCACCATTAGGAGACAATTTCATATTTTGATTGTGTGAATACTAATGGATGATGCTAAATTTTGAACAGAACACTTGAGTGAATAGCATTTGGGAGCCTAAGATTTTGGCAATTTCAGGAAGTTAATTCATATGCAGTACATTTTGAATGTTCACATCAGGAGAAAATAATTTTGTGGACATGGAAATCTGAATTTCTGTGGAATTTCATTAGGATGCTAACACTGATATTTTGTGTTCCTTTAAAAGCAGTCTCCCTTATGCTTCCTGTGACCTACTGCCAAAACCTGTCCAACACACAAGGTCAAATTTACAGCCTGGCAAGACAAGATCACATCCTTTAGGTCCTTCAAAGAAAGACAAGACACAGGAACTCAAAGTAGACAGAGCTCTTTTGTCTGCCAGGTCTTCAGGTCTCCATCAAGGTGACTTAGTAAATACTATATCATTACTCCAGTGTTGCTATTGTAGAAATTCAGTTTTCCCAGCAATAGATGTATATAAACTTGAAGCATGAATGTCCACCTGGTAAAAGAGTAAGGAAATAAGCTCTAACCTTTTTGACTTCTAAGAAACCTGACAGAGTATTAGTTTTTGGTCTGTTGCAGTTGAACAGTTGGAGAACATACCTAACCACAAAAACATACTTTCACTAGTGCCAGTCAGACGGATTTGTATTTCTCAGGTTGCAGCATCAGAGCTCTCCTGGTTAGACACTATGTACAATTCTATTAAATGCATGCAACATTGTCTTTTCTGCTTGGTTTTCTCTGCTAACACAGATTAGCTTTCCTTTTGGTATAAAAATTCTTTTTCCTGCCTTAACTGTATTGTTGATAACATTGTTACGCAAAACATCTTACAGAACACTCATTTGAGCATTGCAATTTGGCAGGTGGTAAACAGCTTGTAGCAGTGAAAATCTTACAACACCATTTCAAAGAGTGAGCAATTTAAGAAGCATAAGCACAAGTGAGTGAAAATAAAACCTGTTTAATAAATACTAAGTCTTTACTTTAAAAAACTCTCTCATAAAGCCTTCTGCTTACAGTTTATTTTCTTAAAAAAGAAAAGCAAAAGTGGGTTTAGAAGGACTTTTTACCATGCTGTAAATTAGCAAAACAGCTCACTTCTATGGAACTCAGAACTCTTCAGTCCTTTCAGGCAGTAAATAACAGTTTGTATTGTCTAATCTGGAAAAATAAAATATTATGCTTTCAGATTTTTGTATTCAGCTACAGATTTGCACTGGGCTTAATGCCTCTTTATTTTCCATGTAAATGGATTTTCAAAATTGTTTCTGTGGAAAAGTGAAGGTATTTTTTTCTATTTTTCCACTTAATCTTGTTGAGCTGGCATTTGAGTGAATTATGAAAAATCAAGAACCTGAAAGCTATGGCCCTGCCAAAGTCCATTGTATAGTCAGAAGCAATTTATGCAGAACAATGAGAAAAAATCCAATAGATCTGAAAATGTGCACAGAGAAGGCAGCTGTACTTTGCTTTATTAATAATATATTTCTCCTTTTCATCTTAATTTTTCATATCTTTTTGGGTTTTGCCCTCTTATAGAAGCAGCCACAGCATGAAAAATATCCACTAACACTAACTTTTTCAGATTGCTTCCACTATATTCACACTTGAGTTTATTTCAGCAGAAAGTTTAAGCCATTTGCTTATGCTCATTTTTCAGAAAGGCAGTGACTAGGCATGTTTTGACTATTAAGAGAAGACAAAAGTAGGAACAGGTCCAGTTCAACGAAGGTATTTAGGTTCTAATACTTACTTAAGGTTCTAATTTCCACTGAAATCAATGACAACTGTACATGGAAATTTCATTGTTAGTATCAGCTAAGATTGTTTTAATAACCAACCTTATTTACCTAAGCAGACAAAGCAACCATAGACTTTGCAACAGAAAGGCTGCGGCTATTAGAATCTGCCTTTTGAAAGACCTAAGTGTTTACTGATATTGTGTCATGTGTAATACAATACAGCAGAGGCCTGAAAAAAAGGTCAATTAAAGCTATTACCAAAACTTCAGTCACTTGACTTCTGTTGGAGGAAAAGACCTGTCTTTAACTGTATTTGTTTCTCTGTATTTGAAGTAATTTGTACTTCAAATTTGTAATTTGAGTAAATTTTTTTTAAATGTTTTTTAAAAGGGAAGCAAACCATTCTTTCTGAATTAAAAGTGAAATATGTATCAATGGCACTGGGTTTTTATATGAACCCAAATCACACTAGAATCACAGTGAGCAGAAATAAAGGAAAATAGCAAATTTCTCAGCTACTGGAACTTGCAATTTTTGCAAACAACAGGACATCTGTTGGAATTCTTTAAACGTGTCTGAGTCCAGGCAATGCCAAAAACTGGTAGATTGTGCAGTGTCAGAATGAGACTTCTGGACACTAATATGGAATCACATAACACACTGATGAAGCTTCAAGATTTCCAGCTGTGTTGGTTTTACACAGCCCAGTTTCTGGTAGTGGGAAGACAGAGAGGTGGCTTCTGCAAGAAGCTGCCAGAAGCTTCCACCATGTCTGGCAGAGGCAATCCCTGATGGCTCTGAAGATGGACATGCTGCCGGCCAAAGCTGGGCCAATTACAGAGGCTGGTAACATCTCTATGATAACATATTTAAGAAGAAAATCAAAACAAAGTGGGGCGCAGTACTTATTGCAGCCAGCGAAGATGAGAAGGTGAGAACATGTGAGGGAAAACAACATGGAGACACCAAGGTCTGTAGAAAAGAAGGGGGAGAAAGTGCTCCAGGCACTGGAGCCAAGATTCCTCTGCAGGCTGTGGTGAAGACCAGGGTGAAGCAGCTATGCCCCTGCAGCCCATGGATGCACAGGGAATGCAGGGATCCACCTGCAGCCATGGGGTAGGGGCCCATGCTGGAGCGGGTGGATGCCTGGAGGAGGCTGTGATCCAGTGGGAGACCCGGTGCAGAGAGCAGCCTTGCTTCTGGGCTGGAGCAGCCTGTCCTTGGAGGAATGCATGCTGCAGAAGAGTGACCCAAGTCACAGCAATTTTGGAGCACCGGTAGCCAACGGGAGGAAATAATCTTGGAGCAGTTTTGGGAGGACTGCTACCTATGAGACTGGAACTATGCTGGAGAAGTTCATGGAGAGCTGTCTCCCATAGGAGGAATCCTACAACCTCACAGGGAAAGGATTCCTCTCCTGGAGCAGTGGAAGAAAATTTCGGTGATGAGCTCACCAAAAACCCCCACGCCCTGTCTCCCTGCGCTGTCAGTGGGAAAGAGGGATGGGCTGGGGGAAGAAAAAGATTTTTTAAGGGCTTATTTTACTGCTCATTATCCTCCTCTGATTTTGTTAGTAATCAATTCACTTTCTACTTGTGAGCTGAGCCTGTTTTGCCCTTGGAGTGTTTTATCCTGTTCCTTAACGCGTGAACCCTTCATTAAAATTTTCCTTCCTCTGCCCAGCTGCTGCAGGGGAAGATGAGTGAGTGATTTTTGTGGGTGCCAGGCAGCCAGCCAGTGTCAAAACATTACACCAACCCACATTCCAGAAGAATACCTGTCACTGCCAACTTTGCAGTGCCTACTCTGTGATGTGATTCATAACTATTCACAAGTCACAATCAGATCCCAAAGGGTGCTTAGTCTGTATCATGGACTCTAGTGAAGTGAGGGGGAGAGAACTTTGGTCATATACAAGTTCAGAGAATTTGCATTTCAATATTGTGTCCCTGTGTGACAACTGAAAGTATATTTACAGTTTCATCTTGAAGGTGATAGTAGGGCCAGACTAATTTGGCACCTGCAGTAACACTGCAATTTTTAGTTACCAGATGGTCACTCCAAATTTCTCTTTTATCCTCTCAATATTTCCTTCCTTTTGATGCCTGCAGTTTTCCAGAAATCACAGGGTAAAATAATTTTGGTTTCTTTAAAATACCTTTTTTGTTTTCACTGTGGAAATTAGTGTGGCTGAAGAAAATAAAGATACTGCAAATGGAAAAGCAAACATTGGATGTATTGCCATGGAAATGAAGAGGATTAGTAAAGAAAGGTAATAGAATGTTGTAAATTACCACCAAAATCTTGTGAAAGCTCTCTAAAGCATCATATTGGGGGGAAAAAAAAGAGAGAAAAATATTAATTTTAGCCTGTGAAAATCCTGAGTGTCCTCTTTGTGCTTTCAGGATTCTTAGCATCATTCCATCTCAGCACTGTGCTAATTAAAATTTCTTGAGCTTTTACAAGCAGCAAGGTACTTGACTGTCACATTTTCTAAAAATTCTTTGGGAGTGACAGGTTTAACCTTCCAGGAAAAAATGAGGAGCCTGCAGACTTCTTAGAGGAAGAGCTTTGGTATTTCTGCTGTTTTGGCTTGAGGAAAACTCTCAGAACAGCTTTATTTTAGGAGTGACGATGAGTGTCCCTACCTCATATCCAGCAATTACAGCAGTAATAACGTAGTTTCATAGAAACTTGAAATTACACTCTCAAAGGATGGCACATAAAGAACTTCAGAAAAGTGCCTCTTGTCACTGTCTGGATTCCAGACCAGCAAACAGGTGTTCTCAGCAAATGGCTATGATGTAATTTAGATAGAGCATGAGAAAATGCCTCAGGAACAGGAAACTTCAGAAGTCATTAGTCTTGATCACATAGAAGTATTATATGTCATAAAATACTCTTGATATTCTCTTTACAAACATATCCAGGTTTTAGGGATATTTTCCTGTGAAAAGATAGAGAATCAAATGTTCCCAAGTCCTTTCAACTAAAGGAGACAGAAAAGAACTAGGAATAATGTCTATTTTGTAAACTCTATTAGAGAACAACAACCAATTCTTTTCAATGTAAACGTAGAACTGATATTGGTGCCACTTCAAGACACAATTATTTAAATCTGTCTCAGTTACTGTCTTCTGTTCCTGATTCAGAAACACAGACTGGCACAGAAAGCAAAGCCTACCCGTGACTGCTTGAGTTGTGCTAGCTGCAACCCAAAGATCATCTACAATTTGTAAAGGTTGCCCATTGCTTTTCAAGGTGAATTCCAGGAGCTGGTGTCTCAGGTGCTGTGCACACACCTTGATAAATTGCCATGACTAAGTTAAGCAATTTTAACATAGCTCCAAAAACGTAAATGAATTAGTATCTTGTTTGAATTATTTAAGTTTTGCCATCTAAAATTCTTCCACCATCATTCTATTTAAAAAGAAGGATGCAGAAACAGTCTAAAAAATGCTACTATAATAAAAGACAACACGGTTTATTGTAATCTCATGTTCTGTTTAGTTCTATGGCATATTACAGGTAACTCTGCAAGTTTTGTATAAATGTTTACACATATTTACACACATACTACTACATACATATAATACACACGTATTACCAGTGGTGTAGAAAGCAACAAGTTATGTCATGTCACCAAACAGTGAGGTGATATATAGTGGATACTATATACTACTATATACTACTCATGGAATTGGTAGGTATCTATCCTTATTTCTGCACTGTTAACTGTATTTTGAAATACCAACTGTGCCTGCTGCCACATTTTTATTTTGCTTTTAATGGATTCTTGGCTGTCCAAGACCAGCTGTTTTGTGGAGTTTTTTTGTTTCTGGTGGAAGTCTAATCATCTTGTCTTTAAAGCAAAGCAGTAATTAATATCAACCAACTAATACTCTCCTTAAACTTGAGTTTACATCTTACCAGATCTCCTAAGGGAAGGTTTATGACCTGAATAATGAAGTGCTTTTTGAAGACAACATAAAAGCTACATTTACTTATAAATAAGACAGCCACTATGGGAGAAACATGCTGTACACAGCTAGTGGGCATTCATCACAAACAGCTAAGGAGCACAGCAATCAGAAAATTGGGCCAAAAAGGCTGCTGCAAATATGGCTGTTTGGATATCCCTAACATTTTCTCTAGGGACTGAGTTCATGCAGCTCTTGAATGTGCCTCAGTCAGTAAGACAGGTCTCAGACCACAACTATATCAGGTTAAATTCTTAGTCACTATGGTATTCATTGGTTTTCACAGACTTGTCTGTATTTTGTAATATAAAACATTCAAAGAGTTTCCTTGGACAGTAGGAGTGTAAATGCCTCAAGAAGATAGAATGTCTTGATATTTTTTCATTTAAAAATCTCTGTAAGATACATTTCTTAACATGAAAATGCCTCTGTAATTTGTTTTTAGAACTCCCCATGCTTCTAACACATAAGTACTTTTTCTTCTGTTGATATTCACTTGTGATCATAATTTTCAATGTATTTATCTTGCATGCAAATTTAGACCCAAATCTCATTTTATTTCGCTGACACACCCTTAATGGTTTTTACTGGAGTTAAGAAAACATGTATTTAGTGGTTCAGTGAAAAATATGGAGAAGGATTATTATTGGAGTTACTACTTCTTTTTCATCAGAAAAAGATGTATTTATATATCTTGATACATACAGGGCAAGAAAGTTCATTCAGGAAGCTTGAATTTCAAGAGGGGTGCTATAAAGCCCTGAAGTGTATTGTCCAGGAAAACATTAAATCTTATAAATGAGCTGAAGTACTTTTATAATAATCTGCTAACTCAGAATGGAACCATCAGAGGGTCTTATTTCCTGGAGAAACTGTGGTTTCTGGCAAAGCAGTTGAAGAAATAGAAATGGAAATAAAAATTCATCAAAGAAGATACCAAAAAGGGTTCAATTCACTTTAAACTTAATGGATTCAAAAAGGAAAAAAGTTTGGGTTTTTTTTCTTTTTAAAGAGAGAGAAGGAGAAGGAGAAGGAGAAGGAGAAGGAGAAGGAGAAGGAGAAGGAGAAGGAGAAGGAGAAGGAGAAGGAGAAGGAGAAGGAGAAGGAGAAAGAAGGAGAAGGAGAAGGAGAAGGAGAAGGAGAAGGAGGAGAGAAAAAGAGGAAATGGAAATGGAAGTGGAAATTGAAATGGAAGTGGAAATGATGGGAGAGAAGGGAAGGGGAATAGGGAAAGTGACAAGGAAACGGAAAAAAAAAAAGAGAAAAAGAGAACAGAAACAAGAAGTATTTTTTCTGGGCAATCTTTTAAGAATATATTTTACAGTTATATTTACATGGTTATATGCTCTCATCATATATCATATGACCCCTGAAAGTGTTTGAGGCCACTGTTCTGGGGACAGAAGAACAGGAGCTAATATGATTATCTCCTTCTTCCCAGCCATTTCTGTAGACAGCCGCAGTGCCCACATCTGGACTTTAAGAATGTCAGGAGAGGCCCTTCCACAGACCAAAACAGGCTTTGAATAAATAGGTGTTATCTCAATAAATTAGAAGTGACACAGCACTCAGTGGAGTGTATGAATTACCCAGTAAATAGATGCTCTGCCAATTTTTAAGTATAAATCCCTAAACCATGAATTTCCTCCTCCTTAATTAAACACAATAATCACTCTGTACAATAATTCTCAGTATGCTTGTTACCAGAAAAAAAAAAAAAGAAGTATTACTCTTCCTAAATTTTTAAAGGAAAAAATTATTTGAAATATTAATCTCACCACATTGAGATTAATGTTTCCTTTTATCACTTCCAAATTTGCAAACTATTGTTTTCAACAAAACTACTCACCTAATAAGTAATGTCTACTTAGTCTTGCTGCCACATCCTATGCTGTCCAAGTTCTATCAGTGTATCAACAAAGCCTACATATTTACTTATCCTGTCACAGCTGAATTCTTTCCCTTGTAACTATTCTTTTGATGATCTAAAATTTTATAGGCTGTGATTGTCCTTACTGCTCTTGTTTTTCTCTCAGTTGTAAGCTGTCTTTTACATGATAGTACCAGAGCTGCAACCTAAAATACATTTTCAGCTTTTATTGATTTTGTAACAAATGTTACTTCTTACCTTCTCTGGCTGATCTAAAACCAACTAATTTGCAGTTTTCTGTGAAATAATTCTGTACTAGCCTCTGTTGATAAACACTTCTAATGAATCATCACTAGAAAATGTTTTGTTATGTTTTGGTTTTTTTAATTCAGAATCTGTTGAACTAAAACATCTTTCTCCTTTCTCTCCACTTTTCCAGTTCATGTGAATCGTAACACAAAACTTCACCTTTCTTCAGAAACCAGATCTGCTAGAAACAAAGCTTATATTCTTTCCTTCAGGTTACTGATCTGCAGAGTGTGGAGAGTTATGCTACCAATGACTTCTACAGACCTACTTTTCACCTCATATGGTATCTCTTCCACCTATTTCAAGTCCTATTGTAGAAACAAAAGGACATTACTAAATCTATTGCACATTAGTCATTTATGTTTAACAGTTGGACTAAATGATCTTAGACATCTTTTTCAACCCAAATGATTCCATGATTTAGAGAGCTTAGAAGTCACCAAAATTCATTGTAAAATCTAGGATTGTTTCTTTGTGTATCTGACTATTCAACTGCCTTTGAAATATTCAAAGTCCATTTGTGAATTTGGTGTTATCTGTTTCTGTTAAAATGTTTCTAACTAACAATTTTGTCTTTTATTTTTAGTCTTACCACTTTGCTCATTAGACAGTTTATAAAGATCCTCCAGATCCTCTCTCATAATGCCTCTCAAACACATTGTACTAGCACGGTTTTATAATTTATCATGTATTCAAAGACTGTAATCCAAGAGCACTTTTCTTTTCATCCTAAAGAATTTCTTCTATGGTTTGTTAAAGTTCTATTGCATTTCCAGGAATTCTACTCTACCTAGTACATTTTTAAGGTTGTGTTTGGTTTTTTTTTTTCCTCCTATTTTTTGTGAGATACTGATTGTACAATATGTCTTTATTTCATAGGTCATACAGTTTATGAAAAAAAATATTTATTTGTAATGTTTGTTGCTTTCATTACCTTTGTCTTTATATAGTAAACACTGCCTAAAGAATTTATAATATTCAGATGTATTGTTTCTGTTAGTAAATTTTTCTGGTAGTCTGTTTTTGCAGATAAAACCACTAGTATTTAGTTATATTTTAAACTCTTGATGCGTTGTAATTTTGTAAATATTCACTTCTATGGGTTTTTTTCCAACACAAGGTCCATGTCATAAAAAAAGCTGACAAATATTTTAAACCAACTTTAAATCTTGGAAATCATGTTGACAAATCCTAAGCACTCAAATGCCTCTGAAATCAGTAAGGTTGCTGGTCTCAGCATAGTGTCTAAGTACCTTAATATGACTGAATTTCCCATTTTATCTGGTTTTATAGAATCATAAAATGGTTTGGATTGGAAGAGACCTTAAGGAACACTGAAATCCACCTCCCTGCCATAGTCAGGGATACCTTCTACCATACCAGATTGTTCAGAGCCCTATGCAGCCTGGCCTTAAATATTCCATGGATGGGACATCCACAACTTCTCAAAGCAAACTGCTCCACTCTCTCACCACTCTCACAGTACAGAATTTTTTCCTATTATCTAATGTAAACCCAACCCATTTCATTTTGGAGCCATTCCCCTTTGTCCTATCACTATACGTTCTTGTAAGAAGTCCCTCTCCTGCCTTGTTGTAAGGTCCCTTCAGGTACTAAAGGGCTGGAATTAGGTCACCCTAAAGCCTTCCATTCTCCAGGCTGAACAATCCCCATTCTCTCAGCCTTTCCTCATAGCAGAGGAGCTCCATCCCTCTGCTCACCTTGGTGGCCTCCTCTGGACTCTCTCAGCAGCTGTGTGTCCTTGCTGTGCTGGGAGCCCAGGGCTGGAGGCAGCTCTGCAGGTGCGGTCTCACCAGAGCGGAGCAGAGGGGCAGAGTCCCCTCCCTCCCCTGCTGCCCAAGGGCTCTGGGTGCAGCCCAGGACACACTTGGCTCTCTGGGCTGGGAGTACCCATGGCTGGCTCATGTCCAGCTCTCACCTAGCAGTGAAGGCTTACTTCCACCATGTTTTACAAATATTACTGTTTTATTACTCCAAATTACTATATTTAGAAGCATAACATTATGAATAAGATTATTGTTTCTTTAGTATTCCTGAAATTTGCGGAGTTATGAGATTTCTCCACCACAACCTGCTAGTGAGAGACACCTATTAAACAGCAATACCAGTTATGACCTTCTCAATTTCAGACTCGTCAAGTTGTTTGACTACAGCATAGGTTATTCTAGGCAAAATTTTACCTGAATTAAATTATATTAATTTAACTGGTCTGGGTATCATATCAATTTAAATATCTAAAAACTCACTTGGGAAGACTGTCTTGATTTGTGTCATGGTTTGACCCCGGCATTATGCCAGGGCCTCCATGAAAGGTGTATTTCTAAAATGGTTACTGTGAGATGTGACCCAGAAACAGAACAAAGCAGGCTCCAACTTGGGGATGGAGGGAAAAACACAACACTTTAATAATCTACAACACAGAAACGTAAGGGGAAAAAAGGAAAAAAACCACACATAACAATCTACAATGGAACACTCCCAAAACACTCCTCCTCCCCCCAGTCCTCTAACATTCAAATCTCAGTCCAATACCCTCCTTCACACAAGCTCCCCCCAGCTCATCAGAAGAGAGGAGCCTCCCTCTTGCACCATGGGCCTCCCCAGGAAACACAGTGGAACCTCCTGTGCTTCTGTGTCACATGCAGCAGCCGCCTGGAGAGAATCTGCCGTGGTGACCATCTTCCTTCCATGTCCAGTGCTCTCACCACTGTCCATGGATCCAAACTGCTCCTTAGGTCCTTTTAAGAATGCATCGCCCAGTTCCAAGAAGTGGCCTTCTCTCACCATTTGGGACACCTGTCCCCCCCATATTTTTACTCCCCTGGGGCCTGGGAACAGAGATCTCAGGAACAGAGATCCTTCGCTGAAGGCAGAGGGCTCCACCACACCCTCCCCCTCAGTCCCTGTTCTCTCTACTTCTCCTCGCAGCCTTATCATTCTTGGTTTCTGGCCAACCGCCTCCCCCAAGGTGCAGTCTCTGCCTTATCAGAAGAAATTTATTTTGCCCGTGGCTGTGTCAGAGAAACGTCCAGCCAATCATCTCCTCCATCTAGGGCACTCTCATCTGCTGGCATTTTCTTCAACTACGCAAACCCTCTCTTCTTTCCTATCCTCTGTCCCCTCTAAACTCCCGGCTAGGGAGGATCAGTGTTTTTTCAGCTTCCATTGTTTCAATACCAAAAGAGTTAAAAGCTCAGCTCAGTCGCCTGCGGCTGGGCACCCTGCCCCGCCCCTTCTCCTCCTGACTGTGGTGCCGGCACAAGATACGAAATTCCAAGCCAGCACAGTCTCTATCATTCTCTCCTGGGGGGGGGCTGCCCAAACCATCTCAGTCCTCCTCCACCCTTCGCCTCTTGCAGGGGCTCCGGCCTCCCTTCCCTCAGGCCGCATGGCCTCCCCGTCCCCCACCCAGACGCAGCTGGGCAGGGGGAGGAGGTCAGACCAGCTCACCTGCCTGCCGGACTCCAAAGAGGGAGTTTCTCTGGGAATGCTCTGCTTTTAACCCCTGTGTGTCCTCAGAGGCGTATCCAAATCCTAGTGGCCACACCAGGTGCCAATTTCAAATCTGGCCACCAACTGGTTTGACCATAACCCTTCCAAAAACTCACTTCCGGTTCAAACCAAGGCAGTTTGAAAGACAATTGTCTGCTAAGGAAGGTGGGAACCTCTCTTAGAAAGGAGAGTATGTCCTGCTTCCCTATAAATTATTACAAGTTTTAAATTAAGAGACTTTCAGGAAAAGACATGGGAAAAGGAGTAACAGTTCTTTACTAGTATGCATGTGTATAGCAAGGCAAACAAACAACAACAATGGCAGCAACAAACAAAAACCCAGAAAACCCTATAAAGTTTCTCTTGCCGCTCTTTAAACAATATCCAGCTTAGGGTCATAGCCAGCAAGGGCGGTGCAATGATTCCCTCAACACTCCAGGGGGCGCTGTGGCACGAGCTCAGCCATGTCTCCCTCATGTGGTAATGGCGTGGGGGCTGCATGGCGAAATGGGCTGCAGGACCTTGGAGCAGTGGCTGGGACGGCAGTGGCAGGCATGCCCCCTGCAGTGGCAAACAAAATATAACAGAAAAGTCCACAGTCTTAGCAGGAGCTGTGGGGGTCAGCTGGACATGGGGTGCTGGGTTAGAGTGTAGTGAAAAAGCCTGAGGCAGCAGCACAAAGCAGCGGTGCTGATTCGTGGCAGCCAGGATTCTCTGTAGTCACTGCCACACACAGCCAGCGACTGTGTGTGCCCTCCAGGACGGGGGAGGGGTTCGCAGTCCCAGGTTTTCCTCTGAAGCACCCAAAGAGATGGTGAGAGTCCTTTCCAGTAAGTTCGGGTGTTAATAAAGTCCCAGTGCAATGGCTGCTCTTACGGGCAAAGGCTCATCTTCAATAAAGAAGAAGCAGTGGGAGGAGAAAAGCACTAGAGTGGCAACAAATCGCCCAAGCAGCGACCGCAGACTGGCTGTACCTCCTTCGGGTGTACCTCCTTCGATGCCAACAGTGAGAGAGAGCCAGGAGCTTCGCCCAGCCCCTTCCCTGCAGCCCAAAATCTCACAGCATTCCGTGGAGAAAAACCCTCAGGTAAGAGAGTAGCCAGCTGCACTCATGCCCCTCCTGCTTAGCTACATATTTTGTCTCCCTTAAGTATCAGTCGTTATTGCCTCTTAACAACAAATGGAAGTAAATTCCCTAAGAGAAAGAAAAAAAAGGGAAAAACCTTAGCCTCCAATAAAGACCCACAACTGGTTTGGCATCTAAATAAATTCAGTCACCCCTCTGATTAAAAATATAAAGCTCTGATTATTGGTATTATAGCCTACATTAATTGTTATTGCAACTCTTCTATCAGAAAATTAACAAACAGAAAAACATTACTTAAGAGATGGATTCCCAAACGCAACTGACTGAAAAACTTTGAAGGGTCAGTATTGTTTAAGTTGGGACCTGAATTACAATGCATAACAATTGCATCCTAACAGTATTTTTATATTTACACATCTGTTTTGTCCACTGCTATAAATTACTTTTTATTTCATTTTCTAATAAAGCTCAGAAGGATTTCATAATAACTGCACCTCAAATAATTGCTTCTGATGGAATATCAACCCTACTAAGTTCTTTGTTACTATATTCCTTTTTCAGGGAACTTTGAATGTTCTCTTAAACTGTCACTTCAAAATCCATTTCCAAGTCTCTTGTTTCTCACAGTATCCAACAGGTATTTAAGGAGAGAATGTACTAAACAATGAGAACAGCTCTTCCAACTCCAGTATCTATAGATGTATGAATTCCTGGCCTAAGGATTACAGCCAGGAAGCACCACTTCAGAGGTCACTAAAGCAGTTAATTCTTTTGTAAACCAATTCTATTTGGTGACAACAGTGTTCGGAGGCAATGACTAAGTTATTCATTACCATGAAAAATACTATATTCTGTCTCGTAGACACCTGCTAGTCAATCGTAACTCCTTTACCATCAACTATCATAAATTTATTTCCTATGTACTTTTTTCATAGTTTGTGATTTCTTATTCATGTCCCTTTCTTTTATTATTTTCTCTTTTGAAAGGTCAGATCCCCCAGCCAGTGTGTCCTGGGCTTTAGTTAACATTAACCAAAGAAAAGTGCAAAAATTTCATCTTGCATAACCTTCAACATCCAGAATTTCCTGCTCTGGGTATGTCTGATCTTTTCTATCTGGAATTAATTTCAAGAGGGGGTAAAAAAATATTAAAAACAGTGTGAAGAAAAAAATACTGCTACAACTGCTCCTGTAGTTGTTAAAAAAAAATA
The DNA here is from genome assembly GCF_036417665.1 of Passer domesticus. NCBI lineage: Eukaryota > Metazoa > Chordata > Aves > Passeriformes > Passeridae > Passer > Passer domesticus. The sequence goes on along the minus strand of NC_087512.1, from coordinate 54,893,027 downwards.
TATATATATAAACCTGTTGTTATCACAACTTTTATTCCTGAGTTTTAGGGACTTCTTTTTCTAAATAGGTACAAGCAGTTTATTAAAATATGATTTATGCAGCTCTCTGAGATAACATTTCATACAAGCAACATCCGAGTGATGGTAAAGGAGAAAGGAAAACATCTCCTGTGAGCAGGTAGTCTAAGTAGCTTACTTATTCAGTAGCATTCATGAGAAACAAATTAACCAGGCAGACATTGAAAACAAAGGATACTTACAAGTGGGACAATACAACATACATTGCCATGAATATTGCTCTGTGTCACCTTGTTTCAGGGTTTTTACAGCATGATTGAAACTAAGTTAAAATAGACCCATCAATTTGAGAATCTAGATCAATTTTCACTTGCATAAATATGCTCCAAGTAAGAGAGCAAACAATAGTATTGTCTGTAGTTTATCCTGTGATAAATAGGAGGAAAATGGTGTAATAAAAAAACCATAATTACCCACAGCTCTCAGTTTACAATTAGTTTTCTTTGACAGTTAAAGTCATAAATGCCAGCTTTAATCATGTGTTCAGGTTGATTTAGGTGCTGCCAACACTACAAAGAGATCTAATCCTCTTTCTTTCCTTCTCACAATGAAATAATAATGCAAATTCACCACATTGATGGGATGACCCATGTGAATTTATTATAGGCTTGGACAAGTCTCCTGAAAGGGATAAATTCTTTCTGGGTACAGACTTGAGGTAATTCAAACCAGACAAGAAAAAAAATGGAGCTGTCATCAGAGGCCAGGATATGGAATGGATTTAATTTGTATGAATAGGCTTTTTAATAAGTATAACAGGGCTCAGCTCCAGCCTTACTATGGGAATATTACTGCTGTCATTTTCCAAATCTGGAATGCACTAACTTTATTTGTGGGATGCAGATGAGCTCCAAGCCTCAATTCTTGTTACACTGCAGCGTGCAGCAGGCAAAAAGATGCACAGTGGGCAGTCCTAGTGACCAGATCTAATTATTTGAGTTAAGACAAATAGAACAATTAGCTCCTTGCAAAACCATTTGTGGTACTCAGTGACACATACCAGCCTTTCTTGTAGAACAAATTCTACCTTTTAGTTAATGTCCAGATTTTTATCAAGTAAGGCTTGTTGTCAGTATGATAGAATACTTAATTATTTTAACTTCCAAGGGCCTTTTCAGCTAGTGAAAATATATAACACTATATAAAAGGGTAATTGTTATCAGTAAACAAACAGATCAAGAGCATAGAGGTTGAAACTAAAAATTATACAATACAGACGTAAGTTTTAAGTATTACATCACCACAAGATACAGCCCAATTAGTGAAACAAAAAAATTTACAAGCCAAAAAGAAGGTCTTAATTTCACTAAGCAACTGTCAGAAGTTTCAAGCTATCTCCATGGGGTTCACAGACATCATTACCACTACTCCGTTTTATGAAGCTACTGTTCTGGCCACAGCAGGTTGCCCACGTTACTAACACTAGGTTTCCACTGAAAAGACAAGGCAAGACCAATAGTACAGATTTAAAGAGACATGACAAAATGAACCCCTTTCTTTTTAGTTTCTAATTGTATAAATTATCCAAAGCATGTTTTCAGATTTCTCAAACAGAACCAATTTTCTCTACAAATATAGTGAAAGCAGTCTTTCTCATTTGTCTTACATACAAAAAAACTTCAACACAAAAAATAATGTTGTTCACAGTCCTGCCAAAGCTTCTAGTTTTCTGTTCTAAGAGGTATAAAAATGGTCTTGTTGGATGACAAAAATAAAAACCAATGCCAAAAGATCTGTTACCTTTCTATGCAAAGTAATATAATAATTTACTTCACCTGTAATTTTCAGTTTCATGTTCTGCTCAGCCTAGCATGCTTAGAAATTTTCGCTTCATTTTTTAGAACAAGAATGTATAGCATTTTCGCTGCACAATGTCAGTTTTTTATATATTATTTGTGAGCAGCTACAGCCTTTTTTCCTTTATAATTTAAAGTCATCAGTGTTTTAACATTTCAGATTAAATACTTAGTGCAGAAATTTTATTATTTAAATAAATAATCAGTTAATTAACTGACCATTTAAATTCAAAGCAAGGCACAATGAAGGGTACAAAGCAACAGGTATGTTTGGAATAAGTAACTTTCTACTTAACTTTACTCCTTTGAACACTTAGTTATGTGAACTATTTCCCATAACTGTAATCCCTGTATACTTACATTCACTTTGGTCACAGAATAGTTTTGATGTGTAAGAATTTGCAGGAGCAAGAGTTGGTATAACAATGGTAAAGTACTAAACTCTGTTAAAAGGTGATTGGAGCTGTTTCAAGATCGGTATTTTCAATCTGCACTGCTGTACCTAAAGATATGTATGCATGTAGCCATGTTGATAAGATATATATTTAAAACACTTAAAAAAAGGTTAGTGAACAGAGTTATTTAGAGAAATAATTTTATGATTGTCTGAAAATTTCATATTTTATAATAGTAGAAATGGGCAATTCACAAGGGAGATACATGGGCTCTGTGAATTCCACTGCTAAGTCATCATTTTGTACAGTATCTGGTACCATACATGGCCACTAAATTCAACCCTAATGAATACTAGAATCATACAGATGTTGCAATAGATTAAACCAGCTCTTGAAGCTGACAGTGGAAAATATTATCTGATTGAATGGTCACCTTGTAAATACCCTGCAGAATATAAAGAAAACTGTATTTATTCATACTTTAGCGTATACAAACATATCACTCACTATTTCAGGAGTCTTACAAGACTTTCTTCCTACAGAAGGGTAGGCATCATGTCATGATATATGAATCCATGCTCTTCAGTATCAACTGCACTGCATTTTGTGAAAAATATGTTTTAAAAAGCTTTCCATAACAACATAATTCTAGTCTCAAATTTCTTACACTTAGTTTTTATAATTTTGTATCACATTGTTCATCTGATAGCCAATTTTTCTGAAGTTCCATCTGGTAATTTTTTTTCTTAATTTCCCCTGTCCTTTCTAATTCCACTCTTTTGAATTAGAGCTTGTGTTAATGCCACTCAAATGCACATCTACCTGATAGGTCTCACCAATGCCACAGTCTGATCCAGCAATGTTCTCTGGCTCTACTGGAAGCAACTGCATTCTTTTATGGAATATATGCTCCCCTCATCTTTTACCAGATGGGTCAACATTAATATCATGTGAGGGTGAGAGTTTGCAGTGCCTGTATAGGAGAGCTAAGGAAACAAAAACTCTGTAAATTCTAATGCGAGATTGAGATCTAGACTTGCAGCTTTTCCAAACATCTGCCAGTTTTCTCATATTTTTGAGTAGCAAAGCACAAGACTGCATGTGAGGACCTTTGGAAACTTTAATGGTAACAGAAACAGCATCTGGGAAAAACAAAAGTTTCTAATCAATTTTTTCAGGTCCTGATCCAGGCTAGGAAGAGATTTTGAATAGTTCTAGTATATCAGTGCATTTGTTATTCTAGCAGTAACTTTTACAACTACAATGAGAAAGTATTAAAAAGAAAACACTATTTCTTTTTAATACTTTGTCTATTTCTTTCATGTATTTATTTTTAGTAGCTTTATTAAAATTTTCTAAACATGACTTTGTCATATTATTTATCTGGATATTTGTCAGCTTTTGCTTAGGTTTTCATTACATTCTCTAGATATCAGTATTTATTTTTTTTTTTCATTCCTTTCTTTCAACAAAGGTTAAAATTATTTTCATTTTTATTTTTCCTTCCTAACTGATGTTTAGAAATTATTTTTCCAAATGTATCTCTTCTTCACACCATCTGAAGTTTCTTTGGACTTCTCACCCAACTTCCCAACCCCTTTTCCAGTGTCTTTCCACAAATACAGCCTTCTACTGAACTACCATATGTACTATGGCAAGACCAAACTTAACCATCTTTTAAAAATAAAAGCCTTCACAAATCAGCCAGTGAATGTTGTCATTAATCAGAAATATTTGTTTTCAGAATGGTATAACAAAACCATTGTACAAGCAGGCAATTTGTTGTTATTTTAAAAAATGTACCTTTTCTTCAGCCATTCAAGGACAAAAAAAAATATAACTGGAGGAAAAATCCATTATTTTCTCTCAGTACTCCCCTTTCTTTGCTCCTAGTCTCACCCTCCTTCTCCATATGTCAGTATACTCAATTTTAATTGTGAACAACAAATGGTGTGCTGAAACAATTTTTCTTTTAAAGTTAAGTTAGAAATCTTTAAAAAATAAGTGCTAACACTTTAAATGTTTGTGAAAATTATATTACCACAACAGTTGTAATTTTCCCCAAGCAAATAGTGCAATACAAAAATGTGTTTCTATTACGACATATAACTTTAGTAGTCCATGCAAGTTTTTCCACTACGCAGAGGAAAAGTGGATAATATTTCAATATTGCGAGGATATGCAGGTTTCTGATGCCCTTTGCCAGGAAGTAAGCTCAAACTTTTGAAATATTAAAATGATGCGCTGACAGATGTCTTAATTATTGTGTGTTTTATACCTACATAGTATTTCAGATATCATGAGGGCCCCATGTGTTCTTTCTATCTCTGAAAAGAAACCCCTTCAAGAGTAAAGCGTATTGTTACCATATGAAGCTGGACTGTGTATGGGACTCATAGCAAAATATTGCAGGACACAGCCCTCTGTGAAAAATACTTGAGGTTTAATGCCATGAAAGGTGTCAATTTAGATTTCACTTCATTTTTCTCTGTTTTCATAGTTTCACAGCAGTTTGAGTTCAACCTTCTACACACCCATTTTCTGGAATTCATCAGAGGTTAATGTATCTCCTTTCACCATGCCCATGCAAGGAGGAATTGACCATCTTTACAGAGCAAAAATGCAGTATGCAAAGGAAAAGTTGTACTAGAATACCCCCAAGCAGGGAAATATTTTCACTGCTTAGACAAGTTTTCCTGCCTATCCTTGGAATCTTCAAATGCATCAATGTACATAGGGCATATGGATAAAATAGCAGTAAGAATGTATATAGATCACATGGCATGTGGAATAGCAGTGGGAGCAAGATCCATACATAAACTACTTGCTTATATTCTATCCTACTCCGGTTCCCTGATCTCACACAATAGACTTCCTTTGTACTACTGCAAAGAAGCTTGCCATGGTGACCAAAGGAGAGGCTTAATTTGTGTTTACAAAGACAAGGCACATAGTGCTCTTAAAACTACACACTGAAAATGTGCAGTAATCATTACAAGCATACTCATGTGCGAAAAAAAAGGCCACCTTTTTTTCTGGTATAAAGAGACATTAACTACTTTGACTCCTGTGCAAATCACATTTACCCCTTAAAGGTAATCTGTCACTTTTCATGTGATGCTCTTTCTGAAAAAAATGGCTGTGTTCATTTCAATGCTGAATTGTTTGTTTCTCAATTTTACTCCTACAAAGGAGTAAAATTGCTTGATTGTTTTGTAAGATGCTTTTCTCCTTTCAGGTAAAATGTCAGAGGTTAATCATGACTCCCTTAGTACAGGACATTTTTGTCAAAATGAAATACATAATCAACAGTTAAAGCAATTGAGCTGTTTTCCTAATGTCATGTTTCATGGACCTAGATTAACTCGATAAGACACCTTTCACTATAAATCAGATAATCCACATTGCTGCATTGTTTCCCAGATGACAGTTATACAAAGTTGAATATCTATCAGATTTCTTTAGAATTGCTACCTTTTTACACTAACATTTTACTGAATTTTGAAACAGTTACACAATAAGAGTTTGAACCTACCAAATCCCGTACTGCTGATTAATAAAGAAATGCTTAATTGCTAATAATCAAAGCACATATAAGGTATCTTTCTTCATAGATTAAATTAAAAAAAAAAATTTAAAAAGAACAAACCATGGAGAGATATCAAGAATAGCATTTTTGGTTATTATAGTCAAAGCACGTGAACGAACATGTCTAACAGCTAAAAAGTAAGAATTCCTGCTGTTTTCACACTGAATGGGATTTAGAGGAAAAACCCAAAAAACCCATATGCTTTCTGACAGTCTTCTGTGTGGAAGGAATTCTCTATCTGACTGCAATGCTTTAAAAGAGTGGATTTATCATTATCTTTGCTAGGAATACCAGGATTTCCCATTCAACTGCTTGGATGATAAATGTGACATACTTCATACTGTCTAATAAGGATCAACCACTCAAAAAAGACAGTGGTACTCCTCTACTACTTTTGTAACGACAGAACAGACTTCAGAAAATATTTAGCAGAAATTCTGTGAGTGGAAACATTACCATTGAGTCAATGTAAATTATATTTAAATTGCATTCTGTGCATCCTATTATGAATTATTAAATAGGCAAGGGAGTGGAAGAGAATGGGAAATTTTTCATGAAGGGAGAGGTGGGAATGAAGAATCAATAACTGCAGAGAAATTCTGGTTTGCAACAGAATATTACAGTACAATCTTCTTTGTAGGTACTGGTATGGAAAGTAGTAGTATTTTTGGAATAATTATAATTAGAGGTTATATCCTGAAGTTCCAAAAACACAAACGAAGGCGCAGGTGCGTGAAGTTATCTCTTAAGGTGCATGCTACCTGATTGTTCTCTTAATATCACCATTATGTCCTGCCTGCCTTTAATTGTTCAATTTAGGGACAGTCTCAGAGTCAGTTTTGGTCCCTAGATCCTCCACTGACTTGCCACCTGAAGTCTCTAGGACTATAAAATTCCACAGAAAGGCTCCCTACAGCTGATTGCTTCTATGCCCATAGTCTTGGAATCAATTCAGTGTTGAATAACCTGGTGTGTAGCCCATGACCAAACATTATACATATTAAGTATTCCTCCACCAGCATCTTCATCAGTGACTAAACATTGAAAGAGAATATTCAGGAAACTAGAGTAAATTCAAAACACAGTAGAGATCCAATCTTTTGGTAACTACTTTGTGTTACATACAGACGATTAATTGCTATACCATTCACACAAAATATGCCACGCCCTCTCTTGCAGAAGGTATTTTTGACCCCTAATTATTTAAATACTTTATATCAAGTGTAATATTGTTGTGTTCAGGAATTCCCTTCCTGCAACGGCGGCTGGCCTCAAAAGGGAAAAAGGATCGCCCCTTCGGGACGTCCCTGCTAGCTGTGGCCAGCACCACCAGCAGCACTGGGCCACTCTCCTGATCCCTGGTCTGGTCAGGAGCACGCCTAAGGTTTTTGCCTTAAGGGACAAGGATCCGCAATGAGAGGGGTGCTACCCAACAGGAGGAAAGACACGGACTCCAGCTGCAGTATAACCCACATTTATGGGTTATACTGAAAAACTAGGGTCTGACACCAGCTTATAAAGAGGGGAGAGTACAGAAGTAGAGTCTGGCCTTCAGCCAATGCACGGGAAGGTGGGAGTGAGGAGAGGGTGACAGACACAGTGGGACAACCAATAGAGAAAAGCCTAGGGAGGGGCCCTGGCCCCTGAACCAATTACTCAATGCCCTGACTGGAAGATTCTAGATGGAAGGGACAGGCCACTGAGTGATGGACAGGGCACCAGGGAGGGACTAAGGAATGGATACATGGGTTGCCAATGGTAACAGGGAGGGGAAAACTGGATTGATGGGGTGAGCAAGAAGAGGGAGAACCAGGGCAGAACCATTACAAATAAAGGGGTACATGGAACGAACCAATTTACAACTTAACCAAGCTAAAGTACAAGAAACACACCACAACACCCTCCTTTTCTTGCCTAACAAAAAAAAAAAAAAAAAAAAAAAAAAAAAAAAAAAAAAAAAAAAAAAAAAAAAAAAAAAATCCCACCAAACAAACATGTTCAGTTTGTTGAGGGAGGCCTTTCAAAATTATCAAGGAAAAGAGAATTAAGTGAACATTTATTTGATGCAGGGGCAAAAGTCCAACGCAAGACCCCCTTTGCCCCACTAGTGAAGGAACCCAGCATGCTCTGTACAGATGCAATATTGTTCTTTAAGTGTGATCAATTTTGGTTGACATGAGCTTTGCCAAATTCAAAGCCAAATTTTCAGTCTTCTGCACTTGTTTTTAAGACTAATTTTTTCTAAATTTATTACTTGTGTGTATTTTGAAAGTAGTGGGAAGGCAACATAAATTTCAGGGTCTTTCTGCTCATAGTGACAGAATCCTCATCCTTCTACTTTCACCCTTTCTCAGAAAAACAGGTTTTGCCTTTCCCCTTGTTCTCTAATATCACTCCATGGAGCACTGTATTCATTTCTGATCTCAGATGTGATAGACAACATGGCAGAAGAAAGTTGTGCTTTGTTTTTTTCAGTAAGTCTTTTCACTTTACATGTTGTGCTGTGACAACAGAAAAGTCATATCTTAAACAAGTTACATTCCATATTTTATTTTACAAGTGAAAACAAAAATGCTTTAAATGTTTTAAAGCAAAATGCTTTTAAAACCTACCATTCTTTCACTTCACCAGGAAAAAAAATCTGCTTCCTAGTTAAATGACCTTATGAGTGTTACTCTTTGCAGTAAAATTTCTTTACAGTTATGGGATTTCTGCCATGTATAGCATCAAAATTATCAGATGATTCAGTCTAGTAAGGAAAGTTTACAGTGAAATGCAAAATATTTCCTCTTAAGGAAAGACAATCTAATGAATTTACAAAAGAATGTTCCATTAAATGAAAAATAAATAAATAGCTAACAAAGTATATAAATATCCATACTTGTAGTAAAATTAGCTTTTTCCTATTAAACTTAAGGAAAAAAACCCTTTTGGCTAAGCAGACTGGTCAATAATAATAGAGTCAAAGCATAACCTTTAGACTGTTTGGTGTCTTCAATGTGCATTATAAAACAATTTCAAATATGATGACTTTTGAGGGAATAGAAAGAGTAACCTATGAGAATATGTCAAGAAAATACTATTCATCATCATTGAAACCCCATCTGCAATGCTGCATCCACCTCTGGGATCCCAGCACAGGAAAAATTGCTCCTGTTGGAGCAAGTCCAAAGGTCAACAAGATGATCAGAGGGAAGGGGTACCTCTCCTGTGGGGAAAGGCTGACAGAGTTGGGATTGTTCAGCCTGGAGAAGAGAAGGTTTTAGGGAGCTCTTAGGGACCCACAAGCGAGATGGAGAGGGACTTTTTACAAGAGCATGTGGTGACAGGACAAGGAGGAATCGCTTCAAAGTGACTGAAGGTAGGTTTAGATTCGATATTAGGAAGGCACTCTTTACTGTGGGGCACTGGAACAAGTTGCCCAGAGAAACTCTGGCTTCCCTGTCCCCAGAAATGTTCAAGGTTTGGGTGCATGGGGTTCTGAGCAACATGGTCTAGTGGGAAGGTGTCCCTGACCATGGCAAGTGGATTGAAGTTCAATGGTTACTAAGGTCCCATTTCAACCCAAACCATTTTATGATTCTACCAGCTCTTGACTCGGTAATTTATCTTATGGTTATTAGAAACTCTGATTGTTGAAACTTTTAAAAAAACAATACCCAGCTATAAATAATCCACAGGACTCTAGTCTTTCTAAGAACAGTATATAAAAGACGGGAGGGACACTGTTCAATAGATTAAATAAATTTCTCAAAATAAACACAATTATCTATTATCTAGTTATTATTATCATAATAGATGCAGTGTCATTCATTCTCTGGTCTGTCCTTCCAATCTTCCCACTTCTAAAATCAAAGAGCTTCACAAAAGGAAAAAAATGTGTTTAATAGACTTGTTGTCATGTAGAAAACGTGTATGTATAACAAACATGTTGTTCCAATTAATTTGACGTGACAAAAATACACAATGAGTTTTTCCCATTCAAGTTTTCCCCAAAAGCATGGGGTTTTTTCCTTATGTGCCATTGATTTCACCACATCTGGAGGAAGGTCAATTCTGTTCTCCTGAAACAGCACCACTTTTGTGTCTAACAACATGTATATTACAAAAAATACATTTTCTCAGAAGAATCAAGAATAAGAATAAGTAACTTGCACTGAGAATGAAGGCTACTTAGCAGAATTAACTGTACACAAAAGTCTTGCAAGGAAGGATTCTTGTCAATACTTTTCTAATTTCCATTGCTTGTTTGTGCTCATCAAAATTCTAAGTCACTGCTCTTAGAAAACTACCCTGTATAGTTTACAATATCTTCTGAATACCGACTGATATTTTTTGCTTATTTTTTATACTTGTGAGTCACAGTGAGTCCAAGTCCTGAGTGAGGTATTGTCAAATCCCTCATCATGAGATCAGTTGATAGGAATAACAAAGACACAATCAATTTTTGCCAATCCTAATAATTTATTTTAAAAGAAATTAATCAATCCAATAAATAATTGCTTTTTATTTTGTTTCTTAATGAATACTCTTAGAGTAGGGTATCTGATTCAAACAGGAGGAATATTCGCCAATGTTTTCAAGGACTTGTTTATATTCTTAAACTCTTCAGAGTTTTTCTAATGACCATTCTAGAGCTGATCTACTAATATTTCTGCCATTTTTGCTTGATATATAAGCATGCCAAAATTTCAGTTGTCTCAGGAGAATTCCTAGGGATCAAACTTTTTTCATGATAGGGACCCTTGACAGCAAAGTATAAATGAACATGACAAATTCACAAAGCTAGAAAATATCAAATAAACAAACACAATAATTCATTTTGCACTAGGCACATAACTAGAGTTAAAAATTTCTCCTCTACCTAAAATTAGAATTTTTTTCCACATGCACATATGTTGTACAGGTTGCAGGACTGCTTTACATCAAGCTTTCTCTGAATAGTCTTGCAGGCATCTCTTTTGCTACAAGCAGAATCCCAACCTTAACATAATTTTTCACACTATAAAGCATGGTATTAGTCCCTTTGGTCTCAGGGGGTATCAGTAATACAAATAACTTCAAGATATTGTCATATTTATTTTCTTTAGAGTGCAAAAGAAAAATGTAATTTATTTTCCAGGTTTTCATAAAAATTGTCTTTTCTAAAAGCAGGTTCCAGTAAGCAGAGATTTTTACACACTGTGCCCCTGAAAATGCAGAGAGCATCTACAAAAAAACTGCAAGAAAAGATTCTGTGCACAGCTGGTAGCAATCATATGCCTAATATTACCCTATCACCAGAGGGACCACTCATCAGGGCTGCCCAATGACAAATGGCAGAGAGGAGAAACAATTTTTTTTTTTTTTAGGAATATAGAAAATACAGAAAATAACTTGGCACAGAATATATAAACAATAAAGCAAGTCCTTTAATTATTTAAAAATCTCTTAAACTGTCCGTTCTGTATTTCAATCTCTAGTTCAGTATAATGTTTTTCTAGGTAGCAGGCACTTTGTCAATAAATAGTAAAATGGTTAAAATATTAAGAGGAGTAAAATGAGAACAGTCTGGGTTGATAGCTCTGCAAATTGTTAGAGTGAGCATTTACATGCGTATCTCTGAATTAATAGAACACAAAAGTAAATGAGAAATTACATTTAAAGGTATGATGCAAAAGTATTGGTTAGATAATTATGCCTTTTTGCAAGTACAAATATACAGGAGAGTGAGGCTCATTTTCTACAGTAACCAGTAGGCTTAAAACTTCCTAAGATGCAATAGCTCTGATAATCACAGGTCCAGAAAACCTGGTAGAGCAAAGTACAGAGAACTGAGTTTCTTCAAGCAAGAGTCTTATAACTAAATTCAGTTTTATCTAGGCACTGAAGACAAACAGTGAGATTCTTTCAGCAATGTTCAGGTGACATCTAAATCCACAGATGCATGCAGTCCTGCTGCATGTGAGCTTTCATATAATTTCATTTTCCAGAGGGGATAATTGACAATCTCCTCTTAAATTCTAATGCTTTGCAGTCCTGTCTCCCTGGGGGATGCATAAATCATATGTCATTTACATTTCAGGGCTCTGATTAACAAAGAGTGTTGCAGCTGGTCTGCTTAACTGCACAACCACTCCTGTATGTAATTTACAAACCTAAATATTCTGTGGTGGTTGCATTATGCAGCCTGGGCTTAAAAAGACATCCCTTAGACTTGGAGAAAGAGATGGAACTAGGTTTCTCACCTACCAGACAGTCATATTCTGTTTTAAATCAAAGCAGATGATATTTTGTCACTTAGAGCAAATCTAGTTGCACACCTAGGTAACACAGGTGATACATCTTTTTTGTTACTGTACTTTATTGGAGATTCTGAAAGGACATGAGGTTCCAAGTCAGCTGTAATTTCTATTGCTCAGCAGTGGTCTGACCTTGTACATGTCAGCAGCAGAAATTTTTTTTCTGGCATTGAAACATAAGCGTTCAGCTTAAATAAAAGCTTGGGATATCTTTGCTGGTTCTTCAACAGGGGCTAAGTGCCTCCCTTTCAGTTTATCCAGAGATTTGGCCCTCTGAATCTCATCTATCTGCCTATATAATGTGTATAGTAGTTCTTCTCTACACAAAAAGCTTTCTCTGAAAATAAAAAAAAAAAATTAATTATGGCAATCTCAGGAATTAAAGCTTCCTGTTATTCACCTACAGAAGCCAGAAATGTTGCTTAGTTTGACCTGCATTTTTGATCTAAGAAAAAACCCAGCATTGGCTAATTTCCCATCTTTCAGTTTGTATCTACTTTATTTTGAATAAACAAGAAACTGTACCTGGGCTTTATAAAATTCTAAGTGCTCAGAGAGAAAAGTTTCATAGATATGAGGATTTATAATTATACCTATTTGCAGGCACTGACTGGACTGGACTTTGACATCACAGGGACATGACCCTGTATTAAAAATATAAAAAAGCAGCATGGAAAAGCTAAGAGCAGACAATAGGTGTAAAAAACAAATGCTGCTGCAGCATTTTAACAATTATCCTAAGCAGGAAATAAAACATAAATGAAGGAAATTTCCTCAAAAATAAAAGGGCAGTATCCTCAGACAGCGAAGTATGAAATGATAACATAGTGCCCAACTGTCCTAGTTAATTAAGTCCAGGAGGGCCAGCAATAATGTTTTTGAGAATCCAGAACATCTATAAAAATATGCACTTCTCTTTCCCTAGATTGACACATAAAAGCATAAAAAACGTAGGCAAATTTAATGTAAATTTTATGTCATAAAAAACCCCCTCGGTGGTGTTGTCAAGGTTGTCAAATTCTTAACAACAAAAATTTAGGGATAAAATAAGCTCATAACTTAATGCAAAGGATTATGCATAAGACTTCTCCTGGCAGTGACCATACCTGCACAGGAATTCTCCAGGGAGGTGAGTGACTTGCAAGAGCATGAGTACGCATTATATTCTGCTGTCACTGAGATATGTTGGAGTTAGAAGGAGCTGAAATTGAAATCTGTCACCATGTAGTTTTGTGTATTTAACCTCAAACCTGATCTAAATCTGATTACAGATAACAGAACAAAGGAATTGTTTTTATCAGTCTGGGGACAAGACTAATTAAATATTGTAATTCACTAAAAAAAAAAATAAAAAAATCTACTGTATCTGAAGTGATTTCAGCAGCAGGAAAGGCAAGAAGTAAAGTTCTTTTACAATATCCCAGAGACCTAAGAAGAAAGGTAGAGGACCACTACATCACAAAAGAAGAATAATATAAAATTAAAAATCTTAAATATCTAGTTCTCTAGTAGAAAGAACAAAAAATAATGTATTCTTGCATTATGTTAGAATTTGTGAACATTATGTCTACCAACTAAACCTACTTATATCCATAATCATAATATTTTCTGTCAAGGATAGTCTGTTGAATCATGTGGATGGCCAAGTTTCTAGCATCCTTTAAAACATACATTTCAATCACAAAGTTATTATTAAAACAAGTCAAATCTGTTGATTTCTGTAATTTCCAGCCTAAATATGACATGAGAGAATAATTGAATCAGTCAAAAATATTTCAGTGATCTTCAAAAGTAAAATTGAAAATGGAGATCATAGACATATCTGAATCATTGCTGTTTGTTTTTTTCTTGTACCCTAGATTTCAGAAAAGATTTTTCTCTATTGACCTGCTTACAGTCACTGGAAAGACTTGTCCCCAGTCAGTGTTACCCAGAAAAGCTATTGTGCTGAATTCTTCTAGCAAAAAGTCCACCTTTAGACAACAAAGAAACTCACTATAATTATCACAGTGAAAAAAAATGTGCCAAAGTCAGAGTGAGACTCTTCACTGTATAAATGTGTCTGAGATGGCAGTTTCCAGAGATATAAGAAAGCAAAAATATCAGCTGTGAAATACCTCTTTCTCTTTAGTCAATATTTGGTAACTCAAATTCCAAAGCAAGGCTATAATTACTTTTCTGATGACTAGCCACACAGAAAAAAAAACCAAAAAACTTTAAAGACCTGAGGATATTTCCAGAGAAAAATGATGCAGCTGTATTTTCATTTAACATGGCAAATCTTCAATGGAAAATCACACAGGCATAAATTGTATAGATTGTAAAATATTTATAGGTCAGATATTAAAATGGTCAATACATGATCAAAAATAGGAAAGTGCTTTGTAGTATTATACCTCCAAGATTCAGTTTAGCATAATGCCACCATATACCCTCCACTTAGAAATATGTTTGTATTCAATTTGAATGGTATCTTCCATTTTCCTTTCAAGAGTTTTCACTCTGAATGGTGAATATCAGTAATACACATTTTTTACAAATATGGTATGTGCAAACAATACATTGGCAAGTATAAAAGATTCTTCTTGTTCTCACATGAAAGCTACTTAGAGAGGGTGTGGGTCTAATGGTATTTTGAGAATTTGCTCAACAGAAAGGCAGATAAGATCAGATTACTTCTCTCAATGCACAAAGCTTAATTGAAAGTCCAGTTTGTCAGCAAATGTTTAACTACAATGAAATTCATGCCTGCCTACAATACACTAATTGGATATTTCATTATAATGTAAGTATGGGAAATTCCACATGGTAATCCTATAGCAGGCTTACACTAAGTGCTGGTCTGAATATAATTAATAATCTCTGGGTATTTAGTGTCAAGCTTTTAGGAAGACTCTCCTGTGGTTGAGACAAAAAGAACTTGAAGTTGGAAGCAGTTCTGAAAATATGATAATGGTAAACAAATACTTTTTAGACCTGTAAAAAAAGGTAGGGAGAAACTATTACCACCAAGCAGAATGCAACATGAAGTGAATTACCTACATTAAAATTTAATGCAAATGATATTGAAGCTAAGTTTTATGTGGTGTTGTTCAAAGGAAGCTGGTAAAACTTACAGAGCACTTCCTCTTTCTTGCTTGCCACAGTATGTAGCAGTAAAACGAAGGAAAGGGTTTTCTGCATTATTATTTTTTGTGGAATATTTATATATTTACAACTTGAGTATTGTTTTCCAGAGTAGAAGAAGTTTCCTTATTGTAAAGACCATGCCTATTTTTTTCCTTATATCCCTGTTTCCTTCTTCAGGTGCACACATCAATATTCCAAATTCTGTTCTATTACACACCAATATGTATAAGTCTTCTTCAAGTCTAATATACATTGAATAAATATGATTTTTTTTTTTAGACCCCCAGTCAAAATTGTTCATAAGGTGAGCAGTAATACCTTACTTATTCCACTTGGTAATAAAATTGTTGTGTGGCTCTCTATAGGGACAGGATGGGAGCAAGGACCTACTTTGAAATGTCCTGTGAAATACTAAATGTGCACCATAAAGGGGAACTTTCTTGGAAAGTCTCAATGCTGCATTTAGCATGATGACCCAGTTGCTATACGCATTGCCGTCCCAACAAAGAGTGACATTACAGACATGAGGCCATGTAGATATGTGGTGGTTTTTCCTTGGCTGTCAGGTGTCCACAACCTGCTCTATCACTCCCCATCTTTGTTTGGGAAGAGCAAAGAAAATGTGATGAAGGGCTTATCGGTCAATAAAAGAAGAGATTGCTCACCAATTACAGTCACAGGCAAAACAGACTCCACTTGGAAGCTAATTTATTGCCAATCAAAAGCCATAGCATGATAATGGGAAATAAACTACAAATCTTAAAACAACTTCTCATGCACCCCTCCTCTTCTTCCTGGGATCAACCTTGCTTGCAGTTCTTCTACCCCTTTCTTCCACAAGGCACATGAGAATGGGGAATGGGAGTTGCCACTAGTTCATTATACATTCCTTTATCCTCACAGTCTTCCCCTGCTGCAGTGTGGAATCCCTTTGACAGGATGTCACAGGGGTACAGCTGCCTCACCATTGTCTGCACCACAGGTTGCAGAGGAATCTCAGGTTCAGGGCCCAGAGCACCTCCTGCCTCTCCTCCACTGACCTTGGAGTCTGCAGGCCTGTTGCTTTCAGTCCTTTCCTGACTCATGCTGTGCAGTAACTTTTCCCCCTTATTAAATCAGTTATCCCAAAGGCCCTACCAGCAGAGATGGACTAGTCCTTTGCCAGTGATGGGTCTGTCTTGGGGATGGCTGGCGTTGGCACTATCAGATTTGGGCACCATGGCACTGCAGCCACCCTTTTACCATGCTTGGATTTTTTATTCTGAATATATCAAGGTATTCTGCCTCTTTACTATTAAACACTGCTACTCCCTTGCTGCCCAAATTTTCATCCCTTTAATACAGCTTCCAAAGACTCTTTAGTGATTGTGTGTATTTAAGGTATAATCCTGCTGGCAATGAACCATGTTGAAAAATATTATCAATACTTTAACACAGAAAGAAATCAATCTAGTGATTGTAAATGGTCTGTGATCTCCCAGGGGTAGTCTCACTGGTTAAAAATTATAGTTAAAAATTATACAAATGAAATATCCTTTCTCTTTTTAAAGAACTTTATAAGGAATTAATGTATAGAACACTTAGAAAACTGCAGTTCAACTACATGAACAAGTAAAATTAAGTACAGTTATTTAGTATAATAAGTGCTAAATAGCTAGCATATATACTTCTTAGAAGTCATACAAATAGTATACCTAAGCTATTTAATCAAACTTTAGATGGTTGGTTGTCTTTTTTTTTTTCTGCAAAGGACTGCTTATCTAAATCTCTGGGCATTATCAAAGTTCCCACAGCTCACCTAGTTACCTGAACCTTCCCAACAGTTTTCTTCTACAGTTACATGAGTTGTCTCTCTTGTGTGTTTTTTGGCTGTCATACAATGCTCATTCACAGCCTCTTGTTCATATTCTAAACTAAAATTTTACAGTCTGAGCTGCTAATTAGATTTTCAGATCCAGGAGGCAAGCCTTGAACTTCCTGCAGTAATGGTAATAAAACAACAGAAAGGGAAGTAAAAAGAAAACATCTGAGGCATCTTTTTGAGATGAAAATAGAATAATTAACCTAATTTTGTTCCAGCAAGTAAAGCAGAAGATCCAATTTACTAATTGTGCTATGAAATAACCACAAAACTTTCTAACTCAGCAGATTGGTTTCTTCAATAATGTCCGCCTCATAAAAAAATCCTCCCTGCAGCTTAGCCCTTCTTTGCACATATTCTGATTTATATTCTTACAGTTTTCTAGGAAAATAATGGAAATTTTGTATCTTTTTCTTTTCTTTTGGGGCACTGTTGAATCTTAATGGAACCTTAATGGGAAAGTGAGAAAAAAACCTATTCTATTTTCAACAGAGTGATTAATTAACCTTCAGCTGCAGTTGTCCTCACTTAAATTTACTTAACCTCTACAAGTTTTAGGGCATGTCTATCTGTGCAAGGCTTTGTAATTTAGAGATTCAAGAGTTTATCTGAGTTATTCAAGAGTTATCTGAGTATGTTTAGTTATGAAAAGGAGTTTAGGCGTTTGGCATTGAGGTTCTTCAGCAGGTATTTTCCCCACTGGATAATATGCTATAATATTGTATGTAATTAGTTAATTATTTTATAAAACATTAGAGCATACTATTAAACTGATTCCATGGCAGTCAGCAACATGGTACCAGTGACCATGATCAAAGACAACATGTTCACTGATTGAACAAAGAGTCAAGTACTTCTTTGCCTCCTTCTCCTCTGCCTTCATGTGGAAGGAAGCAAGGGCAGAGGGACAGGATTTGAGTTTGCATTAAAACAGGTTTTCACTAACATTTGAGACAGTGTAAGTTCCCAAGACACCTGCACAGGATGGACAGATGTGACAGTGGTGCACACATTTGAGGTAGGATTGGAGCTCATTGGAGTGTCCCACTGCACCAAAGGGGATTGCCAGCACATGCTTGGGTGACTGTTCTCCTCTTCCCTGGTTTCAGGCATTCAAGAGCATGGAGGTCCTTTCTTCTGTGCAATTGTCTTGGCACAGCTCTAATTTTGCATGCTTCTGCACATGTTCAGGCCTAAATCCTCATTCTGTTTTTTACTTCAGTCTTACCAGCAGGATTTCACAGTTTCACAGTTCCCATTTCAACTTCCATTCCTACTTAACTACTGTCCCTGCCTTACAGTTATCACAAATATTTTCCCAGTTATGGTATACAAACAAGACATAAATCTAAGACCGTAGATTAGACTAGATTCATATGAATAAAAGCTGAATTTAGGATTTTTTTCAGTATGTAAGTCACATCTATTTGTCTGCGCAGAATTACCTGTGCAGACAAATCTAAAAGCATGTATTTTATTGTTAATTAGAATAACTGTCTAATAGTGATTAGAAATAATTTTCTTTTGATTCATTAATGAAAGTAGATCATTAAATAAATTACTACCTTTTGTTAAGTCATTTTTGAGACAAGAACTCTACTTTAATAATGCACACCATAAGCAGCCACAATCACTGAGTAGCTTATCCTTCACCCCAGTACAGAAAAAAATACGATTTAGTTCAATTGTTAAAGGACAAAGCCAACATTTTTTCCAGATATCCTGTATAATAACATCATATAAATACTGAAAAAAGGAAGCATAATTCCAGTTTCTTTTTTCAGACACAGTTCGCATTTTATTGTCCACATTTAGACATTAAATAAGCATATGAAAAATATTCTTATTATTCAGTAAGACATAAACAAAATAGACAAAATTTGGTGTAGCATTTGATTTGATTCAAAATCAAGAATTTAATTTATCCAAGATCTCTGCTGGGGATCCTGAGGACAAACTCTCCAAAATTTATGTCACTTTTTCCATGTTTCCTTTCACAGCCCTCTAAGCAAATCTGTCCAGAATCAGAGAGCTGAAGTCATCAAACACGTCTATTTTCTGTTTCAGCTTAGAGATCTGAGTACACCATATCTGTTATGGAAATGAGTCTCAGTCTTCCACACTTAATAATGAAACCTGCTGATTAAGTCCTTAAATTTATTGAAATCATAGTGATGCTGGAGGGGAAAATAAGATTTTTTTTTTTTAATTCAAAGAGTTGTAATTCAAGTGTAATGATTTAACAACGAAGCATCTACCAAAGTATCTCCTCCTGGGTAACCTAGGACTCAAATTTCCCAAAATTTAAATTCATGATAATGTCACTTGCACAGTTTATCTCATGAGAGAAAACAGAAAACCTGTGCCACTAAGGAAGGCGATGGTGTCAAGTGGATTTTTTTCTATTAACAATATCTTCATTGTGCAGACAGAAATCTATCAATAAAAATTAGAAACAGAAGGCAAAGACAAAAGGAAAGGAAAGCCATTTAACTGTTTAAACTCGAGGTTAGTTTCTTTGTCAATCATATCCAACTTAGTATGGTTTTCATTATCTCGGTAATGAAAGATTTAGAATAAGGGACTGGTTGTCCTGAATTGGAATATTTTGAATCAATAATATTTAGAGTTGTGACTATTTTATGATAACCACATATCCTAGAATAACCTTTTTTTTTGCATTGCAATGAAATAAAGAATCTTTATAGCCAAGAGAATCAAAGAATCAATATAGCCAAGTATGTATTTTCCTTGTTTGTAAAATTTAAACTGGCAGTTCAGAATGTTTAACAGCAGTTCCAGTTGAGACTTGAGGTTCATGCGGAATAAACTGCCCACTCACTCTGGAAATGAAGCAACCAATACAAAATGTGCTTTGATGTATCTAGGTTTTTTTAGTCTGCTGCAATGAACCTCACAGTGGAATTTGTATGCAGATCTGAAAACTCAAAATTATAGTAGTTCACTATGCTTATATATATATATATATATACATATATATATATATATTTACATACATACATATATATATTTGTATGCAGGCATGCATGCAGGGGTATATTTGCTTGACAGGTCAGCAGACCTGTAGGAATGATGATGGAGTCATTCCTCCCTTTCTGTTAAGATTTCTAAGTACTTCAAATCCAAAGAAATATTAGTACACTGGAATAATTAAATATTGTTCTACAAACCTCTTAAGTTCCCCAGTCATATGAATGAAAACCGAATCCCAGCTCTGAAAGTTAAAATAACT
The DNA here is from genome assembly GCF_036417665.1 of Passer domesticus. Lineage (NCBI taxonomy): Eukaryota > Metazoa > Chordata > Aves > Passeriformes > Passeridae > Passer > Passer domesticus. Next base: position 54,872,645 of record NC_087512.1, on the reverse strand, counting down.
TGTCTGCTTTAAGACCAGACATTTTCTAAAGATGGCATCTTGCTAAACCAATGTAATTAAAAAGCTTGTCTTTTGAGCTCTAAAAAATCTTACTGTCTGTAATTATGGTAGGGCAAGGTTTAACAGCCCTAAATTATTAGTTATGAAAAATCCTTTCTAATGGTATGAAAAAGTCATCATTTTTAGGGGATACATAAATATAATTATAAGGAGATTGAGTAGCAAGGAATATGAGATCCAAGCATTAGAGATATTGAGAAAACATAAATAATTCAAGGTTTAAAATCTTGCTTTAATATTTTTTTATGAGAAAGAGGTTTCACTAGACTTCTTAGCAACTTATCCCTTAATCTCCACAATTTTCTGAGACTGTGGTTTACCCACAAAAGTCAAGGCAGAAAAAATAGGAGAGTGATTATTTTTTTTCTTTTGGGTCCTAATCTCAGATTTGCCTAATTTGACTAATTTGGCTAATTGTCCCAGGAAGGGGAAAGATTTGCTGCATTTGCCATTTCAAATTTTTATTTAAGTCCTGGCATACTTTAAATGTAAAAGTAGTATAAACAATGTGTAACTTTCCTGTAAGTGAGGCAGAATTTAAACTTGGACAACTGATATCTGAATTTGAACATTATTAAATTTCTTTGATCAGGTAATTCTCAAGGCTCTTAAATGATACTTCGAGAGAGACTGAAAATATTAGAAGTGTTTTAAAAAAAACAGCATTACTTAGGGTTAAGTCTCCTCATCAAAAGCTTCTTATTTGAGTAAGATTTGTCTCACATTTGGTTTCTGAAGTTGAATGTTATTTTTCATTTATATATGTGCATTAGTTCAACTTGTTTGGAAACTCAGCCAAGGGGTGCCAAACCCAAACATAATAAAAAATTTATGAGGACTTTTCATAATTTATGATTTTTTTGTAACTTAGGAAAACTGATATGTAAACAGCAAAAGAGAAGTTTCAGAAACATGTTTAATATCAATCATCAGGCTAGTAAGACAAATTTTTCTTCCCACATTACTGCTACAAAGCCACTGGTACTTAAGAGTTAGCAGTTGAATTGCACATTCCTTCTATAATACGTCAAGTTGCTATCAAGGCCATGAGAGAACCATAAGTAAATACACTTAATTAATATTTTTGGGCAACAAGACGTAAATATGCACAGAAATCCTTTACTTGATAGTGGAGAAATAATAGATTGTTGAAATCTTTAGTGTTTTGAAAAGTTCTTTTTATATTTGATAGAACAGAAACTGTGTTAAAATCAAAGCACATTTAATCTATCTGTCAAACCTTTTCATCCCACTAATTGGCAGCATGGACATATCATCAATCCAGTATTTCATTAGTGTTTCTGTATAGGCTATACCAGCTGATTTAGACACCCTCATGTTTTTGTGTATGCCTATTCTTCTGACATCTGGGATGACAGATGTTCTTGCAAACAACATAAATAGTGGTTAGAGCTCAAGGAACCTCCCATTTTCTGCAAAAGAGTGCAGACCTCTGGGAAATGCTGAGAATGCACATGAAGTTCCATGGAAATTAGCTTGCAAATAAATTAAATTTTAAAAAAGCCTTTCTGGTCTGATTCTGAGAGAAAGGGAGTAACTGACTAAGGAAATTCAAGAGTTCAAAGAGTAATATGTTAATGTTCACCAGAAGTGAATGGGGAAAGAATCTGAAGGAAGTGTAACAGGAAGGAATTTGAGCAAATTCACAGCAATAGCACCTAAAGCCACATCAATCATGGAGAAAGCCCACAAGTCTAGTTACTTATTATGTGTGAACAGCATTACCACAAGCAAAGAAATTTGTGTTGAAATACATGCCCAGACTTACTCATTATTTCACCAATATTGCATAGATATGAATGAAAACTTTCTGCAGAAGTACACCAAAGGATGATACTTTACATTTTTTCCATGTAATAAGAGAGGTATTATGTGACATATTAACAAAAAGATGCCACAGATATCTTGTGCTTAATCATAAGATAAAACAAAAATAATCCGGTTATATGATTGGTTGTTGGTAAATTGTTGCTGGTAAGCCATACAATCATTATTGTAAATTTGAAAGCAAATGCTCTGGAGGGAACATGTAAAATACATTATTGTGAATTTGTTTTCTATCCCAGATGAGCTCATAATTTCTTACAGAAATTTTTTTTTAAACTTTTAAGCCATATGGTAGTCACTATCATTGCTGTTTTTCAAGATTTTTATTTATGTGTTTTCTTTACCTTCTTTATTTATTCTTTTTGCTTTTTATTTAGTAACTAAGAATTAGAGAAGAAGCCTATGAAAAGATCATAATGGCAGATAGTGTTTAAAGGGGATATTGTTTTCTCTTTAAGAAATCAGATTGTCCATTTGAAGGTAAAATGATCTGAGATTCATGAAAATTTAAGCAGATAGCAAATGGACTGTAGAAGTTGAAAACATTAATTACTATGAAGACAAACTGATTTATAACTCTGAACCACTTCACATTAGATATACTAAAGCAATAACTGTAACTTCTTTAATATTAGTGATATTCTCATCCAAAGTGATTTTTAATCAATTGACTTTTGTTGAGCCAAATATTTTGGGCAACATTTTTATTTTATATTGTAGAGAAAAAAGAAATATGCCATTAAATATGTCCTATAGCTTGAAGAAGACTCCTGTTTATGAAGCTTCAAGTATGTTAATTATCATACATATTTGACTACAGTTTTTGTCTTTTATTTTTTGAAACTTCAATTCTCTAATGATTAAAAATATTTTTAAGAAAGTAATGCTCTTGTAAAAGGAAAGTGTTCTTGATAGGTTCTCTTATGAGTTACTGTATCCTCTGCAACAAAATGTACTGTGAACCTGCTCCAGTTTATAAGAGAATAATTCAGTAACATTTTGTAATGGTTTGGACTGTGTCTAACAGCTTTTTTTCAATGAGCCTTCAATAGTAAAATTGTAATGTGTTGGCTTGTGGCAATATTTCACTAAGTGTATGTTGCGGCAAGTGAACTCACAGCAATGTATTAAAACAGGAAAAGGGTGAATTTTACAGGGTTTGCTTTACTAGTAACAATTTTCATCTAGGTTCTCTGGCCACATGGGGATCCATCTGCTGAAATTAGTCTTTGAAGGGTAAAGCTACAGCCCAGCCTGTCTAGCTGTATTAAGGTAACAGACTACAAAAAGGGCTGGAGCAAGAAATTGCCACTTCAGGGCTGGTGAACAGTGAAAGAATGTGTCTGCTGTTGGCAGTATCAATCCTTCATCTCTTGACATGTCATATAAAGTCTGTACAGCAAAATGAATGTGTCAGTGTAGCACAGCACTGCTGGTTTAGCACAGTGAAGTACTGTGGTGAGATTCTGTGAATACTGTTATTCAGGAAACTAATTCCTCCAGGATACCTGGCTCCATATTCAACTTGCAGGTGCATAGTGACACCTTGCTGATTCTTCTTCAATTTAGTTGGTGTTCCTGCTAGCTAGAGAAAGTTGGCAAAATTGTCCTGCTTGCTCCTTTCTATTGCTAGCAAGGAAGTTCCTTTGAAAATTTGTCCCAGGACCCTAAAGGGGCTTGGATTTGCATAAAGATTTACTTAATCCTACTTGCAGTTTTCTCAGAGGCCTCAGAAGTAGTAACGCCTTAAATTTTTGCCTTAGAAAGTCAATTATGTATAGCTTAAAATGCATTAAGATTTTAAATGCCAATGAATCCTGAATGCTGTTATTTGCACAGTGTTCTTGTTTTCTTTTACAATACAGAGAAGGGTCTCACTGCTTCAATGTCATGAATACAAGTAACATAGTCCCTGAAAATGTTACAAGTCTTTGTTTAGTACCACTACAGTTATCATGGATATCAAAATGACCCTAATTCTACAGGAAATACTGGTGAGATTGCTTGCAGATATCCTAGTGTGTCAACAATATTCTCTGTAGAGCTTCAGTACAATATAAAGGAAAGAGAAATATTTCTAAAATGAGCAAAAACCAAAAACAAGAGTTAAAACAAAAAGGTAACTGAGAAAAGACAAGACAAAAAGAACCTATGTTCAGAAAATAAATGCACTGTATTTTAAGATCTGCACATCCTAGCAGAGTTAGAAAATTCAGATAGGAACTGTGAGGCAAAATCACTATCAGTGAAACTGTGATGAATACTTTTCAGATTTTACAACTGCACTCTGTAAAGAACACTAAAGTAAGAAGAATTAAATATATATATAGATGAAAGAACTCATCCACCCCCACATGAATTCATCCTTAATAATCCACTGAAACTCATAAAACAAAAACCCCCCATTAATCCCCCTCAGCACATAACTAGTTATTAAATGCAAACCCCAATATACCATAAAGCTCAAAAGAAAATGGGAAAATGACACTAGCAATGTACTGTGAATGTGAATGTTACAACATATGGAGGACAAGTTTATAAAACAGCAAGACATGCAGATCTAAAATTAACACACTTCAAACTCCTGTGGAGATCATACTGGACTTCAGAAAAGCAATACTAATTATGCTTAAGAGATTCTTATGAGTCTTGGGAACATAAATAATAAGCAATGTGTTCCTGCAGTGCACTTAAAGGTCCTGATTTTGGTGACACTGCAGTTTAAATTCAGTGGAAAATGCCTGGTTTCCCTGCTGTTCCTTTCTCTTTGTGCTTTGCTACTTTGGGAGAAGCTCTTTATTCCCTGTTGAGCAGATGACTTCTAAGGACATGTTCCCTAGAACAAGAAAACTATTCCTGAAATAAATGGGCAGGAGATCTTTCTCCTTTTTTAATGCCTTTATTAAGAAGAATCAGCTCAGGTGGGGAGAAATCGACGGGTCGCGCCCACGCCGCCAGTGCTCCCAGGCGTGGCACGGAGAAGGAGGATGATGCAGCTTTGTCCGCTGGTCTGCAGACAGAGCTGGGGATTCCGTCCTCACAGGAGAGTCACAGATTCCTAGCTTGTTTGTTTAACACCCCGGGTGTCTCTTTAATCAGTATCTTTTCAGGTTAGGGTGAGAAACAAAAAGGGTCTAAGCAGGTACGGGACTATGCTCCCATCCTTAGACGTCACTTAAGTCATTTGTTGGCTTGTGATTTTAGGGGTTTTTCTTGTAAAAACTGTAAAACTGTAAAAATTCAGGGCGCAATGCATTTCTCATCTGCATACTGGCTCTGATGTCACTGCCTATTCTCTTTACCTTGGAGGGTCTGTCCTGGTGTCTTCTTGGCAAGCAGCCAGCATCAGGGAAACAATAGTTAATCACCGGCCATTAATGGGTAATTGAACAGCTTTTCTTCGGCAGCGAAACCAAAGAGGCCTGACTTGTTTTTTAACTCTGAAACTCAAAAAAAATTACAACTTTCTATTCGTAACAATTCCTGTAATACTCAGCTCCTCTGCAACAACTTATTGTGAAAACAGTAAGATTAATATGTTTGGTTTTAGAGATTTTTAATCCTTGGTTGACAGATACTGCTTCTCCCTTGTAATGGTGAATGGAAAAAACACTTTGTACAATAGTACAAATCATAGCATCTGATTTATAACATAGATAATGTTACATCTCACATTCATTTGAAAAATTAAATAGCTACTCAGAAAAGCAAACAAACAAAAACCCCGAACACAAACCAAACCAACCAAACAAACAAGAAACAACCCCCACAAAACCAACACAAACATCCTGACAGATGCTCGTCCAGGAAATCTGTAAATTAATTTGTAATTTTAAATGGCCTTTAATCACAGTGGCCCCATTCTAATCTAGGGGATGCCCAGACAATTTGCACACTGAAGTCTGAACTGAAATGTCCTCAAATATTCTATGTTGGTTCTCGTGCAATTTCTGTTGCTGTGGGCAAATTGTCTTCCCTAAATTGTGTGAACAGTTTTATAAAAGTGTACTGAACTTTCATGGCTGTATGCGGTGTTCCTTGTAAGTTCCACAAAAATGACAACTGCCACACTCAAACTTGTTTTGAATTGAAAGAAGCAGTGTGTTTCATAAGTATTACAGTTGTGGCAAATAACTATTTACTAGAGTTCAGTTATGTAGCTGTTAGAGTGTGCACTGTTTCCTTAGCCTTATATTGAAGGTCAGCAGGGTAACAAAACCACATGATAAATTTTAGCCGCTGTCAGTTTGTGTGCCGGCCATGCTCTGGTTTCTCCCACTATTTTTCTGAACAGTATGAGTGAACAATTAGGAGCAACACCCTAAACACCAGGTAGTCTAAAGAGCTAACTAGAGTGGAACATTTTATTCTTGTGTTTGCAGGCAAGCAAACAGCAGGAGCACAAGGCCTTGCCACATCTCCTTCACAACAAGACTTGTTCACAAGTCTTGAAACAATAACAGTTTCCTTCTTGCTGCACACAGAGAGATGACTTCAGTGCTCACATGCTGCTGCCTCTCTCATAGGTTCTTGAGAGAGTTTAGATTAGTTTAGCTTCTAACTAGTCTCTCAGTTGCTGAGCAGCTGTTGTTTACTGTTGTAAACTGAAAATTGTACCTTCAGTGCATTTTTGCTAAGGCAAATCAGTACTTTAGGTTTAGGTAATTATCAGTTCAGAAATTCTTTTTCAGATACTTAAAAAAGTTATATCAGTTTTATAAACTTGTTAGTTTGCATTGGATCCAAATTACTGAGATATGGAAAGAAACATTGTTTACAAGACTTTCCTCTCAAAAACTCTTGGTTGACCTGACATTTTGAGAGTTATTAGTAAGAGTTAAAGCCAGTGTTATTTTAATCCACTCACTTGCTTAAACCATTCATAACACCACTTGTAACTTTATTTCTGTAGGAGAAGGCTGATTGGATGTTCAGTGTAAGTGAGCATCCCTTGAAAATTTCACATTCCTTTCATTACATTCACTTGGATTTAATTTAGGGTAGTCTCCCTGAACTGATTACACAGTGATTGATTTTTAAGAGTGGCATTTTGTTTTCTTATTTTTAGAAGTGCTTCAAGAAAAAAAAGAAATGTTTATTTCAACAAAAACTGATTATTTCCTTCAGTAAAAAATTCTCAACAAATTAAATTTGCTAATCTACAGCTATTTTGTTTCTTCAGCCAACTGGGAAATCAATGAATCAAGCAGAATGTAATTTAATTTAGCTGAAAGGGGCTGAATAGCACCCACTCACCAAAATTACAAATGATATCTCTTTAGTACCCTAAATTTTTGCTAATGTACTGGCAGTCATTGTAAAAGTCAGCTTCTTTGATTCTCCAGTGTTAAATATTATCCTATACATTTTGTCACTTTTTTTCCTAATATTTCTAATAAAGTAAAATGATATGTGAGGACAATCTGAGCAGAACCATCTCATGTATTCACTCTTATATCTGAAAGTATCTGGTACAGGTAACATTTTGGAGCAGACTTCGAATTAATCCACAATAATATATTAGAAGAATTATATTGTCTGTTACTAAGTCAGATGGTCAGATGTTACTAGTTAAGATGGTCTGTCACGAAGCCAGCTGGAAAACTTAAAATGAAGAAATATCCAAAACCAATTACAGAATATGGAGAAAACATGTACATACACATACACACCCCACCACACCCCTATCAAATCCACAGACAGCAGACCTGCAACAGGGAGGTATGTGGAACATGACTCTTCTGCCACCTACATGTGATCCCACAACTTCACCTTAAAATTCCCAGAAACCAGAACTGTCTCATAATGAATTGGCAGGGGTAGATGATCATTTGATACCAGTACAGTCTGTTTGTTCCTGAATTGCAACAATTCTCTTAGCTGCTCCTGAGGAGGAGAAATTAAGGGTCACTACTTTCTCAAGTCAGTACCTCAGTTCAACTAGAATAACCCACTTTTCTAGAGAACAGACTTTTACTGTGTTTTGCACAGCTTTATACTCCTTTCAATTGGTATATGTTTTATTAAATGATCAAAATAGAGCTAAAAAATAGTGCTTCTTTATGATCAAGATATTTTGATCCCGCTTTACTGTCAATAAAATTAAAGCCTAGGAGGGTCCATCCTCAGGAGATTACAATCCAAATACATTTTCAGGCTTCTTTCACATAAATTTAAAATCACCTTCAGACTATACATGCTGATTCACAATGGCAGGGATTGTTACTTTACTGAATCAAGCTTATCCTGATGGGGACAAAGTCATCCATGTTGTATATGTGCAGGAAGTGAACTTTAATATGTAGAGAGGTGCTGTAGCAATCATAACCAAGGACATCTCACTTAATACAGAATCATTTGCATTTGGTAACAAAACAAGGACAAATAATGAAGCCGTAAATCCTTCAACAAAGACATTTATTTTATTTTTTCAAGGATAAAAGGTCTGATTCCTCATTCACAAGCTCACCACTGAGACCAAAATAATGAAATGGAAGAAACCCTATGTTCTATTGACTTCTTATTTCTTTCACCTCACCCTCTTGCAAAGAACATACATATCCTTTTATTTTTATTAGACTGATTTCATCCACACTTAGAGACATGGTCTGACAAGTTGTGCTTTGTTACAAGAAGAAACAATAAGGGTAGTAAAAGGGCATAAGGGGTTCATTTCCCTTTGTGTAGAAGTCCTTGTGATGACAAAACACAAGAGCAGTCTTGAAGTGCTGTTACAACCATAGCAGCTGCATTTTGAGGAACTGTGGAACCACTCATAACTCATACCAAATAAGAGAAAAATGGTTAGCCCACCTGGCACCGTGTGTAAAGGGGGCACAATATCTTTCATCCTTCTTTCTTCATTTGCCACAAACCTCTGCTCACCTCTGGGATGACCACAAACCTCTGCTCACCTCTAGGTTCTGGGTGCAGAGGTAAGTTTCCTTCAATGCACGTGGAAATGCAAAGTGGTTTTACAGCAGGTGAAACTGATGTTGCCAAGTATCATGGCCTTATGTGATTTCGACTGTTCAGCAAAGACTGACTGCTGCAGTAAGAGGCAGACACAGGAGTTATAATGCACAGTTCTGGAGATGTTTTTTAAAGATCCACTTCAGCAAGTGTCTACAGCATTCTGCAATACGACTAAAGAATTTCTAGCTATGGCATGGCATATAATGCATCATCAGGATTAGATCCTTAGTATTCTCTTCACGACCAAGCAGTTTCTAAGATGTTACATAAATTCAAAAGCAAACATTTGTCAAAAGCTATTTCAGCATTTATACCTCCATAGAGCAGTTGAGGACCTTATGCCACCCCAAATATTATTTAAGATGATTTGTAAGTTTATGCCATTTGAAAAATCTGAAGTGATTTAGGCAATTATGGCACCAGAGGACTTAATGTGCCTTAAAACCATACACTATTCTGAGGGTTTTATACAATTTAAGCACTTATGCCATCATAAAGTAGTTTAAGTGCTTAGACTATCTTGTGTGTTTCAGATGGTGTGTAAGTTCACACTACATCATCTAGGATGATGTGAATACTAAATCCTTTGTCAGAATACTGTTTGAGCATAATTTGTAAATTACTTAGACTTTTAAAAAGTGAAACTTTGCCTTATAACTAGGCATATCTTCACAGAAATTATAAAAAAGCTTTTACATTATTGTTATCGCAGATTTAGCTCAATCCAACACTAGAACATTACCACTGCTGATCAGCACTGTTCTCTAAAAATACAACACAGGCCTTAATTTTTAAACACAGCAAGATTTATGAAATCAGGAACCTAGCTGGTAATGAACTTTCTTAATTGATAATAACAAAATTTCCAGCATTGGTTATAAAAATCAGCAGATAAAACCTCCTAGCTGCTTTTATATATATTAAAATGATAAAGTCTGTAATAGCTACATCTTCTAAAATATGTCCACCTCTGGCTTGAATGGAAATATTAAATTTTAGGCACACAAAAATAGAATTTTTTTTCATGGAAAAAAGGTATGCTTTAGAAATCATTCATTTTCAGTAATCTGAGTCAGCATGACATGCTATTACATACCCATCTGTCTCTGCTGCCATCAAAGTAATGAACTTTCATGCAAAAAAAATATTATTAATGTAGGTTTACCTTATTTTCAGGTTGTACAGATACAAAAGTTGCTATGATTAATACTTTTGTCTGTGTATGACTTCTGGATAGTCAATGTGTTTTCATTGTCTTCTGCATCAGATGTGTAAGGAATGCTGTAAAATTTGAACTGTTTTCTACTCAGGTCTTACTTGGCCAAGCAATTACTTCAAATAAAAACCTAAAATCTCCCCTATTTGTCCACCTTATTGGCCACTTCATAATGGGATACAAAAAATGGCCTTGATGAAGAGAGCAAGACTTTCTTTTAATTGTGTTAGTGATGCTATGTGGTAGGAGCAGCAAATATTGAAATGGTACAGCAAGCTTGTATTATTTATGCAGTTAACTGAAATCTACTAAGAATACTGGGGGATTACTTTGCTATAAAGTGGAACATAGAATATTTCAGTCTCTTATTTTACTTACTTGTTTCCAAATTTCCTAAATGAGGCATTTTCTTTCATCTTTGTATTCACAGTTTGTTTTATTTGCTAGCATGTAGATAAAATTCTGACTAATATCATGATACTTGTTCAGGCACTAGGCTTTAAAGGAAGACTAGTGCCCAAAAAAAATCCCCTTCACAAGCTACTAAACCAGCTGGGAAAAGCTGGCTTCACTGAAGCTTCCATCACAAAAAGGAATCTGATGTTGTTTCATTCACTGATTTCTTCTCACTAGCTCCCACAAATTCTCAGATCCTTGCAACAGTAAGGTAAATATATACCACACAACATTGCCATCATATTTTATTTTTTATATATGCGAATGAAACAAAATCACTCTAGCAAACAGAATATTTACCACTCTCATAACTAAAAAATAATTGTGTAAATTTTGTCATTGAGGATCATGAGCAAGATTTGAAGTCTTACTGTCAAAAATGCATTCCTGCATACATAGAAAGATCCAACCAGATTAAAAATTCTGTCCCTAATAAAATAATATGGGATCTACTCTAAGCAGACCTAATTGGTATTGATGTGGAGAGGAGTATCAGTGTACTACTCCACAATTAGTTGTGCAGATCTGTTCCACCTCCTTAAAAGGAGCAGCTTAGTGAACAGCTTCAGGTAGTTAAACCTCAAAGGACATTCAATGGAATTCAGAGTTATTCTTTAATTATTTTAAAGACAATAGTGGGAGAAAGAAAAGCAATGCTGAGCTAATCATACTCTTGATCTAGTCTCCTGGGAAGACATAATTTGTGAGTTTCCCAAGAAGGATGACAAAGGTGTCATGGGTTTATGATTCCCACAATGCATTTCTTTTTCTCTTCATTAATCTGTCACTAATTCAATCTGGGATGGTTGTGTCATAATCATAACTTACATTTCTCCCCATTAGTGTGGAACAAATTACATTTTTTATTTCAGAAAGACTTAACTCTTATTTCTGTTGATAGCAAGCTCGTAAGGTAGAGATCTCAGTCCTTCCAGTCTCCCGCTCTAACTTAAACCACCTGCTTGAACACAGAAAAAAATTACACAGAAAATACTAGATGAACTGTATTACCCTTCTTTACACCTACTGGAAGGATTCTAATTCTTGATTTTAAGTAAATAATCTATTTTCTTTCATGACACTGTTCCTTTCACAGCTGTACTTAAATCTGTTTTCTGAAAAAAAGAAAAACAAAGCAAAACAAAAAGACTACTCATACTGAAAATTAAATCCTGAAAATGTATATCATCTCAGCTAACAGAAATAAAGATCTTTCACCTGGTGGAGAACAAATGTTGTTAAAGCTACAATGAAGCCACTTCAGAGACATAATGGCTCAAAAGATTAATAATGTCAGTTTATCACGTGTAAATCCTTTCATATTCATTGGCAGTTGTAAAAATTGTTACTATCTGACGACTGCTTCCCATTTGAATCTAATGGTATTGGTGGTCTCAGTTCCCATTTCAGGAGGCCCTGATCCATTTCACAAAATGTAACTGCATTTGGCACTGGATCATGAAAGAGTCAATCCTAACTATTTAAACAGCCCAAATATGTTCTCACTCCTAGAAATACCAAATTTAGGCATATGTTGTTCATTTCCACTATACTAAGGTTTTGCTGGTATAAAGTCTTCTAATCTCTGTGGCCACCACTCTAAAACTGAAATATTACCTAAAATGCAGCAATGAATTTATCATAGAGAAATAATATTTATGCCATCTATAAAGTAATGATGCTAACATATTAAATATATTCTTCAGACACTCACTTAGACTTGATTGCATTCATTTATTTCTGATTTGTGATCTTCAAGCTCATTTTGCAATTACAAGGAGTGAATCTGGCCATCCCAGACATATTCACCTGATTAATAACTTGGGATGTTATTAATGGCAGAAATTTTAACTGTACCTCAATCTATAGTTTACTTTTTGATTTGTTTGGTTACCTAGAACTGTCTTGAGTAATCCTGGGGTGCTGTGTTATGTTTACATTACTTCAGTGAAATTGAAGGACATGTGTATGTTGAAGCAGCTGGTGCCTGCCCCAAGAACGACATTATTTACAGTTCAGGGCCTTTGTTTCAGACACATTTAGTCTGGTGTCCTGGTACAGCACACTATGTAAGTGTAGCAATATTGTCCAAAAAACCAGTCAAATCCTCAAATAACAGTGAAACACTGGAACACATCTGCTGCACACCTGGAATAAGGTTTGCAGTTTTAGGGGTTTCTTTAAGAAATTACTTTTGGCATACCAAAGTTCTGTGAATTGAAACAACAACTGGAAGTGATTGAGAGATTCACTTCAAAATGCACCACTGCTCCAAATGAAATGCTAACTCTGAGGGAACTCACATTGATTTCTTTCATGTTTCCAAAGTGGATACTGATAGATTTAAGTGATGCAACCAGCAACACCAAAATATAGCTTCGTGCATTCCGAAGTTCTTGTACAAAAAGTAGTTTTTATCTTCTTTAGGCAGTCAGATATCAAAAGAGAAATTCCATGCATCTGTTCTCTATTGCCTTGTGTAGATACTTTATCCCCAAACACTTCCTCACAGGGTATACAACCCATCTTTAATGTTTTACTTTCCTTTTGAACAGGACTTAGGTGTTCTGAGGAGCTGGTAACAGCGCCCCCAGAGTAAATGTCTCCTGTTCCTGTGTTGCTTTTCTTTTCAGTGTGCAAATCTACAGAAGAAGTTGTACCTTCAGCATAGTTTAAAAAAGTCATACACAAACAATGTCTGCTTTTTATTTGGCATTGCAGCTAGTTGAAGGTTGAAACTGAAACCCTAGAGCTGTAATTCACTGTTGGTCATCTTATCCAGAAGGGCTTTTTTCCTGAAAGGTCATTAAGGAAAAAAAAAATCTTATTAAAAATATTTTCTGAACTTGATACGATTCAACCTTGTTAAAGCTACTAAGATGATAACAATATATCTTTTATCCTAATTTATTCATTGCAATTTTTAATGTTAATTTCAAAATAAGGTTGTCTTCCACAGCAGAATATTAGCAAAGTTTCATATCCACTGTGTATCATCATCAGTAGATATTTTTCAAAAAACAGCATTTCATTGTTATCACTGCAATTTTGCAATAGTCTGTTTCTGACCTGAAAGTTTAGATAGGTAGTTGTTATGTGTATTTTGGTAATTCGTGCTGATTGAGACTATATGTGTATGTGTATATTGATAATTTGTACATCATGAGTATTCTGTGAAATGTGGGATGAGTATTATATAGGATATAGTATGACTTCTAATAAAACAAATCATGAAGGGCACACTAGGCAGAGACAAGTAATTGCTACAGGGAGTGAACAAACCACAGCTGGCAGCAGAGGAAAGGAATCCAAACTAACACACGAAAAAGACTAGCCTGAGACAGGAGATGGGTGTTCTCTCTGGAATGAATCAGGAGCCACCCCGCGATAATGGCCCATGAAGATGTCTGACCTAGATAATCTGTGCCATCAGAAACTTACATCTGAAAGACATATTCCAGGCATTCCAGGGACGAGGTTTGCTGGACTTCTGCACAGAGAAAAGAAACTACATGAATATGGGAAAACCTGAAAAAAGACGAGAGTCCTGAATGGAAGACAAGAGACTCTGCCTCTGGCTAAAAAATTAAAGCGGTTCTACCAAGCTGTCCTTGTGAACATTGGGGATTCCCTGCTAGCTCAGATTCCATGTTCACCCAGCTCTGATCCTGAGGTAGGTTCTGTTCCTTGATTTTTGGCTGTCAGGACTGTATATCGGTTGCGAATAAATTCTATTTTTATTTTTATTAAATTGGCTGGATCAATTTTTTACCTATAACAATATTTTGCATTACCGTGACTTATCTATTTATACAAGATATAAGTGAGTACATATCTCCTATACCTCTCGACACATTTGTAGCTGCTGGTTGATGTTTTATTGAAGAAGAAATATCAGTAAATAAATTAGAGGCATATTAGAAAAACTGGATATATCTATCCATATCTCCATATCCACAGTCAGAATATATAAGCAGACACAGTACAGGAAGCTGTCAGCAGGAAGAGATGAAAAAAGAATAGGATAAACAAGACTCTTCTATGCAACATATTTGTTAGGGATCATGGATGACAAATGATAACACCAGCAGTAGAAGACAGTTCTAGAACTTCATATGCTTGCCACATCTGGACCTCTAACATAGAAGGATAACAGGCTCTCCACTGAAAAAAGGGGAACTGTGTTGTGATCATCGATGAACCCTGCTTTTGTACCTGACATTATCTCAGAGAGGAATCTGGAGTTAGTTTGCCTCCTTCCTTGCCCTTTCTATTTTGCAGAAGACTAATATGACCTTCTAGATCTAGGGCAAAAAAAATTCCCCACTTTACTTAAGGTTGCTATAAATCTGTCAGTATCAGATATTACTTTTGTTTACATCTGCCCCTGCCTCAAAAACAAAAACCTGGTTCTTTCTAAAACTTTTTCCTCTGTTTTTCTGGTTTACTTATATAATTTTTACAATTTTCTGTTTTATTTATTGTAACTATACTGCTACTGGCAGCATCTGTAATTGATAGATTAATAATTTGAACTGTGGAAACACTAAGACAATTTTCACTTCCTTTTAGTACACAACTTTCTATGCATTTGATTTTTGTTAGACTTAAGAGTCACAGAGAATTGTTAAGGTTGAAGAAATCTTTCCTAATATCTTTCCTAGTCCTCTGGCTTAACTTGACACTGTTTTCTCTTGTCTTTTTGCTAATTGCATGGGAGAAGAGCCCAACCCCTGTCTCACTACATCCTCCTTCCAGATGTAGATGTAAAAAGCAATAAAGCCTCCTTTTCTCCAGTCTGAACACCCCCAGCTCCCTCAGCTGCTCCTCATCAGATATGTGCTCCAGACCCTTCTCCAGCTCTGTTGCCTTCTCTGCATGATCCAGCACCTCAATATCCTTCTTGAATGGAAGGGCCCAGACTGAACACAGGATTCAAGGTGTGGTCTCACCATTGCCCAGCACAGGGGGATGGTCACTGCCCTGCTCCTGCTGCCCCACTGTTGCTGTCACAGGCCAGATGCCCTTGGCATTCTTGGCCACTTGGGTACAGCTGGCTCATGTACAGGTGCTGTCTGTCAGAATCCCCAGGTCCTTTTCCTCCAGGCAAATTTGCAGACACTCTGCCCCAGCCTTTAGCACTGCAGGGGTTGTTGTGACCCAAGGGCAGGACCCAGCACTTGGCTTTGTTGAACCTCACTCCTTTGGCCTTGGACCACATGTCCAAGTGGTGCACATTCCTCTGTAGAACCTTCCTGTCCTCCAGCTTGGTGTAATTTGCAAACTTACTTTATGTACACTCAATTCCCTTGTCCAGATGACAGGTATTAAACAGGGTTGGCCACTCAGCCATTGAAGAACACTGAGCCCTGGGAAACACTACTTCAAGCCAGCCAATAGATGAGTGTAACTCCAGTCACTACCACTCTCTGGGCCTGGCCATCCAGCCAGTTCTTTACCTGAAAAATGTTCATCTGTCAACACCATGAACAACTAGTTTCTCCAGCAGAATGATGTGGGAAATGGTGTCAAAAACCTCACAAAAGTTCACAGTCAAAACAACACCCACACCCTTTCTCTCACCCACTAAGCAGGTCATTGTGTCACTGTTTGGTTGGCCAAGCAAGACCTGCCTTCCTTAAACTCATGTTGGCCAGGCTTGCTCCTCCTTGTTGTCCTGTACATGTTGCATGATGGCACTTGATATGATTTGCTCCATGATGTTCCTCCGCATGGAGGTCAACCTGACAGGCTTGAAGCTCCTCAGATCATCCTTCCAAGTCATTCTTATAGATGGGTGTAACATTTGCAAACTTTTGGTTGCTTGGGACCTCCAGGACTACTGGTAAATGAGTGGAAGTGGCTTTGTTAAATTTAAATCGTGCTGGCTTTTTCAAATAAAGATAATCACAATCACTTGATCTCCAAGAAAGACTATCATCCTGTAAGTCTGCATATGTTTATGTAAGCATCCTGTCCATTTAAGTTATCATACTTAAACTGAAATCTCGAGTGTTCTGGAGACCAAATTCAGTTTTCCACTTTCTGTTTCTCTGCCTCTTTCCTATGGCCTAACAACAGATTCTGAATAGAGGAACAGTGCAAAGCTTGGAATGCCTTCACTTCCAGATTTATAGACCTCTAGCAGAGGCTTTGTGAAGACCTGACTGGACACCAAAAAAGACAAACTATTCTATCTAAGCACCACTGTCTTGCATTGACAAATAAAGAATCTCCATTGACAAAGACATAGGATGATAGACAATGCATCCTGCTCTTCCTCTTTGTTAAGAACTGGTTTAACACAGAAGACCAAAGGAAAAAGGTCTCCATGAATAAAATGGACTGGACCCAGAAAAGTCTGAAATATACCCAACAAACATGAACAAAATGAGGTTAGGTGTTGCTGTTATGAATAAGGGGGTAATTTGTGCTGGAAATAGAAGTTTATTAATGTAATATAAGATAAAGCTTTAAGATCATGCCAGTCGAGGGGAGAGGGTGATTGCCACACAGGACATTTCAGTCGAGGAGGAGGTGCATCATTAACATATGAAGAAAACCTAGCCTGCACAGGAGATGGGCACTCCCGATGGCATGAACGAGAAAACGCCCAGTGATATGGCCCATGTAGATGTCCACCTCAGATAGACAGGACCATCAAGGACATCTATCTGAATGAAGGATTCCGGGAACTGGAGACAGATACACATCAATTCCCGACGAGGCTTTGTCCAGCACAGGACAGAGAATAGACACAACATGAATATGAAGGTCTCCAGGAGGGGACAAATGGACTGTGCGGAGGGCAAGAAAAAGAGTATAAAACCCGAAGTCTGCCAGGCCTCAATGGTGAACAGGGGGATCCGGTGTGATAGTGGCAGGACCATAGTTCACCTGCTACGATCCTGGGGTTGGCACTACTTTTTGATTGTTGGCAGTTGGGACTGTATATCAGTCATGAATAAATTTAATTTTTATTTTTTATTTAATTGGCTGGATCAATTTTTACCTATAACAATCTTGGTGACTCCAACATTATCTGATCCAGGATTCCAGGGACCCTTCTCTCGGCCTGGGCGGCGCCCCACTGATTTAAGCAGCTGGGCGGGATTGGGACACCCGAGGGAACCAATCAGAACCACAAACTTAAAGCCACAATAGAAAGGATAAAAATGGGCCCCAGAGCTCTCAAAATCAGAGTGAAAATCTCCGAGACCATGGAATTTTTTACACGACATGCATGAAGAATCCACGTGGGATAAAGGACCATAAGTATCGCGTGAGTGGGGTGTGATCAAGCGTGGGTATGAGATGTGATGCCATCATGAAGCAAGTGTAGACCCCAAGATCGCAGTTCCACTGTTCCGCGAGGAAAGTGGTCGGTCAAGGGGGAAGCAGTTGAAAAACTTGTTTCTGCACACACACCAAAACCCTGAAAACCCAGAAAAATCGGGAAGGGAAGGGGAAGGCATAGATCACAGGCAGGATCGGGAAGGGGTGCGATAAACCTCTGATACTAGGGAATCGGTAACTCCCTTGGATCCAGGAAAGGGTAAGTACGAGAGCTCACTTACAGGCAAAAGATCCACAGACCAGTTCTGTCTGTGTGATTGAAGGGTCCCCTGAAAGACCAAGGGGTATCAGGAAATTTTTTTGGTTCATCCAGGTATGTAAAAAAGGAATTTGCTAAATTTAGGGGAATGGGGCAGAGAAAGAGCAAAATCTTAGGGAAAACCCAAGGTAAAACACTAAAAAGAGAAAAGTACTGTTTGTCGAACATGACTAGGAACAGTCCCTTCGGTGGATGTTAGAACATTGGGACGAATGTCCACCAAGGTGGAGGAGATCAAGGGAGAGGATGATTCATTATTGCATCGAGAAATGGGCAAATGCAGAGGTAAAGAAATATGTATTCTGGCCCATGTTCAGCACCTTTGAAAAGGAGACGTGCCAAGCCTTGGATGAATTAATTTCTGAGGACGCGGGGCCAACCAGTGAGGAAAGAGAATATGCCCAACTATGGGAATATGCCAGCACAGGATTATTCCCAGTCAGGATGTACAGAACTCAGGCAAGCCCTGGGGAAACCTGGGAACCTTTAGATAATCTCCTACTGCCTTACCCAATGCTACAAGACCTTCTCCCTGCGCCAGTAGATCCGGCACATCAACCTGCAGTACCCCAAGCACTGCCAGCAGAAGCCTTACCTGTACAAGAATCAGCTTCGGCGGTGCCACTTTCACAAGAACTGTCCCTATCCCCTCCTTCCTCACAACAAATAGAAACTGCCAGGCACCAATGTTCCCACAGGCAGGAACGGATCTCCGCCTGCTAGTAAAACAAGATGATGGACTTGAAAGGTAAACCTTGAGGATAGTGAGGACGAGGACGGTCAACAAGGTCTGTTCCCAGTAAGGGAAGTTCCAACAGCTCCGGGACCATCGGATATGTTAAAGTCCCGATAAACTCAGGGGATGTACAGGCATTCAAGAAGGAGATGGGAAAGATAATGGATGATCCGCTGGGGTTGGCAGAAAGGTTGGATGAATTTCTGGGGACCAGCATATACTCCCATAATGATATCAGTGCCATCCTAAGGTCATTGTTTAATGCGGAGGAAAAGAAGATGATTAGATCAGCGGCAATAAAGGACTGGGAGCATAGAAACCCTGAAAGGGAGAGTGGGGAGGACAAATGACCTGACCAGAGGCCTTCTTGGAATGGAGAAATGGCCTGACCAGAGGCCGTCTTGGAATGCACAGAGGGAAGAGGATAGATGCAAAATGATCAAATTAAGGAATATAGTCTTAGAGGTATCAGGGGGGCAGTTCCAAAAGGACAAAATTTGAGCAAAGCATAAGGGGAATGCCAGGGGAGGGATGAAACTCCCACTGAGTGGCTGGAGAGATTAAGAAAAAGTCTGCAGATGTACTCCAGGACAGATCTGGAGTCCCCTGTGGGAGTAATTTTGTTTAAAACTCAGTTTGTAGCCAAATCATGGGAGAACATATGGCAGAAACTAGAAAAGATGGAGAATTGGCAAGAAAGAACTCTACAGGAAGCACAGAATGTTTATATTAGGAGGGAGGATGAAAAGCAGAAGGCACAAGCAAAGGTTTTGGTGGCAGCGGTCAGGGAAGCCCAAAAGCAAGAAAATGACACAAACACAGGTAAGACTAGTCAGGCACACAAGCCTCAAGGGAAACCTAATCCACCCCAAAGGAAACCTGTGGCAGTGTGTTTTTCTGAGTTATTTCAGTGTTAATGGTTTGATCCTTGTACCCCCATTTTGTCCCCTCACAATGGTTTCTCCCAAATTGTTTACCCCTAAGTTTCCCGCCACTGGGCTGCCGCTCAGGAGGTTTGTCCCACTGCTCCAACCTTTCTTCCCTTATAAGAAGTTGTCAATCCCAGTTGTGCTGTCCCCTTTCCCTGCCTGTCAACCCAGGTCCACCCTTTTTATTCTCGAAAGTTCGATGTCGCTCAGCCTGAGTATAACAGTTGGTTGGTCCCAGAAGCTTCTCCCCTCGCCTGTGGTGATTTCACTGGTCCTGCTAAGTTCCTTGCTCCTCCCCACATGTGATCCTATTGTCTACCTTATGTTCTCCACCCTCTGGACAAACCCCCTTTAAAAACCTCTGACACACCACTGCCGTCTTGTCACTCGTCCCTGACCCATCCACTGAATAAAACTTCTTTGGATAGCATACGAGTGTCCTCTCCTTCACCTCTTTGCCTCAGGATCCTCATGGTATCCTGCTGCAGCGTCACCCACACCGCTGCTCCAACTGCCACCTGAAAGGCCTCGGCTGAGGCTCAGGGGCAGCCCCTCTTGTGTGTCCCTTCGGTCACACAGAGAGCTTGCTGGCCGGCTTCTCAAATGCTCCATGACTGCAGGAGAACCGCAGTTGGCGCCCAGTGTGGGGCTTTCCTCTACGAGGACAAGCCCTCCGGCTGAACTGTTCATGTGGGCATCAGCCCTTGAATTTTATAGTTCTGGCAGCACCAACACCCCTGTGTGAGCACACCGATTTCTGTCTGGTGGTGCTCCCAGGGGAAGAAGACACAACCTTTCCTTTTGCAATTGGGAGGCCATCTTTGGACCTGAGGACCCTACAGCTACAGCTCTCTTTCTAGAAGTCAACAGTTTGGTAAGTTTCCCCAGTGGATTGGGGGCCGACCCAGCCAGGAACTCCCTGGGTGGTGGGCAGCTGTGCTCCTGAGTGTAGGGACACGCTGTGCGCGGTGTGAGCAGTCTGTTGCTGCTGATTTTCTAGACCCTTTCTGTTTTTTGTTTCCTCCTTTCCTGTAGCAAGTGGGTGAGATCTAGACTGAGTGGACAACATGGGTGTTCGGTTGTCCACCCAGCAGAAGGAGATTTATTTAGTTGTGGGCATCCTACGGGGAGGGGTGAAACATTTTCTAAAAGGACATTGAAAAAGTTAATTCATTGGATATTTTCTAGTTTCCCGCAAGTTTCAGTTAGTGAAATCAAAACAAAACATTTCTGAAAATCAGTTGGTGCGGCTTTGACTGAGGGCACAAAAAAGGGTGACCCTGCAGTCAAGAATGGGTTTATGAAATTATTTCTTTTGATTTGGGATATTGTAAAAAATGCTGATCGCACTGAGCAGGAAACTAAAAAATGTCTTTTAACATTGTCCCCAACAGTTCCCAGACCTCTTGTTCCCCTCCTTCGTCTCCTGTACCTCTTTCCCCTACACTGGGTGGGCAGGGGGGAGCAACCTGTCCTCAGCAGACACAGGGCTGCCACCATCTCCCTGGCTCCCCCAAGCCTCCTCAGTACCTTTGCCCTGACAGTGCTGGCCACACTGTCAGGGATCTTACCCCTAACCCTTTCCCCAATCCCTCCTTCCCAGTTGACAAACCCAGCTGTCTCCAACAAAGTTTTATTCCACAAAACCCTTTCCTTAACTGTCCCGGAGAGGTGCCCCAAAATGGCCGGCACTTTGTAGCAATAAATTCTCCACTTCAAAATGGCCAGTGCCTCGCAGCGGACATCTCTCCTCCCCAAAATCCTTTTCTTCCTGTGTCGGTCTCAAACCCCACCTTCCCTCTTGCTAACCCCTCCTCTTCCTTTGCGGCACCTGACCCAGCCTGTCCAAAATGCCATTGCATTTCTAATGTCACTTCCCCTGTTGCTCTACCTTCTACCCCTGTTTCTCCATATGTTTAAGTGTCACCTGTTCCATCCCTCCCTGCCCTGTCGTCTGCAGACTCCACCTCCTTTCCCATTACATCACCTATTCCGTCCACTGTAAACACCCAAGTCCTCACCCCCTCAGCCACAAGTCTCCACCCACCAACTTCCCATTTCCCAGCGCCCTGGGTTCCGGTTCCCATGGTAACACCAGTGCTAGGGATCAGGAGCCTACACAGCAGGAGGCAGGGAACAATGTAACCCCTCTGTTCCTGGCCCCAATCACCTACAACGCCAGGGGAAACCCTAGGTGTGAACCTCTCTCATACCACAACATAAGGGACCTCTGCAAGGCAAAACGAGAATTTGGCCAAAAAAGTGAATTTTTTCGAAGCGTGTTGAGAGCAACCTTTAGCAATGTCCTAGTCCCTGCTGATTTGAAACGACTTTTCAGTTGCCTGCTTCCACAACCAGAATACAAATTATGGGAAAGAACATGGAAGAGGTTAGCAGGGGACCTCCTTCCGGAGATCTTGCAGAGTGACTCTAATGCTGCTGATATTGAGGGATGTGAAATCACCATTGACCACCTTATTGGTGAGGGTGACTGGAGCCAGGCACAGAAGCAAGCGGGGGGAATTCCCAGGGAAGTACTTGATTTATCAAAAGGAGCGGCAGAGCGGGCATTTCTCAGCATGCCTTCTAAAGAACCTATAATCCCTTATGTTACCCTTAAGCAATCTATTGCAGAACCATTCACCAATTTTGTGGATTGTGTGAAAGAAGCAATGGAAAACAGAGTACAAGAACCTCAACTACTAGAGGTAGTGACTATGAATGCTAATGAAGCTTGCCAATGAGTCCTTTTAGCCCTACCTGCATCTCCTCCACCAACCTTAGATCAACTGATCGAGGAATGCACCAGAAAAGCAGTACTTTTATCGGATGACACCATCACAATATTGCAGCTGTGACATTCCCACCACAAAGGAGACTTCCCTCGGACACTCCTCAACCAGACTATAGGTGTTTTCATTGTGGCCAAGGAGGACATTTTATGAGCCGCTGCCCCTTTTTGGGGACAGCAACTCCAAAGGAGGGGAGAGGGGGAGAAAAGGGGGAAGGGGCAGAAGTCCCTCATCAACAAAAAACCTAAGATTTGAGTGGGTCTGTCCTGCGCCGGGACAGAAATGGGGCAGGTCACACAGCACATGTACACACCAATACCACCTGCCAACTAAGGACGCATGACAAGTATCGATTTCGACTTACAAAATCTCTTCTTTTCCCTAACCAGGATTGGATTTAGATCGGAGCAGAGCCTGGACTTCTCCCACATATTCGACAAGCAGAGACTCATCGTCACACTCTGTGTCTCGACTGCAAGTATCTCGCTGTCGGGGACAGTAAACACACCCCCAATGAGATTGAAGTCATTCTGGCGGTCCTAACACTCAACCCAGAGCGCTTCACTCTCATGACGCACTGTGTCCATCCCCCACTCTTCCTGACAGAGGGCCAGATTATCGCACAAGCCATCCCTATACCACGCTTCATGTGCGATGATCTGGACCTCTCCGTTTTTTACACCGAGGCATTGGGAGAGGAGAAACCCCTCGTGTGGTGTGGCCTTAAGAGTGGGGGGCAGTCCATTCAACTCCAAGGGATGATGGACACAGGGGCAGATGTAACGGTCATTCCACCACACAAATGGCCGCCACAATGGGAGCTGAAAAACGTGAGCAGCACAGTTTCAGATGTGGGGGGGCTCACAGCTGGCACAGCAATCTAAGAGCATAGTACAGATTACGGGGCTGAATGGACAATTGGCCTCTATACGTCCATTCGTTTTGAATTCGAAGTTTACGCTGTGGGGAAGAGATGCCATGTCTCAGTGGGGGGCCAAATTGGAGTTGCCAGCCCCCCAGAGTTTTTAGGTGCGGCCACTGAGGAGCGCCCTACCCAAAAGCTCAATTGGCTCACGGACACACTAGTTTGAGTAGAGCAGTGGCCGCTGAGCAAACAGAAACTAAGTGTGCTCACCCAGATCGTGGAAGAAGAATTGGCGAAAGGCCACCTAACTGGGACCAATAGCCCCTGGAATTCCCTGGTATTTGTCATTCAGAAGCCGGGGAAGGACAGGTGGCGCCTCCTCCACGATCTGAGAAAAATTAATAATGTCATTGAAGACATGGGTTCTCTTCAGCCAGGGATGCCTTCCCTTCTATGCTCCCCCAAAATTCGGAATTGGCAGTCATCGATATAAAAGATTGCTTTTTCAAATTCCCCTGCACCCGGCAGATGCGCCACGGTTTGCCTTCTCTGTACCATCCATCAACAGAGAAGCTCCCATGAAGCGCTACCACTGGCATGTTCTCCCACAAGGGATGAAAAATAGTCCAACCATCTGCCTGTGGTATGTCATGAATGCTCTGTCTCCAGTGAGCACCAGGGTGGGAAACTGTTTCATTTATCATTATATGTACGATGTCCTTGTTTGTGCCCCTGACAGCGACCTACTTGCCAATGTTCTGGAGGACACTATTACAGCCTTGTTGGTGGCAGGATTTGAGTTACAGGAAGAAAAAGTACAGCACCTGCTGCCCTGGAAGTATCTAGGCCTGGAAATTACCAATAAAACCATTACGCCGCAGAAGCCAGTGATAAACGACAACCCAAAAACACTACGGGACCTCCATCAATTGTGTGGGTCATTAAACTGGATCAGACCCTGGCTGGGGCTCACCACGGAAGATCTAGCCCCTCTCTTCAACTTGTTAAGGGGGGGAGAGGGGTTGGATTCCCCGAGGGCACTGACCCAGGAGGCCAGGACCGCTCTCGAGAAGGTGCAATCTACCTTGGCAAAGACAGGCAAGCCCATCAATGCTGTGAGGGTCTGCCATTCCGGCTCATTATTTTAGGTAAGCTGCCGCACCTCCACGGGCTGATATTCCAGTGGGACACTGACCAACAGGATCCCCTCTTAATAATAGAGTGGGTATTCCTTGGTCACCAACTATCCAAAAGTATCACCAGGCCACAGGAGTTGACAGCCCAGTTGATCATGCGAGCTAGGGCACACCTGCATCTGCTAGCGGGGTGCGATTTCACATGCATTCACCTCCCCATCAAAACATCTACGGGAGGATGACCAAAGAGACCATAGAACATTTACTTAGACAAAATGAGAGCCTGCAATTTGCTTTGGACAGCTACACCAGACAAATTCTTGTCAACCATCCTGGCCATAGATTATTCAACACCAAATTTAATCTTATTCCAAAAGATATTCAAAGTCGCCGCCCCTTCAAAGCGCTGACAGTTTTTACTGATGCATCCGGAGGGTCCCACAAGTCAGTAGTGACTTGGAAGGATCCTCAGACTCAGCAGTGGGAATCCAATGTGAAGACTGGGGGGGGCTCTTCACAGATTGCTGACTTAGATGCAGTCATCAGGGCATTTGAGAAATTTTCTGAACCCTTTAATTTAATTGCTGATTCGGCCTATGTAGCAGGTGTAGTGTCCTGAGCAGAGCATGCAGTGCTCAAAGAGGTCTCTAATCCCATTCTATTTGGCTTGCTCTCGCGACTAATACACCTGGTTTCCCACCGAGAGCA
The DNA here is from genome assembly GCF_036417665.1 of Passer domesticus. Taxonomy (NCBI): domain Eukaryota; kingdom Metazoa; phylum Chordata; class Aves; order Passeriformes; family Passeridae; genus Passer; species Passer domesticus. The sequence goes on along the minus strand of NC_087512.1, from coordinate 54,847,309 downwards.
ACCCTTCTTTGTAATGCATGTGAGATCGCACACCGACCTTCCGGGATTCATCGCGGAAGGGAATAGCAGGGCAGATGCCCTAGCCGCACCTCTACAACTGGCTGGCCAACCTGACATCTTCCAACAGGCCAAACTAAGCCATCAACAGTTTCACCAAAATGCTCCCGGTCTAGTCCACCAATTCCACCTACGGCGTCACCAGGCCAAAGCAATTGTGGCCACATGCCCTAACTGTCAGGAGTCCGCTTTACCATCTCTAGGTTCTGGAGTAAACCGCAGGGGCCTCTGCAGTTGTGAGGTGTGGCAGACAGACGTCACCCACATCAGTGAGTTCGGAAGGTTCAAGTACGTCCACGTATCAGTAGATACTTTCTCGGGTGCGGTCTTTGCTTCAGCCCACACAGGAGAGAAAACTGTGGGTACAAAGAAACATCCATTACAAACATTTGCAACTTTAGGAGGCCCCTCTACCATTAAGACAGACAATGGCCCAGCCTATACTTCCAGGGCGTTTGGTGAGTTTCTGCAAGAATGGGGGGTTCAACATTGGACAGGGATTCCATACTCCCCCACTGGCCAGGCTGTAGTAGAGCGGACACACCGAACCCTCAAGCAAGTCCTTCTTTGCCAACAGGGAGATGTCCACACTCTAGCTCCGCATCTCTGGCTTTGCAAAGCCCTATTCACTATTAATTTCCTCAATTGTGCCTATGACAACCCTGATCCACCAGTCCTGTGTCATTTCCAACAGCACCAACAACTGAAAGTAGGAGAGAGACCACCTGTATTGGTAAGAGATCCGGACTCTGAAGCGATACAGGTCCTGCATGAACTTATCACTTGGGGGCGTGGATACGCGTGTGTGTCCACGCCCTCCGGAGTTAAATGGGTTCCTAGAAAATGGGTTAAACCTTATATCTCAGTGCAAAAAGAGAACCTACCTGCAGATCCAGCTCCAATATTAACAGATGACCCAGCAGATGATTCAGTAGTGTCCAATAGACAGCGTCGCAAAGCAAGAAGAAACCCTTAGTCCCTTTCTATGTTGGTACCCGGTGTTTTCCCCCTTATGCCGAGTGGCATTTCCTTGTTACATTTTTCTTCTCATCTTTATCCCTACTTTCTTTTAGGCATCCACCATGGCACTTACGACAACCCGTGCCTACATCTGGCTGCTATTGATGATCTCCTGTCAGTCCTCAGTGGACGCGTGGATCGTGCCACAACCCAGGAAAAATGTATGGGTAACCCTTGCCCATGCTGTGAACCAAGACCATCTTTGCTTATCCACGCCTGCAGCAGAAAATCCAATGTCAACTTGCCTGGTAGGGATTCCGGTGAAAATAGAAGAATACCCAAGTGCCTTGAGGGAGATACAGACAGAATTCAACACAAAAAATCCACCTAACCAGTGGGCGGAAATATACAGGTATTGGGGGACAGTTAATTATGCCCGTACACCAGTGGTCAATCCCCTAATCCTATGGAGAAAATGGGTATATAATCTCCCACACACAGACACTGAGCCCCAGGAATTCAAACTACTGGGCTCAGCAAAGGCAGAGTTCTGTGTACATTTTGAATACCAACCACAATCCCGCCTAGATTTGTATGAGAACGTTAAACAGCATAAGATTGAATTTAGGGCTAACACCTGGTGCAAGCACCTGACAAAAATTGAAGCTCCATCCACAGACGATGGGTGTGCTCGTAAATTAGACAAGGGTATATTACTCATTTGTGGAGACCGAGCATACCCCGGAATCCCTTCCCGTCTTCTTGGGGGACCATGCAACCTGGGGCGTCTCTCCCTGGCTTCACCCAACATGACTCAAATTCCAATTCAGCAGGCCAAATCAAAAATTGCAAAATGGGGTGCGACACAATTCGATGAACATTGTGAAAGTGAAATTTATCATTGGGCTAAATCAAAAAGAGTTGCCGTCTCTGTTTTTCTCCCCTGGGTGGTGGCAGCTAAAGCATTAAGCAAATTAGGCAATCTTGAGTGTTGGGTGACAAGACAGGCGAATTTGACATCGACGGCCTTGAGTAACCTCCTAGAGGATGAGGAAATTACCAGAAAAGTGACGTTACAGAACCACGCCGCCATAGATTTTCTGCTGCTGGCGCATGGGCATGGTTGCCAGGAATTTGAAGGGCTGTGCTGCTTCAATTTGTCATCAAGAAGCCAGAGTGTCCACGCGTCCCTTCAGGAAATGAAAGAACTTACCAGCACCATCAAACAGGAGAATGAGGACTGGTTTAAAGATATATTTAAAAAATGGCGTCTGTCAGGGTGGATGCTTTCCCTGATTAAGGATATTGGTTATTTTGTTGTTGTTATCCTTTTAGTTTTCTTAGCTTTTGGTATTCTGAGAAGGATTATTTCCACTGCCCTGTCGAAACCATTGTCTCCTCTACTAAGATTACCATCGCCGTGGTAACCACGAGAGAAGAAGAATGGTTTGAAGACTACCACCAAAAATGAAATGAGAGTCTAAAGTATTGAACTTTGTCCCTCTTTAGTGCCACGCTTAAGTTCTAAACAAAAAAGGGGGAGATGTGGCAGTGTGCTTTTCTGAGTTATTTCAATGTTAATGGTTTGATCCTTGTACCCCCATTTTGTCCCCTCACAATGGTTTCTCCCAAGTTGTTTACCCCTAAGTTTCCCGCCACTGGGCTGCCGCTCAGGAGGTCTGTCCCACTGCTCCACCCTTTCTTCCCTTATAAGAAGTTGTCAATCCCAGTTGTGCTGTCCCCTTTCCCTGCCTGTCAACCCAGGTCCACCCTTTTTATTCTCGAAAGTTCGATGTCGCTCACCCTGAGTATAACAGTTGGTTGGTCCCAGAAGCTTCTCCCCTCGCCTGTGGTGATTTCATTGGTCCTGCTAAGTTCCTTGCTCCTCCCCACATGTGATCCTATTGGCTACCTTATGTTCTCCACCCTCTGGACAAACCCCCTTTAAAAACCTCTGACACACCACTGCCGTCTTGTCACTCGTCCCTGACCCATCCACTGAATAAAACTTCTTTGGATAGCATACGAGTGTCCTCTCCTTCACCTCTTTGCCTCAGGATCCTCATGGTATCCTGCTGCAGCGTCACCCACGTCACTGCTCCAACTGCCACCTAAAAGGCCTTGGCTGAGGCTCGGGGGCAGCCCCTCTTGTGTGTCCCTTCGGTCACAGAGGGAGCTTGCTGGCCGGCTTCTCAAATGCTCCATGACTGCAGGAGAACCGCAGAAACCTACAAACAGGCAGGTGGAGGGATTGAAGTGCTATTACTGCAAACAAAAAGGTCACTTTAAGAGGGAGTGTAAGAAAAGGCTGAGGGATGAAAGACTCTTTCAGGAGTACTAGAGGTGTTGGGGCTTTTTTATTTGGCATCCATAACACCCAGAGAGCCCTTGATAAAATTAAAAATAGGACCCTATAAGCAAGAGTTAATATTCTTGGTAGATGCGGGAGCCGAGTGGAGTATGGTGCAACAATTACTTAATGGGGGTTCCAAAAGCAAAGATTCCATGATAGTTATTGGAGCAAAAGGAGAGCCCTTTAAGGTACCAGTTATAAAGGGTGTGGAAATTGAAGCCAAAACTAAGTTTTGTGTGGGAAACATCCTATTATTGGAAGAAGCAGATTATAATTTGCTGGGACAGGATTTGATAGTAGATCTAAGGGCTAGCCTGATCGCTCAATAAAACTAATCTTAGAAGCTATAAGGGAGCCAGAAGCAAACGCGATTGTTCATGTAAAAGGACACCAGACAGGGTACAGTTTCGGACCTGAGGAAACAACCTAGCTGATAGGGAGGCTAGAAATGTAGCATTACTTCAGGTAAGCATCCCAGATGTCAAAAGGGGGGAGGTACAAGAATTTCCCTCGTGACCTTCTCAGAAGGAAATCGAGGGGTACGAAAAGACTGGGGAAAGACTAGAGGAAGGTAAATGGAAATTGCCAGATGGGAGGGAATTACTATCCAAGGATTATACAAGAAAAATTTTAAAGAGGCTTCACTCACAAACCCATTGGGGGGCACAAGCACTAGCTGAACAATTTTTAAGGTTTTTTAGACATAAAGAGATTTACGAGTTAGCTAAACAGGAAGTACAATGGTGTATTATATGTCAAAGGGTTAATTGGACAAGGGTGAGACAAGTGGCATCAGGTAGCTGCCTGGTAGCATACCAACCATTTGAAAGAATCCAGGTGGATTTCACTGATATGCCCAAGGTAGGGAGATACAGATGTCGCCTAGTAATGGTAGACAAACTGACACACTCGGTGGAAGCTCTCGCAAGCTCCAGGCCTATGGCACAAATAGTGTCAAGGTATCTGCTAGAAGAAATCATACCATGGTACAGTTTAGTAAAATATATAGACTCAGATCAGGGCACGCATTTCACCTCGAGAATTATCAGACAATTAGCGGAGGCTTTAGGAATCCGCTGGGAATATCACACCCCATGGCATCCCCAGAGTTCAGGGCAGGTAGAAAGAATGAATCAGACGTTGAAATCCCAACTATCCAAGTTAATTTGAGAAACTAAAATGTCTTGGATAAAGTGCCTCCTTTGGCTTTATTAAACATCAAGACACTGCCTCATTCAGAAATGGATCTATCACCCTTTGAAATGTTATACGGATGCCCTGTGAACTTGGAATGCCTATAGGACACCTGAGAGTAGAAGATGGTCAGATATGACCTTACCTGATAACCATAGGTAAAAACCTACCGGAACTAAGGAAGCAGGGAATTTTAATGCACAAACTCCCCTGGGGTTTGTGGTACACCAAATTCAACCCAGGGATAAAGTACTCATAAAAACTTGGAGAGACGTTCCCCTCTCCCCACACTGGGAAGGGCCATTTCTGGTTCTTCTAACCACAGATACAGCAGTGCAAACAGCAGAAAAAGGCTGGACCCACGCTTCATGGGTAAAGAAGGTCAAACCGCCAGAAGAGCCTGAGTGGAAAATTATGTCTCCACCCAGGGACCTGACATTAACTCTGTGTTGACCAAGTAAATGACCAAGAACAACCAAATAAGACGTGCAGAGCCAGACTGTAATTGTTACCCATTCATTCATTTCAGATGCAAATATTGTAACAAGATTCGGGTGGTACATTGCAGAAGGGGGGCGTGGCCAAAGGGTCTATGCGATAAGTGCTTGGATGGGGAAGTGCACCTGACTAACCGAATCTTAACACTCCTCACAGATTTGGGGGTGATCGAGACGGACTCACTAGTGTAGTTTCGGCTATTTCAAAATGGGGTAAGGGGAAAACTGAGATCCAGAGCAAAAATCGTAGAAATTGAGTGCCGGAGACTAAATAAGGTACCTTGCAGCGCCATAACAGTCAAATTATCCAGGTGGAGTACTTTTAAAAGGAGATACGTGGCTTGAGCCAGGTACGATACCGATGAAGAATATTCCTGCTGCCAACAAGATAGCTTTCCCCGCTGCTGGAGGTATCCCAGTGAGCGTAGGCAGAGGCAGAGGAATGAAACTGGGGAAGGTCATGATGAGCCTGAGTCTAGTCATGTGCCTCAGGATTAATGCACACCCACCTGGCTTGGAAGAACCAATCTCCAGTAAAAAGTGTAGACCATGCATGCAGATCATCCTGGACAGACGGGGCAAAGAAGGAGGCTTTGATCCACCCAGCCTTGGAAGACTGCAGTGAAAATGGAAGGGGCAGGTACTGTCTCTTCAATGGCACCAGATATGGGATATACAAAGTAAATGGAAAGGAGATTTGTCACTCAAAAGAGGCAGAATCTCAGGTTGGAGAGTCAGAGCACACCCGGCACAAAAGAGAGGGTGACAGAAGCACCTATCCCTATTTGTAACAGATGCAATCAGACTGTATGGACTGGGGGTAGGATGGAATCCATATTTGTCAAGTATTTCCAGGTGAACAAACTGTGTTATGATAATAACTTACTGTAAATGTGTATAATGGGTGGAAAGACCTACTGGGTGGTAAAGAATTTGAAATACAGAAATATGGAAATAAGTTGCCACTAAGAAAAGAACCAGTTATCACTGACCTTCTCGAAGATCATGACGACCGAACATGTCTACAGTATGACATGACCTGTTGTTTTTCCCAGAACAAAGAGGGATTGGACCCAGAAAGTAAAATACAACAAGTGGCCCAAGAGTTAATAAGACAGGAGGTTGAGATGAGGAAAAGGAGGCTGGAGCAGGAGAGGCTGAGGACTCTTAGTGAACAATATGGCCAATTGGAAAAACAATACAACTATCTAGGATTACCTGCCTCAGATAAAAATCTTTTTATAGATTTCATGCAGGAAATTGTGACAGAATTAAAATTGTCTAATTGTTGGATTTGTGGAAGACTGAAATTGACAAAGAAGTGGCCTTGGAAAGGTGAGAGTTTAGATCCAGAGCAGCTTATTAAATGGGATAACACTAAAATCTCAGGACTAATACAACGACCGGAGGGTTGGATTTTGGACCAATAGGTAATTGGAACAATCTGTATTAGCCGGGAAGGGAGGGAATGTACCAAGGTCGTCAGATATACCCCTTGTATCTCCACTTTAGTGGTAAATTCAAATGCAAAAAGTAAAATCTGGCAACCAGAGCCCCTGGCGGGGTACTGGAGCCAGGAAAAGGAAAACAGTTGTGAGTGAGGCAATAAAATTGGACTATGCTGGAATAAAGCTTCTGGAGCTAACCTTTACCAATCTCTGGAAGGATTGAAAGGTTACTGGAATGAACCAGGGAATACTACCTGCAAATAGAAGGCTCCTAATAGTTTGTATTAGATCTGTGGGAAGAAAGCTTATAGTGAATTGCATCAAAAATTGAAAGGTTCCTGTACTGTAAGTATAATTAGGCCTATGTTCTTTACTTCACCTCAGTCAGAAAGCAGCTTGCTAGGAGCACCTTTGTATGAAACTCTAAACAGACAAAAGAGGGAAGTAAAGAAGTTTCCTATTTTTGAGGGAAGCCAAACATGGGGAGGGGAAGAGTGGCCCACAGAACAAATTATAGAATACTATGGACCAGCAGCCTGGACCCAAGATGGGAGTTGGGGTTGTAGAACCCCAATATACCTGCTAAATCAGCCAATAAGACTCCAAGCAGTAGTAGAAATTATTTCAAAGCACACTTCAGACACCTTGGAGTTACTATCTAAACAGCATTCCCAAATGAGAGCATTTGTGTACCAAAACAGGATAGCCCTAGATAATTTGTTAGCAGAGGAAGGGGGAGTCTGCAGAAAATTTAATGAGTCAGAATGTTGCATTGAAATAGACGACTACAGAGAAACCAGCAGGAGTTTGGCAGCAAAAATAAAGAGGATCGCTCATGTCCTGGTCCAAAAATGGAATTCCATGTTGAATACATCTTGGTGAGATAATCTGTTTGATGGTGCATGGTGGAAGAAACTAATATTCTTCATCCTCTGTTCAAGAGCAGAAATCATATTCTTACCCTGCCTGATACCATGTTTTATCAGACTAATATCAGTTATGCAGGGAATGCAAATAGCAGCCATGCTAAGGGACCCCGAATGTGCCACAGGGAGAACTAATCCAATCTCTAAAATAATGAAATTAGAAGAAGGAGATCCACACAAGTGGGCAGCAGACACTTTGGCCAAATTTGAAAAACAAGTAAAAGAATATGAGATTGAATATAAAATGTATCAAGAGGTACCCAGGGAAGAATGGGAAAATGCAAATGAGACTGAATAAATGTTTACTTTTTTTTTTTTTGGAGCACCAAAAGTAGACAAAGTTACTCACACAGAGAAAAAAAAGAGAAAAAGGGCTAAAAATAAATATGTGTAAATATTTTTAGAAAATAGCACAAATTAATGAATTAATAAAAGGAGAGGGGACTGTTATGTAATTCATGCTGGAAATAGAAGTTTATTAATGTAATATAAGATAAAGCTTTAAGATTATACCAGCCAAGGGGAGAGGGTGATTGCCACACAGGACAGCTCACAGACAAGGAGGAGGTGCATCATTAACATATGAAGAAAACCTAGCCTGTACAGATGATGGGCACTCCCGATGGCATGAACGAGAAAATGCCCAGTGATATGGCCCATGTAGATGTCCACCTCAGATAGACAGGACCATCAAGGACATATATCTGAATGAAGGATTCCGGGAACTGGAGACAGATACACACCAATTCCCAGACGAGGCTTTGTCCAGCACAGGACAGAGAATAGACACAACATGAATATGAAGGACTCCAGGAGGGGACAAATGGACTGTGCGGAGGGCAAGAAAAAGAGTATAAAACCCGAAGTCTGCCAGGCCTCACTGGTGAACAGGGGGATCCGGTGCGATAGAGGCCAGATCATAGTTCACCTGCTACGATCCTGGGGTCAGCACTACTTTTTGATTGTTGGCAGTTGGGACTGTATATCAGTCATGAATAAATTTATTTTTTATTTTTTATTTAATTGGCTGGGTCAATTTTTACCTATAACATTGGTACCAAAAAAAATGGATATATTTTATTTAATAGTAACAGGGAAAGAGAAAGAAAGATAAAGAGAGAAAAAAAAAGGAAAAGGAAAATAAAAAATAAAAATAAAAATAAATAAAAATAAAAGGAGAGCGGAAGAAGAAAAGAAAAAATGAAAAAGAGGTGTGCATGGGGGGTTGGGAAACAAGGAGAGAGTGACATGGGTTTAGGTGGAAGCATATCACCCTCCCGGGGGTCCCAAAGATGTCTCATTGCTCCCCTCCATCTGGTTTTCTTGGTGGTGAGAGTCCCCTGCAGCACACTACAGTGAAAATTCTGTGAATTAATACACATTTGGGCCAGATGACAACATCCAGGTGCTTCCTTTGGGGAGGCCAATTTTGATACTGTCCCTTGCAGCTCTGTGGATCTGTTGCATCATTTGCAGTGCTCTGGTGCAGAGTCAGGGGACACCTCTGGGGGACTGGCCTTTGATGGGCCATGGCACCCCCTCTGCTGTCCTTCAGCTGGATGTGGCTTTTCCAGGGGTGAAGGGGCCTCACAGCTGAGCTGGTCTGCAGAGCAGAGGATGGGTGTTAACAGCATCGGACCAGCGGCTTTTTCACCACACACCCAAAAACATGTCCTTTCCCCACCCTGTGGTGTAAGGGTCTGTTCAACCCTGGCAGCTGATAGCCCTGAGGCTATGGTCTCCACCCCAAAGGTGCTAAGCTTGATCCCTCTGTGAAAGTATTCTTTTCCCACAACCTGAGTCACCTAATTTCAGTCAGCAAGCAGTTCAGGGCCTCACTCAGAGGGCCTATTTAGGGTGTAGTGGTTTCTCTGCATCTTTTGTAATACAGTTTTGCTATAATAGGCAAAAAATCTTCCTGAAGATATTTAAGCCATAAATTATAACATTCAGTCTCTGCCACTGTTTACTGGATGAATTGCTCTGTTTCTGGTTTATCACAGCTGCACAATACTCCTTCAAAGTATGCTCACTCCTTGCTACAAACTTGAGTCCACACCAAACAACATTGAACTGACAGGTCTTTCATAGCATGAAAGAGGATAAAAATACATGAAGATATTAGATAAAACTCAGCTTTATTTTTTTTCTACAAAATTGCATGAAAACTGTGATATAAATCTATGACCAGCAAAGGACCTGGTATGAAATTGTGTCAATAATTTTGTTCATTATCTGTTATGTGCAGTAGTCTGTGGTTATGTACTGTTTTTTGTAACATGGTGTTCTCAGGGAAATTAATTATGCCATGATTTTCGTGTGCTGAACCTAGATTATTGGCTTGACTCTTGTTCTTTGTTTAACAAGTACTGCAGATGTACTTGTATTCAGAAACTCTTTGCAAGTAGATCTTGCAAACTGAACTCACGAATAGGACAGTAAACTCTTAATTGCTTTTCTCAATGAAATACAATAAGGAGGATTAATTTTTCTATTCTTCTAAAACAAAAGAAATAAAAAATCCTTGCAAACAAAGACTTGTTATCCCAGTTACTATTTTATTTAAGAGAGTTCTTGTTTAATGAAAGGATTCTTTGTTCATTGTCTTCTTTTTCCATATGCTATTGTAAAAATTTGTGTTTAAATACTGGTCTGACAGATCTCTTTGTACTGTGCAGTATTTGTCATTCCAGAATCCTTAAGAACCACAAAACAATAGGGAAGATTAATTTATTGATCTACAGATGAAAAATTAATAGTGTTTTCTATGCATTTTTTTTTTCAAATACTGACATATGTTATATGAAGATGTGTTGGACATCAGAAAGAAATTTTATTAATTTTTATTAATTCCCTTTTTATTAATTTACAAAATTTTATAAAGCTGTCCAAAACAAACAAAATACTGAGAAAACGAGATTTATTAACCTAAATTACTAGCATTATACACAGGTGTAGTATTGCTGAACTTGTTATGCTCTGGTAGACATTTAGAGGTAATCAACATTCCTGTGGAAAGCTTGAGTAAAAAATGCCTTAGGAATTAAAGCCAGATATATAATGGACTGTGTTGGTAGGGACTTCATTTCATAGAGCAGATCTCTGTACATTGAACAGTAAAGATAAAACGTATTTCCTGACTGTTTGCTATTGTAATTACGCTATCAGCTAGTGTTAGAGAACACACCATGGCTAATTGCCCAAAATTTAATGCATAATAGGCAGTAAATTAATTACTTATCTAGTGTTTCAATCACAAGGGAAGCAGTGTTCTTCAGGCTACATTTCTGACATGCTTGACCTTGTGATTGTAATAACACTTTGGGCCATGTTGCTGCGCGTATCAGGAAAGGCCCACAAGATGATAGATCATCTTGATATCTTCCTTCTTTGATTAAAAAATAAACATTATTTAAGGCGGGAAGCTGAGAGAGAAATAAATTGGCAGTCTTGTGAGTTTTCCTAGCATTAAATTTGTGAAAACTTCAGATTGTCTCTCCTAAAAAAATCAGCTGCAATTTGTAGTATCACATAGAATTCACATATGCACACCGGCAAACATAAAAGTGTTTTAGATCTTGTCCTGACAAATTAATTCAATGACAGTGTCTGATATTTCTATTTTTGGTATTTAATAATGCTTATAATTACAGTTTTAATAACAGGAAGATGGAATGTACTTTACCTTGTTTGTAGCCCAGTTTTTCCAAGCAGTTCCACCTTTTCAATCGAGTTTGTCTCATGCTAAGACAGTATGAAAAAAATAATCAGTTCAGAAGGGAGAAAATGGAAAGGACACTTAGCAAAGTCTCTCTTTTTTTTCTGTACTGTCAATGTTTTGGAAGTTTGAAGGTTTTATTTTGATAGGGCTTTTTTCACTGAGGAGTACGTAAGTCCATCCTCTCTTGTTACTACTTTAATCTTTACCTCTGATTACCTTTGAAAAACAGAGTCATGTCTCAACTAAGAGATGACTTGAAATTGGAGGTAGCATCAGAGGGTGAACAGTAACCTGAATAAAACTCCGTTTAATTCTATTATCTCTATTAATAAAAACCTGAAAGAAGCAAGGGTACATAAAAGTTCAGCAACCCAATGAACTTTTACAAATAGGTAACATTTTGACTATATTCTGCACCAAAATATTGAACTTCAACAGAATAAAGGAATTTACTTTTCAGAGTGTAATATGCAAGTAGCAGATTTTTAAAATCTAAAGAGTTGCCAGATATATGCCATTCTAATAATAATTGTCTTTATTAGAACATGACTGCAGCTTTTTATGTGTCCTAGACTTTTCTTCATGAAGAAATGAATTGCAGTGCTTCAATTATCCCCATTACCCCCGCCAAATGGGGAATTAGTTGAAATACATTGACAGGTACACTATCTAATACACTTTCTTTTATCAGAGCACTGGAAGGCCTTTTTGAAGTGACCACTTCTTGGAGCTTGGAAGAAATGTTTTCTCAGGAATAACTGAGTTGTTCTCAGGAGCACACTGTACTCTGTCTGTCCTGGGCTTTGACGTTGGATGTTACACACCTAAAATCCTACAATGTGAAGCAGGTAAAGTTACCAGCAAGGGACAGATATTTTTTCTCTATATCAGTCATGTAGATTCCTCTCAGCTGATTTATTTCTTTCTAAGATACATATTGGCCACTCTTGCTCCCAACTTTTATTCCCTCTTGTCTTGGTTTGAAAGACAGGTGTCTGCTAAGGAAGGCAGGAGCCTCCCTTGGAATGGAGAATGTGAACCCCCTCCCTCCAATTGATTATACTTTTGAAATTAAGGGGCTCTCAGGCAAAGAAAAAGATATGAGAATAGGAATAACAGTTCTTTACTAGTGTGGATAATAAAGCAAACAAATAACAATGACTACAGCATTAGAAACAAATAGAACCAGAACCCCAGTCCCAGCCTTCTCAGCTGCGGCACTTTCCCCTTGGTGCAGTTCCGGTCATGGCCGGCAGGGGCACTGGTGGCTCCCGCTGGGCAGGGCAGGTGCGGTGATTCCCCCGGGGCTGCAGGGGGCGCTGTGGTGCGAGCTCAGGGAGCGCGCTGTCATGACGGCTCGGCTGAGATGGGAAGGGATGGAGGAGAGGCTTTGCTTCACAAACCCTGTGGCAGTCGATCCTGGTGACCCAGCAGGACTCTGAGGAGTACCAGGCTGGAACTGCAGGAATGAGCAGAAATCCTGGGGCAGTGGATGAGATGTATCAGAAGCTTTGCTGGGGTAGCTGAAAACTGAAGCAGGGGATGCGGGGCCCAGCAGCAGAAGGAAGGCAGCTCCTGGCTGGGTTATGGCAGTGGCAGAGAATTTCTTTCCCCAGGCTTTGTGTTCAACTGTTCTCCCCCAAAGCCCAGAGAGAATGAGTGAGAGCTCCGCAACTGCCCCAGCCCCCATCCTTTTACCTGCTTCTATTCTTGGGGGGTCTCTGTCCTCTGAGAGAAACTCCCAAAAACCAGAGGAGTTCCCCCTCCTCACCTCTTAAGCACCCAGCCATCAGTGCTTTTTAGCAATTCCACAAGTAACAAGGAAAGAAAAGGAAAGAAACCCCAGACCCTGACACCTCTCTGTAGAAGGAACCACGCACAGTGGTTTAGTCTGGGGTTAAATTTTCTCCTACCAGCTTTATAGGTTATAAGGTTAAGCAAGCATAACACAAGGCCTTCAGCAACTGATATAGGACATGCTGGTTGTGAGCCATTTTCTCCTGGTAAAACAATATAAGGCAATTTTCAAAACAAGGTAACATAAATAATAATGTACTCATTTTAACAGATATATATGCAGAATCACTACCAACTGCTGGTGTATATATATTATATATATATATATACATATATATACACAGACGCATGCTGACTAGTATTAATTCTAGAAAAACAGGTTTCATTCAATTTCTTGGTGTCAGTACTGGTAGAGTATTTCAGTGTAAACATTACACTCCAATATAGATACTGGTTTGTATAAGAACTGGTGTTTGATTGAAATCTTATCTGTTTTCCTTACCTACTGAGATGACAAGACAAAAATTTCATAAGCACAGATTGAGGAGAACTAAATTCATTATTAATACACTGCCAGCAATTTGCATAGTCATTGTTTTTCCATAGTCTCATTGTGATCATAGAGAAAGAAAAAACAATCCAAGAACACGCCATCCCTAAATAAGAATTTGCAAATATAACAACATATGGGTCTAGGCTGAACTTTAAGACCAAACTATTTTGCCACTCACATTAAGTCTTTTTTTAATTTTCAGTTTTAATGGATTGATTCTCCAGCCACTGCCTGTCAACATTTTGTCCCTCAAGATCTGCTGTTTTGAGACAGAGAGCAGGCTGAACAGTACAATCACACAAAGGCTTCATTTCGAAAAGTTTCTGCTGTTCACTCATGTATATGACAACAATCCCACACAAGAATTTTGGGATTAATTTCATTGGACATAGAAGTTGGAGACATTCACTTGCTAAAAACCCAATTAATTAAATATTCTAATGTTTTTAACTCAAAAAGACAAATAAAATTACCAACATTCATAAGTAGTAAGATAAGCCTAATTAAATACTGAAACCAAAGAATAAATGTACAGATTTTTTTCTTACGCACCCTTCCACCTTGATAATTCTTTTTTGATTCTCTCTTTAGCATTGCTTTATGCATATGATACATACAATATATAAGTTGATGTTGAGTAACTACTAAATTAGTGATTTTTAAAAATGATGAAACTTCTAACAGGAATACTATTTTCAGAAGCATTTGTCATGGTATTTGAGTCCTAAACATAAAAAATGTTTAGAATTTTTTGTTTTTTCATTAACTAAGCACAGAGACCTGGAGTGCTATTTTTAAAGCAACATGAAGGAAAAACTTTCTGCAACTCTATGAATTATTTCAACAGACCCAGAAAACAGAGGGGATATGAAGAAGTGATTGAATGATTTCATTAAGAAGCTTTCCAGTTTTGTGACAGATTGGTTAAACAACATAAAAAGATGCATTACTGAAAGAGTAGGATTAATCTGGATTGGGATATATCTAATAGCAACAAAATAAAAAGTTGCTTATTGTTTGTCCTACATAGTCGTGGAATCCGCTTCTCTATCGTGTCCCACATGTCCCATAAGCAATGAGAAGTTACATTTTAGGTAACAGATACCTGAGATCCATTACTCTTCCTTGTAAGTCAGTAATCCACTCTGTGGGATGTCTACAAAGGCTGTTACCTTGCAGTGAAATTTTCCTCTCTCTTCGACTTCCAACCTCTAGAATCCACACCTAAAATATAATTATAAAAACAGAAACTAGAATTTGCCATGATCTGCTCTTCAACATAAACTAAGGGCATAGAAACACACAAGATACTTACTTCCTTGCCTCTGTTGCCCACAGGTGACTGACAGAAAATGTTCTAAGCTTGCTTTCCTGGGGCAAGTCAAGACACACTTACCATATGAGTCAGTATGGCTGGAATCAACTTCCAAAGACCTTGATTTTTTTCTGATGTTTTTCAGCTTCAGTATTTCTGTGGGTGTGCCTAAGGCACAGTGCACAGTATCAAGTCAGGGCTGACACAGCTAAATACAAGGACTACTATCTAGAGCTAAAAGAACTACCATACCTAGAAAAATACACTGCCAGTGTCCAGTGCTAAATCAAGCCCTGGGGATAGTTTAGCTTCAACATGACAGCATTGCACCTAAAGGTATCTGTCCCAATTCTGGCATTCAGTGTCAGCTCTGCATGGCTTCTGGTGTGTAATCAACTCAGTCAGTACCAGGCCACCCCTTATACTGTATAATACCTATTATATAGTATATATATATATATATATATATATATAACATACTGCATTTTCCTGTTTAACTGGAGAATGCGATACATTTAAATGGAGAATACAGTAATCATTAGCTGTGATAAATAATGAGCAATACTTCTGCATCAAAATTCATGCTGGTTGTTTTTGAAGATAAGGCTCTTTTTAGATTCTGAGATGATGTTGGGTATCAGAAGCAATTTATTCTGTGACTTTGACACGTTTCTGTCATTTCTTTCCTATTGGCTGTCTGCACTGGAAGGTTTACACAAAAATAATCTAATTGGATAACCTCATGTTTTATTCTATTCTAGACCAATCAAAGTGCATTCATGCTAATATTAACCTCACCAAATTACAAGGTAAGCAATTTTTCTTCTACTCCTGACATTACAAAAGTCAGCCTTTCTGCATTTGCAAAAAGCTCTATGACATACTGACACTTCATATGTGCAACAGAAAGGCAGCTAGACCACGACTTCTAGTTTGTCCTTCACATTAAAAGGGTGAATGAACAGTTCTGTCTTTGTTCAGCCAACACAGTAATTTAATTTCTCTGGTAACAGTTACACTTCTATGTCTCCAGTTCCTTTGATGACAGCACAAGTGCAAATGACATAGGAGAGCAACAATAAACTTCTAAAGAGAACATTAGTTCATTCCAAATAGGAATGATTTACCCTACACACACATTTGTCCTTCATTTTGGAGAAAAGAAGAGGGGAGGGAAGAAAGGAGTTAGGATCACAGCATCAACATTAATGTTTGCCACTGAAGAAACTAATTGAACAGTTTATCACACATACCTGTCCCTGTCAAGCGCTCACTTTTATAAGGTCTCTGCTAAAGATGGAAAAATGAACTGTTCTAATTATTAATTATAATTTTGTTTCTATTAGACGTTGTGGCAAGCTCAATGTTTTCTACGTACCTGCAAAACCAAGAAAAAAAGATTCTCAAATTTGATTTGTTTGCTTTTATTTTCACGTGTTTAAGAAAATTTAAATAAGCCTTTTATTGCAGACTGAACATCGAACACCAAATTTCTTCTGCCTTCATGGCATGTTAAATTGTGTTGCCAAAAAGAGCATCACTTTATATCAGAATCACTCATTGATTTTCAAAATCCATTTCATCATTACACTACAGAATAAATATACCAAGGAACAAAACCAATCTGACATAAAAGTTGGAATACAAAACAAATTAACTAGACAAAGAGCAATTACAGTTGTTTTGCTAATGCCAAATTTTAATACAAATCTGACATCAGCAGTCATATTCAAATTAGTTTACCTACACAAGTGTTGCAGTATGTAATTCCCTAAATAGATTTATCTCTGCATGGGCAAAATCTATGATAAGCACAAAATCTCTTAAATGTTACACTGAGTTACAATATTTAAAACCTGGACTGGAAATTTTGGCATTGAATGTCTCAATTATATTTTTCTTTTACTGTTTTTCATATATTATGAATACCTGGGCAATACTAATAATATTGACTACCAAATTATCACATAAGCAAGTTTTCCACTAGCTTGTTTTAGAGAAATTTTTCAGTTCTGTTACTTTTTTGCTCTCCATGGAACAAACTCAAGAACATATGAAGCATGCATTTTTAAAAGAAGTGTTCCTTGGTTTATTGCCTATAAAGGCTGAAGGAGGAAAAAAGCCACAGGCAAGGGCATTAGAAAAATGAAATAGCCCAGGACTGCTGCTGCTGCTACTGCTATACAAACTGCATCTCTAACTAGAAGTCTTCATCTTGAATATTAAGAAAAATGATGGGCACTTTGAGCATCAGAAGTGATGAGCACTTTGGAGCAAGGATGTGTCTATAAACCTTAATGCAAACAATGAATAAAAACTGGTTCTTCATGAAGAGTGGGAATTTAAGGGAAGAAAAATAAGCAAAATCCCAGAAAGACCATCTGAAAGCTTTCTACCTTCCAGGAACACTTTTCTTTCTTTGCTTAGAATTCAAATGTTTTCCCCTTTATAGGGCTAGAACCTCATAAATTATGTTTTCTCCTTGTGTTATAAAGAAAAAAAAAAACAAAACAGGAGTTAGATTTATGCACTAGGCTTAGTTTGACTAAAATTTCTCTACATCTTCAGTACTTCATAATCAGAGTGAGTTTCAAGCAAGTGCAAAAATCCTGCAGAAGTCTTGATTTTAGGCATAAGAAATGTCTAAAAAAGCATATTTTATTATAACTTTCATTAGGAATCCCATGTTTTTTATTTGGGAAATGTTGACTCATCCCTTCAACTACTTTACGTTAGGGCAACATTTATATATGTTTTATAGACAGTATTAAACATCTGTTTGTACACTCCTCCTTCCACAAAATATTTTCAGATTACATGTCTATTAGAATCAGCTCTTCTGCTCAGGAGATTATTACCTCTTGTGGTCCTATTTTGTGAGGAGTTTTTAACCTTTCTCTTCTTTACTTTTGCCTTCATCTAGGTATCACAAGGACATACTGGATGCTGAAAGTCCATTCCCACAGAGCTGCAACATTGTGTAATAAATACTTTGTTGGTAAAATATATATTAGAGACCAAAAACATAGCAACCAGGAAAATGTAGTTTTTCAGGCATTTATGTGTCTCTAGCTCTTAAACCATTAGATACTGAGTGTGTCATACAGATGGCACATTCAGTCCCTGTGGAGTGATGTTGCTGTCAGAAACACTGCACCAGATGTACAACTAAGGAACACCAGCACTCATGGCTGGAATGAAAATTCTGGGAGGCAGAGAGAAGTAGGAACACACACCAATGTATCAAACTTAATGGTTATTGTGACAGTCATTCCATAATTATGGCAAACAAATTTAGTGAAAATGAGTCTCTGCCTCTAAAATCATAAAAATAAATTCATCAAATGTGTGAAAGTCTATGCAAAAACCAAAGATGGCTTACCAGTTCAGGTTTTTTCTGTGCCAATTGATCTGCCCTTTGCTTAATTAAGCACTGCACTACAGAAGCTTAATGCTTGGAAAATTTAACATTTAGATTATTTTCTTAAATTTCCAATAATTCATCTATAAATACAGTTTCAGTGCACCATAACAACAACTGATTCATTTTCCATCAGTATAATTTCTATTTCTTGCTGAAAAAGCTTGGTAGCCATGAGTACATGAAAATTCTGTTATTCACCAGTTAAATAAGTTTGTTGTGCAACTTTCACAGAGAATTTTACAAAATTGGTATTATCTGTGCATTTTCAAGCACTATTTCTCTGCATGGACTACTCCAGTTTATTTATTTACAGTATATCTTTCTTGATGTACTTTCTTCTTCCTGACTTTTATAACACTGAGAAAAATATTAGAATATTAATTCACAGACTTCTTTATTTGGTATGTTTAGATAGATTAAATTCTGTGCCAAGACAATACTTTTATTTGCAAATCTTCTGTATTTTCTCTTTATTTTCTCC
The DNA here is from genome assembly GCF_036417665.1 of Passer domesticus. Classification (NCBI taxonomy): domain Eukaryota; kingdom Metazoa; phylum Chordata; class Aves; order Passeriformes; family Passeridae; genus Passer; species Passer domesticus. The sequence continues at coordinate 54,828,583 of NC_087512.1, read as the reverse complement.
TTTTTTTCCTGTCTTCCAAGTTGCATTTGGTGGAATCTCAACTGTAACACCTAAAAAAAGGAGTTTATTTGTACTGAAATCACTGCACTAAGGGATATTTGTGACTTCTCTGACATGAATCCTTAGTGTACTAATTCTCCTGGAGGATTTTTTCTATAATTTAAAGGCCACAGACTATATCAAATCAAGATATACCAATCAAATGAGTGCTCTCTGGAAAAGGATAACAAAGGCAAAATAAATAATAAATAAATTACATAAGGATGAGAAAGTATGGGAAATAATATGTTAATATACATTGTATGTATGTATGCACTGTATACAACATTGAGTTTATTTTATTTTAGGAGTATTATTTCAGCATTTCTACACATTTTGGTATAGTATGGGAACACGCTTCATTGGAGTGTGGAAGTACCTGACCTAAATATCAAATCTAATTAACAGAACATTTTTGTAAGGCAAAAGTGGTCTTTCTCTAACCTGTAAAATCTGGTTTGAAAAGCAGCAACCTAATGAGAACTAGCATTAGTTTTAAATGTAAAAAGTCTAAACAGTCATGATTATGGAATAGAGCTACATCCCCCAATCAGCTTCCTTTGCACTGTATAATCTGTACTGATACTGCATTGTAGAAAAATTTCCTGATTTATTGAAAACTTGTTAGCATTAAAATAATAAATCTCTGTATTTTAAAAACACTTCCCAGAAACATTTTTAATTATTAACAAGCTGTTCTTAAGTGACCTGGAACTAAACAGTTTTTGAAATTATTTTTCCATTGTAAACTCCTGATTTATGCCCCTGGTTTGGCTTATAAAAGCCTAAACTTTTTTTTCCATTTTTTTTTCACTTTCCTTTTTCCCCTTTACAACTGACTCCAAATCATAAATCTTGTATATGTCCAGCCAAGATTTTTAATAAAGTTTCACTATAATATTCTGAGAGTAGGCAACATATTAGTTTCAAGAAATGCTTTTCTGATTATTCTTGAACTTCTGGAGTAGAAATATTATTTCCAGGGTATCATTAATATTTATTGTTGAAATAGTTATTGTCCTTTTGTTTCTTTCTCTTAGGGAATTTTCTCCTATATGTCGCTAGGAGAAAATAAAGACTTGGTGCTTAAGAGTGATAGAAGAAGTTGCCATGCTCAGGGGAGGAGGGCACTTGGCTGCACTCCTGTTATCTGAGGGTTTCTCTCTGAGGGGCAGAGATGCCACGAGAACTGGACTGGGAAAAAAAAGGCTTCTGGGGCAGCTCCTGGGCAGTTGTCTTATGCTCTCAGCGTTTGGAGGGGAAGGAGGCTGTAGTTGCTGTGGAGAGAACTCGTCACCACTGTAGGATTCCATCTGCTGCTGCCTTTCTTCTACCATGAGTGGAGCTCTCCTCCTAAGAGCAGCCTTTGCTTTGGGACATTATTAAGACCCTACCTCACCAAACAAAGGATCCTTCATATTCTTCTCAGGTGCCTCAGGGGAGCCCTGGGATACCCCAGCCCTTTCCCCCTTCCAGGCAGCCTCTCCCTGCCATGTGTAGGGGCCAGGCTGCTGCTGCTGGTCTGCCCCATACCTCTGCCGCTGCCCCGGGGCTTTTTTGCTACACTATGACTCTTCATCCCCTGCCTGCCTCTCCTGGTTCCAGCTACAGCTGCAGAGTTTCTGATACGTCTCATCTACCACTTCGGGACTTTGCTCCTCCTGGCCATTCCAGCTTCCTGATTCTAAGGCTCCTGTTACAGCTCCTTTTGCTATCCAGAGGGGCACTGAGACTGACCGGCCCAGGGGGTTTGTGAAGCAAAGCCTCTCTTCCATCCCTTCTGCCTCAGCCGAGCCGCCATGACAGCGTGTTCTCCAAGCTTGTGCCACAGCGTCCCCTGCAGCCCCGGGGGAATCACTGCACCCGCCCTGCCCAGTGGGAACCACCAGAGCCCCTGCCGGCCATGACCGGAACTGCACCAAGGGGAAAGTGCTTAGAGAGCACAAAGAGACTTTATTGGGTTTTCTGGTTTATTCTTTATTTTGTTTGTTGTTGTTTGCTTGTCTTGTTCTACACATGCATACTAGTAAGAAATGTTACTTGCAAAGTTATATTAATTCACGGCAAGGGGGTGTCCTGTTCTCCATTCCAAGGGAGGTTCCCCCCTTCCTTGGCAGGCACCTGTCTTTCAAACCAAGATATTTATCTACTTCCTGTTTATGTTTGGACTTGGAGTTGTAAAAGACTAGATTTCTCCATACCTGCACCAGCTGCTGAACTGAGATGGTGTGCAAATAGCTAAAAAAAAAAAAAAAAAAAAAAAAAAAAAAAAAAAAAAAAAAAAAAAAAAAAAAAGAAAAAGGGACCTTTTAAATTACAGACAGAATTTAAGAAGTAAATATTGGCTCCAGCTTTATAAGAACATATTTTATATATCTGTTTAATAAGGGATTTTTCATCTGTAAATCCTCCTAAAAATATTTCTATTTGTTCAACAAAACAGTTCTATTTCAGGTCTGGAAATTTCATATTTTATTGTTAGTGTTACTGTTTAGTAACACTAAAATCAAATACACTTCATTAGTTGACTAACAAGTCAATGTGTCTCAGAGACTTGAAAGAATTACATCTGGAGTAGTCAACGTCATGAGTAGGAGTTGCCCAACCAGAATTCTAATCTATCATTTTTTCTACTTTTCCACAAGCTTTCTACTTCAAAACCTCAAAAGTCACAATTCAGCTATTTTCATAATTCTTGTAAGAAAAAGAGTTTGAGAAAGAGATTACTTCAAGGTAGGGAAGGTGTGGGCTGCCTATACCAAGATGTGTTTGACATCATACTTTGTGTTCTTCCTTCTTATGTTTCATTCTGGTCTAACTGTCAAAAACTCACTTCTAGCCTTCAGAGTGTTTAGTTTTGTCAACACTTATCGACTGTTGACTCTCCTTTCTTGAAACAAAATTCAACGAAAACTGAAACCCTGCCCCCAAAAAACCATGTATTTCTTCCATTCAGAATGTGTTTTATAAGGGGAGAGGGGACTGGTTTTGATGGGCTGATTTGCTTTAATTAATAAATAGTTATTTTACCTGTATAACAAAAAAGTAACAAAGCATCAACTTGCCCTTAAAGGAAGAAAGATAATTTTCTTCTTTTTTATGCTGCTGTATTTCAGTAGAGACACCTATAGGAAATTCTGTAGTTTAACAAAGATGTTGAATATGGATACTGGAGATTCAACAAAATTCAATTCAGAATTGTTTGACATTTAACAAGTGTCTCCCTGAAAATAAGACATATCTGCAATCTACAGCTGAACAGATCTTCCTAATTGAATCTCTTAATTAGCAAAACAGCACTCAGTTCCTATAATCTAGCATAACTAATATTTTACCAGCTAATCAAGCTGAGTTGTTTAAAATAGAGAACAACTGCAGAATCCAAATAGTCTTCTTTGCACATGGATTTCTGTGCAGATTTTTAATTTCTGCACTTTTCTTTCAAATTGAATTTGCATGCACTTTAGGAGCAAGAAATTTAAATTTTAGCATAGATCTTAAATGATCTGTGCAAATAATGATCATTTATCATAACAGACACTCCAAGCGAAGAAAAGACTCCATGTTATAGCATTTGCACTACAGATGGTAGGTAAAATTTATAATTTGTGTACTGGAGACCTTTCCTCTTGTTTGGGAAGAGTTCTGATCAGTATGATTACTGCATTTTCCCATTAATTTCAAGGGCTTTCAGGTCATTCAAATGTGCCATAAATAAAAGGATACTGCATTAGAAATATTGCCATATGTAAAAAAATTATATTATAATTAGAAACATTAGCAGCTGTAAAATAAATGTATATTATAGTACATAATAATGTAACTCTGTGTATTAAAATCATAGAAAAGTGACTGACGTATAACACACAAGCCCAATATAAAATGTACATAATTTATACAAACTTAATTTTATGATGAAAATATGATGAGTCTTTGAGGATGTAATTGTTTTATCACTCATGCAGTTCAAATCCCACTCTTCAAATTGACCCTTACCGTCCACTCTGGAAGACAGAGGCAAAAAATAATTTTGCTGACAATAAAAGTATCAGCCAGAAAAAAAGAACATTTGTGAATGTGCTTCACATTTTAATCCTACAGATAATAGGCCCACTTAAATAATATATTAAAAAATTGGAACGACAGTAGTTAAGAAACATGACCTTAGAAAAGAGAATATAATTTGTTGGGAGACATCAGGAATTTAACCAATAGGAAATCAAAGGAAGAAATGATGGTCATAGATGAAAATTATCTATTAAATTATCATTAAAAAGAAATGCTCTTATTTTCACAAAGAACACTTCTCCAGATTTTCTTAAGGGGTAAAAATCACCTTACTCTGCCATATTTCTGCACATTTATCATGCCACCTGACTGTAGTAGCTTTCCAAATCTTGTGACTTCATTAAGTTTCTCTGTTGGAAATGTCCCTGCCTTATGTTCTTTCCTGAATCATGCCTGAAAATTGTTTGAAAAAGTGTTTTTTTGTAAACCATATCAATGACTGCTAAAAGTGACCCAGTGCACAGGAACATGCTATGTCAACTGTTTAATTTAACAATACAGGTATAGCCAAATTCATGACAGTAATAGACTCATTTCTTATAATTTTCTTCAAATTAAAGCAACTAGAAGAAAAAAGCATACACGGTTCAAATCTTTTCAGTCAAAACCAGTTGCTAATAGCAAAAATCTGTAAAATTAATATGTCTGGAGGAAAAGTGGTCTGGAACTTTCTTGGCTTTATTTAATAGGCAAAGAAGAAAATTCTATTAATATTGTAAGCCAGAGAATCAAAGCCTCCTAGTCTCCATATGGTGTAACTGTACAAGGATTAATGGAGTTTTAGTCATCTCCAGCATTCCAGCTTGTCTGTCTCTTTGAGATATGCAACATAAATAAACCTAAAGGACATGCCAAATTGCATCGGCCAGATTATTGTCTCAAATGTTGATTACAATTCAGTAATGTTCACTAACAATTCAGTACTCCTAGTTAAGAGTCTTACTTTTATTTAACCAATCAGAGCCTTTTTTGCAGCAAAGAAAAAAAAAGAGAAAAATAGTTTTATAATCAACTAGGAATCTGTCAATAATTGCACATTTTATAATTGTTAAAGTTAGTGGTGAAGGTTGTTTACATCAGTGGCGACTAGTTGCAACACCTTACCCACTGACAAGCCCAAGAAATTTTTGAAGCAGTGCTACTCTACATAAAAAAAAAAAACAAAAAAAAAAAATAAACAACAACCAAAAAACCACAAACAAAAAACCAAAAAACAAAAACATAACAACAAAAAAAAAAATCACCCAAAAACCACAACAACAAACCCAAAAAAAAAAAAAAAAACCCTCACGATCTTCAATACAACTAAGGAGGAAAATGTACTTAGATTCTTCATTTTCTAAATTTCCATGCTATCATTGATGCCTTCTGTAGGCTGACATAAAACAGAGACTAGGTGGAGTCAAAGAATAAACTAGGCATTTATGAAAAGGCCTCAATAGATACATCTTGGGCAGTACAAGAGTCCACCCAGGGCTACACCCAAGATTAACCCAAAATGGTCACAGAAATGGATGACGAGTCACAAGGGCTCTCACTTTCAAAAATTCTGGTCCGTTTGCATATTGGAGACAATTGTCCAATTACAGCCTCAGGTCATGAAGTCCCATCCTACTTGTTTTTCTCTTTTCATTCCATGTTGTTTATGCTCTTGGGCCTGATATTTGGGTGGTTGTCCTTGGTCCCAAGCTAGGAAAGGAATTGTTTTGTCTAGCAGTACAGACTCGAAAAATATAAAAGCTAAAACCTAAGGCATTATTATGACCTTCAAAATGACAGACAAGTCTGAAGTCTATTTAATTCACCACCATTTGACGTGCCCAGTCCTTGTTTACTGACAGGAATTCTTCAGCCATCTACATACAAGATATAGTGTTTATAGAAGTGAATTTTTTCATAGGTAAGGAAACTGATAAAGTTTAGAACACACTAAAGCTTTCAGACACACATACAATATCAGTTTCCAAGAGTGAAGCATCTCCTGGGTTTCCATATGTTAAGTATTACATTGACTTGGGCTATTGCTTGTAAAGTTACATTATAAACATTAATAGGCTACATATATACACAAAGAGAGTTCATTGGGGAAATAATGTAAATGTTGAAACAACTTTTTTTTTTCATCTTTACTTGGATAAAATTCCCAATTACATTAGTGGGAAAGAACATTCAGGTGTATTTAAAGACAGGATAAAGATTATCACACAGCTCTCATTAAAAGAGAAAGCAATCTGGAAGAATAGATCTGATTAGAAAAGAAACCTTCATCAATTCACAACAAAAAAAGTTGGTAAAGCAAGAGGGTTTGTTAAAATTATGTCAAAAACTAAAAAAATAGGTCAAACAGAATCTCAGTTAGTTACAGGAATACATCTATGCTGTCTTATACACTTCAACTTCAGATAATAAAAATAACATAGCTTCACTGATGTTAACTTCTTCTTCATGATGATTTAACTAAGAAGTGAATATTCAAGGTGGAGAAAAAAATTGCAGGAAAACAAATTTGCTGGATGAAATATGAGCAGGCAGTGCTTTTAGATCACAGTAACAGAGCAGTTCACAAAGTTCTGTTAGGACAAAAAATGATTTTGTGATTGGCACAAAGTGTACTTAAATCACACTGTCCTTGAATCTGTTGGGAAGTGTTTATTAAAAGTACAAACTGAGAAATACAAAACTTGTTGTGTCAATTGACAGCTTGGAGTGTCTAAAAATCAAACTACTCAGAACTGAGGATTCTTGTAGACTTAGAAGCAGCTCACAAAGCCCATTAGATATGTGGAAAGAAAATGCCAGTACTTAATTGCCTAATTGATTCAAAACCCTTTACTGTAATACACTTGATTCATACATACAGCAGTGCTTCATACTCTGTCCTGGAATCTTCAAAGAATGGTAAAGGCCTGATTTTTGTCAGAACTTCATTTAAAGATTTTATTTTAATGCACTTAGGTTTCTTCTTTTTCTTCATTGAATGGTAATAGTACATTTACTTCAGAAAAAAAACCTCCTTATTTATTCAAAAAGACTCACAGAATTCTTTGTTAATTGAGAGATTGGATTGATTGATCATTCTTCGGGATTGAATAATTAGAAAAAATGATTATTAACACTTTGGAACAATCCTTTACTGGTCCCACAAGGGACAGACTAGGTGACCTAATTGGTCTTTTGCATTTCTCTTTTCTCTGTTTTAACATAGCCCTGTAAGACTACAAAACCTAATGAAATAAACCTATTTGAAATAAAGATTAAAATTGGTTCTGTAGTCCTTCAATAGATCACATCTCATAATTAAAGGCATACCTCTGTCTTTAATATGCTTGAAAGTATCTTGTTTTTACTAACCAAGATGTAAAAATTGAGACTCTGTTCAAACAGTACAGAAATTCAATGTATTGCAGCTCTCCTCATTTCAGTGCACAAGAGAGGAAACACAGCAGTGTTTGTCAGAATTTGATTATGATGTTTATGCATGCTTTATCCCCTCAGCTGAATGCAGGGTAGCCCAGATAATGAGATAAAAAGAATGCTGAAGATTTAAATTTTTTTAAAAAATTGAAAAAGAGTACAAGATTTTTCAGTAACAATATCCTTACACATTTGTGGTCTGGTCCTCCTGTCATTTGCCTACAGAAGGTCATTTCAAAATTCCAGTGATATAACAGTTCTCAAGAAAAGATAAACTAAAAATGAAGAGGTAGAAGAGAAGGCTAAGGACATATTTTCATGACAATTCAAGGAAATAAGAGCTCAGTGTAAGGTAAAATTACCCCAGCTTAGAGCTCTTCTAAATTTCCTCTGACAAATCAAACTCTAGTTGCTTATCAAACATTGCCAATTTTCAGTAGAAATGGTGTAGTGTGAGAAGAGATATTATCATCTTACAATTACATAATGAAGATGTCACATTATTTTTTAAATATAAAATTTCTCTCAAAAATAATATGATGTATTATTTTTCTTAATGTGAGAACTATCTCTCTAGAAGTTTTTTTCTGAATCTGTATTCATTAACTACAGATGGATGTCAGGTTTGCCCTAACAAAATAAAAATGTTTAAAAATATACTCCTTTCCTGTTATCTCTGTATTAGTATTCACTGTTTGTCTCATCCTGAGTACATTAAAGTGATTAGTTATGTTTATTAACATAATAGTTGCATATCAGGACACATGTTGAGAAACATAATATGTCTTATTTATAGGAATTATTCTTTGTGCACTGCCACGAGGACTCATAAAGTTAAACCTTCTCAATTTCCTCTCCCATTATTTCAGCAGTATGAAAAATATCATATTTGTGAACTGCTATCTGATTCCCTGCAAGCTTTTAGAACATTTTAGCAGTACTAATAGCATCTGATTCTCCCACGATTTAATTTTAGTAAACAACAGAATAAAGAAAATAGACCTTCTGTAGTGAAAGCATTCTATTTTGAATTTAACTTTTAGCTTAATGAAGAAAAGGCAGATGTTTGGGTTTAGCTCTTATATAATAAATGGGGAGGAAGATGAATATTTACATAACTAAAGAAACTTCATATTTTTTGCTTTTCCTTTAAGCGCACAATGAAATTGTTTTGTTTTTAATATGTAATGCAATTCTACATTATGCATAGACATGAAGCCTAGTCTGTAAAATTGTTCTTGCTTTTGGCTCTGTTATTCTGATACTTATGGTCCATATAGATGCAAAACCTGTAAAAAGCCCCAGTTATTGGTATTGGTGAAATTTAAGTTATTTAACAAAAATGTATTAAGAGTTTAAAAAAATCTAGATTCAGAATTCTAAAATTTTCCTAGCAGAATGATTAATTTTTACTCTATCACCTTTCTTGGTAGAAAGATTTTTTCAATTTTTATTTTCTGGCTTTATATTAAAAAAAAAATTAAAAAAATTTCTACAGTCATACCTTAATTGTTACCTTTCCAAGAATATACCAAGCCATGTGTGACATTGTTGCAAATTCACAAACACAAAACCAAACCAAAAAACAAACCCAAAATGGACATAATGGACTGTGAATATAGAGTGTATGCCCCTTTAGCTGTATAGAGTCAACATATCAAAGCTTGATAATTGAGTAAAAATGTTGCTGTAACATAGAGAGCAGTAATTTCTCAGCATACATATTTACTTGTGCAAGATGTAAGAAACCAAACATTTTTCACCTTCAAATAGGATCTAGATCCCCTTCTAAGAATAAGTTTTTGGCTGATGGCAGCTTTATTAATATAAAATACAAAAAATGCAAAAGACTCTCACAGTCTCAAGTAATTTCCCTCTGAAACAATTTGTTTCTAAGAAAGCTAGCATTACTTTCCTACTTCATATATTGAAATTTTCCTTCTGTACCAAAAATTCCTCACTACTCCTCCTACATTTGCAGTAGCGAGATATAAAGGACTGTAAGTAAAGATCAGAATTCAATTCAATTTCATAATGAAATTTAGGCTGGCCATTAACAAAAACCTTCTGTCAGCAAGAGTTGCAAATTATTTTCTCGTATCACTTAGAATACAGCAGCCTTCACATTTGTATTTCTTTACAAAAAAAGTTAATGTCTTCTCGCTCCAGCTGACAATATTCATCTTGCTTCAGGAAAGGACAGACTAGGCAGCTATTGAATTGAGAACCCTGACAACCTATTTTTATGTATCTTCATCATCCCTGGTAGCATGAGCAGTAGATGGCCAGAGAACCATACACAAAATTCCAAAACGGTTTACTATCTTTGTCCCCCAAGATATTTCCAAAATCACCTCAGGAAAAGAAGGTCTACTTTCATTTATATTATTTTGATAAAACTGTCATGACCCACTTTCCATTTTATCATGTGTGTATGTGCAGTATTAGGAAGGGGGAATGGGTCAAGGGAAGATAACAAGCTGATCCATAAAGACATCAACATTTTTCCTTCGTGGATCTTAGGACATTATGATGGCCATTGTGAATTTCTATCAAGCTGGCAGTGGTCTTTCCCCTGCCCCTTTTGCCAGACCCTACTCAGGCACAGACAGTGAACAGGATGAGGAAAAAACCACAACAATACAGCTGTTGTTTGCCCACATCAGCTGGAAACCATGTTGAGTCCAGATCATTACCGGGACAGGAGACTACTCTGCCTGTTCCCAGCTTGGAGCTTGCTTTCTCTGCTTACAAACCAGCCTGCGCAGCAGGAAAGCTCTTGCCCTGCAGACAAGCACGCCATCACTGGATACAGTTTAGAATGTTGCACAGAGTTACTTGTTCTATGGCATTAAAAACATTAGGCCACATCCATAGCTGGTGTAGCTCATTAGTCTCATTGTTTTAAACAGATCAGAGCTGATTTATGTCAGCTGAATGTCCAATCCACACAACATTGGTTCTTTTGATCTTTGGATTCTTGCAGTATTACTAAGGCTGAAGCTCTGAAGCAAAGCTGAAATTTTAAAGCTGTTATCCCCATTCTTTTAACAAAAACTTTTCCAGCTCAGAATGCCTGTATAAATATGCCCAGATTCACAGGCCTAAACTTACATCCTACAGTGCATGTTATTAGGGAAAGCAAACTTTTTTCTTTAAATTAGTTTTTTCACAAGTTTACTTCCCTAAATCTTTGTATTATTTAAACCTTTCATAATTTAAAATGTAACTGATCTTGTACATATAAGATACTAACAGGTATCTCAAAGCGTTAATTACATTTCTGCATGGAATTTATTTGTTTATAATTTGAAGCTATTAATTTAAATTAGATTTGAAAGAAGGAGAAAACAATCTGTAAGCAAAATTACTGTGACCAAGAAAAGTTGCAGAAAAGTGTAATCTCTCTAGTAATTTAATTTTGACTGATATAAAAGTGAAAAGAAAATTTCTGACTACTGTTTACCCACAAACTGCAAGTAATATACATTAACAAGATTGGCTTTTGACCCAATGAACTGGAAACTAAATTGCACTGGTGCATGTTTACAACAGGAAGAAAACTGTGACAAACTGAAAAATACTTAGACTTCAACACAGTAACAGTTTTCTAGATCAGAAGTATTCTTAGGTGAATGTCAGCTGATATAACTTGATATAGATGAAGAATGAGAGTTTTGCAAAAACCACCAAAGGAGCTAAAAGAAGTAAAAGCAGCTTTACACGGATTTCATTCCCAGCTGTGCACAGATGGAGTAACATGGTTCTCTAAAGAATTCATGAATCTCCATGCACTCTTCTTGTTGCACTGAAGTCCTAATTTAGATCTCTTGCAAACTGTCTCTTTGCTATATTTATTTTCAACTCATTATAAGTAGTACTTCTACAGTCATTCCAGGGACAAAACTACTGGTTATATCAGTGTTATGACATGCAAATTTTCAGAGACTGATAGAAATGTACCCACATTCTGAAGCAGTGGAGAACAATAATTCAATACAATTCTTTATAAAGGAAATTTCAAGAACAAATCTCAAGTTTTCACACTGTTGAACACCTCTGTCATTGTAAATGCTCGTCTCAATGGCAAGTGGAAGTATCTCATGCCAGTGACAGTAGTACACACACAGACAGGCTGGGAGCTGAAACATGGCTTAGGAGCATCAGGTTGTATCAGGTTGCATCAGGTTGCATCTCTTGAGACCAGAAAACCAGTGTTACGGGCTGTTAAGATTTCAAAAATGTGTCATTTTTTCCTCTCAGTGTTTAGTTATAAATAGAAAAAGAGATGGCTAGAGTTACTAATAAAAACAGTATGGTGCACTGGTAAAGTCACTTTACTAGAATAGTTCCCTCTCTATTAGTAAGTGTTATTTGTGCATTCTTGCACCTCACAGGTTGTTAATACTTTTATTAATTCTCAAACCTTAAATAGTTCCCATTTTTCCATGCTTTAATAATACAAATTCATAGAGCTACCAGATAAATGAACAAGTAATGAATATTGGATGAAATAAAACTTTCCAAGTCTAATTTAGGATGACAGGAAACAACTTTTTTTGTGAATTTTTCATTGTCACTTAAGACACCAAGGAGAAAGATAGCAACAAAACTGGTTTCTTTCGCATGTACCTTTTCTTCCTCACTATTGAAAACAAAACTTTCCCAGTTGTTGAAGGATCATGAACATCATCTAACTACTTTTAATAATGTATTGGAGTAGTTTCTAATGTAGTTATAATTACCCCAATTAGGTTTAAGGGATTATAAAGGTTTACGTGATTCTTATCTAAAATGCTGTGATTTCAAAAAAGATTGCAGATATTTTATAGCTCTATCTTCTAAACAATACTTGACATTCCCAAGAGGCATGTGGATTTTTCTGCACATGCTAAGTGGGCTTTTTCTGCCAGTAGCATAGTTATTTTTTAAATATTTGGGGTGCCCTACTCAAAAGATATGACTCATGAATACAACTCTTTTAACATTGTCCATTCTTTTATAGCCATTTGCAAAACATATGCCCAGTTTGACTTCAACAGTAGCAAGTTTTGTACCTGCATTTCTTGGCCCATGGGATAGATATTAGGTATATGCTTTACACACTTGTTAAGTTCTCTGGCTGACATGAAATATGGCTTATTACTGGCTATTTGGTCCTTGCAACACATACGGAACAGTTGCATATCAGTAACTGCTGAGGATGTTGAGTTTGCAAGAAGAACCATACCCATGACATAATCTTTTATGGTGATGAAAAATAAGTTAGTTTGAAGAAACCTGAAACTTTACAAGTTTTTGAAAATATTCAGATATGTCTTCTTTACTTAAAACTCCACAACAGTGTAGATACACTGCAAAAGAAATCAGCAAGAAAAAGTGATTAATACTGCAGAAAATTTGACAGGCTATGCTATGAAATTATTTAGAAAAAATATTCAGATGGGTATCAAAATGGGACATTATAAGATGTGCATGAATTAAAGGACAAATTGTGCACATAGACTCACACCTAGTCTCAGGTTCTAAGCCTATCTGATATGCAACCATTAACTGTTCCTATGTGCTGGATATCCCCCTGTGGAGTGGGGAAGAGCACAAAAAAACCCCAACCATATTCTTTTCAAGCCATTTTGGCACTCTTAAGCACTTTTTGGAAGGATAAGGAACATGACAGTTTTTGCACGGAGGAAGAAGAAAAGGTGCTCAAAGCTAATCTGACCACTTGAAAGGTAAAGGAATATAAGTGTGTTGGTATAGTTGGGATGCTACTTCAAAGTTGGGTTGCTATGAAATAGAGACATTAGAGTCTATAGAATATGAATTAGAGGACTACCTTATAACCATGCAAAATCCAGAGATGACAAAAACAAAGAAGGTTGCTGAAAAGTTTCTTCTGACAAGCCAATTGTCAGACAATAGATCAACATTTCTGAAAAAATAAAGTGAGTTCCACATTCATTCAAATAATTTATTTGCTTCTTTTTTGAGGCTGTGCTCTGTTGTCCTTTATTCATCTATGCAACCTTAACTTTCTAACCATTGAATCATAGAATCACAGAATCACTAGGCTGGAAGAGACCTTCAAGATCATCAAGTCCAACCCATGCCCTAATACCTCAACTAGACCATGGCACTGAGTGCCACATCCAGTCTTTTCTTAAATACATCCAGGGATGGTGACTCCACCACCTCCCCAGGCAGACCATTTCAGAACTTTATCACCCCCTTTGTGTAGAAAACTTCTTCCTAATATCCAACCTATATTTCCCTTGATGAAGCTTGAGACTGTGACCTCTGGTTCTGCCAGTTGCTGCGTGGAGAGAGACCAACCCCACCTAGCTACAACGACCTTTCAGGAAGTTGTAGAGAGTGACAAGGTCACCCCTGAGTCTCCTTTTCTCTAGGCTAAACACTCCAGGCTAAACACCCCAGGCTAAACACACAGCTCCCTCAGCTGTTCCTCACAGGGCCTGTGTTCAAAGTCCCTCACCAGCCTTGTTGCCCTCCTCTGGATGAGTTCAAGCGTCTTGAGGTTCTTCCTAAACTGAGGGGCCCAGAACTGGACACAGCACTCAAGCCTCACCAGTGCTGAGTACAGCAGTAGGATGACCTCCCTGCTCCTGCTGGCCACACTGTTCCTGATCCAGACCAGGATGCCATTGGCCTTTTTAGCCACCAGGGCATACTGCTGGCTCATGTTCAGCTGGCTGTTGAGCAGTACCCCCAGGTCCTTTTCCACCTGGGCACTGTCCAGCCACACCATGCCCAGCCTGTAATGCTGCAGGGGGTTATTGTGGCCAAAATGCAGGACTTGGACTTACTAAACTTCATCCTATTGGACTCTGCCCATCCATCCAACTGTTCCAAGTCTCTCTGCAGAGCCCTCCTACTCTTCAACAGATCGACACATGCTCCCAGCTTAGTGTTGTCTGCAAATTTACTAGTGAAAGACTCAATACCCTCATCCATGCCATCAATAAAAATATTAAACAGAACTGGCCCCAGCACAGAGCCCTGAGGGACACCACTGGTGACTGGCTGCCAGCTGGATGCAGCACCATTCACCACTACTCTGGGCCCAGCCATCCAGCCAGTTCTGAACCAGCAAAGAGTGCTCCTGTCCAAGCCATGGACTGCAGCTTTTCCAGGAGTGTGTTGTGGGAGACATGTATGTGCTTGTTGAAGTCCAGGTACAGAACATCCACAGCCCTTCCTGCATCCAGCAGGCAGGCCACTTGGTCATAAAAGGAGATCAGGTTAGTAAAACACCACCTACCCCTCCTAAACCTGTGCTGGCTGGGTACCCTTGCCATCCTGTAAATTCTGTGTGATGACACTCAATATAAACTCTTCCATAACCTTACCTGATACTGAGGTCAGGCTAACTGGCCTATAATTACCAGGATCCTCCTTGCCACCTTTTTTTATGGACAGGCATCACATTGGCCAGCTTCCAGTCATCTGGAACCTCACCAGTGAGCCAAGATTGTTGGTAAATGATGGAGAGTGGCTTCACAAGCTCATCTGCCAGCTCCCTCATCACCCTGGATGGATCCCATCTGTTTCCATAGATTTATGAATATCCAAGTGGCTCAACAGTTCTCTGACTGCCTCCTCTTGGATAAGAGGTGGACCATTCTGCTCCCTGACACCATCTGCCAACCCAGAAGGACAGTTGTCCTGAGGACAAGTAGACTTCACACTAAACACTGAGGCAAAGAAGGAGTTAAGCACTTCTGCCTTCTCCTCATCTGCAGTTACTAAGTTCCCTCCCTCATCCAGTAAAGAACAAATGTTGGTTTACCCTTCCTTTTGCCATTAATATATTTGTAAAAACATTTTCTATTATCCTTTACAAAGGTTGCCAAATTAAGTTCAAACTGAGCTTTGGCCTCCCTAATTTTTTCCTACATACCTTCTTAAATACTTCCTGAGAGACCTGACCCTCCTTCCAAAGATAATACATCCTCTTTTTATTCCTAAGTTCCTTCAAAAACCTCATTGCCCATCCAGGCTGCTCATTTTCCTCACTGACGCATCTTTTGGCAACAGGGACAGTCTGTTCCTGTGCCCTCTTGATCTCTGCTTTGAAGCACATCCACCTTTCCTGGTGCCTTCATTTTTAAGGGCTACTTCCCAAGGAACTCTCTGAATAGGTCTCCTAAATAGGCCAAAGGCTGCCCTCTGGAATGTAAAATTTGTACTGACGCTCCTCCTGATTTCACCAAATATCGAGAACTCTATTTCTCAATCACCCTGCCCCAAGCAGCCTCCAAACAAATCTCCTGCCAGCCCATCTCTATCCCCTGATGGGCTCACTCACCAACTGTGACAAAAAGTTGTCCTCCACATATTGCTGGTGACACAAGTGCTTAGCAGAAATTGGAGCTCCTACAGGTCAGCAGTAGCAATGTAATTTTTAGTTACTGCTCTGTTTAACAGATGTTAATAAATTACATTTAAATGGAAGAAAAGATCGTAAGCCAATAGCTCATTCTACACTATTAGTGTGGTAGTCTGCTTCTCTAAAAGCCAGCAGTACTGCATAGCTTGCACTATCGTAGGCAGCAGTTCAAATGAACACCACCTGCAATGACATAATTAACTTCCATTACTCTCATCATTATTATTCATAAATAGTCTTGCATTTATAAACATGAAAATTATAGAAATAGATAAGTAGATCATAGCACCAGAAAAAGGCTGACCTTCAAGTGTTTTTCCACATCTCTCCATAGTTGTTATAGTTTTAATGGATTTTAAATGGATTTATGTTTTTAAAAGGACTCTCACCCTAAAATCTAAATTATTTATGGGTTTGCATGAAAGCAGGTAATCACTAAAACAGGCTACACTCAGCTACCTAAGATGTGTAACCAGTCACTCAGCCCCACAGAGAAGTTACAGCATAAATGTAGATTTGTTCATAGCCAGGAATGTCCCACCAATACCTGCTGTGAATGCTGGATTTGCATAATTAGCACATGCTAACTTTGACCTTGTGTTTTGGGTCAGCAGGAGTCCTATAAAAAATTTATAAAGTTTATTTAAATTTTCACAGTTAGACTTACATTGAGAAGAAGAAGTACATCCAGAAAGTCTGTTAGGGCTGCTTTCATCTGAAGGTCTTGATTCTGCAAAGAGATAAACTCATTATTCCAAAGGGAATGTGAAGATGATACCATCTTGTTAAAGAAAGCCAAATTACATCATACTGACCAATGGTAATGGACAGCAAAGCAATCTCTGATTGGCCAGGGAATATTCTTTCACTTGGCCATGGCAAAAAGCCTATCATTCAGAATATACTTGAAGCACTCTTTATGTTAATTTCTGTAAATAGATGAAGGGATGCACATTTAATGCATTTTATTTTGAAGACAGCTGTGATGATAAGGAAACCTGATTAGGCAAGTGGTATAGTTTTAGAGAACAGCTTCTGAAGGGAGTGGAAAACATTAAAATGGACAAAATAGTAATTTGAGAGGTAATTCAATTTTGTGAACACTGTATGACTTGTAAGGCTCCACATGAAATGCTGATGAGTGTCCACCACAGGACTGAAAGGATGGGAGTGGAGCCTCCTGCCTGTTTCTGTGTCTTATTATTTTAGTCTTGCAAATTCAAAATGTATTCAGTCATGAAGTGACACAAGTAAATTGAAATGTAATTTAATGCCTGAAATAATGCTGTATTGCTGTCTTTGTGTTAACATTGTCAGCCTTAATATTTCATTCCCTTATGTGCAGTAGTCCAAGCAATTCTTGTAGTTAGAATCAAGTTTCCATATTCTTTCTTGAGTATCATAGAATTTTCATGGAGCTGAAGAATGCCTCATTAAAGAAAAAAAAAAAGATGCATGGGATAAGACAGAAAGATTACAGTTGGGGGAGTGGGAGGCAGATAGAGGGGGGAAAAAAGGAAATAACAAGAAACCACCCACATTTCCATACATTGTAGGGTAGCATTGTGAATATATTTTGTGCTGGGAGCAGGGCATGGGGAAGGAGAAAGTGGCAAGCAAGACAGGGAAAGGACACCAGATCACAAAGGAGGAAAACTAATTCTTTTAATTTAACTGTTAAGAAAAGTAAAAAGTGAGAAAATCTCTCCTCTCCCATATCCCTTCACCCTTAATCACTGTCAAGTTAACATAGTATCTTTCACTGTTCTCCAAGTTGCATCTTTGCAATATTAGTTATATAATTTTAATTGATAATTAATTTACAATTAATTAATAGAATTAATTGATGAAAATTTTCTATTTGATCAGTAATAATAGCCTTAAATACAACCAGAAAAAAGCCTTAACATATCAACTACTGAAGTGAACAATCTGTATCTTGTACAAACTTAGTAAGGAAAGTGGATCTCAAATACTGCTGATATATAACTTCACCTGGAATTAGCTGTCCTTCAGTTACATCCCACACTAAACAGCCAAACAATCAAGAACAGCACCTTTCTTGATTGTTCAGATTCCAGGAACATCAGTTTATCAAAATAACCAGATCCTGCTGCTATCAGTGATCACAAGGTAATCCTAAACTTAAATCTGCGTGTGGTTCTCAGACCAGGCACCAAACCTCCTATTTGTCTTGACTGCAGTGTCCAGAGGGCCCTGCTCAATCCCCAAAACTCTTCTATATAATTACCAATCCCTCCCTTTTTTAGCTTCATGATTCTACAAATCCCATGTTCAGAGGCCAAACTTCCCTTATTTTCATACTTCAATCTTAAGGTTACAAAATCTTGTGGGGAACTACACACTGACATGCCAAATTCAATCTATGACTTGACTTCCTTTAATACCTGCACATAGTCCTGTCAAGCCCTAGGGGGGAAAAAAAATCACACAACTAATATATTACCCTAGGAGTTTCCCTACCCCTTAGGATTTGGCTAACTCAAATGCTATGCCTTCATGCAAGACAGCATGCATGTGATATATTTCTTAGCAGAATCGCAGAACCTCGTAAGTTAGAAGTGACTTCCAAAAGTTATTTGGTTGGTTCTAGTTCAAAAGGTACTGTCAGTGCAGATTTTTAAATCATGTTCAGTCAAGTTCTGATGATCTGCAAGAATTATTTTCCTACATTTCTCTGAGCAGAATCTCAGATTTCCACTGTGTTCATGCCAAATTGCTCAAGGCAAAGTGAAGGAGCAGAATAATAAGTGTTCTTGTTTGAAACTTTTTTAGCTTCTATTTACAAGAAAAGCAAGTACCTGTACCGTGCATATTTGTTGACAATCCTTAACTTAGTATCCCCTACAGCTTAGCACCCTACTAGGATAGACTCTTCTACTTACCTGCATGCTGTTTCTTTCCAGTGTCAAGCCACAGTGATGAGTTGGCCTGGGTAAGATTTTGTTAAGATAGGTATTTCTGAATACTAATACAGTGTGTTTCATTTGATGTGACCATATACTGCGTTTTATACACTCTTTCCATGCAGTTGATGATTATAAGAAAGAGAGGAAGAAGAACAAAATAATGTTAACAAATGTGAAGAAATCCAGAAATCCTTGTCAGTCATCAAGACCAAAGAGATATGTTTTTTTATCCCAGATGGCCCAAAGAATGCTCAGAAAATTCCATCTACTTTGACACAGTTTCTGAGTATATCTCATTTTTACGGCTCAGACACTGGAAGGAAGAAATGGTTGCTGCTCATTCCAAGATCAGTGATGATGCCTTGTGATGCATGTAGAATGCCAGCTGGAACCATTCAGCTGAGTAATAACAATGAGCAGCTGAGCATCTTGCAGGATAGGATTCCCTTTAACCTTTCTAAATATGCATACTATCTGCTTGTATTGGTGTCAGGCAAATTGGAGGGGAAAAGAAGGAAGGGGAAGGGGAAGGGGAAGGGGAAGGGGAAGGGGAAGGGGAAGGAAAAGATTTTGCATGATGAATTATTAAATGTTAGATGAAGGTGTGAATGCACAACATGCTTAGCTATATCCACCCTTAATTGGAGCCAGATGGAGAGACACTAGATCAGGTACCAAAACCAGCACTGTTTCATAGGCACAAAATGCAGATTGGGTGAATGTCTTGAGTCTATTTCAGACATTCCTAGAGCTATAAGTCAAACACAGTATTGCACACCCTTATTCAGACACATGAGTAGTCAAGGCCAAACTCAGAAACGAATGAAATTTCTCAGGAAGACATAGAGAGAGGAACATAATTCTTGAAGGTAAGAAAGTTTCTGATACAGCCATGGAGTTCACACATCTGTGAGGTTATGGATCATAGAAAAATCCAAAGAGCAGTTATCAGATTTCCTAAAATTACCCAGAAAATCTCTTCTAAGACATGCTCTTTCCCCACTCAGGAAGGAAAATATCATCAAACAACTCTCACTACAGACTTCAATGGCTTTTATTATCTTATCTACCAAGGACAGATGTTTTAATAAAGACTTCTAGAATTAAAAATATTCCAGAAGGTGGAACTCTCATCCATGTAGCACATACCAACTAACTAATACCTATCATTGGACTGTGAATTGCTTTGTCATGGCAAGATCTATCTCCCAGAGCCTCCCAGCAGTACCTTCTATGAAAAACCTAAAAATAGCTCTTTCCCACAAAAAAATTGGTTTTCAAAAATTTTTGAAAAAAGCTTCTCAAACACCTTTTTAATGGGCTAATATTGTTTTCTCAGTGGTTCCATTGCTCTCAGTATGATTAACATTTGATATTAAAATAATTAAAATAAGGTACTTGAAGCTGATAATTTGCAATGTTGCTTTTCAAATTGCTGTTTTCACTGCTTTAAAAACTGTCTCATTGCCACAACTCATAATCAGGATTACTATTACTTCACTTACTAAGACTTTTTGGGTTATCTTGTTTGGGTTTTAATCAACTGTGATGAGCAGTACTTATACTTTACAATTTTCATTATTAATCCAGCAATAACATATCCATATTCCATGTGATATAAGTACGAAAGTACCTAGAAACAGCATTTTCAATTTAAAAAAATTGAGGAAAGGATAATTAAAATTTATGGCATACAGAGAAATCACACTACTGGACTTTACACCAGATTATGGGATATTTTTTTATACTTCTAGGCAGTATGTAAAAATACATACACAGCACAAGGAAAATTATGTCCACTGAAATTTGGCTGTGAAATTAAAAATAATAAAAATAATAATCCCATTTTTATCTGCCTACAACAGTTGATCTACCATCTACTGCAAATGGAAAGTGGCAGATTTCACAAGGCAACAGGTTAGGGCATTCTGCCTAATGTGTTCTTGTGCACCAGGACAATGTGAAAGAATCAATGCAAAATTTTCAAACAATTAACAATTAACAATTTCAAAATGTTGTTCAATGCTTGTTTTGTGAGCCCATAAACACTGCTGCACCAAGAAAAAACAATCCAAGAAATTAATTTAAGCAGTTTGTCAGCATCCTCCTCATTCTTCTCATTGTCCTCACAATGCAGCTGTAGGCATTTACATACTGGTGGTCTTGCCAAAACCTTTGCAAAAGCTGCTTAGTGGTTGTTTATTGGCTTGTAAAACTGAGACTGGTTGCAAAATGTCAAATGTGACTCCACAAGCTGCAGTTGCTTTAAAATGACCACCATCACAGCATTGACCTTGAAAATGATGAAGGTTCACTGACAGAAGTTAGATCACAGATACTTATGTCCCCTAGGCTTTTATATTTACATCTTCTTCTGCCCAGTTTTGGGGAAGTAGTATGCAGGCATCACTGAAGGTATAACATGAGAGAATCAAGTGAAAAAAGATACTCCTTATGTACTGGTTGGATAGAAACAGTGACACTGTAGCAGCATATCATCAAGCAGTATTCAGCTCAGCATCAATTAGATATGCCAAATATTACCAAGGCCTTAATGTTTCAAGGACTGTAACATACATTTTTAAATTACATTTTTTATAATTTCCAAGTACTTGGTCCTTTTACACACCTTTCAAACCATCAGAATGTTTTGGTCTCACAAGCAAATGTGACCCCAAATGTAAAATACATCCTTACATCACAATTTGGCTCTTAGGTTCATATTTTCCATCCACTTCAGACCCTTCTTTATCTACCTCCCAAAACACATTCTAGTTCAAATCCCATTATAACTAACTACAAGCATACTTATAATTGCGTCTTACAAATACAACAGAGCAGATTTGACCAAAGCTTGACTAAGAAATAAAGTTGCTATTAAAGTCAATATATTATTAATAAATATATTTTGTTGTTCTTTGTCAGGTCTAAGAGAAGCCAATATTCTAAGCTAAGCTAAGCTAAAGACTGCTCCACTAAATTAAAATCTGTTAAAAAGATATGCCTGGTAGGAGGAATTGCCATTAATTATCAATAAGACTTTGCATTTAATAGGTTTCTAGTTTATATTTATTCTAAATACTTGGAGGCTCTACCCTTTAATTTAACGTATACATTCTACTGTGTCTCACTATACCTAATGAGCATGTTTGGTTCTTTGTCAATAGAAACTAATAATTAATTGAAGAAAGGTAATCAGATTGAAATAAAGATAAAAATATATTTATTTTATACCAGACTGGAATACACTATTGTCAATGTCTTTATCTGTGAAAGAAAAGTTAGATCCAGTCTCTTGTATCTTGTTTGATACCAAGAGGCAAGGCCTTCAGGCAAGCATCGCTTCAAAGGCAATGCAAAAGTATTCACAGATGTACTACTCAATTTGTGAGACAAGACAATGGTTTTACTTTGTGTACAAATGCTCATTATACATAAAGGAAAGCAATCACATCCTGTCCCTCTTTCTGTGAATAATAACTATTTTTAGTGCTGAAAATCCTTGAGAAATATACTGCTGCAGAACAGAGGGAGATTTTCCCGCTTTAACAGAGCTTTCATATATATCTTCAAAAAAGATGGAAAGTATGGAAATATAAATTTCTTTGGAATGTGAGTAAGAGAACACAGAGACTTTGCAGGTTTTCACTAGGGAATAAGTAAGCAAACTAAAAGAATGCAGCAACAGAAATCATTACTCTTTTTCCCCCACTTTACGGCTGACAAATTTATATAGCAGATATTAACAAAATTCCCCATTGAATCACACTGAAGACTGATTAGAGTATGGCTCATAATTTTTGGTACAAAGTGAGCTCCTCTATGATGTATCTTAACTAAAAACAAAAAATGTCATGCATCTTGCATTAGCACAAAACAACCATAAAAGAAATAGAGTATGTACATAAATTAGACAAAGAGAGAATTTTTTTTAAACAAAGTGTTGTTATTATTATACTGCGTTTCCAACTTAGTTCTCAACATAAACTATTTGTATAGAGGAAGAAATACATATTCATTATAACTGGTGTAGACAAAATTTATAGAAAAAAATCTCAGTATTTTTTTCCCTCTCATTTCAGAGGTAAGTGACTATTGTACCCTTACTCTTAAGCACAATGAAAGTTTGTTGAATTGTTAATAGTTTGGATTGCATATTGATTTAATGGAAATAATTTATTACAAAATAAAATCAAAAGTATGTGAAAGAAAATTGTGTAGAAGAAGGAATTAAAGCACTGTAACAGTTAAACTCTTAAGAAGGCACAAAATGTTCTTGTACTGCTTTTCAGTAAATTTCAAGTGGTAATTTTTTTCAAAAATTCAGTCCACTTTGTTTATTAAAAAAAAAAAAATCTGCAGATACAATTTTTTTATCTCCTCTACTCATCTCTACTTACATTTTGGGATAAAAGTCCAAGTATGTAGTTAGAAAATGGGAATGAAAGCCTTGGAATTATCTTGACAATGCCTTCAGGTTGGAAATAATTATCACTGTGGATCCATTTAATCTGCACCTAGTCCTTTAAATTGACCAGACTTGTAACTAGCCCTCATGTATGCCAATATCACAAAATAAAACATTCATATTTTCTTGACTCCCTAGTGATGTGCCCCTCTATTTACCTTCACCAAAACCTCATTCTCAGGATACCAAAATGAGAAATCTTCAGACTAGATGTACAGCTTAATTCTTTCCTTTCTCATAAAAAATGCTGAAATTTCTAACAGGATTTGCGAATATTCCTGCAAGTGGTAACAATATTGCCAGCAACCTTATATTTTCCCCAGTGAGTGTTGGTTTCTACTGGTAACTGAGACAGTGATAACCATAATAAAAATAAATAATGTGTTTGTATCTTAAACTCACCAGACCCTGGTCAGCACTGCCACAGCTAACCATTCTCTTACCCCATTGCTTGAGTGGCCCTCTTGAAAATGGAAGAGACTCAAGTGTGAATGATTTCACCATTTCAGTGGAAGGCAATCACATTTGTGACTAGCCCATTTGAAATTCAATCTGGCTAAGGACATCAGGAATAAAAGGAAGGGCCTCTTTAAATGTATCAATAACAAAAGGAATATATTGGGGAATATGCAGGCCCTCCACTGAATGGAATAGGCACCCTTGCAACAGAGGTTGCAGATAAGACTAAGAATACCTTCCTTGCTTCAGTCTTCGCTATAAATGCTGGCCTCAGGAATGCCTGACCCAGGAGACCAGCAAGAAGGCCTGAAAAAGGGGATACTTCCCCTTGATTGAGGAAGATTGGGTTAGAAACCATCTAGTCAAGCTTAACATCCACAAGTCTGTGGGCCCTGAAGAAATGCACCCACGAATGTTGAGGGAATAGATGTACATTATTGCTATTCCACTCTCAATCATCTTTGAGAGGGCATGGCAGTCAGGAGAGATTCCTGAAGACTGGAAGAAAGAAAATGTCACCACAATCTTAAAAAGTACTGTCTTCCAGAAAAATTAATTTAGTCTTTTCCCTTAAAAAAAAAATAATCAGAATTAATCTATTTATTTTCCATATTTACATAAATTTTCCCAGTCTATTTCCCAGTCTATTTCCCAGACTATTATTAGTCTGTGGTCATTCAAAATGAAAAGTAGCATCTCTTCACGTCCCTCTTTAGGTTATTTTTTATTTCTTTATTTACTGAATTTATGTTTGCTCATGGCTTGGACATGTGCACTCTTTCCTGGGTAAAAATCTGGCTGGATAGCCAGGCCCTGAAAGTGGTAGTGTATGGACACACATCCAGCTGGCAGAAACTCACCAGTGGGGCTCCCCGGGGTCAGTGCTGGGGTTAGTCCTTCTTGTCCTATCTGGATGAGGGAATCAACTGCACCCTCAAACAGTTTGCAGGTGACACCATGTTGGGTGGAAGTGTTGATCTGTCTGAGGGTATGAAGGCTCTGCAGAGGGATCTCGACAGGATGGATCAATGTTCCAAGGCCAGTGGAATGACATTCAACAAGACCTAATATCAGGTCCTGCCCTTGAATAGCAACAACGCTCCAGAGCACTACAGACTTGGGACCGGAAAGCTGCCACTGCTCAGCAGTTAACATGAGCCATAGTGGCCAAGGAGCAGTGGCCCCTGATCAACATGAGGAACAGTGTGGCCAATGGGACCAGGACAGTGACCTTCCCCCATTCTCAGAACTGGTGAGTCTGCACCTCAAACCCTGTGTCCAGTTGTGGACCTCTTACTACAGGAAGGACATTGAGGGGCAGGAGTGTATGCAGAAGGGCAACAGACCTGGGAAAGGGTCTGGAGCATAAGCCTGGTGAGGTGCAACTCAGAGAGCTTGGGATGTTCAGTGTAGAGTCCACTCAGGATGGACTTTAGCACTGTCCAAAACCACTTGACAGGAAGCTGAGGCCAAGTGAGGATTGATCTTTTCTCACAGGCAGCAAATGACGGGGCAAGAGGACAGAGTGTCAAGTTGCTCCCCAGGAGGTTTAGGTTAGATATGAGAAAAAAATTTCTTCACCAAAAGGGTCATCAAGTACTGGAACAGGCTGTCCAGGGAAGTGGTTGAGTCACCAACCCAGGAAGAATTTAAAGGTTTGATGTTTATGGACGTGGTTTAGTGGTGGACTTGGCAGTGCTGGGTTAACATCTGTACTCAATGATCTTAAGGATGTTTCTAACCTAAATGAACCTCTGTGATGCTTGATGCTGACATAAATTTTTAACAAAAAATATTCTTATTAAGTATCTATCATCATCTGGGGTACAATTCAGGTCATTTTAAGGTCTCTGACATTACTTCAGTGTAACAGAACAACAGTTACCTATAACAGAAATTATTTCATATTGTCTATTGTAAGATAAGGAAAGGAAAACTCCAGGTTTTTTTAAGTATCTCTCTGGATAAAAGCAGTTTTCTCTTACATCACAAATGAGGACATTTGAAATATATTAAGTATGAAGCCTCCAAATATTTGTGTAAGACTGTCACCTCTTACTCATTATGTGGATACTAGAGATATAAAAGCATATGTGAACATATTGAAGCACACAAAATAATAAAAAAACTTGGAAAAATTATAAGCATATGTTTGATATATTTGCAGTACATATTAGATGCTTTAAGCATCAGAATAAAAAATACAGATGGGTTGACCATATGGTTTCACTAGGGTAAACATACACAAATGAAAATCTAATTCTTAGATGTCTTTCTGAGGACAATATTTTAATACAGATAAAAATTACCTAAGGGTTAAGGGACATTGCAGGTATGCAGGGATATTTCTGCAGTGGTATATAGGGAGATACCACCTGTAAAACCAGGGATCTCATTGTCATAACAGTAGGTAAAGATTTGTCCTCCATGCTGATAAATTGATAATGTCATAGCACACATAATCCAAAAAAAGTAAATTAGTTCTCATCCATGACTAAATATCAGTCTGGAACCAAGACAGCAGAGACAGCACAAAATAATCCCAAAATATAACTGCACAGTCCAACTCAGTATGACTGGCAAATCCATGGAATAATGCATGATTTCAGCAAATCCCATCATCCAAAATAAACATTTGAATATGGCATCAATTTATGACCAATTTTTTGCAATACAGCCAATCCAATCTTCCAACTCATAAAAAAAAAAAAACAAAAAAAAAAAAAAAAAAAAAAAAACCCAACCAAAAAACCCCACAAAAAACACACAAAAAACACACACACAAAAACCCCAAAACAAAACAAAACAAAAACCAAACAAAACAAAACAACAGCAACAACAACAACAACAACCAAAAAAAAAAACCGAAACCAAACAAAAAAAACCCAACCAAAAACAGAAAAAAAACCCCCAAAACACAAAGACTCACAAGGCTGGCAAGAGTTAGTGAGAAATGGTCAGTGAGATAAGAATGAATCAATCATGGCAAATATCTCTGACCAGCAGAAGCCCCACGAGTCATATATATATTATTAGATATGCAAATTTTTCTCAGTTTCTAATATTATTTCCTGCACTTGGAGATTTGGTCACATACATTGCTTTATGACTTTTTAATATAAAAATAAAAACTGAGAGTCCTGCACAAAGAGCAGTCTGGCAAACTGTATTTTATATTGCAAGGTGCAGAGAGGATAGAAAAGGAGATCTCAAAGGTCACTGATATAAGGAACTTTTACTGGTCAATATATTATGTTTTCTTTTATACTTTTTGGTTTTTGTTGGTTTGGGTTTTTTTTTTTCCCCAGAATTTTGTTCTATATATTGATAGCAACCAAGTAGTTTTGTCCATTTGCTCAGCCAGATCAGCTGGGCAAATACTCTGGTATCATGTTTAGATGAGCTCATCCTTTATGGGCAAACAAAGCTTCTACTCACATATGAGAAAGAGAAAATAACTTTGTCTTTTGTAAATAACTCTTTCAATATGCAAGTTATATTTATTTCATAACATCTGTATCCAGGGTTTAAAATATCTTGGTCTTTATTCAGTACATCATAGGGGCAATTGCTGAATTTTAAAAATTATTATTTCAAGTCATTTTTTTCAAGTCATATGTTTATGTTTTGTTTCATTAGGGGAACAGAACTGAGAAAGAGTCTTGCTCTCTGTTAAACATGACCAACATTGCATGTTGATCAGGTCTGTGTGTGCAAATCTAGATATAAACATAGGCAAAAAATGTGATGACCTACTTTTTTATCTGGATTAAGTACCTTTTTATTAGAATAACCTATTTCAAGAGGAAATTCTTTGGGGAATAAAATGATATGAGGTTTTACTTGATTTTCTAGTTTGTAGTAAAATCAGAGTATTTGTACTTCCAAATGTGAGTTTTCATTTCAACTGAACAAACCCTGTAATACTGAGGAATTAACAAAAGTCATGGTATTTGCAGTGGGACCAAGGGAAAAAGCAAAAGTTCCCACTGCAACTTTTGAAATTAGAAACACTGTCAGACAGTCCGTGGAAGTAGGATTAACATCAGCAAACAGTTGTTTTTAGTTGACCTTTCCATCACTGATGACACTAAAACATTAGTTCAGTTTAGCACCTTATTGACTTGTTATACACAAGATGTTGGGGATGTAACAGAATTGTTGATGAAGACCCAGTTTAAGCTTCTGGAAATATATTCTAACCTTCACAGCTTTTCTTCACAGGCAACAGTTAATATGAGCAATAATAACTGCTCTCTGTGCAGAGTTGTAATAACAATAAGGTCCTACCTGGCCTGGCAACAATGAAGATGAGAAGTGTTTGGAAAATATTTTCATCTATCACAGAATTTCTTATCAAAATCTGTCAGACCGGTCAGTGTTGGGTGACACAAAGTCACAAAGAAGCTGAGCTGATACTGTGAGCAAATGTACTCAGAACAGTAAACAGTAAACAAAAATACAAGAAATCTCTTTATTCAGCCAGGTTCAGGAAATTCAAGTACATAAGGCATGAGGTAGAGATATTTATCACTATCTAATCACTTCAGGTTTCAAAACCAGTAGATAATATTTGTGTTTGTGCTAAAAATCTTGAAATTATCTATTTTCTGATGTTGAACAACAATACAGCCATTGCATAGTTGGCTCCACTGATTCTAAGGTAGGACCTGAGATTCATATAGTAGTTTAGGAAAAAAAATCAGTAAATAATTGCCAATTTCCTTCATCCAATATTGTCATTTGTTCAGAATGCAATTTACCAATAATTCTCAAAGCATTTTATAGATGTGAAGATAATCTTCACAGTATTGTTATTCATAACTCAAAGAATTATTTGTACTCTTCAGTTCAAAAAACACTAGGCATATGCCCTTGCCTATCTACTCTTTTAGCAAATGCAAATGTCAGAAAATGAATAGGTGTTTCTGCTAAGAGAATCACTTGTTTCTTATTCTATATATTTAAATTGGTTTTTATCATCAACACTTCATATATAACACATCCTTTATCCCTCCCCACTGCACACACACTCTAAATTTAATTAAAATAACTGAAATGGAACTACAGATAATTTGTTTTTTAAATAGACTGCCACATGCTCCATTTACATAAAACCCATTAGTTTGCATTAAATACAAATTAGCTGCTGATATGAGTTAAATCACATATAAATAGTTCAGAATAGCCTCAAACCCACATGTTTTAATTAATATAGCAGTTAACCAGATATATCAGTAAGGTAATCAAGACTCTCACTCATTCATTCTGCAGTACAAGAGGACGGAGAATGAAGGGCTGTCCTGTAACACTGTTATTTTATCAACCAAATAAAGGCACAGAGCAGGTAAGAGAAATGCACTGATTAATGCATTTATAACAAACATACTGCTTTAAAATGATTCTGCAACTGCCATACTAAAGGCAATAAGAGCAAAATCTACATTGTGAGAAAGAAATGAAGATGCTGAAAAACTTTTAAGTCTTGAACTTCTAGCTTTTGCAGAAAATTTCGGATATCAGAAAGCAACTGTGAAGACACTCTTTTTTCCTACCTTCTGAACATAAAAGCAAAATATAACATGACAAAAGAAGGATTTAAGACACTTCTTAAGAAATTGTCATATGATGAAAGTGCTCATTCAAAACTCCAGGCTCTGACATTTCTCTCCAACAGCTAGAAATACCAGCAAAATAGTGCCATTCCTTGGTAACATTTCCTCATCTTCCAAAATGGTTACAAAACCACTTTATTTACATGTGAGTTCTGCAATTAGTCAGCTTGCTGAAACAGCAAAACACTGCCAAAAGCTCATCTTAATGACACCCTGCTATTAAATGTTTTCCCAAGTTTGTACCTACATAGGTCCATAAAGGACATTTTGGCATATACTTCAGGAACTTTAAAACTGAAATTTTGAGAAAGCATATATGTAAACTCAACAGAAGTGGTATCCCTGAGCTCTTTATAGAAATTCAAAGTTCACAAAATTAGAGGGATTGATCTTTAAATGGTAGTGTTTAACAAAAGAAACAGCACCCCCTGGAAAGCAAAACACTACAAATTCAGTACCATTGTAATGAAAGAAAAATAAGGCAAAAGAAAAAAAAAAGGTAGTTAAGTAGTCAGGCTATCAGGCTGTATACATTGTTTGGCAGAATAGACAGCAATTGAAGTAGCACTAATGTAGGAATTGTACAGCCATTACAGGTTTTGGACAAGTTGGACTATCAGATGTCGCAAATGATTCACATTGTTTTGCTGCTATGGTTACACAGGGCACAGACAATACTGAAAGACTGTATATCCAGTTTAATATCAAGTGTAAGAACTGAGCCACATCATCACTCTATGAAAAAGCCAGGTCTGATATGCCATCTTGCAAGGTCAAGCCCTATTTGCGCAAAAATTGGGCTGCAATTAGTCTTCCATCCAGACAGTAGAAAAGTTCATTCCTGAATGAACGCTCTTTGAGTTGCTTAATGTTTTTAGGATATGGTCCTTAACTTGCATTTTTTTAAAAAGTAAAGATTTTTTTTCTCAATTCCAAACAAAGGTGTATCCAATACACAGGAGTTTGACAGAAACATAAAAACTAAAATGCCCTAAATAAAATGCACTAATTGACTGTAGAATTCAATGTGGTATATAAGTATTTATATTTAACAGAAGGAGAATTTGATCTGATGTTTCTAATTTGGTATGCATATACACTCAATTCTATTCTGTTCAGTCAGGATGAACAGAGCATAATTAGCAAAGAATTAGTCATCCTAGATTCACTGATTCATCTTAGCATTGTTTTACATAAAGTATTAATATACAGTGCATAATATGCTATGTGTCTTAATTTTTAAATGATTTAGGAATTTTAAATGCAAGTAAGGTTCTCTAATATATTACAACTGACACTAATATTCCAAAGAAATGCTCAAAGATTACAATCAAAAGCAATTATTAAACATAAATAAAAATTAGGAAAATATGCTACATGATATCATCTTCGAAAAGAAAGAGGAACATTCATTATTCATATTAAAAGAAAAAAATATATTTAGTACCACATCTGTTTAACATGGATGTTCACTCATATATTTTGCTACCCAAGGCAATGGAACAGTCTCAATTCCATTTGCATTCCTCCAGAGAGGTAACTACCCATAAAGACCGAGTAATTTTACCCAATGAATATCAGTGAAATAAACAGTGCCATAACAGCTATTTTGTGTCTTAAAAGCCAGTTCTTGCAGTAAATAGTTCATTATAAGAAACAGCAGGATAGGCTATATCAGTGTCATATAGTGTCTGTTCCAAGATACAACAGACTAAAACAGGTGTGATGCATCACAACAAAAGGTGAAGCATGAACAGACAAGTAATCCCCAACCCCCCAAAGTACACAAATCTTTTTAATAAGCCTAGTAACTCAATGTAGGAACATAAATGAAGAAAAATCTAAACTTTTTCAAAAACTGCCATCACTAATCAAAGATCCAAGCCTTGAAAACTTTTAAGGACAATTTATCAAGGAAGATTTGTGGACACATTATTATTCAGGAGTAGGATCAAGTTAACTGGAAAACATTTTCAGCTGTTTTGGTGTATTTCAACAAATAAATGTTTACTCTCCAAATCTAAAAACTCAACAAAAATTATATGCTGTGGCATGATGTTTACATAGAATTGTTTCAGATTGATTATTTTCTATAATCCAAAGTCCTTTGAAAATCCTTAAAAGCAGATTTTCTATACAGCTACATAGTCCTGTAATCAAGCAATAAATATGCTGAATTATATTTTAAGAATTTTATTTGGGCTAAATTCTTAGCACCCCAAATTAGCTTCTGAAATTCAGAAGCTTTGTCAAAACAGAATTTCTAACAGTTACTTCCTTTCCTCCCCCATCCTTTTTTTGTTATTTCATTGATTTTCCTAGAATATCGTAAGACAGGCTTCTCAAAGAAAATGAAAAGAGACATAGAAGTTACTTCACACTGGCAATGACTCAAGGCCCTTCTATTTATACAGGCAGCATTGAAGTTATATTTTAGTCAAATCTAGTTTCATTAAATGACATTGTAGATACAGTTTGCCCAGTTTTGAACAGCAGTTGCAGTGTAATTAGTACCACAATGGAATAATGGGCATATTTTATTAATCAAATTTCAATATCAAGCTGGCTGCTGTAATAATGGGAGCAATTATTGACTGATGAACTCTTCGCCTGGAAACTGACCTTAACTGAATCTTGTGTTTCCAAAAGAGACCTCAAAATAGTATTTTGAGGCAGAGGCCTCAAAATAACTTCTTTCTAGCACTTCTATGGCATAGATCCATGCTGGGTACTATAAAATGTGAGGCATTAAATTTTTAAAGAAGAACCAAAGAATGTAAGAATGTCAGGACTTCAAAATATAAGTCAATAAAATGTCTTCTTTAAACTGAAAACACAAGATTTACTCTCTCATAGTCATGAAACTTTGTGATAAACATTGAGAACTTACCCAGGATGTGTGTGTAATGTGAAAATTTTTAGGTCCTACCAATGTGAAAATATTTAGTTCTTCTGTTTAGAATCTAAAGAGATCTTAATGAATTTTAAGTTTACACAAGTACCCATGGAGAGGTTAAAGCCAACTAAATATTCTTGTGATTCTCACTATACTGAGGTGATAATATGCCCAGCAGTTGATCATCTTTGTGCCAGGTATCCTATTATCTCCTCTTAATTCTGGAAGCAATGCAAAGCAAAACAACAACCACAACAACAACAGAGAGAGGAGAGGGTGATAGGTTTTTTCCCACCTGGATTTCTTGAAAAAGCAATGTGACATTCTTGTTGACTTTGAATAGCTTCCCTTCCAAGACTTTCATTCTGAACTGGCAGATTTCTATATTGCTTCTGTGTTGACCAGGGAAGGATCTAAAAACCATATTCAAGCAGAAATTCAGTCTGTCATCTAAATCTCACGGCTGCAGCAGCAGACCAGAAATGCTTCAGAAGGGACAGCTCCTTCAGAAGTACCTGGGATACATGCAACATTTCAGGAGAGCAGGGTATAGGAAGAGCTTTGTAGTAGTAAGCACTGTAACAAAAAAAAAATCAAAACCAATAAAAACAACAAGACTATGTTGTGAAAAATATTTCCAGTATTACCAGCTGCTCCAGGAAAGTATCCTTCCGCTTCTGCTACTGGGAATAAGTATTTTATATCAAGTGTAGTTTGGCAATGAAGTATCCCATTCTATCTCAATAATTAGGATTATTAAGTATATTTGGGTACTCAGATAAATAAAGTGTGCAGTGAGATTAGTAACAATATTGGGGCTTAGATTATGATTATTAGAAGCCTGTTTTGACTTCCTACCAAGGTGCATCTGTTGAATCCTTGTACCAAGGACAGAAGTTGATTTGTAAAAACATTACATAATAGTTCTATTTTGAATTATTTCTATTCTTTTATTTCCAGCCCCAAAAATAAGGGCAAGAATGTAATTTTTAAAGCTAAAGAATACACCCCATCATAAAATTCTCTGGCAGAAGATTAATAAATGGTAAACTCATTATCTAAACTTGTGGTTTCATGGTGAACTGAAGTCTTTCTAAATTTATGGTCTCTATTTATCCCTGCCCACAGCTCAGTAGAGGTTTCAGAATATTCCTTGGATCATTATGTAGGATTTGTGATGTTGATTCATGGCTGGATTTGAAGGTTTAAGGGGAGATTATTTTATTTTTTTTAACAAATAAGGAATTACTGGGGTTGACTGGGATTACCTCTAATTACTGGAATTATCTCTAAGTGTTTCTTTGGTAATAAAAATCCAGAACTCTGGACTATTGTCAAAAAACTAAAATCATATTTTCACACAGAAAAGTTTTAGGCTAGATAGTCCTGCAGTTACACATATGAAATTATATGATCTTTAGATATATAATCTACAGAATTATGCTTTCCTCTGATTATATACTCTATATCCAAATTACAGCTACATTTAGAATCACTAAACTGGATTGCTAGACTTTGTATATTTTCATATAGACTGTTGGTTCATACATTAAACTTGGGAAGAAAAATTAAAGTAGAAGTTGACAATAAGGCTACATATTCTTATGGATTTAATTACTATATGTAACATAGAAGCAATTGAAGAGAATGAGATCACAAAGGAGACAGTATCCAAGAGATCTTTCAGGACTTCACAGCATAAGCCGTTTGTGTGGATTTTTGTTTCGTTTAATTTCCTTTTACAATATCCAGACTTCTGTGTTCAAGTTTTTAAAAAGACCTGTATTTACACTACATTTTGAAGTGTAAACTTTTATACTACATTATTTGAAGGAGGACTGATTTTTCCTTGGGCTGTTTTGAAATCCACTTTTGCATTTCTCTACAGTAAGAATTGGAAAGATTAGTGGCTGCTTGAAATTTAATTTGCATTCATACCTATTTCAGAGGTTTTGAAACTTGATCTAATAACATTTATTGACTTGGAATATTTGAATGTTTCCTTTACTAGGGACTATGAATGAATGAATGACTTCTCCCTTCATAACAATCCTGGGGATTATGCTAGTGATTTTGGTTTGTCAGGAATTCACCTTGAATTTCCATACAACCATATAAAATGCATTCTTAAAATAATAAACATATCACCGAATTATCAGAATGGACAAAGCCTGAAAAACAACAACAAACTATGGCCTGAAAGAAATGCACAGCTACTTATCTGTCCAGAGTCCAGGGCACCTTTCCTAGGTGAGACTGTGAACCACTGAACTCAGCTGGAGCTTCCTACATTAAAAGCTGTCCTAAAAACCTTGAAAATTGTTCTGATATTTGGGGCAAAGCTAACCCCCCCACCCTGCAGGAACATTATCTTGTTACAATCCTGGCTGTCAACTAGCAAATAAAAAAGGAACTGAAAATTCTTCTGTATTTAAATACCTGAATTCTCAACAACTAGTTGGTACAATTTTTATCTAAAGCAGTTTACAGGGAAAGCAGCTATCCTCTTGATGTTACTCCTTTTATACACCCACATATTCAGCCCATATAGTTTGTGAAATACATTGGTATGGTGAGGCAGGAAGGTGTTCTTAGTTCCACTGTGCTCTTCTGCGATAAGGACCAGGGGAGTAGACTAGTGAATGCTGTCTGGTTAAAGAGGTTAATTGAAGCAACTGAGATTTTGAATCACTGTACAAGATAATAAGCTTGGAACATTGAAAATAAATTTTAAGTTTATTATTTTTTTAATAAATTTATTTAAATATTAGGGGGGAATGGTGAAAGGGATAATTAACAAATTGTGTTTAAAATCAATAATTTTCAAAAAACCACATTAGATGGACTCAATGAATAATGTGGAATGTTTTCGTCCCTCTGTCTATAAAATGCAGATTTCCTCCCTCTATCTATAAAATGCAATCATTATATCATATGAACCAAGAAATTTACCTTTCTGTGAATTTCTCAATGAAGTCAGACAGACATCTCCTTTAACTACTGACCTTACATGTGAACAGTATTCCACTGTATCCTTAATAAGTTAGATAAACATAATAATTATATTCTAAATTAATTCTGCTGCTACTCAGAAATTGTTAAACCAGAAAAATAAATTTAAAGACTTCTCACTAGAATAAGTCCCTTAAAATACAAATTCAGATTGCTCCTTAACTGCAGTTTTAATCAGCAGTGCACATTTATATACAACCTCTGTCATGAGAAACACCAAAAGAAAGTATTCTAGGTGACAGTTAATTAGAAATGGGCCTCCTTAAGTACAGCAATAATTCCATTTCTGGTGCAATCTTTGGTCTTGCTAAAGACTTTTATATCTAACTAAAGATAATGCTTTTCTCCTTTTAAAAATATTTTTTCCAAAGTTACTTAGAATTTGTAAAGGTAATAACTACTCTTTCATTATATTTTAAAATTGCCTTTTGCATTTTAGCTGAGGCATTTTTTAAATCTGCATTTCTCATGTGTTTTTTAGTAAAACCTAAAACTATACAGTTTGTAGAATATCCAACTTGTAAAGTGAGGCAAAATTCGTCATTTTTAGGTTTTTTTACCTCTTCATGAGAAACCATACAAAATAATTACATCAGTCTCTTATGGCATGACACACACAAGTAAATTTCACTGGGTTGATTTTTCTGATTATAACACAGATTTTTGTAAAGAAACGAGATGCTGTTTAAATAAAGGCACAAAAAGTCTAATACTTCTTTCATGCTACTGTAAATGAGGAATAATGTTTATGAAGGAACAACCAAAAGCCCAACAAATGTGTTGTAGTAGAACAGAATTTACTATTTTTGTCTTCTTTGTTGTCTAGCTATCAATATTCATATTCGTGTTTGACACATTTTAATCTGATCAATCTCATACACATTATAACGGTATTGAGGTATGGAAATTATCTTCTTTACCGGAACAAACATCATCAAAACTTTAAAAATCAATCATAAATTCAGGAGATAAATAGGTAAGTACAAAAAAAAAAAAAGGCATTAGAAAAGGCATAACTTAATAGAAAATATTTGCTTATAAAATTATTTCAGCATTTTCTAACCATAAATGAGGATTGAAAGGCTTAAAATAAGGAGTGTCTCCTTGATATAATGCCACAGTCTTAAAATTGTACCATCATCTAACCACCGATCTCTAAATTTCCATCTTTTCCACACTAGCAAGATAAATTTTTACTGAAATTGCACCTTCACCAGATGAACAGATATTTTCCATATTCTTCCAGGTCCTAGAATTTTTCTTACAATGTGCATTTTTATGTAACAGCTCTAGGTTCTTTAGTTCTCTAATGTACAAGCCTGAACAAATTTATGTTTGGGATTGTCTTTTTAATTCACACTCGTTTAAGTATATATGATCTCTACCTCCATGTTTAGGCCTTGACTTCAACAGCTTCAATTTTTTTTCTTTTAGCCCATCCAATAGAATAAACACACAAGTTCCAGAGCTCAAAGCATTCACAGGTGTTGTTTAATAGTGTGCACAAAATCACAGTGCCTGAAGATAGTCCACTAATAAGTAACTTGTAAATACTTCTATGATCCAGAATCATGTACATACCAGTATCTCTTATCCAGTTCACAGACAATTGTTTTTGCATTTCGTCAAATACTACCAATGAGGAAGACTATTGCAATTTACCACTATTTTTCTGTACAACTACTTTCAGATTATAATATTTTGGTGAACAAAATATATTTTGTTTTGAATAAATTTGCTTGTGTTTTATCATTTACATTTTGCTGAACACTTTAGTAACATTATACATTCCTTATGAAATAATTTATGTTACAAATTCCCTTTTTTTGATGTAAAAACCGCCAAAGGTGTAAACAACTTTTATCTGTTTCAGGTATTGGCATTAATTGATATCTAATTTAAATGAGTTAAACTGGAGGTTTCCTAATGTTGCCATATTTTGAAAAGTATTTGACATGACCACATAGAGATAAAGAAACTTCCCCATGTTTCTCATGCTAGAGTAAGGAGATACTCAAACAGACAATTGCAGTTTCTTATTTGCATGAGTCTGTTGCGATTTTCTCAAATCATCAGAGAAGTGACCACTACTGAGGAGGGGTTTGGCCCTTTTCTTTGGGGTGAAGAATTTGTGCCCTCACTTTTGAAAGACAGCAGAAACTGCAGACTTCAGGCTCTGGTTCCTTCACTGAATTTTCCACCTGCTCCACCCATTTCCCCAGCAGAAATTCCAGATTTTTTTCCTCCCCATTGTGAAAACCTTAGTGCTACTCTGTTTTGCACATTTCCTTTTGTTAATCCTTTATTTGGCAAATCCTAAAACATTTTGACAGGTTATGTGTCCATTTATAAGTGAAAAGCATGAATCTCCTCTCCTCTCTTTGTCAAAATGTGCTCTGCTGGTCCACCAAATGTCCTGTATAACTATAGCCTAACATCTCATAATATGAACCTTGTAAGTGTAGGCTGAATAATACATGAGGCATAACTCATGTCAGGACATTTCAAAGAATATGCCATATCTTCCTAATTATATTAAGCAAAAAAGCTTCCAGGCATTTCAGAATTTGTCAGCAGAAACTTGGTTTTTTTTATTCAATACTGACAAAATTTAAACAGAAACTTCTATGCTAAGTCTTCATATGAGCTATAAACATAGTCTTGTAGTTACTTATGAGGTTACATTTGCTTTATCCCTGATGGCCTAGCCTAAATTTTAGTTATACAATATTCACTTAAAATTTTATTTTGTTGTCAGGTTAGCTCACCAATTTAGTGTGAAATGTTTAACTACATCTCTTTAAATTGCTATGAAGTACCCTGCATTTCTTTGACAATCTCTATGTGCTGTGCAGGACTGGTTATTTTGCCACAATCTACTACCAGCCTCATTATCACCAACAAAATCACCTGATTATGGGACACAAAGAGGAATCCATGAAGGAAAAGCCTTGAGCACCCAGCCACTAATGCATTCCTCTCACTGTGATATCTGGCCTCTTGAACAGGTCATCCCTTGGAGGCATTGACTTCAGGAGCAAAGCAACATTTGGGATAAATCTATCCCTAGCTACGTTAATATCTTTAAGATGGATTGCACTTACACCTGCACAGCTACATGTACTTACATTAACTTTCAAGGTTTTGTCTGAATTTGTCTACCTACAATGGTCCAGGCTCATAGTCTTTCAGAGTCATATCACATTTTTCATCAATTGCCAATCCTGACTCCATACCAACATACAGGATATTTTCTAATTTTTAGCTAGCTATTTAAATTAGAAAAGCATTGCTCTTCTTTTTCAACCACCTAATAGTAGAGCTTTTGTCATGAGACAATTTGAGAATATTTTTAGACGTTCATTTTACCAGCCAGTTCTCTATTTCTAAGTGTTCATAGAATCATTGAAAGGCTTGAGATGGATGCAACATTAAAGATCATCAATTTCCAAGCCTCTGCCATAGACAGGAACACTTTGCACTAGACCAGGTGTCTCAAAGCCCCATCCAACCTGGCCTTCCAGGATTGTTCTCCTGATAGTTTGTTCAGGGTAGTGAGATTCCTGTTTATGCTCCTTCTCTCTGTCCTCTGGATCTTTAACTCCACTATTTCATGGTCAATGCACTCAAAACTGACCTGGAGCTTTACATTCCTGTGTCCATTTTGCATGGCCTGGTTTTTGGTAGAGGGGGGCCATGGAGGTGGCTTCTGCAAGAAGCTGCAAGACACTTCCACCATGTCTGGCAGAGCCAATCCCTGATGGCTCTGAAGATTGACATGCTGCTGGGCAAAGCTGGGCCAATTACAGAGGTTGATAACATCTCTATGATAACATATTTAAGAAGAAAATCAAAACAAAGTGTGTCAAGTGCAGTTTTTTCAAGCCAGCAAAGAGGAAAAGGTGGGAACATGGGAGGGAAAACAACATGGAGACACCAAAGTCAGTAAAAAAGGAAGGGGAGAAAGTATTCCAGGCACTAGAGCCGAGATCACTCTGCAGGCTGTGGTGAAGACCAGGGTGAAGGTGCTGTGTCCCTGCAGCCCATGGGTGCACGGGAGGCACAGATCGACCCACAGCCATGGGGGAGGGGCCCATGCTGGAGTGGGTGGATGCCTGGAGGAGGCTGTGATCCACTGGGAGACCCGGTGGAGATTGAGGCCCTTGCTTCGGGGCTGGAGCAGCCTGTGTCTGGAGGACTGCAGTGACCTGTCCAGTCCTCCAGAGACAGGCTGGAGGATTGCACAGGAAAGAGTGACCCATATCACAGCAGTTTTGGAGCACTGTGTGCCTGTAGGAGGAACTCGTGTTGCAGCAGTTTTAGAAGAACTGCTGCTTGTGAGAGTGGACCCAAGCCAGAGAAGTTCATGGTGATCTGTCTTCTGTGGGAGGGACTCCACAGCCTCACAGGGGTAGGACTCCTCTCCTTGGGCAGCAGAAGAAAACCTCGTGTGATAGACTGATCAAAACCCCCATGCCCTGTTTCCCTGTGCTGTCAGTGGGAAGGAGGTAGTGGCTGCGGGGGAAAAGGTGTTTTAAGGGCTTATTTTACTTCTCATTATACTCCTCTCACCCTGTTACTAATAAATTCACTCTGTACATCTAAGCTGACCCTATTTTGTCCCTGGAGTGTTTTCTCTTAGTCCTTATCTCACCTCAAGAACCCTTCGTTAATTTTTCTCTCCTCAATCCAGATGTGCCAGAGGAGGGTGAACGAGTGGCTTTCTTGGGTGCCTGGTGTTGGGCCACTTTCAAACCACGACAATTCCCCACCAGCTCCTGCTCCTTGTGACAACAAGGTCCAGCACAACACCTCTGCATTTTTATTCATTCCTCTGAAGGCTGGCCATGACTTCTCCATGAAACAGCTATACTGATTCTTCCCCATTATTTTTATCCCAATGACAACTGTATTTTTCATCATAATTTTTTTACAGACTTCTCTGGTACAGCATGCAGACTTGATGGCGTGTTTCTTTTCCTAAATTTTGCAGGAACTCATTTGGGCTTCTGACGTTTTTTAAAACAATGTTTTTGCTCATTTTTTATGCTGATAGCTCTGTTAAAACATATCCTGATTTCATAGATTTTCATAGACTTAAATGCAATTATGTTGCAAATTTTAAGTAAATATAGACAGCAGTTTGTTCCTCTTCCTTCTAAGGTCTTGTTCTAAATCCTTTTCTACTGACACTGCACAAAATCTTTTCCAAGTCACATCCTATAATAAATGCTGCAGCATTGGAATTCCTAAATCTCCTTCAAACTAATCAGTGAAACAAAGAATTCTCTTTACTTTAAGGTAAAAAAATTCATTAGCCATAGTTTCTATATTCTTTGCAAGATTTTAGACTCCAATGCATTAAAAAGGATTTCATCACTAGTCTTCCTGGTTTACCAAGTTGCTCATCAACTTTTTTTAACTTTCATTATGTCTACATATAGTTTAACATTTGGCTTGCCAAATTATATTCCCTTTTTTCCTCTGAAAATTACTACCACTTTTTGAAGATTTTCTAATAGTTTTTACTGCATTGCTAAATCATTATTCATGTGAGGTGGAATCTTTTTTTAACATATATAATCCTTATTGCCTGTAAACTGTAGTGTTACGACTTTAGCACTTGCAACTAATTAGCCATTTTTTGCTTTGTGCTTTAATTTATTTTAACAATTTTTTCAAGGAGCTCTCTTTTTCACAGCTCAACATTGTTCCATGTGTCTTCATTTTTTTTCAATAATGCATATTGAATTTAATTATGTGCTCTTCAAGGTCTTCATAAGTGATTTAGACACAGGAGTGAAAGTATAATGTTTGCTGATGATACTACATTGGGAGGAGCTGTTGAGTTTCTCAAGGGTAATGAGACCCTGCAGAAAGACCTGAAAAAATTAAAGGGCTGGACAATTACCAATCATACGAAGTTTTAACAAATCACAAGGGGCAGGCACCAACCTCTTCTCTCTGTCACCAACAATAGGACCCAAGGACATGGCATGAAGCTGTGTCAGAAGTTTAGACTCGATATCAGGAAAAGTTTCTTCACCCAGAAGCTGGCTGAACACTGGACCAAGCTTCCCAGGGAAGTAGTCACAGCACCAAGCCTGACAGAGTTCAAATTTTGAACAATGGTCTCAGGTACATGGTGGGATTCTTGGGGTAGCTTGAGGATTCTTGTGCAAGGCCAGGACTCAAACTAAATGACCCTTGTAAGCACTTTCCAGCTCAAGATATTATAAGATTCTATGACTTCATGTATTTGGAGAAGTTCTAGAACAGTTCTTCATTTGTAACATTTTGAGGTGAGCCATGCAGGTTGATCAAAACTGGTGGACTAAGTAAAAAACAACATCTTCCATTTGTATTTACCATTTTATTACTAGACTGTGTTAATTTGTCTAATTATGATAATTCTACTACTTCTGCAGTGTAGACTTCACCATTTTATTTTTGTCTCACACTGTACATTGTTTCGGACAACTATGGTTGCCTTCAACATATGCATATCTATAAACTTCCAATCCTATTCTGTGCAGTAAACTCCAAGTGCTAGTCCTGACTTTGATTTTGTTCTCTTTTTCCTTGTTGTACTTGCCTTTCTTTGTCTCCTGATTCCTACTTATTCTTTTTAATTAAAAACAAGTTCCACAACACAAGTCACAGGTCTATTTGTGCTTCTTTTGTCTTTTTGTAAGGAAAAACACACCACTTTTCTTCTGGGATTTCCTTCATTTGAGGACAAATAATTAGAACTGAATGAGTAAAATATGCATAGAATTAAAAAAAAATTGCTATATTAAATGTAAGTTAATGTCTTTGAATTACACAGTTACATTGTCCTATAGCTATTATCCTATTAAGGACTTTTTGTTGACAGTTAACATGCCTCAGAATATAGCCAAGGCCATCTTACTCAGAATAACCTCTGAATTTTTTCACTGTTTGCTGAGTGACAAATTTCATATTCTCAGAGATGCAATGCATTATTTTTTTATTAAGAATATAAAAGCAATCTCAGAGTACAACAATTTTATGTTAAATGAAGATTCTCATCCTTATGCAAAAGATCTGTGGTTTAACTCTGAATTTTCATTTTTCCTGATTTTTTGAAGGAGCCAACCATCAATAAAGCTTATGTAGTATTTTTCCTCCCTTTTTTTCTTGGGGAAATAGTTCCTGTGATAACAAATGAAATGAGAACTCAATTTACTTTACTCTAATGAATAGCAACAGCATAAACAGTCATCTTTTCTGTATAGGAACATAAAATAGAAAGAAAAATCACAATATTTTTGTTTTTAAAAACTTGGAAAGAGCAATGAAGACAAAATTGAAATATTTCAGACTCAGGACTTATTTGTAACAACAGTCACTGACCTTATTTTATATTTCACCCTTATTAGTACTGTTCTTCCTCTGCAATATTAAAAGAAGAGAGAGCTCCATATTCTGTTATTTGACTGATTATTTTTGTATATTTATGTCTAAAGCCATTCTGTGTTTCTATATTAACCTTGAATTGCAGAGATTAGTGTCACAGTTTAACAAGAGAGACGTTCTGTATTGTTAGTGTTTTTTTCATATACTTGTACAAATAAGGTTAGATCCAGTATGAAGAGCAAGTTGTAAGTACATGACATTTTCCCAATAAGTATTTTTCATTATATTGAACCAT
The DNA here is from genome assembly GCF_036417665.1 of Passer domesticus. Lineage (NCBI taxonomy): Eukaryota > Metazoa > Chordata > Aves > Passeriformes > Passeridae > Passer > Passer domesticus. The sequence continues at coordinate 54,785,600 of NC_087512.1, read as the reverse complement.
ACTAAAATTCCTACCACATCAAATTTTGTGACTCTATTCTATGTGTCATTTAGGATTTGAATTCTGAGAGTATCCCACTTTCCTGACAAGAACCATAACTTCTGTTACAAAATATGTTATTTTTGCATACTGATCTATTTAACCATGCATAATACCCAATTTAAAATATATCATGTCAGAAAAAATCCTTTGAAACTTTTGTGTGCTCAGAAAAAGTCTTTCACTGACATCTATGTCCTTGAACAAGAAGAGGTAGATTGGGTCAGATATGATCAGGTATTTGTTTTCACACCTGTAGACACTTCACATTCAGTCTTTCAGATCACACTTGGAATTTTTAAAATTAAGTAGGAAGTGCTGCTGTAAAGACCTATGAAATATTTAAAATTATGAAAACAGAAGTATATATAAATTACTTACCTTCTTACCATTAACATCAATTTTGTTTTAAAAACACTTATAACTAAGATGTAAGTAAAATTAAGAGCTTTCGCAGGATAAATGCACAACTATTTGTTGAGATAGATGGTCTCTTTCCTTAACTTGGAAAAGATACTTTCACTTCAGTATAAGGATATTTGGATGACAAGCTGTTTCAAGGTAACTACCACAGTATGATTATATTAGTATGATTATACATATTTCTGTGTGGAAACAGTTCCTAAGGCACTTTCTTATTATAAATGAAACTTCATAGAATAATTGTTTCTTTTATCTTTTTGGGTATTTTTTCTTTCCAAAGATACCCAAAATATTGTTTTATGTGTTATATATAAAACCTTAAGGCCTGGGAAATGACATCAGTATGATTAAAATAGTCCAGGATGCACTATTTCACACATGTACTAGTCCCAACAAAATATATCACTTAGGTAAGCAACTCAGAATGATTCAGAAGGTTAAACATGCGTAGATTTATTAATGACAAAACAATTTACATTTATTTTATGTACACTTTAAATAAAAATGAATGAGGACTAATAAACCTCAGATTTTAAGAAAATCAAGTCCTGGGAAAAAAGTTTACTCTATGGCTTTCTACTGTAATAAACTTAGTTTTGCTGTGAAGTTTCTAGTACTTATTTAAGTCAAGACAATTGACTACATATGCAAATTTTTTGATCCAACATAATCTGACTTATTGATTTGTAGCTTTGTACATATAATATAATTACCATGCTACATCTCCTCCCTTTTGAATCACTAAAGAAATTTACCCAGGGATATTAAAAAAAGTAATTAACGGTGAAATATTTTAACAACAGATATGAAATTTTGAACAATTCAGTAATTTTTCCAATTATTCCTCTGTGTATTCTTAATTGCATAGAAGTTAAACAGTTTTATGAAGAAAACTAACAAGGAATTCTGAAGTTCATAATGTTATTCTAGATGTTTGTAGCAGAATCACAAAAGTAAAGGCAGCTTTTATGCATTTGTTATTATTTGTTATCAATGCAGAATATAAAACTCACTTGATTTTCCAGGAGGAAGGACTATGCTCATTCATTTGGGAAAATAGCCATTGCAAAACAATTTATTTTGCATTTCCACTTACATAGGAACTAAAATACTCTTTCTGTTTTTTATTTTCTTTCTTTCATTGGCAACAGACTATAATAATATTATAATTTCATTTCATGATGGACCCAGCAGTTTCTCTCCCTAATAGTCATCATATGCTTTCAGTATCGTTGTAATGACTGCAAGCCATTAATGCCTCCTGTAGTGTTTAAAGTGGCTTCAGTGTATAACAACATATTTTTATAAGCAAGTGACACTTCCTTGTGTTTTCTGTTCTCCAAAATATTTTCAAAAGCATATTACAGCTTCAAGTAAATGTGTCGACTAGTAAGACTGCTGTATTGTGAAAAGAGATTGTAATTTTTTTAGATTCTTTGTTAAAATTTTGTTGCATCTCATTGCAGTGTTTAAAGAAACTAATAAAAGGTAATAAGATGTAAAAGAGCATATGAGAAAATTTCAGATATTGAAGTCTTCTAAATATTTTTAAAGGAATGTTTGTTTTCCACTTATAAGAGGACTTCATGTTTCTAATACTGAGATTCTGTTATCAAAATCCCAATTGTTTTATTGATAGAATGTTTGTAAATCACTGAACTAATGTCTAAATTATGGTTTATTTCTGAATTCTGGTTGTGTCTCGTTGTGACAATAGAGGAAACAGTTAAGTTTCCCCAGGCTGATAGCTGCTCAGTTCTTTCAAACTAGGAAAACAATAAGGAGGTGCAAATGACCCATTTGTAAGCATCCACTTTCTCTAGGGAGCTGCTGTCTACTGCTTCTGCAAGATTATGAAGTCCTTCATCAGTTCCTAGGAGTCTGTATTTTATGGATTTCAATGAAAAACGGATGAGAAAAATATCAAGTACTCACAATCTGGTATCTTAGACAAGTGCCAGTTTAAGGGGGAATTCCACTGCAAATGGTAGTTGAATTTGTAAGTCAGACTACTAATGTTTCATGACATACCTAAAAAGAAAGAAAATCTAGTCTTCTTTTTGTCTTGAAATTCAGCATAGGCAAGTTTAATCCAAAGAATCTTTCTGAAATGAGGAAAGGGGGAGGGAAATGGGAAGGAGAAGAAGGAGGGGGAGGGAAAGGGGAAGACCTAATATGGTTTGTACTGTTACAATGCCTAAGGCATCCCTTGCAGATAAAGGTCAGTGGGATGACTGACACAGGGGCAGATGTCACCATCATCTCTGCCAACACTTGGCCTCCATCATGGTCTACTACATGCGCAGGATCTGCCATCACTGGCCTTGGAGGAACCACACAGAGCTGCTTGAGCAGCAGTCCTGTGTTGACCAAACATCCTGAGGACCAAACAGCTACAATCCAGCCATACATCATTACTGCACCACTGAACCTGTGGGGGAGTGATGTTTTGTCTTCATGGGAAGTTCAGGTGGGGATGGATTTTTTACAGGGGCCACTGTGTTAAAGGGCATAAGGTGTCCCACACCAGCTCTGAAATGGCTTACAACACAGCATGTGTGGATACCACAGTGGTCCCATGAGAAAGAGAAACTAGACCTAAAATAATTTTAGTCACCCTAATATCATTAGTAAAAGAACAGCCAGCTCAAGACAAATAAAGCCTTCCAGGAGTCCTTGGAACACCCCTGTCTTTATTTGTTGTAAAAAAGAAATCTAGTAAATGGAGGTTGCTCCATGACCTAAGAAAAATCAGTTTGGTGATGGAGGGCATGGGGGCTTTACAAGTTTTGCCTTCTTCTACAATGATACCTGCCTCCTGGGACATCCTGTTTGTGGACCTGAAGGACTTTTTTTCACTACTCCACTGCACACAGACAATACCTCAAAGTATGCTTTTACAGTGCCTTTCAGTAATAACACTACACCAGTGTAGGGTAGTCAATAGTGAGTTCTTCCCCAAGTCATGAGAAAGTCCCACAATCTGTCAATGGCACGTTGCACAGGCACTCTCATCAGTGAGAGAGCAGTTTCCAGGGGCATATTGTTTTCACTACATGGATGACATTTTGATTGCAATCCAAACAAAAAAGGAACTTTCAAAGATTCAGCCAAACTTGTTCCAAGCATTAAAAACATTTGGGCTGCAGGTAGATTCAGAGAAGGAGCAGATCATGCACAAAAATTGTTGGATACTATCAACTGGGTCAAATCATATTTAGGATTAACCAATTCACAATTAGCACCCTTATTTGATATCCTAAAAGGTGATCCTTAATTAACTTCCCTCAGAAAATTAACCTCAGAGGCAAAAGCTGCTCTCAAAACAGTAGAGTAGGCTATTACAAACAGACAAGTCCACCGGATATGCCCAGAAGTGTGTATCACTGTGTTCATTCTCATTGTTAATTCTCATCCTGACAGTATTATTGGACAGTGGAACTGGCCTGATCCTTTGCACATTCTAAAGTGGGTGTTTTTACCTCACCAACCAAAAAAGACCGCATCTACCATCTTTGAGCTAATTGCACAGTTAATCATCAAATGTGGTCACAGGTGTTTGCAACTGAATGTTAGAGATCCTTCACAAATTATTATTCCTGTGACACAACAGCAATTTGAATGGTGTTTTGCTCACTGTACAACCTTGCAAAGTGCTTTGCAAAATTTCTCTGAACAAATCACCATTTATCAGGCCATAGGTTGCTGAAAGTAGGTGGGGAAACCCCTAAAGAGCCAAACACTCTTAAAAGATGCTACACTGTTTACTGATGGTTCTGGAAAAAGAGGAAAGACCATTGTGACATGGAAAGAGGAAGGTGATTGGCAAACATTGGAGGGATAAGAGAGTGGATCACCTCAAACAGTAGAACTACAGGCTGTAGCTATGGCTTCCCAACATTTTCCCCACACTCCTCTAAATTTGTAACTGATTCTGCATATGTGCCTGGCATCACACAAAGATTAGACCGAGCACTACTGAAGGAAATTGATAATGCACAACTATTTGAATTACAAAAAACTCTATGTCTTACCCTCCAAGCCAGAATGTGCTCTTATTACATCCTACACATCAGGAGTTGTGGCATTGGACTCCCTGGGTTGATAGACAGGGACCTTCACCTATCATGTTCCATTGTGGGCTGCAGGCAGCTCACTGGTCAGCAGCTGGGCTGTGTGAGGATCAGACCAATGAGCTGTCTAGACCCGGGAGTTTTGAACTCCCTATATAAGAAGGCTCTCAACAATAAAACCCACTGTATGTTGCATGGAGCTTTGGGGTGGGTGTATGTCGTCCCTGTCTCTGACCACCAACCTCACAGAATATGTAGATTCTAACATAATAAGGAATGACACAAGTTTAACAGGTTTTATCACAGAGGGCAACACCAGAGCAGATATGCTAGCTAGCTCTGCTTGGACAGCACCACAGCCAGACATGCTTGCACAAGAAAAGACATCACATGATATTTTTCAGCAAGGTGTTCGAACTTTACAGCTGCAATTTCAGCTGTCAAGCACAGAGGCTCGTAATGTTGTTACCACCTGTGCTGCCTGCCAAGGCCATGCTGCACCACTGCAGATGGGGGGTCAACCCCCATGGGTTGCATGCTTTGCAAATCCACCAATCTCATGTCTCACACATCCCTGAATTTGGCTGTTTAAAATATGCACATGTCTCAATTGATACCTTTTAATCAGCAACGTGGGCTACAGTACACATGGGAGAAAAGGGTCGGAATGCCATCACACACTGGAGATCAGCTTTTGAAGTTTTGGGACTCCCTCACATCATCAAAACAGACAATGGTCCTGCATACACTTCACAGAAAACGAGACAATTTCTACAGCTCTGGGGTGTGTCACACCAAACCAGTATCCCCCATTTAGCAACTGGAGAAGCAATAGTGGAAAGAGCACATGGTACTTTAAAACATATACTTAATAAACAAAAGGGACATATGTGTGGTGAGAACCCACAGAGCAGAATAGCTAAAGCTATATACACACTACATCATTTAGCAGCATTAGAAAAATTCCAGAACCAAGATATTTTAAATAATTCCTTATCACTACTATCATCCTGTGGTGTTCAGCTGCCCAAACCCAAGGAAATTATGAAAGATCTCCTCACCAATACATGGGGGGGGGTGGTCCTTGGGATTTTATTACTCAGGGGTGGGGATATGTGTGCATTTCAACAGACAATGGGACATGTTGGATACCTGCCAGATGTGTCCAGGCTGCACTACATCCTGTTCAGGACCACAGGCAGCATCCTCCTGATGACCTCTCAACAGACATCACAGAGTCATGTAACCAGAACAACTGATCACCTACCTCATGGAAATCTGGGACTCTCAAAGCGACAGATAATATAAGGACATTACTTGTTTATGGATTATTTTTTCCTGTTTACACACTGCTTCTTCTATTTACAGATGGTTTTTCTAGTAGTTGGGTTTTTCTCTAACTGTTCTGAGGGTTAAATGGTTTAAAGGTTAAATAGTTTCTTGTTTTTAGAGATAAGTTGTAACTTGTAACTTCTAAGAAAATAGCCTGTGCATATCAGCCTGAAAAAATACCAGTATTCTTGCCTAACAGCTCCTAGACATGAATGCTGCAGCTCTATGGCCTTGTGCAAATTAAACCCATGGTGCCTTCTGTCTCCCAGTTTGCAAAGGACCCTTGAAGATGGGTGACAGAGATCAGGTTGCAATTTTCAATAAAGAAAAAAGAAAGGAAGAGATGTCACAGTACGACACAGTACAAGATAGCTTGTACAGGAAAATTAATTCGGCTATAGACAGAAAACCCAGCTGGTTCCATAAATTGGCCCCGAGCTGACAGGCAGGAACCTCAACCAATTACTTTCTATCCTGAGCTGCAGACATCTCACAGGTCCAGGAGCTGGGTGGTGCTAGTAGATCAGGCCAGCCCAGACACATCTGGCAGGTATCCAACATGTCCCATTGTCTGTTGAAATGCACACATGTCCCCACCCCTGAGTAATAAGATCCAGTCAAATCCCCTTTATAAAGAGGGGTTCAATCAATATACGCTCTGTAGTTCATGTTGCCACATGAACATTGGGATTTGTGGTCATCTCTGTCTCTGACAATCCCTCTCTTTAGGGGCTGTAAGTGAGGAATGGAGAACTAAGCACTCAGAAAGAACAAACAGGGCAGTTCTAAGTCCAAACTATATTGTCCATAGAAAATAAATGTTAATAGTCTCTATGTGATGATAAAAGCAAACAACAACATTTTAGAATGTCTGCTGCAGGCCACTAAATGAGGAAATATTAATTATTAATTAATTAATTTAAAGGTTGAAGCCTGATAACTATGACAAAGTATGTAAATATGGTGAGTGGTTTTCATAATGAAACTTGTTTACAAATTTGCAGCAAAACACAGATGTGAATAGGCCAGCAGTGTTTTTTGTATGTGTTCTCTGGGGCAAAAGAAAGATGGAGAAAAAGACTGAGGGAAGGCTTTCTCCAAGTGTGATTTTTCCCAGCAGTTATTAAGTCAAAAGCAACAAATTAGTCTAGATTGACTAATTAAAATTAAACCTTAAAACAGGAGAACCTCTAGGAAGGATCTCAAGAAACATTAATATAACACGGAAAGGGAAAAAAACAAAGAAGGAAAAAGACAGTAATTCCTTAGAAAAAGTCTCTATATTCAGTATTAAATGTAAATTTTCCTAAGGCAAAAGAAGACAGAAAGTGTAGCAAATTTTCCCAGTAAACTGTTTAGTGTCCTCACACTCAAGCAGAAAGCACCAAAAGAGTAGCAAAAATGGAAATATTTAAGGACAGGCAGAAAAAAACCCAGAAGAACACAGGTCCAAAATTAGAAAGGTCAAGCCTCAAAATGAGATACAACTAGCAGGGAAGATAAAGGGCAAGAACAAACCACATCACAATTAGATTAGGAGGAAACCCAAGCAAAGAATCAGACCATGCCATATAGATACTGGAGGCTAATGACAAACAATGTCAAGGAGTCTGACATGTTTAATGTCCTCTTTTGTTTCCGCTTTCACTGGAAAGGTTAACTTTAATCAGACAATTAATTATCAATGGCAGAAGGCAGTAAGAAGGAAAACAGAACTGGAAAGATTTTCACTGTTCTCCACCTACTTGTGTCTAATGAAATTCTCCCCAAATTCTGTGGCATAATGCTTGTGGCAACTTCTGATTACCTTTGAGGCTGGCTAGGAACCTGGAAGCTGGGAAAAGGCAATGAAAAAGGGGGAAAAAAGAATGCTCAGTTATAAATTAAGTTCAGTTACCTAACTCAGATGGTCTAAGATTTCTGCCTGATATGATATCCTTCTCCACTGATAAGACAAGGAAGGAAGTTCTGCCCAAACATACCTCATTTATAATGTAGATTAGATTAATAGTGCATATTTTGACAAAAATACTACAGCGGATTTTGAATTATAAATTACTAACCTTAATTTTTTATGGTCTCACATGATTTTCTGGAAGATGAGAAAGAATATTCTAGAGTAGGGTACTAAACTCTAGGGTTACAGATGTCTATGTAACTGAAGTTACAATTTCAATATAAACAAAGAGGGACTAAGAAAGTTTTTGCAGCAGTAAGTGCAAAGTCTAGCATTGCTCAAGGGTTTCATTTGTAACTATGATCACAAACTATAAACTACAGTGTAAGATAAGTGAAGTACTAGATTCAAAAACCTATAGTGTTTAGTTTTTTTGTTTTTTTTTAAAATAAAAGGATAAATAGAGTAGGCCTCAATCCAGGCCTACATTAATTTTTTTATAACAAAATGGACAATAAAGTATGGTATTCCCATATTATATTTGCAGACGTATTGCTACTGGATATAACTACTTGCAGAACAAACTGATTTTATAATAATCTTGAAACATTAAAAAAACATAGTCCCTACATTTATTAAGTTTTATGAGCATTAATTAAATTAATTGAGCATAGCTTGGTCTCAATTTATACAAAAGCTAACCTGGAAATTAGAGGGCATCACAGCCTGAACATGAACAATAGCTGTGCTATTGTTTAATGGAGAAAAAACCCCAAACTAATTTAATATACCATTTTCATATGGAAGACGCAAAAACATGCATGAAATGTGTGAAGTGCCATTTGGGTTCTATGGCAACTGAGTGTAGTGAGTGCTCATTTGGTATATACATCTCAATTTTGGCATTACACTTCAGGATGGGTATAAACCAGTCAGAACGAGACGAGTAAGAACTAGAAATACCAAAAACAAAACACAAATTTGCATAATCTATATAAAGTAATTTGAGAGAAGGAAGGCCAGGACATCCTAGGAAGTAGCAGAGAAAGTGAAGACTGAAAGATGACTTAGCATTCCCCCACTTGTGTTTTCCCTGTTAATGTTGAAATGAGTCTCAGCAGTCAGCTTCATTTTGGTTTCTGCACTCTATTCTTAGCACTTTAAACACATGAACAAGTCTTCAAGAAGAGTACTTAAAACTTTTGCAAGAACTGCAAAACATTTGACTGAAGAAGTTTGTTGTAATAGTTAAAATATTTTCCAATTTCCAAAAGGCTAAAATAGGATTCTATGATAACTCTCCCAAAATCATTACTTGGGGTAAGAATGTTCTACGTCTTTTTCCTTGCATAAAAGGGGTCCATCGTGTCACTAATTTTATTGCCATGTAGAATTTTCTATCTTATACATAACACGGCAAGATTTTATGCCAATTACAGCACAGTAAGAGCAAGATGGCAGGGATTTTTATCTGAACAGTAGAAGTGTTTCCGTTTATTTCTTAGTTTCTCACTTGAAATACTTTGGAATATTAGAGCATAAAAGCAGAAAAATCTGGATAGTGAACTCCTTGAGAAATTTTTCTTTTTATTCATAATGTGCATCCATGGGCAATTTCCTGACTTCCACAGAAAATGTAAGGTTTATGAACGGATGATGTAGGAGGGAAAGGATGCCAACAGAGAGTATCTGGATAGGCTTGAAAGAGGGGAGCAAACCTCATGAAGTTCAATGAGTCTAAGTGAAAGATCCTGCAACTGGGTCATGGCAATCCCAGAAATGAGCAGAGAGTGAGAGAAGAAGACATTTAAAACAGTCCTGAAGAGAAGGACTTAGAGTTTCTTATGAAAAGCTGGACATGAGCTGTCCACATGCACTCCCAGCCCAAAAAACTATGTGTGTCCTGGGCTACATCCAAAGCACCATGAGGAGGAGTTGAGGGAGCGGATTCTGCCCTTCTGCTTGGCCCTCATGAGGCTCCTTCTGGAGAATTGCGTTCATGTCTGGTTTTTTCTAGCATGTGGAAAGAAAGATGTGGACCTGTTAGAGCAGGTCTAGGGGAGTGCCATGAAATTGGTGAGAGGGATGAAATACATCTCCTATAATGAGAGGCTGAGAGAGTTGGGCTTGTTCAGCCTGGCAACAGAAGGTTTTGGGGACATCCCATTCTGGCCTTCATGTAAGATTATAAAAGAGAGGAAAACCAACTTTTTTAATGGGCAGGTTGTGATAGGGCATAGAGAAATGGTTGTAAACTGGAAGATGGGATATTTAGATTAGATATTAGAATGAAACTCTTTACTTTGATGGTGAATCATGTAACATATTGCCCAGGGAGGCTGTGACAGCCCCAAGTATTCAAGGCCTGGTCAGATGGGGAATTCCTTGTCTAGTGGAAGTCTCCTCTCCATGGATGGAGGGGTTGGACCAAGATGGTCTTTGATGTCCATTTCAACACAAGCCTTTCGTTAATTCTGTGATTTTACAAACCACAGTAAGAGAGAGGTGTCATGCAAGGCAACCTGAAAGTGAAAGAGGAGCCACAGTTTTCACACCTCCTTAAAAAAATATGGTTTAAAATTATTTAGAAGTAATTAAACTGACACCAGAATATCTGTACACGGTAATTTCATTAATTTGTGCAGATAATGAATACTTTATGATAAAATATATTTTGCCCTCAAAGTAAGCAGAGAATTACTTTTAAGTTGCTACAAATTAATTACATCATGCAGAATTAGAATTGCTTTTTGAAAGATTAGTTTCCCCTTTTCTGAAAGCACTAGATATCTTCCCTGACCTTTTGGGTAATCTATCATAGCCCAAAATGAAATATAACACAAGAAGCAATATCTTGGGTTTGTCTTATTACATGAGTCATTTCACATTTAATTTTTTCTTTCTTTTTGACTGTTGTTTACAGGAGAACTGTACAGAATTTGCTTCATACCATAGTACAAAATCAGTCCATGAGAGCTCTGTGACATAGATTATGTTTCAGATTTTTCACCCTTAGGAAGTTCCTCCCCTGAAGTGAACAAGCCCTCTATCAAATGGAGATTTGATGCATGTTCTTCTTCTAAAAGTGTCAGTAGCTGGGCTTTCAATATAAATTTTGTGCAACTCCATCTGGGATATCATGTCTTCTATGACACCAGGAAATATATCATGTTGGTATGATTTAAAGACAAAAATGCATCAACTAATTTTCCATATGGGGTCTCCTCCAGCAGAATTAACATGAATAATATACAAGATATATTCACATACACATAACCTACAGAAATCCACTTGCTTGTAATATGTGAAAGAAAATGAGAACTAAAAACGTAAACAGGTCTCCTTGCCTTGATGCCTATTTGTCCATATTTCACTCAGAATGCCTTGTTAACATAAAACAAACTTTAGTGTTTGCAAATATTTTTCTTTGCAGGCTTCTGTAGTCAAATGATATAAAATCATTAATGAACTCAAAGACTGTGTTTCAAAGCTCTGTAAGAATATTGGCCACTAAAGAACTTAATGTCTGGCAGATGCTCAAGACTAATGATATGCTCCCCACTACAATTAAATTCTAACATCCTCAAAACAAAAAATGGGCAACAACAAAATTATATCCTAATGGGTGCCAGCTACAGAAATAGCTCAAACAAGTTAACAGATGCAGAGTATTTTTTGTGTTTCAGCTTTTGGTTTTAAAGCATCTTATAAATAATTTGATACCAGACTGCAACTTACTTTTCTTGATTCAGGAACATTAACTACTAATGACTTTGTCCAGTTGAAATGGTGATCTTAAAACTCTACGAAATTTACAAAATTCTCATTGCACAGTTCTTCAAAACAGTGAAGAAAATGTGAACAAAATTATTCCGGAAAAAAACCCACAAGATCAAAAAGTTTTCCAGTATAAGAAAGCAGAAGGAAGAATGTCTACTAAAACTCTTTAACTGAATTCTGTCATGAAATCTTATGTATAGTCACAACCCAGGGAATACAAGTAGATCACCTAGCATTTCATCCTGGAATATGCCCACTGCTGCTAAGAAGCATTGGGATTAAGTCAAAGGCAGTAAAGAAAGATGACAGAAGATTGCAGAGAACAGATACAAAAGTAATTTTGTTGTGTATTTTCCATATATTGATCACATAATATAGCTAACATATAGAAAATAATAAAAATTTCTGTAATCCATTAATATCCAGATCCACTCTAGTGGCATTCCTCAGCTATGGCTGCTTTGCGCACAAATCCAGTCTCATTTATGCTTATGCCCAGGGAAAACAGCCTTCATTTTTTAACAAATATGCCAGGTTTGCTGCATCTTTGACAGTCTCAGCAAAGTGACTGAGATAAGTTTGACAACAATTAGAATTGTTAATGCTGAGTTCCTGGGCACATTTTCCATGCACCATTGAAAATGCAGACCTAGCTTTTCTGTGTCCATTTTAGTCTACCACATTTTAGATCTGACCTGTGGTCTCAGCCAGATACATACTTGTAATAAATTACTGGACTTGAAAGCTGAGTCATACTTCATTTGAAAAAGGAATGATTTCAGACTATGCAATTTTGAATCAACCTATAACCTTCATGTCACTGTAATCTCCCAATGTAAATATATGACTGGACTGTTTTCAACTACACTTGGAGCATAAATTGCTGGAACACCTGAAAAAAGCTGAAGCAATGGATGTTAAAGTTTTTGTGTGTATTTTTAGATTTATTTGGTAATAGACTGCATATACAAACTTAATATAAAACCAAAATTATCTTCCTATATCTGGTTCACAATTAAAAATAATACAAATTCTGTCTGAGATAACATTTCTCTCATACATGTGAAGTTATATAGAAAACACATATACAGTAAAACACTTTAGGTATGTGAAGTTGTTTTTATAGAGAAAGAAATAAATATTGAAATCTATTTTTAAGTTTTTCTTCAACTGTTTTTACACTAAAAATAGGGCAAGATGCAAATAATTTTCCTGCTAGAATACTATAATACCTATAGTAATAATTTGCTGACAAAGTTATGGATGTTGATATCAGAATAACAGGTAAACTATAGAAAATAATGTATGCAGCAATCAAGTATTTGAGGAAAAACAAGTATTTGCTTCCATCCAAAGAAAATTATTTAATAAAAATATATATGAAATGCAACATGAATTGCTCTGATACTTATTGCTACCACACACAAAGAGAGCCAAGCTCGTAGTTTGATGTGTCTTGTGTGTCTGCAGTAGCAGATTCGTGGGCTTGTGAGAGTTGGAAACACATAAAATTATCCCTATTCATTAGCATACTCTAGTCACCTGTAAACTACACTGGTAAACTGTGAAAGTATAAGTCAATTCCTTTCTTCTACTCTGGGGAAATTGTAAGGGAAGTGGAGAAGCAAAGAAAAACAAAACAGAACAAACAAACAAAGATAAAAAGCCCAACACTGCATACCTATTACCTCTGCACATCTCACTCACACACCAAAGTAGAGCAAAATACCCAAGAACAAAGCTATGCAATCCCACAAAAAACCTATGTGTTTTGAGTAGATCTAGGAGACACTGTACAACTTGCATGCAAAACTTTTTCTGGTAGTCCTAATGATCAGAACGACAATGTAACTTTTGCTCCAGATTGCATAGGGCCAGCCAAGGTATAAGACCACAGCAGGTACCACATAGAATCTGAGCATCCCACACCAACTAAACAACATATTGTGAGGGGTTTTAATATTTTCCGAGTAAAAACAATGAAAATAATGTTGATAAATAGTAAGGTTAAAAATAATGCATGTGTCACAGAACTTTTGATAAAGCATGCCTAAAGAAATAAATGATTGTTTGCAGGAAGAGTTAATGGATGCATGTTTTAAATACCAACAAGTAAAGGAGAATATTGTCAATTTGAATTAGTCAGTTTACTTGAATCACAGTATTGAGAGTATTAAATCATTATAGAAATCAAATACAGTATACTGAAAGTCATACTTCAATAATATGCATTATTGGGAAAAATATTTTGACACTGCCGTTCAGAGCAAAGCTTGACCTCTTGAGACATAACCCTAGGTTAAGACAACAATAGTATAAAATGAAACTATTTAAAATCTATTAAAGTATCCAGTTATTTAGATTATCTAGGTCAAGTAAGTTGAGAACATATGCTAATAAGGCTGGTTTTGTGATTAAACAGTTCCACAAGGATTTGAAGAGAGATTGCCTACACAGCCTGTAAAGACAGAGCCTTTGTTAAAATATACATGCTCACAGTTGCATATTACCTTTTGCTTCAAGCATGCATAAATTATTTTTCTCTCCAGTGAAACACCTTCTCCCTCCCACTTGTTGAGATTTTATATTTATTCCATCATATAATCTCATTCTCACTTTCACTCTCTTCATCTGACAAAAAGTTCATAAGTATGGTGAGAATTGTTGGTCTCCAGCCTGTGGCCATGGAAAGATTCATTCAGGCAATGTGAAACTCAAAAATAAAGTTTTCAATTTACAGATCTAATTTTTAATGGAATCCAGAGATCTAAGCTACACTGATTATATTTTCTACCTAAATGACAAAAAGTGAGAAGCTGACATTATAATTAACAATATAAAAATTATTATGATGCCTAAATTTTACCAAAATTCTATCTTAAATGTTGCAGTGGATTAAGTCCAGGTGGTAGTCAATCATGCTTCCTTTCACTCATGTCCCCTTCCCCCAGGGGATAGAGGGGAAAAATAGAAAGAAATGGAAAAAAAAATCAAAAAACCTATCAGTCAAAACAAGAGGATAAAAGTCATGCATGCAAGTAGGGCCAAATAGAGAAATTAATTCACTACTTTCCTTTGACAGGCAGATGTTTGCTCACTTCCAGGAGAGCAGCACCTCAGCACACAAAATACAAAGACAAACACAATAGCCCACTTTCTTCACCTTTATTGCCTGGGCATGATACAAAATGGTATGAAATGCCCCTTTGGTCAGTTTGTGTCAGCTGTCCTGACTGTGCCCTGTTTCAGCCACTTCTCACATCCAGCCTGTTCCTGTTTGGGCTGAACAAAGGAAAGAAAGCCTTGACATTAAGCTCTCCAGCAGTAGCCAAATACTGGCATATTATCAACACTGCTTCAGCCACAAATGCAAAGCACAGTACCCTACAATCTACCATGAAGAAAGCTAACTTTGCATCTTCATCCTAGACAGACACAGTAAAGTAAAAAAAAATTAGAAAAAAAATCTTCTACATATAAATACTGCTTGGATTTGGAAAAACCTACATACCATATTCGGATCAATTCAACCTTTCTCTGTGTTAGATTCGTCAGGTTTGCCATTTCAGGTCCTAAGAAGAAGGTGCTGTCACACTGTCTTCTTTGAAGTCCTTCCTCTAGGAAATATTTACAAAGCATTTTGGTCAAAAGAGCATAGATGGGCACAGAATTTGCAGGTCGCTGAATTCAGTCTCCTCCTATGACAGGCAGGCACTAATCTATATCACAAAGCATCAATATCATGTCACAACACTCCTCTTGGAAATCTTTTCTAAAAGGTCTGCTTTCCCACGACAAAAAATCTGCAGATTAAGTCTGTTATACTTGTAGGACCACAGGCCAGTGTATACACACAGAAGTTCTTAACAGTCTATGAAAACTTCACACAATTTTGAGCAAAGGGTCAGCAAATTATTTTAGAGGAGATACAAGAGATTATATTTCTGCCCCAGGCAGGCTCTAAGAGTACAGGACTATCTCACCTCGAGGAAATGCATCCTACAACTTCATGTTCTATTCTTTCTCTTACCCAGTAAAATTTGTATTCCTTTCTTTAGAGAAGTGCATTTTCATGTGGCTGAAATAAGGAACTTGAGAGGGATTTTAAGTGTCCCTCTGTAATCAGCAATGTTTGCTTGTGAGCTATGGGTAGGATAAAGGACCTGCTAAGATACTGCTCAGGTGGGTCCACCTTTACACCTATATCTTTCCTCGTGCCCAAGGGCTGATTGTCTTTTTATGCAGTTGAACCAACAGGCAAAGCCTGAAAAAGTCGTGACAGAAAAACGTTTTTGTGGAATAGGACTTAGTGGCACTACCAACAACAATAATAGTCACAAACATTAACTTAAAGTCAAGTGTTGAAGGTCAAATGTTTGAGGTGCAGTTTTGTACTAGAGACAAAGATGAGACCATCTCATCTTGCTTTTTTGAAAACAGATATTTATTGTATTGATTCAGATAGAAGTTGCTATGAAACACACAAGGTATGTGAACAAAAAGTGAGACACTAGAAGCCACACTTATCAGATGATGAAACAAGAATTCGGAAAAGTGATGGAAATGGCCCAAAGGGCAAACTTAGATCCATTAATCAGCATTGAAAACAGTCCAAAGAGGAAACAGATAGAGAGGACAAAATTGGAGAAAGTTTCTTTGAAAAATAAACAGAGATGTAGAAAAAACAAAAATAGGGGGGAAAACAGTAGTCCCAGAAACACATGTGTACCCTTCTTCTCTGATTACCTGAATATATTCCTTTGGAATATTGGACAAGTACACAAATCATAATGCCATTCCTCAAAAATTTTGAGAGCTGCAAGAACTGCAAGTGAAGTCACTGGAAATTGTGTGTTAAATACCTGGAGAGCTGAGTAGCAATAGTAAGGGAAGGAAAAGCAAACCAACTAACAAACAAAACCAACAACGCTTTAACTCCTTTCAAATGCTGTAAAATGAGAATATAACATTTTTCTTAATGGCTCTGTGTCTCTGCTCATCATTCATAAATAGAAAAATCTTTCAGAAGAAATATGAGCCAAAATGCACAAACATACTTGTGAAATCTGTTAATTTAATAATTAGCACTGTAGAAAAGAATGAGGTAGAAACTGTGACTAGCAAACAGAATCTGGAGAATGTGTAGTTTGCATCACACTTGTGGATAAAAAGTTGAATAGCTAATCGTGTGACATCACACACCATTTGCACAGAAGTAGTCATGGGTCCAACAGCAGTATTTAACATAACATGAAACTGCTGCATTGTGTAAATGTATTAGCATGATACTGTTTTCATGCTATTCCTAGTTTTTTAGCTTTTGACTTTGAAACTTTAACACTCTTCTTTTAATATTATTTTTTTATCATGGAGAAATATATTTCTGTCAGGTCACCTTAATAAAGTAGTTATAACCAAAGAAATAAATTTCAGCCTCCCTATACACTTTATCTACATAGACTTTGTTTAATCTCTCTGAGAGGTCAGTTTCAAATATGTATTACAAACCTGCTTTCATGAATGGATGTGTTAATAATAATAATAATACAGCCATTTGTATTCAAACTTCAGCTATCTCACCATTGGGGAACCTTTGTCTCAGAGACTTGATTCATTATCAGTATAGCTAACAAGGTTCCAGTTTCTCAATATCAGTCTCCTATTTAGTATATCCAATTTGTAATATCACAACCTTTGCTTAAACTCAGCTGCAGATAAGTCTTCCTGATTCTATTCGAGACAGCAAAGTTACATTAATTCCTCAATGATTTAGATCAATGAAAATATGATGCTAAAAAGTTTTTTTCATACTAAGAGTTTTGTATGTTTTTATCAGCACTTCAGTATGTCTCCAGAATTAAAAAAAACCCACAACATTCCTTCATCTCTTTGCTGCACATAAAACAATGCTTATATTTGAAAGATTTCATAAGCACAACTTATCATGAACATCTAAACAATATCTAATTCTTCAACTAATCACATATTTATCCTATAACATCCCCCTCAAATGAAATTAAAAGAACATGACTACCCTGAGCAATTTTCCTTAAGTACATGATTTTCCTTCTCCATCTATTCCTTTTTCTTTCTCCGGGTTTTCAACTTCTTATTTTCATATGGACACTTTCAAATTATCTGTGTTGCCTATCATCAAAGATTGTCTATCACCAACATTACAGTCATCAACAGATACTAGTTGTTTCCATTTACCTGCCTTCAAGCCCTTACATATCTAACTGGACTGTCCAGAGCTAGAAAAAAATAAGAAGCTGAGAATTAAATACATACATAAGACCCTATTATAAAATCTATTCTTCTTTGAATAGTAAATATAATCTGTAATCTGCTAAATAAATAATCACCGGTTTATGGATCAATAAATTGCTAACGCTATTTTAATCCTGTTAAATAAAGAGTATCTCCATGCTTTTTTCCCCAATAATCAAGGGTGGAAAAGAAATACTTTGGAAGAAAAATCAAAGTGGATGGATTTTTTCCTGCAATTTGAAGCAGGTTGAGGTAGGCTGACCTATAAACTAGAATGCTTCTATCAATTCTTGGATGTTTCACTTCACCTTTCTTACCTCCGTCAACAAAATTCTTTTTTTGACTGTTTTTTTTTCCCAAAAGATGCAGAAAAGTATTTTTCAAGTGTCTTGCAAACAGTCTACATGTAAGAACTTGTGCCATTATTTTTTGTGAAATATTACTGTTTTTATACAGTCTTCAATGTCTACAGAAGACACAGCGAAAGTCACAATTAAAGTGATTTCATTAAACATCTCCAGTCCATCAAGTTGTTTAATTTTGCATTAAAATAATTAGTATCTGAAATGTAGCAAAAAAAGATGGAGACAGCTGTAAATATAAAATAGACATATGGGGTTTTTTACCAAACATAAATATCCACATGTACATACTGAATATGAAAATTTGTACATGTAAAACTACTCCTTTACCTAATATGTTTCCCTCTTATTATATATTCACTCAAGTTTCCAACTTTCTTTATAAAAAAATTATTGCAGCAGGTTATGTTTAATAGTTGTATCTTTTCACTATAGTGCTATCACAGTTTGAGGTTTGGCCTACATCTAATAACTAATATTCTAAATTAATCATGCTAGATCAGCTAAGTGCTGTTTTGACCCCAGTTTGAATCTGCTTACACCTAAGAACTGTTATTTGTGACTGTGAGAGGACTAAACACAGAAATATAAAATTATAGAATGGCCTGAGTTGGAAGGCACCTTAAAGATCACCCAGTTCCAACCCCCCTGCTGTGGGTGGGGACATCATTCACAGACCAGGTTGCTCAAAGCTGCATCCAGCCTTGCCTTGAACACTTCCAGGGATCCATCCACAGCTTCTCTGGCCAACTTGTGCCAGTGCCTCACCACCCACAAAGCAAAGAACTTCTTCCTGATCTGAACCTACTCTCAGATTTCAGCCTTTCCCCCTTGTCCTGTCTCTGCATGCCCCTATAAATAGTCTCTTTCCATCTTTCCTGTGCTCTCTGGGCTGGGAGTGCCCATGGCAGGCTCATGTCCAGCTCTCACCCACAGCACCCCCAAGTCCTTCTGGGCAGGGCTGCTCTCCATCTGTTCATGCCCAGCCTGGGCTGGCACCAGAGATTGCCCTGACCTAGGTGCAGCACCAAGATTTGACCTTGTCAAAAGAGGCCTTGGACTTCACAAATTTCTACTGCTGATAGCAGCCAAACAGCCTCCACTGTAAATCCAAAATCTGATGGCTTTCTGTATTTTTAAGCACATAACAAGAAACAGGCCTCAAACTTACTAAAATTATCAATTGAAATACATTATTTACCTACTAAAATGAATATGTGATCTATAAAAAGTACCTTTCTACCATGAAAAATTATAGCAATTGTACAAAGAATGAACTGGCTATAAACAGGACTGGAAACATAAGTTATTCTCCTGTGAGCTCCGTAAATTCCCTGACCTATCATGCATCACACAATTAATTTACAAACTTATTTTAAATTACAAATTTATTTTTATATTTATTTTATATAATCAAGTCCTGTAGAGAATTAGAAAGAAAAAATGATATGTCAAATTCGCCATGCTCTCACTGAGAAAAAGTCCAACATCATGCCATTAGTTTCAATGAAGAAACACCACACAAAGTCCAGCTTCAGACTGATGCCCAGAACTCTTAAACACTAATAGAAATTGTACTAAGAAACTTTTAATTTATATTATAAACTTTTTAGAAATGATGCAGTACTTGTTTCCTTAGTGGGTAATTATTTCAGCAGATATGTACTTTGGTCCTTTTCTACCTCCATATTTCCTTGAACAAAGAGGAATATGCATTATTCATTGCACAGTAATATAAGAAGGTACCTACTCCAGCCAGTGAATTCTCACCAAACTGTTTCTCTATATTCAGCACTTCTTCAAGACAACCCATTTGCTGTCTGCCTGTTTTGAAACACTGGTGGTTTTTGTGCTGATAGGCTACTCTCATGACCTAATTTTTAATTCAGAAGCTCACTTTCTCCATTTATGCCTGTTAAATACAAGTAACAAAGTTTGTTTTTTAACGCAACTCACTATTATGAATCTCAAATAACCTGTAGTATGTCAATGGGACATTGCTTCAGTCTTTGCCTCAAGTAGCCTTCCTTCTCTGACAAGTTACCATGTAACTGCTAGCTCTTTCTCAGCACACCAATGACTTTTTCTTGTAAACATAAACATGGATAGAGTTTGTCAAAAATTTTCAGCAAACTATGAAAATTATCTCAAAAACAAGCACACATCAAAACACAATGGAAAAAAATAGTAAAATATTCTGAGATGGGGACAGTTCTGACAATAAAATGACTATATCAGAGCTAGATCCACCCAGGATAAGCAGAGAATTCTATATTTCTTTGCATGGAGTATGGATTATAATTTTAGTTGTCACCTCTAAGGGATTGTTCCACTACTGGAGAAGAGAATACTCAAACAAGATAGGTTTTCATTTGCTAAGGTGTTTTTGCCAAAGGAGTTTTATTCATAAAAGGCAAAGGGAAGGGAAGATTGATTAGTAGTCTGAACTAGAACTGTTTGTTCTGTGAAATGGAGTGCTCAAGAGTTAGTGGCTCTGCAGACTGTTGACATGTTTATACAAAGTAGATCAATGCCTGCATGGTATTTCCTGTTCCCCAAGAGTCTATTGGTTAATGTCTGTGAGGTGGAATATAAGTTCAAAAATCCAGAAAACAAAGAAATACAATCAAGCACAGATTTCTTATATCTGGGGCTGAGTGCTGAACTAATTCATATAGGACCAAATAACCTCTTATTTATTTTGCATACCTTTGACTAAAATTTTATGAGTCAATTATCAGACTAAATAGAATTTATTGTGTTGGATGAAAAGCAAGTGTTTTTAAGTTACAAGAAGTTGAGGAAAAGGAAGGAAAGTGAAGAAAGAAAGAAGAGGGAGAAGGGAAGGAGAGAAAGAAGATTAACACGTTTATGTATTCCTTAAAAACCCCCAAAACTGAAGTATTGGACACCACTCAACTGGGGAAAAAAAAGGGGGGGTGGGGGAACCCTAGACAAACAGAACTTGTGAAAATTATATATACAAACTTTTTCTTCCCCCCCCAAACAACAAGGACATATAATATGAAAATACAAACTGGGAATAGTGTCAGTGACAGGATGCCATCAGAAAGACAACATGCACTTAAAAACTAGATTGGGAAATTGACAATTGGCTAAACTGCCCATGGGAGCTTCAGTTTCATCACCTCTATATAAATATTTTTCTGAAGATGATGCTGCAAAGTTACCCAATAGAACAGATCTTCAGAAAGTAATGTGTGAGCATGTCACTAAGGGTTCGTGTATGCTTTTCAGTATCACAATTGCTCTTGCTGGAAATACCTATTGTTCCTGCATTTTATTGCCACTAAACAAACTCCTTCACTGACAGAGAAATCAGATTGCAGAAAATTAAAAGAAAAAAAAATCCCACAGATATCTCTGGTGTAAAAACATCTGTGAGATGAGCAACATTTCAAGCCAGAGAGATTTGGTAACTAAATGTCACCAGGCAAATCAGCAATAGATGAGCTTGTTTTCCTAATCTGAATCAGTCTGAGGCCAGTTTACAAAGTATATACATGGCGGGGGATGGGGATAGAATATGCTGAATTTTTCAGTAGAACGTTAACAAACTTTGTGAAAGCTGGTGCTTTGTAAGCTTTAAAGTGAGGGATTTGACATAGGTAATAAAGGTGTTTCTCATGTGAAATAGTTTTAAATTATTTTGCTGTAAATATTTTTCAACATCTAAAGAACACATAATGTCATATGATTAAAATATTCAACACCTTCATGAGTCCAATGATACAACAAGTTACAGTACTTTACAGGTCCTACATGCACTATCTAGTTCTATTATTCTGAAGTGAAACTAATTATGATGAGAATACCATATCTCCTCTATTTAAGAATTGATATGGCTTTTGGAGCATGAAGTGTGAGTGGAAAGAACAGACAGAAAAATGGCTACCTGAAGTTAGTATTTCTATAAGAAACATATTTTTCACAGCCTTCGGAGCCCTACTTTTCACACTTTATTGAATTAAAAACAAACCCAAAGCAACATTTTCCTGCTGTTTACTCATCCATCTCCAAGATGCAGGTGAATTTTGATTTCTCTGACCTCCTCTGCCTGCAGCCCATCTGAGGGCATGGTTTCCTCTCAGTGACTTTATACAAGGCAAGAACTGACCACACCTTTTAGCTGGTGGGTGGTCTGTAAAGCTGAAAACTCATAATGCCATTGCTGATCTTCCCATCTCAGCAAAAGGTTTTCTGGAAAGATTAGTGCCCCAGAAGGGGATTTGAAATTGACACCACTGAAACACAGACCAGACTTTTCAATGTTTACTTGGCATAGGCCTCAATAAAGTCAAAAGCCAGTTTACATCTGCTGAGTCCGACTTCAATATAACTAACACTACTTGTAACAATTTTTTTATTAAATCAAAAATGTCTTTTCATGACCCCCCATATTTCTTCAGTCATCTTCCCTCATAGTTTGCTACCACTGTTTGTGTTAACCTTTCAATTTAAAGTTGCATCACACAGAACTATTCTATAGTGGAGGGTGGTACTAAGTTATTTATTTGTATTCAGAAAGCATTTATTCCTGCAATTTTCTCTTTCTGAGAAGAAAAATGAAACGGGCACAAAACAAAGTGGTTAAATCACGGTCATGTTTTGTTATTGTTTCCATCATGGAAAACCTTTCTATCATTTCCCACAATTAACGACAAGTTGCTTTAATCACATATGATCCCAATCATGTTGCACCTCCAATCCTCTTTATCTTTCTGTGTCTTTCTGATGTCTCGCTTTTCCTGGGGGTATGAAATGTGTGCTATTATTAGCTCATTAGGCCTTCTAGCCTCTGCCTCAGTGAAGAATGATTCACCATATTTCTTATCCATTGACAGTTTCAATTCCTTAACCTCTAAATTTCCCTTGATATATGTGTTGTCCCATCTTATTTCAGCATTCCAGAATATCCCTTGGCACTACATTCTGAAGCCAGACCTATAATCCGGTACACAGCAAAACTAACAAAGGATAATTTTCCTTTGCCAGTCAAGCTTTTAATTCCACCAGTTTGTTTGTTGTTCATTATAAATTCAACTAACTGACTGAATTGCTTATTTAATATTTCCTCACACAATGAATAAGTTCTTTTCTGATAGTTCTGCTTCTATTTTTCAGTTTGGATTTTTGCATTTAGAGACACCACTCCTTTTTAAGGGCTCATTAACAGTTTTAAAAAGGAACCTAGGAAAATATTGCTTTCCCTACCTAGGTAAATGTCTTCTAATTTGTTGCTAACTGCTTAAGATCTCAAATGTTAAAACTTCCTTAGGAATTTAAAACATTTTTTGAGATTATGCCTAAAATTTATGCACTAAAAAATGGAAAGCCTGAAGCAGACGTCTTTTTCTTTATACTCTGTTCACATGTAGGAGCCTGTAGGAGTATGTGAAATGTTGGTTACTGGGTTCAAGCTGGCCATTTGGCCTCTCTGTGCAAAGCACAAACACCTGGCAAACACCCTGCAGTGCAAGGACAACTTTTGACCACTCTGCTCTGGAAAATGAGTTTCCAAGGCCTCATATCTGCCAGCTGTCATATAAATCTGATGAGATTCTAGGCAATCTGTAGTTAGTAGCAGCATAGATTTTCAGCAGATATTCATTTCAAGCCAGAACCTAGCATTTAATTTTTTCTGCTCAGAAGTTAAAAATGTCAGCCTACTTATCTGTGTCTGTATAGACACATATACTATAATACTCCTTAGAGCCAACATTTCTGTTCCATTTATGCTATTTTAGATAGAACCATTGCAATCACATGTGTGCTTTTCTCCATCTTTCCCAAACCCTGTTTTACAAAAGCAGTGTGCCAGTTTCTCTAAATAGCATTGAAGGCAGTAGGGAATTTATTTCATGAACCTTTAAGAAGATTTTACCTAGAAAAAGACTAAGTTAAATCTAGGTTGTTAATAATTAAAGCAATTGAAGTAGCACTAAAGTTGTTGTGTACTTCAGAAATTAATTTTTACAGAGGAAGTGAAAAGGTTTTTATACCAGTTAAGAGGAATTTTCTTTTAATCCTTCTTTTAGTTCTGAACAGAAAGTGTTGGGTTGTTTTTTTTTTTTTTTGGTGGAAAAAGGGCAAAATTATCTTTTCCTGTCTAGAATTTTTTATGCTTCCAAAGACTTCCACAAACGTTAATTGAAAAAGTAAATGGGAGAACCTGTTGTTATATTAAAAAGTTTGGTTTATGAGTGGAAATTACTTGTCCCTATTTAGGCCCATATATTTTTTGGGTTACAAGAAAATCAATCTACCCCATGTCCAAAAGATACAAAAATATATCTAGTAATTTTTATTATTCAGTTTTAGCTTCTGTTATGTTTGAGCAGATTTTAATTAACTGGTGGGGACCACTATATTTTCAGGTAAGTAATTTCCCTAGCTAAATGCCCCTGCTGCTTTTTTTGGCAAAGTGAAATAGTTTTCCATTACCAGATATGTATTCTCTACCTGCCTGTAGGATACTCATTTCTCAATTAATCCAAATAGATTGATCTTCCATAGTTCATGACTGACATTTCTTCTGGAATCTTGCATCAGGAATGGACATGAAGCTTTATTCATATTTTTTGAAGTGTCATATTCAGATGTATTACTGTTTCTTACTAAATACTCATTTTTTTTAATTTTCACTTCTCTGACCTTTGTATCAGGACTTCAGTAACTCAACCTATCTTTAATTCTACTTCTTCCTCATGGTCACAGCAGTCCAGATCTTTTATGAAAGCACATTTAATATTTGTGCAATTATTGCTGTATAACAAAACTTGTGTTACCATGAAACTCCATCCTTGTTTACTCTTTGGAATACTAACACCTTTCTCCACATCCCTAGAACTTTCTCAGTGTTGCCTATAAACCCATTGCCACAACTCTGAACATTTAGTGGTCCTCTGAATCCTTTATCAATTTTCTGTTTAAATTTCATCGTTTTGTTATTGCAGAGTGTTCAATAAATGCTTATAATGTTTAAATTTGGGAAAAGTCCTTTTCACAGAGAGATTATCTGTGAAAAGACAGTATCATTAGAAATATGATACTTTTCAAACACAAATTTTAAGGCGACTCTACATGCAGACAAACAATTTTATATAGTTTCTTGTCCTATGCTGGCAACCGGATGAGAGAGGCAGAGAGGAAAGAAGTGTATCATTTCTGTGGAGCTTGGTGTCATTATGTGGCCCAGAGGATTTTCCCACCACTAAAATTGCTATTCCTAGGCAAAATTCCAACACTCTATTCCTTTCTATTATCTTTAGATCCATTCAACCACTTCCCTAGAATTTCCATATTAGCCATTAAATAGGTCTGTGAACAAATCAAACTAGGGAAAACAAAATGTCTAGATTCGCCAGTGCTTAAACACCCCTCAATGGCACTGAGAAGCATAAGAAGATATATATATATATATATATAGATATATATATAGATATATATATAGATATATATATATATTTCTTTTTGGTCCTTTGGAATTGATAAACTACCTTGAATTAGCAGTCCAAAAGTAAATTTATCTCCTATGACCGACTGCTTAAGGCATAATAGTACATTTTTTAAGTGTTCATTTGAAAAAGAAATTTATTATAAAGTGCTAGACAAGATAAAGTTTCTTAAGTATATGCAAGAAGCAAGCAAACATTTTTTTCTTTTACACATAATTTATGATTTATTTTACAGTTCAACATAACCCAGCACCTTGCAGTTTATCTTATCTCTGGAAATCCTACACTTCATTACAAAGCTTTCATAAAAGGTACTTTCCCTCAAACCCTTTGCCAATCTACCTAGTGTCTTAAGAAATAGAAAAGTTACATTTGCTGCAATATTTTACTGGTATCACTTTACCCGTGGCCTTTGAAGAGAGCCATGAGGTAATTTATATACACTAATCTCACAGATTGTTTCCCTTCATGAATCTCCTCAAATCTTCCAGTAGAAAATGTCATTTATAAATTTGTCTTGAAACTTCTTCACAGACAACTCTCTTTCATTTTTTAGCTTGCATATTATTGTATCCTTTTTCTAGTACTAGTTTGTGAGACTACTCACAAAAGATAATTCACAAGCTTTTCTGTCAGTTTTCAATTATTCCCTTCATTATTAAAAGAATCCCGGTGTACTAAATCATAGTTTTTCCTAAGACATCAAGTTACTGGTCACAACATATGAAGTAGCATGCATAACTATGTGGAGTTGTGATTATGGGCAGTATATGATAAATAGGTAACAATGTGGGTACCTATCTATCATATACTGTCAGTTTATTGCTAATTTTGAGAAAATTACAACAGTTCAAAGGGCCTGGAAGTTAAAATTTGTATCTGCTTAATAAATTAAAAATCCACTGGAAAATACTGTCCCTGTTAAAACAGAGGGATCAGGTATTTCTTAAATCAGATACACCTGCAGGGTTGATGCACTCTTCATAATGCATGATTATTGCAGAAATAGCAGGCATTGTACCATAATCATCTATTTCACAGAGAGGGTTAATTCCAAAGACAGAATAATTTTGCTTATAGCATTGTCTTGGTTTGAAAAGACAGGAGTCTGTGAAGGAAGGCAAAAGCCTCCTGTGAAATGAAAAAGGTAAACCCCCTCCTTCCGAATTATCACAATTTCAGAATTAAAAGGGCTCTCAGGCAAAGATATGGGAATGGGAATAACAGTTCTTTACTAGGAAGAAAAAAAAACCTCAATAACAATGTAATTTAGTACAAGCAAAAAACCACTAGCAGAGTGAGAAAAACCTGACACCCTGAGAAGTCAGGTTGTTGATAGTAGTCCAGCCAGATGGTGGCTGCTCCTCCTGGAGCGGCGATCTGCAAAAGGGTGTAGATCCTTTCTGAAAATGCGGCGAAGGAGCAGCTGGGCCTTGGTTCCTGATTCCTCTGGGAAATCCAGCGAAGAAGGCCGTCTGTGGTCTCAGAAATGCTTGTTTTATGGTGGCAGGGATGCTTGGCTCCTCCCTCTGGGTGAAGCACCTCCCAATGGGATGATGTAACTAATCTTACCAGCCACAGTGAGTAATTCAATAGCCCACCAGCAGGAGATTATCTTCCTGGCAGTGTCATTGTTCTTGAAAGAGATAAGAAAAACTGCCTAACCCCCAACAGATGGCAAAAATAGAATACATGCTTATTTTACAAGCCAGGACATTATCCACCCCTTATTCTATTTCCATCTGTGTCATAATGAAATCTTATACTCAGTTCTCACTTAAGACCAGGTTTCCCTGTGGTACACAATGGGTTTCCCCATTTTTCTGCATTACCCACTAAGTGTAACCAGGTCCTTGAGCAAAAACAATCCCACGGATGGGTTTGTCTCTGCCTGAGGTGGGATTAATCCAGACAGTTTTCCCTAAAATACCCTTCATATGTACCACAGGGACTTTATCTCCATCTACTGTGTGCAAGGGTTCAGACTGGGCAGGGCCAGCTCGATTGATGGACCCTCGGGTGTTGACCATCCAGGTTGCTTTTGCTAGGTTATTTTCCCAGTTTCTAAATGTTCCTCCACCAAGTGCCTTCAGGGTAGTCTTAAGGAGTCCGTTGCACCGTTCAACTTTGCCAGCAGCTGGAGCATGATAGGGGATATGATATATCCATTCGATACCATGTTCTCTGGCCCAGGTGTTGATAAGGCCGTTCTTGAAATGGGTGCCGTTGTCAGATTCAATCCTTTCAGGTGTGCCATGTCTCCATAGGACTTGCTTTTCCAGGCCTAAGATGGTGTTCCGGGCAGTGGCATGAGGTACAGGGTAGGTCTCTAGCCATCCAGTGGTGGCTTCCACCATGGTCAGCACGTAGCACTTGCCTTGGCGTGTCTGGGGTAGTGTGATGTAGTCAATCTGCCAGGCCTCCCCATACTTGTACTTGGACCACCGCCCCCCATACCACAGGGGCTTTACCCGCTTGGCCTGTTTGATGGCAGCACATGTCTCACAGTCGTGGATAACCTGAGAAATACTGTCCATGGTTAGATCCACCCCTCGGTCTCGTGCCCACTTGTAGGTGGCATCTCTGCCCTGATGACCCGAGGCATCGTGAGCCCATCGAGCCAAGAACAACTCCCCCTTATGGTGCCAATCTAAGTCTATCTTTGACACTTCTATTCTTGCTGCCTGATCTACCTGCTCGTTGTTTCGGTGTTCCTCATTAGCCCGACTTTTGGGGACATGGGCATCTACATGACGGACTTTCACCATTAGTTTCTCCACCCGAGAGGCAATGTCTTTCCATATATCAGCAGCCCAGATTGGTTTTCCTTTACGTTGCCAGTTGGCTTTTCTCCACCTTCCCAGCCAGCCCCATAGAGCATTGGCTACCATCCATGAATCAGTATAAAGGTAGAGCTTTGGCCACCTCTCCCTTTCAGCAATGTCCAGGGCCAGCTGAACGGCCTTGAGTTCAGCAAGTTGGCTCGATCCACCTTCTTCTTCGGTAGCTTGTGCAACCTGTCGTGTGGGGCTCCATACGGCTGCTTTCTACTTCCGGTTCATCCCTACGATGCGACAAGAACCGTCAGTGAAAAGAGCGTAACGTGTTTCCTCTGCTGGTAGTTGGTTATAGGGTGGAGCTTCTTCAGCTCTTGTCGCTTGTACCTGCTCCTCATCGTCAGTGAGACTAAAGTTTTCACCTTTTGGCCAGTTCGTAATTATCTCTAAAATCCCAGGGCGATTCAGGTTTCCAATACGGGCGCGCTGGGTGATGAGGGCAATCCATTTGCTCCATGTGGCGTCGGTGGCGTGGTGGGTAGTAGGAACCTTTCCTTTGAACATTTTTTTACCTTTTTTTTCCCTCAAAAGAAATCAAATATTTTAAAAAGGCTATTTCATGCTGTCTTGATGGCAAAGCCAGATTCTAGCAGTATCTGGATGATCCTCTTACCTTTCTCAAACACTTCTGCCGCTGCGTTCCCCCACACAATGATGTCATCGATGTACTGCAGGTGTTCTGGAGCCTCACCCTTTTCTAGTGCAGTCTGGATCAGTCCATGGCAGATAGTGGGACTGTGTTTCCACCCCTGGGGCAGTCGGTTCCAGGTGTACTGCACGCCCCTCCAGGTGAAAGCAAACTGAGGCCTGCATTCTGCTGCCAGAGGAATGGAGAAAAACGCATTAGCAATATCAATAGTGGCATACCACTTCGCTGCCTTGGACTCCAGCTCGTACTGGAGTTCCAGCATATCCGGTACAGCGGCGCTCAGCGGTGGAGTCACTTCATTCAAGGCACGATAGTCCACAGTCAATCTCCATTCTCCGTCAGATTTGCGCACAGGCCAGATGGGGCTGTTGAAGGGTGAGTGGGTTTTGCTGACCACCCCTTGGCTCTCCAGCTCACGAATCATTCTGTGGATGGGGATCACAGCATCTCGATCCGTCTGATACTGCCGGCGGTGCATTTAAGTTGCAACAGAGAGTGAGACATATATCCCAGATAAGAAGGTTCATGCACAGTGGAGCTGAGTAAGTATCAGACAACAGTTAACCTACATTTACATTTTGAAATAAGTTTTTGCTCATTGCAGCCATCAGAAACTTTTAAACTTAGAAATTTCTTTCTTCCAGAGAAGAAAGAAGATGGTCAAAAAAAAAAAATATTCCCTGGAGGTGTTAAGTGAATACTTATGCTAAATTCAAATTTATATCTCTGTGATGAAGGTCTCTTTTATGACTCAGACTTGCTCTCTTTTTACATCTTGTTCCATCAATACTGAATGGATATTGTATGTGCAAAAATAGATGGCCACCCTCTGCAGTATTTGCCAATGTAGTGTCACTGCACTCTGTGCTATATTAGCGATTAGCTTGTTAGGAAAGGGCAAGTAAAATTGAGAAATGATTTTCTAGTTTTGCTGTTTTGTATGACATGAAATTTTACTTTTCTCATTTTTGAGAAATCTGTGTGAAATCTGCACATTATACAAAAGGAGTCTTTTTGTTCTACTAAGAGTGGAGTGGAGCATTTTTCAAAACCAAAATCTTATAATCTTTGTGGTGAAAACTTGTTAAGGCAGAATTAGTAAGTAAAATTATTGTATAAAGAAATAAATTCAAAGAATCTACCCAGATCTGTGAAACTAATAAGTAGGATAAGGTGTATTTCAGCAAATACTCATCAAAAGTGAAGCCTTTCAATGTGTTTATACCCTAGAATTTTGGGGTTTTTTATTTTAAATAAGCTAGTGTACTCTGGAGCAATCTCAAACACTAATATTCCTTACTCTGGCAGCTTAAGATAAATCACAAACAACTTGTTATCTAAAGAAGAGTCTAGTATTGAAGATGGCTTCAAAGACAGTTCTGGGGGGAAAGCTCTTCAGGACTCACAGAAATCATTATGGTATGGTTTTAGATTTACTGCTCACATTATTAAAATGCAACAGGCTATTAATATCACAAAACAAATTTTGTGAACACAGGTGAATAAAAAAACATTTTAGTCCATTTCCTGAATTGTAAATAAGGACCTCCATATACAACTTCAGAAGGAAATGTAAAGTGAAGAGTATACATAACCTTAATTATGTCACCCGGAACCTCTAACAGCTACCATGAGAGGCTGTATAAATCAAAAATAACAGCTTTGATAGGAAGGTGATCAACATCTGAAGAGAATGTCTTTGTTCACTAAGGTGAATACAATTAGATTTAGATATTTTCTGATATAAACATTAAAATCTCACCTGGAACACCTTCTGGAAACATTTTCTGACCAATTAACTGTATCCTTTTCTTTTAGTGCAGTAGGTGTTATTCCCCCTTTTAACTGTCTCGATCCTGTTGATAGGCGAAGATTTCAGCAGTATTACACTAATGGTGCCTCTTAAGATACCATCATGAACCTTTACTATTTTCTATTTAATTTCAATAACTACTAAAGTAGTTATTTTAATTAAAGACTTACAAGTGGTTTATCTTTAACCAATAAATGCTGCACTTCATTTAAGGAGAGTAGCTGCTAAATTTGTTCCTTGGCAGTAAAGGGTGCAGTTACCCTGTTGGCTCTAGAGAAAGATTTTAAAGAAAACCTTTATATTCTAACTGCAATAAACTTCTTTTGCAGTATATTTGTATATATTTGATCTCTAGTTTTTTCAAGACACTCCGCTGTCCAAGAATCCACTGCTAAAGTGACTGTATGCATGGATCATGCCTTCAGCAATTGCTTGTAAGGTCAGATGCTGTTTAACATGAAAAGAAAGTATGAACGCCATTCTATACAGTGTAAGGTGGTTGTACAGAAGATAAAAATTCATCTTATGCTTTATCTTAAGGGTGTTGTAAATCTTAATTAAATGATGCTTACAAGCTACTCTCAGCTACTCAACTAATGAGCTGAGTTTAGGCAAGATTTCTTTATATTTTAACATTAAAGACAATAGGTCTAGTTATATTTAGCACATACAGGTAAAACTGCACAGGAGCCTAACTTCTAATCTGACCCTTATTTGTGCACGTTTCTGAGACAAAGATCTAAATCTACCAGTTTAATACTCTTGCATAAAATACCACAGTAATTTTCTCAAAAATCTGCATGTCATGCAAGTTTTGACACAATATAAAGTTTATTTTTGATTTGGAGAGTTTTGGTCATTGTTGTGAATTAACAAAATTATTACAATATAATGTTTTCTGGCATTCACAAACACTTTAAGAGAAATTTACAATTTAGACTCTTCAAAGTCTGACTAAACAAGAATTCCTCATGTGATGCAGGTAACATGGGAGTTCATTGGCTATATTGTATATAGGTTTATTGCATATTTTATATCCTTTTTTTTCACTGAAGGCATGCAAATCAAAACTCTCAGTTTTCACAAAATTGCAAAAGTGAATTACCTGAGGCCAGTGAGTGGCCTCCAGTTACCTTCTCTCCCATTACCACCAGCTGCTTTGACTCATGCATGTATATCATGCAGAGTGGTCACAGCAGTGACCCCATGTGTATCAAGCAGAGTGGTCCTACCTAAGGGACTGATTCATATCAGATCCTCCCCTATGTTTTTGCTAAAGAGAGATCAGAATATAGATAGATTCTGACAGCAAGTGCTTACAAATGGATTAAGCTGTTGCCTAAAATCAGGCTGTAAAAGCAAGCCTGCTTAAAGGAAATGTAAAGCCACCCTGCCCAAAATCATGTTTATCAATAGCTTTTTATTTCTGGTATACTCACTAGCACCTCCACTACTACAGGAATAAATAAATAAAAATTAAGGACGCTTTCTTGACAGCAGCCAAATACTCCAGCTTAGATGGGAGGTTACCATTCTCAGGGGCAGCACAGGGCAACTTTCAAGGGAAGAAAATAGTGTGCTCACACCCAGGTCAGAAGTGACAACAGACAAGATAAGTCTCTTTCCTATTGTGATTGTCTAATAGAAAATATTGTGGTCACAAAAGAGACCTTCCTCACAGAAAAATAATTTGAATTTAGCAGAACCATTCCCTTGACAAACTCCAGGGAATTTATTTTTTGTACGACAATCTCATTAAAATACAGGCTGTCCTTATGTCAAGGTAGTCTACTATATGAATTGTTGTTTACTAGGTAGTTTACTATTTTGATTGCAGTTTTCAATTCAGGTCTTCTCTTTCTCTTTTGGTTCTCAGCCATACTATTTAGAGAAAGCTGAAATTATAAAATACATGCCAGTAAAAATTACTCATTAGGCATAGAACTACTATGTATTTAGAAGACCAAAAACCAGAGAAACAAAATTCCTTTGTTATCTGAATAACATTACTTTCATTACCGCATCTCTTTTTAGTTTTCCTTTTGTTGACTGATCTACTGATTTCCTGATTAAAAGCCCAATAACAGACTTCATTTGTATTGACTTCTCTAGAACGTTTATGCCAACACCTTTACACAAAAAAGCAGTCCCACTGGCAGCCCCATGGGGCAGTGATTTTTTTCTGGTCTGGCAAATGAGACCCTTTCTAACAAAGCCTATGGGATCTCAGTAAAAATAATGTTGCCATGTAAATACAGCTGCAACAAATGGAAGGGATGCATTTTGGTAGGAGTAGGAATTCAGTCTACCTAAATACTCTGGAGATTGCAAGCAGCACAAACAGAAAACACAGAGACCTATGGAGACAGGATGCACTAATGCATCAGGCAGTATGTCTTGGCTTGAATGAGTGGACTTCATTTTGAAATTTGAAAATACTTTTCTCTCAGCAGTTTTCTGCACTTCACTTTGAAGTCCAAACATATTTCAAAGAGAAACAAAGAGTAGAAAGGTCTCTGGTTCTTTATCATATATCATATATCAACAACGCAATCACATGCAATTCTTCTGATAAAGCACTTTTGGGATTTTTCTTACAGCTGATGTTTCTCATGGACACTTTTCAGTGTACCAATGTGCATATTTTGCCAAAAATCAAATTTATGCCCTCTCAGTAACTGGTACCGACAGAAATTTATATTCATTAGAGCAATAAACCTTCAATATTTGAATGAGGATCAAAGGCCCTTTCCTTGTTGTAGAAGTTCATAGCAGCTTACTTCTTTAAGCAACATCACCACATTAGCCATAACACATTTCCTGGGAGAGCACAATTTCATCAGCTGAGAAGATAAAGTCCAGCTTGCAAATCTATTCAGAAAAAGGAAAAAAAATAGTGAATGCATCCTGTACCCACAGATCTGATGACTGATCACACTTTTCACACTGAGCCAAGCCTACAACATAAACAGCTGTCTTGGCAGAACACACTGTCTGCCCTCTAGCACATACTGCTGGCATGCACATGTCAATTAAGTCTACATTAGCCTATCATAAACTAAACCTTCCATCTACTCCAAAGCAAAAAGGACTCCACCAAACACTTTTAAGTATACTCAACTTCCCCTAAAAGTACAGCTGTAAAGTGAAGGGCTCAGATGTGGCTTTTTTGTAATTTATTTCAAGAATCTCTGTTGTCATTAAATGAAAGAGATTGTTATTGGAAATTTTTGTCACATTCTCTCTCTGAGGTGTTGACCTCAGTTTAATTTAGACAATGAATAATGACTAGCAAGAAAACAACTGGTGCTGCCTTTGCTTGGTGTGCTGTTCCTTTGCTGTCTAATTTGCAGAACAGGCATCAATGTGACAGAAATTGCACAATTGTTTTGCTGTAAAACCTCTGACTTTGTGCTTCCTTTCATCTATCATACCTGCAACAACACTCATGGGGCTGTGAGAGTTACTGGAAACAATTTCTGCCCCTACACCATGTGTACCGTGGCTCCTTTGATGGGAAAGTTAACCAAGTATGCTCAGGAAAAGATACAAACTGCAAAAAGAGTGCCCTTCTTACGTAGTGGAAAGAAGAGTCAATGCTGAGGCAGAGGGAGATCAAGTACCTCAGAGACCCTAGGAACAGCTGTAAATAGGATTCAGCCAAATACAAGGGCTAAGGAAAAATGTACTGATTGTGGAAATGACATGCAGCTACTGCACAAAACTGTCATCAGTAAGTGACAACACTGCTCTGGCCAAGACTGAGAAATATTTTGATCCTATAATGAGGCTCACACTTTGGGAGCTGCACTGTATTATGTGTTTACATAAAATGAAAGCTCTCCTGACACCATGGAGATCATTTTATTGCAGGGTGCAGTTAAAGAGATATACCCATGAAACACAACAATGCGTCATTTGGGACAACAATTTAAGCACTTACATAGATATCCTTGCTTAAAGATACTCCAATTTATTCTAACTTGCTAACAAGACATATACAATAAACAGATGATGAGATTCCCGTAAGTATGCAGATTTAAGGAATTATAAATCATGTCACTTAGAATTCAACATTTTGGTAATTTCTGGGTTTGTTTCAGCATGTTTACTGATAAATTTACTGGCTTTTTAGTCAACATCTGCACTGATAAAAGATAGGCCTATCTGAACAGCTCTCTTATCCTGTATAGAGGTCCATGAACAACACTACCATGACCTCTTTCTCACTGCATATCTCTTTAGGAAGAAGTTTCAGTTGTAGCAGTACTTATACCCTTAGTGATTATTGTAAATAATTTTTAAAGTGCATTTATATATAATTGTCATGCTCACAGAGAAGCGCACAATAACATTAGTGGCTCTCTAAAATTCAGTATACTTTGAAAATATTGTCTTCTGTACCTTTTCATGACAGTTTCAAGTTCTACTTATCTACTCCGCATTTCCTTACCTTAGCTTGCTTAAGCACTGTTTTTTATTACTGGTTGGGCACTGCAGGTAATAAGACATCTTTTCGACACAGCCGAACAAGAGGTTATCACTTCAGGTGTTTTTAATTGTAGATTCTAAAATGTAAAATTGAATAGACTTGTGAGAGCCATGTCTAAAGCATGATTTTGATGGGACACAAAACCCACTTAGAAATTGGCCTTTACAAAATGCTTAGACCCTGCTATAAAAGACAGGTGCATCTTGAAGAGGAACAATGTACAAATAAAGGGAAAAACTAGGAAGAAAATTCTGAAAAGGATTAAAATATAAAAATACTGTGTGCTATTGCAATATGAAACTTTAGTGATTCAATGTAATAAGCAGAGTTGAAGGAGTTTCTTTTTATTATGAAAGAATGTTTATGTGAAGAGCAAAAAACAACTAAAGAATACTTGATGGGCATTTTAATTTTCTATTAATATGCAAATGTTGTGCTTTAGGACTCCAGGAAAAGACAAGATTTTCATAGGTTATTTGAAAAATGTCTTACTCTCCCAGAGGTGCTTCTTGTATGAATCCAAGTGAAACACTGTATTTACGGTAATTCCCCAGATACTCCTCTATATGCCATTTTCTTTTTGAAATTACATGGGGTTTACTGAACCATATTTGTAAAACATTCCACAGCTGATTTAATTCTAAAGATCTCCTTTAACAGGGCTGAATCCCCTGTTGATCTGTGTCATATGAAGATGATGAGAAAATCATCTTCAACTACAAAGGACAAAATGAAAAAGTCTGTATGAAAATTTGAAGAGTTTGTGATAAAAAAAAATTGCAATTTTATTTTCATAATCAACTTTAGTCATATGTGTGTCCCTAGAAATGGGCAAAAATGTTTTCCTTATTATATACCACTGTTCGGAGCAAAAGCAATTATAATGCTGAAATAACACCTTTATTAGTACATTCTCAAAAGTGCATTTCCTGATTTCCTTTATACCAAGTTATAAGCACTACTTTCATGGGTAAAATTGAAAAATAAGAATTAAAAAGTCTTGCTTGATGCCATCACAAGGGAAATTAGGGGGGTTTTGTTTATTTTGGTTTTGACTTTGGGTTTTTTTGTCATGAAGTTAATAATGTTCTCTATTTTTCTTGTAAAAATGAAAGAGTAAGACAGTGAGTTGAAGTCTGTTTCTCTTGCAAAAATTCCTCATCTTCTGTGGTTTTAAACATGATTAAGGAAACCAAGTTAAGCTCTAAAAATTGTCCATGGAATTCAGAATCATCATGAAGTCCAAACATTTTTGTCTTATGATTTGAAAGGCTGAAAGATTTGATCTCTTTGCAATGATTTGATTCACTTCTCACTGTGAATCCTCTTTGGCTGCACATGAACACCTTCTTGCTCAGATCCCTCATGAAATGATGGCTTTAGCTGTGGGTTTCTTTTGACTTTTATGAATTTGGGGCTAGCTCCATCACTGTGAAATGTAATGTTTCTCTGCAGCTATAAAGCTGTTGAGGGAGGGAGATTTATGCACTGGAATCCCATTAAAAGATAGTATTATATTACCTTTTCCCTGGTACAATATGGAAAATAAAACAGATCTCCACAACATGACCAATCAAGACAAAAGACAGTCTTTCACAGGATTACAGAAAAGAGTTAGAGGTAAATTTATTTGGTTTTGATATATTCTTCTAATATTTGCTGATTGCTATTATAGAGAAGACATAAATTGTATACCTCTAATTGAACTGACAGGTTGGAGGTCATTATTCAATATGAGGACATGGCAAAAAAATTCAAACTAAAAGAGTAATGTAGAGTTTTTTCTTCTGAAATGCATGTATGAATCAGACACAGTTATGTTTCATGTTATACTATGTATATGACAAGTAACAGTAAAGAGAAAAAATTCAACAAACAACACACAACATTCAGCTGCAGGAGCTGAATAAATGTTTCTCAAGAGCATGTATGTAATGTGAAATGTTGTATCCAGGACCAGGTACAAAATCCATTTGTTGTGAAATCTTTCCGGAGTTTTTCCTGTTTCAGCCACCCAGAGGGGAGCTTCACACATTTATAGACACCATTCTGCCTTTGGAGAAAAGAAGTATCAGGCTTTTGGCAAAAAGCAAAAAGATGAGGCACGATAGGCAGTGCAAATGCAGGATTACGTAAGCTAAGAGCCACAGATGTTGGAGAAGGATAGCTTTAACAGTGACAGTAGCTGTTGGGATTTTTTTTTTTCTCTAAGGACAGTGTTTTAACTAAACAAAAAATAAAAAAAAAAAAAAAAAACCCAAAACCAACCAACCAAGAAAAAATCCACAAAACCAATCAACAAAAGACGGGGGTGGGGGGGGGGGGGGGAATATGTGGATATGTGGCCACAATCAAACAGTTTAGTTGGCACTAATTTTTTGAATCAATTTAATCTGACTAGACATTAGTAAACACAGTAAATGTCATACCTTGAAGGCAGGATTTAAATAGAAAGCACAGATGTGAACAAGAAGAAGGAAGACCCAAGTGATCACAGCCAGTAATTGCACTGACAGCACATAATCTACTGTCAGCTCCACTCATTTATAAGCCCACTTCGGTTAGCATCCAGAGGTCCCATCAGAATGGCTTGGTATGCCTTGCAAACTTACATTGTTGTGGGGCAATTTTTCTCACCAGTTAATCCTCCCCACTGATGCTCAACCTCAAAAAAATTTTTCCAATGCTCGTGTGTGTTTTCAGAACTGTTGCAGTGGGGATAGTGGTCCCCAGCTGGATGGAGGCTGAAGTGGCCTGTCTGTGTGAAAACAAACCTTCCTTGGCTTTTTTTTCCTGGCCCCTTACCAACATTCCTCAATAAGTAGTTAATTCAATCATGCACACATGTAAATTCAGTGGTCACATTCAGCCATAGTGCCTGTCACTTTCCACCCAAGAGCTTCCTGTTTCCAAAGCAGGAGGAGCTAAGCTGCACATGGTCTATATTTTAAGCTGTTACTCTCCGAATTTATTATGTTTAACTAATTTGGGTTCAGATTCTGACTGAGAGTACAGTGGTTAGTAAAGTGTAATACTTATAGATTGCTTAGAGAGGGAAAACTGCCGGGAAAATAACAGGACAGACAGTAAAGTTATGTCACAAAAATTGGGTAGCACAGAGTAGCACAGAGACTGGCAGGGGTAGGATCTCCAGCAGTGTCCTGCCAGGTTAATCCCAGGTGCATCTGCATGAAAGTCATCAGTCCTGTCACTGTCTGCACAAGCCCAGAGGAGTGCAGAGATACAAAGGCAAGTGGCAACCCAAAGTTTCCAGAAGAAAGGATGGACACACCAGCCACATTCCTCCCATTATTGTTCCAGGAGAAAAACCCACTCATGTGTGGACAAAGGGAGCTCAGAGCACCTTGGGGCAAGGTAGTGAGCAAAGTAATTTGTGCCAGTGCCAGGTTTTGCACAGTCTGGTTTTTAGTAGCAGGGGCTTCATAGAGGTGGCTTCTGTGAGAAGAAGGAGGAACAGGTGTTTCTAAACAAAGCACTTGCTTGGATGGTGCTAACAGAACTACAGAAATTAACCCACTGGGGAGTCCAAAGACTATGTGATTATTTCCTAAGAAATAACCTGTGTATAAGCATATATGACCTAGCAAAAACAATTATAAAAGAATGTTTAACTTGCCAAAACGTGAACCAGAAGGGAATGGTGAATACCATAGACTCAGACTGAGGTCCACCTTTTGTAGCCCAAACATTGCAAATTATAATTAAAGCTTTAAGAATAAAATGGAGATTGCATACTCCGTAGCACCCCCAGAGTTCTGGGAGGGTGGAATGGATAAACAAAACTCTCAAAAATGTATTAACTAAATTGATCAAAGAAACAAAAATGAATTGGCTAAAGTGTTTGCACCTAGCGCTCTTGCGCATCAGAACAAGACCCCGGTCTGATATAGGGATTTCACCCTATGAAATGATATTTGGACTGCCATTCTTGTTAATGCCCTATAGCACAGGACACTATCTGGAAGGAGAAGAAGCTACCAGAAAATATTTAGAAGTCATTGGAAGAATGCTGGAAGGACTTAGAAAAAAAAAAAGGATACCTTCCTCAAACCTCCCCTCTTGACACAAAAGCACACGACGTCAACCCAGAAGACTGGGTTTTGATAAAATCCTGGAATAATAGACCATTAATGCCTAAATTTGAAGGCCCCTTTCAGCTACTCCTCGTCACTAATTCTGCTGTGCAAACCAGAGAAAAGGATTGGACCCACATCACGAGAAGGACCAGTCCCACCCCCGAGCATTGGACAGGATTCGTCAGTGTCTCCCTCTGGTATTGAACCAGATTCCACACTGCTCTCACCCCCTAACTCGGGACAATATTCAACCACATCAGGAGTCACTTCAGCTGAGTATACTATTATAAAAGGACCAAAAGACTTAAAGTTGACACTCAAAAGGAAGAGCCAAAAAGACTGAACTGCGTAAGGAAAGAATTAAAAATCATAACATGTCTTGAAGTGTTTTAAAAAAATTTTTGTAAAAGTTAAAAATTGTTCATAAGTAATTTCGGTTAAATTCTCCCAACTTAGTACCAAAGACTCCACGTTACCCTTCTGCAGAGTGCGCCCCTAGGAGAGAGACCAAATTAATAGGGACGGATCAAGAGAAGTTTAACCGAAGAAGCAAGAGACTCTAAAAAGCTTGGAAACTTCTTAATAAAATCCCCAAGAGGCAAGGCCAGGCTGTGCAAGATGACCCATAGCGGACTCTTGGGAAGGGTAGTAGTAATGGCTCTGATTGCTGGTGGTGCTCTGGAGAGCCCAGGAGAGCTGTGCAATGAGTGCTACCAAGGGGTAAGAAGAAGTAAGTTCCTTGCTGAGAGTCCACAACAATTTAAACTGTAATTGTGTTAACTTCTCCCAGTTGATCCTTTATCAAGAGAATAAGAAAATATATTGGATGGCCCGGAACACCGCCACTTTTAGGCAGTCACTCCTGGGAGAGCACCCTGTAGGAGAGGCCTGGTGGTGCTTTGAACGTGATAGTACTAAAGCAAGCCTGGTAAATCTGGTCAAAGGAAAAGATATTTCTAAATATTGGGAGGGCACGACAAAAACTAATATATTTCAGGAGAGCCCTAAACACCTGTTTTGGGTCAATGGTACCACAGCATCCACTGAATTGCCAAGAGACTGGTCTAGTGGTGGCATCATTAAAATTATAAAACAAACTGGCTTTATAATACACAAAGAATCTGGATCAAGTTTAAGAGTTCCTATATACGATGATTTAAGAAAAACAAAACTGAAGAAGCGATATATGTTAAACAAAATTCTGAAACTACAATCAGAATTAGAGGTAATATCTAATCAGACCAAATTAGCTCTTAATCATATTAACAACCAACTCAACCAAACCAAAACAGTAATTTATCAAATCAAATGAATTGTAGCAGTCATTAGAAACACTTTAAACGAAATAAGAAAACTAGCATGCGTAAGAAATCAAAGGGCTCCTACACTTGATTCCAGCTGGTGGGATAACTATTGACTTTCAAAAGAGGTTGGGAAACTATAACCTTCTTCACTGTGTGTACACTTGTTTGTTCTTCTTATTTCCCTGCTTAATTAAAATAGTGGCATCTGCTGTACAGAATAACCTAAAGATCCCTAAAGAAATTAACCTAGAAAAACAAAAAAAAAGAGTAATGAAGTTGAATAAATATGAGCACCCAAGTGCTCAGAAAATTTATAATCAATACAAAAGATATAGGAAATTCTATGTTAATGAGCCAAAAATTACAAGTTGATGCAAGCTTAAGCTTAAGCCTGATCAAAGAAAAAAAGGGGAACTGTTATGAATAAAAAGTTATCTATTTTTTTAAGGTTGCAGAGTTAAAACAAGTTGGACCAGTTGCTGTTAAGTTAGCTTCATTTTTAAGAGTTATTCAATTAGCTGTTAATGGTTGATGATTAACCATTGTCCCCCTGATGCTTGCCAGGGAGGGACACCGGGACCCTGCAGGTACCAGGAGAATGGGAGTGGCATCACAGCTAGTATGCAGATGAGAAATGCATTGCACCAAATGTTGCAGTTTTCCAGGAAAATCCCTAAAAATAATGAGCCAACATAGAACTAGGGGACCTAGATGATGCCTAAGGATGGGAGCGTAGTCCAGTGCCTGCCTGGATCCTTTTTGCTTCTCACCCTAACCTCAAAGGATGTTGACTAGAGAGAGGACCCGAGGTGTTGGACCAAAAAGGGGGGATTTCCTACACTCCCATGAGGACGGAACCCCCAGCTCTGCCTGCAGACCAGCGGACACAGCTGCATCATCCTCCTCCTCCCTGCCACTCCTGGGAGCACCGGCGAACCCGTCGATTTCTCCCCACCTGAGCTGATTCTTTTTAATAAAGGCATTAAAAAGGAGAAAGATCTCCTGCCCCATTTATTTCAAAGTGGGCAGTTTTTTCTTCTAGTCAGGGAAGAGGAAAAGGTGACAACATGTGAGGGAAAACAACATGGAGACACCAAGGTCAGTGAAAAAGGAAGGGGAGAAAGTATTCCAGGCACTGGAGCTGAGATTCCTCTGCAGGCTGTGGTGAAGACCAGGGTGAAGCAGCTATGCCCCTGCAGCCCATGGATGCAGGGGAATGCAGAGATCCACCCACAGCCATGGGGGAGGGGCCCATGCTGGAGTGGGTGGATGCCTGGAGGAGGCTGTGATCCACTGGGAGACCCGGTGCAGAGAGTGGCCTTGCTTCTGGGCTCGAGCAGCCTGTCCTTGGAGGAATGCACCCTGTGGAAAGGGTGACCCACATCATAGTCACAGCAGTTTTGGGAGGACTGTCTGCCCGTGGGGGCAGTTCATGCTGCAGTAGGTGTGGTATGGCTACTGCTCATGAGAGTGGACCCACACTGGAGAAGTTCATGGAGAGCTGTCTCCTGTGGGAGGGACCCCACGGTCTCACAGGGGAAAGATTCCTCTCCTGGAGCAGTGGAAGAAAATCTTGGTCGTGAACTGACCAAAACCCCCATGTCCCGTTTCCTTGCTCTGTCAGTGGGAAGGAGAGAGAGGCTGAGGTGGAAAAGACATTTCTAAAGACTTATTTTACTTTTCATTATCCTCCTTGGACTCTGTTAGTAATAAGTTTACTTTGTAACTTTAAATTGAACCTCTTTTATGCCTGGTCCTTTTATACCTCTTTTATACCTCTTTTCTCCTGGTCCTTATCTCAACTCAGGAACCCTGCAGTATTTTTTTTTCCTCCTCCATCTGTGGCAGGAGAGGGTGAGCGAATGACTTTCATGGATGCCTGGCATTGGCCCAGTGTCAAATCACAACACCTTGGTGCTGTTTGAGTCCATGTGAGTGCTAAACACAAACACCTATGACGTGTGGCCAGGCATGTATATCTGTATAAATGTGGTATGCACAGCTGTTCTGTGTGGATGCACCTGGCAGGAGGACATTTTCAGCCCCACTTCTGGCTGAGCCAGTGGACACAGAGCTGAGGCAGCCTCACTTTCTTTGGGCTGTTGCATCAGGCTCCAAAATTTCACCTCTTACAGAAAAAGTGGAATGCTTCTTGTACGTCAAAGGGC
Organism: Passer domesticus; assembly: GCF_036417665.1. Lineage (NCBI taxonomy): Eukaryota > Metazoa > Chordata > Aves > Passeriformes > Passeridae > Passer > Passer domesticus. The sequence continues at coordinate 54,742,586 of NC_087512.1, read as the reverse complement.
ATACCAGTGCACCACCAGGCAAATGCAGAATAAGAAACCAAAACTCTGTTAAAGCAGAGTTAAGAGACAACAGTATAATTTCATAGGTATTGAAAGCAGGCTGTGTTGGCCTGTCTTGTGGACAACTGCACTAACACTGCCACACTGGTTTCTGTACCCAGATGACCAGTCCTGTCTGGGTTGTCTCTAGATGCAGAGAGACCATGACTGATTCATCTTCCCTAGCACCTTCCTCGATGCATGTCCTACAAGAAGGGGAAGGCTTGCAGGGCCAAAAACAGTACAGAGAGATGCTGTGCTTCCCACAAGCTTTTGGACTTGTTACTCACAACCAGCAGATGAGGAGAAGAGATGAACTAGTCAAAAGTTCTAATCATTACTGTTTATGTTACAGTTGTAAGACACTATGATATGCCTGTTCACTGAAACACTTGAAGATGATTTATTGTGTGTAACCAAAGAAATTAAGGTTCACCAGCTTGAACCAAGCCCTTTACTGCTCTTGTTAAGCAATACCCACAAGCAGCTCATTCACAAACAGCTCAGCTAGGTCAGCATCTTTAAACAAAAATGTCTTGGTTTGAAAAGACAGGAGCCTGTGAAGGAAGGCAAAAGCCTTCTGTGAAATGGAGAAGGTAAACCCCCTCCCTCCGAATTATCACAACTTCAGAATTAAAAAGGGCTCTCAGGCAAAGATATGGGAACGGGAATAACAGTTTTTTACTAGGAAGAAAAAAAAACTAAATAACAATGTAATTTAGAACAAGCAAAACAACCACTGGCAAAGTGAGAAAAAAAAACCTGACACCCTGAGAAGTCAGGGTGCTGATAGCAGTCCAGCCAAAAGGTGGCTGCTCCTCCTGGAGCGGCGATCTGCAGAAGGGTGTAGATCCCTTCCGAAAATGCGGCGAAGGAGCAGCTGGGCCTTGGTTCCTGATTCCTCTCGGAAGTCCAGCGAAGAAGGCTGTCTGTGGTCTCAGAAATGCTTGTTTTATGGTGTCAGGGATGCTTGGCTCCTCCCTCTGGGTGGAGCATCTCTCAATGGGATGATGTAACTAATCTTACCAGCCACAGTGAGTAATTCAATAGCCCATCAGCAGGAGATTATCTTCCTGGCAGTGTCATTGTTCTTGAAAGAGATAAGAAAAACTGCCCAACCCCCAACAGATGGCAAAATAGAATACATGCCTACTTTACAAGCCAGGACATTATCCACCCCTTATTCTATTTCCATCTGTGTCACAATGAAATCTTATACTTAGTTTTCACTTAAGACTAGGTTTCCCTGTGGTACACAACGGGTTTTCTCATCTTTCTGCATTACCCGCTAAGTGTAACCAGGTCCTTGAGCAAAAACAATCCCACGGATGGGTTTGTCTCTGCCTGAGGTGGGATTAATCCAGACAGTTTTTCTTAAAATACCCTTCATATGTACCACAGGGACTTTATCTCCATCTATTGTGTGCAAGGGTTCAGACTGGGCAGGGCCAGCTCGATTGATGGACTTTCGGGTGTTGACCATCTAGGTTGCTTTTGCTAGGTTATTTTCTCAGTTTCTAAATGTTCCCCCACCAAGTGCCTTCAGGGTAGTCTTAAGGAGTCCGTTGCACCGTTCAACTTTGCCAGCAGCTGGAGCATGATAGGGGATATGATATATCCATTCGATACCATGTTCTCTGGCCCAGGTGTTGATAAGGCTGTTCTTGAAATGGGTGCCGTTGTTAGATTCAATTTTTTCAGGTGTGCCATGTCTTCATAGGACTTGCTTTTTCAGGTCTAAGATGGTGTTCTGGGCAGTGGCATGAGGTACAGGGTAGGTCTCTAGCCATCTAGTGGTGGCTTTCACCATGGTTAGCACATAGCGCTTGCCTTGGCGTGTCTGGGGTAGTGTGATGTAGTTAATCTGCCAGGCCTCCCTATACTTGTACTTGGACCACCGCCTCCCATACCACAGGGGCTTCACCCGCTTGGCCTCTTTGATGGCAGCACATGTCTCACAGTTGTGGATAACCTGAGAAATACTGTTCATGGTTAGATCCACCCTTCGGTCTCGTGCCCACTTGTAGGTGGCATCTCTGCCCTGATGACCCGAGGCATCCTGAGCCTATCGAGTTAGGAACAACTCTCCCTTATGGTGCCAATTTAAGTCTATCTTTGACACTTCTATTCTCGCTGCCTGATCTACCTGCTCATTGTTTCGGTGTTCCTCATTAGCCCGACTTTTGGGGACATGGGCATCTACATGACGGACTTTCACCATTAGTTTCTCCACCCGAGAGGCAATGTCTTTCCATATATCAGCAGCCCAGATTGGTTTTCCTTTACGTTGCCAGTTGGCTTTTCTCCACCTTCCCAGCCAGCCCCATAGAGCATTGGCTACCATCTATGAATCAGTATAAAGGTAGAGCTTTGGCCACTTCTTCCTTTCAGCAATGTTCAGGGCCAGCTGAACGGCCTTGAGTTCAGCAAGTTGGCTCGATCCACCTTCTTCTTCGGTAGCTTGTGCAACCTGTCGTGTGGGGCTCCATACGGCTGCTTTCTACTTCCGGTTCATCCCTACGATGCGACAAGAACCGTCAGTGAAAAGAGCGTAACGTGTTTCCTCTGCTGGTAGTTGGTTATAGGGTGGAGCTTCTTCAGCTCTTGTCGCTTGTGCCTGTTCCTCATCGTCAGTGAGACTAAAGTTTTCACCTTCTGGCCAGTTCGTAATTATCTCTAAAATCCCAGGGCGATTCAGGTTTCCAATACGGGCGCGCTGGGTGATGAGGGCAATCTATTTGCTCCATGTGGCGTCGGTGGGATGGTGGGTAGTAGGAACCTTTCCTTTGAACATCCACCCCAGCACTGGTAGTCGGGGTGCCAGGAGGAGTTGTGCTTCCGTGCCAATCACCTCCGAGGCGGCTTGAACTCCTTTATAGGCAGCCAAGATTTCCTTCTCTGTTGGGGTGTAGTTGGCTTCAGACCCTTTGAAACTTCGGCTCCAGAATCCCAATGGTCGACCTCGAGTCTCACCAGGTACCTTCTGCCAAAGGCTCCAGGACAAACCATTGTTCCCGGCTGCAGAGTAGAGCACATTTTTGACTTCTGGTTCCGTTCTGACTGGACCAAGGGCTACAGCATAAGCGATCTCCTGCTTGATCTGGGTGAAGGCTTGTTGCTGGTCAGGGCCCCAGTGGAAATCGTTCTTTTTGCGGGTAACCAGGTAAAGAGGGCTCACAATCTGGCTATACTCGGGAATGTGCATCCTCCAAAAACCTATGGCACCTAGGAAAGCTTGTGTTTCCTTCTTGCTGGTTGGTGGGGACATAGCGGTGATTTTGTTGATGACCTCAGTGGGAATCTGGCGCTGTCCGTCTTGCCATTTCACTCCCAGGAACTGGATTTCTCGGGCAGGTCCCTTGACTTTGCTCTTCTTGATGGCGAAGCCAGATTCTAGTAGTATCTGGATGATCCTCTTACCTTTCTCAAACACTTCTGCTGCTGTGTTCCCCCACACAATGATGTCATCGATGTACTGCAGGTGTTCTGGAGCCTCACCCTTTTCTAGTGCAGTCTGGATCAGTCCATGGCAGATAGTGGGACTGTGTTTCCACCCCTGGGGCAGTCGGTTCCAGGTGTACTGCACGTCCCTCCAGGTGAAAGCAAACTGAGGTCTGCATTTTGCTGCCAGAGGAATGGAGAAAAACGCATTAGCAATATCAATAGTGGCATACCACTTCGCTGCCTTGGACTCCAGCTCGTACTGGAGTTCCAGCATATCCGGTACAGCGGCGCTCAGCGGTGGAGTCACTTCATTCAAGGCACGATAGTCCACAGTCAATCTCCATTCTCCGTCAGATTTGTGCACAGGCCAGATGGGTTTTGCTGACCACCCCTTGGCTCTCCAGCTCACGAATCATTCTGTGGATGGGGATCACGGCATCTCGATCCGTCCGATACTGCCGGTGGTGCACTGTCGAGGTCGCAATTGGCACGAGTTGCTCTTCCACCCTCAGGAGTCCTACTGCAGACGGGTTTTCTGACAGTCCAGGCAAGGTGTTCAATTGCTTAATGTCCCCTGCCTCTACAGCAGCTATGCCAAAAGCCCACCTGAGTCCCTTTGGGTCTTTGTAATAGCCGTTCCGGAGGAAGTCTATGCCCAGAATACACGGGGCCTCTGGGCCAGTCACTAAAGGATGTTTTTGCCACTTCTTCCCAGTCAGGCTCACTTCGGCTTCCACCAGGGTTAATTGCTGTGATTCCCTTGTCACACCAGCAATAGAAACAGGCTCTGCCCCCACATGTCCCGATGGTGTCAGGGTACACTGCGCACCAGTATCAACTAGGGCATCGTATTTTTGTGGCTCTGATGTGCCAGGCCATCGGATCTACACCGTCCAGAAGATCCGGTTTTCCCATGCCTCTCCCTGGCTAGAGGTAGGGCCCCTCTAACACTGGTTATTATTCTTTTCCTGGGTATGCATCCTAGAGGTCCCTTCAAGGGGATTTGACAGATCGTACCCAAAAGCTTGGTCATGGGAGGTTGAGGTTACCTTCACTTTGGTGGAACTCCCCCAGTTAGAGTTTCCCTCCTTGAGTTGACGGACCCGTGCTGCCAGGACAGAAGTGGGTTTCCCATCCCACCTCCCCATGTCTTCCCCGTGGTCACGCAGGAAGAACCACAGATTAGCCCTTGGGGTGTACCCTCTCTCTCTAGCTGGGGAATGTTGGGCTCTGACTTTGGGGCCTGTGACTCGTACGGGTGCTGCATGAACCTTCTTCATTTCCTCCCTCATCTCTTCTTTGAACTCCTTAATCACAGCTGAGATATGAGCCTGCATTGGGCCATTAATCATACTCTCATAATTCCTAAGTTTGTTGACAACACAACCCACTGTCTCTCGGTTAGTGTCAGCATCAATTGTTGCAATGAAAGTGGTGTACTGAGATGGCCCCAGATTTGCCAGACTCCACAGCATTTGCCCTGTGCACCTGACCTTGTCGGGGTCATTATTATGTTGTCCATCCCTCCCAAAGAGTACCTCTAATACTGCCACTTCCCTTAACTGTTGGATCCCTTCCTCCAGGGTCTTCCAACGCATTCTATGGTGGTACTCCTGCATTCTCTCCCTGTGGACAAACCTCTCTCTGACACTCATTAAAAGCTGCTCCCAGAGAGAAAGGGATCTTGGCTCCTTTACAAAAATCTGATTCATACCTGAGTCCTGGGTTAAGGGTCCCAAGTTCCTTGCCTTACCACCGTCCAGCTGCACGCCTGTACCCATAAGGTCCCAGACCCGGAGTAGCCAGGTAGTATAAGCCTCACGCCCTCGTCGCACAATGTCTTTGTGCAGATTACGGAGACTTTCGTACGTCAGGGACTCGGTGATGATCGCAACTTCTGGCTCCCCTGTGGGTTGTGAGGTTCCTCCATTCCTATCTCTATCTGGGTGCTCTGCTTTCATCTTAGACCTCCTTGTTTCTACCGGGGCAACTGCTGCTGGCTGTGACTGCCTTTGTGGTTCAGCTGGAACCTGGACAGTTGTAACATTTGTGGGTTCCACAGCTGTACTATTAGACTGTCCCTCTTCACAGCAAAGGGCGGGTTTCTCACCAGCTGGTGAAATGCACCCCTTCAGCATCTCTTGCATCTCCTGCATCTCCTTAACCAGCACCCTCACCTAATCTGGGTGGTTCGTTTCTGAGGCAGGCTGTGGGGCAGGGTCAGGCTCTGGAGCAGTAGCATCTCCAGTCTCTGGGGTAGTGTCAGGCTCTGCAGCAGCATCCCTAGTCTCTGGTGTAGGTGTCAGGGTAGTTATCCAGGTTAATCTTCTCTTATCTCTGAGTGCTAAACATAACAGGCATATCAGCAACACCACCCATTGTATGATATCATTAGCACTTAGAGTGGATCTTAACCTTTTGAAAACTGGTGGAGCAGACCCAAAAAAATGGTTAAAAGGTTGGGAGAAAGTTTCTCCCCGTGTCATTTCCTCACAGTAGGTACCATTATTAAAGTAACTCCAAAAACATGCAGTTAGTGTGTGATAGCTCTGAATCCATGTACCTGCCATCCAGAGGAAATTAAAGATCCATGAATCCTTCACCCAGAGGACAAACTTGATAACAAACACGGTGGCCTTAGTTATAGGACCCATATTTAGATAAGGGCCTGTAAATGGGAAGTATACACTTGCGACTACATGCCACCCAAACCAGGGAAAACTAGACCACATGGCGGTACTTAAAAATTAAACTACCTAAGAACTGTTAATCCCTTTTTTTCTCAATGCCCTCGTGCCCTACGTTGGGCGCCAAAATCTGTCTTGGTTTGAAAAGACAGGAGGCTGTGAAGGAAGGCAAAAGCCTTCTGTGAAATGGAGAAGGTAAACCCCCTCCCTCCGAATTATCACAACTTCAGAATTAAAAAGGGCTCTCAGGCAAAGATATGGGAACGGGAATAACAGTTTTTTACTAGGAAGAAAAAAAAACTAAATAACAATGTAATTTAGAACAAGCAAAACAACCACTGGCAAAGTAAGGAAAAAAAACCTGACACCCTGAGAAGTCAGGGTGCTGATAGCAGTCCAGCCAAAAGGTGGCTGCTCCTCCTGGAGCGGCGATCTGCAGAAGGGTGTAGATCCCTTCCGAAAATGCGGCGAAGGAGCAGCTGGGCCTTGGTTCCTGATTCCTCTCGGAAGTCCAGCGAAGAAGGCTGTCTGTGGTCTCAGAAATGCTTGTTTTATGGTGTCAGGGATGCTTGGCTCCTCCCTCTGGGTGGAGCATCTCTCAATGGGATGATGTAACTAATCTTACCAGCCACAGTGAGTAATTCAATAGCCCATCAGCAGGAGATTATCTTCCTGGCAGTGTCATTGTTCTTGAAAGAGATAAGAAAAACTGCCCAACCCCCAACAGATGGCAAAATAGAATACATGCCTACTTTACAAGCCAGGACAAAAAAGAAAAAAAAAAACTAATAGAAATACATACAAACAAGATGCTAGTAAATCAAGTTTCAGAAACAAGAGATTAAAAATCCTAGGAAAAAAATCAGCAGAATGTCAAGGAAGACTATGAATTCTGAAGATCTTCTTGTGAAATTATCAGCATCTGAATTATCCAAAAAGTTTCCTAGCTAGTAGTGTGCAAGGTAGCATATGTGTGTGTGTCTGTCTGTCTGTGTCTGTGTGTGTCTGTGCCTGTTTTTTTTTTAAATGAAAAACAAAATAAATTATGGCATAAAATGAGCTGTGGCAAAGATTAAATTACATTCAAGTTCTCAAAAAGCCTGTACAAAGTCAGTTGTTCAAAATAACAAAAATGTTACCCCATAAACAGTTGACAGAAACAATTAACAAAGAAATCTAAATTATGCAGAGCCCCAGTCAGGCAGACACTTTTGTATTTTTTTCTCCATTAATGTAAATCAAGTTAGTAATTTGTAAAAAATTGAAGGCAGTTAAAATTCCATCAATTCCCAACCCCTTCCTCTCAGTGTGTACATGTGAATAGATTAGTTTGGAAAGAAGTTTGCTGACAAAAGCACGCTATTTGAGTTAGTTAAATATGCACCAGCTTTGTTACAATGTATTCATCTTCTGGGTTGTAATAAATTGTAAAAGTAGTCCTCTCCTCCAATCCTGCTCATTGTTTTCCCTGTCTAACAGTCACAGTAAAAATATACAGACTAGGAGAAAAATCCATATTCCACTCCAAATGCTGGGTGTGTGTGTCCAACTCCCAATAGGTTTCAGTTAACTGCAAATAACTGAGAAGTAAATGACCACAGAATGGAAATATAAGACAGCGACACATGAGATTCCTACCTTAATTCAGTCTGCGCAAAGAATTGGTAACCACAGAGTAAAAAAGCGTAGCAGAGGGTAGAATGCTTTAACACAATGAACGGTTTTATGCTACTTATATTTGCTCTTATTGTGAAACTAAGTACCCCACAGAACCAGAAATATCATTTGCTTTTATAACGCAGACTGCGATACAGGTCTTCAGCTTCCAACCAAACACAAATGTGTCATTGCTCCAGCCATAGAGACTGAGGTGTCCGATTAATATGAGGTTTTGTTACTACACATTTTGCTCTAGAAATCTCCTTATTCTGCATCTCTCCTCTGTGGAGTCTAGTGGCATCAAAGGGTTACATTCTTGTTTGATTTGCATTTGATTAAGACTCCTCATGTATTATGTGAAGAATCATAAGTAATGAGGTGGAGTAATGGGCTGATGTAATCTTTGCAAAATGCAAGGAATAAAAAATTGGATGACAAACCATCTAATTTCCCAATTATTCCTGACAATTGCAAGTATCAATAATTGCATGCTATTTAAACACATATTTTTGTATCTCCTAATTACACAAAAAAACTTGAGACACATGGAGCTTGCAGACTCCTAAAATTTACATGACTGTGATGTCCCACATCAAAAATAATTTTACATCAGAGGACTACTGGTCTCCCATTTCTGGCATGAAACAGTCTAGTGTTGTCCAAAATGATGCCACAACAAGGGAAAAAAAAGTATACTCTATTGTTTTATAACTGACAGGATTGCTTTACTCTGACCTGAGGCCTATGCATAAAGCTAATTTCTCCATGTGGGACATCATTGGTGAAAGTAGTTCTTTCAATTTATAGATGCTTGCCATCTCTGTGATAACTTTCTAGTGAGTGAAAAAGATGTGAGATTAATCAATATCAGATTAATCTGCACTATAGCAAGAACACTTTTTAGCATCTAAGCGACTTCTTCCAAGAGAAGAAATCTACAGTGCTAATGGCTGAACATGAGATTTACTCTTCAAAATAAAATGACCCTCAGTGATGCACTAAATCTTCAGTCAAACTATTCCTTGAAAAAAGTGTGAGGGGCTTTGGGAATGAATTAATCTCTTGGGTCATCAACTCCACTCCCCCAACATCACCTAATTTCTTTCATAGGCTTACTGAGCCTCATCTTAGAACTTACCCATTGCCCCAGTTATTTTTATCAGAAGGCCATTCAAGGAGCTTAATCCTTTAAATTATGGGTCTTTTCTATATATATCCAGCCTAAACTTAAATAGGGCCAGTGTTCCCCTTTCTGTGTCAATGCCACTTATAAGCACAGCCAGTGTAGCTTCCATTGCAGTTGCTGTCCCATCTTTCACTCCCTGCCCTTTCTCTTTCATCTCCCTTTTCCAATTCTCCTTTCACTGGTCTACACACTACCACTACACCTGAAAATCATAATTAATCTGATTTGTCTTTGTGAGGTAAACTTGTCAGATAGCATTGAAAGTAATGGAAAACAAGACATATTGCAGCTGCAAACATTCCTTTCTGCTATTCTGGAAGAAGGAGCTGCAAGTTTGTTGCAGTGGCCTAAATAAGAGAATGGGTGTTGGATAAATCCAGAGGTTGCAAAAAGTAAGCAAAGAAAACCAGAGCAATGTCAGTGCCCTCAGCATCAACGTTCTCCCACATCTCTAGCTATGCATTATTCCCATAGTATTATTTATCTGTAGTATACATGAATACAGCAGGGAACAAATCCAGCCTGAGCAGCAGTGTATGAAAGGAAATACTTCTGGAAGATCATATTCACAAACACTTGTCCTTAAATTTTTAGTAGTACTGCCGTCATCTGAATAACTGCATTTGGTCTAATGAAATCTAGCTAAGTTACAGAATTGCTATACAACCCTTTACCTTTGTTTTTGACAGCATTGCTAATTCCACAGAGGGCGCAAAACTGAACAGCAAAAATAATTCCAGAGTATAGTCTTTGCAAATATTAGTTGATGGAATGGAAAAGGGTCAGTGAAAACCAAACTGTTGTGAGTTTTGCAACAATTTTGCTGAGATTTGAAGTCTTTTTTTGAAATTCTGTTTTATTATAAAGACCTCTTCTAGACAGGTAGTACTATATGGTTCTGGGGTCTACCCAGTGATGATACCTCTTTTAGGATGACCTTCATTTGGAGAAAGCTGTGCCATTTGCCATTTTAGTAAAGTCTCAGAAAGTGGTAGTGTAATAAGGTCTATACTCTCATTGTTTCAGATTTCTAAGTCTGCTGTGAGTTATAATATTCATAGGGTTTGTTACTTTATAAAGTAATTCACATTAAAAAATATTTTCGAATATTGTCAACATAAAGAGAAGTCACCAGTTTATTTCTTTGCTCTGCACTGCCTGAGAAAACTGTGCTTTGGGCATGCTCTGAACCTCAGGATACTTCAGAAGCCTGGCATAAAACACCAAAACAAACCCAAACCTTGGTATGAATATGTCACTTTTTCACACTTAAAATATCCAACACAGCACTACAGGGGCTGTTTTTAAGCATGCCCAGCTCCTTGAAATATTTGCATATGCCACTGTATTTTCTTATTTTAAAGAAAAATTTCAGTATTTTAACTGAAATCTAAACTTAACTGAGTTTTCCGATATCTTCCACATTTTTGTAATGTAAATCTTTCAGATTATAATAATACTTTCAAAATTATACATTTCAGAGTGCTTTGAGAAGACAGAGCATATGCTGTAGTCTTTTCTCTGGAATTTGTATATTGTTGCTGATGGACAAAAGTTACAGAAAAAAACTGATCATTCTAGCTAGATAATGGCTTATACATTTATTTAGGGTTTTTTCACTTGTAATAGTAGAATGCCTCAGACAGACAGATAGTGGCTTGGTTTATCACAACAAGATTAACTTGCATAATCTCAACCTGAAACAAGAAAAAGCTTTCACTGTTTCCTCTGATTGCCGTTCTAGACTTGCAAATGTAATTGTCAGCTGAATTTCAGAACTTGGAGTTTCTAAAACCCCCAGGTGGAGTGTGTATTTATGTGCACCTGAATGTTTATATAATGATACTGACCTTACAGAAATTATCTTCTCTTATAATAAAGTTCAATATTGTTGACAGGAGTGTATGTTTTTAATATGAGAAAATAAAGGTTACATAGTCAGATATTAATTCCCATGAATTTTTTTTGTTATTGCAGTAAATGGTTTCTTATACCCTACCCAGTGAAACAATAATGACACTAGTTCTAAAGGTCTAAAAAACCCAGTTCTTACTGAAGATCACCAAGTAAATATATGTGCATGATTATATAGAGAAGAGGAATTTTTCTAACCTTAAAGAGCTCCACTACTTTCCCATTTAATTTTTAAGATCACATTTCTATTTTTATAAATAAAATCTTTTAATTAGCACACTCAAAAAAACCAAACACAGAAATATGGACTAAGATTTTTTTAAAATTATTAATATTACAAATATGCTCTGTTTTTTTTTTCTTTTGAACTATACAAGAAGTCCATTGCACTTTTCTTCAATTCCTTTTGCTGTTAAGCTTTTATCAAATTGCAATGGTAAGATTGGATAGATAGCAGCAGGTAAAAGAGCAAGGGACACTGTCCTTTAGCTCCACAGCACCCAAGGTCACATTCACCAGTGTTATGTCCTAGAAATCAAAACCTGACTATTTTCTGTTCAAAGACTTACAGCCCAGTCTGGTTATCTGCATTCTGACCCTCATGAACAGGCATTCCAAGGTGGAACAAAGATATCATTGTTGTAAAGCGTAAAAAGTATAGTGATGTTGTATAAGCAGTATAACTGCTGTTTATAGAGCTGCTCAAAAGTTCTGCAAGAGGCAACACAGGTCCTTCAGGGTGTATAACCTGCTTTCTTGCTCACACAGAACCTGTCGCTGCCATGTGCACAATGCAGCCCTGGCACAATCACAGGAATCACAGCCAGGTATGTTTCTTCAGAATTTCCAGTTTTTCAGTGAAGTTTTTAGTCTGTTTAGCTGGCAGCCCCTAGGAAATCTATGCACCTGTCACAGCCTCTGCTCCCTTGAAGAACAACATAACTTCTGATTTTCACATACATAAATTAATATCATAGGAGTTTTTGGTGTTCTCAGCTGTCACAAGCAGCACCTAAACATCTCTGACTGACACTTGAAGCAATCACTCTACAAAAGTTTAAAAGTCTAGATAAAATAAATACAAGTGCTTTTTGCTCATCACTAATAACAAATAATTTCATCACAAACACTACAAGTGCCTAAAGCAGAAAAATATTTCAGTACTGCATCAGCTTGGGAATTTAATTCCCATTTTTATTTCACAGCTTTATCAATGAGTCTAGCTGTGAAGCTAGTTTTCAATAAGTCAAGCTTCCCCATTTTCTGAACATAGCACAAGTCTCGTAATTTTTTTTGTGTGATACAAAATGAGAAGAATGGTGACATTAGTGATCTATTAACAATAGGTTTATGAAAATATTAAGTTTGAGAATCACCCTTGAAGGATAGCATAATTTCTTTCTTGATAGCATGCTATCCTAGAAAAACACACTTTTGCAAACATTTAATAATAATAAATAGCTTCTATTTCCAACTTTCTTTAAATCAAAAATCAAAGTAATTTAGTAGAAAACATTGGAAAAATTTAACTATTACCTTTTTAGTAAACAAATTTAATCTACACCAGAAGGTGAAGTTGTCATGCATATAAACATTTTGACTTGTCTAATATTAATCAAGAATGCATTTGAATGTGTTATGCGAAGAGTAGGAAAAAGCAAAGAGCATATTAAAATAAAGGGTAAACGACAAGGTGAAGTCAGAATCCAAAGCAAGTCCCAGAAGGCACCCTGCGCATGGATTAGTCAAAATACAATGTCACTAGTGCAGAAAACAGAATTTGTTTAATTTTTTAATTAGCTGCAACAGAGGCAGGGGAAGATGGCACCACAATAGAAATAACCCATCACCAAAGTTGTTTGTAAAGCATAAAAACACTGACACAGATTCTTTTTATCAAGTTGAGAGTGTGCTGTTTGCTATGTGTGGTAAGAAAAGCCCGAGAGGAAAGAAAAGATACAACTAAAACTTTAAAATATAGAGCAAATAACAAAAATTCAGGAAAGTTTGGTTGCATGTTTTTGTTCATCATCAGTTTAATGCTGTAATGTATTTTTCACATGTCTTTGGATAAGTTAACAGCCATTTGCAAAGACCCAGCATAGCTCTAACAAACACTGAAACTTCTGATACATTCACAAGTACTTCACAAATTCACATTATATTCAAAAATAAACTGCTTTAGGTAGCAGTTTCTTCTCTTGAATGCCTTCAAGGATTGATACATATGAAACAATAAAAGGTTTATCTTCACCCAGATGAAAATAAGGTAAAGATTAGAGGGAATTCAGAGTTACTTAATTAAAGCAGTTACCCTGACAACATCAAGCAACAGTAAACATTACAGTAGAATACAATAACTAGCTTCTTATGGTTATCCATTTGTCTAGACATGGTCTGTGTCTGTGAACTCATGCTCATTTTCAAAACCACAATTATAAATCTTTCTCACATGCAGTCCCAGATCTTTGCATAATTCCTTTGATTTCAGTGGAATTAACACCAGATCATGATCTGGGCCAAGGATTCAAAAGTCTAAAATCTTCTTAGCACTATAAAGAGATTTCTCTCAGCTTTGTCCTTGGAGTTTCTCAGTGTGTACCCCTAGCCCCTTAAGGTGTTCTGTAGTTTGCTGAAAATCCAGACCTGGGAAATATAAGTTGCTCTCATTAGCTCCTTCCCTACTCCTTCCTTTGCTGTTTTAGGCTTTGCAAAAGACCTAATTTCACACTGACCTTTTGAACTCTTCCTTCAGCATTAACTTCATCTTCAAAGAGGAAGTCACACCTGGCCAAACCCCGAAAAAAAAGTGAATGACATTTTATGTCCAGCTGCCAAAGCAGAAACTGAGAGTGAGAGCTGCTTTAGGATTATACAAATATTTAATTCAGCCTATGTGTTCCACTCACATACATATACCTAAAATATCTCTCGAAGGACAGAAACCAGCTCTACACAGACAAAGGAGTCCTTCCCTTCCAGATCACCATCTAGTAAATTGATGGATATATAAACCTGGAAATGTTCATGCAAGTACAACTCAAACTACTGACAGCAAGCCACTATTTGTGACAAGGATTTTCAGTGGTTCTAAACAAACCAATGATATTGTTCTCTAGGCCAGCTCAATTTTCTGCTTCAGACCTGAAGACAGAAACTAATAGTTTAATATCTAGAAGCATTTTGAGGATGTTGCTGTGAGAAGTACACTTGGAAGGGTGTTGAACACCCTTTCTGACATAAGGAATAAGCTTTGTAAATTCTCCAAACAGGAAGCATTCTTGGGATAAGAATTCTCTAGTGTTGAAACATTTAGAATGGCTTTTAGGTAGATTTTTCAAGTTAATATCTCATACTTCTCCACAGATTTTAGTGTGTAATAAGACCCAGTTATTTATAATATTTTCTCTCTCTACAGTTGGACTTTGGATATCTCTCTTATAGTAATATGGCACAAAGGAACAAAATTTTTTAATTAAAGTGAGCAAGAGGCTTGTTTGATTACATTACGGACAATATGCTATTAGTCTAAATTTTTTAAAATATTTTTGCATTACAAAGTGCAGGAAATATTAGCTCACTACTATTTCTCCCGTGTTTGTATAAGAATTATGCAGAGATAAATTCAAGTTCTCAGGCAGAAAGATATAAACAATTATAAAAGTTGTGTTTGTCCCCCCAGATTTGTTCTTTCCAGTTATAATAGATTTTAACACACTAGTTTTGCCAAAGTTTCTCTGAATCTTTTTTTTTTATCATATAGCTAGAGATGCCAGTAGAGCAAAAGTTCTACCCAAATGCTATTAATAGGTAGACTGTCACATTTTCATTAGCCATTTCTCTGTATAACTGTCAAGCAAAAGAGAACTCAGAAAAGAACAGCAGTCGTGGTGCTTGCACTTTTCTAAAATATTTATCATCTGGCTATTTAGACAACTATTTCTAACAAAAAAAATTATATTACTTTTTCCTGGATATTGCAGATGGTTTCTGACTGCATCTCACATAATAAGAGTTCATGGTTTAAACTGTTAGCCCAGGGGAGTCAACAAGATGCAAAGTTCTGTACAGTTTTCGTAAACCCACAGGGCAGTGGGATTCAGGAGTCAAGAGTTCCAGGCATGTCCCTTGCTACATAAGGCTACAATTAATATTGCTTCTTGCTTATAGCTCATAAATACTGCATCCAAAATTCATGAAATAGTATAAGAAAAGGTTTAAGAATATTAATGTTGAAAAAATTAAATAATTTTCACAGAAAATACATGGTCCAGCTTCAAGTGTACAAGCGTCTTAGTCATTGTATTAGCAAGAATAAATCCCACTAGCACTTCCACAACTCACTTTCATTCATGTATGTTCTTCTAACCTTTACCCTACCCATTATGCTGCAATTACTTTGATCCTCCAACCAAGAGGAATCCAAACCTTTTGGATGGAAAGGACATGAAAAAAATAATATTTTTACCTTCAACAGTGGATTCAATTATTTCCTATACCCTTTTCCTTAATGTTTCATTGCACAGCATGAAACATACTATAAATACATTGAATTCAAATTGCACTAGTAAAAAAAAATAAAGACACACCATTTTGATATTCTGACTGTTTCTGAAGTAACCTACAGTTATTTCCTAAGGAAAAAAAAAAAAAAGACAAAAAAACACCCCACAAACAAACAAACAAATAAAAACCCACAAAAAGAAAAAAACACCCGAAGACTAAGAGCATTACAAATTTCTGAGTTAAGAACCAGGTCTTCAACATGAGAATACGATAGACTCAAGAAGCAGAAGGGCAGACTTCAAACAGTTCTGTTCCCCAGTTAAGTTTCACTTAAAAAGAAGTCTTCTTCATTGTAAGCATTGACATACCTTTGTACCATGCACCTGCCTCCTTTTCAGTCTCTATTTGCTTCTTTCAGTGCCTGGACTGACTATTTCACTTCAATAAAAGCAAGAACATGTTGGAAGTGAGAAAATATACAAAAATTGGTCAGGTGTGTCACTGTCTCTTGCCACAGACTATCTTGTTAATCCCTACTAAACCTACTCTATACTACTCACTTTCTTACTACAGACATTACTTAGCAGAAAATATTATGCATCAGTCCTGAGTCTTATCTCTCTGTGACTCAATAGGTAACCACTTTGTTCTTCAATATTTCCTTTTCTAGCTGATGTACTCGCTTTCAGATAAATTCTGCTGGGGAGGTGGACTAAATCTGCAACAGGTTTTACTTAGTCTCAAACTTCATTCTACCTAAGAATGACTTTTTCAAGATTTTTTTTTTAAATAAAAGAGTTCAAACTAATCTTAGTAAGCAAACCCCAAGACAATTCAGATATGGAAGTCTGTAACTATACTATGTCATCACAGAGCTTCAAACCTCAGAAAATATAATTTCACAGGTAGCTGGAGAGGAAGGATTTGTCTAGTAAGTTTCAATATACCTTCCTACTTTTCTATATTTACTTTGTCTTATTATAGTCATACTTTACTGGCTTCCAAGCTTATAACCTTTTTCTCCCTTTTGCAGAAGAAGTTGCCGAAGTACAAGAAATTTAAAATATTCAAGGCATTCCCTTCCTAAGCAAGTTTAATTTCATTTTAAAGCTGATCCCTGCTACAATCTCAGCAGAAATTCAGGCAACTAGAGTATCTATTTGATCTAGACTTTGAAAAAAGCCACAAGAAAAAAGCCTTCTCATCTTAAATTTCAGACCTTGCAGTCAGTAATGCAAATTTCACCTGTGTATTACACTATCAGTTGCATCTTATCTAGTTTACCTTATAGGTTTCTCCTTGCAAAAATCAAACATTCTTTGTTCCCCTTGGATTATGCTACTATGTACTTGGGCAACATCAACTTTCTTTAACTACATCGCACTTGAAATGCCATAGTACAACATTTTTGGTGGTCACTGATTTCTAACAAGTTTGTAACCTTGAGTTGAAACATTTTTGATTCTAGAATATCTACACAATCTCATGGCCAGAAATAACCATTATTCCCCAGCACAAGCACTTTGTAATTTGTTTCATGTAATTCAATGACCCAACAGGTCAGATCCTTCATTCTAATTCCAAGGTAGAAGCCTCAGGTCTCACTTAAAAATCATTTTGAGGTCATTTAGATAACTCAATTATCAGGTAATTTATTCCAATAATTTCTTTTTCAAGGGTGTATTTCAGATACAATTGATGGCGTCACAATTATTTTGGGTCATTTTGTCCACCTTAAGAATGTTTTATTACTGTAAAGATCTTCTAAAAAGCAGGGTTTTGACCAAGCTCTGGGTTAGGTATTTATTTCTTCCAAACACCTGATTCATTTACTGGTCCAGTTTCTCAGTTTCTACAAGTTGTCACTTGTACTGAGTACAACAGAGTTAAAACACTTCTCTCCATCTAAGAAACTTCCCTATGTTCTTGTAAATGGGAAAATTCACCATCAGGTTCACCACAACAAAAGTAGAAAAACCTTTTCTAGTGAGTATTAAACTATATCAGCAACAAAAAAAAACAGTATCAGATCATTTTCTGTTCAAAAGTAACAGATTGCCTTGACCACTTCAACCAGGTTTCAATTTCATATCACAGTCTCTAGGTCAACATCTGCAGTAGCTTAATGCAGGTATTTGTGAGAAAAATTTTTACTTGCTTTTTAAAATGCTTTCACATATTGCTGTGCCCTGGGGACAAAACCAAACCCAAACCCAAACCCAAAACCAAAACCAAAGCCAAAACCAAACCCAAAACCAAAACAAACAATCCGAAAACCAAAAACAAAGAACAAGATTGCCACTGCTGTAACTCCAGATACCCTTTTGTGCATAGTAGCAGGCCTAATTCCTCATACAAAGACGTTTTCATATTTTTATCAAGATTGTACAATCTCTTTTGGACTTCATGAAAATAGCATCAATACTTCAACTTTTTCCCAGGCACTACTGTACTTAGAACTCTTGCTTTTTGAATGGAAAAAATAAACTAAAATCACAGTTAATCTGGAACACCTCACATAGCCCATATTTGTCTAGAAATAGACAGCAAGACAATCTGTTTTCTTTCCTTAAGCATAAAGAATTCTAAGAGCAGAAAGACAAAAGAGATGTACAAATAAAAATTTTGGGGAAAAGGCAAGAGAAAGCTTTGAAGAGAAGGAAATACACAGAATCAAAAGAATGTATGAGAAATAATAGGGTCAGAATATGAGAAATACATGGACATGAGAAAATGAATTGGTGCAACAAGACAACTTCTATCATATATATTTTTCAAACTCTTCATTCTTAGTGGATTGGGTTGCTTTGGAGAAAACAAGGCAGGGGGCTGTGTAGAGGAAACAACACTTCTACCAAGCCTACTTGTAGGCATTTAGGTGAAGTTAACACCTGACTCCTAACCAAATGCTGGAGCTTCTAAATGGACACTTCGTATTGACTGGAAGAGTATTTCTTCCTGATGACTGCAAAAAGAGCTTTCTCTCTGAAGGATAGAGGGCCAAGAAAACAAGAATGAGAAAGTGAATTAAAAACTGAAAAAAACAAAAGCTTATCATACAGAGGTAACAGATATTTTTTAAAATATTCTTGGAATCATTAAAATATTCAGGGTTCTTGAAAAAGTGGAAATCAACTCACCATAGAAAACAAAGAAGTCCCTGCTCCATCAAAAATATCCATCAAACAAAATTTTCATTCTTTGCTTGGGAAAGAACAAATTGCAAAAGAACTTTTTAGGGTCTTCTTCCAATCACCCCAACATTTGGGTTTTTATCATTTCACTCATTTTACGTATGAAGTTGGACAAAAGGCAAAGTATGTGCCAGAACTAACTGAAACGTAAATAGATTTAAGAGGAGAATTAAAGATAATCTTAATCCTTTTTATGTAACTGACTTACACTTAAGGGTCACTTTACCTCCAGTGAAAACACATCCTGAAGTGTCTGAAAATTGCTGCCCCAACAGGAAAATACAGGATCTTTCTATTTCTTCTTATTCTGCCCAGAGTGCTGGCACAGTTCCTGCTGTCTGGTACTTTAAAAATCTGGGACTGTAACAACACACTGGAGGGTAGATTTAAGTCTGGTTGAGAATTGAAGGAAGGTAGCTACTGTCATTCTTTTCCAATGGTAGCCCCAGTTCTGGGAGGGGAAAGGTCATATCCCCTGACAGGCAGTAGAATGCAGCAAAAAACTACAGAATTGACAACACTTGCAGTTCCCACAGCTCTGCTTCATTCCACATTCCTTTTTATGGAGTCAAGGAAACAATATGGAGAATCTGCAAAATTCATGTGTGGAAGCAGAAGATACAAGCACTGTAGAACACCCTGTGATCTCCTCTGACCTCTAATAAGTTGGAGTGGTAGAATAAGATAATTTTTTATTCTTCTGCTGAGTCAGTTAGGTGTTGTGGTGTGTCCTTTCTTATTTGAAGTTGGTTTATTCCATTACCCCTATCTTCAGTGATGGTTCAGTCTGCAATTCCCCTCCTTCCCCTGGGCTGTCCCTCCCCAGCACAAGAGCCCTATCAATCCTTTGTCTCCTCCCCTGTTACCCCGGATAACCCCTGTTAATCCCTCCCCGAGTTCCTGTCCATCACTCACTGGCTTCTCCCTTCCTTCAGAAAGTTCTTCCCTTGCCAGTGGGTGATTGGATCAGGAATAAGAATCCCTCCTCCCTACCATCCCTATTTGCCCGACGATGTGTCTGTTATAAGTTTGTTCCCTCCTAGGGTTCCCCTCATTGGTTATTGTGTTTGCCCCACCCGAGTGTTCCACTCCCTTTATATTCTGTTGTACCGCCTTCCTCTTGGTCTCTTCCCGGCTGGCTTCCCTGGAGGCAAATAAAGCTTCTGGACTGTGCCCCCGAGAAGAGTCCCTCTTTTCTCTGCGTTCACTTCGTCTACCTGCTGCCCACAGCTGCCTCCTGCCGAGGCGCTCCCCGGACGCCCCTGGCGCATCTGGGAAGTGCCCCCATGCTGTCAGCTGCTGTGTCACAGCTTGGCCGCTGCGATCTCCTCCCCTGCCCGGGGCAGTAGAGAAGGATTTGGGACAGCAGCGCGGCAGCTTGGCGCCCAACGTGGGGCCTGAGGACAGCGCCGGACCCCACGTCAGGAGGAGAGTGGCCAGCAGGCAGGTTTCGCCCTGCTTCCTGGACCACTGGTTGCTCCGTGGTCATTGAGCTACCCGGGACCGTGAGCAGACCTCGTTCTAGAGGTGGCGCTCCGGACCGGGACGGGATCGGCAGCTCCTGCACCCCGGAGTCGATCCCAGGCGAAGTCTGCCCCTCGGAGTTTTTTCCCGCCGGTGCCAGTCAGAGGGTGAGTATCCCCAGCTTACCATCTTCGGGTGGTCCCCCTCGCCTAACTCCCCGGTTTCACCTGGTCAGGTCCTGTGGTTTCGTCCCGGACCCGGTGGGGTTAGGGCTGGTACCTGGGAGGTTTTCGTTTGCATTCTTTTACTTTTTACTCCGAGGGGTCAGTTTCAGCTGAGTCGAAATGGGTGTTAGACTTTCGACTCAGCAGAAAAGAGTCTATCACCAAGTTGCAGGTATCCTTGGGGGGAGGGGAATTAAATTAGTTAAAAGGTAGTTGAAACGGTTGTATGGTTGTTCACTCAGTTTCTGCAGATTACCCCCGAGATTGTAAATAAGACAGAATTTTGGAATTCGGTCGGTGCCAAATTATCCCAATTGGAGTTTGTGGGGGAATCTAAGAATAAAAAATTAGTGTTTTGGAGTTCTCAAATTATCACGGCATTAAGAGAAACTTCGAAACTGAGGGAACAACCAACCCCGAATTTGCGTTCACCCTGTCCTCGAGTCCCAGACCCTTCTTCCACCCTGTCTTTACCCCAAAATAAGGGGATCCTGAGGGAGACAGCTCGCGCTAGCACCGCGCCGGGTCCTTACCATCCCCCGGGTTTTCCTTAGGGTCCTCCAGACCCCCGCCTCCGGAGTCCTGGCCAGACTTCGGAGGATACTCTCCCTAACCCCATTTCCCCTACCCCAAAGTCCCCAGTTGTAAGACCCAAAGTTAAGTTCGCAGTCCAGGAGCTTGATAGCTCTTGTGCTTCAATCCATAATGGCTCCTATGGAGTGCAAGATGGCGACGGCCGCATGGCTTTTCCCGCCACGGCGTCGTCTCCTTCCCAGAATCCTTTCCTCATTCCCGCCAATCCTTTTGTCTCCTCCCATCTCCCACAAAACCCTGCCCCACCTTACGTCAGTCCTCCCCTCGTTGCCCCACCCCTTTCCCTACCTTACCCCCCTCCCCTTTCCTCAGTCCCACCCCCAGGATACGTCACCCAGGCGGAGCCTGTTCCACCTCATGGCTCCGCCCAGGCTTTCAGTTCTGCCCACTTTCCCATGCACTGCCCCCCCCCCCTCTTGTTCCGGTTCCCATGCCCCGCCTTCCGTTTCTCACGACCTGGTTTCGGGGGGGGCGGGGCTTGAGGACCGGAACACCGGGCCCGCACCTGTCATCACTGCGGCCCCGGTCACTTACCAGCGGGAGGGAGAGGGACCAGTGAAAGCGCAGTGGACCCCATTCCCCCACTCCACCACCAAGGAGTTGTGCAAGGCTCAGAAGGAGTTCTCCCGGGAGAGCGAATACTTCCGGGGGCTCCTTCGGGCCTCTTTATTAGAGACTGATGTTGTTCCCGCCAATTTGCGGACGCTTTTTTCATGCCTCCTCAACCCAACCGAATTTATGGTATGGGAGGAGGCATGGAAAAAAGGGGTCAGGGACATCCTCCCAGATTTATGGGCGGATGCCAAGACCAGCACAATACTTGGTGGTGAAGCAGTTTGTACTGAACACCTAATCGGAGCTGGGAATTGGGCCAATGGGGCAATTCAGGCTAGGGACATCCCCCGCGCTGCGCTTCGGGAGAGCGCCAAAGTGGCTGAGAGGGCTTTCCTCTCTCTAAAGACTGTCCCATCCATAACATTCCCTAAAATCATCCAGGGCAGTGATGAGCCTTTTATAATATTTGTCGAGCGTCTCCGCAGGGCCATCGAACAGCAGGTCCATAGCGAGAACGCTCGACCAGACGTCCTACTTGAGATGGCTGCTGCGAACGCCAATACCACCTGCAAAGCAGCCATTCTCAGTCTTCCCTTGGACCCCCCTCTGACCATTCAATCGATGATTGAGGCGTGCCAGAGGAAGGTCCCAGTCATCACCCGGCAAGACACCGACAACAAACCATCATCCCGCCGAGTGTCATTCGCCGATTCAATGGACTTTATGGATGTGATGCCCGCACAACCGCAGCGAACTCCCACCCCAGCAAGACCACCGCCTCGTGGGCAATGCCACCTATGTGGGAGTGCAGAATATTGGATGCCGGACTGTCCACTTCGAGCTCAGTTTTATGAGTTCAGAAGGAGACAGACGGCATCCCAGGAGGGACTCCACAAAAATTCAAAAAACTAAGACATGAGCGCAGCCCCTCCCTGCGTGAAGATAAAAATAGGGCGGGTGATATGTCATCAGAAACGGGAGATAGGGGGAGGGGATCCCAATTTACACACCCAACTTCTAGACCTAATCAACCGGACATGACTTCTTACTCAACATCTATTCTTCCGTCACTAACCACCTCCTCTTTGGTTTCGCCTTACAGGCTGCAGCTGGTAGAGTCGATCGACATCACGGACTCCCAGTGCCATCTTGCGATGGTCGTGCCTCAGGCACCAGGTACCGGCATCGGATCAGAAGTAAGTGTGTTGTCGTTGGAGACACCAAGTGCACACCACCAGAAATCACCATCATTCCAGGGTTGCTGCCACATGCCATTGATTCATTTGCAGTGGGGTTTTTCTGCATACACCCACCTGTTTCCCTTCAAAAAGGTCAAATCATAGCCCAGGCCATCCCTGTGGAGTTATCTGAGTCATTAGAAAACGCAACACCACCCTCGACACAATCCACACCACCAACAGTCCATGTGAACTGGACTCAAACACTAGGGAGGGGGAAACCCCGTCTAACATGTAAGTTGAGCAGGGATGGCCAAACGACCAGAATCAATGGCATGTTGGACACAGGGGCAGATGTGACGATCATTCCGAGCAAGGAGTGGCCATCACATTGGGAGTTGCAGAGCGCTGCTGGGCGCGTTCAAGGTGTAGGGGGAATCCAATTGGCCAAACAATCAAAGAGCGTGGTACAAATTACGGGGCCAGATGGGCAATTGGCCTCTATTCGCCCATTTGTAATGGATTACGCGGAACCCCTGTGGGGGAGAGATGTTTTAGCCCAATCGGGAGCCACAATTGACTTACCTAAGGCTCCTCAGGTTTTTCAGTAGCGGCCACTGAAGAGCGCCCTACCCAAAAATTGAGCTGGAAATCAAATTCACCCATATGGGTAGAGCAGTGGCCGCTCAACAAACAAAAGTTAAAGGCGCTCACAGAGCTCATACAGGAGCAGCTGGATAAGGGTAACATCATGGAGTCCACGTCACCATGGAACTCCCCTGTCTTTGTTATTAAAAAGCCCAACAAAGACAAATGCAGGTGGCTCCTGCACGACTTTCACCAAATTAACAACGTTATTGAAGACATGGGCGCTCTCCAACCAGGGATGCCGTCCCCGACCATGCTCCCCCAAAATTGGAAATTGGCTGTACTAGATACAAAAGATTGTTTTTTCCAAATTCCTCTGCATCCTGATGATGCCCCACGCTTTGCCTTCTCGGTTCCCACCATCAACCGAGAAGCCCCAAGGAAGAGGTATCATTGGCGGGTCCTTCCTCAGGGCATGAAGAACAGCTCTGTGATCTGCCAATGGTATGTCTCCTCCTTGCTGTCCCCTGTTCGAGAGGCAGCAAAAGATGTCATCATTCTACACTATATAGACGACATCCTGGTGTGTGCACCTAACGACAGTGCACTTACCCATGCGCTTTTCCTGACAATTGATGTATTGACTTCTGCAGGGTTTGAGCTCCAGGAAGAAAGGATTCAAAGGATGCCGCCCTGGAAGTACCTTGGCCTGGAAATCACTAAGCGGACCATTGTTCCGCAAAAATTGGCCTTTAACACCCAAATTAAAACCTTGGCCGATGTCCACCAGCTGTGTGGGTCTTTGAATTGGGTAAGACCTTGGCTGGGTATTCCCACGGAAGACCTAGCCCCCCTTTTCAATCTTTTGAAAGGGGGAGAGGAGCTTAGTTCTCCCAGGACCCTTACCCAAGAGGCCGTCACAGCCTTGGAAAAGGTGCAAAACATCTTGTCACAGAGACAGGCACATCGTTACAATCCGGACTTGCCGTTCAATTATATCATCCTGGGAAAGCTGCCACACCCGCATGGGTTGATTTTCCAGTGGGAGTCATCCACCAAAACATCTAAGGACCAGGGTTCGAGGGACCCTCTCTTAATCATAGAGTGGGTTTTCCTCAGCCATCATAGGTCCAAGAGGATGACGCGGCCACAAGAGTTGGTAGCTGAGTTGATCCGGAAGGCTCGCCTCCGGATCTGGGAACTGGCTGGAGTTGACTTTACATGCATACATATTCCTATTAATTTGAACTCGGGCCAACTAACTAAGGCCATGTTGGAACATTTACTCCTGGAGAACGAGGCTCTCCAATTTGCACTGGATTCGTTCACCGCACAAATTTCCATTCACAAACTGGCCCACAAATTGTTTAATTCGGAAATAACTTTCAGACTTTTGTTAAAGACCGTTCAGAGTCGGAAGCCTTTGAAGACTCTGACTGTTTTCACAGACGCATCCGGAGCATCCCACAAGTCTGTGGTGACTTGGCGGGATCCTCAAACTCAGCAGTGGGAGACGGACATTGCAAAAGTTGAAGGTTTACCTCAAATTGCCGAGTTGGCCGCGGTGGTCAGAGTCTTTGAAAGGTTTTCTCAACCATTTAACTTAGTAACCGACTCTGCTTATGTCGCCGGTGTCGTTTCTAGAGCGGAGAGTGCGATCCTTCAGGAAGTTCCCAACATGGTTCTGTTCAATTTGCTCTCGAGACTGGTAGATCTAGTCTCCCACCGAGAGCAACCATTTTATGTAATGCATGTATGGCCACACACCGACCTACCGGGGTTCATCGCGGAGGGCAACCGGCATGCCGATGCCCTAGCCGCCCCGGTTGAGATGGCCCCACTCCCAAATGCCTTTCAGCAGGCAAAACTCAGTCACCAACGATTCCATCAAAATGCTCCTGGCCTGGTCCGTCAATTCCATCTGACAAGGGACCAGGCGAGAGCAATTGTGGCCACATGCCCACAGTGCCACGCATTTCAATTGCCAGTATTGGCTGCCGGCGCCAACCCGTGGGGGCTCAAAAGCTGTGAGATTTGGCAGATGGATGTCACCCACATCCCAGAGTTTGGCAAGTTCAAGTTTGTGCACATCTCTGTGGACACCTTTTCTCGGGCCATCTACGTCTCCGCTCACACAGGGGAGAAGACCTCAGATGTCAAAAAACATCTGTTGCATGCCTTCTCCGTGCTGGGCATCCCCAAGGAAATTAAAACAGACAACGGGCCAGGATATACCTCCAGGGAATTCCGGAGCTTCCTGCAGGAGTGGGGGGTAAGCCACAAAACCGGCATCCTTTACTCTCCAGGACAAGCAGTGGTAGAGCGGGCCCACCAGAGCCTCAAACGAACATTGGAACACCAAAAAGGGGCAATGAAAGTGGAGTCCCCTCAGATCCGGTTGGCCAGGGCCTTATTTACAATAAATTTTCTCAATTGTAGTTTTGAGTGCCTGAACCCGCCCATCGCAAGGCACTTTAACACTTATCAAGATGTGCACCTGAAGGCGAAACCCCCTGTGCTAGTGAAGGACCCAGAAACCTGGAAGGTGGAAGGCCCCTTTGACCTGGTAACGTGGGGTCGTGGATACGTTTGTGTGTCCACCCCCTCAGGGTTAAGGTGGGTCCCTTCCAAATGGGTGAAGCCCTACCTTCCAGGGAAAGCCCACAACATCGGCTCCGCTGCACAGGTGGAGGAGGCGGCGTGGCGGTGAAGGAGAAAAGAAGTCCCTAGGTCCGGTCCCCCCCAGACTGAACCTGACCAATCTGAACCCTCTTTGTTAACTTACTTTCTCCGTTTGTTTCAGTTGGATTCTTCCTCATTGTGATACAAGTTATGTTGATGACCCACCCAGCCGACACCTGGATTGTTCCCCAACCGAGAGCGAACGTCTGGCGAACCTTGGCTCAAGCGATGGGACAAGACCATCTGTGCCTATCTACAGCTTCTGCAGCAGACCCCCTCTCGACTTGTCTCATGGGAATTCTGTTCGGGTTTGATGATTTTCCCCCTCCCTTATTCCCTGACCTGAGGCCCTTACTCCCTGAATTTAATCATGACGATCCCCCCAATCCCCGCATCGTGTGGCGAGAACTCTTGGCAGTTCTCAATCATACCACCGATGAGCCCACAGAATTCCAACTGCTCGGCTCCGCATGCGCCTCCCTCTGCCTCCACTTTTTCCCTCACCCCGGGTCGAGCCCATTCCAAGAAGTGCACCTCAAAGATGAAAGATATCAAGCTCCCAACTGGTGCAATCACACCACCGCCATATATGCTCCTTCCACCTTTTATGGGCGACCCAGACTCCTTCCAAAAGGCGTGTTTATGATGTGCGGAGACCGAGCGTGGGCTGGAATTCCCTCTCGCCTGTCCGGAGGGCCCTGTACTTTTGGGCGGTTGGCACTGCTTACCCCCAACTACACGCAAATTCTTGATTGGAAAACTAAAAATGTCACACGGGAATTGGCCAGAGTTAAGAGAAACACCCACAAAATTGACCCAGAGTGTGACGCCGAAATTGTTCATTGGTCCAAACCCAAAAACATTGCGGTTTCGGTATTTTTGCCATGGGTGGCCGCAGCAAAAGCACTAGGGGAATTGGGAAACCTCGAGTGCTGGGTGGCAAAGCAAGCAAATTTGACTTCCACTGCTCTAGCGGACCTCCTAGCGGACGAGGAAATAACGAGACAAGCCACACCCCAAAACAGGGCAGCAATAGACTTTCTGCTCCTGCTTCATAACCACCACTGTGAGGAGTTTGAGGGACTCTGCTGCATGAACCTGTCTTCGCGAGCTGAGGACGCCAGACGCACCATCCGCCGAATGTCTGAGGACATGCACAACATCAGACAGCAAACCTCGGACTGGTTGGGGGACTTGCTTGCAAAATTTGGACTTTCAGGTTGGGTGGGCTCCATCGTTCGGACAATTTTGGTTATCATATTTCTCCTACTATGTTTGACATTTGGGTTTTGTATTCTTTATAAGTTACTTACCTGAATTTTATTTGCCACAACCTCCCAAATTAATCATGTCGAAGCATCCCCTGACACTGCTCCCACCTCAGATGAACCCCCAGGCATAGAAGAGAGTTGGGAACAGACCACTGGCACAACACAGTGGTTTCAAAATGATCAGGAGGATGATAACCCAGTTTAAAAGTAATTTTATTTTAATTTTTTAAACAAAAAAGGGGGAGATGTTGTGGTGTGTCCTTTCTTATTTGAAGTTGGTTTATTCCATTACCCCTATCTTCAGTGATGGTTCAGTCTGCAATTCCCCTCCTTCCCCTGGGCTGTCCCTCCCCAGCACAAGAGCCCTATCAATCCTTTGTCTCCTCTCCTGTTACCCCGGATAACCCCCGTTAATCCCTCCCCGAGATCCTGTCCGTCACTCACTGGCTTCTCCCTTCCTTCCAGAAAGTTCTTCCCTTGCCAGTGGGTGATTGGATCAGGAATAAGAATCCCTCCTCCCTACCATCCCTATTTGCCCGACGATGTGTCTGTTATAAGTTTGTTCCCTCCTAGGGTTCCCCTCATTGGTTATTGTGTTTGCCCCACCCGAGTGTTCCATTCCCTTTATATTCTGTTGTACCGCCTTCCTCTTGGTCTCTTCCCGGCTGGCTTCCCTGGAGGCAAATAAAGCTTCTGGACTGTGCCCCCGAGAAGAGTCCCTCTTTTCTCTACGTTCACTTCGTCTACCTGCTGCCCACCGCTGCCTCCTGCCGAGGCGCTCCCCGGACGCCCCTGGCGCATCTGGGAAGCGCCCCCACGCTGTCAGCTGCTGTGTCACAGCTTGGCCGCTGCGATCTCCTCCCCTGCCCGGGGCAGTAGAGAAGGATTTGGGACAGCAGCGCGGCAGTTAGGCACTAAAAAAATTTTAGAGACATTATCTTTACAAATTCATCAAAATGTTCAGAGAAAAAAAAGTGACCAGAGAAAGAAGCACCCTGAATAAACAGCAGTACTGTCTCATCAACAGAGTAGTTCAGTGGTTTACATCTTTGCTGCTGAGGCACTACCAAAATTCATTCCTTTCACTGACCTGTGGTGACATGATCCAACCTTCCTACTGTGCTGGAAATCACCTGAGCTGCTGGAGTAATGCTCAGCTCTTCTTTGCAGTTCCTGAAGTGACTGTCCTTCTCGGGACATAATTTACCACTGAGAGAACATCTCTTTCAATCACTCCTTTCCTCCTGCTTCTCCAGTGGGGAAAAATATCACTTCAGAGAGGATTGCTGGTGTTTCACGAGTTTATTGCTTATGCCAAAGAGAAAATCAACAAGAGATGGAGCGCACCTTTGGCGTAGACTATGAAATGCCCTGACTGCTAGGGCATTCTTTAGGGAGTTAAAATCTGCTCAGACAAGAAGAACTTGGCTCTCCAACAACTGGCTAAGAGCCCTAGAGACAGGACTTCCAGAAAAAATTATCCTGAATTTTCTAACAGTATTTCAAAACAACTCCCTCATTTCTTTTCTTTTCAAATGTGTAGAAATGAAGTGTTTGCTTTCATATTGAATATAACATTTTGACAAGACAAACCCAAGTAATTTTAATTCTTGGTTTGGTTGCCAAAATGCCAAAAACTTTAATTACTTACACAGCCTTACAATTCAGAAAATACCATTTATAGGTACTTCATTAATATAAACTAGATGTGTTGCTTCTTTTCTTGTATTGTTTTGTTACTGGAAGCAAAAGTTTGACAGTCTCACAGAAGAACTGGTGAATCTTTTTTCCAGATTTTCAAATTAACGATGGCAGCATATTGAAAGATTCAACATGCTTCATCAACAAAGAAACTGATTCTGTAAAGAAGATTATAAGCAGAAACCTGGCAATATTCAGCATTTTTTTTCCATGCAGACATGTTAATATATCCAATTTGATTATGCTGATGCCTTTTACAAACTATAGTGAAATAAAAATTTTCAAACATGCAGTGTCTTGCTCAGCCTTGTCTGCTATTGAGTGGCTATCTATACTATCCAGTTTATTTCTATTAAATCTGAACTATTGTTATTTTTGTTTCTTTACCATGCTAACAGGAAAAAAAAAAAGAGCAGTCAACATTGACTTATTGCCTACTGACATTTATTTCTTGACTCCTTTCATTACTTTCTGAGAAACTCAAAATTCTGGGTGGGTAATGTTACCATTTTAGCTATTTAAAGTGCTTAAAGTGGGAAAGTCATAAGTGGGACAAAAAATTATTATACCTTCTTAAATGCAGAAATCTGACACTGTTTTATTACACCTTTTTTCAAGCTCCATTCCAGAAGGAAAAGAATGGGAAAATTAATATTCAGCAAATCATGATCTACATCATTCACTGCATGAGAGGATTTCACATTATCTGATTCAACATAATTGAACATCCTATGTTGGACTCACACTACCATGTATATTTATGTCAATTGGAAATGGCTCATCCCTCCCTAAAAATTACTGAACATTATTAATTATCATCACATAGGAGTAAATGATAAGGGAAGAAGGATATAGATTCATCTGTCCTAAGTCCACCTGAAGTCAAATTAAATCTTAGCAGCTCTAATAGCACAAACCTGCACAAGTTTTACCTGACTCACAGCTCTTTATGGATCAAATAACATCATACTGCATAGCTGTGCTGCTTCAAAGCAATCTGAAAATTAAATGGATATAGAGCTAATTAATTACAGCAGGACCTATTTTCTTAGCAAATGTTCAGAAAAAGGCTTGTCAAGGGGAACAGAGCTGAGGAAAATGTGTATATAGATATAACCTCCAGTTATATATGTAAAAAAGTCAAACACATATATTTTCAAACAGCAGCACAATCTATTTACCCAAGTGCTGTAATTCAAGACAGGAATTGATTCAGCTGCCCATAAATTATGAAATGGAAAATACCGGCTATGGTAAGTAAGTACAGCGTATTTACTGTTTGTGAACTTACTAAGCATTATCTCTCTTGTACTTACAAGGTTAAAAAAAAAATAAAATAAACTGGGTTTCATGTTAAAGTACTTAATTCCTTTCCCAAATTAGTTATCTTCAAAAAGATAATGCTTTATAGTTACCCATGTAAGACTTTCATTATAATGGAATAGAGAATACCTGCATCAGGTGCAAAAGAGATGCGAACTGTAAAGGTCGCTTTCCAGATAACGGGATTCATCAAGGAGACTGTGAAGATACTGAGCAAAATTCACAATGAGTATCAATTTATTTCCTTCACTTCAACAATTTTTGGTGAAGAAAGTCAGACTCACAAATTTAAAAGAGGTTTTCAGCTGTCAAAGTGAATTTGCTCCATCACTATACAGACTTTTAGTATGGCTGTGAACAAGAGATGGTAAAAAGTGAGGTCTGAATGATGAAAGAAAACTCGCAGATTCTTTTGATTTCTGCTAATACATACTCAATTCATTATTTTTACAAGGAATATCAAATTCCCCACTTCTTTTCTTTTCCATTAACATGAGCACCGTATCTCCCCTATATTTTATTTTATGCAGACTTTTTCATCTTAGAACATTTTAAACAGTTATTATTTGCATTTTACACATGATGAAATTAAAATACAGGAAGGCTAAGGACCAATTACTGTGTCATGTGCAAGCCTGAACCATCCCAGAGAAGCAAAAACTTTGGTTGAAACAAGATTATTCTCAGATCATCGATGCTGCTTTTCTTGCAAACCAATGAAGCTAAGGGAAATGGGAAAATCCCGCAATTTTACAGTTTCTTTTTTTGATCAAAATAAACCTGCATGACACTGTCCTCTTTTGACGTTGAGAACTGCAGACAGAGCAGTCAACTCTCATTTGAATCATACCCACATAATAATTTCTCTTTCTGCCAATATAGAGTCTTAGCCTTGCTCAAAATAAGCCGAGTTTTCATCTCTAATAGGGATTTCTACTGAGAACTAAGGAGAAAATCTCAGCATTTGTATTATTTTGATTTGTCTTTACCAGGCAAACTGAGAAGTCTGAAACACACTAGTAGTATTGCGTTATGGTCCCAGCTGGCCTGCTTTTCCATTTCTGTTCTGTATCTTGGCAGATCTTTGTTGGGTAGCAGTTGACATTGTCACTTTGCCTACTCCTATACTATACAGCATTTTTAGATCAGTTTTCAACATTCTAGAGAGGCATAAGAGTCCCTTCTCTTTTGGTGAACATATTGAGAGAGCTGAACTCTGTTATCACTATTTTACTTAATTATTAAAACTTTAAAATACATTTCCCCAGAAGTACCGGTACATCTTGCAAGCACCTGAGAAAAAAAAAAAAACCTTTTCAATGCACCACTTTTTACATGAACAGGGGGAGTCAATTTTTGATTCTTCTGTGCCTTATGGAAGAGTAGCCAAGAACTCCAAGAACTGTTAATAGCACTAATCAAGTTCATAGGCTTGATTACATAATGAAAGCAAAGCCTTGAACAAGCCATTAAAAAAAAAAGTGTTCTAAAAGGCATTATTACTGCATACTAACCCCTACCCACTCCTCAGAAGAACAAACTTTCTTTGGTGTTATTATGCCTGTTATATTGGAAGGCTGATAATTTACCATTTTGATAAAAATACAAAGATATATCAAAGGAGCTCTTACATGTTTCTAAGCACATGGTCCAGCACTGTCAAATACCACAGATAAGGAAATTCAGAAGCAATGACAAAAGGTGCTTCCTTAAAATAGATCTATTCGCAACCATTTTGATTTCCCGTAAGATAATTTTCAAGCCACTAGAAACTTGACTTAGCCACCAGATCATAATACTATAGTAGTATTATCTTTTTTATTTTTTTTTAATGAATACCTAAATGCTGCAAGGCAAATGAAATTGCCTTAGAGTCACCTAAGACCAAATGTTGAGCAATTTTATGGACACCTGCAACAGCAAAATATCCCTAACTTCTATGCCAAGAATTCAACTGCTCTCAATTCTGAAACAGAATGGACCAGAAAGATCCGGTTCATGTTTTTATTTCTGCATAAAATGCTTCCTAACGTGACACAATACAATGGGTGCCTTTGGCATTCCATGTTAATGCTAATCAACAGTTAACAGTTTTCCATGAACCTCAAAGAGAAGAGAGTTGCTGGTTTTCATGACAATTGTACTCTGCTTAGCAGTGGAAGCATATGCAGACTACTCACATGGACTCTTGGAGAATGGCTTTGCACGTATCAAAGTTACTTTATTTTTTAGGAATCTTCAATGCATGAGACAGTCATATATTCATGAAACACTGCTCATGCCTAACTCTGTGGAGGGCTGGTGATGAAGTCAAATATTTAAAGTCAGTATGAAAAGCTTAAAATTTTTCTAAACTCCCCAGCTGAAACAAAATTCCTAAAATCCTTAATTTCTACAAAGTATTGGTGTGTAGCTCTCGCACGCTGCGGTCGCTCGGAGAGAAGGGACGCCGGCTAGCTGCTCCCTGAATGGCCGCTCCCGGGCTCTCGCTGAGACTGCCCAGGTAGCGGTGACAGCTGCGGCGTGGGTGACGCAGGCTGGCGTGGGGTACGAGGTCCTGAGACAAAGAAATGAAAGAAGGAACACTGGTGTAAGTTCCAAGGAGAATTTATTCCAAGGAGGA
This sequence comes from Passer domesticus, assembly GCF_036417665.1. Lineage (NCBI taxonomy): Eukaryota > Metazoa > Chordata > Aves > Passeriformes > Passeridae > Passer > Passer domesticus. The sequence continues at coordinate 54,709,754 of NC_087512.1, read as the reverse complement.
TCCAGGGACAAGCGTCAGGAGAGAAGGGTCTGGCTAGCCCTTATAAAGACAGTGGGTGTGGGGTGTGGAGGCATGAGGGACCCAATAGGTGAAGGCAAAGGAAGGCTTACGTAATACAAAAGGCCCAATGAGAAACACATGGGGGAGGGAGGAAGCCTTGAGGACAAATCAGGAGCTAGACTGGGGCTGAGTGACATGGAAGTCTCTTGAAAAAAAGAGGGGGGGTTACCATGACAGACAGGGGCAGGAGGCAGCACCATGGGGATTGATGTAACCATATAAGGGCTTAAGGGGAGGAACAAGGGACTACTCACTTTGATGGGCAGGCCAGTGGTGGGAAAAACAGGCGAAAAACAACTTTGGAACAAACCATCATAAGGGGTTTACATGGAGGGAAAAGGAGCAAACCATTTCTTAAACTAACAAAGAATACTTAATTTTCATAACAACTTCAACTTATACTTTTTAAAACATGCAACGCCACATTAGTGTGGGATTTTCACTAATTAAATCCGTTGTTGGTGTTGGGCTGAGAAGATGCACTTTGGATTTAATTTCTCTTCAGGAAAAAGCAAATACAGTATTTGAATGCTTTGGTGTGCTCAGAATAGCTTTGTTATGGACTGAAATGCACTTGGATTCTGCTTGAAATGGATAGTCAACTTAGTGGATTAGTTGAGAAGGTAATGAAAACCTTTATAAATCAGTAGTCAGTTGACTATCTAACAGATAAGAGGAGCTTTTTAATCTATCTCTAATTCATTAAAGCTACAGTAAATCCCACTGAACTCTGCTACAGTTAGCTCTATGTAAATTCTACTGAATTACAGAAAATTATCAAAAAAGGTTTCCAGAAAGAGAGACCTACAAAATGCTAATGTGTTTTGTTTCTATATTTTCCCAGAGTTGACAAATGATGGAGGGGAAAAGTCCTTTTGCTTACCTAATCAATGTGCTTATGCAGCTGTTATGAAGACTGATATTTGAAAATTATGGCAGTAAACAAATTTGGCTGAATATTTATTCCTATATAAAACATGTGCGACTATTTTTAAATACAGCTCAGGTCCTATTAGAACCAAAATCCATTGTCCGAATTCAGTGAAAATCAAAGGAGTGACTCCTATTAATGTCAATGGCTATTAGATAAGTCCACAAGCAGGGAAAATCCCCACTGAAAACAGTGGGAGTTCTGCCTGCATAACTCCCTTTGGAAGCTACTAGTGCTTTTTCTTCTTTCATTTCTTCATAAATATTTTATAAACAAAACTCACTGAACTTAGAACTTGTACATATATGCAACACTTTTGTTAGGATCTTGCTGGTCTGCTATATTTCTTTTACATATTTCTATGGCACTTCAAGAGCAATCTGAAGATAGAATCTCCTTTTGGAAGCAAGTTCTGTGGTTTATCTTGACACTGTCACTATATAGAAGGTACAGCAGACTAAAAAGACCTGCTAATTCAAGTTCGTTTATCCATTAAGATGTAGGCACATTTTTGGTACATTTTAGGTACAGTCTAGGTACAATCTAGGTATATGTTTTGCCCCCTTTCTGACAGAAGAAAGTAGCCTTTCTTTCAGAAATTGCCTGAATAGTTCAGTAAAATAAAACACCTTTTCTTGTTTCCATGCACAAAGAAACATAATACACTAAGCATCCTTTTTAGCAAAGTTTTGTAAGTGTACTGGAAGATTCGGTTAATGTCATTTGAAATGTCTGCCTCAGAATGAGAACCATTTTCCAGGGCTAATATTGCAGCCTTACACCAGATACTGTGCAATTAATGGCACACAGAAGTAAACTGATAAACAGGCTTCTGTCATCTGAATGTGTTTTTTCATGTCACAGAGAAACAAATGCTATTTTTGGGTAAAGAGATATTTTAAATTTCTTTATGAATTGTGGATTTATAAAATGTCACCAGGAAGCATAAAGCTCCTTCAGATGCATTTATTGGAACATACATGTGGGAAAGTTTATGCTTATATAGAGAAGCTTAGCAAAAAATTTATTTTAGACATTACCTAATTTATTGTCAGTGATTCCCATGTAACCATTTCCTTTAGGTACACCACTAGAGTTTTCTGAAAATAGTTTGAAATATTAGTTTCACTGTTTTTGAAAGTTCACAGCTTTTTTTGTAGAATTTTTCCATCTACTTCTGAGAAATACAATCTTTAACAAACATGAGAAATAATGCCACTCACCAAAAAATTTAGAAATTGTGTGAAAAAGCTATGCTAACTGAGCAATAGATTAATGCAATACAAAGCTGCACAGTGACAAGGAAAAATAAATGCATAATATCCAGACCTTAAATAGGCCTTTTTTACCTCCTAGGTCAAGTCCAAGCACTCACAACTTGTTGTGGGCAAGATAAAGTGGAAGGGGAAAAATATTTAGCATATGATGTTATAGCTATTTTAAAGTTATTGACTAACCCCAAAAATCAGATTCATGATCATGTAAGCGGCATTTACAGCAGTATTTTTGACAAAACACCTCACAAAACCTAACTGCATCTAAGACAGAGAGAAGAGCAAGAAACTAAGAAAAAATGAAAAACAAATAGCAAAATTAATGATAGAGGAAATCAGAAGCAGCATTTGCACCTCTAAGGCAAATATTTATATTTTTGCTTTCAACTGCTTTAATGCCTGGAATGATCTAATGGCAGACCTGAGCTTAACTTTTCTATACTGGTAATGCGTAAGCAGAAGTTACTGTCTAAATATGAAAAATCAGCTTAAAAACTTACAGTACTGCTCTGTGAAGGATTCCCATCAGATTTTTTTCAACTGTGCAAATATGTGAATATACTACAATTATGCACAGATACAAACCTTTTTCCTTCAGGATTGTTTTTGTTTTAAAAAGGAGTTTAAAAATGTGAGCTATTCGTTAAACTGGAGGTGAATACTCAATGAGAATAGGGTTGTGCTCTGATCTCTTTGCACCTCTCTGTAGCAGAGTGATGGAAAATTATGGTCTCAGACTATCTGAGCATAAGCAGTTTACTTGCAAGCATTTTTGATATCTCCCATTCAGGACAAGATATAAAACATCAAAGCTTGATGGTGATAAGCATGAAAGCTATGCCAAATTTGTCCAGGTTTCAGGAACACTATTTCCCTTTTTTTTTTTTTTTTCCTGTTTTTTATCCAAATAAGATTTCTAGAAAGAAAAGGAAATGGTATGCCAGGGTAAATGTGAAATACAGCAGTTTTAATTACACCAGCAAAATGTGGTTGCACTGGGGAAGGCAATTTTCAATCTCACTTCTGTCCCTCTTTATTTTACTGAGTTAATGGATGAAGGTATCATAACAGAAGTGTAACTTTTTACACAGCCTGTGTAAACTCATGTCCCAGACTACAGATGCATCACAAGTGTTAACTGCTCTGAAGTATCTTGACCTCTTAAAATGGAACAGGAACGTACCTGAAAAGTAAGTTCCAGATAAGTTAGTGCCTTTTTCTTTGAGGAAAAGTAGGAAATCTGGACCCAAAAGAGAAAGAATGAAATTTATAATCAACCATATTCACTCATATAGGTCAGTCACAAAGCTGATTAAACAAAGTTTATTGTCAAAGCATGACAGATCACCCAATTCCCATCAATATTGCTACTGCCAACGTCTTTCGGCACCTGGACATCATTTACAACTACTGTGGCTAATTTATAGAGACGGGATGAATATTCACTGCAAACTCTGAATATTCCTCATTGTTCAGTTTGTGTTTGGGAACATACATCTTGACACAGACAAATATAGATTCTCACAGTAAGCAAAGCAACCATGCTTATTGTCAGGGGAATAAGCCTTAAACTCCAGCTTTTGGGTTATTATAAAAAGTGTCAGAAAGGTTAATCCAATTCCATACTATAGGATTCCCTCAAGACTCAAAAGCAGAACTTAAAAGTGTATAATCTGGTCTCCTGTGTCTGTTAATCCTTTGCACCAATGATTAGTTCCTGTTTGGTTAGCAAATTGAAAAAAAAAACATTAAATGAAGGTTAAAGGTTCTCTAAACCTGTTTCCTTTTTTTTATTATTATTAATAAATCATGATGCTAACAAAACTTAAGTAGGGTTTTAGAGCAGCAACTGGAAATCTCCTTGTTATGATGAAATAATGTGCTCCTTGGGTACATAAAATGCATTAGGCACCGTTTCAAATAAAATCAAAGCTGGTGGGTTACAAAGGTCAAACAAATTAAGTTTTCTTTTAGATTTGCATCACCATCTGAGCTCAATAACATGCTTCTTAATTGAATAGTAAGCACTGTCAGTCAACCTCAGCCAAAGCTCTGATTATGTAATGGCTTTCAATTGTGATTATTTCAGTGTAGCATATGGAATATTTCACATCACACGTTGCTAGCTTTGCTACTGCTGACATCTTAATCTGAAGTGGAAGCTGTTTAAAGTCCTCTGATCTCTCAGTTGTTCTAAAATATGAGCTATTTAAATACATATTTCCCAGCAATTAACGCCTATCAGTAGCAATGGCCAATTGTTTTTTTGCACCATCTGTAAGTTTATGGAAAAGTAGTTCTACCAAAAATTTAAAGTCTGAAAATCCACTCCTCTTTTGTTTTTGATCTTTTAGGGCTGGTATACTGTATTTCTGGTTCAATAAATGAAAAACTTTAGTTCTGAACATTTGTGGAGTCACTTCTGTAAGACATTCATCTCTCAAAGCTCTGAAGAGCTACCTACAGGAATTGGTAAAAACATGTTTTTACTATGTGTATTGTTCTGCAGACCTATCCTATCCTTCTACATAAAGTCAAAGCTACTTGAAAATGTATACATGAATTGACAAGATGTAAAATTATTGTGTCATTACAGGGAGATTTTTCTTTCAATTTTATGTTTCCCCAGTGTTCATATTTTGGGCTGGGTGGAAAAAGTACCTTTATGTTGCACAGTGTCTGATACATTGTGAGCACTACCAGCAAGTACAAAGTAATAGAGAATACATTAGTAATTCCAGTAGAAATTACACTAGTAATACTGCCAGTTCTGCTGCATCTGTGCATTATAATTCCCAGAAGGAGCAACGGGTAATTTTTTTCTGAAGGAAAAAAAGGAAAAATCCGAACATAAACTACAAGCCAAGTCAAGGTCTGTTTTAATGCTTTGATATTTGCATATCATTTGACTGATACATGATGTATGACACCTTCTACAAATCATCCATGAAGAGGAATATGTAAAAATGCACTTTAAATTATACAAACCCTATATTTCCATTCATGCAGGATTCTTTATTTAAAAAATATCTTATCACTTCAGTACAGTGGTTTGATTTTTTGTTTTTTATTTAATGATGATAGGTGATGTATGTGACACTCACATAAAGGATTACTGAAATGATGTGCCTATTTCTTTCTTAGAGATCTTTATAAAAGGCAAACTTTTATACTTTTTATACACTTTTATTTTCTATAGCTCCATTTTTAAAATGTGCACAGCAGCAGGGAAATAGTCCAAAAGCTCAACTGCACTGGAATGCTTTTGATGTAAACTCTGCCAACAAAATGCATGGACTCACAAGAAACTGTGAACTGATGAAAACAGGAACTATAATATATGAATGGGTTTTTTTACCTGTGTACTCTGTGGAGCTGGAAGCTAGTCTACTGCTCTTTCTAAGAGAGGGAAACAGTATCATTCTCTCTGTAATTTCCTCCCCGTAACTCATTCTAGCAGAGACTTTAAAAAAAAGCAATCTGTTTAGGGCATAATGTTCACAAATCAATAAAAAAAAATCAGATACTAGTCTCATTTCATTCAACAAAGGTTTTGCCAATGGCAGCAGCTGAAGCAGAGTATGTATGAGTCAAAGATTGTAAAATGCTAATCTGGTATGCAGTCTACTCTATTTTACAAAAAAAGGCAGTGTCCAAAAGGGATAAAATTATGACTAGAAGGAATACAAAGAACATAAGACCATCAACTCAGTTGCAAACCACACTCATTTGTGTTGTGCTCGTTCAATACTCATTGAAAAGAGTACAACTACTTCCCTTCTTACATATGCAGAAGAGCAAGATAGAACCAAGAATCTACACCAAAATGCTGATCGTACTTGTAAATTTCCTGCTTTTGTCACTAAAATTTTATTCTTCGGTGTCATGGTTTGACCCTGGCACAATGCCAGGGCCTCCATGAAAGGTCCAAAATGGTTACTGTGAGATGTGACCCGGAAACAGAACAAAGCAAGCTCCAGCTTGGGAATGGAGGGAAAAATACAACACTTTATTAATTACAATATCTAAAAAGGAACAAACACAAAACTAAGATTGAAAACCCTCCAAATACTTTCCACCTCCTCCCCTCCATTTTCTCCACAGAATGAATTAACACCATAGATTTCCACCCTGTCACCATCTCTTACATAATCAACTTTCAGTCCATCATCACCCCTCAAATAATCAACCCTCAAATCCATCAGGGAGAGAGGAGTCCCCCTTGCACCATAGACTTCCCCCGGAAACACAATTGAAACCTCTTGTGTTTCCATGTCACTCATGGCACTGCCCAGAGAACATCGGCCCTCGTGACTTCTCCCCCACCGTGTCCAGTGCTCTCAACACTGCACATGGGCCTGGACTGCTTTTAGGGTTCCCCGTTTAAGGATGCTCCACCCAGTTCCAAAAGCAGCAGTCTCTCAACTTCGGGACACCAGTCCCCCCCAAATTTACCCCCTGGGGCCAAGGGGCCTCATGAACAGAGATCTTCCTCTCCAGGGAGACAGAGAGCCTCCCACACCCTCCTCAGCCGTCTCTGTTCACGCCACTGCTTCACTCTTGACTCCAAGGTATTGCCTTCCCTAAATACAGTCTCTGGGTCACAGGAAAAACATGGGTCTGTCCATGGCCATACAAGAAAGATTTCAGCTCAAGGCCACTCCATCATCTCTTCCCACCTAGGATTCTTCTCACCTCTTCCGAACTTTCCTCACATTTGCCCATTTCGTCATGCTTCATCTCTCTCTCCTCATTCTGATTCAGGAATTTGTAAGGTTTCCATTATTCTACAAAGAGGTTAAAATCTTCGCCTCTGTCTGCCCAGAACTCCCACAGCTGCCGGGCACCTTCTCTCGCCGCATCCCCCGCTTCTGGCCGGCCGTGCTGCCAGCACAGTCTCTATCTCTCTCTCCGGTGGGGGCTGCCCAAACATCCCAGGTCTCCTCCACCCCTGCACCTTGCAGGGCTCCGGCCTCCCTCCCCACAGGCCGCATGGCCTCCCCCTCCCCCACCCAGACACAGCTGGGCAGGGGAGGAGGTTAGATCAGCTCACCGCCGGACTCCAAAAGAGGAAGTCCTCTGGCAATCTTCTGCTTTTAACCCCTGTGTGTTCTCAGAGGTGTATCCCGATCCACAGTAGCCACAACAGGTGCCAGTTTTCAAATCTGGCCACTGATTGGTTTGACCACAACTTTCCCAGAAACTCGCTTCCTGGTCAAACCATGACATTCGGTTTCTAATTAAAATCTCTGATTTGCTAGCAAGCAGTAATATACAACATAATTGATTTATTCCTGATTGACAGCTGAATATGCTCACAGTCCTGACTTTTTTTTAACCTTAACTTTAATGGTACAGCAGCATTCCAAGTAGCATGAAATTACAGTCTTTCAAGCACTTTTCACTGAAAATAGTATTTTTCAAAAAATTCATTGTCTTCCCCATTGTCTTGTTCAATTAGGAACAAGACGATTTCGCTCTGTAAAAGGTGAAAAGGACATCATCCTTTGCAGCTGAGGTTTTTCTTAGAGTTGCTTCATGCCTCTTCAGTATCTCAGCACAATCTCTCTCTCTGCTCTGTGAAAGAACTTGCACTTATGCAGAGATGGCTATGTACAATCTGAAAAAATTTCATCTATTCACTCCTCAGAAAGCAGTTTTCACTATCCATGAGCAAACATTTCATCAGTTCTTGGGGGTTTGGTTTGATCATTGTTATTGATTCCAGGCAAATGATACTTACACTCCAGGGCCAGCACATTTCAATGCAAACTTGATGCATATTATTGTACTGGGTGCAGGTGCGGTGACTTCAGAGGCACCTTCATGAGAGAGGCTGGGGCTGCCCTGAGCTGTACCCAGCTAATTCCAGCAGCTCATGCTGACCCATCACAGGGCACAGCTGAGCCTGGAAGCCAAGGTGATGCTGTCTCTGGGAAAGTGCATTTAGGGCAGGGGAAAAAATGCACACGGTGGTGACAAAACAAGGAAACAAATGTGAGAAACAGCAGTGCAGACACTAAGGTTAGAGAAATAAGGAGGACAGGAGGTGCTCCAGGCAGAGATTTCATTACAGTCCATGGAGATGACCTGTGCTGGAGCAGAGAAACAATGTGAGGCAAAGAAGGACTAGAGATTATCTGTTATGGATGGATAACAGCCCCCTTTACCCAAATCCCATTCCCTAACCTCCCCCTCCTTTTTTTTTAACCATCTAAATATCTTTTAATCAGTAATAAATTAAATTCATTTTCTCAAAGTATAGCCTACTTTGCCCATGACAGCAACTGATAAATGATCTTGCTGTCTTTACACACAAACTTTTCCATCTTGCTGTCTCTCTCCTGTCCCAATGTGGGGGGGGAGGGGAGGAAAAAACAGCCGGGTGGGGGCATCTGGTAGCCAACCAAAATCAATTCATGACCATTATACATCAATAAAACTAGATGAGACAGAATCTTAAGATGCCCAACTTGATCTTCAATTTCATTTTAATATCTTGGTTAATTTTATCCAAGTTCAGAAAAAGAAAATAAAATTATCTCAGTATCTGCCACTTAAGCAGAATTACAAATTGAAATGGAAATTTCATCAACTTCATTCTTTTTCTTCAAAAAAACATTTGTGAAAGCAAAAATTATATTGTCAGTTTTCCCTCTCACTTTCCTCTTTTACAAAACTATGTGAAGACACCCACACCTCTGTGACCTGATGTTAAACCCAAACTGTTCCAGAGAAAGGATGGAGGGCATTAGGCAGCCCTGGGACACTTATGGAGCTCTACCTACTACCCCTTGTCACTTGTGCTAGTGGAGATTCAGCAGCATTGTGTCTGATTGTGGCAAATGTATCAAGAAAGGTGATTTAGACACAGACCTCCAAGTCATCTGCTAGCAGCACAGGTATTTTGTGCCCTCTGTGGATTTCCCTTCTTAGTGAGGGCATAGCTACCTTTCATTTCCCAAATCAAGTAAAGCTGCAGGTCATGATGAGCTGCAAGGCAATCTAGCAACTATTACGTTCATACTTTTTTCCTAGATGAGCAAGTATCAGTTCACTGTGGAAGTCTAAGCTTAGAGTTTTGGCTGCAAGGTGGTTATATTAGACCTCATTGTATCTGAAAGCAGTGCTGAACCAAACCTACCACGTATTTGCAGGACTAGAAAGTGCTTGGATGCACTTGAAAATAGACTTGCCTACCTAGAACAATCATGTTAAGAACAAGAGAATATTCTCATGTTGAATCAAGCAAAATTTATAGCCCAGAAAACATTAATGGGCAGTGTTGACTGAATGTATTGCATTTAATACTGCCACATCATTAATTTTCAGGCATGTTTTCCCAATCTATCATTTTGCAAACAAGATTTTGTTAACAACGTGCAGCCAATTGCTTATGTAAGACTTAACAATCATAATACCTTCCTAACTGTGCAACAGAGGGAAACCCACATTAACAAACAGAGGGAAACCCACATTAACAAACCCTGCTTTGCATGGAGTATTCTGATATTCAATCAGGTGCATTAACAGTTCAAAAAGTTCACAAGAAGACAGATGGCAGTCAGTTAAGTCAGCTTTATCACATTACTGCATCACAGACCTGTCTGTTGCATCCTGTTAGCTGCAGGATTTTCAGTGGAACTCTCTTTGCAGGAAAAATCGCTTTCTGAATCTTTACAAGTAGATTTTCCATCATACGTGAGAATATATAACAGAACCTTCCTTCATTTCTCTCCATGTTTTTAATCACTTATCCTTTTCCTGACTCCTTCCTTCATGCTTTCAGTTACCATTTTTCCTGTCTGCTTTTTAATAGGACAAAATTAGGTGATTGGAGGTAATTCCAGAATGAAGTGGAGAAAAATGTGCAGAGATAATCAACATAAGTTTCTTTTTTCCTACCTGAAGATGAGAAATTAGTTATATCAGCTGTTCATTCTTTTTTTTTTTCCAACACACAGCATTCAAGCAATTTCCTGTTTTCCCAAATCATTGTTCAGTATGCTTCTCCACTCCATGAATTGAATGTGACTCCTACAAACCATGTATGAGATCAAGCAGATATTGTCAGCTTGTCAGTCAGACAATGTAGACAAAAGGTTAGATAATGATTAGAGCAGAATTCAGTGTTTTCTGAATCCAATATGCAGTATTAAAATATACTTAGGTTTGGGGCTTTGACAGGCTTTGGGGTAATTTCATTTGTTGAGGGTTTATATTTTTTTTGTTTTGGGTGGGGGTTTTTTGGCTGAAATCAGAATGGAAGTTAAGAGAAGAAAAATATTTGGGGCAGACAGTCTAGGATTAATAAGATTTATTATTTTTATACTATAAGTTTCTCTCCTTATCCCTTTAAGGAATAAAATCATCAGTAGATGACAGGTTGCTCCCCAAAAGCACCTAACATACTGTCAGCAGATGTGCTGGAGAACAGATTTACAGCAAGAGAAAGACAGAGAAGAAAAACAAAAAGGAAAGAGTAAAAGGAGAAAAGGAAAAAAAATATGAAAGGGAAAAAAATAGGAAGAAAAAAACCCCAAACAAACAAACAAACAAACAAACAAAAAAAATAAATAGAAAATATGACAGAGAGAAATAATGAGATGTTTTTTTCTGTTAGCACAAGGCTAGGAAAGCCCAGCCCTTTTACAAAGTGTTTGTGACTAGCAAGTGAGCAAAAATATTTGAATGTTTGATGTACTTACTCTATTAAGCTCATCATCTGGGAGCATCTTAACAAAAGAGTAAACAGTCTGTGTTAAAGCAGAACATACATTCACCCTCTTTAGTTTTTTTAAGGAATTAAATATCCTTCTCACTTTCCAAAATACGGTTTTCTTATTTGTTGTTTCACAGACTTCTCCTCATATATGTCAATAGCTTCCCAGTTTAGCTTTCCATGTAAATGGATATCCAATTTACTGCTAAAACATAAAATTTCCCTATTATAGATATTATCTTGTGCTTACATGAATATGTATTGTGTGGAGACTACTATTTATATGTCTGCATACACACACATGCAGACACAAACAAAACCACAGAGGATCAACACTGAATGAGAGAGACAGACAGAGAGAGAGCCAAACTCAATGATAGACTTTCATATCTTGACACTTAGGATGATAATACCCAATTACACTGAGTTAATTACATTGAGTTAAACAACTAAAAATCTCACTGATGTAATTTTCAGTCTGCATCTAAACTACAGTTTATGGAATCTGTGATACAGAAAGGAGGACCTCTACCTGATAGTGACAGCATGGGAAGCATAATATCTGCATCAGCTAGAAAATTGCAATCTTAAGGAAAAGAAATTCACTCTCATCCAGGGTTTGCTTGTTGCCTGGAGTTTTAGGTAGTTAGATTTTTTTTATGTGGGTTTTCATGGGGTTTGGCAGTATGTGATTTTTCTTTTTTTTTTTTTTTTTATTTATGAGGAACAAATGGACTGCAAATACAGAGATTTTATCCAATACTGTTACATCATTCTCTTTGATGGTGCAGGAGAAATGGGATAGAGATTTATGACTTCATGAAGAGCACACTCTTGTATAACATGCCACACAGTAAGTTATTGTTTATTGTACTCAAATGTGAAATATTTTGTAATACACCTATATATGTATGGGCACATGTGTTTTCTATGTCTGCATTTTTGTACACATGCACACACACACACAAAAACATTAATTTAAAATCAGTGTGTCATTATTAATGAAGGAAGTAACAATGTCTCATCATTTTCAAAACCATACCATTCCTGTAACTATATTGTGTTTCTTTGATTTATGTATTTCTGAATAAGTTGACTCTTTAGGGAACCAGGAGGATTGTGCATAGACATTTTTATTTTCTTCCCTCACACACATGAATTTGTGAGTTTTACAGTGGAACACTTCTGTATTTTTTCAATGAAAAAACCACCCTTAATGTATTTATTTGATGCAGACAGTATAGAATAACTTTACAGTCTTTACACTGCACTGAAAATATCTGGTACAAGGAACAACAGTATGATCTTCCCTTAAAACTGAGACAAACAAAAACAGAAACAAAAATAACCAAAACAAAACAAAACCCCACACATTCAGATGTCATAATTGCCATATATTCCATGCTATTGCTAAGCCACTGACTTATTCTTTTTTAGAAGAGAAGCTTCCTTTGTAAATAATTGGATTTTTTAAAAAAATTTATCTTGTAATATAAATAGCTCCCTGGCATATGCATCTTGTACTCTTGACTAACAAAAAAATGGCCATCCACCAACAGTGGGAACTTAACCAACACAGTAAGCAAAATGATTATATAATATTACATTCAGTCCTAGTGTTGACTTACAAAGGAACAACCTTAGTACACTTTTCTATTACATATAAATTTTCTAGAGAAAATATGGTTTTCTGAAGTATGTAATCTGATTTTAAAAGGGCTAACATGCAGAAAGCTTTTTTAAAGAGTCACTTTAAATATGCCCATTTTTGCAAAAAAAATTCTATTGATAAACTAGAAATTTAATTTAAATGCATTTGATATGGAAAACAGAAAATTTCTTGATTAGGCATTGTTTCACTCTTTTGGTTATAACTTAGTCATCTATCATGCACAAAAGAACTGTGAGCTTTTGTTTCCTAAACACGTAATCTTGCATTTGTAGTGGGCCCCTACCTGCTCTCAGACAGTGATCAGAAAATGTTCACATTTCCATGTCTGGCACAGACTATGGGTCTCTGGCTCCTGTGGAAGTAGGAGGGAGAAACAAACAGGATCTATAGGTGGGTACTCTCTGGTGAGGCTAATAAATCTACACAGAGCAAGGATTATGTAGCCATAAAATTAATGACTCTGTAATTCCTTCACCTGCCCACACTTGTGCAACCTCCTCCCCCTCATGCACTCACATCCCTGCTACACCATGGTGTCTTGGTTCAGGGCTAATCTGGGAGAAAACCCCCAAAGAGGTTCCTCTAGAAAAGCAGATTCAATTGGCCCCTCCTTCAACTGGTGTGGCAAAAATACCTCCTTGGAGATATTTTATTGTTTATTAAACAATAAAACCTAAACTATATTAAACAATAAAACCTCTTGCTGCTCCAAAAGGAGATGGCAAACTCAGAACAGTCCCCTCCCCGGGCTGCAGCTCAGCTCACTCAGTCTCTGATCAGTCTCTCTGGTGCTGGAAATGCTACGGCCCAGGCCTGGCCAGGGGGCCACAGGTGGGGCTGCCAGTGCTCTTCTGGGTGTTCAGTCCAGAGCAGGCTTGAACAGGTCCAAAGGGAAAAAACCCACAGTCTAGGGAACTTCTTTGCCTCAGCTAGCTAAAACTAACTAAAAGCAAAGGAGAGCTCTGTCCTGCTGTCTGTCCATCCACAGACAACACAGTCCAGGAAGAGGAATGTGGAGGAATGAGTGCAGTGTCTGAAAACAAACTGCACACTTCTTTTCTCCCCCCTTCACTCTCTGGAACACATCTTAATGGTGTAAATTAATAAAATAATAAAATATTATTCAGTATAAACAGAGATGACTGGGGACAAAAGCATCATACAGTCAACCCAGGACAGTCAACCAGGGTTCACAATTTTCATAGGACAACAGTGACAATTCCCTTCCCAAACTGACTTTGACAGGCATGTGGGATTCTTGGAGGTGCATAGTACAGCTCCAAGGAGGATGTCAGACCCAGTCATTGGGTCTTCAAAGACCCTTCTCAATTTGACCCTTGTCAAATTGTCCACCAAAGGCAGCTCAGTGCTGCTACACTGTTCATGTCTTCACCCCTGAGCCTGCAAGTCATCATGCTGCAGAGCCTGTGCCCAGAAGTAGAGTAGCAAATTAAGTAATTGTTCCACAGTTAATGAAACAGCAGTAATTGCCAGAAAAATGAAAGGCAACAAAGGCTACAAAATCAGAGACACTGTATACAGCCTGAAATTTTATAAAACCCAGCAAGAATCAGTATATATAAATAAGAATCAATTATGTCTCTACACATCCTCCTTTTAACACAACAACCCTCCATGTGCAGTTGAATGATGTTCCACCAAAAGATTACAACCATATGTTATCATACAGCTGGGTGTACTCTCATATACAACTTTTGCAATTTTCCTGTTTTAAAAGAAGATACACCAACAGTGTGACTGATAGCCTGAAGTGATGGGTAGCTGAAAGTAACAAATAATGTGTGAAAACCTACAACATGCTTGTAAAATATTCTAGTTCTGAAATTCTGGTATTTAATTTGTGCTGCAAAAGGCACATAGAGGGTATCTGAAGAGGGAAATTGCTTTCTACCTACATTCCATTGTCTGGTAACAACAAGTTTTGACACAGCTTTGCATTACTGCTTTAGAATAGATTTAAAAAAAAAAAAAGTCATAATCTCTGTATGCTATTCTTCTCCTGTGTTTTTCTTACCCACAACTCTGGTACTTCCTTGGCAAAAAAAACAGAGCTAAAGATTAAGGTCTTCATCTGCTGCCAAGATTTTACACCAAAAAAAAAGGAGTGTTCTATTAACAAAATATATTAAGACTAAAATAAGACATAAATAGATTCCTTTAGATCAATCTGATAAGTTTTTATTTTGTTTTTGGACTAGATTTTTTTCTTTTCTGTGTTTATTTTCAAGTAAAAGAAGTAGTGACTCTCCCTCTTTTACCAAAAGAGGGAGAGTCACTATTATGAAGAAACTAACCCCAGCCTATGAACTGCTCTTTGAAACTATTCCATTTAAACTATAGTTCAAAGTTAGTTCACAAAAAGGTAACAAAAGACATTCAAATTTTGTTCATGTTTTTTTCCGAAGTAAATTAAATTCTAAATGTATTTTGGCCATCTAGCTTCTTTTGAGAAGGTCACATGTAGGCATATGCAGGCATTTGACTCCATCTGGACTAATATTTCTTGCCTGATACACACAGAATAAATTGGAGCACTGCCTGAAGGGAGATAAATGTCTGTATCACCAAAAAAAAACCCAAAACAAAACAACACAAAATATTTTTTCAGAAGTCTATCATGTTACTTAACCTATCTATTTATAACTACTAAAGGATGAAGTATTCTTTCACTATTGGTGTTACACACGACTTGAAAGGATTGATTTACGTGTATCATTAGGAGAGGTTAAAATCAGGGCTGCAGATACTAATGAAGATTGGGAACTGTAGTTTGTACTTTATCTTTGCAGTAAAACACCACATCCTTAACAGAAAAAGTCAACTGACAGAGAAGAAACCCTTTTTTGAATACCCTTACAAATAAGGATATCAATCTATTCCAACGATTGCGTCAGCTGAAATTCTAAAGTGGTTATGGAAATAATGCTTTGAGCAGTAAGCCGTGCTTAGGTTCTCCCCAATAAAAAACCATAAACAATTTGGTGGAACTGAAATGCCTACTCCCATTGCCCTTTCATGGCCTTTGGGTGAGCGGGCTGGCAGTGCACGGCTGTTCAGCACCAGGGCATGGGAATCCAGTCACTGCCCACTATCCAACTGCCCCTCTGGGCAGGCTGCTGCCACCCTGAGCCTGCCCCATGCACCCATTTCCCACCCTTTCCAAAGGAAATCACCCTGTGCTGCTGGGAAATTCTGCATCTTCATGCTACTTCCTGGTGCACAGTGAAGTGTAACACCACAGGCCAGAGCTTCCCACAAGCCTGAAATTCACTTCTTTATCAGCCGTGCTTAAAATCTCCACTACAGCTTGAATGGTAAAGGTGAGAAGAGATAATTTTTTTCCTCCTGTGTTATCAGCAGACTTTCATTATTGTCACATCCCCTGGACATGTTTTACCTTAAGTACAGATAAAGCAAAGTAGAAAATCATGGAGTAAGCACGTCAGGAATCTATTTGGAAATATTACAATACAAATGCTTAAAAAAACCAGGCCCTCAAGGTACCCTCCTAATCTGTCTTGAACACAGCATCAAAACTATTGAAACAGGATAGCAATTTTTCACAAAGGAATTTGGAGGTTCAGTAGATCAATAATACTGATATAAAAGGTCTTTCTAGATAATGCTATATACATGGTGAAAATTCTATGCTGAACATCATTCCAGCTGTTTTATGAGAAGACTATTGAAAATCTTTATTAATGTGAATAAAGTCTACATAACTGGAACTATATCTGATACACAAGATTTTTGTAGAATTTGGACCCCTTCTCATTCAAACTCTATTGCTAGGCACTCCAAACTGTTATTAGAGGCACTTGTAGAATGCAGATGACAGTACAATCAAAAGCAAAAAATCTCCCATCAGGCATCTTCAAATGCATATGGAAAATCAGTAAAACATTCTCAGGAAAGCATTCCATACAACTCCCAGGGAAAAATTCTAATGGTTTTGCATTGTTCCTTGCAAGAAGCAGGGGTATATTAAATTAACAAATTCACTATCTCATTTCAATAACTGGATATTTCTTAAATATCCCAATAAAAAATAATTTGAAAAAAAAGGTTTTAAATTTTGATTTTTTCCAAAGCTTTGCTATGCGCTTGAGTGAGCCAGCAGTGTTTAGACACTTAGTGGAAACACTGGAGTCCGGTGAATGCTCCCATTTGCAGATACCTATATGAGACTCATATTTCTATTAAATCTGCACAGAATTAATCTCAGTCTAATATAGACCAAAAAAAAAGATGAGATTAACTGATGTGAGTGCCAGGTGAATTTTCAGCTACCCTTTCCAGGACTGTGCTGAGACTGGCCACCCCTGACCTGTATTGGTCCAGGTGGTGGTAGAGCAGGGCTGCTAAATGTCACAGCAGTGAGGCTGCTCTCCATGGCACCAGCTGTATCCATGCCAAGGATCGGGACAAGGAACACGGAGGGACCTTTCATATGGCTTCCCAACAGAGTTTACCCTAAGAAAGAGACAGAGATGAAACACTGAACACACGCTTACATCAACTTGCATATGGGGGAGGTCTCAGGGGCGGGTACAATCTTTAACCAACAGGGAGAAGCTAGGGGAGGAACATAAGGTGGGGAATACAACGTTTAAACCAACAGGTGATTACAGGGGAGAAGAGCAGTTTAGATGACCCAATGGGGCTTTGAAGGATGAGTGTCAGGGAGGTTTCTAGAAAAAGGAGCAGATCTTTGGAAGGTGGGCAGCTAGGGCAATGCCAGCAACACAGGGGTGAAGGAACAATCCATTAATGACAAAACATGGATTGTCATGCTGTCATTTTGTAACAACACAAAATAGAGGGGGGTGTAGAACTGACGAGTAAGACTGAATTACAATTGAAAACACAGACAGCAACAATTAACTTAGGTGGTTTTTTTGTTGCATACATTTGAAGTTCCAATAAGCATAAATTCTGTGCATCCAACAGACATGCTGGATTCTTCCTGTATAATTATTGCCCAGAGGAAGCCTTTAATATTTTGCTGTATACATACATATATATTTATATCATATACATATGATGAAAGTATGTCGTATTTCTAACTCCAAGATTTGAGTTACCTCATTTGTAAATGTATCTTCTCACATTCAGATAAATCATCATTGATGTCTAACTTATTACTGTCTGCCTTTTCCTTAAAGATAGACCATGTTTTGTGACAATCTTATGTAAAATGCTGCCTGACATGAATTCTGCTAGCTTTAGAAAGGCAGTATAATAATATTCCACCAAATTTGTCTAGACATCAAACTCCCATTTTTTAGCTCCCCAAAGCTGTTCCATAACTGCATGCATGAATTCTGAACTGTATAATTTATCTTTATAGGAGTCTGTAGAAGTAAGAGTTCAATCAAGATAAAAATTTAAACAAAAGCACTCCAAGTTTGAAATAGGATAATTCTTTCTAGGTGAGGAAGTTAAAAAGTCAAAGAAATAGATGAATAATCAGATGTCAAATTTCCAATCTGTGTTCTAGGCCCCAGCACAAATCTATTTATTCCTGATGTTTTAGCCTATCCAGCTCTGCACAGTACAGCATAAAATCTGGAGAGCTCAGACAAGCAAAATTTTTCCTAGATTTTGAAAAGCTCTACTTTGCAGCAACATATTGTCTTCAAATGAATAAATTGTGGCATGAGCCTGGGCACTTAGCTATGACATCTGTTATGTAGTAAATTGCAATGCATGCCACATGCATAATGAAGGGAAAAGAGGGATTTAAGCTCCTAAAACATGCCTCATTATGTGATGGTGCATGAACACAGACAGCGACACCCAGTGTTGGGGTGCATTCTGTTATGTTGGTTCATTCCTGTCACCCCTATTTTGTTAATGGTTCTGCCCAGACTCCCTCTCCCTCTCCCTCCTGTTGATCGCCCCGTCTGTTATCCCTTTCCCCTCCCCATTCAGTTATTGTATCTTTCCAAACCCCTCCCTGGTTGCTTGTCCCTCACTCGGTGCCCACACCTTTCTATCCAGAACCTTCTACCCTGGGCATCGAGTGATTGGATCAGGGGCCAGGGCTCCACCCCCAGTTAACCCCGGTTGGATACCCAAGCTGTTTGTCGTTTGTTCTTCCCTCCCATCGAAAATTTTGATTGGTCCTCACCCACATGTTATAAGTGCTTGTCGGGCTTGTTCTCCTGGTCCACAACCGGCAAACCCTCAACGACAAACACCCCTGTTCACCCTGTCGGCGTGGTCCTGTCTTTTCACCCTCCTGCGGGTTGCAGCCTTGCTCTTCCATCAAGCTCTGCGGATCCTCGTGTCCAAAGGCGAAAGCCTTAGGCGCTCTCTCGGGGAAGCCCTCCAGCGAGAGAGTGCCCCCCAGTGCTGCCGGCGGTGCTGGCCGCAGCTTGCCGGGACACCTTCGAGAATATTTGAGGCCAGCCACCGCCGCTGCAACCCAGCACCTATGGAAAGGCTGCAGTGTCAAAAAAAGTACAAATATTGTTGTCTCTGTCACTGGGAAAATGGAGATGGTAACTCTCTTGAGAATAAAAAAAAGATAACTCTACACTGAATAAAATAATAAGAGGTGGCAGGCACAATGATAATTAAGATCTCTCTTAAAAGTTGCTTCCATGAATCTGCTAGTGAGGAGGTTTTCATAAGGAATACATTTTGTTTCTTTAATTCTCTCATTCCTTTCTTGGTGACTTGCTTTTCAAAAGCAATGCACTTGTTAAATCATAAACCATTCAAATGTGGAAAACTCCACTGCAAGATGAATTGGAAGACCAAAATCTGTTTTCCAGACATGCAGACTTTTCCCTATCATTATACAGTCTATTAGATTCATTAAACACAAATTAAACTGTACAAAAACAAATTTGCAGGTGAAATTTTGAAACTCTAACCCTAAGACATTACTAAGATAAATACGGTGCATACATAATGTTAGCACAGCCCACTCAATTACTACTGACTTCTGAGTGACCTACAAGGACAAGTCCCCAGTAGTGTAATTAATGAACTTAACATTAAAATGCAGCTGCCTGTTTAGACATTTGGGCTCAATATTTAAACAACTGCTCTGGGCACATAGACTAATATGTCTAATGTAAGACTCGCAGGCTTGAAAAATGTGGCCTAAATCATGTGAGGAAAGAGTAATAGCACTCATTGTAAACAGTAAGTGATAAAGTGGGGGAGTCTGTTAAGAAAATATTTGGATAAGGTTAGGAATGTCTAACTAAGCTGGTTTTTATTGCTTGGGGATCAAGATGGATGGAACAGGACTAGGATATTTATGGTATTCCAAGAAAGGAAACAAGTGAAGAGAAATTCTTAATTTAACACACCAATGTGGCAATTTCTAGGCTAGGCTGAAGCTGAAAACATAAAACAGGTATAAGGAAGTGACTATAAAGCAGATTAATGTACATAATAATTGCAAAAAATCAAGGTATAAAAAGTTTTTCTAATAAATCTTCTATATTACAACAACAAAGTATTTTTAAAAAAATAATTCCTCAAGATAGTGTTTAAAAAATGTAATTTTAATCACAAGAGGAGAACAAAATTTTTCCTTCTTTCTTATCCATGTATTAACAAGAAACTGGCATAAATTAAAGAGGAACACTATTCTTCCAGGTGGCAAAAAATTATATTTCAATTAAAGCAGGTAATATTATTATTTAACTGAAATCTATTTAAGAAACACTAAATTTCATTAATAAAAATTTTAGATGTTAAAGTATTTCTATGTTTAAAATTCTATTACAACAAACTTTAATTATTTCCTTTCTCTGTAGGAATATTCTAGAAAAATCTTATCTAAAAAGAGTTAATAGATTTGAAAGTAATTTAGGAGGTAACTTTTGTCTTATTTTACTTGTGTAACTTATACCTTCAAGAAAGTGTAGCCTAAACAAGATATGTAAAAAAATTTAGGCAGAATGATCCTGCTTTCTGCCTTTGTACTATATTGACAGATATTTATTGCTGCAAGGTAGTTGCATTTGCAAATCATTGAAGGAAGCCACATACCCCTAATTTGGTTTCCCTATATTTATGTGACAAATCAGAAGACATTTTTTGAGATCCTCCATGAAAAATGGCAGACTCAGATATGGCACAGGTCTGAGGATTGGAAGTTACTTTCAGATCGCTTTCTGAACATTGCAAAGGCTTGTAGATATGTCTGGTGAGAACAAATAAAACTGAGTTGCTGGTCCTATTCCTCAGTTCCAGCTTGGCTCTTAGAGCATAAATGTAAGTGTAGTCTCCTAACTGACTATAAATAGCATAGCGTGGAAGAAACTTAGTTACCTTTGTTTTACTTTCCCCACACTGATGTTTTACTGCTAATAAGAGCAGAAGTACAATGTTACAAAAAGAAAATTACCCTTTTTTCTTATTCAAGGAGACCTTTAGAAAAAATGTCAAATTAATTACCCCAAACACCTCTCAATATGTTTATCACAATTTAAAAAGACATACTATATATATTATCTTGGTCCTGTATAAGCACTAAGAGTACTAATACATATTAATCGTAGTCAGTTTTGTCACATTTTAACACATTTGCTTTTCCTTCAGGTGGTACAGAGAGGGGCAGATATGGCTTCACATACCTGGATTTACACCAGCCAGGTGCTCAATTTATCTGACAGATGCAGAGCAGTGGCACTGGCAGCATCCAGTCATGCTGTGTTGTGCCCCTGTTGCCTGCCCTGGCATCCTCCTCCCTAACCAGGCAGTGAAGGAGGGTTTGACAGCAGTCTTTCATGGAGGCAGAAGGCAATCTGGAGCTTCCAACTTTATTTCAGGCCAGGAAAACCAGGTTTCCAAGAGACAGGATTAAATATATACAATTATTTCATTTTGGAGACAATTGCATAGCAACTAGCATGGCACCTGAGAAGTGGAAAGACTGCAAGATTGCAATTAAAGAGGTAGCATGACTGCATTCAAACAGTTTTGTTCAACTGCAGCTTTGTTGTTTCTGTAATGCCTGTTTTGTTCAGGAGACTGCCTGAATTTGCAGACATGAGACTCTCCCATGGCACCAAACAGCAAAGAACATGAACATGAGAGTAGGCTGACCACATTTGTGAACTGAATGTGATTAAGATCAAACAAACAACACCTAAAAATAAGGAAACAGGATAAAAATAGACTTGAACTACCAGAAGACTGTATTTGCTGATTACAATTATCCTAAGAGTACAGACAGAGCAGGAGTACAAAATGACTTTGCCTGTAAGTGTGACAACAGGAGAAAAACCCAGAAAGATAAGTGCTTCAATAACTGTATGGGAAACTATTATGATAATACGGCAAGAAATAGCTACAGGGCATAATATTAAAACAGGTGTTTCATAACTCAGAACGTGTCTGTGGGAAAATCTCAACATTCTTTCCTGTCTGTCAACAGGTAACACAAAAATGGTAGCTACTGTAAAAAATAACTCTATCTGCCTATAAGCAGGAAAAATTTTACTATTTATACGATGTATACTATGTATAATATATACTACTAATTATACTAGGTATAATTTCTCCTTCCTAAACAGCTGATATTTATCTTGAAGATGAAGTTGCTGAGACAAATGTAACAAAACTAAAAATAATATTTCCAAATTATAACGGTGGCTAAACTTTTCAGAAGAAGTGTAGAAACAGAAGGGAAGAAATTAAAACACATTTTTTGCAGCCTGTAATTTTCTCATAATATCATCTCTTTTATCAGCAGGTCTCACAAAATCCTATAGAAACTGCTATTTATCTCTACCTAGAAATCAGGAATGCCTCCAGCAGCTCTTGTGTTGGCAGACCTGACTACCATTGATTGTTTACGTTTTTGTTCTCAGAAGCACCCAGGCCTGGGTGATACTCTGGAAACGTTCCCAAACCTGGAAACACATAACATGAAAGCCAACCTTGAAAAGCCAATCAAATTCTATATTATTGCCTAGCATAATCAATGACCAATATATGGTATTAGCTCATCATTGCCACAAGCTGAAAAATGCAGAGTGTGTGTGAGAGAGGGAAGGATTGCAGCACAATGAAGAAAAACATGCACAATCTTTAATAAACCAGCCTCTTTTTTTTTTTCTTGAAATACACTACTGTTTGTATTTCAGAAATCTTTTATTAAAATTAATGTCATGGTCTTGTGGTGTGCTGAGTGCATCAGTGTCATCCTTCTCAAGCAGATAAGCATGTACTTTTGAATCACTTAGCTGAACAAAATTTTTACTTCTTTAGCACCTGGAGCTTAACCAATTATTTGGGGCATATGAAAATTACTATGAAAATTATTTTTTTTTAATTGTCCTTTCTTCAAGTTTTTGGGTTAGATTTACTTAAAAATTTACTTCAAAATTTTGTTTGCAAAAATGTATTATATCAAAAACAACCATATGTTCAAACTGAAGCATGAATCTTAATGCCAGAAGATATTACATTAATCAGCTGGAAAGAAGTTTGTGTAAACAGTTTTCAGTTTTATGTGAATCAGAAATCCGACAGCTCTTATCTTTCAGGAAGCCAATGAAATTGCAGCTAGGATTATCAGCAAAACCAACAATGGTTAGAAGTAAAGCATCTTCACAGGTAAGGAATTAGACAATGGTTAGGAGATGGGCATTTAGACCTATTGCACAATGTCTGACTGCATTTCACGAGTTTTCATGAAATTTCATTTAATATTTTGCTCATATGCTCAAGACTATAGGACATTCTTCAAAAATAAGACAATGACATAAATTAACACCAGTAAGTTATTTTTAAAGAAAATGCAGCAGCTCTGCTGCAGGAAAGTAAAATTTCAGATGAGTAAAATATACTCAAGCATGACCTTGCTGCAAGCTGCAATCTTAGAAAGATCCTCCATATCTCTTTAAAGGACATTTTTGAAGCCTTTGGGCCTTCAAAACTTTTATTTACTCTGCTAGAGTCTAACTTAGAACATTCTGTTAAACACATTCTTAGGCACTTAAAATATATTCAAGTGTTTTATGCTTCTCTGATCGAGAGGACAGTGTGAATATTGTCTGTTTCGCAAACTCCTAACAGTAACATAAAGAATATTCAGCTAGAAAATATCCCATAGTCATAAAACTTCCAATTCAAACAACCAGGCCAGGGGAAAAAAAAAAACAAACTGGGTTACAGAAAACAAAGGTTGTACTGAATTGGTTTACAGCTGTAAGAGCCTGGATAACCATGGTCTATTTCCACTCTAAACTAAAAGGATGGTATATTTCAGGTGCTCTTTTCCCAGAGGACCTTCAAATCAAGAATCAGCTTCTATTAGAATTATTTTCTTTTTTCCTTTTTCTTTTTCTTTCTTTTCTTTTCTTTTCTTTTCTTTTCTTTTCTTTTCTTTTCTTTTCTTTTCTTTTCTTTTCTTTTCTTTTCTTTTCTTTTCTCTTTTCTTTTCTCTTTTCTTTTCTTTTCTTTTCTTTTCTTTTCTTTTCTTTTCTTTTCTTTTCTTTTCTTTTCTTTTCTTTTCTTTTCTTTTCTTTTCTCTTTTCTTTTCTCTTTTCTTTTCTTTTTTTATTAATTCCCTGTGTTAACAAATAGAATCTAGTTGAGAGACTTTTATACAGCAATGTGAAGAATTTCTCTTGCTGAAGAATTTCTCTCAGCTGTTTTAGCTATTGAGGGGATCTGTAAGCTGTGTGGCTCTGAAGAAAAATTAAACATATAAAAAGTAACAAAGTGAGAAGTAACAGAATTACGAAAAATAATTGAGATTTCCCATCAAGTACAAGTCCTTTGTGGATTAAAAAGAGGGTCAAGAAAACAGTCAAAAGCTTTTCAAGAGCATTTCACCCTATGAAAATCTGAAGTAGGAAATGTTGCCAAATCAGACTCTGCAATCTGTCACATAAACAGAAGTTAGGAATACCCAGCTGCCTAGAAGCATCTTCAAATTGCTCACTTGGCTTTTGTGGGGGGAAAAAAAGAGTTTCATTCATAAATCTAGCCTTTTGGGTGTCTTTTGAAGTTTATTTTCTTTAAAATGCCTCCTGAAAAAAAAAGGAAACCACAGAAAATTAGGTAGAATGTTTATTCTAAACAAACTATTCCATGAATGAAGTTGAAGATTTCTATGATGCATTTCATTAATTTGATCTTCAGAGTTCTGAAAATTATGCACACAGAAGGTGTGCAGCAATAATTTGAATCTAGCCAATGCATATATTAAGCATAAATACGATTTTTTATGGCATAATTTTTTTTTGACTCTCACAGAATGAGAATCTATGTGCCATGTGTCATAATGCAGTAGGCAGGTAATAGTAATTCATTTCAGTAAACCACCAGATGCAGTTTTGCATAAAACATCATTATAGATCAAAAACCATTATATATCAAAATCAGTAAAACTCTGAAGTGGTAACAAATTTCTCTTTATCTAATTAAAGTGAGGTAAACTCTGGTACAGCAAATCAATTCTGATATGCTGCATTATGATCGCTTGCTCAGTAAAATCCAATTTGAAACATTTGATCCAAGTCAGATCAGATTTGCTATTGAAGGATTTTAATTTAGATTTAGAACCAAAATGTCTTTACTGAAGTTTTGTCAGAACTCAATACTAACCTACTAATAATATGTCAGGTCTTCAAAGAGGAAGCCATCTGCTGTAAACTTTGCTGAATTATCCAAAGGTTTCAAAGATTCCTCATGCCAGTCTCATTAGCAAGAAGATTAAATTGAAAATGTTAAAAATTCTTATTTTGCAAACAGCTCTAGGAGGCTTGTCAGTGACACAAGGAAAACTATCAGAAAACATGTCTTGGTTAAAATGAAACTCATGAACTACCATCCTGCCACATATTCCTGTTTCATCAAAATGTGATATGGTTTTTGCCCACTATCTGTGGTTTTGAAGTGGCAGTTTCTTTGAGCCATACCTTTGGTTATCTGGAACCTTTTTTTATTCCCCATGATGCTTATGTGTACAAGAAATATTGACTCAACCCTTATTCTGAATTGGTAATTCCAAATCTCAGCTATGTACTTCACTGGCAAAGTAATTTTCTTTTAAATCTGAAATTATTTTTAGATTTCAGAGATAAAAATATAATCTTCCTTCTCAGTTGTAATGGAAAAGAATTAAAAACTTGAATCGAATATTGAAAAGTTTCACTGAGGACAGAACTAAAATTTAATGCATGGATTTGTTCCTTATTTCTCCAGTAGGCAATGATAAAACTATATTTCAATTACAAGCTACTCAGTAACTGAGTTAAATGCATATTATACATGCCTGTGCACATTGAGGCATGCACATTATTTATTATGCTTTAATTTGATTTTTTAAAAATTCTTCTAATTTTATGGCATGTCTTATTTTGTCTTATTTTAAGCCTGACTTTATCCCACCCATCAATTTCTAGAACTTCAGTTATATCTTACATAGAAACAATGAATGTTGTCTAAAGGGTATGAAATATATGCCAGATTAGCTCATTGTTCTTTCAAGCCTTGCATCCCATCTCCAGAAATGATGCTATTTGGGCCAAGGGGAAGGCAGAGCACTTGAAAGAAGGTCATCAGGTTTGCCCCAGAAATGTGAAGCTAGTTACTTTCTCATTAAGTTACACGGCTATATCTATTACTAGTGGTCAGAAAATTATTCATCCATTTTGTCAATCCAGACAGTAGCTTGATTGTTTGCTTAACTTCTGTAAGCATATGAATGTTGGTTGGAATATCAATGCATGTAATAATAATTTAATTTATTTTGTTTTATTAGTGTTACTATCAGAAAGAGCAGCAAAATAACTCAAAAGCACTGGGACTCTGGAAGTTGTTTACTAACCTGTAGCACTCTTTGGCTGCTGGCATTTAGATAAGCTTTCACAGCAAAAATAATGGATTTTCATCCAGTTCACAGTGAGAAGGTGTTGGTTTGAGAACCAGAATCTATGCTTCTTTACGTGGCCATTTAAAGGAAACAATGATTAAATTAAAATCAATTGCATTAATCCTTTGATTTAGCTAGATGGTCTCGCACTGGGAGCCTTGAGCTCTGGTGTCACCTTCCACAGAGTCTTGGACAGAGCTGGAACCTGTCCCTGCCCCAGCCCCTGGTCTGGAGCACAGCCCTATCACAGCACATCTGTTTCAGAGGGTCAGCTCTTACCAGGAATGCTTGGAGAGGTACAAGTCCAAAGCTGTGGGATTTCTTGACTGGTCCAACAAAACAGATGCTCAGTACTGCTGCTAGTACAGCAGAGAACAAAAAGGGTTTCCTCTAATGCTTTGCTTCCTCTGTTACCAGATAGTGTGAGTACTGCACAAGGAATAATTAAAGTTCACAGGAATTAAATATTATGTTGCTCTGCAGGGATATTTATTTTAAAGTTTTTCAGGCTGAAGCACGTTATATATCTAGAAATATCCTCTATCTCCTCACTTCTCCCAAAATAAAAGGCCTTAAGACCACAGAACTAGAGAGAATGGAATATTAAACATTAAATTTAGGTGAGGGTGTGCAAAGAAACACTGAAATCATATTCAGCCTGAAAAGAATGTGCTTTCTGTGCTCCAGCCAATTTTTACTGACAAGAAGCAAGTCATTAAACAGTTTTAAAGAAAAGCATCAAAAGAGAAGACAAAGGCAAATTGAATATATACAAACCAAATCAAAATCAGCAGGTTTTTCTAATCATGATGGATACTGGGACAAGTAGGTGTAGAAAACGAAAGCTGGCATCCCAGCCAGGCTGGAATTTAGAATCAGTATTTTGACAATGAACTGATGTGTAGTAAGGCTAGGTCAGGGAAGCCTTTGAATGATAAAGCAGACAGCTTGGGTTGAGTAGAGCAGATAACAAGGAGCCAGGTGGTATTCAAGAAAGTGTGCATATACAGAGAGTATTATGGTCAAAATGATAGACTGAAGTTATGACACAAAAATGGTCATTTTGTAAGCATTCAGGATGGATAAAAGCAGGAGAGTGTTGTGTTTCTGGAATCTAGAGAAGAGCATTTAGCAGTGATGAGAGCTTTGACAAGACTTTCAGCTTTGTGGGTAGCTGAGGAGCTGTTTCCTGATGCCATTGAGCAGAAAGAATCAATAAGATGTAGAAATAGCTCGGAGAGGATGCTTTAGAATGTAAAATGTCACTCCAATTAAGAGGCTGATTTAGCCATAGGAAATGACAGATTACTAACTGTGCAGATTAGATCCATGATTTCTAAAACAGAAAGACCATGCCAATAATTTCAAATGGCATGAAAGCTCATCTCAGCAAAACATAACAATATTAACATTTCATATCACAAAGAACTTAACAGAAATCTTCATATTCTATTTCATATTCCACATTTTCAGGTGATATTAAAATGGATCTTTCCTAAGATGTTGGAAAAGTGCTATAATCAAGATTCCATCCTCTAGCATGTATTTACATATTGAGACACTTGACTTTTTTCTGCCAGAATGAAAAAATGGTGTCGTCTATGCGTTTATCAAAAAAGGGAATAGAAGTTCACAGAAAGGAAGGGAAGTTACAGGAAAGGACGTTAAGGGAAAGGATGCTGGCATTGAGAAGGGAGGGGAAGGGGAAGGGGAAGGGGAAGGGGAAGGGGAAGGGGAAGGGGAAGGGGAAGGGGAAGGGGAAGGGGAAGGGGAAGGGGAAGGGGAAGGGGAAGGGGAATCCTGAGG
Organism: Passer domesticus; assembly: GCF_036417665.1. NCBI lineage: Eukaryota > Metazoa > Chordata > Aves > Passeriformes > Passeridae > Passer > Passer domesticus. The sequence goes on along the minus strand of NC_087512.1, from coordinate 54,681,410 downwards.
ACATATGAGGGATAACATCATCTTATATTTTTTAGACATTGTTGCACAAATTGCCTGGAAATTTTTTGTGGTACAGGCAAGCCCAGAAGCCACTGGCCAAGTAAAACATTCCCAAAAAATCTTTATTATATTAACAGCAGCAAAATAATTTTTCAGATTGTCTTGCATTTAAAGTAGTGGTTTGGACATTTTAACTGTTGAAATCAACAAATCAGTCCCTTGAGCTCCTGGTATTAACTCTTCTCAGCATGGCTTTACTGAGTAAGACTTGTATGTAGGAATGTAATTGTTTTCACATAGTTATAGCATCTTCATTTGCCAAAATTCACTCAAGTGTTTTGTACTGCAATGGCTCCATTTAGGAGCCTGCAGAGAAAGGGATACAGGCATTCAGGTTAAGTGCTTCTCATTCCAATGTGTCACGGGGGCCACCCACCTGAGGATGGCCCTGCAAGCTTCATCCTCACCATAGGCAACCTTTTTCTTCTGGGTTTTCACAGCAGTGCTGCCCTTCTCCTCACACCACTGGTGCCCAATTGTACCCTCACATCTTTATCCAGGAATCCTTTAGCCCCACAATGCTTCACAGACTCATAGCAATCAAAAAAAGTAATGCAACCTCGTGGAAAGTTCTTCCAGAACTGCCGATAAATCACACTGCCTTGCAACTAAAGTGAGCTCAAAACATCTGCACAGGCAGTTAATAGCAGTTACCATGGCACCGCTGATGCACAGAAGCGTATTAATCCTCTACAACTCAGTTGTGTGCCTGAGCTGTAGATCTCCATTGTAAGTAAATTGACACACTTTACAGCTATAATGATGCCAGCATTACAAGGAAACACAAATGCAGTGATCAGGCATAATAACAAGCTTTTGCTTATTTTAATGAGAATTGCAGGCTGTTACTTCTCTGAAAAGCAGCATATCAGAGTGCAATCAGAATTAACTGAGACCTAGTGCAAGGCATTACTTCCCTTCTGCCACATCACCTGAGAAGACTTCACTCCCTGTCCATTGTAAGCACTTAGACTCTTCACTTTATTTTTTGATTGACACTGCTAGGTAAAAAAAACCTGAGGACTATGACCTCTGATAGTTTTAGTAAAATTCATTTATAGCCTTTATATCCCTGGCTTTAATATTGCATTCTCCTATTCTCCACACAGATGAAAATGATCGGCAAGGATACCTTCCTGTATGCTTTCTGCTTTGAGATGGCCACAGAACAGCTGAGAAAGGACTAAAATGGAGGCTGCAAAACTGAAAGGAAGCACAGAAAAGTAAAGAACAGAGCCCAAAATCTCCCTTTGTCCATACAATTTGCTCCATTCACAGAAAATCAAGTCAAGCATCCTTAAAACTAATGCTAAGTGAATTTATGTCCCACACTTATCTGTGTTCTTTTATGCCATTTCAGACAGATTTCTGTCACTCCTTGACCATACAGTTAGTCTTTGAAAATAATGTAATGAAAGAGACAAATTTTGCACTTATATTTTCTTTAATATATATACTTTTTCTACAATACAAAATAATCCAAAGTTATAAAATGCATTCTTTTAATTACATAGTGTGGCACAGATGACAATTTCAGAACAGATTACAATTTTAAATCAGGGTTCTATTAAGGAATCTAAAATTTTAGTCTTCTGACATCCCATGTTATTACTTCACAACATCTTAGTCATGTTGCTGGGAAATAGTGATTGTAACATCTCTGTCTGGATCTTCTACAAACCAAAGTTAGACATCTTTCAATTGATTTCACTGGGATTTGGATCAGACAATATATACAATATTTTGTATATATTTTCTGATATTTTTATATTGTAAAATATTTTTAAAAATTATTAAACAGATAATTATCTGCAGTCAGTCTAACACGCTCAAAACATTCACATTTCTATTCATGTTCAACTTTCCAAAATTATTGTCTCAAATTTTTTAAAGAAAATGTGCAACAGAAATTCTTCCTGTCGTGCTCAGTTAATCTGTAACACAAACTTTCTTAATTTGTACTAAGTCAGACTGATGCAGTTTGCCACGCAACTCAGGCAGCATAAACATGTCTAGTGATATATTTTTATGTAGATTAGCACTAGGAGGACAATTTTCCATTCCTACTTGGGTTAAATCTAAGTTTTAATAAGGGCAGGTAATCTAATTCAACCTCACTAAAAAGGCTTGGAATCTCTGGAGCTCCTACAAAGCCAACAGATGATTAGTTAATAATAGCACCACCCGGTTTCTGGGGTGAGCAATAATCAGGATTGAAGTGAGACATGACAATGGAATCCAAATGAGTGGCTAATGTAATATTGAGACCTGACGAAGGAATGACTACAGATCACCTGGAAAGAATACAAACTATTCTCATGCTCTGGAGCCTATTCTGGAGCAGGCTCCTGGCAGGGACCTTTAGAATTGTGAAGGAAAGGTTTCTTTCAGGACTTATAATCCCATGGGAGATCCACACCAGAGCAGGTGGTTCCCAAAGGATTGCACACAGTGGGGAGGGATGCAAACTGATTTCGTTTTTTAAAGAACTGTAGCTCAAGGGAAGGACTCACTCTGGAGAAGTTTGTGGAGGACTGTCTCCCATTGGAGAGCAGGAGAGAAGTGTGAGGAGGAGTGACAGTGACAACATGTGATGCACATACCACAGCCCCCATTCCCCATCTACCTGGGCCACTGGTAAAGGGGAGGTAAAGGAATCAGGAGTGAAGTTGAGCCTGGAAAGAAGGGTGAGAAAAGGTGTTTTAAACTTTTGCTTTATTTCTTATTTTTCTGCTTCTACCTGATTATTAATAAATTTATTTCTGAGTTAAGTTTGTTTTGATGCTAATGGGTGAGTCTCCCTGCCCTTATCACAACAGATGATCTTTCCATAACAGTTTCTCTCCCCTCCCCAGCTGGAGAGTGGGAGTCATAGAGTGGCTTAGTGGGCATCTGACATCCAGACAAATCCATCCATCACACCAACTAAAAGTTAAATACTACTTATTGATGGATTACAGCAGTCTAGCTCATTTTTTACCACATTAAAAAAGGAAAAGAAAACTCAGACAAACATGAATTTATTAATATATAGGGACACCTCAAAGAATGTTTGTTTCCAAATTGTAGTGGTGTTTGCTAGGTAACAGTCATTTTCACACCCTAATCCTGAGATGTGTTGAGAACATTTAATATTAGCTGCTGAGGTGGACTGGGCTCATCAGATATGTATATACTACTCTTTGACCGCCCACATCCATCAACTCAGGTGGTGCATTTGAGCAGGAAGTGTCCTTCCTGTCCAGGTACCAGAAAATAATTATGGCTAAAGAACTACAAATGCATCACTTACCCTTATGCCTTTATCACATCAGAATTCTGAAAAAGACAAATTGTAAAGGCAAATGGCAAAAACATTTTAGGCTAACCCCATAAACGGTGTGTCCAGAGGCATGCAAAGTGTGATCCTATAAGGATATAGTTGGTGTAAAAGTTCAATGTAGTGGGTCAGAGGCTTAACTGTTTTATTGAGTCCCACGAGGGTTCTTCTGTCTGCGAATGGCCAGGCATGGGGTCTTGTTTAAGTGTCATCCTCTGTAGTTTCCACCTGGATTTTGAGAAAGGCCTGGATGAGTTAAAAAGGCAGAAATCTGGAAAAATCTCTTACATTCTTCCTCTCTAGCCTGATGGGTAACACAATAAATAAAATGAATCCTTTGGGACTAATTTAAGTGAAGATATTCATGTTGGAGGATGGGATGTGCTTAAAGATCATAGATTTAAAAGGATGGTGCTCCTTTTTTAACAAACTTGAAATGTAATTCAGTCAAATTTCTGCTTTTAAATCCAGATTGTACTGGACAATATTAATATTTCATAAGCAAATACAAGGCTATTGAAACTCATTTGGGAGAAAAGACAAAAGTTACATCAAGTCAGAATATCATTCCATAACATTTGAATTTGGATAACAGGCAAGTCCATAAATCCTATTTGCTTTCATTGACCTGATGGAATTTCTTTGGCTCACCAACAAGGGATGTCTGTGCAGAATGTAGTTTGTTTCATTTGTTTCCAGAAGCATATACATATACAGAGCCTCTAATCGCCTAAAGCCCGAACTTAAACTCACTGTGTTCCTGCAGTGTGTCATATTCCATCAGGAGCCAACGTGCAAATAACATATTTCCATTTTTAAAGTCTGAAAAATGTCACAAAAAGCTTTTGGCATTTACATGACTCAGACAATCACACTTACACTCTCTAATTCTTGCTGTAGATAATTTCTAATATTCACTACATAACCACAGCATGAAATCAGTAAAAACTATTAAAGAAATTCTGCTGCATAACCATTAAAGTATGCCAAACTAAAAAAAAGAGAAAGTATTTTAAATCATACTATTGACAGTTACTCCTTAAAAAGGGAAATCAAAATGTAATGCACTTAAACAAAAAAGGGGTCTTAAATACAAAAGGTTGATTTACCAAAATTTGGTCCTGCAACTTGATACAAACCAGTGGATTTGCATAAGCAACATTTTGCCTTTGTCATTACAAAAAAGAAATCCAGACAAAGCAGTTCTTTGTACTTTTTCCATGTTGCATTTCCTTAATAATTTTATTCAAAAGGGTGTGGTAGTCTGTGTTTTTAAAAGAAATGAGTTTAGCAATACACAGGTTTCATACTTGGATCTGATATGAGGACAGCACAGTACCCATACCTGCTGCATAAGTCATGTTTTGTATGAAATTTTTGTGGGAGCCACCTGTATGAACTCACAATAATAAAGCAAAACAAGACCCCAAAAGTCTGAAATCTGTCCTGATGACAGAGAAGAAGCATAAAGGAGATTTTTCACTAGCAGAAACAAGGATGAGGGAAAATGAATTGCAATAAATATTAATTTCTTACAGGGCTGTGATTCCAGGATGGGATGGGAAAATACCAAATGAAACCTGATCACTCAGTTTGTGAAGAATTTGTAGATAACAGTGTTCTCATACTTTCTCTCCAAAAAAAAAAGATGGAACTAGAAAACAAGGAAATTGTTGAAATGGGATTCCAAAATGAGTGATGGTAACATTCATGGTTTGGTGTGTAGCTGTATGTGCACATATACAGAAAGGGGGCACGGGAACAGAAGGATGAGTAGAAATTCACAGCTGCATTGCCATGACCACCACTCATCAAGCAAAACCCAACGGGCACACACAAAACAAAACTGCCATTTTCGATTCCTCAACCCACCTCATAGATCCTCTACAATTGCACAATATCTTTCTGCTGTCATTAATTTTTTTTACTAAAAGTAGGGTAAGGTCTATAAATTGCATGTCTCACACTACTGTTCTGAATTTTTATGTGATACATTAAAGGAGGGTGCTTTTACTTTGAGACAGAAAAGGACTTGGGGGAATTTTGGAAACATAAAACTCAGTTTAGATGTCTGGCAAGCATAAAATCTGTATCTGAAAAGGAACAGCTCAGACTTTCAGGTGATGTGTACTTTAGATATGTAAGAGGTACAAGGCATCAATTAACCTTTTGAAGCTGAACAATGTGGAAGAAGCAATTGAAGCATCAGGAAAATTTAATTCCTTTAGTGCTTATTCAGGTAATTTACTTTTAAGATTATGTGTTGACTAGCAACATAATTGTTAGCTATTGGTAACTGAATTTACATACAAAATAGAAAACTAACCTGTTTATTCAACTTCTGTGGGAATGATCACTATTATCCTCAAAATGGAGGCCTGAGAAAAAAGCTAGGATAAAGTTTTCAAATTTCAAAATAGTTAATGAACATCACTGAGTTATTTGTCAGCTATTCTTTAACATGCCCCAGAGAGACTGGATTTTTACTTTCCTTTTGCACTTGGAGGACTCAATTTTTTTTTTAAATCCATATTTTTGCTGTTACACAGCAAATACCATAAAAATTAACCTTTCCATAGTTTATTTGTCTTTATGGTTGCTGAAAAGGCAGAAAAGCTGGCACATTTGTGACTTGGAGATATACCTAAAAAAAAACAGCACAGCATAAGACAAATATCTTTTTAGCTATAAAAGTCTGTAGCTATGATATAGCTATCTCATGAAAACATTTGTAATTCTGAAAGAAGCAAGAGACTTTAAAGGCTTCAGAAACTAGGTTAAAAATACCAGGCTCCAGGGTCCCACCTCATCCTTGTAAAAATGTACTATGTCACCAGTCATAAAGACTTTTAGTCTCAACATCTACCACCTAAAGCATACTTATTTTTATTCCTAGGAAACAAAAAATTAATAAGGAAAGAGGCATTTTGTAAGACAGAATGAAAATAATGAATTCAGTATTAAGCCTGTGAGATACCTAAATGTGTGTGCCTTCTTGAGTATTAAAAAAGTCATATATTAAAATAGGTCCATTTCCAAAACAGCATAAAATTAGCAATTAATAAATGTCAAGAGAGGGAAAAGATACAGAAATTGACACTATCCTGCAAACTATAGAAAATTTGCAGTTATGAAATATCAAGCATAAAGATGTCAAAGGATGTGTGATAGGAAGATTACTTTAGAGAAGAAAATAATGGTTTTGATGTAATCCTTGCATTACGTTACTGTGCAACACCTGTAACAGACTCATAACATCTTTAATTTTTGAAATGTTACTAAACACAAATTCAGAATTAACAGTAGAGTAAAAGGACCATATAAAGTTTGTCATAATTGTGACAAGAATGGATTAAATTAATTTTTGCACACAAGCACTCTACTCATAATATAACATAAACCCAGATACTTAGGAATGTTAAACCAGAAACACATTTGATTTGGACTTTTTTCCCTTCACACTGATAAGGTACTGAACTGTTCCCTCATATAGAATAATATGAATAGTTATTATAAAGTTATACTGCTTCCAAGTAATATGAAGCTGAAATAGCACAACTCAAAGACACAGTAGTCTAACTGATCATTCATGCACACTGATTTATAGCCAAGCAGGTAGATATTTAAATGGAGACAAGCAAGTCAATTGACCTACAGTTTTTAAGGAAATAATAGTATGATTTTCCGAAAATAGAACAAATTCAGTGGACTTAAGGGTTGCATGAATTATATGAAGTTTTGAGGCTTGATACAAAAAAAACCAAAAAAAAACCAAAAAAAAACCCCAAAAAAACCAACCAAACAAACAAAAAAAACCAACAAAACCCCCAAAAATTTCCAAATTTTACACAGGTGAACATTTCTAGCCAAATGATATGCACACTTGTGTTGGGGGGATGTAGCATTCTAATCACAGCAATGAGCAGAGGCACCCGTGCTGAAATAAGCAGATGTTGCAGTAACTGTGATCCAATGAGAAGCTTGAACGGAGAGCAATGAGAGATATGAGAAACTTTTCCCCAGGGACAGAAAAAGAAAACCTCTGTTCCCAGTGACAAAATAACTTGTATTTCTATACTAGAATAGCACCCCAGTAAGCTGAAATTACCCATGGTGGTAGCTGTGGGAAGACTACCAAACCATGGGTGGGACTTCATGACTGCAGATTTCACCAGGCAGCTGCTGATTCATTGTGACATTAAAGCCATGAGAAAACTGTTTTTGTGAAGTCTCCATGGCATGGCAAGAGAGACATCTCTCCCTAAAAGAACTAAAAAATATTATCTTAGAAGTGGTAAACTGATGGAAAATAACAAATTTTATCTCTTTACATTGTCAGTGGGAAAAGAAAAAGGAGTTGGGGGGAGAAAAAGTGTTCTGAAGGTTTATTCTAATTTGTTTTTTTTTTTCCTCTTAGTTCTATTAGTAAAGTTTTCTTTATACAATTTAAAGTTTTGAGCCTGCTTTGCTCTCCTCCTAGTCCTTATCTCACAGCAGAAAATGAGTAAATAATGGCTGGGTGCACTGATGTTTAGCCAGGATCTAGACCCACTACATTAATTGGTTCTTTGCTTGGGAAACTCAGGTTGGTGAAACAAAAGCACTACACTTAATTGGTGTTTTTGCCCAGTTTCTGAAAGCACCACAACATTTAAGTCGGAAGAGCTGAACAGATGGTCCAGGATGTTTGGAGCAGGTTTCTAAGGATTCTGGACATACTAGAGAAGAAAAAAATGAAGAAGTGTGGTTTGTAATACTCAGTTATAAAGCTACTACTTTATCAGCATTATTTTCTTACATGTTTGTAAACATGATATCTGTCTCCCACACACTAACTTTAGAGTGCAAACTCATACAGTCAGTAAAAAGTGGAAAGATATTGATGGTCCTAAAGTCATATAGAACTGAGCACCCTGCTAAAGAAGAGCAAAAGACTCATGTTCCAGCACCCACAGTAATAACATGGCAAGGACTGAGCCATTCTCTCACCCTGAAGCTGGTTATACCCTGAGGTTATACAGGAGGGGGGTGATCAGCAACAATACGCGGAAGCAGCTTAAACACAAACCCATATAAAATCAGATACCCTTAGACCCAACATCCATGGAAGAGTTGTCAAATAAAGTGTATATAGCTAGTCTTCCCTCCAAATATGAACAAACTGTTAGAATTTGGACAGATTAGCAAACTCAGGTATTTACCATAAATACAAGAGACTACTTCTAAATATTAGTGACAAGGTGAAGGCCAGGTCAAGAATGAATCATTACTAAGTAAACGCTCGGAGTCACTGTCCTTGGCATTTTTGTTTGGTTCTTTATTTTAAACAAGCAACAGGGTTATTTGACAAAGTCACCATTGACTGCAGGTTTTAAAATGTGTCTTATCAAAGCAAAAGCAATTTATTATGTGTCTGACATTATTTCATATGGGAAAAATTATAATTAGCTGTACCAAATGATCACCTGTCTCAGGATACCAATTTCAGCTGTTGTTGAGTGCTTGTCTCAGTTGGCCTTCCTTTCCCACATTCTGTGACTGACAGTTTTTATATTAATAGTAACTTTATATCATACATAAAAGACAACTGAAAAAATAAAAATTACGCAAACATGTTTCTGGCTGAAGAGTTTGGCCATACTGTCATTCAAAACAAGAGCAGTGCACAGCTTCCACATCCTAAGGGTCCCAAGAAATTCACCATTTCTCACTCCTCAAAATCAAGCAACAATAATTCACTGTTTAAAGCAAGACACTTGTAGGCTTTCTCACACGGTCTTTGGCACAATGTCCTAAAATACTGGGTTTGTCTATTTTTACTGTCAACTTGCTGAAGAATGAAATTCTTTTTAAAATACACAATTTAAGAGTTGGCAATGTTGGTTTTTTTGCTCTATTTTTATGTCTTCAACCTCTGCCGCGCTGCTGTCCAAATCCTTCTCTACTCCCCTGGGCAGGGGAGGAGACCGCACCGGCCAAGCTGTGGCACAGCAGCTGACAGCGTGGGGGCACTTCCCAGATGTGCCAGGGGCGTCCGGGGAGCGCCTCGGCAGGAGGCAGCGATGGGCAGCAGGAAGGCAAAGTGATGTGAAAAAAAGAGGGACTCTTCTCGGGGGCACAGTCCAAGAAGCTTTATTTGCCTCCAGGAAAGCCAGCCAGGAAGAGACCAAGAGGAAGGCGGTACAACAGTATATAAAGGGGGTGGAAACACTCGGGTGGGGATTACACAACAACCAATAAGGGGAAACCTAGGAGGAAGCAAACTTATGACAGACAAATCAGCGAGCAAATAGGGATGATAAGAAGGAGGGACTCTTATTCCTGATCCAATCACCCACTGGCAAAGGAAGAACTTTCTGGAAGGAAGGGAGGAGCCAGTGGGTGACGGACAGGAACTTGAGGAGGGATTGACAGGGGGTATCCAGGGAAACAGGGGAGGAGACAATAGATTAATAGGGCTCTTGTGCTAGGAGAGGCAGACCAGGGGAAGGAGGGGAATTCCAGACTGAACCATTATCACAGATAGGGGTGATAGAATAAAGCAACTCCAAATAAGAAAGAACACACCACAACAAACCTCTGCTAGAGTTTTAATTTATTACAAGTTTCACACTACATTTTAGCACTGAGTACTGTAAGTTACCAGAATACATGGAAGCCTGTCAACTCTAATTAATTTCAAATTAGGTGAGGAATTTTTTTTCTTATACTTTTCTGGTGTAAAGATGCATGTATCTTTCAAAACACAATATCTCAAGATTTTGTGATTTGTAAGCAAGATTTCAATTAACAGATATTTTTTGTCCAATATTCATCAGGCAGGGTTGGACTGAAATAGGACAATATCAGGTTTAGTACAAACTGTGAAGGCATTTGCAAAAAGCTGGCAGTCACTATGGTGAAAACCATTTAAAGTAGTAAGCTAAGGAAAGAAAAGAAAAGAAATGACAACAACCTGAAATCAAATTGGAGACTTCCTAAAATAACCTGAATCTCTTCAAAAACAGACATGGAATGCTCTGCTTGGAGGAACTAGCTCTTCAAAGAGTTGTTTTTTTATTTTGGGGTTTGGTGGTTTTTTTGTTTGGTTTGAGTTTTTTTTTTGTTTCTTGTTTTTTGTTGTTGTTTGTTTGTTTGTTTGGTTTGGTTTTTTGGGGTTTTTTTTGCTCTTTGAGAGAGGGATGTGGATGTACTGCAGATGTACTGAAGCAAAAGCCCTGATGCGACAGAGCTGCCTTCTTCAGCCATCAAAGCATTAAACATTTTATTCCTGTTTCCTTTCATTTTCCCCAAGGTGAATAGCCACATTTTATACAAAACATTGAAATTGAACATTGGCCAGTAGTGATTACAAAAAGGTGTTGAGAAGAGAAATATCATTTATTCTGCTGTGACAAAAAAGGAAGTTTTATTACCTAGCCAGAAAGACAGTTTAAAGTAGCAGCATGGCAGCAATCCTTCTGTTATAAAGAGTGCAGATGACAAAACACTTTTAATGTATGTATTTTGACTCCACCCCTTGTGCCTAATGAGTGATGGTGAATGTGAGAGCCACTTCAGCCACTTTCTCACTACACAATAGGAGGTTTTATACAAACATCAGTCTGCATTTTTATTTTAGCTCCTTTGTGACACAAAGAGGACATATGTGAGGCATATTTGTTGTGCAAATTATTCTGCAGACAATATCAATATGGGTCATGAAGTGTTGCCTTAACAAAACTGTTACCAAGCTGTTCTTCTATTTGTCATGGATGAAACCATATCTGGAGTGCTCTGCATAGTTCTGCACTCTCCAGCCTGAGAAGTGTATTGACTTACTGGAGTAAAACTAAGCAAATGCCATGAAGCTGTTTAAGGAGCAGGACTTCCTGCTGTATGAAGAAGAGCTGAAAGAAGTGGGGTTTCTAGCTTGGTGAGGAGAAGTCTAAAGGGCACCTGAAACTACCCAATGGAAGGATATAGAGAAGAAAAGAGTGAGGCACCTCTTGGAGATGCATATTGAAAAGATGGGAAGCACAGTCACAGCTGCAAAAAATTAAATTCTGATTAGATATTAGAAGTCAGGCTAATTAACAGTAATAACAATGAGTCTGATCAAACACTGAAGCAGAGGCTGAAAGAAGCTGTGAAATGTTAGTCCTAGTACATATCAAATTTGACTCAGTCCTGACCTGAGCAAGAGGTTGAACTAGGAAATTTTTGGATATCCCTTCCAAGAAAATATACTTTGCATATATAAACTGGCTATGGGCAATCAGTGAATGAAAGGGGCTTTGATAAGCAATTTAATCTTATATAAATATTTGCCTATCTGTGTGACAACCTCCAGGTCTAATCTCACCCTAAATGAGTTTCAAGATGTGAATCCTAAATCAAATCAAGACTTAAAATAACTTCAGTCTTGTCCCACATTATGTATAGTGCTATGTTATTAATCAGACTGTCACAACTCATAAATCCCATCAAGTCCACCATACATTGGACCTAATAATTAAGATATATCAATCAATTTGGAAAGGAAGATCTGGTTCGGTTGTCTTTGTTTTGTTTTTGTCTTGGTTTTCTAGACACCATGAGTTCCCATTGTGAATTGTGTGATTTTAAGCTTAACAAAGCCATCTTCTTAACAGGCAGAAATAATGACAGGTGTCTGTTCCAGTCCCATGAAAGCAGATCCTTTTGCTTTGAGGCTGAAATATCTAATTCACAATAAATGTGCTGCCACTTATAGGCATTTGAAAGAAAATCTTTTTTCTTGTTTCATTTCCCAGTTAGATGGGCAGTGTTCTTTTTGTTTTAGTTTGCCTGGCAGTCCAGCAAAATGTCTTTATCCTAAACTTCTTCACATTTTATGTCTACCACTACCCATCCATTGCTATTATAATTATTGCCTAGGCTTTTATGTATGACTCATACCAGAAGGAACACCAAGCATATGCATTGATTTGTGCTGTTTTATGAAGAACCACTTTGTTGGATGTTGACATAAAACATTTGTGACAACCTGTTAGAAAATAAAATTTGCCCCACAAAGTTCACAGAGAAGAGTCTATCAAAATAGCCATCAACATGGATGAAAAACAAAACAAACGCCTTATGGAATTCTTTTATATATTTGAAGGGATAGAAAACTCAAGTCTGTAGGTCAAAGGCTACATATAGGGAGCAGCATGTCAGTCAGGCAGAGGAAATGGTGCAAAGAAGAGAGGAAGCTTCATATTTCCCCTTCCCTCACTGCTGATCCTTAGTTGCCTTTTTTGACAAAGGGATGTAATGGGACACTGCTTTAAATGATGTATTGTGGGAAGGCAATAAAGGAAGGATGTGAAACGGGATCCTGTGGAATAAAAGAAAACAAAGGAAATGTTTCTCTCCACCTCAGTAACCCAACTGGGACCATACTAAAACAGCACTTCAGATACAGCAGGTGGGTTTTATGGTTTCACACAAATTTTTGTTCTTCCTCATAAAATCACAGAGGTCAAGTCAGTTCTCACCCTAAATTATAGATGTGTAAAATTGCTGAACAAGCCTGAGGATTCTTTGACTAGTGTAAGCACAGAACACCTCTCGCTTCATTGCTGTACCTAAGATACATAGGAAGGACAACGATGTAGGCCCCTCAAAACCACGTTAAGTCTTGAGAAAAATGAAGCTTTAAATATTTATTATATACAGTGTAGTCTTTTTTTACAAATTTCCTCTTCTTCTCTACTTTATGCTTTCTTTCAATTTTTGTCTGGCTTTTTCCCTGTATTATTCAAAGTAATGTACAGACTTACCACTCAGACCAATAGAAACTAAATGTACATGCTGACAACTGCAAAAGTGTTTCTTTATCTTTCCTCTCATTTATCAATCCCAATGGTCACTTAGATTCACTTTCATGTCTGATAAAGGCAAAACTTCAAAAAGTCATTATACTCCAAAGTTTTCTAACAGATCCCTACCAAAGTCAATGAATATTAGATGTTTGAAGTAATAGTCCTTTCTGTATCAGTCCAGAAAAATGTTGCATGCCATTTTAAGGATATTTTACCATATCTTGCTAGCAGATTTAATCAAACTTAACATTCATTAGGAGCAGCAAAATATGAGATTTTTCCTTTACATAGCTACATGGAACATGCAAGTGTACAACAACATGGTAAACCACACTTCTTTTGTTCTGATATTTACTTTGACAGCTCATAAAAAACATAGAATATATTTATTTGCTTTTACACATTAGTTCAGACATGCCTTTCTGATATAGTCCTGATCTGTATCTACCAAGCTTCAGACAATCCACAAATATAATCAGGCTGCATGTCAGTAGTTAGAAAATGCTAAAGATCACTGCTGTAGTATTGTATCAATACAGATATAGTAAAGCTATGAAGTCATATCAATACAAACATAGATTTTTGGTCTGAAACCACACAGATTACACTACACTAAGAAGCCAAATAAATTGTATTTCATATTGCCTAAGTTAACTTAAATATCACAATCCTACCAGTCATGTACATTGTTCTACAAATTTATTGAAATCAAAGTGGAAAAGCTGGTTTTAACACATCATAAAGCTGTCGCTCTATTTTTTTTTCTATTTTTTTTCTATTTCTTAATAATTTTTTCAAGATAATATCAACTATCAAATATGCAAAAAATGGAAAGGTTCTCAGGGTGTCTGACAGTGAACTGCATAACATAGCCTTGTAACAGTCATAGGGCATACCTAAGGTGAAAGAATTTTATTAATTTCCTTACTTAATTGCATGAGCAAATAACTCATATAGTGAAAGGAGAGGGGAACCTAAAATGTGAGATTTAGGTCACAATTTCTGAAATGGCAACAGTGTACACAGTGACACTTTCAAATTTATGCAAGTGTATGTTCATCAAACAACAGAGCAGTATCAAGTAACAGGAAAAGGAAAGAATAGGTTAACTTTTCCTCTGATTTCTGACATTCATAAAACTTCAACAAAAACCCTATGGAATTCAAAGAAACAAAGTAATATTGCTATGAAGCAATGTATGTCCTTTCTCTTCACAGAATCATGAATTAATTTGAATGCCTACATTGTAGTAAGTAAACTCTTCATGACTGGTTTTCAGTTTTTTCTATTTCATGAACCAAAATTTACATTAGATTATATGGTGGTTTAATTGGTATGCACAAGTCTCCTACATTCTTGCGTTACCACTGTGTTTTCCCAGTGCATTCACAAATTTCTGAAATCTACTACTAGGAAAGGAATGCAGCTGGCAGAAGGCAGATTGTTTTTAAAATTTCTAAGGAAGAACTACAAAAAGCCTCTGAAGTAAATTCAGTAGCCCAGTATCACATAAAAATTGTAGTACATGTCTCTGAGGGAGGATTTTTAATGTCTCATTGTAGCCCAAGAAATCTCTGTCTTGTATGTATTTTAGAACGTATGGGTGAGTATAGAAACATGCATCTACATATAAAATATGTTCCAAGAATACACGTGGCTCCTTGAACTTTGACACAGAAGTGACCTGAATAGCTTTAGACAGGGTTTGTAAATGAAAAACACCCAAAATGCAACACTTCCCACAAACTTTTAGAAAGAAAAGAAGCCAATATAAATTATGCAGATCTGTGATTCATACAGCTGGAGTTTATGCTAACCAAATCAAATACTAGAACTTCCAAAACTCACAGGTCAACCTGCAAATTAATGAGCAATACACTGCCATTTAGTACAATTAAATCTCTTGTGAGGTGAAAAAAAAAAAAAAAAAGAAAAAGATGAAAGTAAAGTTGCCCTATATGTTTTAACCGGTTTGGTATAAATTCTTTTGCAAGCCAGTAATGCTAAAATAAAGTTTCTAAGAAAGAAAACAACAGTATATTTCTCCACCTTTTCCAATAATCAGCATGTAAGCAACCACAATAAGATTGCTGTAACTACAAGAAGAAAGGGGACTTTAAAAGCCTGGTTACTATACGGTTTATTTCATTTTGATCTTAAGAAGTAAAGTAAAACATTACCTGCTTGTTATAGGCTACCAGATATTTGCAGATAAATGGTAATGAGGTTTAGGAAACCTAGTGATCAAAAAAGATAGCTAAATGATTACCCACCACCAAGCACTGAAGTGAGCAAGACCAGAAAAGTCCTGCTGTCATTGCTTTGTCAGTTAAATATTCCAAGGTCAGCTAAATATTCAAGGCTTCTTCTGATCCACGTATAAGGATTATAGAGATTCAAAGAAGCATGACATAACTATTCCTTAGAACACAGATGGTCTCACTACACTAATGAAAAGCAAAGGCTGGGGTTAAGAGATAATGTAAAATATTTATATGGAACAATACTTTCAAGAAAAAACACTGTATTGAGAAATTCTCTTTATAAGGAAAGATTAGCACACTTCAAAAGTTTTGCTTCCCATATTTGTTTGCAGTGAGATTAATCCCCAAATTTCAAATTTGTGATATAGCAAAAAAAACCCCCAGTTTATGCTGGTTTATTACACACTATGTAAGCAAGAATGCATGCACAATCTCAGTGTATCGGTTTTGCTGTACATCTGGGAGTCACAGTCTAGTCTTCCAGCATGCTCTGGTCATCCATCTATTGTTTAATCATGCAGAGAGCTGCCCTTCTTTCTCAAGAGACATGATATTCACTCTTAGTGCTGCACAAAATGTATTGATTAAGACATTAGGACAGAGTGATCTTGGGTATAGCCTCATTTGCATCACACTCAGTGAAACTCAAGGAAATCATCATCACCATCACAATGATAATGTAGTGCAAGGGAGCCAGGAGGAGGTACTGCTCCTGGTTTTGGTTTCAGACAAGGGATTTCACACAAAAAGCGGAGGACTGGCCAAAATATATTTAATAGCTGTTAGCCCATTTTAAGAGCAAGGGAATGAATTAAAATGCTTTGTTCATCAAATCCTTAAGGGCCTACTAATAAAATAGAGCTGGGAACATTACAAAGGTAATTTTGTGCAGTTTTAATTATATATTCACTGCTATGAGTGAAATAATAAGATTTTTCCCTTCTTAAATATATACCTGGGCCCTATTACATTAGAGGAGAAGGCGTAGCATCTCTCTTATTTGTTCTGAGGAACATTAATGTCTAAATTTTAAAGTACACTCGAGAGACCTTTTGGGAAGAAAAACTGATGGAAAAGGAATGAGTCCAGCAAGATGTCTCACTGAAACATCAATAGAGATCAAATTCAGGCTGATGCATAGCAGAGCAAATTCCTGTGTTTCTATCTATCTATCTATCTATCTATCTATCTATCTATCTATCTAGCAACAGGTTTATCTAAGCAACAAAACTATTTACATCTTTCTAGCCTTTAAAACTCCATGCTTTCAGACACCATGAACTCCTGCAGTTCTTAATTCATTAGTTTCATCATTAAAAAAAAACTTGGACCAATTCATCTTTCCTAATTTTTTAAAATTGTCCCACTGTTGGGACCCATCAGGTCTGATTTTTAGAATACGTATGTGAATACATACGTATTCTATACATATGTGAGAGAAAACTAAAAAATACTTATGTGAGAGAATACATATGTGAGGGATAACTAAAAAATTGTTTCTGTTTTCCTACTGCAGTGTTTGTGGCTAAATTACTTCCTTTGTAGGAAGTAATGGGAAGTGAATAGGAAGTAAATGGGAATCTCTAGATAATGCAGGGGCATGGGTTTTGTAGTCATTTTACAGTTCTCTGCAACAGCTAGTTTTTTTCAGCAACTCCTACCAGGAAATTCTGGCTATTTCCAGGGCGTGAACATGTATTTAGCTGTCCTAAGAAACTACAACAAACTTCAAGGGATTTAAACTGATTTTAAGTATATAGATGTTCAAGTATCCATACTAGAAGGATACAAGAAATTACATTCTCAGTATTGCCCCATGTAGATAGACATGCGCAGTTATGCTTGGTCTCCAGGTCATGTGGAATTGGGAAATGATGGAGCAGTGATTGTAATTCTCACATTGACATATCCCAAGTATGGATTCACCAGCTATGCCAATTTTTCTGCAGCAGTTTTTTTAATATTTTTTCTGGTTTTTTATACAGTAGAACTAAACAAATGATATCTATACCGTCCTGTACCTGATGTGCAGGATTTATACAGCAAAATAATATAAACTATAAAAAGTAATATGAAAAATTATATAGGCTATTTTGCTGGAGTAGATTCTGACAGTGAATGTGAATTTTTAGTCTATTCTCTGGATAAACACAGAGGTAAAAATACTCTCTACCCCAAACAGCTCACAGAAAAGGGCAAGTAGATAACATCAAGCAGACTCAGCAGTGTGCATATAATACAGATAATAGAAACCTTCTTCAAAACACATTTTGAATATTTTAAGAAGAGATGTGAGAATTCAGTGACCTTACTGGTCGCAATCACACAAAACAGTCAAAAGATAAAACTAACAGAATCTTTGATTTTTTATTAAAGACATATTGAATTTCTCCATCACTGCTGATACTGTTTCCCTGTCAGAATGGCCTTACACTTCTGCTAAAGGGACTATTTCCATCATCATTCTCCTGATGGCACTTCATTTTTTAATGGAAAATGGTTTTAATGATCTTAGTAAGTAACAGACAAGTCTTGGTTTAGGTTATATGTTTGCACTTGTAAAGGTACACAAACCATGTGTGCCTTTAGTGTAGACTATGGCAGATACTGAAAGCCCAGCTACTTCACCTGAAACAGTGAAAGGAGCTCTATAAAAATCTCTGCACAGTTCCACAGTGACTGAAAGGAGTGCATTGGAAGAGAGAGTCCCAATTGCTGTCCCAGTGCTTTCAAGTTTGCTGGGAGTTGTCTTTTTGCCTGCCACCTGGGCCTTAGAGGACGGACTTTGCAGGAGCAGCCGTGCTTTGGTTTAACCAGAGGGACCTGAAATTCAGGGCTTACTATTAGATGACAGGAACCTCCACACTGCCAAATATCTTTTGTGAATGTCACTGTCCAGCCTGTTTTTCCATAGGCATGTCTTAAGGCACAGGTCTTTCCATTTGCATTCTTTTTTTTCTGTGAATCATAACTTCCTTTGCCAAACAAATTTACATATAGCTGGATATAAGCTATATTTATAAAGTTAGAGTGAAGGTCAGATAGCTTGCCCTCAGCTGAAATTTCCATTTATCTCACAGTGATATATACCAGCTCTGACACCTTAGTCTATCATGTCACTGACTCCCATCAGTACCACGTCACCAGAAAAAAATGGATGATTATTGATAATTCTTGTGTTTCAGCTTATTATGAATACACAATTGAAACCTTTCCGCACCTTGTTTCTTCTACAAGACTATACATATTTTTTCCAAGGACTTTGTTGTGTAGTCTTTTTCATGATACTGCAACTTCCCAGTGAATCTACCCTAATGAACAATAGTTTAAAGATTATGCACTGTGGAAGAGAATTTTTATTAATTGTGCTTTGCATCACTGTAACTATTAAGCTGCTGTTGTTTTACTACTTTTCCCCCTCTCTTTACTTCTTAGCTTCCCTTCCATCTTTCTTTTCAACCACAGTGTAAAATGTTCTAAATAAATGTTACACTATATCACTGAAATAGTGGAATTTTTTGAGAACAAGGACTATATTTAGAGAATTTAATACTTTGCTCTCCATGTTTCAAGTCTGCTAAATTGGAATATCAGTGCCATTAATGTTTAATCTAGAAATTTCTCTAAAACTAGAATTTCTGTAAAACTAGAATTGAGCTGAGACACAAAATTGAGATATGCGGGCAACTAAATCTGTTCAATATGATTATCTATGATCTGAATCTGGGGATTGAGTGCCCCTTAGTCACTTGATGATACCAAGTTTAGTGGGGGTATTTATCTGCTGTAGGGCAGGAAGGCTCTGCAGAGCTGCTTGGAGAAGCTGGATTGTGAACATAACTGCGAGGTTACGTAAGGTGAAGTGCTGGGTCCTGCCCTTGGGACACAACAACCCTCTGCAGTGCTATAGGCTGGGACAGAGGGGCTTTCTGGTAGAAAAGGACCTGGGGGTGCCAGTCAACTGATCTTGAGCCAGCTGTGCCCAAGTGGCAAAAAGGCCAAGGAAATCTGGTCTGTGTCAACAATAGTATGGCAGCAGGACCAGGGCAGAGACTATCCCCTTATACCCCACACTGGTGAGGCCACACATCAAATCCTGTGTCCAGTTCCAAGCCCCTCACTTCAAGGAAGACATTGAGATCCTGAAAGAGTGTCCAGAGAAGGGCAGCAGGGCTGGGGAAGGGTCTGGTGCACCGGTCTGATGAGGAGAAGCTGAGGGAGCTGGGGTTGTTCAGCCTGAAGAAAAGGAAGCTCAGGAGAGACCTGGTTACTCTCTACAACTATCTGAGTGGAGGTTGTAATGAAGTGAGGATCAACCTCTTTTCTCATGGTAACAGGTGACAGGACAAGAGGGAAAAGTCCCAAACTGTCCCAGGGCTGGTTCAGATTGGACATGAGAAAGAGTTTTCCCCCTAAAAGGGTTGTCAAGCATTGGAACAACCTGCCCAGAGAGACGGTAGAGTCACCATCTTTGGAGAAGTTCAACAAAGTGGAGGTGATTGACAGTTAGTCAGAAAAGTTAGTCAGTTAGGTAGCTGGTCGTTAGTCAAAGTTTGGAGTCAATGTCCTGGGGGATCTTTTCCAGCCTAAACCATTCTATAGTTCTTTGGTTCCACACTCTCTGCTGCTGCCTCTTCTACAGCAGCTAGTGACAGACAGAACACTATCCTCCGGACATCCCTGCTCCTGCCTCAAGTTAGTTCAACACATTTGTGGTAGAGGAATTGCCTAGCTGTCCATCACCAGAGGGTATCCTATATAGCATGTTTCAGGCAGGGGTTGATTTCTCTCACAGGAAGAAAGAAGAACCTTAACCCTTGCTTGTAGGGCATTATAACTCGTGACAAGTGGGAATATATTTTCATTTCTCCAAATCACACAAGAAATGGTAAAGATGACAACCTACAGCTCAGCACTCTTTGTTTCCTTCCATCTAGCCTTTGTGTTGCTGTCTGAATATAGTCTTTGGGATGCCCAGAGCCAAAAAACATACTTATAAATGTTTCTTAAATCACAAAACACAGACATATCACTCATACTAAAAGCAATAGCAGGTATGATATGTTAGACAAGTTGATTTGATCTTTTGGAAATGGTTTAGTATCTAAAATTTTGTATGCCATAGATGAAGAAGTAGTGCCAGCAGGATATTGAAAACCACAGAGATCTCTGTAGGAAACATTAGGAAAGAATAGGGCAGCTAAATGAATACTCAGGGAAAATAGATACTATAAAATTGGATCCCTGCTGCATCAGCCTTTGTGGATGATATTGCCAATTTGGAGAACAGTGGATTCAGGGAGTTTGGTAACCAGAAGTTATACGGAATTTTGTCTCTATTTTTCATTGGAAACTACAACACTTTTCAAGTATAATAGAAATAACTCTATCTTCCTAGTGTCCAACAAAATTGTTGTCTCAAATACATTATCTGCTTGGATTCACAGTAAAATTGTTGAAAGATGAAGCAGTGCAGAAACCATCTGTCAGGTGAGACTGAGGATTAATTGCCACAATTTTCTTAACGTATTTTACACTAACATCTCATGTGATAAAACAGCACATGTGTTGCACTTATTTCCTGACAGAATAAATAAAAGGCAATAAACACCACATAAATATAATTTAGGAGTGAGTTGTATGTAAAAATACAACTACTTAGTTCTAATTCTTCAGTTTCTTTATATCAATTCAATGTACTAAATTGCATTCCATGGTTGTTGAAAACTTAATTTTGACAAGCTTTTCTGGACTCTTAAATCAAAACTTTAAAATTTAAAATGCTGAAATCATAAGGAATTCTTCAAGAGTTTATCTTGTCAATCTTCCTGGCAAAAATCTCTTTGCTAAATAATTTTTGAAAATGGTAACTAGTAAAAGCTTGAAGTTGGAAAAGCCAGTTTCTACCTATTAGTTTCAAGTTCAAAGAAAGCAACAATTATCTAGAAGGACTTTTTTCCCCCACCATCTTTTATTTAGTAAGCTAGTTGTCACCCCTCTGTCTCCTAGAGACCTGTAATTCTAGGATAAGCAGCCACTTCATTTTGCAGGCGGTTTGTTTTTGATTTCAGAAGTCTGTTGCATCACACTGATTGATTTGCACTCAAATGTAATTGTTCTGAAAAGCAATGAAATATTTACTCTTACAAAACACAGAAAAAAAGCTGTTTCTGAAACATACTTTCTTGACATAAGACAGCCCTGAAATTCAACCTGAATAGTAAAAGTATCATTTGCACAAATGTAAACAGCAAGGATACATTTACCAGGGTCAGAAAATTTGGGAGCTATTCAATCTGGATTAATGATGTAGAAAAAATGGGTTGCACTTAAAGCAGCTATGTTGTCAAAACATTGCTCTTTTAATCCCTGATAAATTATGGAGTTTATGAAAGCAGATCTTTTGCAGATAATTGAAGATTTTTTAAAACGTATGTGAAAAGTAGATTAAATGCGAATCCAGTGCTGCTAAACTATATGTCTGTCATGAGTCTTTGTACTTCACCATTTCATAAATCCACAGGTGGGTGAGTATATATTTTTACTATAATCCCAGTTTATGTCTAGACTTTTCACATTAAAAAATTCCATATATCAACTCAGCTTTTAGGTCCTTTCAGTGCATCAGATCAGAATATATTAGGTTTTAAAACAAAATAAATAACTTCCAGATTGGATGATCTGTTTTCACTCCTCTCCACCTGCTATAAGTGGGAAGTACGGGAAGAGGTTTCTTTAAGGATGTTTATATAGGTCCTTTGTTAGCACGGTTGTGTTTTATTTAAAGCTGAATGGTATTTCTTCTTGAATTACAGAAAAAACAATCTTACCAACAACCTACTGCTTCTCTGCAATCCATCTCCAAGTTACAGAAAGATGCAAATTTATGATTATTTATTTTTAAAATCCAGGTATTGTTTCAGTCTTCTTTTTCTATGATGGATGAATGCCTTTTTCTAGTTGATTGATAGTTTCATGACATGAGGTCAACATCAATGAGCTTCATCTTCAGGCATTTTTAAAAAAGATTTCTGAATTTTTATTCTGTCAAATAAAGTTATATTAATAATTAAAACTGCTATTTAATAGTAAATGTGTTCTTTGTCTAGCTCTCCTCCTACTGCCTTTCCTTCCACCAGCATATGCAGCCTATTTTCTCAGAAAGAACACCACAGAACTTGTTGTGACCCTTCCTCTTTTACTTGGCGTAGCAGCAGCTGCCAGGAAGGTGCTTACAAGCTTGAAAATTTGTCCACTGAGCACACCCAGCAGAGTGGCTCCATCCCTATTTAACCAATGCCAGCCAGAATCATGGGTAAGAGTAAATCAAAAGAGGCAAATGTGGAGTCTGCAATTAGCAACACCCAAGAAAGCTATCAGCAGTAACACAACTCAGCAAAAACAACAAAAGGTTGAAGAATGAAAGGGTTATGTACAGGGCCAGCTACAAAATGATATGCAGTGGCCATTTTAAACTCAAGCATAGTAACTTCATATAGCATTTGAGATTTCTGCAAACCAACATGGGGCAAGCCCTGCTTCTTGTATTTCCATGCCTCTTCCCTGCCAAAAGTGGTGTTAATGATTCTTTACTCTTTGCTGCCAGTAGTTTTCTGATAATGTGAAGGAAACAGAAAAATCAGCTTCCTAAATCTACTAAGATAAACAAAAATAATCCAAACATTATTTTTTCAGGAGCTCTGAAATGAAGAGGCTGATCTTAAGCAGTAAAATATTCTCTTCTTGGCATCTCACAGTGTCAACTTTGTGGGCTTTCCCAGCTACAGTGCCCAGTTTGTTGCCTTCATTGCCAGATCAGCATTGTATGAATTTACTATATGCCAAGAAGTAAAAACAGAATGGATGTGAAGATAAACAGCCATGTTTCTGCACCTAATCAGTAATTATAAAATTGTGGGCAATATGAATGGGGTAATTGGCAGATCTAATCCCCTTGTAAACCAGAATACATGGTAAAGGAGATGTGTTTTTACACGTATATCTTTGCTATATCTTTGAAAATAGAGAATGCAGGTACTATTCAATGACCTGGCCAAAAGATCTCATGTTGAGTTGCAAACCAGACCGAGTAATACATAGGTAAGGAAGACAAAATAGTCCATCTTTTTCCTGCTAGGAGTTGGTTTTGTTTTCAAAATAGTTTTAGGCAATGAGACATATTCTTGCCTTCAAAACTTCAAAGTTGGCTGTGCACTGAATATCCTTTTTTTTCTCTTTATAAGATTTCATTTGGAATCCCTGGGGGGAAAAAACCTAGATGTGGGTAATAACCACTCCTATTTCAGAAAACAGCTGGTGTAATATTTTCTGAGAATAAAAGCTGAATTGATTCACTGATTGGTAAAACTGCATGTTCAGTCCTTACATTTCCATCATTTTACTGCATTTTGCATTTGCAGCTCTCACCTTTGGGATACTTAGTAAAAGAAAGACCACAGTTGTGATGCATATTCTCTGTAGAGTAGTCTAAATAAATCATCATTATGTGGTGATGGAGTTACACCCCATAAACTCTTCAGACCTACAGAAGTCTGTACATACTTTATGGTAGGCTTTCCCTTGCATTTATAGTCATAAATTCAGTCCACTGTTACCATAATAGGAGAAACACTTAAAAAAATACAGAAATATTCACATAAGGAAAAGTCAAGCATCTGCCTTTGTGTTCATACTGCATGTTGATGCTTACTTCCTACAAATATTTAAACTGTCTGACAAAGTGTTGCCAATTTTGAACACTTTTAAATAGGCTCCACATGTTGCCTCATATGCAAACCATTGCTTCCACATTTTACCATTTTTCCAAAACTTGAGCAGTACCTAGTTTGATTGTCCAATTTTGCCTCATAGCATTTGAAACAACACTTTCTTAGATTTAATTTAATCCCTTGTGCTTAGCAACCATTCCAAAGTTTCTCTCAACAGAACCATCCTAGGGCAGCTAGTTCCCCCAAATTAGAGGGGAAACGCAAACCTGCAGCAGTAGCAGAGCAGCTGATTTCCTGTGGGGAGAGGAGGCAGAGCAGTAGGAACTGTTGGACTGGGCCATGATGGCCTGTGGGAAATTTTTAGAAAATGCTTGACTTTTTTATCCTCTTAAGGTCTTCTTTTTCCCCTGGGCTGCTACTTTTTTCACCATACTTTCCACTTCTTATCTTTCTTCTCCAAGTACAAATGAGGATTTCACCATTTCCCTCACATTCTTACCCGCTTCTAAAAGATATAATGCCCTTTTAGTGGGATTTGCATTGCACTTCCTTTAAGCTATAAAATCTTTTTCATTCTAATGTAATTGCATCTGCATTAGGATTTGTGCACTGATCTAACCTACTGCTCTAGCAAGACTGGTCCCTCCTTTTTTCAGACAGACAGGAAAGCCACAAAAAAAATTAAGTGATGAAATGTAATTGCTGGAATATGTGAGATTTTGACTACTGTGTCCACAGAGAGGTTATTAGAATGTATTTATGTATTCTTTTGTACCTGGGTGAAGTTATTTGTTGAGTAGCTAGATAAACTTCTTTATCAGTGAATGATATATAAAAGAGGGCTTATGGGTAGAGTGGCAATACACGCAAAGAGCGTAGGAAGCCTGACACAGCCCAGTTTTCTGAGATTGTAGGATCACATATTAGCAGTTTTTCCACAGCGATGTTATTCTCAGACCTTATTCAAAAACAACATCAAAAAGGCTTCTTCTCCAGTAAAATAAAACTGAGTTAGTTTTCCCCAGATTAAAAAATCACAACAGGCTTGTTTGACATAGCAATGTAATTGACAGTAAGTAATGGGTCATTGTGCTAAGATAAAGCAGAACTTTCTAGCAGAAGTTTCTCCTGAATTCTGCTCTGTATTTAGTTAGAATACCTATTCTAACTGAAGCTTCCTAAGTTTGACAAATGTTCTACTTCTTAACAAATTGTATTTGCAGTGTGAGAAAATATTTTTCCAATACATTTACTCGAATTACTTCTGCAAAGTCATGTAGTTTAGGCAGTTAGTTATTTTTTAATATCAATGCTCAGGTGTTTGTTAGCATGAATATTTTTTCTTTTTTGAAAGTAATAAATTCTACTTGCATGCTTTTATGCTATCAGGCCTTCAGAGCATCCTAAAATTTTACTAAATTATTTGGAAGTTCTTCCTCACTGTCTAGATGGCCCCTTGGAAGATTCAGAGCATGGCTGAGGAGAATGGCATCATGGACAAAGCAGCTGGGAACAGGAAGAAAGATAAATAAGGTTATGCTTTCAGTGACAAGTACCTACCTCCTGCCTTTCCTTGCCTCAGGTGTTTCTTACAATGGTTGCAGCTCAGTCTTCCACAGTTTCTCATCTCCTGTGCCCCACTCTCCAATGAGCCTTTCACTCACATCAAGTTAATAACACTTTCCCTTAGGTCCCAGTATTACTTTTAAACATTTGCTCAACCTTGCACATACACTCCATCAGCAGTAAAAACAGCCATTTCACTCATCTACAGCAAATTGTTTTGTCCTTTTGGTCAGGTTGCCACAAATAATTTTTCTTGATTGACTCCTCTCTCACTTCTTATCTTCTGAATCTTCTCCAGCCAAAGAAATAGACGGCGTATAAGTCCTGAAAGTGTACTCCTGTACTCCTGCTGTTATTTCTCCCCATTGGCCAAGGATACCTCAGATCTGTGCCCAGCATAGCCAGTACCAGGGGGTCTGCTGGACTTAACCACACTAGAAATGCTGTATGTATAGGAAATAGAGATTATTTAAAAATTTTGGATCCTACAGATATTAAGCCCAAATTTTTCCTTTTCCCTTATTTTCCCCTTTCCTCATACCCTTCTTCACCTTCCCTGCTCTTTTCGCAGTCTAAGTCAGGAAGGATAGGTTTTGAGAGGACATATTATTACAGTAGTTTTCTGGCAAAGTCAGCATCTCTGACTGTAACTGTCTCCAGTTTTGGTTTTTTGGTTTTTTTTTTAATAAGCCGTATTTCATGCCAACAAGATTACCATAAAGTCAAATTATTCAATTCTTAAAAGTACAGTTATATTTTGTAGCAAAAAACTTAAAAATTTTCAATACGCCAGAACAAAGGAGGGTTGGTTCTCTACAGTGTTTTGTCTCCCCTTTTCTTGGATTTATGCTTTTCAGCAGAGTGGAAGGGCTGGGCTCCTGAGATTTTCTGAAAATAAACACAGTAAAAAAATGGCTAATCACAGATAGAGTTGTGTCTCAGACACTTCCAAAAATGGTACTATGATTTGGTACAAGAGATTTTACTTTCTAGCGGAGAGACTGATCAGAAATTCATTATGATTTCTTGGTTGGGATATGTCTATGTAACAAATTGCAGTGCCAGTTCAGGTTATTCTTGCCAGCCCTAAGGGTGTGCTCTGGAGGCTGGCAGAGGTCCAGCCACATTATCTGGGGTTTGTGAGGGTTCATGAGCTCTGGGTGGGATTTACATCCCAAGGCAGGGCACTGCACAAGTGCCAGGCTGCTACACCCCCAGCCAGCTCATTCAGGGTGTTATTGTCATTGTAGAGCAATTGTTATTGCTCTACACTACACTGACATGTCTAAGTGTTCTGCAACTTGGTCTCCTCATACTTTGGAGGGAAAATAATACATGAAAGGCAGATATCCAGTGTGCAGTGAACTACAATAGGCTGACTACTCTAATGACCAGTGCAGCCCCATGCTCCACCTACACTCTGTGACAGAGGCACAAATAAAAAAGCACAAGTGCACCAGCTACCACAGAGACATCAGCATTTTACACTTGCAGCGTGTAGTAAGGATTTTGGTTATATGCATTTCTACAAACAGAATAATCTAGTGATTAAAAGTCATGCTTGAACCTTTACTGTCTTTTCTTCACAGAGAAGCAATTTGATTACAAGCATTAAATACAAATAGACACGTTCAAGTATATTGAAGTCATTACAATCCCCTGCTACTGTATTAAGAGAAAAAGAGGTAATAGAGGCCCAGTCTTCCTTGTACTTACATAAGTAGTGCTGACACATTAATCCTTTCACTCAGAGAAGAATGAATAAAGAAGACTGTAAAATTTTTAGGGACCTATTCAATGAACAGAAAAAAAGACAATAGAAAAAGAGAGATTAAAAGGTAAAACATAATTTTCATAATTGATGGAAAGCATTCATCAATGTGTGAGCCATGACATACTCTGTTACATAAAATTATAATTTTTAGGACTTTGAAGAGTCACCAAAATTTTGAATAACTAAATTTGAGATTTAAAATTGCATTTTTTAACTTCATTTTTGTTATTTTTTAAATCAATGTTTTTCCCATAGGAATTGCCAATTTTAATTCATTATTTTTAATTTTAATTCATAAATCCAAATTCAAATATACCTATGTAAGTCACTATGAGTATACTGTTTGGAATTAAGAAGCACTTTTACTTATCTGATTCACATAGATTTACGGAGTTCAAAATCTCATATTTGCAGCTAATCCACGACTATATGATGGAACACAAATGAAACTCAGATTAAGAACACAAAGAACAATCATTATTCAGATGTTCATGCAACTCAATTATCTTCAGTTTTGATGCAGAAACCCAAACCATGGAACTTCTTCACTGGAAGAAGTCATGAATCTATGTGAATCTTGGTTAAAATCTGGTCTGAATTTGTAATAAAATAATAAGCCAAGTGAGCTTGTATTTCTTACCTTTTATAAGCATTTCAGAGATCTGGAGTTCTTATCCCACTGTTATGGTGTGAACCTTTGTTATTCATAAGGAACTATAACTACGATACAGCCCCGATAAGTGTCTTAGTGAAGTGTGCTTCTGTTAGTTAGTCAGTGTAAGTGATCTATAGGAATAAATTGACTGAGAAAAAACTAGTTGGGGTTAGCTGGCATCTTTTGGCAGTGTTCAGAAATCAGCAAGTGTTCCCACAATGTTACCTTTATCATTCTGTCTGCATTACAGTTTTTTCTATAAGCGCTTTCTGAAAGCTGCTGTAGTCTAAATAAAGATCATGCATCTCACATCTGTTATTTTTGCTGCTAATGCATCAAATTAAACACATAAACCCAAATATACTTAAAGAACTTATCTGAGATGTGGAAAACAATGCCAGCATCAAGATACTTTCCCCAAGTGTGTTTCACTTTTTAAGCACAGGCAGATCATAAACATTACAAAAGTATGAATCATTGCCAGATGGGGAGAAGGGTGCTGTAAATCACAGCCAGGTACTCTCTCACATACATCTGTCTTCCATCAGTGTTGGGAGACGTGGAGACATTCACTGCATTCCAGAGTCATTTTGCCACCTCGCTATACTGGAGGCTGGCTAGGAAGATCCTCACTCATGCTGGAGCCTATGACAGCAGGAATCCTACAAAAGATGTTGAGAAATACAGCCCCTGGGTTTCCCTGTCATCTTATGGAACTATTTTTAATGCATATACATATGCATTATTATATGTGTTTTACCTTTTTCTTCAGCACAAGCTACAAAGTGTAGCAGCAGCTCTCTGGCCACTGAGAGCAACAGATTACTTCCCCAGGCATTTTCCTGGGAAGGCTGTGAGAAGATCAGAGAAAAGAATGAGAAACAATTCTTATTTTCACACGCTGCACCTCTTGTTGTGAACATGTGGAATGTGTTATGGAGACTGTTTATCAAAGAGTGATTTCTTAATTGGACAATTGGATTGATTGACCAATTAGGTCAAAGCTGTAGTGGACTGTCGGCAGAGGTTACGAGCTTCTTACTAGGTATAGTATAGTAAGATATAGTAGAATAAAGCGATTGATCAGCCTTCTTCAATCATGGCCTGGATGGGCCCTGTGGAGACAACAAAGCCTATGAAAAATCTACATAAAGTTCTTGAATTATAGTTAATTTGCAGATGGATTCAATTGCTTTTAGCCATGAAGATGAAAAGAGACATCAAGGACACCTTTATCCCCTTTGTAAAAATCATGAAATTTTCAAACATAGAAAAATTCCACAGTTTAACCTTTCCTATGCAAGGGGTTCCATTAGAGCAACCAGCTTATAGTATCTGATTCTTATTTAAATGAGTCATCCAATTATCCCACGAACACCAAGAAGCAGAATGGGCTAGGAGCTGAGGATAGTTTTCGCTGTTGGATATGCTCCAAAAGTATCTAAAATCTTAAGAATTGTCAACAGAGAATTTATTATAGTGTTCAGAAGAGCATAGCACCACTACCTTTATATGTAGCTATGAACAGTCCGTCCACACTCCAGTTTCTGAATTGGATATAGCAACATTCATTCCAAATACAGGCAAAGAGGGTGGAAGGGAATACACTTTGCTCATTATGCCCTGGATCACACAGTATGTTTCATATATTTTCACAGCAAACACACTCACAAACAAAATAAAAAAGAAGACTGAAAAGCAATGCAATTGTATTAACTATTCCCCACATGAAAACACAAGTCTTTCACAACTAAGGACGACAGATCTGGGGATCTGTAGTCCTTAGTAGTCTACAGCACTGCTCATATTAAAGCAAATGAGTGCAGTGCCACTGTAAAAAGGGAAGGACTGGAATATAAAAAGGAAACAAAAAAGAAAAGGAAAAAAAACCCACCACATTTTCATTCTATTTTGAATGCACAAAGTCCAGTCTTACTCCTACAATTTGAGACTCACAAGGAGTGATAGGCAAATGCAAGGTCTTGCAGCTGAGCACAAATGAGACCAAAAGCTTTTCATCAGTTTTGCATCAAACAGCCATCCAGTTTAGATGACTTGTATGCCTCCAGCTACTCAGAGCATGCAGAGATGACACTTGGATAATCGTCATGTTTCTAACCTGACAGCAAAGGATGGACTAAATCCCTGTGATTGACTGATACTTTTAGTCATGTCAGGGAGACTCATTTGATCACCATCTGTATGTTGTCCATGAGAAAAATAAAGTTAAAAAACCAAAAATTTGATTCTGGCTGCAAATGATGTGTATTTCCTGCATTTAAGAATTCACTTTAGCAATATTTCATTTACATTTGTATCAAGAAAGATCAACTGTATTACTTATGTTAATCTTTTTTCACTATTTTAAGTGGCATTAGTTTGTGTGGGTGCTTGCAGCTCTGCATACATGTATGCAAACAAATGGAAGAAAAAACTGAATGTGTGCCAAACTGTAAAGGAAATAAACAGCAGGGAATTAAATTGGTTTTTTTCAGACTTCTAAGAAACAGTTACAGGAAGAAAGAATAAAACCAACAGCACGAGATAGCACTTAGCACTAAGTGATACTTCTTGGGACCTGGATCATGCTAAAGGATCTGTTCAGGTATATCCAACCTTAGTCTATTATTGTAAATTCATAGATTTTTAAAGCCCTGAGGGATCATTAGTGGTCATCTACCACAGCTATAAAGAATTTCTGCCAATGAGGTCTGAAAAAACCTCATGAAGCAGGACAACATCTTTTCGGGTGCAGCCAATTTTCACATTTATCCTTTGGTCCTGCCCAGCTGTGTATATTCTCATGGACATTTTAACTATGTTCATCACAGGACCATCAGGAGAAATCTCTCCCATGCAGGGTACCTGAAAAGAAACCCGAAGCTTGAATGGGACATGAGAAATAGTCAGGGTCTTTTCTGGCATGAATTTTATCCAATTCCAAAGCATATTCACATTAAAAACAGTAATCCACAGGAAAGCCAGCAAAGCA
The DNA here is from genome assembly GCF_036417665.1 of Passer domesticus. Taxonomy (NCBI): domain Eukaryota; kingdom Metazoa; phylum Chordata; class Aves; order Passeriformes; family Passeridae; genus Passer; species Passer domesticus. The sequence goes on along the minus strand of NC_087512.1, from coordinate 54,650,224 downwards.
TTTCACTGGCCATTGGTGGGCTTTATTCCCATATAAAGGTAAGAAAACAAAACAAAACAAAATGAAACAAAAAGTGCTGAACATGAAAGAACAGAAACAATTAATGCTCCAAATCATGGATGGAAAGAACTAGCAAATGGAGAAAAACTGTGTAACAAGCAGCCCATCTGAGACTGGAGCACAATTTGCTTCTGTTGCTGGGTCAGATATTTTCCTACCCGTAGCCCTTTTTTCTATGCATGTCTTTTCTAAGTTCTCTGGTCTGGATTCTCAGCAAATTTGAAATCATTGCCTTGTACACCAGCCTCCTCTTTCATCAGCAGAAAAGCCAGGAGGGGATTATGACACTTCTGCCAGTTTGTGTATTGTCCAGTTTGTGTATTGTACATATGTATAACAAATTACTTTATTATAATACAATGAATCATTGGTGAACTAGAATCCAGAGATGTGGGAAATTTTCTTTAGCTTGAATAAACAACATTTTGCTTCCTTGTTTCAACACCAAACACCTCCTTTCCCCTTTCTTGGCAACAGAGCCTTTCTTAAATCTCCTTTAATTCCAAGAATAACAATCACAGCTATAACCATAACCTGTGATTCATCTGTAATGTGTACAGCTACAGAAAATCTCTGGGTAGACTGATGAAATACAGAACAGACAAGGGATAAGTTTGCTCATAAGCAGGGATAAAATTTAAAAAATTATGTCTACTGAGTTGTGCTTTGTTCCTGACTGAGCAGAGGAGCAGTAACTGGTATCACTCCAGCAAGAGGGTGAAGTAATCCCTTGAGGGGCTGCATAGCAGTTGTTTCAGGAATTTGCATTTTACCTTAAAACCCCACACATGGGCCTACATCACACTGACAGTAAGCATTCTGAGTTTCTGCTCAAGGAAAAGTATTTCACCTGGGAATAGTAACCCCTTCCATGACTGGGTTTTGTACACATGTAATACAGGCCAAATTTCTGTCTCTGATTTGAGAACAGATGATATCCTGCTGTGACTAGAGGCAAAAAATGAGAGAGAAAAAAAAAAAGAAAAAAAAAGTGACAAGAAGCCACAATTTTCCCCTAAACTGTGAAGGTTATTCTTTCACCTTTGCAAATAGGTTGTACTTTTGCTAGCCTACTGTTACTATTCTGTGCTCTGCATGCATCAAACCAGGATTTTAAATGTCCAGTACTGTCTTTTTGAAATGTTTTGAATTACATGAATATTTTTACTGAAAAGCATATCTGAAAACTGAGCTACATCTGAAGCCCAGCATGAAAAGTCTTCAAAAAGCATTTCTTCTGGAAGTAAAAATAAATTAAATAAATAAATTAAATTAAATAGGAAAAGAAACTACAAGGATCTAAGCCCCAATGCTTCTGTTCCTTTTTATCATGTATTTCATTATTGTTTCTTTTTTTTCTGTCATGTTGCCCTATAGGTTTTTTTTCTGGTTATTCCTAGAAAAGACACACCCTAATTTCCAGATGCAAAGGCTTATCAGAACAATTCCCAGTTCAGAGATAGTGAAACATAGAATATAAAAATACAAATTCTCATCCTCTTTTAAAAGGTCTTAATATTAGACTAAATGTAAGTTTAATAAAAAGAAATTCCGAACAGATAAATTACTGCTTGTCTTTCTCATTGGGTGTGATGAAAATTAATTCCTATGTAGAAAGTGCTTTGAGATCTTTGTATGAAAGGCATTGCTTTGGTTAAGAGCAAACTAGTATTATTAAGTGTTATTAAATAAATTTGAGGCAGAGAACATCATAAATATTTCCCTGTAGGTTTAATCTGAGAACTGGTCTCTGTTGCGTTGTAGCTCAAGTTTAACCTTTAGAGCACCGACATCATATGCATTTCATTTACACTGCAGAGATAAAGCTGCCCTGGGCCTTCCAATGTCTCATCCATGGCCTAAACATTTAGTTGACAGCCAAAATACTGTAATTGACAAGGAACTTTGTAAGGTAATTTTGGACTACAAAAGGAAACAAGTCATCATTTCATGTTTAAATTAGTTTTGCTTTAAAAATGCACAATAGTGAATACACAGCCATGTGAATCAAGTGTAAACCTCATCATTTTAAAGCCCATAACTTTATATTATGACCCTCAAATCAGTGTCTTCCCACAGACAAATTAAAATACTTCAAAGGTTTTGCTGAAAAGGAATTAATAGTATACAGCAGAACTATGAGATTTCTTTCTGATTCTTGCTGTTGATTTTCATGCTTTAAGAAGCTAACTATGCTTTTAAAGTGCCAGCCCTGGAGACCTTGTGTAATCACAAAATGAGCATATCACACAGTAGCATCAATACATACTTGCTAGATCATCAGTAGTGCCCACATGCAGAGATCTGACAGTATTGTGCTGTTCATGAATTTCCTGTTTCAAAAGTCAAGCTGTATCTGAACATAGGTAGTCATATCAATTTAAGTCACATTCATCCAATGCCCTTATGCCCATCTAGATTTTCAGCTTTTAGGACATAGGATTATAAATACAAGGCAATGGTCATAAAGCCTGCTTAGAAGGGTTTTAACTCAGAATGCAAGTAGAAGAGAGACTATAGCTGACAAGAGCCCAGACACTTCAACTATTAGCTCTGACATTTTTTACTTTTGATTAAGATGTCAAAAACAGAGAGAGAGAAATTTTTGGTTTATGAAATTGTTACTATTAACATAAAAAAAAATTTAAGCTTTAAAAATATGTGGCCAATGAAATAAAATTCATTTTGTATTGTTCTCATAAGGGTTATTTGGAACGGTACCTTGGCGCAGGCAAAGCTGTGTATCCTCTTGTGAACACCTGTGAACTGTTGAATTTAATTGGGCAACAGCTGGTGCTGATTGTGGGTTTTCTTTCTGTATCTCATTACTGGTTTCCCCTTTGCTCTTTCCTGATTCAGTGCTGCTGGTGTGCAGCTTAAACAACCCCAGCAGAAATAAAGACAGTGAAAAAAATTATTGAAACAGTTTATATGTACATCTGTATGTTTTTGAGCTTTCTCAGAATTTTGCAGATGGATGGTGTATGTGGGTGGTGGTCTGAGGATATCAAACACTACCTGATAGTCCTCACAATATCTTTCAGTCTCCATCTAAGCATCAAGGTTTTTTTCTGCAGAGGTTAGGAGAAGCTGTAATTTAAAACTATTTATGGTCTAAAAAGCTCAGGAAAAAAAATACCCATATTAACTTTGTCATTTTGCAGTGGAATATATTGCTTTCTCTCACTTCAATAAAATTATCAAGAAGTAATCATGTATGTCCTACTGCATTATCTTGCTCAGCATTCTCAGGGTAAAGCTGCTGATCCTGAGAACTAAACTACCATCTTTTGCAATGTTTAGGAGAATTAAAAGTTCAGAGAGAAGACATTTTGAGTGCTGACCTTGAAAAAAGTAGGGAAACTCAAGAGTGCACAAACTAGAAGAGTAAATGGCAGATGAAAAATTAAAGTTTTTTTGAAAAGGAGTATTGAAAGACAGTGAAATGAAGTCATTTGTAGTGAAATTTTCAGCCAGATGCCTACTTCAAAATAAGAACATAATTTTGAGAAAGTCTAAAATTGATAACAGAATAAAAATACCTTTGGAAGAGAAGTCATTAATGGCTTGAGCAAGACCAGAACCAGACTGAGACTACACTCTTTCGAAAATAGAAATTCTCCTCCCTTTTCCTGGTACATAAGTTCTTACGCAGACAGAAAACAGGATTAAAACTAGCCTTTCTGCTAGTGCTGTTTAAAAAAGATCCCAAGTCATCAAATCCACTGGTGTGAAATAGCTCTTAAGTGAGCACTCATTTTAGTTTTAGCTAGTAAGTTTAAACATAGGTCATTTAGGCTGATTTTAATAGCACAGATATTCAATTGTTATTTATAAACTAGATTGCTTTCTAGTTTATAGAAAGCAATACACTACAATATATTATAAACTACAATATATTATGAACATAATAGTATATTAATTTATAATATCAGCATACAATTTACATTAATCCACCATATTATAGCCACATTAAACCATTATATATTTTGTTTTTCTAACACTGTTTTGATTTCCAAGGTCTGTAACATTAACATCCTTTTTTTTTCTCTTATCTATGAGTACAGAAAAAAAGAAAAGCAGCTAATAAAGATCATAGCGCTGTGTACAGAAAGTGAATTTAAGATTTAAACCATATAACATTGGGGTATTAATATATTTTTACTTATTTATACATATATAAAGTGGAAAGCTTATCAATAACTTAAGTGATATGCCTTAATCCCTGCACACTAAGCTGATGTAAGGTCTCCTTAAATGGAATGGGACAGATGTATATTTTGACTTATTTTATCTTTCCAAAGGGATAGAAGCTTTGAATATATACATATGCTCAGAAATACTTATACCTGTGAGAACACAGGGCATTTGTTAATACATATAATCCTCAATTGTGGAGGGTTTGAGTTGCATGAATTTGTATTGTCAATGATAGCTTTAGCGTTATAAACCTCTTTAACAGAGGTAGTCTTAGCAATGTGCTTTTACTATTTCTGCAGCTGTAGCAACAGAAGGAATTTAGGTATTCTGAGACAATTTTCAGCTAGTGTCCCTGCATCTAGGATGACATATTTAGTGTGGCATTGTGTTCCATGTCTTTGTTAATGCAGTATTAGTATTGTTACTACCTCGGAAGATAATTTCTACATACATAATACCTAGAAATGAAGACTAAATTTATTTAGTGGTCGATATTAAAATAAGAGGAATATTTGCCATGTCAAAACACATTCTTACTCAAAGACAGAAAGACATTCTTTTTGTTGAATCAGATAAATATTAATGTTAAGTTTACTGTCAGTGCTCTGTTTCTGTTAACTCCAAAATTTGCAGACAATTTGAACTACAACATTACATTACTAAAACTTATTCGGTCTACTGGGCTCCTAGGAACACCACCTCATCACGAGGTGGCAGCTAAGTTCTGTGTTTAGAGAAAAGCACTCACTGATTCCCACTCTACTTGTCAGGTAACATTTCCCTAGCAGAATTGTGCATGGATCCACCCCATCTATGTCAGACCCACCCATTTTTCTAAGTCAGATACAATAATAGATGTACAACAGTATCGCTCTGCTAATGGTTTCTTCTCAAGAGGCAACATGACACAGTGGTTCACAAGTAGCGAAAGATTTCTGTTTAACAAGACATGAAGTTATGTATCTTTTAAACACCAGGTAAACAATTCTAGGACTGAAGCTTTTAGAAACATCTATATAAACTTCCTGAAATTCACCACAGTAAAAATAATACTTCTCTCCTAAGCTTGGTTGCAAATAAGAGATATTGCCCTAAGCAGCTTACAGCACTATCAAACAAAAGCAGGTTATGGCAAGACACCTTGTTTTCATCACATATTTACCTACATCTTACAGTTGCAATTTATATCAGAACCAACACTAGATTTCCAAAGGCTACAAATTTTTACATCAAAGGCTTGATTCTTGGCAGAGACAACTATCTATTTAGAGGAATCATGTTACAAATGCAGAAATACTAGTTAGTTATATTCAGAGAAAGTAGGTTAAAGATGGTTAAAGCCAAAAGCTTGACAAACATCTTACTCTTCCAAGGCAAATCACACAATTTTTGCCACTCAGATAGTCCTTAAGAGATTTTTTTTTCATTTCCCTATGAGCCCTTGGGAAATTAATTGAATTATTTTAATGTGAGATTCATGTAATACTTGTACACACTCAGTGTTTGAGATTGGAAGGGTCCTCTTGAGGTCACCCAGCTCAGGCAGGGTCAGCCAGAGTCAGTTATCCAGGATCACATCTAGACAGCTCTTCAACATCTCCAAGGATAGAGAATCCTCCACCTTCCTGGGTAACCTGTGCTCTGTCACTTTCACAGGGAAAGTCTTTACTTATATTCAGAGGGAACCTCCTGTGTTTCAGTGCATGCCCATCACCTCTGGTCCTGGACCCTTCCTCTTGTCACCCTCACTTTGTGTTTTTATGTACACTGATGAGAGTTCTCTGAGCTTTCTCTTCTTCAGGATGAATAGCCTTTACTCTCTCAGCCTTCCCTTATGGGAAAAAAGTAGCATAGAAGCCAGTAGCTATTAACTATAATCGTGATTCTGTATTCACATAAAACAAGGCCTAAGAGCTATATTCTAATCTATGAACTCCAGGGAACATACCTATGTGTCTAAAATTAAATCTGGCCCAGCTAGTTGTAGATATGTGTTTGTTCCAGAAAGTCTGTGATGTGCAAAAGAAAGCATATCCCCATGATGGAATAGATCAATTTAAAAATTGTGCCATCACTTTTCTAATTATCTTCTTGCCTTGAGAATCTTTAGTGGTTCTGTCTAACTCAGGTGAATGGGGTTCAAAGATGTCTGAATCATCTCTTCCTGAACAGATGAAAATGCCTTGGGGAGAAGTGATGACTGAGCAAACAAAGATAAGGACCTGAAATATGGGTGTTTCTCATGCCTACATGCCAACAGGTAGAAAGTTACATGTAAAGGATTTCAGGAACCTGTTGTGTTGGATGGGAGGATGCCCATACAATTGGAGATGTTATCAGACACCTGCAGAGGCAGGGTACATGGCCTTGCAGAGACAGCCTTTGAAGGCATGAATCTGTACAAACTAGGTGGTATCATGTCCAGACTCATCAGTTCTGCTGCAGAATGCCCCTTTAGCAGCACAAATGTGTCAGTACAGTGAAAAATTATTAAGTACCCAGCAATGAAATGTGCCATTGATCAGTCTCCATTGACAAACATATGAATTCTAGTTTCTCAGATATTTTATCTGCCAATCACTCTTCTGATTACCTGGGTGATTAGGGTGTTTAACACTGGAACTGACAGCAAGACAAAACTCACTATTGTACTATATATATAATTTCCTATTTAGAGTCTTATAAAATTATCCATGCCAACTGTTAAAACAGCTCAACACTAAATTCACAGTAATAAACAACAGGCATGTAATTCTCTTCCTACTCTGTGCATGCAGCTGGGGACAAAATCATGTTGTTTTCTCTTCTTTCCCTTTATAAATCTTCCTTTTTCTTTTCTCTTTTGCCTTTGTGCTTTTTTCCTGGGTATTTTTAGCAGCAGCTTTGGAAAATCAAAGTTGAAAAAGCGAGCCGGAGATACTGTTTTGAAGGCAGTGAGATTTGTGGTCTTTCTTATTTCCTCTGATAACAAGATCCAAACTACTTGCCTTAGTGCCAAGGAAACCCCATCCCCAGCTCCCACAAGCTTCACTCTTCAGGCTGACAAGCTCATAGTTTCTGAAGGAACATTGTTGCTAAAGGATATCAGCAAGGTAGAGGTCCTCTCAGGGAAATTCTGAGTCATGTTCATCACGGGTCTTGAAGATTAATCATGGGACCTTGAGTTTGATCCAATATACTCATGATTTCATAATAAATTTATTAAATGCATTAGTTCATTAATTTTGCACTTTCTTTCAGCTCTAATGTGAAAATATGGTTATAGAATTAAAAGAGAAGAAGAAGAAACCTAGCCACTGCCACTAGGTATGTTTGACTCTCATTGGAGCTTTAGAATTTAGTGTCTGCCTTCTTTTCAATCCAGTCACCCCTTTTTCAAAGTTGTTAGTTAATTTGTTATTTTTGTACCAGCTAAGAGGAAAAAGATAAGTATCAATTTGTCAATCAATAAAATCAATAGTTTTTATTCTTTCTTTATATTTTTTCCCGTTTCACATCCAAAGGAACTGACAGGCATCTCTCCATAGGAGCTGGATTTATGTAGTACTCTACTCCAGCTGCTTGTCCTGCTCCTCTGCTGGTTACAAGAAGCAGGTATAAGCCAAACTCTCAGAGCTGTGGCTTACAGCTCAGTATATCAACTTACACTGAAGGTGCAGGTGGTTTAGACTTACACACCAGACTCCAGGAGGTGCCAGCTGAGGCACTGGACACAGATTCACTCTTGCTGCCAACCCACTGAGTCAGACATAGGGAGAAACAATGAGCTCACTGCATGTAACCTCAGGACTCTACATATTTAAAGTGTGGGAGTGGGTGAGTGTTAAAAGAAGATCAGCTTTTACCTCAGAGATGGCTGATGTTTTCTACATAGATTGTCTTCTTTCACTATAATACAGGATATTTTGTGGACCAGCTACATACAACTCCCTAGCCTCTAATGAATGTTAACATTTTCATTACTTAAAATATTGCTAACATCCACCTTAAAATACTGATAACTTGAATATTAGAAGCATTCTTATCTCACATGATCATCTAAAGTCCAGATTCTGAGTTCTCAGTTGCTTCTGCCAAGCAGGCCAGGGTCTGACATTTATGTCTGTGCACTTTGGTGAGCATCTATAGCTTCAATGTCCTGCTTCATTTTCTCTGCTCCAATAAATGTGCATGATGTTTAGATGGTATTTTATAATACTGATTGATGGTCTTAGCTCTGTTTATGGCAACTCTCACAAGAGCAGTCGCCAAAGTGACTCACTGTTCAACCTCTGCTACAATTTTCTCATGCCTGCCTGACATGGAAATTAAAACCTGTTGTTCTAGAACTTTCTTGTAAAAGTAAATAAACAGTTCCTCTTGGGGTAATATATTTCCAATTTATGCCTTCCTTATTTATTTTATCATTCTACTCACTACACACTACTTTTTTCCTGTTGTTTGGGCCCACAACAGAGCTGCTGAGCTGCTTTTCCATGTGCTCACCTTCTACCTGAATTCCTAACTATAATTTCAAAATAGTGGATAAAATATTTTTAAATTATTTCCATGTTTTCCTTTGAAAACGTGTTGCTTTCACTGACAGCTATAGGCTGCCCAACTGCAAGGGGGTAACAAGAAACCATGATAGAGATGGGAGAGACAGGAGTGTGCAGTATCATTGAATTGCCCTATTCCCTGCCTGGCAAGAAGCTGGAAGATCTCCAGAACAATGCTGAAGCAGGAAACCTGTGGTATACAATGGGTTTTGCTGACTCGCTTGCTGGTACCAGTTTCTTCATGATTTCTTTAATTTGGCCTTTTCCTGTTCCTTTCTGTGGTGCTGTCAGCATTGCTGTTTCTTGCCCATTTGTCAGCTTTGATGTTTTTAAGTTGGGCAAAGCTGATGCATCAGCAATGTCAAAAACACAGTAATAATAAATTCCATCTGATTATAATTCAGTAAGAGCTTGTACCAGCTTGACTGTCCTTTACCTTAAGGCTACCTGACAATACAATAAGGCCAAATTCAGAAATAACATGTAGAGGAGCTTCAGTTCAAAGGCTTTGAGGCTAGGCTGATTAATCTCCCTGGAATGTTAGGGCAGCCTCCTGCTCCACAGCCCAAGCTCAAGTAGAACAGGTGACCATATTCTTACTCCACCCTTTCAAAAACAATACAGGGTTTTGAGATGGGGAGGCAAAAGAACATGTGAATGAGGAGATGATGTGTGGTGCTAGGCTGGAAGGAGAGCAGAGCCTCATGAAGATACAATATTTTAACTTTACCAGCCTAATAAGATCTAACATGAATGCACTTAGAGCCATATTACTCTTCTTTAAGACTTGTCTGCAGTGAAGCACCACCATTTAAGGTTGGCAGGCCCTAGTGAAAGTTTAAACCAAAGAAGAGCCTTAGGAAGTTGCTCTGCTGAATCCCTAAACACAGGAATTCAAAATCTATATGAATTCTGGAGCTGTGGATTATTTTGCCTTCCCATTAAAGTACTCCAGGGGGTTCATTTATATGGATCACTTCTGCATTCACTCTGCATTTTTCTATTTGGTTGTTATTGCTGTTGTTGTTTCACAAAAGAGATAATTTTCTTATAACCTCTCCTACCTCCTAAGGTCAGTCAAAAAATTGCTTACACATAATCCCTGAACTTAAATTTATAGTATCTATTCTCCAGTTACCCTGCTGTAGACTGACAGCCATGCTGCTTTTGTCTAATACACCCCACAGAAACATCTAATGGACTCAGCAGATCATTTAAAGGAAGGACTTTCTGTCAATTTCATGCAGATCAATACAACAATGTAGGAAGCATTGATGGAAAATGGACAGATTAGTATAATATTTTATGAGATTGAAAATGAGATTTAGTTTATAGAAAAGAAAAAAGTTTTTGAGTAGATTTTAGACATACACATTGTTGGGGAGAAATGTGTTTTTTCAGGAATGGAAGGTACATCAGCAAGAGAAACAAGAAGAACGTCAGAACTGAACTGCTGATGCTAGATACTTTATCCAGAGGTTGAGGAAAAGCCAGAACAGGGAACAGATTGGAACTAAGAGGGCACCTAGTGAAGTTAAATTATTCAAGCAAGAGTACACAGAAGAGGCGAAGGGAAGAAAAAGAATATGAAAATGAATAGAATGAAAAGAATATGAAATAGAAAATGAAATACATAAGTTTTATTAGAGACACAACTGTGGAGTTCATAGTGACCTGTCAATTCCCTTCCCCCTGTGCCAAACCACAGGGGAATGGGCCCTTTTCCAGCATAGAAAGCCCAAGAAATAGCAACAGGTAAGAAGAGGAAAAGAAAATAGATGGGTTTGAATGAGATGATCTCCAGAGGTCCCTTCCAACCCTAATTATTCTGTGATTCTGTGCAAACAAAGTGGAATAGTCACAATAAATGCACTGAACAACCAGCATAGTTGCTGAATCCTATTGCCTTCCTCAAAATATTTCAAAAGCTGTTGTTCTTGAAATGCAAGCTCTGTTACACTCTGGTTATCCAAAACCATAAAGAGACAGTGTCAGCATCATCCATCTACCTCCCCAAATCACATAATGTTGCAAATATAGGACAGGTTGGAGTGACTGAACGTGTGTGGCACAAAAAATTACCACACAGAAAAACGGCTAGTAAAGTCTTCCCCACCAATCCCAAAAGAGGGGCTGTGGTGGAGTCAGCTATTAAATTGAGCTTTGCAATAAAAGTACACAGGAGTACTGTTTGGAAGGAAATTTAATTTTTTAAGTTGCTGTCTTGTAGCAATAATCAAAATGGTAGCAGTCTAATTTCCTTCAGACTGTCTAATTTGTGATTGTGGTAGCAATTCATTTCTAGAACTGCAGTGAAGCATTAGCTAGGAGTTATTTCCCCCTTAATTTTGTCAAAGCAGAGAAGTAGGGATTTCCAGCCCCTTTTTTCTGTTTTTAAACATGCATCTTCATTCAGAAACCAAAATTGGACCCCTCTGCCCTATGCAATTACATTTCTACAAAGCAAGATGGGTGTCTATGCTTTTTCTTACGCTGACTAATGGCATTCACATTTAAATGGTCACAACCAGCCTTTGAAGTCATTAACACCCTATTGAGATGAATGGGGTAACTTCCCATCTTTTGTTTCAGTCTCCTGACTGTGGAACCAACAAAACCACAGCATATTGATTTCCAGAATAAAGACTACCTTAGCAGTCACTGAAGGAAAAAATATGGAGATTTAAATACAAGACTGTGCTTCACTATTTGATGAATAACTTTGGGTAATCAATTATCCTGAAATTTAAACACCTGGAGAGATATTGTCACCTTAGTAATGGGGTAATGACATTTAAACCACTAATGAATTTAACACAGTTTGCACTATGATGCAAATAATTGTGATAATGAAGTTGCCATTTAACATTCTCTTAGAGAAAATAAATAAGTATGTGAAGCATCTAACTTCTGTGCAAGGAAAACCTCTCCCCAGATTTCAATATCTGCTGACTCAGGTATTTATTCTTATACATAAAACAATAATGTAATCCCTATTGTATTTCTCTTTTCAGAATGCAGTACTGATACAGAAAATCTAGTTAGAATTAAGTGTGTGTGGGGGTGGGGAGTGTTCATCACAATGCGTAATTGTAAATAAAACCATATTGTGTCTACAGTAACTGTCCTAGCTCAACTACATTAGTCTTACCCAGCAGAAATGTAATTTACTTGGGCTTTTGGAACAGTCTTTTTACACTAGGCCAATTCTTGATCTTCTGCAGTAACAAGGAAGCTAAACTACATAGCAGAAAAAAAAAGTCAAGACTCTTTGACCTGGTAAACTATGGAAGCTCTCCCATTGTGACATTTAAACCATAGTTTAAGCTCTCCCATTGTGACATTTAAACCAGAGTACACTAAAAAGCAAATAAGGAACAAAATGGAAATAGCACACCACTCAAATTCCGGCTTTGAGCCATGTGTGGATCACTAATTTCCTCATAGGAGAAAATGCTTCATCATTACTATAGAAGCAGAAAAATAATACTCATTAATTTTACAACACTCTCTATCCTTTTCTTGCCTCTAGAAAGTAAGAGGCAGAAATCCTACGTCCCTTTGAGAAGCCACCAGATGGTTTATACCAAATCATAGACATCAATGATTTTTTTCAGTGTGCTGCTCCAGGATTCAATCAGGTGGTGAATAGGGAATGTTGACATTGGAAAGAACTGTTCAGACTGAGTTATGGCAACAGATTAACAAGGCATTTAATTAATCTGCTTAACATTACTGAGGGACAGTTAGACATTGTTATTGCTATTCTAGAGAGACACAAGGAGTAGGAGACAGGAAGGATTTGCCCAGAGCACCCCGCAAGTCAGTGGTGAAATTGTAATCAGAACTTGGAAACTCCTATAGTCCTGCTGCCAAGACCAAACAGCCTAATGAACAGCACTTTGCACTGGTTTGCATTTATAAGGTTGCTCCTTGCTCCAGATCTCTTGTTTTAAGGTTTTCTCTCTGCCACAGTAGGGCAAAAAAAAAGAATTGTTTTCTCATTGAGCATTTAAAATGCAGTGGACAAGCTGGTTGAAAGAAATCTTAATTTTACTTTCAATTAGAATAACATGACCTATTACACAGTGATAAAAGCGCTAACTTCCTCAGGGGTGATGAGGTAACCTGGCTAAGGCAAAATATCTGACCTTCAGACTGCTTGTTTATCGACTTGACAATTAGAAATTGGATTATTTTTACTAAACCAGGAGGATTCCTCTCCTTAAATACCTCCACAATATTTTTTCCAAAATAATAAATAAATCTTCATTACTGACTGTTACTTTAAAACAAACATAATGAAAATCATTCTGGTAATTTTCTGTTACTGTTGGTTAGAGAGAGCAATCTGGTTAAATTTAGCTAGCTTCAAGTTTGTTGCTCTGCAACTTAGTGTGTTCTAGGTGGAATTAGCTTTGTGTGAATCAGGGTTTTTTTTAAATTATTTGTGTTTGTTGGTTTTTTTTTCATTGCTATCAGACCCACATCCCTCCAGAAGTATTTTTCAGGAATGCGAGATTTCAATATCATTACTTACCCTTCACATTAGATTTAAATAAAGACAGTATTCATGCAAGAGGTCCTATTTCCCAACTGTTTTAAAACTTCTTTTCCCCTCCATGAAACATGAAGAGAATCACTATTTCACAGTAAGTCTATATAACATGCAAAAAAGATACAAGTTATGTGAAGTATGGCTACATTTGGGCTAGAGTTTTGACATTATTTGAATAAAGAAGTCTGGAGCATTTAATCTTGATTATAAAACCCTGAGGAATGCCCTGGGTGTTTCACCACATGCTAGGAGAGATGATGGTAGAAAACTGGCAGAAGTTATCTCTTCCCACCCAGTTTAACTGATTCAGACAGGGCAATTTTGTTGGAAGAGTCTGCTAGCAATCAATATGTCTCAGCTTGCTCTTATGTGCCTTGCTGAGAAGAGAAAGAGCTGTTGGAAAATAATCAAGACATGAAACTTTTTCTACTCCAGTTTAAAGCTTATGAAAGCAAATGATCTCCAAGGCACTAATCCTTTCACCTTGGTAAACATGCAACGAATCTAAATAGAAGAAAAACAGAATGACTCCTCCCTATTGCTTCTCCTTCTGCAACAGCACTGAATATTACAGGCTGCATAATAGTATCTGCCTTGCCAGTCCACTGCACCCATCCATAAGGCTCAAATCTGCAAATAAATAAACAATAAATAAGTAAATAAATAAGAAAGACCAAAAAAACTACTTTCAAGATAACAAAGGAAAAGGAAGAATATGCATTATCAGACACAAAACCAGCACTTTGCCCTATATGAACAAGTTTTACAAATATTAATCTTTTCTGGCAGCATCTTTGTTACAGCTAGTGACAGGAACCCATTCTCCTAATCTGCCTGTCTTTCTTGGCACTAATTCTACAAGTAAGTAGAAGAGCATGGCTTTGAATCACAAGCAACTTGAGATGTTACTTGTTCCTAAGTAATTATTTAGCAGAGTTTCCTTATTGGCCAAATATTCTTGTACATGATATAAACAAACCTGAGCCCTGAAGGCAATAAACAGAATCAGAATTTTTACGTGAGGTATTTGTTTACTTACTTAATAATATTAATGGATTATCAGTAATTTAATCTGGCATCTCACATGACACTATACCCCTCTGGAAACATATCATCAGGTCAAAGTAGAAAATTTTCTCTTTGTTCCCCTAAGGAGCAAACAGTGTCCCAAAAATAACATTTTGTCTATAGCTTCTTAAGGTTATAGTGAAACAAAAGAGTAGTGAAATTTACAAAAGCTCTAGTCAAGTATATTATACTTGGATTTTAATCAATAACACTGCATGTTTCTTTGCTGAAGATGTAGGTTAGCAAACCATCCCTGTCTGTCTTAGAAACAGTTTTCTAAGAGCTGCCAGTCCACTCTGCCCTTTTCTACATCCATCAATTTCTTAGGAAAGACAGCAAGATATCAGTTGTTTGCTGGCTAAATGATACACACCATGACCTGGTGCTCTGGCTTAAATCATCATGGGCTGACTGTGATGACAGGAAATTGAATCACAGAATCATAGGATGGTTTGGATTGAAAGGTACCTAAAAAAGCAGCTAATTCCAGCTCCCTACTATGGACAGGGATACCTTCTACTAGAGCAGGTTTTTCCAAGCTCCATGCAACACCACTTGCAGGTGGCATCTAGGCAGCTTGTGCTAGTTGTGCTAGCTTGTGCTCACCACCCTGACAGCTGAAGATCAGCCCCAAAAATTCAGCACCACGAACAAGAAACAGACATTACTGGATTAAGTGAAGATTAACTTGAAAGAAGTCATTGTCCAGTACTTTACATGATAGCTGATCTTGCATTTTTCTTCTCAGTATTGGTTTGTGGTAGAACACTGATTGTGACAGTTCAAGATAAATTTCTCTGCGCTTTAGCATCTTCCTTAAAAAAAAATCATATCTCTGAGGGAGAGAGAGGTGTTCCAGACCCGATAACTGATATCTATCTGATTCATATGAAGACAGAAAAATAATTATATTGATGTAGCAGGCCAAATTCAGCAAAATCCACCTAATGTATGGTAAGAGGCACTGCTCTGCATGAGACATATTCCAGTGAATAGATTTCCTCCTAATGCTCTGCCAACAGGGAGCCTGCAGGGGAGCAGTAGGAGCAAGCCTCTGTTTTCTGTCATGAGGCTGTGGTGAAGAGGATTTTCAGATGCTCTTTCCTGCTTCCCTTGCACCAGTCAAACCAACGCAAGGATTTCATTATCCCACTGGAATGGGACTGTGGCATAGAATATAAATAAAGAAAAAATAAATGGAGCGATTGCTAGTACAAGCACAGGATTATTGTCTAGGCAATGTCTTCAGTCCCTATGTATCCCATCTAGGCTGCAGTCAGATATGCCTGCCTCACATATTGTTCTCTCAGTGGCATTTCCATGATTAGTTTACTCTGGAGATTCAGTCAAGAAGCAAAGCCTGTTTCTTAAGAAATGTGTGGGAATTTGCCTCTTCAGACATTAAATAGGTTAAAATTAGCTGGTGCACAAAGTCAGTAGGAAGTTCTCTGTCTCATCTGAACTCCTTAACCTGGGGTAAGCCTGAGATCAGGAACGAGATTCTCCATTCATTTGCATTGCATATTTGGGTACCTAGCACAGGTCAGCACACAGCAGGGAAAACCTATCAGAAGACCAGCCATGTGATTGCAGGAGACAGTTTTTGGAACCCAGGACTCTGGATGCCCTGGATGGCTCAAAGACCCCTGTGGCTTTGAGCTTGACCCATGGAGTAAATTACCAACTTTATATGAAGAATTACAAGTCACAAAAGTTTAAGTAGCACAACAGTAGTTGTCACAGGGTAAAAGATAGACTTTTGAAGAATTTCACTACGGGGGTCTAAGGACAAGAGGGACGAATTTGGGTGTTGTCCTGTCCTTCTTCCTTCTTCTTCCTAGCCTCCATCTTCTTGGTGATGCTAGCACTTTGGGATTGATTTAGACTAGAAAGTCACTGTCTAACACAGGTGATAGGTATTGGGACACAACTGTAAATATCAAATACATGTAGTATGTAGTATAAAAGACCACACCAGCCCCATGGGCAGGGAGTGTGCCTCAGACCGACCTGCAGAACAGACCTTGGCAGGCTAGACAGAAAATGTTTTAGATAAGAAATAATAAACAACCTTGAGAATGACAGCCGAAGACATCTGATTGCTTCTCGGACAGCTGGGTTGTGGAAAAAAGATTTCTAACACACCTTGAAATGATCTCAACCAGAGAGGAAAACCTGAGAACAGTCACCAGTACCCTCCCGAGAAGTAGTATTTCAGGAGCCTCAGTGAACAAGACCTACAGCACAATCTCAGCCTCCCTAGCCAGCTTGGAATTTCTTCTTCTGTAAACCTTAATGCAGCACAGTAATGCAAACCTTATTGCTCCTCCACCTACATTGAAATAAAAGGAGCTAGACAAAGATATTCTGTGGGCAAAATGATAAAACAAGCCACTGGTAGTTTTTTACAACTAGTCAACTCTATCTGAATGTATATTTGAAAATATTTTCCTTGCTGTACGAGGGCATGAAACCACAACAAAGGTGCTCAGTATTTGCTTGTAAAGCATGTGTACACACAAAGAGCCCAAGAATCCCTCCATGTCATCTGAAATTCTGGAACTGTGCTTAATGCAATCTGCATGCTGAAATACCAAAGCATGCTTGGACTAGCTGAGAGAGGCAATTAGGACTTTCCTCACTTTATTGCTTCATCAAGCAACAAAGAGCTTCCCCCCACCCCCCAACCCCACCCCCGCAGAATGAAAATGCTCTCACTTAAAAAAATGTTGAATTTCATTGAATTCTGGAATTCGTTGAATTCCAGAAACCATTCATAAATGTCATCCAATCACCTGGTTTTGAGGGTGGGGGGTGGGGGGGGGGTAGCGGGAAGGAAGGTAAAGAAGGTAAAGAATCAGCTTTGGAACATGTAGAAGATTTGTCTACAACTCTTTGATAGGATAATATTCTATTATATTGCTACTATGATAATACCATTATGACAGTAAGCATAAGGGACTCCACCCATGATCTTACTTCAGGGTAGGCACTAACAGATAATTCTTTTAAGTGTAACAGTCACTGCTTGTAATGGTGAACCAAAAGGCTCTATTTTTCTTATTGTGTTTGGAGGAAGAAAAGGAGAAAAATGTTGCTCAAAGAACTGCATGAAAATGAATGTTTATTTTATGCTGAGATTTGATTATTTAGCTACAGCCGCATTTATTAAAATTTTCATCTATCGCATCACTATAACCTTGGAACTTTCATACAAAACACAGAAGTGTGGTACACCTACCGCAGTATTCTGTCTCCAGTGGCCATCATCAGAAGCATCGGAGGTAGGCAGCTGTTAAAATATCTCTGCCCATGACACAATATCTAGTTCACCCTCTCCCAGCAATTAAGGCTGTTTTCTACCCTTATACCCAAAGACAAACCCTGAAATGTAAGATTTCCTGTTAATAAAAAAAAGTTTCCAGGTTTTTAATTGTGGTTTATAGCCATATCAATTTAGTTATATCAATTAATCCCAAATTGTCTCTGATTTCTAGGTGCCAACAATAGCCCATTTTAATGAGAGCTAACTGCAAGACAGGAAGTATTTCTTTTTCTGTGCTAAATTTTCCATCTTTGGGG
Organism: Passer domesticus; assembly: GCF_036417665.1. Taxonomy (NCBI): domain Eukaryota; kingdom Metazoa; phylum Chordata; class Aves; order Passeriformes; family Passeridae; genus Passer; species Passer domesticus. The sequence continues at coordinate 54,632,218 of NC_087512.1, read as the reverse complement.
GACATTGAGTGGTGTCTTAGTTTGTAATTTTTCCTGGCCCTTTCAGACTTGGCTATTTCCGCAGCCATTTTGCCCAAATATTTCAGAGTCTGAACCAAATGACAGGTTTAGCAACCTAGTTAATGCTTAGGAGCCTAGTGAGCTGCAAGAATGAAAAACAGGAGTAATTTATTACTTACTGCATCAGAAATAGTTGAAAGACATTACAACTAAGATGACATTAAATACTGAAACATAACAAAACATAAAAAGGTGCAGGAAAAACAAGTTGTTTAGGAAGCATACTGCCAGGAAAGGGGAGGTAACCCTGCTTAAGCATGGACTCTTTCCTGCTTCACTTGTGCTGACAGAGGAGGTAGGAATGAAAGAAAATGGAAGTGTTGTCTGTCAGAGACAGCTCAGCTGAGTCAGCGTGCAGGGTGCCATCTACAACTGGAAGGACAAAATCAGAAGAGACAAAGCCAGATGGTTTGACCCTAGGACCATGTGTTCTTCTAGCAGAGACTGACCCTTACACATTGTACCTTTTCAGCACTCGGTTTTGCCCATTTCACCACAATTCTAGATTAAATTCTGCTCATCAGTGTTCCCATTTCAAGACTTTATATGGTAGTTGAAGAGATGGATGACACAGGCTATTACTAAATATAGTAATATGAATGGTTTTTCCCCCCCACAGAAATTACAGAATGTTAAGGGGTTGCAATGGACTTCAAATATCTAATCTCAACCACCCTGCCAAGTGCAGGAACACCTCCTACTAGACCAGGTTGCTCAAGGCTTTATCCAACCTGGCTTTGACCACTGACAGGGATGGGGCATCCCCAACGTCTCTGGGCAACCTGTTCCTGTCTCACCACCCTCAAGGTAAAAGATTTCTTCCTAATGGCTAGTTTTCCCCTCTTTCAATTTGTAACTATTACTCCTTGTCCGTTCACTACAGTTCCCAGTGAAGGGTCCCCTTTCTTGTTTCCTCCTTTTCCTCCTTGTTTCCTGGTTTCTCTCTCCCAGTTTCTCTGTAGGCCTCCTTTCAGACACTGGAAGATACTATGAGGAAGGAAGATACTATGAGGTCTCCACACAATCTTCTCTTATAAAAACTCTTTCAAATATTAGAAACATGATTTATCTAAAAAGAAATTTAATGGTTAGCATAAAAGATATATTATTTTTCTAATTTGTATTGAAAGCAGCATATATTTAATATATTTAATATTAAATATATTACCCTTCTGCTACTAGTCCCTACAATTTGAGCTATTGTTCAACAATGTCTCTAAATTACTGGGAAGACAGTAGAGAATTATCCATTTCTTTATGTTTTCCAGCAGCCATGCCAAAATCAGAAGTTGAGATAAGTCACTTAAAACTATAAAACCTGTTTCAACTAGTTGAAACTTTTTGGAAATGCAAATTTATTTGGAAAAAATAAATTTCCAAAATTTTATTTATAATAATTATTTTATTTTATTTATTTTAATTTTATTTACAAAAATTCCAAAATTTTATTTTGGAAATGCAAATTTGATTATCAGGGAAGAGATTGCAGTAAGGAGCCTATGCCAAAAAGAACCTTGCATTCAAGTGCAACTGATGATGTGATGAAGGACAGCTGACAAATCACCTGTAGGGAACAATTTCTCTTCTACTTAAGCTGGCATAGGAAAGCATTTGGAGAATCTGCTCCTTGCTCAATCCAGTTTTCTTTATGTAGCCACAAAACTAAGTTCACACTGTTGTTTTGAAGCCCAAAAACTGTAGGTCAGGCTCTTAGGGTAGGGAACACTGATACCTTTTGGACTCTGGTACATCACTTCTGGGAGTACCACAAATAGTTTGGTGCTTAATTGCCCCACACAGATAGGTGCTACTGCATTTTGTAGGAAAGAAAAAACAAAACTCAGGAAGACAGACTATTAAAGAGCATCTTTCCATCAAATCCCAGAAACAAAACAATGTGCCCAAACCTGACTTAAGCAGAAAGCTCAAATCACAACAAAACTGTATCAAACTCTGTCCTAGCCAAGATCCAGAAGAGGTTTCCCCCATGCTCTAATGAAAAACTGCTCAAGTTCTGCATATATTGTGAGAGCAAAGGCAGAGCTCCCAGCACACCACTTAATGCAAACTCCCCATGCCAGGGTTTTGCAGCTGCTAGTCCAGACTACTCACCCAGCCAGCTGCGCTCCCCAGCTGTGGGTGCAGGTCAGACCAGATATGCCAGCTTACCCTGGGGGCCACTGCTCCCCCAGGCTGCACAAACCTCTGCTCAGTGTAGAGTTGCTGTACCAAAATCACTTGCCCAGGGCAGGCGTCCTGCCATCCCTCCTGCGAGGGAGGGATGTGTCCCTTCTGGGCATAAATCCATCCTGTGGCAGCATCCATTCTGTCCAGCACAGAGGAGACCCCTCACCAGCCTCTGTCTCAGTGAGCCTACCCAGCGTCTCTCATCTTCTTACCAGGAAGGGGAGATGAGTAGTGGGAGAAACCCTTCTTACGATGGCATATTTCATATTCTACAAAACAGGTTTTTGGGTTTTTTTAATAAGTGGTTATTACTCAAATTTCCATAATCATGTTACCAATAAGGCAATTAGCTGTGCAGACATATTCACAATATTGAGATTTTTGATACTGTAGATAGTGGTGGGGTGAGATTTTCAAACGCACATGGGAATTCATCTCCCTTTGATACTACATGGCTATATACAGCAGAAAATCTTACTGTCTGCATTTTTAGCTGCTAAGTATTTTTAAATTCTGGTTCTTAAAGACCAAGACTAAAATCCCAGATCTGTTTCAATCTATGACAGATTCCCATTGATTTCCACAGTGCCAGTATATCATCTTAAATCTATATTCAAGCATTGAAATGGTCCATTTTAATAAGTATTTAAATCCATAATGTCTCTCATATTTAGGTGAATATGGATCCTAATGTAAATTTTTTAATTTAACAGTAGACCTATATTTTAAGAAATCTTGACTGTGACATGTGACAATTTTCATTATTTCAGTAATTTTTAAAATGCAGAATACCTAAATATAGACCATCTTTTGAACACTAAAATAGGGTAAAAATGTCATGTGTTGTAGTCCTGGACATGTATTTGTCTTCTTTTCTTTTTTCAGGGTAACACATGATACAGATGTTCCACAGCAAGACTGTATCTCCAGAATCTTATAAACATTCATTTTAGGGAGTTGCAAATTTGGTCTGGCCTTAATGTAGGGTGTAAAGGTAAGAAAAATAATAGGAAAAGTATATGAGACATCACTGGAACAGCACAAGTGCTACAGGAAAGATTTGGAAACATTTTTGCAATATTGTACATAAATCTGGGACAGCGCAGGCTGAGCTGGTTTTGTAACTAACATCATTTCTATACTAAGACACAATTTAATTTTTTTAAAAAATTAAAATATTAAAAAGGAGGAAAAAAGAACAATGGAACACTTGAAACACCCAAGCCACTCTAGTACATAGATATTGTCATTTGTAAATGACTGTGAGGTTCAATAATTGATTTTAAAAATTGCTCTGGGTCTGACACCTCTGTTTCAGTTTCTGTCCAGATCAATTTTTACAACTGATATAGTTCCTGAACAATAGAGCTCATAACAAGACCAGTCTCAGATCCTAAACTATGATCAGGTTCTAGTGCAAATAAAAGTATAGAAGCCCCTAGGATTACTGCATTTTTCTTTGTTTGTTTACAGTCCTGTACAAAATAAAACCCAAAAAGCCCACACTGAAAACAAATTCATTACTATTGCTTTCCTCCTGCAGAGAATTAATAGGTTTTAGAAATTAAATTATTTTATTAATTGATTAAGTCAAAGGAAAATCCAAATTTTCCATTAATAATTTAGATTAACACTATATCTTCAAAGGTCATATGTAAAACATTATTATACAGCAAAATTTCTTCACAGTCTAACATACATTTAATTTTCAATAATGTTGATTTATTGTATTATAAAGCAAAATAATAAATATAATAAATTACCCTTGTATTTTCTGATCTCCATCACTATAAAATAACTGCTGTAGTTTTACATTTTCAGTGTGAAATATTGAATACATAAATCAAAACAAGATTATTTTTCATCTGGAGCTAGCTGGAAACTGGTTTCTGAAACTGACAAATTCATTTTAGATAAATGAATGTTTTAGGAAAAAAGATCTTCACTGAGTCCATAGCAGCTCTAAAAGAAAAAAGAATTCTGTGTTCTATTATCCTACTTTAGTTGGCTTCCTTGTGACTGGTGCTGAATCTTGCAAGCGCAGTGACTGGAAGCAGCTCCAAGTTTCTCAGAAGTTCCAAGCTTCTCCTGTTCTCCTGGCCAGTACTCTCACTGCCTTTGCCTGCTCAAAGATCATTCTCTTCATGGTGCACAGAAGCATTGCTGGTAGGCTGACATCCTTCTTAACTGAAAATTCTGCTAGGACATTTTTTTATAAATATATATATGCAGGTATGTAACCATTCCTAAATATAATCGTTCACCAAGAGGGACATTAGGAGATCAAGAACTATTCTGATATGTAAAAGCAGATTCAGCTGGTTTTGCACTGGTGTTGTCTCAACAGAAGCTTGATTGAGAACTAGAAATACTGTCTTGCATACCTGATTAAAAAGAGTAAATCTAATTCCAAAGAATCATTATAACATTTAAATACCTTTCAGCTCTTAGTGCACTTAAACATTCAACCACAAGAAGCTTTCAAAAGGAGTGATGATATTAGAATACTAAAGAATTTCAGGGTGCAGGAGAGAAAACCAGGGTCTACCTGAGGCTAGACATTAGTCTCAGTTGCAGAAAACAGGACCATACCTACCATTCTCGCCCCAGGGCCTTGTCTGAAACCTGGAACAGATCATATTTTGTCAGCTTTTTTGGTGTGGAATTCTGCTTGTGATCTACAGGTTTTTTTTTCCCTTATTTTCAATTTTAAGACAATTTTACGTGTAGCAACAATATACTAAAATACACCTCATCAACATAGTAGCGAAGAAGCCAATCAAACAGCACCTTTTGTATGTATTTGCTTACGTTTTCTTCTGAAGAGATAATGCTGGATCTTCCTTGGTCAATACATTTGCACGAACACAAAGAATAAAAGCTGGTAAAAGAACATGCATAGCATGGGCCAGTCAAGATCTTTTATCTTGGACTGGTTTTTTGTTGTTTTTTTGGTGTGTTTTTGCATTCTTTATTTCAGCCTAATTTCTTTAATTTTAAGAATCAAGCAGAAAAATCTCAAGCTCATCTAAGCTATTGTGGAGATGTATCTATCACATCCACATTCCTGAGGGGGTGTTCCACAGCTGACTGTTTCCATAAACTGGTTGGTAGTTTACTGAGCTACTTACACAGACAGGAAGTCTTTCAAGCACCTTTTTCAATTTTCATTTACTGCTGGAGAGATAACATTTAAAAAGCATTTATGAACAGAGAAGAAAACAAATTTTCACTATTGAGTTTGCTATTTGAGGAAGAACTACTATTGGAATTAACATAAATGTTTCTTCAGTAACATTACTTTTGTTGTTGCAGTTTACTTTCTTAGCCTTTATTTTGTAGGTGTCTTTTGGTAGCTCTACTGCTAGGTGCATTTAAATTCTCAGCTTATCATTTCTCTTCACAATTGAAAATACATCTTACAGGAAATTAACTTATATTTACAGTATTTTGGTATTGAGAAAGCAGGTTATTCTTTTCCCTTTTGAGTCATTGGGAGAGAGAGGCAACTGGATGTCACAAATTAATTAAACTCAGACAGCCAGGAACTTCATTTATGGTACCTGTAATTCTCTGAATTGATACAGAGCCAAATCTCAAGATCTTAATGCTCATTAAGACAAAAATCCATTCAGGTAACTAGGAATTTTATTTGCTCAAGACCTAGGGAAGGGTTTCAATTTGGCATGTTGTAGTTTCAGCCCTTCAGCCAAACCCTTATAGACTGAAAAGGCAATTAATCCAGTTATTTGCAGACTAGTTTGATCTGACAATAGAGATGGTATGAAATCTGGACTAAAACAAAAGAGCATTGCACAACATATACTGGCTGAGAAGTTTCTTTGCAGCATTAAGCTATTTTCAGTTTTGAATCTTCTGGAGTGAAAGTGTCCAGTAAACCATGAGTGCTTGCCCACAGAAAATATTAAATTAACAGCTATAGAAAACTATGGCCAAATGGAGGGAGAAAAAAAAGTATCTGGCTATTAGCTTTGGCAAATCCATTTTGAGATAATATGAAAAAATATAGCCATTAACTTCAGTTATTCGGTCATGGAATCCTGCTGGATGCTTCAAGGCAGTCAGTGATACCACAACAGCTGGAAAAAGGCAAGCATTCACTGCCATGTGAGGCAGAGATGGAGCATGTAAATTAATCCATTTTCTCTGTATGCTATAAAATATGTCCCCCTGCCTCTCATTTCCCAGTAGCCCAGATCTAGAGGAAATATGATATTTTCCTTTAATTTTCTTTTACTAAATGAGAAAGTATACCTCTACTAATCAGCAGTTACCTCACAGAAGCAGAAAAATTGCAAGCATTTAGAGAATCAATACATCTATTGACAAAAAAATCACAGATTTCTAACACATCGAGAATCCTGTACTAAGTGGTATGGTTGTTTACTTCTAAATTACCTGGCAATTTCTAGTCCAAACCATGCTTCACAAAATTTATGAAATCAGCAATTGTGTCAGATGACTTTGATGACTTTAAAAGTACATTGAACGCAGTAATTTATATGTATAGTTAAGCAACAGTCTTTGTTTTGTTCAACTCAAACCATTTGCAATTTAATAATGTATGACTGCAGCGCACTGTGTGATTAGAAAAGTATGTATATATTATGCATGTACAGACTCATATTAAGCAACCACAAGAAAAATTCTATGGCAACATGCCGGCTTCTCCAAAATTTTAAGCTTGAAGCAGTTCTCTTTCTCATTTCCTTCCTTCCTTCCTTCCTTCCTTCCTTCCTTCCTTCCTTCCTTCCTTCCTTCCTTCCTTCCTTCCTTCCTTCCTTCCTTCCTTCCTTCCTTCCTTCCTTCCTTCCTTCCTTCCTTCCTTCCTTCCTTCCTTCCTTCCTTCCTTCCTTCCTTCCTTCCTTCCTTCCTTCCTTCCTTCCTTCCTTCCTTCCTTCCTTCCTTCCTTCCTTCCTTCCTTCCTTCCTTCCTTCCTTCCTTCCTTCCTTCCTTCCTTCCTTCCTTCCTTCCTTCCTTCCTTCCTTCCTTCCTTCCTTCCTTCCTTCCTTCCTTCCTTCCTTCCTTCCTTCCTTCCTTCCTTCCTTCCTTCCTTCCTTCCTTCCTTCCTTCCTTCCTTCCTTCCTTCCTTCCTTCCTTCCTTCCTTCCTTCCTTCCTTCCTTCCTTCCTCCCTCCCTCCCTCCCTCCCTCCCTCCCTCCCTCACAAACTAATAAAAGAAACAAAAAAACCTAGCTTCAGATCCTTGCATGCCAAAAGGTAATCAGGCAAAATGAAAAAAAAAAAAACAAAAAAAACCCAACTCTGCACCCAGCCATGTTTGAAGAAACACAGTTGGGGATTAGTCAATGGAACACAGTACAGCAGGAACTACACTTTTCTAAGAACCTGTTGTCTCCAATGATCTCATTAACTTGCTCTAGACTTCCTTGGGATGACCGGTTGTCGTGGTTTGACATTATCTGGACACCAAGTGCTCCCCAAAGCCACTCAATGCCCTCCTCAACTGAGGAGGGAGAGAAAAATACAAAAAAAGGGTCATGGGTTGAAGCCAGAGCATGGAGAGTGATCAAATAACAGTCAGACAAAACAGACTCAAGTGAGATTAACTGAATTCATTGCCAAAAAACCAGATTAATAAAAAATAAATCCAAATCTTAAAACACCTTATCACACCCCTCTCTTCTTCCTGGGCTTACTTTAGCTCCCAAATCCTTTATCTCCTGCCTGCCAATGGCACAGGGAGATGGAAATGAGGTCTACAGTCAGTTTACCATGAATTGATGCTCCTTCCCCCTGCCTTCAGTCCTCTGCTCTAGCATGGGGTCCCTCCCATGGGAGGTGATTCTCCATGAACTTCAACATGAGCTTTTCCCATGGGCTGTGGTTCTTCAAGAACTGGCCCAACATGGGTGCCTTCCACAGGGTGCAGTCCTTCAGCAACAGCCTGCTCCAGCTTAGGACCCCACAGGGTCACAAGTCCTACCATGAAACCTGCTCCAGTGTGGGCTCCTCTCTCCATGGGTCTCCTCTCTCCATCTCCTCTCTTCTGCTGGAGCATGGGCTTCTCCAGGATCTGCAGCCTCTTTGGGGCATCCCCCTGATCCAGTGTGGTGTGTCCATGGGCTGCAGGTGTCTCTCACCTCCCCATTAATATCCCATGACTGCAGGGGCTTGGGGGCTTCACCAAAGGCTGCACCACAGGCTGCAGGTTAATCTCAGCTCTGCACCCGGGGCACCTCCTGTCCCTCCTTCTTCCCTGACCTTAGGATCTGCAGAGCTGTTTCTCTCACATATTCTCTCTTGGCTCTCCCAGCTGCTTCTACACAGTAATGTTTCCCCCTTTTTAAATTTATCTCAGAGCAGCTATCTACCATCACTGATGGCCTTAGTCATGGCCAGCAGTGGTTCCACCCTGGCGCCAACTGTGATTGGTATCAATGAACAGGGGAGGTTTGTGACAGCTTCTCACAAAAGCCATATCCCTGTAGGCCCCTTCTCCCCTGCTGTGACAACCTTGCCACACAAACCCAAACCATCATCCACCCCTGCAAGGGAAGAATAGGGATATTTCAAGGCATACTGTGGCAGTGTACTAAGAATGCTGTCCACAGATTCTGCCTAAAGTTCCTAACAGATGTTCCTGCCTGACCCTTGACAATATGGCATTGCTTATGATAAAAATTACAATTTGAATGTCTAAGGAACTTGTTAAACAACTGCTGAATACCGTCTGGTTCTTCTTCCTTATCTTCCTTTCACATAGGATTCTGTGACTTTTTATTGTGTGCATGCTGAACAACGAATGTATTCTCAGTATTTTCTGAAACCATCACTATGGCACCAAATGAAATGTCTTTTGTTTGCCTCGAAATAGTTTCAGGTGAGAAATAGACACAAGGAAAGGAAATGTAGGTTTTTTTCAGCTAATGCTTGAAAAAATTGTCCTATAATGTATGTACCTGCCCAGTGTCAGCTAGTGTAAAAAATCCAAATATGAATGGTAATCTACGAACTGCAGCTTGGTGTAAATCTGTGTGCCAATGGGACTCTATCAATTTGCCTTGATAAGTATAGGCAATTCTATTTTTGTGTCTTTTGCTAGCACTATAACTCTTAGATAGTCTGAATGACCTCAGTGTTGTGGTAGGAGAGTTATCGAGGATAAACTTCCTCAGATGGACCCAAAAAACCTAAGAATTTTTGTGTTATCTCTGAGAGACAATCATACTCAGGGTGACTTCGAGCCATCAGTGTATCTGAGGTAACAGAGGATAAAACCCTCCCTCTTCAACTATGTTCATGAGCTTGTAAAATTCAGTTGTTTTAGGGATGGAACCCTCTGTGAAATATAGTGCCAGGGGCACTAAACTGGTAACACAGATCAGTCTTGTAGATATAAATTTGGATTTAATTTCATTACTCCTGAAAAGTCAATAGGTGACATTAAACCGTCATTAATGCCACAACAGGAGACATTAAGCCAAATATAACCACTTCACAGTTTGGGATAGCAAACGCACTGAGTGGGTAAGATATTCAGAAATTGGGGGTGGTTGGGAGTAGAAACTTGAATACAATGTGTCAATTCTGCATTGTTATGTGGGACACACTAAAAGATCTAAGGAGGTCATGTTTAAAAATAGAGTAATAAAATTACAGTGCTGTCTACCCTACAGGGCTGGCATGACCTGACTTGATGAAGCTGCACATCCAGAATAGCTTTTATTTTTAGGGCACTCTATCTGGGATAACAATGACTCTGCTGATAGTGAAGCAGTGGGTATAGTTTGTCTTGATGGCTGGCACTTATTCTTGAAAAGAACAGAAGAGCATATTTAAGCTGTCACACCTTAATTGTTTCATTAAGTAGTGGTACCTTTTATACAAAAGGAGCAAGGGAGCTGCAAGAAAGAATGATGAGCAGCAATTCTAGAAGGGCACAAAGGTGCTGCAGGAGTTACTTCTCTTCCTTTGATTCTTCCCAGTTCATCTTTGACACAAGGAGAAGTTTCATTTTTTAACATAATGACTGTTATTAAAACCAGCTTGAACAATTTCATGAGCATGATGGTGTGTATCTCCCAGATTTTTAAATATAAATTAAACTAAATAATATTCATGCCTCTGAATCTGGCTTTTGTGTTTTAACATCTAATTTATTGATGACAAAGATGACTTGCATGACTAAATATGTATTTTGTCCTGAAGGATGCCAAAGTCTTTTTAGAGACAAAACATATACGTATGAATCACTTCACCTACCCTGTGAAGTTTAACCACCACTGGGGTGCAAGGTGTTTGACTCTGCAAAGTAACATAAGAAATCATCTTGAACTAGAAACTAAAGAACATTAATCATATTAAAATGAATTTATTACAGAACACCCACACATTTGAGAGCCTCTGAGAGCCCTAATAACACATCCTCTAATTGGGTAGTGGCACCAGTGTTGACCATCAAAGGTCTGAATTTACATACTGTCTGAAAACACAGCTTTGGAATATACTTATGTTGCAAGAGGTACATATATTTCACTTCCTTACTGGAAGGTATCCTGAGACTGAGAGAAATATTTCCCATTGTAAAATAGAAAAACACAGCTAACTTCCCACTTACACAGACCCAGGAATTCAGAACCTTTCCAACAAAGTGCTGGTTATATTTCATTACAAAATCTGATCCCAAAGGTAGGTGGCTTTTCTCAGTCATATTATTCCAGACTCCAATTTTCTCCTCATATACAAAGGGTGGAATGTGATTCATGTCTACTCAACTCCTGCACTTGCTGCTCTGGAGAAAATGAAGGGAAGACTTTTCACAGTTGTCCTCCTTTATCCTCTGGAGAGGAGATGTCAGTAATTTTGCTCTTTCTACTGCGTGGGCTGTGCTTCTCTGCCTTTTAAGATGAGTTAGCTGATTTGTTTTACATTCCATCTTTTAATTTGATCTTTTTAAGTAGAGAAGCATTTTCTTAGTCCACTCTCATTCTTTTCTTCATGCATGCAGATATACCCGCAGCTGAGTTATACAATACTGAGAGACCCTGGGTCTGATTCTCATCTATAATGAAGATTTGGACACATTGTTTTGACAGTGTAAATTAGTTAAAACCATCCCTAGCATTTATCCTGCACATGCCAGAGTACTGGAAAAGGTCTGATTGTAGACAAGAGTTTGGCCTTCTGGTACATGAAGAATAATTTTTAAATCTGCTTGTTCTTCTGGATGGTATGTTGTGTCTGCTTCTTGTTTTCAGTAATGGGTCTCTAAATAGACACAGGGGAAGGAAGGTTTGTTCTTTATCTGCTTTGGAGAGCAACTAGAAGAGCAGAGTGCAAAAGAGAAGGAAGAACCCTGCAGCTTTCCACCAAATGCCCACTTCTCACAGACTCAAACTCAGGGCATCTATTGATTTTAGTTCAGTCATCACAATTTAAAATCATGAGAGGTCTGAAAAGAGCAAGGAAAACAGGGATATAATAGAGGAGATTGGTCAAATGGCATGAGAATCCTTTTGAAACCCTCCTCTGGGACTGCTGTGGCTGAAAACAGGAATTTTAGAAAGCTGCTGCAGAGGGCAAAGTAAGTAAAAAGGGGAAAGACTATTGCAGGAGAGAGAAAATATGTTCATATACTACAGTGGTAATGTTGCATTTGCATTTACAGTGAAAGAGCACAGGAAAAGAAGGTGAGTTGCAAGAAGAGTCCTTAAATTAGTAATAAAAGGTACTGGGCAGGGTTAGCTTTCTCTAATGAGCTTGCTACATAAAAAAGCTGATGTTAGTGTTTTATAGCTCCCTCCACCCAGTGGTCCAAGCCACTAACTTTTGCTTTGAAGTTGAGTTGCAGTTTCTGCCAGGTGAATCACAATGATTTATTGTGTTGCCTAGACCAGTGTGATGCTTACTTGGTAATTTAAAATCTTCACTGTTCCTTAGATCTACATTTTAAATGCTTAAAGTGTTGCAGCTTATTAAGGTCTTAGGTTTCTGTCTAAATAAGTGTGAGCATTATTTCGTAGTCAGCTTTCTCTTAGTTATCAAAATGGTTCATGTTGTGCCATAATTAGGAAATGCTGTTGTTACATATCCTACACAATTATTGTTTGAATCAATGTATAGGTAGTCCTAAGCAGCTGATAAATATGAAAATCCATTGAACTTCAAGTACTGCAGAAGGTGGAGAGTATGGTGAGAACTTGGTATATATCAGATTAAGCATTTTTGTTCATGTATTCTCTCATTTTACAGAACAGATTATAACACGTTCTGTTATGTTTACTTTGTTAATTTTGAACACCTACAGCTTTTGCATTGGAAACTATTTATTTGGTCTTGGACTTACTCTTCTGTTTTGTGTTCTGAATTCTTAAGTGTTCATTTCAGAGATTTCTGACTGTTCCTGTGCATTAGCTGTCCTTGTATCCTTTTCTTAGGCTACATAGCATGGGATTGATGTCAAGATTAAAATATCTGAGTTTAGCTGTCAGCAATAACTTTTGAACAGTAGACTTAATGTAGGTACCTACTGTAAAGTCCATGTGGCTTTCTAGAGTCTGTTGACCAGATTCTCATTGACTATAAGAGGATTTTGGACAGCAAGCCTTCTGCATAGCTGTGACTCACAGTATTTACCACTCTATGTTTTGTGTTTTTGAGCCAAATTGCACTCTTAGGTGAAAAAATATTGACTGTTTGGGGGTTGATTTTGTTGAATTGCATAAATATTTAAATGTTTAAAGTACCTAAGGCATCTGTCTGAAATGCTAGATGCAGCACATGAGGAGGCCTGCAGCCTTCTGGAGAGACAGATGGAAGCCAAGTGGGATACAGCATCCATCTGACGTGGCACCAGACGTCTAAGGATGGGAACTGAGTCAGGGCCTTGGAGCCCATTCAAATAGCATCACTTAGCTGGCACTCCTCCTAGAACTAAATGCCCTTGGTCTTCACATTTACAACCTTTTAAAAAAATTAATCCAATGGTTGCTGTAAGGACATTATTATTATTATTTTTAAAATCTTTATTCTAAGACTAAAGGTGGGTGGGATGGTGAAGCACTTTGCTGATGACATTGCACAGACAATACTTCTTGAACTGAAATCACTTCATTTGGATGTTGGCAATTTCTGAGCACAGCATAACTCACAGCTGAATCACCCAATGGAACTTGTCAAAATTTGATGGCAAAAGACTATAAAGAGATAGCTAATGAGCAATCAGCCTTGATCCTTACCTAGAGACACAAATCATAGAAAGGATGTATTATTGAGCAACGTGAAATCACAGAAACATGTGAACTACTCACTTCAGGTAAGGTTTTTTTCCTCGTGACTTTAGTAATAGTAATAGTAATAGTAATAGTAATAGTAATAGTAATAGTAATAGTAATAGTAATAGTAATAGTAATAGTAATAGTAATAATAATATGAAGAAGAAGAAGAAGAAGAAGAAGAAGAAGAAGAAGAAGAAGAAGAAGAAGAAGAAGAAGAAGAAGAAGAAGAAGAAGAAGAAGAAGAAGAAGAAGAAGAAGTTGTTGTTTCTTGGTGTACTCTCTCTCATACATATGTAAAATATAAGTGCATGGGAGAAAATGACCCAAGTCACTTGCCAAGGCACACGACACCATTCTACATAATGCAGTGGGCCCTTCTTTCTTGCATCTGGGTTACAACTGCCTTTCTGTAAACCCTGCAAGACTGATCCCAGACAGTTTAAACAAAGCTGTAGCTTTATGACCAAGATGTCTAACAAGATTAGGCTGTTATGAGAGACAGAGAATATCCTCTCCAAAAAGAGTTAAGTCTTTTAAATAGTTTGGGGTTGGCAGCCTGTCCTGGGAGCTACTCCACTGGGGCTTCTCCCCTCATGCAACTATTCTGTAGTCAGTTTTCTCTTCTCTTGTTAGGTGATTATCTCCTAATTTACAGATCCTTATATGTTGCTCTTAAGCAACTGTCATCTTCATTCACTTCCTCACTTTCAATTTATCGTAGCTTTTCTTTCCTGTGTAGTCCATTAATCTTTTTCTCACTCTTAACTCTTTCAACACAGACATGCTGCAGCAGAAAAAAGTACTACAGCAATTCTGCATGTTCCAAAGCCTTGAGATGATAATTTTTCTAATTTCTCTAAGTTCTTTACATCTGATCTCCATCTCACCTATTTGTAAAACATCATCTTTTGGGCCTCATAGCAACTCAATTTGACTACGATGATTTTCATAACCTTGACAGATATGCATTTTTTTAATGTGTACTTAGCATTGTCTTTCCTTTGACAGCTCCATTCTACTTCTAAAGCAAATTTCAAAACAAGAGGAGGACATAAAAATTCAAAATTACTCAGAAAGACCAATAAGAACTCAGTATTTTAAATATATGAAGACATGTCCATGAGGTTGGAAAGTAAAAACTGGCAAATATGAAGGAAAACATTTTGAGTGACAGTTATAGGAGCACCATCATTTTCAGAAACAACATATAACCACAGAACTTAAATGTGATAAAGTTAACTACATTATAGAGATGATCTTACACCTCACAAACTGTTTATATATATGCAGAACAGAATTGCTGTACACCTTTCTTTCTTTTGTTGAAGTCAGCAGAAGATAACTGTTAAAAGTGAAGGAAGGAAGTGGTGGAAGGAAGGAAGGAAGTGGCAGAAGGAAGGAAGTGGCGGAAGGAAGGAAGTGGCGGGAGGGAGGGAAGGAGGGAAGGAGGGAGGGACATATTTGTGTGGACCTATTGTATCTAATGTATGGGGCTCCCAAGACATTGGGAAAGTTTGTTCAGATTTTTTTTTTTTTTTTTTTTTTTTTTTGCAGCCCTAGCACAGCTATGCTGCCACTAGCTGGTTCAGCCAGATGACACAGAGCCCAGTATTATATCATGTGAACATATCAAAGCAACCAGTGTGCATTGGTCAGATGCTGATATTCAAACCTGACAAAATATGCACACCCTCCCTGTTTCTCTTTGCTGTTCTGTCTGCTTTCATTCTGTATTCTCTCTCCATCCCATGAATCATTGAGATGACATAAAGAAGGATGAGAGACCCAAGGTCTGTATTTATCAGACACAGTCTGAAAGTCTTGTTGCTCTTATAGGAAGCAACCCTGACATCTACTCTTGCCATTGGGCAGATCAACCTGCCAGGTTCACATTTGTGCCACTAACATTTTCTCAACTTTACTTCTCAGAAAAAAGGCTAAGAGACACACCAAACATTTCTTAGAAACATTTCTGTAACTTTTTTGTTTGGTTGGTTTTGGGGTACTTTTTACTTGGTTTTTTTTTGTTTTGGTTTGTTTTGGTTTTGGGTTTTTTGTTTTGTTTTGGGTTTTGGTTGTTTTTTTTGGTTTTTTTTAATCAGACAGGAGTGCTGAAAAACACCAAGCTACAGAGTTGCTAACAAATATATTTGTTTGAAACATATATTTGTAAATGGGCTCATGCTGGACAAAGCAAATGTTTGACACAAATCAATCAGATTGTCATCTGTCTCACTACAATATGCTTACACAAGCTTATGTATCAAATCCTGACAGGATGAAGTGTTCTCTCTGGTACAGCTTTTGGAGTTTGAAGCCTCCACATGATGACCTCTGAGAATTTTGTTCCAGTGATTCCTGTCCAGCCATCTCTGCTGGATGAGAGGTTCAGAAGTGTTGTTATGTGGCAATTCTCCTGGAAAGCAAAGATGTATCTGCGCTGGGAGAGCTTAAATCCTCCCAAAATAAAAAATGCAGTGAAATGACCTTTTCTTCGGCTTGTTCTGTTGCAGCAATATGTTCATGTAGTGATTTTCAGGGCTTGTAGCTGACTGTTTCTGAAGGACATTGGCATTCACTGCCTTCTTTGTTTCTGCATGAATATGTAAAAACAAAAGTCTCATGTTGTTTGAACAGATTTCTGGCTAGCCTTAATTTAGAACTGGAGTGTGCACACATAGTTGCCTATTTCAAACTATCAGTCTACTCCAAAAGCTTTGCTTTGTTTATTAAAGAGGCAAAAAAAAAAAAAAAAAAGAGAGAGTTGATGAAACTAATTCTTGGAGGCTGGAATTATCATATTAAACAGTGCTCTAAACTTGGGACATCCCAGTGTCTCTTCATCTGGTTCATGTTTTTGAAACAAACAGTGCATGACTTAGACTCAGTTTTCATACACATCATAAACTCCAGCCAAAGGGAAAATAAAAAGAAAACCCTACATTGTTATGACATGGCTATAAATAAAGATATTGAATTATAACAGTAAAATATGTTATGCAAATAGCAGCTTATTTTAAAATAGTCCAATCAAACTGCCTACAGAGTGTAGAATTATGTTGTGTTGTTCAAACTCTTAGTTAATTTTTTACGCCTTCCAGCCATTCCTATTATTCCAAATTTTAAATTCTAACAGCCTTTGCAAAGGATTTATATTGCCATGTAAAAAAAGAAGTGGAGAGATCTACAAAGCACTCTGAGTTTCTTGTTTGCTTTGGATGGGTAACTGATGTTTGCTACTTGTTCTGCAACTGAGCTTCTGGTGTCTGTTCCCTTCTGTGATGTTAGACAGTGAGATTTATAAAGATGCCATTTGGCAAGTTATTTTAGAGAGATTTGTTATGAATGTTTTTTGAGTGCAAGGCATCACAAGTGCTTTTAGCCTCCCAGCTGTGTTTCTTAGCATATGGGGGTGGCAAAAGCTGCATGTGATGTGACAGCACAGAATTAAGTTTGGAACAATATGTAAAGAAAAGGCTTGAAGACTTTCCATCAGATGGACAGTGACCTTGACAAGGTCACTGTCCATCTGATGGAAATCACGCTAAGTAAATAAATTCAGTGAGAGGTCAATGTATTCTGGTTAAGAAAAAAACCCCAGATCTTTGGATCGGCAAGAGACAGTGCCTAGGAGCCATTTAAAGAGACCACACTATTCATCATAGCTTTTTTCTGTGGCCTTCTGCTCACATAACATACATCTTACAAGGAGACTTTTCTGATTTGGGGGATATCTACCTATTGGACAAAATGCTCCATCCTTTCTTTACCATCACAAAAAATGTGGCCAAAGCAAAGTTAATTACACTGTATCAAGAGTTTCAAAGAAGCAGGCTGGGTGGGAAGAGGGGAAGGAGAAGAAAAATAGTATATTAAAATCATTTTAGGAACCAGCCAGGGAGCAATGCCAACCTCTGATAATAAAGCTAAAATATGTTTGTCTTATGGGGTTTTCCTGTCTCCCTGTTTCTGTGTGGAGTGCCAGGCTGACTTCATATGGGAAAACCTCAGATTGCGATGAACTGGAAACTTGGCAGTCCATGGAATGGCTGTTGCCTGTGTCTTCACCTGCACATCCCCAGTGGGCCCTCATCCTGTTGCAGTCAACTTTTCTGGGCAAAAAGGACTTTCTTTCCTATGGTCGCTAGCCAGGCTTGGCACAGTGTGTTTACAGTGTTCCTTAGAGCCTGGAGCACTCTAACTGATAAATATGTGCTTTGCCACAGCCATGGTCACCTTCCTCTATTAAAAACAGTCTATCATATGAGTGTTGCTTGTGCAAAGGCTTTTCAAACACATGTTTGTGTCCACACCTCATGCCCTGCCCAAACAAGTCTGTCACAGGATCTCTTCTGGCCACCTCTCCTGAAGCATGATGTTACTGACAGGAATTCTCTTGAGCTTGTTTACTAAGAAGTGCCTGGTGGCTGGAGCTGGGCAAAAGGGGAGACTATGCTGGCTCACAAGGAATAAACAATGTATTTTCTTATTCTGCTGTGGTTTCCTACCTATTCTTGATCCCAGTCTATTCAACAACTCTGTTTCAAACTATTCAAATCCTGCCCCTAAGTTTCTAATTTACTGGTAGGATTAACAATTCCCTGAAAGTAAACAGGCAAATCACACAGCTGGGTACATACAGCACAGTGGGGTACGAGTCTATTTTTTAGTAGCTGGACTAGGACTGTTTACAAGACATGTTTTGTTTGATGATACAGTACTTAAATTTTATTCTTTCCAGCATGCCCTCTAGACAGAATTTCTACTGTCTCTCCTAATTTAGTTGAAGACATATGAGAAGTTAAAAGCCAGGGATCAGAGCACAGCACCAGGTGACCAATTCAGGAAGTTCCTCTCTGTTTATTGCTAGATTTCAAACACTTGCATTGTTTTTCTCTTGCCCTTTTTTTCAAACAGTGAATACTCTGAGGTTAGATGAGGCACGATAGTTTCCAGACACTCATTCTGTATATGCAATAAGCAGTGTACTGTGTTGATAGAAACAACTCCCAAATCTGGCATGCTAATATTTCTTGCCTAGTATTTCCAAATGGAAACTACTTGCCCAATGAGTCACTGTGTGTTTTCTTCCTCCTTCAGATGATTCTTCTTGGGAACTTCCATGCCCTGGTGCTCCACCACAGGCATGGTTCTTTTTTTCCATTTCTCTGTAGGATGTCCAATTAGGACATTCTTTCACTTACCATCTCCCCTACCTGCACCCCCCCCCATTTTTATTGCAAGTCTGCATGTATTTTCTTCTTCCATTACCAAAACCATCATTTTCCAACTCCTCAATCACATATTTAGTGCTGGGATATATATTATAAGGACTTGCCCTGGGTTATATATGTCCCTGCTTCTGCAAATACAACAGGTGCTTTACATGGCACAGTTTTCATGGCAGAGTTTTCATGTGGCAGTTTTCATTCTAGTCTTGCCCACGAAAATTTCTTCAGACTTCACATTTTATTCAGGAGAAGAGGGGAAATACAGAAACTTGGTAAAGTACTCAGTCTTCTGAAGCAGAAGCAGGTAGCAAACTACACTACATCTCAAAACAGGAGATTTGTTAGGTTTATTATTCTTTCATGTCTTAAACTCTACTTTAAGACAGTTATCTGTTACCTAAGAGACCTGAAACTACGGTAGTGCCTGAGATTTTAATTTACTCCTTTGCAATTTTCTTGTTTTAATTATGTTTGAAACAGAGAAAATAGCTTCCATGGTTGTTTCTGGGACAGTTTTCATTGAAAGGAGGCAAAAAAGAGCAAACGGTTTACAACAGTAGTGACAAGACACCCAGATAATACTGTCAGTGCTAACTTGCTCCATGGTACTGGTTGTGTGTCATGTATAAGTACACAGAAAAAAGGATCGACTTGTTCATAGCAAGCTTCTTGACCCTTGATGGAAGTTTTAAAAATACTTTAAAAACTGTTTAAAATCTGAAGGATTTTTTTCTTTTCAGTATGCTGGGTGTAACACCAAATAAACCTGTACACGCAGAAGATGGCAATACGGTTATTTATTTTAATCTGCATTTAAGATTAAAATATTCTTTTATTTTCCTGATTGTTCATCCATTCAATCAACAAAATTAAGTAAACTTTTTGAAAATAGTCATCTGTGACTTCTAGTCATGACTTTGCTTTAAATGTTGTTCCCTTATTTTAAGAAAAGCAGATTTATTTAATTCCTTTTTTTCTCTCAAATATCTGTGATATTTGAGAGAAATCTGCCTGACTCATCTAGGCTGCAACACCTAGGCCTAGGCAGATTTCCAGGCCAGCTCTTTCTGAAGGCTCTTTTAGCTCCTACTCTGAGGGCAAGGTCACCATCAGTTGCCCAGTTTGAGCCATCTTCAATATCAGCCTTGAAGGACAGGTTTGGCCAAAGATCAAAGTTCAGGCAAATGGTTTTTGGTATCTTCAAGTGGCAAAAATATGGAATGCAGAGTATTTACCCTGGATCCCCACCAACACCTGCACTGAGCTGGGATGGCAGCAAGGCAAACTGTCAACAGCACAGCACAGGGAGGAGCTGAGAGAGAAAGGGTGAGCATATCCTCTGAGTGGGAGCTTGCTGGTTTGACCTTGCTTGTCTACACATGCATCACCTGACACCTGCTCCCACATGTCCAGCACACCAGGGTGTAGTAAACATGCAATAAACCCTTGCTCTAAAAGGCATCAGAGAGAAGAAAGCTCAGTGTCCCCTCGAAACTCAATACTATCATGAACTTAAAGCATATCACTTTAACACTGAAGAGATCAAACTTTTAGCAGCTGCGGATATAGGCCAGTAAAACGGGGTCTGTGGTCTTCAGGACCTTGCAGCTTCCCTGTTTCTCACCAAATACAGGCTTTAAAGCACTGTCCTTCAGCATTGCTGAGCTGGCACAGGGAGTTGGGAGGATTACCTTTTCCTATCACAGCTCATGAAAACCGTGCTGCTTTGATTTGCAGCCCCCAAACTTCTGAATCATGCAAACACTCGTCAGCCTTTCAGTTGCTGCTGAAAAGACAAAGTGGTAGCTTCAGATTCAAATGCAAATGTTGCTGGAGAGCATCTGAAATAAAAATCGTGTTCAAAAGTTGAAAGCCCTTTTTTAGTCAAAAAACCTTGAACTTCCTCAAAGAAAGTATGAAAGAGGTGGCTACAGAACCAGCAGTAGATAAAACACCTGCTTTCTGCAAAACTATCTGGAGGATCTGCATGTCCCATCAGACTAATTTTGATGCTAGAGGAAGAGGAAAGGGGGGAAGATTGTTCAGTCTGCTGCTCTTGGGGGAATCCTGCAAAGAGAGGTTGCTATATTAACCACTTCACTGTTTTGTGCTGGTCTTGTTATCTGTTCTTGTTAAAACCTTTATTATTCATGGATGCAAAAATCTGATCATTAAAACAGCATAAATATTCATATTATGTGCATTTCATTTAGCTACTTGGTGAAACTTCTCTGGAGTACAAGAGTTTTGAGGAAATCTAGCTAATGAGACCAGAGCATAGGAAGTATGCATGAGTTTTCCTTTTCTTTTCACCTGCAAATGAATGCAGAATAACTAATGAAATAAACAACCACAAAAAGGGTAAGAATTCACCAGGCAGGATGATATGCACACTTGCTTTGGCTTCTGTGCCAAGGGGAATGCAAGGGTTTTTGTAATGCAATTATGTGCAAGAGCTAGGATATTGTAAAACTAAAGTAGAAAGCATGATAAGCATCACTGCATGGGTTTATCGGCTTTGCCTCACATTTAAAGTCTAGCCATTAACATTGTGCATGGTCCACACTCCCGTTCAATCCTTTCTTAAGGTAGAACTGGTATTCTTCTCTCTGCAGCTGTGTTAAATCAAAATGTAGCTGTATTCCACCCTGTAAAAGTCACTATATCTAACTCTTCTTGCGCTCCAGCTTTAAGATCTTTCTGATGGCAGAGATAAAACAAAAATTTCCTCCCAAAACAAATTCTAAAAACTGTCATTAAAACATCTGCTACACAGAGCACTCAGCAGCTGAGGAAGACCTCTCACAAGGGCCTGGTTCATCAAAATCCTGAGCTGCCAGCTCCACGTGCAGCAGCTCCAGGAGATGCCTTGCAGAGTGCAAGACTCCAAAGTTACTCCTGTTTTAGAATAGCAAGGTGAAGTGTGTATTTTTAAATGGTAGTGAGTTTTCAAAACTGAGCAACATAGGCCTGAGTCAATGGGAAATCTTTTCTTGATTTCTGCGAGCACAGACCAAAGAACACAATCAGGCACTTTCCAGGTTTTCTATTTCATATTTTTATGAATTTCCACAAACAAGCAAGTCTATTCACAGGCAATTTACACAAGTAACTACTTCAGCTAACAGATTTGTCTGGAAGGAGGGAACCAACAGAAAATCTACTTAGCACAAAAATTTTTGTGGTATCTCTTCTTTTTGAATTTTTCTTAGTTTCCTTTTTCATCCAACAAAGACTTTGCTTTAAAATCTTCTATGTGGTCTAAGGGAAAATTTAAACAAAAATTTAAATTGGTGATATTTCAGGTTGTTTGATTAGCAGCAGCAAATCAAATGTGCTGAAAGCAAGCACAAATAGCCACATATAAGAGCTGCCTGCACTGCATTATTCACAGTGAAGACTCAGTTCTGGTTTGGGCTCTTATGCATACACCTGTAATAGAAAGTTGAATCGGGCTTTAAACTAAACTTCCCAGTAAAGGCAAATGCTAACAAAAATAAGATTTATAAGGAAGGAGGTACTTTTGATTCCTGTGCTGTTAAAGCCTGTAAAATTTTAGCCATCCCAGTTGATTACCACATCTCTAACCTGTATAAATCAAATCTTTGTTCTAAATGAATAAAATCACTTTGGCACACAACCATATTATAGCAGTATGATGCATGCCTGAGTATTCCTAAGAATGCCCTCAGAGGTACTCTGTGAGCAGAAATATTCTGCAGAAGGGAAGATGAGGGAGTACAAAGGCCCATCATGCACACTAATGCAGAAAAATGAAATCAAATACCATTCTCAGCAAAAGCAGAGTGCCTTCTGAGCAAAGGCTATTAAGTGGGTCAGACTGCAGGATATTTTCTGGACACGAATATTATGTCAAAACATACTGAACATGTGTCACAACTCTCCTGGTTGTAACATCACAGCTCCAGAGGAAAAAAAATGGTGCATCAATTCTTTGTATCAAATACTCAGACAATCTTTTCTTCTCACCAAGCTCTCACTTCTCATTTTAAAAGAAGGTTAGAGTAAGTTATAATTAGTATTTGTTGCCCTGTCAACTAATTAAATATAATAAAAAGCTTTCTCTGAGTTTAATGCTAACACAGTGTAATTACAGTAGTTTTGAATGCACAGTGCATGTACTATAGGTTTTGGTATGTACTCCCCACCTTTTATGACCTAAGTTCTCAGGTCCAATCTGTCATATGAGTAGTGAGCAGACACTGCCAAAGACAACTATTTCAGACCTAAACACAAGTCAACACCAATACAATCCTGTACTTTTTGAGATGCACTACTGTATCAGCCACTGGGGGCAGGGTGGAAGGAAGGAGGAGGAGCAAGCCATCCAGTTTCTTGCTTCCACTTTTCTACCCCTTCCCTTCAGGAGGAAACCTTGGTTGCATAAGGTCCCCTGATGAATTCTCCCATTCATTAGGCTCAGCTGCTCTGAGCCTTTTTGGTAAAGAAAGATATGGCTAATATTTCAAAGCCACTTCTCAGACTTCCTTGCCAGTCTGAGAGACATCCTGGGAAGAGGGGGACTGCACCTGCCCTATTTGCACAACTCTAAGGCTGGCTCTACTCTTCAAGTAAGAGTTGCACCTTATAACTACCTGTTATCCAGGGGAGGAAGATCACTTGCAAGGCCCAGAGCAGGGCAAAGTGATAATGTAATGCACCAACACTTGGCTGATACAGCTTCTTATCCTCTTAAGTATTTGGAAGAGCTTTAAACACATTAAAAAGGGTGAAGAGCAGAGATCTGTCAGGGCATTGGTTGTTACAGCTCTAGGTACTCAGTTGTTGTGTCCGTGACATGGATTTTTCACCCATTCCCATTCATTTCACCCATTCCTCTCAGTTTCTATTCTGTCTTTGGAAACATTCAAGGTCAGTTTGGAGGGGGCTCTGATCTAGTGGAAGATATCTGTGCTCATTGCAGGGTCATTGGACTAGAAGACCTTTGAAGGTGCCTTCCAATCCCAACCATTCTATGATTCTGGGTAAGGCAGGTACAAGCAGCCCACAAAATGAAAATGCAGTTAATTAAACAAAAATGTAGTCTAAAAGAACCAATTAAAATGATGAAAATCTTTAATTTTATTTAAGTATAATTGTACGGACACGTGTATATACAAATACAGATCTTATGGGGCAAGGCGTTTGGGTGTTTTGTTTCTTTTAAACATTTTGTTTTAAGTTTATATAATGTAAGCATTTCAAAACAGCACTCAATGAATAAGTGCAAAGAAACTGCAAAGCAGGGCAGTACAAGCACAGGACCACACTGAGCTGGACTTTCATACCCAGATGCATACACAATGAGTGTCTTCAATGGGGTGTCAAGAGTAAGCATGGTAAGCGGATTTCGCAGACTCATGGGTAACCTCCAACATGCCAGCATCTATTAAACTGTACAGACAATGGCAGCAAGCCTATTGTAGGGAGATTTGTCTCACATCTGAGAAGCTCGAGGGTGAATGCATGGGAAAAACTCAGTGATGCCAGACCAGAAACAGATCTGCCCATTCACAGTTCCAAATTAAAAGAGGAGGAGGGTGGGAGAGGAGGCAGGGCAGGAAGAGGGAAGAGAAGTGTGGAGGGCTGTACATTAAAACTGGTGATTACAAAATCCAAGTGTAATGAAAAGAGGGTAAGAGTTAATACTCTAAACCTCTGAAAGTGGCTGAACCATTGCACTCATAAGGCAATGGATTAAGTTCAGTTTTGAGGGCTAGGGGTGGGAATCAACAGGTATAAATACAATTATTTTCCTTCCATAATTATGGAGGAAAGGGAACAATCCACTCAACTACTCTCAGTACTTCCCAAATTTGCTTCTAGTTCTTTTGGAACCAAGTACATACATATATCACACATGACACTGGCAAGATCCCTTCTGGAAAAAAAAAACCAAACTATTAATGGGAACAAATCCAGAAGGAAAAGAGGAGGAAAAAAACCCCAACCAAATTAAAAAGAAACAAACAAATAAAAGAACAGAAAAGCTGTTATATCCCCAAAGCCTTTTTAGAAACACATGATACAAAAGAACAAAATTAACAAAGAAACCACAGGGCTACAACATAAGACCTTTACACATGGAGGATAAAACATTGATCATCAAAAGTCATGTTCCAGATCTTGACATTGTGAAGTCTTGCAACAGATGAACGATTTTCGAATATGAGTCCTGTATGCTGCAGTGCCATGGCCACTTGTCTCTCAGTTCTCAGCCATGATCACACTTGATGCTTCAAAGCTCCTGGAAATCTTGTTAACTACACATGATTTTAATATCCTGAAAGTCTATTGTTCTCACTTACAAAAGACATAAGAATCAAATTAATACTTTATTATCAAACACTATATACAACAGATGTTGCTAATAATACAGAATTTAAAGAATGTAGCTTTAAGTTTTACTTGTCTTTCCTTCGCCATCCAGGTAAGTACAGTACAAAACAATATTCTAAACTAACACAAAATGTTACCTTGTCTATTGAAGGATACACAGTATCCACTAAACTGACTGATTCCTATTTCGCCTGGTTCACATTGCAATGCCCTTGGCAGCCAGGAGTGCAGGTCATGGGTGCAAGTAACCCACTATGGCTGGGGAGAATCAGTACCTCAGGCTTGAGCAGGGGCAGATGAAGAGTAAGGGAGCAAAAAACTCCTTAATTTTCAGCAACATCTGCACTTAAAGCATCCAGAGGTTTGCAACACAACACAAAACCCACCAACATTTATGAATTTGGTATGACTGGGATTGCCTAATGCCATCAAGTATGAAACTGGCAGTGCCTGGAATGCTGCTTCCAGCCACGCTGGGCAGCCCAAGGATCATCGCTTGTGTTGTCCCTCACATATGCAGCAAGGCTCCCGGACAACGTGAAGGGGTGAGTTTCACCAGGAGTAACACTAGTGACAATCCTTTGCTGTGGGTAAATGGATGACTTTAACACCATTCAGAGACAAAGGATGACAAATGTCACCATTTCTATATCAAATCTGCACTACTTGTGTGACTGCCTGCAATTACTGTAAATCATTTTAATATGGTTACACATCATGCAATATTATCTGTACTCTGGTTAACAATCCATTTGGTAAGGTGCATTCTGATTAAGCTTACCTCATCCAAAGCTTTTTAATTCCTACCTTCAGAAAGTATTAGTGTGTGTATCAAGTATATACAGCTTAAAGAGAGCAAAGTACCGTACAGCCTGTAATAAGATGATGACTTCTCTCACTGTTTGGACCGTGTATCTTTATTCTGTGCACTTCACACTAGAGCGAATTTCCTGCATTCCTCCTGTAGGTCCTGTATTCATGAACATGTATGATATCAGGCAAGCCCAGGTCATAGCTCAGCATGCATAAAACCTCTCTTTACACATCAAATTTATTTTCCTCTCTCCTGCCTCAACTTCTGGAAGGCCTTTCTTCATTTAAAAATATAAAGTCTCTGAAGCGGTGTCCACTAATTGCATCAATTAGTTTTGTTACGGCAGAAATTTTCTTCATACTTAATATAGAAAAATCTTGTTTTGCTTGAATACGCTCCATGTTTTGTTTCACCTATAACTTAATTACCACAGTTTTTATCAGAAAAGCTCTGTTTCAGTCTGGGTCTGAAATTTCACTGATTATGCTTAGCAGTCCGAATTTCATGGCAGTCTAGCCAAAAAATAACCCAAGGCTTGCACTTCCTGGCAAATTACTTTTTCAAGTTTTGTTAGCCAAGGCTCAGATTCCTTAAACAGGTCACTCCTAATTCCATCAAGGGTTACCACTTCTCTCACATTTAAATAGGACAAGCATATATACTCACTCTCAGCATAAAGTATATCTAAATAATGTATTTTCTATTCTAATGGATTTTTAAAAAAATATTTTGTTAAGTCTTTGGGAGCCCATCTAGTTTATCTCCAGCTGATAAATATGTTTCCTCTACTCTTCAAACTGTGCTGGAAGGGGAAAAGATAAAAAATCAACATTGAATTTATATTCCACACTTATTTTCTTTTCCCCCACCAAACAATGCTATTAGACTGCCCTGGCTTCTACATGTGATTTATTCCCATGATTGAGGAACTTACAGGAGAGACAAATCAAGACAACACTGGAGATCTTGTGTCCCAAACATGTTTCCTCTGGCCACCGATGTCCTTTTTTAGCATGTATTAACACCCAGAGCAGCATCCAAGGCTATCAGCTACTAAGTCAGCGCTGGGGAAGGTCACTTTATTCTCAAAAGTGCCTCTGCATTTCAAGAAAAAAAAATTTAGCACCACGGTGATTTGTTTTAAAATAAAATAAGCCGGTGTGCATTATCCCCTTAAAACGAAATAACAGAGGCACTCACACCCCCAGTGAAGTTTCTTAAATCTGACCTTGCCTGCTGTGTGCTAACATTCCTAAATACTAACTTTTTCCTCTCACCAAAGACAGCATTTCTACTTGTGAGCAAAAGTTTTACTCTCAAGGATTTTTCAAGAGTCCCACAAGAAACATAATTTTCCCCTTTCAGAAGCCTTCATTTAGAAACTTCTGGAGGAAATAGTGTAATGTCTATTCTTAATATCTCCCATCAAATCCTGACATGGTGACACAATGCCTTGCATGACCATCTTACAGTGCTGAACTAGAAGGCATAAATATTGTATCACAGAGAAAGACTCCCAGGTTTTCATTCACTTTCCTTATCCCTCATTGACTGCATCTGCCACTACACTTTCTTGTCCACATACGGATGACACAGTGAGCTAACAGAGGTGACTTCTTAAAGAAGAATGCAGAAGAAAATAAGAATCACTAGTGTCACTATTATAGTTTGGCATTTTCATTTGGAGTCCTTTTATTTATATGGAGGGGTTAAGAAAGTCACAGGGTAGGTAGGGGTGGGTGCTGAAGCTAGTTATCCCCTTCAAATTTTTGCTGAGTTCAGGCTAAAAGGGAGAAGAAAAGGGAAAAATAACAATTTGACATCTGCAAAAACAATAAAGTCCCTTTCCTGGGATGAGCAGTTAGGTGGATCTTTGATGTTCCAAGACCCTGGTATTTTCTGTGACAGGTTGCCGGAGCATACTGTGCTATAATATCAAAAGCATTGCCAGGAGGAACAATAGAGTTGCCAAAAGCTGGCTGGG
Source organism: Passer domesticus (assembly GCF_036417665.1). NCBI lineage: Eukaryota > Metazoa > Chordata > Aves > Passeriformes > Passeridae > Passer > Passer domesticus. Next base: position 54,604,322 of record NC_087512.1, on the reverse strand, counting down.
TATCCTTGGTGTCTGTGCTGCGTTCTCACCACGGGATGGCTCGGCTGACTCATGTACGGTATCATCTGTTCAAACAGAAAGCATACATTCCAATGAGACTTTGCATCCTTAATAAACTCTCACTGAGATGACAACTATAAGTAGATTTCAGTGCCTTTATGCAATAGGGCAATGAACCTTGTGCTGTCATTGACTTTCACAAGCGTGTAATACCTCATTATGTAACCAACTTGGGGCCAAGTCCTGCATTTCTTACTGGCAAAACTCCCACTGAAGACCAGAAGGATAGAAAGTAAGTCAGATTTCAGCAGATTGAGGAATGAGTGATTCCTCTTCAGTAAAACACTGTGGTTCTAGCTTTGATGTCTCATTAGACAGCAACATCATTTGGGAGGCAGCTAAATAAAAACATCTGATTTTCAAAAGTGTTGCACAGGCCCAGAATTAATTTTGCAGTTAGTCTCCTTATTCAGTTACAGATTTTGGCTCCTGAATTTGAAATGACAGCCTGTAAGCCCGAGCATAGACCCCCCCCATTCCATGCAGAAAATTTCCACTGAAGTATCTTGCATCTAAGAATGAGCAGGAGATGTAAGATCATTCCTTCTTTCTTGAAATAAAATTTTAAAGGCTAACACAAGACAGTCACCAATTTTATAGAACATATACTCAATCTGGAAAATCTCACTACTTTTCACAATACACAAAATAGAGATTTACATATATGCTGCTAGAACTAATGAAAAAAAGAACCAGCTGAGTTAGGAAAACATGCTTATGGCATTAGTGGCAGAAGAAAACAAGGTTACAAATACTAAATATATGACACATAATAAAGAAAGCCCTGTTAACTTTTTGTAAACTTAGGATCAGCCTAAAAGCCAGAGCTTATAAAATAGAAAAGGTAGGCAAAGTCCAAATCAACTTTGGTGTTGTTATAGCAGTGATATTTTTCTCTGCAAAGCCCTCCATATCCAAAGCTGTCTAATTTAGCTATTCAAAAAGCAATCAGTCTATGGCTTACCATAAAAAATCAGCTCTTGTTTTTCATTACTAAATGAAAAGAAAAAGCCAAGCCTTTCTAGGAAGTGTGAAGTGGCCTCAAAATGTATCTGTAAGTTTATTTTAGAACACCAAAGTTTCCAGCATAGTATCTCATCTACTTAATGAAATAAACTCCCTATTTTATAAGAGATATTAATATGTCTATGATGTTCCTGTCTCAGCTTCCATCTCAAAAAATTGCACTGCCAAGATTACATTGGTTGAGACTTGAGCAGTTCCAGCAAGAGGCACTAAGGGAAGCTTGAGTCAGGATACTGGGATCACCATGCTGCTTTGTCATGGAGCCTTTCATGTTACTTGGCTTTAACCACAGGCAAGCTCCCTCCCTTTCACATCCTTGATACCTAGCACAAAATCAGGAGAGCACTTAGCATAATTTAGGTTAATAGGCTCTTCAGTCCCAGCTCAGTTACACAGCAAGGTGCACAGTAAATCAAATTAGCAATTTATCACATGTATTTTCTCCAGCACTAACTGATACTATAATCACATAAGGCTTATCAACAGGTTTCAGTGCTGCTCATGGCAAAAGTATGAAAAGCAAGCACTGATTAGCTGTAAATATGTTCATGTTTATGAGAAAGAGACATCTCTTCTTGGTGGTGCTAAGCAGTAGCATAAGAGGCAAAGGGTAGAAAGTGATGCACAGAAAGTTACACAAAGTTACACCTGAAGAGGAGGAACTTCACTGCACGAGTGACTATGCACTGAACAGAGTGTCCAAAGACGGTGTGGAGTCTTGCTCACTGGAGATACTCAAAAGAACCCTTAGTACCATGCTCTACGGGACCTGCTTTTGTACAGAGGTTGGATTAGATGACCTCCAGTGGCCCCATTCTGTGATTCTGTGGTGTCAGTGGGAAAGTCTGTCTGGAATGGCTTAAATTGAAACTCTGCACCATGTATGGCAAGGAGACCCTCCCAGCATATTGGACCCAAATGAGGCTGTTGTCTTTTCCTCCAGAATTATTCTAAAGGAATCTAAAATGAATGCTGGCTTCTGAAAATGCTATATTCAGTAATCGTCAACACCAAAAGCTCTTTCACGTTTCACTTCTGAGTTACAGTCTTGCACTATGGTGACACTGCAATGACAATAGAGTACTTCACAAAAGCTTGCTTCTCAATTAAAACATATTTAAGAAGTCACAGGGAAAAAATACCCGTGTTGCCGGTACTGCCTCCTTTCATATATTTAAAGTTAGCTCTTACAATTTTAGAAACATTTACTCACTGCTGATGAACTAAAACTACAGAGGAGAATGATACCTTCTACCTCCAGAATTGCAAATAAGTTTGAATTTTCAACACTGAATGTCAACAATTTTGGCCTAATTACATCAGTGAGTCAGCACTAAAACACAATAGGGCAGAACTAGTATATAGCAGTAATAAATCCTCATTCTCACTGACTATCAGATACTGCCACAACTGGAACACTGACTACTGCTGAAAAATGCAATGAAAAAGCACTAAGCTAAAAAGATTACTTCTCTTAAATGAAAAATATAGAGACATTCTATGATGCCATTTTTATAAAGCCATTCTTCACAGAATAATTAATTTCCAGGTAACATTAAGGGATTCCTTTTGAGAAATCATCTGGGTTTTCTTTCAATGCTGTTGCAAGGTTTCTGCACTCAGAACACGATTTATCTGAAGTTTTGAAAATCACTTTATCAATATGATTGTCCTTGGAGGTGCAGAATCATAACTGCACAGCCTTTAAGGTTTGGGGACAAGGGTTTGCTTCATTTGAAACATTGATGAAGACAATTGATGAAGAGGAAAATATTCCTAAGTAAAATCCAGAAGGCCGCTAATAAACAATGGGAATACCAGCAATACAGAAGAAAATATTTTGACAGCCATTAATTTTTCAGCTCACACAGCCTTACATCACATTCTTCAAGTATAACTTTCAGATATGCACAGCTGCAATTTTTGTTGAAGGACTTTTTCTTTTTTATTATTAAGGAGAAACAGAAAGGAAGGAATAGGAATAGAGACAATTACTTCCACCACTTGTGAAAGTGCAATCACTGGAGATTCCTATAAATTTCTGAACAAAACCGGTGAAATTACAAGGGTTCAAAAATCACACAAATGGTGATTTTTACAAGGAAGATGGCAGTGAGTAATCTGCTGAACATGACCCTCCTGCCTTCCAATTCTTGTGTCTGCTGTGGAAGAAGACCTAAGTGGCAGGCTAAGGGAGAGCACAGAAGCAGAAGATGCTCATCAGAGACAGGTAAATTAGTACACAACCCAGAACACATGCAAAAAGATCCACCAAGGCAGTAGCAACCCTAACAGGCCAACAACGGAGAAATATGACAGCACGTGGCACATCTCAGTGACTGATTATCTAACGGTGACTGGCCCCATTAATAATACAAATATACATTGATATCAGGAGTAGGAATTTTGTGGTACCAAACCTTTTCATTAAAACTATTATTTCCCTCTGGTAACACAAACAGTATTTAATCTCAGACTGCAGGATGCTCTTTGTTTGATTTTGCTTGCCTGGTTTGCCTGCTGCTTTCTAATGATTTTGTGATGATGTTAGCTAGTTATAGCCAATCAGTAGGAAGTGAGAAACACCTTGCTGAAACAAAAATTTATCAAGTTTACCAAAATCAGACATGTATTACTCAGATTAGATGATCTCTTTTGCAAGCAGTATCAGGCACATTAATTAGACCATGTTGATCAAATCATAAAATGTAAAAAAGTGCACTGAATTTCAAATTCACAGCTAGAGACAGTGAGAGAACATCCTAGTGTCTTTGTAGAAAATGCTGCTAATGTATAAATACAGCCAATGTAAGTGCACTATCCTTGCATTTAGACTTACTTAGAGAACGTCTTTGATTCACAAACTCCAAATTTTTAGGAAAGAGATGAAAATTATTCCAAAGAAAAATAATAAATTCTATTGTTTATCCATAGGTAAATCATTTAAATCAGCTAAATTGTAAAAGTCTTATATTACTTATGTATAATAAAAGAAGTTTAATTAAAGGATCTGTATATAAAAAAGAGAAAAAAAAATTCATATGTTGTTTTATATGCAAAGACAATGTTGCTTCACTTTCAAAAAATGTAAGAGAAAAAAAATCTCAGTAATCTGTTCTTTAGGGTATGTACTAAATTATATGTGTGTAATATTTTCTGATATTATTTGTGTATTTGACTGTTTATTTTCATTATTGAGGCTTTAATACAACATGTAAGTATGGTGTAGGTAAAATGAACAAGTCTACCACTACTGCAAATATTTTTCCTACATACCTACATAATTTTAACTCCTTTTAAGTTGTTTGGGTTGCTCATACCCCTAGAATTATATAGACTTCTATCTGCCACAAGCTTCAGTCACACAAACAATATATATGCACTTCCCACATGGAGACACTGTAGCTTGATTGATGGTGCAAGTTAATGTAACTTTGCCCTGAGCAGATGAAGAAAATCATTATTCCTAAGACAGTATTTTGCAAGAAAAGCCTCCCAAAACTTCAGTTTGCTTCAATAAAAGCAGGAGAGAAATTTGTATTGATAAATTTACCTAAATATGAGTGTTTGTGAGTGTGTGTACATGCACATATGCAAAATGATACTTTGCCTAACGAAGTACATATACAACTATATATAATTTTAAAGGACTAGTTTCTTTTTAAACAAAAACTCAGTTGCATACCTGTGTCATGCACTGACACTCAACAAATGGTCCTGTTTTTCTGAAAATCTTTTGAAACCACCTAACAAATGAAGTGTGACCATTGAATTTATTTCTAAAACTTTGGGTCCAATAAGCAAATAGAGTGTGTTGCCAATATGCTGAGTGTTTGGCTTGATGGGCCAGTGGCTCCAGGATACCAGCAGAAATTTTACACTGGCACACACCAAATTTTGCTAAATCATGTCACCCCAAAAAAAACAAATAAAACAAAACTTTTACTTCACTGAATTAAACAAGGATACAGGAAGTATACCACAAGCTGTATTAGCAATGCTAGAAAGGTGTAAAAGCAGGGCAGTTGTACCATGCAAAGCATGCAGAGAAAAAAGGAAATAAAGTACTGAAGCACCAGAGGGATACATGCATTTGTTAAAAGAGATTCTCTAAGCATACTAACCTGCTGGTTCTAATGAATTTTCTACTTTGTCGTTAACATCGAAAACACGATCATGAACACCTATAGTTTTCATACAGCTGTCTATAACAAAAATAGAGATAACAGCCAAATATGTTAGTCAAACACCCTTACACTCCCCACTTTCCTTTTTTCCTCTCTTTTTTTCTCTCTATTTACTATACATAATTAGGCATGGTCATATTTTAAAGTCTGTGGCACTTATTCAAATGCCAGTATAAGTCTTCCATTTGTACAAAGTTCAAGAAACAAAAAGCTAGCAACTGCCAAGTAATTCAAACAAAACTTTATGAAAACGATAAGAAAATACAATGAAAATCATAACACAAACATTGCTGTATGTAGAGAACAGAAACAAGATTAAACCATTAAAAAAATATTGTTTACTAGACTGCACAGCAAAGCAGGTGCTAGAAAGCCACTCTTTAAAAAACTTAATCTGAAGAACTTACTTGCTGGTCGCACAAACACCTTAAGCTTTAGGCAGGATCTCCTTCCATTATCTGGGATAGCAGAAGCTGTAAAATGAAGAAAAAGGAAAAATAAGTGGAAGAGTAAGAGAGTGAAAATCCACAATATCTTTTGTACTGAAATAAAATATTCTTTCTCTTTCCTTCTTCTGAAGGACTGGACACACCTCAATCCCTGAACATAAGGACTTCAAGTGCACAAAGTTCTTGATTATCCAAAAGCATATAATAACTGTAGATTTTATTCAAATTAATGTCTTCATCATTTTACATGGATGAAGTGAAGCACATGCTACATTCAATGTTTCATTACCTCCTTCACCTTTCCACACCTTCTTCTTGAATGCTTGTTCAATATGGTTTTTGCTATAATGCATGTGTCCACATTGAAAAAATACTTCAGAATACAGATACTCAGAGAAATGTTAACCTTGAAATTTTAGGCCATAGACTTCCACAATCCAAAAAGGAATGAAAAAAAAATACACCAAAAATGACAGTGATAAAAATGGAACTATGTATGTACTTCCATCAAAGTAGAAATACACACCAGTATATTTTACAGCAAACTCAGTCTCCATATGCATCGGTCTTTATTGAGAAAATACTTCTCCACTACAGTCAAAACATGATCCCTTTTGTTATACAGCTAACAAAACAAAATCAGTTTATTCCTACTTTCTGCCCTCTCTCATGATTTCCCATACAAATTATTTGATTTTTAAGAATACTAACTCTATTAGGAGAAAAAAATTAAGTGGAAATATGTCTAGCCCTAATACAAAAGGTCACCCACAAAGGTCTAGTGGCAACACCTATTGATTTTACAGAAAAACGTGCTGTTGTGATAACTTCCTTTCTATAACCATTCTTGCCTCAAAATACAAAATAATAAGGAAATATCCCTGCTTTTCATCACCAGGGTATCCCTTGGGCACTGTCTGCCAACATTTACACACCAGTAAATTTCCTCAGTATCTGCAATTCTGATATTGTACATTGGCCCACAATTCAACATACACAACCAAGTAACTTGACTTGGGCATGAAGATCTTCATTGTAAAAGATCATTCACTTTTTTTTTTTTCTTGAAAATGCCTCAAGATCTATCGTTAAAAATATTACCTGAAGCACTGCAGAGGACCTTTTCTTTCATTGCATTTAAAATCTATGTATTAGGGCAGAATCAATTGCATTTTGCATTAAATGGCCACTACTGGGAAAGATGATTGGCCTGACAAGATATTAGTTTCCTCTGTTTACCCTTATTTCACTCATGTTCTTGTGCATGACAAACAACTAAAACAATTTATACATAGACATATGAGCTCTTTGTCTTCATGTTAAGCTTAACAACTGAATGGCTCCTCAACTAATTTGAAATAAATTTCCTAAGTCTTTTATGATGTGCTTGCAGGACAGGCATCCAATTTTTCCTAGAACTTACCAAGAATTAGCAAATTCAGTGCAACCACAAAAAAGGAGCAAAGTAAAGAATCTAATACAGTTCATGTTGTGCTTCTGCATTTTGAATTTTGTTGAAAAATTGTTTCCCTCTTTTAGTCAAAACAAAAAGCATGTAGAAATGATGCTCTCCTCCCACAATGCCAAGCAGTTAACAACTGCCTTTGACTGTAGCATCTTACCAAGTCAGAAAATTTCTCTCCATTGAGTTGGCAGTAACTGGTGTGTTATTTGGGGCACAATATTGCACTCTGTGGCTATCTTCAGGAAATTATGTCATTTTGGTGGCCTTCACTGTATGTATGCAACTGGCTAGTTACTTTGTTAAGACTAAACAGGCAGTTGTAGATTTCTCAAAAGATGAGAGTACTATAATCATTACCAAATAACTAGGATAGAGGTGAAAATCACATTTCCAGTATAAGACAGAACTGAATGCCTATAGTAAATTTATCACTGACAGATTTTTTTATGCCCAGAAATTATTTCAGAGGTGCATTATGGCACACATTTATTTAAAGGCAAATTTTTGCTTTGATGCTTACATGCTTTTGTGTATGTCCATAAAATAAGAATGTTTTGCTTATTTAAGCTGCTGTTTATTAGAATACTCTGTTAATCAGTGACTAACTAGAATACCTGACTAGCTAGGATAGCTAGAAGCTAATAATATCCCATCTGGAAATAAAATCTATTCTTTCTGGGAAAACAGGAAATAAATGGTTAGTACAGAAAATTAATGCTTAGTACACTGAAGTTTATATGTTCACATAATATTTACACACACATAGGAGCAAATAACAGCTAGTGATTTGCCATATTAAAAAAAAAGGGGACAAAAGAGACAAAAAAAATTTGATTCACTGTTGAAATATTTCCCACCAGTCTTTACACTCTCTTGCAACTGTAGAGTATATCATGAAGAACTGTCCTATTACAACCGTAACAGTTCCACTTAAATCATCATTCCAGAAACTGGCACAGTCTTAGCGAGAAATTTGAAATAGTGCTTTTCTTCTTTCCAGAGAAATTATGTTACAGAATTTTCTGTAAAACTCAGAAAGATTCCTCTTTAATCAGTGTTTTACACCTTCAGAAGGAAGGTACAAGAAATTTCTTTGTCCTTCTTGAACGAAATCAGGTTGGACCCTAAGGCTTTGCTACAAGGCTTTTCTATTTTCCCATTTTATAGGTGATATTAGCTATAAAATACAGGCCAGTTCTGAGAGCAAGAAGCCTCTGATGCTAATGGAACCTGTCCGGAGTAACAGTTTCCATTTCAAAAGCCAGAATTCACGCAGAAAAAAAAAATACAATTGATTCCTTGCTGCAAAACAAAAAAGAAACCTGTGAAAAAACTTCTTTAAAAGAAGCAAAATATGTTATATCCACTTATTTTTTTCATTAATGATATTAGTATAGAAAATATCTGACTGGTTTAGTTTGTGTCAGGAAGAATCACAATTGAAAACAGATGAGCAACTCTGAAGTATTGCTAGTTCCTACATGTTATTACAATTCCTATGACACTTCCCACTTCCTCTGCCCTACCTCACCTTTGCCAGCAACTTCATGAAAAATCTCCTGGGTCTCACTCTTAAAAAAATGTTTTAGACCTCATGGTTACACAAAGACTTGAGTGAGAAGAAAGTCAACACAAAAATCCCTCTGAAATCACAAGATATATGAAAACATCTCAATAATTATAAAAATAACTGGTTAGATCTCTTCATTATTTTTTAAATAGGAAAATTCCATAATAGAGAAGAAATTTAAGTCATGAGCTCTGTATTCTTCAGATGAGAATTCCGTTGACATTAGTTGAACAAGGAAAGAAAAAATGTACAATTAACTACTGCACACAGGACTAAGTACAAGTAGGATCTGAAAACAGCCTATAATGACAAATTGGACGGGAAAACTTCTCGTCTCTGAACTGCTTCTGGTTACCATTTTTATACCCTGTAAGGAAAGGAAAGAGAGTGATAAAAATTATTCACTCATCATCTACAGCCAAACCATAAATATTTCCATATTCACTAGGTATATTTAAAATTAAAAAACCAAATTTATACAACTCCCTCATCTCCCTCCTAAGTAGTTCTCGACTAGAACACACATGGTATTTTATTAATATATTAGATATAAATAAGAGGTTAGGTACTTCCTCAGCCTAGTAACAATTAGCCAGGTTATTAAATGACTGCAGACAGCAGCAGCTAGAGAACAAAAAAGCAGCATATACAGAAAACAGTTACGCAGCTCAATTTACTATGATAAATCCCCAAAACTCATTAAAGAAGTTATCAACATATGAAACAATCAGCATACAAAAAAAGCTAATTAAAAAGTAAACATAAAAATAAATAAATTAAAATTTCAAAAGTAACTTTTTTATCAGGACCTGCTATTGATTTAACAAAAGCAGCAATTATTTCCTTTCCAACGAGAGGCAACAGTTTCACTGGCAAATACCCGAGGCTAAGTTTCTAACCTAAAAGCAACTTATCAGGATGCCACATATAAAGTGTCTCAACCATCCTGTTTATTGATATTCGCATGTAATCAGTCTCTGCTTGTTTCCTCACTCATTCTTGACTTTCTAATTACAGGATTGCACTTTTCCCTAAAATGCAAGTCCAGATACAGAGAAAAAAAAGGAATCACAAATGCAGTTCAAATCCTCCTTTAGCACTACAAAGACATTTAACATTCATGGCACAAGCCACTGTGGGCCTTATTAGAAAATTAGAAAGGGAAACTGGTTCAGTTAGAACCAGCACTCCATTTATCCGAGGCACCTTTTTTTAGAATGTGGGGACAGTGGTAAAGAACATCCTTTCCCTATGCAAACAAAACAACCTCACCATTCCACTGCAGATACTCTGCAGATGGAAACTCTCTTACTATTTTATATTTCAATTTCTACCACCAGTTCACTTTGAATATTCTCTGAAGAGATTATAAAGCACTGTTTGTGAAACAAAGGAGACAAGGAGACACATTCTCATTGCGTTTTTGAAAAATGTGATCTATGTTTTCTTCTGTCTGCTAGGAAATGCAGCAAACAGGGTTTCATTGTAGGCAAGAACTGAGAAATCATGCCTCAATCATGCCTGAGAAATCTCACCTCAGTTCATTGCAGATGTACTACTACTTAACACGTGTTTCCCAACCACAACCACTGAACAGAGGTATTGTTTCAGACTGCCAAGTATTGTTTCAGAAGCCAATAGAGCATCAATTCTGAACTTTCCAGCACAATAAATCAAGATGCCACATGAATATAGCTTGATTAAATACCTAACACTTACTGCCCGGTCAAAAGGGTTGTATGTATAACTTCTGTAAGCACCTGGAGAAATACGACAAGGAGAGAACCTGCAGCAACCTAGTACTCAAGATAGTACTAGATGTTGGAGATCAGAAACCCATGTTTAGGCAGTTCTTGCACTCTCTTAGGCCTGTAATTTACAGACAATCTCTTCAGGAGAAAATACTTATAGCTGTGATTTGCCTCTAGCCCTTTGAGGCAGGCACAGTAGCACTCCCATTAGTCAAATCCAATATCCAGGTAACCTTACACAACCTGCAAATCATAACTCCACCAACCTGAGGTACTTTAACATAACATACCCTGGGTCAGCTGCAGAGCTTTAAAAAGTTTTAAGAGTCATCTGCTTCTTTCTTTGTATAGAAATGTGTATGTGTGAGAGCATTAAAAATGCAGTTTTCCATTATGTTTGCCGCAGGCAATATTTCTCAATTTGTGCAAGTAAGAAGAAAAAAATGGCCTATTAGTTGTTAGAAGAGCTCAGCCTTTCCCCTGTAGGTTTTCATGTGATTTACCATACAACATAAATGTATGCAAATTAGCCAGGTAAATACAGAACAAGTTATTAATATTCTTCTCATAGTTTAGATAGAAAAAAAGTTACAAATTTGCATAAATGGTACAACAGAAAAAGTCAACTAGAATTAAATCAACCAATAAAACCCTCCTCCGTGTGCACACATGAAGTAAGACCCATATCTAAGAACAATATGGGATTTTTCAAAATTATTTACAAAAAAAAGTTACTTGAAAAGACTTACAGATAATTTTCTCCTGTATGTATTTAAAAAAAATTAAAATAGATAAACACTGATCCTACAGAAACCACTTATTTTGCCAATACTTGAATTTAAATTTGAAGTCTTTGCACACCTGCTCTTCCATTCCAACCCAACAGCAAAAGATTTGTTCTGGTAGCACATATATGACTCCATTCTGAGAAAATTAAAATATTGAATGATTATGACTAAGTGATTCTTCAGACCTAATAATTAAGCACAATTCCTCAATAAATCATGACTAAACTTTCTGGTAGCTTTGTTCTAGCCAATTGTATCATCTCTGTATTTAGTAATAACCAAGATGAGAACACAAAATAATTACTGAGCAACTTAAAGATTCAGAAATCTCAAGCCAACAGAGAGACAATCTAAACTGAAAAACCACTTGACCCAGGGCTGCTAACAACACTCATAAACTTCTAAAAAAATACTAGAAATGGAAACAAAATAAATAAATATGTGAACAAACAAACATGAAAGGTGACACCTAATACTGCTCATGGCTTAATACAAGCAAAAGTACTGTGGACACTACCATGTCCAATTGCATATTTTAAACCCCACACTATTAATAGGACACCTAATACAAATGCATATTTTGCACTACTCTTGCATGCTCAACTACATCTGTATTTAATTTTTGCATTGATCTCTGTATGTGTATAGGTACACACCTACACACACACACACTCTGCATTTCATTCAAATACAAATGACAAAGTGCACAGCATGGAGGAAAAGACTTTATAAAAGGCATGCCCACGACAAACAGATTGTGAAAATCTACGTTTATTTCCTAATGTTTTATACATAATTGGGATTGGCATTGCACTGTGCAAACAACTGCATTATTATGGCCTATCTCACACGTGACTATATTTCTCAGACCTACTAAAAATAACCTAGTAAATGGAAATGAGTTGCCAGACAAATGTTATTTTAGTGAGAGTTCGTGGAAGAAAGCAATACAGAGTTACTGTTTCTACACTTAATGCTTAATTAACTGTCCCATTGCAACTGCCTGGCGAGGAAGAATATAATTTTCTTGCATTTTCTAATCCATTGCAGCTTATATATCTGGTTGAAAGCAGTAGAGACTGAAAATGTGTTTTGCATCAAAGGCATACAAAAAAGAAAAATCCAGCCATGCGTGTTAGGAGACGTAAACCATAGACTTCCAATTTTATTAAGCCATTCATTTAGTATTTCCTCTCAGCATGGTCTAGCCCTATGTCTCTCTCAGGAAGGTCCCCTTTCTCCTCTAATGGGGAAGTTAATGACAAGCTCTGTGTGTTGCTGGCCTGGCTGGTACTGGAGACTTTTTTAGTGCAGAACATCAAAGCAATCCAAAGTTCTTCAGTGCTGGACACCACCAGAGGTGAACAGCAGCTGAGGGCTCATATGAGGCAACACTCTGAATCCTGTCCAAATGCTTTTTGCAGTCATACTTTTATCATCTGTGCTTCTAAGTCACTGAGTCCAGTTGAGTTCAGCAAAGCCTCAGCACAGGGCAGCCTGTACCCTTTATAACTTGAAGAGTCCGACAAAACAGATATTTCAGATGGTGGAAAATCCAACTGTGCCTGCACTGTGCCTCTCAACTGAACCTTGAACCAGTAAGAAAACAAAGCTCAAAGTTCTTTGCAAAGACTTTTGTTTCTTTTTATAAAAGCAAGAACATTTTTTTTAGAGTGAAACTGTCAACTAACTGCAACTAACTTGAACTTCTCAGAGAATCAGTTTGCTACTGTGGTGTTTCTTCTCATTAAAAAACAAACAAAGCTCTGCTGGAAATAAAACAAAAGCATATCTTACTTTGAACAGACTTTTAGTTGCATGTAAGTTCATGTGAAATATAAGGATGTAGGAATGAAAAATAGACCATATAGTTGCTTCCACATTAAATATTTGCAGGCGTTTCTCACATATAAGGTTCCTCTTTCACAAATTCAAACTGTATTGCATACCTTAAAAGAAGTGCTAACATTTCTGCACTAGTCTAATATAAATGACTGATGTCATATTTTCTATTGCAGCAAACCAACACTTATTAACTAGAATGAAATAAACCCCTCAGATCTCATTACTGATTTCAGTGCCATTAACAAAACCAAACACAGTTATTTGTACTACATTAAGACTGTATTAGAGCAAATTGCTAATAAAACAAGTTAATACTATCAAATAAAGCATTTAGAGAAAAATATATCCTCTTACTTTTCATAAGCTCTTTTGTACTTTGATTTTCCCTTGGTATCACTAGAAATAAAATAATTTTCTTCAAGCAGGCTATCCAGTTTGCTAATTTCCATCTCCAAGAACCAGAAACAAGTAAATCCTTTGAAGAGACATTATAGTCTTGTTAGTAAAGTAAAGATCTTTGTGATCTTTAAAGCAACATCTTCATCCACATGGAACTTGTGAATATTGTATCATCTTACTAAAGTCATATACTTTAATGGACTTCATATTATCCATTACTAGCTTTACCACTGCTGATACTATAGTTAAAGAAGAGGGAAGGATTCTATTCTAGTCCATCTTCATGGGTTTCCCACTATCTTCAAAATATTTAGAAAAAGTTCTATCTTTCCATGTAAATTCTAATTTTTTTCCACTTGCAAATTCTACCTATTTACAAAAACAAATAAGTAATTTTTCATGTACTTTTCTAGGGTTGTGAACACATACATAGACATGAAATGTCAGTTTTGCTATTCACTTATACAAGGCAACTAAGTATATTTATGTCTTGGGGAGGAGAGAGAAGATGTAAAGATACAAAAAGATGTTCAAGAAGTTTCAGGGGAAATTTAGAGAAAAAAGCACAAAAGGGGAGTTTTAGGGGGTTCAAAAAAGGTGAGAATAATGCAATTTTGAATGTTTGAGTGCACGTGCAAGCACAAGAGTTTGCAAACATGCTGCTTACAGATAATACCTTTGCTAGAAAGATTTCAGAAGGTTTATCTCTTAGAAGTTCTAAAAGCATTTTGGCATCACCTTTACACAGATAAACCCAGAATTTGGCAGGATGGAAACCAGCTATGTATTAGGAAAACTAAAGTTTGAAAAACACATCATAGTCCATTGTAATTGAAGCTTATTATGACACGTCAGGATTCTCAAGGCAGAGACTTTTCAATTCATTATAGCTACTAGAGTCCTAGGCCACAACTGAGAACACACACAACAGATGCTAGCACCTAGTAGTAACAGTACACCTTTATCATGTGAACTCCCAGTTTGTTCAGGTCCTGTAGAAGGCATACTGAATCATTCCATCATACAAGCCAGAAATTTATATCCAGTCCTTAGAACAGATATATCCATTTAATTTGTAACGTATACCATGAAAAATTCAGGAACACATTAAGCTGAAGTTTTCTTCTCAGTCAAAACTTGTCCAGTGTATGAGGTAATAGCACTTTTATTTAAACTTCTATTGTCTTTCATTTATCTAGCCTGTGTTCAATGCCATAGGTCTTACTCATGTTTTGAAATCCATATTTTAAAAAGCCAACCTATGTGAGAATAACCATAAACTCATCAAGGAGAACTTGTCAGGAATTTGACATGTCCCACCTATGCCACAAAAGGACTATAGTCTGTTGTAACTGCGACTGTGGGAAAGTCTAAGACACCCATGGGAGAGCTAACCTTTCATTATCTTTTGCCACAAATTATTTCCTTCTGAGTGTTCTTTTTATTTTTTAAGAATAATGTATACCACAGGATATTTAGCCCTATTCCCAGGGATCATTCCCAGATGAACTCAAAATGTGTACACTTTTCCATAACCGGGACTTAAAAGCCCTGGTGGTTTGGAAATTATTTTAAAAGCAATGAATACTGCATCAAACTTGAAACACATGGGTACCTCTTGAGTTTTTCTCCTCCTGAATGCTCTAATAACTGTTCTCAGAAGAGAAGAGAGAACTGCCTCACTACTAGAAAAGGCCCTGTTTCACACTAACAACTTGACTAAGCAGATTAGGAAATTATCTCTATTTTCTGTCTCCTACTTCCTGATCTAAGCAAACACCACTGCACAGAACACTTATTTCTCTACTCTTTACATATTAACCAATTAAAGAACCAGTATACCTGTGCTGTGAACAGTTTCTAATGGTGTTTTTCATATGTAGGAACATACATATGGAAAACAATAGAGGACAAAACAAAACAACTTACTGGAAAACCTTGCTGACACTTACTAACTTCAAAAGAGATGGACAAAAATTCTGCAGAATTAACTTCTCTCAAACACACAAATGTCCATCATTGCTCAATTTAAGTGCCTCTAATCTACTGCATGTGGTGTCTCCACTCCTCAGAGTTCAGAGAACTCAAGCCTCATCCTACTAGAGCAGCCCGGCCAGTCCTCATCCCATTTGCTGCAATCATAAAGATCCCCTTTCACTTTTGTCTCAGCTCCAGGCTAATTTACATCAACACACATTTGCATTGGAGATAGTTCTGGTAGCTTGGAAGAGTTTCATGACAGTGTGCATGAGGTGCTTCTTTCCTCTCACATTTAAAAAGGGTTCCATGCCTTTAGTTTCTTCAAAGAAATCTGGATACACCGTCATTTATCTTAGTTAGGAAAAGAGTCACTGAAATTCATGGGTTTTCTCCCTGAGTTGCTGCAGCAAAACTTTCGGAACTCAGAAACTGACAACCAACCAAACAAAAAAATCCTCATTTGAGATCACATCTCTCACTTTGGGGTGTGGGGAAGCATCATAGCTGCAAATATGTGTGTACCATCTGATCTGGAGTCTTCGGCAGCAAGGGTAGCAGATGCTTTCATATATATCTATAAATTATACAATACGGTATTGTTGGCTTGAAGGCCAAACACAGCCCAGAGTATGCCTACACAGATGCTGCAGTACCAGCTAAGGCAGGCCAGGCATGTCTGCTGCCTGCCCATCCCACTCAAACAGCTGCCTCAGGCACCAGGTGTCCTAGAGCACAGAGCAGTGTGGAGTCCAGCACACCTCAGCACAACATCGAGCCAGGACAATCATAAACCTGGGGGCCTCAAGGCTTCTTCCAGATTCTGCACATCCAGAGCCAATGACACAGAAGGATTGTTCTTGTTCTGTGTTCCTAGTTAATTTTTAAGATCTCTATAAACTTCCAGTTCACCTCTTAGGGGTCACTGAATAACTTGTTCTTTAGCCAAGCAAAATTGCTTGTGTATCCTCCTGCATTTTTCTCTTCTGCCCTTGTGAAATATCCTGCAGAGACAAGAATATTTTTTTCTTGGATCAAAATGGATTTTTTTTTTCCTGAAAGCCCATGAGGTGCGTAATCAAAACTGGCACTGGAGCATCCTAATTATGAAACCCAGCAAGGCACTTTCACACACATTTTGTGGACTTCAGATTTCTTGTTCACAGAATATTCTTGCTGAGAAAGAAGAGGCCATGAGAAAAATTCAGTAAACAGAACCCAGACTGTCAGTAAATAATTTTTCACTTCTACCTTTAATACTGTGGTCAAGTTAATAAAATTAATCCTGTATTTGTAACACATTTTTTGACAAAATATCCTGAACTCCTTAGATGTAGAACTGACTAATGGGGTGGGGGGACAATGAATGTCAAAGGGAGGAGGGCTTATATTTTCATTTTGTTTTATTCAGAAAAAACATGTATTTTCATAAAATCATAGAATGCTATAGGTTGAAAGGGCCCTTTAAAGATAATCTGGCTCCTCTCCCATCACCACCCCTCCATGGGCAGGGGTATCTCTTACTAGACCAGGCTGCTCAAAATTCCATCCAACCTGGACTTGGATCACCTCCAGGAATGGGGCATCCACCACTTCTTTGGCCAACTTTCTCCAGTAAACTGGAGAAAAAAACTCTCTCTGAGTAAAGGGTTGTCTCCTAACATCGAATCTAAATTTACTCTCTCTAAAACAGTTCCCTCTTGTGCTATCATTATATGCACTTGTAAAAGTCACTTTCACCTTTGCTACAGGCCCTCTCTAGGTACTGGAAAGCTGCTGTAAAGGCTCCCTTGACCCTTCTCCAGGCTGAACAACCCCAGCTCTCTCTCAAGGTGAGGTGCTGCAGCCTCCTTGGTCATCTTTGTGGCCTCCTCTGGAATTACTCCAACACATCCTTCTTATGTTGCAGGCCCCAGAGCTGGATAGAGTACTCCACATGGAATCTGGTTACCAGCATGGAGAAGAGGAGGAGAATCACTTTCCTAAACATGCAGGCTGTGCTTCTTGTGGTGAACCCAGGAAACAATTGGCTTTTTGGGCTGCAAGCATACATTACTGGGTCATACTAACTTTTCATTAACCAACATACCCACACCCTTCTACTCAGGGATGCTCTCAAATCCATGCCTGTATGTGTGCTTGGAATTTTCCTGACATAGATGCAAGACCTTGCACTTGGTCTTGCTGAAACCCATGATGTTGGCACAGGCCCACTTTAGGCCTGTTGAAGTCCCTTTGGACATCATCCTTTCCCTCAAGACCATTAACTGCAGGTGTCATCTGCAAACTTGTTGAGGGTGCTCTTGTCCCACTTTCCATGTCACTGACAAAGATGCGAAACAACCCCAGTTCCAGCGCTGAGCCCCAAGGAATGCTGTTTGCCCCTGGTCTCCACCTGGACATCAGCGCTCTTGAAACAGAGCTAAAGGAAAATAGCAGGTCTGAAGTGTGCTACCAGTGCTAGCTGCTTTCTGCTGAGCTGCAGTGACCATTTTCAAATCCTTTCAATCTGTGGTGAAAAGATCATTACCATGCTAGTCCCAGGAACTCAGTCCTCCTGCAAGTAAGCTCCTTTGTTATGAATATGGAACAGATGGAACCAAATCTATCTGCTCCATAGGAACAAAAACACTTACAACCTAGCTCTCTCTATTAAATACTCTACTTAGCTCCTTTATAGCACTGGCTTTCTGTGCACTGCTGTGAGGTTTTGACTTTATAGAAAAAGGTGCTTCATAAAACCAATAGTTCTTAGTCCTACACCAAAAGCAGCCTAAGAACAGTAGAAGACAAATGCTGTGTTCAACCCACATGGCTCCTTGGAGATATGCAAATATTCAATTGATATTTTTTAAAGCTACAAAAAGGATTTTTTCTGAGGAGGAAAGCCAAACCATATGTTGCAAAGATTGTGCATCAATGACAGTAAAGTACATAGACAGCAATAGACTACTTACTCTAATAAAGGTTGAATCTATCTATGTTATTTTAAGAAATAACATGGATTCTTTTTGCAGATATGTAACTGTGCATCAAGATTACACTTTCACAAAGAAGTCGGTATCATTCTATGAAAAACTGACCATTTTTGGCAGGAGACAAAACCCCTTGAAATTAAGTCCCTATGAATATAAGAAAATATATAATACATCAATCTCCAAATATTGCATTATTTGTACCTATTTCCTAAGACTTTAACAGAAACTGTATCAATATTACAATTAACTGTATCAATATTACAATTAACTTTGCAAACTGAAAATATGCACAAATATGCACAGATTTACTTACTGACTCTGCTCATTAAGCAAGTACATGTAGAGAATCTCTCACTTCTCTTACCATCAGAACAATAACAAAAGCTGGCCACACATTCAACATGTTCACATTCTTATAAAATCCCATACAACAAAAGTCAGAGGTCTCCTTTACTCACAGGTTAATATGTTAATACATTTACCATTTGGCTGCTTTTCCAGAATAATTGAAATAAAGATTTCTGTTGCAGAATGCTTTGATTCTGACTAAATCAAGTCTTCAGGCAAATCTTCCCCCCACCAGCAAAGGCACAACCTGCCTGAAGTCATAACCCTTGTTGGCAGGAGGGAACTGGCCTTGAAGCAGATCATGAAGCAGATGTTTTATGCCAAATCAGAGTCTAGGGATATACAGGCTACTGCAAATAAAACTCTTCTTCTGTCTGTTCAGTCATTTCAATTCCCTGCAGCGTGAAATATGAAGTTGCCAACAAGCAGCCAGTGCACTACACAGCACAGCAGGGAAAGCAAGTGCCACAGATGTACCAAGGGCTGGAAAACTCCTTCATTAGCTCTGCTTTTCAGACCAAGCATGAGCAGTGACACATGGGCCATCCAAAGAAAGGTGATGGTTCTGGTAAAGACAAGTTTCAATCAGATCCAATTACAGAAATTTTGTGCACTTGCTTGGGGGAGAAGGAGCTTCATATGGCTGTGCCACAGGTCATGGTCATTAGTGGCTCACAAAAATGAGGCACTTTTTTGAATTGCTTTTCTTAAAGATTTTTGCACCTGAGACACACGAACTGACAAAATATCCATCTACAGGCTCACAAAAAAATCCCATCAGCTTGCTGTCAATTCAGGGCTCTGCTGAACCATTCATGACAGAAGACCTAGAGGAAATCCTGTTATTAAAACATTGGGGTACCTCCACACCAGAAGAAGGTACGAGCCTTGCTACCACCACCTCTGTGGAGGTGGCCTTTGAGTAAAAGACCAAGAACAGGGCAGTATTCCAGCTCCCTCTATTACTGGTCCTTCCATCTAAATATTTACATCTAATTAAACTATTACCTGTCTAGACACCCTTACTCTTGAAAGACAGATATTTAAAACCCAGTTTTAAGACATTTTTCTTCTTAAAAGAAACCTTGTGCTTTCAAGTCAGTTTCCATCCACATCAAAACTACAATGACTCTTTCTTGTTTTTCTAAGGTATGAGAATCATTTTGTGTTGAGATGAAGGAACAGCTAACAATACAAGACAATCTTAGTCCTTGATTATGGCAGATCAGAAATGGGGCTCAAGTTGATTGTATTTTCACTTAAAACACAGAAACAACACAGAAAACTGATAAAAATACAAACATAAAATTCAAATTAACCTACTGAAAAGCTTTCAGGATGTTTACTATCCACACCAGACAACATATTTTCAGAAGAACTCTGTGCCTCATGTGCAAAGCATTTTAGATATCAGGCTAACTATTTAGATACTTAAGTGACAGCTAAGTACTTCTAAAATTATGACTCAAATTGGCAATGCTAAACACTTCGGACATATGGCCTGTAATAAACACTATTTCTTTTACCTACTTTGGACTGGGATCAAGGAAGAGTAGTGTAGAGGACACAGAAACTGCATTTACCCTGGGTTTAGGTGATAGTTTTGTTGGGTTGGGCTTTTTTTTGTTTGTTTTGCCTTGGTTTATTTTGTTGCTATTGTTTTCTTTTACTCAGGTATATTTCTTTTATTCAGGTATATTTCAGATCAGTGTCCTAAAGCCTAGACAGAGTCCACTTAAATATAGATGCACCAAAACCAATCTCATTTTCCGAGGCTCAAGTCAAAATAGACCATGAATGTCAAAACATCTGTATACACAGCTGTCAGAACTTTTTTTTCAGAAGTCCAGTTAAAGAGAGCCTTTTTTTTTTTTTTTTTGCATACATGTATTTTCTTTTCAAATCTGATGTAAAACTATCAGTCAGAATTTATGCCTAGAAATTCAAAAAACTGTTTCTTCCTGAAAAGGCACAGAAAAAAAAAATTACCGCTGTTTAGTCTTTTGTTCCTCCTTCCCTTACAGAAAGTTATCATTTAAGAGTCTGCTTTATTAGGCCTAACTTACATTTGATTAAGAGCTAAGACAATTTCATGGGACTTTCTGTTGCTGTTTTATTTTATATATATGCTGTCCATAAGCACTCTGAGGAATGGAATACATCTTTGTGAAAATCCAGTTGTATTCACACAAATACTAAGAGTATTAACGACAATTTACATTTCTAATGCATAATGTTTCACATTCTCCTAGTCAATACAGCTCCAAAAAATTTCTCTTCCTTTTCTTCCTACAACTTTAATGAGGCATCAGATTTCCCAAAAGATTAATTTTGGATTAAGATTATATTTCACTCAAAATATTCTGTAGTGTAAAAACAAAAAGTCCCAGGCAGAAATATCTCTTCTCAGCTAGATTAACATAATAAGAAATATTCTCCCTAGGCAGTCCTTTACAAGGGTTTTCCCAAGCTAACTCTTAACTTACATCTTTTCAAATTAATCCATAATTTGGTTAGAAGCAATGCTGTTGTCTCTGATAAGAACAAGCAGCTGGCATTTCCAAGCAGGGACTGGCTTACAGGTCTGGGACCCTGAAATCACAGCAGACACTGACCACGCCAGGTAGCTGCAAAGCCACTGGTGAATTCCCTTTGTCCTTCAATTAAGAAGGCAGAAATAGCATAACATGACAGGTAGTTGGGAAAACTCCAGGGAAAATGAACATTTTATATTTTGCATGCTGAAGATTTGGGTGCAATCTTTTCTAGATGTTGACATACTTCCTTAAGGAAGCTGATAACATTTTGCAGAAATTTACTCCTTCTGCTATTATCGTCAACAGGACAGATTTCAGCAGGAATGTCTCTCTCTAAGGCATATTGATTACCTCATTTGTTACCAAGGGAAAGGGAACTAAGCACAGAGAGGAAGTAAGTTAAAGAAAAGACAGACACAGCTCTACCTCTAGAAATGTCAGTTTCCTATTTAACTAGGGCTAAACTTATCTTTAATCTCATTTTCATTTTGTGAAAATGTGTAGTGATTATGATTATGCCACATCAAGGACAAGAAATAAGAACTGGTCAGATCAGCCCATAGAGGAGAATGATAATCTATAATAATCTTCACTGGCACTTAATATTTACTACTATCTTGCCCTGGTTAGAACATCTTAGTTTGTACAAATTAGCATTTTTATAATCACAACAGCTAAAACTTTAAACTTTACCACTTCTTTTTTTTTTTTTTTTTTTTTGAGATCTAACCAATATCTCCCAGAGAAACTGTGGAGACTCCTTCGCCAGAGATTTCAAGAACCAACTGGACTCCAACCTGTGCTCTTGGATGACCCTGTAAAGGAAAGAGGTCAGACCAGATGAATCACTGTGGTCCCTTCCAACCTTATCCCTTCTGTGATTCTGTGGTTCTATAATATCAGACTCTTTCATATTATTATTTTATAAATATACAAGTGTATATATACACATATGCATGTATATCCATACACTACATGCTGAATTCATGGTAAATATAGGAAAAAAGGTTAGTCAGTTGAGAAGAAAACACTGTTACAAGTATTTAATTCTTTTTAGAAGAACAGTATCCCTAAGACAACACTCGTCCTTAGGAAAAATATCTAGTAGTAGATTTTATGCTTATATTAAGCCAGGAAGATAATCAAGTGTTCAGATGTACTGTATTCATCAGCTGCCCCATATTGATTTTGGGGAAGAGAGAGCACATTAATGTCATGACACAAGATTTCTAAACCTCCATGGATCAGAATTGTCCCTGCAGAAATCTCTTTATGTTTGAGGTTGAACAGAAGCCTTCCCTATTACATTTGACCATTAGCCACAGGAAGTTTCCCAGGGGAAAAACACTACCTCTATCAATTTTATCGTGCCCTTTTCTTGTGAAATATTTCACTGAAAATAACTGGAACCTAAAGATGCTTGTAGAGGAGTAGAGGAGTCTTTAATGTAGAGGAGTCTCTACATGAAAGACGTAATAGGAAGAAATGTTCGTTTGAGACTGTACATTTTTTTCACCAGATCCTTAGACATCCAATGGGAACTGTCAGAGCTACAAACCAATTAAGTTTCTCATCTCTTGTAATGAGTTTTTTCTCCTTCAACACTTGTCTCCTTTGTAGCAAATAAAAGACTTTTCACTTATGTTTTGATTTTCTTAATTTTACACAATGCTAAAATGTGAAAGTGGAAGTAAAAATGGAGATACCATGACAGAGTAAAATATAATATGTCTCTTTTTTAATACCTTGAAATATGATAACATCAAAAAGTAGTATGCTAGGAAATTGATTTTGTCTGCCTGAAACACCTGAAAGTCTGAAGGTCATGTTGGTGGTCTGTTCTGCATTGCTGTTAAACCCTACAATATTAATTTTGACCTCTTTCTTATCATTCTAGTAATTTCTTCGTACACTGTGCCAAGTTCATGGGCTGCTCCTATGGTGTTCCACAGAACTACTTGCAGAATATGAAGGGGTCACCTGTACTACTTTTTCCTGGAGATCCATATAGGACTTGTGAAGCCATCTTAAGGAAAAAAGGCAAAGAAAAAAGAAAGCATGAAGGAAAAATGAACCAAAATGTACTAAAACCACAGGTAGACAGACATCTCACTTCTCTTACTGGAAATCTGGACTTGCCAATCAGTTAAGAAATGTGGGTCTGCTTTGCTTTTTAACCTCATTCTCTTTTGTTGATTAACCTGTTTCTGCTCTTAAGATGAATTATACCATGTTTTGTCTCCACTGTATAATTTTATCAAGGAGGTGACAAATCATACTGGCAGCGATGGTCCACGTTGAAGTGGAATGCATAGTAAAATATAATTTTCTTCAAACAAATTGCCAAAACTGTTAATCTTTATCTAAATGCCCACAATAACTGTTTTCTTCTCTGTGACAGCTGGGAGAAAAAAAAAATGTCTTCCAAAAATCATTCTGGCAGCCATGCCACTTGTTAATAAAACCTGGAGAAACATTTGTGATTAATATAAATTACTAATTCCTCTTTTAATGCCTAAATGTGATCATGACTAATTTATACAGTTTTGCTTAAGCTGCCACTGAATATTTCAAGTGGGACTGTGGACAAAAAAAATGCAGTAGCACTGGTGTATGCTTCTAAGCAAAGCTACCACAGGTGCAAGCTCTACAGACGAGGAATCCTATCTCTGGCAATAACTTCCAAACACACTGGTTGATTGTTCTGCTTGGGCTTGGGAGAAAGAGCCAGCAGTGAAACCTACCCAACACTCATGTACTATATAAGCTAGAAGTGGCACATTCTGTATGGACATGGAAGTCTGTTAAAAAAAACAGCGAGAAAGCTGTTGGTTTTGCTACCTAGTTAGCAGCACTTTTCAGTGGCAAAATAAGAGATTGCTAGACTCCTCCTAATTTAATTTTGAAACTCATCACTGCAACAAAGCGTGTGAGCTGGAATGTGGGTACTTTGCAGAACACCTCCAAACAGTTGTCAAGGAGATGCTTCCTTCCTCAGAAGCAGCCTTGCTCATAATGATCAAGCGAGAACCATGCAAGAGAGATTTCACACTGCCACTAATGAAAAATAAATAATATTCATATTTTAAGGCTTTAGACAACTGGTTCAAAAATAACTATCTTTGTCTTGTAATGAACGTGTTTAAAATGTATTCTTACACAGTCATTAATTTCAAACTCCAGTAGCATTATCATTTACCTCCTTGTATTGGACTGCTAATAAAATAATTATTTTATTAATTATTAACAGGAACTACATGAATAACTTCATGCCCGTGGGGCAAAAAAAATTCATTACTTATCTGTGCATCACAAGCCAGAAGCAAAGAGGTGTTGTTATTAAGCCCTCTTCAAGAGGACAGGCTGCATTCCTTCACAGTCCTGAAGATCCTCAGGAAAGGCACTACATTTAAGCTAGACAGCAAGTCCTGCCGCAGGTGCTGTTACAGATCCTGGCTTCAATCCCAACACAGGGCTCTGTGCTGTAGGACAACAGTGTAGTCTTCAATGCCTCACACCTGAACATCTTCTGCAAAATCTCAAAATATTAGAAGTAGCCCACATGCAATTACAGGTATTGAGATAAAGGAAGATAACCCAGTAGTACCAGAAGCAGATGTGCAAAAAAACCCCTACTTATAAAGAAACCCAGCATTGTATCTTCACAATATCCTCGCCTACAACTCTTAAGAGTAATACACATAATGTATGTGAGTTCAGCTGTTCTGGTTTATTTTTGCCTGAACACATTTTGAACACCACTAAGACTGAATTGTCAGGGCTCTTCAAATTGATTAATATATCTCCATTCTGATTATCTTTCAAATAATTAAGATCATTTCAACCCCAGAAGATCAGCAACAGCCATTTTATTCCCCATAACTATAAAAAGGAGCCTGGTTACATTTGTGCATAGAGGTATGGTACAAATGAGATTTTGATACACCTTCAAGCCATTCTTAATTCCCTAAAGTAGTACTGTATCTAGCTGGCAATACCTCCTGATACTTTAAATATTAAATATGCATGATGTAAGAGAAAGGCCAGGGAGACTTTAGAGGCAGTAAAAATCTCATTTGGCCAATAATGTGGATGACCTACTACTTTTCTGAGGGAAAGTGAGAACATTAGAACTGCTGAAAATTGTTTCTGTGATTTTTCAGAATAAAGCATTTCTATGTATTTCTGAATACTCTTGTGAAAAAAAATCATATTCTACATGATTTATACTGACTTGCCAAGAATCTTGGAGATAGAAGTATTAACTGCATGTGCCATTTTGAGTCCAGAGTCCTGGACACCCTGTCTGAAGGGGACACATTACTTGGAAACAAAAAAGTTATTGAGAATTCTGTAATGTTTTGCTTTTTCAGAGACTCCTCTAATATCACAGGGTTAGGCAGATTAGCAAAAAATGTATGTTTTTAAAATTCAAGTATTTAAAAGAATATGGAGTAGAATGTTGAATATTAACTTACAAAATAAGATTATCAGCCAACTGCTCAGCATGTGGAAGTATTTTTTCATTGGGGGAGTTTAGTTTTGGTCCAGTGGTTGCAGGCATGCATATATAATCAAATTTGTATCATGACACATACAGTATCACCCAAAAAGTGCTGCATTGGTGATTTAGTCTCAGGAACAGAGAGGCTTAACATGCTGATGACATGGAGGCAATGAAGTACAACACTATTATTCCAAATGCCACGCTATGCTATTTTCATTTCTGTTGGCATCTGCTCCATGTTGTGAAATGCATGCTTCCAATACAACAGCTCATTAAACAGGTTTCAGTTTGCTCAGAAATCAAATTAGAGTACTGTTACAAAATTACAAGTCCTCACATAATTATTAATATTACTCTTCACTTCTGTGAATCCTTTCATCCACAGAATCCATGTGCTTCAGCTTATTAATCTCATAACATTCCACTGAAGTACCACCTCAATGAGTTTCACCCACCAACTAAGTGCAGGACCCATATTAAGTTGTAGCTGTTGAACATCAAAATTGATTTAAAGTAAGGAATGATGAATGGTCCATCAGGATTTAAAGAGCTGTGAGCAATTCATTCAATTGTACTTCCAGCAGAACACTAAAATTTAAACACTTACGTTTAAGAAAATTGAAATGGGATTTTTACAAGAATCACAAATGTAAAACAGTACAGTCACCAGTAGGAAACATTTAATCTTAAGTCAGAGGCCTCACATATGGATTCATCAAGTTCCTAATGCTCCCTAAAAGCCTTTTATATAAGGTCTAAGACACATTTATAATGCTTGTGATTGGATGATCAGATAACATTCAATATATGCTTTATTTTTCTACAAAATGAACTGGCATTTGTCAAGCAGCTTAGATGAGAAAGAAAAAAAGGCAGAGAAAAGAAAACCCTGTAATTAACTTTTCTGTGGTCACTCCTTTACCCTACCTAACGACCAAAATCAGTACTTCAGTAGAAAGCAACACATCACTGATCTTCAAGTGAGAGTGAAGACCTTATAAAAAATGCTATAGACAATGTTCAGAGATGCAAGGGGAGTATAACCTCCCCTCTTTTATTTTTCTGTTGCTGTCAAGACCTTAATGGCACTTCAATTTTTGAAGCATGTGAACCCAAACCTTCTTTTTCAAACTTGCTTTCTGAAAGACATTAATTCCCTTTGAAAACCTCAGGCAATAAGGACCAGCGCTTCCATGGGTTATCTTTTCATTTTCTTATATGGATCTCTCCCAAGTCCCACATTATTCAATAGCTTTTAATGTTTCCTTTGAGGATTCTAGGAACACAACCAACGTCAAAATCTATTAGACACTGGTGATTATTTCTGCTTTCTTTTAAGCAGGACCAGTACTTAATCTTTTTCTGATGCTTTCTAACAGAAACCGATCCTTTAATCTACACACTAGGCTAAGCAGGAATCCCCTTTAAAGGGCACCTTCCTTGTCTGTTTAATGTTATCACAAAAATATTTTTGAAAGTACACATTTATCAAACCCTTTCAATTGCTTTGATTTCATTCAGAACATCTCAAGTGATTCTAATAAACCAGCTATCAAAGGAGGATTTGTAGTAGAGTGGCATGTCTGATCCCACTGCTGTCAAAGCAGAATAATTGTTTATGTTGGTCAGGTCTAGATTGAAAGGTTAATGGGGAACCTGGCAATAAACAAAGTCTATCTAAAAGAGAAGTGCAATTAAGATGCTAAAAATGTTTGTGATTCCCTCAGCATCCTTTAATAATGTTCTTTAGTTAACTTTCATTTTTCAGGTTTTGGTGCAAATCAGGGTATCCAAAGTGAGAGTTCCAAAGTCATCTTTGTGTTTTTAAAAATCAGTGAGGAAATATAAGCACCAAAAGAACCTGAATTAACTAACACCTGTTGAATTGGAGACAGGCTGCCTTTTTTTCACTTGCTGGAAGACCAATCCCATCTTCACTTTCAAAGCAAAATATATGCTATTTAGGTCAATCATTTCACAACTAGAAACAATTTTTAATAGAAGTTTAGCCTACAAGTAAATAAAATTACTTCACTTTTCCTGGTATAAGCTATGTATGGTATAACAAGATTTACCACCATACTGCCCTATTCATTCCTTTAAAGCTCACACAGCTCTCTAAAGCTAAACTTTGTCCCAAGCCAAATCTTTGATTTTGAGTCCCAGTATTTATAGATTCAGGACAAAAAAATATCCAAACTAGGCCTTTTAGAGCATGTAAGTCATTGATATGAGAGGACATAAAACACCCATAGAGAGGTTTTCTGAAAGATTTTTTCATACAACTACACAGTGAAAAGATGACTGTTCATTAAGAAACCATATATTCTAAGTGCTGGATAATTTTAAAAAAAAATAGTAATTTCTAGAGTGATACCAGTTAAATCTTACTGGGCTACCTCATCTGGGATATGACAACAAAAGCACTGACTGACTTCCTCTAAAACGGTAAGTACTGTAAGTAATCTAACCAAACTGTTAGCCAAACTGCCAATAGTAACCTTTGATTGCTTCTCATACTCTTCAGGATGCACATTAAAAGTCTCACTATTTTCTTTAAATTATCTCCTTTTCCAGCAGAAATTTCCTGATATAAGTCAGGCTCAAAATCTGAGAATGTACTTATGCCCCCAGACAGCACCTCCTACCAACAGACTTGTAGTCAGTAGCATAAACTGCTGTGCTGACGACACAAACTGGTTTTGATAAAGCAAGATCTCAAGGTTTATAGCAGGATGATTTAAAAAGCAAGAAGTGTAGTTTTTTTGGGGGGGCTCACATTTACATTTTCTGATAAGACAAAATTACAGTTCACAGTCTTCCTGTTCTTGCTCCCACTACATCAAGGTAAACCTCTAGCAAACATGGAGATCCCTAAATCAAATATAACCATCTTACAGTGAGTCATGCCTGCTTGTTCAAAACATTGATATCCACTAATATTAAGCTGGTGCTCAAGCAAGAGCAATGAGATCTATGCAGCTGTTTAATATAATTTTCTTTTAGCACACGAAAAATACCTATTATAGCAACTATTACAATAAATTACAGTGAAGATTTCTCAGTAGTTTTCTCCGGTATAGCATAACAGGCTATTCAACCTTGCCTCTGCAAACTCACCTTTCTTAATTCTTGCTGTACTGAACCAAATCCCGGAAGAATTATATCAAAGCTGTCAATCTGGAAGCTTCCAGGAAGCTTCTGGAAGCTTCGCCATATTGTCAGGTCTGTGGTAATTTCCATCAAAAATGAACACTGCATTTCCTATGCTAACTGCTGATTTACAGGGGGATACATAGAGTTCTTCCCTGCGAGTAGAACTTCTAAATTCTGCCAATAATTCTTCATTAAAAATCAAAAATCCATAAAGGACCACCAGCAGCAGCAAGCAGTGATAGTTTTGAGCAGTAGTTTTGAGTCATGTCCCATCCCCAGCAATTTGGTGGCTAAGACACTTGGAGAGAGAATTTCAGTATGGTTCTACCACAAACATTTCAGGTGGAAAGTAGTGAACAGGCACAGGGCAAGTAAACTACAACAGTATTAATTATGCTTACATATTGAGATAAAAAGAGAGTAACCCTCCCAAAAAT
Source organism: Passer domesticus (assembly GCF_036417665.1). Taxonomy (NCBI): domain Eukaryota; kingdom Metazoa; phylum Chordata; class Aves; order Passeriformes; family Passeridae; genus Passer; species Passer domesticus. The sequence goes on along the minus strand of NC_087512.1, from coordinate 54,574,842 downwards.
CAACCTGATCACAAAATGTGGAATTGCACAGGATGAAGAAAAATTGATAGAGAATTGTAGCAGAGACTAAATAAAAATAATAGCATAAACAAACACTCAACTCTAACCACTCACAAAACATGGTAGAAGCGGGTAAATTGAGCAAGTTTATCGAGGACTGCTACTGGCTTGACAAGACCTCAGATAGAGATTTTATTAATACAACAAGCTAACAACCTAATTAATAGACAAAAGTAAGAGGTGTAGGTATTAAAACGCTTTTTTCTACTACTGTTTTTTACTTAAAATCCCGATAATCAGAGAAGACTCCAGATGTCTGCAGAATGATTGTCCAACTACCTGGCAGCTATTAGAGAAAAATGACAGCAATTGAATGACAGGATTCAAACTGTATCACAGTATTTGGAACAGGATGAGGACAACTTCCAGAAACAGAGGTGGAACCAGCTAACAGAAGACACAATTTTTGCATTAGAAATAATGCAAATCCCATGTTTTCCTATAGAGGGGCAGCTAAGGCTGTCAGGACAGAATATCATTTGAATAAAAATCCTCAGAATCAGAAATTTCAGGAAAAGAAGGAATCAGAGTCAGAGAAGCAAGGGTAATGGGGAACAAACCCCCACACAAAAAATATCAAGGGAACAGGTAATAGCAGGTTTCTTGGGAATATATTCTATGAGAAAAAGGAGTATAGGATGGTTATAGGTTATTAAGAAGCATATGCACAACTGAAAGAAAAATTTCCTAAACTGCTTCTTAATTTAGCCAATAACACATGAACTATTTAAAAATATTATTTTTAACCCCCATTAAATTAAAATCATAACAGGACACTACCCTGATGTGGTCACAAGCAATACAATTTCAACAAAGCTTTCTCAATTGACAATCAGAAGCTTCATGAAAATAAATGGTGCTGACAATCAGAAGCTTCATGAAAATAAATGGTGCTAAGGTGATAGTGACACATTAAAGGTGAGACAAAAAAACAGCATAAGCATTTTGAAATAAACTAACAAAGACACATGCAAGAGATAAAACTAGAAAGAAAGAGCAGGAAAAAAAAGGTTATACAAATAAATCACAGATTATTACCTTTTCATAAGGCTTTTTAAAAGATGAAAGGGGCTCCTTTCTCAAGAAGAATGGAGGAAAAAACCCACAAGTTATGTCTAGATATATAAAAGTAAAGCCTGCTTACTGTTAGCAAAAATTGTCAGAATCTTGTGGAAAACAGAAAACAAGGTAGAGAACTGAGAATAAGAGCAAATCTACCTTGTCATTCTAGGAAAAAGGTATAGGCATATATAAATGAAAAGATCACAGTGATATAATTACTAAATAAACAATATACATAAAATCCTGGAGGATATTATTTTACCCATAGAGAAGTATAAATTACTGAATTCTTCTCTGAAATAACTACACTGATGACTCAGAGAAAAGCATGTACCACACCCTAATGTTAGTATAACTTTTGATACTACACTGGTGCTTTCAAGAAAAGAACAGTTTTTAAGCTCTAGCTTAAATCAACAAAACAGCTTGGTTTGGAAACTTAGGTCAAGATTCTGCAGAAATCTGTACCAGCCTGCCTCTAGACATATCCTCCTCCTTTTTATTTCAACAGCCATGATGTGTATTTCCCAAATTGTCACTTATACTTTTACTTAACACATCTGCAATTAAGTTAAAATAATGGAAATTATATTATCAATTTTGGACATATAATTATGTAACATTCTACATTTTAGGAATTTTTTCCGCTCCTAGCTTTTGAGTTCATCTTACCTTGCACAGTACCTCATCTTAACATGAATACCAAAACTTATGTTCCCTTCCAAAGGACAGTAAAATCACTGTCATGACAGTATTTTTTTTCTGCTTTTTCTGTATTTCATTTGCTTCTGTTTCAGCAGTAATACTATTTTGTTTGTTTTCAGGCTGGCGTACACTAACCTGAGATGAGCATCTGATAAGAACTAACTAAAAATTGAGACTTCAGGTCATGATCCATTATTTGCTTTCCTCAGCCCCACACTGCGCACACCCTAATGAAATAAAAGTTAATTTCTCTGTAAATATTTAATAACCTTTACTTATTTCAAAAGCAAACTTAATCACTGCTTTTGATTGCATGATTGTAATGTTGAATTCACTTGCTCAATGTAAATTTGGTATCAGATGGGTAAGATTTTTTCCTTGCATTATACTAGAATGAACATGCAAAGAATGGAGATCCAAGTTCATCTGAACAATATGTGAAGGCAATGGCATAACAAGGAATGGTAGTATTTTCCAAATTAACAGTTCAGACAAAGAGACAGTGATTGCTCACAAATCATTTCATTTTCTGAAAATAATGGAAGCAAGAGAAGCAAGCCACATCCTTAAAAGGTAAACTGTGAATATTTTTGACAGAACACCAGACAGTAATAACGCTACCCAGCCACTTCATATTTCTGTCTTTTCACTACACAGCATATTTTGTAACCCTGGAATAGAACATGCCAGACTGATCCTATAGAATCAGTTTTCCCTCTCTCCTGCAGAGAGCACAAAGGTTTCAGATCTGCTGAGCAAAGGACACCTTTCATGGCAAAGCACTAATTTCTTTAATGTGGAGATGCAGAAAGGTAACAAAAGAGATCTCCAGTGCCTGAACTAACACCTGCTGGTAATTTTGATGAGGAAACAAGGAACAACATTTTACCATCTTCTTTCTTCAGCATAGACTAAGAGAAAAACATTACAGGATGGACAACTCTGCCCTGAGAAGGTCTGCATATTATTATTAACTTATTGTACAGTGCTTCTCTAAAATTTCTGCAATGTCAATACCCTTGTTAATTCCCTCAGCAAAGCAAAGGATGAAGGAAAAAAAATACTTAAACTGCAGAAAAGAAGGAAAAATGCTTTTGTGTTGCTAAAACATGACCAAAAATTCAATTTCATCTAAGCTTAACTTAAACTAATATTTTACCTCTCTTTGCTATTTTTTTCTCTTTTTCCTTTCATTAAAAAAATCCATATGAATGCAGTTGAATATCATAAAGTTCTTCAAATTATAAAGTTCTTCAGAACAATTGTTTTGAAGGGAGTCCTTGACATTTAAATGAATGTTACAGATTTTTAATGAAAGTTATGTGATTTTTAGTGACTTATTGAATTTGAGCACAAATGAGGAAAACCAGGCATAAGCAACCTAGGTATATTTAAATTACAGTATCTTGCTTGAGAGTTCGATGGATTTTGTATGTTCTGACAATGATGCTATTAGACAGGCAAGTTGAGATTTCCATTTTTTTTTTCCCTTCACTGTTATTTTTGGTTTTAATCTTCATTAAATATTTATCTTTCTTTCTTTTTAAAAAATTTAGAAAACCGGGGGTTTTTGTCAGGCTTGCAGCTAATGACACCATTCCAGTACTACATTTTATTGTACCTTGTGATGATATACTGCATTCCTTTGCTTAACCATTCCTGCTTATTTGACTGATGATGCCCTGGAACTGAATTTCAAAAAATGACAAAAAACAAAAAAACCCACAAAAAATTTGCACAATACCAAGGGAGCCTGACATCAGAATTCTGAATTACACAGAACTCTTGCTGAAGTGGCACAAATAGGACTGGGCCTACACAGCACAGATTTTTGTATCCCTGAACATTATCTACTTAACTCTGATATCTTTGTACTATTTCTCAGCTAAAGCCCCAGTTTTAAATAACATTGTTTAAAATATTATTTTAGTATTATTGTTATTATTGTGTTTCAGCATAAGAACAAAGCACAGTTTTTTTGGTAAAAAAGCACTACTCACTAGAGGTTTTTACTTGATGGAAGAAAAAGAAATTAATAGGAAACGATCCACTAAGACTGTTATTTCCCTGTAGATTATGGAAGGGAAAACAAAAATCTCAATGTTGAAGAAATGAGGCTGAAAACAGGGATCATACATACTCAGTTTCTCTGGTGAAATGAGGTGGAATGACTGTTTCACAGTAAAAAGGCCAGCTACCCATATGAAAGCAATAGTTATTGGAATCTGCAGTCTATGTAAAGTTTTCAACTCTGTTGTCGAAAACTAAAAGCAGGAAAACAAAATAAAGCTGGAGGGGTCAAAACTTGTTAGGAGTGAAAGCTACAGGTACAAAAATGAGTTGATGAAATAAGATCTTTGTTGGGAGTATTAAACACATGAGATAGTTGAAATGATATGACTCGCACAGTGGAGTCAGGGAACCAGTTTGCACAACCCACTGGATTTTAACCTCCTGGTGTTTTCACTTCCCGTGTGATGTCTCCTGCATCTTGTCTGGGTGCCTGGAGCAGTCCTAATGCAGATGTCCTCACCTGCTTGCCTCCTGCTCCCAGAGCACTCCCATTCCATGCTGACAGAAAGAGTTCATCCATGAAAAAGTTGTTGGGGAAAGGAAGGTAGAAGAAATAAACCACCTGGCTAAAAACTAGGATTATTTGGCCTGAAAAAGTACAGTTTTAAATACCACTGGACTACTGACATCAGCAGCATAATATCTACAATAAGTACACAGACCTCACTTTCCTTGGGTGATAAATACTTCAGAGACAACAGTATTTCATCAAAGCAAGTAAGAAAATTGAGGTATTCCACACACAAAGGATTAATTATTTTTCCTCATATTTGGGGACAATTTATATCCTCCCCTTCTGGCCCCAACTCAGAATGCTGAAGTAAATGTAATGGTGCATTTTGCTCTACAAGTCAGCTGTGGTTTAGTGAACAGGCTGCCATGCTATTTCATGTGAGAAAAGAAGCTATGATTTAATGACATTTTCACTAGCTACATTTCTAGCTAATGTATCTGGTGACAGTTTAAGCCTGTGTTCACTGTAAGGCGTTGGTACTATATACTGTTTGCCCCTCTGTATTTTCACAGAGTATAGGTGAAAAATTAGCTGTGTTTCTTATATCTGCTGTGCATCAATGATAAACCTCTCTATACTCACAGATATAGAAATACTCCCGGCCTGGCCTGAACTCAAATCCCAGTGAGAAGGGCGTGAAGAGCTGGAACTTCTCGGAGAACTTCAATGGTCCATTTGGGGAATGCGGCCGATTACACTCCCACCTCTTGAACCCTTTGGAAGTGTGATCACAGGAGCTGTAGCCATCAAAGTTCACCATGTACAGAACATAGCGTTCGGTCTTATCTTCTGGCACGGAGTCTTCATAGTGAGGGCAGAACACATCCAGGTAGTCATTGATGCAGACATCAATGTGGTAGTCACCTCGCTGGAATCTGAAATCACAGGAAGAGTTTAAACATAAGCACAGTTATCTCAGGATGACCTTGTTGCAGGGTGACATTCTCATATGAAAGGGCATCTCTAATGGCACTTCATTTCACCCCAGCCATGCACATTCACTCTCAAAAATGACCCTTACAATTCACCAGAGCTATCAGAGACTTATTATGCTTATGTATGATCATACAACTTTTTTGAAAAAGGTTTTGCTCTATTTTTTTACAAAATAAGTCAGTTGCTATTACCCACCCAGTTATAGGCTATCTTCCTATGGTTTATTGAAAAATAAACAAAGAAAGAGTCTGTCTTTTTTGGCTGGAGTGTTTTTAATTGAAGAAAGAAGAAGTAGCAAAGAAGCCAAAATTGTATCAGCCTTCCCAAATCAGTGTCTATATAAACATCTGCAAATGCATGCAAATAAATAACCCAAACATACCCTTTTCTCTGCATCACTCAGTAATCATCCCTGTGCTGAACGCTGATTTAACTGCAAATACTTATAGTTAATACAAAAATACAAACAGGTTACTCTTTCGTCATAATAAGCCACAATTTGTCAAGATGCAAAGAAAAGTCTATATTGTTTTTTAAAGAGATTTGAAAAGCAGTGCATCTCCTTTGCCAAAAGTACACATTGAAGATGTTGCTCTGTTCAGATAAAAGGATTCTGGGATACAAATTATCAGTACTCAGCCTAATGTGACAGATCTGAATGAGTGCCAGCTGAGAAATGCAGTGCAAGGCACCAGACCAGATGCATTTTATTATTGCTGTTATTATTACTGACGACTCCTTAGAGATGTGGGATTCTTGTTTTTTGGGGGTGGGGAGGATTTCCTTGTTTCTCCCCTGCATGTTTCACTTATGTTACTTTTCTAATGCTTCTAGTGTCTGGAAGAATGGGGAGAAATTCCTTGTCTTCATGGGAGCTTATACCATGATAGAGTTAATGATTCCATGAACCAGGTCTGTGCATTCATTAAACTCCCTGGGGCAGCTGAAGAAACCAACCACTGACCTACTCCACTTCAGGCTGACTGGGCTACTTGTAGCTTCTCCTTTTCACAGCTGCAGTTGTCAAGTGTACCACAGAGCAATAAAAAGGCCATGACAGATTTAACTATAATACTTCTTTTTAGTGGAGGGGCATATTTTAAACACCTGATGGACTTGAAATCTGCCATCTGGATCCTTCTATCTAATTTCAGAGAAAAAGCAATGATTTGCTGGCCCTCCAAGGATAAATTCAGAGCAAACGACACCTTTTTATATCCCTACAATAATTTAACTTCAATAAAATAACTTTTTAAAGGGGAAAAACTGAATATGCACCAAAGCATCTGTACAATTTCAGCCAGTGCACAGCCTCACAGTTCCACTCTATAACATGGAAAAGCCTTTTTGAACCACAGTTCTTCCACGAGAATTGACATTTATCAAAATTGTTGGTCAAGATACATATTTTTGTACTCCAGTGCTTCCAAAATCTGTCACTTGAACAGATACTGTCTGAACACTTTTGCAAAAATTTATTGTCTTCAAATTGACATCTGTACTCTGAATCATTTAACAGGATGCTATTCTTACAGATAATGAAAAAGAGTGTAAGATACAAATAGAAAATATGCATTCAGGCAAGAGTATCTCTATTTTTTCAATTACAGTTTTAGTAAGTAAAAATTGGTACATACTTATATATAAGTGTGTTTGTTTGTGGACAATCCTGTGTGGACAGGATTTTTGTTTGCTTGTTTTACCATGTAGGTAATAAACTATTCCGTTTTCTTAAGGTTACCACTTTTATCAGCCTGTGCCTTCACCATAATGCCCAATTACACTTCTTTTACACAAACTATATATAATTCCAGAATTATACTTATGTGTAATTCAAGATCACACTGACCCTCTCTACCATTACACTTTTATAACACAAATAACCTTATTTGAGCTGCTTTTCCACATTATTTTCAAAGTCAATGGAGAGCAATAGGAACTTCTGTTGTTCTATTTTCAATTCATCCAGCCTCTTTAGTACATTGTAATGAGATGGATCACACTTCCAGAAGCAGCAAATTCTCTCCTTTACCAAAAGCAGAGTCTGGAGAGACACTTCCCAGACAGTGTCTGTACTGTAAATAGCTGAATTTGAAGGGAAGAATCCAACCTCACAGCCCATGATAATGGAGATTATAAGAATAAGAAGACATACAACTAAATGTGTGATCACATCTTAATTCCAATTTAGCAATGAAATCAAACTTGCAATCTGCACCAGTGAGATGATGCAGAAAAAGAAAAATCAAACCTCATCTGTCTCCCTTTTGGCAAAGTTTCCCTCTGTATTCTTGCTAAATAAACAAAACACAATGTAACAATCCTCTTTGGTCACTAGTATTTTAGTGGATTTCATAATTATTTTTTTTTTTTCAGTGTTGAAACAGTTGAGCATCTCCATTCATTCCAGCACACCCCAGACTCTGAGGTGGTCCCTGCAAAGCAGGTCTGAGGATGAAGTACACAACCAAGTCCTTTTTATCCCAGTGTCTTTTCCTCCCATTCCCCTGTTCTCACAACAATTTCATTATTCAGTCATCCACCACAGGTAGGAAGCGTTTACACTTATGAGTAAAAAAAGGGAAGGAGACTGCGAATATTTTAAGCAATCTAAACTGGGCTTTAGCCAATATTGTTGGCACACAAGTGAACCTCCTCCAGGGCAAATATGTACCAAGGTATTTTATCAAGCAGCTCTAAGTGAAGTCCCTTTACTCCAGGTTATTAACCAACTATGAATCAGAGAGCAGGTATTTATTTCCTGTCTTGCAATATCCTAAAGAAGTCAGTAATCAAAAACTCAGCAGGTATGTAAAGAGATGTAGAACTAATTCTGTGTTTCCAAAGAGACTACAACATCTCCAACTCTTCCGTTAGTGAACTGAGACCATTCCTGCTTCTTGAGCTACAAGCAGCATGTTGTATTTGCCTCCACAAAGACGAAAGGTAAAGTCTTCTAAACAGAACAGAAAATGAAGGGATGGCCGCGAGTAACTCACAAAAAAATTCATCAGCTTAGTCCTCAATGCTATTAAAGGAAACACTTCACAAGCACACTTCCAAGAATTTAACACGACATTTGGGTAGAAAACAATTAAATTTACACACATTTACAGGCTGAAAACCTCTTACTTAATAGCATAATGCCAGAGTGAAACAAAAGTTCCATTTCAAATTAAAGCACTGATCAACATTTAGCCATCTACATACACTAAGGAGTGAAACATCTAAAAGGAAGATGAAGTCCATTAACAGACATTTGCAGATATGACAGGAATAGCAGATGTCCTGTCCCATTTTCCAGTCCCATTCCAAACAGAATACTTGCTAGTATATTACTGCTATACTTTCTCTTTTCCCAGTTAGGTCTTCATCCTGTTCTGGCAGATCCAGACTCTCACGCTTTTTGGAACCATGTGGTTAACAGGAACATTAATCTAGGAAGAAACCAGCTCTAGCTAGATTTTGCATAACAGAACATGGTGTTGTGGTAGAAACCAACCAAAAAGGCTTCTCCAAAAATCTGACAGAATCTACACACCTTTTTGCAAATAATGTCATTTGTCTCCAGCTTACACAGAGCAAAACACTGCTATTCTTCAAACATAAATAACTTTTGGTTTTTGTCAGGTTGCATTCAAACAGTGTCTTGGGAAGTTGCATACTACAAAGCCAGCTATAAGGCAGTAGTGTTATAAAAGCCTTTCTGAAGAGAGACAGATAATTAAGTAGTTCCTGCACCTAAATATTTCCATAACCAACAAATATCAGTTTCCTACACAAAACTTGAACACCGCATCCAGCAAAGCCTGTCAGAGGAATATTTCTGTACTTAAGTGCCACTGATGAAATATCCAGGTATCCAGGATGCAGAGAGAAAACTTCATGGTTATGTTAACCACAGAAAAACAGGACTAGCAAAACATTTTGTAAATAATTAGTGCCTCCTGTATTCTGTTTATCCATTAACAAAGGGAAAGTACATGGTCTGTGTGCACGCTTCTCTTCATAATTTTAAGTTCTGAAGCCTAAGTGACCCATCTTGAACTTAATGTCTTTGCTGGTCACTGAGAAAAGTTACAATTTATTTAAACAGGTATTTAAAACACAATAACAATTTTCTTTGGCTTCTCTCTTTCTTCCTTTCTTTCTTGGAATAAACACTACAAAAATCCAGTTTAAGAACAGCACAAATAACACTAATTATTCATTTAGATAGACAAAAAATTTCAATATCTCTGCTTGTTACTTCCACTACAAATCCTATTAGTTATATTCTATTGCCCTTCCTGTAAAACTGACATACCAGATGTTCTACTTCAAGATAAGCATACTGGAAAATTTGCCTTTTACTCTGTCAACCTTTCAATCTGTTCTGTCAAATGCATGAAGCAAGGCTTCACTGTGAACCAGAAAAGACTCCAAATAACAGCTCTGACAATAAATTATGAAATTCTGGTCTTCAGTCAGATATTGGAAGTGATCAGATGCAAATGACCCCTATTCTGACACCGGGAGCCTGCACAGCCTGTTAACACCAACGTGCAGAGGACACTGCCACTGTCAAATGCCTTGCCCCTGCCACCTTCCTCTCAAATGAAAACTTGAAATGTAAAACAGTACCAACAAAATTCACCAAACTGATTTATTCTTGGGGTAAATATAAACTACAGTTACCCACAATTCTTCAGAACAGCACAGCAAAACATTACTTGTTCTGTTTCCTAAGGAAAAAAATTTCTGTGAGCAGCATGCACATACCCCTACGAATGCTAGTCACTCAACTCCTCCTTTTTTACTTTCATGGAGGCTAAGCCACTTTTTAATTAAGTTTAATGGAGACAGTGAGGTTTCAGAGAGAAGGTCATTCCTACAAATACCATTAAAAAAGCAAACCAGGTGAGAAGATTCCATAGGTGTCCAAAGGCTGAATCTAGAGTAGGTTAAATGTTATTAGACAACAGAAACACCACTTCCAAATGCTCTAAGCACAAGAAAAATTTGAACTGGAAAAATATAGAAAAAGACTGAAAATTTTTTGTCAACTGGTTATGAAACTATTTGCTTAAATGATTATTAGCAGATATGAGTACTGGTAATTATTTACACACACAATACCAAAACCTAAACATTTTCTGGAAAATGGTAACATCATTTAAAAGGACAACAATTTTGTTGCTCTCAGGATGTTGTGATGTATTTATTCACCATTCCACGGCACTGAGCTTGCCCATAACTTTTGTCTGTGTTTAGATGGAAAATGTAGTGCATTAGGACTATTCCAACCTCTACTCACAGGCTGTGACTGGAACATAGCAGCATAACTTATGCCTTCTTATTCTTTTACACACTTCAAGCCCTCTCATTTCAACCAATTTAACAGCTTTAAGTGTGATGGGGGAAATCTTGTGGTTGTTAATTATCTGAGGGGTTGTGGGATTATATGTACCATTTTACTGCAGACAATTTTAAAGATGCTATTTCTGTGCTATGGAAAAATAACCTCTTTAATGCTTTTCTGCTCTTTTTACTGGCTTTTGTCACAACATTTCATAAACTCTGTTCCCATAGCTCTCCTGACATCAACAATGATTCTGATGCACAAACAAGGAAGCAATCAAAGAGCTATTTTAATTTTAGCTCTATTCAAACCAAAAGAAAATTCAACATTTTCCAGATGCTAAGAGAAATGTGTTTGCTAACAGTAGCAAGCCATTGACATTTTAGATCTCTAGCAGGATCTAGCTTGCTCTCTACCCTGAGCAAGCAAACAAAAAAACCCTCTAATATATAGAAGCAGTCCATGACCTTTCAGTCCTCAGGTTACAGTTTCACAAGTTAAAACAAGTTCAAGACACCATGAAAAAACATTATGTAGGAAAAAACACAAAATCAAGGCTGCTGTTCAATAAAACAAAATTCAAAATTATTCCTAGAAAAGACTGGAAGCTAAATACACAATGCAGAAAGAAACTTATTCTCTTGTCATTAAGTCCTCTATTCAATTAGCACTTATTGGAGTAATTAAATACTGGGAAAGGATGCCAGGCTAATTGTTAGATTATAATAATTACACAGCTTTGTTGTGCTACAGCTGATCAAAATAAGATGTGGTCACATGCACTTGGCTAAAGCCTCTCTGCAATCATTAGGCTTCCATGGGAAATTTATTACTATAATAAGGCAAACTTATTTCTAGTTCATTATCAATCAGGCAGAGAAACTTATTATTTGTACCCTTCCTTCTACTCTCCCACCCACTCTGCCGGAACAAGCATCCCAAAAGGTTGCGCCCTGGTCTCTGCCTGGTCTGGCTCCCTTCCATCATAATTACACAGCTGAGGAGAATCAGGCTCCTGCACTTGAAAGAGTTCATCAGACTTCAGATCACTGTTTCACAACCGGCTGTAAGCAACTATCACATTTCTTAAAAGAGGCAGGTGATCTCCCTGCATTTCACTTCACAGGCGTCTGTGGGAGATCAACCTTCCCCTTTTAATCTTGCTATGTTCCTCTGATCTGGGAGATTTTTCACATTACTTGTGTGGGTCCAAAAGCAAAAATCAGAAAGAAAGGAGCTGCATTAGGATGGAATTCATGAGAAAAAGACCAGGTTTATGTGGCTTGTCTCCCTGCAGAATCTCCTGCCTTTACCCCTCCTTGCCAGCCAACAGTACAAGAGAGACATTGTGCCTTCCTGATATAAGGCTAGGGTATTTTTGTTAAAGAACAGTGTTCTCATCAGCTACCATTGTACCTGGTACTTCATGCTGCCTGTTTAATAGAGAAAAACAAGCAATTTACTCTAGGGACTCAAACATGGGAAAAAACATGAAACAAATAAGTTTGACCTAGCATTCAGGTTTTTAAAGAAAGCAACTTGTTAAGCGGTAACTCAGAAAAATCATAGAATGTTCAGAACTAAAGAAATACAACAAAAAAATACCAAATTTGTGAAAAACATTTTTATTCTGTGCTGATTAAAAAACTAGACCTTTTGAAACATCAGAAGCTCCTACTTCTACATCAGCAATTGATCTGGAAACTTCCTAGATAAGCCATGTTTACAACACTGGTAAAATAACTGATCAAGCTTCACTTTCTTGAATTTCATTTTTCACATAGTATTAAAGTTTATGGATATGCTGCAGGTGACCACTTACAAACTTTTAATTCTCTTAATTTCCAGAACCAAGAAGCCTTCTCAAAACCAGTATGATAAAAGTCATTATGTTTCTGGACGGAAAAAAAAAAAAAAATCTATTTTTTTTCTATTTAATAAGGCCTGATTTTAAAAACTTCCTAAAGTGCCTTGGCTGAAATATGTTTACAAAATAAAGAAAGCCTACATCCAGGAGTCTTCTTTCAGAATCATGACAAAAAAAGACTGCAAAACACCGGAGGAAAGGAGTAGGTTTTAATGAGAAAAGGAAATGTCCTATTTAAAATGTAAAAGTTCTTTGAATTACATATCTTCTGTTAATTCCATTAACCTGAGAGACCTGAAATACCTTTTTTTTTCTGATTCTATTAACAAAAATTCCTGTAGCATCATAATGGTTAACAGTGACAATTAATTTAAAGTAGAGAAACATATTTTATTTATTTTCATGATTTACAAGCTCTTTAAAAGAAATACATTTTACAGAAACGTGTTTACCCCACTTATGGTTAATAATTTCCCCTTATGCTCATAACTATGTTTGTAGAGTTGGGTCCTGTATTGACTTTTTAGAGCTAGCACTGCAGAAATATATATGTTTGATGATAGCACAAACATTAAAAAATAGAAAGTAATTGCTTTTCCATGAGGAAGAGAATTAACAAATCAACACTTATTTCCCATCTATAAGTCTGAGTACTCCAGAAATTCCCAAGTACTGCAGCAGCCTCACCCACTTCACATTATTCTGCATCTCCTAATCAAAGAGCTGGACATTCTTCATGCAATTTATTAAAACTGTTTCCTCAGACTCTGCTTTTGTAAAATTCCATCAAAGTTGGAACACATGACTTTCATCTGGTCTCTATGAATTTCTATTTTGCTGCAACTTGTGAAGAACTCATTGCATCTGGTGGGCAACAACAGTCATGTTATTCATGATAATGGGGTGCAACATCACAGCACTGTTCTCAAGGCGGTCAAACTCTCATTCCCCAGCTGTCCCAACTCTGATAGCTTTTAACCCCCTGTGTACAGTCCCTACCTGTTTATTTATTTTCCACTGCAGTGGGTATTTAACTTGCAAAGATGGATGAAGAGAGAAGGGAGGCGAAGGTAAAAAAGCTACTGTTCTGTCAGATGTACAGGACAAACTTCAGTGCTGAAGCCTAGTAACATTGGCTGCAAGGTATCACACCCAACAAGATGTTAAAAGCAGCCCAAGATTTTTGTTTGGAGCCTCTAACCACACCTTATCCAATCCAAAATACCTTAAAGCTAGTCTCTTTGTTAAATTGATTTATGGACACAAGCTCATTACTTGTGTTCACATTAGTACTACTCTGGAGTTCACCAGCAACATTTATCCCACTTTATCTGAGGTAGAATGAGAAGATCTGTTAATTAGTGCTCACATATTTTTAAATGTCGTCATCAATATCCTGCACACGTGACTCTACATTTGTCTGCTTTAAGCACTAACAACATACAAGATGTCAGCTTCATCTTTTATTCCATGATTTTGCTTGAAAATACAAAACTTATCTCAGCCACCCCTTGCCTACACCAGAAAAATCGTGGTTTGCTGATTCATTTGTTTACATACCTTTCTTAGAAAAGCCAACAAGTTTTATCTTAGCTCTGCTGTGCTGACACATAGTCTACTATCAGTCACATTTAGGAGAAAATAAGAGTTTAAATTATTTTTAAAAAACAACAAACACCCCCCCCCCAAAAAAAACCCACAAAAACACAACAAAAAACCACAAAAAAAAACACCCACAAAAAAACCCCACAAAAAAACCCAAACCCCACATATAGGAATACCGGAATACTACCAAAATGTCTGAACTGGACTCTAGCAACATGTGTTGACCATGTGTCTAACCCAGAAGACAGAGTCTATCAGCCTTGATGGAATGTGATTCTGCGAGTGGTATTTGCTAACCCTGCCTGAGGCATGTGCTGACATCTGTTAATGGATATGGAGAACAGTGCCCTATCTGCAGAAAGGTCTTGCTTCTCACACTCACAAAATGAAAGAAAAGAACATTTGCCCAAACAAGCATGTTGACCTGCGCACTGAATAATTGAGATAAAAGGCAGTCAGCTTCCACAAGGAAGTATATGTACTGCAAGTCAGCTTCACAAATTTTCTTTCTCACTAATATATAAAAAGCAGAGTCATGGTTAACTTTTATAAACTGAAATCTCCATCTCTTTCATAGTGCCAGGGAAAAAAAAAACTGCAGCAATTTCTGCCAGTCAAAATATATGGGCAGTATTTGAGAAGAAACATACATTTTGATAAAACTTCCTGTCTATTGCACATACCCCATTGGCTGTAGTACAGAAATGCTTTTTTCTGACATTAAGTTATAGCTGTTTATTATTAATCTTGCAATCTGTAAACAAAATTAATTTTAAAATATTTTGTGATCAAATTAGAATTTGGTGACTCAGATGCCCTAATAACTTGTACCTTGCAAAATCTACTATTTAATTTCCCAATATGGAAGTGCAAAATGAAACTAACCCTTGAGGTGTTTCACAGCATTTTTATGTTTAATAAACTGTGTATATTTTAACAAGCTCTGGTCATAATCCCCATCCTTCATCTAAAGTGAATGAATCCAGACATAATATAAAATAGCATGAGCAAAATATAGAGGAGAAAAAAAATCCTGAAACATCACAGACCTCCACAATCAGACCCAGGAACATATGATATTTAGTATGAAACCACAGCTTGCTATTAACTTGAATAAACTATACAGTCAAATACGTTATCAAAAGTAATTTGCATTTATTGACATAAAACCCAAGTTAGAATAGCTAATAAGTACATAAAATTATTAGCAAACAATTTGCTGTCCAGAAAGTGCGCTTCAATCAATGAACTTTTATTTGCTGTATAATTGTCTTCTGTCTATTTAAGAGATCCATCGGGAAAGTATATTCTTTCCTGACATGGAAACGGCACTTTAGAGAAAGTTCTATAGAGAAATATAGTAGTTAAACCTTGTTCCTTTTACCTTTCCATATTAGTCTCTCTCTCTAGTTTGCTGAGCAAACTAGCAAAGGAACAACTGGAGTTTCCAATTACAGACTGCAGGATCACCAAGTGGCACAACTGTTATTAATGGTAGAACTTTTTTCTTTTCCTTCTTATAATTTCTTCTAAAGACAGTATATGGACTATACAATTTTCCATCAGGCTTACTACTGGTACATACTGTCTGTGAATAATAGGACTTAAAACAATTTTTCACCTAGAGACATTTATCTTTGTACATCATATGGACAAGATAGGTCCTGATCTTCATCAGTTTCTCTGTTTACAAATATGATCTGAAAAGCTTTTCACCATACAATGCCACCTGATCTTTAAAAACACCCAAGAAATTGCAAAGATTATGATCTAATGTGCAACAATTTTTTTTTAAACTGAATAAGACTGACAAACCATGGAATTCAATGCAGACCATATTGTTCCTCCCATCCCTTTTCAAATTATGAAGCTCCCACGGTTCCTGTTAAGGAGTTTTGGGAT
Organism: Passer domesticus; assembly: GCF_036417665.1. Classification (NCBI taxonomy): domain Eukaryota; kingdom Metazoa; phylum Chordata; class Aves; order Passeriformes; family Passeridae; genus Passer; species Passer domesticus. Next base: position 54,558,777 of record NC_087512.1, on the reverse strand, counting down.
TCTTATTCTTTCAAGAGTGACAGAAACAATATTTCAATATGTATCAGTAAAGACTGAGTTGATAAAATGTGCAAAACCTGCTCATATGCTTTTTTATATATGTGTAAGTTACTGACATAGGAGAAAAAAAAAAGCACTAGTCTCAGATCAATCAGACTTTTCAGAGAGGCAAAACAGAAGCTATTTTCTTAATTTCCCTGTTGCATTCTTCTTAAAACTGTTTCAAAATTATTCAAATGAATTCTAATCTTCAACCTGTAGTGAAATCGCTTCATTCACAACTGAATTATGATCTTGTCTGCCTGAAACATTGCAACTATTTTTCAAATCACAAACAGGATTAGGCTAAAAAGCAGAGAGTATCACAGAAGAATCAAACTGAAGTTTTCTTTTCCTGCACCCCTCTTTTTCATGCTATTTATTGTAAAAGCACCAGGAGGCAGGTGTGAAGAAGAGAGTGCACAGGTATGGCAAAACCCATTCCTTTTTACTGGGAAGCCTTTACTTCTTCCTTATATGTTAAAAATTAATTACTGTGCATACAAACTATTTCTTCCTTTCATTCTTACTCTAAAGTACTAGTTCATCATTAAAGAAATACATACCCTAAAACGCAAGAATTAACTGTTCATAGCTCAATCTGATAGTTGGGGCATAAACACATAATCTGGTGCTAAATAGCATCAGATGGAACTTAGACCACTTGTGCAGGCAAAATACCAGCTAGAGCACATCAACGTAAGAAGTTAAGAGAGCAGTCATGCTGGGCCAGAGAACCCCACATCTAGACCAACAAAGCTCTCCCAACACTGGCCAACAGAAGATATCAACACTACGTTAAATAAGGCATATTTCCTTAGCATAGTCATACAATAGTCATCTTTTGCATAATCAGAGGTTTGGCCTCTTCGAGCTTACACAAGAATGATGGAATTTTTTTCATCAGTTGGTCTGAATATCTTGAAGATCAGTAAACTACAGTCAGTGAATACTTGAGTGGTACAGCTTGGCTGCCAAACAGAAAAGTATCTGCTCCTGTGCATTTCTGGGCCTGGGACAATTTCTAGCAGACATTCAAATCGTACTATACTTCTCAGAGTAAAGAAAGTAAACTGTGACGGTGCATTGTTGAAGAGCAACTGGTAATCATTGCTCAAATGATTAACATTTGAATATTTTCACCTTTGCTACCTGCAACAGTCAGAGGCAAGAGTTTTCCTCCTGAATCCCTCAAAGATAAGATTCCTTTTTGAAGAGAAATTTACTCATTAGAGAAAATGCAAATCTTGTTTTGCATTATCCCAAACCATCCAGATCACTACTTTAATCAAAATAAACAGCTCATGTAAAAGAATATATTAAAATCTCTGTTCAAATGCATCTCAGCAGATCTCCAGAAAGTCTTCCATATAAAAAAAACTCCTAGACAATGAAGCAGTTTTCTACTGTCTGCAATATAGGAAGCAAAGTGCAAAGTAGCTAAGGATTAACTGAAACTGAATTCAGACCTCAAGATTTGTCCTTTCTTCTTGTACATTCTGACTCACAACAAAAACGCAACTAAAAAATCCTGTACCATATTTCAAAGACATCTTAGACTTTCATATTGTCCAACTCATCCTGTGGTTTTAAGGATGCATATTTCATAATCCATTTCTTTAGGAAAGAACTCCTCTTTTGTTCAAACTTTCTCTTTAACAGTACTCTATTTAAGGTTCTTGAGAGGTTATCTATGCCCAAAGACTTATTACAAGAATGCTTATTGTGAAGCAAACATAACCCAACTTGGTTTCCACCTGCTTTTTCCACCACATGGCAAGAAACGTGCAGAGAACCCCAATTCCTTCCCTCAAAAAAAAAAAAATCTTCTAAATTATGTCTTCCATGCTCCCAGGAGCCAAAGGCAATTGAAATCCTTGGAGTTCAGCAAACTTGCAAACAACATGCTGCAGATGGCAGTCATTTTCTTTTGTTTCCTAACTGTTTCCTTCATAGATTAAGTGGCAAAAAAAAATCTTAATTATTTTTTACACTAAAGATGTAAAATTAAATAAAAATCACTATTTTAAATACATTATAAAAAGTTTTAATTTACTAAGACTCTAACTTAAGTATAATAATGCATCTCTCTGCATTAGCTTTTACATCAAAGAAACAAAGCAGCCTGAACCTTTGAAATCCTTTTAAATAAGGTTACCTGTTCCTTGAACTATAAAAACAAAAAAGCCAACACAAAAACTACTGCCTTTTGGTAAACCTCTATACTGGTTCTGATGAGTTGTTGAAACAAGTTGTTTAACTGCTTTTTTTGCCATTTGAGTAATTTTGCCTTTGTTTATAAAGTAGTTCTGCTAATTTTCCCCCTTATTCACATCTTGGCATTTTTTAACTCTGGCATTTGAATGCCCTTAAATATATGCTATGAGACCTTTTTAAGGCTACAAAACGGTCTGAGTAACAACACATTAAAATTTATTTTTCATTTAAATCATGGCTAAGACTGATGTAAAAAAAAAATCCTGACACAGTAACTCCAAAGTTCCTAAAAGGTTACAGACACGACTATTAAGGCCCTCTATTCAAATAAGCTGCTCTGTTCAAGAGAGCAATTAAGCTGATGCTTTAGAATTAAGCACACATAAAGCCAAAGGACTTACGTAAATTGTTAAATACTTTCTTGAAATGAGGCCTAACTGTACAGAAGGCACTCAACTAAGCAGTGTATCTGCATGGACTAAATGTAAGATTTTTCATTATTGTGCTGATGTCAGAGGAAAACTACCCCAGCCAAAGAAGAATGTGTGAACACAGCATTTTTTGATACGAAACATGATAATGAAGAACTTCATACTGAGAATTATTAACTAGCAATATTATTACAGTAATTCCTCTTATGCCTTTCCATTAATTACTCTTACCTCCAGGAAACTGAACTACAGATATATTAGTGCTCAATACTTGAGTCTTAATCCACAGAGGATAAAGGGTTAAAAAGCTTTTACTTTAATGAGTAGGCACCTTTTATAGCACAAAAAAAAAAATTCTTACTGGGATTAACATTTTAAATATGGTTCTTTGGTCCATTAGAAGGTCATGACATTACCAGCACTATCTCCACACTAAGCAAGATAACAAATGACCTGAGACTTTATCAATACACTATCATTGATCTTTATCACTAATCTGAATATAGGTGGCAGCACATAACTCCTGTGTGTTTAAACATTAAAGCTTAATTCACTTCAGCCATGTAATTTTCTCACTTTTATAGGCTGAGGTGATGTCCTTGATTAAATACTCCGACAGCAAAGGACTAAAAACACTACTGGCTCTGCTGGTTAGTAGCAGCTGTGTATGCTTATGCTGTGAAGAAACACAGTCTACTCAAATGACTGTTCTGGTAACACATGGGGTATGGAATATCCTCTCTCGTTAATGCACTACAAATGGGTAAATTTGTGTCTACAATTCCATGGTATACATTCGGAACTAAAATTTTATTTACTGCCTAGGCTGGTAAGTCTTCTCTTTTGAGAAAGAATTCTTGCCTTCCCGAATCAAGTAACATAAATAAGCATGAACACAACCTAGCACTTCAATAGAAGAGAAGAGGGTCTTAATGACAACAGGTGGAGTAAAACAGGTATTACTCAAATACTTGTTGATAGGAGTCAAGAGTGCTTAAGGCCATCTGATGCTTAGGGCCACAGGAGAAATCAGCAGAGACCTAACCTAGCTAATTGTCTGCCTTGATTGTGATGGTTCTGACTAGAAGAATAATCAGCTCTCAGCAGCCCTTAGGCAAAAATGCCAACTGAGGTCTTTTTTTTTTCCTGTCTGATGATGGTGCACTGCAGAATGAATGCCAGATCACATCATTAAACTACTCTTCCAAATATTAAAGAGTTTCCTATATGAACAAAACCAATAAGTCCTGTTGTAATTAGCTTGAACATTCTCCTTCTTTCATGTTGAGGATGCATTCATACAAGCTAAAAAAATGCTGATCTCCAGTTTTTCTTGGCTATGGAGAACCAGTCACACTTTACGACTGAAAAAGAAGAACTGTATCACTTCAGGAGTCCTGGACCATCAAAAGGATATCTAAGGCTTAATTAAATTATTAAGAGTTGGCTGCATATAACACAAAAAATAATTTGAATTTTTTTTTGCTGTTGTTTTGAATGATTCTATCTAAATATGTCCATCCATAATAAAACACCTACTTTCCTTTCTCTAACTGCATTATCTCTATCTTTTTTTCAGTACATGATTTACATTCTCAGTCATCAGGAAAACTTAAAGCCAGATATATTCAAAACAAATTTTGTATTATATTTTCTCATAGTGCTCTCTTCTGTATTATGCAATTTTGGTTTTTGACTACAATAATTTTACCCTTCCATTAGTTGCTGCTGTAAAAAAATGAGAATATTCATTTGAATGCAAAGTAATATGTATTGACAATTATATTCCCAGGCTAGTAATTTTAAGATCCACATTTAACCACTATTTTTGCACCCTGGTACATTAGCTGATTTAATAAACTCTAAAACAGTTAAGCATATCACACACAAAGAGCTTAAAAGCAAAGGAACAAAGGAGCTCAAAACAGCTTTTCATAATGATCTAACTATGACACAGAAGGAAAACCTTAAGAGCAGCTTTCAGTACTTCAATTATGCAAGAAGATCCAGGCATACCTCCATAGAGCTGACTGAAAAGTGGATCAAAAGCATGTCTGCAAAACAATTATCTACAATGTGATACTGGCCATTTCATAAGGGAAAGCAAAGTCTGAAACAACTGATCTTTCATGTCCTGCCTTTAAGAATGTCCATGTTAATAAAATCAAATACCTCACTAAGTCATAAACGTCTGAACAGCAAAAAAAATTAAAATTAATAGTCACTAAGTACATTTGACACCTGAAGGTAATTACATGTATGGGAATCCTGACAGGAGTGATTTCTCCTGTTCCCATTTTCAACTATTTGTCTTCTGGAATGTTCACTGAAAGAATATATCAAACTGTCTATTAAAAGGACAACCAAAATATGCAATAAACACATCCATATTCTAGCCTCTGACCCTTGAAAGCCAGCACATTTTTTACATTCTTCTAGTCAGGATAAATAAGAATCATCTAGCTGCACGTATCTCTGCCCAGACCCGCTCGCATGGCTCATGAGTCTGGTCCAGGGGGAGATGTGCAGAACCCTTACATTTGCAGCTGTCAAGAGTGCTGCCGGAAATCATTTAACCAAAGAAGGAATGGGTAAATGTGTGAAAGAGTTTACTGCAGGCCTAGGTTATAGGTCCTAGATGTGTCAGGAGACCATATGTCTTTGCTAAATAGAAATTTTCTTGAAACAGCAACTGTCCCCAGCTTTCAAAATTCTGCACAAGCACCAAAAGAGAAAAAAGGGTATTTTTTCCCAACCCGAACTCCCTCCAGCTGTCTTTCCTCAACATTGTAGTTGGGGCTCAAAGTATTCTAGAAACAAAACTTTTTTCAGATGGCTCAGTGTGAGCTGCTCATTTCATCAAGACTTCTAATGAACTGTAAAACCAATATTTTGGTCCAATTAACACTGGCATTCCAGCTCCCACAATATAGGACAATCCTGACTTACTGAAGCAGAACCTCTGGTCTTGACTCTTCAGTGTGTAGGTTTCTCCTGTATAATTTCATTTTGCTAGCAGGATTTTTGGTCCATTTTTAATGTATATATACACACATGCACCTTCTACACCTTACCTTGGGGTAAATAAATATATATTTATATCTATTACTCCAAGTACTCTTGTGATATGAAATTCAGTAAGAAACTCAACAATACTGTAATTAGAACTAATAGATAATTAAATAAACTTTTTTTCACTTATTAACCCTGAGATGCCTGCTGGTTTACATTGATGTGACTAATAGTAGAAGTCAAGGGCATTGTCTGTGCTCCTAAAAAACATGGTCACTGCCACAATGTGAGCTAGCCTTGCGGAGCCAGATCTTGCTCCTCTGTTTATCACCTCAATCCCAGTTTCCAGAGAGGTACTAGTGGACCTGTTAGGCAAAACTGTTTGTAGCCATCTGCTCAACTCCAAAAATTGGTCTCTGGGCTAAAGTCTTTCTCTGGCCCCCAAAAACAGTGTGCAATATTAGGAGTGCACAGCAACACTACAGACAGCAGAGGAGCAAGCTGCTCTCAGAACTGCGATATAGCCAGGCAAGGTTTGCCTGAACAAGTAGAGCATGAAGCTGCACTACTTTCAAGGTTTGTAGTATTCAATGTCTGTTTCAGCTGAGAGACACATCCCAGACCTTTCAGTACCAATTAGGACTGCAGAAAATGTAAACATCCTCTTGCTACAAATATTAAAAGTCTCACTGTAAACAAATGTTCCTATGAGCTTAACCAAACCACTGATGACCCATAAGTAGTCTCATACAAGGGTCAGTGCAGAAGAGTTTCCTTACTCACTGACTTATTACAGCTTGAGGAAACAACATGGGTTTTTCCACTCTAAGTCCCCCTTGTCAGTAAGGCTAAGATTTACATCACCAATAAATGTTCAGCAGAGATGATTTGGATTGCGCCGGCTGGGTTACATCCAGTATCTAAAAACTCTCACATTTTTGTTTACAGCCTGTCTGACAGATTTTGCAGATCCACATCAAACAGATTCATTGACAGTAGAATAACTGTGCTGAGTTCTTCACTATTTGCAGTGAAGGGCTGTAAGATACAATGTTCTCAACCTTAGGATAGAGACAATAGCTCTACACTCTTGTCTGTTTTGGTCTGAAGTTCAGACAAATCAAGGCTGTTATTTTCCATCCAGATGACATTCTCCAGAGCAGGACTCTTTTGACTTAAACACAGCTTTTACACAGAAGGAAAGGTAAGCAACAGCAGACAACTTTTAAGGATTTGCCTCTCTAACTTACCAACCGGAAAAATGAACAGAAGGTTTTCGCTACACCTAGAGACTTGTCAGCAGGATCTTGAGTACCCAGAGGATTGCATCGCTAAGCCACTTAGTACCTGACTAGGTATTATTCTGAGATAGACCCATTAGTTGATGAGCACCAAGTGTCACAGTACAATGATAGGATTGCTACCACATGGGCTCCCTGTAGCCCTGTTTTCTCCTAAAAACCCCCTAATTTCTGCATAATGCTGGCATAAAGACAAAGAAGCTCATCAAGGCATTTTGAGTTACTGGAAAAGAAGAATGCATTAATAAATACATCAAGTTAGATGCTACTCTGATTATCCACATTACTTCCTCGTCTGATATGACTGACAACAAAAAGGCAGGTAGACAGCTTCTAGGAGAGAAGACATAGCACCAAGTGGTAGAGAAGAGAACTGAAAAAATATGGTCCAATGTTAGCCACATCACGAACTTCCTGTGTGCAGTCCTACCTTGGGTTTTCTCTGGTAAAAACAGCAGTATATCACTGCTGTAGGAAAACAAATACAGATGACTGAGCCATTTGAACACCATGAGGACACATAAATATCCAATGAGGAAGATGAGAGGAGCAGTACATCCAACTTTCAGATTTATCTGCCATTCCTACAATTTCAACACTCAGTTTTGTTTTCTGCAATGCAATTTTAACAGCTGCACAGATAGGAGACTTGCCAACATCAGAGTAGTTTCTGCCACCTGAACTTCACCCAAATCTCTTCACACAGGCAGAAGATATAGCGGCTCTCCATAGGACTATTTCCTTGCTGAAGCAGTCACCACAGGCATCAGCTGGGAAAAGCTAGCTGTAGTCTGTAGGATGAATAAATGTGTAAGCGTTATTGGTGTTCAACTAACTTCTGGGTTTGAACAAGAGAAACTCTTTTAACTCTTTTAATTGAATTAACATTTTCTAAAATTTACATTTCCTTTTTATATGCTGAAATAACTGTTTTACCTTTTGCAATTGTTGCCCCTAAAACTATTCAATGAACTGAACACGACTTTATGGATATCTTTAGTCCATCTGAATCTAAGTTTTAATTATGATTTTAATGCAAACAAGAACAGCTAAAAAATAGAACTCTGTGAAGCAATTTGATTTTCTGCCTCTCTTAATAAAGACTAAACAGACATTTCAGAAGCAAACATAATACAAGTCAGCTCCATTCACAAGAGGCAGTAGACCCCTCATTCAAATGGAGAATGAGTGAGAATACGAGAAAAAACAAACTAGTGTTTGGGATGCATATTAGTGTGTGACCATAATACATAAAAGGAGAAATGAGAAGATGGAGCATAAGATTATGTTAACAAAGGACTAGAACTTGGTGTCACAGAGATCAGTTTCATCTGGGCAAGGGCTCAGAGGTCAAAAAGAGTCCAAAGCATCCTCCCCCTCCTCTTTCTCCACACTGTGTTTCATGCCAGAAGTGGTTCCTGGGGCTTACCTCTGCCCCAGCTGCCTTCCTGCTTCACGGCTAGGGACCCCTGCAGAGGGCAGCAGCCCTCTCTTCCATTTCTCTTTTCCATTCCCTCCATATTCTAGATTGTGGATTTAGCTCAGTGTCTGGGATCCAGCCGGCAGAACGGCACTGCTTGGTGGGCAGGATGAATGACAGGGGAATCCTTGCTGTCTCCCTTGACCGTATCAGGTCTCAAGGACATGCTTGCCAAATGCATGTCACCAGGCATATGCAGCACCTGGAAGCTCACACTATAAACCTGGCTGGAAGAATTTTGTCCCCCTTTAAACTACTTTATTACTATTATTTTATTTTGTTTTTAATAACAGCATAATGTTTTCTTTAAGTACTTTACAGACCTGCTGCCACAGAGTAAAGTCTCAAGTGTGCACGATGATGAAATGCCTCAGGGAGCTAGTTTGCAGTACAGGAGGTAACATCAGCTTTGTAATTTAATTCCCAGTGCGTTTCACACATTTGAGAATTAGAAATAAATCAAATTAAGTTACAGAGAGTAAGTTTCATCAAGTTGTGAAGAGAAAAAAGAAAAGGACAGTGAAGTCCATGCCAGAGAGGAAATGCATCAGAGGTAGGTGACAACTGTCAGTGAAGGAATATACTGGAATTTACCCTCAGTGGATACTTTTATAGCATCAGCTGCCAAAGGTCAATGAGTGCACCTGTGTACCTTAGAAGTCAAGCAAATGGGACAAGGCAGAGAGGAACAGTAACTGCCCTGCATCCAACAGCACTGACATAATCTGAAGAAGTGATTCTGACATTCTTTTCTGAGTGATTTCATATCCCAATCTTTTAAGTTGCCATCTTAGTTGCAACTTGCGAAAAAATGTTCCAGGGACATTTCGGAAACAGAGCTGGACATTAAGAATGTGAAATTATCAGAGAGCATGCATTCCCAAATTCCTAAACATGTATAATACACCAGCAAGACCTTCTAGATTTCTTTTTCTCCATATTTACTACACTTGTAACAGAATACTGTTCCTTTATTCTTGCTATAAACTGCATCTCAGCCACACAAGAAATGCAATAGAGCCCAAGGTCTGGCATGACTGGCTTGCCAAGTCAATGTAACAGAAGTACATCCAATAAGAAATTACAGCTTGGCGTGGCCATTTTCTGCCAATCAGTCAAGATAGGGACCTTTTCCTACTTTCATTTAACTTTTTGCCTGTTACAAAGTAAAAAGAGTGATTTATAAAGAACTCAGAGTGTACCTGCTTTCTGACTTAGCACTTGTTTTGTACATATTGATGAGACAAGGAAAAACCTGAAACTGAATCAAAGAAGGCCCTCCTGTTCACAAAGAAAAAAAGTTGTGAATTCCATCCATTTTTTGCCATACCTTCTACTACTGCAAGCTGATTATTTTTGCTCATAAGAGTATGCAAACTATCCCTAAGTGCAAAATGGATACAGCACAAATAGATTTAGTAACATCACATAGATATGTTGTATGAATAATGAGGTTCAGTTGCAGCCTGTCACACAGAAAGCATAACTGATTTTTTGAAAAGATGACTGAGTAAGATATAATTCAGGAAATTATAAAAGATGCAAAAGAGAACATCTATCCTTGATATAACATTCCTTTGCATTTTTAATACACTATTTGGGGGAAACAGTAATTGAAGTTACATAGATTCACAGTCTTCTTACAATTAACTCTGATCACATAAAATGAAAAACTGGGAGCTTCTCGCCCACATAATCTTTATTCTCAGCTAAGTCCAACTACTTATAAAAAGAGATAGTTTGTTGGTACAGAACACTCCAGAAAAAGCAGCATATCCACCTGAATATCTTCAGTTTTTAAAAATCCAGTAATCTAGATTCTCCAGAGCTATTTGGAAACTCAGACAAGTCAGACAAGTCATTACTCAAAATGAAAATGGTAAGCAATTGTATCATTCTGAACAATTCACAGCTTGTGAACAATGGACAGTAATTCATTCTCAGTCAAGAATATAGTCTTCATACATAGCCACAGGTAGTATTTTCCTCTGACTAGCCATTCAAGCTGTTCAGTAGAATTGGGTGACTACCGTCATCCCTGAACTACCTAGGGTAAGAGGCAAACAAATACTACGGGTAATAGAAAAGTCTGCGTAACATACCATGGATATTTTACTTCAATATATTCACTTGGGTTCACAAAGCTAGCTCATAATGAATACTCATTAGCACAGTTTTGCCAGCTCTGCATTAGCCCCAGAGGCTCTCAGCAGACTCTGTATCAATCTGTCAGGTCTCAGACACATTAGATAAACTTGAAAGCAGGACAAGTGTCTCTTTCCCAGCTTTTAGCCCCCTGGTAGCTCATGGGTTTTAAGTACCACCTAGCCTTTCTACCTGTCCACTCCAGAAGAAAATGGTCTGTGGCGGCACAGATCCTTAACAGCCTCCCTGCCCTGCAGCCCGGCACAGATCTCCCACTGCCATGCATGGCCCATGGTCTGGCATTGGGTAACATTGACCCCCCTGCTTCAACACCAGGAGATCTGCTTTCCCCTTCACCTCCTGCATCTCCCAGAGCTTCCCAGAAAGGAGGGGACACCCCAGACCCAGATGCTTGTGGCAGTGCCTGCAAGTGGGCAGTCCCACATTTACCCCTTGCTCATCATACAGTTGAAAAGTGTAGTGACAATACAATCACAGGCTGCCGGGCAGCAGACAACAGTAACAATCAATTTGAAGCACAACAGACATTAAACAAGTACAGCAGTAAGCTGATTAAATGATTTAATCAAGGTGATTTGTAAAAAAGTTAATTATCTAACACAGGCACTACCTTTAAATAACCATCTAACTTATTTAATGGCTCCTGCAATATTGTATAATAGAAAATTAAACTGATTTCTGAATTTCTCACTAAACACCTAGAGGTTTGAAAAAAGCTTAGAAATTGAGAAGGAAGTTTCTGCTTCAGGTAACACAAATTCCAGTGTGTCCTACATGCCGTAACTTCTTGATCAACTACTTCCTGCAATTATTTCCCTTTCAAAACATTCCTTTTTAGATTTGCCTTAATAGACTTTGGGTATATCAGGTGATCAATGAAACTACAGTTTCATTACAATTGTACTTCATGCTGAAGATCTTTACTGCATGCATTTATTTGACAAGACAAAGACAGAAGTGTTTAAGGTTCACATAATAAGCTTTTGGCTGAAGCATCAAGTCTTGCATTGAAGAATCTATCAAATAAACAGAAAACAAAACATCTGCTCCACTGGCAAGTTGGTGTTAGTACTGTAAATCCAACTGCAAACTTTGTTCCAAGTATGCCACTCACAATGCTGCATAAGAAACAATTTAATACAGGAAGTCTGAACCTGTTTCCATTAATATTACTGGGAATTTTATCACTATCTTAGACTAGATTTCACAAAACCTCTTGCTTCTTGGCTGCAGATTTAGAAATAAAATAATTATTTTTAAAAATTAGCACCAGAGTAGCAAGGCTTTCAGTTGTGATTCTTCTGATGAGTCTCTCAAGGGCTTTAGAAAGCTCTCTTCTTTTTTCGGGTTTAGATCAGTCTCTAGTCACCTTGCAAAACAGAAAACCTTCCATTTACAACAGAAAACTTTTGTTTCTACTATGACAATTTCAAGAAAAGGAAAACAGAAAATCAACATAACCTAAGAAATTCATTCAAAACAGCTGGATACTAACGCTGTGCCTGAAAAACCCACGGTTTTCTTAAATAAATATAAGGAAGTATTAACATTGAATCACTTCCTTTAAGGAGTGGTCCCCTATCTGTATGTTTGAGATACAACGTTGCTTTTAACTGTAGGACCTTCTCTGAACAATCGCAAAAGCCTCTTCCCAGCCAAAAATTTCAGAAATGGACAGAATACCTCTTAAATCACTATGTAGAAAGGAATTAGATTAAGCTAAAAATATGTTTTCTAAAAAAGCATTCAGAAATAAAATCACTAGGGCTTAACACTGAAGACAGAGTAAGAATGTAGTATTGATATAAATCAGAACTGTAACCAATGGAATTACTAGATTTAGAGAATATGGCTGAGAAAAATCCTACCAGAATTGATCTACAAATGATACAGGTGGATAGGTTTCCCTACACAACAGCTAAATATATGCTTTACAAAGTGTTATATAAATTCCCTCTCCCCATCCAGTTTTCTCCTTTCTTTTGAGGATGGGGAGAGAAGCAACATGGAAAGAAAAAGGGAGTGAGAGACTCTAATCTGAAAATGCTACAACTGCACAGGACACATGATCTGTTTTAAAAGTATAAAGATGCAGTTATTAACCTACATATCTGGGAATGAAGTGTTTATCTGGCGAACATCTTCTAAGCACAGCGGTAATTTTCTTATGCAGGGTTCACTTTCAGTACAGATTTGAAGCAGGAGGGGATTTAATTGTAAAGGAAAGTCACTCAAAGCAATACATAAAATTTAAAGAGCACTGAAGAACTTCAAGTATGAAAAGCTTTTAAGATACAGCAGAAGCAAATACTTGCTTATACAGCACCAGGAGGAATTATTACATGCAATTTCACTGAGAGACAAATAAGAGGCACTCTTGCTCTGAAGCAAGTTACTGCAAAGTATTTTGGCCCTGGCTTTGCCAATAAAATGCTGCAGCTTTCCATTCCCTGCCTGACATGTAATTTCACTTCTTGACTGAGATAACAGAGTGATAAAATTCAGGTCTCCACCACACTCAAAACTGTCCTAAATTTGGAAAGAAAAGTTGCTGCAGGTTGCGTCTCCTCAAACAAAGTGAAATAAACATCAGGTGAAATAAATTTACTTCAACATCTCAATTATTACTTTCTCCAAGAGAACCTGGAATTAAATCAAATACTATATGCAGTAGGTAGTTGTCTCATACACAAAAAAAATGTACACCAACGAGATAAATATCTGGAGAACAGGTTACTGCTTCTCATTCCAAGCTCTTTTGTTTAAGGGATGACCAGCATTTCATGGCCACCTGTGTCCCCATAACTCAAGGATAGCATTTGTAAAACCCTTTTTTTTTCCATCTTCATGTCAGCTCATAGAGCTGTGGGCAAAACACCACCGAAAGTTTTATATGTGTGACTCAAACATAAGCAACCCGCGTTTTCTTCAGTGACCACTTTATTAGACACATTTTTGCTTTTTCCACCAGCTGGAATTTTCACACAACAAGCAGAAGACTACATGTATCCTGTAGTAAACAAAGGAATGTTGTTTAATCTGTTGATTTTTTTAAAATACAGTTCCTTTTTTTGCTTGCATTCCTTCTATTGTTTTGCATGGTCTTACACTGACTTAAGAAGTACTCAGAAATGAAGTGGCACTTCTTTCTATCCTGTTTCCTATTTCCTTCAAAACTTCTTCAGCTTCTTTCTTGTCTTTAAAAAGAGAGAATGAAACACAAGAGATTTAAGATTTTCTTACAATAGCTATTTAAAATTGAAAACAAACCTTGGGCAAAGAAAATTCATTGATGTATTCTTTCTGCAAACATGGTTTAACATGTTTGCCAAGCCCAGATTGCTGTCATGTCATAGTAACTACAGAGACAATTCAGACCTTGCCAGTTGGAAACACATGAAGCAGATAATCAAAATATTTATTACAATCTGCTCCTAAGTAAATTCATCATAGGTTCAGAAAAAATTCATTGAACACTTAATAATGTAGAGTTCCCATCAATTTTTATTTTTGATTTCCTAAGGGGACTTTCACTTAACAAAATTATTTTGTCCAAACACATCAGCCTCACAGCTTGGGGACAGCAAAGAATGTAGAGAAAAACCAGAGCAAGGTCATGGCAAAACAGTCCTCCCAGATTCCAGCGAAGGGAATGCACAGCCATGCTCTTTACACTCCCTACCTCCTACATGGTCTGCAGGACAAAGACGCACAGACAGTATCATTTATCTTGTGACTACAATAACAGTTACAAAATTGTAACTGGGGCCCAGAAAGAGAAGTTGAGAATGAATGAATGAGCACCCACATGTATCAGCGTTCATGCTATAGCAGGGAATCTCATACTCACACAGTTGTTTAAGGGTGCATAAATTTGTACTCAGGGCCTTTGAACAAGCCTAAGTATAGGCAATGTAAAACTCAGTATCCCACATAGATGTGTTAATTCAAATAAAGAAAGCTAAAACGTGTTTGCACTGATAATTATTTTTGAACATTTTTTACCAAGGATTATGTATCTTTTTTGTCCATTAGGATATGTTGCACTCACACACAGAGGCACATAGAGTACATTCTTCTAGGACTTGCTGTGACAACCACCTGAACAATTGTGAAGCCAGCAGAAATTATAATTTGCATGGGTATTGGAAGAGTGTTTCAGCAGATGCAGTACAGCACAAATCATAAAAAAAAAAAAAAAAAGAAGGAAAAAAAAGGAATACTTGTTTTACAGGTACAGATTTTTTTCCAGACTGCAAAGAAGACAAGCACTTACTAAAGATGGAAAAATTTATGGTGCTTGTTACTTAAATTCTCATTTCATCTCACGTGTTTACCACCCACTTCTCAGCTTTTCCTGTCTATATTCTGTAAGAAATATGTTTGCTAGGTTGTTGATATGGGATTATTTGCCTTGCCTGGCTTTTAGATGAAAAGGACATGTTTCACTATTTCTCATCTGGTCTCTGCAGAATTGCAGTTGTGTTTGCCTTGAAAGACAAAACTAATATGCATATCAGGTGCACAGTTAACATAGATTAGATGGAACAAATCTATCTACATAAAATCATCTTGAATGATATTTAAAGGAATATTAAAACACAGATGCTTATTTATTTAAGTAGGAGGACTCTTGAAAATGTCTTTTCCCAAAGCCTGAATGTTGAAAACCAGTTAATAACAAAAAAAGGGGATTATGACAAAGATTTAAACAGGCAAGACATATATGAAAAAAAATTAGAATTTCATTTTAAACAATCTTCCTTAGGCAGAGGAAGATAGTTTTTAGTCTGTACTTCATGTACTTTCAAGAAAAAGAGGGGAGAAGATGTTTTTGAGAAAACAAAATAATGGTTGTATTATAAGGATAACAGAAGAAAATGCAATTCTATAGTCTCCCACTTGTAAGTAAATTACTTTGTAAGATTTCAGCTCATGCTAGAAGCGATCCTTTCACAGACATTCCAGAATCATAATTATGCCAATCAACAATATTTAGAGGAGTGGGCTCACATTCCAAAGGTGTTTTTGAAATACTCCAGTACTCAACTAACACAGTCTGTTTCAAGGGGATCCCTGGGGTCCTACAATAAAAGCCCTCCTCCACCTCCTCCTTCCTTTTGCACACACAGGTATTTTGTTTTCTGGAACCAACTTTGAATCACCAGCTCTAACAGACCTAAGAACTGAACTAATATGTTAAAAGCCAAGATTAACCCTTTGTACCCCAACAAAACAACACAGATGTGGTGTGTTTTAGTGATGTAGTGAAAATGGACCTAAAGGATATCACTGAAATAAAATTCAACACTAGTATGCACTGCATTACAGAACATTGCTCTAGACAGCTAGTAGACAAAACCTTCCTTTTATATGATGTCAGTATCCTCACACTACAACATCTGCTAATTTTCAGCTGACAATGGAAGGAAATGAATAGAAGCAAGAATGGTTCTCCCCTCTCTCTTTTATATTTTTCTTTCGTGTTCTGCCCTGTCCGGGAAAGCCCTGCTCCTTTTGCAGTTTATCCATCTTAGACAGTTATGGGAAAATCTCTGAGTGAGGGAAATAAGAACCCACACAGCAGAATGGCATTCTGTTCAAGGAACCTCTTGAACCAATAGGGTAAAGCAAGTTGAAGCAGAAGGAAAGTGCTTTTCCAGTAAAGACATCCCTTCTGTCCTTCTTCCCACTTACCTTTCCAGCCTCCTTAAGGCTCTTTGTCAGAAAGACTGAAATTTTATTTTTGATAAATTTTCTTTTGAAATAGCAAATAGAAGAGGGAAATGCCAGTGAGTTGTCGCACATTTGTACTTGGTACTAGTTTGGCACAAAACTTCCACCTTTAGGCGGTCCAAACAACAGCAATGCACTGTCCACAGACTGGTACAAAAATATGAGGAATATGCTACTCCACTGCCATATTCATGAACATTCTCTCTACTATACTTAGGTAGTGTAAAATGAGTGTTGCTTCGCTGTGCCCCTACTTAGACTTACAGACATTTTTCTCTTTTGCTCAGTCTCACCAGAAAAATGGCACTTGAGCCAACTTCAGTGTTGTTGCTAAGGCTGATGAGATGATCTTACTGCTTTTAACTTTTAATGGCAAAAGACACTAATCCTTCAATACTTTCAATTCAAGTATTTGTTTTCTTTGAAGAAGTGAAGAGACCATTGTTGTGACCATTCTTTCTTTCTACAATACATCTGAATGCATAAATGTTGGTGCCCAGTGGACAGTCTAAGACAGACTAAGGGTTTTTTGTTTTCATAAAGAGCTTGAGTCTGGTACAAGGGAACAAGGTGCAATCAAGTAATCTGGAATGGGAACACTGCAGACCACAACTGTCAGCTTCATGTTTCCCCTGTGTAATTTTTCCATCCTTCCTAATATGTCTTCCAGCACAAAACAGAATACACAAATGAGACAAAGAAAGCCACATCCCTTCTCTGCCAGTGAACACCATTATATATTTGCATACAATAAACAATTTTGTCAGTGCAATTTAGCCTCTAAAAAAAGTTTGACTAACCAAAATACAGTAAAAACAAATTTCAAGGAGAAAAAGAAGTATATATTTAAATTATACCTTCCCAGCAAAAGATGTCATACATAGTTCTTCCCTTATATAGCGATTCCAAATGCTATTTCAATATAATGAAATACATTGAAATATGACAATGAAATATGATGATGATTTCCTCCAATTAGAAGGACATTTACAATTAAGTGGTAATGTGAACATTGTTACATTAAGGCAATTATAACTGTATTCCATGAAGAGCAATAGGAAATAATTACTCTTATTCTCAAGTGATAGATCTAAGGGAATGAGATTCCCAATCTTTAATTCATTAGATGGGAAATTCTCATTTCCAAGTGTAAGAAAGAACCAGCCTTTCTTTATTTGAAAGTTATCTCCTATCTTTCATTACTGGAGTGTGCATGCACCTTCACGTCTCTTTGATAATATCAAGCAGCAAGCTGAAGACATTTTCAGAAGATATCCATCTCAAGATGCAATATTCTTCTAATCAATACTGTTCACCTCTTCCAGGTTCCTTTAAATGCAAAGTTCACCCAGAATCAAGGAGCAGTCATGCCCATATAGGACAAGAGATTTCCCATGTGTATGCAAATGCTCCCCAAGTGATGGTTCTCTGACCCAGGCTGAGAAAAAAAAACTCAAGTTAGAAGAGATGCATGACATAGCACACTTATCACCTAAAATGTGCTTTACAAAGAAGTTGGCTCATATAAACTTGCATGCTAATGTTTGGCTGTTGATGATATTTTCAATATAAGTCTTCCAGGAAAGAAAGAATGTCACAGTTCTTTCCATGGGATAATGAAGCTTTGATAAATTACTGGGGGAAGAAAAATGCAGGAAATCTTATAATCCTATTTCTGACTTTAAACAGCAAAGCAAGCCTAAGTGCATTGTTGGTGCCAAGCAAAACAATCCAGAAAAAAAAAAGAAATTGAGCACAATTTTATATATATATATATATATATATATATATATATATATATATATATATATAAAAATTGGGCATAATTAATACCGCTAACCCCCAAACAGATACTGAAACCTCTCCATCCTCATAAGCCTTCATTCTTTGCTGACTTTTATATACTATCACTCCACACTCTCCATATTAAACACAGAAGCACTGGTTGGCTGTAATAATTAGGAAAGCTTGTCAAAAAGATGTTAGCACAAGGAATGCATCAGGTGACACCAGTGCCTCCAAGGACGCTGGGACCTGTCAACCTCTGTAACTATATCCTCCTGCCCTGTCACAGTACAGTTAATTAGAAACATCTGTAGTATAGAGATCAAGCAGAGGCAGTGGAGGCAGCTTATTTGCACAAGAAAGGTACAACTCGTGGGAGGTAAAGAAGGTGGAATCACAAACAGATACAGATCAGTTACATGAAACTGATCAGTTATCTGAGATATACGGACTTCTGAAATGAAACTACCCAAGTTATGCAAATGCAAGACTGGCGAAAAGCCTTAACTGCAACACTGGCAAATTGACTTACTGGAATTTTTACACTGAAGTCTCTCCACTGACATGCAAAGCACCATTTATCTATTCAGCCATTACATGACTGCTCCACACTTTACTCTGAGACATTAACTATATTACCTTCACCTTATATTTTTGCTAAGGACCTTATGAAAAGCTAAAAATGGCAATTTGCTTAAACAGAGTTCATGCTGCACTTTATAGCAAGCAAGTTCCTTTAATTATGATTCCCTCCTTCTCCCAAAATGAGATATACTTTGGAAAAATTCTGTTAAAAGTGAAGTGACAATTTTTTGGTTTTCCCATTCCCTAAGAACAGATATTTCAGTCTATGATAATGTAGTCTGTATGAATAAATATAATACACCAAACAGAATTCAATAAATTCAAGTGGTAAAATAAATTTATGGCTGGACGAGAACTTGGCAGAGTTGTGCACGTGCACAAATACATCTCAGAAAACTGCATTCCTACAACTCTATCCTCCTACTTTCCCATTAGAAATAAGGAGCTTTTAATAAATTAGTACAGAATTGCTGCAGATGTTGAGGCTGATCCCTCCTCCTTTCAGTTTTCATGCCTGTGCACATCAAAATTTGTCAGAGAAAAGAAACAAAGTGGAGAACAAAAAAGATCATCAATTTTGTTTAATCTGTAGGACACATAATTTAAAAAAAAGTGGGTGGGGAATCGTCAATATACACATAAGGATTTGCATAAGAAAACCACATGATCAAAATATAAATATGTAAACAATATTTGGCAGACATTTTCTGAAGCAACTCTGCTCTACTTACTTTTAATTCATTACTGTGCTGAGACTTGGGCACCCCGCAGATTGTCCCCAAGCAAACAGTTGCAGTTGTTTATGCTATTGTAGCCTCAGAATGCCTCACCCTCACAAACTGCCGCTACAGTGCAAGTGGTGGCACATAGAAACACTTCCCCATGAACCAAAGCTCCACACTTCGGGCATTCAGGGCTGCCTAATGAAGTCAGCAAAGGGTCTGCAGTGCATGGAGTGCATGGACATCTTCTTTTGCCCCCACTGTTGCACCGGGGCTGGCAGAAAGGCGTGACAGTCAGCACTGAACAGCAACACCTGAAATCCTCAAAGCTCTGTTTGTTGAAGGTGACGTTACAAATACTGATTTCCCTTGAGAAATTTTGTTAAAAGATGATAGCTCCTAATGTTCCAGAGAAATGCTGTATTGCTGACTGTAGTCCTCCTCACTCCTTTGTGTCCAGCAGTCCCGCTTGAGTCTTCTGTTTCAAAGCTAAGTTCCAGATCTTCTTACGTCCATTTGCACTTACTCTTTCAACTGCCTTTTTTTTGCCTTTCAATCCCAGTTTCTTGTGTTCAGCTACTTAGAAATTCAGAAGGTTTGTATTACCACATTCCCAAGGAACAATTTATAGTAATGGTACTTAAAAAAACTAATTCTCTGATTTTGACATGTATATGCTAAAAAAGAAGGAGCTATTTTTCTTGTTTGTTTTGTTTCTAGTAAAAGAAAGGCTCTCTGCATTTAAGAGCAATATACAGAGCTGCCTGAAATAACAGCTGAAAGTAGCCATGTCAGTGCTTGGTAAAGCTGGGGACCTAATAACTCAGGACTGCAAAGGTTTACCTGCTTTGGTTACTAATAAGTCCAAGTGTGAATGTTACTCAGTTCTGAAGCACAGCCTGCAGCAACACAAATCTGCAGACGATTGAACAGACTGCGAAGATTTTGACTTCTAGTGTTTCATTTTCATCCAAAAAATGGCACCAGCAGTTTTCTATGAGTAAAGTTTCACTAGTTTATTCAAACTTGGGAGTCTATGATCCCAAAATCCCTGGCAGGAAGTCAAAAATGACCTTAGTATTTGGACATTTATTGTGTATTCTATTACAGGCAAGGTACATCGTGAAGGAATCCAATAGGATATGCTGAAAAGTCATAAACCTCTCTTTTTCCAGATAATCTTTTACTGATCTGAAATGTCTGTATCATGTAACATTCCAGATAGACTTAACCCAGCAATTATGTCAATGTGTTACTTAATAGGGTATCTAAACAAGACACTTGTTGATACACAGGCTCCTGTAAGCAAAGATATGGAAAAGCAGCAGCAGATTTTTAAGGGGTTTGTTGTTTTGTACTTCTTTTTGTGTGTCTGCAGTTTTTTTGGGAGGAAGGCTAGGGAGATTTCTTTTGTCAAAAAACACATTCCCTATGGAAGGAAAATATCTTTTCTCTCACACCACCTTAGACTGTTGCATGCTTCAACTTCATTCAAAACCTGTGTCTGTGGAATTATTTTAAAAATGCAAACCTACTGTTTATGTGTCCTTTCTTTAACAATAATTAAGAAACAGGCATATATAACATTTTCAAAACATGTAATAGAGGATGCATTCCTGACCAAAAGAGGAACTAAAATTTTGTCTTGTATTCAATTACACACCTTTCTAATCGAAAAAAAAAAAATTATCTAGATGTAGCCATGGTGCCTAAACATTTCTAAATCCTTTCTCTTCATGTCAAATAAGGCTGTGTCCACACAGTGTAAGCTGATAGGCTGAGATCCCCATGGCTTCCTAACTAAGTTTAGTAACCCATCAATTAAAGGTGGATATTTAGAGGAAGCAAAAGTGATTGGTTGCAGAGGGATTTCTGGACACTTTAACTGATACCCACTGAAAATACACGAGAAGGACTTCAAACACTGAAGAAAATTGACTGCTAAAAGCCTGACAGATATATTACACCAGGACAGAAATACTACACATTATGTCATATCTAATAACCCACTTGTACCACATTACGCAGCTGGTTTTGTTACACTGCAGTGTCAAATACAGCCCCTTCCCTCCTTCCTCCTTCCTCAATTCAAATTAACAAAGAACAAAATTAAACTAGCAGTTTTGTGGACACAACCTCTATGCAGAATGCAAGTTTTACCTTAAACTGGAGTTATAAAGATGAAGTAATATTCTTGAGAGGGAACTAAAATTTTTAGTTGCTTTTCCAAAGTGATTAAGAAAGGGCCTGATTCCCAGAGGTTTTCCCAGAACAGTTAGCAGGAACAAACACTGGCATGGTTTTAGTGTGCAGGTCAACCTTTGAGATTAGTCAAAAAGGTTTTGTAAATTTCATAACATATCTACACAGATGTATGGAAAACAACTTTTTAAATTAATAAATTAATAATAACAATAATAATAATGACTATATAATGGATTAAGCCAGAACTATCAAGTAGTCTAAAATTTCTGAGGGTCCCACAACAAATACATTTTGTGGAAAGAGTAATGGAAGTCAGAGGGTAAAAAAATATATAGCACAAAAACTGCAGAGTTTTAGCTTATAGAACAGTGGTAATGCAAGAGGGAAATGGTAAACACACTAACAAGGGTTCATCAGTCTTAATAAATAGGACAGGGTCACACAGGTTTACTTCTGGAACTCATAAAGGTCCCTAAGTATCTAATTATATCTGAAAAAAAGCCTGAGGTTTTATTCCCTTCTATTCCTCAGTAGATTAGCTCATTCTTCATCACATACTATTTTAAACTGAAATATATTCCTTTAAAGAAGCTATGGTTTGTTTCTTATTGACATGATAGAATACTATGTACCATATGTTCTTCCAAGGGAGTATTACTAGGCAATATTAAACACTACATCCTAATGGAAGTAACACAAAACATGTTTCTTAGAAGTACACAACAAAATCATTCATGGTATTGGGCCATACAGTAGTTCCAGATTTTGAAGAAAATGTCAGATTAAACCAAGAGCTTTCACATCTATATTTCTTCTTTACTGTCAACTACAGATAGATCCTTTTTACCACGTTTCCAGGGAAAAGATGGGATTATACTGTCACCTTTGTCACCTTTACAGGGAGGCAATTATGCTTCTTGCTAGGCTTAGTTCTCGCTTAGTTCATTGGGTCTAACATAAACATGATAAGTGCTTCTTGTTCATGTTTTTGTAAACAATGATTTTATAACATTGCTCAGGTTGGCGACTTCAGAAATCATAAGCAAAAAAAGATACCTTTGTGATCAACAAAAACAATATATAATGCATCTGTAACTGAAGGGTATATATATAAGGAAATACAATGTAGTGGGTAATAAAAATAGCACTTTGTTCTGAGGGTGGTGTTAATTAGAATCTGATTTGCCTATTTAAAACCCATAATTGAGTAGAACTCATGCTACCAGGATTCCCAGACTTGTTTTACTTTTTGGGAACTAATGTACTGACCAACAACTGAAAAATAAAGGTGCGAGTGGGAATAAGAGGTCTGAAACATAAACATATTCCTGACCTCTGTTACTTTGCCAAGAAGAGAACTCTGTTCAAGTGACATGCTTCTTTGCTGCAGATACTACTGCAGAACTTGCAAGGTACCTCTGATGCCAAACAGGACATTACCATGGAGCTTTAGAAAGTAGGATATGATACAGTAATTGATTTTGAGTGTCTCCCCCTTTTCTCCCTTCCTTTCCCTGGTTTCTTTTTTTCTCTTCCAAACCCATTGCTATGTTTTTCAAACAAACCCCTTTTCATTGAAGCATACGTAATAAATTCAACCTCAAGCACATAATGCAATTGCCACTTAAGACATAGCATTTGCAAGAAGATTTTTATTAATGGAAAACTTACAAAAAACAAACAAAAAACCTACCAAAAACAAAACCAAAACCCCCCAACTATTTAGACAAGACTTCTTTTCACAAGTAGTAATGTAAATGTGAACAGCTTCCAAATTCTGCACTGGTTACATACAACAGAATGTCACATGTGTCCCACAAAACACAAAAATAATTACAAAACCCATAGGAAAAGATCATATCTCCTCCTCCCTTCATCTCCAAATGATGAAGCCTCATCTAAATGATGTATCCACTATGTCCTTGTTATGTTCTTTCTGCTGTATATTCAATGCCCCGTAGATATTACTTAAAAGCCCTTGGGCTATTGTCTAAATTTAAATGTTCATTGTCCTCTGTATTTCACTACTGTTAAAAATACAACATATAATCACAAAGGGATTTCTCTCTCCTCATTTTCTCTAAGCAAAACTATTCTTATACTTGTGCAGGCACCCCCAAGCATTACTCTCTGACATTCTCAAATGATATGACAGTTTATGTAGAGTTCCATATGGTCATATCCCACATAATCCTACATTCCTCAAAAAAGACAAATCTATATTGCTGCATTTCTGGGTAGTGTTCGGTATCTAGAACAAGAAGTATCTTCTTACAAACATGACAATACTGGACACCTCTGATTAAATGTTTAGGTATGGTGCACAACAAAAATGACTAACAAACTAAATACGAAATCTCATGTTACATTTATCAAATTATAATGATAAATAATCACAGTTATTAAAACTACAACCTTTCTATTTTAAAGGCACTTCAGCACACAGACCAATGTGTGTTCTGAAGAGTATCAGGAACACTTGCACAATCAGGTCTGTTACCCCATTCATGTGTAAACTGACAAAGGCAGAAATCCAGAGCTGCTGGAACACTTGCCTTGCCTAACACCTGTCATTGCTATTCCCCGGTCCAGCCAACTTCCCACCATGCTTACAGTCACAGCTCCAGTGGTATCCCCATTTGCCTGCCTCCCCCCAGTCACCCCAATGCTGGCTGAACTAATTAGCAACTTGTCAGCTTGCCTGTGCATAGCTTAGCATGGAGTTGGGCACAAAAGGAATCCCTCTGGGCCTTGTCATAACATCATTTCGGCAGTGGAGACTATGATAGCAGAAAATGAAGCTGGTATTTATACACAGCATTAGAAGAGGGCCCTCCCGTATCAGCTTAAGATGACAAAATGTCAACTTCAATTGTCTGACAGGCTTTGGTCTCTCTTTGTAACCTCTTTCTTTTTGGCTGCTCTATTTTATATACACATACATAGAAACACTAACAGAAAAATAAATTTAAAAGAGTGCTGAGGAAGGGTGTATTTCACGCACTGGTGCCAATGTTTCATATCTCATGAACCTCGGGAAAACAATTCATTGAACTAATGAGTTTACAGTATTTTAGCAGCTTGTTTCCCATCTTTAATCTTCTTTATGTGATACTGTGAACAAAGCCATATTATCTTCTGATTTTTTTCCTATATAGTTTAACAAATATGATGGTTTTTTCCCCTTGGAGATGACATCATTTAGACCTCAAACTACCCTACCTTCCCTTACTTTCTTTTTTCTTTGGACAGAACAACATAAACAGAACCTATTGTTTTTCATAAACCTTCGCGATTGTGCTATCTGTATGTTTGGGGTTTTCTTAATCTTATCTAGTGTCATGGTTTGACCCTGGCACAATGCCAGGGCCCCCATGAAGGGTATATTTCCAAAATGGTTGCTGTGAGATGTGACCCGGGAACAGAACAAATCAGGCTCCCATTCGGGGATGGAGGGAAAAACACAACACTTCATTTATTACAAATCTAAAAAGGAACACATACCAAGCTAAAAATAAAAACCTTCCAAATACCTTCTTCCTCCCCCTCCTTTTCTTCACACATTCACCACCCCTCAAATTATCAACCCTCAAATCCATCAGGGAGAGAGGAGTCCCCCCTTGCCTCATGGGCCTCCCCCGGAAGCACAATTAAAACCTCCTGTCCTTCCGTGTCATCCATGGCCCCACCCAGAGAACATCGGCCCTCGTGACTTCTCCCCCTCCATGTCCAGTGCTCTCACCACTGGACACGGGCCAGGACTGCCTTTAGGGCTCCCCGTTTAAAGATGCTCCACCCACTTCCAGAAGCAGCAGTCTCTCAACTTCGGGACACCAGTCCCCCCAAATTTCACCCCCTGGGGCCGAGGGGCTTCATGAAGAGTTTCAACTTTGGGACACCAGTCCCCCCCATATTTCACCCCCTGGGGCTGAGGGGCCTCATGAGCAGAGATCTTCCTCTCCGTGGAGACAGAGGGCATCTCACACCCTCCTCAGCTGTTTCTGTTCACGCCGCTGCTTCACTCTTGACTCCCGGGTGTTGCCTCCCCCTAAATACAGTCTCTGGGTCACAGGGAAAAAACACGGGTCTGTCCATGGCTATACAAGAAAGAGTCTAGCCCAAGGCCACTCCATCATCTCTTCCACTCAGGATTCTTCTCTCCTCTTCCAGCTTTCCTCACGCTTGCCCATTTCATCTCTCATCTCTCCCTCTCACCTCATCCTGATTCAGGAGGATTCAGTATTTGTAAGGTTTCTATTAGTCTACAAAGGGGTTAAAATCTTCACTTCTGCCTGTCCAGGACTCCCACAGCTGCCAGGCACCTCTCTGCCGCATCCCCCGCTTCTGGCCAGCTGAGTTGCCAGCACAATTTCTGTCTCTCTCTCCGGGGGGGGGGGGGCTGCCCAGACATCTCAATTCTCATCCACCCCTGCATGTTCTCCTCCACCTCTGCACCTTTTGGGGCTCCCGGCCTCCTCCCTGTTATGGCCTCCCCCTCCCCCACCCAGACGCAGCTGGGCAGGGGAGAGGCCAGACCTACTCACGGAACGAAGGATTCCCAAAGAGGAAGTTCTCTGGGAATCTCCTGCTTTTAACCCCCGTGTGTTCTCAGAGGCGTATCCAGATCCTCAATGGCCACATCACATGCCAATTTTGAATTTGGCCACTGATTGGCCCGACTTAGACCTTTCCAGAAACACATTTCCGGGCCAAACCACGACATCTAGTTAGTTTAATTTCTCATTTTTAGCTATTCCTCAGAAAACAGCTCTGTTTACCTTCCTATGAAAATCAGATGACTGCTCTTCTCCCGCACGGGTCCAAAATCATAGTGTCCATAGTTTACAATCTTTGTATACCTTATTTTTAAAAGTACTGGATAATGATTAGTTAAAAATGAACCAAGCAAACTTTTAAATCTGAAACAGATCCATCTTTTACTTTCATCAACAGTGATTGGTTTGAATCAGAAGAAAACATACAACTAAATAAATAACCTTTATTCATGAGCCTGGAAGCGTGTCTGTATCATTAAAAGTGTCTTTGCTGATGTCCAGTATTGTGGGCCTCAGTGTCTGAAGCCAACTTAGAACACAGTAGTGCAGACTATCACTCTCCCTGTTTCCCACTGGGGGGCCAAAGTCCTTTGGAATGTTTGACCCAGCAGGAAAGCATTATGAAACCTGCTGGAGGACAGGACATCACTGTCCCCAACTGGTGAATCTTCGTTTTGTTATTATCAGCAACAACCAGCCAGATGCACACCGAACTGCGTCTGCATCAAGCCAGTGACTCTAACTTCAACCAATATTGAGGCTTGATTAAGCAAATCCATACTGAAGGCTTAGATTTTCTTAGACAGCTAGTTATATTTTCCTGTATGTTTGAGTCAAAGTATATGTTAAAGTGTATTAATAGACAGCTGGGAATAGCAGCTTTTAAAATTACTTCTACCAGGGGCAGGGGAGGATTGGACTTTCTGCAACAAACAGTCACAGCCACTGTCTTTTTAAAATATGAAAAGGGTGGCTGGGTACATGCTTTTTATCCAGTAGTTTAAAGGCATGTTCTAACCACTAACATACATATTATTGGAATAATTTCTTTGGTATTACTTCTGGTTTTATACAAAGGCACTTAAAATGCTGTGATATTTCAGCCACAAGGTGAGAGAGAAAATATATTCTTCTGTACTTTTAAAGCTTTTATCTCTAAGCAATTTGTCAGATACTTCAATGTTTAGCTGCTAAGTGCCCAAACCTTTTCTTTGATACTGCTCTCTCACAAGGAGGTATCATTTCTGATTGATCAAATCCTCTCCTTGGACATCTATTTCATGCAAATTGCTGAAGTCCACATGGTCAGCATTGTTTTCCTTTCAAATTTTTACTTCCTTTAGAACTATCTGCTGTCCTCCCATGGTAATCCACAATAAAGTTGATTCATGATATCCTTAGTTGTCAGATTCCCAGCAACTCTTAATTAGAAGAGAGAGGTGACATTGGTGCAGCTTTATGAACACATGAACGCCACCGAGAACTCTGTTCCACTGAGTTAAAGGAACTTCTCCCTGAAGGTCAATGCCTGCAATTCCTCCAGGAGCTGGCAGCTTTACTGAAGACACCCAAAATCTCCCAGCTTATCAAGGATTTAGTAGACTGCAGAGCTTGCATTATTTCCGAATGCCTGAAATGTTACAAGAACAAACCTTCTCAATGAATGAAAACCATGAAAAATATGAATGCTGCATTAATTTCCATTAACCTTCAATTTTGATCCTAAATTACTGATTTAAAATTTTATGGATTGAAGTTTCACTTAAAAATTTTCTGTTTAAGAACATGTGCAATTCCAGAACTGTCTAATGTTAAATATAGGCAGACTCTTCCAATCAATACAGACTGTGGCTGGGAGTAATGAAAGATGAAAAACTGCGAAGTTGCATTAATCACAGAAATCTTTAACCCTTTATTTATAGGAAGATTTTGCTTCTAAATCTCTATCCTCATTTTATGGTCTAGTATTGCACTAATTTAATGAGGAATGAAAAGGGATGAAAAGGCATCCAATTGTTCCCACTTCCTTTACCTCATTTAAAGCAAAAAGCATTTATTTTTTCAATTTATATCAAATAGCAATATATGAATAGCAATATATGAAACAGATCTGTTGTTATTCATAATGACTCACATTCATATCCATCATGTATCCCAACATCCTCTAGAAAATTTTAAGTGTTAGCTCACAAGGACAGAGAAGAGTATTTTTTCTAGGAAACAGTCTTTGTGACTCATGGAAGCTGATAAAACAGCAAATTTTTTATGCTTGCAATACTACGTAAGAGAATTAATTGCATCAGTAATTGTGAAACTGTAAAAAACAGTTTGACAAAAATTTTTCTTCTGGTTAACAGCAAAATACAACCTGTTGCAAAAAGGTCAATGGGGTCATCTTCACTAGATTGCTTTTCCTGATTTTTCTATTATCGAGAATCACAAAGGACTGAGGCATCATATTAAATGGGAAATATTCTTATACAGCATTTCATGTTTTATTTTTCATCTTCATCATTGATGAATTACGAGTAAATAGCTACACGATTTACTTGGCTAGAAGATATTCATGCATAACCAGAAGAGCTCTTCC
The DNA here is from genome assembly GCF_036417665.1 of Passer domesticus. Classification (NCBI taxonomy): domain Eukaryota; kingdom Metazoa; phylum Chordata; class Aves; order Passeriformes; family Passeridae; genus Passer; species Passer domesticus. The sequence goes on along the minus strand of NC_087512.1, from coordinate 54,529,952 downwards.
CCCTCTTCAGTTCAAGCCTAGAAGAGACTTCTTAATAAATGGCCACATGACAGAAGTCTACCAAACACTGTTCCTACTAAACGTAACCCCTCAGCCTGTCTACTTTGTGATCAATCAAAAACACATTTAATTAACATATGGCTCACTTCATGTTTTTGTGGGATTTTGGTGGAGTTTTTGTTTGGCTTTTTAAAATCACTATCCAAAGTCTGGCTCAAATATTTGTGTGTGTGATATCCCACTACCTTTCCTTGAAACTGGAGGGGTTTTCACTCTATTTTTTTGTTGTTGTTGTGGGTTTGTTTGGTTTTGTTTTTGTTTTTTTGGATTTGGTTTGATTTGGTTCTTTTGTTTGTATGGTTTCTTGGGTTTTTTAATAGTTTTTATCAGATGACATCTTGCTCTGACTGCACCTGCTCTCCTAGTTTAAATCATAGTGAATGCGCTGCACCCAGAACTCTCCCAGGCCAGCAACAGCCACTGCTAACACTTCCTCACTTGACTGATAGTGGTCTGCTTCAACACTTATTTCAGTAAAACTGTAATTACTAAAGGACCTACAAATACAGATTAACAGACATACAGATTAAGCAGAGAAACTGTATTCCAAAGTGAGTTGTTAGTATAAGAGATGTATCCACCCACAGCTATTGTATCTACTGTGATCCAACAGTGAGTTAGAAAATACAATAAAAATTCAATGATGTAGAGCACAATTTACTAACTGGTAGGATTTCAGCCTGGATTATACTTGGGAAAAAAGCACAAGTCTTTCCCCTAAGAAATCCTCTACACAGCTCTGCATTACAGATGATGTGTTATAGCTTCCTTCCCAAAGGAATTCTCACTTTCTTTTCACACTCATACACATTCTGCCTGAAAGGGCAAATGCTACAAGTTCTGCCTGCCCTTCAGTGGAGGAGATCTTCACCCCGGCACTGCAGGACTCTTGCACTCTGCACATTGTCAGCAGGTGAGGCTTCTGCTGCCAATTTCAGCTCTGAATGGTTTCCTACACAACTCAAATTCTATCCACACATCAGTAAATCCATGGTCACTAGTGGCACAAGCAAGTAAATGGAGCTCCTCAGGTGCATTATTACAACAAAATAAAACAAAAACAAAACAAAAACAAAAACAAAACAAAAACAAAACAAAAAACAAACAAACAAAAAAACAAACAAACAAAAAAAAAAAAACAACAAAAAAAAAAAAAAAAAACCAACCAAACAAAAAAACTCCAGAGATATAAAAAACATAATTGAGAGATAATTGAGAAAGACTGCAAGGAGTTAAGGAGTTGCAGTCCTCTTGTCTTCTCCTGATTACTCGTCCTCTCCTGATGCAGCTTTATCACAAAGCTACACCACTGGGGTTTGCACTCTGTGTTTGTGGGGATCAGATTGTTAATTACTAATCAGGCTGGTTCACAACTAGTAGCCAAAGGTGATTGTTGAACACCAGTAAAAATGTCACACTTATAATTATCTTTAGCTTGTTATAGTCTTCCCTGAAAGAAAAAAATAGATGTTATGTATCTTCCCCAAAGGATTATGGAAGCAAAAATTGTTGCAAGATGCGTTAAAAAAACTTACATCATTTGAACACACAAAATTCCCATCTCCTGTTGTTCATTACCTATCTGTAGAGTTTCATTTCAGCTTTGCACTTTATATCTAAAAAGTATTTGTTTTTTACAGCAATTATACAGTAAGTTTTGCTTGTCAAAGCTGTATTTTGATCTTTAGAAATGTTATGGAATCCACCAGTAACATATCATCTTCACTTTCCCATAAAGTCCCTCAATTGAAAACCATTACCATAGAAAAAAGACCAGGACTTATTCAGACGTGAATAACTCCTCTTAGAAACTGAGAGCCCAAAAGAGAACAAATTAAATCGAAGTTGCTGCTGTGAATTGTTTTTCTGGTTGAGCTGATGCTCTGAGTTTTTTCAAACTATTCCAAAAAAGTGACAGCTGATATTTTTCCTACAGTTGGTGAAAACTGTTAGGCCATAGTATCAGTGGCGGCTAGTGTAGGACTTACGGCATGAACCTGACTACTTTTACCAGCTCATGTAGAAATTACTGTAGCTAAAAAGAGATTGCAGGTCTCAGGCATAAAAGCACCATAATCTAAAAGTACTGAGACATAAAGAAAGTTTATCTAAAAAAAACCCACTAAATATTTATGTGTCAAACACCTTATGTTTCTTTGTATGATTCTGAATAAGAGAAGGTTTCAAAAATATTTTAAACCTGGAAGAATGGAAACAGACAATAAATTGGCATTTTCTTTACTTGAAATACTTGACATCATGACTTTAATGAGTCTAGTGCAGTAAAAATGTGCAATAATTCCTTATTGTGGCAGTAAGCAAGCTACAACTTTATCTGTGGCTTCAGTCAATGACAGCAATATTCAGAAATAGTATTTCTACCTTAATAACCAATGAAATATAACATAATAACCCAATATATATTTAGATATGTATCCACTTTTTGTGTTTGATTGTAATAAGCCCTCTCATTTTATTGTTTTAAAAAAAGTAAAACCCATTTTGTGAGCCAAATTAGATTATTGTGACCTGTTTTATGATAGCAGGCACCCTGTGAGTTGCTACTTCATTGTATAAATATTTTATCAGAAAAATTCTGGAGTAGTAATTCTGCATATTTATTTAGAATAAATAAATATAGACTTTGCTATCAACTATAGACTTTGCTCTCATATTTTTCCCTTCCTGAGAACATTTTAAAAAGAAAAAAAAAGTATCAGTATATGAACATCGTTTCCCAGTTACTGTAGAGCGTTTTGATTTAATGAAATATTCTAATCTTTCACCTTCTTTCTATCACAACATGAATTTGAAGGATTCAGTTTGACTTCAATATTCTGTCTCATGACATTTCATGTGATTGAATCTGAACCATATCTCCTGCACATGATAGCTGAAAAAGAATTTCATCTTTTGAAAATACCAAATGAGCATGTACTCCTTAGAATAAGTTAGAACATTTACAAGGCAATTTAATTTCCAAGTTACTTCTTGAATTATCTGGACCATCGCACTCCAAAGACACTCTAATGATATAGAAAAATCTTTGGCTTGGTATGTGAGTCAACTCTAAGACAAGTATAAAAAAAAATAGTATTTTGTCTTTCTGTATATGTTTAAAAGTCTTTCAGAAAAAGCCTGAACAGCACACATGCTCAGCAGGTATTTCTTACAGAAGCCAGCCCTTCATTTAGAAAAGGAGAGTTGATCCTTATACCACAGCCATCATCAGTAGTAAGAAAAAATAGGGTGGATGGAAATTTAGCCATAGAAGCACTTGTGTGTTTTTACCGTCAATGCACAGGTGCTTGTGACAGCCGAAAGGCAGTTGTGAAATAATATTTGAAATCTTATTACCTTTAATCAATGACAGAAAGTAATTTAGCTCTTCTCTGGTCCTGCTTGTGCTTGCAAAAGTAAAGGTTGGGAGATCAGATGCACTTATGTGGAATGCAATACCAAAGATGTGCTTTTCTTTCTAACTGCAGCTGCAAAACTTCTAAAACTTCAGAAGGAGGCAATAAGAAATACAAAAAAAAAAAGATAAAGAAGCAGCCATCACATCATATCCAAAACAGTAGGTGAAAAGAGACTGTTGGCTGGCTTACACTTATGAATCTGTACTCTTTCTAGAATCTAACTATTCCATCAGCTTTGCAAAAGAAAAAATACCTCAACCCTTCATGACAGGTACAGTGTTCTCTATGTGGTAAATTAATGAATTACCTAACTGCTAGTTAATTACATCCTTCCCCACTCATCAATGCAAGTATCCCTGCACTATCACAAGCATCATCTTATCATGTGAAAAAGGAAGATTACATGATCACTATAATCATTATTTTCCAACAACAGTGACAAAAAAAGCCAGGTAAGTACTCTTATTTGAAGCCATCTACGTGCAGAGAATCATAATTAATCTTTATGTAGCATTGCAATTTCTCCTCAACTACTTGAGTGTTGTTATAATTGGAGATCCAAAACAGGAACCTCTTGGCTTTGCTTAATGATGCTCTCCTATGCTGCTCTCCCAAGACAAAACACTGATCTCAGACCAGAGTTGGTAACAAAACTGAGTAAATAAAAATGAGAGCAAGATCAATTTGTTCTCACTTGTGGCTTTTGTTTATTTATTGCAAACAGAATACTTCTGGATTTTTTAGAAGATGGTTTACAGTAAAGCACTCTTTAGAGTAAGGTACCAAAGGCCAATTAAGCTTCTCTTCCTCCTCCATTCCTTACCTTGAAGATCAACTTTATGTACAGAATTCTTATCTTAAGTGAAAAACTGATAAGAAAAATTAAAGGGCTCAGCAGCACCATGTGTTAAGTAATTGGACCTACACCTCTTCGTCTCTTCACTAAATCTCCTCTGTCTCTCAGCTACACCAACCTACTCAGAATATCAATCACAGCTGAGGCTGGAAATCACTGTTGGACAAAAGAAGTAACAGTAATAAAATTTTAAAAAACCAAACAAAAAACAACAACAAAAAACCCAATGAAACAAAAAACCCTAAGCCACCTGAAAAAAACCCCACACTGTATATGCAAGGGCATAATTTTCTCTTATTTCACTGTTACACTCCTTCACAGGTTTATCAAAATCTTCTGATACACAGTAGTTTCCCAAAAAAGCCCAAACTTTGTGCCAACTCGGAGGTAAGTAAATAAAGGCAACTTCTTAAAAACGCTTCTGTCTGCCAAGATAGCCACTGTTATAAAAGGAGTTATTTATCCAGAAAGAACATTACATTCATATTTATCTGTATGAGGATATCAAATCATGCCACTGCAACAGAATAACCAAAGAACTATAGCTATATCATGAGAAATTACTGTACAAAGAGTTTCAGAACAGCATTAATATTTCAGCATTTGTTTTTTGGTGTGGCTTATACTGCTTCCAGGACAACATGAACAGGGAAATGAAATTAATCTGTTTTATTCTATTATTTTTAATCTGTAGTAAAAATGTTTATCAGTGAGCCAAAACCCTGTAGGCATTCTCACAGCTGAGCCAACAGAATGGAAAGTATGACTTCTCCTCCTGCAAAGTCAGCTAAGTTTTCTTGAATGGCCTAAATTTGGTGCATTTTATATCAGTAAAATTCCTTGCAAACAAAATACCTTTGCAAACAAAATCTATCAATGTCAATTGATCTTTCTCTATATGTGTAGCATTCTGAATAAGAGAATTCTGAATCTCTTTACTTATCTCATGACTACTCAGGAATCCTCATGAATACTCAGGAATCTTTTGTTAAAACTTTGTATCAGGTGTTTAAGACACTAGAAAAAATGTAAAGAGGACCGGCTGTAAAACTGTTAATATTTAGCAGGCTGTAGTACTGATGTGATACATATTTATTTTTACAACAAACCCAATCAAGTGTCTGCATCTTCACAGGCAGAAACCGGACCGGAAAGCTACTCCATAACCTTCAGTTAAAATTCTCACTGAATTTTTCAGTTCAAGAACTGTGTACATCTCACCCCTCCCAGTTTTTTAAATGAGGAAGATATCTGAGGGGAGAGAAGAACCGACTGGTTCATAAAAAGCTTTGATTCAGATGATTACATTTGGAGCATATGAGGAGTTCTCCAATCTGCACCCGGATCAATACTTGTAAAGTGTCTGTCCTGCATTAACAACTCCAAAATCAAAGAAATAGCTTCCTAACCACATGGGTAAACTGAGCAGCTGCTTCTATCCTCTCTGAGAGCTGTCTACATGGAAAAATTATTCCCAAATATGACAGACTATGAATTTGAAGTGCGATAGCTGTTCCAAAACAGCTACTTACTGACACGGTTACTGCAGTTTAAGAGCATTCCACGTTCAAAAAGGCTTTAAACAGTAAGATTATTCATGTCCTCCTCTGAGTGCCTGCAGCGAGAAACCTCAAGGGGTGTTAGACTGGGTCTTTTCTGAAGTCCAGGACTACTCATAGAGACAGCTATAATCAATCGTTACAAGCTAAAGTAGCCAGTGGAAGACACTTTCAAATATATCCCAAAATGACAGCATGGGGACTAAAATATAATTTCCAGTTTAAGGGTCTCAGAAAGGACCTAGAAACAGTGATAATTACAATAGAAATAAGGCACTTTTCTATTGCCACATTCTTTCTCCCTCTATTCTTCAGGGTGCTCTATCTAGAGGAGAAAAAAACTTTCCTTTTTTTTTCTGCTGGCACATATGAACTATGTTACCACTGTAAAAGTCACACATAACAGACCTAATTTTCAGGCTTACCAGCTGTTCCACAAAACAAATATAACAACCATTCTAGTTTTGTAACAATTTCTCCAGGTTACAACTTCAGCCTGCAGGTTCCTTAGTAGCAGTTTAATGCCTGGATCTATTTTAAATAAGTAACTGTACAGCTTATAATTCAAAATACCTGCTGACTCAACATAGTATACAGTACTTTTCTAAATCCCATGACAAAAATCACATGCTGTTAATGCTGAAGAACTCTGTTCCTCACTCATCATCAACTATGCACTTACAGGGTCAAGCACAATGTTATTAGGAAGCACTCACTAGTATCCAGGGTAATTCATATTTTAAAAATTGTGGTAGATGTGAAACCAGAGGTTTATATATGGCAAGAAATCATAATCCTCTTTGCTTATTTTCTATCAGCACTAGTTTGTACTTCTCTTTTCTGAGGCATTGTCTTCACACGTTCATATCACCCATACTTTATGTCTTTTGTGGGGTAAACTTCCTGACATATTTTCACCCAGAAGCTGTGATCATCATCTTTTGAAACAGGCATGGGCAATGACGAGAAAGGCCATAAACCACTTACAGTAAATGCCTAGTAAAAGCTTTAGCTTTTTGTATAGTAAATATACAAGTATCAACTAATGATGACCAGGAAAAATACAGGGTTTTCTGCTTTTAATTAAAGGTTCCATGAAGGGGAGTTTATTTCTTACACACTCTCTTTCCTTGTCAGTGTAAGCCATTTTTTTGTAATGCTTTATTTCAACACAGGAGAAAAGATATGAATGCCCTAAGGTGCAAGTATTACAAAGACAGATGGATCAATCTTCAAGCACAGAATGACACAGAGATCACAGAAGAGGTAAGCCACAAAAAATACCTGGAGAAAGCTAAATAAACAAAAACAGACCACTCAGTTCTGTGGTGCTCCACAGCCATTCTGGTAGAGATAATTTGCCAGGTGAAATCATCCTGATCAATAGCTCCAAGGCAGCTGTGAGTTGGCTCTGTGACAGTCTATTGAGTAGAGCCTTTTCTCCTTTCATAATTCAAATTACATACTTCTGCAACCTGACCCAGGCTGCAAGGTCCCATCAGCAGATGTTGACATTATCTCCTCCTGATTGTAACAGCTTATCATAAACAAGTAGTCTGCTTTTTGAGCTTTTTCTGTTTGGGTTCTTTGAAATAAAAAAAGGCTACATAGGGGAATAGTGGGAAGGAAGGAAGATTATGATTTATAACTTGGTACAGAATGTTAACATTTCTATCATGTGTTTCCATTATGATGAAGAAATCAGGATGGCATTAATCTGTATTTTCCAATCTGACCAAATGCCCTTATGCTTTATTGTACATTACCATTTCATTTAACACACAATCTTTAAAAATGTACAAAAATGGGTTTGTGCTGCTGCTGTCTCCATGCATTCCTAAAGTATCTTTCTTTTCTCTTCCATATCATACTACTGGGCATAAAACCTGAACTCAAATATGCTAGACCTTTACCTCTCTTTAAGGTGACACATGCATTGTTTGTTTATTGTTTTACATCATCTTAACGGTTGAGAATTTGAGGGGCAGTTCTGTGCTACATCCATGATCTTTTAATATGTCAAAGTAAGTGCCACGCTGCCACCTTGACATGGCTGTGTCAGAATTGAAGACTGAACTGTAGTTCTCTATCACCAAATAAGACCAGAACAACAAAGTACTACCGAACATCTCTGTCAAACAGTCAGCTGCCATGATCTGGAAAAAAAAATAATTCTTTTTTTGCTAAGAGACATTTCAAGCTTGGCCAGGCACACAGATTTATTCAGATGTCTTTATGATTTAGGTTATTGCCTATATAGAACTTCTAGGAAGATAGTAGCACCATTTTATAAAGATCATTAGCTAGAACTGATCTCAAATACCACAGTGAAATCTACAAGGAGTTCGACCAGCTCTATTCAAAAATCAGACCATTTTTATGTTGACATAAAAAGCAGAGGGAGATTAGTGGGGACATACATACTGAAGAGTCACATCCATAAATGCCTTGTTTTGGAGTCAGTGAGTACAATCGAAGTCTAGTCCCCAAAACGAGTAAGATGAACTCTTACAGACATTTTGATTATTTCTCTATTTGCTTGAAGTACAACCTCATAGCAAAGGAATATAATCTAGCAAACTGACTTCCAGATTTAGTGTAGTCATTTCTTTTCAAATCCAAATTTTATCAGTAAGATGCTCTATGACCCTGGATGATATGCTCTGCTTTCCTCACTCTCTGTCTTGTGTCTTTTCTGCACATCGGCCAGCTGTCAATTCAATGCTGCACACTAGCCACAAATTAGTCCAGTTTACGATAGCAAAGGATACTGTTACACAAATAATTCCTAAAATTTGTGAGGATAAGTTCTTGGGGGTATTTTGTTGTTGTGTTTCTTTTTTTTTTTTTTCTAAATTACTGGCTGTCATAATGATATGTATGATTTTATTTCATTAAGAAAAATGAAAAGGATATCAAAAAAACCCCCAGCTCCAACAAACACTTTTAACTCTTAACTCACTTCCATGTACATTATACACTTATGCAGTTTCAGAATGGAATTACACCTTGTACAGTGCTGTTGTGTCAGTAATTTACTTGACTAGGCCAATCATCACTGAAGATTAAATCTTGCATTTCTTAAACTCCAGCATTAGAAACTGTCTTCACCTAATCAGAAACACCAAGTACTTTCACTTATTACTTTCAAGAAGAGAAAATAATTCTGACAGGTGATACTGAATACAGATCAGCAAACTTTACTCTGTAGTCACCTATTTTATATTAAATATGCAGTAGAAAATTTTTGTCATAAACCTAAATTGAACACACATTCATTAATTTTATGATATCAGGAACTTCTGGTAGTAGCATAAGAATTAGTGACTCTCATCACTTACATTTTTCTAAAATAAGGATATCTGGTTCTTACATGTATGCAGTGGGCATGGTGCAGAAGGGTTTTGATGGATATGCAATTCCTTCCTTGTCTCTTTCTTCTGCCTTTCCTGGTTCACAAAAGCTGAGAGATAATGGAAGTGACCAGACTACATGGTTCATCTACAGAAACTGTGGATCAAGTGGAGCTGCCACAGCACACACTGTTATCTGTGCAGGACTGGTAAATTCTCCTTCCACCCTTGCTGACTCAGAAAGGGATTTAAATGAAGCTGCTAACTCCAGGAGCAGCACGCTGCTGGTTGTCTGAAGTGAGCTGTACACCACTTACAATCAAACTGTAAACCAGTCATTTCACTTCATTGATCTTGTTCAGGCGTCCTACCGTTTAACACACAACCCATTTTCTAGTCCATCACACTGCCTGTCCACCTCTCTCTTCCCATTGTTTCAAGACAGAAGATTAAGCAAGTCATGCTATTTTACACAACCTGTTTTCCAAACCTCACTGCTCACAGAGGCTGCTGTTCACAGTAGTCTGAAGAAACCTCTAAATCAAAACAAAAAACCCCAACACAACAGTAAACTTAGAGCACCTTTAGCAGTGTTATCAAAAACAAGCAGTTACAAATTCTATAGCATGTCAAGGACAGATTTCCTAAACATTATCTCCCAAAATGGTGTATTTCTTCTGGCATCTGAAGTAAATTAACTACCAGGAACCTCGGTATTAGAAATGGACTTAAAAAACAATAATCTTGACACTTTGGGGTTTACTTGGGGTTTACTTATTTTGTTATGAATAGCAGCTATATCCTCTTATTTGTGATGGGAGTCTTTTCACAGTCTACTGCTGCAAAGCACACACATGGTCTTGCGCAATTTGGATAACAGTGCAGAAGGATCAGGCCTTCTATTCTGTTCAAAACTGTGCCTTCAGAACTCTGTCTCTATCAGACCCCAGCAGCAAGACGTGATGAATGGGCCCCGAGAGCACTTCTCCTTGCTGTCGGCTCCAATGGCTTGCAGGCATATGACACTCCATCAATACCGAGAGCTGGCAGCTTGAAAGGCCGGAAGGACGTTCACTGATAGCATGCATCTGCTTAGAAACGGCACTGGTGCTCCACTCCTTTTCCCATTCATTGCCTCCAGGAACGACTCCATTGAGAGACTTGCTATCAACAGATGGTCCCAGACTAAGGTGTAATCAGGAGCAGCTTGCTAAATTTACCCCAAACAAGTAAAATTACAGGCTTTTATGGAATCTGAAATGGTTTGGGAACTTGGGTGTACAGAGAGTGTTAATGTGAGTACATCCCAAAATGATCTAAAGTTGTGAGTGAAAATCAGCTCTTGCCCTGAAGTTGCATATTTATACTCACGCTGCTTAGTGCCTTGGCTTATACAATAAATGCTTATTTTGAGAGAATTTTTAGCTGCATCCTAATTAAGTCATTTACCTCCTACAGTCTTCTTTTCCCCTCAGGATATACTCTGCTGAAAATGTTTTAATGCAAAATCTACACTTTCATCACCTTCACCTCCTGAGTATTTCATAAGTTGACTTTTTACTCCATTAAGAAAATAAAAACTACTATTATAATTGCACAAGTCTTTACCAAGGCAGAAAAAATGTTACAATATGGAATTGGATGTGCATATTCCTTGAAAGCACTTTTATCTCTAAATTATTTGTTGTTTGGTTGAATGCAACATTTAAGTTTGGAATCATGTCCTCTTAGAATCTACTAATAGTAATCCAAGCAGAAGCAAAGGAAAACAAAAAGATTAATTTTAAGTACAAGTTCTGTATCAAGATTTAGTATTTTGGTTTACAGCTACTGTGTAGCAAACAAGTAATGTATTTTTAAACAAAAATTTATATAATTGCACTACAGAAAAATCAAATATATTCCACAGACTGGCATACACACATAAAATAACACCTAGCATGCTAGCAGCTGCACTAGTAGAACTGTAGATCTAATCCTAATTAAAGATTTCATACAGTGACTGCATGCAAACTAATGTAAGTTGCTTGTCAGATTCATGCTTAGTAAAACTGACTACAATCTTAGGCATCAATTCGGTCACTTTCTTGTCTAGGTGACAAAAATCTCAGCATATGAAAGTTAGGAGTGTCAATGCTGAAGATGACATACCAGTACTCTTCCAAGGTTAAAAATGTTATGGAAATTATGGTAATTCGTGCTGAAAGAATATGATTATTAGAAAAATATAATATAAAGCCTTAAAATCACACCAGCAAGGGAGAATAGGATTGCTTTGGGTGACAAAAACCACAGCTGGCAGCCAAGGAGGAGGTGTGTCATTAACATACAAAGTAAACCTAGCCTGCACAGGAGATGGGTGTTCTGGCTGGCACGAACGAGAGAACGCCCAGTGATGATGGCCCATGAAGATGTTCATCTCATATAGATGTTCATCTCAGATGGACATCAAGGACATACATCTGAATGTGGGATTCTGGGAACTGAGGAGCAGATACACATCAGTTCCCAGACACGGCTTTGTCCAGCACAGGACAGAGAACAGACACAACATGAATATGAAGAACTCCAAGGAAGGACAAAGGGACTCCGCCGCGGGCAAGAGAAAAGAGTATAAAACTCGAACTCTGCCAGGCGGCATTGGTGAACAGGGGGGATTTAGTGCAATAGAGGTCAGATCTGAGTTCACCCAGCTTCAATCCCAGGGTCGGTGCTGCCTGATTGTTGGCAGTCGGGACTGTATATCGGTCGGGAATAAATTTTATCTTTTTATTTTTATAAAATTGGCTGGATCAATTTTTATCTATAACAAAAAATTACACATATGAAATGAACCATTGCTTCATTTTATGTTATCCCACCACCTTCAGATGGCAAAATGCAACTGAACAGAGAAAGCATAATAAAAGCCCACTTCTTCAAACTATCTTTGAAAAAAATTAGGTAGCTTTTTTTACCTTGTAAAATATAGGCCATTTATAAAATTAATGAAAACAACCTCCTGAGGCTGTAATTCTTCAGCAATACAAAGCTTTCAGCACTTGTTTAACTAAAGGGGTCCCTATACTTCTGACTCACGGCAGTGTATTGCCCCTAATTGTACCAAAGTAACTGCTTTTGGGGCTTTGAGATGGATCCTGATGCATGTAGTGATTTGGTTAAAAAAACACCAGGTGGCCCACGGCAGAGCTGGTTTCGACCTTGATCAACCCCTTGATCCATAGTATCCAACCTGTCATCACAACAGAGAATGACAAATGCCTAACTACAGGGAGATCTCAGCAGTCAGCCAAGAAGGAAGAAACTAGGAGTAAAACCAGAAGATCTGCCAAAACTCTTCACACCATGGAGCTGTGGTTTAAGGAAGAGCTAGGCTGGGTCATACATTACAGCCCTGAAGTTCACAAATCACCATTTGTGCACCCCCCTGCTTGATCCCTTTTTTAGCACTGAGTGATCGCCATGAAAAGCTTCTTCTCAGTTACCACTTCTGCAGGTAAAGCCATAGGTCAGATCTTCTGTCTCTACAGACCAGAAACTCCTGCATATTACAATCTACTACATGTAGTAGCTATACATGTTTGCACTGCAAATCACTACAACCATGCATTTTTTTTTTAAAAGAAACCAAGTGTTTTTTCTTAATCTTGGCCAAGATCACATCTACAATCTTTTCGAGTTTAGTTATATAATAAATATTGGCTTTGACCTAAGTATTTCCCAGTGTCAGAAATATTCTTAAAACCAAATCCAAAAATGTACCTAGTACCAGACTTCTTGTTATCTGGTAAGTCCTTCAAAAAAAGGTAGCTGCAGATATTTAAAAGCAGTTGAGATGTAAATGCTATGATTTCACTGATAATAATAGTTTATCAGTTTAAAGTCTGGGAAAAGCTTAAGGATTGTGAGAGAAAAGGTGAGTTGCAAGTCAAATCCATCACAAAGCCTGTGGTCCTTCATGAATACCAGATGCACACCTGATACCTCCTAGTAAGGTACTGAAAAGGAGATACTTACAGATGAAGATCCCAGATGGGCAACAGCTACTACCGTCCTTCACCCCATCACTGGTGGTCAGGATGGGCTACCGTGCAGGTCCGTTAGAAACAACACATGGTTATATACAGTTGCAGCTTCAGGTAACACTCCCCTCTGTGCAAGAAGTTTTCCATGCATTTCCAAAAATTCATTGAGTTACCACAGTGTTAACAGCCAGTGACAAAGACAGCCCAAACGAATGAAAAGGAACCAGTAAACAGACACAGTAGAAATTCTAGGGTAATGTTTTTCAAAATAGTACCAATATATTCTAATAATAGAAATAATAGAATAGAATAATAGAAAATAGAGCTGAGAAGAACAGGTGTGGGGTTTTTTTCCCTGAAAGATATACGTTTTAGATTTGGAACTATATTCATTATAGTATAAGATTTCATGTATCTATCACATGTATTTTTTAATTAGCATTCATGTTCTGGTTTCAGAGCAAAATTCATTTTTTATGGACAAAAGTGGTGTATACCTACATTTTGAGAAGACTCTGCAAGCTGATATATGTCTGTACCACCAGCATTATCATATAAATCTAATGGAGCAAAGTAAAAAGACCAAGCTCTAAGTCTTACCACTTATTTGAAAAAAAAAAAAAAAAGTAATAAAGTAATAACCTCAAGATTGCACAGACAAGCCTGAGATGTATTGTGTGTAAATTGCAGATCATGCACTAAATCCATCCAGGGAAAGTGTAATTTGTAAATGCAAAACCTAATCCATCCTCCCGATTACAAAATCTAGATGATAAAGCTATTTCATAAGTGACTCTTAGGTGGATTTTTCCATAACTTGTGTCTTTTTTTTTTTTTTTTTGTTCTCAAGTCAAAGAGGAAATTAAAGTGTGCTTCGTGGTATTTACTAAATTTGGTGTAGAATAATTTTCCCTCTTTCAGCTTCGTAAATCTGTAAGGGCTAGCAAGTCTATGTAACCATTAAAAATAGTTTTTACTCTTTGATTAAAGCATGCGCCAATATACAGAAGCCAGAAAAATTGTGCAACGTGACTTATTGAAAAGCCTTCAATTTGAGAAGTAATTAAGCAAAGTGGCTTTTTCTCTGGAAAATATGGCTTGGCTTCATAGCCTTGGATAAGGAGACTGCTTAACCTGAGGTGCTCCACCGAGCAGCTGATAATGGAAAATCTTCCAATCTGAAGTAAAACAATTATCACCAGGCTTGTATTAAGTTCCTGGTAGGTGGGTCTGCCAGCAACACACTGCAGCCTCTGGCAAGTTCAAAAGGCCATTCCCATGCTAAGGGTGCAGATGTTCCCCGTTGTCCGTTCTTAAGCTGTCCGTTCTTAAGCCGTTAAATCCCTGAGATAGCAGGCATTTAGGAAGATAAGAATTGTCTAATGAGACACCAATCTTCTTTTGTTTCCTTAGTGTGGGAAGCATTTATTAACAATGTCAATCTCTCCCTATCTGCATTCCCTGAGGAGTCACAGGTGACAGAACCCAAAAAAGCCGCAGCAGAACAGAGGTCCTTCTAACCCTTCTCCCGCCCTGCCTCCGCCCCAAGGTTGGCCCCCGTTCCTTTGCGTGGCACAAACCCAGGCTGCTCTGCATCAAAATGCAGCGTGCGAAGCGTCTCTGCAGGGTCTGGAGCACACCCCCGTCCCTGGGTGGGGCAGATGCCCCGCTCGGGGCCGCGCCGAAGGAGCTGTGCCCACCGGGGCCGCCCCGCTCCCGCAGAGGCTCCGCAGGCTCCGCGCTGCAGAGCAGCTAGCACATGCTTTTACTTCGTGATCTTTATTGTCCTGACGTCAATGTAAAATAAAAGGTAATTTAGGCCCTGGTTATAAGCAATATAAAAACAGAGGAGGAAGCTGGCAGCAGCCTCCTCACTTCAGGCTTCAGAAAGCCTGTAAGAGCCTGCCAAAACACAATCTTAGCTGAAGGCATTAGCACATCTGAGATACCCCCGATGCCTAAAACCAGAAACACAGCAAAACCAAAATTACACTCCAGCAAAGCCACCGTCTCCATCTCCTGGCGGGGTGTGTGGGGAGGAAGCAGAGCCTACACACGAGGTTTGCTGATAATGTGGGAGAAGAACAGTAACTACCACCCCAGATGAAACTAAGCATGCAAGTTCAGCTTGCAGCAAGTCTGTGCAGACAACTTACAAAACCCACAGATAATGAAAATGTGAACACTGCCTTAATAGATGGGTGCCTTGACCTCACAGAAGTTTGGTCTCCGTTCCCCTGCCAAGGCATCCTTGAGACACAGAGACGAGCTGTCCCTCCCCCTCCCAGGAGGTGTGGGGAGGCAGGAGGGGGCTGATGGATGGTTTTGTGGAGAAAGGAAAGAGGGATGAAGAATAAACCGCAAATTGATCTGTGCAGCAGAATAAAAGCAGGATGTGGCAAGGTACACCTAGGTCATTGTCACACAGGTGCGGGCTTTGGAATTAGTTTCCTGATCATCTGCAGCAAACATAAAAAACAACTGCCAGTACCAAGGAGGGAGGAAAGAAAACACATCTCATATTGCATGAATCAAACCAATCAACAAAACAAGAAAAAAAAATTTTTAAAACATATTTTTCTGTCACTGGATTCTCTGTTCCTTATTTCCTAGTTTAAGCTGTATGTTTTGCCACATCATTAAAGAAAATAATAATCCTTCTGATTTCTCTGAAACTGTTTGAAAACATTCCCCTGTTGAGACCTTAACAGTCAGTATTCCAGACCTAAACAAAGGAAGACCATTGCACACGGCTTCTGGTATGCCCCTCCTGAGTACCCCGCCGCCGAGTGCTTTAGACTAAATACAAATTGGAGTCCCCTCCTAGGAATCCACAAAGATCCATCTTAACAAAATGTCCATGTACGTGATAGGCAAGGAGTAATTTGTGTGCGGTTTTTTTGCCTATGAGAACGTCTGGAAGAAGAAGAAAAGGTTACTGTTTTGCCCATAATTATTTCTCCTCTCTTTTATCCTTGCTATTTCAGGGTAAGCAGAGGGAAGTGCATACCAGTGCTGCAAACTGAATTAATTTACAAAGCTTTAATTTTTCACTTAGCTGTGTACAAAGCAAAAGTACTGACGAATGACCATTCACATGTGAAGAACTAAATTAATTTGCCCAAGAACATGACTGCCTTCAGCACTTAGAGAAATAACACAAATGATTCTCTTACCTTGACAGGAAAACAAACCCCTTACTCTAAGAAATTAAATAAAAAGTTACATATCCTAAAAATTCTTCAAACCTGTTTACTAAACATAATGTATTGCAAGTGACTGACTGCCTTTTAATGCCAAGAACTTTTTTTTTAAGTACACTGGCTTAAAATTTTTACTTTTTGTTACTTTTCCTCTCATATGGCTGCTGCCCTTTTTAACTATGTATTTTAAATGAAAAAATTACCTCAGTTAAGAAACTAAAAAAATTCACAAATAAATATTAAAATTATGTATTTTTTTAAAAAGCCATAAAAGGACTGTTCTGAAAAAATGAAAGGAATCCCACAAAAGAGTGTTTTAAAAACATAAGTCTGGCTTAGCTGTCCAACAGAAGTTGTAGAAAAATTTGTACATTACTTACTATAAAACAAAACAAACCAAAAACAATTGAAGGAAGTACTAGGGATAAAATAACCGTGTTGTGGGTGGAGACTGAAAGCAAGAGTTATTCAAATTACTTAGTGGTTTGGGGAGCTGGTATCATTTTCTCCCTTGAGATAAAATCCTGGGCACTAAACAACTTGGAATAGCTCACAGCTGCTCTGAACATGAGTCTTTTACAGAAAATATCAGGGAAAGAGCATAAAAAATTAACAAATCCTACTGCATATATGTCTCGATGGATAAACTCAAATAAGCAGCAAGGGCTACTTTGTTATCCTACAGGCACATCTCCTCCACAAAAAACAGCATGCTTTGAAGGGTCTATGTCCCCAGCTTAGTGCAATTCTCCTCCCCACTGTTAGCCTGACCACAACTTGTAACTACAGCACCCTCAAAGCAGGATCTTCAAACAGCTCCCCTCTTGTTGTAGCAGCTGTAACCTTGCACACACATGCAAAAATAGTGTATGGCAGCCACACACTAGCTAATTTGATATTTGCCCAGTTTTGACCAGAGAGTATATTTTCACTCTCCTTTCACTTTCCTTTCTCTACTTAACTAAAGAGAAAACAAGGCAGCACAGGTTTCCTCATGCTGTAAAAAATCCAGCACTGATACTGCAGTGACAACATGACACTGGTGGCCAAATGTCATGCAGAGAAACCTGCACTTGCTCAAACTTCATATGTCTGAGCACACCAATCCAGGTGGACAAGGATCTCTCCTTTTCTGCAGCCAGAGCTGGCTCAAACATCTCACTGTATCCCAGAGACCAACCAAAGAGGGAAAAGAGGAAGGTCACTTTGGAAACAGAGGCAACATTTCTTCACACAAGCCTTGCCCTGTTGTGCCTCCCACTTCCCTTATAACATCCTGTCTTGCATAAAAGACATTTATTTAATAGCAGTAACAGAGCTGTGGGAAAAGGCTTCTTAAGTTCAAGAGTGGAGTAAGGGTTGAAGGAAGACTGGAGACGGTGGGGGACTTCTGTGTCATATGTCTTCGTAAATTAAGCCAGGGGACATTTCATGCTGAATTTAAGCATGGGAAAGACTCATCTACTTCAAGATTGTTTTAAAGGCTTTTTTGTGGGTGGTTTTTGTTTGAGGTTTTTTTGAGAGAAGGAGTCTAGATGGGTGGTTTTATATAATAAAAAAAATGTAACAAACCAGAATGCAAAACAGTATGCAATCTGGATAAAGGAATTTTTAATGAGGGCACTGCAAATGACATTTTCCATCTACTTCAGAATGTTACAAATAGCAAATTAGCATATCTCAGAGTAGAATTTCTGCTAAGGGAGAGATGAAAGGTTAACTGTCTAAAGAGTAAAGAATATGTCTGAAATCTATTTAGAAAAGCAAGACTCTTCTAATAAAAGTATAGGCCCCACTTGATGCTCCTAATTCTCCTTCAGTGTTTGCATACACTTTCAAATAATTAGAGAAACTCACTCCAGAAAGCCTAACTGAAAAATAAAAAGAAAAACCAAGAACTAGTGCGGACCACAATGCCTTGTTTGCTGGGCTTGTTAGAGGGCTGTGGAGGTCACAGTGATTGACAAGCCTTTGGTGCCTCTAGGAGAGCTGCTAATGCATACACATCACTGGAGTGGCAAACTCTGAGTACTGATCATGCCTAATAAGAGAAGGGCAGCCAATAGGCTGAACAATGTAACAAGCAAACCCTCATGAACTTAGGGTGGCTGAAAGACTGCAAATTACATTCTCCATCAATTAGTACCAATTAGAAAGCAGGATGGTAAGACATATCATGCAAATAAAGAACTCCCCCCACTTCCAAGGCCCTTTCATAAAGCTAGCTTTGTTGCCAGTTCTTAGCACGCATCTTACTGCTGCACATACATGCCTGGGATTCCACGTGGGAATTTGCTGTATGTGTTACCAGAGCAATAAAGTTGTTGAGAAAAGCAAACTGGGCAAGGGTACACAGGCTTGAGTTTCTAAATCCTTCCATAACCTTAGTGCTAAAACTGGGGTTTCATAAAGTGTGACAGAGACAGGAAACCATAGCCTAAAGCTAGACAAGGCTCCTTCCAAGCAGATCCCACCCTGTGTGCTCGCTGCAGCCTGACACAAACACAGCCCAGTGCATCAGTGGAAGATCAGCAGCTCTCAATGGCTTCCTATTCAGTCTCTAGTTACACTGGGCATCGCAAAGGAGAAGAAACACAACTGGGGAAACCGATTATTCTCCTTTTTTCTAGCTCTTTCTAAACCATGTCTTGTGGAGTCAGTGGGTTGATTCTATGTATGGTTAAAGACAGGAAACTGCTTCCACAGGTATACTTGTAACAATAGTATATAATGTGATTCCATGGATTTGACCTCCTGTGTATGTGCCTGTCTACTTCCATAGTTGTTTTAACTTCTCCTTGCAGTATTAAAGGCATGGTGTGACTCATTACGCTACACTTCAAGTTGCATCTAAATTCAGCTAGCATTTTAAAGGCAGGTGTGTCTGATTAGCAAAGGAAAAACGGCCCTATTCAATGTTCAAATGTATACCTTCAACAAACAGAACTATTGACAAATAATATTGACTATACTCTTCAAGCCTTACTGAATCTCTACACAGGCTACAGCAATAATAATATAAATGTGATTTAAAGTTTCAACAATGGTAGGCTGCAAGGAAAAACAAATTAGTCATTCTATTTTACTGAAGTCACCTTAGGCACTAGACTTGTAATAAAAATAATATTTTGATTTTAACATTTTAACTAATACGACTCTAAAGTATTTTATAAAGGAAGTGGCAGCACCATTTACATATAGAGTACCATTACTGCACAAAGAGCTCCAGTTTATTTCATTTTTTTTCATGCAAGTTTCAAATGAGAAATTGAGAAAAAAAAAAGAGTACTAAAATCACTTGGCACATTTATCTTCCAAAGAACTACTTCATCTTTTTCCCACTCACCGAAAGGTGGCTCTTTCAGTACAAAAAGGATCTGGGGCTTTGTTCAGTATGGGAGACAAGGGGAGCACTCCTATTTTGTGACTGGACTCTGTGGGTAGGGCTTAATCTATTTCATTTCACCGACTGTTGTGAAAGACTTGTGTGTAGTTCAGATGTGATATAAAAACAAAGCAGAGGAAAGTGCAACAACAAAGTTCCACAAAAGAAAGCATGAATTTGATCCTATGAGTAAATTCATACCAGAGCAAAGACAACTTTTATTTAAAAAAAAAAAAAAAAGTTGTCAGAAAACTTGGCCAGGTAATTATTTTTTGGCAAAACACAGGCATTCCTGGAAAAGTATCTAGCATGGGAAAAAAAGAAGAATAAAATAGCATACCAGTATACCTCTTAAAAGTGAAATTAAGATCTTAAGTGCCACAGTTATTTTCCAGGCTTGCTGAAAATGCTTGGGGTTAAAGGAAAACAGCATCATGCTTAAACAGAACCATTTGGAAATTTTCTTTGAAAGCAAAAACAAACAAAAAAGGGTCATTCCTGAGAAGCATTCTAATATTATAGCAGCTCTGGAACTGAAACGAAATGATACCAGAGTAAGGACTGTTTTTCTCCTCTGAACTCTTAAGTACTGCTCAGCTTGTGTTAGGTGTGATAAAATGAGTGCAACTGTGACAAAGCACAGTGACTCAATTACTCAGTCTCTCCCTATTTCTCATTCATAGCTTGTTTTTTTCCTTCTTGGAAAGAAAGAGGTGCCTTCCATTCATTTCTAACATGGTACAGAAGTATTTCAGGAGGTAGAGGGACAGGATGTCACCAGGACAACCCAAGTAAGCACAAAAGACAGATACAAAGAACAGATTTCTTCAGTGGCACATTTGTAATATATTTCAGAAATCATAGTGTCACTGTATTACAACAGTTACTGCTCTCTTGGAACATACTACGGGTTATCCCTCTCTGTATGAGCTAGTTGATACAGCCTGCAAATTCCACAGCTGGCTTGTCACTAACTACTATAAATGGAATAAACCAAGAGATTGTTCTTCAGTTCTTGATATGCACTGTTACAGACAGCTTTCACAGACACAGACCACATGAGGTATTACCGGCCCTGATTACCAAGTTCAAGATAATGGCTCAAATCACAAGACCTTCCCTCAAGACGGTACAAAGGCCTGTTTCCTCTGTGCACTCCACACCACTGACTGCCATGGACCTGCCCCACTGCACTACTAGAGCACTCCTGCCAAGGTCACCACCTGACTGTTAATTTTTAAGAGGTTTAAAGCACATTTTTTTCAAGCTCATTTCACCCAATCTGATTTGACACTGATAAACAATGGGTGGGGTCTGTGATACTTCTACAAATTCACTTTTACTCCAGTTAGATAGCATGAGTAATCATGAGCTACAGCAGGTTAGTTATACAAGCAATCATAATGCTTTTAAGTTTCTTAGTAAGACCTTGGTTTCCCCTCCTCCCAAATCTCTGGCTCACACTGGAGCATACACTTCAAAATATTTAACTATATTTAGCTGGTAAGATGGTTTAAAGGTCATAGTTTACAAGGAAAACTTATCAAGACATATTGAGGGAGCACAAAAGAAGAACTGAGATAAAAAAGAAACCCTTCCCAAAATCCTTCTCATACTGCAGCAACAAATGACAAAACTATTTTGAGGCAAAGTCATTAAAGAAACCCAAAAATTTTAATTAATTTCTGAAAATTTGTTAACTAGTTAACTTTTTTATTTCCACTACATTTCTTTTGTTCTCCACGTCTTGGTTGCTTATTTACATGGTGGTTATGTTGGTGCTGTTATTTGGATTCACCATTCACTTCTGAGTACTTCATTTCTGGACTGTACGTTAATCCCAGCCCTTGCATCTTTCCCCACATTTCAAGTCTTTGAGTAGCTTCAAACCACTAGAGAAATTTGTCTTTATTTCCAAATTAAAAAAAAAAATCTGTTCCTCCTTGTTCACATTCCTTTAGTGCTGAACCCAGCCTAACTTCATAATGCAAAAATAATAGATTTAATTGTTTAATTGATTTCTTGTAACCCTTGGCAGCTAGAAATTTCCATGGCACAGCAAAAACATCACTTTATAATCCCTGGATAATTTAGAGATAAGGGAGATTTTTATTATTATTTATTTAATTTATCACAAATCCAATTACAGTAAGCTCATGAGAAACCAAAAAACCCTCTACAATTATATAAAATTTCTTTAATGTAACTAAAAACTACATGACTTTGCCCATTACCTGAAGCTTCTCCATAGCCACATTACTAATTCTGGTAGGAGTGTGGCTGACAGACATGACAAAAATATTTATAGAACATATGTACACATAAGCATACCCGTTTAAAATTAAATAGATAAGGGTACATTAAAGGAAAAATGATGCAAACTAAATTAGATATTAATGCCGCTTATGGTTCTGACATTACCAAATGACTCCTGCCTGTATGAAGTGGTTGGATATTGTTTTATCCTATTTCTACACTTAGTAACATTTGCACGTGTATTTTATTCGGTATCTAAAGCAGGTGGTGGACTAGCTAAAGTAGAATACAAATGTACCATCTATGAAGATGATTTACCAGTGCTATTTTGAAAAAGTAGGACTGCAAAGACACACAATCGGTTATAGAAATTTGCTCAGATCATTCAGCAAATGTTGGTCTGAACCTAAAAATAACAGCAACTGACTGCAGCCATCACCATTTTCAAACTGAAAAAATACTGCTAACACAACAGGACATATACACATATAATTTTAGGGAATATCTTAAACGTCTAAATTAACTTTGTAACAGCCCTAAGCTTGTGCAATGCACTTCTACTGAACATCATTTTGTAAAAGTGCCAGTACTTTTCTTAATTGCTTGGGCCAACTTATGTACCAACATGCTTAATATTACCTTCCATACTGTCACTACCCAAACACATCCCCTTAGAAGATTCATCGATTTGTCAAAAACAAAACACTAAATCCCCAATGCAAATGCAATATTGGGGATTTTATTCAATTCCACAATCAGAACAAAAGGTTACTTTCTATTTAGGAGAGGTGCAAAGAGAAGAAGCTCAGTATTTTAAATTTTTCTTGGAGCTTGAAATTTAGATTTTTAGAAATACGCTCATCTTCCCACAACCATGTGAGTAACAGTAAAGACTCATTGCACACGTCATTGCACAGACACTGCAGCATGTCTGATTTTGACTTGTGGAGGAAGTTACTTTGTTCAGCTACAATGTTTCTGAGACTACTATGGAAAACCAAAGGCACTTACATGAATTCTCCTTTTTCATAAAGATGAACCCATCAGATGTTTTTATCAGTCAGTTAAATTTGCCTACCATACTGAGAGCTTTGTAATGAAGAAATCTCCTGCAAGTCCCAAAACAAGATGCAACACAAAAGATGCAACAAACAAAAAGTGCTTACATGCATACACTTGAATGCTTACATGCATACACTTGAATGCAAAACATATGCCATGGATTATGTCACTGGAAGCAGCATGTCCTTGTTTACAAAGATAAGCAGAAGGAAATCTCACTAGTACACCTGCAGACCAGGCTTTCTGCAAGAATCGATGCTTCCAGAAAAGCTTGAAAGGATACCACAGGCCGGGCCACATCATATTTTCTCAGCAAGCTCTATTGGCAACAAAGCAGGCAAAGCTTATCATGCTCAGTGCCCATATTCTACAAGTTTGCTGTAATGCTCCAAGGGCTTAAGTGCCCTTATCTGTCAACCCCCTGCTTCATTTCTCCATTGAAATAAATCCCTTTGTAATAACAATTGAGACTTGCTGCTTAGCCTGTATGCAGATGAGGAAGGACAGAGCTGCTTTTAATTTGGCTGGCAAATGACAATCTATAGAGGTAGCATGGACTGTTTAGGGATTACAAACAAAAATTAACTAAATGTATCTCCTAGTTTCTCCCCTTCCCCCACTAAGTTCTTTAACCCCTACTATAAGAGAGTAATTCCAATTCAGAGTCATTAAAAGTTTCAACTTTCTACATAATTTTGATGACTATAATTCCATTTTCATTACTTTGATTTTTAAGAATGCCTGGACTCACAATGGAAGGAAACAAGGAATGAGGAGAGTGGTTTCAGATTATTTAAACTGTGCCAATTTCTACTGTCCTGCCATAGGCTGTCAAAGGCATAAGTCATTTACAGAGGTCAGGATACCCAGGAATGTTTTTAAAATGTTCACTG
This sequence comes from Passer domesticus, assembly GCF_036417665.1. Lineage (NCBI taxonomy): Eukaryota > Metazoa > Chordata > Aves > Passeriformes > Passeridae > Passer > Passer domesticus. The sequence goes on along the minus strand of NC_087512.1, from coordinate 54,505,881 downwards.
TAGCTATTAGATATAAAAGGAAGAAGGAGCAAAAACTTAATACAGAAAAAAATTATTTCCTGAATATATTTGCATATTTCTAAGATGGCAATTTATAAATAATTTGTTTTTCAGTAAATATAGAAATTACAAAGTTACAAAAAACATATTGGATTTTTTTTAATAGTTTTTAAGCTACAGAAATACAATAACCTGAGATTTCATATGGTAAGGGCACAAAGGCCATTACTACATCTGTGATTTCTATCATATGGGCTTGAAGATAAAGAGGACATTCACATGTGTAAAGATAATAAAGAATTAGTCCCAAAATGCTGAATTGTTCACTTTAAAACAAATTACACAAGTTTCATCTGCAATTTAAAAGCCCTAGTGTTTTGCATGCCAACAAATAAAAATTACTAAGTCACTCTTGCATAGTGTATGCATGCTCAGAATTAAGTAACTTCCAAAGCACCATAATTCAGAAAAGTATAAACAAAATTGAGAGATAAACAGATGGTCACTTTCCTTTTCTTGAGTATTTATAAAGTATTAATATAAATTCTTATGCAGATTATCAACCCAAATTTCGGTTCTGGAATTTCTTTCCATTCTCGTCTTTTCATATAGCATCACTCTGACTTATTATCATATTTATGGGAAATAAAAACATAAAATTTTTTGTTTATTCTCTATACTTTCTTAGTAGACTTCCTAAACTGTCCTTCAGTGCACTGTTTGTGTACCAATCTTACTCCCTGCAGGTCATAAGCACTAAAAATATTTGAAGATTTTTTCCTTGTCACAGTTGGAAGAAATTTCTCTTTCTATGTAATTTCAGGCTTTTTTTTTTTTTTTGCTTGCAAGACTGTTGATTAACAAGAGTTGTGATTGCTGAGACAGATGCAAACACCTTATACCTTTGCAGTGAAGAATAGCCCAGTTTCTGAAGAAAAAAAAAAAAAAGAGAGGAAAAACAAGGATGAAGGACTCATTTCCAAAAGAAACTGCTGTTCATCTTACATACACCAGTATCTCTGAAACCAGGATTTACCTATCTACAAAAAAAATAAGCACTTTAATTCAGCTTTAAGATGCCCTTTTATGTATTCCAATACAACATATAAATAAAATAAATTTAATCTTTAAAATAGCATACCATTATTTGTTTGTTATTTGGGGTTTTTTTGTAAAAAAATTGTGGGCTGTCAGCTTAACATCAATAGTATAAACGTAAAAGATGCAAACTGGTTCAATAATGGTCCACAGTGTTCAAAAACAGCCCACATTTCCTCTCAGTCAAAACAGCATATAATATCTTATGAACACAATTCAAAATTTTTTTTAAATATACTGTAAGCGTAAGCAAGCAGAGGAACTATGTTGCTGAAACACCAGAGAGTTCTATACATTTCTTCTTACCTGAAAATCAATTAAAAGGGCTGACTTTAAGAAGTAATATGACAATATTTTAGCCAAAAACTTTAATCCTGCCTGTATATGGTCTTCTTTCATATGACTAAACCAGAGTTGCCTAATTGTTTAACTAATATTGTTGTTGTGAATAGATCATGCAAATGATGAGATGTTGAAGCTGAGTCAGTCATTCAGTCCCTGCTTCCAGCTCTCTACCACAGGAAAACTCCTCCAGCCTTTCAGCCTAAACCAGTATGCAGACACTAATTCCTTAGTATCACCTGGGTTAGTTTATGCACTTAGCATTTTAAAAAACAGAGAGATTCAGGTTGGAGGGTAGCCACACATGCAGAAATGCCAACACCACAATTAGATTAAATAACCCCATTAACCTCACTCAGGTGCAGCTGGAACAGCACATCTAACCTACCTTCCATATATGCTATCTAGAGTTTAATGCATTAATGTATTTCCTTCCCTCCGTACACTTGCAAATCCTGATAAAAGTTCTGGTCAATCATATTTTATGTTCTCTATTTTGATATCTGCACTTACAGATACAATTATACTATTTGAATTTTGAGCACATTCCTTCTGGAAAGGGTTTAGAGAAATACATTGGTGACCACTTCCCTCTCTGATCAAATATTATGACTGGATGAAAATATTTATATGCATAATTATCTAACAGCCAAGCAGAGCTGAAAAATTTTGAAAAAAATGCAAACATTTTTCCTATTATACTGATCATTATCACAAATAAGTTACAGGGGCTAGATGACTGTCCTAATGCCCATGTCAGAAGTCACAGGATATGCAATTACTATGGAGTTGCCCTTGGCATCAGTATTTTACAGAAATGTCCAACAGGTGCTCCCTTCTCTACATCAACTTCTTCATTTTTAAGAAACATAAAAACAACTCTCTCTAGAATGAAATGGCTGATGCTGCAAAAATATTAGTAGACACATCCACCAGAACAAAATACCATTCCATTCCGGTAAAATGTATGTCTCTAAAAAAAAAAAACAAACACCAGATGAAATATGACTTCAGTAATTAATTTTGCTACCACTAGTCAAATCAGATATTGAGGCATTGCATTTTTTCTAATTATATTTTTTAATTAAATTGTTTACTTTTTCAGGATTTTCAATTGGTACAGTGATATCAAAGAAAGACACATTAGTGTGAATCATCCCAATTATAGTGTTCTAATGCATAATTTCAGTAATATCTGAGAATTTGACTCATTGTCTTCAATCAAACACAGACTGTTTAGAGAAGGTGAATTAAACACATAGCCATTAATTCAAAAGAAGAAAATAATTTTTTATACTTAAGAGTGTGTTTTAAAAGGCCATTATATGGCCCAGACTGGAAACATCTCATTAGAATGTGATATTTGGGGCTGTCCTAGAATTTCAGTTTCTAAGAGCTCAGACATGAAAGCAATCAAGCCTGTGCTGCTATATAATAGATTTTCACTTGTGAATATTAACAGACTCTGAACTGCGCCACAGATCAGTAACATGTACTTTAATTCTGAACTCTGATGAAATTTCTCAGTCCAGCGGATATTCTGCAGGGTAGAAGGATGTACCTGAAGCTGCAAAGCCACTGCACACTAAACTCCCATCTTCCCAGCAGGGGTGGTGGAAGGGCACAGGAATGCTTCTGCTCCACAGTGAATCAAGGAACATTTTCTGGCCCCCTGAAATATCAAAAGCTGACCTTCCTGAAAGCTGCAAAGGCAGTGCTTGGGAGTCTCTGTCTCATATTAAAAGGCAAAAGTTCATAGTGTGTATTGCAAAAACTGAGGAAAAAATCTTCAGAATTGACAGGTTTGCTTCTCTGACAGTGACTCTTCTTCTACACAGCAGATGGTTCAATTTAGTTGTATCATAACTGAAGGGAATGGGGCAGTTCACAACTCAACTACAGACTTCAGCAAACACCACTTCATTGAGACTAATGCTCAGGCAAACCTTCTTCCACAGCCATGAAGGGGAAATGTAAACACAGGCTGCCAGAAGCTGAGACCCTGAGAATCTCTGTGCTTTAGCCCAGTTTAAAATAAACATCATAAAGTTAAGAAAAGGATGTTAGCAGACATATTAGAAAAAGAAACTCAACAAATTCAACCTGCTCTCACCCCACCAAAAGCCACAGAGGCAGAAATTTCCACCAGCTCAGTAAGTATTGGCAAAAACAATATTTATTCCACACTTGGTGATAGGGCCACAAATGGCAATAACCAGATTTTCTGTTTCTACAAACCTGGAGTAATCTAAAATTCTTGGACCCATATTTGCTCAGTTTGTCATCCTTTACCACACAAATAGCAAGCCTTAAATTCCCTGGACATTTTTCTCTTCTCCAGTAGCTGGTGGTGCTCTCAGAGCATTGTAGCTTTTGTCACCTCCCTTTGTGAACACTACTCTCAGCAATAGCACATTAAAGATTAAAAATTTCCCATTGCTTTTATTTCTTCCACAGTGCCGTCCTATGACCTCAGAAGATAAAGAGTCAGTAGCACTTGAAATGGAAGTTAAACTCTGAAGTTAGCACATGCAACTGGTGTGTCACATACACTGAACTGGAACTCCTAAAAACACTTGTAAGCATCATTAATCATTAAGCATGTCCTGCACACAACAGATAAAGTAAACACTACTCAGATTTTGGAGGAAACCCTGCTCACTTCCATCAACAAGAGTATAATCTTTCCAAAACCAGAAAAATATTACACCCCAGCAAGTGATATCAGTTGTCATCAGAAGAGTCTAGGCTTCACAGTCACTGGTGCAATTAAGTTCCCCAAAATGTACCCAAAAACTGAGATTGATGACACCTCCAGATTAATTTCCTGAGTATTTTTTCCCAATTTTTCTTATACCTACTTTATCAAAATTTGACTCCAGATAACAACACATTATCACAAATCAGCATGGAGAGTCTTTTTCATTTTAATTTTTTTAAGAAATAAAAATGGCAATTGAAATTCCAAATAAGGCAAATGGAACATTATTTCTCAGGAGAACAGAACTGAAAAGGGAGAGCATGAGCAGAATAAAAATACTGGAATCAAAACATCATTACTTGAAGTATTTATTAACCTGTGAAAGGCATGTGTTCCCAAGGATCATGATCAGAGCTACTTTATTCTATTTTGGAAAATATTCTTATAAACAAATAAAACTGGTTGACCCAAATCTGCTAGTGCCACCCAATATAATGTCAAATCATCACTACAGGGAGGCTGCTTTGAAAAAGGAAAACATAAGGTCACTCACAACAAAATCCTGAATTTTAAACAGACCCTTCCTTGGTATAGAAAGCTACCAACAAACAACAAAAAAAACCCCAGATAACCACAGCATTCCATAAATTATAGAAATGTATTGAACAGCATAGCAAAGCAAATAATACTGACATGTCATAATTTTCACGCTATATGCTGCATGAAGCAACTGTGCTCTGCAAGGTAAACAAAAAACTTTTTGATTTTGCACTGCAGTCATCATTAAGTGAATTTATCTGCAGCCTCTTCTAAATGCACTTGCAGAAGAACACCACACAAATGTCTCCAAACTGCTTAGCTGTAATAAAACTATAATAATGATTTTATTTTGCAGCTGAGCTAACGTAAGCTGGAATGCAGGCATATAAATACAAATTGAACTTTTAAATACTTGTATTTAGGATTCCTTTTGACATTCACAATGAAAACTCAAGTCTGAATTCCCAGTGTGGATATTTTATGCTTTTAACAGTCATATTTTCATTTGCTCTTCTGCCATAAATTAGATTTTGCCAATATAAATAGGTCCTAGTAATAGAAGAGAGATTACATTTAAACTTGTTAATTTTCTTATGAAAATAAATTCTGTAATATATATATAGGGATCAGTAATAGTTCCCATGGTAATATAAAAAAAAGCTTAATATTTGCCACATATATAATTACTAAAAGAAATACCCTTTGTTTATGCTTAAAATAGCACCCCAGACCGTATTACACCCAATAATTAAAACTTACAGATATGTAAAAATCTTACAGTTGACATGTAAAATCCTGGTTTCGTACCTGGGTTCTTACTGTCAACTGTAAGATTTGCGTGCTTTTTTATTTTCCAGATTACAATGCTGAAGTTCTTTTTTTTTTATGTGTAAACTCTTATTAAACTTACTTACTAGAGTGGCACTGCAAAAGTAGATGTGTATTACCTGATAAACAGCACTGCACTCAGCTGAAAAATATTCTCCAGTTCAGCTGAAAAACAGACCAAAACCACATGCACAAATATTTCACTTTTATTATTCCTTTTTTATACTCTACTGAATCCACAAGCTAAATCATAAGGAAAGGCAGTTTTTACTGGATGTCATGTTTTTTAATGAGAAAATTCAGTGTAACTATTCTAGTGTGTCTTTAGCACCATTCATTTCTTCATCATAAAATCATTGCAGGGATCTAACTCCAGGACAAATTTATCCTAAGTCTTACTTCTTCCCTATTTTTTAACAAGAGGAAATGTTTAGACTTTATTAGCCGAGTCTGAGTTATCTGGTCAGGAGGTTTGGAGGTAGATTTGTTTCAGGGTGGGGTGCAGAGAGGGACGTTTGTTTGGTTGGTTGTTTTTTGTTTTTTTTTAATGAAGACATTTCATAATTTAAAAGCTCTGACTCTGTGCTGCAGAACACTGCTTACTGCCTTGGGAAAGGGGTGGTTTTTTGCTGGGACTGTCTTGTCAGTTTATCAGATTTAGGATCATCTGGGTATTTGGATAGTTCCAGTCTCATATTCAGCAGTCAATTACCACAAGAATCAATAAACTGTCCGAACCTGCTGTTGGGGGAAGGAGCAAGTTAGTGTAATTTCTATTTTTCCAGACAGAAAATTGAGAAACAGAAAAAGTGGCTTGTCCAAGCTTATGCCTGAAGTCTGCTACAGAGTACAAAGTAAAATAAATTATTTTCAACATTATTTTAGCAGAAGGACCCACAAAACCATCCTTCTGTTCTCTTTTTTTGATAGTGTAATATGCACCATGTGTATCAAATGCACAAAACTGCATGCTGCAGCAAAAGAGACAGAGACTACAATCAGTAAAAGAATCACAAGAAGGTTGTCCTTTCAGAATGTGCTTTGAAACAACCCCTGACCTTAAAAGCATATCAGAGGGAAGAACTCCCACAGTTCTGTGAGCTGTCATGCACACATAACCTAAACTTGTTATGCTAGGATACTATTTTTGTTCAGTTTGGTTTTATACTCTTTTAAGTGTGTTGCGACATCTGTATATGGTAAATAACAATGGCGAGTGAGGCTCCTCAAACTAAGGGACAGGTAAGAAATACACAATGGCAAACAGGCAGTTCTTAGGCATCCTTAGTATACCCTTAGTATATTGAGTAGGCTCAGGGGACATGGGGCATGAAGTATGCAGACATACTTGTTTTGGGGTCCTGGATAAGAAAAATTATTGTAGAAAGGAGTACAAGAAGTGTTTAGAAGGTAAACTTAAAAACTAAAGCAACAAAATGTGAGCGCTACATGGGACAATTATCCCTGTTGCAGCCTGTTACCCCTAACTGAGCAGCCTGTTGGGATATGTAGAACATTCGATAGGTAAAATCACTCTTGCCATTTCGGTAATAAGATCATTAACAGTCAAACAGCAGTGATGAAAATTAATGATCTGCATCTGACTGCCCAACCAAAATCTGCTCTTCATAACAATGTGTTTGAGAATGGATCTAGCAGATGTCCATTACTGTAGACTATTTGAGAAGAATTAATTTTACCTAGAAAGAATCACAGGAAGAAAAGATAACATTTTTTGGAACTCCATAATTTGTAACACAGAAGATGGAAGGGTCTGGATAGAAATGCAAGTGTAAAGTTCATGAAAGCTCTTTTAGATTCAACTCCTCAGTGCACAACAGACAAGGCCACATATGATGTTTCGCTCTTCACGCACTGATGCACACCAGCTAATTCATCAACAATCCAGAGGTCTTTGCAGCATGTAATTGATAAGAGTACACAGAAAATTGGATATTCTACCTCAATGTGTATCAAGAAGTATGAGGGAAATTAAAACAATGTATTTCAATTAACACAAACACCACCACATCTTTTTGGCATTATGCTGACCTCAAACTATTTAAATTGCTTAAGGTTCAATGATACCACAGAATCATTAACTTAGAGCATGAGGAGATACAAAGAAATCTTCAGTTGTCTGCCGGGGAAATCTTTCTCTTGTGTGATCTTCATGAGCTGACCTAACTGTACCAGAGCATGGACTTTTACAAAATTCTACAAGATGGGGAGCATCAGGACAAAACTGTGTTACTCAGCTTTCTGCCTTGTGCAGTGCAAAGAGACCATGGAGAGTGCCACTCCAAAAAATATGACCATTCACGAGAAGGGAAGGATTTCTGTGATGAACACCAGGAAAGATTCACTTGACAGCCAGTGTCTGTCATTTGCTCATGTACTTCACCTAAGGTGACAGTGAAACTCCATCTGAAAAAACTTGGTAGGTGTAGCCACCACCTTCAGACACAAGTGGACACTTGAATCACTAGACTCTGTCATGCTAGTTATTCACAACTGCTGAAGGGAATTGTTAATACTAGCTATTCACAACTGCTGAGTGGGAGGAAAAAGCTGTTTGCCAGTCTTCTTAAAGAAAACTGTTACTCACTTTGTCTATAAGAAAACTGAAGAGCTGTCAATTCTATTAAACAAACCAGCACGAGGATCTTGTTGCATGTATGTGAATGTATCTTTACTTCCAAGAAAAAAGTGTTGCATCCAAAAGAAAGGTGGTTCAAAGCAAAAAGGAGCAATTTAGCAAATGAGAGCAGCCAGTATCTCAGAGCTGCTGAGATTTATTAGGGGTGTAGAGTAATGGCTGTTGTATTGGATGGTGTATGGTTTGTAGATCTATGGGGACCCATCTCCACTGAATTCTTTAACAGCTGATATGACAGAGATGTCCATTACCCAAATGGACAACACACTTTATTGATCAGTGCTCCACTTAGCAATCCAATTTGTTATTCTTTTATCTCTGCCCTCATCTACCCTAGATAAAATGAAGGAAATAATCAGACTTTAAAATAGTTAATCCATCTGTTAGGCAAAAAAAGCAATTAAAGCACCTAAGGCACAGAACTTTTAGTATATCTATCTCACCTTTCCTTATGACAGGCAGGCAGAACTGAGAAGCAGTCCTAGTATGAAAGAGGAGATAAAGAAATGCTGCAGTCAGTACCAACTCTATTTATGTAAAGTGTCATGTTCCTTTCTTAGCTTCTTTGTGAAATATTTTTGTTTCTCTTGACATATAGTGGGCAAAAGAAACCAAAACCCCAACAAAGTAAAAGTGACTACCTTACCTAATAAACCAGTGAATCACCTGGGGAGATGAAACTGCCTTTAATTTGATTTATACAGTTAAGACTACAATTGCACAGTATTACAATACACACAGTATGTTTGTTAAACTGTTCTCATATGAAAGAGTAGAGTAGACATGAGAAAAGCAACACTGCAACATTTAATATTCTTCTTCATAGTACACATAAGCACCCATGTCACGGAGACAAAAGCTTTTTTTATTCCTTTACCAAGCCCAGTAACAGAAAAAATTAAAATCTTCCAGACCTGAACTGCATAGTCGTTAGCAAACAGTCAATGACTTGAATCTCCACTAGGGCTTGAACTGCACTTTGCCCAGGCTTTTAAACACTTTCATTTGGAAAGCCTTCTATACTCAGATTTCCCCTAAGAAATTTTTTACGATGCTAGAAAGACTATCAACCAGAGATGAGAGTTCCCTGGCACCTGAGTCACAGACAGGACTATCAAATAACCCTTAATTGCTGGATGAAACTGGGTATCTGTGCTTGAATTCTGATCTCCAAATATTGTCTATGCAACTCTCTGCAGAGGTAAGACTGTTATGATAGCAGCAGATAAAACCAACTGAAGTGGAGAACAGAGAACATAACAAGACCCTAACTTTCACCATAAAAACAGTTTTTGAGAGAACATAATGGAACGTAACACACACAAGTGGCAAGAAGCAATGTGTTCACTACTATATCCAGAACACAGCCTAGGATCTAACCTCCTTCTGCACTGGAAGGAGTCATGCACATGAAATAGAGTAATTTGAGTCAGGGAAAACACTGCATACTCAGGACTAAACACAGTAGCTATTAATGACTCTATAAACACTGGATACCAGTAGCAACATAGGTTAATTTTAAATTTAGGAAGGTGTTTACAGCTTCAACCACCAGCATGAATATTCCAACACAACTGCAGAGCATATATTTTTCTTTTGCCTTATATCTGAGCAACTTCTCCTTTCCATTCATGCAATTCTGCTAGCATCTCTGTCTGGTATTGCTCATAACCTAATCTAATCTACTTCAGGATTTATCTCTTATTGTTGTTACCACAACCCCCAGATAAGCCTGGAAGCATTAAATTTTTACACACTCAACAACTAAGACATACAGCAAAGATGTTGCATGAAAAAGACACCATGAATAAGAATTTCTTAGTAAGCACATAAAATTTTGTTCATTTGGCAGAAAAAGGCAGACACACAGGAAGAGAGAAAAATGGGAGGGCTCTTATCAAACCTAACTAATGGATCCCACAGGGCAAACCTGTAACTGACTGCTGGAAACTAGTGTTAATAAGGAGAATCTGGTTAGATGAATCATGGACAGCAAGAAATGAAAACTTAGCTTTAGCCAAAGAAAAGCTGAAATCTACAAACACGCAACACAGTGCTGCTTAGAACATCTCCCCATTCCCACCCATTTTCTCTCAAAATTCATTTAGATATTTATAAGTCACTAGAAAAAGTACTCAGTAAACAGCAAAACAAGTAGGAAAAGAAACACTTTAAAATTCACCCATCCATCCATTATTTTTGTGGTGCTATTAATCTTGGTTTAACTGTGTGATCTCCCTATAAAAGTGGACTACCTATCACAATGTAAATTAGAACAGAGTCCTGAGTCCCATTTTCTTGTCTTTCTGATGATTTCCTTTTTTTACTACTGCATTTCTTTGATGGGGATTTAACCATTTAATAATGTTATTTAAACCTTTTGAAGTGATTCTCCAAGTGACATCATGCAAACCATCATTAACAGTGTTTCAATTTCAAAATTAGACTTCACTTTTTCTCCCTGTTCACAGACACCCTTGCAAAACCTCAAATCTCTAAATGAAACACTTCCCTCCCCACCCCCACAAACATACCTGTTTTCTATAACTAAAGTTTCTGTTTGTCCAAGCCTATTCAAATGGACACCTGCTGCAGCCTTCTGTTACTCACTTTGCAAGCTTAACTCACCCAGAAAGCAAAAAAACAAAACAAAACAAAACAAAACAAAACAAAAAACCCCAGAGAGTACAAAAGAGGGGGAATAGGAGCATGACATAACTGGCCTTACATTTAAATGAGAATGTTTCTGAAAACTCATAACATTGCTTAAAGATACTCATCACTTCTTCTTATTTTTAGCCTTCACGAAAGCACTGTGCCTTTTCAGTATCAACATTTTCATTGAACCCACAGAAATCGAAACTCAGATGAGAAAAGAAGAAATGTTTAACAAAACTATAATTCTCTTATTCACAAATTCATGTCACATTTGAGCTACAATTTTGCTACAGGTGTTTTTAGGCCATTTCTGACAAAAACCCCAAACTTCTTTTCCCTAAGCACCCCCTTCTGTCTTAATCAAAATAATAGCATTATTCCCATCTGTAGGGGTACAATTCCTGAATCACCACCTTCCACTCTTCTAGTCTGCTTTGATCCTCTGGTGCTGTTACACTTAAAAACAGCTGCAGCAAAAATGCTCTTCTTCTAATCTCTGCCCAATTGGTAAAATTTGATCTCTGGTATGCTTCATTTGAATCAGTGAAGTAGTTTTTGGATCTCTATCTTTTTTCTCAAAATATGGCAAGCAGAAAGTCTTAGTAGCCTATTCCAACTACTTACTTCATGATTCTAATTTTTCTTATTAAACTACAAAATTACGGCTGGTACTAAATATGCAGTGCAACTCTGTGAGCAACACAGTATTTCAGATATTTGTACTACCTCTCTTCAGCATTCAGCCATTGCTCGGCATCTTTTTGAGATCAATGGCTCGCTCTTCTTCACCTCTTCTGAGAGAATTAAATATTCCCTTCAGAGCAAAATGAGTTTCAGGAATGAAGATGGTTTGGCTGCTAATGCTTCCATAGTGCTCTCTAATGGGGTGACACAACTCAGTTTGTCAGTTCTACTCCTATGTAAAAATAATTGCAGGTTTTGTACCTTTAGTGCTCACACTCACTTTGAAGTTTCCTCCCTTCAGGCTTCTCCCCTTTCTGCCCCCTTCTCACTTGTTTTGATATGGCATCCACTTTTCTTGCTACTACAGTTAACAATGCACATACAGAAACAACACTCACTGCCTTAAAGCTCTCTCCAACTTGCAAGACATAATACACAGAGAGGACACTAATGAAAAGGCTGAATTTAAAATCCCATTAATACTGAAAAGGTCATGCTACATTGAGATGTCCTTGGGAGATCGCTGGGAGACACCGGGGGTCTCTCAATGTTGTGGCAATCATTTTCTCATCAGGAGAATTATGCTTTACATATCTGCACTGTTTAAGGGTGCACACATGCTAATTTAATTTGTTTTTAGGAGAGCTGAAGCCTTTTCACACTGCATGCACAAGGGATGACCTCTGTCTCTCTTGAGCTAATGGCAGAGCTGCAAGATGCAGCACTGAACTTCAGTTCAATTTCTTGTTAATGTTCTTAATTCAAAATCACCATCTTGCCAAGAAACTACACCGTACATAAGAGATATTTAAGAAAAATCCCCCTGGGGATTATAAACATTTTGAAAGGATTTGGACCATTTACACCCTAAATAATCAGACTAACCCACACCAAGTACAGGTATGTTCCTACAGGCAGTGGCTGTGGTACTGATGTTTTGTTATTTGAACATCTTCAGACCATCGGTATTCAACATAACCTTAAAAAAAAATTAGTCTGTAGGTTTATTTGTTTATTACACTTAGAGCATGTAGCAGCCACAGCTAGTACATGTAATTTTAGAATGAAAGACTGATTAGCTATCTTAGGAGCCTGACTAGTTTTTCCACACTATTTTAGGAAGGCTAGGAATTTCTGTGTGCTGGGACAGATGGCCTCATAGGCTGAGATGAAACAACAGAAACGAGGGAATTTCAAAGAACACTATAATTTGAGACACATTTTATATTACAGATTATTGCCTGTAATAAAACACAACTCCTGCACATGTGGTTATAAGCAGAACTACTATTAACAAACTAGTTTGCAATTACAACCCCTGAATTCAGACGTCTTGTAAGTAGATTGAGATAATAAATCTCAAGACACAAAAATCTTTAAAAAAACTTCCTTGAGAGACTCCAGATCATCTTGAGGCTCTATTTATTATTATTATATTCTTAAGTTTGAAGAAAGCTAAGTCTGAGCACTGTTATTTTAGGCCTACATCACACAAATCTCAGTACAATACTGGGCGCGTGAAGACTGGTGTAAATGATGTTCAGTAAAGTAGATATAAAAGTACAAGTTAATGTGATCTCAACATAGTCATAGTTAAAATTTCCACTTTTATTAACAATCCTTCTTGTCCTCCCCACACATTTCTGTCAGTATCTTCACAAGTCTATGCCTCAACGTGGCATCAGTCAGAGTCCTATACTTCAACTCATCCTTTCAGAAAGAAAGGATTAAAGAAGAATCACAGTAAGAGAGTGTACTTCATATCTCAATTCTTCCATTTTCTTAATAATTTTCTTCTGAAAGAGCAATATTTTTGTTTTATGACTGGTAAATTAAACCCATAGGAAGCAAAAACAAAGGCTCTCAGGAAGTAAAAAAATTCTTGGACAAAATAATATCATGGTACCGACAAAGAAAACTGAACATAAGATTCTTCTTTGTGTAGTTCTTTAAGCACATTCTGACTTTGCGGTGCAGGAAACCAGAAATCTTCATGTCCAAAGAGGGTAGAAAAAAAAAGGAAGATGTGTTTTACAGGACCTGGCCAGGTGAAGATAGGAAGGGTAAACTCAAACGTATATCAAAAGCCTACGTCTTGCAGGAAGATAGACATATTTTCTCTACTAGTAACAAACAGTCTTCATGTTTATTTGACCAAGGAAAGAAGAACTCAAGCCAATGTTCTCTCAATTACCAGACAGCATGATTCAAGAACACTTAACATATTAATGCAGCGAAACTCAGAAACAGTGCAGCAGATTAGAAACTACCTAAGATATCTCAAATTCATATGTACTTCAAGTAGGTATGATTTCCGCTTAGGAGAGGCAAGATAGCATTCTTTACTGTCAAAATTTGGGACTGGAGACTTGAATTCAAATTGTCTTCCCTCCTCCCTTCATTCTGTTTCACTCACTCACACCCCATCAACAAAAGGGTGAGTGTTGTGAGTTACTTCATGTAACAAACTTCAGTGGAACTCATTCAGAAAAATATTAGTCTATCTCACACACAGATTCCAGAGGGACCAAGGGTTAAGACAAGAAAGAAAGAAAAGAAAGAAAAGAAAGAGAGAAAGAAAGAGAGAAAGAAAGAGAGAACGAAAGAGAGAGAGAGAGAGAGAGAGAGAGAGAGAAAGAGAGAAAGAAAGAGAGAGAGAAAGAAAGAAAGAAAGAAAGAAAGAAAGAAAGAAAGAAAGAAAGAAAGAAAGAAAGAAAGAAAGAAAGAAAGAAAGACAGAAAGAAAGAAAGAGAAAGAAAGAAAGAAAGAAAGAAAGAAAGAAAGAAAGAAAGAAAGAAAGACAGAAAGACAGAAAGAGAAAGAAAGAAAGAAAGAAAGAAAGAAAGAAAGAAAGAAAGAAAGAAAGAAAGAAAGAAAGAAAGAAAGAAAGAAAGAAAGAAAGAAAGAAAGAAAGAAAGAAAGAAAGAAAGAAAGAAAGAAAGAAAGAAAGAAAGAAAGAAAGAAAGAAAGAAAGAAAAGAGGAAGGAAACAAAAAGAAAAAAAGAAAAAAACTCAAAGCAAGCTGACATCTGGCTGTTTCTTCTCAGGAGACATCCAAGCTGAAAATAGATGGGGTTCTGAAGAGCAGAATCAGCATGCACTTACAAAGGTGTCTCTTCAACACAGGTGTTCTCCGTCTCTCACCTTCCTTAGTACAAAACTACCTTGCGTATATAAAAATAGGAGACACGGAAAAAAAATCAATCACTCTTGCAAGTAGCACCAGCAATTCTATGATTTATTTTAATGCATCCACATAATGCTACTCTTCACCTTATCTCTGCATCTAAATGGTGGTGGGGAGGGGGAAAGGGGAGATTTTAATCAGATATTTCATAGATTTTATTAGGAAAATATACGTGGTATTCAGGGCTATTCATTGCTCTGGATTCTGTCTATTTTTAAAAATTTAGGACCAAAGGTATTTGAGCATGGCCTCCTCAGTAATTCAAACCACAAAACAACAAGCCAGATTGCATGGGTGATTCATCTACTTCTATAGTGGGAAGTCAGCAACTATTCTGCAGATGTGAGCACAGTGTCTGGGATTACCATTAATTTCTTTATTCATTTTTTCCTCATTATTACTACAATCCTGGCACCAGGACTGAACAGTAACATATAAAACTAACTAACTGAGAAATACATCAGATCTTTCAGCAAAGACATTTACATTGAAAGTAACACTAGAGGCAACATCTACTAAGATATTCCAGTATTTCCCATCTATAAAACCTAATTTTTCATATCTTTCTTCTTGTCTAACTTCCCACAACTTGAACATTTTTGTTGCATGTCTTAAACAGGAGATAATCCTGGCATAGGACAGTACAGATGGGAAGGCAGAAGGAAGGATAGCAGAATCCGCGCCCATTAGAAAATGTTTCCCTATGGAGCCTGGCATGGAGACTCCCAACTCCACCACTATCCTGCTGTCAGAAGACATCAAAGCCCATCAGCAAATCCCTCCCGGCCTAGTGTTAACTATGCAAAAGATGACAACCTGCTGCTGTTACTATTTATTCAGTTAGCTGAAATAGCAGAGAATTATGGGGTGAGCCAGAAATGCCTGCATTTCCAATGATCCCTTTGATTCTTATGAATCCAATGACACTTTGATTTCTTATGAAAGAAGATGCATATGAACACTTCAGAAGAATGTTAAAAATATTTGTTGGGTTGCAAAGTCAAATTTTCTCAGCATCATAAAACGCTGAGAAATTGCCATTTTACCTTGGTCTCAATCTGCATCTACTACAATACAGTCCATAACAATGTGATCATGGTACTATTTGTTCTAGGGGACTCCTGCATCATTAATTCAGAATGAGAAGAGTCTGTTCAAAGAACAGTTTAATTTTTAACAGTTCTGTCACCTGAAGGGTATTATTGGTACAGAAATTGAATTGAAGCAGAAAAAGGTTAATGCAAGGGTCACCAACATTTTGGGCCTCCTGATTTGCAATGGTTTGGGATGTTTAGCACTTTGTCACTCATGTTCAAAACATAGTTCTCATTGCCTACAATTGCACCTATGAGAATTCACTACTTTTGCAGACCAGACCATGTAATTTCAACTCAAGCCACCCAGCAAATCAGGAACAAGCAGTTAGCTATCATCTGTTCAACATCTAGGTTAAGCGATTTGCCTAAAACCACCACAGAAACTTTTCAAAAAGTTGACTTCACTCCATAAATCATATTCTTCCTATGCTCACTGCATCCTGAGCATTGGTGGAAATTGGGTCTTGGGGATAATGGAGCATAGGCTGTGCCACTGTGCCACTTTCTGTCCAAGAGGATGCTCCTGCAACTAATTATACTTTCTGAAGGAAATCACTAAAATAATAAACCATTCAACAGCAAAATTTCTAACCAAAGCAGCATTTTTACTTTTCAAGAGAAGGATCCAAGAATCCTTCAGATAACCCCAAGCATTTGGCTATGACTATTAACCTTTGTGAAAAGTCCTTTGACAGTAATGTGAAGAAGAACAGTAAAAAAGGCAAATGATCAGGATAGCTAAGACATATGGGAAAGCAGACAAAGAGAATTTGATTAGATGACTAATTTCTCTTTAACCAGGTCAAACTAATGAACAAAATGTAGCAGACATAAGGGAAAAAACCACCAGCAGCAAGAATACCTATCAGCATATATATGGTACTTCACAGGTGTAAACGTCTTTTAAAAATTAACTAATTAATCCTCACAACCTCATATTCCCATCTGATGCAGACAAGTATTATAAACCTGCATTTTACAAGAGGAAATTAGGGCACAGAGATTAAAAGCTGCATTTCCAAAATGTCCATTAATTCTGTGTGTCAGTCTGGAGTGTCCAACTTGAGACACTGAAATAGAGAACAGAAGGCATTCTGAGAGCCCTCAACTCCTGAGAAAGCCAGCACTAGTCATAAAGAAAGCATCTGAGAAAAATATCTGAAGTTTGGCCATGTGATAAAAACAGAAAAGCATTAAGATTTAGAAACATGTTTTGAAGAGATTGCTATTAATACACACAAGTTTGAGGCAGAGCTGGACCTGATAATAATTTAAAACTGAATTTAATATACATTCATTAAGGCAGCTAAACATTGAATGAAGCACTTGTGCTAGGCAAATAATGTAAGGAACAGAGAAGGAGGTACAGGGAGAAATGAAGAGAGCAAAGTCATGCCCAGTTCATCCAATGCAGAATGAATTCTGGTATTTGTTGAGTTAAAAATGTGGGCAAGGGGGAAAACCTCAATACTTGTACACACAAGAAGCCTTTCTACCTCTATAGAGCACAGCAGTAAGGAGTACACAAGTCCTGAATTTGGCATGCACAGCAGCCTCGTGGAGTCCCCACTGCTGGTCAGACCGCAGATGAGCTTCTTCCTCTGCAGCCTGTGTGGATACCAAACCACATCCAGCCCTCTCCACACTTGAAAAGATCCACTCCTTAGAGATTCTTGTGATTACTTGCAGAACTCCAGGTTTTAAAACAGGAAAAACAAGTGTTTGGAAGAGAGAATTGACTGGGGGATTTGTGAATTTCAAAATTTTTTTAACCTTCTGAAACTGGACTTCAGATGAAGACAGCACAAACAAATCTTTTGAAGGAGTCTATTTTCCTATGGACAGACACAATTCCTAAAATTCACACTCAGAAAATGAAAATCTTCTCTTAATTTTTGAAGTGTGACATCACACAAGCTTGCCTATGATACTTATCATTGGTAATAAATGCTCTCCAATACATGGGTAAAAAAGGCAGCTGACAGTGTGCAGCAACCTGAATGCTAGGCTTGGAACATATCTTCTTCCCTGTCATCTAAACCCATTCTTCACTTCCCAGTAAATGAGGAAACAAGAACCATGCATTGAACCTGTCACGTTTCTTACTGTATCAAAAACATGTCTTCTACAAACATTACCTGTCTGTCAAGGCATCAGGCCTTGGCATGCCAAACAATGCGCACCTTTTGTGATCTCAGCTGCTAGCCATGTATATTTGCGGCATCAGCTACTGTGTCAAAAGCTTTGTCTTTGTGTCTCTTCAGTAGAACATGAAACATAACTCTTATCAAAGAGGTTAAGCAGATCAACTTCCTTTTTGGCATAAAGAAGAAAACCATTATGGAATTAAAAGTTCCATGCTGCAGAAAATATTCAGGCCTGTATTAAATTAAACTATGTATGGAATTTCTGGTTTCTAAAGGAAAAAACATACAACTTTTTCTAAGCACAACCAGTCTTTTTTGTAGAGCACTGAACACAGTGTGTTCCCTCATCTGCCATTCTGACCAGGACATGTTGCAACAACCCCTCTTACCCCCTCCCCAGTCCATTTACAGAGCTTACAAAGAACTAAATTTCAGCTCTTAGCTCTCAATAGAAGAGAATGTCTGCTTTCAAGCCCTGCCATTTTTTGGAAGAAGGACACGTATTTTATCTCAGCAATTCTTACTGAGTACTACATCATTTCAAAGGCCGTTTTTAATTACTTAAGGCTGGGGTCAGAAACCTGTGGTTTGAAAGCCACATGTGGCTCTTCAGGAGCATGTGTTTTACTCTTTAAATCTCTGGCAGCAGCCCACAATTTTCAACAACCCACAAGCACAAAAGGAGGGGATTTTGGCAAGAAAAGGCCTTAATGGCTGTGCAATAAACACAGCTTCAGAAGTTCTCTTCTATATAACGGCTAACAACAAATCAAACTTTGGAAAGTCAATTTTGACAAGTAACATATTATCTCTAGCCTGCCATTAACTTTGCTGAAAAATTGATATGCGCATAAAACAAACAACAAAGTAAATCATCATAGCATCAGACTAATAAAACAGCAAGCAATACTAAAGAGTTATAATTCTGCAAGGTAGAAATTTCGTTTTGTTAAAAAAAAAATTACCAGCAACATTAAATGTTCGCTCACTGATGGCATTATATCCCTCTGGTTTACAGCAGAGACATTTCAGTACAGACTCAGTG
The DNA here is from genome assembly GCF_036417665.1 of Passer domesticus. Lineage (NCBI taxonomy): Eukaryota > Metazoa > Chordata > Aves > Passeriformes > Passeridae > Passer > Passer domesticus. The sequence continues at coordinate 54,486,895 of NC_087512.1, read as the reverse complement.
TTTGTCATCTCTTTGTCTTGTATTGAATAGTGTTTCTCCAAATAAAAACAAACTTGCCTACACTCACAACACACAACAAACACACACAACACGCACACACACACACACACACACATACACTCAAGGAACCAGATTTTTCTTTCCTCCTGTAACATTCTGGGACAGTTAATGACTGGAAATTAGTGGAAAATGGAGGGGCCAGAAGAGGAGAGAGATATAGTTTGTAAAAGCTGCCCTCCAACATTGGTACTGCTGTTCAATTCATCCTTGTGATCAATTTGGTTGTCTCTGGAACACCTGCTCACAAGCTGACAAATGATGAATCCCATCTCAAACTCCATAAACAGAAAAACAGCAGTCTGATAAACAGCTAATAGAAGAAATATATGCACCTTTCATAACGAAGACAAATCACTCATTCTCACTAAATGCTTCCAACAGGAACACTAATTCTGTATTTATTTGCAGAGCATATGCACTATGTCCAAAGCAGTGCATTAAAAATATCTCCAGCAGCCAATTGGTTTGATTGTCTTACTCTTACCCAGTGAAAAAACAGCTCTGAAACAATAAAAATATTAAAAGAACCTCTATGAAACAAAAACACTTCAGCAATATTTTGTGGGGCTTAATTTTCTCATTTTGCAGTGGAGTAGAGTGATTATTATATTGAACACTTTTCTCCAGGAAATATCCACAAAATATCAAGGTCACCCAAGAAAGCAGTTATTTTAATTAATAACTCCAAGAAAATACTGCAGGATTCTCTTCAGTTTAGACCTTGTCAGGTGATTTTCTTGACACCAGCGACACTAGGTAAATTTCAGTACTCTTCCTAAGCTAAATAATGGTCTTTTTTAAAGCTAGGATGTTGATGAATTGAAATTTGCCATGGCCTAAGAAAGCACAGAACACCATATTTATTCCTCCTGTTCTCTCAGGAAAGATGAATGGAAAAATGAAGTAGGAAGTGCTGGAGACCAGACTGAGCTGAAAAATCTAGCAAATATAGGAAGATTGTTTTAATCAAACTGTGACAAAAAACAGCCCTGTATTATTCTTCTAGTTCTGTCTTCTGATTGCAAACACAGAGCATGGGAAATATTGTACTGCATTTCTCTGTCTGAAAATGGTTAATACATTGAAAATAGCACAATGAACCTTCACACACTGACACGCCAAAAACAGACTCCTTTAACACAGGCAGTTTAAATCCTGACCTTTGAGTTATGACATGCTTGTAAAGTCAACAAAAATGCTGTAGTGCACACAGATTCTTTAGTTTGCAAGTGCAAAGTAATGTTAATCTCCCTTGGAGTAGCTGGATGACTTATATCCTACCATCTAGTGCCCACACCATACATATTCCACACTATAATATTTACTTACAGATAATGGATAATAGAAAGTAATTATCAGATATGCAAGTTTTCATGAATTTAACAGGAATATTTATAAGATCCCATCAGCTGTTTCCCACAAGGTGGACTGGACACTAAGAGCATGCACCCCTCTAATTCTAACGTGGGTAGACTGGCTTAGAGATGAGTTCAACATGCCACTAAGATGGGCTTGGAGAACCTCAAGGAGTGGACCCATGTGAACTGTATGATAGGTTCCACACTTGGGTCAGGGCAATCTCTGGTATGAGCACAGGCTGAGGGAGGAGGAGATTGAGAGCAGCCCTGCACAGAAGTTCTTGGGGATGCTAGTGGATAGAAAACAGAACATGAGCCAACAAGGTGCACCAGAAGCCAAGAAACTCAACCTGGGCTGCATCACCAGCAGAATGGGCAGTAGGTTGAGGGAAGTGATTCTGTCCCTCTGCTCTGCTCTGCTCTGCTCTGCTCTGCTGTGCTCTGGTGAGATTCCACCTACAGTAAGAGTCCCATACTGGAACCCTCAGCAAAGGAAAAACACAGACCTGATGAAGAAAGTCAAGACGTGGACCCCAAAAAACCAGAAGTGTGAAGCCCTCCCACTGTGAAAAAAACCTGATGGTTGTTCAGCCTGGAGAATGAAATGCTCTGGAGAGACCTTATTGCAACCCTTTCAATATTTAAAGGGAGTTTATAAGAAACATGGGCAAAGGCTTCTCGTAGAGCCTGTGACAGGAAAATGGTTTTAAATTATGGGGAAATAAAAGGCAGATTGAGACTAGATATAGGAAGAAATTATTTACAAAGAGGGTGGTGAAACACTGGCAGAGATTGCCCAGAGAGGCTACGGATACCACATCCCTGGAAACATTCAAGGTCAGGTCAGATGGAGCTCTGAGTAACCTGCTCAAATTGAAAATGTTCCTGGTCCTTGCAGGGGACTTGGAGTAGATGACCTTTGAAGGTCCCTTGCAATCCAAACCATTCTATGATGCTTTGAGAGCAGAGAGATCACGGCTCAGCAGACTGGTGGTTCTGCGTAGCAGGCAGACAGTCTCTCGGGGGCAATGGTCTGCCTTGACCTAGTGTCTGCTTCACAGAGGTAAAACCCTGCAAGCACCACTTTGTTCATGCTGGATGGGCAAGTTTCTGCTGTGGTCAGAAATGCCTTCCAAGGTATGATCTTTCAAACACACACATGGAGGAAGAGAAGATGTAAATTTTGTGTCACCAGTATCAAGAACTGTATTTCTTTTTGTGTTTTCACTGAAGTAAGTTACTATGCAGTAAAGGCACGAACGCTGGTGTTTCTTGAGATATGGGACTATGGAAAATTCAAACTTCTTAGCTGCTGTGGCAGTTCAAAAGTGATAGAGAAGTGGTTAGAATCAACACAGAATTACATGAAGAAGTTCCTCAAGCCCAGTGACAAAACATGAAAGGTCCCCTATCAGCAGACACACCTTTGTCAATACAAGAACAAAGCAGGTGGTCTTCATCCATGCAGACAGGTACCAATTCACAGGAGCTACCATTTCTTTTTATATAATTCTAACTACTGCTCACAGTCTTCTGTAAAGAAGTCAAGACCTGAATAAACTCAGCTACCACTTCCCTGATCCAAGTAAGTGCTTTAAAACCCAGACAGGAAAGCTGTTCAGTGAGCTGAATCTTTCGTTTCAGTACTTGGGAAAATGTAGTCTGTGAATATAAAGTAGAATTCAAGAACATCTCTTGCAGCTTCATCTAAACTCACAACCCACTTCAGAGGTACTTCTAGAAACATGTCAACAGTTGGTTAACTTTTAACAAACTTGGCTGTACACAAAATATATGTAGGCACACAAATAGTAAACCAGTTATTCCTGTTGTGACAGAAGCCACAGCTGCAAGTTGGGCATACAATTTTATAAAATTGAGTTCCAAATTCCTAACAGATTTGGGGTTTAGATGGCAAAGCAGTTAGATGCATTTAAAGAGCTTAGCACACAAGGAAACCATGAAATTCTTCAGAGTCTGCCTGTGTATTTTAGCATTGATTAGTGCCAACCACATAGTTCAGTGCTCTTCCATAGCAACTTAAACATGACTTACTGAAGTTAATTCAAAGTTATTAAAACAGATGTGCATAGTGCTGCATAGAGTTCTCTCTCATTACTACTATAACTGAAATTTCCATTACACAGATGATATTATGCTAAGATAGCATTGTTACTCCGCTTTTCTTCCAACCCCAATGTCCTGTCTATTCTTAGTCCTCAAATAAAATGGTTTCAACGTTGTTTTGGTTTTTCCCTTGCATGAGGTTAATATGGATTTTCCTCCAAGAACCTCCTGCACACTAATAAATTTCTCAAAACTAAAAAAATTACTGTGACTGGAAAATAGGACTTCTACAGAACAATTCAATAATAAAATGTTTAAGAATTCCTGGAAGAACATAAGGTGGTTTTATTTCTTTCCTAAAACAGGGAAGTTCAAGGTTGGTGGTGCTTGTTTTTTTTGGTTTTTTTTTTAAAGGCAGATTTAAGGAAACACTACTCTCTTTAGTGAAGAACAATGACAAGATGATGCTATTACTCGGGCTTTGGCTTAAAACACAAACAGCAAGGACTTACTTTGCCTTTCTACATTACCTCACTGCATTTGTTACCACATTTCACTATGGTGGGATTCTGCTCCTGCGATCACTGTGCCACAAAGGCACCTGAAGTCATTACTCACTCTGTTAATCACTAATATGAATGGGGAAGAAGGGCCAGAATCTTTTCACATTACAGTCTCATATTGCTCAAGGGGAAATAAATAATCCAAGTTGAAAGAGGATGAAATATAAAATGCCCTCTTTATAAACTTAACTTAAAGGTAAAGCTGTCACTTGTCTCAAAACCTTAGCTACCCATGCAGACTGCATTATCTATAGTCCTTTGTACTTCCAGAGCAATTGCTACTAATTATTTCCATCATTTTCCAAAACCTATAAATATATGAAAGTATTTAAATACAATTGTATCAAATTTAAGCACTGTGGTTTCCCCAAGTTTAGCATCATTGTTCACACAAGTCCAAGCAGTAACATTTGACCATAAGAAGCCAATTCAGTTATGAATACAAAATGTGTTTATTTTCTACATGCTGCAGTAATATAAAGAGCTTCTTCCTCTTTGTCGTCCAAGTAAACAAGCTAAAGGAAAATGTTGTAATGGTAAAAGCACTGAGCTTGCATCTCCATTCCATACATTAAAAGCACAGTTTTCTTGCCTCCTTAGTAGCCTAGTAGCTCTGTTTTCATCTCTTCTACTGGGCAATGTAAAAACCATTGTGCAGTTCGATACCCCCATTTCAGGGACAAAATTTTCGCATCTGTCCAGGAGGTAAGAAATGACATTTCTTTTACAATAAGGGAAACTAATATATTGCATCAATTTCATTAAGGAAGAATTGAAAACAGACTTGCATGTTCCTGAAGGACAAGACCAAGACCCTGCCCACTACCTTTCAGAATAATCGCACCAAACTAACCTATAAATCTGCTGCTTAAACCATGACACAGGGAGAGCCTCAAGTTCCTGGCAGACAATACATACATCCATTTTCCCTCAGCTCACAGAAACCTTTATTGTTACCACCAATGTTTTCCTCTTTTTATTGTGTGGCCAGAAGTTGCTCTTACAGTACAAATTAATAGCACACTTGGGATAGAAAGGCCTTTGGGAGACCATTATAGGATTTCAACACCATTTATGTCATCACCATGTGGCGCCTCCTTCACAAAAGGGAAGGGCAGCAGGTTGTGCCCATGTGCTTGGACAACTGTAATGCTGCAGATTTCATTTGTATACCCAGACAGAGGAAACACTTGCCTTTATTGGCTTTAAAAAAAGGTCAGTGTTTGATTTAATAAATTCCCTGCCAAGAAAGCAGATTCCATTCTCAAAGGTTTAACACTAGTTGTCACTGGGTGGCTGGGTGTCTCTGAGCATTGCTAGCAAGCTACAAAGACTTTAACATCTGTGCATTTCCCCAGTTTGAAACCAGCCCAATTCAGCTGTTTCTCTACTTAGCAGTCTCTGTAAATACATGAGAGATGAGTTTGGCAAGCCTCTGTTCCAGCTCTGCATTACAAACTCATCACAGTGGCCTTAAAATACAGAGGTTAAAAACCTACCTATGAGGAAATGCACATTTTAAATTCAGTTAATAAACCTGTCTTCCTGTCTCTGTAAAACATACTGTAGTTCTGTTGCTTAATATCCAAACCTTTGCCTGTTCAAGCAGTCCTACTGACTTACTTCAGAGAAACCACTCATGTGGGTTCAGTCATTCATACATGTGCTAAAACATTTGCATGATGAGGCTAAAGTGACTAAATGTGAAGCAGACTGTCAAAAGAATAATTTAAAAGTCAAGTGCATAACACTGCATGCAACTGCATATAAACCTGAAAGGCTTGCAATCTCAAAAAAAAAATCATTTAATAAATACTATAGCAATAATAACATCAGCAATTACACAAGTGCAGTATTTTCTAATTTCGGAACATCACAGAAACAACAAATCATACTGATCAGAGACAGCACCTATGTGGGGTAGGCATTTTTTCATGAGTCCTTTGAATGGAAGGGTTACAGTCTCATTTTTTCCAAGCAGATTATGGCCCATACTCGTGTATTCAAATTATGCACAGATGCTACCCTTTCGTCCCTGCCCTCATGAATCTTGAAAACAAATAACTAATAAATAATGCATTAATTATAGTAGCAGTGTTGCATTCACTCCAATCCATCTAAAAAAGCAACAAAAACTCAGAATCAAATCTATGTGTGTTGGTTTAACCTTCATAAATACTTTTTTCAAGCGTTATTTCTTCAGTAATACTTCATGTCCCAAGGATGATTCATTCCCCTCTAAAAAAAGTAAAAATCAAGACAGACTTTACCAATGAAAAACAATGACATTCTGTTTGTGCTCAAATATCATTGCACTGATGCAGTATTTTAACTCTGTTCTCTGTGCCACATCTGAGACATGGCTCCTGGTTGTCTGCCCTAACAGTCAGGCTGTTACCAGCGTGCAAGATGTGCTCCCTCTATTGGCTATCTTGCTCTTCAGTAGGAAAAAATCACACAAAAGGAAAAAAAGCCTTACTGCAAGGGAACACTATTTTAAAGTTTTTGGCTAGGACATGAAAAATTATCTCCTATGAAATGGATCATGAATTTAGAAAGAGACAACACACACAAACAATTAAATGGCTGAACTTCACGCAGCACTTGACCAGACCTTAAATTTTCCAAGCACAAATATCTGGTCTCAGAGTTTTTTCTTTGTAATGAATTAATGACATGTATTACTAACACCATCAGGTTTAGGCATGCAAAAAAGTATTCAGATGTCAAAGTACTGGTATATCAAAGCACAAAAACCACTATGAAAAACCATGCAGCTGCTTATTTGCTTGCAAATGCCAAAGTTAAACCACAAAAACAGATTTGGAAAAATACTGGAATATGTGTGCATATTCATAATATTTCATACCAAGAAACCAAAATCAAAGTTTCAAACTCTTTAACAAAAATCCTTTTAAAAGGTTTTAAAATAATTCATACTTAGTAGAAGTGAACACCAACAGCAACACAAATCAAGCAATTATTCTGGCTTGGTAATTACAAAGACTCGAAGTGATGGTATTGGTTATAGTACTGCCTACATGATACTTTCAACAGGTAATTAACTTGTATGATGTCAGGAATTCAGACCTCTTTACTCAATAACACCATCAAACAACTGTATTGCAAGCACACAAGAAACACAGGCACATCTCCTGCCGAGACCCTTCACCCAGAAGCTTCTGAGCCCAGCAGAGTTCTCCGGCAGGGAAAAAATAATAAAACAGGGAAAGACTAAATAGGGCTCTCGTGAGTGAATAAACAGGGTTCTCTTGCAAGGCCACAAGTTGTTAGAGCAAAAACACATTAGGTAACACCGCCTAGTGAGCCAGTGACTTATTAGTCAACACAGGGGTGTGTCGCTGGCTGGAATTCCCAAATCAGATTGTCTGCCAGACAGTCAATTCCACTACAGTGCTTTGACAAAACTGAAAAACCTTCAGACAGCTATCCTGCAATGTCTGGAAGGACATCCAGCAAACAGATCCGTGTGGTCCCAGGAGCAAAGGTCTTTTAGCTTTCTAGTTTCATTGTGACTTCTTTGTTTCTCTCACCCACCATAAACTGAACACCAGACTGCACAGCTGTAGTGGATTACCGGCTGACATCCTTCATGGAAAAATAAAGGTGCCACTTAGACAATTATTGCAACATTGTACTTAAAGCATCAGTAGCTTTAAGGCTTCCTCCATTGTATTATCAGGCTCCATCCTCATTAGATATTGTGGCTGCAGCACAGTACTGTTTAAAATACAGCAAAACCAAGCTATAATTTTTGCCTGCTGAGGAACTGGTGAGTACAGAGCATTGCTGAGGAGTGGATATGAAATATGAATGTATTTCTGTATTGACAGCAATGAAGTGAAGATATCTTGTTCTTTGTGTTGCACAAAAAAATGTAACTAGATCCCAGCTAAGACTAGTGGTTAGAAAAGCTTGTCCTCACTCTGTAACGTGCAGAGGTGAAGACCATGCATGCTATTGACACTAATCAAGTTAAGGCATTCTCTCACCTTCCTTTTTTCTTTTTTCTTTTTTCTTTTTTCTTTTTTCTTTTTTCTTTTTTCTTTTTTCTTTTTTCTTTTTTCTTTTTTCCTTTTTCTTTTTCATTTTTTTTCCCAGAAAGAAGGAAATAAAAGCACTCTATTTTGTTTTAATCTGATTATTCCTGATTATGTGAATACTCCTCTGCCTTCATCAGGACTCAGAAAATAATAGCTGAATAATTTTTGCTCTATGGGGCCTAAGCTTGGGTTTATAGCAGAAAATCCTGATATCTGCTCAACTTTTTACATACTAAAATGGATGAGCATTCTCTTTAGGAGAACTTTCAGTCCATATTACTCTGGCAAAGCATATAGCTTAAGGGCAATATAAAGCATCTCAGTAAAAGTGTTCTGCCTGTGGCACTGAGGAACTTTACAGGAATCTGGGCTGAGGGCATGCAGTAGACACATGTCTCTTGAAAAGATTTTGGACAATGATGGCAGAAGACAAGAAAAACCCTAAACCCTAAAACTCTGTGACTAGAATAACAAATGGGCTGTAACTGCCACTTATTTCTGCCTTCTCCTCAGCTCTGATTTTCATATCTGCATATTTCTTGAAGAAACATAAACACAGAATTAATATTAATACTAAGCACTTTAGACAACAAATAGAGAAAGTAAACAGCCATCTAGCCATCCACCTATGCTATGTGCCATACTGAGTAGTTTTCAGCAACAAAGATAGAAAAAGATCCCAAAGTGTTTGCCAGCTAAGAAAGCAGTCCATCAAATACTCAGAAAAAATAACATACAAATAATATGCATGACAGTAATTTTGAATCTGGGATTCAAATTATTATTATTCAAATTACATAAGCCAGTGAATAGCTCCCCTCCAAGAATTCCTGTATTTTATTAAAGAACTGACATAATACAGCAACATTGCTTGCAATAGGGAAGAGGATATGAGAAGGTCAAATGTAGCTGTGTGGGGGTTATGCTCCATGGAGCTGTAATAAGAAGCATCAATGTGCTTGTTTACAAAGATTTATTAAATCAAATATGACTAGGTACTTACAATGATGGCTTAAAGCATATTTAAAAAGAAGCATATTTAGAAAGAAATATGGGCCCTGTACTTTTCAGAAAATACATATACCATGAATTGTTAAGACTCCTTAGTCCAAAACCTAGTAGCAATCTGTGGTATTGCTGATGTATTCCATCTGTGACTGAATACAGAGTAACTGTCTCTCATGTATTTCATTGGCACATATATTGAATTAAATAACTTAAAGAATAGAAAGAATATTTTCTCTCAAAGCAGGGCAAGTAAATTATTAAAAAGAAGTTTTTTTAAAACAACTCTTCACTGAAGAAAGTTTCTCTAGTGATCTCTGCAGTATAATGAATGGAATTACTGAGAAAGAATGTCAGTCGTATTTTAGCTCAATCATAAACAGCAAAGATAGTTGCTGATACATCTCGAAAGCCCATTATCCTTTAGAAAAGAAACTTATTTAAATTTTGAACTTCAAAATACAAATGTCCAGAATGCCTTAAATGGAAGTGCACTTATATATACCTTACCTCAACATACATTTGAAACTGACAAGATAAGTAGACAAGCTTTTGTTCTAATGTTTTCAGATTGGTTCTAGTCATTAACCAATTACCAGGAAGCATTGTGAAATTCCAAAAAAAAAAAAATCTGAAAGGTACTACGTAAAATTTGCTTTAAATTCCACAGATACCTGCCATTAAGGCTTAAGTTCCCTGAACTTATATTTTTGAAAAAAAATTCTTACATTGTGAAGCAAATGATAGTGCAAATCTACTTATTCATAAGAAATCTATCGTGTCATAAGAAATATTTGCATAATGGGCAACAGGAGAGAATAGGATACTCAGCTTATATACCGCATTAGTCCCTATGATACTGGCCAGCTTTAATACAGCAGCACGGAGAAGTCCTGCTGAACAACATTCCCCTGACTTTGAGAGCATACCTGTGTATACCTGTTCTATCTCAGGATCTAGCAGAAACAAACATACTTTTGTAGATACTAGAATCACTGGCAGTTAGCAAAAATATAATATACAAATAAATATCACTGTACAAATGCAAGTCATTGTAAAAGGGAATTGCAGTTTTAACTACAGTAAAAAATACAAAAGCAGGATCACAGAATAAGTCACCCCTAAAGCCATAAAAATTAATTTTTCATCTGATAGTTATCACATGATTATCTATCTGATACATTTTTTTCTAATCATACTGAAAAAAATAAAGCTAAACAAAAACATAAACAAAACAAAACACCAAGCAACCACAACAAAAACTAAACAAACCTTTCAGAATAAGAGAATCAAATTCTTATGTTTAAACAAAGGAGTTTGAAATAAATATTCTCCTTTCCTGCACTTCAGACCATGCTGGACTATTTCAGGAGTAATTTATGCCTTTACTGCAAAGAATACTTGACTTAGGTTCACAATCCCTTTGAACTGGCATAGATCCACACTGCTGCTAACAGATGTTTCTGCTGACACAAAGAGGTAATGAGAAGGAGAAGATGGCAGAAGAGCAGATAGCCTTTTGCAGTAACAAGACTTTGCAGATGGAATAGGTATCAGTTTTCCACAATTTTTTATTAGTCTACCTAGGGAACAGGAATTACAGTTCATTGATGATCAAGATTAATATTTTATGCCTTTAAGGCACCAGCAGGGTTTCCACATGGTTTTCTGAATTCTGGTTTCTCAGCAAGTGATAGGGAGACTAGTAAGAGGTTGTGATAATATGGTTCAAAATAATATATGGATAGAAAACACAGCCGTCAACTTAAGGATGAGTGCAATCAAGAACTTGTTTTGGTGACAGAAATATCCAATAGTTACCATACTGCTAACTACATCTCAGTCAGTGACAAAACCAGACCTTCCCTATTTCAACTCATGTATTTCTCCCTAAAACAATACCAGACAAATGTAGGATAAAAAAAATTCTGTACCTACATAGGTGATGGTTCAGGACATGATTTCAGGTATCTTTCTTAACTTAACTAACTATCTTTCAGTTAGTTCTGGAGTAACTACAAGGCACAGTTCTTTGGCATTTCCACCATTTTAGAAAACAATGATGCTGACTTGATCATATAGTACCATCCACAAGCTAATTTCAGACAGAGATTAAAAAAAGATACACAGAAAAAAATTCTAAATTATATATGTGAGCAACAAAGCACCAAGTCTCTGTAATTCTTTTATCTACTTCCTCCTTTTTCATGATTTCCTAAAGGGTGCTTCTTGAATATCAAATTATGAATATGATAGGGACAGTAAGTAATGTGAGACAGCCATTTATTTAAAAGGGCTAACCCCAAGCCACTAGTGCTTGCATAAGCTGTTAAGCTCTGTCATTATACCAGAGCTTTCCAGAGGCCACGTGCAGAAGGGTCATCTCTCTGAGAAATTGTATACCTTTTACTTCGTGTTTTGGTCTCTGGGGTTAGCTGTAATGTGACCTTCAGAGTGACTTGAGGCTCAAGGCTGGAAAAGTACAGATGCTGCAGTAGATCTGAAGGGCAGCAGTGGTGTGAGAGGTGTTCCAAGGCAAAGCCATGAAAGAGACCATGATGCTGCAGGGCAGACTTCTGGCATCCTCAGCCCCCGCCTTATACCACAGGATGTGTGCTTTCTATGCACAGAGAATGAAAGAAGGAAGAAAAGTACATGTGATGCAAAAAAACAAAGACTAAGAGGATTTAAGAAAGAAAACAACACAAAGCCTGCAGCTCAAGAACTCAGGCTGCATACAAGAAATTACTTTCCATTTAGCTAGGATGTTCTGGTGATCAGACAAAACCAGAAAAAAGTATGCACACTTGATGTTTTGTATTTATTATAATCTTTATGTAAATGTCATGGGATCTTTAATTTTCTGTGCTAATACAATTTCTGTCCTTCCACAGTGAAGTCTGTGTTTGTCAAAAGTACAGTTTTTCCATTAGACAAGAATTTTAGCATCTCAGGGTAAATATTTAAACAAAAGATTAGGGAAAACATCATTCAATTGCAGGTTTCTGAAGAGGCAAATACTATCCTTTTAACACAACCTTCAAAACACACCCTTTTAGCTACCATTTCAGTTTATGTTCACAGTTATCATAAACCAAAATACAAAAATTATGTGTATGTTCTGACTGGTTGGTATGTGTCTGCTTTTATGCACAAAATTCTATTTTTATTTCTAAATAGAAACTGCTTCTGCTCCAAAGAATTTGTCCTCCAGGAATTTCAAGAAACAAAGTACTCAAAAGTTCTCCATCTATCACCTCCCTTGAGAAGAAGGGAGGAAAAAGACATCAATACCCTTCTCTTCAGACTCAGCATTACAAGCATGGCCCAAAGAAATATAGTCATTATTCTTGCCAGTATTCTGAAGCCAACTTGGTTGTGGGGTGTTTTGGGTTTTCTTTCCCCCTCCTAAATTATGAAAGGAGAATGTATCAAAATTACATCAGTTTTGAGATAGGAAAAATCAAAGAGAAAAAGAAAGACAGTACTAGAATGCATAATATTGACGAATTCATGGACAACTTTTAAGGAAATTTTATGCACAAATAGGTATGGAGCTAAAAGTTAATTATAAATTACACAGGACAATTCCCATCTAAGAATCCTGAGGTTTACAAAAGAAAAGGTTATCCCAAAATCTAATAAAAAACCATGCCTCAATGTCCCTCTCTCACACAGCAAAGGGTACTGCTATTGTTCCCCAGCAAGGCAGACAGCTGGCACTGCACTCAGCGCCAGCACGACTGTAGCCAGCAACTCATTTATGACCCCAGCATCAGTCAGTCAAAGCAGATAATTTAGCAGAAAACCTCCCAGGCTGGTAGTCCTCCCATCCCTCACTCCCCCCACATGGCAGCAGACAGGTCTGGTCAGGCTGCACAATTCCCAGCCTTCAAAAGCCCAACATTTTTCATGTTCATTTGAGAGGTTCTTTCCCTCAGATTCAAAGAGCTTTCACAAACGTGTTAGTGGGTGAGAGCTTTCTATTCTCACACTAGATGTGATTAATTTGTGCCATTCACGTGGCTAGTGGCACAGACAATGGGAATGGACTGGCTCACACCCCATCTACAAGCAATTTGTGCCACAGAAGTTCAGACTTTAAGAAAAAAGGCTTTGACAGTAGTAAGTTTCCTGCTTGTTATGGATGGTGCTGAGTGATAACAATCAAGTATTTCTGCAAAAAGAAAGAAGGTAGCTCTATTACCAATAGCACAATTATTATTACAACAGACCTAACAGAGATGGAACAACCTTTTTCTCATTCCTGCACAGGAATGACAACAAAACACATTAAAAAACAACACCTGATTTTGTAGATTTTGTTTGATTCATCCAGCAAACAGTACACACTAAGAAAGCAGGGACACGAAATCTGAATAAAAATAGGTTTAACCCAGATATTCAGATCTCCCTCTTCCATTTACATTTTCAGTTGCAGAAGGGCATAGTAAAATAGTAAGAGAGATATTTTTTGAATCTTCTTCTCTTGGTATATCATTCTAGCTAAAGCCCTCAATGACAGTCCTATGCAGTTTTGCAATCAATCTCAGGGCTTACATTTGATGGACTAAGATAGTAAGAACTCACAAGCACTTGCTATTCATCTCTGTCAAAGAATACTTGAACTTTCTTTACTCAAGTTTACTTCCTATACAGATAAATGCAGAAGATAGCTTCTCAGCCCTCCCAAATAAGCTCACTTGTACCTTACATCAGAAAGACAGCACTGACTTGAATTCATACATAGATACACAGATATCAGAATGAACTGGACTGAGATTTTATCTGCTATATATACACATTTTCTGGCCTATCAAAACACCTGGATTCCATTATGAGATGCATAGGGTAAACATGATTCTAACCTGCACCAAAGAAAGTGGTGTTATCCTCAGTGTTATTCATAAAGCAGCATCTTTCACTTCTTCTAAATGTCTAATATAAGCTAAGGACACTGCACACAGCAGTCTCAGACCATGCTGCTTATCATAATTAGAACTATTTAATTGTTTGCTGCCTCTCTGGAAAGGTTTAAGAGAAAATCGAAAGGTACAAAACAGGAGAACTAAAAATAGGCAGAGTAATGGATGTCTACTTAACCATATGCTGGCATGTGTTAAGACTAAATGGACCAAATAGCAAATAAGGAGCTGGTATATTCCAAAATGAAATATCAGTAAATGGAAGGTCCTCCTAATTTCTATCAATTAACCCAGTACCTTAAAGTCAGCAATTACATACAGAAGTATGCCCTGCAGTGGCCTTGAATCTGTTTCACAGCCAAAGCATATAATTAGTCCTGATTAATATCCCGCATTGCACATCAACAGTATCAGTAAACATGAATGATCCACACTGCTGCTGCCACAGGAAGCCTTAGTTGTCTGATCAGTGCCTTTATCAAAGCACTCTGCCCAAATGAGATTGAGGGCTGATTTGGCACCCACACTGCCTGATTTATTAAGAGAGAAACTGTGCTGCCTTCCATGTAATCATATTAATCCCATGCATCAACTAATTAAAACACAAAGAAAGATTTTACTTATGTGTGAGCAATTACAACAAGTTCCTGGTTGACATCCAAATGGATTCATGACACTAATTTGTGAACAACAAAGCCTTGTGTATTAGGGAATTTTAACAGGTGAGTTTACACACAGTATGCACATTTTCATTAATTGTGAGCACATTAAAAAGCAATAGGTGTGAACCTTACCTAAACCAAAGATTATTCACAAGACTGCTTCTAAGGAAAAGCAATTAAAGCAGAATAAATTTCCAAGGATATGCATAAAAATTTACAAAAAAACCCAAACCCTCTGCAAGAGTAATTAATTTTCTGAAGCATATAATTTCAACTGCTTCTGTAGAACGTGCATTTTGCTAACATTAACTTCTTGGATTAGATTTGCCTGTAAGTGAAATTGAATGACTAATGGTAAAACTGGTAGCAGCTGTTATTGGGGATCATTCCCAGCTAAAGTGGCCTGTGCAAAAAGCTTCATCAAAAGCTGTGCAACCTTCTGTGTGGCTTCTGTTCCTCTGGTTCACCTCAGTCAGAATGGGAAATGCTCCAGCATGAGGGATGCAAATAATCCAACATGGGGGTAGCACACAAGAACCCACAGGGTCAGCTATTCAAACCAAAGCACTCAGAGATAAAGCAACACACTGCAGTTACAAGCTTGAAGTGCACCACCAGTAAACATTTCACTGTGCAGATGGTTTGTTGTCTGGGTAGAGCATAACACACCTAAAGCGAATAAAACAGATATTTTCTTTTCCTTTTCCCTTTCCTTTCCTTTCCTTTCCTTTCCTTTCCTTTCCTTTCCTTTCCTTTCCTTTCCTTTCCTTTCCTTTCCTTTCCTTTCCTTTCCTTTCCTTTCCTTTCCTTTCCTTTCCTTTCCTTTTTATTGTTTATTTATTGTTTTTATTGTTATTAACATTTTGGGGGGATGATGCTATATTATGCCAACCACCTTACAAAATGCCAATTAAAACATAACAGCAAACAAATGTATGTCAGCACTTTACTTTATGAGTAAAATCATACCACAATTGATAATCCACATTCCCCTCCACACTACAAGAAAAAATACAGTGGGATTCTCCTGTTAGAATGTCTAGCATGTTTCAAATGCAAGAGCCATCAATGATTCTCATACTGACAAGGGAGTGTTCATGCACCCTTGTGTGTGGAGAGAGGTACAAGCTTCCTTGACTCCTGAGAAAAGAAAGGCTTGACATACTTTAGCAACTTCATAACATAACTTGGGAGAATTACTGTCTGAAAAGCAATGGTTGTTCCCTAAAAATAATATTTATTATTCATACACAGCAATCTCCCCACAGTACAGCAAAATCTCTGTGAGAGCAGTACTATAGAAAACCTAGCTAAGGAAATGTATTTTGAAGAGACATAGAGTACTGAACATTATAAATAAAATACAATTCCCTGGCTTCAGTCAGGAGCATAGCAGTGGAGGGCGAGGAACAGAGGTGGTGCTGGAGTTGGGGTTGGGGAGGGGAGGAGTGGAGGGAGAAGGAGTGAGAAATATGGAGGAAAAAATCTAGAACTGTTTCAGTGCAGACTAATTTAGTAGAATGAGAGACATTTAAATTGATTGTGTGAACTCCTCCTCTCTCTGCTGATCTGGTACCCTTCCCACACATCTTTAACTGCCCAGGGCACCGCCTGCTGTCTTCCTCAACACTGGCACTCTGCCTTGCCAAGAAATCCTTAACCTGATCTGCTGTATCCTGATCAACTGTACCACTACAAGATCTTACCAAGAGACAGAAGAAAAGAAAACCAACTTTAAGCTGCAGTGCTGTTCCAGCCCCAGTTCCCTGCAAAATCTGTGCAACCCAAGCTGGCAGCAGCAAGTGGCTGCAGTCCCACAGGAGAGCAGAGCCATAGTACTGAGAGAAATACACGTTTCCTTAACTGAAAATTATGAGCAAATGCTGAAATTACTTAGGCAAATATATATGAGACACAGTCATAAAATAATTTTGCATCCTGCTAGACAATTTTGGAGCACATTATTTGAAGTTTTTGTAGCACAAAGTACTCTGAACATAAGAGTTTTGTGTCTTACTGTTCCTTCCATCACGATCCCTATTCTTCATTCCACCTTCACACTTAATTCAATATTCCCTTTTCACATTGTTTTGTGACTGGGGTTTGACAAAGGTATTTTGTAGCAACAGATTTGTGAAACACCAGAGTGAGGTCCCTTTTATCAATGTCTCTGCACTACCTCAGGGGTTTGACAGAAAATCCTATGTGACACAGCCAATGAGCTTGTCTGCCAGCACATTCCCACCATCATCAATTGGAAACACCGATTTAAGAAAATCCACCAGTATGTTCCACTTGGCTCTGCCCACTCCAACAGCAATGCTGGAGCTGGAAACAAGCACCAGGCAACTTACTCTGAGAGCTGCTACTGCCAGCCCTGAAAGATTCCCCTCTCTTTACTACATTACTTCAAATGTCCTCAACCAGGTAGCAGGGGCAGGGGGAAAGCCTCCAGTCTATCCCCTGCAGGAGAACACGTCCCAGGGAGAGAAGCTGCTGGAGGCTCTGGAAACCTTTGGCCTATGACTGTTCTCCCCCACAGAAAATATCTCAAAGAGAAAGTGGAATTGACAAGTGAGTGGAGTCATAGCAACTAAAGCAAACAAGAAATCATAAAATCATAACATAACATTAGTTTGTCTGCCCTTGGTTTATTGTTTTGCTTTAGGTAAGGTATTAATCATGTGGGGAGTGGGAAAGGGAAGAAGAAGTAGTAGTGAAAGCAATGCTATTCTCTTGCATACACTTACCTTCTGGCACAATATTCTGGATGCAAAGTTTCCAGCAATACAACATTATGGTTTCCTTCTATTTGGCCATTTTTCTCAGCGTGCAGCATTAAAGTCTGCTTTCTGTAACAACAAGACTTTGCTGGTTTCACTGGTGAAATGTTCTAGACTATCAAAAATTTTAAAATAGAGCTCATAGTTTCTCTTTTCTTTTTTTTTTTTTTTTTTTTTCTGGAATCAGACAAAAGCTGCGAAAAAATTCAGAAAAAACAAAAATCAATATATATTAACTTTGCCAGCAGCAGCTGTTGGCAAGTGTACCTTCTTTGAATAAAGCTGTCAATACAGGTAAGAGCTTAAGGGCTATCTTCAAGGCAGTTATCTCCCTGGACTAAAAATTAATGATTAAAAACATGGTTTCTGCCCCATCCCCACACTCTGTGCTTTCCTGTGGTAATGAGCAGAGTCAAGCTATCACTCTTATTTGCATGATGTAAGCACAAAGAAGAAGAGTGTGATACAATGGCAAAACTACTCCCCTCAGGTCTGCCTTCTTATAAAACAAACAACAAAAAAAAAAGCAACAGCAAACACAACACTAAATCCTTCTGATGAGGGGGAAAAGGAAACCTTAATTTGATTGATTGTGCTTAAGGCTGTGGAGGAGACATCCACACATAACTACCACACTGGATCCTGGCATGCACCCAGAAATTTGAAGCACATGGTGGTATGTGTCAGATCATTTCACTGCCCCTAACAGTTGTCTCCAGCTTCATTTCAAACTAATTAGCTGCAAAAGTCACTTGAGAAAATTCTCCCCTTCATGGGGATTTCACATTAAGAGCTCTAAAAGACATCATCCCCTATTACAGAACTGAGGAAAGACTAAGCAATGCTGCACTAAATTGAGATGATCAATGTTTACCACAAATCAGTCAACACTATTAAGTACTAATAGAGCAGAATCAAAATTAAGAAAAAAAAAGGAGAAAAAAGAAGAAATCAATAAATTAGTCTGGCCAATGACAAACCTCATGGGTTTAACTTGATATGCCATCAATATGAAAAGAATTTGACAGTTTACATAAGGGATGTGACCTGGTGCCAACAACCTCTGGCTTCTACATTTTCCAGATGGCAAGAGATTAGTCTAAAGTCTTTATTCTCACAAGATTTTTTTCCTCCATGAAAAAACTATAAATGACAATTCTGTTCCAAATTTCAATTCTCCTTCACAAATGTCTACTGAATTCCAGGCCTTAAATAATGTCCATGAAAAGAAGTCTTTGGACCTGAAGTGGTGAAGAATAAAAAGAACAAAAAAGAATTAGGAAAATAAAAGACTAAGGCAAACCTGAATGTAATGCTAGTCTTTAAAAGATATATTGACAAAAGCAGTGGGGAAAAGTTTGGACTACCATTAACTTATAGGAAAAGGTTGGCAATTTCCAATTGTGAATGTGAATGCCTATTTAAGTTTGATCATGAAGGACTTGAAACAGTGAAACAGTTAAGCCTACTTACATATTAAAAAATGCAGTTTTGTTAAATTTAGTATGCACCATTTTTTTCACTTTGATTTATACCACCATTGACAAAGACTTTGAAGGACATTCCTGCTTAATATGGTAAAGAGCCACAGCAAAGGGCATTGTCTCTGCTTTGCAAACGTTACTATGAAAAATCATCCCTTGACAAAGCATGACACTGTTTTTCATTAATCCCTGAAATACAGCAAAGAGGGAAACTGGAGCCTTTCATTGCTTCTCATGCAGGGGAAGACATGGATGATTAATCAGTGGTCCATAGGGTGAAAAAACATTGTGTGAAATGTAACTTTTGCAGACAGAAATTCATAACTGATCAATCAGGCTAAACATTTAAAAAAAATCAAAACATATTTTTCAGTGCCCAAGGTATCAAAAAAGTCATCGTGAGAGTTGTTCACTTCTCCCTTCAACCATCAAAAAGTATTACCTCATTTTTTGCTTTAGTGGCATCACCATAGTAACTCTTCCCCTGCAAGAAATACTCCCCAAAGGCCACCACTCCTCCAGCACATGCCTTCAAGACCTTGTATCTTTGTGCCTTATAAATTGACTCAGTCCCTGAAGACTCACAGTAAATTCAAGTGCTGAACCCACACCAAACCTCAGCCATTAAAGGATCATCTCCAAATCTAAGCTTAACAAGTGCTCTAGACAAACCAGATTTTAAAGTGATCAACATCTTGGCTCAGTCCAAAATGTGGAGAAACAGAGCAGCTATTACAAAGACATTGTTTCCTTAACTAACCCCCTCTTGCCTCCCACCATTAATAACTCATTTTACACATGATCATCTTTCATTTCCCAACATTTAGATTGGTAAAGATAAATTTATAGTACTTTCCACATTACAATTGTGTCATTCAGATTCACACACTAGAAAAGTTATTTAAGGAAGTGAGCCAAGAAGATTACATCATTATACCAGGTTTTCCTCAGTGGTCTAGGGGGAAAAAATTGATAATATACCTAGTAATCACTTTATAGGCTTCCTTTGGTGAAGCCCATAAAGTGATTACTAGGTATATTATCAATACACCTAGTATATTGATAATATACTAGGTATATTTTGTTTGTAAAATATTTTGAGGAATGGTCAAATACTAGACTTAATATAAGGGCTCAGGGATGCAAAAATATCTGCCATAAAGTGCTCTCTTACAAAAGACAGCAAGCGGGTTTTTTAGCCAAGTTATTTTACCATTTTGCACCACTTCTGAAATCTTCTGTGCTTATCAAATTAGTTAAATAAGGGGTTTGACAAACTGCTAAATAACATTTCAGTCCCACACTTGGGCCACCACAGGCTACACTGCAGCAGGAGGGGACAGTTAATCCTCCCAAAGACTTTAAGCCACATTCTCACAAGCAGAGAGCTGCTCTGCACCAATTAACAGGAGTAAATCAGTTTCATAAGGATTCAGAAATAAACTTTTTCTTTGCCCATGCTGCTGCTTCAGATCACAGCCATGCTGCTACTGTCACTGCACCCATGATACCTCCTTTGCTTCCTCAATGCAGCCTGGTATCACCCGAGTAAACCAGGGCAGGTTTGTGCACATTTACTGGTAGTATTTTGTTTTAAACTCAGATTATGGGAACCAAAGCTTGATCATTTTTTCTAAAAACTCATTACCTACACCTGTAGCTGAAGGCAGCAGAACCTTCTGTAAGACTATCCAAATACTCTTGTTGTTTTCGAAAAGCAACTGGCAGAGCAATCCCTTCAGCTTAATAAACTTTAGCTAAAAACATATAATGACGCTCTTGATATTTCTCAGATTCTCACAGATTATTATATTTTGTCAACAAACAAGGAAAATTCAGAAGGTTAATGCAGCACAGCAGAGGATGGAAGAAAGCCATGAAGACCTAACTGCCTTTTAATGTTCAACTTACTTATGTTGGTAGCTTCTTTTTCTGCTTTCAGTAATATACTATGTGCCCAATATTTCTTAATATCCTTTGAAAAGGCAAATTTCTTTAGATTCTTATGAAGATTTGGCTCTGTCTCTATAAATAGACATGCTTTCCTCAAGCTCTTCCCCTTTTCCTTCTCACGTATCCCTCGGTTTCCAAATACATATACAGTTTTGGTTTTTCTTTAGTTACACTGTACAGCACTTTCACTCTGTTCTGTAATTCATAACTGTTTATTTCACATTTTCCAGACATACTAGCAGAGAACTGCAAAACTAGAAGACAAGGAGTCTGAATTACTGTATGTTCCTTTAGGAATTTTATAGGGGGAAAATATTTGGTATTTGACTGCTATTGAAGGAGTACTAGATTCTAGAGATGAATGGACAGTTGGAAATTCCTTACATATACTTTGCTCTTCAGTTGCAAAAAGCTATTCTCTTTTAGGATTGAATCAGAAGGTTCTATCTTGACAGGAAGAGCTGTATATTGGTTTGTAAAAACAAAACAAAACAAAACAAACAAACAAACAAAAAGAAAAAACAAACCCCAAAAAAGCAACAACAGCAAAAAAACCAAACCACAAACTAAAGTTCTACCACGAACCGTGCTAGTATAGTATAGCATAGTACTACAACAAACCTGATAACTCAGTTTATCAATGTGATTAGTACTGCACTCTGCCAGGCATGATACAAACACAATGAAATCTAGACAGCAGTGCACAAATTATCAGTAACAACTAATTAAAAATAAGTTATCTTAAAAGTAGCAAACCTCAATTTTTCTTTGGTAGCTTGTGATGATCCTTTTAATAAAAGCCAGTTTATAAATATTTAAACCAAATTTCTGTTGGGATTTTTTTTGGAGTGGGGGAGCTGAGGGAGAGGCAAAGGAAAATATCTTTATAGTCCTGATAACACACTGTAATAGGAATATCATTATATATATATCCTTGCAATTTTGTATCCACTGGGTGAGATAGCTGTGCAGTGTACCTTGCAGATGTAGAATTCTTGTCCTCTAATCAAAATGAGACTGAACAGCTACAAGAGCAACAGAAAAAACAGAAAGTATATTTGGATACCATTCTTGCTTTGTCTACTTCTTCTCTATGCCAGTAGATGGCTTTTTCCCCAGATGGTATGCTAAAATGATCAAAAAGACCACAGGCCAACCAAACAGGTTTTCACCTTTCATTGCCAGCACTTCTTTTCAGGTCACAAAACCTACACCAAGATCCTCACTTTCAAAGGAGTAAACAGCATTTTTGTTTCATACCTCCTTCAAAGTTTATCTGAAGCTGTCATTTATATTTGGTTATTGTTTTCTTGAACAAATTAATCACAAATATATGAACAGTAAGTACCCGTCTAGAATTCTGGCAAAGGATCTGTGTATTCATACACATGTATTGTTTACCAGCAGTATATTCAGTAAGGGGGAAAAAAGCACATCTCTCTTTGTCTCAAGGATAGTGATTCCTATCTATTAAAACCTCAAGAGATAATGTTGACAGAAACAGACCTGCCATTTGTTTAGCAGCACTTGGAAATTAGAGCATTTATTGACAACAGTGGGACTTTTCTGCTATGCGCCTAACATTCCAGATGGACTGCATCCAAATATACTTGTCCAACACAGAATAGGAAAGAATATAATTACAAATTTTAAAGTGATACCAGTTTGGCCTCTCCCTCCTTTAAAGAAATCTGAGTACAGTGTTTTGCCACATTTTAGAAAGGCAAAGACAATTTTATTTTAAATTGCTGAGCACCATAAAAAGCTGCTTTTGTAGATACCTAAAAGGAGACATTAGTTGTTTAACTATTTAAAGGTGTCCCTCGGTAGCTTCAATGACAGAGCTCATCCTTCCTTTCTGAACAAAGCCGTATACCTTGCCTAAAGTTAATTTATATCATTGATGGAAATCACAGATCTTGTTTACCATCCAAAAGCTGAGAAAAATCTCAGCATGATGGAATTTAGAACAACTCAAGGGCCTTATTTCAAACTTGATGGCTATGCCTTTCATTTGGGATTTCGCTGGTGTGGAAGGTGGGGTCACCATCTTTTAAGTGTAGATTTTAGATATGTCTTTGATTAGAGAAGCACTTGTCTCTGTGCACATACAACCATTCTGTTTTTAAAGGGGGAAAAAATGAACAGCGCTATTCCAACCTGTTTAGCAGACATATGTACTAAATGTTTTGTAAAATGTTGGTTTTAACTTTTACTTTGTCTTTAAAAGACAATCCTCAAACTTGGAAGAGGCAAACAAATTAATTTTGCACAACCCTGCACTGGAGCATCGTGCTTAGTAGCCAGCTAATCCGAGGGGAAGTTGAGGTTCTCACTTCAATGGGTGAGCTCTCTGGCAGAAAGTAACAGGCAGCCCTTCTACCTTCAACGATACCCAAAGCAATTTTTTTTTTTTCAAGGCCAGCTCATTTTCAAGCTTTCTGTGTGCTCAAATGGCTCAGCTGCTCCCATGCATATCTTTGAAAGATCCCTGCAGTGAGCTGCAAAAGTCCTTCAAATCCTCACCAGACTAAAACTGGGAACTCAGGATGAGGGAAAATTGAAAAGCAGCAACAGCAAACCCCAGGAGGCTAAAGGAGCACCAGCTGCACTCTACCTATCTGTTTTAGGAGACATGGTTTCTGGTCTCTTGCTTCACATGTAAAACTGTACTAAACTATAATCCTGTTGCTACTTTGTTCAGTAATTTTATGTGATAGTTGTTTCACTCTTTCTTGCTTATAGCAACTGTAACTTGTGAGAAAAGAATGTTCTTTGTTAATAAATCTCTAGTTTGTAAATTGTCAGAGAGGCATTTAAAGAATATCATTGACTGGATGGAACATAAAAAAATCTTACACGCTCAGGCAATGCACTCAACAACATCTAAATTCTGTTATAAAGATGAAAAATCACAGTTCAGAAGCTGCAAGAAAGTATTTAACACACTCAAAAGTTTCTGACCCACACAGCATCCAAAGCAATACTTACTGCTGAAGGTCAATGAATTTAAAAAGTAAAAATGAAAGTTTATCCACAGAAATACCTTTCAAGGGTATTAATCTCTAGGTCAACTTTGTACTGCAGCTGTATTACCCAGCTGTTTTGATTTTAAAATTGTGTTCATAAAAATCAATTTTCAATATTTAATCTGCTTCTAGTACTTATTTCTTCTCTACATTTTGAGTGGTGTAAAGATTTCCAGTTTCAGAAATTCCATTGTCAAAATATTAGCACCTGTCTACTGATTTTAGGATGAAGGTGTCTTCATATAGTGTAGCAGTATTTCTGAGTTCAAAACACAGTTTGGTGAGGTAAATATATCCCCACTCCTAAAGAAAGTATGTGAATGTGAATTAATTTACAAAAGGTTTTGCATATACACAGCAAAGCATATAGTAAGACTAGTCAAACACCTCACAAGAGCCCTAGAAGTTTCTACTTCTGTTGTTTTAACTCCTTAAACTTAAAAGAATCATACTGTAAAATACTAGTGTTTAGAGAAGTGAGAAAACATAGAAGCAACTTAGAGTATGTTAAATAATCAAAGGAAGCTAAAATGCTTCCAAATCTTATTCTTAATCAACATTTTAACTGAATCTCCACTTCAAGTATTTCCTTTTTTCTTAATCTAAGTTGCCAGTTGCCAAAAACCAGGCTAGCACAAGAACATGGATTTCTATTTGCAGCATTTTCCTGAACTTTCTTAGAAGCCTTCCCATATTGTTATTACCAGAATTAAAGATCTGATTCTGTGCAAGATAGAGTCAATACTGCTGCTCTTATTTTCTAAACTAATCTGTGCACACCCAAAGTAAAAACAAAACAGAATAAAAAATCGATTCTCTGTGAAAGTATCAACAATGTTTCTTCCGTAGTTACAAACAGATGCTTAATGACTCCTCCCTTGCAAGTTTATAAAACTTGCAAAGCAATTGCAGTAATGCCAGGTGCATAAGTACAGACCAAAATTAGCAACAGAAGAGAGCATGCTGTTGTTAACAATTTTGCATAACATTGGAATAACTAGAACAGAACTAGGCTCTTCTGAGCTCCTTTCAAAGACCTCAGTGATATCAAGCAATTTGAAAATAACCCTTCCAGCACAATGTTTTTCTACCTTTATCAACAGTCATGCTCAGGACTTAAATTAGAAAACTTGCTCCCCAGCTCAGTTCAAAGACACGGTTTCCCATTGAACTGGAAATTTTATTGCTTATGGTTCATGCATTCAATTCTAAAACAACAGCAAGCTTAACTGCTTGAGAGATTCTGCTCTGCAAAAAGTAGCTTCAGTAAAATCACTGCTTCCTTGCTTCCATATTACAACAGAGAATTACATTACAGACACTGCTGTAATAAAAAAGTATGAGAGAAACAAAACAAAACAAAGCCATCCAGTGATTTTAGAAAACAGACAAAGGGAATCCTGGCTTTTAGGACAAACAGTCTAAGGAACTTACAGTCAGTATTCCTTTTATGGTTTCAAAGAATAAGTGGAATCCCCAAGTCACATTTACCTTACTGTAAACAAGTAGTTGGGTACTTCCTGAGATGCAGGTTAATTATTTGTATTTAATATAACCCTGAAAAAATTCTGTGGAGAAAAGGAGACACAGAAAGTATTTATCATGTTCTTTTCACAGCTCCCCATTATTTGGGTAAACACATTCACATCTAGAAAATAAAATGAAAACAACAGCTGAACCACAGCTTTGTTGCTTGCCAAGATCTACAGTGTGTGCCAGAAGATTAAAATAAAATAGGGTTAGTAAAGTTAGAAGTTGATCCAAAATTTTACAGCAGAAATGTCCCATTTCTTACACTGCATCCATTTTTATAGGATGAGAGAAAGGAAAGAAATTTCTTGGAATGATTTACATTTGCAAAAAGGGTCAAAATATAAACTGAGGGGACTGAAAGCCACTGTTCAAAAAAACTGATCTTTCACAGAAATCTCTGTGAATTCTGTGAATGCTGTTGGCTGAACCTGCTTAGAAAACACTGCCAATCAACATGTAGCTCCTCAGTAAAAAGAAGTCTTCTTCCAGAAATGCTTCATCCCAAGAGAAATTTGCTCCACAGTTCAGTCCTGGAGAACTTATGTACTAATGTACTAACAATCGCTAAGAAATGGAATCTGGAAACACACTAGTTTCAATAGGAAGGATGACATTAATCAGATAATAAATCAATGTACAACTCTACTTAATACAAAACATATTTATGTCTATCCTGTATTACACAGTTAAGGAGGAAGCTGGTCCAGTAATATACTCTATGCTTTTCAATGAGCTGCAGCAAGTTGGCACAAACACATCATTACTTCAGAAATCCTACAAAAAGCTTTGCCTCTTGCTAATCCTTTGTTCCTGAAGGCAGAACCTCAGCTATTATTCCCAACAGTGAAATCACAACAAAATTTCTGTAGGTTTCTTTTTCTTCATCATTTCAAATGTGCAAGCCCTCTGTTTTTTATAAACTTCATTCTCAGATAATTTTAGAAGACCATTTAAAAAAATTCACATCTGCAAGAGTAATAAGAATAAGTAAGCTTTTTGTAAATGTCATGAAATAAGACTTCCAAGACAATTTGTACCTTTTACTGTTTTCATGAATAAAGATTATTTGAAGGAGAATATTCAGACACACTGAATACTTAATAGAATAGAAATTGTTAAGCAGCTTCACACTTCAAAACTGCAGCAGAAATCCATTCAACCACACATCAAGTTCTGGGCTGTCATCATATAGGTGCAAAGAATAAGACAAAAGTTAGAGATGACATGAAACCCAGGCTGGTCAGTCAGGTTCTCAAGGGTAAGTCTGCAATACATTCAATTTTTATCCAACTCACTGCTGCAAGCTGAGTCACAGAGCCAAAAATATGCCCGTGCAGCTCAAACACAACATTCCCACAGAAACATTACAAGGTAGACTCTGAACAAAAAAAGGTCTCTGAAGAAGCACTGATATCCTAAGCTTAAAAACTCTCTGATAATGCAACAGGTGCAAATCTCTCAATATATGTTACCATGTAAGATTTTTTGTTTAAAATATACCGTTATACATGTCCTCAGCCTGGTCATCAACTAAAAACACAAATTCCAAGTTGGTCAAAAACAGGACACCAAACAGAGCAGCAGCTGGGAGGAGCACCAGGAGCAGAAACCTGTTGATTTGGACTTGCAGTCTTGCAGATATGGAGAGACAACAGCCAGTGGTGTGCTCTGCTCGACTAAACAGGAGGCCAGCTTTCCCTTCACTTTTGTCCTGTTGTGTCGCCCTACCCTAAAAGCACAAAAGGCTCATGAGACAGGACAAGATTTTGGAAATGGGGAGAGAGAGGGAGGGAAATAATCTCATGAAGATTTTTCTTTTTTTCGCAAGTGACACTCAAGTTCTCCCTATATTCATACTTGCCTTATCCTGTTTTCACTGCACTGACACTAATCCGCCTTGAAATTGGCTGATTCTGCCCAAGCCATGTTTACACAGAAGCATGTTTCTTCTGGTTGTCCTCATTCAGAGACCAGTTTCTGCTCTGTGGCAGGAGAGATTATTAAAAACCGTATTTTACAAGCACATGCTTTAAAGTGACTCATCTTGGAAAGATAACTGTATTATATCAGCCTTCCACTCCCTAGGTCACAGAGAGGAAGAGGTAGCAGCAAAAATCTCAAATGGAAATTGCTTTCTAAATATATTATCCTCCATAAAAGCCATTTACCAACTGCTGGTACCCACAAGACAAAGGTAAAATATAAAAAGCACATGTGACATGGCAGAGTAGGGAGCAATGTAGAGGACTCATTTGTATTATTACACTGAACATTAACCACAAGAAGGCAAAAAACCAAATGGTTCCTGTTTTGCACAAAGATCAATTACATCTAGTAATTTCACTGATCACTCTTGTGAAGCACTAATGCATACAGCATTCTGGCTTTTATGGCACAGGTATTGTTTCATTGTCTGTCTGCCTCAGAATTCCCTTTTGTTTGGGAGAGAAGAGGAAAACATTTTATTTTCTCCTATGATAAGTAACATCTGCAGCCTCACATGTGGCCTGAAGATCACACTACTTAAACCTGCTAGCTTATTTCATGGCAGAGAGCAAGGATCATAGAATCACTAACATTGGAAAAAACCTCGAAGATCGAATCTAGCCATTAATCCAGCACCACCATATTCACCACCAAACTATATCCCCAGGTTCCACATTCACAGGACTTTTGAACTCTTCCAGGGACAGCAACCTCACCACATCCCTGGGCAGCATATTCAAACACCTGGCCAAGCCTTTCAGTGAAGAAATTAACCCTTATATCCAATCTAAACCTCCCCTGATGCAATTTGAGGCCATTTATTCTCATTCTGTTACTTCTCATTTGAGAGCAGAGTCCAACCCCCTCCTCACTACAACCTCCTTTATGGGAGTTGTAAAGACTGATAAGATCCCTCCTGAGCCTCCTCAACAGTTCTCCTCCTGAGGGAGCTGGGCTAAATAACCCCAGCTCCCTCAGCCACTCTTTTTCACAAAAGAGTGCTCCACACCCTTCCCTATCTCCTTCCCTTCTCTGGACATGCTCCAGCCCCTCAATGTCCTTCCTGAATTGAGGGGCCCAGAGCTGGACAGCTGGACAGCACTCACACTGTTGCCTCACCAGTGCCCAGCACAGGGGGATGGTCACTGCCCTGCTCCTGCTGCCCCTCTGCTGCTGACTCAGGCCAGATGTCCTTGGCCTCCTTGGCCACCGGCCACAGGCTGGCTCTTGCTCAGCTGCTGTTGACCAGCTCCCCCAGGTCTTTACCACCAAGCAGCTTTCCAGACACTCTGCCTGTAGCACAGCAGGTGTTGTTGTGAGTCAAGGACACTTGGCCTTGATGAAACTCAAACCTTTGGCCTTGGACCATGAGTCCAAAGTGTCCACATCCCACTGCAGAGCCTTCCTGCTCTCCAGCATATCAGCACTCCCATCCAACTTGCTGTCATTTGCAAACTTGCTGAGGGTGCACTCCATCCCCTCATCCAGATCATGATAAAAATATAATACAGGGTTAGCCCCAACATGGGGAACCCCAGTGGTGACCAGCCACCAGCTGGATGTAACTCCGTTCACCACCACTCTCTGGGCTTGAACACCCCTGCAGGCTTTTTACCCAGTGAACGGAACCTATCCAACCCATGAACAGCCAGTTTCTCCAGGAGAGTGCTGTGAGAAATGGTGTCAAGAGCTTTACTGAAGGGCAGACAGACAACACCATAGCCCTCCCCTCATACACCAAGCTGGTCACGCTGCCACAGAAGAAAACCAGGCTGGCTAAGCAGCATCTGCCTTTCATAAACCTGGCCTGGCTGGGCCTGATTCCCTGATTGTCCTCCATGTGCCATGTGATGGCCCCCAAGATTATCTGCTCCATGGTGAGTTTTAGGCAAGCACTTCAGTGCAACAAAAACACACTTCTCCTCCTAGGGTTTAGATAACACCTTCACTCTTCATGAGAACTCCAGTGGAAGGAAGGAGAGGCACTTCTTGCATTTGTCCAGCAAGGAAGTAAATTCTTCGCTGTTGTTTCCTCATTATCATTTAAAACATTCTAAAATGACCAGCCTTTAATTCCTTTGCTTTAGCAACTGCTACTAATCCCCCTAAAAGCAGGATTTAATTCCAAATGCCACCAGTCACTTTTGTTGGGGGTCATCCCCACCACACCTTCTCCAGTAACTAGGCCAAAAATTATATTAACTCTCTTTCTGAGCTGCTAATTACCAATTTTCTAGACCTGTGAGTTAAGTCAGAAAAAAAGTGTTACTGGTTTTCTTCCCATCCATTCATCACAAAAAAAAAAGGAAAGACACCAGTCACATGAGAGAGCATTAATCTATGCCTTCTTGTATTCTACATTTCAAATTAGACCTAAATTGCTGTAATTTTCAATTACAAATAAGAGGTACCTAAAATTAAAAAACCCAAACTATTCCTTTATTAGTTCAACTATGGAGCTGATATTTCTAAGCAAAAACAAAATAAAAAATCTGTAGTTGCTAGAGCAGAATCTTGAATTCAAAAATACAAAAATATAAACAAAGCCATCAGTTACCTACATACACATGCACCATGTCCTCTCCAGGCAGACTTGCTCAGTTCAGTAAAATCCACAACAGATTGCCATCAAATTCAAGAATAACAACCACAAGCTAAAGATGGATGAAGACACGCAGCAAAGTCCAAAGCCTGAACATAACTGCAATTAAGATGATGTAGAGAATTTGGGGCACTTTCTACTCACTCTGTGCCCCACAAAGACATATTTCCTAAAATTATCAAAATTCCAAGAGTTCATTAAAGACAGCAAAAGACAGTGGAGATAGGGATTAATGTAGCAACTTGGCAAAAGATCAGCAACAAATACTTTTGACTAATCTGTAAATGGGAACCAAATATATTCTGTCCACCAAGGCCTGTTGGATAAAGAAAATTTACTGCTCGGTCTCAAATACCCATGTCCAGGTCTCTCTTTGCAAGTGTGTGAACAATTTATGCCACACAAACAAACCTACTGAGGAGATGCCTCACAGCTCCTCTACCATTGGCAATAGACTCATGTTGTGGTGCACCAGCTTCAGACTCAAAAACAAAACAAAACAAAACAAACAAACAAAAAAAAAACCCCAAACTATTACCAAAAGCTGAAATTAAATGTAGTCTCCTTTTTAGCTCACATAATAAATTGCAACTTTCTGAAAGAGATGTCAGCATGTAAATTATACAGTTGCACACACTTTCTCAGCTACATCAAGAGTTAATTAAATGGCAACACAGCTAAGATTATTCCTCCAGTACCTCGATATTTGAATGGACTGGCAAGTCAAATATACAAATCAATTCAGTCTGCACACCATAAACACTCCTTACCGGTTTTAAGCCACAGACAGCAGTGATAAGTATATTGCTGCCTCTGTCAAGAGCATGGCAGGCAGCATTGTAGGGAACCAGCCGAGATGTAAGGTAGAGAGGAATAAGTGTACATCATTTTCAACTGCAAAAAAGGTATTAACAGTAATTAACAAGCATTTAACCCACTTTTCTCCAGAGCTCCCGGGCCATTATCAAATAACATGAAGCTAAAACCTCTGAAATATATCCAAACAAGAACACAGACAGGGATTGAGCACTGTAATTCACCACTGCAGGCAGCCAAAAAAATTACCACCTTGATAACAAAGCACTGAGGACAGATGTCTCTGGCAAGCCATGCTGGGACAGCTGAATACCAGCTGCCAGCCTGCCCCTCCATTACTGAGCCATCTTCATACAAAATCTTCAGTGTACTTGCTCTCCTCTGCAGCTCAGTCTAATGCACTGACTTGTGAAGAAAGCAGAGGCACCTTTTAGCATCTTGGTACAAACATGGTAACCTCTGGCACAGGGATAAGTGAATACACAACACTGAACAGACAATAATTTTGAGTGAAGGGGTGAAGCAGGTTGCCTGGGAAAAGAAGCTATTAACATCAACCAGAGAAGAACTGCTTGACTGCAACTCTCAATCTCCCAAATCTCAAACTTTCAGGAATTTCCGGATGCTCATGCTAAAAATCATACTGCTGCACATTCATTCCAATCAACCTAAAAGCGAAGTATATTGCACAGGACTGCACTCTAAGGGGAAAGAGAAGCTGGGGCAGAAACAAAGAGAACATCCACTGGATGAAGTGGGGAATCACCCACAGTGCAAGACACTCAGCTAACTTCTTAAAACAGAATTTCAGACAGTGACCATACTATCTAGGTATCAGTGGAACAAACATGCAATCCTAAAAAGAAAGGGATTATGTCCACCAAGTAATCTACAGATTTTCTTATTTCATTCTTCTAGCAAACATACTGTCATTTAAAAGACAACCAGTGTAAGGCTAGATCAGAAGAAATGGATGACTGGCAAGCAAATGAAAGTAAGCCTTACCTTCAGATAGTTGCTATGGACTAAGTGAGAACACACAGGAGAAAAGCAGAGAAAGTGTATGCATGCCAGGTGAGAGAGAAGGAAAATTTAACCTTGTGCTGAAGACTGTAATGTGATTCTCTTGTAGCTGCAGGTCTTGTGACATGCACATAAAATTAGACCCCCAGTGCTCTTTGCCCTTCATGGGAATATAAATCATCACTCAATCCTCCCAGAGTATTCATCTTGATATATTCAGGCTTTCTTTTCAGATTTCTTGAGACAGAAGGCCAAGGCTGCCTCTTTATGCCAAATCCACTCTCAACTAAATGCCACTATATATTCTTAGGCATTCAGTTTATAATATCAAACAATAAGATTCTAAGCACTACCGATTTAGAAGAAGCCAAAATATTAAAAATACTTTCATCCATAAGGTATGGATATTTGGGCATTTTTTGTTTGGAAGCTGTAGTCTGTGTGAGTTTTACTGAAATACAGACATACTTCTCTTGTCAGGATGGTATATTTCTTTCTCTAAGACAACAGAAAAGCACTGGCAGGACTTGCCCCACATGATCAGCTTGCATATCACTGATGGCAAAATGTACATTGAATAAGGCATAATAGAGGCACTTGGCTTTAAAATTGTTGTTAGAGTTCTCTTGCACAGTTGGGTGATTTTATGAATATGGTAATAAGTATACCCTTTAGAATTCAAGACAGGAACAGCAGACGCAACCTAATTAAGAGAGAAAAAAAATATTAATTCATCTTCATAAGGAATGGGAAAGGCAACAACTCTTTGCAAAGGGAGATCCTCCAAGCCATTTAATAAATGCAGAAACAACCAAGTAGACCAGGGACACATGGGGAAATAGCTACACCCTGCACTGGAGGCCAAGATCTATTACTAGCTTAAGACACTAAATAGACAAGAAACAAGACTAACAGCAAACAGTTGCAGCTTCTTTCACCGTACATGACTACTGTGGTCAGACTGCATTCTCAGCTTTAGCTTACACAGAAAAAAACATGCCGAAAATTTTATTTCTTTCAAGCTGCTTCAGTTACCTTTACTTCAACTTCATGAAAATCCTGAAAAACTCTGTTTTTCTTACAAATAGTGCAATGCAGTAGACATGTGTCTTTATGTCCCCTCATACAGCTCAGGGTACAAGATGGAGGAGGACGCTTTTTAACAACCTGGCAAGAAGAAGGATTCTTGTTTTTTCTGCTGGAAGAAAGGACTGGGATGGGAAGAAGTAGATGAGGGGCATAAATAGCCTCTTAGAAAAAATCTAAAGGATAGTTCCAAAGCAAAGATCCCAGCAAACACTTGGTTCTTTTATAAGTTCTGTCATGTCAAGAATGAAACCCATACTATGTTTCTTTGTGAAAATGTTAAGATAATTTAGGGTGGGGGACAGGGGTGGGGATAGAATAACAGAGCAGAAGATCTCATTCCCAACTAGGTGCCTCAAATTCATCTCCAAAATCAGCCTGCAGTGTCTGTACCTCTTCTCTTTTCTTACACTTTAGCACAGAAATTAATACATAGGTGCAGATACAGCTGATTTACTTCCCTTATTCCAGAAGCGCTGAATTCACTTCTAAGGTAACTCAAGAGAAAGTAATGATTCAGCTGAAGTAAGAGTATGTAAAAACAGGTGAGAGATGAGAGCCACTCAAGGCCCTTCCTCCATTCCAGGCAACATTTTTCTAATTGCCATTTCACCAAGCTGGCAGGTAGAGACTGAAAACAGTGAAGCTAAATACATACACATACACATACACATACACATATACATACACATACATACACATATATACACACATACACACACCCCCCCACACCATGCAATTTTTGCTTCTATTTACTCAGTCCTTATCCAGGCCCATTAAGCAGCATTAGCTGGAGATGAAATAAATGCTTTGAAGGAGACAGGCATGCATTACCATATCTAGTTGGGCAGTCAGTGGTGCTAGTGATACAAATCCCATAAACTGTGAATTTTTGATACTGATTTCAACACCTATTCCTGTGACAGTAGCATCAATATAAACCACCTCTTCATAGTGGTGTAATATACACATTTGTGTACACACTTTGTGTGTGCATGTGGTGTGTGTGCTGTTTTCTTGCTCTGGCACAACATATTTGATTTAGTGTGCCTTCCTATTGTTACAGCTCTGGCCTCCTCCCTCATAAATTCTGTCCCCCTCCCTGGCAATTACACTTCCTTTATCTCATTAGCATAAGTAGAGAAAATACTACATAGCTCACAACATAACTTGTTCATTTAGACATACATGTCCAACAGAAATCAGAGAATCACAGAATATCCTGAACTGGAAGGGACTCGCAAGGATCACTGAGGAAAACTGCTGGCCCTGCACTGAACAGTCCCAAGAGTCACACCATGTGACTGGTTTGTTACTGTACTTTACCAAAATCCCACTTATTTGACCAAAACAAATACTGAAACAGTGGCAAAACACTGTGAGGGCAGAGAGAAATTTGGGATATTTTCATTTAGCCAGCTGTCATGCTAACAGGAACACTCACAGCAACTGCTGTGAAATGTGTTAGCTTTACCAGCCATGCCAAATTAAAAAACCAACCAAACAAATTCCTCTTTAAAAGCAGAATAAAATTAATAACTGATAGTGTTAACAGTGCACAGTATACAGATAACACACCTGCTGTCTATACTGAACAATAGTTTAATACCTCAGCTGCCCCCACCCCAGAAAACACTTGTATTTGCCCTTAAGCTCAGCCTCCCACTAGCATCCCTGCAGCAGTCATCACAGGTACAGATGCCTGTGTTTCTCTGGGCAGCTGTGCAATTTCATTAAAAAAAACCACATGAGGCACCTTATGCCACCTACAGGCTCTACTGCTTGATTTCTCTGAAACTCAGTGTTTATTTAAGCTTGCCTCAGTCTGCTTGTTTTCTACCCTGTGTGCAAAAGTCTTCACAGAGGTGTCCTGACCCCAAGCTTCCTCTAACCTGCCATTTCCCTCTCACAAGAACTGACAGACCTCAGGATCCATTTCTGCCATACATTGCTCTCCTCATTTTCAGCAGAACTAATTTTTACTGGCAAACACTTCCAAGCCCCAGACAGCTTTCATTGATGTTCCTTTTCTACAGCACTACTATGAGGACTAGAGTTTATTTTACCGTTTAGGAACCTGTTTCCCTTGGATTGCACTTCTCCCTGACATTCAGATGAAAACAACAGGACTATTTGTTTGAGAAAGAATTAGGTGTTCAGAGCCAATTGCATTGTTATTTATCAGTGCAGAATTACTTCATTATTAGTTATTTCCACATAATAGAAATTGAAGAATGCAAAAATTAAGACACACAGCTCACTTTCTTCCAGTGTATCACCTTCTCTGAACAATGGAAGAACCCATTGCACTAGGTCCCAAGAGGTCCATTACAAAAATATACCACATATCATGGTAGCAAGAATCATTTCTCTGAAAATCATTCTTATGGAAACTGTGCAAGAGATGAGCAAGAAAAAATATCCCAACATGTCACCAAAGCAAAGTGTAGGAAGGGTGTCTGTGTAGACAGAGCTCCAAATTTCAGTGGAAGCAGAGCTTCACTAAGAGTGATAGGCTTTTGCACAGCCATATATGTAGCTGGTGAGATAGATTTTACTCTAACACAGGAATGCAAAGCCAATACTGGCCTGCAGGCAAATAGCTGCAATGCCACTTATTTTGGAGACCTCAATACTATTATTTATGCATCATTACAATACATTATTTATGTATTATTTTGGCATCATTTATTGGCTTGGTTTGGGGTTTTTTGGAGGAAATGCCACGGGAACCCTTCAGATCTTTTCTAAACACAGACTAGAGAAGTTTTCAAGTGACATGATAAATTACTTTGTTGAGTCTTACTCGCAAGGTAAGTAATTTGTACTTAGAAGAGAAATACCTGACTGGACAGGCAAGAGAAAGCTGCTCTGACATGCTCTATACATCTCTAAGAGAAAGGTGGGTTATCTACCCTGCTCCTAGACACTCCTTTATATAAAATAAGATGCATTCACTCTTCGAAGGGAACCACATCTTAAAAACCAGCAAACAAATGCAGCATTACCATATTTGGCAGTTGCAACATTTGCATCCTCCAACATGTCTCTTTGGAAAGTATGTTATGATCTCATGAGTTATTAGTAAAGTGTTGTGATTTTTCATCCTAAGTCACAAATACTCAATGTATTTTTTAATCTAAAATGCTTTCTGCATGAAGAGGTTTTTATACATGTTAAAAACCACAAATGGGCATCCCAATTCATCTCCTGGACATACTGTAACCATATTGACTTAAACAGATTTGACCTGGATACATTTTTCTGGTCCACACAGGCGTCAGGTTTCAATACCATTTTCCCTTCTTACCTACAAAATAATATGCCCTCTTCTTCCTCTTTGAGACACCTGAAAGCTGATGGTCCATTGACAGCTGTCTGAATTGGTTTATTCTTTTTTAACTGTTTACTTTGGATCAGATGAAAGTAAAAAGGAAACAGAAAACAGCCCCCCTGGGAGGGGACTCATGTGGGACAAATTAGGAGCCACCATAAGATTTAAAAGTCTGGGGGGAAAACAGGACTAACTAGAGGCAGCTGTCAGGATGTGGTTTTTCTGTTTATATTCTTCTCCTTCCATCCCTTAACCCCCTAAATTTTGAGAGAAAGTAAGCATGTGTATGTGTGCGTGCATAAGCAAGAGCAAATGAACATTGATCTCTCCTCTACACACAGCACACATAAGAATATAATGTAATCTGTACAGTAGGGGCAATTCAGTCATTGAAATAAATTTAACTGGTAGAGCAACTTATTCAAGAAAAAAAACCCCTTCTTTTGTTATCCAAGTATCATACTATACTATACAAACTGCAATTTCAGAACATCATTTTAATTACTAAGTGAGCTACAAACTGGAACTGGAGGTCAAATGCTCCACTAAAATTTTCTGGATGGTAATCCTGTTGCTGGATCAAACTTTCCTTGTATTCCATCATCCCTTCTAAAGGCCAAAACAACAACTTTTAACAAGGCACATCATTATGGACAAAACTGTTGTCTATCCAGAAAAAAAAAAAATTAAAACAACCAAACAAAATCCTCCACAGTCTAAGATTTAAATTTAGCATACAGTAAGTAAAGCATGCATGGTATTAAGAATCCAAATTTTAAAAAAAAATATATATTTTCATGCCCTGGAGGAACTCTTCCCTTTCACATCTTCTCATGACTATCTCCCAGCTTATCACACAGTATGTGTAATACTCCCCATAATGCACTCAAGGACATCAAGTTCAACAGCTATTGTTAACTAATAGCTAAATTAGTACTCCTGGGCACAACGGCCTCATATCCCTTACCATCATTTTCACCTTCATGTCAAATCAGCTCCGGTCATTTTAGGGTGGGATGAAAATCAAAGTCACAGATAATGAAAGAAGAAACAGAAGGAACCAGTGGATGGGACATAGCACAAGGTGTTCCACACCACTTAAAAGCTGCCAATCTCAAAGTTCCCTCAAAGATAGCTCTGTCTCTCCCTATTTTATTATTCACATCTTCTCTGCCTCTTGTCTCTCCCTCCATGCTTATTGCACCTATCTAGCCATAATTCAAAAGGCATATGTCTGAACTTCAAACTTCCAGACAAATCAGAACTGCTTAGAGACCAAATTGCACAAGAGCTGAACATTCCTCCTAAGTAGGAGTCTATCAGAAAAGTGAACCTGACTCCATAGATGAACATCTTTCATGAAATGTGTTCAGAATTTAGAGTCAGAATAGGATAAAAAATTTTAAGTGCAATCACAGAAAAAGAAAACAAGAGTGCCTGGTCCAAGCAGATAGATGCAATCAAGATTGGTTTTCCTTTAACTGTTCTAACAGTTTGACTTTTCCCTGATGGGAGAATGAATCTGAGACAGCTAAGTAGCAGCAACTGCTTTTTAAAGTCCAGCTTTTCTGTGTACTTCAGTCCTAGTTTCACAGACTATTATTGCAGTAAGCATGTCAACAGGTGATGTAGCAAAAACAATACTGCAAAAATATGCCTTTCTGCAGTCTAACAGTCACATAAAAGTAGGTTCTTAGTTTGCTGCAAGCATGTTCACAGTCATATGCACCAAAAAAAAAAAAAATTGTTCTCCAATGTCACTGGAAAAGAGTTTTAAATGTAATATCCCCAACATCAAGGTACTTGGGACCCCAGTCAGACACTGCTCTATCCTGTTTATTACTGTTTGTGATTAAATATATTCTCACATTTTTGGAAACAACTAATTGTGTCTTTCAGTTCAGTCCTTAGAAAGAGATAATATTTAAGTTTAAAAAAACCTGAAGACAACAATTAAGAAAAAGGAAGGTTAGAATGATTTTTTAAAATGTTTTCTTTCATGCTTTTTGTAGTAAACACCAGAAAAGATACCCATAGTGGGTTTTTTTCACCTAACTTCTGATTTCTTAATAAAGTTACCTCACTCTCAATCTCACTGCAACATCCTTAATGACTTTAGGCAGGAAAAGTATTTTTCCTTGCTAAAAACACACATAAAAAAAAGACTAGTTTTCCCAGAAAATTACAGGTTCTTCTAGCAGTAACTACAATTATTGTTGTTATTTTTATTATGCAGGACTAATTCTAAAACATCTAAATCTGTTTTTTATATGACCACTCTATGGTGACACCTAACAACCTCTGGGAAGAGACAGCAGCACTTTTCTGTGAAAACATCACGCAGTCTCAGTCTATTTTAGTACCATTCATATAATACTAGTATTACATGAACCCATTCACCATCACATGGTGCAATATTCAACAAAGTCCTCTACCAGAAATTTAATTAAGGATTGTCTGAGTCCAAAAAACCAGGATGAAAGCTAAGCCAGTGAGCTACCCCTATCTCCCTCAAGGGGAAAAAAACCCAAACCAAACACATAAAAGAAAGGAAGAAAATCCAATAAACTCTCACACAGCAAAAACAAAACAATTAAAACCCCATAGTTGTCATAGCATTGTTGTTACATGTATTTCTTCTCCCAGCTGTTCACAGGAGCAGAGACTGTAGAGGCTGAAACTTAAAAAGATTTTGCCTTGTGACAAAAGAAATTTAAATACTTCTAGACAGCTATGCCCATTTGTTGTTACATTAAAGCACCAATTATTCCTTGTATCAATCCGAAAGAAAGAAGTATTATTTAGTGTCACTTAAAGTGCAATAGGT
The DNA here is from genome assembly GCF_036417665.1 of Passer domesticus. Lineage (NCBI taxonomy): Eukaryota > Metazoa > Chordata > Aves > Passeriformes > Passeridae > Passer > Passer domesticus. The sequence continues at coordinate 54,447,735 of NC_087512.1, read as the reverse complement.
GAGAAAACCAAATATTTTTCATGTGCCTTTGAATGGCCTTAAATTTGCAGTATCTTAGAGCAGGCTTGACCTCCTAATATTTGTTGAACTGCTTTTTCTCCTGAAAAGGACCAAAGCAAAGTGAAAGGGAGAGCTGTGAGTTTCCCCAGTGCTTACTCCTGTAGCCTTTCACTGTTTTGAAGGCAAGAGACAAATGCAGGAACTGGGAGCAGACAGGAATAAGACAAAAAACCATAAATAAATAACTCCAAAAACAGTGAAGGAGACAGCAGATAAAGCAGACATTAGGATTATCTTTCTTCATTGAACAAAATACCAGCATGTGGATGGCAAAGATGGCGCATTTTTTGTAAGTTACATCTACAGTACAGGGCTAGTGGATCAGAAAAATTAAAATGCTAAAACTCTGGTTTTTATTACCTAAGTGTCATTCAGTAAATCTGTCCAGCTGGTCAAAAAAAGCTAATCTGGCAAGAGTCCAAGGCTCAATAATCAAAAATTACTGGCTCCATGCAGGCTGTTGAAGCACATTTGCTTCCCCCAGAACAGACTTCTCCTCTCAAGAAATATTTTCATGCTGGCCCAAGTGCTGCACAGCATCAGGGTCTCCTCCCTTAGCATGCTCCTCCTACCACGTGATGCCTTTCAGTCCCAGGTACTGAAATGCGACTCTCAACACCACTGTTTTCCATACAGATTCCCAATATGGTGCTGATACTTAAATTCACATCTACATGCTTAAATCAGAAGCACATTATTTAAAATCTATTTATTTCCATAGTGATTTTTTCAGTCAACACATGGACGCTGTATGGTAAAGAGCAGCACATCAATCCCTACACCAGACAAAAACTGCAAGGATGCCTCTACTGGCTCATTAGTATGAGTGGGAAGAAACGGGAGGAAAGAAAAAGAAGAGCCAACCCTGCTTGTAAGTGAAATAAAGCTGCAATGTTTTGCTTTACTGCCATGCTGTGGAAAACACAGTACAGCATCCCAGCCAGGCTTCTTTTTCCACAGTGTGGCAGTAAAGAGAAGCAGCACAACTGTGCAACCCACCTTGGGATGCAGAACAACTGGAGAAGCTCAAGGAATGGACTACTTTTACTACTACCCAAACAACAAGGACACAATATAAAAAGGAAACTGATCACATCACTTACTGGAAAGAAGAGATTAGGTCTGCTAATTAAAAGCAAGATTCCCCATCTTCTTCCAAAGGTGCAGCTTTTCCTCCTTACCATCTGTCTGTTTCTGATTTTGGCTCTGACCAAATATTCATTCCACTGAAATGCAAACTTCAGACCTATGCACAATAGCATCTGGGACAAATTACTGCAAAAACAAGTACCTTTCTTTGTTTGGTGTTAATCTAAAACAGTTATTAAAACAGTTCTAGCTAAAACCTTTGCTCCTTCACAGCAAATAGTCAAGCACTTGGTATGTGTGTCACAGACAGGCCTGCCTCTTTGGTAGTTTCTGTGGACTCAGCCCTGTGACAACAACTCCCCGTGTTCAACATGGCACTGACTGTTCGGAATCCTCTTGTGCCCCTGTTGGGATGCCAGCAAGCCTTGCTCACACTGTTTCCAGGACTGGGACAGGGTTCCAAGGCTCCATACGAAAAACTGTTATTCTTAAACACTCATGATTTATCACTGAAAATACTTAATTCATACAATTTCCATTACTAAAGCGCTCTTAGAGATTAAGGAAACAATAATTCTAACAATTAAAATTAATTGCCTTTTGTGCCAGTGAGGACTGCCCTACTTCCTCCTTCCTGGGGCTCTGACTCCTTTGATCTGTTCAGCTCTGTTACAAACATGAGCTGCAGGATTGGCAGGTTCAAGTAGGAATGAAGCAAATAATTCCTGAGTGAAATGAAACTGAAACTGGCAAGCAGCCGAGATGCTAGCCTAAGTGGTTAAGAAAAAATAACAGTGATAACAAATAACAATTTTTGTAGTTGCCACTCCAAACAATCCCAAAGTAAAGGGTGGCTGGGAGATTCTTGCTGAATCACCGGCAAAACGGCTTTTTGTCAGCACACAGTCAAACACAATTACAAGAAAAATCACAAGAAACATTCTTTGTAAAGAATAATGCAGGGGCATTTAAAAGAATAATACAAATAAAGAATAATAAAAGGGGGGGTTATTTATTCCTTTTGCACAATACTTTCTATACAATAAAATATTTTCAAATGAAACTAGTCTGTATTCTACTTCTCCCATATTTTCACTCTAGGTAACTAAAAAAAAGATTATCAAGTTCAACCACAAGATTATGGTAAAAAAATACAATTTATTTTGATGAAAGACAAAATAAAGAAAAAATTCAGGAAAATTACCAAAATGGAAAAGTTTCCAATAAGGTTAACGAGAGTAAAGGACAGCTAACACCCAAAATGACAGACACATCTAAGAAAATAACAAAATCTGTTCAAAACATAAGCTTCAGTTATACCCCCTCTTTTACTTCCAGTCTTAAACAGATTGGTAAGATATGAAACACCACAGCAAACTGTAATAGTTTTATAGAAGGAAACAAAATGCTTCAACGATTTTAATTTGGAGAGAAAAATTATAGTATTTTGTGCCAACTGTGCTGGCTTTCAGAGGTTTTTTGGGTTTTGTTTTTTTTTTTTTTTTTGTTTCATTGCGATTCTATAGATTTTTCTGATTCTGAACATACAAAGAAACTATAATGCACAGAGAAATTCTGCTGAGCACAATAATCTTAGGAAGTATGACATATTTTTTCTTTCAGGTTCAGAGGTTACAGTACCCATTTCAGACAGACTAGTAAACACTGCATCATTGCTATTTCCATATTTTCCAATAAATCAGGCTTTGAAAGCCTAAGCATTGCAGCAAATACATGAACTGGCTTCACTATTCAAAGGGAGTCTTTGTAACAAAGTCATACTAACAAATCTAAGTAGAAAGCAAAATGACCCCTGAAACTGCTGAGCTATTAACTTTTACATCTTATCGTCTAAAAACGCTGAACCACTCCCTTTCCTCATTACTTCATGGTTTCTCCTTTCCCAGTGTTTTACTTTGCTGAGAGTTGCACAGAGGATAAAAAAATGCACAGCTATTAGAGAGCTATGCTCTTAGCAAGAGTGCCACAAAAAAGACTGGCTACCATTTTCAATGCAGCACACAGGTTTCAGGCATCGAATCTAAAACTCCTAAGAGCCAGCTGCAACAAAATACAATTACATGACTGACCGCTGCCATCATCCACGTTTTATCAGTGTTCCGGCTGGCACTTTTACAGCTGCCCCAATGCTGTTGAGGTTCCCCTGCCCTGAGATCTGGAGGAGGGCTTGGCTTCAGAGAGAAATTTCTGGAAGGGCAGATTTGGGACACGCTGTCTCTGCTGCACTCCCCCGAGCATTGTGTGTCACGCATGGCACAGGAGCATGAGGAAGCACTGTCGGTGGGCGATGCACCCAGCGGTCAGGGGCTGCAGCACCAAGCCCACAACCTGCTCCCCACTCTGTCTCCCAACATTTCCATAGACACAGAGGTGTGAAAGAGGGGCAGTGACAGGCAAGAAACACCAAAACCTTGCACGAAACACTGCAGAGAAGCTCCTCTGCTTCTCTGTTAATTGGAAATTAACTCCTTACTGACTCATGTGATGTTCACGCAAAGCCAAAAAAAAGGGAGAAGAGGGGACTGACAATGGGCTGTGAGCTGTAAATCAGACTCACAAACCACTGTGAGAATGAAACACCGGAATTGAGCTCCATAGAATAAAGATGGAGGGAAAAAAAATAAATCTCTTCTTCAGTTATTCACTGAAATTATTCTCACTTGATGGCTCACTCATTCCAAGGCATGCCTTTGTTCAGGACACCACATTGCTACCACAAAGGCAAAGTGAGAAAAAAGCAAGACATTGGCTCAATCAAGAAGTGCTTTTATCCCTCTTCTGCACAAAATATTTTGTCTGCATTTTGACTACAAGGAGAAGTGAAAGAAAATCAGAATAAAGAATATTAAACAGAGAGTGGTTTCAGCTCTTCTACTTCCTCTCTCTGATATGCTGTCAAATAAGGAGTGAAATTAATGCTCACGTTATAAAATAATTTATATATTTGCAAATTACATTTATTTAAAGTCAGTGCCATTACATTATTGGGGGGAAAAGGGTTTTGCTTGTTTTTCTTTTAAAGAATATATACATATGCACACAGATAAAAGAAGGGATACAAACACATGCACTGGGACAGACATATACACATCTCTCCTTATGTATACAATGTAGCGATCACAAAACTTGACTAATCATGAAGTCAAGAAAGAAAATAACTTAGCTAGTGGTTTATTTTAAAAACTAAAGAAATTACATAATCTAATTAAAAACTCATTCAAGTAGTCTTTTGTGTATTCATATTTTTAGATTATTTAAATTTTACTGGGCTATTTTGTATGCATTTTTACTCTGCTAACCGTCACATTGTCTTCTTATTTGATATTTACTGAGATTTAAGTGTGACATGGTTAATAGAAGATAATGAATGTAAATTGCAGTATAACTAAAAAATGTGGGACAAAAAGCCACCTGACATAATGCAAAATACCCTCTCATAAAAAAAAAAAATTATATATCTTTAGCACCACACCTTACTGAACAATCTTTACATCACCCTTCCTTATTATTCAGTCAATTATATTAGTCTGTTCCCAGACTGTCTGCAATTAAAAGTAGGTTTCTTATTACTATAAAGTGCATACTACAGGCAATCATCCAAATAATGACAAGAAAGGCACATAATAAGGTAAAAATTCTTTTTTAAAAAAAATTCCATTATACAAATGGTCTATGGTCTTTTAAATCAGGCTTCCATATTTCTACGATGACATTTCCCTATCCTTAATGAGGAAAATAAATTTTAAAAAAGGAGAAAGAAAAATAGAAAGAAAAAGAGAAAAAGAAAAAGAAGGAGAGAAAAAGAAAAAGAAAAAGAAAAAGAAAAAGAAAAAGAAAAAGAAAAAGAAAAAGAAAAAGAAAAAGAAAAAGAAAAAGAAAAAGAAAAAGAAAAAGAAAAAGAAAAAGAAAAAGAAAAAGAGTGGGGGAAAGAAGGAGGGAAAAAGAAATAAAAAGAGAGAAGAGAGGAGAAAGAAGAGAGAAGAGAAGAGAAGAGAAGAGAAGAGAAGAGAAGAGAAGAGAAGAGAAGAGAAGAGAAGAGAAGAGAAGAGAAGAGAAGAGAAGAGAAGAGAAGAGAAGAGAAGAGAAGAGAAGAGAAGAGAAGAGAAGAGAAGAGAAGAAAAACCATCACAAACACAAAGAACATAGGAAAAATAAGAGGGGGTATAACAGCAATTATTAAAATAAAAGTCAAAAATTTTATGCCACCATACAAGATAAAATCTGCCAACTGTACAGCAAAGCAAAATTCTGTGAAGAATGTAAGTGACTAGGGCACTTTATGTGGAACTGCAGCTCTTGATGTTTGTACTCATCAGGGTATTAACAAAATGGAATAACTGCCACAGGAAAGGCACTCCTAACAAACTGTCTATTTTGACAGTAAATAAGTTTGTAAAACGTACACTGTGATTCCAGAATCCTCTTAAGAGAAAAAGCTGCTGAAGAAAAGAACCTTCAAGAACACATCAGAAAAAGACAATGACGAACCAAACAATCACCCAGATTAAACCCTAAAAAGATGTCTTTTCCTTGTTCACAAGCTACAAAACAAGCCTCATTTTCTTCATCAAGTCATAAAAGTACATAAAACTGGTAAAGAAAATTTCCATGATGCCTAAGACTATATAAGCCTAACAATTTTCTCTGCAGTATAAAAAATTAAATAGTAATAATGAAAAACCTTGGGAAATGTGGAGATTTTATTAGTTTTATTAACTCAACAATATAAACTTGAATTATCTCAGTTTGCTTATTTGCTAGTTACTCATTTCAAAGTGCCTCTCAGTGCTAATGAAAATAAAATCTCAAGTGCTTTATAAAAGAAATGGGGTTGGCTGAAATGACTAGAGATTTGTATTTTATTTATGTTAAGATGTTTTTTCTTCATTTAGTAACCAAATTGTTACTTTAAGAAGCAGTAGTTACATGTTTATATCTCCTGCATCAGTTGTCATTGAATAATGAAAGCCAAACAAACAAAACCCCCAAGTATTAAAGTAAATATTATTGGCCTGATTACTTTTTACTTATTGTCACTAGATATTTAATAATACCAGGATGCTAGAAAGGGATATATTTAATATATTTAACCTTTCTGTCCCATCTCTTAGTTCTTTAACCGTATGGCACATTGTGAGTGTTTATGCTTAATCTCTTTTCCTCATCCATTTATTTGTTTTCCTGTCAGTTTGTGCTCCCAGCCTGAACTAAATTAAAAAACTATTTTCAACTGATTCTTAGCTATTTAAACTTATTACTCCTTCAAGGATATTTTTACTTGAAGTACTTCAGGAGTTAAATTGCTAAGTTAAAATCAAAGTAATGACCCCAAGCAGAGATAACTGAGTTGCCGTGTAAATTCATATAAATAAAATTGGACAGAGAGGCATTTCCTGCTGAAAGATAGTGTCTCAATTTAATCTTCTGCTGGCACTAAGCATGCCTCATGGTTCTAAACAGCCCATCAGTTGCATTAAGACAATCACAAAGTGAATGAATACCAAACAAACCCAATCAGAACTTTGCCCTCAAAGGTGTTAATGCCTCCAATTTCCTAATATTTCCAAACCACTTGAGTGACTGGCTCACAAAACACAGGGGAAGAGAAGAGAAACATGGGGATAATTAAAGTGACACAAAACAACTGCCTGTTTAAATTCTAGGGGCAGTTTATCTAACCTTGTGATCCCAGGGGAAGTCACAGCCACTCAAACACCTGTCTGTGGTTGCTATCCTTCACAAAGTACTCTTCCCAATATATGAGACCATCTATCACATGCACTAATATGGATCTACATTTTACTCTCATTTATGACATCCAAAAAATGCAAATCTTACATCTGCAAATGTAAAACAATTTTGTTGAGGTTGGATGCTCCATCAGCATCATCTACCTGTAAGAAACCAAATGTTCTAACCCAGTCAAAACATTTGATACTTCTTGTGAAATGTCTGAAGGACAGAGAAAAAAAAAGCTCAAATACCTGTAAAAAGAAAATATGCAAGTAGCGTTACTTTTCCCTTACTAAAACAAAAACAAACAAACAAAAAAGACAAAATCAAACCAACCCAGCACCAATTCTCTTTTGCACACTTTTCCTCAAAATAAAATAATTTACATTTTGACTGTTCCAGTGTCATAATCTCTAACTCCTTTCAATTTAGGAACAACTGAAAAGCACCTCCTCCTTGGGAACTTCTGTCATTTTGAAAAAAGACCACTCATCTAAGATCTTGTTATCTGAGAAATATTCTGGCGAGACTATATTGTGCATCTTCTAAGCACTAATAACATTTGCATGTTGTCCTGTTTTATTCTAAAAATCAGTTCTTTCATTTATAGGTAGCTTTCTGAAAGTCCAAAATAACTTGGCAATCTCTGGACAATTTCAAAGGGTCACTTGATTTTCCTCTCATAGGACATTCACAACATTAACCACACTTAGCATAACACCATCAGGACCCAGTTTTATTTTTTCTCTGTGTGATCTAGGACTTCCATTTTCATTCTCAACGTTCAATCACAGCTTTTCAAATACTGCTCCTGCCAAAGGACAGAACAGTGCTTGCCTTTTCTACCCCTTTTTTTTCTTCTTTTAACCATATATTCAGATGAATGTCAAGTGCTGACTGAGAACATTCCATGATGATACCTATTTTCAGTTAAAATACATACTTAGTTTTGGATTCAATTCCCGGCCTTCTCAGTCAAAGTTATTTAGGTGGATTCAATCAAGCATGTGATTAGAAATAATAACTTGCAAGCAATTAATTCAAAATATTAGATCTTTGCCAAATTCTGCAAGTGTGGCAAACTACTATTTCTACTCTCTGACTTCTAAAGAAGATACTAGAAGCTTCCCTCAACGGACCCAACTTTTGGACCTTAAACACTGCACAGTGACTTAAAATTCCCAACTCCACAAAGCAACTAACATGTGTGGCTTCCCTTCATTGGACACGTCCTATTAAACAACATTATTGAGGTAGCCATGATCAGAAACAAAAAATTTGGAGAGACTTTCAGATACTTTTTTGAAGGGGAAACTATCCACAAGACAGAATTTTTTTCGGTTTTGAAGTAAAATTCTATCAGTAATCACACAAAATAAAATAAATGTGTATTAATGGCATTAAAGTAATAAATAGGGTATCTTCAGTTACCCTCTTTCAGAATGGACTGCAAAATGCAATTGTCAAAAATGGCAGAGCAGAACTTCAGAAAATTGCATCTCCAAGAAAGAAAAGACACACTCATTCTTTTCCTTAGGTTCTCTCCCTACAAAACAAAAGGTCAAAAATTGTTTTTTCTTTCCATTTAACCAAATTAAAAGATGAATTCCAGTGTCTAGTCAGCAAGATATTCTAGTATTGCTCCACTTGGTTTGTATCAACAGCCTCCAAAGAATTTCCTACATTTAGAAAAATCTACCACATTCAGATCAGGCTTAACAGATCTCCATTTTCCCCATCTCCTTGACCAACCATTTCCCATTCTTTTACTGATACCAGAACAAAAACATGGATTTAAAAATCATTATTTGGCACCAGCGCTCAAGAATTGCGAAGAGCTGTGACTTGGTGTCAGTTTTTACAGTGGAAATTCCTACCTGAGGGAGGTTCAAGTGACTTGCAATAGTTTACTCAGCTATTCATTAGGACATCTGGAGATGCTCACAGTTCGAAGGTGTTACTAACCTGTCAGCAATCCTAATATATTGACCCAAAAATACTTTTAAATATTGTCCTTTCTGAGGTTTCCTCAGGTGCCTGTCAAGTGTCCTTTTCAGTTGCCAAAGAAAACTTGCCACACAGTCCTTCTCCCCCTGCTATTCTGCATCGGCAATAGGTATGCCTATTGTCTCAGGCTAACAATTCAAGGAAGAAAATCTCAGACTGCAAAAACTGAAATCTATCTGAAATACATCTCACACTTCAGTGTCAAAACTTAGGATGAACACTGGACACAAGGAAGGATTTGCCTTCACCTAGTAAAAAACTACTTAAAAGGAAAAAGTGCATCATTTTGCTGCACTTCCCTTATAAAGTAAAAATAAAATGCCACACAACTGCTCTTAAAAATTACAATCATCTTTTCAGAACTATCCTTTAAATGAGAAATGGGACCAAAAAAAATCTAGATCAACTCAAAGAGGATGGACCGTATATGGAATATCGTTCCAGTCAGGATTTTTATAGTAAATTGCATTATTTTTTTTCCCTTAGGCTCACCCCCTTTCTTGTGCAAAAATTATTATGGGAGGCTATGTTCTTGTTTAGCATATAATCTACAATGGCTTTAAAAATGTTTCTGAGGGCAAGAGTCAGAAAATACTTTAATATAATGATGAATATATGTAAAAGTACCTAGTGTACTTTAATAACTCAATTTCTGCTGTAAGACTCCACTAAAAATTCTGTCACATAATCTATGTTCAGTGAAACGTTTACTTGCCATATAATTTCTTTATAGGAGCTTTCCTGTTTGCAATTTTTATTGTCTTCACAGGAGGCATAGATAGGATCATCAGCATAAATTTAATTTATATCTAGAAATAACACCACAATTTTAATATTCATCCAATTAAAAAAAAATATGTTAACAATTCTCCAGCTTTCACATTTATGACATAAAATATTTTCCCACAAATTCCCACTGTCCTACAAAAGGGATAGAAATATTTTTTAGAGTCCTCACAGGCACACTGGGCTCTTTTCGAAAGCACTTAACCACAACAGCTTTTCTGTTCCTCAAAATCTCAGTCATGCAAAACTGCAGAGCTATCACTTGTTTTTACAGAAAAATAATATGCAAAATATTTTTTTTAAAAACTAACTTATTTAAAATATATGTAGGAAAGCAACTTATTACTCCTTAGGTGAGCTGTTCATATATAGCACCAACAGTACCATATTTAATGTATATTTAATCTATTACCCTCAGCTTTTACATTTATTAAAGCAAGTGCAATGAAAGACTATTTTTAGGGGATGAAGGGAGGACAACATGACAGGCTCAAGATAAAAAGTAATCTAAGCAGCTAGATTTCTTTATCTAAAATTCAACTGAAATCCAAGAATATAAGAAGGAGAACAATTCATCCTAGAGTTTGACAGCTATTTTATACAGATTTGGAAAATAATCAGATGAAAGAAATGGAATTATTTCATCTGCTGCCCAAGCTGTCCCCTTTACAGATTAAAAAAAAAATTGTTTCAAAGAGATACAAACTGCTTTTGCCCCTCAGTCATATATACAAAGTAGATGAAAATTTGGGCCCCCAAAATCAACATGCCTGTGAAAATATTCATTTCTCCCTTAAAAAAGGATCAGTTAAGGCAAAGAATAATGGCTACTTGATTACACAAATTCTTTACATAACCAAGACTTCAACTAATCTTGCTTAGTTATAGTCTTCCTTTCGAACAAACATTCAATAATATTTGAGAATAAAGTATTATCTGACTTCCTTCTGTAAGTGAAAAGTTATTTTCATCTGATTTAATTACCACATCATATTTTAATTCCCATATTCCCATTTGTTGTCTGTGAGTTACTAAATATACACACACCTTTATGCTCATTTCTTATGAGAAATACAAAAAGAAAAAGAAACCAAAACACTAAAAAGCAGTTAACCTTAATGCAGAAGTACGAATCATCATATGGAGGACATGTCTTGTCATACCATTTTTGTGCCTCCTGTTTGGGGGTGTGTGGAGAAAGACTGATGTTGAGTAAATCATGTGAAATGTATGCCAATGTACTCCTTTTACTAATCTTTATCAGTAATTTACAACTGCACAACATTAGTAAATTCAACAGCTCATCAAAGTGAGTGGAGTCAGTCCTGAGTATTCATTAAGTGAAATTAAACATTACTTTCTGTAAAGAACTATGAGTAAGTGGGCAAGCCTACAACCAGCTACCACTAGAAAATTTATAGTTGCAATCCTGCCTTATTACTTCCAGAGACATTAAAAAAAAAAACAGTTGGCAGCTACAAAAAATACTTAGTTCATGTTATAAACAACTCTGGCAGAAAAATCTTTTATGTCCCTGAAGGATTCACTAATTCTTCCTTCTCCAGTGGAAAAAGATAAGCTAAATACAGAAATACACCACCTCTCTTTATCTTCAGGATAATATTCCCTGCATGTTTTTCTCCACAGCTATTTATGTTCTTACCATAAGCACAAATCATAAATAAGATCACTAACAATTAAAGTAAATGCCATGAAACTATTCGGACCATCCAGATAGAAAATTCCCTAGAAACAGTCAACACACTTTAACTCATGTCCTCCACCTCTGTCTCCACAAATCAAGCACAGAACTATACTGCAGGACACAGAAAGAAAAAAAAAAATACTACCATGAAAGAAAAAGAGGAAAACTACATGTAAAGGTAACTATTCAAGTCTTTGACATAAATTTTGGAGTTACCTACTACAATTTTTAAAACTGCCAAGAAGGCAAATGTGAGCTTCTGAAATTCAGCCTTTCTCTAGAAATATCTGTCTCAAATTTATTATTTTTTAACTTAGAAGGCACAAGAAGAAAGTAAAAAAAAAAAAGTGTAACTTTTGCTATGAAGATGTCTTGAGATTTACACCTGAGAGTGTAAATCTGGATTACACCTGGATTACACCAAGCAGCATGGGAGACAGGATATGAAAAATTCATAGAAGAGATCTAAAACACCTAAACAACCCTAAGGATTAAAATTTAACAGTATGTTTAGATTTACTTAATGAGAGCAAAGTATTTTTTTGAAGACTCTACCTCCTGCAAAGTGAACTGAATAACTACAGGAATTACATAGAAATTCTGGTTCAATTTCCTCTTTGGGTGCCAGCACGGCCCTCACTCTGCAGTGATAGCGTGCAGAGGGCAAGCCCTGTGCTCACAACAGGATTTGATGCTTGAGCGAGCCCGCGCAGTAAGAATGGCAGTCAGAAGGTGGAAACATCATCTTATAAGTAAAATCCTCGGTCCCTCCTGGCTCACTGTGATAGATGAGTGGCTTGGACACCCTGCACAAACCCCTCTGGGCACAGCACTGTACGGTCTTTTGGTTTATGTATAGTATGTGTTATTGTCTTGTGTGTTATTGCTCCAGATACACTGGAAGGAGTTGAGCTGGAGGCCACAGAGACCATCATGGCCACAGCACATTCCCTGCACTAGACACTTCTTGAACTCCCTTCCAACCTGGACTGTGCTGAGATCCAGCAGGCAACTGTCACACTTTTGACAGACAGACGTGTCCCAGCTGCAATCCAACAAGCCACTCCAAAGCACACCTCTCTCACCAAACCAAAAATTTCACATTCAAAACATACCCCGCTATTAATTCCACTTGTAAATATTGGCTACGATTTATCAAGCAGTAAACATGGTCAGTGACCTGCCATTTAGACACACAAGTGGCATGATGGGATCTACCCATGGGTCCCAGGAAGCCATCACCAAGCCACTTCCCATCATTCCTGGTAGGTGGGTCCCAGTTCACCTGAGGCTGGCAAATACAGCATCCATCTGAGAGGGTCAGGATCCAGGGAACTGCAAGACTGTCAGTCTGACACTGGTGCTGGGAAAGGTCATGGAGCAGATGTCCTGAGTGCCATTACACAGCACAGACAGCACAATCAGGAGATCAGACCCAGCCAGCACAGGTTTAGGAAAGACAGGTACTGCTCAGCTAAGCTGGTCTCCCTCTATGAAAAGGTGAGCTGCTCAGTGTGTGAGGATGGCTGTGGATTCTGCCTAAATAAACCTTTAATAAAGGCTTTGACACAATTTTCCCCAGCATTCTGTTGGAGAAACTGGCTTTTCATGGCTTGGACACGTGCAGTGTCAGTGGGTGAAAAACTGCCTGGATGTCCACACCCAGAGAGTGGTGGTGAATGAAATTGCATCCAGTTGGTGGCTGGGCACCACCGGGGTTCCCCAGAACCCAATGTTGAGGCCTGTTTTATATCTTTATATCTTTGTCTATCAACTATCTGGACACGAGCATCAAGTATACCCACAGTCAAATGGCACGAAATTGAGTTGGAGTGTACCTCTGCCTGAAAGTAAGAAGGCTCTGCAGAGGGTTCTGAACAGGCTGGATCCACGGGCTAAGGAGAATGGAATGAGTTTCAACAAGGGCAGGTCCTGCCTTTGGGTCACAACAACCCCTGCAATGCTAAAGGCTGGGGCAGAGTGTCTGCAAAGCTGCCTGGACAAAAAGGACCTGGAGATTCTGGCAGACAGCACCTGTACATAAGCCAGCTGTACCCAAGTGGCCAAGAATGCCAAGGGCATCTGGCCTGTGTCAGCAACAGTGGGGCAGTGAGAGCAGGGCAGTGACCATCCCCCTATGCTGGGCACTGTTGAGACCACACCTTGAATCCTGTGTTCAGTCTGGGCCCTTCCATTCAGGAAGGACATTGAGGGGCTGGACCATGTCTTGAGAAGGGCAGCAGGGCTGGGGAAGGATCTGATGAGGAGAAACTGAGGGAGCTGGGGGTGTTCAGACTGGAGAAAAGGACGCTTGGGGTGACTTTATTGCTCTCTACAACTGCCTGGAAGGGGGGTGTAGTGAGAAGGGGTTAAGGCTCTTCTTACTTGCAAAAAATTACAGGATGAGAATAAATGACCTCTAGTTGCACCAGGGGAGGTTTAGATTAGGTATTAAGAAAAATTTCTTCAATCAAAGGGTTGTCAAGCGCAGGAACAGGCTGCCCAGTGAACTGACTGAGTCACCATTCCTGACAAATTTAAAAGACATGTAGATCCTTTAACTCTATAATTAACAGTTTAATTTTGGATCAATAAATTATATAGTTCTACAAGACAGATTCTCTATAACTTAATGCTAATTAACAAGTACAGTGCAGTATTATAAGATCAGAGCCTTCTCTTACAGTCTAACAAGGAAGATAACTGGACCAATTCATAATACAGAGCACATTTTTGTTTCTGGAGAAGTAGAAAGGAGACTCTTTAATTTCCCATCCATACATATTTATAGCTACTAATTATATAGCTATCTTAAAAATAGACACTGGATTTATTTTTTTTTATTTATTTTAAAAATAAGATAAAGATACGTTACAAAAAGTTTCTTCGAGAGTAACTCAAAAACAAGACCATAAACCCTGAAGCACTATAATCCTAGGACATAAATAATACATTAAGAAACCTAAACATATTAATAGTATGTATCTGAAGATACTTCACAGATTTATATAAGACATGTTAAAAACTTTTAACTAAATACCCAGCTTCTCAAATTGCAACTACTTACACTTGCTGACTCACTAAGCAGTAAAAGCAGCCGCACTATGAGTTAACAAAGCAGACTATGTATCTGGATTTTAAAGTGCTGCCACATGAGAACATTCCTGACACAGCCTTGAATACTGAGTTTCTCGCCATTTCCATTACACTCCTTCATCTGGGGCATGAATTTCTTCCACTGCTAAATCCTTAACTAAATCCTTAACTAGAGGACCAAAACTCAGGAAGACATTTTGAATAAACATTAAAGAATGGAAGCCAAGGGAAAAACAGATCCTGATTCATACCACAAAGTCTTTTCTTCCACAAAGTCTTTTCTTCCATGTTCTTGTTCAAGCCAAAGGTAGGTTGGAGTTTTGCTTTAGAGACTAATATTCATACATATTTGTGGTATAGAAAGAATATTTAAAAAGTGAGTTTGTACAAACACATAACTTATCTATACAAAAAGAGATAAACATATAAAGGGTGTATAATGATCTGAAAACACTAATTTTATTCTGAGATACAAAAATAATTTCCAGTGAGAAGATAACTTCAATAAAATAAAATTCTTCAAAATATTTCCTAACTGAAAAAGTGTACATCTTGTATCTTTACTGCTCTTGTTCAACACAGTGCCAAGCAAAAACATTGTTTGAAGAGCTTTCTTCCTCAGCGTCTAATTATTTTTTGCTCTGTTTTTGCCTCCCTAATGTTATGACACAAGCCTTTGCTATAGTCATTATTTTCAAGAGGACACAGGTTCCCTTCATTAAAGAATATTAGGGTGTTTTATAGCACCATCATCAGAGAAGCTGCAAGGATTTGTGTTGCTTCATTAAATTTTACAAGGCAGTGTTTCCTATACGAAATACAATTTTGTTCTTTTTTTGTTGTTTTAATTGTCATAACAATCCTTACAACTTTTTCCTTTTTTTTTTGGTTTTTTGTGGTTTTTTGTTTGTTTGTTTGTTTGTTTTTTGTTTGTTTGTTTGTTTGTTTCTTGCTGTTTGTTTGGGCTTTTCTGGCCCAAAAAATTAACATAAGAAATATCAACAAGACAAGGTTATTAAAACTTAAGGATGAAAATATTTGGGATCTCTGCACAATTCTTAACAGCAACTGGGGATGATTTCTCTACTTAGAAAAAATGTGAGTTATTAGACACCTTATCACCTAATGAATTGCCACAGAGTGACAACATTACATTAATGCACCAACATTAGCACTACCTCTGTGTATCAAGGTGATACAAGCCAAGGTTAAATAGTGGTCATTTACAGCACGCACAAAAGAAAGTATAAAATTCTACTTAGTATAAAAATACATAATCCATTCAGTGCATCCACACACTGTGTTTATGTCAGGGGCTCCAACAATTAGAAGTGTACCAATTTCTATCAAAATACAAGCAAGGTGCACAAAAGTGTCATTATTTCAGCTATACATCCCTTGTCACAATATGTCTGTTTCAGCTACACCAGTAGTGTTTACACAGGCTGCAGCCCTTGTTTTCACAAGACTGAAAGTCCTGCTCATTAGCACTATTCATTGCCAGTTACACAAGAGGTGTACTTGCAACCAAACCACGTGGCTAAGCCCTACTTTTCTCAAAGACAAATAGTATTAACAAAAAAAATATATACATATACATGTATATGTATAAATCAGTGTACCTAGATATCAATAACATAAACCAAAGCAACTTGCAACTAACTTTTTCCTCCAAATGTCTTGTTTCTTTCTGTAGTGAAATATCCTTTTTTATATCCTAATGATAATTACCAAGAAATGCTGAGGGGTTTGGTGATTAAGACATTCATTTAAACTAATTAGCAACAGAACTGATGTTCTTCCGCAATAATCTGAACTTTTACAGATGTTGTTAGATACAGACCAAAGCTCAAACGAGCAATCATTATTGTTTAATAATGCAGGTTATTTTTTTATAATCATTCTTCATCTGTTACATCACGGTGCATTATCATATACTACATACATGTATCATGTTGGAGGATCAGAAAAATAAAAATACTGACTTAATATTGAAAAAGCCCAATGAAGGAAGGGGACAGAAAAGAACCTTTAAAATTAATTCATATTTGTAAATCATATGCATTCTTTAAAAAGTATTTCAAAAATTTATTTTAAAAAGAGATATTAATTTGCTTTATAAATTAGCTGACGTTTTGGATATTATGCAATTGATTTTTTCAAATAATTGGGTGTATCTTGTAATGTACTGGCATTCAACACAGTCTTAATATTACTAAAGTTGTTACAAAATAGGACAGTCTTCAGATCATTTTTGTTTGTGAGAGATTCCTGTGTATGCTAAAGTGGTCAAAGTTTCCAAAGGACTGCAGGCTTTATAAAATATACCTGGCTGTGGAAATGTCTATTTTAGAATAAACTCATGCTAATCTGAACTAGAATGACTAGGGCAATACAGCCCTTTTGTCATCCACTGATAACTGCCATTGTACCATCCAAAATCATTCAGGATTCACAGTAAACTCCTCCTTTTGGGGCATACAGAATTGCAATTTCTCTGAAAGATGTACAGACATGATTTGTGACAAACTACAAAAGCGTCCTAGCCCTTGCTGGTTACATGGCTCAACTGAAGAAATCCTTTCCCCATCAAATGCCAGATCAAGCTCTTGATGTGATGCCTGGTCCAAGCCTGTTCCCCTCCCTGCCTGCTCCAGGAGGCCATGTGGGTGCAGGCAGCTGAGCCAGCTGGAGCTGCCTCACTCAACTTTCACATCACATTATTTCTGCTTTTCTAACTTTTCCACTATGGAGAACCATCAATTATGCACTAGAATAACAGAGCCTTGGCTCAGCAATGTAACATAAAGGCCAATTATGAGTGTAAATAATTTAAACACCTGCGTGCCATGTTTCTTTTAGCAGTGATATGTGGCTGGTGGATGAAATGCATTCACAGGGAAGGCTCAGACTTCTAAGGTACTGACAACTCCCCCATTCACATGATGGGGAGGGCCATTTGCAGTGCTGCTGTTGGCCTAACAATACAGTTAAAAAACAGAGTTTTTAACTAGAAAGAGAAGTACTGAGAGTCATACATATAAGAAGATGCAAGCTTCAAAGTCTACAATCCAGAGAAACTGGCAAACACTGTAAACCCCTTCCCCTCTAACTCGTTCACAGGAAAGGCTGAGAACATGTTTTCAGGTGGAGAATGCAATGTTAATGTTATAAAAGACTGCTATCGAGACCTGCCTTTTTAAGGAACAGCATGTAAGAAAAATCGGGTTTCTACTATAAATGATACAAAGTTCATTCTTCTGCTAGGCCATTCAGTGCACTGGTGGTGTCACTTCGACAATGGACACCAAATTGTACAAATTCTATTCCTAAGAGTTTAATTTAGCTCCTAGTATGCAACTCAGTGTCATCTCACAGTACCGATACTTTCTTCAAAATGTGTAAGTAAAGGTCATGACAGGGACCTCCTCAGATAAAAACAGTTAAGGAACAAGTTTGCAGTATCTGGATTTAAGTATATTCCAAGTTTTCTATAACATCCTTTGAATGATTCAGCATTCCTGTCACCAGTTGTCAGAGTAATAAGATGTGGGACAGCTCTAACATATGCTATTTTAAAATAACCAGGGAACTGTTAAAAAAATTTGCAGTTGAGAGACATAGTTTTAGATTACTTTTTTTTTTTTTGCTTTGAAAATCCACTAATACAATTTGACATTGTACTGTAGGATACATGGAATATTTCAGCTTGAAAAAATATAGTCTACACTCCAGTTAAATGAACCAACAGCACACATCTAATAACACAGTTCATAGTTTTGTAACTGAGTTGCAGACCATGCTACACAGAAAAGCTCCAACATACAAGGGGTGGGGATAGCCACGAGGATAAAATTAGGAAATATGAAACTATTACATGTATAACTCAAATGCACAATCTCTCAAACTGTGGTTTGAAAGCTGTGCTGGGATTTAACCACAACAATTGAAAGAAAGGGGTGAAGGGGGGCAGAGGGTGTTGTTGCTTAAAACAGCAAACTTTAATAGCATCCATATGATTTAGCAAATCAATGTAGCCAAAGTCAATAAATAATCATGCAGCTATTTTCTGAAACAATTTCATTACTTGCTTTGAGTTAATGACTGGTAATTGAGGAAAAGTGTTTTCATATTTCCTCCTATTGGATGTATCTTTGCTAAGTTCCTTTCAAATAAAGAGGTGGATTTGCACCTTTATTGTCGTATGAATATTTCAAGCAATTTCTTTGGAAGGTTACTAGATTCTAACTGCATATTTTTTCCAGTACTGATCAATGGCAAATAACCCTGTTTAACTCCTTATGCACCACCTTCTGTAAGAGCCAGCACATTCATTTGTAACAGACAAGAAAGGCACACCAGACTGCAGAAGAACCGCTAAGTTCCTCTGTGCTGAATATTGTATTCATGAAATTGTTGCTGTCTCACTGCCAGACAACTTGGAAATCTCCTTCATCAAGAAATATGCAAATGGTATCAAGTATAACATCTATTTATTTGCTGTTTACCCAGGAGTTTTATTTTATGCTGACTGGTTTGCAGCACACAGTCTTCACAGAGCAGTTCTTTTCAGAGAGGCATTTCATGTGCCATAATGAGAGACATTTTACAAAAGCGGCAATTATTACGGATTTAGGGCTCAAGTAGCTGACAGCCTCATAGTGGGAGACTTCCCTACACTTAAAACAAAGTTCCTTATTAAGTAATATAGATACATTTCAGTTTGGTTCCACACAGGCAGGCGGACAGACTAGGCCAAACTTGTAAAGCCAGCCATCCAGCAGTGAGATAAGATCTAAGATAACTTTAATAAAGAAGGATTGCCATGGACAACATCCCTCTATAAGACAACTACCAGTTGTGTCATATTATATAGTATTAAGAACATTACTCCACACTTTAGAAATCCTTCTCTGGCCACCTCACTACATACATAATGATAGTATACTATTATGAAACTTTTATGTATTTACTAAAAATGAGAAATAAAGACACATTACACACTTGACCCCTTGTATTTTGACAACAGTACCCCAAAGTATTCTACTTTCTCAAGTAGACTCTATCATTTATCACCATCCTTCCCAACTGTAATTAATCTGTTCCATTGATGAAAACGAGAGCAGTGCATCCACACCCTGTCATTTGCAGGAGCTCGTCTTGCAGGTTCCACTGTTTTAGAAATGTTAGACTAGGAGAGTTCATTACAACAGCAATGTTTATTGTGTTTATGAAATAGTTTTAGAAGCCACAGTCAACAGGAGGATTAACAAGGACGTTTGGTCCAGAGACACTTAGAAAAATAATTAAAGCAGACATTAAAAACCATGTGGGTGGAGTGTCCCTGTTTGTGGGAGGGAAATACAGCCATGAACAAATCTCCTAAATTCAGAAACATTTAAATACCCCTAACTCACAGGTCCCCACCTCTATGTGCGTGCGAAAGTTTGCCTGCCCTACTCATCTGTGAGATCACAAACAGCCTTTAATATTTCATTCTGCACAAAGCACAGAGCGTGCTCAAATTCAATACAAGGAAATGCTTTATCTCTTCCTTCACAGACTAATAATCCGACAAAACCAGAAGCACCAGGGAGTCATGGCAAGTTGTGAGGAAATGACGTGCAGACACTTCTGAACAATTTTATTCCTGTTTACTGTTTGAGATACTTGGAGTGAATAAACACCAATTAAGTGCATTTTGTTCACTGATGCATAAAACCAGACCCAATATCAAGGATACAACTGGTTACCAGAGTATTTTACCTGGAGTAATTATTTGAAACCTTTTCTCCTCTACCTTTTTGCAGCATTAAAAACTTATTTCCTCACTTTTTGCATGACAAAATGGGTTTCAGTCATAAAATGGAAAAAAAAGCTGCTAGTTTAACAAATCCACGCCAACAAACAAATGGGAAACTATATCTATAGAATGCTTTAAAAAAGATTCCTATTAACTGCTGAATTCACTGTATTTTTAGGATTGCCTTAATTTTTCTACATACTGCAACTAACACTATAATGTCATTTCCTAATGACATCTAAAAATAATATTGTCCCTTTACAGTGTATCAGATTGTATTGTAGGACAGCACTTTGAACAGTATGCTCTGGATGTACTCATGGAGACATTTAGAGAGGAACACCCTTCTCTCTTAATAGAAACCTAAGAGCTTAAACGTCGTTAAAGACATGAGACAGAAGTCCAAAATTTTAGAAGTTCTGAAGTGAAATTATTTACTATTTTATTGCTTACAGAATGTGATCCTCTAGTTAATCAAACAACAGTTGAAGGAAATTTGTGTTAATAAAGTAATTTCTGTTTGAATATTAAACTATTGTTTCTACTAGGAAGACATTCAAAATCACTATATTGAGCATCTAAAAAGTACCTACAAATTATGGTAATGGTCTATCAAGCAATTTTTTTGCTGGCCTTATTTCATCCAGCTAATCCAAGATAGTTAGAAGTATTTTCACAATTATTTCTGCAGCTATTCAGGAATACAAAACACAAAGAAAGACAGTAAATGTTGACAAATTAGAAGAAAATTATTTTCTTTATACACCTGCCTTTATAACACCAGGATCCAGGAATTACTTCACAGTATATATTATTAACTAGAAAAATGCAGATATTCTAATTGGTTATATGTTTTTTAAAACAAAAACTGGAGAGAATCCACTCTGCCTGTAACAGCCCTTAGCTAAATGCTCATGACATTTAGAAAAGCACTATAATGCTCTTCTGTGACTCCATCAGATCTGGCAGCAGTAGACACTGTCAAGTAAATTACTGCACATACATTGTCTGCTGACACTAAAATTAAAAAAAATATGAAAAGGCTAAAACCAGACACATCATGCTGGAAGACAGAAGAGAGCAAAAGTATTCCAGTATATATGCTTTTTATATGTTACAAATATACTTTCTTATATGGTATCTGTTTTTCAGGTCCTATCTGGGCATGTGTCTCTAGCAGGGTTTGCTATTAACTAAGAATCGTGATAGAAGATGGTGGGTGAGAAATTAACTTCTTAATGGCATTAGAAATTAGGCCTATCCTAGTACTGGGGGGGGGGAAATAAAGAGACACAAAGAAAAAATCTGGCAAAACCTTGAAGGTTGAGAAGTAAACCCAGATGTTGGAACATCCCAGACATTGAGCATGATCTGAAGAACATGACCATGTATCTTGTATAGGCAATATCACATAGGAGCTTAAATATTTATTTTTATCAATATTTGCATGTTGCAGCAAGGCTCAGATGTGATGAGATGCACATGGCACTTAAGAGAGACCAAAAGTCCTCCTGAAAATTCATCATTCCTGACATAAATCATACATAGCAAAAACTTGAAATATTTTGAAAATTTCCAAAAATTTTTATTTATCCAAAATGATAATTAAAACTAGGAGCCCAATAAGCACCTATAACATTACATTTACACACAGAAACACAGTACCATTATTGTAAATAGTTCTGCAGCCTGTAAATAATAAATAGTTGAAGTAGTAAATATTGTATATAGTTCAGCCTGATTAACCTACATGGTTTTAGCCTGATTCAGCATGACAGCCCAGTCTTCTATTCACCTAATATTATGACAACCAGTGAATCACACTATTGTCCTTTAAGAGCACAATTTATACTATCTGTAACACTGCACATGTATTTATGATCAAAATAAGACCCTAGATGTTCCAGCATGAAACTACACATCTTGCAACCATAGCTGAAGTGTCACAAGATATACACCAAACTCCTTGATGTACTGTTTATATATCCACAAGAAATCTTTGGCTGAGGTTGTCCAGTCTTATTAATTCATGCTGAACCTAAGAATCAAGTACCAATGTTAAATGAATCATTCTAATTTATAATGCTATTTCTCACGTAAATTGAATTTGAGGAACTGAAAAGATACTATGTAAAAAGCTATTATTTCTTAAAACTGCACAAATTTTACTCACCTTATCCACTTCCACAATCATCCCAATTATTTCAACGAGCTGAAATGTCATCCTGCATTACTACTTCTGTTACAAATTACTTCCCAACTGCAGATATCCCTCAACACATATACTTGACTTAAGAAGTCTTGAATATTCAGAGAAAGGAGGAAGAGTTCAGAAGTGTTAAAACAAACAGGAGGACCTGACTGTGTGCCTTAGCCATCACCACACTTCCTAAAGTAAGAAATTATCATCCTGCTTTAATTTCATGCAGTTCTTTCAAACCAACAATTTATGAAGTAGAGTTGTTTGTATATACATTATCAGCAAAATTTTAGCACAAATTCATATATATTCTTTTTCTGAGAGACCAGTCAAATACTCCTTTTAAAGTTTGATTTGCAGTTTCAGCCATTCCACAAATTAATTTGCTACATGTGGGAGAATACTCAAGATCAACTACTACAGAATTAGTCCCATTCATCCAAACTATTCAGCAATAAGACAAGAAGCTATATGCTTTTTATTTAAAGCAATTTCTATATTTTATAACATGATGCATTTTATTTTCTTATTAAGTGTGAACTAAATGAATGAAGTCAAAAGCATTCATTGAGTCAAAAGCAAATGGGCAGCAAATTGAACTCTGTATCACAAATATTAATTTTAATGTGAAGAGGCACAAATTGGTTTTTCTGACATCAGAGGGTCCAAAGATTAAAAAATTAATGTCTGTCCATCCAGACAGGCAACAGCTGTTCACCTAATAAGACACATTTTCCACTTTTTGCACAGGACTGCAAGACCCAAAAGCTATGGCTGTATTGAAATTAGTTTTCCAAGTACTTAAGTCACTGAGGAGATATCATTGCAAAAAAAAAAACTTCAAATTTTCTCTCCTAAGCCGTTCCTTTCCCTTACTTCAGTGGTTAAAATTGTGTCCAAGGAAAAAGTCCTTTCAGAAGCCCACCAATTAATTTCTATGTGCTTCATCTAGAAGTCATACCATACTGCAGGTAAGAGCAAACCCAAATGACCAATTCCTTTCAGCTAAATACTTGTCTTCTGTTAACCAGCTGTATTTTTCAGCCCCACACATCACACATCCACAGCTACCAACTACTTTTGCCTGCAATTTTTGTCCTCTGTTCCCAGTACTAAAACAAGAAGTGATCTTGTTCTAACAGTTTCCAAGTTATTTCTTCCTATGAGGGCAGCTAAGAAATACTCCTCATAATCAGAGGTATTGTATTTTTAAATTACAAACAGCAGCTGCAATACAGTGAATAGGGATATGTAACCTCAAATTGCAGTTCTTAAAAGGTCAGAGTTTAAATCCAGTTAGGTATAAGAGGATGAGCAAACTTAGCTTTGATTAGCTGCAAAGTGATAGAGCCCCCTTATTCACTTCCTTTTCTCCTTCTCCCCATTTCTCAACTTAGCCAAGAGAGAAAAGAAAGGGGGCTGGTGGGGTGGGGGGGGGGGGGGGGGTGGGGTGGAGGCGGGGGGGAGGGGAAGAAGGAAAAGAAGGGAAAAAAAGAGCGCCTGCACGCTCTCTTTGCACCACTGATCTGTTGTTCGGGGAAGCTATCTGCCCATACACAGCCCCTTAACCATCTGGGCCATGAAGAGCCCCCAGTCCCAGCCCTGAATGGTAATTGTCTCAGAGAGCACCCTCACAGGCATTTCAGGCAGTGGGGCTTATTAAAATCCTGAAGGGCAGTAATCCCTGAATGCCACTAAAAAGATCTCCAGCTGCTACCATTTATGAAGTGGGCTTGACAAGAAAGAGAAAAGAAGCAGGAGCTGGGGGGAGGGAGAGAGGGAGGGAAAGGAACAGAAGAATTTAGAAGAGGCAAGCTATCCAAATAGGGCCCCCATCAGAAGAGTCACATTTTATCAGCTTAGGCTTTCTTGCCTCAGTTCCCAAAGGTATCTCCATCCAAAATTACATTATGTCTTCCTTTTACTTGCTCCTGGCAGGGTATGGGGGGAACGTATCATGAACGTATGCTTACAAAAGGTCTAAAATGAGGTAGGAAAAAGGAAGGAAGGCAGGCAGGTGAGAAAGCCAGAAGCAGAACTGAGGTCTGCCTTTTCCCAGGTGGAAGAAAATGCCTGGATGTGAAATCATTCAAAAATCGTTTTCTCCTATGAGCGTATCTCTGCCTCAGTAATTCTGGGAAGGTCTTTTCATCTCATTAGGTTAAGCTGATTAATAAAAATTCAGCAGTTTGCCCATTGCTTCTTCAGAAGTGGTGAAGCAAGTTGAAAGACGCAGGCGGAAGGTTTTTGTGTTCGAGACAATAAGTGGGGTGATTTCTTAAATCCTTCGTTGTCATCCTCCATTAGAGATAAATAGACACCTTGGCTCAGATTCTTCAAACAAACACTACGTTGCTACACTTCTTTATTTTCTATTAACCTTCATGAAAACCTTTAACCCTTCCAAAGAGCGGGGATTTTTGTGTGTGTTTTACAATTCACCAAGTAAGTGAAAGCTTTCTCTCATTTCAGCAATTATTTAGACAAGCTGTTGAAAAGGCATTCTTGAACACCTATGTCAAATACAGAGGCTGTGGAAAATGAAGAATATGAGCTGGCCAACTGCTGTATTTTAGTAAGAAAATGTACTCAAAACTGAAGGTGAATGTGCAATTTACATATCTTTAAAAACCGCTATAACTTAAATAGTTTTAAAAAATATTCTAGCAACGAGACTTTTAAAATTCTTCATTAATAAAGTTGAAAGCCTATGAATTAATGTAATTCATAAACTAAAGCCCTAAGAATAAAACGACACATCTGTTTGCTAACAGAAATTTATAAATTTTGCATTTTGAGGCATTATATTTGCAAAATCCACTTCTGAAAATTGGTATTTTATCCAAGCATGTCAGAGGCTGACTGCTCAAGTAAAAGATCAGACTGAAAAATCAAACCATTTCTGTTTCCTGACAGAACCCATTATAAAATTTAAAATTATTATTGTTATTATTATTATTATTTTAAACTTAAAATTTAAAAATTTAAGTTTCTTTAAACTATTTTATGCACAAGCATCAAAATATATTAACAAATACATATAAAACCAGGCCTTCAGAACTTCGTAATGTTTTAAAACACTGCAATGTCACCAAACTTTAGAGATCAGACAGGAATTTAAATGACATGTTCAAAGTATTTAAACTGATGCTGACCAGAATTTCATGACATTTTTTAAAAAATGTGACCAATTAGATTAAATACCATGCATAAGTGTACACATATATGCGTCTGTACCACCTTTTTTATTCTCCATTAAGGCAGACTGATATACCAGATATCATGAATCTTATCTACTGAAATTTGTACAGATCACTGTAAAACATGCCAATTTTAATATTCCATGAGGCAGAGTAACGGCAGCTTTTAGAGAGAATCTTTGTGTCAAATCAGCAAGTATGCCATCTAGCACTTACTTTTAAAGTATGATTTAGGCTTGTACCTAACATGCACAGAGATAAAACAACCATTTTCGTGATCTGTTAAAAAAATGACATAGAACTACGCTCTTTTGAACTTCTAGTTCAGGTAAGAGATTATAAATTACAATGGAGACCCTTTTAGGTTCATACTTTATTATGCCCTTTTGGTACAACCATTCTAATACATCACAACAGGTTAAGTAATTATGCAAAACAAAACACCCATGCTTGTTTAGACTCTGAAGAAGCAAATTTTAATGCTTCAAAAAGAACCTTCATTGATACATCCTAAATTATTCTGGCTGTAAAATCCAAATTACAATATTGAAACTGTTATGTTAAATGAGAAACAAGGAAGTAAGGGATACACACAAATGTGAAGAATAAGGAAAAATAGAAGGAAAATTACTTAGACATAACAGCTTGGCAACAACTGCTTTTATTTAATTGATTTAATTAATAGAAATATGAAACATAAATTCAGGACATATATCCAAATCATCAGTGTGGGCAAAAGAGCAATTCCAATAACCCTTCCCAAGAATAAGTTAAATGCATAAGTAAGAATATACACCGTATATCGTCCAGAATTTCATGTCCTGAAATATAGCAATGAAACCCAGTACTGAACTGTCAAGAAATAAAATTATTTTGTCCACTTACAGTACCATTGTTTGCTATTGTTTCTGACAAATAAAAAGCTAAGTTAAACTTAGTTACTCTAACCTCATTCTTATATTTCTCATTAGTCACAAATTAAGAAATGCAGAATCCGGTTAACAAATATAGAAAAACATAAAATTCAACTCCTTTCTGAAGCTCTAAAACAGGGGCAAAGACACAGTAACTGTGTTCAGTTAGGAGGTTGTATACATCCCTGACTCATCTATCCAAAGCAAGGAACTAGCTGGCACAAACTCTATGCCCTGGGAGAACAGAAATATACCATTTTTTGTGATTTCATTTAATTCATTGAACAGGCAAACTTCCACAGGAAACAGGCTGCACCAAAAAAAAACCCAGGAAACTGTTCAGTGAAGGTGAACTGCAAATAAACACCTGCACAGATGATGACAAGATTTTTTCCTTTGTTCTCAAAAAAAGATCTTTTCCAGTGTGAAAGGTGTGAACTGTTATCAGAGCATGAGGCAATGTAACTTATCCATTGCTTCAGTCCTTGTGGAGATGGAGACACTTCTAACAGGTCTTTTTACAAATTTCTGCTCTTTGCAAACTCCTACTATAAATAAACACTCTTGAGAAGATTTTTTACGAAACAGCACACCTCCCAGCCCTTACAGCATTTTAACCAAGGTCCTTTTAAGAAAACTCTGAGATAATTAGATTTTAAATAATTTATAAAATTATATAATTATTAAAATTATATAATTATAAAAACATTGCAATAAATTCATTCAATTTTGTAGTAACATATGCCCATTATAAAATTTTGTTATGACAAAACAGGAAAAGTAAATTTAGAACTTCTAAGAGAAACAGTGGGCATGACTGGTGTATGAAAGAGAGTATTTTGCAATAATACGGTACAGTTACTGTATTTATTTGAAATTCAGATAAATGTTTATAGAATACTAAAATCAAAAAAATATGAAGAAAACAAATGCAACTCAGTGTGCAACAGTAAGTAACAATAACTATCTATTTTAAACTGAGTTCTGCTAGAATGGGAAAACAGCTGGTTAGAAGAGAAGCGTAAAAAATAATGTTGCATTATGGAGCTGTGAGGCAAATACAGCACTGCAGAGACAAAAAAAAGTAAGACTTGTAAGTTTTCTGGAAAACTCATGGCTACAGTTGAAATTCCAGCTAGAGTAGTAAAGGAACAGTTTTGATTTTTTCTTTTTGGCATAAGGCTGAAAAAACATCACATGAGTACATTTGATTGGTCATTCTATTTTAGTAAGTGTCAGTCAATTCACAAATTAACATCATTGACAATAGTAAATTTGGCAATTGTAGTTTGGCATATGTAATTTTCCAAGTTTAACAATAAACAATTCCAAAATGCAAAAATTTGATGCTCTGTCATATACATATGCTTTAAGGTTAAAATAAAGATTTTACAACCTACGGAACAGAAAATTGTTCTGATTGCTGCAAAAGAAGCAACTCTGAATTTTCCTGTCTGTAAAGTATCAATCATAGTATAAAATTGTTGTGGCAGTTGAGGAAGGGAGGCATAAACCCAAATGAGAACAGTATTTTAAAAAAACTAAACAAAGAAACGAAAAAAAAAAAAAACCAAACCCAAGCAAACAAAAAAAAATATCAACCCCCCCCCTCCCCGCCCCCAAGCCCCCAACACACACACACAAAAAAACCCAAAACCAAAACAAAAGTGGGCCAGACAAGGGCCTTACTTCTTTCCTAATACGGGCTGTATTGGATGTCAACTTTGCATTTGAGCCATAGAAAAAATTATTTTTAAAATTAGAAAAGCAGATGTAAATTTATTAAGTGTTTAAAGTACTGGTTCAAAAGAACACAGATTTACTGCAGAAAAAAACAATCATAAAGCTTCCTCTTTTATGTATAACTACAAATGCCCTCAACCATGCATTTCTGCATTCCAAATAGATACAGGATCCTGAACAGGATCTGACTATAATATAACATTTACATAGCATATAATATTTACACAGGGTATGCTTCTCAGGGGGAAAAGGAGAAAAATGTTTGTGATGGGGTGATGATACAATACTTCAACCAGATTTTATACCTCCAGGTATTCTAGACACCAAATAAACCAATTTCTAATAAAATCTGGCAAACTAAAATTTCAGTCACATTGTTCCACTGCAGTTTACAATAATGTGTCACCTGCCTATCAAAAGTAATCTTTTTTCACTGCTCTCCATCAACTTGAAAAATGATGCTTTTGCTAGCTTTAAAGCACTGAACTTCAGGTTTCTCATCAACAGAAATTTTATTTTTGGTAATTCCCATCCTTGTCTCAACCTCTTCTACCCAACCCATGGAGACTTGAGTTTCTTCCTGTTACAGTGCTGCTAGACGGTGCAAGCAAAACACAGCGCAGATTCGTTGTTATTAGCACACTGTCAAGCACTTCTTAGATAAAGGACTAGTGCAGTAACAAGACAATCCTATTCCCATCTGAGGTGAAGTAAACAGAATTTGCTTTTATACAGATCCTTTCATATTCAAAACATCCCAATATGCTTTACAATAATGAGATAGATACACTGTCATTTCTGTAGTCTGAAACGCAGAGGGCAAGGCTTTGTCTTGCAAGCTGGAATAAAAGGAGGTCATGGGTCCTTTGAAGTTTCCTTACATCATCTAGACTGAAAGACAGGATGGAACAGAGAACATAACTGAGACAAAACAGAAAGGGAGGAGGGCAGGTGACCATTGTGAAATGTGTGAGACATCTCTTTCATCATATTTAAGGAGCACTGATCCAGAAGCAAAAATTAATCAGCAGGGAATTTTTCTTTTTTAAGATTGGCAGCAGGTACAATGCTAATCCTATCTTTTCTTTGAAGGCTCTTCTTGGGCAGGTAGGGAGGGAGGGAGGAAGGAAGGGAGGAAGGGAGGGAGGGAGGAAGCTAGAAAACCTGGCAAGATGAATTCCACTTTCATGACAGCACGTCAGGGATCTATATGCATACAGAGATTCAGTTCAGGTGAATGTAATGTAGTAGGCTCTACTACCCGCCCACTCAATATAAGTACTTAGCCAATAATGAGGTGAAATATCCTGGCAAACAAGAATTTTAAGGGAACTTAGGTAAAAAATCTTCTAAGGAAAACAGAAAGGGGACAGGAAAGTACAAACAGATCAGAGAGCTCCCCACTCATCTTAAAGAAAGGATCCATCACCCACCTGGCACTGGCTGGCAGAAGCTTCTCCAATGAGGATGGACTGGCCAATGAAAGCACAACAATTTGCAGCCTGTGTTTATTGCCAAGCTTCAAATGAATTAATAAGAAGTGGTAGCTAATTAAACTGCATCCTCTGCATTTTGCCTTTCTTCTGTACAGCCAAGCAACAGCTATGTGGAACAGAACAGTAGTGGTTAAACTCTCCCAAATACTTCATCCATCACTGCTTTGATTAGAGCCTCAAACTGTGAGGCAGCAAGAGCTGCCCAATAATCCACCCTTATTGCTTACTTGTTCACAAAGGATTGCAGAGTCTTTGGGAGGAACCATCCCTTAAAGGAAAAAGTTTGTACCTCTTCTCCACATTCCACCTAAATGATATGAAAGCTATATTCATCAAGCACCTTACAAGAAGGAGGATGGTTTTGGGCACTCGACCTCTGCAAAGTTTTATGCAAGCCACATAAAATCTTTGCCCCTTTTCTGCTGGAGGCTTCCCTTCCCTCAGCACTGAGCAGTTACGCCTTCAGCTGTGCTCACTGTTCAATTTCCCCCACTGCCTTTCTTATCCTAACACTTGCATACTTTAGCCTTGGCTATGGAGTACTGACTAAGAAGGAACAATAGGTCCCTTTCAATTCTTCAAAGTGAGCTTTGAGCAAGGCTCTGCTCAGGGATCCAATCAATATTTACTGCAGTTTCAAGCCACCATTTCATGGCTCCTTCCAGGCAGAACACACTAGACCTGGCATTACTCGCACAAGGTGAAATTAAAGGGATAAACAGATTACAAAGAAAAGTATTTTTTTCTTGGAAATACTCATGGTCACAGAACAAAAAGAAAAAAAATGAAAAGGGAAGGGGGCAAGAAAGATAAAAGGACACCCTACGATACAACTCCTGTCTGAAGAGTAATCGGCCACTTTTAATTAAGAAAGTAGTTCTTCCCCTAAAGCTGATTAGCAAAGTTTGCAATCACACATCAGGTAGCTACTACCATAGTAGTAGCAAATCCAGTAGGTTAGCAAATCCATTTAAAGTGATGCAAGCAAATGAAGTTTGCAAAGAAAGCTCACCTCATTAGCTATATAAAGCACTCATTCTCTTTGCAACACCTAGGTCATGGCATGACATCAAACCACAGCATGACCATAGATAACAGCAATGCATCCTCTTCCACAGATACAAGATCCTGAGGTTCAAAAATCATATGTAAGAAACACACTTTCAGCTTATCAAGTGAACAAAGACAGAAAAAAATGTTAAGAACTGTCTTTTATCACATTAAGGACCAAAGTTACATGGATACTTCATAAGTAATGATAGTACAATTAAATGCTTTTGAATAAACTTTTTTTCCCTAAAATTCCAGGATTACTTTTCTTTTTGTGTTGCATTCACACTTCTGTAGAAGTATTCACCTAGAATACTAGGTGAATACAGTTTCTAGAAGTTCGCAGAAAAAAACCCAACAAAATCAAAAGACATGCCATGGCTGAAAACCAAGGTCACAATTTAGAGAATTTTCCTTCCTTCTTTATTAGTTTCTCCTCTTACTCTCCATAACAATCCACACAGTACAAAGAAAAAACTCTTCACAAAAACTGTATTTCTGATGGTAAAATACAACTGGACTGACAATCATAATTTACCTGTTCAAACTGAAGGCAGCTGTATGATTTTTTGTTTAGAGTGATTGGAGTCCTGTCTCAACATGCTCTCCCATTTTAGATTCCACTGAAAGTTTTGAGTCAAAGAAACTGACAAGCTACTGTTAAAGCAGGAAAAATTACAGCTTTAGCTTCAGATGTGTCAGGGTCCTTGGGAAAAAAAAAAAAAAAAAAAACATTTTATGTCAGCCCTGTTGATGAAGAGCATCAACAGCAGAACAGATGCATCTTTCCACCTTGCATGTTCAGTTTTCTGATGCATGAAGTTTTGATTGTTCAAACTTCTTCATTGGAGAATGCTGCATTATCATCATGGCATTTGATTTTAAAAACTTGCCAATGTCAGATGGAATTTCCAATTCCACTCCTCTCACTTTAAGGAACTGCAGGAAAGCTTATAAGCATGGAAGTATAAAAAGACAGTAAAACTAAAGGAAATCACAAACACATCTACAACAGATATAAGAATCCAGAGTAAATAAGAAATCTTTGTTTATGAAGCAGAGTTCAAAATAATAAAATTAAAAAGCTTCCAAGTCTCAATAAGTAGGGCACTTTTGTACTATGTCTCTTTCCCATCTTTTAAATTATCTTCTACTAACTTCATATGCAGGGTGAAAATTTTAATTTTAATCAATACATGGATAAATAAATTTTACAAAATAAATACGTAACCATGCTCAAAATTGTAGTTTTGATGAGGAGTAAACATTCAGTAAACAACAACCAAAATAAAAGGTAAAATAAGTGGGCTTTGCAGAAGTGGTAAATGAAAAATACGGGGTAAAAAGTTTCATAGACCTTCAATCATGTTCTATTCTTCAAAACATCTCAGGATTACTAGTAACGTTTTGAAATTTAGAGCGGAATAAAAGAATGAGTGAAGTACTGTCAACTGAACACTGGCTACATGCTTCATTCCCTTCTACTACTGCAACTTATAAAATAAAAGAACATTCAATAAACTCAATGGGAATTTCATGCAAATACAGCACAGCACCTGGTCAGAGTATGTTACCATGCCATTTGACATAGTTTTTTAACTTCATGCAAGTAGCATTTGTGTAAACAATGTTCCTTTCTCTGATACATTATTTAAATAAAAGCATTACTTCACTGATGCCAACTACAGGAGCTGGGAGCACAGGAAATGTACATCCTAAACCTATGAAATTATCTTGAGAAATCAGTATTTCTCTTCCTTCTCAAGGATGGGAGTGTTTCTCAGACCAAAACCAGTAACAAATCTATCCATAACAGGAATCAAGCAACAGTACTGGTGTCTAGAACATTTATCTGAAAACCACAGAACCTTTTCACCTGGGAACATCATGTACTTTTGGGACATAAGACACTATCGGGACTCATTTTGTCTCAGACATATCCATTACATGGTGAAAAGCAGACAATATTTTGTCTTAAGCATAGGACTAAACCCAAAGGAAAACTGTTAATTCAGGAAGGCTGGGTTAAACCAACCTGATATTCAGTCTAATCTAAAAATTAAGTCTTGTATGCATCCACTATACTAGCATTATGAAGTAAATAAGCATGCAGACAGAAAGAAGAAGCAATAATTTCTCTGTCATCCATTAAAAAAACAAGTACAGAAATCCTAATTGGGCACTGCAATGATCTGATTCACTCAGAGAAGTTACAAAGGCAAAATTGCTTTCATCAGTAACAATGCATTACCTCCAAACTCCACACCTAAAATTAAGTGCTTAGGAAAGGCTTCCAAATGCTGTGTTCTAAGGAAGGCCATTATATAAGCACTAAATCAAGACAGGTAGTATGGAAAATGGAAAACGGAGATTTCTTTTTACAGTAAGCTATAAAATACAGTTCAGTCAGACACAGGATCTGAGAAAGTAATAATAAAGTAATGCTGTAAATCGCAAAAAAAACTTTTTTTTTTTTTTTAGTTAACTATCCTGCTTTGGAGTAGAAGCACTGGACATGGAGATTCTCCTCCTAAAGTGTTCTTTTCAAGTAAGTTTTATATAACTGAGATAGAGAAAGGGTTTGCTTGGAATTTGAATGCAGTGAGTAGCCATGATATAATCAGATGCAAATATGCTCTACCTCTGTAATTAATTTTCCTTCTTCACCCACTCTGTCACTTGTTATGATAATGTGACTCTTAACCTTAACGATGCATTTCATACCACCTTGATTAAAGATACTTCACATAACAACATTATTTTTATTTTGGTTTTATTTAAACAAAGAATCTCTTTTACACTCTCAAAACTCTCAACCCTTTTGATATTGAAGTTTCCATCTACAACAGAGATTTTTAGAGACTGATTTATATGTCATGTTTTCAAGTGAGGACTATGCTAGTATGTGTAATACAAAATGATTGTGCTCTGCAACAACTGTTCTTACTTTTTTTTCAAAGGTAGTTTGTCTGAAGACTTTTTAAGATGCAAGTTCCTCAATAAAATTGTGTCTTCATTCCTTTACAATTGTTTAATAACTTTTTGTGAATTAACACAAAAAGTTATTAAACATTCACAGGACACTTTTGAGATGTAATATAAAAATCAACATATAAAATTTTCCAAGATTTCCAGAAACTTTGCAGGCAACACCCTACAAATACATACGCAAAGTATTAAATTGGGCCCAAAGTCTTGAAAGAGGATCTACCATCTCAGAGACAACAAAACACAATCAAATTTCATACATGAATGATGGATACAGTTTAATAACCTGTAAGATTCTAAAAAATTAGAATTGGAATTTTTACAAGAGTCTATTTCACCAAAAATAAGTTTATTTCATCAATATGTATCTAATTTAACAAGGGCCATATTTCCTTCAAGATGTATCTTCATCTCATGCTCTGTCTCGTAGCTACTAGACAAGAGCAAGTCCACTGGAAACCAAGAAAAATGTAATACTCCATTAAATGAAAATGTATAAGAGTAATTGCCTTCTCAGCAGTCCCAAACTACAGGGACACACCACACAACAGGAACAACTACTCATCATTTTGGTAAACAGGTAATAAATTACACGGTCTATACATTAAAGATTTTATATTTACAAGAAGTAACATTCTCCAGAGAGATCTCTTATTCTATGAATGCTATTATTCTAATTTCTAGAAAACAGAGACTTCTTTCCTGAATACAGTGGTTTAGTTATTTCAATGAGGAAATCATTCCATCCTATTTGGGCATTCACAAGATCCACACATTTTTTAAGGAGTATTGCATATACTACTTTGGAAAACACAAAACACAAGTATCCCAGTGGTGTACTGCTATATCTGATTTATATTACCTTCATGATCTTAAATTAATTTTTTTGCCACCTACAAACCATACTACACTATATAGGGCATTCAACATCTCAAAGTTCCATTAATGTCTATCTGCTAATCACATATAGTAAGCCAATTCTCACTTTTGAAATGGCTGACAGCAAAACTACTCATTCAAACAGGTTTGCTTTTACCCTCTTCCATTCACAAAGTTAGATATCCCAACTCCGCAAAAACTGGTCAAAAATTTTTAGTCTAGAACTTATATGAACCCAACCAGATAAAGACCCACAGGGTTCTGCAGTCCCATGCTGCTGTGCTCCCTCACTATATAAGATTCATGCAGATTGCACTGCTTCACCAAAATTGACAATCTAACTACTGAACCTCATATTCAGGAGAACTATATCATAAAATCAACAATAGAGGACCTAAATCAACTCCCATCCAAAGCAGTTCAAGAATCTTTTTATGTTAATAAATTGGATAAGAATACCTCCAAAAATACTGCAATGAAAATCCAACAATAGTTAGTGTATTTAAAAAAAAATCACACCTTGCAGTGTATATCAAGGCATATAGTAAAAAAACCAGACTTTGATTCCTCATTACTACCATCAGCTCCCACTGACTTCTTCTACTTTTAAAAACGAGGGTATGTATTTAAACAATTTTCCTTAATTTCAAGGGACCAATTTTTGGAAGGTATTTAAGAAACTACATGTGCAAAATAGCTGAAATAAAATCTAGGACAATTAGGCACCAAGCAGTCCTAAAAATCCCTTAAAATGGCTGCTGTCTGCAGCTCTTGGTACCTAAATATATTCAAAATTCTGGTATTGAGGATACATTCTTTTTAAATCAGTGGCCTAAAAAAATTCTCAAGTAAATGGCTCATTTTAAAAGCTTCAAAAAAAATTAGTAAATATAAGTGTGAAGGCACAACTTCACTCTTTCAATGCCTTTAAGAACTGTGTTTAAGATAATTGACATAGCAATTATGTATTTATGCTTACATTTGGAAATGCGTGTGCAAGGATAAATGGAACAAGCACACATTTCACTCAAGTCAGTACTGCAGTACAAAAAAAAACTTATCCTGATTTCACTTAGAATAAACCACTGACTATGGGCTATAAACATAAAAAAACATGAACATGCAAACTAGCTGCTTTCATTCAGTTTTTTTCTAACCCAGTTTACAGTGCAAGGCACAAGCAAAAGAATACAAAAGATGATTCCCACCTATTTAATAAATGCAGACAAATATGGGCCTCGATTGCAGCAATTTTATTGGAAAGCTCTGTTCACCAGGAAGTGTGCAAGATAGAATGAGAGAAAGGCAAATGTGGCTCAAAAGCAAAGGCTCAAAATGCAACTTGGGCATAAGTGAAGGGACAAACATAACCCTAGAACTAAAATCTTTGGAATAAAGAATAATAATCTTCCAAGTAAACATGACTTCACTAGCACTGAATTACTCCAAGTGAAGATAGACAGAAAGATAGATAGATAGATAGATAGATAGATAGATAGATAGATAGATAGATAGATAGATAGATAGATAGATAGATATTAGGCACACACTTCCCATGTTCTTTGCCCCCAAAAGCAGAGCTGACAATGGTGACAACAGAGTGTGTAATTAGTTTTTATTGTTCCCCTGACAGCCATAGCTTTGCAAGGACCCCTTGCCTTTTCCATTGTAAATGTTATGGAAAGATATACTAATAACAGGCATTTAATTATGGGCACAGCAACCATGATGGGAGGTGTGCCAGAAGTGATTGGCAGCTTTGGAAACCACATATTCACAGCAATGATTCTTTTTCTATCATACCTTTTAATTCAGATTAGTGAAGATAGAAGTTTTTTAAAACATCTTTTCTATGGCCTTGGTTGTTGTCTAGAGATATCATTACTAATTATCACAAAACAACAGAAACTGACAGAAAAAAATCAACACCTTTAATTTTTTTTATAATAGCATTAAGTTTTTTGAAAGAGGTCTATGCACTGACAATGCCATCAACCTAAAAGAATTCCCCACTGAATCCAGCACATAACTTTTTTTAAAATTATACATAGCTAGAAACAAAGATATGCTACACCCTCTCAACATATCTTTATTCAGTATTTAAAATAAACTGTTCCACATTCAGCTGTAGTTGCTGAGGTGGTTTTTCACCTGATTAATTTGCAATTGGGAGACACGCTGTTTAGCAGCTTTTGTATCCCTATTATTTATTTCTTTTGGCACAAAAACTCCCTTTTGGGAGCACCAGTATTTGTAATGTACCCCACTTAGTGATGGATCACTAATTTTTAATAAACTAAGTCCCAAGAGAACTGCAAAATTATGTAAAAGTGTATTGGAGCAGTAACTGTAAACAAACAAACAAATAAATAAATACATGGGCCAGTGGTAAGAGCTGTTGCAGTACATGAAATATTAGGCCTTTTCCGATTATACATGGAAAGCCTATCCAAGAGATCACAAATAATGTTAAGACATTGGTCTGAACCGGCTTTTAACTGCTTGATCCAAATCTCTACCTTTACCTTTAAAAAGTGACTAGCAAATGTGGATGCACAATTTCCTTGAAGAATGCTGTATCTGAATGTTCCTTCACGGTTTCTCATCCCTCCCCCACAACCAGATGAATGAAATTACTCTGCAAAGCAGATTTCTATGAAGAATGACCACACAATTCTGGACCAAATGGTTCTAAGTCTATGTAGCAGTCACAAATCCCTGGCTAAGCCTAACAAAGCAACACTATTCCAAAGTGGTAAGGTTGGGAATATAAAAGTGAAGCTGTCTGGCTCTAAAGTGGTAACTTACAAATAGCTGCAGAATCACAGTTGGCTGTCCATCCCCCATCCAGCTGGCTCTCATATCAGTGACTTCAAAAATGCAGTTTGCCATTATGGTGGCTTAAGGCACTTTGTGTGCCAGTGGAATGACCATGCTGTGTGTGAGTGTCAGAAGGTCAATACTTTCAAATTCCAGAGTCTCTCTTTATTTCCTTCTTTTCTGGAAACAATAGGAAAGAGAGCAGGATTGATAGCTCCTACTTTGTTAACTTCTGTTCACCAAATGCCCTGTCTGTATGAATACATAACTATTTTTTGAAAAATCTGATTAGACATCAAATAAAGTGGGAGGGGTTGCAGGGGGGGAGAACCACAACCATCAAACAAAAACCCAATGCAGCTGTTTTTTCTCCTCATTAACAGCATTAATTGCTAAATTTTCTTGCAACAACTTTTAACAATTGCAGGAGACCAAACATCTTTAAAGCTGCTAGAAGTCCTTACCTAATGCTGATGAATTAGCATTAAAGACTGACAACTGTACTACAAAGATCATCACTAAAATTAGCAGTAAGTAAAATAAAATACTTGCTTTTTCTGTATCCTCACAAAAAACCTCTGTATTTGATCTATACAGCATTATAAATCCAACAAAATATTAGACATTAAGAGATTTGGAGGATTTTTTTGTTTACTTTTGATTAAAAGAGTTAGAACGTATCCAGCTCGTTTCAAAGACACAGCTGAGAAAAGATACACAAATTTATTTACAAATTTGAAACAAATTCAAAGTAAAAATTAAAATAAAAAATCCTATGTACAGTAATACCATTATAATAATATTTATATATTTCTAAGCAAGTCACTGTCTGACAAGATAATATGATTTTTATGTCTGTAAAGAGAAGGAAATTCTTCTGAATTGTAACACAAATATGAAAAATACTACTTTGAAATCCACAAACCTAAAAAAGGTAGTGCCTCATTGCTATCCACCAGGGAACAGCTGCAGTACTCAACTACTACTGATGAACAACTCACACCATATGAACGTGCCTGTTACTGCAAGTATCCACCCCCAAGCAAGAAAAACTAAGTAATTTCAGGCAGAAGTATTGTATTATTTCAATAAATAAAGGTCATTATGGTCATAAAGGTAATGTTTGCTCCACAGCAAACATTAATTATGGCACAAAATATATTCTGTCAAAACATGCATCCTTTTAAATGTCATGAGTCTAAATTTTATCTTTCAGAATTAAGCAAATATGTTTTAGCAGAGGGTGACCAGCATCAAAGTAAATGTATCTCATACTCTTTTTTTTCTTTTGCCTCACCCAATGATTCATAAACAAATAATTTCTTCTCTACACACTGCACCATTTCATCACTACAATCAAAACCTAAAGATGGTGCCTATCAAGTAAGAAGGTTCTTCAAAAGTCTGATGAAAACAAACAAAAAGTTACTCAGTGACAAAAGTAAAATAAGATTTTTTTACTGCAGATACTACTGTTGAACAGTTTAATATGCTGATCTAATGATGGAAAAGAAAGTGAACATGAAAAATAACTTACAGGCTTTGTGAGTCTAAGGTCCTTTTTCCATGCAATATGTCAGCATGGATAGGAAAACTCTTCTGCTAGATTATAATGCAAGTGACAATAAGAATTTTAATTTTCAAGTAAAAATTGCAGAACCTGAAGAATTTGCTTTAATTGGTATTAGCAATTCAAGCAGATCTTGCTAATTAACAGGACACTTGTGCACCTTTTTGTTAGCTGATTTTTATTTTGACAGCATTTTTACTGGTCATGCTTTTAAACAGAAA
Source organism: Passer domesticus (assembly GCF_036417665.1). Taxonomy (NCBI): domain Eukaryota; kingdom Metazoa; phylum Chordata; class Aves; order Passeriformes; family Passeridae; genus Passer; species Passer domesticus. Next base: position 54,408,354 of record NC_087512.1, on the reverse strand, counting down.
AATGTTTATGTTTTGCATACCAGTTAACAGAATATGGACACAAATATATATCTCTACATTTTGCAGCAGTCTAAAATAAAATCATTTCTTTCACAAAATTACAATCTAACAATGTATTTTCATCAACCTGTCAACAGGAGAACATGAAGGATGTTTCCCCAGATTAAATACATATATACATCTATATATTGGGGCGTATTTTTCTTTTACTGTATTTTTCTGACATTCTATGGCAGAGCAATACACTCAATCCTCGCAGAACAGTGGGGTTTTTCTCACACATTTATTTTCATATACTTCATTTTAACTCAAATTATTTTCTAAAATATATGGGAATAGGAATTTGTGCTTTTGTAAGGTAAAAATGTAGACTTAGTTTCCTAAAAAAGAAGATTTTAGATACCTATACATATTTGCACACTGTAAAATAACACACACCATTTTAAATGAGCTCAACCATAATCCAGCTTGAAGAGACTATAATGAAGAGTGCAAAAATGCAAGGAAGACTCCCAATGCCTGAATGATTCTGTTCTTTCATTCAGCTGTGCTGAAGTACCTTACAGTATGGCTTACCCATAACAACTGTAATACCATCACAATGAAATTGCAATAACTTATCTGTTTACTTCAAACCAAATGTTTTCATTTCATTATGCTGGCGTGCTGCTGACTGACTAAATTTTAAGCACAAGTGCAACAATAACTTAAAACAGGGCCCCTAATTCTCAAAAGTGAATTAGATCATTCAGAAACACTGGAATATTATATTAATCATGAGACTAAAGATATATTTTTTAAAACAATGCTCAGAACTGGGCAGCAGAGCAAAGAATATTTGTTGGAAGAAAATCACAGACCTAAAATACTTCTAATTGAATTTTAAAAATAAATTGAAAAACAGTAACCCAAAGCAATGGAGGCATATCTCAAAGGCATGGAGAAACTACTGTTTATTCATTTCACCAGGAAAGGTTGCGTCTTTGTTAGCATCTTCTCTCAGCTGTTCCCAGTGACCAACCTGCTTTATGTGTTTATGTGTAGTCTAGAATTTCAACAATGCTGCAGTCCTCCACCCAGCAACAGACTGGTGCTGGAAGAAGTTACAAGGCACTCAAATAAGCTAGGAGAGTTCTCAAAACACATTCATGTAATTCTTCTCTGTTTCATTTTACATTGCAGTGCCTGAGTGCTAGCTTATCTACCTGCCCACCCACTGACCCGGGAACTACCAGCATGTGAAGAAACAGCCAACTGGGAAGACGGCCAAGAACTAAAACACAGAATCTACAAATAATTCTCTTATTACTGCTTTGAACTTTAACACAAAATGCCTTAGCTGGAAGATTAGACCTGGAAATTTGATGGAAATTCCATTCATTTTCTAAACACTAGAGAGTTCAATTTAAAAAAATCATTTTCAGATTTTTTCCCTCACACACATTCATGTGTGAGGGAAAAAAACTGTACACCACGTGAGCACCTAATGACACACTTCAATGCATACATACACACATATGTGTATATATATGTGTATGTAAGTATATATACAAACACTGAAATACATATATATTCTCATTACATATGCCATATACATTACGTATGCCTATCCATATGAACGTAATAATCCTGAAGGACTAATTGCATTCATTCATGTTTTCAGCCCAGCATGAAGCTAGTAGATTGCTGAGATCATAGCAACAGGGGAGAGAAAGGAAGGCTCATCTTTATCTGCCCCTCTCAAAAAGCATATAGGGCTAGAAGAAAAAATGCAATGAAGTGTCCTGACTACACGCACACAAAAAAGATTTCATAGGAAGCATTTCATGAAGATCAGGTACCACTTAACAAGGTGCCTTTCATACAAGGGTGGAGGCCAGAGAAACTATTGTTCTTTGTGCAGTTTTTCCATAGAAGGTTTCAAACTGTTTCAAACACCCACTTTTAAAATAAGCACCAACGTTCTTTTGGAGACACAAGGTGTTAATGAAACCATTAAAAGCAGAGAAAGTAGGTGTAACGAATTGACAGCTCTACTACTGATCTTTTAATTACAAGGAACCAGTCAGAGATTTCTTCAGCTATCAGAGCAAGCTGCTGGATAAAATGCTGTCAAAATGCAAGATATGCTATTTCAAAATAGGTTTATATATATGTATAATATATTTACAAGGATGTATATGTATACCCCAAGTACTTAGGCTCCCATGCTTCCTCTGACATATGAAACTTATACAAAATACCAACATTAAAGTAAACACTTTGACTTTACCCTTCTTCATCCACAACTTAAAGTTTTCCTAATGTGTAACTGTTTTCTTCCTATTCCAGCCATTTCTGCACGGCTTCCCTCAACTCTGTGCAGGACTATATCTATATATATTAAAAAAAAAAAAAAGACAAACCAAGCAAAAAACCAGCCACATGACCTCAGCACATGCTATACACATGCACATGACCTACAACTAACATGCTATGGTGAAATCCACAAACATGTAACAGATGGCAAAACACTCAGACATACATCCCAGCCCATGAGTGTGCTCCAAGTGCCAAGTGTGTGTGAGCTGACACATCCAGAGCTTCCCGAAACAAAATCTGTGAATTTGGCTGGCCCAGGGAGGCATTTAAGCACACATCTATCCACCCACACAACTGCAGCAGAACTTAGGTGTGTAAGGACTGAGTTCAAAGAAACAAGATGCTTTTCTGAAACATCCTAAATTAACAGCTACAAAATCCACATAGGCTGAGAAATTCAGGTTGTGAAATTCTGGTCTATGCATAGAATTGTCAGAAGTATCCATTCATTTGTCCCCAGATATGTATCTAAAAAAAAACAACCTCTACCTACGCTGACCAAATTGTGATATCCTCTTTAATTATGTGCAATCACCAGCTGAAGTTGAAATTATTTTTCCATACCCAAATTCTCTATTTACCATCTGATTTCCTGATTTTATCCACATAAATACACAAAGAGAAAATATATCAGCATCCTATGTCTTTACAATAATTATTCTATGGATTTGGTGTACCATTTTCTTTTATAAAATGCAGCCAAATCCAGTAATACTCCTAATAAAAAATATTTGCTTTTGTGAAACTAGAAGCTATGGCCTCTATGTACGACCAGAAACTAGACTTGTAATTCAAGTATTTTTAACCATCCTGAAACTAACTAACAATTTATGAAGCTACATAACGTGACACTTAAACAACTTACATGGAAATATCTAAATAGAAACCATAATCTTAAAGCATAATCCTGGCAAGCAGAAAAATGTAGCAACAATTAAAACAAGTAGTTCAGCTCGAACTGTGACAAGATTAGAAACAGTAGCAGGCATGACGCTGGTAGACCGCTTCAAAATTTGGCCCTGGTACACTACATTTGGTCTGAATTCTAATTAAAAGGACACTATCAATCAATATTAAATGAATATGCTCCATTCCAAAACTGAGCATTGTATTCAGAATAGCATTCCCTGATGATAATAGTTTGCAGTCCCATATAAGAAAACATCTATGCAAAGAGTGCTGAAGGACTAATGCACTTTAAGGTGGAAGTTAGAATTTGTGTTCATATAATTCTAAGCCTACATAAATAAACAAATAAAAGAAATGACATTTTTGAGCTTACTTGAGGATTCATTTCCAATCAATTAATTTTCCTACATAAATAAACAAATAAAAGAAATGACATTTTTGAGCTTACTTGAGGATTCATTTCCAATCAAAAAAAAAGGATTAAAAAAGTTATTTTATTTATACTTCAAAATTTTAATACCTAAGCATGTTTTCACCTGGAATTGGACTACAACATTTATAGAAGGTGCATGCTGATAATTAAATATTAAAGAATAGTAAAGCATGGCAATACTTTAAACATTTCCAAGAACTGACTTTGACTCTGTAAAATTAAAAAACTTTGTTACTTGTACATGCTGACAATAATGACCATACACTTTCTGTTTAGCAGAAACTTTGACAACTAACCAAGGAATGTAATATGAATTTTTCTAATAGACTCTCATGATTTTTTATTTACCAAACATTGTTCATACCAGGTGGGTCACTCAACAATTTGCTAATGTGTCTTTCAATGAGAATGAAATCTTTACATATTTCTGCAAGTTGCTGGAGTCTAATAATTATAAAAATTAAACCATCAAAACTGAAGGAAGGACAATCATTACCAAATTCTTCAAAGTTTAAATGAACTCTTAATTTAGAGTGCCTTTATCATTATTAAGATGATCAATATTTCAATTTTAAAGGAATTAATTAGTTCTATTAATTAGTTGTATTAGTTCTAAATTCAGTTTGTTAATTCTGAATAAATACAATACAGAAGAAAGCTAAATCACAATGGTAGTATTTGTGTTTATAGAATGACAGTATATTTTGTCCTCTAATTTCAAACAGATATCACCAAGTAAGCATCTCTACTTACTTCTACATGCATTCATCTCCTGAGTCTGCCTCTAGATGAAGATAAATCACTGCAAACTTATTCCTGCAACATTGTCAAATGCTCTAAGAATTTTGATATCCAAAGACAATTTTGTCTTCAGCTCAGGTTCAGATGAAACAAATTCAAAAGATAAGTGCTTTCTTTTCTTTGTGTCTCTTCCACCTACCATTCAGGTGTTTGCCTGTTTTTCTGTAATGCTCGTGTTACTTAGAAAGTACACACGAACTGGCACACTGTATAAAACAAAGGAGAGTTGCATCTGCACCCCGCTCTTTCTCATATTTTTAACTCACAAATAAACATGGCATGTCCATATAGATACATCCGTTGTGAGAGAGCAATATTTTAAGACAATAAATGTTTGGTTTTAAAACAGAAGGTTTAGAAACATCTTTAAATTAACTCTTCCTCTACTGTTTGGAAGAATAGCAAAACTAAGTTTTCTTTGCAGTGTGTTGATGTTTATGTTGGATTAATAAGAGTAGTATAGTATTAATATATGATTTAACTTACTTGAATCCTTGTAAATATAATTCAGTGTAATGCCCATCGACTGGGTAAGCATTGTTTGTACCTTCTAGTATCTTTACCTACCTACAGTTAAGATGACCACACATAAGATAACAGAAGTGAAAAATCTTGAATCTAAGGCTAATTTTGAAGTATTTTAACTGTTATGCTAGCAATGTATGCATTTTGTCACCCCTATTTCTTTCAATGATCTTCCTTTCGCCCAGTGGGATTTAAGAATATAACCTTTTTTTTTCCCCTAACAATTACATTTCATTTTGCATAAAAACAGAAACAAAAATTCTGATTTTTAGATGCAAACAATTTTTGGGGACATATGTTCTCTGATGGGTGATGTGAGGTGCAACTTTTCACCTTATTTACTCTGAGTACTCTTTTTCAAGCAACACATGTAGAAAGAGGAGAATGTAAAGAGAGGCATTTCAAATCACAGATGCTCATCATACCCAAACATGATTGTTTCTGTTTCAAGTTTTTTGGGCTAATTATTTATTGCTGAGGGGTTGAGATCAGGAGCACAGTAATGAAGTGCAGGACAGACTAGCTAACTCTGGGCACTTGAAAATTCTGCCCGTTAACTTCTGCGTCTCTTATTTTAAATCTACTCTGGAATACCGAGCAGTGGCGTTTTCTGCAGGCAACAGAGATCTATTAAAAAACATGACCTGTGACAAAAATCAATGTGCTAATCTCAAGCCAAACAGCAGCATCAGAAGCATAAAAAAGAGATAACATTAGATAAACGTCCTCAAATTTACTTAGACTAGCCTGACAGGTTTATCAAAAAAAAAAAAAAAAAAAAAAAAAAAAAAAAAAAAAAAAAGTAAGCCTGCCACGGGCACATTGACAAGGCAAAAATATTATAACACCCAGATGACCTTTTACCTAAACATGGAGGAAGACTGAAATTTTCTGATGCTAAATATGAGGGAAAACTCCAGAAAAAAAAAGCCAAAAACAATTAAATTAAACCTTCCTTTCCAGAGCTGAACTGCACTCAGAGCCTGGTGCTAGGAACCCTCCGACGCCAGGAGAGCTGACTGCGCCAGCACCACTCGGCCCCGACTGCGGGGACTCCGACAATGCGCCGTCTCTGTCCGGCGTACCGGGCAGACCCCGGCCCGGGACGCGTGCCCACCTCGCTTCCTCACCTCCAGCCCGCGCGGATGAGTCCCCGCCGGGCGGGCAGCGCAGGGCACGGCCGCGCAAAGCCGCTCCTGACAACCACCCCACCCGGGGCGCCGCGTAGGTCTTGCCGAGGACGCAGAGCCCTGCCTAGGGCCGGCTCCCTGCTACCGGCGGACACCACGCCTGCCAAAGGAAACCTTCAGGGCACCCCCAGGGGACCGCTACCTGTGCCCTTCATCACTCCCGAGCTCCCGGAGCAGGGTTGGCAACAGATATGGGCTGCCCCGCGGCCAGGGGCGCCCACGTCCCCTGCCGGGAGCGCATTCATCCGGCTCCTGCGGGCCGGCGGCCGCCGATCCCGGGGAAGCCTTGGAGGGAAGGGATAGAGGAGAGGAAAAAATCCCCCCCGCCACCCGCCGCACCGTCGCTGGCTGCAGCCCTGAACCTCCGTAAAAGAAGTTTTCGTCTCCTTCTTGCAGTCGGTCTCTCGACATGTCTCCGGCGCCGGAGCGTCACTGCGCGCCCGCCCGCCGATCCCCTACCCGGTGCGCGCCCGCGGCCGCCCCGCGTACCTGGGGTTGGAGCTGTTCCAGTACACGGCGTAGCGGTCGGCCACCGCCTTGGCGCCGGGCTCCTGCCCGCGCACGCACACCCACAGCGCCGCGACCGCCAGCAGCAGCATCTCCACGTGCGGCATCGCGCCCGGCCGGCGGCGCGGCGAGGCGGGATGCGGGAAAAATAAAGAAAAGGGAAAGGGGGGGGGGGGGGGGGGGGATCGGGGGAGAAGGCAGGCAGAACCGAGCCGGGGCGCGGGAGTTCTGGGGCGAATAAATAAAAAGTAAGTGCGGAGGGGGTGGGCTCCGCGGCGTGCTGCGCCGCAACGAGCGGAGGGCGCCTAGCGCCGCAGACGAGCAGCAGGCGGGGAGGGTGATCCGCGGCCCCTCAGGAAGCCTCACCCCGGCAGGAGCTGGTGGGGACCGAGACGGATGGCGGCGGCAAGCAGCGAGCGGTTCTCATTCACCGGGAATTCCGCACGGAGCCCACGGCACGACATACACCGGCCCGCCGGCGCGGCGGGCGGGCGAGAGCAGTTTCCTCCGCCCCCTGCGAGCGGCCCCAGCGGCGCTGACGGCCGGAGTGAGCGGGGATGGAAGGAGCGAACGAGCGGGAGACGAGGCTGAGGAGCGGGAAGGAGGAGGAGATGTTTCCCTTGGAAGCCCACGGGGGGCCTTGGCAATATATTAAAGGCCGCCGGCTGGTAACGGGAGGAGAAGTATCCGCAGATGTCAAAGCACAAAGTTTGTGTCTTCCTTTCTGGCCCTCCGCTCCCCTCAAATGAGCAACAAAAACAAGGGGAAAAAAAGGTGGGGGGAGGGGAAGGGGGGGAGAAGAAGCAAAAGCCCTGAGGAGTTTTCTCGCTGCGCTGACGGAGTTGAGAAGCCTGTTCTGCAGCACGGAGTGTCTTGAAGGAGACTTTGTGGAGTGGTTTTCTTGTCCTTCCTGTTCCTGGGCGGTGGATGCACCAAAGACTGAGCAACAGCGAAGAAAAAAAAAAAAAAAAAAAGGCGGGGGGGAGGAAAAAAAAGAACGGCCAATCCAAGAAATATAGCGGCGTGGAAACCAAGGAGATGAACGTTTAAAAAAAAAATGTTTTATGAGAGGGCGTGGGGAAAAGCAAAATCTCGGAGAAGTGCAAAATCAAGCCTGCAAACTCCTCTGATGATGCTGGTCTTGGCTGGCCTCTCCTGCTCGGGAAACGAATGGAGTGATACGGCGAGGTGCGGAAATCTGATTCAGCCTCCCGGAGCCTCTCTGAGATAAAGCAGGGTCCAGTCCCGTGAACATCAACTTCTGCGGAAGGACAAAACAGGTTGAAGGATCAGGGAGGAGATGAGAGTAAAAGAAGCCACCCCTCAGATGACTACATAGGAAGATCGAAAAAAAAAACCAACCACCCCAGATCTTCTCGGTCTTGCCCAACAGCTGCTCCCCTTTTCCCTCTGAAGCAGCAGCAAGAGCAGCAAGGAAAAATATACTACGCCAGCAGGCAAATAAATAAACTTGAATGCAGCGGCAGGCAGGGAGGGATCGTAAAAAGCGACGAGGATTGGAGGGGCAAAAGTCGGTTTTGAGAAAAAAAAAAAAAAAGCTTTATGGGAGGAAAAAAATCTTTAAACAGTCACGCCCCCTTTTGCAATGACCGGTCCCTTCACTGCGTGTAAATTCGACATCAGCAACCTGGAAAAGCTAGGAGCCTGGCGTGCTGAGCTGTCTCTGTGCATGCGTGTGTGCGACAGGCAGCCTCAGAGATGTATACGCGGTATAGCGAGGTACGCACGCACACACGGACACACACACACAGAGCACGCATACATACATGCATACGCAAGGGTGCGATCTGGCTAGCGCCGTGTGCGTGAGGGATGAAGACGAGGAGGAGGTGCAGGCAGCCAGCTCGAAACACGGGCGCTGCTGCTTGATCATGTGGGATTTTTACACGCAGTTTACTTTGGAAAGGGGGGGATTTGCCGCCGCAGCCAGTCAGGACATAGCCTGCTGTTTGCTTATGATACCCTTTTTTTTTCCTCTATTTTTTTCCTTTTTTTTTTTTTTTTTTTTTTTTTTTTTTTTTTTTTTTTACACGTCGACCTGATTGGCTTGCAACACGAGAAGGGAGGCGTCGTCCCGAGCTTCTCCTCCTCCATGCCAAAAAAAAAAAAAACCAACACCCAACCCCACCTTCTGGAAACCTGACTAATTGAATTACTAAGAACTCGGATTGGTTCCTGTGCAGCCTTACTGCTAAAGGTAACCATTTCATCGCCGGATGCTGCGACAGGCATTGCGCGGGACAAGCGTGTGGGCGAATTTCCGCCTGCCACGCAAAACAGTGTGCCGAGAAATTCCATCGAAACAGCAAACTCTCCGCGTTCCCCCGCGGCGGGACTCGGCACCACGCCCCGGGCGACGCGCGGCAGCCCTGGCCCCGCACAGCGCGGCACAGCGGGACCCGACGAGGCGCGGGCGGACCTTCCGTAGCCGTGGTGGGGGCTGTGCTCCGCCACCCGCTGCCGCCGACACCCCGACACCGGCGGCGGTGCATGGTGGGCGCCGGGCAGGCGTTCTGCCGCCAAATGCCCACGGGTGCGGGGAGGGAGCGGTGCGGTGCGGCGCGGGCAGGTGAGCGGCCCCCGCGGGCGAGCCGGGACCGGAGCCTCCTCCCGCCGCTACCACCCGCCGGCGTTGCTAGGGTGACGGCGGCCAGCGCCGCGGCCGTCCCGTCCCATCCCACCCCGTCCCGTTCCGTGCCTGCCCCGGCCCGGCCCGCGGGGCCGCTCCCACCGCAGGCCCGGCTCGTTCGGAAGCGCCCCGACTCCCCCCAGTGGCGCGGCGGCGCAGCGCGGGCAGAGCGGCGGCCGCATCCTGCGCGGGGCTCGGCTCTGCCGCGCTGCTGCTCGCTGGGCTGCTCAGTTCCCTGTGGTTCTCCTCAGCGTGAAGAAGGACGCTGCGGGTTAATCTTCACCTATCACATCATCCAAACTGCCCGCGACTCCTGCTCTTCGCCCTCCGCTCTGAAGTTCACTGAAGCGACGGAGCATGGGCTGGAGTTAAAAAGAAACAATCAAACCCCTTGGGTTGGTTTTTAAAAATTTTTGGGGTATGTTTTTGGTTTGGGGGATGGGGTTTGTTTGTTCGTTTGTTTGTTTTGTTTTAATCGAAGTATTTTACGGTTTTCAAAGCTTTACTATTAAAAGCTTAAAAACTTGTCGCCCCGTGGTCTTTCTCCAGCCTTGTTTACAATGTGTTGACATATGTAGATTAGTGTTAGTAGCGTGCAAAGTACATCAGCCAAGTAAATGACCCAGGTATAACAGGCACCATAAACTCAAACTCTCTACATTCCTTTTCATTATTAGAATCCCAGCAATTCCTATCTTTTTGCCATCTTTGAATTAAGTTCTTTTAATAGACATAAGCACATGCAATATTTCCTTAGTCTTTTTTTCTCCATCACAGATAGACATGTGGAAATTACTGTCCTTGTAGGAAGCAAAATAAATAACACTTTCTTTTTTTTCCCCGAAGAATCTCCTCAGCCACATTTGTAAGAAATGCTCAATATTTTTTTCCTCTTTGTTCTCCTTGTGAGAAGTATCACAGGGAAGGAGCAAGGGGTCAGTTTGTACAACTTAAAATACATTTTAATAGCAGAGTCAGACCTTAATCTAGTATATAAAATGTCCTTCCAGGACTGCAATGATAGAGTTTGGGGGTTTTTTTAAAGCTGTGAAAATAAGGCAAACTATTAATAACTGGGGAAAAAATAAAAAAATACTAACAATAGCAGGAATATATCATTTTCCCCTGCTTTACTTAGCAAGCAAGCTGTAGGTGGCTGTATCTTAGTAGTTTATAAACAATACAAAGTCATAAATCCTTTGGATTGAAGATGTAAATTAATTCCACAAGTAAAACTAAATACCAGTTTAATAAAGAGAAGGCGAGAATATTTTTTACATAGCCACTTCACAGAACTGATCAAATTTGCAGTACCCAGGAACTTGCCATCTTCTAGCCCATTCTCCATTTTCATGCTTACATGATTACACAATTATTGATAGCACAGTTGTAAAATGCTTCTGTGTAACAATGGCTCCTGGCATTAGCGCTCATTAGACAGAAAGGTGAATACTGTTAACAAGTGATCCAGCACCAGTGAAACTATTTTGAATACAGGTTTAGAAAAATTTGTATGTGTGCACAGTGAATGTTTAGAACTGCCTCTGACAAGCCTCCCCTGGACCTTCAGCACAAAGGAACCTTTACCATCCACTGCAGAGCCTGTACTTTCTCGGTGGCTGCACAGAATTCCTGAGGGTTGATGTGCTGTGCTGCAGTCACTACCTTAATTGATCACATAGCTCAAAATAATTAAACTAAGCATAACCTAAGACTTTGTCTAAGGAAAAAGTGATGTGTCTGAATATTTTCTTTCTTTGCTGATTGCCATTAACAATGCACACTATTTTTATCATTGTAACACCATAAATCATTTTTATCTGTTCAAGATATCAATAATTTCTGGACAATGTAGGTAGATTTGTTGAAATATAATTTTAGTTCTTGTATTTGCCATTCAGGGATACTTTGTCACTCATAAAACAGAAAATAGCAAATATATCTCTGCATTGTTCCCATAGCTTGTATGAGTGATTTTTATCTTCTATAAATTTGAGCAGTGCTTCAGAAGTAAAACTAACTGGTAGGACCAAATCCACCTTTTTTTCTGACATTAAATCCAGTGACTTTAAAGATATTCAACAGGCAAATATCATGGGCTCTTTCCATTTGTTAAAACCCAGAGAATTAAGGAAAGTCCATTCTGGAAAAATGGATCCATACTGCAAATTATAGCTGCAATATATAGCTGCATCTTAAAAGTATTTCCCCCCCAACCCCAAAACTTTGTCAAATTTTGTCAAAATGTGCTTTTTAAAATCATATGTTAACATTTCAGTAAAATTTTATTAAACATAACCAGACAAAAATACATATATTTTCCTACAGCTGGTCTGAATTTAAATAATCTGCCATATTTTGTTAAAAGGCTGAACAAAATTTCAGCATATTTGTTTATCAGTGGTAACCCTGGACCTGTATTTTTCAGGACCTGAAAGCATCCTGCTTTCTAATCTTTGTAATCACTCTCTGATTGCATAAACATGTTGACAAAAATTATTTAGAAGCAATCTCAGCTTAAAGTTTTACAAATTGATAACTGAACAGAATGGTTAATCATCACAAATTCTCTCACCTTTTTTAGTAATCCCTGATACTGTAGGCTGTCAAAGAATAATTCTGAACAAAATCTTGGACTAATTTCCATATGAGAAGAGTAGGTACCATAGACATAAACAATACTGTTGGAGAGAATTACTGAATTCTTTGTAGAGAAGTGTGTTCCTAATTTGATTGCAAATATTGTCCACAGGATAAGAGCTTTCTTTCTAGATGATTTCTCTAATTTAAAAATATTTTCCATCTCAGACACATTTACTGTGAGAGACTCTGTGTATGTATCTATTTCTTTTGTCCTTGTTTCCTCATAGGAAGAAGAAATAATCTTATGAAAAGAATATAAGGAAATGGCTTCAGACAAACCTTAACCAGTATTTATTTGTGCATGTAAGTATTTTCAACTTGCTAGAATGGAGGAATTAAATTAAGATTCTCGATACTCTTTTTGTTATGCTGTCTGGCGACTCCCTTGCTCCCCTAACCCTCATTTTCCAGTCCACTAACCAGGGATAGATTATATGTTTACTCTACTGAGTAATGTACTGAGGCTCAATAACTTCATGGGTTTGGATGCTCAAAGAAGCAGATTCAAGACCCTTGTATAAAAATAAAAGAAAATGCCATAGCACAAAATACAGTAATTGAATTTTAAATAACTTTTAAAGGGGTATCTTTCTGAGGTATTTTCAGGAATATTAGTTTGTCCGGCAATTATGCACGTTCCTTTTTGCCTATGGTTCTTAAGAATTTGCTATTGTTTTTAATGAAAATCTAGTTATCAACTTTGCTTCCATTTCAGTTTGTCGGCTCAAATCCTGTGTGTCTGGCTGAGCAGTCAAAAAGATCTTTAGCTCACAAATTGGGCAAGATCTTTTCAGCACATAACTTTGAATGTGAGTCTGAAAATTTGCAAAATTTAATACATTGAGAAAAACTTTGAGAAGGAGCCAAAATATTTTGTACCTTCATATAGCTATTTCATTATTTTTTTCATCCCCAAAGCTTGCAAGGGAGAAAATTACAAGTCACAAGATTTTCAAAGACATAAATCTATTCCTAGACACAGAAGTACTGAAGTTAAATGCAATGTCCCCTCCATATATGTAGGTAATAACTAAGACATAGTGTGTTGCCAGTCAAGTTTGTTTGTCTTCATAAATACTTTTGCTCATGTTTGCTAAATATCTAATTATGAGGATTTTTTTTGTTGACACACCTTAAAGAGCTCAAAATTTATGCCTTTGTGAAGTTAAAATATTTTAATATTGTCAGTTTGAAAGGCCAAATAAAAGCATTTGTTTCTACCCACTCAAGAGCCTGTGTAGAGTGTCTGTCTTTACAAAATGTAAAGCTCATTGCACTGATTTGTCATTAATATTGATTCAATAAGAATAACTGAAATCTCTCATCAATAAAGTTGAAGCAAGAGAATCCATGGCCCTAGGATAAATATAGAGCTTTCCTTTTCCCATCCACTTCAATTCCTAAAGACATTAATTTTAAGATCTTTTTTAAAGACTTTTGAAAGCAATTGCTCAATCTTAATTTATTATAGAGCCAAGATATTGCAAAACCTCTAATTTTGGTATTATCACTGTAGAAGCAAGTATTTAAAGCATGTAGGAGCAAGAAAGACTAAGTACTGTACTGTAAAAATAAAGTATAATGCAGAAAAAAAAAACAAACAGAGACAGTGGACAGTATTAATGTAGTTATTGCAAAGATTGCTGTTTACTCCTGCAAAAAGCTCTGTACTGAGCAGATAGGTTATACAGGTTATACAGATTATGTTACATGATCAGGCTCTCATTTCAGCATCCATTTCAGCATCCTATGATGACAGGGCAGGACTCAAACCAGCTAAAGTAAATATTAATCCTGTTTGACCTTGTGATACTCTTAAATTATATTTTGTGTTGCTTGCTGTTCAAATGTACATGCTGAGACTGCATTTTTCCAGACTCCTTGTGATGAAAGTTAGCCTTTCAGGATTCTTTCTCTGCACTAAGTAATTGCATGTGGTGGTCTAGAACTTCAGCATTTGTTTAGAAACCCTCTTTTCAAGCAGTCTTTTCAAAACAGACAGAAGGAGTTTTAAAAAAATAACAAACAAAACAAAATCCTCAGAAGACTAAAAGAGGTTTACATGCATGTAAAACCAAACACTGAATTCACAATAACATGACCAGCAACAGGTGTTCGCAGGTTGATGTGGTCTTTAGTTTTGTAGTGATGCATTGACTAATGCAGAAATCACTGATCTTGCTTATGGGCATGCTGTCTTCTGTTTGTTGCTGATTTAAGCCTTGTTCCATAGGATAGACAGCTAGGATATTTTTTTGTCTGTGTCCAGATAAGTGAAGGAAAACAAGTTAGAAAATAAAGGCACAGGTTATCACCCGGAAACATGATGGAAATCCTGTACTTGATTGCCATAAACCCCTATGCAGTAAACATGATTATTAATTTTTATTATTAATAGCACACTTTACAAGAATAAAAAAATTGACAAGATACCCTTTAATAATTTTCAGAATTTAATCAACTTTCAGGATAATTTTCAATTTAAGTTTGTGCAGCTGCAACCATTATTCTTGTTCATTTTACATATGAATCATAAGCTGTAAAATCATAAACAGTTCCTATTGTTGCAAAACCCTGTGCTTGCTTGTGCAGATCTTTCGGTACATAGCAAAGCCTTAGACTTTGACACTGTTCCTTCATCACACAGCACCACCCATTAACTAACATTACTCACCTTAGTGAAAATGAATCAACTTTAAAAAACCCCCAACAACAGAGCTGCAGAGTAGGTTATGACAGATCATGCCACAATTCTGGACTGAGTTAGCACTGGAGGCTATCACTGCCCTGATGTGTTGCACAAGTAAGGGTTTTATAGACTAAAGACAGTCTGAGGAGTTTACACACAGAAGTAGTTGAATGGCACAAGACAGTATCTCCATTCAGGAAACTTCAGAGCTCCTTCGCTAAGGGACGCTCAGCATGTGTCACAAGCTGGAGGGCTCTGTGCAGAGGAGATGCTTTCCTCATCAGGGGAGCAGACCTGACAGGGCATTGCGGGGTGCCGTGGGTGACACATGGCTTGAGCAGATGGTGGTCTCCAAGACGTCTGTCAGCATGGCACAAACGTTACCCCCGTGAGTGTTTGGTGCAATGCTATTTGCTTTGTACAGCAGCAGCTCCACTAGTACTGCAGCCATGGAACAAAGTCTTTTGTGCTGGGGAGAAAATCTAATCTGGTTGAAAGAACAAACAGAAACAAGACTGATATATATTACTGCAGTTAATTAGCAAGCAAATTCTGGCTAAGTCTGTGTGTAGCTATGCATTTTGGAAGGTTTAGCTGGAATAAAGAAATCTCCGAGGTTTCAGTGATGAAACACTGAAGAGTTTTTTTACTGTAGGTGGGGTGGAAGACCCTTGCAGTGTTTTTAGCTGTTGGACTTCAACAATGCTTTTAATTAAAAAGCCTATTCTTAGACTCATGTAACTGAGAGAAAATAAACCCTTTCCTTTAGAAACTGCATTTATGAACAGTTTGCAGAGTAGAGTTTGAAGAGTGAGGCCTAAATGTTTTTGAAATAGCAACTGTCACATTCATGCCTGTATACCTGTTATTTGTAGTCCTGTACTTGTGTGAATTCCAACATGAAATAGAAAGACAAAGACATTAATGAGCACAACAGAATACTTTCAAAACAGTCATGAGGGAAAGGATATTATCTTAGCCTTCTTTATTCCTAAATCAGAGAGGTCCACTAACACAGCACATTTGTTGTAGATTTTGTAGACAACCTTTTCCACTGCATGGTTTACTAAGTTGGGCTGACTCTTGAATTCCAGGAGATTAGACTCAGCCAAACAAGAACAGAACAGAATTAGCTGCCTTGTGTGATCTATGCCAATAAAACAGACATCAGCTTGACAACTGCCAGTCTGATAATCATCATGGAAAGCTAAATGCAGAAAAGCAACAAGGTTAAAATATTTTAGGACTGTTTAACAAGACTTCAGTTGCAGTCTCACTGTCAGTGAAGGTGCTGTGGATCTAGTGGAGAATGGATTTATGAAAACATTGCAACAGTTTAAATTGCATTGTTTGCTTTGTGCCAGTTCTAAGTTAATATTATTCTCCTTACCATCAGCTGTGCCATAGCCTTCTATAGCATTGTACTGTCAGAGGAGAAAATATGAGAATTTTATTTTCTTGGACATAATATCAAAAACTTAGACAAGAAAAAGTAGTCTTTCGGCACTCATGAACCCTCTTCCTTCATTGTGATTTTTTTAAATAAGTTTCATCTCAGATGAGCTTTTGCACAGACTTCTCTGCTTAATGAAAATTATTCATTAAAATATTAGTCTTTTTAATTGAAGTTACAGGAGACTTGAACAGTTAAGAAATTAATTTCACACCTTTTTGGCGATCATTTGCTTTTACTGTCCTTCATTTTGGACCTTGGCCATAGGCACTCCAAAGACATACATTGTTGTGGTGTGTTTTTTATTAGTAGGTTTATTGTTTGATTTGTAATTTGGTAGTTTCCTTATGCTGTTTTCCTTTTTGTTTCTGCCCTTTTCCCAGAACTTTCGTAATTTTTCTTAGATGCCAGTTTCTTTTTGAACCTGCCCTCTTTCAAGAAACTTCCCTGTTAGTTTTGTATTTCTCCAAACTTTATTAGTTCACTGAGACTGTTCTCCTCCCTTGGGATTCTTTATTGGTTTATACATTGTATTTCCCGCCTTGTTTTTACTCCCAATTCTCCTGACTTGTTAAACATTGTATCCTCTCCTTGGCATCTGCCCCCCCCCCCCCCCCCCCCCCCCCCCGTATCTAAGCTCCTGTCTGCCCCTTGTTCAGGGTCCCGGGAGGCATAAGAGGGGAAGTTTTACCATCGAATAAAGTTACCCCGGGACCCATGTGCTGCTCTTTGTTTTACACTGCGCCTTCACTGGTAGCTGGGATTCAATGGGGCTCAAGGGGGGATCTTCCACCGCACCCCTCCCCCTCCTGTCATCAGCTAGCCGGGAGGAGCGACAATGCATTTTACCTTTGACATTGGAAAGGTGTTCTCAAAACTAGTTTTTTCAACATTCCATTTCAAAGGGAAGAAAGCAGAAGATAGTGGAATCCAGCTACAAGATAACTGAAATACAGTTCTGAAATGTAGGACTATCTTACAACTGTTGAAGGAAAATGCTGCAATCACGAATTGAAGGACTAGAGATTAATCCTAAAAGGGTAGAAATAAGATCATGAAAAGAATTCATTAGAAGACTTCTTAATTAGGTGGGATTATTAATATCTTATAAAATCCTCTGTGTATTCTTAGATAATTTAGCATTTCAGCATAAACAAAAGAAAACAAACAATAATTGTGTTACACTTCTGAAATCCTTTTGTCAACAGGCATATGGTAGAAACAGAATGGAAAATCACATTATCTAAAGGCTGCCAATTAAATCACTTAAAAGAGTAAAAAGTTTTTCACTTTGAGTGACAATTGATGTTTTCTGCTGTCCAAATGTTTCTGCATCTTCCCTGCCAAGAAATAGGAATAACGATTAATTTTGTGTAACTATTAAACTTTACTTCAGAGGGGAAAGAAAGGAAAAAGGGGAAAAACCCTGGGGCAAATCAAATCACAATGTGGCAATCTGAGGACTGAGGTCAATAGTCAGAGTGGATTTTTTTTATTGCTAAGTTACCTAGGATTTGATTGGTTTGATCCTCCTTTGACATGTAATAGAATATCAGAACTTTATCAGAAGGAATTTGCTACTTGATTTTATTGCCACATATTCCCATTTAACAGAACCCTGAGGTTAAATTCTAAGTTTGTCTACATGACCTAGTTAGCTGCAGAGTAGATGTTCTTTGTTCAGAGTGTACCACTAAGGTTGCAACTGCTATATCACAGCACTGAGTAAAACATCCTGCTCCTGCAAGGTGCTGAGTGAGACTGCCACACAGAGCATATTCATTTCTCCTTATCTTTGTTGCTGTAAAGGATGTTTAGAATTTTACAGAAATTAATCCAATAGTATTAGACCTAGAGTGGATAAATCTTCCACATGTCAAAAGAAAATTAGTGTGTTGCTATAAAACATGTTTGTGGCCAAAATCCATGCAAGTTGTCATAAAGAGTGATTTACAAGTCACTTACAAGAAGAGCTGTAAGGAAGACACTTAACACAATCTTGCCAAAATCATGCAGATCTGACATAGCATGGTTTCTTTTGCATGACTTGTACCTGCTCCATGGCATAGGCTTTATAACTTAAGGGATTCTTATATCTGTAGTGTAAATTTATATATGTGATAGACAATAAATTAAGATTAATAAAAGGTATGATTAATTTTTGCTGGTAATGGAAAAGCTTATGAGAAAAATCAGAGACTATTCAATTGAGTTGAAGTTTTACCTGCAAACTTATCCTTGCCAACAAAAATACTGTAGATCAAGAAAGTGTAATACGCGGTATTTAGTGTAACTGGCAAAGTAGCAAAGGATATCATTATAGCACAATAAATAGCTCAATAGCATAAAGCCTGTTATGACTATTTATATTGTCAGGCCAAATGTAGACCTCTAAAGCTTTTTTGCAACAAAATCCTTATCTATCTATCTATCTATCTATCTATCTATCTATCTATCTATCTGTCTATCTATCTCCTTAAAAGAAAGATTATAATAATGATTCAAAATAAATAACTCTCAATTTTTCTCTTGTGGTCATCAATTCTACTTCTCTAAAGAACCTCATAAACACAATGGGCCCAGGGCCAAAACAAAAATTAAATGCTCACGTGGTACTCAAGGGAAGACATACTTTAACTATGAAGTATTCTCACAAGAGCCTCATAAACCCTACATGAAAGTGAATGATCTACAGTTTGTGGCATTAATGTTTGTTGCTTTGACAGCACTTTTTATCAAAATAACTACGATTTTCAAAGAAAGACTACTTAATTTTGACTATATTGCCTTTTTTTTGTTGGAAAGGAGCTAATAATAAGTTCACTAAGTTTTGGGGGTAGTTTGCAGTCGATCTAGTTTGTTTTGCAGCAGTCAGATAATCCCTTCAAAGTATCATCTATTCGTCAGTTCATGGAATATATTAAAGCTATGTGGAAGCATTTAAAAAGAAAAAAGGTTGGTGAAGAGCAGTCCCCTGCATGTCAGCTCTTTAGAGAACTGAAAAAAGAGATGCTTTGTTGTATTGTTTCCCCAAAATGCTTCTACTGTCCTTTCCCCTCTTCCTCATCTACTGTATTTATCTTTTTTCTTATACTCATTTAAGAAACTGCATTTAAAAAGCAAGTCAGGTTACATTTGTCAGGTATTGCTGCACTCATATTACTCTGATACTCTCTAGCTGCTCATTGCTTTTGTTACTTTTTGTTGATTTATAGGAGCTGGCTGTAATTTGCTAGCATGCGTTTTAAAAGAAGTGGCAGTTTAACATGAAAAGACACAGAAGCAGTAAAGGTCTCAGACTTGCACAAAGTTTCCACATACACAATATACTATTCTTTGTACTGCATATGCATAACAATTGTTTGAAAGTATTCAGCTTTGCTTGCCAATAACTTCTCAGACATGTATGGGCCTAGACCTTTTACATTTCAAGTTTTTTATTTGGTCTGCTTAAGAAGATGGACGAAAAATTCTTCATGGACTTCAGTGAGATCTGGATTTCACCCACAGTGAGTAAAAAACATAACAAAACCAACCAGAGTATCTGCAATATGCAATTCAATGGCATGAAATCTCAGAATGCTGTGCCAGATCTTCTAGCATAATTTTCTTTTATTTACAGCTAAGAGAAAGAAAAATAAAAGTATTGCAGAAGCTTGCAAATTTCACTACAAAATATACAAAAAAATTATTTGGTTTGTTGCATTCTGCAGGTATCAAGACATATCTTGCTCAGCCTGCAGAAGAATACATGGAAAA
The DNA here is from genome assembly GCF_036417665.1 of Passer domesticus. NCBI lineage: Eukaryota > Metazoa > Chordata > Aves > Passeriformes > Passeridae > Passer > Passer domesticus. The sequence goes on along the minus strand of NC_087512.1, from coordinate 54,388,434 downwards.
TATAATTGGCTGTAAACAAGGGAAAAATTTGGGCCATGTTTACATAGTCAGCATCTCAGTGTCTTTTAGAAAGAGAGGTAGAGAATAATTTTGTCTTCTTTTTTACTGGGGGGCCTGAGGCATTTGAGTTCAGTACTTCTCTAGAAGCATCTGCTTCACAGCTGTAGCTGAAACTTTTCTGTAAGTCCCTGAAGTTATGGTTGGCTGTGGATTGAAGATTACTACTAGCTCAGGTAGTTGTCCACAGATACAACTCCATGGTGTTGCAGTTCTGAAAGCTGTGGTTCCTTTTTGTATGCTTTCCTCAGCCATTCCTGAATAGTCAACAAGACTTGCCTAACAGCATCATCATTTCTGCAAGAGCCACCCCATTAAGAAAAATTAATATCATGGAATAATGCCTTTTCCAGCAGTACCGAAAACACTCTTCATTAGGAACTGCACCAGGATTAAGACTGAAGTCTTAAAGTCTGAAAGAATTTTACTACTGCTTACAGTGAAATCAGAATTTTGCCAAGTTTAATGTAACATAATCCAGGCCAGGATTTATGGGCACCCTGCATGCTGATACCAGGCAGCACAAAGCTGTATTTAATCAGATAGGGAGTGGAAACTCAGAGCATGCTGTCTGTGGCAAGTAGTTTCAATAAACAGTGCCTTTTAACATATTTATAAGCATCTTCCACCGTCATTTTAGACAAAGAAAAATCACTGCACTCCCAACTTTATTAGTATCATTAGCTGGTTTTGGTTTTATTAGATAAAATGTATCCTCTCCCTGGTATTTTTTCAATAACCTCCCAGCTTCACTGATCAGCACTAAAATATCTTACCTCATCTGTTCAGATCTCTTTCTTTGCCATTGCAAATACTTAGTTAACACCACCTGACTGCTAAGAAGTTAAAAAATCAACTGTTCTTTCCAGAATATAACACAGTTCTATAGTTATGAGTTCTTACAACCTAAATTTTCCAGCAGTCCATATCTGATATTTGCTTCTTCCACAATCTTTGACAAATCCGTTAACTTTACAGATTCACAGCTTACATATCTGAAAAGCAGCTCCAGTAATAATTACCTACTTTTCACAAGTGTTGAGGGGATTAGTCAGTGTTTGTTAAGCACTTAAAGTCCCTCGGATGAAAGACTCTAAATTAAAAAAAAAAATTTCACTCAGAATTTTCAAGGTTAGAGTTATTGTTATTACAGTTAATCTGATTTTAAATATTATGGTCCCTGCAAATTCACTTTATTTGTCTGTGATTGCTGAAGCATCTCTCTCCTCAAATAATGTCCAGTCTGTAAAACTAGTTCTTAGACAACTGTATCAAATTTGCCAAGCTACAGCTTTTATCCCTTTTGATTCTCCTAGCCTTTGTCTGCTATGTCTAAGTGCTCTGTTGTATTGTATCTTCTCTTTTAGTTGATGCTTATGTTTCCCTCTGACTGAAGAATCTTTGATAAACTGGAACTGAGTAAGTCTGGGATCTCAGTTATAATCTGCTTTTCAGTGTTCCATTAATTTCTATAGTTCTTCACAGAACAATTTCAGAATTTTTAGCATTTTTCCATTATAGATAATAAAACTGGATGCAAATGGACTCAGCAAGCCACAAGATACTCTTGCTCCTCACAGATAAGTATTTCTCTACCTACACTTGCGAGCATTTTTAGCTGTAGCTATGAATAAATATGAATCAAATAAATAAAGAGGCTTGTGACACTTGATTATTCACCCTAAAGTGAAAAGCAGTGGCTTTTAATGAAGCATTTAACCTATTTGTATGCTAAAATGACCAATGTTTTCTCTATTCCCTTGCTTGTACATTAAATAAAAGTACCATGAATGGATACTTTGCTCCATTTTAGTCCACACAAGCATCTTACATAGCAATATCAGACTGTGTTCACAGGAATAGCATGTAAAAATCTATGTGTTCTCCTGTCATAGGGATACATATAAAGTTTTTGGGAGTCTGTAGTTATTAGTCAGTAGCCTTTCTATGTGCCATACATTTGTAGTTTCATATGCTTTAGAATTCCTGTGATCCCCAGGCAATAACAACATCTTTCAAGAATTTCTTTCACAGGAACTTTTTCTTTGTGTCTCCGTATTGTTTTGCTTTGTTTATTTCTTGCCCAGAATCATGCTGAGCTGGAAGGGACCTGTCAGGATCATGGAGTCCAACTCTTGGTCCTGCACAGGACACCCCAAGTCACACCATGTGCCACAGCATTGTCCAAATGCTACTTGCACTCGCTCAGGCTGGTTCTGTAACCACTGCCCCGGGGAGTCTGTTCCAGTGGCCAAACACCCTCTGGGGCAAGAACCTTTACCTGATACTCAGACTAAACCTCCCCTGACACAACTTCAGGCATTCCCTTGGGTCCTCTCACTGCACACCCCAGAGAAGAGATCAGGGTCTGCCCCTTCTCTTCCCCTAACAGAGATTTTGTAGACTCCAATGAGGTCTCCCCTCACTCTCATTTTATCTTTCAAACTGTCTAGGACAACATTTAAAAACACTGACTCCTTGCTTCCTTCCTCTGGGACCCCAGTCTTTATTTTCACCTCAACAATGGGTAAACTTCAATTAAAAAAAAAAAAATTATTCTGCATTAGTTAGGGCTCTGTAGTCTGATTTTTTTTCCCACCTAAAAATATGTATATTTCCTACTTAATGAAATAAAGTCTATTCTTTACTTTGTCCTGTTTTTAAAATAATGACAAAGACAAGTGATCATGATAATGATCAGTGACAAGAAAACTAAAGATTTCTTATACAATTAGAAAGAAGCAATATCATAAGCATATATAGCACATATAAATTACATGATGTAGAAAAACAGAGATGGACAGACTTTCTGTGGTGTCAGCCTTAGTGAAGTTGCAACTGCCAAGAAATGAACCTTCACTTTATCTTTAGAAGCTACGCCATAATGTTGCAGATCTAAACATGAAGATGTTTATTCTGACATTGAAACTACATTTGCTCACACTTTAATCTTATGCCATCCCTGCCAGCTGTATCCATAAACAACTGTTCTTCCTTCATGGGATTTATAATCTTGCAATGCAGGTGTTTGAAATTAACTTGAAGACATTTCAAATGAATATGATCAAAACTAGTTTTGCTCCTGTTGTACTATGTGGACTTTAGTGTCCAGTACTGCCAGACCAGGTTCATTCAGAAACTCTGCGTGTGGACAATTTTCATGCTTTAATACCAAGTTTACTTATCTTAAGATATTTGAGATTACAAGGGATTCAGCAGAGGAATACAACAGTAATGTGAAGAAAATGCAACACAAGCATAATAAAGCAATTGCTGTACACAGTTGAATAACAACAAAAATCTAATTCCTAATCCAAGTGTCCCTACGGTTTCCATCACTGGAGTTGTTGGTTGAAGCCAGCTCATACCTGCTGCTCTGAAGTATGTTTTCTTGGTTCCTCAGTTTTTGTATCCCTATGTTGGGCTGAGTCACTTGTACACTTCTCCCATGAAGCTCTAGCTGTCTTAGGATGACATCCACACCTTTTTGATTAGCTTATGGAAGGATAATTACACAACTCGTTGATCCACTCAACTTTCAGAGCCATTGGTTAAACCAAAAGCCAGCCTCATGCCACCTTTATGTTGGGGTAAATTCTGCTTTCTTTACAACAGCTGCAGTAAGGAAAGTGCTCTTCCCTGAGCCTCAGGAGCACATCTTTGCCCATCTCCTCTGGGTCTTTCTCTATTGTGGGGATTCATTGATCAGTTACAGTTGATGTGATCTGACCCTTAGTGATTTTGCAGATATTTCTACAGACAGAGGAGAACAATTATGTTAACATAGATGCACTTTAGCTAATGCAACAGTGAGGTCATCAGGAAGGAAAGCAGCAGGCATGGTACTGGCTGTTATACACATATCATACCATTCTGAGGAAGCAGACAGTATAATAAAAATTCAGATGAGATTTATACATTAGACTAAGTACTTCTAGCAGTGAAGTCAGAGTGCATTTGCCACCCAGGATGCTTTTTATGCTTATCGTTTCTTGACACCCTTTTTTTTTCTAAGTGTCTCTGACAACATTGTCATGACAGGACACTGGACATGTCAAACCTTTTTTCTGAGCTGGTGCAGCTGTTCTTACATTATTAATACAACAGGAACATCACCAAAGTCACTAACGAGCATAATCAATCTTGAGAAGTGTTTTAATCCAAAAATACTTTAAAATAAATACATTCCTTAAACAGATTATGGCCATTTTCTTAGATTACCTTGGACAGAAAAGATGAACAAACCAAGACTGATATACTTAAAACATGCCGAAGTTTTATTTTAATTCCTTTCAAGCAAGGATCTCAAAGTAAATACAGATCTAAGACCACAGAATCCCTCTGGGAAGTACATTTGACTCTGAATTATTCTAATAGCTTTAAAAATGCATAAATAAGTTAAATTAATTATTCCACTAAACTCTGATAGAATATTGTTATTACATTTGACTTGGAGACCTGAATAGACCACACAGTGCCTGAGTGAATCAGTGGCATATAAACACAGCTTGGAGCAGTTGCAAGGTTATAAACTTATTACCATAAGTTATGACAATATATGTATTTATGTGGTCTATGTATAAGTGAATAAATGCTAAAAATCTGTATTCTTGGACATGGAATTTCTGTAATTTCTGTTGGATATGCAATCTTTTGTCCCCAGGCAAAGTAGGCATTACTGACTTTCTGGGACAAAAAGCAAAGTAGGCATAGAAAGCCTACTAGGCAAAGTAGAAAGCAAAGTAGGCATTACTGACTTTCTAGGACAGATCCCTCATCAGAAAATATATTACAGGAATTGGTAAATACCATTATTACTTTTGCTAATTTTTGTAAGATACTATTATTTTTAATGGTAGCCTTAAATTTTTGTATGTGTTTTGTTAATTTTAGCTACTTTTGTCAAACCCTGTGCTCTTAAGAATTCTCCTATCAGAAATACAATGAGTTCTACATTGTGGGTGACAGTTCTAGATTAACAGGTCAATAGTATTGTAAAAAGGTTGTTGACAACTCTGACAGATTGCTTTGAGTTTTAAGAGCTTCCATGTACATCTGGCAGAAGGACTGGATGATACAAAAGATAAAACTTTCTAATAAATCTTCAGGAGACTAAAAAATCTAGTGGAACAGTTGAGTTAGTGGAATGAAGTGGTATAAGCCAAATTTTTATGGCATGTTGCCACAGTTTTCCCAAATGGCTTTAAAATTAAACAAGGAGACAATGTGTGTTTATTGTGGAGCTATATTAGCAGCCAGAGAAAAAGAATTAAAGGCAAAGATGTTTTGAGTTGTAAGGGAAATCAAATCAAAAGGGCCATATCCATATCACATCACCACTGGCTGCTAAGGCTTTATTATATATAACAAATAGGTTTGAAACAAGCAAATCACTTTTTTTTTTTCCCCCTGTAAGTCTGTTGCCTCATTGCCTGCTGTGGCAGCTAGGTAATGGAGATTAGTTCATGCTCAAGTGGGAATGAATAGGCTACTGTGTACAAGTCTGTTGGGAAGAAAAATATTTTGGCTATCTTCATCTCAGATCACAGTATTTTTGCAGAGATTTGAAAGCAGAGTCACTAGGTTGCAGGGAACAGGGTGATGGAGTAAATAAGATAATACATAGTTTGGATAACATTAAAAATAGTATTAATCTAAGTTATTTTTTATTCCTTTAGAAATCTCACATTTTACTGTTTCTTTTTCACCTGTGTTCAATCCATGGCAGCCTCTGCTGCTTTGGGGCTACAAAAACAAAAACCCCACTATTTTTCTTGGGGATAGCTGTTGGTGCTGAGACTAAGATCATTTAGTATTCTTCAGCTGGCAGCATCTTACACTGTGAAGTTCCCACCTCACAAATGACATGACAATGTTCCACCACAGAACAGTGAAAAACAAATCCCTACACTTCTGTTTCAGGACAGGTTAGACAGATATGACACTGTAAGTGTAAAGCACTAATAGGTTCCTTTGTCCCTGCAGTAGTGTCACACTAGGTCGGGAACTAAGCCTGGACAGAGAAAAATGGAAGAGCTTGAGAACAGAGACTAGGATAAAAGAGTGATAAAAACCAATTTAGCTGTAATATAGCAGCTGTAAATTTAACTGTGATGGTAGAATATCTATAATTAGGAACAGGATAGAGAGGCAGAGAGTATAGAAATAGCAAAAAATCTACAAGATTTTGGTGGAGTTTTCTGAATATGATGGATTATTCTAAAATGGAAAGAACATTATACTAATGAAGACAGGTCAATTATTTTTATAATGTGTAATCAGGTACCAAAACTAGGTCAAGACAAAAATAACTTAGAGGGTTCTCATTGAAAAAATTTAAACAAATTTACTACAACTAGTTGGGCTAGCAAAGGTACTTCCCAAACCAGAAGATGATAGCATTAAGTCAGTATGGTGTAATTTTGGCTTTCAGATGAAACTGCTTGGTGATCAATAAGTGCTCTTGTTGTGTGTGTGAAAGGAAAAAACTGGCATGAACTCTGTAGAAATGCTCAGCAATAGGTCATTAACAATTCTAAGAATATAAAGTAAACCAGAACAAAGGAATGAAGCCTTGGGATTTATCTGAGATTTCCCCCATTAAGAGATGTGGCAGTATACACTTTGCTTATGCCATCTGCACAAGTAAGGAACTCAGTCCAGTGCTCCAGGCACTGCTATATTAAATATTGATAGGAATTCACTGTATAGTAGATTTCTCCTTCTAAGGAACTGCTAAATAGTTAATGAGGTGTTAGGCAGCTGAGTCCATCCTGGATGGGTGATTCTTTCAGTAACAACAGTTTGTTTGCCCCTTGAGGGTTCATTTTTTTACTATCTCGTACAACAAAATATAATTTGACTTAGGCTTATTATTTTGTAACCTAAAAAAATATATGTGAATTGATTACTGTCTTCTAAATGATCTCAACACCTTTGGAAATCATTCCCTGCTCATAAATAAACAATGAACAAGTAGCTAGTCAGCATCTGTCTGATGAATTACAGTGTTTGAAGCATCACAGTCAATATGATCTAGTCAATAATAGACAGCAGCAAAAAAAGATACCAGCCTACCAGGCAGAAAAATGAGTCTTTCTGTTACTTTTACTCATTTCTTCCTAGCCACAGTGAATAGATATACCACTGCACATTCTAAACCCATGCTACTACAGTGTCAAGACTCTCAGTACACTGAGCCAATTTTTTGCCAGCTGTGGGTTCATCAGCTGTCAGCTTATTGCTTCTTTGTTAAAAAATTAGAAGGGGAGGGAAAAGAAAGTGCTTTCTTTCGTAAGGATTTTGTGTTTATAGATGGAGGCAACTGGAACCGAGATCTCTTTATCTATCTATAGAGCAATACAAAGGTAGAAAACATTTCCTTCACAGAAAGCTACTAATATTCTTCTGTCAGGCAGTGAAAGAAGAAAGTGATTCTGTGAATTCTCAGGAGCCTCCATGTTTGGGAAAGTGTATATTGTTTCTTTACTGAAACTGACCTCAGGTGAGTTTTGGCTTGTGGCTTTCACTAGTACAGAGAGGGAAATGCTCATGGGCAATAGTCACCAGCTTAAATCAAACCCAAGTCTTCAGCTACAGAACATCTGTTCTGTTGTAGACACAGAGGTCTTGCTGCAGGTGGACAAGACAAAAGCAAGTGCATGGAGAGCAATGACAATCTCCACAGGCTTTCCAAGTCACCCATTACAGCATGCTCAGCTTTTCACCGCATCTCTATGTAGAGTAGCTTCTCCTGCTCAGTTCAGTGGGTAAACATGGGTCATTGCGTGGTTGATCTAATATTTTTTAAAATACAGTAGGCATTTCATAGGTACTCTAAGAGAAAAGACAGTAAGAATTAATAAGATTTGGTAGTTGTATGGAGGGGTGTATAAGATACAAAAATGTAGCATGTTTTATGTAAGTTATTGAAACATTTGCTAGAATGGGTAGGCACAATCAGTTCAGTGCAGAAAACAACAACATAGCTGACTATGCAACACAAGGTATGAGGGATTACCTTGTAGCAGATAAACTAAATGTTTTTGTAGTTGGGCCACTTTCTCTCCACATTACCTTGAACAATCATAAAATATTATCTACTCCATTGCACAAAAACTCTTGGTATTTCTGCTATAACAGGACAGTTCTGAACACATTGCAAAAACCAGGCAGATTTTGCAATATGCCATAGAGAGACATAAAGAGAAGGACTGTCAGAACATAAACATTTTATAAAGTAATAGATTGGTGTTACAGTGAGTAAGAAAATCTGAGCACTGACAGACACTTCTCAAGTTAGTGACGTAAGAAACTGTTGGGCTTGCATTTTTACTTCTTACAAGTTGTACTGTTTTCCCAACACAATATGTCTGAACATTAAGGAAAATTATTTATCTGAATACAATATTACTATACCTCAAATATTGTCCTCTGATCAGTTTGTCCCAAAGCATTACTTCCACGAAATAAGAAGGGATGCTGACTATTTAAACACTGGTGCAAAAAAAAAAAAAAAAAATAGAAGAATGCATATTTCAAGCCTATCAGGCCTTCTCTCCCAGGGCTACTGAGCTGAATGGAGAAAGTTTGTGGGTTTTGCTAGCAGTCCACAGGAATATGGGTGTTCTGTGTTGTTATTATATCTACTGATCATGCTGACAGCACCTTTTTAACAAAAAGTGCTGCATTTTAGTCTTTTCCCCTGTCCCATACATATCTGTGGATAGCTATGGATGGGACAGGGGAAAATAAGAGCAATGTTTGCCCTTTTCTGTCACTGCAGACACTCTCTTCTGCTCTGCAGCTTTTCTCCTACTGTGGCCTTTGTCATATTTAACAGAGAAAAAAGTAAATTTGGCTTCTCATTCACACATTTTTTCCCCCCTCATAAAGTCATAATTCTACAGAGAGCAATCTGATTACCTAGGAAACAGAGCACAACACAGTAGGTTGCAAGCAGCTGATACAGTAAGACAGAGTGCCTAGAGCAGACAGGACTTTTGCATTACCCTTTTAGGTTCTACTTTGAGTTATGATGGAAAGAACATAGGATGAAATTAGCCCTACCGGATCAGACCAAACCATCTAGGACAGTGTCTTGTCTGTGCCAGGGAAAAAAAGCAGGCAATAGGAGAAATTACCTATAAACACAGTGTAAATTTGTAAAGCACTTTTCCCATGTTGAAGCACTGTGATGCACTATGGAAAGTGACAGAAGCTGAAGCTTTCTTCTCAACCTAATGCAGAGGAATTGGTGCCCAGGGGAGGTGAGGTTTATGTAGTTTTTTCGAGAGTTCCCCCCAAAAAAATTAAGTAATGCTGATGAAAATAAGGTGAGGAAGCTTCTGTGCTTACAGCTTCATGCAGTTCAGAGAGGAATATCAATTGCCTGTCAATAGCAACAGTCTGCAAGTTACAGCAGTGATGACAACAGTTCTTAAAGAAACTACTTCAAGGATTTGTTTGCTTGAATAAACGTACATGTTTCTACTAAGTCTTCACCAATGCCTGCTCACCCTGGAATACATGCCAACAACATTTTAGTGAGGCAAACTTTCATGAAGACCACCAGACCCTGAAAGCAGTGACATGTGGCTAAAAAGCAGATATTCTGAACAATTTGTCTGAGAATGACAAATGCTTGTAGAGGTTGTTCTTTACAGTGTGGTCTGTTTACTGGGCTGAAGTGAATAAAGTAATAATGATTAAATAGCTGTTAGAGAGTCTGTCTGAGATAGTGCAGGCTGAAGCAAACCTCACCCGTCCAAGATGTGAATAAACTGGAGGGCAACACAGAGAAGCCATTATAAATAATCCTGTTGTTACAGTTGCATGCTGGAATGAACCACTGTCAGCAGGACAGATAGCAAAAAGGGTTAAGGAGAGAAAAGAGGGATTCTGATACTTTTAGGAGAGTAATGGCTTTGGAAAGCAAGTATGCAAATAGGAGTGATGGAGCTGTAACTATTCTGAATCCCATGGAGTCTGTCCTGTAGTTCAAGCACAGCAAATCACACGGCTCAGATAAAACCCATCCAAGGGTACCAAAGAAAATCAGCCTTTGGAAATAATAGAAACAGCAATGAGGAAGCTGAATGTAATGAATATGACACAAAGCAAAAGAAGGAGCAGTTGTTTTCCACTCAGTATATTTGCAGAATTCATTGTCAGAGTGGGGTCACAGAAAGATACCCAGAGACAAAGTAGGGCTGGTTCATGCAGTGACTTGATAATAACTCTGTGGTTATCCAAGTGGTAGGTGGTCTGCTCTGAAGTAAAAAGAGACTTGAGAGGGAGAGAAAGTAGGTTAGAAAAAGTGTCCCATGCTTCAGCCACCTGTACTACTAGTGATGTCTGCATCATAGAATTTGCCTTCTCTGTGGGATCAAGAGCCAATGACTATTTCTGAAAGATCAACACTGTCTGCTCAAAACTGTTTCTCTTTAGTGCATTTCTCTACTAAGTTTCTGATCTATGATAATCTTCTTTAGTTTTCTCACAGCTAGTGTATTTCTGTGACAGAATCTGCTGACCAGTGAATCAAGTCTGTGCTCAGAGGCAAATGCATTCTGAGACCAGCCTGTGGTGCTTCTACATTGCTGTGCATAGCAGCAGTCAGGAAGAGCAAAGAGTCAGGAGGGATTGTAAGGTCAAGTCTGGTTTCAGGGCTACTGTGTGAGCACAGTCACAGAGACTGAGTGGCACAGCATGTGCATCATGCACAGGCTTCTTTAGGGAGACAAAAAGAGAAGGGAGGATTGCATTTGGTATAAGCTTCTTGATGGGACAGTGATGGGATGAAGTCTTTTGGTGGTCTTTGGATCCAGATTGATGAACCCTGGAGAAATAAAAGTTAAAACAGTTCAGGAGAAACATATCATATGCCACCGTCAGCCACCTATAGTGATTGGGTAAAATTCAATATTTTTCTAAACTATTTTGGGAAAAAGCCAAAGGTCAGATGGAATTAAATCTAGGCCTAGATTTAGAGATTAATGTAACATTTGTGAGTATGTGTGTAGGAGAAGACATGGGATTGTTGTTGAGTGAGAAAGACAACCTAATTAGTAATAAACAGCACCTTGGTGTCTAAATGGCAGCTAGGAAGAAATGGAGGTGAGTCCCATAAATCAATAATTTAATCAGTAACTTGAATGCTAAGAAAGTGACTTTCAAATTATAGTAAATAAGGGGAAAAGATTATTAAGTGGGAAAGTTAAACCTCATTCTTAAGAGACCTCACAAAATATGAAGATTGGTAAACAGTTCAAGTGTAAATTTTGTACATGGACATAAAAGGCTAATTAATGCACAAAGGTAGGCTGGGACTGAGTAGCAACCCTGGTGTCAATGCCTGGAAGCAGCAGTGAATATCAAGCAGAAAACAAGCCAGCATTGCAGATACATCACAAATAAGGGGAAGTGCACACTGGCCCTGGCCAGCAGGTCAAGGGGAGGGACTATACACACTTTCCTGATCTTGTGACACTGGACTTAAAATAATGCAGGTAGGTTTGGGTACCAAATCAAGTGGGGTAAGGGAAAGAGTATCAATCAGGAGTATCAAGCTAGGTAGGATCATAGAGCACATGACCTTCAAAGAGAAATATTGGCTTGTTCAGCATAATACAGAGGTCATCTAATAGCAGTCCATGGCTGCTGGAAGGGATTTTATAATTTCTTGAGTCAAACTCCTTCCTTTAGAAGAAAATAACCTCAGAAGGAACAATGAACCCTTACTGCAGCTGGGACATTCAGATTAAATGTTTGGGCTATCTTCCTAGAAAAAATGGTAAGTACAGTACAGGAGTAGTGAAAGATTGTGCAACTTGACTAGGGAAAGTTGCACACTACAGCAGGTGATAAACTTGCTTCAGGGCAGAGGCCGAACTGGGTGTCTTCCAGAAGAAAATTCCAACAAACACTATCTGAATCAATGACTACCTCATGCTTAAGTATAAAATTTTCTTCACACATTGTATGTTGCTTCATTTCCACTGCAGCAAATGGATGAGTTTGTATGAAGCTCAAATGCTACTCCCAGAGTGTTCATTTAAATCTCCTGTGCTTGAAGAAAAGACTAGCAAGTGAATTATGCTTCTGTACCTTGACAGAAGACCTATAGCTCAGGGTAAAACCTATTTTCATCTTGTTGTGTCCTGTATTCCCTTTGCCTGGAAAAAGTACATGCTTTGCTTTGCAGTGTCACTTCTTACAAGAGGATAGTCTTGAGTTAGTAGCAGCACCAAAGATCAGGAGATTAGGAAGAAAAACTAATTGCATAAACAACCCAAATATTGACAATTCTGCACCAGGGCTTTTATCAGCTCTTTTTTATCAGAAATCAATCCATCCCTTCACAGTTTACTTGTTAATAGGATAAAAAATTAGTGCTTGCAGTAGTAAATATGGAAACTATAGCTATAATTCATCAGTCCCTTTATCTCTGATAAGCTTGTATCATTCACAATAGAAACTTCATGTATCTCTCATTTTACCACTGAATGTGACATTTATTTCTATAAACCATTTATACAGATAAACCTACAAAACTGAGTCTGCAGACATACCTGGAATATTTTCCCAGAGCTATACTGAAAATACTTCATTGGTCATTTTTAGCTTGCATAGCTTCATCCAGCCTCAGAACCAAACTTTAATTGGTTGGAAGCACTTTTCTTTACAGGTATTATAGTGTTACAATATTTGGGTCTCAGCTCTCTTTGTCTGAAAATTTTTATTGTCTTTTGTCTTCAGTGTATTATTTCCTTGAACTTCAACAGGAAACCTAAGCTTAGCTAAGACATACTTTTCATATTTTCAACATTAGTCTCCAGGCTTTATTCATAGTCATTTAAGCTTAGAGCTTAGAAGATTATGTATGATTAACACACAAACACACACACACACACACACACACACACACACACACACACACACACACACCAAAGCGAGAAACCAATACCAAAATCAAAAACACCCCTGACAGTTAAATCATCCTCCACATTCCACATTAGGACTTTTCAGAAGACTGTTGTTTAGCCAGCATCCTAGGACATGTCTAGTGCTCCAGAAGTGTGATGATAAGATCAGACTGATGCTCTAGGACATATATGGAAAAGGGGGAAGGGGGAAGGGGGAAGGGGGAAGGGGGAAGGGGGAAGGGGGAAGGGGGAAGGGGGAAGGGGGAAGGGGGAAGGGGGAAGGGAAGGGAAGGGAAGGGAAGGGAAGGGAAGGGAAGGGAAGGGAAGGGAAGGGAAGGGAAGGGAAGGGAAGGGAAGGGAAGGGAAGGGAAGGGAAGGGAAGGGAAGGGAAGGGAAGGGAAGGGAAGGGAAGGGAAGGGAAGGGAAGGGAAGGGAAGGGAAGGGAAGGGAAGGGAAGGGAAGGGAAGGGAAGGGAAGGGAAGGGAAGGGAAGGGAAGGGAAGAAAGAGAAAGGAACAACAATCCAAAGACATCTCTCTGAGACTGAGCTTTGCTTGATGCAGTTGTGAGAGGTAAGGCCTGGCTCTAGAAATGCTGCTTCCCCAGCTGACGGCACTGACTTGTGGATTACCCAGACTTTCATTTCCTGGGTACTGGCTCTCATGGACCCACACGCAAACCTCAGCTGCTTGCCATGGCAAGCACCTTTTCAGCTGTCTCCTCTGCCCCTCTCTCTGGCCACAGTTTGGTGTAAGTCCAGCTGCTTCCAGGCCAGAGGGATGCACCAGTAGCAAGAGAGTGCTGTCTCCAACTGGCCCTGTTGCTAAGTGTGGAGAGGAGACAGAAAGAGAGGGAGAGGGGACCTGTCTCTGAAAACCTGATATGCCTGTTACTGTCCAAATTTCCCACACTTGTAGCATGGCCCTGATGAAGCAGCACAACCACATCTGCTTCATGTCACTATACTTTTCTCACCTATCTCTGGCTGTCAATTTCTTTTTACTTCTTTCTGTCTTATTTGATGTCTGGTGATGGCTCTTTTTTTTTTCTTTCTTTCTATTTTTCTTTCTGTCTCAATATATTTTTTTTCTATTTGGAGGTTATTAAGATTTAGTCTTTTCTCTCAGAGTGTAGCCCTCCTTGCCCTGTCATGAAATGAAATCATATTGAACAAAAAGGCTTTACTTGGAGCTCAGACAGGAATTAAAGACAGCAGTTTTAACAAGAACATATATAAATATCTCCAAACTTCTTGTACTGCCAATGTGAGTTTCCTTACTAATGTGAAAATACTGGCAATCTATTTTCAAGATAGGATACATATTGCTTTGCAACTTTTATGTATGAAATGTTTTGCAGCACTGTGAATGCCTCTCAAAGACAGAATCACATCTAATCTTCTCACAGCCCTTGCTATCTAACCATGTATTTCTCCTTGCAGTGAATGTATCTCAAGAAATTCCTTAAAATGTATTAAACATGTATTATTTATGTACAATTACAAGGGACAGAAGTCCTAATTTTGCAGTGTATTGCTGCTGATTTAATCAGTGTACATTTGCTAACCTGTAAAGCACACACAATATTTCCCTTCTGCCTCCTGCTTTTTCTTCATGTCTGTTGGCCACATGGATAATGCTGGAGCTGCTAATTCTCTGCTTGCAGTGATTAATGCTCTTGCCAGAGCAGTCATTACTAGAAAGACACTGAGGATCAAACCCATACCGAGAGTAATCCAGCGTAGCACCAGCTGAAGAGACAAGAGTTGTGCCTCCCTGTGCCAGGGCTGTATTTATTGCTAAAACCATCTCCAGCACAAAGATGCCTTGCCATGTTTATTCTGTGCCACCACATCCAGTATAATCAGGAGAGAATAAGAGACAAAAGGTTTACACTGTTGTTTTTATGTCTGCCAATAACAAGATTGGAGATTCACAGTATCTGCAGCCAGTCAGTTCATCAAAGTGCTCTTCAGTTGCACAAAGCATTCCATCTTAGTTTTGCATCCTATTGTGCATTTCAGGGGATCTTTCAATATGCTCTTCTAGGCAGTGTTAGCAAACTTAGCAATATGCACTCTTGCCTTACTTGCTGACTGTCTTAAAAAAAGAAAATTAAATACATTTCTCATATGGCTATAATGCGGAACTTTCCCACACCATTAAATAAAATGTTACTCTAGTTTATTTTGGCATTTTCTAGGAGAAAATTTTCTTAAACTAAACTTATTGATTTGTGTAGGGACATTTTGCTAGTGCACATCATATTTTCCCCCCACACATATAATATTTCTGTTTCTGTGCCAGAAACTCACCTAGGGTAGAAAATCAGCTGCCTCTCCAGCTCTCACCAGAATAAACCAAGAGTAATTCTTCTGAAGCCCAAGGAGTTAAAATCAGTGTACAGAAGAAAAAATCATGTTCTGCCTGATCAGCCCCGTAAAAGAAATCAAGATACAATCTTTGTTAGAAACAACTAAGTTAGAGAAACTTATTTCTTACTATGGTTTTTCATGCAGATTAAGTGGTGGAGTACAATACATAATATCAGTAACATTTTATGAGTAACTAAGAAAAACAATATTGCCCGTGATGTGCATTTCTTTGTGCAGCAACAACCACAAGAAATAAGTTCTTTGAAACAATAATATTTCTTTGTTAATGTGTTATGCGCATACCTGTGCATTCACATAGGTGAACAGGAGGGCAAAAGGAGCCTTAGTGCAAATGTGATAGCCAGAGTAGAGCAAACACGAAGAAAAATTATACTGAAAGACAGACAGAAAGGTTTAATGTTAGTCATTGGAGCTACTGGAACTGATACTTTGAGCTAGTGTTTCTTACCATTAAGGCTTTCTTCTCCGTCTTCCTTAAAAGCCTATTACATAAGTGTGGTTATTGGGTTAGACTCATTTAAAATCTAGCTTTGTGTCACCTATTAAGCTAACAGATGTAGATCCATAGATGAATGAATTACTACTAGCTTCAAAATTCTTGGTGTGTGTAAGGCGATTGAGGTGCTGTATGGTGCTTGGGATTTTTTATCTTCCTCCTGCCATATCCACATGAGAAATACTTTGCCAGGCACTAACTTGCTTGACCTTTTTGTCTCAGTCAGAAATTTTCTATTAAAAGTAAAAAATGATCCTAACAGAGAGATACCAAACATCCATCGTTTAATCTCTGGGGTCCTTCAACCAATTTGAAAGTCAACAGTGGAGGAAGCAATTTTTTTCTGTTTGTTTCAGCCTGATCTCCTACAGTTGTTTAAATTGGACTAGCACACAGTTTTAAATTAACTGAATACTGAAATAAACATGTTGTGTACAGTTTTTATAACACTTACACAGAGGAATATGATTGTGTAAAAAAAAACCAAACCACAATAGAGACTATAGAATGACACTCCTATCATACAATAGTGAAGAAAGACAAATTATACAAAAAAAAAGAGGTATCCCTCTCTGAATTCTGGCTTCCACAGGTCACAGTCTCAATTAGGCTAGAGGTTATTAACATAGTCTGGGTGAAAGACATACTTTTGGTCCTATACAACCCTGTCTGAGATATAAATAAATCATGTCCATCCAGTCAGACCTAGTTACATATATGCATGTTCACAAGAACATCTGTACACATACTGAGACCTGTACATTCTACAATATAGTGTAGTGTTTGACAGGCCACTTGCAAAGGTAGCACAGAATTCTTTGCTCTTTAAATGTCTATTAAATGATAAAAAATTGTTTCTAGGGTTATGGCACTTATCTCTTTCCAAAACAGAATCTCCAACACAGTCTTTTCTCATTTTTGAAGAAAAAAACCCCCGAAAGATCCAACCAAAAAACCCCAGTCTGCTGAGTGAAGATTTATTGGTTTAGACTTTAGAATCAAAATTTCTAACAGTTCTTTGGTGGAAGGCAGAACTCTGTACAATTTTATTGATATTTAAAAATACCCAAGTAAAAACTTTGGTGACTCCAGAGAAAGAAGTCCAGTGAGACTGTGTTACATAATGTATCAACTCCTTTGCTTATTTGTTTGGAGTGTGACAAAGAAATCACTAGATAGTTCACCTTTATATTTTGTTTAGGATGAAATTTATCTAAAATTGCTCAGACAGAGCTCTTATAATTACATGTTTTATGTTAATTTAGAGATATTTGTATCAATGTTGCGAGCTTCAGAGAAACCACACGGCAATATGAAGTTTTGTCATTGCTCTAAAATGTTAAATCCTGTAACGCTAGCTAAATATTGACTATGAGTTAATACGAAACATAAACATGCTAAAATATCGACATTCACTGCATTAAAGATCACCCCAAGTGAAGAACAGTGAAACACTGCTGTCCATGAAGGCAGGACAGAATAAAAAGCCATTCTCCCTGATCCAAAGTGCAGTTTTAATTTCACCCTCTATGAAGGGCCAGATTTTACCTTCAGATACACACATCCTGCTAAGCAATTTTCTGAATAGGTGTACCAAGATTCCCAGGTTCCAGCCTCTCTAGAAACTGTAAAACAGCAGCACCAGAAAACAAGCTGAAGGGGGAAGCTTTAACCAGGTCCTGCATTTATTAATGTCAGTAGTTCTTTCCTTGAAACAAGCAAACAAACAGGCACAGCCTTCTGCAAACGTAAACAGGTGCTGTATAGCATGAATCCTTCTACCTGATGAAATAAAATCTATTTATAAATTATGCTCCAAACTGCAGCTTGTGACATAGCAACTTTCCCATTTTTCTCCTTTCCTTTTCATTTTCACTTTCAGAAATGAAAATTAAGAGTCAACTGTTGTGCATTAAATATTAATTTCTAGATAGTGCCTGTTTCACTGTTTGCCATGTTTCACTGTTTGCCATGTTTTAAGAACAGAAAAATTATTCACAGTCTCCATTTCCTTGAGGATTTTGGAGGCTTCCTCAGCAGCAGAGCACCATAAAGAATTCTGTGACAAAAGTAAGAGATGCTAAGAAACGTCAAGATTTGGCATCATATGTTTGTTAATCCAGAGTTCCTAACAAGTCAAGTCCTTCAGGAGTTTTATGCAACTTCATAGAAGAGAGGAAATTCAATACAGAGAAAATGGTGTATGATCTTGGGATAGTCTGGATTTGCTATGCCGTCTCCTCTGTTTCCTTTATTTTCTAAAGACAGTAACTCTTAGTTAATAAAATTGTACTAGACCCAGGGAACTGTTCCAGCTCTGGGTCCCCATACAGCAGGAGAGCTTGGGGATCATCACAAAGTTCTCACTATGGAGAAAGCTTTCAGACCTGTCAGTGAATTCACTGCCAAGACTTCTGCTACAACACCTGGTTTTTTGGGAACTCTAACCAAAATCCTTTTAAAATATTATTCCCAGTTTCACTGACAGCACTTCACAGTGAACACACACTGTCAGCAGGGATTTTATTTTTGGGGGGCTTTAGCTCATGTCCGTTTTTGACCAACTAAGCTTAGCAACTTTTTTTTTTAAGATGTTCCCTTCTTTTCTAACAATCCCTCCACCTACTGTCCTTGGAAGTTTTCAGAATAGTCAGGGAAAAAAAAATAATAAAGCCCCCAGTAGAGGAACACAAGGCACATCTATGTCAGAAAACTCTTGTTAGTGATTTCTAAACCACTTTTGTCACTGAAATTTAAAGCAAGAATAACAAAACCCTATTATAAAGGAGGACTGAAACATTGTTTCTCTCTTTTACCTCTTTGTATTATCATGTCACTCTGATTCAACTAAAGCTGCACAGAGGGAGGAAACCACGGTCTCAATCTCTCTGATTTTTGTAGCGGGCCTAATTTTAGAATCTGTTGTGTCAAGTTTTTCTAAACCTGTCAGTTTAATTTGGCAGATGCGGGTTAATGGAGACCTACTGAAAGCAGGGTGAAAGTCTATCCGAGTAGACGAACATAATTCGTGACTTTCACAATGCAGCAGTAAGGTAATAGATAAATGTCGCTTCCTTGAAGTTGTAGCAGGAAGCTATAGACAAAGCTACCTTTTTTTAGGAAAAAAAAAAGCACTAGAAAGGAAAAACGTTAATGGCCATGGAAAGGGGGAAAAATGCTGCTATGTTAGCTGGCCCCTTATCTCCAAATTCTGAAGTGGCAGCTGCAAAAAGATCAAGACAGGTAGAGCAGCAGAAGGCAGAGGCTTAGGCACAAAAAGCTTTAAATGGAAGCAAAGCACTTCAGGCACCATGATAGAAATCAGCAGTGGTGGAAGAAACCTTTCAAGAAAATAATTTAATATTTGTTAAATAATTTGTAAGAATTATTACAATATTACTTAGCTCACTTCAGCCCCAGACCACCAGTGAGTCAGGAGTCCGGAAAATGCTGTCCTGACTGGACACTGGTCCATTTAGGTAAGTTAATACATACATCTAATGTAGAGAGCTGAGGGATATTCAACTTTGCAATTACATTATATTAATTCTATAGTGATTTTCATTCTGAAAAAAAATTGATGAGTGAAAATTCACAGCAACAGACCCCACGGCAGCAAACCCTACAAATTTTGTGTCCTATCAGGACAGTTCAAATCCCATTTGTCTCTCCACATCTCAAGGGAGAACCTCCTCTCAGGGCTTCATTCAGGTCCTCTGAATTACTCCTTGGAGACCATCAGAGGGTCCTAGTACTTCACATTGCCTCTCACAAGGAGCTAGGCAGAATTTAAAGACTTAGAAGAGACCTGTTTTCCAAGAACTGCCCTCTTTAAGATAGGGCACAAAAACCAGTACAGCCATTATCTGAAAGGATATTTGTGCAGGCAGACAAAAAAACCCCATAGACATAGTCTTCTAACTTGCTTGTGAAAATAGAAGGAAATGAGCTGTGCTTCACTTTTTGATGGTTCACTCTGTAAGCTCACCTGGTAAAGAAAGCATGAAGAACTACAAAGGAGTTTCCTTGTATACACACAGGACTTGTCAGAAGCAGCCACAGCACACTCCAGAGCAAGCAATCACAGCTATGAGGTATATCTGACAACAAGGCAGGAAAGAAGGGAAAAGAAGAACCTCCTTCCTACGCAAGAGCCATGCCAAATTGCACTATTAAGTACTGTAAAAGTCAGGCCCTTTAATTTTTGTGAGAGTGAAGGAAAAATCCTTTATACTCAAAAGTTAAAGCTGCAGGTCACCAGGGAAGCAAGGCTGACTAGCACAGCAGCCCTCTGGAGGCTTGGATCATTAGGCCCTAGGTATTTGCTTATCCATGCTGTCTCTTTGCAGCTTTCCTTTGTCACAAAAGGGCATCTCAGTTATGTTGTTCCACATATGCACCAAATTGAGGACCTTGACAGCACCGTGACAAAAAAACACAAAACCTAAACTATAGGAGAGAAGTGAAATACCAGTTCTTACCAATCTTAGTCCTTTTGGCAGTCAACTGACCTCCACCCATATTAAGCAGCTCTCCATCTGGCTTCCCC
This sequence comes from Passer domesticus, assembly GCF_036417665.1. Classification (NCBI taxonomy): domain Eukaryota; kingdom Metazoa; phylum Chordata; class Aves; order Passeriformes; family Passeridae; genus Passer; species Passer domesticus. The sequence goes on along the minus strand of NC_087512.1, from coordinate 54,368,012 downwards.
AAAACCTGGGTAAATCCAGAACTGCTGGACAAATCCTGAGGCAAGGTGATTGTATGCACTGTGGTAACAAGTAATAGGTGTGAAACAGTTTAATCAGAACTATGACTGTTGTACCATTATTCATCTGCTGATCATGAAAGACTTTGTTTACACTTCAGAGAATTCCAAACAACTTTAGATTTTCAGTGCTCTAGGTATGAAGTGACCCTGCAATGCACAGAATCAGCATCTGCTCAGGATGAGATGCTTATAGCATATCAAGTGACAAAAACAACCAGTGAAAGCAACTTGGCTCACTAATAGAAGTTACATGCTAATGAATAATGTTTAAGCAATATTTTTGCTATGTAAGTCACCTTCATCCTGTATTCAACTCAAAATTCATTGGAATACCTCAAAATGACAGTTTGAATCAGAGAATTATAAGGAAAAAGGCTGAAGGGTCCTCAGGAGGTCATCTTTCTACCCCTCATGCCCTAAAGCTGAAACCCCAGGGATGCTAAGACTTCAGGAGTGATTATGTTTGATTCTGTGAGAAGTTTGCCTTTCAGATATGCTAAAGGGCAGAGGGCAGCAAGAACAACTCTGATCCGTTGTACCATGCTTGAGACATTCACTGTTGTGGGTTAAGGGTCAGGGTCTATCCAGATAATTTTCCATTGTTGCCTAAAAAGGAAAGGCCTCTCTGAATACCGAGAAATCGCTTTAAAGCCTTGATTTAACAGCACGGGATTTGCTATGCTGGATCATGGCATGAGTTCCATGAGTTCCATTAGAGTGGTTTCCCTCCTAATTTGACAATCCACACCAGAGCCTTCAGAAGGAGCTGCAGTGCATCAGTGTGCAAAGAGGGGAGACACCCCAAGTGCAATGAACACACCAGAGGGTGTCTTCTAGCTCACAGAGCTTCTATACTATGGTTATTGCTGTTCCAGTTTGCAAATCTATAAATATTGTAAGCTGTGATAAATCTATAAAGACCTTTCAAATATCCATAGTAGTTAACCCTGCCACATCAGTGAACTTCATAGACTGGCTGTTCCCCAGGAGAATCGTGATTTCCATGCTTGTGTTCTGAGTCTAGTTGTACCTCCCTGTATTCTATCATGCTGTGGGGCAAAGGTAAAAAAAAGAGTTTCCAGTTTTGCTATAACTTCCACAAATATCTGGAAATTATTTCAAAAATTTCACATTTTTCATTGGCGTGTTTTCTCATGACAGTTAGACCATCTTTTTCTAGATGCAGTTTCCTTTCTTGTCTTGTCATCCCTCCAACAGGCATTTTTTGTCTGTCTCAGATTTTATGCAACTCCTGCTATTGCTCTCTTATGTATTAGGTTTTACTAGCATCTGTGGGCCAGATGCAACTGCAACAGAGCTCTAACCAGTTCCATAAGCACTGGTGTCAGTTCTGGAGTCAGAGCATTTCCTTCAAAAACTTCCAACTTCCGAAGCTGGAGTTAAAGCAAGGAAAAAAAAAAAAAAACCTAACGTGTGATCCTAAGCCATGAAAACTATCAATAGCTACACTTGCTCTTTAAAAATTAATTGGAACAGCACATGAGCTTGTTTAAATCCCTGAAATTAGTGTAACTCTTCAAGGTCTTTAAGCAGAGCTGGAATGAGCTCCCAGTCCCACTACCTGAAACAAGCTCTAGTTCCAGAAGGTGATTTATCCGTCTGAGAGTACCTGAAGCAAGATACATCCTCCACAGCAGGGCAAAGGTGGAAAAGTGACAAAAGCAGTCTTTGATGTTGAGGACTGTGAGCTCCCAATCTCGGGGAAGCCTGAAGGGAGAGGGGAGGCCAGGCTGGAGGGGGCCCATGTCCTCGATGACATCATTAACCCTATGGAGTTCTGGAAGGAGGCAACACTTGTCTTTGCCAGGTTTTTTTATCACAAAGACAAGGGTGTTCCAGGGGCTTTTAGATGGTAAGAGATGCCCCAAGCGCACTTGCTCTTCTACTAAATCGTTGAGTGTGGCTAATTTTTCCTCAGGGAAGGGCCACTGATCCACCCACACTGGTGTATCAGTTTTCCAATTCAAGGGCAGGGTGGTGTGCTCTTCAGTGGTCCATACTAAAAATTCCATTTAGGGTTAGGAATGTCAAGGTGAGCCCCGCACTGGGACAAAATGTCTCTGCCAAGGAGTGCAATGTTTGATGTAACTACAAAAGGCCGAATGGTGGCAATCTGCCCCTCGGCCCCTCCACACTTACCAGATGTTTACTCCTGAGACAGTTCACAGCTCCCCCCGACACCAGAGACTGTGCCACAAGGGGGCACTAACTCCCAATCGCGGGTCCACTTTGCTCAGGGAAGGATGGTGATGTCCGCTCCAGTGTCTGCCATTAGGTTACATTTGATTGATCTCCCTTTCTGCGAAATGAAGAAATGTATGATGGGTCTTTCTCTAGTAAGGTCCTGGGAGAAATAAATGGGATCATCGTTTTCAGCATTTAAATAATCTTGTCTTTCTAGAATATACAGCTGTGCGAAAGGAGACCATTTACATGAACTGAACCGAGGTTTTAGACACATCACAGAGACAGTAATCTCATTTCCTGGTTGAATTTCTACCACCTCGGAGAGGATGGTGATTTTGTCCGGGGTGTGGTGGCTGTCTCGGAGGAGGAGCGCTGTAGCTGATCGTTCGTGATAGGGAGGGCCCAGGGATCCCACAGGAACCTTTACGAGGTCCTCATCGGGCAGCAGCAGATGGAGCTGGCTGTACAGGACCCAACGGTTTCCTTGATTTAAGTTGCAGGTGGTCCAGAAGAACCTGAGTCCCTCTTCGTGCCTCCCATCCTCAGAAATGTGCCATCCGGGAATTGGTTTTCCTGGATGGTTGGGAGGCCTCGATGATGCAGCCGGCCATTTGATGTCGTTGTGCGGGGCTGCATTGCGCTCTGCCACCCGTTTCCTGAACAGTATTGTGGGTGATGGTTCCTAAATGGTCTTGGAGAAGGTACAAGAGCTGAGTTATATTGTCTATTTAATAGGTGAGGGTAATTGGCCTGGAAGTGTCCCAGTTGGCCACAGCTGAAACATCTTACATTACTCATTGCCTCTCCCACCCCTTTACTTACAGCTAGTGCAAGAGTATTTTCTAAAGATGATGCCTTAGTGCATGCTTCAACCATCTGGGGGATGGGCGGCTCGGGTTCTTGAGGCAATGCCCTAAGAACCTTCTTTATCTCAGCATTGACATTTCTCATCGCCATTTTTCTCAGAAGTTCATCCCTGGCTTCCACATTATCAATTTGTCTTTTGATTTCTTCTCTGAGGTGACTGACAAATTTGATAAATGTTTCTTCTGTCCCCTGGTGTATAGACAAAAAGTTTTGTAGGGGGGTGGTGCCATCTAGGATTTTCAACAGTGTGGCTTTCGCAGCTGCTCGAATATCATCTAATACATCGGGGGTAGGATCGCCTGATCTTCTGGTATACAAAATTCTCCTTCCCCCGCCAGAGCCTCACTGGCTTCCTCACCTAATGCATTTCTTAAGTTATGTTTTGCAATGAGAGGCTTTTGCAGTTTTTCCACTTCATCTCCCACAGAAGGAATTCTGTGCGAGACAGCAATGCAGTTGTTAGTACCACAGATCATGGGCTATTAAAGAGTGGCTGGCAAAAGTGAGACCTAAAATGATTTTAAAATATGAAAAACCTTGACCATAATCTTTGGCGGCTTTCCTCAACTCCCTTACTTCTGCATAGGGAATCTGTTCCCACCGTTGCTCCCCCCCCATGATGACAGGTGCTGCGAAGCAGTCAAGGTCCTGCACAAACCCCAGATCCCTCTCCCACAGGGCCTCTTCCCTGATCCAGCTCCCTCCTGGCCTATTGTTATTGCAGGGGATGTCGCTGTCTTCATCCTCACCAGAGGATGGGGCAGGGTGAGCTAAAGCACGGATCCTCTGGCTGACCAGGAGGACTCGGTGGTTTGAGTCCCAGCAGGCCAAGATGGTCTGCTTCCGGTCAGACCCACTTCCAGTTCCGGTGGTGTGGGAACAAGAAAGGATTGGAGAGGGAGGGGCATGGTCTAGTTTTTGGCCTGACCCACTCACTGAGGTGTGGCTTTCCTAGAGGCTGTTACCACCCACAGGAGGCTTGTCAAGGGGAGTGGTCACAGGGGCAGGAGGGGCGAAACCCAACAATGTCACATTCAATGCGGCTGAGGGGGAGGGACCCGATGCAGGGGTGGAAACCGATGCATGTGGGACCCTAGGTGGAGGGGCGGGAGCACGAGAAGGTAAAGGAGGAGTGATGCCATTTTGTGATGGACTGGTCTGATCAACAATGTCATGTGGATGGCATTATCTTGAACTACACAACATTAATTATCAGAACTGGAAATCGAACTAGGAACAGGGGGGCTAGGTGTGAGGGAATGGAGAGGGCTCGGACTGGAGTGGCCAGTTCAAGTCTGAGAGAGGGACTGAATGGGGCAGGAGGCAGCAGGGAGCTGGTGTGCCCGAGGGCAGGATCTGGATCCTGTCCCACTCATAGGGGAAGTGGGGTTATGATTGGGAGGGAGGAACACAGGGGAGAATAACTGGGGGCCCCATTATTATACATTTCCCCATCTTTTTCTCTCTTAACTTTGACTAACTTAAAAATCTAATCAAAAAGAGGATTAAATTTCTCCACCCTATAGTTTCTCCCAACTTGGATATCACATATGCATCTCCCCACTCTTCTCCAAAATAAAACCGAAGACACATCTTCCTGAGAGGCATCAGGAAAATGTTGAAACACAAAAAGAACAAAAGCCTTAAGGTCCCGCTTTTTAAAGGAAACTTCCTCAATCATCAGGGTCGCCTTAACTTGGGTATAAATTTTTTGTTGGGCTGGGGATAACCAATTTCCCATTTTTCCCACAAACCTAAATCTCCCTCCATGAGGCTAAGGTTAACTGAAAAGAAATGAGCCTGTGTGTGGTGCCATCCCAAGGCACTTGGCAGCATCTGCTGCATCACTCATCACACTGGTGATATGAAGGAAACCTTGGAAGGGGTGGTGGGTTCCTGCCGGTCCTCTGAATCCTGGAAGCTTCCTCCCCGAAGCTGCAGTGTTTACTAAGGAATCCAAAGGAGTGCCGACAGGCCAGGAGACACAGTCTTCCAACAATGAAAGAAAAGCTCCTCCTGGAGCTGGTCCCAAATGGCGCTTTCCTTTCCTGGAAAGGAAAGGTCATGGATTCGATGGACTTCACTCTTCGGGAGTGGACGGCTGCCCAGGGTCCCTGTTCGGGTGCCAGCTGTAAGACTGACCAGAGTAGCCTCCCCAGGCAGGTGCTGTCAGGGTGCCTGCAGCACCGAGAGCGTCTCCACTTCGGGCTGCTTTGACAACTCCCACCAGACGCCTGAGCCCCAATGACGTAATGACAGCCTCACCAGACAGACAAGAGGACTCTTGGCTTGGCAAATCCAGCAGGGTTTATTTGGAGACAGACCAGGGGTCCAGGTGGCGGGAGGGTGAAGAGAACAAACAGGAGCACAGCCTCTGCCAAAACGAACCAGGAACCAAGAGCAGAAAGCAGGGACGAGCTGGGACAGTGGAAGGGTAAGAGGGATCAGGGTACAAACAGTCCAATGGGAAATGGGCCTAGGGGAGGAGTTGGAGTGGGGTGACACAGGTGGGACAAATGGGAGAGAGAAGGGGGAGTGACTTTCTGAGGAGAACCAATGAGGAAGCTGGATGCATAGAACTTACTGGAACTGGGGAGTGAACAACATTTGATGAGCAGATGCCCATCTATATGGAGGCGCAGAGGATCCTGGGAGATTGTCACCTGGAGTTAGACAAGGGTGTTCTCCCAGGGCATCCCAGCCTTGTTTCCCCGTGGCCGTCTCCCACAGTTTAAATCCCTGAAATTAGTGTAACTCTTCAGGGTCCTTAAGCAGAGCTGGAATCAGCTCCCAGTCCCACTACCTGAAACAAGCTCTAGTTCCAGAAGGTGATTTATCCCTCTGAGAGTACCTGAAGCAAAATAAATCCTCCACAGCAGGGCAAAGGTGGAAAAGTGACCTTTTCTGCACATTGATATAGTATTTATAATGTATAAATACTATATATTCCATCTTTTTCAGTGATGTGAGTGACTGTTTGAGTGTTAGCAATGATACCTCAGACATGGTTGCATAGGAAGCATCTTTCCAATTCAAGGTTCATCACCAGAAATCACACAGGTTAGGGTTACCTTGATGAAGTTACATGGCCAGATCCTTAGGTGGTACATCCACAGACGAGACAGGGGCAATCAGTCAACAATCAGTCTTTCAGAATCTGAGCCCAAGCATTTTCTTGGGTTAAATCCTATCTTTCAAGCTTGCATTGAATGCAGAAGAATTAGGCACACAGAAATTTGATCTAAACCTCTGAGAAAGATTTGCTTAAGTGAAACAGGAAATGATGAGGAAGGTTTCAGGAATCTATTTTTTATATCCTTAAATAAACCCCAAAGTCTATTTCAGAGTCTCCTAGCATGGTTCACACATCCTGATAAAATACGGGCAAAGCTATGTGAGTTTGACACTGAATTTTTGACTAAATTCTTCTGACTTACTTGTGGAAAGCCATATTTATTGAAGAGATGAAATTGCTCCTTGATAAATTTCTGGCACATTAAACTGTGTTTGCAATTTTTTAGTAAAAAATTACTTGCTGAATTAAACATAATTATTTTGCTATTTTCGGGGGTATATGCTAACTAAAATAATGGTTCATTTTATTCCCTAATTAATTTTCTTTAGAAAAAAATCATTGCTGAATACATCATATCTCAATTGTATTTTTTTTTCTTTAAAACACTTCACCACATTAACAAATTAATTTTTATTGCCCTTTCATACATGGCAGAGTGCCGTGGAGTAAAGAATCATTCCATTGTTATTTTCTGGGCATTTAGAGCCATAGTATCCAGTATTGATGGCTTCAACTTATGTTATCTCTGTGGCCAGTTAATGGAAAGACTCTTCTTAATGGAGGACCTGATCCAACTCCAGTAGAAATCAGTGAACCTCTACTTTTCCACTCTAAGACTGGAAGAATTAAGAAGTTATTGAACTGATAAAACCAAACAATAATGAGGACTGCAGGAAAATCTGTTCTTACCTGAACCAGATATGTTGAATCACCAGCTTCCTGAAATGTTATTTGATTTTGGAGTCCTGCCATGGAGAATTCTTGAGTTTTTCTACTGAAGGGCGGCCAAAAAATTGTCCCCTTTGCTGAAAGTTAGGGACAGTTGTGTCACCTCTCCTGAACATGACCAGAGCTTCAGTCTCATTTGAACTCATCAGTTCATCAAACTGTCCTGGAGTCATACATGGTGCAGTAGGATCCACTCCTGATAAGAGTGACTAGGTTGTTGCAGGGGAGTAGGTCAGTAAAAAGTAATGGTTATGGTATTTTAGTCATCAAAGCAACAAAAACATTAAATTATTAAAGTATTATGCCTACAAGCTAGACTATTTTTTCTCAAGTCTGGCCAATTTTGGCAGGAATAGCCCCCCAAAAATCCACCAAAAAACAACAAATAAGCAAAAAAGAAGCAAACCAAAACCAGAACCTAAACCAAAACCTATCCAGAATGCAGTAGAAGACCTGAAAGACATTAGCACTGCAATCAAAATAATTCTCCAGAATTTCAAAAGTTGGGATCAGTAAAAATGTATACACTTACCTTCAGAGCAAGTGTAGAAAGTGCAACTTAATGTTGCTGATGTGCAATTTATGCCAAGAGAGATCTCAGTGGCATATGGTATTTATGTGGCAAGTCAATGGAAATTCTGGTGAAGTGGTCAAGACATGGGAAATGTTGTGGGGAAAATCAATACATTTTGCTGGTTAGTGGCTCTTCTAAAACTGCAGAACTTTATTTAATTATTTTTTATACTGTGTAGGTTCACTGCTTTCTTCCCTCCATGCTAATATCCTATAAAATTCATCCCTTTTTCTCCTGCACTTCTCTGTGTTGTCACCCTACTCAAAACATGAATTGCAGATTTTCTCAGTTTTTGTACTTCACTTTCATTAATTATCTGATCTGTGGAAAGCAAAAGGTACACTTATATTTTAATAACAAGCTTTCAATTTATCAACAGATTAATTTTGTTCTTTCCTCTACCTCCTCTGTGCTAAGGATATTTTCATGATAACAATTAATAGAAGCAAAAATTTTTATGATACTGCCTAGGATCAAGTTTTCAGCTTTTAAAATTCAGACTATATATATACAGATCATATTACCTCTGGGAAAGCTTTTATTAATCTCAATGCCAGAGCTGTTTCAACAAATCTACCATAATAATGAAAAGACATCTTATCACATTTTGCTTTCAGTAAATTTACTATTCTTTGATAAGGTTGCAAACAACTGAAAAGTAATTGATTTGTAATTAGTGTGGCAAGAGCATGAGATAGACTGCACTGGGATTTCATCATTTTTCTGTCCAGGGCTGTGCATCCTGCTCTGTAATATTAAATTATTTAGCTTCTCTCTTCAAATACAAATGGTGTCATGCATCCTCCATTATTTTAGGAGCTCTCCAAAGATGAGAATAGTGTTTAAATTTCTGATTATCTGTCACCAGCAGAATTATTGCCAAAGGGATAATTTTTCACACATGCCTTGCCATCTCCTTACTTAGAAAGACATTGTCTGCCCATGCCTGTGAATGGACGTTATGAAAGCCCATTTGATCTGCACCAATTATCCCTATTTGTCACTTGGTTGCACTAAGCTCCTGATATATGTGATTGCCTAGCTGAATCCTTCAAGAGCTGCAGTAACTAAAGGGTGCAAGCTTAGCACACCATGGCTGTGGCACAGAACCACTACCATCATCTACATCACAGTTTCCAATTACTCAGACTTTGTCTGCCATCCATTTCAATAATAGGCTGCAGGTCATCACATAACTCCACAGGGAAAACAGTGGCCTTCTGACACAGTTTTTTATAGTGGGACTTTTTTGTAGGAATGTATGAAGCATGATTTTTTTAGTGCTGTGTTTCTTCTTAACTTTGAAGACTGGGGAGAAGAAGGTAATGTGGGTGGTCATTGACCTGGGAAAAGAAGTGGCCATAGTTTAATTTATGTAATTGAAGACATAATTTCTTCAATAGATTAGGAAGAGAGAAATGGCATTACCTTTTAGTTGCTCAGGTTCATTTTCTTTTCATTAATAGTTACATTCATCAGTTCACAATGAAGTCAAAAGGAGAGCCTGTCCTTTGAACTCAGAAGTGTCAGGACAGTTACATATTAGTTCATATCCAGACCCTGCATCTTTATTAATTTCTGCCGTATAACTGACACAGGAAAATGAGCAGAACAGAATACCAAGTGATTGTGCTTCAATGTCACTGTATATAATGACATGATGAAGTTTTAAATATTAGTTTCTATTCCATTTTTTAACGCATTCTAAGTCAAACTTTTTCTCCGCAGCTGTATGACCAAAATGAGGATTTGATGAGCTAATGTGACTGATACGGTGTGTTACTATTGTAAAACAAAACAATTAGCACAAGTGCTTAAAAAATTCCTCTCAGTATATATTTTCCACCAGCTAATTTCTTTTGTAAATTGCCTTAGCTTTGTCATGCCCTTTAAAGTGTCTCACAGTGGCATCCACAGTAGCAAAAGTGCCTTGTAATTGTTGGATATTCTTGATCACTGATATATTGACACCACCAGTCCTGGCCCAGCATAGTGGGTTGGTAACAATCAATTTTCATTTTATGCATGCTTTATTTTTTATGTTTTAGCATTTAGTGCTTCAGGTATCACTTTTTGTAGCATCTCTCTCGTAAGTCACATCTTTCCATGCTGCAGTTGGAGAGTGTCTAGCCGTTGTGGGCAGTGTTTCTTCTTGCCTTCCTCGGACAGCATAGGTTTTGATGATTTGCAGGTTTCTCCACAGCCTGTTTTCTAGTAAAAATTACACATGTGATGAGAAATAGACATCTTCCCAAGTGCCTCATGAGATCACTGAGCTTTGCAGATGGTACTTAGCCTAGTGCCAGGTTTTCCATGAATGGAAGCAGCTAAGTAGGCCTTGAGTACAAAATGTCTGCAAACTGCTCCTAATCTCTGCAGTACTGAATTATGTTTTCAGCAGTTGTCATTGGACTCCTGAACTTGTGGCAGGAACTTTGACAAGAAGGTTTTCCTGACATATGTTAAAGTCCTAAACCCTATATTCATTTCCGTATTTTACTTACTCAAATATTTAACATTTTCGCTGCCCATAATACCTTCAAATCTCCCTCATTCTGATCCTAATCTTCCTTTTTAATCTCTTAGCTAAGCAGGAATTACAGATGGCAAATTCATGCATTAGTTTGCTCACTTGAACTGCACTATAAAGCAAGAACTCAAGCAGTGGGAGCCAGATGTTTTGTACTTCCCAAAGATTTACCATGTTATGAGTTACAGATACTGTGGTACAGCCCAGAGAACAGAATTCACATGACTTTTCACTCAGCTGGACTTTCTGTGAAATGGGATGGTGAAATGGAAGGGTGAAACTGGAGGGTGAGCTTTTTGAGCAGGTCTCCCTTCACAGAGGAATGCTGGCAACCTCAGAGTTAGTGAGATTTAAGTCGAAATTAACTTGAAATATATTAGTGAGAAAGAAAAAAGGAAATTAAAAGAATCTCTAATGAACAGATGTGGTAAAGCTCCTTGTAGACCCAAGATGCTTAGAATGTGGGCTTAGAGGCAGGAGGAAGAAAAGCACTAAGTAAGTGTAAGCTGTTTTACCCTTTGCTGTCCCTTGTAGGTTTAGTCAAGCTCAGCCACACTTCAGCTCTGGTCGCACAAAGTACCCTGCCCTTATTTGACTTCTCCTGGGCTCTGCTGCTCAGACTCATCAGGGAAATCAAACAGAAGCTGAATCTCATTACGATAGACTAATGGGGAACTAGCAAAGAGCCTCAGAACACTCAGCAAAATGGCAAGGGCAGTGCACTGCGAGCAAGAACAGGAAGCCTGGTCTGAGGCCAGGGAGGTCTGTGAAGGCACCCCTCATGTCCCCCTGCTCTCGTTTCCCTGTGTGGGCACTGCTGAGGACCTGCTTCCTTCCTGCCTGGTGCTTGTGGGCTGTTTTAACTATGAAACCTTCACAATGGAAATCCTCTGTGAATTTGCCACGTAGTCTCCAGAGCCTGTACATAAGCCAGCAAGTACAGGTTAAAGCTGTCAGACCTGATCTCAGACCTGTTCCAAGGGGTGGTTGTTGGTATCTATTAAAAAAAAAAAAAAAAAAAAAAAAAGTCCTTTGTGTATATTTTCAGAACTACAGTAAGAAAAAACAGGTATATAAATACACAAAGATTAGCAGTTGGCTCGGGACATTGGTAGTGACAACTGGGTTAGTGATTTAAATCCAGTCCATTCAAATGACCCAAATTAACTACCAAGCAACTGACTGATGGGCTGTGACACAGGTTTAGTGGCCCTGGTCCCGAACAAAAGGGACAAGTGTTCCCAAAATCCCATTGCTGACACTGCAGGGTGGCAGGAAGGAGGCTCCTGGGGAGGCTGTAAATGATTTGCACAGCAGGACAGGCAGGACAGTGAGTCTCTGTGCAGGCCAAACAGGAGAGGACATGCAGGATCCTGGGGGACTGAGGGGGAAAGAAGCATTGCCAGCTCAAAGCCAGAAAAAGGGATACCTTGGGCTACTCCATCACTGAGTAAGAGCAAATTTGATGAAAGACTAAAAGCAAAGTTACACACAAATTGTTTCCACAAAGTGAATGGAAGTGAGCTGAATTCTAATGAATTCACACAGCAGTTCCATAGTGGAAAACCATAAAAGCACTACACATGCATGCATACATAGAGCCTGCCAAAATAAAGTGTGATCAAGGCAAAAAGAAGCAAACATATGGACAAATTCTTTAGCCAGAGAAAAGCGTAGCCAAGTTCACTGACCTTTATTTTAATTTTCTTTAGTTCTCAGCCTTATGAGGAGTGCAGGAAATGGAATGTGCTAATCCCAGTTGATACAATCTTCAAGAAAGGTGCAAAATCTCCCCAAACTAGAGAAAATTGAATGCAGTCAAAAGTCTGTTTAATCTGCTCTCCCCCAGTGTCCTTCCAAATAAAGCTCTCCTGATGTTCTCTCAGGGGCTGCCAAATAAGTCAACAAGGAATTTGCAGTGTGTCAGAGAGTTTGTTTTTAAAAATATATTAATACATCTCGTGGAAAGATCACTTCAAGAAGATGAGAATTTATCTGAAACACTAGGGGATATTTTTTTCAAATGGCAATGAAGAGCTACAGGGTTTTTTTTCATTTATTTTTTTGTTGTGGTGGTGGTGGGTGATTTTAAAATTTTTTACTTACTATTATTTATTTTATTTTAATTTATTTTAATTTATTAGCTGTGGCTCCATTTGCAGTGTCTCTTTTATTATCACATCATTTGATAGCATTCAGCAGAGCAATAGGAGAATATTGCTAGGGAGTGCATTGGCTGGGGTTTTAAACTGACTTCTGGAGGTCTATATTTGGAGTGCATCTTGTAATGTTTTCAATCTGCTGCTACATAAACATGAACTCTGAGGGTAGAAGCTGAAATTTTCACATGAATTTTTACTCTTTTGCATTCACAGAGTCATTTTCATCATGAAGTATAAATTTAAAGCAGTAAGGTTCCTTGCGAAATTGTAAACTTTACACCTATTTTACAAACAAATTGATTATAGTAACAAAATAGATGAAACTCAAGCCAAGGACATATCTCATTGTCATTATCATATAATGACAATATCTCACATCCAGCTTCAGGCAGTATGATAAGAGTATAAACTTTGGCATTTCATTGGAAGGTGGCAGGTGTAACATAATTCCCTTCTTACTCACCTGGTGGGAGTTTCACCACTACCTTTTTGGGACCAGGATTTCATTCATGGTTCATGAGAAGCAGGGCTTCCAAATTGGCCATTAACTCAGGCTGACAGCAGAGCAATGCCATACCTGTGCCACTTGCATGGATGAGTGTACTCTGCTTGAAACAGTTTCCCAGTGAACACTGACTTATTTATCCTTCATTTTACCAAACACTCCTGAAGACAACCTGGTGGCTATTGACATTCCTCATGCAGAGAGTAGAGTTCACAAATTGCAGTGATGAACCCTTGGCAGAACCCAGGGATACACATTAGACTGAATCTTGAGCTCATGTCTTAAACTGCAGTGTAATTTCTTAATTGATAAATCTGTGATTTAAGTACTGTGTGACTGCCTATAGATTTTTTTGTGTAAATATATTTTTAAAATAACAAAACAATTCACGGACTTATGATTTGGCACTTTATTAGATTATGCAGTAAGCTTTTCTTTGATTTTTGCCTGTAGGCAATACAGTTTATTCTCTTATAATATAGGTTATGAACTATAAATCATCATACCAGTACATATGAAAGACGTTGTGGTTTTAACTGACCACTGAGCTTCTGTTCAGCAGTGGGACCACAGAAATAGAAGCATGATTGAGAATCTAGGTATTAGTGACTAGAGTAAGAGGGTTTAGTAGGAAGGATCAAGGTTTTACAACTAAATGTTCCCTTCATGCTTGAACTTTATTTTAAAGAGATGGATTTACTTGGGTTTATAAATGCCATAATTATTTTCACCTTGGAACTTTGGAAAAATTTGGAAACAGAAATATTATTCTTTCAGTATTTAAAAAAATTAAACATTTTTAAAAAATAAATGTGTGGTTTTCCCTCTGTTGCTCTGAATAAAATAAATAAAAAATTTAAAAAAATAAAACCAAAACTTTTAAAAATTTTTGTTTTCATCTTCTTATTTTTTTCTGCTTATCCAGTTTTCAAATATTCTGCAGTGTTTTCAAGTTGCAGAGCAAAAATTCTGCATCACCTCCTTCTTTTGTCACTGTAACTTTTACTAAGCATGAAAATGTATAGAATATGGAAAGGTGGAGGAAAGCAAAAATAGAACTATTGAAAGCTAGCTTGCCTAGACATAGGCAAAAAAATGAAAAAGCAGAAAAAGAAGTGAAAAAAAACCAACAAAAAACAATATCTGAAGCTGTTCTATAAAGAAAAAAAACTTCCAAAACCTGAGTTTCATAGAAAAAAATTGATTTTAAGCATTAGATAGAAGAACCCTACCATATACTCCTTTCCCTTTGGAAGCTGCAATTGGCAAGGCGAGCAACCATCTTCAACTTATATAAAGCAGCATGCTGAGAGGATATGATGGCATTATAATGCTGCACATCATATCCCTGCCAGACATTCTGAAGCTGCTTTCTTGCTATTTCTGTCACAGTCCTCCCTCTATCCTGCCTTTTGCTCAGTATGTTGGTGCAAAATTTTGTAAGGTAGTATTTAGGAAAAGCCAAATTATTTCTTGTTGCCTCTGACCCACATTATACAACTGAAAAATTAAAAACAAACCAAAATTATTTTGGAAGTTATTTAAATAAATTTAAAGAATGTGCAATTTTTCAAAGAAGAAAATGGCAAAAAATATTCATTTAGAGCAAAGAACATGCATATTTCAAGGTCCTGCTTTAGTAGATAAGTCCATTAGCAAATTCAGAAAAGCTCATAAACCTTACTATACCTCCCTATAAAAAAATATAAGAAACAAAACCTGAATATATTGGTAGAAAAGAGCTGTTATAAAGCTGTTCTTTCTTGTGTATTTTCAGGTACATGAGGCTGAATTTGTAATGGCTTTCATTTTTCATACATTCCTATTCATCCACAAGCATAGATACCCAGTGGCCACATTTGCATGGGCAAATGAGCAACTATACAATTAATGTAGTATGATCGAGGCTCAGAAATACAGAAACTGTGTTGAAAAGTTTATGGTCTCTAAAAATACGCCTTTTGAAAATGTGACAATAAAGCTTCTGTGTTCTCACATCCACAGGAAAAAACCCCCTTGTTTTAGTCATTTTGATAAATCTTAATGGTAAGAAAACCTTACTATTAAAGAAACCACAGTCATCTCTCCTGGGTTTGAAGAGAGAGGATGCAACAAAAGCATCCTGTAAATTGCATTGTCAGGACTGACACACAATGCTACATGCACTTGCTACAGTTTTTGAAGCTTTAAAAGTAAAGAAAGAAAAGCAAATTTCAATGAATACCCTAAGGCTTATTTAATAATGTAATAAGTTTCCTGGCTAAAACAGAGTTTTAGAAATGGCTCCCAGAACATGTAAAGCTGTAATCTTAATCTGTATTTGTCTTCCTGAAGATACCCTAAATAGGCTGTTTTCCCCTTAATGCCTTTCCCTTTAGGTGGTACAGGAAAACACATCTAGTCAGCTTTAGCCTGAAGACACATAGAAGAGAAACTGAGAGTCCTCCTGTTTTAGCAGTCTCCCATTCCAGTATCTACCACAGTTGCACTCTGGGTGTAGTGCTATAAATCTACCAGTCCATCTGCTTTTACCTCCTTCCAGCTTTCGATGCAGAAGTCACCATCCCCCTGTTGCACTCTCAGCTTACCAAAGTGCAGAAGAGGTCACCCCCAAATGCCTGTGTGTTGCTTACAAACCTTTCAAATTTGAGCAATGCATCATCCCTGCACTTCCTGCTGAAGAGGACCTGTGACTAGTTCTGAAAAGCAGGAGCATCCTGTCCCTTCACAGCTCACTCAGCAGAGCTACTTCACCTCATTTGGGGTGATCTTCTCCCTGCTATTTCCTCAGTTCTTCCATGTGTGAATACAGTGAGACCTGACTTGATTTTCTAGCATTTGTACTATCAAATTTACTGGTTTATGGTAGCTCATTAATGAGTTTTACAGCCGATATGTTTGTTCAACCTCTCCTTGCATGCTGTTAAAACTGTGCTGTTTAATAGCTGGGAGCCCACAAGATCAGATCTCTGCTCAAGAATATTTATGTGTGGTAAGAGTATTCAATTTGCCAACAAATGAGGTTACAGTGCCTTGTAAGTTATTCATTTTGATGTTTATTTCCTCTGGAATTGCTCTCAGGGGTAGATCTTCCTTCCTGTCAAATGGCTCCATATTCACTTCTCACCAGCTGTTCTTCTGTATTCCTGAATATTTCCTGGACTGAGAGAAATGCATGTTCCCTGATTTGCTTGATTGCAACATGTGACAAAAAAAGCAGAGCCCAGTCTATGGCTCTAATCAGATGCTATGGGAAGAAAGGGGAGGAATTTTGGGAGAATAATATTAACAGAGGGATTTTTTCCATTTTTTTCCCACTCTTTCACCTCTTCCTTTTTTTTTTTTTTTTTTTTTTTTTTCCTTTCTCCTGGTCCCACTCGTTCACCTTTTCCTTTATTTTTTCTTTAGAAAGTCCTAGAGTAATTTTGATCATTTTGTTCAAAGGTCATCACTGTGAAGCACTGTCCTGTGCTGGCAGTGGATATTCCCTTCTTTTCACCTCATCGGCTCTAAGCAGGCCATTGCTGTTTACAAGAAAACTTAAATAAATGCCTACATAAAAACTTCAGGCCTCACAGACAAGACAAAATCCCTCCAAGCTTAGCACTAGGAAAACTCAAGCAACTGAGCAAGTTTTGTGTCACATACAGGCTGACTAATGTAGCTCTGATTAACATACTCATATGTTGGAACCAAGTCCTGAGCACTGGTCTTTGTAAAAAAAAAAAAAAGAAAAAGAAAGTAAATGAGGCCAACAGACCTCTTGCAATGCAAGTGTTGTATAAGCTCTGAGTCCCAGTTTCAGTGTCTTTGTGCTGCTCCCTTTTTATTTTATTTTCTCTTTCTGTGGGGCTTTTTGCCACTAATGAAAACAGAAGTTGCAAAGCATGCATGTCTTGATATCTCAATAGGTTTTCTACTCTGCTGGGATACTTTAGCATCTTGAAAGTTTTAAGCTGATATACAGTGTAACAGTAAAAAATTAATTATTATTAAGGGTTAGCCAAGGACCTGAGTGGTGGAAACCAATCCAGTTGTGTATAATTAGAGAGTAGCTACCTTGTAATATTGAAGCTGTAAATAGCCCCAGTGGGGGCCCTGACAGAAGGCTGAGGTGTTTACAAGGCACAAGAGATGCTGCCTCAACGTACATAACTCCTGTTGCCATAACTATTGCTGATATAATGGATGTGTTCATTAAAACCAGAGGATTATTTGTTTATCCATCTTTCTCTATTGCAGGCTCTTCCTCAGAGGAAGGAGGGGCAGCTCCTTTTCAACACAAATTTATAGTACACACGTTTTTTTTGTCCAGTCAGAGGAATATTAAAGAATTGCTTTATTGATTGCTACCCAGTGGTCCGCTCCCCACTGAGAAAACTAACGTCTCCAAAATGCTTGCAAACAGCCCTGCAGAATCCAGAAGGGAAAGAAATGTGCATGCATCCATTTTTAGTCTCTTGTCAGGCCTTGGGAGTGGCACATATTAAGTCTTTGTCTGCAAGGCACGCTGCTTTCCCCAGCACGGCCATTACCCAGGCTCCTCCTTATGTGCTCAGCTAGGCTGCTGGAAAATTCATCCTGGGCCAGTCTTGCATGAGGAAGAAGGTGTGAAAGTTACCTGAGGAGGAAGAAGAGGAACTGTCACACCTGACCACAACATCCGTTACCTGTCCCCTGCTCTGGCTGTAGGAAAGGGGTGAAGGAATCTGGAAACAGGGAGACATGTTGAGCCTGAGTGAATGAGTGAGCTGAGAAAGGTGCTTTAGTTTTTGTCTTTACTGCTCGCTTTCCAAACTTACTGGAATGGTAAGAAATTAAAGTCGTTTTCCCCAGGTGGCACTTGGCTTGTTTCTGACAGTGACTGGTGACTGAACTCCCTGTCTTTGTCTCCATCCATAACACTTTTCCTTCTTACTAGGTACCAACATCCTCTTGGTGAGGAGGAGTGGGCACTTGGTAGCCAGGTGAGGTTGGTGCATCAGAGCCCCATGGGCACCTGACCTCAGCATGTGGTTCCAGAGCTCCTGCCCTGTCACACTACACACACAAAGTTCTCTCTCCATGCACTACTGAAATTCCATCATGTGACCATGTGCAGCAACATGACGGAAGATACCAGGAATACAGCAGTAGAAGTACCAGACAACTAATAATAACCATGCAGATATAGCATTTCTCCATGGGCTCTCCACGGCTTCCTTCCAAATGGTGAGGCCACGGGTGGCTGGGGAAGGTTGCCAACAAGATGACATCCTCGCAGGCGATGCTAAAAGCTTCATCACAACCCTGTGCTTCTAGAAATGAGCAAGGGATGGATTGTCACAGACGGGTATTTCTGGATGGGCTTCAAACTTATTTTTTTCTTCATTAATACTACCTGAGGTGTGAGATCATGACTCAGGTTTAATACATAGTGTGCATTTGTCTCCAGAAGATGCTGCTCCAGGTGTCCTCAGGCTGGTGTCATTGCTAGCATGCCAGAATGAATCACTTACTAATTTTGGAGCAAATTTGAAGAAACAGCCTGGTTTTCAGAAGGCGGAGATCCAGTGTCGGGCTACTGAGAGCAAGAATGCTGGCAAGCATCCTGCAAACACAGTGTGGATGGTAAGTGAGCTCTGCTGTGGTCACTTTGAAATGAACTGTCCTGCTTGGAAAGAGTAACTGCCCTACAGACATCCATGAAACCCATCACCTAAACTGCATGCTGTCACAGTTTCCGTGCACAACTTCATCTGAGGAAAGATTAATTTATTAAGAGGAGGCATCTTTACCCATAAGATATAAGAACATTGTTTTTCTCCTAGAAAGCATCATCATCTGTAGTCTAAATGTTTCTTTTACCACTGCTATCCTTATATATTGTAGCTCAATATTTCAGACATCAGTAATTCAGCCTGTCTTTGGTGTGTAATTTTATCCCCTTATACCGTTTCACATATTAATTTTTATCAAATTTTATCATGTGCAGAACTTTTGCCACATAAATATCAAAGCTTAGAGTTAGAAAATGTATACACAATTATTTTTTAATTTTTGTTTCTAGTCTTCTTACCCTTTGTGCAGTGAAAGTTCTGTACCTTAGATTCCTGATCACTGTGAGGGCAGACCAGGATGGAGCAAATGCAGTGGGTTGGCACAAACAACTTGGTCACCAGCTTGCAGGATAAACAGCAGGTGTGGTGTTGCAGGCTGCCAAAGTCTGGCAATGTTAGAAGAAAGCTTCAGTGCAACATGGACCAGCTTGGGATCTCTAAAGGTCAATTTCAGCATCCAAAACTCTTTTTGTTGTCATAGGTTTGGGGTCAGGGGGAATATTTTCAGCTATTTTTAGTAAGTATTTTTTTTCACCTGTTAGTTTTTGCACTTGCAGTTGAGATTTCAGCAGAGGCTCAAAACCTCTGTTGAGGCTTTGTTGTCTCTGCACTCCATTGTTACCAGTGCCTGGTTACGGAAGATGTCTGGAAGCCAAGAATTGCAAACTTGATCCCACTTAAATATTTTGCCAAATGTTTCCCCTATCCACACATTCCAAAATCACAATTGGTAGAAATCTCTTCAGATTCTTTTGAGGTTCCTCAGGGGAAAGCAACTCTGTAGAAGTTTGAGCACTAAGGTAATCAGAAAACATTTCAAGCCAGCTAACACTTTGTTCTTAAACACTATGGAAATGCTATTGCAAATCAGCTCCTGGCCAAGTGGTAAGCACGTGTGCTTAATTTGAAGTATTGATTTCATGATTAAGCAGTATCCACTGTATTGATAGATATCCCTGAATCAGGATCTTAAAGTATGCAGTGGCTCTTCTAATTAGCTACTTCGGTCATTTCACCATGACCTCTTAATTTTGTATGATTGGAGTTTTACTAGTTTATGAAAGAATATAAAAGCATTCAATAAGAAAGCAGGAAACAGTAAATCAATTCACTCCATTCTCATCAGGGGTTTGATCCTGGGATATGCTGAGCATTGACAGTACTTAGAGAAGTCAACATAGAGGCCATTGTACAACTTCAGGTAACTTGTCATTAAAGCAAACTGTAAGCTTCTCTGGTTATCCACATTTTCACATGCCAACAGAAATCTTAAAGCAAAAAATATAGCAGTATTGTTAAGAGACTGGAACATTTAGTATTCAGCAATGAATGCAGAGAACAATCACACTCTAAGTACTAGCCAACCCTCTTGCGATATTATTTAAAAGATGGCAGCACTGAGACACAAACTCTGAAGAAATACATGGCAGAGTACATTTGTATTAGGAAGTAAGGAGTTGTAGCAGGCATAGATCATGATAATTTTCAAAGAGGTTGCAGTTCTTGTTAATCAGAAAATTGTTAGTTTCAGCACCCCATTCCATCCCAAAAAAGCCAGATGAAAAAACTCATTATATCTTGTTTACATTCATACAAACACAGTAACCAGAAAACAATAATCACATAGTTTATAAACTACTGTAATTTCACCCCATAAAATGATACAAATAAAATTCAAAGATTACTGATACAGTATAGCTACATGTAAATAAATAAGTAAACAGTGTGAGATTAGGAAGTATAATGACCTTCATGTAACACTGTAGGAAAGCAATTAGCTCAAGGTCACTTGCAGATCAGAATGGCTTAGGAGGATAGTTTAGTCCTGAGCTGTTGACCAGGACAATGAGATTTATATATCCTTGTTTGTAGATACTATGATATTTGTTTAACACATCTGTCTGGATAATATTTGCACAGAACAAGCAGGGAAGAAAGGATGAAAGAGCCAAATGTCAGCTATTTTATGTTTGTGTGTACAACAAAAGGGAGAGTTTACAAATGTCAGCAACTTTTATTTGTGTTTCACTCCTTCAAAACATCTTGCAACAAAAAATTGGATGTGACAAGAAATTAATCCATATTGTGATCTAATTATTGTTGGAATTATGGGAAAAAATGTAAGATGTCTAAAATATTTAATTGTGAGTAGTGTCTATTAAGCTAACTTTGCAGTGAACTTATAAGATTTTTAAACACTTGTGCCAGGTTTGAGGTGCCTGAAGAGCTAGAAGACTGTGATTTTCTCTTTCAGGGATATACATGGAGTACACACAAAAAACATTTCTACTTCTTACAATCCAGACCAGGGCCTGGTCAGAGAGCCTTCTTACTGCCATTGCATAGTCACAGGGAAATGGGCTTTTTCCCACATAGGCTGGAGGGGGAAGGCGAGTTGGGGAACCCAAACTCCCATGAGGGCTGGCAGAGCTGGGGGTGCTGTGTTGAGGCACGTCCTTCCGCCAGCCTGGATGCAGTGGAAATGGTGCCTCATTCACATAGTGAAGTCTCAGCTTTCGGGAAATGTTTGCACAGAAACTGATAACAGCTGAAAAAAACTGGCTTTTAATTATAAATCTCATTTAACTATCTCATGCCACCTCTTTGACAGATGACCATTTTTGGCAGTGTTGTTTGGGCACCTACACCATGATCAAAATCCTGTAAATACTTGTTTACATGCCCTTCTACTAACACAATATGCTGCTGTGTGTTTTCATATTAAGCTGCATCAAGGCAATAAGGCAGTGCTCACCCAGGAGACTCTCCAGAGAGTTTACCAAAAAATTAGATAGGCTGTGCCAGCCTGTGCAAACCAAACTGAACATCATGAACACAACTATTGGCACAACAAAGTCATTCCTTATTCACTATGGTCAAGTAACTCAGATACAATATGGAAATGAAGGAATTTTGCTCAGCTCCTGTTTGGGGGATTACCTATCAGCAGTAATGAGGAATACAAAATGGAAGTACAGATACAACAATTAATAAAAATCTGTATTAGGCATCCCTTTCCTTTTGTAAGGTGTGATAAGCAGTGCAGGGTTTTAAGCTTAACTCATTGAACACACTTCTCTCTGGCAAGTGAATGTCTCGAGGACATCTGGGGCTGTGCACGTTGTTGTCTCCTCCAGTAAAAACACACTGGGATCATTACTATCCACAAAAAGTTCAACAAGAAAGGAGAGAAGGCAGAAGGGAGGGCAGAAACATCCAATACCCTACTCTTTCCCAGCCCCTCACTTCCTCATCATGACCCTGGCTCCTGAGCCTCTGGCCTGGCCTCCGTAACTGCAGCCCCCATGGACTGACCCCAAGGGCATCTCCCCATCCTCCCCCCATGATCTTCGCAGGTGGCGGTCAGGTCTGCACCACCCCTTCCATAGTCTGAGGTGAAGAATCAGCCTGATGTGGCTCCAGCTGTGAGGTTCCCAGGGGCTTTCCTGGGTGATCCACCCCTTTCCCTGGCCCCTGAGCAACCAGCACAGCTGGATGGACACCTGGCCCACCAGGGACTGTCATCTCCCTGCCAGCTGTGTAGGGCTGGGCTGGCATCCAGTGCTTCCTCCTAGCTCGGAAGTGCCCCATGGACCACCAGTTCAGCAGTTCCAATTCCTTTCCTGTCCAGTCACACAAGGAGTAATAATCATCACTACAAGGTCTGTTTTACTGTTGGTTGTTTTTTTTTTCTCCATATTTTTTACATGGATTTCGAAATTGTGGCAAATATTAAGTGATGAATTACCAAATGATTTGGTAACTTCCACATTGTTTTTGATCACTTAACTAGGTTGAGTATATCACATTTTGGAGAAAAATTAATGAAACTTATTTGCATTTGTATTAAAAATTGAATGTAGTACAAGACACCAAAAGAACGGATGATGAATCTTACCATGTTTTAGGCAAGACAATGTAGGAAAATTCAGAACTGGGTTCATTACTTTGTATCTGTCTTAGATGCTGGTGTTTGTGAGAAATTCTTACAAAGAATATCAGAGTAATTATGGTTTTAATGATTGACTACAGCCAGTTTTCATAAGTGGAAAGGACTAAGGTGGAAGCAATAGAAAACATGGGGCTTGGGGTGTCCTATGATTTCATCCTCATACCACTGATCTAAATGGCAGTCTTCTTTCATCAAGAGGTCATTAGGTCAACCAAGTGGTTAAGCTCCTAGTAGCTTAATTTGTGTCAAGGGGACTGCATGTTTGCACAACCCATCTGAGAATACCACCAGGTCCCACAGGCCTTCAGACAAATTTTGCACTTATTTAACTTCGTGTGGAGTAAGAGTAGATTCTTGTCATTAGTGCAATTAATTAAAATATATATCATTATAATCTTCAGCATCATTCACCTATTCAGAAGCATGCTCTCTATTTTGTGCACATAACTTCCCTTGACATTAACAGGAGGGGATAATAGACATGGAAATGTAAAGAGAGGTTTTAATACTCTTCCCTGTGACCTTCCCAGAGACATCGTATTTTCTCAAGCTGACCTCTCATTATGCTGAAAACTGCAAAGAAAAAACTCCACAGTTTCTGTTGCTTTTTTTGTTCACTTCAGAGACTACAGACATTTGCCCTAAGTACATTCTGTTAATAATTATTTTGATTGTATTCTAAAAATCCACATCATTCCCAAAGAGGGGAAAAACACAAAAGAAACCCCAGTTGGTGAGAGAGGACAATGTGCAACATTATAAGCCGTGCTGGAGCTGCCTGCCGTGATTGCCACTCAGAGATAAAAATCATTCCTCACACTTTCAGACAAAAGTAAATGGCAGTTTGCAATGTTAAGGACCCCTGTGGAAATAAGATGAAATGAGACAAGGCTTCCAGACCTGTGAGAAAAATCAATCTGATGGAAAATTGACAAACTTGTTTAACGTGTCGGCACAAGATCTGAGAGCTGACCCGTAGAGACCTCCACTTAGGCATACCGTGAAGTTACTGTCAGTTCTCTTAATCTGTTCAATTACACAACAGGATCTCAAAGGGGACTTTTTACCAGACATCACTTTAAATTAACTTTTCTCCTTCGTGTTTTAAACTTGCAGTCCTTCCCCGCCTCTTTGCAGCAACATGGGTAAATTATTAAAAACCCACTTGCTTGTCAGTATAAATGCTACAAAAAGAGATCAGTTTAAAATTTAGATTGGAAATAGAGAAGATTTGTGAGGTTAAAAAAGAAAAATGCTCATCTTGTTACATGTCACCAAATTAATCTCCATGATAATGTTTCTGAGGCAAAGGTATATTGTTTTCTAGTTTAGGGGAATGAAGAAATGGTAGCAAAAACAGCACACCATAATTTTTATTCTATTAGGAACATGAAACTGTGCCACTTTTCACAGCCACGGGCCACAAAGTGAAACAGAGAAGTATTCAAAATGGAAGATATACAACTGTACTCAACTGACACTAAATGTAATTTTTTTTCCTTGGGGAAGTGGAGTGGGAATAGGATAGGAAGGGAAGATGCTAAATAATGCAGGAGATGAAAGAAATTTAACTTTGAAGATAGGTAGAGAAAAATTTAAGAGGGAGAGATGGAACTGCAGATGGCCAAAGAAGAGAATTTTGGATTTTCTGTCTTCATTATTTTATTAAATGCACCACTGAAATAAAAGACTAATTTTCCCCCAGATCTGTTATATTTGAAGTCTGAAGTGATGGATTCTATAACTGAGCAGAAAGAGCAGTAGAAATGTGGCCTATCAACTAAATTCAAGTACCAAGACTTATTGAGATTGATGGGTGTTACAGTGCAAATGCCCAGAAACATTATTTAATAGGTTCATTTTCCCTAAATACATTCTGTTAACTAGCAAGCTCATAGAGAATGTCACAGTAGCCACAGTAGTCTGCCTCCTATTGATTTGGAGTAGGTGTGGGTTATGTGATGCATCCTGCTGCTGATGTGTCTTGTTCTTGTTGATTTCAGTGGAATGAAGATCTGTACCAGGTTCTTTGCTGGTTTTCCATTTTATAGTTTGATTTTTCTATTAGACAGATTGAAGGTGAGAGACCAATATTCATTTTGTGTAGTAAAGAATGAAGAATGAAACACCAAGATGAATGACAGTGCATTTTTTGGGGGGTGGGGGAAAAAAGTACACATGGAGAAGAAATTGCATCTAGGAAAAGAGCAGAGGCAAACAGCTTATTTTTTCATTCAGAAGGGACTAAGTGATATTCTACCATTCTTGTTAGAACATATTGGGGAAAGAAGGTTTACATCTGTAACAACTTAAAATACAAAAGGCATCAAATTCTGAAGGTCTCTTGTCAGTTTTGTTGGAAGTATTAATATTGTTGTAGTGTCGACGGCTCTTGATAAAACAAAATACAACCAACTGCCCAAACAGACAGCACTGTAAAAAGTTCTGTCTTAATTAATACTGTGTTCTCAGTTTGAAGATTTAAGGTAAAGGTACATTAAATACCTATTTTATAATCATGTCTGCACTACTATGAGAGATACCTTTATTTCAGCAGTGCAGTAATTTGTAAAAATTTTTTTTTCTTTGTATAAGTCACTGTTAAGGCTTATTGGAAACTTGTTATAAAGTAATATTAACTACTTTCTCACTTTCTGACGGACCTGAGAATGACCTTGTTGCTCTTTTCACCAACAAGAACTTTATACATGCTATGCTTTTCACAGGTTTTAAAAACTTCAGCCTCCTCAAAGTCTGCAGAAATTGACGTAACTCAGGTTAGACTCAATAGTAGACCACCCATGCTTGTGGATTTTTAGGTAGGTCTTCATCTTAGACTATCTAACTTAAAAAGACAAATTCTGAGTTAGGGAGTATGGAAGTAAGTTTTAAGACTGTAACTGAGGCCAAGGGGACCCAAATCCACATCTCAGTTTTGATGGGTCGTTGAATGGTTAGCCCTCAGCAAACCCCTCAAGCCTGATCCCTTGAACCAAGAGCAGAGGTGGCACATTATGGCTAGTGATTCCAGCTGCCAGCTCCTGTATGTTGCTTATTGGAGACTACAATAGGTAACACAATTTTCAGAGATGCCCTGTGCATCTGTGGGCACTCTTAAGGGAATAAAGACAAAGTTTGCTCAAAATTAGAAGGGTAGCAGTTCTACTCCTTTATGGAAGATTTTGGTAGATCTTCATGTCTTGTGACTTCAGCTACAAAGGAGATTCAGTGTTACTGAGTATTAGCCCTTCTACTGATGCTAGTACAAATATTAATACTGAGTACTTAGTATTAAACACTAAGTATCTTCTAAGCAAAGGATCAAGAACAAGGTGTATGATAAATCTCACTAACACATATATAAGAACATAGATCACTATAATGACAACTAAGTGGCTTCCATAGTATGTTTTAGCTCACTGATATTAAAATGCTAGTGCAGTATCAATGGTTTTAGATGCGAATATAACAGAGCCTTGAAGACTGTGGTTAAAAAAATACTTCAGGGATGAGTCTAGGCAAGTCAACACATTAAAAAAGTCATTGAAATGTAGCTGCCAGCAAGTTAGGCTGGTGGGTTTGCAGACATCCTAAAAGGAAGCACAATCTACATATCACTTGTTTCTCATGTGATCACTCATTCTCATATATCACTTGTGCTTTCTGTCAGGAGGAAAGACTTTTTCCTTTATTAGACAGCAACCAGCAAGGGGAGAGAAGGACAGATGTACACAAAGTAAGGAAGTCCTTTTTGCTTTTATTGATGCAAGCTTGACTTACAAGACAGAAGTTTCTGTAGCCTTTATCATCACAGTATATGGTCACCTCCTGTTAAATTTCCAATATGCCCCAAGGACTTACCCATCTAAATGCAGAGGCTTTGGAAATTCTTACCCTTTCTCTTATACCTGTGGTTCTTGTCTGTTATATCCTGATGATGCAAAGAATTACCCTTTAGTCACTATCTGTATCAAGGGTGGGGTTTATTTGTTTGTTTCCCATTAATCTATTTCTCTTATTCCCACATATTCACACTATGGCAATGCAATTTTATCCTCTCCTAGGCATAAAGGGCAATTTCCCAGACTAGAAATGAAAAAATGTGCTGATCTTACAGAAAATTTCTCTTCCTTTATTGTTGCCATTGCCACTTCCCAAAAATATTCTGTCATGTTGGCAAAGATCCTACACAGATCCTATCCAAGGCATCCTTGCTTCTGCCAAGTACCAGATCTTATCCTTATGCCATGATACACTGGACTGCAGAACATTTAAGAAAGTCAAGTGATAGCTTTGGTGGGTTTTTGCTTCATTCTGCTTCTTTTTCTTTCTTTCTTTTTTTTTTTTTTTTTTTTTTTTGGTCTGTGGGTGAATGTATTTTTAAAATGGATTCAGATGTTAGATTTCTCTCCAGTTTTCTAAAATATCAACAAAATTTCATTGAAAAATTTATGAGTACAGACACAAACATATAAAGGTGGGAAAAAAAAAGTTTCTGAGGGCTGGTGATAATTTCAGTATTTAACAGCTGTCTGCATTTGCTCAACCCTACCTCTGCTAAGGAGATTTCCACCCATGGAAGATTTATCCAGTTTTATTTTTCAGAGGCAATTTTTTTACAGGCAAATTTCTTGATCTTAATTTACTGCACATCCTTGCTGGAATAGTTCTCAATTCTTTGCAGATGCAAAGTCACAGAGAGCTGCCTGGAGATATATGATTT
Organism: Passer domesticus; assembly: GCF_036417665.1. NCBI lineage: Eukaryota > Metazoa > Chordata > Aves > Passeriformes > Passeridae > Passer > Passer domesticus. Next base: position 54,340,588 of record NC_087512.1, on the reverse strand, counting down.
TACATGCCTTGAAGATAGCTCAGAGATGCAATTGCAAAATCTAGCTCTCACAAAGAGTTGGGAATTTGTGACAGTCCCTGAAGGACTTTGCATCCATAAACCAATGACTGGATTACACTGATTCATAAATGTGTTACTCTTCTATCTCTGGCTAATGAAATACAAGTAGTTGTCCTGCCATTAACTGTTTCTGAAGCCAAACACAAGAGAATATAAAGGATATGGCATATATTCAAACAGAAAAGTCAGCAGGTAATTTGCTCTTTCTGCTAACAAAAGAACTTCAATATCTCTAGTGTTGCAGAAAGAATGCAGAAATAAATGTAGAAATATTCCTTAATTTAAGTTCTGTGTTCAGAAAATTTTGCTAAAAAGTAGTGATTCATTCAGACCCTAAAGGGGATTGGTGACAAAGTCTGTCTACAGCAGGAAAGCTCAACAAGCTGTGGGGATAAAGCTATAGGTTTGTTTGCCAGCATTTCCTGCTCTGTAAGAATCCAGGAATCCTCATGGTGATGTCACCTCCTCAGCACTGTACCCACTGTATCCCGTCAGCCTGGCTCAGAACCTTTGCTGCCTTGTCCCATCCCACACGCCCCCTGGACTGCCTGGCAGCCAGGGAGAGAGGCAGGAGGGAGCTGTGTGTCGAGGGTGCAGCTGGCCCATGGCTTCTGGATGGCTGAAGGGCTTTCCCCGGCCTCTGCTCCACTGGAGGGCTGGAAAGGACTGATGCCCTGCACAGTGAGATCCACTGTAGCAGCAAGGGGCTCTGGGGCACAGTGCTGGGCAGGAGCAGGGCTGAGTTGGGACCCATGATACTGAGAAGCAGTGATAACCACGCCCTGCAAAAAACAGATGAACCATGGAGCTATGTCTTTGTGAGAAGATTGAACTTGCCTGGGATAGGTCTCTAGTTCTGAGGCTGACACACATGAGACAACTCATGCCTGTGCCATTCCTGCCCTCAGGAAGCCACAACAAACCATTCCACTGTTTCTACTGAGAAGACATGAAGGCATGACTTTCTTGAACTTTGGACTTAATTTCAAATTTCTGCAGAGCCATTAAAAAGTAATTATGTTTTAGCTACAACCTTTTTGGTTACTATTAAAGATTTCCAGGTTTATTTACTCCCTAACCAGCAAGCAAATCCTTGCTGTGTTTCTTTTCAGGAAAATTATTTTTTTCTATTTTCTAGCTTTCTCATTGACCTCAATATTTGAACACCCATGAAAGACACAAGCAAGGTGATTAACATTCACTACATTTGTTTCTCATGTCTCCAAGGAAAGAAGGATATGAAGCATTTTGCTTTGTATATAAATATGACTGCCTCTTTAAGAGAAAAAAATACCCAACCCATACAGCAGAGATTAGTTTATATTGCTTCAGAGACCATGACTCACATTATGTGGTTGGGAGAGGTGACCAGAGATTAAAACAACAGCACAAAGACAGCCTCTTAGTCCTTTAAATGTAAGAACTGAGATGTTGATTTTGCTTCAAGGAGAAGCCAAAGCAAGGCACCTGGGGCAAGTTAACTGTGTGCACTGAGAGTTAGTGCTGCTGAGAATATTCTTGCAGCTTTCTCTAAAAGCTGGTATTTTGAAAACACCAAAGGCTGTAGCATTTTGCAATAGGGTACATAATGAAAGCATGAGATTATGAAATTTTCAGTCCAGAAGTCTTTATAATTTCACAGCAGCTGAAAATGTCCAATAATCTTCATTGTAAAATTTTTCATTTCAAGACTTCTAACATTCATTTAAACACAAACACTTTTCATCAGTTATATACAGAAAGACCTACCTAAATATTGAAGAGGAAACAGTTCAGCTCGCTGGTTTTGTTGAATTTTGCCCCCAGATAAACCTGGGGGCAAAAAATAAAAATAAAAATAAATAAAATAAATATATAAATAAATAAAATAAATAAATAAAATAAAAATAAAAAATAAAAATAAAATAAACCTGAAACACAACTCATTAGCAAAATTTTATAAAGCTGAAACTTGGATTTAATTTATATAATCCTGACAGCCTTTACAAAAAACCCAGCCCTAAAAATAAATTAAAGAATTATTGCCTCAGTTTCTTTTTAACAGATGTAAAGATGCCGCTGTTACGCAGACCTATATTCCACGCTAACTTACTCCAGCTTGTGAAAGTAGCTCCAGTTAAGCAACCACAGCCACAATGCTGTGTGTGATTCAGCCAATTTGTGTTAAACTGAGCCTAATGCAGACAAAGAGCCAGAGGAACATCTGAACTTTTCCCCAATTTTTCAGCAACTATGTAATCTACAATGATTGCATATATTGAAAATACATCCAAAGAGCCTAGCACAGGGAGGCTTTTAGTAAAGCAGGACTCGGAAATATAAGACCCCATAAAATATGGGTCACAAAATGTGACCATGTACCTACCCTGCTTAGATTGGCAGAGCACAGCTATTATCACAAAGAATTATTTGGCTTTTCAGTAGTGCCAGTCTATGGTAGATTCAGTAGTGCCAATCTATGGTGGATGCTTAAGCTTGGAGCATCTCCCAGGGTGTCTGTGGTTTGAAAAAAGAGCTTCACATCTCTGCTTCTAAGTATACCAGAACTTCAAATAAAAATCTCAGTCACTTATATACTGCCAATATCACATATCACTCAGGGGAAAATCTGTAAGAAAAAAATTACAGGAGGCAAGTTAACATTGTTTTAAATATTTTATTGTAATGGACTCTTTAAATGGATCTGCTTTAAAGTGACTTTCTGTTAATATGGGGTTTCATAAATAAGCAGCATAAACCCTCACCTGCTTTAAAATACAAATATGAATGTTTACAAGGTTAGGTATCATCATATTCTTTTCATACATGCTTCTACCATTGTTGTTGCAAAGCATTATTTTGTTAATAACCATTTCTTTACCAAGAGAGTGGTCAAGCACAGGAACAGGCTTCCTGGGCAGATGATCAATAACCCAAGCCTGTCAGTGTTCAAGAGGCTTTTGGACAATGCCCTTTGTTGATCAGTACTGTCAGATAGTTGGACTAGTTGGTCACTACAGATGCCTTGCAACAGAAATAGTGTATCCTATCCTATCCTATCCTATCCTATCCTATCCTATCCTATCCTATCCTATCCTATCCTATCCTATCCTATCCTAATTATTTATTAGACGTAACAGTCCTTTTCCTTTCCTTGTACAAGATCCCATGACCTGAAGAAAGCTTGCTTTGGGCATCTGTTTTCATAAAACCAAAGTGTATGTGATCTACTACTTCTCTTGATTTTGCTCCTGTCAACACCACAGTTTATGAATAATCACCAAGGCCATATTTATCTTAATAATCTGTGTGGACATCATTGAGCTCATGAGGAGCCCAGCTGAAAGCCTGAAAAAAAACCTGTTTGTTAATTATTCTTAATAGGGCTATTTTCTCATTTTAAAAGGATTAAAGCTTTTCATAGAATAAAACAATATCTTGGGTTAGACCAGGCCTTAAAGATCACTTGGTTCCAATTCCTCTGACACTGGCAGAGACCAAGTTGCTCAGAACTCCATCTTGACCTTGATACCCCCTTGATGGGGCATCCACAGCTGCTCTGGACAACCTGTTCTAGTGCTTCACCACCCTCACAGTAAAGAATTTCTTCCTTGTATCTAATCAAAACCTACTCTCCCTCAGTTGGAAACTATTTTCCTTGACGTGTCACTACATGATCTTGTAGAAATTCTTCTCCATCTGTTTTGTGGGCTCACTTCAGGTACTGGAAGGGCAGAGCTACCTCATCCTGAAGTTTTCTATACTTCTGGTTGAGCCAGCACAATTCTCTCAGCCTTTCCTCAAAGCAGAGGTGCTCCATCCCTTTCATCATCTTGGTGGCCTCCTCTGGACTTGCTCCAACATGTCCATGTGTGTCCTTTGCTGGGGAGTGTGAGAGACCAAAATGTGAAAGGTTAAGACTCAATCAGCTACTGGCAAAAGCAGCACATGATTTGCTGGGGGCAGATTTGCACCCCCAGCCATAGCAGGGAGGTGAGCTTTTGGGTGTGTGGCGGCAAAATCTCTGATCTGTCTAAGAACAGCCAAGGTGCAGAGGGGGTGAGCGAGTGGAGGATGACCACCAGTGGAGGACAGCCACAACAAACCAACCTTTGTTTGGCAGCAAGCTGGATTTTGAGCCAGGTTATAGAGAAGGCTGATAAGAAGCAGATCATGTGAGGTGGGAGAAACTTTTTACCATGCCCATGTCCTCCCTTGCACAACTGGATCATGTGTAAAACTCCGACCTGGGGTATCAGGACATTCACATGTAAGCCTGAAGACACTCATCCCATCTGATGGGGCATAACTGGCTCAACTACATAGTTTCGGTATTTTTGAGAGAAATACATTTTGTCCCTGTTCCAGTTCCTGTTCCAGGACTTTTAGAATATGCCAAGTACTGCATAGAGAACCTGCTAGCAAGGGAGGTATGCCATCTTGGATTTGGCATTTCACTAAATTTCCCACTAATCTGGGAGCCTGGGCAAAGTGATTTTGAACCTGCATGAGACCTGCATCACACTCACCAATTCTCCTTGGTGAGACAAATTGCACACGAACACTCCCCTCCACATAGCCCTTAGGTGGTGAGAGATGAGTAGAATGACCACCAGGTGAACTAACTGAGTTTGCTTTAAGCCTTAATTACATCTGGATTTAAAGAGAGAAAATAAACATTATCTGTCTTTCTCCTATAACCACCTACCCCTTAATTAAAAAAACATTTAAGAGTTTGTCTCAGCCTTTCCTGCAGGCTGAACAAGCCCATCCTAGAAATGTTTCTGATAAGAAAGTGCTGAGCCACAGGTTACCCTATCTTAACAACAGGTTCCCACAAAGAATTTGAAGGAAAAAAGGACATTTTTTTTTCTAGTAAAGTAGGCCTTTTGGACCTAGAGAATCTAGAAGTCACCTATGAGTTTTTCAGTTCACTCTATGTTTTGCATATGAAAAAACAGAGATAATTTTTATTTTTACAAGAGGCAGTAGCTTCCACCATAATGATATTTTCCCTGTATGACATGTCAAAGATGAGTGTGCAGTATTATTAAGTCTCTAAAACTACTTTGTAAACTATTAATATAAGGATATTAAGGAACTATCTGTGTCAACACTGCAATTAGAAAAACATATTTTCATCCAGAGTTCCTATACCACATAAAACTAAAATTAATTAGTCGTGGTGAGATCTGTATATCAGTATGTTCATAAAACTGAGATGAATAGTCAGTAAAAGGCAAAACTACTGGAAGTGACTTAAATGACTGAAGTGAATACAGATGACCAGCCAGATCCATAATATTTTTAAAATCTGTAGAGTTACAATACATTTTAGATGGAAAAAGATCTATAGTTGTCGTGTAATTAAACTCTGTCAGTCACAGCAGGGCCAGTTTACTAAGGATCATATCCAGGTGAGTTCTATCTATTCAACCGTGGAGATTTCAGACTCTGTTAGTGCAGTCTAAGTATGGTTAGCAGCACAGATAAACAGAAAACATTATTGTTTTATTATTATTTATTGTTTTATTAAAATTTATTGCAAGATCAAAGGTCTCACGAAAAAATAGAAACTTACAAATTGTGTGAATAGTTTTAATGCACTCATAAAGAGACATTAAAAGAAAATTGACTAAGATTCTGTACTATATCTGCAATATAATTCACAGGCTTTATTCTTAAAATATTGTCACCATTTAGGAGTAAATAAACAGCATAGCATTACACATGTTCACAAGTATTTACCACTTATTTTAAACAAAATCTTTACCATATACTTTTTTTCCAGAGAAATTAGTTCATCCCCATTTTGAAAAGTCTAATAAGAAAACATTCAACATCCTCACTGGAAGTAATGTGAGTTGATGTTTCTGTTGTAAAAAATTATGCTATGGAAATCAACAAATAGGTTTACAGGGTTATACAGCCATACTAAACAAGCTTCTATGTTATGCTGCATTAGGCCTTCTGGATTAGCAAAACATTTTGACAATAATGGCGACTTTTCAGCTGAAGCTCAAGGATCATATCCAGGTGAGTTCATAGTTTGGATTAAAATGCTGTAACCTCTTAAAAACGAATATCCAGTGTTACATACCTGACAACATTCTTAACCAAATGGTAATACTCTAAAGGTTAAGGCAACTCCAAATTGAAGCTGCAATGTCTGTATTTTTCACAATTCCCTGCTCAAATTTAACTCCTTAGAATGCAATGTGTGAGAGAGAGTGAGAGAAAGGCTGTGTGATACTTGGTTGCTGTTTGGGATTAAAACCTATCAGTCCCACAAAGAAAATTAATAATTTTATGCGTTTAATTTGGACATTTCCTTGGATACACTGTATTAAGAAGCATCTGATCCTATAAAAGATACCCACAATGGGATGACCTCATGATGGCCTTCTCAAGGTAAGCACTATTTGTATTGGAAAATCCATTCCAAAATAAAACCACACAGGAAATGAGAGGCATCCTGTTATTGACTTATACCCATTCATCAGAATTTTCCAATTCATCAACAGAACAGCATAGTCAGAGGAGACAAGTTCACTTACAATAGACATAAATTTTTTTTTAGCCAAATATAATAAGCATCACCAACTTATTTCTGATAGTTGGTGTATTCAGCTATTCTTTGTCTTCATGAAATGTAGCTGGTTATTATTGTTAGGGTAAGCAGTGTTATTCATTATTAAAATGTTATTATTATTATTATTAAAATGTCAAGGTGGGAAAGATTTTAATATCACTACAGCTTCCTATATTTAAAGAAAAAAACCCCAAGGATGTTGATAAGAAAGTTCACTGTAGATTTTCTTATTACTCTGTATCTTAAAACCACTGGCATAGCTTTAGTAAATAAAAAGCATCAAGTTTAGTTCCCAGTTTCAACATATGCCTCTGTTGATCAACTGCACTGATGCTAGCACTGAGTTACCATTTACAGATCAAAGAAACGCACATGACCAAGGCAAAATAAACAGAGGAAAACAAGCTTAACATCTATAACTCAAACTATCCAGAGAACTAGTAGGAATCCACTTCAAGAAATTTGCCAAAGGCTTTTATCACTTTTATGCAAACAAAACCACAATGCATTTCTAAAGTTTTGCTTCAATATTTGTACTTAGTTGTACAGTACGTTAAAGTCAGTGTACAGCTTTTGCCATTTTACTGTAACCTCTGTAAACTCACAACTATATTGCATCATATGAAAGGTTCTAAACCCTTCTGCAATCCCCATTAGATCTACCGAATGCAGCAGAGTGGAACATGTTGGTACAGAAAGTTAGGAGCCAGAAGACATATTGGGTGTCCAGCCCATTTGATAAGCCCGCTCCAGTGTTCTCTTGCAATCCTGCAGCACAGTACTGAAGGTTATATGTGGATATTGCTGCACCAGCTGCTCCACTGTGGCCTCATTCACCTGCAACAAAAGAACAGAACCTGTGATGTGCAGAAAGTGAATGAAAAGGGTAACATTAGGCAAGCTAGAAGAATGGAAAAGCTTTGGACTCCTGGGTGGATTTGCAGCACGAGGCTCCTCATTATAAACCTTACTATAAATTTGGTGCATTTATCACATAATAAATATACAGAATGTAATGTCCGGTTAGAGAATGAAAAAAAACAAAATCAAACCCCATGCTTTGATTTCATTGTAGAGGAGGAAGTTTTATAATCCTGGTTAAACAAAATGATGCCCAGAGTAATAGATTTCTTACTTGAAATAGAAGCTATTTACTCAAAGTTGCTCAAGCAGACATACATTTAAAAATGTGAGATTATTTTGGCTTTGGCAAATGAAAATAGATTACATCTATTAATTAATTTATGGTACAGTTATGGAGACATTTAAAAATGCTAAGTAGTAACTGCGGAATTAACTTTCCTGACATGAACTTGTACTGTATGGTTGCTATCAATAGGTCTGCAATAAAAAGTAATAGATAACGTGACTAAAGATGGGGGAAAAATACTAACTATTCTATGTTGTGGGTAGATCAAGTACTCCTTTATGTCTCTTTTTCCAAAAGGTAAAAATCCTGCATGACTTCACATACATCACTAGCAGAAGATTTTATTTTAGCCTTCTTTTGTGAGGGTAACACTGCAGAATTGGGATCAATAATTAAAACATCCAAGGTGGTTGGTCTGGGATGTCCCTCTTAAATTTGAGACATCAAAGTTAGCACCTTTATTCTTCATAACACAACGTAATCAAACCCAGCTAAACCTAACACCCTTAGAACTCCAGTGCTGCAAGGGGATTAATTTGTTCAATTATTTTAAAGATGATTGCAGTTCATATCAGAGAGGTAAATGGCTTTCTTCAGCCTTTAGACAAATAAAAGATTAACCTAAGAACCATGAACTCTAGTTGGCTCTCTCTGAAATCTTTGCTGAACAATTGGGCATTTTAAAATGCATTGATACTACAGTTACTGAATCACCTACATCAGTAGCATGTACAACTTGTGGCATTGTTTGTTTTTCTTCCCTTAGTGTACCACTTTCAAGGCCAAAAGTAAAATGCCAGACTGTAAAGTTTACTACCATTACAAAAATCTGTCTTGCGAAAAATATTTTAAAGCACAGTAATCACAGTATCTAATCCTATTTTTGTCCTTAAAAGATAACAAGGAGAGCATCCTTCTGAACAGTGATTGCACCCAATGACAAGGATAAATGAAAGGTTTAATATCCAGTTCTTCTATTTTGATAATAGAAATACTCAATCTTCATTGGAAATTTCATCTAGCTGAGACTAACTTGGATAGAAAGCTGGTTTAACTTCACAGCACAAACTGTACTTCTCTGGCAAATTGCTATGTTACAGTAATATCTTTCAGTGCTGAAAAACAAGAAGTGACTTTGAAAAAGCAAAATGAAATCAGAGATAGCACAAGTCCCCCATAATATTTGATATTTACAGCTGAATACATACTTGCAAATTGTAAGTTACAATTCACAGAAATATTGCTTGGAAGGGAAGAATCCCCAAAGTAGCAGTAATTTGCTACTTTATGCCTAGCAAAAAATAGTCAAAAGTCTCTTTTCATTAGAGTTATGCTGCAGAGACCCATGGCAGAATCTATCACGCTACCAGAAAGTCCTCTTAATGTTTAACTCAGCCACAACAAAGAGGCTTACAACTGACAGTGGCTTATTTTGCTCCTTCTTAATGGGAAGCTTGTATAAAATGTGTTATTTATCTACTAGATAGCTGCAAATTTTACTAGTACATAGAAGTTATTATGATTTAGCACTTAGCTGTTGGGCATTATTTGTTAAAACAGCATGGATATAATGGCTTTAGAGCCAGTGTTATATGCATATTCTCTGTTACAAGAAACAAATAAGGCAAATTCATTACAAAGGAAGGTAGTAAACACTCTCCATGCCCTGACGTATTGGACTCAAGCCATGTACACAAGATACAGCCTAGCTAGGTTTAAGCTGATATATGTATTACCAGGCTAACTTAGGCATGGCCCAGGACACTTAGGAAGGCAGAGAATGTTAAAATGGTATATTTGAGTCACAAAAACCTATGAAGAAAACCACCTCTAACTGTTTGTCCTAGTTTTTTTTCCTGACATAATTATTACTAGTTAAATTTTAGCTATTGGCTATTAGTACTTTGCTAAACAGAAGCAGGAATCTTTTGGTATCAAGTGCCAAATACAGTTCCAAAATAAACAGGAGTATGAAGAAGGCAGATAAAACCATTGCAGAAGCACCACTGACAAAAGCACCTGTTCTATGACTAAAGTCTGAAGAGAGAAGCTTTCTCCATTTTTCACTGGACATTAAGCAAATATTTAAATTATTAGTTTGATCCTAGGGAACAACTTGTGTTATAATTTGTTGTTAAACAGTAAAGTAATGACAAATCCTATGGATGTATTTGGAACCATAACATTTACAGAAAAAAAATTACTTTGAGTCTGAAAAACTGAGTTTACTCTCATGATGAAGGAAAAAGAAATCTTACCAAGCTTCATGATAAATGAAGGTATGTAACTTTAAGTTAAATATAAAAGTTTTTAATCCTGAGAGTAAAATGCAAGGAGTTAAAAATTATGCCAAACTAAATTTAAAGTAAGATTACACAACAGAAGGAGGAGAAAAAAAAACTTGGCAGTGGGACAACCAACCTGGATCCAGAGATGAGAAAAAAAGTATTCCCAATCTAAAGATTTTGATACCTTTTCTATACCACGAGAAAAGTCAGGTCCGACACTAAAACAATGAAAAACTTTTAGTATTTAAAACTCTCCATATTACTGGACTAAAACGTCACTATCTAAAAAAGAGGAAAAAAGGAAATAAAATTTTATTGTTTGTTAATGAATGTGAAAAGTAATATCTAAGTCAACTTTGTTAGTATCCTTGTCATCTTTTCCCTAGTGGTAGGATTAAGATGAAAAGAAGTCTTATGCCCAGCCATTAGAACACAAGCTTCTGTCTCTTTGTTAAGATCAGCCTGGCTGGTGATAAAACAAAAGTACTGAATGTCATTCCCAAAATAAGTTCATTACACAAACAGAACAATTTTCCCTTCTGAGCTTAAACGTTCTTGTTCAATGAATGAAAAGTAAAAATCTCCACATCTTAATATGCTGTAGAATGTTATATTTTTCTGGAGATAAACTACTTAGATTATCTAATACATAATCATTCATCTGAACTTGAATAGCTCTTCAATTATGTTTTAACACATAATGAGAGAATGCAGCCCATATCATTAAGAACAAAGTAATAGTTTTGCAAATCCTGGTCATCAAACAAAAAACCAAAATAACACAAAGACCGGTTTGAAAATTATTTTTTTCTTCCTGAAATAAGAATTTATCCCAGGCTAAGGAATAGATTGAAAAAACAAAACCAAGGAGAAGACGGGTTACAGAAAATGGCAAGATCAAGTGGTATCATCTCCCTTTAACTCAGTTAGTGCCTAGATTATGACCTAGAAGTCATAGTTTTGAATACTTTTTGCTTAAAGACACTTGAACACGTATTTCCCAGAAGAATGCACTTGACCTTGTCACAAATGTTATCTGGGGTAGGACCTCCTTAACTTCTTCTTTGTCTAATGACAGTGTGGTTGTACAGACAGTATTTAAATATTATCTGTGCTAGAGAACATTTCTCATGTGATAAATAGGAGTTCATCTTGGAAAGAAGAACAAGAACACCGTTCTAGTCCCTGCAAAATGGTACACTGGCAAAAGAGTCTTGTGTGTGCCTCTTTGGAGAACTTTCATCATCACTCTGCTATTACAGACAAAATATGGCTGAAATACTGAGAAAAATGGGAAATCAGTGCTCAACACTCTTACTCTCCTTTAGGTAAAATGGTCTGCCCATAACAGAAATCCTGAAAACTGCCGCCAATTTGTAAATATTTTTCCTAGAATAAAGTAACTAACACTTATGAGCTGATTTTTTCAGGCTCAGAGTAAATTGAAAGCTACTCACAATAAAATATTCATTCATATTTTGATAGCATGTTATACTTACACATCTAGTCCTATTGCCAGTATTTACTGATTTGGAACACTACTTGTCTGACACAGAACATCTTCAGAAATTTATGTTATGCCACCTTCCACAAGTTTTCATGAAAAATTCAAAATGCAAGCAAGAATAGTTATGAGGTTGTTTTTTTTTTCTTTTAAATTTGCTGTGTCATTTGGTTTTGTGACAATACCAACATTGTTTTCTTTAATTTCTAGATTCTAAAATTAGGAATTTCTGAAGATATAAAATGATTCCAAAGGGCTAGAATTTTTTTTTTAACCTAGTTATGTTCGTTATGTTCCTACAACAGATGTTATTAAATTCAAAGGATTAATTAAAGTTTTCTTAACCCTGTTAAGGTAAATTAAAGATCACATTTGAAACCATCAGCCATACTAGGCATTTATTTTTAATGACACTGACACCTTCATTCACTGCTCTGCTCAGGAACAGAAACAGAGGGGCTCTTCCTAAACAGGACTTTCCTAGTTACTTTTCCTTAGCTTGTCTTTAGTTGATATCATGTTTTGGAAATCTTCTCTGGAGTTGGATACTCTTTCACTAAATTGCCAAGAATTGTAAGATTTCGTACTGATCTCCAAAACTCGTCCTATAGGTGCATTAGGATCAGACTCCACAGCTATTAAAATCTGCCAAGAATGTCTGTGTTATCTAGAGCGATACTGAAAAGCAAGGGTAGACTCATCACTTAAATTGCAAGTTTTATGCAGCTCTCCACAGAGTACGAGTATTCAGTGCTAATCTAAAGAGTTTGATCGGTCTTTTTCAACAACAAAACCTAAAAATCTTCACATCTTAATGACTTCAGTTTAATGACCAACTCACTTGATAATTAAAATGTTATCTCCATTCCAAGTTAAAAAATGAAACCAATAAGCAGTTATATAAATAAAAAAACTAAAGCTTCCAAAACTGGATTAGTGCAAGGATGCATAACTAGAACTTCATACAAAAACCTGCTTGTGTCCCTCAGACCACCATTCAGGGGTGACAGTTAAAATAATTTCTGCATAGCATCTAACACAGCTCTTGGAAGGGGCATTGGCTGGTCAGGTTAGAAAAATGGCACAAGTATTATCATAACATTTCTACATATAAACATCCGCAAAATCACCTTCACACAGAAGAAATGCAAATGAATTTGTCTCCAAAGGGCTTTCCTACAATACTGTTGGCATTTTACTTACGGAGTGTTATTTCAGCATTAGGGCTACTGGAATTTGTGTGCACTTCTGTCTCAATCCACATAGAAAAGTATTGCATGAAAGCCAAATTTGTATGCAATGGTCAAAGAAATGACTTTATAGTCATTGTGTGTATCCATAATGATGGATATGGAAAATTCTTTATGTTCCTATTTCTCTAATGTTTTACAAAAAAATCCAGTATATACACACTTTAGAGTTATAAACAAAACATTTTCACACAGTCTTTCTCTTCTCTAAGTTGTAGTTTGCTTCCTCAAATGAGTGTCTTATAAAAAGTGTACTTTGATTTTTTTTCTGCTAATAGTTGAATGAATTATATTCTCAGGTGGCCCAATTATAACTGTTGCCTGTAGCCATAACAAAATTAAAGATTTCTGGAAACGTTTTGTGTGAAGTGCAGTTGATCAGCTAAGGCAGACATATTCCACAGAGTTTCAGCTGCCCTTGTGCCCAGGGGCAGAACCCTTGTTTAAGACTTTAACAAAATAACAGCACTACCAATATTAGCACAACATCCTACAGTCCAAATAAAGTCCCTCATGACTTGAGAAAATAATGTGTTTTGACTTAGAGGATGCTGTTATTGAAAAAAAAGAAGATCACATATGTACACACACACAGACACTGTATTTGTAGATTCATAAATAATGAAGTCGGCAAGTATAGTCTGTACAGTGCTATTATTATCATGACATTTGACAACTAAATTGTGCTAAATCCTAGCAATTAATTACCCATTTATATTTGTATAAGTAAAGGAGTAGGTAAATATCTGCAATATTTTCTGCCATATGAATTGAAATAAATGGAATGCACAAGTTCTTCTAATATTCCACGGTAGCACTTCTGGAAGGATTTCAGAAAGTGGCAAGGTTGCTTGTGGAGTATATCTACTTTAGAGTTCTTGTTTAAATCTCACCTGAAAAGAATGAAATTCAGTGTTGTAGTTGTTTTCTCATGTCAATGCTATTGCCTCAAACTGCCAGTCTACTAAAAACTAGCAACACCCATTTCAGATCTCTGTGAGGATGCACAGTTTTCTGCAACACAATATTTTTTATTTAAGCTGTGTAAATAAAAAAGGTTTCACTCTCAATTCTCTTTCTTATTTTGAGGGTTTATTTTTCTATTAAAGCAGAGAAACAATTTTAAAGGAGCCCTTCAGTTTGGCTGGTTATTTGGTTTGCTAATTCTGCCCATTTTAACAGACGAACTTCTAGACTCCACCTATAGAATATTTTCCAGGTAAAAATATTACCAGTACTACACACATTTCAAAAATTTTTTCTTCTAAAAATTGCAGTTAATAAAGACCCAGATGCAGTGAAATTACGCTGGTAATTTATATAGCGATAAATATTTTTTCAGATTACTTTCTGCCTGTTGAATTAATAACACTGAATATTTTCCTTCCTATTTAACTACATTAGCAATAATTTGAGCACATTAGTGTAATACCTGTCAAAATGACGGCATGTAAAACTAACAAGAAGTCTTTCTCAAAAGTTGCCAGCTGGCAAAAATAACTGGAAGTTCCAGGGAGTAATGTTTTTAAATAAATTTCTCTGATTTTTATTTTTTTATTCATAAATGCTGACCAGTTCACATTGCATTCTTCCTTAATAGTTTGCCTTATCACAATTTTGAACTGTTGATCAACACCTGAGGGTCCATCTTTCTCTTAGAGAATGACGTGGTTCAGGTGGGTGCTTTTTAGAACCAAGGACAATTTCATTAACTCTGGAAAATTCTATCTTCATCCCTGTGCCATGGAACTGCTACAGAGGTATCAGCTTGGAGAATAAAAATCTTTTAGCAAAGAAACAGTTAAACTAGAAGAGCAAAATCTTTAGCTTGTATAAAAACCCTTTCTTTTTGTGCGTGTTTTAGCAGATGTTTTCGTTTACACACATAATGGATCTGTTACCCTAGTTAGCTAGGGGGAAAAAGCCAAAAGTAGTACTGTTCAGACTTTTAAAACTGTTGTATTGAAAACCAAAGTGAAATAAATGCTATTCTTCTTTTGTTGTGGGTAGCTGTGGTTTCCTTCTAATGAAATTCACAGATCTCATGAATTTAAAATCTTTATCTTTCATAGAGAGATGTATCAATTGCAGCTCCTACATTATATATATAAAACTTAAAAAAATACAGCAATTCTTTTTTAATATGCAGCAATGTTCTTGAACAAATTATAGTAATTTAAGAGAAAAAAAGGACTACAGAATTTTTCTTAAAGAGAAGGATTGGATATTTTCATTCCTCTTCAAATCACAAAACCATAATTTCAAATCTCAAAATGAATCCTTGTAATATAAAAGAAGAAATGGTAGCAATTTGGCTGGTTTTCTGATTAGGCTAATGATAGCATTTTCTGAAAGTGGAAGGCAAATTGCTGTGATAATTACATTAAAACAAGCCATGGCTCTGTATTCTCACTATTCTGCCATTGATTAAAAACAGTTAAACACAAAAATATATTGGAAATTGAAAGATATATCTCTAGAACCTAGGATATGTGAAAGAGCTAATGCTCTTTTTTACTTACCTTCAGTTGCAGATTAGCTGTGTAAATTAAAAGCTTGTGAATGATGGGTAAAAATGTTTCTTTTTAACAGGAGCTGCATTCCTAACTCTGCTAATGATTTGTGGTCTTCACTGAATATGCAATATGCATTTACAAATATTTGTAAAACAGGTTTTGTAGAAGGACAAAGTGATAAATTATATTAAAAATCCACATATAGTCTAAAAATCTTATTCTTACTTAAGATGCAAATGATTTCTTAACTGACCATTTTTTATTTTTAGGGATCATCTATCTTTCTTCCTCTGGGAATGTAAAATAGTTTGTCATTTTGTCAGTTGTACTGGCCATCAACTTCTGTGCTCTAATACCTCAGCAAAACTAGAATAGGAAATATATACTACAATTTATCTGAGAAAGTCTTCTGGAATAAGCTACAGGCTTTCAGAAGTATTTTCATGAAAAGCAATCATGTCTTTTCTGAGAAATTCATCTCAAAAAAATGGAAAAAAAAAAAAAGCAAGGGAAAAAAAAAGCCAGGGAAAAAAAAAGCAAGGAATAAGGCCCAACATTTCATTTCATTCACACATAGTGGTGAATACTGAATTTTGTGGCCTCTGTTTTTCAGTGTCATTTTTCTGCCTGTTTTCCCAAGAAATATCTCCTGCATTTATGTGGGAACACTCGATAACTGCTACAAATTGCACCACAGTTATAGGTAAAGGATCTTGAAATATGAAAATTGTGTGTGAGAAAAGTTGCAGGAAGATTATTGTGACACATTGTTCAACCAGTCAAGCTATCACCCAGAAAAAAAACCCAAAACAATAATCAACAAATTTTTAGTCCCTATTTCCTAGTTGATACCCATCTACTTTCCCCAAGGGTAAAGATTTCAAGCTGCCACTATTTAAAGCTGTTCACTTCTTGTGAGAGCACAAGAAAGAAGTGCTATAAAGACATCTTTCAAATGATTTCTAGAAATAAATAGTATGGAGAACATCACCCTTTTCCTCCATTTTTTAAAGTATGAAATAGAAAAGATACAAAATTAATTAATTAATTCATTAAATAGAAAAAGTAAATAGGATCAAGGTCAGTTTAATGATAGGAATGTACAGTACACTGTGTTCAGAAAAAAAAGCTCAAAATGTGTATTTAAATCTGTTATTTTGATGCAGACATCATTTTATGCCCTTAGGATGCAAGAAAAGCTCTTAACAATTCTGATGTCAGTGTTTGTGGGAGAAAAGAAAGCATCCTGTAACTACCCACACCTTTCTCAAGATACTTAAAGTAATTAAAGGAAAGGTTCAATTATCTTTAAAATATCCTCTTTCCTAAGCTGTGATAAAAATACAGGGCTACAATTAAAATTTGGTTGGAAGAACGAACGAGTCAGGTTCTCATTCCGCTGTGGGGAACTAACCTAAAGTGAATTTAACATAGCCCTTGTTATGCTTTCCTTGGTACTTTCCAAGGTGACAAACCAAGAGATGCTGGGCTCCCAAGCAGCACCAACCTACCTGGTGCTCCTACACAGCCACATCAAGTCCTAAAACACAGCCTTGGACTGCAGCCCCCAGCAGCACAGCACTCCTCTGTGCAAAGGCATGGGAAGTTTGTGGTTGCACCCTGCTCCCAGAGCACTGTGAAGACGTGACAAGAAGGAACAAAGCCTGGCCTGCTACCCCTGGTTTGCGTGGCACAGTGCAAACACAGGCAGAACACCGGAATGCAAAACAGAAATACCTTCTCTTTCATGCCTTTTCCAATTCCAAACCTCTAAAACGTCCTGCTTAGGCCTTAAATAACTACTGATTTTATCTGTTACTGCTTTCAAAAGAAATGGAGACTCAGAATGGCAACATTTTCTTTCTATGGAACAACATATGACTTGTGCAGTCCTGAGTGATGCCTGGTGCCTGCACAGATGTACAGATACCCATGTACACAAAAATTTATTTGCACAGTTGATACCCTGTCCTGTGAGAGAAATCAGAAGGGAGAAGGGGCCCAGCTACTTTAAGTAGCTGTTCATGTTGGTATGCAGGCAAGTGGGGAATTCTGTTGTCCAGAATGTAGGTATTTAAAAACATTTAGAATCTACTCTAGATCACTTTCACACTTCAGGAGGTCTGGATGATAGTCTCTCAGATGTATTCCATCTGACACAGAAAAGTTCCAACTGAAATATATGCTCTCATTATGATGACCTCATAGTAAAGTCAGCATTTTTAGATGACATTTCTCAACACAATGTCATCTATTTTAAGGCAAAGACCATATTGCTCCTGTGGTGTGTATGTAAGATGGTAGGAAAAATGATAAAAAGAAAGGTCATGGCAATAGCAGTTTGATGAAAAATGAATAATTTGATTATTTTCATGGTGTGGATCAATAACGCTTTGCATCTACTGAAACACATTGCCTGGAGGCACTTGGATAATCAATGGCATAAAACAGAGACTGCCTTTACCCAGGCTCACAGCCTCTCTTGATCTTTCTGAGGAGGACCCTTGATGCCTCTAATTTATGTCAAGTGCATATCAAAGAAATTCCAAAAAGCCTGGCTCATAAAGAGCGTTTTAGTGGTACCCATTTGAAGTCTACTTACATATGTTCCTTATGTAACTATGTCTAAGTACTTCCCTTCCAAATGCCTGGGAATTCTTAGAAAGGCATAAAAGCTACCTGGTATGAGCATAACAGTCAGCACCTCAGAAAAGGAAGCCTGGTTAGATGGGACAAATTTTCAAACCTTTTCACTGCAAGCTGACAACAGTACAAAGACAAGAATTTTGGCCATCCGGGAGTGTAAATAAACCCTTCTGCACCACCCAAGAATTCTCTTTAATGATGTGCTGGACACTGACATTTTTAATTTAATAGATCAGCCCCTGGAAAAAATTAGTTCTGCATGATACTGGGGAGAGACAGTTGAGAACACAATTTTGTTCAGTAATTTCTCTGTTCGTTTGCAGTGGAAAAAGGGAGTTGGCTTCTTCTAGCTGCCAAGAATCCCTTAAGTCAAAGATACTTACTTCATTTTGTCTGTGGAGCTATTTTTCCCATCAAGGCTTTGCAAACAAGAAAATAATTACCAGTGGTAGTCCCACTACTATACTTTTCACTGTAACAGTGTTTACACATTTTTAGCTGCCATACTTTGGATACTTGCAGATTCACACACTCACTTGCAGGCACACAGTCAACAGTGCTTTTATATCTTCCCTGAAGCTTTCTTAAGTTATATATTTTTTTCCTTTGGCAGTTGACTTTTGTAACACAAAAGATGTTGTACACTCCTCTCAAGAACAAGAAAAGTGTTTACCAGCAATTAAAGGAATACAGACTGTAGTACATGTCTATGGAAACTACATATAGTTTAAGTTACGAGGCAGCAAAGCTCGTTTTCAACATCAAGATCATTGATTTTCTATAGCAGTTAAAGACAGGATAAAATTATTGCACTTATTAGATCCTTGTTGATTGTCCAACATTAGCTAAATTCACAAAATAAATACATGTGCAGAAGTGGTTAGATGGTTCTGGGTCAGGTCTAATTCCCAAGGTCAAGTTACCCTTTTAACATTCTCTAAGTACATAATCTTAACACAATCCATCAAAGAGATTCACACACTCTTTTTGTCTGTTGGCTCTTATAAAACACTAATGTTTAGGAGATTAAGTGGACTCAGCTTTGATAGACAGAGCAATTCTGCCAAAGTGCTCAACCTCCTTGCAAACTGGAAACTGCCTAAGGCTGGCTTTGTAAAATGCTATTTCTAATTTTACCACTGACCTGGACATTATTATTCCTTGCCATTTGAAATACTGTGTTTTGTCACTGTCTTCTGTAGTGCACTGTGAAGGATGCAAGGTAATGGTTTGGAGCATGAAGTTTCTTAGACTAAAACCTGTTTTTCTATAGAGTGTATCCAATCAGAAATCCACAAGCCTGAGAAATGCTTATGATGGGCATCACAAGGCAGACATTTTGTTGATGATGGCTGGAAAAGAAACAATCCCTGCAGAGTTATGTGAAGACTTAAGGTCAGAGGCTCTGGACCTCCAATGATTTTTCTTTTAGTTATTTCTGCTGTGTTCCTGGACCTCTTGATCTCTCTTCTAAACAGGAACGTGATTTCTGAAGGCTAAATACAGGGTGAAGTGGAGATGGACTGCCTTCTCCTTTTTTTTTCTAATGACAAAGTGCTAAAACTTATAGACATTCTTACTATTCTCCAAGTATAAAGCTGTGCAGTAAGAAACTCACTATTTTTTTCTCTTTTTAGCATTACAGTTTTATTCATATCTTTGTCCTTCTGTTTTCAAAACTATATACAATCAAGAGCACAGACATATAAAAAATCTACTAAATCACTCTTGAAGTTACACTAAATATTTTTACTTTCTTTTTAAGAAACAAAGTAGTCTGTCACAGTTACAACATGACATGCCAACCACTTTTAGACAAAAGTATTCAAAACTGTCAGAGGGCAGATTTTACAAAAAACTTGTGAGCACCTCAGGCTGTGAGTGTAACCTACAAATGTATTTTGAAAATCTACATCAGCAAACATTTATATTGCTCCTTCTAGTCCTCTGTGCGCCTTTTGAGCTGCCAATGTGAACACAGCACACCAGAACAGTTGCTACAGTAGTGAATACTGAACATTTTTGTTCAGAAAAACATAAATCCTGCTGCCTCCCTCACACACACAGGAACACTATCACACTCAGAATCAGGCACCAGCTCAGGCAAGGGGTCCTTACTTGATCACATCTCATCAGTCCCAAGTATCGGAGGGATTTGCTGCGCTGAGCAATCTGGGTGGCTCCACGGTCCGTGATCTCTTTGCACCATCCAACATCCACCGTCTCTATTGTCATGCTGTACCTCCCAATGGCTATCAGCGCTGGAAAGACATGAAAGGCATGAAATACAAGCTCTGCAGATGGCAACCTCAGTTCCATGCACACACTGAATAATGCTGAAATTGAGTTTTGAGAAGCAGTTTTCATGCACTTTGTAAATGACATTATATTTCATAATTCTCAACAATGTAAAAGCTGTCTCTTCAAACTGGAAGTACATACATGTGCAAACACATACAAACACACAGATATAAATATTTTCCAATATATTTTTCTACCAATCAAGATAAAAAGACCAATTTTCGGGCATAATCTATAAAATTCTTTTAATTACTTTTTCCAGAAGAAGCAAGGATCAATGAATAAAATTGAAATAAATGCAAAATAAAAACAATTCTATCTCACTTTTCAGAGAAAATAACTGACTTTATACTACTAACACTTTTTTTCCCAGGAAAATAATACTACAAAGACAGCACTGAGATTAACAGGACATTTTGTGAGTCAATAAGACATAGTTTTAGAAAACCCTGCAGGAAGTCTCATGCCATACATTCTATAATTATATTCTAAAATTCCATTTTTTCTCATTGTTCATATTGGTGATGTAAGAACAATGCTGTCTGTCACTTTCACTTTTTCTTCACAAACACTTTCCCAGTAAAAAATAATTAAATAGGTAAAAAGGTGATAAGGAATTTAAAGAAAAAATTGAACCTTTATTAAAGGAAAAGAAAGAGGATATGGAAGTTCTGAATGAGCTGAAAAAAAGATATGTAGGAGAAAAAACAAAGGATCTGAACTGGCTGGGAAGGTTTTGTCATGACATGACAATGACACAAAAGATAAAAATCACTGGTACCCTGGTCACCATGGACTATAGCACTTTTCAGAAATATGGACTCAGGAAGTCAAGCTGGGATTTATTAACAGAAATTTTAGCAGCTAAAATATCAGTCTAAGAAAAAAGGCCAAGGTTTCTGGTGTAGAAGTCAGCCACTTGCATATCATCAAGGGGTAGGATGTTCACACAGTTTTTAACTCCAATTATAAAGCAGCTGTTGAAAAGGAAGATGGAGTGACTTATTCCAAGTAAAGTGTGTATCTTTAAAGAGTTGATTTTTCCGCAGCTATGGGGTTGTTTTGTTCATGCTACATTCCCAAATGTCAGGGGAAAAAAAAAAAAGAGAAATTACAAGGAGCTGGTAGGTCTTGATATACAAGATATCAACCTTAGCTAATCAGCATGTAAATGAGATCTAGAAGAAGACAAAAAGAACCCACCTCACCTTCCAGTGGTTCTGCAAAGAACTGTATTGCTGGTGTACAGCAGTGAGGCTATTTGGATTATTTATAAATATCTAGGTGAACTTGATTAGCAAACAAAATGAGCCAAAAGACACCAGAAACATTCTCAGAAGCTGTGGAAGGGGAAGTAGTGCATAATGCACCAGTTTTCCAAAATATTAACTGAATTTTGTTACTGACATGTTGAATGTATGATAAAAGCACCTACATATTTTCTTTATGGTTTCACTGATATTTGTAGGACAATGCCAATTTCCTGGTCTTTTTCCAGCACATCTCTTGAAAAGAAGTCCTCATTTTGCAAAATATAAATATATATATAGCAGAAAATAAACTTCATTTTTTTTTCTGACACCTTTTAAAATATCACTATAATAAAAAGTATGGATAGTCAGAAACTTTCTGAATACATTTTTCAATAGGAAAAACTATAGTAATTATAGATTATTGTACCTCCACACAAAATATTATAGACTTGAAGTAGTGCAAAAAATAATGAAAACCTTCCATTACATTAGAATAATGTAAGTTCATTTGAATATTTTGCCACTGTTTGTAAAGTTACAACCATATTTTGCTATTTCCAGTGCTTCATGTAAAACTGACAAAGAGAAGAAAATCAACAGAGAATACTTTCATGAAAGTGCCACTAAAGTCCATTAGAAAACACTGGCAAAATCTGCCACGAGGTTAGCAGACATCTCTCTGAAAAACCAACTATTTGGACAAGAGTGTTATACTGAAGTTATATATTATACTGCAGTCATATACTACCACAGTTCATCTATCAAACACAGAAGGTATGCCATTTGAAAACTCCAGTGACCATATTTTCTGGAAATTTTCATGTGTGGAACTGCACCCTTATGAGAACACTGTGGCTTAAAGACACACTATGCAGTTTCTATCAGCATTCAGCAGTGGGAGATAAAGAAAGGCCATAAGAACCAGTGAAAATGTAACAATACTTTTCCAGAACACTTTCCTCACATGAAAAATGTGGCGAAACATTTTTTTAACTGGGGTTTATGCCTCTGTACACTCTGTACACTCAGTCTTATAGCCCACAAAACATAACATCTATAACATCCTGTGGCAAGGAATCCTGCAGTTCAGGATTCTTTCCTTTTTCAAAAATCACCTTCCCTTGTGGGAAATGCTTCCTGGAAATCTCAACAGATTGTATCAACCAGGTCTTCTTTATTGCTTCCTGACTTCTCCAAAGTACTGAAGTACCTCTCTTAACAGCTGTGTCAACTCTTTCTGAATATGTTGCATTTTTTCAAATGTTCACTAACTGCATTCTGTATAATAACTAATTCACCTTATACAGACACCAGATTTATCAGTTAATATTTTTCTGACCTTCCCTGAAACATTTTTTTTAAATACTTCTGCAGGGCAATCCTGCGGTACTCAGGCAGGTTTAGGTGAAGGATTACACAGCGCAGCTAGGAGCTTGGCTATTTCATCCTCAAGTTCCTTTACTGAGTACACACACATCTCTTGCTTGTATGAGCAAAACACTTCAAGCCACAAGTTTCAGCTAAGAAAATGTTTGCATTGCTCAACAGCTTTTCTTCCTCTGTGCATTGGTCCACAATAATCAGAATACACTGCTATTCTTCAAAAGCCTGGCAGTAATTTAATGAGGAAACATGCAGCAAAACCATTACAAAACTAAGTTTGAATTCTGTGACTTGAGAACTTGTAGCACAATCATCAGTGAATAGCTAAAAGTGTGTTTCCACACTAATGACAGCCAGGCTTAAGAACATGGTCAGTGATCAAAGGGAAGAACCTGACACACTGAAATTAAGCTGAGGACGTACAAAAATACTCCAAGTAGTTTGAAGATGTTGGATTTGACATATGAGCCTCTCCTTTTTTTTTAATATTTAACAAGGCATCCAATTATTTTTTCTCTTTTTTATAGTCTCATTTATTTTGGCAAAAGCAACCATATTTCTTTTTCCAGTGCTAGGTTTGTGGAATGGAAATCAACTGATGTACAGCTCCTACTCTGCAGAAGATAAAGTGTAATGTCTCTAACTGGAATTGGAAAATCACCCCTACAGCCTTGAGCTGTATCAAGCAAAACTGGTTTTTTGGTTGTAATGGCACTTGGCTATTGAAGTTGAAAGGACCAGTTTGTAGGAAAGGGAAACATCTTCTGGATGAGAAAACCAGACAAATTCCATCCATAGCGCACTACCACTAAGAACAAATTGTAATTTAATCTCACTTTATTTTAAACTGATTAAATTAAACTGACACATATAAATGCATCTGCTGCTACAGACAGAAATGTCTGTCAGGGGGAAGGTCTCTGTTCAACTGTGCATAACCTGTGAACCTAGTGGCTGCTATGTGGGTGTTGGCTTCAAGTCTAAGGTTGCTACAACAGAAAAATAAAAATTTAAGCAATAATTAAAGCAACCGATACTTGGCCTACTCTTAATTTAATTTGAACTAATTTTTATGTCTGGAAACAAATACCCCAGGTTTTGGATAATATTACCAAATAGAAGTGTTTGAAAATCTGGTGTATTGAACACAATTATGTCCAATTAAAAATATTTTTAATGACATGCACATACTACACTGTAGAGTGCTTCCTTAATCAATAAGTCCTATTTCAATTTAACTGAAAATAAACCTCTGTAAGGCTTAACTGTGTTTCTGTTTTCTTCCTGTTATTACCTAAAATGCAAATGTACAAGGCACTGCATTTGGTCAGCCTTCAGTGAAGTCTGGACAAAAAAGCTTTTAAAAATTAATTATGATTGATATAATCCTTACACCAGGGCATTATAGACATATATGATTTTTGCATTTCTTTCTTTCTTTCTTTTTTTCATTAATGTCAAAACCACTTAAATGTCCAAGAATTAGAATTCAAAATTTCCAATCTCTCTAAGGGTTTTAGACAAAGGAGAAATCAATCAGTTAACCAAGGATTACCAAGATGCAGTCCTCTTAGAAAACTTTCCATTATATTTTTATTTTCATATGTATATATTATGCAATATACATATATATTTTTATCTATTAATACCTGTATAAAATATAAATTATACAAAAGAACATACTGTATTATCTTTTAATTTGTTTTACAGCCAAAAGCTATTAAGGTGGCTTTGACAGTTATCTACTAACTCCTGGGGAGCCTAATTTATTAAAAAAAATTAGAATTTTATGAGACTTAAAACTGCAATAAGCAGATGTAATAAAAATAAAAATAAAATCAGCAAAGAAACCAATACATTCATGTGTTAAAAATATGGTGTAACAGATCAGCTTAGTGGATTTTGAAATAATCTTCTGCTGCTGTTGGCATTACGCAGTTACTCTCATTTGCCTGAGTTATTTAAAATATGAATGCACAAAGCTCTGGAGAGAGAAGAAAATATTCTACAAGATAGACCAAAAATAGGCAATGTAAAAAGTCTTTTCTGTCTTTTATTTACGTTGCTCTACTGAATTAGAAACAAAAGAGAAAGATTAAAATTATCCAGGTAAATTATAAATATCTGAATGCACCGAAGATTTAACAGTCACCAAAATTATTTTGATACTTCATTTAAAGTGATTTGTGGAAAAGAACTTAAAAATTAGCACGCAATTACACACAAACACTTGCAATTTGTAAAATACTGTTGAATATAGACAATACACTGCCATCTGATCTTAACATATTAACATTTACAAATAAAAACCTTAAGATATATATGTTACTAACACTCCCTACAGTATGGCTTAAATATTGCTTATACGTAGGAAAGGCTTTTATTTACAAATGCATGCCTATAAAAACTTAAATTAGGGCAACAGAATTTTATTCTCCAGAGCAAATCCTGATGCCATGAGAAGAAGCTCCATCATTTTGCCCACGATACTAACTGTGCATGTTTCGTCCCTGCACTGATGAGGTTGGTGGTTGTCTGCCATGCAAATTACTAAATCCTGCAGTTTAGCTAATCTGCTATGTGCAGAAAGGCAGTACATGCCTATTTCCATTTCCATGTGTCAAAAGGTGTTTAGCTGCTGCAACCATGCACAGCAGTGGAAGAAATCACTGCTTTGCTACCTTGCTCACCCAGCAGAGGAATCATAGCTCACAATTCATATTGCTTATGCCTCAAATGAAAGACTCACTGAATGATACAGCTTTTTATGCAATTTATTTATTTCTGTTTTGCAATTGTAAGGGTATTTTGATGATTAAATGAATGTTTGTTCATCATATCCTGACATAAATCATGCATCAAGCCCTTTAGTTCTTGTAGCAAATAAAGGCTACCATGGATGTATCAGGCCAAAACTCCACTTTGTGCTGGTTTCCTGGTAAAAACTCTAATTCTGCTCAGGCTTTTGTACATCCAGCTGACAGGTAGTATGACATAGTTTTTAATTCCTCTATAATCAAGACCTTTCATACCAGCTACATTTCAGTGCCACCAGGAAACAGCAAAGCAAGACAGACAGAATATGTACAAAACCTGGCCTTCTACCAGGAATCTCAGCCAATTCCATTAACAATCATGCACTTAAGTACATTCCTGGTTTTCACTGCAGTTCACTTGAAACTAAAGTAAAAACATAAACAGAGGACGTAACCCTGAACTTAATTTGTTCTCATAATCAAATGTCAATCTGTATTCCCTAACTAAATTCCCATACAGTACATCTAAACATATAGAGGAGCAAGCAAATCCTTTCCCTATGGTACAGAAGTGATGCAAAAGGCAGATTGGTCAGTGCTTATTTAAAAAATATTTTATACTACTGGTGTTTTAATATTTATAGCAAGTGCTCACAACACACAGTGCCCAGAAAGGTATGTGAAGAAGTAAATATTTCATCTTTTGTAAATCTTAAGAGATGTTTAGAAGTGAAGTTGCCCAACCTCAACAGTTTTCCCAGTGGAATGCTGTATCACTTCTCAGCATGGATAACCTGCATTTTAACACACTTGGTGTATTTAGTCTTTTCCCTAGTGTCTTCATCTGCCTCAGGCTGCTTGAGGTCTCCTGTGATAATTTTACTGTTGAACCTTTGTGCGTAAGTTGCTTGGACATTTCTTGAGAATGAAGGACAGGACTGCAACAAAGTGCAGAAAGATGGAGTGGCATGACCACAACAGGAAACCAATCTAACCAGAAGCCTCAAGGAAATTATAAGAACACAGACTGTATTCCTTGAGCAACCCTTTTTTTTCTCTAAGAGTTTAGAAAATCTGGTTAAATCTCTTCTCTCTGAAATCATATTTTGACCTTAATTTGGGAGTATGGTGGAAAACCACTCATGTAGTGATACTACTGTAAGTTTAAAAAAAAGAAGCTGTTTAGAAATGGTAACACATCATTTTATGTATTTCTGGTTTAAGTTTTGAAAATAAAATCTCATTGTTCAACATATTTGTTACCTAAAGAACCATAAGACAGAAAAATGCCTGCAGGAAGAAAGTCCCAAGGACTGAAAAGACCTCATGTGAGAGGAAAGATGACAGACACCTCTCATGCAGAAAAAATAATTTATTTTCTATTTTTTTATATAAAATGCATTTAATATAGGCAAATATTTTTTCCTTCAGAGTCACAAATATAAATTGTATAGAGTTACTTGGCTATGATCTATAGTAACTACAGTTACCATTAAGTTGGTACAGTATGCATTACTGTACTCAATGCCAACTTAATTAACTGATACAAAGAAAATGTGCAACTGCTAAACAACTTTTATTCTACAGATAAAACTTCATGAAACACATAGCACTTAGAGAGCTATGACTTCCCAAGTAAAATTTACCTTATTGCTTGATTTACTTCTTAATCTTGGCTATTTGATGCAACTAAAAGTATGTACAAATCATAAACATTTGTACATTGTACAAAGTTTATTACTTGTTGTCCTACAATGTAAGCAAAGCTTTGCCCTAAACTAGAAATTAACTCGAAAATGCAGAAAAGAATGATCTTTCAAAATTATCTTAAATCTTACAACTATTAAGCACCTGTTTCCCCAGAAGTCCAAACTAAGAACAAAGCTAACCTATGGATAGTGATAGAAAATGGTTTGTTGTGTTTTATACAGGTCTGTCAAGAAATAATCCAACACTGACAACAATGAATTAATCAAAAATATATCTGCAGTCTAAATTAAACCTATTAATCCCAAACATAAGCTCTGTGACTTTTCAGCCATTTCAGTATCTTTTACTCAATGCATATCAAAAAAACCAAATCAAAACAAAGCACCCCCCCTCCCAAATCTTCAAAACAAGGATGCAAAAAGACCTTAGTATAACAAACTGAAAGGTATGCAGCATATTTACTTCTATCCTGACTGCAGACCTCTTATAAAAATATTAAAAAATAACCATTTCAGAAATGGGTTGCAAAAGTGGTTGGAGTTGCTGCTTTTAACCCCTAGGTCTTAAGCTAAAATAGCCCCTATGGACCAAGGTGTTATATACCAGCTCAATTTTCACTTTCCTGGGGACACTAAAACATAACTCATTTTCTTTGTATTATTTTACACTGAAGTGTAAAATTTTACACTGAAGTGATTTCCACCATTGTCACACACATAGTCTGATTATCAATGGAAGACAGTAAGCCTGGCTTCAATCCTCAAGAAAATCATGGCACCAATTTTCCTGGAAGCCACGTCTTAAGCACAGAAAGATGACTGGGAACAGGCAGCACTGATGTAGCAAGTGCAAACCAAACCTTGTCAATCTGATTGCCTTTCTGTCAGATTTTCCTTTCTGAAAAAAACTGACTCTGTGGATAGGGATATGTAAATTTCTTTTTTTTAACATCAGTAGAGTATTGAGAAGATGTGCTATGGGCTTTTAAAATTACTTCTTCTAGTCTACAGACAAAAACATTTTTTTCTGTCATATTAATAAAGATGGCAAAAATTAACTGAACCCTTTTAATCAAGAACAACAAAATTTAAGTACTGTCTTTTCAAAATAAATAATGTGGCTTGGACTTATTTCAAGAACACACATCTAACCTCTGAGAGCTGTAACTCCAAGCTGCTGTTGTATACAGAAGCTTAGTAGCACTCAGATACAACAGCCACTATTGAAGAACAGCAAAAAGCCAGATCTGTAAACCTGAATGATCTGAGGTGCATGCAATGCATTAACCTAGAGAGATAGGAAAGAAACAACCTGTTTTGCAATTCTGAGTTGTTTGGATATTTGGTGTATGAAGTGCTCCTAAACTTCTGTGAATGGTTCCAAAAAGCTATTCCTTAGAGTACTCCAGGGGCTATAGACACAGTCACAGAAGGCAGAACATCAAATATGGAGAGATGTAACGACCACTTAATGTTTTACTGGAACAGTTTAAGATGATAAACTGGCAGAAGCTAGAAAAATCACTTTGCAACACTTAATAAAGTGTTACACAATGAAGTGTTAAAAAACAATATAAATAGTAATATTTATATATAACAATACAACATAATAATATATTATACAATAATATAAATAATAAGTGTTTAAACGTGTAAAAATAATAATTAATATACAATTTTAGGCTACTAGACAAGAATATGTACATTGTACATATGTAATATGTACACTTAAATAATTCAAAATATTACAATTAACAGACTATTCTGGTTAATGAGTTAAGTTTTTCAAGTCCAAATTTCACAGAAGAAATAAAAATTCAGGATGTAGAAATGCTGGTTGTAAAAAAAGAAGAATTTTACTTTAGCTCTTAGTCACATGGGACTATAAAAGAGGGGGTAGAGACTAAAGATGCTTTCCCAGAGAGGGAATTTAACGGTTTAGCCTGTTCAATTGTGAGATCAGGCAAGATTAGAGTGTGCCTCTTTGGAGAATGACAGAAAGTAATCCTAAATGATGTGGGAACACACCCTTTAGCTTTGTCTTTTTCTCCTAAGGAATCTAGCTACTGTATTCTTCTGATTAATAAATAGTGACTTTGAAAAGCCTGCTTGATGGTCTGCAAATACTTGCTGAGACAAAGGATGACATCTGTGACAGAGGTCTGTACTCATTCTGTCAAAGACAGAAAATGTTGAAAACACAGGTCCTAAGCTCAAGAACAACCGAATTATACATTTTGCCTTTTTAAAGAGGAGTCATAAATTCATCAATTTGAAAGGGTTCA
Source organism: Passer domesticus (assembly GCF_036417665.1). Classification (NCBI taxonomy): domain Eukaryota; kingdom Metazoa; phylum Chordata; class Aves; order Passeriformes; family Passeridae; genus Passer; species Passer domesticus. The sequence goes on along the minus strand of NC_087512.1, from coordinate 54,310,916 downwards.
CATCAAAAAGATTAAAAGACTAAAGGATGAAAAACATCTAATTAATGCATGACAGCATGTTACTTCTGTCACACACTAAAGAATTTCACACTGTTTGATGGTAGAACAATAACTACTTAAATCATGACTCAGTGTAACAACTTCTAAGTTTTGATAAGCTTAGCAGCAAGTAGAGTACAATAGATATAATTTTAGTACATAAAATTGAATCAAATTGAGACAAAAGAGCCAAATAAATACTTACTAGAAGATAAAAACTGTTTACAAAAATAGAAGTTTATGTACACAACCTAAAAGTGGAAGAAAATGGCTATTGAAAGTTTAGAATTTCATTGTATAACTCCTGACGTATAACTCTTCTGTGCCCAACAAGAGGTTAGACATTTGCTCACCAGAACACATGAAAAGTAAAAGGCAATACTTTCACAAAATGTAACAGGCAATGCACCCAAATAAACCACAGAGCATGAGGTGTTACAGCAGACAGGCTGTTCATGTACTTCAATAACCATGCAGTACTTTTTAACTCCCAGAAAAAACCCAATGTGATTTAAGACATTGATACAGTATTTACTGTTCTCTACTTTAAGAGTACAGGTTATTAGTGATAAGAATCACATATTTATTTCTCTAACCCAGACAGTTCATACTCACTCTCATTACTCAGTCTTCTTGCAATATGGTAAATGAAGACTGGAAAACTGGGGTTCATGCAATAGGGTTAGGGTTGTTGTGTAATCTTCTATAGTGATATGCCTGGAAACTTAGATCAAGGGCTAGACAGAACAGCACTGAACAGAATAAAAAAATCTCTGTGCTTTTCAAGACACTATGGATTATGTTTTCAAAAGGCAGCTATGTTTTAAAGGGATAGACAGAACAGAAGCTGAGTGGTCTTATGAAATAAAACACATTTTGAATGAAATTAAGATAATACAAAAGAACAAAAAATTAAAAAGTGAAACAAGAAAAGATTTGTACACATATACATGTAGACATATTTGTATAGTCCACATAAATATATGAACATTTGATAAGACAGAATATTAACGTATTTATTAAAACTCTTTATAGCTCTGGAATGTTATTCTCTGGCACATTATGTTTCCTCCTTAACTGTTTTTCTTTTTTTCCTAAATAAATTATAATAATAAAAAAGTTTTCATCAAACATAATAGAATGCTTTCTATGCGCACATCTGTAACATTCTGGCTGTGCGGTGAACTGCTAGAAATGTGAACAAACAAACCAATGCAAACCCGCAATATATCTGATAAAGTATCACACATCCTGATTGTCAAATTTCTTTGTAAAAGACCTCTGTGTTTAATACCAGTCCAACAGCTACTTCCCACATTCTCGAGGACCACAGTTTGAAAGCTATTATTTCAAAGAGAGGTCCATAAAGAGAAGGAATAAATTACTCAACTTCAGATGGTGGTAAGAAAGTCAAAATTAGTCTATAATATACTGAAGAAATGCTTAGGCTTGTATTAGAAAAGCAATCTGAAAAATAGCAGCAACAGTTGATATTACCTAGTGATTTGACTGATTAACTATTATGACATTTCCACAACATTAAAAATGGAGTCTGAATAAAGAACATTCAGACAAAATAATCCATGTTCACCATCACCGCACTTTCAGCTGTTTCTTACTTTTAAGCTACTTTAATTTTCTTTAGAATGTCTTCATACACTAGTTTTGCCCTCTTTCATCAACAACTAATTGTTACCTATATAATTAATGCTACTATGACTGCTACATTTAGGAAGCTTCACTGATGATGTAGACTTAGGAAGGTATAACCTTGAATTCTGTTCAGTTTTGGGCCCCTCACTACAAGAAAGACATTGAGATGCTGGAGGGTGTCCAGAGAATAGCACTGGAGGTGGGGAAGGGTCTGGAGCACAAGTCTGATGGGGAGCAGCTGAGGGAGCTGGGCGTGTTTATCCTGGAGAAAAGACAGCTCAGGGGAGGCTTTTCTGCTCTCTACAATTCCCCGAGAGGAGGCTGAAGCTAGGTGGGGATCAGCCTCTTCTCCCAAGTAACAGAAACAGGATGAGATTAAACAGCCTCAAGTTGAGACAGGGGAAGTTTAGATTTGATCCTGGGAAACTTTCACCACCAAAAACATTGTCAATCACCAGGAAAGGCTGCCCAGGGCAGTGCTGGAGTCACCATCCCTGGAGGTATTTGAAAGACATTCAGATGTAGCACTCAGGGACTTAAACCTGGATTAGTGCTCGACTTGGCAGTTTATGGTTGGCATAATGGTTGGAGTGAATGATCTTGAAGATTTTTCCCAACCTAAACAGTTCTGTGATTCAAAAGATACAGCATATGGACAGCTAGAGCTAAGGGACAACATTGTTCTTCCAGGAGCAACAATTTCGAAGACACTTATCAGCCTAGGCAATTAGTTTAAGAGTAAGGCACACAGTTCAAGTAAAATGGTAACAATATTTCTGTTTCCACTGTTGAAGGGAGAAAACCTAGTTGAGCAGGAGGGGGTATGAAGCTAGGACACAGCCAGAGTGATATGAGCACAGACAGGGATAGCATTTATTTTACAACCTTAAGCTTGTGCAGACTTCTTATCTAATTATGCCTGAGTACATTTGTGGATGAGTGTTTAAGGCAGCTCTGGGAATAGCATTTGCTGTTAAAGGCTTTGCAATGATCAGCGGAAGTGCAAACACTGTATTTGTCAAGGAGAAATGAATCTTCACATGCAGAGAAGGCTGGGAACCCAGGGTAGAAGGCACAAAAACAGCTAATGCAAGGTCCATGTTACCCTTCCAGATGTGCAGCTATCCCTAGTATCCCAAATATCACAAAGATATTTGCCAAAGTAGAGTTTAAACTATTGCCAAGATGTTAACTCTATGTGATTTTTAAAGTAAAATAAAATAAAGTAAGATTAAAACACATGTTTTTATAAATAATCTATAGGTATTTATTTTATTTCACTGAAGCTGGGAATTGATATAAGGTTTTTCTTAAAATTGCTGAGTTAAAGTATATTACTGAAAGTAACTTTAGAGATCTAAAAGGTATCCAAAAAGGACAATAAGATTTGATGCAGTGGCTGACAGACTGCTTTGACTGTTTCCTATTGTAGCAATTGTTGCTTAGCTCTCAGATCACAGCATGAAGTTACATACAGCTTGTGCTGCAACAAATCTATACAATCAGGGAAGGAGAGCCTGTCAGCCTCAATTCTGCATTTTCCTGGTTTTGTCAGCATGTATCAATACACAGCTCAACATAAATTAACTTTAACACAGGATTCTGTGTCTGTTAACATAACATTTAATACATTCCAATGCAGTTATATTATTCTGCTTTGGAAAACACAGAGAAAAGTGATGTAACTTGCCACTAATTTCATTATGACTAATGCAACTGAGCTTGTTCATATAAATCAATACAATTAGATGCTGAGAGTGAGCACAGCTAACAGGGAGAAATGAAAATAATTTTAAAATCAAAAGTTGGCTTGAAAAAAAACCCAAGGGAACAACTTTCAGAAAACTTGTTTTGAAGATCCTCCTTTTTAATATCTAAATTAAGCCGTGTTTATTTTTCTATGACAGCTAAAGCTGAGTTTTGATGAGAAAAACTATAAATTATTTGTAATTCCTTAAAGAGCAAGGTGTCAATATTTGATAACTACAGTGCATCTCCAAGATGTTTGTAGCTGAATGGTTACATGATCTCTCTAGAACAACAACATTTCCAGCATTAATTAGCTGTCCTGTATAATGAATAGAATTAAACTTCATAAAATGAGCCAAGTGTAATCACCTAAGGAACTCTTTAAACAATGATTAGCATGGTGAAATGCAAACAAAAAATGCTAGTTCCTAAGGACTTGAAAAATACTTGTTTTATTAAGTATTTCTTCAGGCATCTAATCCATTCCCTTAAAAATAAAGGCCACTTTGTGGGAACTCTACAGCAAAGCAGTTTAGTACAGTAGAACCTTTTCTCTCTAACAAAATCCAACTGGATCAGAAAATACAGCAGTGTTTATGCCAAATAGAGCATGTCCAATTATTAGTACTACATATTAAGAAAATGCCAAATTTAAAATATAAATATGGTTTTGACAGAGGAAAAATGCACAGCCACGCTAAAGTAACTGCTTATTTAATTGCTTAGTGGGCTTTAATTTTCCTTTTGGCTCCATAACATAAACAGCTTAATAAACATGAAGTTTTTTCCCTTTTATGTGGTTGTGTAAGAAAGCAATAGCTTACCTAATAACCTCATTCAGGACACCTTGAGCAAAAGAAAACTAGAAACTGAAATAATGAAGTATAATGAAGATTTTAATGGGCTAGATAAAGAATCGGTATGCACACAGACCACATTATTTTAGAAGATAAAATGATCTGATTTTGAATCAGGTGTTTACTTTTCCAAAAAGCAGAATGCCTTAATACCGAAGAAGACACTGTTTGCTTGTGAATTGAGATATAACCAGTAGACCAAATATAAGCTCAACCAAAGTTGTATAGTGGGAGCTACACAGTTCTATAATAAGGTCTATTTGTTTTTTTTACAGTTTGTGCTCACATGACAGCAACAATTTTTGATGCACAAAGTATTACATTTTCTTTACGCCAGTGTAAAAATAGTATTAAAACCATATTTGCCATAAATTATAAGCAATGTTTATGAGTATTCTTGTGAGGAAGAAGAAGTCCCTGCTAAACTTTGGATCTCAATTACCTGTAATTGTATGAACGACACCATATGTGTTAATCTATATACACTTAATGAACTCATGCTTGCAAACTTAAGTGGAAGTCATCTTACTATGGCTATTGACAGTCACAAACAACCACATTTTAAGACAGACAACCACTGGAAGTTTCAGGTATTAATTTACTCATTAATAAAGCTTAAAACCCATAGCCTAAAACAGTCTGATCAAAAATCTATTTGAACAACACTGGAGTATTTCAGAAAACCCTTAAGTTTTATCATGGAAGAAGTCCTTTCCTTCAGCAGTGGTATCACTCAGATAAATGAATACATTTTTTTTTTTTCCCTGTAAAAATAAAGCAAAATAGTGTCATATTTTCTGTAAAAACAATCTTTCTGGGAATGCTTACACAGTCTGTTCTACTATCAGGTAAAAAATTAAGCAAATTTTAGTTTATGGAAAGGAACCAAACAGTCAGACGCTATCCAAATGAAGATGGTATACATGGAATCTTGTTAGAGAGTGGCAAACATTTATCTGTAGCACATCTGCAGCAGTTTTGAGTCTTTTCTTGATGTGTAAGCAGTCACACAGGCTGAAGAAACAAATTTGCTCCTTTCTGCCGGAAGAATAATTACTTTCAATATTATTTATACTTTTGAGCAGCATGAATTTTAGAATTTTATGAGGAAGAAAACGTGGTGAATCATTTTCTGTTTCATAATGCAGAAGGCTAAGCAGTTGTGTTAGCAGAGTGGTGACCACAAAAGCAAAACTAACTGAACTGCTACTAACTGAAATTTCCAGATACATGATCTCAGCAGCTAAATTCACTCCTATTTGCCTTGTCTTCTGACACCTTTTACAGGGGCTGACCTGCTCTACATTCCATTACAAATGACATGGTGTACATGTGACAAGATCCCAGTCCTTGTGGATCACAATGTGGATCACAGCTGTATTCCACCTGTATCCATTAATAAAGGCAATGTGGGAAGTATGTTGGTGAGTTATTTCCGAACTTGTAACTAATTTCTATGCTGCTAAAGTCCACTCTTACTATTTAGTTGACCAGGCATGACCAGGCATGAATGAGACAAAACCAACTGGTCAGTATGACGACATTTGAATTCAACAGTTCCATTTTTCTTCAACAGTAAGAGGAGAAAAAGAAGACAAACTTTTTCCAAGGAAGTATTTTTCCCCCCCTCCCTGCTAGCCACAAGATTCCATGAACATTGCTCAGAAATATCAACTGTGCTGCTACAGATAAATTTCAACAGTGAACACACCTTTGTGCATGTAGTGTAAAAAATAATTTTGATCCTTGCAATAAATCAATATCTTTGTTTTCCACAGTTATGAGCACTGCTTTTATCCTGGATATCTTTTGTTCTACTATATTGCAGACAATACATCCCCAAAGCTGACACGGACTTCCACCACATTTTGTTGTTTTTGCTTTTTGCCTCAGTATGTCTGTCCTCAATCATATTGACAGTAATTGTTAAAAAAAAAAAAAAAAGGTGTTTAAATTTCTTTCCATTCCAAGCCATACTTGTGCTAGAACTGTGCTTACAGCTGTAAACCCCTAACCCTTGTACTTAAAGCCTTTTGTTTGTACAAAAAAATATGATGCTGCATAGAACCTACCCTGTAAAATCCATTATTAGCTAGGACATTAGTCAAGTCACTGCTAGGTAACTGAATCTTCTGTTAAGTCTATATGTGATAACTCCTCTTCCAGACTTCTGAAGCCTCCCCATTTAAAATATTTACTGTCAATTCTGTCTGTTACTTTTCTTGTTTCTTTCAGCCCATTTGTTGCTTGGAGTCATGCTCAAGAGCATCATAACTCCTACTTTATTAAGTAATTATGAAAACGAAATGACTCCTCTGTAAACTGAACAGTAGAATTCAACATGGACTCAAACCCAAAAGAAGAATGAGCTTATACTATTAACTACTGATTTATTTCCAATGAAAATGACACTAAAATTAGGATAATTAGAAATTATTCACACACCTACACTTTAATTTACTTTGGCAAACAAATTATGCCCACAGATTTGTCAGGCTGTAGAATCACCCAGGAAATGAGTAAAATGCTGTTGGGAAGATAGTATTTCAGAGCCATGTGAAGTACTTTTAAGAATTCTAACCTGAACAAAAGCCATAATCTTCTATCATTGCACTCAGTGAAATGGCAATGTGAAAAATTCAGGAAAGTAAAGTAAAGAAAGCTTTATCATGGAGGGGGAAAAGGAAAAAATTATTAACAGACAGAAGAAGTTTCATACATGAACAACATCTACAAGTTTTGCTAGTGGTGGGAGACACTACCTCCTCTACAGCTGACAACCTTCATTTTACCCACTAACAGATTTTGCCTGCAAATGCTGCAAGCAGAAGAAAGCTGTGGACTTTTTATTCCCTTGTTACCGGCTTATCTATATCCAAGGGATGATGGATCCATGACAAGAAAGGCAAGGAAAGAGAAAAGAACAAAGGTACCTGCAGGTTTGGAGACCTCACCATTTTTTTATCCCTCTGCTTCTCAGGTCCACAGACTAAATTTATACCAAAGTCATTCCCAAAGCCTCTAATAAGACTGAAATTCCAAGAAACAAAATCCCAAATTCAAGACCTTTTCTTCCAAAATTCAGTCCAATCTAGGAAGAAAACTCTTAAATTTCACTTAATAATTTCAATGAAAGAAACCCAAGCTTATGCATACTGCTGGGTTTTTTGAATCTGAGCACTTTTCTGATGGGTTATATTGGAGAATGGTACTACTAATGTATTTCATACTCCTTTAATGAAAACCTTTTATTAAGTTCTCAAGTTAGGAATTTAGTCTTAAACTCTAATTACAGATACATCATTAAGACATGGTTCCTTTTTGTAAAAGATTTAATTTCATTTTCCATGCAAACTAATTTTTTAAAAATCACTTTCTGGGATGTCGATATAAACAAAAGTAATCTTTTCTCCTATTCCCACTCAAAAAAGTTAAGAAAACCAAAATTTTTTTTTTTTCCTGGCAAAAATTTATACTGAAAATTTTAAGAATGGTAAATTAATTAGAAAGAGACAAGTCATTACTGTCATAAACAGATGGCCCGTGTAAAGGTTGATAAACAATACAAGAAGCAACAGATTGTTGTTTATTTCATCCAGTCATGTTCAAATATATATCTTGTTGTGTACAGAATTAGATCTTGGTTGCAATTTTGGACTTGTTAAATGTGAAACAGAGACCTGAATTATACTAGGCAAAATTTCCCTTCATCTTTCTAACAGCCATAAGTAACATCATACCACCTACAGAAAACAGTAGAGGCAAGATGATTGAGAATTTCAATAGAATTATGCTGTAAATCTGCTAAAAATTGCTTATAATGCAAAGTGAGGGCTTTTTGTATTTTGTCTTGTTTTTGTTTTGTTTTGTTTTGTTTTTTTCCTTTTCTAAATGCAGCCAAATTTTATCCAAAGTTCTGTAATACCACTCAATTTATGACTGCATGACATGGTTAAGAGAGCATGAACATACACAAGCTTTTCGTTATTATAATGCAGTAATTTTCAAATACTTTTTAATGGATTGTAGGAACACAAAATACTTCTGAAGGGCTTCATGGAAGACTCAGATATGACATACAGTAATCTACAAATATTTGTAGAACATCCATATTTCATTACAAAATTTGTAGAGATCCACAGAACACCACTAGTGCGAATTGCAACAGTGATGTATATTTTACACAGAGGGAGGTATATTTAAAATAAAAGTGAATATTGTCACATTTAAAGCAGCAAATAGACAACATTATACATATAAAAATGCTTAATTTTAAAAAAGCAGGCATTTCTAAGTGCACATATGTATAAATGTACAAATGAAATCTCATGGACATCTTCAAAAGATTATTAATGCATCCAAAGAATCATTTGCTTCATCATTTGGCTGAAAATTTCTAATAATTTAAAAGAAAAATATTCCCTGTCCCCATGCCTTCCACACACACCCACTTCTTTAATAAGATTTAACAGAAAGATAAAAATGTGAACTTTACATTTACAAACACAGACATTCAATGGTTCATTGGGAGATTAAAGTCCAGGATCCTGAGACACAGAATGAAATAATCCATCTTTTCTAAAGAGATACTGTAATATCTTTCTCTATTCTGGTTGTTGCAAGTGAGTTGTTGAACTAAAATTAACTTATAGGCCTGGACATGCTCAGAGAAATTAATTTGCAACAAATTCATACAAGGTGTTACAGTAAAGCAACATCTCAAAGGAAGTTAAAAACTACATAGAAATTAGGGCATGGTCTGGGGCATATATTGAAAAGTTTTGCAAATAATCCAGTGGAGCAGCCAGCAGTAATTTATTCAGAATTTTACAATAGGTTAAGACATAGCTTCAAGAAGGACACATTGCCTTAATAAACTCTTAGTTCAACAGATGTCTACACCACTAAACAGGGTGGAGACCAAAGCTGGGCAAAAAATGGAAACCTCCTCACCAAATGTAATTACTGCTCGTTTACTTTCATTTAATCATTTCAAAGCAGAAAATAACCAAAAAATATTGAAAGAATGCTTTACCAGCAAGTAACAAATATCATCTGCTGAAAAATCAACAGTCTTGGTGCTTCTTCTAAACTACTTGCATTTTCTGAAAATTGTCACTTTTATGTAGTCTAACTCAATAGTCACGTAGGTATCTCCATCATACACTTGGACTGGAAACAAATATCTATTTTGATCTCAATGAAAAGTGCAAACTTGACTTTGATTATTTGGATTCCATTATACACCAAAATGTAAGCATCTCCCTCACTAACTGAAGGCCATCAATGAAAGACCTTGAAGAATGGACTGTATTATCTCCAGAAGAATATTTACTTTACTGTGTTAACCAACACTTGGACATCAGAAAAAAACACCTAGTTAGGTCTGTGTCCTGTAGTTTCCTCCAAATGTCTCAAAGAAGCCAAACACTAGGAGTGAAGAAACCAGCTATTTAAGACTTATGTTAATGGGTTTTCTGCTTAATTTTAGGAAGTAGTCACATAGTTTAAAATGTCTTTAATGAGCACTGTATGATAATATGTTACAATAATAGATATTTTATGTGGCAGTGGGGATTTGAAGATATTTGGTCTCTCCCTGCCAGTAGCAGTGGGGGTTTGAAGAATATGTTTAGTCTGTGTCTAAAGTTGTTGATCCCGTCTCACCGTGGCAGTTACAAGAATTCCAGATTTTTCCCTGTCTCTCCTCAAAAATCCTGCCCCTGTAGAATGTCTGTCATTGTCTGTCTCACCCCCCCCCCTTTATCTAGAGAATTCCCTGTCAGTTGTGATTTTTCCTTGCTGTTATTGGTCTGTGGCTTTCCCGCTTTAGGCTATTTTTACAGTTGTCACCCCAGGTCACTCCTATCCAGCCATTAATTCGCTAGACAATGTCCTCCCGTGATTCCACATCCCCCACCCCCCCATAAAAACTGCTGTTTCTCTCAGTTTCCCCGTTCTTTTGCCATTGTCCCTTTTTGAGTCATGCCACTCCTGCATCTCACCCACTCCTGCGAGGCTCTGCATCACCTGCGCCGCTCCTGCGCAGTGCTGTAGCCCCAGCTCTGCTCCCATAACAGGAAAGAATACAGGCAGCTTGGAGAAAACAAGCAAAGAGCCCTTCCTTCTTTCTTTGCCTCCATCCTTAGATGTTGGGTCCATGTTTATCAGCTGTTCCTGGCAGTTTGGATCCCAGCCAGTGGCTGAACTGCGATTCCTGCCTGCCTGTGGCTGAGTCGGAACGCGGCCACTCTGGCGCGCACATGCCAAAAGCGAAAGGAGTTCGGAGCACGCGGGTGACTGGCACCACTGGTCCTTCCGCGATCAGGGAGTAACATCAATTCTACATTAGAAGACTTCAAAGATAATTTACAGAAATTATATGCTCAGAATACCTCACTCTGTATCAAGTGAACTGCTCACCAGTTCAGACCAGTTACACATACATCCCAGTTATCTGAAACAAGCACCTCTCAGGGAAATTAACCTGTTGCTGAGGCATATTTGGTGTTCATAGTGTATAAATGTGTAACAGACCTCCACAACATAATCTGTCAGTGCTAAAAAATTTGACTGCAGCTTTAAAACTGTGGAAGTAGTTGCACAGAATCACTAGGAACTGTGTTCCTTGTGTTGGAACAATGAGAAGGGATGCATTTTTTTTCAGACTGCAGGAATCTGCAATACTTCAGGCTCCCAGTCCACAGGGCCTGAGCACAGGTTTCACATGATTTACCACTTTTCTGTATTTTTAGTAAGTACTTAGATGATGCTCATCTCCCTAGAATATACAGTCACTGCCAATAGATTCAGAAAGTTCAGATGTAAGGCCAATTTCACCTCTGCAATCATTTGCAAACTGGTTCTACAGGGACTGTAAACTGTACAGACAAATGCATCCATTTTGATCTCTGAAGTATTTCAGCTAGTGAGCTGAATATTTAATCTGAATATTCACTGAGCTGAATATTTCAGCTATGTGAGCTACACTCACATAAACTTCACACATAATCGTAGTAAAAGTGTGTTACTGACAATGTTAGGACATAAAAATGTACTGGTGAACATAGATAATCACATTTGTCCTAGTTGTCTGGATTTTTAAACTATATTTGTCCCTGTGCTAGTTAGACCATATACCATATACTAGGGAGTAATAAGTCAGTGGAAAAAAACATTTACTATAAGTTTACCACCTTTCACGTCAATAAGATGATGTTTCATGATAAAAACAATAACAAGATTTGTTCCCTTACTTTTTTATTTAATAAATGCAAAATAAACTTTTTTTTTTTCTTTTTAAATAACACTTCTCTGCCATGTGGTAGAAGTAAATTAACAGCTCAGATTGAAGCACCAGACATGACACCAGAAGTGAGATGCTGGTCACTGGAGTGATGGTACCACAAGTACAACTCCCACTGCAGCAACTCATCAGCCAAACAGCATGCAGCTACCCTCAGTATCAAGAGATCAATGCTATAATATATATGTCAATACATATATCTTGATAATATATTATCAAGAAATTGTAGTGTTCAATAAGCACATTAAGGACCCTTTCAGACAAGATGATTTCACAAATTGCTGTTCCTTTCATGTAACCTTACAGAGATAATAATGACCCCTTCTATTTAGTTAAAGGCCTGCCGCAGCAGAAGTTATGCACATGGTCAAGTGGAACTGACAAGAGTTTAGTTTCAACATTACTCTGGGATTCAAGAACTTCTAGCAAAATCCTTGTATATAAGTATTTTGCATTTGTATGTAAAGCCATTCTGCTCTGAGCATTATGTTTGGAAGACAAAAATTAAAATTGTCCTAGCACTGATATTTTAAATTAAGTTTTCCAAAAGAAGATCTATGCATGCAGACAGACAATGGCTTCAGCTGTCAGCAACAAGTGAAGGTTATTCCCTAGGAAGAATGAATTGTATGCTACAAAATAATCTCTAAGAATAGTTACATTCAGCATGAAAGGCTGGTAGGAACAGTTATAATCAAAGAGAAGTTTGCTTCATGTAAAACATGAGAAATTTTTTGTCTCTGTTAAATATTTTTGCTCTCAGTCACACCTGTAGTCCATTCCCAGATGGACTGAAAATAGTTACTTAGTATGGCAGCAGAAGAACATATAATAGGCATTATCCTTCCTCATTCAGGAAGACCTAACCCGTCCTAATCTGAAGTTTCATTCACTTCAATGGCACTATGTTGATTCTCATGACCAAGAACCTGGACTGTTTTGTGGCTGCACGAAATTACACTCTCTTTCTCTAAAGCACTACCTCAGAAGGAAGGTTTCCCGCATTCCCATGAGAGATTCTAGAATATCACTCATTACCAATGAGTAGAATATGCATAGATAAAAACAAATAATTAATTAAATAAATAAATGAATAAATAAATATATGTATGTATGTATGTATGTATGTATGTATGTATGTATGTATGTATAAACTAAAAAACCCAACAACCACTGTCATTAAAAGACTGCTTACTCTGTTTTATGTGTATCTGATTGCTACAGAATCCTAAAGCAGGAAAATTTGAAAGCTTGAGTAAGTAACTTGGGAAGGACTGTGACAAATAAATAATGGAACTGAAAAAAAATTACAGAAAATAAAATCTGAGATAACTTTAGTTTTCAGGACAGTGTAAAGTCAGACACCATAACTGAAGAAATACTTTAAAGCTTGGCCATGTGTAAAGGTTTAACACTACTCAGAGCCAGTTTCATTGAAGTGACCTCCAAAAAGGACAGTGGAAATAATTGCAAAAAAGCTTCTTGGACAAGAAAGAATTTACACTTACATCTTGCACTATAACAGATTACATATGGACTTGTCCACTTGGAAATCTGGAAAATTGGGTGAATCAAGAATACGAAGTTGAGACACTAATGGAGGCTATTTATGAAAAATAAAACCTTTGGGATGTGGGCACAATTTGCTTACTTTTTCCTGGAATGCACTGCTTTTCAAGACATTCCTCTATACAAAATCTTAGATTTTACACTGCATTTTAAAATTAAAAAGATTTAATATATCTATAACTGAACAACAAAAAAGGTAAAACATATAATTTATTGTGAAATATATTAAAAAGTTTAATACTAATTTTTCCTTAGTAGTAATATTTGTCTGACTATAAATGAGACAACTTCACATGCAGTTTTTTCAATGTTTGTTCTTTCAATGAATTTTTTTCTGTAATTCAGACTACTATTGAAATAAGAATTTTCCTTACTAAAGAACTAAAATCTGAACATAAAATACATGTAGATTGAATCAAAGCCAGCTATTTAAACAAAATTGTGAGGGAATGGCTATGTCCTTTATAAAAGAGCTTTCATAGATTAAAAAAATCATGATTAATTAAATAATATTTTCTTTTTCTTTTATCCTTTTTTTTTTGATCTGACTGCTCTATTGCAAACTTGGAAGATTATTGTCAAATTGTTGCATTAATAATAGATTAATAAGTACAATAATTTACAATTTCAACAGCTTCTTTTGTTAACTTTTCTCTCTGTTAATTATGTTTTTAGCTCTTTCTCCTCCATATTTTATGAATATGTGTAGATAGAGACAGAAACAAAGTGAAAGGAAAAGATCAAGTGCAATGTTCAATGAAAAAAAAAAAGATGAAAAATATAACTTGTGAAATGTCTCTTTAGGCCAGCTGATTGCAGGGTAACTACCAAAAAGCTGACACACACACTTTTATTTATATCTACTCAAAAGCAAGAAAATGTCAAAGAATCAGGATGAAGCTGATTTCCCTCTTGTGTATGTGCATAGGTTTTGATTATAGGCTTTTTCCTCAATTGATGAACTATTACGTGGAGTTCTGAATATCACTTTACAAAAATAGTGCTGTGTTCAGGGTCAATACCTCTCCAACAGTTAGCTATGAAGTTACCACTGATTTTTTTTGAAAAGAGTGGGATCAAGTCCTCTTTATTTCAACTAGAAAGATTTTGGAATTCTGCTTCCAGGAACAATAGAAAAACCCACACCTAACTAATTTGTGGGATTCATTGATTTTTTTTTTTTTCTGCTAAGGGGACAAATTGAATGTGGTTTTACACAATTTAAAAACCATCTTTCAACTTGGGAAAGACTATGAACTTAATCTGAATATTTGCTACACTAGTAAATATTTGCTATACCAGCAAATATAGCTATTATCTGGAAATATTTTAAAAGAGAAATAACAAATGTAATTTTGAAGTAGATTTTCTCCATTATCAAAGCACCAAATCCTCAAGGTTTGGCATAGTTCATTCATTGTTCACCTCTTCAAAAACCTCATTGTTTTTCAAGGTTAGCTAAGGAGTTTAGAAAGAGGTTTTCCTGCAATATATGCAGTGCATCTGGAATCACGTATTGTCCCTAAAGCTGGGAGCCGTTGGTGACACTCTTTATCAAAAATACATATCTCTATTTTTAATGATAAAATATAAAAAGACTGAGAACTTAGCAGACTTAACGTTTTCATGCACATAACAAATCCCCTGACAAATTTCCACTACTCTCCTGCTTCTAGCATTTTTTTTCAGTCTATCAGTTTCCTCACAGAAGACAGAAACATGTGAACCCATAAATAAAATTCAGTGTTTGCACTAGGGCAACCGACAGAAGCCTGAAGATCATGTGCTGTGTCGCACTGCCAAAGCATTTGACCACCTGGGAATGCTTCCTTGTGAAGCACCAACTCAAGGTTTCAGTGATGGCAAGTGCTGTGAAGCACTATTCCAATGCAATAATGTAACTAGAGTAAAATGTTCCTGATTAAAGTAAAGGTTATTAGCATTAGTATCATAGGTAAAATATTCCATCTAAAGCCATTTCAAAAAAGGTGTTTTTATTTGTTAGGAAAAAAGAACAAGCCAAATTAAGTGTAATTCCCAAAAATTAAAGAAATGTGTGACATGTACAGGAACAAAGCATGGCTCTCCTGATGTTTTCCCCCTAGTTAATTTAGTCTTTTGACATGCTGCTTTCTCCATATGCAACAGAAATGTAAAATTAAGTTGAATTGACATTAATTATAGGACATTATTATAAACTGTTCCTTGCTTTTAATGTTTATCTTCAATAATTTCTGCATTTTTAGAATCAATGCATAGCCACTCCAAGTTTTGCTGCAGTGCCAGAAAGGGAAGAGGGGAATCATAAAACACCTTTTTTAATTCAAAGCTAAGCAGTTGTTTTGCAAGCACTACCATTCTTCCCACGTAACATCATGAATTACACTTTTTCCACCTAGTTTTTTTTTTTTCCCTGACCTTCTTTGGCATTTAAGTGCAGAAAAGAAAGTATTTCAGGGCTGTATGTGTCACTCTCAGAGATCTGAAGTTCC
Source organism: Passer domesticus (assembly GCF_036417665.1). NCBI lineage: Eukaryota > Metazoa > Chordata > Aves > Passeriformes > Passeridae > Passer > Passer domesticus. The sequence goes on along the minus strand of NC_087512.1, from coordinate 54,295,251 downwards.
GGTTGCCTGCAGGGGCCATTTAAAAACATTAGCGTTGTCCTGGGAAAAGCAGCCTTTGGACATACTCTCATCCATAACAAAAGAGATTCTAAATAATAATCAGTGTGAGAATATATTGCTTCTCTTTGACCACTGGTGTAGGAAACCTGGTTGTATCATAAAGTTTCGTGAAGGGAAGAAGCATGTAAAGGCAAATAATGGGAAAATAGGACGCCTATCGTGCATGTTCAAACTATCAGGAATAGCTTTTACCGAGATTAAAAAGGGAAATGAAAACAAATCCTTTGACCAGCTTTTCAGTGAACCTTTGACTTGTTTTGCAGTGAAGTGAGTATACAGAAGCAATCCATTCCAATCAGGGTTCTAAAAATTTTTAATGTCGTATTTATGTAAAATAGTTTTAGTTCATGATTTGATGTGTCAAGCAAGAAGTTGATTTAATTTTCACTAGAGATCTCTTTTCTAAACAATATAAATAAAATTGCATTTTACCTATAGACCAGGCACTATCCTTAAATGAAAAGCAATTTTATTCCTCCAGTAAATGTTGATTTTTAAAAATGAACCTAGGTCAAAAGCCTTAAAAAATCATTGCAGTTTCTTTGGTCACAGGCATTAAAAAAAGTTTACAGCAGCGGGATTGACAGCCCATGCTTTCAGAAAAAGGATCTCTTTTCTTTAGACTTACTGTTGATCTAGAATTACCTCTTACAAAAAGAATAGAGATCAATATTTTCCTAGTTCTGAGTGCTTCTACATTTTTAGTTAGTTGCATACTGATTTCTCCAAAAATATACTTTATTCAGCAAATATCTACAATTACATACAGCATATCTTTAGATATAATTCAAACCTTGCTTTGTCAAACACAGCCTTTTATGGTTTATATATCTACAGGTCATTTAATAGAGGAAAAAATACTGTCAATGAGGTATTTACCCTCTCTCTCTCTCTCTCTCTCTCTCTCTCTGGTCCCAGTTTTGCCACATCAACAGTAAAAAGAAGTCCTACTATAAACATCGAGCACTCTGAACACATAAAAGACACATTTTTCTATTTCATTTTTTAGAAAGAAAGTGAAACATTTTATCACTGCTAACTCTTATATGTATCAATTTTGTGTATCTATAATACTTCACCTCGTGGGAGTTTTCACCAAAACAACACATTACCAGCAGCTTGAACAGTTTGAAGCACATGCATAGCTAAATGGTCAGCCTTCAAATTCACTCTAAAAACACAGTAAACACAAAACAAAATGCTGAACTGTCAAGTGCAAGTAGATATAATAAGACAGGTGGATAGTAAGAGTCCTGAGCTGTATGTGAACATCCACACATATACACTGAGTATTTGGTAGAGGCTGATTTAAACAGTTGGGAAAATATCTGTGACAAACATGCCAGAGTGTGCCAAAATCTCAAACTGTTCTCGAAACCTTTACAACAAACTGCAGAAATCTACATTAGAAGTTAAGAATGAGATGCAAACTGCATGTTTGTGATCAAACTGGATGAGCCCAGGATCTTTCACTCTTCATTTTTTTTCCTCAATCATGCCGTGAATGTATGTGCAGCTGCAAAATTTCACTGGAACATTTTCAAGGCTATTTCAGCATGGTAGCACCAGAAGAACTCAGAGTGCAGAATTCAGCACAAATGCATTATAAGTACTGCAGAATCCTCATCATGAACTTTGATAAAAAACCAGAAATCCTGACAAAGTGCATCTGCTGAACACAAAGAGAGATGGATCATTCATGCAATAGCTCAGATTTCAAGATTTACTGGACAGAAGCCCAGTACCCAGCATGTACTGCAGAGTATCCAGAGCCCATTAAAAAGAATTACAGACATTTGAGAGAAGGCAGTAATTTGGCATAAGACTTACAATAAGACAGCATTACAGATCTATTTTGAAATCTACAAAGAAATAAACCTTTATCTCAGGAAAATAATAAATTATTTCTAAGGTGATCAAGAGATTAGTATTTATTGTGATAAAAGAAGATTTTAAGTCTTGTTTGCTTTCTGCAGGTGGTAGCTCATGAGATGAGAAAACAAAATGTGACATTTGAAACCCCTTGCATAAGGTCCCCTGGAAATGATGTCTCCAAAGAGCTGTACTACTCCATAATTACTATTTCTTTCCCCTGGGATGCTCGGTATAACAAAGAATCACTGGACATCTTTCTTTTTCCCTTTTTTTTTTTTTAAACAAATTATAATGAATTAAAAGCTTTATTATGCAATCTTTGACAAAATCAGCAAGATAAACTATTTAAAATAAACACAGCATGCATATTCCAAAGTATTTCAGAAGGTGACACAGAGGACCTATTGCCTTTTTATCTGGTGCCTAGAACCAGCTTGGCTTAGGAGTACTGGTAAGTATAAAAGTTGGTGATCAGGAACATACATAAGCATATTCTGCAAGGCATATCTATTATAAATATTCTTGTTAAAGCCACAGTTTAAGTTTAATTTTCTGGCAAGTAAAATGAAAGCAGTCAAGCCTCTGACTTGAAAGATCAAAACTACTTCACTTCCCAGCAAAAAAAACAAACCAAACCAAACAAAAAAAACCACAACAAACAAGCTAGATGCTTGTTAATTGAGTCTTAGGGGATGGAACATAAAAAAATAAAAATTCATTTCCCTGCTTACTGTACACTGTTTGACCTTTGGATTACAAAACAAAGCTGAGTACATTTTCCCCAGCTATTACCCAAAGTACTTTCCAAAAAAAAAAAACCCAAAAAACCAAAAACCAGCCAAACTAAAAAACCCTAAAAACCCAAAAAATTCCACAAATGAACCAAAAAAACAACAAAAACCAAACAAAAAACCAAATTAGATTCAGCTTTTCAACCAGATTAGGTTTCAGTTTTTCTTTGTCTATTTCAAAGAGTGTGACCTTAACCCAAGCACAACTAGAAAATTCTAATTGTTGCAAAGTGTACAGCAACACTTAAGTGTTACTCTACAATCACAGTTTGAAGCACATGCATCATCTCACAAAGGAACAAAATTCACATATGACATCAGCTTTTATTCCTCAGATGTCTGAGATTTATTTTTGGACATGGAAGGACATTAGACTTTAGATTTGGACTCTAGATACCAAGTTCTATCAGAATTCATACTGAACCAAAATGCAGAAATATTGAAAAATTTTCAACAATAATTTCAGCAATGATTTTCTTTGGATCAGTTTTCAGAATTTATATTTAGGTCAAGCACCAAGGATTTCATATTATACACATTACATTACTGCTATCAGTAAATCCACTGATAACAGTTATAAACCAGAGGTTTTATTTAATAACTTGAACAGATTCCCTTGGTGAAATCATTCCAGAAGTGTACTTTTGATTCTGAACCAAGCAGATCAGTGGCCACTTATTTGTTGTTTTGTGCACCTTATCATGGCTGAAACACTGAGAAATTACAACATCAGCTGGCAGGGATTCCAGATCTGTCAGTTTCAAAACTGTGACTAGTTTCTTGTCTCTAAAACGAAACCATACTGAGTAGAACCACCAAGAAATCTTAAACATGATTTAAAGATATCACAAACCTATCTTAAGCTCAATTCTGTACTCAAATCTTTAATCAATTTACTTTAGAATAAAAATACGCATTTCAGAAAGTTGGACTTGTGCTGCACACAACAAAATTATTTAACTAAGGTCATGCCTATACAAAGAAAAATGCATTGATTTAACTAAACTGATTGATTTTAAATCTAGTTAAACTGGTGCAAACATCTAATGTAAATGCACTTATCCCAGCTAAGACTTCACTTAAATTAGTTTAGCTTACTTCAGCAATTTATCAATGTTAGCTAAACCAATTCTAGCAAAGGTTAAGCAGGTTTAAGTGCTTCTGTATAAGGAGTTTGAACAGATTTAACTGTATTGTCTTAAAAACATTTTAATTAAAACAGTTTAATGTCTCGTATAGACAAGGTTTAAATCCCCAAGGCGGAGAAGAAAAGGAGCAAACTGAAATTTGTCCTGGTTTCCACCTGGGTACTCCTCTGCTGATTAAGGGCACATAGGCTATGTAACCAGCATGTGGGAGGAGGCTCAGTAGAATCAAGACTAATTTCAGATGCCAGAAGATTTGTGGGACCAGCAGAAAAAGGAGGAAAAAAGAAAAAAAAAACAAAACCCACCAAAATATCAAATCCATAGTTAAGTATTGAGGAAACTTTGCCTGGTTATAAAATGCAATACAACAGAAGTACCATTCTATTATGGCATTTTAAAAAGTCTGCTCTCAGAATGAAAACTAATGTATCTGTTTAAGACTTAAAAAAAAATACTGGTGCAGTATTCAAAAAGGGTTTATGTCTTTTATATCAATTCAGCCAGTCTTGGAACTTCATGGTATGTATGTGTGGTAACCTCATCACATCTATTTAAAAGTGAGCTTCACAAGGGGGATGATCAGTGGCAAAAGGCATTGAGATCAATTTTCTCCTGCCCATCAAAACATTAATCACTGCACTCTTATAAGCAAACTTTCATACTGGCTCATCCTTGGTAGTCTTGAGAGGCATGGATCTGCAGAGAGGTGCAGAGCCAGTCCTCCACACCTGCTGGTTGGGCAACACGTGCAGCTCAGAGGTGAGAGTGTCCCACTCTGTGCTAGCACATACACACCTATTCCCCCTCCTTGGCATGTGAGCAGAATCAGTGATGATCAGAGCAGCTACAGCCACCCAAGGTATCTGCACATATCCACATTTTGACTTTATCATTCCTAAGTCTATTAGCTCAAGATTTTAAAAGAATTTACAACTACTAGAATACAGAGAGTAGCTACAGCAGAGAGGTTTTCATTCCCATTAATCTTGACGCAAACACTAATCTAAACTCACTGCAGCTGGCAACGTTGTTCACGACACTTCCACCAGACTGCCTTCTGTCTTTTCTTTCTGAATTTGCAGATACTCTTCTCTCATTCCTGAAGTTTACTGGCACTCATGAATCATGATTCTGGCTAAAAAACTGCTTAAATATGTTTTTCCCTTCCTGACACCAATCCTACTAGACAAATCACCTAAGATGTTCTGTGTGGGATATATTACTAAATCCCTCCCCTGACACCCGAGATCATCACAATTGCTACTTGCTTGGTCTCTGCTGGTCTAATTTTAAGGATCCAAAATTATGTTTCTCACTAAGACATACAGCAAATGAACAACTAAGTTACAGAGAGATTGCATAAGCTTAAAACTGACACATTTAGAGACATGTACTGATGTGTTCCCAAATGAACTAGATCTTGTATCGACTCTCAACTTTCAGGAGAATAAAGGAAACAATTGTAGTTAAAATTTCTCAAAGGAAATTCTGAATTGCTGAACTTCAGTGCCTTAAAAAAGATGTCTATGAAAATATGGCAGTGTATGCTGATGATTTCTTATGACACAGAAAAATATATCTGCAATTTCAAAATGTGATTTTAAAGAGGGGCTGGATATTTTAAGTGGTATTTATCAAGCAATTCTGTCTTTAGCTAACTGTTCCAGTATTCTTTGCTAACTCTGGTAAATTGTTTTTAAATTATCAGGCAACTAAGTGCAAGGTTACATTTAATCTCAAATACTACTGATATTACTAAGTTTGAAAGAAAGGACTTTGTTATGATGTCACCAGATGTTTTCATAGTTAAATGTGTGTTATGTGCTATGTACTGTGCGCCAACATAAAGCCATATTCTCTCTTTAAAGACAGACTAATAAAATTTAGAATTAAGTTAAGGATGGATTAATCTCATCTAATTTTAGACACGTAAAGTGAGAAACCTCATCTTTGCTCTTGGTCTAACTAAGCTCTATAGTAAGCTGAGTGAAGAGATACTTCTGGAGATGTCTGAAAAAGATGAATCATCCTTGTAGACCACAGGTCTTGCTCCTCATCAGCTGAAGAGGTACAGATGACTCATGGCTAGCACAAGCTGAGGTGAATCCCACACTATCTGACTAAATATGGAAGGCAATTGAACAATTAGCAAATTGAAAATTACTTACATATTTTCTATGCAAATTACTGTTATTTGTATAGAGTTGTAATATATGGGAATGGTCATAAGATATCAATGCCATACTTGAAAGTGCAATTTTTATGAGTATAATTTATTTTTTTTATAATTAGCAAAATCCACATGAGTAAAATGTGACGCTTGTGATGCATCTGAACCAAGACACAATAAAAAGCTTGCAGGTTTAAACACCTAAGATTGGGTTTCTATAAAAGAAGTGAAGGAGAAGTGTAACTTAAATTCTTTTATGGAATTATTTTTATGCTGTATCTTACATTATTGTTTAGAGAGCTTTAACCACTTCAAACTCTAAGTCTGCTCAGCATATTTTTGCCCTTTTTTAGAAACTAGGTTTCTGCTTTATTATAAATATTACTGTATTTCACACTGTCATTCATCTTAGTGTATACTTTGTATGAACCAATAGAGGACAAGCATGAAGAGCTTTTTTTGCACAACTAGCTCTTTGCTAGCATGCCACAAAAACATAACTGCTTTAATTGCTACATTAGGTAGCAATAGGTATTGTCTAGAAGGTTGCTGCAGATATACATCTATGATGAATACATAACCCATTTACACAGCTTTAAAAAAAGAAAACATGCTACGTGCTTTGCACTTAGCTGTTCTGTACTGGGCACAAACTAACACCATCAGATTGAAATACGGCACTTTTTATTTGCCTGACCTGCAAGAATACCTTCAAGCACACCTTAGATCCTACAAATGTTGTTTCCCAAAATGGCTTTACTTTAAAATTACTTCCTTTACTGAAAACCTTAAAAGGCTAATAAAAATATCTGATACAGATCTTTGATGAAACTGCTACCAAGTTCTGCCAGCAAATTTGATTTTTGCCATCACTGACATCCCTGGTTGCTTACAATAGAAGTAGGCATGAACGTGAATAATCCCTAAATCAGCCTGTCTGCCAACTAATCAACTAATCTGCAACTAATCTGCAACTAATCTGAAGTGCTTATGCTGGAGAATATCCATCCTAGGCATGAGTAAGAATGTGTTGTACCTGACTACCACGTCTTTCAGAAGCACCTACTGTCTGTGATGGACCAAATATAACATAACAATAACAATACAGGTCTAAGCAGTTACAGTTTGATTTTAATTCAAAGATGGACCAGGTGCTGCTGGGAAGTGCTCATGATCCTGGCAGAGTGTAGTGTCAGAGCAGCCTGGATTTTTTCTCCCAATGACGCAAGTCCATATCGAGGAAAACCTTGCTGCTTCAGATGTCATCCACAGAAAATAGCAAGAAGACAAGTGCAGTCTGAGTCTGAACTAAGAAGGATATACAAAAGGTGGAGAAAAACATTCTGTGAGAGGATTAGTTATTTGCCAGGTATGAAAATGGGGGAGAAGACAAATGCCCCACTGGATCCCTCTCAGTGAAAGGACAGAATATGTGAAAGAACATCATGAGTGGATCAAGAAACAGGTTTGGAGAATAACTGGGTCAATGTAGCATGAATCACTTTATTTCAATGAATGTAAACAGATTTGGGTTTTGATGCAGAATACAGTAAGTACAGTGCCATAGAAATGCAGTAAATTGGATTAGATACAGCTTATGAATTTATTCAAATACTCTATAGCTATGTTTTACAATTTGATATGTCTTTACAAATCATCAAACTGTCTACCCTACAGCTTAAAAAAATAAACAAAACAAAAAATTGCATTACCAACACTAATAATCAGCAAGTGACTAAGACACATTTTTCTATCTCCTTAGTAGTGATATATTAGTTTAATCTCAACAGTACTGGCAGTGCAATCCTTTCCATATGGACACCCATATGCTACATTACCAGTAACATATCTTCTAGGAAATAGCCATATGTTTCACTTTTAAACCCGCATAATTTGAAGACTTGCTTGTATTTTTACAGTTGTTCTCACTGTGCATTTGAAATACCTGTGGGCGTTAAGTAGTGTGACAATAATTAATGTTATATCGCACTACAGTGCTACAATTGGAAATGCTTCCACACTCTGCTGTTTTCAGCAATGATTTAAAAAACAAAAGATAAATATTTCTTGACTTCAGTGTTGACTCTGCACACTTTCCCCCTCTATTCCTAGGAAGTGGGGTGAGTATTTATGAATGTAACACAAAGCAGACAAAAGAACATTCAGTCTTAACTTTGGTTTACTGAAGGCAATTCACTACTTTGCATCTTGGTGCAGCCACAGCATTGCTCTGGAGTACTGGAGGACTCCAAACATCCATCTTGCCTATTGGGCCAGGCTCAAGCCATGAGAAACTGAAAAACTGTACTGTCCAGGACCAGGCTGGATGAGGACTGTCCTCTCCATCCACTCTCCCTCCCTTTCACATCTGTCTGCTTCCAGCACACAGGAGTGTTGGTCACAAAAGCAGGCTTACATTTTGATCAGGGAATCCATACAATGCTCACACACACACTGGCAAAGAGAACACAATGAATACAATGCAATTGAACTCAATTGAATGCTACTGAATAACTCTCTCTCCTACTTCTGTATAGCTCCGTCTCTTCCTAGGGATAGAGACCTACTGTGGGTATAGGAAAAGATAGTGTGCAGGCTACTAATGGCAGAGAGCATTAACTTAGAAAATTCCTGAGGAAACAGATGTCATGGAGATGAGCTATTTCTGAGCTCCTAAGAAATCCAATTGCAGAGGAACTTCCATGTGATTGAGGAAAAAGTATGTCCTTGTGAAAAAGTAAAATAAGCTTATGGTCTTTTTCATGCCACATTTTACTTGCCATGTCTCAAATTATAACAGGTAACCAAACCCAAACCCAAAACCAACATGTAAAAAAAATGGCAGACTTCTGTTAAAATCTCTTATCCTCCAGTCTCTAGTAACTTTTGCTAGTCTAGGCACTGTAAATATCACAGATGCTTATTAAAGAAATAATTAGGCTGCTATTGACTTTGTAAGATCTTTATAAACACTTTGATCCATTGGTTTTGAAATAAAAATAAAAATAAAAATTGTCCAGTGAAAGAGTCTAATCAGAAGTTCTTTACTGCCACTTGTAAAAACATTTTCACAGCATGACTTTTTTATTGACAAACAATTGTATTTTTTGTGTTGTTTCACTATTATGTCACTATTTCTTGCTTAAATTGCTCCACAGAGAACAAATACGTTTATCAGAAGGTTATTTTGTATGCAATTCATAAAATGGTTAATCTCAGTAATCTCAGTTTTACCCTTACTTAAAAATACACAATCCTTATAAACTAATCATTATGCATTACTAAAAAACCTCTATCAAAAGGTGGATTTAAAAAAGTCAGCTAGTTATTTTTTCAGTTGATTTACACTGTTGTTTATCACTGTTGTTTATGTGAAGTAAAACACATTAGGCTGAAATACCAATCCTCCTGAACAGAGAGCAACCTATCTGTCAGGTAGTGTATTCTCTTTCCTTTCTACACAAGGTGAAAAGGATAATAAAAGTGCAGGATATTAAGAGACAGATAACTTTGCTTCGAAACTGATGTCTCCATCTACACTTTTATCTACTCTGCTCAAAATGAAATACAAGTTTCCAATTAAGGTTGTGATTGTAAACACAATTAACACAAATGTAGAGGTTCTACATTTGAATAATTACAAAAACTTCAGTTACTGCATAACATTGCATATGTATGCATCTTTCTCCACAATGAAAATAATATACCTCAGTGGGGACTACTTATAGCAAGAAATCTGCAAAATTAAACTCTAAATATAGAAATTAAATTTATATAACACAACACTATATCAAACGGGATTTTATTCCTTTTCTTCTGCCCTTGGTTTATGCCAGCAGCAGATGATGAATTTAATTTGAGTTATAGTTCCCACATTCATGCGTGTTTATATACACTAATTCATCACTGCACAGAAAAGCCCTAAAGTATATTAACACAATATGTTATGATTTCAGACATCTGCTTTATTTGAGAACCAGAAAAGATAAATGAGAAAATATTACTACCAATCTCATTTACAATAACTCATTATTTTACTAAAGTAAGACTGAAAAAAAATTTTATCTATAAAATATAGGCATAAAGAAAATTGTATAAAACTGTGTTAACTGCTGATTTTGAATTTGCTTATAGCCTGAGATCCACTTGCATCACACGTCTCCTGATATGTAACTGAAATACTTATTTCAGAAATAAAAATAATTAGCTCAGAAAAACTTGGAATTTACTAGGAGAGAAATTAGGGGGTATCCCAGTCAGTAACAGTCTTTTCTGCCATCTGTGTTATATTCCTACAGTCCAACATACAAAACAAATTGAACATATTCCTGCACTGTTCCTGAATATTTCATTCCTGAATTAAAAAAAAAAAAAAATTAAGTTTCAGTGCTTTTAATTCTGATTATTGCTCTTTCTCCTCAAAGCTGTGTAACAATGTAAAACAGTATCTTTGAAAACTAGAAGTAAATTTACTTGCAGAGCTGACTGCAGAATTCATTTACTAGAACAAAAGAACAGATTACAGCATATAAATACTGCCATGACACACTGATTTCCATATTTAATCATGTCACTGCAGGAAATTTTCTGTGGTAAATTCCAGGCTTCATAATTTTGTATAGTGCACCTAAACATATAGTCAACACGGTCACTTGGAGCAGCAGGACCAACATCAGACCTGCCAAAAATCAGCACTAGGTCTTCAATATCGTGCCCTAAGAGAACACAGGGTAAACAAAGCACATTCCCACCTGTGTCAGTGTGGCCACGTTTCCCTTCTCCTGACCTCAACAAACCAACAAAACCTGAAAAGCCCAATGCCCCACTTCAACATGACCTGCTGTTTTATTCCAGTCAAGTGAGGCAGACGAGTAATCTCAAAGTTGCCAATTTTCTATGAGGTTTTGAGTACTCTGTTCTGAGGAGCCATCAATGCTCACATGGAGGAAACAACTGCAGCGTGACATCAGGGGCTGATGAAGCTGAGCTTAGCACACAAGTGCAAATCCAGAGCAAATCATGCTTCATTAGCAGTGTTCCTCTGAAATATCCATGTAGTGTAACACAGAAATATTAAATAGAACAGAAAAAAATGACGAATCTGAAAGTTTCTTTTCAATATCTTTGAAGTGATGCACAAAAGAGTGGTATTCTTTGACATCTCATAAAATATCAGCTTACAGAGGATGCATATCCAGTTTTAAATAACTTGGGTTTTTTAGTCCAGAGTAAACTGCTCTGTAGTACAGCACGCAGAACAGGTATTTTCTATCTTAAAATGGTTTCAATATTCAAGCTAAGTGATTTTTACCCATCTGATGTTCACATAACAGCAAAATGCAGAAGAATGGCTTAATTCTTCCTTGTCTTTCCTCCTAAATGGTCTGTTGAGCCAGAAGAAAAAGCAGGCATGCATAAAGAAACACAGCAGATAACATCACTGTGTTATCTTGCTGTGTTTCTTTTGTTAGCTGCTTTAAAATTCATGCTAAACAATGCTGCATTGTCAGAAATTATATTTTCACTTCATACCAGTAAATACAGATAATAAATTAAGAAAATTTTCAAGGTATGACATTTTTCATGTCTATTTGCAACTCATACATATCTGTCAATACATATACTGCCTTAGGACACAGCAACACATTCAGGAATGTTGTCTAATGCTGTTCTGTGGTCCCATCAACTGTGACACAATTTCCCACCACTCACAGTATGGCTGCATCTACACCACAACAAGAGATCCATTTTTCATTTTTTAACATGGGGAGGTAGGTAACTCTTTTTGGCATGAAGTAATTGAAACATCAGTAAAAAAATTAAAAATCCCCATAATTTTGGGAGATCAGTGTGAACACAAATCTCAATTATCTTCTAGAATATACCATATTTGTACAAAGAAACACACATATATATCTTAAATTAATCTGATATTCTTATATGGTTGAAGCTATTTATTAGTATAAAACTGCATAGGGCTCTAAGACAGTTTAATGAGTGCCATAAAGTTGTCCTTCCCTAATTCTGAGATACTGTTAAATATTTCCTCAATAGAAATTATGACCATCAAACATTGTCAAATACAAAACTATTCCTTTGAACTTTATGTATATACATTACTTTTATATATATATATATACACGTGCACACACACACACACATCCACAGACACATTTATTTATACATATATGTATGTCCTTCACATTCATTTCCATTATACTAGAAATATAATTTATCCAAGATGCTTAGCATTTCCTAGATTTACAAATCTTGTTTGCCAGTTTTGCAGTTAGTTCACTCTCAATAATTTTCTTTGTGCTGTCCTCAGACACTACATTGGGCCTTTTAAATTTAACAAATATTTTTCCTTATATTTGAGATATTTAACATAGAAGGATTGTGCCAAGGATCTTTTATAATTTAAAAATAATATTGTATTGTACACATATAAGTATATACAACACTTGGAAAATTATTAGAATTTTAGTAATGAGTAACTGAAAGCCATATTTCATGCAGTGATTCATGAGTCATAATCTGTGACAATCATCACATGTACATAAAGGCATGCTGCAATTCCAGATGTTATAAATTCATACAGGTGATGTTTGAATCATAATGATGAGTTTCAAAACGGCTACCTTTTCCATTTATAGCAAACATACATATTTGTAGAACTGACTGGCTCTGAGGTCACATTTAAGGGCAGAGAAAGCCATCAGGTCCTCTGCCTTCTCTCAAGCAGCAGACAGATGATAATGTTTTACCAGTCAACCCTGCTTCAAGTCAGAGGTCACTGGCATAAAATAAACTTTACTGCTGGCTCAGGGCAATGTGTTTGAGAATTCTCACTCACTTTTTGTCCATCATGTTTTCCAGGTCCAGCAATGCACTTTTGCTATTGCTGCCACCTCTGTTTTCAAGGATGCTGACCAACCACAGTGATGACACTACATTCATATGTAAGTAAATAAATAAGGATTCTTTCACAAGACACCTCCATTATTTGTAATTGTTTATGTAATTATAAAATGAAAAAAAAATCAAGATTAAAATCAAGATTAAAATAGGATAAATTGTGCAAGTGTGCATTTTCTTATTCTGTGTATTGACAGGATATTCCAGAAAATTACCCAGACATATTTTTTGTCTGTTTATTTTTCTGTCCCAAAAATAATGTATGTCAATTCATGTTTCTGTTTGATTTTGAGATTCACTGATCAATTTTGTCTCATTTTGCTTTCAGTCTCATCCACTATCTTCTCTAGAAATGAGACTGAGGGTATAATCTTTGTATCTTTCCACCTTCCCAGGCATTATATTTCTTTCATGTTCTTTGAGCATCAAAAAAGCTATTATCTTCCTTATACTGATCCTTTTTTTCCAACAATCTTGTAAGAAAGATTTAACATTAGAAGGATTCCTTGTATCCAGTATGTTCCATATATTCAGGCACAGTCAGATTTAAAAGAGCATCTGAAACATTAACAATTGAAGTTTTATTACAGGGAAGACTTCTGAAGTTGTTTATTTCTCTTCAATATTTCCACAGTCCGGTGTAACCAAACAGATTTTTTCATCAGAAGCAGAAAAAAATTTAAGACAGATTGGAACTCACTGATTTAAATATCTTACAACATAAGGATTAGCATATATTTTTCTCATTGTTAAAAAAAAAAAAGGCAAAAAGAAACAGCTATCTAAACTGAACATGCTGAAAAATCTCAACCACTCAACCAACAGTATGAGTGGCAGAAATTTGTAAAGGGGGAGACAATTTAACCAGCACAAAGAAAACTTTCAGAACTCTGGTAAAAATGCCTCATAATTTATAAAACAATAAGCAAACTAGTAGAACATATTCTGGACCATACACAAAATCCCTCAAGAACAGCTACTTGGGAAAAACCATTCTCAACTAAGTTTAAATATGCACCAGCCTAATGAAACTGCATGCGACCCATACAATAAAAATGTCAGACTTCTCTTAAAATCTCTAATCCTCCAGACTCTAGTAACTTTTTTGAGTTCAAATATGGTAAGTATCACAGATTCTCAAAAACTATTATCTGTGTCATGCCACTGGCATGTTGAGACTGCTGTCTTTCATGCTGACCATGACCACCTCACTGGTTCTTTGTATTTTCCAGTTTCATTCTATTTACCTCTGACCTCCAGTTTGATACATCAAATGTAATCTCTGAAGGGTAAGGACCCCAGAGACTCTTTTATTCTGTTTTTAAACGACATCCAGTGCAAGTGGATTCCCCAGTTTGCTGCCAGAGATTTTGCAGTCACTCACAGTGCTGCAATAAACAGCACAGTAACACAGCAGATTAAAGATTGCTCTTGTGCAGCTTAGTGCAAGTGGGGACAGCAACATCGTGGCAACAGCATTACCACAGGTAGTGAAGGCATATCTTACAGAGAGAGTAACAAATTCAATAAACTGTTTCAAATAAGCAAAAATAAATGCTGTCAGACATTGCAAGTTTGTGTATTCTGTTCTTATACTCTGCCAAACACACTCCTATGCAGCCCTGGAATCCAGCTCTCTACAGAGTATGGGAAACAGAAACCTTGTCAGCAATACAGGTTTTAGATGGAAAAAGACACAAAATGCACTGTCAGACATGGTGAGAGACCAGAGAGTAGTGGTGGTGGGCTCAGACCCAGACCTCAGGAACCCTACACTGCAGCTGGGATGTGCATGATCTGTTGGCCTTAGGTCAGTGTATGCTCTACAGAATCATGAGCTCCTGCACAACCTGCTACCACTGAAGTTTCATAATACTTATGAGATTATTTTAAAATCACATTAATTAAACCGGAAAAGAAAAAAAGAAAATAAAATCAAAGAAACATCTTATGAATTAATGAAGCCTGGTTTCCAAAGGATTTATGTTGTTGCTGATTTTTTAATTGCATTATGGTAAGACTCTAGGAAAAAACCTCTATTATTTTATGTATGAAAAGAACCAACATAGGAAGGAAAAGCCATTAATGAGTAAGGAACTCAACCAGAACAGAAATCCTTTCTGAGGTTGAGGTACTCTGACATTCAATACAGCATTCATTTTAACAATTAGAGCATTCATAGTAGTTATTTTTACCTCGATCTTTGAACATCTAATAAAAACTGGCATACAGCATTTTGGACACGTTGATGATTGGGGCAACTATTGGTGTTTCTACATTTCACCCAGAAGATTGTTTTAACAAAATTTATTGGAACTTTAAACATCTGAGACTTATCTCAAATTCATTGAAGACCTAAAAGGTAAGTGTGTTTGTAGGAGGGCCAAAGCAGAAGCAAATTTGCAAGCGAACACAGTGACATGGAACACTGTAAATCCAAACACACAAAAGTGAGGCAAAATTAGTACTAGTTAGGTTAGCTGCTTAATTTCATCCTTCATGCCTCATGTGATGATGACAGAATGGTAATTAAGCATGAGATCCCAACAAACCCCTGTCACACTGAATGTGCAGAATAGATTGCTTTTCACTGAATGAAATTTCTCACTAACTTAAAAATACACTGTTATTTTTGCACACAATATGCTTTTATGCTTACAACCTAGGGATATGGTAACACACCTACTGTGTTTTCTTTGCAAAAATTAAGATCTGACGGTATGTCCATAATTATACTGTGAGCTAGATTGAACTGTATTATCATCACAATTTTACACACAGGAACTGAGATGAAGATTAAAACCAGAAATGGCCAGAGGGTTGAAACTATCAAACAATGCTGAAGTGCCTGGCAACAGAAGTTTTCAACATAGCTCATGAGAGCATCCTGATTTCACCTATGCACCCTGAATACAGTACGTCGGTACACTGGGACACAGAGGGGCCTGTAAAAATCTAGATGCCTTGCCCAGTACCACACAGTAAGCCTCTGGCAGAGGCATGCAGCAATTCAGCTCTCTGGCAGAGCACTTGGCTGTCTTAGCATGACACTATGCCTTTTTCTACAGTCTCCAATTCATTCACCACATATCTTCCAACTTCGGCAATAAAAGAAGCAGATGTACTACAGACATCTGTAGTATAATCCTCATTGCAGCCCTAATGTGTCCCCAGTACACATTTGAATTTGTCCTGTTCAAAGGAGAGAATGGAATGCATTATGCAACAGATATTTAAAACCTATCCTGCAATGTACACCAAATAACCATGCAACTAATCATGCAGAACTTTCTTCACCAGTGCATTAATCTTAAGAAGCACTTGGAATCTTAAAGTTAAATAAGCTTTTTTTTTTTTTTTTTTTTTTTTTTTTTTTTTTTTTTTTTCCCTGGTGTGATTTGTGGAACTATAAAATTAAAACAATCCACAGCTACCACCAATGGTTCTCATACAAACATGCAACAACTTGTTTCTCCTTCTTGAGACTAAGCTGATAAAAAACTACAGGATTCAGGAGGAATATGCTCTAGTGAGCATGCATCCCCACTCCCCATTCATTGCCACCCCCACGCTCTTTTCTTGATGTTTCTACTTCATGTTTTTCCCCTATTTCATTGATCAACTCCTGATTCCTATTTCCAAACATTTTCTGTCCTTTTTTTCCTTCAACCATTTCAAACTGTTGCCTTATCTTTGTAGCTCTAACACCTACCCTCACTTTGATTTTATCCTCTTCTGTTTCCAGCAAAAACTTTCTGCTTTTTTCCCAGCATTTTTCTGCATGGCTTCTCCCTTGACATCCACTTTGAATGTGTCTGATCATTCCTCCTTACAGATCCAGAGTGCTGGATGGAGGAGTGCATGGTGCACAGGAAGTATTTTCTTTGCTGGTTTCTCCCACTGGACAAATGGTTTGTTACTTCACAGTTGCCAACAGCAGATGAGAGAGTCCTTAAAGGTCTGTGCCCTTTCTCCAGACAATTTAAATAGAGAACTGTAAAGGGATACATAATACCCCCTACAGACCAAACACTGCCAACCTCTGACAGGTATTCTATGAATATATGCAAACATATACTTACAATATAGGCACATGTGGATGAATTTTTACAAGGAGAGAAATTACACTGACCCTGACTTCAAACTTCATCCAATTTCAATGTCATGACAGCTACTCTATGAAATTAATTTATTAATGGTTCACGTGGACAAAACAACATAATTTAATTATTGAAAACTGCTGAACTGTTTGAACAAATATTTTCCAGAAGGTTAAACTGAAAAATATATCTCCCATGGAGAAATTATTCCCAAAGGTGTGGACAAATTGCAAAGGCATTCAAAACAGGCATCTAATGAAGAATGCCAGTCACAGCTGTGGAACACACTATCCCCTACAACTAGGAAACTATTTGTAGTATGTTATTGATAGTATTACCTATTGAATAGAAAAATGGTAGAAATTTACCATATTTTTCTTACCCATCATTAAGAAAACACTTACTGTCAAGTAATTTATGATTTAGTAAGTTACATTTTCACATGATACAACTGAGGAATGCAATAAAAGGAAAGGCATTGTCTTGAAGCATGCCACCAACACTGCTTCACCTCCTCTAAAGAACTTGAAAGTATTACAAAGTGTTGAATCTCCTAAAAGGAGTAACTGCAGCTGAAAGCCATTAGTGTGCAATGCGATAGCAGCCAGCGTAGGAGATGAATGAGACCATCCTATTGATAAGGTCACAATCGATCTGAGGCAGATTTTTTAAATTAGTAAAATGTTGCAGCACTTAAAAAGTGTCACTAACAGCTCTTCTCCATGAAAAATGCTCCAACTTGTCAGAAAGCTGTTATTTATTATTTTAAACAAAAAAAAAAAAAAATTGCCTCATAGTGATAGAGGGTCATGTGTGACTTTTGTTGAAAGTGAGCTTAATTTTCTGAAGATAATATTCAGATCTGTACTCATAAGTTTCCTCTATAACTATTCTTAGAAAGATGCTCTTCAAGAGTCATACGAACTGCTAGGTTAGAGGCAAGGTTGGTCAGACCCTGGCAGAGGCTGGACAGAGAAGCCATGGAGGCCTTACTCCTGGCAGTGTTCAAGGCCAGGTTGGATGGGGCTCTGAACAACCTGATCAAGTGAAGTGTCCCATAGTGAGAGGGTCTTCAAGGGCCCTCCAATCCTAAACATTCAATGACTCTATGATACATTCAGATTGAAAAGATACTAAAGATAACTATTTTTATGTGTGTATATATATACACACATATATATATACACACATACACACACACATATATATACATGTATGTATATTTACATGTATGTGTATGTATGTGTAGTATTGCATTTTATTTAAATGGTATGCTCTGTCTCACCCCTCCAAAATGTATGGTATATCCCAAGTCTGTGGTCCTGCCCTGAAGCATCCTGTATCTGTTATTCCATTGGCACAAACTTGATTCTGCGCCCACTTTCAATCTACCTCTTAAACCATGCGAGCAAGACCAGTCGCTCTCTTAGCCTTTCTCCTCTCTTAGCCCTTTTTTTTCCCCTCTTCTCCCTCCCCTAGGCCTTTTCCCTCTCCCCCTCCCTCCCCCTTCCCTCCTTCTCCCTCAGTAACCATGGTGTTCCCGGGGATGGGACCTCCAATAAACCCTCATCTAATCAGCATCCTCAGAAGCCCTGTGGAGTCTCCTTGCCTGCCTGCTGCTGCCAGCCAACTCACAGCCTAGGGGGCCCTCCAATGACTCCCCGGGGTGCCCCTCCCTCTAAACGAACGGCAATATGTATGCATGTAAAAAAGGTGATAGCCAACTTCAACTTCTTCAGAATAAGAAAAACTGCATAAGGAATGCTTAGAATGGCTTGGCCATCCAATCACTTCCAGTACTTCAGCATACAGGATGGTGAGCTGAAAACTGAAAGGATTATGACCTCATGGTAGTTAAAACAAAAAAGTAGATGCTCATCCTCAGGGCCTTTCAAACAAAGGCTGTTCCTACGAGTTGTAAAGCACCCGTATCCTCCATTGTATGTCTCTATGCTCACACCATGAAGTGTTGAGAGCAATATGGTAATGATGTTCACACAGCCAGTGTGAAAAACCAGATCATTTGAGAAAGAGAGAAGCATAAAGGAGTGGAATACTTCAGTTTTTTAATGCAAATTGACCTAACCTTTTTTCATAGACTTTAGAATTTTTCTCAAACACTACAGCTCCTGTTAAGCTGGTGCTTTTCAAGTTTCCTTTAAAAATATGTTTTTGAACACCAAAGAAGGATGAAAATGCCAATGACCAAGGTCATACAAGGACACAGTTTCTGACTGAACCCAGGCACTAACAGTGAATAAACTCCAATACATTAGTAGACATAAAAGCTGTGGTGCAAAGCATATATTCTGGAATAACAAAACACTAAGTGTTTATATATGAAAGAGAGAATAAGCATTAAATACAAAATGTATGTCTACTGTCCCAGCTGTATTTGAAAGTCTCTCTTCCTAATGCTTAGACTTTTCAATTCTGCGTTTAAGTTATTTAACAAATAAACTTAACTCACTGAATCACAGGTCCTTAATTGTTGCCAGTCTCAACTGAGAAATGGCATACAGCTGAGTCGACCTGTTTTTTAAAAGAGGAACAATTCAACAGTAAATAAAAGCAAAATGGGACAAACTTTTTCTTGAAAGCTTACAGTGTAAAAGAGGACCTGTTTATTAAAAGAGGAACAATTCAGCAGTAAATAAAGGCAAAATGGGACAAATTTTTCTTGAAAGCTTATAGTGTAATTACTGTTTTCATGATACTTGATCTTTGTGTAAGTCATTTAAAAAGGATAAAAATATGCATACAGCATGTGGCATGGGTACAGTTCATACTGGCAGATCCAGATATGCATATATTTGGAGCATACTTCGTCTTAAATCTAAAAGAATTTTAGATTGCATTAGGAAAAAACACAAAATGTACTGCTACATTTAGAGTAATGAACAGTGTACTAAAACTAAGACTATAATTCTAACACAGCTTCCTGTTAATGTAAGGTAACAGCAACTGTAGGTGATAAAATAAAAAATTAATGAAATGGTAAATTTACTAACAGTATCATTTACACAGCTCCAGTGCATGTGCTAAATACTTTGTTGAGTACTTTCAGAAGAGTAAGCACTGACACTATTTAAATTTCATTATGTTAGGAATATAGTTAGTAATTCGTGGAAATAAACATTGTATAAAAATATATGTGTATGAAATAAACTGTGGAGGGCAGGGGAAGAATCCCTTTTTCCTTCAGGTTGGGAAATCTAGGCAACCACAAAACCACGGAACCTCGGCAGATGGACATCACGGCATTTGCATCCGAAAGGGGAGTCCATCTGCACCCAGGATGAGCGTTCAACAGCACCTATGCCCAAAGAAGCCAGGTGCTCATGGCCCAGACAAGATGCCTATCTGAGGAGACCAGGACCACCAACACCATGAATTTGAATGCCAGATTCCGGGAACCAGGGAAGTGGATCCTTCTATTCCCGGACGGAGGCTTTGTGCAGCCCAAGCCAGAGAAAGAAAACAACTTGAATATGAAGAACTCAGAAGGAAACAAAGACTTCTGCTGCAGGCCAAATAAACTGTATAAGAACTGCTGCCTTGAAGCAGTTGGTGTGGACAGGGAGGTCTAGGTGCCAGTTGGTCCTTTCCTCACGTTCACCCGTATCACTTCCCGGGGGTGATACGCTGGCCGTTTTGGTGGTGGCTGTCGAGACTGTTTTTACGGTCACGAAATAAATTTTATTTTTCATATTTTTATTAAAATTGGCTAATTTGCATTTTTCATTTATAACAATTATAAATACAAAATGTGTAAATAACACAAAATTTAAAATTCTTGTGTAAACAACTGAACTATGTCAAGACTACAGTATAGCATTTACTTCACCATGTTGCAACTTGTTAGAAAATGCTATAGCCTGAAGAGTAGCAGGCTGGGGTTAGAATTAACCTTGCTCTACAGATATGTTATTTCCTTTTTATATTCTTGTGAAGAATGTGATCCTAGTTATTCTAAGATGCAAGACTTATTGGCCTATTGGTCTGGTAAGCAAATAATGTACTTAAGGACCTGAAATCCTCACATTTAATTAGCATGGTATCTTCTTGTCTGAGTGCAATAAAAATGAACTATAACTAAAGAACACTTCATGTGCAAATATGTATTCTGCATGCAAGTCCTACACCATTAATCCCAGTGATGTTCTCTGTTGAGTGTCTTCTCACAGTCAAGAATCAATGAAGCTAGGTCCTACAAGTTGAAGTTAACAATTTCTGAAAGCAATAAATGTTTCTCAAATTCAGACTCAACTAAAAAAAATTAAACTAAATGGTTTCAAGGGAACTGTATGTTCCCTTAAATTCAAGCAAATATTCAAATGACTAATCAAAAGTATTTTCTATTGTAATTCTGTGAAAGAAAAAAATATCTTGAAATCAGCATGACAGACCTGCCTCTTTAGTTCCTTCTTAAATTATGGGAGCCTGGTGTGGAAGACCTTAATCAAATAAAATGTTAAGTATACAGCATGAGGACATGTGAAGGATGTTTGCTCCATTGAGTTTTTCAATTTCAAAGAACTATCAGAATAATAGTAAACCCTGAAATTTACCATGTAACCAACAGCAATAATAAATATCATAGTTTGAGAGAAAAACTCTGTATCCATATGATAGTATATCAGTGTATATTTGATATAAATTATGTGTTTAAAGTGTTGTAAGTTGCACTGCAAAATGCAGTGAAGGAACTAGGACACTTTTTACCAAACTCAATTATTCTTATCTACATGTCATAGAATCATAATGGTTCCTTCTCACTCTTCTGATTCCACGAATCTTCAGTCCTTTCTGTACAGGGTCTCAAAATGCAGATGTTGTGAGCACCCAGTTGGCTTGCACCCAAGTTCCTTCCTGCATCTAAAGGATGCTCCAGACTACTGATCTTGTCACCCTACATTCCCATAATTACTCCACTGCACACACAAAGGGTCCAGGTCTGCTGTGATTAATTAACTGATGAGAAAAACTCATTCTAAGGAAGTACAAATCCAGTGGACTCTTCCAAGGGCTCAGTGGCACAGAGAAGGAAGACAGGACCAGTCACGACACTGTGACGACAAGAGCAGGGCTCTGGAGTGTCAATGCTCAGGATTCCGGTTGGATACCTTGCACAGTGGCCCTGGCATGAATCCCACCACCACAATGGAAAGAGAGGAGATTGGCGACCTGGGTGGAGTCGCCTTTACACAAGTCCTTTTCCTCTATTAGGGAAAATCTCAATAGAACTTTTGTGAGCAATTTCTGATGGGACTTTGGAGCTCTTGAAGGTTGCATGAAGACATTCTTGTAGGGTTTCACTACATGCTTCTCTTCCATCAAGATCAAAACTATCTGCTTGCTCAGGATCCCACTACAGTGACTGGATGACAGCAAGTTGTCTGAGCATTTTGAGGGGGACTCTTAAAAATGTAGAAAAAATTGTGTTAGGAAAATAGTGCATATGCATTTTGCCTCAAGAGATCATGGTTTATGAGTATTTGACATAGTTCAATTACTGACAAATAACAGCTTTTTCTGAAACTGTATGGGTTTTATCAACTGTCACCATTATCTTGACTTTCGTGTTTTTATAAATGTATAGGATGTTAATTAAACTCATAAATAAGGGTAGTGAAAAAATCATTGCACTAATTTCTACGAATACAAAACCCACAAATTAAATTATTTAAAAAGTTAGGAAAAGACTGCAAATTTTACCTCAAAAAACATTAAAAGTTAATTATGCTTTCTAATTAACAGAAATGCAGAGCACAGATAAAGCCTCTGATGACAAGTCTTTCCTCAGGCATCAAAAGCTCTCTTTAAACATGGTGTACTGATGAGCTACGTAACAAAAAAGAGGGTTAGCTGTAGCTTTTCTGTTTTCTTGCACTGATATAAAGACGACAGAATATCTAAGTAACTGTTTACCACACAGTGTGGGGTTGCTTTGCTCCTTATTTCTTCATCCCTGCAAGCCTTGTAACATGACCTGAAAGACCTCAATTTACATAAAAATAAGGCACTACTGCTTTTACACGGGTACCCCCAGTTGCAACTGTGCAGACAAGAGTTTTAAAACTCATAATCTTTTCTTAGGTGGATTTGGTCAGGGATGACTGGCTAATTGGGGGAAAACACATGAAAGCACCTCAAAATCCAATTAGCACTTTGTTGCAATTAAATAGCTTTGCTATTCTATGGAGATATGGCTTTGATCTTGCACTGAAAAGTGTCCTTTCTTAAAGCTGATGTTTTGACTTTTTTCCTCAGTAATTAGTGCTAATTGTAAAGCTATTCCTGACATGCTATAAACAGTATTTTGTTGCGTTTGACACAATGACCTTAAATCAGTGTTCTCTTTTGTCTATATTGTACTGGTTTATTATTGGCCTAGCTACTTTACTCATTATTAAATGCACAATATGTAAAACATGTTAGTCAGATGAAACAAATTACTTAGGTTTTAGAGCTTTTATGGATACCTTCACTGATAATATTAAAACTTTGATTCCACTGAAACAGAGGAGACAATGCAGAATAATAATAAATTACAATTACACTGATTTGCTCTTTTAATTTTTTTTCATTCTGAACTGGAAAATATGAGTTTTGATTTATGTCTGTTGTTTTGGGTTTTTTTTCCAGTCGACTCTAAGAAGTACACTGAATAATGAACTGATCAAATAATTCTTATTCCAGTTGTCTTGACTACTATTCATTCCCTCTAAACTACACTTCTTATAGCTACGAGTGTACTGGCTGTATAATTGACCTCCAAAAAAGAAGAGCTAGTTAAAACATATGTTTTGATCTCAAATGCAAACTCATCAACACAAACATATGAACTATTTTATGCACTAATATTACACTTGATGGGAAAAATGTTCCACTACTTTTTTTTTATTTCATTTTAAGGAATCTCTCACAGACACAGAACTTTAAAAGAAAAGAAAACAAAAGCAACCTTCTTTTCTTTTGTTCCAGCTACTGCAAAGCAGTATTTTGATGAAGATACTTATTCACATTTTAATTATGCTGCAGCTGCAATGTTTAGATTAAAATATAGAGATAAACACTTCTATTTAGATACAAGACACTTTTTCTGAAAAATAGAACCCCTTTCTGAAAAAAATAATACCAACCATCCTAAAGCATTTGTGAACATCACAGTGATTTTTGTTGGCTTTTTGTATGCATGAAGCTGACAGAAAGGCAACTGGTAGTTTCTATTGTTTGTTCTTCTCCTTGTCTC
This sequence comes from Passer domesticus, assembly GCF_036417665.1. Lineage (NCBI taxonomy): Eukaryota > Metazoa > Chordata > Aves > Passeriformes > Passeridae > Passer > Passer domesticus. The sequence continues at coordinate 54,270,934 of NC_087512.1, read as the reverse complement.
TCTTAATTCTGCAATTCAAGAATTAATTCTGCAATACAGAAACATAACTGTGATGTCCACCTGACTCAGGCCAAGAATTCAAAACAGATCTTACGTTTTCAGATAGTAACTTGAACACTCCCATACATACAATATTCAATATATTATCTTTCTCAATTTTCCCTAGTGGGATTTGATTAGTATAAAATGCTTAAACACTAAGAATGTGTTTAGCTAACTGTGAAAAATAGTGATGAATCTTTAGAAAGGGGTGAGAAATCCAGCTTTGGGATACAAGACAGAAGCTTTTTCTGTATTTCTTACAGAGGAACCAATGTACAACAACAACAGAACAAGTAACAAACTTTGTATTTCTTTTTCTTAACCTTATTAATTAAAAAATACTACTTTTGTCTTTTCTATGCCAGGAGTTGAAAAAAGTATCAATTAATTAATAATTAAACTCACAGTCAGAGCATGGGTTGAAAGTCAGGAGAATTGTGAATCTCAACAGCAATTTCAGTATTCTCAGTTTACCACAGTCCTTTGACCTATTATTTTTGATGTGCTTGAGACAACTTTCACCTGCTGTGGTTATCAACTTGATACGCTACTGAGATTTCAGTTGTGGCAATCCAAACTTGTATCAACAACTAGCTGAGGGCAAAGTAGCTGCTGCTTTGCAATGGCATTAAGTGTCACAGTGCCATGTGCCACTGAACAGAATCAGAGGAATATACATTTCCAAGTCAGCCAGGTAATTTAACTGTTGTTCCCACTAAATAGTTCTACACAGACTACAAAAGTTATTGTTTTAGTAACATAGTTAAACATACAAACCTCAGGCAACTGGATCAATATTTTAATGATCTGTTTTCAGGGTTGAAAAAACAATTATAAGATCTGCTAGATTTTGAGAAAAATATTTATGTTAGCTCAGAAACATTTTTGCCATCTACAAGCTTTGAATAAGTGACTGAACAGTCAGCTAAACATTTATCCCTAAAAAGAAAAGACAAAGCATTTTATACTGAGGTTACTCACAAAAAAGGCAGATCATATTAAGGCCTAATCCTGCACTTTCTGACGTCAATGGGATTCTTGCCACTGGTCTCAATGGAAAAAAAGAGGGCCATTAAAATATAATTTTACTTTTAGTCAGTCTTAATTATACAATGATGGAATGATTCATTCAATTGTTTGATTCATAACATTTTAGCATTTACAAACATGATTAAAACAGCTTTGAGATACTAATTAAATTTTAGGGGCATCTTTTAAAATCACATCTAACTATTAACTCTAGTAACAAGCATTAGAACAAAACCTAAATGGCATACATTCAGTTTGGAAGCTACAGGTGCGTCACTACTAATGACATATACGTTATACCACTATTCTAAAAAACCAAATGCTTTGACAGAGTAATGAGGAGGCTGCCAGGCCCTCACCTGCTTTTTAGCACCTTGTAGCAAACTTATAAATGGCAAACACTGAGACTGTATCCAAACTGTAGTGTTATAAACTCTTTGCAAATATGAAAAGAAGGAAGCTCTCTCTTTCCCCAGTGTTATTACCCAATCCAAGTCTCCACCATTAAGAATGTCTGTTGACCAGCAAGCACTTTGCAAAACATCTCTCTGAAAAACTCATCGCAAGATTAGTTAACTCTACTGACATGCTGACTTGCAAGGTTGATAATCAGCCACAAACAACATTTTTGCCTGCTAACAACAACAGAAATTAGTCTTCATTATTTTCCAGTCCTCTCACTGACTATAGTCAAAATGGATTCAAAATAGCTACTGCCATGTAACAAAAGAACGTTAAACGTTCCCCAATTAGGCAGACCTCTTATTAGATAGGTGGCACATAATCTTCATAATCTTGATATAAATGACTAAAAATAAAATTACTATAGATTGGTATTATGCAATCTAGTGCTTTAAATTGAAGTGGTAACTTGCATTTACTCTGGAACCTTTACCAAAATCTAACACAACACAAAAATGTAAGGAATAGGACTTTTTTTTCCTAGTTGAGTGGCAGTGCAAGCAGGTCTAAGAAGACTCAAAAAAACCCCCAAAAAAACCCAACCCTTGGTAGCCAAGAGATTCTCAGAGGAAGAGTGAAAACACCAGTGGTATTCAGCAAAAGCTGTAACAAGGCTCTGCAGTGCACAAGAGAATAATGTCCTTTCTGGGACCCACAGAGGGGTGCTCTAAAGAAGGGACTACACCAGCTCAATGCCACTTTTGTCACAAAGCTGATAGGTACTAACTCATTAGATTAGAAATAACTGACCAAGTACTGTGAAATGCTTAATGCTGTGATATCTACATATCGTAGAAAATTCTGTAATACTACTGGGATCTTGAAAAATGGTAGAAAAAGCCACATACTGCCCAGAAAATAAAATTGAATTGCAATTCAATTAATGAGTAATATGTGAATGCCAAGAACCAAACATGAGTAAAGTGGGTTATAAAGAGGTCCAATAGCCTCCTCCTATATTGCACCAGGACTTTCCAAAATGTTGCAACACTGCACTTTAAATCTCAAAGTCAGATTTTTTAAGCCTTAGAAGTCAGATCTTACTGAATTGCAAGTGAAATGCACACTGTAGTCTGCCAACTTTTGCATATCCCAAAACTGATGATCAAGCAAGCTACAGCCTCCTAAGAAACCTAGGAAATAGTTTAAAGATGAGGCTTTTTACTGTGAAAACAATCTTTAATTCCTTAACTAAAAGTCTGGCTGTAATCAGTCACCTATCCTACCGACACAGACAATGGGTTTAGCAAGAAACCTTCTCAGGGTGAGTACTCCCTAAACACTGAATGGTATTTTTTCTGAAATATTTCAAGGTAAAATACAGAAGGCTGTTTACCATATATTTACTTAAATAGCACAAGAAAAATTACATTAAAATAAATATATGCATTTAAATAAGCCTGGGGAGAAAGAAAGAAAGAAAGAAAAGTTGCCCCACAAAGTTGGGCAGAGTATGTACTTTTGTCAGAAAGAAAAGGGAAGGTACTGTATTTTAAGCACCTATAACTATCTTGTAATGTTCTGGCATGGAAGCACCACAGTTACTGCCCAGACATGTTTCACAAACAGACTTCTATTTTCTACTTAACAACTTGTTCATGAAAAAACTCCCTTCATATATAAAAAGAAATGCACTGTGCCACTCTTGAATAGCTAAGGAATGTCAGGCACCACCTTATTAACATTTACAAAAGGAAAACATGATGGAAACACAAGGGAATAAAGAAACTCTCCCCTTTCCTCATATTGCACATTCCTTCCTGTATTTACTCAAAACCAATGGAAAGTATTTTAGAAAGTAAGAGTTTAAGATCTGTTTTGCCATATGTTAAGTCCTACTGTTTGGTATTTATTTATCTTTTAGTACCTGTGGCAATGGGTAGGCAGTGAACTGTGAATGTTGCCCTAGCTAGAGATTAAAGAATTTCAGTGTGTTTGGACTGTTAGTATGATCCATGTTTTGATAAGCACTTTTATGCATTCCATGCTTTCACAGCAGTTTTATTTAACCAACAGCACCAAAAATGAAATGTTGCTTTTGTACAGTTAAATTGCATTCCCAATTTCTTGGCAAATGGTGCATAATGCAAATCATAGGTATAAAAACATAGAAAATATGACACATGTCATAGTCTAACTTAAAAACATAACAAAATAAACTATGTGTTTCCTAAGTCATATACCTATTTAAATTAAGTTCTGATGACAGAGGATACAACCTTGTTTAATAAAGGGAATGACCAGTTACACAAATAGGCTTGTCCCACATTTTAACTCCCTCACAGTGTTTTTACATATTTATCTGGCTACCAAGCTGTGAACAGCTGAATCTCTCCCCAGGAGGAATAAAAACCTTTTCCTCATGAAGCGCTTTGGATGCAAACACATTGATGCTTCTTGGACACACTTCCTAACTCCAGAACCACATGGTAGTACCTGATCCTCAGCACTCTCATTGCATGTCCCTCTAAAAGTAGGACGGCAACAAATTTATGTTGCTCTATCTGCAGGTCCTAGTTCAGGACAGGGACTTGCTGGAAGTAACAAAAACTGAGCCAATATAGTGACATATAGTCTTCTGTATTCAAACTACAGGTTACAAAGAAACATATTATTTGAAGCTTCTCTTTCAGGTTCAAAATTGTGTTAATAAAACTTCAGGGCATACCAGGCTCGTTTATTTTCCTACGACATGTGCCAGAAAGAACATTACAGGAGACTACATTTTTCAGCTGCTGGATTTTAGTTTAAAACAAAAGAAGCTTAACCAAACAGTCCATTAAAAAACTTTGAAGAATGAAAGTAAAATACAATTCAAAGGAACATTTTCATCTTTTGATAGCTGGCTGCAGAGCACATAAACAATATATATATATATATATATTTACCTCCACAATTATTTTATCTATTTGGTTGCCTTTAATACCCGAATTTATGTAAGATTGTTTTGGAAACATTTGTAAGACATTTATGGAAACATTTAACACTAACACTTACCATTTAACACTAACATTTATGGAATAAAAAACCAGTGACATGTTAAATGCACAAATTTGTGTGGATTTGCTTTAATGCAAAACAATTGCAGAGTCATTTCTCAGCTGTGCTGTGGTCTGACACATGCTCTTCTGCATGTTTTTCAAGTTACTCTAAAGAAAGCACAATATTATGACAACATTATATTTTATGCCATTTGGTGTCCACTTGAGAGACAATGGTACAAGGATCTCACCTCTCAGTGGAGGTATCATTGGTTAAACAGCAATCTTTTGTAAATGTATGTTTGATTTTACAGTTCTAAAGCCCCTTGGTCCATATTTAAGGATCAGAAATGTTGCTATGAACTTTAGTATGTTCTAATGAAGTGATAAGTGTTTTAACAGAAATTCAAAGTTTGTAGAAATATTTGCTGTATGCCATATTTATTTCTACAACCAGAAGTTCTTTAGAAATCACTAGGTTCACCCATCACAGTTTATTTCTAATTACCAGTCAACTGATGGACCCTGCAGACAACACTTCTGTAAGTGGATCTTAATTACCATGTGTAGTGATGATAATGTCACTCAGAAATAGACCACAATCCATCTTCCTATGATATTTAATGGATTTCTACAAAACAGCCTGAACGTACAGAAGGGTGATGAATTATACTAATGACCTGTATAGCCTTTCCAGTTAAAGTTCTGTCATATTTCCGTTATAAAATGTCTTTACTTTCTACCTGCATCAGGCATAAATTATTAGATGTATAATTTGTGAATGTTAGCTTTTAAATAATAAGCACCTAGAAAGTCACGAGATGGAGTAACAAGCAGTATTAACATGAGAAGGATGAATTTTAAAATTCCTCTAAAGAACTAGTAGCTCCTGACCCAATCATTAAACTGTCAGGCAGAAATCCTTACAGGAACAAATATTTTTCAAGAAGTACCTCCATCTTGATGCTGACATTCTTTAGATTCACTAGACATCTTTCCATCTTCCTTGCATAACAATTTTCCCCCTGTTTTTGATGTAAGGAGATTAATACACTCAAATACAGGACTGAAGCTAAGCTGAGATTCCACACCTAAAGCCAGAATCTGCAGAAATTAAGTATCATCAGACATGCTAAAGAATCTGCAATTTTTAATATTCTGGGATATACACATCCTTTGAAATAGATGGGGCCATACATATTTACCTCAGTTTTAAGCATATTCATGGGAAAGAAAATTAAAATTTACAAAAAATTCTAATAACTTGTAACATTAAATTTTAGTGAGAAAGAATCAAGAGGGAAACAAACTGAAGCAATCCAAACAAAAGGCCCACTTGCTATAGTTTACTGTTGCAGACTTAGCCTTAAGGCATTTAAGAATTCATCTTGAATTCTGGCACTTATATATCAAGTCAGTTGAGGGTTCTCTATTTGAAACTCAAATCCTGGTTAATTAATAAACAATAAAAAGGTCACATTAACACTTCTGGCTCAGCTTGCCTAGTTAGCACATGTCCCTTGCAAAACAGGTTATACATGCAACAGTTAGAATCATATGAAAATACTGCATCTTCATTATTGCAGATGTAATTTTTACAGAACATCTAGGACATGCTAGGAAAAAGTACTAGGGTGCTAACATACTAAAAACCCAAAGTAACATGTCTATTTCAATTTAGGTCCATATCCACTCCAGACTGCACTGTCACAGAAATAGTCCCAACCAAAACAGATATGTGGTAGAAACTGGTAAATTAATCTTAAATAGTCAGTATGATATATTGAAGATTACACAACTGCTGTTAGGTGTTTTTTTTATTTATTTTTTTTTTGTTTGTTTTTGTTTTTGTTTTTTTTGTGAGACAATAAATGACAGTATTTAACAAATAGAGGGTTTAGACCAGGACATAAAAAGTTGTAACTTCTCTCTCACTATACCACCCTTCCTTCTTCATCCTAGAAAGATAATCAACCACGAAAGTAGAACAAATTAACTTTTTTACGGAACCAGAACAAATTAACATGAAGCATATTATAACTCACTGTGTCATTACAGCAGGGTAAAAACCAATTCCTTCTCAAGCAGTTTTGCAAATGTCAGGTCTCTTGTTAACCACATGGACAATTTTAAATCAAAAGGGTCAAAAAGGAAATTGCTAAAAAATAAACCACTGCACCCCAGTTTCACATGAAACTAGGTCTATCCATGTGAAACAGGTTTATCACAAATTCTTGTGACAGCATAAAGATGACTGATAAACTTCAGTGACCAAACTAATTGAAAAAAAGATGCTTCAGTCTTGTGATCAGATTTCTGTTTTTGAAAGATTGCTATACACCTCTGTAGCTGATATGTAAGGGTGTTCAGGGATGATGAGCCATTTGCTTTTGGCATTAGGCTGTAATGGCACATTGCCAGCTGTTTCAAGAGAAAACGAAAATTCAGTACATGCGGTACAGATGGGGTAGCTATTCTTAGGTTACCCTGGAGAACAGTCTGACTCCTCAGAAGTCATGTCATTCCCTGGTAAGTTTCTGACTGTCCTAGCAAACATCACAGTTTGGTCTCTGAAGCTTTCTTCTTTTCACATCACCAATAACACATTGATGTGGTAAACAGCACTATTTAATATGTTAGCTTTTATTGACATATCATTAACTTTTTCAGGTTTGTAGACAATCAATTGGTATTATACATCGTTTCTTCATTTCAAAAAAGTAGATTGCTAGCAAAGTTAAAGCAAAATGTTATTTCTACAGCTTCTAAGGTATTATGGAAAAACCTACAGTGCATGTCTACATCACTCCTTACTCCTTATTGAAACTTACATGTTTCAATAAAAGAAAATCCCAGCAAAATGAACGGCATTGAGGATAAGTATGGACAGGCTGTATAATTAAAACCTATACAACTGACAGCAATAGTATTAGCAATACATACAAAGCAAGTATGTAAAGCTGGTCAAATGTATACACCAAAATGCAAATCTACTACTCACAAAACGTACCAGAATCAGAATAGACAGGATGTTCCCTACAGAACCCCTAGTTATTGCTTTTGCAATAACTTTGGTGCCAAGCAGCTATTTGTGTACAGTTAGCTTGTGCATTTTACTTATTTGCTCATAAGCTGCTTATTTAAGTATTCCTCTTGCTTCCTAGTTCTTTTAGCATAGTCTTCTGATCTTTCCCCACAGCAAGAAATCAATATAAGTAGTATTCATTAAAATGATTTTGATATTTTCCAATATATCCTACAGGAGAAAATAAAAGCTATGTCTCAAATGGAGGAATATAGCAACTCAAATAGATGATCTGCATGGGACACAATCAGAATAAAAGGAAATGTTTAGTGGGATGGGTTGGTTGTCTTGGTTAAAGATGATACATACAGACAAAAAGGAGAATTTTAGCTTGCATAAGGATGCATGGGCAGAGGTACATATGTATGTATGTGTGTATGAGCACTAGGAAAAAATGTTCAAGGACAGTTGTAAAAAAAAGATGTTAGGATGCTGCAGAAAGAAAGCCATGGGGTCACTGCATGCAGTTTGCATGCTTGCATGGGTAGGAGGGAAAGGCTTTACCTAATCTATATATATTTTTATTTTAACAATATTGTTAGACATTATTTGTAAGGGATGATGTTGACATCTTTGCAAAGCTGTATTCCAGTTATGACTGTCACAAAAAAGTACCTATATATATAAATTATGAACAGAGTACATTTATAGAGAATATTTGGTAAGATCTGCAATGAAAATGCTATCAATTGATGAAATTATTCTCCACTATAAAAAAGCCCCAACCTGCCACACATCAAAATCAGTATTCAATGAAATAAAATCTAATAAAAAAGAATGTGTCTTCTACTGAGTTCAAGACATCTAAACGTTTTTATCTTTGCTTATTAACTCCATTTCCTTGTAACTCAGATTACATCATTATTTGAAAACATACATATCAATAATTGCTCTAGTCCACATGCCACATTTCTTTGTTTTCTGACCCAAGAAGTAAATGCTTCTTTACCTGCCCAGTGTTTGGGCTGCATTGTATAATAGAACATTTATAATGTGAAGAAAAGTCATGAGGAGATAAATCATCTGGGGCTTTGAACATAACTTTTTCAGGTATTCTTATTTTAGGGCTATTAAAAAACACCACCAATAAAGAAAGAAGCACCACACTTAACTAGTAATGTATGGCCCCCAGGGGCAGAAGCCCAGCGGGGAGGCCGGTTGTCCGGGATAGCTCACGGAGGGTCCAGGATCGCCCAGCGGGGGGCTCAGGCAACCCAGGCAAGCTATAGTGATTCGCAGCTCAGCTCTTTAGTGATTTCAGCTCTTTCAGCTTGCCTGGGGCCGTCACCCTAGGTGCCGCCGCAGCAGACGCAGAGAGAGGGAGCAGCGCTGTGTGGGTTCCGCAGGGTTCTTTTATTGGGGTCTCCGCGAAGGTTCCAGTGACAGCTCTCCTCTGCCGAACCGGGCAGAGTTTAGGGGTTTTTATACCTTACAGGGGAATTGAAAACTGTCCAATAGTAAGGGTCAAGGGAAAAGTGACCTATGGATATACAGGGAGATAACAGGGTCCGAAAGGCGGAAGAGAGGGGCTTCTAAAACCTTAGTCATGCTGACTTTGGTATTTCCTAGCTCAGGCTTCTGATCTCCAAGGCCTTGCAGGCCTTGTGCCTGCTACAACAATGTTCTTGCATCTAGCAAATGCAAACATTAATTTCAGATAGTAGATAAATTGCATTTAAACCAATCTCTTTTCATAGCAACTGCTATTTCTCACTTTTCCTGAACAGGGATGCTCTCCTGAACTCTGTGCACAGCAAACAAAAGTACGGCTGCTAATTCTGGTTTGTGAACCCAGTGTATGAAGACATTTCACTTTAATATTTTTTTTAACTGCTAGAAAATCCCGAAAACAGCTTGTTTTCTTCAATGCCAGATAAATTGCTACCTCAGTATAAATCATTTATTTGTAAGAAAAATGTTTCCTGCAATACTAGAAATTGGTCTTTTTCCTTGCTAGTTCAACAAACACTTTTCTACTTCTCTAAATCATAAGGTAGAAATCTGCTGAAGAATCACTGCATATCTGGAAAACCGTTCCGTTCATTGAAGTATCTCATCCCAATTACTAGACTGCTTATTTGATAAAATCATCATCCACTTTATCTATTTAATACATCTGTATTCTTTGGATATGAGATATTAAAGTGATGGAATTGAAACACTGCTGACCAATTAAGTCACAATTCCATTTTAATGCTTTGGTTAGGCTTTACCCTCGCATATGCTGTGAAAGCTGATTGCAAAAAAAAAAAGACCACCAATGATAAAATCATGCTTAAAAAATTCTTTCAGTCAATTGAAATGAAAAAGTTAGAAAATGCTTCCTTTTGTATCCTTTTCTGTCCTCTCTTCCAATGTTCATGTAAAACAGAAACATAAACCAGAAGCATTAACTCTAAAAACTACTAAGATTCTAACCTACAGAAGATTCATTATGTGCTACAACTAAGAGATGATATTAAACTATTTAATTACACACAAAGAAGCTCAGACAGTTTTTCTTGCACATGGTCCATGATATAGTGTTGATCTAGAAGGTGCAGGATAGCTCTACAATTCTTCTGGTTTGCTTACCCAGGAAAGCTATAGCAAAATAATTGCGGATTTGAATTTAGTAATTGTACTTTATACTTCATTAACTCCTTGAGTAGACAATTATCCTGCAAGCATCTCCAAATATGCATAACCAGTCTTGGTTACACATAGAGAACATAAAGCATTTAAAGCTCCTTGAATAACTCATGGACAGTACCAGTAACACCAGAGGACATTATGTAAGTTACAAGATATATAAATAACCCCAAACACCAAGCTTTTATCTTATTTCTTTTTGCCAGAAAGAAGTAGAATAAAATGAAAAGTGACAGCAGTCAATTTTGGAATCTCCTTTTCCTAGCAGGTAATATGAATGAAAAGACAACTCAAAAGCAGAGAAGTAAGGTCGATCATAGAATCACAGAACGCCTTGGGCTGGAAGGGACCCTAAAGATCAAATTGTTCACACCCTGCTCCCATACACGGGAACATATTCCACTAGACTAAATGTCTCAAAGCCCTGTCCAACCCGGCCTTAACACTTCCAAGGATGAGGAAGTTGTGACTTCTCTGGCCAATCTGTGCCAGGGCCTCACTATTCTTCCAGTAAAAAATTTCTTCCTAATATGTAATTTTAAACCCACTCTTGTTAAATTTAAAATCATTACTCCTTGTTCTATCACTAATCAGTGTTCCATCACTATTCCTGAACCCTCCCTGTTGCTCTTCTGTAACCTCCCTTAAAGTAATGAAAGGTTTCTAATAAGGCTGAATAATCCCAGCACTCTCAGGCTGTCTCTATAGGAGAGGTGCTCAGACTGAACATCTAGATGGCTTCTTCTAGACTTTCTCCCCATCCTTCTCAGTGTGGATCTCCCAGAGCTGCAGGCAGCTCTGCAAGTGGGATCACACTGGAGTGGGACAGAGGGGCAGAATCCCCTTCCTCCTCCGCTGCCCACAAGGAGCCAGATGCAGCCCAATAGGGCTGTGAGCCCACCTACCCACTCATGCTGAGCTCCTCATCTACCAACATCCCAAGTCCTTCTTTCCAGAGATGCTCTTGATACATTCTCTGCCCAGCCTGTGCTTTATGTTGTACATGGAATTGACCTGGCCCAGGTGCAGGACCTTGCACTTGGCTCTCTGGAACTTCATGAGATCCACATAGGTCCCTCTCAGGTCTGTCAAGGTGCCTCTGGGTGACATCCCCTCCCTGCAGTGTGTCCATCACACCACACAGCTTGGTGTTGTCAGCAAATTTGCTGTGGGTGCTCTGACAAAGGTGTTCAGCAGGGCCAGTCCAAACACCAACCCCTGATGACCACCAAGTCTCCACCTGGTGTCATTGACCACAACCCTTTAAGTGCAACCATCCAGACAATTCCTTATTCCCCAAGTGGTCCATCCATCAAATACAGATGTTGCAGCACAATTTGATTTTTTTTCTATCATGTACTATTTGATACCTCCTCCCCCTCCCTTCCCTCCTCCATCATTCTTTAAATACCTTTTTCTTTTTCAAAACTTTTCTCTCAGTTTCTGCTCTTATTTCTCCACATGACTTGATCAAACACTTCTGACCTACTCTGGTATATAAAGCCAAGCCAAAATCATTCTCAACAGAGACACCAAACTGAATTTTATCTTTCATAAACTCCTTTAGTAGACAATTATTCTGCATCTCAGAATATGCATAATTTGTCCTTCCTACCAGAGGCAATAAGCAATCTAGGAAATGGCATACCCACATGAAGAAGGCTGAGGAGGAATCAAACATGTAGCAACAGTGGGCAGAAACAATAACCTGACAAAAAATAATTAGTTCAAGAATAAAAGACTAGAAACAGAAAAATATTCTATTTTACAGAGACAACCATGAAATCATGGCAGGCAGGCTTGGATTTTTATTCCAAGGTAGCGGGGACTTCAAAACTGTACTACCACTGCAGTATAGAAGATAGAAAGATCTGAAAAATATGAATTTTCAGACTCTTCAAATCCCATCACTTAAAGCAATTTTACCTTTCAAGTGTAAACATCACAAGAACTGATTTCATCACTGACTTTGTAACAAGTTTGCAGGAAGCCAAAGAGTTGCAAAAAGGAGGTGTCTTGGACTGATAATTAATGCAGAATTTTGCATGAAATATCAGATGTCAGTTTTCAAGACAATAGAGAAACACTTAGGCAGCAGGAATGACTGCCTTCATTCTTGTATACTGAAGCCAATGTCTGCAACTATGAAAACAGTCAAATTTGTACATTTTTCATGTACAAAATACTGTGGTCTTTCCCATGAAAACTATCTGCTTCTTTTTATCATATGTTCTAATGCTTAGTTATTTTGCTGGCTGAGAGAGATTTGATAAGCTTCAAATTATTCTAGTCATGTATGATATCCAAACCCAAAACCTCAGGAAGCCAATTTCTACAAAGCAGAAAAAAATAAATCCCTCTCTCTGCTGCACCTATTTTTTAGTCCTTTCCTGGTGACTTCTGTCTGACTAATGCATTTGCAAAGCTTCTTAGATTAGGCTGTTTCAATTTTTCTTTCTGAAGTGGTGACTCTGCAGGGTCAGCTTGCCTAATTTGGAATCTAAAGTAGACATGTATTTTGTGCATAATTTTCCCTGTTTATTTGCTGCCAGACAGTTTGAGGATTACCTCTGCCTAGAGGACAGAAAAGATGTCTCCTGGACCTTGATAGCCAAGGAATTATTTCTCAGGGTCCTTTCAATGAAGAATTTTTCCTATTATTTCACATCTTCCTATAACAAGTTTTCTTTTGTTCATGACATATTAGAAAGGAGCTTTATGTTCTCTATTTTAAGTAAGAGAATAACAGATAAATTTGTGAGTTTTCTGGACCACATAATTTTTATATCACTTTTTTATTTTTAATATTTGTTTCTCCTTTTAAATGTCACTCTTGATTACTTATAAGAACAATCCATATATTCATAATTATATAAAATAGCTCCAAGAATATTATATACCTCTACCACAAATGCAGTTATTTTTTCCCACCTAACTTAGTTTTATGTAATTTTAGCCTATGTTTTCTTCAGTAAGAACAATTAATTGGTGCGAAAGATTCGAGACAACACAACAAATATTGTGTCAATCAATACTGGTCTCTTGGTACTCAAATGCTATTTGGATAAAGAGAAGCATCTTAAAATGTCTGTTAGCTAATTCCATTTTAAATTGATAACCATGATACTCAAAAGAAGCTCACAAAAACAGTTTTAAACACCGTATGACACAACAATATTTCTGAAATCTGCTTATAATTTGGTATCCAAGAGTTTGTACAGAACCCATAAGTACTGCATCTAATTTTAATCAGATTACTGATTTTGTAGTCACTAAATTCACATGTAAATAAGCTAGAACTCCTCACCTGTTATTCTTTTGCTATTTGCAAACAAAAGCAAACCCCAACTTCAAGATGCATTCTGTCCTCATTACCACAGCTCAAATATTTTGCTTGTTCTTACTCTGAGAAGAAAGATAGAAAACAGATACTTGGAAAAGATAAATATAAATACCAAATACTGAAAACTAAATTAAACACTTAGAGTACTTAGAATACTTAGAGATGGAAAGAAAAACTTAGTTTTTTAAGTTTCTTTCCCATCATAAAGAAGTCACTTTTTAATAGGGATTTTTTTCTTCTGAATAAATTAAAATTGAGAGCACAGGGCATATCTGAAGAAAAAAATGATTAAATCTACAAAAGCTAAGACATTTTCTGCAAATTTGCAGGTAACAATGGCAAACTACAGACACTGTAATGTGGACACAACAACCATAGAACTAATGAAGAGAAGCAGACATTCTTAGTCTTCTATGCACTTGCTAAGTAAGAATGTGAGGTAAAACTGATGTTTGTAATGCCACTTTAAATGGAAAATAGAAATTGATGTTTTATTAAAGCTCCCAATCTCAGAATATAAAGACAGTAGAAATCCTTCATATCTGGACACGCAAAATTACCTATTAATACTACAGAATCATTTAGGTTGGAAAGTCCAGACATTAACCCATCTCATGTCCCTGTGTGGCACTTCTACATGTCTTTTAAATACTATCACTGCCCCAGGCACCTGTTCCAGAGCTTGACAACACTTCTGGTGACGAAATTCTTCCTAGTATGAAATCTCAACCTCCTGTGGTTCAACTCGGCACTGTTTCCTGTTGCCCTGTCACTTGTTACTAGGGAGAGGAATCTGACCCTCACCCAGTTACAATATTTTCTGTTTAAGAAAGCAATAACTCGCCCCCCACCCGCCCCACACCCACTTTCTCCAGTCTGGAACATCTCCCTCAGCTGCTCCGCATCAGACCTGTGCTCCAGACCCTTCCACAGCCCTGCTGCCCTTCTCAGGACACACTCCAGCCCCTCAGTGTCCTTCTAGTAGTGAGGGGCCCAGAACCTGACACAGGATTCAAGGTGTGGCTTCACCAGTGCCCAGCACAGGGGGATGGTCACTGCCCTGCTCCTGTTACCCCACTGTTGCTGATCTGAGCCAGGTGTCATTTGCTTTCTTGGCCACCTGGGCACAGCTGGCTCATATTCCACTGGTGTTGACCAGCACCCCCAGGTTTTCCACAGGACAGCTCTCCAGCCACTCTTTCCCCGCCTGTATGAGGTTGCTGTGACCCAAGGGAGGTCCTGACACTTGACGATGTTGAACCTCAGAACACCTGCCTTGGACCATGGATCCAGCCTGTCTAGATCCCTCTGCAGAGCATTCCTGCCCTCCCACAGATCAACAATATGAGCTAGAGGGCATTTGATCACCTTGTCCAGATCACTGATAAAGAAATTGAGCACAATTGGCCACAATACTGAGCAAATCTAAAGGGTGAACTAAAGACAATGTGAATGTAAATGGTTGACTTTACAACAGCCACGAAGAATGAAAAATATCAATGAAAAGTGCCTGACTTTGTGTAAATTTCTGACTCCAATATCCTACCGCTTCCTGACAATTTGCATCCTGGCAGTATAGTAAGAGTTTCCAGGGCTTCTTAACACAGATATGACTCTTTGAAACATTTCTCTTAACTGACTAGAAACACTGATCACCTAAAGCATGTAATGAAAAGAAAAGCTATGGAATATATGCATTGTCACAAACTGATGCCATTTTCTAGTATGGAGCCGCCATCTGGAAAAGGAAGAATTTAATCATAATAGAGATAAGATTCATTTAAATATTGAAATTTGCGGCCAAGAGGGTGTATTTACAAAAGTACTCTTTCATACAACATTTCTGGTAGGAACAGAGAAGCTGAATGGGTTGGGAATTAACATTCCTGCACTGGGAACAAGAAGGATAAGGGTACATGCCTGTTGTGTGTATTCTTCTCCCCAAGCAACCCCTAACCCCTCTGAAGACCCTCTCACAGCTCAGAGCATTATAGTCTGCCGGGGTCGGCAGCTCCCACAATAGTCCTTCCACTCTAAAATCCACACCTGCTATTTCTCCTTTCCTGAGATAAAATTATCTATGCTTTAGTCCATGTGTGCTTTCAATCCCAGAGATCCTGTATTCTGTAATTTTTTTGAGTGCCTGACCTCAGAGTTCCTCATCTACCCCTGTCACAGCCCACATTCCTCCTGCTGAAACTACATCCTAATTCCATATGGGTGAGCCAAACTGTGGGAGTGACCAAACCCCTGGGTCCCTCTTCTTTATTCCCAAAGGCCACCACTACCTATTACTAGGTGAGCCTGCTGTCTTGCTTGGGCTGTCTCAAAGTGGTTTGCCTATTAACTTTGGATGAGATTGAAAATACCTGCATTGCACTTATGAAAATACTAGGAAAGGGAAAACAGGCCAGGTGTAGGTAAGAAGGCATCTACACTAGCATTCCTCATACAAAGTGACTTATTTCAGCAATACATATCCAAAGTTTGCAACAGCGAGAGTTAACACCTGAATTTTTCTTTTTTCTCTCCAAGCATTATGAAATATAATAGTGATGGCTGCTGTCTCCAAAACAGATCAAGGTTGCCTCGAGACTATCAAGAGAGTTGAAAGGTACTGTAAACTCTGTATTCAGCATTGCAGAATCTGAAAATGTTTTACATAATCAATTAAAAGTCTGAAGAGAGAAAACTTTTTCTGAGTTCCTAAACTGATCAAGGTTCCAGCTGACAGCAAAAAATCCAAGGACTTTTTCCCTAAACTGTAGCTGCACATGTTATTGCTTTGACTGATTGGTTTTTATTTTTAATTCTTTTGCTTTTATTCCCATGCATCTAAAGCTGCTTTTATTCCCTATGTGATATCAGCAGATCTTCAAGATTTAAAGTCTATGTCAGGGAAAAAAAAAAACAAACCAAACCAGAAAACCAACAAGGCTTTCCATCTTTCACAATCTGATGTGCACCTACTCTCATTCAACAAAGACCTGTCAGCAGCTCTATTATCAAGTACAGTAACAAGCTTAACTTCTGTGTGCAGTTCTAAGCCACTTCCCATAGGAACTACACAAATGCTTGTTTGTTAAATCCTGCTTTAAGATTATGGACTTTTTATCTGCAAACTGCAAGGTGCTGCAAAATCTCTAGTACTGGAATGTTTGGTAATCAGATGAGTGACAATACACAAAGTTGCAACTGTGATGATTAGAGCATCATAAGCATCTTACTGAAGAACAGAGCAGAGATGTGTGGCTAGGTAATTTCACCCACCTAAAGGAACAGCTTTGTGTACACATGCTAAAAAAGTATTACATAGTTTCTGCATTTTATCTGAAACAATCTTTCCATGAGAGCCAAACAATTCCATCTCCACGGACTGGGGAACTCTGTTCTTATGGGATATGGGATATCTTTAGACCCTACAGCTTTGAGTGTGACAATTAATTTTTATTTATTTATTACAATAAATAACTGCACATTTTGGGTAGATATCTCAGTGAGGAGATTATGACACTTTGCAAATTTGAAAAAGGTTTTGTGCATTTCATATAGCTGAAATATATATATGAAATTGTATATTGCTTACAATTCAAGCATTGTTACTTCTTTGTTTGGCACTAGCAACAATATTTAAAATTGCATGAAGAGAGGCAAATGCAAGAGGGTACACCTAATTTATACAGTCCATTTCATTTCTATTAGAGACCTCCCTCTTCCTAAAAATCAAATTAAAGGGAAATATGCATTAGCAGAAAGTAATCAAATTGTACTTTATTTTACTAGAAAGACTACACTGTTGACCTTTTAATTTTTATTAAAAATAACAGGAATGCATGCAAAATTTACCAGTACTGTATATGACTTATGAAATGCTCAGCTGCATTAGAAGTCAAATATGCAAAAAAAATTTATTTTTACCACTATCTAATCTTTTTCCTTTCCCTTAAAGATGCCCTCGTAAGATGCATGCTATGTCTGTACTCTAAAGGCATTTCTTCAATTATGACTGCATAAGAAATAAACATAATCCAAGGTGTTTGTGTATGTTTGTACCTGAATGTGCAGGCCTTGATAACTGAATATATGTGCAAACACATGGCTAGTGGCAAACCCATCTACATAAGATCAAAAAAAGGTATTGTGTATATATACACAAATATATACACAAAGCCAGTGTATCTTCAGCCTATTTTACAAAAACTGTGTAAAACCTAATAAATCATAAATTATAGCTTGTAAGAAAATATGGATTGAAGAGGGAATAGCAACCTCAATGAATCAGGCTTTTTCAGTTTGCAGTTTCTATTAAAGTGGACTTGTATATTTATTTATTAAAGGACAAAATAGATTTCTTCCTCGTTTCTTTTTCTTAGCAGTTACATTTGATCAGAATGATTTCTTAATCCTGCTCCTTTAATTATATGACAAGAACACAGTATGGTAGAAAAAAACAAGTTCTGTTTACACAGAATTTTTGAACTATGTCTAGGAAAAATAACTGATATGCCCTTAAACTACAAAAAAGAAATAAAAGAGATCATCTAGGTAGCCAAAGTGAAATTAGTGGCTGTTTTGTTTTCTTTCAGTGACATAGACAAGCATCACCTCAGGGATTTACCAGTAAAAAATGGAGACTTCAAGATTTTGATCAAGTAGGTACTGTTTCATAGCTGCCAAAAGTACCCTCTAAAAAAAGCAGGTCTTTTGCAATGAAATTCCATATCAACATGTTTTTCCACTTTCTTGGCATATACAGGAACAGTCCCATGTGGGCACAAAAAAAAAAAGTCCTTCCTGAGTCATTATAGTACATGGCCTCAAAGAACTATTCTTAAGCCTCAGTGTCACTAAACCTAACACAAAACACACCCACCACCACAATTCTGACTGATGAATGTGATGTAACTAAAATGCACAAATCAAAGAACAGACAGTGAAATTTTTAATGTGTTACTGAGCTCATTTTTCCTGAAAAACATAGCTTCAAATACCTTTTCATTTACAGTATTATCATTCTGCCTGGCCTATTCAAAATCCTGAAGGATACCATGTTTGCAGTCAGCAGTTTCCTGTTCCTCTGTCTAAAATGTAGATACAGCAGGGCCACTTTAGGACATCATTAGTTATGACGACACTTCCCCAACGGTTTGAAAACAGCTTCCAATTGCTTAGAGTACTTCTGTCTCCCTTAAACATCCATCAAGAAAAACTGGTACATCAAGTCAGATAACAAAGTTTAAGGTGAAAGAAATGAAAAAGAGCCAAGTACAGACTAACCATAAAGGTTACATTCCACTGGTGTTTTCCACTTCACTGGTAAAAAAAGGTACAAATCTATGCTTTTAGGGAAATAGCAGAGATTCAGATGAAAAGTTAGAAGAACATAGGAGATGTACAATACACGTAATTTGGGATTTGGTGCACCAGACCAGCAACTGGATAATTATGCTACATTATCCTTTTATTAGGCAGCCACAGTTAAATGCTTGTCTCCTTGATTACACTTTTTATAACAGAGATGGTACCAGCAAAACTGGCAGGTTAGGATGTTAGAGCACTTATTGCTGCTCAAATATTAATGAGTTTTCTTCATTGTTAGTGATTTCAAATCAAAATGAAAGTTAAAGAAATCATGAAAATGTAGCAATATCCAAATAGCCAGAAAGAGGTTTTACATTTTTTCCCAATATCCCCTCATTGGATTTAAACAAAGCTGTAGGCAACATAACACTGTCACTGATTTTTAATGACATTTCAATATTAACTGAAAAAACAAAAGAAATATAATTAATTCACAAGGCATTTGTTTTTTTCTCAAAATAGTAAGTTAAAATGTAATGGTGGAACAAGTACTCGTGGCCTAAGGAAAAATTCAGTATTATAAATATGCAGCATAAAAAGTTCCTAATAGGTGGAGCTATTGGATGACTAACCAAGAAATAGAAAGCTATTCTTAGTTGCTAGCACTTGTCAGTCATCTTTTTTTAAAAAATTTCAGGTTTGTTTCACATGATAAAAATAACACACTTTTCTTTTTCCCACAAATACAATATTGTGGTAAGATCTGAGTTATATAGATGATTATGAAAAGGATGGAGTCAAAGCTGACTCACAGTTTACCAAAAGATGCAACAAGGTCAATGACCACAGTGTAGCATGTGAGATTTAGGTTGGGCATTAGAGGGAAAAAACAAATCTTTAGCAGTGTAAGTGAAGCAGTCATGAAATATCCATGGTGCAGCCTCTGTCCCTGGAGGTCTTTAAGGAATATCCAGGAAGAGCCACAGAGAGCAGACCTGATCAAAGGCTGGTGACATCTCCACCCTGGATGCCTGGCAGGACTGAGTGGCTCAACACAGGTCCCCTTCAATCAAAATTTCTATGATTTATTAATTATATCAAACTAATAGTGAGGCTAATGCAAGACGTAGTCCTTTGAGAAACCCTTACAAACAATAAACAATGATGATTAATACTTGACTTTTTTGTTTACTGGTTCCTCACTAACCTTCAGGACAGTAATTTTTTCCAATGAAATTGAGAAAATAGTCCTGTTCAAGGTGCATTAATTCAAATACTCATAAAACAAGATGTTTTAAATAATGAACATGCATTTTTAAGCGTAAATTCAACACTAGACAATTATTAGTTATGTAGACATAGAGATTTAATCAAGGAACATACTTGATTTCATACTTGAAGCACAGGGGGATGATTTATGATATCATGGAATTAAAATTATTTACACAAAATATAGTTTACACAATCTATAGTTTCAGTGCTATCAAAGTTTGGTAGTATGAAAAAAATATTTTCCATTTCATCTTCATTCTAATATCCATACATAGCAAAAGTACCATGTTGCTAGAGCTCTTGAGTTCACAAAAAATAATTAAGTTGCATTATATATATATATATCATACATTCTATTAAAAAGAGTTTTAAAAAAACCCAACAAAACATTGATCAGCACCTCTCTCCCCCCACCCAAAAAAAGTATTAATGTCTTTAGATTACTGAAAAGTTTGGTAAATTTGTACTTTGCATTATTATGCCTAGATAATAACATTTAAACATTCCCACAATTGTTTTCTTTTTAAAAGTATCTAAACCAGTTGACATAATGGAATATATTTCAATTACTTATTGCAAAATGAAATGTAAAAATGAACCGAATATCCCAAACCACACATTTTTTAGAATTTCAGATCTATTACAATTGTTTTCTTCCACTATTCAAAAATTCTCTTTAACCATATTTATTCATTTCTCTTTGTGCTAACAATCTTCCATATTACATTTTTGGACATACTTTCCTACTTTTCTGTATTAGGCATCTTGTAATTAGAAGAAATATTGTTCAGTGTGCATAGCTAAAATTAAGGAATGAGGGCACCAAGCCAAAGAGAACAGAAAATAAAGCAATCAGTCTAAGTGTTCTAGAAAGATACTTGACATTTCAAAAGCTAAAATGATCCCACTTGACTTATGAGAAACTAAAATACATAATTTAAAAGCTACTTTAAGACTAATTTTTTATAGAAAACTCTTCAAATATTTGAAGTTGACCAAAACATAATTTTTACGTTAATTTATTAACTTTTGAAAGGACAATGATTACTTGATTATTTGTGAAGTGAATCACATTCCATCCACTGGTAACAGAACAGTTTCTACACTCTGTTCTATGCTGTGAAGAGTTTACAGCTACAAAGACAGCACGAACCTCTTTGTATAATTCATTACAGATGTAAAAATCAAATGCTTTTGTAATAATAAAGCTAACCCAGAATCCAAATTACAGGAATGCAGAGGGGAAGTACCACTTATTACATTTCACTAAATAAATTAAAATGTTTTTTGGATGCATCCTCATTTCTTAGACAAGTTGATAAAAACCCATGTTATTAAATTTTTTTATTACATATTTTGCTGTTGAGTTCAAACTAATTCATGTTCCAAACTAATATGAATTAAGAAAGATCCAGTCTCTACTACTTGATATTTCAGTATTTGGCAGATTCAATACTTACACATAACAGATCTGTTAATGCATATTCATAGTAAGACTGTACAAATATTTCAAAAGGCCAATATGTAGTAAAGTTAGAATTTGAATACATATTCTCCTTCCAACTGTTAAAAACGTTCAGGCAGTGAACTGTTTAAATTAAACATTTCATTTTTTTAAAATTAAAAAATAAAGCTCAAAACCAGTATTTATCATATTGCTGGGACATTAGCAATTTAGTTTCCATTATATACTAGTCAACTACATAAATCTTTAAATCATTATTTTTTCATCCATTTAAAGAAAAAACTTTTTTCTAAGTATTCATTCCCTTAGCAAAATCCTTCTACAGAAGACTACAGAGATCATTATAATAATTTTTTTTAAACTTATGCATTTTAAATAACTACATTAATAGTATGTCTACTTTATTTTAATATTTCAAGGCAGGCAGACAGATTAGATTTTTCTTGAGTAATTTGAGTAATACTGGAATCCAACAACACACCAAGAGAATGTACAAAACAGAATATGGAAAGGACATTCTTTCACCAATAAATGAATGTTTTTAAAGATTTAACTTAGTTTGAGCAATTATGATGAAACAACTTCATTACTTGCTAAGTTTAAACAACAGTTTCTATGTTTAAGAACTGTGAACGAGCTTCTCCCTTTTGGATGCCAGCTGAAGAAAACAGTCACTTTTATTTAGGCAACACTGTTAGAAACACACAAACTTTAAAATATAATTTTTAAAATATATTTTATAGTGCAGTAAAAAGGGGGATCATAAAACTGGCTCCATAGAACTTAGGAGAAATAAATTGCAACTGCAAACAATCAGTCCTTTTAAAATATGGTGCAACTCTCTACATGTACGATTACATATAACAAGACTTTTGTATCATAACCCATTGAATGGATAAAGACTTGGTAAATTATTTCTTTTCTTCTTCTTTTTGAGTTCTGTTTCTCTCAGAGAAAAATACAAATACTGCTTTAAAATTTAGAATTATGAGAAGGAATGTTGAATAATCCCCTCTGAGACTAATACTATGTCTATATGAATAATTTTAAATGTCGCAAATGTATGGATTTTTAAAAGTATATTGTTAATAGCTACTCAGCAAATATTGTGGCTTAGGGGCAAATTTTAAAGAAATTAGAAGTACAATGAACTAAATATAAAACTGGATTATAGCAACAGTGTGTTAATATGAGTTGCAACTGGAGTTTATCAGAAAATATTACATGTTTTAAATGTTTAAATTAAATTATTCTATCCAAGCCAGAAATAAATTTATACTAAATAAAGTTTCACAATTGTTTTTGTTAAGTAAATCTACCTCTGACTGCAAATCAAATCTTATGTTAGAATTGGTATTCTTCCTTGCAGTGTGACGTAACAGATACTGTTAGAAATGAAAGTACAAAATGACAATACATTTTGTTGGTAGTTTTTGGAGGGGCAAAATCAAAATTAAAAAAAACCCCAAAACCAGCAACAATGACCCTAGTGTTCATAATATGATCATAGTTGTACAATTTACATGTAATAATTTATTTGCCCTTTAAATCAGTCTTGCGCTCCAAAGGCAAGTGTTTAGGTATGTTACTTCTGGAGGCACCCAGCACACTGGTTGTAATACAGGGGTTAACATGAGCACTGGAGGAATAAAGCTGTAAGTTACTCTTTCAGATCACACAAAAAAAGAAAATATAACTAACACCAGAGAACAGAAGTCAGATCTTGAGTTCAATGGAACTCTGGTTTTATATTAAAGTCTCCTAACAGTAAATAAAGCAAGAATCTGAACATGTACTTCTGGCAGTACATGAAGAGGTTGTGGCCATTTCAATTTTTGTTGTATAACAAATATGTGTCTTGGAACTCAGAAATGAGGTGCATTTTTCCTGAAGATTAAC
The DNA here is from genome assembly GCF_036417665.1 of Passer domesticus. NCBI lineage: Eukaryota > Metazoa > Chordata > Aves > Passeriformes > Passeridae > Passer > Passer domesticus. Next base: position 54,247,424 of record NC_087512.1, on the reverse strand, counting down.
TTAAGCACTTCTCTTTAGTGATAAAACAGCACAAAATTAAACTTTCTATTATGACTGATAAATTGCTGCCAAATTTCTCACCAAAGACATGAAATAACAATGCAAAGCTGTATAAAACTATGTTTCCCACAGAAAAGCTTAAATTAAAATAATAGTACCTGTGTATCTCTCTACAAGACAAATCCAACCTGAAGTACAACGCATTTCTGTTTTCCACTGTCAGAACAAGTAACTGGGAACAAACTGTGTACAAATCATAGGCTTCTGCTCTGTTCATCTTGACAATTCAAAAGTTGCATCTATATCCAGCTTCCTCCATCTGGCTATTATACTACCTCATTTTTAAAGGTACAGGTTAAGGGAGACAGCCCACCTTCCAGGATGACAAAAAATAGTTTGGAAGTTTGTCTCATCTCATTGCTCACACAGAAAATCCTTTATTATGTACCATAGGACAAAGGATTTGCAACTGTCTATTATTTGAGAAATATGCTATTTCAGTAATTTATTTCACTGTATGCATCTTGAAGATGCACAGAGGTACCTCAAATCAGCTTCTAGAGAAAACTGCATGCCATTTTTGTGACACTGGGAATACTGATAAAACTTACACAAAAAAGAATATTTGGGGGTTTGATAGTTATGAATTATATATGGTGCTGACAAGATTGTTCAAGAGCTCTTTTATGATTCAGGGATTACTTATTATAAAGTTTTAATTTGACTTTTCCTTATTAATGATTTCCACAGACAGGTGACTGAAGTTTTGTATTCACTCGTGAACATTCCTAGAAGTTCCTAGGAAAACTGAAAAAAGATGCCCTCTGATAGGGTTTCATTCCCAAAATACATAAATATGCAGCTATCTTTCCTCACATTAACAAGTCTCTTGGTTTAAATGTCAACAGGATCTCCTATGGAAACAAAATCAGGTGTCAATACCTGCAAGAAGCTATGTGAGCAACTACTCCAACTAAAACAACAGTAATAGATATAAAACTAAACAAGATTTACAATGTCCTTACAAAAGTTCTACACTGTAATTTTTCCTCCTAGCTGAAGGGAAATTTTCAGAGGTTTTGAAATATGTGAAAAGACCCCAACTTCTCCCTGCACACTCCAACATAAAGAGTAATGCCATTATAATGGAGGAAGAGGCAGCAAATTATAATAGGTACTGTTGGTTTGTTAAACTACATAAAACTCTGAAACTCACCTCTACTTCCAGAATAAACTTGCACTGATCCTCGTAATTACCAGGGTTTGGAAATATTTGCTTCAGGATTCAGAAAAAATGAATATTGTAGTGCCAAAAGCAATCAAAATCCCTTTACTAGCTGCTAGATTTTGTGAATGGAAGTAAGTATTGTTAATACATACTACCAGGTACAGATTGCTTCCCACCTACTTGCTATTCAGGTAATTCAATTCTTACAGTCTACTAGAGTTAAATTTGCAACCTATGCACAAAAAATAGAATACCAAAACCAAGAACCTCAAAATTTGGCACTAAACATCAACAATCTGGCTGACTTACTTCAGTGAAGTCAGGTTTCTGAATAACTAGCAGAACAAAACCTAAAGAGAAATATTTTTGTGAAAAGAAAGAGGAAAAAGTTTACAAGAAAGCAATAGATATGTATATATATAGTAGTTAGATATTACTATGTATTGTAATATATTACCACCATTTTACAGAAGCACAAACATACATATATACACAGCAACACTAAAGAAGGTAACAGAGGCCCTGGTCCTTAAAAGATTATCTGTACATTCATCTACAAGCATAAACATGGTTGTCAGTGTGATCATTGCTTGCTCTTATTGCACCACTAAAAGACTGCAAAAGAGAAAGAACCACACACAGGATAGGAAAACTTAATAGGGGAAAGATTTATTCAGAGAAAAAGAGAAATTTGGAATTTAATACAGCAACAATTCAAAATAATTTTGAAAGAGAAAAGTAAGTTGCATTTATTTAAATTATATGAACTGAGGAAGAGATTGCAAAACAGTAATGGGTGAGGATGAAATATTTAAAACTCAGAAATGTATTTACCACCTGTTCCATTCTGTCTATCCATAAATGCTGCTTTTATCTCCCCAAAAATGTATTTGCCTTCTGAGTTATATTGTACAGAAGACATGGTGTTTTAAAACTAGATACAAAAAAGCTAATATTATGAAAGTTTTCATGAGATCAAGCCTTAGAGAGATTTGCTAATCCATGTGAGAAGCAGACATTAAACATTCTTTTTTTTGCAAAAATTCCCACACTATGCTTATTCTTTATGATTTACATGAGAAATGGTAAATATTGGAGAGAAAATGCAAGAAACTCCCAGTAGGACAACCTGATTCCCTGATAATTAAAATATTTTATTTTAAAATAGAAAGCTTATGTATCCTAAGTCTTTAAATGTTAGAATTTAATAGTATCTAGGGAAACTATTTTAACATTGTTAGTGGTATCTCACTTCTGGGAAAGAATCCATAATCCAGTTATGAAAAAATAAGTGCAAGTTACAGTTATGTTTTTTTTCTTGTGACAATTGGACTTGATTCAGTATAACTGCTATCTTATTCCTCCAGACTTCTACTTGTAACAGCTATGCCTTATCTATAACATTTTAATACAAAAACGATATAATTCCATTATAGTTGTTGTAATTCATTTTTTGCTTCAGCAAACACCCTCAGCAGAAAAAACACCTTTAAAAAAACCTCTATGTGTCTTCACAGACACTAAACACATCATTAAATGTTGAAAACAGGCAAATATGAAAAAGGAATAATACCCATTTTAGAAAAGAAAAAGGCTACATATCCAGAGAGCTCTTTTTCAATACTTAGAATCCTGAGTTTTCAGCAAAAGACCACAGTTCATCTAAGCCTCCTTGTGCCAAGTATTTCTTCTGAAAAGCTTTGTTCAATTACTTTACAGCTAGAAAGAGAGACATTTAAAGTTATGCAAAATTCAGACCTACAACGTAATAGAAATTCTACAAGACAACTATGAAGACAACTGTCATCTTGTGCAGGTAACTCAACAGGCAACACTGTGAGATAAATTTATTCCCTGCACTCTGCTAACAACATTTGGTAATAAGCATTTGGGCACTTGCTTTTTTCAGAAAGTTCTTCAGTGATTTTACAAAGCACAGTTGAAAAAGTGCTGGATTTGAACACTTCTTTTCAAACATTTTTCAAAGGTGACTTCTTTAGGGATGTATTTTTTGGAGTGGTGGTGTTTGGATTTGCTTTTTCCCTTCCCCTGTGTTCTGTTAGTGGAAGTCTACTATTTAGAACTTGCCTTGAAATTATTTTCTGCACCTATAGAGGAAACACTGGTCAGACTGCTTTTCTAAAGTAGAAGTAAAGCACTTCTTCTTTTAACTTTAACTACGGAAAATAATGTGGTTGTAAAGTAATTCTTAGTAAATATACACTTAGCATTACTGCAAGATCAGACCCTTAAAACATCTACTCCTGTTCCAGAAGCTTCATAGCATCTTTTTATCTTTGAACACAAAATCTCACTTTTGTGTTTCAGAGTGCACAGCACTCTGCACTATTACAAACTTGGTAAGTAATAATTTGCTTAAAACAAATTCCCAGCACTAAGGATATCAATAAAACCTTGAAGTAGAGCATAAAATTGAAGAGACAGTTACACAATTCTGTGTGTGCTTGCTGCCCTAGCTCACCACTCTGCATCTTCACATCAGCCTAATTCATTTGACACACACTCTCCCCATAGCTGAAAAAATCCTGCTTCCTTACCAGTTCTTAGGAAAAGCTTAAATACAAAACCCGCTATGTTTAAGTAAAGGTTGTGACACAAATCAACAAAAGGCAGGAAATTCAATGATAATACTGACAATCCATGCTTAATTCATGATTGCCTAACAAAAGGGCAAAATGTTACAAGGAACTAATGTTTAGCTTTAACGTCACTCTGTCTGTGCTCTTGGGCAAATAGGTGTTTATCTCGAAGATTATAGTAATTTAGTCTGTCCTGACAGTCTAGATGTGTTCTAGTGATTATTTGTTGGAAATAAAGAAACTTTTAAACTAATTGTCAATGTCCTAGCATGCACAACACTCCAACAAACATCATTAATTAGAAATACATATTGAGAAAATTATGCTAGACCTAAAACCAGATATAATAACATAATTTCTTTCAGAAGTAAACAAAACACATTTTTTGTATACAAAAATACAAAATCATTCATTTTGTAATGTAACATTTAATAAAGAATGATTTTTTGTCTCATCAGTTAACAGCTCTAAGTATGTAAATATACTTCAATTCCTGTTTGAATACTAATCTCTCTGTATACTACAAAGAATATTTTTCTGGTCAGAAAAATGTCAGAGAAAGGAATGCAGCCAATGGATACATTATCAGTGTGTAGCAGTTTTTATTTAATCTTTTAGGCTTCCAAAGAAAATTGAGTATTTTAGTGCACTTTAAAAATACTAATTACATTAGAAAAAAACCCATGTATGCCTGTTAGTGTTGTATACTATCTATCCTATGCAGAAATTAGAAAAGTAAAAGGCGGAAATTAATAAAATGACAGAGATCACACTTCACAGCCTTCTCTAGTGGACATGAAATTACCTCACCTGCCTCTCATACATACTTTATTGAGTTAATTGAAGGATACCAATAACAGTATTTGCTGTAATTATTTTCTTTATTTACTGAAGTTATAATTGATAAATTAATGTATCAAATGGTTATTTTTTTTCTGGAAATTAGCAATATTACATTTTTTATCCCAGCTGCGTTACCAAGCAATTATGATCTTGTCCCAGACATCAAAATTCCACTAACTTTCGTACCATAAAAAACCTGAACTGAACAGTTTCAAAGAGGGCTTTCAAAATCCTGCATCTGTACAAGCCTGGTGTCAAGATTTTAACTGTCAAAGCAAGGACAACTCTGTGTTTCACCCTCAGGATTGTCAAAAACAGAGCACTGGGTGTTCTCTCACCCAGTCACAGCCTCACAGAGCCTCAGACACTCTCTGATGGAGCCTGAAGAACTGTGTGAGTGAAGTGGTTAAGTCTTTGTAAGACCATGCAACACCACCTAAAAGGCTCAGTGAGAAGTCACGCACGTGCTCCTCAGCTGATTTCCTTTACTGAGGACATGAGGGCTTCAAAAGCCTCTGGGGAATTGCAGCTGCTCTTCTCCCCTTGAGAAGAGAGACAGATTCTTTGATAAAAGAGGTTCAAAGCTTGCTGTAAGCTGCTCACTTTTTAACTTACCAGCAACCAAAACTAATGAGAGAAAGTCTTCAACTGAATTACGAAAAAAACAAATGAGAAAAGGGTGATGCCCGCTCAACCATGCAACTCTCTTGTTAACCTAGTAAATATTCACTTGCTATCACATTTTTAATCTAAGGCAAAATGTTTATTTCCTCAGAAACCATAAATTATGCTTATAAATTCTACTTTGTTACAGTTTGCTTTGCGTTTTCAGCTCAAATATTAAAAGAAGAATTTATTTGTCAGTTTGGCATGCTGAGACATGCTGAAGATTATAATGATAATCGATTAGTCGATAATGTATCAAAAATCAGTCAATATCTCAGCTGTTTTACTGGATCCTTAATAGCAAAAATAGTTGAATTTTTAAGCAATAGTAAAGCTTAGTAGCAACAGTATCAACAGAAAATATTCTCAAATTCCCAGTAACTGAGTGCAATGATATGACTGTGGAATACAACATGATAGTGACAGATGGGCCTAAGTATACAGAAGAGAAGCTGAGGTTGGATAGAGTTAATCAGCCAAACGCTACATTTATTTTCCACTCATTCATTCTCTCAAACATGCCTTCTGCCTTCTGTCTAGCTATGGACACTTCCTTTTCTCTCTCTTTTTTCTTTCATAAGCAAGGTTTTCTTTCTCCTAGGTTTCTTTGCTTCAGTTTTTCAGTTGGGTCCCTACTTTTGGGAAAAATCATGTTTTCCTCTGAGTAACTGCAGTGAATGAAGGGTGAAATCAGTTTGAGAAATTATTGATCCTCAAGACATGCATTCCGTTATGCCCATGATAACTCTTTCCACATGGGTTGTCAGAGTCGGAAGGGACAAGAGCAGGGCCCATAGATCCGCAGTACACAGACAGAAGAGACGTGTGCCTTCAGACCCTGTCCTGCACCTCTTGCCCTTCAGCAAGGACAAGAAGCACCTTCATTATTATCACCTTGTTACTACAGACAATTTCCCTCCCTGAATTTCCATAAGACATTTCACAAATTCAGAAATTCATCTTGGACAAGCAGTGTCGAGCTGAGAAAATCCATTTTCAACTCTGACAATGTCTGTTCTGCCCATGGAAGTATAAACAACAGCAGACCAGAGGAAAGGGCAGTAAAGACCCATGTTCCCTTTCCTTTGCCATGCTCCAAGCTCTGCAGCTGCAGCAGCTGCACGGTGGCCTCATGTTCCAATATTGCGGACATAATGTGAGCAGAACACTGCAGAACTACATACCCTTGAATGCACAATACAAACCCCAGTGAAGTGCAGAATTTGAAAAGGAAAATACAAGAATGATTTTGTGACTACTGGAATGGTAATTTATCACTTCGACATAGTAATTCTTTATTAAAATCTAAGCAGTATAAAATTAAAAAAAAATCAGCAAGCCTGAAATGAACATCTCAAATACACAGTTAGTAAATCCTACTGAAATTTAGGCATGCAAGTGGGAAACAGACACTTGAGAATCTGGCCTTATGGCAAAAATAAGTGTCTTATTTAAGGTCAATATCTTATTTGAAAAAGCAAAGCAGCCTTTCCAAACAAGTTTTCCTATTCTAAATAAAAAATCTGTCCTTCTATGTGGCCTATCAGACAGGACAGTTAATTCTAAGATGCTCCTCTCTATTTTACCAATTCTTTTAGCATTTTTAAATGACCATCAACCTCATTCAAATTTTATGGCCACCAGCAGGTGATCAATCCACATTTTTGCTTGCTTAGTTATGCTTTTACAGCATCTAGAAACACATATATAATTTTTCATTTTCTCTCAAATGTTCTCTATTCAAAGGGGATGCCACCCAGTCTGCACAGTAACTGCCAATTCTATAAGTACACTTCGCAGCAAATATATACACTGACTTTTGTATTTCCAGCCACAGATATTTTTAAGCAAGTCAAACACATTTTATGAATTTCCTATTTTTATGGGTAAAGGTTTTGAAAATTTTTATCTCTACATTTCCAACACTTTTGATACCAACTCCTGTGAACTCCGGCTCAATCTTCACAAAAAATAAAGATATAGGTATATTACATACCATAATCTGTGATCTTACAGGATACTAAATACAGTTCTTTCAGGTTCCGTCCCTCTCTGGCAATCACCTCCACACATCTGGAAGACACAGTAAAATCACTGTTATAAGACAGTAAATCACTTTTAAATACCAAGAGTACAATCCACAGAAAAAAGGTACCGTATCTCAGTTTCTTCATTTTGCAAATGGATCCATACATTTTACACTACAGAAAAATATTATTTTAAATTGAATGCCTTTATATGGATATTCCCCTAAGTCCCTGAATATGTGAGTTGCTCAAAGTACAAGCACTTTGGAAAATTACACAGATGTGAATTCCCACATCTTTATTACTTTGGAAAGTTTCTGTTGCAAATTTTAAGCTCTGACAGCTTTCTTCAAAGGAAGAACTATAAATGCACTGTAATGAGGACAAAATATAAGAAATTGTAATTTTAAATTCATGTTTGTATTTCTTCAGTGATTACTGCATGAGTCAGCATTCATCAGGTCATGAAATGCTACATGATCATGATGTTCCAACATGTTGCTGGAGAAGCTTGTATAGATGAGAAAACAGCTTGTTCACTTGCCTTATCATAACTGTGAAGAATGAAATGCAATGAAATATAGAGGTTTTTATGTTATTCTAGCTGTTTGATTTTTGCAAGCAAGAAAATTAATATTAATTAATTAATGAAATTAAATAGAAGCTTATGATGTACCTGTGACCAAGCCTATATTAATTACAATGCTACATTTCCAACTGTAGTGTATAAACAGAATCATAAAATACATTTTTAATCCTGTTAATGTAGATCAGTTGTTTATTATATCAGCTAGCATGACTATTGTGCTATTTTCTACATAGATACATTTTTGAAAGTGTATTTTATTAGATGAATTGTAAGAATTTCTTCTGATCCCATATACTCAACTTTAATTTTCAGGTCAATTACCCAATCCCTTACTCTGACACTTAAATCAACCCTTGAAAAGTACTCAAAATTAAATTACTTGCCAATTTATAAGAAAATAAGTATTGCTGAATTTGTCATACTTTTGAAAGATACACCTAAATCCTCAGGGATCTTTTTCTTTCATTTACTACCTCCAATAGATTATCTCCTAATCTGATCTAACTGTTCATGCTGGCAATTTTAGACTTTGAAAGCAACCACTACCTAATTCTTACAGCTTACAATAAGGCAAATAACTGAACAATAGCCCTTACACATATTTGTCCTCTCCCTGCTTCCTTCTTCTAAAAAGATGAAGGAAAATGAATGAAATTAATTTTCTACAATGAAAATTAAATACTACTAATAAACAGCATGTGTCTGACAGAGTATCTTAATCACAGTTTCTTTAACATTATTCTAAATATTCAACCCTGGAAAATTGTGAGAGCCTGATATTTAGAATTTTCAATTCTTATCATTAGGTAAAGGTTGTCTTACCTCGTGAGTACACATAGAAAAGAAATACTTGCACCAAGACTATGTTTTTTAGTATAAGATAACTTCAGAACAACATTATTTTCCTAAAGTAAGGTAAGATTTAGAGCACTAAACACACTCTTAATACATGAAAAATTTATTCTGTTCCTGCCAGACATGATTTTGAAGAACATACTAATCTTTAACTGGCTTATTAAGATAACTAAACAATGAGAAAATATACTCCAGGAAAATACTTCATAATAATGAGATTTTATTTCTTTACTGGTAATAGGAATAAAAGGAAAATCATTGTCATGTAGTTCATTAGTACCATTTTCATTAGGCATTTCAGCAAACAAGATATAATCAAAGAGTCAATGGACACTGAGACTAAAAGAAGCTTTTATTATCATACATATAATTTAGCAGAGCAATCATATTATGAAACACTTCTTACCCTTGGATAAAATTTCTGAACTTAAAAAATATTTTGTAAATTACATGAAATGAGTCTAAAGGTTTTCAAACTATTTTTGCTAATTTTTACCCACTAAGAGTCAATCAATGTAACAAAAATGAAGTATGGCAATCAGGGTCTAAAAATACAACCACAAGGCACTCAAGGTGATATAAAAGACTAACTAATTTTCTCTATAACTTCAGCTGCAACCTTTTCAGTCAGTCAGAGTCAAAGTTCTATTATCTGCACAAATGCAGAAGCACTTGACTGTGTGGCCCTTTTAAATGTATCCTTTAATACTTCCAGATAGTGCTGGCTCTAAGGGTTAAAGTTTTTTCAAGTGGCTTGAATGACTCCAGTCCTGTTCTCAGTGACATCTTGGAGTCTAAATTAAATAGTCTTCACTTTTCGTACTAGGAAAAGAAAATCTTCACAGTCTTCAGCTATGTTCATTAAACAGGGAAGAAAAAAGCCAAAATATAAAAAGAAAAAAGGCTAAAAAACCTGTGCTTTGACTGCCTCATTTCTTCCTGTTTTTTGAAAATATGAAAATTATCTAGCATCTAGAAGAATGAGGTAATGGCACATCTAGTTTGGAAAAAAATCATATATAGCTAAAATACTGGATTGAATTTATATGCTTTTGTGTGCTTTCTATACCTTGCATGAGTCAATCTAATTCCATTTTTAATTTCTATTGTACTTTCTATAGATCATCCTCATGTAAATCGACCTTCAGAGACAGGAGAAACACTTTATATTGCCTCATTTGCCTCTGCTCTATAGACAGTCACCCAATACATAATTGCTTGTGGAAACTGACTTCTTTACAACATAAGGAAAAATAAGAGTAGTGGTGTATTTTTTTACCTTTTAATCTTTGTTAAACATGACAGCAAAGAAAAAGGTTAAGAGAAAAAAATCAAATTAACCTTTTCTAGAAAGCAAGGATCATCTTAATTCTGTTGCAATAATCCATCAAAATGATGTCAGATTGTTGTCATATCTATCTTTGGAAGTGTGTATATTTATGATGTTGCAGAATTAGACAACAAAGAAGCCTAACAAAAAAACCAATCAACCAACCAACCAAACAAAAACAAACAAACAAACAAAAAACCCCAAACAAAACAAAAAAAAAACCCCACCACACACACCAAAAAACCACAAAACAAAACAAACAAACAAACAAAAAAAACCCCAAACAAACAAAAAAAACCAAACCCCAAAACCAAACAAAAAAAAAAACAAAACAAACCAAACAAAAATAAAAGAGCCAGAATTATACTGGTAAAAAAAATTAAGAAAAGTCACTTTAAATATAAAGCTGTGGCAAATTTCAGAAGTGAGCACACCAGAAAACTGATCCCCATAAAACTTGGGGATAACAGGACAGTTAGTCAGGGAGCTAACATGGACAGGGTGGCAACAGCTCTGCACTAATGCTGAGAGAATTTCTTAAATCTCTTCACCCAACATTACAGAGCAGGCTTTTATCAATTGTACTAAACAAATTAAAATATCAACACCCTTCCAGAAAGAAAAGAGATTTCTATGCTCAAAATCACTTACTACCAAAAATGAGCCAGGGAATAAAGAAATAAAACTGTAGTTAGAGCTTTGCTAATACAGATGTCTGGATCAGAGCTAACCAATGTTAAAATCTTTTCACTTCCTATTTTGCAAATGAGTATCATTTAGAACTATGTAACACACTGTAATATCAAAACAGAGAACATTAAAAATTTTAGGAAGACACTGCTTATTTATTAAACCTGAAAATATTATCCAATAAATGCTTACACCAAGTTTTCCATAGATCAACTCAATAGTTTATGAAGGCTGTTCTCTGAAAGACTGTTGGGCAATTCAGTTTTATTGCATTTGATTTGGAAAGTAAGAAATGAATATCACATACTGTGAAATTTGCAGTGCAATCAGGAGCAAGAAAAAGGCAAAAAGCACAAAAAGCACAAACTGGTTTGACATAAACCAGTCAATAAACATAAACAATAACATGAAATCAAGAATATAACTAAAAATGTACCTACATACTGTCAATTCCAAATAGAGTTACAAGACCAGTGAAGTCTGCAAGATAACTGGAAATGTAAGATAACTGAGCACTGTGATGTTGAACACATCCATACTGAAAATATCCCAAAATTCATGACATTCAGAGACTAATAAACCTAAGAGTGCCTCTTACAGTTTCAATTTCTTAAGATGTCTTGCTACTTCAAAAACTAAAAAAAATCTCAAGGTAAAAACAACATAGCTATAATGCTGCTCAACTTTTAACAATTGCTTTCAGGAGAAAACTCTCCATCTGGGTTACAGAAACTACAGAAATTTATCCACTAGCATGTACTCGTGTATATTGCTCTTGCCACCTGGTCTGCAGACAGGAAAAATTACTTAGGTCTACAAAGATTACTGGTATAAAGCTTCTCTGCCAAAACATCTCTTCAAAAGTCACAAAACTGACTGAAACACAACTATGTCTGGCGGCAACTTCTAATTTAGGCCCATATTCTTGATAACTTCACACGTAGGAATATGTGCAATGATTTCTCAGAGTCAAGCTTTATGACTTCCCAAAACTTAAGAGCTTAAAAATAATAGCAAAACTCTAACAGACTAGAAAAAGTAAGCAATCTGAAGCCCTGAAATTTTTCTTCTCTTAGGCAAGAGAAGATCCCTACATTCTTTGCCCTGAGTAAAAGTTTAAGGTAAATGAAGTAAACTGCAAGCTTCTACCTGTAAGATAACATAGATCCTTAAGTTATGAAACATTATTGTATTTATAGATATATGTGTATGCATGTGTATGAATATGTATCTTATATATGTGTGTGTGTTTGTATACAAACACAGAGCTATTATATTTCTGATCTAAATCTGAAAACATTGGAAAATTGTATTCATGTCAACTGAAAGGAACTAATGAGAAAATATGAGTACAGTATTTGTGGTGTAAGTAGTCCTGGGAGACCTTGTTACAGTCTGAGACTCTTCAGCCCTAAGCGGAGCTAATTGGAGTTGCCAATTACTGGTTATGAGTCTACAATTTGAGGGAGTGCGTGAGCTCCACCCACAGAAGAGGGATAAAACCCCCAAAACATTAGCATACCACCTTGGAAAGGGTCAGAATGAACATCAGTCTGCTTGCAAGTCTTCTCTGGTATTTGACTGTATTTGTCTCTAAGCAGTCAACTTAACATCTTGCTATCACTCAAATCATAACCAACAACACTACTGGGAAGCAAGAGGGAGTTTGGAAAGAACAAGAACACTAGAACATGCCATGGAAACCATAAACCTCTCATGAAGAAATATATTGCACTCCCCAAAAATTAGCATTTCAAGCATTAAATTCAGGCAGAAAAAATCAGCTGCACATGAAATAACACTCAAAGCCATTGGTTTTGATGACTTAAGTATTCCAATGGAAGGCAGTAATGCAATATAATAACCAAATCTCTCCTGTAACAAAACCAAACCTCTGACCACAGAAACACATATAGTCTTAAGAAACTGATGTAATCTGAGGCCCACTGCACTAGAAAAGAATAATTTAAAGGCTAAACCAGTGAAAATACTAAAATTTTACTGACAGGTCTATAAACCATTGTAAAACATCATAACAATAAATTATGAACTTAATACCCTGATGGATACATATTTTTGGTTCAGGATTCTCTTTCATTGATCATTTTAATTGCATGATGAAAATTAAATCTCTTCCAATATATTTGTTTTCTAATAATTTATACCAATAAGAAGTATGATTTTTACCTGTTTTTCAGTTACCCTTGTATGTAGTTGTTACTGCCATTTTTGAATCACATTTAAAATATATGCTTTAAAATGATTTTTCATTTTAAGACCAAGAACTGCATCTAAAAGAAACAATATTAACCACAGAGACAGCAAAGGATAAGACTTGTAATCAAAAGCACAAGAAGAATTTGAAATGCACTTTTTGTCTGGAACTAATATGCAAAGTATCACTAGTTATACAAGTTAACAGCAATTATCTTAAGAGGTCATTAAGTTGTGATTAGCAGGGAGGTATTCTTTAGAAAAATCAATGTAATTTAAAATAAGGTTTGCCAAACAGATTTGCCACTTACAGCACAGGAAAACAGACAAGATTTTTTTTCATGCTGGAGCTTATAAATAACCAAGGTGAAGGCAGTCAAGTCCCACAGTGTCTGCTTTTGCTCTGAGCTAGTCAGGTGCATGCAAGCTCCAATCAGAGAGCTACAAAGATAAACGAATCAGCTCTTTGTTTAAGCTATTATGCCCTGTCTTTCAGCAATAAATATCTATTTTCAAATATTTATTAGTAGTGTTATCTAAAATTAAATGCCTCCTGTTACCCCAAACAAACATAAATCCAGCAAGCAATTAAATGAAGAAAGGAGAAATTTAGAAAACTGTGTAATTCTACTATCTGATGGATTTTTACAAGTAGTAGTATTCCAGGTGGCCTGCAGCTCCTTTCTGACTTGGAGGAACTAGATACCATAATGGAAATTTAACAGAAATAAATTACTAGGGAAAAAAAAAATCTTACCCTGAACCCTTCATAAATCTGATTTGCCACAGATAATCATGCTTAAGTCTTGAAAAAAATTCAATGGCATCTCTTACCATTTTAAGAACTCTAAAATATTTTGGAATTCAGACTTAAATGAGAAGGCCTATCTGATACAGCCCTTCAAATATAGCTTCCTACATTTATTGTGACAACCTGTCTACTGTCATAAGGAAAACCAAAGAAGTGTTCACTACCAGCAAGCCCCTTAGTAAACATTATTTCGTACTATAAAAATAAGCAATAGTTTCCTTCCTGAACTGTTTCAGTGATGCTTTTCCACTAAAATACTGGCAAAATATTTGCATTCCTGATGGGATTCTGTTGAATTACTCTACTACAGTGGTCAAATAGTACAGAGTCTTAATGGCCACCAGTGACAAGTGATGTCTTTCAGGAGTCCATACTGGGATCAGTGTTAGTTTATTATAACGAATGTTATCTTCATTAATGACACAGATGAAGGGATCAAGTGCACCCTCAACAAATCTGCAGATGACACCAAGCTGAGTGGTGCCGTTGACACTCCTGAGGGACAGGATGCCATTCCTGGCAGAATGGCAGAAGGACCTGGACAAGCTCAAGCAGTGGCCCATGGGAATCTCATGAGGTTTTACAAGGCCAAATGCTGGTGCTGCACCTGGGTCAGAGCAATCCCTGGTGCCAGCCCAGGCTGGGCATGAACAGATGGAGAGCAGCCCTGCCCAGAAGGACTTGGGGGTGCTGTGGGTGAGAGCTGGACATGAGCCAGCCATGGGCACTCCCAGCCCAGAGAGCCAAGTGTGTCCTGGGCTGCACCCAGAGCCCGTGGGCAGCAGGGGAGGGATTGCCAATTATAGTCTCTAAATGCAGATATTAATACCATCTAATAATGCACAAACTTCACCTAATGCTGTTCAATTCTGGAAGCACTTAACAGGATAACTTCATGCAATCTTACTGGAAAATAATCTGTCTAGAAGGAATATTAGGAATATATTGTGTCCCTTCAAACTGAAGAGAGAAAATATGGCAGTTTTCAATAGCTGGAAATTTCATAACTGAGCAATTATAAACACATTCAGAAATAAGTGAAGAAATTTTTTTCATTCCCTCCTATCCTAGGCCCCATGAGTTTTGTCGATATGGTTCTGACTTTGTTAGGAATTCAGAGGGTTAGTAATTATTCAGTTATTGTATCACAGCATACTTTTAGTTTTGTAAAAGAAATATGACTTAGTGTTACCTGCCTGCACTTACATCTCAGTGTTGTCTCACTGGCTACCCCAAATGCTATCAAATTGTTAAAAGGTAATAAATTGCCACCAAAAATGAAAGAAAAAAACACCAACTTAAGAACAAGCAGAATGGTTTTGACTGAAATGGTATGTATTTGATTTTTTTTTCCTAATTTTTCAGAAGCGTTTAAGAAACCAAATGGTACAATATAATCCTCTGAGTGCTTGGTTCACTGATATGAATATCAAAGCTTGACAGCCTAAGTTTAGATGACTTCCCAGCAAACCTCAACTAACTTTGCACTGAAACAGAACAGAAATAGTCATGTGATTACATCATGGCATCTCATCTATGACAGAGACTATTATGTTCTGCTGCAGGACAATGACAAACAGCATCAAATGATTTCTTAAACTGATCCATTTATATCCACAAAAGTGTAACTGTCTAAACCATGAGAAATTATGCAGTTAATTAAAATCTACATATTAAAAAACCTAAGGAAATTTCCATGTGGTGCCTTTTTGCACCTCTGAAGAGTTCAGGCAAGAATTCTATGATGCATTCATAATTCATTATACATAACTATAATTTCACAGATTTTCTAGCAAACCAATATTTTAAAAAATCTATGAAATCACCTAACTGCAGATCTAACTTTACCTACTTTCCCACAGTAATATTATATAGTGTTGAAGTACCAAATTTTGCTGATAGTTAAAGCTTTCCACAGAAAAGACAGGGTTATCCTATTAATCTTAGCTCTAAAATTTGGCAGTCACTTAAACCAGGTCAAACAGAGTTGGAATTGTCAGCCCCTCTGTGCAAGAAGTCATCTGTGTATAAAAGTAACACAGGCACATTTACATTTCCCCACTCACCTAAGGAAGTTAGGGGAAAAGCAAAATAACTAGTGTGCGTGCTTGATAGAAATGAAACAGTGTAGGGCAGGAAAATGCTACATATCTTCCATATGTTGAACTTTGAGAAACTACAGAAGGAATAGTGTACAGACACATAAGTTTGCTTTACACTTTTTTAGGCAGATAAGCAACACAGACAACAGAGCATGCAGTTGGTCAGCTTGAGCAAACATGTCCACTGTCCAACACAATGCTTCACGTTTTTAAGAATTCAAAACAGATACCATTTGCCAAGTTGTTCTGACATCCACTGTGTTCAGAATTTCTCTCACTGCCACCACATTTACTAGGGTGACAGCAAATTAAAAAAAAAAAAAGTAAGAAGAAATCTCTGAAGCACATTCAGGATTTTAGTAACAAATCTGTATTTAAAGGACACCTTGTTTTCTTTACCATCCACTGTATGCTAAGATATTCACAGGCTGTACTGATAACAATGATTTTAAAAGATTATGTTCTCATTCTCTTAATTCCGATTAAATTACTAGTTTTCAAGTTCATATGGAAACTCCTAATACTTCCTGGATTATTGGCAGAACACATAAAGGAGTGGGTAACGCATTGCTGGACACAGTCTTGTAACATTTTCATTCAAATTTTTATCTAGATAAAAACCTTCTTTATATTTTTACTGACTTGTTTGTACCTATGATAGACATGGTCAATTTTCAGTCCATCCACAGAAGGACTGAAAGCTTGTTTTCTAATGGCATGATTTGATTTACCTCCTAATTCCATTAGAAGGTAAATTGTCAGCCAAAGTGATTCACAAAGCACAAGTAATGCATTCATATTGGATTGAAAGGTAAATTTTTACCTGTTGCTCCAATTTCATTTTTTGTCTAATACTTTCAGCAGAAGTACATAGGATGACACTGGTTGAGAAAGAATGACCTCCCACATGGGAAAAAAAATATGTAACATTTGTTCACATATTATAAATGCAAAATTATTTGCCATGGCAAGTAGTTTGAAATCTTTAACTCCACGTACAAAATCTCTAGGTAATGGCCTCAAACACTACTAGGCCTTCAAAGTAGCTCATTGACAGAATTAATTACCTCCAACACTGGTTACTTGAAAGTGTTGACAAAATCTTAAAATATTTCCTGCACCAGCTAGCATCCTAATGTGCTTATTGAGATGTGTTTTAGTTAACATTCATCTTGGCCGAATGTTAGAACATAGCAAGAAACATATAAGTGGTGATATGGCAGGCTAAATCTTTTGCTTGGGGCCATGAAAGAAATTAATGAATACCATTTACCTGCTTGAAGATATGTATCAGTTTCCTCTAAAACAAACAACCAAACTGTGCCCCAAAAAGCAGAACAAGACCCTTCATATTCCCATTCTATGAAGTTTTCAGTTATGGCATTTCATTAGTAAGTGGAATCCTAATGCCTTTTCTGATTTTAGTGACTTCAGGTTTAATCCTGGATTTAGAAGAGCTCACTTACTATTTCCTCCTGCTCTCTGGATGAATTATTCATGTGACTAAGCTGCTTGGTATCACTACTGTTTTTTTAGAAAATTATGACAGTAGTTCAACTTCTGTCATAGTAAGACCAAGGGAAGTATCAGTAAGCAGAGCTCACACAGCTCAAATTCTTCTCCATTGGCTTTAATGTGATTCCCATTTCCTGTTTGACTTGTTTGTGTGGCTCCAGTTGATTTATTCACTGAACCCTAGGCACCTCAAGACATGATTTTGTTCATCATGATGAAACAAAGTCTGAGCATCTTCAAACATGTCCACTGTCCAACACAATGCTTCACATTTTTAAGAATTCAAAACAGATACCATTTGCCAAGTTGTTCTGACATCCACTGTGTTCAGAATTTCTCTCACTGCCACCACATTTACTGGGGTGACAGCAAATTAAAAGAAAAAAAGTAAGAAGAAATCTCTGAAGCACATTCAGGATTTTAGTAACAAATCTGTATTTAAAGGACACCTTGTTTTTTTTACCATCCACTGTATGTGTAGGTCCATACCCACTAATCTATTGAATAAAATTTACCTTCTCCGTGATGAAGTTTGGGACAGCAGTGAGACTAAATCAGTGTAAAATAATGTTTCTATGCTAGACGGAGCAGTAAGTGGAAGTAGCAGATCATAGAAAATCAACATGACATTCTCCCCTGTGACTACATCAACCAATTAACACCTGTCACCAGTCAATAATTCTTCAGTTCAGCAGGAGCCCAGTGTGGTTAGAGAAGATGTAAACAAACCATCATAGGTAAAAAACCAGAGAACACATTTGTATCCATATCTTTAATTTTTATTTCAGCCATCACCAAATTAATTTTTTACCTACACCTTGTGGAGAAGTTTTTCTTCAAGTATTTCTTTCCTACAAATACACTGCTTATATATTTGAATCTCAAAACCCAAGATTTTCTGAACCTTCCAAAATTGCAAGTACTGCAAAATGTGACTGTTTCCTAATGAAATTCTCCTGTTGTAATTTTCTTGGCTTCCAGTTACATTTTGCATTGTAAATTATGAATCTTGGCTAAAAAAAGGTTAATTTCCACTGCATACAGTCAGAAGCCCACTGTCTCAGAAAGGTAAGGAAAAGATTTTTGAATTGAGTATTTACATTTCATTTGTATGACCTCTAGATGAGGGTTAAAGCGTTTTCTTAAAGATTTAGGTAATTCTGATAACATCACAGAGTCAGGTATGATTGCTGCAGTGCCAAAATTTCTGAACTGTAGACCACAGAGCAAATAATAAGCAGACATCAGTTTAGACTAAAATGATATTGTTATGTCACAGTTTGCTCTCTTTATTATCTTCTTTAATGCTAGGTTTTTCAGATAAAGGTTATTGTATGTACTGTAAACATTTCAAGGTAGAAATATTAGAACTTTAGAAATGTACTTAAAAGTATTTTAATGCATTAATATTTCTAAATAGTAACATAGGTGAAAACATACCAAATATACAGTATCTATGTATATTTCTACTTATGTTAATATAGGTTTTTCCCATTTTTTAATATAAGAATATAAAACCAGTAAAATAATGTGTGCAGATATTTATAGAGGAAAAAGTCTTACAAGATATAATTCCACCCCTTACTATCACCCACAAACAAAGTACTGCCACCTTGTGTACGTAAGTTAGGCATTTGTGACCCAGTCCATAAAACAATGCTATTTTTCTCTTATGAAGAACTCCCACAACCATGCATAGAGTATTTTGTTTCATGTCAGGGACAGAGATGGTTGCAGTCACACTCTGACTACAGCACAAAGAGGAGCAAGTAACATAAAAAGCTGACAAGAAATCTTTTTTAGACTACTCCTCAATATTCATCAGAAGTAACCAAATTTCAAACATACACGCCTTTCAGTCATCATGACTCAGGCATTCTATAGGATATTACAATGATTAGAAGCAGTGGGACTTTTCTATACACAGCTCACCTTGATTTCAACTTCAGATAATTAGGTATTATCAATTACTTGACAGTGTTTATAAAAGGTAGCCCCTTATTAAAGTGAATTTTAATTTATTTTATTTTGGATATAAAGAAAAGTTGCTAATTCATAAATTACAAGAACAGCATTTCAGTGAAATGGATGCAACACAAAAGGCATCTTAAAATAATCCATAAAATTTTGTTCATGTAATAGAATGAGTAATAATCCACAATTTTTAGCATGATTGAAGAAACTGAGATCATGCTAAGCACTTACAACTGAGACAGAGCTAACTGAAACACATGTAACTCTTCAGTTGAAGCCAGATTTCAAAACTATTCTGTCCTTTAAGAACTCTGTTAGTGTGGGAATCAAGAAACAGACATAATTCTTGGCTACCAGTTGGCATCAGCTACAATAATTACCACCAACTCCCAACAGATTATTCTGAACCATTCTCACTTTCTTTTAGTATAAGAAATTATGAAAATGCTGTCTGTCCCTGCAAAAATACAACAGTGATCACAATAATCTCAGATCTTGGTTTAATGTGTGCCTCTCTTGTGCTTCTAAATTGGACACACAAAAAAAATTTCCCTTTTCCCCTCAGCCAGTTTCTTTTTACCAATGGTAACCTGGTGATTTCTAAGATGTCTCTACTTTTCAGCATGGCCTGTCTTTGTGAGAAATGCTTGGACAAAGCTGAATAACTTTGCCTTCACTGCCACCCTCTGGGCTACTTACTTCAAAAGTAAGACTCTGAGTTGTGACATAGAGATTTCAGGATGCTTTGACACACACTATCTTGCACACATTTATTAAATATAGTACTGCCTACTTACACAGCACCTTTCTCCTCCAAAAAGATCTCTGGCAAATGGCTTTACAGTTCTGTTGATTATATTGCAGCACAGATTTAAAACCAAGACCAGTTAGAATAATCTTAAGCCTAGAAATAAAGGTAAGGCTATACTACTACAAAACAGTTATATATTCTAAATGTTCACAACTTATTTATGACTGCAGATGAAAACATGTCCTGTCACTAAGAGCTTACCATTCCCATACTAAATATATGCTTATGATACTGTTGTGAAAATATCTGAGAAGCTCAGCTGGTTTTTGTTTTGTGGGTTTTGGGTTTGGGGTGTTTATTAAATAAAAAAAAAAAAGAGGCAGGGTTTAAAAGGAGCCTTGGGTGGCAGCACATGAAGAGCTCTTGAGACGGAACTCAGTGTCTGCGTTCATTTCCTCTAGTTGTCTTAGATAATGACTGTGTGCTGTAGCATATACCCTGACAACAAGGAAGGCGATTAAATCCCTGCAAAGGTGGCTGTAGCCTGGGATGGCTTGGAAGGGCTGGCATGTAGGAGCACCTGCTAACTCAAGAGCTGGAATTCTTTCTTCTCAACCATCATCCTCCTTTCCCTCCAGGGTCCATTGTGTCAACTTACACTCGAAATAATTTTCATTTGTACTCATCCAGACTAATTTTGTTTAACACGTGGAAAGTTTGAAGATTACTAAGGGTGAAAATAGTAATGTTTGTTAAACACAGTGGAAAAAGGATTTTCAGGTTATGTTCACACAGTGGGAGTTTTTGATTCCTTACATAATTTGGAAAACTTCTTTAATCAGGTAGATATATCAGAAACAGTCATAAAATAAGAATTTGTATCTACAACTAACAACAAAAGGAAAAGCTAGGCAGATCGGCAACATGTAAAGAATTAAAGTTTTATCAGGAAATTGTCCAAGTATTGAAGTCATGAAGAAAAAAACTGCATTGCAAACATCCAAGAAATTTTAAAGTATGTTTTTCCTCTTAGCATAACAAAATAGAGTATTAGAAGAACAACAAATAAAAATATACTCCCTGGTTTTTATATAACATGGTTCTAAACTTTGTTTATGCCTCACATAAAATTACTCAGCAAACCTACAAATCCCCACTCAAATAACTCTTCACAGGCCTCTCAACCCAACAAGTTCAAGGAAGACAAAAGTGGCCACTAATCTTTAAAAGCACTCAAGTTAGAGTCAAAGGCATATAAAGATTCTTAATAAGTGATTCCTAAGAATTCTCAATACTTCAGTAGTGGCCAATCACAACAATGTAATTAAAAACATTACCATACTTTGCAATCCCCTACAAATACACACTCTGGCATTCAACAGGAAAACAAAATGACATGAAAACAAATAATTTGTCTTTCTCTTTCATAGAGGAGAGATATAATCCATGAAAAGCTTCCAAAACTGCAGACCCAGGTAAACAGTGTAATACATTAATCAAGTTAAAAAAAACAAAAACAACAACAAAAAAAAAAAAAAAAAAAAAAAAAAAAAAACCAAAAAACCCAACCCCCCCCCCAAAAAAAAACAACCCACCCCCAAACAAATAAACAAACAACAGAAAAGACTAAGGCATCAGGTAAAAGTGCATTTCCTAATACAAAAATAAAAGAGCTAGATAAAGTCTTACATAATTAAAAACACTTGAGGAAAATAATGTTTAAAATAATGCCTTTGGAAACAGTACTATTAAAAATCAAAGATAAAACCAAGGCTTTTAAGCCACATGCTGAATCTACCAGTCAACAGCCAGATGGTTACACTAGATCTTATGACTGCTGTAGAACTGCAATTGCATGAAAGTATTGACAATGTAGATTTTCCCCTGTAATTATGTATTAAATGCATGTATTTCCCAAACATACCGTGAGGCTTCATAAAAGATTTCAGGGTTATTTAAAAGACCTTATACAGGGCAAAAAATAGCCCTGCTCATGATTATTTCAGCTTGTTATACTAAGCATAAATATGAATTTAAAAAAACCCAAACCAAAACAGAACAAAAAACAAACACCATAAAGCAACACCAAACCCACTATATGTAATTCCAGTGAGAAAAAAAAAATTCTACCGTTAGGGAATAATGAAAACTGATGTACAGTTTTCATAAAGAAATTGTTAAAAGTTAGATATCTTGAAAATAAATAAAAAAAATACTTTAAATATTGAATGAAGTTCTTAATACAGTAATAGCTCATGGTTGTGGAAAGCAGTCTGAACTCAGTATTAACTCTAACATCTGTTTGCACATGTGACTAGATTTGCAAATAGATACATAGCTTCCCAATCATCTTTATTAATACAGGCCAGATAAATATGTATGACAATGTATGGTCATTAAATATTAAATTTTTTATTGAAAATGTAAGTTGCTACACAGTAAAATAGAAGAATTTGTGAAATGTGACAAGGAGCCAAAAAAAAAAAACCCCTGAATGTGCACAAATGAGATGCAAAACTAAATTTATCGGAAGAATTTTACATGAAGTTTCCTTCCTTTGTTATTTATCTACAAGAGAGAAGCATGCAGACAGACTTTACACTTCACTTTGAAACTTTAAAAATTGCAGAAAACTATTGCATAACAGCACCCTGAGTGGGTTTTTACCATCATTCAGTTCAAAAGTAAGATTTCCACCTAGTCCTCCAGAAAGATGTCTCAACACTTCTCCAAGCCTTTCATGCTGACACTCATGTTTCAGAAAACTGTAGCAGTGTTCAGTATTCAGGAAAGCAGCTGAAATTCTGAATCTTAAAACATCCAACAGGAATGCAGGACACAGAAGAAAATCAGTCCAGCTTTCCAGAATAGGTGGGAAGCTCAAAATAAATGATAGAGGCTGCTATCTGTAACAGATCAAAGGGCTTCAAGCCATGAATTAGAGGTTGCCTGCTCCATACAGATAACCCTTACATGGAGGGATAAGGATTTTTAAAAATCCTCAGGAAAACTCAGTAAAAACCAAGATTCCAAATGAACCTGAGCACATTGTGCATCCTACATTTAGACGTGTCATAGCCAATGATAGTTTACTGCAGAAATAAATATGGCAATTATGATTTGCCTTCTACATACAGCTTTTTCAAAAAATATCACATCCTCAACATCAGTTCATTTATTTAGTATAAGAAAAATACATACTCTTTGCTCTTTTGAAACAAAAACATCAATGCAATTCCTTTTAAGTGTATTGAAAGCAGATGCTCCAGCTCTCTGTTTTTTACAACTAAGACATGTTGCCTTATGTATAAAAATAGGAATATTTGTGATTATTTGCCAGTTGAACTAAATAGAAAACCTCTTTATAGCAGCAATTTAAGAAAAAGAAAATTAAAGATAATTCAGCTTACAATGCCAAATAGGGAAACACTCTTAGGCCAATTTTCATTAATTTCTGATATCATAAAAGTATATTTATATTTAACAGTACAGTGGCTATTGTCAGAAGTCAGGAATGCTCTTTTCCAGTGGAAAGAATAATTAATAAACCCTCATATAAGTATTGTCTCAAACTGTATTTGAGAATAGGACTGGCTTTCATTAGAGGAAGCCATGTAAAGGAAATCAAGGACTATTAGAGAAATCTGTTATTCTAAGAAGATCCATTTTGCCTGAACTGGTATTGAAAACATCTGATTTTCAGTGTTTCATGGTAAACCCATAGAAACACGGTAAGTTCCAAATAATTCAGGGTACATGGAAAAGCATTACCTGAAAGAAGGAACAAATGTTTACTTTTATATATTTTCTGTCAAAGCTGTTGAAGATTTACAGCTATACTGAGCTTTATGTTTCAAATAAGACATTTTGCTTTAGTCAGAACACTCCTAGAAAACTAAAAATTACTCCTGACATCTTGTCAAAAATATTTTCAGCAGTATTTTGTCACAGATTTTGAACAGGTAATAGATTTTTCCTTTCATCCATTCATTATGCAAGTGTTTTGGTCCTAACCAGCTAAATTTTTTTTCAACATCACAGAAAGAATGGACACAGCTCTCACTTTTACTCCTGCATTCAATTCTTGTGTTGTATTGCATACTCTGAAGCAAAGATCCTTTGACATATGACTTGGGGCACATGTCCTATGCATATCTTCATCTCTATTTTCTTTTTTTTTAAGTGGCTTTTTAAAGATTTGTTTCAAACACTTTTTGCTTTTCATTACCAGAAAGGACAACAATGCCTTCAGCCACAGCTAGCTCAGAAAGTGAAAGGATATCCATCCAGAAACCCAGGGTCTAGTAACCCACAAGACTTGTAATATGTATATCCAGGTATTACATGTAAACTCACCAATTATTGTTGGTAGCATACAAAATAGTAATATCTACACAGGAATACGGGACAAAACTGAAAGCCAGTGAAGACACACTAGAATTAACCAATGCAAAATACTTTCAAACACAATCAGAATCTATGTTCCAAATAAAGGACCCTAGACCTTCATCTAGACACCTCAGTCTGTTTAAGAATCATACAAGAAAAGGAAGCATGCTGGATTAGTATCTCCTTCTATCAGGGCTAAAGGGTCCCCAGCCTATAAATATGTTGAATGCCATCCTTTTACTTTTTTAACTATTTGGCCATGCCAATGAGTTGAAAACAGCTGACTCTTTTCAGTTTTTGATCAGCAGACTACTGAGGCTGCTGTATTCTTTTCTTCTCACCTTATCACCTGGCTGTTTGCCCTTTCTTAAACAAGCTCTGGAAGAAGCTATTCAGTTCTATGATTCTATGATACAAAGAGGGTTAGAATAGAAAGATGAGGAAGATAACTGCTGACAAGTCTTCCTGACAGATATGTAAAAAAAGAATTCCACAATTTCACCTCCAGGACCGCATGTATTTACTCTGCTGCTGGTTCAGATTCATGATGAAAATGATCAAGAAGTTTCTTCTGCCCAAGCAAAACCAAGTATATAGTTCATCCAGTTTCACACTGGGATGAGCAAACTATTTGTCTATACTCTAATTAGCTGGAACCTAAAGAACATTTAAGTGGCTCTTTCCATAAAGGAATATGGAAAACTATCCATTAACAACTCAGAAAAAAGCCACCAAATGTTCAAATCCTATATGAGGAGGACAAACTATTTTCTTCTTTCATGCATCTTGGACAGCCTAGAGAAATCCTTTGACTGCAGTCAAAAACCTCAGGTCCGTCAACCACCTTGACTTAAAAGTCTGAAGAATAAAGCTTGTTGGGAGACTAGTAAGACTGCCTAAAAAGAAATTTTGAGCATATCCAAATTACAGCTGCAATTATCCAAGCCAAAATTAATAAAAGAAAAGCTTCTAAATATCAGCCAATGAAAAGAACACCACCATCTTAACAGATAATTGCAAGAAAAAGAAGGTATCAGAACAAAATTGTCATGGTCCAGTAGCAATATTCTTTCTGCAAAATACAGCATATTCACTGCCAAAGAAGCAGAGAAACAATCAATCTACAGGTCCTTACCCTTTAGCAACTCCTCTAAAGGCCTATTACACAAGTGAATCATAGGATTTGAAAGCTACCTCAACTCTTTGCACTCAAGTTCCTTGCAGTTCCTGAAGACCATAGGTATCAACTGTAAATCTGTTCCTTTGAAAAAACATAACATGCATAATATTAAAATATTGAGAGTTAAGAATTTAAGTATTTTGAACACGAGGTTAAAAGACAAGCCATGTAAGCCAGCAAGAACCTCACGTGTTTTAACATGCTGAAATGTTCCTAGACTGTCCTTGACACCAATTTAATATTAAAACCTGCCTCTGGAGGAAGGATTATTGATAGTTGTCATTATCTTGTTAATGACAGATCCCTTGGGGTGGAGTAGAGTGAAAGGACACTGAACAGTGCCATGTTTTCACTTTAGCATGGGACTCATGCTGATAACACAGTGATGCTTTAGTTGCTGCTGAACTGTGCTTACCAGAAGCCAAGCTCTGCCAGTGTGGAGGTGTACAGGGAGCTGGTTGGGAGCACCGCCAGCAGAGTTGACCCAAACTAGCCAAAGTGATATTCACAGCACAGAATGTCATACCCAGTATAAAAACCAGCGGGTGCTGACCAGGAGGGGCCCAGCACTGCTGGGGAACAGGCATTGGTGAACAACAGCATTGTGCCTCACTTCTTTCTCTTAGGTTTTATTGGTCTCATTTTGCTGTCTCTCTTTTCATTACAACTGGAATAACGGAACAGCAGGAACAGTAGTGCTGTAGAACACTACTACTACTCTTACTGCTGCTATTTTATTTATATTATTAAACTGTTCTTACCTCATCCCTGGGGTTTTGCCTTCCTTCTGATTATCTTCCCCATCCCATGGTGGGAGTAGGTGGGGGTTCAAGCTGCACGGTACTTAGTTGCTTTCTGGAACTAAGGCATGAATATTTTCTACTTTTACATGGTAAATTGGGCATTTTTTTTGTATATGACTACTACTTAAAATGCACCCTAAAACATTTAAAGTGAGATAAAGCTCATAAACTAAAAATTCTCTCTATGCAGAAGTCATCCAAATGAGCATGGCATCCATGCAACCATATAAATGCTCAGTGAAAAATATCCCAACTTGTCAGGAATCCTTTGTTCACTGCGTTAACCAAAACCAGTGACGCTTCTCTGATATTTCAAGAACTGCTGCAAGTACTCTGCATGGAAGTCCTTTTCAGGTGAAGGTGACACCCCAAACAGATGCTTGAGCATAACATGCTGGTTGATTTGAAGGGCTCTATTATTCTGGACATATCTGAATGACCAGCATGTTACTGAGAGAGGCATTGCCTCATTTAGACAAACCAGCATCTCTGGGAGATGACTGCCTGCAGCATGGCTCCAGCATAACTGGGTATTTTCCCCTGAAGTAATTGTGTAATACAAGTCCCTCTTTGTCCCAGTGCACAGGAGTATGAGCTGCTGAAACTCATAGTTAGAAAGCATTGGTTACTTGGCTAATCTGGACAGGTTTTTAGTTCTGGGACTTGGTGCTCATTTCCGTTTATTGTCAAGGGAGCAGTTAACTATAAATGCATTTGTTAAATTAATGCACCTGTGAAAGCTGCTGCAGCTGATTCAAGAGTGTGTAAACTCTAATGTAATGTGTAAATGTGTAAACCCTCAAAACATACAGACACTTTGTAATATAGTCTACACAAACTAAAGCAAAAATATTTTCTAGTATGACATATTACACAAATTATCACATTCAAAGTAAACATCAAACATGCCTGTGCTTTCACTAATTTCTGTGATTTGAGAAATGCTGCTTTTTCTCATTTATACGTTAATAAGCCTTATCATCAATAAAATCAAATAGCTACACAGGAAACTAGGAAAAACATTCTGAAGGAAACTAGCAGTTCTGTTCAGCTTACTTGGCTGTTAAAAATTGTAACCTTAAAGCATGAAGAGAAAGGGCAACCTGGTGTAAATGTGACGTATTCTCATTTCTGGTCAAGGGACAGTGCAGACAGAAATGTTATACAGGGCCAATCTTTATGCCAGTCTTGGCAAAAAGACTGTACTGGTTAATACAGATTACACAGGTTAATACTGGCTTACACATTAATCATCAGGAAAAAAATTTACATTTATAACTTGTTTTTAGCTGTCAGTTATAGAACAGGTATGAATGATTATTAAGTCATTACAGAACATATTAAAATAAGTAATATTGAAGTGTGATCAAACTACAAAAACATCTAGCAGAATATAGACTCTTGTAGATGGAAAAGTGTTCACACAATCTAAAAGCATCACTGGAATTTCAGGCAGGTGTTTGTACAACTGACATCAAAACCAAAATTTTAATACATTTCAGTTCTCCATTCTCACAAAGTAAACATTATTTAGACCCTTGCCTTGCGCCACATCGTCACAAATATCTGGAACAATAGCAGAAAACCTGCAATCCTACACTTTGGATCTATCTTTCATAGACTGCTGGGATAGCAGCAGCATTAAGAAACTGCCCCACTGCACTGCATATTGGTGTGAGTTACTGCAGGAAAGGCTATTATATG
This sequence comes from Passer domesticus, assembly GCF_036417665.1. Classification (NCBI taxonomy): domain Eukaryota; kingdom Metazoa; phylum Chordata; class Aves; order Passeriformes; family Passeridae; genus Passer; species Passer domesticus. The sequence goes on along the minus strand of NC_087512.1, from coordinate 54,219,153 downwards.
GTTTTATCTCATGTCAGAAGATTATTCAAATTTTTAAATGTTTTTAAAAATTTACAAATACTTCAATATAAACAAAAGAAGAATCAAGTAGAAAAATCAATAAAGACAGGGTACAGAACTCTTGTGGTCCAAATGATTACCTGAGACAGATACTCCGCTCATCAGTGTAAAGAAAAAAAACAACAGAATACATATTATACAATATGAGAACCTAAATATTTCTTTTTGCTGAATAAATAGTGGCTTCTCTAATAACAACTATTTTATGACAAAAGATGGAATTTCTTGAACTTTCTGCACTGCTTAAAAAATAAAAAGCACAAGTCCATGTATCCACCCTAATTTTCCCAATTTAAGTGACTTTTTCATAATGACTTGATTCTCAAGCAATTAATATAAAAATTATTTTTTCAATCACTGAAAGCCCATGAAAACGAAATTGTATAATTACTGTTACTTACATGTAGAAAGCCCAATCATTTGCTTATTGGTCTGATTAAATCTTTAAAGTGTAGACATAAAAGAATGCATAAAGGCTTAAAAATCCCTCTGCTTGCTCTACCCTCTCTTATATTTTCATGATTATAAATGTATCTTGCAAGAAGGACAAGAAAAATATAAATCACAGAAACATATGATTATGTGTCAGAAAAAACATAAAATAAAATTAGAATTAATTAAAATAGAACCTATAGTAATGTATGAGATCAGATTTACAACAAGTAAATCTGACCTTCAGTTAATAGTAAAACTATTTTAATCCTGTAACTATATTTTTGATGTATCTGTTATACCTGATTCACTGAAAACATATGAAAATATAGTATTTTTTAGATTAGGCATTAAATGATAAAGCTCTGTTCTAGCAGACCTTAGTTCTAAGGCCACCTCATGGGGTAGGGGGTGGAAGTTTTCTCTGAGTTACTTAATGACAGATATTATAAGCAAATCCACACGGCAAGATGGTTTAATTTCTGTTTTAACTAAAGCTCCTTTTAAAAACCTGGATACCACAGCTGTTTGATTCGTGAATGCTAATTGAAATGATTTATTAGAGCTACTATCTGAAAACATTTGTCATTCATAAGTTTAATTCCTGTGTCAGTAATACTTTAATTTATTTAATTTTAAGGGACTAAAGAAAATTAAACCATGAAAGAACAAATTATGATGATGAATTAAAAAAATACTGGCTACCAAAACACCAAGCATGAAGAAAATATTAAGAATAAACATGCAAAAAAAGGCTGCAATTTTTTTAACATAACTATCACAGTGCTTCATTTTTGTTTTTCAAAACCACCATAATTTCCATGATTTCTCCAAGATAAAGTGAGCAGAGAAGAGCTGTAGTCAGTACCACAAAGGCACTCCCTTGGCACTCCAAATAAAGAAGCAAACAAAACATGAAAGTTATGAAGTTTTTCATTTTAAATGCTGTCAACTCTATAAATACAGCATAAATAATTTATAAAAACGCAAAAAATACCAAAACCACCACCCAAACCCTATTTTAAAATAAAATATTGTATTTGTTCAGTGTTACAGATCAATGAGAGATTACAGCTGTTCCAGTTACCAGCTTGGCAAACACTGGTTTCATAAGTAAATTAGTTTGAACTGATCAAACATACCTGAAGAATAAATATTAAGTCCCAATTTGCCTTGTGCTTGCTCCTACATCCAACTTCCCTTTTGCAGAGACACAATCTCTGTAGTTAATGCTTACTTGTGCCTGCATTTCATTCAAACCACAATAAAATCATTCATAATCCATTTTCATTTATTTATTCATGAAATGCTTAATATTGAAAAGCATTTCAAGACAGAGTAATGCTCAGGACGTTTTCCAGGGATCTTGAGCACTTTCTCATTAATCTCCACAACAAGATTTAGAAAGTCAAAACATATCTAAGCTGTTCCCTGTCCTTCTACATGATTTGCAGAGGAATCCATAATCTCCTGTCAACAGTACAGAAAGAAGACACACACACCCCTACTAATTTCAGCAATTTACCTGACCTCTAACAAGCCTAGATACCCATGATAGTAACAATAAAATATTCCTTCCATACCTATTTCAGTGTTTAAATTGATGATTACCAAAACCACTTAGGGGCAGCAATACACAGCAAGAATTGCCTCCCCACAGCCTTTCCAGCGCTGTAAATCAGAAAAACAGGAACAGAACACAAGGCAATAACCTGCCACAGTGCCAATATGAAATGTTAGAACACGAAGCATCAATAATAAAGAAAAACTTTTATAACAAGAAGTAAATCTGACTTGCCTCAACAACCTGCTGAATGACCTTGCTATTCCTTGATGTGATTTTCTCCAAGAAACTGCATGCGTCCTCATAATTTTTAAGGACCAGAGATCAACTAAACAGCTGGTTTTGTAATTTCCATTATTAAAATGTTACCCATAAACTACTTCATATTTCATATCTCTTCAGAAAACTTTCTCTTTTGTGTATTTCCTTCCTACACCATGAGCACCCCAGAGAATACAGTACTTCTAATGGTGAAAAATAATGCAAGAGTCAGTCAACTGGCTCAAATTTTTCTTAAAAGGCAGTTTGTGCCCTTCATATTTGCAGAAAACATATTTTCTAAGAAATCTAAATAATTTTAAGTTCATACATAGTGACTCTGTGCAGGAAACACAATCTTGATGGATTATGCAAATTTTTATTACTTGGTCCTCAATTTGGGATGAACAATTCTATCAATTGTATTTTTCACACTGGGGAAGAGGAGATTTTGTTTAAATGTTAAGATGTATTTAAAGAGATATGCAGATTTACAACCATATTCAAGCACACACCTCCAATTACTTTGTCAGACTTACTTAAAATATTATTATATGGATCTTTGCATTAGAAATAAAGCTATTTAAAATAGACTATCAACAAGTGAAACATATCATAAACAAAAATCACTACTAATCATATTAAAAATACTAGAAAATGCTGTTTTGTGGATTTTAACTAAATCTAATGCTCATTCAAACACAGCTACCCACACTCTCCTTGTAAATAAAAAAGCTCTTGAGCTTTGTCCTAATCATTTTCTAAGAAAATGTAAACAATAAGAATGCAATTAAATATGAAAACTCCCAAAAAACTGCAAGTTCCCCCTGCAGAGCACAGTGAAGTGCTGTGTAGAGGTGGACAGGGCTCCTTGGGAGGACAATCAGCTACTGTGCCGGGCTGCAGTAATACAGGAGGTCACTTGCTTACTTGGACGACTGCACTGTGTCATATAAATATAGACTTCTCCAGCATTTAGTCACAAATTGCCATGCTTTGATAGCTGGCATGTGAAGAGATACATCAGGTGAGGAACTGTAAGTACAGATGCTACCAACAGTGTTTGAATCCTGGCTTACTGCTTTCTAATTTGATTTTGATAAGCATGAACTGGTGTTTTCTGATGAGAAAGTGTACTATGTCGCCTGTTGCTGCTGATGAACTTGGGTGTGATGACTCTGCCTCAATAGAGCTCTCAGTTATTTTCAGAGTTGGACAATCAAATCATTTTTTTCAATTTTTCCATCCTAACCAGCTCTGGCCTCAATCTTTTAATTGTATTTAAATGCAGTAATTTAAAAACAAGACTAGTTTTTCACCTGTTTTAGCTTCTCTTGGTAATTTATTTGTAAGAAGAGTGATCTGCATTTCATAGTGCAAATACTAAAAAACTAGCAGAATTTCTTTTAACTTTCTTCCACTTTGTCACAACCCATGTGCAGAAAATCACTGCTGTATTGCTGAAGGTGTAGCAAAGGGGGAGGGTGGGTGGAGAAGAGCAAAGGGGAGAGAAAGGGAAAGAAAATAAAAGGGTTAAGGCAGAGGAGGAGAATGACAGTGAGAGCAAGGAAAGAGGGAGGGAGCAAGTATGTCTGATACGAAAGTGGAAACAGAAAGGTTGACAGTTAGAGTAGCAGCACATATTTAATAGATTTAATATATTATTAACAACTACATGACTCAAATATTCTGATTACAAGCTTTTTAGACACTTGTCCTGATCCACAACATCGGTTTTCCAAAATTTACTTTAAAACATCCCTGTGCACACAATTGACAGCAAAACTTGTATTAATCACATCCTTCACCTTTTTGATTAAGAAGATAAATGTAGCCATGCTATTTTAGTGAAAAATCCTCTGCTAGGATTTTTCCTGTCCTGAGGAGCTGAGAGCCTCAGGAAGGAAATGTAAACAATAACTATCTGCTGCTGTGGAATGCAACAGGTGCATCTTCTATTGGTTCATGTGGATTGTTTTCAATTAGTGACCAATCACAGCCACATGTGCCAAGGCTGTGAGGAGTCACAAGATTTTGTTATTGATTCCTATTCGATTCTTGTCTTTGTAGCCTTCTAATCCTTCTCTCTCTGTTCTTTTAGTATAGTTGTAATGTAGTATTTTAATATAACATATAACATAATAAATCAACCTTCTGATGAAAACAGAGTCAAGCCTCATGTCCTCACACAAGGGGTTCTTGCCTAAACAAGAGATAAACTTTGTGTTTTATACATAGTAAAAAACTTTAAATACTATTTTCCCACTTTTCCTAACTCATAGCATGGTGAGAAGTACTTAAGAGTTCACTGGCAAGCATTCAATAATTAAATATAATTTATTACTCATGAAACTACAATAAAACCAAATTGTATCTTTCTTTCTAAATATATAAAAAATTAGACTCCTCTTCAAAATAAAGCAAAGAAAATGAACAGGGATTTTTGTTCCTGCTTTAGTAAAGATAAAAGCAAACAGAACAAAGACTGGTGAAATATTTCAACTTATTACAGACTATCCAAGACCATGACACAAGTGAATCTTGTATTAATAAAACTAAGATGTGAGAGGCACAACTGAGGTGCTTCACGCTGCCTTCTGCTTGCAGCACAGGAGACTCATTTTCAAAACAGGCAAAATCAGCTCTAGATATGACATTAGCATTTAAATGTCAGGTTGAAGTTAATGGGCTTTGGTGATCTGATTCAAAGGCTAAGATGAAAACATGTAACAGATTCCCTATGTATCAAATGAAGCTATAAAAAAGACACTGATACATTATTCTGCATGATCTCTGCAAGAAAAAAAATAAAATTGTGATAAAGACTGCTCTCCTTGTGTTCCCCCACCTTACTGTCACAAAAGTGGAATGCTAAAACAGGTTTCCTACGAAGCAACATTATATAAAAGGTTAGACATAATTTTGGATTGATGTCCTGGTACTGCCTCAAAGAAATAATGAATTTAAAATAAATTATTGGTCTTCCAGGTTTACATTGCTATGATCGTATAATTTTTAAAAATTTCTAATTTCTAATTTAACCTTTAGAAACTTAGTAACTGCTTTTTGCCTTTCTTTCCTTATTATGCAAAATGATGCCTGAGAGTGAAAGCACCTTTGTAAACTTCACTGAAGGGCAACATATTATTTTTTAAATGCATTTAATATCTGAAAAACCTTTCCTTGTTTAAATTCACAAAAGAATTCAAATCTGTACATATTTTTCTCCTTTACAAACTAAAGGAATATTAAAAATCAGTGTCATTGTTTTTAAAGAGGCAAACATTTTAATTAAATTAAACTAAATTATCAGAAGATGTCAAATAAACTGAAAGAGGAATACATTGATTCTAAGAAGTTAAAGCTTTCTATTTTAAAATAGTATTTGGAAATCAGCCAGTGGACAAAACCAAAGTAACTGTGCAACAAATTGCAAATGTTTTACTGGTTTAGTTAGTTTTTCCTTTGCCAACTGTCAGCTACACATTAAACAACATATCAGTACCATGGTAGCTGAGTCACAGATCAGGACTGTGCTAGTAAACCATAATCAATTCCTAATTAACATAAAAGATCTATCATAAACAATGGTTCAAGTTTTTCGTAACTTGGAATGAACACCACTTGGAGGAGGAACTAATGCACACATATCCACCTCCTTGTCTGCTACTGCCCGCATCCAGTTTAGAATTTTTGGTTTCCAGCTCAGTTTAAATGAAGTGCTCTCACAGGCTCTTGTTTCCCTGTAGTAAAAATCCTTCAGGATGACTGAGCCACTTTGCATGCAGTCGTTTTTTTTCTCTAAAGGCTTTGAACACCTCTTGGCTTAGGGATTATAGTGATCAAATTTGTGATACTTTCTTTATCTTCTAGTTTTATTTATGGTCGTTCCAATTTCCTATTATTTGTTATTATTTCCTCTGCTTTTGGGTAATTGCTGATGATTGTCCAACTTCTTTCCATATCCTTTTTCATTCTCCTATGCTAATCTGTTTTGCAAACTAAGAATCTGAATCTACACAGTATTATTCAAGGGAGATGACAATACTTTATTCTGCATACTATCTTCATTACTTACAGTCAGAGGTTTCAGTTCCACATTGTCTCTCCCTGTCTCTATCCACAGAAACTGTTAAAATGTTGAGTTGCTTGCTTGGAACACTATTCTCAACACACATGCTATAAAGTACCACCTTCTGTCAAATTGTATTGTCCTTCCAAAGAGGAAGGACAATAATAAAATGATAATTTTTATCTTTGTCTTCTAAGAATATCATTAAGATCTACTTAGCATGGATGCTGAATAGCTCTGAAAAAAAACATCCCTTCTTTTTCACCAGCAGCATTGGGTACTATGCCTTTTTTGTTATCTCTTTCCTTCAGTTCCCATCAGACTTTCCTGTACTTCTTATGTGATAACAATTCTGTACCTGTATGCCAAGCAGCCAATCTCCTGTTTTCACCCAGTGAACCAAAAACTCTTGCTCCAAATTCTTGTGTTGTGACCCATCTTACATCAGTGAAGCCTTTGGGGATCTTCTTCCGGGAGATGCTAACAGTGCCCTTTCCCATCTTTAGCACGATATCACAGGAGAAATGAATAAAGTCAAACAGCTGTCCCTGCAGTTACTGTAAAGGTGAGGGAGCAAACAGTGGCCTTTGATTACACCTTCCCCAACAGGAGGTACCTGTCTCCTGCAGTAATTCCTGCTGCTGCAAGGCACCTAAGTGAGGATGGCAGAGGGAAAGCAAGGGCAGTGTGAAAAGTTGCTCTACTCAGGTTTGTTTTTCAGGTATATTTCATAGTGAGTTAGTGTACTTTCTGCATTTGTTTGATTAAGACAAAGTTTTTAAAGGCTGAAATAATGTGTTGGGTTTTTTTAGTCTTGTACAGCTTTGAGCAAATTGTCACCGCTTAAATATTTAATATCAGCCATAATAGCAACAACAAACAATGATAAGTGCACTCTATGGATACTGAATCTCTTTGTAGGGTCCCCTAGAAATTATTAGGTGTCCTCCCCCATCAATATTTAATAAAGATTTGATTTCCAGGCACTTCCACTATCTAAAATGTTCACTTGAAAAGCCTGTGAAAGCACACAATTGTTAAATGAAGACCAAAGAGGGAGAGATATTACTTCTGCACTTTACAAAGTTTGAGCACTTTATGTCAAATGATACATGGTGTTATTACAGCTCTGTCTTGAGTAATGATTTTAATTTTATATTTCATCTACAGAGACTGACCATTGTGTTGTTAATAGAGTGTTAGAAGTGACTTATCTGGTTAATATTATAGACAGAGGTAACCACCTGCAGCTTACATGTTAGAAGGGTAAGTGGATACACCAGATGTATAATTAAGAGAAGAGACCATGAGGCGGCCTTTAACCAATATTATTTTTAACATTAACTCTGGTGCAGGGATGAAAAGTCAAGCCCAGGGAAACCAGAGCAAAAATCAGGATTTTATTGTTTTGCAGAAACGTATTCAACATTAAATGTAAGTGCAATTCATGTGCACATCTGAAAAACATGCACAGTCTTTGGGGTAACATTGCTTTCAATCAGAGAAGATGGTATTACTCTATGTTTCTTTCTATTTATATTTCAGAGTGATACTCTTAGGCATGATGGTATGGGAGTACCCATACCCAGGGATACCTCAAGCACTATAAATTTAAAAACCATAGAAATAAATTATTTTCATGTTTATTTTTCTCTTCATCTGCACTGTACATGAATGTTTAAAAGTTTGAAGACAATGTCTCTAAAGGGGTTTCTGAACACAAAATAAACGAAACTACTTAGGTTAATATCACATTAGGGCTTCCATAATTATGTTTATTACTGAGTGGCTATGGTACCCAATAACAATAAACACAGTCATTCTGCTTTCTATCCCCCCATTTACTATACCTTTCAAAAGTTTTTTTTAATTGTCTGTTTCTTGCTAGTTCTGTTGCATGAACACTACAAGCCATTAAGAGCATTAATACCACAAGCCATTTAGAGCATTCCCTTCAAGGCAAGGATTTATCTTTTGAAGATTTAAAGAGGGATAAAAGGAAGACACTGACTTGGGTGAGTTTCTCACAGGCAGAAGCTATTAGAGGAAACTCATTACAAAGCAGAGGAAGAGAGGCAGGAAGAACCAAAAAAGCATTGGACCCCTATGAAAGGGAAGGCCGGCACACCTAGAGGTGACTGGAGGACTAGTGTCCCTGCCTATGCTGACAGCTCCTTGGGACCCCTCTGTTCCTCCCTAACAACTTCACTGAACTTGATGGTCTTCATTACAAGCTCAATATTAATTCCTACAGCCTAGTTGAAACACCTTTTGCCTCCTCACAAATACATACACATTGTTGCACTAGATAACATTGGAATTCCCCAGTACATTGAAACATTTGAGTCACTCTGTGCCCTGCTATTCTGTGTATTTTATCCTAACTATGAAATTCATCATTCAAATTTTGTGCTCCATAGGTCAAACAGCTGACCTCTGCATGCTCTTTAAGCCTAACAGTAAAGATAAAAGCAGTATAAAGTATGAAAAGACTGTATCTGCTTTGAAGGTAAGCAAATATGTTTCTGGGAAAGAAGAGTAATGACACCCTTCCATCTCCAGGCAAAACTCACTATCTTTGTTGAATGCTGTGTGGAAATGTGCCCAGCCACAAGTGCAGCAGTGTACCCTCAATAGCCTTTCCCTTGCACCCTGAGCATGGCAGGGCAGTGTCACCGTGCCAATCACCCCCTGTCACCTTGCTGTGCCACAAGCACCTGAGGAAGGTCCCAGGATGCTGCACCATGACTGCTGCTGGATGAAGCCCTGTTCTGCACCCACCGCAGCATGAGCCTTGTCCACACAGGCTGCAGTACTGCTGTACAGCTCTGTAACATTCCCTCCTGCTCCACCAGTGATCCTGCTAAGCTGTCTACCCGGGAATCAATTTCTCTGGCAGGGATGATCTCATTAATAGACAAAAGGTTCCCTTGGAAAGCAGGTTGGTAGAAATATGTTGAAACAGTGGCAGTTTACTAACCATTGTTTTAATTTCTGCTTTTATACAACTAAACAAGAACATATAGTGTTTAAATGTACAGACACACTTTTAATCCTTCACAGTGTCTTTGAACTCTAAAACAGCTGAAATCTTCCATTAAATGAAGTTTTACAATCCAGTCTTGGTAATCTCTAATTCCTAATTTCACGAAGTTTAACAAGATGGAACTTCCATTATCTTAAATAACAGTGCAGAAAAAATCTTATGCTATAACTGAGTTATTGTTTGAAATACATGTATAACTTAGAAACCACTTACTGTACCATTGTTCAGCCATATTGACTGGTTTGTTGGACAGATCAGTTTTACTGTGTAACTAAGATGCTCATAATGTTTTTATTTCATTTATAATTTAATTCCATGCCTTGATATATGTAAAACATCCTGAGGATATCCTTTTCATAACATTAAGGGCCTCTAAATTCAAGTACACAACACCCACTTGTTACAATCCTATTATCTAATGGCAGAATAACTTTAAAAAACTAACAATTTCTACTTAAAGAAAAACTGATTGCTAAATGGGTGTATAAGAAAAAGAAACTCCCGCAAATAACATTTTTCTAAAAGTGTTATTTTAAGATTGAGGTGGAATATTCTTCTATATAGGTATTCTAAAATCAAGATCCAACAGCATTTTACTTCTCAAAGCAATTAACTACAGATTATCTGGTATGAGAATTTTAGTTTTGCCATTTTCATAGAACCCCAGTAAAATAATCAGCAAGTGCACTACGCTAGGCTGGGAAATGCATTGAACATTTGCTGTTAATCAACTGCAGGGAAAAAAACCACTTATCTACAATCTTTTAAATGAAAAAATACTTCTTTTATTATTTAGGAGATAATTACTATATTTACTTTTACATGAAAAAGAAAATGCATTAACACATGTTATATTAAAAATGAATAATGGCTTTCTTAGGGAAATGCAAATTTATGACACTTTACTAATATTGGAATCAAAGGACCTTTCTAGCTGTATTTTCACAATATTAGGGCCATCTTACACAGTTATTTAATAATTATTTAATATAGCTTCCATTAGAGATTTCAGCCCCATCAAAAACTTTCTGCTATCTTGAATAAAATGCCACATTCTTAGTTATTTAAGGTTCTCCATCACACCAAGTCAGGCTACTGGTTGCTGATCCTAGAGAACAGAGAATCACTTAGGTTGGAAAACATCCTTCATGATCAAGGCCAACCATTAACCCAACACTTCCAAGTCCACTACTAATCTATGCCCCACATGCCACATCTGTGTTCATCTTTAAATTCCTCCAGAGACGGTGACTCCACAACTTCTCTGTGCAGCCTGTTCCCATGCCAAACCAAACTTTCCCATGAAGAATTTTTGTCCAATATCCAATCTAAGCCTTCTTTACCTTAATTTGAGACCATTTCCCCTTCTGTCACTTGTTAGCTGGGACAAGAGCCTAACCTGGCTACACCTTCCACTACAGCAATTGTAGAGATGATAAGGTCACCTCCAAGCCTCCTCTTCTCCAGGCTTTGTTCCTCCAGCTGCTCTTCATCAAACTTATGCCCCAGACCCCAGCCCTGCTGCCATTCTCTGGCCATGTTCCAGCCCCTCAGTGTCTTCTTGTGGTGAGTGTCCCAGAACTGGACACACAATTTGAGGTGGTGCCTCAACAGTGCCCAGCACAGGCAGCAGTGATTGGGATTTTCTATGCAGTAAGTAATGGTATTTTCTTATGCTGTATCTCAAGTGGGTTTTAAAGGGTGTAAGTTATAGTAGTAACTGTGGACATAAATGCTATTTTTGTCCTGAATATAACTTTATGACTTATGAGATAGAAAAGTAATTTTCAACTTCTAAAAACATCAAACTTTATGAAAAAATAAAAAAGCAAGCAAATAAACCACAAAAAAGGTAACATGAGCACTATTCAGTTGGAACCATCTGAAGTACTGAATCAAGACTGAGCCAGAACTTTGTATTTCATTGGAAGAACCTGTTGAAGAATGGCATCATGAATCAGGCTTTTTATGAGAAGCATGGTTTGAATTAGCTGACCTGATACTTCAGTCAACTGCAGAAGACAACAAGCAATTCCCAAAAGGTTTGTAATGTGCTCCTACGTATTTTTGACAAAGCAGGCAACTGGAACTGAGACTTTTAAAGACACATTTTAAGCAGAGGGCTGAGAATATAAAGTTGAAGTCAACTAATGAAAGTGATCTTGAAATAAGACTTCAAATCAAAGTCATTCTGATTTTGCTAGATTCCAAGTTTTGAACTTAGTAGTCTCCTCTTTTTTTCCTTCTTATTTTCCAGTCATTAAGAAAACAAAATTCTGATGAAACAAAATTTAACAGAATGAGAAAGAATGGCAAGAAAAACCTGTTGCAGACAATGCAAAATTCTTCATGTTCTTAAACTCAGATGTGATTTAAAAGAAATGGATGCTGTATCAAATGTGTAAGCATAATGGACTGAGAATTTAGGGACAAAATCAGAAAGAACCAAGCACAAGCTGAAACAAAACTGGCAAGGGGCAAAGAACAATACAAATTATGCAAAAAGTATGCTCAGTAGTTACAGGAAAACCTGGGAAAAGATTGCTATACCATTCTACTGCTAAGGAAATCTGTCATAATGTGACTCTGAAAGAATTAAATGCCCTTCTTTACTTCTGACTCACTAAACTTCACCAACCACCAGACGGTTAACTCAATTACAACAATTACAAAAGAGTGACCTGGATGTTGGACTAAAATATCTTTAATGAAAAAGAAATCTTGCTCCTCATCAGTGGTGAGGTGGTCTTCAGTTGCAGCAAGAAATATCCAGATAATGTTAACATAAGCTTTCCACTGGTGAGAAAATAAGACACTGCAATAGATTGTCTACAAATAAAATTAAATATACAGGAAGGTAATTTTAAAGAATTTTAAAGATATAATAGAATACTTTCAATTAGAGATGAACTTCAAGCTTCATTTATTTGGCTTTGTCACAATCTACATGCAAGTGGCTCTGAAAACCTCTGGATAGTGACCACTCCCATAATCTGGAAAATGTCACAGGGTATGGAACATTATGCTGCTTCTGAAGAGGTTTCAGTACTTTGACCTCCATCACTTGATATTTGTAAAATACTTCCATAGCTACTGCAGTTTGCTGGAAAAATCATAGAAAATGTAGACGCATCTCCATGATTATGGTTTTGTGGTTTTTTGGTGTGTTGCTTTTGATTTTTTAACTACTGACATTACTCTTGCATATGGTCAAGGAAGGAGAAGAGGAGGGATAAGAGAATTCAAAGGAAAAATGTTAGGCGGACAAGAGGCAAGTAATATACTAAGGTATATAATAGCAGAGAAAATACTGTAGCCAGTTCTTTCTTTTTTCTACAACAGAAATTCAAATGGCAATATTATTTTCTTTTATATACTTCCATGTATTTTATGTACAAGAGTATTTTGAGTGAGCAACTAAATTATTATTATAGAAGATTATTTTAGAGCTATTCCAAATCACAAGTTAAAAATTACTGGTAGGCAAGGTTCTCATGCAGTGTTAACAGACCAGCAGAATGCCTCACTGCAGTTAATGCAGAGACACAAGTGAATGCAGCCCAACTAACTGAACAACTCCCATTGTTCATTCCACTTGACCTCTTTAGCAAGGAACTCACCACAGGAGCATTAAGCTGAACTCCCTAATCCTTCCAACCCTGTGGTCTGAATTTGCCTTTAGAAAAATCTCTAAATCAGGTCAGTGCCAAGAAGACAGTCTCACACAATGGTTACTACTCCAAAATCTACTTTCATCCTTCTTTTCACTCCCTGATAAGCAGCTATCCAGTGCAAAATATCCAGTACTTGCATTAACTTCACACTGATTTTTGCCTACTCATGAACTGCAGCTGCAGGTCCCATGCTCCCACAGCCCAGAGGCCTCAGCTGCTCTCTTCTGATTGACTACTGTAGCTATTTGAGATTGTCTCTGAGCCTGTACCTCAGATTTTTCATCAATTTAAGTCAAAAACAGCTGCAGGAAGAAAACACTGACTGGACTGTTCTCAATAGATTCTGAGGAAGCAACACAATAAGGTATATCAGTGGTGTTGTGCAGAGTGCATTAGGATATGTTTCATTTTTTTTTAATCCTGAAGTACAACTGCAGTGGGCTGAAGAAGACCAGTAGAGTGCTGTGATGCTAAACCACGAAAAACTACCTGAAAAGCTGTGGCAGTGAGACGTCATTCTACAAAATCTCGTTAAGGTAACCCCATGAAGACAAGGGTAGGACCAGGTGATTCCCACAGATACCAGTGACATAGACTTTTCATGATTCTGCACTAAATTCAGAATTTACCTTATCATTGCAAGCTTCACTTTTACTGTCTGCCTTGTTTATAAAATGTAGTATGTAAAACAAACATTCAGAAAAGTTTAAAATATGTAAACAAAGAAACTGCTACAAGTGTTGCTTCTGTATTTTGAATTGCAAAATAAGAAATTGACTAATTACCTTTTTTCCTGCTGTTTTTGTATTTCAGTTGTTAGGGTTGAATAAGGTCACTAGACAAGCAAGTGAAGAAAGACTATGAGCTCATGCATGCATCTTTAGTATAATGTAAAGAAACTGCAAAAGCTAGGAGTTTTGAATGCTCAGAGGAACATCCAGAGTGATTTGTAAATAAAAAACCCACTGATTTTCCAAGGACCAATCTTACATAAAGAATTTCTCACCAGCTGAGTTATCACTTGAGTGATTTCAGTGGTTGTAGACCCAATCTCTCTAAAGCTTGTTAAATCATTGGCAAAATAGTTGCTGTTTGAACCTGAGACGTTCATGCCTCAAGTTTCTAGTGGGGAAATAACAAAGTCAAAGATTTCTGCATACTACCAGAGCAACAAAACACACAGTTTCCAAAAGACTATCATTTTGCTAGTCCTCTTTTAGGATAGCACACACTTACTTTTGTTACGTAGGGTTGAGAGGAAATATCTTTAAGGTAGCTATTGGTATTTCAGACTGTAGTGTACTCAGTAGGAGTAACTTACAGGAAATATGAAACCACCATCACAAATATTTGGTGACAGCATTTAATAGCTAATTCAATAACTGGAACTACAGAATCATCTCATCATTACATATATATAGAGATTTAACTGGTTATAGCATTAAAGTTGGAGAATTATTAAATATGTGGTACACACTATATTACACAATATGAGTGCTACCTTATCACTGCTGTAGACATTGGTCCAATATACACAACAACTACTTAAAGAAGTGACTTAGAGGAACTCAAAAACCACTAACTAACTTTGCTCAAGAAACGGTGTTGTTCCTGCGGCGTTGCTGTTCTTGGCCTTATGCCCAAAGAGTAAACATCCAATAAAAATCAAAAGCCAAGATACTGACACTGAGCTCAAGATTCAACAGTTTATTTTTTACACACATAATAGGATATATATGCCTCACTGTAAGCAAGAGCTTCATGTCTGCCGCACCACTGAGAAAGCAAGGAAATGTATTGGTTTTGAAAATACATATAAAATCTATCTGAAAAAAACTGAAACAATGAGCTAATTGTCCTACTAGTCAAAAGCCATGTCAATTTAATTAGAAATATCATTACGAGCACACAAAGAAAACTTCAAAATTACTTCAGACACACTTAACTCTGTGTGCTGGTTTTGGCTGTGATGGAATTAATTTTCTTCATAGTTAAGTATCAGGGTGCTATGTTTAGGATTTGTACTGCAAACAGAAGAAGCAAAAAAGGCTTTCACTCCATGTAAGCACTCCTCAACTATGACTAAGATACCCAACCCTCTAATATCAACATTGTCTTCAGCAAAAATTCTAATAATTGAATATTATAAAAATCATAGCCCCAAGGGAGTTGCTGTGAAAAAAATTAACTCTACCCCAGCCCCAACCATGTGCATGCCAAGTTTATGAAGAAGAAACAGTTTCAAACCAACGAACGTGGTTCAATGAAGTAAGAAGTACAAGAGCCCATGAACTATATATAGCAGTTTTAAACATGTTTTTTTTTTTATTCAGAAAAAGGCTTTAACCAGGAAAGGAGATGCTCCTTGCTTTGAAAGAACAAATGACAAGCTAGAACCAAAAAACATACTCCTGCAACTCCTTAATAAGGGTTGCATTTACTTTGCATCTATACAAAGTTGTTGTTTAAGCTAAGATACATGACAGGGATGATTTGCTTAATTTAAAAATGTATTTGATATGAAAAAATAGAAGTTATTACAATAAAAATAAGTTCTTTCAAGATGAAGTACAGACATGCAAACTTAGTACAACGAAAACAAACAAAAAATCTTGTATCTGACATACAGTGCTATCACAGAAACAGAGAAAGAAGTCTACTACAACAAGTCTAGTCTGAGACATGTGACATAGAGGTTTTTCCAGTTAACTGTCTGAGAAAACACAGTTATAAAAGAAGAGTTCAGTTGCTCTTAATAATGCAGCAAATTTTAATCATTGTGAGTGCTGCTGCTTAAGTTCATTACCAACCTCATGGTAAGTGATGCATATGATGGACTACAACAGTTCCTTAAGAATGACAACATAAAGGAAGTTCTCCAAGAACTTTCTGCAAGGTAAAACCTTTCATGAGCTATCTGAGTATATCCACAAATTATCTGAAGTAACTTGCCTCACCTTGTTTTAATTTCCTCACTTATTTCTAGAATATATACTTTATATTATTATAGCTGTGAGACACAATATTTAATTCAAATTTTACATTAGAATTTCTTGGATTTTAAGTAGATTATAGTTTATCCATTTAAAGTAAGTTTTACCAAAAGCTTTTATTAAAAAATCTGAGCTGAAGATACCTGAGCATTTATTCTTTGTCACAGAGAAGATTATTTGCTCCACACATTTGAAAAAAATGGAATTTTAATGGCTTTCTAAATGCAGTTGATACTAAGAGCAATATTGATCTTTTTTGCTACACATTTTTCCATTAAGTGGGAAACAGAAAAAAAAAATTAATCTGTAAGTAAGCACCTGAAGTTCTGACCTTTAAATTCAGTCTATATGCTAATCCATCCTAGTTAGGAATCGGTTCCCCAAATCATCAATATGGAAAACTAAACATAATCCTGCTTTGAGATTCAAAGAAGTAACTTTGCAAACATGAAAATTTTAGAACTAATTTTTGTTAAAAACATTTGAAAACTCTGTATTTTAAAGAGTTTCAGCTTGCTACAGAGTTTATCTTTCATATTCCTATACAGTCACTTTCTTCTGTGCTATCAATAAAAACTAACACTGACCTTCCTCCTAGAAGGTTAAACTTCTAGCTTCTGTTTGAAACACTAGAGTGCCTTTCCTCAGAAAAAATGCTACATATACATGCCGCCAGCAACGAGAAAGAATACACTACTGCGCCGACCCTTCATTAGTCAGAGGATCTTGGCAACAGCAATAGTGCTTATATACGGTGTCTGCATGAAAAACTGTTTTCAGAGGTAACCTTGCCAAGGGCTATGTTCCGTCTTGGCAAAAGGAAGCAAACTTCACTTTTCTACCAATCAGTTAGTTCACTCTGCATGAGAAACAGGTGTTATGATAGGAAATGGGACTTGGAGTAGAAACAAAATACAGTTCTCTAAAAATAAGTTTGGTTTGGAAAAAATCAGAGATAACAAGCCTGCAGGGCTTACATGTTTTTGCAAAATGCAAATAATGAAAACTGGTTAAGAGATTAAGTGCTCTTTTTCAAAAATGACCATGGAGATTACAACCATTAATTAAAATCATGTAAATAATATTCTGAAAAAACTCTTCCTTTTTATCTCATAGGTTTCAAAAAGCCTAATGGTAAAAGATTTAGTCTCAAAAGAGCTACTCTAATTAAAAAAAAAATTTAGCATAATTAATAAGTGCGACTAGGCTTGCAATCTCACCACTTGCTATGACATTTTTTCAACAGAGAAATAAGATTATATTTTTAAGTATCATTATAGAAGGCTTATACAATGGATTATACCTTTACATGTCCCTTTACGTATTTTCAATCAATTTAATAAGTACTGGTATTAAAACCTTCTTGACTTTTGGTCACTCTTTACTACTACTCCTTAATCACGGCATGTGATTTTTCTGCTTGCTTTGTAAGCTTTCTGTCATTCATCTGTATTGATATATGATCAAAATATACAAAACAGACTTAGTAAAAATAATTATAAAAAATATTTATCTATACAGCACACAGATTGTCTCTATATTCTACAATTTCTCTACAGGAATACAGTGATGAAATATTGTCATCCCTACTCTAGCTTTTTTTTCAGAACTTCAAATTATTCCAGAAAGGAAGAGATACCTCTTCTGTATCCCATACTGAGGCTTAGCTAAGATAAGCTGTTTTTCATGAAAACAAGATGGGAATGCCTTGCTCTATCTTGAAATCAAAGATGCTTTTAGGAGTTCTTAACTGTGTTTCCTCTATGAATAAAGATGGATGATTTAATCTTTTTGCAGAATATATGATAAAGCAGAAGAGCATATTTAATGATCTAAAATAATTTGCACTGACATTTAAAGAAAAAAAAGTTTGCTAAAAAGAAAACCTGAAAATTTAAATTACATTAAAAGCTGTGTACCAGTTCTTGAAGTGTACTGACAAACTGAGTCTTTTAAAATTTTATTTTTTTTTCTTCCCAGAAGAGTAATTGTTACCTTGCAGCATTTCACAGGAATAAGAATGGTAACACACAGTTACAAACCCACACAGCACTACAGGCTTGGGCTAAGGGGCTGGAAAGCTGCCTTAGCAATGACCTGGGGGTACTGGTCAACGGCAGTTGAACATGAGCCAGCTGTGCACAGGTGGCCAATAAGGCCAAGGACATCCTGTGCCCAGCAAGAGCAGGGCAGTGATTGTCCCCTTGTCCTGGCACTGGTGAGACCACACCTTGCATCCTGTGTCCAGTTCTGGGCACATCAGTGCAGGAAAGACATTGAGGGGCTGGAGCATGTCTCAAGAAGGGAACAGAGCTGTTGGAATGTTGGGGGACACAATACAGATGATGGACTTTGGACCTGGTTAATATAAGAGATTTGATAACAGGATGCCTTGGCAAAAGCAAACGGAACTTTGTAGTACACATTACTAGTCTCCCTGAAATAGTATAAGCATTTGTATCCCACAATAAAACCTGATCACTGATTCTGATCACCAAATCAGTCTTCCCCGTCTCTCTCCATCGCCGACACAGAGTTGAGGAAGGGAGCACAAGTCTGATAGGAAGCAGCTGAGGGAGCTGGGGGTGTTCAGTCTGGAGAATAGGAGGCTTGCAGGGGAGGTCCTTATAATCTCTAGAACTCTCTGACAGGAGGGTGTAGGCAGATAGGGGTTGGGCTCTGCTCCCAGACAGCACAAGAACAAGTGACAGGACAAGTAACAAGTGACAGGACAAGAGGAAAGTTGTATCAGCAAGGTTCAGATTGGGTATTAGAAAAATTTCTTCATGGGAAAGGTTGGTCAGGCATTGGGACTGGCTGCACAGGGAAGGGATGGAGTCACCATTCATGGAGGTATTCAAAAGGCATACAGATGCGGCACTTGTGAACATGGTTCTGTGAAGGACTTCACAGCTGAATTCAATGAAATTGAAGGTCTTTTCCAAGCTAAATGATCCTATGATTCTAAAAATATTTTAAAATGTACATAAAAATAAAAAATAAGTATAGACAGCTAACAACCACCTTTGACTACAATTAAAGCCATGAACAGCTGAATTTTCCCACTAGTCACTTCACAGTTATTTTTGACTTATACTTTAAAGAAATGTGATCTAAATAACTCAAGTGAAAAAGGCTTGTGTTATTTCTCAGAACTGCTGCTCTGTTCTATAACAAAGTAAAAAAGCATGCCATTTGTTCTTTTGACATAGTAAAAAAGATGCAAATCGAACACACTAATATAAGGTGGCAAAAAGTATTCCCTTTGAGTTTGAACACAAAATGCATCTTGTAACTTAGCTAAAAGCCACAAACACAACTTGCACTGCTACAAATTCTAAAATAAGCAACAGTACATGCTAGGCCCTTAATAATTTAAGAGAAAATCTGAAAACTTTTAACTTTTTGCAGGCTTATCTTCACAGCTTTTTACAAGTGCTGTACCCTTGCTGCATTTTGATTTGTAAGAGACTATACAGACAGACCTGTAACCCAAAAGTAATAATGTTCAACAAGCTTTCAAGTCCTAAATTCTGAGGACGTCTCAATTTTGAACATCACAGGGCACAGAGAAGTCACACTGAAGTAGAGCATGTAGCATGGAAAAAGCAATTCATCCTCTTATATTTCACTCTATTTTAGATGTAATTGAAATGCTCTGCAAGCTAACCCAGCTGAATTGTTTGCTGCAATTGAAATAAACATGAAATCAGAATCACTGGACAACACACAATACTCCAAAAATTAGCATTTACATTTGTGCTCAATAACAAAGAAGAGATTATTAGATAAAGTGGAATGCACAAAAGACTAAGTATGCTACCATAACTTTCAAACAGTCATATAGGTAGCTCATTTACCAGAAATGGTAAGTAAAATAGAAGAAATACTTGGTTTTCTAAGAAATTTACATTGTAAATTTCTTAGCACCAATCTGTAACTATTCACTAGCAGACATGCATAACAAGTTAAAAGTGCCTTTAGAAATATTTTAAGCAAAAAAGTGTATTAATTGGTGCTACTTTGAATCTTCTACAAAGCTTGAGAAATTAAAAACTTGGTAGATGGTTAGGAAAATTATGAGTAAAATGCAGTAGTATCAGTAAGACTTCTAGAGTGATTTTATGAAAAGAGAGATTTCACATAAAGGATTCTTTTTCATTCTTAGTTGAATATCAGATGTCAGACATACATTTTTCCATGACACATGTGGATTGCCATCACTGAGACTACTTTGTTTTTAATTACAGTACAACCAACTATCTTGTTTGAACTCTACAATACTTGAAATTGAGTTTAAACTCTGCAAATGCTATTCAGAAATTTATGATTCCAAAACATTGTAAAAAGCATCCACTCACTTTTAGAGAAACAAATTTTGCTTTCAAAATAAAAATAAATCCCTACAGAATTATTTACAGTAACTTTTTTCTTCATAAATAAGTAAATAATGTAATATTTAAAGCCCACTAAAAAGATAACTTTGTGTAACCAAGAATAATGTTTTCAGTTTAAATTCACCTCCTCCCCCCATAATATTCATTGCACTGATTGAACACTGCTAATTTTGCTTGACTGCAATTAAATAAATATGTCAGAACAACTAGATTACAATTTCTTCACAGCTCTTTACCTTCACAGAACTTTAATCACAGCTCTCTCCTATTATTACTTCATCTATTATAAAACAGGGGCACCATAACTGAGTCACAAGCTTATTCACTGAAATGAAAAGACGGTCGTAGCAAGAATTCAGAAAATTTGAGATCTGAAAGGTGAACTTTAGAAGGCAGTTGTGAGATGTGAAATTCTTTAAATATGACCAGTATTTTTCAGTATGTTAAAAAAAACCCCATAAAATATAAATTCTTAATTTGTTTGGATAATTATTCAATTGTAAGAATTTACACAGCAAGCATAGCAAGGCAATTACAGTTTTTCTCAAAGCAGCAAAGTCCAGCAACATTTCCTAGGTAACTGAAAAATACTTGAGGCATGCAACAATATAAATGTGTCTGTATGACTTCTCTGCCTCAGCCACTTACTTAGTAACACGCTGGAGAGTACAAATCACGTACATTGTGTAAATTTGTATTTATTTCATGAAGAAGTATTACTGTTTCTTGTAAGATGAGCTCCTAAACATTTGAATTCCACCCGTCATGATGTTAGCCCAGAGTTCAACAGTTATGCCTAGTAATGATTTGCTTCTTTAGATAAATTCAGCATCTTTTCTATGATCTAGGAAGCTGTGCAGAAAGACTGACACTTTCCACAAAGAATTCTATGACTGCAGAACCACTGAATACAACAGTGAGTCATATCTGAAATGCACTGTAAAAGGACTACATTTATTTCCTGACTGTTTTTCTCAATTATCTCTCACACTGTTAAGTTATTAAGTTCAGGGGATAACAGAAGCAGTGCAGAAAAGGTAAAGGAGGAATTCTAGAAATGAAAGTCAGATCAGTTCTCACAACCTTAGATAATCACTTCTCTTTCATATGCTTCTACCCTCATGCAGAAGAATTTTGTTAGAAGGTAGGTTCTTCAAATTTATTCTGAGGTAGGTTAGAAGTCTGACTACAAATTCAGAACTATTCAGCATATAAATGTACTGCAGATTACTTTTTTAAATTACAAATTTTATTTTTACTACAGAATTCAAACCACTATAAGAACAACTCCATAAATTTCTGTATTAGATTCTAGTATCAAATGTAGACAATATAGTTAATGCAGTATTGTTCCTAGTTAATACTTCTGAATTACAAAATTACTTTTGAACTACATGAAGTTAATTTTCTCTTGAACTGCAGATGTGGAGTTCAAGAGAACTGGATCCACAAAGATGTGGATCCAGCAGAAAGTGGAGAAATAATTACTAAATTTGAAAATAAATTAACTTTTAACTTGCCCGACAGTACACAAAGGAAATGAAAACCCACATGCTATCTGGACAAATTGAAAGGAAACAGAAGGTACATAAACATTAGAAAGTACACAGTTTTGTGTGATCTTAAAGACAATTGACAGTTTCCTTCTTTTTTTCTTTCAGAAACATATTCCTGGCATTTGAAAGGGATATAGATTAAAACCCACACTGACAACTTAGCTCAGCCTCAAAGTGCACACCAAATTATTTCTGGGTTACTTTCTGGAGAAATGGGATGATAAAGATCCCACACAGTGCCCTAAACAGCAATGTGACTAACCTGTAAATGTTGAAGTTGCATTTATCAGATAGAAACTAGAAATTGACCTAAGTGCCCCAGGAAAACGAAAAATTAATTGAGTCTGCTTAAAACTTAGTTAAAAATGGGAACATATCCTACCAGTTACTTTTACAGCATCAAACACATATAATTCAGGTGAGGTTTGAAGTTGTCCTTAGTAAAACCAGTTCATCAGGTGATTAGAACATTCAGATTTGAGTGTGCTCAGTTGTGAGATTTGAAAAAACAGAAGACAACTAAGGTAAATTTGAGGAAGCTGAGTGATTTCCGTAAGTTTGGGATATCTAAAATAGTCAGCTTGAAACCTCCATACTTTATCTCCACTCAAAGCCACAGACCTTCAGCATTCCATTTCTGGAAACACCTCTGAAATGTAACTACAGGTATTCTGTCTTACAGATTGGATTCTGGACATTCTCTACATCAGAAATGAGAAAGAGGAGTCAATGTCGAAAACTCCAAATCAGACATTTATACTATTTTATAATACTTTATGTATAGGATTTGCTGATGACAATATCTCAACTGAATTCTTCACTTCATCTACTCCCTTGAAGAAAGGAAATTAGTAAAACAAAGAGGAAAGAATTCTACAATTATTAAATGTTAAAGCAGACTGAAAAAGCAGATTGTCTAGTTCAGCTTTCAGAAAGGAAAGTTTCATTAAATTTACATGTTAATTTATATGTTTAAATTTGGGTTATATGCAAATGTGCTATGAAAGAAAAATTGTATGCTTCATTAATCCACTGCTCAAAACAAGAACAAAGTTGCACAGTACTCGGAAAATACTAATTTTGCAAGCAAAATTCATTCATTAGAGGATAAGGATAAGGACGTGAACAGAAAAAGGCAGAAATTAATGTATGATATTATGGGATTCTTAGATTTCAAGTATTCAGCTTTCACCTAATTAATAATGCTTTCATTTTTATATTAACAAATATATTTGATACAATTATAGAAAAATATATCAGAACTCACAGAAAAAAAAAACTGGAAGTTGCTATTCACTTGCTCTTTATTATGACTTTCCTTAATAAAGCTTTGGAGGCTTTTAGGATACTCCTTGAGAAAAGCGCAGTGAAATTACTGTTCTGTGTCACACTTGTAGATGCCAAAAAACCTCCAAATCCATTATTTACAAGTAAGCAACATGTTAGTTTTCATTACTTACAGAGTAAACACAGCCCAAATGAACAATCACATTGGTATAACTGAATCGCATACATTTATCAGAAAATAGAAAAGAGAACAGAACACAGCACACCCTATTTAGTGTTTGAATATGTGTAATGTGACTATGTTAGGTTTCCTGGATGCATCTTGAAGCCCTGTGAGGAACAAGTGGCATTTAATTAATTTGCTGGGAAAATAAATGTTTATACACCTGACATGATTTGTATCTTATTGCTTGATTTACAGCCTATCACCTTTTCCTCTAAGATTAGCCTCTGAATCTGAAAATTAAGTTCAAAATATTTTTTTTTTACATTCCTGCTCACATCAGAATCCCTGATCTGCACTCAGAGCTCTGTTATGCTCAGAGAAGCTACGGGCTTGTGTGAAGGCACCTCACTGATGGTTCAATAGCATTATCACAGTCTATTGCTTTCTGCCCTCACTCCCAAAATCACATGCATTAGTAATACAGGCAGAAGAGGCACAAAGAAAGCTGATACTGACAGAACAAAAATCACAGACATAGTTTTCTTGCATTTTAAAATGAAGCACAACTTTATGATTAAGAAAGGCAGACGCAAGAGTCAAGCAACAGGTTTAATTACACAAATGATACTGGCTCAATTCTTCAAAAGGTGTTACCAGCTAGAGGGTCAAAACTGGGAGAAAACACAGAAACTGGATATGTCAAAGATTGACATTTTTCCCTTCAGAATGAAAACAAAAAAAAAATGAAACTTTGGGTAACAGTTTAATAATTCTAAAATTATTCTAATCCAATTGTTTATTAGAACAGAGTCTTTTCTTATAGTGCATGTACAGTCAGGTGACAATTTACTGACTATCATTATGTTTCCAGCTTTGACAACAGAAGCAATCTCAAACAATCACTAATCTGAAGTTTTTCCATCTTGAATACAACCATTTGAGTAGCGAAAAATGCTTGAAATTCAGTAATATTTCTTACATAATGACTTGTTTTGCACTAGAAAGAACTGGAGAATTTATACAGATAAACAATTATATGCAAACAGTGGTTTTCACATGAGAAAAAAAAAAAACAAACCAAAAGCTTAAGTGACTAAAACCCAATTAAAGAATTACTTCGTTTTCAACTGGCTAAAATGAAAAATAGAAGTCATTATGTCCTTCATTACTGATTTAATTCTAAAGGATTTTTAAAATAATTTCAATTACTTGTCTTAAGCAATTAGCACACATCAATGGAAATTAAAACATGAACATTTGAGCTGATATCGTAGCTTTATAATGCCTTCCACAACAAATTAAAGCACTAAGTTAGAAAAAAATCACTTTACCATTCAATTTATTTTTCAGAATATTGTATCACCAGAACTACATCTAAAGTGCATATATTTGAGCATTAAAAATTCTAAAGTCTTCACTAGTTTGTAGATTTGACTAAAAAGTATTCAAAAGTTTCCTTAAATCTATGCTAACATAGACTTACTCTAAAAACAAACATCGCTCTGAACCTCTAATTTAAAATACTTTTTAAAGACAAGAACAGTTCATCAAAAAGAAAAAAAATCTGCCTGCATATACTTCAAAACAGCACAGATGTAAGTTTCAATTCAGACTTCATTACATATTTTTTAAAATACATTATATATTTCCCAATAAACAGCTTTTGCAAACATATACTGAGCTTACGTAAGAAAAGCTATGTATTCTTATTATATGAAGACTCAAAATATCCTAAAAAACCCACACTTTACTTTAGAGATACAAAACCAATGACCCTAAATTTGAGCCAGTTACACAAATATTTAAGTATTATATTGTGTTAACTTGAATATTTGAGTTACACAAATATTTAAGATGCATTGTTATTATAGAGTATCTTACTTTAATCACTCATGCCTATTAGATAATATTTCAATCAAAGCTACATTTTGCTTTTTTTATGAAGAATCTGCATTGAATAGTAAATAAAATAATTTCCATAAACTAATGCAAAATGTGAAGGCCAGTCAATTGATTTTCTGATCATTCCCAGTGCAATAACTACTAAATGATAAATCTAACAGACCCAGCACTTCATGCTGTAGTTACAAATTTAATTTTTGCCTATCCCACCTCTTAGAAACTGTACAATTGCCTCTCCATTTATTGTGTCATTTAAATATTTTGTGGCATTTCTGCTTTTAAAATCTGCTTACTTTAAATGTACTTTTCACTTGTTAGTGATAAACAAGTGAGTTGTATAATTGTATTAAGTTCCATATGATTTATTTGATTTTAAAATGATCATAAATTAAGTATGTAAATGCATGAATATTAAAGGTTAATCACCATTTCTCATAACTGAATTTCACTGTTCTAGGACACACATCACTAAATGTTTGACTGATGAAAATTAGGCAAGAAAATAATTTCATGGCTGTAAAATGAAATAAAGCTCTTAGATTCAAAACTCCACAATTTTTAGCCTATGTTTAAGTATGATAGAAATATTTCAAAATTATTCTTATATATACACTGGTTTTGTAAAAGATAAGACATTTCAAAAAGCAACACTAATGAATGGCCAGTACACAACTGTAACAGAACTATAAAGTAGAGGGCCTGGGTCTTCTGTGATCCTGACTGAGTTCACCAAGTCTGAAAGCAACTAATATGTTGCTGAACACTGCTCATACAGGCACAGCCATTCATGTGAAAAATTAAGGCTGTGGGAACAGTACAATGAGCTTAAAAATAGATCAGAAGATTCCAGCTAGGAAACAGTTGAAACTGCAAAAAAGCAATAAAGAAATATAGACATTAATTGAAAAAGCATGGGTCAAATACTTTAGAAAGTAAAAGCATGAACACTGAGCATTGTAGATTTACAAAAATATGGCCCTACATTGATCTACAGTTTGTTAGGGGTGAAATCAGGCAAGCAGAATGTTTAAGTTCATCCTTTTTCAACAAAATATTGAATTAAGTACTTGACTTTAAGTTACTGCATTTACATTGAGGCTTGCTTGTTTTGCTGATCAGGAAATATTTTTGAACTAAGTTTAAACCCCTTTATTATGATAAGACAGTGTATTACAGAAGACCAGAGTAACCACTGTAACTTTAAAACTTAATCATAAATACAGAAATAAGGTTATTGCTTTTTATGTCTAATTTCCAGTATGGGGTAAAAAACAAACTTAAGAACTCACATCTAGTACAGAAAATGGAGGCAACTATAACTCCTGTAAATTAAAAATGCATAATCATCTTCATCATTAAACTTAGTAGAAAATGTAGAAGAGAACAAATTATATTTTGTGTGTACTTTTAAGTACTAGCTCAGTACTAGAAAATTTAGTGCTTTAACTCCACCTAACTTCTAGAATACTGAAGTTGTCATTGCGAACATAAACCACATCTATTAATCCATTATGTTTTACCTCTGCAAAGCATTCTCTATAAAGTATTAACTAAATAAAATACTAATTTAGTGCATTCTGTCATTCCATACTTTAATTCTTTCACCTAGTTCTATTCATTCTATTAATTTTGAACCACCTAACTCCTTAGCTGATACAGGGTACCTTGCCCAAACTATAATTCTAAAGAAAATATATATGACACCTAGAACTGTAAACTTAAGTAGTCTTAAGTATAATATTATTTGCTACTCTAAAATGTGGGGACATTCAAAGAAGGAGAGGCAAAAGCTATGATGAATAATTTTGTGATATGGTACAGTATGGTCTGACTTGACAAAAGATGTTTACTTCTTCTCTCTTCCTCTAAGAAAGAGTGTCTATTTCTGGTTTTGTATGTGAAAGTTTATTATTTTATTTCTTCTTCATTAATATCAAAGTTCCTTATCTATATCATCTCAGCTCAATGTGAGAAAAGTACTTATAGGAATAGGGCAAGTGTACAGATCCAGGTCTTTCTATTTGTGTGACACTATGAGGTTTGTATTTAATGCTGTGGGTTCTGTGGGTACCCACTAAATGTTTTCTACCTTGTATTATTTTCTTTCCCTTGTCCTAGACTTTATAAATGCACTTTTAGTGTACTGACATTCTATTCTGGATACTTTAATCTTGCCAGGGTGTCATATTGATTGTCTTTGCAATGGAACATACATGTGATAACATGTTACTAAAGGAAAAAAAACCAAAAACCCAATACCATAGACACCAGTCTCCACGCTTCACAGCACAGGGCTAAGCTGAACTTGCCTTGTGATTTGTTTTCCCTTGAAGGGAGCATTTGAAAACAGACTATCACTCTGATGTACCTACTGAACTTATTTGTATAGAAGTTCCTCTGCAACTCAGGTACTCTGATATTATGTAGGGAATCACAGACTTTGTGTATACACATACAAATCACATGCAAATCATTCAAGTACCTAAGAAAATTTTCTTAGAATGGGCAAAAGCTCTGGTCATTAAAAACCATGGTTTTTTTTCTTTTCACACCCTGCCAAAACTTTACATACTTCCTGACAATGGAGTAAAGGAATGGCTTTTGTCACAAAGCCTAAATGCTTTAAGAAGAGGCATCATTGCTCCCTACACACATTTGCTATATATTATTTCCCTTAAGCTGATCATCTACTGAAAACAATTGTGAGGCAATGTAAGAGTTCACGGTTTGTTAGCAAAACTGTAAGATCTTTATGTGGTAAAGAGCAATGCACTCAGAGGGCAAGGAATTATTGTATGGTGTCTCTTGTCCCAAAACACCTTTAGAATTTTGTAAGTAAAATAGCATACATAAATACAGATTGCATTAAACTGTATTAACGAAACAACTGAAAATGTCTTTTCTGTCCTAAAAAATTATTCCATAATAACATCTTGGCTAAATAACTGCCTTGGTATGAAAATAAACTGCAAAACAGGTTTAGGAAGTGTAAACAATCAGGCACAAATCTCTATCATTCTCAAAGGAAAGTATCTTTCCTAGTCTCATCTACTCCACATAAGTGTGACACACTAAAGAATACAAAATTCTTTATCTTTCTGCATGTATCTATTGTGTTCTACATAACTCTCTGAACAGTATTTAAAAGACAAAGAAATGAAAACAATACTCAATTTGCTGACAACAGAAAATCTGGCCAATGCAGCTTTAGAAAGATCATCTTTTTAAAAAATCATAAATACTCCTTTCCCACAGATGTAGCTTATTCAAGAAAGTGTTCCCTCTACAGAGGTCTATTATTTTGGATGATAATCTTGGGGGAGAAAAAAACAAACAATAAAACAAAAAAAGCCCAAACTCCCTTGTTCATTGAACTGTTTGTATGGAATGGAGAAACACATACAAAACAATAAAAGAATAACTAGCCAAAACCATCCAAGCTAAATTCCCACATGTCTCTAGCAAAAATCAATGCCTGTGAAAGGGTTAAAAAAATCTTAAAGGACTTCTCACTACATAAATAAGAGTTGAGCTCTCAAAAATAAGACAGTATTACCCTTAATGCTCACTTTCTGTAAAATGCTTACACACTCCTGAAAGTTGTTGACCTGGGAGGCAGAACATTTTGTCCAGCTATGGAGAAAAATAGAAAAGTCTTCAAAGGAAGAAATACAAATTTTTCTGGTACCATTACACATTTCAAACAAGCTCCTACACAATTTCCTATGATCTGTAAAAATAAGTGCAGATACCTAAGAACACAAAATATGAATCCCACACTAAACAAAGATGTTTCATACACACAGACATTTCTATAAAATTTCAATAAATCTGTCTCAGGAATTCAACACTTTATGCAGCTGACAAAGGTACTGGCTCCAAGTATTCTTCCTAAAAGTGGAATACTCTTTCCTCTTGGAAAGAAATGGAATAAAGAATGCTTGCTTAAATATTCTCTGATAAGTGTTTAACATTCTTTATGGAGCAGAGGAAAACCAGCCATTCTGCGTAGACCTTTTCTACAAGAGTAATAGGAATAGGAGCTCTTGGCAAATCTCAGACATAAAAAGAAAACAGACAGAAAGTGAAGACAGGAACAGAAGAATATTGGAAGAATACAGAAGCATTATTTAATAATCCAGGTATGAGGTTAGGAAAGTCAAAGCCAAAATGGAGCTAAGTCCAGTCAAGGATGTCAAAGACAATGGTACTGAAAATTCTGCCTTCTTCTCAGTTTCCGTGAGTAGGCCTTGATGAATCCCAGCTCTGAGAGACCAGGGGAAAAGTCTGGAGCAAAGAAAATGTACCTGTGGTGGAAGCTACTTAAGAGTACAAAAACAAACTAAACACAAATAAATACAGAGGTGTTGACTCTCAGTGTAGTAGGATGGACTTGAGTGCTCAGGGAGCTGGCAAACAGAACTGCAAAGCAACTCTCAGTAACTTCTCAAAAATCATAGCAGCTGTGAGAAGTATCTGAGAACTTATCAAGGAAATCAAGGAAAACAACTTATCAAGTATCAAGGAAAAGCAAATGTCTCATAGAAGGACAGGAAAGGTGATCCAGGGAACTGCAGGCTGGTCAGCCTCACCTTGATCCATGAAAAGGCAGTGCATCAGCTAATTCTGGAAACTGTCAGCAGGCACAGGAAGGACAATAAGGTCATCAAGCATTGTTAGCACAGATTCATCAGGAGAAAGTCAGGCTTGACCAACTTTCTCACTGTCTATGATGAAATGACTGGCTTGGTAGATGCGAAGAAAGCAGCAGATATTGTCTACTCTTGACTTCTCTAAGGCTTCCAACATTGCTTTCTGTAAGATCCTCAATAGAGAGGCTGGTTGGTGAAGCACAAGCTGGATGAGCAGACAGTGGAATGGACTGAAAAGTGACGGAAACATCATGTCCAGGGAGTCACAATAATTGGTACAAAGTCCACTAGTAGTGTACTCCATGGGCCAATACTGGGGTCCTATTTCACATCTTCACTAATGCTCTGGATGATGACATCCCAGAGAAAGGAGATCGGCACCTCCCTCTCCACTTCCCCTCCCCAGGAAGCTGCAGAGAGCAGTGAGGTCACCCCTTAGCCTCTTTTCTCCAAAATGGACAAACCCAGACCTCCCAGCTACCCCTCACTGGACACCTTTCCAGCCCTTCCACCAGTTCCACCACCCTCCTCTGGGTGCATTCCAGTGCCTTCACTTCCTTCCTAAAGTGTGAAGCCCAGAACTGCTCTCAGTGCTCCAGGTAAGGCTGACCAACACTGAGCATAGTGAGATAATCCCCTCTGTTGAGGGGCTGAAGAAAATAAAGAGGCAAAGATGTACACGAGTCCCAGTGTTCTTTAACCACCATTCTAAATTTGTCCAACAAGATTTGCTTTTCTCATTTGCATTTTTTCATAGTATCAGACACAGAAAGAAGACACAATGAGAAATTACATATTGGAAACTGCAGTTATAAACAAATATGTTCCTTTTCTGCTTTGCATGCACATTTCACTATAGATGATCAAGTAATGACAGAATCAAACTTAAGACTATGGAGTGAAGAGCAATAAGGGGATGGTTTTGCTAAATATGGCATCTGTCTAAAATCCTTCTGTGCTGAAGAAGTATTTAAAGCATGCATGGAGTGCCAGTTGATCATTCTGCAATGTCCAGATTAGAGGACTTCCAAAGAATTCTTTAAATTCATGTAGGCTTCAGTGAAGCCAGCATGACCTAATGTTCTGCAGTACACTGAAACAGTAAAATAGAAATAAATATGCCTTAGCAAAAATTGCTGTTTCTCTCCATCATTTTTTGTGGTAACATGTAGCAGAAAATTTCCAGGAAGGTTTGCTGATATACAGCTCAAAATGCTGGACATTTGCAGTCAAACTAGCTTTGTCACTGCTTTATTATAAAACCAGAAGAACTGGAAAATCAATGGAGAATTCACAAGGTTAACACCCCACTGATATGTCACCTTAACATAACTTGCTCTGAAGCAAAAAAAAGAAAAATCTTCCGGTGGTTGACACCTCACTCATAAAATTTCAAATGGAATAGAAGTCTAAAAAGCACAGCTGAAAGTTGTAAGTTCCATAGCACCATTTTATCCCAACGCACTTTTAAAATGTAATGAGATGTTGACTTCTTGTATCACTTTTTAAAAGAAGCAACAGGGAGACACTTCAGTACACAGCTGATGACGATTCCAGCAACAGGCACCAGAATACGAAGTCATATATTCAGAAGAAACATTTTTCCATTACATATTATTTAAGGGAAAAAACATACCAAGACTATTTACACAAAATGTATAATCAAATACTGCCAGAGCAATGCTATCACAATAATAACTGCTGCATCCATGTTTAATTAGTAAGATTTAAAAGAAAAAAAATACTTATCTGATACCTTACAAGATGGGAGCAATTAATCTGAAGAGTTTTCCTGGATTGATTACATTCTTCTTTATTATAAAACTAAAAACTATTTTGAAAGAATACACTTACTGATAAAATTAAATAGGAAGGCAGGACTTGTTTTCTTTTACATAACATCTATCACACGTGATGTTTATTGTGTGACAAATACTTTAATTTGAACCAGATTTGTGACCAGTTATATCCCACTTAGGTACTGATACCCTAAAATCCATGTGAAATTTATAAGTTTTCAGTGGAATGCCACAGAGATGCTGCCATTTGGTACTGGAAAAAACACGAACTGAAAGAATTTTAAGAGCTGGTAGCAAAACCTATCATGCATTATAAGACTGCCTGTCAACCACAGACATGCAAGCCTTTTGTTTTCCAATACATTCAACCTAAGGCACAACCCAATTTCTGAATAAAAACAGACTGGCATATCATCACAGAGGT
Source organism: Passer domesticus (assembly GCF_036417665.1). Classification (NCBI taxonomy): domain Eukaryota; kingdom Metazoa; phylum Chordata; class Aves; order Passeriformes; family Passeridae; genus Passer; species Passer domesticus. The sequence continues at coordinate 54,186,871 of NC_087512.1, read as the reverse complement.
TGATAAATTTTGAAATAAGTAAGGCTTTGCCAAAGAGTAGAAAGAAATATTTAATCAGAGTATTTGAGTTCCTTTGGCAAAGGAAACTACATATTCCAACTAGCGCATTTAGTCATCTGTGCCATAAGAAAGACTACATCCATTGAGTTGCTACTGCTTCCTTTAATGACTCTCCTTTTGACCAATATTTCTTTGGAGTAGTCCACTTTTTACTAGTAGAGAAGTCAGTACCTTCTGTCTTGTTTTGTAATTTAGCACATACTCAAAAAGATTACTAGAATACAATTTTTGTAACAATTTTGTCAACCTGCACAATTTCAGGCTCTACCATTCTTCTTGTTTCTCAAGATTAATCAAGCACAGAGACTGACTTTGGTTGAAAAACTCAGAATTATGGAAAAAGCAGCAATTTTTTTTAAAACTAGTAATAATGCTACCTCATTGTGAGAAACTGGCATTCAGACCTGAAAATGAAGAAATTTTATGGGTTTCCAACTAACACACAGCCTTCACTCATTTTGGAAGCAAGACATCAAAGAATGGGTCTCAGTTGTGGTACTGGCAATGTAAACAAGCATTACACAAAACTTAGATCATGACTGTTCTGGCAAGAATATTACTCACTCAAGTTAAATTAGATACCACAAGTCTTTTAGAAATCCTTTAAAGGAAACTAAGGTCTCAAAACTGTTTTTTCCACTTACAGATTTTCCAAGTGATCAAAGTTACCAGATAGCCTTCATCAAATTTGTTGAGAAATTTTAAGATAGTGTTAGATCTATGAAATGATCGACAGTTCTCAAAAGCAGTGAAATGTCTATCATACTTGTTTAAGTAGCTTGAGTGCAAGAGAGTGAAAAAAGTCAGGCACCAATGCACATGGATGATTGTTTTTTCATATAACTTGGTCGAAGTCACAAACAAATGGACCAACAGGGTCATAAACATATTCTGAAAGACCAGCCAGTACTGTGTCAATTAACATAAGTTTCATTTTTACTAGCCACTAACATTCAGTACTTCTAACCATATTTCAAAATTCCTTTTTCCAAATGTCATAGTTCAGGTTTGCTGGAAGAGTTTGGTTAAATTCACAAGCACACCAATGCAACCTAAACAGAAACGTGATCATGCCACATACTCACTACGCAACCAACCAAGTTAGCACCACTGGGACAGCAATCAATGGTTAGAAAATCTGCAACATCAAGATACCCAGATGAGTTTTTCCAAAAAGCAAGAAATAGAAAATCTACAGTGATAGAGGTGATTGAATGGAACAGTAAAAATAGATTAAGCAAAGAGGACAGAGTTGTACTATTTTTTAATTGTAGAAGGTACAGAATGTGGTTTGAAGAAGAATGCCATTGAGAAGGATAAAAAGAACATCAGACAAGGGAAGAATTCTTTGTGTGAAAAATTGCAGTAAGTGTCAAAGTGCAGTAAGAAGCCTGAAAAGTATACAAACAAAAACCTGATTTCAGTATGTGAATGTTGATCAAACAGGAGAAGCTTATTTAAATTACTACTCAACAAAATCTCTTCATCTCAAAACACTAACCAGCCATGAAATACCCAAAGAGCAAAAACCTCTGAGGTTAGCATAGCAGAGAACTTTATAGGCCATCTCCATGCACCTAATTTAAAGAAAGCAAGCAGAAAATGCTACTGTGATGTGAAGCAAGAAAGAAAGGATGTATGAGCAGCAGCAGGACAAGCATAAGAAAAGTCATCATGACATGAGATGCCAAGGGTCAATTAAAAATGCAGAAACGATGATAGGAAAGCTCATAGCCTGCAGCTAATACAAGAACAGCATGAGTCAAAACCATAGCTTTCAGAAGGAACAGACACCACACAATTTCCCAAGTGAATGTAAAAAAAAGTGTAAAAATATTTGGTGCAATGAACTCTATGCCGACAAAGAAATCATCTCTCTTGTTTCCAAAGAAACTGTGAATATGGAGATATGGAGAGGCACCTTAGGGTGTAAAATTTATTTATTTATTTATTTATTTATTTTTTATGTGTGTGTTGTACATATTCCTGGAAAGACATCATTCAGGGCAAACATGACATAAAATGATGAACCATATGATAGCTCTGCAAAACTTCTAGCTGTGCTTGAAGTTGCACTGATGGGTTTGATTTTGACCTCTGCCAGTGCTGATCTCCATTACGGGAGCAGCATGTGAACAGCAGAGGAAGCACTTACCATGAATTCCACACATGAATTCCAATTATAAAAAACATGAAGAAAAGACAGAGTAAATTACAAAATCTACTTAATCTAGACTAAGTGCATTAATATTAGAGTTAAAAAATTGGGAGAGGGACTAATGGAAGGCAATTATTAGACCCTTATAACGCCTTCTCGAGGCAGCAGATGAATATACTTAAACTGCTAACATTGGTAAATAACCTGTTCTGGTCCTATCCTTTTTCGTCTTATGCCTGTGCCTCAAGGGATTTACAACCTAATTATGCAGCTGGGCCTACAGGTCTCCTCTGTCTCTCATCTCCTCCTTTCCTATCATCCTGTTGGTAATGTACTGATAGCAGGGAAGAGAAGAGAAAATTCAGTTTAAGAGTTGATATGCAGATAATTCTCTGTTTTCAAACACAGAATTCTGAAATGAGATTTTAGCAAACCCTATCCAATCATAAATCAAGGAAAGCTAAACCAGAACTTTTTTCCATGGAAATCATGGACACAGCAGCAGAGATACAGATATAGAATGGAATACAATATTAGGCGTAGCAGTGCTACTAGCATCACTCCAACTAGAACACCAGGATACTAGCACTGGACAGAGCCACTTTGTCTGGCTTTCTAAAAAAACCTCAGAACAGATTCATTCAATACTTCCTGAAATCATGTATAAATTCTGGTTTGTCACATGGATGCCAAGCCGGGCTTTCACCAGAGCCCAGCTTGCCTCCCTTACTCCTTCAAAAGAGGTCACAGAAGAACATATTTCATTAATCTGAGCTCCCCCTGCTGCTGCCTGTCTGCACAAAGCCTGTCTGCAGGGTTGCCTGCAGTTCTGGCACCACTCAGGCCAGCACAGCTGGTCCGCAGCTGGCAGATCCAGAAAGTAGATCAGTCCACAGCACATGCACTTGGCAGCACTGCCCTATCTTTGCTTATCATTTTAAAATCACTGAATAAAAAGCTCAGGTTTCTCTGGGTACAACTGCTGGCAGTTCCTCTAGGTCTTTACAGGTTTTGGTGGAAGCTGTGAGGGACTGAAATATTGAAACACACAATGAATGTGGACACGTTTCAGGCCAAATATATCTAATTATGCATCTAGCAGATGTCCATTTTGTATGCACAGACTTTTCCCCTGCAAATACTTTCTTGCAGATAAAAATGTGTGTCTTTTGTAGGATTGCGGGATTAACGTTTTTCATCCTTAATTGTACAAGTTAAAATGAGCCAAAAAAAGTTAGCAACTCAGCACTGTGAGCACAGACGAGTTCAGAATGCGTCTACACAGACTCTTTTCCTTTGGCATGTCCCATTTCCCTGTCTGAATATAAAATAAGATGAATACTATTTTACTAAAAGTTTCTTGGAAAGATAAAGGAGTGTTACTGTAAGAAAGGTAAAATAACACTGCATAAGAAACAATGAGAGGGAAGAAACAAAATGCTCCAAATCCTTTAAGTATCTATGTCTATGAAATGCCCTAAAGGGCCCTGGAAACCTACTTAAAATCTCTAAATGCTCTACTATCAGACTCTTCTCCAAGTATTTTCCAGCTTGTAGTCACAAACAGCCTTCACAAAGTTCGAAGTAGTTGTACTTAGATAACGTGTTATTTTCCTTTTATATCAGTGGGTACATTCCCAGGAAGATTTTTACAAAAAAACCATTGATCTAGCTTAGAATCAAATTGTGGCTGTATGATGCTCACAGAGCAGAATTAACATCACCATCTCATGGCAAGGTAATAGAATATCTAGAATTTTATTAATCACAAATATTTCTATTTTTTTTTATTGGCAATTGTATCTTTCTTATAAGCTGTATCATAACTTCATGGGCAAAGTTAGAAGTTACACTGTAATTGTAACTACTTTGCAATCAATGATTCTTTCCCTCACCTTTCTGGGAATTTTTCCCTCTCACTTTTATTAGAGCAGCAGGAGAGTTTTAATAGTTTTTAATGAGCTAAATTTGTATTAATTTCCAGAATTATAAGCAAGTTGTGTTTTAAACTTCCAAATGCTCCATATCTTTTTTGCAAGTGTATTTAAAGACCATCGAGAGACAATCTGGGTCCACAAAATACTGGGCAAGTATTTCTTAAAATGTCTATTTGTTACAATCCGTTGACTCCTTTTGCCTCTACATAATAGGTAATTAACTGTATGTTAACTGCAGTTACTGCTTTTTTGAAAATTGAAAACAACAAACCTCAAACCAAAGAAAACCTATACATCAGTAGTTTCATTTTATTTTGCTGTATTTTAAAGAATTAAAAATGAGACAGTGTGAGGGCAAGACGAAACATATGTAGGCGGCCTACATTAGTAGACGGCACTCTGTACAGAAAATGCAATATTAAACAAAAAAATTGATACTTGTTGTTCATTCAAGGAACACTAAGATCAAGGTAGAATATATTTTTTATTATTTGAAGAGTTCTTTTAAATTATTTATGTGTCACATATTTCTGGGTGATGTTTTGTCATACAACAACTTAGAAACTTTTTGGCTTTGTTATATTGAGAAGCACAGTAAAACTTCCAACATGTGTTTCCAAGTAAGTTGCTGACTATCATCAGGTTTCATTAGAAGTCCAACTGACAAGAGCAGATACACCTTGGCAGGAACATGCTCCACTACTGGGGTGCCTGGAGCTACTGGGGGTGCTGCTGGCCAAAATCTAGTCCAGCGATGCCCCAGCTGAAAAGGGCCCTGAAAAACCCCACACGCTGGTGGTGTCACAGCTTCGAGACGTAGCTGCTGAAGAAAACTTACCAACAGCAGCATGGCTTAACTACATCCATAAAAGTCAGGTATCTATAGTTCTTTGAGGTATGATTTTTTTGTGAATATACATATTTTAAGGTGACAATTGGCATATTGCACTAGCTCCAGCAATTTTTCGACCAGCATTATGAAATAAAAACAAATATTTGCCCTGTAAATATCTGCTATGTAACAGATAACTCTAAGATAAGATTTCAATGGTTGAATAAAATCAAAATTCATAAATATTAGATCAACATTACTTTTTAAAAAAAGGTTTTGAAAAATAATGCAAAGGAAGTTACTTCTGAAGAAAATCATCTCCTTTCCAATGCCATTTGTCATTGAGATTTACAGAGATAAACCAGTGCAGAACTACTGCTAACAAATCAGAATTTTTGATGCTATTATAAAGTAGATAAATTAACTGGGAAAACAGAAGTAACATAATGCAGATCTTATGAGATCTGGGAACAAGTGTGGCCATAAGATTCAGACCCTGAAGAAGCACATATGTCTGGATCTTGTAGAACCAATAAGCATCTGACTTCCTTTGTCTCCACAGATTAAAATTCAATATGCTTAACTGGGTTTTAATGGGCTTACAAGCAATATAACTTTAATCACTATAAATGTTAGTTCAGATATTCCAAAATCACTTGCTTGTCACTGTAAAGAAGTTATATCCTGCAATAAACCATTGTGAAGTACTTAAATTAACATCAGTGATCCTCTTTCTTAAATCAATTCAGCTATGAAATAGAAGTTGATTTTTAAATACTCCTCACAATAGCATTTTCATTCAAATCCATTTTTTCAAAGATAAAATACTGCAGAAAAAAAGAGATTATAACTCCTTCTTCCACTCTATCAATTTAAGAGTCAATTCAACAAAGTAATTCAGCATGTGCTCAGATTAATCACTTGAATATATCCAAATGAGACTAGCAAGATTTTAGCAACCATATTATTCATGTACTCCTTTTAAAGCACTTTTCTGACTTGCAGTCACAAGCAAGCAGAAAAAAACAAGATTGACACGTCAGGTGAGGGATCTTAAGCTTCTATCAGACTTCTAGCAGTAATAGAATCTCTAATTGAATATATGTCCCTATTATGTCAATCTCCCAGAAACCATAAAGCTCTTGGATCATCACCTTTTCATTAAACAAGTGACCCCTACTGTTCTTATTTTTTCACACTCCCTACAGTGATTATCCATGGTGTTACCTAATGGAAGTATAAATGTCTCACATGCAGCATCTTCAGACAGTAACAATAATGAGCAGTACAGGAGTGTCTTGCTAAAGGTTGCTTGGAAAGTGAATTTATAGTAACAGGACCAATTTATTCTCCAGGCACTAAAAGCCCTAAACACAATGAAACTTTGGTATACTTTCTTTCTGTGGTAGACCAAAGGTTCCTCTTAGCAATACATGACACCACTATTTTTAGCAGATGAATAGTAGACGAATAGCAGGAGGTAGCTTCTTCTCTTGCTTGTCTAAGAGCTATCAGGTTGGTCTACTCAAACCTGATTCATCACCTTCACTTCAGGATAAACCTCTCCTCAGCTTTTGTGCTCAAAAGACTTTTTCCACTTTGACTATACAGAGGGCATGAACATATGACTGCTGTTAGCACAGTAATAATAAACTTGTTGAGGGGCATAATACCATGCCACCAGCTCTTAGCCACTCAAAGCAAAACAAGATTGCCAAGTGCTCCATGAGCACTGGAACAATGAAACTTTTCTGTACCAGTTTGTATATGATCAGCTTACAGATTTCAATGATTAAAGCACCAAGTGACTGCTATGGAATGACAGATAACAACTATGGGACAGCAAATTACTGAATATCCTGTTCCTTCCTAGATGTTTTAACAATTTCATTTTAATAATCTGATACTACATTTGGGTATTACAACACATACATCTACATCAGAAGATATAGCAATTTCACAGAAAGGTAACAGCTTAAACGTTGAATAGTTCTCTACTTACATGTACTATGTTTTGGTTTTGGGCTTGGTTGTTATTGTTTTGTTTTTTTTAAAAATCATTGCAACTCCAATTACATTTAAATATTAACTACAATTTATTGGACAACCCAAACCAAGCTCAGGTAAATGTAGCCCTAAACAATTTCTATATATATTAATTTCCAAATACAGAACAAACAATACATGAACAGAAAATAAGTACTATAAAAATACAGGCAAAGAAGACATCATACTTGCCATATCAATATAAACTCCTATTCCAGAGTTCCAAAGATAGCATTAGTCATCATTAGTACTATCCGGGTAGACAACAGCCACCACTAGGTAGTGGTGGCTGTTGTCTACCCGGACTTCATCAAGGCTTCCAGCACTGTATCCCATGATATTCTCATAAGCAAACTCAGGAAGTACAGGCTGGACAAGTGGACAGTGACATGGACTGAGAACTGGCAGAAGGACAGTTCTCAAAGGGTTGTGATCAGTGGCACAGGGTCTTACTGGAGGCCTGTCATTAGTGGTGTCTTGCAGAATTCAGTGCTGGGCCCAGTATTGTTTAACTTGGATGAAGGGATAGAGTGCACACCTCAGCCCATTAGCTGACGACACAAAGCTGGGAGGAGTGGCCTGAGAGCTGGCAGCCCTTCAGGAGGAACTCAACAGGTTGGAGAGATGGGCAGACAGCAATCATCTGAAATCCAACAAAGGCAAATGCAAGGTCCTTAACTTGAGGAAGAATAACCCCAGGCACCAGGACAGGTACACTAACCTGCTGGAATGCAGCTGTGAGGAGAACTTGGGAGTGGACAACAAGCTCTCCATGAGCCAGTATGTCTTTGGGGCAAAAAAGTGATCCTAGGGTGCATTGGGAAGAGCACTGCCAGTAGGTCTAGGGAGGGTAATTGCAACTCCACTCAGTCCTAGTAGTGACCTGGAGTGCTGTATCCAGTTCAGGGCTCCTCAGGACAACAGACAAGGTGCTCCTGGAGCAGGTCCAGCAGAGGCTTCAAAGACGATAAAGGGACTGGAGCATCTCATGAGAAAAGGCTGAGGGAGCTGGGCCCGTTCAGCATCAAGAAGAGACAACTCAGATGGGACCTCATCCATGTCTGTCCATGTTTGCAGGGAAGGATCTGGGCACAGACTAGGCTCCACTCCATGGTACCAAACAACAGGACAAGAGGCAAAGGGATGCACAGTAAGGGAAGTTCAACCTGAACATAAGAACTTTACTGTGTGGGTGACTAAGAACTGCACATTGTCCAGAGAGATTGTGGACAGACACATTCAAAGGCTGTCTGAACAATCCTGTACAACATGCTCTAGGATAAATCTGCTTGGGCATGGAGGCCAGACTGGATCCAGTGGTCCTTTTCTGTTGAAAACCATTCCCTGATTCTGTAGTAAGGGTAAAGGATACAAAACAGACACCAGAAGATTTTTCAGGAAACTTTTTTATCATTAAGTGTCAGTTACAGGAAGAGTGCAAAAGTATTTCTTTATCTGTAATAATCAATCAATATCCATGACCAGAAAATAAAGTACATTAGAGGTTTTAATAAATTCTATAAATTACACTTGCAAGCATAACAATCAATGGTCTTCATAATCCCTATTTTTTTTTTAAAGAAAGGTGAGATCTAATAAAAGTAAATGCTTAAGTTCCAACTTTTCCCAAAACACAAAGAAAGATACTGGTCTATTATCATCAGCCTCTTGTTGTAAAAAGAAAAAACAACTGGTGCTGCACCCATCTTATCTGAACAGTCATATCAAATGTTGCAAACTGAAAAAAAGTGTTTCCAATTATTTCTTGAAGAAATAAGTTTAATTTAGTTTCTCATCAGTTCCAGTGTTTTTCTAATGCCTTCAAAGTATTCCAATAAGCATTATATAGTTTCTATTTAGAAAAAGATACATATCTTTTCCTAGTAGTAAATCCTACTATAAGTCCTTACATCCTGTCAGTTTCATGGTGAATACTTCCTTTAAAAATTTGCTTTCACAAATTACTTAGGCTACTCGACTTTCTTCCTGAATTTCTCATTTCCCATAAGAAAAACTTAAATTTTAGTAAGTTAAATACAAGGCTCAAATTGAAAAGATTGCATAAGACATTGCTTGCATAGAACATGAAATAGAATCATGATTACACCCAGTGAATATGAAGCATATCACATTTAAGTTGTTAAAGCCATGGGACAGTACAAGCTATTCAAGGCGTCTCTTTAATAAAACATGAAGGGCTTATGCCATTTTACCCAGCTCAGCTCATAATCTCTTAAAAGCTCTTTAAGTTAATTACATCTAAATACCATTTTTTTTTCCTGAGAAATTACAGAAATAATACACAATATGTAAAGAAAAGAAGATGGCCTGGTTAATGCCCTACTAATATCCTAAGGCTTTAACAATAATTACATAGAAGTACTGTGAACCAGAACTGATGAGGCTAATCACTGCCTGAAGCATACATTATAGGATACCTTCTTTAAAGGGTACTGTTGGTTATGTAATACCCACTACAACCACTGATTGACCTATATGAATAAAAAAAGCTGGTAAATGAAGATAGATAAAATAATTAACAGATATTCTTGCCTGAATTTTGGCTGGCATGCGAGTGTTCCAGGAAGTTGCAGGGGTCGCTTTTAGAGCACCATAATACATTTAAAATTCATTAAAAAACAATAGCCCAAAAATGAGTAGAAACTGATCTGGATTTACTAATAAAAAATAAGAAAACAGTTTTGTAAAGTAATATATTAAATAAATACTTCCACAAATGCTCAGAATATGCATTAAGTCACTATGGGAAAATTGTGACTATTTTTCAGGAATAGCAGTAAAATGAAATTAGCTATTCTACTCATCTGAACAAGCCTGTATTAACAAACTCTTGAGCTCTGTGGCACAGTACCAACCATCAGTCTGTGGACATTACTCTGCTCTCAGAAGACACTATTACTACTTGCTGAACTAGCTGCTATTCAACTTAACTTATCTCGGTATAGAGAGGTTAGCAGTTACGCAGCTACTGAAATCCTGATATAAATGGCAAGCAATTCTAAAGCTTGTGACACAAAGAACCTACAGAAGAATTTCTGTTTCTCATGATTTTCAAACAGCAGCACAGTTTGCAACAATGAAGTAACTGCACTAAATAAATTTGAAATTTAATAACCATCTAACACAGTCAAATAATTTATCAGTCATGGTCAGTTGATTTATTAGGTATTTTACATGGACCCCCATAACATCCTTCTCTCTAAATCAGAGAGAAATTAATTTGATGGGTGGACTGTTTGGTGTATGAGGAATTGTCTGGACAGTAATATCCACAGGGTAACAGTCAATGGCTCAGAGTCCCAGTGGGCATCAGCAACAAGTGGTGTCAAGAAGAGAAGGCTCTCTGTGGCCTTTCAGTACTTAAAGAGTGCTTACAAGAAAGATGTGGACAAACTTTTCAGCAGGACTTCTTATGATAAAACAAAGGGTAATGGTTTTAAAGAGAAGGTTAATTTAGAGATAAGAAAGTTTTTTTACATTGGGGGTGGTGAAGCACTGGCACAGGTTTCCCAGAGAGCTGGCAGGTGCCCCATCCCTGGAAACATTCAACATCAGATTGGACAGAAGTCTGAGCAATCCGATCTGGTTAAAGATCTCTGTTCATGGCATGGAGGTTGGACTGGAAGTCCCTTAAAGATCTCTTCCAGCCCAAACCATTCTATGATCTTAATATGTACTTGTCTGCAAGGAGAAGCAGAGGCTATGGACCAACTAGGTGGGAAAAAGTTCTGCAGAAAAGGACTTGGTATATTGGAAAGCAGCAAAATGCATGTGAGTCAGCAGTGCACTCGGGGAGTAAAGGAGGTCAACCTTATCCCTCCACAATGGTCGGGGGCTGAAGCACAGGTCCTGCTGAGAGGCAGAGGGGCATTTTCAGTCTAGAGAGGTGGTTTAAGGGCACATAAAGCAGTTTTCCTGTACCTACAAGGTCATCAAGACAATGTGAGGTTCCAACAGTGATGCATGCCTGGAGAATGAGGCAAAAAATGTGTAATTTGAAACAAGAGTTTCATACTGGACGCCTGCTTCAGAACTTTTCCCCATGAGGACCGCCAAGCAGTGGCACAGAGAGGTTGTGCAGACCTCATCCTTGGAGACTTTGATACAGAACTGTCCTGGTCTGGGCTCACAGCTGATCCTGCTGTGAGCAGAGGAGTGGACTAGAAGAGGCCCTGAGGTCCAGATCCTATTCTAATTATATTGTTTTTAGCAAGCCTGGGGTTTCTGAAAAAGTTAAAACACATAATTTACAATCTAGGAGGAAAATAAAAAAGCAAGCAGAGCTCACTTTCCTTTGTAATTCATTCTAAGACACACTATTTAAAATGTATCTAATTTCACATGTAAATGTATATTTTCAAATGCAAGTTATTTCATTCTTACAGATTTTAAAATGTCACCAGCTGTTATCTTAAAATTCTTCTACACTTTTTTTGCAAGTCATTTATCTTTGATTTTTTTTTTGAGTTGTAAGCCCATATTCCTTTACCTTAAAAAATATTAATACAGGTGCTGTTTGTCACACTGTTATATTATCATTTTTAAGGGTGTACAGAAAGATTCAATAAGTTTCTTTACCCCAGGCCTCTTCAACAGTTTTGCGATGTTTAGATAGCGTGAATTCATTTTACTCATTTTAATCGCTAAATCTGTTTGAGAATCATTATTCTCAAAGTTGCAACTCTTGCCATTGTGCAGGTACATCCTGCATTCTGTGTTACTAAATATACAATTTCGTATATGGCTATACTGAAATTCATTTTTCCCAGCATGATCTTCGTTCACTAAAATAACCTAGATTGCTTGGCATCAACAGTCTATCCTCAGTGTTATTTACTACCTCTCTTCTTCTTGCATCACCCAAAGATTTCAACAGATGTAATTATATATACACCTAGAAGATATGCATACAAATAACAAATGAATGCTGATCTCTCCCCAGTCTCTTTCAATATATGACACCAGCCTAAGTTCAAATTAAGAAACCAAAATTCATGGAAAAAGTAGGAGTAAGATTCTAACATGAAAGATAGATGATGTTAACTTCATTCGGAGGGATATAAAAAGTGGATTTACAAATATGAGCTAGACTAGTCTTCTCATGAATAAATAAATATTTCTTAGCCCCTCTTTTGCTGCTTGAGAAAGAAATTAATGTGACAAGACTACCCAGGAAGAAGAAACTTCCCGAGAAATCAAGCGGTATGTTCCTTGCAGCAGAATACTACAGCTACAAATCTCAACTTCTGTTAAGTATTAGAGAGTTCTCAGTGCTAGAGCAGCAAGTAATGCATTCTGACCTCTTTCTCGAAGTATTAACAGATTCTTAATCCTCTTCCTGAGAAGCACGGCAAATATAAAAAATGAATTCAGTTAATCTCAAATCTATAAAATACTATCTTTATAAATAAATTATACTAGACTCTACTCCATTTAGTCTTTTTTCATTATACTAAAAGAATCCGGCAGAGTTACAAATACTGCAAGTCTGATGTATGGTAGAGGACACTTAAATTTTAAGATATATTTAAATTATGAGATACTGAAATATAGCCTAAATTCAATTCCCAATTTATACAATGAACAGTTTCTCTTCACTTTATCTATGCTTTGTAGTAAATATTTGACATTTTAATTAGTAGTCCTTAAAAAGATAATTTCTTATTATTATTTTGTAAAGGAATAAATGGGATCATTGAGAGATTAAAAACACAAGACAGTAAAGCCTAAAGTGTCAACTCTGACACTTTATTCACAGGGCCATACAGTTTTCCAAAATATCTAAGCATTTATAAATTTTTTTTAACCAATCTATTATGCAAACAAATACATAATGTCTCAGTTTTTTGTAAAGTATAAAACTAATTCTGCTTGCCGTAGAGGATCATGCTAAAAATAAAATCTTCTTCATGTACTTGCCATCTAGTGTGAAACTAATTAAAACCTAAAGATTCAACTACTTTTTCTAACTTAACAGCACATGTTATTTAACAAAGAATATTTAGCAGAATGTGTGGGTTAAACTTGAACTACTGGATATCATGCACAACACTGTTTCAGCCTGTGAATTTAAGTGTCTCATTCCATCAGACCCTCCTTGAAAGTCCAGTATTGTGCTCTGCATATCAAGAGCTCAAGACAAGCACATCAGGCGTCCAAGTTCTACTTCTTTGTCAGACTCAGAAACATACTTGCATAATGGAAAATTATTTTAAAAGGTCAATCAAACCTCCAAACAGCAAATATCCTACATACTCAGACCTATCAAAGTTATGAAATGACAATCAGTTCAATAGCTTCCATCTTGTCCCTTGTTTTCCACACAACAGAAAAGTGCAGCGGTCACAGTGACTCCAAGCCCGGGCACAATTCTTCTCCCTGCACTTCTCCATCCACTGTCTTTCCAGAGCTTTCTGCTCAATGTACAAGGTTTATCTATCTGCCTGAATGTTTGACTCTGTAATCAGAAGGTAACACAGACATAGCACAAATGGGATAAACAATTGCAGTTTCACTTGCGAAGTAAATTAATACAAAGATAAATATCTAGACATAGAATCTAGCCCCACATACTATCAGTTTATTCTTTATTTTGAAAAACACAGAGATGAGATGATGAGACCTTCTCTCTACTCCTTCAAATTCACAATACCTACAATCCTGAGGCACAGCTCCTATAAACACCAGCGCTATAAGATCTCACCAGTTTGTTGCAGTTGTTGTTTGTTTTTTTAATTATTTTTTTAAAATCAGAACAAAGACTAAACACAACCAAGAAAATATGATAACTAGATGTACACAGAGTTTGGAACCAGATATGATCATGGTCTAGCCACCTGTGATTTGTGCTTTCAAGTTTTCCCCGTGACCCTAGAAAGATCAAAAAAAAAAACCTGGATTCCTTGGCAAAAATGCTGTTTCAAAATAAAACAAATTATGTTTTAGTTCAAAGTTTGCTTTAATCAAATATAACCAAGGTAGGTTGTTGAAGAATACACAAAGAGCTTTGCTATAGGGTAAATTTAGGGAGGACAGCCTCAAGTGTCATCCTAGGACAAGTCTGTTAAAATTTGCAGTCAGTGCTCTTCTCGATTATACCAATCTACACATGTGGATAAAAAAAAAATCAGCTGACTGTTTTTCTGAGACCAGCCACAAGCAGCTGTCTATGCTTCTGTCTCTTGCTACTCTTCTAGACCCTCATTCTAAATATGGTGTCTTGGTACTTGCTGTTTTGCCTTCTAGGTATTTTTGATACCTCCACAGCTATGAATATCTCTTTGAGTACTTCTAGATAGATAGAGAGATAGAGAGATAGAGAGATAGAGAGCGTACTCCAAAAGCAATTAATCTTTCAACAGTACATTTCCTGTGTTCACACTTCCTCTCTTCCTATCATATGTTAACAAAATAACTCCTTATGTTAAAGGTGTAATTGAGAGGTTAAGTAAATTTCCAAATTGGTTTTTTTTTTTAATTAATATTGATTCAATGTTCCAGTTTGACATACACAGCTCTATTAGATGGTGGCAATATAATGTGGTCTGACACAGTGAGACCCTTTTTTTTAGAGGTGTAATGAAACACTTAAATTTTCTCTTAGGATATTTCCGGGTATGAGTACTAACAAAAAAACCCCCTTTGTTTTGTGGATTATTTGAATAAGAACTAAGTTCGTACATAAAATTTTACCATACCCCAACAGTCCTTGAAGCATCTTTTTAATAAAAACAATTTCTTAGTGCACAGCACATCTTCAGGACAACCTATAGAAAGTTAACCACACAATACAGCTGTCAGGACTGTACTTATACGGAATCATCCTTATAACTGGCCTCTGTTTCATGTGTGTATCCTGATGAGAGCCAAGACTGAAGAAAAAAAAACAGGGAAAGAAAAGAAAGTAGATAAAAGAGTGCAATAGTTAAGATACCACTGTACTATTTTGTATATGCACTATATCACCAAATTCAGTGTATGTATTTCAATATTTGACACTACTACATTTGTTAAAGTTGATGCCAACACCACAGCAGCTTTTGTAGCTAAAGATCTTTTTTCTCTCACTCATCATCTCTTAACTATGTGAAAATAGAAGGGTTAAATTGTACTCTAGCATATCCATTTCTATTCATTAAAGCAGCCAGGTTTTACTGCACACAGATCTTGAGAAACATGAGACAATGAAAAAACATGCAATTAACAGAGAGTACTTAATGTTATCTCTACTCAGCAGCACCAAGTGCCTGTAATAGAGCAAATCCGCTGTAATTCCATGAAAGATAAGATTTATATATCCTAGCACTTCTGTTACACACTGATGAATGGCATAAAATTGACATAATAGTTCTTCAGGGCTACAAAACGTGTTTTCTTTAGCAGTGTAATTGACAATGACTACATTGACCTTTTCTCAATAATTGTAACTGCAGTAGAGCAATTAGACAAATCGTCACCTCTGTAATTTCCCACACATAATATGCAAGAGCAGAAAAAAGCAGATTGTTAATCACTTTTTTATACTGATGTTACCGCAGTACAATATTTTACAATTGCATACATGAGTGAAAGCTGGAGTGAAAAAATTTGTTTAAATCATATACTTAAATGAATGAAAAGTGACAAATATAGAAATGAAATATCAGAAATATTTAAAATCCTCTTATTTCCCAAATACTGTGTCGTAAATGAACATTTGCATCCTTCACTATTACCATAGTATTTTTTTTATAACAATTCACACTTTCATTTATATTCTGGCTCACTTAGAGCCCCTGTATTGTAACCAGTACTAAAATAGATACTTTTATACAGACATTCCAAAACACCTGTGCATATCAAAAATACTCAGGAATTTGTAGCATTTGGATTTTACATCCAACAATTCAGTATTATAACTGTCTCCTTGTTTCTCATTTCGTCTTCCTCTTCTGTGCAGGTATTTACTGTCACCTCCAAAGAGGAGGTAACAAAACCATGAAACACTTTGTGCTGTGCTATTATTCAAAATGCCCATGATTATTACTGGGAAATTGCAGAGTATCTTGTTTTAGTAAGGGATTTCTTCACAAGACAGAAATGTACAGCTACCAGCAATGTTGAAAAACATTGAACTTAATCTCTTATAGAATGTGTGTCACTAGGATTTGAATCCTCTTTTAAAAAGTAAAATTGTATCAGTTTTTTAAGACTAAGTTAATAATATAGACTTTATAATATATCATTGTTTCACCTTGTATTTCTAGAATAGGGTTTCATCTTAATGTATGACTAAGTCTGGACACTGTACATTTATTAGTAAAATTTCTATGTTGAAAAATATCTTTTTTATGGAAGATTCTGTAAAAAAATTCACTTTGATGTTCCTGAACAAACTCTGCATAACATGCATGAAGATGTATATATCTTTATATATACAGATGCTACCCAATATTCAGAATTTCAAAGGAAAAATTTTGAAATTTCAGGAAAGATTTTGAAATTTCAGGAAAAGTTTTCAATAGAAAAGCATTCTATTGAATGATGAAACCTTTATAAAGAAAATTGTAGAACATCACCTCACTGTATGTATTTGTTGTAAGAATTTATTTTCCAAAAGTGGAGGGAATTTGTGCAACTCTTGTTTCTATTTACAGGCATACCACTATTGAGTGTTGTTTTTTTTAACTCGAACATAGCTGGGTTACCTATGTAAACTATACCAACAGTGAATTTTAAAATACTGTAAGCTCAGAGCTGATGTTCAGCCACAGCACCTAAAAATTATTTCTTTTTTCTGTAGCCCTTTTAATAAGCAATTGAACAACATATATGAATCTTATACGACATATGACTTGCTATAATAAGATAGTTTAAAGCAAGTTTCTATTTAACACCATTGTTCTCATGGCACTTGCTGAGAAAGACTAATTGTGACAGGCAACTAGCAGAATATGAAGAAGGGTTTCTAAGGTCTTCCCTCCTGAAAAAATGAGTAGCATAATTTGCAATCTCAGAAAGAGAAGTTTTACTTTGCTCTGCAATACTTTTTTGACCCTTTGAATGCTCAAAATAATGATGTAAAATGAGGCCTGAAAGGGAAGTGAGATAAATGATTTGCTGACATAAAGCTGAAGATCCAGTGACAAATTCTATCTGTAAACCCATTTTTGAGCCCTTGTGTTAGGACCTGGGGACTGCAAAAATATGGGTTAGAAATTTCTAATCACCTAAACTATATTAATGTGTTAATTAGACTGTAAATGGAAAGACCAGCTATTAGGGCAAGATCTAGAGAAGAATAAAACCCTACCACCTGTTCTTACTTCTCTCTGAGCAGTTTCCATTTTGGCAGCCAATTAAAAAAATGCTTCAAGAAGGTTTTTTTTAAAGGTCTATCATTCACTTACAGACACTTATAATGCAAAATTCTAGAAAACAATTTTATGAACAAAAGAAAAATAAAAACAACTCAAACTCTACATATTCCTTTAACTTCTGAAAGATTAATGTTTTATCTTACTGTATGTTACAGTACAGTATTGTACATTCATTGTCTTGAGGTACTTGGAGCAGTACTTGAAGAGACCAATCTATCCACAGCTGTATAAGAAATAAATATTAAATTGCAATTTCAATGTTTTCTGATTGGTATGCTAGTAAAAAATTGCTACAGCAGTGAAAAGTCAAACTCTAACTTTTGTACTCCTTTTTACAAAAACTGTGGTTTTCATATTGCCTCATCTGATTTATTTCATAGATCTTACAGGTATTCAAATTAACAGATATATGAATATACCACCATTCAGACCAGGGCTAATCAGGAAACATCTCTGCAAACTTAATTCAGCAAATAATTGACAGCATTGACCACTGGGATACATTCATTACACAGAAGAACAATTGGTCAAAGCAATGTTACAAGCAAAAATAAAAGTTTATATGCTACCAAAAATTCTTCTGAAATGCTTATTTTACAATTTGACCTGAAGTGTTTAAGCTCATACCTAACAGCCCTCAATTCTGTGGTAAGATTTTGTCAAAACATTTTTTCAACACAAATTTTTTCTAATTATGTTTTAATTAGAAAATTAAATCTGTCAGGGACATCAAAGAAGAATGTTTATTACAGCATTCCAGGACAGTAACCTATAGTAACCACAATAAACAAACCATCTTTTAGAAGAGAATTATACAAGAAACTCCTCATATCCTTTTGCTTAGAGCAGATGTTTAGAACAATTGTTTAGCATCACAGGTAAGGAGATACCTAGATTAAGATATTACTAGAAAAGCTAGTTTTTACTTGTATTTTTTTTCACATTGCAGCTGATCTGGAGCTGCCCCTTAAACTCAATCAACCTAGATGAAAACAAGTCCCCAGATAAGGTGGGGATAGGTTGGATTCAACCCCAAGTAAAGACCTTAGTTCTAGTTGAGATATACATACACCACTGGCCAGAGAGCTGGCAGAGAGGTCAAATCCAATCAATTATCTGAGCCCAGGAAATCCAAAGCCCATATAAAAGGGTAGCCTTTTAAACTCATTGCTGTTTGCTGATTACCCACAGCATTCTGTCATGTGTCTGTCTCCAGCCCATGACTCCACATAACAGCAATTATCTTTTTTCTGGACACTAAATGCAAAACCAAAACAAACACAAACCAACATTATTTTTCTTGGAAGTTTATACAGTTTTAATATAGAATGGATTTTTGTGGGTTTATGCTGAATTGAGGGTTGAATATAACCTAAAATTTCTCAGTTACTCTTGCTATTATGTAAAATCAAGAGCATCCATTACAGTTAGCTCCAAGCTACAATAATTATTGGCAGTTGTGTTGCTACTGTCATCAACAGGAGTCCAGAAACAGGCAAGAAAGCAGTCCAAATGGAGATCACTGAGCACAACTAAGTTACACAGAATGTATTTTCCTTTTTCTTCGGTTGTCCCAGGAGAGTCTAATGTCATTTAAAATTCCTGACACAGTCTTCTAAGCCAGAAGACAATTAATGGATAAAAGCTTGAGCATGCACTTTTTATTTTCGCCCTGCTGAAATGCCAAAGGATGGCACAAATTTTCTAAGGTAAGTTCTGCTGGCTAATAACTACTGGGTCTGAAAGTAGAAATGGAATTATAGTTTGCAATACAGATTAGAGAAACACTTTGGGTAGCAAATGGATATATATTTTATACATTAATAAAATATATCACACATGTGAGGAAAGGCATCCGCTCAACACAGCCTGCATATGTCAAAATACAAAGGACCACTTTAAAAGAAATCAAAACCACTAGATACAGACATGCAAAAAAAGAAACCACTGAAAACTATCAGCTAAAGGACATACACAGACTGGAAGAAAATAGAGCTATACAAGGTAAGATCTTCTAATTTAAGTAATTTTTCACAATAGGCAAGTATATTCAGTATCAGAAAAAACTGAATTAATATTTGAATGCCATCTGACAGGCCTTTCTAAGTAACATTTTGTGCACTTTTCAGCCTAACAAGCAAATTGTTATGTCTTGTTGATAAAAAGCTCCCAAGAGCAGCATAGAAAAGCAATTTATGCAATAGAAAGGTATCCAGTCTTCAAGAAGAAAATTTATCTGAATCAATTCAATAAGAACATAAATATTTCAAGAGTGGGTATCTTCGCAGTGACAGTTATCAGAGCCATTAAAAAATTAAGTTTGTTAGATCCTAAGTCAATTTACACATGATTCATAAACATATTGAAAATATGTTGGAATTAATGTATTTCATATACCAAGAATAGAATTAATTAAGGAATATAAAAGGCCTTTTGTCTCCTGTTAGTATTGTGCAAATCAAATGTATCTCCCAAATGTACTCTTCCAATCCAGGTATGGCTGGATTTTTTCCCTTTTATATCAGCTCATGCTTGATTTTCCAGATTGAAATAAATTGTGCAACTTCAGTAGCATTGAAAAGGACTTTCAAGGAGCTTAGAAACATGAACTGGCAGAACTGCATAACTCCTAATAAAGTCAAGCTAATAGCAATATGTATCTGGAAAGAATCAGAGGAGGGCAGAACAATTCTTAGATAATCCACTATACACATCTGTGAGTTTGAAATTCAGTTTTATAAATTAATTCCCATTGTTCAACAGTAGATGGAGAACAGAAATTAGCCTTTGGGCTCTCTTCTTTTCTGCACTGAGCATGGTCCACAAACAGCTCATTAATCTTTCTAGAAGCCAGATTTTTTAGATGCTGCATCCAGCCTCAGGTTTTGAAACAAAGGGTTTAGCATCAATAACTCTTGGTAAAGTCTGACTGAAATGTACTGTGCCTCCAGCAAAAAAAAAAATACGACTGATATGTTACTCCTCAAGCAACCAATTGTAGTAAATCAGACTTAGAAACTTGCCTAGATATAACTCTTAGGATTTCCCTAAGTCTTCCTTAACTCTTAAGACTTCCCTAAATAGGAAGCACTCATTCATTCAACACATTCAGCAGACCTACTCATATGCAAAAACCTGCTATGAACCATCCCAATAATATATTATATATGTATGTGTACATTTGCATACAAAAAATTAAATATAAAGGCAAAACATAAACTTCAAAATACATTATTTTTGAAAGAAAAGTAACAAAATATAAATAAAAATCAAAGTTATTCCGAAACTGTAACTGCACTGATCTCAAATAACAAGTATTATTTGTGTGTTACTTTAGCATATAAATTTATTTGTATGAAACCATATGTATCATGTACGGCTTGTTATTCTGCTGACTTCTATAAAATGTTCATTTAGAAGTATACTAGTTAATTTTACCGGAATGGAAATAAAGTATTAATCATTAATGACTTGTCATGTCTCTTTGTGAAGGATCCTTTTCTAAAAGTAAACAGAAGACCTATCTTTTTATTTTACTATACACAGGTTTGGAAAAGCTTTCCAGGTAGGTTAACATTTCATTGCAGTTTGCCTTCCCTCTGTCTGTAGGAAACTTAGGGAACAAATCAGGAAAACACTACTGGCAGTAGTGTTTTGCCTCCAGACCATCCTTTTTATTAGGAGTACTTTTCATTTACTAGAGACCCATATACTTTGAAACACCTCTACTAATGACAAGCTGGCAGGTGTTGATAAATCTGGCTAGCTACAGCATGTCAAGAGCTAACAGGATTTCTTTTCTCAATGGAAAGAGAAGTACTATTGTATAGAACCAAGCAGACCCAAGAAAGCAAAGTTGGCTCTTACCCTGTGTGAAACTAAGAAGCTAAGCACAGATGGGATATACATCAGAAAAAATGATCATGTCAAAGGCAATAACCACCTATAAAAATGTTCTAAGATAATTGAGAAAAAAACTATGAAAATTTGAAATACAAAGCACTAAGAGCAGGTAAACTAGTTTTATTAACTCTATCCTTTGAAAACAAGACGTTAAGTCCTGTTTGTTTCCTCTCTTGCTCTGGGA
This sequence comes from Passer domesticus, assembly GCF_036417665.1. Lineage (NCBI taxonomy): Eukaryota > Metazoa > Chordata > Aves > Passeriformes > Passeridae > Passer > Passer domesticus. The sequence continues at coordinate 54,165,372 of NC_087512.1, read as the reverse complement.
GGTGTTGCAAGGACAATAAATACAGAAAAAACTCACTGTCTTTGGAAACAAAATTTTTGATATTGTGCTGCAAGGGAGCAGACTACAAACCTCAGTCTGGAGTGGCTGGAACTTGTCAAATTTTTTCCAACGCACAGTATTCAGAATTGCTCTTAACTCTCTGACTACCAGGCTCACAACCATCTGTTAAATGCCACAAAGGCTAGTCAAATTAGCTTTATCAGATAAAGTCTGAAGGGGAGGGATAATTAAGACAAGAAATAAAACAAAGTAGGAGGAGGTACCAATTGGTACTGGAAAGACATGGAAAGAATGAGGGCAATACACAATTTTTCCCACTCTTCACTATAAGCAGTAACATCAATGATGCTGATAGCAATATATCTCTAATTCCTTGTGGGCCTTCTTTAGGACTTCCTTGACCAATACATTTTCCAGAATCGGGAGATAATGGTCTGTTCAAACATGTCACGACAAACTTTAAAAAATCAGAAGCACGCAAGGAATATGGCTGCTATGGTGGACCTCACCTCATGTACCTCCATCTACCTTAACAATCAAAATACACAGTAACACAAGAGGTTCGTATGAGAGTCACAGTGTATAAGTTAGGAAGAGGCCTGGAAGGCACCCTAGAAACCTTGTCTCTAAGGAAGAAGACCCCACAGCCTCTCTGGGCAACTTGTGCTAGTGGTCAGCCATCATCACAGTGAAGAAATGTTTTCTGATGTTCAGAGGGAACTTCCTGTGTCTCAGTGTTTGCCCACCACCTGTCACTGAGCACCACTGGAAAGAGCCTGTCTCTGCTCTTTTGCTCCCTTGTTTCATGTGTTTATGCACATATTGAATCTTCTGTTCTCCAGGATGAACAGCCCCAGTTCTCTCAGTCTGCCCTCACAGGACAGCTGCTCAAGTCCTTCCATCTTATTTGTGGTCCTTTGCAAGACTCTATCCAGTATGTCCATGCCTTTCTTGTATTGGGCAACTGAGAAATGGAATATAGCATTCCCAGTGTGCCAGAATCACAGAAATTATAGAAGTTATAAACGAGATATAAGTGGTTTTGACAGTGAAAAATTCAGGCTATATTTAATGACTGGACAGGATTTTTCATGTCTTTTCTGTCTGTATAGAACTGTGAGGTCTGGGAACACTCTGCCCCTCTAAAAGGTAGCTGGACAAGCTGGCTGTGTCCTAGCTCCCTTCAGTCACACGGAGGTGAGTATTAACCAGTTTCTTCTCTACTCCATGAGACTAAAAACTAGATACATTGATTGAAGGAAGTCTCAGACCAATTCACCATGATTTTGAAAAACAGCAAATCACAATCACAAGGTATGAACAGAAGTCAACAAGACTTCAAGCAGAGGGACACAGTTTTAGCCTTTTAAAACTTCTATTCTTTGTGTTGCTCACTTGTTTGTCCCTGACTGTATCTATAGGCATCACCATGATCACCACTTTAAATTACCATTTATTTTCCTCATCACATTATTACTGCACTTTCAATGCAGAATACTATATTACTGCAAGTCATTCATTCTGTCAGCTCAACTTCCACTTCATCACTATCTTCCTCTTCCAGCTGACTACAACTTTTTAAAGGTACATTAAATTCCTGTATCCTTTACAAGTCAGTACCTATTGGTTAATCTTGAATTCTATAAACAAAATGCTCCTACATTTAACATCACAGAAAATTCAGAATACATCAGCTTTCTTTAGTTTTAACAAAAGAAAATCAGGGCTCACTGAGTAACCTGATCAGGACTGAAGATAATTAGTATGCAGCATCTGACACATTTCCTGTTTATATGATTGCATGATCCCACCATAAGTTTATGCTCACCCACACATATACAAAGGAAAAAAACCCACCAAATAATTGCCTTTTTTTTTTCATTTTGAGCTTAGAACCCATGAAGCAGGAAACAGCCTAAAGTGAATTTAGAACATGGTTATGTTCCTTTCAAATGGTATTTATACTGGATATACTGACAGGCTGTAAACAATACAGTCAGTGCAGTAAATCATTGGGACACTAATTCCTTTTTCTCTCATCTTTTCAAGTACTGTGTCTATTCTGACTGCATGGTGAATTATAGGTTGCAACCTCAGAATATAACAGTAATTGCAATGAAGACTACATCTTCTTTTCTGAGACATGGCAGGTTGGATTTTTTTAAATTTTCTGTACTGCTTTAAATTATAACACTGGAAGTATTTTATCTGTACAGAAATGATATATATACACAAAACCTTTCTGTTTTTGTGATGCATTAAGGAATCAGATTTATAACACACTGTCATTTCCATGCCTTCAGGGAGTACTGCACTTCCTTAATTTCTGTAAGGAATGTCATACAGAAAATCATCAAGCCACATTTTGTGTCATGTCTGCCATTTTTAATTATTAGCAACTAAGTTTAAGAAATTTCTCCTTTGGTTTAACAAGTGCATACCTATCTTGCAGAATTTTTTTTTTATGCCACAACTCATAAAATTGTTTAAGCAGATGTTTGTCCCTTGCACTGAATTACTAACTAATCACAGGAGATATTTATCATCTCAAGTTTTTACATGAGAATTGTCAGAATTAATCACCCTCCTCCTATTTTCACTACAGACTGTCATTTATCATACATTTCAGCAATGTGACAACAGCGGACTATTTTTCCCATTTTTCAAGTATGTTAAGAAAGACAAAAGCATGGCAAATCATGACAAGAGCTTGAAAGTTTTACTGTCTCCAATAACATCCACTTCCACCAAAAATTGGTCCATAAAAAACTATTTCTTTTAATAGCAGTTTTATCTCAGTTATAGAGATAAGTAGAATCAGCAGGCTAAAGCTAATAAATGGTAAGTTACACCTGATTATAAAAAATGCATTCTAATTTTTATCACTGGTTAAACTGCAAATAGTATGAGAACGATCTGTTCTAATCAAATGTTTGTAAAAAATTATTTCTTTGTTAACAATGCTGAAGAAACAGTTCCCGGAAGCCTTTATAAAGTGGGTTCAGGGCATGTTAATAAAAGATGAAAGGATGACTAACACTGGTAAGGTTAATGATTGCTGGGGGAACTGCTGACCTTGTGTGGAATCAATACCCCATATTATTTTCCCACTGCACTGATGAGTAAGAAAACATTTAAAACAAAGATACCCAGAATAGCACAAATATATGGCCATTGCTTGATTCTGGAGCAAGTTCATCCTGCACTCATGGGCATGAAAGATGCCATTCTCACACCACAAGATGCCATTCTGCACAACAAGAGCAAAATTATGCAAGATATCACATCACTGAAATAAGGTATGAGTGACAACACCCAAGTCTACAAAAGGAAACACTGAAACATAAATGCTACCTCGGCATTCACAGAGTCACAGAACTGAGCTGTGAGGAATCCACACTTGGAGCAACCTGTTCTTTATTAACTGCACCCCATGGAAAAACCCCACAATGGAGCAGTCCTTGAAGAACTGCAGGCCATGGATAGGACATACACTCGAGTATTTTGTGCAGGAGAGAATGGAAGTGTGGGTAAGGATACCTTAAATGCCTGCCAGGTGAGCACCCAGCTGCTTCTCAGCCCTCCCTCCTCAGCAGGAACTGGGAAACAGGCCTGTAGGTCAGATAAGGAATAGGAAATCACTTGCCACCTATGCAAAACAGACTTGGTTTGGAGAAACCAAGTTTGGAGAAATTAGCAGTTTGATCTAGCTGCTAATTGTCTGTCCTGCTAGACAGAGCAGGATAATGAGAAATAAGAACAAATTTTAAAAAACCTCTGCTGCCATTTTTGCTGGGCCAAGTTTACCTCCAAATCCCTTCTCTCTTCTCCCACAGAGCAATGTGGAATGTGGGTCGCAGTCAGTTCACAATACTTTTCTCTGTTGCTCCTTTCTTCTCATACTCTTCCCCTGCTCCCGTGTGGGTGTCTCATTTCACTTTATCCTGCTATTCTGGACTAATCACAAAAGGGGTGTTTTTTCTTCTTTTAATAGTAATTAAAAAAAAATAAATAGAAGACCCAGAACTTAAAGTCAATAAAGAAAATTGCCATGCTTAGGTGTATTCTTTGTCCAACTTCTATGCTTTGTTCTGAATTTAAAAAAAAAAACTTGACAGTCAGTTTCAAATCATTTCACAAAACATCTGCAGGGCAAAGCAAATTTTCTTCTAAATTTAATTAAAAAGTATGACATTCAAAACAGTAAGTAATTTTAAAAGTAAAACTGATTTGTGTTACATTATTTCAGTTTTTATTGAGTTCAAATATTTAATAGGAGCTGACTAAACATCTGATAAATATGCAAAATACTCTAAGGAGATCTCTCAGATAACTCGAAATAGCTGAAATTAAATTAGAACAAAGAAATGCTAGAATTCACCTAGAGTGATTCATATATATATTTTATACAAATATTGTATAAAAGTACAGTTATTATCTGGAAACTTTACTATATCCACAAGTCCAGATTATACAATATTACGGGAATAAATATCAATGCTCTTGAAGCACATTGCAACTTCACTCACACCTAAAATGATGAATACTAAGATGCTATAGTAGCATTGTAGTCATTAAAGTTAAAATGGACATTTTTGATTAGGAAAAACAAAAGCAAGATGAAAGCCTTGAATTCTTCCTTTAGAAGGAACTTCATTAAAATAATTTCCACTTCAAATACGCAGAGACTTTTATTTTCAGGAGGAAAAAACATTTTCTTTTACTTTTCCAGAAAATAATTCTAGTGCTCACTAATCTTGCATTTTATTAAAAAAACACTGTAAGAACTGACCTACTATTGTGATTCTCATGTCTGCTAGTGAAATGGCAGGGTATTCACATATACCAGCAGCTCTGGGACTAAACACAGTGAGTTAATCTCCTGCTGAGATAATCTTCAGCACTGTATCCTCTACCCACAAAAAATCCAGGTCTTATCAGATGGTCCCAAGTATCTACATGAACTCATGGTAGGCAGTCAACATAAAATTTTGAACACTTCTCTAATGTATGGAAAACCACATTAACAATTTACTCTACTAAGTAACAATGTGGAAACACCAAAACGCTCTGTGCCAACAACTATGATACCCAGATCTAAGAAATCGGCAGTGCATTAGTAATCTAGTCAAATAAAGTAGATGGAGAGTCTCTGAAGGAGAATTCTCCTTTCTTCCAACTCTCAAACTGTACAAACAGTTTGATTTTCAGGCTTATGGCCTGTTTCCATGTTTCCACTGAATTTCTTTTGTTGACTTCCTGACTGCTGACCTTGTGAAATGTCTGTATTTTCAAGTTCCTACATCCTGGACTCCAACTATATTCCTTCAGTGTGGTTAGACTGTCCTATTACACTACCTACTCTGGTTTATCCATAGTGGATTTTCATGGAAACACAAAAGAAGAAAGGGACGTTTTCTCAGAAATTGAATAATGAGACTACATCCAAGTTTTCCATCCGTGCTAACAGCTCAAGGACGTGCACATTAATGCCTCTCTCCCCCCCCCACCATCACCAGTCAGAAGTCCAATGATGATTAGCGACACCACCACAAGATAAATAAGCAAAATTCTCACCGTTTTACTGTGCCATGGAGATATTGTATATCCTCCAAGTCATAACCACAACTTGCTCTCAACAACATCCAGATGCTCTGCAAATCTTAACACCAGCTACTTAAGTCACCCACAACGTGTGTAATAAATTACATGAAAAAATACAGCTCTCTTGAGACATTATTACAAGAACATGTAGCACCACCTACAGAGGAAGAACCAAAGTTCGTAAATGGTTGGGAAAATATTGTCCTTTGACTGCAAAACTAATTGATAATTTTGTATTGCAGGTGGAATCTTATCCTGGGTGACTGGCAGTGCCATGGCACAAAAAAGTCTCACTGTACCTGTAAACATAATTTCTTTCTTTGTCTGCATTATTTCCTTCTTTCTAAGAAGAAACATAGATACAGTAGAGGGTGGCAAACACCCTCTATACAAATATTATACAAATATAAGGAAATATTTTAGTAAGACAATGACTGAACAAGCAGAAACACTCTTAAGATTTCACAGTCACTACCTAGCTTTTAAATGACTGTCCCTAACTGAATTATGTTACACAGATGTTGAAATGAACTGCAACTTTCAGTCAACAGTGATGAGATTCACAAAATAAAGTTAGACTGTCTGCTGTTTGCTTCCTGATCATTACGGATATTATAATAGGAGATGTTCCTAAAACTATTAAAAAACCCACATATGCCTGAAAACTTTGCCAGCATATCATACTACATTTCCTGAATCCCCCAAAAGATTTATTTCTAGATGATCTGTTTTTACTTCATCAAGTGAAATTCCAAAGAACAAGGGCAGTGACCATAAAAACAACTTCAAGGTGATAAGGTTGTCGAAAGCAAGCTTTAGAGTATATTATTCACCTCACCATGTACAAAGAACTCAATCCTTTCCAACTGCAAAGACTTGAAAAGAATTTGCAAGCTTGGTTTTGTTCATATTTGAAAGAAGTAGGATTGTTTCTATAACAAACATAACCAATCTGAAAAAGAGTATATGAAGCTTTTAAGTGAGCTGTAATACTTAGAGAAGAAATCATTACGTTAGATTACTTCAATAGCGTTTTATGATCTTGCTTAACTCACAACTTGTAGAAACTTTTTTACAAGTCATCAGAAGACACTTCTTTTTCCTTCATTTGCAAACTAATGCCAAGGGTATCTCAGCTGAACATATTTTTTGCCTTAAGTAAATTAATTTTTTTTACTGGCCCATATAAGCCTTTTAGATGCATGTGTCCAAAACAAAAAAGAGCTCTAATCAAAACACAGAAACAACAGTCTTCATCAATTCTTGCATATGCAGAAGAATCACTGCAACAAAAACCTTAGCAAGTGCCTGCCAAGCAGCACTCTTACACTATGAAAATTTAAGTTATTTTAGAAGAAATGTAATGATCACAGGATTAACTCTAACACCATGTCACAACCAAGAATGAACTGTAAGTGTTCTAGAGTTACACTCTTGCTTATGGAAAGAATTTTCATGGATTTCTAGAAACAATCATGAAATCTAAAAGAAAGTTTTAAAAGTAGTGACTTATTTCAGCCAAGCTATAATCAACTGCCTTTCAAAGCTACTTAGCTCTTGTAAGTTATACTGGTATTTTAAAAACTTTCTGGTTTTCTTTCACACTCAATATTATGCACAAAGAAGCCTCAGCCCTCAGTATTCTAAAGTGAGCAGAACACTGTCCTATTAAGTTTGAGAAGATCTAGAATACAAGTCCTGCGTAGCTGGATCTCACAAGTAAACCTGCTTGATAGTGGGGTGGGGAGTGGGGGAGAGGTGGAACTAATCTTTATTTTAAAACCAGGAATCAGGAAAAGCATTAGACTGCTACTATCTCAGATGCACTGTATCAAGGGACAGAATCTCTTCTGACATTCCCTCTGACTAGGATCCCACCCAATGGCATAAAATTAAAAAAAAAAGGTTAAACTTAAATAATTAACTTAATTTAAACTAATTTGCATTTTAACCCAAGCGCCTGAACAGTCCTGTGAGCTTTTGAAAGCCGACCTGTATTCTCAAAGTGGATACACTCAAAATACTCCGCGAAACTGGTGCTTTCTTCAAATAAAATCATGTAGTTGTATCATGTTCCTTTTATAAAATTTTCCATTATTCTCAACTGAGCTTTTAGGAGGAGTAAAGCAACCAAATTTATTTAGTTCAGACTAGTATTTGGAGTTTCATGCCACTTTTCAAATAAGAAAAATATCTGAATTGTCAAATAACTCCTTCAGATTTACAGGCATTAATTCTTTTCTAAATTCTCTCTTTTTTTCTTAAACCAGAAGATAGTATAACAATTAAAGTTTGTAAATTTGAATTAAGTACTAACAAGTACAATCAAAAAAAACCCCACAAAATGGAAAACCTTAAGAAACAAAAATAAACAACTTACAGATACATACAGAAGCAAATAATCTGTCAATGTTTTGAAAGGGCTTCCTCTTCTTGCTAAGATTCACAATTCTTATAATTCATACTCAGTGTGACGTTTCAGAGTAATATTCATAGAATTAAAATATATACTTATTATTATAGTAATTCCAATAAAGGATTTTCAAGAACAGTTTGACAGCAGCAGCTCAGATCAAACTTAGCAGACTGCTGTACTCAAAACATCCAAGCAGATGGATATATGTTTCTAAGTACTTTAATTAAAACCTGAAAACTGCCTGGTTTTTTATTTGAATTTTTATTCTTATTACTTTTTCTAGCTTATCCTGGAATTTTCCAGTAACCTCATTCCACATGTGAAAATAAGGCCCTATAAACAGAGATGAGGCAACTAAATGCTTTCAAAACCAATGAAGTCTCATCAAAGGTCTGATCCAAACAAAGAAATCCAAGAAACAAACTTAAGGGCTAAAAGAAGTTATGGCAAAAGTTACTTGTACTTGCTATTGAACACAATGCAATTTTATTATTTTTACAATACTACATTTTCATCAAAGTCTGAGCTCACCTACACATCAGTACACCATTAATGACTTTTGAAAACCTTGAAAGCATATCTTATTAACAAAAACCAAAAAGTAATCATGGGAAAGAAGTACAACTGCTAGAATACCTTATTCTGGTTTATATGAAACTGCTTTAGAGCCCTTTTCTGTTAAAAGTGTCTTTTTCCTTTTGTTTAAAACAGCAGTTATAATGAAATGGTCTGGCAGAAGTAATTAAAAATACTCTTTCCTGTGTACCCTAAGGCACTGATTTTGCTCAATTTTTGTTTAAAAAAAAGTTAACTTTAAAAATTCTCATTGTTCATCTGATCTGTGATATAATTATACATAATCTTTGTCCACATACTTGATGTTGAAATAAATTAGTTGATCAAAAGACTGGAATACAGCAGGGTAGGAGGTATTCTGGTCAGAAGGAAAAGGCTAGGTAATAACCCAGTCATTGTTCCATTTTCATTCTGAAGTTCTTTGCAAAAAAACCCCAAACCAGCCAAACAACCTTGCTGCTTTCTAAAAATACAGGAATTCCACTTATTAATTCACAAGCAGTTCATTTTTACTTATATAGTCAAATGTATGCTTCATTGTTTGAGTGCTCATAAATTTATCTAAATCCTGGACACCTACTGAATGAGTCAGTTCAATAGCAATTGAACATTTCAATCACTCTTTGTACAGAGCACATTCTCCTGAAATCTGCATAAATAAATTAGTGCCACCATCTGGTCATAAACAAACTGTTCTCCATTGCAGAAATAGGCAAACACTCCACAAAATAGGTGTCTGGATGATTTACCCAAAACAAGCAAGAACAAGAACTCAGCAAACACTGTTTACTTTAATCAATCTCCTCCAACCCCCAAGCCATGAGGAATTATTGTCAATTAACAGAACCAGTTAATTTGCATTACACTGCTTTTAGATGCTCTTATGAAGTTACCTGTCATTAATGATCCAGTTCAGACACAGATTGAGAGAATTAAGGTTTTTGCATCTCTTTACTATTTCCATCACGGTTTCATTGTCCAGTTCTGTGATATGACGTAGGTCCAAGCTTGAAAGATTTCTTAGCTATTGAGACAAATATGAGAGAAAGAAATAATCTGAAATTCATTCACATACATAACTGTTGAAAAAACTGTTAATTTTTCTGAAAGTTGCACAGTATGTGCAAGCTAGTCATGAATGATATTATTACTATATATTTTACAAAAAGCAAACACATCAGAGATATTCACAGAATTCAGCTTGAGTAAAGTTGTGATTCAGGCTCTCAGTTACTACATAAAATCCAGACATTCTCATTCAAGATGTCATACAACCTACAATAAGGGCCTAGGCCCTCCTCATCCTCTTAAATACATGGAATGTAAGACACCAAGGTAAGGTAAAATATCAACTCATTCAGGCATAATAAAAATAAGGCATGGAAGGAAGTGAGATAGCAGGCTTGTGCTTATATTCAAATTAATGCAATTAACGACTCCAGTGCATAAGACTTTCAAAGTAAACAAATAATACAAATTCGCTGGAAAATACAGTATTTATACCGTAGTCTCGCCTGCACAGTTATCAATAACAGATTGGATATGCTAAACAACAAAACTTGGAGTCACAAAACATTGTGATTAGGAGTTATGCACTAATTAAACTGACTAGTGTTAATCATTCTTGTATCCTTCAAAAGCAAACCCTTTTACAACTTTTATGAGTTATGGATGAAAAAAAATAAATTTACAGACTTCTCCAGTATCACTCCAGTCATAACAACCTCCAAGTACTGTTTGCTTTTCAAGCTGTCTGAAATAGTCTCTGTTATACTCTGGAAAAATAATTGCATTAGGCAATATTGACACTTTAATTAAATTTACTTTCTCTGTAAGAGAGAAAAAAATGATCCTCATCAGTGATTTAAGTCACTACAGATTTGATTAGGTAAAGACATCCAACTGAGATCACATAATTGGTCCACTTCAGTAGTTAATTATTAAGTCAATGTATTCAGAGCAGGTGGGTAGGGGGAGAGATGGTAGCATGGGGTGAGAAGAAATGAAGAAAAGGAAGAGAAAGGACTTCAAATGTAGGTAGCCTTCCACAGAAAATGGAGTTTTGTTCTTTAAGTTTTTAACAGGCTCCAAATAGAAGTTGAAGATAAACTACCCCAAAAATTATACAAAGCAAGCGTAATATCAGGAACTGTCAACTCTGAGGAACACTTGCAGGGTACATCTGCAGAATGTAGGACAATATTTTTATTATTATGATACTACCACAGGTATCACTGTGGAGGTAACTTGCTGCATTCTCACTGAAATTCTGATAAACTTTTTTTTCGTATTAGGGAGCAGAGCATATCGTGATTGATACTGTGTTGGTAAAATAGACACCTTTTACAAGCTCTTTCTGTTCTCATTTCATACATGCTGCTCCACCATGAAGTTTATCTTCTATGTGCCGGTAAAAAGCTCATAACCAATTTCTCATTTTTTCCTGCATAAATTGCAAGAAGGGGAAGCTTTCAGCAGCTGTAAATTTCCTCACCTTCATACAGCTATTCATACTAGATATTTCAGCCTTTAAAACATGCAGGCAATAATGTGGTCTATGCCTTTGAAATATAGAATACACCCGCTGGACAATTCAACAATGAGTATGTTCTGTGACATTAAACAACTAAGGAGACTTAAAAGACAAGAAGAAAATCTTCCCACTTAAGAAAACCCCAAGCTTTCTTTCTCAACAACATTCTTCTTATCAAAAGATGACAATACTGGTGATTCCTTTGCCATTATTATTACTTACAGACTAAAACGTACTAATTTACACTGAAGTATCAATGCATGGAAAGGTGCCACTGCTCCTTTAAAAAATGCCTAAAAACCACAGCTTCAAATTATGTAAGAGGTAACAACCGTATATTATTTACCTCAATGATGCAATGATGAATGCAACAGAAAGCATTTGTGGTTTCCCAGGAAAAAACACCATTGGCATTGCATGGCTGGAATCAAAAACTAAACTGATTTCCTAGTATTCCTGTCCACCAAATTAATAGGATTTTCAAGGCAGATTTTGTCTTTTACTGTCACAGGAGAATGAACATTCTCTCACTGCTTCTTTCCTTCACACTAGTAATAGTCTATCTAATATATTCAATATTCAGTAACTCAACCATCACTTGCCTTTTCTTACTGTCACATTCCTTCATTTTAAACACCTGACCTACTTCACAGGTTAATTCTTCCTTTTCTCAGGCACAACATACTCAATGAAGAAAACCTTTGTGTCTTAGAAGTTTGAAGACACTGTTTCAGATTGATACATACTCAAGTATAATTTGGTCCCTACAACCTCGAAATTGCCATTACAGAAGTGTCAGTGGCTTTCAAGAACTTGCAGAACTGAATATACACTTGCTTTTGAGACAATTTTGGATCAATCTGAATATGACAGTGAAAAGAATACCTCCCTGCTTACTTAATAGGTATCAACATCTCATTACTTGTCAGAGAATTGTAATAAATGTATATGTAATAATTTTTAATTTAAAAAGTATATGTACCTTAATGACAAATTTCATACTTTATATCTTACCTGAGAAGTAATTTTAGAGGAAAAATGCTACAATCACTACTATGAAACAATTGGAAGAGAAACACATGTAAGTATTACATACTAATCCTCACAGATAAAAGTAGCATGATATTAAAAAGAAAAATCAAACTACTACAAAGTAGACAATTATAACACAGATGCTAGACTCTACAATGAATTCCTAAATTCTAAAATATTAAAATAGTGTACCTTTAAACAGCACTTTTTCAAGAGAAAGAGGATATTCTGTGACATAAATACTCAATCTTACAGAATGAGGATGCATAATATTTTTTTCTTTTGTGTTTTTTTTTAAACAAAATTTATTCTGTTCATAAGGCAACACCATTTTACTGAGGAATTTCAGGGCCCTTCTTCTGTAGACATCCAAGCTTTTCTTAAAATCTTAATTTTATTTGCAAATAATCACGCATGAGCAGAATTTAAACTTTGAACTCAGCGACAATAGTCAAAATGTTTTAATGGAAAATAGAATATTTAATGTGACAAAACACACAACGCAAATAAGTAGGCAGAAGGCTTAAAATACAAACCAGAAAATAACGGAATTTTTAAAAAGTAGCAACACTTTAATTTTGGGCGATACTTATAAACACATTCTTGCTGAAATCACTGATTATCACTTACACAAAAGTAATGGTATCATTACTTTTAGATCTCAAATATTTTAAAATATGCCAAAACCTTTGGGGTTTTTAAATACTTTTGTTGGTTGGCTTAAATTAAATGTTATGACATTAAAATTTTATGTCAAATTATATATTTGAAGATGCAGAGATTATCATACTGTTTGCGTGCCTGAATGTCATGCAATTAATAAGATCTTTATCTTGACTACTGAAACTTGGAATTTTAAAATATGTGCAGTGCTTTAAGTGATAGAAAATTACTATTACCATTGGTATCATAGGTAATTTAAGTGTGGGTGTATGAACTCCTGTGAATATTTAGATGTTATTGTATTGAAACTGTTAATATAATGGGTACACAATTTTTTTCCCACTGCACACTTCCACAGTTCCTGTAGAGATATGCTGCCCTAAAAAGCACAGAAGAAAGCAGAACTATAGAATCATTTAGGTTGGAAAAGAATTTTAAGTCTGAGTCCAATCGAAACCTAAAACTGCCAAGTCCACCGCTAAACAATTCATTTAAGATTAACCCTCTTCAGTATGACAGCCAAATAATTTCTGAAGGAATGTCCTTAAAAGGACTTAATGAGCTTTAAACTCAGATCTTTTGCTAATTAAGCTTAATTTTCTTGACAATCTGTGTATACATGCCTTCAGGGAATAAACTGCTCTCTGAATTAAGTCTCCAAAAGTAAATGTATGATTTCAGGAAATGAAAAACAGGAAGGTGAAAAAATCTGTAAACCACATTTTTTCAATTGTAATGTCAATAGAATTAATGAACTATTTTTTTAAAAGTCATTCACATCCATTAAATTTTACTGAAGAGCTGCCATAACTGAGCTACACAATTGACATATATTGTGATCGCAGAACAGTAATCATACATGGCTTAATGAACTGGAAAATTATTGAATAGTTCAAAGGAGACTTTTCCCAAAGACTGATCAAAATGTTATGCATATTAATAAGTTTTAATTTCAATTCTTAGGTACTGTGAAATATTAAGGTTAAGTAACTGCTTAAGTAACAAACAAGCAATCAGAAACTGTGTTGCAAGCACAAAGATTTAATTACCTCTAGAGGAGGGACTTGACTTGCACATATAAACATATAAACTGCATGTATAGTATCTGTGTTACAAGACTCATTTCCAGTTTATAAACTATAGAAGTTGCTGTAGAATTACATTTTTACTGATTCATAGTTTCCATCTTCATGTTATTTATTGTCAAGTACTTCTTGGTTTTTTTTGGGGTGGTAGAGGGGAAGTGGAAGTTTCCTAGATTCAACACTTTCAACCATGCAGTCTTCTCTGCAATGTCTTTTTTACTTCATTGACAGAAATAGCAGTTGGGTAAAACCATTGAATTCTTCAAAATAGCAACAAGAATCTCCTAAGAGGGACACAGTTAACTTCAGTCAACAAAATCATCAGGTTCAGTTTCACAAGATGCAAAAACATTCACTCACACAGCACCACATCAGGTAAAATTTCAAGCCCACACTCATGAAGAATGTCCCAGAATCACTGTATTCAAAATCCCTCACTTAATGTGTTTTTCCTGTCATTGGAAGACTAATATTTAAAAGGACACATTACTAAAGGCAACCAGTGAAATATATTATATTTAATCTTATGAAATGCAGCTTATTATACAAATTGATTAAGATACTGTTTTCTCTGTACCTAGCCAAAGAACAGCAACCATACCCTTAGTCAAGAAGCTTAATGATTTTAAGATCAGAATGTATGCTGAAATGCTACCGTAAAAAGAGCAAAAAGCAGAACACCTGGTGTCAAAGCAAATAATTTACTAGAAAGAAACCATGCTTTACACCTATTCAGAAAGGTTCTTGTAAAATCAGTCCTGTCATGTGTAGATTATCATTATGTATCTGTCATGCTGATGTCTACATGTCATGATGTCTACACTGAATGAGCCCAAAACATTTGCTCCATAAATCTAAATTTTGATTGACTTCATACTGCCCACCAACTCAGCTACAAGTATCACTAAATTGGACTAGACACGGGGAACTATTATGAGATGAAAAAGAAGTGAAGATCACATTATTCCAAAACCAGTTCTTAGATTAACTGTCTTCATGTATTGGTGATTAGCAAGGTAAGTTAGAAATTTTTTTTGTCGAGGTTCTGTACAAGGATTCATACATATATAGATGTCTGTAACAAAATTTACCAGACTGTCTGTGAGAAGTACATGGTGTAGAAGCACAGAGTATATTGCTACAAAGCTATTACCCTTGAATATATACCAGAAACCAAAGGAAGAAGCCAAGGAAGTGGCTTGGTAATAAAATTATATCTAGATGTCAAGATTTGCTGATGTCAGCTGTTAAAATTAAAAATGCAACAATTAAACTGCTGAGAAGCAATTACCACAACAGGAAGGAAAATGCCACTGCTCTTGAGGTCAAAGATGTAACATTACAAAATCACTACCTCACTAGAAAGAATACAAAGTTTCTTATTCCCACATAGTTAATTACCAATGATTATCCTTCTGGCTGTTCTGTGCTCAACACAATCACCTAATGTGCACAGACACTTTTCACTTTTGTGTCGATCTTCACACTTACAGGAAAAGCAAAGTAAAAAATAACCAAGGAGAAACTCTTGAGAAACAAGGATGTGTGGATGGGAGAAAGAGCACAAACAACAAAAAAATTATACACAGGAAGCTAATTAAATAATGAAATAAGTTAAAATAAAACATAAAACAAGAAAACAGTGGAGAAGCAGTGAAAACAGAAGATAAACTAAAACACTACACGTCTTTCCCGCCTCCACAGAAACAACATAGATAAGTGTTGGACTAAATACTCTGATGTCATGGAAGAGGTCATTCACTTCTTTTGTAACAATGTTTCACACATTAAAATTACAAGAAAATGAAACATTTGGGTCATCAGAATAAACAACTTGTTTCAATTGAGAGTTTAACTGCAAATTGAATATGAACACACTCCATTTTTCCCTTTCTTTCTGTGTATGTACATAAAGTGCCTCTCATCATACCCAATAATCATTATTTACTTTATCTGTGGGTTTTTTTCAGTTTACAATAATTTCAAGGAAAAAAGGTACCAACATGATGACATGGTCTTGTTCACAAAGCAAATTTTTTTTTACTGTCATTGTGTTCTGTAGAAAATGATTGAAAATAAACACTGAATGTTTCTTCTTTTTCTTAAGTATACAACACTTTCTCTTCCATACCCCACAATTAGCTATTAAAAAAAAGTTTTGTGATGCAGCAGCACTGTAATTTGGAATTTTTCAAGTGGCAATATTTTTAAAGGGAGCTAACATTACTAGGGGGAAAACACAGTAATAATAAACCACTCAATTTTTATACATCCATCAGCCCCAAAGCAATTTCACAACCGAGGCCACTGCTGTTATCTCCAGTTTGCACACAGGAAGCAGGACAGAAGGCAACTAGCTCTGCACAGCCTGGAGGGACACACTCACAGGCCACAGAGAGCAAACCCAGATTCTACATTCTCTAGGAACTCCAGACTGGAATTACTACTAAACACTTATGAAACACCAGTTAAGTACTCAAGGTAAAACCAACCATAGATGGTTAGAACAAAAAATTATGCCATCAACAGATGAATTCTGGGAAAGACAGACGAAGCAGATAATGTTACAATTTACTACAGTTCTTCCTAAAATGCCTGTCCCCATTTTTCTTATAAACCCGCTTTAACTACTGAAAGGTTGCAACAAGGTCTCCCTTGAGCGCTTTCCACGTTAAAGTAATTCCTAACTTTCAGTGTAATTACATCACTGTCTTTGCAATATTCAGAGCCTACAGAAGTTGTACAGATACAGCTTGAGGGAAGGAAACTGAAATACCTAAATCTCAAGTCCCAACATGCACCAATTACTTACAAAGTAATTACATACTAGAAGTCTAAGCACCCTCTTAGATATTTTCTGAAGGACTATATTCAACAGGGTCGCTCCAATGTAAATCAGGATTTCTAATAATTTATTATTATTAAGCACATGAAAATCAGAAACACATTAATAAAAAGTCAAGCTCTTGACTCTTCTTCAATCTAATAAATGTGATTCTAAAGCCATTTTGTTGAAGGATAAGACATCTAACATTTATTAAATAATAAATCTAGGTCAGAATAATGTAGTAATCAAAACATGTAGCTGAAAAGTGATCTTAGTGGAATTTCCCACAAAGCCTTGGACTACACACCCTCTCTATGTAAAATGTCTAAATTTTGTACCTCCTGTATTTATGTTGCATATATAAACATAACCTATAGTTATATATAGGTAGTTTTCATAGGATATGAAAATATTTGTACAATTCCTTTCTCCAACAGACATGCACACCTTTTCATCATCACTTCAATACACAGTGATTTTGAAATGTCATTCTTTGAGGTCCTATAACTTTACCATACAAATTAATTTCCCTGGCTTATTTCTTTTTGCATACATTCCAAAATGTTTTCTATTCTTCTGTAGTTTCAGCTAAGAAGCTCTGATTATGAAAATTATGAAAGTAATTTATAGATATGCTGAATGGCTCTGTATAGCAATAGGAGACTTTCACAGCTGCATCAAGAAAACCTTTGCTTTCACCAGTCACACTCCATTTTCATTAAATATGCTCTTTACTTTCTACCTCAAGATCTCTTTAACCATTTTCACATTTTCATGATCCCTGGATTTACTTTCAGTTACAAATTTTAATTAGATGGTATTTGTCCACCTCATTCACGTCATCCATTTTATTGAAAACTTATATTACTTTCTGCAGGTTCACTCAAGTTAGTTTTCGCACACATCACTCACTCTCTTATGCAGAAGAAAAAGGGAAAAAAATAAAATGTATCTGTCACACTGTTTGTGTCAAATAAGGAGATGAATATAGTGAAAATGTATGTACACAGGGGTACACTTCTGCAACCAGAGGTCTGTCTAAATCTCTTGCAATTAGAATTTTGCATTTTAAAATGGATTTTTGTTTTGTTTTCAATGGAATCAACCACAATTACACATTTTAAAGAGTTTTGGCCTGAACATCACTATTACTTGTGAGAAAATGTATAATCCCATAAATATATTTTTGGTAAAGTGTTTTTATACAGTAAAATCTAAATAATGCAAAGTTCGCTCACTTAATCCTGTTTCTATCCATGTCAGTACTATAAATCATACACATAATCTTATCCTGGCTGATACATATGACATGGCTACAGTCCAAAACACTAGTGACCAGCAGAAAGTTGTTATGATACTTACATTGGTAAGATGAATGACTCCTTTTGAAGTAACAGAGCAGCCCATGAAACCAACATACTGCAGCTCAGGACAATGTTCCGCAAAAGCTTTCACAGACTGATCTGTCACCTACAGAAAAGATAAACAGGTAACAGTTGAATAGGTGATATAAGTACATACTTAATACAGCTTAAGAAATGTCTATGTAACATTGGCAAGTGGCTCATTTAGACTTTTAGTATTATAATTACCACTACTATTATTTGTTTCAAGAGTTTGAGAGAGATTATTTGGTTTGCACAGTTTGCATAGATGTGCATGGATATATACACATGAAAATTAGGATGAAAAAATATTACTGGCAGAAGCCAGAGAAAAAAGAAACACAAGGCAAGAGATGATAACCACAAATTCAGATCTTACTGTCATCCTAGTTATGTTCAAATAACCCAAGAGACAATTCTATTCACTATTTTAATAAATTATATACAAAAATTAAAATATAACAAATTAGTTATTGTCATCCCGTAGACACATACTACTCCCATTGACTTTGCAAGGAATGCTGTGCTATCTTAAATTTATATGCCTTGTCTTTTAACTAAAACACAGCAACTGAAGATTTCAACTTAAAAGTAATATTTATTAAATTAATATTTATTAAATTAATAAGATGTATTAAAAGTAAATCTGTTTCTCATATGAGACTAGATAATCTCATGGCAATATAGCACTTTGTCAGTTATCAGACAAATGGAGATATATAGTTTATTATTGAGATTTATTTATTTATACAACTCTTTTTCATCTACAATTAAGTTTGTCTGGTAAAATTTAACTATAAAACAATCTACTGCATAAATACACTGCTTTTTAAGTAGATTAATGATCAAAAGCAACTTTGTGAAGAATGTAATACTGACATAAGTACACTTACAACACCTACACACCTTCCTTTAAACAATAAGGTTTGTTTTCTCTTTTTTTATTTCTTCTTTTTTTTTCTTCCTCTGAGAAGTATATATTCCCAGTGCAAATGGCAGTAATGAAAAACCATATACTGACTGTGGAACAAAGCCTGTATTGTCCAGCTACATGGCTCAGGAACGTCTCACAGTGTCCGGAATCCTAACTCCTGAATGCTGAGAACATTCAGAATTTCTATGGATGTCTTCCTGTTCCCACAGAACGAAAAGCAAACAAGTTTTGAAAGATGTAGCGCACAGCTGACCCTCAGGTGAATTCATATTGGAGCACTATTCCTGCTGTGCTTTGGATAACCATCACCCAGAGCTCCAACTTGCCCAAGATGTCACATTCCTGCACCCTGGCAGCATATGGTGACCTTGGTGAGGACTTTGGCAAAACAACTTTTGAAAACATAACCCAGAGATATTTATTTATAGGCCCACTATCTCATAAAAGCTGTATTGCTTTGGGGTCTGTAACAATTCTGAAAATTGTTATAGACCTAGTGCAGTTTTCTCAAAGCAATGATTTCTCACCAAGCAGAGATTTTTACTGCTGCACATCTGCCAGATAAAAGTAAAAGGCAAGCCTTTTAGTATTGTGTATTTAGAACCCAATTAAATGAAAACAGGCCAAAAGGAAAGGAAAAAGGATGAGCTGAAGAGATTCAATCACAAATTGGGTAGTGATCATGGGGTATCTGCAGAGACCCATGTCTCAGGTCTGCCTGCTTGAACAAAAGCAAACCACTAAGGTAAGAAATTTCTTCTCTGATTTGATCTGACACTGTCTTACATTTTTACTTTGGCCCACTCCTCTCAGCTAAGGAAGGCCACACCAACTATAACTTTTTTTGAGATATTGATTACCAAAAACCTGTTACAAATACTATCACAAGTCAAAGGCTTAGAAATTTGTAGTATCATAAGTACAGTTACTTATGATGCTGCCAGAACCAAACCAGGGTGAAAAAAAAAGTTTATCTCCTATAGAACATAAATTAAAGCCTCTGATTCAGCTAATAATCTCAGAGAAGACTATTAGTCTACCCTCCCTACAGAATATTCAAGTGTAATTCTCTGTTACAAACAGCTTTGTCCTACCTGTCAAGAAAATGTAGTAACAGACAATCAGTGCCATAAATGCCTAATATTGCAAATTCATTACAGAGTTTAAAACTTCAATCTACAAATAATTTCTTACTTATAGCTAACATTTAGGTGCATGGAGACTTTGAAAAATGACATTTTGAATGCAAATAACATAATTAGTATGTCTTAAAATATCTTCTTTCCATACTATAGTATTTTCTGTAATCTAAACAAAGCCTGTGAAAAAAATGGTTTTAATAAAAATTAATAGCAGTAGATTATGACCATTTCTACTAAACAGTTTACAGATTAGCAGTGAACCTTTTCTGTGCTTTTTAAATATGCAGCATCTTTTAAATCAGAAAAAGATTCTTCATTACTTCTGTATGCCTCATGATTTTCCAGTCAAAAGGAGTGTGACATAACCTGATTGTGCTTTACAATTACTGTGGTAGTTTAGACACATATTTTGCTACCACAAACAACTTGTTCTTAAATCTTGACTTAGAAATGCAAAGCAGTGTTTTTGTCTTCTGTTATCAAACAATAAAACTCCACTATCTGGAGAAGATTACTTCAACTTTTATTGGAAAACACCGTAAAAATTGTTTCAATCAACTGTACCTTCCTCTCAGTATCCTTTGTTATACCAGTATCTAGGAATTCATTACTTCTTTTTCAGATCCTATGTCATTTATGGCAATTGATTTTTTAAAATAACATACTTCCCATTCAGACAGCCTGTAATGAAGACCACTTGATATTCTGTTTGGTTAAACACTTTAAATATGACTCCACTTTCCTATGATTGTATTAGCTGGGAAAGAACATACATATATGCATTTCTCTACTTACATACAAACACACTTGCAATTTCATTAAATGGCGTCTCCTATGATGAATGTAAGAGACTATGCACGGAAACCCCAGATCAAAATACCTGTAATCTAAACATCTGCTAAAAGGTTAAAAGGTAAAATTTACATTACACCTTTTTGTTCTTCTTTTTTTGCAGGGTTTGGGGAAAAGAAGAATATGTAGTGATTTGGAATTTATTTAAAACTTACGTGTAAACTGACAGTCAAGTAAAATTACCTAGTTTTCATTTAGAACAACAGAACATTAAATCACATCAGTTCTTATTTATATATGGCTCAAAACCATAACGACACAATGTTAGTATGCATAAGTTTGTTTGGTTTTGGGTTTGTTTTCATTAGACCTATTTGTACCAAGGGAAAAAAAAGTAGGTAAAGTTCAGCCATATCTGAAAGAGCGATCAGACATTGGAATGGGTGTCCCAGGGAGGTGGTGGAGCCCCTGTCCTTGAAGGTGTTTAAAGGAACACTGGATATGGCACTCAGTGCTGATTGACAAAATGTTTGGTCAAATCTTGGACTTAGTTACCCCAGAAGTTTTTTCAACCTAACTCATTCTGTGATCTGTGATACAGAAGCAACAAAGTTAAAGTTCAAGGATGCTCCTAAGACTGGAAACATCTCTTCTGCTTAAGTAGGGTTCCTACTGATTCATCATCTGCAGTGTCCAGCACGGATGGTCTCTATACCGACTTAACCTTCTGTACTAACTCCAACATGCAGCCTGGGTCACGATTTCTATCAGAAGTAGGTGCCAGAAATAGTAAGCTCTTTTACCATATGAATGTGTTTTATGCTTGCAAGAGATGGTCTATTCAGCAGAATGAAAGAAAAATAAGTGAGTGATGAAAAGAAAAGCATGGAAAATTAGCAGAGATATGTATGCAATGATTATGCACCTTAACACTGCCTCTTTGTAATGCAATGTGTAGCTGTATGTTAAATCTTTACTACTGAGGAGATAGAACAGGTCCATAAAACATGTATTATAAATATGGCTTGTGTGACCTAACAAATTTTTAAACAACTGACATTCTGATGTATTATACAAACAGATTAAACTACCATAATCTAAAACTAGATTACCATAAAAAAATACTGCAGTTCTACAGAAATGACCCTTGTCAACAAAGACAGACATTCACACACAATTCTATAACAGATCACAGTACTGTGTTTCCAAGAATCTTTAGTAATTGGACTGTCTTGTCAACTTTCACTGACTTTCATTCATCGTTGTCTTGCTTTGTGTTAGACTTGCTTTGAAAAAGTGATATAAGATGATGAGGATAGATTTATAAGTTATGCACTAAAGCATTGTGAATGGGAAATATGTTGGTCTGGAACGGATGGCACAGATTTTGCTTCTATCAAAAATCTATGATAAGTGAGATATGATTTAATAATTTTCTTTTTATGTATTGCAGCCCATTATATACGAATTCCAGTTCTGCATTGTTTTACAGAAATTCAATATTTTGCCTACTCTGAATTAGAGTTTGTAAGTATTAGTTTATTTTATATTCTATTCAATAAATGAAAGTGCAAAAAGGAAAAAGCAAAGATCATCATTCAAAAAGAAAGACTGAGGCGCAGCAATAAAAGCCAGTCAAATTCCAACTAAAAAAACCTCACAATTAATGAACACCTACAGAAGCTCAAACAGAAGAAACTGCAAAAAAAGATGGGAATATAAAAAGCCACTAGCACAGAACAAATACCCGGTTCTCTTATTTAGCAGGTGCCCTGCATTGTCTGTAAGTAGATCTTAATATGCAATTTTTTTTCCATGAAATATACATATATAAAAGTTGCAAAAATATTCCTCAGAAGAATAAAGCATATTTTGCTAGAGTAAAAATATGCTGTCGTGTAAATACAGAAGGATCATGAAACTCAGTATTCATCATACAAGGGAATACTAATGGTAGAATAAACCATTTTTCTCCTAATTCCTTACTCCATAAATTTTTTCTCCATTTTGGTCAGATGCCAGCTTAAGCAAACTTTATTTGGGCACCAAAGGAAGAAGGAAAGAGCCAGGGAGGGCTTACTAAAATACAGTTTTGTGTCTGAAAAGAGATTATGTTTGCAAAAATCTCATCTGCCAGTTCAGTCCTCAAACTTTCTTGCCTTATGCATTGTTATCTGCTACAGATTGAGGCTCACATGCCACCCACTGTGAAACCTGACCCGCAGGAAGCACGTGGCTACACCCTCCAATACAGTGTTTAAGGTCTCACATACTCAGGGTGCATTTCCCTGGTCTGTCTCCCCTGAAATCTTTGTGTGCCATAACCTACAATGATGTGCAGTTAGCCTAAATGCTGGTATAGTTTTGGTTAAATTCCTTTTTACCAAGACTTCCAGAATACATTAATTTCAAAAGCTGCAGGCAAATCACACAAAGCAAAACATTTACAAGGGACTAATTTAGATCACAGGTGAATTCAACTAAATTCACAAGTATGCAATATATACAAAAAGATAAAGCAAAAAGATTGCTGATATACAAAAATATCTATATGCTGTAAACTGAGGCGGTCAGGCTACCACTGTTCTATCAGCAGGAAAGAAATATCATTACATGAACATCTTAAAAAAAAATCACAGTCATGAAGTAGTTTTGAGAGAAGACACTTTACAACATGTGTGTGCTTACATAGGTATTTCCTACTTAGCTTAACATTTGCATTACTATCCCTGTACTAAAATTATAAGATGATGCCTCTTTCCCACAAAGGGATAGATTACCATGCCTCTTTTTTGACTAACACTTTCAAAACTATGTTTTAGGGTCAAAAGGGGTCAAAAGAAGGGAAAAAAGAAAGATCAAAATATTACAGTAGAACCCTATTAAACTTTACACAGTTAAACTAAAGCATATAATTAAAAATATTTAAGATTATACATATCTTCCTAGTCCTGTGAGTGGGAAATGACAAGTAAATTCTGTTACAATTTAACCACATTTAAATTTAAGTAAAAATTCAATTTCATTTTTTAATTACTTTCCACAGTAAACTGCAAAACTCAAAGTATTTACTTACGGATTTAGTCCTAAGGTTCCACCAAAGGAACCAGGGCATTCATTAGCATCAGTTCCCAAAAATATTTTAATATAATTTCTTAGGAATACATTATACTATTAGACTGACCATAAATATAAACAAAACTAATTTTAAATTAATGGCAATTCAGCACAAACTTATCTTAGAAATACACACAAATAAAGACTGCTATATACAATTATAGGGCTCTTTTCCCATACCTCCCTCAAAAAACAAAAGGCAGAAATGGTAGAAAATGATGTTTATGTTCCAAAGATTTATTTCAAGATTAAACTACAAAGGACCTTTCCTATTCAACTGGACTGATACACTGCCTGCTTTCCACAAGCATCAACTTAAATTATATTTGTCATAAAAGCTGTGACAAAGTAATTATTATTGGCAAACATGCATTTAATTTATGACCTCATATTGCAATTACAGAACACTGACAAAAATAAGGCATGGATAATCTGTCATCACAGCCAAGTTCTTAGGACACCCGAATTTCATTAGTGAACAGCAGAAGGCAAGGCTCATCTTAACTAACTGCCAGAATGTATTTCTTCACCTTCAGTAAATTCAACAATTTGCTTAATCACAACAGAAATTCAACAACTTCCATCTTTAAGTTCCAGTAGTACGACCAATTTCTTTGAGCACTCAAAAGTGAAGTGTAAGTATTTCTAATCCTGCATCTTTAAAGGAAACTAACTGAAAAGCAAATGATTCCCATTTTTTAACATATACTTTTAATTTATTTAATTTAACAGTTAGATCTTCAATCTTGTCACAGTTTTGGTTTATAACTTCGAGTGGTTCCTTTTCATTAGAAAAAAGATATTTTCCAAAACAAATGTGTAGTCTTTCATAAAATAAAACGTTGCTGCTTACTAATGGCTTCAAAACATGTTCCATTATTAACTGAAAGGGATTCATTAATCCATCAACATAAGTGATTTTTTAAAAACAAGTTAAAACCAAAATTTTTTGTAAGTATTTTAAAATCAACTTAAGTTTTAGATGTCCTGTGCACCCCTGTTACCTCAGACCTCGTGAGAATAAATACTCGCTCTGAGGCATTTTGTAACAATTCACTACCCCAGCTTCACATCTGAGGGGTGGGGAAAAGTGAAGAGAATGGAATTGCTGTCCTTGCCCTCATCCTTATGTATCACTCCAGGAGTTAATATCACTAATCTGCCCATGACACAAGAGAAGACAGACTAGAGTGTAAGGGCTGAAGAGATATAAAGAGCATTTTACGTTATGTTTACTATCACCTACATAATGGTAACATCAACTTCTTTTAAACACCTGAAGTATGAAAACAACCCCAACATTTTGTGGAATACTCAATTCAATACTCAGGGAAATCATCACTTTATAAGGTACCCTTTTAGAATGCATGTGGATTTACAAAGTTTCTCCCTGGTTTATAAGAGGATTGAACAACTGGCTATCAAGACCAGTGTTCCTGTTTTATCTTGGTAATAATGAAAGGGTATACAAATCATTCCTAATTACTCAAACATGATTTTTAGATACAAAACTCTTAACTACCTTTGTTAAAGGCCACACAAAGTATTCCTTCCATTTCTATGGGAGAGTATCATTTTTTAATCTTATTTTCTTTTTGTTACTGATGACATTAGGAATCAAACGATTTTCTGGTCTATTTTACCCCACAAATTGTTTAGTACTAAACAAGACAACACCCTTGGAACATAGACAGTTTAAAATACTAAATAACTGGGGACAACCACTATCTTCAAACCAGTTTAAATATCTGGGTTAGAAAACAAATCTAAATTCTCAATATAAATTACCTATGTTTCCCATTATCTCACAATTTTATTAAGTACAGTTTACATGCACTTGTACTAAACAAGACTATCAGCACACCCTAATTAATTTGTTGAAAAATGGAAATACAATTGTAAAAGCAATTATTCGTCTTATAAAATACTGCCTTCCTACCAAGAGAGAAAATTTATTATCAAAATGTGTTTACTCTGGACTTAGAAAACACTGCTTCCAAAACTAAACATCCTTCACCAACAGCACATATTATAATCTGATATCTTAAAAAAAGTAGAAAATTAAAATAAAAATGAAAACAAATTTTAAAATAAATAAAAAAATTAAAATTAAAAAAGAGAGTAACACTGCATTATAAATTTTGTAACAAAGGGGACACACCAGAAATACTGTATGTTCACAAAAGGTTATAGGAAAACTGAATGTTTCTCTGCGTATTTTTTAAGCAGAAGAATGCACAATAATTTCTAGAAAATTAAAAATAATATTCTCCTTTGCTTTTACAATACTCAATCAAAAAGACTAATGTGTCCACATGTTAAGAAATATGTATAAAGTATTTTTATTTAGTACCATTCTGAATACAAAGGAAGAAAAAAATTCCACAAGATGGGTCCATGGTTCAGTGGTCTAGTAGCTTAGTATTTCCTCCTTGTCTAAGAAGTGTGTGAATAAAATATCTATTCTCTCTGGGACCAAAGATGACTTTGCATTATCTTCACTTTTAATGCCTCCAGAGCTATAGAGGCATATTTCCTATTCCATATTATGAGTAAAAAAAACCTTCTCAAAACCCCAGTTTATTCAACAGTTTTACTGTTCATCCTAACAGAATAATCTCATTACCACCTAAAATATTTTTAAAAGAAAGTAACTTTTATTTTCACTTCTTCTGTGCAATCTGATCTTATACATTCCCATTAAATTTATTTACTCAGGCAAATATATCTGTTTATCACAACTTCAAGGCTTTTAAAGTGGCTGGAAGTTAATTTTACAGTACACATTCATGTAACAAGTGTTTTATCCTCATACAGTTTCCCTTCTAAAATGGCCTCACAAGATCATGGTTAATGTTCACAAATAGTGGAGGTCTGGGTAATGTAAACCATTAAATACTATTATGTCTGCATCCTTTTGGTTAACTCCAAGAGCATTCACAAATAAAAACATATTTCATTTGCCTTGTTACTCTGATGACCTTCTGAAGGCCTCCTAGATACTTAAATAAACCCTTCAATTTCCCTGGTCAAGAATCTGAAAAATGCATGTCCCTTTCATTAAAAACACAATCACCTCCCTAGCATAAGTTTGTTTTGTCATCATATCCCTCTCATAGGTAAAAATAATCTATGATTCTTGTAGTGTTTTTATTTCATGTGAAAAACTTAAATACCAACACAGACAATGCTCTCACTGCTATTGTATATTACCAACTCAGAAACAATTGCTTCTGACAGATTTGCACATATTAAAGCCTTTGTTCATTACAAAGAAACAGAACAGTATGAAGTACTGTAACTCCCTCTTTACCCAAAGTAACTATATGCATCATTCCGGTGTGGTATGCTACAGGGATAAACATTTTTCACATTCTTCACTAGGTCTAAGTTTCCTCAGTGAAACAAAGTGTTAAAGAAAGTGATAAAAAAGTTAAGCAAGCCAAAATACTAATATAAGAGTGATGTATCTACAACCAGATTCCTTCATCTACCCAACATAATCCCCAACGTGATCATATTCCTAGTATGCAATTCATTGAATAATATAATTTTGTGACATCTACATAACATTTATATATATATGACAGTGGTACCACAGCCACTGTAAACTGAGGCTAACACACACACACAGACAGCAAATACCTAGTACTTAGGCCTACAAACCGCCATAAATTTTAAGAGTAAAAACAGGTTTGATGCCTTGGCATCAAAAGTTTATTTTAGAAGTTAGTAAATACGAGTGAAAATGTAATCTTATCATAAAATGGTTTGGGTTGGAAGGGACCTCTAACATTACCTACAACTCTCCTGCCATGAGCAGGGACACCCTGCCCTAGACCAGGCTGAAGACTGTCCCAAGCAATCTGACCCTGAACACTTCCAGGGATGGAACATCCACAACTTCTCCAGCCAGCTCTTGCCAGTGACCCACCACCCTCACAGTCAATATCTGATCTAAACCTACTCTCAAGTTTGAGTCCCTTGCTTTCTGCTCAGTCACATTATGCTCTTGTGAAGAGTCTCTCTCCATCTTTGAGAGCTCTGTTCAGTACTGGAAGGCCACAATTAGGTCAGCCCAAAGCCTTCTCTTCACAAGGCCAAACAACTCAAATTCCCGCAGCTTCCTCCCTCATAGCAGAGGTGCTCCATCCCTCTGCTCACCTTGGTGCCTCCTCTGGACTCTCTCAGCAGCTCTGTGTCCTTGCTGTGCTGGGAGCCCAGGGCTGGAGGCAGATCTGCAGGTGGGGTCTCACCAGAGCGGGGCAGAGGGGCAGAATCCCCTCCCTTCCCTGCTGCCCATGGGCTCTGGGTGCAGCCCAGGACACACTTGGCTCTCTGGGCTGGGAGTGCCCATGGCTGGCTCATGTCCAGCTCTCACCCACAGCACCCCCAAGTCCTTCTGGGCAGGGCTGCTCTCCATCTGTTCATGCCCAGCCTGGGCTGGCACCAGGGATTGCTCTGACCCAGGTGCAGCACCAGCATTTGGCCTTGTAAAACCTCATGAGATTCCCGTGGGCCACTGCTTGAGCTTGTTCAGGTCCTTCCGGATGGCATCCTGTCCCTTAGGAGTGTCAACTGCCCCACTCAGCTTGGTGTCATCTCAGAACTTGCTGAGTGTGCATTCAATCCTTTCACCTGTGTAACTGATGAAGATATTAAATAACACTGGTCCGCCATACCTTGTCCCCTGGGGGACATCTCTTGTCACCGATGCCCATTAGGACTCTGAGCTATTTATCACTACCCTCTGGATGAGTCATCCAGCCACCTCCTTACCCATTTTACACCTGCTCATCAAATCCATCTCTCTGAAATTTGAACAGAGAAGGATATTGTAGGGGAATTGTGTCTAAATCTTTACAGAAGTCCAGATAAATGACATCTGTAACCCCTTCCCTGTCCAATAGCGTAGTCATTTCAACACAAAAGGCCACAAGGTTGGTTATTTTAAAACAATGTGACCATTTTCTCTTATAAAGTTAAGACACTTGCAACATTTAGTAGAACTAGAGAGTTACAAAATCTTGTTCAAATAGCTTCTTCCAAGTTTCATGGATACCATGTAATTGCAATGAGTGAGGAAACTCTTGTAGCAGTGGAAAATATAAGGAAATATATACATACAGTTCATGTAAGGTGATGTATACACAGAACATTCTATATCACAACCCACAGTGAAGATATCTTCACAATTGCATCTGTTTTTCAAACAACTAACCATGTTTTATTTTTCAGGTTTCACACTAGCCATACACAATGGAAATACAGTGTGACATCATGAAGCTGATATCAGATGCAATAGTTACCAAAGTTTACCACCAGCAGTTATCTAGATTGCTACTGCAGAAACTGAAAGATGGCAAAAATACCAAAAAAGCTTTCTTACAATCTAGCCTCTAGATATCCCCATCCTATGGCATCCCACAATTTACCGAATCATCTCCTCTCCCTCTTTCACAAGCAGAGAGGGACAACATTTCCCCAAATCTTCCACTACAGGCCACAGGTACAAAATTTGGCTGCCCCATGCACCAATACAAATTTCATAGAGGGAACTTTCAGTTCTGATTATGTGGACTCTAGTTAAATCAAATGGTCACCATTTGTTACAAATCATAAGAAAAATGCACATGTAAAGGCAGGGGGAAGGAAAAATTCTTAAGCTGCTTATGCTCTTCAAACTGAAGAGCAGTATTAAGAAGTTTTTTAATCACCAACAGGTCTCTCATGTCACACAGGAAACAGGAGAATAAATAAGACAAGATAATTTCCTTCATATTGTAATAAATAGATGTTAACATGAATACAGAAGAACTATGACTGCAACTGCATAGGTCTAAGAAAGTCATACTATAATTATAAACTTTCTTATACTACTATTATACTACTATATAACTATTTACTGAAAAATACTGCATTAATCAAAATAATATCTAAAAAACAGCATTTTACAGCTCACAAAAAATACAAATCATTTAATGGACTTACTCACTGGGATACCACAAGAGCTTTTTAAAATAGTTATATCTTGCTCAAAAATCTTTATGTATTAGCCTTCCTGGGTACCACACATAATTTAATATAGGCCACTATTTTTCAAACAAATGAGAAAACAAAACACAGAATGTCACTCAAATTTCAGATACAAATACTGTTACTGGCTGACATTATTTCAATTTGCCTCTTAACGACAACAGAGAATTTAGCAAATTTAACCAGCCCTACAGTTTGCCTCTTGATATTGTAAGCTGCTAAAACAAAATTACATTATCCCTATGATAAGTCCTTCCAAAAAGAAAAAAGTGCAGGAAAAAAAGATTTCTTATAATAGAAGTGAATGGACATGGTATTATGCCTTTATTACTGGCTAACAGACCAGTTATTAGGTATTAAGTACCCATGTTTATTAATCCTGTTGCAAGTACTAGAAGTCTTCACGTATCATTAATGAAAAATATGTAATATTCCATACCATTCTAGCACACAAAACAGATAAAGTCAGAGTTCAGATCCTAACTGGAGGGGACTTTTTTTTAAAACACCTTCCAAAAGAATCACAATTTCAGACTCAGATGCCCTTGGGAAGTGTAATCAGTGTACAATCAGTGAAAATGAGAAATATTGCACAGAAGTGGAAATTGTTTTGATTTTATTTACATATGATCTTCACAAAACAGAGGTCACATTAAACAAAAATTCTTGATAATAAGAAATAATACAGAGAGGGTTTTTTCTTCACAATTTTTTTTTACTTAGTGAACTGCATGCATTACCAGCAATTTAATTTAAAATAAACCTCTTTTACATTAGTCTGATCAAGCAGGACACCAACATATTCTGTCAATCTGACGCAGAATCAGCTTTAAGGCATGAATTAGTTAAAAACCTGAAATGCATCAGACATGGTGAAAAGATGGATAGGAAGAGGATGTGATTTAATATAGTTCTCTGATTTCCACTTCTATGAAATACAATTGTTTACATGCTTTCTGATCTAGTCAGCACTGCAGCCAGTGGACATTCAGGCTATTCAGCACAGACACTATTGGAAGAAACTGGACATCAAGATTCTCTTCACAGCAGCTTTAGAGTCCTCCCTACATTTACAAATTGATACGGAGTTCTACATAAAATTTTATGGTAGGAAGTAAACATGTTACATCCTATGAGAATTATTACATAAATGGGACTGGCCAACAATGAAAAGTTGCAGGAAAATTAGTCATTAAAATGGTAATCTTCCGCATTCACTACTGTGATTGACTACTTCATTAAAATCACAGTTTGCTACCAGCTGTAACTGGTAGGAGCAACCTCCAAACACAGCAACAATAAAGAAAAAAGCCCATAAAGCTGCTAAAATAGAATTTTAATATGCATGTATGCAAAGACTCAGGTCCCAGACACACTCTGGTTAAAAAAAAAAAGGTGATACTGCATAGATACATACACACATCCCTGCAAATACTTCAGTGGAAATTTAATTTATACGTTTTTAGCAAATAATCATCTCTAGCCCAGAAAAAAGCAAACCAATGGGAAGTTCTTTACAGTCCTTGTACACCTTTCTTTGTTTAGCTGCTAATGATACACTACTATGTCTAGTGACAAAAATTTAAATCATTAGGATAGAAATTTCTTTTTAATTTTTTTTAATTCTTGCACTAAAAAACACTAACAAAAATCCCCAAACTAAACAAAATGCCTACAAGCTTTGCTTTGCCCTAACCACAATAGCAAGGACAATGAATAACCTCCAGCAGGCATTAAAGAAAATATGTTTATAGCTGGTAATAGACTATATAATCAAATTATTCATAACAAACATTTCTATGAATAGGTGTTTTTTTTTAACAGACCTCTCAGCAAGTAGATTATCAGAACACAAAAGAAGAGGGATCTTTTTGTTGTGCTTTATTTTATCTCATAATATGTAAAGCAATCTTGATTTTTTTTTTCTTTTCTGAATGGGCAGTGAAGTTCTTGGTGTTACTTGGTAAGAAAATCATACACATTAGTATACCTGGCTGTCATCATTTACTTTGCTAGTTTTGATCTATTAAAGCCTGAAGAGGCTGCCTGGATGCAGATGGCAAAAAAACCCTGAGAATACACAGCAAGAACAAATAAAGAGGTCAGGGAGGTACTTAAACGTATTAATGATATCCATTTGCCTTTTTGTCATCTGGATTAAACAATTTTACAATTTCAAGGCCAAAGACTAAAATAGAAAGACAAATCATCCCATAAGGGTCCTTACTGACACAGAAGAAAACAAAGGAGTCAGAATCTACAGCTTCAACATGCACATACAGATACAGAAACTAGAAATGTTGCTGTTGCTCTCTGCAATCCTATCAAGGCATAACCTAAAACAGGGCCAGGAAGTCATGGCTGAGACATTACAAATGGTGGTATTAGAAGCAACTAGGCGATGATGATATGAATACAAACAAGAGTTAGATGTGGTATTTTTTATCCTTACATGTTGTCCAAAGGCATACCTGTTCAGATTACATCAATCTATCAGTGCATACATG
Source organism: Passer domesticus (assembly GCF_036417665.1). NCBI lineage: Eukaryota > Metazoa > Chordata > Aves > Passeriformes > Passeridae > Passer > Passer domesticus. The sequence continues at coordinate 54,132,702 of NC_087512.1, read as the reverse complement.
CATTTCAGATCAGCACGTTCCTAATGAGAAATCCAAGTGGGACTGCTGTGTTAGTTTTGATTGGAAGCAGGCTACAATCCTGATTAACCCGTATGCAGAACCCAGTGCCTGCCAGGCTTGTGTGAAGCTCTGTCTCCTGTGTGATAATGGCAGGACGAGCACAAGAGGGTGCTGAAGTTCATAAATTTAGATTTAAGAAAAGAAAAATTAACACCTGTTTGCTCTTCCCAGAGCTCAGCACATTCAGTAAGCAAAGATCATAACTGTTGCAAATCTCTAGGTCAACATGGAAAAAAACCAAACCAACCCAAAAAACCCCAAACCATCCCAAAAACTAAGCAGCAAGCAGTGGGTAAAAAGAAAAAAAAAATTAAGCATCTTCAGCTTTGCTTAAATATGTCACAATATCTTGGTTTAAACAGGCAGCGAAACATCACCCAGCCACTCACTGAATCCTTCACACTGTGGGGTGGGGAACAGAATCAGAATGGTTAAAGTGAGAAACTTGTGAGCTAAGTAAATAAAATTTAGATAAGATTTTTAAAAAATGTAAAATATAAAAATCAAAACTAAAAAAACAAATTTTGTAAAGAAACCTAAACCCGTTGCTCACAATTAAACCAGCAAGTCCCACTGTCAGTCTGGCCATTCACCTTTATCCAACTGAGTTTTCTTGATGCGCATCATGACATTTGGCCTGGAATTTTCCTTTGGTCAGTTGGGGCCACCTTTCCCAGCTGTGTCCCCCCAACTCCTTGTGCATCCCCAGCCTCCTCCATGGTGGGGTGAGAAGCAGAAAAGGGCTTGACACAGTGCAAGCCCTGCCCAGAAACAACAAAAACATCCCTGTATTATCAACACTGTCTGCAACACAAAACCAAATGGCCCCCATGCCAGGTACTGTGAATTTCACTCTAACCCAGACAAAATTAATGCACTGTATTATCACAAACTCTCATTTTGGTTTAAGAAATTCAAAGGTTTAAAAAACCTACAAAATCTAACTAAATAAACCCCAAGACCACCCTAAAACCAACACACCTTTAAGCAAATAAACCCAATTGTGAATAGATACATAATACCCCCAACATATTACGTAAATTTTTTGAATCCAGGTTGTTGACAAGATTTTTTTTTAACAAAATGGTTTTTTCCTGATCATTCTAATTTTTCCCAATGTAACACCCTTCACCTCACCCTTCTATGATGGTAAAATACAACAATTACAAGCAGAAATTTTTTTTTTTTATGCCAGAGCTATAAAACAACCTATATAAATTAATAAGGGGAGATGAGTCATTACTTTACTGAAAAACACACAAGCTATTGCCAGGCCTCTAAACCTTCTGAGAATTCCTTCACAAATTGGCTGCAATTCTGTGGAAACAGCAAACTATACAACATTCAATGCTCTGCATAATCAATGCATCTTCAATATTTCCAGCTTCTGGCAAAGCAATCAATTAGGCGGGCTCTCAAATGATTGTCAATAGTGCCTGAGTACACTGTTTAATGACTTCCAGTTGTACTGTATCAGCAATTTTTATTTTCTTTTTTTGCTGGGGGACAGGGGATAGAGACAAAGATTGCAAGAATTAAGTCCTCCCTTCCTACAGGAAGTCCTTCCTACTTCCTGACACAAGTAGAAAAAACAGAAGAAAAATGATATTATTCCTATTCCTAATGTAATATCTGGGAAGGTGTTAGAAATGCATTTTCCTTGTCTTGTCAATGTTTCTTGTCTTTCTCCATCCCCAACTCACTCTCCCATCCTCATAACCTCCACAGAATGAGTAGAATATAAGTAAGGCCTCAGGCTTCTTTAGACTTGGCAGCATCTTTCTTCAGAAACAAACAGAATGACCAGCTGAACAATGATAATATTCACCTCCTACCTTGCTTCTTTATCCTTGGATAGTTAGACTGTTAGCTGTCTTTGACTCATTACCTTGAAATGAGACTTACAGAGCCAGTGTTTGGCTATGATTAAGTCAATCTCTCTTCTCCTAACTTCCTTAGTATAAATTATTCCAACAATTACCAGAATACATTGTAAGGAAAGAAAAAGGATGCAGAAGTAAATGAAAAACCTGAAGCACACATTTATCTGAAGTAGGCTATGGTCTATTTAGCATCTCTAATTTTTACAAATTTGTAGGGGTTTCCATGGATGAAGAAGCTACAACATCAACTATTTATTTGACTAATGCTTTTCACGGAATATCAACAAAAAATTATTAAACTCTGAGGAAGATTGAAATCAATATAGAAATTTAAGGGCAGGAAAGTAAAAACAGCTGTGATGGAGATAGCAAAGAACTAGACTGAAAGGAGAATAGTTGAGCTGAGGGGACTGAACAGTTAACAAAGACATTTTGTGTAACAGTCTTTAAACAGGGTATTACAGAGTTTTACCAAGAAGGGTGTGAAATCCCCAAAAAGCAGAACACCATGAACTTTACTGGTGAAGCTGGGAGTATAATCAACACAGATTATAATAACTGGCCTATAATGTATATAAGTAAAGTCTTCTAGAACAGAGAAGAAACACAATTTCACAATTCAGTAAAAATATGTAAAAGCCCTTTGCAATTCTGTTTATTCATCTTTGCACCAGACAAACATAGAAAAGAGGCACCAAAATCATGGAATTGAAGTAAATGAGAGCACAGTGTGTATCAAAGATCTGATCTCTCACCTGAGATACATCAGGAGGCAAAAACATAAGGAAAAGCTATTACTTAGGCGTAATTATAAACACAACTCTTGTGTGGAAAGACTTACAACAAAGTTCTGAAATTCAAATAAAGTTTCAAATTTCACAGCAATTCAACTTCCTAGTATTAAAAGTATAATAAATCTATTTATTGGATTGAAACAGATACAAGCACCTCTAAATAATGAGATTAGCTATGGAAGCAAGTCATGAGACTTCCTCACACAATGGGTCTCTCTTCCATATGCTTCCACATATTCCTTACACTAGTTAGATTAATTAGCTAAGTCTCATAGATTTTAGGAACATCAGACTTTAATGAGAAAAACATAATTGTAGTCATGGCTGCAGCAAATCTGCTTAGTGGTTTTTACTTTTCTTAATGACTTTGCTTCACTCTTCTTCACAATTCTAATTGTGGTCTAGAAGAATATTTGACTTAAATTGTCAAGTATTCCTCTAGATCACAATTAAAAATCCAATGAGAAAGTAGATCAGACTCAAACATAAAAGCAAAAGTAAACTCAACAAACAAACCAACCAAAACCAAATCACATAAATACACTACAAAACCAACTGCACCCACTAGGCCGGGACTCTGATCTGCAGTCAGAGCGACTATATGTATATGAAATATACGCAAATTTTTTGAAAAATTAAAATGGATAGGCAGGCAAATACCAAATTTTGTATCTCCCCAAAATATATACAACATCAAAAGCTTATTGGGTAATGGTTTCCAAGGGAGTGCAGTAAGTAAAAAACCTGCTTTTTAAGGAAAAAACCTTCCATATTCTCGTTATGTATTGAAAAATTCATGTTAGGAAAATCAGAATTGCATCCATATTAATAAACTTCTTGTGTTTTCAACTGAAATTTTTATTTCATGAGATCTTATCTAAGGCATGCACTTTCCTACCAACTGTTATGAACTATGGTGGTAATTTTCTTTTAAGAAACAGATCCAGTAAATGCTCTGTGCAAACATGCTTAACTCAAGGGCCGTGGAATGTCCTTTAGTGGAGTAAAGTCATTTAGCAGGGACTGGAAAAACAGGAAACCTTAATACTTAAAGGTGACTGTCACTAAAAGGGCAATTTCCCACAAAGTTAGAACTGTTAGCCTGAAAATGTGCCCTACACAAACAGGAAAATGTCTAGTTTTGCAGCTGTTTTTATTTCCCGTCTCACTGCATCACTGCACTGCAAAAACCATAGGGAACTGAACATGTAGTTTATGCAAACCACTCTTGTTGCTGTAAGAATATGAAAACAATATCCCATCTTTACTCATAAATGACCTTGATGGTCTGCATAACGTTTGTCAGACTAATAAAATTTGTAAATATACTTGCTGATATGATGGATTGCATTCTTCACTGCTCCAGTTACCTCAAACCAAATTGCCTGTCATTATAACAATGGCTTCTCTAAGCACAGTTTCTTAATTTGTTCCTCAATCTTTCAAAAGGGATTTCACAATAGACTTAAAGTGTTTATGGATCAATAATGTGCAAGAATAAAATACTGCGTTCTAACAAAAAGTATTTGTAATCTTTCTGCTTAAAGTGAGCTGTGAACAGAGCATTAGCAGAGAACATAATTATAAGTAACAGGAAAATAACTTCAAACATAGTTCACAAGCATCCAGCACTGTGAACAGACGGAAAATCCCACAGATTCTGAGAAGGACCCAGTGCTGGTGATTTGTGGTTCATCCAATGGACAAAAAAGAAAGTGAAAAAATTAGTCATTAAGTTGTAATCAATGCGTGTCTTCTCCACATGCCTGATAACAAATGGTCTGTCCTGCTGAGCTACCTGAATGTGCCTGACCTGTGTTTCCCTCACAGTGAGTTTATGTGGAATGCACAATGCAATAATAACCAGCAGGGCTTTGAAAGGAGACAGAAAATATTCAGAGCATTTACTCTTGTGGCTCACAGACATGATAAAAATGTCTGCATTACTTTCAGTAACTGCAAACAGCACATCTTTAATTCATATGGGAACACAGATAATCAGGTCATGCTGACAGCTTACTTCAGGTAGAGCACTCAGGAAGCAACCGTATCTCTGCATGGGACAGTAAATCTGCACAGGATCAGGAAGCTTTCTCATTGACAGCCAGGTTCCTGAATGTCACAGATCCAAAGGACCTAAAAGGAGCTCTCTCCTCAAGAATTCACAAAGGCAAAGTTGAGAGAATTGCCAGGAAATTTCTCTGCAGATCAACTTCTTTTATTAAAAAATGAGCTCAAAAGAAGACAGCCTCCAACAGAAACTGAAATTTGAAGAGGTTCAGGCATGATAATTACTGGTTTGTACCTGCTAGAGATAAATACAATGATGCTGTGCAGACTCTGGCTGGCTGTCAGACATGTAACCAGCCAATCCTCCACAGCCTCTCCTCAGCAAGACTGGGGGAACACTACACAGAAAAGTTCATGGGTCAGGTTAAGGAGACCACTGACAATTACTGTCACAGGACAAAGAGACTCAACTCCTCCATCTTCCTCTCCCCTGTGAAGGATGTTGATGAATGGGGAATGGGAATTAAGGTTAGTCCATAACAGCTCCCTTATGCTACTACTCCATCCTCACATTCTTCTCCCAGTGTGGCATCCCTCCTACTGGACACAGTCCTTAATGTACTTCTCTGATGTGGCTCCATTCCACCACATGAGGTCCACAGCCACAGTTCCTGCTGGGAAACCTGTGGGCTCCTCCTCCATAGGACACATTTGAAGGAGCTTGCTCTAGCATGTGTTCTCCATGGCAGCAGTGTCCTGCAAGGCATCTCCACAGAGTGCCATGTGGAAATGAGCTCCACAGTGGTCTTCAACATGGTGTGCAGGGTAATCTTTGCTCCAGCATGGGGAGTACACCCTTGTCCTCCTCCTTCACTGACCTCGGGGTCTGCAATGCTGTTTCTCACACTTTGCTCTCACTCCCCTCTCACATTCTGCTGCGCAGTAGTTTTATGCTTTTCAAGGAATACACTTCACTAGAGGTGGCACCCCATTGCTAACATCTCACCACAGGCACACACTGCACCAAGAAGGTGGCCACTAGATGTAGACTTCCAATAGTAATTACATTACTACATTCTACATTACTGCTTCTCATCACTTTGGGGTCCAGGAAGCTTAGGTTCAAACCCATATCCTGACATAGACCTTTGGGCTGTAATATACAAGAATATTTCACAGAAGTCATAATTAGGCTCATACTATTAAAACCGTATTATATATCTTTGATGCTCACTAGCCAAACTCCTCAGTTTTCAGTAAAAGTACAGTATTATTCCATTACACAGACACAGACTTAAGAGCTTCAGCTTTACATATCTGAGTCAAAGCAATGTCATGAAAGACAGCAAATCTGTTTAATTCCACTCCTTTGTTTTTACCAGCACTGCTTCAGTTAAATATCTTTCTTTAAATATCTTTCAGTTCAAATCACAGTACCCTATACATTAATATTTTTAACTATAATTTCACATACTTCAATTAGGCTCCTCTAAAGGTTAAAGCAGTAACTTCAGAAGCTAAACTACACAAGAAAACTGAGTTGCCCATAAAACTATGAACAAATCCAGTATTAAAAAGGTAGTAATAACTTTTCACTTACTTTTCAATACATCTTATCTCTCTCTCCTTTAGCTCTTCCAAATACTTGTGTTAGATGAAACTATCTATAGGATTGAAAACCTTTATATAAACCTATGCACAAAACCTCAGGTTAAGAAATTCTTTTGTGCTACTGCATAACAATATCTTGACTTATAAAAATATAATACATACACTACAGTGTAAACTACATCATACATATATATATTTAAATATTTTTTATATATGCATATATAAAAATATATATATTAGGCAGGGACAACTATACACATTTTCAAACAAGCCATTAAGTGGCATGAGAGATGTTTAAATCTCTATTAATTTTCCAAAGCAAGTTCGTCAAAGGATCCCATTGTTTCTACTGGGATCACAATTTAAAAGAACCTGCTGGGTCCTTGCATTCTATGCAGAATGGTGCTACAAATGTCATTGGGCAGATACAAGGTAAAGCACAGGCAAACAATTCACCTAAAATTTCTAAGTAATATGGTTACGCTAAAGTAGCTGAGTGGAAACACATTTGCTGTAAGTACATCACTGCAGGTTTGCTCAATATTTTTGAAGATAAATTGCCTTACCTTTTGTGCATTTTGTCCTAGTTGTGTTGCTTTGTAGAAGCTTAAGTCACTTAGTCCCTCTACATTTACTTTCAAGTCCCTCAACTTTCAAGTGCTTACAGAAAAATGGTACTGCTAAAAAATGTGAAGCTTAAAGGTGTAAGTAATTACAAAATTAGGACTTCACTGAAATTATCTAATCAAGACACATTGTACTGTGCCTGTTAAACTGTGTACCCAGATTGTTTGGAAAACTGAAAATAATGTTCTGATTACAGGGATTCATCAACATCAGTGACTATTTCTGCTCCTGTAACTAGATTTCAATACATGCCCAAACAAATGCCTTTGTCAAAACCAGAAGAATCTTCCAATTCTGAAAGACATACTGTTGTAAACAAATAAATCATATCTCCTTTCACTGCTGCAGATGCAAGGTGAAAGAACACCGACCTGTCTTCTTACTTGCAAAATTTACACAAAAAGACATGATACAGCCCCAGGGAAGAAGGACTGAACTACTTTCCCCTCATCATTAACAACAGCAAGAAACTAGGAATAGCAACAATTTTTTTCTTCTGAAAAGAAAAAAAAGCACAAGTTCTTCCTCTTGTTCTTAAAATCAGATGTAAGAGTTTATACAATAAACCAGCATTTTCTTCCAAAATATTCACTAGTATGTAATTTTTCTGGGCAACACAAGAACACATCAGAGGTATGTGAAGAGCTGCTGGATTCAGATAAATCTAATTTAGAGACTCTTCTCAAGTGCTAAATTGCTTCTGGGAAACAAAATGGTTTATAGCCCAAAATATGTGTTGGTATTTTGCACCTATTCCTGTTTTGAACACTTCTCCCACATGAAAAATACAAAAATTAGGAGAGAAGTAAAAATTTTTGCTTGGGGGAAGGGTTTTTGGGGATTCTTTTTTGGTGTGATGTTTCTTTCTGCCTCTCCACCTGCATCGTTTCAATGCTTACAGGAGATGCATGAGAAACATGAGGATGGACTTTTTACTGGGGCCTAGTAGCACGGGGGGTAATGGTTTTAAACTGTGAGAGGGTAGACTGAGACCAGCTGTAAGGAGGGAATTTTTGCAATGAGGCTGGTGAAACAGTGGAGCACTGAGAGATGCTCCATTCCTGGAAACATTAAGAGTCAGGTTGGACGGGCCTCTGACCAACCTGCTCCAGTGGAAGATGTCCCTTCCAATGGCAGGGAGATTGGTTTAGACCACATTGAAAGGTTCTTTCTAACTCCAACCATTCCATGATTGTATGATTTTCTCATAATAGAAGTACCCAAACTACTGTTGCTACACTTGTTGCCAAGTATTTTCCTAAAGTGAAAAAAATTAAGGATATTAGTAGAAATACTAATAATGCAAGAAGCTGACTAATTATGAAAACACACCAACCCCAAATGTTCTTGATAATTTCAGTGTACATTTGAAGTCAGTATATATCTGGGGAAATAAAACAGCTGTATTTTTAACTATTCCATAATAAAAAAGAATCTTCTATTCCACTCCTGGCTATACTTTAAGTAAAATATTTTCATGTATATTACTATCTCTACACATCACTACATTTTGTTTAAAATAGCTAAAATGAAAAGACATTTTAAAAATTAGGGCTAAATATCTGGCACATAGAAATTGAAGGCATTAAACAGTGACGAATATTTTTTAGTCACAGCTTCTAAGTAATGCCTCTTCTCAAACTTGCTTCATTGTTCAACTACTATATGAAAATACACTAAATAATTTTAACTAAAATTTAATTACTTTGACTAAATTATTTTCCAGCATGCCTTGAAATGATCTCTAAACATAAAAGGAAAGAAACATTAAAAAGCATCAAATAAAACTAAACTTAAATACACAATAGTATATTAAAGAGCAGTTAGCACTAGTAACAAAATTATTCCACACATGAGTAGCTATAATCACTATCACAATACAAAAGCATAAAAATTACTTTCTTGTTTGCATAGCAGTAATGCAATTATCATCTTATGTGATGATGACAATGAAACAACACCTTTAACTGCATAGACAGCAAAAAGATAATTTTCTGGTCTCTCCAACTAAAGAAATTCAAACTATTAAGGCCTCTATACTATACTACACTTAAAAAGGATGATAGTAAAAAAAAAAATGAAATCCTTATTGCTTTCTAAACAACATGACTTGAAAGTTATATAAAAGTGCTTCTGCCACTTCACATTTTCAACTTAACTTACAATCCACTACCACTAGCTTACTATGCTTCAAGGTAGTTTTGGTAATTCAGAAATATTATGTCTTATCCTACTAATGCTTAGTCTCCTGAGCACCTTTTAACTGCTCTAAATTGGAATTCCAAATGGGCTTCATCAATCAAAACTTTTTTTTTTTCTATGTTTGTTAATCCTTTCAAAATAATTCTATCTTTAAACACTTTTTCCAAACTGATCTTACTCAAGTGTCCAAAAATACTGCTCTCTCTTCTTTTTTTCAGCTACTTTGTCCAATGCATTTACATGGCTTACAATCCTGTAATTTCCTACATCATGCACAGAACCATTAAACCAGGAAAAAAAAAAGGCAAAATACCTAATATTGCATTTGTTTTATGATGCTGATTCCTTCATCTGACTGAAACTTCATCTTTTAACAGATGCCTTGCCTTTAACAGATTCTTGCCTCCAATGATTTATCTCATTGACTTGTTTAACCTTGCTTGTTAACCTTTTGCCACATTTTTACATCTTTTTAATGACATGTTTCCTCTTCTTCCTTAAGAATGTTTAACTAACTACTATGTGGGTTTAATATTTTTTTTACTGTACATTTTCTGTTCTTTTCAGTAAGTTGTTTTGTTTTATTTTGTTTCCGGAAGTTATGCACACAAACAGGTGTGTGGGGGTGTTCTGCAGCTAATTTTGGGATTTTTGTCCTTCAATTTTTATTTTGATTTGCAACACAGGTGCTCATATTGAAAGTTTTTCACTCAGCACTACAACATTGGTTAAATCTCCTACATGTTCCATAATCTGCTCTGGCATATCACTCAGAGTCTATATATCTCACTTTAGCTGCATCTCAGTGTGACATCCTCTCCCACAAGTACTGTAGTTCAAGAGCATATTTCCTGCTCTCCTATCTCCTTCAGTAGGTCCCATGTAGCCAGTGACCATAACAATTTTCCTATAACAGGAAAACTATTTTTCTTCTGGATTTCACTTTAAAATATAATTCCCTTAGTGTAAAGAACAAAATTTAACTTCAAATCACTAAAAAAATATGCACCCTATAAAAAAGCCAACTAAAGTTGAGATTTTTTAAAAAAACAATATTTTTTCCCTTTGTAATTTTTATTACAACAAAAAGAGATTCAATGAAAGCTAGCATACATGTAATCTAAAAGCCTTTCTTTACAAAATTATATAACAAGAGTTGAACTAGCAGACTACTGGAAATATTCACCCACTACTACTAGGTTTAGAAACAGCAATCTATACCAGATTGTCTTGAATTTCATGTTGACAAATATAGAATATATAATAAATGTAAAATGTTTCTAAAATAGAAAATAAACATGCAATAAACACAATTTTTTTCTTAAGTGCATCTTCTTTACGTGCCTTTCATTATTTTCTGCCCTTATTTTCAGTGTTTCCTCATTTTTGCTGCTCCTGAAAACTCTGTTTAAAAACCCTAGAATTCAAAAAGGTTTGCTATTCTAAATTCACTATGAATAAGAAGTATTTATGACTATAAATTTAGATTTATAAAACCCCACTTCTAATTTAAAAATAAATTGTCCTTTCCTATCCTGAAGTCACATACAAATAGTACACAGTGCAATTCTTGCTCATAAACTACAACTTTCTACGCTCTATACACAAAATTGCTGGATATCAAGGTTAAAGATAATTTCCCCCTTAAATGCCAGTGAATACAAATTTGAACTCTCGAAAGAGCTTTACACTCATGGACAGTAAAGTGTTTCTTCTGTAAATATAAAATCTAAACCAGAAAAAAAACCATTACATGCATACTTCAGAACTCCAAATGAGTAAGTAAATGTACTCATTATTAATGTACTTGTTTAAACTTGTTTCCAAAACATTATTATAATAACATGACTGCAGTATTTCTAAACTTTTATTTTTAGTAAATGAAATATTTTAATTTCAAATTTAGAAGGAAAAAATTTATTTATAGAAGCATATGAGAATGGAAAGTATACAGTAATAATTATAAACCCCACATCTTCCTTTAAAACTATAGTTTCTGATTACAAGCCTATATCCATTTTTATTAATACTACCAAAGTTTTCAAATTAAAAATGTTACTTACAAGATCCATTTTTGTTGTATTAACAGTCTAATATAAGCATACAACAAAAAATCTACAATACTTATTTATCAGCCATTGATATAGATTAAGACTTTGATGCAGTTCTAAAATTTTAGCAGCAGGCAGAGAAAAAGCTACAAATTTCTTTGTCACCATACAGAACAATACATATTTTTAATGCCTTTATGCCTTTTTTTTTTTTTTTGCCATAACCAGATGCTGGCTTGGACTTATTCCATATTGTATCACAGGTATGTCGAGACACTTTTGGAGCACCCAAAGATACTGCACTAGTTATTTACTTCCTTTACACAGATGCCATAGCTACACAAGAAAGGGAAATGCTTTCAAATTCATGGTCAGGATATTATATTTCCTGGTACCCCTGAGTTTAATAAAAGACAAATGAAACTTCGAAAATAATACTTATATCTGACAATATCCATTATTAGAAACATTAAATAAATGAAACAAGGTATTCTGAATATAAACAGAAGGCACTGGGGGTGGCAGGGGGTACAGGCTGCTTGTTGTTTTCTCACTTTTTGAATTAGACAATGACAAAGAAATGCAGTCTGTTTCATCTCTTGCTGAGTATTGAGAGTTTTTTGCAGGACAATGGACACATACAACATATCCACAATCCAGCCTTCATAGAAACTGAGTAAGGTCACCATGCCCTTGAAGGACACTAAAGGAGAAGAACACGCTCCAAAGCAGACAGTTTCAGGATGCAAAGGCAGACAAGAAAACCGCACCGAGATGCCTGAAGAAAGAAGATTAACTAAAATTAACTGATATATTAAAATGCATTTAACCAATCATGTATTAGCTTGAGGCGTGAACAATAGAAAACAATATAAGTATAGCTTGCTTTTTGTAATAAATCAGCTTCACTTGATCGTATTGGCCATGGTGTACTGTTAATGATCCTCCACAATATTTTGGTGCCCGAACGAGAGGGACCCGAAGACAGCTATTTCACTGCTGTGCAGAGGTTCAGCGACAACCTTCGGGAGGCAGAGAAGCCGGTTGAAAGTATCCTCACTGCCCCGGCAAGAAGAAAAGGTGAATAAAGGAGCTCCAAGTGAGGAAGAATTGATCTCGCCCTGATCAGGTGAGCGGGGCGAGGAATGAGGTCGGACCCTGAAAGAGATGGGGTCCAGAAACTCCTCCAACATTTTCTCTCTAAGAGAGGACAGAAATATGATGCTTCCACTCTGAAGGGACTTATTTACTGGGCATGGGAACAAAACCTCATACCAGGAGCACAGGTCGATTTGAGGTATCGACATGGGAAGCTGTGGGCAGCATGTATTGCTTCGGGAGGACGTGCGGCTAAAGAGGTATCTAAATATGCTACCCCGTGGAAAAACATTGTAAAAGTATTACGGGCGATGAAGGCGGAAAAGAAAGCCGCTACAGCAGCTTGCATTGCTTTTTCCCCAAGCCCCTATCCTGAGCCACAGGCTTTTACTGCTAGCAAGTTATTTTCAACTATGTTAGATGTTCCTTCACACTGCCCAGGACCCTCTAGCCTGGTTTCACTAACCAAAGAGGAACTCAAAACCTCAGAACCCTCAGATGAGATACACAGTCAGGAAGCAGCCTCCCCCGGAGGTTCCAGCTGCCAACCCAATAATAAAAGTATTGAGGAAAAGGGAGCAGCTGATGGTGAAGTTTTAGAAACAATGCACTCATCATCTGAAGATGAGGCTGAAGAAGAAAAGACAGATTTGGGACCTGCCTCGGTAGAGGAGGAATTAAGAGCTTTGGTAGACAATTTGCAGACGTTAGTAATTCAACAAAGTGATCGAGTTGCTTCCCACAAAGACTATTCTTTTGAAAAGGGGGAGCTGCCAGTTATTTTGAGCTCTGAAACAGCTCTCGAGGAGCGGAGGGGAAGACTGATACCCCCCCTCCACCATGGAAAATACGCAGTTAGAGCTAGATCCTGAAATAGAAACAACACAAAAAAGAAAGTGGAAAGGAGTTATCACTGAAGCAATAATTGAGGGGACATTCTCCCCTAGTACTAGAGAAGCCTTCCCCATGGTAACCCAAGCCATAGGGTGAGGATGGGAGCCATTTGATTGGAAGATATTAGATAAACTGAAAAGTGCCACCACGCAATACGGCTTCAAATCTCAATTAGCACAATCATTATTATAATTCATTTTTACCACACATACCTTTATTCCAGCTGACGTTCAAACTGGTTAGATTAATCATGCGCCCTTATCAGCAGATTCAGTTTTATAAGAACTGGGAAGGAGCATGTTAAAACGAGGAAGCAAGACCTCAGGCAGGGAGTCACAGCACAACAGTTATTAGGAGAGGGTCCCTGGTCCACAGCAACTGTCCAAGCCCAAAGTATTGATGAAGTTTTGCATTTAAACCAACAACCTGCATAAAACTCAATACTTGCATTGCCTGATGGGCTGCATACTCAGGCATTTATGCAGATACGTCAAGGGGGAAGTGAGGACTTTGATAATTTCATACAGTGCTTGCATATGATCACCCTGATTTGGATCCGGAAACAAAGCAGAAGCTATTTAAGATGCTTGTCTTTGACAATGACAACAACAAGACTCAGCAGTTTTTAGGCACGTTGCAAAAGGGAGCAGAGGTTGTTGACATGCTAAAATTAATGACTAGAACCACAGAGAGACAAAAGGCTGCCTATATGGCTGCTGCAGTACAAGGCGCCGTAAAGCCACTACTTTCAAAATTAGAAAAGAAGGCAGAAGGGAAAAATGTCAAATGTTTTGGGTGCAGGAAGGTCGGACATGTATGGAGTCAATGACGACCTGTGTCAATAAGGAAATTTTGTTCCACCTACAAGAAGGATAATCACATCAAGAGAGACTGCAGGTTCCAGGGAAATGGACCACGGAGCACGACCCCCCGCGCGAAGACACAAGCTCAGAGAGCTGCATGGGTGGCTCAGCTCCCTCTGGAGAACTTCACTCACTCCAATCCACAACTCCTGGAAGCGCCAGAGTGGATGTGGAAACCACAGTAGACATTACCATCACTGACTCTGCAGTACATCTGGTAGAGACTAATGTAAAGGGACCTCTGGCGGGTGGGCGTAGTGCTTTCCTGTCAGGAAGGTCATCTGCTAGTAAAAGAGGATTGGATGTAATTCCTGGAGTTATTGATGCAGACTATCATGGGGTTATCAAAATTATGGTTATGACATTTTTCCTCCTGTATCTATCCCTAAAGGATCACAAATTGCTCAACTTGTTCCTTTTAAGTCTTGTGTTCCCTGTACAGGATTGAAGGCGTGGAGAACAGGCGGTTTTGGTTCCACAGATAACCCAGAAGTATATTGGGCAATAGACATTACAAGAGGTAAACCGGATAAGCATAACCTTGACACATCCCAATGGTAATTCTATTACCAAGAGACTCACAATTGATACTGGAGCAGATGTAACAATCATTTCAATCACTACAGGCCCCAAAAAATGGCCAGTAGTCAATCCTGTTTTTTGGAATTGCAGGGACTGGTGGAACCCAAGCAACTCGGTTAAGCAGGGAAGTAATTCCCCTTACTTTCCCAGATGGAGTGAGTGTAACAACACGACCCTATGTCATGCAGACTCCTGATAATTTGTTAGGTTTAATTAGTAGAGACATATTGAGTCAACTAAAGATCACAATTGCAACAACAGGCCTTGGAACACAGCCTCAAAGGTTGCCACAGCACAAGCGCATCGCCTGATTGAAGGTGTTCCAGTTCAATTCACGATCATCAACCATAGCAAGGAGGGTGACCAGTATGCCAAACATCCTTTTGCATTGATTTGTCAATGGACAGAGACTCGGGCTAATCCTTTAACCATTCTGGAGTGGGTATTTTTACCTGTGCGACAGCCTAGAACCATTACCGCTCGCCTAGAACTATTTGCTCAATGGATCATTGAGGGCAGAGGGAGGATACTAGAAATCTGGGGACAGGAACCATACACAACTGCAGTACCTTTAGCCAACTGGTATTTAGAATGGGGAATTAGGCATTCTGTACCCTGGAGGACAGGCCATGGCGATCTGAGTGTCCAGTACTAGGGCAAACAATCTTTACAGATGCAGGCAAACAGTCTAAACGGGCTGCCTGTACGTGGCAGCAAAAGGGTTCATGGAACCAACACATAATTCCTGGGGAGGTAGGAGATACATTGCAAACCTTAGAGTTGAAGGCAGTTATTTGAGCCTTTGAGAATTGGAATGATCAGGCTATTAACATTGTTTCTGATTCACTTTGCGTGGTTGGTTGTGTATAACGCCTTGAAAGGGTAGTAGTTAAGGAAGTTAATAACAAACATTTGTATTCACTTTTAAGCTGACTACCAAGAAATTTGAACCAACTCCGACATGAGTATTTTATTACTCATGTTCACAGTCACCAAAATCTCCATAGTCTGCCTGAAGTTAACGCTCGAGCTGATCGGTTGGTAGCCACTGTCTGGCCAATGCCAACCTCCAATAAATTTCAACAAGCAAAAAATTCTTATGCCTTTTTGCATCTATCAGCAAAGATGCTAGTTAAACAATTTGATATCCCTCTTACTGATGCCACTGGCATTGTACGATCCTGCCCAGATTGTCAAAGGAATGGCAGTGGTTTAGGCACTGGTGTTAACCCAAGAGGTACCTAACCTTCGCAATTATGGCAAATGGATGTAACACATGTAGCAGAATTTGCCCAGAAGAAACTTGTGCATGTTTGTATTGATACTTACTCTTGTGTTAAATGGGCTACTCCTTTAACAGGTGAAACAGCACATCATGTTGAGAAACATTTGTACAATTGCTTTGCAGTGTTGGGAGTCCCTTTAGCCATTAAGACTGATAATGGCCCTGCTTATTGTTCTCTGAAGTTTAAACGTTTCTGCAACTTATGGGGTATTCAACATGATACTGGTATTCCACACAACCCTAGAGGTCAGGCAATTATTGAACGAGCCCATCAGACATTCAAGGGCATGCTGCAAAAACAAAAGGGGGGAATGATAGGGTTATCCCCGGAAGAAAGGAGAGCTAAGGCTATCTTTGTACTTAATTATCTCAGAACAGGAGATAGGGACAAACCACCTATTCTTGTGCGTCATGCCCTTCTATGCAGGTCAAGTGAGGACCTGCCTGATGGTATTCAAGTCATGTTTAAAAGCCCTGAAACGGGGATGTGGGAAGGGCCAGCCTTCCCGACAGTGAAATTCATGGGAAGAGGTTACATGTGCTTAATTACAGATAAAGGAATTAGCTGGATTCCGGCTGAGTGGGTGAAACCTTACCTAAAGTCACACCTGCCAGCTAATGCTTTGTCCAGAAGCAGAACATCAGTGACAACAACGACTCCAGACGCAGCTGAACCCAATACCCCAGCACCTGATGGTTGAACACCGATTGAACTTGCTTCCACAACTATTAAAAGATGCAGGCCAACTATGTGGACGTGGGGTTACGGTAACCAGTAACGCTAGCTTACCACCACTTCCAACAGGGGTTTTAAACCAACTTGAACAAGCTTGTTCTGTTCATGGCTATTTTTGCAAACCATGGATCAGGGTCCAGTGTGTTAAATGCAAACTGAAGTGGTGACAACAAGTCCGTCAGGAAAATAATCTTTTTATAGCTCACAGGAAAAAGCAAAAATTAGTTAGTCATTATGATAATAGGAAAAATGCAGGGATTGCATAACATTGGTCAGTGAGCAAACATTAGGTTACATGGGCTAATCAAACAGAGCAGGAATCAATTTGCTTATCTTTAGCTACACCTTCTGATCCTTTTCGAACTTGTTTAATTGGAGTTCCATTAGGTTCTATGGAAGAATTTGGACCTTGGACTAAAGCCACAGTGTACAAAATTTTAATGAGGCTTGGTCAAGTTGGTGCACGGTCCAAGGGTGGAATATCCAGAGCAGACCGACCTTTGCAAATTGGTGCGATTGGGATTTCAATGAACCCCCTGGGAGCACAAGCTTTTACAATTGCCCAGGGACTGAATGTCACCGGCATGGAGCCACAGGAACTAGACATCCTGAGTTCTATGCCAGGCAATTACTGTCTATTTTTTGGGTATTATTCTATGGGCTCAGATTTGTTTAAGAAAAAAGAGGGATGACCCAAAAATGATAGTGCTTGGATATCCCCTGGCTCCTCATGGTACTAGAATACTGCAGATTATTGCAGCAACCGGATAAGGCCTTTACCAACAGAGCAAGGTGCAGCTAAAATGCTACCTCCTGGGGTTTTCCTCATTTGCAGGGACAGGACCTGGCCTGCAGTGCCTCAGAAAGCACTGGGAGGACCATGTTATTTTGGTAAACTAACATTATTTGCCCCTAACATCCACCAGACACGTAACATCAGTCTCAAGTCCCAACGCTCAAGACGTAGTGTGCATCAGTTAGGCCCTGAATGTAGAGATGAGGTACAATTATGGGACCCACCATCAGTTATATTGGCATCATTTCTCATGCCAGGAGTAGCCTCGGCACAAGCCCTCACACAATTAAGGCGACTAGGGTGTTGGGCAGGGAAACAAATTAACATCATGTCCACAGTGCTAGATGAACTCACTACTGATGGTTGATAGCATATGCCATGCTGTGTTACAAAATAGGGCTGCCATAGATTTTTTATTACTAGCGCAATGGAACAGGTGGGAAGATTTTGAAGGGATGTGTTGCATGAATCTTTCTGATAACTCTGAATCAATTCACAAGAAACTTTCACAACTTAAAACACGAAGAAAACTTACAGCTGTTAATAACTCTTTGATGAGTCGTTAAAATCTTGGGACATTACTTGGGGTTGGCTTAAAGACTTAGTTCACTTTGGCATTATGGTTTTTTGCATTATTTTAGTGACTTTGCTTATTGTACCTTGCTTATTACAGTGTGTACAAAAAATAACTGAATGCACTATTAATTCAGTCTGGCTTGTGCAAAAACAAGACAGAGGAATTGTTTAGAGTTTTTTGGAGGACAGTGGACACATACAACATGTCCACAATCCAGCCTTCATAGAAACTGAGTAAGGTCACCATGCCCTTGAAGGACACTAAAGGAGAAGAACACGCTCCAAAGCAGACAGTTTCAGGATGCAAAGACAGACAAGAAAACCGCACCGAGATGCCTGAAGAAGGAAGATTAACTAAAATTAACTGATATATTAAAATGCATGCATAAAAAGGATTTAACCATTCATATATCAGCTTGAGGTGTGAACAACAGAAAACAGTATAAGTATAGCTTGCTTTTTGTAATAAATCAGCCTCACTTGATCATATTGGTCATGGTGTAATGTCCCATTAATGATCCTCCACAATAGCTGACAGCATACCTAAATACAAACAGACAATCTAGAAGCCAGTTGCCTAAACGAAACCACAACCAGCAGACAGAGGGACTCCATGCCCATAAACACCCTTCTGCTTCTAGCCCAGAAAATTCAGTCACATGACACAAAACAAAAGAGAAAGACTAGCAAAAGACAAAAAAGGTAAAATTAGGGGTGGAAGGTTAGTGTAAAATATCAACATTTATAAAGATTATTGAAGATGTCAATGAGCATCTTTTATGCATGAATAATCAGAAATAAGCACATTGAGTCAAGTACGCTGTCAAGAACTCAAGCTGTATCCTTACTCTTCTAACAACCTTGAGATTTGGTTTAGACAAATGAAATTTTTCTTCACATCAGGTTTAAATATACAATGCAGAAATGACACTTGTGATTTTCTGGAGAGCACCATAAAGAAAAATGAAAAAAATATTTGCAAGACACTGATAGTGTTACATGTTTTCTCAATCCTTTGTTTTCTCAATCCCTTTTTCTGCTAGCATGAAAGATAATTTATGACCGTTACGGCACCTTATCCAAAACAAATTAAAAATATGCAAACTGGAACTCCTAGCTTTCCAAATTCAGACAGCTTGAATTCTATAAAAAAAGACATTTACTCCAGAGAGAAACATTTTTCTCCAAATCCAAAAGTGCATCTGATTCAAGACAGATAAAAAATTGTAGCCACGGAGTCTTTATTTTATAGCAATCCAAGAATGAAGAATTTTATCTTGCTGACATCCAAATTTCAATAATTTAAAACAATTTCCAAGCTTTGTATTTTTACCACACTGTTTTATTTCTTCCCTACAGAGCAAAAATCTTACATTTGCAGTTCTATTGACTGAACTACTGAATGTCAAGCAGCTGCTCCTCCTTAAAAATAGAGAAAAACAAAGAAAACTGGGGAAGATATACACTGTACAGTCATATGTGAAGACCTCGGTTCTTTCAATATTTTTCAAAATGGTATAGAAATAATAAATAATATCAGATATTTAAGCTTAACTTCATAATGACAGTATCATCTCCAAGGAAAACTAAAACAATTAAGTACTGAGAAAATATTTAATTCATTAGTCTGATTAAGGTCCTAAACCTAACTGAAGACATTTAATCTTTTTTTTCTCCCAGGATAACTCCCTTCCAATCCAAACCATTCTGTGATTCCATATGAAAATGCCTACTGACATTTCAGTTTCCATGCTTTTCTTTAAATCTTAAAATTTAACCCATGTTTCTACTACAATCTGAAAATATTCAGCATTTCTAAGACATGAAGTGTTATTCAGCATTGATGCTTCCTATAAAAAGAATTGCTGAAATGTTTTTTCTAGTCCTGAAATAAAAATTAAGATCTTCTGTATCTATTACTCTTTTATTGCTTAAACTTCTGCAGTATTTGCAATGATTGATTTCAGGGGTTTTCCTGATATTTATCTGCTTAGCAAAAGTTAAGGCAATAAATGATACAATTGATCTGTAACCTTTGACAGCTTGTCACTCAACTGTCACAGTTTTCTGATTTGTGTCAAAACTTGTTTGCTCGAACCTTGACAGATGACAAGCGGGTTTGATGCATTATGTCTATGACAAACTGAAGCTCCAATAGGGAAAATACAGCAAATCATGTTTAAATATTACAGAAAATACCTGTAAGTGTGCTAATACTGAATACTACAGCTGTTGACAAAGGTAACTCAAAGCACATAGTTCAGTAACACTTGTCAGATATTTTTATCTTGTCAAGTATGATCATCAACTTACCATTATCACCATCGTATCTTCAGCTATAGCTCTTGCCAAAGAAATATCCTGCATTTCAGGAAGACCCTATCAAAATCTGAGGTTTTATCCTGGACTGTGTCATTCCCTCATATTCTTATGTCTATGAATTTAAGAGCAATTTCCTACCTAAGGCATTGCCTTGGAACTATAAACATCTAATACATTTAAGATTATGTGGAACCTCACTGCCAAAAACAGTTGGGTGGAACAACTCAAGAATTCTAATTAAGGTATCCATGTATGCATTCTCTGAAGTCAGCTCCCTCTATGACATTTCTAAAGAGAAAACACTTATTTCTTAGCATAGTTCTGTTAGCATAGTTCATAGTGACACTCCATTTATGGGACATGTATTTTTGCCTCTAGAAAATTAAGAATTAGAACGGGAAAATTAGAGAGCAAACCAAATAATTTATTTCTAAATATTCTGAAACAAGTATTTCAAATTTTTGAAATGTTTACACAGCAAATAGGATTTTTCTCAATTATTTATCTGATAGTCTGTTTGATGCAATTCTAATCTTAAATGAAGACAAGAAGGTAAGTACATTCAATCCATTGTCTTAGATTATTATTTTACAAAAAAACCCAAATTTATACACTTTTGTCACAAAATAACATAATTTGTCATTCTGGTAGTAGTTTAGATCATATTACTACTTTAAAACATCTAGTAAACATTCAGTCAAAACCTGCTACAACAGTGAACCAAGATTTAATCCATTTGCCCCTAAACTGACACAGAAATAAAACCGTTCTTTCTCTCTACAACAGGACCTATCACCTTTTTCCCACAAAATGCTCCTGGCATGAATATGAAATAAAAACTCAGTGAAACTCTTGATTTCTTCCTGGACCTATTTATGAACTACTCAATCCCATAAATAAATAAATAATTCCACTGTATAAATAAACAATATACAGTTGCTGGCTGCTTTTATGATGGCAACATTTCCTTATTTTATTGAAGATCATCTGAACAAAAGACTTCTGTATATTAATAAGCTAGGACACATTCACCTTTTTCTCTTTTCATTATCCTCCATTTAGAATACTAAATCATTAAAACCACAAAGAGAAAAAAAACACAGAATAGGTTGGAAAATTTAAAATCTTTATCCTCATCCTTCAGCAGAAGATCTTTCTTCCTTTCTTTTCCCACTTGCTAGAGAAGTGAAGCTGAAAATTTTTCTCCTGATTGCTCCCAACCTGGTCACCCTGACTGCTGAATCCTTGAGACTTAACCCTTTCCTCACTTCCGACTTAATTCAACAGTAATATTTTTAAATTAGTCAATTACTATTTGTGAAGCATCAACAATTGAGAATGAACAGGAGAGGAAAACATTCTGCCTTCAGAAAAGCATATGAACAGGGGAGCAAACAGTAAAACACTACCATTGGTCATAATTTGAAAATTAAGTGAAAAGAAAGTATTGTCTAAATTCCCACTAATACAAGTAACATCTGTAAAATGAAAATTAGCTAATAAAATGAAGTTCCAAAATAAAAAAATGGAAAATATTACCTTTTAATTTAAATGCTTTATAATAGTCAATAAGGCTAAATAAGGTTACATGCACAGTGGTAAGTCAGCTTTCCCTAATTTTTAATGAGTCAACTTTGCCACCAAAGGAAAGATTTTATTATGAACACATCACACATTTGGAGAATGCCATTGTTTCAAGTGTTACTGAAATGGTGTAAAGAATCCTACCTTGTTATTGCCAACTCTATATAGAGTATAGACCAGTAGAGTTGTAGACCAGTAAAATAACCAGTATCAAGTACCTCTCTTACCTCACACAAGAATAAAAGCTTCGTTATCAGGTGCACATCTTCCCTACACGATTTTAAAGATCTTCATAGCCATGCCTGCCTGATCTTTCCAAGAGCATGATAAAGTGAAATGTAAAAGGATTCTTCATCCATGCTGCCAAATAATCACTGACATATAACTGAAGCTTTCCCTCCCAATGTCATACATAATTACATTGTTATTTTTTGAAGCACAGGTTAAAAACTTAAATGCACATGATATTTTAAAAAGCAAAGCTTGTTAAAGAATTTTTTTCTATCTGCTCCATGTGTTTACTGTGGCGGACTACTAAGATTCACACTTTCTTTCATCTCTGCTTTAAACACTTCCTCGCTATATCCAGCACGTTTAACTAAAAATATGCTGGGTAAAATAAATAAAAAAATATGCTGTATAAAAAAAAAATTATGTTGGATTAAAAACCAAAAAAAGCTGGATAAAAATATGTGCAGCTTAATGAAAATTTTACCATGACAGCTTCTGCCATACAGCAAAAGTCATACACATGGTAATTATTTGCAATACACAAAGAAATTACCCAAATTTTATTTTAAGCAAAAAAACAAATGACATATTTTGACACACAAAATATAGAAACATCATTACAAATGCATCTTAGGAAATATTTCTTAATTATAAGATTTTTCACTGTGAATGTTTATTTAACATAGTACATTCTTTTCTCTTTCACACTCCAAATCTTACTGAAAACAGCAGCTACCCACTTGAACCATAAGCTGTCGTATTTCACTCTTGCTTTGCAATCATGAGTTTAAGGCCACCAAAATTTTAGCACTAGAGCATAAATTTCTTAATGAACTACCTGCAGATGACTTGCAGGAACAAATATCTTATTTAAATCATACAATCAATGTTTTGGTAGGTACTATTCCAAGTCCCTGACATGATTCTGTTGCAGTTATAATTAGTTCTATGCTTACAAGAATGGGAATCATGTATGCAACCCTCTGGTTGTAAAAGACGTAAGCAGAGGTAAATAAATCCCTAGGATAGAAATGTGTTTATCATATTCTTTAAAAGATCACATTAATTACAGATATTCTCCACCAAAGTGTGGGGAGAATATACTTTGAGAAGACAAAAGAAGATTTAATACTTGTGGGCCTGAGAATCTGAGACATCAGAAAATGTCTGGATTTCATGAAGCTTTTCATTGTTTAATACTGAAACACTTCAAGAGGATTAACTACTACATATTTATAGAATACTTTAGAAATGCAAAGAATCATCTAAGAGGTAGGTATTGTAATTCAAAGCATTGTGGCCAATAAGCTGAAGACAAGATATTGTCTTTTCAGAAAAAAATTAAATGCATTATAAAGAGGATTTTCAAAATTACGAACTTCAGTTCCTGGAAGAAAGATCTTAATTTTTCTTCATTCCTAAAAAGATTTTTTATTATGTTTTTCATACATAAGTAGTATATTTAAAGAAACACACTTTGTAGACTTTGGCCTAATCAGGATAAATTAAACTTGATAAAAATAATTTTTTATTACACTGTCAAAAATATTTTTTAATTACACTGTCAAAGTGCATAAGTGGAACAATATCAAATAAATCTCAGTTGACCAAAGCTAGTGAGAGTTATTCTGAAAATGACAGTTTTATCTATATACAGAATAAAAGTAATGAACAATATAATAGTTTAATTTAAAATGCGAATATCAACCATTTGAGTAGGTTAAAAATTCCTATATCTATCCCACTAGCATAAAAATAATTGCTTCCATTATAATTTTATAATCACAAACACTCACCATCCAGAGAACTGAGCTTAACAATTTCCTCAAACTCTAGCAGAAGCACCTACTCACATAATTTGCCTTTGACTTTTCCTTTGTCAGATACTTAAAAGTACAGCAAAATAATCAAATACATTCTAATTTTCAATTCCAGCAAGCTGCAATTAAGGTTTCTATTTTTTCACATTGAAAAATTATATATTTAAGAGCACCTGAATCCCCTGTCATTTCTTCTCATGTCAATGTCCTTACAAAGCAGACTGCCAGCCACAAATACCACAAATTTTCCAGCACCCATAATTCCTAATGTTCATGTGGTTTGCTTAAGTTACCTCCACTCATTTCTACATTTCAAATTAAAACCTTGGAGGAAAGAGTGGTTCAGTCAGCAAAATAACTGGGGGAAGTGGGAGGGAGTGGCTAGGGAGGAAGAGAGTAGGAGCAGGTGTCTAATAGTATTGTTACCTTCATTAATAGCATGATCTGTCTACAGATAAATTACCACTGCCCACATCTCAGACACTTCTGAAGACTTTCCTAAAAGGCTTCCTTATTACAGAATAATACCACTCACTTCATTGGAAATTATATTTGTTACATAAGTACTTTCAGGGTTTTATGAGGGTTTTTGTTGTCCGCTTCTTGAATTTGCCATTACTACAAAAGATTGTTCTTTCTTTTCTGGCACCTCCACATATACAAAGATAGCACAAAGAATAAACTAATTCCTCTGTCAGAAGCGTCATTCCTCCCACCATAAATTCATACAGTAAATCAACAACATAATAAATGTATGTATAAGAAACCACCTACTGCCCCCATAAAAAGCTTCATTTACTGAAAACAATATAATCAACTACCAGTCCTGAAGGGAGAGCTTTCAGAGTTCCTCATCTATTTAGTTGCTTCATGCTCCTTACATAGATATTTTTAGCAAATAAATTCTCCCATATAGGGCAGTATCAATGTACATTCTATAAAAGGCTTATATTCTCCCATCTTGCTGATCCATTGAAAACATCAACATCCTTTGCTTACTAGTCTTAAAATTACACAAGAAATTTCACATCCATTTGTCTTTATTTTAAACAGGCTCCCCCAAACTGCCAGATGAACTATTCACACACAATTCTGTGACTGCAACACACCATAGACCACGAACTGACAATCATATTCTTACAACCTCCAAGTACTATTTTCCATTCTATTTATCCCTAATAATTTCTTTAAATGTTTCTTAATATAATTAGCTACATATAAGTAAAGATTAATATTGGAAAGCATATTAAATTTTTTGTCTGGTTTCTTATTCTTGATAATAATTATTTAATCACTGATATGTAAAGTTCTTATCCCTTACACACTGGAAGTCTGGAAGAAATAAAAGTCATGCTTTTGATTTTCAAAATTATTTCTTATTTTTGGAACATAAGTCAATTTATCAAGCACTATTGCCCCACTGCAATTTATCCGTCTTCACCAGTGAGACAAAGTACTGGCAGTACAATAGACTAATGGATATTCCAAATATCTGCCTCACTGGAATGAGTAACAGGCTGGGCTAGCAAGAGTACAACATCAAGATGGCCAGACACTGGAGCAGGTTGCCTGGAATAGATATGGAATCTCCATCCTTGCAATACTCAAAACTCGCCTGAAGATGACCTGAAAAACCTGCCTTGACCAGAAGACTGGACTGGATGACTTCTGGAGGTTAAAGGACTGGGTAACTTCTGAAGCTCTAGCTTAATCTATATGATTTTATGACAATTCTAGGACTTGTATGAGCAGGCTCTTTTCCTTTACTGTTACTAACTGACAAACATTTTAGCATACAGTTTAACAGCTATTCTTTCAGCTAAATGAATATATTTTCATATATTCTGATTTTCAGCTAAACGAATATATTTTCAAGGCTAAAACATGGACAATTCACACAATATCCTCCATAAGGCATAAGTTTCAATTTCAAAGGAGAATACTCCTGCTCTTCAAACCATTTCTGAGGTAGCTCTTAGGTAATAATATATCAATGGGAAAGTCAATGCACAAAGCAGTTAGGTGATTTATACAAGACTTCAAGAAAAGCTTGTTTAATTTCGAAAATTTGAGTGTTACAGTATCTAGAGAATATTATCAAAGAGAAAGAACAGAGCCTTCCTCTGCCTCGACATTCTACAGGATTTTAGCCAGGTTTTACTGGCAATGTAAAAAGAAAAAAAATCAAAAATATTTATTGACTACTTCTCTTCAGTATTAAACTTGACTCAGGCACATGACTGCATTATATAAACTGCAAAATACTATTTTGATACTTCAGGTAGTATTTGAAAATTCAAATTATAGATGATATCAAAATACTTCTAAAATACTTTTTTCAAATGATACATACACAAAGTCAGCAAGAAAATACAAAAAAAAAAATTCAAACTCTTAGCATATGAACTGGTATGCAAGAACAAGCATATTAATTAATGAGCACAAAACAACCCCTGTTTTTCCAGCAAAGTGCTCATTTTCTTTTTATCAACAGCCACGTGTATTCATAAATCAAGGGAACAGAATAAGTTCATTTCAAGGTCAACATGATGCATGCTTAAATTTTGTTAGTTGTAAATATAATATTACTATCGAAAGCTGACAACGTCATACATCATTATGTATACTCTGACAAGTTCCCTGATATCAGTTCAGAAAGACAGACAGATTAATCACACTCTGGTTTGACAAACTGCATTGAAAAATGTGACTTGTAAGTACAAAATTCAAGAGCTCAGACACCTACATCAGATAATGAAGATTCAAAGACCTCTTTTCATGAGTGTCATTTGATTAGTGCCTCTTCAAAAATGAGCCTTTTTCTTGTGATGAGATGCTTTCTTTTATGCACTTTTTTCTTCTTCTCCAGATTTATTATTATCTATACACTGCGATAAAAACCAGTGAACAGCAAGGTGGCAATATGTT
Organism: Passer domesticus; assembly: GCF_036417665.1. Taxonomy (NCBI): domain Eukaryota; kingdom Metazoa; phylum Chordata; class Aves; order Passeriformes; family Passeridae; genus Passer; species Passer domesticus. Next base: position 54,105,749 of record NC_087512.1, on the reverse strand, counting down.
TTGTTTTATTTGAGATATAAACAGAGCAAATGAAGCTACTCTCTTACAGCACTATATGTATCATGCAGTGTAACACTGGTCCTGAACAAAATTTTAAAAAAGTACTTGCTCAAATAAAACAGCCAATATTCAAAAACAGGCTGTGAAATAATAATGTAAGGATATATTTTGTATTGTACGACCTGACCTGTAGAAATAATTAGCTCATTTTACCTACATTGAGTCACTTTTACTTAAACGAAAGTAAACATATTTTAAATGGCCTTCACAAAATAGTGAACCTAAGGTAGATGCTACCTACAATATAGAACAAAAGAGAAAAATAAGACCTAAAAAAAGCTGCTTGAATATTTACAGAAGCAAGAGGGTCTATACTATTACAGGAAAAACCAATTTCATATTACATACACAGAAATAGTATAAATAACAGTCTCCCACTGCTAATGATCCCAAGAGACATGAAACCACACAAGGTATTATGACACCATTTCTCTCATTAAGACACCTTAAACATTCTTCTCAACAATTGTGTTGCTAACTAATGAGCATACTAAATGCTCTGCAGCAATACAAATTTTACATTATATACTTTAGTACAAAACAGCTGACTAATAAAACAAAACTATCAAGCTTCAAAACCTCTGTTTACTTACTAACCTTCAAAGTCATTTTTGCAACTTAAGAGACAGAAAATATTCTGATATTCTTTCCATTGGTACCTGACATTATATATATTAATTTTAATGCTTCATAAATACTACTATATAAATTATTATATTACTAAAGAATAAACTTTACACAAGTAAACTCTGATGACAATGTATGCTGACAGTCAGTAGAAAAACACCTCCAAAATTCCAGAGTACAACAATGACACTGTTTTATAGAGCCATAGCATTGTGATAGCCTAACTACTATCGCTTCTATTTTAAATGATTTAATTTATTTATTATACATTAAATTTCAGTTTCAAAGAACAACCATAAAATGGCTAATCACAAACAAATGTCAGAAACAGAATCAAATTTATTAAGCTCTTCTATTACTGTTCAGAAAAGCTGGGAACAAGTTTAAAAGGAAAACACCATTTCATATTAACCAGACAGTAGTTACACTGACTAATTAGCTGCACTTCTGACTCAAAGGTTTTTCTTTATTATATAAAATATACTCTTTCCACTAATTTAAAGTATCTTCTCTGTTACATGTACAATTTACAGTGAATAAGAGACAGTTCACTGAGAAAGAGTGTGGTACACCATGCCTTCAATTTAGAAGGAAATAGAAATGCTCATCACAATCTTGTTTTCAGTTATTTAATTGTACACATGTACTACAAAATGACTTGCACTTATTCCCCAAAATTCTCCTTTACAACAATTTATTAGAAAGTAAATATCCAGTCCTTGCATTAATTTGTTAATTCCCTGTTTTTCAGGATTTGCCGCATGTACAAAGCTTACAATGAAGGTAATGCCCACACCCGCCTTGTGCGCATGTCTGTGTTGAACTCACAATTGCTAGAGACTCAATAATGCATTCAAAATACTCAAACACATTCAAACACAGAGGGGCCTTTTTCATCTTCAAAAAACACTGTACGAACTTAGAAATTAACCTGATCTGTGCCTGCAAATGTTAAATAGTTTCTATTGAACATATTTACATTAATTTCGACATTTATTTACACATCTAACTGTATAAGAAAATTATTCTGTGTTATGCAAAATCACTGGCACATTTACACCTCTTATAAAAAGAATATTAAATTCAATAGTTAAATGCACACATACAGAAAATATTAGGAAGCAGAAGGGTATTTGTTCCTTTTTTTTAGATTTTACTGCAAGTAGCTAGATTGTTAACTAGACAGTTAAGCATAATGGTATGATTTTGGTAATCTTTTATACAAACTAAACACCATGCTGAAAAGATGTTGTTACACATGCCAGTATTTTGAATCCCAGTCAGAGCTCACTGGTATTAAAAACACAGATTATGACCTTGTAATTTCCATCTTACCAACTTCACAAAAGGCAGCAGTAAGTACCATGAGCAAAAAGAAGCCTTTCACTAATAGTGATCCCCAGCATTGCAATTGAAAACCGGAAAAAAAAAAAAAGAGGCAATTTTTTCACAATAATCATACTTTTAGATAGGACTCACATAATCTGCAACTTCTTCTTGCTCACGGGGAAGCTCAGTAAACACAGCAACATTAAAGTCATTAAAATAAATAAGCAAAATAAAAACTAAACATTTTGTAAAGGAAAAACTGAATACCAAATAGAATATGTTTTGTGTAGGTATGTTCAAATAAAATTTATTAATTGCAAAATAACTTTTTTTAATTTTAAAAATAAGCATTTTAATAAATTTAACATAGCCTTTAGCACCTCTCCGCACACACACACATATGAATATAGAATAGTTTTTTCTTGACTAACAAATAAAAATAATTTTCTAGTTAAAGAAGAAAATTAAGATAATCATTCCTCTAATGAAAGCTTGATCCTAAAGGGCTACACCAAAGAGGCTTAATAAAAATATCAAATTTTTCATATAGCTAAATAGAGTCTAAAAAAGAAGACCAAAACATAGAAATCAAATAAGAAAAGCGAACACAGGACATCTCTCTCCATTATTTTTAAACATTTTTAAGCTTTCACTCTTTTTAATATTTTTGTTAACATTTTTAGCATTCAACATCAAACTAATATTTTTGAACTAGTAAATACAAAAAAGAAAATAACATACATTCATTTTAAAATAAGACACTTATGGTGTGATGTAATAACACAAAGCCAACATTTCTTACTTGAAGTGAGTTGTTTATGTTCATTAGACTTATCAGAATGGTAAAAGAAGAGCTGGAGCCTTGTTTGATATATCCATAATATTTTAAGTGTAGATTACAGTTACAGAAGAAGAAAAAAGAAATAGAATGCACACATAGGGCTAATGTATGTCCCAGGGAAATTAAAAGAAAAAGAAAAATCTTAACACCTAATGTATATGATCATATATTTCTATTACATTCATGCTTAGTATTAAAATTCTAGAAGAATAATGAGAGTAGAACACCAGGAATAAGAATCAAATTATCATAAGTGAACAATATACAATATCATGTATACATATATGAACAATATAAGTGAGATCTTAGTAACACGTTTATGAAAAAGTGTTGTCTGTCACAAAAACAGCACTAGGAAGAGAGGCATGACCACCAAATCACATTTTCCTATGTTTTCTTCTTTTTTGATAACCAGCTCATTCAGATATCTTGAAAACATGAAGCACCGCAACAACCCAGTAATATGAAAAAGAATGTACAGTAAATTATACAAGACTGTAATGTAAGAACAGGTTCCAACCTTCTTCTGACAAATTAGAGCTGAGAAACAAACATGTTTTGGTCATACTTTCACTGTGAATTTGTGCAAAAGCTTTTCTGACAGTATGAAAGTGACCAGTACTAACTTGTAATTAAACATATTCATAAGGTGATGAACTAGTCATTTGTGAGGCAGCAAAACTCATTATACTGGAATTAACTGAAGAACTGCACGACTAATGTTCTATCACTGTATTTTACTGTAAAGTTTCTTAATTAATTGCTAAAATTTATTAATTAAAGAGTATAAGCAGATTAGATGGTGGAGGAAAACAGAGTATTAGAGATTTCACTGAATCTGATGAGCAAATCACCTACAAAAAATTTATCTCCCAAATCTCACAGATCTCCCATCCACAATCACTATTGTTTTTGGAACAGTACAGTTGCAGCAGGATGTCTTCTATCGCTTACATTACTATAACTCATGCTCAAGATAAATTTTAAAATATTGATTCCCCCATTTCCAACCAACTTCATATTACAGCTTGGCATTTCGCCCTTCTCAATCAGTCCCTAAAAATTTTTACTTATGTTTTAGAAGTGCAAGACAAACCAGAACATGACTGGTCATGAAGCCTGGTATAGAAAAGCAATGGATGAGCAGTTATCTACAACAGTTATCTACACTACCTATTTTCTGTTTTATTAAATCATTAAAGGTTTCCAGGTGAGCTTAAAAGTTCAGACATGAATGATAGGTCTCAGCACCATCGAATTATGTACAGACTGTATTCATGATGTATTACAGTTGAAAGCATAATGCATGGCACTTTTTATTTAATACCTACTGCCTTTTACCATTTTAGAAGTTCAGACAAATACTTGTACTTTAAAGTTTTCCACATTATAGTTTCATGCAGTAAACCTACTTCATATTGCAGCCAATATGACAGAATAGTTTTAAATATAAAAAGGATAAAACACAGCATGTTCAAAGTAGCCAGTGCAGACAGCAAAGTGTAACCTGATATTTACTATGCTCAAACACAATCAGAGACTTAAAATGCTTTTGAATTTAAAAAAAATTAAATTAAAAAAATCTGAGATGTTTCTGATACTTAATAGATAAGCTAACTTATAGCACCTTAGATGAGATCAATACTCAAATTTGCAATATCTGTCAAATTTCTGACTTGATTTGTTAGGGTTAGTACATAATTTGTTACAAAATCCAGACAGACCAAAAAGAACTAAAGGTAACAGCATCATTAACTAGAAACAGGAGGTTCATGTGAAAAACATTCTAATCTTAAAAAACAAAGCATTCTTTCCCCTCAGAACAGTAAACAAAGACTTGAACATAACATAAAACCAAGTAATTTAGAACACATGCCAGCACATCAAGTGCAGGATTTCTTTCAATTCATTTTCAGAACTGCTGCTCTCCATTGTAATTTCCCTCTTCTTTTTTCATAAATAATTTTTCGGATGGTAATTAGTATCCATTTTCAAAGTTAAGGGGATCTCTAATTTTGAGTATTTTGCAACCTCAAAGATATAGTTTATGTAAGTACCAAAGCAGGTCCAGAACAAGTATTTTAAGAAACTTTTCAAAAAGGAATACTACAAGCAACTCAGCAAAATTATTACAAGAGAATCAACAACCACATGGCCTTGACACGAAATACCATTAAATGCCCCTCCAATTTCACCATCCTGATAGCTGTTTTATCATTACAAAATGCTACTGCATTTTATGTAGCAACAAAAAGAGTTCCTTCCATAGAAACAGAACTTCCTAGAGCTCAGTATTTGCCACCATTTCATTTATCCACCATCCCTTCCTTCCCTATGATTTATCTTCTCTCTTTTTCTTATTCCTACCTTTGTTTTTCCTTCCCTTCTTCCCCTCTCTTACTATGTACGTCTGTTTTGTCATCTGCTCTCATTTGTTACTTTCTTCCAGCTGGCAGCATGTGAACCCCGGGGCTGAGGTCCCATTTAGCCATGTCTGAGAATGTCAAGTAATTCTGGCTATGAAAGCCAGCTACCACCTGGGAGGGGACAGAGGGAGGCTGTAAGTCCAACAGAAAAGCCTGCCCAATAAAAGTCAGCCTCCCAGCCTATAATTATAAACCTTCACACACAGACACTGGGGCCTTGGAAAATGTCCAAGCTTTCCTTTCTCCCACCCCTCCCCTCCTGTTCATTCTCTGCACTCTGGCAAATAGATAAAAAACTGAAGTGGTAGTCAACACTTTAGTACACCTCAAGGGTCTTATCTTACTGCCTGAATGACACCCTCTTGCAAACAGATGCCCCTCCAACTGTGAAAGAGTACTCAAAAATGTGGAGTTGTTTTTTTCACTGAACTACAGAATGCGCAAGCAGGGTCATTAAGATATACTGCAGTGCAGTTTCTAAAGTCAGTTTGCAGTCCTTTTTTGCAGTTGCAAATGCCATCCTTATGTTGGAAATACAATCACTGGTGTACTCACTGTTAACAAAACACAGAATTTAATAGCCCTTTTAAATTTCCTAAAATTTTGTTAGAATAATAATTTTAACTGAATCCTTGAAAATGTGTACAGGCTACAAATACTGCTAATGCTGTCATCAGGGGAAATATACAGATACGTTCATCTGACTGTAATAGACACCATTTAATCAGTTACACACCCAATGTAATTAATGCAAAACAGAGGTATGCTGACATTAGTTAGTGCATAAACAGCTAACACATCAAAAGGGCATGCTTGCAAATGAAAAGTATCTTCATATTTTTATCCACAGTATTTCTGTTGTGCCAGACTCCAACGTTATTTTTGCCACATTTAAAATTTCATGGAATATTTAACAATAGCTTGGGAATATTTAACAATAAACTCTGCCCTGCATTACAGGTCCAGACTCTGCGCAAATGTATTGCAGCAACAATAAAGAAAGCACACTGTGCTAGCTCAGTGGTTTTATGGAGAGAAAAAAATCCAACCAACCAACCAAAACAAAGACACACACAAGTTCAAACAAAACTAAACAAAAATCATACCAAAACAAACAAAACCAAAACATCCACAAGAAAGCCCCAACACACAAAACACTAAAATCAGTAGGACACAACACAGATTTTGTGTTAGAGCCTTTTTTAAATTATGCCCTCGTATACTCCAAAACACACAAGCTATTATTATTCATTCTGGAACTGAGCTTTACCAAACAGTGTCACAATGTCCTGTGATATGAATCTATCTTGTTCATAAAATGAATTGAATCATTGTTACAGAAATTTACTGAAGTAAGTACTTAGTAAGTACTTAAAGAATCCAACACACATAGAGTTGTACTTTCAGGATTAGTTAGGCAACAGCTGGCACGGGACACACCATGGTTTTGCTAGAAGGACAAAACTGAAATTGGAAACATTTATAATTTTACATATAAAAAGGAGTCAAATGAATAAAAGTAAACCTGGTGGACACAGCCACATCTCTCAAAACATCCAAAGTAATTAATTAGCCCAAATTAATACTTCAAATTACTCTCTCAAACATTTATCAGATAGCTCAAAAGAGTCAAAGACACTGTGGGATGAACCTACAGGGGAAGCACTCAATACTCTTTTTAAAAGACTACAAAATTAAACATCTGTCACTATGCAAATTAATTCTGAACTTAGTAAGTAAAACAATATATTCTTATATTACTAATGGATGACTCCATACATACTAATGCAAAACATTCAAATGACATTATGGCAAGTTTTGTCCTATGTATTGAACCGGAGTAGAAAAATGACCATTTTGAATTATTTAAGCTTTTATTGCTCCTCTACCACAGCAACGCTTTCGTAAAGTAAATTACATATCAAGACTTAGATTAAGTGACAACCAGTATCTTAAAAACAATATTGAATGTATTAATAGTAATTATGACCATTAGATGGCTCTTACTCAGAACTTCACCCATTTCATCTTCCCCCAAGTGGCCTCAGTTAAAACACATTTAATTTGGTATTTCCCTCTCCAATTACATAAATATAGGGAACCATTGATTTTGGACTTGGATGGTCATGGAAGTCTCTTCGCTCATTTGTTTATTTTCAATTAACAGAAATATTTGACTCAGATCCTTCTAGCAATTTATTAGCTAAAAAGGATGAGTGAATGACTTTCTGATTCCTTCTGAGATCAAATGTTTTGATTAGCCTGTATTTATGTCATAAAAATATTCATGTCTTTTATCACAGAACTGTCAGGGTTGTAAGGGACCTCTGGAACTCATCCAGTCCAACCCCCTCTGCCATGGCAGGGCCACCTGAAGCAGATGACAAAGGAACGTGTCCAGGTGGGGTCGGAATGTCTCAGCAGGGGAGACTCCACGCTCTCCCTTGACAGCTCTGCCACCCTCAGTGTAAAGAAGCTCTTCTACATGTTGAGGTGGAAACTCCTGTGCTTTAATTTACAGCCATTGCTCCTTGTCCATCACTGGGCACCACTGGAAAGAACCTGGCAGCATCCTCCTGTCATCCACCTGTGGGATATTTGTATGTATAATTATTTAGTTGTATTTTTCTGAGCTTTTTGTGTACTCAAATTTCTCTAATTCTAACATCCAAGAGATGCTCAGAAGATTTCAATGTTCCTACTAAAAGTTAAGAAATTTTATTTTAACACTGCAAAGAATTAGTTAGTTTTGTAGTCGGGAAAAAAAACCTGCACAGTAAACAAAGTTGGCCCAACACAGAAAGCTGCTTTATTTATAAAATCTGGGCCATTTTTTGGTGTATCTTCATTGTTGTTGTTGTTTAGTTGCAGGTAAGCTAGAGCTAAAAAATTTATAAAATAGCTGGACTAGAGCCTATATTGATGGAAAGAAAAAATTAAAGTAAAAAAATAAATAAAAGATAAATACCTAATCTCCTGCAGACAGGTCTTGCGTTGCTTTTATTCAAATGGTTGCAAATCTAAGACAGGGTATAGAACAAATGCAGGAAGATATTTTTATTTTGGCTAGGATTTTTCTTTTTGCCAGTTGGAACATTAAGATTCCAGAAGATAAACATGTCACCTGAGGCTACATGTTAAATGATAAATCTGTTGAAGAACAAAAACCATAGGCAAAATCTAATAGAGTTTTAAATTTTTAGGTCAAAGTGATTACTAGGAGGACTCAGATGGCATTGCAGCTGAAGCTTTATTATACTTTACTGCTCACAGGAACGTTAAAAGTGCCATTTTACTTAACAACAAAAACAACAGAAATAACAAAGGAAAGAAGTAGCAAATGCATAGCATTCATTCCCATTTGTCTAAACTGCAGCAGGATGAAAACCATACATGACTATCCCTCTGAATATAAAAATTTATTCTGAATTTTTTTGTGTGGATGTGTAGTTATTTTTCTTTATCTCAGAGATGAGAAGAACAAACAGATCTAAATATTTTTTCTAAAAAATATTTGAACACTAGTTACTCTTGTAATTACTGTGTGAGTAATATTTTGATTTCAAGCCACATGGTCACTTGAAAGGGAAGACTCTAAGACCAATTAATGGAAGTGTAAAGCTTGAGAAGCTGTGTCAAGAACAAAAGGCCAGCCATAGAAGTACAGAATGAGTTCAGAACACCAGGTTAGTTTTTTCCATAGTAACAGTACAAATATTACAGAGCTGCACAGGACACTTCAATATTGAACTATGAAATTACTATAGTCAGTATCCACTATTTAGCTTAGTCAGTACTGAACTATGAAAAACTTTTCAAGCTGATAATAAAAATTCTGGAGTATTTTTAAATTAGGTTTCTTTTTTTTAAATGTAATTTAAGTTATCAACGAAGATTATGCACCTTAAAAAATAAACCTCTGAAATATCTGGTAATATATACACAGTAATGCTTTCAGATTTAACAAAAACCACAAAACATACTCATTAAGATAAAAATACCCTATATTCTACTCTTGTTAGACTCCACCTGCACTGCTGCAGCCAGCTCTGAGGTCAGAGCACAGGAAGGACATGAATGTCTTGGAGTGAGTCCAGAGATGATCAGAGACGGAGCATCTCTGCTACAAGGGAAGGCTGAGAGAATTGGGATTGTTCATCCTAGAAAGCAAAGGGCTTTGGAGTGACTTCTACCCAAAGGGTAGCCCACAAGAAAGATGCAGAGAGACTATTTACAAGAGCATGGAATGACAGGACGTGAGGGAATAGCTTCAAAAAAAAGAGTAGGTTTTGATCAGATATTAGCAAAAAATTCTTTGCTGTGAGGGTGGTGAGGCCCTGGCACAGATTGCCCAGAGAAGCTGTGGCTGCCCCAGCCCTGGAAATTTTCAAGGTCAGGTTGGATGGGGCTTGGAGCAACCTTGTCTGGTGGAAGGTGTCCCTGTCCATGGCGGGGAATTTGAACCAGGTGACTCATAAGCTCCCTTGCCACAGAAATCACTCCATGACTCTACGGGGAAACGAGAAAAGGAGAGGAGGAGGAGTGGAAGGGGAAGGGGAAAGGCAAGGTGAAGGCGAAGGTGAGGAGGGAGGAAAAGAGGGATGAAAGGAAGGGTAAGTTGAGAATCTATTCTAAAATACAAAGAAAGCTTAGATCATAGTTAGAAAAAAAGACAATATAATTGTTAAATTACAAAACAATTTCTAATAGTTGATTTGAGTATTATTTTTTTCAGTATACACTCCACAAGATGCAAATATTCCTCATTTGAGTGCAGAAAACAAAATTTATAATTGAAATGTGACAAGTATGCCTCCTAATAAAATAAATTTTTATTACTATATAGCTGTATAAAGAAAGTCATCCATAAAAAATTAGTTGTAAAATATACTTAACAGAATTAAAAAAGGTGCAGACATGAGGAATTATTTAAAGTACAAGGAAGCTTGTACAATAAAATACATTAATTTACAGAATTATGTCATCGAACACCATAAAAAAATCACAACTACAAAATTACTTAGGTTTTGCAGGTATGCGTACATATGGGTAAGTATTTCAGAAATGGAACACTCTTTGTGGAACACCAAATACGGTTTATCATCATACTTGAAATGTTTACAGGTAATTCCTTATTGTTACTTTATAGCTAACTAGACTAAATTATGCGTTATAGTAAAAGTCTCCACAGAACAAAATGCATCTACTTATAGCATATGCAGCTACATCCGTTTAAAGAAATAGAAATATTTCAAATATTTAATTTTAATATTATAGTACTAGATAATATGTTCATTGATATTAGAATATTAATGTGATCTAATATAAATTTCAGATTTTATCCTCAGTCATCAAACACCATTTTTTGATCCTCAGTCATCAAACACCAGTCATTAAACACCATCGAAGAATTCATCAGTGAGATCAGGCTAGAAATAAAAAATCCAAGCCCTGAACATTTTACTTCCGACAGGGGTCTTTTGGAGATTTTTTTCAGCTGTGAAGTCCATACCAGCATTACATAGCAAACCACCTTCAATTGCCCTGAAGAAATGGGAAATAAAACTCTTCCCTCTCCCCTTCAGTTCCCATCTTTGCTCATTCACTGGAGATCAAAGGGAATCAGTACAACCTGACACACAGGCCCATTCCCCTCAGTGATCCAGCAGGTGCTGAGGCCAGACAGAAAGCCTGTTTTCCGCAGCCCCTTTACCTTGTTTGATCGCTGGTTACTTTTGATCTGACACTGCCCTCACAATAGTAATGACTTCCCCCTCGCAGAACCCACCTCGCATCTGTCACCCGGAATAAAGGGTATCACACTGAGCCCTGACAAGGCCTATGGCCATGAGATGTGCTGCCAGCGAGAGGCTCCCCAGCTCCCACCATTTCCAATTCAGCTCCCTTTGTTCTGCTGGGTACTGAGGCCAGGACACCAGTGACAACAGAAAGGATTATACACCAGCTGTGAAACTGAGTCTTCATGAATTTAGATCTTTTCATCTCGGCTTCACTGTCTCCCTAAATGCAGTGAACTTCATGGTGGTTACCACGAAATACACAACCAACAAATGTTATGGAAAGTTTGTTTAAATCCTTTTTCCCTGCAAAAGAAAAACCAGCAAATCTCCTCGAGTTAAACTGAGAAGCACATTTTTTCCCCCAAATATTATTATTATTATTAAAGTTTTCTAACTGATGTTGCAGGAAGTGACAGAAGGCCAGCTGCTTCATACCACAGAAGGGCACAGGTGTGAGAAGCAGGGTATGATTTTTGTTTTACTGGCAGTAGGTGTTTGAGAGTTAAATGAACAAGTTCTTTATATCCACTCTTTCCTTGCAACTGGGTGTTTCACAGAAGGCAAAGAAAAGTAGAGGAGGACTTTAAATCAGATTATGTTACTTGGAGAATATACAAAATACAGAAGTATACAGGTTTTTACACGCTACACAATAATAATATAATTTTGGTTTAGCTTTGTAATTACACGTGCTATCGTTGTTTAAATTTCAGTGCAGTATGTATTTGAAAGACATGCAATCTTTTTGAGTCTGGAAGTCCAGTGAAAGAATTGAAATTCATATTACAAAGGACACAATCACAGGTCAAAAGATTTGCATGACATGGGTCACAGCCTAATATTAAAGATCACACATTTAATACCCTAAATAAGAAGTTCCTGACTTCCAGAGTGTTGCATGATCATTCTTCAAAATTAATAGAAACTGAACACATTAAAAGTATTTGGAACATATTAAAAGCATTTTGAAATAACTTTTTGGAAGTCCTAAGTGTGTGCGTATAGAAATTCAATTATATCAACTGCTTAACTTCCAAAACTGAAATCGGATATTCTGAAGAGTTGTAGATCTAGTTATCTCTTACATAATTCAGAAATAACTACCTCCAGTCAGTATTAATTTTTAACTAAGTTCTGATGAAAATTCAACTAATTTTTCCAATTATTGTCTCTCAAAAGTATCACTCAAACTCCAGAAGCTAGCAGGACTCTTTGGAGGCTTGCTGAACTCCTCATGGCAAGAAAATTATGTACAATAACAGAGCACCATAACTTGCTGACATTCCCACATGCATCCTGGAATAATTCTGAAATGAACAGAAAGAATACATAGAAAATAAGCTCTCTTATTTTCAGCCCTTTTCCATCAAGAAACTCCAGGTCACTACATTAGCATCAGAAAGATTTATTCAAGTCCATCCTTGCAAGGTCACACAACAACTTTAACAGTTACAGCAAGTCATGACAACAGATGGATTTGTCAGAATTTGTGCAAGGCACTAACTGGGAACTACTAATTGGGGACTACAATTTCTCCTTAAGGAAGACTGTATTTAAAGAAGCTGTCTACCTTAAGACAAACAATTACTTTCATAAGTTTTAATATAACTATGGTTTCTTGACAAAATTCAGCTTTTTCAAATAAAACAATCACATTTTGTCTGACAATTCACTCTTACATGTCAGTGTTTATCCCTACACCATCTTTGCTCTAAATGGGTTTTTATTTAACCTACAAGTGAGTTACTAGATGAATTTAATGGGCAAAAAAATAGGTCTTCAAAACAAAATAATAGAGGAAGACGAGTATACAAAATTGTGAGAATTAAACTGGAACAGATCTCTCTCTAAACTGAATTTAAATACAAAGCTGCAGAATTTAGAAGAAAATCATAAGGATGAGAAAAGCATTGGAAATACCTGAGAAAAATAAAGACAAAAAATATCTTAAATATTTCTTGCCTTATCCAAACGGAATAGAACAAAATGCACATGATGCAAACTGAAGAGATATCTTTGCATACGGCAGCCTGTGTGAAGCTTTAAATATAGCCTAAACAACAAATACTTCAACTGATCTGGAATTGAAAAAACAAAACTCAGACAAAGGAAAAAATAACAAAACTTAAGTTCAGCATTCTTGAAAAACAATTAAAGTAATAATGAAAAAGACAGCAGATATTTAGAGCTACACACTTTTCCAGAAACAGATTAAAAGTCTATTGAAATTAGGTATGACTGATTCTGCAGGTCACATCCTACTGAGTAACAACTTTATGCACAGCAGACAAGATCTTAATACAAACTCGCGTGATACCTCCTACCTCAGGGATTGCTGCTTGTAATTTCTCATCCCTGTTCACAAAGTCTTAACACCCATTCTGATGCAAAACAACAATCTTTCTGAAACCTTGTTTATTGTTACTGGGTGAGGATGCCAGTGTTAATGGTATTAGACAGATAAAGCTAAACAAACTGACCTTGAACAAACTCAGTGTCAGCAAGTGAAAACTGAAAATAAACTGTGAAAGTACAAAAGGCAAAGACAAAAGTCTTCAACAGAAGGAATGCTGGAGGGGGAAAATAATCACTTCACTCAACTTAAAAGGATTGCAATAACACTGAATAACAATAAGATGAAAATTACGGGTTGCATCATAATTGTAATCTACTACCTGAATTTAAAAAGGAATTATGGTCTGCAAAGACAGAAGCCCTGCGCCTCCTTCAAACAGTTTGCAAGAGAGAATAAAAAAAGTCTAAAATCTTTGTGAGACAAATAATAACTTTCAGTAAACATTTTCAATACCACTTGCACTATATAGAAAAGAATGTTAGCTACTAAATGACATGGTATTTGTGTAACAACTAGATTAGACTAAATAACAAGGACAAAACCTTTGCAAAAAAACCCATTTAAATTTCAGAGGAGAAATGGTAAAGAAAAAACATAGCTACACAAAAATACAGCTTTATGAGGAATCAAAAAAATAATATCTTTAATATATTAGGGTTTTTTAAAAGTTTTAATTGAGGTCAGCATTAAATACTGCTACTGTTAAACCAAAATTCTCAATCAACAGAAGAGTCTAATTTTTTGGTTAACTGAATCTTTGGAACTCTATTTTCCTTTGCTTGATTGGAGAGCAGGGACAGTTTTCAAAAAGATAAGTGATTCTAAAACCATTCCACAGCCCAACTTTGATTACAGCAACAAGTAAACAGTTCCCCTGAAAGATACAATAATTAAGTAGAGGAAAATTGCACCCTTCCTCCCTCACACCACACCATCCCCTGAAGCAGTCCACAGTGGTCAGAAAAAACACATTCTTAATAACAAGAATAGAATATTAAGGTTGAATTGTCAGCCTCCGTCCATCAGAACTCCTCACACATTGGCAATGAGTTGTGATTTGTGAGTTGCGCAACTCACAAATAATGTGGTCTGTTGTGCCTTTAAAAAAAAATTGACAAAAGGGAAGTCTTCACCTTACACCACATATAATTCAACCCAATGCATATAATTCACCCCAATTAACATTAAATTGGAGTATTTTATAAATTGATATTTAAACTATTTACATAATATTAAGTCAGTATTTAGGAGGAAAACAAACAACAAAATGCATATGGGATACCAAAATATCTTTAATCACAACAGTAATTGAAACTCCTCATGGAGTTTCATTGCACAAAGAGCAGCTATGCAATAGTGAGTAATTTAAAACTTCTCCATCTGTCTAATTCACCTCTAAACAGTACTGATTTAGGCTCATAAATTCACATAGAAATAATTCAAAACTGACTGATAAAGACATTTGGTTTAGTTGATAAAAATCATAGTGTTAATACAATAGATTGGATTTCATCAAGGCACTGGAATACATGTCAATTCAATGATAAGTTCACAAATTTATAAATGGTGCACCATCACTGAGTGACCATCTGTCCACTAGTAATTTCTTCATCTTTACTCTGCTAAACATGTTTGTCTTTTTAAAGACATTTTTCTACCACTGAAATCCATCAGTAAGTGTTTAAAAAATGGTAGCATAGAATAAAACACGAAAATATCAGTGAGAATTTAGACTTGCAATCTCTATGGCCAAAGTCTACCTGTGGCAAAAGTATTTCAGCTCAGCAGTGAAATATTTTTTCACATTGTGTTGTACAGCTGCATGGGATTTCACTGCTAAGGATGAATCCATAAACCTTTTCATAATTGTTGTCTTAAGATGTAGTTTCCCTTTCCTCTTTTTATTTTGAGGAACTTATACACCAGAGAACATGTTCAAGAATTAATTTTCTAAGTTAGTCTGATACTCTGATAATCTATTCCTTTTATTCCACACTCATCTATCAGTTTAATAATCTTTCAATTTGAAGACAAGATCATGTGGAGCTCAAATTAGCAATCCCCTATGATAAAAATGGCTTACATTCACTCTCAGAAATAGTACTAGTAACACCAATGACTTAAACATGTCCCATTTCCCGTGGGGAAAAAAAAAGGCAAAGAAACATGAGTTTAGGGAAAATCTGACTGCCAATCCCCACTCTTTTCTAGCAGAAAAAAAGCCAGAATGTGCTCTAAGACTGGATGCATTTGGAGAGCAGCATCAATTATAACTGATCTGTCATTTGATTAGGCCAAGCTTCAACTTTAGGGGAGAGCCATGTAAAAAGTAGGAGTGAAGCTTACAGCATCCATTGTAAAGTCTCTTTTCAGTATCAGAGAACACATGACTTCTGGGAAAGCAAGTTTTTTTAATCATCTTGCAGATTTCAGCAGCAAGGCTTTTCCTGAATTCTCACTTTCTTTAATCCCCAAGCCATATTCTCCAAATGATCATAAAAACCCCCGATACTCAAAAGTAAACAAGAAAAAATACCACCCAAAACCCATCACCAAGGAACTTAATTTTTGTTTTTCCAAGACAAAATCTAGATATATTAGTTAAAGCTGCCAAAAAAAAACAATGCCATCCACTGATTTTACCACAGGGATGGAAAGCCTCTCAGACAAGACCAAAGAGAGTCAAGAACTTTCCTTATTTTCCCATGTTCCTCTCATAAACCACCAAAGAATAAAGCATAGATGAGCAAAAGTAAACTAAGACAAGACGACACAAAACCACCTGCTTTGCCTGCTTTTATTTGATCCTACGCTTAGGGCAGATCATAGTATGTAGTGGAAGAAGTACCAGGTAGCCCTACCAAACCTTTTCACACTCTGAACAGAAAATTCATCCTGTGGCAAGTCACATCACACTGCTCTGCATCCAAGTAATCCATAAATTATAAAATAAACTACTTTAGCATAGATGACATGTATATACAGAAAATAACAATGTTTCCCTTCAAACCTGGGTTTGAACATAGGCAAGCTGTATTTTTTAAAGAATCATAAAACAGCAAAAGCACATCTGTCATACTGCTGTGGGTTCCTCTGTTAACTAGTGTAGAAAAAAACTGAATTTTAAGGCTTCATAAGGAGATATTCATAGAGATCTCTTATTTTTTTGTGAAAAATGAGAACTTCTCTAAATGAAAGATTGGCACACACACATTCTCCCCAGCTAGAAGGAGAATTTCTGTCTAAAGTAAAAAGCAATGGAAAGATATATGCAACTGAAAATGCAAGGAAAACTGAAATTGTAATGCTACACTTATGCAAGTACTACAAACTGCAGCGACTGCAATATGAAATTAACTGGCAATTCTCCAATAATATTTGTTTTCAGAATCAACAGCCGCTTTTACAAAAATGTTGACTTTGTGGTATACAGCATTAGTAATTACTCCTTACATTCAGGAGCCTGTCTTCTCTGCAAGACAAGAAAACAAGTCAGAAAAAGAAATCAAGAAAACCATAATCATATGCCTTCTGAATACAATTACAAACAGGCTAACCAGTAAAAACAGTAATAATTCCACCTACTATGTTAAGCAAAGAAAAAAATTTGCAGTGTTACCTAAAAAAAAAATTGAATCTACTTTTAAGATAGCCAAATCTGATGGAACAAATATGCCTGGAGAATTATACAGATGAAAGAGGGGCACAGTCTCCTGTGATAGAGACTAACAGTTGCAGAAGGTGCCTGTCCTAGTAAACACAGCCCTAGCACACCACTTCATACATGGCAGATATGATACATATAGAATGACATCTTTAACAGAATTACCAGATTAAAAGAACAATTTATTGAGGCACACATTCATAAGCCATGGTACCTAAATATTTGATCTGCCTGTTGCCTTTTAATTATGAATTGAAGTTTGACTTCGTTCAAAGCAGCATTTCCTAAAAACACCAGACACAGAAAGACATGAAACATGTTCAATTCAGGAAGAATGTATTAATTTTTTTTTAACTGCTGGACAAAAATATTACATTTTTAATTGCAAATATTTTTTGAAAATATAAGCCAGATAATATTATGGAATAAAATATTTAAATTCTTTTTCTTCAAATAGCATGCTAAAAATGGTGGAACATTTATATACATATTGCACTACAAAATTTCTGCACAGCTAGTAGCATCTAAATAAGTCTGCATTTAGAGAGATACTCTTCAGATCAAAAGTGCTTATACCACAAAAACCACCCAGTTTTCAACTGTCTTTAATGCACATTTAGTATTTTTAATCACCTTCTATTACCTTGTCCATCTTCAAACTTAAAATCTGTTGCTAAATGGCAAGTAGACATTGTTCTGCAGACACAAAAATATTTAGACATTACAAATGACTGAATTAGTGTCACCACATTTCTATGTATTAAGTAGGTAGCTTTAAATTTACAAAAATTATCAAAAATAGGCATCTGGATATACTTCTTAATTAAAACATACTTGAAATTTTCCTTACAAATACTTGTAGCTTGAGGGCAGGAGCTTAAAATATTTGTTTTAATATTCAACTTGTGCCTACTTTAATGTAGAATCTGCACTATCATCATTTTCATAAGACTAGAGGAAACTACTAGCTAAGCCAAAGTTAGCAATAAAAACAAAGAACTTAGCATAGCAGCTTTTTGCATTACCTCACCCAAATTTTATTTTGGGAGGGTGTCGGTTCACAAATATGTTATGTCTCTTTCTACAGTCCAAGAATCACTACTGCCATGTAAAAGCACAATCCAATGAACTAAATCAGCACTATCTCACCATGAAAATCCAGGATATCCCATTTCTATAATACTTTTCAGTCCCAGACAGAGTGCTTTATAGGACAGGAAAACAATGATCTAGCTGAGTTTATGTTGTAATGCAGCACAACTGTCACCTGCATGAAAACAACAACTAGGCCACTACCAAAGTATCTGAAATGGCAGGAATACCTTCAGAGAAGTTTGGAATTTCCAGATAACTTGCACCACCACAGAATCAAGCATATAGAGGAGGCAGGTAGTGGCCTTCACAGGATGTGACAGTCCTACCAGATAGAATCACAAGAATTTTGCTTGAATTTACAAAATCACTACAATTTACAAAAAATTACTTCCGCCAAAGGATGACTGTCCTCCCAATTTTCCATTTGTATAATAGAAGTAGTAAGAAAGTAGTGCTATTCAAGTTTAAAATTCACTGTCCACATAGCTTTTCTCCCAATAAAAAAAAATAACATCAACCATTTATCTCTACAGGCACTGCAGTTTCACATCATTTCACAGAGGACTAGTATCACAATTGAAAAAAACAAAAGGTCAGCTGTAGCAATTCTTCCATAACACTTTATTTGCAATACCTTTCCCAAGCAAGACTAAAAAAAGAAAAGCAAAAAAGCACAGAACATCTACAAGATGTACATACAGCAAACACTGACACTATTTCTGTCTCATTAAAAGCACTCTAAAACTTCCTGAAATTTTGTTGCAAATACTTCAAAACCTGGAGAAATTGTAGTCTAGGAGCAACAGTAACAGCACAGTGTTTTCCAGACTGTACAGTGCTAAGAGACATTTTAAAAAGCCCCAGCCCTTTAGGTCAAGAATGAGCTTTATAGGAAGAATAAATTTTCTAAGGTAGTCTGAAATGCAAGAGATGTACTAAAAATGAAGGAAAACAGTACAAGATAAAGCTGTTCTAAAACCTATAAAGTATAAATTTTTGAAGTATGCACCATTAAGGCATTTTTAGAAACGCCTGAAACTACAGAAATTATCAACTTCTATTTCATTCTAGAAATTCCCATCTTTCTGAAATAACAAATACATTTAAACAGCCTTATGTAGTAGCTGAAATCATCCAATTTCAAGAATGCAATCACAAATCTCTCACTCATGTTATACAATATAAATATTCTCTACATAACTGAGTAATTCCCTGTATTTTCAAAAAACTGCACAAGATTAACAGCAAACACTGTCTCCCACCAAAACAATCCAATAACTTCAGTGCGACCAACAACTTTCATTTTCACATGTTTAAAACAGCAAATTGAAAAAGATACTAAAAAACATCAAGACTACTTTAAAGAAAACTATAAAATTGCTTTTATAAAAGCATCTTTTAAAAACTTTAAAGTCTCCAAACATGAACAGACTGGGAAATACAATAAAAGA
Organism: Passer domesticus; assembly: GCF_036417665.1. NCBI lineage: Eukaryota > Metazoa > Chordata > Aves > Passeriformes > Passeridae > Passer > Passer domesticus. The sequence continues at coordinate 54,086,099 of NC_087512.1, read as the reverse complement.
GAATTATGCAGATGAAGTCTTGCAAAGCTGACATTTTATGCAAAGCAAACACTTCTTTTGTCACACCTACACCTTGCTGCAAAGCCCGACAGTGGTGAACAGTAGGGATGTACCTCAGGCACAAAACCACAGACAGCATCAGCAGGGTGACATCACCAGACACACAAGGCTTAGCAACAAATCCTCTGGGCATGCAGTTCATGTGTTAATGAGGGAGACCATGGCAGAGGCACAGCTATGCCTCCAACAGCAGCACCACGTGTGATCACTACTGCAAAAATGCAGCCCTTGGAAGCAGTCTTGGCAAGTCTTCTGGAAAACTTCTGCTGGCAATGCACACTCACCCACAACAAAGTTGGCCCGTTGACCCATTTCCAAATTCAGGAGTTTTTTTTTTGGGGAGTGAGGAAAATAAAAATACTTCATGAAAACTTTACCCTTGGAGGTATTTTGTTTGTTTTTCTCTATGTTCAAGAAGAACAATATTTAAAAATAACTACTTCCCAATCATATTTGATCTTTTTCATGATTTTGTAATCTAGATTTTTTTTTCTGATTTACATTTTAATGTTTCAGATAGAAAATATTCTTAAGGTGTACTTGTAATTTTTCCAAGGTTGTAGGAGAAGGAACACCAGCACAATCTTCTCCATTGCTGTAGTTTAACCTCAGGCAGCAGCTCATTACCCACAGTGGGATGGGGAGGAGAATCAGTAGGGTAACAGTGAGAATACACAGATATACAAATAAACATACATATGTGTGTGTGTATATATACATATATATATATATATGTATGTATATATCTCACAAAAACTTGAAAGACTTAAAAAATTTTTGCTGTTTTAGAAAACTGCAATTTAATTGCATAATGAAAGAATATGTACAATTCCCAGAGAGACATACACAAAAAAACCCCCAAAACTCTGAACAAACCACATTTGGATGCAACGGAACAAGAAGACCAAATGGAGACAACCATACCAACACAAGCTGGTGTCTGAGGATCACCACAGCAAGACAATTTTTAGGAAAGCCTCGGATACAACAGAATTTTTAATAGTTATCACTGAAAAATATTAATTAAAAAAATTAATTAAAAAAACCAAATTATACAAAACAAGGAAAAGGAGGAACTCTAAGCTAAGGACTTTTAAAAATACTGGGGCAAAGCTACACACAGTTCTAAAAAGCAGAATAGGATGTTCAAAATTTGCTACAATAACTACTACAGTACCTATGTCTACAGTTCAGATAAACAGTTTTTTAAAAATTATCATTCTGGATTAAAAAAACAATGACAGTTGAAAGACCATAGCAAATTCTAAAATAAATAATGCTGTAATTCCTAGAATGAAAGTGCATAAAGTGAGCATGAATGATAAATCTGCAATTTAGGTGTAAATCCAAGTATAAATGTAAAAATTGACCCACCAGGGGGACTGATATTGCAGTTCAAATCTTGGAAGAATTTAACCTTGACTCAGAAAAGACAGTATTTAGGATGCTTTCAGCAGTTCAGTTTCCGTGCCTATTCAATTTGCCCAGTAACATCATTTACCAACAATATAGCATTTTGGACAATACAACTACCTGGAAAAGCACCTCCAGATACCCACAGAGAACACACATTTATATATGTGCTCCCAGGTACCAGTTACTACAGAAAGATGAGAAGAGGGAATGCAGACATTTGTAGAACTTGTACCCTAATGATCTGACCTCTCATACTGAAAACTGTAACCTACGTAAGTTAGAGTGAAGTTCTCTGGGAAACAAAAGTGTTTTCCCACAGCTTCAGCAATTTGATAAGTTCATTCTTCTAGCTTCATAAAGATAAATAAGTTCAACTGGAATTTGCTGGAAAGAAATTATATAAACAAAGATGCTTGCCTGTCATTCATTACTTTTACATAATCATGTCTCTGTCATATACAAACAAAAATGTATTTGTATTATCTTTGATTGATGCAAATTACCACTATTTTAAAATAAAGAAACTGACACTTTTAAGGGATTTGCTTTACAGTATCATACTTATGATCTCTTTCAGTAAGTATCAGAGCTCACTGGGAGAAATAGTATCAATTTTGATTTATTGCTATCCTTGGTGAATGGCTGAAGAATCTTAAAAAGTACAACATAACTCAAGATACCAACTTAACAGATGAAGAACCTACAAGTGATTCATCTGGAGTTTGCCAGTGCTCTCTTTGGCACAAGATACCACTAGATTAAAACAAGTAGACACCACTAGATTAAAACAAGTAGACAAAAACACCAACAAGAAAACAAACAAACTACAGAAATTTCAGGTCCATTTAGCTAAGTTTAATATCTAGCGGCCTAAATTTCAGTGGAATAATTTTTCACTCTAGTATCATGGATTTTGGTTTGTGACTCAAGTACTGTAATAGCAGTGATCCCAAAGGACAACTAAATATGGATATTTCGAACAACTGAAAAGGCTCCATATCCAGCTCCCAATTCCTGGTCATCAAGTTTTTACTTAAAAGCTCAAATAACTTATTCTAACAACAAGAAGACCCAAAAAACACACAAAAGAAACAAAAAAGCAGAAGTGCCTACATTCTAACTCAAAATTTAAAAGTCACAACTTCCTGAAATTTTCTTGTATATTCCATTTAGGATTTTTGCATTATTTCCATCTATTTGGACTTTCAATATCATAATCTTCAACACTTCAAAACTGTAACATTATTTGTTATAGTTTTTCCTAAGTTTGATGTACAACACTAACATGCAAGCCATTAATGCACAGGCATAAAAAGATGTCACTTGAATGTATAAATAAATGTATTTAACCTTTATTAAAATTATATGCAAAATACATCATCTGCAAGTATCAAATGAAAAATCACCTTATAATGCTGACCAAACAGTAGAAGAAAGTCTTGTATCAGCCACTTTTCCACACTTTCATTCCATCACTCACTTCTTTGTCATTGTATTAATCTACAGCATATATACTACACACTTTTATACATAGAATGTTTATTAAAAGCAGTAAATTACAGCCCAAAGAAATGCTTCAAGTGGTATAATGTGTAATTTTATATCAATATCTAAACTGGAAGTTTTTTAAACAGCAGAGTAGGTACAGTCATAAATCAACCACAGGTGACATGAAAGTAGTCAAAAAGTATAATTAATTCAGCAATACAGATTACAACTCCAGCTATTGGTGGCTTTTAAATGTGTACACACACACATAGTACATGCCAAGCAAACTCACAACATCAAAATGCAGTACCTGTTTAAAAAGAAACAATAGAAAATAAGCAGAAAGTGGTGAAACCATCCAGCTGACTTTATTGAGACACTTAAGAATTACTCTCACAGCAATCCTGGCAGCTGAGGGGAACACAGGGTCTGTGGAACCAGCACAATACTCAGAAATTATGTGCCACACATTGGCAGTTCCCCACAGCTCGGGCCTGGAGCTTGTTACCACTACAAAGCCAATGCTGCCACCTAAGGGTGACAACACCACACTGTGTTTACTGACACAGTACTTCCAGAAAGTTATATTGAAAATTGAAGTATGCACTGTGGTGATAATGCATTTAAAGAAGATACATGTACTGATTTATGCACATATACACAAGTTTTGTATTTTTCCCTTCTACTAACATGAAACTTGGCATAAACATTTCACTGCAGCAACAGTACTAGAGAAACTGCCCAGGACAAAATGCAACAGATGGAAACAAAAAAGACGAAAGACAAAAAAAATTGAACTCTAAGGGATAAGGTTCTGTAAGTTAGGTTTCTAAGAAACTGACTAAATCATTTTTATGTTGCTAAAAAAGTTAATAAAGTAAATGTTTCAGAAGAGCTTGTCAAAAGACAAACTTTTCCATAGCATTTTTACTACCAGACAGATGTCTCATGTAGTTCTTACAAAAGCATGACTTCCTACACCTCATCTTAGTATCAGTATAGCTGTTAAACACTTTTTTAAAATGCTGAACCTTACTTTTATGGTACATTAAGTGGTTCTGGTGTGTATGTAAAGTGTTTGAGAAACTAAAATACAAGAGGGATTTCATCATTACTAGTGTGTACTACCAGCATGCCATCTGCTGGTTTTTGCTTCAGAAATCTCTAATTTAGTACTTGACAGAAGATGAAACATCATTATCCGAAGCTATGACATATAGTGTACACAAGAAAGAAATCCATCTCAGTATGCATAGAGTCCTTTAGTGTGGGGTGTGAGGCACTGGACCAGGTTATCCAGAAATGCTGCCCCATGCCTGGAAGGGGACAGGTTGCATGGGGCTTTGAGCTACATGGCCTACTGGTGTAGTGGTAGTGGGATTGGGACCAGATCTCTTTAAGGTCCCGTCCAACCCAAACCATTCCATGACTCCATAATCTTCCTGAATATGCATATAAACTTTTAGCAAGCAACTAGTTATTGAGAGATGCTAGTTAAAAGCATAAACAAGTCCTGAGTAGGATGAGCTACATGAACTTACAAAGCTTTGAGATTCAGTGTGTTGTTTGCTTAGCATGAGTAGCTGGATTTGCTGAAGGCTTAGGCTAGAAGCTGTGAACTTAGACCTAGATATGCTTTCAGCCAGAGTAATTAATCTGCCTAGTCATCTTCCTAGGAACTGGTACAGTGCTGTGTTTTAGTATGACAAGAATATTGATAACATAGTGATGTTGTGGATGTTGCTAGGCAATGTTTATTATATTAAGACTTGTGGTTTTTTAGCTTTCCATCCTCTGCCAGTGTGCAGATGCACCTGAAAAAACACAGAAAATAAGGAGGCTACAGTTGTCAGTAGAAGCTGTAACTCAATGAGACAAGAAATCAAGGGCCTGCATGTGTGGTGGACATGGAGAAAGAAACCAGGAAAGTTGTTTCAAACCAAAACTCACCATTAGATCAAGGCATGAGAAGAGTGTGTGAGAGGTGGAGGCATAAGTCATAAAGGTGTAATTGCCTGGGGTTTTCTTTGTTCTGGGTCTCTGTGAAAGCATCCAACCTTCACTGACCTGATACTGTATCTCTATTAAACCTGTTATTTTTATAAATCCAGTGTCTGAGATTCTGCTGCAGGAAACCTAGGTCACGTCTACAGGAGAACAAGGTGCCTGTGTCTGCAAAGAAAACCAGAAATGGGGTCCCTCTGAACATGGGGATTTAATTGTAAAAATACTAATTGAAGGGGAAAGTCTGGAACAACTATAGCTATTTTCAAAACCTCAAATAATGATATAGAGTGGTTCAAAAGTATTTTGGGAAAGTATGCCTGTAGAAACATGGGAAATTAATTTTTTTTCTGAAACTTCTTCAAGTAGAAGAACAGTTTCAAGCAACTGCATGTAAAAAGAGAAATAGCATGTGGAATATATTGTGGGGGATTGAAAAAGGACAGGGAAATTCCATTCTTTTGGAATATTTTCCCCAAAACATTTCTTTCATTTGACAGGTTATAATACTTTCTTCCTATAATGCCTTATAATACTTTCTTCCTAAAACAATTTGCCTGGGCTAAACTCAAAGCAAAATACTCTCTCCTCTCAATATTTGTGACACAAGGTACAATGATGAAGTAAGTGTTTTGTAGATGAAGTATGAAGCAGGAAGGGAAATGGTTCCCAAAGTAAAAACAGAACTGGGGAGGAGAATATCATTAAAAGACAAAAATAAATTTATCAGCTTACATAATACTTTTTATTCAGAAAATATGATAATTAAGTTTATTTTTTATTATGTATTTTATACTAAGTTGATTCTAGTCAATGCTGTAAAAGTATATGTTAACTGTTTAATTGTGTGACAAAACTGTAATATTCTGTTTAGTCTACCTTAATTATTTACTGAAACTAAAGTATATTTTTCACATATCTTAGGCACTGTACTTTCTATCAAACATAGCATCACAGTTAACTTGAATTTAAACACTCATCTGCTGCAAATTGCAAAGGTAAGCAGAACACTTACAGAATACCCATCTTAAAAACTGCTAAATAGCCACCTGTAAAATATGTACTTAAAAAGTGTCATCGCATATCAACTATATTGCCAACTGGGCCAAAACTTGGTCATCTTGAACTTGAAGACTCCAGAGTCTAACAAAGAAATAGAAACACAGTCAAGTTATATTCTAACTGTCTTAATGAACATATTTGGGAACCATCAAACATATTATTTGCCTTTACTTCACAACCTCATTTTACTGGAAAGGAGAAGTGCTGCCATAGCAGCTACTATACTAGTTCATCCACTCTTAAATGAGCTTGTAAAAGAGAAAAGACAGCAAGGGAACAAATTATAGAAGTAGGAATATTGACATTCTCTTACAGTATCTAAAACTCTACCTTGCTTTATCTTTAAAAGCTCTCTCTCATTATCCATATCGTGTTCACCACAAAAATCCACAGACACTAGGTAGAATAGGAAGGAATGAACTTGTAACAACCACCTGGTGAAGTTTCATCAACAATTGTATCATAATTACAGCCATTAAGTTACCCAGTTAAGGAAAAGTAATTAAAAAATAAATTGGTGTACAAAATCAATTTAGTTAAGAGGAGAAGGGTTTTCTCCAGCTCTACACTGAGCTCCTAAATCTATATTTCCTCTATTCGAAAAAAGGAAAACAGACAGCTTGTACAAAAGCTTCTGGAGATAACCCTTTCATTTGGGTGCACTGTAGTCACTGAGTTCTGCATCTCACAAAACCTTTAAAATATTTTAGGACTCCACCCTTCTGTTATAATTAAAACCATTCAGGCGAAGTACCACCCACTCTGTGTCTCAGCTAGAATACTACACGTCAGTGTGCAACAATTCTCTGGCTTTGCACCTAAGCTAGGTACTCTTTGTGTCAGGTGGAAAGATTCAAAAGAGCAATTGGTACAAAGGTTATAACAAAATTAAACCATCCATCTTCCACCAGCTTCATTCACACTGAACATTCTCATGATGCAAACACAGAAGTTACAGCACACCATACCAGTCAAAACCATAAAATAAGAAGTTCAACTAAATTCAGACAAGGAATTAAGAAGCTTTCTAGTTTTGTCCAGACAGAGCTATAATGTTCTTCCATTTACACCAAAATTCTGTGAGATTATTCAATTGTTCAGTTCATCAGACTGCTTGGGGGCAGATCAAGAGAGACAACACTTCTTAAGTCCTACAAAGTTGGGGTGGTTTTTTGTTGTTGCTGTTTTGTTTTTTGTTTTTTTTTTTTTTTACTAGGTTCCCAATTCAGCCAGTATGCTTCAGAGAAGAGGCTCAGCATATAATTTTCTGTCATTCAAAGGACAGAGGATAAATAAACAGGTTTTGAAGGGATACAAATCCTAAACAGTTATGCAATTAACAACAGCTGTCTGTTGTTGAGTTAGCCATGCAACATTAACTTTTTCCTCCTACGTCCTTTGTCCCATTTATTAATTACAGCTTTTGCTTATTACCATGACATAATCAGCACTCCAAAGACAGGAAAGGGTCTATTTTTCTGTGAAATGTCTAGCATATTCAACAATCAGAACATAAATTCTCCTTCCTCTGCTTTTGCCCAGCAGTCTGATAACGTAGTTACTTAGCAACAGATGAAGCAACTGAATTGTGTTGCCTGATCCATACACATTTAACTGCAAAGTAGCACTCACAAAGGCATTATTTAGCTGATGGTTGCCTGTGCCTAGATGTGTTTTTGAAGTGTAAAATCCATTAGTGTGAGACAAGCCTATATGAAAACTCAACCATCATGGACTATCTGTAATGCACTACACATTTTGAAATTAACAGAAATTGCCTGTAAGAGTCACACACATGATTTTAAGTACCTCTGAGAAAGGAATAAACAAGAAAATGCTAAATATAAGACTATTTACATTATTTACATGAATGCTACAGCAGTTGCTTAAAAGGGGAGGATAGGAGTCCTCTTTCTAGCATGCTGACAATGTATGAACTTTAAATACACAGACCAAGCCCTTCTAGGTCAAGTACACTTATCTTGCCACAAAATATTCTTATTTCAGAGAATGAATACTTATGCATTTTGAAAATACACACACACACCAACACATATCTTCCCAAACCACCGTCTTTCACCAGTGGAGCAGAAAGTAATATGTGCCACACCAAATATTAACGAAATTTTTTGGAAGGGAGAAAAGTAACCACAGAACTTGGCAAACCTTTTGCCAACCATGACTCCCTTTAAAGGCAATTCCACAACTAAACAATCCCTTTATTTTTTATTTATTTTGGCATGTAAAAGTTACAATTTTACAACTGCATGACAAGCTCTTAAAAGTTGTCTTGGTTCATCATACAAAACTACACTGCCAGCAAGACCTTAAAGTCTCTTGTCCCTAGCAAAGGGAAAGCATAGCAGCTTCTTCAGCTTTGTCATCTAATGGCATTGTTCAAGAGTTATTTTATTCTAAGGACTCAACACCCTGGAGTTCATAACAGCTTCAAAATTTATTTCATTTCTACATATGAAGATCTATGAATCTGAATTTTAATTTTACAGAGCTATACCAAGTTTGCCCCACGACTTTTTCTTCCCCCTGAAAAATTAAAGATGGGGAGGAATTTAAGTACAATTAGATACTAAAAGAAAGAAAGTAAATTATTGAAAAACAATAAAAATTCAGTTATTCAATTTTGGTAAGTCACTAGACAAACTACCAGAAGGGGCAAAATTAAGAGAAATTTCCTATTTATTTGACAGCAAATATTTTTGTCTTATTTGCAATTAAAGATCAGTGTTACGTTTTCAACAATGAAGCAACCAAGTAGAGTGCAAGTTAAGAGCACATTTCATGACTGCCTTTAAAAGGATTAAAATACTTCCTATATTCCTTTTCAACTAGGAACTTCAATGATATTTCAGATACTAAAACCACAAAGTCTTTAAGTGCTAATAACTGCAATAACAACTTCTTAGGTTGCATTTCACACTATAAAGAGAACAAAAACTTCAATGATGAGAACTCTAAGATGCATCTACAAGGAAAGCTAAGTTAATAGCTTCCCTCCAAATTTTTCAGTGATCAAGTACCTATGCAGATATTTAAACACACTACTTTCTTAATTACAATTAGGCCATCTATTACATGCAACTATGTAAATCTCGAAGGTTTTCCTCTTCCTTTCAAAGACAGGGTTAATTAATTAATTCTTTTTCCAGAGAAGGAACGAAGATGTTTTTCCTTCCAGACTTCTCAGATGATTTATTTTTCTTTTTAATATTTAAAGGTTTTTATGTATTAAGGTAAGAAGGACTAACTTTGACAGTATTCAAGACTGTGCTTCAATACAAGAGGAGGGACGTGCCCTTTTTCTGTAGTTTAGCGTTTAAACTACAGAGAAATCAGTTTAGGTCTCTATCTCCTATTTTTCAACTTTCTACAGTTCTGATCAAAACCAGTAACGCTACCTTTTTCCTTCTTCGTTGATTTGAGAATGCCTTATATTTTTTAAAAAAATTTTGAGCATTACCATTTCTTTGTATTTTGAAGCTAAATATGAAATGATTCTTGAATACAAGGTATGCTGTTTTCCTACAAACACAATTTATTTGTTCCAATTCAGTACTTTTGAAACAAAGGTTATTACCACAAGTTAGCTGAAAATTCAACTGCAAGCAAGTTTTACTTTCTTGCAAGAAATAAATTTTTTAAATAAAATGAAACTTAGGAAAAAACTTAAGTCAGTGTTCTGCTATACCATTTGCAAGCCACTCTACATTAGAAACCGTAATTTCAGAGACTGCTTAGAATTAGGACACAAGATTGTTTTGTTACTTCTGAACAACTTCCTTCTACTAGCATAGGCACACTACTCCACCCTGATGAGGAAGTGACATATTTCAAGAAAATATTATCAGAGTGTATCACTTGTAATGAAGAACTCAAGCTCCAAAAATCTTTTAGCTGTTTGCACTTTTTACTGCACTTGTAGAAACAAAATAAACATTCTGTGTGAACTGTTTTCCTATACAAACCACACACCTCCCAAACAATTACTTATGAAATACCATGTTAAAAACAAGAAGTTAATACATTTAGCTTAACTTGTATTTTGCATCATCTTCTGTGCCATCTCTGCAAAACTACAATTTTCACAGCCAGAAACATTTTTAAGCAATCCACTTGCAAAAAGCAGCCATTCTAAAGAAAATTTTTAAAATATAAAGAGCAAGAGAAAGCTTTGACAATCAAAAAATTCCTTGGGAAGAAAAAATCACGATATGTACTTACTAATTTGTTTTCTTGCATATATATTCTTTGCAGCTTCAAACAGCCTTTAGCTATAATGATCATTCCTTCATCTGAGATCTTGTAACATTGCCCAAAATGTATGTCTTTCAATTCCCTGCATTTTGAGCCGAGCTGCAATTAATGAAATCAAAGTGAAAAAAATAACAACAGAATTTGACTGAAATTAAGAAATGGGAGAAAAGACTTTTTTCTGCTTCTCCACCCCCCATTAAAAATTATCTATCTTTTCAGGCTTTGAAACACTGTATGCAAACAAGAAAGATTCAAATTACATACATAACAAAATGAAGTTGCTAACTACAGTCAACTAAATGGAGCTAACAGCGCCACGTAAGAACTAAGTTATTTACTGTGTGTACAGGTAGTTAACAATGCCTTTGTGCTCAACAGCTTACTTGATTTACTCTAACTCCTAAATGCTCCTTTAACACTCTCTGAGAGTTGATGAAAGCTCCTTGCACATCCAACAAATAAAGATCTTAGCCACCTTCAACATTCACGAAGCAAGAACAAGTTACTTAAACACAGGTTTTGAATAGCAACCAAGCTCAGAAAAATTGAATATGACAGAAGTGAAGTATAGGATGTCAAACTGCACATTTAACTACAAAAGTGATCATTCAATCCCTGGATATTAAAAAGAATAAAAATGTACATGCAGTCTCTAGAAAACAGCATTTATTGCACCAAAAAAAGGTCTCCATATACCAACTTTTAAAACAGAAGTTTTTTCATAATTTTAATTAAATCCTATGAAAGGGTATCTTCTTGCTAAGCTGAAATATGCTAAATTTTCAGAAGGAATCTGTGGAATGGATGGTTACCTGCTTCAGGCCTTCATCAGTGAGTCTGTCTTGATTGCCCACATGCACCTTCTGAAGAAGAGGACACTGAGAGGCAACTGCAATAATAGAGGTGTCAGAAAGCTGTTTACACCTGTAGGCAGTATATCTTAAGAGCCCAGGACATTTAATTGCTAATATGCATACTCCTGTATCAGATACATTGCGGCAATCAGAAATATTGATTTCAGTAATATTCTGGCTTCTTGATGCTATTTTTTCCAACAGCTCATCAGTGACCTGCAAATAAAAAACAAATACTCACATGTAACTTTTTCCATAAAAATCTTTAATGTCACTACGACAAAAATAGCTGTTTGTAAGATGCATCTCCATGAGCTATAGGAAAAATGAAACTACACCTCCTTTACAAATACTACCTATGGCTGAATATTTTACTGCAACTGGTTTGTTTCGGGGGCAGGGAGGGGCTGATGGTTTTGATAGAATATGGTCAGCTGGGGGAAAGCCAGTTCTAACATAATATGTAGGCTCTAGCTAGATGGCTTCATGATAAAGCTCACAGAGGGAGAGACAACAGCTAGACAAGTACAGAAAATATGGGCAGCTGCAGGAACTTATGTCACCACAAAAAGAGTCCCAAATGGCTGCCCAGCTTGACAGAAGTTCTCAAGCACCACACTGAGCTCCAGAGTTAGAAGGGTAACCACAGACCTACTTCTCTTTTTAGCCATGAACAGACCATCTGAGATGCCCAGGTATTTAGAAAGATAAATAACTTGTTCGTAGATTTGCCTTATTAAAGTTTAGGGCTTGATGTGCCTCAGTGACCTCAGCTCCTAGGAAAGGTTAAAGGTCGGACAGAGTAATGTACTACTGATAGTGGACACAAAGAATGCAGCATTCATAGCCCACAAGAACATTTGGCAGAACTTCTTAGATAAGGAAGAAACTAACAAAGCAAACTCAGCAACTGTGTTGAATCAACTCCAACTGAGTTGTTCAAGTAAAAGGCAATTCTGGCAAGGGGATATGGCAAACACCACAGACCACCAAACCAAGAAACCCACCAATCCAAAAGACCAGAAAGACTGAGTATATGGACTAATTCGCATAAGAAGTGCAGGAATCATTTAACCAACAGAATACCAACTAATAACAAAACTATGTAACTTGTAGCCACCAAACATTACTGCCTTTGTTTATTGAAATACATGCGATTTCATACTGATAATCATTTGTGCCCTATGGCAATTGTGTTAGCCTTCATTCTATTATATTTCTTCCTTGTAGTAATGTTGTATGGAAGGGCAGTGTTTCAATGCCTTACAACTTTTCTTTTTTCATTTTAATGTACTAGCAGGTATGCTGCATTTAATCAAAGGGAGAACTTTTGAGGAATACACTCAGTGCAAATAGCTCAGGGTGTAGCTGAGCTGTGGCACAGCCAGCTAGGTGGCACAGCCATCAGCAAAAGGCCATGAACTGGTGCCAGCCCTTTGTACAACAAAGGGCACAAGAGACCTGTGGCGCAGTCAGGTGACGGACAGTTGGAAATGCAGCAAGAGCCAAGAGCCCCCAGATGTACCCATGCACAGACTGTATGGGTATAAAAGACAGGGACCCTTTGCTGGGATCCCTCCTCCTCCAGCCTGAGGTGTTATTCTGCTCTTGCACAATGATTACATTGTTTTAAGGACCCTGAGGTCTGAGACTCTGCTCTGGGAAATCTGAAGGCAGTGAGGAAAGTGGTCTGACTGTATGGGGTGTGCAGGTAACCAAGCAGGGAATCCATCACCTCCCAGGGGCCGTTGCCGCAGAGGGGCTTCTGTCCCAAGGAGGTGTGCCAGTGTGGCTGACAGAGCAGCCCCTTGGGTGCTCAGACAGCAAAGTTTCTTTATCACCTTTGTAAAAAAACATTCCATCCATTTTGTATCTATACACATTGCAGTCAGCAAAATGAATAATCTTAAAAGAAAACAATCCTACAAAGGACCATTCAGAAATATTTACCCATGACTTGGCATCTCATCTATATGAGATTTAGCTTTACTCAAAGAGAGCAAGAGAGCTACATGAATCCCTTTTGATTTTTATCTTATACAGCTGAGGAGCAGTCTTTGTTGCATTCAATACAGTTTTCATTTGTATCAAGTCAGATCTTTTTTCTTGCTCTTTCATCAGGCAGGTGTTAAAATGGAAAAGAACTGTGCTGGTTTCGCCTGGGGTAGAATTTTCTTCATAGTGACTAGTATGCAACCATGTTTTGGATTTGTACTGGATTGGTACTGGCTTTCTTACTGCTGAACAGGGATTGCACAGAGCCAAGGCTTTTTCTGCTTTTTCACTTGGCCACACTAGCAAAGAGACTGGGGGGTTGGGAGGGAACACAGCCAGAACAGGTGACCAAAGGGATATTCCAGACTATGTGGCATCACAGTCAGTGTTTAAGTCAGTCAGTCAGTGAGGGGAAGAAGGAGGAAGGGGGGGGGGGGGGTGAGGGGGGAACGACATTCCACTGAGGGGGTTTGCCTTCTCAAGTCATTGAGAAGTGTCTTCTCAAGTGTAATGGGGCCTTGCTCTGCTGGGGATGCCTGCTGAAGGAGCGAATTAATTCTTTGTCTTGTTCTTAATTCTTATTTTGTATATGTGTGTATAATTTTGCTTTCATTATTAAACTCTTTAAACTCATTAATTATGTAGCTTTTATTCTTCCAGTTCTCTCCTCAACCCTACTGGTGGAGGAGTGAGGAAGGGCTGCCTGTCTGGGATTAAACCACAACAAAGTCAAATTGCAATGAAAAAAAAAAATCCTTCTTCAAATGCAACCGTCCAGTTGTTATTTCTCTGCACTTTGTATTTTCCTTAAACGCTCAAGGTGCAGTTTATAAACCCCCGTAAGTCACTACACAACAAGAAACCTGAGGGCAGTAGCCAAACAGTACTGGCATCCCTATAGCTTTCCAATGAGGGAAGTTACCCTGTACAACTTAAGGCTAGTCTCCTAGAGATCTCACTAATTTAAACCCACAAATATTTAATTCTAGGATCAGCTAAAAGCCAAAAAAAAAGAAATACTGAAAACAAAATAACAAACACAGTCTCATTTCTAGTGAGTAGGAGCCATACCAGCTGAAGAATAAAATAAAGACATTTTTTTAAAACAAACGGAGCAAGTACTACATATGTGACCGCTCTTCCAACTAGAGCATCCTCAGAAATGCTCATGTTTGTCTTTGAATTAATAAGACGTCTCACAGCTCTAGACTACCCGATGCAGAACTGAGACAGATAAGCCACAGCCCATTTCAAACAGCACTTGTGCTCACACTGTTTAATAACTGATCTCAGACAAAATATACTATATTTAAAGGAACCCATCTAAAGGTCCAGACATTTTCAGCGAATAACAGAAAAATCTGCGCAACTATACATATCACCATTTTATGTATTTCTTCTGTTTACCCCGGTCAAAAGTACAAGTTCCAAGAATAAATTCTGAATCATGAAAACAATAATTCCACAATGATATTTTCATACCTGCTGACGACTGCTGAGATCCAGTTGCTTCCAAAACTGAAAATCTAAACAGAGATCACGCCAATATTTACAGACTAATGACACTGAAAGGCAACGTTCATTCAGAGATAAGTTGGAAAATATCTGTAAAGAAAGAAAAAATAAATTTGTCACATGTAATCATATTTTAGAGACAGAAATATTTTATTATCAATACATCTTGTAAAAGACAGAAAAGTATTAGCATGCATTATAATACACAATTTACAACTTGCCCCCTGATTGATTAGTCAGAAACAATAACAACAAAACCTACATCCCACAAGAACTGACAATATTAGTAAGTCATATTAGCATAAGCAACAATAGAATATATCCTAAGTACTCATCTCATAGACTAAGTTTCAGAAGTGCTTCTGAGATGGCACACCTAAAGAATTACAAATTAGCTCAGTGTTATTTGCAAGCCATTTAAAAAGTGCTTTCATTCCCATCCTGAAAGGGACGGGAAACCTTTCTTTTTATTTTCTATTTTTTAACTGAACCGGTAAGAAGGGTCTTAAAGGTATTACAGCATCAGGTCTTGTGGGAAGGGGGCATGGGATGCTAGAGTAAATTAGTAGAGTAAAACAGCATCATAGAAGAGAACTGAAACACAAAATTATCCTTTTATACCCCAAGGTTTTGAGCACTATAGCAGCCGGCAAAAAAAGTATAAACTATAACTTTACAGCAAGACCATAAATTGCCCTAGCATGTATTACATTCATCCCTTTCTTAAAACACTGTTGTTTATTAATAAATAGAAGAAGAGGGTCTATCAAGAGTTCACATGAAGGTACCCTGTCCGCACAAATGAACCTAAATCTATATGTGATCCTGTAATGAGAAAAGGCAGTAGTGGCATTATGCCTATACAGGAGCACAGACTGCAAAACATGAAAAAGTCCTCCCGCTGATCTGAGGACATCAAGTACTAAATAAAAGTACTACTGCCCATCTCAAAATCAATTTTCTCAAGAAAATATGAAAACACTGAAGAGTGTCCATAGGAAAGCACTGAAGTCTAGCAAATATGAGAACATTCAAGGAAACTACTAGTACTATTTAGCCAAGGAAAACGGATGACAAAGAGGGGGAAAAAAAGAAGGAATAATGAAGCATTGAACTATAATGGTAACTCAAAGAACTTTGTTCATTGGGTGGTCTTTGGAACAGACAAGACAACGAACTGTCAAGAATAACAACCATAAACTGTACCCCCTGTTCAAGGGGATGGCTTATCCCAGGAGTTTTAAATACGTATATCCCAACAAGACCCCTTGATGAAGCAGAGATCTAATAAGAGAGGAGGAGGTCAAATTTATGATGCTCTGTACATGCTTGTAAGATTTATCATTCTCCTCTTTTTCTAGCTATGAGAAACTTGCAATCTCTTATGCGAGACTCCTCAGTGCTGAAAAATTGTGCAGGAACCCCATTTCCCCACAGGCCTTTGCTTGGCCATTACCAGAGTCAGTGTCTGCAGTTAAACACAGCAGACAGAAGAGCAAACAATCACTGCCTCCTTTCTCCCTGCAGTTCTTGTCTGTACTCGTGAAACCAGGCACAGGACCAGGAGGTGGCTGCAATCAGCACTAAAAAACAATACCACCACCCTCAGTCAAGCAGAAAGAAAGCACTGAATAGTAAGTGGTAATTTGGCATCTGACATTTCCCACAGAAGTGTAATTCTACACATGAGAAAAGGTGACAGTCTGATGATGCTCAGTAATTTTAAGTTAGTAAGAGCAGTAGAAAACTTGAATTCCTGCTACCGGCATGAAACAGAAGACTGAATCTTTTAACAGTTATGAAAACCTTAGAATAGAACAAAGCAACATGATCCACATTACGTTTAGACAAACATTTGACTGACTCCAATTAATATTAACAAAATATATCAAGCTTGGCATTATACAATACTTCAATTAATCTTTACTCAAGTGGGAAAGAAATATGTTTATTTGCGGATATACCACCTTTGAGAAACCAAAGCTTGCAGTACTGAAGAACATAGTAAGCCTGGTAAAGACCATTGCTAATACAGCTGCCACTATTAAAATGAAAGTCCATAAATAATTTCTGTATTTTATTTTGTTTATCCTGGGTTGGCATGGCTAGGTTTTGAGATCTGGGGGGCTACAAAGGCAGCACCTCTGAGAAACTGCTAGAACCTTCCCTCCAGTGTCAGCTGGCACCCAAGATGGACCCACAGTGGCTGAGGCTAAGACGGTCAGTGATGGTAGTAGCACCTCTGGAAAAACGTAAGAAGGAGAAAAAAAATGTCATTGAGAAGAAGCAAGTCGCAACCAGAGACAGAGTGATGAAGAAGGAGCAGCAGAAACAAGGTATGATGAACTGAGTGTAATTCCTACTCTGGTCGTCCTGTACAGCTGGGGGAACGAGGGAGAAAACTGTGAGTGCAGTTGAGCCAAGGAAGGATAGAACAGTTAGGAAATATGTAGGTTTTACTTCTCATTATCCTACTCTGATTTGATTGGTAATAAATTAACCCAATTTCCCTGTGGGATTCACATTCTCTGAACCTGAGAGAAGCAGTGAGAGAAGCAGAGAAAAGAATTATCAAAACAATTCTTATCTCACTTGCTGCTCCTGTGTTGTGCCAAAGTAGAATGCAATATGGAGATTGTTTACCTAAAGTGATGGTGTTTTGTTTCCTTGGCCTATCAGGGCCAAGCGTGTGTCCAGACTGTTGTCAGGAGACAGTCACAAAATTCAGTGGAGTTGGGCGCTTGCACAGTTTCAGTTCAGCTGTAGTGTAATATACAATAGAATAACATAGTATAATAAAGTAATTAATTAGCCTTCTGATATCATGGAGTCAGATGCATCATTCTTCCCTGCATCAGGGGACCCTTCATAATCCAATATTTCCCCAAGTTCAGTCTGTTTTGCCCATGACAGTAATGACTGAGTGATCCCTCCCTGTCCTTAATTCCTTACCCTTTCCTCATGTTTTCTCTAACCAGTCAAGGAGGGAAGTGCTGGGGCTTTGGAGGGGGACCTGGTGTCCAGCCAGGATCAACCCACCATGCCACCATCCCACTAAAAGCTGAAAACCCATACAAATCACAGACCTACTGCTAACCTGTTTCTCCTGCATGAAGCAGCTGTAGCAACAACAAAACAAAAAAGAAACAAGTTTGATTAAGTACTTGACACAAACAGTACTGCTGCATAGAAAATATTCTTTAAAATGTCCAAAAGCATTTGTAGTAATGCTTTACTTCATGTTGTACTTAAGTCTAGAAGCAGAGACAATTAAGGAGTACAAGTAATGCAAACTGACTTCTTAGAAAACAGTGAGGCTACCAGGATGAGAAGCGAGACCCAAATCATTGCAGCATGTATAGGAGTAGCTATGTAAGTTACACAACCGGTACGTGCTCAAAAACAAGGCCTTTGCCAGTTTTATTATCTGCAGTAGCTCTAAAAGTTCCAGCTACAAAAGGATTCTGAATAATGCCATGTAAAACAACAGCTTATCTTCAGAACTTGCAATTGCTAAAAGATGACACATTGAATTGCAAAAGATGACATACTGAATTACACTAAATGGAATTTACAAACAAGGACTATACACATCCCAGGTGGTAGCACGTCACCCTTGTATTAAGCGATTAGCTGAGCTACTGATTAAAATACTACACTAGTGCATAAAACACTTCTACTCACTTTGATGACTTCACCACCCTTTAATTCAGTATTGTTCTCTAGACACACACTGATATTGTGCCTTAAATTTTCTAATTCCCAAGGATGTATAAATACAGCTGAAAGCTAAAACCATTCCTACCCACAGGCCTGTTCATTTAACTCCCACTTATGACAGGTAATTTGGACGGCAATGGTTCTACTAGTCAGCACATTTAATTCCTGAGGATTGTACTCAAACACCTTTCATATCGACCATTCAGTTTGCTCCCCCCTCAACTGTCTGATCCCTCTTCCAAACACCAGAATATCCTACAGCACAGTAAAGGAAAAAAAAAATTAATAGCTTTTTATAGAATCATTTTACATTCTTTTCCCTGTTGGCAAAAGGCAGGGGTAGAGGAAGCAGAGCTCTGGAAAAGGAGCTCCTTCTCTCTCATCTCACCTTCTTTCAGCTCAAATTCCTAATGTAGATGTCAGTTTCTCCTGGTTCACTCCTTCATGTCATTGTTAAGATTAGCGGTTTTATCTTTCCCTTCAATGGCTGCAAGAGACTCTCTGAGCCTTCAGGCTACATCCCGTTTAAGGATACCTGATCTCCCCCACTGACAGCCTTATCATACCTTCCAGAGAGAGTAAATTCTTCAACCACCAGCTCTTGCTTTGAAATAAAACTGTTCACACAGTCTCATTAAAGACCAGTAAATACCTTCCTTGCCTCAGTCTTCAACAGCAAGACTGGCTGCTCTCCAGGCACCCAGCCCACTGAACTTGAAGACAGGGAGAAGAATGAAGTTGTCCATAATCTACGGGGGAACAGTCAGTGACCCACCACACCACTTAAGACCCACACAAGTCTACAGGGCAAAATGAGATCCGCGGGCCCTGAGGGAGCTCGTGGAAGTGCTCACCGAGCCACTTTCCATCATTTACAAGCAGTCCTAGCTGGTAACAGGGGTGTTTCCAGTTGACTGAATGCTACAACATGTGATGTTCATCTACACAAAAGGCTTGAAGGAAGATCCAGGGAACTACAATGCTGTCATCAGACCTTGGTCCTGGATAAGGGTATGGAGCAGATCATCTCAAGTGTTGTTATGTATAGGACAACCAGGAGTAAGGCCCAGCCAGCACGGGTTTGTGAAAGGCAGGTCCTGCTTGATCAACCTGGTCTCCTCCCATGACCAGGCAACCTGTGTGGTTGGGTTTCACCTGAGTGAAAGGCTGTGAATTTTGTCTGCCACAGTTTGCTTTGACACAGCACTCTCCTGGAGAAAGGGAGACTGGGAAAGCCATGTCTGCTCACGGCTCGCATCATGGTACTCCAGGGCAGTGACCATTCCCCTGTGCTGGGCACTGGTGAAGCCACACCTCAACCCTGTGGTCAGTTTTGGATCCCTCATTACAAGAAAAACCCTGAGGCGCTGGTGTGTGTCCAGAGGGCACTGGAGCTGGTGAAGGGTCTGGAGCATGAGTCAGATGGGGAGCAGCTGAGAGTTTTCAACCATGAGAACAGGAGGCTCAGGGGGAACCTTATTGCTGTCTACAACTGCCTGTAAGGAGGGAGGATTCAGGGGGATTCATGGTCTTCTCCCAGGCAAAAACTGACAGGACAACAAGAAATGGCCACAAGTTGAGACAGGGGAGGTTTAGTTTAGACATCAGGAGAAATTTATTCACTGAAAGGGTTATCTAGCACTGGAACAGGCTGCCCAAGGCAGTGGTGAAGACACCATCCCTGAAGGTATTTAAAAGACATGTAGATGTGGCACTTAGGGGCATGGATTATTGGTGGACTTGACAGAACCAGGTTAATGGATGGATTTAATGATCTTAGAGATGTTTTCCAACCTAAGTGATCCTACATCAAAAGAAAATACAAAAATGCAATGCCCATGACAGCAAGTCAACTAACATATACAGGAAGTTTTCAGCCAAATAACATTCCATCTGCTTCATTCAATTCAAACAGTCTAATTTTATGTTGATAGATACACCCACACAAATCCTTTAGAAGAGAAAAGCCACAGTGTTTTACCTTTAAACAACAAACCACAGCTAATTCCACAGCACCCCACATGAATCAATCCACCATTCTGAATCAAGTGATGTCCAATTGATTTTAAATCAACTAAACCAAGTCCTTGCACAGCACAATTCAGAGCACCAAAAATGTGCCTGATGAAGTTTTCGTGTTTTCTTCAACTTTTTAGAATATTTTGTAAGACAATGGATTAGAAAGGGAGAAAGCAAATGCTGATTAATATTAGTGAAGGGTCCAACCAGAAAAACTAGAAATAAAGTTATTAATTTCATTTTCTGCTTTACCACTAAGTCCTTGCATAATGGTCCTCAGACATTATACCCTCAACAGTTCCCCACTGTTTCTATATTAAAGGTATGCTAGAGAGTTCAGACTGTATATTTAAAAAAGACTATTTTGAACACTTGTGTCAAATGTGAAAAGTATTTCAGCAGAAACAGAGGAGAAAAAAAAAACAAAACAAGAAAACAAAAAAACACCACAAAGCATCCTATAAATATATTTTTGTGAAATAATAAAGATCAGTTTTAAAAAATCAGGAATCCATGTACTAAATTCATTTAGTGTGTCTTTAACTATTTGGTAATTGTGGCCTTAAATAAAGTTCCACAAAGTGATAAAGTGAAGAAGAAAACCTGCACTTTTAATCAAAGGATATAATGAAAAGTCAACCATAACCATTAAAGTTACTATGAATGGAAGTTTGATAGTAGAAAATTGTTTATGTGGTTGCCAACACAATATCATCAGCATGAAGTTCTCTAAGAAGTAATTCACATCACCAAGATCAAATATAAAAATGACCATAATTCGAGAAATAATTTTAACTTATCAAAAGACAATCTCAATATAAAAAAAAAATTAAAATCATAATCAAGGAGTTAGAATTATTGATTGCATATTCTAAAGAAACTTCTGTCACAGAAAAGGATGCAAGAGAATTCAGTTGATTGCTAATACCATTCAAAGATACTGCTAATGTTAAAAAACAGGTATACTTCTATGACATGAACAAAATATAGGCCCCACAGCAGAAGGGACTGTAAAAGGTGAATCTAAACACCCTCTATTTCTGTCCATCATTTTTATATGAAAGAAATAATTTCATTTCTGTGAATGAAACTCTCTATCAATAAGAAGTTTTTGTATTCAAGAACAGGTATCTACAAAATTGGTTTCATTACATTGCATCAAGTAGATTTGTTTGAAACCAAAAATCTTAAGAAATTAACAACAAAGGAACAATAAAATGCACACTCAAACATTTCATGGTGCCTAAGTAACTTGAAACATTCATTCTTGGAAAACTGCTCCTTTGTTTCATCAATTTTTTCAGCAACTAACTACAATTTCTTTAACAAAAATATTTCTCAAGTACCATTTGACAAAAAGAACGTGCTTAGCACATGACATTTTACTATGAACAGTAAAACACAATATTTGCTAATTGCAGGCATAGAGCAGTTAAACTACCAGATTAAGATTTATGTTTATTAAAGGCTGCTTCATTCTGTTTCAGAAAACTCAAGAATCATACATAAGAGAATAGGAAGGAAGAACAAGTATGTCCTTTGTTTTCAAGATATTTCTTCACTTTTTTCACACATAACTTAAAAAGAACAAGGGAAATACAAATAATTCTGAGTTTATGAAAGTGATGTGAGCATTGAACTCACACACCTCTGAAAGGAGCCTCAGTACACCTATGAAGGAAATCAAGTTCAAACTGTACTTGTGATAGAAAAATGTGCCAGCCAGGGAAAGTGATGATGTGAGTTCACATCACAGCCAGGATTCTCTTGGCAAGTTGCCATTCACAGCAACCAGTCCCCTACTTCAAGTCACTTGAATTTTAGCACTGGATTTAGTGACTGTGCTTAGAGAAAGTCCTAAGCAGGACTTGGAATCAGGCAGCTGATTCTAAGGAAAAGTTTTGCAATATTAGATTGGTGTCAGATTAGCCAGATGAATTTACTCCCCCAGCAATTGCACAATCACTCTACAGAGGACAAAGCAAGTGGCAGGAGCACACAGCCAGAAGTTACAAAAGGAGACAGACACTGCCCTTACCAGCCACTTACTCACAGACTGCCTTAGCTTCAAGGTAAACCACAATATTACCTTCTGTCTGTAAGAAATGCCTGTCCTCCTAATGGAAAGGAAGAGTCCTGACCAATAAGCAGAGTAGCTTTACTTGCTCACCATGTTTTTACTCTCAGAAACCCAACCGTCCTCACTAAAGACACCAGGTAGTACTTCTGAGTGACCACGCCAGTTTAAAAACAAAGACATTAAAACAAAGCAAAATCTGTGAAAGATCAAACATGGGTTAGGCAAACTAAACAAAATAAACAAATAAATTATTTGGGAATGAAAGCAGATCTTACATTTAATTTACTTTACATTCCAACACTGCAAAACTTGTAACCTCTTCGTTTTCTCCATGCAATAATATGTTGGTTTGGAGATGCTGAACAAGCCAAGCCAACACCTGAACAACATCAAGGAAACTTTTACTGGCCATGAGTGTTAAGGCATCTATCCCTGTCAAAGAAACCAGAAATTTCATTCCACAGCATTTCTTCTTCATCGCACAGCTCATTCTGTGATGTTAAAGCCTACATGCTTGAACAAAAAACACCTTTTCAAACACACCTCTGCAAAGGAAAACAATTGTTTTTGTAATTCTGCAATCAATTATAAAATTCACAACATCTTCCAGAAATTTATCATTGAGATAATAAGCATTTAGTTACTAGTCTACTGGCACCATTCCCTTCACAATTTTTCCCCTCAACTGCATTCCAGAAGCTCAGTAACACCACAGTGAACCTCAAACAAGTTCATTTCCCCACTATAATCATAGGGTAACAGTAAGCTTCATGGGAAAAACAAAAAACAGTCAAGAAGCCAAAAAACCAAAATAAATCCATAACAAACCACACGGCTGTGCTGATTATTGCTAAAGAAAAATTAATTCAGGCAAATTAATAGGGAAACTAAAGGACATTCTACCTCCCAGCATCAGTCATAAAGGTTTAAAACCCATTCCATATCTCTTAGTGCTACACTTAAAAGTAAGACTCAACATGAACTTTAGACAGGATAATAAGCTGGAACACTAGCATAAATAGGAAAGAAAGCTAGTATTACAAAAGTGACTCAATGACCTCACAGATAAAGTCCAATACAAATGATATATTTTGACGCCTCTTCCTCCTGACTAGCCAAAAGAAATTAAAAAAAAAAATTAAAAAAAGAAAATCACAGTGTAATTATAAAATGCACATGCAGTCTTTTCAGGTATAAATTCATAAAATCAGAAGAAAAAATTAAAGGTCTACCAAACCCACTTCACATCACTCAGATTACCTTAAATTCAGTGCTAGCAGTTTAATGACAGCAGCAATGCATCTTGTTTCAATCAGCATTATTATAAAAATACATGTTATCATTGCAACAAAAGAAAACCTGTAACTTATTTCAATAAGGGAAGAATGAGAAAAATAAGTAGAAACCATTGAGTAAAGAGAAAAGGAGTCAATAGTGATTCAAGTAACACTAATAATATACTTATGAAAATCCTACATTAAAAAATACCCACATATATGCTCACATACACACTTATCTTCCCTTTATAGCGCACTAGCTCTAAGCCAAAACTGACAGGGTTAGTGGTATAAGCACATGTTCATGCTTTATTAAAAAAAAGACCTGCAAACTGAGAAAGAGGATCTCAAAAAGAAGTCATCATCTATTCTAGACCCTCTTGTTTTGAAGCAATTTCAAGCATACCCCAAACATTCCTGATAAGGGCATTCCCCTTCATGTTAAGAACAGAATCAATAAATAGAAATCCCAATTTGCCATGATACCTTGGGTTTTAGCTTTCACATTTTTCAGATTCTCCGCTGTCTAGTATGTAACTCTGAAACTTCATATTGGTGTTAGTAAGCTCTCTTCACAGGGTAGTCGGCCGAAACAACTCCTTCCCAGCTACAGAATCAACGACAGCCATTACCCAAAAAGCATAAACAATGGTGGAGAGAAGGGGGCAAGCCAGGGGGTTGAGACTTCATGACCTGGAGCTGTAACTGGTCAATTGAACCCACTATGTAGACGAACCCAAACTTATAAAAGTGTAAAAACTTGTGACCAGGATCCATCTTGGATTCAATTTTTGTACAGCCCTGGCCAGGCTCTTGTGCTGCCCAAGGTCTTTTAAGGCCTTTCAATAAATACCTATTTTGTCCATTTAGCGCTGTCTAGTCTCTGTTCCTGATCAGCCTTTCTAGGCATCAGTCAGATAACCTTAGACAGGAAACCACTGTTACCAAGGTCTGTAAAATGATAGAGTGAAAGAACATTAAAGTATCTCACCCAAATTAAGCTTATTATTTCCTTCTATTCAACAAGGGACAGAAACACAGTTGAACTTCTATCAATTTTCTCTTAACTAAAGATTGCATCTCAGTCTTCTTTCTAAACAACTGTCATTCAGTTTGTCCAGAATCTTCCAACAACTGCAATAAGCCATATTTTTCATGACCTCTAGCTCATCTCTGATGCCTTTCACATTTGTGTGTGTATTTCCCAGAGACCCCAGTGCCCACAACCTACTTCAGTACTCTAACAGAGGCTTTAAAAGCACCAAGCACAGGAGAATTTCCTTTCTGTGTTTTACATGCAGAACTCCTGTTAATATACCTCAAAAGGAAATCTGAAGTGTTTGAACTGGCATTCTCTCATAAGTTCATGGCTCAGCCTGCAGACCATTTTACACCTTTTTTGATTAAACAGCAGCACTGCAAAAAGGTAACGGACACATCAGGAAGATTTATTTTTCTCTTTTATTTTCCAGGAATAAGCAGCAGTGACTCTTCAATAGGCACAAATTTGTGACATACAGCTCAAAGTTGCATGCAGCAGATTTTGCAATTTTCTGAAGTGCTTAGAAACAGTTTTGTTTTTTTGGGTATTTTTTTTTTTCATTCACACATATCATGGTCACAATCAAGCTATCTATAGCTGACTGATCTATAATTCCTTAAATCTCCTGAAGTTTTAACCGGAATGGCTTTAAATTATCCTTTAGTCAAACATAATCACCCTCCTCTACCAAGACTAAAGATGACATTTTGCCCACTGTATAACATTCCTTTCTCATAGAGGTTTCAGCAGCAAAATGAAAAGCAAAACCCTGAATCTGGAAGCACCATCCTTTTATCACTTCATATCGACCAGAATACCTCTTCACCAGCCAGGGAAACAGGATCAACTGGCACACTGCACCATGAACATCCCAGTCCAGCAGGGCCTATCTAATGATCTGCTGGCCAGCTTCAGTCTGGCAAATCCTTCCACCCATCCCAAACCCTTGGCTTAGAGGTGACAGAATCACTGTAAACAGCTAAACAGCACCTGAGCAGACAAAGTGGCAAGCTCGTCATAAAAGAGTTTCTGACATATTTCCTTGGGCTTGTCTTGAGCCCATCTACAGACACTGGTGAAAGCCACTACTGCACCAGCACCACTGTATCAGAAAGTCACAGACACAGAAATCAAGGAAGAAACCATCAGGATCTGTCTCCTGATGTTTCCCAGGATGAAATCTCTTGTCCTTGTATTAAGATTTGTGTGTCCTACACCTACTGTAAAAAGCTCAGTAAAGATTTTGGGTATATTTGTCTTCCACCTTATCAAAATAAAATGACACCTTTGGAGAAAGAATATCCTAAATATAAACCTATCTGTATCAAAATCCATCATAAGAAAGGCAGATGTAAATCCAGTTGACAGGACACCTGGTTGGACATGTGAAGCTAAAAGTTCTATAACAGAGTAGTATATTTTGGAAGCAACCAAAAAACCCAAAACAACTGAATAGTTAAGAGACAGATATATAGATAAAGATACACATATCTTGTGTACATATATGTATGTGTGTGTGTATATATATATATAAAAATATAAAATCTCAAAAAACCCAAACCACAAACCCAACTCATTAGTACAGCTATGGACTGAAGGGCAAATTTGGGGGTGAGTAGGTTGGCTCCTACCACAATGCTGGAAACAGTGGCCTATTTTTTCAGACACTGCAGAAGGAACTGACTACAGGACAACTGTAGAGACAAAATCACTGAGGAAGGTAGATGTCTGCCCTGATTTCAGCTAGGAAAAAGTTCTTCCCAGCTGTCAGTAACAGTGCTTTGTAGCTCATACAAAACAAATGTTTAGTGCATCACCTCAATCTCTCTTTCTTGCTCTCCTTTTTATACAAACATTGTTAGTAGCATACTTTATTTTTCATCACTTATTAAACTGTTCTTATCACAACCCACAAGGTACACTTTTTTCCCTTGAATTGTCCATTCAACCAGTCTGTGGATGTGGTGTATGAGTGGCTACCTGGGGTTAAAACAAAACCCCTTGTTTGTAAAAAAAAAGCAACCAAACATAAAACCCCCACAAGGGTAAGAATGAAATAGACACTAAATAACATTTAAACTAGTCCACAGGTAAAATGGACATGACATCTTCACTATTAAAGTTATAGCACAGTTATATATAGATATTTTTCAAAAAGTGAAACTGAGTACTAAAAGTAACCACAGAAAAGTATTCATGCTATTGATCAAAAAGTACTTCAGCTATACTAATCAGATGAGTCCAGTTTCAAATCCTAAAACCAAGAATCAAAGAAAACAGTTATCTTCCAAAAACAGTAGCTAACAAATGGATTCCCTTCTAGAAGAACTACAAGACAAAGTTTCAATTTTGTAATCACAGATGAAATTAATTCAGATGATAGCTCATGGATTTTTATTTGCCTAGAGTTAATTTGCATAGCACATCTATAAAACATGCTTATCATTACTAACACACTTTTGAGTATTAAAAAAAAACCAGACAAAACCAACAAACAACAACAAACCCTTAAACCAACTAAACCTCCCACAGAACCAGTGTTAAGTGCAAGACAGACAGATAAGTAGATTATTACTGTCTGACAACAAGAGAGTAAAGGAAGTACTTTCTACACTGGATGTACAACTAGCAAAATATGAACACCAAGAGTAATGCCTCTCACTCCTCCATTACTATATCATGCTTTAAGTTCAGCCATCTGACCTCTGAGAACTCCTGCAATCCTGAAAACTTATTCCCAAAATTTAAAGGCACACTCGCATCAGAATATGGAAAACATTAGCGGCTCAGTTCCAGCTAGACTCCTCTTTTTAGCTAATGTTTAGTTGAAGGGAAGTCACACAGAAGTCAAAAGAGTAGCTTAAAAATGGAAAGTAGTTCCAAAGGAGAACAGCATTAAAGGAACAGAAAGAGAACAAAAGGGACAGAAGTGAGACTGTTGCTTGGATATACAGCGTAAGAGGTTATGAAAGCATGTAATTTAAGAAGGCTGCAAACACTGTGGAACTAAGGCCAAAACTGATCCACAATACACTGCAATACAAACTGTTTAATAACCACCACTGAAAACTTGTCTATGTAGCTCCAACACCCAGGGAAGCACTAAATACAGTGACATACCCTCTTGGCCAGTACTACAACACTGATGAAAGTAAAAGTCGACTTGTAAAAAAGGCCATCTTACGAAGTTAATGGGTACAGTCAAAACATTTACAGAGACAGCTTCGGGAGCTGATTTGTGTGTCTGCATCTCCAGGTAATGCCTTACAACCTCGTTTCAAATGACAAACAAAGAAAGTCGCGGAACGGGACACAAACAACATCCCAGAACCCTATCCGTCTCCAAAAGCCAGGCGCTGAGCCAGCTCCGAAGTGGCCCGGCCTCCTCCGGCTTCCCCCTACACTGAGTCCGCCCGGCGACACCAGCACCTCGGGGGCTGGCACAGCCCCTTCCCAGATCCTCAAGGAGAGGGCTAGCCCGTCCGTCCATCCCCCCATCCCGACCCACCTTGAGGAGGATGGAAGGCGGCAGTTGGTTTATATCCGGGGTGGGCGGCGGCGGCAACTCTCGGCAGCTGTCGCCGGGGTACTCCAGAGGCTCCTCGCAGCCCGCCTCGCCGCCCCGCTCCTTCTCCTCCTCCCGGCCCTGCTCCTTCTCGTCCTGGGCAGTGGGAGGCGGCGGCGAGGCGGGCTGTCCCGCACCGCTCTGCTCGGCGGTGCCCCCGCCGCTCTCCCCCGCGCCGCCGGGCAGGGCGAGCAGCTGCGGCTCCGCCGGGCACTGGCAGGCGCCGGGCTCGGGCTCGGCGGCGGCGCAGCGCGGCTGCTTGCAGGGCGGGCAGGCGGGCAGCCCGGCCCCCTTGCGCTTGCACACCATCTCGGAGGAGACCTCGCCGGGCGGCCCCAGGAGGCCCCGCACCGGCGAGGGCAGCAGGCCGGAGAGGAAGAGGCGGTGGCAGCGGCCCGGAGGTTCCCAGGCGGCGGGCGCCAGGCGCAGGAGGCGGCGGGCGACGCGCTGCTCCGCGGCTGTCAGCGACACGTAGGGCGGCGGCGGCGGAAGCAGCGGGTCCCCGGCGGGCAGCGGCTGCTCCGGGGCGGGCGGGCTGGCGCCGTGCACGATGAAGCAGAGCATGCAGGGCCCGCGCAGTAAGCAGCTCCTGCTGCGCGGCGGAGGCACCTTCCCCCGTGGGCGGCGGCGATCCCGGCTTAGGCTCCTTGTCTCCTTCGAGAGCAGGTGGCCCATATAGGAGGGGAAGCAGCGGCAGCGGAAGGGCGGGTGTCACCTGCGGGAGGCGGCGCCGGGAGCTGACATGCTGCCGGCGGGCCGGGGCAGGAGGCGGTGGCGACGGCAGGGTTGGTTCCGGGACGCCGGGAGGGAGGGAGAAGCTTCCGCTACCGCCGGCCTGACCTCCCCCGGGGAGCAGGGGCGGCGCTCCTTGGACCGGCGCTGCTGCCGCCAGCGGCCGATCTGGGCCCGGGGAGGCTCGGCCGCGAGTGCGTGCGGGTACGTGCCCGCCGTGTGTCACATCGGTGCGCTCGCTGTGTGAACGCGGGTCTACAGACCGCCTACGGCACATACACCTGTAATATGTGCGCGTGTGCATTACTACAGAATCGTTAGGGCTTGGAAGGCACCTCTGGAGATCATCTCGACCTACCCTTCTGCCAAGACAGGGTCACCTGAATCAGGTAATACAGGAAGGGGTCCAGGTGGGTTTGGAATGTCCTCAGAAAGGGAGACGCCACGGCTCACCTATTCTAGTGCTCTGCCACCCTCAACGTGGCGTTCTTTTTGAGGTGGAACTTACTGTGTTTTAGTTTATGCTAGTTATAGTTTAGTTTAGTTATACTGCCCCTTGTCATGTCATTGGGCAGCACTGAAAATATCCTGTTGGCACCGGCCTTGAAGATATTTATACACATTACTGAGAGCTCTTTCACTTCTCTCCAAACTAAACGGGCCCAGCTCCTGCAGTCTTTCCTTACAAGAGAGATGCTCCAGTCCCATCATCATCTTTTTGGCATCTGCTGGACCGCCTCCCTTAGGTCATTGCCTTATATATGTACACATAAAACATTTTAAATGTGTGCATATTTTTGAGGATTTGATATACAATTTTTTTGTGCTACACTTTTGTGGAAACCCAGAGCACTGGGAATATTTCTCTGTCTGCTCTGGGGTGCCCTGATCCCCAGAGGAGCACTGACTTTGACCCTCATTCATGGGGAAAGATTCCTAGATTCCA
Source organism: Passer domesticus (assembly GCF_036417665.1). NCBI lineage: Eukaryota > Metazoa > Chordata > Aves > Passeriformes > Passeridae > Passer > Passer domesticus. Next base: position 54,056,052 of record NC_087512.1, on the reverse strand, counting down.
AGATAGACTAGAATCCACAAAAGTGTGACATAGATTATAGAGAGCAGTGTAGGTGTATCACTTGGTGAGAAATTTAGGTTTTGGGTTTTTTAGTATATTGTGGATAGAAGCAAGGTGAAGGGCGCAGGGTTTCTTCTTCATGCTTCTTCCTTCCTCTTCATGGGTTTGGGTGGCAGTTTGTAATCGGGCAGAAAAGTCCACATTGTGGGCTCTTCGGGATCTGTTTTTGGGTTAAAAGGGAAAATAATCTAGGTGTTTGTTCTTAATTGGATAATTTAGTCTTAAAAGACCTTGTAACAAGAGATTATTAGCCATCTTGTGCCTTCTAATGAAAAGCTGCTGAACTCACAATAGTGAGTGTTTTTCTGATAAGAAATAATAAACACCTGAGTCCAAACATGAATTACTGTCTCAAGTGCTTTCAATCCAGACCCAGAGAAACCAACACACTTTGTAGGCAAATGTGAGAAGACGCCTTCCCATTGCCTCAGATTATATGTAGGACAGTGGCTGAGGTTTTGCAGTGGCAAACCAACACAAGCTTGGAGACCACCAAGAGCAGTATTCCAAGTTTTCTTCTGTCAATATCATCCTCTCACCAGCACTTTCCAGAAAATACTTGTTTTCTCCTGTTTTAATTCGTTGTACATCTCAAAACAGGGTTCATATGGGACCTCTGACCCTCTATGCCCTCCTGCAGACACTCATGTCTAACTGCAGTGTGTTGAACCTCAATAGAGGTACCCTGGTTTGTAAATCCTTGCTGGAGGCTGCACTGCTTTAATTAAGACTCTGCTTAGTGCCTAGCAAAAGCAATTTGTTTCAGCATTCAGTTCTAAACAGTTGACTTAGCTATATAGTCTTAGATATGTAGTTTAAATATATGTGCAATTTTGTCTTTAGTAAAAGGTGTCTGGGGAAGGAGAAGGCAAGCTATAGCTAGAGTATATATGACTCAGTACTAATATTAAACAACAAAGGGCAGGAAAAGAAATGCACAGTATTTTATATCGTGTAGCACGTATTTTGGCCTTTTGCCCAGGAACGAGTTATGTTAGGATTAAAATACCTATGCTGCTATTATTTTTGTTTGCTACCTCTATTATTAGTCTTCAGCAGCTCTGTAAAAAATGTTTCCTATGAGAAAAGTACTAAATATGCCTTTGGATAAAAGCAGAGCAATAGAATATTTTGTTTGGATTTATACTTCAGTGAGCTTCATCAATATAAACCACAGCAAATCTTAGCAAAAAAAATGGCAAGGGCTTTTCTGCTCTGGTGGGAGAATCTTGTTTCCATTGGGAGAATGGGTTGAAAAGCAGAAGACAGCTGGGAGTAAGTCTTGGCCAGTCATCCTCATGTATGGACTGAGTTTAACAGTGCCTTCTCTGCACATGTGTAGCCCAGGTGTTGCTTCAGGACTCCTCCAGTTAGCATAATGGACATAAATTCACTCTTTGTGCCTTAGCCATTGGTTTGTGCCTGTCCCAGCTGCCTGCCAGTGGCGGCTCACACACTCCTTCCTCCCAGAGACTGCAAAATTTTATTTCAGTAAGGAAAAACAAAAACAACATTAAAAGAAGATGAAAGTCCAAGTCAAATCTTCAAACCAATCTGAACTCAGAATAAATGCTGGGTGCCTTCAACTTCTTCAATGTGCTTCATTCCCACACAGTCTGCAGTACTTCAAGAACCCCTCCAGAGTGGAGCCCTTCCATGAGTCCAGAGCTCATGCTAGGAGCCTGCTCCAGAGCAGGATTCTGATTGGATCACGTGTGCCTTTGGACATTCACTTGTCCCATGATGGGATCCTCCATGGGTCATCAGTGGTTCTGTGCTCTACAGTGGACTCCTCCACAGGTCACAGTCTCTTAGACTCAAGTTCACATTGGAGTTCCAGCCTGTCCAGTATGGCAGCACAGGAGCACAGCTTGCCCTGGGCACCTTCCAGCCCAGGCACTTTGCCATGGCTGTCACCAAAGTGTTCCAGGTAGAATATGCTGAGGTGACCAGCAGTGCAGCCAGCAGCAAAATCAAAGCAGCCACTAACAAGCACTGGGTTCCAACCGACAGACAGGAAAACAAGCCCCTTGGCAAGCACAGTAGCCTGCCAATTAATAGCTAAACAGCAGTAACGGGTACAAATTCATTGCAGCACATTCAGTCAAATCTGCCATTATTTCAACCCTTCACGCAGTACACTAAGTGCCAAAACAACTGACATGGTATAACTGCAGCTGTTCTTTTTTTCATTTCAATCACTTGCTTTTCTTGAGTTTTATTTCTTATTTCCTTGTTTTGTCTTAATTTCTGTCTTTTCCTTGCAATTTTCCTGTTGCTACTGCTATAAATTATTAAACTGCTGTTAGTTATCTCAGCCCATGAGTTTGTTTCTCAGTTTCATGCTTCCATTTCTTTCCCTACCCACTATGATGGGGGAGTGAGAGGTACTAAGCGGCTGTGTTTTTCTCAGTTGTCAGCTAAGGTTAAACCACAAGAAGTCTGTTTGTTGTAATTATATTTGGTATGATTATAGAATTTTTCCTTCAAGTAGATTACACAATCACAAAATCCATTAGTTTGGAAAAGACCTCTGAGATCATCAAATCCAACTTTTTACCAAACACCACTGTATCAACTAGACCATGGCACTAAGTGCCACATCCAGCTTTCCCTTAAACACCTTCAGGAATAGTGACTCCACCACCTGCCTGGACAGCTCATTCCAAGGTCTAATCACCCTTTTTTTGAAGGAATTCTTCCTAGTGTCCAGTCTAAATCTCCCCTGAAGCAGCTTAAGACTATGTCCTCTTGTCCTGTAACTGGTTGCTTTGGAGAAGAGACCCCACCTCCCAGCCTCAGGTCAGGTAGTTGCAGGGAGCGATGAGATACCCCCCAAACCTCCTTTTTTCCAGTCTAAATGCACCTATATTCTTCAGCTGCTTGTAATCAGATTTGTGCTCCAGACCCTTTGCCAGCTTTTTTCCCTTCTCTGGACACACTCCAGCCCCTCACTGTCCTTCCTTGAATGGAGGAACCCAGAGCTGGACACAGTGCTTGAGCTGTGGTCTCACCAGTGCCCAGTACAGGGGATGGTCACTGCCCCGCACCTGCTGCCCCACTGTTGCTGACACAGGCCAAGATGTCCTTGGGCCTTCTTGACCGTGTGGGCACAGCTGGGTCATGTCCAGCTGCTGTCAACCATCACCCCCAGATGCTTTACAAACAGGCAGCTCTGCCCCAGCCTGCAGCAATGCAGGGGTTTTTGTGGTCTTGTTGAACCTCAGACCACTGGCCTCAACCCATCAATCCAGCTTTCCAGATCCCTCTGCAGAGACTTCCTGCCTTGTAGCAGACCAACATACTCACCTAAACTGGTGTTGTCCATGAATTTGCTAATGGTGAATTCAATCCACTCATCCAGATCATCAGTGAAGATATTAAACAGAATTGGGCCCAGCACTGATTGTGGGGGACAGCACCAGTGACCAGAGGCCAGCTGGATAGCACCATTCACCACCATTCTCTGGGCCCAGCCATCCAAACAGTTTTTAACCCAGCAAAGAGTGCTCCTGTCCAAGCCCTGGGCTGCCAGCTTTTCTGGGGAGATCAAAGGCATTGCTGAAGTCCAGGCAGACCACAGCCTTTCTCTCCTCCCCCTGGTGATCACCTGGTTATAGCAGGAGATTTTTATGCCACTGGTGTCTAAGAATTACTTTGTACAGCTGGATCATCAATAGCAGACATAATGTGTATCAGAAGTTACAGAATTTCTGAAGTTGCTGCATGTATAAAATTTTTATCACTGTAGTAGACAAGTTCCAAGGCAATTATGCTTTCAGACTGCCATGGGGGTCAGGGCAGCAGGCAGGGCAGGACAGGGCTTCACCAGCTGTGACCAGAGACAAACTTTACCACATCCCACTTGTTCACAAATGTCTTTATTACCTAAACCTACAAATTTATGTCTAGCTGCTTCAAGTAGATCTTCAAAGTTCCCCAAAGATTTGCAATATCTGTAGGCAGACGGAGAAATTATTTCTATTGGTTTCAGTCTTCCATCTGAAGTCGAAACATACTTCTCCCAAAACACAACCTGCTGAACCTTGCAATCCAGTCTAATCAAGATCTCATTCAAAAAGTGAATTTTGTAAGTACCATAACAAAGCTTTGGGTTTTGTTGTTTTGGGTTTTTTTTAAAATAATCTAGGCATAACTTTTTAGATACAAACATAGAGAGAGAGTTTAGCTTATTTTTCAAGATGGTAGACTTGTTTTTCTCTAATAGCCTGCAAGAGCTAAACAAATTTTAAATTACTATGGTAATTTAAATGAGATTTAAATGAATGATGAGAAATACAAAGAAGCAGAGGGTGCTTCCGGTCTATGTAAGCATTTTAACACTGAGTGTCACTGTTGCTTCATGAAAGGCAAGCATAGTAACCACCTGTTGTAGAGTAAAAGCAGAGTGGAATATTACATGACCAAATATCAGCTGTGAAATCTTCACTACATAATGTCAGAAGGCAGATGTAACTAACACTTTATTTCTTCATTAGCACTACTTATATTTCATGAAATTAGAAGTCATAAAACCAGTAATCTGAGATGCCTGAAAGCTACTACAATTTAGTCTTGGAATTAACCAGTAAAATCCCCTCTATTTTTGATAGTAAGGGTTTATAACACACATAGCAATAGATTATGACACTTTTAATTGTTATCTCTGTGCATATTTAAATAGGCCACAAAGACTGGTGACCCAAGGTAGGTATGATATTTAAGTTTGAGCTTCAAGGGAGCACAAGAAATTTTTGAGTTACCGTGTTGTATCTAGTCCTGATACCCCTTAAGTGTATGTTCATCTGTATTTCAGGACTGACCTTTAGAAAACTGGGTCTGTAATCTTTGGCCATATTGCCAATGTTGAGAGATAGTAGTTAGTTAACTGAAAAAGTAAGTTTAACATAGAATTAGTTTCATTGAGTTATAAAGTTATAACACTACATTGTTTAGTTTATTCCCTTTGCATATCTTTGCTTGCTTAGCATCAGTTCCTTTGAAGTGGTGTGATAGGAATGCCATTATGAAATAGATGGAAGGAAATAGCAGAGTTTCTATCTTGAGTATAGAAACAGATTTCAAGTTCTTTTGTAAAATCCTAGTTGTTTCATGATTTGTGTTTGTTTTAGCTGAAATATACTTTAATTTCTTCACAGTAGTTTGTAAGGGGCTGTGTTTTGATTGGTGACTGAAACATGTACATGGATATTTTGGTTTTTGCTGAGAAGGGCTTGCAGAGATCCAAAGGCTTTTTCTGCTTCTCTCTCCATCCAGCTAGTGAACAAGAAAGGAACTGGGATGGGACTCAGCAGGGACAGGATACTCCAGACCAGATGACATCACATTCAGCAGTTAAGTGGGGGGAAGATGAAGGGAGACAAGAGGGACATTCAGAGGGGTGGCATTTTCCTCCCAAGTCACCATCGTGTGATGGAGCCTTGCTTTCCTGGGAATGGCTTACCCATGGGAAGGGAACAAATTCCTTGTTTTGCTTTGCTTGTACATTTACCTATTAAACTGTTTTTATCTGTACTCAGGAGTTTTCTCAGCATTACTCATCTGATTCATCTCCCATCCCGCAGGGAGCAGTGAATGAGGGGCTGTGTGGGGTTCAGCTGCTGGCTGGGGTTGCACCTGGGCAGTGCCCTTGGTCTGTGTGGGTATGAATGGAGTTTCCTCAGTTCTCCATTCCCAAAGACCTACAATTTTTAGCAAGCTCAAAAGTGGCATCACTATGGAACAGTAAGGTATTGTTAGTGGAGAGTAAATCTTGTCACTTAAAAGACTGGATTAGGTTAACCCAGTCCCTCGATTATTCTCACTTCTGCACAGGCAGGGCATTGGAGATGGAGAAGGTAGTCTTCCTCCTGGCTGAATTTGGCACAGAGAAGAATAAGTGGTTGCTCACAACAATAAAGAGAGAGAGAGTGTCCACCGTGCTGCACTGGATGAGCAGTGATAAAGAACTTCAGACATAGGAGTGAGGAAAAGGGGAAGGGAGAAAAGCTAAAAAAGGAGAGAGCAGATAACTTCCATCAGCTTTAAATCTGCATTTGAAAAACAGTAAGACAGGCTACCTCTCACAGTAAGCCCAGAGATAAAACAGTTTAAGGGGACTGATGCCTTATGGCCATTATCCTGAAAACATAATAGAAGCTCTTAGTCTGTGCAGTGTTGGAGGTTTGTATTTTTGAGGATTCGGTGGAAAAGTTGGCAAGATTTCTTAAGTCATATATTTATATAATAAAACTAAAAATACTAAAAATACTGTTCTGGAAAAAACTGATACTTTGGAGGACTTGAGGAATACTTTAAAGGATAAGTTCCCTCAACACCAAGGCTGCATATGACAATAAAGAAGAATTTTCCAGCATAGAGATGAGGTAAGGAGTTCTTTGAAATCAGAGTTCCAACCTAGTAACAGATTACAATTTTAGACACAGCACAAGCAAAAAGTGAAACATCATGGAATCTGTAAGGACATAGTCTAGAATTTGAGTCTAGTCAAATTAATTAGAATTAATATCCTTTTCCTTTATAGGATAGTAAGGAATATAAAAAGTCTATCTAATTTTAACTGACTTGCATACTTATTTGAAAATGGCAGTCAGGAGCTGGCTGTTCTTGATTTGGTTTTTTTTGGCTGGTGTTCTGTTGTGTTTGCACTATAGTAAAGTATTTATGTATTATCAAATACCGTATCCTGCCAGTACAGTAAGATAGCAACAGCAGTTCCCATTATGAAAAAAAAAATTAAATAGAAGTACCTGATTTTGTACTCTAATAAGAAATTCTAAAAAATATGTTTCAGTGTTTGTCATGATTCAACCCCACCAACATCCCAGCCCCATGGACACAGTTCCTAACTGCCCCACCAAAAGGATCAGGGAGAGAATTGAAAACTATCAGAGCTACAAAGCTCATGGGTTGAGATGCAGACAGTTTAATAGGGAAAGCAAAAGCCACGCACCCAAGTGAAGCAAACCAAGGAATGAATTTCCTGCTTCCCATGGTGTTCAGCCATTTCTAGAAGAGCACAGCCCATCACACAAGGGTGACTTGGAAGACAAACATCATCAGCCGAAACATCCCGTCCTTCCTTCTCCTTCTCCCATTTTATACACTGAGCCTGATGTCACATGGTCTGGAATATCCCTTTGGTCAGTTTGGGATCACCTGTCCTGGCTGTGTCCCTTCCCAGCCACCCACACACCCCCAGGCACTTTGCCAGAATGGCAGTGTGAAAAGCAGAAAGGGCCCTGACTGTGCAATCCCTGCTCAGCAATAACTAAAGCATCTTTGTAATATCAACTCTGTATTGAGCATAAATCCCAAACACAGTCCCATACCGGTCACTGTGAAGAAAATTTACTCTACCTTGGCTAAAATCAGTAGTCTTTAAATGAAACTTAACTTATTGCTTATTTATTAATACCTTGCAAGTCACAGTCCTCATTGCAACCACTGTATTATTTAATTCTTCATGTGATTCTCACGGTTGAATGGAGGCTGTGATTCTCATGACTAAATCTCAATTTCAGGGCACATCAAGAGGAAAAGGAAGATTAATGTCATTACTCTGATCAATATTTGTGTAGTATATACTGTGAATAATCTGTTTGCAGGGGTAGTTTGCCTTTTGTTATTTGTTCTGCAGGTATAATCATCTGATGCTCAAATGTCACCTTCAAGTTCTACTTTGCAGGAAGGAAAAAAGTATAAATATGACACATAATTTCAATCCATTGAATTGCAACAGTTTAGATTCTTCTTCCACAATGACCTGCCTGTGTATTGACAACGCACAGTATGTATACGTGGAAGTTCTTAGCAGTCAGGGTCGTTGTATGGCTGTAATCTTAACTGCCTATCTCTCATTACAACAAGGGAAATAATTGAATTTTTTCATTCATGTTTTGCCGAAAATAACATCTAGGTGTGTTTAGGTAGTGATAACAAAAGGGAGAAGGCAAAATTTGGAGATTCCCTTCCCTATCTCCTATAAGGTATCAATCTGAAAGATCTTCAAAATAACCAGTTTTTTGTTTGTGTGAGGTGATGACCCCCTCAGTAGTGAATAAACCCTCGGACTTGTAAACTTGAAGTATGGTCTGCCTGAAGATGGCAGTGTTTGGTTTGTAAGAATAAATCCTGGAGAGAAATGCAGCTTGGATCCTGTTTTATTATTCATCATACCATGGCACCTAAGTGACAGGCTGTCAATAATTAAAGGGAGGGTAGGAGAAGAGAGGGCACATGTTTCACAGTCTTCTGACCTGCCATAATTTTTCCTTCTCTTTTCGCATAAAGATTCTCTAGTAAGTGTGTAGTAATAATCTATTTTCAGGCATTACAACACTTGCATTCCAGCCTCCAGAAGTCCTTACATAGGAAATCCCTAATTTCTTTTTTTTTTCTTTTTAATAAATTGTCAATTAAGATTTGCCCTTCCATGAAGTGATGAAGATAAAAATATCAGCACTATAATGTTTCCATTTCACAGTTTTTCTGTTTGAGCATACATTGAATTTACAGTACTTAAAAAACATTTTGTATCCAGGTATTTCAAGGTTAGCTATGAACCACCATATTTAAGTTAAAATTTTATGCAGCTACAAAAGGGCTGCAATCTTAGGACAAAAAAAAAAGAAGATAACTTACTCATTATTCTCTCTAGATTTCTTTCATTAATTCACAGAATAATTACAGTTGTCTTGTAGAAAATTTCTTTACAGGAGCATTATGTTAAAAATCATGTGCAAATAAACAATCCAGCACAAATAAAAAGAGAAGTTATCTTAAGCAGAAATCTTGGGGGAGTCTTATTTTCAATATATTTATGGAAATCCTGTCTTTATTATGCATGTGTTCTTTTTTCACCATTCCATATAATTACTTTAAAAGGGTCACATGAGTGTAAGAACCAATTTTTTGTTGCTTTGATTAAAGACTGCACAATATTCCCAAGGTCAGTACGACTTGTAAGTGGACATAATAACTACAATGCTCCTGGCTGCTAACATACTTGAGAAATTAGTTTCTGGTAGTATGATAACCTTTTACTATTTATGATAGTTGCTTCCAAAGTAGAATTGTCATTGTCAAGCTGGAGTTTGAGTCTTGCAAGACCAGAAGAATGGTAACCTGGGGTTTCACAGGGCTCCATCTTAAATTCTGTGTTCTTCAACATCTTGATAAATTACTTGCACAAAGGATTTGAAGGTACACTAAGTTTGCAGATGATACAAAATAGGGAGGAACTTCTGACTTCCTCAGAGGTGGTGACGCCCTGCAGAGACACCTCAACAAATTGGAGAGATGGGCAATCACCAATTTGGTGAAATTTAATGAGGACAAGTACTGGGTTCTATACCTGGGATGGGGCAACCCTGGCTGTACAGACAGACTGAAGAATGAGAGGCTGGAGAGCAGCACTGTGGAGAGGGACTTGGATGTCCTGGTCAATGGCAAGCTGGATGTGAGCCAGCAGTGCCCTGGCAGCCAGGAGGGCCAACTCTGTCCTAGGGGCATCAGGCACCGCATCACCTGCTGGGAAAGGGAGGGGATTGTCCTGCTCTGCTCTGGGATAGGGTGGCCTCCCCTTGAGTCCTGAGGGCAGTTTTGGGTTTATCAATATGGAAAGGTTATAAAGCTATTAAAGAGTGTCCAAAGGAGAGTCACGAAGATAGTGTTCTAGAGGGGAAGGCATAGGAGGAGCAGCTGAGGTCACTTGCTCTGTTCATCCTGGAGGAGACTGCAAGGAGACCTCACTGGGGCTTTCAACATGCTCACAAAGGGGTAGAGAAGGAGCGGACACTGATCTCTCCTCTAAGGTGCCCAGTGACAGCACCCAAGAGAATGGCCTGAAGTTGTGCTGGGGGAAATTTACAATAGACACGAGAAAAAAGTTTTTCACCCAGAGGGTGTTTGGGCACTGGAACAGTAATTTAGAGGTTATTGAAGTAATCTAAAAGCACTAGAAAAGATGGGAGGAATTTTTTAAAACTGTGAAGTTTTTCAGGGGATGGCTACCAAGCAGGATTCATACATGTACTTATAAGAACAAGCAAACAAACCAACCACATCACACCCATGCCATTGCTCTTTCTGCCATAAACTTCTAAGGAAGAGGGGCAGGAAAATTACATTGTAGAAAAATTAGATTGCAGGCAGGCACAGACAGAGAATACAATCTATCTAGGTATAGGATGTTTGAATATAGAAGTAGATGATAAAACTTTCTGAGAACAACACCTTCCAATGTAACATTCTCTGGGGTTTTTAAAAAGAAAATAAGTGGGAAAAGTTAGAGGATTCTATTTTGATAGCCTCTAAGATAGGAAGTAAACAGTCCATGCTACCTTTCCATTAAAATGGATGCTTGAGTAATCACTTACAGAGAAAATTTGTAAGAAATCTTTATGATAAATTTATAAATTAATAACATCATTCAGGTAATGATATCTTCTTTTCATATCTGGACTGTTCTTCTCTGTCCTTCCCATAAATGTTTGTTTCAAGCAGCCAAACAATAGAATGGCTGAAAATAGATGACTCACACTGCCATATTTTTCTGCATAGTTAGAGTCTGTCTATTAGGCTGATGGAATAAACTTAAAACCTTGGTAGATGTATGTATATATATTAAATATAATCAAAATTTGATTAAATATTTTTTGAAAAGGTAGTCTTTGTAGCAACATTTTTTGAGCAGTGCCAACTCCCTTCTGTCTTCTTCTTTGAAGAGAAATTGGAGCCTTTGCCAGAATTTGTGTTAACTACTGCTGGCAGAAACCTGCAGGCAAACTTGCTCTTTATCTGGAAGTGGCAGCTGCAGCACCAACATTTCAGAGGAACCATATCCTTCAGTAACCTCTCAAGGTTTCATCACCTTGCTCCCATAAGAGGAATTCCGTTAAATGTTAGTACTCCTGCAAAATGCATATCCCTAAAATTAAACAAATATATAACAGGCAAACATAAAAAGTTGGGGAAGATGAGAGGCACCTTGGCAGATTATATTAATGCTATTGTTAGGACAGTTTCTGCATTTTGCACCTGTTAATAAGATGAGACATAATGCTAAAGAGTTGACCTATACTGAATGAAATGTACAATCTTTCCCATCAGTATGCCAGGGAAATGCATATGATATGTATTATGAGATCAGCTAGCCTAACACGAAAAAAAGAATGCATTTCTCTTTGGATTCCATGGTGTCCCATGGCTGAAGGATGGTAGAGAACAAAACTAGTTGAATTAAAAAGTGCACAAAGCAAGCTTTGTATATTTCATGTGCATCTTTTCGCCTTTCCTACCAGTGTGTTTCTGTAGAGATTGTCTGAAGACAACAAGGCCTTGCCTTAGCACAGAACTGTCCCAGTTGTTGCCATACTGCAGTCAGTTTGTTGAGTGTTGGATAGATGTTCCCAACTCATCAGGTTTTATGCATGTACAAGGTCCAGCAGAGCTCTGTGGGACTTTGGGTTGTAAGGTCAAGTCCTGAATTATGTACTGCAACAATACTCCTGCACTAGAAGTTTAAATGAGGGATCTTGCCACAAAACTGCCTCAAGTATGTAGGACCAACAGAGACAGCTGTGGACAGCTGCTACCTCCTGTGCTGAACGTGGGACTGACAGAATTGGCTGCTGATTTGCTTTCTGGATAGATTTGTCTAACAATATCTGTCATGTGGGCATGGAGTAAAAAGAGCCTGTGATGCAGCTGGCTGGCATTAGCTGTTGGCTGTATGTGCCTGGTGAATGGGATCCCAGGCTGGGAGAAAGCCTATAATCCTACTTTCAAGGAATTGAACAGGGCCACAGCCCTCTCTCCTGCCTGTGCATCAATACACTGTAAAAGATGTGCTCTTTTTGCTGCTTAGGTTCTACTTCTCTGTCAGAGATGTACTGTGCAGTTTGTCCAGTCATGGAGAATCTGTAGAGGAAAAAAAAAGATTGTGAGGCTTCAAATAGACTAAAGGAATAATGAGAAGTAAGTGATAGAAATAATGAGTGAGAAGCTTTTCTCCATGTATTAAAACAGGAAAAGTTTAGCTTGTTCATATAGACTTCTTCATAAGAAAAAAAAAACCCACAAAGCAACTGTCTGAAATGTTATATAGAAAATGTGATTCTTGCTTTAACTGCTCAGGGTGTTGCAGACACCTTGAAAAGTTCTTTAGGTGCTTCAGAGGATTTTTGAAAACTGGTGTCCATTGTAGATCTTGATCACTTGGGAAAAACATTTAGCCTTGAGTTTAACTCAGATTTTGAAAGTGTGTCTTGGGCATACAAACCCAGACCATCAAAGTACCTAAGAAAATAAGTAAATCTGTTATTTCACTTTCCATATAAATTAAAAAGTGCTCTTTTGCCTAACTGAACCCTGCTAGGCAATGTCTGCTTTCTTCTAAATGTACATTTAATACTCTTGTTGCAATCCATAAAGTAGAGTATATTGCTCTTCTTCCAGTATGTGTTGCAGGAAACTGTCCACTCTGCAGGCAAATATCATTCAGAGGATTCAGAGAGAGATGATTCAATTCTGCAATACAAGGGAAAGTCAGTGTGGCATGGCTGTGGTGGTTGCAGGAAGTGTCATGCTATTGTAGAAAATCAGTACCAAAATAACTTCATGTCAGTTTTTGCAAGAACTAGGGCATATGCTACCTAATTTTTCAGAATGACATGACTTCTGAAATTTAGCATTTATTCATCTTCTTCTCAGAAACAAACACACTGCCTTGTTGCAAAGTGGGATTATTTAGAAGTAATTGCACAAATTGTCACATACAATATTCCTTTACTGCTTGGGAAGAACTCTCTCAGCTGCAGTTAATTTGGACAGTAGTACCTAATATTTGTTAGTTTTTTTGTTAAAAATCTGTATTCCCTGTTGATTTTTCCTGTGTCTTATTTTTCACTTTGTACCTCAATGTAAATTTGTGTTGATTGTGATTATGTTTTCTGGTAAATCTTCAGACTGAAGTTCTTTACTCATGTAAATGCTTTCATCATTATATATGTGTTTTAAAATTAGCTATATCACTTTGAGTATAATTAACATATAATTTAAATGGCCCTGTAGTGCCTTATGCTCTTCCAGAACAGACACTGACAAGTCTTTGAAAAGAAAACATATTATTTAACATCTAAGGTGCCTTAGATGTATCATGACAATTTCTGTGCAGGCTCTAGCAGTAGATGTTGGAAATGATCAGTATGAAATCAAGTTGTATCAGTTGGATGAAGTGTAGTTATGTTGAATGAGGTACAAATGATGGAGAGACTGGTGAGAAAACCTGCATGAAACTGTGGTTTCAAAAAGAAGAGAACCATAACCTAGGATAAAGATCAAAATAGAGGTGCACTTGGCCTGTGTCGCTTTACTGTTTTTCTGCATTGCCTTCTGTGTGCTTAGATTTAGGATTGTCAGTACTAAGGTGAGGTACATAGTGCAGTACAAGTTGAAGCGTGATTATTAGGAAAGTTCTGCTCCTGTGGGAACCTCTACTGGTTAATTAGTCAATTAGTCCTACCTGCAACTCTTCAAGTCCTCAGGTGTAGTAATAGGTCATGCACAAAGTAATCCTGTGTTTCTTCCTTAAGGCATGTGCATTTCATATTCAAAGCACTTTTGCACTTTTTTTCTAAGAGGAATAGCATTTCAAGTTAAGGGAAAAAAACACTTTTTCTTTTAAAGTTTTTAAAATATAATTAAAATCAGAGGCTGCATATTAAAGCTTTGATCTGAATGCAAGAGAACAGTGAAATAGCATCATTTCACTTTGCTTTTTCTCATTTGAGCTGGTGCACCAATTACAGGTATATCACCACAGGAACACAGTAAGCCATGAAACTTGGATTTTTTGTCAATAACAGTATTTCAATTTTTCTTCACAAATCAGACATTTCAATGTGTTGTATGCTCATCATTTGACTTGCCTGTTCATGAGATAAACCACTTTTCCTATTTACTGTAAAGAATTTTCATACACATCAGTGGAGCACTTTTTGTAACAAATAGATGAGCTGAAAAAGGTATTCCTCAGTAGTGGTTATCTAATATTTCTTTTTGGGAGTTAAGTGAAAAGGTAAGCCTCCCCTTCTCTTCTTTGTATCCATAGTTCTCAAACAGCTTTGCTTAAGGAAAAGGTTTAATGTTGGCACTGGCACTCATGGCCACAAGTGAGAGAAGGACAGAGGGCTTTTCTGCTGTCCTGACCATTTGGAAATCTTAGCCAACACTGAAATATCAATGGCTTCAAAAGTGCAGGGAAGAAGAAAAAAGAATCATGTGAGCCCTTCCTGAGTTTACTGAGTGAGCTATACATAGCAATTATGACTCTTGCAGGACAAGGTGACTTCTAAAGATTAATGAACTCAGATTCACGTTACCATGAAGAGAGAAAAAAACCTGTTATCTAAATGCACAGAAGGTGAATATGAAGCACAGACAGGATAAGGCAGCCTACAGTCACATAGGAAATCTGTGGCAGAATAAGAAACAGGATACAAAATTTATCAGTCATTTCCCACTATCTACTTGCTTATTTCGTTGCCCTCTTAATGGTGGCTGAGAATTAATTTAGTTCCACATCTTAATACTCATAGAACTTCATGTGGGGGAAGAGAGGTGAAGTGTTCAGGACTGTCTTACTTCCCTGAATAACACAGTCTCTGAGACAAATCCTAAAATGCTGGAGTGTCTTAAAATGTCTGAGATGATTCTACTTCATTAGGATTAAATGTTCTGAAGACTTCATGATGCAATGTGTGTGAAATAATTTGGAGATGAAAAGAGAACAACTTCCAGTTTAAAGAGATTTATTTTGAGACTTCAGACAATTTTATATTACTTTTTGACACACAACTTGTGATCTATCAGCATGAAAGGCTTCAGACTATAAAAAAATCAAGTCTTAATTAGTATGTAGATAGAAAATAATAAACCCATCCTCCTTCCTCATCTGCACTGATTTGATTTGACAGCATTTTAAAGTCATTGCTGGATTTTTTTTTTCCTTTTATGGTGTTTTATCAGTATTTCCCAGCTTTTGATTCACAAGCAATGTATTACTCACAAGCTCTGAAAATAGCCTTTGTGAACAAACGTATCACACTGACTGGAACAGCAATTAGTGTGTTGCCATTATAATGTTACTTGCTCCACAGTTTGCTAAGGATCAGGCAAAAGTTGAAAGCAACTTATTCATGAGAGTAAAACTGTTTGAAGAATTACCTCTAGTCTGGCCTTGGAGACAGTAATTGTGGGGTTTGACTTTGGCTGGCTGCCAGATGATCACCCAGCTTCTCTCTCACTTCCTTCCTCCACACACAGGAGAGAAAATAAGATGTTAAGGCTCAAGAGATAAGGTTAAAGACAAGGATATTATTTGCCAGTCACCATCATGGGCAAAACTGACGGCTCCAGTGCCTGGGTGTGAACATCCAATGCAATAATGGATTGCTTGGTGGAGAACCTTTTTGTTTCTCTGTGAGAAGTTAGAGGCTGCTTTATGCAGTTTGTGGAAATAATGCATGAAACTGCCATAAATGCCCATTTAGAATACAATAGAATAGAACAGAATGGAACAGAACAAAATAGAAGAGTGTATTTTGGTTGGAAGATATGTACATCCAATCCAATTTTCTAACCACCTCAGGGGTCACCAGAACTTTAGATGCATTATGAAGCGCATTGTGCAAATACCTGTTCAGCACTGGCAGACTTGGGGCATTGACCACTTCCTTAAAAAGCCTGTTCCAGGGTCTGACCACTCTGTCAGTAAAGAATTGCATCCTAATGTCAAGTCTAAACTTCTAGTGAAGCTTTGAGCCATTTCCGGGCATCCTGTCACTGGATCATAGGGGGAAGACATCAGCACCTCCCTCTTCACTTCCCCACCTTAAGAAGCTGCAGAGAGCAGTTTGGTCACCCATCAGTCTCCTTTGCTCCAAACTGGAAAAACCCAGTCTCCTCAGCTGCTCCTCACTGAGCAGCCCTTCCAGCCCTTCCACTGGTTCCATTGCTCTCCTCTGGGTGCATCCCAGTGCCTTCACATCCTTCCTAAATTTTTTAAATCATCTACACAGTGTGTAGATGAACTACACACTGTGCAATCCTCTCTGTTGGCTGTTGGTCTGTGCTGTGTCTGACACACCCCAGGATGGGGTTGCTCTCCTACTGACTGAGGTGGAGCCTGCTGTCCACCAGCACCCCCAGGTCCCTTTCTGCAGATCTGCTGTCAATCCTCTCCCAATTCAAGCTTGTGCCTGGTGCTATTCTTTCCCAGATACAAAATCAGACACTTGTTAAATTGCACACTGGTGTTGATTAGCCAATGTTTAATCTATTTAGGTACTTCTACAAAGCCTTTTGTCCCTCAAGAGACTCAATAGCATTTTCCAGCAAATCAGCTTGTGATGCATCCAGCCTCTGCATTCAGATGATTGATAAATGTATGGAATAGTACTGCCTCTAGTACTGAGCCCTAAGGAGAACAGCTGGTGACAGGTCTTCAGCCAGGTGTTGCCCCATTTGCTATAACACTTGAGTTCTGCATTTCAGCCACTTCTTCACCCAGCTCACCACAGAGCAGCTCATCTCACAGTTTGATCACTTCTACAGAAGGATGCTGTGAGCAACACAATAAAAGTCTTTACACAGAAAAAGTCTTTACACAGCAAAAGGTATCATATGACTGTATGCATTCTTTAATGAATACTTCTTCAGTATCTTTAGTACTCATATCCTTCAGGACAGACAGACGTTTTGCATATCAAGAAATTTACACCTGAGTACCTTACTGTTTTGCAGTCCTCACAGCTTCTTGCTCAGGTGGCAAGCTTTTCTTTTAAAGAAATTTGTGCAGTTGCTGATTCATTCAGAGTCTGCTGTATCTTGACAGATGGGCATGTTCAGTGGGGTGGCTGAGCCACAAAGGAGAAGGCTCCTCTTTTCTCTGCCTGAGGTTGCTTTTTCTCTTAGGGGAAAAGATCATACTCTCCCTGTGGGTCTCTGCACATGTTCTTTGCATAACATGTATTTATTATTTGTAGTCTTTTCCTGAGTATTTTGTAAAACATTTTGAAGGGACTTTCAGTAGTGACTGGGATAGGGATATCATTTGTGAACAAAGCAGCTGAACATAACTGAATAGGATGATCTCATTTTATTTATATCTTCACAGATGATAGAAATGAACACCATAGGCCAGGGGTTAACACCAAATTATTTTCTGCTACATTCAGTAACTCACAGAGAATTGAAGTAGGGATCTATAGATGAGGAAAAAAACCCAACCCACCATCCTTCTACCACATCAAACCATCTCCTTGTATTACAGCTTTTAAAAAGCTTAATCTATCTTTAGAAAACAAATAAGGGGTGGAAAGAGAGCAAGAATCCAAAAGCTGAATCCCACTCCAGATCCCATTTTCCATAGGTGCTTGGTAGGTCTATTGCAGTACATACAGCGCAGCAGTTTTTTTCTCTCTTCTGAGATGTCATTACTCTATTGTTTACAGTGCTTTCTTCCTTGCTGATGTGAACTATCTGTGATGCTTGTGTCTGCTGCCCCTGCTGCCCTCTTTTCCTCTTATTTTTTGCTGATGAGGCCCCAGTGACTCCAGGAAGACATCACAGAGGATACTGGAGTACCAAAAAGGAGTGCTAAATGAAATCCAAACTTTGCAATTGCAGAGGGCTCCTAGGCCAAATGTGCTTGTGTGGGCTTACCTAGCAAGGTCTGTCTCCTGCTGTGAAAGGAAGGTCCAAAATACTTATTTTTTAATTTTCCTTTAATAAGGAAAAGTCTGGAAATATTACTAAATCTAAAACACAATCTGGGACTTAGTTTCCTCTCCCTACACAAGTTTGATAGAACCACCAGAAGTACGAGTATGTCACATCGGATGCAAACATTTAGTCAAGGAAGTGATTTCAACTGAACAACTTGATATAGTTGATTCACTAGCTCTGATCAGAGCTTTATAGAGATTTGGCTTCCACTGAGTTATTAAGAAAAATATCAAAATTCTGGGCCAAAGTTTTTTTTCAGAATAATCTGTGTGGCCTATTTAGTGTCCTTGCACATCTGACATCATTTTAAATTCTGCCAGAAAGAATTTTTAATCCAACTGAGTACTTCTTGCACTATTAGTAGTTCATACAAAAAGGAATTATAAAATATCATGGACAAATGTAATGTTGTGCCAAGCAACTGAAGATGAAGAAGATACTATATAAAGTGTCTACAAAAATCTGGGTCTGCAATCATCAATACATTGTCAATCTTTTGGATAATTTTTTTTTTGTTTGTCCAAAAGGTTGACAGTTTGTCCAAACTTCTTTTGTTTGTCCAAAGCACAGGGCTTTCCTTACAGTGAAATTATTTTGAACATATTTATTTCCTTCTTGGCCTCTTCCTTTGCATTCCTCTATCATACTGTCCTACCTCTCAAGGCTACTAGTCTTGGGGCTAGGAGGAATTCTATATTTAATTGCCTTTTGTATTCTTAAGGAATAGTACTATTGTGATTACCTCAAATTAAAACAGCTATTTTTTAAATAAAAAAGGATATTGGATGGATCCATCTGTCCACAATACCATTCTTCACAGCCATCCTTTCTTTACAGCTATATTCTCCAAGAGTGTTTCAAATATGACACAGAAATTTGTACATTTTCTAGACTGCCATTTGCAGTTTCTCTGTCTGCGTTTCAAATATGTGTTATCAAAGAAATACTGTCATTGACATAGTCATGCTGCTGGAGGCATATATAGTACAATAGTTGACCCAACAGTTTTATTTTGTGGCGTCTGTCCATCGTGCTGAGAAATTCAGAGATACATCATCAAAATGTTACAAGATTACTGGAAAATCTTCAGCTCTTTGATATTCCCATTGAAAAATTTTGGTGTAATATCCCACGACACCTGCAGGGGATAGTGTGCCCTTTACAGCCAGTGCTTAAGGTCAAGGGCACATTTGTGCCCTGTAGCGTCAGAGGGGCTAGGTACTGGATAAAATGTATTTTCTACCTTTTGCAGCCAGTGTCCAGCAAGTTACACTGATATTTCCTCCAGTTAAGCTATGCAAGTCAAATATTCACAAAATTAAATGACAAGGATTTCTGTTATTTTTTAAAAATAGGACTTAAGGAGACCTATATTTTTTCCTTATTTGCAGTGGCCATTGATTTGCATTTAGTTTTCCACATGTAACAGGTGCTTGCATATTAAGTGTATATTTGCTGACATTTTGTTTCCATATTTTATTTAAAAGCACATTCACCTGAATGAAAATGCTTTATCACCATGTCTGCCTTAAATGAGTGTTAACTTCTCTTTGAAGAATAGTGGGTTTTCATATTGAGTAAAGTATCATCCAAGAGAATTTCTAGACTGTTGTAGTTTAACCCCAGCCAACAATGAAGTGGGATGGGAAGAGACAATTGGAAAAGTGAGACAAAACATGGATTGGGATACAGGCTGTCTAATAGGGAGAGCAAAAGCTTTACACACAAGCAAAGCAAAACAAGGAATTCATTCACCCCTTCTCATGGCTGGATAGATGTTCAACCATGCCCAAGAGAGCAGGGCTGCATCACAGCAGTAACTTGAGAAAACAAACACCATCATTCTGATCATTCTCACCTTACTTCCTCTCCCCTAGCTTTACATGCTGTGAGTGTCTGTCCGAAACTTCCCTCATTTTTTGCCTCTCGATCATCATGAAAGCCAAGACCACCGGGGAAAGGAAAAGATCCTGTTCTGAAAATCCAGGTCTGACTGGTCCACCAAGCCAAATTATTGTCTACGGGTGTCTTTGCTCAACTCATGGAACACTGCACCCAAGAAGGGGCAGTGTGCTCTCCTTTGCCTGCATCACCTAGCAACGCTAGTCCTGGAATTTCTCCACCCTTCTGACTTGGCTGGACTGTCTCTCTGGAATGACTTTCTCGTCTCCACTGAAAGACCCTCCATTCACCATACATCAACCACCGTGACAGATGGACTGAGATGGGAGAAGGTTCTCCCCTCAAGGACTGAGACATGCGACCCCTAGGACTGAGACTGAAATCCCTACCGTAGGGTGAGGGAAGGTATGCGTGGGGACCGAAGCAAGTTTTGCAAGCGACCACTGGACCGAGAAGACAATGGTTCTTGCCTACGACGTCTGCTGCTGACGACGTCTGCTGCTGATGGACTACTGATGGACTTTTTGTACCCTTTATCAATAGACTATTTTGAAATGTGTCCCCTTCCCCCATTCAAAAGGACTACAAAAGAGGTTAGAGTTGACTGATACCTTTGAGATCTCCCCTGACGTGAAGACGACAGGCTCTTCATCGACTGGACTTCGAGGGACTTTGTCATCTGCACGTCTGGTAGCTATACACCTCCTTGCCTTTCCTCTCTTCTTTTCCTTATTCTTTCCCTTTTCTTCATTCCCCTTCTCTCTAACACATCTTTGCTGTGGCTATTCAATAAAAGTACGTCTGTTTTGATTTCACTGCAAAATCCCCTTGTCGTGTCAGTTATTGCAACTTGAGATCAGTGAAAAAGAACCTTCACGAATCACGTCCTTAGTACAGATCGTGTCACATGCAGAGCATGAAGTGACGTGGTCTGGAATATCCCTCTGGTCTGTTGGGGTCAGCTCTCCTGGCTGTGTCTCCTCCCAACTCCTTGTGCACCCCCATCCTGCTCGCAGAGGGGGTGAGGAGCAGAAAAGGGCTTGGTGCAGTGCAAGCCCTGCCCAGCAATAACAAAAACATCCCTGTGTTATCAACACTTTCCAGCACAAATCCAAAACACAGGCCCACACTAACTACTGTGAGGAAAATTAACTCTATGCCAGCCTAAACTAGCACAGTACTTTTAATTTTTTCTTTCACTTTTTTAGTTTAGAGGTGTTTCAAATAAGTAGAATAATAGTTGCTTTAAGCTTAGTTGTCTTTTTAGAAGATTCAGACTTGGGGTTTGCATGCCGGCACTGCATTTTTTATATAAGGAATATATAAAATTAAATTATGATCATTCCCCCTATAGGCAGCCACTAATTTTTAGCTTCAGTGCTTCATTTCTGCATATATCTGATAGGTGTTACCACATGCAAAACAAGAGACTTTGATGTTTAAAAGGAAAAAACCTTTATATAATTTGAAACTCTCAGACACCTTTGTTAATGCCTGCATAAGAATACTTGAGAAGAACCAGAAGTTTAAATGGTCAGCTTTGAAATATGAGAAATATCATATATGTGTGTCTGGGATTGAATCTCAACCTTGCTGAACTGAATAAAAAAATTGTTGGTAATTAATTTAAAAATGTATTTATTTTCTGGGAGTTTGTTGCCTGAAATCTAACAGATTCATCTCGAACAAATGCTGCTTATCATTTTAGAGGAAAACAATTTGCACTTGTAAACTTACACATAAATACAGATTCTATACTTAAAATTCAATTAGAGCAACAGCTTCAGATATGGTGAGCTCAA
This sequence comes from Passer domesticus, assembly GCF_036417665.1. Classification (NCBI taxonomy): domain Eukaryota; kingdom Metazoa; phylum Chordata; class Aves; order Passeriformes; family Passeridae; genus Passer; species Passer domesticus. The sequence goes on along the minus strand of NC_087512.1, from coordinate 54,034,477 downwards.
GGTTAAAGCCATATTGCATTGTCTGAAGCATTTGGATGAGCCATTTGCTGCTGGAAAAATGTGAGAGAACATATAAAGTACAAGTTCCAGGTTATAATAATATTGAGCTTTATTCCCTGGTGATAACCATACTGGAGATTATAATTCAAATCTGAGTGAGTTTGCATATTGAGTGAGACCACTTTGAAGTGATTATGGATAAAAAAGAGATATCAGTGGGAGAATTTAGGCAATTTGAATTGCAGGATCAAGATACATTCTTATCTGAGTAAATTCCTTGTATGGAAATTTGTTGTAATAGCTTTTGCCTTAGAGGCATGCATCCTATAGCATTATGTAACCCAGCAACCCCAAGTTTTCAAAAAGAAAGCCATTCAACAATTAATCTGTGGGGACAAAGAATTTTCCCCTTTTTCCTCCTTCCAGAAAGGGAAGCCTAGCATTTTATATTAATACAACTTCTGCTGTTCACACAGCCATTACCTTTCTGAAAGAACACCAGCCCCATACTTGTATTTAAGCAACTGTAATGCCATTTTCCACTTCACTTAATATGGAAGATTTTTATAGGAAAAGGTGCAGAAAGTACTGCTGCATAACTAACACAGTTTCAAAATACCTGTCCCTCAAGTGTGCAGAACTCCATGGGTATCAAATGGCTGAAGCAATACAAGAGTGACTTACTAAGATTAAACATGGAAGCTATAACCTAAATATTGTGCCATATCAGTTCCCTCAGAGGTCACCGGCATGCTGATGTCCTGAAGTGGAAGTGCAGCTCCACAACAGCAAAAGGCAGTGGAGCTCAGCAAGAGCTGCCAGCAGCAATAGGTGCTGATGCTACACCACAGTGAAATCCGCCCTAAAACGCACAACAATGACGGAATCACTATACCATCTACAGACATTGTGTGTGAGGGTAGTATGTACATTTTAAAAAGATTGCAAATTGTTAATAGATTCTCACTCAATGCCAAAGTATTGCACAGTCAACATGGAGAACAGAAATGTTGTTCTCCAGCTGCCTTTACTGACTTGAGCAAAGCAATTGACATAGTAACTGCTATGAGCATTCCCTTTGCCTTAGCATGTTAGTACTTTAAGAAATATTTCTAAAATATCCATGTTATTTCACAAATTAAAATCCAAATACATTAAACAAGTTTGCTTCCTTTGTTAAGGGGTCCCTCTCTCTATTCAGTTGACAGTAGATACTAATAGCTTCTCTTCATTTACTTCAAATTCCATACTTAACTTGATTCTTTTCCAGAAATGAAAAATTGTGTCTTGTTCTATTCACTCTACCCTGCATTATTAAACAGCAGGTTATATATCGACCTCTGTTTCTCCACATGTATAATTCTATTGGTTAATGGCTCCAAGTGGAGGGACTGCTGGGCTACTGTAAGTGGTTTGATACAGTTTACTGCATGCTGACTTGTCAGCATCAGTGCTCCTTTGCATTAGACTGAAGTATCAAGTAATAAACTGTTTACATTCTGCTCTCATCCTATCCCCTAAGGGGTGTTGCCTTGAAGAGATGAAAGAATTGATTTTTCTCTGTCCAGTAGTTTTCATCTTATACTTGGGTTGCTTTAGTACCATTCTGTACCAAAGTTTCCATTGAAACAAGAATCGTTGAAAATGAAAGAGCTTTTGCTTTTCCTGATAGTGTTTTGATTTAAAGTTTATTCTGTTTCCACAGCATATTTGAGCAGTTGGTCTTAAAGCAAGACTACAAATTCAATCAAAGGACCATTTGGGAAACTTATTTGAGCTCAGGCAAGTGAGGAAGGCCCGGAATTTCTCATTAAAGCTGTGATGAGCTCTAGTAAGAATTACCTTGAATACACTGACAAGTTTTTAAATATCAGAATGATTTTCCAAAGCTGGATTGAGTTAGGCTATGTATGTAAAGTTATACAGAGGGGAAAAACAGGTGCATTCTGAACAGGGACTCTTTTCTGCTCTTAGACATGACAAGTTGTATCTTCATGAAAGAAGGAGATTCTAGCCTCCATTTCACTAGTGTGAAATAATTTCAGTAAATTTGATTTTCAATCAATTTCAGAATTGACACAATTATTTTCACAGAACTTATTTTCTTCTTCCAAATGTAAACTCACAGGGAGATTGTCCATGTAGATTTAACAAACCTTGTTCAAATACATTTGTTAGATCAGTTTCCTTTTTAAAGCTAAACTTTAAAGCAGCAGGGCAGAAAGCCCTGTCAAATACATATTTTTTTATATAGCTAAACCTATATTTTCTCTCACTGCGCTTTGCTTTGATTTTCAATTAACTCTCTTCCAAACTTTTTTTTAAAGTTATTCCTGCATGCAACTGTCCCAAGGAGAAAGGAATGAAACTAGCTAATCTTACTCATTTTTACACTTGAAAAATTATTCAGCAATAACAACTAAGCAAAACCAAGTTCCCATTCTCTGCTTTAGTCTTTGTTTAGACCCTAGCTTTTGTCTATAGCTGCTTTGATATCTGTTCATACCTTTTCTTTTTTTTTTTCCTAGATAAATCTTAAATAAGATAAAAAGAGAAGTAGAGAAGTATCATGGGTTTGAGGTAGTGGAATGTACTAGGATTTGAATTATTTAAATTATGTGAAGTAATAAATGTATAAAATAACTTTAAGATATTTTAATTGCAGAGTATTGAATAAAAAATTGCACTCCTGAAATTTGTCCTACACAGCCTTTTCTCTGGCATAGTTTATATTGATTTTTCTGTAGAGAAAAAATATAGATTACAGGGAAAAATAATAATCACAACAAGGTGGCTAGTATTTAACCTTTATCTAGCACAAACATCAGAACAGGATGTGAAAAGTAAGACTATGTGTACATCGAACATTTTGTATTTGTTGCCGTCTTTTTCTCATTGGCAAAGTTAATTATTGTTCAATTAACATCATCCTCTAAATCATTATTAAATACATGAATTACACTTGTATATCCTGTCCTTGTATCAGGATATTAATTTCTATGCATTTTCCTAACATGAAAAAATGTATTCACTATTTTTCTATACTGCTAATGAGGCTGTATTTTCTTTCTGTTTCCATGAATTCCCTATACTGCATAGTTAAATGAGTTTTGTTCAGATAGACTTTTCTTTCTGCATGTCAGAAGGGACATACAAACTTAGTTTGGTGTTCTCTGCTTGACTAATCTCTGCTAGCTTTTTTTCTTGGATACTTTCTGTAGGGGCTGGAGAACCAGCAAAGGGAAAGCCTGTTGCACTCCTCTGGAGGGCCAATCCCTGAGCTAAAACCCTTGCGGTTAGAGAGAGCAAGAAAATTGCCCCCAGAGCCCTTTGCGACTGCATGTTGGTTTCTTCTACCCCACTGGTCCTAGTGTTCTGTCCTGCCCCTCAACATCCCTATATAAACCCCTGCTTTTCCTGCCTGAGTGGCTCTTCATTCCTAGACTCTTTTGAGGAAGAAGCTCAATAAAGGCTCTCCTTGGAACCCCACATGCAGTCCCTGTCTCTCCTGTGTTTCCCAGATCACAGAAGAGATGAAATCGCTTGGTGTGATCATAGACATGCCTGTGCCCCCAAGGTGTCTTTTTCAAGATGCTTCTTCAGGAAGGTTGCAGCACTCTGAACAACGCCCGCCACAACAACTTTCAGTCAGAAAGAGGGAAAATTGTTTCAAAAATCTAGCAAATCTGGATAGGTTTTTCAGTAGTCCCTTTACTCTTATCAGCTGTTCTTTTGGGTTTGGGCTTTAGGCATTCATTGTTCAGATAATTTAATCATATCCAATCCTCAACTATTTTAGACAAGAATGCTATACCATCACTTTTGTAAATAAGCACAAACCATTGCTATTCCTACTGAAAAACTATTTCAGAATACTTTCAATATTCAGAATACTTTCAGTAGTCAGGAACAATCCTCTAGTTTATAACCCAGATATACCATTAAGCATTTTATAACCACTGGTTATTCTGACAGCATTATCTACAGGGCTTTTCCCTTGCTTATTCTAATAATCTTCCTCTACAACTTCCCAGTTTTCTGTCTTAAATCACTGTATTGACTCTTCTAATATATTAAGTAATTTTAATTCTATACAAAGAATACAAAGTATTCTTAACTCAAGCATTTAGGGCTTGATTCTAGTATTGACCCAAGTGTGATATTTTGGGGGAAAAAAGGGGAAAAAAGGGAAAAAAAGGGAAAAAAAAAGAAAAAAATGCTAATATGTACTAGTGTTAGTGAAACGGAAATGGGAGAATCAAATCTGGTAAGAAAAATAAGTGATAGTGTGTTATGGAGAATTATTATTTTGAACAAAGTCTGGGATTCTTCTTATATGACAAACTGTGGTAAGCAAAAAACTCTGCAGAGAAAAACCTTCGTAAAACAAGAATTTGGAAGGAAAGTAATCAAAAGGCAGGATAAAAAAGGCAGAATGAAATGTGTAATAAAAGCACTTGCTTTCAATCTTAATTCTTTCTCAATTTTCTCATCAAAACTCTAAATTTTTCAACTTTTCAACCATCACTTTATTTTCATGAAAATAATTTCTTACCTTTAAATTCTAGAAAGCTGGAACAGAAAATGCATGACTATACAAATGAACAAAGGACTTTGAAATTATGCTCGGAGTCAGTCAGAGCAGGGAGATTACAGTGATCAATTTAGCAAGATGCACATTTTCCTTTTAGCTAGGGAAATAATAACACAGCCATTATGCAAATCAGTGACTTAGAACCACTCAGAGCACAGACGGGTGATGGTGTGAGAAGTGCTTGCACTGATATGGAGAAGTAAACAGGTCAGCATTTTAAAGTGAATTGACTGGGGAATGATTTTCAGAAACGGAGCTGTGAATGTTACTTCATAAAAAAAAAATGTTTTGGACTGTTATTTTCAAACTTTATCTGCCGTACTATATTTAAAATGCAGATGTATCCCAAGAAGGTTGCATAAAAAGAAGACACAAGGAAAAAAAATTGCAGAAAACCAAGGACCTCTTGCAAAACCACCGACAGCTAACATATTACAGCCTTTGTGTACAACCAGAGATAATCTAGTGTAAACATGCAAGGTCTTGCAACATGTTTCCGTCCACAGCCGTGTTAGTTTCTCTTCATTATGTTACACGTGGAATAAGAAAACTGTGATGAATACAGTTACAGTTATTGTTTGGTAGAGAGTGTTGGGTTTGTGGATTTTTTGGGGGTGGGGGGGTTGTTGTTCGGGTTTTTTTTTTATTTGGTTATGGTTTTGTTTTTGTTTTGGTTTGGTTTTTTTTGGTGGGGGGTTGGGGTTTTTTTAGGACAGATCCATTGTCTTTTTGAGTTTACTTTCTTTAAGGTGAAAAGAGAAAATTGAACACAAAAAAAAATTAAAAATATAGCAGTCCCCATTCTTAGCAGCCTGGCTGGCACAATATCTCCTCAGCATGTTGGGTGGCTTCCCTTGTCTGCTGAAGCACTCTCCTCTATGCAAGCAATAAAAAGGGATCTTAAGCCAGATTGTGTCTCTTCTCCCAAGAGCAAGATAAGAGGAAAACTATAGGGGAAATGACTGGGAGTGCAAGGGGATCCCTTGAATACAGAAGCTCTACTGAAATTATGAAGCAGATCTATTTGTACTCTTGTTTCACCAGAGGGCTAATGGCTGTGTTTTCTGTAGTTACCAGGGGTTTCCATCCCTCTCAGCACACCTTCATCACACTGGAGAACTCCGTTTATATTCATACTTCAGTGTTTGTGTGTTTAATAAATGAAACCAGAAGTTACAGCAGATGTTAAAGCTTTGTTTTCTTGCTTTTCACTTTTTCTTCCTATTTTTAGCAATCTCTTTTGTCAGTCTATTCTTCAGAGAGTCTAGCTTTGCACGCAGGTTACTTTTAAACACAACCCCAGTGAGAAGCAGTTGAAGGCAGCAAGGCATGACTGCTTATCTGTAATGGAAGAAAGGTAATTTTTGTACTCTTAGGTCAGATCTAACCACCAGTTCTCTTTCTCTCTCCTTCTGGTTATGACCCAGGGAGAGGGGTTGTTTCAAAATTACTTTTTAAGTGGAAATTTTTGGGGCCTGGAGGAAAATGCCTCCTGTAGATGTAAGACTTGAGTTCAAATTTCAAAGGTGAAGCATAAACACACAAAACCCAGAAGGGAGCTCCACTAATCTGCCAAATTTTAGGGAGTTGTTGTCAAAAAAGTGGTAACTAAGACATTTTAAATATAAACCCCATTTATCTCACTAGGAATTGTAACTCTAACTCAGCCAGTCAGAGCTATATTTCCTACATATTTTTTTCCCCTACTCATTTGCATGGTTTTATGGGAGGCAGAACAGATACCTGCTGATAAAATGAAAAATGCATAAGAGCTGCATTCTCAAAATCTCACTGCCATTTTAAAAGTTGTTTCACTTTAACTCATTCTCTCAGGAACTGATTCTCTGAGAGAGGAAAAAGCAAGGCAGGTATCCATAATGTTTTGGGTATTGAAAATGATTTTTGAGTAATGGTTCCTACTCACATATGTCCTGAGATATTTACAAATTCTTTTAAAACAATCACAAAAGAGCTAGTACTCTTGTCATATGTTGTTAACCTCTTTAAAATTTGGTCATGTATATAAGACAAGAAAAAATAACAGATAAAAATTAAAATATTAAATTTAGAGCAAAGATCTGTTCAACTGATTGTAATCAACATTGTTTTGTGTCACTAGCAATCACCAGACATCTAGGCATGTACTTCAAGGTATTAAAAAATGACTGGGGGTTCATTGCATTAATCTTGTCCATGAAGTGAAAACAGTATTTTAGGTGACAGAGGGTAACCCATGAAAACATGGGCATCAGATTAAAGATACTGTAGCAGTGTAGCTTGACAGTAAAAAGGCCTGCAGACAGTATATTGACTTCCAGAACTGAGGAATGCATAGTCAGGATCTCTTTGCCATAGAAGATAAGACAGAGTTGTTTCAAAATCCCAAACCAAACATAGCAGATGTATTTTCTCATTAATTGGTGCCCTCAGCTAATCTACAACCCATTTGCATTTGTCTTGCAGAGTGCACCACAAATGTTTCCAGGAAGTTAACTGAAAAGAGCCCAAAAAACTTCTGGGCAAACACTGGCACTATGTGCTTCTTACTTCTGTACTCATCCCACCAAGTTCTATTTTCCTAATGTTTTGGTACCCTGTCAGAAATGTCAAGGGTCACTTTCTGCAGCCATTGTAATTGTTTTCAGTGTTTAATACAAAGCATGCTATTGAAGATACATGGTGTATTATCACAAACTGCCATGGGTGCCAGATACCACTTGCTATCTGAAATCACAGGGTGACTCCAGAAGTCCTCAGGCATGATCAGTTCCTGTTATTACATTGCAGAATACACTTCTGTGTTCCCCCTTTTGTATCATTCATGCTCAGTGCAATTATACTGCAGGACTTTTAAGTGGAAAACAGTGAATGTTAGGGTCTAGGACGGAAAAGTAATTCAGATTTCAAAGACTTTTCAATTATTTTCTTTTTTTTTTTTTTCCGAGGGGTGAGGAGGCAAGAGAATGTGTGCAAATAAACCTGTGAAATGAACCAAATTCTGTAAAACTTGGCAAGGAATTGCTATTTTAGTGAGGTTTTGAACACATTTTAAACCACAGTGCTCTGCTCTGAGGAGATAGTGGATTTTTAATAACTCATTCCTACCACTTTTTCTCTTAAGCATGATACCTGAATATTGCAGCCCAACCAAAGTTTGATAACAGTGCCATCAGTGTCAGTGTCAGTGCACTAAACAGGGGAATGTGATAAACGTGCACACAAGACTCTGATGGCACTGTCAGTCTAGTCCTGAACCGCTGAAGCCTTCTGGAACCAGAATTAGGCAGATGTCTCAGAAAGAGTATTTTCATGTTCTTTTGTTGCTAAGCCAGGCCAGACTGGCACCATTCAGAGCCAACTCGGATATTTTTTATCACTGACAATAGATACAGTAGAATAGTTGGGAAGCAAAGCCCATAATCTTCTGTTTTTGTCGGCAGTAGAGATTTCTCTCAAACTAAATCTCTATCCTCATCCATTACATTAAGGCTTGAAGGTAGAGGTGGGTTCTCTACACATTCTGGAAGACTGTGAAGGGTTATACACATTTCCCAAGAAGTCATGCATAATTCCATAGATTATTTAGATGCAGGCACTTCCTCCTCATGCATGACCTCAACCGCTGGACCATTCATTTCTGCAGTGGTTAGTTTTGGGAAGTTACAGAAGATAATGGGAATGCTAGAGTATTTTAAGATGTAGGAAAATGCTGGTAAAATACAGCTAGGAGTTGGGGCTTTTTGAGATTAGTGGGGAGGGTGGCAGGGGAAGTAACCAGCCTTTTTAGTCCTTATGGGAATCTTTACTGAGAGGGTGAGTTTGCATTAAACTTGAGCCTCCCAAAAGAAAATTGTTTGAATATGTGCAAGATAATTCATCAACAATAAAAGACAAATGTGGGAACTGCATATATGCCTCCCTGTTCATTGAGTTCCTGGATTTGAGTCAAAAAATCTGATATTAATGAAAAAATGAATTTTCTTGCATATGGGAATGTAAATTTGACCACAAGTAATTAAAATATTGAAATTAATATTCTCTATTTCCTGATGCACACGTGCAAGATCAATATGTGACATCTAATATACGCCTAGCCAGGCAGATATTCATAGAGGGCATTTTAATTTCTAACCTTTACTTTTGCCTCTCATCTGGTTTTACTAAGCAATGTGGAAAAATGTTAATCATTGTTTTTGCATAAGATTCCACTAACAAAGATCTAACTAAATTATATCAAAAAAATAGAACATTCAGATTAACATTACCATACATCATGTCCTCCCTTTTCCACACTCATATTAATTAAAATTTTTCCAGGCATGTACAGAAGGAGAAAGCTCTACACTAGGAAAAAACAAGTACTTACAAATAAACCTCACTCTTAAAATTGAAGAGCAGAAAAATAATTTCATGTATTAGGTTCTGCCCAACCCATTATGTTGACAATGTAGACAAAATTTAGAATTTCCTCCTGGCATAATCTTGTTTTAAAATGTATTATGTAATTCTTAGATTGTACTTTCTGATACTATCTTTTTCTAAATGTAACTATTCACTATTGTCTAGTCAATTTTTAGAGCAATTGGCATGAATTCTAGAAAAACGAGTACTACCCATGGGTTTTTGACTAAGTGAAAAAGCATTTGAAGTCTATTGCTATTCCTTTCTGACATTTCAGGTTTATCAGGAGGTTGATTAGACATAGTTCCAGCATTGCTTTAGGGCACACACAACAGACCAGTTTTTTATCTACTTGCAGACTTGAAAGCCTTAGGAGACACCAGTTTAAGACCTATGGCAGATTTAAATTGTCTTTTCTCCTGCACACTTAGTAAATGTAGTGAAATTCTGTTCATCAGCATAAACTACTTGGACAAAATTGTGTCAGTGGTATTCTGCTTATGGCCAAAATGGAGACAATGATCATCTCTTTTATGTGATGATTTTTAGTCACAGTAAAAATTGTAACATCCAAATGTCTGTATCCAGCAGGTAGAGTTGTGCAGTGTTCTGTCTCAGCTTGGTCACTGCCGGCCTTCTACTGCATTGATACCTGGACAGACACAAAGGCAAGAGCAAGGATCAATTTACAAAACTTCTTTGCTCTACTAATTCTTCTTAAGACATGGAAAGCTAACCTTTCCTCACAAAAAAAAAAAAAAAAAAAAAAAAAAAAAAAAAAAAGAGGAGAGTGTTTGCTTCACAAACCCTGTGGCAGTCAAACCCGGTGCCCCAGCAGGACTCCGAGGAGCACCAAGCTGGAATGGCAGGAATGAGCAAAAATCCCGGGCTGGACGAGATGTATCAGAAGCTCCACTGCGGTAGCTAGAAACTGCAGCACATCCCAGCAGGGCAGGGAATTCATGGCCCAGCAGCAGAAGAAAGGCAGCTCCCGGATGGGTTATGGCAGTGGCAGAGAATTCCTTCCCCCAAGCCACTGGTCTGACCATTCTCCTCCAAAGCCCAAGAGACCATCCCCAACTCCCCAGCCCTCCTCTTTCTCCTGCCTCAATTCTTGTGGTATATCTGTCCCTCCAAGAGAAACTCCGAAAACACAGAGGAGTTCCCCCTCCCCACCTCTCATGCACCCAGCCATCAGTGCTTCTTAGCAACATAATGGAAAAAAATTCCACAAACAGAAAGGAAAAGGAAAAGGAAAAGGAAAAGGAAAAGGAAAAGGAAAAGGAAAAGGAAAAGGAAAAGGAAAAGGAAAAGGAAAAGGAAAAGGAAAAGGAAAAGGAAAAGGAAAAGGAAAAGGAAAAGGAAAAGGAAAAGGAAAAGGAAAAGGAAAAGGAAAAAAACCCAACCCCCAACTGTCAGTAATTTGTCTATGAAATTATAATCCTGCTTGGCACTACTGAGTGCATGAGGGACAGGTGAAAAGCACATTTATATATTAACTTTTATGTACAATGATCCTACGACAACTCTTACTTGAGGTGATAGGGATACAAAAGGATGTTTTTCATCCCAGGAATCCAGTTAGCGTCTTATATGTTATGCTGAATGTTAGTAAATCCAGCTACCATGCCACTACTTTCATTTGTATGTTTTTTGTTTCTTCATTGTGTTCTTTTTTTGTGGCCATTCCTCTCTTTCAGTGATAGACTGCAGATAACTGATATTTTGATGCCTGGAATAGAGGTGATACCTTAAAGAATGTAGAAATATAACAACATTCTTTTCAGATAATATTGGTATAGGGGGTAATGTAAAGGTTGGTCTTTGTTGGAGGCCTCCAGGGGCAGATATGGAAAATGTCCAGAAAAGCCCACCAACATGGGGTGAAAACAGTTTTTGTAAGTTTAGCAAATTAGCATATTTGACAAAAATCACCAATTAGGAGCTCTAGGGATGACCTAATTCCCCCTCCAGGCCAAGTCCCTTCTAAGTCCTTCTTCCTCAGATGGAAACTGAACTTGGTGATGAAAATGTGTCTTGAAGATCTGTTTTTCAGCCTTGGGTTCTAAGGAGAATCAAGATAGGATAGGGGCTTTGGAATATGCTTGGTCTTTCTGCCTATCAGGGCAGAGAAAAGTACAGGTAAAACTAGCCATGAATCCAGTAATAGCTATGAATATATGTGTAAGAATACAGAGAATACATAAAACAAAAAAAAGGCAAAAATCAACAGGCATCAGAACTACTGTGTATAAGACCTTTGTGGAAAAGCTCTTCTGTGCAATATCATTCGGTAAATAAAATGGAAGAAGAATCTCTAAAAATAAAACTGATCTGACCTCTTTAGTATTAAGATTTCATTTGCTCATGTTTCACTGCGTTAATGTCCCAATAGATATTGCAGAAATTAGGTTAGTAAGGCTTCAATCAACATCATGGGGCAGAGACAGTGCTAAACAGTAGTAATAAAAATTAGTTATTTTTGTAGGACAAGTTAGATAGCTTTTCTTTTGAATAAACCTTTATTTTAAAGAAGTCGTCTACCAAAATAAGTGCAGAGTTTAATCTTCCTTATTTTTAGAGAACCAAGATTGGAGATAAAATGTTTCCCAGAGGTTGTTTTTTTTTTTTTTTTTTGGTTTTTCTATTTTGGGGGTTTTTTTTTTTGGTTGTGGGGTTTTGGTGGTGTTTTTTGGGTTTTTTTGTTGATGTTGTTGTTGTTTTGTTTGGTTTTTGTTGTTGTTGTTGTTGTTGTTGTTTTTGTTGTTGTTGTTTGGTTGGTTTTTTTCCTTTGGAAAGGAGCAGAGTTAGGGTTTTTTTGGATTTTTTTTTGGTTTGGAGTTGTTTTGTTTTTTGTTTTTTTTTGTTTGGTGGTGGTGGTGGTGGTTTTTTTTGTCTCAGCATACATCAAGAATATCATACAGACCTCAATTTCAGGTGGGACTATTTGTGTGACAGCAATTTTATTGAAAAAACAGGCTAGCACACAGGAATTCAGAGCAATATGTCTTATGTGCCATAAGACAGGATAAGATATGGACCATGGGTTACAGATTTAACAAAACTCAGTTCAGTAGAACTACAGAGGGGAGGCATCAATTCAGTTAGGAGGGCATCCACTCCTGTCATTTCTGTGGATGCTTAGAGGAAAAGTACGTGGTTCCCTGGTCATCATTTACTGCAAGAACAAAGCTTTGTGGGTCCCCTGAGTGCACTGAACAAGCACAGTGGTGCCGCAAAAAAACCTGAATTTGGCACTGCTATTTCATGATCCAGGGCATTTGCTCTGATTGAGATGGTGTGTACTCCCAAGTAAGACACAAGTCCATGAATGTCACAGGGCAGGTTAAGCTCTCTCCATCCTGAACCTCTTCACAGAACAGCTACTGAAAATATTAAAGGCAAAACTTTGGTGCAACATGAAATACATGAAAGTTGCCCCACGATGAAGGTGTTTGTTCCCAGGGCTGTTTATTCACTCAAGAAGTGCTTACAGGTGTGGCTGCCACACCCCTCAGGTTTTCTCAAGAGGAAAAGGAACTGCCCCATGTTCATGCTGGTCTCCTTGGAGAAGATACAGAGGGTTTTCAAAAGAGCAGTGAAAGTTTTCCTTCTCTCAGGCCCCTGCCTTCCTGAAAGATACCCACTTGTCCAGATGATTCTCTCTCATCCATCTCTGTTCTCCAGCATATCCCCATTATGTTGTATTCGTAAAAATACCTATGGTTTTAAATACTACAATAAGGCTAAACAATTACATTTTTAAGAATGCATCATTGCAAGTCCTTCTTAAAGAACGTGTTTATTCTGCTTAAAGGGTTTATAATTTCTGTTTGCTTCAAAAAAAAACAAAATCAGACTAGCATTTTAAAAACCTCTTTAAAAATATGTTTTAAGATCTGCATAAATTTAAATATCTAGAAAAATGTAATATTACTGACTAGGTTAAGATGCTTTACTGATTAGCAGTTATAGCTTTGAAAATAGAAATAGAGAAAACAAAAAGAATTAACAAAATAATGTTTTCAAAATAAGAAGGTAAAAACCCCCAAGGCCTGTAACTTCATTATATTTCTTGTTTCTTCTAATTTTCATTAGATCAGCAACTTGAACTATATATATATATATCTATATATATATATATATGTGTGTGTGTATATATAAATTCAGGAATGCTGCTCTGAACAATATTATCTGTTTTACATGCATGAGTTAGGACACAGCTGAAGTGATTCAAACAAAGGGATGTCCAGTTCTACTCCTGAATCAAATTGTGACAGATGACTTTCAAAGTCTTCATGTTGTCTCAAAAGAAACACTAGAGCACAATCCATATTTTTAAAATTATTTTGAAAGCCAGTAATAGTATAACCTTGATGTTCTCCATGATCCAAAATTCTGTTTGAAAAGTAGATTAATTCTAAACCAAGTGGTTTTTATTTCTATTCTTTCTTATGCTTTTTTAAAATTGTCTTTGAAAATGTTAATTTTTAAATCTTATAATGCCTTAATTAGGTTACTAGCACTTACCATACTGGCACAAGACTATAAGGATGCGTTTTCTGCATTGAATCCTCTTTTTAAAAAATTTATTTGAAACTTTCTTACTTCTTTTTTTTTTCTTTCTTTTTTTTTGGGGGGGGGGCAGGTGGTGTGTTAAAATCTCTTTTTTGTGTTTTGTTTTCTATTTCTTTTACAAGCTCTACCTACAGTTTTACTTAAGAACAATGACAGTAAAGGAATAATTACATTTTTGGCTTAAGAATTAGAACTGAATTACCTACACTATTGCCTTAAATCTGTATCATAACTTTAGTTTCATTTTTAAGGTAATTTGCAATATTTATGTTATCTGGATTACATTAAGCAAAAAATAGACAGTAAATAGTGGCTGTAATTATTAAGAAATGAAATCCACATCCTGTAGTCTTGGTTAGCCCATGGTTGTGTATCAGTAGCAAGGCTGTCAGTGTATCCTTCTGAATACGTATATACAAAATTGCTGGATGTATTAAGACACATCTGAGATGCAAAGAATTTTACTTTCTTTGAAGTGGGATATGCATGTGCAAACTACCTTAATCTGAGAAAAAAAAAGTTAAAAATATAGAAGGGAAGAGTTTTCCCATGAAAACACAATTGCAATTATTTCTGTGTTCTATACAGTTTAAGGACTGATTCCTAGCAATTAACAGAGATCTTGTTCTCTTACACAAATATGCTGAAAGTGGGTTTTTTTTTTGTTTATGTCCCATGTTGTTTTTTCTCTCCAAATTGCCTATGCTTCCTGGTATGACAAGTTGACCAGAGAAAACGTGTATTTCATGCAAGGCGATGTGATGATGGATTGTACTGTCCTAAATGTTCCCTGGTGGCATTCCAGCATCACAGAAATATTACTTTCTCTCAGTCCTCTATGATGGGGGAAACAAGGTTGGAACTGATGCTTAACAATTAGATTTTTGAGACATCAGAGCTATTTTCCAGCTTGACCTTGGCTGACACAATATTCAAGACAGTATAACAGATACCACAAATTTGAATTGTTTCAAATTCTCCATTTTTTTTAATGAAGTCTACTATTAATCATTAGTCAATTTTAAATTAAGCTATATGACACAGTTTATTTAATACAAATTAAAAAAAATTTTATAAAGATTTGGATTTTGGAAGTTGTTTCCTCTTGCGCACAAATTAGGTATACGTTGTTATTTTCACATATAAGGAATTTATGTATAAAAATGGAATTATTTGTAAAGTTCTTCAACAATTTGTTACTCTATGACCCACTTGCATTATCAAGCTGAGATAAAGACATCTGAAAACCTATCTTCTGTAAGGATCCTATTTTCTTTGTAGGGCCTTGAAATTCTGTCTTCTGCTTCCAATTTTACTTGTACCTTTTTTTTTGTAATAATAATGAGCTTTTCCAATGTTGATAACTTCTCTATTTTCCTTCCTTCTCCTCTTTCCCCCAAGTTCTGATTTTTTTGTTGCCTACTCCTTCAGAAATTACTGAGTACCCTTAAATCATTGTGGGGAGTTTTCTAGTAATGGGTTTAATCATCTCTTCTTCTGCATAAGTTTTATGGAAGAGATTCTTTTTCTAAGACAGGTAGCCCTAGTTGCAAAGCTGCCTTCACTGGAATATTTATGTTATACAAGGGGGTGCAAAGAGTCTGGACATTCCTGATTTTTTCTGATCCCTCTACATTCTCAATAGCTCAGCTCTGCAATCTCAAATAGCTTAGTAAACAAGTTCCTCATTTACAAAGACAACAAAACTTTTGTTTTATTGTGGGCTTTTGGTAACTTTAATCAGTGTTGTCTCCCTTCTGGCACGAAACATTTCCATAGTATTGACATCATATTAGGGGGAAAAAAACCACAAAGAGAAAAAAAGTTCATTTAGTATATTCTGTTCAGCACTTGAAAACTCTACTTTCACTTGTTAGCATCAACACATTGAGGATATGTTGTGAGCACGAGTATCTATGAGAAACCTGTATTTCCAATTCCTCAGTGCAGGTCCTTCTTACTTTTTCAGTGAGCCATGCAGGATCCTCTGCTGCCAGTAAATAACAGGTCAAATGCTCTTTATTTTCCTCTTCAACAGGATCTTTGTGATGAGGTGGTGCCAGTAGATACAGATCTTCAAACTCTGTGCTGTGCCTGTTGCACAGATGTGATAGTCCACATAGCCAGAAGCGATTACTCAAGTACGAGGATAAAGAAAAGAGAGTTGTAATCACCATTCATTGGTTTAGAAATGTCATGCCAGTCGCATTTCAGCCATCATGTGATATTAATACTAATCAGCATATATTAGCAGCCAGACATATTAACAACTGTTCTAACAGCTGAGTGCCTCCAAGCTAAATTGATTTCATCCCTTAGACACCCATTAACACCTCTCCTTCCTATTTGGATAATAGAACACAGTTGTTCAGGGGTGTTTATGAAATGACATGCATTTGATTGATAAGTGACATTGACTGAATGAGAATATGTGCTTGCTGAAATTTAAACAATCACCTTCCTTTTCAATAACCTTGTCAGAGTTACA
The DNA here is from genome assembly GCF_036417665.1 of Passer domesticus. NCBI lineage: Eukaryota > Metazoa > Chordata > Aves > Passeriformes > Passeridae > Passer > Passer domesticus. The sequence continues at coordinate 54,018,416 of NC_087512.1, read as the reverse complement.
GACCTCCAAAGCCTCAAAGAATTTAAGTAATCACAATCAGTAAGTACTGCTTTTTTTCACTGGGAAATGTGTTTGGGAGAATCAAGCTTTAAATTAGGTTACATACTAATATTCTAATTGTAGAAGGTGCTGAAGTAATCTGAGAATGATCATCTGCTTTTAAAAATAAATCAGTGTTTAATTATTTGGGTTTTGTACCTTAATCCATTTTGAATGACTCACTGGCTCAAGTAGTCCATTTTTACTAAGATGAAATGAAATATTGAAGCTTCATATATTGTTAATATTATAGTGAGATAATCTAGCCATGATTAATTAAGAATATTGGAAACCAGAATGCCAGAAAAAAAAATCAGTTCAGTATACGAAGCTTTTCTAGAGCAGCATTATGAGCGTTTTTCAATAATAGATTAAACAGACTAAATAATTAAAATGTCATTTGATTGAAATCAGACCATTCTCCTTGTATTTCAGCATTACATCCTTTAACAGGCAAGACTGTCTTTTCAGCTCCAGATATAGAGGCAGTCCTTCTTTTTCTGTACCTAAATTTAAAAGATGCGTTAGAATTTAAAAGCAAATGACAGACACTGACTAAAATATTTATCTTAAAAATATAAATAAAAATTTAAGGTTAGGGTTTTCAGGGATGCCTGAATGTAGTTAAAACCAAAATTACTAGGGAAAATTACTCATAGATGCAGCCACTATGAGTTTTACCCTGCATGCAATCCCCTGGGGGATGCACTTGAGGGCTGGAGCCCTGATTATTTTCATTGTGCAGCTGCTGTTTTTCCTGCTGTTGTCCTGAAGGATAGAAGGACATCTGAGCAGCATCACCTTCGTTATAGCAGCCCCAGTCACATCATTTTTTCAAATTTCTGAGGCACTTAGGTGCCTTTGAAGTGAGGCAGGATATAAGCAGCCTGTGGGCCAGATGTGGTTCACCAATCACAAGCTGGACAGTCAATTAGTTACTCTGTTGTGATTAACCATTTTAGCCTTTTCTACTAAAGCTGATTAACATATTTAAAAAGAAATGCTACCTGAAATAGAAGTTTTCAGGTAAGAGCTCTCAAGTGACAAGGTTTCATGTATAGCTGGAAAGCTTCAGCAGTGGGAAGCCCATCCTACCATATTCCACAGAACTCGAAGATTCTAATCCTGGCTGAAAGTTACCAATTATCTGATTCTGTTAGGCACTTGAATTGATGTCTTCCTCTTTGCAAGACATCACACCTAATAGATAAGCATTTGTTTCTCCTTTAAAATTTTTAAATGCAAATGCTAATTTAGAAATGTTTTCCCCAAATTTTACAGTAACTGATACAAGTTATTTCCATTGTATGAAACAGCTGCTTATACTCAACCTCATTTAAGTGGGAGACAAATGTAAGGAAAAGCATCAGTTCAAAGTTATTTGCATAGCTTAATTTATAGGTTTTTTTTTTTTTAGCATATTTTCTCTATTCCCCTATTATACCTCTTTCAGTAATTTTCTCTCTGCTGCTAAAAGTGAAAAAATCAATCAAGAATGATTGTCAAGGTGCAGTGATCACACCACTGGCTCTAAACACAAAATCCAATTGTTCCTTACACTAATCAAGGGTCTCACATAATTCACTGTTCAGCAGCCTCTGTATGAAGTAGAGAACTTCTCTACCTAGTGAGCAGTGATCTGTAACCTACTTTCCAATGGCTAAACCAGTAAAAGTGAGAATCTGCCTTCGGGGACAAGCTGAGCTGCACTGGGATTCCCATGGCTGCAGCACCAGTGTCACAGGTTTCTCAGTTTTGGGGTTTGCATACCCCAGGTGAGGGGAGAGATGCCAGTGCTGTTAAGATGGGCTGGGAAGAAGAAGCCAAAAGCATTTAATGTTCATGGTGTGAAACTTTGACAGCCTCAGGTAAAGCTGAAGTCTTACATGAAGACTAAAATGTAACCCTAAAAAATGGCTAAGAGAATAAGACCGTACATAGGTGCAGCTGACATAACATGACATAGCAAACATGGAATAATAATTCTTATTCAGTTGTTCCAGTGTTCAAGAAACCAGGAGTTAATACAGGAAAGAATAAATTTATTTTTTGAATAAAATTTATTTTATTCAAAAATTATTTCAAATTTTTGAATAAAATAAATGCAGGTGCAGAAAGGGCATCACCACTCTTTGTCCTGATTAAGAAGAACTGGCAATACTCCAGGCTGTTGTCTAGTTGTCTAGTTTCTTGGGTCAAAAGAGTTGAAATTATTTGAATGTAATGCAAAATAAACATCACAGTCAATATCACAATGATTATTATCATAGTATTTTTACATGTAATGCAACATTATCTCTCACAGTATTTTTGAACTGGCATGGTACAAAAGACACAGGGTGTTGACATTGAGTTTAAAGATGGTCTTTGGGCTCACAGATTTTTCATTAATTCTTTAAAAATTGATCTTATATTATGGTATTTGTTCTTTCACCTTGATTGCTACAGGAACTGGCTTCTTTAAAGAATCTTTAGGAAAGAGTGATGGAAAACTAAATTACAACTTGACATACAGGAATAGAATATTGTGCACTAGTTTGTTCACCTGTATTATTGCCATGTATTATTCTCACTGATCATAAAGCCTTCAGGCTGATTTTCAGCTGCCAGATGCAAACTCATGTTTAATTACTCACATTAATAATTTTCCTGTTAGAATTTTTAAAAGGTTGACAGTTATTTGTCTAACTTGTGTTTATGAGATCTTCTAAGATACTGAATAGTACTTGAGTACCTATTGGATCACAATGATTGATCACACACAATCCAGGCTGCGGATGTTCAGGATGCCCTGCTTGCTTCTGCTGTGAACAATTTATTTTGGTTGCCCAGTCGAAGAAATGGATGTCTGTATCTAATGCAACAACAGATGGCATCATTTTTATACTTTTGCCAGTACTGAGGTATCATAGCAGATCTATGAATAAAGCTTTTACATTGAAAGTATTGTGAGAGAAGACTGCTGGTGTCTTGAAAAATTAATCATTTTATTATTCTGAATGATCTCTGAGATGAGGAAAGAAAAAAAAAGCCAGTAGATTCTATAAACTCAATTTCACCATCAGAGCCTGAGGTATGCTTGAAATTCCATAGGCTGCACATATTTTGCTGAAATGCCTTCTTCTTGAAAATAAAGGTCTGCACTCAGCACTGTTATGATTCTACTTTTGCCTCAGCTGTTCCTCATTTCTTAACTCTACCCCAGCCAGAGCCAGCGCACTGGGTCAGCCCTGCCTCTGCGTGATAAAATCCTCTCCTTGCTATGGCCAGCACAACTGCTTGGAGAGACATCCTGTGGATTAAATCCGGGAAGTAATCTGACCAAAAAAACATGGCAAAATAGAAGTTTCAGTATTCAGATGAATGTCTGTACATGCTGTCCTCCTTTCCCAGGTAGTTCTGTTAACACAACATATGGCTTTACACCACAGGGAGACAAAGGAATGAGCAGCATGAAAACAAACAGCTTATAGTAAAACACACATTTTTAATCTACTGCTGAGTAATAAACCAGGATTTAAACTTGCACTTAGTTTTCTGTAGTGATGATTAATTCCTAGAATATCTTTGAAGAGAAAAAACATTGCCCTCAGTTCATTTTCTCATGAATTTGTTCTTGTGTTGGCTTCTTGTGCAACAAATTTTCAAAGAGGCTGTAATATATGGAAGACTTAAGTAATTTTTATGGAGTCCTTCTCTCTTTTTTTCTGTGTTCCTGATTAATCAATGTTGTAATTTTTTGTGAAGATATAAAAGTCACATCAGAGGTCTGCTCAGTCAGACTGAAGGTCCACTAGCTCAGGATCTCATCTAAAATGGTAGCAGACAGACAATGGAAAGTATAAATATATAGTAACATTTTTTGAAAGCAAACTCTTGCTGAAGGGCAGTACTGGCTTTATTTTGCCAAACTTATTAAACTGTGATTGTTTCCGCTGTTTTATCAGAGAGAAAAAATAAAGTTAGTTACCAAGAGACCAATTGTCCTAGACCTATACTGTAACACTTTTCTTCAGGAGCACAGCAATAACCTTCCTGCCAATTTCAGGCTGACTAAGCTGTGACTGGGATAAAAAAAAAAAAAAAAGAAGAAGGAGGAGTAAATTGGTACATGGTAGAAGCTTTGCATGACTTGGAAAGAAATTTGTTTGCCTGTGCTGATTGAGACTGAGCAGCTGGACTTGTCAAAGGTCAAAGCCAAGAGGGTGTGGTTGATAATTTGACCAAATAGTACTGGAGGCAACAAGATCATTTCACAGGTAGAATAACCACATTTGGAAATTAACACATTCCAAACTAGCAATATACTTATGAATGATGCACATCTCCAATGCAAGATTACAGAGGATCAGATTAGTGAGCAGAATGAAAGGACTGACTAGAAGAAAAAGCCACTCTGCTTTTGAATTTTCCTTGAATTCATTACTCTGAGGAAAGTGATGAATTCAAGTACCATTCCATTCACAAATTATCTCCTTTTTAGAGTTTCCATGGTCTGCAAGGACTCAATAGCCACAGGAAGTGATAGATATTGAACAAAATTCTGTGGTAAGGTGGATTATAATTTTTTTTCTTTAAGTCCTAGTGTCTTGCCACTGTAACCTTTCTGGGGATATATGATGCATACGAGGACCATGGTACTCATGACATGCTCAACATATAATTTGATAGAAGAACATGTTCTCTGAGAAGTCTTTAAATTTCCATGTATATGATTCCAAAATGAATTAATCGAAGGCCCAAAAGGTATCCAGGCCCTTCCCTCCATTTCATTCTTCAAATAAAAATTGCACAGCAAATTTAAGCAATTTCAGGTAGCCACCATCCTTTGTCTTTAACTCTCTCTCTTTTCTGAGACAAAATGAAGAGGCAGCCAGAAAATATTGCTTAATCCCTTCCAGCACTTTTCTCAGTCTGTTCCCTCTGTCTTGGGTCAAAGAAATGAATAAATTTAGTGTAAAGAGGCAAATTCATGTTGTTTGTTACACCTGTGTTCTCAGTTTTGTGGCTTGGTATTAGAGAAGTTCTATTCATAAATTTCTTGTGAAAACAACTCAGCATCTTCATTTGCTCTTCATCAATTCAAAAGGAGTTTCTATACGTAGTGTTCTCTCTGTCTCTGCTTTGACATTTCTTTAATTAATTTAAGCAATTGAATCTTTGGGCTAGAACAGGTGGTTAAAGACTCTTCATTTAACTTGGGGTATATGTCAAAAAGTAGAAAATTTATATTTTTTAGACAAACATATTTTCCTAGAATAAAAAATTACTGAAAACTAATTCTTCTTGCTATATATATGCTGTATTTCATCCCTACTTTAGGCAAAAGAGCAGCTCAGTCACTAAAATTATTGATTCCCTCAGTTAAAATTATTAACAAATGTATCAGTTGTCTTTAATTTCAATGTTAAGGAGCTGTGTTGGTAGTGGGAAATGCACTACAAAGATGTTTCGCTCATGGGTAATAAGCTGAGTATCCCTGATACAGAAACGAGACCAGGAACTCTGAAACACATGATCAAACAGCTGTGAATCTGTTGGTAGAATCTATGATTCTACCAACTTGCAGCTATTTCCCACCACAGTTCTGGTAGAAGTCACTTAGACATGGCAAAGTCAACACACTTCACAGTCAGCTGTACACAGATCAGGACTATAATACAGCTCTGCTTTGTCAGCCACATTTTACATTAAAGGTTTGGCTTACAGAGCAACTGAAGCTCAAACACTTGCTTCTGTTTTCCATCTCAGCTACTGGGGATAATCTTCAGAACAAGATCAGTTAGATAGCTGGGAAAAGAATGTTTTGAAGCACTTCATTAGGGTTTGCCAGAGTTCATCTGTCAAAGATCTTGAGGCAAGTAGAACACCTACGCAAAAATATTTATAAAAGTTAATAACTGAGCATTTTAGGGAAGGTTTCCTCTCCATAGACCTGTGCTAGACCAAACCTTGAAGAAGCTAGAGATTTCAAGATTCCTAGGCCAGTGGAAATTTGCTTTTGGATCTCTTTAGAGTAATCAATGGAAATTTTCATGGAATTAGAAAGAGTGCTTCCCAGCTGGTTATAACCATTTTCATATCTCAGCTGTTTTTAATACTATTGAACGAAAAGTTATACTTAGATCTTGACAATACTTAAATGAAAATTGCTCCTGTGTATTTTTGCTGTTTATAAGCAGAAATACAGATACACCTGGATTCAAATGTTTTTAGAAATAGAAGGAACATGCAACCGCTTGCAAACTCTTTTGTAAAGATGTATAATTGTGAACAGACTGGCTGACTGTTCTGTTGTTAAACCTGTGGGTAGCTTCCACATTCCTTCCTTTGAATACAGTATGCTAATTTGCCTGAAATTAAGCCATTCTCTGTTTTTATTAACTGATACATGGGGGTAAGGGTAATGATGACATAATCTTCCAAGCAGGTACAAAGAACAGAGCAATGCTTTTGTAGCCAGCTCCTTTCACTAAGCCAAACCTGGTAAAAAGGGGATCCATCTGAATAATTTAACAGATGTGAAAAAAATACCTGTGTGCAAAGGATGCCTATTTGAAATGGCTTTCTAAAGCCCACTCATTTTTTATTGCAATTGCTACATGTTGATTACAGACTATAATAGCTAAAAAGTGAAGCATTTGGTGAAAGGTAATATTGGACAGCAGATCTAAGACAAACTTTGCAATTTCTACTGCTTAATGAATGTCCAATCCTGACCAAGAGGTACTTAATTGCTTAAATGGAAGAAATTTTACTTTTCTTTAAAGCACATTCAGAATATATTTTCCCAGTTCTATCTCTTTGACTAAATCAGATTGAAATCCCAGTGTCTCCAGCCTTCTTTCATACTGCAATAAAAATTAACAGGAAAGTGTTTGTCATTTGAATGTGATTGAACAAGAAGATGCTTTAAATGTTCAAGCATCACAGCTTCTATTAAATGTTAAACTAGTCTAAAAGCATCTTGGAGAATAATTCACAGGCTCTGGGTGAGCAAGATGCCTGGGTGTGTAACTTTTTAGAAAGATGGACAGTATAAACTATGGAGTCCAAGTGCAGTTTATGTAAGAGATTTTCTCTGTTTAAAGATATGATAGGCACTTCCCACTGGATAGGGATTCTATGCTTTACTAACTTGCAAGTCAGCAGCCCTATAAGAAAGACTAATTCAAGTTACTCCCAAAGTTAAATTGCAATACAATTATTGTAATTGCATTTCACCAATACACTTAGAATTAATTACTTTCATAAACCTATTATCGTGGATATAAATGAGTGAGAATTGGACATAAAACCTGGAGATATATCCTGCTTTCCTATCATTGGGAGCATTCTCTCTGAAGGCCTCCTGGAAACTCCCTGGTCTTTGACAGCATTGGGTGTCTCCTCTTTCTGAGGGAGAGCCAGGTATGCGTCTACATATCAAGCAGATATAATGTATTTCATCATCAAACTCTACCACAAACTTAATGTATAGGCAGTTTCAGCTGTTTTTACTGTTCTTTTTTTGCTGTGCTTAAAGTTTGCATCTCTTTTTAGGTTGTGACTGTGTTTGGTGTGTAAATAGCTGGATTAGGCACCCACCAACCCTGCCAGGTTTGTGACATGGATCCAGAGAAAGCTGTGGTGGTGGCAATGAACTTCTCAGCACTGGAAAAGCTGAGCTTTATGAGGAGAATGTGCAGAAATCAATGTTAGGCACCCAGTGCATGCTGGTGTCAGCAACTGATACCATTATAGACTTTATATTTCTCTTAGGTTGCAGGTTACTTGATATTTAGAAGGTCACAGTTTTGGGCTTAAGTGGCTTGGTATGACAACTACTAAGATATAAAAATGCATTGGTGAAGTCTTACATGTATCTTGCAAGGCTGAGTTCTCTTTTCACACACAGGTAATCAGATATAATAAGCAATTATCCAGTTCAAAACTCATATTTCATCACAAATACACTTGTCATATTACAAAATAATGAATGATACAGAATGCTCTCTCCTCATCTTGAATTTTGTTCAAGATTTTATTCTTTAGGATTTTCAAAGTTTTTAAAGATGTTGGAGTACTGGTAGAAAAGCTTCATGAATTTCATGTCATTCAGACATGAATGGTAATTCATGTGTTTCTTCTACCCTACATGTTATATACTGTTCGCCATGAGCTGCTTACCTAGAATTTCAGTGACATTTAGTGATATATGGTACTTATATGATATATAAAAGATGCTGCTCTGTGCTTTACCTGTTACAAAATTAGCTATATGCATTCAGGATAACTTTGTCTCCAGGTTATAAATAATTTGAAGCATGTATGACATTTAGACCACATCCTATTTCTTTCTGTACAATCAGCATTTTCTGAGTAGATTGTGACAACATCTTTTCATCTTGTACATTAATCATTCCAACATGTTTCATTAACAGACATGTGATTATAGATTTAGGAACATGCTATACACAGATCCTTCTCAAAGTAGGAGCTAGTGCATATTTCTATCTTTAGATAACTAGTCATATAAAAAACAGAAGAGGTATTTAAAAATTCTTTAGCATAATTTTGGCAATCTGGTTTTAATGTGAGATAATTTTTAAGAGTCTCAGAGACCCGGGTTCTCATCTGTGAAATTTTGCAAGTTCTACTCACGGTAAACGAACATTGATAAATCCATCCTGTTTTTCTTTTCAACAGAGCTTATCAGAAGAATGAAAAACTTGAGTATGAATGTCTTTGAGATTCAATAATACACTAAATAGTATTAGTCTTTTCAACAGTCTACCTTGTTTGATTCAATAACAGATCCAAAGGAAGTGCAAGGCAGCCAGATGGCCAGAATGCAGCATCTTAATGGGAAAAGAAAATCAATGTGAGAATATTACATAATAGAACAAGGTATTTCTTCTTCATTCAGAAAGTTTGGGGTTTTTTTTCTGAAGGGTGGATAACTGCCAGACTGCCCATATTGCATTAGAAATGTCACTGTTTGCAGTAAATGTGAAATGTAGGCAGTTTCAATAGTCAATATTAGCCCATCAGTCACTCCAGACTCATCCTCTGTGAACTCAAATAGACATACATCAATCTGCAAACTTTTTTCTCTTGTACTGAATTGTCCTAGCATTCCCTTTGTGAATTCCTACAAAAGTGCTCCTTTTCTGAGCTTTATAGCCATATCACAGCAATTTCCCCTCACATCAAGCTGAATCATTTCATATTGTCTGGTTTAACCAGTCCCATCCACCTAGCATAAGATGTGACTGCTGGCTTAACTTATTTTTTTTTACCTCTAAATTAATTGCTGGTAATTTTAGAACTGAAAAAGTTTCCTAAAGAACAAAGTCTTGAACTTTATCCGAGATGAGGGAAAAGCATTCTATATCAGACACTATGTTGTAGTACCCAATACCATGCACTAGTCTCCGCTCCAAGAAATAGACAAGAAAAATGTGTCTTGTCAACATAAGGAAAAACTGTAACAGTATTATACATACATTTTGTACTTTAATGGATTATAAAATAATTACAAGTTATAAAAAGTAAACAGAAAGTACAATGTCATTTATTCCTCATCATACCATACCATGGCTGAGTTTGGGAGGGACCTTTGGAGGTCACCTGATGCAACTCCCTCTGCTCAAGCAGGGCCACCTAGAGCTGATTATCCAGGACCTTATCCAGATGGATTTTGTATAACTCCAAGGAGTGAGATTCTACCACATCCCTCAGCAACCTGTGCCAGTGCTCGGTCACCCTCAGAGTCTGAGCCCTTTGCCTCTTCTCTTGTTATTAAGCATCACTGGAAAGAACCTGGCTCTGTTCTCTTTATTCCCTCCCTGCAGATGAGATTCCCCTAGACCTTCTCTTGCCCACCATGAATAGTCCCAGCTTTCTCAGCCTTTTCTCCTAGAAGAGATACTCCAGTCCAACATATTAGTGACCCTTCATGGGACTCTCCCAGTATGTCCATGTCTGTCTTGTACTGGGGAACCAGCACTGGACACAACACTCCAGGTGTGGCTTCCCCAGTGCTGAATAGAGAGGATCATTTCCCTCGACCTGCTGGCAATACTCCTAAGGTGTCCATAATGCAGGATACCATTGGAGTTCTTTGCTGCAAGGGGACATTGCTGGTCCATATTCAACACTTGGTGCTCGCTGGGATCCCCAGGTCCTCTTCTCCCGCTCAGCATGATCAACCAAAGATCACTGAGAGTGGCCTTGCAGTGGCATCAGTGCCCTCAGCACTCGTGGGTCCATCCCACCACAGCCCATGGACTGATGGAGGTCCATTTTACTCTTAAGTATTCACTGGCCAAATCTAAGGAATAGGATCTCCTTTATTTTATTTGCTTCCTCCTTTCTGACCAGCCTTGCTAGACAAGAAAGGCATTCAGTATCTCAGTCCTTACAACAGAGCTGCCCATTACAAACACTTCTTCCTGGTCATCCTGCACAGTCTGGGGGCCAGGTGGCCCAAACACTTCACTTGAAGGCATATCTGGCTCCTTTTGTCTCCTCTTCCCCTTTCAGGTTGGAGTCTGTGCTGTGGCTCTAAGACCTAAGGTAGGGCAGGAGCCTTCCTGCTGAAGTCAGGATCATGAACTCCCAGCCTTCACCTCACCCCCACCCAGCAGCAGCAGGAACCATCAGGTTTCTCAGAGATTTGTGGGTTTTCTGTAGTGATTTGGACCACATCCCTGCAGTTCAGAAGCTTCCAAAGCAGAATCCAGAGACTTCTGTGAAAACTAATGCCCCTTTTTGCTGTGCTTTCAGGACAGTCAAGTAAAGATTGAGGTACATGCTTCCATATTGGAGGGAAAAGACACAAACTCAGCAGTCAGCTTTTCCTACTTTACTGGTGCAGTGAAATTTCCTTCTTTCCTCTTAGTTTGAAATGAAACTGTGTAGGCTTTTTCATGGGAATTCTATTGTTTCTGATATTTTGATGGACACTTTAAATCTGTATTTTTAATGACAATTTAAAAAGTTGTCATTAGCATTTAGAAATCAGGTATGTTTTCAAAAAATCTAACAAAACAGAGGTTTTTCTTCTGGCTCATATACTGGAATATGGAAAAGAACAAATTATTAATGAATGTTGCTAAGAAAGCATCTCTGCATGCATCTCTTTCTAAGTTCCTTTAGACTTATATTTGTTTTCAAACTATTTTTCACACAGGTTCTGGCATTTCTGAAGCTGAGCAGGGAGGCTTAACAAGGAATTTATTGCAATGGGAACTCACAGAGGAAAAAGGACACATTTCCAGGCCGATTTATTCCTTAATATTGTTTGCTTTGATTTCTAGTTTACTAGTATTTGGATAAGGAAGGATTTGAATATATTAGCTCCAGAATTAAAGAACTGGTTATTAAATGCATCATAAAATGCACCAGCTTTTAAAAACCATATTCAGGATATTTGCACATTGTTTCCCCTATCTTATTCTTATCATCACTGAGTGGGAGCACAGTCTTATATTTTATCAATATGTTGTAGAGTGCCATAATGTCTGACCATGGAATTCTGTTAAATGCTCCATCAAACCAGAACTTGTTCAGATGAAGGTGATAAAGGTGATACAGGAGAGCTCACTGAATGATATAATCAAGTGGCTCCACAGAAAAAATTGCTATGATCAGCCCTGTTTTTATAAAGAAAATCCAACCCAGAAAATGCATAGAGCCTTCCACTTAGTATGAGAAGTGCCACAATGAATAGCATTATTCCCATTTTAGAGCTGAATGGTCCTAAGGTTGTATGGCAAGGATGCCTTGCAATCTCCCTACTTCTTGTTTTATAGATGTCAAACCCTGTTCTACCAAAGCTTCAGTGCTCTGTATTACCAGCTTAAATCAGCACTCCTGCTCTATCTGGAACCAGCAGAAGCTGAGCACACACACCTTACAGAAAAGTGTTCATAGTATGATGCTGTGCTCTAGAAATAAGCATTTTAATTCTTCATCAGCTTCAAAACTCAAGAATTCATTGTAATATTGTGCCCTGATCTAGAGATAACAATAAAAAAAATGCCATCCAGATCCATGCATCTACACAATGATGCAAATGCTGTAGGAAATCTAGTAAGTTGCCCTCTAACTCAGAAGTCAGATGAAGTGGCAGCTGAAGGATGCACATGCTCAGGAAAAGGACTCACATCTTTTCTACATCTGGTTGCTTTCCCTGCTGTCATCTAGTATTACTATCCAGATCTTAAATCAATTTGTTCTCAGCCGCACCACAGTCTCTACCAAGCTTTTAATGAGATGCTTGATCACACTCTCTGTGCAGGATGCTGAAGATATAAAATTCCCTCACAGACTCCCCTAATTGCAGTTGCCTGATCCTTCTATTGAGCAGAACCATGACAAGATCTCATCAAGTGTCCTTCATGCTAGAACAACTACAACTCATTTAATGATTATTCACTTGCTTATTTAATAACAAAAATCAATGCACAAATGCAAGCATCAAATAAAGCAGATGTTTAAAGGCTGTTTTAATGTCTCAAAATGGATTTAATTTAATTTTGTCTTCTTTTTTCTTTAGAGGATTCTTGCATTCCACTTTGTTACAGTAATAGGATTATTGAATTTAACTGCTTACATTGGAAAATAAAATACCTCCACACAACCAAGGATGATAAGATAGAATTGCTGCAGCCAGGTGGGGGTTAGTAAAAAGCATCTTCCATAGATTGATTCTTACTATGTGTGGGTTGGTGCAATCTTCTCCCCACCCTCCAGCAAAATAAAATCAAAAATATTACTGAAAAAGTAGTGAAAATGAAACATTCCTGGGTGCCTTTTTAACTAGATGCATTAATTCTCTGACATGTCTTCCTGTCCTCTCCTCTTCCAAATGATTTATAGTATTTTACCTTTGTGCTGTAGTGATTATGTCCCCCATTGCCACACAAAATCATTCACATTTTGAAACCATAATGAATTGGTACTACAGTGGTGGCTGTGGGATTTCTCAGTGAATTTTATTTAAGAAGTCAGTAATAATATCTATCAGTAATGAATGCCTGCAAGACACAGTGACAGAATACATATGTATATATGCACAGACTTGTATTAATTATTATGTCCTTCTTTTATCCATAAGTTTTATTTGCATTATTCCAAGAGACTAATTTTTCCTCTGTACCTTCTTCTCTTTTCTTTTTTCCCTAAGCAATTTGCCTTGTTTGAACAAGCTTTTAATTTTTGTGTTCTTCAGCAGTCCTATTTTTTCATATGTCTGCTGCTGTAGATAACACCATGACATAGTCAGAGGCAATATCAGATATGTACTCCTTCTCAAATAAAGACAATATTCTCCTTCTTGAATAAATGCTATAAATTCTTAAAATCCACTTATATAATGACTGGCTTATCAAACAGACTTTGAGATGAATAATTTCATATTTTTCCGTGCAGGGTAGAAAGGCAATTTTGTTATAACTAATCTTTCACACAGTGCCATGTATGTTTTATGTGTTATGTAATAAGTCCTGTAACTTTGCTGTTATTTGCTGGAACTGTAATAGAGTTCAAAGGCCCTAACTGAGATCAGGATCCTATTACAATAGCACTGCCATGGGGTAAAAGCACTTCACCTTCTGACCCTGTGAAAAGAGTGGAATTAAACTCAGTAATAATCTTAAGCAGGTCCAGGCTAGAAATGGACAAGGAAATATGTGGATTAAAGAAAGAAAATATTGCTGCCCCTGTTTTTTCTGTGGGGTAGAAAGTGGCAGCAAATTTTCATGATTTATCCAGGACACATAAGGAATTCATGACACAGACAGATAGTATTTTTTCAGTAAATAATCTTATGGATCTTTATTCTTTGGTCCTTATATAGGAGGACTAAGGTTTAAGCTGATACAGCATAGAAACAATAGTGTTCTGAATTGAAATGTGTTAAACAGAAGCATAAAAAATAGATTTGTGAGCACACTTAAGGCACAGCACTATGACAAATCTGCACCCATGGGTAATTTAAAAGCCATTTTTTTCTGAGGCTTGTCTGTAGAGTCTTGATTAGGATCTCCAGAGGTCAGCAAACTAAGCTAATAAGAACTGTGATAAATGGGGAGAAAGAGGCATCTACAGGAAGAAAGGACTCAAACTGGGAATAAAGGAACAAAACTGGATTTGTCATAGACTGGAGGGAAAGGACTAGAAAGGACCAAATTTGCAAAAGGGGTGTGAACTCACAGTGACACAATCTTCTTTAGAAATTAGATTTAAACTACAAATTCCCAAGTCTCAGAGTCTCTAGACTGTCAGCAAATCCTTCACAAATTTTCTTTTTATCACTCAATTTTTGAAGACACTATGCTGCAGCTCAGAGCTGCATAAAGACCCAGCATGATCCAGGTGGGTATCTGTATGGTGACATACAGTTCACGGCTTTGTTTTGTTGCTTGGGCATTTTAAAAAACCTGCAAGATCACATGCAAAAACACATCTTAAAGCATTATCGATGTTTCCTATACAAACTTAATAAATCCCTCTTGTGTCTTTGCATTATAATTTGGAAATTTATTTTACACAAGGTTTGTTCCCCATCCAGTGCTGTCTGAATAGTCTTGCTCTAGGGACAAATCAGAATTATACAGCATAGGATGCTGTATAATCCTTCCATTAATTTTGCAGAAGTTAGAAGACATGTAGCAGAAACCTGATGAAAAAAAGGGATGATCTGAAAATTCAGGGAAATGGAGTGGTGTCCTCAGTAAGTGTATCCCTCATTCTCTCATGGATCTATCACAACTACATCACCTAAATAGTACTTCTGGCAAGTGGCCACGTCTGTATTCCTCTTTGTTGCAACTCCAAGCCCTACCTGTGATCTCAAAACATTAGGTATCTATACCTGCAACACAGGCAACAGGCACTGAATGTATCCAGTACAATGTCTAAACTAAAACATATCCTGTATCTAAACCATCTGAAAAATCAGCTTGTAAGCATCTCAAATTGACTGCCAAAAATAGTGAATATTTTCTAATTTATGCTGTCTCAGTTCTCTCTCTGTCAAATTAGAATAATAATTCCTCTTCAGTGCACAGAAGTGCTGGAAAGATAAATTCATTAAGATTTTTAAAGCAACTCAGACACTGTAGTGATGAGCACCATGGAAAAGCCCAAGAGAAAATTAAAATTCTGCATTCAGAGCAGAACTTAAAAATGTGACATGGGACCATACACTGAACAATAACAAAGAAACAAAATTATGAATAGTTCCTCATTCAGGGAGCATTATCTGTGTACTGTGCACCAAAGGAAACAGGAATTCAGGTGGGGACTGGGAATTATGTGATTAGTTAATTAAAAACAGGCTTCTAATGCATGCCAGGAGATAGGAAAATAGAGGTTGGTGGACAATCCAAAGCCTGGGAATGCCAAGAATTGAGCTTTTGGCTATAAATACATGGTAATTTTTTTTTCCAGAATAGTTTTTATGTTTAATATGTAGAAAGCTTAAAAGATCTCTATCTCCCTTAAATCCTTTTACCAAGACATGACAGCAGCCGTAGTTTGTCTAATGTTACAGCTGATCTTCTAATTCAATAGATTTGAGGTAGTATTTCTCCTCCTTCTCCCAACTCAGCTTAATACCTTCTTTTCAAACAGTAGGATACAACCAGAGACAGATGAATTTTAATGTAACAGTGTCAAGTAAAATGAATGCTGTTAAAAGAATCTGAAGAAAAGTTAATTGTGCCAATCCGATTCCTGTAAAATGAATGCAACCCAAAACTTGCTGGCTAAATTTTCTGGAAAACATTAATCCCACCTGAGAATAAGTTATCCCTAACTATATACGTTTCTTTTTAAATTTAAATCTCCAAAGTTGAACAAACAAAAGGCTGCTCTTGGCATCTGTAAGTATAGAAACTAGATTTAAAATTCACACTGATAGTTTGGTTTTGCCTTCAGAAAGTCACCTTTCTAATTATGTTGGCAGTGCTCTGATTGCCTTGATTGCAGTATCTTTCCTTAATAAGTCAATCAGGAAACTCTGCATGTTTCATGGTGTCCCAGTAGCCCATATCCCCTTGCTTCACAGAAAACTTTTAATCAAACATAGACTAATGATCTTTACACATATGGGACTCTGGATTTTTAGAAAGAAGTTATCTCTTTCTTCTTATTAAAAAATTATTTAGAAAGGGGAAAGGCTCTCAAGATCTCTACAAAAGCAGCAGAGATGGGTAAGTAATTTAAAATAATTTTTTTCCTAAATTTTTAGAATTCCTCCTCAGAATACCAGGGGTTTGTTTTTGTTTTTGTTGTGTGTTTGTTTGTATGGTTTTCCCAGACAGTACTGAACAATCTTAATATTCCATAATTTTTCATAGATGTAAACAAGAAAGGAAGGGGAAAAAAGTTTAAAATTATATTTTTTTAGATAAAAGTACTTCTGTAGTAGTCTTGTACTTCATAAATAAAATAAACAACTTAATTTTAAAATGAAGGAGAATTCACAAACTATAAAGTAAATTAAGACTGATACAGATAAAGTGTGTTTTAATTTATGAATTTAAGTCTTTTAGGCTTCCTTTCTATTTTCATATGGATTTAAAGATTAAAAGTTAAACAAAATTTTAAAGTGACAGAAGAGAACAGGGGTTCAATTTATCCCCTTTCAAAACCACTTTGAGTCCATGTGTATGAGCAGTTACTTAGTACATATAATGAACGCTTCTGTGGTTGGCATCCAGTGATTGCTGGGTTTAGTGCTTTTCCATTTTTATCTTTTTCCTACATTGATAGGACTCTAGTGAAACATCAAATATTACTGTAACCTGTGAAGAAAAAAATTACAGAGGCTAAAACAGTAAGATTTTATGTTATGGAAATACAGATAATGGTGGAGTTAAGTAAGTCTGTCACACTTTACTGGATAAATGTTCCATTTTTGAAAGACATCAAGCAGTATTCCTAATATAGGACACTGTATTAACTTTATCTGAATCACTGGGCATCTTTCCAGAAGCAAGGCTAGAATGAGACAGGTGTAAGACCAGCCATAATCATAAAGATTGAGATAAGAAGGATTCTCTGTGGAATCTCTGAACTCATCATGCCAGTCAAGTACAAGCAGATGTGTCTAAGAAGACACATTTGACAATATATAGCATGTCATTTTGTGCTCCAGGCACCAATTACCATAATAGAGTGGGAAGTTCTCATACTTTATTGCCCTGACAATAGGTTTTAGATTTCTAATGAATTTTAGAAATCCTTTGCCCCAGGTAAATTTGAATGCTTTAGAGAGGTAGATGGAAAATTCAGCCCCTGGCAGATGTTTGCTAAGAAGCTTCAAGAAGTTGCCAGGCATAGCAAAGAAATTTCAGCATCCCTGAATACTTCTGAAATCTCTTTTGGTCACTTGTAATGAAAGGCAAAATCATTTTCAATCTAATTCTGTAACAACTATTCAGATCTGAATTTGCACTTTGAGCAAAGGGGAAAAGGACGTTCAAGAGACCTGAGGGGAAACTCTAATATGTAATGTAATGCCATGTAAATGGCTGCAGATGTTAGGTCACAAGCTGCATTAGTAATACCTGCTGTACTTACTTTAATAGTTCTGTATATTCTGATATCTAGAAAACAATGAAGGGCACATGTAAAAAGATATTCTGTAAATATGTCTCGTATACCTGCATCTGACGTTACTGTTGGTAATTTCATTATCAAGCCAATCTGACAAACAAAAGTGCTGTTGTGATGAGATGCAGGACAGGCTTCAAAACAAAAGATTGGACTATTAGGTATTAAATTGCTCACCTAAATCCTAATGATGAAGGATTCCCAACTTTCTTTCACATCTATCTTGCATTATTTAGAAAAGCATTAGCTTTTCTAAATAATAAGAGGTCCTTGTTTTGCTGAAACAATGTGTTCCCTTGAAACCTGAGAATTAACGTTTCAGAAACAAGCAATTTACTAAGTACTGATCCAGTTTTTCACTCCTGCTTTGTTACATTTTTAATCAAAAGTAACTCTTGCCAAGCACACTTAAACTAGGAATATTGAAGTACACCCCAAATTTATAAGCCTTGATGAGCTTGTATCCAGCCCTGTGTAGCAACCAATGAGGAGCTGCCACAAACAGAAGTTGTCTAAGTAGTTGCGTCTCAGCCTGTAGAGTCTGCGTTACTCAGCCAGACTGACAAAGCAGCCTGGCTGACCTTAAGAGAGGAAACAAGTGCCAAACGGGCAGAACAGCCAGAATTTACTGTCACTCCATAAAATCCGAGTGGCAGGTCAAAACAAACAGAGAGGGCCAGAATTCCTGCATGGGAAATTCTCGTACAGAAGGTTACAAGATTAAGCTCTGGTGAAGCAGATCTTAGGTAATAAGTTCCTCAGCAAATTTTCTTCCGGATATTTCTAATGGTTATAAAGCTGTAATAAGATACATGTCTCATTCATATGATGGTTCTGGGAAGCAGCACACAGATTATATTTTTATTCCAGCAGGATTAGCATGCATCCCTGCATGGAGGAATCAACAACAACAGCAGCTCTCTAAATTTGTCAGATCACAGGTGCTAGCCAAGGGAAAAAAATATAATTTGATTTCTGAAGTGTAACATGAGGCATACTGTCTTGACTGTATCAATCAGATAAATCCAAATTTTGAAAACACACATTTATAAAACCAGAATACTTTCTGTTAACTATGGTTGAAAAGTACTTTTATTAAAAAAAAAAAGAGTCCATGAAGACCATGAGTGTCATGAAAACTGAAAATCCTCTAGGTACCATAAAATACTGTTAATTATAGTAAGGTGGTGAACCAACACCATCAGAATTAGAAGGCAAGCAAAAAACTCAGTAATCATTTAGTAGAAATATCAAGCTTGAATAAAGCAAAGCAAAAGGTAAAAAAAAAAAAATAATTCAATACAATTGAAAATTAAGCAGAAAAAAGATTCCATAGAACAATAGTGTGTTGATAAGTCAGTGCATAGAAAGGTTGCATCAGCAAAAAACAACAGCACAGTCTGGGTATGTTATGCCATCAATATGCACAGCCAAACAGAAAATAAATTACAGCAGAAAATTGCTCTTGCATAATTGACATTTAGTAATTATTTTCTGTTCCTTACCTTTCCAATATAACTTAAAATATTATCCTTATGTAGCAAAATTTAATCAGAATGTAATATTCTTCAGTAAACTTACCTGTGTGAAAAACAAGACTGGTTCTTCCTATCTTCAGAAATAAAAGGGATAAAATGAGTGTGAAATAATATACAGCCATGTGCTGTACTGCAACTTTTAAAGTAAGATACAGTTCAAGGATAAATTTTTTACAATATGGCACAATAATTTTGTCTTACTGTCACTAAAGGATTTGTGACACTCTTTCAAGAGATCCATTATTAAAATTCACATTAACCAGATTTCAATTTGGAGTGCTTGTTTAAAGCAGATTGTGTTTACAATTTTGAATAAATTGATGTTAATTCTGTACCTCCCCTCCCCTCCCCTCCCCTCCCCTCCCCTCTCCTCCCCTCCCCTCCCCTCCCCTCTCCTCCCCTCCCCTCCCCTCTCCTCTCCTCCCCTCCCCTCCCCTCTCCTCTCCTCCCCTCCCCTCCCCTCTCCTCCCCTCCCCTCCCCTCCCCTCCCCTCCCCTCCCCTCCCCTCCCCTCCCCTCCCCTCCCCTCCCCTCCCCTCTCCTCCCCCCCCCTCCCCCCCCCTCCCCTCCCCTCCTCTCCTCTCCTCTCCTCTCCTCTCCTCTCCTCTCCTCTCCTCTCCTCTCCTCTCCTCTCCTCTCCTCTCCTCTCCTCTCCTCTCCTCTCCTCTCCTCTCCTCTCCTCTCCTCTCCTCTCCTCTCCTCTCCTCTCCTCTCCTCTCCTCTCCTCTCCTCTCCTCTCCTCTCCTCTCCTCTCCTCTCCTCTCCTCTCCTCTCCTCTCCTCTCCTCTCCTCTCCTCTCCTCTCCTCTCCTCTCCTCTCCTCTCCTCTCCTCTCCTCTCCTCTCCTCTCCTCTCCTCTCCTCTCCTCTCCTCTCCTCTCCTCTCCTCTCCTCTCCTCTCCTCTCCTCTCCTCTCCTCTCCTTCCCTTTCTGCAGTGACAGGAAATAATGATAGAGGGCAATGTAGGCAAACCTTACGGGACTTGCAGATTGGGATTTAGGGAATCAGTAGCTGGGATATAATTTTATGGTACTCTGAAGTCATATGACGATGGGTAATTTTTAGGTCAGTTAAGCATGCACAAAGAGGTGTCCATTTTAGAAAAAATTCTTTCTCTGTCCTGTAGATGTGAGAGCACCCTGAAACAGCACTGACGAAAACTGCAAGTCCTGTCAACCTGCTCAGAAGCAGCAGTAAATAAAGGTACCAGGAAAATATTTGTGATAATGTAGGCCAACTGGTACAAAAGGACTGCAGGTCTTCTAGTCAAGTCTCTAGACACATCTCCAAGAGAGGAGCTGCAAGCAAGCTACCTGTCAGAGGTGGAAGTGCCTGATGAATTCTGACTCCCAAATCATGCTCAAGGATAATTCTAGGCAATGTTAAGCAATAGACAAAAAATATGCCAGGAAATATACTAGGATAGGCATAACCAAAGAGTTTAGCAGGTTTTGGATCTAATAGCTTTTAAAGGATCTTTTGTGGCTTATCAGAAATGACTTCACACACAGATCTTGACTGCATTGCTTTTACTGCAAGCCAGGAATAGAAGACTGCTTGTTTTTATAGCATTGCTCCTTTCAGGGCTCTATAAATTTTGGAGATTTTATTAGTTGGCATTCCAATCTTAAAAGTATTTTAAAAATCATTGCATGATTTATGCAGTCTTAGTAAGAGATTTATGTCAGAATTCATAGCTATCACCCAGGAGCCTGGGAAGAAAGTTTAAAAATTTAATACACAGGTGGAATGTGGACATTTATCCTTCTGAAATAAGAGGTGGATTCAAGCTATACTTCACCTTTCTTTTTCTCATGTAAAGAACAGGTTATTTTATAAGAAAATTAGAAGAATGACTACCAATTAAATAAAGATAAGTAATTTTGGAGATGAACAATTGGAATTTGATAGTTGCCCAAGTTGGTGACCACTTTACAATTACAGAATCTTGTTGCCCATTAAATCTATACTCACTCTCACTTTGTCAAGTTACAATTAGGACAAACAATTATGAGCCTTTTTTTTTATTAATCCAGTTCATCAGATAATAATTTTCAATAATTTTCAGCTGTCTACAAGTTTCTTCCAGAAACAGTATAACGAAGTTAACATAAATCCCAAATGAATATGCCACAAACCTTGCAGGCTTTAACAATACTGAATTAATTTTTCAGCTTGCCCACCGGTGAGACTAGACATTCATTATCTTCAGAAGCTTATTTTTGCCAAGCAATGAAAGGAAGTAATTAGTTATTTCTGAATTAGACTATAGCTGCATCTCTAAGCTATCAAGAGAATTTAGATTTAAGGATGGATATGATTCCATAGCTTACTTCAAAGTTATACCAGATTCTCTGTCATGCTAAACTGTGACAGATGGCCATATGCAGGTTTGAAACTGGACTATTCATATGGCACTTGAAGATGAATGTGAGGAGCATTTTTAAATACTGCTATTGTTTTTAAAAAGCAGAAAAAATACATACAGAATTTACTGCTTAAAGTCAAAGTCAGAAAGTTACTTCTGTGTTTCATAAAAACCAGAATCGCAGGGAAGAGAAGAACTTGATAAACTCAGATGAATTTTATTTAATTGCATATGAAGACCTATGTATGAGCTCACTACAGTTGACACATCAGGTACTCATCAAGTACATATCAAATACACCCCAAGACAAGGAGGCAGTGCTGAGGCAAATACTTTTTAATTCCTTCATCAATGGCATAACCAATGGTATTGAGTGCACACTCAGCAAGTTCTGAGATGACACCAAGCTGAGTGGGGCAGTTGGACACCAAGCTGAGGGACAGGATGCCATCCAGAAGGACCTGAACAAGCTCAAGCAGTGGTCCATGGGAATCTCATGAAGTTTTACAAGGCCAAATGCTGGTGCTGCACCTGGGTCAGAGCAATCCCTGGTGCCAGCCCAGGCTGGGCATGAACAGATGGAGAGCAGCCCTGCCCAGAAGGACTTGGGGGTGCTGTGGGTGAGAGCTGGACATGAGCCAGCCATGAGCACTCCCAGCCCAGAGAGCCAAGTGTGTCCTGGGCTGCACCCAGAGCCCGTGGGCAGCAGGGGAGGGAGGGGACTCTGCCCCTCTGCCCCGCTCTGGTGAGACCCCACCTGCAGAGCTGCCTCCAGCCCTGGGCTCCCAGCACAGCAAGGACACAGAGCTGCTGAGAGAGTCCATGGGAAGCCACAGAAATTATCAGAGTCAGAACTGTTTAGCCTGGAGAGGAGAAGGCTCTGGGGGAGACCTTCATGTGGCATTTCAATACTTAAATGGGCTGTATAAGAAAAATAAGGAGAGAGTTTATAACAGGGCCTGTAGTAATAGCACAGTGATGATTTAAACTATAAGAGGGTAGATTCAGGCTTGATAAGGAAGAAATTTTTTGTGATGGTGGTGAAACACTGGAACTGGTTCCTTAGGGAAGCTATAGATGACCCATGTATAGCCCGTCTACACTGAGCACTGCCCTGCTCCCTCCCTGGAAAGCTGAGATTGATTGCTGCGAGTTTTCTGTCCTGAGAGAGATGGGTTCCCCTTGTCTCCCTGAGTCTGGGGAGATCCTGGTCCTCTCCTGTGCTATAGCACCTCGTCATGATAACAATTTCAGTTGGCTGGTTCTCTGCACTCACAACTCAAATGTTTAGACATAGGTGACTGGAAACAAGGCATTGTCACATGGTGACAAACATGTGGAGTTCACAGATATCCGTGTTACTACATACAGTTCAAGGTAACAACTCCGACATGTCTTGCTTGAATGGAGAAAAATTATGGGAGACATGGATAGTTAAAGATGTTTATTTGAATAATCCATAGAAAAGTTGCCAACAAAAATCTTGGATTAATGCAGCAAAACCAGTCTTGCTACATACACTCCTTTCAAGGTTAGATATCTTGTTGCATTTATAAATAATATAAGAAGACACTCAGATGAAGCACAGAGGATGCATCTTTTAAATATACTTCTCTCACCAGCTAGAAGTATAATAAATCAGATCAAAACAGAATTTCCTACAGTTGAAAAAGATTATTTTTCAACTAAGCACAAACCAGATCTCTAGCCAAGAATTTTCTGTAATTTGATATTGAAAGTGAGGAATGCTCATGAGCTACAGATATTATATTCTGTGCACTTCCATCAAAAATTTAAGACCAGCTTCAACTAAAATGGTATAAACATGATCCTAGAATATCTACTGAGCAAGGAAAATCCCATGTTTTACAAGACACATGCTGCACAATTATATACAAAGTTAAAAAAGTAGATTATGTCATCATCTATGAAACAAAGCAAACTATTTTGATAAATGTTTAATTTAAAATATATTTTGTTGACTTTTTTATTTAAATAATGAAACAGAATCAAGTCAGAGCTTGTTTTATTCTGCTATGAATTCTAGAGGGCACAACTGATTTACTGCAGGTGATTAGACAAGGGCAAAAAAAAGTAAAAGCCTAGTAACCCATTTTTTACAGTTTCACCTACAGGTATTCAGAGCTGGAAGAGCAGAAGATGGATATCTGCCTATTTTTCATTTGTCGCATATTGCTGCAAGCTGCAGAATCCATAGTGCTGGCCTTTTGATGTGCTCCCACTCTGTCAGTGCCGATACAGGCTGGCTTCAATAGGCAGGGTATCAGCACCTCCCAGGAAAGGCTTCCTGCTGTGTGGAATAATGGATGCTGTTGCATAAAACCCTTGTTTGCAAATCCTACTGCTGGTTTCAGGGTGATTCACTTGCCAGAGGTCCATGGAACACTGTGTGTGTACTCACCCATCCTTAAAACATGGTGTAGGCCTGACAGCCCTAAACTGTATAAATATGATATAATCTACTAAATACTCATTATATGTCTAGTGGCACAACATATTGGATACACCAGCAAGCACCAGCTTAATTTCCAGGGCTAATATCTAGTCAGCTGGCCATAATTTTACCATAGCAGCTACCAGCCGAGCTTGTATTAAAATCTGGGAAAACTGTTGTTCGGCATTCTCTCTCTCTCTCTCTCTCTCTCTCTCTCTCTTATTTTAAAATATTTTTTAAAAAAATATTTTCCCCTAACCCACTTTTTGAGAGAATCTATTTGTTAATGTATGTATGCTTATTCACAGACCTGACTAGCTGGTCTTTCCAGGCAAGATGTATGACTTCTTACATAGTTAGAAGTAGTTTGGGATGGACTCTGAGAGTCAAAAACTGTATGGCAGATAGCTCTTTGTACCCAGTTATTATTGCTGTGCTGAGTAACACTTAAAAGACATTTTTAGCTGTGAAATACACTCTGCTTCAAAAAGAGCAATGCTGTGTAAAGTATTCCAGGCAACTGAGCTCCAGAAATCTAAAGCAGTTTCTGATAAGCAGAAATTCCACTTTAGAGAACTTCTAAAGAAATCCCTTTGTCTCTCCATAAAAGCTTCAAAGTCAATAACAGCAAAATTGACAGTTTGCCTTGGGAGCTCTACTGTTGTCTCTTCCTAAATTTTTCAGCTCCATGGTTTGCAATGACATGGATTCCCTCCAGGTACTCTCTTTCGAATAGGTACTGAAAAAATATTACTGGACAGGACAGTTCTATTACAAAAAGACACAGGATTTTAATAACATGTTTCTGACATCAAGACAACAATAATACTTTGGCTTTTCCCTTGAGGTCTATCTAGATAGCATAGCCAAAATTATAAAATATGGGGCAACTTATACCCCACTCAGAAAAAAACTCCCCAAGTATGAAAATGAGGAAGTGAGAAAAATATTTTAACAAGTTTTAATACTGAAATTACCCTTGGCACCAGAGAAAGGTAAAAATAACAGTAGAGTAATCCAATTTCACAAATCAAATCCATGCAACTTTTTTTGTCACATCTAGGGAGAGGTTTAGAGGAAGAGCTGCATATCGTTGTACACTGGCTATAGAAAACTCCTCCATCACTTTCCTATAGAGTTGTCAAGTCACTTAATCAGACATGGTGCTGTGGAGACAAATTTATATAAATGCTTGACCCTATAAAAATCTTTGCCTTAAAGGAACAACACTTAAGAAATATGCAATCTTATAAACTCTGTTTCATGTCTGCTTTCTTGGGGATTTTAAAGTTAATAAAGTTTACCTTTATCTTCTGTTGCTGCTTACATTTTAGAAAGACTCCTTTTTTTTACTGTATTAGATATAATCTATCCAGAATGATTAAATCATCAACCTGTTCTGCTGTCTCAAGGCAAAGGCTGAGCTTCTACGCCATGGATTAACAAGTTCTGTTTTGAAGGGTTTTTTATTGTTTGCTTGCAGGATTTTATTTACTTTTATCAGTTTTCTTCACAATGTAATCCTACCAAAAGCTGTGTAAGCACAACCTAGGGTAGTAGCATATTGCAGCATGGGAAGAGGAATGTACATTGTCTGTGATATGCAGGAATACTTTAAGTTGGAATTTGTCCTTTTAAGGTGGGTTTTCTTAATACACTGAAAATTGTTTTATACAAAAGTATTCACAGTGAAGGCCACTATTTATTTAATTATATAAAGTAGCTTAGCATGAGCATTACAATTCTGTCTTCTCAGAGTAGAAAAATTTCTTATCCCAGGTTTGGAGGGATCATAATGATGGTAAATTCAAACAGACAATTCAACCCTCTTGCTTCAGGAAAGGCATACTTTAGTGGCAATAGTAGCCTGAAGAATTGCCACACTCATCCTCCTTCCATGACTCTTCACTGTGTGGCTGAGTTGTGCCGGCCCAACACCTTTATGGCTGTGGTGTTCAGCAGATAGCGAACATATTTTTTTGAAAAAACATAACAAGACTTACACAATGAAATCATGTACATTTTAAAATAACAATCTTTTTAAAAGCCTGGACATCTCCTTTATATCTTTTGCAGACCAGGTGCATAAACTTATGGTACACTTCTGGGAGCAGAAGTGAGGAAAATGCTGAAGATTGAGGAGGGAAATACCTCTAAGGTGGAAGGGTGGCAGAGGAATCAATGCTGACTTCAGGTATTGTATCCAAAGATTTAAAATCATGAACTGCAGTCTGCAATCAAATACCAACAGAAAGCTTAGTGGGCTTTTATCTGTACATTCACATACAGCTGGCCTGCTTTAGTGCAGCTGGAAAATGAATTTGCTTTAACACCACTGAAATATTTTAAGGTGGCTTCTGAATGTTAAACATTGGAATAATGTTGGAATAATTAAGTAGCAGTTGGAATAATTAAGTAGCAAGATATAAATCCCATGATTTTCAAGGAGAGACATTTAGCTGAGAAATTATTATTCCTTTAGCTTAAGAGTAATAATGAGCTCTGGTTTTGTTGGTTTGGTTGTTTGTTTTTTTGTGTGTGTATTTTGTTTTTTTTTAAATTAGTCAGGAGCATGATAACATAGATTAGCAATGCTGCTTCACAGAGCTAGAGGTAGAAAAATTAAATCAGTGTGTCAGTCTGTAATGCCACCTGATGCACAGGATAAAACTTGGATAAAACTTTATCCCAGGATAAAACTTGGGCTTGTCATATCAGGAATGTGGGATCATTGTAATAACATTGCATGAACTCTGTAATTAATTTTCTAATTGATCTAAATGCTCAGAAACTTATCTATAGGTCTCCTCCCTCATCACAAGTTGGTGCAGGATGTTATTCAAACCCCCTGTTTGATTTCTGTGTGTTCCAGTACTTGAGCAGTGTATCTTTGACCATCTATTAGGCTGAAGCTTATGACTAATTAATGGTAACAGCAGTAAATTTATCAGGACTTTAGACAGTTTTAGGAAATCAGGTGTTTGAATGTAAAATCAGAAATTTGAATGTGTGTCTTTAGCTTTGGATTATGAATGGATACTCCACTGCATATTTGCTCTTTGTACTCAGGCATTAGCAAGGATCAGTAGCAGCTTTTAAGAAAAAAAAACCATTGAATTCCCTCACACCACTGGGAATCTTTCCTTTTGTCTTCTGAGTTTTAATTATAAAATTAAACTGAACTTGCTGGCTCCTTTGACTTCTCTGAGAAGTTCTGTGGCAGATTACAGTTTACACAAATGAAAAACAAATTCTGTATGTGCACATTGAGCCTGCTTTTTTGTATATGTATATACACATATATGTACATATATGTAAATATGTATGGAAATAAATAAAAGTATGCTTACTTCTGTTAATTCCACCATCATTTATTTAGGCACCATAGAGAAGAAAATAGTCAAATTAATGTGAATTGGGATGGAAAAGCACTGGCAAGTATTAGGATTCAGCAATGTGTATCTGCACTACAGCTTAGAGCTGGGAAAATCCTGTCAGGTTATTCTAAGGAAACCTCCAGGTCCCTTAAACACAAAATGTGTAGTTTTACATAGCACATAGATTTGAAAAGGGTCTGAAGGCATCACTAGTCAGATGGTGGTGTTGCCATAGCAACAGGCATTGAAATTCAAAATATGGAGTACAAAATGGGGGTGGGAGAAAAAGAAGGGTAGAGAAGAGAAAAATAGCAAGTAATAATGAAAATCTCTAAAAAGAAAATGAAAATAAGACTTCTATTATCAGTGACAGAATAACCAAAATATCCTTACTCTGCTTGCTATTATTTGCATTTTTTTCACCTTTTCCACACAAAAATTTTAAAATGCATTGTAAATATTAACAATCTACACCTAACATCCTGCAAGGAAAGTATTGATGTTGTTATTTACAGATAGGAATACTGAGGCAGGGAGTGCTTTGCATAAGTATAATACCTATGGCAGACGTAAAAAGAGAATTCAGCTGTTTGCTTGGCTCTGTATTCACATGCTTTTTGCTTCATTGCTTTAACATGCCTCAATTTTATGATGTTACTATCTGGATATGCAATAGAAGAACCAGAATAATTTTCAAGAGTGGTGGCAACATTGTTCTCTTTCTGACACAAAAGCTCTGCTGCTTTAATACACATTTTGTATAGTTATTTAAAGGTTTCTTGGTATTGCCTTACAATGATAGTGACAGAAAATGGTAAAAGAATGAGTGAAATTGTAAATTACAATTTTTTTTCAAAGATGTTCAATAGTTCAGAAAAAGACATTCATGCCTAACTCATAAAGGCACTGAAATCTAATTCAACAGGAAGGAATTAATATGCCTTTGTTGGGGATCAAGGAAACATATGGCAGGTTAAATGCCTGAGCTAATGTTTTTGTTGGGTTTTCTTTGAAAATTTATTATTTTATCTTTCACAGACATCTCTTTAAGAGAGTCTTTACTTCTGAGTATATATCTATATTAATCTTTCTGTATTGCTGATTTGTATATAATAGAATCCTTTAATATATCCAGGAGCTTTATTTAATCTTGAATTTTGCAGTGACTCTCATTTTACCTCAGCACTATGATGGAGTGATAATGAGGAACTTTCCATCTCTCTGTTTCCTACATTTATATTTCCCTTCCAGGTATGTAATTTAGCTTACAGTCATTATTCTTGAAGGAATATAATGCTACAGTATGTCTCCTAAGAATAACTTTGAGGTTTTTCAACATCAGTATCAGCATTATAGAACAACAGATAACTTTGCATGTCACATCCAGGAATTTTAGGCAATGAGCCATAAACAAAGAAACTAGATAAAAGGTAGAAAAGAAGTGTTGTGGTGGACCATCCAAGTGTGAGGACACGAGGCTTGACTCCATTTTTCTCAGAAGGCTGATTTATTATGTTATATATTATATTAAAATACTACATTAAAACCATACTAAAAGAACAGAGAGAGAAGAAAGATCAGAAGGCTACAAAGAAAAAGAACAGAATAGAATAGAATGCATAACAAAATCTTGTGACTGCTCACAGCCTTGGCACAGGTGGCTGTGATTGGTCACTAATTGAAAACAATCCACATGGACCAATGGAAGATGCACCTGTTGCATTCCACAGCAGCAGACAGTTATTGTTTACATTTCTTTCCTGAGGCTCTCAGCTCCTCAGGACGGGAAAAATCCTTTTTTTCGTAAAATATTTTCATTTTTCATAAAATATGATGGCTACAAAGAAGTATTAAAAATTAAGAAAATATGCTGACAGAATTACAGACTTGCAGTGTACCAGAGGAGTTGCAGCAAACAGAAGAACAAAGGGAAAAGAATTCTTGAAACGTATAGCTTACCTAAATAGGACCAGAATTTTACTGTTTAAGAAGCAAATCCCTGGTATTTCTAGGGTCACAATGGTGGGTGGATAGATAATGATAGACTGACCATTCTCCAGTAGCTAGAAAGCCAGAAGAAACTGATGCATGAGCTTATAGAAAATGAGTAATGTGACAGGTGAAGAATGACCCTGGATACTGAACTAATTTCTTCAGGTATTTTTACCAGACAGCTGCTATTGTTTTAGGTGGTTGGGCTATGAAGTAACCTGCCTGGTAGATGTTAAGGAGCTGCACCATGGAACCTGGCATGTGTTCAGGTTCTGCCAAGTTTCTTGGGAGGCAGTTTTGCAGTAAGGTCTGAAATAATGCTTCAGTTCCACAGTAGTCCAAACCAGCAGGTTTTAAGTACTGATGCTGATCACCTGTGGTCCAGCATAAAGATATAATGTGTAGGAGTTAACGTTAGAAGCTGCTGAAGACAGAATTGAAAGTTTCAACGAGGTTTATGAGGGAAACCCTCCTGATGCATCATAAGGTTCAAAAAGGTTCTAGCTTTTGAATGTTCTCCTCAAAGAGGAAATTAGGCATGGCTGGATCCAAATCCAGTTCCAGACTTGGTCAAAAGCTTATGTCTGAAGATTTTTATAGGCACAATTGAACCTTAGTACACAGCTTTATCCTGCAGAGTTAAGGATAGCAAGCCAGTATAGAAGAATTATTCATTTTAACTGATGATAAAAATGCTTAAACTAAGGGATCTTAATCAGAATTTGTTACTACACAGTGAAAATAGTTATAATTACTAGTATAATGCATGATTTATTGAATACTGAAGGAATAATATTAAAGCCAGCTTAATAATTATTAAGCAGAAATTGATGTTACCCATACCAACAACAGAGGACAAATCTCTTCTGGTCAGTCTTGAGGAGTGGCTTTGAGGGGCATCCCCACTCAAGGGTGGAATACCCACAGTTGCTCTGAGATGTGGTGTGTTAGAATTCTCTGCAATTAAAAAGAGGGGCTGGGCTTTTGTGGTACAAAGTGATTCACAGTCAGATGTCTCTGGGCCTGCAGCATCACCTCAGCAGCTTGAAATAAGTTATCAGTGCTATGACTTCATGGTGCCTCTAATACCAACTTCACCCGGCACATCCTCACCAGTGCCAGTTTCTGTCAGGAAATGTTCTTCACATCCTCACTTTGGGACTGATAATTCAGGCTGATTCTTCAACACCAAACACAGTATGAGGCCCCTTCCCCATTCACTACAGAGAATTTTTGCAAATAGGATCAAGTTCGAGCTGTTTTACCCCCACTTAGGCAGAGCATCCTGCTACAGGAGCAAACGGGAGAGGCTGGAAGAAAGTACAGACAGGATGTGTTGAGGCAAGAACACATCCACTTCCCTGATCCTTTTCGTCTCTTCTGGATACTTGCAGGAAGCAACCTCTCCAATTTTGTACTTAGGCAGTTGGCCCTGGGTCAGGCTTGGGAGGAAAAGGGCAAAGGAAATATGTACTGGGCTGAGTGAATGAATATGTGCAGAACTGGAAGACTGGGATAGGGAGGATCCTTTTGCAAATAAACTTGCTAATTTGGATTTTAATTGCAAGTGGTGATAAACTTCTAAAGCTTTTTGTATTCAATTAATAACTGCACTTTCTATATAAAATAACTTGATTTTCAAAATATTTTGCCTATGTCTACACTACACTGGAGTATAGTACAAAAACATCTCTTTTTCATCCTTATTTTAAAAATATATGAAAGCTTCAGGGGGAAAAAGCCAACACTGTTACATAAAAAAAGCACACAGAATCCTTTCTTCCTCAAAAAATCAAGTAGATTCTTCGATAAAGTTTAAAAATTTCAAATCAGAAAACAAACAAGGAAAGGTTTTTCTACCCTCATACCATTGTCTACCAGTTTTCACAAAGTTGAAGGGTCTCAAGGCCAGGTAAACTACTGAACTGTAGACAAAAACCATGCAACATCTTCTGCAGGCACATAAGATTGATAAGATACCTGCCCAATAAAATAGTCTGTGTTTGCATATAGCTGAACCAAGACTGGCTCATGTTGTTTGCACCAGCATTTGTCATAAAAGACTCCAACTGATGACTTACAGCAAATTCAGTATTAGCATATAAGATATTTATCCCACATCTAACACAGTTGGAAATCTACAAATGTAAATTACATCTTAAGCCCCCATTTTCTACAACTACATAATTTTTTTTTCTTCAGTACCATGCAAATTTGTTCATTATTGTAAATAGGTCTCAATTCGCCTCAAGGTGCATAGAGATGACGTACAAAGGAATGTAATTTTTTCTTATTTAATAAACAGGTAAATAAAGAAAAATATTTTTATAAGGGAAGAAAACCTGTGAATGGCTTAAACAGAGGTAGAAAACTGCACACACTAAAGTTTCATTAGTGTTCTTTAAACACTTCGGTCTAAAATGAAGCCATGAACTGGAATATGATTGCTCTGTTCACATCTCAGTTTTCAGAGTCCTGAATACCAATCTATACCAACCACTCAGAAATAATAATAATAATAATAATAATAATAATAATAATAATAATAATAATAATAATAATAATAAAGGATACTTCTTTGTAAGTTTAATCTAAACTGTTAAGGGGCTCTTCAGTATCTGTGAAATAAGACTGTGCAATCAGATTTTGTTACTGCTACTTCATTAAATTGATATTTTTTCATTTGCTTTGAGCATAATCTATTATAAAAGACTATATAAAAAGCTTAAATATTCATGGGTTTCCCTGAAACCTATGAAGGGTATTTTTTCCTTCTTTTTTAGTGGATTTTTTTCCTCCCTCTTTTTTTGCTTTTCTTTTTTTCTCTTTTTTCCCCCTACCCCCTTTTTCTTTCTGATCTTTTTTGCCCTTCATTTTTGCTTCTAGTTTTTCTTATCCCCCTTTTTCTTTTATTCCCTTCTTTTTCCTGCCACTTTTTCCCTTTTTTTCATGCCATTTTTTCTCTTCTTTTTTATTTCCATTACCCACCCTTCTTTTCTCTTCTGTATTCTTTTTCTTCCCCCTTTTTCTCTTTTTTTCCTTTCTTCCCCCTTTCCTTTTTAATTTTTGCCCCTTTAATTTCCCCCGCCTTTTTTTTTCCCTTCCACACCCAATTCTCTCTTTCACCCCCTTTCTTTTTTCACTGCTCGCTGCCTCTCTCTGGCGCTGAGCTGCCGAAGCACCAATTCACAGGGACTCCTTGTCCACCTGTCCGGGCAGCCGCGGTGCGTAGAAGTTACTCTCCGCATCTCGCACCGCTGAGCTTCGCACGCCTCCCTCCCTGCTGGCGGCGCGGGCTGCAGGGACCCGCGGGGGTGTCCCGCGGCCTGTCCCCATGGCTGTCTCACCGGGCGTCCCCAGGGATGTGGCGGCGCGGGGGGCGGGGACAGTTGCCGGGAGACGAAGGCGCGCGGGATGCGGTGGCGCGGGAGCGCGCCCCCCCCGTCGCGCGCGCGTCAGCGGGAGGCGGACCGCGCCGCCATTGGCCGGCGGGGCGGCGGGCGGCGCCGCGCGCATTGGCCCACGCGGGGTCACGCGGCGCGGGCGGGCCCGTGACGCGCGCGGCGACGGAGGGGGCTCGGCTTGTCAGGTAGGGACGGTCCGCGCGCGCCGCCCGCGCCTCCGCCGGCGCCGCGCCCGCGCAGGGGTCCGGCCACCCTCGCCCCGCCGGCGCCGCACCCGCCCCGCCCCGCCCCGCCCCGGCCAGGGACCCCGGGACCGCCGGGACCCCCGGCCGGCACGGGGACGCTGGCGGGCCCCGAGCCGGCTCTACCTGCGGGCGGGGCGGGGCGAGACTGGCACCGGCGCCACTCGCGTTTCGCTGCGCCGGGGCGGCGGCGGCGGCCGCATCCGGTCGCGTTCAGGTGGCGTCCCGCGGGGAGTGTCAGAGGCGCCGCTCGCCTGGCGGCGGCCCCGCCCCGGCGGGGCAGGGGCAGCGCGGCGGGCGCGGATCCCGCCCCTTCCCCCGGTCCGTCGCCGAGGTCCGGCGGGGGGAGGGAGAGGGCGGGTTCGGCCCGGGTCGTGCCGGGCGTGTCTGTTCCCCTCCCCTGCTCCTGCCGGACTGGAAGTGCTGGGAGTAACGGGAGGACGCGCCGGCCGCCGCCAGGAGCTACCATGTGTGACCATCGCTGCTTCCCAATAAATGCAGCAGCCCCGGGGAGTCGGTTTGGGGGGTTTGAGTTCTCTTCCTCCTTGGTGCCG
Source organism: Passer domesticus (assembly GCF_036417665.1). NCBI lineage: Eukaryota > Metazoa > Chordata > Aves > Passeriformes > Passeridae > Passer > Passer domesticus. The sequence goes on along the minus strand of NC_087512.1, from coordinate 53,984,839 downwards.
CCTGACAGTTCTGTACAGCACAGCGGCTGGCTGCGTGAACTTGTCCCTTAGTGTTGGAGCCTGCATGGTGAGGCCTGTCAATGTCGCTGTCCTGGCGCTTTTCGTGTTCGTTCTAGTGCCTTGTGTTTGAGATCTTGGTATTTGCACGTGTACTGAATACTCATTTTTGGTGTTCGAGTGGGTTACACAGAAGAACATTAAACATCCCTTTTCATGTTGGAGTGTGTTTCTGTTTGGTTAGACTTTACATGACTGAAATGACACATCCTGTGTGAACACCGGGGGTTTTGTAAGACCTTTAAAACAAGCCAGCTCATTTTCTCTTTGCAGGAGGGCATCACTGTTTTTCATGTAGGTGAAGTAACTTTTCCCTACTTTGAAACAGACCTGCTCAAAGTGGCTTTGGTGGTGTGCTCTGTTGTACTGCAGATGCTTGGAAGAAGTGGCAGCGTGCAAAAAGATGGGTGATGTGTGAAACTGGACAAACTGAAACTGGCCAAAAATGTTATTTGGTATTAAAATAAGTTTATTAAAATAAGTTAATTTTACTTGCTAATAATACCTAACAAGGTGATTTCTTCTGCAGTTTATTTTATACAAGTGGTAGTCTTTGAGAATCTCAGAGGGATAGGACATTCACACATCATCTGCTCACAGTCAAAGCAAATTGCAAATGATGGACACATTGTAGGTTGAGTTAATGATTATTGTTGGTGAGACCAGTATATGTTCGCTCATCTTATAAATTCCTTGTAATGTGTTGACAGAAATTGACATTACAACCTTAAAATATACATGTGTGGAATGTTAACCCTAGTAAACTTGGGCTTTGGAAGTATTTCTTTGAGGGAGCAGATTAAGTCTTGTATGTACAATGTCACTTACTAGCTGAGCAAAAGCTCAGTTATCCATCAGATTTCCTGATTTTCTACAACTGTAACTTCAAGTCACAACTGAGTCCTTTGTCCTTTGTCAGTTGGTATTTGGATTGCCAGTGTATAAAGTGATGATGTAGAAATAATTCTGACATTTGAAAGCAAGAGAAGGCAATGGACAGTGTAGAGAATAGAAATTTTCAGTTCCTCTGGAGTTGTTTGATAGAGCTTAAAGATTAACTAGCAAAAAAGACAAAAAAATGTATCAGTGTGTGCACAGGATGTCAGGCCAATTTCGGTATCAAAGAACTTTAGTGATGCGAAGGTGAGATGGGCCTTTGTTAAGAGAGAAGTGACATTTGCTTCACTAGATTAGAGGTATTTAACTAAGAGCCAAAAAAGGAAGAAAGGTTTGGCTACAGGAGGTACACTGCGTTTAGGTAACATGGGATGTATTTCCGTACTTAGAATGTTCAGAGTTCAGTGTCATTCTTCCTGCCGTGGAGAGCAGAGGTGCTTTGGTGGTAGAGCAGGGCAGCATCTGGTGGTCATCCCCTCTCCCTGCCCGGTCTCATCTGCCACTTGCTGCTTGTCCTTGGTGTTCCCTCAGTTGGGAAGCAGCAGGGTGAAGGAAGATACGCTTGCCATGTCAGGCTGAAGGCAGAGAGAGCTGGCAGCAAGTCTGTAATTGCTCCATACAAGGAGATGGGCTGGGAGCATGAGGTCATCACTTCACAGGGAGGAGTTTTCTTTTGCAGTGTGTGGGAAGTAGCTCTAGGAAAAAGAGTCCTTTTTGCTTGCTGGCGGGGAGGAGAAGCAAAGCAGTAAGAGAAGAAAGCCTAAATGCATCCTAAATGCATTCCAGTAGGAAGTAAACTGCATATATGCTCCTATTCTAAGATAAAACAGTCCACTTAGTCCTGGCCTAATAATATTGGTGCTGTATTTGCCTTGTGAAAATGGATTTCAAAAACCTAGTGGAGAGCTTTATTCTACAGTAGAGATTGTCCTGAAATTGTTAAGTATTCACCATTTTATTAGGGAGTTAAAGGATTTAAAATTTGGAGCATGAAAATATGCAGAAAATTTCTGCTGTTTAACATTTGTGTCAGGTAAATGTAGCATTTCTTTACAAAGGTTTATTTTTGAAACTTTTTCACAGTGGTGAATCAAACACCATAGCTTTGTTTCCAGGGTTTGAGAGAAGATAGTCATCTCTCATTTTAAGAGTCATATGTATGCTCTCATACAGTACATAGGAAGTTCTGGTAAGGATTCTTAAAAACCAGCAAGAGTCCTTCTAAAGTGGCTTTTATTTTTGTGTTTGGGATTATAATTTTTTTCTTGTGGAACAGCTTCACTGGATGGAAGGCTTTGATTGCTTGCAGCTTATAGCATGAGATCATATTTGTGACCATTACTGTAATTGTTTTCTATTTTCTCTTGCAAGTTTAAGTGCAAAGTTCAGTTTGGTGTAAGGAGTCTGAAATAATAGGGAATTTTAAAATTTCTGTGTGTTTCCCTGATGATAATAAAAAAAAATTCCCAATAATTTAGGGCTTAATGCTGTTTTTAATCTGCATGAGTGAACTGTACTTCATGACATCATTCTGCTTTGGATTTCAGATTGCTGTTTGCTCTATACTAACCAGCTTCCCTTGCATTGTTGCTTTCTACATTTGAGAGAAAATGCCAGGTGTTTTAACCACATGTAATTTCAAACTTTCTTCTTCATATCTGGGTTTCTTACTAACCTGCTTACAAGACTCAGATGTGTGCCATAGCAGTTTGTAGAGACAACCCTCTGTACTCATAACTTTGCTGCTGTTCAATGTCTGATTTCTGTTGCCATATATATGTTTGACAGAATTACTGATCTTTGGAGCATACTAGTTGGTTCTTTAGAACGTTCTTGATGTTGTGGGCCTGCACCTTGAGCAAAAAGCGTATTTTGTTAGGATTTCTAATATGGCTGCTCTTATTTTCTGCTGAGGGGACAGTTACTGCTTGGACCAGATAATTCCTTTAGGCTGTTGACAGGGTGAATGTGGAGTAACAGCACTAATTGCATACAGTGAGAACTTTCTGCCATGTAGCTCTCTATTAAGACAAACACATGCTGTCAGCTGTTGAGGGGGAAATAAGAAAAATCATGTGTATACAGTTAATCTGTTCTTTAGGTACGCTGTACAATACTGCCTGCAAAATACTGTAGTCCACTTTCAATCCTCTTAGTATGAGCTAGGAAGAAAATACTTAATGAATAAGTACTTAATGGTTCTCACTTATTTGGCATTTTTCAATATGGCATTCAAATCATGGTCTGAAGACAGGTAGCTGTCTTGCAATTGTCATTACTTGATCTTAAGAATCTCACAACTTTTTTTTTTGTACTGTGACTCTGTGAGTGATTTATTTCAACATGAGGAGCCGAGACATTTAGAAATTACGCTTAAGCGTAAAACTAAATTGCCATAATTAAGTCTTAATGAAAAAACAGTTATCTTGTAAGTAGTGACAACCTGTGAAAAGTTTGTGAGTTGTTGCATATTACATAAGCACTCTTTGCCAGAAGCAGAAGTTAAATCCAGAGCAGTGCTAAAGTGCATTAATCATGAGGCATTTGTTCCTTGAAATTGCCTGTTTAGTAAATGGGAGACACACAATTATAGCAATGAGCCTGATAAAAGTCATGAAGATGAGCCCCTCTGACAGAATGCTGAATCATACTCAGAGCACTCCATCCTCTCTAATAAATGGGTTGGACATTTCTGGATAAAAGCGCTGTGAAAGTAATTATACAATCACATAGTGCATATTCCAAAGAGGGTGGAATTTGGGTTTGCATCCTCATTTTGGGAATCTCTTAATTTCATACATGGTTTGTCAGCTTTACTGCTTTTTGTCAATTCTGTTTATGCCTAACGTTTTGCTTTAGAAAGTTTGGAAAATCTTACTCCATACATTGACAGCATATTGTAGCTTACATTGTAAGCTACAATATCATCACATTTGTAATGTTTGCTGTTTGAATTGAAAGTGGCAGTTATAAATTGTTTTCTCTCTTGCAATAGCGAGCTGGAAAGGACATTGATTTAATGGTTATTAAATAAGACAGGAGTTATTTTATTGCATATTTGGTGTTTTAATACTCAGGCAAATAACCTATTGATAATGGTTGAGCTGGTGGGGGTTGTTAGCTGCTACACTTGTAAATCACAAAATTCACCTTTGGTAAACGTATAAACAAGTAGGCGTAGCACCCTAGGATAAATCCTGATTTTTTGAATACATAAAGCTTGTTTTATCTGCTGTTACATTATATAAATTTGTTATGATCACTGCAGTGTATTACTATTGTGTATGCTCAAGTACAGCATTTTAGAATTATGCTAAAGCCTCCTTTCTATATTTCGTGTATCTTTCAGATAGCATCTGACTTCTAGTTGTGGCTTCTGCTTTCAAATGTTCCTGAGTATAAAATAATAAGCCACAACATTTGTACCCTAAGTTTCAGGAAGTACAGATAAGGGCTACAGTCAGGCAAAGTGGTTAAGTTCAAAAAAGTGACAGCGTAAGCATCGTAAAAATATGAGAATTGCAATGTTGAGAAAAATCATACTTTACACTAGCTTTTTACTGATTACAAAATAGAAAACAAAAACATGGAATCAGAAAAACACATCCTTGTTTATTTTAGGTATATTTGTTGTATGTCAGTGCTGGGAATGCTGTGTTACCTCCCAACTTTTCTATGATATGGTTGATAAATTGAAGCTCATCAGATAAAAGGAAATGCCTAATTTGCCAAATACAGAAAAAAATGTTGTCAGTTGAAGTGTGCATCTAAAAAAGCAAACTGTTCTAAAGGGTATGTAACAAAGATAGAGGAAAGCTGTATAAAACCATTTCTGCCTTTTGAATTAGGTGAATGTTGAAATTTGAGCATAAAACCTCTCATCAGTGAATGTGTTAAGTAAATTTGAAGCTACTATTTTAATAAATTTAATTGGCATCCAGATAATCTAATTTATCTAAATGATTTTTTTTTTTTAAATGAGAGAAGGTAATTATATGCCATTCTTACTGAAGTCAAAATCTAGGTTTGAGTCAGTCCTTGTGTTCCTTCCTGGTCTCTTAGTTTTCCACGCTGCAAGCCTTCTAGCTCTCCTTCTCTGGAGCCGGGTGGTACCCTCTGAAAGGAAGCCAACCCATAACTGATGGGAGTTTACTCCAGGCCCTGCTTCAGACACAACACGGAAACTCATTGTAGCAGATTTGTGCCCTTTGCAGAACAGCAGTCTTCAGGAGGTATCCTGTCCTTGTATACCTTGTGTCCCAAGACTTTGTGTTTCCAGGAAGCATGCAGTGCATACCCTGTGCAAAAAATCAGTCCAGTGGGCTGTGACGCAGTGATTTCTTGTGCTCTAGTATTTCATCACCAAAGTCACCCCATCCAGGCTTGGGGAGCCTAAGTGGGAATATAGGGGTTAGCAGTGTGGGTGTGGTTAGTCTGCTTTTGGTGGTGGGGGAGCTGCCATTTCCAAACCTCTGATTAACCAGATACTTGTCAACATTTGGCCATTACAGTAGCGTGGCTTGTGTCCCGCTACAGAACTTGTATCAGATAAAATCTGGATTTCAGGTTTAGAGATGCAGTCAAATTCTGTTTAGCTGTCTCAGAGTACAGTAAGGCAAGAATTCTGAGGGAGCAAAATAACCCTTGTTTACAGTTCAACATTATTGTAATCTCTAACTTGTTTCTGAATGATACTATGATATGAAGAATATTGTCCTTTTAACTGAAATAGTGACTGCCTGATATAATCTCTGGAAAGAACAGTTTTGAGTGGCAGAAGGAAACACTGGATATGAAATAATGATCTAGTGCAATAAAGATCAGATAGGCTGAATCTTATGTATGCAAATAAATTTCCATGTGAAGAATCCAGTCATGCATGTGCACTTCAGGACCAGTTGTCCAGACACCTGGAAGATTAAGCCTCTACCACTTTTATCTGTTTTTAATAGCATCCATTAATTGAAGCTCATACATTTTCAATTGAGAGTAGTATCCTGCAGAAGGAGTGTTCGTTATAGCTAGGATGGCTGATGATACCCAAACAGAACTGACTGGAATTAAGAAAAGAATAGTTAGGTTTTATATTTTGGTATATATTTGTAGAATGTGTGCAATAAAATTTGTTACACGCTTAAAGCATGCAGGAAGGTACAAATGCATCATTCAGTCATCTGCATTTCTGGTGAGAGTACCTGTATCCCATTTAACACAGAGAGTTATCATGGTATCTTTTAGGATATGGAGATGTCAGCTCAGGAATAGCAAACAAAGGCTTGAGGCAACACCTCTTACTGAACCACACGATATATTTCCTGCAGTGCAACAGCCTGGAATATCACTAGTTAGGAAGAGACAGAACCATATAATGAACCTCATGGCTAGTATTTTCTGTACAAAATACTGTGTAATCAAGCTACATTTAATGTGGTACGCTGATGCCAAGGAAATAAGTGACCTCGAGAAAACTGAATGAGCAGTGAGTTAACTAAGTATAGGGTTTAATGAACCAGAAGGATGTAATTAGTTTAATGAAGGAGGAAAGAGGAAGAAGCATTCTGATTGCTCTGTCCAAAGACCAATAAATACTTGGAACAAGATTATGTTTCTCCTGAGAAGACCACTATTGTCATATATTACAGACTAATGGCAGAGTTACCTAATTGTTTTGTCTGAAGTAAGACATTCTGGCTGATATTGGGCCATAGGAAGAAATTAAATGTCTCTAGACTTTCTAAAGTACTTCACATCCTGTGGATTTATGTTCTTCTGTGGCTGTTCTTAAATTCTGAGAGCTAAGACAGTTCTAGTGGGAGAAGCTTCTGGTAGTACTCTGGATTTCTAAGCTGAAATGTGGAATGGCAGCAGCCAGTGAATTTTGGGACGTGAAGTCTTCAGGAGGAGTCTTGGGTGTAGCTTTGTGATGATGAGAGACCTCCAGTAGGAGTATTCTTCAATCCTGTTCCCCTGAAGAAATGCTTACAGAGGCAGCCTTGGGACTGAGGGTTTGCATGTGGGTTTTAGGTGTGTGTTAGTTCCCACTTGCTATGTATTCATCTCGAGACAGATGAATATCAAGATGTGAAATGCTACTTTCGGAGGTTTGGGATATTTTTTCAAATACGGAAGATTGCTTCCTACCTTCAGACTAAAGAACTCAGTAGCTAATTGAAATTAAATATCTGAGAGAAATCAGCAGAGAAATAAGTTAACGGTGCTTAAAATAACTCTTCAATTGAGATGGTTACTACAGGTACTTTTTCATTTTACTGTTGATTTTTTCAGTTGATGACTTTAGAAGTTGTTTCTACCTTCACTAGTCGTCTAAGACAAGAAATCCCTTGAAAATGCAATAGTTTAATTTTCTTCCCTTTTTTGCTCAGGAGATTCTTTAATACACTATATAATACACACTTTAAGTGAGCTTTAGTCACTGATGTATTTTTTATTCTGTTTTCAATTTGTGGCCAATTTTTGGACATTTTAACATTATGTATTTCTTTGTAATTCCGGAACAGTCTTTCTTTTTAGCTGGTAGAATTGATTAACAGGGTTGGAAATGCACAGTACCTGCCCTGTGATAGTCACCTGTAGCGGCCTTATCCTGCTCAATCCATTTTTCTTTTAGGTTCTAGTGTGAAGATACATGTTGCAACACTGCAAAGTTGAGAGGTCAGTAAAAATTTGTCAGTCAGGAATTCTGTATTGAGGCCATGTTTTTCTCTGCCTTTCCTTGAGTCCTGAATTAAGGGAAAGTGTAATTCTTGGAAAAATAGAGGAAGGAAAGCTTTTGTTTTTCCTTGTAAACACATGAAAAGTAACAGGAAACTAGGCATGTTTACCTTTGCAACCAAAAGAAGGGAGTATGGCTGATTTTGTCACTTTTTCAGAGTTAACAAGACAAGAGAAGGGTCTTGAAGCATTAGTGACAGGATATGACTTGTGTCAGCTGGACCAGCTCTTTTCTTCTTAACCTGTATCTGCTTTCACCTTCTTCTTTGTCTGCCTGATGAGATTTAGCTGTGGCTGTAAAGTAGAAGTTTCTGTCGGGTGGAAACAAAACGGGTTGAGTAACTGCACCTAAAAAGCACTGACTGCATGGTTTGCTACCAGATGTCAGCTCCACCCTTTGCCCATTCTTTCACAGAAGGCCTGAGATGATGAAGAACGTGCTGAGAAAGTTACCAGGCCGTGGGAAGTAGGAAACAGCTGAAGGTGGGGAGGAGAATGAGATTACTGTTGTGAATAGTCTTAGAAAACGGGAGATGTCATCTGGAGCAAAGCAGGGGTCAGTGAGTATGAAAGCTCACTGGCTGTCTGTAGGCTGGACAGAATGGATGTGTGGTGGGGGAAGATGAAGTTATGTGGAAAAAGAACATGAATTTTTGGATAATGAACAAATAAGGATATATTATCAAGTTGTTAGAGGGTAAGCACACGAGCAAGGAGCTTGAAAGTAATTTGAACTAATTTCTCTGTTCTTGTCAGAGTTGGTTGGTTCTACACTATCCCACTGTTTTAACTTCTGACTTCTTATGTGAGATGGAGACCGGTTGCAGGGTGTTTAGAGGACAGCAGTGGTTTAGAAAATGGTTTAAAATGAAAGATTGAAAAAATTAGAATTGTATCTTGTGATTCTAGGCAGAGAATCTGTGAGCTATGTTTTTGGGCTTCTATCTGTTTTGCCTTTTTTTTTTTTGGACTGCTGCTAAGTATAAATGCTGTTTTTTGATGAAACCCACTGCTTCTGATTTGCGTTTCTTTTTAATAACATCACAGCTACAGGAACTGCTAAAAAAATGTAGTCTTCCTACAGGTGCAGGAATGGGAAAGTGAGAGTGTACTGTCTGAGGATGTTATTGCATTACCAAGTAAAATCCATGTAGCTCAGTACTTGCTACTGTCAGATAAGAAGGGGCTGTAAGTATAGTTCCTGTTCTGCTTTTACAGTTTAGAGACATCTTAAGATGGAACTCTTGCTGTTTTACAAATCTGATTTTTTGAATGAGTTTTTATAGTGTTTGTATAATGTTTGTATTTCTTTGTTTCATGGTCTCACATATGTCTTTAGGGACTGAATTATCTAATTTATCTAATTTAATTATTTACTGGGCAAAGAGCAACTTCTAAAAAATTTCATTTGATGTTCTCAAGTTCTTCTGGAAAATACTTGAGGCATTTGACATAGCATAACGCTTTGTGCTATGATGATTTTTTCTTTTGGTGTACTTTGGTCTTACCCCTGTCATTCTTACCTTTTTTGTGACCTAAAAATTTTCTTTTTTCTGTGTGTAAGCTGCTCCATGCTATGATCAGTATTTTCTATGTAATTTTTTGTGCTTTATGTTTTTCTTTATCTAGAAGAACCTGAACATACAGGAATACCACTAATGTATCAGTAGCATAAGGACATGTTAGGTTTTCCTTTCCCTTCATTAAAAAAATAGTTTAATATTCTGGATGGTTTCTAACTTGACTACTTGAAAGCACTGAACAAATGCTTTTGAAGGTGTCTGTTCAGAGACTACTACAGCTTTTTCTGGTACTGTTATTAAATAACTCCTACCAGTGTATTATGTTGCATTTATTGATATGTGACTTCATCTGCTGTTTTCTGTGCTTGCTGCTCAGTGTTCTGAGGTTTTGTAAGTTTTGTAATGATATGTTGGTTTTGATGAATCATAATAATTTTGTATAAAGTACAGATGCTTCTGCAGTGATGTATAGGCAGGTAACCATTCTGAAGAGCAGCCCAAGTCCTGGCACAGATTATTTCTCCTGCTAATCTTCGTCTCTTAATTCTTACCCTGCAAGGTCTTCAGTTCTCTGATAGCTTCCTATCAAAGACATCAGCAGAAACTTTCTACTTTCAACACGTTTTCCCACTGGATACTTGATGCCTTCATAAAACTCTTAAAGTTGTGAAACGTGAGTTTGCTCTGTAAAAGCTGCATTGTTCTTTTTTTCTTTTGAATTGTTCTAGCCTACAGGTTCTAGTCTACAGGCATGCTTTTAACTGCCTTGTGCAGTATCAGAGTCAAACTGTGTTGTGCTTCTGATTACCTTGTCCCATCTGAAGAAAATTTAATTTTCTTTCTGCTCTTGATACTTCTTTTCTTGGCTCACCTTAAGCCTAAGTTTTTGCAGAATTCATATTGTGGAAATTTGATAGCTGATGCTTCAGTGCTTTGGCTCAATAGCATCTGATTCTGGTGAATTCATACTATTAATTTGATATTTTTAATTGCCTCTCGGATGCTTCATTTTTAGAAAATGCCTTATATATCCTAAATCTGAAGAGGATCTGATTTGGGGGTTGGCCTTAACTGTCTTGTTAGTAGTTTCAGAAAACAACAGGTCATCTAAGTTTTCTGTTCTGACTTTATCTTCTTAAAAATTTGTCTTTTATACGTCCATTAGCTAGTGAATTATTGCATTGAGGTAGCAAGATGTTTGTTTAGTATCACATTCTGGTATGTTTGAGCTCAGAAATAAGAGTGGAATTTTTTTGAGATTTTATTGCTCTCTGACAGATGGTTGTGCAATTCACTGGAAAGATTTTTTTATTCTTCCATGTACTAGCTAGACCTGTATTAGACTTGCATTACTAGCTTTAAGTTCTACTAATGACCTGTGTGCAGATGAAAAAATGCACATAGGTAAAAAGTTAACAGTGACTGGAATTCTAAAGAAAACTTGGGTTTGCATTCAGTTTTCTTATTCACAAACAAAATTTTGCACTCTAAAATATGTGATAGCGTAGTTCCTTAAAAAGAGAAAAAAGGTGTGTTGTTCGTGTTCAGGGAGCAGAAGATAGAACTTTTTTGTGTTGAAATGGCTCCAGTCTGTTGTTTCATTTGATAAATGGAATTTTTTGTGGGCTTCATTTTTCCACATGCAGTTCTTAACATCTGCATGAAACTTGAATGCACCCAGGTGCTGGTGGTGATGTTTGTTCCACTATCATGAGTCCCATTTGAATGGGGATTAGGATTTATGCTCCTGTCCAGTGGCAATCTGGTGTTTCCACCCAGTTTGTATTTGTGTTAGTAAGATGAGCGAAATTTACTCTAATGTTTTGCTCTTGCTTGTACTTTTTTGCTAGTGGAGGCTTACCCTTGGGCTTTGCAACTTTGGAACAGATGACTTTATATCTGTTTCTTAGAAATGTGATTAATTTTATAATGCTTGTAACCTCCTGTGGTTGTTTTTCTCCTTTCCTATCTGCTTGCATAGCTGTTGTTCCTTTTTAGTGCCCGAATCTTAGCTTCAATCAGTCTTTTTTATTTTTGGTCATGGAGAATAGAAGTTTTGTATTTATATTAGGCAGTTCTTTGTTTCTCAAATGTCACTAAGTAACCAGAAAGGAATACTAAATAATGCCTGCTTGAATGTGAACTAAGACTGTCTCTTTGGAAGATTTTATGAATGTGTCTGTGATCAGTGCTTTGTTTTAAATAATGGAGATTTTGAAAATAGTTTTGCTTTCTTCACCCCTACACATTGTGTCTTTCTTTCAGTTTTGCTTTATGTGTTTTTTCCTTTTGAGGGCATTGCTAAACTGTTGTGGAATGTCTCATTTGAAGTTGGACATTGTGGTGTGAGATTGTGAGTGAATGCTTATCATGGGTCCACATGTAGAGATTATACATTATACCTTGCACTTGTAAGCTGTGTGCAAACCTTGTTCCTTACCATTTTTTAAATCAAATATATTTTTTTCTTAATATAAACCCTCAAAACCCCTTTTTGTCAGTTTGCTTTACCTAAATTGTGGTCCAGAGTTACAATATGAAGTTTTGGTCCTGCTAATCATCCTAACTTCCTGACCTCCTACTTTTCTAGGTATCAGAGTAGTTAGAGCCAGATAGGAATTTAAGTGTCTTGAGTGGTTCCTTTTTCTTTTTGCCACTTGTTTTCTTTCACTTTTGTGAAAATACCACTACTAACTTGGTCTTTCATATAACAAACTTGGGTCTTCCATGCTGTCATTTTCCTTAATAGGTTTCTGTTTTCATTTTACCGAGGGCAAGGTTCATCCTTAAATAAAATTGGCTAATTTTTCAGCTACAGTACACTTGCCATAAGAAATTCCAAGAACTTAAAGAAAAATCTTCTCTTACATGTGTAGAGGCAAAATTATTTCTTCACTAAAATTATGTGTATGAAGTGATCGCATACTACTGCTAGCAGTCATTTGAGAAATCTGCTCTTTTCTTAGTTGAACTATTTTTTTTTAAACTGGCTTCTGCTAATCTGAAAATGCAGGGCAACTTACCTAAGTTTGAGTTTTGCAATGTATTTGAAAATGGTGAGATAGTTAAAAGAAGTTTGATATGTTTTTCTTTCACAGAGTCCCCAGAAAAGAAAAAAAAGTATTTTTCAGTAGGTGAAAATCAAAGGAAGTAGCTGCTGACATAGGAAACTGTACTAAAGGACATTTCTAAAGGAAAACTTATAAGGTATGTGAGCAAGTTATGCTTTGCAGAAAAGCCTTCCTGAAAATTAGCTGCCTGCTTTGCTTTGTGGGGACCAGTATTTCAAATCAGCTTTGAAATAATGAGACAAACTTTTATTACCCCTTCAGATGTTTATTGTTGACAAAAGCTGTGCAGAAGGATTAGTTTTGCTAGTTTATGTTGTATACATCATACCTGTGCATACAAAGATGTTCTTAGGAATATGAGATTAGTGTAAACAAATGGTAGATAGTGCATGTGTTTTGTATTTCATGGTCTTGTGCATTCCAGGAATAGATCCTACACTAACAGAAATGTCAATTGTTTGATGTCTATTTTTTGTTTAAAGTGTGGATGGAATGGTAAGAGCAATTTATTTCATTATTTTAATGGAATATAACTACTGTAAGCCTCACATTGAGAAATTGAGAAGGACTGTCTAACAAATTGATAATCTATTGTAAAAATGCTTTTAGTTTAGTATAAAAGCCTTGATTTTAAGGATTTGTCTCCTGAATCCAAATCCTCTTTCATTTCTGATTCTGAGATATTTTTAATATTTGTAGAAAGTGTTTACAGAATAAAAAATGTTCTGTATTCTCTATAATTTGGAGCCCATGCAGATTTAGGAACAATCTAAATTCAGGGTCAGCATATGAAGAGAATCCAGATCTGTGATGTGGTTTCCTATTCTGAATTTAACTGGGCACTAGGTGTGCTTTCTGGGTTTGTGGTTTTTTAGTTGCCTACCTTGTCACTGGTACAGTGAAACCACAAGTTCCAACTGATGTGTAGATCTATCATTATTTTAAGTTTGTAAACTCATAACCTTGGATATAATTGATGGCAATATGTAGCAGAAGACACCAGTTATTACAAGCATAGGAGAGCACCTTGTGAAAGTGTTGCATTGTACATGCTCTGTTCTTCCTTGCTCATTTGATTTCAGGCAGTGTCAGACACAGGACCTTTGGTCTGAAACAGCATGGCCACATCATGTATCACAGACAGATTGCAATCTTTAAATTAAATGTACATTGGTTATGGAAACTACATTCTTCAGAGTTGCTGCTGGATTCCAATGACTAATTGGAATACTGGCTTTTTTCCTGAGGGGAGTGTTACAATGTTGAAGGATAATGTGACTAGCAACTTCCTTGAAATTTCTCACTTTCAGGCTGAAAAAAAATTAACATTGATTTGTTTGGAATCTGACTGCACCACTGTGTTGGTGGTTGAGAGAAATTTTAAATTGTCTTTGGTAACTCTGCTTAAATTTAAAACAGTTTGAGATCTGGTTGCTCATTCACACTATATTATTAAATGTACATTTAGTGTGCACTTCCTGTGAATGATTAGTTTGCTGTTTTGAGTATAACACTATGAAGAAAGTGGGTCCTACTTCCTTAGAATTGACTGTGAGACATGTTTTACTCCTAAATTTAACAAATATTTTTTGGCTAATTTGCATGTACTGCATATACAGTAATTTTTTTAGCCATCTGTATCTATGTCCATAATAGATAATATAGGATATTCTGTTATATATCTTGTAAGATATTATATATGTATCTTATATTTCAATATATAAAAAAATAGCTGAAGCTCATTTGTCTTATTTGGTGGTACTGGTATTTTATTGCTTTTACAAGACATGGTACAATTCTGTTTGAAACTTCACTGGCATGTCAAATTATGCAAGTTTTGTTCACGTGTGGAAAAAGAGATAAACGTCATGGGTATCTACCAGAAGCAGAAGAAATCTCTTCACAGTAAGAGTAAAGCAATTCCTGAAGGTTTTTATTTCTGTATGAATTTAGCATATCATGTTTGTTGTTATCACTTCTCTGTCTAGCTTGTTTTAAAACATACTGCCATCTCTGCATCTCTGGTTTTTCAATTAAGATAAAGTACTCTCCCATGTTTTTTTGAGAATTTTTTCCCCTCTAGAATAGCTCATCTTTTGAACATTAAAGAAGAAGGCATGCTTGTGTCTCAAACTCTTCATATCTTATACCAGTTCCACATTAAATCTTTTCTGGGTTCAGATTTTGCTGTTTTGGCAGATTTCTCAACTTTGCTAGTGTTGTGTGATTGCAAAATCTGTCTGGGGATCTCCATCTTTCAGTGTGAGTATTTTAATATTGTATGATAAAGCCAAAAAATATGGGAATATTAGTACTCCATAATCCAGTAGATGTGAAGGTGGGGAAGCACAAGGAGAATCACATCATGAGTGGCAGCCCAGCTAGTCTGCTGTTCTTAAACATCTTCTGGTGCCATGGTTGGAGACACAGGGCTGATCTAAATGCATTACTGTGCGTGGGTGATCACTGTAGGTCCCTCCTGACTAAAATATTCTGTTGTATTGGTCTGACCCTATAGGGCAGCTGTCATCTCATCTGTGGTCACTGATGAGGGAGATAGCAAACTTGGAAAAATACCTGTCTGTGTTGGTGCCAGATACTGTTTTTTTGAACACTGGCCTTTCAAAATATGCTTGTGTTTTTTAAGAGTATTTGAAAATCAGACTTGTGTGTTCATGTGTTTTGTAAGTCTTACAGTTCTGACTTCAAATTAATGGCTGTGTGATCTGTACTGTTTTCAGTTTTTAAAAAAATATTAAAAAACATTAAAAAAAACAAGTGGTTTTAAGTGACAGAATTGGTTTTTAGATTATCAAAATTTAAGCTTAGTCAAGGGGCTTAGGTCTTGAATACTTCTTCACCATTTCTGTGCCTCCACAATAAAGCACTTGAATTTGGCTGGATGTCTTGGAAGTCACATGGCAGCTGGCTTACCCACTTGGGAATCATCAGTTCTCAGTCTTTTTGCTTGTTAGTTTTAGCAAATCAAAATTTTACCACTTTTGCAAAACAGTTTTATGCTGTGCTGCTTCTTTCTCAGAGAAAGGAATAATTTAAAACAAAGACTGGAGTCCAGTGTGTTTACAATTTTTTGCCTATGTATCCAGACATCTCGTAGTGGAATTGGAAAAAATCTGATTGCTGCTAAGAGCAACTTAGCAGGCTGGAGTGAGATATTGTTTGGTCTTTTGTTCTATTGATTTTTGTAATCCTATATCTCCTTTGTAAGTCAATAGAAGCAGACTAAAATATCACATGCTGAGAATATTTCCTCCTTCCCTTGCCATACTGTCTCTCAGTAGAAAACAGAGGCTAGGGAAAAAGCAAGCAAGCCATTACTTTGCTCATTAATACAAAGCTGATCTTCACTGTGAGATTCAGCTCCTATCTTTCCTAAATCTGATGTAAGAAAACAAGGATACTATCTTTTCTCACAGCTGTTGGCTAGGAGAGTTAGGTAATGTACTAAAATGAGGTAGGAGAAAGGTGAAAAGACATAAAAATAGATTTAGATCTAAAGGGCATTGAAAATTCAGTACTGCAACTTTAGTCATGTTAATAAACAGGCATTTTAAAATTTTTTTCCTTTTGTTCATGTTGCTAAAATGTTTGTGTTCTGCAAGTGTTCCTCAATTTTAACTGTGTAGGTATTTTCCTAATGCTACTAATAATGACATAGTTCATAAATGCAGCCAACATAAACTATTTACTGTTACTGTGTATGACTGAATTCCTAGCCATCAAGAAGTATTCTGACTTAAATATACAGCTTCAAATTAAGGTGCTTTGGAAAGCTTACAGGTTTAAGCTTTGACTTATCTGTATTGTGTAGATATGTAGTAATGTGGCACTTGTTCTATTTTTCTTTATTGGATCTTTGGTTTGTTTTGTAGCATGGTTTATATTCTAAGAATAAACACATAGTACATGAGGCTTATTTCAGGGGTTGCTTGATGTTCTGATTTGCAAAATCAGAAATTTTGTGCAGTAACTGAAGCCAGTAACATATTTTTTTTCTGAATACCTAGCATGCTAAAAATGCTAGGCACTCTGAAAAGTCTGTCTTTAAGCCTTGTACATACTGGTATGAGCTGCCACAGTGTTGACATTAGTTTATGTCTCTCATTTCTTAATGTAAAATAAGAATATTAGTCCTACTTCCCTCAATGGATTGCTAGGAAGATAAATTTGTTAATGTTTGTGGAACATTGCTAATTTAAGTTTTAATCTGGAAAGCCTGTGAAGAAATTGGTATTTCTGTGTTAAAAAGAGCCAAGACTTTGCTATAGTGCAGAGATTACTGAATAGGCAGTGTACAGGCTGAGGCTGCACTACAGTCTAGAGATAAGGGTTGCAGTTTATATAAGTTTATCTTACCTAGTTGAAGTTGATTGGTATAGGAACAGGTGGTTGGTGTGTACACAGAAAAGAGGGTTCAGCCCACATTACAAAACCGTGTGTGTGTAGGAATTACTTATTTGTGTGGTTTCAGTTCTTCCACAATGTAGCTGTGTGTTTATCAGCATCAGATGAACGTATTTCAGAGCTAGCTCTAGCAATGTGTCTTTACCCTTGGTTCTGCTACAGAATTTCATAAGGCAGGATATTTTATCTGTTTATCAATCTTACTTTATGTCAATTTGGTACAGTAAGACTGGAGTGTCCTAGGGTAAAATGGTGTGAACTAAAGAACTCTGACCCAGGGAACCAGTATATGGTTGGATGGGAAACCTACTTAGGGATATTTTCTGGTTTTTGGGAGATTGAATCTGCAGGTTTAATGGCCTGTTAACACAGGGTTTAGGAGCAAACTAGCTTCTAAATAGTTATCAACTTCCCACAGATGCAGTGTCTGAGAATTGGTGTTTTATCTGGATTTTTCTGTGCTCTTAGGAGAGTAAACATGAGAAACAAATGTTTCAGGTCACCAGGACTAGAAAAGTGCAGCTGGCAGCTTGTCTGGAGATACTGTTAGTTGTGCTTATTTGGTTAAATATGTAGATTGGTCTTAAGTGCTTGTCTTCATTATGTTTTCTTTCGTACTGTACTTTAAGTTAGGGAGGAATGTTTTTGCAGAAATGGAAACTGAAATTCTAAGGCTGAAATCTTTTCCAGTCAGAGTTTGTTGTTCAAAACAGTGCTCTGAGCCTCCTTTTAGTTTATACTGAGGAGGTTAATGTATGTGGTTAACCTTATGATTAGGTAATTACAGGGTTTAGGCACCAGTCTTTGTCTCACCAGAAGTTTTTTCTTTTGATAATTGTCTCATCAGTCTTGTTCTCCTTTCAGATGTGGTGAAGAGCCTGTATTTTCCCCTGTCTGGTATATAGTGCCTTAAAAAATGGGGTTTGGAGGTGACCTGAAGTATTCTCATGATGCTTTATTAAAACTGCAAGACTGGGAACTACGACTGCTGGAAACAGTGAAGAAATTTATGGTTATGAGAGTAAAAAGTGATAAAGAATATGCATCCACTTTACAGAATCTTTGTAACCAAGTTGACAAAGAGAGCGCTTGTCAATTGGATTATATCAGCAATGTGTCCAAGGTAAGTCTGAAGTTTGAATTTGGAATTTCCTTGGGTTTTGGGTTTACTTTTGTTTTTTTTTGGTTTGAGTTGGATTCCTATCCATTCAGTCTTGAGAGTTAATGTTGCCAAAGTATTTAAAATGGATTATTTTAGTTTCTCAGTGAAATGTACAGAAGTTGTGCTTTAATCTTCCTTTGAAAAAATCAAGTGAATGAGAATCAATCCTGATTTTTGAAAAATCAGTATTTTACATAAATGGGTTGAGCCTGCTTCTTTGTTTAGTGCTTTGAAAATCAAGTATGCTATAGTAAGCTTTTCTTTTAAGATAGGAACTATTGTTTATGTTATATAGAATTTGTGACAGAAATAGAAAAATGCCAGGAAACCAAGTCAAAGCCTAGCATTCCAGCTGTTACTCACACTGCAGCATGTGCTGTAAGAACAAAACATTCATTCAGGATGTTTCTTGTAATTGTGAGGTTATTTTGTATTCTGTTTAAAATAACTGTGTTGACTTTTTAAAAAGGTAAGGCTTTCTCTTCTCCAAATTACTGGTTTTTAGATTTAGAGCAAGTCCAAGTAAATGTAATAATGAAGCAAACTTCCCTTATCACCTGTTTGAAAGTTTTACTCTGGATCAGGATTCTCTACTAACAAGAGAAGACTATTCTGTTCTGATGGCTTATTCAGTTCTTGGCCCTTGTTCTGTAGCAGTGGTTACACAGTGCATTCAGTCTGGCATGAATCCTCATTTTCTCTCTGCAGGAAAACACCCTTTCTGGGTCAGGTTAAATTTCAGACAGAGCAGTTTTTATGTTGTGGGCTTATGGGATGGCTGCGTGGACAGTGGCTGTGGTGTAGCATTAGGAACAGGACTGCTCCGTGTGCGGCAGGATGGATGTATACAGTGTTAGATTGGCTGTGGGAGACTTGAAGGCTTTGCTGCTGTAGATGGGCTGCTTCAGCACTGTGCAGTGTTTATATATAACATGTTCTGTTGTTGCTTCCCTCCCTCACAATAATTCTAGCCTTGCAAATCGAAATATTGCCCTTTTTTTTTTTTTTAAATTGGCACAGAGTATTTAGCGTTATAAGGTTTAAACAACCATTAACCTTCACATAAGTATCTCAGTTCAGGACAGTTCATGTTAATAACATGAGCACTTCTTGAGAGCAGATAAATTGAACAAATCTGGAGATCTGACTTAACCATGTTCTTCTTGGCTCGAAAAGAGGTGTGCATGTCACATTTTGAAATCTTATTTTGGACAGAGGCGCTCAAGTTGTCCTTCAGCATCATTTTCATTCCCTTTTTTTTTCTCTTAAGGAGGTGTAATTTTTCACTAAGTTGCATCTCTGATTTCTATGTTTCCTCTGTTTTCTACATTTTAACAGCAAAAATATTCATTTGGACTGGCAGATCTTTTATATGGGCTTACCTTATAATTTCACTGACACCTTGGATTTTGTAGCTATGTAGTGACACATTATGTTACTGGTTATGGCCATTAAAAAGCCTGAATTATTGGTTATTTACTGATCTCATTCTAATTTATTTTAATATTTTGTGATACTTTTTTTCTCTCTGCCTGACATTTTACAGAACCAAAGAATGATGCAAATATTATAGAAATTGAGTCTAGTTTCTTACATCTTCTAAGATATAAAACACCTGGTTTTGTTATTGTGGTATTATTTGGCATTTTGTGGCATTAAAACCCAATAGCAAGATGTTTAATTTTTAATGGGTTTTGTTTGGTTGGTTTTGTTGTTGTGGTTGTTTATTTTGGCTTGATTTGATCTCTAAGTGTGCAGTAAGAGTGAGCACTTAGAGAGACATGGTGTTTGGGAAAATCTGTGTTCTGTTTTTTTAAGAGCTTCCAGACCTTGTCCTAATTTAAAATAATAAAATATAATAATACAAAGCACAGAAATCCTGCTTTACTGCTATTTCCATATGGAAACATCGCTTTTCCCTTTTCCTGATGGAAAGAGTGATGTGAAGAACAGGGAAATAGGCATTTTTTTTTTTTAGTAGAAAGGGAAGTAATTGCTATGTTTCTGGCTTATTTAAGCTCATTTCGTGACTTGTAAACTAAGCATTTCTTTGAAATACCTGTACTGTTGAAAAATGTTTTTGGTGTGATTTTTCAGGATTCAAACAGTAGTTGCTTCATCGGTAATAAATCAGCCTTATGGAAAATAGATGATTCTGACTACATTTTCACCTCTGAGAGCACTTTTATGAACTCTTCTGTAACCACAAAGGCCCACTCTTCTCACACAAATGTTCAGTGCCCTTATCCTATGCAGCTTTGCAGTATGGCTTCTGAAGTGGCCTCCAGCCACAGCAGGAAAGCTTTAGGCCTTGACATTTTATAACATGACACTTTAAGCAGTCCAGATATCTCTGTGCCAATCTGTGGGATATTTACAAGCTGGAAGAAATATTTAAGATAGTCCAATATATGGGGCAGTCAATTGTCTTTTGTTTTGTTCTTTATAATCGAGTTTCTGTTGCAACATTGTCATGTAGAGATGGAAATATTAGGTATATATGTTTGCATACTCTATATAAAGAAACCTCAAAGCTAAGAAACAAATTATTTTCTAAGGTTTTTATCTCGGATTAATTTCTGTTTTAGTAAGAGCCACAATAAATACCAATAGAACTCATATGCTAGTTGCCTTTAAAACCTTGCAATTCTGTGGCATGTAGCCACTGTGAAATCTTAGCTATAGCACAGCATTCATTGTCAGGGAGTTATCTTTAAGGAATCCAATGTGTGACAGCAATCTTGAGGGTAACCAAGATTTTATTTGAACTGAAGTTTAATTTCACATTTGTGTCTCTGATATCTGTAGATGTTCATCCATATTCAAAGCCACACACAGCGCATTAAGCTGTCCTGAAAACTGACAGAATGTCCAAGGAAGCTATTAAAGCAAGGGTACAGAAGGATGCTGGGTTCCAGTGACAGATGGGTGTTGTGTCTGTGCTTTGGTACTGGTGGCTTGACTGTGTGAGGCAGCTGATGTAATGGTGTCCTCTTAAACCACCACCCTTCAAGTATTGCTATCAGGTATTCAGAGAAAGGTGGAAGTCAGCTTAGGCAGAGCAACTCTGGGGCAAAACGGGAGGACAAAGGGTGTAGGAACATAGTTCTCAGGGGTGTTGGGGGTGTATTTAAAAAAAAGGCTGAAGTGCTTTCTTTGGTGTACCGAAATACTAGGACAATGCTGAAGGGTGAATATTTAATATTGTATTTTTGTCTCTGACGTTTTTTAATGATTTTTTGAGTGAGATTGAGGCATGATTTTGCTGTTCCAGGAGGATCTCAAATGCATTTGGGTGAGCTTAGAATTAGTTATTTTACTGAACTTTTTTAAACAGTGATGCATCTTTTCCCACAGCTCTTATTAATTGTTTGGTTATTACTGAGCTGAAATAAATAGGTGCTTTTCTGTTCTTTTTTATAGTCTTGGTTGCTCGTAGTACAGCAAACAGAACAGCTGAGCAAAATAATGAAGACACATGCAGAGGATCTTAATTCTGGGCCCTTGCATAGGCTTACAATGATGATCAAAGATAAGCAGCAAGTTAAGAAGAGTTTCGTAGGTGTTCATCAACAAATTGAAGCGGAGATGTACAAGGTATTTTATTAATCTGTGCTTGATAAATTGATTATAATTCTCTATGTTTAAAAATATTAAATTAAGAGTGGCTTTTTTGGGTTTTGTTCATGCTGTGGTGAAAGCGTAGTGGGTGGTATGTCGAATGCTTAGTTAAATTTTAATAATTTTCTACGCAGATTTTCTTTCCTGCTAGCTGATAAGGCAAAGATTAAAAAGTTTCTTCCATATGAATTTCCGTGGACATATAGAACTGGAAATGTTATTCTAGTAGAGGATAATGAATTCTTGTGTGATACTTCTCTATTCCATCTCTTTTCCTGTTCTAATTCCTCTCCAGACATTCATGGGTCCAGGGCACTGGAAACTGTCCTTAATGAGTGCTCTTGGCAGCCTGGACTCTTTTGGGAGGGGACAGAGTGTTAGTCTCTATTCTAAAATATAAAGCAGGTGTAAACCGAAACCGAAGATTGAGGCTGCAGGTGAAACTCTTCAGAGAGTTTTCCATGATATATCTGATATCCTGCTTGTGTTCAAAGTGCTGTATCTTGTCAGTAAAGCTGACAGAAATCGCAGTTTCAGATGCCCTGGGGGAAATTTAGCTACAGGTGTCAAATAGCAGAGCAATAGTCTGAAAGGTCTGCTGAGAGGAGGAGAAGTGCTGTTTCTTCTTTATTCCAGCAGAGAATTTGGTATTTGAACTAGTGTAATTAAATGTAACATCTGAGTAAAGCAGTTAACACTGTCATGAATTGATGAGTAAAAGATTCTTGGGCCGGTTCTGAGAAGTACTTGGAGCTATTCTGTATTTAAACTAAGGCTATTTTAAGTTAAACATATTGGCTCTAATAAGATTGCTCTATAATATGCTGGAATCTTGGCATCTTCCTCAAGTAGGGACTATGGGGATGTCTTTTTTGATTCATGGTCAGTAGGCTGTCATTATCTAATAAAACTTCAAGCCAAATAATCACTTGCTGCTACTTATGAATTGGTGCACCTCAAAAAAGTCGGAGTGGAAGAAGAGGAAAAGCTCGTAGCATGTGTTAGAAATAACAGAAGAATTGCAGAAAGAGAAAAAGATAAGAAAGAGAGGCTGAATGGAGTAAGACTGCTGTAAGCTCAGGTATACTTTGAAAAGAGACTATGCAATGTTTTGTTTTCTGTTAATAGGCCAAACTCTAATAGAACCTCTAATAAAAATGTCTTTTAAAATAAGACTTTTCCAAAAAAACATAATGCATACTGAGCACTTGCCAAATGATTATTCCAAACCATATTAACTTTATTTATTATGGGCTGCATAGCTGCAAAAGTATTTTGCATCCTGCTGATTAAGCTTGCATTGTTGTTTGGTTAGAGGTTTTTTGGGGTTGTTTGCCTTTTTTCCCCTTCCTGAATTTTCAAAGAAATATTTGAATATGGTTCGCCTATAGTTAGCTGACATTGTTCAAGGTTTTGTGTACCTGTAGCACTTTGAGAATGATTCCCTGAAATTCAAAATACTTCTCATGTTCTGTGGTATTGTTTCTGATTTTGTTATGCACAGAGGTAAGATGCCAATTATGTTTCAGGACAGTATGCAAAGTTTGTGAACATCAGTGTCTGTGCAGCTCCTATTTTAGGATAAGATGGCATAAAAATGTGTTTAGCTGAAATGCATATGTGTCATCCTTTCTTATTCTAGACACGTCTGTAATGAGGAATCTTACAGGGAAGATTTTTAAGAGCAGTAAATAACATGGCTTTTGCACAAATGTAATGGATTTGTATCTTGTAGATTTATTCTAGTTTCCATTAAGATATTGAATAATTTTCTTGAAATTTAAGGGGAAAAAAGTAGAGTGCTGTTATGATTAGGTGGGTGAGACCTTTTGAAATAAAAATGGAGTTTAAAGTAATCCTTGACCGTCTCAATTCCTTAAGCACTCTTTGGGAACAGACAATGCTCTTGGGTGTTGGTTTTATCTGTTGGAAAAACACAATCTAAGAATCATAATGTAGTTATTATAAAGGTTTCCTCATGCTAGTGCCCTGTTTTTATTTTTCAGTTTTCTGTAAGAGAAGCTGTTCTTATTATTTAGGTCTTAATTCACTACTTCTTAATTGCATATTTTTCTCCATTTGTGATGATGTCTTTAAATATAAATTGTCATAAAGTTGTTTCTCCTATATTGCCTCTATTGGTGTATAATAACAGCAGATGTGTATAATTTACAGAGGTTAGAAATATGAGTATATGTCATTGATGTGGAGAAAAGGTTCTGCTTTCAAATTAAATATTACACAGTTGGCCCAAAAATAGAAGCTGTAGACAGCACTTTGTTGGGTTTTTAGGGAATTTAATTAAGTTTTCAGATGTTGGTGAAAGTAGTGTTATCTGGGCCTTGCCTCCTGAAAAAAAGGGAAAATTGTGAACTTCAGCCTTCTTCCTGCCAGCTGCAAGAGGAACAATTTTTCAGTAGAATGAACTTCTTTTTCTCCACATTCACTGAGAGGAGCATTTCCATTAAAAGTAATTAATAATTTCTCTTCCGTGATTTTCCAATTAAATTTTTGTTTTTTGGAAATTTTTTTTTCTTACAATGCATGGTAGGTTTTTTGGTATTGTGATGGCTGGTTTGTAACTGCGTTTTGTTTGCAAGTTCATGATTTGGGATTGTTTCTGAACAGTGCACTAGTTTTGTCACACACTGAATGAATGCTGGGGGTAGAAGAGAAAACTTTATTTTAATTTTGTGACCAAAAATGTTATGTTCAGTGCTCAGGTTCATGGTAGAGGTTTCTTATTTGGGGGTTGCTTCTGTAGCTGGGTTTTTGTTTGGGTTTTTTGGTTATTGGTTTGGTTTTCCTTTTTAAAGATTTAAGTTTTACCATTGATAGTTTATTTCATGCCAAGTTGCTGTTCCTTAGTCGTTTGTATGAAGTGTAATATCTAAAAATTTTGCTTTATTTTAGGTGCAAAAGAAACTCCTTCTTATGCGTAGGACATTTTAATCCAGTATGATTTGTTAAGCATCTTTTTGTTTGGTCTTTTTGCCTTGAAATTGGAATAGAATATTGTTGATGATTAGCTGGATTTTCTAAATATATTTTTAATTACATTGATGTGAATGGGGGTTTGCTTCTTAGGCCTCTTACTTAACTCCTTGCATTTATTGATTTTGATTTCACATCATGTAATTTGCACCATCCTATTAAGATTTTCTCAAGCCAGTGGAAAATGTAACATCCTTATTTTCAATAATAAATTCTGTTAATTCTGTTTTACTAATGCTATGTTTTTTAATGTGTCGAGAATAAGTCTTTTTAATGCTTTTGATATTTCTCTTTTCTTAAAGGTCACAAAGACAGAACTAGAGAAACTTAAATCTAGTTACAGGCAACTAATAAAAGAAGTAAATTCTGCCAAAGAAAAGTATAAAGAAGCTGTGGCTAAAGGTAAGATTGACTTCATTTTGTGTATTTATTAGTGCCTTTTTCAAACCTGCTAAAACTGTTACAATGAAACAAGGCAATTTTTTTTTATTTTGAGCTGCTTGGTTACAATATAAAAGCTAACTTCTTGTCTTAAGTAAGCCAGGCTGGTTGTCATAATGTATGCTTGGTATAACCTCTTAAAAGTCATAAAATGTAAATGGTGATTCTTTTAAGTATTTGTATTATTCCTTCAGTTTTTGAAATCTAAAATTGCTCAGATGGACTCTGGTCTCACCTGCATTGCAGCTGCATCCTACTTGCCTGTGAATTATTACTGTTGCTACAGTGGCAACAGCATCAGATAACACATCAAACCTTTGTCAACCTCATCTAAAAGGGGAAAATTTGCACACGGAAATTTTTTTTTTAGGGAGCAATATGTTCAGTCGGCGTGGATTCTTATTACCGTTGAATTGTGCTTGAATGATGAGATAAAAGAGAGCCTTTGTTCTTTTATGTATTGAAATATCATGCTAATAGTTTTTCTTATGTGTCCTTCTTAGATTTTCTTTTCTTCCTTTAGTGAAAATTGAGTGGCCATATGTATTGGATGGCAGTATGTAAGTGTAATTCCAAGATCCATCTTAAGGTTTTGTATGAGAGTCTAAATGACAGTTAATGTTCTTGGTTCTGTTGTAGTATAATTATAGTAGCTCTCAGGAGATATTGAGATTGTAAGGAGAGATTGTTTCTTTCCAAATTTGTTCTGAAATGTGGACAAAACAGCAGGGATAAAATGTTACACTTAGCACTGTTGAACTTTTACTGTTCTTTTTCTTTTACTGAAGTTCATAAACACTTAAAAATAAAAATGCATACTTTGATGTTAATTTCGTTCAGTTCCATGTTTTCTGTATGTAACTTAATTTGATTTACTTGGTTTATTCTCAAATAACTACTTAACTTTGGAATATGTAGTATGTATCATGGAAAATATAATAGGATGGTCGGATCTTAGTATGTTATTTTTAGCCTGTTTTATCCTCTCTTCCTGTTACTAATCTGGTCATTCTCTATTTCTGAAGTACCAAACTTTCCCATTGGAATAAAGCAGTATTTTGTCTGTCAGCAGCTGTGATGCTTTGATGTGGTTTTGATTAACTGAATTAATCTTTCTTCAGATAGACAGCAAACATAAATTGTTTCAAGACACTTATCTCCTGTGGTTTTCATTGACCTTCTCTTTCAGGCTTTTATATAATGTTTGTCTATTATAATTCATACTTAATTAAATTTCTGCTAAAATCTTGCTTTGATAAACACTGATGCCCATAAAAATGTTTTTCTCTCAAAAGTTGCAGATTTGCTTCTCCCCTGCTGCATCCCAGGCCCAGCTACTGTTTACAAATACTTGTGCATTTGATGAGCTACTACAGTTGTTTAACAGCTGCAGGTCAAGACACTTGAATTTTTCTAAGTCGTGGTATTTCTGAGTTTTTAAGTTGTCAAACTGGTTTGCTGGTGAAATGAAAAGTTAGGGAAGTCTTAAAATTACAGTGCTTCATTATTCCAGGGTATTCTTTATTCAGTAAGCTTAGCTTATTCAGATTATGTGCTATTAAGATATATTACTTTTGTTAACGTACAAACTGTTTCAGTTTTTCAGGATTTCAAGAATTATTGAAAACAAGAGAAGAAACAGTGCTTACCAGAACAGTGGGAGGGCATAACCAAATATTGAAAAATAAGCTGAAAACCATTTTGTTAGACAAAAAAATGAAAACATTTTGACACCAGCTCTTGCAAGTAATGTGTTAAAACAACCCATCCAGGTTCATTTCTGCAAAATGTTGTTTTAAACAGAGCCTGTTCCTCTATAAGGACTGTACAAGTCTGTAAGACAGTGACTGGCTTTGCCTCTCTGGAGCCAAAGGGGAAAACTGCCTCTTATGACATACAATTTTAGCTTTACCCTGAGGGTTGCTTGTAAAGTCATAGAGCACCTGTATGAGCTGGTCCCAGGAAAAAAATGAAAATCACACAAAGTAGTCTGACAAATGTCTCTGTTTTGCAAGAGTAATGATTATGAAATGTAGTTACTTTTTCTGCTTTGTTTTAGAGCAGCAAAGCCGCTTTCTGGTGAGACAGTAGGTTTATTAGAGCTACTAGTGAAAAAGGTACAGTTGGTTCTTCAGCTTGTGAAGACAATTGCTTCCCAGTTTCCTGGTTGAGTTATTAAAAATTATATTAAGCTCTGGGCTAAATACACATGGTACAGGATGTTAACTGATAAGGGTAAAGGCTAGCAAAGTTTGTACAGTGGAAAGTGATGTTATGATTTTCTGGAATTGGGAAGCAGTCTCAAGTAAACTTGAATTTCTGTGTGTGCTACTTTGCACCAGTGAAGTTGTCACTTTGAATCAATGACACCCTAATGCAGAGTTACAGGTGTTTTCATTTTTTTGGTGAAAATACTAGGAGGACCATTGGAAAGATTAGTAAGTGTTAAGGACTGTATAATGATACTGGTTAGTTACAGGTTTTGTTAGTGTTTGAACAATGTGTAAAGCATGTGGTGGGAATTTTTTGTTAGTTTTTTAGTGAGGGACAGGGAACTGGTTTCTGAAAGAATACAGGAGCTTCATTATGGAAGATTTTGTGCTGTCCAGATTTGGAGGAAGGTGAAAGTGTCTGAGATTGTGTCCCAGAAGCTGTTCTGGGGAATCCTCTGCTAGGACTGCTTCTTCTTGTGCATCAAGGGAAGCAATGGGACAGTTGTGTTGCAGGAGGAGCACCACTGAGACTTGGCTGCCACTTCCACCTTGGGCTGGGTCGCACTGCCTTGTTATGGCCACCAGTGTCTGACTGATTTGTTTTGTTTGTTCTAGCCCTTACCCCAGTAAGTCATGCATAGCTGCTCCTTTCTGGACCAGTGGTTACCATAGGACTCACAAATGCAGTCTGGTTGGTTTTTCTTGTGCATGGAGGCTCCAGGTGTCAGGCAGTCTGGTTGATGTTAGTCATTTGCATAATAATTTTCTGCCCTTTTCTCCCCAGACATTCATTCTTATGTTTTTTAATGTATGGTAAGAGATAACAAGGAGAGAGAGGATGAAGGCAGCAAGCTGAACTAGTCCAGTGCCTCTTTAATGAGGCGTGCTTCAGTTTTTGGGACTCTATGGACAGATTGGATGCAATAGTCTCTTCTGGATTAGAAAGCTTTGTTAAAATAAACTCCACAGGGTATGTGTAGTGGGAATGCAGAGCATGTTCCTTTGCATAACTGGGGTATTGGAGTCATAGGGCGTACAGGGGTCTTTGGAACAAAGTATATGACAAAAAGCTTTTTAAATTATTTTTCTGTAATGAAATGGACAGCCCTGTGAAACATTCTGTATGTCATACTAACAAAAGACAGTGTAAACATCTTCCAACAGCAGTCCAAAGTAACAGTCTCAGAGTGTATATGAGTCTGAGTTTACAGGGCTGTGCTAATCAGTGATGCTGAGTAATAAGGTGATCAGAATGTGGCATGTGGATGTTGCTGCTGTAGAAAAACACATCAAGCCAAAGTTTGTGCCAGATGGAAAAACCACGGTTTCACTAAAGAAGTCACAAATCTTCTGACATAATTTAATGAATAATGTATTAAGAATACAAAATGAAGAGTGTAGGACAACTGTAAGTATCAAGTGTGATATTTCATTACATTTTGAATCTCATTTGGTTGGACCAGTAACTGCTTCCACTTAAGTTTGGTGTTTGCACAATTATTTTTGTTTCTGTAGGATTGTGCATCTCTAAGTATAGTTCAGTGTGTCTGAGTGGGGTTTCAAATATTTTCATCCTTGAACCTTTTGAGTAAGCATTACTTACTGCTATATAAATAAGGAAATAATGATAGCATGAAACAATCATTTACTCAGTCCATTACAGGTTTTAAAAAAAGTTGAAATGTATCAATAAAGTTTAGCATCAATTTTAGTAGCTAATTTTGGTGTTATATGTTGTAGTGTGAAAGGCTTGCTCATATATCAGTAAATATTGCAAGTTGGAACAGAGCCAGTGTAGCTTTGGGAGGTTCGTACTGAGTTTTAATACAACAGACTCTTTAGAAAAAATTAGAGTTTTTGTGTAAATACATTAATTACAGGTGTTTCTTGTAGTCTTATTCCTGGTTCATTACTGGTTGAATGCAGAAAATATTTTTCAGTGCTCTTACATGACACAGTGGATCTGAAATAAGCAGTAAAGGAAAAATACATGGATTCTAAGTATTTAATATCATAATTTCATTTTATGCTGCTACAGCAGCATAAAGAATATTTCACTGGATTTCTCTAGGCTTGTGTTCCCTGACACCATTGTGATTTAGAGGAGCCTAGAAATATTAAATGTACACTTATCACATTGTACCATATTGCTTCTGTTGTAAGAATGTTTTCCCTGCAATTCAGGTGATTTAATGCTTCAGAATTGATGTGACTTCTGTGGTACATACTGAAGTTTCACAGCAGCATAAACTCACATCTGTGATGAATAAGAGAGCTGTTAAAAAGGCTTTCATTAAATCAAATTGTCCTACTATTCTTTGTAATAGCCAAGTGGTCAGAAAATACTTAGCAGGTGGATGGTGCATTCATTCTGAGATGCCTTTAAAATTGTTATTATGCAGTTACATTTCCTGGAGTTGTTGCTGCAATGAGGGAAACTCCTAGTAAGATTTTTTTTAAAGCTTAGTTTTGACTGAGGCTCTCATATTGCTAAGACGAAACAAGTAGCACTGGCTGAACTGGTCTGTCTTACTCAGAGACGCCAGCAGCTTGCATAGATTTAAAATTAGTGTTCTACTGTAAGTATTTCAACACATACATACTACCAGTGCGTTTGCTTGGAAGGGGTAGGGGTTGTTTCTGCTGTGTGAAATAAAGCTTCTAGAGCAGGAAACCCCAGGGAGTGCAAAGAGATTTTGGTTACTTCTTAGGGAGTGTGAGACTAGCTTGCACATACTATTTCCTCTTAACACAGACATGCAGCCCCAGGATGTGCTCTCCTCACAGACCAGCAGGCACAGGACAGAGAATTGGCTAAAGGTGCTTAATAGCTCACCCTGACAGCAGTTCAAAAGCTAGAACATTCTTTTTACTGTTTTTATGCTATGTTACTTAAAATTAGGCTCGTTGCTTCAGTGAACTAATTCTTAACTCAGAAGTTTAGATGCGGTATTCTGCAAATTTGAACTCTTTAAATATGCACAAATAGTGTTGGGGTTTTTTTCCCCCCATTAGGAAACTATTATTTTCAATCATTATTTTGTTAAGTAATAATTGGGAGAAACCTATTCTCTTCTCAGAAACTGGTTGAGTGGAGAAAGGAATAACCGATTTTACTTGTTGAAGAAACACATTGATAAAAAAATCTTACAAGACATAAAAGAGAAAAGATCTTTGAGATTGAAGGTAAAGATCCTATCCTGTTTCTGTCTGTCTTTGTGATTTTGGTCTATTAACACCTGTGTTAATTGAGACCACTGTGTTTGCATCTCTTGGTTTGCAGAGTGATAATAAGGCTGGTCACTAAACTTCTGAGCATGTTTCCAGAGACAGAACTAACAGTCAGAGCTGTCCTAGTTTAATGGCAGCAGTTTGCATAAAAATTGCTTTGTAGATAGGAATATTTAAAAGTCTAAATTGGGAGTGGAGTGGCTGGAGAGAACCTGGGGTGCTGGTGAATGACAGGCTCCACATCTGTCAGCAGAGTGACAGGTGTCATCTGGGGTGCATCAAATACAGCACAGCCAGAGAGTCAACAGAGGGGATTGTCTTATGTATTCAGTGTTGGTGAGGCCTCACCTGCAGCGCTGAGAGAAGTTCTGGGCTTCACACTTCAGGAAGGATGTGAAGGCACTGGGATGCACCCAGAGGAGGGCGGTGGAACTGGTGGCAGGGCTGGAAAGGCTGTCCAGCCTCCTTTTTGGAAAAATGGAGGCTGAGAGGTGATCTCTCTGTTCTCTGCAGCTTCCTGGGGAGGGGAAGTGGGGAGGGAGGTGCTCATCTCTTCTCCCTGGGATCCAGTGACAGGACATGTGGAAAGGGCTCACAGCCATGCCAGGGGATGTTCAGACTTGACATTAGGAAACATTTACTCATGGAGAGAACATTCCAATGTTTGAACATTGGAACAGGCTTCCCAGTGAGGTGGTTGATGCCCCAAGGCTGTCAGTGTTTAGCAGACATTTGGACAGTGCCCTCCAAAACATGCTTTAGTTTTTTGCTAGCTCTGAATTGATTAGGCAGTTTAAACTTCGTGATTCTTGTAGATCCCTACCAACTGGAATACCGTAACCTAGCCTTAGGGAAATGAAGCTGGGCTCAGTATGGGAGTCCAAATGATTCAAAAGTCATATCAGTGGTGGGTTTTTTTGGATCAATAAGAACTATTGTATGAAGAAGTAATTTTCATAATCACCTATGGTATTTAGATGTTTCTAGCATTATAGTATGAAATACGGAATTTAAGGAGATAAGTTGGGTCAGGAAGGTCCTGAAATCAGTTAAGTGGGTAATATAGCATAATCAATTACAGAGCAAGTTCTACAATCTGTGTCTTTCCTATTGCACAATGAAAATCTAGTAAGCTGAACAAACTATGAGGAAATAGGACTGGCAAAGTAAGAAGGTTGCCTCCAAAAGCACGGTGCAATGATTTTTTTCTCAAGAACTAACTGTAAATTGTGTACTGTACAGTATTGGGAGTCAATTAGCATTAAATATACATAGTTACATTGGTTTGATGTATAAAAGTAGGGTTTTTTTCCTTATAATTTCTAGGCTTTTGAATTACTTGCTGTAATTTAAGTGCTTAGTCCATAATAAAATTCAATTGAGATAAAGATCATGTCCCACTAGTATTTGTTCCAGTTTCAGTCTGTGGAGCAGCTGAGTCAAGTTTTATGATTCTAATGTAAAAATATCTTATTGTATTAAAAAATATATTTCTAGAAAAAGTGCTATTTGAAAGCCATAGCCATCTCATTCATGAGTGTAAAGAATGTGTTCTGTGTTCAGTACCATAATGTAAGCAAATGATGTAATGGAGTGTTCTTTTCCCGGCACAATTAAATAATGCTCCGTGAAAAGGTGTATCTCTAAAGTTGAAATAAATAAGGAAGTGACTGGATTGGAGTTTTGGTATTGAGAAAATCAATTTGCTGTAAAGACAGCAAAATACTCAGAAATTATCTATGTTGTTGAAAATGCTGAAAAAAATGTGTAGATGGAAAGAAATGCAGTTCTGGAAAATTATTGAAAAACTGCAGTCATAAATAATGGGAAATGCATTGACAGCTTTATAGTTTAGTGCTGGTATTTACAAAAATGAAAGTTTCTAAATCAAACTTAAGAAGAAAAGTTTTTTCTGTTTTAAAAATTATTACAATATTTCCATTCATTCAGGGGAGAATTCCCATTATTCAGGGGAGAATTGTTACTTCCTTAAAAAAAAAGGCAAAAGAAAAATAGCAAAAGCTCTGATTCTTCCATCTTTTTCTATTTAAAAATTTTTCTGAAATCGAATGCTGTGATACTTAGTGAGATTTTAATCCAGAAAATTGCAGCAACTCTGGAGCCAAGCTGCTTAGTGTTCTGTGGGACCTCACCTGTTCTCTCCTCAATCCTAACCCATAAGGTCACTCCTTCTCTGTCACTCCTCATCCATCCTGAGGCAGTGCTCCATGGACACCAGCTGCTCTCTGATGTAAAGGGCGACTTTCTCCTTGACTTCCTGGGTTGCTTTTCCTCAGGAGTCTGAACTCTTCATTGCATAGCTCCAGTCCTGCCTCTGTGATCCTGACAACATGCTGGCCCTACAGCTGCACACAGACCCCCAACTCACCACATTTATCACCCACACTGCATGCAGGATCACATAGGCATGTCATCCCAGCATGTCGGGGTCCTGGAAAGGATTTGTGGGACTTCTCACATTGGTGCTTTGGAAGAACCTTCTTGCCCATCTGCACCTCCTGTTTTGTTTTCTTTGTGATTGATCCTTTCCCATCTTACCATGCCCTTTAAGGAAAGTCTCCTTCCTCAGGACTGTGGGTCACCCTCTCCATCCTGTGTAGTTCCTAGTTTAAAGCCCTCCTAATGAGGTCAGTCATTTTACTGACAATGGAAGGGGCTTTCTGTCTTTCAAGCAGATGGTGGTCTGCAAAAAGGGTCCTATGGTTGTAGAATCCAGACCTATGTGGCTGACACTGGTTCTGCAGCTACCTACCAGCCTGTATTGTCAGTGCTCTCCTTGCACCCTTTCCCTTCACTGGCAGGATTAAGGAGGACACAGCCTGGTCCCTTGTGCTTTTCATGTCTGCCCCTAGAGCTCTGTAGTCACTTTTGGTACTGTCCAGGTTTCCCCTGGCAGTGTCATTGCTGCCCTCATTTCTTATGACATTGCCTCTGCTGCTCTTACCCTGTACTTACCTATATCCAGAAATTTGGATGGATTTGCTTTTTGTAGTCCCTGAACTACAAGAGGCTGTTATGTTCCTGGTGTATGTGTTAGTCCTCAGTTTCTGTGGATTGTTAGCCACAGTTTTATTTATGTATAAAGACTTTCTTCCTTCTTGTTATTCATGTACTCACCTTGTCCTTCAGTTTCTACAGTTTTAGCATATTTAAGGTTTCTCAGTGTGTTTCTTTCAAAGGGATGTAACCATATATTGTGACATCAGATGTGTCATTGGCTCCTTTTGAAAATAAATTAATTTTCAAAAACTAGCCTTGTGTAATATTGTGTCATTGGTGTATCTACATGGGATGGCATTCATTGTGTGCTGAAGCCAAAGGTCATGTTTCAATACCAGGAGCTATACGTTTAGAAATTTAGTTTGTCTGTTGTGAGCTAAGCCTTTATAATGATCTGTATTGTGTCTTTTATGAATACTTTGTCCTCACTTTGGAATGGCTGAAGGTCTAGCTGGGAGGAGTTGGAAAACCTGGGAAAGAGGGGAAAAACCTAAGCCCACTGACATAATTATTTCTTTTAAAGCCAAAATATGTGTGAAAACTGCAGTGTTTATTTCCTTAAGGTCAGCTTCCCTGAGGCATTTGCACTGTACATTAAAGATGAAGTGAACGTTATGAGCTGAAATTTTCCTCAGTTTATTGTCCCATCCAGTATTTTTTCTCCTATTCTAGGTGATTATTAGACAAGAGTCTAATAATTATGATTGCAAGAACTTTGGATTAGCAAATCTGCCTTTTAATTGAAAATAGACCAAAACATTCTTTTCCTGGATGGCTGTGTTGTACTGTAGGCAGTAAAATCTTAAATGAATTTCTATTAGAAATTGAAACACCAGAATCCAGAATGAGTGAAAAAGAATGCCAGCCTTTTCCTTGTAAATATAAAACTTTCATAATTGAATTTTGCAAGCTTCACATTATAGTTTATGGTGTGACATATTGTATACCCATCAGTTTCTATTAACATTAAACAGTTTTGTCAACAGCTGATGGCAGTAGAATTATAATTATATCTATTTATGAAATTCATTGTAGAGATAAAGAAAATTGGATGTTTTCCTCTGTGCTAATTGACAGGTAGGACAACTGTGTATGCTGCTTCACTGCATTTTGCTACTATAAAAAATAAATTACAATATGAAAATAATACTGTAACTTTGTTACAGGCTCTATTTTAAAGTTGAGTGAATATGATAATTTGATTTATGTCACAATTAGTTGAGGTGTTCTGCTGAGGAATAATGTGTAGCAAAGGTATTTAGTCCTTAAAACAGATCGGAAAATCAGTTTAGATGCTAATGAGGTTTCTGAAAGAGATATAGTATTACTAAATTGTGAGTTATGGGGATTTGATAATTTTAGTGTAAATTTTCAGTTTAGTTTAGCTGTTGAAGGTGGTTTGTTGCAGTTCACAGGTCACAAGCCCATACTGATGGTACATGGTATGACTTCAGATGTACTAATATTTCATAAGCTGAAAACTGATAAGGATTGTATTTTAAACACATGCAGAGACAACTCATAGCTCTTAAACTATGACATATGGAGATAACTTTATATTATTTGATCTAGGGCATGCTTGAATAGAAATAGCCAAACACAGAATAACCCAAGAAATAATGCAGCATTTTTGCCTCTGCTACCACCTTGCCTGACTCTTCTGGCTTCCCTCAACACTGTGTCTCACTGTGGACTGGCAAGCAAAACATTTCAGCCTTGGATTCCAACAGCTTTGTCCTCTCCTTTTTCATCCAGTCTTCATCCTGTAACTGTACATGACCTTTCCCTTCCCTTCCAAACTCTCTTCAGTCCCCTTCCAGTATTTCCTCATGCTCCACATACCTTTCCTTCTCCAGAAAGATCTTACGGTATTTATGTTTTACTCCGAAGATGACCAGATTGACTCTGTAGCCTACTGTATTTAGAAAAAAAGTCTGTATGATACTGTGTATGATACTCTGAAATTAATTGAGCTTTTCTGGTCAGGAATAATGTATATCCAGGAGGAATTTAGTTCCTAAGGCAGATGGGAAAATAGGATTTTACACCATCCTGTTATGTTGTTGTGCTCACGTCAGACATGCATATTGGGGTATTTAACTTCTGAGATATTCTGATGTGTTGGATTATTTTTCCCCTTATAAATTATCTACATTTTATTTAGAAATAAATAGTGTGGGCTTTTGGGGGGGGGGGGGGGGGGGATAAAAAAAAATTGGTCTCCTCATGAAACATGAGTTTAGATGGTTTGCCAAAGACAAAACCTACTATGTCTGGCTAAAGTTTAAGATAGACTTGTGAATGCTATCTCTCCAAAACAGTTCTGCAGAAATGTTTAAAGTGGATTGTTTCATTCATACCTACATGAAAAATTCTTCTCTGGTGACAGTTCTGGAGACATGCTTTGTCTTTGTTTTACGGAGTAACTCAGATAAATTGTAGTGTAAGAAATCTGTACCTTTCATGTACAAAATTAGGTCAGCAGTTGGATTGTTTTCAATTAAATGAAAGACACAATATCCTTTTAAAGTGATTTTTATTAATCTGTACTTGAAATATAGCTGACAGTGGTGTGAAGTAGCAAGTGTCTAGAGAGCCATAGGAGAGTACAAAGTGATAGAGACATGCTTTGGCTTCATGGTAATTTGTTACCTAGGGAGTTCCTGAGTCAGAAGTGCTGTCCTAGTTCTTAGTAGCTGTTCAGGATTTTTTTTTTAATACACTTGTCCCTTCACTGTTAAACCACATAAGATTTTTTTTTGCTTATGATAACTTTTATCAAAAGAATACATAGGTTAGCTGCGCGCTCTTTGAAGAAGGTCTTTGTTTTTACTCTTTCCATATAATGCCATATAATGTACAGTTTCTACATTGAAAGAGGTTGTGCAGATCTGTTAACTGTGTCTCTTCTTACATGTTCCTCCTTAGACTCCTAGTGCTTCAGGATCCTTCACTGTAGTAATTCTTTCTGTGT
The DNA here is from genome assembly GCF_036417665.1 of Passer domesticus. Taxonomy (NCBI): domain Eukaryota; kingdom Metazoa; phylum Chordata; class Aves; order Passeriformes; family Passeridae; genus Passer; species Passer domesticus. The sequence continues at coordinate 53,948,477 of NC_087512.1, read as the reverse complement.
TTGTCTTGTTTCCTACCTTTCTGATGGTAATGCCCTTTCTAAACCTTTCTAAACTTTCTTGCATGTCAGATGTATTCTCCCTGAGGTCAACAAATTGCTTACTTTTAAGTGGATTTAATCAGTAGCATAACAACCCAGTCTGCTCCTTCGCTAAATAATATTGTGTTCAGCAGCTGCTGAACACTGAGTTTATGTTTCCATCAATCTTGCTGTACTGACCCCAAGATCTCATTTCTGTGTGCATTTGGGATTACTAAACTGAAATAGCTCTTTACCCATGCGCACCTCTCTACATATTCACTCTATAATTTACTGTGTTATAGTCAGTACCTCTCTAGGTTTCTTTGTTGGTTTTGCATGGCTTGGTTTTTGGCTGTGGGGGGGGCCACAGAGGTGGCTTCTGTGAGAAGCTGCCAGAAGCTTCCACCATGTCCAGCAGAGGCAATCCCTGATGGCTCTGAAGATGGACATCCTGCTGGGCAAAGCTGGGCCAGTGAGAGAGGTTGGTGACACCTCTCTGGTGACATATTAAGAGGAGAATCAAAACAAAGGGACACAGTTTTTTCTACCCAGAGAAAAGGAGGAGGGAAAACAGCATGTAGAAATCAAGGTCAGTGGAGAAGGAAGGGGAGAAAGTGCTCCAGGCACCAGAGCCAAGATTCCTCTGCAGGCTATGGTGAAGACCAGGGTGAAGCAGCCGTGCCCCTGCAGCCCATAGATGCAGGGGAATGCAGAGATCCACCCACAGCCATGGGGGAAGGGCCCATGCTGGAGTGGGTGGATGCCTGGAAGAGGCTGTGATCCACTGGGAGACCCGGTGCAGAGAGCGGCCTTACTTCTGGGCTGGAGCAGCCTGTCCTTGGAGGAATGCACCCTGTGGAAAGAGTGACCCACATCACAGTCACAGCAGTTTTGGGAGGACTGTCTGCCCGTGGGGGCAGTTCATGCTGCAGTAGGTGTGGTATGGCTACTGCTCGTGAGAGTGGACCCACACTGGAGAAGTTCATGGAGAGCTGTCTCCTGTGGGAGGGACCCCACGGCCCTGCAGGGGAGGGATTCCTCTCCTAGAGCAGTGGAAGAACGCTGTGGGTGATGGACTAACCAAAACCCCCATGCCCTATCTCTCTGCGCTGTCTGTAGGAAGGAGGGAAGGGTTGGAGGGAAAAAGGTGTATTTAAGGATTTATTTGACTTCTCATTATCCTTCCCTGATTTTGTTAGTAATAAATTCACCTTGTACCTTTAAATTGAGCCTGTTTTGCCCTTGGAGTGTTTTCTCCCCTTCCTTATCTCAACTCATGAACCCTTCATTAAATTATTTTCTCTCTGCCCAGCTGTGGCAGAGGAGGGTGGGCGAGCTGCTTTCGTGTGTGCCTGGCATTTGGCTGGTGTCAAACAACAGTTTTATTTCCAGTTCTTCGCATTTGGTTTCCCTGATTGCTACTTTCAGACAGCATCTTCATCATCATCGTCTACATCACCTCACCTGTCCAGCTGATATTCCTGGGACTCTCCATTGAGTGCCTACTTCCTCCTGTATAAACTAATCATAATATTTTAGCTAAAACTTTGTCAAGTACTTTTGAAGTTTCAAAGCTAAGCACCATCCAGTCCTCATAATTTGTTCTCATTTCGTTTATTCTCAACAACCTCTTTTTCTGACAGCTTAGAAATAAGAGATTCATTGACTCTTTCACGAAGTAATATTTCATCGTGGAAATCTCTGAAGGTCTGAGGTAGTGATCACAGAAGGAAAAAAAAATCTTTTCTTGTACCAGCTCCTTTTATATAGTGACTGTCGTTTACTTTTTCTGACAAGGTTTCTGACTCCAATGTATATGAAAGAGGATTTGTTACTGATTTTCCCTCAACTTTTTTTTAGTGTGCCTTTAATGTTGCTCTGTTTTGATCGATTTCAGTTCACAGTCCCGTATGTATACCTTATATGACACAGCTCTTCAAGGTCTGCTTTTAAGCAGCTGTTTTGCCACTTAGCTGTGAATGCTTACATTTTCTTTCTTCTCGACTGTTTTTTGATGGGTGGTAGATGTGTTTCTACTTACATAAATTATCTTGAGTTTAGAAGAAATGCAGTGGTCTGAATGAAGTTGCTTTAGGTAACATATGTTTATCTGCGCTGGTACTTGTGACTCTGCACTTGATATTTGCAGATATGAGATTAATTTTAAATAGTTTTAGTTCCTGAAAAAGTAATGAAATACTTGGTAAATATCAAGAAGACAGCAAGGATGTCATTAAAGGCTTATATGTCTGTTCTAGTTATGGCTGAAATAGAGTTGATTTTCTTCACAGTAGCTGTTGTGGGGCTGTGTTTTGGATTTGTGGGGGAAAAAGTGTTGAGAGCATACCCCACATAGCTGTGCAGTTACTGTGGCAAAGAATGGAATAGGTGATCTCATGAAGTGCCTTGTAGCTCTGCAAATCAACCCTCAGCTGGTCCTGTCAGCTTGAACTTGAGGATTTCCAGTCTCCGTGGTGCAAAGCTGAGGCTGTAGAGCCAATCCCGATCAGGATATTAGTGTGATAGGGAAATGTTAAGGTATAGGAGAGAAGCTGCCCATTTTGAGCGGGAGTAACAGTGTGAGGGTTCAGCTGCTCATATATAGACTGACTGCATCTTTGCTTTATTAGGATTATAGGTAGCAACAGGAATACTTAAATACAAAAAAATAATATATTTTTAGTGCATCTAATGTAGGAGGACATCTTTTTCTCTTCTAAAAACATGATTTTGCAAATAAAAGAAAAGCTTTGAGATAGTAATGCATCTGAGATTTGTTTCTTGTTGATAGTTGTATTATTTTTATACTTGTGGTTTTTATATACTTTTAGATAAGGAATTCTTAAGTTTCTGCTCAAAGAAAATAACTTTTTTCTTACAAAGTTTATTAATTAGTAAACCTAACATTTGGTCATACTTATTATCTGAAAGTGGTTGGATTTTACCTTCCTCAGAGAAGTACCTTAAAAATTACGGTAGAAAAAGGGGAAACCTGACATAAATTTACCAGGTGTGTGATCTATAGGCCTGTATACTTTTTAAATCACCATGTGCATTTTTGTTTTGTTTTCTCTCAGGAAAGGAGACAGAGAAAGCCAAAGATCGTTGTGAAAAAGCCACTATGAAACTTCATATGTTGCATAACCAGTATGTGTTGGCACTGAAAGGAGCACAATTACATCAGCACCAATATTATGATACAACACTTCCTCTGTTACTTGATTCACTACAGAAGATGCAAGAAGAAATGATTAAAGCCCTGTAAGATGTATTGTCAAGTATTTCTGACTTGTAAAATTTCTGTGTGTACTATTCTAATTAATTTATAACAGTTGAAAATAAGAAACTGTGATTAATTACTTATATATCAGGGGATAACAGTTGAAAAAAGTCTATCCAAATGATGCAGATGGTAGTTGTGAGTGCTCACTTAAGCCTACCAGTAAGACACCATCTTCTTACAAATTCTTACAGCTTGACTGTGGTGTTTATATTTGAGCACATGATTTTTTCTTCAGCTTATAGACAAGAGGCAAGTTTGTTGCCTCTGTTGTAGTCATTATTATGAAATTCCATCAGCAACAAATTTTCTTTAAGCTGCCCAACTGTCTTGAAAGTGATTGTGGAGGAGCCACAATCAGATGCGCAGTTAACGGTATGGGTGGGAGGATTAACAGGATTATGTAAACTTGATCTCACTGTAAGGAGTCTCCCTTAAAAATACTATGACCTCTTTCCTAAAAGATCATTCTTACATCATTACAGAGTATGTCAAAGTGATGACATCTGAGATAGGATATTGAGGACTTTCAGCCCTCCTTTCTGATTTGTAACCACCATGCTGCCTCTTTGTCTTAATTTAGAATAAGGGATGGTTAGCTTTTTTTTAAGTGTTCTTAATTCAGATGTGAAACACTCTTCTTTAGTTCATATGCTTGTCTATCCTGAAGTCAGAATTTGTCTTGATTTCAGTGCACAGGAAGTGAGGGCGAGTTGGGGATTCCACACTTTATATGGTGCAGGCATCATTAGCTTCCCTATGCAGTAACATTTTAATTTTTTTGCTTCAGGTAATGGTATTGAAGTAAAGCTTTGTAGTACTCCCTGTACGGTCCTTTTAATTTTGTATGTAAGATCACAGCAAAAGGCTACATTTAAATGTGTGTGCTCTAATTCAGGTGATTGTTTTAGAATCACGAGCTATAATAATTAACTGAGGAAATTTATGATGGAACAAGAGCTTATTGAAACTTATCTTTGCTCTTCCTGTAGTAAAAACCTGTAAAAAATACTTTTGTCTCTACATAGACTTTTTTGTGAGTTCCATATGTATTGGAAAATGATTCTATTATAATAACTTATACTAACTAACATATAGAGATGCTGATTTCAGATGTAGAGCTTAGTGTGACAACCACTGTGAAGCAAAACTTCCTCAATAACCCTAATTTTGCAGGTGAACTAGTTTTTTAAACCTGATAAAGCATAGATTAATATTGCTGATGATTTTTTTCTTTCTTTTTTGTCATTGTAATGACAAAATGATATTACATTGCTATAGTTGATGTTTAGCTATCTTTTAATCACACTCCATTAAGTACTTTTCTGGAACTTTTTCACACATGATATTCTCAGAAAATACAAGATTTAGTGCCTTCTCTTGCTCAGAACTAGTGCACTGAAAAAATCCTATCATACCATTCTTTTTTATAGAGCAAATATAGCTTGAGATCTTATCCAGGAAAAATGCATTTACACTTTCCTCTGCGTATTTGGCTAGCCAAAATTCATCAGTGTTTTTTGAATGGCCATCATGCTTTGGATCCTGGCAAACTAGCAAATTCATCAGAGATAAAAATGAAATAAGAAATAATTATGAAGGTACATTATGAAGGAAAACTAAAAGTTAAGAATAGAAGGGTGTTCCGAGTATGTGTCACTGTATGCTATTATAAGAGTAGTGTCACAATACCACCTCTTCCTCTGCAATTAATTTTTCATTTGGTTTTTCCCACTCTTGGAAGCAGGTAAAGACAAGGTTGGGTGGATTGTACTTTCTCACAGCAACATATTAGTTAATTTTCTCTCCACTTGTAAATATATTCTTACTTGTGATTTATGCCTATTTTTGTCTGAATGATAAATAATATACATAAAAAAATGCTAGAAAAAGACGGAAGACCAGTGTTGAAAGGAAATGCACACATTTCTGTAAATAATTTTGCTTTATCCCAGAATATATTTTGTCATGAATTATGAAAATCTTCAGTGTTATAAATGGGTAATGTGATGATTTGCTCTCACAATTAAGAGATTCACATTGTGTGTATGTTAAGAGAAGTTTTGTTGATGTATGGTTATGTTATTGTAGTTTGTTTCGACACCCTCTGTTCTGCCTATAGTCCCCGTTTCCTCCCTGTATTGTTGCCACTGGACAGCCTTGGTAGTCAGGACATGTGGAGGGAGGGCATGCACTCCTGCCCCTTGTATGGGGCCTTTGGGAATGGAAAAGCTGCTTGCTAGGGCGTGCAGCATGGCAACACCTGACCTCCAGTCAGGTTACAAGAAAGCAGTCTCCACCAATAGATGTTGAATAAGAGTTGACAGATAGACTTTGGGAGGGGCCAGGATTGGCTGACACGACCTCCAGGGGTATAAAAGGCGGAGCAACCATGTTTAGGATGAGCCTCTGGCAGCTGGGTATGCTCCCAGCCACCCTGGCCTTTTTCCTGATTCAGTCCTTGGTTGTGTTTGTTGAGGTTTAAAAAACCTTTGAAATTTTAACATGAGTGGTTGTTTCTCACTTTCAGTATAGGTTACAAGTGTGGTAAGTCCTGTGTGAAGAAGAGCATTATCACTGAATTCTATTAATTCCCTTTCCTTATAATCTCCCATTTTTAGTTTAGCTATGCTGTGTGTTGGTGCACTGAAATCAACAGAAGGAGCATGGTCTTAAGAGACTCTAGCCACCCTCAGTCTGTAGGGGAAAGTCCTCAGGTGATGCATTGCTTCTTTGAATATTATATTGTCATATTTTTCCCTTTATAGCCAGTTGGAACAAGACTTTGTAGAAGCAGCAGACTGAAAATTTGAAGCATCTTCAATGCCATCTATGTCTTCAGTGCCATATTATACACTAGATTTTGTTTTCCTCTCTAGAAAAGGGATCTTGGATGAGTATAGCGAGATCACCAGTCTTGTAACAGAAGAGATTGTGAATGTCCATAAAGAGATCCAGACCTCGGTGGAACAGATAGACCCTAACTCCGAGTATAATGACTTCATAGATACTCACAGGTAAGCATTTTCATCTCATGTTTCTTCTTGAGAAAACCCTGCATTCAACTGCAACTGCTTAAGTGCTCAGAGGAATTTGTTTCTGTTTGGTTCCTTTTACCTTGTTTCTTGTACAACTTCATCCTAATTTGAAAATTATTTTACTTTGCACGTACAGAAAGCTGGCTGAACAGTCTGTTTGGCTGGTTCTAGAAAAACACATTTCCAGTCACATGAGAAGAGCCAGGACTTTGATACTGACAGTAGACTACGCATTACAGTCTAGACTCAGTGTGAGCCGGTTTACTGTTTATTTGGATGCAATTTGTGTTCTGGATTAAACTTGTTCTAGTTTAAAGTCAACTCTAGATAGCTTTGTACTCTGCAGTTATTGCAGGTTGAGACTTCAGAGCATGCAGATAATGCAAGAAAGTTCTTGCTTAAAAGGTGTATTTCCCATTTATTGAACTATTACTCTGTTTTACTGTATGAAGAAATAGCTCTAAGACTTCTTTCATTATCTTTTTATTATTGTTACATGTGAATTAGTGATTGTCACGTGCTGGTTTGTGATGGAAGCATGTAAGAGTCACCCATTCACATTGGTTTTTGAGAACCTTGATTTTGCTGTCAACTTGATTCAAAGAACTGTAGTGTGTTTTATTATCTCATGAGACTTTAGAATAATGTTTTTTAACAGGAAAAAGAATATGTATACAATTGCTATCTATTCTTATATTTAATATATAATTTTAACTGTAATCTAGTTAATGAAATGCTTCAAGACCTGATGATTTGCTCTATGATCTACTCAAAGATACATGTTGATTTTGAAATTATATCAAGTATTTACTAAATTAGGTCATCAGAAGTTGTTGAACAAGAAATAGAGTTTGATACATCTTTACTAGAAGAAAATGAAAACCTTCAAGCTAATGAGATCATGTGGAATAATTTAACGGCAGAAAGTTTGCAAGTCATGTAAGTCTCTATAAATCTTTCGTCCTTTGGAAATGCTATTCTGTGTTATATCTGTGCTCACTTAGATCCTTGCATGGCTGTGTCTCCATTTTTAAGGTTCAGTTTTGAAGTGTAGTATTTTCAGGCTACAGACTCTTTCCCATGCTGGTTGTACTGTTCTTTGCACAAAATTCTTCTCCTTAGTCTCCTCAAAAACTTGCCCTTATTTTCAAAGTATGTAATTCTCTGTGCCACTTCATAAAATGCCCCAAAACTACGATGAGTCCTCCTTAGGAAGGTGCTGGTTCATTTTCCCAAAAGTGTTTCCACATTCACTAACCTATTAAAAACAGCAAAATATTTTGATGAAACCACTGAGTAGAGTTATGTGGTCAGTGATTTAAATCACCATGTAGAAAATTTTCATGAATAAATTTATCTTGTTTTTTAAGTGTTTGCTTCTGTTTTCTAAAGGAGATGGTTATTCACTCTTGTAACCTTCAGAGTACATTAACTTAGTAACACTGATGTAGTTGTTGTATAGTGTTTCACAGAGCTTTTAGCTATTCAGGGTGATGAACTACCTCTCTGTGTTTTGTTAATATATTGCCTAATTAAATATTTTCATTACTTTTACCAAGTTCACCTTTAATCATTTGTTATGGGGAACAAATTGACTTCTGAGGGTATTCTGTTTGTGTATTATTGGCCTCAACTTTTGACATTAAATAGTCCTGGGTGGTCACGTCTGAGATTGCAACTGTTAATCATGCATTAAAAACGGGAAATTCAGAATTTCATTGGTTGATGTTTTTTCTGTGTCTACTGTATTTCAGTTCATGTGGGACTTGAAGTATTTTCCCCTTAGAAAGTATTACTGATGCAAATAAGACATCAGTGACATATTGTGGGGATTTTTACATTTAGTTTTCTTCAATTTCACTTCCTTAATCAAACTATGATCATTATTTCATGGAGGTTTTTCTGAAAACTAAAATCAGTATGAAGTATTTTCAAATGTAAACATATTGCAGTGTCTTCTGCAGCTTACTCTTATCCCTGTGTTTTCTCAACATGACAGAAACTCTGGATTTTATTAATTCCTTTTTAAGGTTCTTAATCATCCTCTCTTTTTCTGTATAATTTGATTACTTTTGGTAAATGTATTCCATTGATAGGTATTGAAGTATTTTTTTAATATGAATTATCTTCCTACTTAGTCATGAAGCAGCTTTACCTTATGAATGGATCCCATGATAATTAAGCCCCCCCAATTCCTTTAAACATGTTTCTCTTTTTAATATATTCTGCATCATTACTATATTGAGATTATTCCTGCCTAAACTCTGAGATGATGTACATCTTGATGTACTTCAGCACAGTAGCGAGAAATAGATACTCCTGTTCCAATAGAATGTTAAAATTTTTCAAAGATATTGACTTTGGCTTGCCTTTCGTATCCAACTGTTTAGAAATAAGGCAGCAGCATATCTAAATAAAAGAGATAAAATCTTGCTCTTCTAATAAACATTTCTGTTGAGATATATAATTTTGTTATAAATGTATGTCTATATATTTACCTACATATATACATTTTCAGTACAGTTTTCGTAGTGTTCTGCTGCCAACCGTTCATCCACTTGAAATGGTTTTGCAAATTGGAGAAATTTTAGGGTGTGGCATTATTTCTGGAGCACAAGTCAGGTAGCCTTTTTAAGTGTTGCTGTCTTTAAGGTGTTCACTGTCTGGTATAGATTTAGGGTTCTGAGAAAAACAGTTAAACCATATTAGGTCAGACCAAAGACAGACACTCAACTTTCTTCATTCCCATGTTAGACAACAGAAGAAATCGTGAGAGGAGAACAAAACTGGGATGATCATAGAATGCTATTTCCTCAGCTTCCCATAATTTTCACCTCTGAAATATTTTGAGATAAATGTCTTTAATGGCTGTGGAGGTAGTTTATAATATTCTTCTGTGATCTTTTTCGGTCAGGTTCAGTGTGTAAAAGTATCTGTTGTTCATAGAATTTTAGGTCAAGGAATTCCAGAAATTAACATCCTATTTTGTGAACCTGCGCTTTTTTCATTTTATGGCTCTTAAGCTTTTGTTTTGGCAGAGAAAGAGGAGCAATCTATTCCTTGCTGCCTATGATAATGTAAATTTCTGTTCAACTTCTGTTCTGTCATCCCGTTTTTCAGAGAGATCTTTTAGCTTTCATCTATCCTTTTACAAAGTTTAGTCATCCTTTATCCATCTGGTTATCTATATTTGAATGTTTTCACATTTGCTGTATTGGTTTTGAGATGAATGACTAGAATTTCACAGGTAATCCAGATACACAGTTTAGAAGGAGGTCTTCCAAGGTTTCCTGTGCTCTTACTCTGTTTTAGTTTTAGCATTCAGTTTGATTTTCTGGTCTGAGCAGGTCATCAAGCAAGTGTTTTCAGGCAATCATCAACTGTATCTCCCAAGATTTCATTTCTGAGTGGTAGTGGTCATTTTAGACTCATGCTCTATTCTCTACATAAATAAAGCTTTGGGTTATATTTTCCCCACTAAATATTTGCCTATTTCCATATGTATTGAAATGACAGCCCAGGTATAGAGTGTCATAAAGTCCAGAATAATCCTTTTTTATTCTTCACATTCAGCCTTCCCTCTACCTCAAATAACATTATATGATCAGCATTCTGTGTCACTTTTCAAACTGTCCTTTTATTTGGATAATTATGAACATATTAGGTAGTGCAGGTTGTTTATGAAGCTCCACTGTCCCCCGGTACTGTAAAAGCTGTTTATTATTATCCTGTTTGTCCTCTTGCTTTTTAATGCAGGTCAGAACCCTTTATTTTTTGTTACAGTTCTTGGTAACGGTCTTTACTCATATCTCCTGTTAACTGTGTTTCAGCTGTCTTGTTACAAGCTTGCCTTAAAGCCACTGCAGCCAAAATAAATCCCCACCTGTATTTCTATCAACTGTGTATGACGAGAAATTTGCAAGCAAGAGAAGTGTACTACATAATTTATCCACAGCTGATGACTTTTAAAAAGTTAGATCTGTACTTGATGAAACAATAGAAATTTGACTTTTGATCTTCAGTATTAAAATCATGGCCTTAGAGCTTTAAAATGCTGCATTATGTTTTTACAGAGGAGAACTACCTTCAATATCTACCAAATAGAATAAGTGCACATGGCAGATTTATTTTGCAAGCATTTAAAACATTCAAAGACTTATATTGATTTATAATCAATAATATTTGGTTGAATCAGCTGTTTTATTGACTGTCCACTGGAAAAACGACAGCTTTGCATACATAACTGTTTAATGGTTTTAACAACGTATATTTTAAGGGAGCGTGGTGAAAAAACTGTTTTTTACATTTTAAGATGAACTTACGAATAAAATTTTGACAAAGGGAAGTAGTTACAAGTCAGTGTTGACTAGCTAGCCTTTCTAAGGAATGAGTTATGGTGTCTCCTGATAAATATTCATAGATGTCACTGAATAATACCGAGAAATTCTGAAAAGTGTAGCAGAATAAGAGTTTATGCTTTAAAGAGACATGCATTAAAAGCTGAGAGGAGGCAACCAGAATAAGCTAAAGTTTGATCAATGAGCATAGTAATATCCAATTCTTCTGAAATAAGAGTTTTCTAAGATGAAGCATTTATTTTAATTGATAGTTGCAGCAGAACAGAGCTTAAAACTAAAGAGATATGAAAGGAAGCTTTCCAGGTAGGGATATTGTATGATTTTTAAAGTGTTACAGTGATTAACTTTTAAGTCGTAGAAACCCTTTTGTAAAGTGTTTGTATCCAGAAGGCAAATATGACACCACAAGAAAATTCCTTTGGCAGACAAGGGCAAAAATGTTACAAGACAGATGCAGAGTTGTCAGCTGTAGCCAGTCTGAATGAAAGTTATGGTTTAAACAAAGAATAGATGTGGAGTGCAAGGAGGCGAGTGGTTTTGGTGTACCTGGTAGCTTCTTTTTCTTTTCTAAGATAAATAAAAATCTTTCTGAAGTATCTCAGAAGTTTCAGGAAGAATACATCAACTTAATGTTTTAATCTGATGCAATATAAAATATAAAATGTAAGGTTTTTGACGTTGTGAAATAATAAAGATGTTGTATCTGCATGATGAAGTCTCAGTAGCTTTTAATTTCCTGACTGTTGATGCTGGATTATTATATAAAACATCTGCTTCCTGTAAATCAGTTGTTAAGTAAATACAATGTTGATTAAAATTTTGTTTAGAATGCTGTTCAAAAAGCAGTTAATTTTTTAAAAGTTACTTTCTTTAGCAAGGTATTAAAATAAAAAAGTTAGTTGGTAATAAGTTGGAGACCCAGTATAAGAAAACATAGAGAAGTTCAGCAAAGAGATTTTGACAGCCTAAAACTAATAAAAATGTATAAGGAAAGCAGAGCTGTGATGATGTTATTTTGAGAGAAATGTTTTTAGTATTTATCTTATCTCAAAATAAACATGCAGAAGGTCTGTCTTTTGGGAAATAAATTTTCGTCATTCACTCTATGGCTTTTTTTTGTGATTTTAGTCTTCTCGAATAAAATGCATGACTGAGTACAGATCATATAAAATCAACAATGTATAAAATATATTGGGAGGAGAGGACTGATTCAGTGTTTAGAACCAAATAACTCAGGTTGGTATATATGGATGTGTGGAATGTGCCTCCTAGATATTTAGAGAGTTGGGTGTACCACTCCCTGGTCTGGAATGGTTTTGTGCTGTAGATCTGTGCAGTGGTAATTGCTACATATATTTTGCTTGTGTTCCACTTTTTACTTCGGTAATTTTATCAAAATTTGGCTTGAAAATACAGGGGAAATAAAGTAAGATAGTTAAAGATGTGTAGAAAAATGACAAAAAGGAAACAAGATGTACATACTTATTTATTTTTAACAGATTGTTCTGATTTAACGGTTTCTGGATTGATACATGTTTTAGAAGTTGTCATTATGTAAGCTATTTACATGCATTGTTTAGAATGCAAATGTTTTGTGCATTCATGGAATTTCTTTTTTTGTTATTGGAGTATTTACCAGGATAATTATGAAGTGTTAGTAATGGTTTTAAAGTGTAATACTCCTTCTCTGTTAGTATTGAGTGGTTTTGTACTTTACTTTGAATTAACCATTACCAAAGATTGTAACCTCAAAAGGATAATTGTAAAGAAAGATCCAATCACTGTTACAACAGAAGGTGGTAATTTGTACTTTTGCTAATTCTAGAAGTAAATACAACCCAACTATTGATTCTGTGTATTTATTTAACACATGCTTTGTGAGTCAGAAGGCTTTTGTCTTTCTTAAAGCATCTCATATATTAGCAGTATATTAAGAAGGCATTAATTCATGGAACTCATCGCATATTCTGGAAAAATATTTTCTTGTAGGAGAACCTGCAGGCAGGAGATTGTTCTGTAACCTTGTGTGTATACAGAGGCTCACATAGAGTCTCTAACAATGCAGATTAGCAATGTACAGGTCCAGCCATACAAAAAAAGAACTATCACTTAGCACTGAGTAACATAGTCTAAGAAATAATGCTCTTTTACATCTTCAGGAAAAAGATGACAATGTTCCCAGATATATACAGTTTATGCATTCACAGGTTGGGTTACTGAAATCTGTTTGCAGGTTGAAAACAGTAATAGAAGAACTGATGCAGACACAGCAAACCCTTCTGAGCAAAGAGGAGCTTGTTTTGGAACTAGAGAAAAAAATAGAGGAGTCATCTAAGACATGTGAAAAGAAATCTGAGTAAGTTGAAATTTAAATTCCAAAATACAGTGGTTTGCAGGGGAAAAATGTCTATAATGCCATTCCTAAAACTTGTGTAAGAAATACCCTTCACTAATCTTGTTCTGCTTTTGTGTTTAGCAATTACTGTGAAAAACAATAGTAAGTTAGTTTCTTGTCTCTAAAATAAACCCTGCCCACTGCAGACCCCAACTCATTGAAGAACTGAGCAGCCCCATAAGTTTAATACACTTGTTATGGTTTGGGAAGAGCTTTTGGCTCAAGAGCTGGACTTTCATTATTTCAATTCTACTTGCTCAAAGAAGATGAGTGAGTTCAGTTGCCTCTCTGTTTGGCAGAATTCCTTGTGGAGGTGTAATTCTGTAAAAGGCTTTCAGAGTCATGTGCGAGACTTTCTTATGCAGTAATATGTTTGCAACTTGTCAGGTTAAATTCATACTTCTTTGCATTTCTCTACAGAAGTGTAAATGTAAAGTATGTTAATCTCATACCCTGTAGTACTGCATAGTAAATGCCAAAGGTGAGAGATTAGTGAATGCTTTAGTGCACCATAAATAAAACGTTATTATAAAGAATCATTCTTGGGCAACATCTTTAGGTTTTCCTTCTACCTTTGGTTAGAAAAAATATTCACATAGTCTTCTAAACTGATGTTGGTACAAGTACAACAGATAAAGAAACCTTTTGTCTGTAGTAATATTTTTCTGATTCTTGTTGCAGTCAGCCCTAGTCTTATTAATATGGTAATAAATATTTGTTTACAGTACCAGTAGTGAATTGGAATGCAAATCCTTTAGGTAATCCTTCATTTACTGAAAAAGTGTTGATGCTCTTTGTTGATGGAACATTGTCACATGAAACATTGTATAGTATTTATTTCTCATCCAAAACGTCTATGTATCTGTTGTCAGTGTTTCAAATAGATATTTTGTGTCTTTTTTGTGGTGACGTTCACGTGCACTCACAGTGTGTTTTCCATTTTTAGCTTCTTGATCTGTCTTCTTTGCTGTATGCTACTTGAAGGATAAACTATATTTGAATCAGCTGAGTTTGATGGGGTGTTGTTTGGTTTTTTCCTCTCAGTGTTGTTTTGTTACCAGTTATCACTCCCTGAAAATAGTTTAGACCATCACAGTATTTCTTACTGTGTGAAGGCTTCTCTGATCCTGTAGCAGATGTTTGTGGTGTTGAGGAGATGATTTCAGTTCAAGTTGCACCAGTACCTGTTTATCTTATTAAAAGCAGGGAATCTGGGTTAGATGTCTAGCTGTACAGTGAAGGCTTCCCTGAAATCATCCTTGTTCTGATTTTGTCGTTGATCAGGCCTGCCTCAAATAAATTCCCTTTTCACCCTTTAGCTGCAGTGTAGAGTGATCAGGATGTTTCAGGATGTTTACTGTACCCAGAATATCTTGTCCATTGTTGCATTTGGTTTAATAACGACTGCATAAAGTAATACCTTATGACAATGTCTTGGTACTATTATCCCCACACTAATATCCCTTTCCATCTTCAAATGATGATACCACCTTCAACGCAGGAAATGTTTTAATTATATTTTATTTATATACGTATATGTCAAGCGTACTAACTGCCCTTACAACATGATAGCATACTGAATATTTGGGTTTTGATTTAGTTCACCTTTTTACCGCTTTGTGATATTTTGCTCTGATCTGCAGGGATCCTTCATAGAAGATCTCACTCTGTGAAATTGCTTGTAGCTATTACTAGCAGCAAGAACTTTGCAGCTTGCACTCATGCAAGCCACAGGCAAATAATTTTATAGATTCTAATTCCTCATGCATGACTGGAGTGGCAAGCACTGAAAATTGGCTTTGGGAAACCAAATCAGATTGTAATCCATTTTGCCACAGTTCAGAAAGAGAGTAGCTTGTGAGTGACTTTTCAGGATATCTTGTGTTATTGCTGTGTCCTGATCAGTTGAAACCATTCAGTTTCAGTATTCACCTGTTATTTTCACATGGTGATGTCCTTTTTCTCACAAAAAGGAGAGCAGATGAAAACACATTATCTTCAGGATAACTTCAGAATAGTTGTTCATTTGCTTCTCTGATGTTTTTAAATATGTGCAAGTTCATGCCAAATCTCTGTTTCGGATTTGAGAATTGTGACTGCATACCTCACACTTACTCTTTTTGAATTAAAGATCATTTTGCTGATGGTGAGGAGTTTTGCTGATTACTGACTTGATGTAATACATGCCTATATGAATACAATTTGTATTTTTTCCTGCCAAAGAGGATTTTATGACAGGTGGTTCCCTTGTTAATTTGAAACCCATTTGAATACTCATTTGACTGAGCATCAGTTTATGAAGGATCAATACCTGTATGAACAACTTTTACCTTTCTTTTTTTCTTCAAGGGTAGAGCTTGCAGAAGGGCTTGTCTTCAAGGGATTATCCTGAAGATACAGAGTAACCCAATACTGTGATTTTTCTTCATATTGTCCTCATTCTTCATAGTTCTGGTCTATTTTCCTCCTCCATCTATTCTTGTAGACAGTGAGAAGTCTGCATCTCCTGTAGACCACTTGTCACTGAGCACTGATTGAGTGCTTTTAAGGGTGTCTGTATTATACTGTGGGTGATACTGTCTCTTAGTCAGCTTCTGTCAGTCTTTGGCTTTTTTCTTTGGGATGATAGAATCATCTGGGTACCTGCAGATACTCGATGCACGTGTCTTTCAATATGATTTAATCATGACTGTCTCGAGTATTCACGAGTATAAGTGGTATTCAGAGAAGAACTATAAAAATAAGCAGAAGATAAAAAGTTGCTTTTAGCTCCTCATTAAGATAAATGTTTTTATCTTTGTAAGACAGTTGTAACCCAGTCCAGAAATACTTACAGTGCACAGGAAAAAACAGATGTCTCTTATGTGATGCCATATGAATTTATACTGGATGTGAGGGGAGTTTGATATTGCATATTATTACTGCAACAACTACATGGATTGGAGTGAATTTCTCATCACTTTAAAGCATTATCTAAAATTTACTTATTCTCTAAGGGAGGGGGAACCCCAGTGTTTATAAATTCAGTCAAAAGTGGATGAAAACAGGAGTTCCGCCTATGTTTATTATACATGATTTTTGTGATAGAGAGAACAAGTGCTTACTTTTATTATCTTGTTGCTTTGAAAATTTTCTAGAATCGCTTCACCTTTGAATAAATGATTATGTTGAGGAGTTGTCGTGCTTTCTTCTCCTCAGATTTTATGAAGCAAATAGATTATTTTGAATCATGTACATTGTTAAATTTTTATTTTTCTTTGCAGTATTGTACTCTTGCTGAGCCAAAAGCAAGCGCTTGAAGAGCTTAAGCAAACAGTTCAGCAATTAAGATGCTCTGAGGCAAAATTTGCAGCCCAGAAAGAGCTACTGGAACAAAAGGTTCAAGAGAATGATGGGAAAGAGCCGCCACCTGTAGTGAATTACGAAGAAGATGCCAGATCAGTGACTTCTATGGTAAGTTTTACATCTGTTTTACTGAATTGTGTAGCCCTGCCATTGTACTTCAGATCTGGGACTGGAGTATCAAGCTACTCACTGAAGGGATTTAAAGTGAATGGACTTCACTTTGCATTTTTGGACACTTGTTTGGACAAGAAGTTCAATTGCATGATTTTTTTTTTTTTTTAAGTGGCAGTAACTCATAAAGATCTGTCTGTGGGGACTTGGATTAGTCTTGTTTACGCTTGATGCTTAGATTTTCATTACACTGTTTAATAAAGAAAAGTCTTAACCCTTACATAGATTTAGTAAATGTGACTGAGCAGCTATTGGTAATTTCCTTGGCTGTGTTGAAGAAATAAATTTACATTTGTAGATAGAAAATTAACAGCAAAAGCTCTTGGAATTGCTGCACATATTATGTAATTGAGAAATTAATTTTATGTACTGTAATTACGCTTTTCTCCAACAGAAATGAACACTGGTTTCTTTAAACTTGTTTTTAAATGTTTGTGTGCTCTTAATAATTAAAAGGAATTTTTTTGGTCTGATGAGACCTCATGTAGTTTAAACAAGTACCTTACTTTGCTAATATTTTGTGTGATTTCATTTTTCAGTTGTGTGCAGCTACGTGCAGAGTTTGTAGGCCACATAAAAAAGCAAACAAACAGTGCCTATTTACTAAAGGGACAAACAGTTTTTGCCTTTGTGGATTAGTTTTGACATGTAGGAGATATTTGTGACTTCTTTTCGTTGAGGTTTAGCCTGACGTTCTTTTTGGCCTATGGGGCAGTAGCTCTGTGAAGTGATAATTAAATAGTTGTTTGTGAGGGGAGAGCTGCTTTTCTTCCTCTCTCTATTTCTGGAACTGTTTGATTCCCATTCTACGATTATGCTTGATTGTCAGCATTCTCTTGCTTCCACTGCTATTTAATATTTAAAAGGCAGTATGAAATGGTTGTCATTTACGTTGGTACAAAAAGTTATTTTACAAATGCTTGTTGTGACTTAGAAGGAGTTAAAAAAGTACAAAAAGATGAAGAAAGAGAAAAGAAGGATCAGGATAATGATTGCAAAAGATTAGGAGGCTTTGAATCTTTCTGAGGCAGGCTATGTTGTTAGTTATTAAATACCATATCCTGTAGTAGTGTTAGTGATTAGTGTCTGCTAGTATTAGTTGAGATGATAAGTCTAATCATAAGAGTGGTACTCTTCCCCTTTAGCTCAAGATTACTGCTTTCTGGTGTCTAAACCTCTGTTTCAGTGAGTGGGAGAAAATAAGCCTGTGTGCTGAGCACAGGCCTGCACTGGGCCAAAAGGACAGAGACACAAGAGCTCCATCACTGCCAGCACTGTATCACCTCCAGTGTCACCTTCAAGGTGAGAAGGCTCATTACTTCCACTGCAGCCACTGATGGGCCCACAGTGCCCCAGGGCAGATGGCACAGGGTGGCTGGTTCTGTGCTCAGGGCATGGTGGCCTCTGCAGGTGAGCAGGGGAAGGGGGAGCATAGAGCCATAAGATGGTTTGGGTTGGAAGGGACTTCCAAGATTGCCTGCTTCCAGTCCCTTTCAACACCTTCCTCTACAGCAGGATGCACCACTTTACAAAATCTTGCCACTTTAACTCAATGCAAGGTTGCAGAGAAAAGCCAAGGTTGCAGAGAAAGGGGCCTAATGATGAGAGGCAGTCTGATCAGCTTCACAGGGAGAAAGTAAAACAGAAACAGGAAGTTGGTACAAAAGGAGGCAGAAATATTTAACACACTAAGTTGGTGTTGTGTGAACTGAAATAGAGGATAATGTTTTGTTGTTTTATTTTTTAATCCAGTAAGTAAAATTTACTGTTAAGGCAACTTGAGAAAATAAATCAAATATGTATTTGTATTCTAGAGATAATGTTAATATTCATTTTTAACATGGATTGCGTACTTTAAGTAACTTGCTCTAGTTTATGCAGTTCCATCTGGCCTATGTTATCTGAGAGTTCAGAGTGCCTTCACTTTCCTTGCTTCTTCAAGGCAAAGCTTGCCAGAAGGACTGAGCCAGAAGGACTCTTGGACGTGCACTCTTTATTTTGTGGGTGCCAGATGTGGAAGTCGGGAATAGGAGACTGAATAGGACTGAAAACAGGGTTAACTGTGAAAGCAGGCGTGCTTATTTCCACAGCTAAGTCAAGTTCAGCATTTACATGTACAGGATACAGCATTTACACTTAGGCCATTGGTACTGAGGCTACCTTGGGATTAGCACATGTTGCCCCAGAAGGAAATGGTCATGGTCTACTGCAGCCTGCACTGGATCCTGTTCATTCTTCTGCTTATGCTATTTTTTCTCTTAGGACCTGAAGGAGCTCCTGCACTTCAGTAAGAAATTCTACCAGATTTGGACTTGAAAAAAGACAGGAACTAAACGTACCTGATGGTGTTGGTATTGTCCTTGCTTTCTGAGAAGGGATTTGAAGTGATCATTAAATGGTTTGATGCCTGTGATGTTGGATAAGCCCTTACACCTGGGCTTCAGTAGAAGGGCTGAGAGGTAGTGCAGACTCTGGGGCATTTTTCTCTCACACAGCTGGTTGCTCCAGTGAGCTACAAGTAGTCAGGCCTGTTGTCTCTGCACATGAAAGGACCACTGCTGGCACCCTGCCGTGGAGCAGAGAGGATTAAGGTGGTGTTGGGTGGTCACTGTGAGTACTGGGGGTGTCTCCTCTCTTACAGCTTGTGCCAGAGCTGTGTTCCCATCAGAGTAAGACTCTGCTCAGGTGCTGGAACCTCTCCTCTTTTAGACTAAGACTGGTTCCCCTTATATCACTGTCTGGCAGCATGAAGAGTCAGACTCCATCTTTTTTATGGAGCTTCCTTTAAGTACTTAAGGGCTTCAGTGAGATCTTCCTGGAGATCTTCCTTTCCTTCTCCAGGCTGAACTCTCTCAGCTTATTGTCACAGGAGAGGTGCTCCAGTGCTGTGATCAGTTTAATGGCTTTCCTCTGGGCTTGTTCCATTCTCTTTCTTGCCTTAAAGGCCCCAGACCTGGGTGCAGTTTCAAGATGGAATCTCACAGGGGCAGAGTAGAGGGAACAAGTTGCATCCGTCATCCTGCTGCTATGCTACTTTGAGTATAGTCCGGGATGTAGTTGACACTCTGGACTGCAAGTGCACAGTGTCAGTTCATGTTCAGCTTTTTGTCTACCAGCAACTCAGAGTCCTCTTCTGCAGGGCTGCTCTTGATATGTTCTTCTTTCTCTCAGTTTGGCATCACCCTGACCTGTCAGTCTTGGCTGTATCTCAGGATGGAAAAATGATATTCTGATGGGTTGTTTCTTTGAATAAATATAGTGGTGATTTTTAAAAAGGTTGTGTTTTTTTTTTTTTTTTTTTTTAGTAAAACTCCTTGAAAATATCGGGCTGTAAAATATCAGAAATTAAATGTTCTTGCTGCTGATTGCTCATCCTGGTATCATTCAAGAGGATGACTGTTTCTTCAGCTATAAATTCATCAAGTTTTCTCCACTTCTTCTGAGAGCAGTTCATCTAAATGTTACTCTGATACACTCAAATAAGGTTATTTATTCCTCTTCAGAAATTAATTGTAAACCCTTGTTTTGCATTTTTTTTCCTAAGAATTACAAAATCATGGTTGACTTGTGTTGTCAGCATCCATGTGAAGCAAATTTTTGTGTCCTCAAGTCACAAATAAATTTTTTTTTGTAATTTAAAATTTAAAAGAGGGATATGCAAAGCAATTTTGTTTCATATCTCCTAAGTATTTATATCATATAAATAAAGCCAATTTCATGGTGGAATAGTTTGCAAATTGTTTTGTTTCCCTTCTCCTGCATTAGGTAACTGTATAATAGAATACTAATAAGGAGTGAAAATCTGAAATGCTGTTAGATATGTTTTTATAGACAGTACAATGTTATGAGTGTTTTTACTTAGTTTCCTTGTTCTTTTTTGCCTCTATTAAATGTAAGACATTTCGTATTCTGTTAGTGTCTTCCCTATGGTTTGCTTTTGTCAATATATTTTTTTAAGTATATTTGCTGTGTATTGATAGTCATGGACTCATTTAAAGAAAAAAGGAAATTGCCAAACAATTATCTTTTTTTTCAATCAAGATATTACAGGGAGTGAAGCAAAAACTTCTGAACACTGCATTTAACAGTTTTGTCGTTCTGTATGGAAAAATGAAAAATTTTATTGTTACTAGCAGTTATACTTCTCTGCTGACTTATCCATGCAAGACAGATATAATGCTGATGGCACTAGAAATTTAAAATCTTGGTTTTGAGCCACTTAGAATTATGCTTTTGTGCCATTTACTATGTTAATGGGAGATTTATAGTTCACATTTTCTTCTGTACTTAACCTATGGAGATAATTTTTAAAAAGCTGGTTATTCCTTGTAAACAGATATATTTTGACAAAAATGCAGCAGTATCCAAAGTGTTATGTATTATATCACTGCACAGAATTTAACTCAAAGCTACTTGAGCTAACTTTTCCACATTTAAGTGTTCAGACAGTGGATGTATGGCCTGTAATTTGTCTTGAGTTACATAAGGTATATTTTTGCTGTTAATATGATCAACAAAGCATAGCAGTAGTCCATGGTAATTCAAATGAAGAAAACAAAACTTTATGTGTCTGATGATCAGTTTAGAAATAAAAACATCATTAATTTCTGGATATTGCAGTACTAGCTAAACATTTACTCAGGTAATTGCATACAGTTATGATAATTTGCATTTAAAACTTACAGCATCAGTATTGCCTTGGAAATTGTTACAGAACAGGGAGTCTTCAGGGAGTTCTTAAACCAGGCAATAGATTCAGTTAATATAAAATAGTAAGTAATTTTGTTTAACAATCATACAGTGAAGTCTCTGTGTCACTTTAATATGTCTTTTCTTTTTTCCATACATGGTAAAAAAAATTATGAAGGCATAAACTCATGACTTTTAAGAATATGTGTTTGAAGTGACATACTCTTCTTACAGTAGAAGTGTTTAATGTAGATTTATTTTGCATACTGCAGCATTTTCTTGGAGCGGGTTGACAAAACTGAGACTTGGTGTGCAAGCTCTGCAACATTTGAGAGACTTGTCAGCAGGTGGAGCTCAGTGCCAGAAGACTAGTTATGACAGAATACGCCAAAGCAGTTAGCATGAACTTGGGAGAGATACCCAGGGCAGAAGCAAGCTGAAGCACCCTGGTACAGGCATTGGGATGGTGTAATGCCTGGTGCCAGTAGAGTTCCAGGCTTAAAAGTGTACACAGCAGAAAATGGTTTTATCTGTTCTAGCATAATTACTTGAAAAAAAATACAGAAGTTCACCTCATATCTAATCACTTTTGTGGTTTGTTATTCCTTTTTAAAAGGCTTTAGAGATGTTGTCCTTAGTGTCCTTGCTTTAAAAATAAGATAATCCAGCTTTTAGTGAAGGTTATGGTAATTAAAATATTAGATCTCAGTCATTATGGAAGGAAAAAAATACTAAATACATGAAACAGAGCTGAAGTGCTACTTTATTTATTTGTAAATTATTTTATCTAATGTGAATGTTTTATCTTTCCATCCTTGCTTTCTAGAATCCAATACTTTGTGCTTTAATTAGTACGATCAATAAACCAATAGCCAGAGTCTTGTTCTGCAGGTTTGGATTTGAAGAGAATGTGTTCAGAACTCTCACTAAAATAGTGATTGACAAATTTAATCAATTTGTATGTGTTGTTTTTTTCACTGTCAGTTACACAGATATGAAAGAGGCTTTGCAGGAGTTTGCGATTTCATTAAAGATGCTTCATTGCATACATTTTAGATGTTGGATCACAAAGCAACATAATCTGTTGAGAGAACTACCACACTGTTAGGAGTTCCTTTTCCCCTGCTGTCTCAGACTATGAAGGTTCTTTATTTTGAAATAGATGCAAGGAAGTGATTGCCTTCTGTGACAGGCCATTGCAGCAATTGCAGAAAGCATAACAGTAGAGATAAATTTGTCATTTTTCTTACTGATTTAGAAGAATAGACACATTCTTATGCTGTGTAATGCATCACCAAACATCTCCCTTATCTGTCCATGTAAGTAATTCTCTACTGATTTGTGACTCATGACATTTATATAAAAGTAAGATTGTATTAAAGCATGGTAGGGGAGCCCTTCACAGTAATTTAGTTTATATATTTATGAATCTTGTACACTTCCACCATGTTGCAAGATCTTAACTTTCTTGTCAATAGATCCTGGGCCAGAGTTAGTCTGTGCAGCATTGGTATCCTTATCCTTTCTTTTATTTTAGTCTCTACTGAGGAAGTGCTGCCAGTGCAGTCATGCTGTAGAAATTTTTGCCTATTTATTCATTAAAGACCTGGAAATAAACAGTTTTATTTGGTGGACAGCTGAAGTTCAATTTTGTTTATGGCCGCTTTCCAAGCTTGCTGGCTTGGGCCTGTGTTTCTGGCTTACAGCCAGAATTTGACATGGATCAAAAGTGCCCCAAATGTCAGATGCTTTTAAGAAGTGTGGACAGTATTAATTCAATTCAACTTTCTCTCTTAGTGAATATGTTCTAGCTTCTGTTTCTTGTTTTTGTAAATCCCAACTGCCTGATGGACATATATCAGAGAAAGAACAATACAAA
Source organism: Passer domesticus (assembly GCF_036417665.1). Lineage (NCBI taxonomy): Eukaryota > Metazoa > Chordata > Aves > Passeriformes > Passeridae > Passer > Passer domesticus. Next base: position 53,925,301 of record NC_087512.1, on the reverse strand, counting down.
AGGAGACAATAAGATAGTAGGCAGATAAAATCAGTCATTCTTTGTCCCACACTCTGATCTAGAATTTACAGGATAAGAGGTCAGTGGAGTTGTCAAGACTCTTGCCACTGAACATGCCTAGAATCTTCTGAAGTAAAAGGCTGGACTAAGTTCACACACTAAGGCTCAGAACTTAAGTACTTCTTAAGGTTAGCATATTATCTATCAAAAATGTCTTGAGAAATAACTTGGTCTTGGGGAAAAGTGGAATTAGTAGTATAAGCACACTTTTTGAGGAATTGAAGGAGGTGCATTATTCACAGAAACAGAACTCTTCAGAATATTTGAAGTGCAGATTTAGTTTACCCTCTCTGTATGAAAGAGAGTTATAAGCACTTGAGATACCTAGACCTCTCTTGAACTGCCAAAAATATTTCAAGAGCTTTAATTTCTTCCTTGAGGAAGCAGGCTTCACCATGGTAGTGTTCAGAACTGCATACCCACTGGGGATTTGTTACTTCAGTGTGAATCTTCTCTGTGGATTAAGAAAGCTTCACAGAGAAGTTTACTTTCAAACAGAAATCATGTGCTAGTATCCAGCAGGGAGAAAAGTAGTCATTTTTTGCCAGAATCATCGTCATTGCCTTCTTGCATCTTTTTCATAGTGATGGCACCAAATTAGTGTGATTGCTAACTTCTCATAGTCTCTAGGCAATTCACAGGAAGTAATGTGATAGAATTTGGCTGCTTTAAATCACTTCTCTGCTTTTCTCTCTTCCTTTTTAAGAGGCTGATTAGAAATACCATTGTCCTTAAAGGCAATTATTATGCTTCTAAAACTCCTAAAATCTGCTGTAAAATAATTATTGGAATTAGGATTTATGTTTTTAATGTAGTGTCACTGGTAGTTTTCTGGCAGATAGAAGTGTATGCTTTTATGCTTAGCTTGTGGTTTTTTTCTGCCATGTTATGAAGTTCTTGCCTGCTACAGACTTGAGAAACCAGAGTAGCAATCTAGTTTTCAGACTACTGTCTTTAAGTTACAGAGCTATTTTTTGGTTCTCCTTTTTATTTTTTGGTTATTACTGTTAGTGGTTTTTAACAGTGGGGTAAGTGAAATAGCATGTTTCAGATAATCCTTTTTTTTTTTCCTTGTATCATGTAGCAGTCAGATGGATGAAAAACATTTCTGGTCAGTTTGGGATCCAAGTGCCTGAACATCAGCACTAATGCCCGGTTTTAAATTTCTTAATGTATCTGCCTGTGGCATGAAGCTGTGACTCCTAGGCCATAAAGAACAGTGGATATTAATATTCAAACAGGTGAAGCCCTCTTTCCAACAGATATTGAGGTTCTTTGTTCAAAATAGTCTTTAATGGTAGGGAAAATTAAAGTTCTGTGTGAGATAGTGGTAGTCACTGCAACCTTGTCAAAAAATTCCATGATACTTATTTCAATTTCTTTACAGGGAGGTATAGAAACAGGTCATCAGAAACCTAATTTCTGTTTGGCTGGTGTTAGGGTAATGTGAGAAAGTCAGTGACATTTGCATGAAGGTAATAGCAGATATCCAAGAGTTTCTGAAACTGATGTCCTCATCCTAGAGGAAAGAAAGTTTGGAGTGCCACAGCCAAGATGCAAGGAAATTTGTCATTCTTGGAAAATGATTTAAAGTCTTTGCTTTTAGGGCACTATAGGACTTTATAGACCAAAAGTAGGTTGTTTTCTGGAAGTTACTGCAAAATATTTCTGCAAGCAAAATTATTTTTTAAATCTGATTTTTTTTGTCAGATTTCTGAGAAAAGCAGGAGTTGTTGGTGTCTAGAAGCTAGAGTATAGATTAGTGAAAGTAATTATTATAAGTATTAATTATAAGAGTATAATTAGTAAAATTTAGGGGGAAAAAAAGAAAGAAACCAAATACAGGATAGAGTGGCAGAGCCAGACACTGGCAGCTCCAGAGGCAGCAGAGCATTTAGTCAGGGTCAGAGTGTGCCTAGAATTCCTATCAGGAACAAAATGAAAAGAGGTCAGGAATAGTGCTGAGGACAAGACTATCATGTGGGTCCAAAGTCTGTCCAGGACACAGGACCAAACATAGGATTGAAGAAACCTACAGCATACTCATATAGGAGTCATCCAGGATGAAGGGCTGGAGACAGAGCAGTTGTCAGTATAATTTCATGAGACAGTATTTCTGAGACTGTGGCTCATCATCATGAGATTGACTTCATCAACATGTGTTGCCACTGTGGCAAATTGAGTGCTAAAATCAAAGCCTAAATGATATGATAAAAAAAAATACAGTATAGAAGTAATATATCCTGAGCTATATCTTCTTTTTTGTTTCTGATGTGCCTCAGAATGACTTGTTTTTATTTCTAGACCTTGGCTATGAATGCTAAGATGAAATAAAATCAGTTAATGTTTGGCTTTATGTGTAATACAAACATCAGTCATTCCCCTTTAGATTAAATTTACTTAGTTTTGCTAGAACTTTGTAACAATGAGGACTTCCACAATACCTAATTGAAATTATCTCACTCTGGAAACCTGTAGCATTTACTTAGCAACTGCTATAAAAATGAAAATAAAATGGAAACACAAGTGTATTGATTTGGGGTTTGGAGGGCTACAATGAGATGCTTGACAGTCTTGACAATTTCTGTATCATGTTAACCTGAAATTTTTGTCCTCTGTGCTAGTTGCTGTTTAGAGCAGTTGAACATGGTGATTGTACTGAATTCAGTGTAATACAGTGAATGTTGCAGTACAGAAGGAGCTGATGTGACTGAGCTGGCTATAGGTGTTTGTAATGAAAGGCGATGCAGATTTTTGTATGGCTTTTAAGTGAGGGGAGATGTATTTGGAGAGTTTTAAAAATGAAAAAGTTTAAAAGTAACTTCTGAGCTAGAAACAATGAAACAAACAAAAAAAAGGTAACTTCTGGCTTATAAAACCAGAAAAGTTGAAGAAGTAACTCTGAGTTTAAAAAAAATAAAAAACTTTTAGGTTTGTATTTTGATAGTCTGAAAGAGAAACACATATCCTCAAGGAAAATCAAAGTTCAGTGCAGCTGATATAAATTCAGTTTTCTTATGTTAATTTGTTGGCTCTTATAGCACAAAGGGGAGATGGTGTTTTCTCTTTAGGAGGTGGGGAAAAGACAAACCTGCAAGTGGGAATTGTGAATATTTCCTATCTAATAGGATCCTGTTACAATGTGGTTGTGCTCATTTAGTGATGATTCAAGTTGCAGGCCACAGTAATATGTGACAACTACATAAGGACCATTAATGAAGGAATGATTTGTTTTCGAGTAATTTTTATAAGGGCAAATGAGGTAGCTTTTTGACAAAAATGCAGCTGTTTTCTTCTTAGGCTGTTTTGTAGTAGTATGCAAAGCTATGGCTGTGTGTTGGTCTGCTTCAGACTGCTGCTGCTTTTGGCCATTTGATCTGTTCACTCCATAGAGATTTTTATATATAACCTGTAAATTAACACTGGTTTTGTGGATAGTTGTATGTACAATTTGATCTTGGTGTTTCAGGAACTCTGTGACAATGAAATTTGTAGCTTTATAAGATGTAATAAAAATAGTGAGGAAAACATGGTTTTCAACCAACATGACTGAAGTATTTCATCAGTTATTTTCTTCAACTGTTAAGAAGTTGATGCATTGAATCATGTATCACTATACCCATAAACTAGACATTATTGATTTTTTTTATGAGAAGGGGGGTGTGGCACAGAAAGAGTTTCTTCTGTAACAGAGGAGACTGGTCTTTGATTCAACAGACAGCTTGAGCATGCCAAATAAGTACAGCTTACGAACTTTGAGGCAACACTGCTTGGTTGTTCAGACCCTTTTTAATAAGTAATGATTGAAATTAAAAAAGAAACTGTTGACTGAACTACTAACTCAAAGTCTTTGCATTTCTGTAGAAAAAGTGCTTCCTTATTTATTTTGGTTCATCGTGCTAGATACAATTTATGACCCTTGGCTTGAATAGGGTTCAAATCTTTTATTTGGTACAATTACTGAGATATACACACTGACTCTGTCCTCCATGTTTATATTGATGATATTTATATTTTCAAAATAATCTGTTTGTGTCTGTGATTTGTAGCTGTGATCTGTGCATGAGTTCAGTGAACCATTGGCTTTACTCGGAGTTGAATTTGAACACTGCCAATTTTGAAGGTTTGCATTTTTATTGTTCTGTTGTTTAAATTGGCAGATACTTGTTGTTTTGGCACCCTGCAAAGATTACTCATTAAGCTTATCTCAGTTATGGTGCTCAAGTTGTGTTCAAGCTGTCACAAAGTTGTTCTATCATTTTATCTATTAACATGCAAGCTATTTGTGCATCAAAACAGTATCAGTCAAATCCAAAAGTAAACATCACATTCTGACTACCCTGCCAAACAGCTGTCAGACAGAAATACCTGATATTTCTTACCTTCGTCACTTCAGATTTGAATCTAGGCATACTGCAAGCTCTTTCCAGTTATGAAAGTTTCAGTTTCACTATTTAACACATTTAATGTAAATGTGGATCTGACTAAGAACCTGTCATGTCCCATTTGACTGAAGCTCTTCAGGGTTAACTCCATGAAACTTTGTTTTATTGTGATAAAACAAATGCATCCTCTCACGGTATGATTTTCCAAACAGGTTACAATCACCACTCCATATTTAGTAACACTGTTTATTGGGAGAAGATAAAAGCTTCACATCTTTCCTGATCGCTTAACATGTAGTGCTATTTCTTGGTGTTTGACGCAGCATTTGCCAGGTGATTTCATTAGAGCCAATGAGTCAGCTTGAGCCAGTTAACGAATTATAAGAGGAATATTGATTAGAAGATACCACTGTGTAGAGGGCAGAAGTGAAGAAATGTTACTTTGTACCAGTCAGAACAGTGTGATGACAAAGATAAAGACAATCCCCCTCTGATACAATGACATGCTAGTTGGCTGGGGAGACAGGATTTTTCTGCTGCCCGTAAGAACTTCCTTTGAAGTTAGAGAAAAATTTGGTGGTTTCCCCACCTCATCCCCCTAGAGAATAGTGTTTTCTGTAGGTTGGCATGGACTTCTGGTGAAGTTGAGCTGCAGGTCCCCGCCTGCAGTCTGGGATCCCGCACCTATTGGATATTTAGTTTTTGGCGTCCTGTGAACCACAGGAGGATTTATGGGTTTCAGGGTCATGCAGTATAGTGATGCTGTTCTTTACAGCATCACTATACATTCTCTGTTCTTTACATGTTGACTTTTATCCACTGCTTCTGCAACAGCTGTTCAGGTTTCAGCTACTCCAATACATCTAATACCTTCCAGGAACCAGACTTTCTTGACTTAATGCCTAAGATCTGGACTCCACCACTAGCTGTGTAAAGCACTTGTCTTTAGCAGGTATTACTGAGTGTAAATGTGTCTGATAACCAACCAAATCCATCAGTGTTTAAATCTATGTAATGAGATCTGGAAAGACTCTCATTCCTCCTGTTAGTGAGTAATGCATTCTAATTAAAATAACTGACCAATGTAGTAAGTGCAGTCACTAACAAATGCCATAGTCAGTTCATGCTATGTTTATAAATACTGCATTTAGATATGTTATGGGCTAACTAACCCCCAGTTGGCACAGTTAGAAGCAGCATCAGTTGCTTCATTTGCTGATGCACAGAGTACTTACTACCATAGATGTAGTTTTCCCTTTATGCAGTTGGTACAGCATCCGATTAGTTGATTCAGTTGTCTTCCCATGTCTTTGGATACAAAATGCATCTAAAGAGATGCAGTCCTCCTTAGAAAACCATGTTTTGGATGGAACCTTTGCTTGAGTTGAGGTCAGGAAATATTTTTTTTCAGAATCTCTAGGAAGAAACTCCCCAAACTGTCCTTTTCACTGACCTGTTGCCTTAGTTCTGTATTTTTCACTTCCCCTGTACTTTACTTGAGTGTCTTTTAGCTAACCTCCATGGCAGAAATGAATCGCCTGCTTGTAGCTCATAGCTGTAATTTTCTTCTGTGCTGATTTATAATCCCCCACCTATGAGCTGCTATACAGATTTATTTTATGAGATCACATTTTGTCAAGATAGTGATGACATTTTAAGTCAGTGAGACCAGAGAAGCTTTGCCTGTGCAGATCTGGAATAAAAGAATGAGAACTGTTTTTGTTTTGTTCTCTGCTGAAATTTGGCTTGGCTTTCTGTTGGGGGGTTTTAGAGTTTTAAAATAACTAACACAGGTTGTAATGAGAAAAGGAGAATGGTTTGTGCTTCTCAGTCTGCAGAATGTGTAAGTATGTATGGATTTCTGGCAAGCCTGTTACTGTTATTTTAAGTTTGTGGCTAGTAAAGACAATTTCCAGTTCCAGGTGGCATTCTTTGGCACGCACACTGCTCTTCAGGAATTTGTCAACTTGTGGTAGCTGTGGATGATCTTCATCACTTCCTCACTTCAGCTGCAGACTGCTGCAGAGAGCATTAGGAGTTGAGATATTTTGGATATTTTTTTGCAAGACTTTATGTTTACCTGTCTGGATCCTTGTGTAAAAATGTCCTGGACATTGTATTTGCTTGGTCTGCTGAATTGTATTGAAAACTTCATGCATAGCTTAGTTCTTCAGGCACTTTCACTGGAAAATTTTGCATGCCTCTTGTGAAATGTAGCCTAGAGCTTCTTCACTTGTGGCTTTTTGTTATCAGCCCACAGAGTGATGACTCCAGTTCTTTTTATTAGGCCAGTAGTTGTAATAAGGTTCTCTTGGTCCTTGAGTAATATTTACCAGTTTGAAAAGTTTGATGTTAACTTTTTTAAAACTGAAGCTAACTACTGTGTGCCTAAAACTTCACCATTCCATTGAGGAAGTGTCATTACAGAATACTGTAATTTTTTAACAAGTGCCAAAACCACTCTCTACCTTTATACTTTTTTTTTGAGTAAATGAGTATTTGAAAACATCAGGACATAAAATTTATTTCCTACACTAATTGTATCTCTAGTGGAGGAATACTGATTTCTTGGTTGCTGTTTTATCATAATCTAGGTAAATAGAGATGCAGTTTTCCAAATAGGAGTAATGCTGCAAATCAGGTGTTTATGTAGAAAAAATAAATTTCTTCCATTACCTTAGCAAGAATTTTCATTCTAGTTCAGGTTTTGTTTTGTTTTGTGTTTTCTTTTTTAACTGGAAAGAGGGATGGCAAGACCAGTCTTTTTGTGCATAGATGCATATTACCAGTTCAAAAATATACTTCAAGTTGAAGACTTTTCCACTTCAAATGGCAACTGTAGTGTTGATCTTGATTAAAACTCTGGGGCAGCATCAAACACTACTACATTTCTCTGTTTTTCTGAGAATTCTGGTCATAAAACCCTGAAACTATTTCAACTGGATATATGAAATAAAGTATTAAAGTGCAGAATAAAATTAGCCTCTGATTCAAAAAGTCTCCTAAGAATTTGAACATTGAAATGGTTTGTGGATGCACATTTATTTACCACTTTTGGACTTGTGAGGCTTGGTTCTCTTGAAGCAGCAGCAGCAGTACAGCCTGAATGTTGAGCATGTTGTCCTAGCAGATGCTGATCTTCACTAGCAGCCAGTTCATCATACCGTTGTTTTTTTTCATGCCATTGGTTTTTTTGAATTATTAGCTGCTGCTGGATCTAAGGTGTTGACTTTCTTGCTTGTAAAACAGTTAATATCTGAAAATATACTGACAAGCCTGAGGTTTTTAAAGGATGGAGGTCTTAATTTTCCCTGTTATATATTTCCAAAGTTAAATATGGTAATAGCATTTAAACTTATTTTTCAAAAGTATTTATTTGTTCTAAATTTGTCCGCAAACTTTCAAAAGTCTTAATTGGTTTGTTAAATTGCCTTTATTTAAATCAGGTGTCATTTACTTGGCATCATTATGTGATCAATGAATGGAGGTGTCTTGGAATTTTGTGGTGTAGAGATACAGTCATTAAACTGCATTAGTCCTTGACTGATTACTTTTTCCTTCCACAAAACCAGTTTTTATACAAGATCTCAGAGCCTCAGCTTAGGTGTTGAGGTACATTTAGTCATTTTTCTCTAGAGAGCTGTTGACATTCTTGATGATAATTTGGTGAAATCCAAATATCATCTTTTTAAAAATAAAAATGCTGTTAGGCGTATATAAGAGTTAACATGTACTGTGTTTCTGGAAACATTATGTCTAACCCCCATTAAGAGGTGCTCAACTTTTGTTAAGACATTTGATACATGTTGGTCTGTTTGGAAGATTTACTAATTATTTAAAAGATGAAGGTGACATTTCCCTGACATTTCATATGTAGCTTGAAAAATTAGTCTTCTGAAAGTCTTAATTAAGGCAGAAAACAGAGCAGACAACTTAACTGTACATTCTGTTATTAGAGATAGGGGTTCAAAAAAGAAAAGTGTCAATCATATTGTAGTATTCATAATTATTTTTTAAAAATTAACCTATTTACACAGAGTGTTTGCTGATAGCCAAACCTTTACTAGGTAAAATCTGCCAAAGATTTTTCAGGTTTTTGTTACCAAATATTTCACCAGACTCTTGCTTAATATTTTTTCTTGCTGCTGTTTTTCTGGAAAAAAAAATTACTCTATAGCCTCTGTTGTAACTTTAAAATCTGAAATATAAGGAATGAAATACATAAAAGTAATCATAAGAGGAAAAAACTTTATTTTGAAAGAAAACAAATGTTTTTGATTACAAGTTAAATTCCTGAACTTTTTACAAATTGTATATATTATTATATTATGTTAATATTATATGTTAATATGATATAATGTATTATATTATATTATATATTGTATATCATATTATTATATTATTAATTATATTAATATTATTCTAATATTAACATAATATTGTGTTACTACGTTCCTGTAGACCAGCCTGTAGTAACACTGCCTGATTTAACATATACCATTAATAACTTTTAAGTTAACACTCAAAATAAGGTTTAAATGTTCTTGAAGAGATCAAGTTACTAGAAGTGATCAAAACCAAAAAGCATGCCAGAAATTTTCAGGAAAAGAAGAAAGAAGAGATCAGAAAAACATTATGTTGCTGTATTAATTGATGTGCACCTGCTTCCCAAATACCATAGAACTGCAGAATAATTTAAATTGGAAAATATATCAGGGGTCCATCTGGTCCTGCTTGTTGCTCAGAGCAGAGCCATCTTTAATGTTATACCAATCTGCAAAATGCCTTGTGCATGTTGAGGTTCTAGCAGCTCCAGTGATGGAAGTCCCTCTGGGAAACCTGTTTCCGTATATAATCACTGTCGTCCTCATTGTGAGATTTTTGTTTTTTTTCAGTATCTAACTAGTTTTTCTTAATGCAAACTATCCTTTTGCTATGTACCACAGAAGAGTTTGGCTTCATGTAACCAATTGTATTTTCAGCTCCCTTAATTAGAAAACTGATGTAGGAGAATTCAGAAGAACGAAATAATAATGCTCAGATATGTGGAGGAGCTTCTGTAGAATTAGTGAATAAGCAGATTGGGCTTTACAGACTTCAGAAGTGCAATGAAGGGAATGTCATAAAGGTGTGTGGGGATACATGGGGGAAGTGAATAAGGAATAATGACTGTTCTCTGTCTTTGCAAAAACAAGAAGTAGGGCTCATCAAATAACCACAGTAGGCAAATGATTCAAAAAAAGCACAGAAACATATTCTTCAAAAATGTGTAATTAACTTGTGCAACTGGTTGCTACAGTGGGGCATTGTAATAAGTTATATAGATTCAGAAAACAGTTAAAAAATATGAAAGGAAAATCCTTCCTTGACTGTTGCATGTAGAAACATCCAGACCTTAACTAATAAGGCTGATCTTATACTACAGATCCTCAGAGGACAAAGACCTGCTCTGAAGAGCTGCCATTCTCTTTTTCTTACAGGTTATTACTCCACTGGCATAGTCTAGGATATGCTTTTGGTCTGAGAAATTATAACAGTTATCAAATTTCACACTAGTAAGTTTTGTTTTTCAGGCTACCCCCTGCAATTCAGGATAGGTAACATTAATTTGCATCCAGTGCAGTGTTTTATAATATGTGTACATCAACTATGCATCATTTCTGCTGCTTTAGAAGGTGTTTAAAACAGAAAATACTGCCTTATCATAAAGTGATTTTTGAATACCTAAGTTGTTTAACTGGTTTCACTGTGTACTTGAGATATTTTTAATTAGCTTTGAATGTTTAATTTTTTTTATAACTGTTATATCTACATGGTTCTATACAGTTCTAGATATCTGCAATAGTAAACTAAGAAAATGCATATTATAATTCCTGGAAAGGGACTCCAAAGAGATGATCTACTCAACTCAAGTAATCATCTCATATCCAACCAGCAGCTCTTTTCATGTGTGAGTGCCATATTAATAATTTAAAATACTCTGTGTTTTTTTGTAAAGATGTCATAATTCTTTATCTGGTTTTCTACATGTGGTCTTTCTGAGATACTTAGTTTTGTCATAAATGGGACCAAAAGAAAAAAATTAAAAAACAGAGAACGGTGTTTTGAGGAACAAGATTAGTCTTCTTTTTGAAACCAAGTGATATGCTTTTGGGGGTATTTGCCATGTTCTGCTGTCTGCTCAAATTTTAATATGTCAGCATTTATGTCTCTTTCAGTAAATGCTAAAGCTGTAAAACAGATGTTCGAAGATTTTTGTGGTTAGTATATTCACTCATGAATTGGCAGGCCATAGTTATTGTCACTGTATAAGTTTATGACATGCTTTTGGGGCCACTCCTTTATAACTTCTAATCTCCACTGCTGAAGTGATAATTTTCAGAAAGTTATTTTCTCTATTTTGAAGAGTTTTTGCTTGTAAATGACAAAACTTCATTCTCACTCTATACTTACATAGACCTCAAAAATATTCCTTGTTCTACCCATTGTCTAAATTTAAAGCTTTGAGATTAATGTTGTTCAGCACCTTTTTCATCAGGGAATGTGTATCTTCAAACAAGAAAGGAAGCTAGCATTCACTTTGCAAAAACTGTATTGATTACTCTGGCAGATGCCTGTTTCATCTGTATGTTCATTGAACATATCGTTTGCAGTAGCTGCTGAAATTTCCCTGTCTAAATTTATCTTAGAGCCCTTGTATCCTACTGAGTTTTTATCAAAATATCTGAGGACCAGTTCCCTCACCAAATTAGAGAATCAGTGCTATCACTCTCATCTTTCAGATATCACTGATTATGTTCTTTTCATTGAAATCCCTTTTCTTTTGAGAGCATTTTCTCTTTGACTTGTAGAGTCATCATCACATTTCCTCTATGTTTTCTGTGAAGGTTTTGTGATGTAATTTGCAAGCCCACGTTCAACTTCTGTATCCATGTGGACAGTTCACATCTGACTCGTGAGGCTTTTTTTTTTTTTTTGAACGGAATAATATTAGAGTATGAGCTTATTTATATCACTGTACATACATGGCTGACTAGTGTTTTAGGAATATTCAATATATGCTGCATTGTCCTTTGTCTGTTGCTGATAATCTTCCACCTTTGATTGGTAGTGTTAATATTTACCTGTCTCTCAGAAGCATTTATTTTATTTTATCTTTATCTTAGATCTATCTCCAGCTCTTTACTTCATTGCTTTTCTAAAAAGAGTATAGACTATTTTTCTTTTATAGTAACATCTAAAATACAGCCCTAGTCCTGGATTTATACAGCTAAAAAACTCTTCTGGGCTTTTACATCACACAGTTCAATTTAAGCAAAATCTTTTTTTCCTGTTGCTTTTTCTTGCCTATGTTCATTGAAAATACTGTTGTGACTATGACTCATCTGATCTGTCTTTTTGATTGTGTCACTCTGCTGGGTATATTGTTTTATTTCTCATACGTTGTTAAGATTTGCAGTGGTTGTGCTCAGTGACAGGACTGTGTGTTTGGCAAATGAGAGACTTGCTGTCCGCGGAAATGTATCAGTTAAAGGGCATGACCATGGAAGATAAATTGTAGTGAAAAATCCACTGAAACACACAGGATCTCACGCTGCACATGATCCCCCAAACAGAACATAGGAAACACAGAAGCCCATATATATAAGTATATAAATATGCAATTGAGGAAATCCTCAAGTAAAATAGCGGGTGCTTCACTCATGGTTTTCAACTGACCTGAATCCTTTGCTTTGGTTCTTATGCTTAATTTCTTCTTTCTGTCTCTTGTGAGAAGAGAAAGAATGGAAAGGAAATTAAGAGTGTCAGAATGGTTGTCTTCTGTTGTGACATCTCTTGAAAAAAGCTGAAGTGATCTTTTTCCCCTCTTAGGAAGGATGGAAAACTGAGCAGCCTTGCATCCTATTGTTCTGACACTCCATAGGAGCTGCCCCACCATGCTTTAGTGATAACAGTAAGGTTACAGCCATGAAAGTGTGAGCACATCTCCAGTTCTTCCTGTTTACTCTCCTGCTGTCTGCTGTCAGCATACAGGCATTCTGGTGGGCTCCCAACGAAGCGGACCTTGTATCTGGCTCTTTCAGGTGTTCTCCTGCTGACCTGCCTGCCTACCCCAGGCTCTGGGCATCTCAATGGTGTGAGTGGGATGGCTCCCACAGCCTATCATTATTAAATGTGATGATATCCTCTACCTGTTATATCTAGTTTATGATATAGTTAATTTAAATTCATTCTGGGAAGTCGTTAAAAACATGGCTAGTCCTAAAAAGGGAAATGTCAGTCATGCATTTTTCATAATTTTTTTATTATATGTTCTCATTACACAGGTGTGTTTAAACACACTTAAAGAAATAGGTTAAAATGTTTTCTAATGACCGCTTGTATTTGCATACATATAGCTTCTTAATGGTAGAGTACAATTTTTTCTGTAATAATTCAGTTATTGCATAAAATACTATGATCTACAGGTTAGTTTGCTTTCTAGTGAAATTGGTGTTGTATAAAATAAGAATTGAGGTATCATGCTACCATTTCCTTGGTGTCTCTGAAACTAATTAATTTGAGCGGAAATGAAACTGAATTAGCTAGTATGCTTTAGTAGCTGCATTGTGTGTGCTAGTAAGTGTAATACTCCATAATGCTCTCTATAGCTTCCGTGAAGCAGATTCCTAGTACCTTTCCAGTGTCTAGCTCAGGTTAATTAGTCTGACAGTCACATGTCTTACAACTTTGAAACTTTTGTCATGACTACATATTTGGCATGTTTGTTTTGTTTGGTGACATGATGTCTGTTGGAATGAGCACTGTGTAGAATTGTAATGGACTTTCTGAGTGAATAGTGCCTCTGCTCTCTGCTAGGTTCCTTCAGAAATTTTAAATTACCTAATATTCTGAAATAATCCTTTCAGCTACTGAATCCTTTGTGGAATTGGGAGTGTCTTGACTGAGAGGTTCAAAATTTGATGTGGCTGGGAAGAGATCATTGAAAGATAGCTGTGATGTGTATTTGCTTTTATTTTGTAAATCAAACTTAAAATAACACCCTGATTTAACTAGTGAGATAATACACACATATGTACATAAATACATACATTTAAAAAGTAGATGGGGTGTTCTGTGTTGCAGTTTTACACCAGTTTAGAAAAAAATATATACTTAATGTGCATTAAAAAAATCCCTTTATATGGATTTATATAATATTCTGAGTGAAAAACAGGTTTCCTGCAAGATGAAGTAGTTCCTTCTAAGGCACACTGCTGGGCAATGGCAAAAAAAGTCACAAGAATACTGCTGTTGTATCTCTTTAGTGTTATCTTGGTTGCCCTAAAAATACTTGAGTGGAATAAATAAACTCAGTACTGGCTACAGTTGTGTTTTGTCATATGTTTGATTATGCCTGCTGTGCAATTTCTGAATCTTCATTGCTGTAAGATATAGACTCGTTTCAATATGTCAGGGGAAAGAACTGTGGGAATGCTAAATAATGTTTATAAAAGAGCTGCAGTTGGAACAGGACATGTACTACATTTTGAACAAAGTTTATCCCTTAAATGCAGATTTCAATACTCGCTCTATTTAATGCAACAGTTTGCCTCTGTATGTCATTCAGTGGTGCTTATCAAAGTTGAGTCTGATATTTTGAGTCAAAAAAGCTCCTTCTTGTTAATATTTTTTTGTTAATGAGAAATTGGTAAATGTAGAACCTTACTTGTAATTTGTTGCTGTTGCTAGATAAGCATGCTGTTAGTGTCCACTAGCAAGGGAGCTCTTGAGTTTTGGTTGTGGGAAGGGAAGTAGGGTTTGTGCATCTTTTGGTAACTTATTTTCTCCTGTTATGTAAGAAGTATACATTTAATTGGTGTTAAATGTCATGGCTGGCTTCTGAAGAGATGTGTGGAGTGGATTACTCCACAACCATCATGCAAGCTAATGTAGAATTTGTGTCTTAGTTGTTAATGAGGTTTTTTGTTTGGGTTTCTTTGGTTTTTTGTTGTTGGGTTTTTCTGTGGTGGTTTTTTGGTTTTTTTGGTTCGTTGGTTGATTTTTTTAGGGTTTTTTGGGATTTTTTTGGTGCAAGCAGTTTATTTCAGCAGCATCATAAGAATAAAAATAAGGTTTCAGCACAGAGTTATTTTACTAAAATTAAATTATTTAGTATATGACAATATTTGAGTCTGATAAAATGTATAAAAATGTAACTGATGGGTAAGTGGACACATAGTTAATGAGTATTTCTGTGACAGATACACTCCCTATTAGAGTTTTCACAATTTGGCTGGTTATTGCACTCTTTTATTCACTAGTGTACAAATTAAGGCAAATTGCAGACTTCTGCTACCAAATGAATGGCATTATTTTGCTAAGAGAGCATTTAACCTGTATCTTGCAAAATAAACTCTATTTGGAAATAATTTTCAGAGACTGCTAAATTTGGTGTGCAGATTTATTGCTTGTTGGGAAGTCCTGGAATAAACTGAAGCTGCATTTCTTACAATATGAGGTCTTTGATTTCTTCTGTCAAAGGTGGAAACTTGAAAGCAATTTTTCTTTGTAACACTGGCAAACAGTTGTAGTCTCTCTTCATTATCAGTTTTTTACAGTTTAGTTAACGTAAAGCAAATTAGAATGAGGTTGTTAATGTGTGATTTTTCTGCTTCAGAGTACCTTGGCTGTTTCTGAACGTGGTTTACAAGTAATAAACTCAGTTTGTCCATATTAAAATACTTTTTTTTTTAAGGTTGTTATTTATTTGAGAGCTGATAATAAGAGATGAAGAAAAGTATAGTCTTCGGACTAAGTCAGCTTTTGAGACCTTGGAATTTATATTGACTTCTGCTGAATTAGAGATGCTTAAAGGCTGTTTGTGTTCCAGCCACAGCCCTATTCTTGCAGAATTTTAAATACAGACAGTGGCTTGTCAGAAGTGACAGTGGCACGTACGGTTTACAGTAATGCCAGAAGAGAAATGGCTTCTGTTACTTGCACCAATGGGTGCTAATATTTATAGGTAGTCTGTTGTTAGAGAAAGGCCTGTTAAAAAAGAGAAAGTAAGGATGTCCTTTAAGTAAGGATAATGCACATATATAGAGTTTTTACTATGTGGGGAGTTTTATTACATATTTTCAAATCATTGTCCCTTTAAAATTTGAGGTATTTCAGGAGAACTGAGAGTTGAGTCTCTTGTTTTTGGAATATAAAAGAATTTCAGTTTTCTTTATAGTTGAAGTATTTGCACAAAGTATTTTAGGAAATACAGAATTTGTAAGTGGTTAAATTTTGTTTAATCCTGCTGATTCTGACACTTCCTAGCTTGTATCAGTAGCAGTTCAACCCCTATCCTTTATTTCCATAAAATTCAGTATTCTATATGGTACATTTTCCAATAAATCAGTGATCCTGTAGATTTGCTTTTTTCACTAAAGATTCTGGCCTTTCTCCTAGGACAAGAAGGATAAAGTGTCAAGATTTGACACTATACGTCATTCCATAGCTGGAATTATAAGGTCTCCAAAATCCATGTTGGGTTCATCATCGGTAAGTAGTACCAATACTGTAGTGTTGGAATATATTCTGTTATTTTTTCAGCTTAAATAAGATTTCTTTTTCCTTGAAACAGCATGCATTTCCATCTGAATGGACAACAATTACGTTAAAATTATAGCATATAAACACTGTTCTGACTGATCAGCATGCAAAATAATATCATGATACAATGGTATGTCAGAACAACTTGTCCCACTTCAGGAGAATCAGTTTGTATGTTCTTTGCAGCTCCCAGAGTGGTGCTATATTGTTCAGAATATTCTTCCCAACAAGGCTGATTTTCTTGAAATGCACTATATGATAATAATCTGTATTAGGTTAGATGGACACACGTGTTTTACAAATTTGTACAATTGTTGCAATAATTGTATTACCATATTTTTTTATAAAAAGCTTCAATGTATAAGCATATTGTTACTATTGCTACTACTGCTGGTACTATTTAATTTACTATAAGTAATCTTGCTTAAAACCTCACTAAAAATGGCTGTTGAGTATCTCTGAGATATAGTTAGCTTTTGTTAAAATTTTGTAATTGCTGGACAAATGTTCTTGTTTGTTTTACTTTTGTATTTCCTTCTGTTTTTTTCATGTGGTAGCTTGCAAGATTAGTTAGAATCCTTAAGCACCTACTTGTGGATGCATCAGATTGTACTTAAAAACCTTCTGCCTTTTTCTTGAAGTGGAACATGTGATCACCATAATGCTCCCAACTTAAAATCAAACCAAAACAACAACTCAAAAACCGAGCAAAAGAAAAAACTTGAAGAAAGTTGGGTGAAGTTTTTAAAATAGTTTAAAATAGCCTTTTAATTGTGATCTTGCCACCTAAAATACAAGCTCAAAGTAGCATTCTTGAGAAAACTTCAGAAGCAATGCGTCTTTTATTTTATGCTGCAGGATTGCATCCAAGGACCCATTAACAGACACAGCAAACCATATTTAAGCTAGATAGTATTCAGAATGGGTGGAAGAGATAAAAATTACATATGTGTAAAGATACATATATATACAGAGGACAACTGTACATAGTGATGAAGGAATAGAAAAATAAATACAATCATGAGATAAAATTAGGGTACAAAGGCTTTTCCTCTGACAAACATGAAAGTTGCATGGCATTTGAAATGTAACAAGAAAAACCTCGCTAAAATATTAAAGTATCTTTGATGTTAAACAAAATTTCCACATTGTTGTGATCTTCATTTTATTAAAGTCCTAGTTGTGGTAAAAATCAGCATTTCGTATTAAAAACCAATTAAAATGTGTATTTCTGTGACCTCTGGTCTTTATGTAGGTGAGACACAGCATTCATCTGTTTCTATGTATTATAAAGCTTATGACTTCAAAATAAACCAAAAAGCATCTACAAACCCCAGAAAAAAACCTACCTGAAATTACTTCAGAGAAAAATTGGAAGAGAAAAAAAATCTCAAGAGGAAGATGGAAATAAAATGCTTAGATTAAATCGGGGAAAGTCAATGTCAAAATCTTAATTGGCTTAAAGTGTCATTTTAAATAGTCTATGTACCACACTCTGATTTCATTCCATGGAAGCTGATGTAAATCCGTCTGTAGATTTGTGGTAGATATGATTGGTGAAACCTTGGAATATATTTGGAAGAAGTAAGATTGGCATTGGTTCATTTGAGCCAGAAAGTAAAATCTGAGTAACAAGTGCAATCTTGATTACCTGTTGCTTAAATTACACCTAAATTACTTCAGAATTAGAATATATAAATTTCTAGCCAATTTTCAGTTTTGCTTTCTATTTTGATTTAGTGATTTTGTGTGTGTTAGAAAAGCTGACCATATGTATACAGTTCAAATTTGTTTCACAAATTAGTACTTAGCTATTAAATGTGGTCAGCTGTTTCCTGCTGACAACTACATAAGCATGTTTAATTGCTAAATATATAAATTGATACTTAAAACTTATTATCCGTCAACAAAATACTAAAAATTATTATTGAGTGTGTATTATAAAGTAATATTAACATACATTTTAAAAAATTTATTTCTTTAAAATAGATAGACCAGTACAAAAAGGATGTCAGAGCAGATTTGGAAAAGGACCAGTACTGATCTTCTCATATAGTCTAGTCTAAAATGTGATCTTACCTACCTGTTTTCAAATTATTTGTTTTAAGCATTTAAAGTTTTCAAAGTATTTCTATGTATTTAATTTTTAAATATATTAAAACTTTAGAAATTTTTAATTGGTGGGATAAATTGGGTTTTGTTTGTATAAATTGGAGAGAACTAATTTTTTGTACATCATGTGGAAAAAGTCATGGGGAAACTGCCATTCTAAAAGTAGGCAGGAGTTTTTGTGTGTTGACACTGAAATTCTATATATGCTCTCAGAATGAGAAGCTAATATAGGGAAAATGTGTCATTTGAAGAGAAAGAAACAGGGCTAAGGATTCAGGTAGGTTTTTTGGGACAAAATGAAAGCCAATTTTCTATAACAGCAAGAGATGTAAGTTTAATCAGAGGAGGCGAGGAAACAAAACCATGGGGGTAACTTTCATGTACCAGTCATGAAATGCTGTGAATAATCTGAATGAAGAGTCTGAACAAATTGCATCATGAATGCCAGCTTCTGCCGTGCTACATATTTTTTTTTTGTATTAGACATTTGAGCTTGGCACAAACATCTGCTATTGTTTATAGGATTTTTTTACTGTTTATAGGATAATAGGTGGAATTAATGCTTGTTTCTGATGGTGTACTATTAGCATGTGGGAATGAGCCAGGTACACAGAGACGGCATATTCCATAGGGTATTGTCTCAAATTATCAACTTTAAATGTATTGCTTTGCATTCACTTGTGTCAGTGCTACTCTTTTACACTATGAGAGAAAAAATACCTTGAAAAAATGTTTTCTTTGCTTAAAGATGGAAAATAAGGCATTACTGAACATTTGCATTCAGAATATATACAAAAATACAATACTGACCACGTTATTAGTGTAATAAAATATCATCCCCATTATTATTTTTATTTAATTGTTAGTGCACATGCAGGAATATTATACATTTCTTTGAGTTAAAAATAACACACTGCTGTTTGATCAGTTTTTTTGTTGAAATAAGGGAAGCAGCTGAGGACTGCTTCTTTTTACTCTCGGAGAAGAGCATATGTTTTAATATAGTGTTAAGCAGGGTGAGAGAAAAGGGCTCAGTATAAGTAAAGAGGACAGTACTAGATGCGTGAGGAGCATGATGAAATACATGAGGCCATCTCCTTGTAGAAGAAAAAGTTCACGCTTCTAAAAAATATATAAGAGCACACCCCGCCCCCAGCACCACCCAATAATCTGAGTGAAATATGACAATAAATGGAAATCTTAAAGGACAGTGGAAATCTTAAAGGTAGGAAAAAACCCCAAAAAGTTGGGGAGAGGGAGAGTTGAAATTTTTAGTGTGAGTTCCTTTTTTCTGCACAGTTTGGTTAATTATTGTTACATTCCAGCAAAATTAACAACAAAACTCCTAGAAGCAATGTTTCTTCCTTTAGACTATTGAATCATTGAGTGCTTCTATAAGTGTACATACAAGTAAGCAAGAGATCCATTCCCCAAATGACATTGTAAAACATTAAGGCCTAGAATATAAACTTGTCATATCAACTTGCTGGCTGATTTAAGTAGAGTTTAAAGAGGTGGGAATTTCATTTTGTGCAGGTAGCTTTTCTTCCCTCCTCCGTTTTCCTCAAAGACTAATCTATCTTCTAATTCTAACTATAAAATGTAGTAGAAATATTAGTACTAATTGTGGTAAACTGAGTTGAAATCAATATTAAAGTAGATATATATCCTGCATTGGTATTCTTTTTTTCTGGCCTTTCAGCCATGTTTTATTCTATAGCCAGTTAGGGTCAATATTATATCACAGAGGAAATATGTTGGAATCAGAAGACTTGTTCATAAAAATAATGTGATTTTAATAACACTCAAGACAAGAACAATTGCTGCTTTCTTCATCAGAAAAACCATCTTGATATGATAAAAAGTAAAGGTAAGGTAAAGTGGAGCACAATCAACAGGGAAGACTCCATGTAATTTCTTCACTGTTCTTTCACTTCTTTCACTTCTTTCTTTCACTGTTTCTTCCTGAAGTAATAAGTAATACTTCAATGAAATTTCAAAGAGAGGGAAAATTTGTGATAGAGTGATAGACAATGCCATTGTTATCTATGTCTAAAATGCTCTGTTTTCATTCCATAAACTCTTTATCTGTCATAAAGGCTCTTAAGATGCTTTGTTTTGGGATTTTATACTGATTGTCTGAATGATGCCTCAGCCCGCACCTGGTTTGTACATAAGCAGACAGTCTGGTGGCTTTGTTTCTAAGCTATAAAATAAATTGCATGTCAGGTTGGTTTTTTTAAAACTTTCTTTCATGAAGGCCATGAAGTAGATTAGCAACCCTATACTGTCCTTTTATCCTTAGAAGCATTCCCTCTCAAGGAGGAATCTGCTCCTGTTAAAGGGTTTGCTGCTCTGAACATAACAGAGGTCTAGGTTTTCTTTCAAGTCAAGCTCAGAATCTTTGAATAAATAAATAAATACATAAAATATTTACTTGAAATAAATGTTTAAGTAAATAACATTGTCTAACATTTTGAAAGCTTTTCTCTTTCTTTTAGAAATTTGTGAAAGAAAATCTCCTAATGTCATTTAACAGTGGTGAGCAGTTTTCACCTGGGATGTTTTTTAACTGTTGATGAAATTGAAAGTTATGACTACCTTCTTGGCCAGTCAATATCTCTGCGTTTTAGCAGCTCATTGTGCTGATAAACGTTTAACCTTGGAGTACAGCTTTTGCCTCTAAAATCTCTGTGCAATTTCTGTTCAAGCTGTAGTTATTTCTTACATAGTACTTCCTATCTCTGACTCTGTAACAGAGCACGCTCTTTCTAGTGATCAGCCTATTTGTTATAGTGCTTGTTTCAAATCTCAGGTCTGAAATTCTCCTTGCTGAGAGATTCATCCATGATGATGCTCTCTTTGTCTGTTAATATCTGAGAACACAAGGGTCTGTCAGGTTCTTAAATATGTTCTCCGGTTTTCCATCAAGATCCTGACCAAGGATCATGACAAAGGACTGAACTGGTCCTTTGAGGTATAACTTAGGCAACCAGAAGCCAACAATGATATTTTTTTAATTGATAAAAATGTATGCAAACACTAAAGAATTGCAGATATTTCGAAACAAGAATTCCTGTGTAGATTCCTGTTCTCTGGTCTGCTCATTTCCACTCTCAGAGTCCGAGACCATTCCTAGTATTTTTTGGACTAGGTGAGGTACTACTGAAGTATCTTCTGAGAAGGAACTTAAATGTACAGATGGCCTCCAGCCTGGGTTGTTATCAGGGCAGAGCAATAGCAGAGGTTAATTCAGAATGCTTGCATGTTTGATTGTCCTTCACTGAGACGTAGATCTCTATGCTGTTACCTAGGTGCAATTCAGGAGGCTGGGGAACATTCACATGCCTGTTCTACTCACAGTATGCTCTGTGTCATGTTGTTCAGAGCTTTACCACTCTGTCTGTGAGAATTTCTATGAGCTCTGGCATTGCTTTTGAATTACATACAGCTTAAATGAGGGATTGCCTTCCTACCCATAACAAATAAATATTAAGTGGTCAGTGACAAAATATAAAGTTTTCTTTTTCTTTAAAAAACACTTTTCTAAAGTGTTTTTTAAAATAATGTAGGCATGTTAAAATTAATGTGTGAAATCATAGATTAAAACTCATGAGCTTCCACTTACAGCTAGTAGCTTTCATTTGCAGCCAATTCCATGTAGTGAAAACAATTCCTTGCAATCTTTGTGTCTTACTATAGAGTTCATGAGAACACTACACCCAAGTGTGTACTCTGCACTACAGGGTACATGCTAGGAAAAAAGGCTCATAATGATTAATTGATTTGGGATGCAATTGATAAATTCTGTGAAAACAGTTTATCCAGTTCAGGTGATTTGTATAAGTCAGTATATTATGGTTTTGCGTCTAAGAAGTTTCTGTCTGGATAGAGAAATTATGAATTTTCAATTGTTAACAGCATGTCAGAATGTGTGAGAAAGAGTTAGTCGGTATGGCTTACAAAAAATAACAAGCCAGATAAAAAATATTGAATGGTTTATGGATGATTCCTTAAACGTCTGCTTTTGATATATTGATTTTTCAGGTAAACAGAAAATAGAGTGATCAATAAGCTTTTGTGGAAGTGTAAGAGCCTTGATCTTGTGTGTATGTCTCTTTGTATGTATCTAATTTTGATACATAAAAGAGAAATTATTGTTGTTTGTGATTGTTTTAATGTACAAGTGAACTCTAAAAGTGTGCTATTATAGTAACATTTTTCTTCAATATTTTTCCCAAGTTCTTTGATGTAATCTCAACCACTGAGAAACCATTGGCTGAGCAAGACTGGTATCATGGTGCAATTCCAAGAATAGAAGCCCAGGAGCTGTTAAAACAGCAAGGAGATTTCTTGGTGCGAGAGAGCCACGGGAAACCTGGTGAATATGTCCTTTCTGTGTTTTCAGATGGACAACGGAGACACTTTATCATACAATATGCTGATGTACGTCTCTGATATAGTACTGAATATTCAATATAGGATCTACATAGTTTACTATAGCAAATGGATTTAGCCTTTATGTGCAAATATGAAAGCTGTTAGAAATATTACCATCAGTGCTGAAATTAGGGGTAAAGGCCATTCTGGGAAACAAAGGAAAAGTATGAAGTATCAGGTTATTCAGTATCTTTTGTCTTATACTGAAAAGCCAAGATATTTCTGTAGATGTTTTCAAATGTGGAAATTGTTACTCTTTATTTATGCATTTACATTTGGTTATTGATTATTTGGTTACCCATTTTCATAGCTGGTGCAAATTAGGCTATTTCTAATTCAGATTGTAAAGATCCCACTGCATCTTCCTGAAAAATTGAAACAGCCATGTAGAAGAAAATAATCTGTGTTGGTTTTTATACACATGGGAATTGAAGTCCCTGTTGCACTTGTGATGTCTCTTTTCTTTTTAGTCCTGTGGTAATTGTTTTGTTCAGTATAACACAAACACTTTTGGATGTTGCACAGTGTGTATGCTTCTAAGGACCAGAATTGACCCCCACCTTGCTCTGAGGAAAAATTGATGACTTAATGAACAATATATTAATTATTATCTACCTTTTTACAGTGTGGAGTTTTTTATTCTTCTGAATGACTTGCTTGATTTTTTAATGTATTTTCTTTTTACCTTGAATAAATTTGCTTTTTACCTTGCAGAATTTGAAACTTATTCAGAATGTGACAGTTCCCATACCATTGCTAGAAATTTTTCTTAAAGTATGAAATTGCAGCAAATCATTCTCCATTTTGATTCAGTAGTGCTGTCTCTTCAGTTTCTTGTAATAAAGTTTCCCATGTGCAGAAAAATTCGCACATTTAATTGCATAATGATATTATACTGAGGGAATTTCATTGTCTGAATCCCCAGATGATGCAGCATGTCTGGGGTAACTCAATATTGTGTACCTGGTTTATTTTCTTTTGAGAAGCAGTAATATTTTTCAGACTTCACAGAGGTTGCCGTGCTTCTCTAGGATTAATGATTATAGACACTTGTCACGCTGGAGAGCGTTCATTAGTTCTCATCTAGATTTTTCTTCGTAGAAGTGAACACACAGTGTTTATTTTATTTTGATTGTATGGCCTTAAAGTATTCTTATATGTCAGACTGCTAAATGAGAAAATAAAAGCAGTAAAATTACCCATACCTAGAGTCTTACAAGATTCTTGGTGCACCCTGATCTGACCCAGCAGAAATAAAAGCACATTATGTACATAGTCTAACTGAAATAACTTAATGCAAATCATTATATGTGCAAATAGATCTTGAAAAAGATAGTTGGACTTTCAAGTCCAAGTTCCAACTATTACTTTGGGACCTACCTGTAAGTTAACTCTTTTGTGTGTGGTGGGGGGAGAGTTTCCTCCAAAGCAAAACAAAACAAAAGAAGCTATCTTTCTCTCCACAGTTTTGTACTTAGCAGTTAAATTTGAAATGTAAGACTGATACTGTTGCATGGCCTGGATAGTCCCAGCATTGTCAGGTTGAGATTACCTGCTTGTACATTTAGTAATAGAGCATTGTGTTCATCTGCTCTTGGGATTAATTTGTAGTAGATTTTCTTGTCAATCATGAAAGCTAACACTTTTTTTTCCTTAAAGATGTTCAGTCTGCTGTATGCATTCCTATGAGGTGAATTTTCTGAGAATGAGGAAAAAGCTTATTAAGCTCTAGAAAATAGGTGTTGGGAATGCAAGGGTCATGTAGTGAGGGATTTAGTCACGGACATTTTTGTAGGCAAGTTTAAGGAGAGTTTAGTACAAAGGATTTGTTTGTTTGTTTACATTGGTATGAACAATGTGGAATTGGGTTTCTGATTGGTCAAACTACACTCTTGGATCATTGATAGATTTCCATTCTTTCTTCTGAATCAAGTACTGAAGGTTAGAGTAGGACATCTATTTTAACAACAATCCTTTAGTTATATAAGTGTTCTGTCTCTGGTTTTACCATTATTTTAAAAGCTAATCTTGATACAAGTATGTGTGATAAATTAATAAATTAATTCATAAATAATTAATCATTCAGCTTTAAGCATCAAAATTCATTGCTATCATTCAAGGCTACCATTGTTTTCACTTCTGCTTATTTGAGGCTGTGCCATTTAAAAATTTTTGTTTGTTAGTGATCTTAGGGTCAGGATTGGGTGTAAACACGGAATGAAAGGACACTGGCTGCTCTAAAGGTTTTACGTAAATGGCAGCAGATGGGCAGTGGCTGGATCTGGAATGAGGAAATAATAGGCAGTAGTGGTGGTTGTGCTGAGGAGAGTCTCAGTACAGCAGGTTTTTTGCATCATCAGGACAGAAGTATGAAGGAGCTTACTTGACAGGGATGGGAACTAGTGTTAGCGGTCAATCTAACCTGAGTCACTATTTAGCAAACAACAAAACGTTCAGACTATGGAAACATTTTTATGATAGCCATCTGTGAATGTTAAAAAAAGCTGACAAGAGCCTTCTGTCTTTACCAACAGCAGTGACACATTTCAGGAAGTTAATGCTTTAACCCTTAAGGAAACAATGAACTTAGACTCCACCATGCAAGGAATTCAGCCCTTCGAGCTAGAAAGAAGGCATGCCTGTGGTAGAGGTGTTCATTGCCCATTTGTGTAAATGAACTTTAATCACTACCTGTGCTCTGAGTTTTTAAAATTGCAGTACTTGTTCATTGTTGCGTTGTCAGGCCAGCTTATGGCAGCTACTGCCTTGTGGGAAAAGCTCTGTCTGTAGATGCTGAGACTTATGAAAGCAGGAGACTTTATCATATTTCACAATCAACTGCAGGGTCCTGCCCAACTTCTCTTTGTCTCTGGCTCATGTGGACATGCCTGATAGATACTCTTTTTAAAGACCAGTCATGCATTCTATACTCTATGCCAGGGATTTACTAATTTTAGGAGACAATAAATGAAAGGAGGTGAGATTAGGATAGTATTGTGTACCTCCTGTTTGTTTTATCACTTTTTGTATTCTGTAATTTAGATTTTTTAGTTTGCTTGCTGTAATTTTTAGAAATAAATAGGAAGTTGGTGTTGTTTTTTCTGGTTTACAATATTGTTATTTCACTCTGTAATAGTTTTGATTTTAACTGGCCTATATATTTAAATTAAGAGTTTAAATAGTTATTTTATCATATTGCCTTAAATGACTGATACAGTAATTTTGCATTTATTAATTTATCATTTTCTTAACTATCACTCCAGTTAATTTAGTATAAGTGCTATTCAGTAGGTCAGAAAAGGAATCTAAAATAACTATAAAAGTGTACGTTTTTTTCTGTGTTGTTACTAATGAAGGTTTGGTCAAGCACTTTCGCAGTTTCTTGTTCAGACTATTGCTTATAGAGAAATAAGTTTTTCCTTTTGCCTTCATACAGAATCAATATCGTTTTGAGGGAACTGGGTTTCCAACTATTCCTCAGCTCATAGAACATCATTACACAACAAAGCAAGTTATTACAAAGAAGTCGAGTGTTGTTCTGCTTAATCCCGTTGTTAAGGTAATGCATACATTCCAGAACCTTTATTTAACAGACAATAACTTTGGGGGGTTTCTGTTATAATTTAAGTAAGCTTCTATGGAACTTCTCTGAAGATTTTTCATTTTTGTTGATTTTGGGAGTCTGTTCCTGATCTGTTTCAGACTTCTCACCTCTCTGCAGTACATTCACTTAAAACAACTCTCCATCCTGATTCTTACCATTAATTTTTGTTATTTTGAAAGAATGGCATTCAACTTCTTACCAAGTATCACCATACTTTTATTTTTGGTTTCACATTTGGATTTCCCTACTAAGTAATTCAACGTAGTAGTTCATTGCCATTCCTTCTATAAAGTAAAAAACTTATTTTATGTAATGGAGAAGGTCTCATGCAATTTGGAAGACTTATGACAACTGCAATTTGTCCCTATTTTGTATTGCAAAAATAAGTTAGACACAAGAAAAGATATTGATAGTCTAGCAGCAATGAAAATTTAAAACAAAAATTCACTTTTTAATCAGGAAGCTATTGCAGAAAGTCTTTCAGGATAGAAATAAAAAGGGCTAAGTATTAAACTGTATCAGTGTTTTACACTCTCCTTGACTACTTCCAGGAGTTGTGCAGTTAGTATCTGTCTGTTAGTTGGTATTTCATTCATAAGCCAACTCCACTTGTATCTTTGCATCTTAACTATGGGTAAGCCTTTTGTTCTTGATATATTTGTTTTTTCAAGACTGGTTTCAAGCCTGTGTTCAGCAAAATTTTAGGAAGTATGACAATTTGTATTTCACCATTAGTTACCTACTCTCCGGGGTCCTAGTTCTTTCCTACTAATAATGTTAAGAAAGTCAAGCATGTTATTTTTCTCAAAATTGCACTTAATCTGCACTCAACTATTCTATATAAATTTAAAATTTTAAGAATGGGACGTTGGAAATACGTGTTTTATGTTAATATCTTGCTCATTACCAAACTGATGCTTCATTGAACCTAAGTTATTGCTTGCATTCATTGTAGATCATGTAAGAAAGCATAGGACATTAATTTTGATGTGTAATTATTTTTATATAAATGGTTTAGGCTACAAATAAGGGGTAGTCAAACTCAAATTGTTTGAAAGTCTGTTTGCAAATTTCTCTCTCTCCCTTTAATAACATGTTTGTTTTAAATGTGTAATGCTTTTTCTGTTTTTTGACCATACATAATGTGAGAGCAGCCCTGTTTTAGCACATGTAAAACGATAGTATAAAATATCATCACATAATCTTAGGTATTGTCTGATAAACTGGATCACCTAATCTGTAAAACAACATTCATTCTTCATTCTCTGTTGATTACTTTAAAGATAGAGTTTCTTATTCCTTCCTTTTTTGTTTCATTTTGTATTTTCTCTTCATGGAGTGAGCGTTTAATGTAACCATCGGCTTCTGTAACTATAGCCGAATAATTTTTCTGGTCCCTGGAAACATACTCCCAAATGGCACTCCTGGTCATTCCACCATTACCACTCCGGTGGCAGCAGCGAATTCCCCCGCAAGCAGCAGCTCCGACCTTTTTCCAAAACCAAGAGAGCAAGAGGGAACTCGCAGGTGCCTCAGCACTCTTTATTTCTTCCTCAATTCTTACGGTATCACTGCCCCTCCGAGAGAAACCCCCAGATAAGAGAGTAGTCAACTGCATCTTTCCCGGGACAATTTCTTTTTTTCTGTTAAGTACCTGGTTGTTATTGTCTCATAGCAACAAAATGGGAGATAATTATCTGAGAGAAAGAAAACAAAAGGAAAAACCCAAACTTCCCACAGGCCTTTTGTTTTTCTTCTATTCAGGGGGAAATGTAGTGGGTCCACTCCTCCCCGGGTTTGTTGACTTGAGTTAGTATCAATTAAACTCAGTATTAACTAAAAATTAATGGAAATAATAGTATTTCCTCTTGGATTGTGCTAGTTGGCAGTTGATCTGAGCTGCAGTGGACAACTATTTCAATTACTCAGGTTTCCCAAAAATTATGCAAGTAATCAGCATCTATGCATAAAATCCACAAGCTGCATCTCTTTTTTCATAAGGCTTATCTTGTCCTGGTGTGTGAAATAGATGGGCAGGAGATCCTTCTCCTTTTTAATGCCTTTATTAAGAAGAATCAGCTCAGGTGGGGAGAAATCGACGGGTTGCGCCCACACCGCCACTGCTCCCAGGCGTGGCACAGAGGAGGCGGGTGATGCAGCTTTGTCCGCTGGTCTGCAGACAGAGCTGGGGATTCTGTCCTCACGGGAGAGTCGCAGATTCCTAGCTTGTTTGTCTAACACCCCGGGGTGTCTTTTTAATCAGTATCTTTTTAGGTTAGGGTGAGAAGCAAAAAGGGTCTAAGCAGGTACGGGACTACGCTCCCATCCTTAGACGTCACTTAAGTCACTTGTTGGCTCGTGATTTTAGGGGTTTTTCTTATAAAAACTGTAAAAATTCAGGGCGCGATGCATTTCTCATCTGCATACTGGCTCTGACGTCACTCCTATTCTCTTTACCTTGGAGTAGTCTGTCCTGGTGTCTTGGCAAGCGGCCAGCATCAGGGAAACAATAGTTAATCACCGGCCATTAATGGGTAATTAAGGAGCTTTTCTTTGGCAGCGAAACCAAAGAGGTCTGCCTGGTCTGACTTGTTTTTAACTCTGAAACTCAAAAAAAATACAACTTTCTATTCAAAACAGTGTGCATCAGTCTTAATATTCAAGAGTACTTCCTTTAGGGTTAGTAAACCTTTCTGCTTCCATTCTGATATATTATGTGAAGGAATGGAAAGGGTGACTGTTAGTACTAAGAAAAGTATTGGGTGACGGGAAACTGGCTTTTAAAAATATACATGTTGAAGTTGCATGTAGGCTTTCATGAATTTATGAAAGAGGATGTCAGTTTCTATAGCTACTAATATACTTGGAGTAAATTGAAACCCATGTATAGTGTATTTAATGCTTCCTGACCAGCAGTTTGAGCCAAATAAGGCAATGTTGAAAAGGGTGTTAGCTATGTGATTTGAATTTCTTAAGAGCTGCTGTTCTCAAAAATATTTAAATTGTTTTGGTTTGAGCTATAATTTTATGGTGCTTTTAGTTCTCCCATCTGATAAAAACTATTTGCTGTATTCTGAAAGAAGTACTTCAGAGTGAAGTAAAAGAGTGTTGTGACCTTTCCTTTTTAATTTGCATGGAACTCTGGCTTTCATATGAGAGAGCAAAGACATTTTAAGTCATTTTCAGAAGTAGCATATGCATTCTGACACGTAGTGTTGGGGGTAATTTATACATCATGTGCTATTAGCAAGATGTCTTTAATCATTACCTTAAAGTTCATTTGGCATCTGCAAAATCTGTGTTTGCTTTGTTCACATTATAGCTGCAGAGCAGTCATTGTCATTTCATGTAATCTTTGATCTTCTTATGCAAATTGATGTCCCTGTAATAACCTATTTAGAAATTGAAAGTTAAATATGACAAACTTCACAGCAAAAAAACCAACATTGTCCTTATTAGTTTGCTTTTGCTTTCCTTCCTTCCCACAATCATTCATCCTCCTTTACTAATTAGTAAAATTAGTGTCCACCTTCTGTGACATTACCCTTGAAAGGAACAGGCTTAATTGTGTAACAAAAGGCCCATCCCATGTCCCATTTCATGCAGACTGAATGGTCTGCTTGAATTTTAATGATTCTATAATAATAGAATTCAAATTAGAAAAACTGATAGCATTAAAAAGATACTTGCAAGTAACTCCTTTAATGGAAAAGTGTCTCATATTTATTTATAATCTTCTAGAAAAAATGTACATTATATTCTTCAGGTTGTTATTGATGGATTGACTAGTACACAAAGTCACTGAGTTACTCAAAGCACACCCAAGGGCTTTATTATATAAAAATGTTGTTTTAACCATACTGGAGGTATTTTAACCTTCTAACATCTTTGACCTCCTATTTTGAAGGTTTTTAGACTTCTTGAAATATAATTTCTTTTTATATTTTTACAGATTACAAAACCTGTATTAAGGTGTGAATGGGCTTCAGTTTGAATACTAGGAAAGAGAATCATCAAAAAAATAAGGAATTATTTAAGTGTACCTGTATTGAAGTTTTCACTTGGATTATAAATACACCTTTGAAGCAAATCTGCCCAGGATGCACAGCTGCTCGTGGGAGGGAGCTCAGTTTTCAGAACCAGGAAAGATTTAGCCTGAAGTGATGCTTTTCTCCCAAATACATGTTTCAGATTCTGAGCACCAATTGGTTCGCTCTGGAGATCTGTTACAATTTCACTAGTGCTGAAATGGTATATGAATGCTGTGGTTAATTCAAATTCTGAGCTTATGGAAAAAAATTAACTGCTGTTTTGTCAGATGAGTTAAGCCATGTGTTTGTTACGAGTAACTTTAATTTAAAAATTCTGGATCTGTTTTTATGTGACAAAGAAACCTGTGATATGGTCTGACACGTTTTATGTACATAGGAAAATGGTGGATCATAAATGATGGGGTGACAGAAAAGTGCTGAAAGAAAAAAAAACCCAGGCATTTCTTAGTAGTGTTTCTGGTGCTGCTAAGTAAGTTCACAAGTGACATGGGAATTCTCTGCAGATCTAGTACTGTCTTGTAAGGTATGAATATATTGATGAGTTAGACACAGAAACAAATTCTGAGGAGCTATAAATTTAAGTTAGATTTTCTTAATGAAAATCCATTAGTGAAAATCTAATTATGCTTATGTTTTTTTGGCAAAAAATTGGGTGGTTTGTTTTATTTTAGCAAAGCAAGCTGGTTCACTGTTGCAGACAACACTTGTGCTTAGAGTACAGGTAGTGTGTGTCCCCCAGGCCAGCAAAGTACAAGAGGAGGAATTGAAGGAGGCTGCTGAACAGTCTCAGTTTCAGGGAAACGCTCTTATGCCTGCTGGGAGATACTGGTTAGAAACAAGGAGACTTGCAAAGGCCAAGTCTGTCACAAAGTAATGCTGTCACACAATTATAGATGCTCATTTCATGGCTGGAGAAAATTGAGGTGCTGCAGAGGGAAGCAGTGGCAGTAATGGTGCTGCCTGTGGGGAAGATCACCTTGAGTCTGTTTGACCTGAGGACAGCTCTTGAGGAGCAGGAATCTGAAAGGCAGATGCAGCCTGTTGCATCGAGTGATGCAGTTGTTGCAGCTCTGCCTTGGCTAGATTTGTAACTCCAAAGAGGATTTCTGTGACACCCTGGATTACCTGTATGATACCACTAATTTGGCCAGGTATTCTGTATAATGCCAAGATGCACCTGGTGGTAGTGATCTTTGGGTGTTGGTTTTTGGCCTATAGCTGTAATTCTCATGGGTGTGGTTAAAGTCTAATACATGCATTTTTAAATGTCAAAATATGTCTTCAGTTTTCTTTAAGGAAATTGATCACCACTAAAAGTGACTGTTTATAATATGCAAAAGACATACTTACAGGAAATAATATGCATTAAATGAGCATATAGCCTGCAGCTATTGACATTTGAGAGCAGAGTTTCATATCTTAATATTAGAGGTGCATTTCAATCACATTCTCATTCCTTCAGAATTTGGAGAAGTGTCACAGGATTTGCTTTTAACATTTTTTTAGCAGAGATTATTGCAATATTTCTGTCAGGTAACAAGAGGAATGCATCATCCTTAATGGTGGCCTGTACTTGTCAAGGCATGTCATCCTGTAGAGAAAAGGGAAAAAAGAGAGTAATTTACTCTTTGTGCTAACAAAGTACTGAACCTAATTTATGTATAGGTTCAGATATATTGAGTACTTCAAAATTGAAGGGATTTATTTTCTCAAAAAATCTCATTAAAATGCCTTATAATAATGGAGGCAGATAAGGCTACCTGAACAAAGAGTAACAAGCATTGTTTTATATTCAGTGATCAAAGTTTTTTATAGTTTTTTTAGATGCCATGGCAATAAACATCTGCTCTTTTGAATGTTTCTGGTTCAGTCTTGTTTTTCTGGTATTTCCATGATCAGGTTTAGATTAAAATTGAAAGATAACGCTCGTAAAGGGTGTAAGCATTACGCTCAAACCTAAGAAAAAAGAGTATTTTATAAAATATATTAATTTCATTTTAACAAACACAATGTAATTTTTGACCGATCTCATAAAGAAAATTCTCTGTCCTTGAAATTTTAAATAAAACCTCGGCAACATATTCATTCCTATTTTCTGTACAACTTTCATATTAAAAAATTACAGAATGCCATATTGCTGTGTGCAGTGCAAATTGAATAAAATTAATTATCTCAAACACAACTGAAACACTAGGAAGTAGAAAAAATAAGTAAAATTTATAAAGCAAGAGATGGAAGCAAGCCCTTCATTCTTACAAAAAAATAAAAAGGTATGTTGTTAGGAAGGGGTAAAAATTACTAAATGAAAGATTTAAGACTAATTTTTTTGACAACTGATACCTAAGAGAATAAACTACTTCAGTTAAAGCATCCTTCATCAAAGATGTAGATTTGCTAGATTTTGTTGCTGATCATTTGTATATACATGTGAAAATCAAAGGACTGATTGTGTTCTGTAATATTCTAGGTGTAAATTGTGCCTTGTGGAGCACTTGTAAAAACTGAGGTTTTTAATCAGAAGCTTTATAACCAGATATTAATACAGTGCAAAAAAAAAAATACTAGAATTGTGTATGATTGCAGCAGCTTTTCTGCTGAACTAACATACTTAGGGATTTTTTATGGATTCTGACTTCTTCCCCATATTTGGAATTCAGACATTCCCTAATAATTATTTTCTATAAGACTGTGAGTTGTAAACTTCATGTAGTCCTCTAATTATATTCTTCTTCCTGTTTTCACTAGTGCAGTCAGGATGACTTTAATGCTTTGAGTTTTCAGTATTTTCATAGTGTGTGGTTGACAAGCACACAACCTTCTTTAAACATGGGTCAGAAAACACAGTGTAGATTAAGAATAGGAATGAGTGTCTATGTTCTTAAATTCCTTTGTAGAGTTACATATGTGCACAGTGGGCTACTGTGAAGTAGCTTGTGGTTGCTTGAGTATTTTGGCCTCCACTAATTTAAGTGGAACAAAATGTTAAAAAAAAGGAGTGAAATGACATTTCAGCTGTGGAGTAATAAAGGATACACACAAAAAGAGCTACAGGGTAAGAAGGGTATGTTTTTCTTAAATCAGGTTAGTGCATCTGGTGTATGTAATAGTGTTTGAATTCTCAAGAAGATCTGTTTATTTAAATGTTGGTTAAGGAGGAATTCAGGGGTGAGAATAGGTAAGGCTTCAGGATTCCTTATTTGCAAGGTAAATACTGTACTTATCCTACTGTTGAGGGTAGTGCATGGATGTCATGCTCAGTTCATAATGAAGTAAATGCTATTAGCAATTCTATCCTTCCTGTCGCTTGGATTTCTTCCTAAGAGAGTTGCCAACGCTTTACATGGTGTATTACTAAAGTTGAGATCACCCCCAGAGGGTGGTGATCAGTGGTGCAAAGTCTAATTGGAGGCCAGCAACTACTGCTGCACCCCTAGGGTTAGTACTGTGTCCAATCCTTCCTTCATCCACTTCTTCATTAACAAACTGGGTGATAGGCCACGAGCAGTTTTACTGATGAGACCAGTCT
This sequence comes from Passer domesticus, assembly GCF_036417665.1. Classification (NCBI taxonomy): domain Eukaryota; kingdom Metazoa; phylum Chordata; class Aves; order Passeriformes; family Passeridae; genus Passer; species Passer domesticus. Next base: position 53,891,536 of record NC_087512.1, on the reverse strand, counting down.
TGGAGCAGGGGCTGATACACCAGAGGGTCAAGCTGCCATCCAGAGAGGCCTGGATAGGTTGGAGAAAGGATTTGACAGGAGCCTCTTGCAGATCAGCAAGGGGGAAAGCAAAGTTCTGCAACTGGGGGAGCACAACTCCAGGCACCACGACATGCCTTCACTCTACATTTCCACCCTTCTTTTTGAACAGCTTTATATGCCAAGAGTGATGCTGTATGGTATGGGATACCCCTTTGGTCTGTTTGGTGTCAGTTGTCTTAACTTTGTCCCCTCCCACCTACTTTTATAGCTGCTAGAATAGGTGGTAAATTCTTCAGAACATTCATGTTCACTGTTTACATGTCATGTTTAATTTTAGAGGACGATGTGCACACATGAATGCCATAAAGATTGATTCATGTGTAATCATCATGATCAAAAGAATAATTTAACATATAAAACTAAAATATAGCCTATACTAGCTACTGTGAACAAAATTACCCCAGCCAGAACCAGCACAGCAACAAAGCGTAGATTGCTACAGGCCACACATGCAAATTTTGTCACTAATACAGGAGAAAAAAAGATTGCTGAAGACAGCATTCAGAAGATTACTAAAGTAATAATAGAATCTGGCAATATCTAGCAGAGCATTTTGGTGTGTGTGCTGCTTCCCATTGTGTGTCCTTCATTGATCAGGGTTTTTTCTGCTGCTAAGACATTTTCCAGTGCTTTTGCTATTTGAATAATGAGGTATGTGAGAAACTACCAATATCTTGTTAAAGAACTGTATACATCTGATGTAGAAAGCCCAATGCACCATGTACTTTTTAAACTCTTGGCATCTGTGTAATGTTGTATGACTTCTGATTCAAAGCCAACATCTTGCTTGGAATGCAGGCCAAGCTCACTGGTACACTGAAATCTCCTAAGTTAAGGCTGCAGTTTCCTTACTGTGGCTTTGCCTTTTTACTGCACTCTCAAAGTCACAAATTAGCTAATACAACAGATTATTTGAAATTTTGACATGTTATTTCTGTTCCAGCTCAGTGGTTTTAACATATTGTTTGAAGATTATGAAAGACAATGCAAAATGAGCAGGTGTGGCTAGAAAAACATAGAATGAAAGATCTTGGGGTTTTGCTTTGAACAAAACAGTAATTTGGTGGAAACTCTAATGTGGAACTGTAGCACTCTATTGAATGCTGACCAGTGAAACTTAGACATTATTTTTGAGGGATGAATTAAGTGTTTCTCTTTCTGGGGTAAAGAAATCTTTTAACTGGAAACAACTGGATATTTTTGAAGTTAAGTCAGGATGGAACTAAGTATGTAGCTAAGTATCTTGTATAGTTCAAGGAGACTGTCTTGGACATTGTTACAAACACCTGCAGTTCCCCCAACCCCATCTGACACACTTTTTCATGTGTGGGTGGAAGTGAAAATGTGTTTGCACATGTGTGGAAATACTTTAGCCTATTGTAATAATTGTTTGGGGAAAATGTTGTGCATGCATAATGTGACTCTGCTTTTCCATTCCTCTCTGTTTAAATTACGTGGAATATTTAAATGAAAACCATGTTAACCCATGGTTTTGTTTGCCTTTGAGTGTTTTGTTGGGCATACCTGATCCAGAGCTGATAATTTTTCTGTTTGAATATGTTTGGTTAACATATGATTCAGAGTACTTTGTTTTGGTAGCTGAATTTACTGTATTCAGTTGAGAGGAGTAGTATGTGTTTTTATGTGCTTGAAATAGAATGGTTTGGACATAAACTTGGCTTTCCTTTTCCTGTGCTAAAGGATTTCACATTCTATGTATTTTTCTTTTCTCGGTTGTTTTTTTAAACTTCTTTCTTTTCTTTATTTCCTGTTTTTTTGTGAAATGTCCTCAGCATCATTTTAGCCCTTTCATGAATAAGAAAACATAAGTTTAGGGAGGTACTGCAAAAGAAATCCTGAGGAAAATGGGTATTGTATGCTGAATTGTACAGTCGCTTTGTCTACTGATCTTCAAGAAAGAATGGTCAAAGAACAGCTGTGCAGATAATCTGAGGTCACTTCTGCAGTTTATAAATTGCACACTAGCTTTTCCAAATCTTACTTCTCTCCTCCTGTTATATGATAATTTAGAATTTGGTTTAGCAGGAGGGTTGAACTTCACAAAGTTTTTACGCAACATAAGAAGTCAGATAAAACAGTACTTTTTTCCCAAGGAGCTAAACCTGTCTGTGCTATTATTCTCTTTTACAGCTTACATTGAGTTTCTTCAGTGTGGCTTAATGCAGTGCTGTTAATAATGCAAAGCAGCTTCCATAACAATTTTTACAGCTCATGAATCTTTATTCTGAAACAGTTTTAAAGAAGTTGCCAGTGAGGTTTTTCAAAACCCCTCCTGTATAACCCACTTTTTCTTATGAAAAATCTTTCCCATCAGCTACCTTTATTTCTGTACTTAATCTGAAGGACTTGAAACACATAATTTATGATTAATGAAATTGATACGAACATTAGATCTACTGGCATAGGTGGTATCAAAAATAGCACTTCTCTAAAAAGGCAGTTTCTCATTCCTACATTGATAAGTCCTACCTGCATGTACACAGCTGTTACTTTTTTTTTTCTTTCGGGTCTGGTTCATCAAGTTCTGATAAGTGAGATTTGAATACCCATCTGATGAAAATTGTCTGTGATTCTGATTTTCGTAGGCATAAAAAGAAATTTTACTCCAATTATGCTTAGTATTGGAAATGAAAGATTAATGTTCCATTTTTGTTGATGTGGAGAAATAGCTCTTAGCTGCAGTAATTCATACTACTGATGTTTCCTATTTAATTTGGAAGAAGGAGAGCAAATAGTACTTTCCAAAGTATTTTTGATGCATCTTTTCTGCTTAAAACATGAAGAAACAGGCATCATGTGTGTATATGCACTTGACTTCTGAGATGTTGACAATATCCCTCTATTTTGAGATTTTTTAGAAGAATGTTAAGGATTAATATATGTTAAGGATGAGGGAAAGCGGAGGGATATTTAGGTTTTTCATAAATGCCACATGCTGTGCTGGGATAGATTCTTAAGATCGGGAAGTCATACATTTTGAGTTCTCTTAAAGCAATAAGAGATTGGTTTATTCCTTCTGGGGCTCCGTAAATCAGCTGAAGTTTCCAGCCTATAAAGTTTTTTATCCTTTTTCACTTTTGCTACATCTACAATTAGGATTAAAAATAGTGACAGTGTTTGGTATAGATACTGCCTTCTGAACTAGTAAGAGTGAATAATGTGACAGAGAACATGAGATGAGTAAATAACAGCGATGATAACATAAAGGTCGTACTCATACTGTGTTGAAACCTGATCAGGATTTCCTTACTCTTCTTCTTCGAGAGATCTTGCTGTGGAGTTTGAGTAAGCATCTTGATGTTGTTTGGTGGCTCTCTGAAACTGAATACAAGCACAGGTGGCTTTTTTCCCCCTCCCTTTTCTGTCTTCTTTTAGAAATTGTGAAATTTTTAAAACCAAATATTTAAGCTGAGGCTCATAAATTCATAACTAATTCTCAAAACATCTGTTTTTAAAAATTTACTTTCTAATTGCTTTACAGATGGTTTTTAATTTGAAAAAGTACCATTTTAGAATTCTTAATGATTGAAATTGTTACTGAGAATTATAGAAAAATAATCCTAAGGGAATTTGAACACTAAGTATGAGATCATGATTATGTTTTCTATTTTATTGAAAGCTGTTATAATTTACTGCAGATAATTTGTAAGCTTTCTTCCTGTCTTCCTGTTATAGTAATTTGTGATCTCTTTGACGTAATCAAAGTCATCTCCCTTTTCCTAATGAAGGGAGATGGGCAGGAGAAAAACTGCCCTTTTTTTTGAAGATGTTTAGGATATTAGTGATAACATTTTAGTCTCATAGCTCAGAAAAGGAAAAATGGGATTTCATTTTTTGCAGCAACCATCTGCTGTTCAAACTGTTCTCAGTGCCTTGCACACAACTCCACTGTATGCTCACTGAAGTAAGGATTGATGAGCAATTGAATCTTTGCTAACTGTTTGTTCTAGGTCGATGTTATGGTGCTTGTATCCCCAGTTGTGTGTTCTGTTTATGGTGTATATTATGTTCTGTGCCTTCAAGACTGGCTCTGAAGAGCCAATGTTTTGTTTTGGTTTTTTATCTGTCTGCTCCCTCACAGCTGGTGGGACACACAGATGTGGCAGTACATAGTGCAGCTTTTGCTTTTTGCTTTGCTCTTGTTCTTGCTTCTGCTGTGCTCCTGCTTTGCTCTTGCTTTTTGCTTCTGCTCATTAGTTAGTTTAGCTAAGCAGTCCAAATACTTCCCTGGACTGTTTTTCCTTTCCATTTTTGGAACCATCCAAACCGGACTGGGACCTGGGAAACACCGAGACTTTGCATCTTTTGGGCCTGCAGCAGCCATCCCTAGTGCCAGAGAGACGGACAGTAAAGCAACCACTACCAAAAAAGACTTCCTGAATTTGTCATCCTTTTCAGATTGGTGAAAGAGTGTTGTCATCTGGTATTGTTCATTTTGTGTGCTGGGGGTATTTTGCCTGTTAAATAAACACGTTCTTTCCACTTCTCTCTGAGGAATCCTTCTTGAACTGGTAGGGGGAAGGAGCTGTGTAGGTTTGCTTTCTGGGGGGCGCCCTTTTGGAAGTTTTCTCCAAAATTTGCCCTAATTCATGACAAAATTTGGCGCCCAATCTGAGGCAAGAGAGAGAGTGGAAAAAACCTTGTTTTGAGTGCATTTTGGTTACCATTAGTCTGTGTTGGTACAAAGCAGTTAATAGTCATGCTTTTTGAATTCGTAATGGCTCTTGGGGTGAAGGCTTGCATGCATTTTCTGGTCCCTAGGGTTTTTTGAGATCTTAATACCTCTGTGTCCCTAGGTTTGTTTTCTTATCCAAAAATAGCTCTAGTATTGTCTCTAATACCTAGTTTTTACAGCAGCAGAGCAGTAACCAGAATAGCTATTCTGCTGGGCTTGGTGGTAATGATTTGTAAGAAGTTCATAAATGTGCTGGGGTCTATTCCAGGTATGAATGGTTCATGGCTATGGTTATGCACCCAGTTTGTTAGAGGAGGAGCAGGGGATGAGGTTTTTCAGCCTTTGCTTTCCTTCTTCTCCTCTGAATTTGTTACATCACTATTGGAGAATGTTCAGTTGCCCCTGAATATTGAAGAGACCATCTTTCTGGTATTTAACCTGGTAAGCTTCCTCTGTACAGTCTTCTCTAGAATGAGGGCTGAGATTTCTAGATGGGCTGGTGAGACCACTGACCCAGGAGTAGACCCAGGCATAGAAAGTCCTGAGTGGTGTGGGAAATGGGAAGATACAGGCCAAATCCTGAAGGAATTCTCTGACTCTGTAGTCTGGGACTTTCCCCATGAACAAATTCAGAACCCAGCTGAGGTGGGGAAATACCTGAGAGAGAAGTACCATGATGACCCTAAGAAGAAAAGGATCATTGCAGTGAGCTGGGCCCTGACATATGCTTATTGCACACTGCTAGATACTCTAGGGCAGCAGACAGAAGAAAGGGGGCAGGGAGATAAATCAGCAGCTATCCCAGTCACTCAGGCTGCAGCCAACACCCCAGGCGTGAAGCCAGCAGCTAAACCAGACAATAAGCCTCAACCAATGGCTGTTGCTACTAGCACTAGAAGTAGAAAGTGCACAAACAAGACTGATTGACCAGTGAATAATGATGATGATGCAAGAAAAAGACCCTCAACACTTCCTGACATAAAATCAGGAGTCAAAGCAACAAGTGCAAGATCAAAAGCCAATATTAAGTCCTTTTCCCTAAAGGACCTTTGTGGCCTAAAGAAGAATTACACCTGACGATCTGATGAATCCATAATTAGCTAGTTAATCTGTCTTTGAGATGCTGCAAGTGAGAGTACAGTTCTGGACGGCACTGAAGCAAGGCATCTGGAATCCCTGTCACATGATCCTCTCATCAGCCAAAGAATGATGAAGAGAGCTAACCCTTACAGCCTCTGAACACAAGTCTTAAACAGTATAACACAAAGATACCTATGTGCAGATGATCTCTATATGCAGCAAACCCAGTAGAAGACCATAAAACAAAAAATCCAATGCCTGAGAGAAATAGCAGTGGCGGAGATTATCTTCTCAAATAACATAACAACTAAGAATCCAGACTTAGTACCATGTACATCTGTGATGTCGCAAAAACTTATACAACTTGGGCCACACAAATTGCTTCTGTTTCAGCCATAATGAAGCATGATGACAGGGACGAGACCGTGCTTGATATGGCAAAGAAGCTCTGAGCTTATACAAATGCTGTACATGGCCCAACACATGCCAGAATCGCAGCGGTAGAAACGTCTGCAGAAATTAGAAGACAAGATAGAGGAGAATCGTAAGAAGCTCAGAAAAATATTAGAAAAGAACTTATCCAAATCTCAGCAGTACAGATCAGAAGTTCTGGTACCCAGTGCAGACATCCCGTAGATAGAGAGAGAAGGTACACCCCACGAACAGAGCTGTGGTTCTTCCTGCATCATTGTGGAAAAAACATAAGAGATAGGATAAAAAATCCGCTGCTGCTCTGGCCCAACGAGTGTGTGAATTAAAAGAAGACAGAGCTCAGAGAAGAAGTTCCACCAAAAAGAAAGCAGCTCCAGTTGCCCATAGCCAAACTGCCAGGCTTAATGATGATGATGACATGTCCGAACCCCTTGAAAGAACCTCCAAGACATGTGCAGAGAAAGAAGGATACCAAGCTTAGAGGGGTCCTGCCTCTAGCCAAAGAAAAGCACAGGAAAACCGTGTTTTCTGGACAGTCTAGATTTGTTGGCCTGGCCCATCAGAACCACAAGAGTATGAAGCTTTAGTCAATACTGGTGTGCAGTGCACATTAATTCCATCAATACATGTAGAGACAGAATCTGTTTCTATTGCTGGTGTGACAAGGAGATCACAAAATTTAACTTTAGTAGAAGCTGATGTGAGCCTGACTAGAAATGAGTAGAAAAACCACCCTATTATAACTGGCCCAGAGGCCCCATGTATTTTGAGCATACATTATCTCTGAACTGAGTATTTCAAAGACCCAAAAAGACTCAGGTGGGCATTCAAGATAGTGGCTGTAGTGACAGAAAGCGTCCAGCAATTAAACACCTTGCCTGGACTGTCTAAGAATCCATCTACAGTGGGACTTCTAAAGAAAGAAAAGCAGCAGATACCAATTGCCACTTCCACAGTGCATCATCGACAATATAAAACTACTTGAGATGCTGTGATTCCCATCCATAAGATGATCTGAGAGCTGGAGAGCCAAGGGGTGGTCAGCAAGACCCACTCACCCTTCAACAGCCCCATTTGGCCTGTGCATAAATCTGAAGGAGGATGGAGATTGACGGTGGACTACCGTGCATTGAATGAAGTGACTCCACCACTGAACACTGCCGTGCCAGACATGTTAGAGCTCCAGTATGAGCTTGAGCCCAAGTCAGCAAAGTGGTATGCCACTATTGATATTGCCAATGCATTTTTCTCCATTCCTCTGGCAGCAGAATGCAGGCCTCAGTTTGCTTTCACATGGAGGGGAGTGCAGTACACCTGGAACCCACTGCCCCAGGGATGGAAGCACAGTCCTACCATCTGCCATGGACTGACCCAGACTGCACTAAAAAAAGGTAGAGCTCCAGAACATCTACTGTATATTGATGACATCATTGTGTAAGAAAACACAGCTGCAAAAGTGTTTGAGAAAAGAAAGAAAATCATCCAAATCCTCCTAGGAACTGGTTTTGCCATCAAAAAGAGCAAAGTAAAAGAACCAGCTCATGAGATTCAGTTCCTCAGAATAAAGTAGCAAGATAGATGGCGTCAAATTCTTACAGATGTCATCAATAAGATCACAGCTATGTCTCCACCAACCAATAAAAAAGAAACACAAGCTTTCCTCGATGCCATAAGTTTTTGAAGAATGCACGTTCCTGAATACAGTCAGATCGTAAGCCCTCTCTACCTAATCACCCGTAAAAAAGATGATTTCCACTGGGGCCCTGAGCAGCAACAAGCCTTTGCCCAGATTAAGCAAAAAATCACTCATGCAGTAGCCCTTGGCCCAGTCAAGACAGAACCAGAAGTGAAGAACATGCTCTACTCTGCAGCTAGGAACCATAGTTTGTCCTGGAGCCTTTGGCAAAAAATACCTAAGACTCAGTCAGTCACTGAAATTTTAAAGTCGAAGCTACAGAGGGTAGCTAACTACACTCCAAGAAAGAAAAAAATCTTAGCTGACTATAAAAGAGTCCAAGCTGTCTCAGAAGTAATTAATACAAAAATACAACTCCTCCTGGCACCCCGACTACCAGTAGTAGGGTAGATGTTCAAAAGCAAAGTTCCTTCCACCCACCATGTCACCAGTGTTACATGGAGCAAGTGAATTGCTCTTATCACGCAACACACCTGTATTGGTAAACTAAATAGCCCATAGATTTTAGAGGTAATTACAAATTAGCCCAAAAGTAAAAATTTTGATGTTACAGATGAAGAACAAGAGCCAGTAACACAAGCTGTAGAAGCTCCTCTATATAACCAACTGCCACCAAAAAAAAACATGCTATGCTCTTTTTACTGACGGTTCCTGTTGCGTTGTAAGAATAGTTCAGAAATAGAAAGCAGCCATATAAAGTCCCACATGAGAGATCACAGAAGCCACTAAAATAAAAAGTAGATCAAGCCAACATGCAAAACTCAAAGCCGTTCAACTGATCCTAGACACTGCAAAAAGAGAAGTAACCAAAGATCTACCTCTACACAGATACATAGATAATAGCCAGTGCTCTGTGGGAATGGCTGGATAAGTAGAAAGAAGCTAACTAGCAGTGAAGAAGAAAACTGATTTAATCTGCTGAAAAATAAAAAGACATCGCTGCCAGGGTAGGGAGGCTACCTGTGAAAGTCCACTATATAAATGCCAATGTCATCAAGAACAGAGCTAATAAAGAGTGCCAAAATAATGAGCAGGTAGACCAAGCTTCAAAAATAAAGGTGTCCAAGATAGACCAAAATTAAAAACACAAAATAAAGTTATTCCTAGCTCAGTAAGCCCATAATACTTCAAGCCATCAAAGTAAAAATGCCACCTACAACTAAGCATGAAACCAAAGAGTAGATTTAACCATGAACAGTACTTCGCAAGTTAGCCACAACTATAAAATGTGTGCTGCCATCAAACAAGCCAGAAAGGTAAAGCCCCTATAGTATAGTAAGCAGTAGTCCAAGTACAAGTATGGGGAGGCCTGGCAAATTAACTACTTTACACTGCCCCAGACACACCAAAGCAAGCACTACGTGCTCACAATGGTAGAAGCCACCACAAGATAGTTAAAAACCTACCCTGTGTCTCATACTACAACCCGTAATACAGTCCTGAGCCTTGAAAAGCAAATCCTTTAGAAACATAATGCTCCTGAAAAAATTGAGTCAGACAATAGAACTGTTTTCAAAAATAACCTTATCAACACCTGGGCTAAAAAACATAACATTGAGTGAATATCCTCTATCATGCACCAGCTGCAGGCAAAGTAAAGAAGTACAATAGACTACTAAAAACACAGTGAAAAGCCTTAAGTAAAGAACCTTTCAAAAATTAGGAGCAACATTTAACAAAAGCCACCTGGTTAGTGGAACACCCAAAGTTCCACCAACCAAGCAAGTCCTGCCCAGTCGGAATCCCTGAATACAATAGATAGAGATAAAGTCCCGGTAGTATATGTCAGAAGTTTGTTAGAAAAGACCGTGTAAATTAATTCTGCTTCAAGTACAGACAAACCCATTTGTAGAGTTGTCTTTGCTCAAGGACTAGGTTACACGTGGTAGATAAAATGCAAAGAGATAAAACAACGCAATGTGCGCCTCAGAGAGATCTAATTTTAAAGTGAAGATGATATGCAAATATCACTGTTTGTTAGATGTTACTGCCATTGTCTGCATATTAAATCATACAGACATAAGATAGAAAGAAATGTGTAAGTCTTGAAAGTCTGAGCAAGTAAAAGATAGAGTTTTAAGTGAGTAAAATGGAAGTGGAAAATCCTGCAGCTCCATGATATAGAGCCTAGATTCAGTAGTCCGGTGTGAGAATGCGTTGAGAGCATGATAAGTATAGCTTGTAATTTTTTGGAGAGAACAGACAGAAGTTTTACATTAATAAAATGCATGATGCTTAGTAGTATGTTGACGATATGAAGATAAAGAGTAAAATGTCCTAAAGTGATGTTATGATGCTTGTATCTCCAGCCGTGTGTTCTGTTTAACGTAATATCTGTGCCTTCAAGACTGGCTCTGAAGAGCCAATGTTTTGTTTTAGTTTTTTGTCTGTCTGCTCCCCCACAGCTGATGAAACACAGAGACGGAGCAGTATGTAGTGCAGCTTTTGCTTTTTGCTTTGCTCTTGCTTCTGTTGTGCTGCTGCTTTGCTTTTGCCTTTTGCTTCTGCTCATTAGTTAGTTTAGCTAAGCAGTCCAAATATTTCCCTGGACTGTTTTTCCTTTCCCTTTTTTTGGAACCACTCAAACCTGCTCCAGACTGGGACCTGGGAAACACCGAAAGTTTACATCTTGTGGCTGCAGCAGCTATCCCCAGTGCCGGAGGGAGCGACAACAGAGCGACCACCCCCAGAAAAGACTTTCTGAATTTGTCATCCTTTTCAGATTGGTGAAAGAGTGTTGTCATCTGGTATTGTTCATTTTGTGTGGTAGGGGTATTTTGCCTGCCCAGCACAGGGGGATGGTCAAATGCATTTGCCTGGACAAATGCATTACCTGGCATGTATTATCTTTTCAAGTAGTTGCCTGTAATATTTCCAACTTCCGGAAAAGATGTAAGAGATGCAAATATGTGTCTTGTTGACAAGTCAAAAGATCAATTCATTTCCATGTGCACTGAGGAGAAAAATGTGGGAGTTTTATTAATTTAGTAGGAAGTTACTTTGTATGCTAAAATGAAAGATAAGTTTTCTTATCTAATTTTCAATTGACAAATTGTTAAAATCAGATAAATAGAATATAATTTCCAGAGTTTGTGTGAAACTTTACATAGTGCTTATCTGTCTACGTACCATAATGTTGTAGGCTTAATTTCTAATAAAAACTTGCTATATGGTATCACTCACTATTTTATTGTGTAGCAAAATTTCTAAACTCTTGAATTATAAATGCTTAACTTTAAAATTTCTTGGTATGCTTGTGATTGAGTGTTCTAAATGTAATATTTCTTCAGCTCCATTTCTACTGAAATGTATCTTAGAGAAACTGTATCTTGCATATTTGCACAGACTGAAAATTCTGCTTTCCGTTTCATAGGATAAGAAGTGGGTTCTCAATCATGAAGATGTCACACTGGGGGAATTACTGGGCAAAGTAAGTAATAAAGTGAGGTAAATAACATTTGAGTAAGTATACTGTAATCATTAAGCTATTTCTCTATACCTTTTCTTTTAAATTGCTCTGGTATATAATTTTTACGTCATTTTTTACACTAATACACAAGACAGCCTTATGCTTTAAACACGTGTAAATCACACTTGCTAGTAAACATTATAATGGTTGTGCTGAAAGTATTTAACTAGCATACATATTTTTTCTCTTTTGGAAGTGTTTTGAGCTAACTTGATTTCAATAAAGCATAATGTGGCTGTTTTACTTTCTGTAGTTGGAGAAAAATGTTGCAAAATATAAATAAAACATGTAGAGAAACAGGTGTATGTTTATGCTTTTGTGTATAAAATTTGATATGATATGACTAAAGGATTATTTATTAAAACAAATGCTAATTGTTGTGCATGATTATTTTCACTCATTCATTGATGGAATTAGATAATTTCACAATCTTATTAAATCTTGTATAGTTCATAAACACGTAGTTTACAAAGTCTGTTTAGAAACTACAGGTCTTTAAAATCACGCAAACTTCTCACTTTTTTGGCACCTTTGCACCTGCAAAGACCATTTTGGGTGTTACTCTGGACACAGAGTAGTTTGAAAAGATTTTCCAAAAGCTGAGAAAATAAGATTTAATGAGGAAGAGACAAATCAAAGCAGTTAATTGCATTGTTACTATGGTACACACTAAAAAAATCAGTAAGGAATTCAAGAATAGGAAAATAAAATACTGCCATAAACTTCTGTTTCCCAGGAAAAAAAGCTCTTTGGCAGATTAAGTTGACAAAAAGTATGACCAGATTGAGTTGTGCCTTCATAAAATACAGGTACTGCAGGATCTTCACATTCTTAAACAGGATAGTATCAATGGAGAAAAATAAAGATGTTCCAGCCACAGAAAAATCTTTGACTTGTTAAAAAAGAAATATGAATTAGTTTTGATTTAGTGTAAAGACAGTGGAAGCAATTTGAAAAGCATTTTTAGTAAATTCAATTTACATGTGCATTCCATGTTTTTAGCACAAAACATTTTTAACATTCAGTAAAGGAAACTCAGAATTTTAAAGGAATTATAGAAGATGTTCTTTAAAAAATACAGAACAGGATAAAAACTTTATTGGAACACAGCATGATTCTTATGCATTCACCTCTAAGAAGATGTGGTCATACTAAAAAAGATAAGAATGACAGGAACATCCGCATCTGTATGACAAAATGTGAAATAAGCTATAGCCATTCACCACAGAAGTGAGAAATCTGAGAGTCTACAAAACCTTGAGTAGCCTGGAAAAGATGAGGAAGAAATCACAAAATTTTAATGTGTAAAAGATGCAAGGTTTAAAAAAGATGAAGATTTTCCTTCACTTCAGGGGTGAGTGGTCATTTTATTTACTCAGCATTAATTCCATAATACCCCACAAAATGAAAGTTGCATAATAGGAATGTGGTATACTAAAAATCATGCATCTAATAATGTTGATTATTGTCAATAAAGAGGTAAAGCATTTTCAAGACTTAAATAAAGATTAGGGTGGGTTTAGATTTCACTGTTAAATACTTCTGACTAGAATGGTAGAGGAAAAGTGACCTGGGAGCAGCTCACCTGCTTGCCTTGGGCTCCTCATGCCATTTCAGATCTGAGAGGTAGTGTGCTAGCCTCTGGAAGTGCTTTAGAAGGACTGTCAGAGATCCTAAGCCTCACTTGCCAGCTACATCTTCCTTGTCCCAGCATACAGGAAGTAATTCTGCAGGCATGTTCAGCTCTGCATTTCTTCCCTTATTACTGGAAGCACATTACTCTTTTCCATCTGAGTTTCTTTTTTTCCTTTTCTGTCATCTTACTTTGGCAACACTAAATTCAGCTGCATTATGTAATGAAATCTTCATAACTCAGCAAAGGAAGGAAAAAATCTCCAGCAGACTTTTTTAAAGTCACATGCAGCCCCAGACACCAGGACATAGAAGTGTAGTATGTCTAGAAATTAATCAGATGTAGTTTCAAAATTGAGTTGGGAAGTTTTTTCTTTGGGAAATACAAAGCTTAAGTACAAGTGTGAGATCTGTAGTTTTCTTCTTGTTTCCTTCTCTTGAGGTTTTTTTTTTCATTGATACCAGTGTTTTATACCTCACAATTTCCTTCTTGTTTCAATTTGTGTCCTGATTAATTTTCCTTTTTATTAAATAAAAATGCATCTTCGAATTTTGGTGGATTATTTTCTGGTATTTATTGCTTCATTTTTCTTCTATGAAAGCTGAAGAAAGCCTAACTTGCCTTGGGGGTATGTTGTTCACTTCCTAAAATGTCTGATTATAAAAGGAGCTGCTTTCTAAAGTCTTGTCCAAAGGGAGCCTTACAGATTTGTCTTTATAGAGCACTGCTGAGCTTGGGTTTTAAAGAAATTCTGAATCACCACACCCAACAATACATTTTGCAGTGGGTTTAATTTATGATAAAAATTAATATTCAGTGTTTTCATTCTTCGTATTTTGTATTTTTTCTTTCTTGTATATGAGAATGTTTATGTTATTTTGGTGGGTTTTGTCACAGTTTTTGAGATCAGTTTTTGGTCTCTTCCAGACTGGGAGTTAAAACCTATTTACAAAATACGATAGAGTGAATATGAAAAAGTGCAGGAGTAAGAATAAGAAGAACAAAGTACTACAGTCAATGTCAGTTGATTTGAAAAGTTACTAAGAGGTTTTATGAGAAAATTCTAATTACTTAATTAATGGTGGTTTTTTCCTCTTTCCAGCAAGGTTGAAACAGAGCTCATATGCTGTGTCCATATAATAAATGTACTATGTCAGAGTGAATGGCTTAGGTTAGGGCAGATACTGAAAGAAATTCTCATTAGACTTCATAAATACTTCCTAGAGTTCTGGTCTACTTTCAGTAGCTCTCTGCATTATTTTTTTCTGGCAATTCATTAAGATTTTATTTACCTGGAATTATCTTTTTTCTCCCGATTTCAGGGTAATTTTGGTGAGGTGTATAAAGGAACATTAAAGGATAAAACCCCTGTTGCTGTAAAAACTTGCAAAGAAGATCTTCCTCAGGAACTGAAAATAAAATTTCTGTCTGAAGCCAGGTAGGTTCTCTAAAATTATTTGTGGCAGGTTTTTTTTTCAGTTTTTATCACCAGATGCATTTACAAAACCTGACCTTCTTAAAAATTCAAAAAAGCAGAAGTCAAACTTTTCCTTCCTTTCTCTCTCTCAGTACATCCACAACTGTCGCTCTGGTAACTAAGCATTGGCATTTTTAACACGTGAATGCAGTAGCATTTTCACTTGCTGAAACCATCTCATTAACAAAGCAAGCCACACCTGTAAAATAAAATTTTGTGCTTTCATTCTAAGATGTGCCATGAGGATTGGGATAAGAAGACTAGAAGATGTTATTAATTTAAGTGTGATTATACCAGGCCTAACTCCTGCCTTATATTCATGGCTAGTAGGGGTGATCAAATGTGCCCAGATTACTTTTCTCAGTGGGGTATAGACCCCATTTAGTAATTTTCTCTTTGTAAGAAGAGTTTGCTCCAATAGAGGTATTTTATACTGTGTCAATCAGCATGAGATTATATGCTTATTTTCCAAATTATAGACATGACACAATGTGCAAAGCATTCTGAGTGTCAACTGATGTGCATAGGTAGATTCTGAGACTCCAGGGAGAGGGCTGTCTTGAGATAAATGTAATAATTTTTAACTACCTTGCTCTGCTGGGGTCCCGGTTGTTGGTTTCTCTGGGTCTGGATTGAGAGCACTTGAGACAGTAATTCATGTTTGGACTCAGGTGTTTATTATTTCTCATCAGAAGAACAATCTCACTACTTTGAGTTCAGCAGCTTTTCATTACAATGCACAAGATGTCTAATAAACTCTTGTTACAAAGTATTTTAAGACTAAACTATCCAATTAAGAACAAACACCTAGATGATTTTCCCTTTTAACCCAATAACTGATCCCAAAGTGGACTTTTCTGCCCAATTACAAAATGCCACCCAAACCCATGAAGAGGAAGGAAGAAGCATGAAGAAGAAACCCTGCGCCCTTCACCTTGCTTCCATCCGCAATATACTAAAAATCCCAACTAAATTTCTCACCAAGTGATACACCTACACTGCTCTCTATAATCTATGTCACACTTTTGTGGATTCTAATCTATCTTGAAGTCTAGTAAACTTCTCCATGAATGAGGGTCAAAGTCAGTGCTCCTCTGGGGATCAGGACACCCCAGAGCAGACAGAGAAATATTCCCAGTGCCCTGGGCTTCCACATTGCCCCTTTTTGCTATGAGACTTCATATGTTTTAGCTTCCACTCCCAAGCCAGTATGATCAGTATTGGAAAAAAAAAGATACTATCTGTGTTTATAGAATGAGGATCAGCTACCCTATCTATTGAATAATTAAAAAAACTTGTAACTTGGCAACAGCAGAGTTATGTCATTTGTTAAGCAGCTTGACACTAATAAGAAAAAATGGTCTGAAGAAATGGAATGTGTTATTTTTTGCTAAATGTGTGTGTAGGTTAGTATTTTACTCTTGATCCTTGGGAAAAAGGGAAAAAGAGGAGGTGCTTTGGGTCAGCAAATATCAGAAGGAACATTTAAGTTACAAGGTCTTTGTAGAGTTTTTTCTTGCTCTTCTTTTCACTTACAAATCATAGCATGCTGTTTTAGGCTGGAAGTGTTCTTACTAAATAATTGTGTCAAAAGATGTAATTTTTTCATTTAGTTCTCAAAAGTGATGTCCTTATAGTCTTCTAAAACTTACTGTATTAATTAATCTCTCAAAGTAAAATTGGAACAAGTGTGCTTTTGAACAATACAGCGGGGAAGCATACAGGCAAGCTGTGCATACTGTTTTGATGTAGCTCTACTTCTGGTCCACCTCTGAAATTCTGATTATATAGGTTGTATCTATATCTATACCTATATATCTGTAGGTTCTATAAGGGTTCTATCAGGCAATTTTTCAGTTTATAGATAAGTGTCACATAGACAAATGGTAAAATTATAATAATATTTTCTGATATATTAATGAATCCGTTATTATTTTCATTTCAAACAGAGTGGTGATTGATTTGTTACATTGATTTTGATAACAGTAATGATATTTTTTTTTCTTTGATAACAATAATGACATCTTCAATTAAAGTAACATTAAAGGTTTTAGATATTTTCCTGTAATATTTAATCAGCCTGTACAGTCAGTTTTATTAATATGATAAACTTCCTATGTGTTTTGCAGAATACTTAAACAATATGATCATCCTAATATTGTAAAACTTATAGGAGTCTGCACTCAACGACAGCCTATATATATTGTTATGGAACTTGTTCCAGGTAATTGTTTTGTTCCCTTTTTTTTTTTTTTCAGCATATTTCCATAGGTTTCATTGTTTCCATAATGTGAAATGTATTGTTTTCTATTTGTCTTATTCTGCCTTCTTATGACTGACCTCAAATGTCACCTGTGTGGCAAACCTTTGGAAATGCTGGATTCTACTTTGGAGTGGTTGAGCTCCACATATCTGTTGAGATTTTTACTGTAGCCTTTAAAGACAACAGAAGCTTCATTATTCTTCTAATGAGATATAAAATGTTATTTCCTTTAACAGTAGAGTTAGTTAGTGAATATTAATAAGTATTTAAAGAAACTTCATGTCTGGGTAATGTCTCAATTGTAATAATTCTTGTTTGGGTCACCTTTATTAATACGCATTTTTTTCTTTACCAAAATGTATTGTTTGGTTTTAGGGTTGCTCTTGATTTATTTTTGGAATTGGGTTCATTTTATTCAGCAATGGCTGAAGTGAATTTCAAATTACTGGGATGATAACAGCTTTTGGGCAATTTTACCTCTTTGTTGATTTTCTCAGCAGCTGGAAAATGTGTTGGTTTGGTAGCCTCTAGTACTGCTTAATATGCAACACTGTATTTGGTTTTTATATCACTGAATTTATCTTCAAAATTATACAGCAAGCTGCTTTAATAACCATTTTATTCAGGAAGACTTAGATTGCTTATAATTCTTGAATACTGGTTGTAGAGTGAGAGCACAGATGAAATATTTGACCTTGTGGAGTTTTCTGCCTTTATTAAATTAGATTATACTAGATTGTTATATTTGTATGCACAATTAACTTTATTAAAATGGAAACTGAAAGCATTGTCCTCAGTTTTAAGGGGTACTTTAGTAATCAGCTTCTCCAGACATCTCTGAAGATAAAAGTAAATCCTGATCTTTTGACACCTTCATCATTCTGGTTCAGGTTTTTCAGAGCCTTGTACAAGTTGTTGAAAAAGGCTAATGCAATTGAGGAGGAATTGAGTGAGAACTTTCTTCTGATTCTTATGCCTATTTTGCAGTTCAAGTCTATCCAAACATTCTAGGGGTTGAATTTGCTTCAGAAAGAAGCCTCTTGCAAAGAGAATTGTTGCCCTGATTCAATGGTCTGTAAACCCCTTGGGCTGGCTGCTCTGCCTGCAAGCCCTGATAAACAAGTGTCTGCCTTCAAGCTGTCACACTTTCCCACATGCTCTTACATGTTGGCACACCAAAAGACTGACCATATCAGCAGAAAACATAAGGATGCCAGAGAAATGTCAAATCACTTAGATGAGTAGAGAAGCAGTGATTCTGATGTTACTGTTTTTCTCTTTTTCTAGTGACAAGTTTGGATGAGATTACAAAAAATGATAGTTAATAGTGCTCTGACTTGGTATTTAATGCTGCCCTTTGAGGAACAGGATAGTGGTAAATTTGTCTTCCACTTGACACTAACTTTCTCAGTATCTTCATTGTTTTGTTTTAAAAGTGTTTATGCTTGAAGGTGCTTAAGCAGTTTAACTCTGACATTCTGTTCAATAATTAAAAATGTCAAGTTTTAACTTAAAATTGTGTTCTGTGAATGTATGGCTGGGAACACATGTCATTTATAAATGTCTGACAGTTTTTTCCCTGAAGAAAAAATTAGAAGCATCTCCATAAAACAATGGATTTTTCCTGTGTTTTCTGACTTCTGACTGTTTCCAAATTTCCTGCCATTTTTATATCCCAAATACACATAGGCTGTACACCTACTGTGTCTTTTGAGACTCCTGTGGTGTGGTTCCATAGCAGCTAATTCTGCTTTGCATTCCAAATTCTGATTTAAAATCAGTCTTAATTTATTCAGGTCTTACAAATGTATATTGAAACTTAGCACTTTATATATAGAGAGGTGCTACTCTGTTAGTGATTCTGTTATGAACTGGCTGTGCAGACATATCTTTGTTGCAGGTGCAAATGGGATTAAAAACCATGCATATGGGTAAAGGCATCAATGAAAACAGTAAAGAAGGGTTGCAGATGCATCTTTAATTATGTGTCCATTCTTTGTTACGTGCAAAAATAGCCCAAATGTTGCCAGCAAGTAGCAGAGAAACAAAGTTGTCAAAGACAATTATTCTTTGCAGTTAACTCTTTTCTTAGGGGATGTTAACATAAGTGACATGTCTTGTAGTAAGAACTTAATCACTTTATAGTGCTAAAGAAATAGTAAGATGGGTGATGTAGGAAGGATTAACTGAAATAATAAACAATGTAGCATATCATGGATATATCAAATCACAGAATCATAGAATGGTTTGGGTTGGAAGGGGCCTTGAAGATCATCCAGTTCCAACCCCCCCTGTCATGGGCAGGGGACACCTCCTGCTACAACAGGTTGCTCAGAGCCCCACCTTACCTGGCCTTGAACACAACTAAGTACATACTTGTAAGAAAAAAACATCCTTTACTTACTGTTCACTGGCTATTTGCCATACTGAACCAACTGTACATGTCCTCCCAGTGTCAATCCATCATAGATTAGTCCAGTACAGAAGGAAAGACTTGGTCCTTTTCACAATCTACCTATCAAGAAATTAGGGAAAGGTCTTAATGTACTGTATGTGTGTGTTATATAGATCTCTCTTTAAGGGATGCACAGACAGAAAAATGTGTCTGATCTCCCTGCCATTGGCTGGGTTTTTAGAGGGCCAGGTCTCTTCTCTTTCTGCAGGTTCCTCTGCAAATGGGAAGGAACATCTCGTAAGCAGAATGTGTGCACTGTTTATTTATTGTAGAATTCAGATTTAGTATTGCTTTCTATAAGCTATTCTTTTAATTGTTGAAGAAATAAATTAAGTAAAATGTTCTTTGTTGTATACTAACATAAGCTAAATTGTATGTAGCAGCAATTTCCTTCATGTATATATGGAAAGTTACATGTATGCAAGAAATGTGACCTAAAACCACCATTCAGGAATTTACAAGTTACTAGGAGATAATTTTTTTTTAAATTCTAAACAAATTTTCCTGCCTTTCCTCCCCTCACCTTCCCAAAATTACCAAGATAGCCATCGAAAAAAAATCAATAAACTGTTACTATTTTTGTTATTAATGTTTTATGTGTTTGTAATTTGAGATCTATACACGAACCTGATTTGCAGGCTTAAGTTATACTAGCTAGCATCTATGAAAAGGGAATCTAGCTAAGCAGATGGTTTATAAATTTCTGTGGTTGCATAATGGATAAATTTGCAGTAACCTTTAAGGCACTCTTACAAATAATTGATTTTATTCTTTTTTACCTAAATGACATTGAAATACTAACTAAAAGAATAGACAGAGTGGATCTTTATAAGGGCCCAATGCTGTAGTTGCTTTTCAACTATCATGTAATAATAAAACCCCCTGAATTTTACAGTGGCCTGGTTTTCTTCTGCGAAGTTTTTAGTAGACTAAGAAATGCAAAAACAACTCTACTTGGAAATTATTATCCTTCTATTAAAACATTTTGTGGAGAATTTAGCATAGAGATTTCCCCTTCTTCTTCTTCTATGACTTATGACTCTTTCTCTATGACAAGTGTTATTTCTAGTTTGAAAATATTAGGATTGTTAAAAAGAGTGCTGCTTAGATAAATCAGACTGTTGCAGCATGTTAGTGTCTTGTATGATTCTGAACATCATATAGGTTGCTAGAGGTTATTTTCTTTGTAATATTCCTCTTAATTTTTACTGCTTTATAGGTAAATGCTCTCTAAGATGGATTTGATAAGGTGTGTTGCAAAGGTCTCATTTGGTGGAGTTTTTTTCTGGTATCTTCTGATCTAAAAATAGGAATACTGCACTGTTTCATAACTGAATACAACTGAATCTGTTGTGATACATTTTAAGTACGCAATTTATCCTAAGAAAGATAGAGGAAGTTAAAATGAGAATTGCTAATGAATTTTGGGGAAAGAAACCCCGTATGTTGAGGCTTGCCAAATGCTTGATGATAGTGTAGAGCCATGAGTTTGTATTGTCCTATGTACACTTGACTGACCTGACTGAAAAGTGATGTAGTAAATGTGCAACATGAGTCTTAAAGCTTTCAGGGGGAATTGATGCATATTTGCAACCATTGGAATTTTCTAATGCAGATAATCATTTGTTAGGGATTGTTTCCCACATGAAAAAGAGCAGAACTTTGTGTAAGAGTTTATAGTGCTGTGCAAGAAAGAATATTACTTTCCTGTAATGCCAAGTCAATCTGAAAAACGGAGCATTATACTCATATTTTCTGTGTTAATTTATTAATTTTTCTTTGCTCTGTGTCTGTTGTCCCAGTGGAATTTCTGTGCTTTGTCTTGCATTGTTGACCTTAAAACTGAAGAAAGAAAAATAATTACGAGGAGCTGCTTTGGTATTCAGAACAGTGAAAGAACTATTTGCCATTGTCTCTTTATGTCACACAGGGCATAAGGAGTTTTCATAACAGCTCATTTTTAGCAAATTTATATGATGATCAAAAAGACTGCCTGGAATACTGCCAGAGTCCAGACTGACAACTGAGACAAATGGATGCTGAATTTTGTTGGGGCGAGGAGAAGGTTTATCAGGAAAATGCTGAAGGGGCTGCAGCAGGGGCTGCTTCCTGTTCTTTTCAGAGTGAACTCAACATCTGTTCATGAAAAAAAAAAAAAACAGGAAAAAAAAGAAACTAAAATCCCCTTATCTTTTACCCTTTTTAACTGTTATCTTTCTGGCCCCAACTTCTCTTTTAGTGATCATGGGCGACAAAATGCATTTTAATTAATTGCAGTACTCAGGACCATTTAACTGCATTTTCATTTGCTTATAATTTATCACTCAATCTCCCATGTAATCAAAAAGGAACTGCAGGAGTCCCATTAAAAATATGAGTATTTTTTCCTCTTCCTTTAGGGGAAGAACAAATCAAGATCAAATGTAATCTCTAAGATGCAAAAAGCAATCCTAAGCTACAGCATTTTTTCCTCTCCTTCTTTATGTTAATTTCAATTTACTTGAATCTTAGTTAGTCCTGAAAGGAGAATTTTAATTTAGAGGTAAGAACTTTGCGTGTCCCTGAAATATGTGTTCTGGAACGGGGCATTTTGAGGATAGATGTGGAATCCTGTGGTGCAGTTACTACTTCATGCAACTATTTCACCATCTTATCTTATAGCTATTCTATGGTGCCTCTGTCCCTCCAGCAAAGAGTCTGCCCAACAAGCACTATCATTGTGCTTGCACCAGCTCTATCTGAAAAATTTGTCTAATTAAAAGTAGATGCAAACGTCTTTGTGTGTTCCAGTGCTTGATTCAAGGTAGTAGATGGAAGCTTGAAGTCACATGTTTTGTGGCCTGCTCCTTTTCGAAGCTGAAATGTTTAATCTCAAGTTGGTAGCTTGCTTTCTATGTTTTGGGTTTCTATATATTTAAACCTATATATATTTTTATAACCAACATAGTTAAAATTAAAACCCCAAAAATATTTTGGAATAATTTTATTTCTGCTATGTCAGGCATTCATATATAGGCAATTCAAGTGTCTGTTGAGTCTTAATATAGCTTCCTCTGGCATATGCATTATGCTAATATGATCCGTGATGAGGATATTATATATTATGGTATTATGAAAACTAGATTATATTCCTGTCCCAGGACCTGCTTCAGACAGTTCTAAACAGTTTCCCAGCAGCTGTCTCTTGGCTCCTGATCCATTCTGTGGCCAAAGACCATATTTATCCTTTTCTAGCAGAGATCTGCTCTGATCTGATTCTCATCCCCTCTCCCCAATGTGTTCATGGACATTTTTCATTCTCCTACTAATGCATTGCATTTCACTGGGGTACCAGTGTGCCTTCCTGATGCCACTGTAGAATTCCTTCTGATAATAGATACCTGGTTTAAAAAAACCATCTTCCTTTTTAACAAACTTGACAGGGAGTTTGTGTTCGTTGTTTTAGCTAACTCATGTTGGTATGTTCTGAATGCTGTCAGCTGGAAAGAGGTAGAGTTATGCCTGTACATGTAAACAGCTATGGATATATCCAGTAGTCTAGTGGGAAGATTGTCAGAATTAGGTTTCAGCTGTACTCAGCTTATATCCAGACATGTGCAGCCAGCTTCCAAGGGAGAGTTCAGCAAGGTCATAAGTTCTGTCTTTGCAGCTGGACAAGGTAACCTGTAGAGGTCTGTTCTGAATCATTTGTGATGCAAATTGCCTGTGCCACTGATTCAGAAACAAATCAGAGGCAACAGGTTTTATTAGCTCAGATGTGGCACTGCTGGATGTGAAGTGCCCTGACTCCCAGGCACACCTGGAAAGAGCACAGCCATTTCTGTCGTGCCTGTACTCAGAGTTACCACTCCTGGAAGTGTTCATAAAACGACTAAACCTGGCACCTCTGAACCCTGTTCATGCTGTCCTACCTGTGGCTGGCTTTGGCCTGGCTTAGTTTATTCACTCTCTTTCTTCTGAAATGTGACTTCCATTGCTATTTTCTATGTTAGGGCACTTTTTAACGTCCATGGGGTGTGTTATGTCAGAAACATATACAAATAAAGCGTGATGTCTTCCTGACCTACCAGACTCACTTTTTGGCTTTTGTTGGAAAGGAGGGCTCTAGGGCATAAAATGTACAAGTTCCTACAGGTCCATTATAGGTAGTGCTGGGCAGCTGATACAATTGACTAAATCTTAAATTACTTTTGTGGAACTGCTCTTATTTTCTGCATGTAGTGGTAATTCTGAGTATAGCACCAAATCACAGCTGACTTCATGCATTTCTCTTGTTACTTGCACTGGAGCCAGTAAAACCATTTTTAACCAAAAATTCAGTTCTGAGACTGAGATACGTATAATTTATTTATTAATATGAAATGCAATATCCCTATTATCTTGAGCTTTTTGCTAAATTAATTATCTTCTTGGATAAAGGAGAGCAGCTGAAGTACATGTATATCATGACTTACTTGAGCCTTAGATGAGACCTCCTGTCTCTGAAGTGCCACTGATTTTATGCACAGGAGATGGCACAGGCAGAAGCTATCAGGAATGCTGATTGATGCTAGGAAATATGTGAACTTTTACTATCACAATGTGTGATTCAGCTGCTGTGTCTTCTACTTTGGTGTTTTTTTTCTCTTTCCTACTTTTGGAAGCAGAGATTTCTATAGAGATAATTAATATTTTTTTCCTAATTGCTTCTCTTTAGAGAGCCCCTTAAACTTTATTAAAGTTTTGCATGATCTCACTTGTTGGTTGTATTGGTTGTACGTCCTCTGCAGCTGCTTTTTGTGAGCAGATTTTGGATCTGAGTCCTATCTTGCAGTCACATCCTGAGTACACTGTCAAATTAATACAACAACAAAAAAAGGGTCCATCAAATTCCAATTAGAGATAAGGTGCAGTGATAGTGATTGTCTGGCTTTGTTTTCTATTCTGTTCTTCTTTTTTTCTCTAGTCAAATACGTTATCTTCTCATTATTACTGGTTAGTGAAGCCACCCTCTGTCTACCCTACAGTTTCTCTTCACACAGATTCCTGTCTAGCTTTTCTCTCACTTTATCCTCTCAAGTTTCCAGCTTCCCTTTTGATTTGTCCCTGTGTCTCTGCAACTGGCTGTGCTTCTGCCTGTGCCATCTCCTGTTGTTGGGCATTTCACTCAGAGAGCCAGACACCTCCAATAGATTCCTTCTCTCCATGTGTCTAACTTTTCCCTCTCCTCACCAGGCCTCCTGCAGTACACACACAGACCCTGATTCTTCTTCCTTGCCTTGCTCATAACCCTGTGGTGCTCCTGTGTCTCTTCCTCCCTCTTTGCTTCATGGATTCCAGATTATTAAGAAAAGTCAGATTCCTTTGTAGGTGGTGATTAAAAATTCCTTTTGTCTCAGAGCTACTGTTTAGTGAAACAGGACCAAAGCTCTGGTCTCATTTATAGTAGCACTTCAGGCTATAGTTGAATTTTTATCTCTTCACATGGTCTAGGCTTTGCTGTTACTATATTTTTTACCAATATTCTACAAAATCAAATCAGCAAGTAGATTAAACTAGAAAATCCATTTTTGAAACTGAATAAAAACAATCAAACATAAAAAAATAGTGAAGTGTTTTGGTAGTTGCAAAAACTTCTGTATTCGACTTCTTTCGTGTTATTTGTTGTTATTCACCCTTTTTTTCAACTTTTCCTAGAGCAGTTTTTACTATAGTAGCTATTTAATGTGTCTACATTTAAAAAATGTTCATAGTTTTTCTTTAGATTAAAAAAATCTTCTGTTCTTCAGGTACATTCTGTTTCACATCAGTTATCATGTCTCTGTAATCTGCAGTACTTTTCAAGGCCTTTGATTATGGATTATTGAGCATAATCAGTTTACAGGAATTATTTATTGAAGAATGGAAGACCTCCTGGGGAGGTCTTCCTTTCAGGTAGCTTCTGAAGTAGGTTTTATCTCTACACTCACAGTGGGTATCCTTACAGCCACAATACTAAAACATAAAGAATCCAAGTAGTCTGGGTAGTGTTGTTTTGGCAGCACAGAAGACAAGGGATGCTAGCTTTGGATGCCTCACTATGATTTCTGGTTTCTTCTTGACAGGTGATGGCAGACTCTGTTTTGGACAGGCATGTACATCACATAGGATATTGAGTTCATGTTCTACCTTATTTGATCCACCTGAAATCTAAAGCAGGACTGCTGAGCATTGTCAATATTTCCTTTATTTTGATAATCATATGTCTGTGGTCTGTCATCCAGTTGAAAGGAAGTGAAATAGCATGCATAAATGTGTTGTAACCTTCTTCTCATCTTCATTTTATCACAGTGCAGTTATTTTGTGCTCATGAGTCATCTCTGTTCTGATCTCATCACAGGTTGTCTGCTAAAAAGCCATCCACAGCACAGTTCTGGTACAAGCCACATTTTCTCTTCTCTTTACTTCTTTGCTGTTGCTGCTCCTGTCCTTGGCTCTCAGTGTACACTATTGGTTTAATTTATTTTTTCTTTCTTCATATTTTGTTTTAACATACAGATATTTCTACTCATACTTCATTACTACCATTGTTAATAATACATTGGCAGCACTTGGCATTGTCATAACAACTTCTATTTGCTTTGCTTTACAGGAAGAACAAAGTTTTAACTGAATTTCACAATAGTACTCTGTATGCAGTTAGAAAAAATAAACCTTGGGTTTATTTACAGTTTCTGTTACTACATATATAAAAGAACAAAAAAAGGGTGTAAGTACTGCATGGCACACAAGTGATGCATTAATTGAAGTGTGAAGGCTAGTACTTTATTGAAAATGTGTTTTATCATTTTTAAACCCTTCTACTTTAAATAGTTTGTCAAATTGCTTCTTACATACTTTAAAAATATATCTCTTAGAATTCCCTAGAGATGCATTTTTACTATTTTAAATTCATAGAAGTAACTCCATTTGGGCATGTGTTTTTGATCCCATGTATATAGGATTAAGATACTGGTCAATAAAGGAAATTCTAAATTGCTTTAAGTCTACTTGGAATACTGACCATTTAAATTCTCAAATTTATAAATACTTAGAGATGCAGATAAAGGTAATTTCAGTAATATTGCAATGGCCCATAAAGCAATTAGGAATGCTGAGTTCTAAAGCTCCCTTGGGTTAGGTGACCTTTAGGACATGTGGCCACAAGCAAGATGCATCTGCATGATGAATATGTGTATAAATATAAGAAGAATTAAGCAACCACTTTAAACAAACATAGTTAAAAAGGCTGTTTAACAAAGGAAATTCCCCCACTTTATTGAAATTTATATGTGAATAAGAATACATATAACTTCCTATAATTTGTAATAATTGGTATTGTACAGAACATTTATTAATATTTGTATAATTATTTATAATGTTATTAGGGTACTAGATAGAGATACAATATATAAACAATGTATATCTATATACCAATTCAGTGGGAGATTTCCCATCATCATTTCAAAACATATTTTAGTTGTGTTCAGTGTCAGAATGGTTGTCAGAATGATGCCAAGAGTGCCTAGAGCAAGTAGGTAGGTGTCACTGTGGACACTGGCTCAGGAAAACTCTGAAATATGTGGTCATAGTTGATTATAAATGCCAGTCAAATCAGAGATTACCATAACTTAATACTTCATAAACCTATTTAACATTTTTCATTGTTGTTTCTTGGTTTCTTCTCTTAGATGACAGGGTTTGTTTTTTTTCCTCTTCCAAAGCACCAGCTTGCTTTTTTGCGTGCAGAGGAGTGAACTGTTCTATTACCATATGCCACTTATTGTACAACAAGAAGTTTGTGCTGTAAAGCACAGCCAACACTAGGAAATGCTGATGCGTGGTATTTTCACACTCGCAGAATTCCAGCATGTAATAAGAAATAGTTCCCATTCACAGAAAAATACATGAAGGGCTGTGTTCAGAAACCCAGTTATAACAGGCTGCTCACATGGAGCTTCTGCTTATGAATTTCATTTTGTCCTCTACTTAGTAAAATAATTATGTTGTACTAGGAAGGGACTCCAGTGCTGTTATTTATCCTCCTGTAAACCAAAAACAGGCAATCCATCTCTGCTAGGTGATAATATATATATAATGGTGTAATTTTTTTTATAATTCTTAACACTGTTAAAGTGTACCTCATTTTCTAATGGTGTTGTGGGCCATTTACTGGAATAACAGGTAGCTGTGCAGAATACAATGGAAATTACATATAAAAGAGAAATCGTTGCTTACTATTGTGTAGTCTTCCTAGTCTCATTGGTCTGTTTATTTCATTTTTGTCAACAGCTATTAAATTGGAAATAATGCTCTGACAATACATGCTGCAAATACTGAATTAGGGCTTTCATATTAAAACTTATTTTTAAAAGTACATAAAGATGTTACCTAACCACTGTTCTGCACTGAAGAGTTTGTAGAGAAATACTTTCAATTCAGCCTCGGAGATATTCATGTGGATGCTTTGCTGTGAAGATGAATAGTTGGAACATTGACCACACTAAAAGTCAGAATTTACTGAGGAGTAACCCTGTTACTTAAAAGACAGACACTTAAGCCTATTTTAGTATCACAATGATGAGGATAATCAGATTTACCCTAAACATTACATATATTGTACAGAGTGAGATGGGTGTTACTTGGCTCTTTTAGTTAGTGCTACTAACACTGCTTTTAAATTAATATTAAACAGAATATTTAGAAGATGTTTTTGCCATTTCTATGCAAGGACACATACAGCAAAACAGAACATGAAAACCCTGCGACTGATTAAAGTAATGTAATTAAAATTTGGTGATAGGCATTTAGTACACTGTATACAGCTTGAAGTATGGTGCTGTTTTTCCTGGAAACTCTAGAATTTCATACACTGCATGCCACACTCTGAAAATCACTTTCTGATGGTCGTGAATTTCACTGGCATGTAATGGGCTTGTGTTTTGTGAGTTTGACATGTTCTCATGTTAGGAACTGAGCAGCTTTTAATATCATTCAGAAACAAGTTGTTGAAAATTGGGATATTAGTGTGATTGCCTGAGCATATTGGAAACTAATTTATAACATGTATTATTTTTAAAAATTTTAATGGATATGGTTGGGTTTTCTTTTGTTTAAAGTTTAAGTTTCCTTCTTGTTGTTACTTGAGAACAGATAGTTTCACTGTTGATTGTGGAGAGCATTAACTTATTTATACGAAGAATTTATATGAATTGTGACAATTATAGTTTACGCTGATGTTGTTATAGCAAGTTTTTTTAAATAGAGAATTTTTGCAAGATTTTGAGGGAATTTGTTTCTGTGTGGTTTTTTTTTCTTTTTTGGGTTTTGTCCTTTTTTGTTTGTTTGGTCTTTTATCTATTTTATTTTCCCAGAATATCACTGAGCTTATCTGTCTTTTCAGTTCTTCATAAATGAAGTTGCTAGCAATTCTTAATCTTCAATATTGAAACATTGGTTGATTGACAGTAGAGTGTTTTTTAAGACCTTAAATGTCTTTAACGTCTTAAATGCATTTTTATAAGCTGCCTTGATTTACTGCTCTTATTCAAGTAATGCCATGGTTTGTAAAGAGGGGAAGACTTCATATTCATAGAGGCTTGTAGTCATACTTTCTCATTCAAAGATGACTCCTGTGTAGAGAGTAGCAAGGTCTCAGCACATAAATAACAAAATTTTTGTCAGCTTGTTGTGTGTGTCTTGGAGGAGTGAGTTACTTAAAAGTTTTTTTTTAGCTGTCTGCTGTAACTAGAATAATTCTGTTTACATGTACAAGAAATGACACATTATTTATTGGAGTGTTTATCTTATTTTCCACTGGCAATACCTACTTTTTACCAGTTACTGGACTATGTCAGTAACCTCTCAGATTAAATGAAAGGTATTATTGCCAAGTCCAGTTTGCAGTAGTCATCTGTCCTTTTCACTGTCTTTTGAAAGTCACTATAGGATGGTTCAGATTAGCTTTAGAATTAAGGCAATCCAGTCATCTCTTGCTCTCCCATCTGTGTGTCACCCAGTCTGGGAGTAAAGGGCTGATCCAACGTAATGCCTGAAGACATTACAGTTGCACTTCATAACATCTGACATTTTCTTTAATTTTGTCTCACTTTATTTCTTACACAATGAAATATAAATATAGATAGCCTCTTAAAAGAAATCACATATGAAACTTTTAATATAATACCATCATTTCCTATTTCTAAGAAAAGGCAATATATAAAATCGTGTAACAGATTGTAAGAACAAATTCTAATAGCTCAGTCCTAATGAACAGAAACAAATACTGGGGCAATGACTGGCTATTCACTATCAAAGAATTGTGTAGTATTAAATGGTCTGCTGTGATTTTTTTTGTCTTTGCCTTAAAATATAAAATATTTTTTTTTCTTTGCCTTAAATAATAAAATGTATTTTGGAAAAGTCTTTTAATACATTTATATCAGTTAGAACATGGCTTCACACTGTTGGTATAATATTCTTTCAGGTTACCTTTGTCCTAAATCAGTTTTTCAGAATTTTTTTGCTAACACAGTTTTCTTTTTGTAAATTCTCCACCATGACCTTTCCTATTTCTCAGACAAGAGGACAGTGGCTTTGCTCTTTTGAAGGCAGAGTAATAACTGTTCACCTTCCACTTGCCGTGGTCAAAAGTCCAAGAAGAAAATGCTTTGTTACTCCTCCAACACATCAGTGTAGAATTAGAGAAACATCACTGCAAATGATCAATTAAAAAGTAATTACTTTCATGTAGCTAAGAGGACCTAATCTCTTTATTCACAATTAGTAGTTCTGTAATTAGAGAAGAATATGTAACATAGATTATCAGTTTTTTTGTCAACAGTTTGTGAGTCTGTATTAAATGTACACTAGTGAAGACTAGGTGTATCAAAAGCATGCTGTGCAATTTTCACTTTCAAGCACCTAGTATTTAAGAGAAAACATATTTTTGAAAGATGAGTTTCTTCCTTGTTCTTGAACTAGCCTCAAACTTGGGATAAGGAGAACAGCTAATAACCTGCATTTTGTTTGGCCTTGCATCCGTAATGAGAGATAAATGTGAATATCCTATAAGTGTGTCTCACTGTCCATATGTCTGATTTTTTAGGAGGTGATTTCCTGTCATTCCTAAGAAAAAAGAAGGATGAGCTGAAAACCAAACAGCTGGTGAAATTTTCATTAGATGCTGCCTCTGGTATGGCATATCTTGAATCTAAAAACTGTATACATAGGTAAGGAAGATTTTTTTTTTCTCATTATTGCTCCTTTGCTCAGTAGAAATGCAAATATTTAAAGGTGTATGGTGTTTACTATTACAGAAGTGAACTCTATGATTTCAAAAAAATATATTTTTTCTGATGAGTTGGTCATTATTGCTTGTCTAATTCAAAAATACTAATTTGGGTAACAAATAAGTGCTATATTATTTGATGTCTATAGTTTGGTGCTACTAATAGAAGTTAAAAATTCTTTTTCACCATAATGATATACATTGTAAGGAGCCTGATTGATACAGTGAGAATGAATCAAAGTAAGAAGCAGTCTGTGACGCTTATGTCACGTCTGAAATTTACAGGTATTCGCTGGGCCAACAGAGAAGTTAAGGTATTAAATTAATATTTTAAGTATTAAGAGCTAAAATTCTGTATATTAAAATATTAATTGCCTGAACTGCTCTCTCTGAAATATGGAAGATTATGGAGCATTATGCTGTTGGAGTTTCTTATTTCTGTTCATACCATTCCTTTTTCTTGTTTCTTCTCCGGTTTGACTCTGCCATTGCTGTTTATACTCCATTTGTATGAAAGGGGATGGAATTAGTTTCCACCTGTTTTGTTCTCTCAGTATAGCACAATATATACCCTGCTTAATGCTGTAGCTGAAATACGAGATGTAAGCATGATGATGATCTATTTCACAGAAAAATTATGGAGAACAAGTTTTCATTTCTCATGTTGATGTCTTACACTTTGTGGAACATCTGTAGATGAGCTGTGTGACACCTCATTTACATAATCAGTTCATTTAGGATTTAACACCTATCTGCTGAATGCTCTTATCAGAGACCTGAGTGGCATTTCTCTTAGATTTTCATCAGCAGTGAATGGGTCAGTTGCAATCCTGCACGTCAGGTTAATCAAAACAATTCTGCAAGTTCATGATGTATAAGAAACAGTGAGAGAAAAAAAATCCTAACTCATTATCTAAAACTATGTAATATTCCCTTAGGGAAATCCAAGAAAGAGATTGTAAGCATTCTGTCATGACAGAATGTGTTTCAACCTGGCTCTGCTTTTCAAGAATATAATGGCATAAAAATCAGAGCAAGTAACAGCATTAGTTATTTACACTAGTCTCATAAATGCTGCAGTGCTTAATAATTCCTGTAACACTCAGATCAGTGTTAAATCTGAAGTGGCTGTTTAAGCTCTTGTGTTCTTAGTTAATTAAAGCAAAGATAAAAAGAGTAACTGGATAACTGAAGTTTGTTATGGCAATTACTGAAAAAAATTGCAATATTTATTCATTAAATGGTATTGTGCTGCCTAAAATATAAATAGCTTTATTATTTTTCTTCATTTTTAACACTGGAAAAAGAGTATGCCTGCAGAGATGTGTGAAATAGAACTATTCTCGTAGCTGTAGATGACAATGTGGCTTCACTGTATCTCTAGAAATTTGCTCTGCTGGTTGGTGAATAGGAACTGCTATTCCTAAAATCTGTTTACAAAGCTAATAGTGATCTAGCGAATGTGTTTCAGAGAGAAGATATGTGGAGTGTTGTCTTATCATATTAAGATTTTAGTTTTTCATAGTTTTCAGTTGGAACTCTGAATACAAATGTGTCATGTAGTTCCCAAGTCAGGAAAAAGAGATGAAATCTGACATTTTGTTAGTGCCATAGACTTGCCAATGCACACAGCTGGGTTACACCTACTGTAGTGCAAGGAGAAAAGAACTTCTTCCCCCTTGTTTACTTTTTAACTTCTAAAATATTAATGAAATTTGTTGGTTATCACAGATTGTCACAGAAGGTTATCATACAGAGCTAGCACTTTCCTAAAGGAAAAATCAGAATTTTTAGGTAACCTATTCTGAATAAGAATAGAGTTTTAGTGTAACCAAACAAGCAAACCATGTGTTCAGAAGTCCTTACTTTTATGAAGCACACAGGTTTATAAATCAAAATACGCATTTCCAGTATTAGTTTACCAGTCTTATTTTCTTTGGTATACAACATTCTTTTTTGTTTTTTGTGGTTAGTCATAGCATATGCTTACTTTATTTGTGAGTTAATTCTTCTAAATTTAATAGGTAAACCTAATGAAAATTTCAGAATTGGTCGAACAACCAACCAAGTTTAGTGATTTTTGCAGTAACAATAAAGGAATTTGTGTTGGCTGGTTTTATTTTTAGTTACTAACACAGGTTGATTACAAATGCTTACTCTGGGGAAGTAGCTCATGAAGTTTTAAAATGTGTTTGACCAATGGCTAAACTGCAATTTGGTAGGCTTAGCATACAAAGAATTTTGCTAGGTCTGTTCCCTGTTTGAGTACCGATCCAGGATTTGTGGGCACCCTGGGGAGTGACTGGAGGTGCGTCAGTCTAGAACCCCTGTCTGCCACGGGAACCCAGAAAAGCAGGGAAAAGTCAAGATGTGTTGTGCTCCCTGAGCAAGTTCTTGGGTGTTCTAACTCAGAAGCCCACTGGAATTTCCCAAGCACTAGAAGTCCAGCCATGTGGCTTCATGGTCTGTACAAGGAATCTGGGAGCCTTTGCTGCCTCCTCTTTAGGTCAGGTAGGACAGATTAGTCATGTGCAACTTTAATGTTGACAGGAGGTAATGGGAATGGAACAATTTAATTCATAGCAGGAAGAAGCTTTAACACTGTAAAAAGACTGGTGATTTTCTGAATGAACGTTAAACTTGTTCTTTTTTTGTCAGAAAGTTCATCTACTGAAAGTGGTTCTTGGGTAAAAAAGAGGTGAGAAAATTAGCTAGAGAAAATTAACTAATGGACTTAGCAGTGGTTAAAAAAACCTTACTTTTTTCATTTGTTTAAAGGTCCATAGGCATTGATTAATATTGCTTAAAGGTCAGTAATGTATAGTTAGAAATATTTTCTGTCATATAGATTGCAGTAAAATGAAATTGGTTTGCTTTGCTGTTGTCTTTCTGCAGTATTCAATTTAGGTCCTTTTATTTAAGGATTTTTTCAGAATCCTGCATATATATTTTTAGCAGTTTAGGTGACTAATTTAGTACCAGGCATATTTGGCTACCTGCTAAAGGAAATTAGGGCTACTCATCAATTTATTCGCATTATTTTTGATGCTGCTCTTTAGTTGTAACTGCAGTAGCTACACATAGCCTTTATATTTTAAAATTCTACCCAAATTTGTATTGGATTTCGGAAATTATTGTCTGAATTACGCTTTAACTTACCCTTTCAATAGTTGGGATAGTGCCACAACTAATGTGCTGTTTGTTTTCCAATTTTTATGTGTTAGCCATTTCAGTAGGTGAAAATGCTTACATTGGCATGTAAGTGGTTATTGAGTGATTATTTGATCTATATTTGCATTTTCTCTAGCATCCAGATATCACTTGTTCTTTGCTCTGTCTCTTTAAAGAACAGAGATGACTGCACTTTCATTGGGACAAAAAGCTGCCAGAAAAGATGTTATTGAAAAAATAAAAAGAGTGGTTGAACATCCACAGAAGAATGTAGTAATTTAATCTCCATTTAATTAACATGAGGTTGAAGAATTGTTTCTTGCTTTCATTTTTACCATATGCTATTGTTTAGATAGTTCAATTTTTCTGTTAATTAGAAACAGAAGACAAGGTTGAAAATGTGATAATTTGAGTTGTCTTAATAAGCATTTGGGAGTGGCCTTCTTTTCTGGCACTTGATTTGCATGTGGTGATTTCATTTGTCCATAATTCATGTTTAATTTTCAAAGCAGTCTTGGGGGCTATAGGAGGGAAGCTACAATTTCTGTTGGACTTTATTGGATGTAGAGAGATGTCTTCTACAAGATGAGGTTGACTTATTTGCAGTAGATGCACTATGAGTGTGAGGAAACAGGGTCCAAGTTCCTTGCATTCAGTGTCAAATTTTCCTTTCAGTCAATGAATTTATCTTCTGGAAGTCTCCTGTATTGTGAATTAAAGATGCGTTAGTTGGTGAGAAGATTATGTTCTCTAGTCTAGTTCTTCTGTTTTTAGTTATATTGCTACTGCTTCTGTTTGCCTTGGTTTTGTACCTGTGAAAAACCCTGTGTTGTGTTAAATCTGGTTTACTTCCATGTTATGAAATCCTGACCCTGTGGATATTAATTCAGGATTTCTACACTTTTCATTAGATATGTATAATTTAATTTATCTACATATAAATTGCTAGGAACATTCTTGCTTCCCTGCTACTAATCTACTGCTCTGCTATGAGAGCTTTTTTCCCCTCTCAAGTCTGGTAACTGCTAATGTATAGAATTTTGGAAAAAGAGTGTCAGAACCCTTTCATAACCGTGAACTTAAGAACTATAATAAATAGTCAAGAGGTCTTTCATTTCCTGTGAATCTTCTGTTTCTGCCTGGAACAACAGTTCAGCTACCATGAAGAGGATGAAAAGTGATCCTTTTCAGTTTAGCAAAGGTGCTGCTCAGTTCTGTGTGTTTCACGAGGGATTGGAGCCTCCTGGGAGCAGGAGAGTGACAGTTTAGCTCCAAAATGCAACAGGTCTCCTTCCTAAGGAGGAGAAAAAAACATGTCTGCTTGATTTCTCTACTTAAATCCCGTGGAAGACAGTAGCTAAAACGTCTCTGTGCGTGCCCTTGGGAGGCTCCACACAACCCTGTGCTCCTTGGAATGACAGCTTTGGTTCTGTTCTGCAGCAGCTTGGGCACTTGTTTCTCTGAATATTGCATTTCCTCCCAGCCAATTGCAATGCCTGAGGACTTTATTGCAATTTCTGTAATTTTCTCTGCTAGTGTATGGCTTACAAAGAAAGGCAACATTTTGGTGGTAAACCACCTCAACTCTCTAAGGTTTATTGCAAGGATTAATTTGCCATTATTAATTATCTTTTTATGATCCCTTCAGAATTACATGTATAAAACAATGATCTGAGATTGCTGTAGCTTTCTTTCATAGAAAATTTATTTATGACTGAATGAAAAAGTATGTACTACTGTATTGATAATATCTGTTGATCATGCTTCAATTAATAAGTCTTTGAGAGAATTATGGTGAGTGCTACACTTAAAACACCCTATAAATGTAGTGAACAATCATAGTTTTGATCCGTTTTTGTAAGACGATGTCTCTGCTTAATATAAAATGGTTTCAAAGCATTTTTTCCCAATATAAATATTAGAAATATTTCTATTCTCTCTAAAGATAAAAACAAATGGAAACTTTGATGAAGAACTGTTACTTTCTACAGGCCACTTTCTGTAAGATATATTGTTAGTTTTAAAAAAATCCACTAAAATTTACTCTGCCATGTTTATAAAATAATTTTTAATCAAACTTTTAATTTGATTGGCACATTACCATGTGTTGAGCTTTTATTTCTTAATATAGGCATGCTTTATGCATGCCTTTTAACCAGTAAAGATTTTTCACCAAAATGAGTATTTCCACTAACTTTATTAGATTATAAAGATACTGTGCAATTAAAGCATTGCCAGTTTTATACATGTTATTGTTTTTTATTTGTTCTGTTGGTCATAAATGTACTAATGAAAGAACCATAAGATTAAAAAAACCTTCCTTGTCATGGTTCTGTTGTGGGTAAAAAAGGATCTGTCTGCCTACTCTTTCCAAAAAAAACTGAGTTCAGAGAGCTGCTCTTGGGACTCACAGCTGTTGCTAAACAAATAAAGGAAGCACTGTTTCCAGAACAGAGGTGCTGCTCACCTCTCAGCATATTAATGCCAGTACTGTATGGATGCTGTTGGGGCGCTTGGTCTGCCATGATCCTTGTTTCATCAGTGGCTGTTAAAACTGCATTTCAGACCATAATATTGGCAAAAACAAATGTGTCACTGCTTTCAAATGTGGCAGGAAATTATTTGTCAAAGTTTTCACTCAAAATGAGGTGTTTCCAAACCTAAAATAACTAATATAGGGCACACCAACTGCTGTCATCCAGGAAAGGCAGCTGAACACTGCTGGATTTCTCTAAGCTTTCCATTTAGGAACAGATTATAGAGTATTATATACCAGGTTTCAGCTTTTAAGAATAGATTTTTAAGAGATGTCTGCCTCTTTTTTTTTTCCTGCAGTCACATTGGTAAGTATGGTTTGATCCTAGGGAACTACATTTACAATTAAATTTGGATCAGTTCTGAATTAGTTCTTCTGGTTGTCTGAGATCTTATTTGAGCAGAGTGATTATTTTTTTCTTTAGTGAGCTTGAATGAATCTATTCTGAAAGCATTAGAGAAAAAAAACAACAAACCAGCAAACATGAGTATCTAAGCCCATGAATATTGTATACTTTAAACTTATTATAATAAATCAGAGTGAATATTGAATTCAAAGTAGATTGTAATGGAAGTGCCTGTGAGCTATGGTGAAGAGTTGCCTCTGAATAAAAATTGAACTTTCTTCTAATCTATTATCTGTATCCCTAAGCTATTGAATTTTGACATGGCTGGTAACAAAAGAATTTAAAAGGAACAGAAATACAGTTTTTTCCTTGTGGACGCTGTGCAATTGTTCTGCTGGTTGATACTGCTTCCCCTTGTGTGCTTTATTTGAAATTCACCCCAGGCTATGTTAAAAGCAAACTAGGCATCACAGATTGAGCTTTGCCATAGCGGCACAAGGCTTGTAATTAGAGTAACATGTGTGGGTTTGGATGGTCAGAGTGTGATATAAGAAAGTTTTTGTTTATTGTAAATCCCCACCTCATTATGTCTCCCGAAGACCATGCTATCTTTCTTATCTTCCTGATCTATGCTCAAGGTAGTCCTGTTACCAGAGGAGTTAGTGGTGACAATGTACAGGAAATACATATTACAGTTGTGGCTCTTTCGTGTTACCATGTTAAATAAACATGCAGTAGACTACATAAAGTATTACATTAACGTAATGATTGTTACATTAATGATAGAACTGGAATCTGTGGTTCCTGTTTTTTTTCCTCTTTAGGAATAACATGGTCGTTTATTCAGCTGCTATTAGGACAGGTTTTATTTGCCATGGGGATTTTCCAGTACTATTTATCTCTACTACTTACTACTCTTCTTTTAAAATATTAAAAAATAAGGCATCTATTCATACTAGTGGAAAACAAAGTTCTTGTTCAACTGTGGTCATTCTGGGGCTAATATTAATAGTTAATGTTTCCAGAGGCCACATTAGATTATGCTGTTCCTTAGCTTCAAATGGCAAATGGACATTTTTTCATATTAAATAAATAAAGGGAAATTACCTTTTTCTTTCTATGTTTGTATTTTCTTTTGAAAAGGCTGTTAGAATGTTTCATCTTTATTTTTGTCTAATTGACATTTCCTTTAGCTTCCATTTTATGTCTAAAGATAACACAGCCTGTATATCAGCTGAATGGCATCAAGAATAATCCAGTATGATCAGTTAAGCATGGTTCTTTATATTAATGTTTTCAAATGTATATTAAAATATTCAATAAGGCAGATATTTTCATTTTATTGCGAAGTTTGCGTAGTGGTCCCTATTCAGTATGTGCGTAAGTATCATCTTTTGTGTGTTCTCCATAAAACGGGGAAAATATCCAGTTATTTCAGACCTCTGAACTTTCAGTATTCCAGTTTTACTAGGATGGTGATTTAAAATGTCACATAGACTTAAAGATAGTAATAGTTAAATTGGTGGCATGTTATTGCAGAATTATTTTGTAGACCTAGGTACTTAAAAATATAGTGTCAATATTGTCAGTAAGCTGTAAAAATTCAGATATATGCGGTGATAGAATTCACTGATAACTGCTAATACAAGGGAAGCTGAAAATCTATTACTTTCCACAATAGCTAGAAATTTATAATGACTTCTATTTTTTCTTTCTGTTTTGTACATTTCACCTGTCAGTTAGCAATTAGAGGTTGGTTATTTACCATTAGAAGGCAGATTCTTCATTCTGGTCATCTGGCTTTCATATTTTTAAGGAATATTGAGCGTTTATGTATAACTTATTTGTGACCTGACGTCTTAGTCTCACAAAGAAGAGCATGAAAAATCCGTGCTAAGGGGCATATGTTGTGTACAAATATAAAGGGGCAGAAATGTACCATTTTAAGGATAATATTTTTAAGAAAAATTACCCTAAACCCTAAACTTTTTGAAGTTCCTTTGCCTTCTGTTTCTCCAGCGCTTTTCCTTCTGAGATTTCACACCTTTCCTTTATGTTGTTCCCGCCCTTCTAGATTTTACTGCACAACTGGATAAGATAGTGAGTGAGGGAAAAAATATGCGAAAGGAAAATTTGTTAAGAAGAAAATATTTTTGTTCTTCTTATTGCATAGGTAAAGTACATATTGTTTAGGTAAGGTTGTATTACTTACTAGCTGATACTTCTGCTGTTACATGTTTAAGTGAAAAGCAATAAAACTGTTCCCTGAATTATCAGATAATGGTCTGGTCTTTCTGCCATGCTGAATTCCTATTTGGGTTTCAGGAATCATCAGAGAATCCAAAAAACCAACACAAAGTTCAAAATATTGCCAGATACTGTAACAAAACATTGTATGTGATGAATATATTGTTACATGATCTCTTGTTTTAGAAGTGCATCTATTTTTTTCTGAGGAGGCAGTTGCTCTGTGTAAAACCAAAATGAAATTATTAGAATTTAGTAACTATTGAATAGTTACTAAATAGTTAGTATTCATAGATGGTGAGGAGAAACATTAAATATTAAAAGCTAATTATAAAAAGGCTTATATCAGAATAAATTCTCAGGTTGTAAACAATCTGTAGGAAATGTCAGAGGAGGAGATTCAGATTTTTTTTCTTGTCACAGAAGTTGCATAGTATGAAAAATATTTATTTCTTGCCATTGGAGTTGAATTAGTCTATTTCTCATGAGATATCCCTGATACAGAAAGCTTACTACTAAAAAATGAGTAACCTTTGCTAGGAATAAAGGAAATAAGGCTGAAAAAATTTAAAGCAAATTTTCTTAGACTCTCTCATTCTGTTTAACAAACTAACATTTTGAGTGTAATGTTATTGTACTGTATTTGTTTTTATTTACTGCAGTATCACTTCCTTGGTGATAAATATTAGGCATCTACAAGTATTACTCAGTAAAATAATTTGAATAACATTTTTAGTATAGTAAGTCTACTCACTGCATGAAAGCAACAAGCTCTCTCTAATTAAAAAGCAAAAAGGAAAAAAATGAAAGTTACAGGCTATTGAAATTAAGATAAAAATAACGTGCTGTTAGTGTTTGTGGAAGCTATAGTGCTGACCATAAAGTCACATAGCTCTTCTGGATAGTGTAAATAATATTTTCTCTACTCTCATAATCCTGGTACAGTGGTGAGCAGTGGGTGAAATGTAATTACTTTCTAAGAAAAATGGGCTTCAGTATATATTGGTGCAGTGGGCAAAGGAGGTATTAGTGGATGATGAACAACAAATTAGATGATAGGAAAAGACAAAAGCAGAAGAATAAGGGAGGAAGAAAAGGGGGAGAAGGCAGTCAACTACACCAGTTGCTTCAGAAGTGAGGTTTAGGGTGGCTCTTTGAGCACAAGTCATTGACCACAGGGTGTGTCAGTGTCTGTACAGGGAAGCTAAATACGCTTTCATGCACCGATTTGTTTTCTTTGTGGTGTAAGTATTTTCCTGTTCTCTTTCTTACAGCAAAAAATTTCAATCAGTGTTTTTGGAAAGGAAGATGATGTATGTCTGAGATACTGTATATTGCACTAAGATATTGTATATTCCTTCAGTATTTTATTGGCTTCCTGATACTAATTCTTGACATTCAAAAGAGGAAGTTATACCACAGTTATCTCGGACTGGAAACAACTTTCTTTTAATGAGAAATTCTTATGCTGTATGTGGTAACAAATAATTAATTCCCAAATTGTTTTCCGGAAAAAAAAAATTATTTCTCTTTTCTGGATATATTTACTTAATGTGTCCCTTTAAAACAGACAGTGGTCTGTGTTTTTTGGTTTATTAAGGAACTTAATTAATAAAATAGAATTTCTTAATGTGAATTTCTTAATGTGTTTTATACACATACATACACAAAAATATATGTATATATATGCTTACTAGGTTACACCTATTTTGTGGATTTGACAAAATGCTTATCCACTATTTTTTCAGATAGTACTAATGATGATATACCTTACTGTGGTTTTTACCACTGCCTCAGGAGGTTCTTTAGAAGTGCTTCCAACCTTTACAGACTGTAGTTTTATCATTGATGTATCGTATTCAGCATTGTTATCTGGCTGTGTATGTAGTGAAAAACAGATGAAAGAAGGACATGTGGTGGGTTTTAGTTATATTAATGAAATAACTTGGTTTTAAAGTATATGGAACTGGAAAACTTCATGGCATATAGGTCTACATATCAAATAATAAAGAGAGGGCTGTTTTCTAACTTCTTTTGTAAAATCAGGACATTTTTCTCATAAAGCTGAGAGAAAATTATATCTGTTAAGCTAGGTTCAAAGGTAAATTCAGTTCCAGTAGGTATTACTCACAAAAAATGTTATGATCAAATTTAAACTGTCTGAAAGAAATTGCAGTTGCTGAGGATGAGTAAAATAAAACACACAGAAAGCTAAGTGCATATTCTGTTCTCTTTTTGTCATTGCTCTGTTGTTCTCAGCCTCTTTCCTCCTCATTCAGCAGAACTGTAGTGCATGGATATACTTTTATGAAACAATTTATTTGTCACTAGAGTTTTGACTCAAATAAGGAGTTACTCTTTGTCAAAGGCTATTTCAAAATCCTTATGCAAGGTAGTAAACAGCAAGGGAGGCCATACTGGCATGTTAACTGGTTTGGAAGGTAGATGGAAATCATCAAGGTACGTGGACCTGTGAGAATTTTTCAATCAATGTGCTGTATTTAAATGCTCACAGATTTCAGCTGAGTCGTTGAAGCCAGACATAAAAAGCTCCTGGCGATGCTGGATGTCAGATACTTCATCAAGTGTCTTGGCTTCTGGGAAATAAAAATTGATGAGTGGAATAATGGCCAAGCCCCAGTTTAAAAATCCCCAAACTATATGTAGGAGTTAGGATGCTGTAAGTAAAAATACCTGATTTGAAAGGTTTCTGCTTTGGAATAATTTCGATTTTGGACATCAGTAAGATAATTAGCCTACGTATGCTCACAAGGAAGGGTTTGAACTTTACTGCTCTGAATATTACATCTTAGTAATTAGTTGGTTATAAACATCTCCAGGCCTATCCACTAACTAATTAATTGACTGTCCTTTCTGCTTGGTATCTTAGGCCTCTCTGACTTCTCATATGCTTCCAGGAAGCCACCCTTCCTGTCCATCTTTGCTTGTGCAGACCATGCTCTCTTGTATGTGATTATCTGGACTAGTTTATTACTCTTCTTGTAGAGTCATGCAGGGATTCATGAAATTCCACTCCCTCCTCATGAAAATTCTGACTATCCCAAATGAAGGCAAAATTGAGGTGACAGGGTCTCCCATGCTGTTACTGTCTTTTTTTGGCAGAACTCAAGTATAAAATATTAGTATTTTGGTTACAAATATATTTATCTATCCTGGTTGTTTTTTAATACATATTTATTTCAAAGGAGTTATTAAACATCTGTATATATTATTAATCTTATATAACACAGCTGGACTTACATTGTAAATTGAAAACAGTTGGTTTTAGTTTTGTAAGTCAATAAGCATCTCTCTAACCACAGGAGAGCATTATGACCTTCAGATAGAGTCAGGTAGACAGAACTCTTAGAACTAAGACTGTAAAAGTTACAGAAGATTTTTCTACGTCAAACATAAAGACATATTTTTTCCTTAAGCGGGCAGTTTCTGCTTCTTTTATTGTCAAGGAGCTATTAAACTAAAGTGCTTCAGTTCCCTTTTGGAGAGTATTTTATAGTAACTTATACAGAGCTTGGTAATCTCTTAGATTTGACAGTGGGCCAGTATTTTTCTCTAATGGTTTTAACCTATTCTTTAAAATAGCACAGTTCACCTCTGCTGTTGTCCAAGCCCCTTGCAGATGTCTGAACCTGGAGCTGGGCTCTGAAGTGCCACTGATGTGCTGCTCACACCAGCCTGGGTTAGGAGAAAAGACAAATTGGTACTCCCTAAAGAAGCCTGCAGTTGAGGAAACCAAAATTTGTGTGATAGGTTTGCTACACACAGTGTGTGGCCACATCTGACATGTGAAACTACCTCTAACCACGAATAAATAAATGCTTGTAGCTGCGTGATAGAAATCTGAGGAGACTCAGCAGCAGCTGTGTCATCCTAACTTCATGGGAAACTACCCGTACCCAGCTGCACCTGTAGCCCTTTGTTAACAGAAATTAGTAGTTTATGTCAATTGTATTTGGAATTTTGTTGTTTCCCCAAATATGTGATTGGTTGAAAAAGTCACCTTTTCATATATGACAAAATTAACAAATGCACTACCCAGGAAATTAATAATTCTTTGGGTCTCTCTTGTTTGACCACTACCATTTTTTGTGTACTTAGTTTTGTTGTGTACTTATTTTTGCCTGATACTAAAAATAGATTCCAGGGCATCTGATAATTCTAATGTTTACTTTAAGTCACTAAAAAGTTGGATACATTTACTTAATGTGTCCCTTTAAAACAGACAGTGGTCTGTGTT
Source organism: Passer domesticus (assembly GCF_036417665.1). NCBI lineage: Eukaryota > Metazoa > Chordata > Aves > Passeriformes > Passeridae > Passer > Passer domesticus. The sequence goes on along the minus strand of NC_087512.1, from coordinate 53,848,409 downwards.
TTTTGGTTTATTAAGGAACTTAATTAATAAAATAGAATTTCTTAATTTTCCTAGACAGATTTCTCACAATCTAATAAATAATGATTTTTTTTTCCAATGCTCAATTTAATTCCATTACCTGTATTTCTTTGGAATCCATATCTTGTTAGGTTCTCTTTTCTTTCTACATGATTGCCTAGTAGTATTTGTTTTTTACTGAATGTTTGTGTGTAGGCTTAATTTTTAAAAATATAATAGTTCCTGTTTAACAGGCTATGTCTAGCGCTTATTTCAACAGATATATTTCCTCCGTCTCCTTCTCTTCCCTCTCTTTCTCCTTCTTTCCTTCTTTCTTTTTATTTATTTGCACTTATTGTTGCTTGCAGCTGCTCTTAGTTTGATATTATCTGGAAATGTAATTAAATCCCTGTTTGATTTTTCCCTTAGATCATTAACAAAGCTGTTAAATGAAAACAGGCAACTCCAGTTTGTTGCCCTCTATTATATCATCTTCTAAGAAATTCCTTACCCATGATTCTTTAAGCAGGAAGATCTTAAATGTTTAGCAGATGACTAGCTGGACTTCAGTTATTTTACAACCTTTGCCCACAACAAATGCTAAAATGACTGTAACATTAAATGGCAAAGAGGATCCTGTCTTTCTGAAGTATAATGGTAGAATAGTTTTTTGTGCAGAAATATTTCAGAATAATAGCCAGATGCAGAAAATCCATAGCTTTGCAATAGTTTTCTCATAGTTTTCTCTTCCTGTCTTTCGATTAAGCACAGGAAAGTGTTTTGTGCACCTCCAACAAACTTTGAATCCTGGTAGGACAAGCTACATTCAGATTCGTAGGGAGTCAACCCTGTACAGGAATGAACATGCTTCCACAGAGAGCAACCAGAGGCAGAGGGGCTGTTTCTAAATACAGAACTCTGGATTTTCCAGGGCAATGACATTGTTGTAACAAACAGATGACTTCATAAGATAGCATAACGGTTTAATAGAAGAAAAAGGATAGAGTTCAGTACGTTATGAACTTGGAACCCCTGGACTTATTAACATCTCTTCCTTGACTCAGCCCAGCTGCGAAATTCTACCATGGTAAATATGCATGTGACATGTGAGTTCATCCAGCTCCTAAAAGCTGTGGAAGTCCTGTCCTATCTTCTGCTATCAATATGAGATGTAATCATGATCCTTAATCAGCACTGTCATCTCTTTTTTTTCTTCAACATCTCCTACTTTGGATACCCCGCCGTAATTCCATGAAGATTCCATGACTTCTTTTTCTTGTGATAAAAAAAGTGCAAAATACTTTCTTCCACATAAAAGTTTTATTTTTGAGTGGGAAAACTATTGTGGATTTTAAGTAATGGTGACAAAAAAACAGGATGGAGGTTCAGTTTATTTACTGTCTTGGTAACTTACAGGAAGTGAATAGGTAATTTTATTCCTCTAAATTTCTATAAATAATTTTCTGTAATGCATTAGTCACATGAAATTTCCTTTGTAATTTCTGTAAGCGAACTGCAGATCTTACTTAGACATCTAGGACAGTTAGTATTCCTCATCTTCATTTTCATTTATCTTATTTTATTACAGTTACAAAACAGGCTATTTTTATAATACTGCAATATTTCAAGATGCCACTAAGTATTTGTTGGCAATCTTTAATTAAAAGTAAAGAAATATTGTAAAGTACAAATTAGAAATTTTTTTTTCTCTGACTGGAAAATTAAGAATGAGTGGGTTATTACTGTATGTCTTTGTCAATGGTTTCCATTGCTAAGAATGCTTAGCTGGCATATGCTACCTGTGCCATCCATTTAAATTCTTTTCTCCCTAAATAAGGAACATCCACACAAGAATAGTTAAAGTGTGGCTGACTTTCCTCCCTTTCCTATTGGCTTTCTTTGTGACTGTCTCTTAAAAATGCAGGAGATTCTTTTTTTTTTTTCACTTTCTAGCCACTCAGTTTAGGACTGCAGCACAATCCTCTTGTCTAGCACTGCTTGGTTCTGCTACTTCTCTGCTGTCTTTTCCCCCTGATTTCTAATTAGACCTAATGTATTTGGTTTCTCTTTTATTCCTTGTGTATTATTTTCATGAATAGGTAGTGTCTTGTACCTTAATTATGCTGGGTGCTTCATTTCTTTGTAGCCTGATTATTATCTTTACCTTTTTTTACCTTCATTAATAAAGTGTTTCAGGACCTAGTTCCTATAAAATACTTTATCTACTGGAAAAATCATTAACATTAGTCCATGCTTGTCTGTTACTTTTAAGATGTTAATCCATGCCTCCCTGCTGTAGGAACAAAAGTAAATTTAAGTGATGGAAACGCGTGTAGAGATAACTTAAAAACTACAGCTACTGTTGCATACCACATTATTGGTTCTGGCTATTGAAAAAGCAGTAGAGTTGCTACCTGTCTGAGATGAACTTTGATATTCACCTGTGGCAAGTACTTAAATGTACTTAATACATTATGATATTAACACTAGCAAATGGCTTTGTTTAATATAATGAAAATATAATGAAAAGTTTATTTTCTAAAAACCTTATTCATCTGAAAATCAGTGATAGAAGCTACTCTGCTTTTTAGACATTTTCTTCAAATCCAGCATGCAACCTTTTCTATTACTGGTATATAATGGACAAGGGAATATGACCTTTGACCATATCTGGTCTGCTTCTTCAGATGATTCCAGTTTTGTAAATAAGTTAAGCCAGTATTTAACACTTCTGTATAGAGATATCAATTACATTTCAACATTATATTATATAATAAGATATTATAGATATTATAGATAATAAGATATAGATAATAAGATATAGAATTGTTATAGAATTAGTAGACTAAGGAAGAGATTAATTCAAAACTAAATTCAGAATTAAGAACTAAATTGAGGGATCCTCCTGGTCTAAAAGGGAAAGAGGACACTCATCGTAACTAGACAATGTTATCACACAGGTTGAATAAAGCCATGATATTATATTAAAAATGCTCTTGGTAGCAAAATTTTGTGCTCTGCTGTTGTATTTCATTGTAGTTGCTGTGAATGATACAGTGAAAATTTTTGCTTGAAAGTGGTATTTTTTTTCCTATGAATAATACAATCTACTTTTATAACTGGTTATGGAAATGGATGGCATTGTGATTGTAATTTAAGTCCACTGTAATTTTATCAAGCACGAAATGTAAACTTGTGTTCTGGTGCATCTCGGATAATTAATTTTTGGACACTTAGTTTCCCCTGTAATTCAGTTAATATCAAAGAGACTTTTCAGGACTGCTACAAACCTTACATGTTTCTCAAATGTACCCATATTTGTCCTCTGTCCCGTAATGTTTCTCTTGAAATCCAAGAGCTTAGGAATGATTACATGGAACCCAGCAGAGGTGTTATTCCTGGGTCTGTCCTGTCATTAAGGATTTCTAGAAGGTATATTTCATTTTCCAGTCACTATAATATTGTAGGATTTCCATGAAGTTGCCGATCTTGCTCTCCAATGACTGTCCAGACCCTTAGTTTTTCACTAAAATGGGCATAGAAAAGAAATTGGATTGCAAACCTTTGTTTCAAGATATAGCACAAGGGGAAGAAAAAGAATAATTAGACATTTTGTTCAGCATATTACATATAATCAGCAGTGCACAGGAAAAATTGGTTATAAAAATGTGCAGCGATGTCAATGCATAGAGGACTGTTATAGACCAAAATGACTGTGATGCCATTTTCATCAAAATAACTGTTCAGAAGATTACAGGCAATAACTATTAAGTTCTAAAACAGTTGAGAAACAATGCAGATAAAAACCATTTAGATGCTGCTGATAGGAATGTTTCTGTTCCAGGAGCAGGCATTGTGAAGACAACGTCAGAAATAGGAAAAAGCAGGGAGGAATAGATGATGCCGCAATTTATTGCTTCATTTCCATCTTCATAGTCTACTGCTTTGATTCTCCTCAGAAAGTGCTCATTGTCTTCTCTTCCCTTCTTTATCTTTCTTAAAAGTGCTGGTACAGAAAATTTGCCCTGCTATGAAAATGGAGGGCACACAGTAGCCTACCAAAATAAAACTCAAAGATAAAAGTTTCCTAATGTGTCAGTAGATCTGTACAGTCCCTTGAGTCATATCTGGGTGGCAGACAATAAATAAGTTGACAGTTGTGTTCAGCTACTGAATACAAGTTACTTTTCCTCCTTTGAGTTCCTTTTGCAAAATTTTCAAGTCCTTCGCTTAAGTGCAAAGTGCTTTATAAAGAGTAATTGAAGGTCACCAGTGCTGTGAGGTGGGTAAAGTTGCTTATTTTTTTAGTTGAGAGGAACAGAGCAATATCCAAAAGTGTGGATGTTAGGCAGAGCACCTGACATTATTGAAAAATCACTACTGTATCCACTGTATCCAACTTGGAGTTTCTCTGCCAGCACCGTTTATCTGTGGAGATGTAGATGGACTTGCATTATATATGAGGAGCTGAGAGCAGTTACTAGCATTGTAGTTAATATGGCTCCAATATTTTCATAGTAGTTAAAATAATGTAAAGAAATAATTTAAATCAAAGTTAAAAAGGGGGAAGAAAACACTGAATGCATGAAAGGATGTTCTTCTAACCCTCTAATATTTACTAGGCACATGTTATTTGTTGTAGCCTCCATATACAGCAAAAGTAGCATATACATATCAAGAAAGTTCTGAAATAGATTTAGGCACTACTGTGTTTTGATTTAGACATTATTGGAAATTACATCAGGTGTATGAAGGTGAGGTAGTATCTTACTGTTCACAAAAACCCAGCAATTTATCTTGTAGTTTCACTTCCCAGCCCTTTTTTGGGTTTAGGTAATAGACTATTTTCATTTAATTTAATGTGCAGAGGAGATAAACCAATCCTGTTCACTAATTAATTACTTGCTTTTATCACCTTGAGTATTTTAACTGCAGGATCCAGTGATGGAATATAAAATGGCTAATTAGTTCAGTGAGGCAGTCTGTGCTGCTGGTTTAGTAATGAGGAGTTTGCTTTCTAGTTTTGATTTGCTTTAACTCATGGAATTCCATTGCAATGCTAGGTAGTACTTATGGTGTAGATCCTATGGGGTGTGGAGGGGAAGTGGGTAGGGAGTGCAACAATGTCCTTAGAGAAAGCTTTAGTAGTTTTATGTCTTTACTGACATGTGCATCCAGGTGGTAACAGCTGCCAGCACAGAGAAATTGCCTCTACTTCCTCCTTGAACTGGCTGTTGAATTTTTAGCAAAAGTCCTATTACCTCTCTCTTACAGTTTCAGCAGATTGGACCCATGTTTGAAATCCCTAGATGTCCTGTTTGTATTTACAGGGATCGAGAGCAGTACTTAAAAGGAAATTTCCAAATTACATACTAGTTTTTACTTGTTAGTAACTGGGGGAAAAAAACTTTGTTTCTAGCAGTAGTAACAACTTATATAATCTTGATATTATAGAGTGAGAGTCAGCTTCTCTTTTACTAAGGAATTTACTCTATAGCAGCTCAGTGTAATGTGTGACTAAGTTGTAGAGCTTTCACAATGTAAATAAAGAATATATTCTTGCTTTCTGTGTTAAAGATAAATACTGATTATATTAAATTACTGCTTTGAGTAGCAAATGCTTTATAAGAAAAAAAAATCCCAAACAGAGACACCTAATTTCATGCAATTATCTCTGTATTTCTTCATGATGTTGGCTTTAGAGAACATTAGGGAGAAGGAAGAGAAAGCAAATAAACACACAGGTTTTCAGGGGAAAGAAGACAAATAGACTGTAGCTGATTTTGGTGGAGTTTTTTGTTTGGGGGGGCTGGTGTGCAGGGGTTTTGTTGTTGTTGTTTTTTGGGGGCTTTGTTGTTTACTTGTTTGATTTGGTTTGGTTTTTTAATGTCCATGTAGAAAAAGTCATTCAGTATAAATACTTAAAACTGATGTAATCTTCAATGCTGACTTCTTGTAGTTAATTTTGGTCATCAGATCTCTATATTTATATTTTCGTATTTCCCTAACTCATGTTGTTTATCTTAACATATGGAGTGAAACTCCATTGTGGATTTCTTATGGAAGGTTAAGAAGTAAAGGGTCTTTATAAACCCCTTATGATTATTATACTAGAACTCCTGTCTATAGAAAATAGAAATTAATTATAATTATGAAAACTATAAGAAAATTAATGTCATAATTTATTGTTTTAAAGCAATGGGAGTTACAGTTGCTGATGCCATTTTTTTCCAGATTCTGGCTATAAATTCTGTAATAAATCATGTTGACCGAAAGCATCTTCTGTGTTTTTCTCTTATGTCTAGATTGAAAAATAACATCCTTTTAAAGGAAGCTATCAGATATAATGAGGAACAGTGAAGAGTTTATTTTAAAATACTCAAAAATCTTAACCAAACCCTCAGAATAATAGTAAAAAAGCCACCAAAAGCTGAGGTACCCATAGCTTCCAGTGTAACCGTTTAAAAAATGCTTTTAAGCATGCAAAATACATAGAAAAAATTATCTGTAAAATTAAGCAACAAATCACTGAGGATATGAGATAGATGTAAAATGACATTAGAAATACTAACAAGACAATATAACTTTGTGACATGCCTGAGGAATGAAATTATCACACCTAAAGGATTTTCTAAATAAATGACAGAAAGAGCACATCATACACAGGATGATAGAAGGAGGCAAATTTGCTTATGTCAGAAGTAAATATATGAAGTGCTCACAAGACTTTATTAACAGAGATGATGTATTGAATGTAATACACAGTATTATAGCATAAAAAATGGGGGAGTTTTAGCTAAAAGCAGAAAAAGGTATTAATACTGTGAGACTCAAAACACGCAAACACATAATTTGTTCTTTGTCGTGTTAATTTACATATATCCTGAACAGAGTGTCACAGTCTTTATGAACTTCCACGAATACCCATTGATTTTCATGGAAGTTTTAGTCAATTTTCAGTAGGGATGAAAAGCTTTTTCTCTAGTTGATTCTGAATGGAAAAGAAAACTCATATATTCTATATACAAGACTGACAAAAATTTTGCAAACTGAGTGTAGTCTTTGATTAAAAGCACCATACTGTGCATATTATTTATGATCTGCTTTCCCAAATAATCAGACTTATGCATGAGGAATAAACCTAAGGCAGTTCAGTATATAGATTTTGCTTAACCCAACTCAATATTTTTAAATGCTAGGTCATACTTCAGGTAGGGAGATGCCTGTGCTTTCAATTAACTGTAAATTTTCTTTGAGGTACAACCTCGTTGCTTTTTTCATTCCTTATGTGCATCAGTTGCAAAATCTAGACTATATTGAGTAACATGGTAAAAAAACTAATTACTGAAGTATGGTTGGAACCTAAGTCATAAATTCTTGGAGTTCCATGGTGATACTTTTTACACACTTATTATAAAGTATATATAAACAGTATAAACAATGACAATTTGATTTTGTTTTGCAGCTCACTTGCTTTAACCAATATAGCAGTATATAACGATACCACATGCTAACATCAAGCTTTGTAACACAGTGTATACTGAGCTGTTTTATGCACTTGTGCACATCTTCACCTGGTGCCTGTTAGTTCAGATTTGTTTTTTAGTGGTCCATCTTCTCAAACCACACGAATAACTTTGTTTATATCACTCAAGCTCTAGAGTTATTAATGTTCTTAGTGGCAGAAAAGCTGCATGAGTCAAATACGTTAAAATTCTTAAGTTATGATATTTAGGATCATACCTAGGCTCTGTCTACGTATTGAATGACATAGCCCAGTATCAATATGGATGAGCTAATTAAAGTGGGTGTATGAGCTTCAGCATTCTTAAATGTGGCTCAAGACTTTTAGTTTGGGTTAAATGTAGTTCAGTCCTTTGTCATTACCGTGGGTAATGTTGGAAGCTGTTTGCCACTGGTTCAGACCTTTCTGCATTAGCTGTAGAAACAAATTCCATAAAAAGAAAATTCTGTAGCTAGAGAAACAAATTTCATGCACATCATGAGCAGAATTCTATGTTAGTTTCTACCAAGAGCAAAGTATTTTGCATGCACCAAATTCATCCTTCAAAAACCAATGAATGTGCATTAAGTGCTCAGGGGATTCACTTCAGAACTATGTTACACGTCCAATTCAAAACATCGAAGTTAATGTAGTTTTTCTGGAATATTCATGTAAGCCATTTGTGAGCATATAAGCTATTTAGGTAAGCAGAACCACAGTAAATTTAGTTTAAAAATATTTTGCCCATGATGTTTGTAATGGTATGGAATTAATCATTTTGCATGACATCTCTCTCCCTTTTTTTTGCATTACAATGGGAATAATAATTATTTTATTATGTTGTATTTTAATAAACTGCGAAACACTGAAATTTAATCTACATATAGTATGTCTGTAGTATATTATTAGAGAAGTAGAGAAGTCACAGTAGGTCTTTTGTCAGGTATTACTACATGTCTTATGATCTAGAAAAATAAATAAATTTGAGGTGAAGGGAGGGAGTTGACTTTCTGAGCTTCTCATCCATCACTGAGCCAAAATACCTCTTCTATGCTGAGCAGCTTTTAACTTTTGATTGAAACTCTTAACAGGCAGAGGGAAGATGGAGCTGCTTCTCAGTTTTCTCACTGAAACACTTCCTGAACACATTTCAGGATGCTTCTTCAAATTCTGTTTAGTTTTACATAGGATCCAATTCATTAATCTGAGATTTATTTTTGTGGAGGAATAAATGGAGGGCAGTTGTGGTGGATTAACTTTGCATAGCTGCCAGACACCCACACAGATGCTTTCTCACTCCCCATCCTCAACAGGACAGGGAAGTAAAATAAGACAGAAAAACTTGGAGGTCAAGATAAAGGCAAGGAAATCACCTACCAATTACCATCATAGCAAAACAGACTGAACTTAGGTAACATGAATTTAATGTATTGCAAATTAAAATAGAGTTGGATGGTGAGAAATAAAAGACAAAAACTGAAATACTTTTTCCCCTTCTCTTCTTCTGAGGCATTCCTTCATTCTGAATGTCTTCACTTCTCCCCTGAGGGGTGAGTGGGGAATGGAGGTTCTGAACTGTCCATAACTCTTGTTAGCTCTTGTCCTTCAGCCTCACATTCCTCCTCTGCTCAGCTGTGGCTCCTCTCTGTGGACTGCAGGAGATTCTGTGCTTAGGTACTTGGAGCATCTCCAGCATCTCTTCCCCTCACTTTTTCATAGGGTTATTTCTGACTTGTTTTTCCTCCTTCCCTCACTTCTGTTTTCCCACAACTTCATGAAGTATTTCTTACTCTTTTGTAAATAAGCCACTGAGAGGCACGACCCTCTTGGCTGAGGGGCTCAGTCAGTTTAAAGGGCTTCCAAATACTTTCAGACCTGTAAAAATGTGGGTGTTTATTTTTTTTTTTTTCTAATTTAGAGACCTGGCTGCAAGGAACTGCTTGGTAGGTGAAAGCAACATCTTGAAAATAAGTGATTTTGGGATGTCCCGGCAAGAGGACGATGGCGTGTACTCATCATCAGGCCTAAAGCAGATTCCAATCAAGTGGACTGCTCCAGAAGCTCTGAACTATGGTAAGAACATAACTGGATTTCCTTGCAAAAAAAAAAAATCCAAAGTACAGTAAAGAGCACCAGAGCCACAATATTTGAGTGTATATATATACAATTATTTTCACCCTGTTCAAATTAATGATGTTTAAAATAATTTTAATATTTCCGTCTGATTTATGTAAAAAATGCAGTTTTGCCACTGAAAAACAATCGGGCAGCAACATCAGAATTGCTATTATACAGCAAGAGCAGAGTGCTTTGTTTCTGTTGCTGACTCATTCTTGTAGACAGCCTCGTCAGTCATCTAAATTATGATCGTTAGCAAAATGAAAGGCAAGTTCTGCATATTTATGGCCCCTCATTGAAAACAGTAGAAAATGTTAATGTACTAGAACACTGTGTTAGATAATTCATTGCATTGGTGAAAAATACAGTCATTGTTTTATTTTGGGGGGTTTTTTTTAACAACAGTTTTCATTTATGTGCATTTTTGTGTATCACTAGGTTGTTGTACTGGGGGTAAAAGTTCATTATTTATCACTGAGGGAAGTGGTCCACACTACATGGGTAATAGTTCCAGAATAGAAACAGAAGCTGCTGCTCTTAGCTTTTTTTGCTTATATGAAACTATAAAAATAAGTTTTTCTAGGTAAAGTGGGCTGTGGAGAAGCAGCACATTTAATATATTGTGCCATGTTTTGCAGAGTAAAGTATTTTTTAATTCTTCATTTGAAGTGTCTATAATATTTCTGCCATCTCTTAAATTTAGCCTTTTTTGGAAATCATGCATTGGAAATCATAAGTTTGTGAATTATGATTGATAGAAGAATGCTTCCTCTCATTAGCACTTTTGAGGCAGTTAATGACATAACACAGTAATGCAGATCTTCTCTTTAAAAGCTTGACAGTAAATTCAGTTTAATAATTGATCCTGTATTACCAATTATTCTAAGAGGTGTTAGTGTTGCCAACATTCACTGGTGAATGCTTTGCTCTTTTGAGTGTTTGATCCACTATAAAAGGTGTTTTGGGTTTTTATTTTTGTTATTTTGGAAATACATACGGTGTTTTTGATGTTATCCTTAGATCCTTGATGTTTTTGATGATATCCTTATAACCATATGTGGTCCAGTTGGCTACCTTTAGGAGGAAACAGGTTCTTGTGATAACACCTTCACTTTGTACTGCTGAGTCTGATTTTTCTGCACAGTACTGGAGAAGAGGGGGTTGTTGATTAACGTGGGATTGCTTTGTGTTTCCTAAAGCACATACATATTCCAGCAGCTATAAGTCATTTCTGTAATGTTTGGGAAATAAGCTCTCTCAAATATGTTAATATGTTCAGCAGTCAATATTCAACTTTCAGAATGTCATGAAAGATTTCTGTGTATTTTTGAAGGATAATTTTTTCCACTCCCTTGAAAGATATTAGTAAAACTTACTGGATTATGTTTTATTGTTTTCCATTCTAATAATAAGGTTGTAAGACTTGCATTGAATTGTGTAGATAAGATTGGAGGTTTTTAAGATATCAAAATAAAATAAAACTAAATCTGCATATTTCAAAACTAGTTGGTAACCACTGGCTGGGTCAGTCCTAAATATTAAGATTCATTGGAGGAAAATGGGAAATAGGGTCATTTGGCCATTACATGAACGCTAATGTGGTTAAGAAGCTACAAAAAATTCTTTTTTTGGTCTTTGCTGAAGTCACTGTATATGACAAATTAAGAGCAGTCACTAAAGTATGTTAATTTAAGAAAAAACACAAGTAGTGAAGGCTAGAAACCAGACTAGGGCAAGTTGTGTCAGAAGTCAGAAGCAAAATTCAGATGCCACTGGAGTTTTTGAGAAATGGAAGCTTTGGTTTTGTGGGTGCTGTTCAGACCCATTCTACACCATTATTGGGAAGAAAGGCAAACACCGTCACCCCAAATGTCTCCTCTTTCTTCCTTCTTCCCCCCACTTTATACACTGAGCCTGATGTCACATGGTCTGGAATATCCCTTTGGTCTGTTTGGGGTCATCTCTCCTGGCTGTGTCCCCTCCCAAGGACCCCCAGCTTCCTCACCAGCATGGCAGTGTGAAAAGCAGGGAAAGCCTTGCCTCTGTGCAATCAAAGCAATAACAAAACTATCTCTGAATTATCAGCCCTGGGTTCAGCACAAATCCAGAACAGTGCCCTGTACCTGCCACTGTGAATAGAATTAACCCCACCAAAACCAGCACATATTTTGGATGATTATGGGATAATTTTGCTTCCTGATCTTTGAAAATTAAAATACATTTAATATGTATGTTTTCTCCCTACAATATTTTGAGTTGTGATGTTAATAGTAATGTAGGTAGGACTTGGGTTTTTTTTCTAAATGGATCTTTTTTTTCCCCTCAGGTAATATAATAGCATAAAATATAATTAACTGTACAGAACTTGTACTTTCTGTAAAAAAAAACCCAGCTAATTATCTGTCTTGTATTTGCTGAATGCTTTCAGTGAAAAGTGTTAAATTACTGGATGCCCCACTGTGGGAAATTGATACACAGACAAGAAAACTAATCTTACTCCAAAAAGCATAGTGAATATCCATAATTGCCAACTATGAGGCACACAAGCTAACACAGCACAGCTGTAAGTGATATTTAGTCTAAGAGTAAACTGAGATTTTTTACGTCAGAACAGTTGTCACTGTCATCAACTGTCACTATAATTTACATGTAGTTTCCTTTTTTTCCTAGTCAGAAGTGGCTTAGTTTGGCTTGTTTGATGGTTAGAGATAAACAAACCATACATTCACAAGTGTTGTTTTTAAGAATAAAGACATGTAAATACAAAGTAATAGTATGGAACAAAGAAGAACAGTCATGAAAAATGTTGAAAGTGAAGTTGAAAATGGATTTTTAAGATAACATTTTCACCGATTCTGCTGCAAAAGACTAGGAGTCTTAATTTTCTAATGTGCATCCATCAGGGACAATAAAAATATCTGCTCAAAAACGTCTCCCTGTATAGAAAGCTGTAATTCCACAGAGGGGCTTGGAATTTAGTTGTCTATCAATTATCTATTTTGCTATCTCTGAAGCATAGTTGGAGGTAATTGAACCAGCAGGCCTGTTTTTTTTTTTCTTAAACTGATTGGGTGTGTCAGTTTTGCAGGATCCAGCCTTACTTTGATTTTCAGAGATCAGTTTCTCAAAGCATGAGAACCAGGCCTTCTTCACACTTAGAAACAGTGTTGGTGGTAGCTCCTCTCAGAATAAACACTGCCATGATAAAATGGAGAACTGGACAAGGTAAATTTAAAAGAATATTTGGAATTGAAAGCAGTTGTAAATTAGTAGGAAAACCCTGACTTTTTTTTTTGTACATTAAGCAGGAAAGAAATTCTTAACTTGCCTGACAGACTGGAGTGGTCTGTGTATAACTAGAACTTAAGGTTAGCTTATGTTACTCCAGAGTATTTGCTTTAATATAATTTGTTCATTCTTTGAAATATTGGAGACTGTGAAATCTGTAGAATGTTTTACTAGTAGCTACAGCTTTGTTTTGCCTGAAGGTTGCCAGTGTAACACTTTTACCTTTACAGGGAATTTGGGCCGTAGTTATATCAAACACCTATTTCTCTGTATGTTAATTTGAAGGTTTGCTTTCCTTTTCTTAGGGAGATACACATCTGAGAGTGATGTATGGAGCTTTGGAATCCTTTTGTGGGAGACCTTCAGTTTAGGAGTATGCCCATACCCTGGAATGACCAACCAACAAGCACGAGAGCAAGTTGAGAAAGGTAATTTCTAAGGAGTGGAAGAAATGCTGGATAAATTGTAAGGATTCCATGTAAAATAGCCAAGAAATAACATACAAGTTTTGTAGCAACTTCAGCAAAAACAAGATGAGGTTTCCTAAATTACTGAATCTAGCTCTTCGGGAGGAGTAGGGTGGTATATATAGGCCTTCTGAAAAAAAAAGGAATACACTGACCAGTAACTTAAAGTTTGGAAGATTTACAGCATGCTGACTTTCATTGTTGCAGAACTAACAGGTGAGATGGAAAGGAGGGATTTACTGCTGTGCAGAAGCCTGAACAGAATGAATTATTTAAGATTATGCTAATGCAGGTATAAATATTCTAAACTGCCAGGAAAAATCTCTATCATTCCATCTTCTTTATTAAATCATTTCACAGAAAGATTTAGCAATTATGGTGGAGAATGGTAAGCTAGTTGCATTGCAAGCTGAATTTCTCTTTTATAAAATAATCGAAACGTTAAAATAGCAAATAACTGTGAGTAGGAGTTCAGGAGTTTGATTTATTTTCATCGTCTTTAGTGGCATTTCAGAACTGTTCCTTCCCTACGTAGTACTACTTTATAATTTATAAATATGTTCTAAGCTAGTAAAACTTCCAAATTATTTAAAACAAAACAAATGACAAGCAAAAAAACTCTGGTTTGCTGATTTACACAGTTTGTTATAGTTTTAAAAGCACTGTAGGTGATAATAAAGTTTCTCCTTAAAGGCCAAATCAAGTCCTAGAGCCTAAGCCATATTTGTTTGAACTTACATGCATTCATCTAGTACCTGGAGCAGATGCATGCAGTACAAAAATAGCAAAAATATTTCATAGATTTACCTGTTTTATGATGGCACTATTCTTTAGAAGAGGAGGGACAGAGACCTGTGCAGTGAGTCTGGAGTCACAGAGTTGCATTTAGCTGTAGAGTCCACTGCACATGACTGTGCACTGCCTGTCATTTGCCTGTGTCTGTCTTGTACTGGCGAGCCCAGCACTAGACCCAGCTCTCCAGATGTGGCCTCAGCCGGTACTAAAAAGAGGGGGCAGATGATCTCCCTCAACCTGCTTCAGTGCTCCTTCTAGTGCAGCCCAGTGTGCCATTAGCATTCTTTGCTGGGAGAGCTCATGCTGGTGTCCAGCAGGAGCCCCAGGGCCTTTCCTGACAAACCGCTTCCCAGCGGGGCATTCCCCCGCCCGTGCTGGTGCCTGGGGCTGTTCCCAGCTGCAGGACTTGGTTCTTCCCACGCTGAACGGCCTGAGGTTCCTGTCAGCCCCTTTCTCCAGCCTGTCGCGGTCCCCCTGTGGTGCAGCAGCCCCCTCACGGCCCGGCGCCACCGGCGAGGGCCCCGCTGCTGCTGTGCCACCATCGCCGGGGCGCCCCTGCCCCTCATCCACAGCCTCAGTCAAGGTGCGACACAGGATGAATAGCCACTTACCTGTCACTTTTGAATGATTAGCTGCTAATTTACTTAACTGATTGTGCATTCTCCTGCGCATTGTCAAGTCAGAGAACTCCTCGGGCTGATGGCAGCAGAGAGGTGTGGAAGCCACTGCCTATCAAAGCAAACTAGAAGAGAAAGAGATTTGAGATAAGATGGAAAGATACAAAAGTTAAGAATACAGGGAGGAAAAATTAATTACTAAAGTGCAAATGGGGAAGAACTTCCTTAAGGACACAAAAAAGGGAAGAAATATGAGAATAAAAGTGGATACATACTCAAAAAGAGCAAATAAGTTTACTCGCATCTTCATTTTTATAATCAGTTTCCTCGCTGCAGAGAAGTGAGGAAATACAACTGAAAACCAGAAGGTAGCTACTTCCTAAGATACAGGAAAGAAATCTCTGTGAGTTGCTGGTATTAAGGATGAGCAGCAAACAGACAGTTCAGCATGCCCAACTTAAATGTCACTGGTACCCAAGCTTTAATTAGTTTCATAGTTATCTTTCATGTAGAGGATATGTATTTCAAATGTTCCTCATATTGCCTTGAAGGTCTTTATAAATGAAATGGTCTTGAACTTTGCTCTTTTCTTTTTAGATTTGTCAATATGCATCAGTTTTCAGTACTAAAAGTTTTCTCCACCTTTTGTGTCTACCAGGGTACCGAATGTCTGCACCACAAAAATGTCCAGAAGAAATATATAAAATAATGCAGAGATGCTGGGACTACAAGCCAGAAAACCGGCCAAAATTCAGTGAGATTCAGAAAGAGCTGTCTTCAATCAAAAAGAAAGTGACATAGTGATAAAGAAGTGCCAAACTCAGTGTCTGGGACTTTATTTTCCAGTGAAGTAATTGTTTCCCTCAAACACTATGCATTTATATAGCATTATTTGCAATACTCTTCTAGGATTACTTTGAAATTAACTAGTGTACCATCTTGAATGGTGTTTACACTTGCATTAAAGATATGTACCACAAAATGCTATATATACAGTCACAGTAGTACTGTAATTTAGGTTACATGTACATAGGAAAGCACATACTATAAATTTAAGGGACTGTGGCTTCTATCTGTTTTACAGCAAATAACTGCTAGTGACATTTTTCAGAGGTATTCTACTTTAAGCTGTGCTCTCACTCTGCTATCGCTGTTCTGTATGTCAGCATATTAGTGTGGGGATTATCATACATGTTGGCCTTAATACTGAAGACAGTTTTGACTAGTATTTAAACTACAACATTTTTTTAAAATTCTTTCTACATCTGATATATTTAGGTGATATTTGGTTGTAAGCATGAAGCTCAGTTAGATTCTAGATGCAAACATGCTTACTGAATTGAAAAATCCAGAATTTTTTTGGACATTGAATTACTTGTACATTTATTACCATACAGTAGAAATACTTCTGACTTTTTATGTGATCTACTTAAAGAATGCCTTTTTTCTTCTTAAATGCCATCAGAATTCAGTAGCATGTTTCTTTTATGGTGACCTATGTTTATTTTAGAAAAAAAAATACTAATATAAAGTATATTTCTTAGCACATGCTAAGAAATATTGCCAACTATCTGCCTTCCAAAAAATATGTGAAAGTACTAGGCCAAGAAAAAGAGGTTTACTAATGATAGCAGCAGATGACAAATATCATTGATCTTAGAGGCACTAAAGAATATATTGCTAGATTTGCTTTCAACCCTGATTTTTTCCCTTAAATTGGTAGAAATTCTCAGAATGCAACTGGAGCATGCAAAAGTTTATTCTGAACAAAGGAACATTTTATGCATAGTGTCCAAAGGAAAATACTACTTCTGTATGGCATTAGGAAGTTGTTCAAACAAACAAAAGGAAAGAAGTATGTTTAAAGCCTCTGACAGGGAGCAGCAGAGTAGAAATACTAACCTTCTCTTTTTCTTACATTATTGCAATCAAATATCAAAAGACTGGGGATAAACAAGGTTTAACTGCACCAAGAATATAAACCTTGTGTTTGTATATATATACATATAAATATATATTAAAAATTTAAAAAGCCAGAAAGAATAAAAACCTTACTAGATAGGGGAGGGAGGAAGTGCACCATTTGTTACTTTGACTCTGGGTCCTCTTTGCAGCTGGAATTTTCTAGGGCTCTGAATAGAAATAGGAACAAGTTACTGTATCCCTGTCTGAGTTCCAGCATTAAGGTGCTTTAAATACTTCTAGGAATTTACTAAAATATCCAGATCAAGGGATACTAGTTGCTGCTAATGCAAGTAAGAAACAGGGATTGTAAGTAACACAGCATCTGGATTGTTAATTAGCCTTATATTTTAGTGTTACAGTGGGATTGAGATGTAGTGAATTCAGTGGCTACATTACATTTTTATTTCTTTTAGGGTGGCTTTTCTATTGTCCACATCATCTTTTGCTCTCTAAAGTATATTTACAGTAGTGCTGAGTGGTGGTTTAGGGCTATGTGCGATCAAAATATGTGTAGTGTAGAAGAATTTGTCTGTTACATAGGAGTTAGTGTCCAACTACAACAGTGAATGGTTGTGTGGGATCACATCACGTGCATTTGAGGTGGTACTGTCAGTATCCAGCTGTAAGGAATGGTAAGTGCTTCTTGCATTTTGTTAAGTAATTTTTTTCTTGGAGATAAGGAAGCAATTATATACACATACCCATTAAAGTGTAGTGCTTGGAAAACTTGGTGGCATAAATTAAAACTTAATTGTAAGTGTACTGGATCTATTTACTTAGTTCTGTACTTCAAGTAGCCCAGAGATATTTTTCAAGAGCAATAGGAAACATTCTTGTTAGGTTGTATGCTTCTAAGTAGTACACAGAGTCTGTGCCTTAATTTGCTAGTATGCTAATGCAAGTGCAAGTGTACTAAGAGCTAAGAAATGTTTCACAGTCATTTGGGAAAATCCATCCAACTGCATTTTGTTACATATGCATTCCTGAAGTCTGCAAGGAAGGATAACAGTGTCAGCATTCGTAGCTTTTCTGGAGAGTTAATATTCTTTTGTTAGAGGGATGGACTGTTTCTTTGCCATGTGCCCTCTTGACAGCAAGAAATACTGCTTTATTCAGATAAAATAAAATACTGTTGTATTTGTCATAAATTAACCAGTCACCATCCTGACTCTCACAGAAGGATAAAAACAGTACTAACATTTTATTCTAGAATAGTAAACCTCCATACATGTATATCTGATTTCTGTTTAAATTCGAAATCTTTTTAAAACAGGGGATTACTACAGCATTAGAAAAATTTATTACTATTATTGAAGTAGGCACCAGTTCAGTTGAAAACTAGTAACAGTTTGGGAGAATACCAGAATGGCTTTATAAGTATAGAATAATTTTCAACACAGGTACATGTCTTTTCAATTATTTAAACTTTTTATATCATTAATTCAACAGTTTGTGGCAGAATTTGTTCATCATGTCTGACTTGTAATTGTTGAAACTGTTCAATTTAGGAAGTGGAATCATCCATACCTATAGATACTGCAGGCTTCTCACAGGAGCATTCACAACCAAGCCTGCCATGCCATGCAATTTAAAAGAAAGACCTGGCACTAAAGAAGCAAAGCTGCAATATCTTTTCTCCGTGGCCTTTTGATGACTTATCTTGTCAGGTTAATCGTACCAGGTTATCCAGGTCGTTTGGCTCGTGAACTGTGTTTATCATAGAGAACTTAAAAAGAAGTTAAGCTTCAGTCTCTTTTGCAAGCATGGAATTCAGATTAGATTGTTACACTGGCATTGTCACAACCAGAGGGACCCTGAGAGAATCCTGAATTATTTTACATTGTTAAACGTAGGAAACTCTAAATACTGTTATCTTCAGTTTGTAATGTGAGAGGGAATTCAACAGGTTATCTCTTATTTTCATGTTTTTCCTAGGAATTGCATTCATTATTTTAAGAAAATTTCTTTGATGGCAAAAAGTGCATCCTTAGTTTGTTTTTAGTAGAAAATGAGCGCTTGTTAGCTTCCAAGTCCAGTCCTCAGTGGTTTTCTAAGCTTCCTTATTTTATGAAAAGTGAAATAGTGAAAACCATCTTGTCTGGAAACAAACCTTTCTTCAGCAAAGAGTGGTGATGTAGAGTTAGCATCCCATGGAGGCATTATCTTTGAAATGTGCTTTTTCATTAGTTTCTGTGAAAACCAATGAACTAGCTTTTAGTTTATCAACTACAGTTATATTGCATTTCTTCTTAACAAAAATATTTCCTTTTGCAGAGTTGCCTAAAACTTTTTTGGAAATTGTTATTGGTCAGTGCATCACCAGAAGGCCATCAGTGAGAACTGCAGCTGGTAAAGCCTATTCTCACTGACAGGAAAGAGAAAACTGGTTAAGGAAATACTAGGGTATTCATACTCAAGTATTTTTTCATTAATGTTTTTGACCACCTGTTATGCTTACTTAAATCCTACAAGCACATCATTAAAATTGAATATGAAGTTACCTATTTGTTATCTCTTTATAACTATTTTGTTACCCTTTTTGCACCTGTTGTAAAGGTAATAAAGAAAACAAAAAAGAAGAAAAATCCTCCACATTTTTCTGAGGTAACGGTGTAACCAAGTCTCAGAAGTATTTACAAATGTCTCCCCTCCAGTTTTCTCAGATGTGCTGCTGCACAAATATTAACAACAGTGATTAAATACTAGCCCTGTTTCCAGTGTTCTTGCTGTCATATCCTCTAAATGTCAGTGCTACTCACAGATTTGAGGGAGTGCAATATTTCAAGACCTAAGCTAGTGTGTAAATAGTGTCATCAAACATGGTATTCAGCAGTTCTGAGAATAATTGATTGTCACAAATAATAACTCATTATAAAGATTAAATAAAGAGAAAGAAGCTGAGAGTCCTCTTTCTGTAACAGCTGTCCTGTTTTTAGGCACTAGAAATATTAGTTTGTGCCAGTACACTTGGATTTGTAACATTTTTACGGCTAAGCATAAAATAGTTTGCTATTAAAGGAAGAGTTTGCCAGTTAATTTTTTCTTCTTCTAAAGCAAAAATTACTTCAGATATTGTTGGAAGCTTTCTTTCTGGACAACTCAGGGAAGAACAGCCCTGCTACCAATGAAGTTATGCATTTTTTTTCTTCTTAGGATGGTTTTCATGCCGTCCTTCACAGTAGTACAGGACCTCAGTTAGTAATTAAAAGGTGCATGGCAAGTACAGGGCAAGTCCAGTATTCCTGAAGTTCCAAACAACCATTAGTTTTTAAGACATCTGGTCAATTTGAAATACCAGCTCTATTAAAAATGGTTTTTTTCAGTTCCCTTCTGCAGATTTACTGAAAAACAAAACACACCAAAAAAAGCAGTGCTTAACAACCAGCAACAACTTACTAGGAAAGTGAATCAACCTCAGGAGCCTATCCAGGTTTTCTAAGAGTAACTATTCCCTGGGTAGCTTCCCATTAGAAACAAATAAAGTTTAAAGGTAGAAAGCTCCAAATTTCAGTGGAAGAATCCACGTCACATTATGAACAGTCAAGTATTACTACCATTTCTTTCCTCAAAGTGGTACTGAATTGTGATTTCCAACTCCTATACACATTGCAGAATTGCCTATTAGTGTGGTTTAGTACCCAACTTTACTTTGCTGAGACCTGAAATTTCAAAGAAGGGAAGATTCTCTCATTGAAAATTCCAGCAAGATCTGCCTGGTAGCTCCAGCATTTTTACATATTTTCACATCCAGTTATCAGAGTCATTGTTCATTATAGTAAGTACCACATAGAACAGGGCTGGAAGCCCCTGACTTTAAACTTACAAAATTTTGACCTTAGAATCCACCTTGATTTTGCTTCTCTGTCACATAAGCAAAAGAAATTTCTGTTTTTCAGCCTTAGCACTACTCTATAAAACAGAAAGGTTCAGAGATGTATTTACTGTTCTCTCCCAAGGAATGCTACCTCCACCAACAACCCTAAGTTACTACTACGTCCCCTTCTCTTTGATGTAAAATTTCAGCTGGAATATATGTCCAGCTATAGAGCTTGGGTGTTAACTCAGAGTTGTTTCATTTTCAGGCAGTTGTATATTATTGGCTATTTCAGAGCACCATTTTCTCAGGCATCATCTAGGCAGGACTTAAATTAGAATTTTTAGATGGTTTATTTGGGGGCAGCGGTGTGAGCTACACAGCTAATTAGTTCACTAGCTACATTGTTGTTTTGCGGGTGTTTGAGATTGTAGCTACGGAAGTGTAGTTCATTTAGAGATCTCAGATCCATATGCCTTTTCCAAACAAAAAAACTGTTAGGCATACTTAGAAAAAATGGGTAAATAAAACCCTTAAATCTAGTTGACTGAGGTCAAAAATTGAAAACAGAAAAGAGCCATGAACTAGATTCTTTATTCCTCTGTCTCAGAGTGTGGAATGCCTTGTAAATGCAACTTAATTGATTTATTGTTTATAGATAAATACAGCCTCTGAACCAGTATGGTAACCTAGGATTCACACTGAGCAGAGAACACTTGGAAAAAAATCTTGAATTGTTACTATTTGGCTCTGTCATCTAGTTTTAGAAACACAAATGTTTATTGATAAGTTTTGTGAATACAGGAAGTGAGCCAGCCATTGAAACTCTTCATCAATAAATTAGACTTTTTAAAACAAAAATCAGATCAGTGATTCCCTTTGCATTACAGATGTTGAAAGTATGAGCCAGAACTTCCCATTACTAAAAAAAAAAGATGCACTGTATTCTTTTCAATCAGCTCAGTCTTTCTCAACATATGAAGAATTCCATTGTTGTTACATACAAGTAATAATGCAAAATTCTTGGATAACTGATATGTAAACAATTGACTCTAAGCTGTTGCCTCAATTCTCAAAGAATCTTTTTGCTCTGTAAAGGGGATTGCAGTAATCTTACACTTCCTGCTGAGCTCTGCTGTAATAATCTGTACTGTTGCATCTCTCAAATATTTCCTAATTCTGAAGGCTCCATGTGCCACAGATGGCACCCTTTCACTTATCAAATGAAGTTATTCTGGTGACAGCAAAGTCCAAATACATTCCTGCTTTTGTTTAATTCAGAAGTACTGTGGTAATGTTATACTTTAAAACCTAGGGCAATGTGTTTGTATAAAAATGGAAGTAACCATGAATCAAGGTGTGAAGCATATTGTTCAAATCACATTTTTAATGAAATTGCTGACCCTAGCTCTATCACAAATTGTCCACATCACAAATTACATCAGAGGAACATTGGTTACTGTCTGGTTTACAGTACAGAACATCCTGCTCCACACAGGGAGAATTAAAAAGCTAAATATGTTCCTTGACATTTTGCTGTCAGGCCAGATTGGAACAGTATCTTCAAAATCAACAGCAATTACTTAATTCCACCTAAGCCTTATTGTGAACTTCCTTCTTCTTAAAAGACCTTTTCAGATGGTGTTAATTTTCATAATTTTGCTTTCAGGAGTTTGAATTCACTATGTCATACAACATTTACTTACAGAAATAATTATACACCCCCACCACTATGAAGTGCTGAGACCTGCAATTCCAGAAGATAAGCATTATTGTTGTGTTCAGGGAACTGATCTTTGAAATGTCTCAATCAATTGAAACGTCTTTTTACGTCTGTTTCCAGTGTTAATTGTACCATTACTTGTAAATCACAAGTTAATTTGTTTTTCCACCAAGCTTCCCACTTAATTTTTACTAAAATGCTGAAAACATGTAATAAGAAAAAAAACCCATGATACAGGTTCATACACAGGACACAAAAGGCAGGCAGACTCCTACAGAGAAATACTGAGGAGTGAAAGCCAGCAATAAGCACCTGCCTTGTACATTCTGTTAAAGGACTTCCATTGATAAAACTTGGGCTGGGGTTGTAGGACTGCTGATTTTAAAATTGCATGTGTTGCTTTTCCTTTGTGTAACTGTTGGCAGCTGGAGATGGAACAGGAGTGTTAGGGAAGGAGGGAAATTCACGTCACTGGCCTGCCATCACAAGCCAGACTTTTGTCACTAGTAGCCTTGAGTGGGCACAGATGCCATTTGCAGATGTCTTTAAGTATCCAGTTCTCAATTTTGTGCCAAAATACACACCAGCAATACCAGGTAAAGCACCTTTTATGCTCTTTGTTGTTTAAAAATGATATATTTGTGAAACAGATCGATAATACATAACACTGGAAATTGGTCCTTCTTTCCTAAAGTACATGTAAAATAAAATAAAATTTAAAAAAGACCCAAACAACTTTTGTGAGTTTATCTGGCTTTTAATCAAGTCTGAAAATTATAACTATGTTATACAGTTGCCAGTTTTCAGTCCTTTATAATTTTAAATAGATCTGCATTTTAACTTTATTTATTTGCCAATTTTTTATATACTTAAAGTTACACTTTACAATTCAAGCTGTTTCTTTTCCTAGGCTGTTATGTAAGAGATTTTCAGTACTCTTGTAAACTGCAGACCTTTTTTGAATAGTCCTTTTTCTTCTCCTTTGGATCACTTACCACTAATGAGTCTGCAGTCCCCATTTTACTGTACTCTTCCAATAAATGTAAAATACTTGTATCAAGAGGTCTCATTTTATTTGTTATTTACAAGTTGTGTTTCTTCATTTGATTCTGTAATCAAGTGGAAGACCAACTTTAGTAACATTGCCTTTGGGAATAGACACAATTCAAAATACCCTATTTCACACAGCAGGGGGAGACCAAATTTGATTTGATTTTTTTTAATTTCTGGAGATTATCTCTGTATGAGCCTCTCTCACAGTTTTGCATTACTTTTGTTTACCTTTTGCATATCAGAAGAAATTGAAGCAAGGAGTAACCTAGAGGACAGAAAGGAAAGGAGATGTTGAAATGAGCTGAGAACTTTGTTATGAGAACATTATTATGCCTTAAAAAATAAATGTTTTGAGATCCTGTGGGTAACAGAAAGTATGAATACCCCTATATGAAGACCTTCTTCCACTGCCCAGTGCTCCCTGCAGGTGCAACTTGTTTGAAGATCCAAAACCAGATAGAAAGATGTGATTTTGGGTACCTGCAGCTTACACAGTGTTGTTAAGCACTCTGCACACTGGCACAGCACTGTGATTTGAAAGACTCAGTGCCTGACTGTGAAGGAGTTTATAGCACATAAGGCAGTTTACAGCTCTGGTTCTTAAGTGGGACTGAGGTACCTGGGGTTTGTGTCGATTATTTTCTGATAGAATAGAGTTGTTCCCTTTTACAAAGCCTTTGAGGTGTTTTTCCCCACCATTTCCCAGTAATCATGAATGGATTAAGTGTAAGTCCAAAGCTTGTCCACTGAATTTCCCCAGTGTGTGTTGGAACAGAAGACAGCACAGCGATTGCATGGGACAGCACATGGGATTGCACACAGGTCTGGTACAATACTGCTGAGACTTATTTATTAGGATTATTTTAGAAAAAGCTACTGTAGCTAAATCCGTTCTTCTCAGTAATGCCTGGCCTCCAAATAATAGAAATATGTTGTTTGAAAACCTGTGACTACCAAACTGAGCAGCACAGGATGATCAGATTTTCTCATTTGAAGTATCACTGCAGTGAAGTAGAAATGAGGCTAAAGAAAGGAGCCTTGAAGGACATCAGGGCCATTGAACAATCCTACAGTTTCTCCAGTTTAGAAGTACAGTTAAAAGACTTGCTGTTGAAAAGATTTAGTTGATTAAGACTTCTCACCAGATCCCAAAGGACACTGGTGCACAAGGACTGCTTTAAATGGCAGTTCATAACATTTCCCTATTCTTGAGATGCCAAATTTAGCCATGTAGGCACATCTTATCCTAAAAAACCTCATGGCCTCCAGTGAGAAAGTGCTCCAAGGCAGATACTCCCAGGTGACCATAGCACCTTATTTTGTATTTCAGCTGAAGTTCTTCACTTGGGGCTCTTTATGTCTTGCTGACTTGTGAGCCCTAATATTGCTGGTACTGTACAGCTGGCAAAACTCCTCACAGAAGACATTTGGGCACAGAAGTTTTGATCCTGGATAGCAATGCTGTTTTGGGGTTCTTTTTCTAGACAGCCAGCATTTGCATGTCAAAGCTGGATCAGTTCTTTTTCTCCCTTTTAGATCCAAATATTGTGCATGCAAAGATGTTTTGATACTTGGATGCAAATCCTCTCTTGATGTTTGGCAGTTTTTGTGGAATGAGGGAGAGATTAATCTTGCTCAGAGACACAGAAGAGGTTCACATCTGAAGACTCCAAGCAGAAGAATGTGCCTGCCTTCAGCCTGGTGATGTGGGCAATTTGTGGAAAAGCAGGGAGGGAGAGAGTTGTTTTGGGATGTGGGTTTTTTTTCTTTTTCAGCATATTCAGTTTAGAGGCACACTAGGTCTGCTGACTTCCATAAATGTTCTCGTAGATCCCTATGTTTCCACCAGCTCCACACTCTGGAAGCTTAACTTAGCCAAGGACCATAGAGAGATCAAAAGCCAAGTATTGCCATATTTAAGATTTTTGGTAGATCTACCCCCTAAAAATAGGTCTGAGGAAATCTGCAATAAGATGCATTTACTCAGTGTGGAGCTTGAGGGTCATACAGATCACTGAGTATGAACTGTCACCAGGTCCAGAATTTTCTGATAAGCTTCTGATATGAAAACTGTTTAAAGGATTGTCTCCATCACACACTGCAGCTACTGTTCAGTCCTCCTTGAACTCCTGTTCCAGCCATTAAAAAATGCAAAAATACCATAACCGCACTGATATGGTCTAGATTACAACTTTACACCTCAAGGGACATGATACAGATAAATCAGAAAATACCCAAGTCAATGACACATGCACACACCACTGACACTACAACACACAGTGTTGATGTAATTTGATCAGTATTCATCTCCTCCTCCATCACCCTCCATTTCTTGCAGGTCTGATACACTAAAGGCACTAAAGGCTGCTAAACTGTGTGCAGAAATGCATCAGGACTAAAGAAATAGCTCTGTCTTGAGAATACAGAATAATGAGACACTTTGCTCTATTTTTCTAATAACTAAGCTCCCATAGCTTTCAATGACCTAATCTGCTGCAAAAGAACTTGGGGGAGAGAAAAATCAAGCTACTAACTAGCTTAGGATCTTCAAAAGAATTCTCAAAGGAACAGGCTGGCATTTGACCACGCTGTAATGGGAAGAAACATTTATTTTCAAGAGACATTTCCAACTCATGACGGATTAATTCTCTGTCAGCTGAAAGAAAAATGAGATTGCATTAGAAACACCTGGAGTATATTGAAATATTTTTATACTTTCTTAAAAGCTTGCAGTGGCAAGTGCAATTCGCTAAAGAGAAAGTACAGAGAAGGGTTAGTAGGATAATCCAGTTGCTAAAATTTAGTCTGCAGTTCTGTAGTTGTGAAAGTCCATGCTGTTAACATTAAGACATGGAAGTCACAATCCCTATAAAGTCAGAAAAACACATACTAAGCCCTTACCCCCAAGAGTCATAAAGACCTTCACTCAAGTAAACCTACAGCCCTGTGTATTCAAAAATCCTTTCCACTACTCTGTTGCCCTGTGTCTGAAATGAAAACAATGCAGTGACCTAGATCTAGCTAAATATAATAGAGAACCTTGAAATATGATGGAGCTAGACAGCACAATTTCACTCACAGCTATAGACCCAGAGGGTCAGGTGTAAAATCTGAGCCTGAACAGGGGTCATTTTTGTGCAATGCATCTGATTCACAGAGAGATACCTTGACTTTCTGTTTTTCCCACTTTCCCCAATACTTGCGGTGGACCAGGGGCTTTGTCAAGCTCTGTAAACCTTAGGATAAAATGCCTTTTTTGTTTGTTTGTTTTTTGGGGTTCTTTTTTTGTTTGTTTTGGTGGATTGGTTTTGGTTTTTGTTTGTTTGTTTGTTTAAATACAGCAAGAATATTTAACCAGGAGAACTATGGAAAAAACCCTTCCAAGTCCTTGTGCACTCCCAGCCTGATCACTGCTGGGGTGGAATGAGAGGCAGGAAAGCCCTTGCCTCAGTGCAAGCCCTCTCAGCAATAACTGAAACATCCTTGTGTTAACAACAGTGTTTTCACCACAAATAAATACCACAGCTACTGTGAAGAGAATTATCTCTATCCAGGCCAAACCAGCACAAGAGAGCACACAGAAAAAATTTAGGTCTGAGGGGGTGTGCATGCATCCTCAGGGTGCAGCTCACAGCAGCAGTCACATTTCACAATCTGACCCCACAAGTCTGAAATTGTCTCTTTTGAAAGCAGATGTGCTGGTTTAAAGAAGCAGGTGGTCAGGGCTGTTCCTAGGGCAGGGGTGGAGGGACAAAATAAAATAAGCAATGTAAGCACCCTGTAAGTGTTTACATCAGTCCCTGGAGTACCCCATGAAGTCTGTATGTACAACAGGGAGGAGTAGAGAGTAAAGCCCTTGTCCAGCACTTGTGACCATAGCTTTTAGGGGTGCAGAGAAAGGCCTTGGAGCAAACTAAATTCCCTCCCTGCAGACCCAGTTCTGGCTCTGGCCACTGAACTGGGGAAATGTCCATTTTGAGGCTCACAGATGTACTTAATCCAGAAATGTGTGGGAGACACTTGGCTAAGCATGAAAGTGGCATTAAATCTTCCCCCCAAGGGGTTCAATCTGCCCCTTCAAAACTGGTGTGTATGCCAACAGCTGTCTTGGACCCTGGCAGCTCCCACATCCTGCATTCTTCCACAGCCTGTCTCCTGTGAGCTGAAAATACCACCTAAAGCAGTTCCTGAAAGCCAGAGACTATAGATTACTTTGAAAAGCATAAGCAACATATGCCACAGTCTGTCACTCAGGGATTATTAAGTTTATAGCTATAACTTGCCTAATTACAAAATCACTGAAATACAAGGTTTAAGTGAATTTCAAACTAGCAAATGGGAAAACCCATGCAGCCTTTTAATTTTTTTGCAGTTTTTTTCATGATCCACTCATAAGCAGTATCTGGTTTACATTCTGATGCTCACCTACACTGGTATAAGGAAGCTTTTATTGAGGGAAGGGTGAACAGTTCATTAAGGATTAGTTTCAGGAAAAAATGTGTGCCAGAAAATTACAGAAAAGTCAAAGTTCAGGCAGTTTTATGGTCAGCTATTTGATATATAGAGTGAATACTAAACTGCTAGATCTTTTCATGCAGTGTTGTCATCACCAACAGTCCTTTCTCTCTCTCTTTTACTCATCACAGAGGTAATGGAGAAGTCAGATTAAAGCAACAAAATCAAGGAGTCAATATGCTATTATCTGAAACACACACCTGATTATTATGGGGAAAAATTTAAAGCAGATAAATTCTTACCATTTTTTACAATAAAAGTAGCCTTCAATTTCCAAGACATCTTGGAGTGCTCCTGCCGTGAGGTTAAGGGCAGCTTTTATGCCAGAAACACATTCTCCTGAAACATTTTGGGGCAAGCAAAATCTGACAAACATCAAAAATCAGAACATGGCCTATCTTTCTTTTATTCCTTGTTATTATAATATTTTTCAGCCACAGGGATATCAAAGACTTTGGTGGCAATGGCTGCAATTTAACTGCTCCCTAGAGATGGCTTTAGAGAATGCATAATCATTTTTATAAATGAGCAGCTGGCCTGCACAGCAAGGTGCACTCTGCATTTTACCAAAAATGAATAATGAATTGGATATACTCTGCATTAAGATTGGCTTTCCTCTCAGAAACTGATATGAATAAGTCTTGTTTGTTTCACTTGTTGAAAGAGAAACTAATGCCTGGCTCTTGCTTAGTGTACCAAACTTTTTTGTGTTGTAGCCATGGTAAACACCACCAGAAAGAGTCCGTGCTGGGAGGAGGCTCCCAGACATGAGCCATGGTCAGGCACCCAGGTCAAAAGCTCATGCATGTCAGTCTGCCCAGACCCTGTGAATCCTTCACTGGAGACAGGTATCAATAAAAAGGTAATGTACAAGGCTGAGCTCCAGCCTTGGACATTACCTTTTGCTGGCCCAACAAATTGATAATCTCAGCTAAATGGCAAGTATTTATTTCTATATCGAACAAAAATATTTAATTGCAGAAGCATGAAAACAATTTCCAATGCCACATCTATTTCTCTCAAACTTAGTGATCTCTGTGATCCAGGACAAAAGTTTGCTCAGGCTCAAGGGCATTTTGTTGACTTTCCACTGGCCTTTAAGTCTATAATGTGATTTCTTGGGTCTCTGTGTGGAAATGATTTGTGACTCTCATATTCCCATTGAGAATAAACCATCCATTATATAGCCTCCAGCAAAAGCTGCAGCATGACACATCTTTTGAGGTCAGATAGGCTACTGCAATGCTTCAAATGGGCAGGCATGACAGGCCTGCTGCTCCTCACAAGAAAGCAAGCAGGAAGGAAAGCAACAGAATGTGGAAAGTAAGAAACAGAGCACCGACCATCTTTACAGGGGCACATTCATACTCAGATATACTTTTTTTTCCTGACAAGACAGTCTCTGAATAAATCTGACTTCAGCTGCCCTACTCCAGCCCCTAGGAAATGTTGTCCTTTCCACACCAAGCCTTTCCTGAGCTTCCTAGGCGTGCCCCATGAGATTTCACTGACATTTACATTTTAATTTCTTATTACCAGATGTACTTGTAAGACAGCACTAAGGGAATTGTCATCATTGCTAAGAGGTGGCTGCAAGATGTCTGTGGGTTGGTTTTTTTTTCTGATTGTGTTGGTGTTTTAAGAGAGTCGTGGCAACAGTGGTGGAAGCTGTGCAAACTATATTCAGCAACAATATAAGACAGGAGAAAAAGTACACCCATGGGAGCACATAGAAAGAGTTCTAGGCTTGATGTTCCTTATGTGCTGCAGGAATTCAGCACACAACACCAGGCCCCATGACATTGCTGTGGGCCTGTTCCATCCCTGCAATTTCTAATGACTTGAGCAAAACAACAATAATTCTCTCTGCACAGCTTTTAACACTCAGCTGCTTTTTTGGACACTTCCAGCTTCTGATGCTAGAGAGATGCAAAATTAAATGCAGCATCCAATGGTCCCATTGCATCACTGCTTATATGGTGACTTTCCTCTTTTCACTACATGGAATACAATAAACTTAGTCAAGACTTGAAGCATCACACCTTTATATGAACCAAAGAAAACCATACCGACACCTTGGCACATAAGTTCTGTTTCCAGCCCTGAGGACAAGGATGGAAGCCCTGTATGGAATAACACACCACTGTGTGGTCTCCCAACATTTGAGCAACAATCCAGGCATGTAATTAATGCTCCTGGCTGTTACCAAAAGCTGGCAAGGCTCTGCTGGGAAACAGAGTTTCATGCTACTGACACACCAACAGATGCTGTCCCAAGCAAGCACAGCAGCTGTTTTAGTGGCAGCTCCTAAACCGGCAATGACTTTTGCTGTAACACTGCCCTCCAGCTGGCAGATGTCCAGGCCAGGCATGGATAAAAACGCCTGCTTTTTACCTCTGAGCATCCCTTCTCTTCCTCTTGCTGTTCTAGGTATGAAGACAAGGATCTGAGGTCCAAACTGAGGTTTGGCAGCTGCTCCTCTCAGAGGGCACCAGAGCTCAGTTCTGCACATCCAAGGCAATTCTTGGATCTTGTTTGCCTTGTACTGAGAGCAGCCAGGTAGCCCCTTCACCTCTGCATTCTGCTTCTTGAGTACTCAACTGTGCTTTTCCTCTGTCCTCAGATCAACTACTGATTTCTTTAACATCATGAATTCACAAAAACTTAATGAAGTACTTTCTTTCTAAATTTCTAAACAAGTTAATTATCTAACTACTAAGTAATTAGTCTTAAAATACATTTTTAAAGGCAGCTGTAGACAAGAACCAATCTGTTGCTAAACAATCAAGATATTTCTTCATGTGGGAAGCTTGCTCTGACTCAAAAATACTACTACAGCCTCACTAAGAATGAGCCTGCTCTTTCTGTTTTTCTGTCTCATTTCTGGAAAAATGCTCCAGAATCTAGGACTGAGGAGGGCATTATAGTACTTCAGTAGCACTGACACCCCACGTGCAGCAAGCAGACTTATCTGCACCTCCCTTTTGATAGCAAGGTTGTTTTCCAAAGGGAGGCCAATTTTTGTGTCAGAACACATTTACAAGTCTTCTTCTTTTGCTGTTGTTTTCAAGAATAAACAGTGCACAGCAGCGTGCCAAGTGGGAAAATGACAGAAGGATGACATATTGTGTGCCATTTGGATCAGGTCATGTCACAGAGTCTTGGCTGTGGCAGGACTGCCAGAGGGAGTGGCTCTCCAGAAAATCTGGAACTTCACAAGCTGGAGAGAGGAGATCAAGTCCTCAGAAGAAAGGACAGAAGCAGTCTAGGGACAAACTAGTAATTCTGAACAATATGTTTTCCTGTATGGTTCTTGCTCCTCCCTTTAGCAAAAACTCTGAATAGATGGCACTAGTCTTTAATTCTTATTTAGGGGGAAACCAATGAAACCTAGTAAGAGGCATTAAGCAGGACCTGAAAAGGAACACTAGTCTTACTTTCTCAATAAAATCTAAAAGGCTGCTCTTTTATCACTCTCTCTGACAGCAGTTGATGTCATGAACAAAAGACTCTGTAGTCACCAGATTCTTCTCTGATTATGTAAATGCTATTACTCACACACACACAAAAAGACGAAAAATATGTTAAATTTTCAGATATTTGAGATATTTAGGGTTTTTGGGTTTTTTTGAACAAGAACTCTTTACATACCTATGGCTGTTTATTTGCCCACCTATGCAAATTCTGAGGATCAAAAAGGGCCATCAATTTTCTAAGGTTCAGATAGTTTTAAAATACAATTTTAGTTTCATAAGTAGATGAAGCAGGTTATAACCAGGCAGCTTGGGCACAAATACAGCTATAAAGGAAAAAGTCTGATAGGGTAAATAACCTATAGTGCATGAGCAAACTGGGTGATGCATAGGACTGTGGGCCACAGGGTAAGAGCTGTTTCTCAAACCCAGTTTTCACATGTGCAACTGGTCTGTGTTGTAGGGAGGGCAGGACAGAGGGGTGGAAAGCCTACCTGTGGTGCCTTGCCTTCCAAGGCAGAAGACCCATTTGGCACCAATTTCATTAAGAAGCTCATAATTAAGTGCCCAGTCAAATTTCCTCATTACCCTGCCCATGCATGCAGGAGGTCAGCTGTACTCTACTCCATTTGATAGCGGGTATGTCGACCGGTGTCTCAGGATTTCAGTGGCTCTATAGGAAATGTTCGCAGTAAAAGCTAGAGGAAAATGTTCCAGCAATGTGAAAAAACATGTGTATTGCAATAAGGACCTGCATGCCACCTCTTCAAAATGGCATCTTGATGCTTGTGTTAATATTTAGGACTTTTCCTCAGCAGTCTGCCTGTATCCACCAACAAATCTTTTCCTCCTCAATCAGCAGGAATTCTGTGCTGCAAGTATTAGTTAATCTTTTGTGAGAAGTTCCTGGTAGGATTAGTTCTTTGTTGTTGTTATTGAGTGTTTGGTTTTTACTTTTTTTTTTTTTTAAAAAGAAGGTAGCCACCAATTTACATGATTATGAGAGGAAATAGAGCAACAAAATGAAAGTGAAACCTGTATTGAGTTGTAGTCTTTACTATTAGGATTTTTTTACTTTACCTAATAATAATGAAATGTTTTTTCAGTAAGAAATAGGACCAACTCTCACATAAGTCAGCAAGTATTACTTATGCATTGGTAGAGATTATTCAATAATTCAGTGCAATCCTCACAGCTGGTCTTTGAACAGAGGGCAAATAAAGGCAATGTAGTTTTCGCTAGATGAAAAACACATCAGCAGAGCTCTTGTTAGAGCTACAACCACAAAAGACACACTTGCAAACTGCATCCTAACTGCGCTGCCCAAGGAATTCACAGCTGGTTTCTGGGCAAACATTATTCAATCAAGCATTTTTCTTCTGTGGTCACCCTGTAGGCAAGCCAGGGGGAGAGGAGGCCAGGGATGTTACTGCTGTTACCTTTCCTTCCCTTCCCATAACTATTACTTTGCCTCTTGGCACTGCGAGCACATTGAATTTCCTTGCTATTGATTACACAGTAGGCAATGCATCAAAGGCATTTCATTGATGGGTGTGAGCCCTGTCACTGCTCCAGCAGAAAAGGAAAGCAATTAAATTTCCTGATGCTAGGTGGGGTGGGGTTACAGAGCACAGGCCCCCAAAGATCACTCCTGCTCAAAGCCTGCAACAGAACAAGTCTGGAATCATCCATGAAACATTACCGTGATGCTTCCACAAATCCTCCCCATCTCAACTGACCCCTTTCTTGTCATAGTGTCAAAAAATACATGAAAGTTCAGTAGAAAAGTTTGGTCAAACCTCAAAACGCAACAATTTCTTTCTAGTTTTCTTTTCCAAAACACAGGCACTGTGTTTCTCAAATAATGATATTTCATTTCATAAATTTATCTATTTTATATGTATTTTTATCCTGAAACTCCTCTTTCAACCTCTGCTACAGTGCTTGAGCCATGCAACAGCTGATTATTTCTGAGAGAAATTAATTCTCACAAAGCACAGCTGTTATCTT
Organism: Passer domesticus; assembly: GCF_036417665.1. Taxonomy (NCBI): domain Eukaryota; kingdom Metazoa; phylum Chordata; class Aves; order Passeriformes; family Passeridae; genus Passer; species Passer domesticus. The sequence goes on along the minus strand of NC_087512.1, from coordinate 53,815,070 downwards.
ACTACATATCCATACATACTTTTAAAAAATGGTATAGAGAAAATTATTATTAGAGGTGAGTAGGAGGAGTCAGAGCTTCTCTAATACCCTCCTGTTCAAATGCTAACACTTTAAGTCCAGCTCAGATGACAGGACTATGCTTCAGTGATACTGAGCACAGATGGGAAAAAGAGAGTGCAACAATATAGGTTGAGAAAAATAAAGAAATGTTATCTTCCATGTAAATTTGTAGGTTTTGCCTTAATTAAGCCAGGCATGAACTGCTAGTGTTTCTGTCCAGCCAAAGGGTGATGCCACTGGGCAAGCACCACACACCAAATCAAGGCAGGGTTGTCCTGGGTAAGGGCCTTATCCAGGGCCTGTGGAGGAGAGGCCAGCCCTTGGGGCAGGTGGGTGCAGTGGGCAGCCAGCTCTGGCCACCCAGGCTTAGAGCAGAGAGGTGGCAGCTGCTCTCCAGATGGTCCCATGGCTTCATCCATCACCTTTCATTGCTCACCCCTCACTCATGCGTAAAGCTGCGCGTATGGGTTTTACAGAAATCCAATGTCAGCTGCAGTAAAATGCAGCCTCAAAGAACAGCAAAGTGCTTGCAGAAAAGCAAACATAACCTGGAAGAAGTTTTATTGTAAGTATCCTAAGCGTCTTGCCTTTTTCTACCTTCTTGTTCATGGAGGTCAAAATTAAGCACTTCACTTTTCTTTCTTTGTAAACTTTGCTTCATAAATGCATTGCAAAAGAGTCAGAGGGAAGAGAAGGTGTGATTCTGCTATCACTACTATGACACTATTAAATCCACATGGAGTAGTTCAAATATGGGCTAGTTCCCCCTTTGAAAATAGCATTCATCTGATGCTGTAAGCTAAAGAAAATTCTGTCACAAAAGATGCTGTTAAGGTTAGATTGCTTCTGAATTTAGAGAGTTTTGTATCACCTTCACATGTGATAGCATCCAGGAATTAAGGAGGTTTTGGGTGCGCCCTCCAGTAATGCTGTCACCAAGCTGGCTCTGGGGAAAGCTGTGCCCTTAGCAGGGATCCCAGCCAGGCTGTCTCAGTAAGTGTCTCTCACTGCTGCTGGTGCTGATGGAGCTGCTGAGGTCAGGAGAGTTACGAAAGGCTCATTTACACCACAAACCCGCTTTGTATCAGGCTGAACATGAAAACTCAGTGTATCTGGTAACTGAGTGGTCTTCCATCTCCAGGTTCCTCTGACTGTCCCTTGCTGTAAGTGGAATTGGCCTGGCTGATGACAGAAAGTTATTTCAAGGTGTAGCCTTTCTGTAGCCTTCAGACTCAGTTTTCAAGACTGAGTGGAAAGAACATTACATGTTTCTCTTAGATCACAGTCAAGCCCTGGCATTGATTTGTCAAGGACCTCCCAAGGCTGTTGATTTGTCACTACGCTTGTAACTCCCTACAGAATACATCTATACCCCTTGCACCCACCAATTACCACAAAACATTTTCCTTGCAAACAGGAACCCTCTTCTTTCCCACATCCATGTGCACTTCGACAAGTATCTGAAAGACGCAGAAGTTCTAAATTTATATTCTTAAAGGGATGTGGATACCATCAGCAAGTGTCAATTTTTACAACTCTCCCATGTTTCATCATCATTTAAAAGCTCGCAGATGCCCCATAACCACATTGAAAATCAAATCTACTCTTCTGAGAGCAAAGAGAATCTACTGAAAAAAATATGTTAAAATACAAAATAGCAAATAGCACCCACACTACAGTAAGTATGCTCTCTCTTTCCTTGCTCCTCTGTTGCTCCTGCTACCATGGATAAGGTATTAAAATTCTTTTTGACTATTTATTCAAGCACTTCTTACAGTGTTTAGTCATTCATTATGAAAATTGTCATGTCCTTATTGTCCTGCACAATTAGGACACATCCATCAATAACATCATAAAACATACACCTGCACTATAATCAAGTCCAATATTAACCCCTCCAACAAAATATTGTGTGCACAATTTGGAAATTTTAAAAGGACACGTTAAGTCTTAAAACCTTTGCACTGAACGAAAAAAGAAGAAAAGAATCCTGACTTTCAGCACCCACATACATGAAACATCAGTTTGAGTCATAAACTGCTCAAGATCTGTCTTACAAAATAAATACTCTTAAATAACCCACTATTCATTAAATACCCCACTATTCATGGAAACTTGTTTTTGAGCCTTCTGTGCAGATTAGGCAGTGCTTCTTACCTATTCCCCAATTCATCCTCTCATTTTTTTGTGCTGGTATTGTCTTTCATGTCATAAAGTCCCTTTCCTCCAACCCTGGCCAGTTTCCCTTCAGGGTTTGATCCAGCATCATTAAACCACCAACCAAGAACAGCAGAGAACAGTAGTTAAACAGCAGTTTAAAGTATTTTAACAGTAGCTGAAGCTCCCACATAGGTGATAAATTTCTGCAGTATACACATTGTGCAGGCTGAGGGAATAAATGGCTTGGGCTGTCTTGAACATCTGCTCCCTGAAAACTGTGTGGAGATGCAGTGATGGACAGGATAGAGAGCAGGCCCTTCCCTGCTATGTTTCACAGGGAGCCTGAGGTGTCTTCTCCTGAGAGCCCAGCTGAGCATCCAACCAATCCCCCCTCTACAGGTTAAATGGACACAGAAGAGCAAGCCAGTGAGTCAGCATTCCTGCCTTATTCTTTTGTATTTCATCAACTAACCCTTTTCCTTTTACATTATGTCTTTTTTCTGAAAAAACATTATTTTATGTTAGTGCAAACACCTCACATAACAACAAATTGAAACAGATCTTACACAATAAAGGCTGTTTCAGACATTTTGAAATGGAGTTTTTGAAGGTCCACAGCAAGACCCCTGTTGCTTTTCAGGGGCAAATATTGTCCAGTGAAAAGACTGGAGCAAAATGAGAGTAAAATTGAAGGTTTCTGACGTATTTCTCCCGTACCAATGAGTCTTCTTCCTCATCATGACACAAATCTTACAGCAAAATGGAATGGTATTTTAGGGTACTGCATGATTCCAGTATGCATACTTGGTAACATCTCCTCTGCAGTTTTTGAAAGAGCATCTAAGTTTTGAAAGAACAAAATGATGAAACATGCAAAAGCCTCAAGAAGTTTTGCTATCATTGCATGCCACACTACAAAAGCCTTGAGGGAAAGGAAACTTCTGAACTCCAGGGAGCTGCACAACCACCTTTCCCAGCTACACCTAAAGGTCCTTCTGCAAAGCTGCCTGTAAAGCAGCATCTATAGACCTATCTGGCTAACAAATGTGGAGCTCTGGTTTTACTTGGACTTTTGCTGTAGCATCCAAGAGGCAATATAACAGCCAATACAAGCAAGAAAGAGAGGGTAAGGAACATGGACATTCTAGTTTCTTGCATTGTAAAATAGAAATTGTCTGGAATGTATTAAATGACCATATTCACCCAAGCTTTGCTCAGTCTATGGCCATAATTGACAAGTAATTTAGGAAAAGAAAAAAAAAACAACAAGTGTTCTGCATAAAATGCCACCATTCAAAGTGCAAATTATCATGAGTCACTGTTGACTAATCTAAAAGGTCAATATGCAAAACTGGAGAAGCACATGCAGTCTAGAAAAGCATGCTATCAGCTCCTCCAAAACTCAAAGCAGCAGTGGTTTTGTCCTATGCAAATTTTATAATCCCAGTTCCTGCCAGGTTAGTTTCATTCCCTGTAGAAACTCACTCTAAGCCAAGGCAATAATTAGATTCACACCTTTTAATTGCTTTTTTTCTCTTTGGGTTAAAAAGGCCAGAATTTTTGCATTTCTGTTAGGAGGGAAAAGAAAGCAGAAACTGGAAAAAAGCCTACCCTAAGAAATCTGTCATTTCTCTCTCCAATCCAAGACACGTTCCTGCTCTAATAATCTTTTCTGGGCACACTGAAGGAATGATTCTGTATGATTTGGGAATTGCAGATCCCCATATCAGCCATAGGATTATGGCCACACACCAACAAGGAGAGGAGCTACCACCGCTCTGGATTTGCTTACCACTGCTGAGAAGAGGAGTATGCAGTATGTGCAGAACCAGGTAGAGGATGCAAACCAATACAAAACCCATTTTCTACAGTCCCAAATCTCTTGCTTCCTTTCTCAGGGAAGAGAAGTGAACTTCATAATAGAGACTAAGCCTAACCAAGGAGAAAGCAAGGGGGAAACCAAAGGCAGAGAAAATAAACTGTGGAGGCCAAAAAATAAAAGGGAAGTTCAAAGAGCTAGGGGAAAAAACAAAACAAAACGAAACAAAAAACCAAACCAACCAAACAAACAAATAAAAAAACCCAAAAAACAAACAAACAAACAAAAAAAACTAAGGAGGAGGAAGCAACCAGCCAAATTCAGATGGGGAATGAGGGATAAAAACTTTACTGTAGTCACTGTTATGCAGGTATATTGCAGACAAAATTCACAGTCCATTGACTGCAGGATGAGGCAAAGGTAGTTAATACTGAACTGAACATCCCCACTGAAATTTAAATGTATCCAGTGCACAACACAGGCACCTAAAGCCTCCAGGAACTCTAGAATTATAGCTAACAGATTTCCAGGAAAGAATGTGAGACACTTTTAGGTAGTGAGGGAGCAAAGAACATTTCAAGCCAGTAAGTCTTTGAGAAAAGTTTGAGTAATCTAGGAGAAGGGCCAGCAAACCCTGCACAATGAAAGATGAAACTCAAAAGGAGAAAAAACCAAAATGAAACACTCTTGAACTGCTGAAGTTAATTTTTAAATATGGAATAAGGTGGCTGTCAGATATTCTGCACCCCTGGTAAATAGCACCGATGCACTTAAAAGTGAATGCTAGGGGTGCCCTTGTTATAGAAAAGACATTGAAGTTGCGTGCTCTTAACACTGTTTTTATATTAATTTCTCCCATGTCAGTGTTCTGCCTGGGACCCTCAACACCTTGTTTGCTCCAGAACATCTTATGTTGTCACTGAGAAGGCTCCAGCTACATGCAAACACAGTCCGGAATAGTGGGGCATTAACACTGGGAATTGAATTAGGAAGAAAAAAAAAATCCCAAATATTTAAAAAAAAAAAAAATTTAAAAAAAAAAAAAGCAGGCTGGAATAAATTTTGTTCCAACATGGTTAGTTGGAATGATCCTTGCAAGAACATGAGATAGTAATTCCAGGAAGCAAAGGCTGGAAATCAATGTTACAGTAAATACAGTCTAACTGACCTACTAGAAGTCTGGTTTATGTGAAGAAGGAACAGAGAGAAGTTGATTTTTTTACCTCTCTGTATTTGAACAAAGGAAAAACATCCCCTGCTATGTTTAAATTAGTCCCAACTGTTTTCCACAGCCCACTACAAGTTTTCCAGAGCATACTTCATGTCTCCCTGCTTCTGCAGCTTTCTTAGGGCAACTCTGGCAACCCACAAAACTTTGGTTCTCATGTCGTTGCTTCTGAAAATCATCAGTAATACTTCATGCATCAAGCTGTTTCCATTCTAGTTGACAAAGAGATTCGCCAGTTATCCCTCAGTGTTCTCTTTCCTGCCCATGCCTTTCCACATTTCCACCAGGGATAAAACAGATTGCACTGTACTACACACAGAACTATCTCTTAATTAAAATGCTGCTTGCTTGAAAACCATACCAAACAACTAGAGGTGCAATCCTTGGTATCCACACAATGTTCCAAGAGCAATCTTCATCCCTTCCTGAAATCTACAGCATCTCTCACTCTGCTACAAAATGTAGACAAAGGTACCAATTCTTCCTCAGAAACACACAAGAGCATCCTGAAAAAAACAACTGCCTTTTAATCAAGTAGCTCATGTCCTCCCAGCTGCAGCAAAAGTTCTTACTAAAACTGAAATTCTTTGCCAGTTGTTTCCTGTGTAAGAAGCAGCATTCCAACTACACTTAATAGCCAGCCTAAATTTTTTGCTCTGCAGTAAAATGAGCAATTCTATGGAGGATTAAGGAACATTAATATTTTAAAGTGCAAAATAAGAAGGAAGATTAAAAAGCATAATATACCACTAGCTCACTTGGAAGAAGAACTTCCTGCTTTGGTTACAGCAAAGGGCAACACCAAGAGGAGACATGGGAAGTTAGAGGGCTGGAAGAGGTAAATTTTAGGTCTAGAAGCACAACCTCTTAACTTTATTCAACAATAAATATTGTCTGTGTATCATACAGTGATACTACTTTCTCAGGGTCTGTGAGTACTGCTCTGAAGTAGAGATGTACCTTGAAAGAACATGTAGCACTGTCTGCTTCTATGAAGTTTTGCTGTCTTAGATATTTGCTGTCCCTTCTAGCCACATCAGCACTACTACTGTTACAGCAGGACAAAAATATTAAGGAAAGGCAGCATGTTTTATTCATGCTAGAGGTCAATACCCTATTTTAAAAGTTGTAGCTGCATTTTTAGAAGATATGGCTAAGAGTATGTAAGCAACCATTTTTCTGAGGGCAAGGATGAGTTAGTGAATTAACATGCTCTTCTGCATTGTCTCTTTATACCATTCTTTGATCCAGATATAAGACAAATGTTCTGCACAGGGTGTTTAGAGAAAAATTAATGCACAGTTTTTCCTCCTGCTCCAAAAGTAGTACTGGTTTCTCTGACTGTGATGGATGTCCTCCACTTTTGTTTTCCATTGATCCTAGATTGTAAAGGAATAGTAAAACAGCCTTTTTCCTGCATTTGCATCATGCAGCAACAGATCAGAAGTGTTGATTTAGGATTTCAAGCACTATTTCTGCCTAGGGTTTGCTACATCAGTTCTGGAATTTGTTGTATCAAATAACTCAGCAGCTCTTTTTTTTTTTTCTTTGCCTCTTAAAAATTGCTTTTATCAACTTGTCCTCAAATGAAGGCTAGTCTATCATCAGCCAGAGCAAACAGGAGGTCTGTTGGAGTTCACTGCACAGGGAGTCTGTACAGAAGAATTTCTGGGCTAAATATCATCTCCAGGGAGCATACAATAACTAACAGCATCCCATCTTCCTGGGTGTAGTTTAACTTTAATCAATGAACTTTTTGATAAAATTTTGATGCTAACTGGAATTCTGGGAAAAATAAAAAAAAATCCACAATAATAAGGCATTAGCACTGTTTTGTTATGGAAAACAACCCCTGTATACATATCCTAGGACTTAAACTATGCAGTGAGTGTGCCAGTCAGTACATGAAAAGAAATGCTTCTTACAGCATTGTGGGCTGTACAAAGTAGAGGACGATAATATCTGTCACTAAGGCCTAAGTTTGGGCCATCTTCGGTGAAAGTTTAATTTTCTGTTTGGTTTGATTTTGGTTTCAGTTTTGGTTTTGGGTGAAGGAGATCAGACAAAGCAGGATTATTCACTGCCATTGTAGGATTGCATTGTGCTTATCACAAGTGCAAGGACCACCTTCTGCTTTCATTCCTCACACAAAACCAAAGAATTAAGAAAACCCACAGATTTCCTTGTTCAATACCAGCATCAATCTCAGCATGACTACCCAAAAGATAAAGGGTTGCTGTCACTGTGGCAGATGGCTCATACATTGTTCAAGGCAAGGATATTACAGGGCTTAGACAAGAGGATCCATATCCTCAAAAAGACCTCAAAGCCAGCTTAAAAAATAAAGTGCAAGACAAATTTACCATTTTACTTCTCATAAAATAATCTCTTCTTCCTGAAACGAGTATGTTGTTCTTAGGCTGAAGGACAGCATTAGAAACAAATTCAGGTATGTAAATCCTACACACTTTATTTTATCTCAAAGCTGCTTCTAATAAGTTGCCAATATCTCAGCTGAAAATTATCATGGATAACCATCATTTAATTTAGAAGTTATATGATGTCTCCTTAATTGCCTCTGGCTACTTTTTCCAAAGCAATAATCAATAATCTGTATTTCAAGTCACAAATTTGGTATCCTGAGGCATGCAGACACATTTCAGTAACTCAGCTGGACCTGTAAGAAACAATAAGTTTAGTTAGCTTTAGGCCACTTATTACCCACACTTGATCAAAATGTGAACTAGCAAGCACCATGAGGTACAGCTTTAGCACTCACTGCCATGTGCACCAGGGTCATTTAGAGCATTGTGATTTTAGACAAGAACCTTAGTGCAACAAGGCATACAGAGGCTGATCAGTCACAGACAAGTTTTAAAAACAAGGCACATTACATTACCACTCAATATTTCAATGACTGCACTGCTCTGAATTTGAAAGTTCTTGGGTAGTGTGTTTCTGGGCTTGCAATTTCATTCTGTGCCACCTAGGACTGATGTGAGCAGAAAGCTTTAGAGAGGATGTGGTATCCTACATTATTAGTGTAAAAGCCAGCACTATGCCTTACAAAATTTCACTACCTGGGCAAGAGATCCAAACTAACATTTAAGTGGTATCACTGGATTTTTGCTTCTTTAAAATAATTCAGAAGTATGTAAAAAAAAAAAAGCTATAAAGCAGTCCCAAAGCATTTGAAAAAGAGCATGTCTAGCTTGGGAAAGGAAATGTAGAAAAAAAGTCACACAGTCATAGAATATTCTGAGCTGAAAGGGACTCACAAGGACCATCAAATGCAACTCCCGGCCCCACACAGCACCATCCCCAAGAGTCCTACCATGTGTCTGAGAGCATTGTCCAAACACTTGTATTCTGTCAGGCTTGGTGCTGTGACCACTGCCCAGGGGAGCCTGTTCCAGTGCCCAAATAACCTCTGGATGAAAAAAAATTTCCTGATAATTAGTTAGTCAAACCCCTCCTGACTCAACTTTAGGCCATTCCCTTGGATCCTGTCACTGGTCACTACAAAGAAGAGATCAAAGTCTGCCCCTCCTTTTCCATTCACAGGAAGTTGTAACTGCAATGTAACTCAGTCTCCTTTTCTCCAATCTGAACAGATCAAGTGCACTCAGCCTCTCCTTGTATGACTTCCCCTCAAGGCCCTTTACCACCTTCATGGCCCTCCTTTAGACATTCTCTAATACCTTTATATCTAACATGGTGGTATCCAAAAATGCCCCCAGCACCTGACATGAGGCTGCCCCAAAGCAGAGCAGAGTTGGGCAATCTCCTTCCTTGCCCAGCTGGTGATGCTGGGCCTGATGTCCACAGGACAAGGTTGTCCCTCCTGACCACCAGGGCACTGCTGACTCAGATCCAACTTACCATTGACCGGGATTCCCAGATCTGTTTCTGTGCTGCTTTCCAGCCTCTTTCAGCATCTCCCAGTTTAATGGGAGCAAACTTCTTTAATTTACCTATGAATCCTGTGTCTAAGTTGTTTATGAAGATCTGAAGAGCAGATGGGAGCGCTGTGGAATCCCACTAGTTACAGGTCACCAGTGTGATTTCACTCCATTCACTGTCACCCTTTGTGCCTGACCCATGAGCCAGTTACTCACCCACCATGCGATCTGTTTATCCAGCTGTGGGCTGGGTGTTTTGTTTGCTGGGTGTTTTGTCCAGAAGGGTCCTGGAAGAGACAGTAATGAAATCTCTGCTGAAATCCAAAAGACTTCATCAAAACTGCATGGTTTCCCTTGATCCCCATAGGTGGGTTACTTTGTCACAAAACAAAATTAGGTGTGACAAGCAGAACTTTCCCCTCATGAACCTGTACTAGCTGCGGCCAAGAGCTGCATTGTCCTTCAGGCATTTTCCAATACCTTCAGGAATAATTTTCTCCATAATTTTACCAGTGGCACAACTGAATGTGTGACTGACAGGCCTGCAGTTTACTGGGTCATCCTTCTTGCCCTTCTTGAAAACTGGGACAATTTTCAGAAGTTTCCAATCAACTCAGATTTCTATGGATTTCCAGGAATGTTCAAAAATCATTGAGAGAGGCTCATGATGACATCAGAAGCTCTTTGATTATTCTCAGACATAGATTTGCAGAGATCCAGCTGGAGCAATGGAACCTGCCCAGGCTCAGGGTCAGCTGGGAGTTTGTCATTCTCACAGTCATGGTCCTCCAGCTCAGGGCACTCAGACCCCCTCAGCCCATCAGCAGTGCCGGAGACAGAGGCAAGGACAGCATTAAACACTTCTGCCTTGTCTCTGTCCCTGTTCAGGAGGTGACCACCCTTAGCCTGTGGTGGACAATGTTACCTCAGCACTGCCTTTTGCTCTTGAGCTATTTAAAAAAAACTCTTTTAATTGTACCACACAGTTCTGGCAGCTTTAACGCCAGTATTTTTGTCTGCATGAATTTTCTCCCTTACAGGAATATCTCTGTTTCCCTCCCATGTCTCTTGATTTTGGCCACACATCTTTTTCTTGCTTTAGCTCCAAAAGATCCCTGCTCAGTCAGCCAGCCTTCTGCCTCACCTGCTTGACTTCCAACATTTTGGAATTGCCTGTTCCTTTGCTCTTAGGAGGTGGTACTTAAATAGTGACCAACACTAATAGACTCCAGCACCTTCAAAAGTATTTTCACGGGCATCCTTACTCACAAGTTCTCTGAGCAGCCTGAAAAAAATATGATCTAGTGAGACTTCACGGTGTCTTCAAAAATCTGGATAGGATGAAATGGAGATCTATTTAAAAGTTAATCACCTTACTTCAACTTTTCAAGTATTTTAGTTTTCTCATCAGAATAGACGTGCAATTATTAATAAGTCACAATTTCAGCCCAAAACAAACAGGGAGCTCTGCAACAATAATTAGTTTTGATAGCGCTAAACTCTGGAGAAGCGAATGAATCAATTAATATGAGGTGGGAGATAAGGGACCTGAAAGAATTGGAGGCAATAAGTGAAGGGAGGAAGGAGTTTTGCATTATTGGTTTAATGAACACCACCAAGAAACACAAAGTCAAGGAAATATGCAACAGTGCAGAAAGTAGAAAAGATACAGATGAAAGGCAACAGCAACACTTGAGAAGAATAAAAGCAGGATATTTTAATTCTCATTCTTTCACAATTCAGTGTACAGGCTTGGAGAAATGGTTTCTCCTATGACTGAGTCCTCCTCTGTTTGAAATTGGAATGACAGTTTTTCAGAAGTGTTTTCCTCTGATCTTTCCACAGCATGCTAATCACTGGTAAAAGAAAAGTATGTGAAGCCTTTCAGCAGGTTTGGAATTACTAAACAAGGGTGTTACTGCCTGTAGTTTTCAAGATCTTGGTAAGAAATGTAGTATTTGCCATGCTGTGCTGGACCTGTGGTATGTGCAGGTCTTACTCCCTCCTGCACAGAGGATGCTTCTCTGGAATTTGCAGGTGTTCAGTGGAATAGTGGAAGCTGCCAGACATTCAGGGCTGAGGTAGGTTATTGGCAAGAGCAAGGAAGAAGGCAGACAAGGAAAGAGCTGAAGTGACATGTGCCTGAGTTATCACTGCAGGGACAGAGACACCATCTGAGTCAGAGCCCAGGTTTGTGTGACAGCTCATGTCATTGCATGGAGCAACTTCTGACTGAAGACTCTCATGTGGGGAAAAATGAACTGCAGTGGCTGCTAAGGAGCATGATGTATGAGGCAAAAGAGCTGTCACTCCTGAACACTCCTTGGAGGCCCAGTGGGGCTACCCCTGCAGCATCTGCACCAAACCATCTTTAGACCCTCTGGCCTGGATAGAATCTCTAAATATTCAGGATTTCAAAACCTCAATATTACATCAGATATTGCTTCTAGGCGTCTCCTTGCAAGGAAAAAAACAAGGACAAGAGCTAAAATCCTCTGCAAAATTAGATTTAAAAAAGAAAATAAGTAGAAATTCCCAGCTGCTGGTGGTATGAGATTGAGGTGTTTTTAATGTAGAACTCATGTTACAGGACCTGTGACTTATATACTGTAAATAACCAAAAGTAATAAGGGAAAAAACCTGACATTCCACTCCTCAGCAAAGGTTTGGAACAAGCAAAACAAATTATTTTTTAGGCATTCACACTAATAACATAAATGTTTTATAACATCTATTAAAGAAAATATTTTCATCTTTAATTCAAACTTTGAAGTAATTTCCAGCACAAACACAGCATCTTTTTAATTAAAATGAGTGGACTTTTTTTTCCCTTGAATAGTAATAATTCTTTCTGTCCTTGGAGATCAGATGGGTATGTTGAAGTCTATGAAATTACAGCAGAAAGTTTTGATTGTTTTTAAGGTTAAATTATTGTTAGACAGCAGCATTAAGCAGCAACTTCAGTATTGAAGGAAGAAAAGTGTTTATTTTCCAGCACTTGTTATGAAACTGTAATGAAAAAAATAAGTAAAAAAACAACAACAAAAAAACCACCCCAAAACAAAATAAAAAAACCCACAAAAAGAACCAAAACAAAACAAAAAACAAACAAAAACCCCCACCAAAACAACAACAACAACAACAACAACAACAACAACAACAACAACACTCAAAAAAAACCAACAAAAAAACCAATCCAGAAATAGCACCTCAAGGTTCATAGATTAGTTTTGTTTTTAAAAGCAGAATGGTTTACAATTATGTAGAAACCTGAAACTGCCTGAATGCAGCAAGTCACTTGACCTGAATCTTAATGCAGAAATAACACAGCATTTTTTCATTTCAATATAAGGCCCACTTATACTGAAATGTGTATAGTGTGTGTGTATGTGCATGTGTTAGGGAAGGAACCCACGCCAGGGTTTTTATTTGTGGCCCGCTGATATTGTTCAAGATCTTTATTATGGTGGTTTGTGTTGTAATAGTCTTTATGAAACCTCCTCTGCCAATAAATTTCTATTAACAAGCTGGTGAGACATAGTATGGAGTGTTGAGCTCAGAGCAGGGATGACCTCTGCAGTGAGAAGCTGTCCCATGCTGGACAGTGCTCTTTGTCACTGTTTTCAGGCATGGCTGATTTTGTTGTTGCAGATGCATTGCATCTCTAGTCCACAGCAGCTGAGTGAGGCAGAGTGAGGACACCTGTGTGAGGTGCGTGACCAAGTAGGTGATGGCAGAGCTTTGAAGGGAAGTGAACTGGTTAAGGAACATCAGGGAGTCTGAGAAAAAGCTGCTGGAGCCATGGTCCTCCCTCCCTGAGACAGAAATAGAAACGTCTGTGAGAAAGAACCTTCAAGATCCTGTATCCCACCCCCTACAGCCCCACCCCCAACCACAGAGAAGGCAGCAACTTACAGTAAAGGAGAGAATAGAGGCAAATCTATGCTGAGGGTGGCAGGTGAACACTCTCTAGGTATCTGCCTCACCTTCTCTGGTGCCTCTACACAAGAGGTGTAAGGCTCTGGATGTGGCAGGTCTGAGAGCTGATAATGTGGATCTACCCCAGAGGTGCTGCCAACATCAGAAAGGCCAACCCTCATGTCATGACCACCTCCGCGAGGAAGAAAAGATGGATTAAAATTGTCCCCTCCCCTTTAAAAATGCTACTGCTTAAAAGGCATTCCTCATTGCCAGACAACACTTCATGTACATCTTACAAATATGCAAATTATAGTTTTACTACAAGATAATGCATGTCTATTTTTCTAGGAGCACCTAAGAAGAAAGATGAACAAAAGCACAGAAAATTGGGAGAAAATCCTTATTTTCCCCCAGAGGAAAAAAAATGCCTTGTGCTACACTTCTCAATATTGAAAACATTTATCAGATAAACCCCACAAGTATATTCCTGAAGGGTTTTACCAAACAGAAGTGCTGAGGCACCTCAGCAGCTCCCCTCCCTGGTTTGGCATGGGGGTTGGTGCAGACCAGCTCTCACTCCCAAACCAGCAGTACCCCTGCCATTGCCTGGTGCTGAGCGGGGAGTTGTGATGGATCAGTGCTCTAATAAGCAAGACAATAAACAAACAAACAAAAATAACCACAATGATAATTAAAGCTGTCAGCATTTTCACCTTAGACATCTCTCTGCATTTTCCCCCCTGAAGTATTTGTGTTTGGTTTTATTATTGATTATATATATATAAATGTATATATAATTATTATTTTGGATTGTGGTTGTGGTTTTTTTTTTTTTTTTTTTTTTTTTTTTTTTTTTTTTTTTTTTTCCTGTTCTCTCCTTGATTTCCTCCGTTTCAGAGCCAAAAGAACTGGCAGGCATCCAGGCTCCCAACAGCTGGATCCTCTCTGGAGGCTGCTGGTCTCCACCCAGTGGGCAGCCCAGCATCCCAGCAGAGAAGTGTAAAAAGCATCCCACAAGGCAAGGAAGTACCATGAGGCTGATTAATGGCAGGCAAAAGCTGGGCCACATGCTGCAGCTCATGCATCCAGGCGATCCCCTCGCAAGGATTAAGCTGCTGCTCATGAACCTTGCATCCTTTCTTAAGCCCTGAAGGGGAGCTTTTTTTGTGTCACTCACTGGTCACTGGCTATCGCTCTGGGGCAGGTAGTGAGGGGCTCATCCCCACACCTGGCCTATGCCACCCTAGCTCTTGCAGCCCCTCAGAAGCCCTTTTCTATGCCAAAGGGATCTGGCTCCCTCACCCACATTCAGGCTGGGAGCTTTGATGCGAAGAGCAATCCTAAAACTGTCTTTTCATAAAAGCACTGCTGACTAAAATACACTCAGTGGATTGAGCCATTTGATTTGACATTTAAATGTAGAAATCTCTTACTGGGAAGTGATTTAACACTCCACTGAAACACCATGGTTACAACATAATTTTCAGAGTAAGAAAAATGTAAAGAGTCACCTGTCCAACCAACCCATTCCCAGAAATTTAACAAGGTCTGCAGGTGTCTCTTTTTGGGCAGAAGGCCCAGAGCTGCTGCTGGTGTTGGCTGTCCCTCTCCCTTCTGCTTTACAGGAATAGACAGGAGCAGAACAGAGACAGACAGGCACAGAGTGCTGCAGCACTTCCTGGGCAGCTGCATCCAACCCCTCCACTCCTCCTTCCCACAGGAACAGGCTAAAAGGGCAGCTCTTCTGAGAGCTGTTTGGAGAGAAATGTGCTGTTGTGGCTGGAAAAGAAAAACGGACAGTGTAAGAGGGGATAGAGAAAAAGCTGAGAAAACAAGAGGCCTCTGAAAATTCTCATGACTGAACACAACACAGGAATAATGGAGGAAGAAATCAGTTCTTGACTGGAGAAAAATCAAAATAATAAATAGTAAGAGAAATTGAAAAACCTAAAATAATAGTTCCAAACCAACAGATTAAATCAATGCATTCCTCTCTGCCTTTTTGGCAGCACTAGGCTGATGACTTCCCACTTATCCACAACAGAGGATAATATATTTCACATGAGGATTAATAGAAAGAGTTTTTATATTTTTCTCCTCCTTACCATTTCTGAAAATAATATAATACATCCACCCAAAGCTAATACAACCTACTTTTCAAATCCAGAATGTATTTTCAGTGACCTTTTAAGAAAATCTAATACAGTTGATGCACTGTATCGTATAGTGGAAATATGGGAAGGTTAGAGGACAGTGAAAGACAAGTAATACACCCATGTTCCTTCTCTCTTGTGTGTTTCATTTTTCCTGCTCTCAAAAAAGAAAGGTTTTCACCTCATACATGTCTGAGTGCTCAGAAACATGATAATGACCAAAGGGTTATTAGAAAGCATTTAACTTTCTGCCACTTTTGCAAGAGATGTAATAGGTATGTGCTATTTTTCATTTTCATTGCTTGCAGCAAAAACATTTGCCAGGTTTTAGCACAGTGACTTTTTCCTTTTCTTGATGATGCTCACCACAGGATTGTTTCTGATAAGGACAGTATGATTTCTCTCCTACACCTGCAGAGTTCTATTTGTCTAGTGTACATAAACACAGTGTACTGCCTGGACTTTATATGCCAAAGCAAACTAGGAAAACAGACTGAAATCAATGCAGTTAAAACATGCATGGATTTGGTTCAATTTTAAAAAACATCATTGCAAATATATGAACAATCTATCTAAATTCTCCTTTTAAGATCAACCAGACCAATCTCAACAATAAAGTTCCAGTAACCAAACAATAAAAAAATTGTATTTTCATCTGCACTGTATTAAAAACAAATTATTTCATTTTGTGTGGAAAAGCACTTGCAAATATGAAGAAAAAAAAGGGCATAGATGCAATGAACAGAACATTACAGTCACATGCAAAATATAATATATACAAATGCATGTGATACATTTGCATCAAATCATGCTTTTCAATTCCATGAACTATTTCTAAATTGCCCCATGACAAGGAGAAACTGTGCTACAGTTTATTATCAGATTGCTTTTACCCCCTAATCTTCTTGATATTTCCCCTAGCAATCAGTGCCACAGCCTTTTACCTTTCTCTGGGCTGTTAGGAGAAGGTGAATGGTGGAGCTAAAAATCCAGGAATGCAGAAAGGACAACCAACTTTTAAATGAACTGTTGAATTTTGGCACTGAAAAATAAAAAAAGACATCTGCATGAGCCTGGGATAAAGCAACCCATAAATATATTCAGCTGTGGTCAAAACTGCATCACAACTTTTAATCTCAAATTTCCTATGCCAAGAAAAATGTGTGAAAAGAGCCAAAGAAGGCCCAAACAGAAAAATATCTTGGTTCCGAAGATATTTTAAGTGCACAAGTGACAGACACACTTTCTTCAGCTTTCAGGTTTTATTGTGATGTTTCATTAACTTCATATATGATACCAACAGGAAGCAGCAGTAACACATAAAAAAATCCTTTCACAAAAACAAAGTAGAGACCACCCAAACTGTACTCATTCCTGGCAGACCAGAGAGATGCTCAGCTGGAGGACAGCACTTTCCCATCTGTCAAAAAAGTATATATTTAAGTGAATGAACCATCAGCTTCCACCCTCTCATCTTAATGTCAATGCTTTACTGCTCTCTCCTGTGTACATACATGAAGAGATGTAAAAATGTACTAGATTGCATTTAGTTACTCTAAAATCACATTGCTGAAATTACAGAAATGTACTCATTTTAAAATAAATTATAAACACTAACCCATCTATTTAATGATTTCTTAAGCAACATGGATTTTGTATCCTTCCAGCTATTACAACATAATATTGAGATTAAAAAAATACTCTTTTCTGACTTTTAAAACTCTTGGAAGGTCAGACATTTTCTTGACTGAAGTTTCCACAAGTGTCTGTTGGCCTCAATTCCTTTTTGAGCATCAGGGAACAAAGTCCTTCCTTGTGTACGTTTGGGAATAATGCAAAGCCCTGCTGCTCCATGTGAGCCACCTCCAACTGAACCTGGAAAGCACTGTAGCACAGGCAGCACTTGGCAGAGCAGCACAGAGGGCTACAAAGGCCCTGGTGAATGTTCTGCTCATGGATCATGACCCTATGTCTGCACCCAGGAGCATATGGTCTTCCACACTGTGCTCTATAAATCCTTCCTTGTCTCCTCCAATCACTGAACGTCCCTGAAATCACTGAACGTCAGTTCAGTGATTCTCAAACACATTTGAGACATGATTTTTGGATGATATAGAAGTAATATATTGTGATGACCTGTTATGAATGTATTGTCCCATAATGGTGCACACTAAGTTCCTGCTGACTACATGGAGCAATAAAAGCCACCTTAGAGGACATCATGGCACAAACCACCAAAGAAAAGAGGTATGCTGGGGGCACTAAAGCAGGAGTCAAAACTCTGACAGCTCACCTTAAAAAAGTATGCCCTGGAGTCAGAGGAGAATTACAAAATCATTCATTCATTGAATCATACATTCACAGAATATCCTCATTTGGAAGGGACCCACAAGGGTCATTGAATACAACCCCTGGCCCTGCACAGGATTATCCCCAAGACATGGTGATGCCCCAAGACTGGCCCTGCACAGGACATCCCTATGGCACACCATGTGTCTGAGAGCATTGTCCAAATGCTGCAGGCTTGGTGCTGTGGCTGCTGCACTGGGGAGCCTGCTCAGTGCTCAAATATGCACGGGCATATTTTCACCCTCTAGGTGAAAAAACATATTTCTGGTATTTAACCATTATATCTTATGACTCAACTTTAGGCCATTTGCTTGAGTCCTGTCACTGGTCACCACAGAGAAGAGATCAGTGTCTGCTCCTCCTCTTCTACTCACAAGGAAATTGTAACTGCAGTGAGGTTCCTCCTCAGTCTCCTCTTTTCCAGGCTGAACAGAACAAGTGCCTTCAGCCTTTTCTTATACAGCTCGCCTTGCGGCCCTTCACCATCTTCACTGCCCTTCTTTGGACACCCTCTGATAGCTCAATGTTTTTCTTATGTAATGGCACCCAAAACTGCCCCCAGGACTCAAAGTGAGGCCACCCCTGCCCAGAGCAGCACGGAACAATTCCCTCCCTTGCCCAGCCGGTGATGCTGAGCCTGATGGCCCCAGGACAGGGATGTCCCTCCCAGCTGCCAGGGCACTGCTCACTCAGATCCAACTTACCACTGACCAGGACACCGAGGTCATTTTCCACAGTGCTGCTTTCCAGCCTCTCATTCCCAGTCTGTTCATACATTCAGGGTTGCCCATCCCAGGTGTAGCATCTAGCACTTTCCCTCACTGAGCTCCATATGGCTGGTGATTGCTTATCTCTCTAATTTGTCTAAGTCTCTCTGCAGGATTTCACACACTTAACAACACAGTTATGGCTACAGTATGACTTCTGAAATCCAATATTTGCCAGACAAAGTGCAGTAAATACATGTACACTGCAACAGTGTGAAGTGCCAGAGAGCCTCCTGTCTGCAGCACCAAGATGCCTTCTTGAAGAAAAGTGTCACTGCAATGCTACCTGTCAAACTCCATAAAGACTGTGCCTTGTCGTTCTTCACAACCCTCATGAAAGCTCTGCAGAGATCACTCAACCACTTTGTAATCTCATCATGCTGAGACAGCTGGCAAGCAAAGACTGCCCATTTGTATCTAAAATACATTTATTTTGCTGATATTTCAGTCTCCAATAGATCATACACTCCTGCTGCACACTTCTTACTAGTGCTTTGTGTAATCCCACACTATTTTATACAAGCATTTAGGAAATGTAGGGCTTTTATTTTCTTTCTTTTTTTTCCCATTGCTTACAATGACCCTTAATGCTTTATCAAGCATTAAGATCTAGAATTTACTGTGTCAAAATTATAAAAGCCACAAACTAAAGTTTTATGAATAGCTAAAGAAAACAAATGGCATATGCCTTGAGGTAGTATCAAATAAAAGCTCTTAGAAGAACTCAGATGCTTCTGCAGTGAATACTACAGTTGTGAAGAAAAATTTAAATCTATTTAATATTAATTTAGTACATTGATTTCAGTGGGAATATTGCCTGAAAAGGATGTTGCTACCAACATTTCTGGAAAATAACCAAGCTTTTCATTTTCCCTTGCACATTGCAGTCTATATTTAGCTACTGAGGGACAGCCTTCAACCTTCTGCTTCCCTACTTTGAACTATAAATCACTTCCCAGTTGTATTATATTACAAAGATGCTCAGGGAAAAAAAAAGGATAGTGGTCATGCTTGAGAAAACATAAAGCTCATGGTAAAGACATTTAAAGGCTGAAAGGTTAACACTTGAGCATCTAGTACTATCTATCCTCCATTAGCTTTTTAAGTAGCACAGAAAGGAATGCAAACACTTGCAGGCATGTAAGCATCTTTGCAATGAATATGTATTTTAGAATTTCAAACTGAACTTTCATATCATCTTTCAGGCACTTCTGCCATTCTAAGTTATACTCCTGAAATTTTGCAAAATTAGTCATCACCTCATATGTCAAATTGTCATACATACAGAGGACAAGAGACTTACTTAACGAAACAGACAAAGGCTCAGCTACTTTTTTGCTCTCTCACTCCTTTTTTACCTCATGAAAGGAAGAAACTAATTTGCGTCTGAATGGGGATATGTGTCATATAACAGCAACAGAGTTTTGCATTTGGGAACTGCAAATATATTTGAATTTTATGCATGGAAAGAGCAGCAAGAATTTTGAAGATTAGACCTTCATCAAAGCTTAATTTATGTGATACAGGAAGACATAAATAGCATTCACAAGAATGATAGCAAAAAGCTGCATGAGAACAGTTTTAACTGTAGTGAATATAAATATATACATTTATTTTTTAGACTAGGGTTTTTTAATTAAAATGATGTAATGACAGATCACAATGCTTCAAGGAGTTCATCAATATTTGATATATTTTGTGCTTGGATAATGAAAAGCCTGAAAGGATTTCTAACTGATCTCTCGAGCTTTAAAGTGAACTAGAAATTCCACCATATGTTGTACATAGCTGTGATCTCAGTTTTGAAGGCAGGTAATTATGTAAAAAAAACCCCAAACAGTTTATTCAGATATTGTACTTTGGTCTAGCCCTGTGGTATCAACTCTTAGTATTCAGATGATTATCCAGTGAACATTGAAACTATGCAAAAAGATCTATGAAAAACTGGATCAGCCCTGACATGCTCCCCCCCTTTTTTTTTTAAGGCAATATTGTCTTAAAGACTTTCTGACAAGCTGCTACCCTGCATTGCAGTACATTCCCTGAGTGCATCTGTTCTTCTGGTACTGTAGGGGAGTTGAGGCTACCTTGCATTCTCCATTGTGCTCCAATTCACAGCATAACAAGGCAACCAGAATGTTAACTAATTATACTGCTTTGCTGATAACTTCAAAATGCAGCAGGTAGGTGGGGAAAAATTTAGTTTTCCCCCTCAGATGCATGATGTCATGCCTAACATAGGACAGAAGAGGAACAATTGCAAAAAGTACTGGCATCCCAAGTACAAACATTAAAATATAAAAATAATCTATAATTGTTTAGAATATAAGTTGAAATTTGATATGTATTTATTCTGAAAATGAAACATCCAGAGGTTGCTCTTGGTGCTCTGTGCTTGAATTATGTGCACAAAGAGACACTTTTCCTCTGGAAGGTGTGTGGAAGGAGAAAATGCTACCTTCAGATACTTCCCACTAACACACACTGACTGTAGCAGCAATAATATGCCTCTGATTACTGTCATTCATCAAACCATTTTCACTGACAGAACATAAATTAAAAATTAACTGATGCTTCTTTTTTCAGTTAGATATGATAACTGATTCAGAGCAGAAGAGTGTGCAGTGACACACTCTGAAGTGATAATTTAAGATAAAGACTCTTCTGCAGGTCACAGGTGTCTCATGAACACACCCTTAACCTGCCCAGCACACAAGCATCCTTTCTGCGTCCCTGACACCAATAAACACAAATTATTCCTCTCAGTCAGAAAGAAACTGTCTCACAGGTCATGAAAGATTTAGACCAAGAGATTTTGAATCTGTTTTAGTGATCAGGCTCCACATTTCCTGAAGAGCTAGAGGAGTGCAGTGGGCCAGACAGCAGTACCTTGGGAGCTTCCACACTTTCTGCTGTGGGACAGAGCTGCTAAAAGCAGGCACAAATTTTTGTGCCACACACTCTTTTTTTTGGCTTCCTTCCCTCTACTCACAACTGCATTTGGTCTTGGTTGATAATGTAGGTTGCCTAGATTCACTTTAAAGACCACACTTTTTCTGCTCCCATTTCTCCCCTTCCCGCCAGCCACTTTCAGAAGAAAACTGCATGAAGTGAACAGACCTGAAGAGCATTTCTTCACCAAAAGTTCTGGTGAACTAGAAATTTGTTTCAAAAGCTCCTGGAAGATACTTGCTGTGTCACAGGGAGAAAGATAACTGAAGGAGGACTGTGGCAAACAGTCTGAAGGTGACAGTCACTACTGAGGATCCGCTCTTCTCTTGCATCACTTGTGTTTAAATGGTGCTATTCACTCATGTGCCAAATGCTCATCATTCAGGAGCAAACTCTTTGGTCAGGCTATTTTTTTTTATTTGTGTGTGTGATGCTAGATTTGCTTTGTGTTGGTCCACCAGCTATTTTTCATATCGTCAGAAGAAAAACCTCACAATCTCATGGAGCTTTAATGTAAATAATGAGGATTAAATCCCGTTTTTAATCTCTATAGCAAAACTTCCTTCTTTATTACATGACTTGTGATCCTGCGAGTTAAAATTATAAAGAAGACAAAGGCATGTACAGTATACAGGCTCCAATTAATTTCACTAAAATAGCTTAAGAGGAACCTCTTTGCAGTATGGCTGACAAGAACATCTTCCTTGACTAGCAAAGCAAGTTAACACCTTACAAAAGGATGTCTGGAATATGCAAAAAGCATTTT
Organism: Passer domesticus; assembly: GCF_036417665.1. NCBI lineage: Eukaryota > Metazoa > Chordata > Aves > Passeriformes > Passeridae > Passer > Passer domesticus. The sequence continues at coordinate 53,792,993 of NC_087512.1, read as the reverse complement.
CAAATCTGTGTCAGTGTTTTGGTAGCTGACGTCCTCCTACTACAGCATTAAAGCAGTGTTGGAAAAGCATTTTTTATGTTTCTGCTTTTAATAAGAGGAGGGAAATCCACTCATCCACAGGGAAGCTCTTCTACCCATTGACAGAGATGATCTTCCAAATTAGCAGGTCATAAATATTAGCATAGTACTCAATATACAATAAAGAAATACTTTCACCAATGATTTTTATATCTTATTAAGAAATTTATTTCCTCTTCAGATTTTCTTAACACAAAGCTATGAAAGATCAGCCAGGTCTTAACTATCACTAATCAGTAGCACTGATTAGGGCTACAACACTAAAATTGTAGCCCTTGGTTCTTGTCAATTAGAAAATCTGACATAAAATACCTAACCTGCCTTGAAAAATGTAATTCTCACCATCACATTAAATTTCATTTAAATTTCCTTGACATATTTTCAAAGGTTCCTACCTGGTAAGCTAAAGACAATTCTGCTTCACAACTGAAAAAAGGACTTGTTTTTACTGTGATTTAAAGGTAGGTGAAGAAACCAGCTAGACTAATCCTCCTTCCTATTTCCTATTTACCTAATTGTCTTTTACGTCTTCTTGAGAGCCTTTTCTTTTGCCTCAGGAGGGCAAAGCAACTCTAGAATAAATGAAAATCATGCCCTTTACATTTTGGCCTTAATACATCATTAAATAACCATCATTAGGTGATTTTGTGTGTAATTATTTATGATACATGGCTCAGAGCACAGTAATTGTCTATCTATACAGAGATTTAGGACTCGGGAAAACCTACAATTATGTGGAATTTTAGGACAATAAAATCTATAAATACATATTTTGCTTATTAGTCTATAAAAGGACCTATTCTTCACATAGTGATGTTACTTCTCTTGTCTAAATAAGCATGCATCTTAGCTGTCTGTGTGTACCACATTGACCAAAGGACTGCAGATAACTAACATATTTTCCTGTTTTCTATTATGTATATCCTAAAGCACTCACCAACACAAAAGAAAAGGGGAAAAATACAGGGGAACGAGCATGGATTGTAAACAGGTGCAGATAAAATAAAACTGAAAGTACTGAGCCAGGATTGTTTTTCTTTTTCCATCTCTGGCATTTTTCAGAACAGGATACCTACTGCATTCAGAATTAATTCAGATGTGCTCACATTATTGCATCACCACAGAGAGATTGTCCTATTAAAAGGAAAACGTGAAACAGGATTATTACAGCTGCACATATTCATTTTATGAAATAAACAGCTCTGATGCTGCTGCTTTAAAATGTGTCCCTTATGGCAATAGTCTTAAATTCACTAAACCACAATGGGCCTTTTCAGGAATGATTCTATTATAAGTTCAAAGAGAAAGACAATGTACCTGGAAATATGCTTTGGGAGTGAATTACATCCATGCCAAATACATCATATTCTCAGCCAAATATGCTCCTCTTTCTGCACCCAAAGTCATCTGAAAAACTTTTCTTCAAACCTTGGGAAGAGAACTTTTATTTTCAATTATTTTTTACACTGCATTTAAGGAATGTGGCATGAGCTTATGATGAACCCTGGTCCTCCCTGGGCTTTGACTAGCACCAGGCTTTGTTTGGGTTAGTTTGCACTGGATTTCAATGACATGATAGCAGAAGCCAGGGAAACTTCAAGGCTCCTGAACACCTTTAAAAGGTTTAAACAAAGGTTTAAGCCTTTTGTTACCAGGTCTGTACATCCAAAGGCTGCACAGAGAGGACTGCCAGCCCACTTGTCTCCTTGTAACACAAGACAAGGAGGCTTATCTACTAGTCTTTGCCAGCTGTTCTACAATTCAGTAATTGAGCCCTACTCCATAATGTATCAAGCCTCAGTGTAAAGAAGGCTCTCTTCGTATACTCTCAGTGTCCAACAAAACCTCATTACATCTGTTTCAACAAAAAGCAACTGGAAAGAAAATAATGTATTTTCAAAGTAGAAGAGCAGCCAGGTGTTTAAGGAGAAAACTGAATTTTGTTTGTTTCAGTCTTTGCCTTGGCTTTCTGCGAAAGAATGAGCCTACCAACTATAGCAGTATATTTTGGTCAGTGGAAATAGCAGTATGTTATAGGAAGGTTACAATATAAATAAATGTTCTTGATCTTTAACAACTAAAAATTTACTCAAGGAAGCCCTGAATTGGACAAATTCTGTCCAAAAGCCTCAGAAAGCCACACTTTCACCCCTGTTCTGTTCACGTAAGAAAAACTGGAATTTTGTGTGAATACACCGAAGTATTTATGCAGCATGCCAAGTAGCATCACTACAGCATTAATACAGCTTTTAGGATTCAAACTGTAAAGCAGTAATTCCCAGGAGGTTTCTATAAACAACAACAACAAAAGAAAACAAACAAACCAACAAAAACCAAAAAAACCTCCAAAACAACCACCCCAAAACAAAAAGCAACAAAAAAAAAAAAACCCCAACAACAACAACAACAAAAAAAACACCACCAAAAAAAAACAACCAAACACCCAAAAAAACAAACAAAAAAACCCCACCCAAAAAAAAAAAAACCCAGAAAAAAAAAACCCCAAACCCAAAACCAGAAAAAAAGAAGAGTTCCAAGGATTACTCAGTGGGCCTTGCTAGTGCCACCAAAAAACCAAATCCCCCAAAGTCAGGAAAATTCTGTGCTTTGCAAAATAGGGCACAAATATCAAATCATATCACCATGTCAACAAGTTATAGCCAGTTCCCTTCTCCTGTGAGATGTATTTCATTATCATTATTTTAATATGGGTAAACTATCTCTGGAGTAAAAAGCTCTCAAAACCAATATTCTTCTTCATGCTCAGAGGAATTATGTTGTTGCAACACTTAGTTTTTGTGCAACTCAACCAATTCTTTAAACAAACTGAAGAACACAGGACTTTTTAGATCTTCAAAAATACAACAAGAAGGTACTATCTTGGAAATAGCCAAACATTTAATAACTGATCCTAAATGCTATCTCTAAAGGTTTGATCACTTACCTCACAACTGAATTCAAGAGAAGATATTAAAAGCAGAAGAAAGAAAATACTTTCAGTGTGTTCTAAGCAGATATGGACTGTTTGTTCAAAGTGGAAGTTTGTTAGCTTTCTGCACAATGTATTTAATAGATTGAAAAGCTGTTTTGGGGGGGTGTGAGGTTTTTGTGTTTTATCTTTTTTTTTTTAATATATGATAATGATTGTGTCTCTGATATCAGATACTGAGCACACCATTTCCCACAATGTAAAAAGTCAATCTGATGATCAGTAAATGTAAGCCTGGAAAGGTGAGCCAGAACACTGATGCACCAAACATTTATTCTGAGGGGAAATGACACCATGCAGAAATGGTGTGGGTAATTTTCAATGCAGAGTATAAAAATTCAAGGAAAGCACTAGGGCCAAAGCAGCATCACATCCTGGGGCTCCAAGGCTGACAGATAAGCCCCAGAGGTGATAGTTCACTAAGAGCCAAACTTTAAGCAGGAACAGATATGCATAGTTCTGAAACAGCCACAGCTGGTGAGCTCAGGCAGATGAAAAACTGCCCATAGCGAGAGCTTCAGCTGAACACTTTCACTCCAAAGCAAGACCAGAGACAACTGATACAGCAGAAAAAAACCCCAAAGAAATATAATGAGGAAATAATTGTGAGAAATTAAAATAAATAATGAAATAAAATAAGGAATCAACTTAAGCTACTTCAGATCGTACAGGTTTGACAAATACAACAGAGAAATGGAAAAACTGCTTAAGCAAACACGAAAGTACTATTAGTTGAATGTTGTTGGTGTAAAAGCCTCCAAAGGCTCACATATTCGTGACCCTGCATTGAATTCATGCAAGAGATAAAAGTCCAGCTGGTACCAAGCTCTTTACAGAAGATGAGACATAGCCATAACCTGATTGCTAGTACAGAAATTTGCTGGGATGAATCGTACAACTGGAGTGCTGTGACTGATGGCTACAAACTATTCAAAAAGGACAAGAAAAAAGAAAGTTGGGGGAATTTTCCTCTATACCAAAAATGAGACTGATTGCACAAAGGTGTTTTTGAAGAACAGCAATGTGCAAGTCAAGAGCTTATGGAAATTAGGGACTAAGCCAACAACAGAAACCTAGTGGTTGGTATCTACTACACATTACCTGATCAAGAAGAAGAGGTTGGTGAAGAGCTCTTTCTTCAGCTGCAGGAAGAATGACACTTGCAGGCCACAATCCCAATAGAAGACTTCAGCCTCGTGGATGTTTGCCAGGAAAATAGCACAACCAACTGCAAGCAGTCTAGGTAAATACAGGCGAGCATCGAGGGTAGGTTTCTCGTCCAGAAGATGAAGACAGACCAGAGCAGAAGAATTTCTTGATTTGTTTCTCACAACCATGAAGGAATTTAGGACAGACACCAAAACAAGAGGTAGCCTGGGTAACAGCAATCAAGCCCTGGAGGAATTTCCAGTGTTGAGGGGTACAGGTCTGGTAACAAGTAGAATGAGCACCATAAACCAAATACGGCATACAATGCAGTTTGAAAGAAGAGGGGAAGTTAGCAAGATATATGTGGCAGGAAACACCAGGAAGAAATGTGAATGGCTTGGACAGTCTGCAAAGGAAGAAAGAAAGGAAGTAGGTTCAAAAAGAAAATAGGAAGTGATGGATCACAGACAATTTAGGGCTGTATCTCAGAGGAGGTAAACTGCAGAAAACCTGTAGTGATTTCAAAAAGAAAGGGGTGGCTTTGAACTGGATCTTTTGCCTGAGGACTTTCTTCAAGGGGATCTGTTTCTGTTCTTAGTCCAAGGAGTGAGATGAGTTGCAGAGATCTCTAGGTAAGATTACAGAGGAGTAACAAGATGACAAAACGGAATTAAATGGAAAGGAAAGCCAAACAGGCCACAGTGCTTGGACAGTGCACTCAAACAGAGAGATGTGCTGACACTAGGAACAGAACCACGGTCTGGATCCAGGATCCACCGCCCTGAGAGGAGTCCTTGACTTCTGTGCCACACAAATAACCTTCTCTCTAAATGGGAGAGACACAGATTTGACAGACAGGACAGTCACATTCAAAGGGTTGTGGTCAATGGCTTGATGGAGACCCCAGCTGGAGACCAGAGACAAGCAGATTCCACCAATGTTATCGTTGGGACTGGCCCTGCTGAAAACCTTTGTCAGTGACACAGACAGTGGGATCAGAGCACCCTCAGCAAATTTGCTGACACCACCAAGCTGTGTGGTGTGATGGACACACTGCAGGGAGGGGATGTCACCCAGAGGCACCTTGACAGGCCTGAGAGGGGCCTGTGTGGACCTCATGAAGTTCCAGAGAGCCAAGTGAAAGGTCCTGCATCTGGGTCAGGGCAGTTCCAAGTACAACATAAAGCACAGGCTGTGCAGAGAATGGATTTATAACAGTACTTAGAAGTACTTGGGATGCTGGATGACGAAAAGCTTGATATGACCCAGCAACATGAACTGGCAGCCCTGAAAGCAAAACATATCCTGGGCTGTGTTAAAAGATTGTGGGAGCAGGTCAAGGGAGATGATTCTGCCTCCCTGCTTTACTCCCATGGAGAATTCTCCACCTATCTGGAGTGCTGTGTCCAGCGCTGGGGCCCTCAGCTTAAGAAAGACAGAACCTGAGAGCTGCAAAAACATGCAGGGTGCTGGAGAACCTGCGCTGTGAGGACAGGCTGAGAGACCTAGGGTTGTTCAGCCCAGAGATGAGAATGCTTCAGCGGGATCTTAGAGCAGCCTTCCAGGGGGGCTACAGAATAGCTGAAGAGGAACTTTTAACCAGGTTGGTAAGAGGAGAGGTACAGGTTTTAAACTGGGAGAAGGTTTAGATTAGATATTGGAAATTGTTTACTGTGAGGGTAGTGAAGCACTGGAACAGGCTGTCTGGGGCTTGGAACAACTTATCTCCCACGGCAGAGGGGTTAAAACCAGGTGATGTGTAACTTTCAACTCAGACACTCTGATCCAAACACTTTTCACTTTTATATAAGCAGCTTATGTGGTTTGCATGGAGTTATTTTTTAGAGGCAGAGAGTAGTTGCATTTTGCAGCTTTACTTTATAAAAAAAGAGTTTGTTTTTCTCAGGTGTTCAATCAAACATAGAATAAGAAAAGGGGAAACAGGAGCTTTCTGCCTTGTATAACATGGAAGGCATCTGTAGGGTTTTGACTTACGAGGTAGCTTACCATGTAACCTTATCCAAAACCTTTAGAATTTTCTCTTTGACTTGAGGGAAATTCTTTTCACACTACGTTAATTACTGATGTTATGGCTATTTAGGAAAAAATTGTTACCTCTTTGTCTAATGGTCAAAACAAATTAACTTATCAACACCTGCCAGAATCTGAATACTTCCAATGTACTAGTGCATGTATAGATAACATGAAACTTGAACAGAAGCAAGCTTATTTTTTTCCATTTGCTTTCACATTCTTTCCCATCGGGTGGCCTTCTATGATGGAGTGACTACAGCAGTGCATAAAGACAGTATTACAGGTGTCATTTATCTGGACATCAGGAAAGCCTATGGCAGTATCCCCCACAACACCCTTTTCTCTAAACTGGAAATAGATTTGATGAGTGGGCTAAAGAGTGGTTGGATGGCTGTGTCCAGAGGGTGGTGCTCAATGGCTCAGAGTCCTGATCAACAACTGTTGGTGGCCCTTGAAGATCCCTATTGGAACGAGAACTGTTGAATGTCTTTATTAATGACACAGACAAAGGGATCAAGTGCTCCCTTTACAAATCTGCAGATGACACCAAGCTGAGTGGGGCAGTTGACACTCCTAAGGGACAGGATGCCATCCAGAAGGACCTGAACAAGCTCAAGCAGTGGCCCATGGGAATCTCATGAGGTTTTACAAGGCCAAATGCTGGTGCTGCACCTGGGTCAGAGCAATCCCTGGTGCCAGCCCAGGCTGGGCATGAACAGATGGAGCACAGCCCTGCCCAGAAGGACTTGGGGGTGCTGTGGGTGAGAGCTGGACATGAGCCAGCCATGGGCACTCCCAGCCCAGAGAGCCAAGTGTGTCCTGGGCTGCACCCAGAGCCCGTGGGCAGCAGGGGAGGGAGGGGATTCTGCCCCTCTGCCCCGCTCTGGTGAGACCCCACCTGCAGAGCACCTGCAGAACTGCCTCCAGCCCTGGGCTCCCACCACAGCAAGGACACAGAGCTGCTGAGAGAGTCCAGAGGAGGCACCAAGGTGAGCAGAGGGATGGAGCACCTCTGCTATGAGGGAGGGCTGAGAGACTGGGGATTGCTCAGGTGGGAGAGGAGAAAGCTTTGAGGTCCCTTCCAATCCCTGAAGGGACTTCACAAGAAGAATGGAGAGGGACTATTCACAATGGCTTATGACAGGACAAGGGAGAACGGTTTCAAACAAAAAGAAAGTAGGTTTGGATTACATATTACCCTTTACTGTGAGGGTAATGAGGCCCTGACACAGGTTGCCCAGAGAAGCTGTGGATGCCCCAGCCCTGGAAGCGTTCAAGGTCAGGTTGCATGAGACTTGGAGCAACCTGGTCTAGAGGAAGGTGTCTCTGCCCACAGCAAGGGGGGTTGGAGCCAGATCATCTTTAGAATTCCTTCCAACCCAAGCCAATCCATGACTATATATCAATATTTTATAGTGATTTGTTTTCACATTATAATTAAATCAGGCAAAATTTACATTTTTATTTTGGTGGCAGATTTTATTTCCGACCCTGAGGGTCCTGTAGCAATGTTAACAGAAGATGCTGAATCATTAATCAAATAAAAAAAACAGTGTCATCAGCTGCTTCAGGAAGTACAGGTGCAAGCACATGACGACAAACAGGGCACGTTCCCGACTACAAAAAGAGAAAAAAAACCCCAGGTTATTCACACAATTTGCATTCAATTCTACTGAAAAGCTAAAAGTTGTTATTTATAAAGTATTTAGGGTCTCCACAACAGCACCACCTCAAACTCAAATTTGACTGCATAGCTACCTACAGCTAACAGCTACCTAAGGCTGACAAACTCAGAAGAAAGACTTGTTTTGTTTTCACACCTAAGCTACATAGCAAATGCATCAGGTTCTCTCCAAGCTCTCTTCACACCATTGATTTTACAGGTGGAACATTTTTTTTCTAAGGCAAGGACTAAAAATAAGTTAGGTACAGCCTGAATCTAAGATGAAGTATTTTGTCCTACTTTTCAGCAATAGCAGTTTACTATTACAACAGGAAAAAAAAAAAGGCAGGATGTGTAAAACAAGAAAAATGAATATGGTAATCAACATTACCACAGTAAAAAAAATTATAAACCCACCAACTAAATCCATCAGCCCTCCATGCTAGAGGTATTCAGATATGACCCCCATGGTAAAATCAATGAATCTTTCTCTTATACTCTTGAGGAAATTGTGTTACACTGTAAGCTCACTGAAAACTACCAAGTCCAGGCTTGCACTGCACATAAAGGAGAGTGTCATTGCAACTAAAAAAAAACATACCAGTTCATTGATTATGGTTGTTTTAGTCTAGCTTCAACATGGTGCAAGCCTTTTTAAGACATTTGGAAGCAAATTGATCAAGAACTGATTAATGAATCTGACTGAATCATGATCTGATTACAGATCATGAAAATGAAATCTAATATAGTACAGAATTAGTAAAGTTAATTTAAAAAAAGTTCATCTACGAGCATTTCAGTATTTCCTCTGCCACCCTTAGCTGTCACAATAAATGGGCCTGACATTGTGATAAGACAGATCAAACCCTTTGCTTTTCTCAGAGAAAATGATTCCATTGTCTTTACTTCAAGACAGGAATATAGTAAAGAAAGCTTTTCTTGTACCAAAACAAGTTATAACTCATCCACGTTTTTCATCCTTAGTAAAGGAAAACATGTTTTCCCTTACAGAAATATTCCCTCTATTAAATAAACTGTTCTTCAGGTGAGTACAAATATAATTTTTTTTCTCACTTGCACTAGAATTTGGTTCCATGATGCATAAATTCAAATAATATTTCATAAATTCTTGGTATTTCATCCCATATTTTCCAAGAGTTAAAAGCTGTTCTTCCCAGAATAATACACAATGTACACAACCCCCCCACCCCCAAACCCTCCATCAATCCTGTAGTACTTACTCTCTGTAACCAAAGAGTTACACAAGGTTTGTGAAACAAATGATGACAGGGTAGTTCTGTTATGATTTCACCTTCCACATATTCACTGCAACAGATAGTACAACACTGCTCTTGACCTAAACCCATGATGAAGAAAAAGCATTAATACCTTGTTTTACATCCAAGATGAGCTCAGATTAAAATACATATATTATCAGCAGTATCACTAATGGTTACAAAGTACAGTCACAGTAACTCCATTAAAGATTACTTTTCCAAATAGATAAAATTATACTCAGATTCAAAAGATCTTAAGACAGCATTATGCAATAAGTATACTTAAATATTGCATCTATGGTATTAGAGAAAGTTGAACTTATTCTTACAAACTTTGTGGAAATTACTTTTTGATTATTTTTCCATACCATTGTAGTCACTTGTGACAATAATTTGTGGCAGACAATCTATGGTTTCTTTTGTAGCTGGTGGATGAGTCTGCTCAACATCAAATGTAAGAGACTCCAACTGTGCCAGAGCAGTCTGAAAGGGGAAAGCAGAGATCAAGTTCTATTATTCATAAATTGAACATTTCATACAAAACAAACAAGCAAGGAAAGGAATCCAATTCTAGCAGCATTACTTTTTAAAATGCTGTCTGTCAAACTAACCATTTCATAATTTTTATTTCTGTAATGAATGAGATGAAACTGAAGGTCAAAACAGCAATGCCTTACTTTTAAAGCATTCTTAAAATGCATTCTTAATCTACAGTGAACATTTGTTAATTTTATAAAGTTACAGAAAAAGCAGCAAGTTGAAAATGTAATAAAGCTTGCCAATCTAAAACAGTATTTTCATTGTGCTTCTGAAAATAAATGCCTCGTTAATGTGCTTCCTGGCCTCAATTATTAAATTACTCAGGTACAAACAAAAAATATTAAGTACCTTGGCTAAGTACTAAGAGTGTAAACTTCAAGATCCATGTAAACATTTCTAATCTTAAGACAGATAAAATGCTGTAAAGTAACTTTCCTAAACTCAATTTTTTTACCATACAAAATCTTTAAGACTAAGCCTACACCATATTTGCTGCGTGTATTTGCTGTGCACACCATACATTCAACTGTGTAAGACACTCAGTGGATATCTAGTACAAAAAAAAAATTAAAACCACAGAACTCAGAATATTTGGTTGTATTTGCTGAGAAATGTACTACCTGTTTGAACAGCACACAAACTGAAGAACCAAGAACACAGAAACACTGGGTTCACACCCTGAATGAATTAGTCACATCCTTTAAGCATAACTACTTACTGTTCTAATCAGCTTGAAAATTATTTAGGCTATTGGCCACAAAACTCTCTTAGTAAGAAGTGTAAGATAGCGTGATATTTTTGTAATGTTGGGAATCCACTTAACTAAAAAGCTGTATATACTAGAGAAACACTTGACTATACAGAAACCTCTTCAGCAATTTCTTCTCTTAAACTTTCCCTGAAGTTACTACAGCTGCAACCTGAAAACATGCTTGGATTTGGATCACAGTGACAAGGTAGCTCAAGTTACCACACTACCACAGATCTAAACTAGCAGTTTTATACCTGCAGTCAAACCTTTGTGGCAGAGAGAGTTCAGCATGAACTAAGAAATCTTTACAGCTCCTATTGCCACAAGAAATCTGTCAGTTTAAGGAAAAACCTTGGGCTATTCCTACTGCAGTGTGCAAGTTCCCCTACAAAACATGTACATTGCTCCAATTTTACAGCTAATACCTATCAAATTCTGGTACAGCAGACAATACGACCTTACCAACATTAGGATGACTTTAGTAATTGTATTTGGGTTTTGGTCCAATTTCAATGGTCTGAGAATAAACAGTAAGTAAAAATACTACGCTTAATCAGAGTAGCTACTACACCTGGAAAAACTAGATAAGATCCCAGGGATACAGAAGGCTGCAATATTATTTATGTGTCAAACTTCTCTGTTTATATCCAGTATGAATATTCTCAAAAGAAAGCATTGTATTGCTGCTTGCTTCCAAAACCTACACAAAAGAAACATTATAGACACAAAGCCATGCAGTTACTCTGAGGCTGAAAGCCAAATTTTCAATCCAAAGCAAAGTAGTGTCTGTTTTATAACACTTATAAGATATAGCTTCAAAATAAATGTACCTCCTCTTATTGCTTGTGTGACTGCTTAGTTCTCCATGTACCAAAAACAAAATGCTGGACATTTTTCTGTTAAAAGCAAGAGTGCTACAGCCTATGAAGGTTTGAGCTCCTCACACCTGGGAACTGGCACATGAAATACTTATAAAGTTACTGATGCAGCAGAGGCAACCCCGTTCTGTACTGCTGATGACGTAAACCAGACACTCCCAGCTATGTAGTTTCTTTATAGCAGATGGAAGAGAAATATATTTAAAATCACACATATAATTCTATTAAGTTTTAGGAACCTGGACAGCTCTAAAAGCTATACAACATAGCTTTTCAAAACAAGCATCTAATACTTGCATTACTTCTCCCATCCAAATGTCACAATTATTTGGGATAGATCTCTCCCACTCCCTCCCCTCCAATTAAGATACACTTGAATTTTGGATGCTTTATTGTGTCACATTCCTTTCAAGTATTTCAAAGCAAAAGGAAACTATTTTGCTCATATTTTCGGAACAATTTTAGTAACTACTTCTGTAAAAATATGTGCTCTATATTCTGCTTGAGATTTGAAGGGAATATTTGGAATTCTTACTCAAAACCTTGTCTATGTGGTCACAGTCCATACAGCTCTTCCATTTACTACTCAGTTACCACTTTCTGCTGACTAATTCCAAATATGCCAAGATTTCTATGCCCACCATAAAGTTTCGTATGCTTGTGTGCTACTTTCAAGCACAAACGCTATGTAAAGAGAATCAGCTTTTCCACATTCACAGTGCCCTGTACCACAGGTACCTCTGTAGTTATCTGCCTGATTGCTAATGGTGCTCAGTGACACTCTGCTGCTCCGGTGACAAACATAATTACAGCACCTCCTCAGCCAGTCACGCACATAATCACCTAGGGTTACTTTTACAGGTCACTCTGATAGGACTGCACACATTTTTTCTGACAAAGTACTTAAGCAAATGTTGTTACACAGGAATGAGAAAGAAAAGCTTAAGAGTCATAATTAACTCAGTCTCTTTCTCAAGTGTTAATGTGCAGATAAAAAAAGATGGGACTAGTTTCCCCTCTCTACACAGATCCTCTTGCTTTGACACAAAAGCAGGAGGTCAACTGGCTTTGCAATTCTGTTTTTTTTGATGTAGTGAGAACCAGCCACTACAAAAGAGACAAGTATCTTCTCCATACAGCTTCAAAACACTGCTTTTACAATAAGAATATTAACAGACCTTCTCCACATAAACAAAGTGTCTCTAAATAAGTAATGCTAACAAGATCCTACACAGCTGGAGAAGGCCCTGTGATACTCGGTCATGAATGATGACCTCTCATATACCTTGGGGGACGTACAAAACCTGGAAACTGCATGACTGACAGCTTACAGAATCAGGATCGGCCCCTTCCACTGCCTTGGAAAAGACCTGGGAACCTTATTCAGAAAATCTTTGACTTTGCTCATATTCACAGGGAAAAAAAACTCCATTATCTATGATTGTTCCACTATCTGCCAGCTTTAGAGAGCTTTTCAAAATGCCCTTGGTATTTTGTCCGCAGGGACACTATAACATACAGCCTGCCCAGTTCACCCCTTTAAGTGGGTGCTAGCAGTCAAACTGCCCCTTGCTGCCCTAAACTTACAAAATATTCTGTTCAGCTGTTGTAACATCATATTATGTGTCGACACATAATTTAGCTCTTATTTTGACAAATACTCTGCAGGGGAGATTTCTGGCAGTGCCAGAATTATCAAACTGGATCTCAGCTAGCTCCATATTCACTCTGACATTGACCAACCTGAAGTAATAAACAAAAGACAAAGACCGTAACCATGCCGGTTCTTGATAATAAATGCTTTGGTCTATATCCAAAATTAGACAGGTGAAATGGGATAGAACAAGGTAAAGATAAAAGACTTTTTTTTTTTTCAGGTAGGTTTCTTTTCCTGATTGGAGTTTTTTGTTTGTTATTCAATGGGTTTTTTTAAAAAAAAATTTCTTAAAATTTAAAATATACTGAGTAAGACAGTCAAACACAGAAGAGTTTTCTACTGATAAATAAAAGTTTGAGAAATCCAAACATACTCTTGCAATAAAAAAAAACCCAAAAAACCAGCTGGGACAAGCCACAGAGATTCAAGCATAAGCTTTCCTTTGTTATGCAGAGAATTTGGCACAATCCTTTAGAATTAAATGGCATATGTTTACACTGGCAGACACCATTAACTTTGCCTTACAAGGAAATAAATGCATATACTAAAAGGAGCAGGTACTGATAAATGACTTCTTGGAGTATGTCCTTAAAAAGAACTTTCAAGATGTACTTTCATGTTTGCCAACACAAAAGTTCAAGTTAACACAGGAAAGTATTTTTCTCTTATTCTTCTGATTTTCAGATTAAGTTGAAAAAGGATTCAACTATAAATATTTATGTCGCAACATCACAGATATAAGACCATCAAAAATATTTTAATACCTCCACAGCTTCTAAGTGTCCCTCTAATGCCATATATGTGAGAAATTGAGGTTCCATGTAAGGAATGGCTTGAGCGAGTCCTAGGCCATCACCAAACTCATCAAGGAGTCTGAAAAACATGGGTCAGGAAACATGATCTTATTTTCAGAATAAATAGTTACAACACAAAGTCTGGATATATCAAATGACTTCACATCACCTGTTAATAACAGCCCCATACCCAGCCAGCTGATCTCTCCCTCCCTTGCCTCAACTGGACATGTAAATAACATCAAAAGCTCATGGGTCAAGAAAAGGGCCATGAGTCATCAATCACCACCACAGGCAAAACAGACTTAAATCAGGAAAAGCCTTAATTTAATTGAAAGGTTGAACCAGATGATCTTTTGAGGTTCCTTTTCAATTTAGGCTGCTCTATGATTCTATTAATTTATTGCCAATAAAAATGGATTTGAATGGTAAGAAACAAAGACAAAAACTAAAACACCTTTCCCTTAGCCCTCTCTTTATTTCCAGGCTCAACTTCACTCCTTCATCCTTGAGGCCTCTAATTCTCCCTATTCCAAGAAGGGCAGAGGGAAAGGAACAGGGGTTGTGGTCTGTCCACGGGGTAGTTCCTCTTTGAAATTACTTCCTCCTCATGCTGTCTCCCTGCTCCCACATGGGTTTTTTCCCACAGGCTGCAGTCCTTCATTAACTACTCCACCATGGTCTTCTCCAGCACCTAGAGCACTTCCTCCCCCTTCTTTTCTGACCTTGTTGTTTGCAGGGTTGCTTCTCTCACATCATCCTCATCTCTCTCTCACACACTGCTTGCTGTTCAGCATTTTTTATCCTTTCTTAGTACCTTCCCAGAGGCCCCACCCTATGGTGGCTCCACTGGAGTCAGCTGGAACAAGATGTGTTCCACATGGGGCAGCCCCAGCCTCTCAGAGGCAGTTCTGCAGTTGTGGTCCCAGCACAATGGTATCACACTCCCACAGTACAAACTTCAGAACATCCTGATGGGAGTTCTTACTGTGAAAGGGTAGAAGTTCAGCTAGTATGTTTCATATGTATGCTATTAAGGTTGTTTTACAACTAACAATCAGATTTTGATTCCATCATGTGTCACAGCTCATGGCTTGGCAGGTTCTTTTGAGTTCTGTTTTAAAAATTCAGAAATTAAATCTTAAAACAGGCACAAGTGAAATGATGTACAGGTCTGCATATGCTCAGCAGACCAAACTTAACAGACCATCAACATCTTTCCTATTTTTAGTAACTAGGAAGCTTACCAAGGCTAAACTCCAACACTTAAAAGACAGCTTCTGTCCCTATCATACTATTCCGTTGCTAGCTTACTGCCTGACAGTGTAAGAACACAGGCCTTACTTCTAGTTTGGGCTCTCATGCATTAGTCCCATACCATAAAAGGTTATCCTTTTCTACAATATAACCTCACAAGGAGAAAACAAGAGTGTTGGTATGTCTGCACTCAAGTCTGTATTTTAATAAGCGGAAGAGAGCAAGTGTTATGTCTCTCACTGGAAGGCCTTTTGTCTATCACATTCTAAAACAAACACATTATACTATAATACATTATACTATTTTGTATGTGGTTCCAATCACTTCATTCCTGGTATTTGAATCATTTTTATAATAAATTGATTGCACTATCCCTTCAGTAATCTAATGACAGAAAATGCAGTGAAGCATTCAGAATTATTATAATATTGGGTAAGTGCACGGCATTTTAAAGAGAAATATAGATTAATAATGACTAACTTACACCAGTTTCAAAGGAGGAAAAGACCAATTATAAAATAGGACTGACTTGAATGCTGATTACATTTATATTACCTTATTTCTGTTACACTTCCACTTGAAAATTAAATTAGAAAATAAACCCATGCCTTGCATATTTTAGGGCACCAAAATTTTCTCAAATCACCGCCTGATTTAGCAAATCTATTCCCTCCTTAGAAGATACATAGCACTTTAAATACCTTAAACTTTATAACTGAGATTATTAGTCATTGAAGCAACTGCATACTGATAGCCATAAGTACTTGTGACATCTTACACAGAAAACAAAATAGTAACTACAAAACCTCTGAAATGAAAGCAGACAACTATCAAATGCATACCTCCACTCTACATCCAGGTCTTCACTCACACTGGAGTCATCCTCAAGATTGTTATTTCCATCCAACAAGAAGAATCCAAGATGTACAAAATCACTAATTGGGTCATTTTCCTCGTCACTGCTACTTTCTACTTCTTCTCGGTACTGTAACCAAGGAATTTCACCTTCTTCCAATAATGTCTGCTCCCTTCATACAAATAAGTGAAAAGCTCAAACTAAAAAGCTAGGAGAATTTACAAACACACATAAAAAACAAAAGCCAAACATAACACAAAGACTAAATAGGCATGTTTCCCTGACTACAGAGTCACAGATTAGAAATTTGCCATAAAAATCAAGAAATTCCCAGAGCTCAGAATCTAGTAACACCCATGTTTCTGTGGCAAAATTTTGTCTAATGCTCAAGGCTAGCAGTCCTGTAAGCAGTTTATTTCGAATTTTCCCTAGTACAGCCAGCATCCCTGCCTGGGTTAATAAATTTAGTACTGAACATATCCTTATTTATCTACAAGTTTCTAAAGGCATTAAGGAGAAAGACTGTCTTGACACCCAGAGCAGCCTCCATGGCAAAGCTTGGCCTGAATGTGATGCAAGGAACTACTACTTGCAAGAGAAGCTATCTTGCAAGTGAATGACTCCTCTCATTCCTGGATGTTCTAGAGGAGCAGAAATCACCTGCATGCAGAGAGTCATGGCACTGTGAGTTCTACTTTCCTTACAGAAGAGAAAATAAGCATGAAAAATACACACATTTTTATGTTGTTCATATTAAAAAAAGGTTAAAAAGTGCTTATTGTTGTTCTGAAAGAGATGAGTTGTTATAAGGTTTTTAAAGTCACACTAGTTCTTCAAGACCCAGGCATGTGGAGAATACTAAAAAAGCATTAACAACAAACAGGGCTGTATAGCAATAGGTACTCTGCACCTAAGAGTGGAAGAAGCTGAAAGAACACCTAGGTGTAGCCTTCGCTTTATAAAGATCCAAACTAGAGTCAATATTAGATGCTTAGAAAAAAGCCAAGAACATTCTTCTTACCTGTATATAGGTACAAATTTTGCCTTATAGCAAAGGAAGCTACAGTTTATAAAGTACTGAATTATTGGAAAAATAAAGTTTAAAGTTTAGAGCAAGCAAGAAATTCAAGTTTTCTTTAATCACTGATAAGGCTGTAGAAAATAAGGAGCAGCAGTGGAATAGGAGACGCAATAAAGCAGAGAGATAAAAGAGTTATTTTCAAGGAGTCCTAAACAGTATCAAAGGATGTTTATGTAACACATATATCTTAACAATTAACTTGTCTAACTGGCTTTTTAAAGTCAATATACTAAGTCTATTAACCATTGACACTACATGTCAATACACTCTCATTGTCTTTGTATTTTTCATTACATAGAACTGCTTACATGAAATTCATATTTTCCCTGATTTGAAATACATACAACTACTCAGATTATTGTGATGTAGGCAAATGATCGCTGCTAGCATGGTAACTGCTTTTAGATGTTATTCTGTGTAGTGCTATGTGAGTACCCTACTACTGGTGATGCTAGAAGCTATAGGAAGTTGGACAATAAAATAAAGGCATACTCTTCTTGGAAACGTAAGTCTGTGCTCTCCTCTTTTACACCACTGCTGCTCCTCCGCACAACAGGGTCACGCTCCTCCCTGCACGAGACAGTCTCCCAGCTTTCATCACTTGAGGACTGCTCTTTTTCCACAGCAGTAAAATAGGAAGGCACAGATGTAGACCATTCTCCATCACTGCACTCCGAGCTGCAATTTAAACAAATAACAGAGTATGAATTCAAACACTGCTTTAGGGGAAAGAAATTAATTTCCTATTTTTCTATCAACAGTGCTCTCAATATAGGCAACTTTTTTCAAAGAGAAATTAATCTTGTGCTATCTATAGATGCATTACAAATCAAGTGCACATAGAGTTCTAAAAAAAAAGAAAAGAAAATTAGTCTGTAAAAAGAATTCAAGCATTCTACCCATCCTACTTTACAAAAATGTTTTGTTCTTCCTTTGCCACATATGTAGAGTACAGGAAACAACTCAGGAACAGAAACCAGACTCACTATACTCATCTTTCTCCCAGATTAGAAAAATGGCAGCAGTGGCACTGCTTGATTAACACATAATAATCAATGTCAGCCTTACCTCTCAGCCAAACAAATTTAAAGTAACAGATCTCAGAACATATAAGCCATATAGAATGACCTTTTTTAACATAGACAGATATAATGGATGACTTACTGCAAACTATTTGATTCACTACCCCGAACAATATGAACAGCAAGAAATTTTGAAAAGACAATTTGCTCAGCCACCACATAGAAAAGGACAATAAATAAGCTTTGGGCAGCTTAAACAAAATAGTAGTGCTGGCACAATCTTAGGAAAGATAAACTACTGCTATCATTGGTAATGGAACTTAGATGATTCACTCACTACAGTGACCATTACCAAAATTCAAAATAAAGTCAAATAGCTATGTCACTTCAAAAAGTTAGAGAAAACATACATGTGAACAGCCAACATGCTTACTAGATCTAACTTTATAGAGCAATCCACAACACCCACAATATAGATGTCTCATCTGTTAAACCCAGTATGCTTAAGTGTATTGTTACCTCCCCACCTACAAAGTCACAAATTTCCTCCCCTTATTGAATATTACAAATACATGCCAATATATCTTTCAATTAAGTAATTTTAGGTGCTTTTGAAAAACTGCATAGTATATACTGCAAGTTTTACAAGAATAAATAACTTCAAGACACAGATTATATATAAGCATTTTAATTTGAGGCAGGAATAAATCTTTCTATGACAATTTTGATGACTAAGAAAAGTGATGGAAATGAGAATATTCATTAATTTTGAGCTATTTTAATGGATTATTTTAAAATAGAAATCATATCTATTATGAGTTCTGGTATGTAGTCTAATGCATCTCGTATTACACCACCTAAAGCTGAATATTGACTTTTTTAACCTTTTGTTCTGTTCAGTTCTTTGGTTTTGGATTGGGAGTTTGGTTTGGAATGTTGTTTGTTTTTATGTTGTTCAATCAAGTTTACAAATATATATTTTACAATTTCATCTCAGATGAAATTGTATATAGCTGAAATACTCAGATGCCTTGTTTTAGCTGTCTCTATTTTACAATCTGAGAATGACAACATACTTTAAAATACTCTTTTGCTTTTAGTCAAATTTGTTCTATTTAAGGTTTATACACAAACACTAATTCAAACCAGAAAAGGATATATCTAAAGTCACTAACACTAAACCACTGAAGAACACAATTTCAGAACTAGGGATTTAACTCTGCTCAGTTCTGCATGGGTGCAGAACATTATTTAATGGTTAGAGTTACAGACTTGTCACTTGCCAAAAGCATAGCATATGAACTTAGCATCTGCATCTGGATTTGCTGACACTACTCCCTTCCCTGGCTGAACCCCCTCCTAACCTGTACCTGGCACACAGTCTGAAATTAAATGGATGGAGCTAATGGTTATGTTCCTCTTCCCTCTAACCCTGCCCTGGGACCTTCCACCACCCTTCGAACATACACGGTTCTAACAAGCATGCAAGACTTTCTCCTTCCCACACAGCTTCCACATGCTAACACCACAAAAGCTGTGCCTTTCCTTGAAGCAAAAATGTGATGTGGAGGCCCACACTGCAGCAATCAAAAGGTACATTTCTCTCTGGGTTGGGAATAAGCTAAAACTGAGCTGAAGTATGTAGTTTGACACGTATGTCAAATCCACTTTTTATGCAGTTCTGCATGAACATAAAATATGGTTTAAATCATTAAACATAAAATTTCACCTTTCAAGAATGAACATATTACTTCTTTGTACAGACTAATAATTGACAATTTATTTAATAAACATTAGTATTTTTTAGGTTTTAGAACATAAATTATGGGGATTCTAAGTTAAAAACACATGATTCCTGTTTACTGGTTCGGTTACTGTCACTGTCAAGAACATTTCAAATAATCAATCCATGTTTCTTTTTGTCATGCCACAATAACCCATTGCTGTGCATCATGGGAGCCAATGCTACAATTGTATAATACATTACACTTCCTTCACGGCATTTAAAAAATGGAAAAGATTATGCACTAACAAAAAATTTTAAAGCAAGCCTTACAAGGAAGTGAAGGATTCATTTTCAAGTACCTTTATTAAGAATCACAGAATTGTCAGGGTTGGAAGGGACCTTTGAGGATCATCCAGTACAACCCTTTCGCCACCCTGCCATCTAACCCTTCTGCAGTCCAACCTGGGACACAGGAATGGTCCCAGATGGGTATGGAATGTCTTCAGAAAGGCAGACCCCATGACTTCCCTGGGCTACTTGCTCCAATGCTCTGCCACCCTCACCCTAAAGTTCTTGCTGCAGTAGAACTTCTTGTGGTTTAGTTTATGGCCATTGCTCCGTGTCCTGTCACTGAGCACCACTGAAGGGAGTCTGGCACCATCCTCCTGGCACCCACCTTGGAGCTATTTATTTGCATTAGTGAGATTCCCTCTCAGTCTTCTCCAGAATAAACAGACCCAGATCCCATCTCTCCTCATAAGAGAGATGTCCCACACCCCTCATCATCTCTGGACCCTCTTCAGTAGCTCCTTATCCTTCTTCAACTGCGGAAAGCAAAAATGAACACAGTACCCCAGACATGCCTCACTAGGGCAAGAAGGGGAGTAGAATCACCTCCCTGACCTGCTGACCACACCCTTCCCAATGCATCCCAGGATACCACTGTCTCTACTGGCCCCCAGGGCACACATGACCAGCTCATGGCCAACTTGTCACCTACCAGCACACCAATGTCCTATCCAGAAGAGCTGCTCTTTGGGTGAGAGAGGCTGGGTGAGCCCCCAGCCTGTGTGCTTACTGGGCGTTATCGCCCCACAGGTGCAGGACCCCACACTTAACACCTTGAAGAAAAAAAGCCCCCAAGTCTACTATTTTAAAATGAATTTTGTTCTCTCATAGTTGCAAATCTGCAACGTTTTAAGGACAAGGTTTTATGCTAATTAATTTTGCTGCTTTTCTCTCTACAAAAATACAGGACATACAATCTAATAAGCAGTTTAGTTTATGAACAGCAAGCACATGCACAAGAGAGCCACATCAACATCTAGAAGACAGGTCTTGTAAAGTGGGAACAGAATCAACAAGATGCAAACTGCAAGAAAGAGAGAAAAAAGCTATCATAAACACTACTACATCTTCCACAAATTATCATAAGGTTAGATATGCTTTTACCCTCAAATAGCTCGGTTATATAATTCCAATTAATAAGCTAACATTTTATGAATAGAAGTTAATCAACATAATGTTTATCCAAATTACTTTGTCCTTTGGGTGATGTCTTAGGGTGACTATATGGTGCTTGCATCCCCAATCATCTGTTCTGTTTATGCTGGATATTAAGTTTTGCACCTTTAAGACTGGTTCTGAGAATGAAGGCAACAGAAAGAAGTGCGCAGTTTCTTTTCAGAAACTGCACTCACTGCTCCACATTCCTGCTCCTGGACTGGGCTGTCTGCAGCATGGACAGACAGTGGGACAGAGCTCTCCTTTGCTTTTAGTTAGTTTTAGCTAGCTGAGGCAGACAAGTTCCCTGGACTGTGGTTTTTCTTTTTCTTGGACCTGTTCAAACCTGCTCTGGACAGAAAAACACTAGGAACTCACACCTGTGGTCCATCAGAGCCCAGGGCGCTGCATTCCAGCACTGGAGGGACTGGTAGAGACTGAGCAAGCCAAGTTACACCCCATAAGAAGAACTCCCTGAATTTTAATATTTTTTCTTTTTTTTATGCTTGTGAATACTTTTCTTGTTAAATGAATAGGTTTTTTCCACTTTCCCCCAAGGAAATATTTTCCCAAATCAGCTGGGGGCAGGGCCACTTGAATCTGCTTTCTAGAGGGACCAGATTTGGAGTTTCCTCCCACCTTTGCCCTAAACCAAGACAGCTGAAGAGCTCAAAGTAGGAGAAACTTAAACACTGCTTTTCCTGTCAAGGTTGGAGCAATTTATAAATCTAAAACTGTCATCATTCATAGCTACTTTGGAAACACCTAGTAGTCTGAAGAATTTCCATTAAAATGGGACTATAAGCAACCCCATCAAGTTATTCTTCAGCTATTACAAGGAAGAACAATTTCTTTCAAAGGGCTGGAGACAATAACATAAATAGGCTGCCATGCAGAATACTGAGATTTGGAAGCAAAAAAATAAATTCTGAAGAGTAAGCCTAGGAGGAAACTTTCAAAGCTGAACAAGGCTTTCAGTCTTTACCCTCCATCTACTCAGTAAAAATGAAATAAAAATAAACAAGTAATATTCCTCAGTGATATGATGCTGTGACTGCAGACATAAGGACAGGCTTTTTACATTACCAGAAGAGTGAAGGATAACTGAAAGGAAAAGTTGACATCTTGTTATCTGATCATATTCTGAAATGCTGTAAGTTTTTATGTCTCATTTGCTAACATATTGTTCAGTTTCACACACTATTTACACAAAAGATTCAATACTAAGACAGAAAAATATAATTTTTACCTGTCTTCATCTTTGTGGGACATTAAGTAATGCGTGTTGTGGTCTTCAAACTCATTCCAAAAAGCACTCTCACTTAGAACATTGTTTTGCTCTCGAGCTAGTGAATTTCTTCTTAAGCCTATTTCTATGTTCTTTTGATGACTGTGCATTCTTGAGAGAAAGAACACACCAGAACTCATCTCATCTTTGCCATATCTCAAGGGACACTCAGGATGGCACTGCTGGACATCAGCAATTCCAATTCTTCTCCAGGAATCATCTTCCTCTTCATTGCCACTAGGGAGATGATTTTGTCTCTCCAGTTCTTTAGCAGTATTTTGTTTTCTAATTTTAGGTCTCACTACTAGCTCAGATGAATTTTCTTGGTCAGTGTCTCCATCACCAATGTTTAATACATCAGCAACTGGTACAGGGGTTCCAATTCCAACATCCACTATATGTTTTATCTGCTGTGTTTCATAACTGTTATCACTCAGGCTAATTATTGATGTAGCTTCATCTTCAGCAGATTTAAGTGTCCTATTGTTTGGACATGCCAAAGGCATTGGTCCTGCTTCTTCACAAATTTCTCTATAAGCACTGTGGTTGAAAACAGACAGTCGGGACTGTAAGTCATTAATAGACTCCATGTCTTTTTCACACTGAGAAAGTATGTTATCTAGTCTTCCCTGAATTAGACCTGCTGCTTCTCTTATCCAAGAATATTTGTCTAGAGCATCCTCTTCCTCTCCATCACTGCTATCTGGCTCATAGGAGTCAATGTTTACAAAAGCAATTCCATTTTTACCATTCAAATCATTATGCCCTCCAGACGTGTATTCTGCAAGGTCCTCAGATTTTTCATAAGGATTCATCAAGTCCCGTGAGATTTGCTTGCCTTCTAGGCCATAACAGAATACAGAGAATGATGATGTTTGGCTTGATGCACTTTGGCAAACAGGCTCTCTAGTACCAGCATCTTTTGATAAAGGCGCATCTAATAAGTTAGCAGAAACTTGAACCAATGGACTAGAATCTTCAGAGAAAGCTGTAAGAAAGAATGTACTGGAATAATCAAAACCAATAGAAATATTCTTGTCTACAACAACTGCTCATTTAAAAAAAAGGGATAATTTACTAGGATTGCAGAACAAAGTGATAGAAACATTTATCAGAGATGCAGTCATTCTTCAGTAATATATGTACTTTCTCATTTATACAAACTAAGCCTACAGAAATAGATCTAAATTATACAATTCCAGCTACATATATGATAGGGAAAAAAGTATTAAAGGAACATGCACAAGCAGAATTTTTACATTGTTTGTATAAAAGGGAATTATGAGATAACAGGAAAACTGAAAGAACATTTCTCTCCATATTGGATTATCCATTCATTAACTGGCTAAATTGTACCTTCTGCCACACTCAGATAAAGTCACTTATTGGTACTATAAATTACATACTAAAAGAACTGTATTTTTTACCTGTACCTTTGAGTGCAACTCTTCTTAAGAAGAAAATAACAGAATGTGGTATTGCAGTTAATAGTTGCTCCATCAGAAATGCATTTTAGTTATATTACACTTGAGCACCTCTTGCATAAAGGGACAATAAATATCAAATCTAGCAGCAAGGGTTAAAGAAGGTAAAAACATGTATACTACTGCTACTACAAAATCAGTACTTTTCAAATAATTTTTAAACTCCTAACCATGGCAATAGTCCAGACTATTTTGTCCAAAATCTCATCTAAATCATTAGATGAGGCTCTGTTACTAGCTTCGTGAATTCCTGGCACTGGAATCTTAGAAGAGCTATGTCCCTCAGCACTAGGAGTCTGGCTTTTAGGAAATAATACTGTATCTAATTAGAATCTTGAAGCTCTCCACAAAATTGCTATGAGCCAAGGCTGGTTGGCAGGCCTCTCTAGAGATCATCCATTCGACTCCTCTTGCTCAAGCAGAGTCACATATAGTAAGCTACCAAGGATCAAATCCAGTAATATTTTAAATATTGTAAATAATATCTTCTCCTACCCATTTTCTATAGTTTCTTAGATTCCTAAAGCATGTGGATGGTAACTTCATGCTACAGGTACTAAAGGGGCCACCTGGAAAGGTGCCCTCCTTGACTTATTGCTTGATAACAGAGGGTCTCATGATCCAGGTGGAGACCAGTGAGTGACAGTCTTGGCCACAGCAAACACGAAATGATAGAGTTCAAAGTCTCTGGTGACAGAAGAAAAACTAAAAACTTCAGCTCTAGACATAAGGAGAGCAGACTTCAGGCTGTTCAGGGGACTAGTTAGTGAGATCCTGGGAAAATGCTTTGGAAAGTGCTGGGGTCAGTGCTGGTCAATTTTAAGGACCATGTCCCAAGAGCACAGGAACAGGCGATTCCAAAAACACTGGAAGTCAAGCAAGTAAGGCAGAAGGCTGGCTTGGATGATCAGGGATCTTCTTTTGGAGCTAAAGCAAGAAAAGGAGGTGTATGGCCAGTGGAAGCAAAGCCAGGTGACATGGGAGGAATACAGAGATGCTGCTGCCATTGCAGGGAGAAAATTCATATGTCCAAAGCTCACTTAGGGTTGATGCAGGCCAGAAACATGGGGGCAATAAAAGGAGCTTTATTAAGTATATCAGTAGCAAAGGCAGGAATAACATTAGCCCATTACAGGATGAGGATGGTCACCTCACAGACAGGGACAGAGACAAGGCAGATTTATTAAATTATTTCTTTGCCCATCTTTAAGACTGATGAAGAGAGTAAGTCCAAGGAGGTCCCAGTACCTGGGCTAGAGAATGATCAACTCCCAGTCAATCCTTAACTTGGATGGGAGCTGCTGTTCCTGCTGAATCTCTGTAAGTTTATAAGGCCTGAGGGGATTCATCTGAGGGTAGTAAACTAGTGAGCTGATGTCACAGCAAGGCCTCTCTCAATGATTTTTGAATTATTCTGGGAATCTGTAGAGGTCCCAGCTGACTGGACCATGGCTAAAGCTGTCCCAGTTTTCAAGGAGGGCAAGGATGACCCTGGAAAGGCAGGCCTGTCAGTCCATTCACTGACTGATAAAATATTAGAGATTACTATTTTGGTGTAGTGAAAAACCTGAAGGAAATGCAGCCATTGGTCACAACCACCACAGCTTCATGAAAATAAAGTCCTGCCTGCCAAACCTAATTTCCTTTTATGACAAGCTGTTCCAACTATTGGATCAAGGGAACCAGTTCATGTAATATTTATAGATTTTAGCAAATCTTTTGATACTGCCTGACATAGGATCCTTCTGGACAAAACACCCAGCACGCAGATGCATAAACACATCATGTGATGGGTGAGTAACTGGCTCACACATCAGGCACAATAGGTGACAGTGAATGGAGTGACTGGTGACCTGTAACTAGTATCATTCCACAGGGCTCCATTCTCATCCTTGTGCTCTTCAGATCTTCATAAAAAACTAAGACACAGGACTCAAAGGTACACTAAGTAAGTTTGCTGATGACACTAAATTGGGATGCTGGAGAGCAGCAGAGGGGATCCTCATCAATGGCAAGTTCAACATGTGTAAGCAGTGCCCTGGCAGCCAGGAAGGTCAGCCCTGTCGTGGGGGCATGAGACCCAGCATCACCAGCTGGGCAAGGGAGGGGATTGTCCTATTCTTCTCTGCAGCAGCCTTATGTCAAGTGCTGGGTGCAGTTTTGGGTACCACCATGTAAGGTATAAAGGTATTAGAGAATGTCTAAAGGAGGGCTATGAAGATGGTGAAGAACCAGTGGGGGGAAGTGACACAAGGAGCAGCTGAGGTGACTTCGTCTGTTCATCTTGGAGAAGAGGAGACTGAGGGGAGATATCACTTGGGTCTTCAAGAATCCCAGAGAGGAAGAGGAGGGGCAGACCCTCATCTCTTCTCTGGGGTGTGCAGAGACAGGACCCAAGGGAATGGCCTGAAGTTGTGTCGGGGAGGTTTAGGCTGGGTATCAGGTAAAGATTCTTGCCCCAGAGGGTGTTTGGGCACTGAAACAGACTCCCCGGGGCAGTGGTCACAGAACCAGCCTGAGAGAGTGCAAGAAGCGTTTGGACAATGCTCCTGGGCACACAGTGATTCCTGGGGACGTCCTATACCAGGAATTTGACTCAATGATTCTTGTGAACTCCTTCTAATTCTAAAAATATGCAGCATTTTAGGTCCTATCCATTCAAATATAATACCAGCCAGGGTAAAATGTAGCCTAGTGGGGACAAAGAAAGTAAATCAATCCAAGATGGTTCTGTAAGATAAATTTGAAGAGTTGTAACATACACACAAATGTAAAGGAAAGGCATTTTGTTATTAGACTAATTTACATACAAAGCAACTGTACTAGGAACAGGGAGATAATACACCCTTAAATTGCATATATCTAATGACCCATAAAATAATTCCATGCATCTCTGTGTAACTGAAACAAGAAATGTGGTATCATTATATAGACTCCACTAATGTCAACACTGCCTTACAGGAAATGAGACTTTTAACTAGATGAAAGTATAGAAAATGTATGAAGCATGGACAACAGTAAACACACTTCAATAACAAAAAATTGAAACCATCCAAGATCATCTACATCATATAACAGATTACAAAAACAATTTAATACAAAGCTAAATCAGTACTGTACCATTATCATTTAAGAAGAGAAAAAATTAGTATAAGAAAGCAGTTTCAAAATAGTCTACAGGGGAAGGAGGGGAAAAAAACTACCTTGTAGAGCAATAGAATCACTTATGCCAGAAAAGACCACTAAGGTATCAAGTGCAACCATAAATCTAACACTGCCAAATCCACCATCAGACTATGTACGCACACCTGTTAAGGACCACCAGGAACTGGCAACTGCCACTTTTCTGGGCAGCCTCTTCCAATGACTGGCAAACCCTCTGGTGAAGATATTTTCCCTAAGTGCCAATTAAACCTCCTCTGGTGCAATCTGAAGCCATTTTTTCTTGTTCCATCAGTTGTTATTGGACAGAAAGTACTACAACTGCCTCACTCCAGCCTCCTCTCAGGCAATTGTACAGAGCAGGATGGTTCCCCTAACCTCCTTTTCTTCAGGCTGAACACCCAGCTCCCTCAGCGGCTCTTCATTTGACTTGTACTCCAGACCTTTCCCCAGCCCTGCTGCCCTTCTCTGGACACATTCCAGGCCCTCAATGTCCCTCCTGCACTGAGAGGCCCAGAGATGGGACACAGCATCTGAACTGTAACCTAACCAGTGCCCAGCACAGGGGGACTGTCACTGCCCTGGTGCCACACTATTGCTGACACAGGCCAGGTGCCCTTGGCCTCCTGGGCACACTGATAGCTCATATTGAGCCAGTGTTGAGAAGTGCCCCCAGGTCCTTTCCCCCCAGGCACTTTCAAAGATCTAAGGTTATATCAAATAAGGTTTTTTAAGCTGAAAACCTCAGGCAAAGAAATGGGATCATATTTCTAACCCAAGAAGGCATTCTGTATTCCTCTATTAAATTATTATTCAGGTGCTAATGTCACAGAAGGAATTTTGGTAAATACTAATATGCAAATTTCATTAAACAAGAAAGGGAAGTGGTCTAATTGATATACACAAAAAAGGAACTTTTAAAGATGTTTTAGAGGCTTAAACTAATTTTCACTATGGTTGACAGAGAACAACCTGGTTCGTAAGGCATCAAATATTTCACAGCCTCATTCTAAACAGAAGGTTAGAATAGGCATTTTCTTCCAAATGTGAATTTTAATTTGGAGACAAAATAATTTGAACTAAACAATGTTATTGTTTTCTAGTTCGTTAGAAGACATTAACTCATTATGAATGTTCTTCAAGCAAAACTATATAGCCTAATAGAGATTTATTAGATTATTTATACTTTATAGAATGAAATTTAGTATAAAAGCAAATTAAAGACATAGGAAATGTACTTTTCTTGTTATTTAAGTGGCTCAATAACATGAGCCATTTATATGGCTCTCAATGTGCTTTTCTCCTCCAGCCCCAGGCATCCCAGTTTGTAAAAAAATGGCACATACACAAAGATATGTACATACATAAAGAATGCTCTTTCTGAACATCTTCCAATTCTAATTGTCTGCAGTCGTTGCTCTGTTGATGTCCATCTATGTCTTGATTATTCAAAAATGGTATAAACCCAACATAGGAATGTCTTCTTCCACCTGTAATAGTCTGATATCCTCCTGCAGGTTTGGGCCAGGCAGTTTTGCCAAGTCCTTGGCCCATTGCTGCACAAGATTATGGAAGAAAGAAAAAGACAGAGATACTTGTTAAACAATAATATGTCTTCGCAGTTTCCCTCTCCCCTAACACTTGGATAGACTTTTTTATCAAGGATTTTTTTATTTCTCTAAAGTCTTAAGCTTCATTTACAATATGATTATTAAGAACATAGAGTGCTCTAGGCCCATACGTTATGAAAGCATGTAACTGAGTTTTCATCTACACTAAACAATATTGGCAAACACTGATTGTGCCCCCATCTTAACACATTTTTAGTACATAACAGAGACTTAATAATATGGGTTTTTTTAAAATCAATCCCAGATGTCCCAGCTTTTTTTTTTTCCCCTCTCTGTTCATAAATCTGACGCAACATCAGCTTGTAGAAAAGATTTGCAAGCAGTATAATGGCAAATCCTTCAGGTAATACAGCACAATTCAGGCTGCCCCAGCTAGCTTATCTTTGTGACTGGAAAAGTATAATTAATCAAATCACACCTTGTAAAATGAAAGTCCCAGGGAGAAGGCTTTATTCTCACTTCTAGAGGTAGTATGTTCAGGCATGGCCATACAAAGCACTGCCCACACACTGCTTCTTCTTGCAGCAGTTTTTCATATTAATGAAACTTACAGCTTTTACCAAGAAAATATAGGACAAGGTAAAAAGGAACTTGAGAAACAGTGGAAAAAGGCTGCCAATATTGTAATAAAGAGAGATTTTAATACAGCAGTATTATCAGGTGTTAATAATCTAACACAAGGGTTCATGCCCAAAAGCTGTTGCTTGTACAAATGCAATTAGAAGTTCACTATTTCAGATATACAGTGACTTCTTTGTGTCCTTCTAAGTCACTTTTAATCTTTAGTAGATATGGAATTTAAAAGTTTCTGTTCTTGAAACTCACTAAATTAAAAAGTTCACATTAAAGGCAAGGAAGATAAAAGTTTGCAACCATTAATATAGAGTATTATGAACTTCAGAAAAATATGAAAGCTTTCTTATTTCCTGGCTGTGCAACTAATCTCTTCATTACTTAAAAAGAGAGTATCTATGGGCAGAGACATCTGAAAGAGATTGAACCTTGGCAGAAAAAAAAAATAGCAAGTATCTGAGGCATTTTTTTCCTCATTCATCTATGAAGCTCTTATGTAGTTTGATTACACATAATTTTCCCTGGAAATATTTTTGAGTATTTGTCCGGACCTGCCCATCCTACATTAAAAACCAGAACCTAAAATGTTTGTTTTGTTATTAACTATACCATTCTTGCAATCTTTAGAATGGTGAAAACTCTGGTGTCTTTGGAAAACAAAAATCCTGGCAACTAATGGAAGAAAAAACAGGACTGACAATTCATTTTCCTATCTATTCAGCCAGTAGTTAATATCTTGATTAAGTCAACCAGCAATTAATATCTTAATTATTTTCAACCAAGCTCTGACAATTCTGAAATTTGCCTTCATTACAACATGGCTGGTCAGCAGACTGCCAGAGGGAGCTGATAGTCAGCAGCCACATCCAAATCTGCAGAATAAAATCCAATAGTTAAATTAGAAAATCAGAATAGCAATGCAGAAATCTGTTCTCAAACAAGTGGTTGAAACAAACAAGGTAAAAATACAACAAAATTGCATAACCCTTAATTTAATTTTGTTCTCTAAAACATCAGTATTGTTCAAAAACAGATGTCCACTCAACAGAGTCAAGCTCTCTGAATGCAAATGTTTAATTTTTAAAAAACTGATCTTCACAACATGCAAAATCTGTTTAATACACTACATTTTTTGTTCTAAATAATGCTCTTGCATACAGAGTCTCTCATCACATTTTCAACTGCTTCTAGAAGACCAAGCAGGCAGTTATTATTCTTCTGTCCTGGGGAAGACTTATTGGATCAAGACAGTGAAAGTTGTCACCAGTTACTGGAGGTATGGTCATCACATTTGGTTTTCAGGAGAGGCTAACTTCTACCTAAATACAAACCATCTCAAACATGGTTTGAGAAATGGAGGCATGCAGTTATTTATCTACATGCCTAAAATGAGCAGCATTTAACCACATGAATGCAGAGACCAGTTTACAAGAAACCCTTCAGACAATGAAGCTGTGATACACAATATCATCTCTCAGGTATTTATTTCCTCCAGGCCAGCTCAGCCTAAGCAGTAGGTATTGCTTCAGAAGGTCTGTTTTTTAGACCTGTTCAAAGCACACCCAATAGTCCCTGATAAGATGCATTTCTGCAAAACTGACCAGTCTTAGAGAAGCAATACACCTCTCCTATGAAGACAGAGTGAGAGAGCTGGGGCTGTTCTGCCTGGAGTGGGCTCCAGGAAGATCTTTCAGCAACCTTCCAGTACCGAAAGTAGAGCTACAAGAGAGCTGGAGAGGAATTTCTTACAGCAGGCCTATTACACAGAAGGAAAAAGCTTGACAGAACATGGCTGGGGGGCCCAGAGGAGATTGGGCTAGAAGGTGGAAGGAAACAGATTCAAGTTTCTCCTTCTGTGGCAGGAACTATTTAACTAGCTTTTTTTTATTATTATTTTTAAGAAATGTGAAGTTAACCTCAACTATTTCTAAGAAGTATTTTTTCAATCTTTTAACAAATAATTTTTAAAAATGTTCTTCCTCAGATTTTCCTAGCATTTGTAAAAAAACCGTACATGCACATTCTTGGACAACCTCAACATTTGACATAGAAATAAAAATAAATTCTTTATCCTCCTCAATTGTTCTTTTTTCTCTTATACCCATGAATTACAAAAAAACCCATTTTCTCCAACAAGGCAACAACAGGAGCTCACATTCAAAGTTTTAAAAGGGAATGCATGTTATACTGACACAATTACTGTTTTCTAGGTTACCATCTTAAAAAAAATAAATCTGCATTTATTCCCACAAGTATGTGAATTCATTTGGCTGCCAAATGGGCAAAACTTAAAACCAACTCATATTCTTCACACCCTCTCCCATAATGGACCACTTCTGAATCATAACAAAATCATACCCCTGATCAACCAATAAATGTTGCAGGAAAAGTATTCAAATTCTTTTAAACTGTATTATCCAACATCCTTTACATGGAACCAGTATTCTACATCTCTTTCTTCCCTGCAAGTATTGAAAGTTTATAAGTGCAGATGAATTAAAAAAAGAAAATAATTAGAATGGAGAATTTTCAGTTTCCTAATCACCACCGCTCAGGACTGCAAACAGGTTACTTCATTTCAGTTAACAAAAGAAAGGCACATAATAATCCCAAAAATGAGAGGAATATTTCAATTTAAATAAGTGAAACAACATGCTACTGTCACAATTTCCTTCTCTATGGGCAGATTAACACCAAAATTATTTAATTTTTTTACAATGCTTATAAGCTTCAGACTACATACACTAGGAGATTAATACTCAAAGCAATTAATATTCAGTTCAAATTTATCTTGCAGTCTGGTATTAACCTCAACCTCAGAAAACCATATACCAGAGTTTAACCTTGGTAGGCAGCTAAGCACAACATAGGTCCACATAGATGCTCACTCACTCTCCACAATCCAGTAGATATGGAGAGAGAATAAGAAGGGTAAAAGTGAAAAAACCCATGGGCTGTGATAAAAAGAGTTTTGGAATTTGGGATTTTTTGGGGGGGAAAGAATATATAAGAAGACAAGACATAAAAGCAAGGAAAAATGAATAATGCAAATAACCCCTAATTGCTCACCAGCAACCCAACAATGCTCAGACAGTTCCAAAGTCACAGCAGCCTGACCAACCTTCCTCCCCCTACCAGCTGAGCGTGATGCCATGTAATCTGAAATATCCCTCTGGTCAGTTGGGGTCAACTGTCCTGGCTGTGTCCCCCCACAACTCCTTGTGCACCCCCAACCTTCTCATTGGTGGGGTGAGAAGCAGAACAGGGCTCAGCTAGCAATAACAAAAATATCCCTGGGTTATCAACACTGTTTTCAGACAACATGTCAAACATACAGAACATTATCCTATGCAAACTGCTGTGCAGAAATCTAGCTCTATCACAGCTTAAAAGAATACACTGGATGATAACCAAAAATCAAATCTTGTTCTTATGGATCCAACCCATTCAACCAAAAGTTCCTTCCTCAAACTCGCTGGTTTAGAAATTACTTAAGGCTCCTTACTTGGATATTTGAGAACACAGTAGCAATTATTTTCATAAGCAGTATTAGCTCAGCTACAAGTACACTAACAAATGGAATATGCTTCAGGGACATACTTTCCAGGCATTGTCTTTTCATCAACTGTACAGGTCATTTTGAACTCTCCTTTGAGCTACAGATTCCACCAAGTCAATGTTTTTACTCAGTAAAATCTCCTTCTCTCTCCCTGAGGCTGCAAGTAGCCTGTAACCCAAATTCAAAAAGCTGTCATGCTGGTCCACTACTGATTTAATTTTAAATTAGAATATTGTTTAGTTGTGGATTTTTTACCTCTCAGATTACATTTTTAAAAAATAGACCTCCAAAAGCCACAATCATATAAAAATATTCTGATATGGAATCTGAGACTCTTCCCAAAAGAGGCAAATGATCACCAGCAAGCAAAGAGCAGCTTCCTTTCACTTAAATACTATATAGCTTCTGTTTTGCATTTCCCTAAAAGTCTGCAGTTTTGTATGCCATTTGTGACATAAATGCAAAAATGAAGTTCTGAATTGTGACAGTCTATTAATATTACACATATAACTATTAGTTTTACAAATAATTAAATTTCTGCATTTACCAAAGCATTAGTCAATATGAAGGCTAAAATAAAGAAGTTGATTACTATTTTGGATGTTGTCTGTATACTCCAAATCTCAATAATGACCTCCTATGTTATGATAAACATCATAAACAATTCACAACTCTATCCAAATTATGAAAAAATTTTGCCAGACTTGAAATGGAGCAAGTGCAGCCACTCTACAAACAAGAGTGAATTAAAGTATATGCATGAAAGTATCAGTGGTTGCTCTAAAAGAAATGCATTAGATATATTCACAGGACAAGTCATGAAGCAGAGACAAAAATTCTTCAAGTCCAGAACTTCCTTAATAAGTGGAGCCCAGTCATCACCTTCTATGCAGAGGTGTCTGAATGGGCAGGTTGTCACAAACAACCATCTTGAGGCAGTTCCTTTCTGTCCTTAAAACATCCTCCTACAGCTGAAGATCCTGCACAGCTCCTCCCATCCAGGCTCTTCTGACCAACACAATGGCACAGAATCACCCTAGGCTGATGTTTGCCATCGGGTGACTTCACCCAAGGAGCCAGAGCTAGGGTGGCTTGCTCTGATGCAGCAGCTTCAGGTGTCACTGCAATGGTTGGCTGTCAAGCTCTAAAGCAGCCTGCATTAACTTACTCAGCTCTGCCAGATCTCCTTCTTTGATAATCTCTCTCCATTTTTAAGAAGCTCACCATGCTGTTGCATTAGCACAGCTGAGATGGTAGAACTGAGCCATTCCACTACTGATTTGACACCATTTCCTGAGGGTCTATCTGCTTTAGTTCTATACACACCTCCTGCATTATTTTGAGGTTTTTTATACTGACTTGGTCTGACTTTAGCCCAGTTCTCTGTTTGTGTACTTTTTTACACATAACTGTAAATGTTCGAATGCATCATTTTCATCTCCCCTGATGAAAATACTCAATCCTCTCTTTGATCTGATAAACTGATAGCTTTGCCTTACCACTGTAATAATCAGTTTTACAGCTTTTATCCTAACTAACAGCTTCAGCAGAAATTACACATTAAATCTCAAGAGGGAAGATAAAGCAACTGCAGTACTAAAAGCTTTTAAATATGAGGATAATGTGTATGCCATGTACTAACCAAGAAACAGCAAGCCCCATCCTCCCATAGAAACATTATAACTGAGAATAAAAAGCCTAACTTCACCAGTAGACTCTGGAGCAATCTGTTCTGTTAATACACAACACTATTATATGCTGTTAATCATCAGGAAAGCTTTCTTATCTCTCCCCATTCCCAGTATCACAAGTTTTTGTATTCTAAGTCAGTGTACTAAACTAAGGGCACAGAAGTAGCAATTTTTGCCTACTGCTTGTCAGAAGACATTCAGAAATTGAGACACCAACCCCTACCCCCATATCTCTCCTCTCTTATGACTTTCACATCTCACATTCTTGCTTAAGTTCTGATTACAAACTTCCCAGAGGAGGAAGCATGTCTCCGGAGGTGAAACACTTCAAATGGAAGCCAATAATCAACAAAATGCCAAGACTTGTTTACACTTTAAGCAGAAAAGTTATGCTTTTACTTTTGTCAGTGCAGATGCCCCCAAAACACTTCAAGAAATCAGAACAATCACTTCCTTTCCTCCTGATAAACACAGCAACTAGAAATGACAAAGAATCCCAAGGTGGAAGTGAAGGCCCTGGAAACTCTTCCATGATGGAGAGATACAATTACTCTACTATAATCTATTATTATCTCTTGGACTAGAAGACCAAAAGATGTGTTTTTGCATTGCTATCATCTTATATAACTGTGTTAAAGCACAATTAACCTAAAACATGTAATCAAGCCTTATCTATTATCAGAAGCAGTAAAAACAACTTTTAAACCTTTTTTTTAAACTTTGGGGGTGTTTTGTTTTGATGTTGGTTTTGGTTTTTTTCCTGAAGAACAGTGAGGTCTCAGCATTTCAAACTCTTCTTCTTTCATAAACTTAATTCTTTATCTTGGATACAAGGGTAACAAAAGCCTCTGATCCAATCAACAGACAGGAGAGTTCACCTGAAGTGTCATGAAACAGAATCTGAAGTGATTCCAATATACCTGTGAAGAAGTAAAATCATTCTCAAAAAGAGAAGCATGAGAGATTATTGTCAAGTAGGAATAAACAACTGAGGGAATTACTAAAGGGGGAACAATTGGCAATGTTCAGCTAAGCAGAAGGGCAGTGGAGGATTACAGAGGACCACAATAGACAAAAGTCAAGTCATTGCTTCCCTCTGTTTTGGCAAATAGCAACA
Source organism: Passer domesticus (assembly GCF_036417665.1). Classification (NCBI taxonomy): domain Eukaryota; kingdom Metazoa; phylum Chordata; class Aves; order Passeriformes; family Passeridae; genus Passer; species Passer domesticus. The sequence goes on along the minus strand of NC_087512.1, from coordinate 53,757,233 downwards.
CAGAGCTGCATTAAAGTGAAAACTACAGGACAGGAAAAGTAATCTTTGTATCTTGACCAACAATATAAATCACATCTTATGCTCTGCATATAGTTTTTAAACACCTTGCTTCAAAAAAGATCACAGTTTTCCCAGACACATAGAAACACACATGGAAATGACATAAGGGAAATGTTTCTACCAGTAGGGACATTGTATCCCTCAGAATGCCTGGGGAGGCTGAAGAATATCCATCAGAAACACAGCCCAAAGAAGTATTCAAACATCGGGTGGAGAATCACTGGGAGGAAGGGCTGGGAAAGAGGATAAGCCTGCCAAGTTTGAGGTCCTTACCAGCTCCACAATAATTTCCCTAAACAAAGGTCCAGAATTTCAGATATTTACTCTGCCCCCAGGCTGGAATCACAGCTCTACATACCTATTTTTGGATGGAGTGGAAAATCTGTGGGTTTTCTCCTCCAAACTGCTGGTGCTACAACATGACTACTGATAACAATTTGCTTGTTTTCGCATAGAAGATAAATCACAATTTTTATTATTTTTACATTTCTTTTCAAATGTGTTTGAAAGGCTACACAATTAATATGCTGTATGAAATTACACTGGGTTTACTCCGTATGGAACAAGCACTTTTTTTTTTTTTTTGGTAATTTCCTTTTAAAAGACACTACTTTGCACTTAAAACACCTTATTACAATCACGGAAACATATTACAGATCCATTACCTAGGAGCCAAATTTTAGGCCTTAAAAATACTGCTGCAGGTTCCTGACAGTACTCTCAGAACCCTACACCACAATTTTTTTAAAGTTGCCAAACAATAAATAGCTGATTCACCAGACACATAATGAATAAAGATCTAGTTAACATATGAAGTTGACTATAGCACCACCAAAAGGCAGATTTTGCTATTGTTTAAAAGCACATAGGTTAGGGAAACTTCTCTTGAATGTTTTGGAACATTCTGACACTAAGCTGACATGACGGACATGACTTTGGTATAACCAATTATCACTAATCTCCTGAGAAATAATCTACAATCGACTCTCAGGATCAGAACCATTTCTCTGTATTGCACTTTTCTGTGGCATAATTTAAATCTCAAATTTGTTATGACCTTGGACTTTCTTTTCCCTGCTTTGCTTCTAGCAGGGAGATATTGACGATATTACAGCAATATATAGAAATCACAGGGGACTTCGGAATGTGAACAACCACAAACTTTTCAGGTTCTGTTTTAATACTTATTAAGGACACACACACACGTGCCACATAGAATTCTCTCTACTTCCACAGTCACATATTTAGTTACCTGAAATGTTGCATAAGGATTTGGTATAAAAACATCACATTTTAAATTAATCAAATTTGAAAAGCTGTTTTAAAACTACTCAGAATGATTAATGCCATTGGCAGCAGAATGCGTAAGTATTTTTTCCCATAATAACACATGAGCATTTAGCAATTTACATGACCATCCACTCTGTCATCCTAGCACAGTAAGCACAGTATTGCACTCATTACCATGAGCTCATCAATAATTACCTCAATTTCCCATATAAATAAGTCATAGCCCTGCTCCACATAAACAGACAGCCAGGTGTGGCCTGTATGACAACCAAGGCTCTTGTAAGAACTACTGCATTTTGCACCTTGAAAACTCAAATAACTGCCCCCGTATTAAATGTGTACAGCACCACTACAAGCGCTTCAGGAGATTCCCCTGATAAACTGCATGGTGAGTTTTGTTTGAGACCAGGCTACCAAAACCACAAAAGCTGAAGTTCCAGACACTGGTCCAGGTCAATGTGTCCTTTAGGGACAACCACAGTACGCCCTGTCCATGGATATTCTGTATAGAAGGCTGAGATGTCCTTCTCTCGTAGTCTGGGTTTATCTGCTAATTCCACATTTGAAGTTGTTTCTGTAACATGAGCGTTTATTTCACAGTAGTAACTCAAGTCTTTAAATACATTTTCCAACTGAAATAAATGCAAAGTAGCCCTTTAGAACCTGTTAAAATACATACACTGCTACAAACATAGATAAAGGCTTGCTGAAGCACCATTTTAACTGAAGTGGGCTCTACTGGATTTATAGATATATCCACTAAAATGCAGGGGGGTAATTTCTGTATCAGTGAATTAAATTAATTAGAACCAATTTGTTCCCTATACTTTGGTCAAAATACTATCAGGACAAGCCTTGACAGAATGGTGTTTTATAGTCACAGCTTCAAATGACAACCACACCTTCAATTACCTCAGATGCCAAATGAACATGACTCACCCTGCAAACCACCTGTCTGACCCAAAACTAGCCCTACTGCTGTACAGCACAGTAATACTTTTGGTTTCATTGAAGCCTTCCTAAGAATCCAAGAATCAAAACAAACACAGCTCAACAAGGACTATGGGCCACCAGGGAGATTACTGTGTAAAAATGGTAGCAATGCCAGCTCAACTTTTTGCAACAAATACCCATTACATTGTTTGTGGAAGTCATTCAGTGCATCCTATCAGTGTTTTTCACTTGCTATCCTAAACTACTTTTGTAAAGGAACACATCTTCCTAGGATCAGTTATCTTGACAAGGCAAACATTTGCAAGTATTTCTTATTCAGATGAGGTTTTGATCTGCCAAGAACTCTTGCATCTTACTACACTGCTATTCACTCTATCAGCAAAGGAAATTTTAAAAACAGGCCTATTTCACAGGTTTCCTCATCCTGCATTTTATTGCAACTTCAAAATAAAGATTTCTGTGAACAACTTTTTTTCCAGACTTCCTCCTTTCTTAGTGGGTGAGAGAAAAATAAAGTCTGTGAGAGTCTGACTCAGCTACAAGAAAACTTGTTTTATTACATACATTTGCTTACACAATTTTAAATAAGCATACTTCTCCCAAATGAAATTTCAATCCATAAAGTATGTATTCTTCATTTCTGCATTAAAGAGAACACTAACAGTCTCACACCACTCTTCATTGCTACAGTACACATTTTTTTCTATATAGTGTGGCAAAAATCCAATCAAAAGTCATTCCTCTAAACTGCTTAACTGTGTGCACAGACAAATGCAAATCAAGAACTGCACTGGAAAAAAAGTGCTGAATATGTTACAGTATAGACAAAGGACTAAACACAGTCTCTAAGCTTTCAAACACATCCTATAAAATACACAGCCTCCAAACTTAGAATAAACTTTCTAAGTTTTTGTGCACCACGGAAATTCACAAGCTATGTAACTCAAATATTGTAGTGTTAATTGGCCAGGATTACCGAGTAAAGCCCATGTGCAGGGCAGGGCATCCTGAGAACACTCAGCTCCACCACAGCCAACACTGTGCCCCAAAAGCATTAAGGAGAGCTAGAGGTGCAGGAGGAGGTGCAAAAACATTCCCGAGCAGTGTAACTACAGGTTAATTAATTTCACTCGTGCGCAACAAAAGGCACTGCAAATCTCCCCTGGATTCTGGGCCCAAAGCACGTTCCTTCTGACCCTGCGTTTGAGGGTTGCTCTGCTGGCTCGGACCTTCTCTCCTCAAGCAAAGAGAGAAGTGTTTCACAACCTCGCTGAAGCGATGTCGGCGATGTCACTTCGTCAGTGACTCTCTTCACACCCGCGGGTGCTTGGACGGCACAACGCAGACCCCGGGCCGGGACCTCCCCTTTCCCCGGGGCACTGAGTCACCGCCACGGTGTTGTGGGAGAAAAACTACAAAACACAACAAAAATCCCCAACCAAACAAGAACAAACCAAACCAATAACAAAAAAAAAAAAAAAAAATTAATTGCCCTTTGCCCCCGAAGGCCTGCCCGTGTTTGCTCTACCACTGCGCGCCCGGCCGGCTGCCCCGCGCCCACAAACGGCCCCAGCCCCTCACGGACGGGCACTCGCAGGGCCACCACGGCCCGCCCGCGCTGCCTCGCGACCCACCGGCTGAGGCCCCCGCCCTCGGCCGCAGGCCCGTCCCAGAGGGAAGGAGCAAGGCGGCTGCTCCACTGCACAAACGACCGTCCCCAGGACTGCCAGCGGCTCTGCACAGTACCCCAGGCCCCTGCCCGCCCCCTTTTATGGGTGCCCTGCGGAGTCGGGCCGGGGCCGGGGCCGCACTCACCCCGCCCTCTTCTGCCACCGCCTCCCGCCCGCCGCCGCCGCGGCGGCCAATCCCGCCGCCAGCAGCGCCCGCGTCGGCCAATCACGAGCTAGGGCGGAGGACAGCGGCCAATCCCGAATAGGGAGCGGGGCCCGGGGCGGGGCGCGGCGAGGACCCGGGCCGGGCCGGCGGCGCCCGGACGGGCCTGAGGCGCTGCCAGCCCGTGCCGCTTTTCCCCGCGTCAGAGGGTTTGCCCTGCTTATAGCCCGGCAGCAGCCCAGCGCCAGGCAGCTGCTCTCTCACTACCCACCAGCAGGACTGGGGAGAGAATTGGAAGGGTGAAAACTACAAAACTCATCCGTTGAGATGTAGACAGTTTATAACAGAGAAAGCAAAAGGCCCGCACACAAGCAAACCAACAAAAGGAATGAATTCCGTACTTCCCGTTATTGAGTAGGTGTTCAGCCATTTCCAGCCCATCACACTAAGGGTGACTTGGGAGGACAAACATCATCAGCCCAAACACCCCACCCTTCCTTCTTCTCCGCACTTGATAACTGCTCTGATGCCTTATGGTCTGGAATATCCCTTTGGTCAGTTTGGGGTCACCTGTCCTGGATGTGTCCCTTCCCAGACATCCAGGCACCCGAGCCCTTTCCCCAGTGAGGTGGTGTAAAAAGCAGAAAAGGCCTTGGCTCTGTGCAAGCCCTGCTCAGCAACAACAAAAACATCTCTGAATTATCAACTCTGTGTTCAGCACAAAACCAATTCACAGCTTTATACTAGATGCTGTGAAGAAAACTACCTGAACCCCAGTCAAAACCAGCACAGATTTGATTTTAATATTCATTTTTATTAATATTAGTAATTTGTATGGGGAATCTCTCAATGTCAATTTTGTGTGGAATATTTCAACGAAGATAACATTGTTTGACACTCTTATCTGCACAAATATTCCTACCCTCTGTTCCAATGATAAACGAAATCAGTTCTTGGAAAATTGAAAAAGAAAAAACTATTAGATTATGGTACCCTAACCTGCTTCTATCTACAGCAAAAGTGGTTTTTTTGCTGTTCAGTATTACCCTGTCTGGTACATTCTAAATGGTTAGGAGTGAATAATTTAGGAATGCCAATATCTACTTATTGAAACATGGTAACCATGAAAGAACAAACTTTATCCCCAAAGAAGAAAACAAGTGATCACTGGGCCTAAAGAAATACGATTTCTATTAATGTAGACCATATTTGTGCTGCCATTCAACAAAAAGAGTAAAATAATCAAATTCCTCCCTTCCTCCCTTGCATTATCAGTTCAGATCTCATTTTTACTCATTTTGCTCTTCTGTGTTTTCTATTATTATTTTTCATGTCCCTCCAGTTTAAGCAAGATAAGTGACTATCTACTGTTCTATTCTATTCTATTCTATTCTATTCTATTCTATTCTATTCTATTCTATTCTATTCTTCTTTTTTTTCTAAAATTATTTTTGCTAGAAACAACTGATAGTTCTAAACTAATTATTAGAGAGGGGTGCTTACAGGAATGTATACAGACTTATGGAAAGGCAAGTCCAATTCCGATACTTTGAGGCAATGATGTGAGTTATTCAAAAAGGTCAAGATAGTCTACAAACACTAGCCTATCTCTGCTATCAGTAGAGCCCAAATCCCTCAGCAACAAAGGATACAACTTTTCAATTTAGGCTTATATTGAAAAACACCCTCTTGAGGAATCAACCTCCACACCCACAGGCTGGCATAAAAGGAAACAGGAGAAATGAGGCACTAAAGTTTAAAATGACCTTCTGTGAATTATCATCATGGTGCATCATCTCATCATCCCATAGCAACAAGAAGTTTTGGCTGAAACTGTGTCTAAACAGAGGAATGCTACTACTGTGCAAACACCTTGCTTGTGTGTCTTCAGCTGAGAAATACGTGGGATTTGTTTCTGAAGTCTTGCTTTGCTCATTGATAATTGTACTCCAGTAAAAACGAAATACAAAAGTCCATTAAGTTTTTTTGTAATGAATTTTTAATGATTGCTTAAGACCCTTCTGCTGCAACTGATGCATCCCCGCTATCATTCATGTTATCATTCATGTTGTCATTGTATTCAAAGGACTAAATAAACACATAAATAGAAAGATCTGTGCAGGTAAGCATTTAGTATTTCATAACTTTTAAAATCTTCCAGTATTTAGACAATGTGGTTTTTCCTCAGGAAGCCAAACTGTAGTTTCTCATACTGATGCTGCTCCCAGAAAGAGCATACAGATCACTGTATCAAGAAGTGCCTTCTCTTTTTCCAACCCTAGATTATTATGCTTTATAATGATTGAAAAAATATTGATGATTGTCCTTCCTCACAGAGGATTTCAAAGAAAACTGTGACAGAGTACTGAAAGGCAGACATGAAAATATGATTACTGTAAAAAAATTCTATTGTAAACCATAAACTGTCATGCCTATGTGCTTTCTTGATGTGTCCCATTTTCTCTGCAGAAATTTGGTCTGGTAGTTTTCAAGTATTTTCTTTTATTATTTTCTTTTCAGGTGCTTGGTATTTCCACAGTGTGCATGAACAGCAGCTTCAATTGGACTTGCTATTCTGTGTTAGAAACATTGTACAATTGGTTATTTCAGGATGTTTCTGAGCAAACAAGATATTATGTGTACTTCACAGCAGAGCAAATATTTCTTAGAAGGATGAGAATTGTTGTATGTACACACTACAAGTGATTTATTTAAGTACAGTTACTCAGAGGCATCCCCCAAACTCTGAAATTACAGCACAGGAAGCTGTAAAAATACCAGTAACAAATACAGAACTGCAAATGAAATCTTGTCTCCAGAAAATTCAGATGGCTGTGAGTTTAGGAAAGCATACTATGTTCCAGTTTAAAACACAGATAATGTAAATATAATCCCATGTGACACAAGAACAACAAAACGTTCAGTTTAATAAAGTAAAGGTAGAAAATTTTAAACTGGTTAAAATAATTTTGCTGACACATTGTAAATCTAGCCAAAGGGTATTTCCCCAAGGAGGTATTACTAAAAATTGTGTTATTTAAAACTATCATTAAGAACAAGTGTCTAATAGAATATAAGGTATACTTTGCAAATTATAGAGATAAGGTCAACATCTACGTTTGCTTTAGTATAAATAACAAATGCATACCCACAATTATGGAAGGAATTATTTAAATCTATGTCCAAAATTTTAGATTTCAAACTATTTTGAATTGATGAAGAAGACTATTTCTTCATGGTTGGATTATTTCCTGCCCTTGTACTTCAGAGTACTTCCCCAAGGTCCTTTTATTCCTGCTGCTCTAGCAAAGACTTAATAAGATTTAAGTTTTCCCTTTGCTCACTATGGTAATTTATATGTAACAAAACATTATTTTCTGTAATAAAATCAATTAAATAGTCCTGCAAATACACAAAACTAGCTTCATAAAAATGATTTTTCTTTCTTACAGCAAAAATCAGTTACTTTGCATCACACTAGGACTCAGCCTACTGAGCTGCTAAATAAACTAGCTACTGTTTCAGATCCTTTTACACCTCTAAAAACAAAGATTAAAAAAAGTAACAAATGAAATATGGTTTTATTCCAGGTCACATTATCTAGATAATCCACTTGGATGCTAAAACACAACTATAAGATATAAAATATTGCTCAGACAGTCCTCATTTGTGCTGGACACTTAAACCAGTTATGAAGGAATAGCAATATTTAAATGATTGTTTTATTGATGATATGTTGTTGTTATTCATAGCAATTACTAATTGCTTAATAAATGTAGGTTTTATATTGGAATAGAATAGAATTAGAATTTTCAGTTGTAAGGGACATAAAATGATAATCTACTCCAACTGCCTGACCCCTTCAGGCTTGACCAACAGGTAAAATATGTTATGAAGGCCATTGCACAAATACCTATTAAACTATGGATTACAGACTCAGCCATGTTCCCATCATCCAGATCTCCTCAAATACCTATTGTTATGGTTTAGCAAAACCTAAGCTCTGCAGGATAACTCAGACTAGTAAATTAAATACTAACTAGCAAAAATTCTCAAGGGAACCATAACAAATTAAAGTTTCATTAAAGAGACAGAATAGTCTACATATATTTGTATCTCACATTAATATATCAGGATATACACAGGCTGTTAAGTATGAAAAAATTATTGCATGCAATCTCTCTATATCTAAAAGTAATTTCTAAATAAAAGTTCTTTGTAATTTGAATTCCCACCAAGGTCTCTGATTAATTTAATTCATTTGGCAGTGATACATTGAATCAAAGAATTACCTTAGCATATAGTGTCTAGAAACCATGTATTAAAAACCCAATAATACATTTCCCACAAAACCCTCCAAAATTCTACAAAAAGCTGCTACACAAACAGGTACTCTACTAGTTATAGATCTGAGGCTTTCTTAATCAATATACAAATATATATCCTGTTAATCCATCAAGACAGCACATATTAGGATTACAATTAAAAGGGCTTTATTCAGGAAAACATTCTTCATCAGAAACACACTCAAAGAGATACAGAAGGCCAGTGCACAGACAAGTCAAAGGTTCCCTTATGGTTGTGGAATCTCCTTCCTAAATGACAGTATTTTTAAACAGAAGCAGCCAACTTTTTCTGTCCTGAACTAAAGAATGTTAAAAGACAACTAAATGCTTTTGTACCTCTTCTTCATCTACTGTAGCAGCTACAGCTGTTGCTTCAAACGTGCCATGTTCTAGCTTTTAAAACTAGTCATGAAAGGTCCAACAAAATTGGGTGAAATAAGAGCTAGTAGCTGGGCAAGACTCCTCCCCTCTTCCAAATGTCTGGGGTGCCATTGTGATACTGTAACAGTAAAATAGTGACACTCCATCCTGTAGGCACACTGAGAGGAATGAAAACTGCCACAGTGATTGATTTGGTTTTCCAGACAAAAAAAATGAAGAGATTCTAGGATTAGTTTATAAATATATAGCAAAATGTTTCAGCCACCAGTTTCAAAAGTCTGTATTTTAGCCGTTTATCGTAAGCGAACCAGCTTAATTGGAAGCCTAACAACTGTTCTAAAATGGATAACTTTTGCTTTTCAGAATAGAATTAATTTTTTTTTTTTGTATCAAAGCCCTGAGTAGCTGAAGCAATTCTGTCATTATTCTCTGAGGCTGGTGGAAGTACAGCATGTATGTCTATGTATGTGTGTTACATCTCCAAATTCTGGCACAAAGTCAAATTTGTCAGGTCTGTGAGTTTGAACGTCTTCTGGTATTTAGCTGACAGAGTGAGGAAGTTGAAGTGAATGGTGAAGAGCTGTTAGAGTCCAAAGCGGGCTCTCCCAGCAGTGCAGTGAGGAAAGCTGGAAGGAAGGACTTGCCCCCATAGTTCCCTCAGGGGGCATTTCCAGCTGTGGGTTTACTGCTGGTGCCACAGCTGTGCAACAGCTGGCCTGGGCATGGTTCTGGACCTTCCCCTGTCTGGCCCAAAAGCTGGACCCTTGGGAGGAACTTCCCAGCTCAGCCTCAACCTGGGCTGTGTCTGACTGGGATCAGCAGTCCTTGACCTTAATTCTGAGCTCTGTGATTTTGTCAGTGAGGCCACCGCTCCCACCTGACTTGCTGCCACACTTGGCTCCTGGCTTGCCTTCCTTTCCAGAGCAGTCAAGCCTTGCTGTGCAACTCTGAGAAACTGATTTGTCAAAAAGAAGAAATTTTTTATTGAGAAGGATCTCAAAGCCTGCTATGCTACAAGTTTCGTACATTAGGACCCAAGTAAGTTAAGAGGTCTGCCATGCTGTCATTATTGGTATTATAGTAATGATTAAATTTAAAAATAAATCCTGGCCTAGTGAAGGACAAAGACACAAAATATTGGAAAGTTCCTCAAAAACTCAATAGAAGTGCCTTCTGAATTTGCTTGCATAAGGATTTCTGCTGCTCAGAAAAGAAAAAGATTACTATTCCAAGCTTGGGAAAGATAAATATTACCTTTCTCAAGCAGTCTTAAGGAAAACTATTCCTGTGTTTCAGGATCTCCAGTCCTCAGACTTTTAGAAAAAAAAAACATAATGGGAGAAGAATTTATCTTAGCTTATTGACCTGACAGATGTATTTATAAGTATTGAACAAAATTCTGCTTTTAGGTGCAGAGGTACAGGTTCAAGAATAGACAACATTGATGCATTTTTACTTCTGAATCCATTTCTGGCAAAGGCGGTATGATCCAGGGAGTTGTAATCATGTAATTGTCAGTAAAGTCTGAATTACTGTACTTTTTTCCACGTTCCAAATTTCCCTTTTACCTATTTTTTTTGACACACTTGAATACACAAATGCCCAAGCCACTCCCTTCTTCTTGAAATGATGGAATATCTTACATGGGAGAAGGGAGACTAATGCAATAAGGTACTCTTTCATTTACTAGGTGCTGTGGGTGAAGAAGTCTTGATCCTAAAATGGAAAGAAAATAACTGTATGAGTTGTATAGCTGCTGCAATCATGTCTTTCAAACACTTGTATGCTATATTTATACCGAAAGTACTACAAAATGCCCCCATATTTTAAAACTGCCTGGTTTTTTTTTTTGTTGTTTTTTTTTTTTTTTTTCCCCTGTGAGGACACGTGTTTATGTCCACAGAGAATTGATTTTCAAATATTTTTTACCTTACAAGTGAAATAGGATTTTTTCCATCTTCAGCTACTGAAGTTGAAGAATCCCCATCCAGCACACTGACACCAATTTGTAGTGCTGTGAATCTATTTTTCACTTCTTCAGTATACTTTTCCTTACTGAATCTAGGTGATATTAAGAACTTTCTAAGCATGACTGCAATCATATATAGAAAAAGAGGTTCTGGCTTAACAAAGTGGAATAAAGTAATTTGAGATGATAAATGTTCATATGGTGATCTTACCTGTAGGTATTGTGGTTAAGGTTTTCCAAAAGGCTCAAGAGAGCTGTGTGCACCCTTCCCCCAAAAAGAGTAGCTTACATTTAGTAGATTTTGTTCTCCCATACCTTTTAGTATGTTTTTCCTCAAACTCAAGACTGTCTGAATCTTTACAAGTTGTTCTCTGCAGGTAGTGCTATAGTGAATTTTCATGTGAATGGCTAAGAAGGAATTTAAATGTCTTACTATAATTACACATCCTGAAATTATGGAGCCTCAGCTTGTACTACCCCAGAGAAACTGGGACTGCCGCCTAACATTTACAGCATTGCTGCACACAAAGCACCACAGAGTTCTCCCTCCCTAACACTGCACAGCAGAAATGTGTGAGATACTGTTGCTGAAGTCACAAACAAAGTCTGCACTTGTTTTGGAAACAGAATTTTTTATCCCTTTAATAAAGATAAGCCTAAGAAGGGCAAATATTGTTGCAATGTAAAGTAATTTATGAGAAGGGTAAAATCTCTCAGTTCTCAGGTATATCTTTATCAAAAAGTTAACTGATCAAAAAATGGACATGGTCTACTTATTAGAAAGTTAAAATACTCAAATTCCATGTTTAAATATGTCATACCTGCAGTTTGGTTTCCTAATTACTCTGATTATTTGTCTGTCTTCCTGTGTCAGAATTTTTTCAAAGGCAGTGGGTAGAACAGGCTTCACTGCGAAAACACATAGTCCACAGTCCATGGGGAATAACTCCTATGTTTGTTCAGCACCAGCTCTTTTATCCACAGGAGAGCTAAGCCATCAGTTCTTCTCTTCATAGCACAACTGATTTAAGCATGATACAAATAACATAAGTAGCAGAGGAACTGAAAAGTCAGAGTGGAAACATTCCAGATTAAATAAGATGGCATAAAGCATTTGCTAGAGTTTGATTTTTCAGCAACCAGAACCTGGGAGTTATTATAGGAATTATCTTGCTACTTATCTTCATTCTGTTTCAGTAACAGCACCTGCAAGATCTTATTGATGTAACTAGCAAACCAGATGGCAACTTTGCTAATTTATTTTTTTTTTTGAGGAAGTGATTGATTTTTTATACATTCATTGTATAGGACAACTGGAGAATATTAAATTGCATGTACATATTGACCTATATTAAATCAAGCCACCTTGTTGTGTTTGTTGATAATCTACTATGCTATTGATTGCTACATCCTTCCCTATCCTCTAGAATCTGCTGGCTGTGCTCATATCTTTTATGCGTAAAACATTAGGAGATCATTGGCAGAATCTAAAAGTTATGTGTGGCTCCTGCAACTCTCACAGATCATGGTGGGAAAGCCAAGCCTGTTTTGTTTATTCTGTTACACACTTCAAGCTAATTTGTTTCTTGGCAAAGAAAGTGGCATATATAAACAGTCTGAATTTTCTTTATTTATTGAGCTCATAATCTTCCCTGGCCAGTCAGATTACTTATTCAAACTCAGCCAGTTAATAACTACACAAAACACAGTTATCTGACTTAAAACAGTTGCTATAATGTGCAAAATTATGCCCAACTTTCTTCATCATTTTTTTTACTGCTTCTATACACTTTCAAATATACTGTGTTGATTTCCCAGTGTTTTAATGTATCATCCAGGAAATAAACAGTGAAAGAATGTTTTCACTGCAGCAACATCTCATCTAATTTTAAAGGAGAAAAGTCTACTGACAACCATTCGACTCTTCTATGAGTATATAAGTTTAGGTATTTTCCATGTACTGCGTATGTAGGTATGGAAAAGGTACCATTAACAAGCTGTACCACAGGACATATGTAAAGAGGTATGATTCATACCTTTGTGACCCTGAGATGACATTAAGGAATGAGATCCAATAATACTGTCCATATGTAAACAGAGAATAAATACTGTGGAAGAGGTTTGGCTCTTTGCCTTAAGAGACGGGCTTTAGGGAGAAACTCATTAGCAAATCACACAGAAGGCTGTTTTGCAAAATTTCCCAAATCTTATCTCTTATAGAAAAATAAATAATAGACAATATAATGACATTATTATATGTGGATAATCTACAGATTTTAGGATCTTATTCTTCAAAGTGAACATAGAAAACAGTGAAGCTCACTATTAGAAGGAGAGTTAGAATAAAATACAATGAAGTTTCTCACAATACTTGCAGATGTCAACAGGGAAATCTGAGTGTATGCTCATTTGAACATAATTTCATGGAAGAAACCCTGGGGATCTATTCTGCTTGCAAAGACTCATTGGAATTTCTTTCAGCAATAGCTTAAACAGCTTAAAAAAGTGAGTGAGTAAAGACTGAATGGTTTGTAAACCAGTGTATATTTTCAGCTTTTAGGGGCTTCCTAATATAAAAATTTAAAAGAACACAATATGCTGTTGAAACAGAAAAAAGTTAAATGCTGAAATTCCAAAATAGAATTATAAAAGCATTTTTCCTAAATAGAGACATTTCTGTGGTGGCATTCATTCTGAAAAACTGATATTTTAAGAAGAGAGATAGAGTGATAATTTTCAAGCATCTCTGTCCTGTATTTCCTTCACTGTATGAATATGCAAACATCATAGCACAATGTGAATACTTATTATCTATTATTACGTGGTTTATGTTTTCTGTTTTTTAGACAAAAACCATAAATATTTGTCCCAGCCATGAAGAGCTTGCAGTGTAAAGGTGAGGAGCCAAGAGAGAAGCATTCTTACAGTACAAGAGAAGAATGTCAGCTGGCAATTGGCCACATATGCCCAGCATAAAATTTTAGAAATGGAAGAGTTTTTTTTCAAAGGATTTGGTATGCAATGTATTCCTACAACTTAACACTAATGGTCAGCTAGCCTCCTGTGCACTTCAGTCCAAATTGCAGCCAATTATTGTGCTGAAAGTCTGTCCCCCAACTTAGAGCAGAGATCTATAGAGGATCAGGAGGTGAATTGCAATGCTGCCTAATGGGCCTGTTAGCAAGCTATGTCAAGGTTTGTAGCAGAGTCTCCATACGCACTTTATCCCTGCCATTAACAAGAAGGAATGCTAATACTAAAGGATAAGTCTAAGGATCTGACACAACCTGCAGACTATCACAATGCTCCAAAGCACCCAGCTATTAAATAAGACAAAAGTGTGAGGTTTTGGTTGCAGATGAAGATGCTTAGTAGCATATATAGGTCTTAGTCCTCGAGCTGCAGAGGTGCAGGAGTGTGGGCTGCCCCTAGACCAATTCTCAGAGACCGTGGTGGTAGCCACTGGGAAATGGTTGACAACATCAGTTCCAGGAGGAAACCAGCACAATCTGGAGAACATGGCTTGGATGCAGTTGAGGCTCACAAGAGTAAAAGAGGGCCAGCTCTTGCTCAGCTCCCAGCCAGCAGCACCTGTTTTGGTGCCGCAACCTTGCGCTGCAGCTGCTGCCAAAGATATTTTTTCTGACCGTGTACTCCCGAGGGCCTGCCCCTCTCGGGCTCGGGCCCCTTTCTGCCAGGTGAGGGAAGGAGAAGCCTGCCCCGGGGGCGCGGACAGCAGCTGTGGGTATTCCATGAATTCCCGGGATGCAGGGCCCGGGCGGGCTCCCGGCCCCGCCCCGGCAGTTCCCGCGCACGGCCGCCAGGTGGCGCCGCGCGGCTGCCGTGAGGCCGACCCCGGGCCGGGCGGGGAGCGCGGAGAGCCCTAATTAAATAATTAACGAAACAAGTAAGTGAAGGGATGACAGCTAGCCAGACAAAATCATAAATAAACAGATAAGCAAGGATCGAACTCTCTTTTGTAAACCCCATCCCTTCCTTCTTGCCGCAGTGAAGTTTTTTTGCGCTCAGTCAAGTCCCTGTTGGTTTCTGGAAATGCTGATTTGGACACAGTGGTGTGAAAAAAGAGCTGTTTAATGGAGAAAGTTGTGTTCCTGGGCTCCACCGTGGCAGGACATCACACCCAGGGACACTTCACATGCACAAGTGGAGGAGCTGTGGAAGGTGTGGGCCAGCACCTGTGCAGCCCTTACACGAATTCTTTCAGTGATTGTGTTTGGTAACACTTACCTACCATTTTAGTTTCCTCAGGAGTGGGATTTGGGAAAACAGCGTTATGGCACAAGCAGCTTAATATACTGCAATTTCATGAGACTATGATGATTTAGCTGCCTTTTTTTTATGTCCAGAGGGGATACAAATACCATAGCTGACAGTGGACTTGTGCTACATCATGACATAAAGAGGACTACACATACAGATTACAGCTCTTAGCATACCAAAGAAATATCTAACACAAGCAGTTTACATCATAACTGCAAATGTGGTTGAAGAACTAAGTGTTTGGATAAGTCTGTGACTCTCACAGGGCTCACATCTGCAAGAGATGAAACACATCTCTTGGAGAGGAAGCCCAAAAATGTATGGCTGTATGGATACTCGTATTGCTGAGCTAGCAAAATCAGTAACAATAGTGCATGATGTCACTTATCTCTAGGGCCTTTGCAATAATCCACTGCTGCTGTTGCCATGGGAGCTTGGCATATGCCTAAAATCCATAAAGGCAATGTTCCATGAGGTCAACAGACATTGGCTGATAGGCAAAAAAGTTAGTATGTCAAGAAGTCTGCAAATTAGGAAGCTAGAAATAAGCATCTAGGGTATCCAAGATGGAAGAAAAGCTCTTGTAGAAAGACTGGTGAGGAGACAAATTTTTGTCTGTTTGGTTTGTTTTTAATGCAGAACAAATTTGTGAGAAATTCTTCAGCTGAGTAAATGTCATTACAACAGTAGTACGCCCCAATCCTCTAAAAAATGAGTGAGGGTTAGCAATAATTTGTGTTTTAGTATGACTTTAGCACTCCCTTCTGACTTCTTGATTGCTGGATGTTCCAGAGCATTTGACAGAGCAGGAAGCAAGAACAGGGTGAAAACCTCTGTATGCAGAAGTGTGAAGGCTGCTGCGTAAACACACTAACATAACTGTCAGCTGAGAGACAGAGTCCGTTTTCTTCACAGTAGCTGCTACAATAATGTGGATTTTGTTTTCAGTGTGAGAATAATGTTCCTAACACACCATGTTTTAGTTGTTGTTAAATAGTGCTTATCTGTAGTCAAGGACTTTTCAGTGTCTCATGCTCTGCCGGTGAGGATCTGCAGAAGAAGCTGTTTGAGAGCATGGCCAGGACAGCTGACCCAAACTGGCCAAAGGAATATTTCACAACATTGACTGTCATGTGCAGTAGATAAACTGGAGGGAATTGGCTGGGAGAAAGTGGCTGCTCTTTTAGGATGGGCTGGGCATCAGTCAGCAGATAATAATTGTATTGTGTATTTCTTGTTTCTCTTGGGTTCTCTTACTCTGTCTCTGCTTGGCTTTACTATTTTTTAAAATAATTTTTATTATTGCTATATTTGTTTCAATTATTAAATCATTCTTATCTCAACCCCTTAATTTTACCTATCTTTTCCGATTCTCCTCCCTGCTAGGATAGGCTGGGAAGAGTGAACAGGAGGCTGCATGGTATTTAATTGCTGTCTGTTATTGAAGCATGGCAATTAGGTATTACAGTAAATTTTTTGTAAATGCAGCCATTCTGTTTCAATGCTTAAAATATATTTATTAGCTAGAGAGAGGCTGTTAAACTCAGAGGATGTTAAGTATAATGGGAATCTCATTAGTGGTCATTCACCCTGTTGCAATTAGTGTGGGTGTGGGTAGCTTGCAAATTTTGTTTGATTTCTGCTGCTGATTTGTGTGCTGACTTTTCTTGGAAATAACACCAGAAAATTCTAAAGATGTTGCATTATGAGAGTAAGGAGAATTCTGAGGACACTGCTGACTGCTTATTTGTATTTCACTTGACAGAATCAGAGAATGCTTTGGATTCGAAGTGAGTTCACACATTATCTACTTCCAACACCCCTGCCAAGGGCAAAGACATGTGCCACTGTACCAAGTGACTCGAAGTCCCATCTAGCCTGGCCTTGAACACTTCCCAGGATAGGGCATTCACAACTTCTTTGTATCAGTGCCTCACCCTACTCACAGTACAGAATTTCTTCTTAAAATCTATTCTAAAACTATTCTCTTTGCTTTCAAAACCATTCCCCCTCCCCTTGTCCTGTCACTATGTGCCCATTGCAAAACGTCCCTTTCCAGCTTCATTGTAGCATTTTTAGGTACTGGAAGGTTGCTAAAAGGTCTCTTCCCCTCCCCTCCTCCCTTCCCCCAGCTGTCTCAGCCTGACTTCATAGGAGAGGTGCTCCAGCCCTGTGGTCATCTTCATGGCCTTTGCATTAATGTCCTTCTCAAACAGCTCCGTGTCCTTGCTGTGCTGGGAGCCCAGGGCTGGAGGCAGATCTGCAGGTGGGGTCTCACCAGAGTGGGGCAGAGGGGCAGAATCCCCTCCCTCCCCTGCTGCCCACGGGCTCTGGGTGCAGCCCAGGACACACTTGGCTCTCTGGGCTGGGAGTGCCCATGGCTGGCTCATGTCCAGCTCTCACCCACAGCACCCCCAAGTCCTTCTGGCCAGGGTTGCTCTCAATCCATTCTTTGCCCAGCCTGTGCTTTATGTTGTACATGGAATTCTTTCAAACTGCATTGTAGGCCATATCTCATTTTCCCATGTCTACTAATTTATCTTTCTCCATCAGTCATATGTGATAGAATAATTTATTATGTGATACTTCAGTATCCTTTCTACAATATGCACCTTGCACTGACTCCATTACTGTATTCAGTGTGGATTCAGCTAATAAAGAGAGAGGCAAAGTAAGTTAATCAAAAGGAAACAGGATTTTTTTGGTGAACAGCAGTTAACCAGAGTGGCTGCCAGATGGCTCTGAACTGTACTCTCTTTATTTCATAATTTCATAATTTCATAGTTATCAAAACTCTTCCACACCATCCACATATTCCAGAATTTGACTTCTCTTATTGCTGGGAAGCAGCCATCAGGTAACAGCTGAATGATGCTGACAGCACTGACACTATTCCAAAGGTTATTCTGTACAGCCTGGAAGTTATAGAAAGGGACAAATTGTTTGGAGTTATGGAAAGTAAGGAAAGCTGTAGAGAGCTGTCCTAAGAGCTTAACAATTTGTTCATAATTTCACCATGGGTGTTTTGTTTCCAGTTGTTCTCTTGACCAAATATTCCCAACTAGAACTGCCTCCAGTTGCAGTAACAGAGCAAGTTTTTCCATAGAAATTATTCAATTTATTTTATGAGAATTTTAATGAGGAACAAAATGAAACAGAATGGCTTTTCTGGAAAAAGGAAAACTATATTACAAGAATATTATTTTTTTAAAAAGTACTATAAGTTATGCTTTCTCTGTATTTTAGTGTTATTTTCTGCTACATGATACCATGATCTTTGATAGTGTGATGACTTTGAAAAATACCCCACAACAACAGCAGTTCTTGCACACTTTTTGATACAAATTTGGTCTCATATATTCTTGGTTCCCAAAACATTAAAAACATTTCTTACATCTATGCTCCTTTCATTATGCAAATACCCTCCTACTGGTATAGTTACAGTTAATTCTTTCTGAATAATACTGCTGTACTCAGAGAACAGTGGCATGACACTCAAGGTAGTAGGCTGTCCGTATTCTGAGCCTCAAAAAAATGATGAGAAATGATAGATTGTTTAAAGCTATTGCTGCTGGCATTATTTTTGCATGTTATATCTTGTAATGTGGGTCTTTTTAAGGGCATAGGACTTGTGAAGTCATATGTGGTCTCTTAAATAAGTTGTGTGTGCATTATAGGCAAACACTAAGGAGTGAGAAGTGGTGGAAAAATAATAGTCTACAATTTGCTACTGCAAAGACTACCTTGGTTCTGGTGTTTGTGAATAGTGACATCCTTGTGACAGCACTGTGTTCACTGATTGCATGCTGGGAAGCATGTGTGAAACAGGTGTATTTATCAGAAATAGGATGGCAATTTTTAAAAATTGAAGACAAATGCAGACTTTTCTTTGTTTTCAATCTACTGTAAAGCTTAATTATATGGAAGATTCATAGGTTACTTTTCAAATTAAAGTATTATTTAGGAAAGGTTTGGTTTAATTCAGCAAAAGAGCTAGATGATATACTTTACATGGTTATTATCTTAAAAAAAATTAGGACAATTTTAAATAGCTCAGTTTCTTTTCTCAGGATGGCCTTGCTAAATAGTTTCAAAAGGATTATTTTCCTTTAGTTTTCATGAGCATTATACAAATCTCAAAATATTAAAACCTGGCCAAAACAAGTGTGCATAACTGGATATGTACTATTTAGGCCTTCAGAAGATATGGGTAAATTATTATTGTTGTTGTTGTTGTTTAGAATTTTGACTGCTTTCACACAGAGCTGCGGGAAGATCAGATAGTGCCCCAAGGTGGAAGACTCCATTGTTAATTTTATTTATGTCTGTTTATCATGCCAGTCTGTCATCAAATCAACAAACTCTAGGAATCAACCATCTCTAGGAATGAAACTTGGAGAGTTACCTGTCTCTCAGATTAGATTTCTTTTATACCATCTAGCCAGACCCATCAGCTCATAGATAGGTTGTGAAGTAGATTTTCAGATATTTATGATATGTAACCAAATTGAAAGTGTTGAAAATGAAAAAAAAAAAAAAAGAGTGTCAGTAAACAAACTGAATTTGTAACCTTGCTATATTGAAAAGGTGATGGGAGTGTTGAAGCAAAGGTGAGGTGTTACAGAGGTGCCATGGCAAGTTTTGTATGAGCCATCTCAGATATCTGAAACAGTTGACTAAACCCAAATTTCATATGGCTAATTTTCCCATCAGGAATAGTGTTTAAAGTAGGCTATGGAACACTAAACTATTCTCTTAAAGGAGATTTATATGGAATAATTTTTTTTCTCCCTAAGTCACTGCTGCAGGAATACTTGTGCTTTCTTTTGAAACACAAAGCACAAGGTGATACTACTGTCAGAACACTGTAGTTTCAGTGAAAAAGAACCATTTCAAATTTTAATTCATTTATATGCATTTAACTTTGCATTTATAACATTTGTCTTTGTTAGAATACAACAGGGAATATGGATAAAAGAGGTTTTATTCCAGAGAGAAGATAAGCAGTAACTCTTCACAGAGGTCAAATGTCACCTAAGAATTCTGACAAAATAGTATTTAATGTTGCTCCTTTATGTCTTGCTTCTTTCTTTTCTCTGTAATTATACAGTACTGCGCTGGATCTTGGTTTAAAAGAATCCTTCAGAAAAGGAAAACAGTTATTCCATCTGGTATACTGCAAGCACTTTAGAAAAAGTGATGTAAATTTTGACATATCTCAAAAAAACCCCTATGTAAATTACACATAAGAACATACACATGCAAATGCTAGCCTGTATCCCAAACAAGCTTATTCAGCACCCCAGATGTCAGCATGAAAATGGTTAAAACTCATGTTAAACAAGGAACTTAACTTAAAAGTATGATGTGCTGTAGATTAACTGTCCTGTTCTTGGAATTTTCCTCTGCTCTCTCATTTAGCTTCTCTTATGTTAAAACAAAAAGAAGAAAAAAAGAAACAAGAGAGAGAGAGAGAAAATAATATTAAATAAATCTTCACTTTCTTGCTCAAATGTGAGTGACAAAAAAAGGAATGACCCTCCAAAGCATTAGGATGGTCAGATAAGTCCATTCGTATTGTCCCACTCAAAAATAGTATAAAAAAGGAAAAATGCGAAACCTAGTCAAAATTTTGTATTTTGTTACCTAGTCCAGTAAGCCTGCCAGGTACTGGTGCTGACTTGTGGAGCCCTGTGTTCTTGCAGGATCACCATATGTGAAGGATCCTTCCAGCCTTATGCTTTACCTTGGCAGACAGCAGAATTTCCACGCACTTAGAGGCAGCAAATGAGAATCCCTGGATACATTTTTGCTGAGTAGGGTAGGTTTTTACTTGATGTTGTGTTATAGCTGTTGTTTGCATTTCCAGTAATAAAGACTGAAAAAAGAATTGTGTCTTCTGACAGACAGTGAGGAAGACAACAGAAATAGAACTGACTATGCACTGCTCAGTGCAATACTCACAAACATTCACACAAAAGTGACTGAAGCATTTCTTTTCACCTTTGGCTTTCCTCAATTGTTGCACAGGCTCTTTCCTGGAATTTCCATTACTCACTTATCCTCTACACTTGGACTGCCTGTCAGCTGCTGCTGCCTCCACAGTCCATTTAAAAGAGAAATTTGACATTTGAACTAGTAGCTATGGTTGCAGGCCATTTGTTTTGTTCTTGGTCTAAAGGAGCCACAAATTAAGATGGCTTTGCAGCATCTGGATAAACATTGCTTTATGTCTACATGGAACATCCATCTTTAATGATACCACATTTACTCTCTGCCAAGCACATTGCAAATTTGCATAGATTAGGTGAGTCAGTAGATGACAGATCATAATTTCTCGCTTGGGAAAATTTTCTACTTTCCTCATCTGCTTGTGGATTATTGTCTTATGCATTGAACACATCTGTGTTTCCTACCTTACATGTCCTTTTCTTAAATACAAATTAGAATCTTGAAACAATCAACTGATGGGTGTTTCCTTACAACAAATACTACATGTTTCTAACTTTCAAGATCTGTTTCAATCCAATTATGGGGCATGCATCATTGAGAAGAACAAACCAGAGTAGCAGTAAAATGTCATATAGTACTCCCATGAGTTTAAACATGGGTTTAAATTTGGTAGCAATGAGAAAGGAATTAAGTTCATCAATTGGATATTTCACTGAAAGAAGCATGGATAGTCTATTAACTGTGTGTAACACCATATAGTGAGCAAATAGTTTTGTTCCTCAAATCATTATAGGAAGAGAAAGACTTTATGAAGCTAAAAAATAAAAGAAAAGAAGGTATGTGTAGTCTGTGATTTATATTACGTCTACTACTCTAAAGAGAAAAAAAGCATTTATTTAAGAGACAAAGAATGTAAAATGTGAGGCAAACATCATCTAAGCCTGCTTTTTGTACCAAGCTAGCACAAACCTTGAGTTTCAGTAAGCATTTCTTCTCTGCTGACAGTATCCTTGAATCTATAGCTCTAGGCCTATTGCTAATGATTAGAAGAAGGATGCTTCTAAAAATATTCTTATTCCTCATCTCTGGTACTTGCTTATATATCTATATATCTCCATTGTTAATTTCTCTAAGTGCCCAATCCTTATCTTAAGATTAGTGATACATACTACCTAAGCAGGAATGATAGATACTTAAAACCTCAGAAATGATGCTGTTATGAGAGACAGAGAACTTTGTATGTTGGTAAACTCAGACTTAGAAGTCTGCGCAACATTTACCTAACTCCTGACAAACATTTCCAGCAGAACTGTGGCCCATAAACCGTCTGACTTGACGAGCCTGATTCTGTATGTGATCTTTTGCGTTGCTCTCACCATTCCTGTTTTGGGTACCAAGTCTGTATTTGTGTAACCTTTTTTTCCAAAGGTCCCTCTTCTTCTTACTGTGAGCAATGTATATGACTCACTTCAGGGCATTTTGGCAAAGAATGTTAAGTACATTAAGCAATTTCAAATAAAAAAGCATACTGTGTATTATTAATGTATTTACTCTGTATCAGGTTTACAGAACTCCCTGATCTGTTCTGAAATTTACTTGAATAACCACTTGAAAAAGAACTAATCTCTTATTTCAACAAACTTCAGAATAGCAAGTGGGGAAAACAAAGCTTTGTTTCACTAGGGTTTATCCATACTGGTCTACATTTTAGACTTAGTTTTTTAAGTATTATTCAATGAGTCTTCATTGCATTTCATGCTGCTAACAAGCCTAATCTGGAAAGACTTGGGAAAATGCCCTCATCATTTCCACATGTACCTTGTTGTCCTTAATTTGAATTGGAGCCATTATAATGTCTTAGACATTACAAAAACTGAAATAACATCAACTGGTAATATAAAACAATATTCATCAAAATGTGCCATGGAGGTAATTCATTAGATTTTACAGGATGGCAAAACTCACCAAGGGGGGTGTGTGTGTTTATGTGCACAATCTGCTGAAGCTGAAGAAACAACTGCTTGATGAGTGTTTCTTCCTTTGTACCAGCATACCCACTGAGCTGGTAATTATTCCTGCTTTTTATCTAATCATGATAAGGCAGAACACAATCTCTTTTCCCTGCTTTCTTCCTTCACATATTACACATAAAAAAGCATCTGTATTCTGAATGCATGTTTAATTTTTCCCTGTCCTTCACAATTAATTGAAAATGTTTTAAATTATATATACAGTAGCTAATGCTCTGCAAAAAATTACAGTGTCTATATAGGTAGTTGTACTGATCTATTCTCACAGACACAAGTCTAAGATAAAATCCCTGGAAAGTAAAGAAAAATCATGTGTATTCAATCAAAGTGTGTCAAAATATTCAGGAAAGCATTAAACAAGAAATAGCTAATCCTGGCCTTTTCTAAAGTAAAGAAAGTTGGCTATACAACTAACATTGAAAAGCAATACTGACAAATTCTTTTAGATTCTTAACTGTGAGACATTTAATAAAATACAATTTTATAATCACAAAGGTTCAATTTCAAGATAGCCTAAATCCCACTGAGAGACTAAAATCCCATTTAGAGATAATAAATTTCATTGAATTTCCCTTTTAAAATTGTATTTCTGGAGTGGATAAGTATAAAAATTATTTATTTATATATTAGCTTGAGCATATGAACTTTGTGTAACTTTTTAGTGGAATACATCTACCTGAATTAAAATAGCACATTACAAATTCTTCAAAACATAGGCAATACCTTTGTTTTACATCTGTATGGTGTTTGGTACTACTGAGACCCACAAGCTTATTACACATACATAGTAGCAAGAGTAGAAGCACTATTAATTATTTTAATTAATAATAAAAATATTAATTTTTTCCTATATTCAAATCAGAATGCAACAAATTATCATTCCATTTATATGGACAAATATACGCATGATAGAAAACACCATATGTATGCTGGCAGTTTAAAACCAGTTATTGTCTTAGATCCTGTGGTTGAAGACTCTGTTATTTTTGGTTTCTCCTTGTAGTAAAACCACAAAGGAATAAAATACAAGCAGATTATTTTAATTCTGATAACAATCAATACAAATAAGTGAAATGAAAAAAGAGAAATGTTCAGGAGAAAAAGGAGAGGAGGGGAGAAAAAATTGAATGAAAAAAAACAAGAGAGTTACAGATATTCAGTAAATGCAGAAAGCAAAGCCAACCCAACAGTATTTATGATAAAGATTTCTATCTGAATTATTTTCAGACTATTTAAGTCAGTAATGTGTTATCCTTCTTATTTGATCCCTTTTTTAGGCAGCTGTCAAAATCTTGCTGGTTTCTACTGTCAGAAATTTTAAACATTTCTCAGGTTTCTCCCAAAGATTTCTATCTTGCTCGTAATCAGTCCTTATTCCTCCCACAGAAGATTAGTATTTTTCTTTCACTTACATAGGAATCTATTAATCATCAAATTTTATTTATCTTGTTTGTATATGTAAGATACTGAAAAAGCATCTTCAAAATCTGCTAACACTCGTGGAATAATATCATCTTCCTATCATATAATGTTTGAATTCCTATTGCTAATACTAAAAATTTCTTTGATACACCTAGATTAAAAGTAAATAAAATAATAGCATAATTGCATTAAAATTATGAACATACTGTGATAAAATACTCATGAAATATACACCAAACCTGAACAAGAGAGTCAAAAGCCAAAATAAAATGACACATATAGAAATGCTGAGAAACAACAAAGCAACCAACATCCAGAAAGGAATCCGGGGAAATCACATGGCTTGAAACAAAAGATAAACAAACTGGTTGATGGAAGACATGCTGTGCAGAACAAGCAAATCCAAACAGCATAAAATAATGTACAGAAATGACTGAAATATGATACCAAATCTAACATAAGGATTAATGACGCAGACAGAAAAATGAATACATAATAATAATGGTTAAAGGGAAGGAGGAAGTACAAATGCTGTGTGTCTGAAGCATATATGTTGTACAGTGCCAGTCATTTTGCCTGGTTTTGCTTTGACATGTATTTAGCACAAGTAGAGTTTTGTCTAGGGATCTAATCCAAGGCACGAGGCTAAGAAAACAATGTCTTTGCACCCTGCTGGATACCCTCCTTGAGAGAAACCCAAAGAGAATATTGAATTCTGTTTCTGGAAAGACCCAATTTGCAGAGGTGTAGAATTGTTGTATAGACACCTTACACACTTCTTTCTATTAACAATGCACTGTCATGCCATGTGTTTGAGAAGGGTAGGAAGGAGGACATAGGATAGAAAAAGGAGGCAGATTGTAGAGCTGTTGGAAGAAGCAGAGTGCCACTATTCTGTTTTCATTTTCATTTTCAAGCTGACTCCTAGCGAAATGGTGTCAAGCATATTTCTCACCAGCCCAGACACCAGAAAAATCAGCAGGCTCCAGATGAATGGAGACTGTACGAGGGTAAGGAATGTTTACAAGTTATCAGAATGAAACTTATGATAAATTACACAAACAGTAATTGCTGTAAAAGATCGACAATATGTAAGGCAATAATTCTAGTGAAAAAGTAAGAATTTCAGTAACTGATAAAGGGGTTAATGAATCCACTGAAAATTTTATACTTAAGTCCCATTTTGATGCTCAAATAGAAACTTTGTTCAGTATTTTTAATGACATTTTAACTAATTTTAGCTATTTTATGAATAAATGCTTTAAATTTAATTACATTAGAACTAGAAGCAGTATAGGTATGCTGTTTATTAACATATTAATGTAGGATGATGAAAATGCCACAATCTTGTGATTAATCTCTTGTTAAAGAGGTAACCTCCCATGAACAACTAGCCAGAAATGTGGAAGGGAGCATTGGTAAAACAGATGTTCAAATCTGGAAGACAATGAGGAAAGAAATAGGAAGCCTTTGGGTTTTTTTTGCAGATTTTCTTCTCTGAAGGTTACTCAGAAGGAAAAGCCAAATAGATGTGTGAGATCACATGAGTGTTTCAGAAGGCTGCAAAGCTGTCTGAAGGGGATAAAACCAGATCAAGATGTAAGAATTTCCTGTAAGGATTAAAGCAGCTGTTCAGGTGTGGTCTGAGAACAAAAGCCATGTCTGTGGATGTGGACCTGTATTCTGACAGCTGGAGAGCAGAGTTCCCACCAGAGACCAACGAGGAATGGAAGACATGGAAGCACCTTTACAACCTTTCCCCTAGAACCACAGGACTTTCTTATCCAATCACTGCATCACCTCCCACCCAGTCAAGTGCCTGAGATACTATCTGTGATCTCCAAACTAGTCCTGCCAATAACAGAGAAAACAGTTAAAACTTGTTTTCTTTTAAAAAGTGTATCCATGCAAAGGCCACAGTGGGAATGGCTGGTTCCAACTATAGGAATGATCTGCAGGTGTCATCTTGCAACTGCTCCACTATCATAGAAAAGTACTAGATGTGTTGCTCTCACAGTTGTACCAAATCTAACTTTTATAAGAATGAAGCCCCAAAAAAGCAGTAGTAGTCTGTGTTGCCATTAACAATGCCAATGAAATCAGAAAATACTGGAAATAATTTTAATGTTTAAATTTCCATCACTTCATTTCTACAGCTTGCTATTAATGAATATATTTATTTATAAAATTTGTAAAAAACTTTGAGTATCTAAGAATTTTCTTCCCTGTTTTTTGGGGGGAGGGTTTTGTTGTTGTTGGGGTTTTTTGTTTGTTTGGCCTTTTTTTTTTTTTTGTCTGGTTTTTGGTTTGGTTTGGTTTTGATTTTGGGAGGTTTTTTATTGCTGAGGTTTTTTCAGGTTTTTGGTGTTGGTTTTTTTTTTTTTTTCTTTTTGTTTGTTTGTTTTGCTTTGGGGGTTTTCTGCTTTGTTTTTTTTTTTTAATTGAAATTCAATATTTTCTGTTAATATAAAACACTCCAAATGCTTTGTTGCTTCAAGTAGGCACTATGTATCATTTGGCTGTTCAGTTTATAATGCAGACTCATTACCATACTCATTATTGTGAATTATGGAAGTTTCCTGGCTGGTCTTCATTAACCATCTGGCACTTAAGCACTGATTTGTGTTTATATATAATGTTAATTTTATGAAAGCACCTGAACATCCACTGGTAACATGCACCTAATCTGTTTCTCTGAACTTTTGCAAAACCTCAGTGATTTCTCCAAAGCAACATTTTGCTTTGCATTTTATTATTTTATTTGCATACATGGATGACATAACATAATTGTGTGCATGCAATAACAGAGATAATTTTGTTCTCCTCTTTCAACTGCTTTTTCAATAAAGTGGTTATTTTCTCCATCTTATACAGTTGATACCTTAATGAAGCCTTAACCAGTATCGGCTTTTCAGACCTTGTTCTTCACAAAGCAGTAGTTTTGTGCTCAGTACATTACAACTTTATTGCTTCAGATAAATTTCCAAATTTTTTTATAATTTTCTTCTGAAACATTGAGAAAATATATTTTGAGACGTACAAAATTTCAATAATTACATTCTAATGCCTACAAAGCACTAGGGTATACTTTTAAAAGAGCTGACAGAAGAATAACACAGGTAAGGTATAGCTCCTTTAGCCTTTTCAATTTCGTAACATTGCTTTTCATCTAGGTCTTGATAATTAATAATTTTCAGTGAAAAAAATTGTAATTATTGCACTATCATTATCAAATATAGTAAATAATCAAGGTTTCCCAACATTCATTTTAAAAACATTTCAAATATATTTTATAAATATTTTTTATGTTAACAGCCTGGAAACATTGGGAAATATATTAACCTCAAATTACAATGTCTGCCTCTTCAGCAAAGTCTCCATCTTTCTAAGCTGTACATTTCTTCAAATTATTTGTGTGAGCCTGGAGAGTACTATTTTTTTCAGGAGCTTTTCCAGCTGAACTGGTTTTATCTAACTCATGGCCTTGTATATTGGGCCATTAAGAAAAATGACCCCAGCCCTGAACAGCTACCCCAGGCCAGCAACGTCCCACATGATCAAACTCAGAGATGAACCACCCTTTCTTAACAATTTTCAGAGAAGAGCACTGTAAGCAGTGTGACCGAGAAAAGTCACTGATCCATTAAACACCACTGGAGCACTGGTTGGTGAACTGAGATAGAATCCTGTGAGAGAAGAGTTATACACCTAATGTGGGACAAGCATGTGTGTGGGGATTTCAGCATTTTGAGGTAAGTTTGGATATTAAACTGTGGTCCTAATTGTTTTTCTGATCCTGGATGAAACTAAGGGGAAGACCTACTGGTGCCCATTGCAGATAAGCTCAGGACAAATGCTCAGAACCCATTTCAGAGCACTTATATTATTTTGAAATGAGCTGCACTGTTTCCTTCTGTTTCCATGATCTGTTCTGTTTTCCCCCTTAAAGAATACAAACCCACATTTTCTGCCTTCTTTTTCCTTAAGAATTTGCTGTGTATAAGCTACTGTGGTTAGAGTAGGGTAGGAAAGCTGCTGAAGCTGTGCCATTGTGCAGCTGTAAACAAGAGAGGACCTGTACCATCTTGTGAAATATTTATTTGAAGGACTTAGATGGCAGCACGGCCTGAGATGTTTTCTCCTAACCTGGTTTTCATCATGCTCCATGTATTGTCATGGGTGAATTAGTAAACTCTCCATGATGCATACCTCTTAGTGAGGCCACACTTAGAAAAGAAGAGAAGCTTTCAACCAAGAGCTTTCAAAGAAGCACTTTTGGCCTCCTTGATAACTGCTCCCAGCAGAAGGCAATGTCTTGGAAGGACAGGATTGCATCTGTTACCTCAGACAACCCTGCAGACCATTGCTGGGTGTGTTAATCAGTGTGTTAATCAACTATGCTGTCCACATGCACCAAGGTGCCTGGGCATAATGTCAGCTGGATTCTGCCCTCCTCCCCTGGATCAAGAAGCCAACCCAGGTTGTACCTGGCTGTGTTACTAGCAGTAAAGGAGTTTCTTCCCTTCCCAAACTTTCATTTCCCCCATACCTATGAGAAGCATGTATTTTTAGAGCAGAATGCTGTCCAGAATGAATGGAGTGCAGAGTCACCAGCATAAAAGCCTGGTTACAATGTGTCTAAGAGCAGTTGGCAATAGTAAATCATAGACTTAGTATAGGTGAAAATTGGGTAATTTTTGTATTTAAAACAGATTAACTCTGCTCCCCTGCATTTCCCCTTGAACTATGCTATCAAGTAGATATATTGACTATTCCTCTGTTTGGAACATGAAATTTATCTAGAAAGTGCCTCATTATTTTGTCCTGGGCCTACATATTAATTGAAATAAATACTGAAACATAAGGGTGACATAGCCAAAATATCAGTACTATTTGAGAGGCTGACAGAAAGCTAATTGTAATATAATGAAAATGTATACTGCAGACATCCTGCAAAAACTTACTTTTATATTGAATTACGTTTGAGCTGTTGCATTAGTGATCTTGGCAAGTATGTCCTCTTGCCTAGGATTGGGATTTTTATGTGGGCATCCCTATGCAAGGAGTAAGTAGCAGGACCTGTGAGAATCTGTGAACAAGCCCTTGGTCTTCTGACACCTGGTAAACCTGTCAAGGATCTGAAGCACTTCAGTAAGGTGTCATATTCACCAATAACACCAAAACTGGCCAGGCGTTTGTTCCTCAAAAGCATGAAAGAGAAAAAGCATTTGATGAAATGAACCTGTTCACAGTGTGAGAATAAGGCTCTGTGTGTTTTATAGACAGTAGACTGACAAAGTCCAAACCATGATCTTTTTCTGGCACAAAGCAAGTACACTGAAACAATTTCATTTTGCAGGTTCTTCCTTCCTCTGAGGCATTTTCCACAGCACTTTCTGTCTGTACAAAGTTCCCAGGAGGTCTGTGAGCACATGGATGCTACTGCTGAAATAACCCTGCATGGCCCTGTCCTTACACTCTGCTCTTGCTGCCTGCTTCTGACCCCCATTAGAAGTTCAGCTAGGTGGAAAGGTTGATCCTTTATGGCTTGTTTTTTATGTCCACCCATGCATTCCTCATGCATGCAGGAAGCACCCTATTTACTTTTTTAGAAAACAACATAATTTTAATTAATGCTTTCATTACCTCCTTTCTCATTTTGAGTTCCCACTAGTTAAATTCTACTGACAGTAAGAATAGTCCAAAGATCATGGTTTACAGACATTTGCAGCATTATTCACTGTTTGTATGAAAATTATCTTATGTAAAATAAGACTGTAAATTACTAGTCCATTGCAGTAAATGAAATAGATTTCCATTCATAATAACACCTAATGACTTTTCAGCAATTATCGTTATTTTTCAGCTCTTGGTCTGCCTTTAGATTCTCAAAAAGCCAACCCTTCAAATAAAGGATTTCTGCCCTTTGCTGTACTGATGCATACATTTAAGCTTTGAAGATAACAGGTCATCAGATTGTGATGGCATCAATTAGCTATGATATTCCTTTGGGTAAATAGCCAGAATGATAGAAGCATAATGACAGAAAACAGGAAAATTATTTGCTTAAGTGAAACTGTGCTTCTCCAGACTGTATTATTCTTATCAGTGGTAATTGTGGAATAATAGGAGTAAACATTGTAGGAGTAAATGTATTTAATAACAGTAGAAAAATCAGCTTGTATGTAATCAATGTGTACTGGCATGCTTTCAAAACAATTCAGCTAAGCTTTAGTGAGGATTTCCACAGCACTGTCTGTTACTTGCTGTTTCTCTTAAAACAATACTCATTATTTCTTACAACTTCTGAAATATACAATGAATTTTTATAAAATCAGAATTGAGCAATTATTACTCTAACTATCACTGAAACAGGAACTGCCATTTAAAGTAACTATAATGTTTTCCTAATTTACCCCTTAACGTATGCATATCCAGAACTGTCAATTACATTTTATAGTGCCTATTGCAAACCATTCTGTTCTACAAGAAAATCACATTCATTCTGGATTGTAGTGTCACTTTTATTGATCTTTATTGCTTTAGTCAATGCTGCCACAACTTCTCTACCTTGTTCAACAGAATATATCAGTGTAGCCCTTTCCTTTGGAGGAATACATTATATTTTGTCAGAAGACTTTATATTTTTGTATTTCTTTGTACAAACAGTTGGTGCTGCAGCTGTAAAGTTTGCCTGTATGGAGACTGACCAGTAGTTTGCTTGAAGTTTGCTTGAAGTTTGCTTGAAGTTTGCTTCCATTTGATCTGAAGCAATATGCATACATCTTCCAGGAAACATTGTTATTGCATGGGTAAACTTCAAATTCATTTCACTATTCTGTGCAGCTGCACACTGTGATTAGGTGACAGAAGTCAGTAATCATTGGCTCAATGCTGCTCTATATTTTGGAAAATCTGGTTTTGGGACTATTTGTGAGAGCCATTAGAACAGACGTTTGTGGGGAGATATTTTAGAGTAGGGGCTTTAGTCATTTTCTCTGTTGTGGGTTTGTAGAATGCCTCTAGTGTTGCGTCAGCCTGCAGGTTCCTGGAGAATGGCAATTTATTGTGAAACCTTTTTGTATACAATGTTGAAGCAGCAATCTCTGGAGGACAGCAGTATTAGCACTGTTGACTGTGATTTGACTTTGCATAATTACCTATGTGTTCTTCATTTTGGATGCCACTTCTTCTACTTAATCTTGCATTGCCTGACAACTTGAGGTGAAAACATAGTTAAGACTGAGTGTGGTGCTGCATAGTCTTTGTCCTGGCTCTACAGAGTTTCCAGTGTGTCAGAAAAGCTGTCAGCATCCTAAAACCTTGTCTTGGCATTATCATGCCACTACTAATTTTTTCTCATATTCCAAATGAACATCAAACTGCTCAAAGTCAGGGCATCAGTTTCTTCCTCCATCTGTGAACATAACTGAAAATAAATAAGCTAAGAATTGCATTTGACTGCAGGATTTGGACTGTGAAAGGAACAGTTTGGACCAGGTTCTCTGTTGGAAAGAGCTACAGATTCATTTGAGTTAAAGGTAAATAGTAATCACAGCATGCATAAATTATCAAAATTTGTACTGCTTTTCTTTAATCCATCCAATGGAAAAAAAATATATGTGTGGTAATCCGTTTTTAATCTAATCTCTTTCATGTTCCTGTATAGAATATGATTACAATGGGCACTATTATCTTCATACATGATAGTTCTTTTTTTTTGGGAAATTTTGAAATTTAGATACATGTATTTAATGTACTACATCATTATAACTTCATCACTAAATACAGAGCCATCTGAAATTGCATCAGAAAGCTTTCTGCAACTACACGGTATATTCAGATATGTCATACATTATAAAAAAAATACTCTCCTTGAAGCTCCATAGATTGTACTGGCCTTTGGGTTTAATTTACAGTGATCCAGAATATTGGCAATTAAGCAGTGAAGCCAGTCCATAAGTATCTGCTATTTTGACGAGGCAGATTTAAAGGAAAGAGAGCACAGAAAAGGGCACATTCATTTTCTGTCATGTTTTGACAGCCCAGAGTACCTAAAGAGATTGCTTTTGTACAAGGATAAATACACTTACACTTAAGGAAGGCTGCCAAATGGATTCTTAATAGTTGAGAGAGGACATCTGGTGATATACAATTTTAAATGGTTAATGATTATTTTTTCCATCACTACTTTCTCATAGTAATAAGAATTAAATTAATTTTTACAATTTCGTATAGATTTTTAAGTTTAATATTCACTTTCAAAAGTATATTACTTGAAACTTTGTATGTGGGATAAAAACAAGGTATGGGTGACAGTATCCTATAGTTTCATACCCATCCCTGTCCCCTCTCTTGCCCAGTAGATCTGTCTAAAACCTAGGTTCTGTGATGTAGAGAATATGATGGCCAGACACTAACATAAACTTGTACTCAGCTGTCGCTGAATGTAAGTCGTTTGCCAAGAAGGAAGTGTTGCAGAAATAGGGCTCGTAAGCATACTGTTAAGGAGTTAATTCCAACATCTTTTACTATTTCAAGAGATTTTATTTATTAATTCAATTATCTACACCTCCTGTGGGGGAAAAAAACCAAAACATTTAAGCTTACATTAAATGGCTATTCAGGTAAGGCTATGAACTCTTGGGAGAATGAAAATGAAGACACCTGTCTTCCTGTCTTCATTCACTCTGAAGAGAACAAGTGCTATTTGGAAGCCTTCACAGCTTTGACTGAAAATAGTGTAACCGAAATTTTTTTAAAAAATAGAAATTGGCATAGAATCAATTTTCTATATGGACAGTTGAATACATAATGGACAGTGGCAGGGAATGCAAAATACGTGGACCAGTGATGACGTTACGGTGTTAATACATGATTGTGGAGAGTCCAGATAAGCAAGCTCATCTACATTTACTCTGAGAGGCTTAACAAAGTGAAGTCTTCAGTCCTCGTACTCACATCATTGCTGAGTGTGGAGTATATGAACTTTCACTGATGGTCCTGGGAAGAAAACAGCAGGGTTGTTTGTTGAAAAATTTCCATCTGAACTGAAACTGTAGGGACAAGAAAAATTTTGGTGTAGAAAAAGCTCTGGTTACCTGTTACTCCAGGAAAACAGCGCACTGGGTGTCACTGTGGAGAAAAATCTTCTTAATGAGGGAAAGTTAATCAGTAATTTATTGCCCATGAATTGGAAGGAAAATAGTACAGAAAACGCTATTGTCCTGGGCCACTGGAATACAGCAGTGTGTTGAACGCAGTGAGACAATATAGTCCAGAAAAGAAAAGATTCATATTCTGTTAAGTGGAAAATTTCTAACCATGTAAAATCTCTGGTTTCACAATGCCTTAGAATTTATCCCAAAAGCCATTGCCAGCTAATTACTCACCCTTGTCAGAGCCCTGCTACCAAAGCCATCTCTCTTCACTGTCTCCAAGTACTAGTACACATCATAATGTTTCCCCCTCTTAATAATAAGGGGGCAAACAATAATTTGCTCTTTTATGTAAGCAAGCTCCTTTCTTCCCCCTCCCACCCCTCACCCTCCTTCTTCTTTCCCCTTCAGATTTTACAGCTGCTTGAAACATTTCACTTAGAGCCATAGCAATTGTTCCCAGGCTAAAGATGAACTTGCTGTTTCACTTTTAGTTATGAAAAATGGATTGCGTGTCTGCTAGCCTGTTGGTTTTTTGTTTGTTTGTTTGGTTTTTTTTCCCAGCAGTATCAGTTAGTATAATATGGGACATAACCTTTCCCAGCAAAACTTTTCTCATTCTGCTCCACAGGGACCTTAAAATTCATTCAAGTACACTTACTGAATTATGAGTGCTGTACCTGTAAGACACAGTGGGACACCTGCACTGTTTGTTTGTGGAGTTATTGCTGGGTCTAAAGGCACTCAATCACTGGGCAGACACTATCTAGACTGACATGTGAAAAAGCTTAAAAAAATTGCTGGACATTTATATTTTCATGGGCAGCAAAAGCTTTCAACTTACTGTGTTTGGAAACACATTCCTAAAAACTGGGCAACATGAGAGTCATAAAGCAATTTGTCCATTTATCCAGAGATAAACCACTGTAAACAGATTTTCATATTTATCAGCCACCTACCCATTATAAAACATGGAGGTCTCATATGTGGTTAGTCAATAAAGTACTATTTGTCCATAGCTTATGTTTTTAAGAGCCTTGTATAATTCAAAGTTAGGAACCTAATAATTTTTGAAAACACAATGTTACAAAGCCTACCTTTCATGTAAAGTTATTTTAAAACAAAAGCAATCAAAACCAACCACAATAATAAACATCTTCAAGTAGTTCTACTGTTAGACAAGAACTGAAGTTTCAAAAAGGAAAAATCAATTTAAATGTGGTCTTCCAGTGTAGATAGATATATTCTATGACTCTTCAGCTGTTGTGTTCAATAGCCAGCAAGATAGGTATGTAAAACTATAAGAGCATAAGTGAGTGCTCCTGTTATAAACCACAGAAAGTGATGACTAGTTTTTTTCTTTCTACTTCACAGTGGAAAATCCAATTCTTTTGGTCTATTTTAATGTTTTAATTCTGTAGTAATTATAAGAAAGGCAGAGATTTTTTGCCATTCCCTTCACATCTCTTATTTCTCACTTGAGGGTAACGGTTTTCTGCTAAAAGCTAATTTTCTTTTTATTTTCTTCTGTTAATCATAATTGGCATAGCAGTACGCTTAATGACACACCGAAAGCCTGGCTAGGAGATCCTGTTCTCTAATGTATTTTAATGTCAGTCTATCTGACTACTTTTCCATTAATGTGCACAGAACTCAAATATTTTGCACATGCAAATCTCGTAAATCTAGTAGCTGCCTGAGTAAACTATTGCCTGAGCACACTATTGAAACTCCCCATGAGCTTTTTTAAGAAGTTCTGCTGTAAGAGCCTGATTCAAGGTCTGACTTTATTTGACAAAAGGCTGCAAGCCCATGAAAATAAAACAAAAAATCCCACTTTTTTTTTTTTAACCACTTATTCATAGGCTATGTTAGTGGGCATTGGTAGTTATTTACCATTCTACTATTTTTTGTGCATTTAAAATACATATGTAATTTATTGTGGAATGATACATTACTGTCTCACTGCTGCTCAGTCTCATTCCAGGAACCCTGCCTGTAGCACCGCTGTTTTCCCACCCCCTCCTCTGCTCTCTCTATCTCTCTTCTCCATCTGCTCTGGTCTTTCCTATCCTACATTCCTATTCTCTTTCCCCAGGATGCGCCTCATCTATGGAAAGCTTTTGATTCTCCTGATATCCTCAGAAGGGAAGAGAGAAAATAGTGGAGAAGTTCAGGACTACAGCTGTCATTTTCATGATGCTATGTACACCTTTTTATTCCTCTTCCTCTTCCTCTTCCTCTTCCTCTTCCTCTTCCTCTTCCTCTTCCTCTTCCTCTTCCTCTTCCTCTTCCTCTTCCTCTTCCTCTTCCTCTTCCTCTTCCTCTTCCTCTTCCTCTTCCTCTTCCTCTTCCTATGTTCTCCGTCCCCTCTTCCCCTGTGTCATGGGGTGGAAACTATACTAACCAGTTCTCTTTTTT
Source organism: Passer domesticus (assembly GCF_036417665.1). Taxonomy (NCBI): domain Eukaryota; kingdom Metazoa; phylum Chordata; class Aves; order Passeriformes; family Passeridae; genus Passer; species Passer domesticus. Next base: position 53,721,136 of record NC_087512.1, on the reverse strand, counting down.
TCTGAGTATATGTGTTCTCTGTCAGTAGAGAATCTCAATATTTTTAAATCCTTGGGCATAAAGAGAAAAAGACTGTAATGTTGCATGAGTGGTTGATCAATATCCATCATCATTCAGGCTTGCAGTCAAACCAAGTATTAGTCCGATTACACAAATGGTGGAGCTTCTGAAGCACCATTTGGATAAGTGCTGTATTCTCAAACAATGGGATTTGCAATACATGTGAGCGATTATGTGATTGGAATGGGTAAACAATACAGATTCTGGGTGATAAAAGTGACATGATATTTTATGTACTGCAGATTGACAACATTGCTGCAGCAAGGAACAACACATTTTTAACACACTACAATTCCCCAAGGCTAATTCCCAACCAGGCATAGTCTGCGTGTGACATAACCAATTTTGTTTCCAGCAGGTAGAAAACATAGCAGTTAAAAGTAATGAAATCTTGTCAGCTGGATTACTAACTTGTTTGTATCAGGGTCCACAGAATGAGTTGGGAACACAGAAGGGTTCTGTGTGTGGTGCAGTTACACACATGACTGTGCCTGCCAAGTATTATAAGGGTGAGTATAAAGTCCTCATGTGTTTGAATTCTTAAAAAACCCCAAACACCTTTTTCTTGTAGACTATGGAAAGTACAGTATCCAACAATGCACAAATACTAGATGTAATCAGCCACAAAATGTCTGATTTTCTGAAGAGTTATTGAATAATTTAGCTGTTTTCTCTTTGTGTAAAAATATTTTCCCATGCATCGTAAGAAGAAAAAATTACAGTGTTCTCTCTATTTTTTTCTGCTATTCTATTTGTAAATTATTATATTAGAATTATGTCCAAGTAGTGATGAAGACTACTTTGTGTTAGATATTTCTCCATTAACTCATTTTTTATGTGTTTTGAATACTCCTGGTAATCTTTGTGGAATGACTCTTAGAGATATATTATAGACCCACTGTGGTATTTTAGCATCACAACGTTACATCTCTAAAGAAAATTAATTACTTTATTTCTAAGGTAATTAAACTTGCTTGTAACAATTTTAAAATCTGACTGGAAAAAGATTAGACTAACAAGTGTCACTGAAGTACTAAAAAATGTTGCAATGCCTTCATTTTTCCTCCTTAGCTTCTGATATTATGATAACTAAGATAGAAAAGAAAGTTGCTTTAGGGAAATATCACACACTATTTTAATAAAGATACAAAACAGCCAGCTGGGCATGTATATTTATATTTATGCTTTTGATAAAACATATTCCTTGCAAGCCCATAAAAACTGAGGGGAATATGACTACATGGATCTTCAATGATAATCTGCCAAGACTTCTTTCATTTCTCATTTTTAATAGGTCAGTTAATGACAGAAATAGTTTAAACTGAATATTTTACAAAAATGCTAGCAGATGCTTTTATTACTCATAGGTGTGTGCATATAGATGCAGAGCTATACATGTTTATACATGTGTATGACTGTGTACATGTGTGTCTGTGTACATACAGAGAATAATACAGATGCACAAGTGTGTATACAAGTGTGGGCTCTGCAATGCCCATTCACACTCAAGTGTTTTGGCTGCTCTGTCAACAGTAAACTGGCATAAGACCACAGATATTTCTGATATTTTCCTCGTGAAATTTTTTACTTCTTGTTTGCAGAAAAAACACTGAAAAATAAGAGCAGAAATAGTCTCATAAACTTTTTATAACCTGAATAATTTTATAACATTTTAGAACATGACCTTGAAATCTTTGATACCTTGTAGTCCAGTGAAGGATTGAATTATGAATATGCTGCACCTTGAAAATAGAAGAGCTGTGAACTTTTCAAATGCTTTGGCAGCGTAGTGATTTATCAGAAAGAATAAAAGACTTAAATTTATCATCCAACATGAAGCAATTTCTCTCTGGGTGAACTTTTGTAAAAATCACTCTTAACTCTGTGCAAAATTAATCCATGGAATTTCAAAAGCATAATTCTGGAGGTGAATATGACCTCAAGTGTCTAAAGCTATGATATACCCTGAACTTAAAATCTAGAGACTCTTACTGGCAATTTAAAAGGTCAGAATATGTGATCTTACAGCACAGAATGGTTACCACATGATATATATGTCATGTAAGATAAAATTTTCAGGGAAAAAACCCTTTTCTTGATAGGTGCAGAGATGTCATGTGTTATTTTTTTGTTATTGTATAACAATTATTAAAAGTAATTTCAAGACTGGTGTTTATTTATGTGAAATTTGGAGACATTTGCCTTTGCCTCCTGCATCTCAAATACTTGATTCTGCATGAGAAAAACCTCATGCCCTGAGAGAAATACCACATGCCCTGGAGGAAGGTTCTGCCTTCATCTGGTACATGCTGAATGCAAGGACCTCTTCTTGGGAGTTATCGCTGCACAGTTCTGCACAGTTGTCTAGTCCTTGTTTCATCCTTAGACATCTGAGCCTAGGATGTAGGCTTGAGACAAAGGACTGGATTAAATGCAGATGATACTTGGTCTGATTCATTTGACTGCTCCCATTTTCTGTTTACACAGTCTGCTTGAACTCACCACAGCCCAGAGAGCACAGAGCTCTTCAGGAAGACTGCTACACTTTCTCCATTTCACCTCAATCTGGCAAAAGTTGGACTTGCTGAATGAAGCTTTAATTTAAGTCACTGTTAGAGAAGCTGATATTAGACCTCCATCTCCCATTGCACTCTCACACCATCATAGTCTTCCTCAAAACTGCATGCGTTGTCCCATCTCATAGTGGCTGTGTCCTTCTGACAAGCTTAGTGAGAACTGAAGAGAAAGATCTGTACTGGTGATTTCTCTTTAGTCTTGTTCAGAAGAGTCTAAATCAATGTATACCACTAACTGCTGAAACATTTTCAAAGTGTGTCTTTTTAAATTTGCTTACAATTATTTTCAGAGGCCTCCATCATGAATTCCCAACCATAAGAACAGTACAATCCTGTGACATTTTTCCTTCAGTGCACTGAACTAAATTGGAAGGGAATCACTAAAGACATTAGACCTTCTTTTGAGTTAAGATATTGCTCATTGTGGAGAGTATTACTGATCTTAGCATACTGTGGATAAAAATAGGAAAACAATTAACTTGAACATTTTAGAAATGCTAAAATTATATAAAGATTTTATTGCCTGATCTGGTTTCATAAATCCTCTGAAATGTTGCTAGTCACAAAAGAAAATGTAAACAAAAATTAAGCCCATTCTTTTGGCTTTCACTAGGGTGAGGAAATAGCTGGACATGATTGTTGTTCATATTCTTGCACAGATAACAAATAAACCATTCTTAACTGTCAGGTAGAAGCATCGGTCAGTCTTGAAGTCTGCGAACAGGAGAGTATGTCGAACAAACAAAAGCTGCAAAATAAGTAACTGATGATATCATATGCTAGGTGGACATTTGTGTTCGAATGCTTGCTTAGTAGGAATTTATTTGTGTGTTCAGGCCTATAATTCTTGTCCAATTTTGACACATGTATCCAGTGTCTACCCACTGAAAATTGGTTCTTTAGGATTATTTCAGAAACAAATATCTTTTCGCATAAAAACATGTGTCTAAAGGTTGCTGAACTCTCCACTTTCTACTCATCCATTTTGTGGCAATTTCTTGTGATTACAGGATACAGTTTAGTGACTCTTTCAAATTAATCTTGTACTGCCAAAAAGGAAAAGAAGAATAAGTGTTGCTGGAGACAGAAGGAATATCTGTAGTACTAAGGTTATGTCTGCCCAAAATATTCCTACTGACAAGCCTAAAGTCAATTCAGTGCTATGGAGATGCATGAGGGCTGTCGTCCCTTTGTGAAGGATAAAACAGTTGTTAGCACTTTCCTGAATATGATTAAATCCTTTTTCCTTTTTACACACCTTTCATGTGTTCTTCTGAAACACAACATCAAAGGAAACATAGCTGAGAGACAGGCTTTGTGAAACTGATTTTTGCAAATTCTTAGACCAAAAAAAAGGTTTCCATGTTTTTTTTTTCATTTCTTAGTCAGACTAAGACTGTTTCTTACAAGCATTGTTCCTTCTAGATTTCATACCCAGGCTACTGCTACACATTACTGTTGTACAAAACTCGGATGAAATTACCTATTAGAAAATAACTATCAACTCAGTAGTCATAACCACTTTCCATTTTTAGAACAAGAAAAGTACTGAATATATATTCAGGAAATGTCTACAACATCCAGTAAACAAAGCATTTCCATTAACGGAAACTGCTCCTGGCCCTGAGGGGAAGAGTTGACAGTCAGTTCCATAGCAGAGAGAAAGACTGAAGAAAATAGTGAAACTTTCCCTGTGCAAGTCTTGAGGGCTTCCACACTTCCACATACCTGCTCTTTAATGTTGGTTGGTAGTGTACCAGTTCCAAGTCCTTTATTAATCAGCCAAGAGAAAAAGGCATGCAGAAAATTAAATGGACCCTGTGAGTTGAAAGGTTTTTTTGCCTCTCACCATATATCTCTGTCTTGCTGTCATTGTACTAGAAAGTTAAATCATGATGATTAAAGGTTAGAGATAGGTTTGTGGAGAATGAATTTGCTAAACAAAGAGGGACATCTCCTTTACATTCCTAATTTGAATTAATTACTAAGCAATATACCACCTTCTTGTGTAGTTTTGTAGTGCACCTGTAGAGGAAATATGACAAGAGTAGGCTCAAGTCTTATAATGATTCATTCATAAAACAACTGCAGCATATAAAGGTGTAACTCCTGTGTCTGGGGTACTTGTGATTCCAGAAGAGCAATTTTCTTTCAAAATTTTTACAGAGCAGAAATGACAGTGAACTCAAATTGTTCAGGACAAAAGCACTACTGAACTTAAAATGAAAGCACAGCAGTTAGATCATATTTACATTTCAAACCAAAAAGGAGTTCATTAAGGACTATCAAAGCCTCATGCCATGTAAGTGGAAATATTTTATGCATGCAGATGGTCTGTGGTCTATTTGGTTTATTATTACAGTGAAACAGGTAGGAACATAATGTTATCTTATATAAACACGTTTCTTTTTGATCATTTACAGCTGCTTTTCTTGTTTGCTTTCACTGTGCATTTGAGCAACTGGTTATTTCAGTCAAGGATTAAATTCCTCCCTACTGAAAAAAGTATTTAGTACTCAGGAAATCTTTGCTAAATAGAAGAGTGCTAAAAATGAAATTTATATTCTGTATCGAAGGCAGATTATTACAGTTCACTAGCAGGTGATATAAGCCAGGATTCCAAAATATTTGGAATAATATAAATTGGAATAAAATAATTGGAATCAGTATAAATTTATGGAGTCCCTTTCCAAAGAAGGAGACAATAATGAAAGAAATGGTGAATCATGAATTCCACCATCACCAAACCTACAACTCTATTTCCTTTTATAGACTATTTGAACTGAACACACATACTTCTTTTCCTTCTAGCTCCATAAAAAGTGTAAGGAGCTGTAGTGAATGATAGAGAGAGCCTTAAAGCAGTCAAGAGAAGAATCTCCCACATGTGAAGAAAATCTTGTAAAATTTGATGAAAAATGAAGAATGATTTTACTGAGGAGACCTGAAGCTTTTCAACTCTCATACCCTGTGAGGCACATTATCTGCAGGACCTGATGTGAGAGAGCACAAGATTTCATCCCATGATCTTTGTGCCCGTGGAGATGCGTGTTGCCATTTCATTTGTCTTTTTACCTCTGAAGAGAAGGGTGCAAACCATAATCATTTTCTCAAAGTCATATTTTTTTATTACATCACAGTATTCAAAAAATAAAATATAGCAGAATTTCTCATTTTGAAATAGATATTTCTCTTAATAATAATTTTCAAGTATTATTTTTATTATTTATAACTATGTCATTTTTATATTGTCATCTGAATTCCTGTTTGTGGCAGTCTTGGTGTCTTTATACCACATGTCAGAAGTTATATCTTTATTGTTGTCCCAGTGAACATCCAAATTTGCCTGTGATATTCTGTCTTTTTGTTTCCTGTACAGCTGTTGTTATGGAGTACATTCCTTTTTGGTTTTTCAATATATCTGCAAGAGAGCCATGAGAGTCCATATGCTTAATGCCCTCCTGCAATATTTCATAACAATATGGAGCTAAGTGGTAGCCAGAGAAATTGTTGAAAATAACTCACTGTCATTATTATTTTTATCCACTAATTTACTAAAATAATAGTTCTCATCAATTATCTCCAATTTATTTGCAGTTATTTCAGTATATTTTTACTTTATTCACATATTAAATTCCTTTAGACACATTCTTTAGTTTCTCCACTGCAGGCAATGCTTAAATTGTCATTAAAAGAGATGGAAATCCTAATCCTCTGAAGTCTTTGAAATTAATTTTTTTTTTCCCAAAAAATACATTCAATTCTGAGATACACTCAAGCATGAATGGAACAAAACAATCCAATTTATTTTTATATGGTCACATTCACATGAAGTTTCATAAAATTCCATTTTTTTTCTGAAAGACAGGAGTGATAGCAAGATAAAACCTTGCAGAACTGATAACAGTGCCTTTGATGCATGCAGAAAGTGACAAAAGAGTCATGTGGTAGATTAGAAAGAAATTAATGTTAAATAAAACAGATGCAAATATTTTGTCACCATGTCAATAAAATAATAGCGGTGTCATGAGAAAATAAAAAGCCAGAGAAAGTGATTGTGATCCATACAACTTGAATGTAAATGTAAGAGAGAGATTAAATGAGGAAAAGCTGCCAACTGAGAATTTAGAACAGAGGAGAAGAAAAGGTAGCACAGAGGAGGGAGACAATCAACTATAATCTGCATAAGGAAATCTGAGAATTTCTTGTAGATTAGAAAAACAGAAATAGTATTGCTTTTTCAATCTAGACCCAAAATACATCTAATTTTTCTATATTTGTTCTTTGCTGATTGGTGCAGGCTATGCTGTACAGGTTGAAGGTCTGGCTGAAGACTGTCAGCCTCTGAATGCTGACGCTCCTTTTGATCTCTCTCCCTAACTCCCACAGAGGCACTATGTCACCTCACTTGTCCTTCCATTACCTTCTGTCATCCTGTTTTCTGAGATGACAGGAATAGGTGAACATACAGCTTTTTCTCCAGGTGCATGCACAGTTTTTAGTCACTAGTCCCATGTCTCTGCTGACCAAAGTGTCAGAGTTAGTTGAGACTGAGCTGGTTGTTGTAATATTTCACTCCTGATGCACAGAACAATTCTGGTCAGTGCTAACACTCAGCAGGTGCCCAGGTGATGATGAAACTGGCTGCATTGTACTGCTGCTGTAATAGCACACAGGCAAAACAATAAAAGTAGGAAAAGGTAGCAGCATAGAAAGAATATTGTCTAAGGACTGTGAGGGTCAGAAATGAATAAAAAGGTCCTTAAAATTTTGGACAAATGAGTATTAAAAGATAAGGAGAGACATCATCAGTGGTCAAGGCAGGATAGACAGCTGTTAAGGAGCAGGACTTCTAAAGCTGGGGGAGCTGACATAGCCTCTGCTCTGGAGATGGAGGGATGAAGGACTCCCTGACACCCTGACAAGTGGAGGTTAGAGAGGAACAGGAGGAAGAGTTGGAAGTGTAAGACCTATACATCACTTTTTGTAGCATCTATTTCAAAGAGAGGTGCTTACTATTTGTTTGTATTTTGGTTTTGTATCTAGAATATTGGTACTGGTACTTCAAAACTTTTACATATTTGCTTTTTTATATGCATATTTTCTTTTCAAAACAGTCTGACTGAGTTTTGCTAACCATGGTGAAGTAGGATTTTTGAATATATATGCATATTTTAATTGTTAATTTTCCTGAAAATGTAGTAGCTTGCTTGGCAAATTACTTGAAATCCATACAAAATTCCAGCCTCTTCATTTCAAAAGACTGAATTTATCAAATTGGAGATACACAAACCCCCTAAATAGACAAAGCAAAGCATTTTTTATAAAAATCATCTCACGTATAATGGAATGGATGATTACAGTTTATATCACATTACTTCTTTAGTACTTTTAACACACCCATAAAAAAATTGTATGCAATATTTTGCACATATAACATAATTCCAGGGCTAGATTGCAATCTCTTTAATTACATGAATACTTTCATTGATTTATACAAGATACTTCATATAAATAACCATAAAAAATATATCTATTCCCTATGCTCACATTCTAGCTTGCAGTTTTATAAGGTTATGGTAGTGTGAAATGTTCAATATTAAATCCTTACTGACAAATGAGGAGGTTTATTTTACTGACCAAATTGCAATGCGTGCAGTTTAATAAAAATATGACTTACTGGGTTCCATGTCATGTGTATAGAGGAGCACGTAGAATTTATGCAATTCTGTAGGGGGAATGCTGTGTTCTGAACAAGTTTATGAGTCCTCATCAAGTGGAGAAACACATGAGTTATGAGCTTCTCTTTAAAGCACTGTTATTTGCAGTAGTAAAAATGGCCAGCTTCCCTGGCTATATGACATTCTACCCCACAGTCTGGGGAGTTCAGGAGAGAAAGGACAGCAAAGCTGCCACCAAATGAAGACCTGTACCCAGTGGAGGAAACAGCCAACAGGAACCTCATGAAAGTCAATGATTCACATTCCTGCACACAGGAAGGCAGAACATGCAGAAATACAGGCTACCAACACAGAGGACTGTACTGAGAGCAGCACAGTGGAGGGAAATCACTCTGTTCTCCTCAAAAGTACACTCATCACCTGCACTGAAATTGGGCTTGTTCAGCCTCAAGAAGAGAATTTTTTTGGGGGAGGACCCAAATAAGAGCCAATACTTCTGAAGATATTATTGATAAGATGGAGCTGTGATCTTCCCAACAGTACATGGCAGGAGGGTAAGAAACAAGAACACAAACAGCAACAGCAGAGGTTCTGACTGGATAAAGGGACAAAAAACTGTTTTCTTCTTTAGGGCAACCAAGCAAAGGCACAGGCTGTGCAGGGAGGACGTGACATCTCTATGCCAGTTTACAAAACACAAAGCTTTTCCACACCCAGCTGGGTGAAGTCCTGAGGCTGACCCCAGTTGGACCTGCTGTGAGCAAGGACTTGGATTGGAGGTCTTCTGAACTCCCTTTGAACCAGAATTGTTTAGTGGCTCTGTGATCCTTCATAGCCATTGCTCCACCAGGGGTGGAAGTAGGTAAGAAGGATGTGCACTTGTACCCCAGAAAAGGCCTGTGAGAAAAATTACAGCTCTTCCTTGCTTCCTCTTTTGGAAAAAAAAAAAAAAAGATGTAGAACATCCAAAAAAACTCACTCTTCCATTTATCATGTGTGATATGTCTGGTATGAGAGACATCAATGCATCTATAGCCACAGCCTTGTCATTCTTGGTATATGTCTTATGACACAAAATGAGTGAAAACTGTAGCAGTCGAGGTGGAAAGCCTCATGCAAGTCCTTTGAAGGTAACAAGAAGAGGGGGGAACACTGTTTTTCAAAAACTGCTTAGTGATACAGGAATAAAGGAGTATGAACCATGTTCTTCAGCCTGAGGATTGTGTAGGAAAGGAATTGCTGGGAGCTAACAAGGTCCAAGAGGTGATGGAGGTAAGCCTATGGCAAACCTCAGCTGCACTGTTAAGGAGCTCTCAGTCAGTTCAGTGCCAGCAGCTGCTGCAGTGAGGCTGCCTAAAAGAGAGCATATCCTCTGCTTGCTTCCTTCTGTGCCAGCAAAGTTACAACTCTGACAAATTGATTATGTTGAAAATAGCACTGCTATTAAAAAGAAGACTTGCTCTGTGCAGTCTTTACCACTGGGTAAGACATGATTAGGTACAAACAAAAATATGCTCTCTAGAATATTTAGGATACTAAAGAACATTCTTGCAGCACACTAGCAGAAACCTATTAATAAATCCTGATCAATTTTGTCCTTTTGAGTTAAATGTGATTCTTGCTCCAGTGGAGCTTTTCTTGGAAAGAAGGACGTTAATACAACATGCTGTACCAGAAAAAAATTATACTGGAATGAACAAAAAATGATTTAACAGTAATCCACTTGCTTAATGATTTTAATTTAAAAATTGGAATAATCAGTTTAAGGAAAATCTCTAACCAGTTTCTTTTATTATAGTTAATGGCTAGGTTAGGTCTGTTATTTACTCATTCTAAATCATATGTCTAAAGAACACTTAATGAAAACAATTATAAAAAAAGCACTGATTAATTTTGCATTTTTTCCTGCTTTCATAATCTTTGCCAAGTGAATGAAATAATTTGTACCATTTATGTTTCTTATTACAGTATTTGTCATTAGAATGAGGTGTCAGGAAGCATTTAGACTGTTGCATATTTCATGAGTTAAAATAGTTTGCCATACTGTCGTGACCTTTTTAATTCCCTGCATTTTCCTCTGTTCCTTTATGTTGCTTTCTTTCTCTGTGTATCTCCTACAGAGAAGGGCAGTGGAACTGGTAACAGGTCTGAGGAGCAACTGAGAGAGCTGGGGTTGCTCAGCCTTGAGAAAAGCGAGTTCAGAGGCAACTTTATAACTCTCTACAGCTCTCTCTATAGCCAGGTGGAGCTCTTCTCCCAAGCAACCAGACAGGACACAGTCTCAAGCACCTCCAGGGAAAGTTCAGGTTGGACAACAGGAAGAATTTCTTCAAAACAGGGGTGATTAACCACTGGAGGTGACTGCCCGGGGTAGTGATGGAGTCACCATTTCTGAAGGTGTTTTAGGAAACACTGGATATAGAACTTAGTGCCATGGTCTGGTTGAAAAGGTGGTGTTTAGTCATAATTTGGACTTGATCTTGAGGCCTTTTCCAATCTGATTTTGCGATGCTTCATTCTAAGATGGTAAATGTGAACTTGCAAAATATGAATCAGCAAATGACAGAACGTCTCATGAAAATAATCCCAGTGTGTTTATCCATGCAGCATGATCTTGCAAACACATTTTCATTTACCTCAAAATGGCTTTACAGGATGTCAGCAGCATTGGTACAACAGTGCTGTGAGAACACAAAGTAGTTAGGGAGCACCTCATTGCCATAGGATGTGAAAGATACACAGAAATATAGAACATTTATACTCATCTAGTTGTTATACTGTTACTAATAAACATTGGCAAGATTAAAAACTTTCTTTCTTTGAGATTTAAACTAGTATTTGACTATGACACATTAGGATGAAACTTTCAAAGAGGTAATTTATCTTATATTGGCTCAGTATAAAGCTCTTGTGCATTGAAATACTTAGTGCTTGCCAATCTTGGAGACAGTAATAGACGTTTGAACTGCAGTCTTTAACTCACTCCTATGACTAACCAGAAAACAGCCTGTCATTGTGGTTGAGTCAAAGTACATGCAATCATGGTCCATCTCTGACACTGTTAAGAGGAAAAAAAACCCTGAAGCAGCAGTGTAATGGATTGTATAATTGCCAAGAAAATTTATTTCACTTATATATAATTTAAAATGCAGCCTGAATCAGACAATATGACTGGTGGCTCCTTGTCTCACTCAATCTTTGCTTCACTCTTGGACAATGATAGAAAAATATTTGTACAGATCACAAGCATAGTTAATACATTTTAGAGCTTCATGATTAAAGAAAAACATTAGCTGACTGACAGCAACATGCTTTAAAAAATCCTGGACACTTCATCCAGTCTTTGGTCCCAGAATGTTCTTTTCTTACAATATGGATATTGTGACAAGAGACACAGAGTTAACATTTCAAACGAAATACAAATAACTCTGACACTCTAGCTTAGATTAGCAAGGAATTTGTCAGAACAAAATAACAATTTTAGTGGTCAAGAGTGCACATACCTTTTGTTTCATGTGCGCCTTACAACACAAACGGACTAAACAATATTATTTGCTACTGCTTTGATCTGAGAAATCTTGCAACTTTTATACCATAAACTCATTACATCATATTGCCCTTGCTGGCAGGTTACATAAATAAATGATTGGAAGTGGCTTCCAAATCATTAGTCTTATGAGTGTGGCTCACAGGTTTCACACAGGAGGGGCAAGATTTACAGAAAGCTTGTGTGACCGAACAACTGATGACTGGTTCTGAAAGGCATGTGAAACAAAGTAAAAAGTAATGGAAACTGGGAAGCTACAAAACACAGGGTGTTGTGCTGAGGAAGTCTGAGTGTGTTCCCCTGTCATGAGACCAGAATATGAGAAATGATGGGAATGTGGCTAAAGGCGGATGCTTAGGCAGGACTGATGAACAGGAAGAGGGAGGGTACCATCACAAACTCCTTTCCATAGGAGGAAATGGAGGCATGGAGGACTGCTGAGTACCTTGTTATCATGTCTCCCCTTGCAGAGAAATAGTTTGTACTTTTCTCCAAATTAAAGTTTTTGCATATCTCCATAAATCCTCCTTCTCATTCTGATGAATCCCTCTCATTTTCCAAATATACTCTTTGATATTAAATGCACAGAAAGTCGTCTAAATAACCACTATTACATTAATTTAAAATAAATGTACATATTTTAAAGAAAAAAATTAAAATTAAATGCAAAAATATGACAATCTAAAGTTAAGACTTGAAACTACTATAACCTTGAGAATTTATTTCAATAAGTCAAGTTATGTGTTATACCCACAAAATTAATCAGATATTAAAATTAAAGGTTGCATAACTACTTACAAAATCCAAAAGTTAGGAAGTGTTTAAATTTTTATGTTAGGTCAGGCTTTAAATGTATCTTAGTGAAATATACTACTGTACTGATTTTATTATTTTTAATAACACATTTATTATTATATGTAATGTAATACACATATTATTTTCAGTATTTTAGTGCAGTGAATGTCGATATATTGAAGACAAAAAACCAAATCTTTTTTAATACCTACATGTAGAAAATATTTTTCAATACTTTTTCTGTAGTGAACTATTTCAGAGCAAATACTATTTTTTTCCCTTCATTGAAAACTGTTCAAAACTGAAGATACCATAATTCTGGTTTTCTGCTTCCAGTTGATGCATGAAAAATAAGGGCTACAGGGTGGGTGATTGCCACAGGGGCACACTGCTGACTTCAATTTTCCCATCAGGACCTCCTGCTCCTTTCTTGTGTGTCTGCTGCCATGCAGTCAGCTCCCTGAGTGTAGGTTTCTCTGGGCTATTACATCCTAAGTGTAAAACTTAGCATGTTTCTGAGTTGGTCTCTGGGAGATTCTTTCTGGGCCTCCCAGACTACAGTTTGTCTAGAAAAATGTCACCTGTACATGGTGGTGACAACTTAATCACAGGAGCAAATCAGGTGGTAAAGTAAAAATTCTTCTTTATAAATCCACACTGTTTGTGCCCAAGAGACTTCCTGTTCCTCCCATGCTTCAAAACGGTTTTTAGAAGAAACTGCTACATAAAATCCTACATCTGACTTTCCTGTACTTTTCCAGATTCTCTTGCTTGCCTTTTTGAATATGGGTTTAACATTTACCTTCTACCACTTAGTGCTCCTTCTTCAATCTTCTCTTTTTAAAATGTAAGTATTTCTATTTACTCTTTGATTTTTAATACTTCTTTTTCTGTTTCATTTCAATCCAAATATAGTTTGACCCAAACTTAAAATGAAAAGTCTGCATGTAATTAAAAAAAATAAAATTATAAAGAATATAAAAATGCAATAAACATAGATGAATTGTTAGACTGTTTATAGAATAATGAAAAGAAAAAGAAAAAACCAAATACCTGTGAAAATAGAGAACTATTTATTTAAATGATTATAAAGTTTAAATTTCAGCAAACAAAACAATGAAACAAGTGTAAAGGTTTCATATTTCAATGTTTGTGTAAGCTGATGAGAATTAATCAATTAAATAATTAACAATTATTCAGGAAAGTTACTGAAAGTGCAAAAGCAGAACTTGATTAATTAAAAGTTTGTTTCCTATTTTCAATTTGCTTACAATATTTTTTAAATTTACCAGCAATGCCCCAAGTAAGCATCTGCCCCAGTCTTTTGGCAGGATCTGCAGCTTCTCATTGTAGTGCCATCCACAGTAATGTCAATGTACCTGTTAGTTAGTACACTCAATTTAGACTTAATATTTACATTTTTCTCTTTCAGTGTGCATTACTGCTGCATTTATCAACACTGAATTACTTCTGTCTTTTCCAGTCCACTGATTGAGAACCAGTGAAATTCCTCCAGGATTTTTTCCTTTTAGGACTTTCTGTCTTTAGAAATAAATTAACATGATCTTATATCTGTTGTACCTACAAAATACGTTGTTAGTTGCTGTTGTTTTTACCATGGCCTAATCAACACTAGCATGGCATCTATGTTTAGAACACTAAATAATAGTAAATATAAAAAATATATAAAAAATAGTAAATATAAATTTAAATATTTTAAATAATAATTTTGTGAGTAGGCAACAGTCTCGGGAAACTGAAAAAGCCACTAAGTACTGAAAGGCAGGTGCTCAAAATGACACAATTCATAACACATATGTCAAACTCATAGCTGGTTGGGCAACAAACATGGCATGCACAGACTCTGAATATGAGATATCCTCTGAAGTGTATGCAATTTAATTGGTGGGTTTGTTTTCCTTTAAAAGAGAAGTACGTATCAGGGAAGAATACTAATACACTGAGAGCTGCTGTGATTAGAAACTCATTAACTAGTACTTTGAACATCTACTTTATTGACTCTTAAAAATTTGTTTAGCATGCGTTTGTCTTTTAGTATGCTTAATTTGTTTGATTGTCTTTAAATGTTGCTCCAGAATGGAAATTTATTATGCAACTCAGGTATTCCTTTGATGTAATGTTTTATATTTAATGTACCTAAAATCTCCTTTCCCTGAACACAGCACAGGTATACAGTCACACAAGAAAAAGCCCACTAAAGCGATTTTTCTTTCATGCCTGCTTTTGTTGCCTATCACACTCTCACACAAACTCAGAAAATCAATATCCATAAAAAGGGGGTGGTAATTAAGTTTCTAGGTGGGAGCTTCTCTTTATATTGATAACTTAGTGATATCTTGAAAAACACAATGACATCACGAGAGACTGACTTTTATGCAACCTGAACCTACAACAGCTGCAGCTCCACCTGGGAACTACTGCCCAAGTTCCTTTGGCTGTGATTCTCCCCAGGCATTCCCAGCCACATGCTGCACACCTCATCAGGTTTCGCATGTGACCATGTGGTTATCAATACCAAAAAATACTTTTTTTTTTTGCTCTTTCTGCTAAAATTCAGTCTCCAGCTCTGTGACTGATGGAGGTAATTATCTTTTCCCCATGTAAAAGTAGCATGCAACACTTTTTATGATTTTATGTTAAGGCAGCTGGTCCTCTGAAATAAAAATCCATTAATATATCCAGCTCAGTTCCTCAGAATATTGTCAAGGGAGGGTATCTCCTGATGCTCTTATATTCCTCCAGTTTCACTGTTACAAATGCTACTCAAGCTAAAGCACAACTCCTGTCACTTGTCCACTCAATTCAAGAGGAAATAACAGTCAGAGGGGGCTGCTTCATCTGAATCTACCCATCTCTTTGCAAAAGAATCACTGAGGAAAGAAGAGCACTGTACTCCCAACCATTACAATTAGACAAAGGAGACTAGAAACTCTGCAAGGGGACTTGAAAGTCCTTGATTCTCATTAGCAAGGTTTTAAAATAGTCCAGCATTCCTTGTGCAATGTGTCTGCTGAGAGTGATTTCCCCATTTCTCATTATGTATGAATGCCAGTGCACTGTGCAGCTCCAGTGCACAGCTGATTAATAAGGTCAGAATTAGAAATTGAGAGCTTTCCTTTTCTTAGCATCTACTGCAGTTTTCTCTCAACAGGATTTTCTCTATTGATTTTCTGTGATCTGAAATATAGCGCTTACTGGAATAGGAGTGATGTATTTTGTCATGTAGAGCTCTGAAGAGTGTGTGTTGTCTTACTTTTTAAAAAATATAATACATTGTGTTTTGAATAATTTGTATTAAAATCTCTTACACGCCATAAAATACTTTGGAAAAACACATTAATTGCTAGGGTAGTCCTTTTTGTCAGTAAATAGTTCTATATACTCAGATAATGTTTTGTTTTCAGAAGGACAATTCTTTTATCTGAATTTTGAATAAAGCAACTCAGTGTCTTTCAAGTGTCACAATGCCATCAATCCACTGTGACTAAATTCCTCATCCATACAGTGAGTAAAGCCATGAATTTCAAATCAATTTTAAATTAATTTAACTGTCTACAAATTACGCAGTCTTCTTCCTATCACTGCAGTCAAGGTTTTGCGCGTGAAGCTACCTACCCCTCCATCCAATTATATTTTATAAGCATGGTATCAAGTATGCATTAGTTCTTTCAAATAAACCCCTTGTGTCCACGATTACAAATGTTTTTTCTTCTTTTTTTTTCCTTTTCTTTTTTCTTTTTTTTTCCTTTTTTTTCCTTTTTTTTTTAGATTATACCATATTTTTCCCCCTGAGGTCATACAGTTCTTAATTCTATGATATTAACTGGCCTAGTGATTCCAGTTGTCTCTTCTTCAACCAGCTCAGATTTTTTGATTCAAAAATGTAGTGGGAAAAAACCCTGAAAACCATTACAGTCCCCACCAGCCTGGCACATAAAAAAGAACAAAAAACAAATAGACAGGATTGTATCCATGATTATCCTCAAATTAACCTGGTGCAAAAAGCAGAATTTGAGGGAATCACTAACTCTTAGAAATGTTGGTTGGAAGGAACTTCTGCTACTTGAGGAAGGACTATTGGAGTATAAGAACTGGGCCAGCTCTCACTTCGCTCGGCTAAGTTAATTTCATGGACTTTCCACAGTCCAATAACCCTTTCAGTTATGCCCCTTGCTGCTCTCCTGAACTTTCAGCTTGAAAGTCATGGCTGCTGCCCCTTGCTGTTCCTTCTGTTTCTACAGAGACGAATTTCATTCTGTCACTTTGAAACACCTGTTCAGGTAGTTATAGGATAGTACTAAATTACCTGTCAACTTCGTCTTTGTCAGACTGACCAATCCCATTTCTCTATAGTGCTTCTCCTATGTCACATGTCATTAGCTGTCTTGATATCCCACAGGGATTCCTCCAGTTCCTCAATATCCAGCTGGAACAGAAAAATTGCACACTGTACTCTAGTCACAGCCTCATCTTAGCTATATGGAAGAAGATTAATCTACTAAATCAGGCTCTTCAGGGTGTGGCTACTTTTTCTGCATTTGTGATTGAGTGCACAGTTGCTTTATACTCTGCTGTAACACGCAGGTCCTTCCCACCACGGATGGTGCAGTCAGATGGTTCCCAGTTTTGGTTGGTGGAAGGGATTATTCTGTCCCAGGTGCAAACCTTGCCCTTCTTGTGGTGGAATCAATCCCCATTGGTCCAATGCTTAAATTTCGCAGGGTCCTTTTGGATTGAAGCTCTAATATTGGAAGTGCCACCACTCCCTCTGATTTAGTATCGCTCCCAGATTTGTTGCTGATGGGCTCTGTCTTGTCACCCAGGTCAGTGATGAAGTTATTGAAGAAATACTGTGTCAGTACTAAGTCAGTACTGACTCCTGGCTAAGCAGCTACTCCAGCCAGGTGTCAAGCTATTGATTACATGCCTTTGGTTCTGGTTGTCCAGCTGTTTTTCAATCTATCTAACAGCCTGTTTGTCCTGCCTATTTCCAATTCCAAATCAGAATTCTGTGGAAAGCAGAATCAAAACCTTATTAATTTCAAGCTTTTTCGCAGGCAGCACATTATCCTCATCCCCTTAGCCAATCACTCCATTGTAGAGAGCAGTCAAGCTGATCAAGCTTAATTTTCCCTTGGCAAAACTATACTGACTTTTCCTGATTACTTTCTCATCACAGTCAAACTAAAGCCTTCGAACATATCTTTTTGCTCTTCAGAGAAAGAGTGTCTCAAGAAGACATTTGCAGATGACCAGGTCAGCTTTCAGTTTCTGTTAGATGAAAGTAGAACTGACCTTGCAATGGAAAACTGGTATTACATCAGCTGTTCCCATGGATAAAAGAGTTACTGCAGTAGTTTGGAAGCTGGCCATGGAGACTGGCTACTGAACTTTTCTTCTGATCTTTGGACTGTATGACAACATACTAAATTAATATTGTAGCAGAGTAGTCAAATTCCTATGCATTTAAAAGAATAAATTTATTGGAATCAGCTGCAGAAACATTTTACCAAAGCTATAACTTTCACAAATTCAGTAGTACAGCTTAGAATCTAGGCCGCTGGTCAACTCCCTGAATAATTTTCTTTGCTACTTCATGTATTATGGCTTTAAAATACATAATTCACTTTAATGCATCTTTTGGTATGCTATAGCCACAGCTGTATATTCCCTGGTTGTCTCTAAAATTAACTAGGTAAACCAGGTGGTCTACAGTTCTTATTAAAGTAAAACATATGGGAACAGGAAATCATCCTGCAGTATCACCATCTTGCAGGCTTTTAGGTAGATACACAACATTATAGCTAAAGGGCAAGATGGAGAACATATGCTGCTTTACAAGTGATGGTATATCAGCCACCATTTCATGTAACATCAATAAGACTATCTCTAAATTTTCAGAATAGTGAGAAGAGCAACATCTATGCTCTAGATGTTTTTCAATACACTTAAATCTATTTGCAGGTTTTGACGCAGAGTGGTGTAACAGGGAAGGGTGAGACAGAATTCTCTTTCTGAAATTAGACACAAAGTCAAACAAGACTCAAGGTAAAAATCCTTTCCACTCTATTTGAACTGAGAGACAGATACTATGCACAGGGACCTACATTCTTCTGCTTAGCATTAGCACCTTCTGAGGATGTTCAATAAATAATTTTTTCATTTCAGTTTATTCATATAGTTCAGCCCAAAGAATAGTTCCACAATTACAAAACCTACACTGAATTTTGAAAGCAGATATACTTTTTATTTCCACTTTCCTCATCTACATGATGGAAATGTGAAAATGTTAGACTTGCTTGTTTCCAAACACTTTATGAGAATATGAATTCCTTCAGCTCACTAACTCTATGCCATATTTTTTCTCATTACATCAGTTCTACATTAAAAAAATATTGCTTTTTCTTTTTTAAGTCACATTTTATTTTCTATATTAATATAATTTCTACAGATACTGACAGAAACAAAGAAAATTATTTTATAGAAATGACGAAGAGCAATTAAATGCAGGTAAAGTTGTTGAATTCTATAATTTCTTAACTATATATTATAGATCTTTCCAGTAGGAAAAACCCATTTTATAATAGGTCTGTAAATTCTATATTACCCATAAAAAAACTGTAAAATTGGTATACCAGCTAATGAGAAATAACCTTCCTTTGTTAAATTAACTAAAAACCATTAATGAAAACCAAGATAATAAGGTTCATTACAGCAAGATTTCCTGATTATTTACTTAAATTGTAATTAGAATGATTTAACTCCTCTTCCCTGCTTCCTTCCTTGCCAGGTTCTACTTTTGCCATTGCAAGTGTGATAAGCGAAGCAAATGTTCCGTCCCCTTTGCTAGAAACAGATCAAAGATATCTCCTTATTTCAGAAGTGAACTCTTACGCAGAATAAGGACAAGGTCAGAAGTTAGGGTAACTCAGATGTGTTACCAAGTCCTGCTCTTATTCTGTCCATGTCACTTTGCTCAACAGTTGAAAAGACACAGAGTAATGATGAAATGTCATAATTTCTTGCTCTTCTTTTCATTGCCTTTGTTGCTCATTTCAGTCAAACTTCTTGCTGTCTTTTAAGATGACTTACATTTTGTCTGACAGCTCATTCCAACACTTTAAAAGAAGGGTAGGTTCTCCATTGGTATTGCAGATATTAGCAAAATATTTCGTCCTACTCTGTGAAAAATTCAAAGGGTAATCTTCTTTACTGCTGGAAGCAGTCCACTGAACTTTCCCACTTACAAGACGATCAGATCCCATCAAAACAGTTTATGATTATATTTGTCAGAATCAAATTCGTCTTGGATGTGCTTTTCATTACAGTTAATGAGTTAGGTCTTGGCCTTCCCCCAGGGTAAACATGTTGTCCTGACTTCTATTCAACATGCAATGGCTAACAACTTATAGAACAATGTAAAACCAAAATGCAGATTTTTTTCATTGACATTGTATTTGTGCAGACACAGTGTGGTAGCCACCAGTCTCTGTAATAATCAGTAACCCTAGGCACACGGTAACAGCTGATGCATTTCAGGTACCAGGAATTATTCAGATATGTAGCTAAAGATATGTTATCCCAGGGAATCACTGTGAAGGGAAGTGTTGCAAATAGCATAGCCTCTGGTTAAGTGGAGACATTTGGAGATGTGGCAGTTCCCAGAGGAGCTCGGGAAAATAGAGAGCTGGGCCCCTCACGTGTCCAGTCCTGCATATTCCCTCTGCACTTCAGTCAGAGTGGATGCCCTGGCATGGGCATTTTGGTTTAAGTCAGATGTGCACTTTGGAGTTGGGTGTCCTGTTCATCCCCACATGCTCTGGCTCACTGTTCCTGGACAGCACATGTTTATTCAAGGAGAGAAAGAGCAGCCCAGGGTGGCAGCTCTGGCAATGCAGCAGCTATGGGGCAGTCAGTTGAGCACTAATCCGGGGGAACCCCTCTCTGAAATGCCTTCAGCATGGGAGTGTAAGATAAGCACCTCTGCAATTTCCCCTTCCATTTCACAGGAAAGTGAAAATACCATTCTCTTATTTGATCTCAGGTGACTTTTCAGAGATGGTTGCTCTTCCCCTGCATTGATTAAGTAACTGCACATGCAGTATACATTTAATTTCTCAGAGTGAAGTGGTACTGTACACCTTTATTGACTGTGTGCTTTTTGGGCACTTTGCCCTTAGCTTTTTCTTTTCTGAGCTTGAGACCCATTAAAAGTGTTCACAGTAGCTAAAGGTGTGGCGTTAACCCAAAATGTTTACTTCATACACAATGGTTTACAATGGTTGCTGTGTAACTGCAGAAGTAGAGCACTGCTATTTTAACCTGTATCTGTTTACCATGTCATGAGCAGTGAGAGTAATTAAACCAGTCCTTCCTCTCATTTTGAAGTCCACCCTGCATTTTCCACAGCCTCTCTATTTGATACTTCATTACATCTACCTGACAGGTGGATTTAAAAATGTTTATATTATATTTATTTATAGATATGCTCACAGAACTCCTCTGTAGGAAAAACACAGGAAAATATTTTTAAATGTTCTTGAACAAGCTCAAGATCCTGATTCAAATCCTGCACCACTGATCCTCTTGTATATTTTGTATTTACTTTTTTCTCTTGAATCTTCCTATAAAGGAAGACATGTATTGATTTAAATTTTAAACTCCACTTATATTAACAATATGCCACCCACACAAATTGTCTTCTGATCCCACATACAGTCATGTACATTTCATTAGTTTGGCTACAAAATACTCAAAGAACTGCTTGTTTCCATTTCTTTTCTTCTTTCAGTGCCCAGAGGACTTGTTGGTATTTTCATTATGTGCTTAATTCTTTACTGTGCCTTGTCCCTTTGGTATCTGATTCTCAAGAAGTTTCAGCTATAAAGAACTCTTAGATATGGATAATCACTGTCAATACATGAAACATTTGATTGTGTTGCCATTTTGTATGCAATAGACCCTGACTACCACTAGTTATCCATAACATTAATTTAATTTTTAATTACAGAGTGGGTAGTTAGGTGGACAAACTGAAGAATAAGTGCTTTAGCTTTATGAAATGTACTTGCAATTGAGAAATACAGCAATGATGATTATAATCTCAATTGCAAAATAATGTTCTATATGGTTATTATTTGCAAAAAATTAGTAAATGCTTGAATCTGATTTGTCAGGGCCTGCT
Organism: Passer domesticus; assembly: GCF_036417665.1. Classification (NCBI taxonomy): domain Eukaryota; kingdom Metazoa; phylum Chordata; class Aves; order Passeriformes; family Passeridae; genus Passer; species Passer domesticus. Next base: position 53,699,272 of record NC_087512.1, on the reverse strand, counting down.
GCTGATAACACCAAGATTGTGGGTTCAACCCCTGTAAGGGCCATTTACTTTAAAATAGGACCCAGTGAGCCTTGTGGGTCCCTTCCAGCTCAGAATATTCTGTAATTTCACATGACTAGAACATTATTTCTGTCCAAAGTTTCAACAATGTAATGCATTAAAAATAAAAACTGAAAAGTAGGTGATTGCTTTGTATGGAAATGCAACATCTTTTATGTATTCAGAAAAAAATACAAGAAATATATTCCTCCTGCAAAGACAGATGATAAGACAATGTACACAAATATTTGAGGATATATTTTAGGATTTTGTTTGACTTTGTTTGCTTTCTTTTTAGTTTTACGGAGTGATTTACTGAATTAAAGGCAACAGATTTTGAATAGAGATAATGTGGTTCAATGGTTTTGTCTCAAATTTTGAATGGAAATTTATTTTTAAATTACATTGGATCCCTAAGTTTGGTGGTTTTTTTTTTTTTTAATAATAACCATCTTAGGCCCAAATGTTTTGGTTTTAATTTATGGAATTACCAATATCTGAATACCTCAGCATAGTATCAATATATGTCATGCTTAAAAAGGAATGAAAACAATTATACAATTCTTCATTTTATTTACAATAAATGAAATTATTCATGTACAGTTATTCAAAGCCAAATCAAGACTGTTTCCTACGGACACAATTTATTGTGTGTCTAGTTAAAAGTATAGCTATAAAATGTGCACCTCCTCCCATACAATTTAGAAAAAAATCAAGGTCCATGTGTGTTTTCCTAGCAGAAGCAAAGTATGGGGTTGCCATTCAGGATACTGGTATAAATAATATTTTTTAGTTCCTTGACTTATTTACCCTCCTTGGACCTGATGTGAGGTGTAAATGTGAACACATTTGTGTACATGGATTGTAACTATGGCTATGGCATTTAATTAGTAATAGCAAAAGGAATTAATGGTTTTATAAGTCCAGTTTTATGAAACTAAATTAGTAGATCTATTTCTTTATGATACCTCTCTGTATCTGTATGTGTATCTATAAATCTATCTGTATCTACATCTGTATCTGGACCTGGCAATACAAACTCTATATTTGATGGATACTTTTAATCAGGTATTTTTGTTAATGAACTTTGTTCACTCTTGAAAGTATAGTAGATATAAGGAACAAGATTAAGTCCTCATTCAAGTTTCTGGGCAGCTGTATTTTAGTTCCAACCCCCCAATCATTACACTAATATTAAACGGAGTCAGAGAAATTATTTCATACTTCTTCTGCATCAGCCATTAAGTATTTTTAGTTTAGCCTTATTTTCACCCTTTTTATTTTCTATAATCAGTCATTATGAGGCCCTTAAGAATTTTTGAATGTGTGGTTAGTTCTCGAGCTAAATAAAACAAATTTGCATACACATATTTAGTCTTGCAGAAGTCATATGAAACTACTAAAGCAAAGCCAGACCACAAGAGAAAGACCCACCAGATGTCATTTTAAAAATAACAGTCTCATGAGCACAGGTTCAATAGGAGCACTGCAGGGACAGCAGCAGAGTCCTTACTTGTCAGGCTGACTATCAGTCCTGTTCCGTGCTGTATGCTCACCTCTTTATCACGTCTTGCTCTCAAAGAAGGCACTTCTAACAATGAGCAGTTTTGTGAAAACACTGTGGACAGCCCCTGTGAAGTTGTGCCCAGGCTATCAGCCCTGCAGCCAGTGACACAGCAACAATCCCTCTCACAGCTCTCGGTAAACCTGCCCGGTGAGGAAATGAGAACATGACAATCAGCCTGGCAGGTGATTGACATCCTGAATGCCAGAACAGGGGCCGAGAGGGTGAGGAAACACAATGGTACTGGGAGACTGCAATTTCCCCCGTGTAGTCAGAACAGATGTCCTATCAGCAAGCTGAGACTAAACCCTCAGATACCAGCAGTACTTGCTTTGGGGAAAAGTTAGGGAGTGTCAACAGGAGAAGCAACACTTCAGTCCTGAAGCAAGTATTTGTTCATGATGTTTGCTGTACAAAGTCCCCGGCATATTGCAGGTTACCAGTTCTTGGTATTTTTTTGTAGGATCTACAAAGGCAAAATGTTTTATCTCATCTCAAATTTGCATGAAAATGAGGTTTTGAAAGATATTATTAAAAAAAAATAGAAATTGACACAAACAATTGATAGTCACCATAATGGTGGCAGAGACCAAACACTTACCATTTCTCCCCCACAAAAATAAAACCTTCTAGGAATTCCATAGGAAAGTCCACATAGCTGAATAGGACAGGTAATGATGTACCAAAATGCTCAAAATAGAAGGAATGAAGAGTTTAAAGAACAAAGAATAAAATAGGAATAAAATTAAAGAATGAAATTAGTTGGCACATGGATTGTGCTTGGCCAAGACATTGAGGAAGAGTCAACCCAAGTTGACCAGCCACACCTCACAAAATACTGAGGGTCTCTCATGGAATCGATGTTCGTAGGGACAATAAAGTTCTGGCAGCACAAGCTCTTAAAGGAAGCAATCTGTCATAAAACAAGAAAGTGGTAATGCACACATTTAATGGTAGGAAACTAAGGGTCAGAATATATGCGCAGTTTTCAAGGAGACAGAATGAGCACTTGGAAGTCCTCCTTCATCCAATGTGAACCTACTTCAATGCAGTATTGTGCAGAACAAAAATCTTCACATTTTCTTCAAAAAATGATTGGAAAAATTCCTAACACTTAGATGTACTTGTGGTTTTATGTAAATATTCATTGTTTTTAGAAATGTAGTTAAACACACAAAACCAAACTGCTTTTACTCGCGCCACCACCCCCCCCCCCCGCCAACCCGCCCCTGTCTTCACATGGTTAGGACTGTTGAGCGTCTGTATACATAAATTTGGGATGTATAGCTCAGGGAAGTGCAGTATATGGAGATCACTCTCCTACGGTTTACTTGACATTTTGAGAATTTTGAATTCTCAGTTAGAAAGAGAAGAAAAAAAAAGGAAGCTTATAATTATCTTTTTCTTAATATCTTATGAATTCTTTATGGGCTTCAATCAGTGCTTGTCTTTACCCGGCAGTCAAACTCAAGATAAAATTAGGAAGAAGTTTTCTCTTCCTTGAGCCATCAAGACTGCTGATTTTTTGCCTGTCTGTGAACTCAGAAGTAGTATTCAACTATGCAGAAGATCACTTTTTTCCCCCTGAGAATTCACACACAGCTACTTTTTAAGATTGCTGGAATTCCATGCTCTTGAAAGGAAGCAGTAGCAGAAAAGTAAGAAATTAAAAAAAAAAAAAAAAAAAAAAAAAAAAGGAAATTAAAGATTCAGATGCTTGGCTAGATGTAGCCAAGAAGACTCAGTTGTGGTCAGAATAAATGCATTCCTGTTTTCTTGCTTTACACACTTTACAGGAGTCAGAGCTCAGGCTTGGTGAAAAAAGGCTTTCACTGCTGTAAACTGCGGGATGGATTCCACTGAGTACCCAGCCCATGGTGTTCTCAGACAAGATGATTTGGGCAGCACAATCTGCTTTGGTATTTTAAAGTCTCTTCCCATACATGCACAGTCCTGTGGTCAAACTGTAGGCATTCCCACAGTTGTTTCTCCATGTAACAACGATATGTGTGTGAGAAATGACACTCACTTAAAAAAATTGGAAAGATTTATTAAAAATCTTACACAACCAAGCCTGAATAAGGAAAAAGGACAGTGTGCGGAAGGTGCTGGTGACCCAGCAGCCACAAGTGTGTTTACAAAATGCTCCACCTTTTATACCCCTGGGGGTTTGCATCAGCCAGCCCTGGTCCCTCCCAAAGTCTGTCAGTCAGCTCTTCCTTGCTGTTTATCGGTAGAGACTGCTTTCTTGTAACCTGACTGGAGGTCAGGTGTTGCCATGCTGCACCCCCTAGCAACAAGCTTTTCCATTCCCAAAATGCCCCATACAAGGGGCATGTCCTGACTACCAAGGCAGTGTCTTGGCAACCATATGGGGCAGGAGGAAAGGGGACTGTGGGGAGGATGGAAGGTGTCTAGACAACAAATCACAATAGCATAGCTATGCATCAATAAAACTTCTCTTAAGATACACGTAATAGTCATCCCTTAATTACGAGAGACAATCATCCCACTACTCCTCTATAATGTATGGAAATACCTTTCTGATGCAAAGGTGTTTCCAGCACCTAGAGAATACAGCTGTCAAAAGTCAGAATCCACAATTTAGAGTTCTTATGACTCTTAGCCTGTGAAGAATGCTACTTCTGACCTCACAAAGCTTCGCATAGGCCACCATTATCCAACCAAAGGAAAAATGTGTGGACTTTCCAGAGAAGAGCAAAGTGCTTGAAATTAAAGGGAATAGAAAAAAGATTCTACTTTGGGATCAAAGTATTCTCTCCTTTATTGTTGTAATCCATCAAGATGAATGATGAACTGTATTTGACAATTAGAAGTATTTTTTAAAATACCTTTCTTACTGTTTTTCTACTAAGAGAGAGGAAATTGAGTGCAGAAACAAGAGAATCATGGCATGTGATATACTGAGAACAATGAGTTTAATTTTCTCTAACTTTTTCTAGGTGCCTATATCACTTGCATCAATATTTGAAATGAAAGAAATATTCTGAGGCCTAAATAGGTTACTGCCTATATTATATTTCAGTTCTCAGAAATATGGATCTGAGGGGAAGATTTTAAATGTGTTTAATGTGATGAATGTTGAAAAAAGTCTGAAGCCCCTAAATTGTTTGTTCAGAGTCAATATCACTAAGGCATAGCAGAACATAGAAGATTTATGGGACTGTAATAGAAAATTAAACCTAAATTGATTCAACAAATTACTGCATATAAGAACAAGCTGAATAATTTAAAAAATCAATCTGAATAATTTGAGTAACTGGAGAGTATAGAGGAAAATTGTTGCATAGGTTAATGTTTATTGCACATCTATTTAGTGACTATCTTAAAGGAACAGTGATTGAATTAAAATATGAATATTTCTAAGTGCAGGACGGGAGAAAGTGTAAGAAACAAAGGCAGATAATTCTCAAATTTCTGAGAACTGTAGTACACAGTGCTAATATCTGAACCACATTTTTGAAGAGGATCATAAACAAATTAAGTTTCTTACTGTCTTTCATTCTCCTTTTGTGCAGTAAGAAAAATATTGCAAATGCCATCTTAAAAATGTCCTGGGATGTAAGGTCATTTGAGTTTAAAAAATATTGGACTCCGTGCAAGCATGGAACATAATTTTGGTAACAAAAGAGTAAAAATAAAAAAAATTCTGACAATGGTTGCATTTGTTCATTTATTTCTTATAAAGCAATTAAATTTTTAAAGTATTTTAGGAGTCAGCTGCAGAATGGGAGAAAGTAACAGAATGAGATTCATTTTGTAAACGTAGAAAAATTATAAAAATAATTATTATAAAAATGTACCTTTATTTCCCTAAAAGACAGCTATAATGCTTAGAAAAAAAATTGAGATAGTTTTGTATTTTAGAAAAAATATAAAAAATATGTTTGCCATCATAAAACTCTACATGGGTTCTGAGTAGAAATAGCCAGGTGATTGCTTTTATTTTCTAGTCTTTATTCTTTAGGATAATCTAAGGCCTGCTTAGGAAGGAGTGCTATATCTTATGCACACAATGACTGATTTAAGTAATTTTATTAATTTTGTACACTTGATCAGCTAATTCAGGGTGTTTTGTATCTCTTGAACTTAAAGGCTGATATTGTCTCTTTCATGCACCCACCAGAAAGAAGGGAAAATCAAGCCAAATCATCCTTCTCACTTTTATTTCCCCTGTGGAGCAACCACACGGAATTTGTATGCACTGTGCTTTTAATGTGAGGGAAAACCAAAGGAAAATAATTAGAGGGCTTTATAGCACTATAATTTATTGATAAAAATTCATTATAAATTCCTGAAGGGAGAAAATAAAGGTGTCTCACTGTTATGCTTGAACTCTTTAATTTGCTGATTTAGTGGGGAAAAAAAATAAGGTCTATCCCTATTTCACAAAAGCATTTGATTCCATTCTTCAGAACAGCATCATACTCAGTAAAAATCATAATGCAACACAGAAAAGTAGAACAATTTGAATTAAAGGTGTGGTGCAAAGGAAAGAGAGGTCCATGCTGTCTCTGGAGAAAGGCTCTGAGGCAGCCTGCAGGGAGCAAAACTGTGCTGGGCACCCCTCGTGTGCCTGGAAGCACCTTTGGTGGGCAGGAAAGACTCTGAGCTTACTGAGGATGGGGAAGGGTTTCCCAGCCTGCAAGTGGGTGCAGAAATGAAGGGAGCTGCTGGAGGCCACTGGGCATGAGGAAGTATTGTTAGAAGTTCATTTTCACAGCGTCAGAAACAAGTAAATTCTAAGAATTAAGCGGTGAACATTTTAGTGCATGGGGGTTTTTTGTGGTGTGATTTGGTTTTTTCTGTTTTGTTTGCTTGTTTGTTTGTTTTTGTTTAGTTGTTTTTGGTGGTTTTTTGGTTTTTTGGTTTGGTTTTTTGACATTTGTTCTGAAAGAAACTCTACAAAGGCGGCTTTGAAGGGAAGATCTTTAGGGGTAATATTTATTCTCAGTGAAAAATTTTTCAACACATAATCACTTATGTTTTTCTAAATAACTTAAAATGAGGAAGACACAGCCCAAACAGGCCAGTCATTTCAGGATTGAAATATTGCATCAGTTTCTCTGGACTTGTCTCCACTCCATAAAAGCCTTATTTTTCCATAGAAACATGGTTCATGTTGGGGTCCATTATTCAAGATGCTTTCTGAACATGGTGACACACTGTGGATTAGGCGAAAACCAGCTATCTTTAATGACATTTATCTTCCTGAAAGTCCTTCATATTGATCGTTTCTCCCTGCAGCTTGGCCGATTTCCTCTCCTTTTCCCTTTCATGTCTACCATGCAGGAACAAGAAAAGAAATGCATTGAGGAGGTGGATAGAGTAGGTTTTTTGAGATTGAAGCTTTTGTTGCCATTGCACAAGAGTTACATAATCAGGTTCTCCCATGGCAAGCACTCAGGAAGAGATTCCACAGGCATTCTTGCTTGAAAACCAACCAGGGAAGGACTTTAATTTATTATTGAATTACTAAAGCTAGGCTAAAGGTCATGAAAGAATGCAATAAAAGGAAGGAAAACCACAAACAAGACTGAAATGTACCATATGCCTTTTTTAATTAATCACCACAAGGTGCCACCTGAGCAGCTCTATAAGGTACTGTATACACAGGAGGTACAAGGTACATTCCAACTGTGAGTTAATTTAATTGCTTTCATTCTGTCTCATTAGTATTCTTTTATTGCAGGTTTCTTTGTGGACATAAATGACCTTGAAGGGAGTATGTAATTTCAAACGTACATAAATTTGCTGATAATGCTAAATTGGACTGGACTGGTAAATAGAAGAAGAGAGAACCATTTGAAAATTATTGGATTGGATAAGGCTTCGATGATAATGATAAATTAGCTCATTCAGTTTAGCTGGAAAAAGTGTAAGATAATAAAATGGGGCACTAGAAACATAGTTTCTTTGGGCTAAAATCATATAAGCTTCAGAATTTGGAACAAACAGACAATTTAATTGTGATTGATGGTAATTATGACTGTACTTTTACAGTTTTACATGCTTACTTTCAAGTCTCCTCAATTCTTCTGAAAACAAATGAACAGGAGTCAAAATCTTTTCTCACAAATGAGACTGAAAATTATGTATTAACAGAAAACATCAGGTCTAAGACCTTAGTTACCCATTGTGTTTTCTTTCACCCATTAAACCAATTTACAGATTCATTCAAAACTGTGATTTCCTCCAGCAGTACCAAGAGATTGTCTTGCTCTCAAATGAGCGTGAAGGGCTTGATCATGCAAAGATGATTAAATAGCTTGATCTAACAATAGGAAGGAATATTTCTAGTTTCCTCATCAGATTTTCTGTGCCACTCTTGATTCTACAATCTGTATGTTTGGCAGCAAAAGCCACTGTGCCTGGCAATGGTTGCTATTTATATTGTAGCCCTTAGGAATCCTAGACATGAACCGGGTCTTTGCTGTTCACAACATGTGCACCCACACCAATTACAAATGACCTATTAAAGAATATTTTATTTATATGTGTGAATTTGAGTGACACAGAGGGTCAGAGGAAAGCTCATTTGTTTAACAAACATAAGGAAATTCAGCTGCCATTCACCCGGCATGGCATGTCTGTCTCCCACAGCAAAGCCAAGAGAGGTGAAAGAATCCCTTAGCTTCCTCTGTCTCCTCCTGCCCTTGCATTCCATGTCCATTTTTCTACAGGATTTCCCTCCCTTGGTCAGGCTCTGGCCTCAGAAATGCCCAGAATACCTCAGCTCACCAGCCCAGCAGCAAAGTTTTCACCTGTTTTCCCGAGTTTAGGTAGTCGAGCAGGCATTGCAGGAGCTGAGGAGTGCTGGGGCTGGCAGCAGGTGGGGTGTGGAAGACAAAGCCTGCAGCCAGGACTGAGGCGTGGGAGATGCTGCTGTCTGTGAAAACCCATCCCACTGCCCCAGGCCACAGAGGACAACGGTGCTCCCAGCCTCTCCTGCAGCTTCCCTGGGCAGGATTCTCTGTGCACCAAAAAGTTGGGTGTAGCACAGCACCAGAGAATACAACACAGTGCTGCAATTCCTGCTTAAATAATACACCCTTTCTAGTACAGAGGAGTTAAGCATTAGTACTACTGCCGGGCTGTTTGCTAGCCATATTGAAATTATCAAGTAAAACAAAATATTTGACCCATTTCTTTTCATCTGTGAAAGAAATGTCTATCCCTCATTTCTCTTAGCTGCTCATATACAAAAAAAAGAAATTAATATTGTCTAACTTGTATAATTTTAATAAAAGAAATGTTCTATGTCAATCAGTGCTATTTAAATTCATTGGAAGAGTGGCAGGGATTTAAACAAATATAATATAAGCTTAGTTGTATTAAAATAATGCATTCAAGTCATTCTGCTTTTAGTTTTTTACCTTGCCAATAGTTAAAAACAGTAGCTGTAATTATCTCTTTTTAAATTAAGCCCCACCATATTTTAATTAATTGAAGAAACTAAAATGAGACTTTTTATTTTCTTCTGCTGTTAATGAAAGACATTCTAGGATATTTTGTTTATTTGAATACAGTGAAATTTGTTAAAAATAGCCAGGATAGGAAATTAATTTTTCTTTGGAGAAATATAAGAGCAAAACCAAATTAATCGTGTTTTTAACAGAAGAAAAAATCCAAGTGTTTTTCTTTGTTATCTTTGTGGTTTCTATGTCTATCTTTGCATGTATATGGTCAGACTGACTGCTGCACCCTTCATTCCATGGGATTTCCATTTTTGTTTGGCCAGCCTCAAGATAGTTTACTTCCATCTGTTGCTGTCTCCCTCCCTGGTGTAAAACATAATGGATAGTATTGACAAAATAAGACATATTATATAAAGATCGAGAAAGTCCCAGATCCTGACTGATACTATGCCTGAAGCACACTCAGAATGTCAAGGAGATTTCATTTGTGTATTTTTCTGCTTCCAAAGTTAGTGATGAGGGCAAGTAAGAAAGCATCTGCCCCATTTTATCTGCCAGATTTCTGATGCTGGACTCCAAAGAGGAGGTGAACAGCTTTTGATGAATGTGCACAGTGCCAGAGCATTCTTTGACCTGATCCTGACAAACAATTGACCCAGCACACCATCTCTAAGGGACTTGCCTGAAACTCCACAGGAAAGGAGCACACAAATTTTAACTCTTCTAGTCAGTGCAGAAAATTCAGGAAAATTGCTTCTCATCCTCAGAAAAGAGAGTAATATTTATAGCCCAACTAGAGTGCCTGAAACAGTGGAGTCTCTGCAGCAGGGAGGTTCCTGATGCCCTGGGGTGGGCCTGTCCTGGGGAGAGACATCCCCCAGCCCATAGGGGACAACTCAGGATGATCCGTGGGGCCAGTGGAGATGATATACGAACTGGCACAAGTGACAGACGTAAAGAGAAAGAAAAATAAGGGAGAGGTGAAAGGGTGTTTGCAAAAGCTTTTTTTTTTAATCTGGATACATTTTTCAGAATACATTTCAGCTCGATTAGCTTCACCTGCACACTGATATTTATTAGATGAGCATGTGAGTCTAGAACACAGATTTGCTGTGGCAGAGGTTCACAGTCATTTAAATCCAGGTGTTCTTTTATAACTTAAGATTTTGCCTGAATTCAGAATTTAAGTAAGACCTCCAGACTTGCTCCATGGTGACCTATCAGAGATTTTGGATATCTGCTTGTGGGCCTGATGAATTGTCTAGAAAAATAAGATGAACAGGCAAACTTTATAGAATGGATCTGCAAGAGGCTCCAGTACAGAATGTATTGAGATATGACTGTTGAACCTTAATGCACTGACACCTTCATTTATATTCAAGAAATTTGAGAGAAAGATGTTGAGGGAACATGCTTACAGATTCATCAGAAATATTATAAGAAGGGAAGAAGGATACATTTTAAAATTCAAAGGGTTTTTAAATTTAAAAAAACCCAAAAACCAAAAAAAAACCAAAAAAGTTTTCTGAGAGATAGTGTGAGGTTTAGTATAGAACTCAAAGAATCCAAATGGAATGTTTGGTGCCACTTTCTTACAAAATAAAATAATAATAAAATAACAGTAAATTTTTTAAAATCACAGATATCCTTCTTGAACTTGAAAAACAATAATGTATCTGGTTGGTGAAATAGTTTAATTCAAGGGGATGTGAATTTTGTGATAGCCCATTTTACTAATTTTCCTTTTTATACTTCTTTTATACCTTAGAATTTAAACTTTGGTTTTACCATAAAATTTTAAATAAAGATGACATTTTAAATGTATTTTATTTAATTTGAACATTTATTTTTGAAATATTTGAACAAATAGTATTTAACTAAACATTTGACATGTTTATTTTGTTTTATTATATAAATAAATTGTCAAGCAAAATATATGCTAATATAAACAAGAAAATTTTAAAAAAGGGCATAAAATTTGTATAAAAGTCAAATTAAAAATTATAAAACTTCAATACTGAACAGCCAGAAGCTGTTGCACACTAATCCTGGTCTTCTTACACTTGCAACACTTGATGGTAGGAGGCCCAGTTGTATCACATCCCTCAGGAACATCCAGCAATACTGACCCTATAAGGTCATGGTAAGGATGGGATGATCCAGACTATGTGAGTAATTTCCAGCACAGGAACTATTCTGGGCCATGCTTTTTGATTGATGTGTGCCTGATGCAGGCAGGCTGCTGCCAAGGCTTCAGGGAGAGAGACACCAAGGCAAAGGGAGCAGGAAAGGGTCGCTGGAGTTGTGGGAGCCTCCCTGTGCTCGTTTGCTGGCCATGATTTCACACAAACATCCAAATGGTGATATTAGGGGATGACTGCAAAGTGAAGCATAGTTTTCAGGAAAAATAGAGGTGTGCTGACTTGCTGATGATTTTGCACCATTCAGCCTACCTGATAAGGCTGTCTGGAAGTTGAGGCAGAAGTTGGGGATGTGGGAAGTAGCTTTGGGATGAAGAGAGGGACACTGAGAAAGATGCTGGTTTTGTAGGTAGCAGCTTGAGCCTGAGCTAAAAAAAATATTGTGAATAGTTAAAAGAGGTTACACTGTTGCACTGGATAGATTTCTACACACCATGTAAAACAGATAGCACTTCGAATTTTTTTTTACCTGTCAGATCTGAGTCACTTTCAGAGATGTGTACAAGAGATGAAACTTGTGCTATGGATGGAATATCCAGTGTCACTCTCCAGGAGTGCTCCTGTGTCATCTGTTGAGAGGGGCTGGAGAAGGAGGGGGACCATTGAGTGTGGGAGCACACACAGCCACATGAACAGCTTGCCACGGTCATTCTCATTGGATGGACAAGTTAATTGTGCCAGGTGAGGTGTGGTGTTAGGTGTGGTCTAGCTCAGCTTAGGAGCTATCTTGCAGCAGCTAGTGCTTTTGGCTGCTCCAGTTGCTGTGGGAGGCAGTGAGAAGAAAATATCTTAGAATATAATTTCTGAAGACCCACTTTTCTTTGATCTGGGTGAGCCCATGGACTGGAATTCAGCACTGAGTTATGGTATTGACAACAACAGCAGCAACCTCCATCCATTGCTGTTGTGATCTCACTGGAATATGGTACCTTGGAGTTGGAGAAAAGACTCCTAAACTGCAATCCCTTGATTTCCAGGTCTTGCTTATCATTTGGGAGGCTCTGCAAGATCCAGTTTAGCAGAGCTTAGTGCAGATACTTATGCTGACTTGTGATGGATACACAGTTCTGATCCTAGACCTAGACATAAGCTATCCGGAGTTTCTTTTTTGTTTTTTGGGTCTACATATGCTCTGAAACTCCACCACTTCCACTTAACTGGAAACTTCTTGGTAAAAAGGAGGACTTTGAGCTGAATAGCCTTGATCCTGGTCTAGTTTCTCAGGTATAAAAAGGACTATCTTCACATGTTGTTTTGCGGTATATAGCTTTCGACATACATGTCTTGGAGAAAATGATTCCTTTGCAGTGGACTATAAGCACTAAGGTGTTAAAGCACAGCCTGCATGGTGTGAAATCACAGAAAGAATGTGAAGATAGTAAAAAATGCCAAAATGGCATCCTCTCAGATGGAATATTGAAAGGAGATGTCCCCTGGAAGTTGCTCAGTTATGCCAGTGAATTATTTAGAAAGTGAAATATGCCAATAGAAATATGCCAAATCTGTGACAGAAAAAATAATAAAAGTTTATTACCACACACTACAGAATTCAGCTTTTGGGAAATGTTCCTAAAAATACTGGACACGTCTGGAGAAAAAGGCAAGATAAATCCAATTTGATACTGAATGGTATATAAGGGATATAAAAGAATGCTGTGAATAAATTGAAGGCTAGTATTGTAAGAGCCTTGGAACAGTATGTTATTTTGACACACTTTAGTGTGCTAATACACTTAAGAAAATACAGAGTGATTAACTAGGGCTATTTTAAAACACAGTTTTAGAATGAGAGCTCTACATAAAAGGGGAAAGAAATAAAATATGAATCTTGAATAGAACAAAGGCTAAATCTGAGCACAGGGCTCTGGATGGAGAAGCACCTGACCTCCAGAGAAGAGATGGAAATCACTTTCTGCCTCTCCAAGGAACCTTCCTTCCTGATGACTCTCTTTCCTTCAACTGAAGAGGAAGTCACATACTTGAAATATTTGGATCATATGGCTAACCATTTTTTTACTGATTGCTAGGATATACTGTTGTTTTTGTAAGGTTAGCATTTAAGAAAGATTTAAGTGAATTTTACTGTCTTCAACATATTACATGGTACTGTAGCACTGATGACAGCTATAGGTATAACAACTATTACTTTTCCTATAGCCCACATAAACTAGGATATGATGCTGATAGGGAAAATAAAGTGTTAAGCATCAACATTTATGCAGACCTGATTGGATTTATCCTTATTATATGTATCTCGTGTTATTCAATAAGCACTGCTCCATCATTCTTCCGCTCACTTTAGACAATACTTCTCTTTCTTATTAGGAAAGAATAGGCCTAACCAGAACTGAAACTCTTATTATATGCATGATAGATGTCTGTCTTGGCCTACATAACTCATGTCTTGTTTAGTGCTAAAGTAGGACATGGCCAAAGAGAGAAGGGAATTAGGCAGCAAATGGAATAAATGTCTGAAAAAAAGTTCCTCTAAAAAGTTCCTATGCACTTCGTTGAATTTTGAACCAGACTCTGGAAAAAAACCCTGTGGTCATGAAGGGACCACAGAACTGACTTCTAAGAACTGACTTCTAAGACAGACAGAACTGACTTGTAAGATGGGGGGTAGGGGGTGGGGTGGGGGGAAAAGAAAATATTATTGTCCTTTCTTATGATAATTTCTGTAGGAGAGATGCATGAGTGGGCTGCTGATCACATCCTCCTATGATGGATGAAAAAGACCCTGGAAACTTGTAGACTTAAACTACTACAGCCAGACTGTCAATGATGGTGTATTCAAGAAGCTTACTCTGGTAAAATTAAAGAAATTTAAACCTTTAGTATCCAGTTTGATGTTATCAATTTTTGCAGAATCATGAGTGTTTAGACTAATAAGTTATGTCATAGATTTCAAAAAAACAAGAGATTTTTTATGATTATTCTATGAATGCATGATGATATGGCCACTCATAAAAAGAAGAAAAAAAAATTAATCCTTCAAAATTTTAAAGGAATAGTTAAAACTTAACTCTATCTATCCATTTTTTATTACGCATAATAAATTCAGTGTGAATAAAATGTATTCATCATAATCAACAGTACAACAGCTGTTAGCAAGAATCTAATTGAAAGAAAACTTCAGCTAAATCCTTCCTTACTTTCACTCCTTTATTCAGTCAACAAGATTAAAACAGGAGGCAAGTAGCAGATTTCTGTGTTAGAGGATCAGCTACTCAAATACCTGTTCATTTACTTCAGACTCATGAGATCTGATAGAGGGTTGTATCTCTCTGATATCTGTCTGTGAAAGGCCAGCTCACTTAGACAGTACTGAATGGGCCTTTCTTTATTATCTACTGTGTTGGTAAATGTTACTAGATGACTGAACAAAAAAGAAAAACAGATGATCAAGATGAAGTAAAGTCATTAAGCAGAAGCCAGAAACATTCAAAAGTAACACAGGTCAATGAAGTATGCTAAGATATTATTTATCATCTTATAAAGTTAGTGCATCTGGATCACATCCAAAGGTCTGAATTGCAAGACAGTGCCATTTCTGCTGACCTTTTGAAGCACAGCTTAGTTGTCAGAATTCAGAAGTATGATAGTTTAATACCAATACAGAATAATTCTGTTGCAGTGAAGGTGCAGATATAGCAGATTGTTGTTTGTCTCTGAACATAAATGCTCATCTATTTCTATATTTCTATATTTCTACAGCCTCTTCAAACCTTAAAAAATAGTGCATTCTTGCTTACTATGTAAATTTCCTCAAATGACATTTTTGCTGATTCAAAGCACCAACCTTATAGAAAGACAGTTATGCTAACACATAAACATCTATTGGCTTCCTTAAACATTGAAATAAGTAGATAAATAAATTTTCTTTTAACAGAAGGATTTTTATCAAGGCAAACTCACCAAATGTTTAAACTCATCAGACAGTGTGATTTATCTCTCTTGTTCCCAGAATGAATATTGTAAAACCAATGAAAAAAATTAAGGAAAATTATCAATAACCTATCAGTTTAATCTTTTGCCTTCTGCCAGCTGAATTTTAATGCTGATGAAAAATGGAAAGAATATAAAAGAATCATTTTCCATTGCTGCTTGAATTATACACATCTACTTCAATCTAAGAAATCTTTGTCTACTGTCTAGGAGGTTTTATCAGCAGACACAGTGAAGCCAGTACATGTCTGCCAATAAGGTGTAATCAGAGCAGGTAGAAAAATACTATCTCAAAAGATTAATGGCTTTGGGTGAAGGCATCCTTATACCTCATAGGAGAGCATGTGAAACAGTATCCTGTGGATTGTCTTTTCTCTGTATTTTAGACTTGGCGTATTGTATAGCACAGCACCACAAAATCTGCCAGAACTCTTGGGCGAAAAGCCAAGAAATCTGTCTGGTTTTATTCTTTTTAGTGCCATTTTCCTTTCTTAACATGACTTGCTGCTAGTAACATGAATGCTATATTCATTATATTGGTGGAACTATCTTATATTGAGAGGGTGGGAGCACTTTTCTCTTGCAGAATGACAGCATCAGGAAGACAATCAGCATTTTGAGAGGCTATCACCTGATTCAGTGCAGGTTGTGGTGTGCACCTTTGAGAGATAGAAGGCAGGCTAAAAATGCCTTATGCCTAGGACAGTCATTATTACAGAAAATATCCCTCATGATATTGTGGCAGAATTTCATTTTGTAACATTTGTGAGACCCAGAGGACATTCTGGCTCCAAGGCTGACAGTGAGATTTCCATTTGCCTGCTGACTTTGAGCAACCTGAGATATGCCAATATGTTGCTAAGTGGCCACAGTAAGATGTAAAAGTATGGTTTGACAGAACATGAAATCATGCAGTGTGAAAAGAAATAATTGCTTTGGAAAATTTCAATATCTCTGTGTGTCTTAGTACAAAGAAAAGACTTTTTTCTTTCTTTTAAGTTGATTTGTCTAGAAAATATTACTTACAAAGTGAGCTGTCTCAGGACTTGCTCTGACTAGGCTAATGAATAGACTGGAAGTAAGGACTGTAATTATAAAAGACTAAAACCAAGACATCAAAACCCAATCAAAGGCATGCCTAGCACAGGTTAGCTGCCAGTAATCCTACCAGTTCACTACTGCAAGGCAGGCCCTGAGAAAGCTTGTGGGGAAGACATGAGTAAAGCAGAAGAACAACGAGCGCAGCAGCCATGACTGGGCAGCAGGGCCCCAGGACAGGGGCTGCTGTTTTTGTGCTACTGGTGCAAAGGAAGTGGAGTGACAAAGCAGCAGTAGAACAAGCTTGGGCCCCCATCAATTGTTCGGGCTTGAAGGCCAGCCTTTATTTCCTACACAATTTGGTCAGGTTATCGAGATGTAGGAGTCTGGCTTCTGCCAGAATGCTGATATTCAATGGTCCAGCACAGCACAGTTGCTACTGACAGTAAGTTTATTCATAGAAGTTCTTATTATTTTGTACCAGAGTGAGATTATAGGTATACCTCTGGGAAGACTGGAAGCCTGACAAGGAGATTTACATTACATGGACAGAAGTAATTTTTTTTCCCATATTGTCAAATGGCTGCTGTGCTGCAAGCCTCTTGACACGTAAGTCTTTTGAGATGAAAGATGCAAAGTCTCTTTGAGTGCTAAAGATCAGGCTTTCCTACTCAGTGTAACATAACATTACTTAGGAAACATCTCTGCAAAATATGTCTCATTTTTTGACGGCTATCAAGCACTAGGTTATCATGAAAATAAATGTCCAGGTTTCAACAAAAAATTACAAGCAGCTGTCATTTTGAGAAGAAGGTGGAGAAAGGATTTTGGAGAAAATAAGCTGTCTATATTCATGAAGAAGCCACTTCTGCATCACATCTACTCAAATTCCTTTTCTTACTGTATCCAGACACATTTCCAAGCATTTAGTTTTTGCTCTCAACATCATTTGCATGAACAACTCTAACATTTTCTCCCACAGGCACCATTTTAAGGACTTCTCTTAATTCAGATCAGATTGCTCCCCATTATTGCTATCAGGAAGATAACAAGTTTCCAGTTTAACATGTTAGTGATGAATACCTAAAAAAGCATATCTGAATAGGAATATTCAGGCTTATGTTAATCCTGGTAAACATGGTGCATTAATTTCTCCTTAGCTGGCACAGACCTCGTTCTCCTGTACCTCTGGGATTCCCTACCTCCCATTCCAACAAAACATCCACACTCTTGCTGATACAATATGTATATAAAATATCAGTGTTTTAAAGAAAAAGAAGACTTTTCCCTCAGCATTTAAGAGCATAAATTTGAGTTAGAGTAGGCAACATTCTCAGAAAGATGTGCTGGGATTTGGCAGCCAGGCTCTCCACTGTGCTTTGCCCCACGAAGAAGAATTAAAACATTGTAATGTTTCTTCTGCTGGAAGAGCTGTATTGCTGGCTTTCTTTGGGAGAACTGTTTGAGCTGTGATATCGTTCTCTCTGTTTAGGTACTGTGTAAATGTAAATATACTACCAGGGCTTTTTTTTTTTTTTTTTTTTCCCTGAGGAACAGGCTTATATTCGCTGGTAAATGAATGAGAATTACATAAACAACTTTATGCATACAGACAGATTGTGATAAAAGAAGCCAAATGCCATTGATAAATCTTTGTAGTAATGATCAGACCAATAGTAAACACCAGGAAATATCATTTGGATTCCATAATCTTTAATTCTGCTGAGGCTTTGGGCAAGTGTGCCAGCCATGATGAGCAAATACATTGTTTTGCTTTGTTTTAATCACAGACAAGCTGCAAGATTACACATTAAAATAATTCACTACAGAAATGTAATGTAACTATGACATATAGTCTTACTGAGCAAAGACAGGTCCAGAAAAACTCTGCACAGAGTAACAATAGATTAATTATTTTAAAAATTATTGATAATCTACACATCTGTTTAGATTATGTTTTTCTACTTACTGATATCCCCCTCTGCTACATTTGCCATTATCAACATTAAGGAAAGTAAAAGCAAAACTGTTCTAACCTGTGTTTGAATGTATAGCTTTCTAATTGTCAATAGCTGTCAGCTATTGAAGTATATGTTCTTTTCCTCTATTTTTGCTAACAACTCAAGTTGTTTTAAGATAGATTATCTAATTTTATTCAGTTTCACAAAGTTATTTACCTTTTGGATAGTTAGACAGATGATTTATAAACTGCATGAGTAAAACAATCTTGAGTGATGAGAACAATTCTGTTGTCCGTTACTCAGCTTCCTTCAATTTATTGTGGATGCTTTCCTATATATTGTATTTCTTTCAAAGAAATAATACAACTCCAGAAAAGATAATGCTATGTCTATCCATTATGACAGTTTTAGTCCAAATTTCACATTGCTTTCCTCTTTGGTCCTGGAGAAATTGTCCTAAAAGCTCTGAAGACGCAAGGTACATTCAAAGAATTATTGGTAGCTTTTCAGTTGTCACACAAATCCAGGAACTGGTAATGAATTTCATGTTTGATTCTTACACACAATCCAGATATGTGTGAAATTCGTATCACTGCATCCCTGGGTTAAAACTGTAAGTAAATGTACTTTTATTTGCCACTTGAACTGCTTTAGAACAAAAGGCGTTGTTTTAACATTCATCTTAAACCAATACAAACTTATGCTCTCTTGCTTCTGCCAGCACCTTTCTGCAATAAAAGAGACAGTTGGATTCAGGAGCTCAGCTGGCTCAATACGGATTATTTTTTATTTCCTTAGATATCAGCTTCACTGGTTGCCTGATTGTACTGACCGTGAAACATCATGACTTCATATGCTGCAGCATGAGGCAGGTAATGTGAATTCAGGAGCTGTGCAAACATAAGACTGACTCTGTTAGCATTAGTGACAAATAAGGTGCATTTAAACTGTACCATTGAAGGCCTGAATTCCCACTCTCTGTGAGCTGTGGTTCAGTAAACCCCAATTATCATTCTTTTGAGATTATGTGAAGGTGGAAGGGCTAACCCTTGAATATCAGTTAGCATATCAAGAAGCATTAGCAGCAATAGAAACAAAACACACACTGAAAAGCAGACTGTTTTCAAATACAGGGAAGATAATTATTCTGTTGAGAAATATACTATTTAGCCAGAAATTTGCTGCCTCATCTGAACACCGAAATCAGTTCTAAAATACAGCTATCCATTCTCATCTCAGAAACTGTTTTGAGGCAGTACCCCCTAACAAACATTTTGTGATGAAATTAAAAAGCAAGGCTCTTCCTTCTAGGTCTGGTTTGAAGTCCAGAATCACTGCTTTCCATCATCCTAAATATCAAAAATGTTCAGCAATTGCTACGACTACCCTCTTTCTTCCACAGAAGATTACTTATTAAGTAAGTGACAGTAACAGATCATGTATGGTTTCCTAAAGCATAAAACCTGTCATTTGATTTCGTAACTTCAGAGCAGTTTTCAAACATTTACCTTCTAGAGTAGTGTCTTTATAACTGAAGTAACAGTTTAAGTCTACTTTAACTCTTAATAAGAATTTTTATTAAAATCCAATGTTAATTCTAGAATTATCATTAATTATATTTCTACAAAATACTCACATTAATAAGTGAATAGTCTGTTGTGTAATTTACATCATATAAAACCTGCTAAAAAGAGAAACAATACATTAATGATTTATACTATTATTATCTAGAAGATTACCATATATTTTCATCAAGTTACATGTTCAGTTTCTTGACATCAAATAATATCATCGATGGCAAAGAGATGAAAGTTTTTAGTTTCTAGGATGCCAATAAACTATACATGAAATCGAAGGCAATAGCCACAGTTCATGATATGCACAATTTTACTGAAACTGGAAGCAGAAAAATAGTCTATGGAACACCATAATTCAGTCTCAGTGTTTTTGCTCTACAGTTCAAATGCAGAAGTGTGAATATTATCTTAATCTGCAATTCTATCATAAACCTCCAGTACCTTACAAAGTATTCTCATTCAAGCTTGCAAGTATTGTAGAAGTTGCTGGAGGTACCTTCTCTCACTATTGGCATATAATTAAATTATTTCTTATCTACTTGATATGCATCAAAATAAAGCTTCACCTGAAAGGCTTTAAGGGTTTAAATGTTTCCTGAAAGTAGAACAGGACTGAACCACTAGAAAACCTACACCACCCAGAATTTTCTAGCACCTTCTGATCTGAAGTCTCATTTGTCAGTACATAGAGCAGGGCCTTCAAGACCTTTACCATACAAGCCTTGCTCATGTAAGAGCTTTGTGTCACTAAAGCACTCAATAAGCTGCTCATAAGTGTCTCATAATTTAATTTTCTTCATTACAAATTTCGAAGCCCATGCCTGATCCTTTTAAAACTCTGTCATTCAGATGTCCCACCTTTCTCTGAGGTCCTGGTCTACCAGATCTATACAGCCATTTTTATATGCTCCTTTCCAGCTGCTGCACTACTTTAAGAACAATATTTTTCATGTCCATTTCCTCTGTCTCTTAAGGCTTCAAAGCTTCTGCTGGTGGTTTCTCGCAATCAAATAAACAAAGCTATGAAACACAAAATCAACAGAGAAACCTCACCACTGGCTTCCTTTCTCAAAGGAAGACCTTGGTCCTAATAATTATGAAGTCAGATTCACATCTTCAGCATGTTACTGCAATGAAGATACTTGAATGGCTTCCTCCTGTGATGACAACAATGAGCAAGAAAATTATACTCATTTCTTACAAATGCAAGAAAAAAGTGATACAATGTGAACTTCTGTATGCAGGTCAGACATCCATATTACTTTTTGCCACCACATGGAGAGCCAAAAGTGTACCTTGGTAACATTGGCAAGACAGTCATGGAGCAGACAGTCATCTTGACAAGCACGTGATTGCTTGTGATTAAGTTTGTATGCTGTGAGGAAAAAACCTGTAGAAGTCAATCCTCTCACCGTTGCCTCCAGCAGAGAGGAGAACAGGAGATAATTTCCTCCCCTTTGTTGATGCCTTTTTCCTCACAAAAGAAAGAAAGAGAGGAAACGGCTAAGGAGCCATTAGATCACTGACTGAAGAAAGGCAACATCACCAAAAGAAAAGCAAAGATACAATGTTCAGGATGTCATCATAACTACTTAGTGATTCCTGCTTAATGTCATTTCACAATAATATGAAGACAACTTGAGTTGAGGATAGTTGTGATACTGGATAGCACACATTTCTATGAGTATTTGTTTCCAATATTATCTGCTGTGGTGGTGAAGACACTACACTTAATAAATCTTTACATTACAGAGGTCAATATTTTCTCAAAAATCTCAGCACCCACCATTCCTTATTTAATGAGGAAAGATAAAATTCAGTAGTAAGAATGCTTATATGTTCTGTATCTTCTATAATGTTTAAAGCAACTAACAAATATGAATCACATGTTACAGAAAAACAATGATAAATAAGCTGTGGTCTTGCAGAGTTAATAAAAATGGGCAGCCAGGTAGAAGACAGACATCTAATTCATGCCTTTCTGTTGGAGAAGTTTCACAGTTTGCTTAACATTATTAGTCAACTTATTTAACCATACCTTTTCTCAAGGGAAATATAAGTTAGTAAATGCTACCATTGTGAAAGATGGTGCTTCTTCTTTATTAAATTACTTGAAATCAAAGAAGAAGGATCAAAAATATAAGAAACTATGTCTTTCTTGTTCTACTGTCAAAAGAACATCTGCTCTTTCTCCTCCTTTCCTTTTTGGCTTTCAAATTAAACTTCTAAAATGCTGTGGGACACCATGTGACAAAATTCCTCCTTCATACAACTCCCACAGGAATTGTGGGGCCATCTTCAGCAGAACTGCATAAATAATGCTGGAATCTTTCTTTTTTTTTTCTTTTTAAATTGTAACATGAAATAGTGGAGTAATGCAACCAAGTGTTGTGCTTCCCTAAAACGTAGCTCATGTACTGCACAGGTCAGACGTGCTTGTTGTGATATGTTGCAGATTGTAAAGTTGTTGGTGTGGGGGTTTTGTTCCTTTGCAAGGTAACACATCAGCATCCTCCCGAGACCTTGCACAGGGGCACTGCTGCCCAGTAGCCTTTAGCAGGCCATCTATTTCCCTGCTGCTAGAGTTGGATACATGACAAATCAGTTTAAACTCAAAAATGGGCTGGTGGGAAGAAGTTGCAAGGTATTCAACACAGTAATGGGCACTCTTTCTGCTTTATACTTTATTACACTATCCTCATCTTGATAATTATTTTTTGTGTATTACTTTTCAGGTATTCACTGCTTTATAGTGCCCACACAAATTAACACATTTATTGCAAAAGTTTGCATTGAAATTTCAGCCAGCTAAGCAGTATTAAGGCTGCCAATGCCTCCCTCAACCCCAAACAGCCCAGAGCAGCAGCCCAGTGTGTGGAAAGCATTTCCCTTCTATAGGTGGGTGCTTGGGGAAGGTGGGGATATGCTGTTTATCACTTTGCTTAGTGTAATATTGTTAGTTGTTTAGTCAGAATTAATCTTTAGCATGTTTGTGAGATACATGTGAGGGCATCATAAAAGCTAGACATTTTAGGAATTACTAGGGTAACTTAGGAAGACAAGAAGGATTAGATCGGTCAGAAGAAATACAGCTAGTGGAATATGCCATAATATTTGGGG
Organism: Passer domesticus; assembly: GCF_036417665.1. NCBI lineage: Eukaryota > Metazoa > Chordata > Aves > Passeriformes > Passeridae > Passer > Passer domesticus. Next base: position 53,676,385 of record NC_087512.1, on the reverse strand, counting down.
GCTTTTGCCCATTTTTGTTTGTCTTTTCATTCTAATAATATAATTTCTTTATAGTTGGGCTGCCTACAGAAATTTTTTTTGGTTGTCTTGTACAGACCTCAAACATTAGTGGCAATTTTTTGTAAGCTTTTTTCTTATAGTCAACTGTATTGACAAAGGGAAAAAGGTACTTCTCAAAAGGTAAAATTGATTTGTAATATTCTTTTCACAATATAACTTTTAGTTGATTTGGAAAGAGATCAAAGGGAAAAATAAGAACCAGAATATAATCTGAAAATGTGCCATGCTTTTTTAAATGCAATTTGAAGCTTTTTTTTTTTTTCAATAGGCAGGAAGCAACAATGGACATATGCAAATTTTGTTCTTTATTGTCAACATTATTCCAGGAAAAGTATGTTTGTATATATGCTGTGATTCAATTAGTCAGTATACTAAATATGAGAAATATCTATCATATTCTTAGAGTTGTTTGCATTTGAAGTTACAGTGAATTATCTCTTCAAATAAAGATCTAGGACTACTGTAGAAATGAACAGGTATTTTCTATTAAGGTGGGTCATGAATTTGCACATTCCCATATACTCACATATACTCCAAGGCATCACTTCCAAACATGGTAAAATATTCACTGTCAAATGTAGTTCTGGACCCTCCTGGCTGCTTTGGTCATTGCTGCACAATGTGAGTGTTGTGGATATGCCTAGCTTTTTCCTTTGAGCACGATTTCAAACTTATGGATTGAAAACATGCATAAGAGCAGTAATGACTCTTCCATAATAATTAGATTTTTTTTACCGCCAAGATAAATTCTAAAAAAGATCAAAACATGTCTCTAATATATTTAATATTTTCATTAATATAGGTGACTGATATTTGGTCAATTTTTTATGCTTTAGAAGCTAAGACAGACATTCAAGCAAATATATCACAGCAAAACATAAACTAAGTTTGGTTGACACTTATTTCACTTACTAGGCTTACAAAGACAAAGTAGACTTACTGAAGTAGATACTACTAATTTTATACTTGGAACTGGATTTTTTTTTAAAGTATAACGTTTGCTGCCCTGATGAGGATTTTTGTTACTTTTTTCTTTTTAATATTCATTAACATTACTTAATTAGAAAACTAAACTGATATTTCTGAATTTATGTGACATATCTGAGACATTGCTCTTTGCTTTGATGTTGTTAAACAGAGCTTTGTCCCCACCCATTTGTTGTTGCTTTATTCTCCTTAGACTATATCTGCACTTAAATATTTGCAGTTCCCATAATGGTTTCCCAGTTGTGGATAATTTGGAGAATAATCAGAATAATGTTATATTCTTTAATTAAATACTTCCCTTCTGTCATGCTTTCTAGAGGTGGAATTGAATACTTTTGGGACTTAGAGGTGCAGAAAACTGTCTATACCTGTTTTGGGAGTGCAAATCTAGTATCATGTAACAGCAGTGATGACTGTATTTCTTAAGAACTGGATGACTCTGAGAAACCCCCACCCCCAAAATATTCAGAATTTCTTTCCTTGGCTCAGCCTATGCTTTACTCTTAGAGCCAGTGCTGCACTGTTTACAGGAGCTTCTCTGACCATGCTTCATCTCTGTTTTGTGCTGAACCAGCTTTTATTTTCAGTAAAAAATACAGGTATACCAGATACGCTGTTCATTTTTTTTCCTTGGGTATTTATTCTTATTTTCTTAGGGAATGACCAAATAGTTAAAGGCATGACTAAATGTACAAATAGAAACCACACATCCAGTAGTATTCAGCAAAGAAAGAAAGTATTTTAAGTATGTAAAAATACATTGATTCATAGCATAATGACAAGATTCATCATGAATGAACAGCCTTGTCCAATAATATTTTTTTTTGCTGTTTGGTATTTAACATTTTGATTTGAGCATTCCTTGTTATAGAATGGCATATATTTAGTCTGTAATAACTTCAGGAAGCTTTCATAACACACATTTAGCCACACTTAACAATATGTGGCTTGTCACATCTTACTTCTAAGATCTTTTACGGTATCTTTTTGATTTTTGTCATGCCATGCTCAATTAACATGTTTGGAGCTCTCTGCCCCTTGGAACCCAGGTATTTCAACCCATCCAAGATTTAGGCAGGACTACGCAATTCAAAGTTTTCCAACAGAAAAGGGCTTTTCTACAGTTGGTGGGAAAGCTGTCCATCAATTAGGAAAAATTAATTCAGCTCTCAAGGAAAACATCCTTTACACAGGTTAAGGCATATGGTTCATGAAAAAGCTTGAAAAAGGTGTCAGCCTTGGTGAGGGGGATGATAGAGTTCTGAATGGACTGGCAAGTGTGGTTAGCACTGTTTGTAGAAAAACAAAAGGTCTTCCATGGGTTCGAAAGAGAGATTTGTTAATCTTCACAGTCATGCATTCTGCACTCTTTTATTCTATGCTTTTGCAGTTTAGTGCAACCTAAAATAGATTAATATAATGATTGAGTTACTCAGGCTATCAGGATAACAGATGTAATTTATTGTCAGTTTCTGTGTTAACTTCCTGCAGACATATAATTTCAGCATTCTGATTTTAAAAGAGAAGCACCACACCACTTTTGCCTTTCTAAATTATGTATTGTTAAACAAAGACATAAACTAAACATACATTTAAAACAGTGCACTCTAAATGCACCTGGAGGCAAGTTCTGTACGCAAAAGAATATACATACATATAGGTACATACATACATACATATATATATATATGTACAAGAACCTTATAAAAATCAAATCACTGCAGCAGCTCAGTTCTGAAAATGCAAGAGGCTTTGCTAATTTCCTGATACTCCACTCTATTATATAGTGTTTCAAGATCAATATACATCAGAATGTTTCAAAATCTACACCAGGTCAATGCAGTCTAGTTCTTGAGCCATGAGCTTTTAACATTGACTTATATACAAAAAACAAGGACATAAATTCAATGTAGGTGAAAGCAATGTCTTATTTTCCTTCACTAGTTCCTAACACTTTAGAGAAGAATGACCTGACTGCTTGGAAAGTGGATTGATTTTTGAAGTCTGGAGCCTTACACTTTCAATAAATGCAAAGACTGGCAAGTATTGCAGCATGATACTAATAGTATGCAATGAGGCACTGCTAAACCATTTCCTGGTTGATTTTTCATTTGTATTTAAATAAAAATGATTGATCTGACATTGAGGAAGCATCAAAATTACGTGCTTTTAATATTACATCTTTGTCAAATTTAGGTTATTGAATCCAGAACTTGAAAAGCTACTGAAGCAGAAAACAAAAAAGAAATGTATGCTCAGACAAGCTAAATTCCTTAAGAAAATGAAACTGAGAATTGTTTCTCCTTACGTCCATTTGTATCAAATCAGATTCCTAGAATGCATATACTTAGCATTGGTGAGAACAGCAAACCAGGGCAGGAAGGATCCAGCACAAGGGCAATGGAACTGATGAAGGTTCTAGGGCACAAGTCTGGCAAGGAGTACCTGAGGCATCTGAGTCTGCTCAGCCTGGAGAAAATGAGGATCAGGTACCTTATTACCCTTTACAACTCCCTGTAAGGAGGTTGTGGCCACATGGTGGCCAGTCTCTTCTCCCTCGCAAGTGACAGGACAAGAAGAAGCAGTCTCAATTGTGCCACAGGAGGTTTAAATTATATCTAAATGATAACTTTTTACCTGAAAGGGCAGCCAGGCATTGGAACAGGCTGCCCAGGGAAGAGGTTAACTGCTTCTCTGGAAGTATTCAAAAGGCCTGTGGATATGACATTTGTTCTCTTAGCCACCTGACAACTATGTGATATACTCTTTCAGCCTAAAGATATGCCTCCTTTGTCCTATCTTTACGTGACCTTATGAAAAGAAGTCCCTCTCTAGCTCTCTTGTAGTCACATTTTAGGTAGTGGAAGATGCTATAAATTCTCCCTGGAGCCTTCTCTCCTCCAGGCAGAACAGCCCCAGCCATCTCAGCCTGACTTCATAGGAGAGGTGCTCCAGCCCCCTGACCACTTTCGTGGCTGTCCCAGCTCCAGGAGGTCCATGTTCCTATTCTGGGGGTCCCAGCACTGAATGCTCCAGGTGAGGTCTCATGACAACTGAGCACAGGGGAAGAATCACCTCCCTAGACCTGCTGGTTACTCTTTCACTATAGGCCAGGACGTGTTTCACTTTCTGGGCAGCAAGCTCACACTGCTGGATTACAACAAGCTTCTCATCCATCAACACCCCAAGTCCTTCTTCCCAGAGCTGCTCTTAGTGAAGACATGTTGGCTGTCAGTCATCTCGTTATTTTCTATGTGCCTTACCATAGTTTTCACAAGGGTTTGCTCTGCGAAATTGTTGGGTGCTGAGGTAACACTCACTGTCCTGTAGTTCCCCGAGTCTTCCTTATTTCCCCTTTTCCAGTCATGGGAAATCTACCTGACCATCACAACTTCTCAAATACAGTGGCTTAGCCTCTTTCTCCACCAGTTCCCTCAGGATCTGTGGATGCAGTTCATCAGAACCCATGGAATTGTGCACCTTAATTTTCCTTATATGTTCTTGAATCTTATCCTCTCCTACAGTGGGTGGTTCTTCATTTTACATATCCCTGCCTTTGCTTTCTGTGACTTGGGAAGGGAGGCTGGAGTCACTTGCCAAGAAAGACTGAGGCAAAAAAGTCATGAAGTACCTCAGCTTACTCCATGTCCCAGGCAATCTCCTATATTCCTCTGGAGAGACCCCCACATTTTTCCTATTCTTTTTTTCCATCACCGATGTACCTACAGAAGTTTTTATTTTTGCCCTTTTATCCCTGCTTAAGTTTAATACTACCAGGGTATTATCTTCCCTAGCTGACCCCTGGGTACTCAGACTAGTTCTCCATATTTCTCCCAGAATACCTGTCTTTTGTTCCACCCTCTCTAGGCTTCCTTTTAGTATTTGAGTTTCTAGAAACACCTTGTTCATCCAAGCAGTTCTCCTGACTGACTGGGTTTGCCTGACTTCCTGTTTGTTGGGATGCATTGCTTGGAAGAGGCAGAGTCTGACTATTAACCAGCCTCTCTGTGCCCCTCTCCAGGGCTCTATCCCATGATAAAGCAGATGCCCAACAGACCAAGTCAGCTATCCTGAAGTCCAAGGTGGTGAACTTGCTGTGCTTCCTCCTCATTGCCCGAAGCATCTTGCACTCCACCACTTCATGGTCACTGCAGCCCTTGAGCTTCACATTCCCCACCAGCCCTCTCCTTGTTGGTGAGAATAAGGTCCACCATAGCACCTCTCCTCACTGGCTCCTTTATGACTTGGAGAAGGAAATATTCACCAAGACATTCCAGGACACACAATGGCAGAACATGTTCCTAGGATGTGCCTAATTCTCAACGACAGCCAATGCATTTCAAGTAGTTCCTGGAAATATTGGGTAGAAGCAGACACCAGGGATGCACATTTTCAGACCGAGCAGATTAAACGAGGAGCTAGAAGCTATCAAACAGAGGACACAACCTGATTGGCCTTCCATAAACCGGCCATTTCAGCTGTGACCCATTCCTGTAGGAACATGCGCTACTTTGCACGAAAGCACCACGGAACATTCTACTTCTTCATACCTAGAAAAGCTTGACCCAAGCTGGAGCTTAGCAGCGGCTCACAAACGCGCCTGACTGTGCTAGCGGGCAACAGTGATCCCACAGAAGAGCGAACGGCGCTCTGCCGAACAACGCGGATGCCGGAGTCGTTCGGGACCGGAGGTCTCCCCACGCCCCACACTCCCTCTCCTCCAGTCCCCTGCCGCCGCGAGGCGTGGGCAGAGCGGCGGAGTCCCTAGGCTGCCCTCCTTCCTTTCCTCTCGCTTCCTCTTTCAGCCTCCTCGCTTCCACGGCGAAGGCTGCCACACACCGACCGCCGACGGGGCAGCGGCGGCAGCAACGGGCACATCGGTGCGTGGCGCCTCCGAGCGGCCGCGGGGCAGCTCCCGCCGCGCCGAGCCGAGCCGGGCCCCGCCAGCACAGCTGCCCCTGCCCGCGCAGAGCGGAGGGGCGGTGGCCGCGGCTCGCCCCGGGTCTCGAGCGCCGGGGCGGTGCGGCCGGCGGGGGCGGAGCCGCGCCCGTGACGCGACGCTCCGGCGGCGGCGGGGCTGGCGGACGGGCGGGGGCTCTCTCGGCGCGGAGCTTTTGCGCTGCGGCCCCAGGAGCTCCGGCGGCGGCCGCGGCAGCAGCAGTGCTCCGGCTGGGGAAGGAGGTGCCAGACTCCGGCGTCGCGTGCGGGCAACGAGGAGGAGCGGAGCGGCTGCTGAGGCGGCCGGAGGAGGAGGAGAAGAAGAAGAAGGAGGAGGAGGAGGAAGGGAGCGGGGAGCAGCGCCGCTTGGTCGGCCCAGCGGTGCTGCTGCCGCCGCCACTTCCCCGCTGGGCGCTCCCCTACCCGCGAACTCGATCCGCTCCCGGAAACTCTCGGCTCTCCTCTCAGTCTCACCGGCGGGGTCTCGACGCGGCTGTCGGTCCCGGCGAGGCGGGCGGGGGGCAACTTCTCGCACTTCTCCGGAGAAGGATTTGGGCCGCCCCGCTCCGGGGGCAGCGCCTGCGGTCCCCGCCGCCGCGGGAGAACTTTAGCCTCCGATCGCGGGGCGGCGAGAGGGGTCCGGGTACGCCGGCCGCGGCGGGAGCAGCGCGGCGGCGGCGGCGCCGGCCCGGCAGCCGCGGAGATGAAGCTGAGCCGGCAGTTCACGGTGTTCGGTAGTGCGGTCTTCTGCGTGGTGATCTTCTCCCTGTACCTGATGCTGGACCGCGGCCACTTCGACCACCCGAAGAGCCCCCGGCGGGAGGGCACCTTCCCCAAGGTGAGCGGGGCGGCGGCCGGGGCGCGGCGGGCGTCGGTGCAGGGGAGGGCGGCAGTGCCGCCACCACCGTCCCCTGGACGTGCCGCTGCCGGAGCGCCGAGGAGCGGCGGCTGCGGGGTCGGCGGGGCGGGGGCCGAGCGGGGCCGCCTGCGGGCGGCGCTGGTGCCGGTCCGGCGCGGGGCTGCGGCGGGAGCGGGCACAGCCGGGGTCCGGCGGGACGGGACGGGGCCGCGCTGCTGCTGGGGCGGCTCCGCGGGTGGCGGAGCGGGGTGTGCGCGGGCAGGACGACGAGAGACAACTCGGGACTTCAGCCGTGTCAACAACAGGTAGATTTAGGGAAATGTTGACTTGGCGGCTGCTTTCCTTTCCGCTGAGCCCTGCTTTGGAGCCGTAGCTGGCTGACTGGGCTGCTCCTCATGATTAAACAACGCTGTTCTGCAGTTCTTCACTTTCCTGTGTTCGCTGCGTGGCAGAGAAGTTTAAAAGCTGTGTGTCGTGATCGTGTTCTCATAAGCAATGTTTGCCCGTGAGAAGAAACATGAATTTCAGAGAGGACGTGGTTTGCTGTGCAGAATGACACAAACCTACTGGCTATACACAGCTATGTGTTCTTATAGACAAAAAAACCCAGCAGAACCCCAGCACAGAATACAAAGTTATATCCTATTTGTGCTTGCACTGTACTTTTACTTTTATTGGAAACAAACCGAATGAAAGTATCCTTTAGTACTGGAGTGAGACTTCAAGTAAATGAATTAATTCTAAAAACTCAGTTAAAAAGTAATAATTACCTCTGTTAGAACCACTCTTGTTTCATTCAATGCAAAAGTAATAATTGATATAATTTTTTAATAGTAAAGACAAAACCCTTGACTTAAATGTAAAGAAAGTGAGGAGATCAGTTCTGCCTTTATTCCTTCAAGTTACAATTCAGGGATCAGCCTTCAGTTTTTGCAAGAGGAAGAGAAGAGGAGCAAGACAAGGCTGGCTACAGCAGTGTCTGTTCAATGTGTAACTCCAGCAGGAGGGTAAGGGCAAATGCCACTCTTGTAACAGCTACAAGTAACAAGTACAAGATCCCTGCTTTGGGGATATGGGCAGTGTCTTATGTGAGGAAATCAGTTAATGTTTCATTATTCAGCCAGCTGAGTTTAATACAGATATGTATTAAAGTATAGAATAGGAAAGCTCATCCATAGGTGTTGCTTTTTATTTTTAGTGTTAGATTTTTGGTTTAAATACTTGAGTGAACAAGGAAGATTTATGAGATATGTTTTGTCTTCCATTGTCAGTGTCTTGCAGTTGTCTGTTCTTGTCCTACAGTGTAATCCTGGTCAGAGGTGTAACATGGTCTTACCTCTTGTGACCATGGGCTTGGTACCTTGATCTGTTTTCAGGCCTATTCCTTCTAGATGGTGTAGTCAGCTGGAGACAAACGTTTCTCCTTTCATCCTCCTCCCTCCCCTTGATCTTCTAGAATAGTCTGTCAGTGTTTACTCTTTTTGTCTTTTCCATGCCTAGATTTCTTTGAAGCTTCTGATTCTCACTGGAAAAACTTCTGCCTTTCACTGGTCCTTCCTTTGGGTAAAACAGTTACCTTTTTTCTTTCTTACTGCTTTGTCCTTTGAGGAAGTTACAGATGAAATTCAAATGTTTCACTTTGTTACAACTGCGAAACCTCTGACACCCAGCAAATGCTTTCAGAGTTTTATAACATCAGTTTGAAATAAATGCAGAAGATAAAGAGAGGAATAGAAGCCTCTAGAAATATATGAAAGAAACGCTTTAGTACTACCACCTCAGCTGACAGAAAGTTGTTTGTGTCAGTGCAGCGTTGCTAGAGCTCAAAGTACACTAAGTGAAACTAGCCACAGATGTAAAACCTGCAGGCTATTTTTGGTAGAAAAAACTATGGCAGCAGACTGTCGATTTAAGAATGCATTTTCTTTTCCAATGACTAAAGTCAGATTTTTTTAGCTTAGAAAAAGGAATTAAGATTTTTTTGTTTCTTTCAGATGTTGTTGGTTTGATTCACTTCATACCTCTCTGATTTGGCAGCATGCTTTGCTGTTTCTCTGTGCAGCTCTGGTAACAGCACACATCACCTTTCATGTCCCGGAAGTTGCACATTGATTAGTTTGTTCTTTCTGACCCACGTGGCTTACAATTAGCTTAGAGAAGTGGGTACTTCTGGAAGCAGTGCCTTGTTTAGCTTACAAGTATTTGCTCTCTAGATATTCTGTTTGAATTCTACTACAACAAGAGATGGGATTTTTCAGTTGGTAGTGTCTGTTGAGCTGTATTCACCTAAAGTGTCATGGTATCTAATGCCAGTAGTAAAATAAATTATTAGAGCAGCTGCTCCATTTTCATTACCACGTTTTTTCCAAAGCAAGGTGTCTTCTCTTTGTGTGGTCTCAAGGTAGCTTGCATCAGACTCAGTCCTCTTCTAGGCTTCTCAGTGTAGGCCAATGGGGTCAAGAGAGTGTCCTCACAGAACTTGCTTACCAGTTTGAGAGTTCAAGACACAAATAAAAATGTCTTGCAGAAATAATTTGTGGGCAAGGGTTTCCAAGATGGATAAATATTCATAGACAGATGGCTTTATGTTCTCTTTGACCAAGTATTTAAATGCTTTTTGCTGTGGTACAAAACAGAATGCGTGGTCAGGCTTGGGACGTAGCAGTCCACTTTTCTGGTGTTTGTGTTGAAAAAGCTGGCATCAGTAGTTGGTTTCACTGTGGGTTTTTGTCACACCTATCTATGCTAGGATGGCATCAAGGCAACTATAATAAAACTTTAGCTAAAGTGATTTATAGCCTTGTCATCATTGGTGGTGCATTTAAATCACAATGCAGAAGATGTTCTATGTTGCCATAGAATGGAAGCTACTGTTGATTTGGGGAAAAATAAGTACCTATAATACATGTAGATCAAGGCTTACTGACCTCTCCTCTGTAATTCCTGCAGGTATCTTTGTGGTTCCTGCCTGTTTGTCAGGCGTGTATTATTCTGGTGATGACCATATCACAGTCTTTATCTGAGCCTGTTCCTAGCCATGGGATTCTCCTGTCTCAGGACACATATCAGAATATGATGAGCCCTAGTGTTTTGTCTCAAGACTAGGAACCATATTACAGCATTGTGCAGAGACTAGCTCAAGGTGCAGGGAGGGCCTTAGGTGCATTTTTAGGTTATTATTGTACCAGTTGTCTGTACAGATTATTGTGTAAAATTCTTCTAATTTAATATAGTCAAAAAAGAGCTGAGTGTATTGTTTTTATTAGCAATAATACAATAGTCTCTCAGAAATCTTGTGTGACTGCAGAGTTGAGGAAGTCTCAAAGTGGTGTTTAGTCCTATGACATTGCCTGTGCAGCAAATGTCGTGTATGAGTGATGTGTAGGCTAAATTGATAACTGCTAAGTGAAATCTACATTCAAATCAAGTCTGTGAAGACATCCATGAGCAGCTTATCTTACAGAACTTGTATTATTGTATATAGATGAATTACATATACCGATATACCCATACTAATCTATTCTGGATTTTGGACTCGTATAGAAGAATAAAAATAGTGTAATGGCTTGTGGACTGTTTATTTTGATTCTAAATCAAAATAAGGGTCTCACCTGAGCATGCATGACACACACTTAAAGTCCAATTAAAAAAAATGGAAAAAAAAAGTGGAGGGTTTGTTTGTAGTAGTGTCTTGCATGAGAAATATATGCTCTTTATGTAGGAAAGTTAATTTTTAGTGAATTTTGTGGTTAAGCAAGGGGAAAACAGCATCACATTGAATCATCCTCTGTCACTATCTGATAGGTAATGCTTTGAACTTGAGCTTTTTCTCTAACCACTTTTTCACATGGCCTGGTTTAGCTTTTATGGGACAATATCGCTGCACTGTGTTAAATGTTGTTTCTGGAAATACATTTTCAGAAAGTCAAGACTGCAGTGATTCTGGCAGGTAAATAGACCAGCACCAAGGAATGCTTAATTTTGTCTTTTTTATTTTCTTTGAACTTTATTAAAAGACAAAGCAGAAACATACAGCAACTACTATGCTTACCGTTTTCTTTTTCCTAAACAGCTGTTATTTGAATAAGATCTCCTTGCCCCCTCTGTGTTTTTCCCTCACGTCTCTCTTTGACCACCATTATTTGAAGCATACTCTGATCTCATGTGTGTTAACTGCTTTTATGAACTCACCAATTGCACTGCATCAAAGAGAGGTGATCATAAGTAGTTGGCTTGCTTTTTTTAAAAAAAATTATGTTTTTGCCTTCTTTTTTCCTGTGTCCTTCCAGCAAATCATTAAGTGTTCTGGCAGTTGGTACTGCTAATGATTCTTGTTGGATTCATGCTTTCAAGGCATCTACACAATGCATCAGATACTTCAGCATAAATATCACAAGTGGTGGTTGTTCCTTTATGGGGTGTTATTTCATCTGAGTTAGCCAATAATTTGACAGTAGTACCACCTGGCCAAAATATGACTCACAATAGGGTGGAGCAGTAGTAGCAGGAAATTAGGACCAAATACATGGCAGAAACACTGGAGTTCTCTGATCTGTGTGGTGAGCTTTACTCCAGGGTTCTGCTGAAGTAGCCCTTGTCCTGCTGTAAGGCAGCTCTGCCTTCAGTTAGCCCTGAGTCCCCACTGGGCTGTAGGTGCCATGCCCCACAGATACACTTTACACACCTTTTCCAACTACTGCTTCACTGTATGCCTTGCCATAGTGAAGTAGCTGAAATCAATTAGTGACATGCAGTATGAACACATGTGTTTTGATGTTGCATATTCTTAGTAGCTAGTGTGTTTTCAAGAGCTCATCTGGGAGCTTTTTGACCTTTTGTTCCTTGTGCAACAAGGAACAGGACTTCTGTTTGTAGAAGTATTGGAAGCAGTCTGGTCAGGTACTTTAGGAAATGTTTGTCTGTCTAAAATGTGAATAGTGGTAATTAAGGTTGTGCATAATTTTGCAGTACTCATTTTTTGACCTCTGAGCACTGAAAAACTATGGGCACAGTGACTTACTAGCATTCATATGAGTTTTACATCAGAGGAGATTGAGAGTTGAGTGAAGAAATCCACAGAAGGAATCAATTTTTCTGTTTTTGAAACATGTTGACTTATTTAAAAGTAATCAAATTCCTATTAAAAACACTCAGTAACTTCACAATCTAAAAGCCTTTGTATGTCATTGAAATGATCTTGTGTGCAAATAATGAAAATCTAGGATTACTTCTGCTGAGTTTCTAGTACTTTGCAAAGGAGAAGCAGCTGCCTTTGTGTACATAATTACAGGTCAGTAACAATTCTTTGTTTTCCTAATGTTCACAGAGTGTATTTTTTTTTTGTTTGTTTCCACATTTTGGGTTAAGTTCTGGCTAAGCAACAGTCAAACAGAAGTTATTAGTCTCCTTCAATTACAGTCTTTAAATGTGAAATGTTGAGCAAAATGTATTTTACAGAATACATAGTCTACAAAACAGTAACTCTTAACTATTATTGTGCACATCCTTCTACTACCTAGAGTCAAACTTAATGGTATAAACTAACAGAGAGAGGTTTTCTAGTTTGTTCTTACTGAAGCTTTTCTTTGTCTAACACATTAAGTTTTGTCTTGTTTGAATGAAAATAATGATTTTTAAAATTCCTGCTCTTAATGGCAGGTAAGTTGTGCTTCACTTTTGTACAGCTAGACATTTAAATAAAGATCCAACATAGGGTGGGGAGGAGAATCAACAGATTCTCATCAACAGATGAACATAAAATGTATCAGTAACAGTAGTAGTGAATATTTTTCAGTTTAATTGACTTTAAACTGAAAATTTCTGGATCTCTTTTTCCTTGCCTTCAGGTCACTGATGATGGTGTCAAAACTAGTCCCTAACAATATGCCTTATATTTGTCTCTGTAAATGGCATGAAACATAAGTCTAGTGTAATAGTACATTAAACATTCTGTTATTGCTGTCTCTGGTGATAAAGCAAAATGTGAAAGTCTATCAGCTTCTTAAAATCTATTTGTCAGGCTGTTGCATCTTTGGATCAGAACTTTTTCATTCTCTTAAGAGAACAGACTTTGTAGTTATTTAATTCAGAAAATTTCCAGTGCCTCTGTAAAGTGAGCTTTCTTAGAATAGTACTTTAAGGGTAGGAAATTACTAACACGGTTTCTTATGTTCTTTTCATTGTCACAAATGCACATAAGCCCTCTTCATGGATCAGCAAAGCCTTCAAATCTTGATTTGTCCTTTAACTGATACATTGTATGCTTGTTTCTTGTTCTGTATCCTGCCTTGCAAAGAGAATACATGCTAAAACAGTGTACTCAAATATTAAGCTTTGATGGTACATTGGGTTACATTTTTAACTTTTACCTACTTGTTTTTTCTGTGCAGGAGGTGAACGTTTAATTGCAAATTTAGTATGTTCTGTTTGCTGTGCAGTGCTCTGAGAGTGAACAAAGAATGCCTCCTGGTGCTACCATCTTGATAAGCTGGCATCTCATCAGAGTTTATATCAAGATTTTGGCAAAGATAGCTCATGATTTCTAGAGATGTATCTGGATATAGTCACTGACAGGACTGGTGCAGAAAACTGTTAGGATGAAAATGAATCTTTGCTTCCTCACTGCTTACTGTAGTGAATGTGTATAGGCAATCACCTCAAATTACACATCCTTTGGGGAGCTCTGTCTATTGTGGTGCTCCACTTTCTTCACCACAGTTCTTTGGTACACCAGAGCCTCTTATACAGGACACTGGCAGCTACTTTGTGGTCTCCATTTTCTTCATGTGGGCGAGAAAGGGAACGGGTTCTGGCTTGTTTTGAACCCAGCACTCAGTGGTTGCTGGCTGAGTCTGGATGCAAATAACCAAATTCCAGCTAACATAACATCAGAAGTCTCTAATCTGGATTTCTCCTCTGCCTACCTGTTTCTATGTGATTTCGTCTGTGACCCTGTCATACTTGCTCTTCAATTATTTGAGCTAGATGTCTTTTTCCTGATGAAGTGATCACTAGTGGTCTGTTGAAAGCCACTGCATTTAGAGAAGGAGTGCACATTCACTCAGGAAATGAAAATTCCAACAAGCATATTTTCTGCAATGTACAATGTTTAGATAGGAGAAACTGAGCACTCTCTACTTCCTCAGAATGAAACATGTTGGACTCTCATTGTGTTACTGGGCTTCCCTCCATGTGTTGGGTGTCACTGTGCTCCTTTCTGGAGAGTCCTTGCTGCAAATCAGACTGGTGTCAGGAAGGAGCAAACAGAGGAGGAAAAGCAGAGGGCAGTGGGAAAGCAGGCTGCTCTGGAGTATTTGGGGCATGAAAACTGCTGAAGGGTTCCGAGTGACTGAAGCATAAGGAGCTATTTGTGTAGCTGATTCATGTGGTGATAGTGGCAGTTTTCTCAGGGGAGCTAACAGGTGTGGACACTTCTTGTTCCAAAAGGGTGGAAGGTGTGTGGATCTGTGTTGCCTCCACATGAGACAATTTCGTTGGTTGAGTCCAACCCAGTTTAATCACAGGGGTGATGAACAGGTGTGCTGCTCATGTGCCGACATTCTCCTACCAAAGCAGCTGTAGCTACTTTCAGTAGATGTACTGGCACTTTGCACTTCTTGTAGAAGTGCTTCCTATACTGTGAAGTAACAGAAGGATTGGCTTTATTGTTAAAAAAAAAAAAAATATTTACACATTCACCAATATATAAAGACAGAGAAAAATGAAAGAAAGAAACTTATGCCAAAGTTATTACAAACTTTTTAACTGGTTGTGTAGGCCAAGTGATCTGCATTACTTTTAGTGTCCCTATGTTAAAACAAGTATGTAGATTAACAGAGCATCTTTTAATGTTGTTCACTTGTACTAGGTTATACTTCATGTATCTCCAATTTTTGGTGCAGTTAGGCATTTCTCAAAGTCTTGGATCAAGGTTGCTTCTTTTCTGAGAACACCTGATGCTGGGAAGTCAGGTATAGTTCTGCTAACATTTATGACTAGTGTACGTACTAAAGTTTTGCTATTCAGTGTCTACAAAGCCATGCAGAACCCAACGTTTCAGACAGAATTGGTTAATGTAAAATTGGTGCATCTCCACTCAGGTTAAAAAAACTTTACAAAATCTCCCTGCTAACCTTCTGAGGTGTGGAAAAATTGAAATTTTTATTTAAAAGAATACTGTTGGAATATGGTTTTAGTAATGGCAAGGATCTCCGTGTTTTGTCTTTTAATTAGACCTGTTTAGTGTCCCCTGTAACATGGTTCTAATCTGTTTATTCTGGTGAGATAAGGTCTATTACTAGTAATTAATAAGATAAAACAGCTTTAGGGTAACTTCAGTTTGGTACTGTTTGGCCTTGATATTTGAAGACAGCTGCATTCCTTTAAAAATGTTGAAATTAAATTTATTTTCACCTGTTAAATTCATTGTTTTGAGCAGTTTGCAGTGTTTTCCATATTCAGCTCATATTTTAAAATAATTTTACTATTGAATAGGCACTGTCTGTTTAAAATTAATAAGAAGAAAAAGGTGAATGTGCAATGAAAATAGACCTACCTTTGCATAACTGGGATCCATGTGACATTTTCACCTTGAGAATGGATTCCTGATACGAATTATTTTCATACTGAATGAAGGCTGGGATCCATTTCTAGTCTGAGACACTGCTGTTTCTTAAAGTTAATTCTCATGGATCTGACATTTCACAACAAAAGACAAAACCTTTTTGATTATCTAAAAAATTTGATTTCCTGTGGTTTTAACTTGGGTATTGCATGAGGTCTTAGTTACATGTTCTAAACTGTAGCTTTTTTTATTTCATGTTTTGCATTCAAGTTGAGCTGGCACATAACATGTTTAGAAGAGAGGCTTGATATATCTTACAGTCTCCAGAAAAGAAAGCAGACTTTTCCATATTTGTGTCTTCTGTTAGGCTGCACAATGGCAGGTCTTTGTAAGGATTTCTTTCTCCAAATAACAGAAGATCTACCTCCAAAGTTAAAGTAACATACTTTAACAGACTTCTGAAAATAAGTGGACTAGGTAGGCTGAAATCTTGCAGCTTACAAATTATTGCTGGGTGTATGTAGCAACATATGAAGTTGTTGATGTTTGAAGGTCACCTGGTAACAAATTGCTATTTGTAGGCTGAGAACTTGGTTTACAAAGAAAAATATTTTGTCAAATAATAAACAGTAAACTGGTAGAATTGTTACAGATTTTTCAAGGTTTAACGTATAATAAGTTAAATGAAAGATATGTCTTAAATGTATGAAATATAATGTGACCTCCAAATTTTGTTTATATCTGTCTTCTAGAGACTGATAGTATATGCCAGTGGAAGCATCAATCAAGCACTTATTTTATGAGTTTTTTTTTTTTGGTTTGTTTGTTTGTTTGTTTTCCTCAAGACCATATAATTGGCTAGATGATATAGACCAGATTGGTGGTGTATTCTCTGACCAGGTAGTTCATAGGCTAAACAATGTGAAACTCTTTTTGTGGAAGAAGGTGTAAAATACTTCTACAGCTTACATGAATGAGAAAAAAAAATTAAACAGTTGTCTGACTTTACAGTTGTAGAGACAGTGTTGATAGTGGTGGGATAGGTGTGAGCAGTACTTTAGCTGCTTGCACGCTTTATATCTCTGAACAGTAGTCATATGCAGTGAAGCTGAGAATGATTTGTATGGATGGTAGTTGTACTGTAATTTCCTATTAATTAAAGAGCCTCTGTTGGGCAGCCTGAAAAGCCCCTATCAAGTATTGTTTTAAATATGTTATTTTTAGATTGAGTGGCATAATAGGCTATTAGGCTTCATGTAGAGAAGCCCTTCTTACTTTCAAAACATTACAGGTATTGCAAGGGAAAACACTAATTTTACATAGAAATGTGTATGCAGTATCTTTAACATAATATTTGAAAGATTTTAGTCTAGTTGTTTCTTTTGTGCCACCAGGTGGCACGGGACTACAATCTGTTTATTTTTTTTTCTTTCCAGTATTCCATCATCTACATATTGATTTCTTCTTGTTTTCAGTTCCTCAGTTTTATAAGTTTTTAGAAGTTATCTTTAAACTGTTGGGATTCTAGGATGTTGCTCCTACATCTCATTTAGCTGAATCTAGTTCTGTCATCAAAATATATTTTTGTCTTTTTTGGAAATGGTAGCTGTCTGCCTGTGTTGCATTTTAAAACCTGTTACTGTTTTCAGGATGTATCAATCTAAGAAGCAGAAATAACAAGCAGCACATCAGCACTTAACACAGCCCATAAAACACAGAGACAAACCAATAGCATTAAAAAAATACTAAAACGTATTGTCTGAAAATTACAAAGAACTTCCATAAAGGTAGAATTATAGTAATGACTGTTTAGAATCCAAAAACATGATTGGTAACTCCTGGTAAGGGATTTTTTTTTAAATTTTTTTCATTCCTGAGGACTTTGCAAAACCAAGAGAATTTGAAAGAATGTACACCTCAATTTAGAAGGAGACCTAATCTTTTACAAACTACAGTTGCTGAAAAGAAAAAGGAAAATATTTCAAGTATATTACAGTTGAAAGGGAAAAGTGTCCATGTACAGATGTTGTTTCTAATATTATGCTACAGTCCTAAGAAAATAAGGCAGTGGTGCTAGGAAAAAATCATTAAAATCATAAGTCACAGAGTAGTTGTCTGCAGAATCAATGGTATTTGTGTTGAATGTAGTGGTAAAATGTAGATGCCTGAAACTGAAGCAGGTTTTGCTGTTATGACTTGCAAAAATATCTAATCATGTGTTGTATATTTTCAGATCTGAATTCAGTTTTAATAATAGAAAGGGACTGTTTTTTTTTGTTGTTGTTCTTTTCTCACTTCTTGTTACATTTAAGTAATTCTGAGCAAATTAAGAAATTGCTGTTAACGATGATAGATATCCCTAAGGTCATATTAAATAATCTGGCCTTTTTGATTCTGTAAAAGCTAGCACATTCATGCCTGATAAAAAGCATCCCTCAAATAATTTGGTAGGAGTGGCTAGTACATGAGAGGGTGGTAGCATTTTGGGGTGTCTTGATTGGCTGTGCTACCTCCTGCATCCCAACAATACCGTGATTAGATACAGTGATTAAATTGCTTTGCAGGATCTCTCTCTTCCTTGCAAGTTGCACTGGAAGATGTGTTGACTTTTTCAATTCACACTGGTGTTGTTCTGCAGCCTTACTCTTGTGGAGCTCTCAAGAATATCTACAAAATCCTGTTGTTTGGCAATTGGAGATGACCTTCTGACTGAAAATGCCATTATTGATCTCTCTTTTACAGGATTTTCTTGATGATTGTAATGGTCCAATTATACAGATTATTCCTGTGATCAGGCTGTGAAGGGATTGCTTATGCCCATGAAGTTCTTTTGTTGGTTTCTCTCCAACTTTTGTTGAAAATCAGAAAGGTGGTATTTGTATTTTGCATGTGTAGGAATAAAACCTGAAATGTTAACAATATCCTCTTAATCCCATCATGATGTGACTGACTTGTAAAAAATAGCTTTCTGTTTGATGTTCTGATAAATGAAAATATCAGATTTTTGGAAATGAAAGATGTGAAAAAAGTTGAATTAGATATAATTGCTACTTGACACTGTGAGACTTTAAAGAGTATCTTTGTATCCCTGCCTAATTTTGTGCTGTGAATTCAAGTTCACAGAGGAAAAATGTATCATACATTTCTCTCTTTCTATTTTTGTTACTTTCTCTTGTACTGAAAAGAGGAAGTTCTGTGTTTTGCATCAATTCCTTATTAGTTTGTCTTTATATAAAATGTAAAATATATATTTCAATTTTCTCTATGATCACACACTATTGTGAATTTTTTTGTTGTTGTTGGGGTTTTTTGGGTCTATCAAGACCCAAGAATTTTTCTGAGAAATAAATAAACTTGACTTTTTTTTTCTCTCCCCCAGGGCCAGCTTTCAATATTGCAAGAAAAAATAGATCACTTAGAGCGCCTGTTGGCAGAAAATAATGAGATTATTTCAAACATACGCGATTCTGTGATCAATCTGAGTGAATCAGTAAAGGATGGACAAAAAAATCCAGAAGCTGTAAACTTTGGTCCAGGATCTGTTTCTGAGCTGTTCCCTTCTGCTTCAGTTTTGCTTGCAGTTGATTCTGAGGATTGTTTGTTTGCTTCAAAAAGTGGAAGTCACAGTTCAGGTGTACAGGTAAGCAGTATGCCTTTCTGATTCTGCTGGAGTTTCAGCTGTCACTATGTGTTTAATTCTGAAAATGTCAAGTTGCTGCAAAAATCTTGGTACTAAGACATAATAGAATTGTTGAAGTGACTGCTGTGTTTAACAGATGTTATGAAACTGTTCCTTTATATCTTTTTTAAAAAGTTCTCTGAAAATTGAGTAATGATTATGAAGAGCCAACATTTGAGAAAGCTTAAAAGTCTTTTGTAAAAAATAAAAAAAACTCATGATGATTATTGTCCCACCACTTCTTTGGAAACAATTTATTTGAGAGTTTCTTTCAGTTTCCCAAACTCTTCTAAAACCGAAAAAAAAATAAACTGGAAATAGTGGATAGGCTTGGTTTAAATAGATTTTACTTTTAGGGATGTATGTAGACAAAGGTGGATGGGGAGATAAAGAATGTTCAACGATTAGTAATTTCAAAAAAATTGTGGGTTCTGTGTACCCTTTTGAATGTCATTTCTGTATTTCAGCATTTCCTGTGTGTCTCCAGTTTGTATAGACATTTTGATCTGAAAGGAGGAACATACACCATGTTGACTGCTTGGCATAAACTGTGGAGGTTGAAGTTTTTAAAGTCAAACACTTCAAGTTTAATTTATTTGGCTTTCTGGTGATGCTTCTGAGTTCATGGACTCATATATTCAGTTTTAATGGAGTGATTCAGGAGCACTGAGAATACTCTGTGAAGTTTGTGATCTGTACTGTTTTTGTGAGTCTTGTGGGAGTATTATAAATATTCATAGTACTCTAAAGCAAAGATTAAATTTTGAAGTCCAGCTTTCTCATTTTAGAATTTGAAGTGTTTCTATTGCAGGAGAAAGACAGTGGACTTCAGACAAATAAATACACATATTAGAACAATTGTAACCTCTGATGTATCATGCTTTATACTTTTAAACTCTTCAGGGATAGGCACTACCTTAATGTCTTTTAAAGAGAAAGTAGACTTTTCAAAGGCAATGTCTGAACACCTCTTTGTGTGTCTGATATATGTTAAGACTTCTGTGCAGGGAAGTGAAACATCTGGAGCTGTGGTTACAGGCTTTCAAGTTAGTGGATTATTAACAGGTTATTCATTTTACAATCTGTTACCATGTTAGGTGATGTACTTGGTTATGTGCATTAAAAATAAGTTTTAGTAAATGAATTTTGAGATAAAACATGTCTTAAATTTTTGGGCATGTTAACCTGTTATGACTGGAAGGTAAAACATGTTTTCTAAAACTGGTCTTTGTTTTTTGCTTCACCCATGCAGAATATAAGAATATACACCTGCTATCACCCAACTACCTACTACCTATGTTATGGGAGTCTGTTGTAGCTATACTGCTTTTGGATAATTTTCTTTACTTTTATGTACATTTGCATGTACATAAGAAGCAAACACACTATTCCCCTGTTCACATTTTCCTTTCTTCCTTGTGCAGGGAGGGCTTTAATGTTCTCCATGTCATTGCATTGCACCCCCTGCTCAGCAGGTTATTCACTGCCAACATTAAGTCACTTTAATATGCTTCTGTACACAGTTAATTTCCCATCCTGTGAGTCTGAACTGCATTTTTCAGTTACGGAATCTAAGACCTTGACTTTAGCAGAATTCCTGTAGCACCATGTTAACAAGCTGATCTAAATAGTAAAACTAAAAACAGTTTTACTATTTAATACTTTACCAACCCTGATGTATTCTGCATGCTCAGTTAATTGTTTTGACACATTTTCAATAATTATTTTGAGCACTTTTTGAAAGAGATATGTATTAATTGCTGCTGTTTGTAAACGTTAACTTAAACCCACATTTTTTTACATTACTTCTCCCATGTTTGTGTCTCAGGTGGATGTATGAGGGACTAGAAAATACTAAGAGCTAATATAGGTGAGATTAAATGTTTGGATTAAAAAAACCAAACAAACACCACTTAACAGAATGAAGGCAAAAGAGTCTTCACTGAATAAATCATGGAAGTTGATTATAGTCTCCCATAATGGAGAAACCATTGTAAGAAGGTATTTGAATAAGGATTAAAAAACCTTGTGATTGCTAGATTTGCTACTCAAAGACATGTGATTTCATAAAACAGAAAAACCAAGTTGCTAACAACATGAGACCAAAGGATTCTTATATGGGACAGCTGAAGGATGTTTATTTAATGGAGGAATTATAAATCAAGAAATTGTTTACCTGCTACTTGTGCTGTTTGTAAGTTGGTAGAAAACTGTAACAATTGGAAACTGAAAATAAAGCTGACTTGAGAATGCTATAATTTAAGTCAGGTAAAAGATTAATGTGTACTTTTTCCCCAAAAGATAAATAATACAGACATGTACACACAAAAATGAAGATGACTGGATTAAATATGGATATGACCTGATGCTTTTTCAGTTTAGTAGTTCAAGAAGTGTCTGGCATTTGTGCTCAGAGGAGATGGAGTTCTCAATAGCCATCATGCTGAGCTGGAAGGTCTTTAAATAATACAATGAGGTGTCTCCTCCTCTTGTCCATTTCAGCTACTAAAGCATCTAATATCAGGCTTAGTAATATTACTCTTTTCAAAAATGAGACATGAATCACTCTTTGAAAAGGTGGTTTGAAGAGACACAATATAAGCTTTTATTTCTTCTGAGCAGTAGTTTAGTATTCACTGTGAAGATGTTATGATGTTTTCATGAGATTTATATAATTTCAGCAGTTTGAGTCCTTCAGTACAGAGAAAGGATAAGCCCATACAGAAAAAAGACAACTGATGGCCTTCCCAGTGTTTTAATAAAAAGCTTGTAGCAACATGGCTGTCTTCTGAAGCAGACACAATGAAGACAGACAGCATCCTTTTTGAATTTCTGTGTCTACTGTTTATAAAAAGTCCTTTTTTGCTATATCAGTATTTAATACTTAGATGTGAATCTAAAATATCTCCATGAAATGCTTTCTTTAACCTCTTTTGCCTTTCAGCCTGATCTGACTTTAGTTGATTTCAGTGGAAGCTTTTGATTTTTTTTCTTGTCTTTTTTTTTTTTTTTTTAAACTGCTTTTAATTAACCTTTGAATCTGAATGGTTGAGGTTGCCAGGGAACTCTGGGTGTCATCTGGTCCAATCACCTGCTAAAGCAGGGCTTCCAAGAGTCAGGTGTCATGGATCATGTCCAGGTTGCTGACTGGGCAACCTGTACTTGATTACCCTCACAGGGAAAAAGCTTTTCTAATATTCAGGAGGAGGCTTCAGTGTGTGCCCTTCACCTCTGATACTGTCTCTGGGCACCCCTGGAAAGAGACTGGCTCCACCTTCTCTGCACTCTCTGCCTTTCGTTTCCTGGGTGCTCCTTCTTGTCATTCTTGAAGACAGGAGTGATGTTGCTTTCCTTCAGTCTTTGGGCATTTCTCCTAATCACCACAATCCTTCAAAGCCTTTTAAGTTTGGCCTTGCAGTGACAAAAGCCAGCACTCATGGGTGCATCCCACCAGGGCCCATTGGCTTAGATATGTCTGATTAGTTTAGGTATTCCCTGAGCTGGCCCTGTTTCAAGAAGAGACAATTACTTCCCTGGTTATGCTGGCCTCATTGTCTCTGATACAGGCCAGGATGCCTTCGGAGAGGCACCCCAGCATGCTGATGTCCCAGGAAGGATTTTGGGGATTTCTGTGTGATTGCGCCTTGTGGGTACTTCCTTCCATATCTACAAATGTTGGAGGTGGCCCAGTTTTATTGATTTCTTATATTTTTTTGAAAATCCTTCCATGTGACATCATTCCTGACAACTGCTCCCTCACAGGGCTGCTGTTGATTCTGTCAGTCTTCTTTTATTCGTAGCCAGAAGCTCCTTAATAGTTCCGCTGTTTTCCTGGCAAAGGTACCTCTGTTGTCCTTAGCTGGATTTCTTCTCTCCCAAGCAGACACAGATCTGAAAACAGGGTCAGAGAACCCGAAACACCAACTCCGAGGCCAATTATTTATCTATACTAGCAGTGTCCTCCTCTTATACTCTTATCCCCCTCACTGGTGGATACTAGTGACCTTTTCACCTTGATTAACTGCAGAATTCTGTAGTCAAGTTTTTATGCAGTCTGTGTTGCCTCTGGCAGTATCACTGATACCCACATGGAAGTATAACAAGGGATAGTAGCCATTGATTTGGACAAGCTTCAGTAGTTCCTCTACAATACCCAGGATTTATACCTTTCCAGGGAAGCAAGCATCTCTAGATGATGGGTCAGGGACTCCAAGACCTATTTCCTGAATAGCAGTTTCTGTCTCTTGAGCTCATAGTCATATCAGCTTGGTTTGAAGTAGCTGTAAAGTTGTAGATGTCAGGGGAAAAAAAATATGAATGGTAAGACCGTAAAATTTTGCATCTTGAAGAGTGCAGAAAGTTGCTTGTTAAATTCAGACTGCATCCATAAGAAAATATTCATAGGAATGTGTGCAATTCAATTAATTACTACTTTTTAATCAAATCATATTTTCATGGTTGGAATGTCCAAAGAGTTTATCAGTATTAAGGCCATTCATTGTTAAGTGGCAAATTTATAAAGTATGCACTTACATTTTCTTCAGAACATTGTGTTGCAGAGAAAAAATTACAGTTCTTCAAACTCGGGTTTTAGAAAATAGTGTATTTAGAAATAATAAAATATTATCTATGTTATATAAAATATGTATTATTTATTATTTATCTAATATATAAATCAGCCTAATAGTGTATTTAGAATATATGCTATTAGGCTAGCCAACTTCAGCATAAATCTTATTTGGGCCCTTCAAGCTGACAGTACAGAATGAACAGATCTTCAAGTATTGCACCTGTGTTTTTCACTAATCAATATTGTCCAAAGTTCGAAGCAATCCTGGGGGACCAGTGATGTGACAAGACCATCTCGTACAGGCCATAGATGCCTGGTGTATGTGGAATCCCTCACAGGTTTTAGGTGTCTAGGGCATGCTGCAGGACCAGTGAGGCCCTGCTAGATGTAGGATTGCTGAGTTGCATTCCGTTCTTACATTACTTAATTTCCTTTATACCTTAAGCTAAAGGCCTGTAGTGGATTGACCTTTTCTGGCTGTCAGATTCCAACCCATCCAAGGTCAACCCACTGCTCTTCCTTATTCTTGAGGATTAAGAGATAGCGAATGGTATGCCCAAAACTTGGATTGAACATTGCCAGAGTGAAACAACTGTGGGGATTCTTTTGTTGTTCTTGTGAGGTGAAAGGGCAAGGAATGCAGATTTACCTTGTATGTGGGTGTATGTAAAAAACTTCTCAGGATTTTTATGTCACTTTGATTTTAGTATAGGAAATGTTGGGGATTTTTTGTTAATGTAGATGAAGTTTGTGAAGACTGTATGATTAATATATATTTTATTGACTGTTCTTAAGTAAGTATTTCACAGAGGTGAGGGTGGAATGCTCTGGGAGGAGATGTCCAGGTGTTGGCAGTGAGGGTCTCCAGTACCTGTGAGGAGAGGCCAGTCCTGCCCCGTGCCAGACACAGCTCCAGACCCACCACAGGATACAGTCTCCATCAGCAAAGCATGTCAGTACCTCTGGCAGAATGGGTTTTAAGAAAGGGTAAAATGCTGCCTGACAGTCTAAAGGCCAAAAATGGGGGACAGACCATCCTGTGAACACCATGGTCCTTGATGAAGGAAGCAGAGAAGGCATTCTAGTCACTGGAGCAGTTTGGGAAGACCATAGTGGAGAAAGAGTCTCCCTGAAACCTGATCTTGCCAGAATAGGTGGATATTTTCAGGAGAAACTGAAGCCTGTGGGGGATCCTCACTGGAGGAGTTCCTGACGTGCTGTGTCTTGTGGCTCCCATGCTGGAGAAGGCAAAACATGTGAGAAGGAGAGAACGACAGAGAGGAAACATTATGGACTTATCTCTCACTATCCAACTGTATTTTAAAAGGCAACGGATTAATTTAATGTTCCCAAAGTCAGGTCTGTTTTTCCTGTAATGAAAATTGGTAAGTGATCTCCCTGTTTTTATCTTCATCCATCAGATTTTATATTTCTCCCCATGATGAGGAAAAATGAGAGATCAGCTGGGTAGAGGCCAAAGTCAACTATTGCAAAGCCTTAATTTCTTTAGGCTTTGCAATTTAGGCCTTGCAAATTTCTTAATATTTGTTTCAGATGTCTGTAGTTTTTTAAAGTTTTTCTAGCAGGACAGAAAGCACCTTACCACTGGGAAGGTTTAACTGTTGTGGTGTTGAAGTAGTGAATGACTGCTGGTCCTTTGTTCGTGTAGATGAACTGGTTTTTGTAGAAAGTTTGTCAGGTGTACAGTTGTATTCTAACATGGGTTTGGAACTGATTAAAGTTTAGTTATTAAACTAGAGTGTCAGGAATTGATTGTCTGATGTCAATTCATGTTTGTATGTTATCTTCTTTCTTAAAAGCAAACCAGAGCCTTACAAAAAAAATTTCTTGGATCTCATATTAGTAGACTCTCTTTGAAGCTGTATGGTGTTCCCTAAGTTTCATAGGAACTTGTTACATTAATTCTAGAGTTGCTTTATTTATCTGTAACCTTTTTATTTGCATGGACAAGTGAAATATATCCTTACTTGTACAATTAATGTACTGGGGAACAGGAAACGTACAAGAAGCTTTGTTATAGCAGTTGGCTGTAGTTATCAACATTTTTGTTGATAGCTTCTGTCAGTGTCTTTTTGTGATTTTGATGTTTGCCTCTATCTCTCTCATGGTGTCATTCCTTCTTGCTCAGTTTATTTCCTTTGTTTCCTGCATTCCTGTGTTTACTGTACTGTGTTATTCTGTATAATCCTCTTCATACTCCCCTCCCCAATACCATTGTGAGCTGCTGCCATAATTTTTGTGACTTAAGGCTCTTAATCCTACTGTTTATCTAATCAATGTCAGTTTTCTCAGAACAGAGCCTTCCAAATGCTCCTCTCCTGGCAGCTGTGTCTTGGGTGTCCTAGCGTGATTTGAAACTTGCTCTCATTTGTCAGTTTTCTATTCCTTTGGCACATCATCCTTCCCTCTGTAATGAACAAGCTGTTCCATTTTAGGTGAAAACAGCTTTGTTTTTTAATAGCAGAACTGTTTCTGTTAATTCATGTTTTATATTCCTTTAATTTTTCTTTTTTAGATGCTGGATGTCTACGACATTCTTCCTTTTGATAATCCAGATGGTGGCGTTTGGAAACAAGGATTTGATATCACATACAATGAAAATGAATGGGACAGCGAACCACTTCAAGTTTTTGTTGTGCCTCACTCACATAATGATCCAGGTATTATGTTAACTGAATTGATTTGAGTATCTAGAGACTTTTGAATTAGGAAATGCATTGCCATTTCTGTTAAGATTTGGGGTTTTTTTTGAAGCCTACCAGTTAATATGTTAGACTCAAGTCTAGCAAGGCAGTGAAACAGTTGTATGATTTAAATGTCATTGACTTCCAATGACAACTGCTATGATACAAGTTGTATGTCTACTGAATTTATTAATTGGAGCAGAACTTCAGTGTTGATATTGAAAAGTGTGAATTTCTGGTAACACATTCAGTTTATACATTGCTGCATTAAATACCATCAATTCTTATTTTGATTTTCTGGACTGTCGTAGATATTTAGTCCTCAGCCTGTGCTAAAAAAATGTGCTTTTAGAAGATGTGACAATGGCAAATCTGAATTTTTTGACACTTTCTTCACTTTTTTTTTGTGCACACCCCCAACCTATATTGGGATAGTGAAAAGTCTAGAGTTAAACAGAAATCTAGGTATATCTATGTAATTTCATTTCCACCCAAGTACGTTTACAGTGTAATAAACAAAATGGAGAAGTGTTCCTTTATTTTGGAATGACTTCTTGGTAAAATTTACCAAGAAGTAAATTATACTGCTACACTGTGGTCCTGATACATGTATACTGACCATGAGATGTGGTAGCGCTGGTTATTGTCACAGAAAGCCACAATTTAAGTGATATTAAATTTTACTACTGTATACCTCTCTAAACTCAAATTTGTTGTATAAAGTACTGTGGATCTGAGTGAAGGTTTAAACATAAATGTCTTTTATTTGCATGTATATAGCTTTTTCAAAGAAAATGAATGCTGGAATGTGGAATTACGATATTACTGTGCAGTTATGACAGGTAAATTTATGTAGTATGGATATGGTAGAAATATTCAGAGCAAATAATCACAGTATAGACCTAGCTCTGCCTATTTATTGAACTATCTTTGTACTTGTGTCCGTTTATTTCCTCTCTGGTTGTAGTTCTCCTAAAAACTTCCCTTGAAACAAGCAGCTTTGGGAATCAAAGCAATCCTAAGGCAATATACAGAAGTTCTCGTTCTCTTGGGTCTACTAGAATGGTCTGTGGAGTTTATCTGTCTCCCTTTTTTCTGTTGAAGCTGTTGGGATCACATCCTAGCTGGTACAGGACAGTTCACTAGAGGCCATTGGCCTGGTGTCACATCTGCCCTCCTGGAATGTCTTTACCTGAATTGAAAAAAAACCTTGTGCACAGTGTAGGCTGAGGTAACTTTCAGGCACATGAAGTTTAGGAGCTGCAGGGAAATCTCCTGAGGTAACCTGTGAAGAGATTTGGTAATACTTCACCAGTGTCTATTCAAGTAATGAGGTAATTTTACTGCCGGTTCTAGTGATTTCAATATATGTGAAAGATATTTACCAAGAAATGGGGTCAGTAAAGGTATAACTATATTAGCTGAAGAAGCTTCAAATTCTCATTAGATTTTATGTTTTCCCATCTGAAGCTACTTCCTCTTTCACTTTTCATATAACCAGTTATACTACTGAGAATGTGTAGCTCAAAGGCAAAGAAAGGGCCTTGAAATAACTTTGTCTAGGGGGTGGCATCCCTGTCCATAGTGTGGGGCTAGAAATTGCATGGTCCTTTCCATGCAAGTCAGTCTGTGCATCTGTGAAACGCAATCAGTAGGGATGATGGTGGGTTTAAGTTCCACCTTCTTTTTTGGAGGATGACTGAATGTGCCAATGCTCTGAAACACTTTGTGATGCTAAAACTGGGTTAACTGCTTCTGTGTGA
Organism: Passer domesticus; assembly: GCF_036417665.1. Lineage (NCBI taxonomy): Eukaryota > Metazoa > Chordata > Aves > Passeriformes > Passeridae > Passer > Passer domesticus. The sequence continues at coordinate 53,648,261 of NC_087512.1, read as the reverse complement.
ATTTAACTGTGACCTGCAAACTTGGGATCTTTGTGCTTCTCTCTGCAGTAGCTAAAGTGTTTCCCTTTTGGGAAATGGGTTGAGAGTGGGTCTCCTTCAGAGTTTTGATCAGTGGTGGCACAATTGCTTTAGTTGCTGGCAGTTGATAAAGATTTGAGCACCTCAGTAGCATGTCTTAAACCATGGAGAGAAGTTTGGTTGTTGTGTGAGATTATAGCTATCATAGATAGGTGGCAATTCTATCAGGAGCAGATTAAGGAGCAAGCTATAACCTACTGTGCTGGCAGAGCTCTTATGTTGGCTCTCACTGCTTCATCTGTGGTGTTTTGTGGCTGCCTGAAGTGCAGGAGGCAGCTGAAATGCAAAGGGAAGAACTTAGATCAGGGCTGGCAAGATTGTCAGCCAGCACAGATGGACTTGAAAGATGAATATTGTATATTACTGGAGGGAGGAAAAGACACCTCTAGACACCTCATCTATTGATCTGTAGTAATTTTGGTAATGGCTACTCATTAAATTATTTAAGAATTGAGACTTGTGAGCTTTCTAAAATATGTGTGTACCTGTATCTCACTGCTGAATGTGGCGATTACAGACCTAGTTTAAGTGGCTTTTAAGGGGAATTGAAAGTGACTGAAGTTGATTTTTCTCTTGCTTCTCAACCCACATGCAAGTGTATGGGCACAAAGGTCAGAACTAAACACTGCTTTTTAACACTTCATCAATTATCTATGACATTGGTAATTTTGCTTTACTACTACTCACATTAATCACCTTTTATTATTTAAGACAGTCTCAATTTCTCAGGAGGAAATCTATATAGAACTAAGTCAGTGTTAAGATATAAGTAAACTTAACCATAAAATTTGATACTGTTAATACATCATGGAGTTTCATGTATGCTTTCTGTTGACCAGGTCTGGATATGTTTTTCTGATGACTTCTTCACCAGAACAGAGATTGCTTAAACTGTTGTCTGATTCACCAAAATACAAGAAATGGGCAGCTCACAAGTTTTTCGTGATATGCTGAATGAGGGAAATTAGAGCTTTATTCCTGGCTTATTTTTCAGTATTTCTGTGTTTGCAGAAGAGGTGCAGTTCCTTTGGAAATCAACAGGACTGTTACAGGAAGGACACTTTTAACTGCTCATCAGCAGAAATTTCCTTTCCATCTTAACTATGATGGCAACAGATTTGATATGTACAAAGGCAAAAATAGATCTTGCATAGGACTTAAAATGTAAGAAGTCTAATTATAATTTTGGTAGTACCTCATAGATCATGGCAGATTTAACTTTTTGGGAAATGTGCAGTCATTCAATTTTTTCGTTAAGCTTATGAAATTAAGCCTGGTAAGTCAAGTCATTCTTGTTTTACCTTGAGCAGAGATGTTTTACAAGTTAAGGTATGCTGTTGGAAAAATAAATACACTGTCTTACTTTTTTAATTTCAGAGTACTTCCATCTACCTAAATTACTTTATTTTGGTACATATTTTGCGGGGACAAGAAGCTCATCTATCTAATTCCTTTTGAATCAGAATGAATGCTCTAACACAAGAATGTTTCAGGAGACTTTCTTTCTTGGATTTGACTATGTGAAATAGAGAAATGAGAAAAAATCTTATACAGCTTTTAGTTTTAATTTGAAATTGCCTTGCCATCAGGTTTCTCAAGTTTTATTTCACAGTCTTGGCTGTGAGTCATTCATCTTTGTTGAAAAGATACTTTTTGTTGAAATTAGCACTGAAGCATTGTGTCAGAAACATTCGTAAAATATTAACTTGTATGTCAGTTCTGTATTTTACATCATAGAATGATGCAGTACTTCTAAATTAAAAAAAATTATGTCTGTATTGTCTACTTTAAAATAAGGGACTTTTTAAAGTGCTGAATCTACAAAGGAACTAATGCCAAATTATTTTCATGGGTAATCATAGTTAAAATATAAGTTAAAACTTAGCTTTCAGTTTTATTTCTGGCATTTGCCTTATTGTTATTGCCTAAGTGTGATCAATTAAACACACATGCACACCGTGCTTAAGTTCTTTAGAGCTCTTCTTTTAGAGGTAAGAAGTCATGGCTACATGTCCTTTTGTTTGTTTGTGGTTTTTGTTTGTTTGTTTGTTTGTTTTGGCTTTTTTTTTTTATGAAAACCTTTTACTTTTTTTATTAAAAACTTGTGGAGCTTGAATGTAATTAAGAACAAGGATATCCTCACAGTTTATGACATCTTTTTTTTACTTATTTTTTCAGCTATCAAAAAAGTTACTTAACTGTGTCTTCTTACAGGAGGTAGTTAGTTAAGATTCAAGCATAAATGTAAAAAAAAAAGAAAAAAATTACTGATAATTTTTACTAACTTGGGTGTACATTTTAAAGACCAGGATGTGGTGTTCCACTAATATATTTGCAAAGAGAACGCTTTTATTTTCTGGAAAGCTGTACAGTGCTTGCTGAAATTTATTGGTTTTATTTAATACTGACATAAAATAAATAAATTACACAAATTTCTTGTGTTGCAGGAAGTGTCACTGATGGGTGAATTTTAGAATCAGTGAAATTAATCATGATCTCCTGAAAAGTAAATCAGAGATGCAAACTTCTATCAAAAATGCATTAGTTTAATAGGTACTGGCATAACAATTCAGAAATTCATTAGATGATCTGCCTCTTATTAAAACAGACTTCATCAGAAACAAGAATTTTTTAAAGGCACATTTCCTCTTAAACATTGGAGGGTGACTTGTGGAAGTAAGCAATTGAAAAGCCCATTTTGTTTTATTTCAACAGTTATTTTAAACCAAAAGACAAAAATGCAAATGTAAAAAACCACCCCAGGAGTCTTGCAGGTATATGTAAGCAGTACCTAAATACTTTTGCTATGGATTTGTGATCCCTGTCATGATCAAATTGTTAAGTGTCCTTGCTTAATAAAGTTACTTTTTGAATAACGCTAATTTGGCAGCTTCTGTTCTGATTTTGTCCTGAAAGTTTCCCTTTATCTCTACATCTGTGTTAACCATGCTAAGACACAAGACTACCTTTCGCTAGTGCAAGGAGCTGATAGAGCTTCAAGAAAGAATTTGAACTTGAAAGTGTAGAGGGGAATAGTGGCAAATCAGTTAATGAAATGTTTCAGGATTTTTTGCAGAGCAATGAGTTGTGTTGATATTCAAATATGATGCATGGAGTCTGCTGTCAAACCAAGTAAATTTACATTACAGTGTGGGAAAAAATTGATTAAACAAACAGCTGCATAACGATGATAAATCTCATGGAGGTGGGGGGAGCCAGCAAGTTTCCAGACTTTTGAGGACAAGTGTGAGAGAGGGGATCAAAAGGCAAGCAGCTCAGCAGTGTGCACCCTCTGTTATCAAATAGGCTGGCAGAAAATGAAAGTATCTAGCAAAGTCCTCAATATGTATTAAGTCAAGCATAGCATAATAATATGAAAGACGGTACTGTTTTTTCTCTTGTTTACAGGGTTGTTAAACATTGGAATGGTGGAGTCACCATCCCTGGAGGTGTTAAAAGAAAAACTGCATGTGGCACTCAGTGTCATGGTATGATTTATAAGGTGGTGGTTAGTCAGAGGTTGGACTCAATAATCTCAGATGTCTTTTACTACCTCAGTGATTCTGTGATCTTGTGTGTTTTATGTTGACAAAGGGCTTTATGTACATTTAAACCACCAAGCATTATTTTGCTGTTAATAGCATATTTAGTCTTGGTAATTGCAACTTTAAACTATTGCAATTTTTCCATGTGTAAACTATCCTTGTATTGAAAGTTTCCTATTCAGAATGCACTGGTAAACCTTTTCAATCAGCCTAGGAACAAATCCTTAGTTTGTGGATAAGCACAAAATGAACTTGAGTTGAAGATTCTTATCTTGTATTAGGGACTGAAATGTGAAATAATCCTCTAGCTAGCAATGGTACGTTGATTTATCCATTATTTTGTTTAGCTTTTGGTTTTTTAAAAAATATTTTAATTTTTAAAAAATATTTTAATTTAATTTATTAATTTCCGTGCAAAATTGAAAAGTCTCTGTAAGTCATGGGGTTTAGAGCAGCACACTTTAGGAAGGATGTGACGGCACTGGGATGTACCCAGAGGAGGCCAGTGGAGCTGGTAGAAGGGCTGTCCAGTAAGGGGCAGCTAAGGAGCTGGAGTTTGTACGTTTTGGAGAAAAGGAGGCTGAGGGGCGAGCTCACTGCTCTCTGCAGCTTCATGGGGATGTTGTTTCAGAGGCAGTTGGATAATGCTCTTAACAACATTTTTATTTTTGGTCAATTCAGAAATGGTCAGGCTGTTGGACTAGATTATCATTATAGGCCCTTTTCTATGCAGAATGTTTTGTTCAATTCATAAATAACTAGATGTACTGTAATTGCATTTTAGAGGGCTTTCAGTTGGCTTTCAGCTAAATCTGTGAATACTTGTAAAAATTTCCTAGGCCTCTCTGGACTGTATTCAGTTGAGTGTGTTAACCATGTAAAAATCTTCCTTAGCTTAATAAACTAAGTATGTTAAAACAGTAATTTCATTATAACACTGTTCTTCCTACATCATACTGTATTCTTTTGTCAGCTACTTTGACACTTAAATCAGTGTTTTAGTTAGGCTGGTGTATTAATGTTTTTAAGAATGTTCAGAAGAGTAATTTAATATAAATTTGCTGTTATTGCTGCAATATTAAAATATTTTAAAATAGTTTATTATGATAATATTTTTCTATACAGGAAAATCATAGCATGGTTTTAATTTATTCTCCTTTAGTTGTGCTCTAGGATGATTCTGCCTCTTGCAGAAGAAATTTCTAGTATAAAGCTATAAACTGGTGACTTAATAAATGTGGATAGTTTTAATGTAATTATCAGTAAAATATTCCCTTAATTTATTGAAAAGTAAATGAGAATTGAGAAAGAATAATTTGCTATATGATCTCAATTCTTTGAGTGGAAGCATCTATTAAAAAAAACCAACCCAGACTGAAGTGGGAAGAGGTCAGAAAGAAGTCTGATTACAAATTCAGATTATTCATCGCATTTTTTCAGCCTTTAAACTATTGCATAGCAATAATTTACTGTCAACTGTTTTTTTTTTGTATTAAGCTATTTCCATTCCTCTAAAGAAAGTATGTTTTAATTTTGTGCTTTAAGCCCTCATATTAACTACCTTGACAAAATTTTCCCCCTTTAAGACAGATTAGACCCTGCTTGTCTATCTGTACAGAAACTTGTATCAAAGGTGATGAGTCCTCTAGATGCTAAACATCTGTAAAAAAACCCATTTTTGAGAACTTCAGAACTTTTCCTCTGGAGTGTTGGTTTTATTTCTTTTTTGCAAATTAAAGGCAGCATTTCTAAGAAGAATGTTTGGGTTTTTGTATCCCTAAAAGAAAGTATAATATATCCTTTCTGAGTCAATAGTCAGACTTTATTTAATGAAAAAGTTTTTTAAAACTAAATTTGAGAATTATTTTTTTAGTAGTAAAAGTTTCTGCACTTATGTAATTTCCTTGAAACAATATAATGTCATTGCATAACAGCCTAATCCTGTATCCTGTGAGTAGACTGGCACTGTCAGAAAGATAGTGGCTCAGCAGCGCTGAGTTAGTAAATCTGAGTAGAATTACTAGTGTAATATTTGTCTGGAGTGCTGTCTTCACATAATGTGGAAGCTTTCACAAAATCTTAAAATGGGGATATGTGACAAAAGCTGGTAGGAGTAGGAATGTGACATTTTAGAGCAAGTTGTAAGTAACAGACTTAATTTTTTCAGCTGCAGTTACAGAAGAAAGATGCATATACTCTCTAATGCAAGGTATTATGAAGTGGTTAAAAAATTTAATGTAAGCATGTAAAATCTGAAAATGTGGTTAAAATTTTTTTTCCTTTGCATCCCACTGAAGCATAATTTTTTGAGTCCATGTATTCTGTTGATGAAATTTTCTAATATACAAAGCATAGAAAAGCTAGAAAAGTCTAATAATTTCCATATGTTTATACAATTAGGAAATAAAATGTGTAATATTTGTAAAAAGAAACTCCTTGGAAATTTAGCACTTCAAGCTGTCTATGAAACGTGAAGCTTTTTATGAACAAAGAAGCTTTTTTTTAGCTTTTTCTGGGAAGTGAGAAGGAGCCAGTTCTCTAAGGGACTATTCTCTAAAGAGACTAAGAAGCCTCTTCTCTAAACAGGCTTCATTTATATTTTCTTTTTCCTAGGTTGGCTGAAGACTTTTGATGATTACTTCAGAGATCAGACACAGCATATTTTAAATAACATGGTTATAAAACTGCAAGAAGACAACCGAAGAAAATTTATATGGTCTGAAATTTCCTACTTTTCAAAATGGTGGGATGGAATAGACAGCCAAAAAAAAGATGCTGTTAAGAGGTTTGAGTACTGAACTTTTCTTCTGTGTATCTTGTTTTGAGATTTTGTGTATTTGACTACACTGTAAACTTGAGATTTCACTTGTGATGAGGAATTGCTAGAAAAACCAACTAACTGCCTCAGTTCTGATTTTTGGGCATGGTTGGGTTTTCTCCCATTTGCAAAATGGGAATCTGCTCAGGGAAATGAAGACAAATTACTGAGTTGCCTAAAAATTTAACTAAAAGTTCCCATGTACAACCATGAACATTCATTGAAATTGTAAGGGAGTAGCAAATATAATCTTTATTTGAAATCGCGCTCAGGAATTTGCAATAAAATAAATACATCTTTCATACTAGTTATTTCTACATGGTATTTTTTCCTTGTTATAACACACATGAAGATTTTATGTGATTTTTATTTGAATTGAAATTTGTGAGTTTCTTTGGTGTTTAAGTACAAAGAGTTTTATGAACATGCATCTGCTTTAATTGTAAAGTGGTATGTACTCTACACCCTTACTCTTCTTAGTCATTTTTGAAATCACAAGTCAAAATGGAATATAGAAGTAAAATGCCTAGTTTGCCTAGGCATTGGGACAAGAAGCAGGCTGCTTGGATAAACTTGTAGTATGGATCTGGTTTGTAGTTTTCAAAAACTGGGGACTTTTTTTCTTATTTTTACTTGACAGTTCTTAGCTCATCCTTGTGATAGCCTCCTTCTTATGCCCCTCTTTGAGATGCATGTGTTGCAGTATGTATTTAAATCCGTGAGACCTTCACAGGCTCAAAGGTTAGGTAATGGTGGAAATTTCGTGATCTAGGCAAAAAAGCTGCTTATTAAAAAAAGTTATGTGCAGTGGGTGAGTGTTATAGCACAGCTGTGGTTTTTTTGACATAAAAATATCTCTTGGAACACATTAAACAGTAAATGACAGTCACTAGGGAACTACGTCCTCTCTTCAGATGAGTCAGATATTGGTTAAGCTGCACTTGAGTCTGGAGAAGACTTGGAGAAGATGCACTTAAATTTTTGTTGCATGATTTTCATTACTCGTATGGGTACCGTCTGTGATGGGACTAAGTTTTTATGAGTTCACTGTAGGTTTTTTCTTGAATTCATTAAACAATTCTACGCTGGTGAACAGTGTAAGTGCTGAAACTGTAGGGACAGCCTGGTGCTGGGAGTGTGATCTTTATGTTCACTGACAATGGAGAGACTGGGTTGTCCTGTGACCTGTTTCAAGACAGCATTTTGATGAGTGAGATGTTCTGAAACGTTTATAAATACAATAAACTTCCAAGATCTATCAGCTCTCTAAAACTCTAAAAAGAATATTAGATCAAAGGTGGGGAGATATTTCAAGCAGTGCTTGAAATGTGCAGTATCTAAGCAGCTCAGTTAGCCTTCAATGCTGTGTTACATTTTTTTTTTATTTTTGTAATCTGTGCAGGAAACAGCTTTCTTCCTGATTTTTAAAAAATCTAATATAGCACATGCAGTAGAACTGGTTTTCTTTGCACAAGGACATGAAATACTTCACTGTTCAGCAGTTAATTTTTATTCCTGTTTGATTAAAGAAATGTAGCCTAGTGATGGAAATAGCAAAAACGATTTAGATTTTGGAATCGTGTTGCTGATGATTGCCTGTTGAGTATACAGAAATTGATTTTATAAGTGTGTTTTCATATGAAAGATTCTGAATATGATTTTTGTATTTTTCAGGTTAATAAAAGATGGACAATTTGAAATTGTAACAGGAGGATGGGTCATGCCTGATGAAGCTTCTTCTCATTATTTTGCTTTAATTGACCAGCTGATAGAAGGACACCAGTGGCTAGAAAAGAACCTTGGTATGTACATGAATCTAAAATTTAACTATGTTAATGCAAGAAGTCAGAAAAATTTTGTTAAATTTCTGAGGTCTTTAGAAGGCTCTTTTTTCTCAGCTTTCCTGAATCATTAAACCAGACCACTTACAGGAAGCTGTTGGATCATGTCTGGTATTTGCTGTTCATGTTTGCAGATAAAAGTTCCTGGATTAAGTGTATTTGACCAATTTTTTGCCACAGCATTTTGTCTTGATCAATATAAGACCTGCATATAGTATTGTCATAATCAAATACTAAACACTAAACAATGCTAAATTTTAGTCCCCTTGGCTGGTCAAAACAGCCCTTAATTGCCTTTTCTGTCTTTTGAATATCATGACAAAATTCTTAAAACTACTTAAAAATTAATACTGCTTTTATGTGTTTGGATCTATTCTGCCTGCTCTGTGTTTATTAGATTCTCTTCTGTAAGGCTTTAAAAATATTAAATGTAGCAGCAGTATTAGTAGTAGTTATAAAGCCTAACCCATAGTAATGTTAGGATTGAGGAATTACTGACTGCAGTTACATTGGCTGAACTGTTTTGCTGCCTTTGGGATGTTCTTTTGTTTAGTTCCACAAGAGGAGAGAAGTCTTTTTATATAGAAAATATTTGTACAGTGATTTTAATAATAAATTGTCATTGTTTCACCCAATTAACTGAAATTATTTTGGAAAGCTGTTCCACTGTTGTTCTTAGATTGCAATTTCCATAAACACAGCTTGACATAATTGGAGGGGGAAGGGAAGACCTAATAAAAGGGTAATGCATTCCTTAATGTGTTTTTTTTCTTGGAAAGACAGTAAAAAGTGCCAAAGGAAACATGTTGATGAATTAACAAGTGTTAAATGTAGCTTCTTTATTTACTAGCATGAATTTTAGTGAAAAGAGAGAGTATTAATGAACAGGATTCTATTGATCAACAAACTAATACATTTAAAAAAAGTTCTGAAGCCAAGAAATATTAACATTATTTAAATAACTGAAATTTCAACAAGCTCTTGCATTTATCTATCCACATCCATTAATTTTCTTTCAACTTTCTTTTTTAATTATAATATCTGTAAACTACTTTAATGAAAGAGGATGTGTATCAATTAATGATTCCAAATAAAGATGTTTGATGCAAATTTGAACCAGTGTAGCAATGAGTACTATTTTAAAGTTTAAAATTTATTTTAGAATGCCTTACTTATAAGATATTTTGTTTGTTTAACTGTTTACTTCTAGTTTTTTAGTTCTAGGGTTCTGCAGGAGGTTTAACACTTAACTGGGTATATAATCTTGGAAATCTTATCTGTAGTACTCTCATTTAAATTATTGGAATAACTTTTTTTGAGTGAAAAGTAGAGCTTTTACTTTTGTCAACAGGAGTAAAACCAAAGTCTGGATGGGCAATCGATCCATTTGGGCATTCACCAACAATGGCCTACCTTCTGAAGCGCACAGGATTTTCCAAAATGCTTATACAGAGAGTTCATTATTCAATTAAAAAACATTTTGCAACACAAAAGACACTAGAATTTTTTTGGAGACAGAACTGGGGTATGTGTTCTTCCTTTTTGTCAATTTATTTTGTTAATTTACACAGATAAAATATGAAGAGAATAAGTACTGTGGAAATATTTACAGACATAAATATTTACAGATTTAGCAGAGTTTGTCTAGACCTGAAAATTTTAAACTTGCAATTCTGTTTAAAAAAGGGCCTTTTATCTAGCTTAAATTGATGAGATTTTTTTTTTAATTTCCCCCTCCCTCTTTGAATAACAGAAGGGGAAATGAGAATATTTGTGAGTTAGGAAAGGCACTAAATATAAAACTGATATAATTGCCATTGTTCCTGTGATCTTCCTTTCTTTTCACTTTTAATTTTGCTTTTACCTTCTCTTGTTTTTTCCATTCTCTCATATTCCTTGCAAAAGTAAAAGGTGTGAAAAATTCTTTTCCATGTTTTCACTTTTCTTTTTCCTCCTACTCCTTTATTTTCTACTATGTGGAAATGAAGTGTGTGAGGAAACATTTCAACTAATTTAAGTATTGTGCTAAGGAGGCAATGACAGGAGGGTGATTGGCTTTTGGTTTGGTTTTTTCTTTGTTTTGTTTTGATAATTTTTTTTTAAGTTGTTGTTTTAATCCACTCAAAGTTTAGAAGATGTTTATTTATTATAATCTAAAATTCTGAAAATCACAAGTTTTATCTGGGTAAAACACACCTAGCATTTGTTCCTGTCTTTCCCAATCAGCTGGTGCTTCACTAAAACATTCCAATCTTGGTTGTATCTCTGTTTTAACCTCTTTATACATATAAGGTACATACAAAAATAGACTTAAACTATGGATATTCAAAATAAGAAATTGTTTCTTGGTATGGTATCTTTTCAATACAATCCTTGGACTGAGAATATGGGATTGATTTACTTTTGGCAAATCTGAAAGGGTTTATTTTAAAGTTTTACTCTATTTAATTCCAGATTTGGGATCCAGTACAGATATTCTTTGTCATATGATGCCTTTCTATAGCTATGATGTTCCTCATACTTGTGGCCCGGATCCAAAAATTTGCTGCCAGTTTGATTTCAAGCGACTTCCTGGAGGAAGAATAAGTTGCCCCTGGAGAGTTCCACCAGAAGCCATTCATGCTGGAAATGTTCAACACAGGTACAGTTTTTACATACTCTTCAAGGAAATAACCTTAAAAAAAGTAATTATGCTGGCCAGATGACATCTGGCATAGCTTGGTGACCTTAGTTCTGTTGTGGTTCAACCCCAGTGAGCAGCTCAGCTCCACTATGCTCCACTGCTGCCCTGGTGGTGCAGGGAAGAGAATCAGAAGAGTAAAATGAGAAAACTCATGGGCTGAGATGCAGGAGAGGCCTTGGCTTTGTGCAAGCCCTGCTCAGAAATGACAAAATCATCTCTCTGTTGCCAACCCTTTTATCAGAGCAAATCCAGATCGCAGCACCATACTGACCACAGTGACTCTACCCCAGCCAAAACCAGTACAAGCTTTTAAAATAAGTTTGTAATGGGTAAACAATAACCATTACATAACCTGGTGTTTGCTTTTTAGTTGGGAACATAACTGTCAGTGAAATTAGAGGAAAAGTTATACTTAAGGAAGGGGCAGTTTTAAAAATTTTCTGTTCATGACACGAGTCCATCTCTAAATGACAGTCAGAACACAGTCATCTGGTTGGACTTCTGTCACTGGTTTACTGTTTTTTGTGAGTTTTGTGTGCAGTGATCTGTCCCCTGCAAGTGGAACACTTCAAGGGCAGCACAGTGTAGTGTGCTGTAAATACAACAGTGGGATATTTCCTATGGTATATCCTTGAAAAACTTGGCATCCTGTGGCCTAAGTTTCCTGAAGTGTAACCTTAAGTTAATCTGATTCCTGGGTTTTTTTGTACCCAGTGTGAAAATTCTTGTGCCCAGGGTGGAAATTCCTATTAACCTCAGTTTTACTTTTCAAACAGAAACACTAAGTTGTTTTGCAACAGTTAAGAATCAAATTTACACTTCTACAAAACTGTTTCTCAGTTTTGGGTGATGGGGTGGGGGGTGGAGGTAGGGAGATGGGGAAGGAGAGTAAAGGAAGGAAAAAACCAAAAGAAAGGGAAGTGAGTTAAACTGCCAAAGGTATTTCAAGAAAATAGTTGTATTCTGTGGTCCTATTGCTATCTTCACATTACATTAGGTTTCCAGAGGTAAAAGTTGAGGCAGCTGTTTATAATTAGTGCAAATTGCTGAGCATAACAGATGTATTAAGGAGAGCAGGGTGACTTTTTGGTCCTTGGTACTGAAGTTTTAAAAGTGATGATGTGATTATATTGCACTGCTTGTCTACATGTCAGGTATGGATCACTTTTTTTCTGAGTATAAATTCTGACAAGCATAATGAAAACTTTACTCAACAAAATTCAGTTACAAAATATTACTGAAGATAATACCAAAATTAAACAGAATAACTTACAACTGCTGTATTTAAAGGTAGAAATTGAAATGATGACAGGAAAATGGGGGTTTTGATAAAGTAGAGAAGAGAAGATGGTGGTGGCAGGAGAAAAGTAGAAAAAGTGTGACACACCCAGTGCCTATTGCATATGAAGGAAAATTCATATGTCATTAAATCAAAATAAATGTCATTAAATCAAAATAAATACTGTCATTAAATAAAAAATCTAAATAATGTCATTACATTAAAAAAATAAAAATCTTGACTATATATCTCAATTAGTTGAGACAAATATTTGCAGAAGAGCAACAGCTTGTACAACAAATACATGAAACATAGAGGCTATAAATATAATTTAGAGTGTCTGCTTGAAATAATCTTTTCAAGGGTCTTGGTTTTTAATTGTTCTTAATCCCTGCACTTCATTGATGCAACCTTTGCATAACAGTCTAAATTAGATCTTGTAAAAGAAATGGGTTTTCACATGTCAAAGGATATTTAAGAATAAGATAAATGTGGCAGGGATGTAGTGAACATATGATCAAGTTGAAATAACTATTGTCTCAATATGGTCTCTGAAACTTAATATTTTGCATCAGGTTTTTTTTTAGATAAAAGCAGTTTTGGTGTCTAACAGGGAGTTGAAACATTAGTATGCTGTGTGATACCTATGGGAAAAGTAAAACTAACATATGGTCTTTGAGTTGGAAGGCTGGATTATTTACATTTGGAGCACCTGAACCACACTTTTAGTGTCCAGTTTCAAATAAACCCACTAAGACACAGGAAGTAATGTTTTGATGGAGAATGCTGAAACATGCTATGTGTGTTTTTTGAAAAAGCTGGAATACTGTAGACAACCAAACATCTTATTGATCTGACCTCTCTGTAATAACATGTTTCACAGTTATTATGATGAGATGTATGAGTTCCAGAATTGAAAAGTCTATCTTTACATCATCATGTTCCAAGGTAATAGGTTTGCAGCACTCTAATTAATCTGCCTCTTATCTCTGCTTGCTTTAAGACTGAAAAATTACAGGACATTCATTTGGAAAAAAGGTTGATTAATTTAGAGACCAGGTTTGGATCATGCCAAAACTAAAACAAAAGTAATAAAACCCAGATCTTGAATACTCAGCTGGGGCTGTTGCTTTTGATTTCAGTACTATTTTGGCCTTACATATATATTAAAGAGATGCTGCATTGAAAACTTCAGCCTAGTAGTTGGATTTTTCATTGCCTTGCCACTTAAGTTGTGACCTGGTAAAAAGGACTGAAGCAGCAACCTAATTGAAAACCTGTACTTGTACTTCATATCAGCTTAGGTTATTAAGACTACTATTGCACTTTGCACTTGCCCTGATTTGCATCTGCATCTTTATCCATATGTTTGAACATTGAAGTGTGAAATTTTTCAGACTAGGAAGAAAAAGCAGCTGTTGGTTGTTGTTGTTGTTGGGGTTTTTTGTTTGTTTGTTTTGTTTTTCTGGGGGTTTTTTGTGGGTGGTTTTTTTTTTTCCCTGGGTTGTTTGCTTTTTTTTCTTGAATGGAAATGAGTTGTTAGCAGAAGCACAGTTTGTTTCAGTGTCTCTCTCTCTCTCTCTCTCTCTCCCCCAAGCTTGAAGTAGGAGAGAATCTTTGCTGCAAGTTGTGTGCTTCAGAGTAGAGAATGGACTTTCCTCTTCACCAGCAACTGTTTTAAAGCCCAGTTTTGCCCTTCAGCTTTTTTATCTTTATGATTGCATTGTATGGTCACATGGTGGTTAATGTTTGTGATTGCCTACTTCACGTGGCTATTGCTCCTCTTCCTTTGGCATAGGAAGGGTCAAAACCAGTCATGTTTACTGTTTCTGTACTTATTTACTCAAATACTCGGTTTTTTGCATTAAAAGAAGTTGTGGTACAAAAAGATTTTATTTATTTGTGAAAGGTCTCAAGCACTCAGTGGTAATCTGAGCTTGAAAACAAAAAGTTTGTCATGGCTGATCTCCTGTGTGGTTTTCAGATTTTCCTTCAGGTAGGCAGGTTAAACATATCAAAATGTACCTAATGCTGTTTAACTGGGGAACAGTAAAGGGAAAAAAAATGATGTGACTCAATGGAAGCTTTTTTTTTTTCCTCCAGAGGTATATTTTGTCTTCACTGTGCTCTGTCTGGACCTTTCTGCTGGCACTTTCACACTCCTGTATGAATTAAGTATTTAGGAAGTTATTTGAGAGAAACATAGAAGCATATACCTGAATTGATGTTCTTTGGTGTTTTTGCAATTAAAAGTGGTTTGCAATAGAGAAAAATCTCGCTGTTCCCTTAAAAGCACATAATAATCCCACAGTTATCAGTACTTCAAAACTGGGAAGGCAGCAATTCTGATGAATTTTGCTGGATATTTGGAAAGAAACCCAAGGAGGACTTTGAAGAGAGATGTCCAAGTCAAATGTCCTCTTATCTGTAACCTGTGTTTTTCAAAAGATTCAACACTAAAGTATGTTTTCAACCATAGCCTATATGTGGAAAATTTGAGTTAGACTGACTATTTAGAAGGAAGCATTGCAAAGTCTTGTGTTGTGCCAGTTGTTTTGGTAGCTGTGTGGTGAGGAAACTTCTGCATTTAAATCTTACAACCTGTTGAAACTCATGGAAAGTATTGATTGGCAATCTGAACTATCAATTGACTAACAGACAGGGGACAGGGGGAAGCCACTAGGTGGGTAAATTCTAGTCTTGTTAGAACTTTGTAGATCCTTAACTAAAGTTAATGTTGTGTCCCCTTTCTCTCTCCGGAATACTGTCAGACCTTGTGTTTATGCAGTACTTCTGCAATCGGATAAATAAGTAAGCTCTGACATGCTGCTCAGAGAAAGAGGGGTTTCAAATATATTGGACTAGAAATTCTGCATAAATGTTTAAATAGCAATTCTTCAAGAGCATCAATTGAAAGGTTTTTGCTGGATCATCTATTAAAAAGACATGAAGAAACAAAAGAACTTCATTAGAATCTGATTTTTCTGGTATTTTTTAAAAGCCTTGGAATTAGTATGTCTGTTTTCTTAAATATGTTACTATGGTTTTTATTTCCTATGAAAATTATTTACAAAATTTTAATTAGAGGGCATCAGCATCTGAAGATGCTGATAATAACTGTGATTTGGAGGGGGAGGGTTGAAAATGGACTTTTTCAGTAAGCTAGATACCAGGCTTGTGATTCTTAATATAATGCTGCTATGGCTGATAGTTTACCCATTCTAGAATTAGTAGGAACCAAAGTATAATTCTGCAGGGTTTTTTTTCTGTGTGTGCATGTGTGAGTGTTTTGTTTTTGGGTTTGGTAAGATAGGGTTTTAGTTTTTGGATTTTTTTAAGGCCAAAAGCATAAAACAGTGGGTTTAATTTTTCAGGACTCAAAGATTCAAGAAAGATGGCTCTAAGACATGTAAGAACCTGGCTGAAGAGAGAACATTAATTTTTAGCATCAAACTTCCTCCTGCATTCTTTTTTTTTTTATTTGCAAGGATGGTGTTCCTCAGAGATTAATCTGTGGGCAGTTTATCTGCCAAGGACATGAAGGTATAAGCAAAGTATCAAAGGAAGGTGCCAGAGGGGATGGAAAGAGCTTGCTTATTATTGTAAATGGGGGCTGGAGAGAATTAGGATTGTTACCTAAATATAAAGCAGGTAAACATAATTTGAACTGGAGGTTAGTTTTAGCACATGCACAAATTGATCTAGACTGCCCTACTGCTTGAGATGAAGCTTGATAAGCTTATTGAAGGATTTAATTAGTATGGTGTTTGCAACAATAGAATATGGTGTCCCAGTGGGGGGAATTGCATCCAGCTTTTTGTTATGAAGTGAGAGAACAGAGTTTTGTATGTCTTGTTTGGGGTCATCCTAATGCACAATTTGGTATCTAAGAATTGTCTTGTCATATGCTGATTTTTTTCCCTCTTCTGAGTTGCTCTTGTTTTTTAACTCTTCTCAAGGGCTTGGCTTATATTAGATCAATACAGGAAGAAGTCAAAGCTTTTCCGTACAAAAGTTCTGTTAGCTCCACTTGGGGATGATTTCCGCTACACCGAAAGCTCTGAATGGGATCAGCAGTACCAGAATTATCAGAAGCTGTTTGATTATATGAATTCTCGTCCTGAGTGGCATGTTAAGGTAACTACAACACATTTTCTATTTGTGGAGAAAACAGTTTTTCCCAATATTCTGTGATTCTTCATGGAAAAAGTAATTGTGGTTAGGTTTGGGTTTTTTCAAATGTGAATCTTCATATATTATTTATATGTTACATCAATTATAGATTGATGTGTCTTGCTCGCTTACTTTTTTTTTTTTGCCTTTACTACCTTCTCTCCCCCAAAACCAAAAATGTTGCTTTTGATAATATTGGTTTGAAAACTATAGATAGTTTCCAAACTAGATTCATTTGAGAATAGCTAGTAGGTTTACTTGTTTTCTTAGCCAGTTTTCACAGGCTTCAGACATTGTTACTTAAGACTCACAGAATTTAATTCAAACGATTGTATTTTCGTGTTAGAAGTTCAAGAAGATTTTGCTGCTTTATTTGTGTCCTGTTGGTTTGGCATCCCAAAACAAACAAAAAAAATCTTAAGAGATGCCATTGCTGGCACATGTTGTTGACTACAATAAAATCTGAGACTGACCTGGCTACAAAAGGACTGAGTATATTAACACAATTATCAGAGGAGGTCCCACTTCAAATCAGCAATTAAAAGTGTAAGAGTTAAAACACACATTCAATATGCTCAAATGTGTACTTCTTAAAGTACGAGAAGGCCCTAGGGACTTCTGGTACTATAGATGTTCTCTGTAGTCTAACAAGTTCTCATCATCTTTCAGCATGACATTAACAAATGGGGGCCACAACCTAGGGGTTTTTGAGTGTTACCTGAGAGTGTACTTTTGCTTGCTTTCACATTTAGGCTTCTTTTTAAACCTGGTATCTTTCATATGGTTTGTGCATGCATCTTCTTTTTCCTTATATTTTCTGAGAACTCCCCTGATTCTTCCTGTGCATCTGAGTAGTGTCTGTAGTATGTTATTAGTTTCTGCTGACTTCTGGACTTGTATTCTGCATAAGAAAAATGATTTTTTGGGATTAGATCTTATCTGAAAACTGCATTTTGTGTATTTCCTATGGGATGTGGGTGACGTGATGTATGGTGAAGGACCACTGTATCTTAGTGGAGGGAGACAGACCTGAAGAGTAGTCTTCAAATTTCTTAAATCTGAAGACCATATTTTAAAACTTAAGCTTGCTGCTATCATTAGCTTACTTCTGTCAAAAATGTGTGTACTGTACAGGTAATTACTCTTTGGATACTAACAGCAACATATTTTGTGTAGTTCTTACTAACCTGGGCTGGATGATTTTGTCTCTGGGGCAAAAACTGAAGGCTCTGGCTCTGAAGTCATTCTTCAAGAACCAATGCTGTCTTGATACTTCTGAAAGTTCCTCTTCTGAAAGGTTCTGCTGAGCCCATTGTCAAGGATTCTAGCAGTCTACTTCATTGGGCTGGGTGTGCCCATCCAGAGTTACATTAACCCTTGCTTCCCTCATGGAAATATCTGACCCTTTTTCTGGTTTTTAATACCCAGACAAAAAGATACAAAATCCTGTGGGTCTGCTGCTTCATACCTAAGGCATTTTGATCAGCTGGAGCACTGTTGGCATCAGAACATTTCTCCTTTCCACTTTGTTCAGATACTTAGGTTTTCCTCTCTATTTCTGTCCTCTTTGTTCTTTCTTAGTTGTTTGTTGGCTGTCTGTTGGGGGTTTTTTTGTGTGTGTTTTTCTGATTTGGTTAAATTTTTTGTTTTGTTTGAAACTGATGCCATTTGTTCTTGAAAATATGAGCTTAAATGGAGACATATTTTCTTTCTTTCACACTCTTCTGCACTTTCCCTAGTGGAATGTAACTCCACAGGCAAGTAACAGGACATGCTCAGCTATGTAAGAATCTAGATTATATAAAGGAGGAGTTCACATTTCTTCCTGAAGTGCTGAGATGCCTGGGATATTACTGTTTACACAAGGGAGTGCCTACTCTCCCTTTCTGATCTGAAGCGAGATTTACTCTTTCAGACAGCTCTTTGTGATGTTTATCTAGTGGATATGTCTGTTAGCATTGAGATTCTCCTGCCAGCCACTGCTCTGTTGTAAAAGTGTGTGGTACATCACTGTAAAAACATAACTATTTTGCTCTTGAGGAATTCAATCTCCCATTCAGAGATTTCCTTTGCATCTATTATACATAAATTAAGCTGAGTCTTTTACTATGCCAATAGAAGACTCTACCAGATTATTCCACTGTTTCCATTCACCTGACTTTGATGGTTCCTCTGGTGAGGTTTTACTCCTCTGGTTCAATGCAGAAGTGAGATCATCTCTGTGTCTTCTCTTGGTGCGTTGGTTTTGTTTTTTGTTTTTACTTGTAGGTGCCTATGATAGTGAGGGAAAAGAGCAAGTATCCTAGAAGTGCCTGATAAGACAAAGTTTACTAATGGTGGGATTTTAGGGGCAGTGTTTATCTTTCTCTGCTTTACTGCCGTTTAAAGTGGCAAGTTACTGTATTGCCTCCACCTAATACTTGGATTAACAACTTTGAAATGAAAATATATGGGGTTTCTTAATGATTAAAAAGTGTGATTTTGTTGTTACAGTGATAGTCTGATACTCCTTATATTCCAAGTCACCTTAGAAAAGATTTTTACCAAAGCGTGGTTTTGGTGTTGTAAATTGCAGCATGCTACATTGTATTCTTGTTGTTAAATACAATAATATTAATAGGAAATAAAGTTACTTGATATTATCATTACAGTTTACGGTGCGGATATTTATGGTAACATAATGTGGTGGTCTTCTGTCCTGTTCCAACTTCCATTAATTTTTTTCTTTCATTCAAAATCTATTTTGCCATCTATGCTTCTTTAACAGCATTTCTCAATACTAACAGCATAGATGCCAATCATTTATTTACTCTTTTTATGTTCCCGTGAATCTTAAGGATACCAGTTTTTGACCTACCCTGTAAAGATCTGTTGTTATCGTGCCTGAACATTTTTAAAAATTACCAGAAGACAATTAATTTATTTTTTTTCTCCCACACGTTACATCTCTTAATGCAATTTCTTTGTACAGGGTTTAAGGAAACAGCTTCTGAAAGTGAAATGCTGATTTCATTTTTTTTTGATCAGCAGTCATCTTTTGGGTTAAGCAAGAGCTGGAGTACAAGAGAGCTAATTTTGAAAACACAGAATTAGGAGAACTATATTTTTGTTGCATTACAAACATATCTTCTTTACTCCAGACAGCTACTTGGGTAATACTGAAGTGTTACATAGCTCATGTCTCATCCAACTGCCCTGTATAAAGCAGAGACATCTTCAAAGACTGCCCCAAAGTCCCATCCAATCCAGCCTTGAATGTTCCCAGAGATGGGGCGACCACAACCACTGCGGGTACCTTGGGTGTATTGCCACCCTCATATTAAAAGTTGTCTTTGTATCTAGTCTGAATCTATGCTCTTTTAGTTTAAAACCATTATGTCTTGTTTTAGTACAAGAGGTCCAGCTAAAAGCCTGTCCCCATATTTGTTGCAAGGTCCCTTTCTGTACTGAAAGGCTGAAGGCTCCCCGGAGCCTTCTCCTCTCCAAACTGAACAACCACACCTCTCTCAGCATTTCCTCATAGGGAAAGTGTTTCTCTGAACCACTTTTGTGACTCTTCTCTGGACATGCTCCAAAAGATCCATCTCTTTCTTGTATTGAATTGATATGCCTTTTTTGAAAATACTTCTTGTATTGAGTTATGAATTGCTATCCAGCTTGTCTGAAAAGTGTGCAGGGGACCTTTAAAAATTTTTAGCATAGGTTTTCTGCTATAAATCTGCCAGAAGAGTTCTGTATTTCTGTAATGCATATGGAACCAAGCATATTAATTGTTTTTTGTATTTTCTGCATAATGAAAATGGAACTTTGTTACAATAATTTTAATTTTCATTCAGGCCCAATTTGGAACTTTATCTGATTACTTTGAAGCTCTGCTCAAAGAAAGCAATTTGGGTGAAAAGAGCAGCAATTCACTTTTTCCTGTTTTAAGTGGAGACTTCTTCACCTATGCAGACAGAGATCATCATTACTGGAGTGGGTACTTTACATCACGACCCTTTTATAAGCGCCTGGACAGAGTCTTGGAATCCTACATAAGGTAAATCCTGCCATCCAGGACATTCATAATGTGTTTCTTGGAACACAGGAGAGATTAATGTGTAAGTATTTGTCATGGTTTAACCTCAGGAAGCACCTTGCTCACTCCCCACCAGCAGGATCTTGAGGGGAATTGGAAGGGTCAAGGCTACAAAACTCATGAATTGAGATAAAGGCAGGGAAAGCAAAAGCCACACGTTCAAAAAAACAAAGTAAGGAATTGTGGCTATGTTGTGAACTTTTTTAGAGAAAAGTAAAAACGTTCTCAGAGGAAGCTGAGAAATAACCAGGAATATTGGGTACCAAGTGATCTAAGACTACTGGTCTTCTGAAAACTGTCTGCATCTTCTTTAAAGTAGAAATTGTTGCTGAATTTTGGTGATGGAGTATTTAAGTGGTTCTCCCTTGTAGCAGACATAAGATGATTTACCTGTGTTATAGAGCTCCAGAAGGAAATCTAGGGCAGATGGATATGAGGTAAATTCTGAACATTTTACATAGCCTTCTTGAAGGATTACAATTTCTTTGCTCTAATGGATGCTGCAATAGTGGATCGGGCAAGGGAGGTGTGGAAAGTGACATTTCAAAGCAAGCTTGGAAACTAGTGGTTTGGAGGTAGATAAAAGTACCTTTCAGAAGAGAAACTGTATCTAGCAGAACTTGTTTTTCCAAGGAATCCAGTTTATACTGTGGTAAGGGGGATGATTCATAGCAAGAATCTTTAATTTTCAGTGAAAATAACGTTGTTTATTACTGCTGTTGGAGAAGACAAGATTTACAAGAGAACAGGAAAAGAAGGAAAATAATATTCTTATAAATTGAATTATCTAGTTAATTGTTTTTTTCAGTTTTGATTAATTTCCTTTCTGTTTCTTAAAATGCACTAAGGATGTAATTTCCTTCAGCTTCATCATAGTCTTATTTTTTCTAGATTTTTAGGTGTAGTTACTTAATTGTCATTTTTTTGGTTTTTATTGCATAGATTACAGAAAAATTAATATTAATTTGTTTGTAGTACTTAAAACTTTACATCATTAAAGAGATTCCTTAATTTAAATGTTCAGTTGCCTTCAGCTTCTGAAAAAGGTTTAGGTCAAGAATCTCTGGTGACACACTAATCTGTCAATCTTCTTATGTATTAAAGTATAGTTTAAAAAAGTACCTGGGAAGTTTTTAGTTTTTTGTTATCCTTTGCAAATAACATGTAATTTTAAAAAAAGTATAGATGTGTTCTCATCATTTTAATATCATATTTTTTGTCAGTTTTGTTTTCAGAAACCATGAGAATCTTCATGAAGGTCACATTAGCTATGAGAACAGCAGGAGTAGGGGTTTTATCTTTTATTTTTTATTTCCTTAAAGTCAAGGGAAATACAGTAGGGTCATATTTAATCCTCAAACTCATGATAATAATTTCCATAGTATGTTTGAGCTAATGTCCATCTATCTGTCTATCTGGTGTATGTCCATATTTGTGAGAGAAGGAGCCATGAACGGAAGGTAAATATGTATGTGAGTGTGCTCTTTACCAAGGATGAAGGTTTGTGACTTCCAGGAGTATGAGAATTAAGCAGCATTTCACTGTTACATAATAGCCAGAAGATCATGGTCAGTCCCAGGACCCAATATGAAAACTAGCCATTTAATCAAGAGAAGAGTTGGTTAAGGTTTTTCCTGTTTGTTTGAGGTTTTTTTTTGGGTGGGCAGGGTGTAGTAAAGAAGTGTAAGAAAGCTTAAGGACTTTATAATGAAGATTGACAATTATTTTAGTAATTATTGACTTCTTAATCTTAAGTGAAAGATGGATGGATTGAAGTAGTTTAAAGGGTAATAAAATATGGGAACAGAAGCTTATTTCATGTAATGAAAAGATACAAAGAACAGGAGCATAGTTTGTGACAAGTTAGGGACACAGTTTTTGGTTTTATTAGTTACTGATGTAAACAGGGAAAAATTACAGTAAATCTGCAAAAAGAAAATTGAAGTGATTTAGAAGGTGAATACTACAGTGATACTTCTAACTATACAGATGGATAGAAAGTACTACATCTTGAGAGTTCAAAATCTCTTGGAAATATTATTTATTTAGGTTAAATATAAACCAGACCTAGGTACGGTAAGCTAGTGTAGGCCTTGACAAATAAGTGAAGCAAATTCTGGTCTATTTGCAGTGTCACATCAGGGACAGTTGCTACAAATTACAATGAAGTAGAAAATTTCTGAAAACGGTATTAGGTCATCTGCTGTAGTTTGAAACAGATGTGAGAAAACCAAGGCTTTATACAGCTTTTATGGAAAGGTATTAGGTGCTTACCTATAAGATGAAGTGTTCTCTACTACAGCGTTGTATTTCTGAGTGTCTTTCATCATTGACCATTGAACCTTTTTAGTGTTTAGAAAAATATTGAGATATGAAAGGAAAATTCTGCATCTGAGAGATGTCCCTATTAATAAAAAGTAAGTTAAAATTAATTGTGGGGAAGAAAATCTCACCTTATATTAAGGACTAAAATTTGTTGCATTCTCTTCTTTACAGATAAGTTAGGTCAGTGTTTAGTGGCTAACTCGATTTTTTGAAAAAAGGTGAAATGCTTTTGAACAGGGTTTATTCACTAGATGAATGAGCATCTGATTACTTTTTTTTCAACTAAAATATTTTCATTTTTCTTTCAAATTAAGCTGCAATAGGACAAAGTAGGAGGGGTTCATAGAAGTTGGAATTTGCATTAAGCGACATTTAAATTGCAGTGACTAAGGTTAATCTAGCACTGGTAATTAAATACAGGATTTATAACTTTTTAACATCTTGATTTTGTATGTAGTTTCTGAGCAAATACCAAACCAGTAAGAGCAAAATCTCCACCTGTTCATGAAATATTGACAATATAGAATAGTTTAGGCTGTTATATGTATAGCACACCTTTCAGTTTACTTGGGTAGTTGCAGTTTTTATATAACTGTTACCTATGTGTTGGATAGAGATGAAGAGAAAATTGAGTCTAAAGGAGGTTTTCATGTTAACAATTAATATCATGCATAGTCTGAAAACAAAAGGGTTTTTTGTTAATTTTTTTTGTTTTATATAGTTTAAAATTGAACACATGCCCTCGCTGACAACTTGGGTAAATAAAAGAGTTAACTCCTTTTCCTTTTCTTTTTAATTTATTACTTGCAGGCCTAGAAGTTAACATTACATGTTGTTGTGGTTTCTTTGCTTTTTGTGTCATTAACCTGTATCATCTTTGTTGCTTCAAGTACTTGAGAAATGTTCATTAACCTCTAATAAATTTTGAAAAATAATCTGATGTTTTTCAGACTTGCAAAAAGAGAACTATAACATTTTAGGAGAAGATTGGGAAAAAAAGTTAATTGATGTTTTCCCAGCATTTATGCAGGCATTTTTGCCAGTTAAATATCCATAATAACTGGCAATTATGGGGATATTTTTTGTAAAATACATTTAGATTCTCATAAAGCAAGTGAGAATCTAGTGGTAATATTTTAGAGCTAGGCTTTTGCAATAGATGTAGAAGAGAAGGGCTCTGCATTCTGTTCTTTGTAAGGGTTTTGGAATCCAGTGTTCTCTCCATTCAGGTGAGTGTAGTGAGGAGGTGCATGAGATGGTTAAGCCTTTAGAAAAAATTAGTTTGCTTTAAGTGCAAATGTCAGAATAGATATTCAACAATATAGAGATTAGTATATTTATTTAAAACAAATTTATTTGATTAATAAGTTGTTTTTTGAAATGGGAATTATATGCTTCTTGTGAGGCACTCTATCCATACTGTGAGGTTTTAAGACCAATTCCATATACCTCTCACACATTTATAACTGTGTATTTTAGTTTACGCTGTCATATTTTTATTTTAAAGGTTCATTTTCCATCACAGGAGTCTTGAAGGAAGCAACTGTATGAAGATAGGCTAAAATGTGCAAGAACAAGGTTTATAGAGCTTATGGAACTATTTACCATTTATTCTTTAGATCAAGCGTGTTTTGCTTTTTACATTTTAACCCTGTATAAATACTTCATTATTCTCTGCAATTCCAGGGCAGCTGAAATTCTCTACTCATTGGCTTTAGTACAGTCCAGTAAATCTGAGAAGATGAGTGTATTTCCTTCTGTGGATAACTATAAATTGCTGACAGAAGCTAGGAGGAACCTTGGACTCTTCCAGCATCATGATGCTATTACAGGAACAGCCAAAGATTGGGTAGTTGTGGATTATGGCACCAGGTAAATTATTATAAATACATAAATTTAAATCTTAATATCCTTTTGAATTTTTAAAACTGAAGTGTTTTTTTCAGACATACAGATTTGATATAGCAACATACTTCACTGAAAGTGTAGAGGTGCTCTACATGAGAAGTAGATTTGATTACCCATGCTCTTCATGTACACAATATTTTTGAACCCTCTGAGTACGAATTTGGTGTCCGTACAAAATTTTGATATTTCAAAAGGTAGACGTATTACTGAGATTTCATTAATAACAGTATTTTTCTGCAGTAAGTAGGAGAACTTTTTGTATTTGTCTGTCATAAGCAATAATCAAAGATGTGCTAATTTAAGCATATATTCCTTGGAAAATCCCACCTTATCCACACCCTCTATGGCCTACCTATTTTAAAAGTGGAAAATCTTTTTTGTGTTGAAAATCTTCTACTTAATTTGTCTGTCATTGTTTGTTGTTTCATCTGGGGGATATTTCTCAGTATTGAGAAATCATTCTGCTAGCATCTTCATCGATTTTTTTGAAGAACATTGCATGATATATGCATGCCTGTGTATACATATGCTTTAATTATGGGTCTATTCAGAAAATGGCTTCATATTGGAGTGTTAAGAACTAGTACATTTGATTAATCGAGGTGATGATGGTAGACTGATGATATAGCATGTTCATTAAATAAGTATTGTTTTAAATGCATCTAAAATACTCTTTCTTGTTTAAAACTATTTAAATTCCGTATTTTTAATCTACTAAATCATAAGTATTCACAATGCACTTAGTTATGAGAGAATGAAATAAAGGCTTTTTTCACTTTACAAATAAAATTATCCATCTCTCTGTCTTTAGAAATTTCTGGACATTCTGGTAGTTTATATAGTTTGTAGGTTATATTTTTTGTGTTTCTGATTGTTCTCTTAATCCTGTGTAAATACGGTCTTGACTTTCTGACCAGTGTTTCAGGTTTGTTTCCACTATAGAAACTGAAAATTAAATATACAAATTGAAAACTTTCCTAAGATTACCATTTTGAAAAAAGTACTTGGTATGCTACTTTGGTAGCACAGCATACAGGAGGAGATGTACCTCACTTTCAGTATGCAAGACAAGAATATAATTCAGAATCTTTATACATTTTTCAGGCTGGTCACCCATTGCAACTAACTGTTCTTAATTTCATGCTATATTGATGCTAAAATATTTATTTATTTTTCTGCAAGTCTTATTTTTGAGTTCCTTAATGTTTTTAAATTTTGCTGTTACAATATTAAATAAAGCCAATTGAAAAATAACTAAGATTTTAAATGTTTTAACAGGCTTTTCCATTCAATAATGAATTTGAAGAAAGTAATAATTGACTCTGTTCATATTCTTATCCTAAAAGACAAAAGTGCTTATAACTATGACACAGCAACTCCACTCCTGAAGATGGTGAGCTCTCTTCCTTGATTTTTTCCAAAAATGAAATGTGAACTGTCTTTTGAATTCAGTTTGAGTAGCCCTGGGAAAAATCAGAACTATATTTACAACTAATGCCTTCTCAGAAATGTGCTACTTATCACTCTTGACATTAACTGAAGATACTAGAAACTAAAAAGTGAACATGTCAGCAGTTGATGCTGAAAAGAAGCATCAACACATGGCTAAAGGAAAGGGACTTATTTTAAGTTCCTCTTTGGGAGTTAGATAGTAAAAGCAGGTGTTCTAATTTTCTTGTGGACATAAATATATTGGTGAATTAAGTGATATACATAAGTGAATATATAACAGTATGCAGTCCTGCAATTTTACTTTGCTTCACAGAGGAACTTGAGAAATGTGGGAAGAAGAAAATTCCCATCCCTAACTGAAGTCTAACCTTAGTTTGCAAGATTAGGTCAAGACAATACCTTGTGTTCTTTTTACTTTGCTGAAATTATTTGAAAGAGGAATGTTCAGTGAAATGGACAATGAAGTCAGCAATGGACCCTCATGTATCATTTTGAGACCTATTTTACAGTGAAGAACACCTTGAAGAAACACACTTGCTAATATTGTTTCCTTTCAGAATTCTTTGTTTCTTTGCTTTCTGAACAAAAGTGCTCTTCTGTGACAGCTATGAATTTTTAGGAAGTCTACTTAGGGTATTTACCCTGAAGATAGACAAAATGAGATGCTTTAAGTTCTTTGTGCATAAACACAGTAGGGTTAAGACAGTCTTTATTATATGATTATCTCACATTTCTGACATAATAAACGTGACATACATTCTACTGCTTTAGTTGTGGCAGGTGTGTCATATCTTGAACTATTTTTTCAGTCACATGTATGCATAAAATTTTTTTGTTAAAATAGTTCTTTATAATTTTTATTACTTTTATACAAATATATATGTATAAATGTATGCTGCATGTGTGTGCTAAGTGCTTGTGTGTCACAAATATATGGTTTTTCTCCTCTTTGGAAAATGAATGTGCACTTTCATAAAGTAGGAATATTTTGAAGGCATTCATGGGATGAAGGTTTTACTCCTGCTCTGAATTATATTGGAAGATGTCGCATTTGTTTAATGTTACATTTTATTAAACTTTTGCTGTTCCTGTTCTTCATCAGTCTGGATTAATACCTCTGCATTGTAGAAGTACTAATTGCTGTTTAAACTGTATATTGCCAAGGAGCATACTAATTCAATAAGCTATTATTACCACTGTGAAAGCAGAAATTAAAAAGGAAGTTGTTATTGCAATGAATTTATTGTATCTATATAAAACAAAAAATAAGGTGATTACAAAAACAGATTAAGATTTATCTGTTTGCCATACAATAGCTGCAGCATATCATTAATCTAGTGTCTCTGCTATGCATTGGGTATAGCAACAAAAGCTTTTTAATGTGGGATTTGTAGACTGCTAACAGGAGAACTTCAGGATGCTTACAGAACACCTCTGCAAACCTTGAGTTAGTTGGAAGTTCAAAGACATTAATTTTGGAGTGGTATTTTTGTGACTGATGGAAGCTAACATCAGAAATTGCTCAGCAATAGGCATTCAGAATGAATATCGAGAGAGTTGAGAAAGACAAATGATGAAGACTCTGAGACTGAAAGTGGCTGTTGTTTTTGAGGGGTGAAGAAGTCAAAAGCACTTAGAGGAACAGAGCACAAGACCATAGCAGCAGCATTCCCGCAGGAAGCAGGGACAATCAGGGAAAAGTTCCTTTTCTTGGAGGCAGAAAAAAGGAAGTCGGGAATAAGACACTATTGAAGACCTGTGGAATGACACCACTTGCACGTTTCCACTCTTCCTAATTATTAGTTGCACACAAAAGCATCATGGTTTTCTCATTAATACTTTGTACTTATTTGTTAAGTTTTACAAACTCTACACTAGTAAACAAACATGAAATCACTTGGAAGGCAATACACTGAGAAAGAGAGGACCCTTAAAGATCCCAGAATGACCCAGCTGTGGTTGGATCATGGATGAGTTTCAAAATGTAAAAATAAAACTGCAACCATTACACAATTCCTGTACATTAATCTTAGTTCTTTCAGTGCAGAAGGAAAATTTAAATGTAAGTGACAATTGCTGGATTTGAAAAACATTATTTTAAGTATTTTTTGAGGAACTGAGAACTCTGCGCTTCAAAGTCTGTAGTGGTCACCATTTTAAGGACTGACTGGAATGCACTGTGAATCAGCAAATTGGCTGTTCTCTTAGGCTGTGCAACAGTGACAGCAATGTCTTGTCTCTACCTTTCCTCAGTGGAAGTGAACACTGTACCACACCACACCCCAAATTATGTTTCTTGAAACTTTTCTTTTTGTACAATATAAGGTAACAATGACAGCTCACAGGAGACTACACAAGGAATGCTTGTGATAAGTGCACAGGAGCATATTGTTTCAGAGTAAATTTACAGTAGGAGAAATTGCATAAAAATATGTGATAAGTATTTGCAAAATTTGAAGGAAGTTGGTGATTATGAAGGCTTGTATGCAAAAATGAAAACACGGGTGTAGTAATTTGATAATGGAATCTAATAAGATCTTTAATAAAAACAAATATTTCCCAGTGAATTGGTCAAAGTACGCATCTTTCTTTTGTCAGTGTGAAGTAGTTAGTTTATTAAATTTTGTGGTTTGTCGCCCTCAGTAATGGGCTAAAATTAGACTTGGTTTCTGGTGTTGTTAACATGGTTTTGTACTGCACAAAATGCATATAATCAACAAAGCTCATATATTACTCATTGAAATGTATTCAAAAGCAAATTCAAATATGTTCTCTTGTAGGATGATGTTCAGGCTTCTCAAGATTCTTTGCCACGCAAGACAATTATAAAGCTGACATTGCAACCCAGGTAAATAATTTATATGTTACTCAGTGTCTGAGATTCTTTTAGCAGTATATGTGTTTTCACTACCTAGTAAGTAGTTTTTTATGCCGTTTCCTTTATTTTCTTTTTTTTTCAATTTTTTGCTCAATATAGACCTAAGAGTTTTTTAAAAATAAAGAAAATGTTAAAAAGTTATTTTGGGAGATTATGTTAATATCGTTATGTCTAATTGAAAGAGGATGCAGCATGTTAAAACTATAGGCATTTCTAACATACTACAGCTGAAGCAAGTGTTGTATTTGTGTGCTTTTACAGCATTGTAACGCAAAATAGAGATTGTGCTTGAAAGAAGCAATAGAAGATTCTAATTAGGCGGAATTACAGGTGCCTCAATTAACTCTGTGAGCAAAATGTTAAGTTTTTATAAAGCCTAAAAATCACAGTTTATAAATAGTGAATTGTCTTTAAAAGTCAAGTAGAAGATAAACTAGGATACTGTTCTCTCTTAATGCCAACTTTCTATTCTATTAAGATGAGTTAATTTTATTTATATGCAGTTGTAGAGTATTTCAGCTATAGAGTATTCCATGAACACTCAGTGTATGCCATCTGAAATAATGTACACATTCATTTAAAGTGGCTAATTCAAATAAAGTGAATAAGGTGTCTGGGTATGAGAACTACTGTCTGTATAAATCAAATAATGCAAGGTTTTCACTTGCAGAACAGAAGATTTAAGATTAATTTAAAAAGCAGTGAGTGTTATTTTTGCTGATGTTAGTATCTGATTTCTCTAGTTCTAGTAGCAAGCTAATAATACTTACTTGCCTAATTGATGCAGATGTCCAACTATTCAGCTGACTGACAGCTACTGTTAAAAATATAGTTAAAGTATTTGAAAAAGTGAGTAAAGTTTAGCTCTTGTGACCTTTTTGGGGGAAGCTGTCTTCAGTCTTCCAGTATTAATATACATAATGTGTCTAGTGTATGCTTTTCTCTAGAGAATGCTTTTTTAAATAGGACTTTCCTTGTTGGAGTGCTATATAGATGGCAATAGATTATTTTAAACTAGTCCAAAATGACCAAGAACTCAGGTGCCTATTTATTTAGCTAAAATAAAGCTTTAGCTTTTCAAAATTATCTCCTCAGGTTTCTTCACTGGAAGAGGATTGTATATATGGTATATAAGCACTTGGTTGGAGGCAAGTTATAATGTAGATTTTCTTTGCCATTTGAGGATAGCTTTATTGGCTTTGTTTTCCTTACCTGGGTTAGCTGTTGAAATTTTCCCTGTGCCCTTTTCATCCCCTAATACACCTTTTGTTTGCATACAGTGTTCCACTTTTGTCTCTGCATAACATGTTAAGTTTTTCCCTTCTTGATCTTAATTAATTTCAGACATTTGCCTTTTTTTCCCCCCTTTGACTTGTAAATTAAATAAATATATATGACATTACCAATAATATTATTCTGGCAGACTACTGCTGCTATTCTCTAAACTGGTCTTAACTTATTAAGAAAACAATACTAGTAGAGAAAATTGCTAACTTTATGTTGTCTTTATCTGTGAAGATACCATACAGTCATATAAGGTATGATATATATTCCAAAGACTGCAGTCAGAAATATGGGATAAAGAATGAAGAGGGGAAAAATGAGACAGAAAGGGGAAAGGAAGATTATAAGAGAATATTGATATTACTGACTAAATCTTGGGGTTTTTTACATCCTTTCTTGAAAACACTTTGAAAGTAATGCATAAGTGTACAGTACTTCATGTTTTATTTGTTGTTAAAATTTTAATTTGAATATCTCTTTGTTAAACTGTTTTTGCTTACAAAAATTGGCTTAGTCTCTTTAGGCTTCTAACTTTATCTCTGGTTGTAGTCTGAATCTCTGCTAACTTTATTACCATTGGGAAATGTGGTATGTAAGCTGCCACTGTAACTACTGGTTAAATCTAATATGTGATTATTATGATTATATCTGAATTTTCTTGTAGCATTTCATGAGAAATGTTCTTTTCAGTAGAAGCTTAAACTCAACTAAATAAATGTATTATTAAGAATTACTGTGCTTAAACTTCAAGCTTATAAGAAGGAAACTTTTTTTTCCACTTAAAATTTTGGGGCATCAACAGATTTTAAAAACTGATTTTAACCAAAACTTTATTTGCTTATCTTCTCTTCTTAATATTCTTTATTATTCATCTGTGTGTAATTGAATCTCTAGATTTCTTTCCGCTAGTGTATTCTAATATGTCATTATATGACATAGAAATTAAATCAGTGTAACTGGCAAAGTGTTTGAATTGGCTATTTAGCTTTTCTTTGATTGGCTATTCAGCTTTTCATATTTTTGCATTTCTGTGTCAGAATTTAAAAAAGTATGTGCATTCTATTGTGGTTATTCATACATAAGTGTGGTTCATATCACCTGTGCTTTTAGAGGGACATTGCTGCTGGGTAACTCATAATGGCTTTTCAAATTTCAATTTTTCTTCCCCTTATTTTAATGATTGCAAATATAACCAGCTTTCTACAAGACCATGGTTGGTAATGTGCTTTTCGCCTGTTTCATCCATCCTTCCATTTGGGTATTTTTTAGTTAAGTGTTGTCTTCATTGCTCATGAAAGTTGTAGTCGGTAGTGAAAACTGATCCAACAAACTGTACAGGAAAGCTAGGGCAACTTGATTACATGGAAGAAAAGGAAAACAGAAAGAGATCTATCTTTCAGTTGTTAATGTTCTAGTGTGAATTATCTCCATATTCTTGTGTAGTTGAGAATTATATTTCAAACTGCTTCTAAGCAGGTGCCACCTGTAGCCTATTTGGTATTGTTTCTGCTCCCACCTGAGCATCTCTTCTCTTTAGTGCTGTTGTGGTATCTTTATGAATCCATATATGTATTTTTAAAGTAATATGTTAATTTTGATGAAATAAGTATAACAGGGTATTTTAGGTCTTTGATTCCATGACCTCAGGATGACTAAGTGATCTTATGATCAGGCTTTTGAATACTGAAATTATGGAGTCTTTAATTACACTTAAGTCCTTTTAACTGCTAACTGAAGTTGCATACTTTTATAAAAAATATTTCTTTTTGCTGAAAAATGGAGCTTTCACAAGATAACATCCAACTAGAGATGGAACTTCAGTCTTGTTCTGAAGTTTAAAATTACTGCATGTCTTGGAGAAAAAGCCCATTGAGTATGCTGATAAATTAGATGCTGGCTCATACACTCTTACTGCCCAGCAGTTTAGTATAATGATAGGTTTTCAGGAACAGTCTACCAGAGGTCATACTTTATGAATGGTAAAAGACTTACTCTCTCTGGACTTGGTGGGTGGGAGGTGTGTTTGAACCTCCTCCAGTTTAGGCTGTCAGCAGCAGATGAAGGGCACGCTGACTGTGAGGGGAAGGGTTTTCCAGCTATTGCTATCTGTGCTGTTTTCTGGAAGCAGCATTGCAGGAGAGTATGCTACACAACCAAACGACTGGATTGACTGTCTGCACCAGCTTGGATCTTATCATGGTCTTGTTTGGCACAATATTGTAAATCTTAGTGAAAAGGCTTAATAATGGCAATTAGGTTTTATCTCTTCTTCCCCCTTCTTGTTTTAACTCTTGAACCTTCACATACCTAGCTGGGCAGTTTCAATACTGAGTTCTATTGCACTCTATCCTATCTGAACTGAAGATACTATGGTACCGAAAAAATTTTTTAAACCATCAATTTAGGATTTTTTTTTTGTGGTAAATCAGCTATTCTTATAATTTAACCACAAATAACTTTTGTCAACTAATCTTAGAGGATATTATATGATAACCTTCTTATCAGGCCAGTAGCTTAGCAGACACTATTGCCACTAGCTGAAATATTGAGGTTGCCTAGGGGATTAATTATAGGAGGATATCAATTATTTCTTCAAAGATCTGTCAAAGCAGTTTAGTGATATCCACCTTATAAAAGAATGTTTTCTTTTTTCAAATACAATCATCTTGGCTATTATCCTTACATTGTTATCCATGAGCAGGTTATGGATTAAAATTGTGTTTAATAAAGTTTTGGTCTAAGTTGTGTTTATACCATTAGATCCAAAATGCGTGGTATTTTTTGAGACAGAAAATCCCAATTTACCTCTATAATTTTTCATCTTGATATCTTTTCAAAAATTCACTTGGCAGGGTAGTCACAGCACTTTAATGCAGAAATTAAAGCTATATTGCTAACTTTAATGTGTGACAGAGACAATGTACCAAAGTCAAAAATTCTTGACAGAGCAGTGTGTATGGTATTGCATTTGATTGGATGACTACAACAAGAATAATTTGAGAAGGAAACTTTGTTAGTCATGTGCCATAACTGTGTCTTTGTGAGCTTAGAATATGACTGGATCAGGGTAATACTTTTTATTTGTCAACTTTTGCTTTGGTGGTGTTTTTTTTTGCGTCCTTTTTTCCCCCTTCTTTAGACATATGTTGCTGATTTTGGTGCAATCTATCTAAATTTTAGTCCAATGTAGTTACAAGGAGAGGACCCTCCAACAGCATTTGACATTTTAATAATAAACATCTTAAATGCCTTTTATGCTTGCATTATTTCAGAGGCATATGTATTCCTAGCTATACTCCAAAACTGCTGGGAAAAAAAAGGACAGTGGAAGAAAAGATATTTTTGAATCTCAATGAAGAAAAAAATCAAGTTTAAACAAAACAGAAAATAATAGCGTAATATTTAAGCGGTGTTCATAAATGTTTGTGGCAATTTGTGCATTGTTAATATGCACACCTGTTCCCCAGACAAGAAAACAAATCTTGAAAAAACAAGCAAACAAACAAATGCTAACCAAACCAATACTTTGAAGTTTTAATTGGATGAAATAGTGATCGCAAAATGCACAATCTTGTGTGTTTGTTTAAGCAAAACCTCTGTATTAGTATCTTTCAAGGAAGTGGGCAGGATGAGTACTCATTCAGTCAAGTCTTAATACTCACTGCTTCTATTAAGTAACACTGCTTAATGAAGCCCTTCTATTAAGCACACAGTAGTGCAAGTACATGAAAAATTAGAAAACACTTTAGAGGTGATATATGAAGATCCTGCACTTTAGTTTTCAGTACCCTGGCTGCTTAGGTTGGATACAGCCTAATGGTTTTTTGAAAATTACTTTAAAGTGTTAATCTCAGTGTTCAGCTGCCTGATCAATTTACTAGATTTGAGGTGACCTGTAACCGCCAGGAACATGTTCTGTTTGTAGTAAACTCAAGGTCATTTTGACTAAATTGATTGGATATTTAAAAAGCATTCTCCTTGGTTTTCATGATGGAAGAGCTGTTGCAGAGGCAATGAAATGCTTGGCTGACTCAGGATAACTCAGACATTTGAATCTTGAAATGTTACTAAGTGTGAACTTGAAATAACTACTTCAGTAAAAATCATTCTGGTAATAGTGGTGTTCATTCAAATCAAACAAAAAAGCATAATACATTCATTCTGTTCTTTTAGGTGGAACTTAGCTGTGCAAATATCTTTATGACCAAACCAGCAAACTCTCCATTGACAATGTGCAATGGGGCAGGAAGTGAGGGGTATGGAAGAGTTTCATAGCACCTTGATCTCTTTATTCTCACTCTTTGTGTAAGGTCATAACAGTTTTTCAGAGGTTTCTGTATTTTCTGTGTGAATTTTCTACTTTTTGTGTGAAAAAAAAACATTAAAAAATATAATTCAGGCTTATAAGCAGGCTTTTCTCAGAACTGACTCCAGGCACTGGTAATTGACCTCTTTAAAAGTTTATCCATGAAGTCCAAAAAAAGCAACAAATAAGCTAAGAGATGAATGCCTGGTTTTGTTTAAGGACTTTAAAGTTGAATGGTGGTAAATTTTTTGAGGTACGATAAGTTTTCATTATGAAGAAGAAAAAAGCAAGTTTGATTTGCAGTTAATTGTACTTAAAAACTTTTTGTGGAATTAATTTTTATTTTTTAAAACTCAATTTTTGAATGCTATGTTTCTGAATTCAAGTTATTCTAAAAGTTGTTACATTTCAAACTTTTAAAGATTAATTTTTAGTGCATAAAAACACTTATGTATAAAACCTTTTTTCAGTTTTTTGTCTGTCTTACTGTGGATGACCCAATGACAGTCTGTTCTAAATGTTTTTGTCTGCTGACTGTCTTTGAAATTGCCACTGCAAAAGTAAACCAGTAAATAAGTTCAGAGTTTGTAGAATTCATGGAATCTTTGCATTTTTCTAAATTGCATAAATTTAGTCCTTTCATTTCAATCCATGGAATATCAGCATCTTTTGTTGGGGTTTGCAGTACCAGTACAATCAGACAGTGAAGGTGTTTGGTGCTTCAGTAGCTATAAAAAATTACAACATTTAAATAAAATATGACAATTAGGTCTTGCAATAAATGTCTGGTTTCCTCTGAGAACACTGCAGTGAAAGTATCTTGAAATGCAGAAGGAACAGGTGAACTAAACATACTCTAGGAAAAGGAAAAGCCTGAGCTAGTTTTTGAACCAGAGAAAGTGATCATTATGAAGGGGTATGGTAGTGAATGGTTGAATACAGCTGAAAGATCGTATGCATGCACTTGTTGAAGAAATTTTGGAAGTAGGATATTTTCAGTATATCAGTACATTTGTGTATTATTTATTTTTTTTCCAGGCACTGGCCCATTCAGCCTTTTTACTGGAGTTACCTTGAGGCAATATTGTAGTTAGTCCAAGGCTCTCAAGGCACAGACTGAAGTGATATGGAATACTTAAAAGTCTTTCTGCTTTTCTGAACCAGATTTTTTTTCCCTTCTAAATGCAGATTTATAAAGCCTGCACTACAAGAGGAACAAGGAAAGGATTTTAGTGAAGGTACTTCCTGATCCTGAAAAAGTCAGGGGGCTTCAAGCCCATCTTGGACCTCAGAACATCTCACAACTTTGTGGTAAAAGAAAAATTTAAAATAGTGCCTTTGGACTTAATCCTTTTATCCTTAATTGGAGAGTAGTTACGTGCTCCAGATTAGGATATATGTGCCACTACAATCCATCTAAATCATAGGAAGTATGTGTATCTGGCCTATGTAGTAGGTACAGTTTAAAAGTCATGTCTTGGGTTGATGTTGATTCTTTTTGTGTTCTCAAAATATATAGCTCTTGCTGTGTTGTTGTCTGTGTATTTTGTGAATACTGTTTTCTTGAGGGTGTTCCATGATTTGTTCTTGAGAAAGCCACACAAAGGTCCTGTTTCCTGTGAGAGTGGAGGGATGGATTATGTGCCTATTGTCTGCCTAATTCTGTGCCTTTTAAATGAGCAATGAATATTATAAATATTTCTCTGTAGAGTTATAAAGGAGAGAGTTCATAGGAATGCATGTTCTCTCAGCTTTATTAATAAGTCTGAAGTTCAGATTTGGGGTTGTCATTAGGAAGGGTAATCCTACAGTGATTCTGAAATATCAAGCTAAGGTTATTTTTTTTATAAGCACAGAGTCACTGGTTTTATTTATTTGTATGTTAACCAGAACTGTCAGACATTACTACTCTTAGTAATAATATGTAATTTTAGCATAGCTCTATTTCTAAATAACACGTTTCTTTTCAAATGCTGTTATAATTATGGCATTATATTGTGTTACTTGCAACTCTACTGAAGTCAGTTCTTGTGAATTTACTTATTTATGGGTAGGATCTCTTTATTTCTTGATGTCACCAGTTTACTAGTATAATGTAAAGCTGATTCCTGGATAATAGGTTCTCTTTCCACCTTTTTACACCTTATGAAAGAAACACAAATTTATTTGCTGGTAATTTGCTGGTAATTTGAGGTTAAGATTACCATCCTACTAATTCTCATGAAGGCTATTATTCATAAACTGCAGAGGATGTTTTATTTAAGAAGAGGATAAAATCCCACTATTTCTTCATGTATGATTACATTTTATTTTATATATATTCAAGATTAATATTCTACTCTAGAATTAACAGTTTAAGTGGATTATAATTTGCTGGTTTGATGTAAGCTAATTTTTTTTTCTTGTTACATCTGTGATAGTATTGATGAATTTGTAAGATGATAGTCTGGATGTGACATAGAGGAATGTATTAGCATTATTTATTTTATATTGTTAGGTAAACTGATATGTCTCCTTTGACTTTATCCAGTCAATTAAAAGACCCATGGGGGAAGGTATTGGAATCTTCTTTTGGGGAAGAACCTGCTTTTCTTTGAATTAATAGAACAAACAGCTTAATAGAAAGCTGTTTGTTTAATTTGGTTTTTAGTAAACCACCTGTATTCCTACTGCCCCAGATTTTGTGTTTAGATCTGACACTGTATCTGAGAGCACAGGTCCTAATCATAAACAAAAGACTTCTCAATTTAATTAAGTGCCTAGGATTGTACAGTTATGAATGCAAATGGTTTCAGTATCTTCTGTATCTCAGAGGAGGTATGTTTAATCTCTAGAAACTATTGAAATTATTTTAATATAATTAGGTGTGTTGATGCAGTTTAAGTACAATTCACTGTAGTTTGATATGTTGCTTTGACCTTAACTTTGTGCTACCTTCACTCAGTTAATAGGCAGACTTGCTCGTTGCCTAGCTGTTTTCTAAATGTTCATTGATAAATGTTCATTGGTAAATGTTGGATATCACATGTTATTCAAATTATATCAATCTAAGTAGGGTGGATTTTTTGTGCTAAGTAAGGCCAAAAAGCAAGTAAGAATTTCTTTAGGCAAGATATTAAAGTCACAAGTTATTTTCTTTTCTATCTGTCATGCTAACAGAGTAGAATGTAAATAGATTATAAAAGTTGATGTCATACTTTGGCATCAAACTATATAGAGTGGCAACAACCACTCTATGTAGGGTTAGTATTCAAAACTGTTTTGATAAACTTGAGACATTATTTAATAATCAAAGAAGCAGGCAAGTGGAATTATTGCACATGGCATGGAAAAATAAGGTGTGGACTGACCAAATGGACATTAGTGATGCAGAAGAAGACTAGCTATGACCAGAAGATGGAATTGAAAGTTACTTGTATGGTATCAAAGGCAGTTTTGCTCTTGGATGATTTAAGTGGAAATGTTCTTTGTAAAATGCAGCTGAAATAGTGTGCTATACTCAAGAGAGATGAAGGCTTAATCAAAAATATAGGGTGAGAAGTTGGAAAGAGTTAATAGGAAAACAGGAGCACTAAGTCAAAGAAAGCAACCAAGGAGATGTTGAAAGAGCATCATCAGTTTAGTTTGAAAAGACTGATCATAAGGAAGACAAGTCTATTAATGCATGCAGGTTTGTTACAGTCATTGTACATACAGTGGAAAATAGGAAGACGTAATTGGAGAAAATGTTTAAAATAATAAAAAAAATAACATTATATTAGAAAAACTGGTGCTTGAGCTGCAGAACAATATAATCAGATTTGGACTCTTTCAAGAATAGCAATTGCAGCATTTTTCAAAGTTTGCCCTTCTGATTTCTCATTTTATGTAAGAGGTCAAGCTACATCAACCTCCTCGTCCACAGCGGGGTTTTGTTAATATCTAGATTTTCCTTTGTATCCTCAGTTTACTCTTGGCAGTCACAGTTGAAAAGGGGTATTTTGTAGTACCTAACATGACCTAAGGCTAGAAAGAACAGTTTGTTTTGTGCATAGACCTCTGTTTGACCAGGTGAAATAAAAGAGAAAAAGGAACTGGTTTGAGATATGTAAAACCTTCCAGTGATCTTAAAGGCTGCATGAGGTTTGTATAAGAGCTGTAGGTCTCATGAGAGAGCATTTCTGCTTAGAGTCGTTGTGCACAAACACAGAAATTTGTTGTTGTTGTACAGGAAAATAGAATTTTCTGTTCAGAATAAAAAGATTTTTTCCTCTGACAAATGTTATTTTGTCACTTGGCAAATCTGTTGTAAAAACTGGAGTGCTTTTGTATCACTTTTAATGAAAGATTGTCTGAGTGCTGGTATTTTAATTGTTTTATGCATTAAATGTTTGCAGAGTGATATTTTGGAGGGTTGTGCAGGTCTTGTTTTGGTGATTTTTTTTAATTACTATTGCCGTGGATAGGTGGGTTTCACATGTGGTGAGCAGTGCAGTAACTACTGGTACTAACTGTGTAGACTGGTAGCAACAGATGACTTCTCTGTAGGAATGCAAAGGGTCAAGAAATTTCCTCATACAGGAAAATCCTGCATTTTACCTTTGCCTCCACATCCCTCCCTCTCCTCATCCCCCAGAAATTCTGTTTCTAAAAGGAATATCCTAAATGTCCAACGTCAGATTTCTGTAAATTAATTGATATGATTTAACACTGAAAGTGTACTTCCCCTTCTCGAAAAAAAAAAAAAAAACAGAAAAACTTCTGATGTATCTAATGGGTATTGCTGATTTTGTTCCCTTTTGAAATGCGAACTAGGAAGAAAATTATTTTTGTATTATTGGACAAGTATCCATGCATATTTGTTCCAAAACACATTAAGTAATTCCTCAGGAGCTTGTGGGGTTTTATCTCAAAATTAATTGACAAATTGATTTTGATACTTTTTGTTTCTTTTTTTTTAATTGTTTCCCACTGTTGAAAGAAGGTTATGGATCCGATGTCACTGAAAATAGTTCGAGGTACACAGAGACATAAAGTCCAATATTTTCAATAACAGGCAGTAGAAGAAGTATAATTTGGGTGAAATAATGAGAATAATTTACATTTGAGAAATAAATATTCATTTCACAGAGGGGGAAATAAGGATAGTTTAAAATACCTGCAGAGTCAAATTTTCTTTTGAAATTAGCACGAGTCAGACTCAAATACTTTCAGAAAGTGGAGGACATTGGTCAGAAGGTTATCATGCATGAGGGTTTGAGTAAATTTGTCCAAAACTTTCTCTGTTGCCTACATTTCTTACAAAATGAATTTTGAATAGAACTGAAAAGTGTCCTGAAATGCTGTGAAACACACAGCTTCTGAAACCCAATTTAGTCAGTGATAGAAGAGCTGTAGGAAAAAAGCATTAATCTACTGCCAAGCAGAGTGTCACAATCATGAGCCTGCACAGTTGGCTTTTGATGAGTTTTGTTCCTAAAGAAATATTAAGAACAGAACATGGATTGAGATATTGGAAAATGTCTAATTTCTGTATAACCAGAGGAGTACTATGAACAGATAATATCCTGAAGGTTGTATATATGGCATTTATTTTCTGAACAATTATAGGCTCTATAATTATATTTTATACATCATCTTTAGTAATTCCTAGCAGAAAAGCATACAAAATGGATGAGGAGACCTGTACTTATAATGTCATGTTATTTATACTCTTGACTGAGGAGGCCTTGACCCTTACATGAGTGACCATTAGAGTTTTGAAAAGAGCTAAGCAACTTGGCATAGCGTTGTTGTTTTTTTAACCTACCAGTTTTAGAAAGTATTAAGTAGAGTTTTCCTTCTTAAGAAAAGGGAATTGTTAATGTTAGGTTTTATTCTATGCTTTTCCCCATGGCTCCCTACAGCAAAGAGAGAGCTTTATAAATAGCAGGGGAGTAATTTTTGTGCTCAAGTTACTTATGGTTTTATTCTGTATTTTTTAAAAAAAGTGGAAAGTGAGTATCTCAATGTTTTCTTGGGCTTCAATGCAAGAATCACAGAAGTCTTTTCTTAAGGGGAGGCTGTACATACTTGCACGATGAACAGATAAATGCCTGCTTCAAATAGATGGTCTTGATTCTTTTCCTTCTGTGTACCTCCATCCCCAAAGACATGCATCTGTGTAATGGCAGTTCATGACAGTTTCTTATGATTCTCATTTTCTTGGACTTCTGGGGATTTTTTGGTTGAAATTCCGCCATACATCAGAAGTGTCACAGTTTTGATTTTTTAATGGTATTTTTGGAAGCTACCGTGGCAAGCAGTGCTTTATGCAGTTTAAATATTAAGCCCTAGTTTGTTTCTACCTCATGTACATCAGTGTTCAGTAATTAAACATTACTACCTACTGACTCTTTTTCCATCTTTCAAAGCAATTTTTTCTTCCAATTCCAAGATTTTAAAAGTGAGACAGTTTTGATTAAATTACCCAGTGACGTGATTTTTTTGGGGGGGAATTTCAGTTTTGTTTAGAATTTTTAAGTCCTAGTCTATCAAAGTCCATCATGAGCCAAGAAGTCAGGATACATTTCTAGCTGTGTTGTGGTTTCTAACCAACCAGCCTCTCTGGTGACTATTATCGTATGTAGTTACTTAAATTCCTTTTCTCTATAGTGTAAAGCATTTAAATCTGTTTTCATTACTCCTCTCTTGTTCCTTTCAGAACTCACAGGCATCTGTTTGTTCACTTTTGTTCTTCACTGGAAGACCACTGATATAGTATATAATTTAGCTTCATGACTTATATCTTTTCTTAGTTTTGGGTACTTGTTGCATTTTTTTTTTTCAACACTTAGGTGGTTTTTCCTTGGCCTTTATAGGAAAGAGTGAAAGAAACAAATCAGCTTTGAAGGTTTTGTTCATGTAACTTTGCATTAAAATTGTGCTTATGGATCCAAAGAACTGATTCTGATGAAACCATTTATAATGG
Organism: Passer domesticus; assembly: GCF_036417665.1. Taxonomy (NCBI): domain Eukaryota; kingdom Metazoa; phylum Chordata; class Aves; order Passeriformes; family Passeridae; genus Passer; species Passer domesticus. The sequence continues at coordinate 53,606,664 of NC_087512.1, read as the reverse complement.
GAAATGCTGCAATCCATCTCAGAAGGTTTGGTGGAGAAATTTTAGTAAAATTGGTCAGTCTGAGATAGAAGTCCACAAGGAATTGGTTCTCCATATGTATTTGAATAAAGTTACTCTGCTGAACAGTGAATATTATTGTCTTGAATTGTAAATCCCAAGTGCCTTGAAAGGTGGTTTTTGAATAAGCACTTATCACTAATGATGCTCTGACATTTACTAGTAGTGAGTTGTGGTTTCTCACCTTAGTTGAACCTTGTGAAGGAAGGATGAATGAACTTCAAAAGGAAGTGGTAATCATGGTGTGTTGCAGGTGTTAGCAGTAAATGTGTGTATCAACATATATGCCTGTATGTTTATGCACATTGGACAAACAGAAAACAATGATCTTTTGAAATACTGAAACTCTTCTGGTTTAGAAAAAATATTATTTTAGGAGGCAGAGATTAGAGTTGTAAGAGATCTAAATAAATAATCTTTATTCATATTTTTGTCTGTAAATAAAGCTACAGCAGTTTACATATTTTCTTAATTTAATAATGAAAGTACTTGAAGTAAGAAGTGGTGGGGTGGCAGGGGAGGGGGGCGTTACAGCTCTTGATGAAAATGTTCCGCAATGAGTTAAATCTTGTACTACAGGAAAGACTGGTCAAAATATTATTATTTGTATACTTACAATAGAGTTAATTACTGTTATTAATAGTAGATTATCTAGGGAAAGTACTCATGCTTGTACGTCTAAAAGATACCTGTTTTGAATTTCAGAGATGCAAAAAAGTATGGGGTAACAGAATTTAAGGTATATCTTTCCAAAAGTGTCTGAAAAGGTGTCAGGATTTCCTTTTCTTAAATTTCAAATATTTGTGATGCATCCAATTTAGGATTAAGAGCTCAAATCTTCAATAACTTCTCTTTTTTGAATGGGCTGGGAGCAATTAACTCTGCTCCCAGTGCAGAGGTGAAATACATAGTCTCCATGTGAGTGGTTTCGTTACAGTTTTTGTATAAATGCAGTTTATTTTAACATAGTTTTATCATTCTTAGATTTCTTGAATAAATAAAATAAATTTTGGCTGACTCTTGGCCTTAATGGTGCCTCTATAGTAAAATATTTCAGGTAAAATTTTTAATATTAATTTTGCCAATAACCATTAAAACCTTTCACTCTTTAACTGAATGAAAGATATAAACTTTAATAGTTTTATTGGTGTTATTGCCAAACACCAGTGACCTGAATAATGAAAAGAAAATATTTGCTTGCCTTTTTTTAAAGACAGTAATATTCATGGTTTTGCCTTAAGATAAGGAATAGAAAACCTTTAAATATTATCAAGTTGCTTCTCTCTGTAATGCAACCACAGTGCATTAAGCAATTGTACACAGCTTTTTGTGTGACAGTGTTGGCAATGATACAGCTTAAGTGAGGTGTAGCTATTTTTTTTCAAATAAAATCTACAGTTTTTATAGTGGGATATTATTTCAGGGTGGAGTTAAATGGTGCATCAGAAGTAATGTGATTTAATTAGATTAGTGAGTGCTTTTGTATATGCACAAGAATTATGTCTTGCTTTGTATAACTACTAAAGTGCTCCTGAAATAGTATGTTGAAACAAAATATTAATATCTCATCAAAACTCCTGCGTTTTAAGTGCTGAAAATCTGCCCTGTCATTGCTAACCTCCTCTCTCTTATTACTCTACACACACATAACGAACTTAAAATACATTGATTCAAGAAGTTAAAAAATGTATATAGTTTGATACAGCAATAGATTTGTTTAATCCAAATACAATTTTTTAAAAAGCCTGATGAAATATAATAATAATATGACAGTTCATAAGACTGAAGGTTATGTTTACCTTTACCTTTTGTTACAGGTAAATTTGTCATACAACTAATTAAAGTTGTGAAATATATTCATAGCTATGGGAAGGTGAAGTTTCTGGAAATATTTTTTGCACTAATATGTTCTTGGCTTGGCAAATAATTTAAATTTAATGAGGATTTGCAACATTACTGAAAAAATTATTATATGCATAAGGTGTCCTTTCACTTGGAGGCACAAGTGGAGTTGACGAATTCAATTGTATAAGAAGAATAAAGAAAAAAAGATGTGGTATTCTGTTGATGGATGAGAATGAGGATTTATTTTGAGCTTTGGTGTTCAATCGTCTCTCAATCTGTATTGTTTCTGACAGAGTTCTTAACAGTCTTCTTTCACAGTACATGAGGAGTTCTTAAAAATATTTTATGTAATTTCTAGTCTCTTCCTATTTGTAGTGGGTTGAGACTGAGAAGAGGGTTGGTTTAGCTAGGTTTTTTGATTCCATGAATGTAATTTAAAAAAAAAAAAAAACAAACAAAAAAACAAAACAAACCAACAAAACCAACTATTGAGATTAACAAAAAAAAATTAAATTAAAATCTTTGTCTGAAAGAAGCAGAAATATAAATTGCCCTACCCAAGTCTAGGGGAGGTTCTCTGAAAGTCTTGCACAAGTTCTTAAAGACTCTGAAAACTAATCCAGAATATGGGTAATATTATATTGTCTAGTAATCTAGGAGTCTTCAGTATGAAACAGGGCAAAAAAAAGCATCCAAAAGCATTTTTGGTTGTGATCACAAATGCACATTGAAAATCATTGGTTTACTTAGAAGTCATGATTTAAACAATATTTCAGCACAGGAATTTAAGGAGTTAAAAGGAATTTTTTTTTTTTATGGGAAGCTCATTTGATATATGGCAAGTAATCAAAAAGTTCTTGATATGAAAAGCTAATAAGGCCTCTGATTTTGTTTATTCAACTAATGAGAAGCTGGAGTTGACCTTTCATTTCATGCTGATTGTGAGGTAATAGGGTAGCAGTGGAGTGCTGGGAAATTTACTAGCCAAGTTTGATGCAGGCAAACAGAGGAAGCTAGTAAGAAGATAAAGGGGGAAGTGGTGGCCTGGTCAGGATTCTGAACGAGATTTGTAGATTCTATGGATGGAGACAATTCTAGGTGAAATGGTTTGGTCTGTGAAGCAGGTAATTGAATTTGATGTTTAAGATGTGAAAGCAAAAGAAATAAAACCATGAACAAAACCATGAAGAATCTTCATAGAAAACACAGAGCAGAGAAGAAGGAGAATCTACTTAGAATAAATACAGAAGGAGTGATTGGATAAGTAGTAAATGGATCTGATGGGATGTAGGATCAGATCCCATGAAGGAGTAAACTGCTTTACAGTGGGGCGTGTTAAGGAGGTTGAAGATAGAGTATTGGTTCTGCTGTATATAGTTAAGAAGGCACCAGAAGTTTTGGCAAGAGCAGTCTTTGTTGTAAAAGACTTCTGAAGGATGACACAAACAGAGGGAATCTTCCAGGAACAGCTGTAAATATTGCATTCTTTGAGCTTGTCAGTGAAAAGACAAGAGGTACAATGATGTCCTACAGATGCATGAACCACAAATGTTCTAGTATAGTTCTGTTTTTCTATACTTTACAATACATAAATCTGTAATAATAATAAAAAAATATATAGGCTAATAAAGTCAGTCTTCAGCTCAGGGCTGATTCTTTTGGTTAATAGCATAATCTGTGTTCAGATGGAAGGCTATAGAAAAAAATAGTTATTCTTAGTTATTCCATGTGTATGGAATAGTTATTCCATCTTCCTATTAAGAAGATATGGAAGTAGTTGCCATAGTGAATGATGCTAAATTATAATTTAAATGATTTTGTGCTTTTCCTTATAGGAGAGAGATATTAGTTCCTTTAGTGAATATATATATGTAGAGCCAGTTTTTTTCCCTCATTTTTTATAAGCTGTGTTAAAAAGACGCAATTGTGGAAGAGAATTTGATAGTTCAGCCTGAAAAATAAATTTAAAATGCCCTTAATTATCTTGATTGTGCTTGCAACTGTAAATAGAAATTCTTTAGCAATTATAATGAGAAATAGATGTATTTTCTGTAAGGAATTTTCAAAATTTCTTGGACAAGCATTAAGAAAATAAGATCTGCAAACAATTGATGTTAAATATCCATTGTTTCTTGGTTATGTTTTGTATATTTATTTGTTGTGGTATGTACCTGTTGTTCTAACGTTGTTTTAATCCTCTGTATGTTAAATTTATGTGCAATAACATTAAATCTGAAGGAGGAAGCTTGATTGCCAAAAGATAATTTAGTAAATATGTTTTTTTTTCAGATACCTTTTGATACATAATCCAACAGAACAGGAGCGATTTTCAGTGGTTTCAGTCAATGTGAATTCACCCAGAGTCAAATTATTGTCTCCTTTGGGAAAGCCTGTTACTGTCCAGATTAGTGCTGTTTGGGATGGAGCAACTACAGTATCACATGAAGCTTATCAGGTACCCTACTTTAAGTAAAAAGCATTAAAATATGTTTTTTGATAGCTTCATAGGTGAAAAAAATGGAAAGTGTTTTTCATATACTGTCAAGTCTATTCTCTGTAGACAATACTATTCAGTCACTTTAAGTAAAAAAAAAAAAACCCAACACAACAACAACAAAAAAACCCAAAAACAACAACAACAAGACAACAAAAAAACCCAAAAAACCACAAAAAACCAAAAACAACAACAAAAACAAAAATAAAAACCCTAAACTTCAACATACATGTGTTTAGCATTACTGTTTCTTAAACTGATAAGCTGTTAAACTTTTGTGATATAGTTTACTACATTTAAAGGATCAGTTTCAGCTGCATGACTGGAAAATACTGGATGGGTGTTTTTTCCCCTCACTTTATCCATTCAGCTGCTTCTTCCTTTAAGTGACAATCTGTACACACAGACACACACTTCTGTATGTTCTCAAGTACTCCAGCTGGAAGGTCTTGTACATGAAATGACTTAAGCATTTACATTTAGATGTCCTCGTGCCTTCCAAATACTTAAGCTGGACAGATATCTTCAAGCCCACCTCTTGTTTTTTGTTTGAAGCAAAACTTCTAAGAATTTTTGGGTTGTACATCATTATAGAAAATTGTCCTCAATGATCACATCACACATCAGAAATTAATTTCATTAAATTTTTAATGAAACTGTAATGGTGTATGACTGCAATAGTAACACTGTATTGCTTTCGGCTTATGTTTTGATTCCTTTTGATGTAGGAACTTGGTTCAGGATAATATTTCTGTGAAGCTAATTCATTAACTGTCTCTCAGTTGTGTTCCAAAGAGATAATTTTGTGGTTAGACCTTGCTAAGCACTTGCTCGCTCACTGACCCAGTGGGGTGGAGATAAAAATTGGATGGGTAACGGTGAGAAAGCTCGTGGGCAAAGCTGAAGCTGTGCACACAAGCAAAGCAAAACAAGGAGCTCATTCACTGTGTCCCAAGGCTGGAGAGGTGCTCAGCCATCGCCAGCAGAGCAGGGCTCCATCAAATGGAACAGTGACTTGGGAAGACAAGCACCACCATCATTCCAAACATCCCCCCTTCCTTTTTCTTCTCACAGTTTTTATTGCTGAGCATCATGTCACATGGTCTGGAATATCTGTCTGGTCAGTTGGGGTCAGCTGTCCTGGCTGTGTCCCCTCCCACCTCCTTGTGCACCCCCAGCCTCCTCCCTGGTGGAGCAGCAGAAAGGGTCCTGATGCTGCATAAGCACTGGTCAGCTGTAGCTGAGATATTTATCCCTGTGTTATCAAAGTGGTTGATACTGAAACCAAGCACCAAAATTGCTGCTATAAAGAAATTTAAGTTTATCCTAGCCAAAACAAGCACAATAATTAGTACTTTTATTGCTTGAAGAATGGGAAGTGAAATTACTTGTCTAGACTTCAAATTCTAAAAAAGTTGCATTGGAGATGTACCTTGTATACTACTCTTCTATGCAGATTATAGCTCCTAAAAAAAGAGACTGCAAATGACACACTTGCTTTAAACTTAGTTATTTAAATTCATGCATTTTTAAATTTAAATTTAAAAATCAAGTGGTAAGTAGAGTCTGTGTGCACTTGATCCAGTATACATGCACGTTCAATGAAAAGCAAATATACTTCATACGGCATATCACAACTAACATTCTTAAAAAGATTCAAAATTGTAATTGCATTAATATAATGGTACTCTTGATGCTAGGCAAATTAGTAATGCAGATATTTTTGTTTGTTAATTCTTTATTTATGAACTGTGGGAAAATTCAGCCATCCTAAAATTATTCAAGCAAAAGTAGTTGCTCTGAACATAAATTCAGTATAAAAAGTTGATATTCTGCTATTTTTAGTAATGGCTACTTATTTGCTCCTAACAGATATCTTTTGTGGCACATCTGCCACCTCTTGGGATTGGAGTTTATCAGCTTCTGGAGGATGAGAGTTCAGAAGCAGTTTTAGCTGACTATAACATATATGTAAGGAATAGCAGACAGGAGAAGCCAGATAGAGTTTTCAAGATAAAAGAGATGCAGCATGCTGTGGATAATATAATCCTGGAAAATGCATACATGAAAGTGTGGTTTTCTGGAATGTCTGGATTACTGGAGGTATGTTATATTTTATTTCAAAACACTGTATTTTACTTTTTTTGTGGTGTGCTTTATGGAAACCTAACATGAATCGCTGTCCTTTTAGAAAATAAACAGCAAGGAAGATGGTAAAAATCATCAAATGAAGGTTGAGTTTGCTTGGTATGGAACTACCAGTAACCGAGATAAAAGTGGAGCTTATCTCTTCTTACCAGATGGAGATGCCAAGGTAAACCTTCTGTTTGCAAAGAAATTCTAATCTTGACGTAACTTAAAGTGTTCGGCAAATACAGATTGGAAGAGCTAGTTATCCCCAAAACTGAAATAAAAGTTGTGTGGCTAGGCATAATGACATGAGGTATTGAAATGATTGACAGAAGTTCATACTTCCTAACCCTACATCAGAGTAAAAACACAATAGAAATTGGAAAATGTGAAAATCTAGAGAATATTTATGATTCCCCCCCAAAAAAATAAGATGTGATCCTTGCCAGAAATCCAGTGGGATGTGGCCATTTATTATCGATGAAATACGTTAATTTTTCCTTTCTATGATGAAAATGTGTACTGATTCATTTCTACATCTTCACTCTTCTGTTTTTGGGGTTTTTTTTTTAAATTGTGAATGTGTTGCTTCTGATTCAGAGCTACTTTTTAAGCTGATATTTGCATACTTGGTTTAATTTAGTAATTAAGATACTGAGTCCCAATTGGCAAATATAAAGACAGAGTAGTAAGAAGCTGTTCTTACTTAGTTCTCTAGGGTTATCTTTATTTTTAGCTGTGTAATTTTTGGATAGCAACAGCATACTCCTATTAATTTTCAAATTAGAAATTGGGAAATGGCAGCATTCTTACAGTGACTTCATTACCATATGGAGTCTACTACTTCCCTTTTGGAACTGGAAGGGTGATATTTCAGAAAGCAAAAGATAAAATAATAAGCATTTATGAAGCTAGCTAGTTGGCAGCATATTTCTTCTGAGTTTCTCTTGTGAAAATTCAAGGTACATACATAAGGTAAATGATGAGCTCTACGCTTACCATTTTAGGAAATATACAAGAGTAATCATTCTGCTTTTTCGCGGGAGGGAAAGGTGTTTGGCTTTCTATCTGTTTTCTTTTATTCATTTCCTATTTCCCTCTTTTATCTGTGCAAATCAGTCTGGAAGGAAACAGAACAGTTTCCTTTTCTTCTAGCAGTCTTTGCTAGAAGCACACCTTTTGAGCCCTGTGATTTGACAGGTTTGAACTATTTAGTATATAGTCCCATAATAATTTACTTCAGATATGTTCATCAGGGTTTCCTTATCCTTCATTTTATATGCCATTTCATATTTCTTCATTTGACTGTGTTTTTATCTGTGAATATTTGAACAATATCACTTGGGGTTTTTAATTTTTACCTTTCATGGTCACACTTTAACTCATTTAATTTTATTTTCTAATTCATCTTTTGCTTTTAAAAAATCACTAAATCTAGCAGTTACATAATTTTAACTATACATTTAAGTAATTTGCTTTGTGAAAATATTCTGGACAAATTGAGGCAGCAAAATTATATGGTTTAAACAAAAGAGAGTCTGTCACATGTCTGCAAGCACAATCAGAAAAGAAAAATGAAATTAAAATGCATCTTAAGTTAACATTAAAAGGGTTCTGTTCGACTTTTGTAACATTTTATACAATAAAAATGAAATTGTTACACTTAAGAAAATTCTGCTTCATTAATATTTTGCTTCACCATAAGGCTCATTTGGCTTGCATTTTAATAACACTAATTAAATTGTCCCACTGGGAATAACAGAGTAATTCTATAGTAGTTTCAAAACCAGTTTGAGCTAATGCTTTCTCTTAAAAGAAATGCCATCTGTTCAGGTTTCGTACTGTAATGCAGATTGACTAACTTTCTAAGTCCTCGTGTGAATTGGCAATAGGATAGATGGCAAGCAGTTTTCTTGATTTTTGGCTAGGTGTTTTGTTGTTTTGATTTTTTTCTTACCTCCTTTACCCTATGTTTTACAGCAAAATTTGCAAAGAATAATTGCTTTTTATGTTGAACTATTTTTCTTCGGTATGCCTTTGTTTTTCCTGCAAAATCAAAACAGAAAACAAGGCAAGAAAGCAAAGGAAAAAGGCAGCATCTTATTTTTTTTTTTTTATGTCAGTGCAGTGTTTGACTGATTGACAGTGTTAATGAAGTTTGGAAGGAAGTGATTTCCTTGAGCCTCACAATAAATATAAATAAAATGTCCTGTTCATGAAGACAAAACATGTTTTTTAACTCCTGTGATTTTGTGAAGAATGTCCAACTCATTTTTTTTAGATCAATGGGAAAAAAACCTACAGTATTCAATAAACTTTGAAACAGTTAAATGTCTGTGTTTTCTTCTGTATATTCAAGGCAAGTCAATAGGTGATGACTTCTTACTAGTCCTGATTGTTATCAATAGGGAATAGAGCAAAGCAGTTTTTGTCAAAGCATCAGATGCTAAGTGTTTGTGGGATCAATGTGAATAGTTGATTTTTTTGTTTTACAAATAATTTTTTTCAGTATCAAAATGATGGGTTTTGGTACATTCAGACTAGGAAATTTTGATTCTCCCTCAGGCAGCTGGTTCTGTGATTCTTTGTATGTACTAGTTCCCATAGGTACTTATGTACTAACAGAATATAGAAGAAAACAGATTTTTTTCCCTTGCAGGATCTCTAGTGCTAGAGTTGAAATACATGATATTATCTCAGTCTAACCTCAAACCCTGCCAAAAAGGGGCAATCTGCTATTGCAGATTGCAGAAACACCTTTTCCTGCAGGCTGTGACTTGTGATTTTTCTCTTTTTAAATTTTAGACCAATCCAGAACATTTCATGTGTGGTTGAAAACTTTCCCCTGGGCATAGTTTTTTTTGGCACCCAAACCAACAGTGTGCTGCACTACCTACTTTCCTGGGCAGACTAAAATGGTTAGGAGTGCTTTACTTGTCCACAAGGGGAATAGTTAATTGCCCATGCTTTCTGCCACCAGGCTGCAATATACCATGCCATTTTCTATACAAGCCAGTAAATATTTTGGTGAAGGTGTATCTCCAGTTATTTACACCCTTTGGCACCCATTTTCATGTTAAGTATTTTAATATACTATAGGCATTCATGAGGTATTATTTTGTTCCAAGTTTTTTCCCTTAAAATTCCTAGCTAGCTTCTCCCCAGGTGTCCTGCCCACTATCTTTCCAAAAGATATCCAAGATATCCAATATATCCAATATTTTTTGGATATAATCCAAAAAAAGATTGTCTTATTTCTCTTGAATAGGAGTACAGAAAGATAATTTCTGAACCCTTTGGCCCACAGTTCTGTTGTCCTGTTTCTGAAAAATACTGATTTCCAGGCTCAACAAAGCTGCCTCATCTTGTACAGGCTGCTGCATCTTGTACAATGGAGTTCATTCCACTTGAGCTGAGGGGAATAGATACTACAGCAGCTATTATTTTAACTCTTTAGAAAGTGGAGTCTTCAGACTAGCCATTGGATATGAAAGCAACATATTTTTATTCCAGTTCAAGGTGTGAGTAATCACAGATTACTTCATGCTGGAAAGTCCTTTAGTCCATGCTTGTTTACAAAGCAGACTTAACACTGAATTGAGACAAGGGCTTTGTTAAATCAGTTTTGCGAATATCTATCTTTGTTTCTTCTTGCCACATTGCCTTAGACTTTCACATCAAAAGTACCTTTGTATTTCAGATCCAGGACCAGGATCCTTTCACAAACCTGTGCATCTCACCAAGGATCTTTACAGTGATACTAGAATAATTGAATATTCAATGCATAAAGATGTTTTCCTGTGTAAAAGCGAAAGCCTGATTGATTCAAATGTTTTTGGTGGGCAATTATCTCTTTATAGGTTCTGAACTCCTGGTATTTCTCCTGGTAACCATCAACAAATCAAGTTCTAGGATTGGTGCTTTTCTAAGCACTAAATATGAATTTGAAGGCTCCCCTGTTCTATCACTGCCATATTTTTACTTTAATTTTCCTGCTTGCCCAATAATCAGGGAACATAACTCATCCTTGAGAACTTGAGTATACATGATATTGCCACTCTTTCATAAGAAAGAACTTGTCTGATCCCCAAAACTGCATGATAGCATCTGCTTTTGTAAGCCACCTTCCTTTTCAGTGCCTTTTCTAGCACTGTGACTGAATTGGAGGCTTACAAACTCAATGCATGTCCTAGCAAAATTAAGAACAATTATTTTTAAAAAATTGATTCGTTTTGGGCAATATCTGCAAAATAACAGTTCCTTTTCCATCAGCCCATCTTTCTGTTTAGTTTGGAATGGTCTGTAATAAGTTGCATTTATCTTCAGAAGAGGAGCTGATTTGGCTACATGTGCAGCCTGGAGCCTCAGGTGTGTGAACTGAATATTTGTGGCAATATCCCAGAATCTGAGAGCTGGTATATTAATCTCATATCAGTTGTCTGTGTATTTTGATAGCTGTTGTCAATATCATACTCATGTTTTGTACTAAAAAACTCAATGGAAAAGAGTTCCTGCAAATGTTTGGGTTTAGGTTTTTTAAATTTTTGATTTTTGAAATTACTTCAGGTAATTTTTTTCTAGTAAGTGCACAGACTTTTGTATTCCTGTCACTCACCCAGCATCTCTCCATTTTGCTGGCTAGCTCCATAAGAGCAGAGCAAGAAATACTCTTACAAACAACACAAGACCATAAGATCTCTGTTGCTTTGATAACAGAATATATTTGGCAGTCTGCTCTCTGTGTAACTGACATTCTCCTAGGTCACAGGTCATTGGCTTGTCCTGATGACCTCAGGTTTCTCAGGTCCTTTTCTGAGAGTTCCTTTAGGTGCTGTTTCAGTCTGTCTTTGCTAGCTTGAGCATCTTCATTTTGCTTTGCTCTGCAGGGAGGATTTTGAAGGGTTTGATTACTCCACCATTTGTTTGGTCATCCAGTTCCTCCTCTGCGAGATTTTTAACTTCTAGAAGCCAGGTAGTCACTGATCAAATTAGTTTGTCTTCTCTGCCTATATGTGATAGAAAAGCAAATATCAGTCTCTTCTGCCAGAAGGGGAGAGTTCAGTCTACAGTTATGGGTATTGTTAGTTTTTCATGGAAATAAGACGTTCTAACCTAAGGTCTTCAAATTTCTCTCAGTGTATTAGCTCATCTATCTAATATGCCCCCTGAACACCATATTCCTTCTGTATTTCTCACCTAGCAAATGGATTTTGCATAACAGATAACATTTGTCTGTCTTATTGACAAGACAAGAGCCTGTGGAAGTATTGCATAATTTTTTCATGTAGACTATCAAGAAATCTAAAACACTATTTTAAGGTTTTTTTATTGGTTAACTGGATAAAATTTTCTGTAGGAAAAAGCCTTTTCTCCCTAAACCAAACAATCTTATCAAAGTGTAAGTAACTATGATTTCTCTTCCAAACTCCTGTACAAAATATTCCTGTAGTTGATAACTGCGGAGTTGCCTCTTGTAGCTCTGGCAAAGCTTTTATTAAAGAGTATTCTGAAGCTCTAAGAATAAGTATGTGAATAGAAAAGGTGAGCTTTTTGCCCTTGAAAACCCCTTTCAGTTTTTTCTTTTATAGAATACTTCTTGAAATCTTTCCTGTTATACATACGGTTATATGCTCAAAGAATATTGGATATTTACCTGTACTTGCTCTTCTCTAGTGTGTTTTGTCTGTATGTATGTGAGCTTTATCTCTGCTCTTCCTCAAGATGCATTTGTTCTTTGGTGTCATTTCTTCAAGAAAGACCATGCTCTGTCCTTGTGGCTTTGCTATATACAGAAGTAAGACAGCCACCCTCTGAGAGCTTTCTGCCTAGATCCCTCTGAATAATGTGTTTTTCAAGCATTTGGGATGCATTTTTTGTGAGTGAAGTCTTTATTTACAGCTGTTTCCCTATTGAAGTAGTTGCATGTGTTGTGTTTTCATTTTTGGCTTGTACACTCAGTATTTAATTAATTTTTACCTTTGCAGCCATCCATTTATTTCCATCTGGTACACACAATTTAGTGTGGGATCAATGTTTTTTTGTTTTTTTTTTTAAAGTCACTGTTTGCCTAGCCAAGACTCTAAATACTGTGACTACATGGAAAGATATTTTTTTCATCTCTTTGATTTGACTGTGAATATGCTAAATTTGCCCCAGTCTGTGGGAGCCATGAGTAGTAAGCCACTGTCCTTATTGATATTTCATAATGATTTCCAGCCCTACCCTGCATTCCAGAGAGCTCCACTGGCAACAACTGTGTCTGCTTGTGATGAAGAAAAAGCTTTCTCTTCTCTTTCCAAAGGATATGCAAACTGATCTAAACAGCAGAGTAGGGGAGGCTTTCCTTGTGCCGTGTGTACCACTTATGGAGGTAGTCAAACCACGTGCACCAAATTTTGAAAGTACAGTGTTGAATTAATGGTTAGTGGTTACAATTTTGCTAGCAAAAGAAATCAATCCTGATGCAATATCAATACATTCATGTCCTTGTTTATAGACCTTGTATCACTTAATCCTCATAAAATACTTGTGAGATGTGTAATGAGACTTAACCTTTTAGCTGAAAAGAATATAGGACTCTGAAGAGAAGTTGCTGAATTTCAGATTAGGAATAAATTTTAATCTCCAGTGTTTTAGATCTAGAATGGTTTAAGAACCCACTGTTTTAATATTTATTAAATACTTTAATTTATTGACACTACATTTATGAAAAATTTCCAAAATACTCACTCTGACTTTCTGTTTTCTTTTTGTAGCCTTATATTTTTACAGACCCACCTACCATAAGAGTTGCTCATGGAACGATTTTCTCAGAAGTTGTTTGTTTTTTTCACCACGTGACACATACCATGCGGCTGTATAAAATCCAGGGTAAGAATTGTGAAATTCTGTCTCTCTTGGCAGTCATTTTGCATCACAATGGTCTTGGATCCTACCTGCCTTTTTAATGTTTAAATGCATCTCTGTACTAGTGCAGAGTTCATGAGGCTGAGGTTGTATTGACTCCATACACTTCTCACTGTGTACTGTGGTGTCTCTCTGAGTGTCATATTATTCATTAAGCTGGTATGCTTAAACTCAAGAGATTTGTTGGAAATATGTCTCCAGACTTTACTAACTCATCTGAATGCTGTAACTAGCTACACATTTTGCAAATCAGAAAAAAAAATGAAATACCTTGGAGAGAATGTAAGAACATAGTTTCTTTCATAGTTTCACGTTTACTGATGGAAGTACAATGTATATCAGTCATCTTAATAGAGAAATCTGGTTTACTTCACAACTTCAGGCTTTAGTTATTTATTATCTCCCTTTGTATGTCCTTTTTCTGCTTGGGAGAGCTCATGACAGAATTGTCTTTGTCTCTTGAGAAGCACCAGCACCAAACATCAACTTTTTGGCTCTTAGGACATAACATCATACTAGTTTTCCTTTGTTTCCTTCAGTTTTCTTTTTAAATTGCTTGTTTCTCTACTGTGCAGCTACTGATTTCTAAGGAAATTCTAGGTAAGCAGTAATTTTAGAAACTCTCTACCCTTTCTTGATGGAATTGGCCACTAAAAAACTTGAAAAACTTGATGGAATTAGCCATTGAAATATGTAAGAGGGAGGAAATCATGGTGCAATTGTATACAATTATTTTCATAAGGAAACTTGAGTTAACGTGCTTAAGTGTATCTTTCTGTAATTAAGAAACATGCATTCATTATTTATATTTACTGGAATTATTCTGAAATAAAGAATCACTAATTAATGTTTTCAGTTGAGGTAACTTACCTGTTTTGTATTACCAACTTTACTGTAGGAGTCAAAATTGTCTTCATGTTTTTTAAAATCCTATTTTCCATATTTAATTATTTTTCCTAAACAACTTCTAAAACAAAGTTATAAGTACTTTGAAAGTCTTGCTTGCTCTTCTCTTTTAGGTCTCAAAAAATAGGAATGACATCATCTCTTTGATTTTTTTTTGTTTGTTTGTTTTTTGTTTTATTTTAGTTCTAGTGTATTTCAATCCAGAACTAAAATGGATTCAGATGCTTCATTTTTGTGACATGTGTACGTTGAAGGATGAAGTTGCTGGAGTTTATACCTATGCCAAAAGATCATCAGAATTCAGTTCCCACTGATACAGTAGTTTTGGATCAAACATTAGCTCACACTCCTTAGGAACACAAGCCAAGAGTTTGCATTCTTTGCTGAACATCCTAAGGAAACACAACATATATTCAAGACTATATATATATATTTGTTTTATGTGACAAATTATTAAAATCATCTTATATGGAAAAAGATGATTTGAGGTCAAGAGGTACCAGGTTGCCAAGAATGTGCAAAAAAAGTTATGTTCCAGTGTGAGTTTTAGTAAATTAAAATTCTCAGCAAGGGAAAAAGCCTGAAAAGCCTTTTTTTTTCTTTGTTGATAGGAAGAGGTTGTTATTTTAAAGTGGATTATTCTTTAGTACTCATTTTTCTTTAATTTGCTACTAAATACCTGGTGGAAGTATTTCAGTTAAAAGAAAATGAGTTGTCAGTAAAAATCACTTGCTTGCCAATTCCTAACACTTAAATTTATCTTTTCTTGTGAGTATACTGTCTACTTTTTTCCTTTGGTTTTTCTGACAATTTTTAATTCATCACAATGTTTCAATACTTACACCATTACAAATGTAAAGTGTACACGGGTAAGTCCTGTACCATGTTTCTACTTGACAAGAAAAAATTATGCAAAATATATTTTATATATTGTCTGTTTGCTCTTTGGTGTGTTTTTATCTAAATTTCTTAAAGTGTTATTTTTCAAAGTTTAAAATTTCATAGCTTTGCATCATTGTTTGGCTGAGGTCTATTTCCTTGGCTTTGTAAGGGGAGTTATTTATATAGCATTGCTTCAATTAAAAGAAGATACTTTGAATTCTTACTAGACATGTACAGTTACAAAGCTTGTGGGAAAAATCACTATGTGTATAAATGCATTTTGATTTCAAATCAGAATCTCATATCCTGTTGTAACCTACCTGCTTGCCAAGGGGTAGCAAGACTGATTGTGTGGCTAATCCAGCTGTTAGATAGTACTCCCAACTCCTACATCTTCAGCAGTTTTGGGGAAAATAGCTTTTACCACTTTTGGCTTTAAAATTCTGTTTATTTTGGGCAGAAAATACTCTGGGTTGACAGCTCTATTCAGTAATTGACCACCGAGTGATTTTTAACTTTTGCTGCCATTGGCATCTGGTTTTGATATTAGCATAATTATGTTAATCTTTTTATCAGAAGCTTGTCATACTTTATTTTCTGCATAGTTTTATTTTTGTATACTCTCAAATTATGCAGTACAAAAATTATGACAGTCTAAATTAAATTACTGCATTATTCTTTAATGTACTCATGCTTTTAAATATCTGGAAAAAATACTTGAAATATTTGGAAAATCTATAACTGGGAACATCAAAAGTGGAGCATATAAATCTGCAAATTCCATACTAGGTTTGGGAAAATAGAAGTAATTAGCTGAACAAAGTGTTTTTGATTTAGCACTGAAGTTTAATAACCGTTGGTAAATGTTAACATTTGAACAGTTGCTGTACTTCTGCAGGTGGCATTTAGATTTTAAAATAGATGGGGAAACAAGTACATATCTGTGTTCTGCTTGGTGCAATTCTTATTGCAATCATTAGTCCCATTAGACTACAGAAAGGGTAGAAGTGGTGAGGCTGAATGATGGTATGATTCCACTTCAGACTGTGACTTGAACTGTTTGAAAAGGTCAGGTTATTATTAAAGGTATTTAATTTTTAGTACAAGGCACTGTAGGGAAAAAACCTAACTCACTGAACAACTTGTCTGAATTTTCAGACACCTAATCCGTCTGTTAATAAATACGAACCTTTTCCCTGTCAACAAAGTTTTGTGTCCTGCATGTGATTGTATCAGTTCCAATTTCTTAATTCACTGTCCTTAAGGAAGATTCTTGCTCATTTGATTAAAGGAGCTGCTCAAAGTTTGTTGCTCAGTTGAACAGTTCTATTAAGAATCTAGTAACTTCATTCTTGTCTGGGAATGGGGACAGCTGCTTAAGAGTGAAGGGGAGCCAGGTCTTGCTCTAGCAAATTTATTTAAAGACAACACTTAACAGTTGTGTGCTGTTCCCTACTGGTTTACTGGAACCCACAGTGGTTCTTTTCATGTATTGCTCCTGTTCCTCTTCACTGCTCTCTTTCATACTGTCAGTTCAATTTGTAGCAAATTAGAAATATTGCTATATCATCTGTTGCATAACTGAACTGTCTTCCAACGTCTGATTAGGTATAAGAAAAAACAAAATCTAGATCACTGTGTCCTGGGAGCACAGTCATTCTTATACATGTAGCAATCACTTTTAGAGATTTTAAATGCATCTTTTTCATGTAGGTTTGGAAGGTCAGTCTCTTGAAGTTTCCAATATTGTGGACATAAGAGGGGAATATAATCGTGAACTTGCAATGAGAATTTCATCCGACATAAACAGTCAAAATAGATTCTATACTGATCTTAATGGATATCAGGTAATTACCATCTTTTAATTGTAAAAGCTTAGGGTGTCAGGTTTTGACTGTCTAAATGTAAAGAGCTTATATTAATCAAACTCACGTGTTAAACTGCACTTATCATTTAAAAGGGGAAATGCTTTTTAAAAATATACCTGTTATAAAATTTGATGTAGACCAGACTAAGAAGTAACTGTGTGCTTTTAAGACGTTTGTTGAATATTCCTTTAAATTCTTTTAAAGAGAAGAATTATAATACAACAAGTTATGACAACTCACCATGTAGTTAGTTATTTAAATATATGCATGACTTCTTTTCCTCTGCTTTGTTTAGTTAGAACCCATTGGATAGCACAATGTATAAGGACCACACCTAGTGAACAGCTGCTTGCTGCTGTATTGGAAATAAATGATGTATTTTTGATGTATTATGCTTTTTCTATTGGTAATACATCTGAGGAAAGGGCTATTGTCTTAACTTGAACTGTGCAGCACACACAAAAGAGAGAAAAATTGTTTTTCCTTACCTTCCTTTCTTGCTAATAAGAGTTTTGCAAATACAGGGAGACCACGACTCCTGAGTAAAAGATGACTGGTTTTCCAGTTACTGGTACTACTGCATTTGCTGGAGACAGTGAATATTTAAACTTGAAAGTAATTTTAATACAACTACTCACTTGTTATATACCATTCAAGAATTTAAACAGCACTTCAATAAGTGCCCATTATAAACCAACAATTCCTTTTATCCTACCTTAAATCTATTCATTGCTTGCTCTCTAGAGGAGAAATTTTTTTCTCTCATTTTATAACTGTGATTATTCCTTTTTATAGATTCCCTTTTTGTAGGTTCCCTTGATGAATCTTGCACGATTTTTTAATATTCTTTGATCTAAAAGTACACTGAAGCTGCCATTTCCAAAGTGGTAATTTTAGCCAGAAATCTCAAAAAAGCTAAATAATACAGTTGAGTGAATGCTTTTGTGATGGTTGTTCTTCTAAAGCACATGGGATAAATGTCTGAAAATGTCTTTGAAATTTAATTGCATAAAAAGAATGTATGTTTTTGAAGTTTGTGTTCATATTGCAGATCCAGCCTAGACTGACGATGAGCAAGTTGCCTCTTCAAGCAAATATCTATCCTATGACTACCATGGCTTATATCCAAGAAGCTGGCATTCGTTTGACACTTCATTCAGCTCAGTCTCTAGGTGTTGCAAGCTTGAAAAATGGTAAATATAAGATGAAAGATATGACAAAGGTCTCTCCTTCACGATATTCTGAAATAGTTAATTCAGAGATTACTGTACTTACCTACAAGCATTTGAAGAGAGGAAATAAGTTTCTCCAACTCTGACAAGTTTTAGAGTATGTCTGTAACAGAGAAGGAAGAGGTTGGTCCCACATGAGTTCGTGTCATCTTCAATGAAAGATCTCTCTCAAACTAGAGGCAGAGGAAAAAGATTGGAAAAAAGAAAGAACAATAAATTATCAGAACCAGCTGTTTTTCACTAAAGAACTCTGGTAGAATGAAATAACAGAACTAAAGACTTTCTTCTTTTTCATACTGCCCTGGTAGGAGAGGACTTAAGAAGGATGCTGATCATGGTTTTTGTTCTGTTTGTTTGGTTTACTGTATACAGCACTAGTCTTAAGGTACATACAGCATAGCCTAACTTCCCTCTCAAGGAAAAACAACAGCAGCTATTTTGAAGATTACTGTTAGTGAAATAAAGGATAAATATGACCCTGGGTAAGAGTTAATGTACTTCTAAAGCAAAATGATACCTCACAAATTTAATGGTTAGTTTGACAGAGCTGATGAATATGTTGACAAGAAAAATCAATTCATATTAAGAATTCCAAAAGAGACACAGTCTTGCTCCTTGGTGCAGAAAAGGGTATGATGAATGGCCTGGAGGACTAGAAATAGAGAACAGTTATTCATTCTATCAGAATGGGGGCAGTATTCAAATAAAGCTAGAGGTAGTGGGCAAAATAAGGTATTTTATAACTTAATATGTATAATTCTTTGCTATAATATATGTTGTCAGTTTAAATTTATATGATTTTGGACAATAATGGAGAGAATACTCAGAAGAGAAAGAGTCCATCAGAAACTGCACCAAAACCTACTTCACAGTTTCTTTTAAGAAGAATGTCATAAATACTCTGTTATTACAAAAGCATGAATACCATGCTGGATTGGTGGCAGTATTAGCAAACCTAATTCACTTTAGGGTAAGGAATTAACACTGACCTATACAGTGATGCTGTAATAAAACCATGGTGGAAAATACCAGCCTTTTCTCCCAAGTCTACCAGATACAAGACCCAAACCACATTTTTTTTTATGCCTCCCCTTGCTGGAAACCCAACTCCTATTGGCCTAATCCTGTAAATGACCCTGACACCACCACTGTTGTTAAGCACTCATTAAATGGGTGTTAGAGACTAAATTAGTCTGCAGAGGCTCTGTTACCTGATAATAGTATCTGTATTTGTTCTTTAACAATCTTAGTCTCTGCATCACAAGATAATGCACCATCTAAATCCACAGACACTCCCACTGTCTGCCATCACATTGGCAAAGTTAAGGGTAGCACTGTTCGACATTTTGCAGTTAAGCATCAGGGAGGAACTGACCTTCTGTGATCCCTTGTTTCAAATCTCTCAGATGACATTATATGCTTTTCACCTACTCCAGTTAAATAAAAGAGCAACAGATGTATCCCATACCTAAGATGACATTGATTTCTTGACCATTTCACTCCTTGACAAATTGTATTATGTAGTTTAAGCTACACCAATGTCAAATATTTACTCTTTGCCCACTAAGAAAAAAAGGAGAATTAATTAATCTGATTTGTTATCATTAAGTAATATTTCATTAAATTACTAAATTGGCTACCTTGTCCTGAAGGCATGTTGGATTCCTCAAAAGAGAACAGAAATGAAGCTGAAGGTTCAGTGGCTGCTGAGTGTCATATGTTTCATGATATTTTTTCTGAAAGACTTTCAGGAGCTCAGAGGGATCACAGAAGAAAATTTAAAAATCTTACAGTTACGCAAGCAAACCTCAGTAGCTGTGTGCCTGTGTGTGAGACACAGGTATGCCTCAAGGCACAACCCACCATCTGAAAGTTACATGAACAGTACATTAGTTAAAGATAGGAGGTTTTTGTCTTACTCATTGTCAGCTGATTTTTGTCCTGGATAAACAAAATCTATTTGTACTCGAGGGAAGGGAAGAACAAGTATTTGAGAAAATCGGGTATTTGTAGAACACTGAAATATAAAAAAAGACTGCCTTAGTAAGCAGCCTTTTCTAGAAGCTTAAATTGTGAACTTCTTCAGGATGCAAACACTTCAGTCTCTGTTTTATTTAGGAAACACGTACACTTCTTTGAAGATTCACTGTGCAAAAAACATAACAGCCTTAATTTCATGCCCCGATCTGGTTTCCTTCTGGAGACAGACACTTAAAAAAAATGTGAACTTCATTGTCCAGGTTATATATAATTTAACATCATGCTTAAAGAGCTATTTTGAGTGGCCATGCTGCAGTTCAGAATAAACTCAAAATTTCATATTCAGTGCTTATCCAGTGCAAAGTTCTTTCCTATTCCCACAAGTGAAGTTATCCATACAAGAACGAAGTGATCGTGAGTATTTCTATACCCCTCTTGATAGCTTTTATTCCTTCTGACTTCAAATGTGAAACAAAAGAATGGAGTACAAGTTGAAGATACTTCCTTTGCAGAAGGTCTCTTATACTTGGGAGTGATTCTTATGTTGGATGTTTGATTGCCAAGTATCCTTGTTGCAAGTAGTAGTCAATAGTAATAATTTTTCATATTCAACTTTTATTTAAACTCGGAAAGTAAAAATTGCTGGACATTCTGCAGAAAGGCTTGTGACAAATTTTTTGAAGGCTATAAACAGCCACAGTCCAGTGGTATTAACTGCTTTTATAATCAACCCTAACCCTAACAATATTGATCAGCCCTAGCTCTTCCAAACTCAAGAGAAATATTATGATTTTTTAAAAATAAGTCAAATTTTAGAGGAGGTTATTTATGTTTAATGGAACACGTATCTATTCTTGATGCTAGTATAATCCTCATGTTGCTCGTTCAGGTCAGCTGGAAGTGATCATGGATCGTCGGCTTATGCAGGATGACAACCGTGGCCTTGGACAAGGTGTTCAAGATAACAAGATTACAGCTAATGTCTTCAGACTGCTGTTGGAAAGAAGACATGGAACAGATGTGGTAGGATTCACTGTCTGGAAATTTTATGCCAAATAAGGTGTAGATATTAATTTCTGCTGCAGCAGCAAAGAACTCATTTAAAAAATTATTTAAGAAATTATTCCATGAGCTGTAGAACAAAGGAAATTGTAGCTTCCAATTGAGTTTTGTGATCTTGCTTTCATATTCTCATTGTAAAGACTTCATCTCTCACTATTCCTCAAATAAATCCTGCAGTACCTACTTCCTCAGTCACACTTTAACATGTGAGTGGAGTACCATTGTGGAAGTGTCTTTTTTCTTTTTTAATTACTTTTTTACCGAACAGCCTCTAAAAAGTTGCTAATTAGTGTGAGTTCTGCTTCTTAACAATGTTAACTGAGTCTAAACAAAGGTTGACAAATAATTTCAGTTGAATGGGTAGAAAAAGAAAACCTCTTATAAACCTCATAAAAACCTTTTGATTTCATTATGATTCTAGGGAAATGGAGACTATTTTGTTGTAAGTGGTTTTTTTTTATTTGCACATATCTTGCCTTTTTGTATCCTAGTCTTTTGAATAACCTCAATTTTCTTTCCGCTCTTTGTATTTTCTCTCTTTTTAAAAAACCGATTTTGAGAAGGACAGAATCAGAAGTACATCTTCGTACTGAGGCAGTAGAATCATGATGACAGCACTGAGTATATTTTAAAACCATTGCATAGCTAAAGATGAGAGGTTGTATACCAAGCTCCTAAT
The DNA here is from genome assembly GCF_036417665.1 of Passer domesticus. Classification (NCBI taxonomy): domain Eukaryota; kingdom Metazoa; phylum Chordata; class Aves; order Passeriformes; family Passeridae; genus Passer; species Passer domesticus. The sequence continues at coordinate 53,584,623 of NC_087512.1, read as the reverse complement.
GAATATGCAGATAAATTGGAATTAATTCTGGTTTATAATGGCTATCATTAACCACTGTGAGAGGATGATAATATCAAGCTTAAAGCTAATTTTCACCATTTAATGATTGACAGTGGGGGTTTTTTCAGGTTGTACATGTCATTATGATTTTCTAGTTCCTCATCATGTACAATGCACGCTGCATATTAACTGCAGTGTGATGTGCAGCTGCCTAAGCTAACCTGAGGTCAGCAGCAGTCTGACTGTGACAAGAAGCATTGCACAGGTTACTCAGTCTTTGCAAGAGGAAACCTGCAGAGGGATCTATACTACCACCAAAAAATTCCTTAGTACCCAGGGTAATTTGTGTTAAATTAGAATGTGGAACTGGTAATTCTTACATAAGTAAGAATTATTGGACATGGAAATCTATGTTTACATTAGAAAATAATTTGAAACAGCAGAAGCAGATCAAATCAGTTAGTGCCATAGTTCTTGTAGTGACATAGTGTGCAGTCTCGGTGCTTTCTGTAGAACCATAAAACAACTCACTAACAGGCACTTCTGAAACATTACCAGTCCAGTCCCTGCTCAATGCAGTCTATTTTTGTGTCAGAACAGGCATAATCTCGGTATGTGTGGTCCACACACACTGAGATTGCTCTGCAAGGTAACACACTTCCCCCTTGAGTGGGGCTGGCCAAAAGCTCAGTTTCAGAACAGCTGCTGCTTCAGACCAAACCACTCCATTAGAAAATGTTTCAAAGTTACCTCAGAGTCAAAGCAGCCTAAACATCATGGGTATTTTCTAGTTAGTACAGTATTTACATGTGTCTTGGCATATGTTTGCCAACTTGTTTGTGATACAAGTCAGGTATCATCTCAGCAAAATAACAGTGTAATTCCCTTTCTTTCTTAAAATTATCTGTCCTACAGATTTGAAAATTTCTGTACAAGTTACTGAGAATCTTTCAAAAGAGAAGGGGCAGTTACCTACTGCAATCAAAAATGTGTGAGGTATTTTGGAAACATGTGTTCTAGCATCTTTTTTTCCCTCTAACTCTTCATGCTGAGCTTATAATGGTTTTAAATGGCTGCAGAGGACTTTAAAGGCAATTGATTCTTATACACTCTTGAAGGGATTTCACAGAAAGTGGAATCAGAACTGTGGGGGAGTAGGCACAGTCCAAGAGGTGCTGATCCAATGTACACAAGCCTCAGGAGCCAAACAAGATGTTTTAAGGAAACGTTTTCTTTCTGTTGTTGTATCTGGAATTCCCCTTTCATATATTTAGAATATTCTAGAATTTTGTTTTTCAAAATATATCTGAACATTCATAACATTTTCTGATTTATGTTACTATTTCAGTGTTAAAGTAAAGGTAGTTCTCTTTCTGTTTCTTAGACATGCAGTCATACATTTTTTTAGTCCAGTTACTCAGAAGGTAGTTGTCATAATAGCTTAAAAATAACCATGTTAGAAAAAAATTATGATGAAATTATATGCAGTTTATGTATGTGATCAGCTACAGTGTGACTCATACACTGACCCTGATTTTGTTGTCAAGCCCTGTTTTATTATTTAATTCAGGAGCCACTGGAGGAGAAAGTTTTGACCATTTGACATCTTTGGCATTACAAGCTTTTCCTAATGTAGTTCCAAAACATTTCATTCTATGTTTTCTCAAAAACAATTTTGAAGATCAGGGTGCTTGCTCTTTGTGAAACTTCCCCATAAAAGGAGAGTATGTGAAGTGTCACACATCCAGTTCTTTAAAAATAATTAAAATAATTGTGCATCACTAATTAAATTACTGTGGAGAGTTTTTGTTATTGTGGTATCTACCAAAAATTTTTTTTCATATGTATCTCTAAAATACTTCTTTCCTTCCCCAACCCCATTCTGAACAGTAAATTTTAATGGCAGGGTCAAATCACATGAGTATCCTGAAGTATAAGACTCATATGAGCAGTGGGTGGATAGTGTGAAATGCTTAATAATTCTTCATAAACGTTGGGATACTCAGTCTGTATTCTAATAGGTTCTCAATCCTAACACTACCTGGGTTTTGGTTCTTGAATTCTAGCTCATCTAATCAGTCATAAATACTCATTCAGATATTCTCTCTGAAAAAGACTTCAGGTTCATGTGTTTTGCTGAAGCTTTTTTGGTATTTGTGGGGAAGGAAGAGACTTGGGGGGAAGATTTGTGTTTATATTTTCTGTTTGATGGAATTTTTTTCCCCTAAGATGGATGCTAAAGTTTTATTCACAATGACAGTATTGTTTGTTAAGTGAGCTGTGTTTGTGGTAAGAGCTGAGCAAATCTCACTTTCACTTATGTTATACTCATCTCATTTATTGATAGCTATGTTCCTCAGGCTTCAGATTTTTTTACTGTATTTTTGATATAATTTTGACATACATGTTTTTATTCTACTAGATGTAACTAATCCTTCTTATATGTTCATTTTCTCCTTGCAAGCATTTTTCGGCTTGAATATCTCTTTGAATCATGTTCTAAGATTGTCTTGTCTTTCTTCAGAATTTTAACCAATTAATGTCATTTTTAAATTGAAGGGATTAATATTTAGCTGAGAATGAAACTGAATACAGTTTATTAATGCTTGTCAAAACAGTAAATGTTTCTGTCTTTTGAAAATACAGACTACTTTATATTTATTGTAAGTTTTGGAAAAATAATCATTAATACCCTTTTATTTTCTGAATCCCAGCATGTTATATCAGTATAGAAGTGAAAGAAATAGGATTTATAGGAAGTAGTAATATATTATTTCATCAAAGATGTAGCTGGAGAAAAGATGCCATGCCGGGCAAACACTTCCTGCTTCAGACTCCTATTTCATACCTTCTCTTGACTTAGTTAATTTGTATAACTGGATTTGTGGACTAGGCTTGAGCAGAGAGCAGAGGATTCAGTGGCTCAAATGGCTTTTACTTTTGGGTGAGGTTGTTTAGTGGAACAATAATACAGTTAATAAAATCACAAATATGTTGGAGATAATCAAACTGCCTTTCTTCTACCACATGTAACTACTCTTTTTTCTTACTAAATCTCTGTAAGTACCCACTTTCTCTGAAAATTTATGGTAGTGATACAGCCATTTTTGTTCTGATTATTGTGTTGATTTCGCACCTTATGGATGTGCTTATTTATAATGCATGTGCAAGTTTCTCACTGTAGCTATATATTATACTGTGCATTGCTATGCTACATGTCACCATACCTTAGAAACTTGTAATTAACTCATAATTAACTTGATGTTTTAAAAAAGCAGAAACTTGACATTGGTTTAATTATTGCAATTTAGATGCTTTTTCAAGACCCTGTGTGACAAGTTCAGATACTCTAATATAATTTTTAATTGTAAGTGCTACAGTGAGCTCATCAAATATGTATAAAATTGTTTGAGGGTTTATGGTGGCCACAGAAGGAAAAAAAAGGACATTTTCCTCTTTGTTTTCACACAAAATACAACGCATCTTCTGTACAGCCTTAGCATATATATTTACTAAGGGGTGAACACTAATTTTGTATTTCATTTGAAAAGATATTCAGGTGCATGTTACTTTCCAGTTTTGCTTAAAACACTAATTCATTCACTAATTCTCCTACCACTGTATAGTTCATACTGTATTTCATAGGGAGGAACTTTGTATTTACTAATCAAGAATAATGTTTCCATCTCTTATTTATCTACACATACCATCTGTTTTCAGGCAAGCACTGTCATTGTGTTTATGCCAGGACACCTTACAGCATAATTTCCTTCAATTTTTTTTTTCATGGTACAGTGACAAAGATGTGTTGCAGAAAGCTATTAAATAAGGACTGCTTTGTCTGAAAGCTGCATCCCTGTGTTCCTGTTATGAAACATTCTCATCCTGTAACAGGGCAGAAGCCACTTGTAGCTGACTCCTGGGCTGAGCAAATAGGACTGCCTTCCTCTGGGTTCTGGACATACAGCTATGTCTCTTTTGTGTTCTTGTCATGTAATTATGTATATCTCAACAGTGAATTACTTTCCTTGGTTTGGTTTTACCTGTCTTCATTTGCATGTACCTGTCTGCTGGCTGTGGTTAGAAAGAATTTTACCTCAGTATTATGCATAATATAAAACCTTGGTATCTCCACTTGTAGCTCATATAATTCATCAAAATATGAGGGTAGGCCACTTAATTGTCTTTTGTGAGCTTATCTGAGCTAGTGCAGTTTGAGGTCTGAAATTTAAACCTTTTTCTATCACCACTTCTAACCAGCAGGTTAATTCCTGCTGCAAGATGTGACTGTAGGGCAGAATCCTTCCTAAAGAAGGGAGAAACTGCACAAGTCCAGCCTCTTTTTGTGTTTTCAAGTGAAATGACTCTCTGGGAATAACCTTCTTGCACTTGCAAGTTTCCATCAGTAGCAAGAACTTTGCATGACGAGCAGAGTTCCAATGCCTAGAAATTAGCAGGTATCACTGTGTACTTTCTGTCCTTACCATCAATTTTTTTAACTACTTCCTCCATCAAAACTGAGCTCCAGAAAATTTCTGATTACTATTTTCTACTGTCATTGAGAAGGGGATAAGATCTTGCCAATCTTCTGGGAAAATCTAGCACCAGATCCCTTCCACAAGCCTAGCATGGGTATTTATTTAGGCATTAAGCCTGTCCTCCTGTACCATTATTAAATAATATTGAAATAAACTCTAAGAAGAATTGGAATAGAAGAAATAAAACTGTCAGGAAGGCTATAACAATAAAATATTTTTGTTGCCAAGAAAACATCTCATGCTGTCCATCTGCTTTTCTCATCACTTTCATCCAGCTATTGATGGCTGTGTATTTATCAGCCTTAGTAGTGTGGTGACGTACTTATGATGATGGTGATTAGATACTTTCTTTACCATCTGCACTCTTCCATGCACCAGTGAGCAGATGTTCTCCAAATGATCTCTTTATGGAACATGGTTTCTGTCATGGCACCTGATTGAACATTAGCTGTTCTAAATGCAGTCACCTAAGAACAGTATTAGGTGGAACAGTGGAGCACTAGCTGCTCCTGAGACCATGAAAGGAAGACAATTAGATTGTTCGTGGTGTGAAACCCAACAAGATGGATTGGCAGAAATTGCCTTAGACTAAGAAAATTCTGAATTTTGAATTTTTAATTTTATTTATTTATTGTGAAACAAGAGGCTAGTTATGGGATGTTTAGTAGAATTGACACAGGAGGGGAGGTAGATGGATTGAGGAGTAACAAGTGGGAAAAGTAGGGGTAAAAGGGGCCTAAAAGGCTTTGATGAAGTCCAATGCTTGACCACCACAGGTCATTCTGGATTATTATATCTGATTTCTGTGCAACCCAACCTTTTCTGAATCTGCGTGAGCCACTAGCCATCTTCTGGTAAGACTAGGAAACAGAGTAAGAGGTGTGTGTGATGTGGAGAGAGCCACACAATTGGACTGAGGGACTAGTACAACTGGCTTCCAGTTGCTGGAAGGCCTGTATTTTCTGTGTGTTCCTGTAAACAGCAAACTACAAGCTAACAGGTTACAGGCGAGCTCCTGGAAGAAGGTGAAGTCTGACCTGGTGAATCATTAGGAAGCCTAAGGTCCAGACCTGGATATCAGAAGGGCTTAAAGTCCACACTGAGGTATCAGTGGTTGTTGAGTGTTCTTGTGAATCAAGAATGTCAAGGTCTTGAATTCCAAACCTGGTCAGTTGGAGGGCACAATCAGGTTTGGATTGTCTGTTCTACTTCTGTTACCCATGTTCAGCTCATGTAGGTTCTGGCAAAAGTGCTGTCCCTGCTCACATGTTATGGATGTCCATGTGTTGCCATATATGCCTAACAGGAATAATGCTGTTCCTTTCTCCTGCATGGTCTTGGAGGAACAGAACCATGACAGGCTCCTATCTATCGACCTGGAATGAGAGGAATCACCTCTTCTAGGAGATGATCAAATTTGGCTCTAGCAGACTGGGAATAATTCCTCCTGTGGATGCAGATTTCCCTGGATTTGGTTACCTGCAACAATCCCAGGTTTCTCATCTGCAGTTTTAGTGTTAACTGAGGATTGGTGCAGAAAATATGTGGTGATTTTAGTCACTGAGCCAACACTCAGTCTTGTGGATATTTTATGGTGCCTCAGAATTTTCATTTCTTCTATAATCAGCCTCCAGGAGCTGCTTTCAGCTGGTGCAGCACAAATGCCTTTCCAATGCATTTTCATTAGCAATGACCAAGTGAATTGACAGAAAATTTTCCATTCCCTGAGGTAAAGAGAATTACATCAGATTTACTTTGCTCCCATGAGTCGTCTTTTGCTGGTCACTTTAACAGCTATCAAAAGACCCTAAGCACTCCAGACTTTTGATGTGCAAAAATGTAACATAATTGATGGATTTTTAAGTGTAGACAAAAATGTATATGCAAACAATTCTAGTCCTTATATTTATCTGTATTTTTGCCCCCCTGACATTTCAGGAAAGCCAAATTCTCTGGTATACCAGAAAATAATCTGGCATCAATATCCTTATTAATAGTCTTTTTAAGATTCCCAGATATCTGCCTTTTCAGTACTCATATTTGTGACTGTTATTTCTGGTTGCAACTTACCCACGCTTTTCTAAAAGTGTAATGGATCTAAGCTTGGATTTTTAGCTTCGGAGATTACCTGAAGATTGTTCTGCTGAAGATTTTTGTTCAGCTTTGAGGTCTTAGATGTTCTGAATCCCACAGCACAGAGAAGATCTTCCTATCACCTTATTTGATTCCTGTATAAAATTTCCTCTGCAAACACCAGCCATTTTCAAAGCTGCTTAAAGTCTTGATCACTGTTTTCTTTGACAGATGCTTACACTAAACTTGCACTCTTAGGGACTGAAAAGCACTTTTTCAGCTCAGAAGAATTAACCCAACTTGTATTGGTCATTAATTGCTGTTGGTTGTATTAGAGGTCTAAGGCCCATTGTCTTTCTTCTGAAAATCACTAGGAGTTCTTCTTACAGGCATGCAAAAATCTATCTCCAGGTATCAACCTGAGGAAAGGGAATGAATCATCCGTATCTGGAAGACTTTCAGAACTTGTCAGACTTTGATTTTTTTTTTGTATTACAATGTGCAACTTTGAATGAATTTAAAGGAAGAACATCTCATTTTCACTTGGTGAGATAACATCCAGGCAGTCTTGCGTGCAAAGCCTGTAACTTAAGTTGAAGCCATTTACTGTTTGATGTCAATTTGATGAACTAGATTAGTGTCAGTCTGACACAAAACCTGAATTTCTCTTCTAAGTTGTAAGCCTTAGGACAATGTGTGTATAGAGCACTATGCTTATTTCTCACTCCTTCCTGCTTAGAGACTCCATCTTCCACAAATGGGGAGCCACTGTAGTTAAGGATTCAAACTGTTTGCATTTGGTGAAAAATGTAAGTCATTTTAAAGCTTAGGCATCTGCCCTTACCTGTCACTTATTTTTGTCACGTGTTGTAAACCTGTTACTCACATCATCAGTGATTTTGTCTGCTGTTTGTTTCTCACCTATGAGCTGACTAGCACCATATTACAGAATCAATTTCTCATATGTGGCATCACATCAAACATACTGATGGATTGTCAGTCTTTGAATTGTACAGAATGAAACAATTGTTTTTCCCCGTATTTTTCTTTGGAATTCTTTGACTTGCATTCTTGATTGCTGTCATTTGCTAGTTTATGATTAAGATATTTAGAAATATTTTCTCCATATGCTTTGGTAATGAAGATGTTCTGAAAAGTGTTTTTGCTCCACAAGTTAGATTTTTCAGTCCAGAAACATTCTCCTTTGAAAAGTGCTGCCTGCTAGTTTTCTGAACCTGTCAAAGAGAAAGTTGATAAAAATTGTTTCCTGACACAACATGAAAGAGAATGAGAAACTTTTCATTTCCAGCTATAATCCAAGTGGTTTGATATCAGACTATTTTGGTATCCATCCCTTGATTCAGCAGGCCCAGAATTATACCTGTTTCCAGATTATATTTGATTGTTCTAACACACTAAGTCAGCTTCCACATTTCAGCATGTTAGATTAGATAGTGTGGGTGCCAGTGGGGGTTTACTGTTATGATTTAGGTTTTTTTGGTGACGTTGTCACTGCAGAGAAGACTCTGGAGGAGGAGGAAATAGTCAAGATAATGTGATTTGATAAATTGTCTGCCTCAGTTTCCTTTCCTTAGTTTAATATGGGAAATTTTAGATTACTTGTCTGTGTTGAAAAGTTCATTCGTTCTCCATTAACTAAATTATGTCCAATTATCAACTCCTTCAGCTTTACTTTGTTCTCTACAGAATTTTCCATTGATTTCTTCTGTTCAGTTATGAAATGATTTTTGAAGAGTCTAATTAGCATTTCCCCCCTCTAATTAAGGACATTAGTTACTTAATTTAAACTCTTAGCAGAAAACCCTCTGAGTCTCGGAGGCAGAGTGACTTTTCCCAGAGGCAGCGGGCAGCGCAGGGCGTGAAGCTGCGGCGTCTGGGAGCAGCGGACACCCAGCGGCCGCAGTGCTGAGCTGGTTTGTGGGAATGGTGAAGCAGGGCAGAGCAGGTGTGGCAGGAAAGTCATCGACAGGGAGGAAAAAGTGAGGGAAGGGAGGTGGTCAAGCTCACCCTCTGAGCGAACCCCTGATCCCTCCAAGAATTTTAATGTCCCCTTATGTCACATTACCTGCTTGTATGGGCTGAAATCCCTCCCACAGCCTGATTTCCCTGACATTTTTTCCTAGTCTCACGGGCATCTGTGCCACCAATAAATGGTAGGGGATTGCTCACAGCCCAGTTGTGGAACCTTCTCTCCACTGACCAGCTGCCAGGGAAAGCCTCCCTCGTGACAGGGCTTCCAGCATGTGTACAGCCCCTACAGGAATCCTTCACCTCATATATAACACATGTTAAGGCATAATTAAAAATCAGATTTCTCCCTCTCCCCCATCCCTGAAAGTGTTCAAGGCCAGGTTGAATGGGACCCTGAGTAACCTGATGTGGTAGGTGGCATCCCTGCCTGTGGCAGAGGGGTTGAAACAGCTTGACCTTTAAGTTCTTTTCCAACCCAAGCCTTTCAATTATTTCTGTGAGTATCAAGAAAATAGCTCATTTCAGAATAAAAGGCACTTTTTATAGATGAAGCTATTCTTAAAACTTGTTGTAAATTGTGATCTAAAATTATATTGGATTATGGTTTATGTCTCCTCAAAACTGAAAATTTAGAATTATTCACCTTACTTTTGATGACAAGGGACAGCTCCATTTATGTTTATTACACAGTCATTCAAGAGGTTGTGTTTCCAGTTTCCAATTGCATAGCTGTATGTGGATGTACTGTAAGATGGTTAAAAAGGCAGTATTTGCTTTGATTTGAGCTTATTAAGCCAGCACGTCATCATCTGGCATTCATCAGATTCTTGCCAGTACTTAATGTGTGTAAGGCAGCTAGAGGAGCTCCACTCACACTTTGAGTAATAAATGCTGCCATGGAAATTGAGAAAATGATGTCACTTTTGAGCCAGCAATACTTTAATTAGATGGAGACTGTGGGACTGCATCTTCTGATGCACATCAGTGGGACACGGCTGAAAGCCATCCACATGGTGAAGTTGTGCATAGAGTAAATATTCTTCCCATTGTTTGTGTGCACCCCCTTCTCATCTCTCTTTCCAGACAGTCCTGTTTAAATTCTGGATCACTAGACTTGCGGGTAAAGACATACTCCAGCCCTTGCATGATTGTGATGTACCTAGGGGAGAGTGTGATTGATTTGAAGAGTCCCTTCTCAGTCTTCTGTGAAAGCATTGTCTTCACCATGCTTTCAAAAACCTTTTTCGCTTGGTCTCCTGGCAGCTTTTGACACCTTCTGTATGCTCCATTCCCATTGCTCTTACACAGATTTGGGGAATGACTGCACTTTTTCTGCTGGTGCAACCATCCAGAACTGACTGTCATTCCAGATGTGGGAATACAAGATTCAATATGAAATCTCCACCTAAGTCTTAGTTCCAAAGTGGATAATGCATAAGGACAATGTTCCTGCCAGTGGTAACACATTTAGACACAGTGAGAACAAAAATGAGCCAAGTTGAATCAGTTCAGGATCTAACATTTGCCAGTCCTTCAAGGCTGTGCTTATCTGCTTATCTGCTTATTTTGTTTTAAATAGTATAAAAGGATGAATAGATTATTTTTCTGATTCATGTGTGATTTGTAAAATGTTTTAGAAGACCTCAATTTAAGTTCTCAGATGCAAGCAATCAAGTTACTTTACACAGAGGAAAAAAAAAGGTGGAAGATGAGGAAATAAATGGCAATTAAATGTTTTGACTGACTTTAGAACTTCTATGGCAACAGAATGAACACTGTTCCTTTTAGGGTGAAAAAATGAACTCTTTTTTTAAAGAACAGGGATCTGAACATTTTCCCATTCAGGAAAATTTGAATGGAAGTATTCAGGCACTTGAATGGAAGACTTTTCTATTAAGCTGTGCATAGAGCAAGCTTGCTCATACTGTCATTAGAATAGAAGAAAATCATGGCAATGAAGTCTACCAGTGATACGAAACTTTTCTAGGTAATGAAAAAAAATTCAAAGCTGAATTGGGGAATTAGAAAACTCAATACTGATTAAATATTCCATAAGATGACAGATGGTATTCAATAGAAATAAATGCAATGAGACGCATGGAGAAGCAATCCTTTACAATGATCCACTGTTATCATTTGGTGGTCATAATAGATGCTTAAAAATACTAAGCCTCAATGCTTAGTAGATCCAGAGTGTTACTTATTACTGGGGAAAGCACCAAGAATAAAGTAGAAATTACTATCTTTCATTGATTCAGGCCTGGAATACTTTCAGTTTCTTCACTGTCAGCTGTATTTCATGCTACTGCAGAAATATAAATAAATATGCATACATGCAAACACATCCCAAGACAGAAATTACTGTTATGGTTTTCTGTTATAAGCTGAGAAATAATCTTTCCCTTTGCTTTAAGCGTCTCCTTAAAGTACTTATTTCTGTGTTTCCGGCCTATCATAAAATGCAAAAGTAATGTAACAGTGCTTAAGATACTATATTTTCAATAAACTTTCTGCAAAGTTTTTGCTAAATATCACCAATAAGCAGGGATTTATCTGATTAAGTATGCAAGGGAAAAATAAGAGCAAAAGAAGTTTTCACTTCCATTTCTACTCTTATCTTCACTGACATTCTAAAATAGAAATTGCCTGTTTAAAGTTATTTTGTTTTCTTTTCTTGGCTTCTCTGGAGCTTTAACTGGTTGTTGTGAATATGTATGATTTGGTCATCTCAGGTTTGTAAGGCAGCCTCTGCAGCCAAGTAAAAACACCTCAAATAAGGAATTTTGGAAAATACAAAATGTGTAAAATATTGGGATAAAATACCTTTGATTCCTGCTGGCATGACATTGAAATAAAATTTCTGGAAGAAATCTTTTGCAATGCAGAGCAGAACAAAGATGATTGTTGCAATTTCTTCCAGTAATAGTTTGAGAGAAATAGAGAATTAGAAAGAGGGATTTGAGATACAAGTTGGAGAAAGCAAGAAGTACAGGTCAGAAAATAATGTGGAAAAGGAGGCCTGCAAAAGGCTCTCTGCCTCTCCATATACAAAGGGATAAATAGGAGCAATTTGCTAAAGTAGTAACTAATTTCTTTTTCCAAACTGTATTGTTCAAATATCAGGGGCTAACAGAAACACAAAGAATGTTGTAAAATTAGGTGTCATCATAATTTTGAAAGATTATTGTTTATGGAAACAGCAAATATACCTATCAATAGAAGAAAATTAGTGGATTATCAAAATTTTCCAAAAGTAATTGAATGGGTGGTCTAAAAATTAAAATTTTCTATGTAATTATTGGAATAATGTATAAAGTAAGTGGGTTTCAAAATTTAGAAACATACCATGATGGTATATTAACTTGAATAATTTGTTGGTATTTTGCAGAATGAAGAGAAGGCACCAGTCAGTTTTCCATCACTTCTTAGCCATATGACTTCTCTCTTCTTAAATCATCCTGTAATTCCAATGACAACAAATGCAGATTCAGGTGTCCCAGAGCTGATAAGTACTTTTTCTCCACTGATGTCGTCCATGCCTTGTGACATGCATATAGTCAATCTGAGGACAATCCAAGCAAAGGTAAGGCCAAACCACTGGTTTTTGCAAACATATGATATAGTTTATTGATATAGTAAAATAATTTATTATTGTAAAGTACTTTGTCTCAGAGGGTTTATATGATACGATAAACTGCAGTGTGATTATGAGCTTTTCTTAATTATGCAAGAGCTAGAGATTTGTGTCTGTTTGAGTAACAAGGAATGAAGGGATTGTGTTTTTTTCACAACATATTAGTCTGCATAATGCAAGATTCTGTCTCTGGAGGGGGTATCTTTCAGTAGTTTCCCAGAGTTTAAGAGAGAACCATTCATACCTCAGGCTTTTCTATATTAGAAGAATTGAATTTAAGGTCATTAGATTTTGTTCTGAGTATATTTTTAATAAAGAATATGGTTTTAAACCCAATTTTTTTTTTTAAATGTTGTTAAGCTTAGCTACAAGATCTAATTTAGTTATTCTAACAGCATCTCATGATTGGTTCCTATGAAAACATTCTCTGGTAAGCAAACCAAAACCAAACCAAACAAACAAAACCCAAACATCTAGCCAACACCAAAAAAAAACAAAACAACAAACAAAATACCAACAAAAAACTCTAACAAAAAAAGGCTCTCTGTACTTCTGTTTTTCCTTCAAAGTAAAGAAAGGTATGTAACCACCAGAATTTAATTTTCCCTTTGATTAGCTGAATGACTGGAACTCATTTTGCATTATTTTCCTGCCAACTGTTCTATAAATTCTTTTCCATTTTTCAGCTCCTTTAAAAATGTTATTATGTTAACTTCATGTTGTATTGCAGTGCTGTTCATCAGTGCTGCTAGCACAGTGCAATCCCTTTTCAATTCTGGCATACTTAGATACAAACGATTTGTCCCTTTTCCTCTAGAGTCTCCATGATGGCTGGGCTTGTCTGTATTAACATGAGATTATATTCTGCTTAATCTGATCTTCATTCTGTTTTAATCTGTATTTTAAAATTTAAACAATGTTTGCTTTCTCGTGCTTTCTGTCTAAATAGTTCAATCTTGTGTAAGTCCCTTCAGCCATGACTGATTCTTATTTTGAATTTCAAAGTGGAAGATTTCTTGATTTTATGGGACTTGTGCTTTTGAAAAGTTAGGAAGACCCTGATACTAAATTAAATCTTCAGGTGAAATGAATATTTCATACTTTGCTGTGTATATTTTAATTTACTTAAACCCGCTCAGCATCACAGGTTTACTTCAACATACCAAGTTCAGGGGCAGACTTTTATGAACATCTCCCCTCTCTTTTTGATGTGTAAATCTAAGCCCTTGTTTGTATGATCTGTGTATGAAAGCTGTGAAAAGACAGGCTTGCTCAATGTCTGCTTTTTGAATTCAATGTTACTACTTCTAAGTGAATTCTCTGGTTTTATCTGGGCTGTTCAGGCCCCACTGTCCCAGCTGATACAGGACTGTTTGAGGCTGTGATCTCTTCCCTGTCCACAGCTGTGTTTCATTGATTACTGATCGACAGCTCTTGAGCTTGCAGCATTAATATGACCACTTCAAAGTGAGAGCTTGCAGCAGTCACAGGATAGGAACACTGTCATTAGAGATACAGAATGTTCTTCCCCACAGCAAAAGTGGTGCTATGCCTTGTAAATAATTCTGTAAATCTCTCTTCATTTTCTGCTTCCTTTCTCTTGCTTCCAAGAATTTGAATGACAAGTGACATAATTCTGGCTAATTGACACAATGAATTTTTTTTCCAGAAATTTATGCCTCTCCATAGCTTAAACTGTTGAAGTTGATTTTCTATAATCCATTACAATTACAGATGATAGGGTACCAAATTAAAATAATTGTTAAGATTTAAGGTATAAATCAGAAAGAATATTGTTTTTGTTGTAAGACGTCTCATCTTGTCATGGAAGAGTCCAATCCATTAGGATTACAACATTTAAAGATTTGTTTTTCTTAACAGAATTCCAGCTTTTGAGAAGACACATATTTTACCTTATGTAAATAAACTGGAATTCAAGATCTAGAACACAGTAGATTTGTCCCTTTATACTAAGCATAAATACATAAATTTGCCATATTGCCTAATTTTTTCAGTGTGTGTCTATTAGCTTACAGTAATTGAATTTTAAAAGAGTTTAAATGTTTTTTTCTTTCTCATCAAAATTTTAGCAGCATTGTCCTGGGATACTGGTTATGAGAAAGCCTAACAATTTTTTTTTTTTTTAAGTTTTCTTATAAGGTCACATTTTAATTCTCAGAGATCAAAATCAAATCAAACTTTGGCAGCTCTTCTATAAAGCTTGTTAGAGATTTAATAGCACAGTGTTTTGGGCTTTTTTGTTGAATAACAGTGCTGTGAAGTTTTACAAGGATATGAATGTTGTAACTTGTTGAAAATTGAGAAGACTGTTACAGGTTTTCATGCAGTTAGCATTGTCAGGTTTGGAGGGTGCATTTGGTGTAAACTAAGTTCATCCTTGCTCAGACATTCATGAACCTTAAATGTATTTAATCTAATTTACCTAGAGATGATATAAGAACAGGTAAGTTAAAGTAGGTGTGGAGGCCGTGATCTTTCACCTGCTTTGATAATGGGTTAGACCAGCTTTATTTTTTACACAGTAAAAAAATATGTTCGTGGTAGAAGATGGAATACTAAATTATAGATATTTATACTGACCAAAACACTTTTTCTCAGGGTATCATTAATTGTGTGTTACCTTTTTGTTTTAAATCTTTTGAATCTTAATAAGGTTAATATTTAATTCTAAAAAATTGGGAGATGAAATATTCATGTCATCATTTGAAATGCATACATGCATTTTTTATGCAGATTACTAGAAGATAATTTAAGTGAATTAGAGGAAGTGTTGATACCCATTACTGCCTTGTCATTTCTAACATTAATTTACCCCATAGGAAGTCAGGCTTTTTAGTTCGAATTTTAATGTTCCACTAATCTGATGTTTAAGCAGACAGTATTATTTTGTGTGCTTAAAAATATCTGCTTTTAAGTGCAACACTGTCACATCAGTGACAATGAAAATCATGTCAAGTGTTTCATAGTAGGAGGGGGAAAACATCACAGCTATTACCTCACTTCATATAGAAAGTGGTACTGCTGTTCCAGTGAATAGCATAAGAATTTCTTTAGCCATCAGTGTTAATAAATACTGGAAACTTTTTTCATATGCTGTATGTAGGCACTGTTCGTAAATTAAAAAGCTGATTTTAGGTGGTTATAAGCTATTGTTCACAAAATATTTTCAAGCAGAGCTTTATTTATGATTTGTAAACTATGCAAATTTTTTAGCTGTTAGTGTTTTACTGAAAAAATATCTAATTTCAACTCCAAATACTATTGAGTAAATTTTTACCATTTTAAATGAGGAACCTAAACCCACAAAGTTTATAATTTTTTTATTATATGAATGAGTACTTTATACTATGAATTTATTGTACTTTGATTTTTTGTCACAATGGGTTTCAAAGAAGTTGGTGCAAGCTGATGAATGATCACCTTTATGAAAAGAAATTTGGATCTGCTAGATTAAGACGTCTTGTTTGGTACACCTTCAGGAGCTAATGTATCACAGAGTGCCTAATGCTTGTTGGCATTGATTTCTCCAAGCAATAGATAGATTCTGTAGTACCAGAAACGAACTTAACTCATGACAGCTGCTTTTGCGAAAAAGCACCAGTATAAGAAAAAGTAGACCAGAAATAAATAAGAGAAAAATAGCCTGAAGAACTGGCATGGCTTTGGATATAACCATCTTTTTTATGCTCTTATTATATATATATAATAAGATTAAGAGCAGAAGAATGTAAACCAGCAATAATTATAAAAGAAAGTAATGCACCATATTAAATAAGTGACTACAGTGTGTGTAGGGGTGCAGCCACAAGAAAATTGTTGAGGGGCTGGAACATGTTCAGGGGAGGGCAATGGAGCCGGAGAAGGATTGGGAGCACAAATCCAGTGAGGAGCAGCTTACTCTTTGATGTTTCTTGAGGCTCAAAAATACTGAACATCTTAGACATAACATTTATTTCATATGTGTGTCTCAGTGTACATTTTTCTGTATACTTAAGCTGAGTTAGAGAGCATTTTTGCTGTATGAAAGTTTGTTCAACATAATGCCATTGAATATGTAAAACTGAGTATTGCAGTTAACGTATGATTTCTAGTTTGTTTTCTGTTTTACCATATAATTTTTGTGGGGAACCATTTAATATAGGTATAATAGCTACATTCAGTTCTGAGTCATGAGTACATGTACATCTGTTGACCCTTAAATTCAATTACCTATATTTATATTCTGTAGTACATTATATGTTTCAACTGTTTGCCATTTACTTCTTTCTATGTTTAGCTTTATAAAATTTAAAAAAAGGCATGACAGTTCAATCTAGGCTGAGCTTTTTTGAGATGTAAATGTCTCTATTCAGTGTATGATAAAGACAATTTTTTTTGGTGTCCTAAAATGTCTTCCTGACTGATACTTTGTGAGTAATCTTCTATAGTGTTTTTTTGTAGGTAGATACCAAACCATCTGATGAAGCTGCTCTGATTCTTCACAGAAAGGGATTTGATTGTAAATTTTCAAACAGAGACACGGGTCTGCTCTGTTCTACCACTCAGGGAAAGGTATGGTTATTAATCTACAGGAATTTTAAAATAGGTTTGCGATTTTCTTTTGGGTGGAAGAGTAAATATCACTTTATTTGGAAACAAGAAGAGTTCAAAGCAAAGTATTTGTAGTAATTTTGAATATACTAATTAAATTATATTGGAATGTAGTGAGTGACTACTGTACAGTATTTAATCTATGACATTTAAAAATATTCAAAATCTTGGGCATGAGAATTTCTGGTTCCTGCAAGGAACTTCTTCTAAATGTAGTTTTTTTGTCTTGTTTTGTTTTCTTCCCTCCAGATAAAGGTGCATAAACTCTTTAGCAAATTCAGAGTGGAAAGTCTTACACCCACATCTTTGTCTTTGATGCATTCACCTCCAGATGCCAGAAATATAAGTGAAATAAATATGAGTTCTATGGAGATAAATACATTCCGGATTCGGCTGAGATGAAATCCTGCTTTAATACTCAGATAAAGAAGAATCTGCAGTTGTATCTCCTCTGAGTTTCATGTGCAATAAGAGGCACATTAATGTTATTCCAGCTTCTGGATACTGTGAGAAAAAGATGCTTTCTATAATTTTTTTTTGACCAACATAATGAAAAGCCATGTTGCAAGCAACTTTTTTTTGTTCGGATTTTTTTTCCCCATAAAATAGCATCACCATTTTCAGTTAATACAACAAATGGAGAAATTTCTGTGGATGTTAACCTCTCAACAGATTTAATCTCAGGTTAAATGCTAATTAATGATGTTTCTGATGTTTTAATTTTCATAAACAGGGGATTAGATTTTAAACAGCCTTCTTTTCCTGATTCTTGATGAATTTATGTGCGAATAACTCAGTGTAAAAAGTCCTGATACAGCTTGGAAATAAAATGGAATAAAATGTTCCTGTGTAGTAGCTAATGTCCAAATATTTGCAATCATTTATATAAATGACAATAATCTCAATTTATTCCGCAATTAATTTCAGTTTATTCAACACAAAGGGGATTATTAATTGTGGTAAAATGAAAGCCTGCAGTACTTGTGATAAGTGATGGTAGATTTTAATACTTCTACCATTCACCTGAGTTATGTAAATAGGAAAATCTGAACCTACAAAGTAATTTTGCAATGGAAATGTTTAATAAAACTCCCATTTTGTTACTTGACACACTGGGATATGTGCAATTATTCCATTACCATGATGAGAAATGTTCATAATTATCATGAATACAAGATTTTTTATAAAACTCATTTAGATACCAGTGTTCTCTGAAATGAGTTTTCTATTTCAAGATTACCATATCAAAATAAATGTGCCTTATTTTTGATATGTCTTGTTATAATTTTGGTGTCTATGTTAATGTTTTTGGGGAAAAGGTAGTTTATATAATACTTAAGCTGTGTATCTCCTATTTGACAATGCTGGCCACACTGATCTATGTACTCCTGCACCAAGTTTTTGCTACCTTATTCTGAACATTTTGACTATTTGAATGTATTAATATGATGTTATGATGAGAAACACCAACAAAAAGAGAATTGCTGTAGAAGCTAAATTCAGCTGCTTTCCAGAAAATTGCAACTTGATGCAAAGAGTTGATAGTAAGCAAGATATAGTTTGCAAACCCATCAAAACATGTGCTTGCATGTCACAGACTGTGGTGACCTAATTCCACATCATGTGCCTATATTTTAAACAACATTTTACAAACTTACAACCTCACGTTGCCAGTGTTCATGTTATGGAAGAATGGAGACTTTGCTTTTTCCCATGTTAATTCATATTTAGTACTTAAGCCATCCAAGTGTGGAAAGTATTTCCCTAAGTAGAGCTGCTGTTTACAGTTAATATATATAAACATTCACTTGAGTATGATCCCATTTTATAGTCGTCACTTATTTTCATAGCTCTTTCTTCTGTCTCTCGCTTATGCTCTACTTTTCCATACCCTGTTGCTTATCCTCAGTACTAATGCATGAAAAGTCATCATAAATGGTAAAAAGATGTGCTAGCTCTAGTATTGCCTCCTGTATTTAATTTTATCATTGTTGTTCAACAATTATATCAAATATCAAATTATTTCAGGTAGCTACAGGCTATCTAAAAAGAAAATGAAAGTAATACTTAGATTTTATGCATTGTCACAGGTTGGATCTCTGTTGAGATTGTGTAGATTTTCTTAATTCAATCTGCTGTGTGTTTTGTAATAATGGGAACGCTTTAGTAGGATCTGGTGCAAGTTACATCAAGAATATAGGAATCACTAAACACAAATGGAAGAATCAGATAAATCCAATAAATGGATGTTTTCATGCAATAAACATGTACTGTAACTTCTTAGAAAAAACATTTGAAAATGCTGGTTTTTGTTGGAACTCAAAGCTTAGTAGACTTGCCAGCTTCTCATAACACTTATTTTGTGGCTTCTTCAGAATTAAAATGTTTAAGATACTTTTATGTGTTCTGTGCAGGAAAACATTCAAAATATTCTTTCAGTTTTGCTAGGCAGAAAAGGAAAATTTTGATGCAATAAAATTATAAAGTATTTTGCCTCTTGGAATTGCTTTGAAAGATTCTTCATATAGCATTGTTTCTTTACTTTTGTCATCAGCTGTACAATCATGGTGCCTGAATCTTCCTTAACCAGCACATGTAATCAGTGTTCCTTTGCTCTTTTTTTGTGTAATGACAGCTTTCAATTCAAGGTCCTTACCTGAAACCCCTTACTAAATCAAAACTCCAGTCAAAGTCTCAAAAAGGATTTTGCTTGAATTGGTTCAGAATACTGCTGTCAATGAGGCTGTGTTTTCCTTGCTTTGGATTTTTGTTGGATTTTTATTTTGCACAAGTCTTAACGAATTCTCACGCTGTTTTTTTTTTTTTTTGTGAGTTGGCCATATAATTCAATTTTATTGTTTTAGGGGTTTTTTTTCTGTTTTTATAGCTGCTGGGTTTGTAGCTATTGGTTAAGAGAAGCAAGCATCTTTACCTTGCCTGTATGATTTTAAGTACAATGCTGTGTAAGAAATGGTTTAAAACCTTGTAATTACTTTTCATACAAGAGTTGTACCTGTTCTGATTTTATGGTTTGGGGTTTTTTTACATTCCTTTATCTTAATTTTCTTTGGTTTACTTGCTCATATTGTGTGAAACAAACTGATTTCAGCTGAAGGTTTTTGATATTTCCTCTTGGAAGGTTTTATATCTTATGGGGATATGTAAAATAAGATCTCTAATAAAAGGTAATGTTATTGTGAGATGTGGTCAGTGTCATTAATGCCTTGGCTTTAACAAATTTTAATTTTTTTTTATGGGAGAAACAACAAACAACTTCTTTGAGAAGGTTCATATGTCAGTATCTGTTGGGAATGACAGTTATCTGTAGTGAGATCAAAGGTGCAATCTATTTCACTGCTGCCAAAGAGAAGAGGACAGCTGCTAACTTCAGAGATGTAAACATGTGAGATTGCATAGTGTGGGAAGGAAATGGACAGCTCTTTTGCAAAGGAAGTTGTGCACTGACTAATGGAAAATATTAGAAGGTTTAAAATTCTAGAATTTTTTTTTACTTGTTTATCTTTGAAGCATTTGAGAGCAATGAAATAGAAGCTGTTCTTGTAAATTAACAAGGACACCATTCGACATAGAAAGTCAAAATAACAGTTCAACTGTAATTAGACTGAACGCTTTTTAAAAACAATCTATAATGCTAATATAATTTTCTGTAACTCCACACAGCAAGTTGAACACTCATACATGTTTTATGGGTTTGGTTCCCAAAGTGGTGGTGGAGCTTGAACATAATGACTTGCAAAGCCATTTGCAATAAGGTATAAATTTTAGTCAATACCTGAGGCTATTTGATGTTTGTCTGCATAGTCTTAACTATAAATATAAAAGCATATACACACACAAAGTAAATCTCCAAAATTGTAAAGCTAATGTTTCAAGTTAAAACCTGAAAGCCAATAATGGGTATGGGTCTAATTTAAAGCAGCCCTTCACCATTTTAAGGTCAACATATTTTGGAATTAATTAATATCAGCATGTCCACATGGATGGAACATATTCCATTAATTCCAGTAACAAGTAATGTATCCTTTTACTGTATGAACTTATACTAACTGTATTTGATGTGTGCCTGTGCATTGTGTTTTAAAAAAACATGCAGGATCTCCCTATGCATCTTTACTGATAGTGACACTATTGCTCAGATGAAGTGGATTATTTGACATGTGATGGGTTATATATATCTGTGCATGATTTCCATTACTCCCCTTCCTTTAGATAATAATTTAATAGCACTAAGAGTAGAAAGAAAATAATTAAATTATTAAAAATTTTAAAATATCCATAATTTATACAAAATTGTGCTATCTGGACTGTAAAGGCAAAGACACTTTTAATTACCCATTTCAGTGCTTCAGGTTTTCAATATAGCACATTCTTCCTCATATGCAGTGCCTGTTAATGTGATGCCCAGTCTACAAAAATCATTTCTATTATGGGTGTCAGTAGGGGTTCAGTCACAGTTTTATCTCCACCATTGCCACTCCCTTTACGTCAGAAACATCCATCATACAGGAAAGCAAAGAAACAATGGCTTTGTTCCTTTCAAATCATGACCTGCCAAGTCTCATGGTCTTCCCAGATAGCTGGTCTATTTTTATTTCTAGCGTAACTTACTCCTTTTGTCTTTTCTCCGTTCTTGGCATGCCAGCTAAAGGTGTGGAAATTTGTAGGCTCTGGCGTCCACACAGCCTTCTAGCTCTGCCCATTACACATGATGGAACTTTCTGGAGCTGGGGTATGTGCAGTGTCAGCCAGAGCATGGGGTGTGATAGATTCCTCAAGAATTACATGTTTTAAGTCTACATCAAAGATCATAGAAATGCTGTGCATGCCCTACTTGCTTGCCAGTACTGCCTTGCATCACTGGCCTGCTCCTCAGAAATAGACATCTTTGTTTCTCAAATTCACTTGAACAAGCTTCAGTGCCACTCTCCCTTTTTCTCTTCCTCGGTTTCATGATGTAACACACTTCATTTCAGGACCTTTTGGTCATCCTGTAACCTACCTTCCGGATGTCCTGCATATGTTCAGAATGAATAATTAACTGTCTTGCAGTTAAAATGTCTAATGAAAACAAAATAGATCCTAAGTAAGCTGTTCTCTCTGAATCACTTGCAGTAATAGACACACACAGCTTTGCAAACTCAAGATGACCTTTTTTCACAAAATAATACCTGTGACAGCGAAAAGATCTATTATCTGTGTTCTCTTTTCTTTTGAATGATTTAAAGCTATTTATTTTACAAGCTAAAACAAACAGTGCAAGTTTAATGGAAGCAATTCAGATTGATAGTGGTGGTGTCAAAAAATTGAATGCAGCTGTTACAAACATTCTTAATGGAGCATGTTAGTGAAAGTCTTTCAACCAAGTAAAGAATTAAGGTTTGCATGGCAAAAGGAAGTTGTTTGTTTTGACAAACAAGTCAGTCAATTTGACTAACCAAATCAGTCTCATTGCTTTTTCTTGTGTCTTAGTAAGTGAAATCTACTGACTCAGCTAGTAGACATGGGAAGGAACCTGCAAAAGCTCAAATGGAACTGTAACTTACTCAAATGCGTTTGACACAAGGATTCACAAATTATTTGCCTATTTGGTATTCAAATGCACAAAATGAGTTGGGAATTTTCATTCATCAAATATTGGGCCTTAGAAAGATAAGTCAAGATGATAACATTACGTTGGGTTTTAAAATAGTTAATCAATGTGTAATTGCTGATGGGCAAGGTACCTTACAATTTGAATTTGTGGAAGTTTATTTCTAAAGATACACTCTATGCAAAACTCATGATTTGCAGTACTTGGTAGCTTTACAGAGAGGACATGTGAGGTGTAGCTGAAATGGGGAACCTGTTATTTGGAAAGTTTTAGTTGTTAAAGCTCCTGCAGATGCAGATGAGAAATGGATCTCTGTTCATTTTCTGAATATTTTTGATACTCTTACCCAGATGGTAGAATATTTTGGTTTTAATATATAATATATGAAAGTGTGAATCAAATATGTGCTAGGCAAGAAGTAAAAATGTTCTGTCCTTGATGCTGAAGAGCATTCCTTGATGATGATATACATACATTTAACTGGGGAGAAAGAAATAGCTCTTCCCACGTGGGATTCAAGAGCATTCTTCTAAATCCAAGAAAAAAAAGTCTGTGTTTCACTGACCTAGCAAGGGTTTGGTAGACATGTAAGTGTGACACAAGCACCATCTAAATAAGCATCGATAGCTAAAGAAAAGAAGAGATCTCATTCCACAGAGCTTTGTCAAAATCTGTGTGGAATCTAAGAGCAGTCCTTGTTATTTTCCTATATTTCAATTAAAAAATTAGAGACACCAAACAAGCCCCCATCTCACCACCCCCAACACACGTCCAGACTCCGAGAATGCTGTGTCATCTCTGTCATGACTTTTAAAATTTGGCAACATAATGTCTATAGAATTCCAATTCAATTTTCTGTTGCAAACTGTTACCAAAATACAAATCTTATTGGGCTTTTCAGTCACAGTGTTTTCACAGTGGTGCTGCCTAAAACACTGTGTGCCCAAAGCCTGGTGACTGTAGTGACAGGCTGTATTTTGGATATGCAGGTCACCAAAGAGCAGGGTTGAAAAGATGCTGGCTATGTTGTGATGGGAGGTGTGGAACTGTGGGTGATCAGAGTATGAGTTTACAGTTCCTCTAAAAGTGAGAGCAATCAGTAATTTAATGATGCTTTACATATGGATCAAGTTGAAAACTGAGATTAAAAGAATTTTTAACAATTGGCATTGATGCATAGTAACTTGGCACCAGTGTTTTGTTTAATTTTGTGTTGTACACTTGGCTTTAAAAGTAGATACTGGTAAATCAAAAGTAATCCAAATTTTTTGATAATGACAGAGCTTTGATAGAACAAAGGGATTTCTTTTGTCTGAAATTATGCTTCAAACCATGTTTGAAGGCTCTTGCTTGTTTTCTAAAGGTGTTTTCTTGGTACATGTTGCAGTCTGAATAAGAATCAATAAAGTTTTATTGACCTGTGAAAACACAAGGTTGTCAGTATGATCAAATGGGAAGAAATGTGAATAATATTTTAAAAATTAAAATCCACAAAGAGAAATTTCCATGGACAGAAATGAAAGTGAGAAGGCAGATAGTCCTAAAACACAATTTCCCAGACAGACATGAATGAAAGTTGCTTTGTTGGACTTTGCTTCACACACCACCTGCTTAAGGATTTGCCAGTTTTCCAGAGGAAACACCAATATATATTCTAGCAGTCAAGGCTGGAAAAATACAGTGACTTTTCGTATACTTATCTACCCCCTTTTTTCTTTCACACTGGAAATAGGTTTAGGGACACAGAGCTTATTTTAAGAACTTATTGAAAGAATCAAGTATATAGTAATTTTCCCTACTCTGTGTATTGCTGTTACTGTGGGAGAAAGTCTGCAGTTAATGCAGAGTTTTTTGGTTCAATATAATGAACAATGAAACACTTGCTAATCAGCAAATCTGAAATTATGCTGTATTCATTTTGAATTCAGTCTTTGTTGAATTACTTTGGAAAACAGCAACACATTTCCTGTGAAGAAGAATCGCTTTGCTGTGGGAGATCTGTGTCCATTGATCCATTGATCATCACGGGCAGAGGAATCTTTTAAGGTTATTTCATTATTTTAAATTGTTGGATATTCTACAGTTCTAGAAATGTCAGTCAAGGTAAGACAGGATGAAACTGGGGAAAAGGGAAATTTGGCAGAGGGAAATGTGCAAATAAGGGGACTGGTAGAGCATCTAGCCAAGACGAGGTCACTTGGAGAACAACAAAGTACATTGGTGTCAACATATCTGTGACTTGGAATTGTATGAGGACTAGAACTTAACAAGAATAAAGAAAGGTTCATAGTGAATACACATTTTCACATCTATTAGAGACCAAGGGAGTAATGTGAACCTAGAGTTCCTTGGTAAGGTGAAATATTTGGAATCTAAAAATTCATACTATTTTAAGAAACACTCAATTTTCTACCGATGTGGAAGGAACAGTGGGGATTGTTGTGGTGGCTTTTGTGAGATATTTGTAAAAAGATGAGATCACCTTACAGCATCTGCTTCCCTAAAAACAGCCAGTATTGCCCTGGTTGACAAACAGCAACATTTCTTATAGCCAGGCAGCAGAATACAACCCTACAAAACTCTTGTTTGGGGATCTTGGAAAGCACAAGTGGATTTCTGTCATTGGAACAATGTGCAGGTCTGCCAACGCAAGCTGGTTCCAGTATGAGAAGATAGATAAATGTGACTTTCACTTCTGGCAAGCCAAATCCTTGACAAAAAAAGGTTATTTGATTTGCTTCGCTCTGAGAATTGCAACTGATACAAGCTTCTATCTGAAAATGGAAAAAAAACCCTTAATGTTCTCACCCAGGTAACAAAACAGTGACTAAACTAAATGTAGTTCTCAACAGTTTATCTAAATGTCTTCAATTTAAGTCTGATTAAAGATTTTTTAACATAAGGGCCATGCTACTGAAAGCCAAAAATTTGTAGCTGTGAATTCAAACAGAAAAGACAGGAAAAAGAGATTAAAAAACCCCAACAAAACAATCTTCATCAGTTTTACTTTCAATGATAGGTTAGATTGGTAGCTAAAACCAGAAAGTTCTTTGTTCAGTCTCCATCAGGTGTTTGAATGTTTTATCTTGACTGAAATTACAAGTTTTCTAATACTATCATATTCTCATGTAGTAATTTATTTAGATACATATTTTGAAGTCACTGGAATGTTGAAAATTAGAACTGAGACTTTGATCATGTCTGTGTGTGATATAAGGGACCAATGCATAAAACAGAAGATGTGTTTGGATGTGTTTGTAGCAGACTTTGTAAAAAAAGCAGAAATATTTAAAGCATTCACTAATCTCATGTAGGAGGATACTCAGTGGCAGCAGCCATGCAGACCAGTGTGGAAAAGTAAACAGTAGCCACAGGAATCTTTGTCTTTTGTTTTTCTGTGTTCAATGAGAGCAAATAATTCTTCAGATTGACTCAGAGAATTGCATTCTTAGATGCAGTGTAACGCTCCCTGCACAGCCCTTTCCAAGATGCTTATATGGAGATTAATAATTTGGAGCTCAGCTTTATCATTGGAATATGACCTCACACCAAGAGATCAAATAGATTTTACACAGCAGTCATGGAGCCAAAAGAATGTCTAAAAACAAGAATTTAAATTAAAAGAAATGTAACAGAATATAAAGACAAATTCAAAAATATATATTTTGGGTTGTGATCTAACAATTTAGTGTCAATAACAGCTGTAAGATCAATGCTAGAAAATTGTGTGTGAGAATTCCAACTCATTTATTTACACATGATGCTTTCCCAGTTGACGCACAGGTGTACAAATAAGGACGACATTCATGTGCTCTGCAGATATTGACTACAGGACAAGACCAGTAGATCTGCGCTCTTCTCAAATCCTTTTCAAATTTATGCAATCCTCTTTTAAAACAACAAAAGGAGAAAACACGATCAAAAATCATGTACCTTTTCAATTAAGTGAATGCAGTGATCTTATTTCAATTTATGGGTTTGCATACTGTAGGTGCAAGGGAATATATTTTTGGTTTATATTTTGAATTTCAGGAAATAATTATATTTAGGACAGACTCTCTGGAAAATAGAATATTTTATCAACATAAAATATTGTGATACAGCTGTTCATAAATTTAAAATATTGTTTTTTATACAATACCTCTGTGCTGTTTCACATTCTTGAAAATTATAAGATCTTTGGATTAATTAGTGCACAAGTCAGTTTAAATGTTTTTCATTGAAATTTGTATGACTTAATGTATTGGAATCAAGGAATATTACACATTCTAAACTCACACTATCTTTACCTAGGTACTAGAATACAGTCAACCAGAGCATTCACATCTGATGCCTGTTGCCATGACAATGGCTTTAGTCCCTCTTTTGTGCATGGAAGGGTTTGCTTTCATTCTCCAAGCCTGATGCTCAGTTACTCCAAATTCCTTACACGAAGAAAGATAAGATAAGGCTAATAGAAGACTAACAACAAACAAGATAAGAAAACACGTGTGATTGTAAGTATGCCTTCAAATACAATTGAGGAAAAGTTATGAATGCAAAATTTCTTAGAGCAAATGCCTACACATGGCCAAGCTTGTCTGACTATACATCTCTGCTTTTGTAAAAAAACTAATACAGTCGAGAAGATGACGTGTGAATTTTGATACAGTTTTCACCGTAATTTTGGATGTGATGAGGTTTGTGTCTGAAGACAGCAGGTCAAAATAAAATGTCATTTACATTCCTGAAGCTCTAAATTCAGTGTCTTGTCACTTCAGACAAGAGAGAGATTTGCTATTGCAGATAATTATCTCCATTGTTCACTATTTAAATACTTTGGTTCATCTGCACAATCAATCTTCTAGTGCATCATCACTGCATCAGGAAAAAAAATGTACAAAATTATTTCCATGCTGTTTATTCCAAGGCTGTAAATACAATTGTGTGTTTAGGAGAGAAAGTGTCACTATTTCTTCTTTGTTGTTTTAAGAGTTTTTTATTTTAGAGTCCTCTACCTTTTTAGCAAATGGCATAACATTTCACTGGCAGACTCTGAGTCTTCCCTTTAGTAGCATTCAGTACATTTAACACTGTACTGACCTTTCAGCAGTGAATAATGGAAATTCTTGCAGTTGTGGACCACATCCACATCTTGTCTATTACCAGTTATTCTACTAGCAAGCAAAGACTACAATCCAATTTTTTATTATCAGTTGCCAAAACTTTCATAAGAAAGTTTACAAGTCAAATCATCTATGTAAAAAGAAAAAAAAATCACCTACTTTAGGTATAAATCATCCTATAAATTGTTTGAGAGTTTAATAATCAGTTCTTGCAGCTATCGCCATGAGACACTGTTTTCAGAGAGGATATGTAGTGTAAAAACAATGCTATTAACCTTCTGTTCACTTCCAATAGAAACAGAAGAATCTGGTTTCCAAATAATTTTTATATTGCTTTGTCTGATTGCCTAGGAAGGAAAATATAACTACAACCTATAGTTTGCCATAATAAAGCCAGAAAGGCCCTGTGCATTATGATCATATCCACTTGCATTACTTGCATTATAGAAAGTCCATTCAGATTCAAAGAGAGTTGGGAGCATCCATTGCACATTCATGCAGTGTCCTGCAAATTGTTCTGTCATTTCCTGTGTTGGAAAAATGTCGAGAAGGCTGCTTATATTTTTCCCTCCAAAATTAAGTGTTAAAACTGTGGAATGGAATGTGCTGCAGCTCAAAGAAATGAGAGGCTGACATCATTGCTTTTTTTAGCATTAAGGTTTTCTTGGCTTCCCCTAATTTTAGCTTTGCTGTCTCTTACAGAGCCCAATCTTTCGTGATGGTGCAGCCTCCGTTGTTGTATTTTCCAGCTGTGTAAAGTTCGTGTGCTGACATTGACTGCTCTGTTGGAGGTTGCACTGTGGGTTGGGTGATTAGGAAAGTGGTCTGTGGAGAAAATGTCTGCTCTTCCTTTTCCTAAAGACCATACACTCTGTGGTCTGGAGTTTTTGTGAGAAGCTTCAGGTCATGTTCCAGAGGGCTCCTTCTGTTTGATATTCACATCAGTCAGTAGTAAATATAAATTGTAAGTGTTCACCTATTTCAACCAATCCTTTTTGATTTTAGGATTCTCTAGCTGCAGACTGACAAGACTGTCTGATTTGGTCTTGAAACAGAAATTGGGTATTTAATTTCCTCTCAAGATACCTGATGGAATTTCTAGGGATTTACAAGTGGACACACTTAACTTTAAGGGTTGTAGGGGTTAGTAGAACCCTGCAATTCAGTTTAAGTGTCTCACAAACTTGATTCTCACTATTCATTCTGCTTTCTGTGCACTTCACAGTAAGCTTAATTCTGCTAATCTCCTTTATGAATACCGAAGGAAATCACACTATGAAATTGCTTTAGTGTTTTCCAAAGGAATATTTTTTAGCAAGAAACAATATCTTTAGTTATACTTTAGATGCAGAATATATTTTTAGATCTTATGAAGGACTTATTGTTGATACATGTAATAAAAATTATCTAATAAACATTCTTATACAGTTATTAATTTACATTAAGATAAGCAAGATAACAGAAATGCCACACTAAGAGGAAGTTGGTTTCCAGTGAGCCACTAGAGTTAGGAGAAAAGCTGTTTGACAGTGAATTTTAAGGTTCCTGCTCTACACATCAATAAAATTCCACCACTATTCTAGTATGCAAAATTCTAGCAACTCTGTTTGCCTGTCTGGTACCAGAAGACAACTGCACAAAAATTGAAAAGTACTGATGCTTTTGGAGATTCAATTGACTCCTTGCTTTCTTGGATATCCTACTTTCAAAAACAGAGTAGCTTTTGGCTTTGTAGAACCAGATGTACATTGTTACCTGTTGCAAATCTTGGTTTTTTGGGGTTTTTTTCTTACTGACTTTTAAAACAATATCTATTAATATTAAGTAGGCAGATAGTGAAGCCTTAATTTTTTGTCATTTCAAGTTAGAATATTGCCTGTTGTAGATGATAAACCACATCTGTTCCTTAGCTGGGAACACATAGAATTGTTTTAGGGTTGCACAGGAAAGGGAATAATGTAACAAATAAATGTGTGCATGTAGCACAACTGTGGGAGGCATTCTGGCTGAAATGGCTGGGTTTGAGATCCATATTTGCAAATTTTCTTACATCTAGATGAGTATGCAAAACAGGTACTTGTTTAATGGATATTTTCCTGGGACTGAATTTCAAACTATATAAAATTTAAAAATGTAAATAAAATCGGGATGTCCCCACTTCCTTTTGTCTTGCAGTTGTTGAAAACAATGAAATATAAAAAATTACATGAGAAGGGCTCAAAAAACCAGCCAATTTTATGTCTCTCAGGAAGGCTTTTTTATTCAATATTGATATATTATTGAAAATTGTGTTCTATGACAATTTATCCTGGCCAACATGATGGTGATGGTGGACTAGAATAAGTAGGATATATATTAGAAAATGAATCTAAGCTAAAATAAAATTATAAATGTTCAAGAAGACTCTCCTCTTCAGTCCCAAGTATCCTTTGGCTCTCATCTATGATTTTAGCTGATGTGACATGGATTACTGAGATTTACACTTATTTACTAACTATTTTCTAATTTAGCTGGAATGTTTGTGTTTCTTGAATGTTTGAGTGGCTTGTGGCTCTTGAATGTTTGAGTCTGAAACAATGACAGAATCTCATGATGGTATATTAAGATATATATATGTAATGGATAATTCTTATTCACCTTCCACTAGACCAGTGAGTAGGGTTTTTCTATAGGTAAAAGTGACAAAATATGGCTAATCTCTGGTGTCAAAGGGGTTCCACCCAGAAAGGCCCAGTGCCCAATACTTTATTGCGAGATCTGATAGTCTGCTTGAGTTGTGAAAAATTATTCTCGAACACACTCAAATGTGGATGACTTCTTTAAGTGGCTTTCTCTGAGCTGCTACTGAGTACAGTTAATCCCAAGTTGTTGTGGGCATGATTAACACCCAAAAGTTATGTGCTGCATATCAACCTGGGATCAGCTGCCTATGTGTTTGATTGGCTTTTTTTCGCATAATTAAAAATTGTGACTTTTCACTGTGACATCCTTTAGATCTCCTTAGATACTTGTTTGAAACCCAGTATACCATCAGCACTGCAATAGATATCATGGTTTTTTCACTTTCTTCAGCTTTTCCTAATTTTTAAATTTCTTAGTAGTTCTTTCTGTTCTCCACAGAACAGAACTATACTACCCAACAGCCAGTTATAATAGATCACATCAACAATAAGATCAAGTTGTTGAAGATATGCTAGATAGCACCAACAAATGCCTGTGTTTTTGCCACAAATAATCCCCCAATATCAATTCCTGGGGGCTCTACCTAGGAGTTTTTGGGATCTTCCTGGATGTGAATACCTCCAGAGATGATCACAGAGCAAGAAAAAAAAGTCTGCTCTCTCGTTAGAGATATTTACCATGTTATATGGTAAATATCTCTATATAATATGTATATTCATAACATACCTTTCTGTCTTTCTTCCTCAGAGTCCCAACTCCAGATTCTTGGACTGAGAGGAAGTTATTGGGACATCTACTCATTTTTAGTTCTAAATACATTGGAAATAGGAGCAGGAGGCTTGAATTGCTTCAGGATGGGTGTGTAAAACTCTCTGCTCAACATTTACACTTGTACCCACAGCACAAATGTATATAAATGGATACAAATACAAGATTTGGTTTATTTTAATGGTAAGGACAAAGCACAGAGACTGTTGTATATACATCTATACTCCTGTTCCCTGGTAGTCTTACCATCTTTAGATCCTCCAAGAGGTTTGTGTTCATTTCTCCAGTCTGGTATCAAAGTTGCCAAAACAGTTAACTTCTCCTTTAGAAAACTACAAGAATTACAGTAGTCTGTCTCTTCTTTTTATCACCACCCTCACCCCCACCTGCCTTGTCTTTCATAAAATTTTCTCTTAACTGCTTATTTTTAATGAGATGGAAAGAAGCTTTTTTGATTGTTTTTCCTTTTCTTTTTCTCCTGATTCTTTCAACATCTGTGTCTATTTATCATTAGACAAGACCTGTATATTCAAAAAGAAAAGACCTAGTACTAAATTAATCATATTCAGAAATTATTACAGAGCAGTTCTATTTCTGTAAGATTCATGACAGGTTATTTCTGAGTTCACCCTTTAAAAGCCATACATAAGCAAAAGCACTTGTCTATGATTGATCTATAACCTAGCAAAACATATCTGCTAATGTTTTTTTAGGCATCTAGCTAGCAATTAGGCTCAGGAAAAGATCTGAAAGAAGAGAAAGGGTAATACCTTATTTATCATATGAAACATTCATTAGTTTTCTAGAAGGCTCCCTGCATAATTCATATCAATATGTGAATCACCTGATCAACAGAGAGACTGCAAAGCTAATGGTTTTTATGGTGGTGCGCTTGCTTCCTTGCATGCAGATTAAAGATTAATGGAATTGATCTGATTGCGATTGGTTTGAAAGATTTTCTTTTCAATTAGCTCTTGTGGTACAAGAAATTCTCTGGATTGTCTTGAAAAGGGAAACACCTTTCCGTCATTTTTCTGATTTTGAGTTATTCCTCTGGTATTGAATCTTTTTTATTTAGATGTTCTTGGCTTTCAGTAGCTTCAGACCTGCACAAAGATTAAAATCCTATTGGTGTTTCCATAGTCTTTGTATATCTTTGAGACTAGACTCTCTTCTGCAAAAAAATTCTGGCATTTGCTGTAACACTTTGTCCAGACTTCAACTGATGTTTCAACAATTTTAGTAGACTTGATGCTCCAGTATCTTACCTCAAACATATCTTCTCTCTTGACATGGAAATGCCTCTATTCAGAAACATGTCTTTAATTCTGGATATGTATATCTACTGAAGTTTTTTCTTTAATTTTTATGGGTTTGTAATCTTTTGGCACCAATTGTACTTTTCAAGCTTAGACTTGGACTGGGAAATTAATTTCAGAATATAGAAACTTATATATGCATATAAAATTATGGGCTATAAAGTAGCTATTACAGAAAAAAAATTGTACATGTCTCTGAAAATATCAGATTCAGTGTTCAGTAGCAGATAAAAAGAAAATCACAGCACCAGACTATATTCTTAGAAGGAGAGATAAGGAAAAAAACCCCAAACCACACCAAACATCCTAGAAAATATTAATGAGAATTCGCACATATCAACATTATGTCCCTGTATTTAATATTATCAATAGTTCTAATTTTTTCATCTTTCAAATGTGATAGTAGAACTAGAGAAAATAATGGGTACAGAGAACAGAGAAAATTAGAAAGGCTTCCATATGCTGAAAGAGTGAAAAGCTGAAACTCATCAACAAAAAAACCCTGAAAACCAGAAAAAAAACCCGAAGCAAAACAAAAAAACACAAACCAAACCAAATAACCAAACAAAAAATAAAAACAAAAACCAAATGAAACAAAAAAAGAAAAGTATGACACAGCTTGACAAAGATGGCAGACAAATTCAGAAGGGAACTAGATTAAGAGCCTGAGCAAATCCACAGTTCTGGGAATCCCTTAGCCTTAGGTTTTTGGAAGAGTAAATTTGGGTAGGGATTATCTAATAGTGGTCCTGTATTAGTATTCTTGTTAAAAATTATGTATTAGTCACTGTTTGTTATACCACATGCAGTCCAAATCGGACCAATATGATCAATTATTGCGCAAAGTTGTTTACAGCAATATGTAAATAATTTGTTTCTTTCCCCAGCCCACTGTATGACTATTCTTATCAATAGCATCCATTTATGCAGAATTATGCAGAATAATTCTCAGGCAAGAACGAACTGAAATGGTAGTTGTAAGAAAATAGGTGCAGTTTAGATACATGGACAAAAAATTTATACCTAAGCAGAAGAGAAGTTGTGTAGCGTAACCACATTGTGTATCATGTCAGTCAACCTCACCCAGCTGCCCACTGAAGTTTGTAATAAGTACAAACAATAGTTTGCAAACAGAGATACTGCTCCAGATACTTCTGAATCTTTGACGTAAAGAAAATGAAATGCCTAAAAATGGGGGAAAAAAAGTGGTTATTTTTAATGTCTCAAAGAAGGAATGACTGTTTTTTCCCCCTTTGTGTTTCTGACTACTAATAATTCTAAACTTGGAGACTTGAAAATTATCATCTGAAAAAATAGCAATATGTTTTTCTTGGGTCCTCAGATATCCCCCTAAGTGTTACTAGGTAGCTTAACCTATTTAACTCTTGGCAACAGAGGCAGTTTAGACTAACACATCATTTCTTCCTTTGTCTTTGCCTTGACATGAACATCTTTTCCTGGCCTGTCTGTAGGTCATAAATGAGGAATCCAATGCTCTTTAAACCCATATGTCCTGAATGCATGCATGCTCCCATTCCTTAACTGGTGTGTCTGGTATGTAACCAGCAATAATTAAGCAACTGAGCTTATTCACATGATACAGACACCTGGTCATGTCAAGATGAGGACAGCAAAAGCCTCTTGGGAAAGCTAATAACAGGGAAGAGGCTGCAGCTTTTCCAGGATATACACTCAGCCTTCCCAAAACAGTCATCAGGTTTGTGTCCCGCTCTCTTTCTGCATGGTTGGGGAGAGCAATGATGTAGAATGGGCCCAAAGTCAAGCTGTTTTGGCAGTAGCAGATTATCATGCAATGAAAAGACATCCATATGGCCTTCTATATATTTTAGCTGGAATCTAACCACGACCTGATAAAACATGGAATACATGGCACTGACACATTGCAGCAACATACTCTTTCTCTGTTTGCCAATGTCATGGATGAAAATATTTAAATACCATCAGTTCTAAAACCAATACTTGAAAATACTTGAAAAATTTCCTAATTGCCTTTCTCCAGAAAGCTAGCTCTTCCTTCATCAGAGCTCCTTGCCATCTCCCTTTCAGGCAGCTTGTCATTTTTTTTTAAAGTTCACATATTAATTCCCAGTGCTCACTAATAGTGTGTACTCTCAGGCTGTTTAATTTCATCTATTATAGATGTTTATACACCGATATTTATTTTTCTGTCCCGAAATGATGAGAAAAACTTCTTTGTCCTATGTTAAGCTGCAAGACTGCTATGCTGCTTGAGCAGCATGTCAAGGGATTTAACTAAACTGAATATAACCTGTTAGTAGTTGCTAAAAATCTTCACTCATAAAACAAAAGAAGGAAGAGAAAAAAAGCCACTCCTCTATTCTTCAAATGAGAGGAAATTCACAAAATATAGTTCATTATAGTTAATGAAAGTCCTTCTTGCCACAAAGTAGTCAAGATTAGGGACTGGGACATCAAAGGCCCAGTGCTCAGAACATTTGAATAATTTTGTGGGTAAACTTGAGTGAACAGAACTTAATATCTTCTATCCTCCTGCTGACACACGAACAATGCCTTGAGGCCCAAAACAAAGCTGGCACAGAAGAGAGAAGAAGATTTCCTCTCCCCCTCATCCAGTGAAACAAACCCATGGCATCGGCACATGAAAAAAAATGCTATGAGTGACTGAAGTCATCCTGGTAGGTTTGGAGAGATTTGGATTGGGCACGTCTGGGGGGAAAGAATCCTTTCAAAATTGGTGCAATAGTCTGAATTTATGGTATTTCTTAGTCACTGGCTTAGCAGCTATGTTATAACTCTACATATGGTCAGCAATCTATATTCATCTGTAAATGAGAATCTGCAGAACCTGCGTAGTTGATTTTGTAATAAGGAATTAATACTTTTTATATGTGTACTTTCACATTTATCCCTTCATTTTGCTTCACAGCTCCAGCATACTAAATATGACTTTTGTGTTTGGTGTTTGATAAACCTTTTTCTAAAGATTTGTTTAAAGTCAGTGAAAGTTAAATACTTAAGCTGCTAACTATATTCTGAGTAACTCTATCCTTCTCACCTGTGCTTTATAGAGCAAAATTCCCTTGGAAAACTGTAGATCTTGAACTAGGGCACTAATGAAGGGTGATTTCGTCATGTATTCCCAAAGGGCCTTGAGGTGAAGTTCAAGCACATCTCAAGTAACTGCATGGCACAGATACTGTGCTACCTGGTTACTCCCATAGCAAATAAACAGATCACAGACCTTTACATTTGTTCTTGCTGTGTGCCTTCTACAGGAAAATAATCCTTTATTTATATTTTATATGGTTTTCTATTCATTTTTGCCAGAAGCTTAGACCTTCCAACCTAAGTGATATGTTTTAATCTACTTTAATGTAGCACATGGGAACATTATTCCTACTACTAGGAAGGAAAAATCTTGTATTGATGGAGATTTTGGGGTTTTTCTATTCACAGAAAACAGGGTAGAAGTCTGCATGCTTATAAATAAAACTGACTTCTGTGTTCTTCTGAGGAGAAAGTGCCATACAGGCTTTGAAAATATTACCATTTGATAAATGTGCAACATAACCAGAAAAATTAACTTCAATTTTCTCATTAGGAAGAGAAGAACAAGTTCAAGACTGGTTGTACTTTAAACAATGAACTCATGGAGACTCTGAAGAAGGGAAGACCTCGTAAATGGAATTTGTATGGGAAAGGAAAAAGATTAGTCTTTATATTAGTGTTTCTGTTTGATAAAATACAATTATTTGTCAATCATTTCATAAAGGACTGTGAGCCCCAATCTGAAATTTATGGAATAATGAATGGTTTTATGTAAAACACTAAACACAGAAAAGTAGCCCTTTCTGTGCACATATGTGTAAACACATAGAGGTGTACTGATAAGTAAAACCATACCAGAAACATCTCAGCTTTGGCTGGTAGTGGTGCAGTTTATGCTGAAAATAGTGCCTTGAAAACTGGGGGATTCTTCTGTGCATAGATAGAATTCTTCAAATTAGAGTGCAAGTAACTGGAAAAATCTGAACTGAACATTTTGTAGGAGGAATGTGGAGAAGGCTGGTTGCATCTTGACTTACATAAAGAATGATCATTTTTTCTTAAGAGCTATTTCTTCTAAGGTTTAAACAGAAAATCATTTTATGTTCTGCTCCAATTTGTAGAAACTGATTTTAAAATCAGAGTACTAACTTTTAAAAAATTTACCAATATATTGTGAAAGAAGGTAAAAAAATTATTTTTAAAGCATAACATATTTTACATTAAATAATATGCTTTAACAAAAAAAAAAATAGATTCTTACAGAGAAATTTGCTGAGAAAATGTAAGTATTTCTCATGGACATTTTATAAGATTAGATCTATAGCCTGATAAGGACATGTGAACATAATTTCTTCTATCTTGTGTAAAGGATTTGCTCTAGCAGAGTGATTCAGTGGCTCTCTAAGCCCCAAAATAAGTATGATTAAAAAAGATATTGTGGTATACTCTATCAAAATTCACTGATTTCAACTTGACATTTAAGTTATAATTTGTAATTTACACATAAACTTGTCTCCCAGCTTATAAATGAGATAATATTCCCTGGATCTTTGTTAATGAAATTACTCACTCTATGGAAGAAAAATATCTTCTTTCTTATTTCTACAAGTATTTGAAATACAAAAATAGAGTAAAAAAGAATTTTTGAGGAAGAATATATCTTTATGCCGATTCAGCAAACTAGATTACATGTAATTATTTTCCTACCCACCAGCTTCTTTTCTGTAAAGAAGAAGGCAATTTGTATTTATTTTGATTTAATAATGGTTGTTTAATGTGGTTGTTTTTTAAAAGCTGTTAATTTTTATTCTGTATCCAAAACCAATGTACGAAAGACCGTGCCCTGCAGAGAATTACATTGGACACATATTCTCCTTATGAACGAACTGATGTGGATTGTTGATGTCCCAGGTGAGATCCTTCTATGCTGCACACAGCAGGGAAGAATCCTGGGAAATTTCTGAACCCTTTAGTGCACAGCACTGAGATAGGTGTGGCACCAGCTGATACCCCTGCCTGAAGATGGTAGCTTGCTCTTCAATACCGCTTCAACAGTAAAGAGTTTATACAGCAGCAACAGGACTGGCTACATGCACAATTGGGTTTGAGAAAGAAATTGTCTCCCTGGTCTCAGATATAAAGATTTGCCCACAGAAGATTAAGTGCTAGAAACACTCGGCATCTGCTGAGTCCCACAGGGCCGTGAAATGGAGGCAGAACAAAAGGCTGAAGAGCTCAATAGCCATAAAATCCATGGAGGGAGGGAGGATGGAAAAGTATTACTGGTATCTGTGGTATTTCATTTTGTGTCTGCAAGAATCAGAAGATATTTTGATTATTAATCGTATTAGTACCAAATGGCTAACTATGATAAATAGCACTTAAATCCAACAGGAAGCTAGCTGAAGCCACAGAAAAAGTTCAAGGAGTATTTTTTAATTTCATGTATTAGTAAAGACTTTGGGTGTGTTTTATTTAAAAATAATGAAACTGCAAAAAGCCAGTGACTTAATTAAAGAATTAAGAGATGATCAATAACCTAGAAAGAGACCCAGCCTCGATTAGGTGAACAAAAAACTGGGGGAAAGGAAAGGAAGTGAAAGAAAAACCCCAAAATCCTCATCTGATTTTGACAAAAAAAATGTGTCTCTCATCAGAAATAGTCCAGACCAGCATGAAGTATATAAAATGTGGGCATCATTCCAGAGCAAAAACAATTGCTTAAATAAATAAATAAATCTGAACTATCTCATGCAAATGAACCTAATTTAGAAAGAGCTCAAACAACTGCTCAGGAAGATACTGGAGCCAAGACAAAGCTCAGCTTGTGTATAAATTGTGTATAAACTCTTGTGTATAAAAGAGTTTGCAAGGGCTTGTATAAAATACACAAAATTGTGAATCCCCAATAACACTACAGTCTAATTTTCAATTTAAAAATGCAAGAAAATAGGTTATTAAATGATTGTAAGCTACACACTGATGTACAAAACAGTGTACTGCCAGAAGTGGTACTTATTAATAATAAGGATTATTATTAATTAATAATTAAGGATTATTATGGGTATTGCATAGCTAATTCTATAAAGCAAAGGACAAAGATCTACCCAAGAGAAGAAAGCCTAGGAGTAACAGGCAGCGCAGCTGCTGCAATTGGTAAAACTTTTGCTTCAGCAAATATTCCTTGGTGTAATATGCCTGGTAAGAAGTGTACCTAATCTATCTGCTCAGCACAGTGATCTGAAAGTGCTGCTCTGGACTGTGAACACTAAATGGAAGCCTTTGCCACAAAATAAAAGAAGCTGAAGAAGTTCCTTAAGGAAGCAGCAGTAGTCAGGAACAACACTGGGAAAAACAATTTCAGTCATCTACAGATGACTCTAAAGGGAGTATTAGCACAATCCTCTTTTCAGCAGTGAAAACCATTGCTTAAAACTGCAAACCGCTTGCCTGTGTGTGAGGCAAGAAACAGAAATGAGGCATATTCAATGTAGAGGAGCTCTCTAATACATGAGGCCTTCAGTCTATATGGGAAGCAAGCATTACCCAAAATAGAACAAATATCTCAAATTGTCATTGCTAGCAGGGGTCTTGGAGACTGACACTCTTACCCTTCTCTATTTATTCCCCTAGAGAAAATGGAAAGGGCTTGTTGTTGTTGGTTTTTCCATCTTTACAAGCTGACAAAGATTCTTGAAATCAATGAGTACAAAAACATTCAACATGTAAGTGGCTCCCACCTACTTCATTGGAAGCCTATTTCCATCTCTGAAAATTCTTCCTAGTCCATGGTATGTCATTTACTGTAAACATTATCATTTAAAATATCAGAAGGTATGCAAGATACTTGAGAGGAGCTGAAGCCCCCGGGAATATGAGTTATATAATGTAGAAAAGTCCAAATGCAATGCTGCATAACTTATTTAGTAGAAATAAATAAAGCCCATAAAATTAGTCCCACAGATTGCACATTGTATTGGGAAATCAACATTTATAGTAAAGCAAATATAAGTTTGTTTACATGTATTATTTCACATTTCTGTGTGAAAATACGCCCATGCACTTTTTCCCATACCAGTAAGTGGGACAAGTGGAGCACAACTTGTTGTCTGCAGAACTCATCACGGTGAAGACCAGCAGTGGTGAAGTGGTTAAGTTCACACCTATGTCTTTGGCTTCTAAATGCTTTGAAACTCAGAAACATGGGACATCAGTGAGCAGTGTGTATTATCTGATTTTGTCTGAGAATAGAAATATTTGCTTATTTTGTCAATAAATGGCAAAACACACTTTCAGAAGTGTGCATAAGTAATGGAGGAAATCTTAGCCAAAGTAACCATAGTCTGGAATTGTGTGGAAGCAGGACACAGACAAATTATTCTCAGGGTGAGGAACAGAACCATTCCAATGAAATAAGACACATATTGTTCTGGGTTTGAAATGCACTATAAATGGATTTACGCTGCCAGAATTAAGATGACTGGCACACTTTAAGATATATATCTGTGCTAGCACTAAACCAGGCAATTTTGGAGCAGTGTAAGGGAGAAGCAGGCTCAGATTTCAGGGTGAAGAGACTCACATCTTGAGCAAGTCACTCAAATTACTGACAGGTTTGCTCTGAAGGGAAATAGAATCACGTAATGTTTAAGGTTTGTAGGGGCATGCCTCCCTGTACATCAATTACATCTTCAAATTCAGTGTAGGCATAGAATATATGGATAAATGATATAAAGGCATTAAATGAAAGCACCCAGTTCTAGACAATGGAAATAGTAAGAAAAGCCTGAACAAATAAAAGCAATAGGGAGATACAAGAAGAGATTAGGTCTCGATGTAGGCAGTATCACAAAATGTAGTGATTTAAAAAGAAGGGGAAGGCAGAACAAAATGTTTTGAAGGGAAAAATCTGGTTCAAACTTCAAAAAGACATGGTCAAATCAGGTTTTTGCTGTACAAGAAGTTTTTTGGTGGGCTTTTTAAGTGTGGAATTGAAGGAAACAAGTGTAGATAACCACATGAGCTCTTAGTAATGGAACTGTGGCCAAGCTGTGTGGTGTGAAAAACTGGCTGTGAACTTTCTTTGGACACTATTTCTTAATTCAAAATCCTTTGTCTAAAAGCCTGTGGGTTTCCACAAAAATGAGAAGATTTCTAGTATAAATATATTTGAAATTTTTCTCTACAAGAATTTCTTCCTTTATCCTAACCCAAAAGACAAGGTGGATCCAGAATTTTTTCATGTGTAATAATGAATAAAAAAAGAATAAAGTGCCCATTTCAGGCTTTTGCAATGCAGTAAGATGAAGAATTCATAGAGGAATACCATCAAATGGAGCAAGGCCAAAGGTACAAAGCTTTTAGTAATATCAAAAGAGTCCAAATTTTTTTCCACCTTTTCCCCTGGTTGGTTGACATTTTAATGGTAAAAAATCTATATCTAGTATCCTGGTGCATATTCTAGGGGGAAAAAATGATCATGCTAGTTTGATCATAGTAAGAGCTTATGAAGAGCACAGTCTCCTAGTGAATGTACATACTACTGCACAGAAAAGCCCACAGAAATAAGAAGAAGCAGTTGTATGAATCAAAGCCAGTGAACCAGTGTATTGTGGTAATAAATGCAGTTATCAATACAGGACAGTTCAATTTGAAGCAAAACCTTATGAAGGGTTCAGAATCTTATCAGAACTTTTCTTTCAAATCTTATGTGTACATAAATGCAATGTGTTTCTTTCTCCATCTGAATGGATGCTAATTAGTAAAGCTTTGAAAAACAAAATTTCTGTAAGCATCTTAAATTCATCCACTCTCATTAGATGCTCAATTAGGTGAAACAAATTTTTCATCATATGCCAGAAGTTTAATTTAATTTGCCCAGGATAAGCACTTAACCATACCAATAAAGCTCTGAAATATTTTTTTAAAAATTGCTTCAGGGTAGCGAAGTACAAACTACTAAATACTGGAAATCTATAGGTAGACTAAAATTCAACATTGTTTCTGCTAGATGTGAGAGTATTTCTGTATTGAGGTATTTCTGTAAAAATAATTTTAAAATCATTAAACTCCATGCTATAAAATTGCATATTGAAGTACACTGTCATCAATAATAAGGTAATTTAACCTTCCACTTGCTTTGTGGAGTGTACTTTGGTTATATTATGATATTTCAGGAAGAATGGTCTCTTAAGGATGATGACCAGAGGATTTTTTCCAGTAATTTAAAATCAAAGAATATCAAAGATTTATTTACAAAAGGGCAACTTCAAAATTAAACAATTTCTTATGTGATTATAGAACAATCCTAACTAGATCCTATTTTTATAAATACTTGTAAAGTTTAGCTATTTGATTTTATTTCCTTCTATGAACATATTGTATCAAAAGGAGTTATAACTAGTAAATATATATCAGCTAAATATTTTTAAAGCGTCCTGCAGCTGATCAACAACCAGGGTTAGATCATTTAAAATCATTTTGGCAAACTTTTTGACCAATAAGTGACCTCAGAAGCAGCACAGTGTTTACATGTCTGAAATAACTGCTATTAAATGACATGGTTCCTCTGATAGGGATTTTATGAACTGGTGTTTTAAAATTAAGCTCCACCTAAGTAATTATTATCCTTATATTCATTTTCTTGCCCCAGCTGCCAAGGAACTGGATATAACACAGGCAACCAAGAAAAG
This sequence comes from Passer domesticus, assembly GCF_036417665.1. Classification (NCBI taxonomy): domain Eukaryota; kingdom Metazoa; phylum Chordata; class Aves; order Passeriformes; family Passeridae; genus Passer; species Passer domesticus. The sequence continues at coordinate 53,542,547 of NC_087512.1, read as the reverse complement.
TCTTGTCTCTTTCCACCTAATTTTCTTAACACAATTCACTGGGCTTGTTTTGAAGATGAAAAGGGTAATCAAACAGTCAACCAGGCTGCCTGGAAAGAGATGGTATCACGATTCCTTGAGGTATTCAAAAGATCCATAGATGTGGTACATTGGGACAAAGTTTTGTGGTGACTTAGAAGGTCAATGATTGGGACTTGACCTTAAAGGTATCTTCTGACCTAAATGATTCTGTATGTATCATATGATTCTATAATATGTACACTGTAATCATCCTGAGGAGATCATTGGTTTACAATGTTGCTGCTTTTTTTCTTCCCCCCCCCCCCCCAATGCTGGAAAATATTCAGATAATTAATTACATTTGTAGACATAGTTAACTTAATTATGTAATGATTATCAAGCTTCTTGCTTCAGGGTACAAACTAATTACCCTAAGGGACATCTGCATTTTATAGATGGCACTGCAAATCTGGAAACTGCATATAAAGCTTTCTCTTCTTTTCAGATACATTGTTAATCACTGGTTGGACCAGAAACTGACTTTTCTTGTGTGAAAAAGTTTTATTGCATATAAATTGTATGAAAGCATGGTTCTTTCTATTGCTGAATAGATAAAACGGTACCATTATCTGTAAAGTTTGGGTTGTTTGTTCCAATTCATGAGGGAAGGAAAGCTGATAAACTGAACAAATATAATGGCCTAGTACTATATAAATCTGTTACTGCAACTTAATGGATACCTTATCAACCTTAAATCTCTTATAAATGTGGAAATTCATGTTCTCCATACTCAGCTGAGAAGACAAGACACTCTTCTGCCAAACAGTCTGTTTGTAGCCCTGACAGGACAGCACTGCAAAGTCATGCCCCTTTATGGAGATCAGATAAGGTGCACACAACCTTTTCTGGTGTAATGCTTTATCCTGTTTTGGAGAACTTTTCAGAGCTAATGAAGAATTATGAGAAACAGTGCATTCTGTAGAAAGGTTATTTCTTGCAGAAGATTATGAGCAGCCAAAAGAATTGCTTATCTCTCCAAAATGATGGTGATGGTTGATTATTGATGATGATGTTGATGGTGATGATGACCTTTCAGTTGTCTCAGGAGGTTTTCTAAAATGTCTTTCATCCTCTATGTTCTCTTTTGTTCTTAAACATATCAGTTTTTAAGGGTTTGACTTCCTAGGAACTGAGCGGAATTAAACAACATACTTACATTTCTTTTCTGATAGTAAAATCTATTTAGAAGGATGAAAATCAAATCACCAAAGAAGTGCATAGCCCATGAAGTGACAGTGATCAGAACAGGGAAGAGTGGTTAAACAGTAAAAAACAGGACTGAGAATTGAATTTGGGATTTTTCTCCAATCACTAAACTTCTTTTTATACAAATGTCCTCTGCAAAAAAAAATAGTTCTTATTTATTGTTTGTGAGTTTCAGTTCTGTAGAGTTCATCAGTGTTTTGAGACCAATTGAAAATATTTAATATACAAAAAATATATATTTTTATGAAAGGTCTTCGGAAATAATTTCAAGATGCATATTGAATTTGTAATTAAATACAAAATTATGTGCCTCTCTGGGATGAGAGAGGAACCCAGCTTTCAGGAAAAGTAATAGAAATTAATAAACTTGATGGATACAAGTTACCCAACGGGTGACACTGTTATAATTATAATTTCCAAAGAAGACACTCAACAAGATTCAGTATTCTTCCTGTTTGCAAAGTAATTGCAGAGATTCTGTCAAAAGACATTATATGCCAAAACCTTTAATGCGTGTACAGCTTTTTAATTGGGCTTTAACTCTGCTTGCCTTGGCAAGCTCCAGGAAGCTTTAGCACAGGTTAAATAAGTTCAAAAGGGTGATGAAGCCAGAGCCTTAGGTCCTGTCACAGGAGACTCAGGGAGTGATGGGACCCAAAGCAGACACAGAGCTGGGCACACTGTTCCCTCTTGATTGGGAACCAAGAGTAATTTTGTCAGCAAAGCTGATACCTGATTAGATCTCAGAAACACACCATGTTCATTTAAAGCCGCAAAGACAGATATCACAAGGCACACATGAAGAAGCTGAATGCCTCTGCTATCAGTGTCAGAACAAGACACTTGAAGATAATCACCTGACTGGGTCTTGGAGCATCTGTCCTTGTGAGCAATTACTGTGCTCCAGACAGTCACTGGAATCAATGTGACCCTTATGTCTGAAAAAGATCTGCTGTTTTAGGTGCATAGGAGCATCTATCTCCTCTAAAAAATTGAGCTGATTCACAAAATGGTACTTAAGAAGGGGGCAGAACTAACATCCTTTATATTTATCTTCAGCAGAAAAGACTGTTTTTAATGCTGAACTTGGGTTTTCTACCTGGCCACAGACATTCTGCAGACATGTCAGACCATTCATCACTTTCATGTTTTCTATCTGAATTATTTATTTTGCTTTTATAAGGAAAAAATTATGAAGTTCTCCCTCAAAAGTCATTACCATGATTGCTTTCTCACTGTGCAAGCTGGACAGTGAATTCAGCCACTATTCCTATGTACCAGTAACTGGGAAACAGAAGTAGGCAAAATGCAGTGCTTTTGGTTTTTTGATCTTTCATAGACAATTACTACCATGAGTCTTATCTTGACCTATTGGTCAGTCTAGAAAAGCTTTTTGAAAGATTAAGCAGTCTATGATAACATAGACTTGAGAAGGCAGAGGTCCTCCTTTAACTAAGTTCCTTTAGATACTTTCCAATAAAAATACCAGGACAATTTTCTGTTTGTAAAATCCTTAACCTGCAGTCAAAAGTTTTGAAAACATTTTGATTCCAGATATTGCAAAACATCATCCAATTTTTCTTTGTTCTCTTTCACTCTGTGGTTAAAATGAACTATGCAATTCATTCTATTTTGGAAGTAAAGCTTTGTAAACATAAGATTTGCAAACCTGTTTAGACTTTTACAGTGTTTTTTTAATATGCACTGCACACACTTGTTAAAAGGGTTGTTGTTGACCCATAATTCTTTCTTAATAAAAGACTGATCAGAATTTAATACTAGTGATTTTGAAGGGACAAGTTTTTTGGCCAAGAGATACGTATATGAATAAAACCAGTGCTAACTGGTGCTAACTCCATTTTTAATGTAAGAAAAATGACCCATTTTGTCTCTAAGGATAATTAAGTCTCACAATATATTTATTTAAAGATTTAGCTGCTACTGGAAATAATAAGAAATCATCCAACAACTATTAGTAAGCCTTTACTCATATCCAACAAGCTTATTAATCTTTTGTAATCTTTGTTTTTCTATCCACACAGGAAATCAAAAGCAGGGGTTTTTTGAAAAATAGAAGGTTAAAAATTTATCAGATGTATCCTGAAAAGATATATAATATCACTGACAGATAGTGATTGTAAGAATGCTTTTTTTTGTTGACCTATCTCCACCTCCTATGATAATTTTCAGAAATAATATATTTTGCTAAATATATGTATTACCATCTTGTTCAGGAAGTTTGCCCATCATCCAGAAAGAAAAAAGATAATGAGAAACAGAGGAGAAAATGAAGCTGACAAAGAGAAATCTACATTGGTTAAAGGATTTCCACAACAAGGACCAGAACAGAGAACAACGTGAGTCTGTGAGTTCGTGGCTCTTCCTATGGGTCTTCCAATGGCTGCGGTAAACAACAGTTGTGGACAGAGAAACACGAAGACCTGGAAGACCCAGCGATCATCTTAAGAGCTAAAATAAGGAAGGATGGGCTGAGTACAGAAAAGTTACAGATGGTGTATAACAGGAAGTCGAAAATCCTAAATACTGAAGGATTATTACAATGGAGAACTGTAGCAAAAGACAGGTTAAAATAGCACATTATAAAGATTACAATTCAATAGTATCTTTTTTAGGATGGATTTAGATCTAAGACTCATCATTATTTTAAAATAAGAGATAATGTGCAGACCAGGGGATGGACTGATTATTGACTTAAAGGCTGGCATCATCATAAATGAATTCAACAGCCTATCAGAAAAGACAAAAACCCAGGAAACTGAAGAGCTTAGCTCCAGAAAACAGGTTAATGTCTGGTACATTTAAGATGGGGGGAGGCTACCAATCCAGAAGCGACAAGGTACGGAAAGAGATTGAGATGTCCAGTGTCTAAATTATTCTCTGTATGAGAAAAACTAAGGTCACCTCTATTCAGTGTATGTGACACAGTGACCCAATAGAAAAGAAGATAAAAGGTCATATCTCAACTCTTCAGAAACAACAAGTAGGAATCATGTTAGAGATGCAGTCCAAGAACTCAGAGAGAAGGGTACATGACAAAATACAAAAGGAATGAAGAAATTAAAGAAGGCAATGCATGGAGAAGGGATATGGTGGCAGTAAAGTTCAGTTTTGGGACAGTGTCACCCAGGCCTTGAGCAAGAGCCACAGGAAAGTGTGCGGATGCTGCCTGGAATCTGTTAGTGTTTGAAAGGGGAAAGTGGAATGCAGGGCAGAAAAGAGACTGTCAGCTTTGAAAGTACTAAGGATCAAAAAGGAAAGAAAAAGATAGAGGAAATCGTGAGAGACTGGTGACAAGCACAGGTAAGCTGCAAAGAATATTTAAATAACCCTCCAAGCAGTAGTGGAAAAAGAGTATAAAGTCATCTTCTCCTGTCCTCATCGAGGCAGCTTACACCTTATTTCATGCTGATGGAATAATTTCTCTCCTTCCAGTATGACAGTATGCACTCTTGCAATTGCTTCTTAATTTTTCTCAGGTTTAGTTCCGAGCACAATGCATGAAGGCATGTATTTATGCAAGGAAAATTTTCTTTTTTATCTGGATTTTAAGTCTGCAAAGATCTGAAACAGATCATAAAAAACAACAACACCAACAAAAAATAGGTTTCTCATTTTCTGCTTAATTTTTATTTCTAGAAATAAGGTATTTTTAATTGATATTTCCTTGGGGATATGAAAAAGAATCATTAAAGCAGGTTCTCTGACACTAACTTGCACTTCAGCCAGCAAATTTAGTTAAATATTTTTCATATGTTATATTTTTCTATATAATACAACATAACATAAGTTTTCAAGCTTTTTTTTCAAGACATGGATTTAAATGAAGTTCTGTTTTCTTTTTATTCTGAACAGTTTCCCCTTTTTTCTTTCTTTATTCTTCTCATGGTGCACAGTCTTGGCATTTCTGAGCATGTAAGAAACTGTAATTGACTGTTCTGTACACCACATTCAGGTTATCATACTGACATCACTCTGTAAATGGCTAAGGTTAAATAAAATAATGAAGATATGCAGCCACATAAAATATGTTTCCTGTTAATCGTGCCCATCTCACCCTGTACAGTGTTTTAGCAATGAGTCATTGTAATTAATTGACTGTACAATAAATGTACTAAAAGTTGAGCTTGGTAATAACACCCTTTGGCTTTGAAAGTATTGGCAGACTTATGTTAGCATAAAAATCAGGTTTTACATCTTCAGCTGTAGATGCTTTAAGGCAGTGAATGCCTTTTGGGTGTAACTCTGAAGGACAGTAGTACAGTGCACAGGGCTCCAGCTGCCAGCTCAGTGTCTGATGGAATGCCAACAGAGCACAGCAGAATATTCATGAGCTTTGGCACAGGCTTGATCTGAAGGGACTGCACAAGTTTTTTCTGAAGTTAGTTTATGCCACATTTGCCCAGGACATGCTGCTTTCCATGATGCAGACATACCCTAAGTTCTATACTGACAAAGTGTTTTCTTTCTGTATTTAATTTCTACATATAGCTGGGGCTGCAAGAAATGAGGCACTAAAACTCCTTTAGGGTGGTGGCTGGACTATGGTTTATTTATTTTTGTGACCTCAGAGCAATCTGAGACTCTGAATTTCAAAGCTGTTCTTTCCCCTGTTATCTTTGTCATTTGGCCTCCGATACTAATAAATTTTGCAATGTGCAGTAACAGTTCCTGAAAATGTTCACATTTACAAGGGGCTAGCAACCATCTAGCAATCATAACAGCAGAGCCTATGAAAGACAGAATCTTAAACTCCAGATGCCCAGTGCATAGTTCTCCTCCAACTTTTATAGGAACTTACACTGATATTTTCTAAGATAAATTTCACATTCATTTTAGCTTCAGATGGTTTTCAGCCAATATGGCAGCTCTCCTAAATATCTTATGTAATTTTTGTCATGTCATACATTAATATTTAAGTTCTTTAGCAAAACAAATTGCAACTTCTAAGCAGCCTGGAACCTCGGAATTCTGCATACAGAAACAGAATTTATTGAGATAGCAGTAGAAGTGAAATCCCTTGTGATGTTTTGTCACATTGTGACTGTAATTGTTTCATATTGAATAAACTGTAAAAGAAGGCTTGAATAGCATGTAGTAGGAAGTGTAAAAAGTGTTATTTTTTTATTAAAAAGTCTGACACAAAACTCAGTAAGCAGAATGAATCTTTCCACTGTTTTCAATGAGGTTTAGATGAAGCTTTATGATGACAGTCTGCTTTTAAGCCATGATTGTTTATTCTTTATGATGAATGAGAGACACACACTAATGAATCACCCTCTTGAATGCTAGTGCTATATTTAAATAGAAGACAATTATTGCCACCTTAAACAACTGATTCTTTCTCCCTCTTTCATTCAAATAAGTAGATTTGTTTTATTCTGCCAGCCATAGGAAATAGAGAGTAAAACCATATTTTCTAATTGTTTTCCCCTACTTCATATGCCCTTAAACATTTTTAGTCAATATATGATAGGCATCTTGTACCTCAGACTGTATTTTCTCCACAGAAGATGAAGAAACACATGGATTCTTGTTGGAAAAAACCCAAACTTTCTTATGATTGAGAAAGGTGCTTTCACCATCAAGCAAACACTGTAATCTTGAGGGCATCATCTAGTAACTTCTGTAGTCTATTTCTGAAAACTGTTTGATACACTGACAACACTGCATGATGCCCATCCCTCAGTGCTCACAAATGAGCTGCAGAAGAAGAGCGCTCGATTGCCTGGGAAACCTGGGGCTGGCACAGTGTGCTCACCACACACTCCCTCAGCCTTCAGCCTGGAACAGAGGTACACAAAAGCCTGCCTTATCCCAATGGCTGCCCTACAAGGCAGCACACAGGAGTGAGGTGTGAGTCACCTCTGTGGCGGCTGGTGACTGCAGGGGCAGCCAGCCTGACAAGAACCAACCCACTGCACAGGCAGCTCTGGGTTGCCTTTGGTAATTTGGGTAATTTCCTTTTTAATGCCATTGTTTCTTTGAGGGACTGATGTGCCTGCACATGAAAGTGAGGGCACAGCATCAGGACCTAAACTTTATCCTGCTAAAACAACCAAACCTGATCAATATCTGCCTTCAGCAGAGAGCAGGGAGAGTGCAGTAGCACCGGCAATTAGCTCCTTTTCTGGGAGGAGAAGGAGCAATGTGGATGCTTCATACCTAGAAAGTGTGAAATGTCACTGTGCCAGTGCAGAAGGGATATGTGATGGCTACAGAGCCTGAAAGGAGCAGGCTGTGGGACAGTGTGTGGAGCTGGGGCAGATCTAGGTCTGCAGTAAAGATCTGGGAAGGGGGAATTAATTTGAGTGGCTTGCAAGGGGGCTCTTTGTGTGAGTGTGTGAGGGAGCAGCACATGAAGACAGAGACCTTTAGCATGGAGTAAAGTAGTTGTTGGTAAAGAGAAAATGAAAGAGAATCCACAGTAAAAACAGTAGAATATAAATCAGTGGGAGTGACATCACAGCTGAGCACATCCTGTCTGTGGCCCTGCTGAGTACAGCTGCAAGGAGGGCCATCTGGAGCACTGATTTGTACTGTGATTCACCAGCATCAACGACAAAAATAGCTGGCTGCCTCTGAGCTGTGGGTGTCACTTTGATAATGAAATCCGGTGGTCCTCTTTCAAAGGTTCTTTCACATGTATCATTATGAAAGTTCCAGTTCAAAGCTACACTGTTGTCAGTTTAATTTCTATCATATTTCTCATCTGAATTTGGGTAATTTTCTTTTTAATGCCATTGTTTCTTTGAGAGACTGAATGTGCATGCGCATTAAAGTGAGGGCACAGCATCAGGACCTAAACGGTATCCTGTTATAACAACCAAACCTGATCAATAGCTGCACAGTTTTAGAAGATCTTATAGCTCCACTTTCTAGAGATCTTTCTTGAGGAAAACACCATACAGCAGAGTCTATTTAGAAGGCAAGCAACTTTTATAAACTTCTTATGAGGGTGATTTAGCTACATCCAAAGAATATGTAGAAAAGCTATTGGAAGCAGAGATAGCTTAGCTGTTTCTTTGGTGTCAGAAACACCTCATGAGATCCTTTCCAACTTTTCCCTAAGTGAAACTAGCAACCGAATTTTGTTCTTGCTGAAGTCAGTGAGGAAAAGAACACTGCCTAAATTTGTTAGCATGCAAGAGACAGGTTTTGGATAGTCTGTCCTTTCAGTTTGTTGTCTTTTGACATCTTCCCTCAGAGTCTCCTGGCAACAGTGGCACTTCTGACAAACAAAAGCCACACAGACACTGCTGTATCCCACCAGAATAACAATGACTTCCCATTCCAGTATTTATTCAAACAGTTGTTTAAATATGTGAGGCACAACACTTGAGATGAAAAAAAATATGTTGCTGAGAAATGTATTAGAGGATTTTGGAACATGCAGCAAAGCAACACTGGCACATGTGGAATGGACTAAACAAGTATAATTTTTCAAATGCCTTGTTTGTGACCCCAATTCAGAGTTCTTTCAAGTAGATAGCTTTGGCTGTGAAATAAAAACTGGACAAGACACTCTCCTACAAAGTACAGATGCCAATTTGCAGAATGAAATTTTGCAGGTCAAGAAGTTACAACTCTTCAAAAAAATTACATTTAAAATAAAACACTGCTCTTGCCTGCATTAACATCTACAGTGAGAAAGGCATTCAGACATCTGAATTTTCTTCATAAGGCTTTTAAGTGTTCCTTTAAGAATATTTATGTGTAGCCCAATATAACTGCATGGCAAAACAGTGAAGTGCCCCATACTATGGCTCTATGAGAGGTACAAAAGAATGATCTAGAACTCATGTAACTGATTTTTCAATTTAAGTTTTTTTCATTCTAAACCACTGACAGTAATAAAAAGAGGAAAGATTAATTTCAAACAGATATATTCAGGTGTATCTCTAGTGTAGAGCAGAATAGCATTGAAGGACTATTTATACCGCAGTCCCTGTAAACACTCTTCTGTGTTTTAATTTACCTGACCATTACAGAGCACCTTGTGGCACATGAAATAGCAAAATGGTGCCCAGCAGAAAGGCCAAATATAAAATGTGTAATGTAAACTTTACACTGTCCATAGTGACATTACTTTCCCATTTACTTCCAACATTGTTCCTTCAAATTTCTCTGCCCTACCAATAAAAAACAGGAAAACTCTAGGCTTGATGGCAGTCCAGCATGCTAGCTGCAGAGATCCTTATCTTGCTGGCTGTTTTGCACCTGACCAGGTTACCAACCAGGCAGATTGCCCAGCTGAAATGCACTGTGTTGGACACATGTTGCCAGGATGCCTTGACAGCTTTTTGGGAGACTCCTGGAAAAGGGCTCATTTGCCACCTTAACATCCATGTTAGAGCAAGCGTGAAGTCCTTACATCTATGGCTGCAATACAGACCACCTCAAAGGGCCCATCTTAAAGGGTGCTGCTGGATATCAGCTGCTCAGTCCTCTTCCCAGGGGACAGCAATGACTGATATAATTTTGTAAGTAATAATTTCTCTTTCTCTCTTGAAAAAGAGACTTAGATGGCAACACTGAAAGAAATTTTTTCCAACAGCAATGTGCCAGTTTATTCACTAACTCTGTGTGAACTCTGTGCCAGCTTCTTCACTTCAAGTCTACTGTACATTCACTTGATTTAAAAAGATTGGTTTTGGTCTTACTTTAAAGTTGTGGTACTTATGCATGACTTGTGTATGAATGAGGTGAATGAATTCATTACTGAGAAGCCAGATTAAGTTCTGCAGCTGTTCAGCCTGGAGACCTTGTTCAAAGCATGGCCAGAGTGACTGAAAAATCCTTTACTGAATGAGGCAGTTTTAGGCTCATGTGTAACATAGCAAGTAGCATTAGAAATGTTAGATTGGAAAAGAAATTAAAATTACTTGCTTATACACATTATCTGCAGAATAAATACTTTTTTAAAGGGCTACTCTGCAGGTAAGTAATGACACTGTATGAGTTGTCCCCACAGATGCCTGATCTTGAGGGTGTTAATTTGTGTCTTGAGTGCAGCTGTGATGTTCAGAGCTAGTATTCACAACCAAGATGTCAAAGGAGCTTTACAAATTCTGGATCAAATACAGGATGTTTGCTGTGGCAGAGAACAAAGTGAGAAAGAGAAGAATATCTCCTTTCTTCATGTATGACATTTTACCTAGTGTTCTCTCACAGATGACCTTTCAGGTATGCTCAGAAATTCTGGAAGAATTTTTCTATTTTGTAGTAGTTAAAATGCGTATTATATAATACTGAGGATGCAAGCTAAGGTAGATACTCTCCTTACCTTGTTTGAGCATGTTTCTGACTGCCTGTTTATGGCAGTGTTTTATTACTTAGGACATGACCATGCATGCAGTCATTTAATATTTATCCCTTTCAGCTTTCAGAGTTAATTGAACTGTAATGTTATACACGCAAACAGTAATGGCAGCAATGGCTGTATTGTTAGAGTACAGGTTATAAAATATGCTCTGCTTGGTAATTTTGTATTAGTGCTAATGGATTTTTGTTTTAAATATAGCTGACATGCTAAAAAATATAGACATGCCTGTTTTCAAAAGGGCTTAGGAAAATATTGATAGCATGACAGATCAAGAAATGAAATTACGTGAACAGAGGCTCACAGGACTAAAATCCCTGTCACGAGTCTGTAAGTAATTGTCTACACAGCACAAAATTTTCTGTATGAATTAAAGAAAAATTGAAATTCCATTTGAAGAATATCTGAACTCTGGGAAGAAGTAACAAAGAAAAAAAGTAGAGAAAGGAAATTCAAACAGACAAAAGATGTAGAGCAATGAGGCAGTTCCTCTGCAACAGAGACCACAGCAGAAAAGCACTATACAACTCTTGCTGATATAAAGTTAGTATTAGCAATGAAAAATACTTTGGATTTGCTGGTTGTTTTTCAAAAAATAAGACAGCACCAAAGACTGATTTCTTTTCTTTCATTGAAGAGTGACTATTTATGCTTGCAAGCATTTCTCATCTGTCCCCCAGAATATATTATTGTAGCATGGCCTATCTGCAATTGTAAGATATCTTTAAAATGTCATCTTATTTATTATATATCTAATTATTCTCATATGGCTTACGTACTGTTTCACATTTTTATGCTGGGTAACTGAATATAGTGGCACATGACAATGGTGTTTCTCTTGATCTTTGTGTGATTTTAGTGTAATGCATTCAAATCAACCTCATTGGAACTATAACTGAAGCAAGGAGTCAGTTATATGCAACCAAAGGTAGAAAGAATGGCAGTAAGGCTTTCAGGTTGTTTGATAGTTACTGCTTCTGTGCTTCCAAACAACAAAATAAGATATTTGGCTTTGATTTCCAGTGAACTGCAAGAACTTTTCACTCTACTTGGCTTACCAGCAGTAATAATAGTAATAGTAATAATAACAATTGCAGTAACAATAATAATCACCAACAAACCAAAAGAGAGTATCAACCTCACTTTTGCAGCCATCCACTCTCTACAGACTGCTTCTCTGTCAGGGGCCCTATAAGTTCCCTGAATTTCCAGTTTCAAGTAGACTGAAAGAACTTCTCATGGGTTCTCTTACAATACTCCTTGGACTTGGTGAAAGGTAATAGAAACCACAATGTTTCATGTAAAAACCATTAAGGCTCTACAAGCATTTTCAAATAACTTTTTTTCCTAGGGAATTATTAACTTCTGGAGTTACCAGTATGTGTTTTCTTTTATCTTTATTCTTAGGTAACTTGAAGAATTTTAGTTTTAAACCATAATAATTCACAATGAATCTTCAGGATGAGAGAAGAAGCAGCAGAATTATAAACATTTATGTTAATGAATGCCATGTAACATTGTGTGTTGGGCTATAGTACATGGTTTTACAATCATAGTAAATGGCTATATAACCATAGTAAATGGTTATTTTTTCTAAATTTGATTGTATATTTGCTAGAATATTCCTGTAATCTAAGGAATGCTTAGGCATTAGTTAGGCAATACATAGTTTTAACCATAATATGGTTAAATTGTTTCTCAAACCTATGAGCTGTGTATTTTGAAGTGTTTCTATGATTTAACTTCACGTACAGACCATAATAACAGCTCTGCAACAGGGTGCTAGATGATTCCTTCATGCAGCCTAGTGTTTTAAGGCATGATCACATCAAGAGCTAGAGATCTACTCTGGACCTTTTTGCCCTGGAAATATGTTTGTTTATGTACTCATAATTTCTAGCTGAATTGCAGAGACAAAATTTGCAAAGAAAATCATACAAGTGAAGACTGTAAAATCATAGCTTCCTTTCTTTACACCTTATTTAGAGAAGGCCAAGAAAAGGCCTTTTTTAATGCTTCTTCATACACAGAAGTAATAAAGAGTGTGTTTAAACACTAAAAAAGTGCATTTGTGACAGGGAGGGAAACAAACAGCAATGCTCCTAATTTTACATGACTCCAAATACTTACCCAGATCAGAGTTGCAGAGTCACATTGCTGATCACTCTGTCATTCTAGCCTGAGGTATATACTTATCTCCAGTAGTGGATGTGAAGAAATGTAAGTTGATTCCTGTTTCTGGCATGCTCATTTCTTGTCTCTCAAGGACTAATTTTGAGTTTGAATTAAAATCTAAAGAAAAGTAATGTGGCTAATTTTTGTCTTCAAAAGTGAACAGTAATTCATACATTTTCTGGTTTAGAGTTTTATATTTTTTTTTTAATTTATCAAGAGTGTTCTGAAATACACTTTCTTAGTATTTTTCACAATCCTGTAACTCCTCCCCCATCCCCCCAAGTGCTTAGACCTATAAAAATTCTTGATGGGCTAGCAATAACTTCAAGTAAGTTTGGAATTTTGTGGGCAGATTTACAGCAACAAAAGACTCTTACAATTTATCTTGGGTTTTGTATTCTATTTGATCCACCTGTTTTAAAAGAGTATCTCTGAGTTTTGTTGCAGTAGCATATTATGCTGAGATCACCAGTAGTAGTATTGACCCCCCCCATTGACTTCTAACATTTCTGAGGAGTCCACATCCTCAAGGGGCAATTTTTGATTTTCTAACCTCCCTACGGGCAAACCTGTGTTCATTTATTCTTGTACAAATTCCCACCTTTTTCTCTTGAAATATTAACTTCCTAGGTGTCATTGCTTCAAATTCCACTGCATACCAAAGATAAGAAGTCTGAAGCATTTTCCTTGCCCAGAATACTGATCATGTGTTTCTGTGAAAAACACTTGATGAACCTGCCATTCTCACACTGTTGCATTTTTAGTCTATTTTCAACTTACCCTCACTTTTTTCAGTAAAGACTTATTTGAACCCTAACTATTACAGAATCTTAACTCTTGTTCAAATGAGATGTTTTCCCAACTTGTTTCCTCTTGTAAAGCTTCTTTTTTGAACCTGCATTAACATTCTGTTGAACCATGTTCTGGTTTCCAGATTGATGGTACCCTTTCTCTGGATGAAAGCTCCATTGTAAATTCTCACTTCTTGATATGTGGTTTCATTTTCCAGCTTCTTTGGAATTCTGGAATAAAAAAATATTCTTCTCCCAAATGGAAAAAAACCCCAAACCAAAACCCTAAATAATTTATTTGTGCTTTTTTTTATGCATTAAAACTTGCTATGTACTTACTATGTGTCTTAAACTAAGGTAAAATACTGATATTTGGAGTCATACCTACTCTACACCCTTATGTTTTTCCTGCAAATTCCTATGAAGAGGACTTTAAACTTTTTACTAATAGTAACAAATGCAGAGAGAATATTATCTTTTTTGTCTGACTTACATTTTTTCTAGCATCAGTTTCAGACAACCACACAATACATGGTGCTCTGAAACCCTGCAAACCTTCAAAGCTAGTAAACTTCATACCTGTCCTTGCATTCTCTTCTTTCTCTTCTCCCTCATGTTTTTCTTCTTTTTCCTTCTAGGAATGGAGTGAGTGGTGAAATCTGTATTTTAAAGTCTTTCGATAGGTTTATCTTAACTTGTCTATCTGTGTAATTTCCTTCCTTTAGTTGAACAGATTTTTCAGTATTTTTTGATACAATTAAAAACAAAACCCAGAAACGTAGTGCCATTGTTCTCCTCTATGGTGATAAGCCCCTATGAAAATATATCTCTGTGGAACTATACTTACTGAAAATATACAGGTTGATTATTGTAATACTAATTTGGTGAAGAAGCAGTGTAAATAACAGGGAGAAGTGAATGGACATGCATTTCATCTTCCCAGATGATCCTCAGCGAACCCAGGAATTGCAGCTCCCCTTTGGCAAGAGCATTATCTTTGGGAATTGCTGCTACAGCAAGCATCAGCATGAGTTACTCAGCATTCTGAAAGCTGTGCTTTTAGGAAAGTATGAATTTAAGACAGATGAATAAGGAAAAGCCACAAGCTGTTCAGCACTTTTTCTGCAGAGTAGTGCTGCCCACTTTTCCAGACAGACTGGCAGATTAGTCACCAGTTTGTAACAGAGGAATGTTACTCCAGAGTATTGAATTCTACCCTGGAAAAACAGCCTGTCTCAAGAGAGCACACTACTACCACTTCTGACTCCTGTTGTTTCTGTGCATCAGTCAGATGTAACTTCCCTGATGCCTAACAGTAGCCAGAAGGTAGGAATGGGTGGTCATGGGTTAGAGTGTGTATGTGGGTGATAGGGGGATTGCAGCACCAGGCTGGGCTACCTAAACACCAGTGGAGTTGAGGTATTGCATTGTCTGATAAACAAAGTTAACCAGGCATTCACTGTACAAAGGCCTCATGAAAATAAATATATCCATTCACTCTGAAATTTAGGTATTTAGTGCTAATTGCTCTAAAGGAGCCCAAAGGGAAATTAGAAATTCTGTCTTCAGAGCAGGGCTTGAATAATGTTATAACTAAATGAAAACAATGAGGGAGGAAAAAATATTAAACAGCTGCTTTTGAAATAAGTACCATCATTCTGTGCTGTGAATAAATGAGGGATCCCTGTGAAAAATATGGTGTATGATCATATGTTTAAACTCTTTCTTACTTTATATTCCTTGTAGCACTGCATTAACACTGTGCAGAAACTTGTAATGTAAAGTGCTTTCCTCTTTCATTTCTTTAATTCTTAGCATGGCTCTGAAGCATGAAGTCCCTGCATGATGGGCAAATGAGGAGCCATAGGTGCTGCCCTTAACAGCCACCCTCTGTCTCCAGCATGGCCCTGTTCACAACACTGAACACTGTGTCAAAAAATTGACAAATTTTAAGAGGAAAGAAGGAATTGTCAACAGTCTTAAAGGAAAATGAAGACTATTTGGTGCTAAAAAATTACTCAGGAAGGTATAAAAATAGCATGTTGCATGTTTTGAACCAATGAAGAAGATTTCTGTATTTTGTGTTGGAGAATACAGTTGCGTTTTTTTAATCCTAGCCGCCAAGAACCTCACAGCTGCTCACTCACACTGTCACTAGAGGGATGAGGGAGAAAATTAGTGGAAAAAAATCAAATGTCATGAATTGAGATGCAGAGAGTTTAACAGGTAAAGCAAAAAGCACCCATGCTAGCAAAGCAAAAGAAGGAATGACTTCACCCCCTGGGCAGGCAGGTGTTCAGCCTTCCCGAGGAAATCTGCGCTCCATCACACCTAACTGTGACTTGAGAAGACAGTTGTCACCACTCTTTATATCTTCCCCTTCCTTCTTCCTCAGCTTTAAATACTCATGCCATATGGTACAAGGTATCCTTTTAGTCCATGTGGGTTACCTCTGCTGTCTAAATCCTGTAGAAATCCTTTAGAGTTCCCTCCTAAATCCTTGTGCAACCCCAGCCTGCTCACTCTCCGGTGGGGTGAGAGGCAGGAAAGGCCTTGGCTCAGTGCAAGCCCTGCGCAACAATAATCAAAACACCCCTGCTTTATCAATGGTTTTTCCAGCACAACTCTATGCTTGCAACTGTGAGGAAAATTAACTCTATTCCAGCCATAACTAGCACAATAGTCTATTGCATCTCAGTAATGACATAAAATGAGATGAATGTTACAGTAGTGTTATCATTTAATAGATCAACTGCACAAATGTCATGCTTATGCACATTTACTGAAACAAATATACCTTGAAAAGAACAGAATTAATCAACAGGTCATCCCTACCTCTGCCTTTCAGAGGAAGCTAAATCAGCTCCCTACAGGCAGCTGCAAGAAGAGAGTACCAAGCAGGGAGTTTAGTATGCAAGCTGCTGCTGTTCTGCCTAAGTGAGAAAACACGACTGTTTCAACAAGCTGTTAGTAACTCTGTGTATGTGCTGTGCAATGTATTATGCAAATTCACTCCTTTAAACGTTAATTTGAGGTCAATGTGGAAATATGCCAAAATTCTTATAGTTAGATGAGAAAATGCACTTTGATAAGGTTAGCCACTAATTTTGTTAATTTATTATTGTGACCCTATATTAAACCATTTGATCTTGTCATTGCAAATACCAATTTTTTTACACTTTAATCACTTCAGTCTTTATTAAAATTTTTACCAGCCTGTTCAGTCAATAATTGAACTAACAAAAGCCTGTACTCAACGGTGCTGTTTTCTTCCATGTGTAACTGCTACCAAATAGTGGCCAGCTGGGCTTATTGTGGAGCTGAATGCCCAGAATTTTCCAGAATGGCAGAGGGAAACAATGCTGCATAGGCTAAGGCCAAGCACTGTTATGAAGACTTGGACTTGAAACGCCATACTACATATACATATTCAGAAAACAGGAAGCCTGATTATCTCTGCTGAGATTTGATTGTGACTAAACTGGCAGCTAAGGGAGGTGCTTGTCTGGAACAGATATAAGCTTGTGGTTTGGCTGATTGTGGTGGAGTGACTGGTGTTGAAAGCTTGAAGTCAGAGGGTGTAAAGATCACAGTGCATCTCTGTTGGCTTTCACAGTTACACGGAATGGCATGTGAACCTATGTGAACCTTCTGCCTGGGGGGCCTGCTTAGTGTGAGATCTGATTAATCTCAATCAGTTAACTGATTAAGAAATACACTGTCAGTATGCTAGAAGACTAAAACCAGCATGGAAGAGCAATGTGTATTTTTCAAAATTTTTTTGGTAGCTGCAGCTCAGTGGCATTGCTAGACTGTACAATATTGTCACTTGACTGATAATATATTTCTTATTTCTTGCAGTATGGTTGGGTTTTTTTGCCATACTGCCTTTCGCAGATCAATTAAAACATTAATCTGACGTGCCAAGCTCATCTTTGTTAAGGAAACATTTCCTGGTTTGTGAGGATGCAGACTAGAGGATCCTGTAGGAACACTATGGGAAAAATATCTGTAGGACACTACAGGAAAATATAGGAACACTACAGGAATAGGAAACCATTTTCCAGTTTTAGGAGAGATATATCATGAATGAGGAAAGCAAATGCCAGTATTCTCAGGCTGTGTCTATCCTGCTGTGCAAAGATTTGAGAGTTCAGGGAGTGGTGGTGACTTAATGGCTGTTGAGGAAGTAAAGGGGATGAAGTTTTACCTCATACAAATCTTTTGTCAGCAAACTTTGCATGTGATGTGGCCAGTCATAAACACTGGACACTTACTGCTGAAAAAAACCCCACCCGTGCAGAGTCTGCTTCTCCACAGAATGACAGATTTATTAAAGCACAGGGTGCCACATCCAAATGATGAGAGCTCTGCAGTCAGAAGAGTTAATTTTCAATGAAAATCCTCCACAAAGGTCCTGACTCCAGTCTGCGTGCAGTTTATAGCAGAATAAATGCTGAACACTTCTGGTTGTGAATGCTCAGAAACTGTGTTTACTTTTAAAAACAAAGGCTGTCTTTGCAAACTGTGCATACACTTAAGTTGCTCTCCTTCCTTATCCTTTATCCATATGGGTCTTCACAAGGCAAAACTTAAATGCTTCCAGTCTCAATATATTTCTCCAACCTTGTGGTTTTTTTCCTTTTTTTCTTGACACCCCACATCTCCCACCAGTCTTGCTTGCTGACCCTTCTTCTGCCATTTTTTATTGTATTTCTGCTTAGTGTTTTCCACCACCATATTTTTCTGGACTGTCTTTCCTTCTGCCCTCTGTACCCTAGTTGCTGACCTCATTCTGAACAAATGTATACCTGAAATTTTCAGACTGTTTGACTGAAAGAAGAAAATCAGCTTAAAATCTTTCCATTTTAGTTGTCAAACTTGTCAAAATTAAAAAAAAATTATAAATGGGTTTTGTTTGCTATTTCCTTAAAATACAGCAGTATTTGCATGAAAAGATGAAAATTGTCATGCAGTTCTTGGGTACATAAGACAGGTGTTATTGTACTGGTATGACAAAATAAAAATACTAAAATTCAGTAGCAGTTATAATTAATTATTAATCAGGAGGGCCTCGGAGATTCTGAATTATGTACAGAAACATTCTTCTAAGTTATCCAAAAGTATACAGAGCCCAAACAAGGTTCGCTGGAGTTCTTAATGATGTGAAATACAAAGGCCCTGATCCTTCTGTGTTCAAGCCAAATTTCATGCTTTGCACTGCATCTCTTTTATTGGGTTTGATCAGATTTGCTTAGTGTATCACTTAAAATAGGATTCCATTAACATACTAACCTTTGGTATGCTCTATCTCTTTACATGCTGTCACATATTTGCAAAGGAGTGTCTGTCATTGTGCTGTGGATCTTTTTGATTCAAACTGACTGTAAATTTAAACATGTGATGCTCCTGAAGTTCAGATAAGTCGACATTTGTTTTCATCTTGAAATGGGGTTACCTCTTTGGTGTATCAGAAGTCTGCACTATAAGCTTCAAAAAAGAAGTAATCTTAAAATACAAATTTTCTTTGAGGAACTGTGAGAGAAAAATAAACATATTAATACAACATTTTGTGCATGTTCTATTTATTTTTGCATTTGTTTTGATCTCCACTAAGAGATACAAGCCATCCATGCAGCATTTTAATAAAAAATCCCAACAACTTGTAAATAAAATCACTTATGTAGATTAAAGAGGTGTAGTCATTACATAAGAAACTTTAGAAAAATATGAAAAGGACTGTACTGAGAAACTAGTTTTTATAAAAAATTTGTTTTGGATTACCTCCCAAAAAGTTTAACTTTTTTTTTCCCTCTAAAATGGTTTAATAAAAAGCAAATAATACAATAGAAGTATATAGTTCTTTGAAACATTTCTCTCCATGCTTAATAAATGAGTATATTTTCATGTTTTCCTTAGATGCTTGAGTGTAATAGAGACATAATTTTCTTATGTTAATAAAACTTTAAAACTTTAATTTTTCAATATACTTGTATACCTCTGGAATAATTTATGTTAATGCTTATTTACTTCTGTAGAGGCAAAAATACATATGTATACAAATTTATTATTTGAGATGTAGGGTGCACTTTCGCAGATGATGATTCCCAGTTTGAGGAGAACAGACTTTTCAATTTTGCATGTGGAATTTGGTGTAAGCTGTAAAATTGCTGATTTATATTTGGTGAATACTAATTTTCAGTTAAGTCATCTTGTATGTGAAAGAATTTTTTTAGGTTTTTTCAGTTGTTTGATTGATTGGTTGCTTGCTTGCTTGCTTGGTTAGCTGGATTTTTTAGTTTTCTTTCCTGAATTTTTCAAAAGCACCACAGTTTCAATAGCACAAATATTTTTGGAAACCTTAAAAAATGAAC
The DNA here is from genome assembly GCF_036417665.1 of Passer domesticus. Classification (NCBI taxonomy): domain Eukaryota; kingdom Metazoa; phylum Chordata; class Aves; order Passeriformes; family Passeridae; genus Passer; species Passer domesticus. Next base: position 53,522,601 of record NC_087512.1, on the reverse strand, counting down.
TTGAATATTACAATTAAATTAATTTCAGTCTGCAAAAGTAGCACCTCTATTTAGAGTAAAATATTCAGGTGCATAACTAAAAGATTACAGGGGTAATGATTATTGATATAAGTTGTTCCATTAGAAAAGAGACATTATATTATCTGCACTAGGCATGAGCAAAACAATAAAAAATTAAGTGCTTTAAAAAATGTACTAATCAGAAACTATTAACTCAACATGCTCACCAATAATTTTGGGTAATGGATGGATGGGAATCTTGTCATTTCTAGGGGCCAATTTGCAAAGAAACAGGAAAATTTGTCAAACAAATTGGATCATACTGAATCATATGGTCTACTTTCCTTGGATATGCATTTGGCTTCAATATATTTGTTCTTTGAAAATCCATGAGCTCCCTTAGACTACCAGCCTACTGCTACTGTAGAGACTTCAGAGTTAACATTTCCTCAAGAATGATTTTATAAAATCAAAGGACATTTCTCCTCCTAATAAATATGAGAAAGCAGATGCTGTAGAATGATTATTTAGCAGTAATTTCTAAGGACCAATGTTATATTCTGGTATTAAATATATGAAACATCTAATATAATTTATTTTCAGATTATATATTAGTCTAATTAATATTATATATTAATCTAATATAATGTGTTTTCATGGCTTACATTATGGACTCATTTGAATTGCTACTTTTTCATGTTGAGATATTTTAATAAAGCATGTAATATATAATTATATAATATAGATCTATATATGAATTGTTTGTTCTAATATACACAATTTGAACATAATATATAGAAATAAATTATGTACGATTGTGCAGTTATCTGTATTTTTGCAGGCTGAAAAGCTGTCCAGTAGAAATCGACCAGGGCTGCTGCCGGTCCAGAGCAGCTGAGCAAGAGCCAGCCTGTGGGCAGCCTGTGGCCAAGAAGGCCAAGGGCAGGGTGGGCTGTGTCAGCAGCAGAGGGGCAGCAGGAGCAGGGCAGCGAGCGTCGGCCTGTGCTGGGCAGCGCTGCGGCCGCAGCTGCAGCGAGTCAGCGAGTGCTGTGTGCAGCTGTGGGCCCCTGTGAAGCAGAAAGTCCTTGAGGGGCTGGAGCGTGTGCCCAGAAGGACACGGGAGCCGGGCAAGGGTGTGGAGCACAAGGCCAGGGAGGAGGTCCTGAGGGAGCTGGGGGTATTCAGGCTGGAGGAAAGGAGGCTCAGGCAGGACCTACTTTCTCTCTTCCATCCCAGAGAGGTGGTGGTAGTGGGGTGAGGGTCAGGCTCACCCCACCTCTCCCATGGTACCAGCAACAGGATAGGAGGAAACAGCCCAAAATTGAACCAGGGGAGGTTTAGATTGGATATTAGGGAAAATCTTTCACTGAATGGGTTACCAAGCACTGGAAGAGGTTGCCCATGGAAAAATTATAATATTATGAAGATGTGGTGCTCAGGGGCATGGTTTAGTGATGGATATGGCAGTGCTGGATTAATTTTTGGACTTGTGGATCTTGGAAGTCTTCTCCAAACTAAATGACTCTATGGTTTTGTGATAATATGGTATATAAACACCACTTTTTAGGGTTAACCAGAATGTTTTCTTGGTATTTTTTTAATGACCTGTATTCCTCACACCAGAAAAATTTCTAGGAAAGGTTTGAAACATTTTAATCTTAACATCTGAACAGAGATAATATAGCTTACTATTATAGACATTAGCTTGGTCCATGAAAACATGTATCAGTGACTTTTTTAACCTGTAAGATTGAATATATTTTCTATCATGCTTATATGGGATCTAAACAGAAATGAATGCTGCTAGTTCAACACAGGATATGAAATTTGCAATTTAAGGAAATATTCTCAAATTTTAATGGTAGCCATCTGGAAAAACATGGAATTATGTCATCACTCTGGTTTGAGTAGTTATAATGTTCCATGATTTTACTTTCAAAACTATCTCTATGAAAAACTGGAAGGTAGATGACAAAGTTATTTACATAAAGTCTTCTTCATTTCTCACTGTGACAGACACCACATCAATGTTAGAGGAGACAGAGCTGACTGAATATTTCCCAGCAACTTCATAATACAGTTTATTGTAAATCCTATTTAAAATAATGACATGTTCTACCTGAAATTTATCTCTTCCCCCACAGCTCCGTCCAAAAGACATATATCATTATTTCCTGCTGTATTTTCATTTAACCCTACAGCTGAAATTTGTCTAAAAAGAATCATATTTTTATCACATCAATCCTCTGTCTCTTGAATTATCATTCTGGAATATTCACTTTCTTTTCTTAATTATATATTTTAAATTATCTGTCTGTGAAAACACCATGAAGTGTTATAAAGAAGTTACAAAGAAAGTTATAGGCAATCTCATAGTACAGATTACATTTGTACATCCAATACTTAGGATTTGCTCTGTAGAGCATGATGACCATGTTATAATTAGTACTACATTGAATGCGTGAAAAAACAGGTGCTTTATGTCTCCAGTGTCTTTTGTCTTCAGTACCCTCCCCTTAAAAAAAATTAGAATAACTGCCTAAAAGACTACCATATTGGGATTTTTCCTAAACCAGACAAGTTCCAAACATAATTGCTTTTGTAAATCTTAGCTGCTGTAGAAAATTGGGATTTTAATTTTCTGAAGGAAATAACTACTCAACCATGCAGTGTTTCTGACATAGCCTTAAGCCTGGTATGATTTAGGAGGTGATAACTTTGATTCAATAGCGGGTACACTCATTGTAATTCACTGAAAGGTGACTGATTTGACATACAGTGGTTACAACTAAGCACTTTTGGGTGCTTCCCTAGGTTTGGAAGGGAATCCACATAGCTAAAAGATGAAAAATCACAAAAAAATTATGACTTCTCCAAAGGCAGAATGAACTTTTACAGTGTGATCTTTGCAGAAAATATTTATTGTGATAAATGTATCCAATTCTTACTCTGATAGGAGATTACCTTTGATTAGTCTTGTAGATCTGGTTGGTGTTTTGTGGCCAACCCCAGAAAATAATTTAAACTTGAAGTGTGCCATGGAACTCTACTATTTCAGCTCAGAAGTAACACAGTACTGCAAATTTCCATTATGACATCACCATGAAACATGCAATCTAGAATTTTATTATGTCTGCTTTTCCTGTAGCTAGCATGGTCAAATTATGTACTAAATGAGATTAATGTCCAGAGTGACAATACTGCAAATTCAGTCAGGTTTGTGAATGTTGTATCCCACTTTTTATAACTTTTGGTTTGCTTTAGTTTGGGGTTCATTCCATACAATCAGTAGATGTAAACAAGTGGGATTTCTTAATGAAGTTGTGCTTTATCAATAGCTGTATAAAATAACCCTGAAGTTAAGCATCTTAAGTTATTATTACTTATAACTTACATTGTATACCTCATGCTTTCTTGGAAATATATGCCTTGACTTCAAATTCAATATTTGTGTTCTGTCTTAAATTTCTGCTAGATTTAGAAAAATAATTATGATGCTTGGATTTATGAACCCCTGATTTTGACAACGGGACAGATTATGTTCTTACAGCAAGTTTACACTAGGTTATATCATCTGGCAGAGTGGAGTAAACCATTGAATAGGGTTGTTCTGATTTTATATTCTTTTTACTGAAAAGATAGGGTATCTCTAATTTTTTAAGAGAATGTGATAATTTTGTATTACTGAATCCTTTTCCTTCTACTGAATAAATCTGTGCAGTTGACCATGCATGTATCGAGAGACCATTTACTCTTCTACTACATTTAATTTTCTCTGATTTTCACAACTCTGCATACATACCCAGTATGGAAAACTCTTATATTCTTTTTTAAAATATTAATCTAGTGCTTCTGAAAAGACCAATATCCCCAGAGGCTGGAATGTTCTCCTTGTTCATTGAAAACACACAACCAAATGCCGAAAAGCTTTATATTATTGTCTGGCTTCCTTGTGCAACTAAATAAAAGTCTGAAACTGCAATCTTTTTAAATAAGAGTATTTCATGTTCATTGAGATTTAGGAGCGAGTGCTGAATCTATCAAGGAAAATGTATTTATTTGTCATGGATGTGTGGTAACTGTGGGGCTAATTCATTTCTCTTCAGGCTGCTAAGTTGCCATGTTATGGAAAGAATCTATGAATTACCAGTGAATTAAGTGAAATTTTAAGAATTAAATGTTGATACAGAACATCTAGTATCATGACTCATTCATTTTCTATTTATTAAAATCTTGACATGTGGATAATCCAGGATTTTTTTAAAAGCAGAATTACAAACAAACTCTTTTCATTATTTTATTAATGTTTTTCTGTTTAGCTTCAAGTTAAAGTCCAGAAGACTTCACATTTATATGCTGCACAAACATGTGGGGAAAACCCCAATATTTCTATGTGATTTAGCAGCCTATTCTGTTTTCAATATTTGTTTGGTATCATAAAATGATTTAGTCCAGATGGGACATTTGTGGGTGCCATCTAGACAATGCAAAGCCGGGATAATTTTCAAGTTGGAGAATGTTAATTCTGACTTCATATAACTGAATTTTGAAAAGCATCAAAAATGCAGGTTTCACAACCTCCCTGAGCAATGTGTCCCTGCAGTTGCCTGCTTTTTCTGTGAAAAACTTTTCCCTCGGTTTGCACTTGGATTATTGCAGATTTTGCCTATTGTCTGTGCTCCTCTGATCGGACTTTGCCTCTGTAACACCCTACTAGAGAGCTGGCAAAATCCTTCTCCAATTATTCTTCTCATGGCTTCCTCAGCACCTTGATAACTCAGAGATGGAAAGTACTGATCATTTAAGGACAAAACCACAGAGATGAACTATGTGAATTCTACTTCATATCTCAGTATTGTTTAATTCAGCCTGGAAAATTCAGGTTTGTTTTCTGGTTTAAATAATTTCCTGAACTAGTATTCAGCAACATGGTAAATGATTGTGAGATAAAGTGACAGGGTAGGAGGAGAGAAATAACTAAAATATCTTCACAGCTAAAGAAATACTGTGTGCATCAAAGGGGATAATATTGAACCATTTAAAAGAATTGTCTCTTGTTTCCAGATGTACCTGTCATTTTAAATTGTCTTATTTATTGTCTGTGGTTTTACAGTGACATTTTAAAAATTAAGGGAAAAAAGGCAAAAATCAATGTTTACATTGTAGTTACATCTTGCTTGCATAATCTATGGAAAAAATAGAAAATCTGTGATTCTAAAGATAGCACTAATCCTGTCAGTGTTTGTAGAGAGCTGCTATCCATAAATGTGTGTGCAATAGGTAGTCTCATTCTTTTACTCAGAGTTGCAGGGTATGTATTATCTTTCTTGGTGACAGCAAATTTAATGTATTTTCCTGTTTGCTGTTTTTCTTGAAGAAGATCAGTGCTGCATATCCTTCACAGAAACATCTGCTTGCATTAAACATTTTTTGCTCTTTCCCTGTGCCAAGTGATTTATTGTCATGTTTGACAGTGCTTGTGTTTGTGTCAGGTCAATGCTGCCCAAAATCTTTTTCTTGTAATTCAGTAGTGTTTGAGTACTTGTCATTTTTACATCCATTGCTTAACCCTTACATTACTGGCATTGTCCAAACTGGCAGCTGAGTAACTTATAAGGATCTGAAATCTTTTAAGCCTGCATTAAGTATATTCTCAGATCATTTGTATGTCTGTAAGTTACTGGTGACTGCTCATGTGTCTTTGTCTATTAGGAAATAATTGATAATGTTCCTGCTGTAGAAAAGAAAGCTGAAGATAAAATAGCTTTGCAGAGATACTTTAAAATAAATACACATGTACAGCAGTAACAGGATAATGTCTGATGTTTGCTATGTTTTCTTATAATATAAAAGTCAAAGCATATGCCATATAAAAAAGCTTACTTTTACAATTTCCAGGCTTGAGTATCTCTCTCTGTATTTTTACTAGGGGTTTTTCTGGTTTTGTTTTTTTGTGTAGTTTTTAATTGCAGATATTTCCCAATCCCTGACGGTTTTGTTGGTCTAAGTGAAATCTTCTATTCTTAATTTCTTTTCTCCTACAGACATGCATAATTTTTGTCCAAATTAGGTGCAAATATAGTTACATCACAATTCCAGATAAGAAAATAGTCTGCAGAGATGAAAGAACATTCCAGCAATAAAGGTATAAACCTCTATTGTTAATGGAGATACCTTTATTGTAGCATTTTAGCCACAATGCTTCCCCTAAAGTATCTTCTTTCTTGTCCTTTTAACTTACCTTCCTTTTTTGTTTTGGTAGTACTTTTAGTCCTAGGAAACGTTTGTAACATTTTTTTTTTCCTCTTCCCTTTCTCTTCTTTCCTCAGCATATAACCTCTGTGTTTCCGTGATATTTTATATGTATATTTTTTCTCTCTTTCCAATTGTATGCTCATCCTCAGCAAGCATAACTAAAGGGACAGGATAAGCCATTGTCCTCCTGGCTTTTCTCGTGTTCTCACATCATCAAATATCTACTTGTCTCCTACTTGAAACATCGTTACCACACATTCCTTTTTCAAATCTCCTGAAAGAGACAGCACAAAAAACCGAATGGTGTGTTTTCCTTCAGTATGTCAGAACACCTAAGAATGCTTTTATTAAGAAATGTGATGCAGCCTCTTATTGTTTGTTTGTTTGTTTTGGTGTTTTTGTTTGTTTGTTTTGGTGGGGTTTTTTTGGTGGGGGGGTTTGGAGTTTTTAAAATTTTTTACTATTAAAATTGTGTTCTGTAGTAGTATACTACACAAATGAATAAAAAAGGTGTTACCTTCTCATTCCAAGACAGTGCCTACTCTACCAAGTCAACCTTTAATTTACTTACTCCATTTACTTATTTTTGTGGTTAACCTGTTCTGGATTGGATGTACATATCCCTCATCATTGGGTTCAAGGACATTATTTGTGGAGAAGAAAAGTTTTCAAGAGAGAAAAGGGTTTTCTCCTCTCAGAATGGTACTTTTAGAACTAGTGAGTGTTATGAATAGAAAGTTATATTTTTTTTAGGTTGCAGAGTTAAAAACAAGTCGGACCAGTTGCTGTAAGCTAGTTTCACTGCTAAAGAGGAGTTCTTCAATTACCTGTTAATGGCCGGTGATTAACCATTGTCCTCCTGATGCTGGCCGCTTGCCAGGGAGGGACACGGGGACAGACCCTCCAGGTACGAAGAGAATAGGAGTGACATCAGAGCCAGTATGCAGATGAAAAAATGCATTGCGCCCCGAATTTTTACAGTTTTCCCAGGAAAACCCCTACAATTACGAGCCAACAAGTGACCTAACGGACGTCTAAGGATGGGAGCGTAGTCCCATATCTGCTTGGATCCTTTTTGCTTCTCACCCTAACCTGAAAAGATGTTGATTAAAGAGATGCCCTGGGGTGTTAGACAAAAAACCAGGAATCTGCCACTCTCCCGTGAGGACGGAATCCCCAGCTCTGCCTGCAGACCAGCGCACACAGCTGCATCACCCGCCTCGTCCGTGCCACGCCTGGGAGCAACGGCGGCGAGGGCGCAACCCGTCGATTTCTCCCCACCTGAGCTGATTCTTCTTAATAAAGGCATTAAAAAGGAGAAAGATCTCCCGCCCATTTATTTCAGCGAGGGTCATTCAGAATCTGACTCTTCCTTCAGATCTGCTTTTTTACCACGTACAAGTTCCCCACTTGTGAAACATGTACATGCATTCAGCCTAATGCTTTCTTGAAAAAGTTGTGAAGCAACATCTAATTGTTTGACTGTGAGGTTTATTTTTGTAATTTCATCCTGCAATCATGATGCCTACACCACTTATGGCTTGTCCAGAATGGGATATCACATTTGTTCTTCATTTGTCCATTTGTGAACAGATAATGCTTGGCCTGTTTTATTTCAGCTGACAGTGGAGAGGTAGACTCGCATTAAGCACCTCTGTGGATTTTAAAAGCTTATTTATTGGTGCAGCATGTGGTTGTATTTAAGCCTTATTTTTGCCTTTCAAATTGAGAACTGCACCACACCATATACCTCTTAAATGTACCTTTTATGCCTGTGTTGGTCAACCTTTGCTGGATTGTACCTCAGAGCACAAAGCTTAGTCACTGTTATAGGTCAGGGTCTGTACTCCTCACTTTGAGAAAAAATAACTAAAATACTGTATTTTAGTTTGTGCTCAAACAGCCACAGGAAGTGATGCATTTTTTATTTATTATCCATATACTTCCTTGATCAATTTATGATAATTTTACTTAGAATAATACCTTTTTTGTTTTAATGCTGGCATTTAGTTGTGTGTTCTAACTTTCCATGGAGCTGAACCGTGCAAGATGTTTTGTGGAAATGGAGGCATTGTTACCTGGGAGAGTAATTATTAACACATTTGAATTTCATTTATTTTGTCATTGTAATACTAATGTACTATGTTAACATTCATTATTCTCCTAGTCTCCTCTACATACTTTGATCATTGATTAAGCCACCAAGGCTTTTATAGATTTCTGTCATATTCCCTCATGCTCTATTTTACCTAAGAAGTCTGAGCCTGCTCGACTGCTTAAAAGGAAATTGGTTTATGCTTTTAGATACAGCAACAAGAAAGTCTGAGTATTTTCCACTTCTACAACATTCTTTTTGAGATAGTGAGACCAGAACTGCAGATAATACTCCTGGTGCATGTCCAACATGAATTTATGTAGCAAAGCAATATGTTCTCTACTTTATTTGCTAATCCTTTCTTGACATTTGAATTGCTTGTTTGTTCTCTTTTTTTGTCTTTCATGACCATCAAACTGCTTATCAGACTACTCAGGAGCAAGGTGTTAGGGCCAACTGGGCAATTGAGAACAAATATATCTTCACATGTAGAAATCTTTCCCCCACACCACCCTCCATCTAGGTGATATTCAGTCACATTCAATCTTTTTTACTATTTTAGATAGATTCCTTGGCCATTAATCCATGTCAGTCTTCATCCTCATAATACCAAATAACCGACCTGACAGCAAAAGTTCCTGCTCCATTCCATCCCCCTTTCTTCATGACACATACAAAAATGTTGAAGAGCCACTTATACCTGTGGAACTGATAACCTCCCTCCATTTCAAGAACTGACCAATTTTTTTTGTGATGATGATGATGATGATAATTTTTTTGTTTGTTCTCTTGCTTAGCAAAAAACTTTCCTTTTGTATCATGGCTGCTTACTTTGCTAAAAAGGCAGATATTGTGATAAATGATCCACAACAGAAGGATCTTACATGAGAATATTCAGAGTTTCTTCTTTGAAGGCAAATATGCAGAATTACTTTCACCTCACATTTTGTGTAGGTTTACTTGGCAAAGTGTACTAAATGAATTTAGGCTTCATTTCTGTTACCCAGGCCCCTCATTTTCAGCCTCAAGGTAGATACAAAAGCCCATGCAGAAAAGGAGATTTGACATATGTATTAAACTTGAATAGTTCCTGTTTGATTTCTCCGGGATCCCAGTGCTCGCCATGTTGTCTATTTGTTTTCCGTCTCCTCAGTAGTGCACTCTGTGCACTACTTTTGTTTACCAAAGCCAGTTGTGTATGTTCCTGACCCAAATACCTATTAGTGTTTCCAGTGTTGAACATCACAGCACCTTTATTATATAAATATAAATATATATTTATATATATATTATATATATAATATATAGATATCTGTGTTGGGAATTCAGAACAGAAGACTTTTTCCAAATAACAGGATTTTGTAAATTGACAGGAAGAAAAAAAAAAAAAGAAGATGAGAATCAACAGCAGGATATTCTGACTAATCACAAAATAACTGTGAACTCCTAGGAGGAGGTAGTCTTGAAAAACGCAGATATGATCCTAAGGTGTTAGGAGAAGAATTCTTAGAGAACAGAAAAAATTTAGAAGAGCTCATGTTGTTCAGCCTACCAATAACCAGGCATAGATGTCATGACATCAAAGACTTAATCCTAAATAAGAAATATATTTATACCAAAAGAGAAAGGGGGTAAGCAGACTATTAATTAATTTTAGATATTGTGTTAAGCTCCTTAATAATTAGTTTCTTCCATTTCTAAAGCACCCTTCCACTGTGAAGCAACCCTCCATTTCTTTCAAAATGCAGAACATATATTAAGTATTTATGTCATCAGGGCTATGCATTAGATAATTCAGGAAGTGTATTCCAGTCAGTCCTTCCTAACACACAGTGAAGACTCCGGTATCTTCTCTGTGACAGACATATTCATAAAGACTATTGCCTGTAATTTTGTTCTCTGTTGCCAAAGGAAGAATTTTAATCAACTTGTTTAATCTAATTCACGTACAGATGACTGTATTTGTACACACTTTGTTTTCCTATTTTGTTTTGGCAAGTGCTATGATTTGTAACTGGGAGACTTAGGTTAACACAACACCTGTAATATAACTAGTCAGGTGTCTCTGGTGTGAATCTGATAAGGTCACATCTTGGCACTGCTTTTTGCACATTTTTAGGTAGTTTTGGCCCAGCCTGGGCAGTTGTGTTTTATAGTGGATCTTCTGGGCAACCAACACACACAAAAACCTCCATAATTAATTTCTACTGCAAGTCCATTCAGTGCTGCTCTTCAGGACATTTTAACCCAAACTCTAATTGGGTAAAACAAGACAAAGCCCATTTCGATAAAAAATTGGACAGTCTTCTCCTTCTCCATGGTGCATGCAATTAATGCTACAAAGGATTTTGACTTTTAAAATGTAAAGTTTCATAAATGCAACTTGGCAGGATTTTATAGACAGAGACTGATCTTATCCAATATCATATATAGAGTGTGTATCAATCTTTGTATGGTAGGGTTTATTTTTTAAAGAAGCAATTAAAATTCTGGGACCTCTGCCCCTGACTGAATGCAACTAAGACCACTAAGATCATTTTCTTCCAGGTTTAGTTGTCTCAATACCTGACTAACTGTGAGACTCTAATCCTGTGAGAGTGCAACAAAAGAGATGTAATAAAGGAACTGTCTTTGTTTTTCTGAAGCTCTTACTCCTGCAAGGTATTTAAATGTGTTATAAATATTAACTGAATTGTAATTGTAATTAAAATGATTTGTAATTTATAACATATCTCTTTTTTTGTCATGCAAAATTTAGTATTGTTTAGCATGGATGTAATTGTTAGACTTTTGCAAATATAATTTATATTTGGCTTAAATTATGGGAAGAAACATCTGTACTCTTGTCTCTGAATTTCTGTAATGTCTTTCCTGCTGCTATATGGTAAAATTTAAATAATAAACATGATCATAGTATGAAAAATACAGCATAAATTCTATGTCAATCCAGTTTTTGAGTAGTTTGCTAAGATTTTCATAATTTAGGCATTCTTTGACTCTGTTTGTTTGTATCTTCTTAATAGAACAGCTTCAAATGACAGAAGGGAAAACAAATTTGCAAGGAAGAACAGCTCTCCATGCTTACTTATCACTAATTCTCTTAAACAAAAACAGATTTTATTTTTACAGTAGTGAGATAAGAAGTCTACTTCCTTTACAACTTAATTGAAATTTTTTTTTTGTATCTGCCACACTTACCTGTAAAATTGCCATATTGTCATTTAGCAGTCTATATGGTTGCAATAGCCATGTTTCACCATGAGCGTTTCAATGCAGTTGCCTTGACTGAGATGAGAACTGTTTACTGTTATAAACCAAATTTTTCTTAAAGATAATTTTATCCATAGCTTGCAAGTCGTAGTGAAGTCTAGATATGGTAAGACTTTGAAAAGGGAAATGAAAATGGCAAGAAAAATTTTAATAGAATCATGGATTCATAGAATGGTTTGGGTTGGAATGGAACATCATAAAGATTATTTGGTTCCAACCCACTGCCATGGGCAGGAACACTTTCCACTGGATCAGATTACTCAGAGCTCCACACAGATGGCACTTTCATAACCAACTTTGTGAAGCGTGCACTTTCATCTGTCATTAATGAAGGTATTAAGTAGAGCTGATCCCAGCACAGACCCCTGAAAGGCACCACTTATCACTGATGTCCATCAGCATGCTGAGCTGTTGACTACAATGCTTGGATGTGACCATCCAACCAATTCCTTATCTGTCCAGTCTCTCTCCAGTTTAGAGAGAAGGATGTTGTGGGGAGCTGTGACAAAGGCTTTATGTAAGTTCAGATAAATTACATCTATAACCCTTCCCTTGTCCACTGATGGAGTTATTCCATCACAGAAGACCACAAGGTTGGTCAGGCAGGGCTTGCCCTTAGCCAGCTGTGCTGGGTGTCTGGAATCACCTCCCTGTGTTCCATGAGTCTTAGCAGAGTTTCTAGGAGGCTCTGTCCATGATCTTCCCAGGCACAGAGGCTGACAGTTCAGAGCTCCCAGGGTCCTCCTTTCTACCCTTTTCAAGTAGGATACAATGTTTTCCCTTTTCAGTTACCTGGGATTTCATTTGATTGCCATGATTTTTCAAATACCATGGAGAGTGGCAGCTACATCAGCCAGTTCCCTTGGGACTCTGGGATGAATCTCATCAGGTTCCATCAACTTATGTACATTCAGGATCCTCAGGGGATCACAGACTTGATATTTTCTTACAGGCAGCCTTTTGGTCCTCATTCCCCGTCCTGCTGTCCATCCACACAAGAGGTGTGAGAAGTAAGGTTTCCAGAGATGACTCAGGCAAAAAGAATTATTAAGCAACTCAGACTTCTTCTCACCCACTGTAGCCAATTTACCAGCATTGTTTATCAGGGGGTTTACATTGTTTTTGGCCTTCCTTTTGTGGGTAACACACTTATAGAAGCCATTCCTGTTATTCCTTACATCCCTTTCTGGGCTCAGTTCTAGCTTTGCCTTGGTCTTCCTCACCCTAGCTGTCCAAATTGTAACTCATGTCAATACTCTTCCTAGCTCACCTATCCTAGCTTCAACTGTGCACTTCTTTCTCTTTAGTTTAACGAGCAGTTGAGTACTAAACCAAGCCACTTTCCTGCCTCCCTTGCCCAATTCCTTGCTCCGGGGAATTGCTAACTCTGGTGCTCTGTGGAAGGCTTCCTTAAAGATCTGCAGCTCTGTTTCACTTGGCTATTTAGAGCATTCAAGCAATAAATAACTCTCTGATTTGGATTGAACTTCAACAGAAAACACTTTCACAGATTTTTTTAACAGAATTTATTATAATGAATTTTAAATTCTATTTGAAAGGACAAATCCTACATGTAAGATCCAAGAAGGCTTTTAAACAAAGGAAGATGAAACAGGCCTATTTAATAACTTCAGCCATAAATTATAAAAGTAAAAATGCATAAAATTTCTCAGGAAATTCTGTGTTTTATATGGTCTAAATACAGGGAATTAATATTATTTTAGTCCACAACATTTTTCAGAATGTTTCCTTTAAGATAGAAGTGAACATAGCTGCACTGTAAGCTTCTGCTATGCTTGTAATATAGGAATTGAACAAACTCTTCACCTTCTTTTCCCTTCTCTTGAGGCAGGGATTCAAGATTAAACTAATAATTTCTTATTAGTTTAAAAGTTTCTAGATATTCCAAAAGGAAGTAGAACATAAACCTGTTTTATACTTCATACAAACTAGGCTTATAGAATTTTTTCCTCAGGTTCATACTGTTTTAAAAGATTAAATTAACAGAGTGATTTAAATAATACAGTCACTAACATATTGACAAAATACAAATGGTTGATACCAGATTATTTCAAAAGGGGTAATTTGAATTCAAACCATAATTAAGGGATTTAAACTGTTCTCATTCAGAGGCACTAAGTTGAGAGGAGTTGTTGAAATCTTGCTACAGATTTGCTCAGCTTTTCTTATTTTTCCTTTTTTTTTGCCTATTATGAATATGAGTACAATGCAAATATATTGAGAAAAGCTGCCTATGATTAAGCACTCAATCAATTCTATTGCACTTATATTATTTTGTTAGCAATTGTTAGCATTGTATGACAAATAACAACTACTGATCTAATGAATCAGAAGAAGCAGAGTTTATGAAACAGCACTTGAAAAACAAAGAAACAAATTTGTAATCAAGTCTGAAATGTCTTTCCTGTCTTAAAAAAATCTGTCTCCTTTTCCTTCCTTTAGAAACTCGAATGCAAATCTGTTCCTTTCTCTGATCAGAGACTACTGTAAGTTTGTTGAGAGGGGAACACTCTGGAAAAGGGTCAAAGCTAATCCTGCCATCTCTTACTTTATGAGTCAAACCTGCCTTCAGTTTTGAACAAATATTTTGCACACATCACACAGAAGCTACCTACTAATCCAATTCCTTGTTTGAGTACTATGGACAGAGACGATCTTCAGAGATCTGCCACAGAGAATCTGACTGTGCCAGAGAATCAACCTGAGGATGGCTAATTCATAATAGTATTTCTTCACCAAATGCCTTGAGCTGGAGAGCACTTAAAGCATCATGTCAATTACCCAATGTAATGTCATTAAAGACATCTTGAAGGTGGAGGTCCTTGTTAGCCATAGATATTTGACAGTAATAATGTGTATGTACTGGATGTCTTAAATTACAGCTGTCTTCTGCTTGAAATGGATGATGGGATTCCATAAATAAAGGCACTTCATATAGCCGTGTGTAGTCTTAAGAGCACACCAAACAGGGGGTAGTTTTGGTGCTTTTCATTATTGGTGTGGCATATGCATTGTTCAGACATTGTGTCTGAGCACACAGAGGAGTGACTGTTGACTTCTCAGCAGTTGCATTGAATTGTCTTTTTGTCAGCTGCTGTGGTTCCCCATTAGTGACACAGAGAAGTCCCATTCATTGCCACCGTGTCACAATACTATTTTAGAGCTCTTGCTGATGATTCTGCTGATCTGATTCCCTCATCTTCCGTACCCTGAGTTCTTTGGTGGCAACTTGATTTATTTGCTCTTCCATAACCAAATATCTAATTGTTTCTAGTCAAGGAAGATTAAAATTATTTATATATTTTCAAGCAAGCGTGCCTTCTTCATAAAACTGTTTTGTTTTGTTGATACCTCTAATGTTTCTTTTCACACATAGCAGCTGTATGCATTTAAAACATTTTATGGCAATACTTCTGGGTTATGAGGAACAGCAAAACAAGAAAGCATGAAGTAAGCTTTTCAAATCACAATTTTTATGTATATTACATATTTCCTGGTTTTATATGTATACGTGTGTGTTCTTTTTTTCAACTATCTGGGAAATCACAAAAGATGGCAAATAAAACTAGATATAAATCCACCAATAAGATGAGACAGTGTAAATATCTAACAGGACATACTATCTGAATGTGGCAGAAAGTTTACTTCCTGTAGTTTTTCTAAAGCCTTTGGAATTTAGTCAATAACTTGAAGACCAGACTATGAATCTTCAGCTTATATGTTATTTGTTTTTAACCATATGGACCTGAAATCCTCAAATCCACCAAAGGTACATATATATCTAAACATCTCTGAGTAGATTAGAAAATGCAAATATCCCAGAGAAAAATACTGATTTTCATGTGGAATGTATAAATAAATATACTAAATATTGTCAGAATTCAACTGATTCTGAATTTCTAAACTATTCACATGATAGATCTAGCTACAATTTGGATTTTAAAATAATTAGAAGCATGCATCATGGAACATATGACTGGAGAAACATGTAAAAGAAACTGATTAAAAAAGTCCCTGGATTGAAGAACGTTTGCAGATGAAAAATCCGAAGAGATGAAAAACTAAGTGCATGCATGGTGTTAGGGACATGATAGAAATTCATGCATATGAAATATAGATATATGTATGAAATATGGTATTAAAGGAGGGGACCAAGGTGAAATCTTAGGATGATGAGACCACAGCTGGCTGACAAGGGAGGAACGCAGCATTAACATATGAAGGAAACTCATCTGCACAGGAGATGTACCCGAGGACACCCGGTGATGATGGCCCATGAAGATACATATCCCAGATAACCAGGGCCATCAGCACCTGCCATATGAATACAGGATTCTGGGAATCAGAGAAGGAACATCAATCCCTCCCTGGACAGGGTTTTGTGCAGCTTCGAGTAAAGAAAAGAACTAACATGAATATGATAAACTTTGAAAGAAGACAAAGGGACTCAGCCACGGGCAAGAAAAAGAGTATAAGAGCTGTCCCTGCAAAGCAGCAAGTGTGGACGAAGGGGGATTCAGTGCAATAGAGGCCGAATCTGCATCCACCCAGCCTGTATCCCGGGGTCTGTGCTGCAATTTTTTTATTGGTGGTTGTCGAGGTTGTAATAAATTTTCTTTGTTTTTATTTTTATTACAACTGGGTCAATTTTTATTTTTACCTATAATACATGGGAAAAGCTAAACAAAGAAGGTTTTTCTTGAAGGTTAATTAACCAGTCTCATGATTGTCAGTGAGAGAATGACAGTGAAAATATTTATATCTTGATAATTTTTGTGTTGTAACAAGATATTGCCAAGGAGAAAGTCAGAAGAAGCTATTATTCTTATAAGGAGAAACTATTATTATACGGTCATGGAATAAATTTACTGAGCTGCCTTATAGCAAAAAACCGGCACTCAATGTAAGAGGTGTGTGTCTTTGGGTTAAAAATTCAGAAGAAAAAAATAGTTTTCATGAAAACAATGAAAGTCCAAGTTTCTGGTGCTGTGGTAGTTTCCATGGCAGTATGACAGCCTTGCAGCTATAGCTGGTTGCCTTACAGGTGTAAATTTTGGAAAAACAGCCACTCCAGGAAGCTTGGAGGAAGGTGTTTGGCACATATTTTACACTGTGCTTTAGTGATACCAATAATAAGGGAGCTTGGGCTTTTTACTTAAGCTAAGGAAAGAGAGGATGGTGTAGATAACATTGCAGCCCTTCATGTGCTAGGAATGTCCCATCAAAAGGCATTGAATATGTACTCAGAAAAAAAAAATTAAAAGGACTTTTTCTTCTATGAATACCCATCTACAAAAGTAAAGTTCAGTCCTTATTAGGAAAAAATATATGAGAGAACAAAAGACCAAAAAGGATAGAGGCCTGAAATTTTAATGCATTGATCTGTAGCTCTGAATCTTTTTTCTTCATAGTTCTGGGGATCACTTTTTTCCTTATCTGCAAGTCAAACCTTATACAGACAGTTTATTCAACCTAAACTGCACATGAAAATGGCTCAAGAAACTAGAAAAGTCAATGAGTTTTTGGTCTTGTTATGGTTTAAAAGAAGATTTTCCAAAATGTTATCAATCTTGATTTTTTATTATTCAGAATAAATAGTCAGAATTTTAATTGCCAGCTTCAATTTTCCATTTGGTAAATATTGCTTTCCTTATACAGTTGTCTCCCAATACACCAATCTTTTTCTTCCTTAATTGTAAGGCTTACAATTAATGTGGATCTTTACAAAAAGAAGATAAAGCAGAGACAATCCAGGCAATTCAGGAGTGTAATAGGTAAAAATGAAATATGTCCAATTCTAATAGAAAAACAAAAAGAATTTATTGGCGACTGTGATACAATCTCGACAACCAACAATCAAACCGACAGCACAACATCCCGGGAGATAGGCTGGGTGAATATTGGCCTCTATTGCACCAAATCCCCCTTCGTCCACACTGGCTGCTCCAAGACGACAGCTTTTATACTCTATTTTGCCCGCGGTAGAGTCTCTCTGTTTCCTTTTAGAGTTCTTCATATTCAAGTTAGTTCTTTTCTTCCATCTGAACTTCACAAAGCCTTCACCTGGGAATAGATTAATGCTTCTCCACTGTTCCTGGAATCCTGTATTCAGGTGGCAGGTGTTGATGGCTCTGGTTATCATAGATGGGTATCTTTGCGGGCCATCATCTCTGGGACATGCCACCATGAACGACCATCTCCTGTGCAGCCGAGGTTTCCTTCGTATGTCAATGACATGGTATTCCCTTGCCAGCCTGCCATCCTGAGAATGAAATCCCTAGGCCCCCCGCTTTGTACTGCCAGTTTAATTCATATCCTTTATAGCAGTCTATATATTATCGACACGAATTATTAGCTATATCCCTAACAGGAGTAACCTTCAATTAGTCTGCTGTTATTACAAAAACTGTTTGTGTAGCTTCATACTTGTGTGCTTTCTGAATTCAGGAAAACACAGTTACAGTTCTCTCTTTGTGATCAGTACACTTGTAATCTAAAGCTTGCATTGTATTTTTCTAAAGAACATCAGAACCCTGCTGATGGCTGGGAATGTCCCAAGCTATGGCTTATCCAACACCTCTTCACCCTGATTATATACTGTGCTAAGCTGTGTCTTCAGACATATCTTTATGCTTAGCTTTGCTAATTTTTTTCCTCGCTGTCCTTCAAAAATGCACTATAACTTATCTGCAAAAGATAATCTTTATTATAGGGCAGCCTCAATGTCTTCTGAGGCTTCAATGATGGCAATTTTTGGATGTATGTACCCGCCTACCATATATGTTGCTGTGGACACAGACAATGCTCTTCATTGTTAAGACCCACAGAGGTTTTTGACGTTGAGGAGGGCTAGTTTTAATTTTGTAGGGTTTTTAAAATTTTGACACTCCTTGTGGGTTTAAGTCTTTTTTTAAACATTTTTTTTATACTGCAACTATGTCTCAAGATACAGACTGTGAGAAAAAGTGCTTCAGCTGTTATTTTTAATTTAAGGGCATGAAACCAGAGATTGTGCAGAGGTAATTCAGTAGTTCTTAAAAGTGCAGATTTCAAAGTTCAGAACTAGCAAGAGTCCTTTAATTCTGACAGTGTAAAGTGTGATATTTTAAGTAGCTGCATGATTTAGTATATCTGAAAAGTCTGAAGAGTTTAAATTTGGGCACCTAAAAATTATCAGTCTGACTAAGAGGCACATTTATTGTTTCTTTTTGAAGGACTGGTATTATCACCAGACCTGCAGATTTTTTTCTGCAGTGCTACTTTACCAACTATATGCAAGACAACTTAAAACCCCTCATATTTTATGTTGCCTCCGTTAGGGCAGGCAGGTACAAATGTAGAGGTACATCCAACTAACACAGGAAAAGAACTGTGAACTTTCATGTCACTTACTACTCTCTTTACAAGTATAGCAAAAAAGAGGGAGAAGAAGCCCAAATTCTTCAGGGTCCAGGAGGTCGACAGGTGAGCAGAGGAGCATTTCCCATATGACTGGAAGTCCTATTCACCATTTAAAACTGAAAATTAAGTATTGCAATATTCTACAACTTAAGCGTATTAGGATACAGATTAAAGTATTTCCTTCTCAGAACAGTTTGTTCAGGTTTGATATTTTTCAAATCTCTATATTAAAATGCTGATTGTCATAACAAGCAAGAGATATTTTTCATGTGCAGTAGGTGGGGGTTTTTATCCTCATTTTCATGCTTCCTCAGATATTAAAATAGAAAAATGTGCTATTTTAAAAACAGGAGGTGATTTGACATGTCTATTTTGTTTTTCTACTCAGAAGCAAAAAAAAATATGTAGGACTACAGCATCAACACAGGCATTGCAGCACTTGCTGGCATGTCTTTGGAATTTGAATTTCTGTTTTCACCAAATTTCTTTATTTTGGTAATAGACACAGAATTTGCATCTTTAGAAATAGTTGGAGATTTTTTAATATCCCTCACTCAACAGTCTCTTCCCAGGGGCATGGCTTTACGATTACAGGGCTGTGTGTGCAGTGTAACATGCCAAGGACTCAGGAATAAAGATTGATATCTATGGAGGAGCTATATGATGGCTTTTACTCTCTGAGGGAGGTCTCAAGCCAAGTACATTTGCAGCCTGTCAATGCTTGTTGGCAGATAGAGATACCCAGGAACACTGAGGTCTCAGAAACACGATTTTTTGAGTGATTACTGGTGCTACTTTTGTAACTATCCAGAAGAATATTTTTCTTTCAAATATTTCAAATATTCTTTCAAATGCAAGTCTTTCTTCCATTCCTGAAAAAAAGCAAAAAAATTAACCCATTGGGACCTGAGAACAAGGCAAACCAGATGCTATTTTCTGTGAGATTATGTGTTTAATTCCTACAACAGTATGTTTTATCACATCATAACGGTAACAAACTAAAAGGCAAGAAGGGGCACTAGGGCTTGGTATTTTGCTTGGCTGTTGTGCCCCTGACTTATATGGAGCAAGACCAATACATCTATGCTTGGGGGCTGCCTAGGATAAAATATTACCATTGCTCCTAATAGAAGACTTATTCTTCTGAGGTTTCACTTTCTACTGGTGTAATGCATTTACCATGACAAAAAAATTATGAATTCCAGGAAACTGGGAACAAAAATTTTGTTAGACTTCTATTCGGTTTCTATTTCTCCTTCTGCTGCATGATATCATTTTAAAAATGAATGTGGGAGAAGAATGATATCAAATCAGGGCTAGTTTCTTCAGTGATTGTTAGAATAAAGATGAGGAACACAGAATGTACCAGTGTTCTTTGCCAGGCTCAGCCACTAAAATTTAGCTTCAAGGATATACATGCTGTTGCTAAGGAAAACTGGTTATGTAGTCCCTTAGATAATGTCATTAATATCTTGGTTTGAAACATGTCATTCTTGTCATCTTGCAGTGCATGTCTCTAACAGCTGAAGCCCTTACTTAAAGACTGTCCTGAAACAGATGAAACAAAAGGTTGTTTCAGAGGTACTAATGGAAAAGCTAAAAAGAAAGCAGGTTACAATTGACTGCAGATAACTGATACTGCCTTAGCTTCTTCTATTCAGAAAAGGCAAAAGGAGGCTGAATTGGTAATTTAAGACAGTTTTTATTGATAAGTCAGTGCATGTATCCATTTGGCATTGGATGTGTGGGAGGAGGGAATCAGTAAAAGGAAGTGGAGGGGGGATTTCTGCGGTATTCATATGACAGATTACATAAAACTGATTTTATCTTTTGCATTTCTAAACACGTAGTGGTTTATGCATTTTAGATGCGTTCAGAACTATGCAATCTAGAAATGTGCAACTGAAGACTTGCATGCAATCTTCTTAAGATTTTGTCTTCCTAGGAACCTAACTTCTCAGGGAACATTTTATTATTCTAAGGTCTCACATGATGCCTGTATTCCTCACACACACTACATCTTCTGTATTGGCATCGGAAGTCTTGGGATGATCATTATGAAAAAATAGAAAATAGACATAATGAATTGCAAAAAGTGAGACAAAATATCTTCTAGAAGAGAAAACAACTGGTTGGCAAAATCTCTTCCAGACTGTCAAGATGTGAAACATTTTAAGATATTATGCTGTTGATTCAAGAAAATGTCTCAAGTTTCATTCACAGTCAATCAGATCTATTTCAAAAAGTACTTTAAAATCAAAGAATAGATAAGGCTGTCAAGCTATAAAAAGCAATAATATGTGTTAAAAAAAACCCCCAACAAACTCCCAAGAAAACAAAATAAAATAAACAAAAATCCTCTTAACTAAACACCCCACACTTAGAATAATTTTTGTGATCAAAGCTGAGATTGCACCAGATTAAGGAATATGAAAAGGTCCTGTTATTCTGGTACTGAACAGGGCCACTGCCTCACGGCCCTCTTTCCTTTACCCCACTTTTGTTGGGACCATTCCAAAAATTCTGCTGTGTGTGCTAACAGCCTGTGTTGCCTATACAGAGGTACTTGCCATAATTTGATTGATCGTTCTGAAAAGTGAGTATAGGACAATTCCTACATTTCCTTAGGCTCCCTGCCAAGTGCTCCATTGCTTTTCTAAGAGAAGATTGCTAGAATTTGAATAACAGACTCAGTCTCAGTAATACTGCTGCATAAATGCAATTTGATATTTCAGCAAAAATGTTCAACTATAGGCATAGATACATTAAAAATAGCATCATTCGTGATGAAAAAGTAACAATTATTTGTTGTCACTTAATAACTTGATATCGAGACAAAGGAATGGCAGAAAAAATCCCTTACAAGGTGATAGGTAAAAATTGTCTGTGCTTAATTTTATCTGCATATAAAATGGATAATATCTATTGCTGAGAAAATAATCTAAAGCTTACCTTTTATTCATGTCTAAGGAGGATGGAAGACATTACTGTTAACTCTTGATGGAGTTGTAAAACTGTTTTAGTCCATGCAGCCCTTCTTTGGGAGGCTGAGTTTGATCCGTAGAATATTCTCTCCAGAGGAGAAGCACAACAAATTAATGTTTTATCCATCTTTGGAAGATTTCCAGGCTAAGTAAATCTAAAGGACATACATCTGGTAACTTACCACTTTACTTATGTTCAGACAGAGGAGTGGGTGTGGGTTTAAATTTCTATTTCCCAAGGCAGCAGACACACTCTCAAGCCTTGTTCTTATACACTGCTGTATATTCCAGAGCAATAAGAACTTGGTCAGAGAGGTCCAGAGGTTTCTCAAATAACACTGCAGGGTGTATATGTCCCTTGGTGGCATGTTATTGTGCAGACTTCTGTAATTTTTACAAGTTTATACTTCTGTATTTGGAGTAGTTAGTTCATATTTTTCCAGGTATCATAATAGGATACATTTAATACTTCTCTCTTTATAAACTACAATTTGTGAAGATTTGGAGAAGAGGACACTTCTCCAATTATGACGAGGGCAGTATGAAATCCAACAAAGATGGGCCTGTATTACTTCCAAGTAAAAAATGTACTGTGAAGTGAGGCAACATCAATATTTTTGATGCATTTTTGAGCATATGATTTGCAAACAGTTCTGTAAGTATACACTACCCATAGATTCATTGCCTTGATTGTTGAACAAAAATCATCCACAAATTAATTGACAGACTTTTTGGTCATTAAACTGTCATTATGGAATGTATACTTTCATGTCTCAGTCAATGAAATCTATCTATACTTTCTTGAGATTGTGAAAATCACTGCTTTGCTCAAAGGCTTTTAGTTAAGACCAGTTACTTTGAATTTTCCAGAGGCTAATTCAGATAAAGATGCCGGAAAGTTTTCTGCATTGTTTCTATGTGCTTTGATTGTGATGGTAAATATCAGTAAACAAGAATGTAACATTGAGATCCAAGCACCAAATATTGACCAAACAATGTCAGCAACTGCTTACAGATATTTTGACTTCACTGTTATGAGACACATAATCCAGGCATATTGTGTGGTAGAAGGACAGATTCAATCCAGTTTTGAGCAGCAATATTTTACAGCCTTTGACTGACAGATTTTAAGGCCAAAAGAGACCTTTAGATCATCTAGTCACGTATGTCCTGCATTTTACAGGACATTATATTTCTTCCAGTGATTTGAGACTAAGCACATTTTCTGAAAAGATGGCCAGTTTTGATTTGAGAGCACCAGGTAATGAACAATCAACCATTCCCTTTGGGAGTTTGTTCCAGCTGTTATTTACCTACACTATTGAATTTTTTTATCTTATTTCCATTTGAAATTTTCCTGGCTTCCATTCCTAACCACTGGTTTCCATCTTTCCCTGCTAGATTAAAGACTTCTCTAATACATTGTGAGGGACCTTATAGACTGCAATCAAGCTACCTGACACCTGGATTTTTAAATTTTGTTTGCTAAGATAAACACACTGATATTTTTAAGTCCTCGTTCACCTGAATTTTCTGCAGCTTGGAATAATTTTGCAGCTTTTTTTCCATATCACCTTCAATTTTTTCAGTGACATTTAAAAAATGAACTGTGTGCAGTATGGAGAGCAGGAGGCAGTTTGCCAATATCAATCTCACCAGTGTTATCTAGAGGCAGAAAATCACCACTGTTTTTCATTACTCCTCCTCCTTGCTTGTTCCTTCTAGGTTTCATTAAGCCAGGTAGTGTCTATATTTTACCAGGATTTTTTTTTCTGTAATGACCTAGAGTTTCTTTTTCAGATTTTGACTATGAGGAAATGCTTTTTCATTGTGCAACATGTACTGAATTTTGGCTTTGGGTGATGTAGAAGGAAAGAATTTTTGTTCCTCTGTAAAATTATTTTTTTCCATTCCTGATCTGTTCCCCTTTGCCTTCCCCTTGTCTATGAGGTTTATGTAACCTTCATGGGCTTCTGCACTAATACACACTACTGAATCACACTTAGAAACCTGGGGGTTTGCATTATTCAATCCTAGAAACAGCCCCTATTTAATAAGAAATCTTTATTGCTTGTTGGTTTTGCAACTAATCAATTATCTAATTATCTGTCCTTTTAACATATGCTTTGTTATACTGTTTATAATTTATTTGCTAATTAAAGGATAAGAAATGCTAAGTCAAAAACCTAATAAAAATTTTATCTGTGCACTAAATTTACCAAGCAAAGGTCTAATCTCACCAAAGATTGAATCTGACTTGATTTACAAGAGTGCTATTTTTCTATTTAGATGGTATCAGTTAATTTGGATTATATTAATTTCATTTTATTTTTATTTCACGCTAGCTTTTCTACAACTTTTCCTTGTGTGACATAAATATCCACAATTTCCCATTGGAGAAATTTTTTATTTCTGAGTCCTTTAGAATGTCTTTGATTTGCTAATTAATATAATAGCATTAAGAAAAATCCAGAAAACCCTTCAGACAACTTATTAAAAATGTGTGAATAAAGTTATACAGGCCTGTTCAGGTAAAACTACACCATACTAATAGATTTTTAGATCTAATAGACCTTTAACATTGTCTTCAGATACCAACAGATTTCATTGGATCCCTTTAAAATGTTGTCAGTAAAGTGTTGTTTCTTTCCAAACCCCGAGCAAAAGTATTTATTTTTTTCTGTATCATAATTTACAATTTCCTATATCCTTTGTTGAAGTATTCATGACATTTCTTTATTCCTTGTGTATCTTAAAAGCTCACTGTTTTTTTCCTGAAGTTATTTCAGCCACAGCTTTCCCCCCACATCTTATCTTCTCATGTAAATATATTTCCCATTTAGTTTTCTCTTATTTTCCACATTTTTCATCTTTCAGTTCTTATCATTGTTTTTATGAGTTCAGTTTTTCCCATTCACTGTAGCACAATCTTAATTCAGTAACAGAAGAAATCGGGGCTCTAGAGGTCTAATGAGTTTTGCTCATTACACAGCTGAAATCAGCAACAGGTCTGATGGATCTGTGTGCTGATGCGGGATACAGGTATGTAATGCAGGGGTACAAAACCTTGCATGAAGTTCACACAGACAATGTTACTTCTGACTCACATTTATTGACAGGAAATAAAATTTTTCAGTCTGCTTTTTTTAAGAAAATGAAAATGGAAACAAGCCTCCAAAAATGTGTTCCTGAAGCTGATAGTGACACAGAAATTAGCAGATTTAGAACCTGTTCAATCCATGAAGACATGTCAATGGATCTGAGGGACACTGGAGTGCACTGTGTGTGTCACACCCTACAGCTGAAAGGTAGGGAACACAACTTGACTCTTCATCCATGATTTTTCCATGCTTTTCTCAGGTACTACTGTCAACATGGCAATAGAAAACTTTAAGAACCTAGATGTCTTCTCCAGGACACAGACTTCCATTAGCTCTTGGAAAGCATCCTTCACTGAATTTGAGCTCTTATGGCCTGCTCCAGCTGAACCTGTTTTTCTACTCCTTCTGCTGCTTCCCTACACTCTTTTTCCTGTCCTTTCCAGCTTCTCATCCCATTGGAGACTTAGACAAATTTCTTTCTCTGACAGTCAAACTGTTTAATGCACTGGTTTTCGTTTTCCCCCATGTCTATGATAGCTTGCTACTTTCACCTCAGACTTCTTCCTTCAACAGCTCCCAGAATGTTACTGTTCCCAAATGGTATTGTTCTTAATAGTTATCTCCTCACTCTGAAGTCAGTCTCTGGTTTCCTACTCTGTCTTTCTCTGCAGAAACTTCTCATTATCTCTGATTTAAACTGTACTTGAGTGGATTTTTGCATGCTGGCAGGGGGGCAGAAGATCTACAAGACATGGCATCCATGAGGATCCCAACAGACTTTTGCATGCTGGCAGGGGGGCAGAAGATCTACAGGAGTTGGAGTCCATGAGGATCCCAACAGACTATGGCAGAGGAGATTTTGTGCCTAGATGGGGAATGTTCTGCTTAGAACATGTGTTGATTGACAGTCTTTGAAAAACCATCAGCAGTCTCCATACTCTTAAACTAATTTCATTTTTCCCCTCTGTCAGAGAAAGGGAAGGAGGGAAGCAAATAGTAAAATTAAGGCAAAGGACTGGTCCAGCTGTATTTGAGATCTTCCCTACCAACATTCTTGTTGAAAGTATTCTAAGACTTTGAAATATTAATGGAGAGGATGAGGTATTCCCATAAATTCTTTCTTTGAATAAATGGCCTAAACCAGCCAAAGCTTACCCTTCTGTGCATGGAAATAGACTTGCCATGAGAGTATCCATTTTGTTTTGAATTTGCAAACCACAGCAGCAGATATGAAATAGTTTCTTTAACCATTTAAATCATTGCCATATAATTTAACTAGACTGTTCTGGTTTTATTTAGAACTGATGAATACTGTAAAAATTGACCTTAGAGGACAAATGCCTATTATCTTGTTTATACAAATGCTCTGCTAGTGGCTTGTAAGTCACTTACTGCATAGCAGTCTGACATGTGTGTTTTAGTGATAAAAAATTAAAAGACAACCTAGTCTGTAAGGCTGCTGATTTTCTTTTTTTTTTTGTTTTAAACTAAAAGCAACAAATGTAAAAATACCTATTTTGGACTAAGAATGAGCATCACAATGTAATGTATTATATATTCATCATCCGTGGAGATAGCTGTAATTGTGCTTCCCTTAGGAAGATTCTTCTTAAAAAAATTCTAAGTTTAGGATTACAAGACTAGATTTCTAAAACATTTAGCAATTCATAATAGGACTGACAGAAATGCATAAGCATGAGAGCTGCCTATTTCACAGTTTCTTCAGTTCTACCTTTATACCTCAATACTTTTAAGACTGATACATCTTTAGGCATTTAAATATTTCTGAATACCTGGATCACAAACACTTAAAAGCAACATGCTGAAATGTCATATTTCATATGAACATGGCTTTCAGGGCTTTAGAAAATTTGCGTTTCAGATTTTTAAAAATTGAGCCATTAATAAAAGTACAAATAACTTACGAGCCATTGAAACAGACCATCAAGGAAAATTAGGAGGCCTATAAACTATGATAAAATATTTAACATAATAATGTCTTTTTTAATTAACAGTGTTCTTGGCTGAGACTGCAGGTATCGATTTATGAAAAGCATTGGCTTCATTTTATGAAATTATAGAAGTGTTTGTAATTCACACTGGGATATTTAGTGATAATAATAGAGATATAAAGTAGGAAGTGAGTTCACCTGCATACATACATGCAGGTGGGGTTTTGTAAACACACACACACATACACACAAACGCACGCACACAAGATGAATTCGGTGTGTCATGCAAGATAAAAGATGAATTTTAGTGTCCTAATAAGAAGGAAGTGAGGAATTTAAAGAAAATTCTGACAGATTTCAGGGGGAAAGGTTATTTTTTCCCTTTCTGACTTAAATCAAATTGTCACCTTTCCCCAAATTCTTTCTTAGTTCCCTTCTATCATACAGGTGTCCTCTTTCTTCCACAGTACTTTTCCACTGTCTATTCTACAGTGACTTGATAATATGAAAATTGGTAAGACTGGAAGAAATAAAAAAAGTAAAAATAAAAGTGTTCCTCACATTTTTGTCAAGCCTAAGAGTAACCAGCACATACTGCAGCCCTGTTAATAGGTGAAAGAAATGGTGCGTTTGGAGATGGCAGAGGTACTCCCACCTCTGCACAAGGAAGGGGGTTACAGGGCTCTTTCCAGGGATGCAGCTGAACACCTCTGTGCTGAAAGGTCTCTGCACTTAAATTGCAGTTCCATTTACCTGCATTTACAATCTTTCCCATTGAAGTTTTCAATTTTCAAACATTTTAAATATCATTGAATCTTTTGTAATTTTTACTAGTCTTCTCTGTGACACAAACATTCAATTCCATGTTCTGCAGTGCTTGCAATTTGCACAAACTAAGATGTGAACTAGATTTCACTAGGTATAAAAAGTGTCCACAGCTCAGAAAAATGAAAACAGCTTGTACTTTTGTCACACTGATAGATTGTGAGAAATATCAGAACAGTAATGGATAATGCATTGCAGGTTTGCCTTACCCTTTAAGAAATTGATTTGTTTATTCATCCAGAGTTGCAACATTTTCTATTAGTTATGCTTTGTTTTGTCAAGTCCTATTGTTTCAATATCCCACAAACAAAGAATCCTAAAGCAACCAAACAAAAACAAATCAAACCAAACCAAACAAACAAAAAAAGAAAAAAACCAAACCAAAACAAAAAAACCAACAAGTTGCCACATAATAAACTAAAGCCAAATAAAAATTTAAAAGAACCCCATAGATTATTATTCTTGCCACATTAGGAAGTAGAAAAAAACCACAAATATTTCTTTATGCTTCTCTTTAAAAAGGCTTGTTTATGCTGTTTAGTTACAAAATATTGTGTTTTGGAAAGCTGATATCATGTAACCTTTTCCTAGGTACTTTCTGTGTAATAAACTTGTCAAACATCATGATGTAGAATGCTTAATTTCTTTGCATTATACTGTAAGTACTACAGTTTGTCCATACAGATGCCCATTTTTTATGAAAATTCTCATCAAAAGGTCTATTGAAATAAATATTGTGAATACATAATTGCATTCTTGTTCCAACTGAGTTTCTTTTAATATGAACAATATTGTGCAACAGAGGAAAAAATGCATATTGTTGCAATTAATCATAGCTATGACAGCATTTCAATGAATAAAAAGGATATAATGGACTCAAAAAAGAAAACGGGAAACAAAAGAAAATATAGCCTACCTATAAATATTTTTGCATTTATGGACCTGAAGTGAATTTAAAAAAACAAAATAAAGGGGAAAACTAATTTTAGATATTCTTCTGAAGGGAGTATCTGAATGAGACCGTATCTACAACATTTTATTTTCTTTCTTTCCACACAGCAAGTTGAACTTCAGATCAGAGACTAGTGCTATCTTAAAGATGCAGGATAGCCTCCTGATTCAAAAAAAAGCCACACAGATGGGTGGGCAGAGCAGTCCTCAACATTGCTTCTTTTAAGGCACTAACTAAGGAAAGTGACTGAGGAAAGTGTCTTGTCTGACAGTACCTCAGGTTAGAAAAAGCCACCTCAGGAGTCTCAGGCAGACAACTGTAACCATAATTTTTTCTATTAATTTGTCTGACATCTGTCTAAGGAAAATATTATTGATTCAGTGTTTATAATCCTAAGTATGCAACAGAATATAGATTTCTTCAAAGGTTTTTTCTAGAAATTACAAATAAATACTTTTTAGACTGCAATTGAAATGAGGTAGAGAAATAGGCTTAGCTTTGGCTTTGTTACCTGTGGATCTAAATTTGAGTGAGGCGTTATCAGTCATTGTCTTTTCAACCTCCTGAAGCATTAGAGGCAGAAGTACTCCCTTGAGGAAAATGCAGACAGGAAACTTATTTCACAGCTCCTCATTAGGGCAAGAACCTCAAGGCAATTCTAACATTGCTGCTGTCCCCTGGTATTCATGAGGCAGTAGGTTATGGCCAATTAATCCATCAACTGTTGACACTTATTTTTCTACTACCAGCCTGCTCCCATCTTGAGAAGTTCCCTCTGCAGTGTTCAGGAAAATGTATATACTTTCTTCTCTTGAAGGCTCATGCTCAGGATGTCTTTGGCTTAAACAGCACCAAGTTTTTTGTGAGAGCTACTTATGTCATCTTATGAATCCTCAGTATACTGTCTAGATCTCCCTGTAGATGATATTTGCAAATTTTATTGTTACAGCTGTGTGCTTCTCTGATTAAATGAACAAGTTCAACTATCATTTTAATTGCAAGCTCATCCTGTAGGCTGTTATTTATTCTGAATGGAGAAACCATACAGATTTGATAAGGCTGAAGCACAAGCTGAGGGCAGTCTGTTGTAAGCAGTGGAGGCAAAGGAACCATTTTCCTGTAATCACTGATTACACTATTTTTTACCTTAGTGCATCAGTCTGTGAAATACTAAGTGGATGTTGATTGGCTATTCCTATGTCTTTTTAAACCTCATTTGTGACCAGTAATATTCAAATTTGTAACATTTTAGCCAGTCTCTAGTAATGTCAACATGACTGCTGATGCTTTTAAAAGGCTTGAGAAGAGCTGGTTATTTTCTCAGCTGATTGAATTTTGCCACATCGCATGTTAGTCTCTTGAAAATGTTTTTTGGTCTGTTAAATCATAGTACGTTCTACAGTGACTAACTATAGTACATCCCATTAAGACATCTGCAAGCCCACAGCTATGTTTTAAAGGGCATCCCATATCCCCTGTGTTATCACAGTTAATTACAGGAAGACTCACCAGTTTGAATTCTGTCTTTAATGTGAACCTATTTGAAATTCTGATTTGGATGAAGACCCTTTGAGGAATAAAATCTATAAATTCAGAGCCAAGACTTTAACTGCATATAAAATGAGTCCCTTCATTGGCCATGAAGTTTATCCAAGTTAGAAAGAAATTACAAACACAACACACACACACACAAAAAAAAACCCAAACAAAAAACCAAAAAAACCACCCCCACTTTGTCACAATTTAACAATATAGTTTTATATCTTGGGTAAATTTTGCAGTCTTTTCTAGGGAAGATTCCTATTTTGTTCAGTAAGTTATTAGGAAAATTATTACTCTTTCAGCTATTACTGCAAACATTTCAGATATATTTAAGCATGTGACTAACTAAAAAATAATGAAAATGTATTTATGCATTGTCTTTTGCAGAAAATAGCAGTGAGACAGGCTGAACAGAGAGCTGCTCTGCTCTTCATAGATTATCACCAAGCTTAACAGCTTTTTAGGGAAAACAACTACCTGAGTGTCCACTCAGCGTGGGGAGCAAGAAAAATCCCCTTGCATTTTGACTGGCTGTGTTTTATCATCTGAAATCACAAAAAAACTGAGCTCCCAGCATTGTGCAGTATGGGAGCAGCTCCCGCCGTCCCTTTACCCCATCACCAAACTGCTACATTCCCTGTGCTCAATATCATGCTCTTGATTATCTGTGACCCTCATAAATAGTACATAAATTGTTAGGTATACTTAATAATAATAAATCTCAGTGACTATTTATTGATCAGTTGATCCTTACCTACGATGTATTTCCTGTTACCCATGAATGCCCTATCAGATGTGACTTCAGGTATAAAACATCTATCAGAGACAATAGCAGCATCAGTATTTCTCCCTAAAACACTTTGCTATCTGCATCAGAGAAAAACATGCAAAACTCTTTGGCATGTTCAGTGCCTTAAAGTAGTTCATTCAAAACCAGACATGTGATACTCCTTTGGTGTGAACACCATCCGTAAGGAGACATGCAGCTGTCCTAGGAACCAAGTACTCCATTATGCAGGGCATAGCTGCATTTATCTGGCAGTGCAGCTTTAATGCATTCCAGCAGCTTCTAGCTGAGAGCAAAACAGGCAACACAAGCCCATCACAGCACGGTTCCCACATCTCTTAAAATACGCAGTAGCTGAATGTCAAGAATTACTACTTTGTGACCAAACATGCACAGAATAATTTGAAGATTAATCTGAAGAACAGGTAAGTACATACAAGTCAGTATAAGAAAAAAACATAAACGGCATAAACAGCAAATACATCAATGCAAACTAACAGTCTTCATGGTTCAACAAAACAAAAAAAGAAGTTTATGCAGCTGTTATTTGCTGTTTTAATCTGATCTGGGATAGTAAAAATATAAAAAATTGAGCAACATTTATCAGAAAAAATAATTCATTTATTTGATTCTAGTTCTTAATTGTATTAATAGCCACTGGATGCTTTTAGTGGTCTAAGAAATGCACCATATCTAAGTTCTGTGTCATTCTTAATTTAATTAAGAATTAATTTGACTGTGCTCAGAGGAGGGTGGGGAAGGGGAAGAAGACTGAAAAGGATGTTTGCATGAATGATCTCATTTTTGCACCAGGACATTGCTTGAAATAGGGATCATGCCCATGACAAGTAGATTATATTGATTTTTGGAAATCCTTTCTTTACTAAAAGTATTTTGACACTTTTGAAGATTCATCATCAACAAAGGCAAAATTTATCTACAGTTTATCAGTGATATACAAGCAACATTTTAAATTTAAGGCTTAACTTTGTGATATGTGTGTCACCCTGTAAATTAATTTCTGTTAATTGACCCTGATAAGCCCAGAAAAAGTTACAAGATCAATAATATTTAAGTACTTACCTGCCTACCAAAATCTGTGCTGAATTTGAGAAGACAGTATTTTCCAAGACATTTTTTTTAACTGGTGAAGAAAACTGTCAAAGAAGATAAACTATCTTTAAATCAGAAAATAGCTTCTTTCCTGCTGTCTTATCAAACAACACCATACAGTCTAGAAAAGTGTGCTTTCTGAATTGCTAATAGGAAATTTTTTATGTCTTGGATTAATAGTTATGACACTTGATTTGGGTAAGCATATTTTAATAAGTTTGCCTCCTAGAAATAAAAAAAAAAACATGTGGGAGTGAAATATTTAGTATTATTTTTGTCAGATGGGTGGGAAAATATTAGAAAAATTTACAGAAATTCATGTGTTATCCTAAAAAAATTAAGCAGGAAAAGTGTAAACAGAAAATAAAATTTAGAAGAGACATTAGTGTCATCAGAAGCTAATGATGACTAATCATGATGATGACTACGCTAATCCAGAATTTGAAGCTCAGCTTTGAATATCAGTGAGACACCTTAAAGCTTAATAAAAAAATTTGCAGAAAGTTAATCAGTATTTCATTAATGTTGAATTAAAGATTATATTGTTATTGGTAGTTAACTGGAACAGGGCAGCATGGACTGCATGGCTCAGCATGTGACCCTGGTAACTAAAAATGTTGCAGGATCATCTCCAAAGAGCTTGAGATGCTGAATGGATGTATGGCACTCAAGGGCTACTGAAGAGTAAAAAGTAGAGGTCATTGTCTGGTCACAAAATCAGGCTGTAAAACACTGCACACACCAAGATACATTGGAATGAGTCCTGGCATATCCTCAGCTTTGTCCAGGAACTCCCTGATCTGTTCACAGCTGGTAAACATCCAAACAGGGCTGTGTCCTAAAGGGTTACCAGCACGACTAAACATGGCCCAGCACTTGGGGTCCCTGGCCTCTCAGGTATGGAAAGTCCACTCTGATGAGTTCCCAAGTATTATGTTGAAAGAAAAAATTATTAGCTATCTACCACTACTATATTTCCTATATTCCTATATTATAGTTCCTACATTTCTAAAAGGATTTTAAAAAATGGTTTAGGTACAATATTGAATGTTTTTGTTTATTCAGAAATAGAAAAATAAATTATTACTGCAGTTAACTCTCTACATATTGTATTTTATTTGAATTACAAACCAAGGCAAGGATATGACACTGAATTTGTAAAGATATGCAAAACAGTTCAAAGGTCCTGAAGAAATCATGTTTGAGCAATATAATGCTACTTGATCAAATTATAAAGGAGGTAAATTCTCCCATAAATATTTTGTAATTCAACTATGGCACAAAATAAATTATTATATTTTCCTATGTTTGTTCATGTGTTGATATATAATACATGATGCATACATAATGTTTTTTTTAAGAGTTGTCTGAATATTTATCTAGTATAGAGGTATGATAGCTAATTCAGAAAGTTAATGAACTTTTTTTTATTGACTAAAATATAAGATTCTTTATTTTTATTCCAGTTACACCTGATCAAAGAATGATCTCTTGCTTAACATAAGAAAACTCATACCCTGCAAACCTGCATTATTTAGTACTCTCCATCTTTCAGTGTATTATTTAGCTTTCAACAACATACCTGAAGACATAATCCAACACAACACTAGCCAAGAAACATCCTTTTCTATCTAAAACTCCAGATATACTCATTATTTGTGGTATTCATTTTAAGAATAATGAACTGTGAAGGTTAGCTTCAGGTAATGAACTGGGTTTATTGTTATAAACTTATAACAAAGCAAAACGAAAGATAAAAGAAAAATACTTAATCTTTCATTCAGGAATATATTCTGCATGTACTTCTGTCTTGCAGATTTTAAGTCAATTCAAACAAAAGTTAAAGAATATGCTTAAACATAAAAATACTTCCAAGCCAGTGTAATTTGATAACCAGTGTAAATTACTACTTTTGATAGTGGAAAACAACAGCTAAGGTGAAAAAATTAGAATTTTTTCTAGAATGTATGTTAAACAGACAAATAATGCTTAATACATGTGCTTAAATATCTGTAATCATAACAATTAAATAATTTTTGACATAGAACTTTGCTTACAGAAAAAACTAATTTTTATAGTTGCCCAAAACATGTATACACACATGTTCATTTTTCAAAACAGTGATTTGTTTTAGTAATTAAATTTGTATGTAATTTAAAAATACAGGGAGATGAGTTACAAGAAAATTTGAATTCAAATCAGTAAATGACTCACAGACTTGAAGTTCCATCATTGACTTTCAGGCCTATAGAGTACAAAACCCATAAATATTAGTATTTATATCCCTGCAGGAAAAATAACCTAATTACATCACAAGCTACTGTTATTAGTTTAGCAACAAAAACCAAGAATTTGCTGAAAGTAACATTGCTCTTTTTTTTCAGAATGTTATTTTAAAGGCATGAATAACTCAGATACAGAGAAATATGGTTTTCACCGAAATTAATATTCACCAAATTACATTCAATTTGATATTTTTAGATAGATTTATATAGTTTTCTTATTTTTAAAAATTTATACTTGGGGTAGACTGGGAACCTTTGGAATTTTTCTTCCTGTTCTGTTCCTTCTTTCACTGATCTTCTCTCACCAACTGATCATCATACCTTAATTTATTCACAGAAAAAAATCCCTACATTTTTGCTCAATACAACCATAAGCAGCATTGCAAATACTTCACACTTTAAAGGCAGATAATTTCAGTGTTTCTGCTGAGATTGAAAACAATGGTGCAATGAAAAACTCTAAAATCCCTAGTGATGAATGAAAAATCAAAAGCACATCAGACTCTTGTGCACATTCGGAAATCATTCATGTGTAGGAAAATAAACATTATTACTCCTTATTCTGATATTGCTATATTATTATATTCTCTAAATGTAAGTTGAGGGATTAAACAACTGAATACAAGCATGTTGATTTTAATGTCAGGTTTACACTCTGCAGAATAGAAAATACAGAAAATTATCTCTTTATGAACAATCACTATATTGCACAGCAAAGCTTTTTCATACTATCTTGCCATTTATTATAAAAGAAATGAATCAGTGAGCAGTGGAAAACCTCAGCATTAAAACCTCTCATAGTTCACTGGATTCAATTATTTTGTCCCACTACCTGTAAGGACTTATTTTTCCCCACTCTTTTTGCCCACAGGATCATGATTTCAGGAGTTAAGTCACATTTATATATATATATATATATATATACACACACATTAATATGTACAAATCTATACATGTTGTCTTTAAGACTCCAAATAAAATAAAGATAGGGACCCATTCTTGTTATCCTTCTTTGCCTTCTTTTGTCTTTTTTACCATGTTGTGATTGACCTGAAATTTTAATCTAAAAATGTAGATTAAAATCTGCAAGACCAGTATTCGGTTAGTGCATGTCAAAGCAGGTGAGATTATTAGGGAAAAATATTTTATTTAAAAAACACCAATATAACCAGAAGAAAGTAGAGACTTTTAGCCATACAAGCCCATTCCAAGTCTGAAACAGAAACATTCCAATAATTTTTGCCACAGTGGTTGCTGCTACTGTTATACAAAAGACTACTACTGCTTCTTGGAAGGTTTTGAACTGCACTATATATAGTGTTTTAAAATATTGTTTCTGAGATCATGCCTATATTACAAAGCAGCGCTTGTATTTCTTTGGGTTTGCTAATAAGAAAAGTCAATTTTCACTGAATAATCAGCTCTGTTTCATTAAACAGGCCCTTGGTTGTTATGCATTAACAATTTTTTTACTGGGAGTAAAAACAGAACATTGGTCATTTTATACACAGACAGAATAGCTATCAAATCAAAGCTATTGGATATTTATATTATGATAGCTTTTATGTGCTCAAGTTAGAATTGTTGTCACGCTGAGCCAGCTAGCAGTCAAACAGAGCACCCTGCTCTCCAAAGATTAGAAATGTAACAGTAAGTAGATATTCTGAAAAAAACATTGGGTCATACAGGGTTCAGGTTTCAATAATTGTATGGGAATGGCTTCCTTCCTGCACCAGCATCTTCCTTGCTTCTAGTAGCCTGGAGAAAACCCAAAGCCTGCTGAAGCAAAAATATTGGTTGGCTGATTACTTGGTTTCATTCTATTCTGCTTATTGAACAGAAAGGTTCAAAGATGAAAGTAAATAATTCTGGATACAGCTTTTCTGGAGGAATCGAGTAGGTCACTTTACCACAAATTAAACATCAGTTAGTACTAGAAGAAATTATTTGTGCCCTCTGCCTTTGGAATGGACTGGAATAGCCCTAACAGTGTTTTACAAGTGATTGAAAGCCATCAGACTATAGGGAGAGACCTGAAAGATGATGATCAATGGAGACAGGTCCCCAGTCACAGAGGTAAAAGAATCCGTCCCAGTCTCCCTTGTCTTCCCACCCAGGAGCCCTTAGAAAATAGGTAAGAGGGCCTGGAACTTGACAGATAGCAGTGGAAGAAAAAGGTCCATCTGAGGGGTCTCCCAGATTAGCACAGGATGGATCATTACTATAGGTAACAGGAAAAGAAGGCTGCAGTGGGTAATTCCTCTCTGAGGGGAACTTAGGACCCTGTGTGCTGAACAGACCCAGCCCACAAGGAAATCTGCTACCTCCCTTGGGTAAGGGATACCACCATAAGACTCTCTGGACTAATTCAGCCCATTGTTTACTACCCACTGCTGGTTGTGCAGATCACCAGTGATAACACTGATGAGAGAAATGTCATGATAAAAATAACCTCAGGCCACAACAACACCTGCAGCATTATAGGCTGGGGCAGAGAGGCTGGAAATCAGCCTGGTGGAAAAAGGACATGTGGGTGCTGGTCAACAATGTCTGAACACAAGCCAGCCATGCCCATGGGGTCAAGAAGGCCAAGGGCATCCTGGCCTCTGTCAGCAACAGAGGAGCAGTAGGACCAAGGAAAGGATTCTTTCCCTGTACTGAATGCCAGTGAGGTGACACCTTGAATCCTGTGTCCAATTCTGGGCCCTTAAGTTCTGGAAGGATGGTGGTGCTGGAGAGAGTTCAGAGAAAGAAAGCGAGCTGGGGAAGAGTCTGGAGCACAAGTCTGTTGAGGCACAGCTGAGGGAGGAGAGTCAGGGTGACCTTATTGTTCTCCACAACTACATGGAAGATTGTAACCAGGTGAAGGTTGATCTGTTCCCCCACGGATCTAAAGAGAAGATGAGAAGACACAATCTCAAACTGTACCAGGTGAGGTTTAGGTCAGGCATTAGGAGAAATTTCTTCCTGGAAAGGCTGATTAGGCACTGGGCTGCCCAGGGAGGTGGTGAAGACACTGAGCCCAGTGGTGGTTAAGTGAAGACTGGATATGGCACTCAATGCCCTGGTCTACTTGACATGGTGGCATTCAATCATCGGTTAGACTTGATGACCTCAGTGGTAATTTCCAACCTAATGGATTTTGTGATTCTAATAAAGAATAAGTTTATGCTCTGAAGTGTTCAGAACAGCATCACTTCTCATTAGCTTTATATATGTTCCTAATCATTCTGACAATAAATTTAGAAGTACCATTCCAACACTTCAAAGTAGTTAACAGCAATAAACTAGTTGCCATGAAAGAGATCCACACACTGCTGTTGCTATATTTGTCATGCATAACTGCCTGGGAAAAGATAAATGAAATTAATAAGTGCTCTTTCTGTTGAAAATTACAATTCCCTGTAGTCATGGGGTGTATCCTCTCTTCCTCCTTTAGACTAAAACTGAGAGTATTAAGTTAGTGGGAAATTGTGACAGAATCATGCTGATCCACTTAGCAAAGTTTGGTAAATACGAAACAGTGGGTTTTTTCCTTTTGCCATTAGCCTGAGCACTACTGACACAGTGTTCAAAATGTGCAGCCATTTTCTCTATTTACTGAGAGTTTCTGCTTTTGCAATGTTGCCAAACACTTGAAAAGATGAATACATTGGATATTTACTGCAAATGACTACCTGATCTGTAGGGACATCTCCATTTATTATGCTAGTTCCATCAAAACACAGCCTCCCAGTCCACTGGGATCTACTCTACCAACTGTTAACAGGTAACAGCTTGGTCTCTGCTATGCCTCTTCAGATCTTTTGGGTACTATTTTGCTGTAGGCAACATGGATTAGAAAAAAAATTATTTGAAAAAAAACTAATCAGAGAAAAAACATTTCCAGTTTACTTTTGTGAAGTTGAAAATGCCAAGAAAAGTTGTATATTAACAAGTTTTTTTTAAAAAGCAGATTTGGGGTTTTTTTTAAATGCAACAGTTTTTTATACTCCTAGATGTTTCACTGATTTGCAGATCTCTTCCAAACATTCACTCTGTGAAACAAACCACAAAGGTGTTAGAAACACAGTGAACAAGTGGAGAATCTAAAAGAATGGAACACATTTCAAAGTGGGCCATTAGAGCCTACCCACCTTCTCAAGAGGGAAACTGGCTAAACCTGTGATCTGTGTTTCTTGAAGTTTTATTTTCAATTTCTAAGGGGATTCAGAAGAGAAAAATTAGACATTCACCTTAATGAACAATAACAACAATTTTTCTTTTCTAGTATAATGACACTCAGATGTGAAAATCAGATTGGGATCCCTTGTAGTTGCTGAGCCTATGCATCACTAAAGCAAATGTTACAATTGTGAAGCACTTAATGTCTCAGCAAAAGCAATGATAGTATTATACCTAAACTGCTAGTCAGGGATGACAAATCGGCCAGTGATCATTTATGGGTACAGTTTGCAGATAAAGTTTTCACTTTCAGTAATTCTGTTTTCATTAGTGACAGTAAGCAACAATTCAAAAAGTCACAGGCAAAAAGAAAAGCAACTGACCCCAGTCAAATTGAGGGCTCATCCTGCAATTCATCCCGTTTCAGAGAGTAGCCAGTCACTTATGAATGGGGAAGGGTATAAGCAGCAAGTGTAAAAATGCTCACCCAAAGTATTATTCTGGTCTTCAGCAATTCAAGTCAGTGATTTCCTAATGTGGTCCCAAGGTGTTAACAGACTGAATGGATTGTTCTTTCATAAAATTGTTAGGGGTTTTTTTTGACACACATAAGCTTGTAGCATCCAAACAATTCTGAAGCAAGAAATTCCACAGAGATGTTACCTGTCCTGTGTAGTGAAAGGAACTGTTGTTACACAGAGACTTGAAAAGAGAGTAAGGCCATGTGTTGGAAAGAGGAGTGAAGCAGGCAAAAAAGTGGGAAGATTGGCTATCACCAAAGGGGTATCATGGGCAGCCAAAGGTGATACAGGGACTCCAACATCAGAAGGCATGAAAAGACACTTTCTTATTAGAAATCTACAGTTCTTATAGAAACAATGGCGAACCTAAGACCTGATTGGCCTTTAGGAATCTTCTCTCACATTATTGGTGAACTGTGAATAGCACACTCTGGAGAACCATATCTATAAACAATGGTTACAGAAAGAGAGATAATAATTGTTTGAATTCTTTCCTCTAAGTTTCCCACAGCTTCTACACAGCTTCCCAGGATTTTCCTGGGAGAACCATGTCTCTCTCTGTTCAGATGATATGTGATTCCACAACTGGCCACAGTCTTTAATGGCATAGAAGCTTCTGGGATAATCCGACAGTGAGGAGGTGATAACAAAACAAACACTTGCAGTGATGACTGCAAAGCTTTTTAGATGTCTGTTTTTCCACTGGGGTTAAACTCAAGCTTTTTGTGTTGCTTCTTTCTGTATGTGGCATTGCTGCAAAATGAGGAGGAAGCATAGAAAGTGTACTGCAATTCCAATGATGCCCCTGGTGTTGTCTTGTCTATAACACGCCCCTTGCTGGAGTAATTTGTTATTTCAGAGTTATTAGCTGGGCTGACTCGGTCACTCTGTAAGCCTGCAACTCTCAGGCAGAAAGAATCAGTGGAGAAACTTGTGAGAGGGCCATTTACCTCCAGCAAATATAAACTTCTACTTCTGTCATGCCTGCTGGTTTTGCTGTAGCCGAAAAAAATTCTTCTTGGCTGCAAGGGCAGGAGGGCAAGTGGAAATACCTCCTAGGGTCAGATTCCTTTCTGTTTGCATTCTCACCAAGGCAGAGAGTACATGTCTGTTTTTTTACAGGTCTGTTTAAAGCATGCAGAATGTTTAAAATGTTTAAATAATGTTTAAAAATTATTCAATGCTACAAAAATTGAAGTCAGGTAAAACTGAAGTCAGTCAAGACAAAAACCTAGCAAAATGAGGATCTTTTCTGACAGCTGTAGAAACAACCAGTATTGTCAGCATCATTATCATAGCTGGGATCACTTAATTTGTGATCTAAAACATTCCTAATAAGTTTAATGCGCATTCCAAGGGAATGGGAGACAGCAGGCTTGATGCTGTATGGTGCCTCTCACACACTGCAGGAATTGAAAACTCTCAGCATGATTTATGACCAAGGTCAGTGAATGCAAGTAAACTCATTACAGCATTTATGGGGGGCCTGGATAGATTAGATGCCCTTATTGACCTCTACGCTATACTTTCATTTCTCTGCAGATAAATAAATAAAAAGGCTTCATTGGAACCAGATATTTTCAGAAGAAGTATGGTTATTAACACAATTATTACAAAGCTTCATACCTTAATTCTTTTATTTTGTATTCTTTGTGTCTTGTTTAGAAAACACATATTTAATGCTTTTGAAAATATATCTGCAGAATGTGTACACAGTCTTGTGTTTCATTAATCCAGTGTGACATCTATGCTCTTGATACCTCAAAGTTCATTTCAAACATATCTATCAGACACACTTCTATTAATTTTTCTTTAATAAACCCATATGGTGGCAGGGGAAAAGGCTTTTGGCTGAGGGTTGGTCATTGTTTTTTCTTTTTTTTAAATTTTGCCTTCTTTCTGTTAATTTTAACTTTGTTATTAAGATGAATTGTAATGATGTTTAAAACCCTAGAGGCAAACTGGTTTAATTTGATTTCTTCTGATAGATGAGAAAAAAAAAAAAAGTTAGGAGTTGCAATCTTGTATTCCATACTCTTGGGCTTACATTTTTAATGTGTCTTTCAAACTAAAATTGATTTTTCTCTTTCTTTTAAAATAAAAAACCCCCCGTATTTTATGAGAAAATTAATACCTTTGATTTTTTTTACATTTCTTGATAAGCATCTAGGATGAAGAGAGGAGCAGCTGTTTTCCTAACTATTGACAAAAATCTACAGTATTTTGCACTTATTTTTTTATTTATTTAAAAAAGAAGATGGAATGTACAAATATCTGTGTAAAAACTTTCAGGGTTAATTATTACTTTAAGTCTTGCGTTTCTAAGTCACTATCTGCTTTATGTAATGGAAGTTAAATTCCACTGAAATAAATGGTAAAAGTTCAGTTGCGGAAAATAGGGAAAACCTCAAATCCAACTTTATATCAGTTAGAGCTGAAAATATTTTATGGGTATCTCAATCCTAGAATCAAAATGTGCCAATCCATCTGAATCATTGAGTCCGGTTTTTGGCCCTGCACAGGACACCCCAAGTCACACCATGTGCCAGAGCATTGTCCAAACACTTCTTGCACTCACTCAGGCTGGTTCTGTGACCACTGCCCCGGGGAGTCAGTTCCAGTGCCCAAACACTCTCTGGGGCAAGAACCTTTACCTGACACAACTTCAGGCCATTCCCTTGGGTCCTGTCACTGCAACTCCAGAGAAGAGATCAGCGTCTGCCCCTCCTCTTCCACTTCCAATGAGGAAGCAGCAGACTCCAATGGGGTCTCCCCTCAGTCTCCTCCAGGCTGAACAGACCAAGTGCCTTCAGCCACTCCTCACAACTCACAAGGCTTCTCCACAAGGCCCTTCACCATCTTCATGTCCCTTCTTTGGACAATCTCTGGCAGCTTAATGTAATTTTCATTTTGTGCACCCAAAACTGTCCCCATCAGTCCAGGTGAGCCCTCCCAGCCCAGAAAAGAGCAGGACAATCCCCTTCCTTGCCCAGCTGGTGATGCCATGATTGATTCCCCCAAGGCATGGTTGACTCTCCTGGCTTCCAAGGCACATTGTTGACTCAAACAGTATTGCTACCTATAATCTCTTTTCTGGATATCTGTACAAATCTACAAATACTTGAACTTCTGGCTTTGTGTGATAATTTCATATAGTGACTAGCATAGTTGTGTGTATTTTGCTGTAAAGGATATAGGCTGAGACAATTGGAATTGTTCAGCCTGGAACAGAGACATCTTTGTTCCGACCTAATTGTGGCTTTCCAGTACCTGAAGGGATTCTAAACAAAAAATGGAGAGAGACTATTTACAAGGGCATGTAGTGACAGAACAAGGGGAATGGTGTGAGAGAGCAGGTTTACATTAGATATTAGGAAAAAAATTCTTCCCTCTGAGGGTGGTGAGGCACTGGCACAGGTTGCCCAGAGAAGCTGTGGATGCCCCATCCCTGGAGATGTTCAAGGCTAGGCGGGATGGGTCTTTGAGCAACCTGGGATAGAGGAAGGTGTCTCTGCCCAATGGCAAGGCCATTTGA
This sequence comes from Passer domesticus, assembly GCF_036417665.1. Classification (NCBI taxonomy): domain Eukaryota; kingdom Metazoa; phylum Chordata; class Aves; order Passeriformes; family Passeridae; genus Passer; species Passer domesticus. The sequence continues at coordinate 53,479,798 of NC_087512.1, read as the reverse complement.
ACTGGATAATCTTTAAAGTCCCTTCTAAACCAAACCATTCCATTATATCATGATACCAAATCCTTTTTCCATCTGCATTAAAGGAACTTTTGAAGCTTGAGCATCTACTTCTCTCCCCGCTTTAAATTTCGGTTTAAAATCTGAGTTCTTCTCTTGATAGTCTAATTATTAGCAAATGGCTAATAATAATTGTGGAATAAGTAGAAAAAGGGGTTAAGGTACTTGAAGTCTGTAAACTTGCTGGTCAGACACACACTTTAATCCACAAAGAATGCTGGAGAAGCCAAACTAAATGCTTGTTTAATATAATAAGTTAACTTGGGATCGTCCTGTGGAAAAGGCACTCTGGTTCCTTTTTACAGACCACAGCTCTTCGCTCAGCAACAAAAATTACCAGAATTATTGTCTGAGTTGGGAGGGGGGCGGAGAAACTGAGCAGTTTTCCCCAGTTGTGCCAAAACATTAAACCAGCAGCAGAGTGTTTTTCAAATGGGAAAAGTTAGAACTCTGAACTATTTTTTCACAGTTTTCAAGATACTATCTCTAGATATGCTATTATCTTGGGCTTCTTTATTTTAAATATTTACTATGAGAAAGAAATTGCCATGACTATTCAGCAGTGACATTTTGTGTTTATTTCAGCTGCAATGCATATTGCTAAACATAACTAACAGTCTTAATTCATAGTGACCACATGCATTACAACAATGTGCAGCAAAAGTTACAGATGTGTTCATAGACATCAGTTTGCATCAGGGGTCCCTAACCTCTGGAAGCACAGAATTTTAACTGGAAGCTTCAACCCATTTCAAGCAGTTCCAGGTAATTTTGCAATAAAGGGTCAACATCAAGGACTGAAAAATATTCTTTTACTACTTTTTCTGGGCCTGTTGAAAGCCTGACTTTATAGCAGACAGGGTATAAAAGCCTGAAAGTTTTCAGAAGGGTTTGCAGAGACAACCTGAATAAAAAATACTTATAAATGTGTTTCTCTGTGACAGCATCATTATCATGTTGTTCTCCTTAATGCCAACTGTAAACCTGGATTCATTTTTTTTCCTCCTCTATAAACCCTCTTTTCAGTATGTCTTCCAAGTAGGCATTTAACAAGAATTGTATGCTAAATGTTTTTGTATTTCCTTAAGGTTGTCTATAAATTATAAAAGAAAATCTGACAAAGGAAATCCAGATTTATACCTTGCCAACGTGATTTTATTTCCCTCCTCTGCTGAAAGATGTCTTCGGTGAACAAAGACACGTATTTTGCCATCTACCTGAAGAACTGGTTCTCAACTGAAACATCAAAAATTCTTATTTCTGAAAGCAGTTTCTGATTTGGATACAACTTATCAAAACAATGATGTCACAATGAAAGCATTTTCATGAACTGGTAATTTGTTGATTGAATAGTAAAAAGAATCTTGAATTCTTCATTTAGAATAATACTCATTTACTGTTGCACCATTCTTAGAGATAAAATTCTTCACATATCAGTCACAGCTACTGTGAGTGTAAGAGCTCCTGGCCAATAAATATCATCAGTTAATAGTTTTCAGATGTAGTCTCTGTACTCAAAAGCTTACAGAAGCATAAATATTCATTGCTCACTTTGCATTACCAGTCATCTAATTCACACTGATTTTCCTTGGTAGAGCACAGAGAGCTGGTTTAGGTATTCAGATGAATACCTACTGAATACCTACTGTTCTAGAATCCAGGTACTTCCATGTTTGCCTAGCCTTTCACAAATAAAGCATAACATAATCAAATCAAATAATTTTACTCTATTATTGCTCAGAGAAATCTTGACAGATTTATTTCTGATCCATGTGATGGAAGGTATATAAATAAGATCTCTACGAATTTGTTTGAGAACAGAAAAATGAATGGCTCCTAATGCCAAATTTCTAACAGGATGGCACCTCAGCTACTAAACCTCATATGCAGGCTGTGCTTTGAGCCTGTTTTACAATTCCCCTTCCCATGCTTCAATTCAGTGCAAATGCAAATAGGTTGTGGAGGCTAAAATGGAGCTTCAGTGAGGCTTGTCAAGCTCATCACCCTGGTTGCAGGCTCCAGACTGTTCCATACCACCTCCTTGGACTGAGGCTGTTCACTTCCTTAGATCACCTATTTAGTGCACACACGCAAAGAACATTGTGTGGAGGTACATTGGTCTCACATGACCATTCACATGACTTGTGTTTTGTCATCAGCATGACTAGCAAAGGGAAATTTGCTTTTTCATCTCCAGTGTAATTTTGGAAGTTACCACAAATGAATGCAAAATCATAGCTGCCTGTAGGTTTAGATTTCAGCCAAGAAGATATCCCTAACTGTAAGAATCCTGCTCCAGGGTATTTTGCATGCTAGCTTTACCTCTATCAAACAATGTATTATCAAGGATTTTCCAGTAGGATATGATCTGTGGAACACTGTACTGAGACTGTAAAGAAAAATTACTAAGCTAAATAAATGTGGTCAAATATCACTGTGTTCAAACACTTTGTAAAATTACATTACTGCATTTAAAACAAATAATACAGCCCAGAAAAAAATCTGTGTGGGACAGGAGAGAAACCTGTTTCTGAGGCACATGAGATTTTGCTGCAAAGGCAATTAAACTGTTTTGAAGGCATAAAAACACCGCCAGTTCCAGGCTGCTTGTTTGCACTGGCATGTTGAGAACAGAGTTAAACAAGAGAAACCAATGTAGAGGTGCTGATCTCTTCTGCTGGGGATCCAGTGACAGGACATGAAGGAACAGTTCAAAGCTGAACTAAAGAAGGTCAGAATTGATATTGGGAAGAATTTCTTTACCCATAAGAGGGTAAAGCACTGGAACAGGCTTCCTACAAAGGTGGTCAATGTCCAGTGTCTGTCAATATCTGAGGCATTTGGACAATGTTCTTGACATACCTAAACTTTTGATGAGTCCTGAAACCTTTTGATGGCAATAGAAAATTGTTATAGGTCACTTTAAATTGAAATTTTCAAATATATTCTAATCTTGTCTATTTTTTTCCATTCTGTTCTATCTATATGCAAAAATAGGGGCTTTTCCCCCATTGAGAATATGATTTTTTCCCAGTTACAGATATCCTATATAATAAAGAATGGTTGGTGTTTTTAATTTTTTTAATAATTTACCAACAGTGATCTTCACAAGTATTGCAACTCTTACTAGCGTCTTTATCATGTATGCTTTGCCTGCAGACTTCAGATTGTCTCCACATTATAAACCTCTTGCTTTACTTTTTTTCTATCTAAAAGCCACTGGCTGTGAATAATAATTTGTTTTGGAAGGCAATTTAATGTGCCCATGGACATGTGTGTTGCTTTTGTCACATACCTGCAATCAACACACTTGCACAGGTGTTTTATTAAATCCTCTCAAGGCTGTTATATGAGTGGTGTACAAATATATATACACTGATGAAAAGTAGTTAATTTCAGATAAGACTAAATTAACACATAGACAAGAAAACCTTGGCTTGTTTAATTTAGACTCTACAGATATCTAAGTGCTCAATAATTACATTAAGTGAGAGATGTTTTCTATTTAGTATCACAGGAAAAAAATCCTTAAATGTTCTTCACCAGAATCAAATCCAAGTTAATTCAGAAGATGAATTCAGAGAAGGTGAAATTTATTAGAAATTAAACTGTTTTGAAAACAGTTTGAATGAAAATGAAACCCTGGCAGCAGTTCTTAGCTTTGCCTGTGGGTTAGTTACAACCCTGGCTCACTGGACACAGAAACAATTGACACTGGTAAGCTGATCAGGGGTTGTAGCCCTCTTTTTGGACTCACTGTAATATCTGTAGATCTTTCTAACACTGAGTCACCCAAAACTGCCTCCAGGACTCAAGTGAGGTTTCTCCAGTGCAAAACAGAGCAGCACAATCCTCTCCCTTGCCTGGCTGTGATGCTGTGCCTGATGTCCCCAGGACAGGGATGTCCCTCCTGGCTGCCAGGGCACTGCTGGCTCATGTTTAGCTTGCCACTGATCAGGATCCCCAGGTCCCTTTCTACAGTGCTGCTCTCCAGCATCTCATTCTCTGGTCTGTCCATACATCCAGTATTGCCCCATCCATAATCCAGATGCATAATCCAGCTCTTTCCCTAGTTGAACTCCTTATAGTTGGTGATTGCCCAGCTCTCCAGTTTGCTGAGGTCTGCCTGCCATAGAGAAAGTCAACATCTCCTCCCCATTTAGTATCATCCTTTGAGTAGGAGGGAGGATAGAAGGATGGAGAAGGTTAGTCCATGGACCCTGCTGTGTGTGTATGAATCACCAGTGAGCCAAGAGCCAATACAGTTCAATATCAAAGGAGATTAACTGCCCAAGAGTTTTCCTTATTCTGTTATTCATTCCCTTTCCTTCCCCATCTGTTGACCCTGGAGGAAGTTCACATCCCATGCTTGTTGCGGTGTGATGTCATGGCTTGCCTCAGTTTCCCTGGTTTCTCCTTGAAGTTTCTTTTCCCAGGTGGGGTGTCAATCACCTCTCCTTTCCCCACCCTTGACCCCTGCTGGGCACTGTCTATCAAACTAGAAATTCCAAGGGGACTGTTGAGTGATTGGCAGGTTCAAAGCATGCTCTCCACCCCCTGGGGGGCCATTGGCCCACCCAGGTGCCCTTTTCACCTGAGACTCTCTCTCCCTATACCTGGTTGGTGGTCCCTATGATCCCTCCCCTGCCCTCTCCCCAGGTAAAAGGGCCAGGAAAGCACATGGTTGGGGCTCTGTTGGAGAGTGCTGTTAGAGCTGTTGCAGGATTCAGAAATAAAAACTCTGGATTAAAAACTCTCCATCAGGACCCACTCCTTTCTTCACTTCGCCTCAAAGGTTTCTCCAGCTCAGGAAGACCTGAGGAGTGACCTCCCCTCAGCAGCAAGCTCCAGCTGCAAGCACTGGAGCTCGCGGCATGCCCAGACTTGTCTCCACGTGCCCAGCTGCGACCACAGGTACTGAATAGCGTCTCTGGGGAGAAAACATCATAGGTGCCACTATTTGGTCAGCAGCTGGGACCAGACAGACCAAGTCCCATTCAGTAATATTGGTAAACTCCAATACATGCTCTTACAGAATCTTCAGTATGACTTTTAATGACATTTGCTGCAGTGGCCTTTATTACCATAGTGCAGTGTAGGCTAAAAACCCTCTCTTGTGCTCTTAGTCTCACTTCAGAGTAGAGAAAACCCTTCAGAGTAGAGAGAACCATTTAGTCACAATTAAATTACCACTAAACATGCTGCAAGCAGAGCAGTGTTCCATCTATGCCTTTTGATTGGGTTTCTCTTGCTTCCCAAATGTGTGAAGTCTGGTATCTCTCCTAAGAACTAAGATCTCAAATTATTTTGGTTGGATTTAGAATTGTTGCTAAGTAAGGAAAAGCATTTCACCATAATTTTTGTTTTACTTTACTCTTATTTAGTTCTTAAAACATTAATCTTACCTGTACAGAGACTGACAATCTGAAATATGTCAGTCTCTAAACTGGGAAATATGCTTATTGAGGATGTGGAATTCTGGATATTTATACAATATTGTCTCAGATATCTCAAAAGATCACAGACCTTTGAATGTTCATATCTTTCATCAAAAGGTTGCAATTGGTGAATTTTTGGTGGGGAGATCCAAGAATTCAGTTGTGTATAGTCTTTTCCTTTGACAACATGTCTTGTCATTCCAAAAATACATTTGTATTATAAATACTCATCAGGAGTGACTTTGAGCATCTAATAAATATCAAACCATTTAATCACTGATGTTATATATGTCTGTACATTCTTTATGGCACCTTTAGGACAAATTAAATTTTGCCATATTTTGAACAGCCACATGAATGAAACGTGTTGTCTTCTTTGATAGACAGTAGGTGAAATGTGTGCAAAACCTTCAGCCAGTAGTAATCCTACTACTTCTCCGAACTCTTTCTTACTCTTATTGCTGAGCTCATAGCCATAGTGCACTTTTAATACTGTAAGTTGCAACTAACTGAAGTGTGAGGTTTCCAGTAAAAAAAAAAAATAGTTGGGTTTCTCCCAGAAACAGCAGCTTTTCAAATCTTGCTTTATCATCCATTCTGCTGGTATTTTTATCTGACCAGGGGTGACATACCTGTGCAGGATTTTCTTTTTATCCTCTCTTATATTTCAAGATTTTTTTTCCTGTCTCAGACCTGTCACTGATAATCCTTTTGTGTTTTCCTTGGTACCTCAGAGGTTTAATGGTTGAGCGCAGTAGCTGAACCTTTAGAAATTTCTGCTGCACCTCTGCAGAGAATGCTTCAGTGAGAGCCACAGAATTGTCACCATGAAAAGTGATAGACCCCTGTGGCTGAACTGTCTCTAGTGTATTTTTTTCTGAAAATGACAGCAGAATGGATAAATGAATTTCTTTCAACCACACAGATTCACATGATCTTCTTGGGGTCATGTGATGGGATGAAGATGTACTAGGAAGTTGGCCATTTCTCTCATTTTACTACTTGTGATTTGTTTGATTGGTAGTTAACACTTTGAAAGAAATCAATTGTTGGCAAGCCTATTAATGTTAAATACTTAAACATCATAAAAGCATGTAATTTAAACACAATTAAACCTTTATTAAATGCCAAATACTAATAAATGATTGATGGAGCATTCACTTATTGAGTTGAAATCTTGGGGCTGTGATGACCACAGTGAATTGAAAATTCACTACAAATAAAATGTTCAAGGATTTTGAGGCATTTTAAAGGCAATTTTTCATATAGCTTCCTGAGAGTGAAATAGTCTCATTTTGAAATTAATATAGGGCCTGCTCCTGCAAACAGTCTGCTAAAGGTAATGGGACTATTCAAAAAGATACATGCTCCTTGTAGCAGTAAAGCTTTGCAAATTATGGAAATTCATTGTCTTGAAAAGTAATGATGAATTTATTTTATATGACTACTTCTTTCCTTGAATCATGTGATCCTAGTAAATTTCTCAGCTGTGAGAAAGATTGTCTGCATTTTTTTTCTTCGAATGTGGTATTAAGTTGCAATATTTATTTTGTTATTTTGGAGACACCTGTTTTGCCTAAGCCTAGTTGTTGGTGATTTCTCCTCATTAGTTGTTCATTTACAATAATTTCTTTTTTTTTTGTTATAGAGGGACTTTTTCATAATGTTTTATCTTTCAGTCTTACTACATATGCATTCTATATAACAGGTATAAAGGAATTTTTTGGTATAAAAAATCTCCTTTTTTGTGTGTTTTCACTTGTCACCCTGTTAACACATAAACATTTTCTGAGATACATAACAGTTGACATAATTTTGTAAGATGAGGACAGTCTGCAATCTTGGAAGAGGTTGTATTTTAATGTTCTTTGATAAAGATCAAATTAATTCTATTTATCTAGCCTAATCCTTAATTTTATCCAACAAAAAAAAGATGAAGGTTCTCAAAGGAGGTGGTGGGTATATAAAAAGTATGCAGGTGAAAAAAAAATTTTTTGCAACTACAAACTGGGATGTGTGAATTTTTCTGTTTCAGTACTAACTGGAGATTTCTACCATGTAGCAGCCCTACTAGAGCTTTGAGATGAGCTATATAATTTTCCTGGTGCTTTTTACCTGATGTGTGCTGAAAATTGCCCACAGGAATTAGCCCCATCTATGACAACTTCTGTGTATGGAGGGTTTGCAACCTCCATGCACAGGGGCCTCACTTCTAATAAGGATTACGTTGCCATCTTTGGTTACTGTTCTGAATGAGAAGATTAACTACTTCATGCATCAGTTATGTATTGTCCTTGGCAGCCCCTTGTGCTGTTTTAAACAGTCAGTAGATAGTAAATGAGTGAATGACACAATAGCGAGCAACTAAAGCTTTTTCAGTGCCTTATCAAAAGAGAAAGCTAATCATTCATTTCTGGTAGTGGGCAGATCAAATGGAAACATCAGCTTCTGGGGTAAAATCTGATGTAATGCATCTCTGTTTAGAAATCACTTCCTGTCCTTTCTCTCCTTTCTCTCTCTCTCTCAGTAAATTTAAGAGCTTTCTAAACTCTTCACCTTGATATTTGTTCTCTACACTGACCAAGCAAGCTGGAGGGATTTGGAGGATAAGCTGTGTGTGGTAGGACTGAGGGCATCTGAATTCTGCTCTCAGTGGCAGTGTTGGCCCTACACAGGACTGGTGGAAAACAATGAGAGATAAATGATCAAAGGATTTCTTCATCGTGTCTGCAAGCTGAGGATAAAAATGACAAGAGAGAAGCGTTATCACTTTCAGCAGATTCACAGAGTCATGCAGGTTGGTATCACTGCTCTCGAAACCCTGCACAATAACATGCATCAGTAGAGACAAGCCAGATTCTGAGACTCATTTGAACACTGAGCAGAGACCATCATTCTGCCTGTAAGGACTACAAATAATTGTAATCTTCACAGAAACAGTGAACACTGAGGCATTTGACAGACAGGCAGGTAGCTGTATACATTCAGAGGCACACAGGGCTGTCAGAAGGGGAAAGACAAGATTTTGACAGTTTTGGTGGGTGTCCTGTATTGATTGCAGCTGATGTGTCTGGCCTGTAAGAATAATTTCATGTTTTGTCTGAGCAGTTTGACATACCTACAATGTTGGAGATGGGGGTTTTTTTTTGTTCTTTTATTGTAATTTGAAAATTGCTGTCATATCTTTGGGATTCAAAGATTCATTTGTAAAGCAGCTGAAGTGTGAAGTCATTTAAGAGAAATTGTGGAGCAGATCTATTTTTCTGCCTGCTCCAAAATGTTGTTGAGGTTTTTGAAAGTGCATGCTGTTGGCAATACAGTTGAGAGGGGGCTGGATGGTTCAAGTGGCTGGTCTGGCTTCTTGTTGATGAACTGGCCAAAGAACCAGCCATAGGACTAATAAGCTGGTAAGTTTTCACTCAAGCTTAGGAAGTTTCAAAAATTAATTAATGAAATACTTAGTCCCTGCTTATGTCTCTGATATAACAGATAATGGTAAAAGATATTTTAGGTCAAAATTTTAAAAGGTAACTCCTTAGTGTATGGAAACTTTCCTGCATTCACTTTTCTTGAGCAGTGATTCTGGCAGGGCAATGCAGTTTGACTGCCCACACAAAACCTATCACTGGTGAATGATATTGCCGGGAAAGTGAAGTGTGCAATCTTGCATCTGTTAAGTGGGACCTTTCAAATGTAATCCAGAGTGACCCTTTGCTCAAGATAAGTTCATGTGTCTTGAGCTTGTTTTTTTGTTGTTGTTTTGGGCTTTTTGGGTTTTTTTGTTTGGTTTGTTGTTGTGTTTTTTTTTTTTTTTTTTTTTTTTTTTTTTTTTTTTTTTTTTTTGTGGTTTTATGTATTTCCAGTGGCAAAAACCTTTTGTTACTAGCATAGCATGGAAAACACTTGGACTCAAGGGAAGTTTATCATGAAGCTGTACTCCTTCCTCATGAAAAAAAAAAAGGAAAAAATTATTTCAGGGGACAAATGCAAAGAAACACACAAAAAGCAGTAAAAAATCCCAAACCTTTTTGACACATTGGGACTAGGAAATAAACCAAATACTCTGAATAGCCAAAGGTGGATAAAATGCAAAAGAAAGACCAGGCCAGAGCAAAAAAGTTAAATTAATATTTTACACTTGTATTTTATTTTGAAAGACCTTGGTTTCTGCACCAGAACCCTTTCTTTTGCAGATATACGGCGGCATCAAATGTTTTCAAATTGGATTGTTATGAGACCCAGCATAGAATAAGTCATTGAAATGAGTAGTAAAAATCGTGTGAATTTGTTGAGAGTTTAAGGGATCTCAAAATCCAAGTAGCTAAGCTAGTAAGATGTAATATGTAATTTCATTATTAAAGTTGCATTAGTGTCATGGAATTAGAAGACAATTAATGCAATGCTAGTTTTTAAGGGAGTTTCCAGGAGACATCATGGTAATGACAGACTACTTGTACAAAAAATATTGCTAGCCATTCTTCTGTACAAAAAGTATTACTCATATGAATAAATACTAAGCAAGAGTTAAGCAGATTTTGCTCTGGAAAATTTATTGTAGTTCTTTGAAGGTGACTATAAGCACATACACAGGAGACCTGCAGCTGATAGGCTCTGCTTGGATTTCTAGAAGTTATTTGAAAAGATCCCTTCTCAAAGGTTCTTAGAGCAATTCAGCTGTCACAGCATAAGGGGGAAGGCCACCATATTTTTAAATAACTGGCCTAGAAGAGGGAAAGCAGAGAATTGAAGTAACTCTTCAGTATCCTCAAAGAGGGAGGGCTGGCAGTAGGGCCTTGCAGTATATATGCATTGGGCCAACTTTGTCTGTGAATAACCAAGGAAAAGGGATAAATGGGAATTGGAAAGTTTACTGATGGTGGTAAATGAATCAGTGAAGTAAATACAAAGGCTGACTTTTAAGACATATACAGACAGTGGCAAATTACATTTCCAATTTATAAACAGAGAAGGGAAAACTTTGTAGGGCATTATTAGGAAAAAAGTAGGTAGGTCATTGTCACATGAGGTTATAAAGCTGAGCATTTATGCCTTGAAAAGCCTCTACAGTATTTGTTCTCTCTTCTAAGGAGTGATAAATACTACACTAGAAGAACTGCACAAAGATTTTGTGGAAGACCCAAAGATATGGAATTGCTTCTGTATGAGAAGTGATCGTAGAGTAAGAATTTTCCTTTGGAAGAGGAAGGAAAAGGGCACCTAAGCATATTTTAAAACAAAGCCATTACATCATAAGTGAATGGTGGCAGAGGTGCATTATGATTTGAGGACACCAGATGATGTTATCATGCACAAGATTTAAAACACGAAAAGGTGCGTGTCCACAGGGTGCATAGTTGCCCTGTGGAGATGTATATGTGGGCTCCAGGGAAAACTGGACAAGTTTGTCAAAGAAAAATTAATAATTCGTTATTAATAGAAGGACACTCATATTCACAAATGACCTAGCCAATTTCTATCAGTGTTAGGAGACCTCATTCAAGTTTGCTCTCTTTTGGACATATTTTATGGCAGGACATTTAACACATTCAGGAAAGTCATACTGGGGGAATTCTTCCCTTTTTTCTTAACCAATCATTTAAAAATAGAAGAGCCAGTTGATGAAGTTTACTGTGGTAGTTAATCAGTCTTTTCCTTAAGTTAGTCCGTCAGGAAAACAGTCGATCTTGCAATGAAACTGCCTTTGAAGTTTAAGAAGGAAAATAAGTACAAGACCTGGGTGCAGCTTTTAAATACCTTGATAGAGTGTGTCATGTAAAGAGGAGGAAAAAAAAAAACATTCATGCAAGCTTAGAGAACAAGAAGCTTCCCAGCTGCCAGAAAGCCAGGAAAGGGCAGCAGGAGTAGTGCAGTTTGCTTTCATGCTGTCCCTTCAATTTTGTTAAGGCATGGTGGTATGTAATCTGCAATTTATCTACCTAAAAATTATACATGGAACACATTAGACATCCATCGGGACTGCTGAGAAAGGAGTCTGGCCCAGTCATCATAGTTATTTGTGCAAACAGTAGCTGTCATACACGATTAGATTACCTGTCAGAAGGATCTGATGAATTACCATGTTTGCGTCTTACTCAGAGCACTGCTTACCTGTGCATAAATACTGGGAGGGAGCATTCTATTAGTTGTAAGTGAAATAGGTGTGAATGGAATCAGCATCATATAATTACTTGCTAAAAACATTCTTAATATTGTTTTAAGATTGCAATAACTTCCTGTTTGTTCACGTGCAAAATTACCATCTTAATGAGCACTGAGATTTGAATTACTGTGCTATGACATGGAAATTTATAGTTAGGTCTTACTGGAAAACAATCTACAATTCCTTTTCACATTTTTTTAAGAAAAACTTTCTGATATTTACACATAACTGACATAGATATTGACATATTTTCCTCAAAACATGAGAAAAAAATGTTGCTCTTATTTTAATTAAAATGCTAGAAATATTAAAATGATAGTGGGCTGGGTGGTATTTTTATGTCTAAAAATTTTCAGTGGTGTGTTTTTGAACATCACTTCTTACTGCTTATTTCCTGTGAGCAAGCATTGATTCAGTCAGTGCCAACTCTTCAGTAACAAGAATTCATAGTGCAGAAAAATGTGAACCAGATAGGAAGGGCAGTTTTTCTAAAATTAGCCTAGCCATCAAATATCTATCACATATCTATTTATCACATTATCTATCTATTTATCTATCTATCTCTATGTTTGTATGTGTGTGCATGAGCCTCTAACTTCAAGAGAATTAAAGGAAACTTTTGCTTCTTAATTCTGAACATCAGGAGCAAGTTTTATAGTGTATGAGTACCAAAGGATGATTCTATCTGGATATGGTGGATCCTGCATCATAAGTAAGCTCCCCACAATTGTTTTATAAAAGTGGCATTTATATTAACAAATTGAAGAATTACATGTTATCTGATTTCTTTGTACATCCAGGTTCCTAGTCTGAATATACAGACATTTGGCCACAGACCAGAAATACGTATTCTACCAGATTAATGGATTTAAATACATTTGCATGAAGCTTTGCTGTACAGGAGAAAGACATTTGCCTTAAGATTATTTATGTTGCTCATAGAATGGTTAAGGTTGACTCTGTGGGGTGTCTGCCTAGGGAGAGTACAAAAAGAAATATTTTCTGGAGAGATATGTTCATCCCTTTTTAAAGGGATGGGAACTCTTGTGACTTTGAATACTTTTGCTGCAGCTCAGATGAGGAGGTCTGTCTTTGCTTGTCATGGACATGCACATTTTATTCCCTGAATGTCAGGCTGTCTCTGGAGAATGGCATTTCAAAGCTTTGAATTTCCCTCTCAAGGGAAGTTTAATGCCATAAGAAAGCTTGAGTATTCACTCAGAAAAAAAAAGAAAATACACTTCGAATTTTTCCACAGAAGGAACTATTCTGGCTTGATCTTTAAGAAAATGACACTGAACAACACACCAAAAAAGCAATCCCAGTAGCTGGGAGACCTTTGACTGAATGTGTCTTCCAGGGACTCTACAAGTGTAAAATTGCCACTGTAGTGTGTGGTGGAAAAACCTGAGACAACATCTCAAATGTCAGCTTTCGGGACTGCAGACTCCTTTCCTCTTACTGCCAAAGCAGTCATCTGAAATAAACACTTCAGACAGAGATGGAGACTCTTGGGGCTCTTGACTATGGGAGTCTGGACTCCATGGAGAGCCCAGATGGGAACTCATTTGCATGGTCAGGCTTCTTTGCCACCCAATAACTGAGATGGGTCAAAGCAGGTAGTCATCTGGTAGAAGTTTGTTGAAAATAAAGTGCTCTGTGAAACCTTATGGGTTCAGTGTTTCTATATTTTTCAGTGAAAAGTTGTTTGCTTGGAAATTTCCTGATCAGCTTTGTCTGGGGGCTGTAGTTTGAGTGCATTAGACATGTACCATGAAAAATGACAGATCACATGTTTGGAATGGGGAAAGGAAAACTGCTGATGGGAGAACAACTATAACAAGGAATAAAAATAATACTTTCCATGTTTTCATTTGGTTTGGGTTTTTTTTTAAATGGTGCAGTTTGTAGTCTTTTCTTTTTTTTGTATTTTCATGCTTTCAATTCTAAATCACAGTTTGTTGCTGCAAAGCTATATGTGAGCTATATTTTACATCATAGCTTATTTTGGAAGTTTTTTCAGTCAGGCAAGATTTTTGGCATATTTACAGAACATTATTAGCGGTTTATCTTTTTAAAGATGTATTAATATTCCCAAAATAATAGCAAATTACAATCAGGTGTTTATATATAAAAGTAGAAGCATGATTATGGAAAACATAATGGAAAACCTTGTTAGGAGAACCAGCTGCATAACTCCTTTGGGGATTTGTGACAGAATTTCCGTTGAAAACATTGGCTGCGTGTTTTGATATGAGCTAGCCTCAATACTTCTCAGCAGTGTGGTAAGAGTCACAGATACTCTGAAAAAAAGGGAAATCTGGGCACCTACACATATATTGAAATTTGGCAATTTGTATTGACACATTTGAAAATTAGCAGTTAGGTGAGTTGTCTACTTAAAAGCTCAAGTTTTGAATCTGCGCACACTAATTACAAAAATTTTGAAGGAGAAATAAGTTTAAGCTGTCTTGCTTGGATAAAAATTAGAGAAGCTGATAGAGTAATTACCTTAAAATGGTTAATCTATTGCAGGTGTGCATATACTTGCACATATTCAGATTACTCAGCAGAGTTCATCCAGTTTATAAGCGCTGTTGGCTTACAGCTTGCAGGCTCCAGCTCTAACATGGGTTAACAGCATGGATTTTATTACAAGACTTCTTGGCAGCAAGGAGGTAAAAGCAAAATTTCCAAACCATTTTCCTTTGTTGAGAGAAGCCCCTGAAGGGATTTAGAGGAAATGGTGCTGTCCGTCTGACGCAGTTACAGTCAGCCAGCAATCTAGCATCTCAGCTAGTAGCACTGCAGTCACTCAGTAATTTGTGCTTCATGACTTGAGGGCTATGAATTAATCCGTATGATATACAGCAATGGCTGAGTAGTTAAACAAAAGGATTGAATATACTTAATGCATGCAGAGGTTCATATGGATTGTGTGTCATCTACAAAACAGGAAATGTAGAGCAGATGCTTTCTGTAAGGAGAGGCTGGGAATTTTTTCCATAAAATCTTCTACATTATCTGTGTTTATAAACCATAACTGCAATACAGATTAAGTTGCAACTAACGGTATATAAGTGAAGTGTTACCTGACTTTAAAGAAACCCAAGACACTGTGTGATTACGTCTCTAGGTGTCATCTGGCCTACATATTTTAATATCTTTGAGGGCTGAAAGAAATTTAACTGGCTATTAAAGGTATTATATCTGGCAGAATGTTCTACTGCTAGCCCATTAAATAGCAGCATGGCTGTCATGACAGAAGTTCCTAGCAATGCTGAATGTGCTGTGGGGGTGGGCACACTTGGCATTTACATTGGTAATGAAATATAACCCTGGCTGACCAGAGCTGCTTTCAGCAGCCTCTGGTGGCAGGGCTTCTCTGGGAGCTCAATTTACTTTGAAGTTGCTCTTTTCTCAGCAGAGCCTTCATGAGATCAAGACAGCAGCAGTGCTGTTTCTTCAGTAGGCAATCGTTTAGGGGGATGGCCTTAAGCAACAAGAAAAACAAAAAACTGAAACACTGCTTTCACGTGTCAAAATTCTCCCCAGATATTGGAAGGATATTACTCTGCTGCATTGTAGTGCTTTCTGCACCATTATAAAGGGCTTATTTGTAGTTGCCAGTGTCTTTCATGCAGTGATGAGTTCCTCTGAAAATTCATAACTATGTAACTGTTTATCTAGGCTGATTTTTACAAAACATGGTTTTGAAAAATATAGGCTCAAAGGTCTAAAAGAGGAAAAAGAAAGTGTTTAGTTGCCTAATAATGCCACACAAGTATTACATCAGTACAAGTAGAATAAGTCTGGACTGTATCAACCTTTTTTAGAATATACATGTCAGAAGCAAAATACTGTTAGAGAGTAATAAAAATATTTTTACAATTCTCAGAGTGTCTGTGTGTGCATCTATGTCCATGTGTTTCTTATATCTTATTTTTATTCCTTGCTATAGTGCTCAATCTTCTCTAATGGTTTCTACTAAATTTCTGAAAAGCCATTGAAGTTATTTTCTCTTGTTCATGCAAGATTAACCCAAAGACACAAGAATTTATGTCTAACTGACAGTTCATTGTCATTTGCTTCACCCCACACATAAGGTTCTGTCTTGAGATCAGAGTCTGAAGATCTTTACTCACTGTAGGAATTCACAGAAGACTATTTTCATCCAGCTACTTTTGACTGCTTGTAGATGCAGCTTTACTCAGAACAAAATGATGTCAGAAGATGAATAGTTCCATTAGAGGAAAGTTCTCCTGCATTTAATTAACTTTACTGAAGCCCAAGTAAAGTGCTGAACTAGTGTGACCTCAAGATCTGTGTATGCAGAGAGGCTCGTTCTGAGCTACCCTGGTTATCTTCACACTGTACCAGGTATTCAGCTAGGCAAATTAATCTAGCATTGGCTGAAGTACAGCTGGGATACAGATTCCTAACGTTTTTTAGCTGATGACTTGCATGTAAAATGGGAGGCATCTTTTGATTCTCTTTACCTTAGACCTGTCTGCCTTCCCTGACTGTGATTGAAGGATTTGCTCATATTTCTCTGGGTCATATTTAACTGAGCATGTTTTAGAAGCGATCTTTTCAAATTTAAACATCAAAAATGCAAAACTTTTTAGCAAAGGGAAATAAAAATCCCTGTTCCTTATGATCTTCTTCTTTGTGAAGAAAGAATACTTAGGAATTTTGAAAATCTATCCATTTAGTTGCCTAACTATAAACAGTTGAAGGTTTTTATTCTTCTTTAGAAAGAGATTGGCCTGCTTTTACTCACTAGTTGATGTGATACATACACTTGTCTTGAAAGGGCTCTCATACTTATTAGAACAGGGAAGATTTACATGTTAAATTGATAACAGGATTGAGAACATCTGTATCTGGTTGAAAAATGACCAAAAAACTATACTGGACACTTGAAAAGTTCTTTCGGTTTGAAAATTCCAAGCTTAAACTTTAAGGTGTTTCCAAAAGGAAATTTTTTTTTTTTTTTCTTCATAGAGCTTTTCTTCAAATACAGAAAATGTTAATCTTTTGCATAATTTCCTATAACAGCTTGAGTTACCCTCCAAGAATGCCCGTTACACGGAACACTTTCATAAGTGTTACCTGTCCAGTGTTCATGTGAGTGTTACCTACCTAATTTCTGGATGTTCAGACACCCACAGATTTTAAAGCAAAAGTGTATGAAAATGTCACTGGAGATCACATTTTTACAGGGAAAGTAACTACGGAATGAACATGTGATGAAAGAAATTTTAGAAAGAGAGGAAATACAAAGGAAGTTGAGCAGTGGCAGGTTGGAATATGAGAAGCAGGAAGGAACTGTCAGATGCAGGAGCTGAGACTTGTTTTGAAACAGGAAGAGCAAGAAAAAAGTGACTGCTGGCAAAGTGTGTTTGTATGAATGAATCTGCCTAATCTGCCAAGCAGATTAAAGCAGTTTTGCAGAGCTCATCAATCTGCATTGACTACATGAACCCTTTTCGAACAACCACATGTGAAGGAGCAAAATTTTGAAAAAGAATCCATACATAAAGTTAATATAAAGTTCTCAGTGTTACTGGTTTGGATCTTTTTCTGCTCAGTTGTGAAAATTGATATCATGATCGTTTCAATCAACAAAGAAGATCTTGATCTCACTATTCCCTGAAGCTGTGAGGATATAGATCTCATCACTATAGTACTGTTTATGATAATAAAATTTAAAATGTTCAAAAATGTCCCAGGTACTAATAAGAACAATGGTAATGCTTAGCATCTTCATGTGCCAAGCCTAATATTCTCTTCTACAGAAGTGTTCCACATATTTCATGGTGTTGGGATAGCATAATCCTTAGGAGGCACAGAAATCACCACTGGATTTATAAAATTTCTGTTACAAGTGGAAGCTAGTAGTAATGGGGAAGCGAGTACCCGACTTTGAAAGATTTTGTACTTGTCTGTTTGGGCTTTGTAAAATATCTTCAAGACCAATTGTTTTCAATAAACTGTCTGAAGAAATTGGAGTGTTCCGGTATCGCCCTGATTTTTTTAAGATTTTCTAAGGCTTCTGGTGTTTGCATTCTTGTAGCAAACTTTCTCATACACTTTCTGTAAATAACTTATTGCTTTGCATTCTTTTGTGGAGGAGGAGAAATTTGATAGACTGTTGGCTTGTCCAGTGTCATTGGAGAGGTAGCACGTTCACCCTCCAATCCACTGCCACCTTTGGAAATCTATAAATGTTGGAGTCAGAAAATAAACTTCCTTTTTTTACCTTGAGAGCAGCAGAGTGTCGGCATTGTGTTTTTTCGTGTCCTATAGCAACATTCTGGTTTCATAAATCCTTTTCTAACTTCAAATTTTTCATATTAAATAAGTTTTGCCTTCTTTCTTAAGCAAGGAAGAATGTGCCCATATGGATGATGTAAGAGCACGTGATGAGTATACCTCTGCAATCTACAGAAAATGCACCTGGTCTGGAAGAAAATGTGAGAAATAGTGAATAGCAGTCAATTCTGTCACTGGTTATTTCTCTTACAAATGAAAACCAGTTGAAAGAAGGCAAATTTCAAAATCTGAGTGTGTCGCCATAGTGGCCACTGCCAGTTTCAGCACTGTTTCCTGACCTGCAAGAAAGCATTTACTTCTTTCTGGGGAGGAAGAAAGATATCAGCTTCATGACTGAAATGATCATATTACAGTAAGTTTTGAATATGATCTTCCTCTATTTCTTTCCCCATAAATCCGTGGGGCTGGTATCCAGTCTGAATACATCATTGTGGGGACTCATAGTGAAATTCAGCCTCAAATCAGAGCTAATGCATAATGCTGTGGCACAGCCTAGCTGCTGTCTTCTCCTGAATGTCTAGGGTGAGATCCTGAGGCCAGAGATCAATGGAATCCGGAACCATGTCCAGCCTGCCAAGGACTGTGGAAGCAGTTGGGCCATTTTTATACACCGAGACCAAATATAAACAGATGGATTTTAAGAATTGCCAGACCAGAGCAATAATTTTCAGTCAGCAAACCCCATAATAAAGGAAGAGCAAGTAAAAGTGTACTGAGCAGGAGGTGCAGGACTTTTGCTGAACTCTGTAAGAACCCACAATTAACCTTAGCTTCTGAAAATGTCTGCCAAAATTTGTCTTTACATGGTTTATTTTTCCCTGTGTGCAGGGGTAATAATGGACCTTTCCCCCTTTGAAGAATACTTTGACAATTAAGGGTTTTTCATGAATGATCCTTTACATAAGAGCAAGAACTCCCTACTTTAATTTATAATGAAATAGATTCTTCTATATTGAATCAGTGATTGCTTAGAACTAATGCCAAAGCTTATTGATTTTGTCTTCAAGCATTTCCAGGCACATTGCTCTTGCTGGGGTAAAGCAAATTTTGAAGTATTTTCTTATTTCTGTGTCATTCCCTTTTCTGCTTAGCCTCCAGCTTTCTTAATTTCAGTCTGCCTGAAGTGTATGAGTGCAAGAAGTCCTTTTTGACCTTGGAGATATTTTCACTTCATGTGAAATGCAATTTGCTTCTTTCAGTCACAGGGGGAAATATGTTTTTACGAGTACCTTTGTAGGCTCTGATTCTCTGTTTGGCATGTCATCTAGAAAATGTCATACAAAATATTTTGAGCTAAATGAGGAGCATCTGCAGCTCTGAAACAAGGGATGGATGTGTGGGTTATAAAATTAAAACTGGTTACCAATGGTATGCAAATTGAAAATTGTTCATCGTTTGCTTTGATTTTTACTAAAACACTTGAGCACTTTTCTGAAGTCTCTTCAAAGATGTCCAAATGCATCTGCCCTTTAAGGGTGAGATTATGATGGCTTTATATGGACTTTGGATAGAATACTACTCCACAGATGATGTGGAGTCAAAGTATGTAACAAATCAAGGTAAACATAATATTAATATTAAATTTATAGACACACTTCAGGGGATCCCCAGGATGTATTTGAGAGCTTACATCTTTTTTTTTTTTACATATATAGTATTTTTTTTTACAAATACAGTAGTATTTCCTATAGAAAATCTGTGAAAAAATGTAACTCCATTATGTGGTCAACCAACTATTAGCCGGACATATAGTAATAATATTAATACAGCATCATGTTGAGGGATTATCCTTGCTTGTACAGCTTCTTAAAATGGATCTGAGATGATGCTGACACTTACGAACCAACTGCCTAGCCATTATCACACCATGCCACCTCATCTTCCTAGAAAAATCTATTATTACTATATAAGTTTAACACTCCTAACCTGTATATGATGTATCTCATCTGCTCAAATGTTTGCATATTTTTTGGTTTATGTCATGACTCACAGGTATTTTCTTCTTTTCTTGTTTGCCATTAATATTTTATTTTGAGAAAGCTGTCCCTTTACTGAATCTTGTGCTTTGAAATATTTCAACAGCTGTTCAGATGTCAGCAATGGACAGAACCCCAAATTCTTATAAATTAATTAATTAATTTGTATAAATATTAAATGAATGTACAAAGACCAGAAATAGAATTTGAAACCGAGTTCAGATTTTTAAAAAAGCAAATTTAGAGGGGATTCCCTGACAGACAGAATGAATGGATGTCTCTACAAATATGTGTGTGGTACTATTTCTTTTCCCCTTTAAAGAAACTTGTAATTATGGAAAATTACCCATTTGTTCCATATCCCCATCTACAATGAAGACAGGGGAAGACATTCTCAAACTATTCAACAAAATGCATGACAACTCAAGCTGCATCACCCAGTGCATGCCTCCTTTGAGTTCATCACTGTTGAAGGGAAAAATATTTCCTTATCCAATTGTAGTTTTATATGAAAACTCATTGGTTTTACACTATAAGGAAAAGAAGACTTCAGATGACTTTTTTCCCTGTTGAAAAAACAAAATAGTTAATTATAAATCTGATATTGTCAGTCAGCAGAAGATAAAACTAACTCTGTCATCTTGTATAACTTCTATCACACATGAAAGCAAACAAGAGAGAAAAAGGGTTGTTTCCTCAGCAGTAGTCCATTTGAGAATAACAAAGAACTCAGCTTCATTAAAGGTATGTCAAACAGCAACATCCGGAAGCATTTTCAAGCATCCCACATGAAAGAAAAGGGAGACCCCAAACTGATGCAGAACAACATTGCCATAAGCACAATTAGTACAGGTGAATCAATACCAGAGAAATGTATCTTCAGGCCTTGGTAGCTCAAAATGTTTGAACCATAAGAAAGGTTTCCACTGGGAACAAAAACATGGGTTATCAAAATTTCAGCTGGACAATATAATTGCTACAGTCAGAGCTTTCCAATTTTTTTCAATTTTTGCTACTTTCACAGGAAGATTTTTTTAATATTAACTTTAACTGAGAAATCCAGCTGCAGATCAAAATATATGTATAGCCATGTGCTCACCTCCCACAGTCCACTTTATTTTTGACTCAGATCTGTCAATGAATGGGAACGTTTTCATTTTGTAGTTAATTCATGGTCTACTCACCATGACAACACCTGCAGCAAAAATGAATTATTTTTCTAAAGAATTTCACACTAAACATGCTCATTATTTCAGGATTTTAGTGGGAAAAATCTCTGAGGTTTAAATAGATAAAATTTTAAATAATTTAAAATTTTGTTTCTCCTTCCATAAAAAGGTAAATATTTTGGGAAATTAATTTATTTATTTAAACACTGACTTTTCTAAGCATGAACACAATAAGTCATACAATGCAACAGACTAATCTTTGCTCATCCAGGATACATTAGTGCCTTGCTTTTATGATTTATGTTGCTTGAAGAGATTGTGCAGAGCAATATTCATTGTTTAAAGGTTGCAGGAAAATGAAAAGGTAATCTTGGGGGAAACTAGCATATAGAAATGCTGTCTCATTCTGAGCAATTCTGAAGACAAAGGCAAAAAAGTGTCCCAAAAAATACATTTGAATCTGCAAATAAAGTTGCCTTTGATAATGTTAGTTAGAACCCTTGCAGAGGTAAAGAATCAGAGAAATTTTGAAGGCTGTCAGTTGAAAATAACTTGTAGATAATGTGTATTTGGGGAATGTGTATACATGGAAGCACTGAATATATGTTTATGCTGTAAAATTACTTCTATGTGTGGAAAACTAATGCTTTCATTAGAGATACAAATCTATTTTTACACAAGATAATAGAGATTAAACATGAAAAAGACTTTATTAGATCATTATATTTGTTCCCTTCCAATTAAATTATTTTATAAAGCTGTAGACTGAGTTTTTTGAAAGACAGCAATTTTACTTCCATGTTAACAGTATTTTTCCCTAAAAATTTGAATTTATATTTGCTATGGCACTTTAAGTAGTAGTGCCTTTCCGCAAAATAAACTTCCTTTAATCTTTCTAGGTGATGGCAATAACTAACCTCTCACATAGATAAATTTTGGCCATGCTGTATATACATGTGTAACATGTGGAAAACCAATCTAAAAGTACAACCCAGTGTCCTTTCTGGTTCTTATTTCTGTGACTCTGATTTTCTGCTGAAATAAACCCAAATATCTATGTACAAGCAGAAAGAAGCAGTGGTATCTGTGCAGTATAAATAATAATTAAAAAAAAAGTCAAAATTACTGTACAATTATAAAGTGTATAGGAAAACTCTGTTCCTGCCATTGGTCTCACAGCAAGATGAGTGGTTAGTTAAAGTGGCTAATAGCTGTGGCTAATTTTGTGTGAGTGTGTGTTTTTCTCTATTTGCTTGTTCAAAATTGGGCTTCTGTTATTCAACATGTAAGCATGTTATAAAAAATTAAATAAAAACCCACCAATGAACTAGTCAACCAAAGAAAAAAATACTAAAAAAGTCAAACAAAACCAAAACAGAACACTACTACTTAACTGAGGAAGTAAATTCAAAGTTGTGTAAAACTGTCTTGTTATGTCTGGAGACCTTCCTGTGTCCACTTGTGACTTCCTCAGTGTGTTATTGTTATTTCTTCTTTGGGAGCCTGAGTACATTGTTCTTAAAGACATTCAGTAAAAGCAGAGTAGGTGCTATAATTTGCATTGATTTTGTGATACAACTACTAACGTAAGTATTTAACAGGGTGCATACATTTTTAGGACATATTTTCTCCATTTTGTACTTGTTTTACTGTAGGGGTTAAAGATTTCTTCTAAAAGGGATTATGTGTTTTACGCTATTTCTCCACCAGAACTGTACTTTAATGTGTTATTTGTGAAGCATGTTACTATTCAACATTTGATAACCATTTGTGAAGCATGTAACTATTCAACATTTACAGTACATTTACAGTAGTTAAATCAGGTGTGCATGTAGGCTGGGAGCAGCAGCAAGCAACAAAAGAAGAAAAGGTCTTTTGTGTGCCATTAAAATATCTTTGTGAGTTTAACAGTCCACGCCCTGTTTTAGTGTTGATATTGAAAACTGTTTCTTCACACCCCCCCCCCCCCAACCACAGCTACACCTTACTTTTGGTTGCATGGAGAGCTCACTTTTGGTTGCATGGAGAGCTGTGCTGTGTGTGCTGCTTGGACATCAGAAGGATTGCAACCCTATTAACACTGTTTTTTTGCCCTGGATACCAAATACTTTTGAAATATTTTATGCACCTCTTCTATTTTAATTTGCACATCTAAGATTAACTAAGAGATCTCCAATACCTTCAGTACATCATTTATGCATCTTGTAGTACATTTCAGCTAACAGAGTTCATCTTCTTTAGGCAAGAAATCAGTACTGTGAGATAGCCTAGGAAAAAGCTGAGATTTAACTCTGGTATCCCCAGAACTTACATCATCACTCACATCTGAGGAAAGTGAGTGCTGCCATCCCAACATACTGATGTACTTAATTTCACCAAGTATGCACATCTGCAGATGACACCAAGCTGAGTGGCACCACTGACACTCCTGAGGGACAGGATGTCATCCAGAGAGACCTGAACAAGCTCAAGCAGTGGCCCACGGGAATCTCATGAGGTTTTACAAGGCCAAATGCTGGTGCTGCACCCGGGTCAGGGCAATCCCTGGTGCCAGCCCAGGCTGGGCATGAACAGATGGAGAGCAGCCCTGCCCAGAAGGACTTGGGGGTGCTGTGGGTGAGAGCTGGACATGAGCCAGCCATGGGCACTCCCAGCCCAGAGAGCCAAGTGTGTCCTGGGCTGCACCCAGAGCCCCGTGGGCAGCAGGGAAGGGAGGGGATTCTGCCCCTCTGCCCCGCTCTGGTGAGACCCCACCTGCAGAGCTGCTTCCAGCCCTGGGCTCCCAGCACAGCAAGGACACAGAGCTGCTGAGAGAGTCCAGAGGAGGCACCAAGGTGAGCAGAGGGATGGAGCACCTCTGCTATGAGGGAGGGCTGAGAGAATGGGGATTGTTCAGCCGGGAGAGGAGAAGGCTTTGGGATGATCTAATTGTGTCCTACCAGCTCCTGAAGGGAGCTCGCAAGAATAGGATTTTTTTACAAGAGGATGTGGTGACAGGACAAGGGGTTTAGATATTAGGAGGAAATTATTTTCAGTGAAAGTGGTGAGGCCCTGACACAGGTTGCCCAAGAAAGCTATGGCTGCCCCATTTAACAATGTGGAAGTGTTCAATACCAGGCTGGATGGATCTCTGAGCAGCCTGGTCTAGCAAAAGGTCTCTGCCAACAGCAGGGGCGCTGGAACTGAATCTTTCACATCCCTTCCAATCCAGGCCATGCTATGGCTCTGTGGCTGATACTAAGGCATTCAGCATGGGGGAAGCCAGTCGCAAGGCCCTCTCATGGCACATATGAATATGTGTTTTCTCTTCTGACATTAGCAACATTATTCTACCTTTATGCTGTTAAAAAAGAAAAAGCAGTCTCTCAAAAATCATAGAAAGACAAAAGTCCTAGTCAAAATGGATTTTGAGGTAGTGCATAATTACTATACTAAGGCCTGATTAATCTCAATTGTTTAATTACTCTCCTTGTACTATGTGATCTAGCACAATTATATAATCCATATCAGGATTTAACGCTTGGTTTTATAGAGAAGATTTTGCAATTGGATTTACATCGGAGTGAAACATTTTCCTTCTAGATTTAAAAGCAAGGAGATAAACAAAGGCTGACTGCTTTCTTTTATCCAAAATAAAACTAGAGTTCTCACAGAGTAAACAGAATCCAATTTGAAGCTTATTTCTTTGCTTCATATTGAAACATAATATGTTGGCTATATGGCCTGAGTAATTTCATTTTGTGTTATTAGAGTGATGCTATTATAGTCAGCTAGTAGTCATTCAACTATAGAGATATTTCTCCATGCCATTATGTTGGGTTTAGCTCTTTTGACCTTTATAGGCTATATAACAGAGAGAGAAAGCTTGAGAGACATGTCTTATTGTGTCAGACAATATATATAGTAAAGACAAGCTGCAAAGAGCCATAGTTTTATAGCATAAATCTCTTTTGCCTCAGCCAGGTTGGAAATGCTCAATAATTCACAGGAACAACCTTTATTTTACTGTTTTCCCTGGATACCACTGAGGGCTGGTAGGAGGGAAAAAACTCATTACAAGCAGTGTATTTTCTCTATTGGAGAACAAACATGAGAGCCAAAATATGCCAAGTTTTGGTTATCACTTCCCCATTGCTTATCTCTTGAAAACTGAGCTTAAATCTCTTTGTAAATTATTGTTTAAGAATATGAGAGCAATGTCTTTAATTTTATACTAGGAAGAAAACAAAATTGGACACATGGTTAAATTAATTTAAGCTGCTACTGCATGTTTTAATATCAGTGAGCTCTGAGGGTATATTTTTTTCCTTGCCAAGTTAAAATGTCTCATTCTGATCAGGTTCTGAGGTCCCTCTATAAGCCACAAATAAAATTGTCCAAGATAAAAGATAATTTGCAAGACTTTGTCACAAGTCTTGAGAAATTTGTTCTCTTTGTATGCTGGAAGTGTTGCTTATATTTCTCAGGTGGAAAGAAGGAAGGGAAAGTGCAAAAATGTCAAATACGGGGAACTGCTGTGTCTTTTCTGTCAAGCAAAAATATTATTTATTTTATATTTACATCCTCTCCTGCTATGGTGAGTTTCCTGCTTTTAGTGACATCAGGTGCATTTTACATTACTTAGTAGATGGAGGCAGGGTTGGCAGTGCCAAAACCCCATGTTTTTCAATGTTCCTAGGCAAAGAATATCTGTAGTGTTTAGGGTTAATTCAGTTGCTGCACGTTCCATGGGCTCTATTGAAAAAACACACACAGCCACAACAGAGAAATTTGCACAGTACGAAGAAAGACAGCAGCAGTAGAAAGTACACTGCTTCAGCCCATGGCTTCTAATTTCTCAGAGGCTCATTCACAACACTGTGCACTTCCTTGAATAGAAAGTCATGTCTCAGTTCTTAAGAAGAAAAGCTTTTCCTAAACAAAAGCTTAGCATGGTGTTTCAGGGACATTCTGGGAGTTCCCAGAGTGTTTCAGGTAATAGACACTTGAAAAAAAGCATCAAATAGTCTATTTGTAATCCCTAAGTCATCTGAAAGGACATTAGAACAGGACTGGAGTGTACAGAGACAGAGGTGAAATAACAAGCAATATCTGAGGTAGTCTTGCTCTGATCTTCTTGTTTCATGTAAGAAGTGTAACCTCAAAATCATAATTTTTTTTCTGTTATCAAAGGAGTTACCTTTTTACTAAAAATTCACTGAACACTTCAGTAGGCAAAGTCTTTAGAAAATTGCTTTAATCTGAAGATCTGAAATAGAAACATTTGAAATTTCTCTCCTTTAGGTTAGTAATGTATAATGTCAGTAAGGTTAATAATGGATTTTACTAGTACTCTACATACATTCTTCACTGTTAGTAGAATTAATGAAGCTTTTGTTTCATACAGTTTTGGTGATATTTTATTTCAGTAGTTGATAATTCCATTCCATGTTTTTAATATTTGTAATAATTTTTATTTGGGTAACATTTGAATTTGCTTTATCTAGATAATATTTAATTTTAATATTCACTCTGTCAATTATTGCATATATTGGAAGGAGTTGTTGAACACCCAGTTTGCTCCTTAGTTCTCTGGCCTTTGTGAAAATTTTATTAATATGGCCTTGTTACAGCATTTAACACTGTTGTCATTGTAATTATCTCTAGATATACTGGCAGGGGATTAAAGTCCAATTTCACTTTGATATTTCAAAGATTCATAGGGTAACTTGCTTTGACCGTACTTAAATGAAAGCAGAGAAGTTTGCATCAGCAATAATTTTAGGTTGTCCATATGTGTTAACTAAAAATGGGTACTGAGGCAACGTTTTCAAAATTAGGGTGCTTATACTTTTTTATAAACAGAAAGTACAAGGTATTTAATTACTAAACCATAATTGTTGTTGTTGTTGGCTGTCGTTTTTGTTGTTGTATATAAGATTCTTTCACAATGACTGAAATTACTGTTCTATCACTCTTTACCTGGCCTCGAATCTTTACTCTGAGAGAAGTTCCAGTGATACGAGTGATATGATGTCCAAGCCTCATGGAAGTATTTCCTGACTTCCTAAGTACTTTTTTCCAACTGATTCAAAAATTTAGGGCCAGAGGCTGCATCACGCAAACTCACCTTTCTTCTTCTTCAAAGGATTTGGAAGTAATAACACGCTGTGTTGAGTTGTGCTAAGAAAAGCTGCTGCCTGCTGCTGCCAGCATAGAATCATTGAATCATTAGTTGGAAAAGAGCCTTAAGACCATTAAGTACAGCCCACTGCTTCCAAATCCATCACTAAACTGTGCCCCTAAGCACCACATCTATGGGTCTTTTAAATATGGGGGACAGTGACTCGACTGTGTCCCTATTTCAGTGCTTGACGACCATTTTAGTGAAGAAAGTTTTCTTAATACGCAATCTGAAACTTCCTTATCACACAGGCGGTTTAATAAACAACCTTCCTGCTGCTGTCACTGGTGTAGGGATTCAGAGGGGGTACTCCTGCCATGTTTCTGTCTTGAGGAAGAGCAGGGAGTCTGCCTAAATTATGTACAAGCTCTTTGAGCTGCCTGTGTGTTTTATATCCCACAGTGCTGGGACGTGAAGTTTCTTTTTTGCATTTGAAGTGCATTGCTGTTTTTGGACATGCTTTTGTGTTGAGGGCAATGTTATCTGAGCAGGTGTTTGAGCAGAGCATTTTCCCAGGTCATATGGCTTGGAAGGCATTTATAGAGGGGGGGTGTGGAAACAAGAGAGAGGGTTGTTTGAAGCATCATGGTGGTGGGAAGATTTGCATTTGTCTGGCAAATGTCATCTTTAAGCAGGTATGTTTCAGTGTGACTGTGCTGGACTGTGTTAGTACAATGCCACAGTGTCATCCTGCCTTGTGTTATGCGGCAACTTTTATGATAATATAATATTGTCACTGGATAAAATTAGAGCTGCCATTATTAACTTGGGATTGCCTAGATTTGCATTTCTTAAATATTTTTTTCTTTGTCATGCAATTTGTTATTCTTCCACATATGGCATTAAAAGCAATGGATAAAATTTTATTATCAATAATGCAATGCTATGTTGCTTTACATTATAACAGTTATAGTGTTGCAATACTGAAAAGGGTTATTTTAAAAAGTAAAATTCTATTGCTACATTTTAAAATCAAAGTAAGTGTAGCTATTCAAAAACCTTTAGTGAGAAAGCTTCATATTAATTAATGTCAGTTCTTGTTTACTTCTTTTATTTAAAAAGTCCTTGTCCCAGTTTAGGGCAAATTTGGGAGAAAACCTCTAAAGAGGTTCCTCTAGAAAACAGATTCAAGTGGCCTCCTCCCCCAGCTGGTTTGGGGAAAGATTTCCTTGGGGAAAAGTGGAAACAAACTGTTTATTTAACAGGTAAAGCATTTACCATCACAAAAAAAAAAGTGAACAACATTAAACAATAAAATATCTTGCTGTTCCAAAAGAGAGACAAACTCAGAAAGTCTCTTCCGTGGCCATAGCTCAGCTCACTCAGTCTCTAATCAGTCCCTCTGTCGCTGGAAATGCCATGGCCCAGGCCCGAGCGAGCTGCCACTGCTTTTCTGGTGTTCCGTCTGGTTAGATTTGAACAGGTCCAAGAAAAAGAAAAACTACAGTCCAGGGAACTTCTTTGCCTCAGCTAGCTAAAACTAACTAAAAGCAAAGGAGAGCTCTGTCGTGGTGTCTGTCCATCCACAGAGAGCACAGTCCAGGAGCAGGGATATGGAGGAGTGAGTGCAGTTTCTGATAACAAACTCCAAGCTTCTTTTCTTCCCCCCTTCACTCTCAGAACAAATCTTAAAGGTGCAAAACTTATTTCTGGGCTAAACAGATACATGAATGGGGATACAAGCATCATGTCACCCCAGGACAGTCCTTCAATTTATTTTAATAATTGAGAACTATAGAAACTCCAGATGTTATTATATTTCATTAAAATCTGTATATATAAGTAGAGAATACTGATAAATGAAAGAAGCCTTTTAAGTACCACTTTTTAAGCTGAGAGACATGCCTAGGTAGGAAAAGACCAAGTCCATAACTTGGTCAGTATCTCTTGCGCTGTAATCTCCCAAAATTCTGTTATGAGAACAAATTTCTGTTGAGCCTAGTAGTATGGTAGGCACACATCTGTGTCATTGAAGATATGGCCTCAGATTCTCTGTGCATGTGAAGTTAGATGCAGACCCACAAGAGCAGTGGAAAATATACACAGCTAGTTGCAGCATAGCCCAACACAGCTCCTCTCTTCTGAGGAGAGATCCTGAGTCCCATAGCACCAGACTCATCTTGGCTGCTGGATCTATGGTCCTTAACTTACTTCTTCTACTCTGTTGTGTCCATGCATATTAAGTGAGTTTTGACACAGCTGAATCTATGGTACGGAAAGGAATATAAATCTTTACAACATAATCTTCATCTAGTTCCTTATCCAGAAGTCCTTTTTTCGTTGTTGGTCACTGTTTGTGGGTTTGATGTAGGCAGATATTTTTCAAGTGTGCAGGACTATCTGACTGTGGTACATGAGTCTGTGACTAATGGCCATGTAGATTATGATGGAAATTTTCCATGGAATATCTGGTTGAATGAATGCTAGCTATTGCATTCATTGTGTTTATGCTTCTTTTGTGAAAGAAAGATGTGTATTTCTATAATTTCAATCTGATGATATCTCTTTCTCTCATTTTTGTTGGTTTTAGAGGCTTAGACAAAAAATAAATTAAAAAAATTAAATTCACATCTCTATTGATAGTTTATACTACCATGGAGGTCTAACATTAGAGCTTGTGAGGTAAAGCCTGATCCTCAAGACAAAAGATCTAGATTTATCCTGATCTTTTCTTTAAATCTAACTTGAGTCAATTGGCAGATTGTATTGCATTGGGGATAACTCCTGTCAAAGTCTCAGATCTGCTATAGTAACAGCATTATGAATGCAGAGACAAGAGCAGCAAGCCTTCAGTTTATGACACTGCATGTTCTTTTCTGCAATATTTAATTGCATTCACATATTTCTGATCTTTTCAGGCCACATTTTCAATGTGCAAAATACTCATCATACTACTAAAGACTTCGCTTTGTTGATTGATTTTTCAGACTGCCCCTATTTCTGACACTATTGCACTGACAACTGGGCTCTACACCTGATTAAGCCTCACTTCTGCACATGATGAATAGTAAAACATGTTACAACATTGATTGTAATTGCAAACCCAAACTTTTTCAAATTTTAATTTAGACTTAACAAACAGCTAACTCAGAATCAGTGCCACCACAAGTCCAACATTTGTATGAAATAAATTGGCCTCATGATATGCTAACCCTGAGATCCTAAGATCCTAACCTGGTGTAAATAGAGTTGATTTAGGACTGATGCCCTGTTTTTCACGGTGCATTACAAAGACCTCTCTATGTTAAGTTCCATTGCATTCTAAGAATCTGCCTTTAATGCTCGCACTCATGCAAGTGCACTGTTACTACTCTAAGTAAGGTCAGGAAGAAACTTGCAGAGTGATAGCACCCCCACCACCCACGGTGAAGAGGATTAACTCTGTTCAGCAAGAAACAGTATAGTGACAGCGTCATTTGTGGAAATCTGAAGTAAAACATGAAAAAATCTGGCCATGTTACCACCCCTCTTCTTAGGAACATCCAGAACAGTAAGTGCATAGGGATGAAGGATTTCATCAGAACATCAGAAGATGCAGTTGAAATTACTGAATTTGTTATTGGTTACATTCAACTGACTTGTATATTACAGCCTGGATTTTCTGTTTTCCCTTTGGATTAATTTAATTGTCATTCCATTATTAAGCAAAGTTTGCAAAAGTCAGTCTTTCATACCTTTTTTCACTTCTGTGGAGGGCGAATGAAAACTCTTGTGACAAGTGAGTCTGTGTTTTAAAAAAGATGTTTTGATGCTATAAATATAGTTTAAATGCAATATTACTGATTTCCTTATATTAAAAGGGCATTACATAACTAGCAAATATTTTTAAGTAACTGAGAACATTTACACCATACTAATTATATGTGAACAGTCATTGAGATTTTGGATGTGGAGGTTTCAAATAAATTATTTTTATATAAAAAATATAGTCCTGTACTAACAAAAACCCCAGTTTGATTGAAACTTACATTATTATGAAACTGAGACAGTTTAAAGAATTACCCATTCAAACTCAACATTAGATATAGAAATCACTGCATTATTTGAAAGTCTAATGTTACCCTCTATAGGTTTTGTGTATGTATGAATGTTAATGTTAACTTACTTTCAACAAGATAGCACTGAGTGTCTCATAAATATGCTAGCTCATTTAATTGTTTTAAACCACTGCTGTCCAAAACCTCTAGTATATTTTTAAATTTTTTTTCTGTGATCAAAGCCATAAAAAAAGACAAGAACAAAAAAACCCCAGCTACAAGTGCCTTACACCACTGTTACCTCTGGTATAAATTTCCTTCATGTTGAGAAGAAGATATTATGAGTTTTCAGTAGTCTGAACTCATCAGAGATTAACCATGGCTTTTGTCATATTCCTTGGCTGTTCAAAGTTGTTAAAAAAATGGATGTAGGAAATGTTTGCTTATTATAAAATTCACACAGACCAAGGTCAGGCAAAGATTTGAAACATATTTTCAGTATACTCCACACTTCCTTCTCCTCTTTTGCTACCCACAGTGATATGTACTGTGTTTGAAAATTTATGGTTAGAGTTTCAGATATTGCTGCAAGCTCCCCAAAATCCTCTAGTGCATTAAAAATAAAGCATTTTGAAGTGCTTTGTTGCTGGGTGTAATTGAAACATCTGGGCTGATTTGTTATAAGCAGAGATATGTGTAAGAGGAGGAACTGCTGCTTGGGTTTTGAAGGATGTGAGCCTTTGCTGGCCTCTGATGACAAAGATGAACACACTAAAGTTCTGCAGCAGTCCTTACTGATGCACTGTCAGCAGAACTTCATATATTCTCAAAACCAACAGAGAATTTCATTGCTAATATCTAATTAATGCTCTCTTTCATCAGCTATTTTTCACTGGTCACATAGATCTTGAATCTAAAAACCATTCTGGTCATCTGCATTTCTGTCTTTTTTTCAGGCTCTGTGGCCTAACTACTCAACTGGTGGAGTTTTTCCCCAAGGTTAGAGCCTCTGTTGCAAGTAAGCTCTGTAAAGATAAATTTTAACTGTAGAACCAAATATCCAAATCTTTGTAGATGCATTCCACACAAATATTTCCCAATGTTTGAAGTAGCAAAGGTTGAGATATGGAAAGGTCTGTTGCCGTGTGCAGTTGCTGGTGTCCCTTCAAGATGGGATTGATGATTTTTCCAAACAGTGACTCAAAACTCAGAGTCGCTGCAGTAAAAGCCAAACAGCTGTCTGCAGGGTTAGTTATGACCCTAAATTGTAGCCGTGAGTGCAAGACAAAGCTGTTTTGCTTGTCCAAGCCATTTTTTTTATCCTACGACAAATACAAAAATAACTTTGGATATGGAAATAGTTTTTTTGTATCAATTGAGAAGTCCAGTGCAATTTTTATGGTGAGGGCAATAGTGCCAAAATTAGGTATACTTTGGCAAAAAATGAAGTTAATCACTATGTTTAGGGAAGACCACTACATTCAATGAAACATATGAAAAGTTAAACCTTTTATTAGGTTTATAAACTAGGGTTTATTATTATGATGTTTTCCACTGGATGACAATCCTTCAGACACTCATAGTTGGCTTTTAAATTTCATGTGTTGTTTTCTGCCATATCTTTCAGAAAGGATGGACAGCGTTTCTCTTCTTGGCCTCTGGCTACCTGGACCTGGAATTCTTCAGGGGTATTTTCTCTATTGCTGGAAGATCTAGCCTGGAAATAATGATCATCCTTGCTATTTAGAAAGTAAGAAAGCATTCTGTGAGAGGAAGAAATTAAGAGTGTATAATCTAGGAGAGGAACCTTGGCAACTGGCTATGGCTAATGTGTCATTTAAATAAGAAAACTAAGTAGGAGAAGCCTGAATTACAGGCAGAATGATAATCACAGCAGCTCACTCTGTTCTCTCTGTTTTCTTTCGTTAAGCATTCTGGTGGACTGATATGGGTAAGGAAAGAGAAATTCAGCCCAGATATCTTTTTCTGTATTTCCCCAGGGAAGAACTGAAATTATATTCTTTGATACAAAGACAAAAACTCCAATGCTGTATTCAAATTCATCCCATGTTGGTGTGCAAGTATGTGAGTTTCAGTTGAGTGCCTCAGATAATCCATACCCCTCTGGGAGAACTGATACTAAAAAAAATGCATTGACAGCTATGCTTACCTGGGCAGCGCTCACCAAAGGCAGACCTGTAATTTTCTGCAAAATGTATTGCATTAATACATCAGTTTGTTTCACTGTTAAGGAGACACCATTGCCTGGAATCTGTTTGTGCTTTAAACTTCCATGTCCTCTCTTTAGGCACACCATAATTTCTGATCAGCAAGTACTGTTTGTAGTCATTGAAACTAGTATGAAACTGTTCTGACTGTTGGTATTCATTAAGACTGCATTAGGTGGGCTATTTAATTAGATATTTGAAAAAAGGCTAATATTTATGTGAGGTAGATAGCATCCTTCTTGTTCTGCTCTTGTGTTCAATAATAATGTTCCTTAAACATAGACTCATGTTGAAACCGCTACCTTTTTTGTCAGATTCTTGCCTCATGAAAAAGCAAGCTACAGAAAACTAACTGTATAGGGAATATTCAGCAGAGAGCAAGACAGTGCTGGCGTGGGGAGAGAGTTTTTGTGATTTCATTTGTGAAGACTGTTCTCCTGCTAAAGAAATGAACTTTCACAATAGTAGTATGTGGAAGTTTGAGCAAAGTAAACATTACCAAAATAAGCATTTGTGCAAAATAAGCATTACCAACTAGTAGGAAGGGAAAAGATCAGAAAGTCTCTGGTATTTAGCGCACCCTTTGAAGGGCAGTGTGTAAAAATTCATAAGAGTGGGATGATTAACTTCTGTCCTCCATCAGTGTTGTATCAACACATGATATAATATCCTGATAGTTCCAGTGAACTGAACTCCCAAGTCCAAGTCCTAGTTCATGGCAGCTGCAACCAAGTTTGTTTTCTTTTACAGGATTTGACATTCTCAGAAAGCCTCCAATTCTCCCCTGCTGTACACATTACCTATGGCCACTGCAGCACTCAAATTATGTGTTTAAAGGCAGCCCTTCCATTCTGATCAAATTTTCTAGCACTTCAGTTTGTTAGTCGTATTCTGCTTTCAGTGGGGGAATGAAAACTTCCCTATTGATTTCAAGTGCTTTGCTCCCTCTTGTAGCAGAAAATGTATAAAACAAAAGGCCCTTTTTGAAAACATTTTTTTTTTTCAAATCACTTCATTCTTATCTCTTGGTTGTTTGATTTTTTATAAAGTATGCATTCTCTGCCTAAAAGTAAATTGAAGATTTTTTTAACAACTCCCTACTTTTATTTAAACCTTCCCGTGCAGTTTCTTGAAAAGCATCTCTGCTTAGGCAGGCAGCAAGGCTGCTCACATAGTGTGAGTAATTAAGGTGATGATACTTACTTCTCCTCTTTTTCTTCAGTATGTTTAAAAACTTTAGCTGCATAAATCCAGATTACTAAATTGAAATGAAACATTATGAATGCCTTAATTTTGGACTGGGTTTTCTTTAGAAAAAACATGTTCCCCTTGTGTGCGTGTGTGTTTTCATTTTCCGAATTTCAGAATTCTATTAGAAGTCCTGACTCCTACTTATTTCTGTCAGGTTTCCACTCCCTTCCTCTTTTTTTTTTTTTCAGTATAAATTAGGTGTTTGTTGCTTCTCTCCCCCAGCATTTCTGCCTTTAAGTTCACATATTTTAGTCCTAGTTTATTTTCAGGCTGTAGGTGAGACAAACTAGAGGAGATGAGGAAAACAAATGTAATGTAGTTCACGTGGTTTAGGGTTTCAGATTTTTTAATCAGAAATACGTTTTGCTTGATGTGCTGTAGCAATGACTCCCTGGGTGTAGTGATGCCCATCTCTATAGACCAAATTCTGCCCTCACACTCCTCAGTATTCATCTGAAGTACTACTGGTAGAATCAGAATATTACTTAGAATTTATAATGCTTAAATATCTAGATGTAGTGATTATTTATTCTCTACCTGTGAGTTGTTATTTAGTGGCAATTGTTGTGATAATTCAGGAGAAATACAATTTGCTTCTTCTTAGATTAATTTATTTTCTTAGATTTATGGCAATTGCAGTTTTCTCTTATTTCTTCTTCTTCCTGGAATGTTGACTCGGCTCACACTATACCCATGTACATCATCCTCTGACCCTGACAGCCTTCTTGCTTGAGGTGAGAAAGCAAGATGTGATTGGAGACACACATTTGATGATAAAAAATGAATTCCTGTCTCTTGATTTCTTTATAAGATGCAGTCAGCAAGTGAAAGGACCAGTATAATAAAAAGGGCACTGAATTTTCTTGTAACAGAAGCAACATATTTTTGTGTTATGTATAAGGAAGTTTCTTAGAAAAATGCTTAAATCAATCTTCATCTTTAAGCCCTGTCTTCATTAATGGAATGTTCAGGCTTATTTCCAAAGGTAACTATTAAGATCATCTCTCTCTGTCACAATATTTCTGTCATGCACCCTTCACCAAGATAACGAAGCTTTAGGTATTAGTGCAGTTTCTTTGTTTTTCATACATGCATTCTAACATCTCACATTCCTTTATTAGTACAGTCTTTCAATCTGAAAAATATAACATTTTTATTGGCAGCCTTCCTAAATATATGAAAGATGGGACAGTAGCAATATATCAAGTTGAAATAAGCTGCTCTGTTGCTGGATAGATTTTGATATATGTACACAAAAACCATGAAATGTCACATTCTTACTCATACAATGTAAGTTAAAAATGTAGTGTGTTTATTATACATAGAATTCTTAGATGCTTTTCTATAAGTTTATTCATACATGCCTATTAGTAAATGCAATAATGTCATGAGGAAAAAATAAATGCTTCTATTCCTCAGGAGTGTGTTTCAGACTCATGCATCTACTCCACCAAGATATGGTGTGTTGTAAGAGCCAGAGCCCTGAATGCTCAAATCATGTATCCCAGTACTAGGAAGTGGTCTTAAATACTTATTTTCTCTTTTGTAATAACTGTAGCATGTAACTGATTTTTTTGTTAGAGTAAAATCCAAAAGCTAATATTTCTGGGGTGAGATTCTTCATTGTCTTCTCTGTATAGCCTGGCTTCAACCTTGCAAAGTTTAATTCCTTTATTCCTGGAAAATTTTTGCAGCTGGAAAAGCTCTTCATTAGCTTTGATTCCTCCAGACCTCAGCTCCACTGATCCCAGAGCTCCAGCTTGCCTTCTGGCTCACCTCAGGGTGGTCTTTGATGTTTGCACTTCAGCTTCTTGCTTGCCACCTGCAGTATTAGAGACTGAAGCAAGTGTGCACAGTCATCACTTTTGCTTACTGTTTGGTAAAAGCCTGCCACAGATAAGCTTTAACACTGTTTAGATAACTGTGAGAGAATTTAAAAACCTCTTTGGTAGAGGTAATTCAGGAAATTACTGCGGGTGTCAGGCAAAACTGTTTCCCCACCTCATCATTGACTTCAGAGTCCTGCTTTGCTGATGTATGATGTCATCACTAGACTGCAATATCTCTACTGTAGATGATCATTATGCAGATACAAATAGTTACTACTGAACTAAGATTTTTTTCTACATGTGGGAGATAGGGTCTATCTATAGCACCTCAAATATAGAAAAACTTTTTAATATTAATTTTCTTTAGCTAGAAAAAGTTATTAAATGTGCATATTTTTCTGGCTTAGGAATATACCTCTCTGTATGTGTAACTACCAAAACTTATATTGATGTGGGTTCATGCCATTTGCTGCTTTGCCCCTGATTTTCTTTAACTCTGATTCTGGGATTCTGTACATATCTTCTGTATGTGTTCACATACACAAACATAGAAAAATGCCTTAAAATCCAAGTTCTTAATCTCTTTCTAAAGTTCAGTTGGCTTTGAGGCTGACCAGCATGAACTCTCCAATAGTATGGATCATTCCATTAACAAGTATATTGTAATTTTCAAAAAGAAATTTCCATTCTTCTCTAGGGATCTAATATTTAGAACACAGCACTTCATGCAAGTGAGGACTGAAGGTTACACAGCTGGCCTTGTGCCTGAATGATATTCCCAGAGTTTTGCCAAGATGTTTACTATCTTATAACAATTTTACATGCAGATTATATTTCTGTGTATCTTGATAAATCAAGCAAGAGCTTTCTGTGTGTGATTTGTGCCTCATCCAAAAGACGAGATTCTATCAGGTTTCATGGCTGGATGAAGTTCTTAGGATCTGATGAAGTTAGAGCTTTGATTTTTGCACTGGATCATTTCACTTCTGGGGTGTAAAGTGTCAATAAAATAAAGACGTATGCAAACTGCTGTCATGGGCATCGTTAATACAAAATAAA
The DNA here is from genome assembly GCF_036417665.1 of Passer domesticus. Taxonomy (NCBI): domain Eukaryota; kingdom Metazoa; phylum Chordata; class Aves; order Passeriformes; family Passeridae; genus Passer; species Passer domesticus. Next base: position 53,442,152 of record NC_087512.1, on the reverse strand, counting down.
GAAGACATCCACTATTCTTGTAACTGTACTTCCATATCTGCATGTTGTGGAAAAGTGTAAGGTTGCTTTCAGTTTCATAATCCCTGCTAGAAATGCGAATTCCCATGAGAATGAAAGAGTATGCCCACAAAAGAGACTTTCTTCTTAAAGCTGAACAACACGGAAACAAATGCAGTGCAGCAGTCAAGGAAAATCTTGGTGTGTCTTTAAAAGAGAATGGCTCTCCAGGAGGTAATGTCATTATAGCTTATTCATTTTACTGTTAGAAGATTATATAATTGTGTCTTTTCTCCAAATCACTTTTTAAAAATTTATTTATGACCTATGTCTCTAGCTATATATGCTAAATAGTGAATATTGTGCATATTTTGCAAATACACGGTATTGGTAAAATGTTCACAATAACATTCAAAACCCTCACATTTCTGTGTCGATGATCTTATTTAAGGAAACTGTATCAATCAGTGTTAGAATCACACGCACAAAGAAAATTTATCAGTGCAGAGCTGAAAACATTTTTATTGTGATGTTACCTGTTTTTATGGTTTCCCTTTATCCTATATTCAAATCACATCAGCCTCCTTGAGGCCCTGAAGTCATATCATAGAAGGGAATACATTTGATGGTATATCTGCATTGAGGGATGGGTTTGGTTAAACAATTCTGAGCAGAAGTTTCAAACAGATCAGAGCTGTGTTGGCCACAATCTTGGTTGGTTTTTGAGGTGAAATAGCTGAAAAAGATCAAAGAATAAATTTTACATTGTACTGTGGTGTGAAAGTGCTGCTTCTTTCACACTGGGAGAGACAATTCTGTTCTTCAAATTATTTTGTTTTATTCTGAATGCACAGCAGATTAATGCTTGTTACCTGGCAGTACTGTGGAAGGTTTCATGCATCTAAAGCAGTGCTTCAGAGTAGGATTTCTCTCTTACGAGAAACAGAACAATTCCAACTCCAATTTTTCAGGTTTCCTTATAAATTTGTCTCCATGACAGTCACAAGACTGTGTCCGCTAAACATTTGGAGGGATGAGGGGGAAGGGAAGGGTATTTCCTGCATTTTGGTGGTCCTTAAATGCTAACTTCTTTATCTAGTTTTTAAAAGCAGCACTTTATTTATGCACATATTAGATCCTTCCATCATGATTAAACTGATCCAACACAATTTGAATTGGCTTGCACCATGAGAGACAGTATCACTCTAAAGATAAGCAGGTATCCACTTAGGATCTTTCAAAAACCTAATAACCATTCCATATGAATCTGTTTATCAAGTAATCCTGTTTTCTGGGGATTGACTGTTGAACATACTTGAACAGAAATATGATTCTTGTTAGAATGTTCATTTCTACTGTTTCAAATCTAACTACAAAGATAAGCACAGCAGATCCTAAAATAGATTTTCTGGTTATGACATATGGCTTTCACCCAAAGTGAGTGTTTTCCTATGCCTGAAATAAATGAAGATTAATTTATTTGACCAAAGTCCTTTTGGCACCATTGTCTGGAAGAATATAAAATGTGTTCAGAGTTTTTTCCTACCGATTACTTTTTTTAAAAAGAAGATTTTTGAGCGCAAGAAAACAAACTAATAAATAATATGGCTACCACAGAAGATTATATGACAGATTGTCCCCAGCCAAAGGCATGGAAAACATGGGAAAGCTCTCAAAGGAGCAGCTGGATTTCATGTCCTGTAGTTATTTCCTTTCATAGAACAGGCTAAAGACTGTGCTCCCTCATAAGACTGATTGTGTGACCAAGGCAGCATGTGTTTGCCATATTAGGGATACATGTTGAGGGCACAACATCATTTTGCTACTGTGTGCTCTGCTGAGGCTTTTCTGGCATGTTGTCTGTCCAGTACCACTGGGTTTGGTAACTTCAGGGAAGCATTTAACTGTAGGCCGCTCAATATTATGGAACTTGTAAGTTTGCCTTCTCCAGTCTTTAGGATCTCATACCTTAGTGGAAGTATAATGCTTCATGGATTTTTTGATTGAGAGGGAAGGTTTTTTCTGACCATATGTCAATTAACAGGACTCAAAAACCTTCTATTTTTTCAACATTTTCTCAAAAAGCTACTATTTTTCCCTAATGTTGATGAACTCTATCTTTCCCCTCTATTCTTTCAGTATTTATGGTTTGTATGAAAAAGTCCTGGCCTGTAGTTGGAGGTTCCTTTAGGCTGGAAACAGAAAAAAGCTGGTCAGCTGCAGTGTGGGGAATGATACACTTTACAGAAAGTTGCTTGCAGCAGCAGTAGTTCCATTTAGGTCTCTTTCTGACTGAAAAGGGAAAAGCTTTGTGAGTAAATGTCTTAACCACGAAGTACAGCCATCTGCCGTTGCCATAATGAGGCCAACAGTCTCAGCTTCAGAGAATGAGAAAGGTAGTTTTTGAGCACAATGAATGAATGAAGCTGGTTGTCAGCGGTTTTGTCTTCATATTTCTGGGACTGACTGGATGGCATTCAAAACCCATGTCTTGGAAAAATGACTTCTCTGGCTGGATGGATTTCCATTTATTTATTTTAGTAGTATCTCATGCATAATTTCTAAACATGACTAAAAGTGGACTCAGCAGCTGTCTTAGCTCTTTTAAGCTTCCCATCCTTATCAATGAAGGCATTCATTAAGGTTGTGATCCCCTTTATTGCAAATATAAGTAAAATCTGACAAAATTCTAAGTACTTTAGTGCTGGAAGCCGACAGAATAGGGAAAAAATCAATTTTATGCATGAAAAGTCTCATTAAGCAGATCTGTGGAATTAAAGTAATTGGCATCAGAGCCCATGGTTAATGCTGTTCACTGTTTTGTCATCACGGCCACTCAGCCCAGCCCGTTAACGCTGCTTGTGTGACCTGTGTTCTGCTTTGCAGGATCTGTGTTAGTCCACCTAGACAGCACAAAGGCCAGAGGGTTCTCAGGGAAAAATGCCCCTCTTTTCTCATCTGTGAACAGAAAGTTAACACAGATCAGCTGAAGCATCATAGTGTTCTGAACCATTTCTCCCCCTGATATGTAGCAGTGACCCGTGGAAGCTACGCAAGTCAGACAAAACACAGAAAGGTCCTTCAGGACTCATAAAATCCATTAACTAAAGTGCACAAAGCATTGCTTAGAATTAAATTGTATTTCACAAAATAAGCAAACACACAATCCTTCAAGATGTAATTTCGAGGCAGAATTCTCAGAATTTTTTTCACTTTCGAATTTTAACAGCAGGAAATGTCCTCCAGGTATGAAGAAGAGGTAATAAAATGAAGTGGGAGATTTGACAAGGCCAGAAGAAGCACTTGCTAAGTCCCCTACATTAAATGTGGAGAAGCCTTTATAGCTTTGTAGAAATACAAATATTGCTACTTTTTCTTTCATGCCAGAGACTGGTAATTTTGATTAATATCTGTCTGGCACTAAGGATGTCTAACCAGTGCATCTTCTGTGTTTGACTCTGATAATTTTAACATTAGTAAACTCTTCAGAATTACCTTTTTTTAAAAAAACAAACAAACAAACAAAAAAAACCCCCACAAAACAAGTAAACTATACCTTATAGTAAAGAGGGATTTAATCTCCTGTTTATTCTATATTATGAAGTTCTATCAATTTTGGTTTTTAGGTGATATGCCAACTACAATTAATATTTTATCAAGGAATAGTTGTGTCCCCTGTAATAATTTATTTAAGTATTTATCTGACTAGTTCAGTGATAAGAATCTTCAATTTTTAATAAAGTAGAGGTTAGTAACACTAGTAAATATATGTAAATTGTCATCATAAGAATTTAATTATTTTTATAATAAATATACATCATATTCACACATGCACAATTAATAGTGCCACATTACAGTTTCAGAAAGGTAGAAAACCACCTCCCTCATGGCTCTGACTGTAAAGCAAGAGCAATATAGCTTGGCAGAACTCTGAAAATATTGCCTCCACCTGTTCTCTACACCTGCAGGGTCAGACATCTGAGACGCTTGTGCAGATGTTCCTGAAGCACTGTCATTAAGGGGATAGTGTTTTAACATAAAGTGGTGCTTCATCCTAAAGAGATGTGGTGCAAACTCTCTCCAGATACTTGGCTGAGTTATTAGTGGCTCAGCAGTCACAATATGGAGGCTGAGACAGGTGACTGGCAGTAACCTGAGCACTCATTCGAAACAATGTCATCTCCAAGACACGCTATTTGATGGCTGAAATAAAAAAAAAAGCATGTAAAACTTTTTTCCCTTTTTTCCAGCAGCTCAGAAATCCTCCCTTATCTCTAGGTTTGAGAAAATAATTAGAACAGTGATAGACTGAAGTCCTTTCATAATATCTCTGACTATCACTTTTAATATCTCTTTATCCAGATTGGAATACCCTTTGCATTTTGTTATCTCTTTCTTCTTAATGATAATCCAATTTTAAATCATTCAGCTCCCCTATTGCTTGGGCCATGTGTTAATCCTGCTGCTGGTTTGGCCTATGTTTTGTGTAAGGCTAGAAGAGATAATCTCCTAACTACTAAACACCTCATTGGGGACTGTCGCAGGGGTGGGGGAGGGAAATATCTAACTAGCTATTACCCAGAGAACTCACTAGAGAATTAGCTATTTATGTATTAGTGAAGAGATTCTGTTATGTATTAAAGTCTAAAAATCCCCTAATATGGGGAGCAGTCTGTTCTTGAAAATAATTTCTGACAATATGGCCAAAAAGCAAATATGAAAGCGCTACTCATGCAATTTTAGGAGTTCACACTGTACGTTATTTGCTATTTTAGCACCTCAGAAAGCTAATTGTTCCACTCCATTCAAATAAGCACACCAGATGAGGAAAGCATGCCAGTAATTTAACATCCTTAATAAAGAAGTATTAAGCTGAATTTGTTGTATTTTATCACATGTATGATTTCAGTTAGAAATTGCACATTTATCAGTTAGCGCAAAGTGATTGGCCAGCTGTAAGACTGATTTAAAATTTGCCTACAAAAGAGTTTCAGAATGAATTCTCATTCTCTGTGTATGGCTACTTTCGCTTGAAAATTACTAATACAACATACCCTGTAATTAAGGGAAAGAGCATTAGGAATTGACTATGTGTTCTGCAAAATGCGTTACTAAAAAATTCTAAGGGCTCCATGGCTTTTTCCAGATGCATTTCATAGGACTTTTTCTGCATGTTCAAGTTGCAAAATTGGGGAAAGGTCTAGTCAGCAGACATTATGAATTCCTTGGATCTATTATTTTTCCCCACTTTGCATATGTTTAATGGTTTGACCGAAAAGAAGAAAGTGTGTGAACCTGACAAAATACTTTTTCTCTATTATTATTATTTTCAATCTAAAGCCATAATGATCATTTAGCCAGAGCCTGTTCAGGATAAAACTCTCATTAAAAGCCTCAGGTATGAAAACTCTCCTGTGTGAGATTGAGTCCTGCTGAGTAAAACCTCCTGTAACTCCTAATGATTCTGCTGTGCTGTCAGACACTTCTCTTTGTCTCATTGTGCTCATTGTGCAGAGCACAATGAGCCAAAGAGAAGTGGGGGACCCCAATTTGTGTTCCCTGGGGACCCCAGTTTGTGTTCCGTCTCTGAAGCTGTGATTGTCACACTTGCAGCAAGTACAGCCACAGAATGTAGGACTACAGTAATTGCTTAAGTCAGCCTAAAGTGTATATTCCCTTGTCCGCAGACACTACCAGCCTAACATTTAAGTAGCAGCCCAAAGTTATATATTAATCTTTCATTTGCTTAGTCATCATTATTTTATTAATTAACATGTGTAGCAGACTCCACCAGCTGTCGCTGGATTTTGCCATCACAGTGATTACCCCACTGGAAAACTATAACTGCAAAAGTTTTTATGGTTTTCTATGGTTCATCCTCATCATACAGTTCTTAAGTATTTCTGGTGGTAAACTTTGCATCCAAATACTCTTATGTTCTAGGAGGTAGAAATAGTGAGAATTTCAAGATACTATCCCCATGACAAGTTGTGGGAGTGGAAGCTGAAATGAGCTTTCCAAATTTTTGCTCTTTCACTGTAGTGCATTGTGTGGGCGATGTCTATTTAATTCAGCTTACAGCCACTGGTCGTGCCCTCTTCAGAACAGAGAACTCATCACACAGAGAGGTAATAGAGACGTATATCAAATTTGAGAAAGGGTATTAGAGGAGAAATATTCATTCAGTTACTAGGATCTTCATCTGACCACAGGAGGGCAGGATTTAGAAGAAAACTGTGGTGTCTTAAGATCAAAGAGGAAATAAGAAAATATTCTGATGCTACACTCCGATTCAAATATTTTTTTGATGGAAATATTGCAATACGAACATTTTCATATATCCACAGCATGTCTGCCTGGTCTCATCTGTCCAAATTAAACTCTGACGTTCAACATTCCAACATTAGAGAGTACTGAGTAGAGTAATGCTGCCTTTGAAAGCATGTTACACAGATTACTGGAGTTATCAGGGCTGCGTGTATGTTCCAAGACTGATCTTTTTGTTCCTGCCATATCAAGGTAAAGGAAGTGATGCAATAATTATTGTTTTGTAAATGTAAATCTCCAAATGGGTTAATTAGAGGTGGTGTGAGCTTTTCTACTCCTTTTCAGATAAACTAGATAACGGTTGTATCTTCAATGTGAGAAGCAAGATGAGCCACCTCCTACCTAAGAGTAGTGACCTGATTGCATAAGAGTGTTCCTTATTATTATCCTGTACAGCAGTGTTGAAAAAAACATTTTAGCCACTAGCTTAAGGTCATCTGTGTATTCTATCATTAATATGGGCTGAAACTGACAAACACAGCTTCTCACCTGCCCCATCCTAGGTGGGAGCAGTTGTTCTGTATCTCTCCTGTTTGAAGGAGAGGCACAGAAAGTGGCATACCTCAGACGTGATGGGACCTAACTGCTCCTTCCTTTCAGTCTCTGTTAAAAAATGAGCAGCTCAGCTTAAAGTCACAGTGTTTTGGTCTGAGATAGAGGGAGGAACTCAGAGTCTGTGATTAACAGCCAAAAACCTGTTATGCTCCAGCATAGCACAAGGCACTGCACATTTGAAGTTAACAAGTCTGAATTTGTGCTGAAAGGGAAGGAAGCAGAAGGAACAGCACTCACAGTTGGGGTCAGCTGAGAGGCACTTTAAGAAGCTATTTCTCCCAGTTGTAGCTAGTTGCACCCTGGCTTCTGACATGGCTGCCTGGCTGGAGCAGCATGAAAGGATTTTAACAGATGCTTACAGCTCGGGTTTGAGACTAAATTTGGTGTGTTTACAGGTAAGTTGTATTTAAGCTGGAGATTGTGACTTCATCCGCCTTCTTGTGCTGGTGTAGCTCCTGATTCTTTATATCACAGACTTCTAGAACATGCAGTGTTGCTTATGACTCAACTTCCTCCTAGCTCAAGCATGTGCTTGATGTATGTTGCTGCTTCAGCTCTGTTGCTGGTTTCTTTTGTAGGATAACTGCAAAAGGGTGATGAAAAATATAAAGTGACAAAAATGCAAGGGTCTGGAAAAGGACCCATCCTCTGAAAGACTACCTGTGAACAACTTAGGAGGGAGAAGATCTCATTAATGACCAAAAATACTGTACAGCAGAGAGACCAAAGAGTAACATTGTAGTTATTTTGACTCATTATTTTTTATGCTTTAGCACTGAACAAGGAGTCAGACAAGCTATCTTCTGCCAGCTTCTGAAATCTAAACAAAAACCCCAATTCAAACCTAAATAATAGCCTATGGACTCTCCGCCAGTTTCTTACCTCTAAATAAATAAATAAATATATATATATATATATATATACATGACTTTAAGACACAAATTAGAAACTAAACATTTCTAGTTTTCTCATGGTGAACTAAGGAAATAGCAAAAGGTCTGGACAAAAAGAGACAACAAATGAGGTGAGAGTGTGATATTATTACTGCAAATGGATAATGCTTATTACAGACTCTGGCAGCATTTTGATACTTGGATTTTTAAAATATTTGTACCACCTTGAAATCTTGAAAACCATACTCTAATGAAGAGTATGGTGCAATAATCAAGTGGTATACATTGTCAAAATACACAGACAGATTGACCTGAAGTTTTTTCAAGCATTGCAGCAAACTAATATATGGTATATAAATTACTTGGAAACTGAAAAAGGAGTCTTACTGTGAACATTCAGCTCCACAGTAACTCTGCCCAAACCTAAAAAAAATTTTAGAACTAGTTGTTAGTGCAGAGTTGAAGAAGTAACTCTCCAAATTGATCACAAAAAAATATCAAAGTGAAAAGGAAAACAATATAAAAGCTCTGGCAAATCGACTGTACAAATACAGTTTGGACATTAAGACAAAAGAGAAAACTAGAATCATAGAGTCACAGACTCATTTAGGTTGGAAAAAATCCTTAAGATCAAATCCAATGTAAACCTAAACATTAACAAAACTGATCCAGGTGCAGGATCTTGTACATGGAACTGCTGAATTTCAAAAGGGTCACACAGGCTCCTCTTGGGCCTGTCACAGTCTTTCTGGGTGACATCCCCTCCCTCCACATGTCCACCACACCACACAGCATATATAACAGTCTTGTTGGACTTGTGCTTAGCCTTTCCATTCAGATACACAAATGTCCCAGAATTCAGCTGTCACTGTATCACAATTAAGAGCACCAGCCTTACAGTAAAGCTGTTCTGACTGTTAAAGTCATCAATGCTACTGAAGAAAGTTCCAAAAGCAAGATAAAATGTATGATCAGTCATGTCTGAACTGAGTCAGTTTCACAGAATGTCTTGTCATAATGCTTGATGTGAAGGTAAGGCCTCTAGTCCCAAAAATATCACAGTCAGCAAAGAGGAGAGAAATAACCGAGAAAAATGAATCAGTCCAGAGTCAAATCTTGTAACAACCAAGAAGCTAAGCCTCTGAAAACTAAAAACTTGGTAGTTTAGAAGCATGAATTGTCTACAATGTATAAATAAGACACCAGGCACTGTAAGGAAGAAGAGCAATCTTTTTAAAGGAAAGGAACATATTAATTTATTTCCAAGCTAGTTAAGATGTATCTAATTGTATTAAAACAAAACCACAAGTGTAATGATAGAATCTGAAGTACATGTGTAAGTTATGATAATCATATTGAATTTTGTTATCTTGTGAAAATATGATGGAAAGCAAGTGAAGAGTAATAGCTTTTCAGCTGAGGTAAATATCAGGTCAGGAATGAAAAGCAGGTTTACAGATCACTAACTAGAATGGTATCCCAGGATTGGGGAATAATAGTTTCAGAGTTGCACTTCTAGGACTTGCACTGCCCTTTAATGCTTATATGTCAAATAAGGAACTGACTCCTTTTTGCAGGTGGTCAGATTTGTACCTGAATCAATTAGAAATTTTCACTTTCTATAGAAAAGGTAAAAAAGGAGTCAAGTGTAATTTACTATATAGAAAATGACCACTCTAGAGCCAGCAATTGCACCATAGGGGAACACAGGGAGAAAATGTTACTGCTAAGTGCAGAAAGCTTACTCAAAACAATACGTTTTTTCACAATATAGTCTTTTACTTAGTGTTTACCAAGTATCAGGTAAGTTATGTCAAAGTTTTCTTTTCTGAGGTTATTGATCTTTCTTGCAGGAGGTAACATCACATGAGCTCCCTTCTCTTCCTTGACATAGCTTATTTAATGAATGTATTAGGTTTAAAAGAAGCAATATGTCTCAGCACACGTATTGGCTTCTAGTTGTACAATGGCTCAAGACAAACAGTTGGCAGGATGCCCAAGCAAGTAGCAGGTGCTTGCTAATAACTTTCTTCTGTATATCTTAAAAAAGTGCTAAAAAACCCACAAGCCTGCAGGTCCTACAAGGAGGGCCTTGTTATTATTGGGGTTTTTTAATAACATATTGTATGTCTTTATATTGACAAGCTCCCCCATCTTACTACAATTCACGCCAAAGCACAACAAAAATTTTACATTTTTACCAAATGAAGCCTGATTCTATGAAGCTTATGTGCTGGCTCTTCATATTGAGAGGGAATCTTTTACCCACATACGATGGCTGTTAAGAGTGTAAATGTACTTAACTGCTGAAAATCATTTAGTACGGTAATCTGGTTTTGGTTTCTCACAGGGAGAATTCTTACACTCCCAAGTGATGCTCCAAATGCTCTCTCTTAATTTCTTCGAAATACATTTCTTTGATATATTTGGAATTGAAATAGGGAGTAGGTCTGGATAACTGTGTACTTGAAATTTTTTCTCATTACAAAGCAGTATTTCATACTTAGAAGGTCGGATACAGAGATATCCTTCCAATAATCTTCTGCTGTGTGAGTATTGGACAGACAGTAAATTTAGTAATAAGCACAACTTACTTTGTCGGTGATAGGAATGATTAATTCAGATAAACTAATTTTACAAAGAGTTGATTATAAACCTATAATTTCACAAAGGCTGAGTCACCTCTGCATTTAATGGCAGAGACCCTACAAAGATAATTTCAATCCATGTTCCTTGCCAATTTTCCCTTTTTTAATCCATCTTTCTGAAAACAATCATAGCAGCTGTTATCTCCTAGGGATTAGCACCAACAACACAACAGGAAGTTCTAGGTGTTAAGATATCAATACTCTGTTTTTATTTAAAATCATAATATGCATCATACTGGAAAATATTCAGACTTTTATTGCCACATAAAATCTAATTATCTTCAAAGAAACATGGATAATTCTGTTAGATTTAAAGTGTCAATACTTCACACTGAAGTGCAAATATGCAAATGTCTAGGGAATCAGAATTTTCTTAGAGGAGCTATTAGTGGGTAACTCCATTTAAATTTCCAGATTATACCGTATTTAATATAGCAAATCCAGTCTTCATTTCTTATCATGGAATGAGTGCTTGCAATCCACATTTGTATGCCCACTAGTTTAATTTAGCTAATTATTACCTGTCTTCAGTGACCAGTAGGAGTGGAACAAAAATAGAGCCTCAGGTCCTTCACTGTGTTTGTCTTTAGTGAGCACAATTCTGAATAACAAAGCAAAGCACAAGAAATAGCCAACTTCAATGGCTGCTGTTGCAGGAAGATAATTCCCCAAAGATGCTGTTTCCTCTAGGAAAGTCAGGAAGCCTTCCTTTAACTCCATCGAATCCTTCTCCTGGAAGGCAAAACTGGAAATAGTTTCCTGAGCAGTCAGTTCAGTTCAGTAAAGAAATCACAGCGAGTGAGGGTCATCATTTTTAAACTCTCTCAGATCATAAAGTTACTCACTCTGCATTTAATCAATAAAAAATACGCATTCTTCTTACAAATGGTGAACAAGCTTAGCCTGCTTTCATGAAATCTATCAGATTTTTATCAGCGTTCAAGATTAATCACAGCTAAAAGCTGGGGCAGTCCCACAGTGGTTTAATTTGCTGGCAGGAGCCAGGTTTACCACATCTGAGCTGATCAAACAACACTTGCCTGGTGGTTACAGAAATCAAAACATCTGTTTAGTGTCAATTTTGTAGATAATGATTTTACCCCATTGGTGACTTCTATATGCTGCTTTGGTCTGGTAAGCCATGAAAACATCCAAATATCCCATTGCACAATTATCTGATAAAGAGAAGGAACATATGAGTGCTGCACATCCAGAAAATGTAATACAGTTCTGGTGAATGTCTAGGCTTTAAAGAGAAATTTCTGATTGTAGGCCAGAAATGATCCTTCTGCTTTCTTGTTACATAGTATATAGATAAACACCTTGCAGCCAGAAGAAATGTTGACCATTAGATGATTTTTTCTATTTGCCACATGGTATGACTCCTAAATTTTGGCACATTTAATTTTTATTTCTATTTTATGTTTATTTTTTTTTTTCATTCTGGTGTTCATACATTTTGGAGTTACTACTTGTTGAGGCTACACAGAAATGAAGAATAATGATGAGAGAAAATTTGCCTGTTTAGTCCTGAAAAATGTGGGATATAGCTGTATTTCTCCCATCCTTTATGGGGTTTGAATAATCATCTCATGACACTTTAATTAAATTATATTGCTGTTATAAAATATGTATCATGAGGGATAACTCATATATGTTTTATCAAATTTTCGGGTTGCTTGAAATGAAAGCTAAACCTTTCAGTATTGTGCCAGGCAAACAATAGGTGACTTGAACACCAGGTTTTATGTTGGTTTTTTATGTCATTCTCTCTGGTCCTATTATAACTTTTTAACACACTATAGACAGATAACCACTAATGAGTAGCAGCTTCCTAAATCACCACATCAATTCAATCATTTGATGAAATTCTCAGTTGAAATGGCTGGGTTTTGTGCAATCTCATTCTCTTGCCACAAGATACTTCAAGTCAACCATTGTTCCTGCTTACTTTAGGATGGTCTGGGGCTCAAGCTCATAAATGTTCTGCTGATTAGGTGGGACCCCATCTCTCTGCGGAAAAAGAACAAGGACACACCAAAGCCTCTGACAGTACCTTATCTGCCAACTGCATTCAGGACAATCTGATGCACACAGGGCTGTGGGCATCAAATACAGCAGGCCGCATCACACACACAGCAGGAAGATGAGGCAGAGTTCTTCTGATTTTGCTGTGATAATCTAGCTTAGACCCTCAGGTTGGAAGTCTGTCTCTCTGTCATCTTCATGCGGGAGGATAAGGAAGGAATTTACCTCCAAATCTCTGAGTCTCTGTACAATTTGGAACATCCGTCTCAGGGCTGGATTATTCCTGTTACGCCAAGGCACTTATCCGAAAGTTCCATGAATCATGGAACTCAGTGGAAAAAGAGCAAAGATTCCTGCCCCTCTTTCTGCTCTTTGCTTGAGTCCCCTGGCATTGGACTGCTGGAATTTGGCACACAATGTCTCTGCTATTTGCTCAAGACTTTGTTATAAATCTGTGAGATCTTCCCCAGAACAAGAGAATGGAGTCTCTGCTACTCTTTGCACCAGGCTACAGTGTCAGATGTTTTCCTGCTGCACCCTATGCTTATTGCACTATCACCTTCTCCCCACCAAGTCTAAAGCGACACATTGCATTAATATATTTAGGGAGCCTTACCTTGCCCTGCATAATTTCGGTGTCAAAGTACCATCAACCTTCTATAATTTGACCAGATGTTAACTCAGTTTTTAAAGTTTTATTTGAAATATGTTTAATCTGAATGAAGCATTTATTCATATATGAGAAGAGAGAGATGAAAGGAAAGACATGAATAAAAAGGATTATAAATTCCTACCATTCCTAACTGAGTGGTGTGAAAAGAAAGCTTCTAAAATTGACATAACCTTGAATTAATGCAATCTCACCTTGAAATCTCACCTGTTTTATCTGGAAATAGGCTATGTTTGCTTATGGGCTCAATCACAAGAGGCTCTCCAAACTAGATAGTGTTTTAGCATAAGCACATACTCAAAGAAATTATCTGAAACACATCCAATTTAGCGTCTCAAGAAGGAACTCATCCCTGCATGCATGCTTACTGGCAACTTCATTATGAGGTTCACACTAACTATGTTAGTGTGCTGTCACTCACAAAGTTCACATTTTGCCACATACAAAATGTAGACATATTTTAAAATATGACCATGTTTTCCTGATAGCAATGCGTAAAGAAATAATATGTTGTCTTCCCAAATACCCAAACCTGAGAGACAGATTGAGTAATCTTTTATAGTAAAGGGCAATATGATGCCTCACTGCACTAAGCCATTTCAGAGAAATATTGTATCTCGTTAGGTATCTGTGGAGTAGTTTGGGTTGAAGAGATTTTTAAAGGTCATCAGCTTCAATAGATCAGATTGCACAGTGTCCCCATTCTATCTGACCTTGAATGCTTCCAGGGATGGGGCATCTGCCAGCTCTCTGGGCATCATATGTTTCACCTCATTGTAAAAAAAAGGTCTTCCTTGTAGCTAGTCTGAATCTACCACTGGTAACTTAAAACTATTACTTCTTGTTATGTCAGGTCCTGTTAAAGAGTTTGTCCCCATCTTTCTTGTCACCCTTTTTTACTAAAAGAGAGTCCACTATGCAATGTGCAGAGCATTACTGGATGGTCTTCTTCACTCTCCACTCTCCAGGCAGATCTAGTTACTGGGAAGAAGGGATGACCCCCTTTATAAACCTATTTTGCTTCTGTGCTAATTGCCCAGTGAATGCTAGAATACTAGAATCCTAGAATCCTAGAGGAGTTTTGATAGAAATAGTAACAGTCCTTTTTACAAGAAGATTATTAATCTTCTGCTTCCCTCTGAAACCACATTGTGATAAAACCAGATATAATCCAGTGATCAATTTTTACATTCACTCTCTCCCTCTCTCTGGGTAGACTATAAATTTCTGTTGGTATATGCCTTTGATGCTATAATTTTATTTTTCACCACCCTTAGTAGCTTTGACTAATTCAGTTAAGGACCACTGTCCCAGAAAAATGAAATACTGTTGCATAAATTGCTATGTTGTCTCCCTGAACAAAGCTAATAAATCCACATTGGTGTTCAGTGGAAGTCTAGGTCTTTAAACAGGCTAATTCCAAATTCACCCAAAGATCTATTTTCAGATGAAGAGTTCAGGTTTGAAAATATATTAGAGCCACATTGAAATTGCAGGAATAAGATATTCAGCTGAAGTCAACCAATGGTATTCACTTCTCAGTGCTGTTCAGAAAATTTGATTGTGAGTTTCTGGCTCTGCCTTTATTGTCCACTGACTTTCATTCTGATGGCATCAAAAGATGTCAAAAACAGAACAGCCAATGGAAACTGAATTTATGGAGAAATCTTTTAAATCCCCAGTTGGCATTTTATGCCTTAATCTCAAGCAAGATTTCTTGTCACTTTCACCACTAGTGTATTGAAGCTAGGACACTGAATTGTAAAATGTCATTATATTGTTCCATTTTCTCACAGATGAACATGGCCATGGAAGAGAAAAGAGAACCTAAGGAAAAAAATAGCTTTCTCCTTCTTTATATAAGATGCAGAGAGATTGATAAAGGATTAACAGCCTGTCTTGGTTTGAAAAGACAGGAGCTTGTGAAGGAAGGCAAAAGCCTCTTGTGAAATGGAGAAGGTAAACCCCCTCCCTCCGAATTATCACAACTTCAGAATTAAAAAGGGGCTCTCAGGCAAAGATATGGGAACGGGAATAACAGTTCTTTACTGGAAGAAAAAAAAAACACCTAAATAACAATGTAATTTAACACAAGCAAAACAACTACTGGCAGAGTGAGAAAAACCTGGCACCCTGAGAAGTCAGGGTGCTGATAGCAGTTCAGCCAAATGGTGCCTGCTCCTCCTGGAGCGGCGATCTGCAGAAGGGTGTAGATCCCTTCTGAAAATGCGGCAAAGGAGCAGCTGGGCCTCGGTTCCTGATTCCTCTTGGAAATCCAGCGAAGAAGGCTGTCTGTGGTCTCAGAAATGCTTGTTTTATGGTGTCAGGGATGCTTGGCTCCTCCCTCTGGGTGGAGCATCTCTCAATGGGATGATGTAACTAATCTTACCAGCTACAGTGAGTAATTCAATAGCTCATTAGCAGGAGATTATCTTCCTGGCAGTGTCATTGTTCTTGAAAGAGATAGAAAAACTGCCCAACTCCCAACAGATGGCAAAAAAAGAATACATGCCTATTTTACAGGCCAGGACACCATATAGCCCATTAGCAGGAGATTATCTTCCTGGCAGTGTCATTGTTCTTGAAAGAGATAAGAAAAAACTGCCCAACCCCCAACAGATGGCAAAATAGAATACATGCCTACTTTACAAGCCAGGACATTATCCACCCGTTATTCTATTTCCATCTGCGTCACAGTGAAATCTTATACTCAGTTTTCACTTAAGACCAGGTTTCCCTGTGGTACACAACGGGTTTCTTCATCTTTCTGTATTACGAACCAAGTGTAACCAGGTCCTTGAGCAAAAACAATCCCACGGATGGGTTTGTCTCTGCTTGAGGTGGGATTAATCTAGACAGTTTTCCCTAAAATACCCTTCATATGTACCACAGGGACTTTATCTCTATCTATTGTGTGCAAGGGTTCAGACTGGGCAGGGCCAGCTCGATTGATGGACCCTCGGGTGTTGACCATCCAGGTTGCTTTTGCTAGGTTATTTTCCCAGTTTCTAAATGTTCCCCCACCAAGTGCCTTCAGGGTAGTCTTAAGGAGTCCGTTGCACCGTTCAACTTTGCCAGCAGCTGGAGCATGATAGGGGATATGATATATCTCTTCAATACCATGTTCTCTGGCTCAGGTGTTGATAAGGCCGTTTTTGAAATGGGTGCCGTTGTCAGATTCAATCCTTTCAGGTGTGCCATGTCTCCATAGGACTTGCTTTTCCAGGCCTAAGATGGTGTTCCGGGCAGTGGCATGAGGTACAGGGTAGGTCTCTAGCCATCCAGTGGTGGCTTCCACCATGGTCAGCACGTAGCGCTTGCCTTGGCGTGTCTGGGGCAGTGTGATGTAGTCAATCTGCCAGGCCTCCTCATACTTGTACTTGGACCACCGCCCCCCATACCACAGGGGCTTCACCCACTTGGCCTGTTTGATGGCAGCACATGTTTCACAGTCGTGGATACCCTGAGAAATACTGCCCATGGTTAGATCCACCTCTCAGTCTCGTGCCCACTTGTAGGTGGCATCTCTGCCCTGATGACCCGAGGCATCGTGAGTCCATCGAGCCAGGAACAACTCCCTCTTATGGTGCCAATCTAAGTCTATCTTTGACACTTCTATTCTCGCTGCCTGATCTACCTGCTCGTTGTTTCGGTGTTCCTCATTAGCCCGACTTTTGGGGACATGGGCATCTACATGACGGACTTTTACCGTTAGTTTCTCCACCCGAGAGGCAATGTCTTTCCATATATCAGCAGCCCAGATTGGTTTTCCTTTACGTTGCCAGTTGGCTTTTCTCCACCTTCCCAGCCAGCCCCATAGAGCATTGGCTACCATCTATGAATCAGTATAAAGGTAGAGCTTTGGCCACTTCTCCCTTTCAGCAATGTCCAGGGCCAGCTGAACGGCCTTGAGTTCAGCAAGTTGGCTCGATTCACCTTCTCTTTCGGTAGCTTGTGCAACCTGTCGTGTGGGGCTCCATACGGCTGCTTTTCACTTCCGGTTCATCCCTACGATGCGACAAGAACCGTCAGTGAAAAGAGCGTAACGTGTTTTCTCTGCTGGTAGTTGGTTATAGGGTGGAGCTTCTTCAGCTCTTGTCGCTTGTGCCTGCTCCTCATCGTCAGTGAGACTAAAGTTTTTACTTTCTGGCCAGTTCGTAATTATCTCTAAAATCCCAGGGCGATTCAGGTTTCCAATACGGGCGCGCTGGGTGATGAGGGCAATCCATTTGCTCCATGTGGCGTCGGTGGCATGATGGGTAGTAGGAACCTTTCCTTTGAACATCCACCCCAGCACTGGTAGTCGGGGTGCCAGGAGGAGTTGTGCTTCCGTGCCAATCACCTCCGAGGCGGCTTGAACTCCTTCATAGGCAGCCAAGATTTCCTTCTCTATTGGGATGTAGTTGGCTTCAGACCCTTTGAAACTTTGGCTCCAGAATCCCAATGGTCGACCTCGAGTCTCACCAGGCACCTTCTGCCAAAGGCTCCAGGACAAACCATTGTTCCCGGCTGCAGAGTAGAGCACATTTTTGACTTCTGGTCCCGTTCTGACTGGGCCAAGGGCTACAGCATGAGCGATCTCCTGCTTGATCTGGGTGAAGGCTTGTTGCTGCTCAGGGCCCCAGTGGAAATCGTTCTTTTTGTGGGTAACCAGGTAAAGAGGGCTCACAATCTGGCTATACTCGGGAATGTGCATCCTCCAAAAACCTATGGCACCTAGGAAAGCTTGTGTTTCTTTCTTGCTGGTTGGTGGGGACATAGCGGTGATCTTGTTGATGACCTCAGTGGGAATCTGGCGCCGTCCGTCTTGCCATTTCACTCCCAGGAACTGGATTTCTCGGGCAGGTCCCTTGACTTTGCTCTTCTTGATGGAGAAGCCAGATTCTAGCAGTATCTGGATGACCCTCTTACCTTTCTCAAACACTTCTGCCGCTGTGTTCCCCCACACAATGATGTCATCGATGTACTGCAGGTGTTCTGGAGCCTCACCCTTTTCTAGTGCAGTCTGGATCAGTCCATGGCAGATAGTGGGACTGTGTTTCCACCCCTGGGGCAGTCGGTTCCAGGTGTACTGCACGCCCCTCCAGGTGAAAGCAAACTGAGGCCTGCATTCTGCTGCCAGAGGAATGGAGAAAAACGCATTAGCAATATCAATAGTGGCATACCACTTCGCTGCCTTGGACTCCAGCTCGTACTGGAGTTCCAGCATATCCGGTACAGCGGCGCTCAGCGGTGGAGTCACTTCATTCAAGGCACGATAGTCCACAGTCAATCTCTATTCTCCATCAGATTTGCGCACAGGCCAGATGGAGCTGTTGAAGGGTGAGTGGGTTTTGCTGACCACCCCTTGGCTCTCCAGCTTACGAATCATTCTGTGGATGAGGATCACGGCATCTAGATCCGTCCGATACTGCCGGCGGTGCACTGTCGAGGTCGCAATTGGCACGAGTTGCTCTTCCACCTTCAGGAGTCCTACTGCAGACGGGTTTTCTGACAGTCCAGGCAAGGTGTTCAATTGCTTAATGTCCCCTGCCTCTACAGCAGCTATGCCAAAAGCCCACTTGAGTCCCTTTGGGTCTTTGTAATAGCCGTTCCGGAGGAAGTCTATGCCCAGAATACACGGGGCCTCTGGGCCAGTCACTATAGGATGTTTCTGCCACTCCTTCCCAGTCAGGCTCACTTCGGCTTCCACCAGGGTCAATTGCTGTGATCCCCCTGTCACACCAGCAATAGAAACAGGCTCTGCCCCCACATGTCCCGATGGTATCAGGGTACACTGCGCACCAGTATCAACTAGGGCATCGTATTTTTGTGGCTCTGATGTGCCAGGCCATCGGATCCACACCGTCCAGAAGATCCGGTTTTCCCGTGCCTCTCCCTGGCTAGAGGCAGGGCCCCTCTAACACTGGTTATTATTCCTCTCCTGGGTATACATACTAGAGGTCCCTTCAAGGGGATCTGACAGATCGTACCCAAAAGCTTGGTCATGGGAGGTTGAGGCTACCTTCACCTTGGTGGAACTCCCCCGGTTAGAGTTTCCCTCCTTGAGTTGACGGACCCGTGCTGCCAGGACAGAAGTGGGTTTCCCATCTCACCTCCCCATGTCTTCCCCGTGGTCACGCAGGAAGAACCACAGATTAGCCCTTGGGGTGTACCCTCTCTCTCTAACTGGGGAATGTTGGGCTCTGACTTTGGGGCCTGTGACTCGTACGGGTGCTGCATTAACCTTCCTCATCTCCTCCCTCATCTCTTCTTTGAACTCCTTAATCACAGCTGAGATATGAGCCTGCATTGGGCCATTAATCATACTCTCATAATTCCTAAGTTTGTTGGCAACAGAGCCCACTGTCTCTCGGTTAGTGTCAGCATCAATTGTTGCAATGAAAGTGGTGTACTGAGATGGTCCCAGATTTGCCAGACTCCACAGCATTTGCCCTGTGCACCTGACCTTGTCGGGGTCATTATTATGTTGTCCATCCCTCCCAAAGAGTACCTCTAATACTGCCACTTCCCTTAACTGTTGGATCCCTTCCTCCAGGATCTTCCAACGCATTCTATGGTGGTGCTCCTGCATTCTCTCCCTGTGGACAAACCTCTCTCTGACACTCATTAAAAGCCGCTCCCAGAGAGAAAGGGATCCTGGCTCCCTTACAAAAATCTGATTCATACCTGAGTCCTGGGTTAAGGGTCCCAAGTTCCTTGCCTCACCACTGTCCAGCTGCACGCCTGTACCCATAAGGTCCCAGACCCGGAGTAGCCAGATAGTATAAGCCTCACGCCCTCGTCGCACAATGTCTTTGTGCAGATTACGGAGACTTTCGTACGTCAGGGACTCGGTGATGATCGCAACTTCTGGCTCCCCTGTGGGTTGTGAGGTTCCTCCATTCCTATCTCTATCTGGGTGCTCTGCTTTCATCTTAGACCTCCTTGTTTCTACCGGGGCAACTGCTGCTGGCTGTGACTGCCTTTGTGGTTCAGTTGGAACCTGGACAGTTGTAACATTTGTGGGTTCCACAGCTGTACTATTAGACTGTCCCTCTTCAAGGCAAAAGGCAGGCTTCTCACCAGCTGGTGAAATGCACTCCTTCAGCATCGCTTGCATCTCCTGCATCTCGTTAACCAGCACCCTCACCCAATCTGGGTGGTTCGTTTCTGAGGCAGGCTGTGGGGCAGGGTCAGGCTCTGGAGCAGTAGCATCTCCAGTCTCTGGGGTAGTGTCAGGCTCTGCAGCAGCACCCCTAGTCTCTGGTGTAGGTGTCAGGGTAGTTATCCAGGTTAATCTTCTCTTGTCTCTGAGTGCTAAACATAACAGGCATATCAGCAACACCACCCATTGTATGATATCATTAGCACTTAAAGTGGATCTTAACCCTTCGAAAACTGGTGGAGCAGACCTAAAAAGATGGTTAAAAGGTTGGGAGAAAGTTTCCCCCCGTGTCATTTCCTCACAGTAGGTACCATTATTAAAGTAACTCCAAAAACATGCAGTTAGTGTGTGATAGCTCTGAATCCATGTACCTGCCATCCAGAGGAAATTAAAGATCCATGAATCCTTCACCCAGAGGACAAACTTGATAACAGACACAGTGGCCTTAGTTATAGGACCCATATTTAGATAAGGGCCTGTAAATGGGAAGTATACACTTGCGACCACATGCCACCCAAACCAGGGAAAACTGGACCACATGGTGGTACTTACAAATTAAGCTACCTAAGAACTGTTAATCCCCTTTTTTTTCCTCAATGCCCTCGTGCCTCACGTTGGGCGCCAAAATCTGTCTTGGTTTGAAAAGACAGGAGCCTGTGAAGGAAGGCAAAAGCCTCCTGTGAAATGGAGAAGGTAAACCCCCTCCCTCCGAATTATCACAACTTCAGAATTAAAAAGGGGCTCTCAGGCAAAGATATGGGAACGGGAATAACAGTTCTTTACTGGAAGAAAAAAAAAAACAAAACTAAATAACAATGTAATTTAACACAAGCAAAACAACTACTGGCAGAGTGAGAAAAACCTGGCACCCTGAGAAGTCAGGGCGCTGATAGCAGTCCAGCCAAATGGTGGCTGCTCCTCCTGGAGCGGCGATCTGCAGAAGGGTGTAGATCCCTTCCGAAAATGCAGCAAAGGAGCAGCTGGGCCTCGGTTCCTGATTCCTCTTGGAAATCCAGCGAAGAAGGCTGTCTGTGGTCTCAGAAATGCTTGTTTTATGGTGTCAGGGATGCTTGGCTCCTCCCTCTGGGTGGAGCATCTCTCAATGGGATGATGTAACTAATCTTACCAGCTACAGTGAGTAATTCAATAGCCCATTAGCAGGAGATTATCTTCCTGGCAGTGTCATTGTTCTTGAAAGAGATAAGAAAAAACTGCCCAACCCCCAACAGATGGCAAAATAGAATACATGCCTACTTTACAAGCCAGGACACAGCCACATATATTTGTAGGTATAATCAACAAGTGGAGAAAAGCTAGTACCTTTAAATTAAGTTCTAATCATCGTCTAATGCTCTAGGATTTTATGTACTGCAAATATATGCAATAGTGGTTTTGCACTTATCATTTGGGGGAGATTTGCTCCCCTCCCCGAAATAAATGTTCTCAGACTATTTTACACCTTTAGGAAAAGTTTCTTCTGTCCCTGAAAATTGTAGATGGCACTCCATTTCTATACACATGGCACAAGAATTCACAATATCATGTTTCCAAAGACTTCGTCTCAAGAAATTATTTGAGAGCTATTTTCATATTTCCACAAGGCAACCTTTTATAAAATATACTCCCATGTTTCTGATATTGATTTTCATCTCAGAGAAGTACACTGTAAATATAAAATACGAATATGTTTTGTGGAGAAATGATGGGTCCTATCTGGAGATATTAAATTATCTCTATACAGCTTTTATCTTTAAACCAAAAGGGTTAGCTAGTAGCTTCTTCTTTCTAAACCTTTTGACAATCCTTCTCACAGATTACCCTCCAGTTTCTATGAATTGTGATTGAATTTTTACATATTTTAATTCTCTTAACAAGTGAGTATGTGATTCAAATTATTTCTTCCCTTCAAATCTCAGTAGCCAAAATATTCAGACCTCCAGATTCCTCTAGTATGTGAAATTGCTCAGTGTTTCACCTTGTAACTTTATGGCAAATAAGGGGGGAAAACATCCTTGCATTTTTAGAAGTTCTGTAAGAAGCTTACAGAAAAAAACAATTCTAAATCAGCAGCCATTCTCCATATACGAAGGGGAAAATAAAGCTCAGAAAAGCAAAATACCCTTAATGTCCAATTTTAACCAAGGGACAAAATGTAATCAAATGGCATTGGAAGACTGTTTACTTTAGATGTAAACCATAAATTCATCTCGAATATGCAAATCAAGAATTAGTTCCAACACTCAAAATCATTACCATATGAACAGGCTTGATTTCATCTGGGTGATGATAGCACCTGATACCAGAATCATCAAAAGGATAGTGTGGCTGTGGTGTGAAGTTGTTGACATTCTTGGACCTGTGTTTTGTCAGGGTACAAACTCCAGAAGAGGGTAGCGTTGGTCAAAAAGGATACATGGCCTGACTGACTGAACCCAAAGCTTTTTATGGGCAGGTTCTGGCATCTAACTTTGAAGATAAAGCTGTTCTTGTCTGTAAGAAATCTCTTAAATCAAATACTGCTCTTACTGAGTAAATGCCACGGAAGTAAATTAAACCTATAAATACAGCCATGGTAGAGCACATCCAGGCTCCCAAACATCAAAGATAGCATAAAATTCATACACAATATGTCTACTGTAATGACTTCTAATTAGGTACTCCATCTTTTTTCACTGTTAAGTTTCATGAATCTCTGCATGGTATCGAGGCTGGGAAAATTCTAATATCCTCTGCCAAATTTCTTCTGGATGAACCTATTGCATTAAATTGTCAGGCTTTCAAAATAATGTAGTAAAATTCCTGTTTTGCTAATACATTTTTAAAGTCTTGCTGCATCAGTAGCTTTCATATATAATGCTAATAAGAGAAAATTAATAATTTCTAAAATAACTGACAACAAATTGAAGTCACTATGTTGTCAATATGTTTTATAAAATTAGTATTAATATTTTGATCTGAACTACTGGTTGTGTAACATAAAGGATTTCCTACCAGGAATGCTCGATACTATTAGTCTTTTCCTGAGTTACCCCTTAAAGATAATGAGAGAAGTGTTTCCATTCTTCTCTGCTCCCACTTCTGCAAATCTAAATTCTGACAAGATTCACAACATGTGCAGTGCTATCCAATTTTGTTCAATGGAGTAGAATTGGAGCAGAATTGGCAGATCTTGGTTATCAATTTACAGAAGATAATATCCTGCTTTCTAGATTTCTTGATTCTAAATCATGTTTCTCACTTGGTTTTTTCCTGGTGTCTGAATGGGCTTGTTGCTACCTGTAGCATCATTATCACTGCTCTACTGTCTATAGAAGAGATTAAATAGAATTTAGAGTCTCACAACCCAAAGACTTCTGGAGTTCAGGAAGAATGTACAGCCAGATTTAACGTAAGGAAATAATGGCTCAGGCTTAGGACTCTTGTGTACTTGGGGTCAATATGTGCAGAATAATGTTGCATTTTTGTATTTATTTTTCAGATACATTAAAGCTATATTTTACATGATTAATAGTATTTTAATTATTACAACCTGATTGTTTCACTTAAAGCTAAAACCCATAAATATTTTCAAAACTTTTTTTGATCTTTTTCAATAGGAGAAAGATTTCATGGTAGTAGTTATTAAAGACAAAAAACTTCATGATCCAATGTTTATGATGAGACTTTGTATAGAAAATACAAATTAATGTTTTTTCTTTTTTCTTTTAATGACTTAATTAGATATTACTCAGGATAATATCTAATAATAATTACCTCATTATTTTGTTTCTGTGTTTATTTTTCAGTGAAAACAAACCCCAAGTTTTTCACAGAATGACAGTTTTTCCTCCATACTTACTGTTGGGAAAAAGTATTTAACACCCTTCTAGCTTTCCATCAGAGAACAGAATTCTCTTCATTAGCTCATGAAATAAAAGAATACCCATTATCTGAGAAAGTGGTTTGTAAGACCCTAAATGAGAGATGTGGGACTCCAGGGAGCCCTTCAAAATGCAGTTTGTTACATCCAAGATGTTACAGCAGTCCAGGGTCGTGGGAGACAGAGCCTGTGCCTACAGCTGTCAGCTCCAGCTGCAGGCAGGCCTGGAGACCCTTACTTTTAGGTTACAAATGCATTATATACCTTTCTTTGCTGGGCATCTTAATACAGTAGAACCAATCTATACCTTAGCTTTTATCTATAGCCTATCATATCTACTATAATTACCATATTCATGTTACTATTCTCCAATCACCAAAAGTTAGTACATTACAGTTTAAACTAGAAGTTGCTTTTCAGTTTTCTTGCAGTGGAAAATTCTGAGACCTTTTTTTCTACTTACAACATCTGCTGGCTTGTTTGCCTGTGCTATCTTTCTGCTTGGTAAAAACATCTTCTTGTTTGAGGTGGGTTTATCCTTTGTTCTAAGTCATAAAAACCCCTCCTAACTAACATACCATTTGCCTCCTTGGTTAACCATTAAGACTGGCTCAGCAATTCTTTTCTTCTATATCAAAACTTGCTTCCATCTCTATTCCTTCCTCAGCTTCTACATTCAAAAATCTTTCTGTTAAGCATACATATCTGTGAGACTTTCTTGTCAAACTTTCATCCTTCCCAACAGTGGTTCAAGATCAGACATAAGTATATTCCTCAATCTTTCTCCTTCATGAGCTATAAGGAAGACAAATAGTCCCCCTTTTCGTCTGTTTCCAGATTTGGGACTTGGAAATTATTTGAATTTCATGTCTTCTATTGCCCGCTTGCATTTCATAACCTGCTTAACTGAAGCTACTGGGGAAAGCAGTCTATCAAGCCAGAGTCACAGCACAAGTGCTGATAATGGGAATTTCATATAATCTTCTGCCGGGGTGGTCATGTGAACTCACTATTCAGTGGAGCAAATTCTGTTTGTCTCCATGCCCATATCCATATAACAAATTAAAAAATCAATCACAAGAAAGGCTTAAAAATGTTTTAGCATATTGTTTTATAATTTGTGTTTCTGTGGAGAGTGCAGTTGCCGTATTTTTTATTTATCTTTTTATTACAGGTTGATAATCTACTGCATTACATTAAAATTATTGTATTTCAAGTATTTAAAAATCAGATATTTTCAGAATTAAGTCCCATTTTGTGGCACTTGATACTCTTACGTGGTAATCTCTTGTGTTCTTTTTCATTTCTGCTGAGTTACTTTCCTGAGAATTTTTTTTGGGGTCCAGGTGTTGCTCAGTAAGACCTGAGTGCCAAGGAGTAAAAAAGATGGCAGTCTTTTCCAGTGTCTGTGAACCACTCAGGATTCAGTGACACAAGCTTCAGTGGAAAGTAACAGCCAATTTCCTGCTAAACTCTTCAAGCAGTTTTCCAGGAAAACTGACTGCCACCATTGGGTACTGAACAGACCACCCTTAAACTCTACTCTGCTGTAGAAGTTCATGTGCACTTGCACTCAAAGTTTCAAAATAAAACACTGTGATCCCTTTTCTGGTATTGCTGATTCTTTTCATACAAATATTGCAGACTTTAAGCACAAATAAGTTGTAGTTGAACTGTTGAACTCTCTTTCTGAACTCCTGTGAGACTTCCCAGCCCTAGGAGTGAAAGGTCAGGGCGGTTTGAGGTGTGATATATTTTTGGTTAAGATGTGACAAATATAGTAAGTAGATGAATGCTAATTCAGGCCATCATATTTAAATAGGGCATCAAGACTGGAATGAAGCTTCACTCTGAAAATGAGCTCTCATGATCAAAGTACAGCTACCTTATTTAAATAATTTAAACGAAGATCAATTTTAATCAAAGTTCTTATTGAGTATTTCATATGAAAATTACTACTTTTTTTCTTTGAATTTTCATGTTACCATGTTAATGAGCAATTCCCTTGTTTAGAGTTATGTGGCATCTGGCTGGTGATATTTCTTTAGGGTGGAAAATTTGAGTATCTACTTAAGAGTGACTGCATAGATAATACCCTCCATGTAGAGGTCAGAAATCTGTCTTTCTGTGTTCCCAGGTATATATATTATTTTCAGTTTAAAATAATATCTGATTCCAAGTGCTTTAATTTTTCTGTTACTGAATCTAACAATTATATATTTAGAGAAATTAGAGGATAACAATGTGCTCAAATTATTTGCTTCAGAGAAGATGGACATTAATTAGGGTAAATTATTTAAGTGTGGTGTAAATTTTATAGCTTCTGTGAGGAAAAAGTATTTTAATCACAGCTCTGCTAATGTGCAAATCTGGAACAGCTCGTGGATATATTTACACTGAGATATACATTCATATGCAGACATTTACATACCCAGAAGCATATCTGACATCACATAACGAATGCAAAACTTTTTATTTGGTTTAATAAAAAAAGGAGATGCATACAGAAACACACCCACATTTTTACTGGAGCCACTGATGACACCAGAGCTATGGAATTCCTTCAAATGTGAACACAAATAAGCAACACCATCTCAAGACCAGGCATTTTTCAAGATGCAAGAAAAAATGCCTTTATAAGGAGAAGACAGAGGAAAAAGGAGGCGGGGGGAGGAATGATGACAAGGTTAAAGTTAAGCAGAATATGCCTTTTCTTGTTTCATCTGAACAGTGTGGATTTCTTCAGGCCTGAGCATCTAATCTTCCTGTAGACACTGAAGAACAAAAATAGAGTCACCAATTTGCTTCCTAACCTCTTACATTTTGAGAGTGATTGAGACATTTTTGCTGCTTGTGACAGTCATGAGTCCTCACACAATTTCTTAGCATATTTAGATGCACAGTAGGAAGGTTCACACATCTGACTAGGTACAAAGAATCAATTTACAGCAAAAGGAAATATCAGATATTGGTACTTAAGCACCAGAGCAGCAGATAACTTGGAAACACCTCAGGTAAATTAGAAATTACCTAATGCTTAAAACAGTGGATAAAAAAGAATATAACTTCAGAGGTAATGTTTTGACTGGTACTTGAGTAAATTTTAATAATATATTAGACTGAAACTAAAAAATATATTTACATGGCTCCTTTCATGTAGTATTTGTGTGTTTAAAAACAGCTGGTCAAAAATTACCAGCCAGAAAGTTTTCCTAATGACAGAAAAGATTTTTAGAACAATGCTAACATGTAAGGGTTCTGTTAAATAATTTTGGAAGTCCTAGAATTTTGGACATCATAGGAACATTAATAAATTAAATGGATCCTGAAAATTAAGAAAAAAAAAAAAAAACAAAAAAAAAAAAAACCAACCAAAAAAACCCAAAGAGTATACCCCTCTGTAAAGCTGATTTTAATTTTTTGCTCTGATGTTAAAGTGGAATTTCCTTTAAAACTTGCTACAAAATTTTTTGTTTATAAAAGAACAAGTGTAGTTTCTCTAAAGCCTGGAAAGGACTTTTCCCTTTTCTATGAGCACTTCAGGAATATAATATATATAGCTGATTGAGAAGCACACAAAAAAGGTTTGTATAGCAGACTTATCCTTTTATATGAACCCATTAAAAGCATGGAGTATGGCTCACCAAATATCCCTGAAATTACCTGAGTATGAGTAAAATATCATATCACTGCAGGATAAAGTGTTCCATTTAAAGTGCAAGTCCGGGCTCTGGGGTAATATTGACAAAGTGGAGTTATTATGAGCTAAAATCTCTTTCTAGAAAACTGAGCAGATATAGCAGTAATCCTAAAAGCAGTACCTACTTCCCTTATGGCATAAATAGTGCATATCAGAGAATTCGTTATTTGTACATAAAAAGGTCTCTAAATGCATTTTATAAAAGCAAACCATAAAATACTGAGAATAACAGTGCAGGACTGAGAAACAAACTGGTTTCCAGATGGATTTTCTTGTGGCACGGAGAGCATAAAATGGCCATAATTTTTCATTGGGAATATTCTCTTTCCAGCAGTACTCTTCAGCTTAGGAGGGCTGGAGTAACCTGCACCAGTATTCAGCCTCCAGCCTCCAGATTAGGCAGGCTACCTTCGCTTAGAGGGGACAAAGATCTGTAGCTGCAGTGCTTTCAGCTGCAGTCACTTTATTCTTCACAGAGCAGGCAGTAAAAAAGTGTCTTTTTTTTTTTGAGGTAAGAAATCCCAAAGGAAAAAGGGGCTACAATGTCAGAATGAATGTTGGAGATTTCTTTATTAGAAAGGCAGAATCAGCTGTAGTATTCTGGAAAACAATGCATTTAAAATATATGGTCTAATGGTAAAGCATTTCAGGGGTTTTCTCACTTCTTCTTAATTTACCTTGAGGGAAAAGAGTTTCCTTATGCAGGCACCCCCCCATTCTATGCCTGAAGAGGCACTGGTGGATTTGAGCCTACGTGGGATGAAGACAAATGTGTATATACCAGTTGAATCCAGCTTGTGACTACACACACACACACACAAAAAAAAAAAAAAAAAAAAAAAAAAAAAAGCTCTTAAAGAAAATAATCAACTGACAAAATAAAATAAAATAAAATTAAGGCAAAATTACATGTGCTGCGTAAACAACAGAGATCTCTGATGACAGGGAAGCCAACAGTGATAAGCTGCTTAAGAATACATGACAAATATATCTGTTAAGAAAAGATGCACATTTTACCATTCCTGAGATCTCACCATTGCCAAGCGTGGCTGATTTTTTTGCTTTGCATTTCTGATCACACAAATTTCTGATTTGTGTCTCCTATAAAGGGAAGCAGACTTGTAAGCCTGGGGGCTGGTTTTTAGAGGAACCAGAGAGGCTAAATATAAATATAAATATAAATATAAATATAAATATAAATATAAATTTATTTATTTATTTATTTTATATATGGTTGCTTCTAAGCTCCTATGGTCATCTGCCACTTTTTGGAATTGCTGTTTTCAATTATCTGAACTGGAACTGATATCACCTTTCAAAACCTTGTCAAAATAGGTGCTGAAGGAGCTCCATAGAGGAGTTAGAGGCTGTACACATGACTCTGTGCCTTTCTTCAATACCACACTAGACCCATTTGCATGTGTTGGACATCTAACAGCTGCTAAACTTTGATTTTCTCCCCTCAATGCATCATGAATATTAAAACCTAATAATTTAAAGCTCAATGCAGCATCCATTCAGACCAAAGTGTCCAAACAGACATTACAGGCATGAGCCTGGCAATAAGCTCATTTAGGTAGACATTGTTTCCTCTGAGTGTTGTAATCCACCTTTTGCCTTTTAAATGGTGAATGCATGTCCAGGTGATATTTGTGAAATAAGTGATATACTCTAAATTCAGCCACCAGATTGCCACAAGGTAATGATACCATGTGATCATGGACATGATGCTTGAATTAATTTTTACAGAATGTATTTTATCTCAGTTTACTTTGAAATTTATTGCTACTAGGCAATTTATTCTCTCTATATATTTAATGTAAATAAATACACATTTTGTAATAAAGAGTTTTGCAGGGTTGTTAGCTATAATAACAGAATGAAGAACAGACAAACTGAAGGATAATTCTTAAGCAAAGCTACCAATTTTACCATCTCCTTAGCTGAACAAATTAATAGGTTTTACAGACTCACCTTACGTATAATGATTTTTTTTGTTCTTTAGGCTATTCTCCTTCAAAGCTGAATTTGACGTTGTTCAGTGTCACTCTTTTACTGGCATTCCTTTCTTAAGTAGTGAATTTTGAAGAATTAATCATGGCAGAAAGTTACATTAAATTATCTATTTTTCCCTGTCATTTCACTTCTATAACATTCCTATTATTAATTTTTTCCAGATTGCCATGTATAATGGAGAGGCAGTGGTAATTGTCCTGCAGAATACAGATGGTCCAAAGGAAGACCCCAGTAGCAACTTCTGCAACAACAACAAAAAAAAAAGTACCTGAAATGAGATTGTGGGAGAAGCAGAAGAGCAGAATGCATGGAGGGAACACAGGTGCTACTGAAAGGGCCTGTCTCTTTCCAGAGGTACTCCCTGTGTATTTGCACCACGTCCACTTCAGACTCTTCTACCTCACAGGTCAAAGTTTCATATAAATATCCCATTGCTTTGAATCTGTAAAACAAAAACTTCTGGAATCTCCTCAGCTACCTCCATTTACTGACATATATGCATTTACAGATCTTTTACGACTACATAAAATACAAATGGTATTCAGTATATCTGGACAAGCAACCATAAATTAATTCCAGTAATTTAGTCAGTATTTTAGGATATTAATTGTAGACACCTGGAATAGACAGATATGTTGATATTGTAAAATATTTGGAGCTATTCATGGTTATTTTGCCACTGAAGTTCCTGCCCTGACATACTGCAAGAGAATTGTGAGAAAGCAGCGGCACTATCAAGTGTATTTGAGGGCTTCTAGTCTTCTTTAAGCCAAGATGCCAAGAGCTAAGTGTCAGAACCCTTCTGAATAAAACCTAGTTGATTTCAAAATTATGTACTGCTGGATATGTTTAATTTTGAATTTTCAATTACAGCTATGAGGAAAAGGTTAAAAAATGAATCGGAGGGGCCTATAGAAAGCTGCCTACTAAAACATCGAGTGTCTAAAGTTTCCTCTTTTCTTACCTTTCTGTAATATAAATCATAGAAACACAGAATGGTTGAGGTAGTAAGAGACCTTAAAAAAATCATCTGTTTTACTGGTATTCCAGTAAATAGACATAGACACCTTCTGCAAGGTCAGGTAGAAAACAGTACCATAAAGTAAAACTCTAACATAAATAAAAACATGTATAAGCAAAGGAATGTATTCATAATCTCTTGAATTTTATAATCATATATGGGGATTTTGTATCCCCTGAGAGTGAAATTTTATTCAGCTCTAAGACAATTTTTGGGCTTAATTGCTTTTCCGACATTATTTCTGTATCAAAGGTTATTTTATTTTAAAATTCCAGCAAATAAGGTGGTTGTCAGCTTGTTAAAAGTCCCAAGCACTGCTGCTCTTGCATCCTTACTGCACTGAAACTTGTCCTGTTGTTTTCATTGTGGAGGCAACGCAGCTGGTTACACTAAGAGGAATTCCCCTGCACAGAACCTCAGTGCCCAGCTGCTGGAGCTTGCACCACGGAACCCTTAGCTGTGTTTTTGGCAAGTCTGTGAGCAATGCCTTGGAGTGTCCTTAGGCTGGCATCTGGAGGCAGGTAGCAGCAGAACTTCTTTGTTTTGGGCAACACTGAGGTTAACTGAGCAGTTGCACAACACTTGCATTTGCAGAGCTAGGCAGCTCAAGAGAAACAGTAGCGGCATTAGAAATAGCATTTTAAAAACTGCACCAAGGGTGTGTCAGTTTTCAGTTACATTTTCTTTCATGTAGGAAATAGGTCTTCCTTAGCCATTTCTTCTTCCCTCTTGCAATCACAAAATTAATTTTCTTTCATAGTCATTTACCTCACAAAAAAATAGCAAGATATTATTATGGAGGAAAAATCAGGTCCTTCTTTTGGCCTGACAATAGTGGCCATGGATCTGGTTCTAGCAAATTCTTCAGAGAGAAAGGGGAGGAGCTCCCCTGGACTCTCATTTGCATTATGCTTGTGAATTGGACATTGGACATTGTGAATGTGTGACAGTTTCCCCTCTGCAGACCAAGCTAAAGTCGCAGAACGGTAACTTCTTCTCACAAAGCATGAATCAGAAATTCTTTCATTCTTGTCAGTGGAGTTACATTCAGTGAACTTGGTGCAGTTTCAGGGCCTGTGAAGCAGGGCTATTAAATCTTAAAATCTTCAACCACATAATTTACACATTTTAATAATTTGGAATAGCATTTTGGTCTTACCTTAGGTCTTATCTATCCAATGCAAATAGGAATGGAAGTTTTGAATTATGTATCTTTCAAGCACACTGCACCCTGCTCCTTCAGTCCAGATTTGTTCTAGTGAAGGATTTTCACAGGGAAATTTAGACTGAAATAGGGACCAAAATACAGCTGAAAATTCAACCACACTGAAGTTGTGGTGAAACTGCTGACATAAAGCCAAATTTCTTTTATCTTATCATTCATATATAGTAAAAATAAGGACTATCAAGTTTTTTAATTTCTGATTTTTTTTAACCTGAATCTGCATTCTCTGAACAAGAGGCAGTAGTACTAGAAAGAAATACTGAGGTACACCACCAGCACAGAAAGGCAAGATGAGATGCAGGATGCCAAAAAGCAGAAGCAGGAGGATTTGTCTGTGCAGAATTAGGAGTCTGCCTGGCCTCTTCTGCCTGTCAACAATAATGGAATTGAGTTCCACACTGAAGATAATTTCCTGAAGTCATTCTCCAACCACAGGGAAGGAAAGATTAATAAAGAGCATTTGTTATAATTCTGCAACCAATTTGTGTAATAGAACATATAATAAATAACCACATATAGCACAAGCATTTATCATAGCCAATTTATGCATCTATTCGTTCAATGTGTGTTAAACCAACCATTTGTATGTATAAGAGCTGTTCCCTTTGTGTCCCTTTTTCTCTGTTAAATTAAAAATTATTGTTATTGAGGAGTGTTGTTGTTGTTGTTGTTGTTGTTGTTGTTGTTGTTGTTGTTGTTGTTGTTGAGCTTTCCTCTTTTGGGTTTTGTTTGGTTTTCTTTTAGATACCAGAATGACAATGGTATATGCAAACTTCCCA
The DNA here is from genome assembly GCF_036417665.1 of Passer domesticus. Lineage (NCBI taxonomy): Eukaryota > Metazoa > Chordata > Aves > Passeriformes > Passeridae > Passer > Passer domesticus. Next base: position 53,409,287 of record NC_087512.1, on the reverse strand, counting down.
GCAATTGAAATACAGGATGAAGCTTTCCACAAAACCTGTATTGATCCCTGTTGCAATTGGAAAATAATTTAAATCAGATATCCACCAAGGACTAAAGCCCTATTGCAATTACAATGCATATATCCCCAAACAACATAGTTAGATGTGAAACTAAACAGCACTGTCACACTAGAGACAGAAATTACTGTGTCCTAAAAATCTGATCTGTAGTTATCTTCTTAAAAAGATGGTCTAATATGGAGGGACAGAAATCTTCTAAGCGCTGCAGAAAGTAATCTTCTGGATATGGTAAAATACTAAAACAAAGGATTCATTTTTGGATACTGAAAAAGTAAAAGAAGATAAAATGTAGGTACATCTCTTTAATGTCATTTTAAGAAAGATAATTACTATATTAAATTTATCTTTCTTTCCATGTCTGTCAGACTCAGTGCAAAAATAAATAATTTTACCTACTTATTACATCTGTTTTACTAGTCCCTTCTGTCATGATATGGTCTACATTATTTGATTTTCCACATCAGTAGCATTTCTATGTGTATTTTGCAGGAGACCCATTCTCTTAGATTATATGCTGCTCCAAATAAAATTATTTAATTGTGTCAGCTACTGCCTGTGTCTTTTTTATGCCATTCTGCCTCTCTTCTGCTAGGTGACAGTTTTCATTACAGTTTTTTTTTTCCAGTGGTTGGTAGCATGTATAGCTCAAAGCTCAGATTACAGTCTAAAAATAGTGTAACCAGACTGAATCTATTGTTACTTATTAGGAACCTAAAATATCAATCTGAGTTTTCCTCAGGCTGTTGCTTCCTCCTCATGGACTTCACACACAATCACTGAATTATGCAACCAGATTTTTTTTATTTAGAGTGGTTTTGTTCCTACCTCTATATATATGACATGAAAGAAGTGATGAAAACTAGATACTGAGTCCTATAAATTAATAAATTCTCTGCTATTATATGTTGTAAAGAACTGAGACCAGTCTTTTCCTCTTTTTTTCTACTGACTTCATCTTTATACAGTGAATACTTATATGGAAGCCCGAAGCAACTCTGATAAGTTTGGAACAAAGGACTGTGAAAAGGATTTGTCCCTCTTTATTACATCCCTTATACCAGGAAAACTCCCACTAGCAGTCATTGTAATGTAGAATAGGAAATAAAAAGAACCTTTTATTGCCCTATGAAGAGCCATAATCATGTTGTTTTCATCCTGAATAAAAAGTCTTTCTGATTATTATGGTACCAGGAAAACTATTATAATAAGTAGATGTTGATTTCTGTTGAGATGCATATCATTATTTATAGATGGAATACATTAATGTGAAACAGGGAAAGAAAAAGTCAAGATTTATGATGAGGGAAAGTAAACCGGTGTTCAGTGAAACAAGCCATTTGATCCTCAGTCAGGAAGACAATTCCCCTCTGATGCATGTAAGACAGACAAATCTCATAACTTCCTTGATGTCCTTGTTATAGAGGCTCTACAAAGTTTACATTTGCTGTTAATTTATCCCAAAATGTCTCAGTAGTCCAATACTTTCCTATTTTTAGATGTTAAGCTAAAATCCTCAGATTATACAATCATAGAATCGTTTATGTTCAAAAGGACCTTAAGACGATTGAATCCAACCATAAATCTGACACTGTAAATCCTACTGCTGGACCGTGTCCCTGAGAACCTCATCCACACATCTCTTAAGTACCTCAAGGCACAGCAACTCTGCCATTTCCCTGGGCAGCCTGTTTCTGGGCTTGACCACCTTTCTTTAAAATAAAATTTTGCCTAATACTCACTGTAAACTTCCCCTGGTACAACTCAAGGACTTTTGCTTTTTTCCTGTCATTTGTTACTTGGAAGAATAGATTGATCCCCACCTCACTCCAGCCTCCTCTCAGGGACTTTTGGAGGGCAGTAAGGTCACCCCAAGCCTCCTTTTCTCCAGTCTGAACACCCCCAGCTCCCTCAGCTGCTCCTCATCAGACTTTTGCTCCAGACCCTTCCCCAGTCCTGCTGCCCTTCTCAGGACATGCTCAGCAGCTCAGTGTCTTTTTTCAATGAGATACAAATTTTAAGGCTTGAAATATCTTTGTCTGACAACTGATTATGTTATATGTCATTCAAGCAGTTTTGTTTGTTTGTAAAGAGAAGGTTTAGGAGAACATACACTAGCCTGGGCTTTGTTTGCATTATGTCAAAGCACAAAAAACCACAAATGAGCACCAGCCTCTACCTTCATTAATTCCAACTAATTTTTTTTTGAGAGATCAAAGAGAAATTTATGATTCCCTATTTTAAAGACATAATTTTCTGGGTTTTTTTGTTTGTTTGGTTTTTTTTGTTTGTTCGGGGTTTTTTTAAGGGTTAGAATTAGTTTAGCTGTGAACACTTTATTTTAATATAGTGTTTGTAGCACTGTTTTTTAAGGGGGTTTTTTTATGTTATACAATAGATGAACATGAAACAACTTGTGAATCTGGACACCAAATACTAAAAGAAATAGCAATTTGTTGCAGAGTACATATCCAAAGGAGAAAGCCATCTGCAGTGAACTGCTACTACCTTTGGGATCTGAAATCAAATTAGATTTCTAACATTTCTTTTCCCAGAAATGTCTTCCAGGAATCACCTTTGCAAGAGGCCATGTAGTGCAGAAACTGGGTAATTCACACCTATTGACACAAAGCTGCTGATGGACAAGACCCTGGGCACTTATTATACCATCACTGCTGGTTTGCGATTTCTATTGATATGTAGTCTACTGCAGGTGGGTTGAGTGGATGCACTTTGTTTACTGGGATAAGAAAACATGTCTAACGGTTTTCTTGCCATTTGGTGTAAATATAACCACCATGTTCTGTCTTCAAAGTGTCTGTAATGTACCTCATTAACTTCAACACTGATGACTTTCATATGCTTATCTGAGACCCACTTTCTACTAAAGTGGTGGAGACAGAACTGTGATTGGCACCACAGCAAAAGGACAGCAGATCAAATAGCAACACAAGTATAGTGTCTTAAATTGAAACAAATAAAAATATCTCTTCACTTCAGCTGAATCCCTCTGCAACTCCTTCTGTGTGCATTGCTACTCTTTGCAGTGTCCTGTAAGTGAGGATCTCTGCTTCTTCCATCTGTCCCTGCTTCTTACTGGGAAGATGGAAGAAGCCCTGCTTACTGGGAAAAATTATATTTTTTTGTTCAGTCAGAGATAAAAGACTAAATAATTTAAGATGGATAAATGTGATTCATGGCATAAAATTGATGTTATGATATAAATTTTTGGTGTATTTTTTCTCTTAGTAATAGAAATAAAAAGTTAAAATAGTGACAGATTAACTATGAGTTACCATCATGATCATCCTCATAGAAAAAAAATGCCTTGTTAAATGTTTACTTTCCTCTAACAATTTCACATTCCATCTATACCTTCATGCTCCTATGTCCCTATTTCTTATCTAATCGCATTGTCTTTTTGCACTATTAGCATAAAACATAAATATTGATTATTTACTACAATCCGGAGTGCTGATTATCAGCAATTTCATCTCAAATACTCTAGTCTAGATTTTGAAAAATTACATCAGCTTTGCCATTTCTGCTTTGAATGCTTAATCTGTTTACTGAAGCAACTCCTCTGGAGATTTTACTCCTCAAAGTTGAAGAATAACCTCTCTGCTGGGATAAGTAAGGTAACTAGCTAACTGGTATAAGGAACACAACCATGTGGATGCAGCTATTATTCTCCAACTTACTGTGTGTGAATGATATAGGCTTGATGTGCTTTATAGATAATATTTTGCATCCATAAAAACATTTCTTTTGACACTTATAATGTTGTTGTAGTTCTAGTAAGACAGTACAACAACACCATTGCTTAATCTTTTATAAAATGGGAGGACTAAATAACTGAATGCTGTCTTAAAAGCTATTTAAAACTTACACATAAAACAGAAATCTTCTCAAGTTCAGAGACTCATCAGAACTTTTTGAATCTCATAAAAATTACCTTGTGATAGTTTTCTACTCCAGGCAATATACTTTATGAATTTGCTGCAGATAAAATCAAGAAATTATTCCATTGTTTGTGACGTAACTACAAAGAAAGATTTTTTTTCTTCTCGGAGATGAAAGAGAGTAAAACAAGTATGAGCTGTTTCTTAAAGACTCAGTATTGGAAAGAAATTTGGAAAATAATTCAGCAGTCTATTTCTTAGCAGAATAATCTGACTTCTTACACTGCTGTGAACATTCTTGATGTACTCAGCACTTCCAGTGTATGAGAAAAGATACAGATCTCTGCTCTAGTCTTTTAACAGTTCCTTTGCAACATTATCCAAATGAGAATAAAGTTTTTTAAAGAATGCAGAATAAGATTCTTCCCTCTTGTATCCTGTATACAGTCAAGTGGGTTTGTTTTCCATTTTTTTCAACAGTCATTTATTTTGTACTGCTATTCTTACACTTCAGCAGAATCCATATAAATTTGACAAGTATCAGCCAGTTGTCACTATTACAGAATCCCTCCACTTAATTTTTAACCCAGGCACTAGTTATTCTCCCCTGGAAGTGATTTCAAATCACAGGGGCAGATCATCAGGGACTGTAAATCCGTATAGCTCCATTGACTGTACTGACATATTCACACCTGCAGATGATTTGTTTCAAAGTATGCTATAAATAAAAGCAAAATACTGCTAATGGTATGTCATAATGATTGACACTTTTCATTTTAAAGACCTTAAAGCACCAAGCTTTTCAAGTGAATGTTTGTATTTATGTAGAAAGATAGATTTACAGCATTCCCAGAATGAAGATGCAAACACTTTTTGAGTTCTCACTGCACTGTAGTAAAGGCTTCATAGCAGATAAAATGTTACTTATCTAGCATAAAAACACCACAGAATAAAACTTGCACTTAAAAACCACATTTATTTGGTAATTAGTAAGAATATTGGAGACATGGGCTTACTAATTGCTAAAACCCTCTAAAAGGGGAATGACCTGTTTTCAGCAGTCCTCCTCTGTGTGAAATTCTCCTTTTACACTGCTCCATGAGCTACTAATCCACAACTATGCCTCCATACACAGAAAATCTCTTTTATTGGGATTTAGCAGGGTAACTGGAAATGCCCTGTATTTGTGTCTGGATATGTACAGATTTGTCTATCACTAAAATGTCAACATTTATAATGTCAGTGGTGCAGCTGGGAGAGAGGAACGATCAGTCACCCAATAGACTTTAAAACTGTATCATGAGACAGTATTTAGAATCTGTGACTTTGTAACACAGTTGCAAAAATAATTAATAAGGAGGAAGAATTTATGTTAGAGGAAAGAATTATAATAGGACCTCACAGGGATTCATACATATATATTAAAAAATAAATTGAATTGAATTTGGTTTTATATTGAGCCTGTCAAACTGAAGACATTCCAAGTGCTTAAAAAAAACCAACTAGTTACTTACCATTACCAAAATGACAATGTGGACAGACTTTATATGGATTAAATGTTTTGAAGCATAATTTTAGACAGTCTTAGATCAATTCTTCAACTGCCAACTAAACAATATATAATATATTAAAATGAATGTTTAAGTAGGAATACTTTGTAGATTTGTTACTTTTTTATATTCATATATCTTATACATTATACATAATATGTATTTAAATAATTATATGAGCTTTATAGACATTAAATCTACTTTAAAAGGTGCGAAATGGATAATTTTGTGGTTATACATGCAAGTGGCTAGCTTGGAAGTGCAGGTGATGTTTATTTACAGTTGGGAACAAAAACTATATATATCAACAATAAAAAGACTGGATGATGTGCACCAAATAAAAGCAAGTACCTTTCCCCAAAAACATGTTCCTTTTTTTCATTAAAAGCTTTCCATAAAACTAACTGATTTTTCTATAAACAAAAAGAAAATCAAGATTTTGTAGAGTCATCTTGAAAATAAAGAAGTGTTAGATATTTCATTAAACCTTCAAATTCTTCCTCAAAATAATAATGGGCTTTTTGTGGAAAGCTCTACAACTGCTGTAATCCATGAAGAGCTTTCAAAAAGCTGTATCGTATAAGACAATTTTTACTATATAAAGTGAAAACTTTTGGGGAATGCATTCCTTACACTGATTTAAGCAGAACCTTTATTTTCCTTAGTGGCAGCTGCAGAAAAATGACTTTGCTACATTTAAATACCTAAAACCCTGACACTAGAACAGAAACTGGCTTAAAATTAAGTTGGAGGTTGATACAAGCCTGTTAAAATTTTGTGTAAGTGACCACAAGTTCACCAGACAAAATAAGGAATTATCTATTTCCCAAAATACAGTCATTCAACATGGATTTTGAAACCTGTAGGAAGTTTATTGAGAAAAAGTATGAGCATGATGAACTGTTGTAGAACACATTCATGTTTGTGTTTGTGGTAGACGCTAAGAGGTAACAGAGAGAGAGTACTGAATGGCGCTAAAGCTGGAGAAGCAAGGATAGTAAAAGCATGGATTTGAGTCACTATGACTTACAGTGAGTGAAAGAGAAATGCCAGAGGGCACATAAAAGACATGGTGTTTCACAGTAGATAACCTCCAACCTGGCACCACCAGATGACACTGTGCCTTTCTATGGAACAGAAAGTCATGTAGGCAGAAATGCTGAACTTGTGTCTGTGCTATTGATGTTGTTATTGTTTGATAGTTTTTGATTTAGGTTTGTTTTACCACAGCAAGTTGTTAATATGCTCCATTTCCAAGACCATCGCCTCACTCCACTCATTTGGAGCTCTGAGTCTGCCAACACACTGCCTTCATCAAGAGCCCTCCTATGAACCTGAACCACAGCAAATGTGTAATTCCTGATGATTGTTAAATTCATGTAATTACTACAGATTACTCAATAGGAGTCATCTCCAGTATGTCCAGAACAATTTCACTAACAATGGAGGCAGGGAAGCAGTTTTGAACTGTAATACAGTTGTTTCTGTGTGATCTGTTATGAATGCATCGAAGCTCTCAATGCTGGAGAGTTTTCCTGAGTGGATTTTCCCACACAGCAGAAGAGGTTGCTAGGTCCTCAGCTCTTCTCAGACAGAGTTTATGAAAAACATTTGCTTGAAAACTTTCTTGGACCTGGGACATAATTTTTTTTACTAAAAACTGTAAGACTTCTGAACCTTAAGTGTCCTGATGGTTAAAGCCAGGTTATAGTGCGGATTAACATGACAGGGGTTTTAATGACATGTTTTCCCAGCAAGTGCTGCAACCAGATGGCTGCATAGGTGATTCTGGGTCAGTTCATTTCAGTCTAAAACAGGAGCAGAGTAGTTGTTCCAGCCATGTTAGCAGTGAGCATAGAGGAGGAAAAGTAGGCCTCAGAAATATTTGAAAGGTAAAATGAATTTTTGACTTTACAGAAATAAAATTTCAGATTTTGTGCCTTCTTCACATTGCTGAAGTAGACTTACTGAAATGATGAGGTCTGCTGGGGCAACTTGCAAGAACAGAAGAACAGTATCCATAGATATTCACCACAAAGGGAAAAGTCCAGAGCTGTAAATCTGTCTGGATATTTAGTCAAGAAAACAAACAGCATACCAGCTTCTACAGAACATATTTGTCCCTTTTTTAACTGAGACAGTTACAATTTTTTTGTCTGCTTTTTTTACCAAATAATAAGAAGAAATAAGGAAGCAGTACAGCAGCAAGTAGTATGGAAATTTGTCCTTAGCTAGGGGCTGTGTAAGTGCTCGTAAATAATACCAAAGCTAAATGATCCTTCAAATCTGATACCTCACAAAGAAAATTGCAGCCTGCTCAGAAGTAAGAGAATCACCGGTGGCATTTGTAAAACTCAATGAATATCTTGAATTTCCAGTAGGGAATTTGACATTTCAAAGTTAGCTTTGATGTTAATAAGCAAGATTGCAAAAGTGCATACTCTGCCAGAACTTAAAACCACTAACATTATAATACTGAGTTTTCAAAAGTGCTTTCAACCTCAGGTGCTCAATCTGTGATTTATAGAGTGAATCAGAACTGAATCCATAAGAAAAAAAACTTCTCAGCATTGAGATTCAGAACCTGGCAAACAAATATTTCCGCTTCATCCCTGAGAGCAGAGATGATAATGTGTATCAGCGCAGCAGCACCAAGGTGAAGCACTCAGAACCTTGTTAAGTGATACTCCTGCTACGCATAACAGAAGGAGAACTGCTGATGGCAGGGAGACTTTTCTAACGGTTGATTGTTTTCATGTGATGTTGATTGATATTAACAAGAACTCTTATCAGAGGATGTGAGTTTTCCTCTAAGACCAGATCAAATGCCACTGTCTTTGTCACTTTGGTGGCACTGTGGTGTATGACTCTTCTTTCTCCCACCCCAGAGACAATGTTTATCATCCTGGTGGCCGAGGGCATGAGGAAGGAAAATTGCAGGATTGGAAAAGACAAGGTGAATGTATTAACCGTGCTTCATAGTGCTACAAACATACCCTGCTGGGATTTTCAGAGGGGGATTGGTGTTATAATAATTGAATCAGTCAGCATGAAGTCCTTTGTGTTCATCCTGGCCACAGAAGATTTTCCCTCGGTGCCTCAAGACAAAGCTTGGGACAGCTGCTAGCGTTAGTGTGTGACACAGAGTGACTTCTGCCAGAGTTGTGCTGTGCTGCAAAAAATGGAAGCAGATGGTGGCAGGAGCACAGGGGATGCTGCAATGCTGCTGCACCTTGCCTGGTTTATAGTAATTCCTAGGCTTTTCTCACAGCCTTTAGGAACACCTTAGATTGCACAGACCTGTGAAAATAATTTGCCAAGTGCAGTACATGAATCTCTGCAAGGTAGCATTATGTTGAATCACCTGAAATATGGGTGCTTAGGAAAGTATACACCATTTCATTTATCTCAGAGGCCCCATGCTGGAAGAACTAGATCATCAAGTAATGAAAGAGTGTGATCACATACAAAATTTGCGGTGGCATTCAGCTCCAGGAAATGAGTCCACTTGCTGTCAGTGAGAAACTGAACAGATCTGACTAACCTTACATCTCTAATTCACTATAACAGACCTTAGAACGTCAGCATTTCAAGAACTGCTAATGTTTTAGTTAATTTTTAAAGTACTTGACAGATGTTATAGTCAGCTTCATGCTTAGATTCCCTGTGATAAACACAAGGTTTAACAGACATTTCTGCTCCTTGTAAGACTTATCACTTAAATGCTTTTTATAAAAGACTTACAACTTATTAATATTTCATTGTTTAGTAATGAATATCAACCACTTCTATTTATAAATAATGAAATTAAATACACTTTATGATCTGTGTGACCACAAGTCAAAAGCTAACTGAAAGAAACACTAATCAGAGTTCAGGAAAACAGGGGAAAATGCACTCTAGCAGGATCCCTTGTTGAGGTAGCTATTGACCCTTTTAAAAAAGTAGGAAAAAAGCAATTATTGCATCAATTTTTTTTTTTTTTTGTGGTTAGATAATAACTGATGCTGTAGACTAAATGAACTTTTGCCAAGCTTAGCTTGGAATTCAAATGAAGCCTAGGTACACAAACCTTAACAAGCTGAAAATAAACATGAAAAATATATGAATTTTCTTGTTTCATGGTTCTGAGAGCAGATGAGGATAATCTTACCAATTTCCATGTTGTTGGACCAAAAGGCAGGTGATATATGGAGGCTCTTATTTTCCACTTGAGGATGCTGGAATTAGAAGTTTTGATTTTCACAAGAATTAAGAACTCTCTTCCTGTACATGTCGAGACAAAATGAACAAGAACTTAATAGCTTAGATATAGAACACAACAGAGCCATGATTTACCCTTTCCACATGGCCATGACAATATTTCCTCAGGAGTCACAGAGGAAGATCATATAAACCTCTGCAGTATTTCACAGCTGTCAGGGCTGTCCATAACTCTTAGAGTTGTTTTGGAGTGTAGATTTCTGGGCACATTCCTTCACACTGAAAGGATCTGGGATTTGGATTATGAAAGGAAATGTATTGTCAGTTCAGTAACATCTGCTGCTCCAGCCCTTGAACAAAAGGCCTCCTCATGGCCAGCGGTCCCACTTACAAGTCTCTTGCTATAGGTTTACAAAGAAAGTATAACCAGGCACTGTTGAGGTTTGCTTTTTTTTACATACACTGAAAATATCAAAATCAAATTGGACATAGGCATTAGAATGATACTTATATGGCAAAATATAATGGTTGGCTGTTCTTGATATATGAGAGCCTCATCTTTACTTTTTAGAGGTAACTGATAGGTCTTGGTTTTCTTACAGAATTTTTTTTCTCAGCTTTTCATAATTTCTCTCTGAATTTCTTCTCTCTTCTTCTAGGAGTGTGTCCAGTTCATTATGTCCTATCTAAAGTTCTTCCTGACTGTTTAGAAAATAACTTGGTTTTAAATTCTGTATATAAATTCTGTATTTAAATTCTGTATATAAATTTAAATTCTGTATATAAATTCTGTATTTAAATTCTGTATATAAAATAATACAGAAATTGCACAGAATTTAACACAAATGTAAACACAAACATGCTTCTTTCCAGAGAATGTATTCTGGTGTTTGCAGTGTTTAGACATAAGAATTTAGCATGTTGATAGGAAGCTGATGAATTGGCAGTCAGAGGTTTCTTTCATGCTGATGACATGGAAAAGAAACACATGAACTAGGAAAACAGCAAGTACAGCTATTGTAGAACACCTTTCAATTCCTGCTGAGGTCTAAATTAGATATCATACTGTTTGTGTGCTGACAAACAAAACCTGTTTATGGAAGGTATTCACTTTCTCAGTCTTCACAGGGAATGTCAAAATTAAAGTTATTGCAATAAAAAACTTTAAATTGCAAAATGCTGCAATGAAGAAGCAGAAGTTTGTACTCTCCTATTTTCTTACAGTAGTGTTATTTCTGTTGTTTCTCTTCAATTACAGATTTAAGCACACTGAAAAATCCAGGCCTGAGTAATACAAGAACAGATTTCATTTGGATATAATACAGGTGTTTTTCTTTTTCATTGTCAAAGTTTTCTTTATAAAGTCAGCAATAATGAGGTCACCAAATAAGATGAATCACATGGAACACATATGGAGAAATATTTTAAAATTTTATTACTGTAAGGTTAATATGGGAGGTATTTTAGGGCTAGCAAATCAAAAGAAAAAAAAAGACCTTCTGGCTGGCACCGGAAAGAAGGATTATTTATTCACTCTTTTTCTTTGAGAGAATTGGAGGTTGAATCTTGACCTAGAAATTCAAACTCTAGGTAAAAATCACATAGTGTAAAGACTTATGTGATTGGATAAACAGTGTCTTATGTTCATCCCTAGCAGAACTCATTGTCTTTAGGAATATAAATGAGGAACTTGAAAGTTTGAAGGGATTTTAAGATGTCATCCATTCTATCCCTCTGAAAGGTTCTTCCTGAATTTCTCTCTAAACTTCCCTAGGCAATCAGTTACAGTCCTTCACCACCCTTGTTCCTAAAAATGTTATATAATGGCTGATGGGAATCTGTGTTTTTGTGATTTAAATTACTTATGTTTGCCTTGTACAGCACTGACAGGAAGAAATAGGAATTTCTATTTGCAATGACCTCTTATGAATCTGAATATTTCTACCACTCTTTTCCTAGAAGTCTTCCCTTCTAGGCTAAACAACCAAAATTCGCTCCATCATGCTTTAGACCAGATATCCTGCCTCTTGGTTCCCCTGGAATCCCTTCAACTGGCCCACAATCTTTCTGGAAGTATGGCAGTCATGCCAAAGTACAGTATTTTAGCTAAGGCCTAGCATTTGCAACAGAGCAAAAGGATTGGTTAATATTAATATTTCTGCTTTTGATTCTGCCTTCTAGTGTCCAACTTTCATCTTTTGTGTCAGGAAAACATTGCATCCTCATGATATTTGCATTGGACTTCCTTTAAAGGTCTAGAGATTTGTCAGAATAACAACCTCTGATGTTCCAGCTGGTCCTCAGAGACATGGGGGGCTGGGTGCAGCTGGGCTTAATCTCTGATTATGATTAGTTCAGCACTGTAAATCTGCTTGAGTCCAGTAAGATCTCAGATGCACCAATAATGTGAGTCATGCTACAAGCCTGGTCATGTCCACAGTCCCAAACTCACCACTAGTGTGGTTTATCAATTTGACATTCTAAGTCTGTTGAATTTCAAGAAGAACTTTCACAATCACAGATTCACAAATACTGAAGTTTAATGAAGTACTGTATTACAGAGTTTTGCTAGATTGCCTTATCTTTTTAGATAGCACTATGTATGAGTGATCCTGGGCTTTCTCTGATGCAGCCAGAGGTACAAATCTTATCACAGCAGTGTCCCTGCTTTAGAGAGAAAAGAGGAGCAAGACCATTGACTTGTCTGCAAGGTGGCTGTAGTCTTATCCTTTGCCTTGAAGGATTTCAAATACCAAATCATACTTTTGGGGAAAGTGAAGGTGAGACTACAGTCAAATATACTGTTAAAGATGTCATAATTGTTGGGGGGACAGCCACTGCACACATAAATGCTGGATACCAAGCGTAACACAAGGAGACATTACAAAGCTGTAGATCTTGCACAAGGGTGGAACAGAGCCCAGTAATCCCTTCACCACATAACTCATAGTACATCTCATGGACATTCCTTCACCATGTATCTCACAGGATATTTCATGGTTCATTCCCACAAGCAGCTGCCTAAGCTATTCAATATTCTGTATTTGCGTAGTTAAAATCTTCTGGTGGGATTTACTTTTCCCTATGGATGAAAGATCCATTTTTTCTTAGTCTCATCTTCAAATTGAAGATATTAAATAGCATCCTGAACTATAGTCTGTCCTCCAGAAAACATTTAATCCCTTTGCTGAAGGCAGAAATAGGTATTATCTAAAAATATATTAAGTAAATTCATATCTACACTATTTAAATATACTAATCTGTTTTGTTGTCCTAACTAGTAACAGCTGTTTTGGATGGCCTCAAAACCACACATCTCCACTTAATTTTTGTGTCGTTTTGATTCAGACTTGTGCACAGAAACATCAAGTGCCATTTGGATACCTGAGACTATTTCCAAAGGCCTGGAAGGTAAAACGCACTGCCAATAGCAGGCTGTACTTGAAGAACAGAAGGACTACCTAAAAAAACTAAAAATGTCTCAGTTTTGAAGGAATTGGATATTGTTCTTGTTTCTCTTTGTTCAAACTGTTAGACATTCTCACATGACTTACATATTCTATTGCATTCCTTCCAAAGCTGTCTTGAATGATTAAGAACACCAAACACCACCTGAAATTGAGCAGCAAACCATTTGCTTCTGATTTATTTTATGTAAACAGTTTGCAAGGCCAAGTGTCATTAGAGCAGGTGGGTGTTCCTGGCCAGGGACATGATTCCTCATTCCCAATAATTACCTGAGTATGCCTGAGGGGAAGAGAAGCTTCCAGAGGGCAAGGTGGTGCCAACAGGCAGAGAAAGACAGATATTGCTTGGACAACCTGATGCTGCATGACTGATCTGGAGCAGTACATGGCCAAGGTAAATGCTAACAATTTTTACTGGAGAACATGCAAATTGCTCAATAGATTTTAAGGCACCCAGAGGAGTGGGGGTAAGGAGAAGTGAGTGATGATTGTAGCATGCAGTCTTGCGCTAAATTTCTTTCATACTCAAGGAAGGGAAGAAGTCTGAAGTACTGGCATTTTAAGAAAGGGTTATGGCAGAGATTGAAGGGAATACAGTTAAGCTCTTGATGCCCTGATATCCATTTTGGATGAAGGATAGAAGTAATGTACATGGGGTCAAATATTTAGGGAAAGAGCTGACATTGCTTTGTAAGAAGAAATTACGTCATGTGAATCTATGGAAAGGTTTTGGTTAGTTTGACCCTTTTTTCTGATGTAGCCTAATTATGAAATGAAGAAAGAATATCTCATTAATGAAGTCAACCTGGGTTTACGAAAGGTTATCCTAAGTTAGTTCAACAAACACTGTTAAAGCCTGTAAGCAGCCCCAGATTTTTCTGTGCTGTCTACTTCAGTCACAAGTGACCTAGAAAAGCAAAAGAAGGAAAATCTGATTTGTAATCGTATGTGGGAACAATTATGAGATTGATATGAGATAACATGAGATTGATATGAGATAACACAATGAGAAATGGGGATTTTAGAAGGCAACAAAATAGATTAAATTTAGAATAGGTAATTGGGAACTGATACATACAGGAAAAAAAAAAAAAAAACAAACCAGCCTGAATTTCCTATGTAATGTTATCTGAGCAAACCATTATTGCTCATGTGAGACCTTGATATTTTCAAGCAACTATTATAAACTCAACTTAGTGCTTAATCAGCAGGAGAAAAAGCAAAAATAATATCAGGAATTACTCAAGGAAAGAAAGAAACTAGGAAGGAATGTAAGTTACAGTGAAAATCTATGATTCACTCCATCTTGTACGTTGTGCTCTTACAAACTGTGTAACAGAGCTGGAAAAGATCAACAAAGATCAGCAAGAAGAGGCAAAGGTTTGGAATAATGTCTTTATGAAGAGCAACAAAGTACACTAGGACTATCAATTTTTAAAGGGGCAAGTGAAGAAGAATAGGACACAATCAAGGTTTCACTTTCTTTTCCAGTATTGTATTCTCATAGATGATACTAAATAGAGCTTGCATTTTGTGGGAAAAAAAACAAAAGACACAAATCTTCACAGTTATGGTTAACCTGAGGAATTATTTTCTTTCAGGAAGCTGTAAATGCTGGTAGTTTACAATGGGGTTCAAGAGTTCAGATGCATAGCAAAAAACCATTTGAGAATTGTTGAATATAGAGAAGTTATTTTTCGAAATCTCAGTCCCAGTGGGACTGGAGCATGGATTGCATATGAGGTAAATACTACCACATGCTTCCCTTATTTTTTTATATTTTTTCTAAGCCTATTGGCTATAGGTAAGAAAAAAAACCCCATGCTTTTGGCATGACGCAGTATGAACATTTTGTAATGTTAAAAGAGATGCTTCCTAGAGACCTGAAGAAACTGCAAGTTTGGCAGTAACCTGACTTAAAACGTATAGTCAATGGGCAGGGATTGAGAAAAAATCTTGGTAAATGTAGGTGTCTTGCAATGAAATAGTGGTAGGAGTAAGATACTTCTAAATTCTTTTTTATACTTATACTATTTTCTGTAGTCTCAAGAAATACTATTGTAATATCTGTTGAAACAAAATATGATGTATTAGTATAAAAACTCATCTGGCTTTGGAATACTCAGTTCTGAGGAAAAGACACACTCTGCCCCAAAGGTTTAACTGACTTAGTCCTCTCATATCACTATATCTTCTGGGTAAGCCTAACCTTTCTTTCCCTGCTGTCTTGATTTGAAAATATACAGAAAAATGTGGGATATCAATACTTTATATTGACAAAATTTTCAAAACAAAATCACAGCTATTTCTGAAAGATAAAATTACCTTACTTATGGAAGACATATAAGCAATGCCAACTTATCAAAGCTTTCAAATTCATGGTGATTTAATAGAATCCTTGGAGGATGCATATTCCAGATCACAGGCAGATTGCAAACCACATCAAGTGACCCAAAAGAAGAATAATTTTAAGTGGAGTCTTGAACAACAAGAAGCTTTTGAACAAATTAAAGGAGAGGTTGTTTATGCTGTACTGCTTGGGCCAGTCAGGACCGGACAAGACATGAAAAATGTGCTCTGTGCTGCAGCCAGGAAGAATGGTCCTTCCTGGATGCCCTGGAAAAAGTAGCTTGAGAATGACTTCTGGGTTTCTGGAGCTGGCCTTACAGAGGATCTGAAGTTAGTTACACCCTGACTGAAAAAGAGATCCTGGCAGCCTGTGAAAGGGTTCAGGCTGCCTCAGAAGTGATTGGCCCTGAAGCACAGCTCCTCCTGGCACCCAAGCTAGAGCTGGGGTGATTGTTCAGAGAAAGTGCCCCCGACACATCATACCATTGATGCAATGTGCAGTAAACAGAACACTCTGATCACACAGCAAACCTGGATAGGAAATCCCAATCATCCAGGGGTCTTGGAACACACCACAAACTGGCCTGAAGGTGAAGATTGTGGACTATCATCATCTGAGAAGGAAGAAAAGGTGACATGTGCCAAGGAGATCCACCAGCTACCAGCTAGAAAATGAAACTGATATCCTCTCTTCACTGTCATTTTCTGCCAAATTGTAGGATTACACAAAAAATGGAAAGCTACCATATGGAGGCCTACATGATGAGTCACAGAAGCTACCAAGGGAAAAGGTTGATAGACTCAGGTTGCAGAGGTGAAAGCTGGCTTTGGATATAGGTGAACAAGAGAAATGCCTGCACTCTTCCTCTACACTGACTTGTACATGATGACAAATGCTCTGTGGAGGTGGCTGGAATGATGGAAGCCAATTGGCAGTGCAGAGGGAAACCCACCTGGGCTGCTGGATTGTGGCAAGACAGCGCTGCCCAGGTAGAGAATTTTCCTGTAAAGCTATGTCATATAAATGCACAGGTACCCTAGACCTGGGATACTGAAGAACATTCCAGAACTGGACAGGTGGATTGGGCTGTCAAGATCAACACATCTCAGGTGGATTTGGCCTGGTAGTATATTTCTCATTAAATGAGTTTCTCACTTAGCGAGAAACTTAGTGATTTCTCACTAAGTGAGTCCATGAGGCCTCCGATCCTCAGGGAAGGGATACAATATTCAGTGAGCTTGTGATCAAGGGGTGGGCTTAACCATGGACACCATCTCCTGTGTTGTCCATAACGGTGAAACATGTGATGCAATCAAGTAGGCCAAGTAGGTAAAGCCTCTGTGGTATGGGGGACGATGCTTGAAATATAAATATGGGGAATCCTGGCAGATTGATCACATCACACTTTACAGACCTGCCAGGAAAACGTTATGTGTTGACAGTGAGGAAAACAACCACTGGACAGCTGGAGAGGATGGCCTGTGCCTCACCCCACTACCTGCAGCCCTGGAGCTCTGCCTTGAAAAGCAAGTCATCTGGAGATATGACTCCCCCAAGAGAATTGATTCTGACAATGGGACTCATTTCAAAAGCAGTCTCATAGACACCTAGGCCAGAAAGTACAGGATTAAATATGATACACCAACCTCTGGGAAAATTGAATGGACTGTTGAAAACCACCTTGAAGGCAATTGCATCTACATTTAGCAAATACTACCATCAGGTAACCTAAAGGTTAACATCAACTGAGTTGGCCCATTCCAGTCAAAATTTCCATACACTGTAGAAGAGTATAAAGTCTCTGTGGTGCATCAGTGACATGTGTTAGGGAAGACAGCTCAGATTAGTCCTACCTCAAGAGAAGATAAACCCAGGGAACTCTTACTCACTTTCAAAGGAGAAGAGTACTCCTTCTGGTTGGGAAGGAGCAAAACCATGTGGTAATTGTTTATTGTCAGGGGCTTTCTCTGTGAATAGCTTCTACGTCTTATACCTTTTGTTATTAATATTGTTTTTGTTACTGTCATCCTATCTCACTGCTCTTTCCAGTAAATTGCTCTTAGCTCAACCTTGTTTTTGACTATTGCATATCCAGTTGCAGAGGGAGGAAGTGGGCAAGCAGTGTGCTTTTAGAGGGAGTGCTAAATTTGGGAATACCGTTCTTAAGCCCTGACACAGTCCCTTATATTTCTCCCGAGGCAAATGTGCAGTTGCAATAGCATTTAAAAGTATACAGTGCAATTATACATAGATAAACAAATATGAGAGGCTGATCAAAGGAATGAAGAAGGTAAAAAAGAGAGAAGGAGAAGGAATATGGCAAGTATGAATACTGACCCTACTATTTCCACTCTATCAACATTTCCTATGTCAATAGAAATCCTTTCTTCTCTTTCTCTCACAGCCTAAACACATTTATCTTATTTTTTATTGTACCTGTCAAAGAAGTTTGACATTTAATAGATATTTTTCTATAATAATGCCTACATTGCTCTTTGGAAGCCTGCAGTAAACAATGAACACTGAACCTAGAAAGACAAGTGGTGCTTAAATATCTCTGAGGTGTACTGCTTGGCTCCTAGAGGGAACAAAGGTGTAAGAATAATAACTCATAATGATGTAAACACAAAGAAGATAGTCATAAGAATTTCTGGCAAGCCTTCTGTATAAATTACCCTCAAGAGATTGCAAACTCTCACAGAAAGTGTATATCCAGGCAGTCAATGGTGGTAGACCAGCTATTAACATAGTCTTTGCTTTAAGACAGCTAAAAGAAAAATGTCTGAAATAAAGAAGGTTTTTTCTTGGCTTTCAAAGTTGTCATAAAACTTCAATCTAGATAGTCAGAAATTTTCCAGACAATGAAATAGTGATTTTATTTTGAACACTCATTTTTGACATGATCTTTTCACAAGTCATGTGAGTTAAGCGAGATAGTGAATTTTGTTGGAGATTTGAAATTCTCAGTGGTCCTAAACATGAATTCTTCCAGCAGTAACTCTCTTCCATACAGGATTTTCTTTATGTTTAAATCCTATTTCCTCTCTGTTCCTCAATAGGTAGTTTTCCATACAAAAACCTGATACAAAATTTATTTGATTGATGAACATGTTTTTTACTGACATCACCACGCCCAGTACAGAGAAAGACCATGAATGTTAAAGCCTTGGAGTGCCTTTGTATTGCCTTGCAATTTGTTTGAACTAACCGTCCATCCAAGGAAAAAATGTTGACTATATGCCAGCTCTCTCAGTCAGTCTAAAAGCAGACATAGAACAGAGGAATTACTTGTGTTTTACTTGTTCTTTTGGTTGGATGAACATCAAATATTTATAGATATTAAGATTAATTTTCCCATTAAAAAGGAAGCTGAAATATCCAGTCTAGCAATAAGCTGCCCAAGGGAAAGCAGCCAATGAAAGGTGAACACCATGATCCACATGATGAGATGTGTGTTGTGCTATAGAAAAGTGGACATGGAAAATTTGTAGTAAGAATAAACAAAGATCAACCACCTTCACGTTGGGAAAGTTAGTCTGTTTCCTGTATCCTGAGTGTCCATGACAGTAAGCCTTAAAGGGTGTAAGAAATGTAAGCTATATAGCCTTTTAAGAATTTGTAGTTAAAGAAAAGTCCTTTACCTTGTTTACTTGCTTCTTTGAGAAGAAAATTCTTTCTGAAACTTTGAAGAATTAAAAATCTCTAAGAATTTATTGGCTCCCTCTGTCATGTCAATGATGATTAATCTACATTTTTGGGGGCTTAATGTGCTACCTCCGAGATGTGTCTTTGTAAATTAAACACTATCACTTACCTAAGAAGAATAAAAGTGTAATAATAAACCTTTTCTAATGTGCTGACAAAAAAAACCACATACTCCTTGTTACTCATTTAAATTGTGCCATATTATTGTCTTTCATGCAGAAAGATTTTTTTTCTCCCTTTTCCTGCTGTTCTTGGCCTCTAAATAATTGTCAGCTTGAAAAAGTTAAGAATTTCCTGCACCCTAAGAGAACTATTGATGTGACTGAAGAGTGGTACAGACTAAGATTCTATTATCTAGATGAGAAAAATTAAAATTTTAGATGGGAAAAAATACAATTGCCTTTATTATAGAAGATCAATTCTATTTTTAGCATATTGATTATATTGCCATGAATCATTAAAGGGAAGCAAGAATTCTACAATGTGTTTTGGTGGGGGTCTCGTTTTGAGGGGTTCTTTAGTTGGTTGGTTGGTTGGGGGAGAGGGGTGTAGGTTTTTTGGTTGTTCTGGGAGAGACATTTTTTGTTTATTTGTTTGGGGGATTTTTGCTCTCTGTTTTTCCTTAAAAGGTTTTTCTGACTTTGTAAATCAAGCTCTTTTACTCCAGATAAAAGGGCTGCAATTTTTGGATGGAGTTGGATTAAATCTAGCATTCAATTGACTGAGACATATATTTAGCATTGCTGCAAGTCAGTAACATCTATGACCAGATGATTGGTTACACTTCCCTCTCCTTAGTTCTGTATCACCTCTTCATGAATTTCATTCTATGCAACATAGCACAACCTAATTTAAAGAAACAATCCAAATTCCTTGGATTCTCCAGGATTTTGTAGCACCTAAAATAGAAGTGGCACTTCGCTCTGTTGCTCACTAGGTACCCTAAAATCAGTGCAAAATGAACATGCTCTCAGTAGGTCAGTTCAGGGCATAGTGACCATATTTAAAAAGGATAATATAAATTCTGTGTTGGAAAAAATTAAAGTGCAAGTAGATGCTGATTTATTTATTCTTTCCTGTTTCCATGGGATGGTAAGAGGGAAAAACAATTCTGTCTTATGCACCAAAGGATGGGTCTCATGAAAAAAATAGTTCCTCCAGTGAACAACCTTCTGATAGTCACCAGCCCTGTAAAACTGAGAAGCTGCAGCAACCTCAGAGGTATCTGAGGAATACTGAAGAGTTGACATCTGCAAATTAGGCTTTTGCTTTACTTTGAATAGGAGAAGTGAAATTACTGCCTCAAAAGGGTTTGATACAGGACCTGAATGCACTGGTGCAGCTGCATTATTTTGAATCAACTGACACAGTGAATCCTCCAGCTGCCCAATAAGAGCCCATGGTATGGACTGTTTCTGCAAGCAGCAGGTTTTGTGGTTTAATGGTCTGGTTCTCTAATGTCAAACCACTTTAACTTTGCACAGGAAGCCAAACAACAGTCTGAGGGAATTTAGTGTTCACTCAGTGAACAAGCTTAAACTGCCTCACTGAAATAATGTAGATTTATTACCAAATTCAAGCTATTCCCATCATAGGGGATAATATTTAATATTCAAGTACAGGTAAATTGAAGTGTCCTAACTGTTCTGATACTTTTAATGCATTCTATATGGCCATTATATTTGAAGTAATAAAATTTTTAAAACTTTATAAAAAGCAAGTGTTGTCAGCCTGTCTTTTTAATTTTGCTTATAAATCTTTGTGATACTGTTCTGATTTCTTAGGTTTCCAACTCAGCTAATGAATTGTGATTATTCCTTCTTAATCAGACTCTTGTACTATAGGTGGGGCAATTCTTCTAAACACCTCCATGCTAAGGGCTCACAGTAGTTTGAAAACAGAGCTTCACTACTGGTTTTAGAAACATCCTTTGAGTGGGCAAAGCAAAATCATGAAGTCATGCCGAATAGTATTGTGTAAGTATAGATATCTTCCATCTGAATATTGTCTTCCACCTCTGTAAACTTTTTCTGATTCCAAACTATTCAGCAGCCCTCAAACACATCCAGCTAGCTGAAAAAAAAAAAAAAAAAAAAAGATTTTTAGCATGTTTCTTAGAATGCAAAAAAATTTGAATCGAACTTCATCCTTTGTCCAGGAGGAAAGCATTGTGGCAATGCCCTTCCTGTAGCTCTAGGGAAGCCAAAGTGTTATAGCATTACTTCGTAATGTCCCTTAAAGAATTATTATGTGCTCTTTTCACATATAGACAGGTATTTCATTTATTCTGTTCCTATAATAAATCATTGTTACTAAGATATTTTTCCTTTTTTTTCCCTATGATTTCTATTTGTAACTCCAGCCAAAGACATTCATCTGAAATACTCATATATTTTTACTCTAAAATGGTGTGGTAAAAACTTTTGTGCTCTTGGGAAACTAGAAAAATATGTTCAGTCACCTGCAGCAGTAAGAGAAAGTAATTTTTGGAGCTGATGGTCCAAGGCTGTCTCTTGCGCCAAGATCTCAAATATTCCTTCCTTCACAAGTTCCAGCCTATGAACTGAGGTGACAACAACACCTTAGAATGCCACAATACCATTGCAGATATTACTTCTATTTCAGGGTATTTCTAGAAGTTGATTTTGTGGCCACTTTCAGCCACTTGGATGCTGTAAATTAGGGGTCTTGCAAGAGAGAACCTGGACTGGTTTTTGAGTCTTTGGGAGCTAAAATACTCTGCTCACATAAAATTAGTGTCTTGGTATGAGATATCATAATTTTCGATCAAATAATTGGGAAGAAATTTTGTACTGCGGTATATATAATAAAACTCTTGAATTTCCAAGCTCTTGAATTTCCAGTTTCTCTGGTTGTTTCATTTTTTTCCTTACACTTTAATAATTTTTCTTGGAGCATTTGTTATGTTTTGTTTTTCTTCCAATATTATGTCTATAAAAGAATTGTGTATAGTTTCTGTGAATCAGTGTTTATGAATGGTTATTTTGGATGTTTCCTGGTTTTCTCCAGATTCCCTCATAAATATTGCTTCCTCAGTTTTCTCATGACTGAGTTATTATAGCTGGATCCCACCCATAAAACTTTTCATTTTAAACTATAAATAAGTTGAGCTGTTATTTCTTGATTTCAGAAATTAATTCTGCTGACTTCACTGTTTTGGTAACTGCCATCATTTTATTCAATTTGAAAATGCATATATGAAAACAGCTCCATCGTCTTCCCATGAAGCCTGACCTCACTTTCTGAGATTATACAATTTCTTTTTCCTCAGATTCCACAAGGACTTCCCTGTTCAGCCAGTTCTGGCCTTCTACCCTCTTTGCTTGTCTTATGACTTAAATTAAATTAATATAAGATCATAATTTTTCAAGATGGACACTGTTAAAAAAATTGTTCCCAACAGTGTGAAAATCAAACTTTCTTCTGTCACAAAATCAAACCAAGTGTTTTGTCATAGTTATAATCAGGTAGAAATTTTTTTCTTTCTTTGCAATCTTTGGTGTATTTTATCATAAAGTTGCATCTCTATTTTGTGCTTTAGTCAGATTATGTCTTCCTGAAAATTCAAAAGATAAACCTCATATTATATAGATATTTGAAAATATTATTTATCAGGGAAATGGGTTGAGAGTTAACAATTTGTACTGGTTTTAGCCAGGGAGGATTTAATTTTTTTTAGAGTGGTAGGTACAGTGCTATGTTTCAAATTTCTTCTGAACACAGAGTTCATATTACAAAAATGTTTTTGTTGTTGAAGAGGGATTGCACAGAGCCAAGGCTTTTCCTGCTTTTCACACCACCCCACTGGTGGTGTATGGGAGGTTGGGAAGAGACACAGCCAGGACAGGTGACCCCAAACTGACCAAAGGGCTATTCCAGACCATGCGACATCAGGCTCAGTGTATAAACTGGGAGAAGGAGAAGGAAGGAGGGGATGTTTGGACTGATGATGTTTGTCTCCCATGTCACCCTTGTGTGATGGGCTGTGCTCTGCTGGAAATGGCCGCACACCTGCTCGACAATGGGAAACAGGAAATTCATTCCTTGCTTTGCTTCGCTTGGGTGCGTGGCTTTTGCTTTCCCTATTAAGCTGTCTGCATCTCAACCCATGAGCTTTGTAGCTCTTGGTCTTCTGATTTCTCCCTGATCCTGTTGGTGGGGGAATGACGGGATACCTGGGGCTTTGCTGCTGGGGTTAAACCACGACACAATTTCATTTATCTTGAGAAGTTTAGAATAATCTTTCTAAGTGTTGAGGAATCTCAAAATATCATATATTATGGCAAAGTAGGATGGGAATTTTCCTTGTGAATTATTGTCAAAGTAGCCAGGTTTGTCTACAGATTGAGAAGCAGAGGGTCAGACCCTACTGATTAGTAATTAGTAATTTACACTGGCTCAAACACTGGCCTCACTGCCACATCTCAAAAGTCTACAAGGCACCTTATATTCCTCATTTCTCACATCTAAATGAAAGACAAACATATTCATATTGTTTTGCTAAAAAATTCCTCTACTTCTGCCATAATGATGCAGCAACAAAAAATCTAGCCAGTCAAAAAGTAGTTATTTTACACCAGTTGTCTAGCAACAAACAATTCATCCTCATGCCTAGCAATAAAAAGGGGCCATATTCTTTGAGGAAAAAAATGTGGATTTCTATCTAAAGGAGCACTAACCCAAAAAGGTTCCTTACAGTGCTAATAGCACTAAAGTAAGCTAAAAGTCAGAGTCAATATCATATGACCATGAATAAATGGTTTCAGGTAAGTAGAATTTAAAAATCAAACCTTTGAAGGTAGGGTTTAACTCTTAAGAAAAGCTTTAATAAATTGTCGTTGACTTCATTTCTAAATAGTGTTCACATTAAGGGAGTATCACGTGCTACAGAAATGTGTTCCTCATTTCCAGCTTTATATGTTTGATTTAATATGTAACTGCTCAGGTTATAATGGTTTTGAAAGTCAAGGTGTGGTGCTGTGATGCTTTTTGCTTTGCAGAAAGGTCAGCAGGAAAAATTTCATGTTTCTGCACATGATGCCCTTGTGCCTTTGGAAGGACTGACAGTTTGGCCCCTACAGTGCCAGCATCTCAACTGAGCTGCTTGCAGTGTAAATTTGAATCAGAGGAGGTAAAATGTTTTCACAGAGGACAGCTGCAAAGCTATTTGCAGAACCAATATTATCTCAGTCACATGTTACTTATCCATTTCTCCTCTGTGACAAGAAAGACCTAATATGATGGATCCAACACATGAAATTAGTTTCTGCACTGGAAAGACAAGAAATGTCTCTGCACTGGAATGTCAGCTTTAGCCTCCCACTGCTGTACTAGAGATTCCAAACAAGGCAGTTACAGTGCAGCACTTTGCTTGTCAGTGCTTTCTTCCCAGCATATAGTCACTTATCTCAGTTGGGGGCTTGGCCATCCTTCTTTGTTGATGGAGAATGAAGATATTACCAGGGGTCATGCTGGCCTCAAATCTTCTCAAATACATGTCACAGAAAGAGATTTCTCTTTATGTAAATGAAATAAATGTTTCATAAAATTTTCAGCCAGGTGGTTATTTTTCTCTGCTATTCAAAGAATGAAAATGTCCCTGTCTCTCTGTTGACTTGTTGTGGATTTTTTTTTAATTCCACAAAGATTTATTGGATTTTAGCTGACAATATCTTTTTTTTTTTCCTTTCTTTTCCTGTTTTTCTTTAGTAACTAGGATTGTCCTCAGGGCTATATAGCCGAAAATATACAACCTTCCCCTACTCTTAGGAGTGCTATAGGAAGTGAGATGCAACAGATGGAAAAAGACAGACTGATGGAACGAGGAACACTCTGACAATGCCAGTCAGCCTGACAGTTGGTAGTCTCAGATCACCAGCATCCTAACAACTGTCATCAAGCTTCTTGCAGGCACTGCAACAAAGGAAGATTTTAAAGCACATTCTGAAAGATGAAGATAAGTTTACTTTGCAGTTATTTATTTTTAAATATTATCTTACAGAGGACAGACACACAATTTTACAGTATAAACAATCAAAGTCAGAACCACAAATATTCATTCCTATCTGACTGTCATACAAAAGTTCATGCAGTTATGCAGCTTATTTTATATTCGCCAAGTGGAATTTACAATCTGTATTTTAGAAAAGTCTGTATGAATGTAAGATCCCTTCTTTCACTCCTCAAGGAAAATTCCCTTACTGGCATATTTTTAAAAGTCTTGGTAGCAAAAGAAAATGTTAAATTTTGCATTCCCTTTTCATCATAGTAAGAACGTCTTAGTTCAAGAGCAGCCAAAAATATATCTTCCCATTTTGCTGGTGATGATGTGAGAATAAAGAGGTCATACATCATATTCAGTGTGGGGGAGAACTAGCAACTTATAGTATGTGAGTTCAATACACCTCTGTGGTGGTGGAATTTCAACACTGGAGTTGGTGAGAGGCTTAGGTATTAAGGTTTTTGGATAAAGATGGAAGGTTTTTCCTCCTCTAGTAAAACTGGACTTCAAAAAAATGGTGAATGCAGACATGCAATCTCCTAAACCAAAGAACTAAGAGGAGAGATATTGGAGTCTATGCTGTATAGGCCTGTGTTTCCATTTTTGTTATGAAATATATTCTCTTCTTTGAATTACCGATTTGCTAAAGTACTGATACTATGGCAAATTGGCCAGCTAGTGCTCACGATAAACTGAAAGGATTTGTACATTCAGCAGTAGACAGGTAATTTCACTGTAACAACTCCAGTTTGAAAATCACACTGCTTTCTGGATGGTTTACCTTCCCAAACATGTACCAAATAAATTTGATTTTTAAATATCAGGGCAGTGGTGCTCATGTAAATAACTGCACATATTTCATCATTGCATGGTTAAGTGTTTAGTTTGACATTTGTGATTGCACACACACATGCATATGGAGAGAGGTAGAAAGAGAGAGAGAAAGAGATACATACCTACAGTGACAGACTCTTCAGAGTCCTTGTGGGTTTGTAGCAAAGGGAGGAAAAGATAAGAAAAAAAGAAATGTGCAGTTCTTCTTATGGTTGCCTACAGAAAATGGCAAAATTTCTTTAACCAGTTTTCTTTCTCCACAAATGCCCAATCTTGTAAATTCTAACATATTTTATACTTGACTATTCTCATATGGTTTCTTTTTAGATAGCACTTTAATGCGCTCTTGAAATCTGTTACCTTGCAATTACTAATATCTGATTATTTCATGAAGCATTTGTTTCCATTCTGTACGGAACACTGAACACGTTCAGACACTACAGGCAGGACTTTAATGTATATCCTCAGCTCCTAGATCTCACGGTCGCCTCCACCTAAATGTGTAAAACTGGCTTGAAAATTTTTTATTTGTGGGTTTTCTTTCTTCTAAAGCTCTAATCTGTTTTACCAGGAGAAGGACTTTTGGCAGAACAGCTAGAAGCACTCACCCAATGACAAATGTTCAGGGTGAGGTTGTTCATGATCAAATTTTATACCTGGTGTGTTAATGAGCATTGCACTTTCACTAGCGGGTGTGTAGAAAGGGGAGAGATTTGGTCATTCCTTTCCATCACTTGCCTCTTTAGGGCATGACAGAAAAAGCTTCGTCTGTTCTGTTTTTCCTCTTCCATTTGTACTTTAGTCCTGAAATTCACACAAAGGCAGAGAGCCTGACCCAGGTCTTACAGCTGTAATTTAGCTCAAATTGCGCCTGTCTTCCTGACACAGCTCTTGGCCTGTGTCCCCAGGGCCTATGCCTATCAACTGCACCAGCAGGATTTCTACCTGCAAGAGCAGTCAGACAAGATCTTGTTACATACTGTGTAGCAGAGTATCCTATTTTCCATCTTTTTCACAGCTAATGCAGCTCTGCTGTCTCACATTTCACTCCAAAGCATTGGGAATCCTGGATTTGCATTATTTTGCTGACTTTTGAGGGAAGGGCTGTTTGCCTGACTCCCCTAAAATATGTTCCTTATATAGTCTCATGTGCTCATCTCTATAATTCATAAAATCATATTTCTTTGAATAAGATAGGCAGAAAGAGGAGTAGCTGATTACTGGTTAAGTTCTGAACCAGTCTGGGGGGAAAATACTGGGGAAGCCTTGGTGGCTTTGTCTTTCCTCCTAGTTCTCATATGCCTCAAGGAATAGTGCGGAAATGTAACAAGGCAAATGAGTTTTAAAACTTTTTAAAACCTACCCATCTACTTAAATTAAGCTAAAATATATGTACACTTTTCACTGAATTTGACTCTAAAAAATCTTATGCCTGATGTAATTTCTTATCTTGAGAAAATATATAATGGTTCAGGATCAATGGATATTGCATACAAAAATTAGGGTAACACTCAGATAAAATATGTGATGATAGTGCTGTAGACAGAAACCTGGAGATTTCTGAGTTCTGTTCTCTGATCTGTTATCAGCTTGCTTCTATATACTTTCTCATTTACAGCATGTTTACTTAGAACTATTATAAAATGCACTAATTTTGCTGATTTCTTGTAAGAAATAACTAGTTTAAATAAACAAGGGATTTATTTTCTTTCCTATTCTGTTTCCTCCTCTCACTATTCAGAAGAATGAGTTAATAATATATATATAATGGGGGCTGGGGGGTGTTCCAAATGATTTTGCTTGTCATTATGTTTTTGTGTGCATGCTGTACAGTAGCATGCTTTTTGTGAGACTTTCCTAGTTTTAAATTCTTTAGTTTAGTTCTTACTGGATATAACTCCCTGTTAAGATGGCAAGACTTCTGATCTTCTTCTCTTACTGAGTACAGCTCCTACTGTCTATCATACTGAAAATATTCATAGCCATTGCAGGATCCATATTGGTCACTTATGTTCTATTTCCCAATGTTTGCATATAGTTGATAATTTCTCTGTATAATTTTGTGGTCTGATTATTTGTAAATATATGCTTCAGTTGTTCACAAAGTATACAATCACAGGCATAATAAATGTAGCAAGTTTTCAGTTAATATTATGAGTGTATTCACCCTCTCCTAATTACTGAATGTCCAGTTCTAAGAATTGTTATTGGTGCTTCACTGCTTCAGTTATAGTTATATTTGTAAGTCTGAAGGAAAAACACCTGAAGCTGCTCTCAGATGTACAATTTTGAGAACAATCTGAATTAATTTTCTATTAGACATTCAACTGCCTGCTTCCCTCCATGAACCACTCATTTGAACTGCAATAATCACATAGTAATCAAAATCTCCTATTGAGATAAAGACAAATGTAAATACTGAAACAGTGTATGACACCTTAGGTCCACTTCATTAATGAAATGGATCATATATGAGAGTTTGCGGTGGATATAATTATTTATAACCTTTTATGGAAATTACAGTAAGTCTGAATTGGTGAAAAACTGCACACTGGCAAACTGTCAGATTTTTTGCATTATTAGGAGATTTGCATTAGTTCTGAATCACATAAAACAATAAACACTAAGTTAATTGCTAGGAAACTGCAAATGTTCACTGGAGAATTTAAGTCACATTCATTTTGTGACATATCTCCCTGGATATTTCAATTATGGATATTATTTCAGCTTTAAAAAAAATAGATTTTTGCCATACTAGCATTTTTTTTAGTTTTCCTTTCTTAAATCATTAATTTGCATTCAGACAGTGCTGAGAGTATTTGCCTTTTGAAAAAAATCAACTGCTGTGTTGAGGACTTTAGAAATAGCATTCATTTTGACCCCTTTCTCTAAGTCAAAATATATATAATAGTTTCCAGGTGTTGACGTGATTGTTTAAAAAACCGTGTTTGGTTCAGATTCACAGCATGGGTTTAACAGAAGTATTTTGATGGCATTTCCAAGCAGACACCATGCACAACGTCATTTTTATAGATGATTGCTTTAGGTAGCCATCTAGTGGTGCAAATTCGGTTGCTGGAAGGAAAAGAGAAACTGGTCTTTGTGTTCAGGTAAAATTGAAAGGGTGTGAAATAATCTCAAGATATACATACTTCAGCCAAAAGGAAATAATCCCTAGATGAATATTCAAAATTATATTAATAATGGCAATAATATAAATACCCTATATTGTAATGAGTTTTCTAGATTAAATTACTTTTACTGTTTATCTACTATAAATTAAACATTATTTTTGTCATGACTGTTTTCTAGTTTTTCATAATGTCTATCATAAATATTAAAAACCAGATGGAATTTCATATTCAAATTTGGTATACTTGTTTCTCCTTTTGGTGTATATTCATGGAGGCTTAAAATTTGAAAAATTATGTCCTACATATTGTGGACAGTAGAAATTAAGTCTATTCTTAGACCGATATGGTCTCTTGCATCTCCCAATAGATTTATGTTGT
Source organism: Passer domesticus (assembly GCF_036417665.1). Classification (NCBI taxonomy): domain Eukaryota; kingdom Metazoa; phylum Chordata; class Aves; order Passeriformes; family Passeridae; genus Passer; species Passer domesticus. Next base: position 53,379,685 of record NC_087512.1, on the reverse strand, counting down.
CCTCGAAGTTAATTTAGTACCACAGAGAAATTTTGTTTGCAACTGTCTTAACAGCAGCCACTTTTGAGAGTAGCACAAGCCAGTCTCACAAATTTGTTCACACTCAGCTGGTTTTGTTTATATATAAATGATAAAAGATGCAAAAATAACAAGATTTACTCTGTAAAGTGAAAATCCTGTTTCACAGTAACCAAGGACGCTGCAGGCACTGCTTCCCCAACAAACCTATAAAATCTTGTAAGTGTTGTAAAATATTGAATTTTTTTCCTTAAAACAGTGTATTGAAGAGACAAGAGGGCTAGACTTCAAGTGAGTAAATCATACAATCATAAAAATCAACAAATCTCTTCTTCCTGTAGAATTTTTTTATTAAGAGAGATATGTGTGATTTTTCACCTGGGACTTCACAACTGCTGCTAATTTTATGAGAAGGTTTGCTCACACAGCCCAGAAAAAAGCAAAGCTGCTCAGAAAAAAGCAAAGAAAGTAACATTATGTTATAATGTTGTGTGTGTTAGGTCTGTGCTATGTGGAGGGAAAAGCTGCCTAGAGAAAACTGCCTTTGATCTTCATGGTCCTTGAGAAACAACTCACTGCAGCAACATCATCAAGACTTTATGAAAATGAACAACTTGAGAGTGAGCTTTATGAGCCTGGAGGGGAGGAGGACTGTGGTTTTCCTAGGTGGCAAACCATGGTTTTCCATCTGGGAGAGAGGAGATGTTACAGAGAACAGCATAATCACAGAGTAGGTGGGAGGCAGGGTGGGCCTGCAGCATGGGGTGAGATCATCTAGGGAGTGCATGTGTGTTTCTGCCCATCATTGTGTGAAAGCTGCATGTGATAAAAACTGACTTTATTTTGTATTAAATGTGAAACTGTGGGTGTCTTGAAGAAAAGGGGAGAAATAACAGGTGATGGTCTTTAAGAAGAAAGGCTACTTGGAAGAAGGTTCAGCTTGATCCTTTTTGGGAGCCCAGAACAGATGCTATGCAGTTGGGTCCTGACAGGTCGAGGGTAGGGAATCATTAAGACAGATGGGGAAAGTCAGGCAGCAGCTGTTGTGTACAGCCTGCTATCCCCCAAGCACTGTCAGGTTTATGGACAGAAATCCATGTGGTAGCCAACACTGGCTTTAGCCTTTTTCTCAGAAGGGAAATAGATGTAATATTTCTGAGAGTTTGTGACTGGATGAAGAGATTAGAAACAGTTCTGAAGCCTGCAGGTGAATCAGATGGATAGGACTATGGGACTGAGAGTTCCTAGAGTTTCTGGTTTTGGTTTTTGGGGTGTTTGTTTTTGTGTTTTTTATTGGATGTTTGATTTGGCGATGGTTCTGTGGTTTGAGTTTTGGGGGTTTTTTGGGGGGTGGGGGCGGGGGGGAGATTCTATTGTTGTTTGTTTGGGTTCTTTTGGGTGTTGTTTTAGAGAAGTTCAGGATGTTCTAGAGCTTGAAGCAATCTGGAATTTTATGATTTATCACTGGGACTCTTTAATGCTTGGTGTCACAAATTGTGTTACTTGTCCTATAGATTCCATCTCTGTTGCATTTCCTGCTCATGCTTGAGTACTGACAGGATTTTCTTGATAATCTAAACAGGACTCTTTCCCCCTTTATCTGACTTTTTGTTCTTACTCTGAAGGAACTGATGCTTGAATATCACCCAGCTTTCTTGGGCCCCTCTCCCATGCAGGGCATTCTCCCTCAGGATTCTTCCAAGAAGATTCCCATTTAGCTTTCCTGAAATCCATGCTGAAATCTTGCTGCCATTTCCTCCTTGCCTGATAGTGAGCTCCGCAAGCTCATGGTCACTTCAGCTAAGGTTGCCCCCAGCCTCCAAACTTCCAAGACCTTACCTTTGTGTCAGAATAAGGGCAAACAGCTCACCATTCCTTGTGGGATCCTCTGCTGCCTGTGTCAGGAAGTCATTATCAGTGTTTTCCAGGAAACACCTGGACTGTTTGTGTTTAATTGTGTTTCTTCTCCAGCAGATGTCATGGCAGTTAAATTCCCCCACAAGGACCAATGCCTGTGACAATGCTTCAAGCTCCCTTTAGAAGGTTCCTCTTCTCCTTCTGATCAGGCAGCATGGAGCAAACACCCAAAACATTGTCACCCTGCCCTGGGATCCCTGCCTGCCTTCTGGATTTATATCAAGACAGTGGGGATGTTGACCAGTCTCCTGTGAAATGTGCTGCAGGAGATTAATGACTCCAGTGAGACAGAAGCCATGGAAACATGCCATGTATAAAAATGGTGTATTGTCTCCTGGAACTGCTGTGATTCAGTAACAGTTCTTTAAGAAGAGTGATTCTTCCTGACTCATCAGTGCTACACCTTTTGTCACTTTATTCTCCTTGACTGGAGTCCCAAAGTTGTCTTAACAGAAAACACAACCCTGTGCCACACAAAATATGTCTTTGGCAATGATTTTGTTTATCCTCTGAATGTTCAATTATTCTCCTGAGATGAAAAAGCTTTTTTTGGCTTTATGCCCTGTAGTATCTTTTTGCCACACAAGAGCAAAGTAAGTAAGCAGAAGAGCAAACATTGAAGAGTGTAGCAGATGTGTACCTGGCTGGAAGCAAAAGGAAATGTCTGTTACTAAGCTATTATTGTCATAACTGTGGTAGAACCAACTATGTAATAATTATATATATGCATTCTCCAAACCAGTACAGGAGGTTTAACCTGAACATTTATTGTGATACTTTATTCCATACTGCAACTATAAAAAACACTTGCAGAAAAATGCGATCTAATTTTGTAAGATCTAGAGCAGGAACCATAAAAGGCTCCTTCCACACACTGAGCTACCCTATTATAGTTATAAAAATGAGGAAAAAGTTTGAACCTTACTTAGCTCAGTTTGCGTTATTGGTTCTTTCTGTGCATGGGCTGTTTATTGTGGGGTTTTTTTTCATCTATATCTCATATTCTGTTGCTCTTTATTGAGTGCTCTTTGCATTTATAATGACATTTCTTTTTACATTTTGTGTTTTAAGATAGCTCTCCCTCACTAATTAAAATAACTGCCTCTGTTAAAATATTACTACTTTAAGTAAAATGAATAGTATGCTGATTGGAATAACTCATTATAATGCCAGACCAAAGGGAAGTATAACCTTTTAGAGTCTGAATTAAAAGCAGCAATGGCAGTACTTAAACACTTTCTTGCCTAGCTCTGCTCTAGCAGGGCTTACCCTGACTCACTTCAACAATGCCGCAGAACAAACATGCCTTTGATGTCTGGCAAACATGTAAAGGTCCAGGCTTTGCAACCTGCTTAAGGTGAGTAGCTGATGAGAGCTAACAAGTATTGGCTGTGTCTGTACAGAAAGATTCATGGTGAAGAACACCATAATCTAGTTTCTTGATAACTAAGTTAAAATAATGAGGAAGTAGAAAAGCTGTTTTTTTGGCTGTGCTTCACTTGCACAGCCAGGGAGCTCCGTGGCATCTGATGATTGGAATGATGTATGCCAAAGTAAGCTTGCACCTGCATGCTTGGAATCAGTAAGCTGAATGAAAAACTTCCCTACCTGAGTGACAGCATTGAGTCTGTGATATTCAGAGTTGTGCCTAGTTGTGCCATTACCTGCAATATTGTAAAACTTCCACCAACATGTTCTGGATAAGGGTTAAATATAAGAAATCCCATGTAATGAATTAAACAATGAAATGGTTTCACAGAAAGGCTCCTTATTCATTATATGTTATTATAATGACACACTCAACTGTGGATCTTGAAATGGTGCTTTATGCTTTTTCATCTGATCAGACTCCAGCTTTTGCTGGCTGAGTCAATTCAATGAAGTGTCTCAGTTGTCCATCACCAGCTGATCAGCAGACAGTTGGGATAGTGGGCTCGGGTGGGTACAGTGTGCATGGCTGCTATTCACTGAAGTGTCATGATAGATCTGAAAACGATTGACTGGCATGCGAAGAAATGGAGACTGTATTACCGTTTTATTTCAGCACTCACAACATTAAAGCAAGGTTGCTTCTGTAGTAGTTTCCACTGTGATTTATCTAGAACAAAGATGATTTTGAATTTCAAGAGCAAAGAAAAGACAGAAGAAAGACAACAGGGAGGACGAGATGCTGGGAAAAAATTCAATTCTTCCAGTGACATGCTTTGCCCTGCCACATGTCTTTGCTGACTCTGCTTTTGTATCCTTGTTCTAAAAATGCCCAATGGACAATTTGTTTAACCGGATGAATGATTTTAGACTGTTATACTTGAAACTGAAGAAAAAGCAAGCAAAAATGTCAGCTTAGGTATTGTCAGGGCACAGTGTGAGTCCCCCCAGTAAAAGTGAGGCCTCCCAAGGGCAGGCAGGACAGGAGGTAGTAGAGCAGGTCCCGGATGGAGAAGACCTGTCCTGTCCATTCCAGTGTGAAAATCAGACTCTAAATAGCAGATTTCTACCCAGACCACTGAAACCATAAGGGAGAGAAACCTGCCTCCCAACCTTTCTATTTCTTTATCTTGGCATAATGGCTTTGGTTCTCAACTCAGAAAAAAAACAGCAGGCTGTGACCACGGTGTTCTTGTTAACAGTTAGGGACAGTTCACTTTGTATGTGATGGATGTTTTACAATTACTAATCTTTAAATTGCAGTAGTGCAGCTGGAGAGGAATGAAGAAGCTACTCAGAAGATAAATGAATACAGCAGTTAATTAAAGATATATAGTTTCCACTTGAAGCAGTTCTGTGTATTTAAGGAGGAATCATAGGTGAGAGGGAGGTAAGCTTGAAGAAGCAGAGGGAAAGAACTTTGAAGTAGCAAAAAGTACAATTTCTGAGTGGTGTAATAGAAGGGGATTGCAAATTACAGCAAAATTTCACTGAGGAAATTCTTCATATCTATCTCAGTGAGTTCACAATTTAGAGGCTGCTACTGCATTGCTTTACACAGTTTAGCTTAATGGGGGCGGGGAACAGAAGGCAATTTGGCAAAAAGCGAGGAGAAAAAGCTGTTGAAGTAAAAGAGAATGAGATGAACGTCATGTAATATCTACTTTACTATGTACAGGTCCTCTGCCCAGAAGTCAACAGATATTTTAGTAAGGATTTAAAAAACAGTAGGATCAAAGACTCTGTTGTAGTATCTGTCGGCAGAACTATGTGCATATTATCTCTGTCAAAGAAAAATATTCTGAGCACAGTCATCCAATTAAACAAAATACCTGTTAGTCATTTGGTTGCCAGGAAATGGAGATAAACTCAGCAAAGACCTCACATAGGAAGACACATCATCTAAGGAAATGGATCCCAATACTTCATCCTTTCCTCTTGCTTTTTTCTGACCCAAAATTAATTGCAGAAAATTAGCTTTTAGTCTATATTTCTAGAATTTTTCTGACCTGAATGCAGGCTTGGGTGCATTCTACTGCTGGGCAGTGAGATGTTCAAAGTCTGGAAAGAAACCACCATTTATTTCTTTCTGTGTTGGAGACACTATAGGCCAATGGGCCCTATCTGAGGTTTAACTATGCTCTGCAGGTACATAGCTCATGGCTGAAAAGGAATTGGTGGCAATTTTTACTTCTTTGTGATATCAGGATTTATAAAGAAGAAGTGGGTCTCATACTTTGGCTTGGGTTTCTTGTTCCCATTCTTGCAGAACATCTTAAAGAACAAAACAATATGATACAGAAGAGAACCAAACTAAGCCAAGCAGATTTTTGTTTGACTAGGATGAAAAATTATTAAAAATAAAACTATATTTTCCTCTTGTTTATTTATTTGTTTGTCTTATTACCCACTTAGGTTTGTCATGTGTTTGAGGGAAAAAAAGTTCACAAATCCCTACATTTTGCAGTGTCAGCAGAACCTCTACCAGGCACTCATGTACATCGGGAACTGAGAAACAGCTACATGTGTGGGAGAGGAAAGTGTACTACCCATCTGGCTCCAGGATTTCGTTTATTTTGGCTTTTTAAAGTGCAGATGGTATTTCATATTTGACATGATGCCTCAGGTTTTAGCTTTTATATTTTTCAGTTTCTGTACTGCTTTAGTGTATAGCTCAGCTTCATATTAGGGGACAATAAACTCGCTTCACAGAGTAGGTAGACAAAAATAATTCCTTCTCTAGCTGGGGACCAAGGACAACTGATCCAAATTTCAGGCCCAAGAGTATAAATTGTGGTGTACTGAAGAGAGAAAAACAAGAAGTATGAGACTTCATGGGCTGAAACTGGACAATTCACTCCAATATGCAAATGGACCAGAACTTATAAAAGTGAGAGCCATCATGACCATTGTCTGTTTTGTGACCATTTGGGTTCATCTTGGGTGTGGCCCTGGCTGGGCTCTTATGCTGCCCATTGAGGCCTTCTAATAAATACCTACTTTATTCTTTGACTCCATCTAATCTCTGTTCTAGGTCAGCCTTCACAAGGCATCACATCAAAGGGGTATTTTCCCTATTTTTCCCATGTTTTTCCCATATTTTTCCCTATTTTTTCCCTATTTTTCCCTCCCCTCCCCTCCCCTCCCCTCCCCTCCCCTCCCCTCCCCTCCCCTCCCCTCCCCTCCCCTCCCCTCCCCTCCCCTCCCCTCCCCTCCCCATTCCACTTCTTTGCTGCTTTATCCCAAAGGGAATGCCTTACAGCTATGACTACATCCAAGCACAGATTGCTCAGTACCTCTCAGTTGCTGCTGGAGGTGCATCCAAAGCTAACAGCAGATGCTGTAGCTAGTCTTCTCTCAGAGATACCTGGGGAGCTTAGAGGCACACAAAGAAATACTCCAGAAATGGGAATACTCCAGAAATACTCAGAAATGGGAATCCTCCTACTAAATGGCAGAAGAGGTCACAGATCTCTAGAGAGAACTTAGTAGGGAGAGAGCAGAAGATGATGCTGTTCTGTTTTTGGATGATGCCCAAGAGAATACCAGGCTCCAGATATCCCTGCGTCAAAGAACAAAAGCAGGATTGCACTATTACCTTCAAAGAGAATTAAAGAAAATCCTTTTGACTAAGGTTTAGCCTTGAAGCAGCTGCTCAATGTATTTATTTGTTTAGAAATTAATAGCACATATGCATCAATAAGAAAAATAAATAAGAAGTCAACAGAATACAGTGGAGTCCTTATTTATTAACAAGCAAGACATATTTCTTACCACAAAATTCAATGAAATTCAATGAAAAGGATGCCCAAGCAAATAACATGTACTGTGCTCACAGCCAGGCAAATGGAATCTCTGTTAAGCTGTCAGGATATAGGTCAGGCACTGAGCAAGGACTTGCTCCATGACTAGATTTCACAAAAGCACTAGGCAGATCAACCACAGTGCACTGTTTATATGTTGTGGTGGTGATAGAGGAAAAAAAATAATACATATATATATATATATATATATATAGTTTAGGGCCCTTCCTGTAACTACCTAGACTGAGTAGTGTTTAGGAAGGCATTTTTCCTAGATTTGTAATTTCTGCTGTGCATACACGCCTTAGTCTAAGTTCTTCACGAGGATTATTCTAGGAGCAATGTATAAGAGAAATCTAACTGTGAATAGCACTTTAAAAAGGAGGAACAGCTGCATTTTACCATTTTGAATGGACAAGAGGTATGATGATGAAGCTGTGACAAAAACTTCATTACATAGCTGAATCCAATAAAACTGCCTTCATGTTTATACCAATCTCCTATGTGCACCTAATGAGAGCCAGGTTCTTTGCTCTGTTGATGCAACAGTATCTCAAGATGAAGTTCAAATAGCCTTAACAGAATAGAGAATTTCGTGAGGAAAAATGAAAATATAATTTTAATTCAGTATACCTCCTGATATCTTCCCAGCCATAGAAAAGGAAGAAAGGAGTTCAGAGGGGAACAACACCAAGGGATGATATATTTGGATGGAGCATCACTTCACTGTCTACAGATTTTGTGCTGGATTTTGTGCAAAAGACTTAAAAATATCACAACTTCCTTGGCTGGTGTCCCTTTCCTCACCTCTTCCAGATTCCCCACACTGCTCTGACAATGCTGGCAATGTGGAATGGTATATCACATGTATGGTATATCCATGCAGCTGCTCAAGTACTCCCGTTCCAGCTCCAAGTGCTGCTGTCAGGAGACAGGGAGGTACTGTAGCTGCTGAATATGCTAAAGTGATCCTCCAATGCTATAAACACTTCCAAGGGGCTGTGACTGTCAGATTCAGACAAAATAAGGCTGGAGTTCAGCTGTGATGACTGGTAGTTCTAGTCAAATTAAATTATTGAGAAATGGGAGAGTAATAATAGCTATGGCTGGCAGTCCTAATTTCAATTACCCATGATTAGACTACGTATGGAATATTTGCGAACTTGAAATTCACATCTGTGCATTGAATGCTAATATCATCTGTAAGGGTCTGAGAATCTGTCTTCTTGAAAGCACTTGCTTCCCAGTTAGCAAGCTGCTGAGCCTGCATACTCCTTCCAGAACTCAGGTTATTCCTGTGGTAAGAAGCCATTAATTTTTGGATCTCAAGGCAGCTCAATACCATTTTCCAGAGAGTAGGGAAAAGAGTTTCTGGGTTTTCATTCTCCCTTATTTATGCAGCAGACTCTAGTCATGCCTCATATCCAATATGATAATTTGTGGGCTTGATGCACATGAAAGAAAGAAACAGTCTTATCTATTGTCAAAAGCTTTAATATATTTATATGTTGCTACCTCTTCACAGTATTTTACCATCCCTGCAAGGACTTCTGATTTTAGGATTAGTTGCATTAAAGGAAAGAAAAATTTCCTAATGGCAGAGGCTCAGACTGTCATTACTACACTAGTTTGATGAGAAATCACTTGTATAATTATTATTTCAGGTCAAGAAGTCTTATTTGGTATTGACCATTAGAAGAAGCATATGCAGAAGCAGCAGTGGACATGCCTCTTGGCCAATGTTTAAGCTCAGAGTAAGAGAATATCTACAAAATGAAAATGATTTCTTAATTGTAATGTTAATTTCTTAGTGCCTTTCATCTTCAAGAGTTGAGAAATATGAATTAGCAGAGTACCTTGAACACTGCAATAGAATTATTGCAGCACAGGGAAGTGGGTAAAACATACAAAGTAACTAATCCTCATGACTGAAAATTGCATTGTCACTAAGACCGTCATGACTTTTGTGTACAATCTTCTTCCCTTTACAAACAAAACAACCGTACATCATGATGTATTTTAACTGTATTTTAAACCTTGGTGCATTTTATGCATATATCATCTCAGGTTTGTATAATCATGGTGTCATATACAGAGATTCAATAATTAATTATATACTTGGGCAACAAAAGGAATGTACACATATCATCTCTAAAAATTTGATTGAGTTTTTTGAATGCAAAAGGTTTTTCTGACATTTTTATGGTCAGTTGTAAAAGGTTTTTGCATAACAAAGTAACACCAAGGATTTCAGTCATGCACATGGAATTGTAATTCACTTATATTCACTCTGGGAAAATAATGTGACTAATATTTTGGGTACAGAACTTTTGACTGTGTGACTGAAATGTCAACGTTATTGCTATTCCTCTGGGATAAAATGTCTGTTTGCTGCTATTGCTGAAATTCTTGAAGTTATCTTTGTGTGTGCAAGGGCTACACGCTCGGCCTGTAAAATCTTTATTTAAACACATTGTACAGTATTGCATGATCTCATTTTATTTTAATTGCTGGCTACTCTCCTAGAAACAAAACTCTTAGAGCACCTGATTCAAATTATACTCAGAATGCACTTCAATCTCAAGCAAGACCTTTCCTTTATTTAAAAGCTTACTCTTAATGAGATAATGCACTAGACTGAGAAAATACAGACAAGGCTGTCTAAATGCAAAGCATGTAAGTGTTTAATCAGCAATATTAGATATGATTCAGACAGATTAATTTTTTTCAGAACATATTTTGCTGAACCTTTTCAGGCACTGAATTCACAGGACCAAGCTGCTCTGTAGCACCATTCAATGTAAGTGCCATCACTATGAGATGATCTCTGTATCTTGGAGGACACAAGGGAAGCACAGAGTATGGAAGGGTAGGAACAGCACCTTTTCAGAGATAAATGTGCAGCTTTTGCCTCTCCACACTGCTGCATCTGGTGGTGTGTCTGTACAGGCAAACTGGCAGCAGTGGGTGGCAAATAATTTGCAGGACACACTGGCAAATCTCCAGCCCATTAATAGGGGTGGGCCTCAGGAGCTGATGAAGTTTTTAAATTTGAACTGTACCTGGTGAACAAAAAGGAAAAAAAAAAACAAATAAAGTGTTATAAATAAATCATGTAGGGTTTAATTCTGCTCTCCATAGCTTGCTTCTGTATCAATGCACGTGTGTCTATCAGTACGGTTAAATCAGTAAAACCTCATATAAACTTTACCTCATGACCATATGGTAATAATTCACATTGCTGTCCTTTTGGATGCTGCCTCATAATTTAGAGCACTGCTTCTAAGCCAAGATACTAAATGTTAACTTTCTTTAATCTTAAAAGGTCCTGGCAAGGTGCTCTAAGTGCTTTGTGTTTAATATGGGTATTTGAGGACTTTAAAGATCACATGCTGGTTGCTAGTGGTGAGTGTAGGTAGTTTGGCTTCCCCAGACAGGGGACTACAAAAACAGGAGGTTTTGTGCACAAGTAGATAAAACAGACCTTTTGAGTATATGATTGGCCCATTAGGTGATCACAAACAGAACTGGTAGGGCTGAATTTATATATGCAAATGACATGTAAACATTCATAACACACGCAATATGACCTATCTCCAAAGGACTGAAATCGCTCCTCATTTCAGGAGCATAGCAGCTTCTCAAAGAAATAAAAATAACAAATTCCATCTCACAGAGAGAAAGGAAGACAAAGAGGAAGGATCTTTTCGCTTCCCATTTATTTAAGTGTACTTTTTCATAACAAAAATGCAAGCCCTCTAGCATCATGTTTCCCTTCTTGTTCATCTCAAGTTGGTGAGGATGTCCTTGCCTATTTTTTAATTACATTTCTCCTCTAAGTTAAAATATCAAGTGAGATGCCCACAAGGCATATTTTTCTTGGCCATAATTTGGATATAGTAATTGAAGCTCTTAGCTTCAAAATGTCATGTAATGTTATAATCAGTCACTTTTTCTGTACACAACATAATTGCTCTTTCTTGAAAGTAAATAGGATGTCATATCCTGTCAATTTTACTTTCAAATAGCAATGACAAACTATTTTCTGAATATTATAAATCTTTATGCAGCCCTTTACTAGTCAGCCAGAATTAATTTTATTTACCTATCAATCCTTGAAATGATAAGCAGATGGAAGAAATCATGCTGCTGTGTGTTTGCACGTCAATCATTCTTAACAACATCCAAACCTGTTTCTTTTTATTATGTGTTTATTAATATTGTTTTGCATGTACATCAACTCAATTAAGTTAATGAGTGTACAACCTATTGCTACAATTTTCTTCAGGTTCTCAACATTTTAGTCTCTTTCAGAAAAACTTTCCTCTAGCATCATTGTATCATTACAGCAGCATCAGGACTTCTGTAATAAACCCTATTTTTCCAGCATTTTATCAGCTGTAGATAATTACTTCTGTGATTCTTCAACTTCAACTTCTGTTGAGAATTTGCATTTAAGTTCTCATCTGTTATTTCTCATCAAAAGAGGGGGAGAGAGAGAGAGAGAAAGAAAGGGAAAGAGAGAGAGAGAGAGAATGAGTGGGTGTGAGTGAGTATGTGTGTGTGTACTCACCACTTTCTGTAAGCAGTAGAGATGGGAAGTATAGTTAAATTATTACTTCTCTGTTTTTAGTAGAAAATAACTTTCTTCTTAGATTTCACAAGAAAGGAACTTTCACATTTGACAAATCAAACACACAGGAGCTTACTCCCTGCAGTTACTGGGAAATGTGTTATTACCATAGCTGCCCACCCTTTTCTTTACTCTTTGGTTGTTTTGCTGAGACATTTGCAGAGAACATGAGATAGATTTATGAAAGCACTTACACAACTAATGCAGAAATTAACAATATCATGATTACTGATAGAAGACGTGGGATTTGCTGCCTTCTGGTTGAAAAGTGTGAAAAACTTGTTGCTCTCTTATTCCAGCTGACTGGTGCAGGCATGAAGTCATGAAATCAAAGGTGGGTGGCACCTCCAGATTCCATGGCAGGCACATAAAGTGGCATCAGCTTATACGCACAGAGAAACTCCACCTCAGAGAGGTGCAGCCCTGGGTCAAATTTCTAAAATGTGGAAAGAAGTAGGTTTGCACACATATCATTCATGTTAGACTCAAACAAGGAAAATAATGAAAGATTCATTTGCAGTATACAGATTTTCTTTTCTTTTCTTTTTTTTTTTAACTCTATGGATTGCTCTTTATCCACTGTGTCGGATTCTGGAAGCCCAACTGTGAATTTTGGATTCTGATATTGGGGCTGGATGTCTGAAAATAGCAGCTTAAGGCTTTGGCACTGCATAATATAAGTCCTATGCTGCAACTAAACATAGAGCTAAATGTCATATTGGCCTCTTTGAGAATAAATACTGCATTTCCACAAAGATGATTTCTGTAGGCAAAATCGTTCATCTTGAAATGTTCTGCATGCCAACAACTTCCCACATGGTTGGCTTAGAGTTACCATACTGAGCTTCTTCTCCTTGCCTGAGATGATTGTGTTTCTTTGAGAAAATTTCCATGACACTCTCTTTTTGAGGTGGGAACCCTAGACAGATCTTCTCAAAGCATATTAATTCATCATAATATGATGGTTAAAGGAGAAGTAAATTAGGTTAGAAGGAAATCTGGTAGCAGCCCTACTCTGTTTTTTGCGGTTTTTTTTATCATTACCTCAGATTGGAACTTAGAAGTTCTTACATTAGAACAGTATGAAATTTTGCTTATCCACCAACTTTCATCCCATATTCTGTTAGAAATCTGGGAACTGCCCAGAATAGAATTAATTTCCATCATCCTGACTTAATGAACGGGCCATTTTAAACAGAGGTAGCAAGGACCAGGTGTGGGATCCTGTGAATCAAATACTGGATTCAAGAATCCATTTTAGACCACAAAAGCAACCAGACAGGCAGAGGTGGGAAGTGTCTGTTTCCGGAGCTTGAGGGGGGAGATAAGCAGACAAAAAAAAACTGAGCTGATTGATAAATCCAATTCATATCAATAAAAAAATAATTACTGTCCTTAGACTGCACAAGTGTGAATGTGAGCATATAAACTAAAGAACTGGTAAGTAGACTCAATCAGAAATCCATTCATCCTTTAACCACAGGAAACTATAAACCTTATTTTTTTAATGTATCTGTGTATGGACAGGGATTACTGTGTATCAATGCATCCATTTATGTATTTTTCTCTGTAAGAGGCTCACAGTACAGAGCTCCACAAAAGCGTTGAGAACACAGCATTTAGCTTCGTGGGTCAAAAGAGACAGGGCTGAAATCAGAGCTACATGCATAAAAGCACTGGGGTAAATTGAGAGAACTCTTTTAATATTTCCATTTTCCTAGCAGATGGTAGAAAGTACTTAGACATGATGACTCTTCCTGGATGTGCTAGCATATGCTGTGGAATTGCCCATACAGAAAAGTCTTGCTCATTACAAATCTCACAGGAGCTATCACAAACAAAGCACATCAATTAACATTTGCTTATTATGTGACTGTGTGCATGTGGCAATTTTCTATTTTTCTCTCATACATTAGGCCCATAATTTAGTCTGGATGAGAGCTACACCAGATGAAAGTCACGGCGCTTAGAGTACTGCTCTTTTCCTTTTATTTTCAAATAGGAATACTTACTGCTTATCTGTCTCACTTTCTCTCTCTCTCTTTTTTTCTTTATATTTCATAGCAATCCAAATGTTTTGAGGCTTTTTGCTAAACCCTCTGTCTATAACAGTTATTTTGGCATGATCTCAGGGTTTGAGGGAGGCAGTACAAGCTGTGCAGCAGCTGTCTGGCCCAGCATTATAACTCAGTGAACTTTGGCACAGGTCAGACTTTCAAGTAGCTTCTACCAGTATATCAACAACTCACAGGAATGTAAATTATGCTTACCTGAGATTTGCACCTACAGGAAGGCACATGTCTTTGGAAAGGCATAGTCCAGATCAAAGGCAATTAATGTATTCCCAAGGACTAGAGCTTGCTTGTATACAGTGCAACAGAAACTACACAAGAGTTTGTACAACCAGCCTCTTATGAGCAGAGGAACAGGAGGGACAACTGAGGTAATGTAATTCCCCCAGTCCCAAACAAATATGCAAAAGATTGAAATCTATCCACAGGACATATGGTCTATGGACCTCGTGACAGTGTCAGAGCAAACCCCCACGGGCCAGCAAAATGTGCGTTGTTACAAGAGCAACATTACAAGGCACAGAACTCTCTAGCTATTTCTTGAAATACTGAAATTTTGTGGTAAGCATCTATTAAAGTCATGCTTTATATCTGTAGATGGCTGTCACTTTATCAAGGAGAGGGAGAGGAGACTGCCATAGCAACATTGCTGGTTTCATTTCCTTCCTCAGGGGTGAATATCAGTTGCAGTTGTCCCTTTGTATCTTCCATATCTGCAAACAGCATACTCTGCATCCCCTCTGGGACTCCACTTGCACTGCTATCTCCATTTCCCCCTCAGAAAAAAATGTGATGAAAAACAAAAGCAGTAAATTGTTGAATCAAGCCCAGTACTTCAGCATAAAAATTGCATCTGGGTGCTGCAGCTGAACAATAAAAATGCTTGCTACCATTGTGGTTTGGAACTTTCTACCAGATATCTTTTGTCAATAAAAGGCTTACCAGGTTAGTGAATGCTGGTCATATACACTTTGCATCTGCCACAAAAAGGAAGTGTGATGCTCAGAAAAATGCAATCACAAGATGGTATTAGACACAAGGACCTTTCTGCTGCCCAGGACCTCTGTGATCCATCCCTCCAAGACTTCTTGCAAGCAACATGTTACATACACCTCAGCAATGCTTTCTGCAAGGAAAAGCTGCATGTTTCATACAGAGACATCAGTAGTTCAAGGGCAAAAATTGCTTTCAATGATGTTACTGACTATGAAAACTCCTCTAAGGTGCTGATGGAATGTTGATGATGCCACAGCTTCTGTGTTGAGCAGCGTGATTAAGCACTGTGAATGTGTGATAGAAGCAAATACTGCTTAAAGCCCACAGAAGGCATATTAATTGTATGTGTCATTCTTCCTCAAGGTACTACTTTGAGAACCTGTAGATGAACAGGAACTTGCTAATGCGGTAAGATCTGCACAGTCTTACTAGTGAGAAATAATTTTTAAAAGACAATTGATGTAGACGATAGGGAGAAGGACATCATCCTTATTTTTCTTTCCTTTATAGATTTCTCTCATGTTTCCCATTTCCTTACAATGGGTAGTGGGAGTGAGGAGGATCCTAGTGTCACCACAGCGTTATTTCTGTCAACAGTTTACTTACAAAACAAAAAACCCAAAACCACCTCACAAAAAAAAACCAAAAAAACACACACACACAAAAAAAAAAAAAAAAAAAAAAAAAAAACACCAACAAAAAAAAACGAAAAAACAAAAAAAACAAACAAACCACAAAAAAACACAAAAAACCCCCCCACAACCCTGTCATGGTTGCAGCTAGCCTGTAGCTGCCAAATAAATTTGGTCATATTGGTCATATCAGAACTCCAACCTTGATCAGCCTAGAAGTAAAACAAGTCCTCAGATGAGGCAGGGATAGGTTGGATTCAAGCCCGAGCAGGTACCTCAGCCAATCATGTTCTATTCAGAATGCAGAGATATCACTGGTCAAAGAGCTGATTAATGCCATGTTTGGGCAGTGCTAAACCTCAACCAATCAGTTCTCTACTCCAGGGAGTTTCGAACTCCTGATACAGGAAGGCTCTGAGCAATAAAATACTGTTGTCACATGGATCTCTGAGAGTTTGTGTCATCCCTGTCCCCAGCCACTGACCCTACATAATAAAACCCCACAACTGGCATGTAGACTGAGGAAGGAAACAGACAGATAAGATCAAAGGGGATATTTCTCTATTTGCATTAATCAGAAGAAAGAATTCTGTGTTAGCAGCACATTACAATTACTTCATTTGACTAATTGGTTTAACTCTTTGCAGTGCCTCCTCATTTCCAGTTCTAGAAATACTGTCTTTTAGTCAAGGATTAATTTTGCTGGCTACTGAAAAGCACAAACCCCCATGCTAAGTGCAGTTTTGGGAGCTTCAGAGAATGCAGACAGTGCACTAAGTCAAACACCTGTAATTTGAGTTCTTTCACCTTCCATAAACTCACTAAATTGCTTTGCCTTTCTAACCAACCTCAGTTCTTTGACCACTTGAGCAAAGAAAGTATTTCCAGGAAGAGAAAAAAAATTTAAAAAGTTATCAAATATTATATATGAAGATAACACAAATATTCTTCAGTGTTGACATGTAATATTACTCGGAATTTCATTAGTGCCAAACATAAGAATCCTTATATTAGCCTGTGGAGAAAGAAATTACACTCATTAGCATTTTTCTCTTCAAAGGAAGAGGTGTGCACAGTAGCCTAAAGGGGATCTGTTTGTCAGAAATCCATATGCCATTAAAAGGGTGGTACATTTATGAGCCCATTGAGTCTCCACAGCAGACTCAATATCCTTCAAAGATAGTTTGGGAGCCAGTCATACAAAACCCAACATGACTCCACTGCATTTTATCATCCTTGGGAGAAGCTTCATTCAAGATCTCTGAATGAACTGAATGCATTCATTCCATTTATATGC
The DNA here is from genome assembly GCF_036417665.1 of Passer domesticus. Lineage (NCBI taxonomy): Eukaryota > Metazoa > Chordata > Aves > Passeriformes > Passeridae > Passer > Passer domesticus. Next base: position 53,362,889 of record NC_087512.1, on the reverse strand, counting down.
CTGAACATTTTTAAGACTTGTACATTTCATTTCAGAATATGAAAAAGGCTGTCATGCTGAAATTTGAAAATTACTTTTATAAGCCATAAGAAATGCTTATCTCTCAAGGAGAAAAAAAAAAAGTCAACCAACCAAACAAACCAGTTTCTCAATCCTTCAGAAAGCACTGAGATCCTTATCTTCTGTTAACTGCCTATGAGCTGTATCCAGCTATCATTTTAACAACACTAATGAGTTCAGAACTAGTACGGGAACAGACAATATTCCAGGTGAAGAAGTATGAAAACTACATTATATATCAAGAAGTTTTGTACTGAATAGACTATGAACCAGACCAAAAAAAAAAAAAAAAAAGAAGTTTTCAATGAAGGTGAAGGCATGTGAAGAATCCAAAATCCCTGTAGGAGCTGTATCCAACTTTCAGGGAGCATGTTGCCATGTGAGAAACACCCAGAGGGAAAAAAAAAAAATTCAGCACCAGTACAGGTAAGGGTGAGTAGAGAGTCTCTGTGCCTCAAATACCTGAATGCAAATATTCTAATCCTTTGCACTCTTATATCCTGACTGTATTCAAATTTCTGCTGAGGTTGGGTAGCTAGCAAACATTACAGGAATCAGTGTCTTAGTACAGCACCCCAGAATGTCAAAAAGCTTCTGATTACAGTCTACTACCTAAATTAATAATTCAGGATGCACAAGAGGAACCTCTCCCATGTTATTTTTTAGGACAGTGTAAGATTCTTGCTGCCTCCAGCCAAAGGACTTGCAACACTTCTCTCCTATACAGACAACTTTCTGCAGGTCCAAAAGAAAGGAGAGGTAACGGTAAACAAACCCAGATCCTCCCAGTGTATCTAAAAACATTGCACAAAAGTTACCAGACGGGTATTTAAAACTCACCTATTCTATGTTCTCATATTCTCAAACAAAGAAAAATAGCACACTTTTTGCACTTGATGTGTATCATACAGAGTGGGAACCATCTATATTGTTTCTTTCAAAACTGAAAGGAAGTGTACAGGAAATTCTGGTGTTGTTGCTCTGAATTCCAAATTATTTTACTATATTGGCTACACAATGTGCAGGCTTCGTCCTTTCTTTATTTCTGTCAGTGACTTTCTGTGCTTGAGAATCTACCTTCATTTTAATGAGAATGAGATTTCCTAATATTCAAGGATGTGTAGAAAAACAGGACAAAATATGGAGAGAAAGTGGTCCTGTTATATATACACTTAACAGGTGAAAAAACCTAGTCACTAATCTGTGCTAATGCGTGTGGAGGACAGCAAGTGCAATATTCACTGCTGCCCTGTAAAACCCTGTAGGCAGGCTGGGCAGTCTCTCCATCCTGGTCCAGTTCTCTCTTTCATAGTAAGTGACAGCCCAAGACAGTCTGTCTACTTGTCCAGCCTTGTTTACATTGTGCTAATAGTAATATACCATTTTTTATAATACATTAGGAGAAAGAATTCAAAAAGCAGCTGCCAGTGTCATAGTTTAGAAATCTAGCCAAAGGTAGCATGTAATTTTGAGAGCCTGATATTCCCATCTTGTCCTACAGGCTAATCTCCCTGGTCCTGGTTGGACCCTGTCTCCCAATTCACTAAGCAATACCACAAATCAAGGGAATTAAATATAGCCCTTCCGGTGTGATAGAAGACAAAGTCATGATTTACCAGAACAAAAGAAAAAAAAAAAAAAAGATAGTCAGAACTACATCTTCCGTGAGGAAATGTGACATGGGAAATATTGTATATTGCTTTGTTGAACTAAAAAAATACCACCTTATTTTTCTAAAGACTCATTCTAATTATATTTGAATAAAGCATAATAATTTTTCAACTTTCATTTTCTATTTTTAAAAAAATCTGTTTCTGCAGGTTCTAAATATTCCTGCATATTATTTAGATTTTTAGAGAAAAAAAATGTTGATAACATATTTTGAGAGTATGTGAGTTGTAGAAAAAAAATTTTAGAAAGACAAAAAATGTTGGAAACCTCTAGGAAAAGTGTAAGAAATTACTATTGTATATTTAGAGAAATGTTTTTCTATAACACACATTGATCCACTATTTTCTTCATCTTTTTCCTCTTCTTGGATCTCTATTTTCTACTGGGAATGAGTTCAATTTACTGTATGCAGACACATTTTGGTGAAGAAGCTGCTTGTTCCAAGTCTGCATTACATACATAGGAACATTTTTTATTCATCTTTGGGAAGAAGGTGAAGTCATGTCTGTAGCTTTGACCTAACATATAACTGAAACCAGTGTCTACTTTATAGCCTAAGAAGCTGCAGGGAGAGTAAGAAGCCACCTTCAGCTTTTGTTCTTTATCCCAGCTTTGTGGGCATAAACCCCAATTCAGAGGATAGCAGAGGACTCTGTGGTGGTGTCTGCAGGTGTTTGGGGGACCCAAGAGTGGTGCAGAGGCTGCACAGTGCTCCTTACAGCCTTTGGTGATACTCTACATCCTCAACTACAATCTGTTGGGTGCTGAAATGCATGTGAAACAGTTCTTGAATACGCTTCAAACCCAGCCATTATACTCCTTGTCACTGTGGGCTGCTTGTAGTCAAGAAAGACTATCACTTACCAGTGTTAGACTATCCCTAGGCTCAGCATTTGTAGCCTGTTTTTGCTCCTCCTAAATTAGTTTTTGCCATTCTGGAAAGGAATTTTCTGTACCTGGGGACAATTCTTTTGAAATGTTCTGCTCATTTCCAAGCAGCAGTCAAGCATCAAATTAGGAATTATCAAGAAAGGAGCAGAGAAGAAAGTGAAAAGCATCTCTATGGACAAGCTCAAGCAGTGGCCCATGGGAATCTCATGAGGTTTTACAAGGCCAAATGCTGGTGCTGCACCTGGGTCAGAGCAATCCCTGGTGCCAGCCCAGGCTGGGCATGAACAGATGGAGAGCAGCCCTGCCCAGAAGGACTTGGGGGTGCTGTGGGTGAGAGCTGGACATGAGCCAGCCATGGGCACCCCCAGCCCAGAGAGCCAAGTGTGTCCTGGGCTGTACCCAGAGCCCGTGGGCAGCAGGGAAGGGAGGGGATTCTGCCCCTCTGCCCCGCTCTGGTGAGACCCCACCTGCAGAGCTGCCTCCAGCCCTGGGCTCCCAGCACAGCAAGGACACAGAGCTGCTGAGAGAGTCCAGAGGAGGCACCAAGGTGAGCAGAGGGATGGAGCACCTCTGCTATGAGGAAAGACTGAGAGAATGGGGATTGTTCAGCCTGGAGAACAGCAGGTTCTTAGGGTTACATAACTATGGCCTTCCAGTCCCTGAGGGGACTCCATAAGAAAAATGGAGAGGGGCTTCTTACATGGCCATGTAGTGACAGAACAAGAGGGCGTGGCTTCAAACTGAAATTATGTTTAGATTGGATATTAGGAAAAAACTTTGATAGTGGTGACAGACTGGAACAGGCTCCCGTGAGAAATTATGACTATCTCATCCCTGGAAATGTTCAAAGTCATGTTGAATTGATCTTTGAATAATGTGGTCTGATGGAAGGTGTCCCATAGCAGGGGTATTGGAACTGCATGATCTTTAAGGTTGCTTCCAACCCAAGCCATTCTATGATTGTATGATGCTAAACTACAATAAATACACAATGTACCTGCATGCTGAATATTTAGTGTCCCTTTCGTAGCCCTCATTTTGTAGTCAGAAAGTTATAATAAAACTGCAAAATATGAAAAGAAAATATAAAGGCCAAAAGACGAAACCACAGCACAAAAAAGATTTTGTTTGAGGGGGTGGACATGTTGGGCTAGGAGACTTAAACCTGGACAGGAGGCAACAATATATACGAGAGGGGTCCATAAAATCTTGAATAGTTCGAAGGAGGTGACTAAGAAGTGATCATTCACTATTCTTATAATACAAGAGCTGAGAGTCACCCAATCAATCATGAAGTTTAAAACACTCAGTGGAAATACTTTATCACTTAATGCATAAATCATGGAACATAGTTCTGTAGTGTGTTGTGGAGGTCAGTAGAGTAAATGGGTTCAGAAACAGATGCGAAAAATTTATAGAGGAAAGCTCCTCTAAACACCATCATCTGGTTGCCTACTCAAAGGTCCTTAAGCCAATGACTGCCACGCGGGAGAAGAATATATGAGAAGAAAGACTATACTTTGCTGCTCTTGGTCTTTTGTAAGTTCCTCAGTCTCCTCTTACAGGTTACAGGCTGTCAGAAAATGAGCTGTATTGTCTGAGCAGCTGACAAGGATTTACTTTGTGTTTACAGTTCTCTCAGTCATTATAGATGCTCCTTTTTGAAAGGCATGTAAATTGTATCTTGTAGCTTTTTTGAATAAGGGCAAGTTTTTAAGAATACTTGTTGAACAGAAGTAAAATTTCTTCTATTTTCTTCTAGGTTATCAATGAGTTGAATGCTGAATCTCTCTGTCCTTTTTCCATCTTGGTTAAATGGGTCAGACATGGTTACCTAATTTTCTAGATAATAGGAATTGGTACTTCATCTAAGACAAAATCTTTCTTCTCTATTGGCATTGTTTTCAACAAGTTTATTTTGCTTAATTATATACCACTTTGTTTCGTTCAAAAGATCCAAGCTATTTTAAGAACATTAGTAGAAAATGAAAGTTAAGTATTTAAGTTCTAGCAATACTTTCCTCCTTCATTATTTGTTTGTTTTATTTTACTTTGGTTTTTTGCTGATTTTTGGTTGGTTTTGGTTTTTGTTTGTTTTTTTTTGTGGTTTGGGGGTTTCTTTATTTTGCAGAAAGAGGCAGAAAGCTATCTGTCCATAGCCTTCAGTTATCACTATATATGTTTATCACTGTATACTATCATGCTGTGGTAGATATGCAAATACATCTCCATTAAGTTAAATGCAGTGTTGTCATAGAGACATTTATGGAAGGTTTTGTCTCTTTTACAGCTAATTAGATTCCAAATTTGCTCACCTAATTGAATCAAAACCATTAATTCAAGTAGATAAACAGTAACTTACTCTTTGTGCCCCTGTGCTGGTTGCAACTGGGGTTCAGTAAATTTTCTTCCCAGTGGCAGGCACGGGGCTGTGTTTCATATTTGTGCTGAACCCAGGGTTGATAATTCAGAGATGTTTTTGTTATTGATGAGCAGGGATTGCACAGAGCCAAGGCCTTTTCTGCTTTGCACAACACCTCACTGAGGAAAGGGCTGGGGTCCCTTCAAGTTTGGGAGGGGACACAGCCAGGACAGGTGACATCAAACTGACCAAAGGGATATTCCAGATCTTGTGACATCAGGCTCTGTGTACAAAGAGAGGGAAGAAGGTGGAAGGGGGTGGACATTTGGACTGATGGTGTTTGTCCTCCCAAGTCACCGTTGCAATGGGACCCCACTCTACTGGAAATGGCTGAAGAGCTGCCCAACCATGGAAAGCAGTGAACTGATTTGTTTTTTTGTTCTTCTTGTGTGCATAGCTTTTGCTTTCCCCACTAAGCTGTCTGTATCTCAGCCTAGGAGTTTTGTAGTTTTTACTCTCCTCTCTCTCTCCCTGGTCCTGCTGGTGAAGGAGTGAGAGGGCGGCTGCTGGGCACTGGGCTGGGGGTAAGCCACAACTGCCCCACATGCCAGAAAAACCTGTTTAAATGAGAATGGTGTTGATATGGAAATTTTGAATGTTGCCTCACTTCATGTATTTTGCTGAGTCCAGCCTTCTCTAATACAGAAGGATGTTTGAAATTCTGTCATTAGGGTCACACGAGCTCTGTGTCCTGCTCCTGGCTTCTCAATACAAGCGACACAAGTACATACCAAAGAGCCCAATAAAGGTCCCCAAAAGTGATTAAGGCCTTGGAGCTGCCTTGAGAACAGGCTGAGAGAGCTGGGATTGCTCAGTCTGGAGAAAAAAAGGCTCACAGGAGACCCCATCGACGTGTGCAAATACCTGAAGGGAGAGGAGATGCCATGTCACATATCTTTGTGAGCCTCTGCTCCTCACTTGTAAATTAAGGAGTGAGCCCTCTTTCTGTCCTTTCTATTGTGAAGGGAATGAAATTAATCTTGTACTTTACTCAATGCTCAGGTGAAATCTGTTTAGACTGTTGTATCCAGATTTGGGCAACTACATTTCAAGAAAAATGGATCCAAATGTAGAACATTTCATGAAAAGTGGAAAGAATTACCAAAGGTACTGAAAAAAAAGACTTGATAAGAAATTCTGGAATAAATTGCAGTTTCTTAACCCAAGAAGAAGCATGGAAGAAATTGTTCTCCTCACCTTATGGTGGACATGATAATAAATAATTATTTTAGGTTTCAGATTTAGATTAGTTGTTAAGGATTATGTTATGTGTTATGTGCTGATGATGTAAGTACACTGAAGGCCTGGGGATATTTTCCAAAGAAGTCTGGGGCTCAGAACTTTAAAAAGCTTATTAGGTTAGCATCTGTTGTAATTATAAACATCACACGCCTCCCATAATCTTACTAATACCATACCAGGTAGTGTTATTAGTTAATTCAGGTTACTGGAAATACTTCTCCATCATTGATTCCTACATTACTATCCCCTAATTTGCAATCAAAGTAAGGACATGCCTGCAAATATGCCCAAGAGTACTGAAGAAAGGATGGCCAGCTTGTGAAAGGAAATCCTGAAGTCTTCAATAGAACTCAAGATGGTATTCGACAGAGAATTTTTTTGCAATGTTCCTAAAATCTTGGACCACAAAAGGAAACTATGTAATTTGGTTGACTGAGTTTCTTGTATCTCATATGAGACTGGCAGGTGTTTCAGAGATCCTTAGCTGGTTTTCCTGAAGACTTAAAACTATGGGCTGTACTTATGGAAGGCAGATCAGGACAGGAGAATGTGTAATTTCTTTGTAATACAGACCAATCTTTGGGATCATTTAGATGAAAAATTGTCCCTGAATGTACTTATAATTCATTTATCTAAGAAGTAAAGAGCTTAGCCCTTCTTCTCAGAAAAATGAGCCACTTAAAACATGTTAATAACTCCTGGGCTTGACCTGAATACTTCCCACTACCTCAATAATTAATAACTTATTTTGGACTTAGCTAAACCTTAAGAATTTAATATGTTATGAAACACAACAACTCTTTCCAATGAACTGATCCTGGAACTCTGTAGGAAGATTTAATACATAAATCTGATGTTCTGTATACATATGCATGTTTCTCTTCCTCTGGGCTTGTACTCTTGCCAGCACAGAGACACTCCAAATAATACTGCAGGGAGAACAACATTCTAGCCTATACTCTTGTGACCAGCAGAGGTTCAATGTTGATTGCCAGGAGAGTTAGGAAGGATGAAAGGATTTTGGGAAATGTATGGGAACACTCTTTCTGAACAGCAATTGGTGTAACAGTGGTTTTACTACTCTCTGATGGATCTGTCATGATCCATCATCATGAGTACCAGCAAAACAAAAAGAAACAAACAGTTAATTGCTTAGGTAAGACAAACTCCACCAATTTAATGTTATTCTTGAATAACATAATATGATCCTCTATTAAAAATTCAACTGCACTCTCTGGGGATTTAAAATAAACCGTTTTAAAACAAAAAATGGTGATGTTTGAACCAGAATCAAAGTAGCCAATGGTATGTGTATCTCTAACCAGTGCCCTTGCTCATCGTGACTCAGAAGCAATTCCTTTAATTGAAACTACCTCTGTTTTTTTTTTTATTTAAAACAAATCCTATCTATCAGATGAACTGCAGTCAGCATTGCAAAGGGAAGATCTCAGCCATGAGCACACACTGCTGATAACACAGATCACTCTGCTGTCTTTGTGTCTGTGGTTCTCCTCCCTCAATGCTTCCCATACTACATGCCATCATCCTTAAAAACTCACATCCTCTCTGAGTTCACAGAAAATCATAGTTAAACTCTAGTGAATGACTCAGAATACCTCCTCACCTGAAAATAACCACAATTTTCTGCATGAAACTTGCAACAATTTTGCTATCAGCTGAATACATTTCAGAGAATAACAAAGAAATAGAAACCTTTCATTAAATTCAAGGGATTTTTTACAATACCAGAGAAGTGTGTTTTCAGATCTTTGTGGGCAGAGCTGAAAAAAATTTGGCTTAGTGATTTGAGGCTTCCTACAGGAGGTATTTAATTGTGAAACAGAAGAATCAAATCCTGCAGCTCATGAATTTTGTTGGCATAAGCTATTGAAAATTACTTAGTCCAATAGAACCATGTTATGCATGTGTGGAAAAAAGAAAGAAAGGCTCAGAGGGAGATTAGATGATGCTTATTCTTGTTGTAAATGGAAATCAGTCTCCATTCCAGTTTCTAGGCTCACAAAAATATTTCTTTTGAAATTATCTCAGTTAACTGTTGTTGAGTTGTTATGGGGAAAAAATTTGTTCCATTGAAACACAGAGGGAAATTGGGTGAATTGTAAGACCACTGCTGTATCAAAAGCATAAAAAATTAAAGTAGAGCAGTTGTCCTTAAGCATCTTTTCATGTTTCCTTGCAAAACAGTAGCTAGTGGAGTTTTTTAAGATTCTCTTCAAATGGCTTAAAGAATATTTTGCATATGAAGATACAGGTATCAGTCTTCTGCCAGTTTGAGCCTACACCATGTAAAAATGCCTTCTAAAAGATGTTCAGCATTGTTAACTGCTATTGCATTCTGGCTACAGCTGACATGATGACTCTTAAGAGAGAACACAGCACTCTCCTGGATGACTGGATTAGACAACTAGTAGTGGAGGTCACTGCATAATTATGTTTGATTTTTTAAAAAAAGAATCCTAGAGGATTTTTTGGTGCTTACATATTCAGAATTAGAGATGTAAATTTAGAAAGTTCAAAAAGTGCTTGTTCAAATTTAGAGGAACTTGAAGCCTACACACCCTCTTTAAATATAAAACATGCATAGCTCAAAGCTTGTGGAAATAAAATTTCCATATGCAATCTTTTGCATATCAGCAAAATAATCTATCCATGCTAAAGAAAAATTGCATCATAAGAAAAAACAGTTACGTATGTAAACGATATTACTGAATCATTCTGACTAGCTCCAGCAAACATTATTTATGGTTTTCTGAACTTTATAATTTTGGGTTCGAGCAGTATATGTAATTCTGTTTAGAGTGCTCTAAATAAAGCTCTAATAAAGCATTTTGTTCCAACTGAAATCAGTTTCCAAAGCTATCAATTTTCAAGAAAGAAGTCCATTATCCAGCTATTTGTGATTATGTATGGCTTGAGGGAAAACGTGAGAAAATTAAGTCTAACTATGCAAATGTATGAGTATAATTACTCAGATGCTGACAGTGTTACATATTTTCTGTGTCCACTAGTAGAATCTAGCCTATAACTTTTAAAGAAAAATATGCAATGAGTTGAAGATGACTAATCTACTTTGAAAAACTATAAAAAGTATATTAGTGAGCCTAGTAAGTTCTTAACTAGGTTTACTGAAGACCTCTGGAACCACACACAACTAAAAATACTCTAAGTGTTTAACAGAAGTATAAGCAGTTGCAGTTAGTTAATTTGGTCCTTCAGTCACAAAATGCATAGATAACAGAGAGGCAAGAGACGCAAAGAGAAGAAATAGAGGAAAAAAGATCTAGAATGATAGATAATATGAAACGTTTACGAAATAATCACTGGAAGATTAATTAGTTGCAAACAAGATGTCACACAAAGCCTAAGAATGAGCAATGCAGCATGGCACGCACAAATCCATTTCTCCTTCAGGAGAACTATGTATAAATAAAATACACTGAAAAGTATTTCCTAGATTTACACAAACTACTCTCACATCAAAAGTTAAAAAAGAAAAAAAAAAGATGCTAAGAAAAAACAAACACATTTTGGCAGCAGAGAGAACAATAAATATATTTACAAAACGGTGTTTGGGTTTTTTTGTTGTTGTTGTTTTTTTGTTTTGTTTTGTTTTGGGTTTTTTTGTTTGTTTGTTTGGTTTGGGTTTTTGTTTTGTTTTTTTTTTTTCCTCCGAAGTGGAGATACTTCTGATGAAATGCAGCAGAGGCACAAGAAGCTCTACCCATATGGCAGAAACCGCAAAGAAGGCTGTCCGCCCACCGGAAGAGGGAGAGGACAGGAGATGGAAGAGGAAGTTGAATAGGAAAGAGGAGATACACGGTCTGTTAAGAGTTTGAATGACTGTGAAGGCTTCAGATTCCGGGGGGGGGGAAACTTCACACTCATTCTCAATGGAAACTGATGGCCCCAGTTCACAGTTCTCTTGTGGTGAGAAGTGGTGCTTTCAGGCAAACAGACAGACTGGACAAAACAAATCTTTCGAAGTTCCTTCTGAGAGGTGGGGCAGGAAGCAGGGGCCATGAGAAGAGGAAGAATAGCACGGAGGTTGTCTTACTGAAGCCACAAGCATTAAAAGTGTGATAATGATATTGAATGTGTATGCAATTTCTTTTGCTATTTTACTAATTACAAATTGTTTATATCCTCTTCTGAATACAGAATGGGTTTGCTTTCTTGGTGATGCTTTGACAGAAGAGTAAATGCAGGCAGTTAGAAGGATGGCTAAAAAGAAAGATAGGTAAGATTGAAACATGTCACTGTACTTACTAACACAATATAATTAAAGCAAATGACTTACAAAGTTTAATATCTTAGAGAAGATCATCAGTATACTTCTTTTCATAAAAACAGAAGGAAGTTTGTTTTACACAAACTTTCTCTTTGCATATTCTGGATCTTATATAAAGAAATAACAATAGATGAGAACTGTGATAGAAAATCCATAAATCTGATATGACCTGATTGAAAATCTACTAGAGTGATGGCAAATAATAAAAATGTTCAATCAAGTATGTATCAACAAGTCACAATTTCTTTTAAAGCCATTGGTGATTCAATAAAGAGCCATATGGCTCTTCTCTAGCTGGTCTAAACTCAGCTACAGCCTTCTTGAAGAATATTTGTGAAGAGCATCTATCACGCTCAAATGTCACACAGCTAATTCATCCCCCCCCACCCCCAAATCTGTTTACAAAGACAGATGGCAATATGCTGGTTTGTCATTTAAAAAAAAAAAAAAAAAAAAAAAAAAAAAAAGTGGATGTCAATGTAATAACTATATCTAGACATTTGCTTGGAAACCTGGCTATTGCAGCACGGCTCATCCAGGTGCCCTACAGAATCACAAAACACTCCACTGAGGGTGACCTACCAGAGCTATCAAAAACAGTTCTAAATATATTGAAAGGAAACATGGCCCAGACATCTCAGCAAGTGAGATCCTAGCAAAGATATAAAAAGCATTAGAAGTCCTTAACTGAGGGGAGGAAGGGAAGTAAGACAGGAAAATCTTGTGATATCCAAGGGACTTGAAATTATAGCTTGAGTTTTTCATTTGCTTTGCTGAGGTGGTTGAATCATCTTGAATTTAATATGCTCCAAATCCAAGAAATTAGCAGTTAATTTCAATTTATAACTTCTTCGTGTCAGAAAGACAAACATTTCCTAATTAAAGGCAGTTTGAAAAGAGAAACATTCTTCTGTCTTGACTGTAGTGCTGCAAAGTCTGAATTCCCCTTATATATAGGGACAAAAATAGTAGTTGACTCTGTCTTCATCAACAATCTCCTAAACTAATTCAGATAGAATTAACTTTAAAGCATGTATACCACCGCTGAAAGTATTGTAGTTACCTTTTTACTTAAACTGTATAGGAACTCAGTAACTTCCTGTGAATTTCTGCCTCACTTAAGAAAGTAATTTACTGTGTTGACATATGTAAATTCCTCGTGATGAAATGAATGACAGAAAAACTTCTAGCCCAAATCCTCTGTACTGTTGAGGCCTTTAAAATAACTTGTCACAAAAGGAAGTCTAATTTTATATCTTGAAATTTGAAGAATTTTCCATAACCAGAAGCCTTGCAATCTACATTCTATCATGGAAAGTTTCAATAAAAATTAAATTAATGCAATGCTTTCTGTACATCTGTAGTTAAATACCCTGCTTTGTTATCCCTTTGTTCTTTCACAGTAAAAGCTACTGGTGAAAGAACTTTGATTTTCCATATCCTGTATAGCATATTACATCGCAGCTTCAGATAATTATGCAGATTTTGGAAAGGGTTAATAACACCCTATAATTTTTATATGTTTGGAGGAGCATAACTTAGAACCTTAAGTCAATAGTAGAACATTGGTTTTTTTATAGCATCTTTACATTTTCCTAGTATGCCAGGTGCCACACAAACAATACAGCTTTATCAGATGATGTCAGTTATGGCTGGGACTCTTCTACGTTTGGCTCTGACCAGTAACTATGAGGCAGTCAGGAATGGAGGAAAGGAGGAAGACAACCATACTATGAATGAGCACATAATTTTTAGCAGAGTGATAAAGAGAGAAACTGGAAAAACTCCAAAATAGAAATGGATGAATAACAAGAATTACAATATAAAATTCAGTGGTACAGTTGCAATTAGAGTTGATTTGCTCCTCAGAGAGTGAGAATAGAGGTGTGTTTCAGGTGAGATCCCATGGATCCTGTCCTGAATCTGATGCTACTCAGTATTTCCATTAGTTAGTTGGCTGATGGAGAAAAGGTGTGCTACATTTTCAGCTGATACTAAATGTGATTGGAATACAAGAACACAGAATGACCTTGATAAGAGAAAGAGGAAGCAGATTGTGTGTAACAGGTAGAAATAATTGGCTGCACTGCCAAGCAATGAGTTGCGCAGAAATTAACTTGTATTTACGAACAGTCAGCTGTTGTGCTTGTTATCAACATCACATCACTGCAGAACAGTCAAATGTCATATCAACAGACATATACAACCAGTGCATATAAACTGCCTGTGAACTGATTTGTTCAGTCTACACAACTGGGGAAAGACTGTAGGAATTGGGGTTATGGAGTGGGGAAGAGAGAAGCTGATTTTTGTCTATGCACAGGAGATTGAAAACCAAATACCATAAAAAGTGTGTTTACATTAGAATGCAGATACAGATTGAACACCAGGAAGAGATCTAAGGGTAGTACGAAGCTGAAGTACTTAAAATTGTGTGCATTAGTACTTTATTCTATTCTTGAACTACTTTTATTGAAGTTATATCCCTTTAAAAGGACTTTTCTGCCACCCTCACAGATTGACAAATACACATAATCCTTGCATAGTAAACAGGAATTTCTATGCTTGCTTCAGGATTTTGTATGTCTTTAAAGTTTACACAACTAGATTCATTCTATGAACATACAGGATCTTGTAGAAAGTGTTCACTTTCCAGAACTTTAGCAATTTTTCAATGCAGATCATTTAAGACTTGAAGGAAGTTAATATGCACAAAATAAGCTATGCAGAAATGAATTTTTATTTTTCTGATTTTCATTCCTTGTTCAATTCTGGCCTGCAATGCATGAGTATACTGCAATTAAAGTGGCCTTAAATTGTCATTATGGGACAAGTACTTTTCCACACCTGCAAATGTCATTATTCATACAAGTAGATTGTGCACCATATGAATGAGAATATTTCCAGCATTAATAACTTTTAAAATCACAGTGTGAAAACTAAAATTAAAAGTAAGAAGCCTGCCAATAGGCTGTAGTAATCAGGTTGCTGACCTTTGTTCTTATTAATGAATAGCTACAGTATAATTCTTGTGCTTTTTAATAAAAATGTCATCCCTGCTTCTCTAGACATCTGCTCTCTTTTTCTATCTGGACTTTGAAGCATTACTGAGACAAAGCAGACACTGTAAATCTGATGCATAGTGGAGTGATATTAAGTTTTTGGGAACAATTTGCTATAAACCAATGAATTTATTAAATCTTTTTTGTGGCTTCATTGAATGTTGAATAAGACCCTTACGTGTCCCTGCTTTTTTCAGAAGGTCCTGTAGACACTGAACCAAGTCATGAGTAATACACAGGGTAAGAACTTTGCTCTCACACAACTCAACTTGTCCTTGAAACCTACATCTACTATTCTTGGAATAAGGTGACTGTCACTTGGGAAGTGGAAAATCAATATGTATGTGAGTGACCCTGTTTTTGCTGCTGGTATGATTCACTTTCTTTAAGTGCTATGCTGAAATTATAGCTTGAAAAAACCAGACTGATAATTCCAATCTTACAAGAGTTATTTTTTTTAAATCCAAACGCAGTTAAACTGTTTTTTCTTAGCTATATTAAAAACTGTTATTGCTGACAAATAGCATTCTTGACAATAAGAAAAATAACCAACTTCAAATAATCAGAATTATTCTCTCATTTAAAAAAAAAAAGTATATTACTTTTTTATTACAAGCTTAAAAAGAAAAGTTTTTCAACCTGTGTGGCTTGAAAAGTATTCGTATTGAAAATCAAATCAGAAAATACAAATTGGCCTATAGAATTGCCATTAGAAAAGCAAATGGTATTATCAGAATCTCAGAGTGAATAAACTAAACAGAAGCTTCAGTATCTTGGGACTTAGATACACAAATATCTCAAAATTATCTGGAAAATAAAAGCTAAACACCAAATACCAAAGTCTATTTTCTGTTGCTAGGATTCTTCTCACTCTTATACTCCCATAACATTCATGTGCATGAATGGCAGAAGTGGGCTTTTGACCTATAAGGTAGTTACAGTCACTTGGAAGGCGGTGTAGCAAAAGCTTACAAAAACTTGCTGCTTTTATGTCTGCAGGATGCTAATATGATTTTATACAACAAAGAATTCAAATAAAGTCCATGCAGTTTTTTTTAGTTGGTTTGGTTTTGGGGGGTTTGTTTTTGTTTGCAGGTTTTTTGTTTGGGTGTTTGGTTTTTTGTTGGTTTTTTTGGTGTGTTTTTTTTGTTTTGTTTGGTTTGAGTTTTTTTGTAGCTCAGAAGTAGAAACACACCAATAGTTTGGAGTACAAATATATGCAAAGAGCCTATTTCCCAGTCAGGATTACAGATTTTTTTGTGGACTTCTCTCCCTATTACAAGGAATGATAAGCATCCAGAAGATCTCTTACATTAAAAACTTTTATCTCAGCTACCTAAAGTGCTTAATTGTATTGCAGACAGAAGTACAGAACAATGGAAATGAAAGGGTCTTCTGGTGGTGGTCTGGTCCAGCCTCATTGATCCAGTAGGGCCACACAGACCCACTTTCCTGGGACCATGTCCAGATGGTTTTTGGTATCTCCAAGGATGGAGACACCACCACCTCTCTGGGCAGCCTGTGCCATTGCTCAGTCACCCGCACAGGGAGAAGGAGTTTCCTGATGTTCAGAGGGAACCTCCTGTGTTTCAGTGTGCGCTTGTCACCTCTGGCGCTGTCACTGGGCTCCTCTGGAAAGAGCCTGGATCCATCATCCTTGCAGCCTCCCTGCAGGAGTTTATGTTCATTAGTGAGATCCCCTGAGAGTTTTTGTTCTCCAGCACGAACAGTCCCAGCTTTCTCAGCCTTTCCTCATACAGGAGATCCTCCAACCTCTTAATGTCTTCATGCCTTTTGCTGGAGTCCCCAGTCCAACTCTTTTCAATGTCTGTTCTGTACTGGGGAGTCAGATCTGGACTCAGCACTCCAGCTGTGACCTCAGCAGTGCTGAATAGAAGAAATGCCTCACTTTCCTTGACCTTTTGGCAATACTTCTCCTAGGGCAGTCCAGGACACCGCTGGCCTTCTTTTCATTACACAGTGGAAGCTGAATATGGTACTAAAATCCAATATCATATTTATTCATGTTAACTCCCCAAAGAAACTGAAGGAACTAACTTAGTGGAAGAAGCAATCATTCTGTCATTCCCCTTTTCTGTAATACAGAATTATTTCCCAGATGTTTAATCTATTCCAATAACTAGCCTCTTTTCTAAGCTCCATCTCCAAGTACTGATCATGATGACCTTTCATTTTGCACAGCACAAAAAATGTTCCACTTCTGTTCAAGTTATAATTTCTGACAAACACATGTACTCCTATGACTGAATTTACACTGCTTTTACCTGCTTCTGAATACACACTGAGTTAAAAATAAAATTACTTTTTTGGTCCATTAAAATCTTGAAGAAATACAAGTTCATTTTGACCATCCCTCTAAGGACTAACTGAACTTGCTGAATCCAACTCAGATATTTCAGAACAGAATGCAAAAAACCAAGAAAATTGTAAAGTTAAATAAATACTAATTGATTAATAAAATATAAAACCTACTTATTAATAAGAGGCAATTACTGGTTCACAAAACCCAGTTAGATTCAGGAAATGATGTTATTTGCTGGAGTCAGTTACTATCAAAATCTAAGAGAACAAATGAAAGTGTGCTAAATTTTTATGAAGATTTATTGAATTCAGTGTGAAAGTCTGGCAAAATATATTCCCTGAAAACATCCTAATTTGTCAGAGATCTTTTTAGATATGTTACAGGAATAGACAACATGCTAAAAATAGTGTCTGTCAACTCATATATTACCCACCCTACTCACTGTGGCTTGCTAAAATAATAAATAATTCACAGAGCTCAGAAATATTACTGTGGGTTTTGTTTTTTTTTTACTGGTGGAGATACAGCTGTCATAGCAAGAGCCTGCTAACTTACCTGGGCTCCACAACTGTTGTCAGGGGTGGAAATGTCTCTGGAATCTGGCAACAGTTGTCCAGGTATTCTGGTAGTGATTGCACCCCACTATGAATTAGTTTGTACATCACACAGACAGACCAACTTACAGTCAATGCTACTTTATTCTAATAGGAGAGAACTGTCTTATGGGTATTAAACATATACAGCTGCTGAAAGAAAGAAGTAGATATCCTTGATATCTACTACTTGGCTCCAGTATACTGGCCTTACTGTAATTCACAA
This sequence comes from Passer domesticus, assembly GCF_036417665.1. Classification (NCBI taxonomy): domain Eukaryota; kingdom Metazoa; phylum Chordata; class Aves; order Passeriformes; family Passeridae; genus Passer; species Passer domesticus. Next base: position 53,346,090 of record NC_087512.1, on the reverse strand, counting down.
GCTGGTTAAGTAGAAAGGAAGAAAAATGATTGGTCATCATTTGTTGACAAGTAAACAAGAAAAACATGAACCATCCATGAATCAAATTGGACATAGTTCAAGCAAATCACTTAGAAAGATCAATATTGTGTCAGGTTTTACCCTCCATCTTCATTAATAACTGAACAAATGCAGCAAGCATCAGTGAAGACTGACATAAAGGAGAGGCATTGGGAAGGTTAGCACCATGTCCTGAAGAGTAGCAAAATTAGTCTTTGTGAAATAATGCTGGCTCTTTTAATGAAGAAACTGTAATGTGAAACACAAATAAAATATGTATAAACAGAAACCTGGAAAGAAAAAGTGTTGACAGTAACCAAAAAGTATCAATGTACCGTTGATGGGACAAGTTTCCTGTGGCACAAGAAAAACAACTACAATTAAAAGGTATCTTGCATCTTGTTATGGGTGAAAAAAGGGTAATGCAACATTCCAGTCTTCTTATTACAGTTTCATGAAAAGTATTGTATTTAATTGTTAAAACTGTCAAAAATAACCAGTCATCCAACAGAATTCATAAATGAGAAACAATAATGATGTAATATTTGGAAACATGTTTCTGACTTAGGTTTCAAAAATAAAAAAAGACCAGGGCAGTGCCCATCCCCCTGTACTGGGCACAGGTGAGGCTGCACCTCAAATCCTGTGTCCAGTTTTGGGCCCTTCAGTGCAAGAAGGACATTGAAGGGCTGGAACGTGTCCAGAGAAGGGCAGCAGGGTTGGGGAAGGGTGTGGAGCAGAAGTGGCTTGTGCTGCAGAAAGTGGAAAACCACTGGGCTGAATTGGTTATGCCTAACTCCCAGAGCCCTTTGAGTTCCTGGCTCAGCCATTGAGATGTGCTCCCATTTAGCAGGAGGCTCTTGGTTATTAGCTGCACATTTCCCTTTGTGAAATTAGGTGTTCTGAGCTTGAAACTGCACACCAGGTTTGAGCACTGATATAATACCATGACTGAATAACAGCTGAGAGTTTGTTCTCTGTGAGAAAATAATCACACAGCAAATCCACAAGGTTTGGACTGATGTCACCTAAAGCTTTGGGAATAAGATTAAGGTGCTTTTGTATTTGTAAGGAACAGAAAAATTATCTGCAAAAATACAAGAGAAATGGAACTACCTATCACTTTCTATAGATATAGCTGAAGTCTGTAGAGAAGATGCAAGGGTGTTTCTGAGATTCAAACTTAAATTGTGCCTTTACGGAGAAGGCTGTATGGATTTCATATGGAATGAAATGAAAGGATGTTGAGGTCAATAGAGTCCATAGTAACAATGTTAAAATTTAGTTAAAAGTTAAAAATACTTCAGCGGTTTACAAAAACCAGCATACAGAATCATTTTAGATTCAACTTGAAAGCAGAGACAAGTTTTATTTTCCGTTATATGTTTTAACACTGTTTAAATTTTACAGCATTATAGCATTATCTAGACAAATTCTTGACTATGTAAGGGATATTTTGACTCAGTAAACTTATCACTAAAGGGTTATGGGGCCATTGGTCAAGACAAATTAGATCAACCCCTGAGCAATGAAGAGGACCTGTGTAATTCTGTCAGCCTTAAGAACTGGATGGGGTATAGGCATTTCATGACTTGTCTATTTTCTCAGTCTCCGACAGAAATTAATGTGATCTGATGCTCACTCATGAAAAAAATTAATGGCTTAATCCCAGTATTGTACGGCTGCACACAAACTTCTACTGTCACAGAACAATGTGTTCAGAATCAATTACATATTGAACTTTCCAGAAAATTAAATGCTTTTGTTATATTTATGAAGAAATCATAAAGGAAGAAAAATTAGGATTAGCAATGAAAGTAGAAACCCTAAAGAGCAGAGTATATGGGAGAAGGAAAAATTATCTTTAGATAATTTAAAGCACTGTAAACTTCTGCTTTTCAGTTGTGAAACTGTTACTACAGAGTTTCATTAGGAATCCAAGTCTGTGAAAGTCTCACAGGCTGTGAACTTCTATCTCATAAATGCAGTAAATTCAGGCCTGTATTTAGTTGAGGTATTAAATATCCTCTCCTTGGCATTTCTGAATAGCTAACTTTTAAAATCTTCTGCCTTCCTGTTGTCTTGACTGATTTGTGTTTAAGCAGATGACCAATGGATCTGGACTGAAAATTATCTGATGGTCAATGGAAAAGCAAGATCTTATACTAAAATAGCCATTAAGCAAGGACATAGTTACCATGGGCCAGATTTGCCAGACCTGTGCTCTAAAAAAGCATCATTGAAGACTTATTTTGAAGGTTTAAGAGACCACTATTTGGCCTACATGATTTAAAGCAGTGGGTAATCAAAACAGAACATAATGAGAACTTTGTAATTGTCTTAATTTTTTTGTATTTTCTTTCTGATTATATGTCCAAGCTAAGAAAAAAAGAAAAAGAAAAAAAGAGAGAGACATGAGCAGTGACAATATGTGACAATAAGAAGAGAAAGAAGTGTAGTCACAGAGAAAAGCAAAAACCATTAGGGCTCAGAATAATGTAGTTAACATCACCAGCACCAGAAGGAAAAGTTCAACACAGAAAAGTCCAATGCAGGCAACTGAGAGGGAAAAAAAAAAAAAAAAAAAAAAAAAAAGGCAATTCATATTTATTAACTGTATGTGGAAAACCCATGTACCCATGTGACTAAAGACATACCTTGGAAATTTGATCTTAATGTTGCCAGATGCAAATGGAAGTTGATCAAGTGCTACTAAGTGTGCAGAGACCATATATAGATAATAAAATGCAGGGAGAATTTAATAAAGTGCTCCAGGATTACTGTTTTTGGAACTGTTCTCTCATAAAGTTAATGAACAAAAATCCAAGACTTTGGAATCTTTTTTTGTTCTACTTTGTTTTGCTTCAAATTCCAAATTAATTTATTGCAAATTTTAAGACTTCTAAAGGTACAATCAGAACTGGAAATATTTTCATGTTAAGGATTGCATTAAAACCAAATCTTACTCCAGCAGCATGTTCAAACTAGTTCATTATTTCTACACATGAAAATGCAGTGGCTCAGATACAATTTTCCATAAGGACCGAATACATACCAAGGGCAATAACAACAAAAATTAAAAACAGCCCTACTTTGGAATATAATAATTATATTTGTAAACCATTTTTCACCTGTTTAAACAAAAAGATGTCTGTTTAAACAAAATGCATTACAATGTTCTGCAGCCTTCACAGAACTAGTTGATTCATATATATGCACATGTACATATGTATGTTTTAAATTCCCACTGTTTATTAATTTTGCCCCAGTCATTTGTCTCTTTTTTGACTCTGAGCTCCACAGAGTCCAAATACACTCCTCAGAACATCTGTCTTTTAAAGCTGGTACAACATCTAATATCCAGCTGCCACTAACATATGCTAGTAATAAATAATACAAATAATGAATAATGTGAATAAGTGGCAGGAAATATTTGGGAGGATAAATTTACCCTTCAGAGGTCGTGTACAAGACCTGATTAAATATCTAACAGACTCAATTTTAGAAGCGGTGAATTTGGCTCATTTTAATTATTAGCTTTACAGGAGTCATCAATTATAGCTTGAGATACAAATCGTCGACTGCTAAAAGCTAATAATGGGCAGGCACTATACATCCTCAAATATCTCTTTTTTAAAAACAATTCTCTGGCATGTAATAGAGCTCTCTAATCCATTACATGTATTCTGTTTGCCAAACCCAGCAATAAAATATGCAAACAATTCCACAGAGGTAGCTGATGTTCTTGACAGCAAAGAGTTTCCACAGCAAAAGCACGTGGAGGTGATTATAGCAGTTTTGTCTGCTGTGTCAGCAGGGTCATTGCTGGTGTTGGTCAATGCAGGACAGAGCTTCTTCTGAATATGAAGTTGTTCAAAGACAGCAGCTGTTAGCCCAGGCCTAATAAAATAAAAGGAAGAATCTTAGCCTGAGTCTTGGTTGGGGCTGTGTGTTTTCCCAGGATCTTGCCAGCACTGTCAATGTCTCTAAGAAAGAGACGCTTGGTGTACACTAGGTGTACAGTAACCTAAGAGCTACTGAAGGTTGGAGCTAACTTGGAAATGGGAAGATTTAAAAAAATTTATTAAATCATTAATTAACTCAGTTCCGAGGTAAAACCAAAGCATTACTTTACTTACATTGCAGTGCTTGCCACATATACGTGTTACTAAAAAGGCACAAAATTATTGCTGTGCAGCAGGAAAGGTGGTATGAGATGCTGAAATGCTATATACACATCTGGAGAAGTTGTGGGCACATCTTCCTACACAGAGTCATGCTGTGTTGCTGAATTCTGGACTCTGAGGTAGGTAGCTAAATAGAAAAGCAATCCCACTAATATGCACCTGTGTTAAGAATTGCACACCAAAAAGCCATGTTCTCACTTTTCCACTCAGCTTCCAGATAGCATCATTTTGGGTTTGATCCGTGTATGGGTCATTCACTTAAGAGCTGGACTCGATCTTGCTTGGTCCCTTCCAACTCAGAATATTCTGTGATTTCTGGTTGTGATTTCATGCCATCACAGCGCATTGACACAGCTGATTCTGTTAGAGGCACATGTCACACCTGCAGCATGGTGCACGGTTTCATGGCACCATACTCCTCCCTGGTGTAGGGCTTTTGGAACCATTGGTGACCCTTCTGTCTCCATCCCTTAGCATGAGAAACTGAGTTGGATTTTTTGCCTCTGTTGTAAGAGGATTGTCCCCATTCTATCTGTCTTCAGGCCTAGAAAATCCAGTCTAGACTGGTTTGGGCTGGGTTAGAAGAGATTTTACTCACAGAGATCTCAGTCTTAGGAGATATATCCTTAGGATATATCCTTTTCTTACAGGCTGGGTAATTGTTGCTGGGCAAAATAAAGGAAGCAAGTGCAGTAAAAGCAAATCCTGAGTCCTATTTTTTATTTCCAGCTATGTGATTTGCTACAATTTTCACATTTAAAATGTGTTAGAAATCAGCATCTCTGATCATTGGGATGCCTGAGATTAGTTGTGAAGCCAGTGTCTTCCATCCTTCTATAAACACATCACCTTTAAAGGAATATTTATAATTGCATGTAATATTTGTTCTGTGGTGATTTTTAATTGCTTTACAATTGCTGAACAATAGAGATTTAAAGTTTGATGATGCATATTTTATTGTTAAATTAACAGAAATCATTCCAATGAAAAAATAATTTTATTAATTCTAGATTAATCTTTGTTTTAGTTCACAAGTACAAATGCAAAAAAAAAAAAATCAAAGCTTAAAGAAGTTCTCAGAAGAATCGTATGTTTCATTTCTGCTAAGTAGTCAGGATATAAGGCAACTTAAAGTGCAGGAAAAAGTTCCTATCAATAAATTTAATTTAATAAAAACAAACTAGAAAGATATTTTATGTTCTTCAAATAAAAGAAAAAGGAAGTTAGCAATTTATGAGTATATTGAAGGCATGCAAACTACTTTAAACATGTCTGCTTTTGCTGCTGAGATTATAAATAATTTCCAGAAAGTAGGTAAGAGTTGTTGACCTCTAAACACAAAAGTTGTTACCGTAGGAATTAGGTCAGCTGGGTGTAAGATCCTTAGAGAATAAGAGCCTCCATTAGTTGAGGTTTTTTTGCATTTGGTTATGTCAAAGAAAGTGTTCAGCTTCAGACTCTTCTTCTTGAAACTGTGAGGATAGTTTACTGATAGGTTATGATTCAAAGGAAACTAAAAGAATAAAATTAAACTCATTAGTAAGACCTTTTTATTTGAATTTGAATTGCTGTAGTTTTCTAAATGTACAAACTCTCTTGGTTTTGAAAAAGGTTTTGCAAAATATTCTTTCACAGTGTCTCAAAAAAGACTGCCCACTCTGTTTCTTTAGGATTGTTCTCTTTCTGCCATGTCTGGCATGACGTTTTATTTTTCTACAGACACACTTTTGTCACAGAGTATGTGTCACAAGACTACCCACTGTGGGATCTTTCTTTACTCAGATATGAGCTTTATGAAAATGAAGTTTAGACTGGATAAATTAAAAGCTGTTACCAACTCCTAGCTGTTGGGAGCAGTACCAGTGCTGGTGCTGTTCCATGCAAAGGGATTGTGCAGTTAAGCATCAGCAGTGATGAAGGTGGCTTTAGTCTCAGCATCTGGAGTCACATCTCCATTCTCACACCCCTCTGCTCATGCAGAGGTCTCCTTTGTGCTAAACCTATAGCTGTGAGACTGCATTTATGACACTGAAAAACATAGTCCAAAGCACTTTCATTTACAGCTCTGTGATTTAAATACTGGTGTTATTACTTTGTGTGCCAGAATTCTTTTACCGCCTATTCTCTAAAGAATCTGCAGCAGCTCAAGAGACTTCACAGGGACTGCACTTAAGTAGAAGAGGATAAATAAACTAAATAAACAACATGAAACAGAACCCATCAGTGCCTGAGGATTTACATGTTCAAATGCAAAGCCCCAAGCCCCTTCCAAAGTGTTTCACTCAACCAATGCGAGAAAACAAACATTTTAAAATCAATTATGTGCATGTCAGTGGTGTTATACTCTCACTAATGTAACTGATATCAGTTAGATTATCTACACCAGGCTCAAAAGGTCCTGCTAGCCTACTGTCTTGCTTCTGACTCTATTTATCAATCAGACCTTAGGGCATGATGGAGCCCTTTGATGTCTGATGTGGAAAATTTCCAACAGCTTTTGGTCTCATCCTTCTCTCAAAGAGCTGAAAATTAGCTCTAACCCTGAAACATGCAACTGAATGTTCTTCTGCAGAAAAGTATCATCAATTATTACATCTTCAGAATATCCAATTCCTTCTAATTGTAAAAATGGCTTTGAACTAAAATAGTTCAGAATGGTTATACATTTGCAATCACCCTGCATGGCCGAATAGGGTAACTTACTGCCAGTATATATAGGATCCTGTCCTTAAAGAACTCCTTTCCTGCCAGAGAGTCTTTCCACAGAAACATCAACCATATTGTACTTCCCACTCTAAATAACCCCACATAAGAGCTCTGTAAATCGGAAAACAGGCACAAGAACTCACGGCCCTCACTTTGCAGGCACATAAGTTCATGCAGCTGACAGTTGTATTAAGCCTCTGAGGACTGTATACATGAATCAGGGACTAAACAAAATCAGAGAACTGAGTTTAGATTGAAATTGGTTTTTAAATTACCCAAGCTAATTCAGAGGTCAGTCATTCTTGCATGACAAAACATCCTACTTCTCATTCTGGTAAACCATGAGGGACAATTTATTACAGAGTGCTTCAATTTATTACACAGAGTGCTTCCAAACATTTCAAAAATTAAGCTTTAATAATTAATTTACCTCTATGATATGTTTTATCTCCCTCTCCTGAACTTGTCTAATATTTTAGATTCTACTCAGCTTTGTTACTTTTACTTAGGGATTTGTAACTGTGACAAAGAACAGTAGACCTTGAAATAAGGAAAATAAAAATAGGCACAGAAGAAGCTGCTGCAATCTACTGTTGAAAAGTGTAGGTGTGTGTCGTCTATAATTTATCAGCAGCATAGTCTAGAGAAATGGTTACATTCAAAAACCTTAGGCATATCTGGATTTCAGAGGAGATTTCTTCAAATGCCAGATGCTGATGTCATTTTAGGTCTTAAAATGGTTTCATGTTTTAATAAAGGTTGGTAATGGACTTTCTCTGCAGTGTGCTAGACATTCCTTGCACTTTGTGCAGTTGAAAGGATCTCAAAGCATGTCAGGAAGGTCCTGGTATCAGACTACTCATTTCTCCCTTGATTTCTTTCTCTAATGATCCATGTAGTCAAGACATACTTATTAATGAATAGAAGCCACTGTTATAAGAGCACTCAGTGTCCTTTTGTCTCCATACTCACTGGGAAATTGTTCAGAATGAATTAGTCTAATTAGTTTCAATTTTTTCACTTTTGCTTGCAACCTGTTCATATGTTGAATCTGGTCACCAATGGAGGTGAAAGGTATCTGCTGTGAGGCTGCTGCTGCTCTGCTCATTTGTTTACGCTGTTCCTCTCTTCCTCACACAAGAGCCTTGCAATAAACACTTCCCAAACCCTCCTACCCATGCATCTGTGTTCTGTCATGAAATATCTCAATTGTTTGACAGCTGTTAGAAACAAGGCACAATGTTTGCCTGAAATCTTATGTAATAATGGTCATGCCACTGACACTCTCTCCTCATGGTATTGGAGATCTGAGATTGAGTGGAGGGTTAAGTCTAAATTGGTCTGTTTTGTCTTGCAAGCTCTCCATGGAGAGGAATATTCACAATCTCCCTCTACAGCCTTGCCCTGACATAAGGCTTGTGGGATGTGCCACATTCTTCCTCTTCCCATCTGTTTCAATCCCTTGCTTTTCTCTAACAAACAGATTTATAGCAGTCCTTTCCCCTCCTTAGGAATTTAATTCTCTTCTCCTTTTTTTTTTTTTTTTTAATAAATTCTCCTTGGAGAGGAGTGTCAATTTTGTCAATGTGGTAGCTCAATATTTTGTATATTTACCTATTATCCTCCTTCCTCCAATCACCATAAAAGTATTAAATGTCTTTTTAGATAAAAAATTAGGTAATTGAGGAAATTAATGTGTAAAGGTAGTAAATAACTCATTCAAGATCTGAGTTCATCCAATCACATTAAGGTTTACTAAATATCAGGTACTTCCAGAAAATATTATTTTTCTGCTGTAAGTAACAAATGTCCAAGAGTCTGAACTGCTGAGAAGTTACTTTAGAAACTGAAAGAGAAAACCAGATATAGTCTCTCTCATGCTCCTTTGAAGAGCTGCAATGGGTACAGCTTATGTACACAAACTTAAGTCAAAGCTAATATAACCTATGTTCAACTATGTAGAACAGAATATAATTGACATTATCTATGCGTAACCTTTCTTAGGATAGAAACCCTAGGATAGAGAGGACTGCACTTAAAAAATAACTTGGTAAGCTGTTTCAGGCTATAATTTTGAAATAGATTTTGTCTTTTGGGGCTGTTTATTCCTCATGACAGTTTAAACTTTTACTTCTGTTTTTCTGACCATAAAACAGAAATAAATACACTTATTCTTTCTTGAGAAGCTTTGTGAGTTCCTAAGAGAAAAAAAAATAACTAGAAATTATTAATTTATTAAATAACATTTTTATTTAAATTCTGAGAAGAAAGCCAAAATGACTACTGGTCAGTTCATTCCCAAAGTTATTCCTTCTTCACTAATTACGTGTTTACCTGAGTGAAAGAAGAGTTGTTTACCCTAAGGACACTACTGAAGTTATAAAAGACTGTAAGCTAGGCACTTAAGTAGGCAGTTTTAAATTACATAAACTATATGCTATTTGGTATCAAATAATTATGGTCTTATCATTTCCCCACTAGAGACAGAGCTTAGAAAGTAGAAAAAGTACTCAGAAATAACCTTGATGTGACGTGATCCAATAACCCTTCAGAAGGAAGGGTTAGTTGTGGAAGAAGTTGAGCATCCATCTCCCTACCCAGGCGATGTTGTGCAGGTCTGCCTTAGGGTAGGCAACAAAGAACCAGCTTCTTCATACTTCGTTCCAAACCTTTTTCCCCTGGCAGCAAGGCTGTTCAGTCTTGCCCTGTCACTGTGCACTGCAGAGTGGCTCTGCATTAATTTCCCAGCTTCCTTCACCCACAGCACTGCTTCCATTCTTTGGCTCTGCTTCACTCGGAGTTAGTGAGAGCAAACAGGAATCACAAAGGGGTATTGCTGCCACACAAAGCAGCAAGAACCACATCACTGCATCATGCTGCAACTTCTGTTAAAAATTCTGAATGGTATCTTTAGGAAGTGATCTTGTTACACAAGTTCAGGCTGTAATCTCTGCAAAATAAAATCTTTCTGCATCTATCATTTTTTTGAACTAGGAGCAATTTATCCAGCTAAATTCAGCTTTAATACTTCTTACTGAGCTGCCAAACATGCTTATTTGATCACTGTAATCCCATCCAATGCAACATATATCATCTTATTGTGTTACCCACCATGCCAAGGAGAGACTAATCCTGTCCTTCTTCCAAGGTTACATCATATGCTGGTAATGATTCAGACGGTACCACAGCTCAGCATATGTTTTTCCCTGCCTTCAGCTTGAAATGTGTAGGAGAGAGGCTATTTGGATATGGCTTACAGCAGACCACTCAGGCTGAGAGTGTTTTAACAGGAAAAAAAATCTTACTGTTTTACAATTTGTTCTGTTTGTCTTTTACTTAATGGATGAGATTTAACTTCACCTTGTTGCAGATAGAGCCATTATCCATTTTTCCGCTGCATGGATTTATGAATGTGGTGTGACCTCTCGTGGTGCAATAAAATATTGCACATGTCATCCATGTGTCATTCCGTTTATACAGCCTGCAGTCGACATACAGACCATCTCCCTAGATGAGACAGGCAATTAATAGATTCCTATTAACTAAAGAATAGCTCTTGTCTAAGAAATTCTCATTAATGATGAATTTCTCTTCAACTGATGCCTTGAGAGGCTGATCTGGAACAGAGGCTAGACAGAGTTGAAGAAATAAAGTAGGTATTTATTAAAAGGGCCTTAGAAGGATACACCTTGGGCAGTACAACAGAAGGATACACCTTGGGCAGTACAACAGCCCGGCTGGAGCTCTGCCCAAGATGGACCCAAGATGGATGCAAAATGGCCAGGAGGTCTCACACTTTTATAAGTTTTGGTCCATTTACATACTGGGGGTAATTGCCCAGTTTTAGCTTCAGGTTCTGAAGTCCCACCTTTCTGGTTTGCTCTCCTCAATTTGCCGTTGTTTATGCTTTTTGGGCCTGAGGCTGTAATGGTGTCCTTTGTTTTCAGGCTGGAAAAGGATTGTTTTGTCTAACTAAAATGTGAAGAGAACTTACTAACAAGTAATATTAAGTTCAGTTACACACCAAGACAGTTCAGAATCTAAAAAATATGAAAGCTAAAACTAAAGGCATCACAGTACTTTAACAAGTGCATGTATTTTGGATAACTCTTAATTACTAGCTAATTAAATTTTTATTAACTTAATCTATCCTTTGTTTATTTTCTTTTAATTTTGGGTTATGACTTGCAAATTCCACATTCAGCAGTTATATAAAGAAGCTGGTAGTGAAAATGCCACTTCATACTTGTCATTAATAATGTTTGTCACTGAAGAAATTGACAATTAATAAACAACCTTGTTAATCAATCTGACTGTACACATGCCAAGAGCAAATGTATTAAGGGAATGCAACTCTTTGGAAACTTAATCACTGGATGTTATATATCTATGTAGGTACTGGCATTCCTTAAGCAGCAGAAGAAGTTACAAATGTACTGTTACTGTATGTAGTTACTTCTATAACCATGCATAAATCTTCTTTAAAATAAAAAGAAAATAATCAGGAAAAAAGTGGTATTTAAAAAAAAAATCTGAATATTTGTGCTTCATATTGTATATTACTTGTGCCATGACAACAAACGATAGCAGCAAGACTGCAATGCCTCTGCAGTCTTACCACAGCAGCAGCAGCCTAGTGATGTGCTGCATGCAGTGCACCCAAAGGATGTGAGCCATGGAGTCCCACATGGGCACTGATATCTAAGAACACTTTCAGAAATGGCTTAACAAGTAATTAGCATTAACAACATTGCAGGAAGGATCTAAATTTGATTAAACTTTAAAAAATATTTGCTACTCGTACTCTCAGTACAGTATTTTTCAAGATAATAATTCAGATATGTGAAGTAGTTTTGATTTTCTTTCCCTTTTTTATCTACACTTCCATATTTTCTATTTTACTGCACTTAGGTTAACATGTATCAACTTCTGACTGTTTTCCAGTGTCAGTGATGGTTCCTGATTTAGGTAAAATTGGTTTCAGGAAGACATGTCAATTGTACCGGCAATGTATAGTCCTTTACCTTTTAATTCCATGTAAAGGTTTTATTTACCAGAAAGGTGGACAACAGGAGGTCTTAAAAGTCCAGCTTATCAAGAAGCCATTCAAACTGAAAATAGTAAAAAACCTCAAACTTTTTGATGATATAGCAAACCATTTGATGTGTGTATATAAAAAACACCTTTAAGAAAAAAAACACTTAAGAGTAAGAAAACCCAAAATCTGATTAAAGTTTACATATATTGCGTAATTCTGAATGAATTAATTATTCTACTGTGGGTCCTCAGCTTTCATTAAGGATCTATAGCATAGTTGCAATGTTGCTTTGGAACTTTTCTGGGGGAATTTTACAAGGCTAAAGAGAAAAATAAAACTTCCAGAAGTTATTACATCTTAAGGGAAAGAAAAATTCAGGAAAGTTCGGGAAAGGAAAATTCAGGAAAGTTCTGGAAAGGAAAGTTCAGGAAAGTTCAGGAGAGGAAATTTCAGGAAAGGAAATTTCAGGAAAGGAAATTTCAGGAAATTTCAGAAAAGAAGAAAGGAAAAGGAAAAGGAAAAGGAAAAGGAAAAGGAAAAGGAAAAGGAAAAGGAAAAGGAAAAGGAAAAGGAAAAGGAAAAGGAAAAGGAAAAGGAAAAGGAAAAGGAAAAGGAAAAGGAAAAGGAAAAGGAAAAGGAAAAGGAAAAGGAGCAATATGATTATGTGATCATGCCCATTTTCAAGGATAAGAATCATCTTCTGCATATGATGGCTCAGAGACCTCAATGTGGCTTTACAGATCAAAGTACAAGCTATGTGAAAAAATATAAAGACTGCAAAAAGAACAAGAGAAGCAATTGCTTCTTCATATCCCTTGTTACAGAAAATGAACATGATTTTGAAAGCTTCTGAAAGCCAATAACAATTTTAAATGTTAGAATGCTTGGGCACCTTTAAGTGACTAAAGAAAATAAACTTGCTGCTTTTTTTGAAAAGTAAGGTCTAAACATGTTGTGGATTAATGTAGCTGAAGATACAATAAAAGGAAGTTGAAGGAATATGGGGAACCAAAGCAAGGGCTCCAAGTAAGACCCCTGAGCATCCTGCAGAAGGAGCAGTCTCATTTATTATGATAGATGTAGGTGACAGAGAGAATTCTGTCTGTAATAAAGGAAATAATGGATATCTTCTCTTATAAACATCTTGGGAGGTTTTTTTTCAGCCTCAGTTCTGAGCCTGTAAACAGAAACAAGTGTGAGAATTTGTTCCTGTAATAGAAATTCCATTATGTGGCTTCCCATTCTTCAATTTCCAGTTACACATGAATGGCAGCAAAAGATCCTATGCATTAAAAAACAGCATTAAATATTCACAAGTATTTTAAACAAACTTTTTTATTTCTCATTGACATGTTTTAATTCTCTGGGCTACTATCCTTGAATGGTGACAAGTAGGAATCCTTCAGAAGTATAACTACTTTTGTGCATCTCTTCCCCACAGCCTTCCTTTTCTTCAGGAAAAATGACACCCCTTTATACCTCTCTGCATTGCTTAATCTCTCCAGAAAATTTTAGCGCAGGATGTTCTTCCTTTCCCAGACAAAGGAAGGAATGATGAGTTTGACTACATGTTCTTAGAAGGCTAATATATTATTTTATGATATTATATTAAAGAATACTATACTAAAATATACTAAAGAATACTAAAGAATACAGAGAGAAGGCCAAAAAGATACTAACAAATTTCATTGCTCTCTCTCCAGAGTCTGACACAGCTTGGCCATAGTTGGGCAATAAGTCAAAACAATTCACATGAAACCAATGAAACTACCACCTGTTGGATAAACAATCTCCAACCACATTCCAAAGCAGCAAAACACAAGAGAAGCAAATGAAATAATATTGTTTTCCTTTTTCTCTGAGGATTCTCGGCTTCCCAGGAGAGAAATCCCGGCAAAGGGACTTTTCCTAGAAAATATGATGGTGACAGGACGTTGTCTCCCCACCTGCTTCTTCTGCCCTACAGACTCTGTTTGCCACTTGCATCTCCTTGCAGACATAAATGCCAGCACACAGAGGGGTGCAGCTGTCACTGCTTCCTCAAGCCACCGCTGCACTCCCCAAGTCATTCCAGGTACTGCAGGACTTGATACCCAGAAGCCTGAAGAGCTATTACAAGACAGAATGAACCCCCAGGGTAAGACAGAGGTTGACCTGAAGACAAACTCTTCCTGAGCTTTGGATACTTCTGTTTTCTTTTTCCTTATTATTGATAGTGCAGTGATATGGGTTTTCCTTGTCATTGTATGTACATAAGGCAGAAGGGTTCACCCAATAACCCTCAATTTTGAAAACATTGAAGTGAAATGGTGTGAGTTAACTTTAAAATTCTAATGGCAGCAGGCTTCATGCAGACTATGGGATCAACCCATGAGACTTGATTTGTCTCTCACTTTTTTTTTAATAATCCCACTTTTCATCTTTTTCAGATTCACAGCAGTTAACATGAGAGTAGATTTAAGGCTTTAATGGGAGATATTCTGCAGCTTTACATTTTGTTCACCTGTAGGTCAGTGACAGAAGCTCTGACAGCTTTCAGTTTGATGACGACTGGGCTCTCCAGTCGCTTTTCTTGTTGTTCATCTAACACACAAAAAAAATCAGAAAGTAAATTAATTTCCTAATTCCATATTTTAAACAGAAGAAAGAGAGTACATTTCACTTCGAAGGGGCTCCCTGATGTATAATATTTTTTAAATATTAAAAAGAAATATCTGGAAAGATCTAGACTTGTTTGACCTGCAGAATTATACATACTGCCAATAAGAGACACTTCTTGCAGAATCCCTTGTAGATGCCTTTTATTGTAAACACTATTTTCATAAGAAGAAGTGAAACTTGCCAAATAACCAGCTGATGGCCTTGATGGGCCCCTCTAACAGAGTTTTCAAAAGCTTGGAAAGTGGACAAATGTACTAAAACATGTGTTGATCTTGGAAGCCTGAGCTAAACACCATAGAGGCAAGCTTCAGATCTCACAAAATGAGCGCAACCTGTATAGCACAAAAAACTGAACACTAATTGATTATTCACTTTTCCTGAAAATCATCTCTCTTTCCATAATATTTATTAGCCTCATGATGCATAAGGATTTGTACATGCACTTCTCCTGCCACAGTAAGTTTTCAATTTAATTCAACATCAATGTTTTCTGGAAATTTTGAGGTATCTTCCCATTAAATTAAGTCCAGATAGCATAAATCTCCGGCTACTATTTTGATTGCAAAAAATTATACTTACAGCTGTTTATTTTCCATGTGAAATCTTATAAGACGAAATTTTCTGTGTATAAGCCATGCTGAAAGGTGAATATCCTTCTAAAGGTTTGAGTAAAATTAATTCAGTCTTCATGAACACATGCTACAAATACGTCATTCTGTATCTATAAGCATACACAGAGAGGTACTTTATTCTCCATGGTTTACTGCTCAAAATAGATTACTCAGTATTGTCTGAACTTCAGAATTGACAGATCTGAAAATTGCTCTTCCAGACATGAGTGAGGCAGTACACCTTTATATTCCTCAGGACAAATATAAGATAGCAGAATTTGTCTTGCTTAACCTCCCATAAAATATCAGAATTTACTTAAGACAAAATGCTTTTAATGAAAAGATATAGCAAAATAGAAGGTTTAGCAACACCTAATCCTAGTTTTCTTTCACCCTGATAAAAAACAAAGCACCTCATTTTGTGGTTTAAATTGCTCTTATAAGCCATCAACATAATTCTTACCATGCTGTTTCTTTATATAGCAGTTATATTAAAAAAGAATACTGAAGAAAAACTTTAGAGGAAAAATGGAAAAAATAATAATTCCCAGACTTGTGCAAAAAAACCCCAAACATAAATATAAATAAAGTCTTAAATACAGTTGGAATATTTCCCCAAAATTTTAGAGAAATAATCTGTAATTTGGATTAATCCCATGTGTTGGATGTTCACCAGTCCATGAAATCATTGTTTCTTCTTACAGATGCATTTTCAAAAAGGTGCCCTGATACTCTTATTAACAGATAGTGCAGGTATGAGGATAAAAAGTTCAAATAATTTATCAGGAAGCACCATCAATTAAAGCAAGATAAAATCTATATAAAGAGAGTCACACATTTAATATTGTCCTGCCTTTTACACCATCAATGACTTTTTTTTCAGCTTTCATTTAGAATTCCAGGAATATGAGAATTTAGCACTATAGATAACAAATTCATAATGTGAGCAAATAGGACAAAAAAATTCAAATACTGAAATGGAAGCACATTAGCAAAATTACTGAATTCTACTAATTTTGTAAAGTTGTACATCTGAAGTTATATATCTATGTACAACAAATGTGAAGTTTTGAATCTACAGTTGTCAAAAAATAAGTTTAATTTTTTCAATATTGATGGCCATGACATATTATGGATAATTATTGGCAATTTTAGAAATTTCTCAATCTTTGCTACTTTGAGTTTTTTGAATGTAAGTGCAACTTCTGTCCCACATCATAGGTGGTTTTAAATAAAACAGACTCTTCAATAAAAAGTAAGGTGGAGATGTTTTCTGGAATTTTCAGGGCACTGTCTAAACAAATTAAAAGGGTTGCTAAGGTTTCTACAGTAGAAACAAAACTGAAAATTAATTCATGAAGCTCTATACTGGGTGCCTTTTGAGTTTACGGTAGATTTATTATATCATATTACAGTTGTTAAATTCTAAGCAGGTAAAACAGCCTGTTTGAGAAGTGAGGTTCTCTCCTTGATAAAGTGTGTTGAACTATTATTGATGTTTTGTGCTAAGGTGTTAGTGTTTGTGCAAAATTGTCTAAATTAACATTGAAGAGTTTATTGAGAGAGTATAATGAAACCTGTTCTGCTCATATTTTAAAAGTTTGTGTAATATCAATCACTAGCGGACTTGTGATTTTTATTTCTATTATGTCAGTGAACACAGCCATACAAAATGATGGCTGAGAAGGTAGGATTGCTTTTCGTGGTTGGAAAGATAGTTAAATTGTTCTTACAACTATTTTTTTTTCTGTGAAAATAAGTGATGGCTCTCTCAGTTTTTGGCTCATGATTTGTGAGAATCTTATGTTCATGAAAGTGACAGATTTATAGATCTCACAGGCAAAATTTAGCCAGAAAGTTACTATGCAAATTTTTCCAAATTTGCCTGTCATTGTGCTTTAATCTCTGCTTTATCTGCTTTAACTGCTAACTTCTTCATAGGAAAAGAAATGTCACAAATCCTGCAAGGAAGAGTGGGACCACAGCCTCACACAAACCTTCCAAGTTCAACACATTCTCTTCCCCCTCTTGATTACCCATATGTTGTAAGATGAAAAAATCAGTCTTTCTCCTAGTTAATTTCTCAATCTCCTTCTCTTGTCAAAAGTGCTATTATTATTTATAGCACAGTAACACCTAGAGATCACAAGTGAAACAGGAAGTCAAGGTGTAATTTAGCTAGCTAAAAGTAGATTACTAGCACTGATTCAAGCGGTTTTCTCCTTGGAAGATACTCACCTGGGCTCCTATCTCCCATCAAGAAACACTTTTGCTGTCTTCTCCCATGCAGGCAACTACATTCAGATGTCCACAAAAAGGTACTGGTTTGGACAGTTTCCTGATTCTCCATGGACTGTTCCTAATTCTCCTGATTTGACTGTTTACAGATTCTCCATGGAAACCCATGTTATTTTGTGTATTTAAACCTTAGGCAAAACTGGTCATTCAACTCTCCCATACTGACAGCTGCAATAAGCTTTTTGGTCTTTCTATTTTTTAATGCAAATTTTTGTAATGCCAGGACCACTTGGGCAGTTCTTGAAATAAGGCACCTCTCAATGTGATAAAAATCTCTTAATTATGCATGTTTCTGCACCTGGTGTCCAGATCAGCAACAGTGAAGAAGCAAAAATAAAGAAGTAAGAAATCTAATGGACTTCATGGAAACTCCAGATCAAGTGAAAAAAGAGAGAATCCTCTATACAGAGTTTAGTGGCAGACAATACTCAGGGCAAAGGGAAGTTTCCATTTAGCAGCTGACCCAAGTGAGCTCACATGAGGCATGTCAGTTTCCAGGACAACTAAAAGTGCCTTGTCTAGTGAGCAGAGGCAGACCAATAGACAGGAAAGTCTGGCTGGGGACAATACCCATGGCATGCCCCCATCTTCCCCTACCAGCACATTATTTTCAGACACCACTCTCAAGGAGAGAAAGAGCACATGGTCATAACACTTCAGGGCACCCTTTTACTTGATTGACCTTTAGGTACCACTGGCTGTATCTACACGCCAAAAAGCTGCAGCCGTCATGTAGAAGGATGAGGGAAAACTGAACAAAGAATATCCAGGTGAACAACAACTGTCTTGGAGCTACCTGGAGTTCTTGCAGCAGGGCAGGCTAATCCATAGGTACAAAAGAGCGGTTTTCCAGCACCACAGGCACCAAAGGCTGGGCAAGATTTAAAGTGGCTCATCAGGTGTAGCCACAAGCTGCAGCCCTAATCAAGAGAGTTCCGATTCAGAAGATGAGAAACCTTTCAGCACAAGGAATTAAATGGAGTGAAAAAAGTGATGCTGGATGTAAATAGTATTATAATAGGAAAACAAAAAAACAATCAAGAATTCATGATTGTGTGGTTCATCTCATTGGTCAATTGCTCTGCTTTCTTCTGAATGGTCCCTCTCCTGGAGATGGAGCAGATGGCACCACACCAGGCACTTCAGTGAAGTCTGGGCCAGCACTTTTTCAGGGATTGTGGTGGCAAAGGCTTTCTTTTCCTTTCTGACCTTACCTTCCTTTACTTCACAGCCATGTCTTCCTACTGCTGTCAAGCAGAGGTCATAATAGTAGCATCAGCAGGAGCTGCAGTGGTAGCAAAATTTCCCTCAGAGTTGATGTTTATAGTTTCCAATTAGGGCAGTGTCATGGGTGTGTTAATAATAGCAATTTCACTACTAGGGCTGAGTTTGTGCAGATCAGCTCTAAAAAGCCTTGCTTGTCCCTGACTGCCTGCAGCAGGGCCACATTGCCTCAAACAAAGACATGGAACAGCAGCACTGCTCTTAAAATGATTGCTAAAAATAGCAAGGTCTTGGGAAGGGATTGTTTGGAGAAATGAGCTTTAATCCAGAGTATAAACACTGTACTTGGAATGCAATGTGGTGAACACAGTAGATGGTCTAGGCAGGGACAGGCATCTAGAGATCACAAGCAGATCTTTTAAACTGAATCAGTTCAATGGAAGAATTTCCCATCTGACCTACTTACGTGGCCCGGGAAACGCAGAGCAGAAATGTTGCACTGCAGCTATGCTCCACTCTTGTGGCAAGCACTCCACAGGTGACAAGCAGAGTGAGAGGGAGAATTGTTTGCTTGAGAACCTATAGACCACTGGACTGTCCACAAAACAAGGATCAAGAGAGTTCCTAGTCTAAGAACAGAGCTCTGGAAACTTGCTGTTGATACCCTGAGTTCCCACACACCATGTTCCCACACACAGAGCCTTTGACTCTGTGATGCTGAGATCTGGAAGAATTTGTGACAGAAGAGAGAATACTGGACCTCTCCGTGTACCATCCTAGCAAAGATGGGGAGAAGGTCCAACAGTTTGAAGCAGATGACGTGTTCATTAGCTGCCAAAGTGCCTCCACCTGAATTTGGATGAGGCTCATTTTCCAGCACAGAGCAAGTAGCTGAGAGTTGCTATGAGTGGCACAGTGCTGCCTGCATCAAAATATAACCTGGACTATAGTCTAGTCATCAGTTGTTATAAGGCCAATTCAGGGACAGAAAAAGAAAGAAAGCTAAAAAAAAAAAAAAAGAGAACCTAGTAATGCAGAGAAATATTGGTATTTCCTGGTGTAAAATAAGATTTCATTCTCAAGTCCAAAAATACTCAGTATTAGAGCAGAAATGTATAGAGATTGGCTCTGATCTTTTAGTAAGTCACTTGAATGATATTGTACTTTTCTTAACATCAGAATGGAAGGGATGAAGCATGGGGCAGTTTTTAATATGCTTAGTTATATTGGTAACAAAAGCTTTTGCAAATTTGCTGATCCCAAATTTACAGCCCTAGCTTCTCTCTTGTGAAAATCTGAGAGAATGTAAGTAGTTAGCTCAGCTGTTATTTTTCATATAGTCTTAGATGCCACGTTTAAGGCTCCTTTTGTCCAATTCCTTTAGCATTGCTTGATCCCTCCCCCACATAAGTCCTCTCCATATGGCTATATTTATGTCAGTAAGTGGATTTAGCCCAGTAGGAGTAGATCTGTAAAAGAGATTAACTGCTGCTCAGTACCAGGTGTCCAGGACACGTATTTCACACAAGTGTGAAATGTACATTGGCACCTTGAAACAGCTCCATAAAGATAAATCAGGGAGCACAGTTTTCCAGATTTAACTCATTACACAGACAGGACAGAGGAATTCTAACTCTACAGAAGCTCATTTTTAGGAAAGACTTCTATACTAAATATGGACATCTACTCATAGTCAGGTCAATTCTACCCTCAGAGTAAGAATCCCAGTACAAATTTACAGTACCTTTTTTTTTTCTTTTGTACAGTGTTTGTTAACATTGCACGAACTCTTTGGAAATGTTCTGTAAAATTCTTATAGTCTCTTCATCTCCAACATATCAACATGGGAAGGAAATCATCCTTGATTTCAAAATAATATTTAAGTTTTTTCCTCCCCACAGCCAGTGAAAAGGATATTAATTTATTTATTGCAAGATGAAAGCAAGCTCTTGTACCTCCCAATCAGCATTCTCTGCTTCAGAGGATTTTTGAAGAGCAGAATATTTTACAATTGCATGTTCTTTCATAGTCATGTAGCCTGATATTCACACAGTTCCTACAAAGTCCACAAGTGGCTAAACTAAGAATCAATGACTCACTGGCACAACAGTGCATTACTGCTATTTCTAAAATGTATAATTAATATCATTAGCGGGTGATAAGAACATTCTTTAGTTCGTTTAGAGGACTGATTTGATTTTAAAAGTGTTGATAATTGACTTGCCAGGTAACAGGATCTATGTATTATCAACACAAATCTCTTCTCCTCCTCAATAGTGTTTCAAAAAGTAGACATGTGAGTCTATTCTCCTACACAAAAGTCTATTTTCCAATACCATTAAAATGTCCATAGATTTATGCCAGTACTCTACTGGCATGCTAGGTAAATAGGATTTCTAAGGTTTTATTCTGAAAATATATTCTAACAGATATTTTAACAATAATATACAATTAGTTAAACTGGCAGTCCAGGTCTTTTTTGCATTCTTGTCAGTAAAATTTGCACCTGTCAACATCAGCACTTTCAGAACAAGGCAAAATATGGCAAACCGTGGTCCCAAACTCAGGCCCCTTTGAAGTTCTGTTTTACTGGGGAATGACCCTGTCCCTGAGACTAAAATAACACATAGCACTATTTTTCCCACAAAGTAAATTCTGTGTGACTTTGCTTTGTCCTACACATCAGCCTTGTGGACTGTATATCATGGACATTGCACACACATTCATCCACCATTCTCATTTCCCCTCTACAACAGTAAATCATATTTTTCAGCCAACACTTCAACTGCCAATAACCCCTAAAGTGTATATGAAATCTGTTTTAAATTACTTAATAAAGCTTTTCTTACATAAATCTTATTCTACCTAAAGTTCCATGTAAAAGTAAATATGCTTTGCTGTTCAGGTGGATGCATAAGTTTTCCTCTTATCCAATTTTACCAAGAGTGATTCAGAGTGCTTGAGAGTTCCTTCACAAAAAGCACAAGAAGAAGCCGCCCTATTTGTGAATTTATATCTGGACCTTCCAGGCACCTCCTCGATACTTTTACTACACTCAGCACCCTCCTATTGCCCTTGCCTTTTCCTCTTCTTCCTCACAATATTCCCCGTTTCTTCCAAAGTTCCTTCCTCCTTGACTCAAGGACTGCCAGAACACCCCAGTTTTGGTTTGGAGCTGTCAAAGTGCTGAGAGATCACCTCATATGCACATCTTGACTGAGGCATCTGATTCCTGCCTCTTAAAGTGGATGGGGCTCTGAATTATGACTGTTCCTCCCTCGGTGCACACAGTAGAGCACTAGATCCTTTTCACCAGTTAGCTTCTGATCTGCACAAAACCTCAGCAACTTCCCACTCTGATTTACAGTAGGGAACTGAAGAGAGAAGTTTTTGAAGGGATAGACAAAGACACATAATCACTACATAAAAATTTATCACTTGTAGAACCAAACTATAAACTAGTTAACATTGGGATTTTAAACCATATGGCAACATTCAGAGGTTTTGTTAATAAGAATAATTAAAGATAAGTGTGAATAAGAAATTATTTAAAACTTTTCAGTTTGGTACCATTAAATTCCATTCTAATGATAGTTATTGTTATTTCTGAATGGATTATAAAGAAATTATTCATAAGAGTGTAAGATGACAGGTGCTTGAATGAAAATGATTTTGCAATTTGATAGATTAAATGGAATAAGAGAAGGTCCAGAGAGAAATGCATCTACTTTGACACTGTCAGGTTTTTTTTCTAAAATTTTCTTCTTCAAGTAGGAAGTAGAAGACATTTTCATCTTGGCTTTATCCCAAATTTTGTACTTGAGAGCAATCAAGTTACCTTTCACAGCTTAATTAGAAAGGCTCACAGTAATTAACAGAAAAACAATTTAAGAAAACTGTACCCTCTTGAGTGTCACATTTGCACTGAGATAGCATAATGGCTTCATTCTGGGCTACTGGAAAATTCATATGTTCCCTAGAATATGAAGTGCTAAGACCTAACGTTCTCTGTTTGTAAGGAAAGGAGTAAAAGGATAAAGAAAAGTTTTTTAAAAATTGATTCATTTATCTGATGGAACATCTTTCTTACATGCATAAAAACCAGCTTCATTTGGAAGAAAATCACATATTTTAGGAACATTAAATGAGTTTGCTGATGTAAAACTCTGGAGAAGGAGTTAATGAGTCATGAGTGTTAAAACTCTGGAGTTAGAACTTAAGTAAGAACAGGCTTTCATACCTATAATTACAGCTTTATTACCCATTTTAAACACGTTCCAACAAAAACAATTATTTACCACCTCTTAATAAATCTGTAACTCCAGCCAAGGTAGTACAGGGCTACTGTTTTGATAGCCAGTCCGGCACTAAAATGGCTGGGAAATCTGAAAATGCGTTACCCTGCTCTACTTTGAAGTCCTGTCATTCACTTTTTGTAGATCAAAACACTTTTTTCTCACTAAACATCCTCTTATGTTGTGTTTTATAACCACATGAAGCAAAATGCTGGCACATTCTGGTTATTAAATAGGGAAAATACGTAAAAAGTAAATTCATTAGCATTTTGCATATGATCAGCAATTCCTATAAAAACCAAAATAGAACTTTCTTTTTACTATAACCACCCTTCTAGAAGTGATGCTCGGGGCTGACACCAACTGTTGGCTTCAAGCACCAGTGAAATTTATGTGATTTTTATGAAATCTATGAATTTTTATGAAATTAAAATATGACCACCCTCTCAACATTGGTGTAGTTAATGAGAAGGCAGCAGTTTTGGACACAAAAGACTGTGTAAGAACCAGTTGCAAGGTTAGGAAACCCAGGCAGCTTTCTGTGGAGTCTAATCTGGGTAAAGTCATTCCAGAAAGGGACAGAAAAGTTCTTACCAACTACATTCCCTGCACAAGACAAGCCTAGAGCTTTTCCTGCTAAAGAGTTTAAGAATAAGATCACGCAGGGCAGAGTTAAAAGTGATTGCTGGAGGAGGACGGTTTCACAGCTGCACCATATCTTATTTCCAAACAAGAAGTATAGTTTATTTATTTTTTTTGTAACCTTAAGGCCACAAAATTCAATTTTGTCTACACTGCTGAGAAGATGTGAGCCACTTCAGACAGAAGACTACGAAATTAACATTGTCAGTAAATGCACAAAGCTGAGGCTGTTTTATTTCATCTCTAATAAAAAAGCAGCATTTTGATTCAGTAAATGCTGCTTTTTTATTACAGAATATGCTATAAAGCGTAGTGGTGCTGAAATGAATCCAGGTTTTATTTGGACAAAAATGGACTGCTAAACTCAAGCCCAAAAGCAGTGAAAGCTCACTAAGATGCACATTCTAGAGTGCCAGTTATAAGAGTTTTTTGAGATCTTTCAGCCAATGCTTTTTTCCTGCCAAGTTTAAGAAACACAGCACAAAGGATAATCCCCAAAATGAAAGCCCATAATTTGCAAATAGGCCCTTCAGTGTATTTTATAATCCCTGCATTTTCCATTTGAAATGTAGGACAAATTATATTTGCACCACAACCTTCTCTATGATGCTCACTAAATGCCAAATGGATCACTTTCATAATAACTTTCCAATATGAATGACCACTCTGTTTCCATGCATTATGTATTTTTGTCTTAAGAAGCCCATGAGGAACCATTCTGGATTGCAGAATATGACGGCTCCTGTTTTCTCCTTTTTAAACAGTTGCAAGGATTTTAATGGAGAGAATAAAAGGGAACACAAAATTCATCAAAGTAGTATTACAGCTAATCTGCACCTCATAATATTACTAAAAACTCTCTTGCACAAGTTTATATTTATACAACCACAAGCTAGTTAAAAATCTGCAAAATTTCCTGAAGTTTTAAAGTATTGTGGAAACATTAGGACTGGAACCTCAGATAAGAGGTAGTGCAGGAATTATGCACTACCTGACAGTTCAGAAATAAAGCAGTAAATTTTCAACTACCCTCTGCTTGCTACTGGTGTTATACTCCTGCAGGTAACTAAGTAAATAATGGGTCAAGAAGCACATAATCCCTAAGACTCTTTATTATCAGACACTGCCTGAGTTTCAGTTGGAGGCCAAACTACTCATGGCTTCATAGTGCTCAAGCCATTCATTGTCTAACTGAAGGGAGGTGCCACACCAGCTGAGAATGAGCAGCCCCTGCAACCAAAGCCTGTTTGAGGCTTAACCTGCTCCGTCACTGTGCTCCTTTCTAGCCTTTTGCATGGCCCTGCACAAGGCAGTTCACTTAACACCAAGTCAGGCATTGCTTTATATTGTTGTGCTTGGCGCAGCAAAGACATCCCAGGAGCTTTTCCATTGATTTGACTGGGCTTTAGCTGATCCCTGTAAATACTAAGACAAACTTCAAAAGCTGCCAATTCTAATTATGCCTGGCAGGAAGATTTCCTCTGATATCCAGGCACAAATGTAGCAAGCCCACAGAATATAATCTGCAAAAGCCTTTTTAAGGAACAACGTCACTGTCTCCATACATACCAGTATGCAAGATCACAGTCTGACTTGGTTTCATTTATGTCACGGTTTTTATCATCTCAGCATTTTAATTATTAAAACTCCAAACTTCTGTTTCTACATCTATAGAAATAGTTGATGGATATGAAAAACCACAGGTGAAAATCAATAAATAATGTATACTATTTATACATAGCAGTAGATAGCAGAGAAGTTGTTTCCTTCTTTCAGTACACATACATCTCATCTCTGACAAGCATGGACTTTCTGATAGATTGGAATCCTCAGTGATTTTGTCTGTGATTTCCTGAGTAGAAATGTAAAAATGTAGAAATGTAAAAATGTAGAAATGTAAAAATGTAGAAAACATGGAAAAAGTATGCAGCTTTACTTTTCATTTCCAAGTGTGTTATTTTCTGTGCTTTGCATTTATGATATAAAATGTATTATTTTCATAGTTTTAAATAAGATTTTAATGGAGATGTAACTTTAATAGTGATAATGTACTTAACAATCTAAATGTTCACAAAGTATTTTTCTTGCATACTGCCCCAAGGGCAAGTTGAAAAATTAGTAAAGAATGAGTTTTTTGCTGCCTAGATGCATGCTCACTTCTATCATATGAGAAATCCTGCTTCTCAGGTAGGAATTTTACCACTGCCCCCATAAATTTCCTTCTCCCAGTATTTCACCCCTTTTTTTTGGTATGGCTAGGGCTTGCAGTGGCAGATGGTTCTCAGCCACATCAAAAAGCATGCCCTCCTTCAGAAGGTAGGTCCCTTATCAGGCTATTTCCTTTGTCTGAAAGGTTCTAAGTAGCTTAGGCGGTCATTGTTAGCTTCCCAGCTTCTGTAGGACTCCTCCTCTGACATCAGTGCAAGGCCGATACAAGATTTTGTGTCTCAAATATTACACTGTAGAAACAAAGAAAGTAATTGTAATTTTATCTCAAGGTAAACAAGAAAAAAAAAAAAAGAAGAAGAAAAAAATGCTGTACATTTTGTAGTGCCTTGCTTCATGTTTAAGTCTATTAAATCCTACATTTCAAGTGGGAATGAAACGACCAAACAATTTCTGGTCTTCTGAACCAATAACCACGGAGTTTAGGGCCAGCATGTACACATGGCTTTGGTAATAACCAGAAAGTACATTTGGAAGTAATCCCCTGGAATTAGAAATTAAATAAAGGGGTGACTTAAAATTAACATCAGTAAGTGAAGACTGCTAAGAAATAACGAGCAAGTGACAACAGGTAGAATACATACAAGGCAAAATAGAAACTGCTGGGTGCTACGCAAGAGGCATGGAATGTATAACCTGATACACATGGGATACAGAGGCTTACACAGAAGCCTTGCATCTGGACATGCTCAGGGCTGGAGAAACAGGAGACTGGCACCAGCTGATATCACTGCCCTGTGGCACTGCTACCCATGGAGAAGCTCAGCTGCTCAGGGCACAGATCCCAGGTCCCTGCAGTGCCTCACGGCAGGTTGTTCACCCCTCTGGCAGGACTAGTGTAGGGTCTAAGGCAGGTCTGCACTGCAGAGGAGGGAGCTGTTCAACAAGGCCTACAGCAAACCTATCCAGCTTTAATGTCTTCAATCAGCGCACTAGGGAGGGGTCAGCAGCATGGGCTGGCCCTGGGCACTCAGAGAGATGTTCTGAGCTATGCTGAAGCCGAAGCTGATTCATCTCTGCTGTGACTGCTGCTCCAACCTGCTCAGCTCTGCCTGCAGTGATGGCAGTTCTGCCTCCAGCTGCAGCCTGGGCACACATGCATCTGCAGTGTGGTAGCTACAAAGAAAGACAAACTGTACAGATCCAAAACACCACTGTGCCTTGCCCAGGACCCAGGGGTATTTAGTGCCCTGTAGTGGTTTCAGAGTGATTAAAGCTTATGATGTGTTTTCCTGCTCTGGTGTTTAAGACCTAGTAGCACATAATGGATGTCAGAAACAGAAAATATTGAATTATTAGGTGCAGCATTTCAGGTTCCCCCAGGCTATGTAAAAATTAAATCAAAGTATGCTGTGCTTTTTCCACAGTCAGAAGAAAGTTCCAAGGCGAAATTATCCCCTCTAATCTACTTTTCTATTTCTAGTATGTATTTTACAAATAACTTTTGCCTTATCAATTATTTTACAGATACTAAGGGCAGCCTGTGATGCATTATTGAAAAGAAAGAAGACTGCTCAGTTGTAGACTTCTGTGTAGAAAGTGAACGGCTTAATTGGATATTTCTCATAGCCTGCCACAACTCAGTTTAATGAATATTTAATGGCAGTATAATGTAGCTATTTTTAACAAATAGATGACAACTGCACAAAAACAAAACAAAACAAAAAAGAAAGGCTTCACAAATGGTGACACTGGATTCATGCAATGCAGGGGGGAAAAAAGTCACAAAAACAGAAACATGAGCAAGCATGTATGATGAACTAAAGCTCATCAAAAATTAATATTAGAAAATGTTTTGAAATTAAGACAAAGAGGGGAATTAAAAGTAGAGAAATATTCTAGAAGAGTGCAACACACCTCCAGGATTTCTGCTTTAGGCACCTCCAGATTTGCCTCCAAGCAAGGAGAGCGAGAGCTCCATGGAGGCCCTGGCTGAGGCCGAAGCCGTGACAAGCCTTCCTGGCTCAAGCAGGTAAAGGCGCTTGCATTGACTGCAACAAGAAGGGACTTAGCTCGTTCCTCTGGGCTTTACCCATCTAATCCAACCAAGGATTACAGGCTTGCAGGGTACTGCAGTGGAGGAACTCGGCAGGAAATGACAGCGAGAAGGCCTGAGACGGAGAATAGCAGCCCAAGAGGAAGAGGAGGAAGAGGGGCAGCAGGAAATGCCAACAACCCAGGGGCTGTGGCAGGCCAGGAAGCCCGGGTATGAATGCCCCAGGCTCTGCTGCCTGCCTTTCTCTCCACACTGCCCTAAGTCAGCCCAAGGTGCTGGCAAGAGCCACCAAGGGCTGCTGCTGGCCAGGGCTTGGCAAGAGCTCCTCTGCAGCCCTTGGCTTCCGACGCGGCCGTGTCCTGTACCTCTGCAGGAGGAGTGCTCTGCGCGGGAGAAAGTGGCCAAGGGAGAGGCGGTGAAGATGAAGAGAGGCTGCCATGCTGTCCCTCCACTTCTGGGTGTTGCTGTCTTTTGAGCTGCACTTTTGAGAAAAGCTTCCAAGGAATTCCAATTTCAAAAGTTCTAGCTCCAAAGCTAAGGAGATAGGTCTTTAGCTATTGGAAGAGGGCTGTTTTTTGCCTTCTTCCCCTGCTCTGCCACCCCTGTGCGCTGTTGCCTTGCGTGCCCTGCCACCCTGTCCCCTCTGGCCGTGCTGGGGTGCTGGGCTGGCAGCCAGGCCGGGCCGAGCAGCGCTTTCAGCCCCAGGTTGGGAAGTGCCGGTGGCACCAGGCACCGTCCCCCTCAGGACCCACGGGGCTCAGGGCACCGGGGAGCCCCTGCGGTAAGGCTGACGGCACCGGGGCTGCCACAGTGGGGACAGCGCCTCTGAGGGCGCCCTGCGGCTGCTGAGGAGCTGCTGCTGCTGCCCACGGCGCTGAGGGGACGCTGAGGCGGGGGGGCTGAGGGCAAGCAGCGGAGCTCTGGGGGCTGAGGGCCATGGTGGCGGAGGCTGCGTGGGCAGGGAAGAGACACGGGCTGAGAGGGCTGGGGGGCTCAGGGGGATGGCAGCACTGCGGGGCTGATGGGCTAGGAGGCTTTGAAGGGACTGGGGAGCTTGCGGGCGTGCTGAGGCTATGGCGGGGCTGAGGGCGTGCCGAGAGTGACTCAGTGCTCCCTTCGCTTCCTAGAGATCTCCGTCTGCTCGGCGTTTCCAGAAGGGCCTCTCTGCGCGGGACCGAGGGGGAGCAGGGGCAGATGGGCCGGCCGCCCTCCCTCTGCATCTTGTCCTAGTCCTGTTTGCACCGGGTCAGCCTCTGTATAGTTGTGCCTCTGTATAGTTCTGTCTCTCTGTCTCCAGTTCTACATCAGTATGCACGGAACAGTAGAGCTATACACAGTTCTGTGTCTTTAGTTACAAGGACATGGAGGTGTAGCTGGGTACTTTGGTAATTTTTTTTTGTATAGGTCTTCACAGGTTCATGTTGTGTAGAAGCATTTGTATACAGAAGTCAATATAATTTCACAACGCAGATGCTTATGTTTCTGTCTGTATCAATGCCTGTGTAAACCTGCATGGTGTTGGGCAGTTTCCTTCCTGCTCTGTGGGTATTTAGAGAGGGCCAGGGATATTTGTCATGTCCATCCATACATGGATCTGTACAGGCGCCACCTTGTAACCTGTCAGTGATGAGATGGTGTGAACTGGCGGTGATCTCTGTCACTTGCCCTGGAGTCAGCAGAGACATAACTATGTGCAGTAAGCTTGTAGCAGAACTTGTAATTGCGTGTAAGAAGCACGGGTACAACAAGCTGTAGCACCTTTCCTTTTTCAACTCAAGTTGCCTTTGGTGCACTTCTACCGGACAGCGCTGCTGGAGCAAGGTGCTATTAGTGAAACTGGAACTGAAATGAGTGTTGGTTGGTGTCATTGGGAGCAATTATCAGATGCCTGCCTTAGGATCCAGGAGGGTTTTGGTAAAGAATGCTGCTGGGGGCTGGGGAAAACAGGTGGCCCTGCCCAGCTGATCCCCCAGCTGTGCAAAGACGGGCTAAGAAACCGTAAAAGGGTTTGGGCAGGTGGAGGAGCCACACATCTGCGGAGAAGGCACTGCAAGGGCTTGCTAAGGAAAGCTCCAATTGCCATCGGGAAAGTGGGCAAAGGAAAGAGAGTCGCAAGGTTAGAGGGCATCTCCCGTCTTTTGGGATAGCCCATCCCAAACTCATCTGTGCCACTATGGAAGGAGGATGCACTACGGAAGGCTCTGTGCCTGGGGATGCCAGCGAGGCCACCTGCCCCTCACTGCTGGCCTCTGCTCTCTGCAGGCAGGGCACCACCCTGCCCCATGGCTCTGGCTGGCCCTGGACCAGCCGTGGGTGCTGAGCACCAGCAAGGAGGCGGTGCTGCAGGCAGAAGAGCAGCAGCAGGAAGGCAGTGATGAGGCGGCAGCCTCCATCATCATGTTCTGGCCCAGCAGCTCCTGCTTTGCCACTTTTGGGTGAGCTGTGGTGCCACGTGCCATGGCAGGGCAGGAGAGATTGCCAGCTGTGGAAGCAGGAGGGCTTGGGCAGCATTGCTTCTGGCCTCTGTGCAGAGCAGAAGCAGAGAGTGGCCTGTGTGGCCCGGTCAGCTATGGCTTGCCGGAAGGCAAGGGCAAAAGCTGCTGCTCTGGCAGCTGACAGGGAGTCAGTGCTTGAGTAGCATCCTGCCCGCTGTGAATCACATCAGGTTTACGACTGTCCTAGGTTACAATATAAAAATGTATTCTATTCCCATCCTCAAGAGCTGCTGAAATCAGGAGGGGCACTGTTTTTCCTTATCTCCTGTTAGTGGGACCATCAATATCTAGCCTCAGGACTCAGAGATAACTCCCTCTGGGAGCCATTTCCATTTAATGGGTAATCAAGGACTCACAGCATGACTCATTAGAACGATATCAGCCCATTGTGAGATGATCCGCCCGGGGGGAGGAGCTAAGCATCCCCACCTGGATATAATCTGGGTTTTGGGACACAGCAGACTGTTTTTCCAATGTATTCCCAGAGGAACAGCCGTCTTTTCCACTGGATCTTCAGAGGAAGACTACACCCTTTCTACAGGATCACTACTCCAACAGAACCACATCTGCCACTCCAGGAGGACTGCAGCCACCAATCCAACTGGACTGCTACCAACACCCTGACTAACAGGGTGTTAGGTTGTCAGTGTTTTTCCTTTTGTATTATTGCATGTATTTTGGTTTCCTTTTCCCTTTTCCTAATAAATTGTATTTCTGACTGGGAGTCTTTCACTGGTTTTGCTTTCAAACCAGAACAATGACCTAGAAGTGTGATTGTTTTACCAAACATATTTCAGTATAAAATTTGCATTCTTCTACAGAGAAAATTGATGCTCTACTAAAATTAAAATATGCAGGGTCTTTTTTCTGCATCCTTTGCCTTTGGTTTTTCCAAACTCCCATATTCCTTTTTGCTTTTTCTCTGTCTGGGTTACATTACCAGCTAAAAAGCACCACTTTTGTTTTACAATCTGGGCCTGAAGAACACCTCACAATAAAGCTCCCCAGTCCTTGCAGGAATACAAGCGACTCTACAAGTCCAAATGCTGTTAGTGACAGCTGGATAGTCAGTCTGCAGCTCATCTGGGAGGTGTGGAGCTATGGAGGACATGACTGGTCTCCACTTACAGTCATTTTTTTACCCCATACGCCTGCAAAGCTACTGCTTCATTCCTGTATCTGCCATCATCTCCACTTTTTCTAAGTTAGTCTTGACTCATTCACCTGGAGTG
This sequence comes from Passer domesticus, assembly GCF_036417665.1. Taxonomy (NCBI): domain Eukaryota; kingdom Metazoa; phylum Chordata; class Aves; order Passeriformes; family Passeridae; genus Passer; species Passer domesticus. The sequence goes on along the minus strand of NC_087512.1, from coordinate 53,314,440 downwards.
CTCAGCAGGTGTTAGGTTCACTTATCTTCTATCCTCCATTCTGAAAGACACAGCAAAGGAACCTATCAGATTATTGGCTCATATACACTGACAAAAAGGCTGAAGAATAACAGGGGTGTCAAGCCACCAATGTTCTCCCAATCTCTTCATGCTGGAGTGGAGTTAGATTCGGGTCGGTCTGGCAAGTCTTTTCTAGGCCCATCAACTGCTACCCTACACTGCTGTTTCATGTGCTCCAGTGCCATGTCTTTACAACAAACTGCAAATTTCAGAAGTGCAAAAATTTTGACAATTAAGAAATGATCCTTGCAGATACATTCTAATTCTTGATCTGTAGTGACTGCTAAAGTATGCCCTGTATGTATTTGTACTAATGCAAAGGTGTTGTCCCAAGGCGAAAATCTTTCCAACAATTTGTTTCACGGGATTAACCATGTTTTGTACCCTTCCATATTTCTTAAATTAAATGTATTTTCTTTAAATCTGTTTGCATCTCTTTTTATACTTTATTATGAAAAATGATAGAGTGCACACTATACACAGTTGCTGCTTTTTATACTTCTTTATTTTAGCCCAAGCCAACAAATCTTTTCTATTTGTGGACAGATAACAATCCTAATGCAGTTTCACTTTGAGAAAGGAACATCAACAATGATTATAGTATTTCACATAGGAATTCTTTGTATATGGTCCTAAATAGAGAAAAGATAATTTTACTGAAGCATTCATAAATAACTATAAAATTGTTTGTTCTTTATTGTATTTGCAGGCAACTCCCATAGCAGGGAGGAGTGATGTATCTGACTCCATGTTCTCAGAAGGCTAATTTATTACTTTATTACATTATATTATATTAAAGAATACTTTATTTTACTAAAGTATAGTATACAGAAAAGATGCTTACTCAATGTTAAGAAGATAGTGAGGAAAACTAGTGACTCTTTCTAGAATCCCAACATAGCTTGGCACTAACTGACCAATGAAACAAAACAACTCACACCAGAAAACAATGAAACAATCACCGGTAAATAAACAATCTTTAAACACATTCTACACATAAACACAACACAAGCGAAGCAAATGAAATAAGAATTGTTCTCCTTTTTCACTGAAGTCTCTCAGCTTCCCAAGAGAGAAATCTTGAACAAAAAAGATTTCTTCAAAAAATGTAAATGCCACAGTTATTAAGTTAACTTAATGCCCAAGACTGGGGAGAAGCAGTAGAGCTATTTTTCCAGTTTGATTTTGTAAGGATATTTCTTCTAAGTAATAATAGCATCTGAAACTATGTATCAAACTGTTTTGGATTTTCTTTCCCCTTTTAACATCTTTTAATGCTATTTCAGAATACTTCTTTCAGCATGCTTTCTTTTACCTCTATCTCTTGTCAGCTCATTAACTTCACTGAGTCCCTGAGTTGGTTCACAGCTTTCTTTGATTTTGCCTAACCAATATAACTATGTATTATCTGCAAATTCTGTTTAATTCATCAGTCACATATTTTTATCCAGCAATAGATAAACATATTAGGCAACATCACTTCTAGCATGCCACAAAAAGGCTTCTGCAATGCTGAACACAATCCAGGAGCAATCTCTCAGCCAATTTCTTATCCAGGCCAGTCAAACACCTCTAATCTTACTTGCAGTTAGTTTCCAGAATCTTAAGAAAAATTTTGTCAAAGGCTTTTGCGTCAATAATTCTAGCTGGCAGTGATCCACTGTCCACAGTTTGGAGGCTTCAAAAACAATTACCTGAGACTGTAAAGGTATGTTTTTTTCTCTCAAACATGGATGATTTAGAAACAGGGATGATTCAGTATTTTATATTTTGTCACACATATACATGATGGCACAAAGAAAACTCACTGAAACAAAACTTACCTACTACCTTTAAAATAAATTACTAATTTACTATTTTACTGTTGTAAAAGATCTGTACTAGTTCTGTTGAGATGAGTCTGTCTTTCTAATAATTCTTTTATATTTTTAATGAATTCTTGGATGATTGTTGTGAAAGACTAAAGCACAAAAAACAATTCCACAGGTTCTCCGTCACTCCCAAATTACAATAGAAATGTCTCCCATTTTTCCCTACTGCATATAAAATCTGCAGCACTAACTTTACAGAGCAACAGCTGCAGTTCTTTGGTCAGTTTTGGATCATTTTTCTTCCACAGAGAAAGATCTATAATGACATGACTCCACACAAAATGCTTTTAAGGTAAATTCAGGCAGAGAGTGAAAATTATGGCACCACAGGTCTAACATTTTTCTGAAGGCTTGCTGCCCTGCTTCATTTCTGAGTTAACTGCCAGGGCCAGTTATCCTACTGGCAGCAAATGGGCTACAACAGAAACCTTGCTGTCTTGTCAAAAGGCTCCTAAGAAGCCATGCTGCCAATTTGTCCCTTTTTTATACAGAATTGCTATGAAAAGCCATGCTGTGATTTGACAGGCAAAAAAAAAAATCATATAGAATTAATATAAATTCTATGTTAAAACAGTTGTTCTGTTTTGTTATCTTTCTGTGTTAATAGAAAGGAAAACAGTATAGACCAGCAGGCTGACAGTTTTTGGAGAGTAAATTTCTATAGCAAATTCTTTTCTCCCTCTAATTCCTTGACTTTTTGTCTGGAATGGCATTGTATCCTTTAAAATTACATATACGTTTTGGCTCTTTGCATACATAATCTAAAACCTTCAGTTTCTGAAAGATTAGTTTTACTGGAAAAAAGGAACTTCTGAATTAAAAACTTCAGATTGAAATTAAAAGATCACAGGTCCTGAGATTACAAAATTGAGCACGAAAAATAATCCACCAATACAGGTAGAAGTATCTACAAGCCTTGCAGGATTATCACCAGTCATCTCAGACCATGTAGAAGTTAGCATGGTTAGATAACAAGAAATTTTTTAGTGTTTTTTCAAATCACTAAGAAAAATAAGATCATGCTATTTTTTTACTGAACATACCATATCTGGTAAAGTCAGTATAACTACCACCTTTACAATCTCATGTTTAAACTCTTAAAATTAAATCTGATAGAGAAGAAAAAGACCAAACTGAGAGCAAACAGTATTGAGAATCTCTCTATTTTGTACCCTACAGATAGATGAGTTTTGCTCTCAGTAAGGACATGTCTTTTTCTTTTTAGTCTTAAGGAACCGAACAATAGAGGCATTTAGAATGTAACACTTTAGGTAAATCAGAAGTTTTTTCTGGACTATGATGATCTACAGGAAGGAAAGTTTTAACCACATGCTGTCCAACAAATGTAGTGAAATTATTTTAGACACATTTAAATTTCCTTATTTGCTGCAACTTATTTATGCTTTCCTTTCTTTGTTTTATGTAAAGAACTTTAAAAATCCTCTTCCAGAATTCTCCTTTGTATGTCTTTTTGTTGCTTATTAGACAGCACTGTAAACATTGGAAGTTTAAAAACCAACGTATTCTGATGTTGTGGTTGATATTAGAAATAAAAATTAATTGTATTACACTTCACTGAATTATTTTTCTGAAGTTTGCCTCAATAGCACAAGAAAGTTTCATTCAAAAGTAGTGTCTAAAATGCCAATATACTGCTGTATTTCTGTTCCTACAGAGTTTGACTTTTGAAAAGTGATTATAATGAGCCATATATGTATGACTTAGAGCAAATTTCTTTTGATAATGGCTAAATACTTTCAGTTTGAAGAAATGCAGTTATTGTCCTGCAAGTGTAGACTCTGCTTTTTAGTCTGGTTTGGGGGTGTGCTTTTTTCTTTTTAGAGCAATATTCTCTTATGAAAAGTTCTTAAAGTTCTTGGATGATTCTGCACTACAAATTCAGAAACCAAACAATCTGTCAGTTCACATTTCATAAGGAAACTTATTGTGGATAATTATAAAGAAACATAATGCTAAGGCAACTCATTATAGTGTCAAGACACTGCCATTGTATGAATGTCACTCTTTTAAAATTAGAAATAAACAAAAATAGGTAGTAACAAAAATACTTACTATACAAGCTTTTGACTCTTCAAAGATTTTAAGCTATTTAGGGTAATGGATGCTTGATCTATCACACAGAAATAAATACTATGGTAACATTACCACAGACTCCCAGAGCTGTCCTCTTTCAGCCAGAGACTGTGCCCTGTTTGGCCACAAGTGTTTTTAATAACACAGAGTTTTTTGCAGGCAGTCTGTGGGCAGGGCTGTACTAAATGCTGTTTGGGTTTGCTTCTAGGATTCTGCCTGGTACGGCAGGATTCTTTTGAAAGTGAGAGTACAAGAACTCTCTTGGGCTTGACCTCAGTTTCTCTGTTGGATGATTAAACCAGAATTTATAGACTGCCTTAACCCAGTGCCTACTGCAGTTGGTAAAAGCAGTAAAAATCTAAATATTTAAATATCATTAAGTTTTGGGGATAAGGGTGGGAGAAGAGGAAGAACAACAGGAGGAAGGGAGGAAGGAACTGCAGGATGGTATTATCAAATAATCCAGATTTCACCGTGGGGGCTGGGACTGTAAGAATGAAGTCTCATAGGGAGGAGCAGCTATCACTTCATTACATTCAGTGGGAATACAATAAAGAGACACTTGACTGGTAATAGCTATGTTTGTTCTTTAGAAAAAATGTATTGATCACTGAAGAAAATAATGAATGGAATGGACTAAAAGAAAAAAAGTTAGGCAGAAGAACATGAGAGAACCTGAGGTGATCAGAGAGAATTAACTGCCTCTCTTCCTCCAGAAATGTAAAATAGGAATATAGCAAAAGCACATTAAAAGGAAGCATAAAAGCAAAAACATTAATTTTTTTGAGTATGCAAATTAAGAAATGGGAAAATATTGGCTATCCATTAGAAAGTTAGTAGAAACACACAAAGGAATAAGGGAGGTGGCAAACATCACAGTAAAAAATTTAAGTGGCACGGGAGATGAAAAATACTGTATCACATATATTGCAATGTAAGGTCCCTTGGTCAAATAATCACCACCTGAATCTTTTTCAGGTCAGATTTTAATTCCCTCAGTCTGCAAAGACTGACACCCTTCTATAGCTTTATATTCATCAATAGGGAAATCCTCTGGCCTCAGAAAGACTACAGCCCCACAAGAGCTTATACAAGTACACATGTACAGAACCAAAAGACTACGGAGGAAACAGAGAACAAGTTTGTTCTACACTGTCTTTGGAGGAAGAACTTTTGCAAGAATTCAGGTGGCTAAGTATATGCAGGGAGTGATGGTAAAGTGCATTTAGAGCATTGCAAATGATGTGAGAAACAGAGGAGTTGTCAGAGTGTTAGTGAATAATGGGGTTTCTTTCTGAAGTAAATCCACATTAACTAGCAAATATCTTCCCATGATAGCTGTGTAATCATTTGACTTGGTGAGATTAAAAGCAACTACCAAAGGAATTTATTTGGCTTAATCACTAGATTTAAGTTTCTTACTATGATATTAGAATTTTAAACCTATTTAATACATAAAGCAAATAATGCTTCATCCTAAACTGATTGGAAAAAACAGATTATTAATGGGAGGAAAAGAAGAAGTAATGATGCTTAAATGCTTTCTAAGGAACAGAGGCATAACATGAAGCTAAGGGTTGGGCTTAATCTGATGTCAGAGATGGAAGTAAGCATATGAATGAGCTGTTGCTGCTGACTAGCATCAACCAAATGGTTGGTGACCAGGAATGCTGCCAGAATGGAGGCCAAGTGGGCAGGGCATGGAAGGGTGGGAAAGTAGCCAAAAGTTAACATGGTGAGGGAGCAAGCTGGTGTGGGGAGCATTTAAGCACTGAAGAAATGTCTGGAAAGGCTTTGACAGCAGAGAGACCTGCAGGGCATCCACTGCTGTCCGTTAATACTCTGCTTTCTGTGGGTTGCAAAGCATCAGGTGTGACCTCCTTCCATGGTGTGCCTGTGGGAGCAGGAACTGCTTTGGGGACCCATAGAATGATACAAAGCCCAAGGAGAAGGGTGGGCAATAGGTTGGAAAGAGTTCTTCTGAATTCCTCCACCCCTCTGCATGAGAAGCCATTCTTAGAGAGGGATGAAATAGACTCATCACTCCACAGAGACCTGCTTTCAACTCTCATTATTCAGGACTGGTTTGCTGTGGATTATGTGCAAGGTGCTTAGGGTAAAAATGGATCTGTAATCAAGTATGAATCAAAGATTCATACAGCATCTCCTTCATATTATGACAAGAGGCAATGACAAAGGCACATTAAGCATCTAGTTTCACTTTGCCTTCTATGTCCTCATTGGGTCCACAAAAAGCAAGTAGATATCTGCTATTTTAGCAAGGTAACCAGTACGGCAAAAAAATGATGCTTTGAAATTTCCAGTGGTCCCCCTACCATTCTGTCTGAGTCTGCTGTTTGGTCATTTTCTTCCATTTCAGTGTGTAGGTTTTTGGGGTTTGTTTGGTTTATTTTTCCCTAAAAAAAACAACTAGCTGCAGCCTTCACTGTGACTAATTCAGTAAGAAATAAAGCCAGCAAAAATGAATCATTTGCTCTCTTCTATTGATTTGGACAAACAATACCAGTCTGCAAATGCTTCCATCATCACATTCAGAATTGTAATTTCTCTTTCTCATTTTCAGTGACAGTTTGTGCCAAACCTATCACAAATTCCCACAGTGTTTTGAAGACAAAACTGCAGTAATGACTTTGGAAAAGCATGACATCTATATAATACTGTTAACTATCTGTGACGTTACCAGCTGCATTTGCCCATTGTTGCTTATACTTAACCTTTACCGTTCTTCTAAAATTTGAAACTGCTTTTCAAATATATGTTACAGCATGATCAAACAAATTTAGGTAAGTCTGACACTGACAGTTTCTTTGTTTGGCATTGATTTTTCCCAAACAGAAATGCTATTAAAGTTAAGCATTTACAGTTTTAGCACTCCTGTTGATTCAATTGAAATGTCTATACTAATCAGTGCATACCTTGCTGTAAATAAACCTGAAATATTGTACAGCTTTACAAAGTTTCTTGCCACAAAAACACTGCAAGGTGGAGAAAATAGCAGTGTGCATATCTCTGTCATGCCACTTATCTAGATTTCTCTTCTTTTTTCTGTGATTATGGAGAAACCAGCCATGGTATAAACTAACCAGGTTGTGCCCTCAGTGTTTCTGTTCTTTGGGAGAACATGCTGTGGTGGGAGTCATAAAGTACTTAAAAGTTGGAAGAGAGCCATAAGGATCACTGAGTCCAGCTCCCTGCTCCTTTCAAAACTGCCTAAAATGAACCATATGACCAAGAGCATCATCCAGACAGTCCCTTGGCTCTGCCAGGTTAATGACTACTCATCTGGGAAGACAGTTCCAGTGCCTGTTATGATCCTGTTACTGAGAGATGCTTCTGCCTGAATTAAGGTGCAAACGTGACCATATGCCAAAGTCAATAATATGGATTTAATTGAACAGTAAAATATGAGGTGGAGAGAGAGAAAGAAATGGAAAATGGAAGAGGGAGACAGACAGAGAGATCAAGCAGAAGATAGTTACCACTCAAGGATCCAGTGGCATCCTGTTGATCCTTAATCACCCTGGGCTTCTCAGGAGTGAGTCCTGAGGCTGTTCAAAAGTTTTCACTACTTATACATTTTAGCAAACAATGAAATTAATTAATTAATTAGTGCTCACTGGTGTTATGCCCCAGTCTGCTTGGGGCATTTAGGGGGGTGTTGTTTAGTGTACTCTGGGCAGTGTGCAGGAGAAACAACAAAATTCTCCACAGGTTCAATAACAAACTTTTACTTGCAAACTTCAGAACATTACAGTAAAATAAGGTCCTTGGCAAATTTTAAAATGTAGCCATTTTGGTTAGAAATGCTGCAATATAAAAGTACAAAAATAGCACTTAAGAAAAGGTATAAGGTAAAGGAAAAAAAGATAAAAAAAGGATAAGTGTAGACAGGTATGGATTCTGCACCACCTATGGATTCTGCAGCAAGATTTGATTATTGCAATATGTATTTCCATTGGTTGATGTGTTGGTCATAGTCCTGTGTCTTGGTTTGAAAAGACAGGAGTCTGTGAAGGAAGGCAAAAGCCTCCTGTGAAATGGAAAAGGTAAACCCCCCCACTTCCGAATTATCACAATTTCAGAATTAAAAGGGCTCTCAGGCAAAGATATGGGAATGGGAATAACAGTTTTTTACTAGGAAGAAAAAAAACTAAATAACAATGTAATTTAGCACAAGCAAAAAACCACTGGCAGAGTGAGAAAAACCTGACACCCTGAGAAGTCAGGGTGTTGACAGTAGTCCAGCCAGATGGTGGCTGCTCCTCCTGGAGCGGCGATCTGCAGAAGGGTGTAGATCCTTTCTGAAAATGCGGCAAAGGAGCAGCTGGGCCTTGGTTCCTGATTCCTCTGGGAAATCCAGCGAAGAAGGCTGTCTGTGGTCTCATAAATGCTTGTTTTATGGTGGCAGGGATACTTGGCTCCTCCCTCTGGGCGGAGCATCTCCCAATGGGATGATGTAACTAATCTTACCAGCCACAGTGAGTAATTCAATAGCCCATCAGTAGGAGATTATCTTCCTGGCAGTGTCATTGTTCTTGAAAGAGGTAAGAAAAACTGCCTAACCCCCAACAGATGGCAAAAATAGAATACATGCTTATTTTACAAGCCAGGATATCCTGTCAAAGTGATGGTCACAATCTTGATTCCTTTTGGGTGGGGGAGGCCTCTGAAACACAAAATCTGATGGGTTCATATAGGCTCAGCCTTGGTGAGAATGCCAAAGTATCCTCTCTGGGGTGGGGAGTCTTACAATGGATTATGTAACACTCTGGATTGTCTCCGTCTCTCTGGGTGCCTCCCAGTGAACCCCGGCCAGCCCCGGGTCAGCAGACAACGCGGGGGCAGCCCCGAAGGGGCCGACAGCGGGGGGGACACGCTCTGGTGCCCCGAGGGTACCGAGGGCAGCTAGGCTAGTCGCCTTTGCATCAGAAAAGACACTGAAAAGACATCGGTAGAGGATAAAGGCTGACTCTCAGCAGGGGGCCAGTCCAAGGTTTATTCGGAGCTCCCGAGGGATCCCCGCACCCCAGTGATATGCCTTGCTCAGAGTGAAACAAAAGGAATCTCAAGGTTACATTTAAAGGGCGGGAGGAAACCGAAGGTAGATACATTTGTTGACCAATAAAGACCCTCTAGGGAAGCAACCTTAGGGATGGACATTTGGGATAGCGTATAAAATAATACTTAGGGGGCTGACCCCTGGCCTCGGACTAATCACTGGACGACTTTGACCGAAAGTTCTAGATAGAGAGGATGGGATGCTGAGTGACTGACAGAGAGCCAGGGCGAGGATTTGGGGATGATCTCCACACAGCAGAATGATTACACAGGTAGAGGAAGGGGGTATAAAAAAGGGGTACATCATTTGGGGAAAATAAGGGGATACAAAACCAAAACTATTACAAAGTATTACAAAGTACAAAAGCATACTACAACATCTCCTTCTTTTCATCTGAATAAAAAAGGAAGAGGCACCTTAAGACTAAAAAATTCAAAACTCAGCTTGGGCTGATCTCAAGTATGGGCAAACCAAGAGTGCATTACAAAGGTTGCTGCTTCTTCCTCGGGACCCAAGGGAACAGTCACCCGATCGATCTCTAAAGGAGAAGTAGCTTTGAATATCAATTTGGTAATGATGCTCTTGATGATCTCAAAGGTGACCAAAACAACAAAAAAACCCAAGCAAAACTAAAAGTACAGACTTTGTTATGGATTTGACCCAGCCAGAGAGTCGCCATCCTTTGAAAAGTCCGTCCATCCAGTCTGCTGTTTCCTGCTTGGTGTCATGGACCATCTGTTGCATCTTTCCGATGGTTTTGTGGATGTCCTCTATAGTATTGCATTTTATTTAAATGGTATGCTCTGTCTCACCCCTCCAAAATGTATGTGATATTCCAAGCCTGTGGTCCTGCCCTGAACCATCATGTATCTGTAATCCCATTGGCCCAAGTGTTATTCCACACCTACTTTGAATTCCCCTCTTAAGCTGTGCTAGTGAAATCAGTCGTACTCTTAGCCTCTCCTGCCCTCTTGGCCCTTCCATCCCCTAGGCTCTCCCTCTAACCCTCCTTCCCCCTCCCCCTTCTCCCCTTCTCCCTCAGTAACCATGCTGTTCCTGGGATGGGAGCCCAAATAAACCCTCATCAAATCAGCACCCTCAGAAGCTGTGTGGAGTCTCCTTGCCTGCCTGCTGCTGCCAGCGAACTCACAGCCTAGGGATCTCCCCAAGGACACCCCGGGGAGCCCCGTCCCACAAACGAACTACAACAGTCCTCAGCCTTGGATGACAGGTTCAGGCAGCAGAGACCCTCAAACTCCTCACACCAATGATTATGTAGTAGGAGAAGAAAATCAATTGTGGCACGATTTTGTAGGGTGGCCTGCCTTGTTGTTTCCTTGTCTGCCAGGAGGTCAGAAAGCTGATGTAATGTTGGCCTGTTTAGCAACCCAACATTCTAGGTGCGATAATTCACCTAGAGCCTTGGCTGCAGACCTGTGGCAAAAACATGGTGATTGCAACTGTTTTTGGTTTGGACCAATGTACAATTTCAGAATCACAATTTGGGTCTAAATCTCTTAAGTCTCTCTTTTTGTGGGCCGAACTGTGGGTGTTGGTTTTAGTTTGCCAATCCACGATTTGGGTCTTGTTGGACGTAAACAGGCTCAGTTTGCTAAGGGTACCTGGACCTCCGATTAGACGAGAGGGGATACCTGCCCACACTCTGTCACCACAAATGAGAAAAAAATCCTTTAGGGAGGGCACGGGCCTTATTATCGGGGGTGGATGACATGACAGAACTGAGGAGCTCAAATTCTTGGGATTCTTTTTCTGCTATTGTCAGTCTGTGAACTAATTTTGCCCAAGGGGCTAACAGATTATATACTGGAAAAGGGGGAGTTACTGGTGGAGACTCATCAGATAAAGAGGGGGTTGTTATTGCTGATGGTAACTCATAGGATTTAGAGGACATCCCCACAAGGCAGGTAGACATTGGGTCAGACACGGAGGAGGTGGACAGGCAAATGTGATTTTGGTTGAGGACTTCGGCAAGAGTGGTCCATACGTTTGCCTGAGGCTGAGAAACGATCCACATTTGACTTGGATGGGTGACTGATAACAGGAGCAGCAGAAGGACAGGGCTCATTCTGATGCTACGGGGGCTGAGTTCAGATCAAAGGGAAACACTGAAAAAACTGAAGATAAAATATGTTAGAAATAAGGTTCAGGTAATAGCAACTTAAAGAGTCTGACAGCGCTTCCTCCTCCAGCAGGCATTGGCTACCTGTGCCATGGGTTTGTTTTTTGACACTCTCGGAATGAATGGCCTTACCCATTTTGAGGAGATCCATCTCAAGCCTGAGGGAGTGGATACGCATGCATATCCCCTACCCCAGGTCACAAGCTCATGGGGCCCCTCTGTTTTCCAAGTCTCTGGTTCTCTAATAAGAACGGGTGGCCGGGCGTTCAGGTTGTACTGATTGTTCTCTTTAAAGTGCCTTATGATAGGTGGGTTAAGGTTCTCATAGGTGCAGTTTAGAAAGTTCAGCGTGAACAGTGCTCTGGACAACCAGACCTGAGGGGTCTCTGCCTTCATAGCCTCCTGTTGTTGGTGAAGGACCTTTTTTAGGCTCTGGTGGGCCCTCTCCACCATGGCTTGACCTGTTGCTGAATAGGGGATGCCTGTCTTATGTTCTACTCCCCATTGCTGCTGGAAGTTCCAAAATTCTTTGGACTTGTATACTGGGCCATTGTCTGTTTTGATGACCTTAGGGATTCCCAATGTGGAGAAGGCTTGCACAAGATGTTTCTTCACATCTGAGACCTTCTCCCCTGTGTGGGCAGAAGTGTAGATGGCACCAGAGAAAGTATCCACAGAGACATGGACATATTTAGATTTGCCAAATGATGAGATGTGGGTACATCTGTCTGCCACACCTTGCAGCTCTGCAAACCCCTAGCATTTGCCTCTGTACTTAGGGAGGGTAGTGAATGGCGTTGACAAGAAGGGCACATGGATACGATGGACCGGGCTTGTTCGCACGTTAGGCAGAATTGCCAAACCAAGCCGGGTGCATTTTGATGGAAAAGCTGGTGACAGATCTTTGCTATGTTGGAATACATCTGGGAGTGGGGCCATCTCAACAGATGCCTCAAGGGCATCAGCTCTACGATTACCTTCTGCGATGAACCCTGGCAGGTCTGTGTGTGACCTTACACGCATCACATAAAAGGGTTGTTCCCAGTGGAAGATTATTTTTACCAATTTTGAGAGTAATTCATATAAAGGAATATTGGAAACTTCTTGCAATACAGCATTTTCTGCCCTGGACACTACACCTGCCATGTAAACTGAATCAGTAACTAAATTGAAATGTTCTGAAAACCTCTCAAAAGGTCTGGCGACAGTGGCCAACTCGGCAATTTGAGGTGATCCCTCCACCTTGGCAATATCTGCCTCCCACTGCTGCGTTTTCGGATCTTTCCATGTCACCACTGACTTGTGGGACGCTCCAGATGCATCAGTGAAAACTTTAGAGGGACCTGCTCTGAATACTTTCCAGTGACAGAGTAAATTGAACGTCCAAATTGAAAATTCTGTGGGCCGGTTGATGGATCGAAATTTGGCCTGTGTAGCTGTCCAGTGCAAATTGCAGGGCTTCATTCTCTTGGAGCAATTGTTCTAACATTACTTTAGTTAATTGGACTGATATAAATTGTAAGAAGATGTGGATGCAGTCAAAGTCACACCCTGCCAATTCCCTGATCCAAATCCATGCCTTCCTGATCAGTTCTGCCACCAGATCCTGTGGCCTCGTCATCCTTTTGGACCTGTTGTGACTGAGAAAGATGCATTCTATGATTAAGAGTGGGTCCTTCTTGTCCAAGTCACTTTTCCCTGCCTAGGCAATTTCCCACTGAAAGATCACCCTGTGAAAATGTGGCAACTTACCCAAGATATGAATTTGAAGGGCAGGCCTTGCAGGAACCTGTGGGTGTGCCTGGCAGACATTGTCTCCTGGACTTTCTCCAGTGCAGTTCTTGCCTCCTGTGTGAGGGTCCTAGGAGAACTAAGGTCATCTCCCCCTTTTAACAAATGGAAAAGGGGGGTTAGGTCCTCAGTGGGAATGCCTAGCCAAGGTCTCACCCAATTTAGAGACCCACATAGTTGATGGACATCTGCTAAGTTTTTGATGTTATTCTTGATGGCAAAGTTTTGTGGCACAATAGTTCACTTTCCAATTTCGAGACCCAAGTACTTCCAAGGTGGCATCATTTGAGTTTTTTCTTCCTGGAGCTCAAACCCAGCAGAAACCAATGCATTGATTGTCAGGTCAAGTGTGTGAGTAAGCATGTCATTAGTTGGGGCACACACCAGGATGTCATCCATGTAGTGCAGGATGACAGAATCTCGTGCAGCTACATGGACCGGGGACAGCAATGAAGAGACATACCACTGGCAAATCACTGGACTGACTTTGAGTCCTTGTGGGAGTACTGTCCAGTGGTATTTCTTCATCGGGGCCTCTCAGTTAATGATGGGAACCGAGAAGGCAAAATGCAGGGCATTGTCAGGATGCAGGGGAATGTGGAAAAAACAATATTTTATATCAATCACGGCTAAAGACCAATTCTGTGGGAGCATTGTGGGCGATGGTAACCCTGGTTGAAGAGAACCCATGTCTTCAATAACATTATTAATTTGACAGAGGTCATGGAGGAGTTGCCACTTGTCTTTGTTAGGTTTTTTAATAACAAAGACAGGTGAGTTCCACGGAGACGTGGTCTCTACAATGTGACCCTTTTTCAGCTGCCCGTTTACAAGCTCTTCAAGTGCCTTCAATTTTTCTTTGTTGAGCGGCCACTGCTCTCCCCATACTGGACAATCACTTTTCCAGGTCAGCTTCTGGGTAGGGTGCTGTTCAGTGGCCACCAACCGAAAACCTGAGGGGTTTCTGGGATGTCAATTGTGGTTCCCCACTGCAGTAATAAATCTCTTCCCCAAAGCAGCTCTGTGTAATGTAAAATGAATGGGCATACTAAAGCTACTTTCCCATTTGGCCCCTCAATTTGGATAACACTTTTTGATTGTCTTGCTAACTGGATGCCTCCTACACCCTGTACTTGTCCAGCTACATTTTGCAGTTCAATGTGACAGCCACTCCCTAGAGGGAATGACTGTAACATCTGCCCTGGTATCTAGAAGTCCTTTCATGAATTTGTACTCTCCACCCCAGTGCAGCCCACATGATAACCGAGGTTTTTCTCTTCCCAGTACCTGAGTCCAGCAGACCTGGGGATGGAGTTTATTTCTGAGAGTGTTTGCTTGCTCCTGGTCCCATGGAGGCTCAGGATGGTTTGGGCTATTATTTGGCCTTTGGGCAGGTATATGGGTGGGTAAGTACAGTGGAGCCAAATGACAAACTGTTCCAGTCTGATGATATGAGACCTGGAATAATGTCAATTTTCTGGGATGTGTGTTTTGAATCCCCAACCATGACATACTTACTGTTACGATTTTGGCAAAGCTGTGTCCAAGTACCTGGCTGTTCAGGGTTAACAGTTGTAAAATGCCAGTCACTGTTCTTGAGATGGAGAGGGTTACGGGAAGAATTGGTGATTAGAACTGGCATGGGATTATCATAGTGAGATGAATGTTTTGTAATGTCCAATGCAAGTGTCTGATTTGGCACAGGTAGTTCTCTTAAATTTGGTTTTTTGTCTCCCCCCTGTGCCGGAATTGAGCGCACCCTATTTTTGTCATAGCACTGGGAAAATGAGCACTCTTGATTCAGTTTTTTGAAAGGTTCTCTTTTGGGGAATTCTGATTTTTATGATTACTATATTTAAAATCAAAAAACTCCTTTTTCAGAGGGCACTTGGGCATCCAATGCCCTAGTCTCCCACAAAGATGGCAGGGATGGTTAGAGTTGGAGATTTTTCCCTGTGTCGTTGTGACGCACTGAAGCTGGCTGGTGGGTGCTGGATCAAATGGTTGGGGGACGTCTGCAGCTGCAATCCTCCTCATTGGTTTTGGTCTCTTGTCTTGATCAGCAGGGGTGTTGGTAACTTTCATGGCACAGACTTCTAACATTGCTTCTAGTGTTGGTGTTGGATCGAGGGGCAGGCTCAGGATGGCAGCTTTACACTTTTCATTAGCACTTTGCTTAGCAGCCTCGGTGAGGACTTCCAGCCTTGCTCCTTCATTCTGAACTTGCAAGTCCACAACTTCTTTCAACATTTTCACAAAACTAATGAAAAACTCAAATGGAGATTGTGTTATTTTCAAATAATTATCAATTGGAGCATCAGGACACAACCGGAAGAAAGCTTTCTCAGCTGCTTTAACACTTTCTTTGAGAGCTTTTCTGGGAATGCTTTCTGCCTGACTAGCTCCATCACCCCACTCCCTTTCTCCACATAAATGGTCTAATGATATCAACTTTCTAAAAACATCAGTGGCAGTGGTCTCATCACCCCATAGAATTGGCAAATTGACTTCTTTTTTCCATGCTTCCTCCCACAAGAGATACTTGGTTTGGGTTAGCAGGCAGGAAAAAAAAACTGTTTAAGGTCAGCAGGGGTTAAATCAGAAGAAGAAAAGGTAGATCTGAAAAGTCCTCTGAAATGTTCACTGTCTCTACCAAATTCTTTCTGAGCCTTGACTAGCTCTGGCGGATTGAAAAGAGAACGGGGTCCAACGCGGTTGAATTCCCCCATTCAGGTCTGATATGTACGTGACCGGAGCTGCAGAGATGGCAGCTGTTGTCTCCCGGCTCCGGCTCCCCGGCCCTGCTCCCTCCCGCTCCCCGCCCTTGGAGCTGGAGGGCGCGCTGTGGGAAGGACGGCTGGGTGGGGAGAGGGGAGGGCAGAGGGAGGGGACAGCTGGTGGGCCAGCCCCTGAGGGGATGGCGGGGGGTGGTGCTGGAGAAGGGGAGAGGGCGCTGGGAGGGGAGGTTTCAGGGGAGGGGTTTCTGACCGGAAAGGGTTGGAGGGGAGAAAGGGATTTTGGGGAGAAGAATGAGAAAAAACAGGAAATACCGTGTTGTTGCAGCCATGATGGGCTCCAGGAAAAGCCTCCGGAGGTGGAATAGGAGGCTCAAAATGAACTGAAAGTCTTTGGGACGGAGTATGCAACCCGGGGAAGTGTGGGGAAGGGTAGAATCCCGGGGAGTTTGGCCATAAATCTCCGAGTCGCGGGCTGGGAACTTCTGAGGGAAGCTGGAAAGTGCAGCTTTCCTCAGAGTGCCTTGTCTGCGGGCTGAGGGGGATGGAGGAGGGGGAGAATAGCTTGTGGGGGGGAGCAAATATGGGTTTTGGGAAGCAGAAACGTTGAAATAACTTCCTGATGGCTGTTCCTGCATTTCTGATTTTGGATTTCTGATCTGCATAGCTAGAAAAGCAAATATTTGCAAATATTTATCACCAGACTTTCCTGCTTTCAGTAACTCATTGCCAGTTTTGTTCCAAAAATGCTAAAACATGGATACTTTCAGCTGATACATTGGGGAAGTGAAGAAACAGCCGTCTAACAAATTGTTTCATCTCTCTTTTTGAAAATCCGATTCCTTCACCCTTAAGTAATTCTAAAAACTGATAGTAAAGACCTTTGTGAGACAGAGAAAGCCTGACACCCATTGTGGCTGTGATGTAAAAAACTTTCACCAACCCAGGCAAAAAGGGGAGGGGGGGAGAAAAGAAACAAATGCCTGCAGCTGGCAGCCTGCCAAAAATAGAGAAAAAACTCCCTCTCTGCAGTGAGGTATAAAAAAATGCAAGAAAAAAAGCAAACTTACCCATCCAGCTGTAGAACAGGAAAGAGGGGTGTCCTGGGACAGTGACCTCCACCTGAAATCGATTCCTGGGGTGCCAGGAGTTGCCGATCTCGTCCCCAGGAGTTCCACTCACTAAAACTGAGTGTGCCCTCACTGGGGTAGCTTGCCAGCCAAGGGCTTTGCTGAACAGTCTGAAAGAATGTCCGAACACCGTCAATGAAATCTGGAGGTGGTTTCAGCTTCCACGTTGGTCTGCCAAAGTGACTCCGTCTCTCTGGGTGCCTCCCAGTGAACCCCGGCCAGCCCCGGGTCAGCAGACAACGCGGGGGCAGCCCCGAAGGGGCCGACAGCGGGGGGGACACGCTCTGGTGCCCCGAGGGTACCGAGGGCAGCTAGGCTAGTCGCCTTTGCATCAGAAAAGACACTGGAGACATCGGTAGAGGATAAAGGCTGACTCTCAGCAGGGGGCCAGTCCAAGGTTTATTCGGAGCTCCCGAGGGATCCCCGCACCTCAGTGATGCGCCTTGCTCAGAGTGAAAAAAAAGGAATCTCAAGGTTACATTTAAAGGGCGGGAGGAAACCGAAGGTAGATGCATTTGTTGACCAATAAAGACCCTCCAGGGAAGCAACCTTAGGGATGGACATTTGGGATGGCATATGAAGTAATACTTGAGGGGCTGACTTCCTGGTCTCAGACTAATCACTCGATGACTTAGACTGAAAGTTCTAGATAAAGAGGATGGGATGCTGAGTGACTGACAGAGAGCCAGGGCGAGGATTTGGGGATGATCTTCACACAGGAGAATGATTACACAGGTAGAGGAAGGGTACAAAAGGGGTACATCATTTGGGGAAAATAAGGGGATACAAAACCAAAACTATTACAAAGTATTACAAAGTATAAAAGCACACTACAACAGTAGATCAAGGGGTATTTTGGGAATCTTTGATTGTTTATGACAATTTCTGTGACTTTACAGCTGCCTCTTACATTGGTGGAGTATCAGTTGTGTGAATTATGGCCCTTAAGCAGAGATGAACAACATCAGATCTACTGTGAATATCCTGGTAGTTCCCCAGAGGGGAGTCTTCACAGCTGAGCCACTTGTGTATGGACTTGTGCATGATGAAAAGCACTATTTCCCCAGAGGGGAGTCTTCACAGCTGATCCACTTGTGTATGGACTTGTGCATGATGAAAAGCACTATTTCACTACATGGGATTTGCCTCTTATCAGCCTCCTCCCTTGTCTTGTTCAGCATTCAGCTGTTTCCTTGGGTGATGGGTGTGCACCTCCTCTTCACCTGGGCAGTCACTTCAAATGGCAGATTGTTTTGAGTATTAACCATTAACATTCCAGTCTCTCACAACTAGTTACATAGTTTCCTTATTCTGGTGGCTAAGTGATTCCGTCTCTTCTCATACTAATTAGTCCCATGCTCAGTCTTTCTCTTCTGATTTGTAGTCACAATCTCCCCCTGCCAGAATTAACTTTTGCCCACTCAGAGCTGATTTCAGCACAGTTTCTGAGTTAGCTTTCCTTGTGGTTGCGTTCTTTATGTCCATTTTCAGTGACACATTCTTGTTTCCCAGGTTTGTTTACCTCTCCCTCCACAGTGGCCTAATTTACAGTCCAGGTTGCAGGTATCCATGTAGGCATATTTGGCAATGGGGACTTCAGTTGTCACAGGTGCAATCTGTTCCTTAACTTGAGGGGATCTTAGACCCTCTGAGCAGTTGCTTCTTTACACAGTTTGCCACAGTGGGATTTTTTTTCTGCATCCATTACCCAGGATGTGCTAGCAGATCTCAATTACATCAGGCTTGGAGTTAGAGCCATCCTGTTGTTCCCATCTGTGCTTATCTCCTAACAAAGTCCTTCTGTAGTAGCAGTGTTTGAGACTGGCAGTTGTGCTCTTTAAGTCCTTACAGTGTCCCACCACACTCAGTGAAGGAACTTTTCCTAATGTCAATCTGAACCTCTCCAGCTGCTGGCACCCATGAGGAAGCAATAGGGTCACCCATAGCCTGCTCTTCTCTAGGCTGAAAAAGCAAATTTACCTCAGACCTTCCTTGTAAATCTGGCCCTCAAGATTTTTCACCTTCATAGTGGCCCTCCTCTGAACACACTCACACAGTTTGATGCCTTTCTTTTGTGTATACTACTTTAAGGGTTTCTCTAAATAGGATAAGGCTGCCTGAATAAAGAGACCAGAGCAGAAGGGTTGCACAGGTGGAACAGGGCTGTGTTAGAAAGTCCAGATGGAGAAGGAAATTTTGTACAAAATGGCTCTGAGCCATCATCAATCCTTCTTCATGATCCAAAGAATCCAATTCTGTTAACATGGTATGACTCAGATTGCTTTAAATTGCTTGGGTTTTGGTTTTTTTTAGCTTAGGTGTTGGCTGTACTGTGAGAAGGCACAATGGCAGGTAGAACCAGGGATTTCCCTGTCCATGGCAAGGGTAAGGAAGGGCTACTGGGATGGAGGGTGGAAGGGTGGCGAAAGTGGTGGTATGTGGCAGGTATAAGTGCTCTCTCATCTAGGAGCAGCATGGACTTTGCACCAGGGACATGCAGCATGCAGGAAGGGGACAGATTTCAGCTGCAAAAAATTAGAAAATTACCCCAGGTCAAGATAATGTGAGAAGGGTTTATTTTAAGGATCAGACAGCATCCCACTCTGGAGCAGTTGGCTGGCATGGAATGCTGAAGAGAAGAAGTAGACAAAATTTAAGGTAATGGTCGCCAAAGCTCTCAGGGCATGGAATGTTCTTAATCATCTGTGGCTGGGCAAGATCAGAGTCTGATTAGATAACTGATCTGTAAAGGAAACACATATGCTGTAAAGCTGCTTGAATGATATATTTTTTAAGAAAGCAAAAGATAAATAGAAACAATTAGTGCAAAAAAGCTCTGCACAGTTGGAACCTGTCTTTTCACCTTGCTGGAAATCTTTCATTGTCTCGCTGTGAGACTTTGAGAAGATTTAACCCATCTGTCAGTTTTCAAGTTCCTAACTTGGAGGTGATCAGCCTCAGTAGTACTGCAAGGATAGCTAATAAACAGCAATAAAACACTAAAGACTTTATGGAAGATAAAAGAATCAACAGAAAAATCTGAATAAATTACTTGAATAAATAACATAGAAAAGCGTAAGGTACTTCATTTACCTTGTCACTATTGGCATGCTTTTCATCCATCTGTCATTTGTTTTCACAGATTGTGAGCTCCTTGGAAGAGGATCTGTGTCTGTCCTCAGCACCACCAAAATCATGCCACAAAGCTGAAATAATATTGTGAAATAACTGTCATAGCTATTGAAAGTGTACCACCTATCATAACTGAGCATATTTGTGAGGTTCTGAGTGTGCTCCTTCCCCCACGACCTCTATGAGGCAAGGAAGCACTCCTCCATTCATCCCACACAAGGACATATAATGATGAAGACCTGGAAACTGTGTCAGGGCAAAGAAACCTCAGCAATCTCAAAGCCCAGGAATATCACTCAGGTGAGGTGGCATTCTTCAGACACCTTTACTTAGACAAAAAAACCAGACGAGGCCAGCAGTTGTGACACAAGACTTACAACAGAACCTGTGTCTTTCTGAACTGGTGGGCCCAAGAAGTACCCTGGGACACCCCACGTGTCAGGGTTTAATACAATATGCCTATGTTTAGCACTCCAGTTCCATGTTTGAGCATTTGTACCAAGCCTTACAGCCCCCCTTAAAGCAGTGACAGAAGACATGATCTTTTGAAAAATTACTGGGAGTGTAGCAGCAATCATCACTATTTTCATCTGCTTAGATGCTGGTGTAGACCAAAAAGCCTATAAAGCATGAAGGCTGGCTTCATTTCTAAAAGGAGAAGAAATCCCAAGAAATTGCAATGACATAGGCATTTCAGGTGGAAACTAGACAGATTCATTACCTTGTCACAGGTGACATTCAGCCCACAAGTCTTGGTCCTTTGCTCTGCCATCAGCCACAGCCTCCTTTCTGTCACATGATTTTCTTGCATTACTTGCTGTTATCACTTATTTACTATTCATGGAGAGTTGATGGCATACTCCAAGATGGACTGATGTGCAGGAGAGTGTGTACAGTCTCTTTTTTAATAGATGGAGTGTCTATTAAGCAGACTGCCTGACAGTTTTTCTACCTATAGCTCAGAAGTCCGTAAACTTCAAAAACCCCATGGCATTGCCTCATTGATGACACACACAACTTGCTTTTCTTCTGCATTTCTCCTCAGCCTCAGCAGGGAAGACACATTAGTCTCACTCCTAGTGTGATTTTAACAGTGGTAAGAGTTATTACACCAGGTAAGACTTAATATACCAGCAGGACATCTATAACAACAGAAGTAGAGCTTCCAAAACAAACTAAAATGACCAGACCTTAAGCCCAGTTGCCAGCAGTTCCTTGGATGCTCTGAGATCTGATCAATACCTGGATTAGCTGTCCATGTTTCAACTAAGCGCCAATGAAACAGTGTGAGGCTGAAGTAGCTGACAAGAGTGTGATTTGGGTCAGGATCAGTGGCCAGTGCACAGGCCAGAAGCTGAGTCCCCCACTTGCCAAGTGCAGGGTTAACGCCCAGGTGTGTGACTCTACAGAGAGTTTCATAACTGTGTCACAAGATGGTGCTGCTGCTCAGCCAATGCACAACTTAAGCCTTTGTTGGCAGCAACAGAAACCTACTGCTGTGCCAATGTATTGATTCACGTGTGCACATGTTTATTTTTTTAAGTGTTCTGTGGCAAATGAGTGTTTTAGGGTCTCTTAAAGAATCGCATCAAAGGCATAGGCAAAAGTAGGTTTAAGATAAAACAGGAAGTGTGAGGTAGTTAATTTACAAGGTTGCCTCTACTACTTACTACTAATGCTCTGGTTAAAGCACACTGAAAAAGAGCAAACTAACACCTAAAATCAGTCAATTGAAATCCAAAGTCAACCCAAAACTTACCTCTGTGGAGGCTGGGGATAAGGATAGGAAAGGAGGAAGGATAAACAGGAATAAGGAAGACTGTCCCATTGCACCACAAGTTTCAGAGTACACCTCTTTGCTAAACTGTGCCCCAGGCTTGACCAACAGTTTAGGCCTACAGCTTTAACAGCACTTAAGAGCACTTAACTGACTGGTTAAGTTGAACAATTTATCTAAAGATTCATATAGAATTTACTATAACTTATAGGCCTAACTTACAAATACGAGGTACTTAAGAATCCAGGAGAGAGCATTCCATGTACCCAGCATATTCGCACTCTCATGCACCCAGACCTAAAGAGTCTGTATAAGACATTCACAGAGTACCTGTGACAAATTTTCCTTAAATTTGGTGAAAGACACACATCTGGTACCTTGGGATCTTCCCAATGAGCAAAGGGTTGAGTCTGGAGAAGCTCCATCATCGTCATTCAGAGATTGTCCAAGTTTAGCAAACTTGAGAGTTATCTGGCTCATAGAGGCCCCACATAGAGGGAGGTGCTGGTCAGTCACTGCTGTCCAGAAGAGCTCAAAGAGTCTCACTTTCGACCGTTGTTTATAAAGTCACAAGAGAATGGGCTTCAATCATAATAATTTTTCATCTTGACTGCAATTTGGGCTAGTATATTCTTTGAAAGTTTGATAACAAAATTGTTATTCTGCTTGGGTTGTTTTTCAGGCAAGAAAAATAAGTTTCTGAGGCTTTTCACTAAAAATCAGGAGCTCATTAGACAGTACCAGTTCCTGGGAACAGACTGATTTTGATAAGCTCAGGAGGAGCTCAGCCCAGATGCTGTTTGTGAAGATTGAGGCCTAATGAGCATTTCTCAGATCACAGTGAGGCCCCAGGAGGAGTGTAGGGGATGCACACCACCTGTACATGTATGCCATTGCACATCTCTGTAGTGTAGATAAGTTAAAATTCATTACATCCAAATCTTGATCACAGAGAAGTTCTTTGAGTTCTTTAATGCACTTTTCTCATGAAAAACCCCCCAGGATAACACCACTTTGTATCAAGTAGGTTTACTCCAGTAAATAACCTACAATAACAAGAATCTTTTCAATTTTTTAGTTCTGATCCCCATTTCCCATATATGTTTCTTCAACTCAGTTGAGGAGCTATCGCTCTTGCGCCAAGAATGACACAGGAAAAGGCGAGAGGCAGGATTGTAGAACAGGTAAAGAAGGCTTTATTCAAAAGAACCGTATGGTTTTTATAGAGCAATACGATGGGTTCTATTTGACTGGTTAACTAACAAAAACATCTTCCTCGCACACTGTCCTTGAAAAGAACAGGAAAACAAAGTAGAAAAACACCACCTGCAAGTTGCTTATACTTATCTAGTTATCACATCTTTCCAACTCCCTAAAATTTCTCACAAGCCGCTGTGAGAAACGCTTGACGTTTCTCTCTCTCTGTCCTATGGCATCCACAAGGAACAGATTCTGAACTTTGTTTATTCATGGTTTTGTATTTATTAATCATATAGGCAGCACTTTACAGAATTTGGTATTCTGCTGTCAAAACCATTAGAAGAGCATTAACGCATTGTACATGGTATCATACATTGGCTTTACAATTTGGTGTTACCCTTATGGTTTGCAGGTATGTCTGATATTCCAGGTGTTCCACATATTGTACACAAACGAAGACTGACATAGAGGTGTTACTGCAAGAGCAGTAACAGATGATCCAGCCACCCACCTTAGATTCAGCTGTGAGGAGACACAGCCCTGCAAAGACCCATTTAACTTCCAGGTTTGTTTCTCTTCAGCTCAGAAATGAAAATTCTCCCATGAAGGCAATTTGCAGGCTCTTCCTCCTTGCCCAGATCACTCTTGATGGGCATTGGTGAAAAAGCCAGCCAAAGCACAGACTCTGGGTGCCAGTTGTCAGTGTGTGGGAGAGACCTGAGAGCCTGTGGCACCTTCCAGCCTATTTGGGTAATTCAGGGAGTTGCAGAGATGTACAGTAGGAAAATGTCATATATTCAAGTCCAGACTGCCAGCTGGTGTTAAAACCTCAGGCTCCCTTTTGCTGGCCCTTTTGGGGTGACTTTTGCTTGAGGGTCTATTTATGTGCCTGATAAAACTGTGAGGCAAACCAAATATTTTCTTCTGAGAGCACTCAACCGATGAGCAGCTGAAGGGAAAGAGCTGTTTGGACATCTACCACTGGGATGTGACAACGGATGCTATGTATGTCAGTCCCAAGAGACCCAGGAAAAAGCTGGTGAGTTTGCTGTTCTGCTTGGCTGTGGGTGACCCTCCTGTTAGTGTCAAGCATCTGTTCTCATCCTGAATCACTATGGGATGCAAAACATGAGCATGGGGTGAAGACCCCAAATGACATAAGCATTACTATGTGTCTCATCTGAGACAATGTCAAATTAACCTTCAAACCTGACACCTTCTTGGAAAAGATTAATTTATTGCCAGTTTAAAATGGAGTTGGATACTGGAAAAACCACCATTCTCTTACCCTCTCCTGCTACCAAAATCATGGATGGGTTCAGCTCTGGCCATGGCAGGTCTGGCTGGAAACCACCTGGAGTTGGCTGTGCCTGACAGAGGGGCAGCTCTTTATGTCTTCCCACAGAAACCACTCCTGCAGTCACACAGGCCCAATACATAGACCCGATTCAATTGTCTTTCAAGCCTGTGCTGCTGGAAACCCCAGGCTGCTGTGGAATACAGCTGCCCTATTCCATTATAAGACCAAGAGGGCAGCTACTCTCAAAGATGTGGTGTAAATCAAATCTGAGTCAGCAGCTTTGCACTCTGCTCCTTTGCTGACTGGTTAACAAAGCAGTAGCTACGAGCGTTGTTTTCCAAGAGAAATGTAGATTTTAATTTGAACACAGTTTCCTCACCCTGAACAATTCTCCCTCTCACATGCATTCACAGAATTCACAGAATGACTAGGTTGGAAGAGACCTTAAAGATCATTGAGTACAACCCAATATTAGTCAATGAATATTGTTTCAGAAAAAGCAGAAGATCCTGCTATTCCAACAGTCATGTCATATTCCAGTATGGAAAAACACTGGTTTTTTGGAACAACACTCCTTCTCCCATTTTTTTTCAGGAACTGTGGTCTACTGGTTTCTCCTATTGACAACCTTCATTTTGTTTTCTCTCCTGGAAGCTGCTCATGCTTCCAAGACTAAGCACAGAAACTGCATGCCTGGCTCTATATTAAATCATGGGAATAAAATGGGAATTAAATTTAAGAGATCATTATCACAGAAGCTTTGTGTTCTGTGTCCTACTGTAATTGCTGCTCAGTGCACTTAGGCTGTTGCCAACTTCTTCTCACTGCAAAAGTAAACCTCTGAACTGTTTTCTTTGTGTTTTCTTTCAAAGAAAAGAAGGAAGCCCAAACTTCTGCTATATCATGTGAAAGTTGGTTCTGTGCTATGGGAGCACAGTCAAACACCAGGGAATGGTCTGGGGACACTGTGTAGAAGGCATGGACCCCACACCTGAAATTCTAATTAATGCTAATATTTAATTTCTTATCAGTACTGTTCACTATCTTTATCGGTAACATGGACATCATGGGATTGAGTGCACCCTCAGCAAACTTGGAGATGACACAATGCTGAGTAGTGCTGTTGACACAGATGAAGGACTGAGGGTATTATAAGACTGGTAAAACACTGGAAAAGGTTGCCCAGAGAGTCTGTAGCCGTATCTCTGGGAACATTAATTCAGTTTGCAAATGGCCCTAAACACCTACTTGAAACTGAAGATGTCCCTGCTTATCGCAGGGCAGTTGGTCTAGATGACCTTTAAAGACTTCTTGCAATCCTGACTAGCCTGATTTTCCACAACTTTGGGAAGACTAAAACTGTGTAACAAACCAGACTAAAACTGTGTAACAACCAGCTATGTTGTAACTTTATGTGCTGAACTTGTGTTTTAGTTTATGGCAATTGCTCCTTTTCCTGTCCCTGGGCATCGCTTCAAAGAGTCTGGCACCGTCCTTTGGCACCTGCCTTTGAGATATTCATATGCATTAATGAGATTTCTTCTCACAAAGCTGTGGATGGCTCATGCTATACTTAAACTTGAATGCACTAATGCTGGCTTAACCTAGTGCACAAAATGAGAACACCTGTGTGTCAGACTAAGACCCAGTTGTGGGAGACATTGTTGAGCTTCTTAGAAGATGAGCTGCCTGGAAGGAGATTGTAGCAAGCGAGAGGTCAGCCTTCTTTCCCATGCAACAAATGACATGGTGAGAGGAAGTTGTTTATGGAGAAGTTTCAACTAGACGTTAGGAAAAAAAAAAAATCACAGAAAGGGTGACCAGATGTTGAAATGGGCTGCCCTGAGAGGTGGTGGAATCACTGTCCCTGGAAGTGTTTAAGGAAAGACTGGACATGCCATGGTCTGGTTGACAGGGTCGTAGATTGGACTTAGTGATCTCGGGAGTCTTTTCAACCTAAATGGTTCTGTGATTCTGAGCTGAGGGATCACTAAACCCACAGGGTGTGGCTCCCCCCTCCTCAGGGGAAGGAAGATTCATAAATGCTCCTGGCTGAAAGGAACAACAGAAGTCAAAGGGTCTGCAAATAATCAGAAAGTTTTACTAATAAATTACACACTCAGCATGGAAATTGGTATTCTAGTCCCTGACCTACTATATAAGCACGTGGCAATGGGTGTTAGATAAAGAAGTAGTGTGAAAGGGAAAACTAAAGGAAGAGATGAACTAAAGATGAGAAGAGAGAAAGAGAGAAAAAGAAGAGACCACCACTCCTGGATCTAGCATTGGTCCAGCTGAAGGGATGTCGGTCCTGGTGTCAGAATCAATCCAGCTGTATCCATCCAGCCAGTGGGATATCCTGTGGGCACCGCTTGGGCTTGGGGGATACTATCTACGGCCTGAGTTCCCCGTCCTGAAGTGTTTCTCCCTTTCTGTGCAATCAGTTATCATGGGCAGTCTGTTCTTTCAGACCATTTATGGAAATGGGTCGGAGGGCTTTGGGGATCTTGGGTGGTCTGTGTTCCTCTCCACAGTCCATGCTCTCCTTCTTCTTGGCCTCACCCCTGCGCTTGCTGTGTCTGTGCTGTGCTCATCTCCAAGGTTGATAAGAAGGATGGTTTTCCCCAGAAAGTGCTGTCTCAGATCCGCATGGCCACCTTACGTTTCTCCGGCCACCTCTCATTCTTTCTCACGGATTCCCCACGGGGCGGCCCGCCGGGACAGGGCTGGGAGCGGGGCCGGCACTCGGGCTGCCCACACACCCGGGCGGGCCGGAGCGCCCGCCGCGCCGCCAGGGGGAGCCCTCGCGCCCCCGCCCCGCGCCGGACGCCCCGCCCCGGGCCGGGCAAGCGGAGCGCTACCATTGGCTCAGCGCCCAGCCCCGCCCCTCGGCGGTCACGCGCGCGGCCTCACCGTGGCCGGAAGTGCAGGGCTGGGCGGCGGGTCCGGGTCCGCTGCCGCCGGTGCGCCCGAGCGCGGCCCCTGCCGCCCCTCTCCCGCTCCCCTCGGCCCCGCCGGGTTCCCTCAGCCACCCCCGCCGGGTTCCCTCAGCCACCCCCGCCATGCACCCGCGCCGCCCCGAAGGCTTCGACGGCCTCGGCTACCGCGGGATCGGCCGCGACGAACTGGGTCCCGGCTCCAGGCCCTTCAGCGGCGGCTCGGAGCTGGGCTCCTGGGTGACCAGCCCGCCCGACATCCCTGGCAGCCGCAACCTGCACTGGGGCGAGAAGACGCCGCCGTATGGGGCCGGGACCCCTCTGGGCGGCGCCGGCTCCAACGAGGAGGCCAGCCTCGCGGCGGGCGGCCCCGGCGCCGGTAAGGGAGGGCCCGGCCTGCGCTGGCCCGGGTGCGGCCGCCGCCTCTCGCCGCTCCCGGTCCCGCTGACCCCCGGCTTCCACTCCCGCGAGCGGTGACCCGCCGGGCCGGGCAAGGGCGGGCGGCGGCCCTGAGCTGTGCCGTGGCCAAGCCGATCGCCGCCCGGCCCTCCTTTTCACCGGCGCTGCTGAAGCGCCGGGGAATAAAGTCCTTCAGGAGAACACGGAGTGGTCCGTCGCTGCCTGTTGCGCTCCAGCACTGTGCAGCTCCATGCAAAATGATTTGAGAGTGCCAGAATGTGTCCGCAGCTTCTCGTTAAGCATTGTGCGGGCAGCTTGCTCCTCATTGCCCATGTAAACAATGTCCTGCAGAAACACTCCGCCCTCTTTAAAGGCAGGAAGTGCTTTTGGTTCTTACAGTGCTGCGTTATTGTGATGGTGTTACAGACTGCTTGGCTTCTCTCGGGTTTAAAACATGAGCTGCTGACGTGAACCTCCGCGTGATAGCGAGGGAATTTCTTTTCTTTCAGACTGGTAGGATTTAAGGAGGCAATTGAGCACAAGGCTTTTTCAGTAATTGCTGGGAAACTGAGTATAAGCCTCCATAAATAAAATTATTTTAGATCTTCATGAAATTGAGGTGAATTAAGGAGAACTTGCATTATCTAGGGTGCTGTATGTTGTTTTCTGTAAATAAAAGGAGCAGGTTATAGACACACGAGTATCAAAAGGTTTATGAAATAGTAATTTTCCTGAAATCAAATTATGTTAGTAGGCAGGTCTTTTTTTGTGACCTGTTGTGCAGTGTTTTTATTCAGGTCTTACAAAGAGTACAGCCTTTAGCTAGGCTCCAGCCATGCATGCACTGGTTGAAGCACTGTTTAAGTATCCTTGCATAGCTGAACACTACATTTTTTCCCACTATCTACATGTGGAAGGTGTGTTCGTTCTGCACTTTGGAGCAGGGATAAGGAGTTGCTGTAATCACTGAATCCAGCAGCTGCAAATGGTATCTTACCATTTTTAGTAGGGCTGCCACATATGTGTGGAGTCCCACTGAAGTTACTGACTTTATCCATGCCTTCAGACTGCTTGCACTCTGAAAACTGTAGGGCTGAGCATTATCTTTAAAATGCCTTTACTGTTCTGATGCTCGTCTTAAAATCCCATCTGATTATTCCCAATGTGCAAGTGTCTGTCTGGTTGCAAGCAACAGAGAAAATTACTTTTATAATTCTCCAGTAAGTAGACTTTTACAAAGGACTGGAGATAAACAACTGGCTTGAAAATTTGCTTTATCCATGGCTTTTTGTAACTTCACCCAGAATTTTACCTTCTTACTGTTTCAACATTATTTTCACCTCAATTATCTAAATTTATGTTTCAGAATTACTGTAAACTCATGCATGCTAAGCAGTTGGTTTGAGTTGGGTTTTTTTTAAGATATTAAAATGCTCTCTTTTTTACTGTTCATTTTCTCTGTTCTTTTTTTTCCCTGTAAGAAAAGCATAATTTTATATATAAGAATATGTACAAACTCAAATGCAGTCCAAAGTGCAAATATTCCTGGGGGAATAATTTTTTTATATCTCCAGTTGCTCAACTGCCATAAATATTGTGGTTTAGTGCTTGTAATTTTCTAATGCTAGTACAGAATAAAATTAGTTTTTCAGATCCTGTGCATGGCATTTTCTCTATTTTGTGATTATCACTGCTATATAATCTGGATTTGTTTTGGTTTTTTTCTTTTTCAGAGCAGTTGAACAGATTTGCTGGCTTTGGTATTGGCCTTGCAAGGTAAGAGTTGTGTTCAGTAACACAACTTATAAATCTTACATAGGCTTCTTTATTGTGTTTTTATTCCAATAAGCTGTTGAAATGTATTTAGAAACCTACTACCCCTATTTAGGTTTCTGTTTTCTTTTAACTGTTGACAAAAAATACTTACGTGAATGGAAGAAAGAGTTTTTCATATGGAATGCCCATGATGTGTGTACCCTGTGCAAGCAATCTGAAAGTAACACCAGAAAACTTCTTCAACATTTGCAACTTTTATTAATATTTCTAGGCAATACAAATATTTCCTAAGAAAGTGAAAATGTCTTCAAGTGTATTACCAAAGTACCCTCGGATCATAATGTTCATCTAACCAAGTGGTCTGAAGGCCATTTTATTTTTTTTATAGTGATCCTGATTGTTGATCGTATTTTTGACAAAGTGTTGAATTTTAAGATGCTGATGTCCAGGGAAAGTTTTACCTCTTTTGGTAGTAGCAAACTACAAACTAGCTCAATAGTTACATAACTGCAGTATTTTTCTATGCCACTTGTGTATTGGAAGTTGAGAAATCTACCACAGATGATTCTGTGGCTTGTGTTTGTAAAAACCCTGGATGTTCTACTTTTCTAATCCATGTTCCAGGTTTGAACAATGTACAGGTAAGTACTCTGATCACTCAGGCACTTTGAGATGAAATTAATATTTTCTCTGAATGGCTGCAACCAGGAATTCTGCTTTGGAGGTGAGAACTTTCCTGTGAAGTTTTGATTGAAATATGACTTCTGGCCGTGGTAGGAGATTTGTTTTGGGTCAGTACTGTTTTTGGTGAAAAGGTATCATCTACTAGTACCAGTCCTTCTCTGGCCCTCGTAGGGAGAGTCTTGATTAATAATACACTATGCAGAATTAGCACAAAACTGGGAACTAATCCTCTCATAATTGTGGTTGTGGTTTGTTTTGTATCATGATACTTTGGAGAGGATGAGATTAAGAAATTTTGTATGGTTTTTTGCTTATAAAAATATGTGCATACTACATATATATGGGGCTTTTTTGTAGTGAATGTATATGTCAGATTTCATGTAACTTGTCCCTTGAGAGGCTGTTGGGTAGCCATCAAAAACATGCCTTGTTAGTTCACTAAAAATATATATTGCTTTTCCAAATACTGATCTGCTGTTGTTAGAGACAATGAACAAGCCTTTTCTAAGGAATTTTAGTGGCTTCTCATGCATTAAATGCAATTTTCCTTTAAAGTCTATTTACAGAAAATGTGTTGGCACATCCTTGCATTGTTCTACGTCGTCAATGTCAGGTATGTTTTATATATTACCTATTCTAATCAAAGCTCCTGTGTACTGTCATATCTCTGTATGAAAGTATGTATTATAGGAAGCTTTGTAATTTTTAGGGAGCCTATGCTACATTAACAAGTTTTTACTTGTAAAATACATGTTTTCTATTTTGCAGTTTAGCTTATTTTGAAAAATCTTGCTCATTTTTGTTTTGGCATTGGAAAGCAAATTACAGCAAGTGAGTGTTTTGGGGTCTGCAGGGCAACTTTCAGATCCCCATTTACAAGCATCCCTGTTTTGTTTAATAGGTTCTGATTTATGTATGGTTTATTGTTTAAACTTTCGCATATGAATACTTAAAAGGCCTGACCATTTCCCTAAATTTTAGTGAGAACTTACTCATATTTTTAGCTGATCTTTACAGAGATAAAAATTTTTATATTTGAAACACCTTTATCCTTCAGAGTTGTATCATCTGCATTTGTGTTTCTAAGACTGCCATTATTTATATTTTAACAGGTTAACTATCATGCACGGAATTATCATCTCACACCGTTTACTATTGTCAATATCATGTACTGCATCAATAAGACACAGGTTAGTATTTGGTGTCAGGCTGTATGTGAGCACTGAGAGTTCCTACAGCATGCGTGTATATTGAAATCTCTGTTTATGTAGGTGGTGCTGGAAAGTATGGTTGTTCTCAGGGTTTGTTATTCTTATGGTTACAGAAATGTGTCAAGAAGATCAAGTAAATCATTATTTTTTTCAGCAGTACAGTGCTTAGTGGGGAAGGATTTATGGATGTTAGGAAACAAACAGTCCTTGAATTTTTTTTTTCATTAGGTTTCTAAAAGATCATTAATCATTATGTGGGTAACGTTATTGTTGAAGTGACTCCTTCCAAAGGTAGTATTGAATATATTTCCAATTTTGCAGGGGAATGGCAATCCTAAAACTCAGATCAGAAGGCAGGAAGAAATTCTTAATTCTGAAAAACTTATGGGTGTACTTTTGACATCTCAAGCTCATTTTGTCCATAAAAAATGTTATTAAGTTTATAATACAGAGTATAAACAGTGGGAGACATGCCTCCAAAATTATTGTCATGTCTTTGAAATTATTGAAAAAGAAAAACTTCTTCATAGATTAAAAAAATGAGTTGTTACCCAAGTTTGATGACAAAGTTGAACAATAGAATTGTGGCCCTGTGTGGTCTGAATTTACTGACATTTTTTACTAATAAATTGAAAATATTTTTATGTTGGATATTTCAACACACAGGGTCCAAGAGCTCTATGGAAAGGAATGGGCAGCACTTTCATTGTTCAGGGCATAACCCTGGGAACAGAAGGCATCATCAGTGAATTTACACCTTTGCCAAGGTATTTTTTTTTTTTTACCATTTCTAGCAAATCAATAAGTTGTTGACTTATTTTCAAAATGTTAATAAGGCTGTTTGAAAAATACTGCTTCATGAGAACAACCAGACATTAACAGGTGTTTCCAAACAGTGTGGTTGTCTTGGAAAAGAAGACCTTATAATCCATAAATAGTGAGGGACTCTTTCTAGGAACTTGACTTGTTTTTGTCTGCTTACTTCTCTGGCTTAGACATGCTGCAGCAAATTGGTCTTTGGTATTCAACTCTGTAATTAAAAAAAAAATTATTATTTTATTTAAGTTTTTATTGTGTGATAATAGCAAATACCATACCTAAGGTAAAAATTCCTGGTCTTATTAATCTAAATACAGAAAACTTGCACAGCTAATGAGCTAGCACTGACATTTTGCTGAATATTTGCACTGTCCTTGCAGTGGAGGAGGGAGAACAGAATGGCCTGCATTAGTGAATGAGAAGACATGGTAAATGGGTGTCCTTGTAACTGGACAAATATGTACAAAAGCTTTGTCTTCTGCCTTCCTTGACCAACAGCTATATGTACCTTTTTCAGTATTCTCAGAAAAAAAGACATCACAACTAAAAATTACTGACTTCATTTAAAGAGATATTCATCATTCTACATCACTGCGTCAGTCTTCTGCTGCAGAAGTTTAGTAATTTTTTACTAAAAATAATCAGGGACATGGAAATTACCCTGGGTTTGAAAAGAAGAAATACGGTTAGGATGAATCAAATATGTTATGATTCATGTATCCATACTAATAAAAATAGGCATTGGCAAGTTCAAAAGCATTAGCAAAAGTGTTTCATATTTAAATTGTATAGAGTGTGTACAAGGGTTTTGGTCAGCTCTGTTTCATAGGTAATTGAAATTTCTAGGCTTGTGCTTTCCTCCAAGTGTGTTTTAGATACAGCTCTAGGGTATGCTTGGGTTCATGAGATGTGATATAGTGTTTATATCTTCATAGTTCTGAATTCTCGCAGTGTGAGCTTTCTACTTGTGAACCAGTTCAGCAGTTTGGAAAGTAAGCTGGTGCTGCTGCCAAAAGAATCAAACTGCTGGAACCAAAATAATCAAATCTGCTGGAACCAGCTCATTCCTTCCTCTGTGCTACTCCCATCTTTGTGGAAACACAATGTGTTTTCTACTGAATACTCTCTCTTCCTTCTTAATGGTGGCTTGCATGTTTGGGTGGCCACAGGAATGAGAAGGATGTTGCTTGTAGCAGCAGTGTTAGCAAACCTGATTTAAAAGGTTATTTAACTGCATTATCAGGGTCCAAAGAACACAGAGAGGTGAAGTGTCAATTCTATTTCTATGTTATAGTTACATGAAAGAATAGCCCTGTTTTAGGAGAGGAGCCCAGACATGGGTGTGAACATTTCGTGCTAGGCAAACTTATTATGTAATTGTTCTTGCAGGGACAGTTATGCCACGTGGATTGACAGATTAGGCTTTCACACATTAGTTTGGCTGTTTTAATTTTCTACATCATTTAAATATTATGGGTAACTGGATGTGATCCAAGTGTCTGAAATATATAATGGTAAAAATGATCTTCTGTTCCTGTTGAGTGATTGACCTATGTATTTAAAATGTGATAGCTAGTAGCAACACACAATTCTTCAGAAAGAGTAAAATCTTGCCTTTCTTGGATTAGGATTAACCACAGTCCGTGTCTGATTGTGATTCCTGGACAACACTTGAAGCTGAAAACATTGTAGCTTGTTATTAAAAATGCTTGTTATTGAAGTCTAGTGTGCCCAGCACTTCAGACAAGTCTCTATACCTCATAGCTAGAGTATTGACCATGTGCACTGTCAGTACATGTGGCATTTGAATGGTATCTTCAGCTAGGTGGGTTTACATTTTCTGTCAAGTGGACTGTAAACATTTGTTGTTTGTATTTTGAAGTGTGTAACTAGAAATACTACTTCAAGGAAGTATTTTTGATGTCACTTCTGTGTTAAACACATGGTTTTCTTCTTTTTTATCATAATATGCTAAGGACTGTTCATAGGACAAAAAACTTCAGTTATGTCTATACGGAATTACTGTGCAACTCCTAGCCTGACCTCTTGTACTTTTAATCAAGTTCTTATCTAACTGTACCTGAATATGATTTATATTTTCTGGAAAGAAATAACAACAGGCTAGACATAACCTAAAGAACAGAAGAGCGCAACCAAACGAAAATGAAATAAAAATGATTTCGTGATAAAGGAAAAGTAGGAAGATTTTAAAGTACTCCATTGTTCCCTGAAAATTGCTTCAAGCACTTATACATAAGGTTGCTAAATAAATGCAGAACTGCTTATAGTCAGTTGCTGTGAGAGCTGCAAACATCTTAGCAATTAAGAACTGAAACCTTTTTTTGATAGACTATCTGACAGACCTGAAAAACTACTTGAACTTAAGCATGATTTACTAAATGTTTTGCTGTGTCTTTCCAATATGGGAAATACTTCAACATGAATAGTAGAACACCAGTATGAAGACTGACAACAGATTGTTGACACTTATGGAAGAATTGCTTGAGAATTACGTGTGGATGATTATTCATGTTGTGGTAAATACTTCTCTTTTTAGAGAGCTTTCACATAAATGGAATCTCAAGCAGATAGGTGGACACCTTTTACTCAAAGGGTAAGTATAGCATGTGTCTTGTGTCTTACTATCTAAACATAATAAAACTACCAAATGGACATAAGTTTAGACTGCTGCTACGTTTTCTTGACAAGATGCTAACAGTACTTTTCAAATGCTGATTTTTTTAACAATCTTGATTACATACACCACTTTCACAGGTTTTCTCATACTAGATCTCTGTGTCTATGGAACTCAACTAAGTTAAAAGATTAGACTATTGTAGACCTTAATCAGTCTGGTCACATGGAAATAGAATCTAACTAAACTTTTGACTGAGGCTTATCTCAACATGTTGACATACAATTTTAGTAATTGAGTTATACTTTGTTAATTTTCTCTCAGGGATAATTTGGTAGATAGCTTTATCAACTTAAAGGTGCTTGTTTGGCTGAAATTCTAGTATGTCATTATGTTAATCCTTACATTGTTAATTTCTACAGGTTAACACATGTGATAGCAATGCCTTTTTATTCTGCAAGCCTGATTGAAACTGTACAGGTAACTTAAATATAGATGGAACATTTAAAAAGATACCGTTACTCTTTATAGATTAGATTTTGTGGAGAGATGAATCTTTGAATTCAGGTTTATGTTGCAGTAGTTGCATTTGTTTTGCTTGAGGCTGTGTGACTTAGCTGAAATGGGTGTTACCTATGTAGGGTATATCAATGCACTATCTTAACTCTAAATCTAGAATTACAAAGGACATTTAATGTAGATAGTTGGAATATATTGTATATGAAATAGGGACATGCTATATCTATGTGTTCCAGCAGATAAAACATAAAGAAGTTTTTCTCATGTAAGATTTTTAAACTTTGCCTTACTAGGCGTGTTGTTACAGTGACATCTGTCCCCTACAAGAACTCTTAAAGTTTTTTCCAGTAGTTCAATGGGGATTTTTAATGAAATACTTAACCCTACCCCCTCAGGTCTGTTTTCATTCAATCAGCTTTTTACTTTTAATCTTCATCTAATTCTTCCTTAGCCACAAAAATTAAAATCTGGACCTGTCACTTAGAATACGTTTTAGCTTGTCTTGTAACTGCAGAGTAGCCCACAGCACTGTGTTGCAGACTGCCTGTCTAGGTGTTGCATCTCTTTCTGGAGAAAGACAAGGGTTAGCTGTGCAGAAATGGTCCAGGATAATTCTCCCATCCCTCTCTGTATAATGACTTGCTCTTAGATGATGTGACAGAGTCTCTGTGCAGCTAATGGAACTCTTTCTATAGAGTGAGCTCTCATATGGAGGGTGCAGGATAGTCACTCTTGTGTCACTGAGTCCTTAAAATAATAATTTTCATTCATAGCGTGGGCAAGTTGTATATACTGTCAGGACTACGTTGCTGGTAGTATATGTGTCCAAAATGGTGCTTTTTCTGGGGAGAAGACTGACTTCTGCAGTTTCTTAGTTTCAGCATGTACTTTAGAGGCATGGACAGGGCTGGTGTGGGCGGACGATCCAAGCTGAAATGAGCCAGAAGGTAGTAGGAGAGCTGTTCTGTCTGATCTGGCTGCATTATGGATTAACAGGACAGGTGAGATTAAGCATATGTGCAGGGAGAGTTATAGACAGACTCCCAACAACAAACTCACTTCCTCTGAAGATACTCTGTATTTCAGAAACCTTCTTTCCTCATGGGATCTCTGGTTTGGGGAATATTCGGGAGACTTAGTGTCATAATGGGAACCTGGCTGGAACTCAAATTCTTAATCGCTGGGGAATGGCTCTACCCTGAGCATGCCATAATTTTGGAACTAGAAACCGACGTGGAACACTGTCAATGTTTCTGGAGTTCACTGCAGGCCACAGAAGGGAATG
This sequence comes from Passer domesticus, assembly GCF_036417665.1. Classification (NCBI taxonomy): domain Eukaryota; kingdom Metazoa; phylum Chordata; class Aves; order Passeriformes; family Passeridae; genus Passer; species Passer domesticus. Next base: position 53,277,866 of record NC_087512.1, on the reverse strand, counting down.
TTATATCTTACTGCTTATATTTTTGTCTGAAAGGATGTTGCATTACCTGTGTTGTTGGGCTCAGGTAAATTTTTTGCCAATAAAAGAGAACATGATTTAGAGCCTGTCTTCCATTTGCAAGTATAAAGTTTCTTCACTAGAAAGCAACTTAATAGGAAAACAATTAAAAAAACCCAAAGAAACATCTTTCTTGGCCTTTTAAGTAGGTGATCTTCTCTATAATGGATTGGCTATGAAAATTCCACTGAGATCTGAGGATTTTAAGATTAGTAGCTTCAGCTGTGTGCAAGTATTTTAGGGAACAAATGTGTGTCTGTCTGTGTGTGTATGTGTATATGATGTAGAAAATGTGTTCTTGAGTTTCCTGGAAACATTATCATAAGCTTATTAGAAACACAGCAGAAGTAATAATAGCATTTGTGAAGATTTTTATATTGTATCAGTCAGTGCAGCGGAGCAACTTGGCTTGTCAGGTTTGCATTACATTCCTGTGCTGCAAGAAGACAATGATCAATGACAAACCAGAAAAGCTGAAGACTGTTGAATTTCCTACTAGCAGATTTATATTGACTTTGACTGTCTTAATTCTGATAAACCATTCTGTTTAACAATATCTGTTTGACACTTGTCCAAGTAAATACATTTCATCAAAAGAGCTGTAAATGGTGGAAATTTGTAGCTGTTACATTTGTTCGTCATTAGCATCTCAAACCTCTTGGTGGCGCGTTAGGCCAAAGCAGGAGTGGTTTTGAAGTGCAGTGACTGTAGTGATGTGGGACAGAAAAAGAGTCAGTAGGGGTTGTGCTGCTTAACTTGTACTTAAAGTCTGCAACAACATTATGTTCTCAGGCATTTAAACTAGTTTCTTGCCCACACAGAAAAGACCATCAAGGCTCTGCAGGCTGTTTAATATTTCTTCAAAATACTAAGGAATATTCTGGTGGTTTATTCTGGTGTGAGGTCAGGCCATGGACCACACTGGACATTTAGGAGAACACTGAAATCTTGAATTTTGAGTGTAAGCCACACAATAAAACCCTGGAGTATAACTATTAGTAGGGAAATAATATTTTTAACTTAATCCTACCCTGACAGGTGGATTGTAACACAGTAAATAATTATAGGATTTTTATTTTCAGCACATGAGTAGAATAATTATCTCTTCACTAAGAGACAGCATGGGTAAAGATTACTACTTTAAATGCATATAATGCCATGAAAACACTCAAAACTGAACCTATTAAATTCATGTAAAAAATGAGCTTTCAACAGTAGTTACGGAAATCTTTACTATGTAGATTCAAGTTCAAAGGTTGTAGTCAACAGTCTTTAAAGTAAAGGAATTTTGGATTAAATAAGTACTTCCTGGCATTTTGCTCCAGATGTAGACATTAGAAGTTCATGACTGTTTTGCATTCTGATACTTTCAGCAGTAGGCTGAAAGTTGCATTTCTTTGGTAGAAACACAGATAACTGCAGTATACACTAAAAAACTCACCTCTTTAAGATGGGTTCGTTCTTTAAAAACAGGCTTAATTGAATGTTTAATTGAATGAAGAGTGTTATAACAAGGGACTTTCATTTGTACAGCTGTGTAGACATAATAGCATGCAAGTGTTTAACTCTTTTAAAAAGTTCAGCAGTGAGATGTCCAAGTGGATGTCAGGATGTTTTTGAAGTGCTCAGCATGAGTTTTAACTCTTTGTTTGTGCTTGTAGAGTGAAATAATTCGAGACAATCCTGGCATTCTGGACTGCGTGAAAGAAGGAATTGGCAGAGTTGTAGGCTTGGGAGTACCCCATAGCAAGCGTCTCCTTCCTCTGATGGTCCTGACTTTTCCCACTGCTCTGCACGGGGTTCTTCACTACATCATCAGTTCCATCGTACAGAAGCTTGTCTTGTTTGTTTTGAAAAGGGATAATTCCCACAACCTTCCAACTGAGAGTTCCACTTCTGTGCAGAGCATGCTGGATGCGTATTTTCCAGAACTTATTGCTAGCTTTGCTGCTAGCCTTTGTGCTGATGTCATGCTTTACCCACTGGAAACAGTTTTGCACCGCCTTCATATTCAAGGGACACGCACAATAATTGACAATACAGACCTTGGCTATGAAGTGCTTCCAATCAATACTCAGTATGAGGGAATGAAAGACTGCATAAATACTATAAAACGGGAAGAAGGAATGCAAGGTTTTTATAAAGGATTTGGAGCTGTTATAGTCCAGTATACCTTGCATGTGGCAGTTTTACAGCTTACCAAAATTATTTACTCAACACTGCTTCAAAATGTTTCTTAATCTGTCCAGGTCTGGAATTAGCACATTGGACATGATTGACTTGCTAACCTAGTTATTGTTCAAATGGCTTAGAAAATGAACTTTGGGGAGTCCACTCTGTGGATTCTCCTTACACTGTAGAACAACTTGTTTTAAAAATGGGGATATAGTTTCCGAAGTGTAATTAAAAAAGGACTGTTTAAAAATTACAGACACAAATTGAATATGTCATATGCAGTCATACAAAGGGGATCAGATTTCAAATGTGATTGCATTGAGGATTTACTTTTCCTCTTACCAGTTCACTGACATAAGGAATGAATATGAATTGTTAGTATCTGCTTTATAAGCATCACATCTGATATTTAAGATAGACTGTTAAGCAGTTGAAAGGAATTTATTTTCTTAAGTTATAAGAACTTGCAGTTAGGGGACTGGTGGCTTTGCTGGTCTTTTAAAAATGTTTCCAACTTCACTGTTAATGGAACTGCAAGTAAAATAGAAACTGTAAAAGTGACTTAAGTAGACTTAAATGTTATCATTTGTAGGTATATAGAAGACTTATTTTGCTGCAGTGTGGCAGAAGATGACAAATGAGAATCTCTTGCTTTGTATAAAAACAACGAAAAATGGGTGTGGGTCAAAGCTGCACAGAATGCAAATTTGGCTGTCTTGCAGTTTGTTTGCAGGGCTTACAATAACTGTGTGAATAAAGCAAAATAGAAATTGATGTGTGCATGTGTAAGTGCCATTTTTAGTTGACTTTCCACTGACAACTTTAGGGTTTAGTTTTACTCTAATGATCCATATGAGAGTGTAATAATCATACAAGTCTATGTAGTTGTAGTAGTGGTGTTCAAAGTGTACAGAAAGCCTAAGAAAACAATTGGCTGTTCTTAGAGTTTTTATTTTGTTAGATTGGAGGAGTGTGTATAAAATTGTCTTCTTAACTATTTAGCACTGATGTCTGTAATTTAAAATCTCTGCTAGTTTAAATATTTTGTGGAGCAGAGCTAAGTCTGTTTATGTGCAAGGGAACCATTGAAATAAATAATTTTTGCCCTCTCCCCCTTCAGACTCAGCCTGAAAATGATTTTTAATCATTTTAAATAACCTAATCCTTGGTTTCTTCAGTAAATATGGGGGCTGGGAGATGGTTTTTGCAAATAAAACAAGCATGTGGAAAGTCACTTTTAAATTGTGAGAGGCCGCTGCTTTTTCACATTCATGTGGCAAGTCTGTTTTTGTGAATGCTGTAAACTGATCTGCATTTTAATCATTAATCATTGTGTAGTTGCCACTTATGGAAAGCAGTCATGGTAAAATAATGCAAAGATGTTGCTCTTTGTAAGTTCTGACTTCATATCAGGTCTACTTTATTATTAATCTAACTTTCATGTATTTTAAATGCCTAAGTGTTGAAATGGAGAGTATGGTGAACTTGGAAACTGGATTCTTTTGAAGTACTGTTGATTGCAATTCTGGTGTATAGTGTATGAAATAAAATGAGAATTCACTGCAAGTATTATAAAATCATTCACCAAAGAGGCATGTAAAGGAATTCTGTTTTGTGTGTTCTGTTTTACTGTATAGATTTCGGAGTGGCATTTTCAAGTTCCTCAACTTTCATAAGTGCAAGAACATGATTAATTCAACTACATAAAAAAGCTTAGGTAAAATACTCAGTTCCTGGGTTGGTTTCTTGAAAAATTTCTATGAGTATTAAGGTGGCTGTGCCAGAGAATCATCCGGACTGGAAAGGACCTCAGCAGGTCATGCAGTTCAAATTCCTGCTCTAAGCAAGGCCAGCATTGACTTGTACACTCAAGTTTTTAATACATGAAACTCACCTTTTCAAATGTGTTAAATTCAGCTGTAGCCAACAATTTTATCACAATTGCCTTGAAGCTATAACTAAGTGCATCTTGCAGTCCAGCACTTCCAGATATATCTGTAAAATTGGCCACTTCTGTTTTTCTAGGCATAAAATTCTAGGGCTTTTTCCCTTGTGAAATAGAGGACCTTCAAGAGGGAAGGTGAGTTCTCAAGAGTGACACTAGATACTGCTATAATATTTTATTGTGTCAAAGACTTGGTTTCATTGCTGACAGTTTTGTAGTTGTAGTCTAGGTTCTCAGGTCTGTAAGCAGGGTGAGAAATAATGCTGTCAGTGTAGAGCAGCTGTTCTGTGGTGAAAAAAACCTTTTGCTTAGGGCTATACTTTTTTGGTCCTCTTTCCAGTTAGAAAGAACATGTTTAGATTTTTCATGTATACTTTTTTATCTTCCAAAACACTTAATGCATTTTGTCTGGAGTTGCTACGGTTTTGCCCATACAAAAATGTAAATGACTGTGGGCTGAAAAAAGTAATTTTGACCTTCTAAATCATGAGTGTTTCTGGTTTTCATTTGGATTTTAAATCTGAAGTACTCAATTTTTAGCTCACACAAATTATCAGTAGGTGGTTTCAGCTAGAGATACCACTGAAAACTACAAAATACTGATTTGTCTGTAGAAGGTAGGTTGTCGTGAAATATGAAGAATTCTTATGCATAAGAATAAGAATTCTTATGAAGAATTCTTAACCTAATTCTTGTGCCTGATGCAAACAATTTTTTGTATTTTGTTTTTCTTACTACATTTTTTAATATCTTTAAGGAAGAGAGCTGATTTCAAGAAGGTCAGTGTTCCTGAAGAAAGCCAGACTGTGATGTTTTCCCCCCGTGAAGCATTATGTGGCTTATCCATGTCTCTTACAAGGAAAGCCTTCATGTGCTGTAACTGACAACAGCCCAGGCAGAAAACTTTGAACCATGAGGTCTCCTGAAAGCAGGCAAATATCTGCCTGTGTTCTTTCATAGACAGCATAAAGATGACACTTGGCTTTTAGTTGTGTTACAGTGGAGCTTTTAGATCCAGTGTTGGTGCCAATACTGAATTCTCCAGGACTGTGGAGTGTTCATTCCTTTTAGCATATCTGCTCTGAGGCACACGTGGTTTGATCTGCCTCTGGCACTGTAATCTGAAATGTCCAGTTTTACAGATCTATGCAGAATTTATAAGACTCAAAATTACATGTTTTTCTTAGCTCCTCTGAGTTTAGCAGCAAGTTCAAAGTAAGTATATGGAAGGTATTCATCTCACATGGTCATTCAGCTGGATATATGCCTGCAGCTACAAACACAGACTAGAATCATAGAATATCCTGAATTGAAAGGGACCCACAAGGATCATCAAAGTTCAATTCATGACACCCCAAGAATCCCACTAAGTGCCTGAGAGCATTCTCCAAACACTTCTTGAACATAGGTGGTGAGACCATTTCCCTGGGAACCTTTTCCTGTGCCCAAACACCCTTGGAGGCAAGAACCTTTTCCTAATACTCAACCTGAAACTTCCCCAACACAACTTCAGGCCATTCCCTTGTTTTCTGTCACTGGTAACTACACGGAAGGTTAAGTGTCTGCCCCCTTCTTCCCCTCACAAAGAAGTTGCAGAATCCAATGGGGTCTCTCCTCAGTTTCTTCTCCAGGCTGCACAGACTGAGACCACAGGTGCTCCTCGTAAGGCTCTTCCTTCAGATCCTTCATCATCTTTATGGCCTTCCTTTGGACACTCTTAAATATCTTTATATGTTATGTTGTGACACGCAAAACTGCCCCCTGGACTCAAGGTGGAGCCACCCCAGCCCAGAGCAGAGTGGGATAATCCCCTTCCTTGCCCAGCTGGGGATGCTGGGCTGGATGCCCCCAGAACAGGGATGTCCCTCCTGGCTGCCAGGGCACTGCTGGCTCTTGTTCAACTTGCCATGGACCAGGACCTCCAGGTCCCTCTCTGAGGTGCTGCTCTCCAGCCTCTCATTCCCCAGTCTTTCCATACATCCAGGGTTGCCCCATCCCAGGTGCAGAGTCCAGCATGTTTCCTTGTTGAACTGCACACAGTTGGTGATTACCCTGCCCCATCGAGGTTTCTGCAGGGCCTCCCTGCCTTTGAGGGAGTCAACAGCTCCTTCCAGTTTACTGTCATCGGCGAACTTCTTGTACTATGCAGTCCTGTGTCCAGTTCGTGTATGAAAATGTTGAAGAGCACAGGGTGGGGATGGAGCCCTGCAGAACCCTGCTAGTGACAGGTCACCAGTTTGATGTCGCCCCAGTCACTGTAACCCTTTCTGCCTGACTGGTGAGCCAGTTGCTCATTCATCACATGATGTGTTCTTCCAGCTGTGGGCTGGACATTTTGTCTAGAAGGATCTTGTGAGTGACAGTATCAAAAGCTTCACTGAAGTCCAAAAAAAATACATCAGCTGGTTTCCATTGATCAGCCAGGTGGGTTACCTTGTCATAAAAGGAAATCACGTTTGACAAATAGGACTTTCCCCTCATGAAGCCATGCTCTTTGTGACAGATGACTGCATTGTCCTTCAGGTGTCCAGAATATTCCTAAAGCTCCTGGGTGATAGGTTCATGATACCAAGGCAACACAGACAGTAAAAGAGCTGAGTAGAAAAGATGCCCTCCTTGATTTGTTGCTCATTTACAGAGGCGGTTTTGTGGCTGAATGGGTGATTGGTGGCCATCTTGTCTTGCCATAGTGACCATTAAGTGATTGAGTTTAAAATCTCTCAACAGGAAGAAAAGAGCCTCAACCATTGACATGAGGAGAGCAGGCTTCAGGAACTAGTAATGAGGTCTCTGGGAAAATGTTTCAGAAGGTGCTGGAGTTCATCAGTGCTGGTCACTTTTTGAGCAAAACCTCCTAAATGCATAGGAGATTCCAGAATGCTGGAAGTCAAGCAAGTGAGGCAGAAGGCTGGATTGGCTGAGCAGGGAATTTTTTTGGAGCTGAAGTAAGAAAAATAACGTACATGACTAGTGGAAGCAAGGTCAGGTACCATGGGAGAAAAATAGAGATGCTGCTGTGAGGGCGAAATTCATGTAGCCAAAACTTGTCTGGAGTTGATACTGGCCAGAACTGTGGGAGGCAATGAAAAGAGTTTACTTAAGTCATTAATGGTAAAAGGCAGAGTTGAGGTAACATTGCTCGTCACAGGCTAAGGGTGGTCACCTCCTGAACAGGGACAGAGACAAGGCAGAGGTGTTTAATGCTGTCCTTGCCTCTGTCTCCGGCACTGCTGATGGGCTGAGAGGGTCTGAGTGCCCTGAGCTGGAGGACCATGACTGTGAGAATGACAAACTCCCAGCTGACCCTGGGCCTGGGCAGGTTCCATTGCTCCAGCTGGATCTCTGCAAATCTATGTCTGAGAATAATCAAAGAGCTTCTGATATCATGAGCCTCTCTCTATGATTTTTGAACATTCCTGAGAATCTGTAGAAGTCTGAGTTGACTGGAAGCTGGTGAACATTGTCCCAGTTTTCAAGAAGGGCAAGAAGGATGACCCAGTAAACTGCAGGCCTGTCAACCTCCCTTCAGCACCTAGCGAAAATATGGGGAAATTTATTTTGGGAGTTACTGAAAACCACCTGAAGAACCTAATCAATGTATATATGTAAATGAGGCCTGTCCCTCCATTAATACACAACTTCTTGCTGACCTCTAAGATTTTTGTCGGTATAATTCAGGGCTAGCAGTGGTCACTGTCTAACTATTTACCTCTTCAGTGATAACTAAGGAAAAGGTGTCACACCCTAAATTTTTTGGCTAAATGGTTGTTGCAGTGAGATTTGGGAGCAATATATAATGGTAGCATTCCCTCACTTGAATGGCAAAAGAGATGATAGGAAAATGTGAATAAACTGTTTGATTTTGCTTCAGAATATGTAATACATATCTCCAGCAAGGGCAGAAGAAGGGAATATCTTAATTTGATCAAAACTGCTGGCATGTCTTCTTCAAAAGCAAATCTGAATTTAAGGACTTGGAAAAACTTGTGTCTTCAGATTTTTTTGATAGAATAAAGATAATTTGTTCTTTACCTTCTGCTCTCCAGCCTCCCCACAGACTGCCTGGCAAATTGGGAACATAATTTCAGTGCAGAAAAGGAGCAATACTGAAAATGGAATGTAAAGACTGTCCATAAATGCAGAGAAACAAAAGTCAGTGATTAATGTTCTCAGTTGCAAAAGCTTAATAAAATGTAGAAATGTCCAGATATTTAGTATATATATTTAGTATATTTATAATATTTATGTCCAAATGTATTTGTGTGTGTATTTATGTCACATTTATATCAGGTTTCATTTGGAAGACTATTTCAGCCTTTATGTTTCAAATGGTGTCTTTAAAAATCACAAAATGTGTTAACCCTGATACACCTTTTTTTTCTCCTGATACTTGGAAACTGACTCAACTAAAAAGCCAGCTATTCTTTCAGCTTTTTCAATAGGAAAAAAAAGTCTTCTACATCTTTCATTCAAATTGAGGCACTCTTTCAATTGATGCAAATACCATCATACAGTGGTCTAATATGGTAGTTACAGATTTTTTTTTTTTTTTTTTGTTATTATTCAAACTGCTAATGAGTTGGCTACAGAATGTATTGCCTGTAACAGCTTGATCTGGGTGAAATACTGTATCACTCTTCCCTTGTTTTCAAAACAGGGGCAGAATGTGACTCCTACCCACCAATGTAATAAAATCAAAATGGATATTAGTTTTTACCTGAAATTCTGAGTCTTGTTCTTATTTCTTTCTCTTGTGCTTAGCACTAAGGAAAGTCCAGAGCAAAGGGCCTTTTGCATGGAACTTGACTGTTCTGCCAAGGTGCTTCATGTCTTTCCCAAACTGAATTTTTACAAGCAGGAGACTTGTAAACTGGTGTTCCTGATTCTTGGTTTCAGGATGTCTGCAGAAAAGAAAAGCAGAAGGTTTGTTTTTCCTGCAGCAATGAATGTAACTCACTGAAGTTTCTGATATCTGAAATGGGATCCTACCTTTGAGTAAAGGTAGGTAATACCTTTACATATATTTTAATGTAGCTAATGCATTTGAGCATTATTTGTAGGAGAAAAGACCAATATACACAGATGCCTTGATTCTCAGCTCCTAGCTGTTACCAGCTCAGCTCAGTGCCACTCAAGGTAATGTGACACCTTTGATGTCCACACAGCCCCCTGACGAGTTTGTGGTCTCTGTGGGTAGAGGTATCAGTCTAAACCTGTTGCAAAATACAAGCATGGGCAGGATTGTCAGACACTCTTCCCATGGAGTAGCTTTGTGTATGCAAAATGATACATGAAAAAAAAAAGAAACAAAGACATGGAAAAGAGGATTTTTGAAACCAAGTGTGAGCTTACCATTGAGAGCACCTTGACAAGGAGGTACTAGTCACTTCAACAGCTACTCGAGAACAGTGAGGGGAAGGAGACTTACGTAGCTACTTTTTGTATTTCAGGAGCTTAAAAATGCCTACAGTGTTTTCTTTGAAAGATGGAGATTTTTTTATTTCCAATGCAATTAAAAAAAAAAATCTGGCAAAAAGTTTGCTGTGAAGCAGGTAACTGTTGCATAACAATATGGACATTCTTTGAAATGAACTAAATAATATTCACTTTGGGTAATACTTTCTTTTAATAAAAAAGCAGCTACTTTATAAAGCCTACTTTTATCAAGGGAATTAATGTGTCATGTTCTCTTCTCTATTTGTATTGATTTGCCACATAATGGATCTAGAAACTAATTTGTGTGCTTTTTCCTCTAATACATTTGTGTCTGATAAGTGCTGTCTAATAATGGAGTTTCCTCAATGTAACACCAGTTGATCTTCATAAAAACTGCTGTTGAGTAATGGTTCCAATTACTCTACAAATGAGAAAATATTTGTGTATTTAAATACGGTTTCAACATACAAGGAAAGGCCAGGAGCATAGGGATTGTTCAGCCTGGAACAGAGGCTTTGGGGCGACCTAACTATGGCTTTTCAGTACCTGAAGGAAGCTCACAAGAAAGACAGAGGGACTATTTACAGCGGCATGTAGTGACAGAACAAGGGGAAATGGGCTCAGACTGAAGGGGAGTAGGCTTAGATAAGATATGAGGAAAAAATTCTTTACTGTGTGGGTGGTGAGGCCCTGGCACAGGTTTCCCAGTGTAGCTGTGGATGCCCCAGCCCTGGAAGTGTTCAAGGCCAGGTTGGAGGGGCTTGGAGCAGCAACCTGAGATAGTGGAAGGTGTCCTCACCCACAGTAGATGATCTTTAAGGTTCCTTCCAACCCAAACCATTGTGTGATTCCACAATTTTTCCCAATGGAAACAAAAACCAAGACATTTTATTTTGTAAACAAACATGCTGCTGACATTCAGGATCTTAAAAATTTTTTAATTTACAAACAAAAATCAGTGAATGCTTGCTCTATTAATTAGTAAAGTATTAGGAGAAGTTTTGAGTGTGCAATACAGGAAGTTGGAATCCTACTTAAGGATTAAATGGGAAGGTCTGTGACTGAAACTACTTGGCACACCAAGGTTTCTGCTTGCACAGTAGGACAGCCACCAGCACATACAAGCACACATCAGCACATGCATCAGATATGCAGTCCTCTCATCTCTGGAAAGAAAAGTGAATTCAAAGCATGATGGTTGGGTGTACACCTTCTTCTGTCTTTGTAGCTGCAAGCTTTTAGTCATCTGTCAGTTGTTTTGTTCCCCTCTATCAAAAAAAAAGTCAATTGATACTCCTCACATCTTCAAACTCTGCCAATTGTGCAGAGTTACCAGGTCAGGAAAATTCTAGATGTAATAATCATGATGAAAATGACACTGGGAGTCGGGGCTGGATTTCCTGGAGCTCCTGCAGAGCTGTGTGATGTGGAGGATGAAGTGGGGTATGCTAACAGTGATCTCAAAGGGAAGCAGAGCTTCCAAAAAAATAAGAATATGCCTCTTCTGGAGTTTTTACAAACACTACTTTTTCTCCTTTCTGCACACTGTCCATAACAAGGTATTTTGGGTCTGTGTTCTCCGTATGATGTGAAGTGCAAATGACAATCATAAGTGATTGATACCTGTTCTTTTGCACAGGAGTCATCTGTTTCCTTGCTCTGTGCCAGTGTCCAGGATGGTTTATTGACCATTCCCCATGACTTTGTGTGCACCACGGATTGGTAAAAAGGATTTGTCAATAGCTTCAATGTTTAGGGGGAAAAAATTGAGTCTTGCATTTTGATCTTTAAAATTAAAATCCCGTGAAAACATCTGTGTAGTAAGCATGTCTATAGTGAGATTTATTAAACTAATGACTTCTTCTGTTAGAGGGAGTATTTGTGCTTGACAGGAGACACTTTCCACATACTTAAGTTTCTACTCTCTTTTCTAGGGTTCCTCTTCCTGCTTGGCTTTATACATTATTTCAGTGCTTCTTCATGTACTAGTTGACTACCCTCGCTTCAGTTGCTCCACCTTTTTCTAATTTTTCTCTCTTTCTATTTGGTTTTCATATGTGCCTTTTCTGTCTTTGTTCTGTATGTTTCCCCAGTGAAATATCCAGCCCCTGTTTCCATGTTCCCTTAAAGGAAGGGCACTTTGGGTACTCATCACTGTGCGTGGTGCTGCCCACAGCAGCATCAGTCATGGAGTACTTGCCAGAAATTGTCACCAGGACATAAAAACTGAGCATTACATAGAGACTGTGAATTATACTCTGCACTGATGAATTCACAGGGTGATGAATCTTCCCTTAACACTTCAGATTGTTGGGATTAAAAGTCACGCAGCTGAGTTGGTCTCAAATAATGTTCTGTTGGCATCTCCAGCTGTATTTTAACATACATATATATATATATATATATATATATATATATATATACACACACAACATATATACATACATATAAACATATGTATATACACAACATATAAATACATTGTACATATATATGCAAATGGCTGCATTAGAGCTCTAACAGGAAGTACGTAGCTATACAGGAAATGAGTAAGGATAGGTTTGCAGGTATTAAAAAGTAAGAAGTTTGTTTCATACTTTTTGTAATTATTGGGGAAATTTTCTAAAAGGTGCGTAACTTTCTGCATTTACAGTGTTTGTCTGCAATTATTTTACTTTAATAGTTGAAGCAAAAGGAAGGGAAATAACATTCCCAGTACTGATGTGTAACAATCACATGAACAGATTCTTTCATGAGATTATAAAAATCTGGCTGAGATGCAGAAATATTTGCTGAGCCCTTAGTGAGGGAAATAAAAGTTCTCATTAGGCAGAAGACGTTGCACTTACATTTTACTCCTAAGAGCAACAGAACAATGTGCAGTTTCTTTCTGTGTGACTGCACCTGTAAGAAAAAGCATGTGGTTGAAAGGAGCTAGAACAATAACCATTGCTTTGGTCCCCAGTTACTTTTTGAGATCTGTGTTCCTTTCTTAGAGAAGCATCTTTATTAATGACTCTATTCAGTGTAGTCTCTTCTGGTTTAATGCCTCTTGTGGTGTGATCACAGGTGTCTTGTGCTCTTTAGTTTGCTGCCCTCAGTGTCTATTTATTTTTCCACAGGAGTTCTGTCTTAGCACCTTGCAGCTGGCTACTCTTCAAGCACCAGAAGCAGTATTTTACTGTTAATGAAGTACTTTGATTGTTTACTCCCAGCCAGCAACTAAGCCCTACACAGCTGTTCACTCACTCCCCTGTGGTCAGATGGGTAAGGGAATTGGAAAAGAAAAAAATTACAAAACTTGTGGGTTAAGATAAGAATAGTTTAATAGAAAAAACAGAAGGCACACGCATGGAGAGCAAAACAAGGAATTAGTTCACTGCTTCCCATGGCTGGGCAGGTGTTCAGCCATCCCTAGGTGAGCAGTGCCCCATCACAGTAGCGGTGACTCAGCAATGACCCATCATTGCTCTCAAAGTCCTTGCATTCTTTCTTCTCCTCAGCTTAATATGCTAAACATGATGTTGTATACTCTGGAATATCCCTCTGGTCTGTTGGGGTCAGCTCTCCTGGCTGTGTCTCCTCCCAACTCCTTGTGCACCCCCATCCTGCTCGCAGAGGGGGTGAGGAGCAGAAAAGGGCTTGGTGCAGTGCAAGCCCTGCCCAGCAATAACAAAAACATCCCTGTGTTATCAACTTTCCAGCACAAATCCAAAACACAACCCCATGCTAGTTTACTATGAATAAAATTAACTCTACCCCAGCCAAAACCAGAAGAAACAACTTGTCCATGCTAAATCAATCCTGGAGAATTTCTCAGAGCTATAATAATATCATCAAACTGGTTAATCAGACCAAACAGAGAAACATCATGATGCCAAACTGGTGGTTTTGGAGCAACTCTGTTTCTGGTTAATTATGAAAGAACTGCTACTAATTAGATTTAAAAGTTGTGTGGCTTAGTGATTGATTACGTTAAAAATTATAAATTATGGAATTACATGAACCAGAATGCATTTCAATGGGGGGAAAAAAGTTGTATTTATGGAACAACTATATAACAGGGTGATTTTGCCTTGTAGGGTAAAAAACATTTTATTGTTCTGTCTTGTGATATTAATGTGAGGTTGTTTTCTTTGTATCCAGTGCTTGCATGGTATGCTTGCCCACTTCTCCAGACACATATACATCTCCTTAAATCTCATTTTCTTCCACTTCCTCATTTAATCTGTTCACCGGGATTATATGGATTTAGGAGTTTAGGAACAAGTGAGACAGTAGTTAGAAAGAAACACAGCTGTAATTTCCTTCAAAAACCTACTGAGGCTGTTCAAAACATCACTGACTTTTGAAGATGTTTCTAAAACCCACTAATTCTTTGATTTATGAAAAGAACAGTAGAATGTGTGTTCCTCACTTAGCTTTTCAAGAGCTTTGTCATCATGAGCGTCAGGGGGCATCAAGTACTAGGAGGCATCACATGACCATGATGCCCAGATAACCAATGTATGCTTGTCTCTATTTAAAATAGATATATTTTCAATTTTAAACCAATTTCTGGCCTATCAACACACCTTCAAACATACATTCAATGGGATTCTGCCTTTTCACTACTAGCCATAACAATAAAGAAATACCAGGTTCTTAGATGCCAAGTCATAATTTCTGTGAGTGGGCAGAATGAAAGCCTCTTTTTATTTTCCCCCATTTTTGTACCTAGCACCTCAAGCAAATCTGTGGGTACACATATAGGTAACAATCTGGAAGCATGTACAGAAATTGGTACTAAATCAGGGATGGGCAGTTAAATATTTATAACCACTGCCTGCTGGAGAATGAATGACAGTTGCTGCAACAACTACAGCCCTGGGGAAGGACTATTTTGTTGCTCTGGAAACATGGTCAGAGTCAATAACTAGCAGGAGAGCAGAGCTGCCAGCACTCGGGTGGGAAGGAGTCACTAACACAAGAAACAGGAAAGAAAGATTTGTGTAGGTCATTCTTTACCACAGTGAGGAGCAGCAGCTGATCAAAGGTCTGCAATTCACAAAGTTTTTCCATAATGGGTGACTGTCTGATGCCAAGAGGACTATCCACCACTTGGTAGGTAATGTGTTAGCATTCTTAATTTACTATTTCAGTAGAGGAAATAGTGGCTCTGAAATATTTTTCAATTTCTTTTTTTATGGTAGAGGGGCAGAGGCAGGTTATGGAATGTCTTGTATGAAATATGAATGTGACAGTCTGGGCAGAAGTGAGGAAGTGCAGTTTCAGATGCAGAAGAATAGGAGTGGCATTTGCTTTTATCTGAGAGCAGAGGCACGGTTGTCCAGGGGTGGTTTTGTGTCCTGATTCTACTTTTGCAATAAGTTTGTTCTCTGTCATCAAGACAAATTCATTCATGATCTGCTCCACAAAGTGCCCAGATCAGGTTAATGGTTCAAATTCTAATCTTTCTTCTCCTGTTGGTATACTGTTCTATATGTCTGGACAAGCCATTGTGAAACAAGTCAAACTGGCACCTTCTGCACTCTTCTGATCCCTTTCTCCTTTCAGTCCAGTGCATGCATTTTCTTGCATGTCATTTCCTAAATATGTAAGGAAGAGCATCAGTCTGTACCTGCATTCAGATGAGGTCTTCCTAACTTTACTGAAAAACAGCTGTAACACCGTGCTCAGCACAATTCTGTGCTTCTGTCATCTTGGCACAGGAAAAGGCAGTGTGTCTACTGATACTGTATGGCCACTGTCTTTTCCCTCTGTGAGGCTATCAAATCATCACCACAATGGGAACTTGTACTACTTTCTGCATGGTGACATTAGAACCCATTAAAGGGCAGTCTCTGAGAAACCTGACCCTGAAATTTCATTCAGAGATTGTGATGGAGTAGGCTTTGTCATCTGAAGGGATCCAAGCAATTTGCAAAAGCCAAGGCTATTAACTCTGTCCTTTACTATGATTTTTAAAGTTATTTTGTTCAGAATAGAAGTTGTCTTTATTATCTGTAGGTTCCTGAGGATCCCCTTAGAGAGTCTTGAAAAAAGTAAATGTTATCTTTACTGCTTTCTAATCTTCAGGTACCAAAGAATTTTTTAAGTGAAGCCACTTAATTCAACTATTTAATTGTCTTTCTTTAATTGCTTGGGAATAAGTGTGGCAGTTGTTGCTATTTATTTTGTTTGCTTATTCTGTAAGGTCTTTTGTTGCTGCCTAAGTTTGAGTTACTACTTCTGATATATACACCCACAGAGAAGAGGTTCTGAAAATGCTGGAAGCCCTTCCACTGTGAGCACATACACAGACAACTTACTTGTCTTCTGATAAGGCCATGTTTTCTGCTATCCTTTTTACACCCTGCTGATCTGTTGGTGCTCTATGTTCTCTGATAGGCTTCCTGTTGGAAGGATATTGAGGTGATGACTGATTATTTTCTTATGTCCCTTTTGAGATATTTCTTTATATTCCTAGACCTTTGTGCTATGTTTTTCACATTTCTTCTATCTCTTATTATGATGCCATCTATTTTAATTTGTAATGGAACTAGAATTTTTCAAAAGGTGTTTTTTAACAATTTCCTTTCCCTTTACTGTGCGGTTTGTTCACGCTGTCTACTTTTTTTTTTTTCCACTGAGCTTTTATTGCTTTGTAGGTTGTTTCTTCTTTGCTTCTTCCTGGGGAATGAAGTTACTGGTTGTGTTAAACATTGACACCTTGATCAATACTGACACTGGCATATAAATTAGGAGTGGCTGCCTTACTCTGCCTTTCTCTGGTCTTTTTCCATACTAGTCTCCAGTATGGTAATTAAACTGATGTCCTCATTACAGGTTAGTCATTTCACATCCTCCATATCATGAGTCCCAGAGATCTTGGTATTTTTGTAGAATGCAATTTACTCTGATCCTTCATTTTCTTACCTGTGCATCACTTAGATGGTCTTTACCTGGAAAGCAGACTTTTCATGGCAACACCTATATGAATACCAAAATGAATTCCTTCCACATCTTCCCCTCTCTTCATTTCAAGAACTCAATTCTAACTACCATCCACTTGCAAACGAAAAGATTCTTTATGTGTTCACAAATAGGTTTATTTGTTGGAAAACCTCTCACTGTGGGGGATCAAGGTCTTAAATGAGCAGAAAATTTTCTATGGAGCAGGCAAAGGACTGGGTCTTTCTTTCATGAAGATCAAATGGATTAAAAGCCTAGAGACATGAAACAGTGGGATTCCCTCCTCTAGGTCTCACTGTGCACTAGGAAGATGCAGATTAAAGAACAGTTGGCAGAGAGAATTAACCAAATTCTACCCAGTTAAATCTGCATTATCCCCAGCTAAATTTGGTTTTTCTGTGCTATGTATGTCCAATGGCATGTTCTTATTATAACTATGCTACTTATATGCCAGTTTTATAATTACTTTGTAGTCCTGAGGGAACTTGTGAACAGAGAGAAAGTGATGACCAGAGCTACAACAAGGGGGAATGGCATGAAGCTGAGTCAGGGAAGGTTTAGGTTGGATATTAGGAAAAGGTTCTTTGCCCAGAGGGTGGTTGAACACTGGAACAGACTCCCCAGGGAAGTGGTCACAGCACCAGCCTGACCGAGTGCAAGAAGTGTTTGGGCGATGCTCTCATGTCTCTGAGGTTTTTTTTACACAGGATTTCTAGCCCATGCACTGGCAGAGAATACTGTTTGCACAAGCTGCTCAGTCAAAACACATAGAAATTACTTGCAAGCAGAGTTTTTGAAAGAAGACACACCAATAACTACTATAAATTCTACAAATTTTATTAATTTTTAATTATTAATAATTTTAAGATGGTTATTAAGAAAAATACCCTTAGTAATTTATAAAAAAATTTTTACAAGATATTTTTTTAATAATTTGGAAAAGCAAATAACTCTGTGGTGTGTTAAATTGAAGTAAAATTAGTCTACCATTCCAGAATAAACAGATGAAAAAATTAATATGGTGAACAGTTAATAGTGTTTTGATTAATGTTAAGGCAACATGACATTGTGTGTTTCTTAGCAAGGTGTGTATGACTTCTGAGGTAAAAATTTAAATGTAGATGCTACAGAAATCATCACTATGATATTTATTTTTTGAGACAGTTGGCTTATTCCCTACTATTCTCCTCCATCACTAATGTAAAAGACTGAGTTAACAACACATTGACTGATGCAGATGATATTAAATAAATTAGAACCTGGCATCACTTAAGAATAACCATAAAAATATTTAAAAAGTGGGAAAAAGCAAAAATGTAAAAAAAAAAAAAAAAGGCAGAAAAAATTGCAATTGGACAAAGCTATTTTGTAGTTTTATCAAAAGGCTGAGCAAATGTGTTAAGTCATATCAGAAACATTTTTAGGATGGTAGAGGACTGTCAAAGAAAGTTTCATATGAATACTTTGTGCAGGAGAGTAGTCTCATGGCAACAATTTTCACTTCATTGTTCTTGTAGAAAAGCAATTCACCCAAGAGCAACTATCCATCCTTTTTCAAGAAAGGAACAGTGCCATGCCAGTTAGACCCTGCAGGTAATAACAGTAACTAAGAGAACATAAACCCAGCTGTGGCACCAGGGCAAATACAGAGAACCTGTCAGTGTGTTAGCAAAAACAAACCACCAGGAGGCTGAATGCATCTTGCACACCATTGCTTCATATTGAACAATGTCAGTGTGATGGTGAGACCTATGAATGTACTGAAGGGGCCTGCTAAAAGGTTATGTGACAGCATCACCCAGAAATCTCAAAAATGAAACCAAAAAAATTAGACCTTTATAATATAGATGATGGCTCTTAAACCAGCCAGAAATCTCATGATCCAGGATGTATAGGTTGCAGCTGGACAAATTTCCTTCCCAGAGTCAGGACAATTAATTAGTGCTCTGTGATACAGATGTAAATGTAATACTATTTGAACTCTTGAAGTGCAAAAGCACATTCGATGTATTATGCCTTTGGACCTTAAATTAAGTTTCAGATTCAACGTGTGTTTCTGTAAATTATTAAGAGCATTGTCCAAATGCCTGTTAAACAGTGACAAGCTTGGGGTATTGATCACTTCTCTGGGAAGCCTGTTCCTTTCAACAAACAAGTCTGAACATCCCGTGGCACGGCTGTGGGCCCTTCCCATGAGTCCTCTCACTGGATCCTAGGCAGAAATCAGCACCTCCCTCTTCATCTCCCCTCCCCAGGAAGCTGCAGAGAGCTTAATACCTCTCCGCCTCCTTTTCTCCAAAATGGACAAACCCAGACCTCCCAGCTGCCCCTCACTGGACAGCCTTTCCAGCCTTTCCACCAGTTCCACCGCCCTCCTCTGGGGGCATCCCAGTGCCTTCACATCCTTCCCAAAATGTGAGGCCCAGCCCACTAAATACAGCAGCACAATCCCTTCTGTTGACTGTCTGGACATGCTGTGTTTGATGCACCCCAGGATGGGGTTTGCCCTCCTTCTGAATTTGGAAACAGCTCATTAAGTTTCACACCGATGAAAATTGTCCAATTCTTCCTCCCATCTAGATTCCTCTGCAAGGCACCTTGTCCCTCAAGACAGTGAACATCACCTTCCAGTTTGGTAGCATCAGAAAACTTGGTAATGGTGCATCGAACTGCAGCATACAGATCATTAATAAATGTATTGTGTGGATTCATATCTGTTCTTTGGACAGCTTTTCACACAGGCTGTATTAATCACCCTCCCAGGTACTCTTTTAATGTGTGAGCCATGTGAAGTGTGAGCCAAAACTTAAACAAATTGTAATTTTTTTTCTTACTCGTGTGATAGGAATTTTTGCATCAGGCTGTTTAAATATAAAAATACATCTAACTATTTCTCTCAAACTCCTGAAGCCTTGCCCAAAGTTTTATGTGAGCCAGTGTACAGCTATTTCTCTCCATCTCTCTTCTCCTCCTTTCCTTCTCCCATACTGTATTTACATGAAACAATTGTGGCAGCTCCAAAACCTGTCTGCTTTTAGGTTTAATAAGTCCTTTCCCTCCAAGACCTCTAGTGAGCAACTCTGCTTCCTTAAAGCAGATATTCTTGTTAAACTTACTAGTTATTCAAGACAGATATCATAAAGTTTCTTTATGGTATGAGTGGATTTGTGAGTCAGACACCAAAAATAAACTGCACAAATTAATTTCAAAAATTCAAAGCTCTGCACTTCTGCTGTTATGCTAAATATTAACAGTGCTAAAAAATATCCATCTCTCATGTTAGAACAGTAAAATAAAATAGTTCAAAAGGTGGAAGTTTTTATTCAGTGTTTTTATTAATGTTCTATTTCAGTTATTATTCAGTGTTTTTATTAATGTTCTATTTCAGTAAGTTGCACAACATTTTCTCAAGTGGTTATTTTTAAAATAACCAGTTAATTAGTCTTATTATGTAAGATTTATCTTAAATTCCTGCATCTATTGGATCAGCAATCTGTTATATAAACCTTCTAAATAAACCTTGCACTTTTCTGTGAAGTGCAGGAGAGTTACAATTTGGGGAATATCTTCAGGGATATTTTGCTACCTTCTTCTTAGTTAAAGCTTGATGAGATCATTATGTGGCCTTCACAAGTGACTTTTCATCAGCTATATGTCTGAGGTCATGGTGTCAAATTAGGCCTGGTGTGTTTCCTGTGTAAGTGGTAAAATGAACGTAAAAGCACAAACGGGTTGTAACCTATAAGTGAAATTCTTCTATTCCTCTATCAGTTTCTTCTCTTTACATCACAGATCAGTACTGCTTTTGTTTCATTTCTCTGAGTGGACTTGGGGTATTTTTTTCTTTTAATATGCTAGACCTCCAACAGACACGGTGAGAAAAAACGCAGATAACAATAATGGTACAACAGAAAGAAACTATTGTAAAGCAAACTATGTATACAGTGGAAGAGAGAGACATACAAACAGGCCACTGAAGTGTGTATAAACCTTGCTATTCTTGCTTCTTGAGCAGAAAGAATCTTCTTGAGTATTACATGACTAAGTACAACCAGTAGGGAGCAGGTAAGATGTAGGAGCTGCTTGCAAGGGGACTTAAGCCATGAGTTAGGAGTGCAAAATATCAGGTGTAATGTAAGACTTAGAAGCAAGAAAAATGGCTTCAATGTTGGGGCCCAGTCATTCATTTAAATGTGGATTTCAACCAGCTGTAAACATCCAGGGCGTGTCTGGGTGTGGGAAAGAAATCACAGGTACTTGCCTGTAAGGTCTGTAATTTGGGAGGTGAGTTTCATTCAAAAGTTGTGATATGGTTAAAGCAGTGCAGCCTCCATGCTCAATTGGAGGATGTGTTTATATTGCCACACCATGTGAGCCTCAGCCTGTGAAGAGCAAACTACGCTGATGTAGCTGCAGCTTTTCTGAGGGTGGCCCCTGCGTAACTGCAGAACTCCCGCAGCTGCCACTGCAATGGTTTCAAGATGTTTTACACTGTGATTCTTCTCTCAGACTACTGCCAAACATCAGTGTGGCACTGAATCACAGAAGCAAGGTCCCCAAACTGTTCCCTTTGCCCCAGGAGAGGATCACAGAGACCTGTCCCTCAAAGCGTGTTCCTCAGCATGATGATGGTGTTCCAGGCAGCCTTCTCTAACATCCTGCTCCTGGTGGGTCCTGCAAGGGATTCCTGGAGTCCAGCCCTGAGCTCCTTCCTGGCTCCCTCCCTGATGCCTCCAGACAACGAGCAGGCAGAGTTCATTGTGTTTCAGCTGTCTTTCACAGAAGGCAGTTCTCATGTCTCACCTTCTTCTCTGAAAAGTGGGACAGCCTTTCCTTGTGAGGGCTTTTTTTTACTCCTTTGATCAGTCTGCATAAGGTTTATCTTCCTAGACATCTGATTATCTTTATTGTTCCCCTCTGGTTGACTCCTAGACTTTTTTGTCAAGAACTTGGAAAAATGTTAAGTGTAATTCCAAGTGGCATATGCTATGCATTAAAAAAAAACTTAACAGGAGTATAATCAAGGCAAATAAGGTAAATTTGGTAAGAAATACACTTAAAATTCTGCTCTTTTGGCAGAGAGCCTTGCCATTTGCTAATAATAATCATCGGCTTTAACCCATAAAAAAACTTTCAGATTTATTGGTAAGGAACTGACCACAAGCACACTTCCCAATCTCACTGTGTGTCACACTAATAATATGAAGTTTTGTTTTGGCATTCATAACATAAATGTTTGGTTATTTTGGGAAAGCATTCAGAATTGTTTTAAATTGCGACATCATGGATATTGAGCCAGAGCTTCAGCAACTCTTTTTAATTTCACTCTAACATTTCAACCCTTGCTGATTTTCTCACTATTTGTTCACATTACTTTCTGTGAGTTGGAAGAACTGAAGAGAAGGCACAAAAACCCCACAAAAAACTAAGTAATTATGAGAAATTATTGACTATGTATATTCCTGTATGTCTGCTCAAGTGCATAGATAGTCTAGTCTTCTCAACATAAAAAGATTTAAGAGCTAAGAAATTTTTGCATCTTAATTATTCCCTAAAGACTTGCCTCTTCTTTAGAAGACTATCATGTCTTTAAAGAGTTAATTTTTAATTTATGACACACTAGGGATGAAATTTTAATTAAGTTGCTCGAAAACAAATAAGATAAATACTTGAGGGGGTGAGACCTATGGAGAATTTTATATTCTAGTTTTTATTTTTAATAATACTAAAACAGGAAAAGAGCTATCTTTGTTCAGGTAAAGTTTCTGTCAATATGAAATCTGACAAAAGAAGTAATTTTAATAAATACTGCAAAAAACTCTTTTCAAGGGCAAAAATACTGGAAGCAAACCAGCAAAGTGTCTGCTGGAGTTCTCCAAAAGCAAGTTTGAAACCAGGAATTTTCCAAAAGAAGAAAAGGTGTAACCTGTCTTGAAACAAAACAAAACAACACAGTCATGCACTTGTCCAGCTTTGAGAAAATATTTTTTGCAGTCAATTCATGTAATTGTTAAAAAAAAAAAAAAAAGATGAATTCCACTGTATACTTGGTGGTTAGTCAGTTAGTCAGATTTTTAATTATGAAAAAATCATTGTGCTAGTTCAATATCACATAAATTAATTAATCAAAATTACTTTAAAAAGACTCTATAAATGAAATTTATATTGTCTGGGTCTCATTAAAGATCTCATTCCAGACTGAAATTCTATATGTAAGTTTAGATCTCTATGTTCTCACCAGATGGAAAAGAGAAGTTCAAGACAGAAAAGCTTATTCTTGTATACACTGATGCTGTTTTGCTGAGGAATTAGCAGAGCTACTTCTGAGATCCTTTCAAATAATTGCTACAAAGCAAATAAAAATTGTACTTTGGGTCTATTTCCTTAGATTAGAATGTATCTTTTTTCCACTAATTTCTGAATTTTTCCTGATTTTGTTAGACTATCAGCTTTAAAGTTTTCATAATGAAAAACAGAATTAAACTTCTTTAAACAATTTGTTTGCAAATTCCCAGAAAAGTATATATTGAGTAAATAAATGAAGACACTGGTTTGTTGGTTTGTTGACCCTGGCTGGATGCCAGATGCCCACCCACTCTATTTTTCTGTTCCTCAACAGTACAGCTGGTAGAAAATGTAATGAAAGGCTCATGGGGCAAGATAAGGGCAGAGAGAAAGATCACGCAGCAGCTGCTCTCATGGGTGAAACCAACTCGACTTGGGGAAATAATTGAACTTTTTACCTATCAAATCAAAGTAGGATAATAAGAAATAAAAACTATATCCTTAAAACACCCTTCCTTCACCTCTCTCTTTTTCCTGGGCTTAACTTTGCTGCTGAATTCTCTCCCTCCTCCCCAGAGTGGCACAAGGAGATGGGGAATGGGGGTTATGATCACGTCACCACATGTGGTTTGCAGGACCTTCCTCCCCATAGGGAAGACTCCACACAGTCCTACACACAAGCCTAACACAATAGCTATAAAAAATACAGAATATAAACCCCACTACATTAATTAATAATAAAATGAATGTGTAAATACATATTTAGAGAGTTACAAACTTTATTTTCTGCTGAGTTTGTAGGCTGATATATTTCAAGGAAAGGAATAAATGACAAAACTTCAATTTTGGGCTTTTGATAGACAGGAATTCTATCACAGAGAAACTAATTTCTTTGTTTAAATATTAATATTTTGTCATCTAACCTTGCCCACAAGTCTTAACATTTTGAAATCTGTAAGACACTTTCCCTGCCCATACCATGCCAAACAGGAAAACGAAAAGCCACAGGAATGTACCTGTTAGACCTCACTCCTAAGCGCTGTCTGTAAACAGACATATGTTACAAACACAATTTTATGTTATAAAAATATGTTACAAGGAGACCAGCATTGCACCCAGCATTCAATATGTGATCTTCTGCAAAAGCACAGACACAAAAGTGGGGCCGGGAAGATAGGTACCTGACTAGCAGCAAGCATTTTATGGCTGCTGCCACAGGAACTGGACTGTCCTCTGTGCTCAGGAACTGTTTTAGCAGATATGTGGAAGCCAGACCTCGCTGCAGCTAGGGGAGGTCTCAGAACTTCCATAACCAACCACAAAATAAAGCCAGTGGTGCTGCAGAGCAGTTGAGTGGGCACTCTATTTACTCTATTTTCTGGAGAGAAAAAGAGGAATTAGACATATCAATGCATGGCCAAGCTGTTGAGTTGCTGGCAGACAACCATTCCAAGTAAACACGTTAGGACTAGGAATTATTCAAAAATTAATAGTAGAGGATCCAACAAATGGGAATAAAACAAAGATTAGAGTAAGTGGATAGTTGTATGTTGAATGTACACACAGGGAATAAAAAAACCCAAAAATTGCAAAGCGGCAAATACCTACCCCTTTGCCCCCCAACATCATCTTACTCAATGATTTTTATCATCTGATAAAGTTACAGATATAGCATTGTGTGGGTTGATCCTGACTGGCCACCAGATGGTCACTAAACTGCTTTTCCCCTCCTACTTCTCAACAGGATTGTGAGGAGGGGCAAAAAGCAGCAGAAACATAATGAATCAAGATAAGGACTAGGAGACCTCTTCCTAATTACTTGTCAAGGCAAAACAGATTTAGATAAATTAATATCTTGCTAATTAAAGAGACTGTGATAACGATAAATAAGAACAAATATTAAAAAACATCTTTGCTCTACCCCTCTGTTCTTTCTGAGCTGAACGTCATTCCCAAATTCTTTACCTCCTCCTGTGAGTGGCAAAGAAGTTTGGGAAGTTGAGGGTTGCTATTAGTTCTTACATGTCTGAGCTGCTCCTTCTTCCTTATGCTCTTCCCTTGCTCTAGCATGGGTTTCCAGTCACATGTAATAGTCCTCCTCCAATGTAGGTCCTCTCCATAGGGTTCAGTTCCTCATGAACACGCTGCTCCAGCTTGAATACCCCATGGGGTTGAGGTACTGCCAGTAAACCTGACCCTGTGCCAGCCCCTCTCCAAGGGCTGCCAGGAGGCAGCTCCATCCAGCCTGCTCTCCATGGGTCACAGCTTGCTTCAAGGCTGTGGGGGGATCCCAGCACCACCATGGCCCCCCCTCCCCGGGCTGCAGGGACACAGCTGCCTCACCATGGGCTGCTCTGGCACTGGAGCACCTCCTCGCCTCCTGCACTGACTGTGGGGCCTGCAGGGCTGTTTCTTTCACCTACTCTTTCTTGGCTCTCACAGCTGCTGTTGTGCAGCTGTAATTTAACTTTTCTTTGATGAAATATCCCAAAACTGCTGCCACTGTTGCTGATAGGCTCAGCCCTGGTAAGCAGTCTGTCCACCATGGAGCTGTCTGGCACTGGCTGCGATGGCCTGATGGCAGCTTCTAACAGAAACCACCCCAATGTCCTCCCCACCCAAGGTTACCAAAACCTTGTCACACAAGCCCAGCAGAAGCTTGAGGTAATACATTCATTGTCCAAATGTATCTTGCCAGTTTCCCCTCAGAATCAGTACTGGGAGATCAGAGGTGTCATGCTTTGGTGACGAGAAATACCTCCTCCAAGACAAGTGGCCATTTCCTCTCTCTCCCTTATTTATGATATGAGGTAATATGAATGCAATTGCTTGATTGTTTTTTCACTTAATTTTTTTTATAATTTCCACTTACAGTTTCCACAGTAGGTTATTGTGAATAGAAGCATGTCAACAAAGACATTTTCCTAACCCTATTCATCTCCAATATCCAATATCTCCTTAACTTCATGAATGTTCCTTTCTTATCTGCTGAAAACTGTTTTTTGTTAAGTGGTGTCCTACAGTGTTGAATAGTTCTCAGCTGGACAGCTGCTATTCCAGCAAGCTGTCTGCCTGGACCTCTCCCGCAAAGGTCATCATCTAGCCTTGTTGTCATAGCATCAATGTGTTGACCTTTTTTCCTTATTCATGTGTATACTACAGATCTCCTATCTAGTTCTGTGAACAAAGATTTTTGCCTACAACATGATTCACTGAAGATAAATATGAATGTGTCATAGGTCTGTTCTGAGGAAATCACCTCATTATGCAGTTCTCTTAACAAGATCATAAAAGCTGTTTTCCTGTTCAATGGTTCATTGCCCTTTTTGCTATTATTAGGACAAAAATACAAATAGTATAGTGTAAACAGAGTGTCTGTGGAAAAAAAAGGGAGAATCCATGTTTAAAATTAGAGCCACAGACAATATTCTGTATGTGTGCATAAATATTTGCCAAAAGACTTTCACTTCTGAGATCTCATCTGAGATAAGCTGAAAGAAACAGCTATGCTGCTGCAATGTCATGTTTCATTGCAAATTGAAAAAATAAACAAGTTTGGACTTAGTCAGAGTTACTGCTAGCACCAGCTGCTGTGACCTCCTGCTAAAACAAGAATGACACGCTATGTTATTCAAATTCTGGTATGATTACAATTGAGTCAATACGTAGCTGGATTCATACTAGTATTGAATTACCAAATAATTAAATTTCATAGAGAAAGTATACAATGAAAAATCAGTCAATGACGATGGTTTTTAATCCAAGAAATTCAGCAGCTGTTTCATTTTAAACATCCTTTAAAGGTCAGATTAAGAGGAAGTCAGCAGAGCTGACAAAATATTTTAGAGTTGCTTCAGATCTGGAAGCAACATTGAGACACTTATTATGCTTCTGTATTTTGGGTTTTTACATGCAGACCTTTTTTCCAGCTGTAAGTTTTCCCGTATGGAAAAGGAGGCTATTGATCAACAGTCTTATCAGAAGACTGCTTTGGTATTGCACATGCAGGAGTTTATTATCTCTTTCACATGCCTATTGTATCACATAAATATAAGCATGTCTACATCTCATTTTTTACATAAGGAAAAGGAATATTCAGATAGGTCTCAAAAAAGAGGGCTTCA
This sequence comes from Passer domesticus, assembly GCF_036417665.1. Lineage (NCBI taxonomy): Eukaryota > Metazoa > Chordata > Aves > Passeriformes > Passeridae > Passer > Passer domesticus. The sequence continues at coordinate 53,250,890 of NC_087512.1, read as the reverse complement.
GGCAATGAGGTAATGAAATTTCTAAGTGCTGGAAGGTCCCTCCTTGATGTAGGTGGAGAGAGAACAGAGGTTGGGACACATTACCTGACAAGATGGTCTTCTTTTGTAGTGGGGCTAACTCTGAGAGACAGAAGCATCAGTTCCAGCTGGTTCTGTGGGAGCCCGAGAGCACAACACAATTTCCCTTGAAATTTCAAGTAGATGATTCCAGCGTTCCACTGTGGAATACTCAAATATGGACAACACATGCCTTGGGTTCCACACATCTGCTTATCTTTGGGCTGAAGCATAGCACCCTTTACCCACAGCCAGCCTGGGTAACTCCCTCAGGTCAGTCTTTGACACAGCCAGCCACAAAGCTGCAAGCAGCAGACCCCAAGCACTTCAGAGAGCAGAAGAAAGCTGGAAATTTTAGAAGTCATCTCAGTAGCATCATCTGGTTTATGGCTGGAAAGTTCATGTGACACTAAGATCATTTCAAATACAAACATCTTTAGTAATTAGTGGTGGGCAATACCTTAAAAAGAATTCCTCAGCTCTAGGGTTTGGCTGAATCATAAACATAGTGCCCATAGCCTCTGAATTGTGTGAGGAACAAACATAGACAAAGAAGTTAATGCTCATTCTACTAAGGATGTGAATAATTGTCCCTTTGTCCCAGTGCTTTTTAAATCTTCTCCTACAAAAACTTGTAGTTAATATCTGGAACTGGTAATTTTTAACAAAAGAGTATCAGATTGATCACACATATTAAAGTGGTAGTGGTTAAGTGGAGGAGCACTTCATTTACAGAGCTGAACAAGGTCTGGAGAGAAAAAGAGAAATTAGACATGTCAATGTATAATAAATGTTAGCAATTTTCTAGGCTGCTACAAGATCCATGTTTAAAAGCAGGCTTCCAAAGTGATTTTGGCTTGGAAAATGTATGTAAGAAGTTGTGCTAAAGAACTTATTTTCCTGTTTTGTTTTTTTTTAATGTGGCGCATCTCTCAGCTACACTGGAGAAGAAATACTTGTGTTTTATGATGTTCTGTGCAATTTCTGCAGCTATAGTTTCAAAGAATTTAATGAAGAAAATGTAAAATGTTTTTCAGCAAAAATAAATAATTTTAATGAAGTATACGGCTGATCGTATTGTTACAAAAGAAAAATATCACATTATTTACCCCACTGGTGGGAAGAATAACATTTGGTTTATATTAGAAAAAGAGAAAGTTTAGAAAACATTTCTTCAAACATCTGATAATAATTACTGATGTTGCTGTGATGATAAATCCTTGGCTGGCGTTTCAAGGTAGATTTACCGACATTTTTCTTTACAGAGAGCAGCAAGTGCTCTGGTGCTTCCAAGCTTCATTTTGCACAAAATCAAACTAGTGGCCCACCAAAACCTGTCTCTTCAAACTCATCTCTGGAGATTCATACCACATTCCATATCCATGTGTCTGGACTTTGTAAAAAGTCATTGTGTAAGTTTTGGAGTTGTTTTTGTTGTCAGGGAAAGCAGGACCATTTTCTCTCAAGTCTGTGTTTCTGGAGAGTGACCTTCTGATGGGACAGAAGTTGTGTGATTTCAAGGTTAGTCAAATTCCTGACTTGTCCCAGGAAGGAAGAATAAAATGCTTCAAAAGAGCCAGGTGCTAGGGAGCTACCCTTTTTTGTCAAGACATTCCCCTTGTGCAGGTGATTTTGTTATATGTTGTTTTCCTCTTCTCTTACTTCCATAGTTAAGAAATACTTTTTTAGATGTTGGTCAGATTTTCATTCCCTCTCCTTATGGGATTTTGCAAGGCTAAAGCAGCTTTCACACTCCTAGAGCCTCTCAAAGGCAGGGACCATCTGTCCTTTTGGGATAAGAGGAACGAGTGTGACAGGACCCTCAGCATACAGCCTGCCCAGGTTTGCTGATCTCTGGCTGCAGTACTTGCTACAGTAATAAGGAAGGTAGATTTAAACTGCAAATGATAACAACTGAATAGTTGT